>NC_081324.1:8995000-13995000 GCF_026419965.1 Kogia breviceps | reverse complement strand
GTTCTTTTCTTTTGGCATGACCTCATCACTTTCTTCCATTATGATGCAGCAAGAGAGTTCATACTCACCTTATACTTTCTGTGTCTAGACATGGAAACAAATATTTTTTAAGAAGTCCCAAATTCATTTAGTTAGATGTGATATTTAGAAATCACATTCTGGGAGCAAGGTGGGCCCATTGTTATACGGCTGTTACGTGAGTGCTCTGGGTCCTCTGAGTAGTCATGTCTAAATATATTTATTTAGACACCTTCAATTCAAATCCAACGCCATAGGGTTCTTACCTTCCCCCATTCCATAATTTTATTTCTTTCCTAAACACTTATTTACTCATTTGCTTTTTCCTAAAATACCCACAAAACAATTTGAGATTTACTACATTAATACAGATAACAACAATACACAAACTTGGTGAAGTTAAAGATTTCTCTGTAGGTTTTGCTCTTGTTTATTATTATTGTTCTTAGAATATTCTCATTAAGGTATTCAGTCAGAGTTCTGTATTTAAAAGCCACTTGAAATAATCGTTTTGTTTCTGTGGGATAATGTGAACTGTCTGTTTATGTCTCCTGCCCATTTTTAATTGAGTTTTAATCTTGTCATCTTTTTAAACTCATTTTAAGAGATTAGCCCTTTATCAGTGATATGTGTTACAATGAAAACTCCAAGACAATTTATTACAAGACTCTGTAATCTTCTGAAATCTATCTTACTTACGTCTCTTTCTCTCTCTCTCTCTCCAGCTTTACATGATCTCCTAAGTGAGCTTCTCCCTTTTCAGGGTTTTCTCACAATCACATTTTCAAGGAAGAAAATAGATCTAAAATAGTTAAATTAAAACCCTGGGAAAGAGCCAAGTAAAGACTACAGACTATGAATGTTTCTAAACCTCAGGAAGACAGGCAAAAATTTGTGGCAGAATTCAGAATTTTGTTTGATTGTTATAGTCCAAGATTACAGTTCTGTACCTAAACTAGTTAAGTTGACTGTTTTTCACTCAGACGAGTAAAATCATTTAACATTATTAGCAAGGTAAGAAAGAGAAGATTTAAGTGACCCAGGTGTGTGAAAACAAGCACTTTGAGAGAGCAAGAGAAATAAATTTACCACATAAAAAAATTCCAGAAGCCTCCTCCTTAAAGGAAATTGGACAAAGACTCAAAACTATAAACCAAATAAAGATAAAAATAGAGTTTAGGAAACTCAAACTGTATTCTGGAATAGACTTAAGAACTTAAGAACATCCTCTCTTGTTATAAATACACTCAAAACTGAATCAGGAAATAAGTTAACAAATTGAAATAAAAAAATCACCAATTAGAAAATATCCAGTTTGTAGGTGGATGTTCCCAGAGAGTCTTAAAAAGTTTAAAAATATAAATCAATACAAATTAAGGCTCTTTAGATAAAATAACTAAAAGATTCTCTCTGTAAAGATACCTGTAAATATTGTAAACAGAAGAGCTACTGCAAGAACCAAAGTCCCATATTGGGTGAGGAACATAAGAACAACTTCACCAAATCTGCCAGTGACTCCACTATAGGGCAGCTAAGAGTATTTCAATATGTCCTGTCCTTCCTTTACTCTTGATTATAAAAATAATGATAAACAACATTACAGCTTTATTCAATATTTGGTTGTCACGATATCTACCATTAACCCACTATTACTACAGAACATTGGATCCATCAGAGAAAAGTTTTGAAGATGCTTGAAAAACAAGAAAGAAGGCAAACTGACTTGTAATTAAAGCACGAAAAGAGAGAAAGGGTGAGAATGAAGATGAGAGAGAGAAACTGTGGCCTAAAGTGCAAGTGACTGGTTATGCCAGATTGTGAAAAAGACTTAAAAAAGATGAGCTTGATGATGTACCATCAGTTTTAAAGAGACTGAAGATGAATGGACTTTATTTGCTTTGTTTACTAGAGCCACTCAAGTACAGAAATTTCTAACAATCCCCAAATGCTTTCCCAAATCCCAATCTGTAACTTTTAGGATCCTTATTAGAAGAACATTCCTTTCCCCACTGTGACATAATTCCTACAGATTTACTAGACAGGAACTACCTTACAAATGGAATTTCCAGATAAAACATATTTCAGAGAGATTATTTTAGAAGTCCTTATAAATCTTCCTATACATAGTCATAGAATAACTGATTGAGAATTCAGAATGCCTGTACTATTTATGAATCAAGAAATTACCAAAGAATTAGCTATGGTCACAGTATCTCTATGGGCAAAAGCATCTATAAACATAGGCAGTCTGACCGTGGCAGTTATTGATGACTCCTAAGTGATGGCTGTAGTGCGTTTGATAGTCTCCCCCTCTCCCCATTTCATGCGCATCTGAAACTTCAGGATGTGACCTTACTTGGAAATAGGGTCTTTGCAGATGTAATGTTTTAAGATGAGGTCATACTGGATTAGGGTGAGTCCTGAGCCCAATAACTGACTCCTTATAAGACAGGGAGAGGACGGACAGAGACACAGAGAGGGCAACATCATGTGAAGACAGAGGTGGAGACTGGAATGGTGCGTCTACAAGACAAAGCATGGCAAGGATTGCTGGCCACCACTGTACACTAGGGGAAAGGCATGGATCCAGTTCTCCCTCAGAGCCTCTAGAAGGAATCAACCTTGATGACACCTTGATTTTGGATTTCTAGCCTCCAAAACTGTGACAAAATTAAGTTATTTGTCTTAAGCCACTACTCTGGTGTCAATTTGTTACAACAGCCCTAAGAAACTAGTACAATCATAAATCTTTCCTTTCATGTGTGTATAAAAACTTAGACTTTGGTCAATAACAGGCCAAGGCTGAGACTTCTTGGCTCAGAGCAATTATAGGCTTCAAATAAATTAGCCAAAACATCTTCGGATCTTGTACAAGGATCATTAAATCGCATGTTATTACATAGAGTGAATACCTATTGCTAAAAAATCCCAACATTTTTCTACTAGCTGATTAGTTATTATGAATTATTGCTATATTATCCTTCTTATAACAATACCCACTTGCATAACACTCTTAAAGCAGCAACTCTGTAACACGCAGTATAGCAGAATTGTGTGTTTTTTACTTCTTGCCTATTCTAGGCATGGTCATGAACAGTTATTTTGGAAGCTCTTATACCAAATCCTGATTTAATTTTTTTGTGGGTCATATCTTAAAAAAGGATACCAGGCTGGTAAGGAATATCTAGTCTACTCCCTGAAGTCTCTGGTAGATTCCCTTTTTTTTTTCCACTGGAAGCCAAATAAATTCAAATGGCAAACTTTCTACTGCACGTCAAATTACTAAAATAAAAGAGTAAATATATGTACTGGTATGTTTTTAGAATAACGCACTTCTTTGAGATGTTAGAGAAACAAAGAAGTCTCTTAAGCTCTCAGGTACTCTATAAAATGAACAACAGATGTGAAGTATGTGATATTCTGACAATACCTAAAATAATCACTGTCATTAAGTAAAGGCTCACTATGGATAATATGAAAGCATTTTTAAATACAATGGAAACACTTTAGAAAGATTTTAGAATATCACCACGCTAAAGAGGCTGTTTTGATTTCTTCTAGAATGTAATAATCAAAAAAACAAAAAAGTTCAACGGAGAAACTAAAGTTTTCTATTAAGGGTGTAAAAAGTGCGGTTCCTCAAATTCTGAGACGAATCACTGGAGTTACTGAACTGTAGGATCTTTGAAGGTAAGATGTGGCACGAACCAGAATGGTTACTAGCTAGCACCAGAAAACAAAATGACAAACTCTCAAATGAATACTTGCCAAATCCTCCTGAAGCAAGCCACCACAATACAGACAAATTGGCCGCGATATTAAATACACACCAGTGGGAAAACTTTTCTGAATAGCAGAGGATGGGCAATTCATGCCTCATATGTAACTAATATACTTACGGGAAAACAATAAAAGTGAGCATCACCAAACAAATTTTGTAACATTGGTTCTTTCTATGGAACATAAACATGACCTACTAATAATATGTATATTATTGCATATTGTTTTGAAGCATTTTCTTATCAAAAACATCACAGCATTCACAAGACTAAAAAAGAAATTAGAGTTTGTGTTTCCTACCTGGGACACTGCAACTTTTCTATCCAGTGATACAGGAACACATTTAACCGGAACAGTCATTCTAGAATTACACAGGGCTTTACCATTATACAAAACCTCACTCACCTAATTACTCCCAAACTTCTGGACAAAAGGATGAAATCTTAGCAAAACCGGGAAGTTATATTTTAGGAAAGTTACTAAACTGAGGTTATTCAGATAATGTTAAGAAGCGAGGCGGTCCACTAAAGCTGCCAGGAGCGCAAGGTCCTGAGAACAAGGCAATGGCGGCATGAAAGAGAGAGCATCTCCCCCAAACCACTGGAATAAAAGTATCCTGTGGGTCACACTCTCCACTGAACACTAGTGTTTATTTTCCTTTTAACTATACTTTTCTTCTTGACAGATTCAAGCGTTGACATTTCTGATTTAGCCTATTATGCTCTGTTTATTGATAAAATGACTTGTCTAAGCTTTACTAGAGGCAATCATCACCCTAAATCTATACTCAGTTCTCTCAGCCACTTTAGTACAATTAAAACAGCGATGTAAAGATATGTGCAATAACCTTATCAACAGTGATACATATTTAGACAATATGTATAACTGAAGGAAAGAGTCCTTACACTAGCAAAAGTGCAACATGCAAAAATGACTATTTATCAGAACAATACCTGGAGACAATATACTGGAAGTTCCTGAGGTTTTTCTTTTTTTCCCTCTGCGTGGGACCACGCTGCTCAATGGCAAACCAGAATGAAGGCTAATTATTCTGTGAGACAATTAATTACATTTTCTCACAATTTAAGACTCACCAATACCTTTAGTAAACAACATCTCCTTACAAACAGTCTAAAGGAATAAAATGTTTGCTGAGGTTACAAATAATAACTGATGAAACAAACTCCTAAAAATATCAATCCCAGTAATGGACTTGTGGAATTCAAGGTGGTCTTCAAAAAAATCTGACCCTCCATTTGGCTGGTAGAGCAAATCATAGAACCCAAGCCCTTTGGGTACAACAAACTGGTTAAATATTCTTATTTATGGCTAGGACAATATCTAAATTGTAATAGATAATATATTAGTATTGCATTTTCATTTGATCAATGAGTAGGCAGCACCATTTCTAATACTTTGTTTTGACCTGAATTAACATCAAAAGGAGGATAGAGTGTGTGTGTGTGCGCGTGTGTGTTTGGGGAAAGGGAGATTACTTAGTGGAAACTATAATGCCGTAAAGGCATTTGGAAATTAACAAAGGTAAAAAAGAGAACAGATGAAGAGATCAAGAAGTCAGAAGAACAATAAAATACATTAAGGAAAAGGAAAAATTGTGAAGATTAAAGCAAAAATCAATAAAGTTTTTAATCTATTTTTGCTGTATACTCTATAAAGATATGAGTGATAGGTTCAAGTATCTTATTAAAATCAGTTTTGTTTTTATTAACTTTTTTTTTGTCTTCTAATAGTTCTGCTTCCTGCATGGGTTCTTCTGCATGACTAAGAGAACAAACTTCATTAGATCTTGAACAAGAATTAAAGGGAACAAGTGAAATGAAGCATATTAAGGAAGAGAAATGGGATAAAACTCTAAAAATAAGAATCACACACATGCTTTTTTGATACCTTGTTGACTGTCAATTTGTATAGTCTTGGAGGTAAATTTTGCTCTGTTGCAGGGTATCAATCCAAAAGTTGGTACAAATGGAAAACATAAATGTGTTTGTGATCATGAGAGAAGCTGATGAATAGCCTTAGAGCTACAGGGGAGAACAACAATGTCCTGTGATAGCATGTGATTCAGGATCACAGTTGCTCTTGGGTGTTTAGACTATTGAGTCCCCCAAACAGATTTTCACCAAGATGAGATGACTTTGCATTAAATGTCATTTTAAATGACATCAAGATTTCTACCTGATTTTAAATAGGTGAGATAAGTTTCGACAAAGTGAAGAACCTCTTCAGAAAATATAAGCTTTGTTATTCAACTCTCCTCCTAATTATCTGTAGGCTGCTTGCATCATCATTTGAGGCCAGATACTTGGGGTTCTATCAGCTTTCTCAGAACTTGTACCCTAAAACCTAGTGTACGGTCACAGAAGGGATTCAATACTGATTCAAGGAAAAGAAGTTAAGAATATGCATAAAACTAAATTCCATAGTGTGTTCTCTCTCTCTCTCCCCCAGCTCCCCCTTATAGCTACAGAAGAAAACTGGAGAGCTTCTGATGAAATTGACTTTTAGCAGCTGCACATTAGGCAAGCTCAGTTGCAGTCGCTCCAATTCATGGTACTCGTAGGCCAGCAAGAGAATGTGATTGCTTTGGAGTATTTGAAAATTTCTCTGCCACCCAGGGTGTTTAGGAGGAAATACCTGATGCTGGTCAAAGTTAATCAATGGTCAAAGAAATCAATCAACTTCCTCTACTCTCAGAAAAACTCTATAGGGGAAATAAGTTCCCTTCAAAGTGTAATGTTTCCTTTTAGGGCTTAGTATCCACAAAGCAGGCTACAGCTAAAGAAGCAACTTGCTAATCAGAAGATAAATTATTAGCTTAAGAGAAACTGAAGTGCAGAACTGAACAGGGAAATATCATAATCTAAATAAAAACCCACTGGAAGGGATCCAAATCTAGTAAAGAGAAATATATTAGGGACATGAAGAAACCTTAGACAACTCATTTTTGAAAATGAGTGAGTCTCATTAGAAAACATTTTCTACAAACTAAGCTTAAAAAAGGATAGCAGAGAGTCATTACTTGAATTCACTTGGCAAACTAAAGAACTCTGAAAAATGTAGTTCTTTAATTCTGAAACAACTGCAAATACAGAACTCGATCCAAATAGACATATTTATCAATCTGTTCCAGAACTGATGTTTCAGGAAGGTGTCCTGAATATCACTGGTGTGAATCACAATGAGATACTTAAAACGCAGCAGTTCATCGGGATTTGTTTTATACAAATAACACTGAAGATGAGTAAGACTTATTGTTTCAATCTGAAAAAATAAACCACTGTCAGACAAAGCAAGGCAACAGTATGTTTTTTAAAAATCCACCTTGAGTATGTAATTTTCCACTCAAAGTATGACAGATGGCTTTCCTCAAATAACTGCATTAGGTAAGATAATAGTTGGAATGTGATTTCTCCTGGTGCAATACAACCTATCAAAGGATTTCACCTTTGAAGGACATGAAGATGAATTGACTAACAGTCATTTTGTTTCCAAGATATACACAACACTGCTGAAGACTTTATATGGATGCATAAAACCATTAAGATGAAGGTTTATGTTACTCACAGTTGGAGACACTTCTAGGTCACGCCCAAATTTCCATTGTCAAGTCTTAACCATGTTCTAGATGAAGCTGTAAGAAGTAATATACACATTGAGAAAAAGGGAAATTCAGAGTTTTTAGTCAATTCCTTTTTATTTCCCCCTTCAAGTTTGGTTCCTTATCGGCTTGTGAAAAGCTGCTGGAAAGTAACAGAGATTTTGCTGCCAGGTCTGAACTGCAGGGGTGGAATTGGCAGTAGTAAAACCAAAAAGATTGAGAAAATAAAAGATAATATAGATTGTCTCCTGTTGTGTCTGTTTTCAAATTACTGTGTTTAAATGAACTTCTTTTTTAGCAAACTGTCTTTAGTCTCTTTCTTCCTGGCCTCCAGTGACCTTTAACTGATTCTTTATCTCCTTTGTGCTTCAAAGCATCTGAAACTTTGATCTTTCTCTCAAAAGCTTCATGTGAATAAATATAACATAGACTTTTTGGATAAGCAGTTTGATCAGGATTTAGGGACTATTTGGGCAACAAAATGTAATTCTAAATAATACCATTATTTGAGGCATTTATTAAAATAAAAATAAAATTTTTAAAGATTATTAAAAGGCAAACAGTAAATGTAGTGCAGTTCATCTCTAGAAGAGGGATGATGCTGCTGGAATAAGACTGGCTTTTCACGTGGTCTGTAATATACATTTCAGCTTGTTAGAGTCACTTTTGAGAGAGTAATAGGATTCCTCTGAATATCTGTTTGATAAGGAGCAATGTGCCTTCAAAGAGAAAACAAGCACTGTCTAGGATAGAGAAAATGCTCAACAATAGTAATACTTCTTCTAAGTCATATAACGTGGAAACGCAAATATTGGACCATTTTTGAACAATACAAAATGGTAATAGTATGTCATAGTATTTGGAAGGGCAAGTGCCCCCTGCTTGCACAGCCCTAATTCTTTTTCAGAACTATCTTTTGGGATTTTTACTTCCTTACTTAGAATTTTTATTACAGCTGCATTACACTGATGGAATCATTTTGGAAAAATTGACATAACAAAGGTATTGAGCAGTTGCATTAATAAATAGATACATCTCTATATCCATTTAGGTCATTTATGTTCTTTAAGAATTTTTAAATGTTCTTCATGCAGACTGTATTAGTTTCCTGTGGCTGCCATAAAAAAAATTACCACAAACTCTCTTGCCTCAAACAACAGATATTTATTCTCTCACAGCTCTGGGGTTCAGAAGTCCAAAATCAAAAGGTCTGTGCTAACTTTCGAGGCTCTAGGGGAGACTCTATTGAGTTCGTTCACTCTTTAGCTTCAGGAGGCTGTAGGAATTCCTTGATTTGTTGCCTGGTGGCCACATCACTCCAATCCTTGCCTCCATGGTCACATGGCCTCCTCCTCTTTGTGTCTGTTCTCCTCTACGTGTCTCTTACAAGGACACTGTCACTGGATTTAGGGTCCACTGGTTAATTCAGGATCATAGCCTCATCTCAAGATCCTTAACAATTACATCTCACAGACCCCTTATCCAAATAAGGTAACACTCATGTGTTCTAGATATTTGACAGGAATGTCTTTTGATAGAGGGACAGGGGAGGGGTGAGGGAGGATGGGGGACATGTTGGAGTCTATTATAGAGGCCTTGCACATTTTTATTAGATTTTATTCTTAGTCACACTGTATTTTTTCCTAAATCATAACTGCTGGTGTAGAGGAATGGTATTAGTTATTCATCCAGCAATTTGCTAACCTTTCACAGTATCCTTTCTCAGATTTTTTGTAGTGAATCATATTATATCAAGTAAAGAATATGTATTCTTCTTTTCTGTATTTACACTGCTTAATTATATTTATCTTATTGAATTAAATAAGACTTCTAATATATTAAACAGAAATAGTAATAGTAGCTACCCTTGTTTTTTTCTTGATGTAATTCTCAAGACAATAATAAAAGTTAACATATAGTATTTATTATGTGTCCAAAATTGTTCTAAGAATGTAAGTTCTAAATATATATACACATATACATGTATGCATAATATACCTAATATATCTGTATCTATATATACAGATATACTCACTGAGGCCTCACAATAATCTGAGGTACCATTATGATATATATTTTATAGATAAGAAAACTGAGACTTATCACAATCTATTTTAGGTTAATCCTGACTTAATTTTGACTTAATAGAGCAAATTTGCTCCAATATGGTTTCTTCCCGCCCCCTTCTTTTTCTGATAGTGTAATATTTATCATACATACATAAGGTCTAAATTCAACAATACAGTGTTACAACTATTGTTTTCAACAACCTTGTGTTTTTTAAAGAAATAAAGAGAAAAGAATATAGATGTACACAGTCTTTTGTATTTGCCCACATATTTACTGTTACTATTTCTGATGTTCTTCATTTCTTTCTGTAGATTCACCTTGCTGTCAGGTGTCATTTCCTTTCATCCCGAAGGACTTCCTTCAGTGATTCTTATAGGGCAGATCTGCTATCAATGAATATGAATTATCTCAGTTTTCAATTGGGAAGGTTTTTACTTTCAAAGGATAGTTTTGCTGGATTTAAAATTTTGGGTTAACTCTTTTGCTTTTAGCATTTAAAAAATGCCATCCCACTGCCTCCTCTTACCCAGTTTTTCAGAAGAGAAGTCAGTAGAACTTATTTTTGTTTCCTGCATGTGATGTATCAGATTTCTTTGTTGCTTTCAAGCTCTGTTTGTCTTCGGCTTTCTGGGGTTTAATTATGATGTATCTAGGTGTAGATCTCTTTGTGTTTATCATACTTAAGTTGTGTTGAGCTCCCGAGATCTGCAGACTAATATTTTTCATCAATTTTATGCCATTATTTCTTTACTTTTTCCACTGTTTGTCTCCTCCCTCCTGTTTTGAGACTACCATTGCACATCAATTAATATGCTTGGAATTTTCCACAGGTCTCCAGATTCCAATATATTTTTTAGAGTTTTTGTTTGGTTTTATAAACTTTGGAAACTGCTTCCCCTGTAGTGTTTTTCTCCTGATGTCTCTACTCAGTTGCTTTATTCTTATTTTTAATTTTAGACTGCCTTCCTAGTGGTTTGTCCTGTGTCTGCATAGCTTAGTGGTCAACCAGTGAGTTGGGCAAAAGTTGTATTCAAACATCTTGAGTTAGTAAGGTTTCCCACTGCTGTTCTGAGTCAGGGATGGGAGTGTGTTCAAAATCGAGCTATTTCTCAGTCTTTTTTGGCTATTCTTTTCTGCCAGGCTCTCTTGGGTCTCTTTGGTCACATAGTTTCCTAGACAGGCAGGGATATGTGGAGAGTTCATTTAGTTCATCTATGGCTCTCTCATCTCCAAGATCTCTCTGTTAAATTCCTGGTTGTATTGCTACTCATCCTAAATGAGACAACATCCTCAGACTAACAAGTTGTAGGTTCCCTCCATTCATTTCCTGGTTGTCACATTTAGCTGACAATGATACCAGTTTTTCCCTTCTATCCCAAACTAAATCCACCCCTTTTAGAAGCAAAGCTGCTGGATTTTACATCCAGAAACAGGCTGGTAAAAATCATGGTTCTCACCAGCTGAGCTATGGGTTGGGGGAAGGATGGGACAGCTCTATACAAGAAAACCACAAACTCCCAGTATTCTTACTCAAAGATCTAGTTGTTTTTAAAAAATAAACATTTAATTTTTTTGGTCCACTTTTGGTCAATCTCCAGAGCTCTGAAATGGTTGTTTTTAACAACTTTATCAATTTTATATTTATTTTTAGGGGAACACTTTCCTAACTTTTTCACACATCAGAGCTGGTAATCACAGTCAACAGTGTAATTTTAAATTACTTCTGGCACTCAGTTCTACAAATGTATATATATAGAGAGAGAAATATAGATGTATAATATACCTATCTATATATATATTATAGATAGATCTACATATGTAATTTTGTATCACTGTTTATTAAAGACGAAAACAGAGCTCAAATGTAGGCTGCACATTATATCTAAGTTGAGTAATTGGTGGAGCCAAATATAAAGTAAGGTTTTCTGAATCCAAATGCTATGCTTTTTACATTATATCATGATATAATGTAAATCAGAATCCCAATTAAAGACACACTCGAAACAAATGAATTAGTGTGATTCAACTGAGTAGATGGAGATACCCAATGAGTAGAAAAAAAAAAATCTTACCTTTTTTTATTGTTAACCTTATTGCTATGACCCAAGGTCAAATGTATAGCTCTGTGTAGGAAAAGGTTAGTAATCTCTCCTTTTCATTGTCTTTTACTTACATGTCCATAACCATTTCACTTCATCTGTCTTTTCTCTCTACTTCCCTTATACCTCCAAAAAGTTAGAGCCATAATTGAATTCAAAACTAGGTCTTCATAGTGTACAGCATATCCCAAACTAATATAATATTGTAAATCAACTATACTTCGATAAAAATAGACTAATAAAAAGATATTTGATTATCTAAAAACAAACAAACAAGACTCACTAGGTCTTCCTGAGTAAAAGTTCAGTACTAATTCAGGGGAAAGGAATAATAGAATTTAAAGTCGCTTGCATCAGTGGCTTCACTGGTCATTACTAAACGTGAATATAAACTTGTCAATACAGTTCAGAGTTCAACAAAAATTTTGGACATATGGATGGATGGAAGGATGGTTGGATAAATGAACAGATAAATAGATGATAGATAGATGGATAGATAGATACATAGATAGAAAGAGCCATACTATGGGTCAGCCACTGGGCTACATATGATCAGAACTTTTGAGAGTAAAACTGAGTCTCTGTTTTGATGAAATTTATCTTCTAGAAGTACCAGAAACATGGGACAGTTGACTTGTCAATTTTCTTATATTATCTAACATCATTTTGTGTTGTAAATATAGCTTTTGGCTAATCTTTTAGCCATCTTCATTTTTAGAAAGACATAAAAAAAATGTTTAGAAATCATCCCAAGTTCTGTAAAGGACTGAAAAACCAGAGACCACAGAATTTAGTCTTGCTGTTCTGTGTCCTTCTTCTTTATTTAATAAAAGATCTTGATATCTCAAGGTTGTAAATAAATATAAAATAATTACGTAAAATTTTACTCTCAATATTATACATGACATCTGCACAATTATGTTACTTGAACATATAATCATTCAACAGGAAGGAGAGATGGAAAATTTAAATAAATATGAACATCTTAATTCAGGGTATGAATACAGTCAATAAAATGCTGAACTAAATGTTATGTTTATTTTTGTACTCTTTGCAAAGCACTCCCTTATTATAGTGAGTTGTCACTCTTTCAGAATTTTTCTCAAGTCCCTATTGCCATAACAATTAAGAAATTGGGAAATAACGTGCCTTTAGATTTGCCAGTAATTTTGCATAGGGAATGCATTATTCACCGTTGGGTACAGGATGAAAAGCATCAAGAACAAGGGTGTCAGATAGGCTTATGGATTAAGAGAGAAGAAAGAGATGATTTGGCCAAAGTTCAGCCCCTGAGCTCAGCCTTGGGTTTGAAGTACCACAGAGCAGCCCACTCCCCTGATATCTTGCTTCTACACATCCAACATTGCACTGCTTTACATTGACTCTGAACACCTGTTCCTGATGATTAAAAGTGGATTGTAGCTTTCCAGACATCTTCTGTCTAACTTGGCATCAGATATGCAAGCTACATTGTCAGTTCTGATGTCAGTTTAGTGGCGAGCTGAATCACTGATTAATATGCTTGCCCCAAAGTTCACATCTTTTAGTGCTATTTTTATGTCTCATTCGATAACAAGAGATACTTTCAATTGCTATTCTTGTAAATTGTGACCATGGTGCAAATGATGATACCTTGTGGGATTCCAAAGTGTGTGAAGCCCTTATAACATATGTGCTGATATAGAGCATGGTTCACCGTGGATAACACACACTGCCCTACATAGTTGTTAGCTGCTTTTCTTACCACCAATAAACCATTTTTAGGCTTTCAATTTTCTTCAAGTACTGCCCACAGTAAATCTTGTACTTCTAAAAAAAAAAGTATGTTCTGCTCTGCCTACTCCACATCGTTGATGTCTAACAATCTATGCAGGCCAACACTGTGTGTTGCCACATGTGTAGTGCAGAGTAAAGAAACCTATGTCCCTTTATTAACTTCCATGGACATTACTATGAGATTGAAATTTCCATCAATTTTCAGATTGTTTAAAATATAGGAGAGTTGACATAAAATTTTCTTAAATATTGAAATCGTTTGGTCTGGGAGTTCTTTGCACCTAATCTTTTAAAATATATATATATATTTATTTATTTACTTTTGGCTGTGTTGGGTGTTTGTTGCTGCGTGCAGGCTTTCTCTAGTTGCGGCAAGCGGGGGCTACTCTTCGTTGTGGTGCGCGGGGTTCTCGTTGCAGTGGCTTCTCTTGTTGTGGAGCACGGGCTCTAGGCGCACAGGCTTCAGTAGTTGTGGCTCGCAGGCTCAGTAGTTGTGGCTCGCAGGCTCTAGAGTGCAGGCTCAGTAGTTGTGGCACACAGGCTTAGTTGCTCTGTGGCATGTGAGATCTTCCCGGCCTAGGGCTTGAACCCGTGTCCCCTGCATTGGCAGGCGGATTCTTAACCACTGAACCACCAAGGAAGCCCTGCACCTAATCTTTTAGCTGGTAAATATTTTTTAGCATGAGTTGTGTCTCTCATTTGCATCAGAAATATTAAAATTTAAAAAAAATTATCAATGAAAATTTCATAATTATCAGAATGATATCAAAATTACTTGGGTATATTTACACAAGTGTGTGTTTATATGTATGACTGTAATATAATGTAATGAATATATAATTTATTAGATAACATATATTTGGTAGATATAGGAATTTGGGCTTTTCCATCTTGACCAAATACAAAAACAGTAAATTATATGCACTATGAGAACAGGATTAGATTTTTATTATGTTTTTTTTACCTTACTAATACCTAGCACAGTTCCTGCACAAAAGCAGACTCCCACAAAATATTGGTGTAAATAATAATAAACACATGTGTATATACTTATTCACTATTGATAAAAATGTAAAATATATTTTACCATTAGTTTAGACATTTGAAGACACGTATTTTGTCATTCTAATTTAGAAAATAACATCCTAATGCTAACAAAACATATGGTTTTAAAATTATCTTAGGTCACGGCATCAAAAAGCACACTCGATGAAGTGACTGACGTTACTCATAAATTACTACCACGTACTTAACCCTACTTTTAAGTCATCTTTTGGTACGTACCACGTTATTTCATCTTTATTCATGGATGGGTGAAAATGTGATAGAATCAGTGAGCTAGAAATAGAAATAAATTCTTCTTGATATATAACCTGATATAAAGGATTTTTGACCAGATTTTTTTTTTTTTTTTTTTTTATTTATTTATTGCGGTACGCGGGCCTCTCACTGTTGTGGCCTCTCCCGTCACGGAGTGCAGCCTCTGGACGCACAGGCTCAGCGGCCATGGCTCACGGGCCCAGCCGCTCCGCGGCATGTGGGATCTTCCCAGACCGGGGCACGAACCGTGTCCCCTGCATTGGCAGGCGGACTCTCAACCACTGCACCACCAGGGAAGCCCTTGACCAGATTTTTAAAAACCAAGCTTGCAGATATCCTTCAGCTACAGACAGGGTTGCAAAAGCTCCCAGGAACATGAAGTTAATTCCTATGATGCCAATCCTCAAAAAGAGGGCACAGTATGAGTTGTTATTGCTCTTTTCTCATTCATTCATTCATCCATTGAATCCATTTATTCATTTGTTCTCTAGACATTAGTTGTTTAATAATTAATTTATTTAACAAATATTTATTGGGCACCTACTATCATAGGCACTAAAGATTCAAAAGTGAATCAGATAGAATCTTTGCCCTCAAGAGTTTATAGTTAGGAGAAATGTATTTACAAACATGCAATTATAATGCAAATGCAACCATAGTGATATGCAACAATATATTTGCAAACCCAATAAGGAAATCAAACCAGCTCCCGGGTAAAGCGTAAGAAATGAGAGGAGGTGGTAGGGTAGCCTTCCTTAGGATTTCTCAACTCTATTTAAGGGCACATACCCTTTCAAAGAGGTGGCTTCAACAGAGGATAAAACAACCCTGTGAGCTTGAAGAGATCGCTTATCTTTTCCAAACTCCAGTTCCCACATCAGTCAGCTGCCAAAGTCGAATATGATTCTGAATTTGCTTCTATTACAACATCCTATCACTCTAGAACAGCAGGCAAGCAGGAAAAACCCATCACCAACCCATGCCGGACAGCCTTCAAGTTGTCTCTTACAGTTTTACAGCCACAGGTGGTTGGAGTAGTCACCTCCCAAGGCTGGAGCACCCAAGGTATTTAGGAAATGTTGAAGAGGTAGTACACTGTATACACACGTGTGAAATAATTATAACAACAAGCACAGCCAAATTCAAATGAAGGAGGCGGGAAATAATCAAAATGTGCACAGAGGGAAACCGTGCACAGAGGGAAAAGGTTAGCCTGGCAGCAAGGGTGCCTCTCATGGTGCAGTGAAAAGAGCTGTGACAACCATCTACAGGCGTGCTCTGTGGGAGCCGCTGGGGAGGAAAACCCAGAAGGGGGCATGATGAGGATTATGAATCAATGCGAGACTCATCTTAGAGCGCACTTATCCATCTGTTAGGCTGTGGCATGTCCTTTTTATTAGTGCTTTCTCGGAACACAAGCTTTTTTGCTCTCTCCGAGAGCCACTGTAGGAGAACCAGCAATGAAAAGAAAATTAAGACATGGGGAAATTAACAATAGACATGTTGCTTGAATTGGAATCTCAGTCCTCTCTTATTCACAACATTAATTCAATATTTGTGTAAGATATTAAATGTATGTGTGTGTATTAGCTGTCTATCATCTATCTATCTACCTATCTATCTAAAACATTATAGAAAATCAGAAAACTCAAGATCAGGTTAGGTTTTTTTTTAAGTTCCTTTTTACCAATGGTGCTTTTTAAGAGGTTCATTCTGTACTTTACTGAAATAATTTTATTTGGCTCCAAATTAAGTTTCAAAATAACCACATTTAATGACTTTAAAACTAAGCTAATTTTGAGTGCTCAGTGAATCAGGGTGATGTCACATAGCTCATTTCAATAAAGCAACTGAGAGCGAACTAAGGTGCAGCAAGTCACAGAACTATGTGTTTTAGTTCATCAATGCTTGCACTTTCTGGAACGCTAAGGATAGCTACCAGAAACACTTCTTCATTTTGCAAATTAGAATGGACATCTTTTAAGTAGGGTTGGAGAGACAGCAGAGTGCAGCTGGCTGAGCTGTCATGGCAGCAGTTCTTATCTATTATCCATAAGCACCATGTAGGCGATGGTAACTGCAACCTACTTTTAAAAAAGTAACGGGAAAGACACATTAAAAGAACAAATTTAATGTTATTTCTTCTCAAACGATGAAGTGCATAAAGTCATCTGGAAATTTTGTTAAAATGAAAATTTTTGTCCCACCTCCAAATATTCTAAATTATTAATTCTAGAGTGGCAATCGTGAAATGGCTTAATAATCAAAATGAATCAAAGTTCCTGGTCACACTTGGAGAATCAGCCCACATCCTTCCAGCATTAGAACATGGCTCTCTCATTTTCCAGCTCATAGGATTTTTCTTTTTACTAAACATAAGGACACTGAGTAATGTCATTCATTACCAGAAATTCAATCAGTATCAATTTGGTGATACCATTCAGTTCTACCAAGCGCTTATCCTCTACTCTCTATATTAAGACACTTCCTTTTCTCGATGACGTGAAGTAGGTATGCTTTGTCCCGTGCACACCATTCAGGGCGGAGCTGTCCATCACTGTGCTGTGTGTGCCTATGGCTAGCTTCTATGCCAAGATACTCAAATCTTTCTCTTTCTTTCATGTAAATTATATCTATTAACATGCTAAACATTTAAGATGATTTACTTGTGAAAGTTAGTTGTCATTTCTAAGTACAACAGGGTAAAGAATAAGATATTGTAGAATTAGAAAATAAATTGGTAATAGGTACAGATTTATGAGCCCAGATGTGTTTCAGGTGTTTCCCCAATCAAGAGCAAGCTATCATTTCACCAATCAGTGTCCTAAATATACATATACCATATAGCTTTAGTCAAAGAAAGGGCTACAAAGGATGTGAAAAATTACCCTACATTACAGTAGTTTGTAATTTTGTTAGGGAAAGTTTTTTTAAAAACTTTTAATGTGATGAATTCTAGTGTTTCTTATGGGATGCAAGCAATAATGAAGTAGGAATTCAGAAAGACTATTCACTTTATTGTATCATTTCTCCGTTTTATAAACTTGCCACATTCTTTTTTGTTTAACAAATCTTTATTGACTATTTTACACAATCAAGAAACAAAGAGTAGTTTGAGTCTCAAAATATTCAGTATACTTGGTATGTTTTACTAGCTTCTAAGTTTGACTATTCATTACTTACTCACCGATTTGGCAAATCTTTTTCAGGGCCCACTATCTACCACTTCTTTTCATTGCCACCATAATGTAACTGGAGATCTAAATACAGTTATTTCTTTATATTCATATATACCTGCAACCATAGTGCATAAGCCTGCCATTTCTGCAATAATGCTGAGGAAACAAAATTCCCAGAAACAAACCTTTTCTCTTTTTTCTGATGTGTCTGCAGTTGAGCTAGGAGAGTTCTACTTTGGGGCTATGTTGAGGTTCAAATGTGCTCTAGTATCTCATCCTTCAACCAATGGCTTCTCAGAACATACTTTTCTCCTAGCAGAGAAGTAGCACTGGAAGCCCAACTAAAACATGGAAGCACATGTAAAACCTCTGTGTCATGCCCTCTCTCATTCCACTGGGAAAGATGTCACATGGTTAAAGCCCCACACCAATGGTGTGGGAAAGGGTACTTGGCTCATTCTATGGGGTGGCACATTATTGCAGAGGAGTGAGAGTTGGAAATAATCCACAATCTATTTTTGCAGACAGCTGCCTGCAAGCCACGAAGAGAATCCTCACCAGAAATCAAATAAGTCCACACCTTGATTTGAACTTTCTCTCCTCCAGAATTGTGAGAAAATAAATGTTTGCTGTTTACACCACCCAATCAGTGGTATTTTGTATGGCTGCCCAATGTGACTAATGCAAGATCTGATTTTCATTACCCTTATCGCATCCTTTGCAAGCTTCCCCAGAATGACCACATGGCTAGACCTCTTGTGTAACTCAAACTTCTATCTAAAATTTTAGTGTCATTGATAAGCTTTGCTCACCACTTTTAGAAAAGACCACATTTTTCATGTATATGAGATGCTTATATGCCTATAAGTTAAACATGGGTATGAGTATGAGAATTGTATACTATCGTTGTATGCTTCTATATGGTCACATGAACCCATTATTGTCTAGATTTGATAAACTTCTAAAGCTTAGCAGTAAAAGGAACTATTGCTCCTATTAGATCCTAGACAACTTGCATGATTATCTCTTTTTATCTTCACAACAAACTTGCAGGCAGGTTTCATTATATTATAGCCTTGAAACCTGAGGATCATACCTTCGCCAGATTGTACTTCCTCCTGGAGCCAGGGTCTCAATGCAGACTTTCAGGGCCTTTTTTTAAGCCCCTAGATTACTCAGCCTTCCAAAGTTAAGGGTGATGATTATTTAGGTCCCAGAGCTCATTTTCTAGCATGCGGGCTGTACAAACACATGTTCTTATTTGTTTTGGGATAATAGAGATTATGACTGATAAAGTGTTGATTGGTCAGCAATTGTTTGTGGAGATCTAATTGCAGATCCAAAAGAGTGGAATTTTTGTATCTCTCAGTTGTCTTTTTGCAAGTTCCCAATTTTCCTATAGCCATACTAATATAGATTTGTAATTATTTAATTGCTAAAAATAAAAATATCAATGGATTTCATGTTTTGTAAGAATATATTTTAGAATATCTGAATATTGAATTCCTTTTTGCTGTTTGACAATGACCTTAAACTTGACTGATATCTGGCTTCAAGCATTATATGGGTCTGTTAAAACTGGCATTTAAAGAACAGATTTATTGTTTGCTGATGAGATACTTCCTTTTATGTGAGTGCAGTACCTAGTTGTTCGTTTTTGACTTTTTGTCTAAGGTCAAATGTAGGATCAATTTAAAATTTTATAAGTCCCTGTCTAAAACTCTGTCCTACCATAACCATAATGGTCTACAAGGCTGCTTCCATCTCTCACTTCAATATGTGAAAGTTCCATTAGAATTTTAGGTGACAAATTGCTTGCAGCATGAAGCCGCAAAAAAAAATTAGAGAACTCCAATAGCAGTGCTGTTAGGGCATTCTCACTACCTATCAAATGGCAGAGTTTGAATCAATTGCATTATATAAAATGCATTTTTCACCTCCAGCTCATGTTTCTCCTTTCCATAAAAAATAAGGAAATTGAATGCAATGTGGATATGAAGCAGGCTAGAAATTTTAAAAAGTACTGAAGAATTGAAGACCTTGTCTTAAGATCTAACATGTTAGAAATTTCTTTGTGCCATAGGTTCTGCTACTGTTAAAAACATGAGAAAAGCCTCCCTTTTAGAAACGGGATGAAAGTTTAGGGGAAAGAAATGTGAGTCATATTTCCCCAGTACACAAACTAGGTTCTTTTAAAAGTAATATACTTTTCACAGCAACATTAACTATTTGTAAGTGAAAGATTTTCCCTTTTTCTATTTCTTTTAATGACTTATTTCCTAAAGATTAAATACCTGGCCTTTTACTACTTTTGTTCTTCCTACACACCCACCCCAGACCATTGTTGCTTTTATGCACTTCAAAACTTCTGCTCTAACATCCTCATGGATTATCCTTACAACTCCAGCTGTAACTTCCCTCTTTATTATTAGTCTCATGTCTCTAATTATCTGCTGTTCCCAGTATCTTGGATTCCCTATGTTACCTTAAATTCAACATGTCTAACAACAATATCATTATGTTGTATAAGATTACTACTTCCTCTAAGAGACCCAATGCTGGTCTGTTGTACTAGTATGCTTCCAGTATCTCAGTAATAGATGGGAGTCATGTTTGACTCTTACATTTTATTCCTTCCCTACTTTAATTAGTTGCTTTATTGATTTTTTTTTTAGTTTAAAGATCCTCTCTCTCTCTCTCTCTCTCTCTCTCTTTTTCATTTCCAATACTACTCTCTTTTAATAGACTTTCAACAGCTCTTGTACATTTCTTACAATTTTTCCTTTATATCTCAGTATTACCCACTCCACCCATCCCACATACATAGCTTGTATTTCTCTTGCTGCAAAATATATTGTTCCCCTTGCTCTCTTTAATCCAAAGTAATTAATGTTTCTCCACTTCCTATATAATAAAGCTTACAGTAATTACCTGGCCTACAAGTCTCCTAAAAAACACATTTCCTAGTTTTCTTTCCAACCTTGTCTCTCACTACTTCCTTACACAATCATTTTAGTTGATTCATTATTTCCTGGACATGCCATATAGCAATAATCTCCATAGTGTGATTTCTATTTCTTTAAATTATTTTTCCTTATTTTTTGTAAGGCCCCAGCTCCTGCAACCCTCTATAATGACCTCTCTCAAACCCCACGGTGATTCCTTATTTTTAACTTCTAAACCACTTACCATCTCTCACAGGACTTCAGCACATAGAAAATCAATAACAATACACCTGATTTTCTGTCTCTCCATGTGTATTGTAATATTCTGGAAGAAAAGCCTCATTTGTTTTTCCTATTACCTAACATGATATACTGTGTTCTAAATATATTAGTTTAATAAATATTTCCTTGGTTTTGTTGAAGATGATTATAAGGATGATATTTACTATGTAAGTACATGTCTGTCACTAGAAACACTTTCCTAGTAAATAGTCTTGAGTCCCTCCCATGTTCATGTCCATCACTACCTCATATTTGACCTGAACCTCAGTTGAGCTTTGCATAATTTAAGATTTGGATAATCACAGGAAAGAAAGAAGACTATTCTTAAGAAATAAACCAGCATATACAAAGGTACGGGGGAATTGACACTGGTTGGTGAGTGGAAAATGAGCATGCTGTGAGTGGAGAATATTGTTTATGGAGGAGTATGGCCCACTGAAGGAAATTTTAAAAGGTAAACTTTAGAAAGAAAAAAAAAGCTCCCAATAGGAAAGTCTGAGAGGCAAGGGGGGAAAAGATGAGCAAAGAAATTGTTAAAAATGTGCATCAATATTTTAAAAATGTTTATCAGAGAAAATAATGAAAATTATCTTGAAATGAGGGTGAAAATAAAAGATTAAATAAAGATTCTGGACAACAATCATATATGAGATGGGAGTAAACAGATTTAAAGCATTCTATAGTCATAATAGTATTTGAAAGGGAAGAGTACAATATTGAATATTGCTATAGTCATAATATTATTTGAAGGGGAAGAGTACAATATTGAATATTGCTAGCTATATAATGATTATGATTTAAGAGGATAAACTAGAAGAGCAGAGTTGGAGTACATAACTTCCAAAATATAGGGAGAAAATAAAACATACAAGGAAAAGAAGGGACAAAATGTTTGGAAGACACCGGAGACCTTCAAGATGGTGGAGGAGTTAAGACGTGCAGATCACCTTCCTCCCCACAAAGGCATCAAAAATACATCTACGTGTGGAACAACTCCTACAGAACACCTACTGAATGCTGGCAGAAGACCTCAGACCTCCCCAAATGCAAGAAACTCCCCACGTACCTGGGTAGGGAAAAAAAGAAAAGACAAAACAGAAACAAAAGAATAGGGACGGGACCTGCACCAGTGGGAGGGAGCTGTGAAGGAGGAAAAGTTCCCACACACTAGGAAGCCCCTTTGCGGGTGGAGACGGTGGGGGGTGGGGGGCAGCTTCGGAGCCACGGAGGAGAGCACAGCCACAGGGGTGCGGAGGGCAAAGCAGGGAGATTCCCACACAGAGGATCGACGCTGACTGGCACTCACCAGCCCGAGAGGCTTGGTTGATCACCCGCCGGGGCGGGTGGAGGTGGAAGCTGAGGCTTGGGCTTCGGAAGTTGGATCCCAGGGACAGGACTGGGGCTGGCGGCGTGAACACAGCCTGAAGGGGGCTAGTGTGCCACAGCTAGTCAGGAGGGAGTCCAGGAAAATGTCTGGATCTGCTGGAGAGGCAAGAGACCATTGTTTCGGGGTGTATGAGGAGAGGGGCTTCCTGCTCCAAGTGCCCACAGACTGCAGAGTACCACCTAAGTGAGCTCCACAGACGAGTTGCAGGTGAGAGCTGTGGATATGAGCTCAGACCCCAGAGGCAGGCATGAACCACTAACACTGCCACTGCTGTCACCAAGAATTCTGTGTTCATGTGCAGGTCACTACCCACACCACCTTGGGAGCCTGTGCAGCACGCCACTGCGAAGGTCCTGTGATTCAGGGACAACTTCCCTGGGAGAACACATGGCACACCAAAGGTTTTTGCAATGTCACGCTTGCCTCTGCTGCTGCAGGCATGCCCCACATTACAATTATGACTACCATACCCCTCCCTCTCCCCAGCCTGAGTGAGCAAGAGAGTTCTAATTAGCCCATGCCTGCTATAACCCATGACTGTCTGGGCTGGGAAGAGAGGCCTGAGAGTGGCCTACATGCAGAGGCAGAGCCAAAACCAAAGGTGAACCCCAGGAGCTTGCAAACAAAGAAGAGAAAGGGAAATTTCTCCATGCAGCCTCAGGAGCAGCGGATTAAATCCCCACAATCAACTTGATAAATGCTGCATCTGTGGAATACCTACATAGACAATGATGTTCGCAAAATTGAGGCAGTGGACTTTAGGAGCAACTGTAGACTTGGGGTTTGATTTCTGTGTCTGATTTAGTTTTGATTTTATGTTTATCTTACTTTAGTTTTAGTGCTTGTTATCATTGGTGGATTTGTTTATTGGTTAGGTTGTTGTCTTCTTTTTTTTTCTTTTTTCTTTTTCTGAGTGTGTGCGTGTATGTTTCTTTGTGTAATTTTTGTCTGTTTAGTTTTGCTTTTACCATTTATCCTAGATTTTGTCTGTTTTGTTTGTTTGTCTGCATTTAAAAAAAAATTTGTATGTTTGTTATTTTTTTATGAGTGTGTGTGTGTATATGTTTCTTTATGTGATTTTTGTCTGTTTAGTTTTGCTTTTACCATTTGTTTTGGGGTGCTATCTTTTCGTTTTTTAAAATTTTTTCTTCTGAGCCATCTTGGTGCTCTGGCTGGGTGGCAGGCCTGAGCCTCTGAGGTAGGAGAGCCAAGTCCAGGACACTGGACCACCAGAGACCTCCCAGCACTATATAATATTAATTGGTAAGAGTGCTCCCAGAGATCTCTGTCTCAGCACAAAGATCCAGTCCCACTCAATGGCCAGAAAGCTCCAGTGCTGGATGACCCATGCCAAACAACGAGTAAGACAGAAACACAACACCACCCATTAGCAGAGAGGCTGCCTAAAGTCATACTAAGTTCACAGACATACAAAAAGACACCACCGGACACAGCCCTGGCCCCCAGAAGGACAAGATCCAGGCTCAGCCAACAGAACACAGGCACCAGTCCCCCCGACCAGGAAGCCTACACAGCCACTGAACCAAACTCACCCACTGGGGGCAGACACCAGAAATAAGAGAAACTGCGAACCTATAGCCTGAGAAAAGGAGACTCCAAACACATTAAGTTAAACAAAATGGTAAGACAGAGAAATATGCAGCAGATGAAGGAGCAAGGTAAAAACCAACCAAATCAAACAAATGAAGAGGAAATAGGCAGTCTACCTGAAAAAGAATTCAGAATAATGATAGTAAAGATGATCCAAAATCTCGGAAATAGAATGGAGAAAATTAAGAAAAAAACGTTTAACAAGGACTTAGAAGAACTAAACAACAAACAAACAATGATGAACAACACAATAAATGAAATTTAAAATTCTCTACAAGGAATCAATAACAGAATAACTGAGGCAGAAGAACAGGCAAGTCACCCGGAAGATAGAATAGTGGAAACAACTACCGTAGAGCAGAATAAAGAAAAAAGAAAGAAAAGAATTGAGAGTCACAGAGACCTCTGGGACAACATTAAACACACCAACATTAGAATTATAGGATTCTCAGAAGAAGAAGACAAAAAAAAAAAAGGGACTGAGAATATATTTGAAGAGATTATAGTCAAAAACTCCCCTAATATGGGAAAGGAAATAGTCAATAAAGACCAGGAAGCACAGAGAGTCCCATACAGGATAAATCCAAGGAGAAACATGCCAAGACACATATTATTCAAACTATCAAAAATTAAACACAAAGAAAATATATTAAAAGCAGCAAGGGAAAAGCAACAAATAACATACAAGGGAATCCCCATAAGGTTAAAGCTGATCTTTCAGCAGAAACTCTGCAAGCCAGAAGGGAGTGGCAGGACATATTTAAAGTGATGAAACAGGAAAACCTACAACCAAGACTGCTCTACCCGGCAAGGAACTCATTCGGATTCAACAGAGAAATTAAAAGCTTTACAGACAAGAAAAACGTAAGAGAATTCAGCACTGCCAAACCAACTTTACAACAAATGCTAAAGGGATTTCTCTAGGTGGGAAACACAAGAGAAGGAAAAGACCTGCAAAAACAAACCCAAAGTAACTAAGAAAATGGTAATAGGAACATACATATTGATACCTTAAATGTAAATGGATTAAATGCTCCAACCAAAAGACACAGGCTGGCTGAATGGATACAAAAAGAAGACCCATATATATGCTGTCTACAAGAGACCCACTTCAGACCCCATACAGACTGAAAGTGAGGGGATGGAAAAAGATATTCCATGCAAATGGAAATCAAAAGAAAGCTAGAGTAGCAATTCTCATATCAGACAAAATAGACTTTAACATAAAGACTTTGTTGTAAGAGACAAAGAGGGACAATGCATAATGATCAAGGGATCAAACCAAGAAGAAGATATAACCATTGTAAATATTTATGCATCAAACATAGGACCACCTCAACACATCAGGCAAATGTTAACAGCCATAAAAGGGGAAATCGACAGTAAAACAATTATAGTAGGGGACCCTAACACCCCACTTTCACCAGTGGACAGAACGTCCAAAATGAAAATAAATAAGGAAACACAGCATTAAATGACACATTAGGCCAAATGGACTTAATTTATATTTATAGGACATTCCATCCAAAAACAACAGAATAAACTTTCTTCTCAAGTGCACATGGAACATTCTTGAGGATACATCGTATCTTGGGTCACAAATCAAGCCTCAGTAAATTTAATAAAATTGAAATCGTATGAAGCATCTTTTCTGACCACAATGTTATGAGACTAGATATCAATTACAGGAAAAAAAAAACTGTAAAATATACAAACACAGGGAGGCTGAACAATATGCTACTAAATAACCAAGAGATCACTGAAGAAATCAAAGAGGAAATCAAAAAATACCTAGAAACAAATGACAATGAAAACACGGCAACCCAAAGCCTATGGGATTCAGCAAAAGCAGTTCTAAAAGGGAAGTTTATAGCAATACAATCCTACCTCAAGAAACAAGAAAAATCTCAAATAAACAATCTAACCTTACACCTGAAGCAATCAGAGAAAGAAAAACAAAAAAACCCCAAAGTTAGCAGAAGGAAAGAAATCATAAAGATCAGATAAGAAATAAATGAAAAAGAAATGAAGGAAGCCATAGCAAAGATAAAAAAAACTAAAAGCTGGTTTTCTGAGAAGATAAACAAAATTGATAAACCATTACCCAGATACATCAAGAAAAAAAGGGAGAAGACTCAAATCACAGAATTAGTAATGTAAAAGGAGAAGTAACAACTGACACTGCAGAAATACAAAGGATCATGCGAGACTACTACAAGTAACTATATGCCAATAAAATGGACAACCTGGAAGAAACGGACAAATTCTTAGGAACAAAAGTACAACTGTCCAAAACTGAACCAGGAAGAAATAGAAAATATGAACAAACCAATCACATGCCCTGAAATTGAAACTGGGATTAAAAATCTTCCAACAAAAATCTTCCAACAAACCAGGAGCAGATGGCTTCAGAGGTGAATTCTATCAAACATTTAGAGAAGAGCTAACACCCATCCTTCTCAAACTCTTCCAAACAACTGCAGAGGAAGGAACACTACCAAACTCATTCTATGCGGCCACCATCATCACCCTGATACCAAAACCAGACAAAGATACTCCAAAAAAAGAAAATTACAGACCAATATCACTCATGAATATAGATGCAGAAATCCTCAGCAAAATACTAGCAAACAGAATCCAATAACACATTAAAGGGATCATACACCATGATCAAGTGTGGTTTATCCCAGGAAAGCAAGGATTCTTCAATATAGGCAAATCAATCAATGTGATATACCATATTTAAAAACTGAAGGATAAAAACCATATGAGAATCTCAATAGATTCAGGAAAATCTTTTGAGAAAATTCAACACCCATTTATGATAAAAAGTCTCCAGAAAGTGCACATACAGGGAACATACCTCAACATAATAAAGGCCATATATGACAAGCCCATAGCCAACATCATTCTCAATAGTGAAAAACTGAAACCATTTCCTGTAAGATCAGGAACAAGACAAGCATGCCCACTATTACCACTATTATTCAACACAGTTTTGGAAGTTTTAGCCATGGCAATCAGAGAAGAAAAAGAAATAAAAGGAATCTTGATCAGAAGAGAAATAAAACTGTCACTGTTTGTAGACAACAAGATACAATATACATAGAGAAACCTAAAGATGCTACCAGAAAACTACTAGAGCTAATCAATGAATTTGGTAAAGTTGCAGGATACAAAATTAATGCACAGAAATCTCGTGCATTCCTACACACTAATGACAAAAAATCTGAAAGAGAAATTAAGGAAACACTCCCATTTACCATTGCAACACAAAGAATAAATACCTAGGAATAAACCTACCTAAGGAGACAAAGGACATCTGTGCAGAAAACTATAAGACACTGATGAAAGAAATGAAAGACGATACAGATGGAGAGATATATACCATGTTCTTGGACTGGAAGAATCAACATTGTGAAAATGACTGTACTAACCAAAGCAATCTACAGATTCAATGCAATCCCTATCAAACTATCAATGGCATTTTTCACAGAACTAGAACAAAAAATTTCATAATTTGTATGGAAACACAAAGACCCCAAATAGCCAAAGCAATCTTGAGAATGAACAACGGAGCTGGAGGAATCAGGGTTCCTGACTTCAGACTATACTACAAAGCTACAGTAATCAAGACAATATGGTACTGGCACAAAAACAGAAATATAGATCAATGGAATAGGATAGAAAGGCCAGAGGCAAACCTACATACATATGGTCACCTTATCTTTGACAAAGGAGGCAAGAATATACAATGGAGGAAAGACAGCCTCTTCAATAAGTGGTGCTGGGAAAACTGAACAGTTACATGTTAAAGAATGAAATTAGAACACTTCTTAACACCATACAGGAGGATCAACTCAAAATGGATTAAAGACCTAAATGTAAGGCCAGACACTATACAACTCTTAGAGGAAAACATAGGCAGAACACTCTATGACATAAATCACAGCAAGATCCTTTTTGACCCACCTCCTAGAGTAATAGAAATAAAAACAAAAATAAACAAATAAGACCTAATGAAACTCAAAAGCTTTTGCACAGCAAAGGATACCATAAACAAGACCAAAAGACAACCCTCAGAATGGGAGAATATATTTGCAAATGAAGCAACTGACAAAGGATTAATCTCCAAAGTTTACAAGCAGCTCATGCAGCTCAATATCAAAAAAACAAACAACCCAATCCAAAAATGGGCAGAAGGCCTAAAGAGAGATTTCTCCAAAGAAGATATACAGATTGCCAACAAACACATGAAAGAATGCTCAACATCATTAATCATTAGAGAAATGCAAATCAAAACTACAATGAGGTATCACCTCACACCAGTCAGAATAGCCAGCATCAAAAAATCTACAAACAATAAATGCTGGAGAGGGTGTGGAGAAAAGGGAACCCTCTTGTACTGTTGGTGGGAATGTAAATTGATACAGCCACTATGGAGAACAGTATGGAGGTTCCTTAAAAAACTACAAATAGAACTACCATATGACACAGCAATCCCACTACCGGCCATATACCTTGAGAAATCCACGTTCAAAAAGAGATATGTACCACAATGTTCACTGCAGTACTATTTGCAATAGCCAGGACATGGAAGCAACCTATGTGTCCAATGACAGATGAATGGATAAAGAAGATGTGGCACATATATATAATGGAGTATTACTCAGCCATAAGAAGAAACAAAGTTGAATTATTTGTAGTGAGGTGGATGCACATAGAGTCTGTCATACAGAGTGAAGTAAGTCAGAAAGAGAAAAACAAATACCATATGTTAACACATATATATGGAATCTAAAAAAAAAACCAAAGAAGTGGTTCTGATGAACCTAGGGGCAGGACAGGAATATAGACGCAGATGTAGAAAATGGAGTTGAGGATACAGGGAGAGGGAAGGGTAAGCTGGGACGAAGTGAGAGAGTAGCATTGACATACATAGACAACCAAATGTAAAATAGATAGCTAGTGGGAAGCAGCTGCATAGCCAAGGGAGATCAGCTCGGTGCTTTGTGACCACCTAGATCGCTGGGATAGGGAGGGTGGGAGGGAGACACAAGAGGGAGGGGACATCGGGATATATGTATTCATATAGCTGATTCACTTTGTTATAAAGCAGAAACTAACACAACATTGTAAAGCCATTATACTCCAATAAAGATGTTAAAAAAAAAATTGAGTTACCATGCAGAAAAACAAAAAAAATGTTTTAGCTATATTTTTATTTAAACCTCACAGAAATCATGCAAACTGGTAGTATTGTCACCATTTTACAAATGAAGAAACTAAGGTTCAATGAGGCAAAGTGCATTGTATGAGCATTACCACACTGTTTGATAGAAATCAGAACGATAAAATGCAGAGGACCAGCTTGTAATCCAGACCACACTGTCTGCTTGCCTTTTACAAAGTGACCTTTTTTGAGCATCAGTTCTGTACCCCCATCTATAAAATGAGAGCAGTGGCACCAACTTTGTAGAATTGTTCCAAAAGTTAACTAAATTTCCATGAATTGCTTGATATATGAGACTTAGTAAAGGAAAGTAATTATTACCAGAGCAGCAGAGACAGCATTCAACCCCAGGTCTATTTACCCCAAAGCTTTTTTTCAGTATACCATTTTGCTTTTTCACTTATAAAGAAAACAAAATAAATAAACAGAACCCCCGGTTTTGCTGCACCACTACAAGGTCACACAGGTGGTAGAGATACAAGGTCACACAGGTGGTGGAGAGATCGCTAGGCTTGCCATTGGCAAAAGTGTACTATTTTCTTAGCTGGTTCCTACAGGATTAAAATAACTGTGTATGCTTGGAAACGTAACTTCTCCAAGACGCTAGTCCTTGTTCTGTAATAAGAGGCTGTAATAGGATTTTCCTTGGCCACCTAACAAGGTTCTTGTAGGTGTGAAATAAGTGTAAGAAATATGAAAATATAAGGTATATAAAATTACAGTACATAAAATAAGGAATTATTATAATTATAAAATTATAATTTCATAATTGTTTTCAATTTATGAAAATTATCCATTTTCACTTGAATTTCAGACTAAATATGAATCAACCAAATAAGAGAACCAAAACAGAAAGTGTTTATTCCCCTTAAGTGACCTTTTTTAAGTGTACTTAGCTAATGATAACAGTCACACTTATTGAGTACTTAAATGTGCAAGCACTGTTCTAAATGTTATTGTAAACATTTTATATGTATGTGTTTATTTAATCCTATGCACATATCCTTCTAAAAACCTGACTATTTAGTTTTCTCTTATAAAATATTAATTAAACTTGGTAAGAGCTGTATATGGTAGCATGCAATGGCTTGTTGCATCTAGGTAGGTAATTTTAGGAACTAGAGTTGAGCCTGATTTATTAGTCATATTGAGGTTACTTTATAAATTGACATCAAAGGGGCACCTTTCTTTACATGAGCCAAGATCCTTTTCACTCTCATTCTAGAGTCTGTCAAGATAGATGCTGATGGGTCACAGAGAGATTTTCCAAACATATGAAGCAACCATTTGAGAGCTCAGCCAATGTTCCCATTGTCAATTTGCTTTAATGACAACCTCTTGGCTGAGTGACAATGAATCCCAATTACAACTAGATTTATCTTCAGGATAGCAACCACAGGCTTAAAATTTTGAGTCACTTAAAAAATATTAGGTTCTGCAATTTGAAAACATATTATCAGAGTTAAGGTATTAACATTGGCTATCAAACATGATTTTTACAAGTTATAAGGCAGTTTGAAAAAAATTTTCTAAATGTAATTTCACTGTAATAGAACCTAAACATACTTATTTATACTTATACAAGTTCCTGAAGGTCATATGAATTATTTTTCCAATAATATGTGAGAATATGGTCTCTTTTAACTCAGCAGCCTGGAAAAATCAAGGCCAGGATTTAATCTACTATAGCCTGAGTACAAGCCATGATTTAGTAAATTTTAATGGGGTAAAAACATGGGAAATCTTTTCTCATTATACCAACTGAGGCTATACTATCTACAGTCTTGCCTTAGTAATTTCCTCTATGCCCATTTGTTCCTTCATTCATGTTTTGGATTCCTATCATGTATAAGATACATACAAAGGTCTAAATGCTGAGAGGTTCAAACAAGAAACTCAGTGACCCGCTTTTTAGAGATCTGGTGAGGCATGGAAACAATTGGCTATAATACCATTGTACTCTCTTTATGATATGATTTTGCAGTTCTTCAATATGAGTTCAATGTTCAGAATTCTAATTACCTAGGAACCATGGTATATCAATATTAAATGTCTAATTAATAGAATACTTCACTACTTCCGTTATGGCTCTTAACATCTTCTCATATCTTTAATACTTACTTATTTACATATGTTAGTCCATCTACTAGCTTGTAAACTCAAGCTGATTCATTTTTGTAGCTCCTAAAACAATGATCCCAATGTGCAGTGGAGATAATAAAAAACGATTTACTCAGTGAAAGAATGAAAAAAGAAAATGACTGAATTTCTGGTTAAATTTGTAGCTAGTAATATAATATTTATTATTGCTGCTATTTACTTCTTCAAAGATCATTTTTTCTCCCCCTTTTTATGTTAGTGTTATGCCTTTCAATTATACATATATTCTAGGCACAGATTACATTATTATTGTTGTTTTATACAGTTACTTTTCTTTGTTTCTTTCTGGGATCATTTTCCTTATGAAGAAATTCTTTAATCTTTCTTTTATTGGTAGTAAAGAATTCTCTAATTTTTGGTATATGAGAAATATGCTTACTTTGACAGCACTTTTGAAAAATAGTTTTGCTGAGTATCAAGTTCTGGGTTGTACATTATTTTTTCCCCCAGTACTTTTAAGATGACATTCCTAGTCTTTTGAGAATATGGCTGTCAAGTTCAAAGATCATTTTTAAGTATATAAATTAAAATTTTAACTTATCACATTTTACTAACATCAGGCTCTAAATATGAAATACTTTTCCAGCTTAAATTTACAATAAAATTGTTATTAATAAATAATTGATCAAAACACATAATGGCAAATTTGGAAAAAAATAACTATACTCGAGTAAGAATTTATTGACAATGTATCTACTTATGAGATGTATGGAAGGCTATGATACCTAAATAATAGGAGATTTCCTTTAATATTTTTAGTTGCTCTTTTGTTTGGTTATTTTCACACCACTAGGCATCATGCAATACTACACAGAATGAATAACAGGTATGTCTTTGTTTTGTTTTGATTTTTTGATGCAATGTCTACTCATTTTATTCAAGGCTGATGAGTTTTTAAAAATAATTTCATGGGAATTCCCTGGCAGTCCAGTGGTTTAGGACTCTGCACTTTCACTGCTGAGGGCCCAGGTTCAATCCCTAGTTGGGAAACTAAGATCCCGCAAGAAGCACCGCACAGCCAAAAAAAAAAAAAAGAAAAAAAAAACTCCCAAAAAACAAAAATTTCATGGCAAAAAAGCTAATAAGAGTTTTGTGAGAATAATTTTTTAGATGGGACAAACATGGTGAACAATATATATTTCTGGTTGACTATGGGGGTAAAATTTATAGATCTAATCATGTAAATTAAAAAGTAGATTTTTCCCCCAAAGGCAATTCATTTATTTTCTCATCCTTTCATAAAATTATAATTAATTTTCCATTCAATTAACAGGCAAAATATTACCATGGAAGTAACAATCCTCTAAAACATTCATAGGCCTACCTATTTTCTATTTCTTTCTGATTAAAGAAAACCTGGAATTATTTAATACATAATAAATAGCACATGTATTATTTGCCAATTTTCATATAATGGAATACTGTAAATGTTCTTACAAAATAGACAGTAGCAATCTCTTGGAGGAGATACCCTATTTTAGTAATTACCGCATTTGTTTAAGAAAGTCATGGAGAAGCAAGCCTAGTGTCCATACTGGCTCTATTCTCTAAACTTTATTTTCTGATCTTAGAAGCTGACTTGACTTAATAACTATTTGAGGCAAAAATTACTGCGCCTTGAACTTTTTTTTCATTTATGTGTAGTAGAGCATTTATTTTTCTCCAGTTATATTGAGATATAATTGACATACAGGTATCCCTGGCCTTGTGAAAGTCTTTTCTGCCATGTTGTTTTTATAAAAGCCCTACATTAGTACCTGTTTTCACTAACTGAAAGAAATTCAAAGAGGATTTTCACTTTTATGAAAAAAAGAGCATTTGTTTTGCCAAGAGCCATTATATAGGCAGCATGCTCCCTGAGCAGCAAGAGAGTACAGCCAAGCTCCTTCCCCTGGAACTACACTCAACATCTCAGCATCTTAGCATCAAGCAGCCATAGCTCTGAACTGTCTGTGAGCACCTGTGATTTATCTTGACTTATTTTGTGCATCTGTTAGCAAAATTGTGTGCTAAGGTAACTGATTGCTTCTTTGCTTTATGCCATTTTGGCTCATGAAAGGTTTCACAGGAATGCTGTATTTTGGATAGTGGGGAAAACCTGTATAACATTGTGTAAGTTTAAGTTGTAAAACATGATATTTGATATACTTATATATTGTAAAATGATTACCACAATAGGATTAGTTAATATGTCAATCCCCTCACATAATTTCCATTTCTTTTTTTGTGGTGACAACATTTAAGATCTACTCCCTCAGCCACTTTCAAGTGTATAATACAGTACTATTTTTTTTTTTTTTTTTTTTTTTTTTTTTTTTTTTTTTGCGGTACGCGGGCCTCTCACTGTTGTGGCCTCTCCTGTTGCGGAGCACAGGCTCCGGACGCGCAGGCTCAGCGGCCACAACTCACGGGCCCAGCCGCTCCGCGGCACGTGGGATCCTCCCGGACCGGGGCACGAACCCGCGTCCCCTGCATCGGCAGGCGGATTCTCAACCACTGCGCCACCAGGGAAGCCCTACAGTACTATTAACTATAGTGATTATGCTGTACATTAGATCCCCAGAATTTATTCATCTTTTTTTCTTAATTGGAGTATAACTGCTTCACAATGTCGTGTTAGTTTCTGCTGTACAACAAAGTAAATCAGGTATATGTATACATATATCCCCTCCCTCTTGAGCCTCCCCCCCCATTCCACCCCTCTAGGTCATCAGAGAGCACCGAGCTGAGCTCCCTGTGCTAAGCAGCAGCTTCCCACTAGCTAGCTATTTTACTGCAAGCTTGTGCCCTTTGACTAACATCTCCCAATTTCTGATACCTCCTAGCCCCTGGCAACTGCCATTCAACTCTCTGTTTCTATGAATTCGGTTTTTTAAGAAGCCACATATAAGTGATATCATTCAGTATTTATTTTTCCCTTATTTCACTTAACATAATGCCCTCAAGGCCCATCCATGATGACACAAATGGCAGGGTTTGCGTCTTTCTCATAGCTGATATACATATATATGTATATATGTGTATATATATTATATATATCACATCTTCTTTATTCATTCATTTGAAGAAGGAGACACTTGGGTTATTTCTACATCTTGGCTATTAGGAATAATGCTTCGATGAACATGAGATTCAGATCCTGATCTCATTTCCTTTGGATATATGCTCAGAAGTAATATATGGAATCATATGGTAGCTCTATTTTAATTATTCAAGGAACCTCAACACTGTTTTCCACAGTGGCTGTACCAATCTACGTTCCCACCAACTGTGTGCAAGGGTTCCTTTTTCTCTATGTCTGAGCCAGCATTTATTATATCTTGTTTTTATGAAAATAGCCATTATAACAGATGTGAAACCATATTTCATTGTGGTTTTAACTTGCATTTTCCTGACTGGTGATGTTGAGCATCTTTTTGTGTATCTGTTGGCCATTTGTATGTCTTCTTCGGCAATATGTCTGTTCAGTTCCTCTGCCCATTTTTAATCGGATTGTTTGGTTTTTTGTTATTTAGCTATATGAGTTCCTTATACATATCTTGAATACTAACCCCTTATCTGATGTGTGATTCACAAATATTGTCTCCCATTTTGTAACTTGCCTTTTCATTCTGTTGATTGTTTCTCTTGCTGTGCAAAAGCTTCTTCTTTTGAAGTACTGAAGTCTAGTGTAGCTGTCTTCAAATGTGAAATAGTAGTCACCTCCTCCAATTGCTGCTGACTTAACTTCTGGAGAGAAATACCTTCCTTCAGCTCTGCTAGAGATTCTGAGGCTCTCTCAGACCTTCTATGAACAAGCCTGCTCCTCACTTCTTGCTTCCTCTTGGGGCAGTATTTTGATTCGGGTGCCTTCTCTCCACCCTACAGCACCCCAGGCCATGCGCCCACAACCTCCCCTTTGCTTTTCCAAGGTCAGAGCTAAAGCTGAAGTTTGTGGTCTCTCTCTGGTCCACAGATTCAGCCAGCTTTTTGAGCGTGTTTACTAGCGCCCTGCCAAAGTTTGCTCTCACTGCCATTGAGAGTGTGAACAGGGAGCCAGCCATAGGGTGGGGACAGCGTGGGTATGGGGGAGGCGCACAGAGCTCTGGGATGTCTGTGTGCCATTTGTGGCGGGGGGGGGGGTTCCACAGGTGAGGCATCCCCAGGGCTCATAGGTGAGCTTCTTGATGGAATCCCTGACATACTCAGTAGGATCTGTATCCCTTTAAGTGCCTTCTGAGAGTCCTATCTGAAGTTCTCCAGCCTCTCCCTGACCCCCAGTCATGCGGCTTATGACTCAGTACTCTGGTTGGAGTGAGAGAGAGATGGGCCTCTTCGGCAGCTTCCTGCACAGCTGGGGTAGCTGGTGTTCACTCTCACGCTCTCACTTTCCCTGCAAGAAAAATCACAGGGCCAGATGGCCTCTCTTGGGACTAAGGTGTGCTGCCTTGAGGGAGGGGTAATGCGGGTCAAGTAAGTCTGTTCCTCTGCCCTCTCAAATGTGTCCAAACTCATATTTTTTTTGCTCCAGTGGTGTGCTAGAACTTCTCCGCTGGAAATCTGGACTTCCACAAAGACTCTCTCACCCATGAGTGACTGTCGTGAGGCAGTGTTCTCCAGAGGCTCTCACACTGTATCCAAGAGGGGCTAGAGCTGGTCTGAAGCCGCTTCAGGGTCCACAGCTGTGCCCAAGGTCTATATGCCTATTACCCAAAACATGTGTGGACAAGACTCCTCCCGGGTCCCTTGGTTATAGTGTTGAATCCCACAGCGCCCAGAAAGTCACTTTTGTCCATGGGTAGATGCCAAATTGCTGTTGAGGGGGTGAGTGAGGGACACCTTATTTGGCCATGTTGCTGATGTCACTGTATGAAAGCTCATTCATTTTTCAAAAGACACTGTTAGCTCATAGAAATCTAGACAGAAGAATGGTTTGTCTGCAAGTGGAGACGAATGCCGTGGAGGGTGCAGTGGGGTCTCAGGAGGGTATCATGAAGGGGTCATCCCCACGATCCTGGGCCTTCAGCTTTACAAGTTCAGGAACAAAAACAACCAATGAATGAGGCATTCTGCTGCGTGATTGGGTAATTTATTTCATTTGATTCCACCCAGCAAATCTGTAAGGGAGGTGTTATCTCAGCTGGCACAGATGAAGAATCTGAGATTCCTACAGCTTGCCCACTGCCCAAGCTTATGCAGTTGAAGAAGTGGAAGATCTGGGATACGAACTTGGGCTCATCTGACCCTAAAGCCACGTTTTGTTTCTTGAAAAGCTGTAGGTATGTGACTTGTCTGGGGTAGAATGAGCTCCAGGGGACTGATGTCTTTTTGCTATCAAGAGGGAAAATAAAAGAAAAACAGGAGGAACATCCAGCAGGTAAGCACCGTGCTGAGTAGCTGTGGCTTCCTCTTCAACTTGAGTTCTCTACCCAGTAGTCACTTCGTTTATCTATAAAGCGCAGTTTCTTCTCTGGTGTCCTGCCCCGGGGAGCTAACATTGGGACTTCGTAGCAGACTCTTCAGGCTCTTAATGGCTGGCCTGTATCTGGGGTTTCTAATTTCCATGCACCTCCATCAGCCATTTATTCCGACTAGAGTTTTAAACCACATCAAAACAAGGTTCACGTTTTTACTTATTACTTTTTAAAATCTGAGGGAGCTTACTTAAACTTTGTCTCTACTTTCTCTTGTAGAACTTCACAAATGCCATCAGAGAAGCCTCCATGGAGCCAACCAAGATCAGAAGTACTTCTAGAAAATGGGCAAAAACTTAATTTGCTGGAATTTCGTTGCAATTTCAAGGATATTTTCTAATTTAAATGGTAAGAATAATTGGGTTGCAGAGATGCAGAGAATTATAGTCTACAACATTCTGGGAACTTTTTTTTTTTTTTTTTCCCGGTACGCGGGCCTCTCACTGCTGTGGCCTCTCCCGTTGCGGAGCACAGGCTCCGGACGCGCAGGCTCAGCGGCCATGGCTCACGGGCCCAGCCGCTCCGCGGCATGTGGGATCTTCCCGGACCTGGGCACGAACACGTGTCCCCTGCATCGGCAGGCGGACTCTCAACCACTGCGCCACCAGGGAAGTCCCCCTGGCAACCTTTGACAAGCATTTTTTCCCATCTAGGACAGGACCTCAGCTTCTAAAGTGCAGAAATAGAGTTTTTGAAAAGCACTGTGATGTCCAGCATAGATAGAACACTTAGTTGAAAGATTTTGTGCCATTTCATAGTGCATCGGAATCCCCAAAGGGTCAAAAAGGATGTGGCTACCAAAGTTATGAACACAGGCACACTATGAACCCAGCAGTGGGAACAGAAAGGAAGACTAACAGTTGAAGCAGCCTGAAGAAATGACAAAGATGCATCTTAAAATTAATGGTCTCCTACTCTTATTCTGCCTTTTTTTTTAAACTAAGCCAAACCTCTATTGCATAAAGCCATGTGTGTTGTTGGTTCCTCACTTCTTTAAATATCACTTGCAATGAGTGATAATATAACAACACAGGGCACAGTGTGGACAGCCAATAGGAGGATCATTTAAACTAATGGATTTGTAAAACATGATTGTTTAAAGTCTGTCCATGTCAGGACTGCAATTTGAATTAAACATAAGGTGACTTCTTGCACTGAATCAATAAGTGCAAATAACATTGCTTGCAACCATGTTTTATTTCACAGACAAAAGTGGTTCTTAACAGCTTTCTGAAGGCTATGCTTCAACCACCTGCTGTTTAAATTGTTTGCTTTTTCTTGCAAAATTTGTCCTTTTGCAACATTAAAACAGGCAGACTTGCACTCAACTCACTTGGGGCTAGAGTTCAGGGATATTTGAAAGGCAAGTTTCTTAATGAACACCATAACTTCCTACACCCGTCCTACTGGCAAATCAGAACACTAGGAAGAACAGAGGTGTTTGCCTGAATAGTTTGCCTAAAATTCTTACTAGTATCAGCTGATGTGCAATCAGAGGCAATTTCTACCACTTCCGCCAAGAGAGTTGTCTAGTGACCCACGTAAGTCCAGGATTTCTAAAAAGTTGGTTTTACTGATGACTCATAGATTCCACAGTAATCCAGGTTAGTGAGAAATTCAGGAAACAGATGACATCTACTCTGTCCTTGTCTATTGCCTCCATTTTGTGAAATAAAATAGTGATCGTTATAACACTTTTTATTCGTGTAGTTATTGGGTGTCTTGAAAAGAGAAGTAGTGGCATTGGGTGCAAAAATGCCCACAGCTGCCTTCAGCTTGTAATTTTGAATAATTCTTGAAGCATAATCTGGAGAAGGGAAGATGAACTAATTTAAAAGGTACTTACCATCTTTTGGGGGGTTGGTCAAATTCATAGAAATAAGTATTACTGATTTTCTTATCTTATTGTAATCTTCTATCTTTCTTAAAATTCCAAAATAAATATCTGAAAGAATGAAGTCTGCACTTTTATAAAGGTACCTAACTATCCTTATATCGTCTCCAAAACATCTCCCCTCCCCCACCCACACACATTCACACAATAGAACTCAATTTAAATGCCTACATAATTTTTTTTAAAGGATTTACTTTAGTTAGTGATGGAAACTTTGGAAGGTACCCTCCACAAGATGTAAAATTTAAGAATAAACACTATATGAGCTTTAAGAAGTCCTCCATGTGCAAAGAAAATAGCAAAAGACCATTTTTAGCTCTTCAAAAAATGGAAGGGCACTGACACAGGAAATAAGAACAGAAGATTTAAACACAGCTCTTAATTTTAATGACCAAGTGCTGATGTGAAGAAAGAATGTGGGGGCAGGATGGGAAATTATTTTGTCACAGCATCAGTCAGTAGCCACACCAAACTTGGGAATAATAAGGGTGCCACGTGACACAGCTTATCCCTCATGCTACAGAGATATCTCCTAACATGCAACACAAGACCTGGAAGACTCACCATGTAACTTAATTTCAGGCTGGACCAAAATCGAAACTTGACCCTTGTATACAACCTTTGCAAAAACAGTAAAGAAACAACCACACAGAGGTAAACTTCCCCACTTGGGATGATCCATGATCCCAGATCCTCCCAAATTCTAAGTCTGATGATTTACTCATGCTCCAGTTTAAAACTGGAAAGAAAATTAGAGTAGCATCTGGATGATTTTTCAAGGGAACCAAGGAGAATAATAATAATTCATTTGACTTTATTCATTACTTTGCTTGTTATCAAATATTTTCTTATTTATTATCTATTTCATTTAAAACATCAGCTTCAAGAGGGAAGCTTATTAATGTCCTGTTTAACACTGAACATGCTTAGCACATAAATAAGGCTCAATTATTATTTATTCTACAAATGAATTTCAGTTATAGTATAGAAATAATATTTACTTATGTATAATGTACCACAGGTGGATCAGAACATTGAAAACTGAACCATTATGATACAGGTTACAGATTGAAATTTAATAGCTAGCTAGGCTGAATGCAGTTCAGACTGCTGGCTAACTTATCTCACTCACTTTCCAGTTAATTAGAAAGGAGATAGTTTAGCTATCTATTGGTATACTTGATATGGTAATGGCCACGTTGTCAGAACATCAGATCCAAACCTATCTATCAACAAAAAGGTACTGTCTTTGGAAACAAATCTTCACTTACTACAATTTCTATCAACAAAAAGGGACTGTCTTTGGAAACAAATCTTTACTTCCTACAGTTTCTGTTTCATTGTCAAAATATTCCAATGAAATATAATCATCTTACTTTACTTGCAATGCACCATTAAACAACTTTCCATGGCAAAATAACTTTGGGAGCTTCCTATTAGATATACTCGATTTATATTTAACATATTAAAGGTCTTGAGAAACCCAGGATAAGGTCATCTTAAATTTTTGTTACCCTCAATTATTCAAAATTAATTTAATATTAAACCTTATACTTTTCTTTATAAAACCTCCAGGGCATTGGACAATACTTTTTGGTAATCCTGGACTAGGTAGTCTTTTGATTCATTCAAAGAATTTTTACATACGATATGATAAAAATATACTACAGGTAGCTGAGAAGCATTTGAAAATTTTGACAAAATCAAGTGGTTGTATTTATATTAATAAATAATGAATAGAACTAAACAGTATACTTAATAATAAAGATATTTGCCTTTGTATGAATGTCATGGAAATAGTTTCTAAGTATGAAAATATATTATCCCACAAGGAAAACTTTCAATAAATTCCATAAAAGGAAGTAAAACAGCCCCAAATTTATGATTAAAAAGTAACAAGCCTATAAATTAGTGACAAAAATTTGAAGAAGAAAATTCTTTGACCTGAAATTTTGGGAAAGAATTTCTTTTAAAAAAATGTTGAATCAAAAAAGAAACCAAAATAAAAATTACATAATATATGAAGTGGCTAATATTTGCACACAAGAAAAAATGCACATAAGAAAATCCAGAGCCTTAAACTAAGTAAAAGGACACGTCAATTAAAAAAAAAAAGAAATTACATATTCCACACAAGAAAGTTTGAAAAAGAATAAGCAAAACAAACCAAAAGCAAGTGGCAGGAGTAAAGTAATAAATATATAAGCAGAAATTAATTTTAAAAATAACTTTAATGAATACATTCAGAATATTGTTCTTTGGGGAAAAAAATCAATAAATAAACGGTTTTTAAATCCAGATAAAAGAGATTAGTTCAAGATGGTGGAGTAGAAGGACTGCTCTCACTCCCTCTTGCGAGAGCACCGAATCACAACTAACTGCTGAATAATCATCAACAGGAAGATACTGGAACTCACCAAAAAAGATACCCCACATTCAAAGACAAAGGAGAAGCCACAATGAGATGGTAGGAGCGGCGCAATCACAATAAATTCAAATCCCATAACTGCTGGGTGGGTGACTCACAAACTGGAGAACACTTATACCACAGAAGTCCACCCAGTGGAGTGAAGGTTCTGATCCCACGTCAGGCTTCCTAACCTGGGGGTCCCACAATGGGAGGAGGAATTCCTAGAGAATCAGACTTTGAAGGCTAGTGGGATTTGATTGTAGGACTTCCACAGGACTGGGGGAAACAGAGACTCCACCCTTGGAGGGCACACACAAAGTAGTGTGCGCATCGGGACCCAGAGGAAGGAGCAGTGACACCATAGGAGACTGAACCAGACCTACCTGCTAGTGTTAGAGGGTCTCCTGCAGAGCAGGGGTGGCTGTGTCTCACTATGAGGACAAGGACACTGGCAGCAGAAGTTCTGGGAAGTACTCCTTGGAATGAGCCCTCAGAGAGTCTGCCATTAGCCCTACCAAAGAGGCCAGGAAGGCTCCAGTGTTGGGTTGCCTCAGGCCAAGCAACCAACACAGAGGGAACCCAGCCCCACCCATCAGCAGACAAGCAGATTAAAGTTCTACTGAGCTCTGCCCACCAGAGCAACACACAGCTCTACCTACCACCAGTCCCTTCCATCAGGAAACTTGCACAAGCCTCTTAGATAGCCTCATCCACCAGACAGCAGACAGCAGAAGCAAGAAGAACTACAATCCTGCAGTCTGTGGAACGAAAACCACATTTACAGAAAGATAGACAAGATGAAAAGGCAGAAGGCTATGTACCAGATGAAGGAACAAGAAAAAACACGAGAAAAACAACTAAATGAAGTGGAGATAGGCAACCTTCCAGAAAAAAGAATTCAGAATAATGATAGTGAAGATGATCCAGGACCTTGGAAAAAGAATGGAGGAAAAGATAGAGAAGATGCAAGAAATGTTTAAAAAAGAACTAGAAGAATTAAAGAACAAACAAACAGAGATGAACAATACAATAACTGAAATGAAAAATACACTAGAAGGAATCAATATTTCATGAATACAGATGCAAAAAATCCTCAACAAAACACTAGCAAACAGAATCCAACAACACATTAAAAGGATCATACAGTATGATCAAATGGGATTTATCCCAGGGATGCAAGGATTCTTCAATATGTGCAAATCAATCAATGAGATACACTATATTAACAAATTGAAGAATAAAAACCATATGATCATCTCAAGATATGCAGAAAAATCTCTGGACAGAATTCAACACTCATTTATGATAAAAAACTCTCCAGAGAGTAGGCATAGAGGGAACCTATCTCAACATAATATAAGCCATATATGACAAACACACAGCAAACATCATTCTCAATGGTGAAAAACTGAAACCATTTCCTGTAAGATCAGGAACAAGACAAGAATGTTCACTCTCACCACTATTATTCAACTTAGTTTTGGAAGTCCTAGCCACGTCAATCAGAGAAGAAAAAATAAATAAATAAAAGGAATACAAATTGGAAAAGAAGAAGTAAACTGTCACTGTGTGCAGATGACATGATACTATACATAGAGAATCCTAAAGATGCCACGAGAAAACTACTAAAGCTAATCAATGAATTTGGTAAAGTGGCAGGATACAAAATTAATGCACAGAAATCTCTTGCATTCCTATACACTAATGATGAAAAATCCAAAAGAGAAATTAAGGAAACACTCCCAGTTACCATGCAACAAAAAGAATAAAATACCTAGGAATAAAGCTACCTAGGGAGACAAAAGACCTGTCCGCAGAAAACTATTAGACACTGATGAAAGAAATTAAAGATGATACAAACAGATGGAGAGATATACCATGTTCTTGGGTTGGAAGAACCAATATTGTAAAAATGACTATACTACACAAAGCAATCCAGAGATTCAATGCAATCCCTATCAAATTACCAATGGCATTTTTTACAGAACTAGGACAAAAAAATGTTAAAATTTGTATGGAGACACAAAAGACCCCAAAGAGCCAAAGCAGTCTTGAGGGGAAAAAAACGGAGCTGGAGCAATCAGACTCCCTGATGTCAGACTATACTGCAAAGCTACAGTAATCAAGACAATATGGTACTGGCACAAAAAAAGAAATAGAGATTAATGGAACAGGATAGAAAGCCCAGAGAGAAACCCATGCACCTATGGTCAGCTAATCTATGACAAAGGAGGCAAGGATATACAATAGAGAAAAGACAATCTCTTCAATAAGTGGTGCTGGGGAAACTGGACAGCTACATGTAAAAGAATGAAATTAGAACACTCCCTAACACCATACACAAAAATAAACTCAAAATGGATTACAGACCTAAATGTAAGACCAGACACTATAAAACTCTTAGAGGAAAATATAGGAAGAACACTCTTTGACATAAATCACAGCAAGACCTTTTTTGATCCACCCCCTAGAGTAATGGAAATAAAAACAAAAATAAACAAATGGGACCTAATGAAACTTAAAAGCTTCTGCAAAGCAAAGGAAACTACAAAGAAGATGAAAAGACAATCCTCAGAATGGGAGAAAATATTTGCAAACGAACCAATGGACAAAGGATTAATCTCTGAAATATATAAACAGCTCATGCAGCTCAATATTAAAAAAACAAACAAACCAATCCAAAAATGGGCAGACGAGCTAAATAGACATTTCTGCAAAGAAGACATACAGATGGCCAAGAAGCACATGAAAATCTGCTCAACATCACTAATTATTAGAGAAATGCAAATCAAAACTACAATGAGGTATCACCTCACACCAGTTAGAATTGGTGTCATTAGAAAATCTACAAACAAGAAGTGCTGGAGACGGTGTGGTGTAAAGGGAACCCTCTTGCACTGTTGGTGGGCATGTAAATTGATACAGCCACTATGGAGAACAAACAGTATGGAGGTTCCTTAAAAAACTAAAAATAGAATTACCATATGATCCAGCACTCCCACTACTGGGCATATACCCAGAGAAAATCATAATTCAAAAAGGCACGTGCACCCCAATGTTCACTGCAGCACTATTTACAATAGTCAGATCATGGAAACAACCTAAATGCCCATCAACAGACAAATGGGTAAAGATGTGGCACATATATACAATGGAATATTACTCAGCCATAAAAAGGAACGAAATTGGGTCAGTTGTAGAAACGTGGATGAATCTAGGGACAGTCATACAGAGTGCAGTAAGTCAGAAAGAGAAAAACAAATATCGTATATTAATGCATATATGTGGAACCTAGAAAAATGGTATAGATGAACCAGTTTTCAGGGCAGAAATTGAGACACAGATGTAAAGAACAATTGTATGGACACCAAGGGGGGAAAGCGGTGGGGAAGGGTGGTTTGATGAACTGGGAGATTGGGATTGACATATATACACTAATATGTATAAAATGGATAACTAATAAGAACCAGCTGCATAAAAAAATAAATTAAATAATATTCAATAATTCCAATAAAAATAAAATAAAATCCAGAAAAAAAGCACAAAATTAGGATTGGTGATGAGAATGAACCATAGATAAAGAAGAGATTAAGATGATCATCGGAGACTGTCTCAACTCTACGGAAATATATTTATTTTAAAGCCTGAGTAAAGTGATTTTCTAGGACAATTTAAGATATTAGAAAAAGGGTAAGAATGATCATATTAAAATAATGAATGTCTTTTATTAAACATTCTAAGTTTATAGGTATATTTTAGATTTCTCTATATAATCCGGGTGATTTTCAAAGTTTTAGGAATTTAGAAAGTAACTAAGAAAATAAACTACAAACTCAGTAATGCCTGTTCCGTTTGTTAACTCGTACAGAACACAGCCACATCAAAATGCATTTTCAAGCCATTATTTAAACCTGTTTGTTTACATGAGAAAATAAGAAGATAATGAGTGTGACATTTATTATCTCCAAATAAGCTAGATTTGTAGGGCACGTTGCCCACAGACCATTTTATTTCTTTTTGAAAATTAACTCCAAGGTAGCGGCCACCAGGAGGCACCATTGAGGGTAGCATCAAAACCTAACTTTCCGAGCCTTTCTCCATATAAGTTTAACAGAGAGAGACATGAAAATATACTATCCATTTGTAGGTTTTGACTTTTATTCCCTAGAAAATAAACATCTTTGATGTTTATAAATGTCAAAATAAACGTATCCAAAACTTCAATATCTACGTTTACATCTTACATTAAGAAAATACCATTTGAAGCAAAACAATGAGAAAAACTAATATTAAAATCGAAAGAGCTGTCATGCTAAATTTGTGTTAGAGCTGTCGAGGGCCCATTATAAACCAAGATTGCGCTGGCTCCCGGGAGCTCCTTCGTTCCTCCTGTCTTAATTCTCCTTTCTACCTAGCCCTGCCCAAACCTACACTGCACCCTGGTTCCTGGCTCTGTTTTTAGGACTGTTCCCAAGGTATGTGATGTGTGTAGAGTTTTATCAGTTCAGCCTGCTCCAAATTTCTATAAACCCAGGTTTTTGTACACCCAACCAGGCACCACTGAGACTCCTGCTTGGCAGCTCAGCTCATTACGATGCAGGCTTCACCTACTGCAGGGCTCCAACTAGTCCAGGTGCTGGTGAAGATGCTGGGGAGTCACCTTGACACCTCGAGAATCAAATCTCCGCTCTATGTTGAGTTTCACCTGGCAAAACTAAGCAAGGGAGCTGTAAAGACCACACCGCTAAATGTCTTTCCTTTTCCTGGGGCTTCCTCTTCCGTAGGGCTTCACAGACTGGATAGAGCTGGCATTCCTCTCATTTGCAATTAATTACTAGCCTGTCTTCTCTTTATTAACCTCGCCTGCCTGCCTGCCTGATTAGCGCTATAACTTGGTTATTCACCATCCAGGAAACATCAGAGGGTCGTTGCTTTTTACTCTAGAACTTTTAGACATTTGAACATTCGTACATTTTTAACGTTTAACATTTTAAACATAAAGACATAATTTTACACAATGGTTTTCTCACTGTGGGAGACAGCTTCATCTGACAGACAAGCAAAAGAGCTCATACCCAAAGAACACGCATCCATAACAGAAAGCACTTGAAGCTTAGCACACTCATTTATTTGCCTTGCAGCTCAAATCTAAATGTTTTACCCCAAATCATGCAGCAGGTTGAGTCTGGTCTCCTATGATTCTAGTTCTGTGTCTTTTCTATTACCCAAGTTTAACCTCTCCATAGTTTATTAGTTTTTTTCTTGAAGAAAAATAAGTGCTTAAGCTACCTAGTACAAAATGAACCTGTCTCACAATTGCCTTCGTCTTCCAGGCTAGCAAAGTATATAAGCAAGTGCAAGAGGGAAGAACGTTTGCTGGCTAAGTTCTAAGAGATGGGGGTTCTAGTCCTGATTTCATGTGCCCTCACATTTGGTGTTTGACCATTTATTTGATAATCTTGGCCTCATTTTCCTGATGGAGTGTTAGACTAGGTATGTCTATGGAGAATCTCAATTACAACATCCTATGATACTCGACTACTTGGTATCTACATTTATTATGAAAGCAACTGTTTGTTAAGCTATGTTAACATTTTTTCCACCACTATTTAGTGTGAGTAGAGTGAGACCTTATTCTGTGCCTTCACACCAAAGAATTTGACTTTTCCATGGTCCACAAAGGAAATGTAATAAGTAATACGCATTTGATAAATATATGTTGATAAAAGGGAGGAAGGAGTAAAGAAGAAAGAGGAATGGAAAAAACTAAGCAACCAAGCAGTTTTTCTCTCCAAAACTGAGAACATCTCTTATTCACCTACATTGTAAGGGGAAGACTAAATTATGACATGTCCCTGGAAGCTAACAACCTTTAAAATTTGTTTCCATTGGCACAGAAAAGCCCCCACCCCTCATCCTAGTATTTCTTTTCTGTTTTTAAATTATGGGAGTGATGTTTTCCTTCCAATATTGGTTCTCCTCTGTGCTCTTAAGTCCTGCAGTTATTCAGTATAATTGACTGTGTGACAAGTTGAGATAGAAGTAATGTTAGGTCAGCAATCTAAGTCACATATCAAACTAAGAAGGTATTATGGGGCAAATCACATTTTAATCAGTCGGAGCTTACACAAATGCAGCAATACCGATAGCATTTATGGTTTGTATAACAGCCTGTGGTGTGACAGAGCAATAGCACTTTGAAATATAGTCAGTGGATGTTAATGAATGGTAAATCATAATGGAACTCCTGTGGTATTACATGATGTCCATGTGAATTCTCTAATAATTTATAATGCTTGATGTGATTTCCACAGCATATGACAAGAAGTGTGATTATTTGTAGCTCTGCTTGATCTGCAGCATAAAATTTACTTTGGAGGCGATGGAATGCATTACTAACGTACAGGAGTATTCCTTCTGGAGAGGCATTTCAACTCTTCCAGAATCAAGACGTGGCATCAATTGCTCAACTGGAACATAACTGTACAGTGACTAAACATTATCTTGCAGGAAATACACAAATACATTTTTTTTCCAGGAAAAAAGTGGAAAGTAGTTTCTTAATTACTAGTTCATAGCTGCCTGGTCTCAGATGCCATGATTTTGAGTCCCTGATGCTCTGATCTTAGACTAATTGCATCCTTGACATCTAATTGTTCTGTTCCAGCCCTGACAGCCACACTGTTCTTTCAAATGCTTCCTGGGGAGGTGTGAGAGGGAAGGGTGAAAGAAGAGGCTTATAATAGCAGGCTAAAAAGTTGAGGATACTTAGCCCCATTCCCCAAATTTCTCAAAGCCTTTAAGTTTCAAGAGTAGAAGAAGCATGCCAGACTTTAATGATACGTTTCCTCCACATTATTAAAGCGCTCCCACCAGTGTTATGTTGGGTGACTGACAAGTGAGTCAAAAAATGCTAGAAAATACTAATTGGATTCAACCGGCCTTTATTTTTTCCCCTAATTTGTACCCAGAAATCAACTCTCGTTAATCTACTTGTAAATATCAGTTGCAAAAATATGAGAAGCAAATGAACAGTCTTCGAGTAAATGATGCATACTTCTTCCAGAACCATCTCCCATTTCCCTGCCCATTATTCATATATTGATGCTGGAGCTGAAGAGTGATGGGCAGAGAATTCCAGGTGGAGTGAAGGACTTCATTTCCCTCTTTCTATGCAAAACCAACAGACCCTTAGCCCCTGGGGGGAAAAAAATACAAATGTCTTCCTTTTGAAAATATCACAGAAGCAGCTGCTCCTCAGCTATTTTGAGTGGCTTTTCTGAGAACAGCTTGTAGCTGCAATATTGTGTATGGTGGATGGTCGGCAAGAGCCTGGTGTGGGAGGGCAAGAAGGAAAACGGAAAGCCAGTGCAAGCTCTGGTGACTCACACGTGGCGGTTGAGGATGTAGAAAAAGGCCACACCCCAATAATGGAAAGAAATGGATGGGAAGGCAAAATTACCCCGTGGCAGAAGTGTTAGCCTTTTTAATTTATCTAAATCAAGCTCAACACTTCCAATCTGTTAACACAATTTTAAGTGAGAAAAGACAGAGATTAGTGTTAAAGACAACAGAAAAAATCAAAAAGAATAAAGGAAGAGAAATAAATTCAAATGCAGATGAAATTCCAGGCTGCAAAAAGGCAACAGGTAATAGCCAGCTCATACCTGCGCTGGGTTTGACAGCTCAGCAGAGGAGGAGCGTGCATATTTGTCCTACACTGTCTTGCACATTACATCTCTGGCTTGAGGCTAAAGAGTTTTTAGGTCCCTGCTCTGAGTCATAGTTACTAATCCCTGTGTAGAAAAAGGAAGCATGATTAACCTGTGGATGCTGAGATAGTAGCCAGTGTCATCAGAAGAGCACAGGTATCTGAAATCAAGCTGAAAAGAACAGTCTCTCAGGACCCGTGTTCTTAGTAATCAGAGAGGTTCAAAGCAGCAGTTACTTTTCGACCTCGAGTTGCTAGAAAACATGCTCATGACAACCTTAAGTGTTATTCCCCAGATCCTCTGTGTTTTTATTCAAACACCTACTCTCCAGGTTGTAAGTACTTATCATCTCAAAGTCCAGGGCCGACCTGGATCCTCGTATAACGAGGTCTGTGTGTGTATGATAGTTTCACCTTTTGTTTCAAAAATCTAAAAATAGGGCTTCCCTGGTGGCGCAGCGGTTGAGAGTCCGCCTGCCGATGCAGGGGACACGGGTTCGTGCCCCGGTCCGGGAAGATCCCACGTGCCGCGGAGCGGCTGGGCCCGTGAGCCGTGACCGCTGGGCCTGTGAGTCCGGAGCCTGTGCTCCGCAACGGGAGAGGCCACAACAGTGAGAGGCCCGCATACCGGAAAAAAAAAAAAAAAAAAAAAAAAAAAATCAAAAAATAAACAACTGTTCTGGCTGAGTCACACAGAGTCTCTGTTTTTGATGTTTGTTTCTGATTAACTCCTCATCTCTATCCTTAACTGTAGCTTTGACCACATGTAGATATTTAATTTTTAAAAAAATCACAGATTGATGAATCATACGAGGCAAATAGAAAAGTCCAGGTTTTTGAACATTTTGAAACAGCTCCATACAATACAGCCCAAAATAATGCATTTACTAACAATAGAGAAACTGTTCCCAGTGACTCTGTTGTGACTTCTAGTGCTTTGGCAATCTGAAAGTGTGTTTTGGTTATCAAAATGATGATCAGAGTCACTCCTGGACTTAAATGTACAAGGGTCAGGGATACTAGATGTCCTGAAGAGCACTTATGGTCCTGCACAGTTGAAGACTGCCCTGCATTCTGCAAGACTTTACATATCATACAGGACACTCTTAAGATGAAATACCTATTTATAAATTCTTCAATCTATAGCATGACTCTTTTAAGTATAAACGTAAGATACTTTTTGCATGGGTTTAACATACAGTGACTATTCTAAGAATGCAACTATGTGTAAACAGAGAAAAGATTTTAGTTTCTTTGGATCCTTACTGGGAGTTGATTACCATTTTGTAAAACCACAACCTCCATGGAAGTGCCTTTTTTGAACTCTGAGTGGCAACACAGTTCACCCATAGCAGACTGCACATCTGCAGCAGTCACGTTCATGGTGACTCTACAAGTAGGTCCGAACACCTGACCACGTCATTAGCTCTCCCAGTGTAGTCATGTCCGAGCATTTGCACCTTGGAAATACATACTTCCTTTTCCTAAATGGAATCTGACAAGACCAATTATAGATGTATCCCTTATTGAGCAAGGTTTTTCTTATTATCAGGTAATTACCATAAGACAGAGGGCCTATCTCTTGGACTTCCATGAGTGGAGCGTTCTCGTGCAACATTTTTTTTTTTTTTTTTTTTTTGCGGTACGCAGGCCTCTCACTCTTGTGGCCTCTCCCGTTGCGGAGCACAGGCTCCGCGGCCATGGCTCACGGGCCCAGCCGCTCCGCGGTATGTGGGATCTTCCCGGACCGGGGCACGAACCCTTGTTCCCTGCATTGGCAGGCGGATTCAGCCACTGCGCCACCAGGGAAGCCCCTCTTGTGCAACTTTGATCAGAACCCTTAACTTGATCCAATGTCTACTGTGTTCTTTGCCACTCTGACTCTTGTAACCAGGGTCTGTCACTTTTCTCCTGTGTCTTCTACCTCAAGGTCTGACTGATAATTTTTCTGGAATTTAATAATTTAAATCTTTTTATGTCTGCTAGTTAAACTTGATACTTTCCTCCTCCTCCTCCTAAAGAGTTCCCTTCCCAGTCAGTATATAATTCTTGCTCTTAGAGGATAATATTATCCAAATCAAAATAAAATGTTCTCTTTTTTCTTCAATAAGGTAGATATGTTGACACAAAGACTCCAAGATCTAGTCTTTATAGCAAATAGGTTCTTATAGCAGAAATGCATGGATTAGACATCACTGCCATTAAAAGCAGCCAATTACCTTCCCTTTCTCTGACTGAATTGGTTCTAAGTGACTTGTTATATTTAGAAGAATATAGAATTTCCGACAGAGGTGAAACTGAATTGATGAACTGGCACAAGTTTCTTGTACTCTTTGCACTTATATTAATCATTACAAATCAGTAAGCTGACATTATTTCTATGCAAATATTTTGTGAGTTTAGTTGCCCTATTCCATTCCCTGGGTCCAATTAATTCTGGGTATGCTAGCAAAATAAAATTCATGGATAAGCAAAATCAAGAAGCAGATCATAGATCAAGTATTCACCTTCAACACTATGTAAACAATTAACTTACAAAGGAAGAACAACAGACTACACAAAGACGACATCCTGTACTGGGGGACACTTGAAACACAAACTTTAGAGTAAAAAACATATGAAATTTAATCCATGCTTAGACATTTATTACTGTTTGAAGAAATGTTATTGAGATCATTCCTAAAGCTTATTTTAAATGCTTAACACACTTGAACATGCCCACACTCACATTAACTTGGTATTTGCTATTTTAAATTTTCAGATGGCACATGCATCCTGCTGTTTGCACTAACAGGAATGGGCTTTATTATAAAGGAAATAACCCTGGTTCTTAGAACTAAGGAATGTTTAAGTGAGGGATATATAACGAGGGTTTATTCTTTGGATATTATTCCACCAGCTCCCATGCTGTCCTGTGATGTCAGCCACTATTAAGATGGAGAAAACCAATCCTAGACGGGTCTCCTTATGCTTTAAGTACAGTCAGTAGCTGATTTCATTGCCACTCCCTTCTTCTTGCTTTCTAGCAATTAGAATAGTAGTTGTATGACATGCTAGGACTTACCCATGAATATGGTGCCCAGAGAACATTTTTGAATAGCAGCCACTGTACTCCCCCAGTTTAGCACAAACTGTAAAAGTGACCCATGTGGAAACATCCACCATTACTATGGGGAGTAGTGGTTTATACTTTAGCTGACTGCCGGTACGCCACATTCTTTTTATTATTTTACAGTGGGCACTACAGAGGCCCAATGCTAGACCACGGATGGGCATGACAAGAAGAGAATGCCAGATGAGACGCAGAACGTATCAAGTCCCCACGGCCAGGGTAAATCTCTGCTTGAAACGTACGCTGCAGTTTTGGTGAAAAATAATAAAGCTTTCTTCTTGTTTAAGCAACAGAGGATTGGAATTGTTGCTTTTACTTTGGGCACATTCATAGATGGAGGGAATCCATCAAACAGTGTCAACACTTTGGGGCTACGATTCCTCTAAGACCCATCGGTTAAAACAGGTATAATATTATCTACCTAATTGAATAGTTAGACATAAAATATATAAAGGAATTTGTATATAATAGGAATTTAAGACATGCTAGTTTTTAAACTCATTATTATAAATCCGAGGGCCTGATGTAGGGCCTGGCTACTAGGGCCTTTCATCATTGTAGGGGAAACACTATGACTCATCCCAGTAGCCACATGCTTATGAATAACATTTCTTGTCACATTTTCATTGTAGGAACTTTTTAAAGGCGATTCACAGAAGATGAATGTTTCTAATAATTGTAATAATTTGCTACTTTAAGAAATGTAAGTATCCAGCCTAATCTGCCAGATTTTAAGAAAACTTCCAAAGAATTAATAATAAATGAGTTCCCATATTTTAACTGGGTTAGAATAAATGGAACTCATGATATTCTGTGGTAGCATTATTGGTATGCTATTGAATTAGTACACATATTGATATTTGGGCCACAATTTAAAAGGTTGGAGACACTGTGAGGATATGGGGAGGGGGGATTAGTACTTTGAAATATGTGGTGTTAACAGCTGTGTGCAATAGGAGGCACTCACAAAAGAATTTCATGATTTTCAGCCTGTGAAGGGAAACAACAACAACAAAAACAAAAACAAAACTCTAGTGAGCAAATCCTGAGCATACGTGTACTGAATCCATGCAAAGAAACAGATGTTGGTTGCTTTACTGCAGCTATTTTAGCATATGCCGTTATCAGAAATATGAGGAGAGGGGAATTCTATAGTGGATAATCCCTGAGGAAACAGCTCTACACTCTACCTCAAACTGTAATATGATTCCCATCAATCTGTGAAAGCTTTATGTTGTGCTATATTTAAAGGAGAAGAACCTTAAAAGAAAAATATAATGTTCTTGAAGGAAGGATTTTATGATAAGACATTGTCTTTGGGTGAGAAACAAAACACAGGAGAACTCATCTCACAGTATACACACTGCTTATTAAAAAAAAAAAAGGAAAAAAGAAAAACAATGGAAAGAAGGTAGACTCTTTACCCTCCATATCAACTCATAAAGGGAATTTTTATTTTCAGCAAGGTTGAAAATCTGACAGACTGACATGCATAATGAAGGACAGCCCCAAATTTGAAGGGATATAATAGATTAGTGCTGAGAGAATGGGAAGGAAATCACATATTTTGTTATTCAGAAGAAAGTACAATGTCAGAATAAAAGAACAGTGTCAGAATAACAGCCATTCAAATGGACAAATATGAGAAAAAATCTGAGACACAAAGGTAAGGAATCAAGTAAGGAAATACATTTGGAAATGCATAGTTATTTGGAATTATAATGTTTCAAATAATTATAAGAAGTCTAAAAAGTGAAAATTATTTGAACTGTGCCTTCAGAAATATCACATGAAATAATTGTTATGTGCTAGTGTCATGAAGTGAGCTAATCACTTGTTTCAATTTTTGTTTTAATAGACATTAGTTTTTAGAGCAGCTTTAGGTTGACAGCGAAGCTGAGTAGAAGGTACAGAGATCTCCCGTATGCCCCCATGCGTGCACGGCCTCCTCCACTGTCAACAATTTTTTAAATGTGTTCGTGGGCGAGGTTTAACAATCACTATTGAGAGGAAAATCACGAATTTTCAAGAAACTTAGAAATAAGTGAAACCCACGAATAGACGGGATTAGTCATCTGTATGAAATAACACGCGATTTTCTGAAGACGTGTCATAGAGAAGTTTATTAAAATACAAAATCAAACAGGATAATAACCAAAACATAATGTGATCACAACTAAGAAACCTAGAAAATTTTCCCTTCACTTTTTTTTTTACACAGTCTTTCCTCACACAAAGTATAGGATAGGCACCTCAGGTAATCTAGAAAAAGAGGGTGTCACATAACAGGGATTGATCAATTTGCTTCTGATGCAAATGGGGAGAGAAGGCCGAGACTGGGGGGACTCAAGCATTTGGTGAGTGAACACAGCTATCAAAACCATTATGTCTCCCAAGCAACTTCTCCCTCTGACTCCAGGTTTGGCATATACAATTCTGGCTATAACTGACTTCTGATATAGACTGGGAGAGAATAAACTGACCATTCCACACAAATTTGCAGCCTACTAGCATTTATTTATTTACTATTATATGTTCATTATTTGCATTCTGGTTAAAAAGAAAATCGTTTTCACTCACATTCTAATCAACACTGTCTGTCGTCATAATAACATTAGATTTTATGTATGCATCCAAAAAAATTTTTTTAATTAAAAGATAAGTTCTCTTTTCATATCTGTCATTGACAAAGTACTGTTAGCCTTGCTAGTCTCTGCAATTTTTTCTTTTTTTTAGCCAAATAACTAAAGGTGGCCTAAAATAAAGCAAGCCCTGAAACTGCACTCTACCATTACAAAGCAGTCACTGTAAAGAATATGAAGATGAATGTGACATTTTTTACATTCATAGGACTAAGTGAAAAATTTAAAAACAATGTTTATTGTATAAGAATTTAAAGTAGCAACAAAAATGCTGCAGGATGTGAATGATTAGATGACAAAATAACCGTATAAGTGGTATAAAACAGAAAGTAAGATTTAAGTCTTTAGATTGAACTTGGAGTGGTCAAGAGGAGATAAACAATTATTTTAAAAATATACATAGGATTATAGTTTCTACTTCCATTGTAGAGAGCTCGAAAGAGCATCATTCCCCCTTTTCACAACAAAAAATGACAAACTCCAAGTTGCCAACTTTTCTCGAACCCATCAGAAAGCTGAGGTTGCAAGGTAATAAACTAGCTCAAAATCTAGGGAAAGACTAGTGTATTGGGGGAGAGATAGATGAGAAGCACCTGTTTATTTGGAACAAATGCAGCCACTGTTTGAAGAATTCAGCTAGAGCTCTTCACAGATTGGCGGATGCTGAGTATGAGCTTATGCAGAGCCCCAGAGGAATGCAGATGTAGGGAAAGTCTGAGCCCACTGAAAGGCTCTTCTCCTTGGACCTCACTGAATGAGTTCTGAGGAAGGGTCCCTCATGGTGCAGGCATAGCGCAGGAGAACAGCAGCAGCTGCTGAAAGGCACAAAGTCCCACTCAAATCCTTATCTCCTGTTTCCCCTACAGACCAAAGCATTAAACTTCAGGGGAAAGAGCAATAAAAATTGTCATCCTCAGGACACCACTGAAAACCCATTGGTATGAGGAGGGAAGAGAAAAAAACCAATCTCTCTGGCTGAGGGACAGGAACAGGAGCTAAGCCCAGAGTTGGTGGAGAACAGGAGCACTAAGAAGCCACACTCGCAAGTCAGGAATGCATTGCCTTACTTAGGACTGAGGCCTAACAGAGAAGGACTCTTTCCCTTGCCCGGAACCAACCTAATAAGCACCAAGCAACAAATAACAAGTAACAGTGAAATACTGTGGAAAAGAGTTGCAAAAGCACAGAGACGGGGCTTCCCTGGTGGCGCAGTGGTTGAGAGTCCGCCTGCCGATGCAGGGGACGCGGGTTCGTGCCCCGGTCCGGGAGGATCCCACATGCCGCGGAGCAGCTGGGCCCGTGAGCCATGGCCGCTGAGCCTGCGCGTCCGGAGCCTGTGCTCCGCGACGGGAGAGGCCACAACAGAGAGAGGCCCGCATACCAGAAAAAAAAAAAAAAAGCACAGAGATATTCTTGGCACAGCATTAAGAGGAGACCTAAAGCTGAGAATGAGAGAGATATCGAGAAAAATTCTCTGACAGTCCATGACAAGCCATACTGGAGCCTGACGCAAAAGGAAAAATGAGTGTCCCTATACACACTCATCAAAATATCCTCTCATACTTTGAACCAAGTGACAAAAGTGGATAAAAGTTCTACAATAAGTACACATGATTATTTCACAACAGAAAAGCATATTCAAAGAGCTGAAAAGGAAAAAAAAACAAAAATAAGACTTTCCAGCCATAATTCTATGTTCACCAAATATATATGTTATAATGGAAAGAGGAAGACCTTCTGAGACAAACAAATCTCTAGGAATTTTATTGCCAGCAAATCTGCACTGTAAGAAATGTTAAGAAAATCTATTCTGTAAGAAGAAATAAATCAGAAAAATAGGATCTACAAAAAGAAGAGTAATGCAAAGAAATGAAATAAAAATATAAAATATTTTCTCTTAATATTTAATTGCTCTGAAATATAAATGATTGTCTTAAGCAAAAATACTAGCTATTTATTGTGTATTTATAGCATATGTAAAAGTAAAATCCTCAACAATAAAAACACAAAGGATGTATTTGCATGCTTGGTTTGATCTGTTCACTTATATTCAGATATTATACATAAATCAGTATAATATTATTGGAAAATACTCTCTGATTAATTAACGATGTATATTACAACCCAAAGGACAACTAAAAATTTTAGAAGAGGTATAAATAATAACTCAACAGTGCAGATAAAAGAGAATAAAAAAATGGATACTCCATTATCCTTTAAGAAGTTACAAAAAAGAGGGAAAAACAATAACAAAAAAGAAGGAACAATTAGAAAAACAACTACAAGATGGTACATTTTAATCCAACCACATCAATAAACAGATTAAATATGAACAGTCTAAACACACCAATTAAAAGACACAGAATGTCAGATTAGGTAAAAAGAGTAAAGTATATGATATGCTATCTACAATAAACTTACTTTACACATAAAGACATAAATAGGCCAATAGTAAAAATCATTCAAAACATTCACTAAGATAGACCATGTTCTGTGTTGTAATACAAATTTCACCACATTTAAAAGAGTATAAATCAGATAAAGTATGCTCTCAGACCATAACTGAAACAGATGAGAAATAATATCTAGAAAGCCCCCAAATATTTGGAAATTAAGCAACACACTTCTAAATAACCTATGGTTCAAAAGGGACGTATTAAAGGGAAATTTTAAAATATTTTGAACTAAGTGAAAATAAAAATACAACATGTTAATATTTGTGGGATACAGCTAACAAAGTGCTTAGAAGGAAACTTATAGCAATAAATATATAATTTAGAAAAGAAAGTAGTTCTCAGATCAGTAATTTAAGACACCTTAGAAATAACAAAAAGAATAAATTAAACCCAAAACAAGAAGGAAAGAAGTAGTAAAGATAAACAAAAATCAATGCAATTGAAAGAATAAAGACAATAGAAAAAATAATAAAAGCAAAATCTATTTCTTTGAAAATATCAATCAAATTGATAAACCTCTAGCCAGACTCACCATGATAAAAAAAAGAAAGAAGCAAATTACCTATATTAGGCATAAAAAAAGATACCGCTATAGATCCTTTGGAGAAAATATTTTTTGCAAATTAAATATCTTACAAAGGACTTGTATTCAGATTACACAAAGACTTTCAAATCTCAACACTAAGAAAACAAATCTATTAAAAAATGCACAAAAGATTTAAACAGTCACTTTGCCAAAAAAGATAAATAACTGGAAGCTAAACATATGAAGATATGCTCAACATCATTAGTCAATAGGAAAATATAAACTCAAAAGAAATGCCATTTTATACCTAGTATAATAGCAAAAAAGATATAAAAACAAAAAAATAAACAACATCAACTCCTAGGGAAGGTGTGGAGTAACTGGAACTCTTACACTTTGCTAGAGAGAATGCCAAGGGGAACAAGCACTTTGGAGAAACACCTTGGCATTTTCTGGTAAACTAAACATGTACTCACCCATGTGACCCATCAGTCACACTCCAAGGTATTTATACATGAGGAATGAAAACTTACATTAACCCAAAACCCCTTTATTAGAATGTTTATGGAGGCTGTAGTCATAATTACCAAAAGGTAGAAACAGTCAAAATTTTCTTAAACTTGTGAATGGGAAAACAAGCTGTGGTATACCCACAATAGTATATCACCCAGCAGCAAAAGGGAACAAACTTATAATACTTGTAACAACACAGAGGGCTCTCAAATGCATTGTGCTGAATGAATGAACCTACACTCCAAAGGCTACATACTGTATCATTCCATTTATATCATATTATGGAGACAAATCTATAGTTACAGAGAATAGATCAGTAGTTTCCAGAAGTGGGGTTTGGAGGAAGGATTAACTACAAAGCAACGGTAGAAAGCAAATTTGGGGGGTAATGGAAATTTTCTGTATTGTGTATGGGGTGCATATACACTTAAGCACTTGACAAAACCTGTACTGTACACCACAAAGGGATACTCTCACTGTATGTAAATTGAAAAATAAATTTTAAAAGAACTAAAATTATTTTTATATTAAAACAATCTATGATCGGCTGGAGGTTTATACAGAGCTCAAAGACATAAGCCATGTCCAAAAAAATTCATGGAAGAGAATGAATACAAGTTTAACTTGTGTGTATTTTATCCCATAAACAATGAACAAGAGGGAGCACATTTATCCCTTGAGTCATAGTCTCATTCTCTAGGTATTTATAAAATATTTCTGAAAAGAAGAATGAGATCAGTGGAGACAAGATTCCACAGTATGTGTGTGATACTGACCAAAAAAATAAAGAACACATGACATTGAATAGTAGTTTTTAATATTTCTAGCAAATTTGGAAGAAATAAAACCATTAACTATCTAAAGGGCAAATAAGTCAGGGAAATAGCCTGTTTTCATGATTAATAACCTTGAAAATTCTCTAAGGGAGTTATGTGTTTATGAAATTTTTTTAAAAGTAGTTCTGTGGCATATCTGTGGCTTGTTAAAATATTTCATAGAGACCCTTAGAAAATTTACCTCTAAACTGCATTCATGATAGTTTAAACACAAACACTTGTAGTCACTATTACAATGTGGGTACTTTTCAAAAGAATTACCCACATTTTATAACTTTACACATTTTATTTCATAAAAAGATAGTAAAATATCATAGAAAGGTGTGGTGAGAGTGTATGTTTCTCAGGTCCAAAAGAGGTAATGGGAAAATATTTCAGGTCACAAAATGGTAAAAGGTAATACTGATAATGAAAATACTTAAGAAACATACATAAGATCAGTACACTTCAACAGTTCCCTGATTAGAAGTATGGATGAAATAGCAATCCCTATTAAAGCAAAAATTTATACATATGTATATATCTCTGTCTGTGTGTCTGTGTATATATGCATATATGTACATACATATAAAAACTATGTGTGTATATATATTTAAACTGTGTATATATATGTATATATACACATATATATCTATATTGCAACATAAACATGAAGAGAATTTCTTACTAGCTAATAGGTAATTTTGTTTAAAAATTTCCATTCTATATTTTTAACATTTTTTTCTAAAATTAATCTAATATTTATATGTTACTTAAACCAAAACAACAAAAAATAAATTCCAGGAATGCTGTTTTTTCTTAAGGGTGGCTCCTAATTAGTTTGAAAAGTTTTATTTAACAATATTCTAATTGTATTTTTTAAAGGCTACATTTTTCTTCTCGCTGAGCTTTACCAAAAAAAAAAAAAAAAACCCTGAAATATTGCTAAGTATTTATATTAGTCTTACGGCTTATGTATATTTTCTCATTCAATTCTCACAACAGTTCTATGGATTAAGTATTAGTTTCCTCATTTATAAATTGGAATAATGAGTCCCAGAGCAGTTAAATCCCTTTTGCTTTTTCACATATTTATTATACTATGGTAAAATCAGATTAAAATAAGGGTTCTATTATCTAGTGTTCAATATAGTTTTATTTCTGTTTCTTCTACTCTGTTGCATACTTAAAAGAAAAAAAAAACACTCACTGACAAGTCCTATGGAAGTTGCTCTTTGGATAGATTAAGGTATAGTCTTTCTATTAAGGCTAAGGGTTTAGAGATTTGAAAAGGTGCTTATTTGCATATAAAAGCATTGTCTATATAGAAAAATCACAGTGATTCCACAAAAATACTTCTAGAACTAAAAAATGAGTTTACCTAGATCACTGTATACAAGGTCAAAATGCCTTATCAGAATGCGACCATCTCCCAGGTTTTGGAATCTCTCAGAATTGTTCAGTTTAGGGTTTCCAGTTATTCCCCCAGCCTTCTAAATGTGCTGCTTGATATTCAGTTAATAAAGTCAAGGTAACTCACAAAATTTCCTGGAGCACTTTTCTGAGTAGCTTCCTCCTCTCTGATATACAGCCTGTTTTCCGGGCCATTTCAGCTACCCCAAACTTCTATCTCAGTCTTCACAACTCATCAAGACCCCTAGGCTCTGTTTAAGATCTCTCCACTTGAAATGTGATTCAGTAAATGCTTCAAGATAGAAAGCTGGGATGATTGTATGACTCACCTCACTTTTTCCCCTTCTGCTAGGAGCTACGATTATTCACTTCTTGCAGTTCAATATTTGAATGCAGTTATTTCTTATTTCATTCAGTTTTCTGGTTGATTTATGAAAGAGAGGAAAATTCAATCCTGATTTCTTCATCATGGCTAGAAACAAAAGTATAAACTTTAATTATCATATTAAAGTAAACTGATCCATTATACTCTAGCGCAACATTTACATTAATAGTAAAGAACAGTATAAGATTTCAAAGACATTTAAAGGCCATGGTTATTATTGTCTTATTTGAGCTACTGGAATGGAAAGGTTGAGATACTGATTTTGCTGATTAGCTTAGCCTATAGCCTTCTAAGCAGGGAAAAGAAGAAGTGGTACACCGATGGACAAGGTGTTTTAAAAATTTTTTTTATACTGATGTAGTTTCAAATGTGCAGAAATGATACAAGGAGAATACAAAGACTATCTATTTACATGTATTAGTTTTCTATGCTGGGTAATCCACCAGTACCAACTTAGCAGCTTAAAGCAATGTATATGTTATCACCTCAATATTTATATAAGTCAGGAGTCCAGCCATAGATTAGCTGGCTCTTGTGCCCAGAGTCCCTCAGTCAAGGTGCCAGTCAGGTAACGTTCCCTTCTGGAGTTTAGGATCATCTTCCACCCTCACATGATTGTTGGCAGAATTCAGTTTATTGTAGCTAAAGGACTGAGCTCTCATTTTCTCGATGGCTGTCAGCTGAAGGCCGCTCTCAGCTCCAAGAGGTCACTCTCCATTCTTTGTCAAGTGCTTTCTCAGACCCTCTCATAACATAGCCGCTTACTTCCTCAAAGCCAGCAGAAGGATGTCTCAGACATTTACACCCTCTTTCAAAGGGCTTATACCTGTTTAGATCAGACCCACCCAGGATAATCCCCCTTTTGATTAATTTAAAGGTAACTGATTTGGGATCCTGACTGCAGATGCAAAATCTCTTCACCTTGGCCAGATAGAGTAATCTAATCATGGAGTGACATCCTCATTGTCACAGGGCCCACTCACGTTCAAGGACAGGGAATTATTCAGGACATGTACGATAGGGGATGGGAATCTTGGGAGCCGTTTTAGAGTATACCTCTCACAGCACCCTTTACACAGTTTGCCCATTGTAATATTTTGCCACATTCACATTTGCTTTCATTCTATTGTGTGTGTGTATGTTTCTATATATAGGCATACCTCATTTTATTGTTTTTCACTGTATTGTGTTTTGAAGACACTGCATTTTTTTAAAATTCAGGTTTGTGGAAACCCTTCATTAAGCAAGTCTATCTGTGCCATTTTTCAAAAGCATTTGCTCACTTCATGTCTCTGTGTCATATTCTGGTAATTCTCGAAATATTTCAAACTTTTTCATTATTATTATATTTGCTATGGTGTTCTGTAATCAGCTATTTTTGACTTACTATTGTAAAAAATGACCACTGACTCAAGGGTCAGATAATGAAGGTTAGCATTTTTTTAGCAATAAAGTCTTTTAAAAATTAAGATATGTACATTTTTTAGACATAATGCTATATACATTTAACAGACTCCAACATAGTATAAACATAACATTTAGATGCACTAGAAGACGGAAAAGTGACTCACTTTATTGTCACAGTTGCTTTTATTGAGGTAGTCTGGAACCTAACCAGCAATACCTCCCAAGGTCTGTTTTCACTAAGTGAAAGAAATCCAAAAAGAATTTTTGCTTTAGGACAAAACACAGAAAACAGGAAGAGCATTCAGCATGTGGTCTGCCGCGGGCGTTACCGAGGCAGCACACTCCCTGAGCGGTAAGTGTGGCACCAACAAGCTCCGGAACTACGCTCAGCATCTCAGCATAGAGATGCCACAGCTTTGAACTGTGTCTGTGAGCACCTGTGCTGTATCTTGGTTTATTTTGTGCATTCGTTAGTACAATGTATCCTAAGGTTCTTCACTTTATGCCATTTGAGCTTATGAAAGGTTTCACAGGAACACTACGTTGTTATACTCCCTCATTCTCTTTTGATATCTAAACATCCAGAATATGATGTCGCCTGGATTCTGAGAATCTTTCACTTTATTCCTCTACCTGACCTGCCAACATTTACAGTAAACATGCCTCAGATCTCTCACTATCTCCTTCCTCTATCAAACCTTGACCTGTTGTGTCCTAGAAACACTGACACCTCAGTAATGATAAGTACACCATGCACTCATAACTTGTATTCCAAATATTATTCCCCCTAGAAGGAACCTAAGGTCTTTGGAGATATGGTGGATTCCAGGTCTGGAGGAGAGAAGGTTCATTTTGTGTGAGAAAATAGGAAAATGTTCCAAACAATGACGGGTCATGTCAAAAACCAAACAGAACATTTTCTATTCAGCTGAGAAGACATTTTGGATGTATGCCTTCATAGTGTCTAAATCTGAAGGAAATGTAAATTCTAAAATAAAATTATTTTGGAGAAAAAATTTTACAGGAGAAGGATTTTCATGTGAACAAAATAATTAAATCCTTCATGTGAATCAAACGTATTTTACATTTGGGATAAATTTTTGTCCCTGATAACCAATATGTTAAGAAATCGCATATGTCATTAAAAGAAGACATAAAATCTCTAAGATAAGAGGGGGCAAGACTAGAGAAAATTGGGAAAATAAAATCTTGAACGTACACAAAGAGTCAAATAAGTTAATGTATCAAAACTTCTCTCACTGTTACCCTGAAGTTAATGCAACTAACCAATGTCAGCTCCAAGTGGCAACAGGGAATTTCAGAATGTAAAGGAAGGAATGGCAGCAACGCAAACATTGCGGTGTTGGGACTCGGTCATGATTTTGAACCTGCTTTGCCACTTACATTTGCTTGTGCCTTTTGGAAAGTTACTTAACCTCTTTGAGTCTCAAGTTCATCATGTTTAACATATACTTTCAGTAGAAGGATTAAATGAGATTATGAATTTTAAGGGCCTGTACACTGAAGACACTCAGTGAATTAAGCTACATAGCTATAATTTTTAAAATAATAGCAGGACAAGTAATCAACAGAATTTGATGCTTAAATAAGAAATCTTTAAGTATGATATTGATACAGCCAGTTTATGTATGACCAAATCTGCAAGTGAACAGCTGATACAAGGGCAAGCTCTAGTGTGTTAAATACTGGAAAAAATGTTTCCGATTGCTACGGGTGTTCTCAGATCAAATACTGTTTCTATGAAAAATTGTGTGAAATAGTGAAAATGAGGCAGAAATGAGAAGCTAGTGAATTTGCATCATTGTTTATGAAAGAATCAAGAAATGATGTGATGTGTCAAGTATCAGAAAAAAACCTGCCTAACTATTTGGACTTAACAAATATTGGTATAAAAAAATACAGGAATTACTAAAAGAAAGAATATTTGTGACATTAGAATGATTGTCACACCATTTCTCACACTGAAGCAATCTCACTTAGCTACAGAGATGCAATTTTGTGAAAAAAAAAAAAGAAAAGTAAAACTTGATTGTTGCAATGCTAATTAAAATATAGTGTTAAGGAAATGCCTTTTTTTTTTTTTTTTTTTTTTTTTTTGGGGTGGTACGCGGGCCTCTCACTGTTGTGGCCTCTCCCGTTGCGGAGCACAGGCTCCGGACGCGCGGGCTCAGCGGCCACGGCTCACGGGCCCAGCCGCTCCGCGGCATGTGGGATCTTCCCGGACCGGGGCACGAACCCGTGTCCCCTGCATCGGCAGGCGGACTCTCAACCACTGTGCCACCAGGGAAGCCTGGAAATGACTTATTTTGATTGAAATCTTGCTGCTACTTCATTTCATTTTCATGAATATAAAAATATAATCCCAGTTTTGTAGCAAGATAATTAAAGCATTTAATTTTCAGTCAAAATTTGCTTAAACCTGATGCCTCAAAAGCTGAATAATACTTGTCTTACTAAAATACAGATGTTCCAAATAATCTTGCCAACTGGATATCAGTTGTACTGATGTAACAGACGAGCACATTATTTGGTGATGGCAGACAGGAAAACTGTATGAATCACAGCGTAAGTAAAAAAACAACAACAACAAAAAACAGTATTTTCAAAAGATTTAATAAATAGCTCTGAGCCTTGCCGGAATAGAGGATTGAAGTAGGATATTTAGCCAGGGAAAAGTGGCTCAGGAGGGTAGCTCAGGCACATTTAAAGCTGCAATGATTTACCACAAGTATTCATAGACCTTTAAAGATGTTGAAGCTCTGGTAAAATAAAAAAATTCATTAGGCACATTTAGAGGATGAATTAAGGTATTTTTCAAAGAGTTTATGATGCAATGGAGGAGGAAGAAACTTTTTATCTAAATGAATATTCATTACTGTAAGATTTTTAAAGCTCTCGACTAAAATCTAGCCAGTTTCTCCAAAATTTAGATCTGGTTTGAAGTAATGACAAATGAAATCAGGCTGACTCATCTTTCATAATGCTCCTCCATCTGTCCTTTTTCTTTAGACCTGACTGTCTATACCTGGATGCCTGCAATCCTCAAAGATAAACTTGGCAGTCATTAGCACATGGTTTTTGAAGACAAAGACACAGACGAATCATTTAAGGTGGAAATATAATGTGAGGAGAGAAGCTGACCCCAGAATGAACTCCAAAGACTGCCAACCTTTCTGCTAGAGAACATGATGTTGGCAAAGAATCCTGGGAAGGAGTAGCCAAAAGGTCGGCAGAAAGTCAGGAAATATGTGGAAAATGGACTGAAATATCAAAAACTTTTTTTTGAAAAATATCCATAGGATTTGGTTATATTTGCAAGAACAGTTTTGGTAAAGTGTTGCATGCAGAAACCAGATTAAAGTGTTGAAAGGTGAAATACTTGTAAGAAAATTAAGAATATAAACGTTTATGCACACAACTCTTTTCAGAGGCTGTAATGCAGGGAGAGGTTCAAGGAAGTGGAAGTCGGATGACAGGGACAGAGCTTTGCAGAGAATATATTGATCAACACTGTCAATTGTTACACAAATAAGGACTAAACATAGTTTCTAGCTGATGGCCTTGACAAGGGTCATTTCAGTGGAGAGTTGAATGCAGATATCAAGTTGCCAGGGTCTGTAATAAAAGGATAACCATGATTTGGAGATATATGTCAGTTATCAATTTACTGCCTCTCAGCTTCACTCCTTTCAATATATGCTTTGAAATAAACCACAGCATTTATTAATTATATCTCCTTTACAGTGAGAATGATGCTAAATTTTCTCAGTAGAAGACACTGGAGGGACATTGAAAAAGGAAGGAGCTCTCCTACAATTGTTTTCAGGATCCATAAGTGGGCTATGTGGGTGTGAGGACAGCCAGTGAAGCCGGCTCCCTCCATGGGCCCAGAACGTGGTCCCTCTGAGACCCTGTAGCCTCGGCTAGTAATAACCTTTCTGTAGCCCTCTCTCCTCAGAAACCAGGGTCCTATGAGCACTGAGGGCCTCTTACCATCACCAGCTCTAGAACCCCCACTGCTCACTGCTCATCATCTATGCCCATGACCTGCTCCCCTCCTGCACTCTGTAGAGTGAGTGTATTAGTTTTCTAATGCAGTTGTAATACATAACCACAAACTGAGTGTTTAGCTTAAAACACAAATTTATTATCTTGAAGTTCTGCAGATTATCCAGGTGTCAACAAGGTTGATTCCTTCTGGAGGCTCCAGATGAGAATCTGTTTCTTTGGGGATTTTTTTGTTTGTCTGTCTTTTCAGCTCCTAGAAGCTGTCCACATTCCTTGGCTCATGGTCCCTTTCTCCATGTTCAAAGTTCGCAATACTGCATGTCTCTGACAGTTCTTCTGTAGCCACAGCTCTCTCTGGCTACAGGTGGGAAAGATTCTCCACTCCTAAGGACCCACATGACTACATTGGGCCCACCCAGGTAATTCAGGATAATTTCTCCATCTCAAGGTCCTTAATTCAATCGCATCTTTAAAGATCCTTTTACCATGTATGGTAACATATTCACAGGTTCAGGAATTAGGGTGTGGACATTTTTAAGGGGTCATTATCCTGCCCAACACAGTGCTTTACTGCTATTCTAGAAACTCCAGACCAACTCTGGCTTGGCTAAATAAGCAAACTTCTCTGCTATCTGATGGGCTAAATCACACCTCCTCCAATTAGGTCTGAACCCCTTCCAAATTGTCCCTTCTTGGGTACTTTCCCTTAGCCCTAGCAAATCTTATAGAGTTTTCTTTCATTCTACATCATACTCTTATCATAGTCAGTAGTTCTTTATATTAAACTTCCCTTGTTTAGCCTGTTGTGTGGTTTCTATCTCCTGAGTTGACCTGGACTACCATAGCTTATATGAATATATTTTCCAAAAGTAATTTAACTAAGAAAGTACTAAAACTAAAATAGGACAGATGGAAGAAGAATCAAGGGTATTAGTTTTAGTTTGGTTTGCTTTCGCTTGAGGAAAAAAATCTTAGCATTCTAGTACACTGAAGAAAATAATCAATACAGAAATAGCATTAAGGTACTAGAAAGAGAAATTCTTGAAGGTGGGAGAAGGTCGAATCTATTCCAGAAGTTGAAAACACAGATTACCTACCATAGGAAGCCTTTGTAAAATTTCAATTTCTAGGCCCTCTCCTTATTCTGATTTAATTGGTCTTGATTTAATTAGAGACTTCCAATTTAACTGGTCTTGGGTAAAGTTTGTATCAGTTTCTTTGATGGCTAGCAGTAGGGAGGCAAGAACGTGGTAGCTATAGATGAATGTATAGACATAGAGAACTAACATGTTAGTGAGGTCCCCTATGATTACCTCAATTGCCTCTGAGAAACTGAAGGCAATGTTGTATGTTGACGGTGAGGCAAGAACTGTGAAAGGGGATTTGGACATTTGCTGACAAACACTTAGACACCCACTATGTACACAACTCAGTATTTAATAATATGGATTCAAAGAAGCAGGAGACATGGTTCCTGGCCTCTTAAGCAACTTGCTCTTTAGGTGGGAGACTGGACAAAATAATAAGTACATGAATAATAATTCCAAGTAGAATGTGTTCAGTTTATAAGAAATCTTACAGGCAATGTAAACAATTTCAAGATGTGGAACTTAAGATGTGGGCCTTGAAAGAAACATAGAAAGGATGGAAGCAAACATTCTGGATACTGAGATGGATGTGCACCCCTTTCCAGAGTTTATGAGGAGATTAGCTTAGCTGGAGTAGAAGGTTTTAAAGAGAATAATAAGAGAGGCTGGATACATTAGTTTAATTCAGATTTACTTTTCACATGAGAGCTAGATGCAATATATGAAGGCAGGCTGTAGATACCACACTAAGGAATTTAGGCTTTATTTTGGGGTGGATGAAAAGCCACTGAAGCGGCATCTTCTGGGCCCTCCCCCCTGTCTCCTATGACACTCTAGGCAATATTGATGGTGTGCTGAAAATTGCTCCGGCAGCCTCACTATGGGGGCCGGTGACACGAGGCATGGTTATGAGTGCATAATTAACCAGAACGTGTCACAAAACGTGTGCAAAATGTATACTTCAGAACATCATAGGTCAAAATACAGTGTAAACACCTTACTATATAGTTAAAGGTTATAAGCAGTGTGGACAATGTTTTGGAATATCACATAAATTTTCCCCTTTTTATATAGTGTTTGTCTTGTTCTTTAGCTTCATGTGAGGTTTTGTTTTCCTCCTTCAATTATTTCACATAAAATAGATCCATGAAGCGTGCTACCCTCCAAAAAGTAAAACAGATTCGGCCAAAGCAGTGAAGTAGTTTAGCCTTTACCAGGCTTTTAGAAATCCCTAATGACTTTTCATATCCAGTCTCAAGAGAGACCTCTTGACTTCCATATTAGGAACAAAGGTTGGAGGGTTGCCCAAAGAATCAATGCTGAAATAGGAGGGGGAAAGCAGGACGTTTTTTATGTTATTTGAGAAAGCTCAAACCCACGGGAAAAAGGAAATTCCTCCGGAACTGTGAGCGGGGGCTAGTTGAAATGGAGTGACAAGAAAGACAGATTTAAGGTGGAAGGGTCACGATCACCACTAAGGAGTAAAAGTCCATCTAGATAAGTTTGGGTGAATCTGAGGACATCAGACCAGTGTACCTGCTCTCCAGGCCTAGCCTAGAAAAGGTAAAAGCCTTTCAGAGGAATTCTAAATTTGAAGCTTTACATACAACATGCTATGAAAATGAAAGGAGAAATGACTGATTCAGATTCGGGGTAGGGGACTTCCCTGCTGGTGCAGTGGTAAAGAATCCGCCTGCCAATGCAGGGGACAGGGGTTCGAGCCCTGGTCCAGGAAGATCCCACATGCCACAGAGCAACTGAGCCCGTGTGCCACAACTACTGAGTCCATGTACCACAACTACTGAAGGCCACACGCCTAGAGCCTGTGCTCCTCAATAAGGGAAACCACCGCAATGAGAAGCCCGCGCACCACAACGAAGAGTAGCCCCCGCTTGCCGCACTAAAGAAAGCCCACATGCAGCAACAAAAACCCAACACAGCCAAAAATAAATTTAAAAAATATATAAATGTATAAAAAAAGAAAAAAAAAAGATTTGGGGTAGGTAAGCCTGGAAACAGCGTTCCCGCTCTGGTTTTGTTTACACAAAAATAGTAATCTAAACACCCAGGTATGCTTGCTTCTGAGAGTACACATATATTTTCCAAGGGTTACCGTTTTTGAAGGTTTACTTTAAGTAAAATTAATTTTCAGATGCTTTACTTCCAAAGGTGTTCCTTCCAAAATTGTTTTTCTGTGAGAACTCATTTAAGAACTCACTCCTTATCTTTTTACAATAATCCTTCCGCTTTACAAAACAAGAACATATTCTTTGGTACATTGCTCCAATTGTAAAAACTCATGGGACACAGAACAAAGACAATTTGAATGACTGGCAATTCCTGTTGAGAAACTAAATGCCTCTAATAATTGGGTTAAGAAGATTATTTTGTAAATCAGATGGTTGTCCAGTTTTTATGTTCAAAAATTCAAGTAGAATCTATAGAGTTTTGTCAACTGTTGGGTTATTAAAAATACTCTTGGCCTTCCCTGGTGGCGCAGTGGTTGCGAGGCCGCCTGCCGATGCAGGGGACACGGGTTCGTGCCCCGGTCCGGGAGGATCCCACATGCCGCGGAGCGGCTGGGCCCGTGAGCCATGGCCGCTGAGCCTGCGCGTCCGGAGCCTGTGCTCCGCAACGGGAGAGGCCACAGCAGTGAGAGGCCCGCGTACCGGAAAAAAAAAAAAAAAACCTCTTGATTAAAGATCACTTTGTGAAATCTGACATATAACCAGGGCAGACATAAAACAATTGAATGACATTACTACAATAAAACCACTGTCATTTCCATAAAATGTGAAATCTTGTGTGTGGACAAGATTTCTGAACACTTACATTTGCAAACCCTTTTTTTAATGAATAGAATTGATTAGTAGTCTTGTTTCATTCAATAATATGTAATATTCACCCATAAATTATTAAAATAATTGGATAAACTTGCCTTCCTTATTACGAAATGGATTTTAAACAAAATTTTACCTAAATTTTGTAATATATTTGGGTTCTTTAACTAGGTGCTACTAATAATGGAACTTATAAACATAAAGAAACACGTTTTTTATATCATTTGGAGCTTATGGTCACAGAAAGCAAAAAAAATTAATTTCATTTTATAGAAAAAATATGGTGGAGTGAATCAGTTAGATTTTATGACACTAATGCTGCATATAAAGCAACACAAAACCTCAGTATCATACAGAAATAAGTATATGTTAGTTCTTTCATCTGGAGCAGCTGGAGGTTACATGGCAAGGGATGCGTGAAGCATTAGTACCATTTTACCATTTTTGCATTAGTAGCATTAGTACAATTTTTGCACTACAGGGTGATAATTGAAAACATTAAAATATATAGAACAAATTCTAAAGGGAAAGTCAAATACAAATATAAACTGCAGAGGTAAAGGACCAAGACAGAATTTGTGATTTTTAAATAAGAGTTTGTTCAATGTTTTTAATATGGAGATGATGGTGAATATCAAATCATTATGAATTTGATTGCATTGGATACATTTTTAAAAGTAATGCAGCAGTTCTATTTTTAAATGTCAATATTTACAACTAAACTTATATCCTTTGCAGCTATTTGAATTTATGATGAAATGAAACGAAAAATGGGTGAGTAGTAAATAGATTTTCAAAATTATTTTAGGGGTTATGCGAGCAAAATAAATTGAGTTCCACCGACTATGAATTTCCAGAATGAAGGAGAGTGTGGAATTTCTGAAAGACTAGAGAACGGCAAGAAGCCTGAGTCTGATCAAAGCTCATCATGTTTGAGAACCTCACAATAAGAGGCAATGATACTAGCAAGGCCCATAGGATACCTGTGGTAGGGTGTAGCCCAACCTTTCTTTGGTAAAGACTTGCATACAGGACTTCTGCATCCTATGGAGAGTACCTATACTAAATCAAAAAACTCTAGGTCTTATGGCATAGCTAGAAATCCAATACCAGAAATTCCTGAATTAGACCTTAGGTCTGGATATACAACTTGTAGGGTAATTACACGATTCAGGATTGAGATAGGAAGCAGATAACATGGTCTTATAGACTGGTAACAGAGAAAAGATAAACAGATGCTAGTCTCATCACAGAACCATATTCTCTTCAAGATTAAAAACTACAACTTGTATCATTTGCCAAATCATATACCAAAGTTCAGGCCAGTTCAAGTCAGCCAAGACAAGGCAGGAAAGGCATGAACAAACAAACCGGGTCACATAAATTGATACACTGAGGATGAAAGCCGATGGCTAGAAACCAGAAGGAAGAGCATCGCGACCAGAGGATAGATACACAGCCACCCCTCCCCGTGCCCGGAGGTTTTATTAGATTCTCCCTGCACCCAGGAAGTGTCCTGGGAAGGAGGAAGGGCAAGGGAGACACCTTGAGAAGTGGGTTACCTTCTGAGTTATGACCCACACAAGGCTATTAAAGCAGAAGAGACTAAGACATTTTAATTAGAAAGATTAAGTGGTTTCTGACAATCACATGAATGTGTGCTTGAGAGCAAGATGTAATCCATTATAGGAAAATTCATGTTCTGTACTTTGTACATCTAAGTTGCGGTGTCCTTACACTGACTTCTCTACAAATAACAATAAAATTTATGAATACAGATATCTATGTACATTATAAAATGCCAAGCAAAATGTAAATAGTCTATTTCACATAATAATTTAGAGATTTTAGGATTAATTTCACAGTACTTTCTTTCATATCTTTTAAAATATTTGAGTATTTGATACAAACAAAAGAATATGTGTGTTGACTCAAGGAAATGATATCAATGTAAGGTAATTTAGAAAGAAATTTGGGGGGGTAAAAATCATCCACCCAGATAAGAAATTTCTTATCAAGTCATTCTAATCTATAATGCCTAGATTGTGAAATTCTTTCACCTACTCGTTTTATGAATGTCTAGTGTCTAGCTCTGATGGAAAAGCTAAATTACACAAGTATCAAGATTTGTTCTTGCCTGAAGCAAGCAAATTAACTAAATGATTTCTCACTTTTCCTTCCAAGTCCTATGATTTAATGAGGTTGTGCAAAAGATGACTAAACACAAAATGTGAGGAAATGCTGTCAACGATGAGTGTTTCTCTTTAGAGATGTGAGTGGCTTCAGAGACTTGATAGTAAGGGAAATGTGACCTTTTATTTAAGGACTGAGACTCATTACATGTATTCATGAGGTATTTACCAAAACCCATTAAAGCAATTGCTTAGGCCTCCTTGTAAGGTCAGAAGAACAGGACAGAGTTTTTCCAGGACTGGCTTCAAGAAGGGACTCAGGAACGGGTATGCCAGGATAAATGACTAAAGGGTCTGTGTGTCAGTCACAATGCAATCAAGAGACAGAAATCATAATAGCTCTTTTAACAGAGAAGATTTAATATCCAGAACTAAGTCAGCATAAAGAATTATTACCTATATAAACTATAAATGCAAAACAAAAACACTGAGAAAGGATAGAAGTAGTGCCTGCAGGAAACAGATACACACTGAGAAGGTACCTGGAGAGGGGCTCCAAGGAGCTAAAAACTAGACCTTTCAGGAGGGGACACTGGCTGGCTGGTGGCTGTGTCTCTGAGGCTGGTTTTGCAAGTGTTACATAAATTCCAAAATGGAGTTAATTGCTGCTTCTCCAAAGAAATGCTGCTGTTGGGGTGAAGAAGGAAGACTGAGGGAATTGGGGAGATGTTGTTTAATTAAGGATAAAAACTTGCAGCTAGTAGGTAAATAAGGCCTGGGGTTCTAATGCACAGCATAGTGATTATAGATGACAATACTGTAACATAAACTTCAAAATTGCTAAGAGACTAGATCTTAATTGTTCTCACCCCAAAAAAAGAAATGATAATTATGTGATGTGATAGGGTGTTAGCTAACCCTAAAGAGGTAATCGTATTGCAATATATACATGTATCAAATAAATTCATTTTGTACCTTAAACTTACACAATGTTTTATGTTAATTATATCTCAATTGAAAAAAAAAATTTTAAAGCAGGAAACAAAAAGGAACAAGGCCCTTCTTCCTCTTCCAGCTTTGCAGTCTCCCTCTAGCACCCTGATTGGCAGAGTCTTACAAGAAGATAATTGCAAAGAAGAAATGCAGTTTGCAAAGTACCAGCTCCAGCAAGACGAAGCAGAGCACAGAAGGGTGAGTTTGAGGCAAAAACCGATAGCTTAATGATTGGAATAGGTTACAAAATTTAAGGACAGCAGTTTGTCAAATTTATAGAAAATAAATCTATGGAAATGTACATCCAAAAGACTAATACAAAAATATCAGATAACGATTGAAATGGTAAATCACTAACATTTATATGAAATCACCTTTTAAAGAATACAGGCATACCTCGTTCTATTGTGCTTTCTTTCATTACGCTTCACAGATACTGTGTGTTTTACAAACCAAAGGTTGGTGGCAACCCCGAACTGAGCCAGTCTATCAGCGCCATTTTTCCAATGGCATTTGCTCACTTCGTTTCTCTATGTCACATTTTGGTATTTTCGCATTATTTCAAACTTTTTCATTATTGTTATATTTCTTATGGCGATCTGTGATCAGTAATCTTAGATGTGGAAAAAACATTACTATCGAAAAAAGATTACAACTTGCTGAAGGCTCAGATGATGTTTAGCATTTTTTAGCAATAAATGTATTTTTAAATTAAGGTATATATGTTTTTTAGGCATAATGCTATTTCACACCTAATAGACTACAGTATAATGTAAATATAACTTTTATATGCACTGGGAAACCAAACAAATTGTGTGGCTCATTTCATTGGGATATTTGCTTTTTTTTCAGTAGTCTGGAACTGAAGCTGAAATATCTCCAAGGTATGCCTGTAGATAATTCTGGTTTATAAAAAGATACAAGCTGCTGATGATCAAACATAGTTTCCTTATATTCAATCAGAAAAAGATGCTGACATTGAGAGTGAACATCCAGATGGTTTGGGTTCAAAATATACTTGGGGCTCAGATTAGGTCTTTTGGAGGGAAGTAAGAGTGATGCTGATACCACTTCAGCCTTGGTTCTCTGAGATTGTCCAGCTCAGGAGACTTTTCTTTTCTTTTTTTTTCTTTTTGGCACTAAAATGTCTAGCTCAGGAGACTTTTTTTTTTTTTTTTTTGGCACTAAATGCAGTACAGACAGAGGTGGGACGTAATGAGCAAAACAACCATCATTAAGCCTTTCAGAAGTTGACAATCCAGCCTAAAACTTAATCCAAGTGTTACCTATGACTCCTGCAGAGCTCTGCTGTGAAAACATCTGTGATTATTTTCTTTAGAAATAACCTGATACCCATGTGGAAAACACGAGAGGCCATATACCCTGGATTTTGTGCTGATAATCTCCTTCACTTTTCTCTATTGTTCACACCACAAACCACATGCCAAATAAGGTTATAACCAAAATGAAGATCCAAACAGTGAATAAGAAGGTATGCTTTAAGAAGATACAAAGACATTCTTTTCAGACTTATGAAGACATTGAAAGTTAAAGAGTTAAGAATCTTTCTCGAAATCATGAAACTAAAGTATGACAGAATCATAGGGCCCTAATCCACTGACCCTTAAACCATAGTAATTTTCACTATACAATGTCACCTCCCTAATATCATTGTAAACAATTTTAGTGGTAGCATGAGGCATGCTGGAAACAAATTAGAATTATTCCTTAAAATAAGGCACAAGTGGGAATTCCCTGGTGGTCCAGTGGTTAGGACTCTGCACTTTCACTCCCGAGGGCACGGGTTCCATCCCTGGTCAGGGAACTAAGATCCAGCAAGTGGCAAGGAAGGTGTGGCCAAAAAAAAAAAAAAAGGCACAAGCTAAACTGGGTGTTGCTATGACATGGGCCATTTCCATCTGGCCCCATACCCATGGCCAAAGAAGCCCTGTTTAGTAGACCACATCTGTTCCCATACCCAGAAACACATGCTTCACTCTGATTCAATTAATAAAAATTGACTTAAAGAAGGTATATTATCAAATGCCATTTTCAGGATACACAGGGAGTAGGAGAAATTTTAATTTATTTAGCAAAACTATCACCAGGTTCTAGAGTGCCAGGTACCCAGGAGATACTGAATTAATACGATGCAAAGGACATGGTCGCTATTACCAAAGAAGTCACATTCTAGCTGAGCTGTTACATGAGATGAAGATGCCCTGAAAAGTATCAATGGTTATATTAAGATGGACGCAAAATGCCATGAAATAGGAAATGGAGGACACAGGAGATGTGTGTTCTCCTCACACAGGGAACATCTCACCTCATTTTTTAGGTTGTAATACATACCAAAATCAGCGTGTTTACCCCATAAGTAAACATCATCAAACAACTCCCCAAATTATTAGGAACATTTTTCTTAAGTTTGGTAACAGCGAATGTAACTTCCAAAACAAGCAGAAGGCTTTTATAGACAGATGAATGTTCTCACACAAGTCTTGGAATCAGGTTGGGCGAGCCACTTACAAGAGCGTTCTCCTGCATTTACAAAGCTGTCTCCGAAGTGTTTACTGGAACAACATATACTGCAGCCCAGTCAGCCTGTGTGTGTGTGTGTGTGTGTGTGTGTGTGTGTGTGTGTGTGTGTGAGAAAAGAATCGATGCGGGCTTCTAAGGCCCTGGCAAAATGCAGTGACATGATGGTTATAAGAGAAAGGAGGCTTGCTCAAAGAAAATAAGAGAGAAGTTGGGAACAAGTGATCTGTCAGGAAAACTCATTTAATCTTATGTACTATTGTTTTTCTTCTATATACCAGAGTCCTTGGAGGCATGGCAAAAAGGAAATGGATGATGGGGAAAATTTTAAATACATATATATATGTATATAAAAGTGTATATATATATATATATATATATGAAATAGTCATAGAAATTAATCACATTAGGTAAATCTCTAAAAATCGCATCAACTAGATATTCTCAGTCTATAATCAATTACAGTGGTCTTCACTGCTCCAAGGTCTCTCTCCTCTATCTCTGTCTCATAGTTCATTCAAAGTGAACTATTTTCACTCAAAGTACACAGCAGCCTGCAGGCAGAAAATCTTGCATTTTGAGATGCTAAAGTAACATCAGGAATAAGCCTATGCCCATTTTCACCAGCATATCAAAACTAAGCCTCTGTTTTTAAAGAATCAGAAACAGGAGGACTATTTCCATCAGGTTACCTCTGAGCTAGAGGGACATCCACAGATTCTAAAGAAGAGAGATAACCATACAAATTTAAGACCTATTGGTGAGTCAACTTACACAGACCCTCTATCACATAATATTTCCATGTTCATTTCCAGCAAGAAGCCTTGTTGCTAACCTGGGGATATTCATAAACACACCAGGTTGAATCCTTGGCAATTGCCTTCTTGGTTCCTGCTTTCAATAAGCTCCGAAATAATTTATCACTTGGGCCATTTGTTAATAAATGGAGTTCATTGAGTGGGTCCTCTAATTAATTAGTTTGCTTTCTGTGCTATTAATGGAAGGAAGCACACATATATCCATTAGCCCTTTGGGAGTTCTCTAGTATGCAGCCTTTGAAAAAGGCATGTTTCACAGTCCTGTAAGGTGCTGACTCTTGGCAGCCCTGTTTGGACTTCAATAGGAAGTGGGAGATATTCCCAGGCAATCAGGTATTCCTCAAGCCCAAAAGGGAAAATAAATATCTGCAGATTGTGTTTCTCTTGAAGTGGCCATAGTTTCATTGCAATTTCCATCCAAGGCAACATGCATTATGTCAGGCTGAGGTTTAGCCATTAGGTTGCTAATTAAGTTAACAAGTGACGTGTGCTGCTTAATTTGGCAACAAGCTATCCTACAGACTGCTCAATAAGGAAAGCAGCATTTTTGTGATGATTCTGTTTTTAAGCTTGGAATTAAACTAAAAACTATAATGATCCCTATGAAGGGAAGTCTGGTGTGTGTGTTCAAAATGCAGAATAGGAGAATATACTGTTCTGCATGTTGGATACTCACACCTTTTATTTACAGATTTATTGAACAGCATAACTGAAATAGGGGTAATTACCTATGTGCATTTTAAATTCATCATAATTCAAATAAAATGTGTTTCTCTGCCCAACTTTCTTCTTGCAGCTGTCATTTTGCCCAACTGCAAACTGACTTTTAGTAATGAGTTTCCATTGCAGTGGGCTAATTGTGGGCATGATTTACCCTTCTGTTATCCTCTGTTGATCTGCCTCTCCTCCAGTATCTAGGAGCTAAAAAAAGAAATTCATTGGTTCGTTTATTCAGTAAATATTTATTGAGCATCTACTGTGTACCAGACATTGCACTAGGCTCTAGGGACTCAGAGGAAAAAATGTCCTTAAAGTGGGACCTGATAAAGGTTTCAAAAGAATAATCATGTGTTTATTCAGTAAAAGAAAACATAGTTTGGGAAGGAATATACCTGGACTAAGACCTGGAGACAGACACAGGTGTATGGTCTTTAAATATGCCTAAACTCAGTCACTAACCAAAGAAAGAAAATAAAATAAGCAAGTTGTCTAATATCTTTGGGCTTCACTTGTATATTTATAAAATAGAGGGTTGGCCTCTCTGTTAAAATCCCTTTCAGCAGATTTCTTGAATAATCCAAAGTCTCCCATGACCTATCCTCAACCAAATATTACTTCCTCAAGTAGAATGGCTTTCTACTTCCCTCCTCCATTTCTGTATATTAAAATACTACTCAGTAAGGTCTATAGTCTACTTATGAAATTGTATCAATTTCCTACTTTTCATTAATTTATTAGTTATATAAGATGGTACCATTGGGGGAAGCTGGGCAATGAGTACATGGGATCTTTTCATGGTATTTTTGCAACTTCTTATGAGTCTGTAATTATTTCAAAACAAAAAGTTTGTTTAAAAAACAACAAAATTCACAACCTACCTCAAAAATGAAATCAAAACTGATATTAATCTCTTCTTCCCTTCCCTCTATTGTAACATTCTGAATGTGTTACAGTTAGTTACAAATCCACCTGCCTCTCTTGATTTTAAACTCTGAGAGATAGAGCTGCATCATATTTATCTTTGTATCCTCCGCAGACCTTAGAATAGTTGCTTTTCTAACCCAGGTTCATTCAATTAAATTTAACAAACTGAGTTCAAGACACTGGTTAAAACATTTCCTCACATCTCTTATCTCATTTGGGAAGCTCTGCCTTACATCCTGCTTTCCTTTTCATGGCGTTCAACGGAATCTGTATGCAGAATGTGTGTAGGCATATGGTTCACATACTGATTTGCTCAAGCTGCCTACCAGTAAAATGTGACTGGTAGTAACACTCACCTGGTTACCAAGGACAAAGAGAGTTAATTAACCAGTGATGGCAGAATACAGTATATAAATAATGGAGCATGAGAGAAATAGGGATTGTGTTATGTAAACATTCAGGTCCTGAAATATTCTGTTCTGGGTTTGGTTTTCAAACGGAAGACAATTAATTAAAATAAAGTACACTCCTATTTGGTTCTGAAGGTGCTTTCTCTAAAGCTTTTTGATATCTTGCAGCTCCAACATAAAAACATACATATATAACGTTGATTTCTGGAGATTAACACAAGAAGGGGCTCCAAAAGGTCATTGCTACCCTCCTATGACTTGTATTTGTAACAGCTGTTGGCAGTTGGGATCAGTCATCTGGTAGCTGCTAAGACAAAAATTGCTATGCCTATATATTTTGTTACTTGTTAAACATAGGTCATTGCAAATTATAAAATATATTGATAATTTCAGTAAAATTAAATTAAATTAAAAAATTAAGCCAGTGGCAACCACTATTTGAGAACATAGGTAAACCATGAAAGAAAACAAAATAATGTCCAGGATAGAAAATTGCAAAAGCTAATAATTTTTAAGTGTTTAAACTGTATAATTTAAAATGGTATTTGTACTTGATTTTGCCTCTAGAAATAACTGGTGAATGTTTAGAAATATCGCAATCATGTATAAACAGAATGTAATTTCTAACAGTTATTTTCCCCAAAATGTTGTTGAGTATAAATATAATCAAATTTTATCAAACAATAAAAATTTAAATAAAAACTACAAAAAATATTTTGCTATTTACTTACTTTACTTGAATGCCAGTTAAATTTTATACTGGTTTTGTATTAGCAATCTTTTCTCTATTTGCTTTTGATCTGAACATATAGCAGTGAAACTTCGACATACAGAAGTTGCTCATCTGACAAATTGGACCAATGTGACAGATGTGACCAAGGGAGTGAATATAATTAAAACCACCAATGTATTTACTATTTTGACTTATTTTGGAGACCTTAATAAAATTAAGAAGCTACCATACTGGATGAATTAAAACACAAATATGGATTCAGTTTTGTAAATTAAGATTCATATGACTCATAGCAGAAAGCTAAACAATTAAAATAGAATATCTTTATGTCAATATTAATAGACAACAGAAGACATAGTATGATCTCTACCATTGTAAGTAGCTAATTATATAAGCATCACTGGTCCCCTGAAAAGCTGTCTTCAAAGTCACAAGTTACATGATTGCTGTGGTAGCCAGGATATAGCCTTCCAAAGATGCCCATCCCCTAATTCCCAGAACCTGTGAATGTATTCTGTTATATGGCAAGGGTGAGTTAATAAGACAGACAGAATTGAGATTGCTAGTGAGCTGACTGAAAAATAGGGAGATTATCCAGGATTATCTGGGCAGGCTCAATGAAATCACAGGGTCCTTAAAAGTAGTAGAGGTGGATGGAAGACTTAATGTAGTGATGTGATGTGAGAAAGACTTAACCAGCCATTGCTGGCTTTGAAGATGAAGAAAAGGGCTATAAGACAAGGAATGCAGGTGGCCTCTAGAAGCTGGAAAAGAAAAGAAAATGGATTGTCCTTAGAACCTCCAGAAGGAACACAGCTCTGCTGACACCATGATTTTTGCCCAGTGAGCCCCCGTTCAGACTTCTGACCTCCAGAACCATAAAATAATAAGCCTGTGTTGCTTTAGATCATTAGGTTTTTTCGTAATTTGTTACAGCAGCAATGAAAAAGTAATAGAACAATACTTCCAGTTTCTGGTTCTGCATGTAAGGAGATTGGAAGCTGCCATAACATCCTATCAACAAGTAAAAAGCTGAACAAGCTGAAATGTCAACACTTCTACAATACATAAAAGAAGAGAGGACACAGAGCAAACTACTACCCCCAAGACTGGAAGACCTACAGGTAAATATAGAGAATAGCCATCTACCAGAACAGAAACTGACAACTGTTAACTGCCTGCTGCAGAAACCAATGCCAGGGTAGGAAAATCTGAACTATAATTGACACATTACTGGATGCTCAGTGCAGACAACTCTGAGAATCAACAACCAGAGGGAGACCCAGTCATAGGGAGGGTCCCACAATTTTGTGAAGTTTACCTCCAGGATTTTGGCCAGGTTCTTACAGTAAATATCTGAGAAAAAAATGCCCTAGTGCTTCCAGGAGAGGTGGAGGTGAGTAGGGGGAGTGGGGAGGAATCATTTTGAAATATACCAGGGCACTCTGTTCTTCTAAACAAGGCCTGCCCTCAGAGGAAACTAGTTAAGCAGAGCCTAACCTGCTGGGATATTTTCAGAGCATACCAAAATGCAGAAATCACAATTTGAAAAGACAGAGCAAGCATCAAAACCGGACATGGCAGGGATGTTGGAATTATCAGACCAGTAATTTAAAATGGTATGATTAATATGCTAGGACTCTAATGGATAAAGTAGGCAGCATGCAAGAACAGATGGGCAGAATAAGAAGAAAGAGGGAAATCCTAAGAAGAAACTAAAAAGAAATGCTAGAGATCAAAAACACCTCAGCATAAATAAAAAATGCTTTTGGTAGGATTACTAGTAGACTGGACACAGCTAAGGAAAGAATCTCTGAGCTTAAGGATATCTCAAGAGAAACCTCCAAAACCGGAAAGCAAAAAGAACAAAGACTTAAAAAAAATTTAAAAACCAAAAGAACAGAATATCCAAGTACTGTGGGATACCTCAAAAGGTGTGACACAGGCATAATGGGAATATTGGAAAAAGAAGAAATAGAGAAGAGAACAGAAGAAATATTCAAAACAATAATGACTGAGAATTCCCTCCAAATTAATGTCAGACACCAAGATCCAGGAATCTCAGAGAACACCAAGTAGGATAACTGCCGGAAAAACTATACCCAGGTATATCATTTTCAAATTACAGAAAAATAAAGATGAAGAAAGAATCCTGAAAGAAGTCGGGACAAAAAATCCTTACCCACAGAGGAACAAAGGTAAAAATTCATCAAATTCTCCTCGGAAACCATGCAAGCAAGAAGAGAGTAGAGTAAAATATATAAAGTTCTGAGAGAAAAATCCCACAAACCTAGAATTCTGTACCCCATGAATTTATCCTTCAAAAGTGAAGGAGAGGGGTTTCCCTGGTGGCGCAGTGGTTGAGAGTCCGCATGCCAATGCTGGGGACACGGGTTCGTGCCCCGGTCCGGGGGGATCCCACATGCCGTGGAGTGGCTGGGCCCGTGAGCCATGACCGCTGAGCCTGCGCATCCGGAGCCTGTGCTCTGAAACGGGAGAGGCCACGACGGTGGGAGGCCCATGTACCACAAAAAAAAAAAAAAAAAAAAAAAAAGTGAAGGAGAAATAGACATTATCTCAAACAAAGATTGAGGGAACTTGATGCCAGCACACCTGTCTTGAAAGAAATATTAAAAGAAGTTCTTTAGAGGGAAGGAAAATGGCATATGCCAGAAATTCAGATCTATTACATAAAGAAAAGAAGAGCATCAAAGAAGGATTAAGTGAAGGTAAAATAAAAACTTTTAGTTTTTCTTAATTACAAATAACAGTTTGTTCAAAATAATAATACCAGTGGTGTATTTGATTATGTATGCTTATTATATATCTTATTTATTTACATATTTATTTATGCTTGTATATAAGTGAAGTGGATGACAGTAATGATACAAAGAATGGGAGGGAAGATTTAGGATTATTTTATTATTATAAGGTATTCACACTACCTGTGGAGTGATGAGATTAACCCACACACAGGTCAAAGAAGAAATATCTAGAGAAATTTTAAAATATTTTGAACTAAAAGGAAAATTAAAACAACTTATTAAAATTTGTGGTTGCAGCAAAGTGCTGGAGGGAAATTTATAGAATTAAGTGCATATATTAGAAAAGAAGAAAGATCACACACACACACACACACACACACACACACACACACACAATAAAAACACAACCAAGTTTCACATTAGGAAACTAAAGAAAGAAGATCAAATTAAATCCAAAGTAAGCAGAAGAATAGAAATCATAAGAATTAGAGCAGGAATCAATTAAATTGAAAACAGGAAATCAGTAGAGAAAATCAGTTAAACTAAAAGCTGTTTCTTGGAAAAGGCCAATAAAATGGATAAGCTTCTTGCCAGGCTAAGAAAAAAAGGGAGAAATACAAATTCTAACATCAGATATGAAATAAGGGACATCACTGAAGATCCTATGGACAATAAAAACATAATGAAGGAATATTGTGAACAACTCTATGTTCACAAATTTGATAACATAGATGTAATTGACCAAGTCCTGGAAAAACACAATTTGCCAAAACTCACATGAAAAGAAATAGACTATCTGAATAGGCATATGTCTATTAAATAAATTAAATCAATAATGAATAATATTCTAAAAAAGAAAGCACCAGGCTTAGATGGTAAAGTCTACTAAACATTTAAGGAAGAAATTATCCCAATTCTCTACAATCTTTCAGAAATTATCCCAATTCTCTAAAATCTTTCAGAGACAGAATACTTCCTAACTTATTCTATGAGGGCAGCATTACCCTAATATCAAAACCAGACAAAGACATGACAAGAAAATATTACAGACCAATATCTCTCATGAAAACAGAGGCAAAAATCCTCAACAAAATATTAGCAAGTCAGACCCAAAATATAGAAAAAGAATTACATACTCTGACTACGTGGGACTCACCCTAGGTATGAAATATTCAAAAATCAGTTAATGCAATCCAACACATCAATAGGCTAAAAAAGAAAATCACATAACCATATCAATAGATGCAGAAAAAACATTTGACAAAATCCAACACCAATTCATGGTAAAAACTTTCAGTAAACTAGAAATAGGGGGGAACTTCCTCAATTTGATAAAGTATAACCACAAAACTCCTACAGCTAATGTCATACTTAATAGTGAGAAACTCGAAGTTCTCTCACTAAGTTCAGATACAAGGCAAAAATGTCCCCTCTTACCAGTTTTTTTCAACATCATACTGGAAGTTCTAGCTAATGCAATAAGACAGTAAAAGGAAATTAAAAGGTACACAGATTGGGAAGGAAGAAACAAAACCATCTTTGTTCATAGATGACATGATTGTCTATATAGAAAATCTGAAAAATTTGACAAAAATACTCCTGGAGCTAATAAGGATTATAGCAAGGTTGCAAAACACAAGTTTAATATACAAAAGTCAGTTGCTTTCTAAATACAGCAATGAACAATTGGGATTTGAAATTAAAAACACAGTACCATTTAAATTAGTATTATCACTAATGCAAATCTAACAAAAATGCACGAGGGGCTTCCCCAGTGGCACAGTGGTTGGGAGTCCGCCTGCCAATGCAGGGGACACAGGTTCGTGCCCCAGTCTGGGAAGATCCCACATGCCGCGGAGCAGCTGGGCCCATGAGCCATGGCTGCTGAGCCTGTGCGACCGGAGCCTGTGCTCTGCAACGGGAGAGGCCACAACAGTGAGAGGCCCACGTGCCGCAGACACACACACACAAAATGCATGAGATCTGTATGAGGAAAACTACTAAACTCTTATAAACAAAATCAAAGAAGAACTAAATAAACAAAGAGATAGTCCATGTTCATGGATAGGAAGATTCAGTATTATCAAGAGGAGAGTTCTTCCGAACTTAATCTACACATTCAATGCAATCTCAATCAAAATTCCAGCCAGTATTGAGAAAATGATTCTGAAGTTTATATGGAGAGCAAAGGACCCAGAATAGTCACCACAATATTGGAGAAGAACAACAAAGTTGGAGGACTGACACTACTTGACTTTAAGACTTACTATAAAGTTACAGTAATCAAGACAGTGTGCTATTGGTGAAAGAATAGACAAATAGATCAACTGAATAGAATAGAGAGCCCAGAAATACGCCCACCTAAATATAGTCAATGATTCTTGACAAAGGTGCAAAGGCAGTATGACTGAGCAAAGATATTCTATTCAACTAATTTGGTATGGGAACAGTTGAACTTTCACATGCAAATAAATCAACATAGACACAGAGTTTACATTTTTTACTAAAACTCAAATGAAGCACAACTAAATGTAAAACGCAAAACTAAAAAATTTTCCTGAAAATATTCTATATATGTATTTATTAGCTTTTATCTTTAGAAAAAGGACATCATGCTTTCGATATCTTTTAGGACCCATCGACCTCTTTATAACAATATTAGAGGTAGCCTCCAGTGTCCACACAAAAATCCCAAGTTAAATGCCTGGTACTGACTTTTCAGTTCAGATTTTTACTCTATCTTTCCTGTGACTTACCCCCTATAGAGGGATGTTTGTTTTGCTACCCAGTATCGAGTGTTCACCATCCTAGTAAATAAACCTAGTTTCCATCTAAGGGAACCCCATACTCCTCCACTGTCAGTGCTCATGGCCAAGTACAGTCTCACTCCAGCCTTGGGAATGGTTCACACTGCCCATTCCCAAGCCAACCAGCAAACCACATTCGACTCTCTGATAACTTTTGCCTCTCCAATCACAGTGAGTCTCATACCTTGTTGGGGATGAAGGGTCAAAAAAACTCTAACATCTTTTGGGTATAAAGAGTATAAGGCCTGGAACTACTCCATCTATTTTGCTACCATAAGAGTAGGACACTCTCAGGTGCACAAAGGAAGAGAGCTGGGACATGTGTAGAAAGGAAGAGCCGGGGCTCAGGCGACGTGACTAAAGTCTCTGAATCAATCCATTGCTGAATCTCCAGACCTACACAGTGACTATTCCATTACCTGAACAAACAAGTCTCTTTTGTGTTTGTCAGTGTATATTTGGTCTTATTTCACCTGATGTACAAAATTCCTTAACTGTCAGCACCCTCCTATGCAGTAAAAGGAATTTGCTAAGCAATTTCCAGCCCTGAGGGGGAAAACAGATACAAACAAAGAAGTGCTTACACAATTAGTAAAAAAAATATTTAAGACAAGCAAGACAAATTAACAGTCCGTATTCCAGAAAATGATACCTTTTCAAATTGGTTGTATTGCTTTAATGACCGCACCTAGATTTTAAGCTCCTAAGACACATAGTCTCCTAAGTGGCAAAGATAGTAGAGCCAGGTGGAAAACTCATGAGGCCTGATGGAATCTTGATGCTTCCAGTGGGTGACCTTGGGGGATTAATATAACACTTTGGAAACTCAGTTTCCTCAACTCTACCATGAGACTAACAACGTCTCCTAGCAGGGTCTTTGTAAGAGTTATATGAGATTAGAAGTGCTTGACATAGAATAGCTGTTCAGTATGTTGCAAAACACGGTGGTATTCTTTTTATTAACAGAAGCAGTGTGTGTTTTACCTCAAAAAATCATTATGTGAGCTGAAATGGTCCACGGCTTTACTAGCCTGGGATATCTTAAGCTACAAGTGGGGCCTGATTTTTCTTTCTGCTTGATGTTTTTCCCTTTCAGTATGTCCTTCCTCGTCCAGAATAGCGAGAGGCCCAAAGAGTATGTCTCAAATGCATCTACCCACCCTTGAGGCCGCTGGCTGGGCTCTCTAACTCCCACTGTTGGGACCCCAGCTTCAGCACAAGTGCTCCTTCACTCTGGCCCCTGCTTGCACAACTGCCACGTGGCAACTCTGAGCTGCCTTTGTGGACCTCTCAGGAGTGGTGCTGACCACCAGGCTGTCCTCGTCCCCCGGGTCAGCAGTGTCACACCCACGCTGCTATTTGCTTTGTTCATCTATTGGACCTCACTGCTGTTTGTGAAGTTTGAATCATTGTCCTTCCCACTGTATCACCTTTGCCACTTCCCACGTCTGCTTCCAGCTACTCTGCATTGATTCCATAGCCAGGTGCTCTGCTCTGCTCCTTTTCCCCACCCCCAGGCTGATTAATTCTACTCCATAGCACTGGATAAAACCCACAGAGCCATTTTCTTCTCTAAGCCTCTACTCCAGGTTTCCGTTCATGAAATACCAACAGGCAGTTTTAACAGAAGAAGCTCACCGTGGTCTCAGTCACTAAAACAAAACAGCTCTAGGAAACATTTCCCTGTTTGTGTATTTCCATTCTGTATTACAGCTTTCTCCTCTAGTACAGTATGTGGCTATAAAGTAGTGGGTACAAATGTGATCCAATTTATTTTTTCACACAATAAATATAAATTTAATGTTTTATTATAAATTGCTGCTAGTGTAAAAAGTTACCCCTTATGATAGCATACTTTATTATTTTTGAAGTTGCCAAGGTGATTTTTTTAAATTTTATATAGTTGATAACTTTATTTTGCAATTGACAGAAATAATTCCAAAGTAGGATATACTTTCTCTACAAAGCAAATAAATAGTATTTTCATGTGCGTACAGAGAAAGAATAGACTTCAAATAGAAGTGGAATAATAGAAAGGATCGTGTTTCAATTTTATAGTCTTTCTGTCCATGATACAACATTTGACTTATAACCTTCCTTTCATGTTCACCGTCTGCATACTGCTACGACACAGGGAATGTGAGATGAGTCCAGGTCGTTTGGATCTATAATATTAAGTATGAACATAACATCTAAATAGAATGAGCCTTGTCTGGGGCAGTGGACTAGAAGTCATATAATTTCTATCTCTCAGTCACCATTCATTTGTTATGTCCTTGAGCAAATCATTGAACCTTTCTATTCCTCAGACTCTTCTATGAAATAGGATAATACCTATTCCCATCACAGGCGCTCGTAGAAAAAAATCAAAATTAAAACTGTCGGGCATTTTACATAAAAGGGCTTTAGAAAAAACTAATTCCTGGGCAGTAATTTGCAAACAAAACCTCTCTACCTTGGCCACCACCTTTATATATGCAGATTCCTTGTTAACCTCAAGAGAGGGAAACAGATACATAACTCTAGCTAAGAGCTCGGACTAATATAATAATAATAACATCTATCAAGCACTTACTATGTGTCAGGCTCCGCTCTAAGTGCTTTACATATATTATCTCTATTAACCCTCACACTACCTACATGAGGCAGGCACTCTTGTTAGTTCACTTGAGTAAAGTTAGTTAGGCAGGTGAGAAAAACCAGGAAGCAGGAGGTTAACTAAACTGCCCAAGGTTATTCAGCTGGCGTGCAGTGGAGCTACATTTAACTCTGGGGTTGACCCAGAGCCTGAAATCCCCAGCTCACCCCCTGGGGGTGAGCTTCACTCTGCTTTAACGTCTCCCAGGACCACAGTAGACCTATTTTCGCCTGGGTCTGCTACCTGGATGGGTTCTGTTTGCCTAGAAAACTAAGAACCATCCAGGGGAAAACTCATCCCGAAGAAAGCGATGACCAAAGGAGGACGGATTTGGATAAACTCTCAATATTGGGAGAGACAGATGATTTTTTTCACCATCAGGATGCCTGTAACTTGGAATGTTCTTTAGACAGGCCAGCTACTCAGTTACTCAATGGACAATTATCAAGCACCTACTATGTTCCGGGTACTGTTATTTTTGCCAATGAAGACATCAATGAACAAGAAATATAGAGTCCCCGTCTTCAAGACAATTCCGTCTCATTGGGGTTGGCGAGGAGAGAATAACAAATAATAAACAAGCAAACAAATAAATAACTAGCATCATTTCAGATATTAAAAATTGTTATGACAAAGACATGGAAAGGGCTTGTTTCTGAGTCCTATGAAGACAAGAGAGTAAAATGTAAAACTGGTTTTTGAAAAGCCATTCAAGCACTTTTAGAAGCAGAGTTTGCAATTTTTATAATAGTGGTAGGAATGGGAGGGTATTTTTCTTCCCTGAGTTGCTGTGGGAGTAGAGCAGCAGGAACACCATAGCCTAAGCTACAGGCTAGAACAGCCTTCACATTTTCATCTATGCTGGAGAATAGACGTTGTTCTTTATCCTAACAGAAAGATGGGTCAACAACAAGAATAAGGAATTCACCAAAGAAAATAAATGTAATTATAAATGTGAAACAACAAACTGGAAAATAGAGCTCACTATTATTAAAGTAGTGAAAATCAAATTGTGATGTTTTACCTTTAATTAGGTTGGTATGAATTTTTAAAATATAATATACAGTATTGAGAAGGGATATGAAAAAGCATAAGTAATTCTACTCAGTAATGAGTTAATGAGTGTTTACTATGTTCCAGGTGTCTTGCTAGATACCAAGGGTACATTCATTTCTTCAACAAACATTTATGGAGCATCTACTATGTCTGAGGTGGTTTGCTGAAGACTGGTGGTTCCTGGTGTATAGGACAGGAGTGGTTCCCGCCATTATGCGGCTTACATTCTAGCAGAGGAGACAAACATTTTAGAGCACACACAACAAAATATATATTTAAATAGTGAAAATGCCTATAAAGGAGATATTGTGGTTTCTATGGGAGTTAAAAATTTTAGAACTAACCTCATTAGGGCAGGAGAATTTTCTTTTGAAAAATTAACATTTGATCTGAACTTTAAAGAATGAGGAGAAAACAGCAGGGCAAAGAGGAGAGGAAAGTAATTTCTAGCAAATTCCACAGTATGAACAAAAGCATGAGGTAAGGGGGAGCAAGTGTGTTTGAGAAAGAAAAATCAGTGTGGTTGGAGTAAGAGAGGGCAAGAAGGGAACTGCAGGGATGAGGTGGAGAGATGTACCAGAAGCAGATTGTGTAAGACAATGAGAAGCTGCTGTGGGGATTTAAGTAGACAAGTAATATGACCAGAAATAGTGGTGAAGATGCAACTAAGGCTCTGCCCTCAAACAGCCAACATTCTAGTAGGAGAAACAGGTATTTTCAAATGTGATTGGGGGAAGTAAAAATTGGCATAAAATTTTTGTTGGGCAGTTGGGTAATATCTCTAAATCTAAAATACATTTGCACCCAGCAGCCCTTCATATTTCATAGAAATTCTTGCATATGTATAATGATATTAATGTTATTGAAAATGAGAATAATTCTAAATGTCTATCAAAAGGATATCAAATTATACAACATAATATAACCATAAAATGAAATACGATGCAGCTATTATAAAAGAATAAGCTGAATCTGTAATATATTACCCTAAAAGATGTTTTTAAAATGGCAAAGTTTGGGGTTATAGTTATATCTCAATTTTTTTAAACATACAAATGAACAGTCGACCCTTGAACAACACAGGTTTGAACTGTGCAGGTCCACTTACATATGGATTTTTTTTTCAATAGTGTATATTACAGTACTACACAATCTGTGGTTGGTTGAACCTATGGATGCAGAACTGGAAAAACTGAAGAACCCAATTACTTATGGAGGAACTGCAGATACGGAGGGCTATGTTAAGTTACATGCAGATTTTCAACTGAGTGGAGCATCCGCACCCCTAACCAACTCCCACCTGCAGCCGCCATTGAACAGTGGTCCAATGCATATATATCTGGGGGAGTTTGTACTTTCCTATTTTTGCTAGATTTCATTATAATTACTATTCACTAAAATGTAATATTTATCAGTAAAGATACTCAAATACATAATAGATACATAAGAGAAATCTTTAAGGGGGTATGCATTTTTATAATAAAATAATAGAAAAAGATCATTTTCAAAGCATAGGCAATGAGACAAATGGACAAAAAGTTACATGCTCGCTATTTTCGGTCAGCACATTTCTCCTCCATTAAAAATGAATGCCAGCCAGTGGACAATGGGTAACCAACACAAGTTTACACGGGTAAAGAACAAATTCCAACTTTTTACATAATTTGTTATTATTTAATTAGTGTTTGTTTATTACCAAAATAGTATGAAATATTTGCAGGTGATGTTTCTGTTTGTTTTAGACCCTCTAAGCCTTAGGACAATGATTGGTTCTTTGCAAGCATACAATAAATGATTGTTGAATCATAAGAGTCTAATAAAAGCTACTTCTGATCCTTTAAACTCGGAAAACCAGCCTAGAAAAGTGAAAAATGCCGGAGGCCATATGAGAAAAAGGCAATCCCGTGTCCAAGAATCCCAATTTGCCATCTAAAGAGGCAAACTGACTGCTAACAAAAATGATCATAGCTGCAACTCAATCTGATCTCTGAAACTGTATTTCTCCAGACATCACAGAAGACTTCCTTTAGGATAATATCACAGCCGACTAAGATCTCATCAAGGACCTCTAATGCCCGTTAGAATCATTCAAAATGCTCTCAGCTGAGGCCAGCAAAGCATCATTTAATTATGCAGGATTTCTGATTGCTTATCATCAACCCTGTCCTCGTTCAACTCGTCACCCCTTGTGTGTCTCCTCGATGGAGAGTCCCCATCAATCTGAACAGCAGCTTTTGTGAAGGAAGATGTGAGCGGGCAAAACAGGGGAAAAGATCAGTTAGACTCTGAAAAGAAGAATTAGAGAGCGGGTCTTTTCTCTGAAACTTCTATATCGTTGCCTTATTCACCAACTTTATCTAACAGTCAACCATTTTACAAATTTTAAATCTCACTTCTTTTCTTAACTGATAACAAACGTTAATATATTTCACGTGAATGATACATAAAATAGTTCTATGTTTTGGGATCAAAAGGTAGTGTCCCATAAACTATCGATTAAACAGGATTTAGAGACACATTGAAAAACAATTTCATAGTCTGGTCTGCATAGACTAGAATGAGAAGTTATTTTGCCCAGTTTTCCTAGGAAATATGTCTTACGTTTTGACATTTAAAGACAGTAACTTCATTGTAGAACAAGACCATAACATTCTTTGGGGATAACCTTGAATTATGAGACTTAAGAGTTCTCTAATAATGCCAAAGAAAAGCTATTAAGTCAATACGTATCCACTCTGGTTTTAGTATTTCAGGTTCTATGAGGATTCCAAATTTCAACAGCCTCAGCATACTGAGATTAAATAACTCAGAAAGACAAAAATATTGATATATATATTCAAGTTATTCCTTTAAACAGCCACCCACCAAAAGAGAATTGTTCTTTAGACTGAAAGAGGAGCAAAAGATGCATATAAATCCTCATTTTCTTTTTTCTGTTTCTGTGATATGGTATACATTTCCTCCCTATAAAACAATTGAGGATAACTATGGACAAGCCAATTCAGATAACTTTTCAAGGAAACACATTAACTCTGTTTTTAGTACAGTTCCATTGGAAGTCATTGACAATTGATATCTGACAACCTGAAAGCATTTCCTGATTTGGAGCAGGTGTGGGTTTCAACAGGCGTGCTCCACAGAAGAAACAACAAAGCCCTCCTTGATGTGATTACACTTATTATTCTGTGATTGCTACTTCCTGATCAGGGATACATTCAGTCACAAAAAAGTACAGTAGAATTACCCGTGGATTATGTATGAAATTGTTGGGGGAAGGGGAAGAGCACAAGAGAAGGCTCTCAAATATTTTCAGTTGATTGGGGTGAATGACAGCTCCAGGTGGAATTCTGTGCAGCAGAGGATCATGATTAATACATTGTGTTTATTTAAAAGAAAATGGGGACATGGAGTACAGCAGAGTATTTCTGAAGGTATTGTTTGAGGGAAGGATAAACTGGTATAAAATATGAGGCCCTCATTATTTGAATATGCATCATTTAAAGGATGAGAGGCTGAGAGAAAAGACTGCAGTAAGGGTGGTACTCAATTTTGCTGTGAACTTAAAATTGCTCTAAAAACTAAAGTCTGTTTTTGAAAAAGTATTAAGGTGATATAAAAAAGCCAAATTATAAAACAAGATGTACCATCTGACCCCTCTATAAATACACACACATACACACGTGATAAAGAAAATGGAATTATAGACATCAAAATATAGAGGTGATAGGATTAGGAATAAATATTATTTTCTTCTTTTTCTATTTTTCTAGAACACTTTCATTAATTTTTAAATAGGAAATGTATCAAATAAAAGTGCATTGCCCCGAAACTCTATAATAAATGCTCGCACATTCATTGACTCCTTAGAGCTGTGAAACGTGGAATATATGGGCTTGCTTTCCCTCTTTTCCCTGATTCTTGCTCCCCACTGCTCCTTTAGCATTACGAACAACGAATATCGTAAGCATTTAAACGTTTATAGAGCCACCTAATACTTTCTTGTTTCCAGAACACAAAAGAAATAAAGAAACTTCTAGAATTATGGGGAGGGGGTAAGAAGTAGCAAGTCACTAAGTAAGGGGCAGTTTAGTTCATTCTTTTTCATTTTCGTCATGTAGCATTGCCTGAAACAGCAATTTACTTTTGCTTGAGCCCATTAGATGAATGTCCTCAATTTGCAGGTGATGTCACACAGCGACTTGGAGAACTATGTTGTTAGCCACAGGCCTGTAACAAACAGTGGGTCTGCATTATTCTCCTCCTCCTCCACCAGTGGCATATTTATAATATCTTATTTTTGCAAATGGCTGCCCTCTTTCTCATTTACAAGCATAACACAAGCCAATATATATTATAGTCCTTTGAGGGCAACACACTAGGTATTTGTCCCTGAAGTTCCTCTGTCTCTTTGGCAAATACAGAGAGATCTGACACAACTACTGTGGTTTGTTATCTAGAGCATTGAGGATTTTTACTTTTGTTTCATTTTTATTTTTATTTCATTTTTGATTTTTTACTAAACAGTGTCACATTATCTGAATCTACAGCTGCATTTTTTCATATAGACTACCTTCTACTCATATTCAGAGCCTCTCAGTTGCCCACCACAGGAATGGCCAACCAGTAAATCTAGATCAAACTACTAATTCCGTCCTCAAAGTCTTGAGATTTCTGCCATAGTCTCTATCCCACTCCCACCGATGGAAGTCCACATTCACCTTCTTGGTATTCAAATTTTTTCTCCCTCCACAGTTCTTTTCCACCCAAATATCCCACTGCTCCACAATTAATTTCTGCTTTTGAACAGCCAGACTATATATTATGTCTTCACTATGACATCCATATTCCATCCTATGCCTTTACTCATGGACAGGTCTCCTCCTGAAAGTCCCTTGGCCATCTTTGCAGAATGTTGAGTACGGCACTCCTATGGACATGGCAGGAAGCTGAGCCTTAATCCCGACTCCCCATTAATATGTCTCACTTTCTTTCCCCAAACACAACACATTGCTGAGGTCAAAGACAATGATTAGGCGAGAGGCATTCTGGTAATTAAATGTTCACACTTTGAGAAATGCATGAACATGAGCAACACTAATACAAGATCTTTGGGGGAAAAAGAGAACAGGAATTCTAGATCATAAACCACTCCTCTTTACCTGACATGTGTAACTTTGCATATTTAAACCCCCTAAATTGACCTTACAGACTAAACGCATGCCACATTTTTCTTTTCAAGAAAAAATTGAAGACCGAGAGATATTTTGTGGTATAGTTCAAGAGATATTTAATAGGAATATACAATGATCTATTAGGAATAATTGATTCATAGCCAGGGGACAATATTCAGACCTCTACTTTAAAGAAGGAATCCAATAAATAAGGACAGTGAATGTGCATTATTCTCCATCAGTTGAAAGAGCAATTTTAAAATGTCCAATTAAGTATTTTGGGAGCTTTCTGCTGGGATATCAATTGAATAAGACTTTGCAATGGAGTATATACCCAACTGGGGAACCTACAAGAAGTTAGTGGCTGTGGTATCAGAGGAGTAGAGCCATTTCAGGTATTTATATTTAAATATGACTAAATGGATTATATAACGAAGGGTTTCTCTAAAAAGTATGGCAAAGAGCTACCTTTGACCTTTGAAATGAACTGGAGGTGTACATGCACATACACATTCACCACAAAAATATACAGAGGTACTTATAAGACGCAGGTTTGGTGTTAGCTGATAATCTTTCCTAGCCTGGTATTTGCAAAGCCCATAGTAAGGTGGCGCTAGGGTAAATTTTAGTCCATTTTTTTCCCTATTCTATACTATGACTACACACATACACACATACATACATACATACTGATCACTTACTATATGCCAGGCACTATTCTAAGCTTGGAATACTCTACATCTTTCTACTCATTTAATTCTCACATCAATTCTCCATTTTATAATAAGGAAATTGAGACATTTACTCTACATCATTCTCAGTAACCCAGAAGATCTTAGATGCTCTTTGGTGCCCACAGAAAGTTCACGGGGTCTCTCTCAGGCCTACTAGACAAGACACCATGCTTGTGGGCAAAAATTCTGACCAGGATTTACTGCAACCTCTGGCTTCATCTGGGAAAAGTCCACACCAATCTATCTGGTCCACCCCACTCACCCTCCATCAACATGACATATATTAATTACTCAATAAATGTGTGCTGAACAAAGAAATTAGCCACATATATGTTAATACAGGGCAGAATTTAAATTTCTGAATGCAAATTCAGTTTTCTGTGGTTTCCAGACCACAGAAAACTGAAAAGGGTAATACTAAGGTAAGGTAATGACTAAGGTCATCACTGAGAAAGCAAGTGCTTTAGAAGCACACCCATCCCTCATTTTTTCCCAGCATCATCTCGCTGTTCTTTCCAGGGGCAGACTTATGTAGAAACACTGGGAGGGGGTTCACAGGAAGGAGTGGTTGTCAAGCAATTTCCATAGTGGACAGTTCAATCTCAAATGATTTATGACGTTTTAGTTGTTTATTGTACACAATTGCTTTATTTGAAGGAAGTTTCAGTCCAGGTGGATTTATTAGAGCCCTCGTTAGATTAGTTTGCTGGCAAGAAGTGGCTTAATTTCACAGAGAAATGCCTTTGATTGTACCCCACCCCAGAAGTCCTATCCAGTAGTTGAGGGGCAAACCACTTAGGACTTACATATGAATGCTGATCTTTCCTGTTGTTAACAAATAAGCAAAATGAAGACAATTAGTGACTACATAGGTAATTATGCAATCTATTTTAAGATTAGTGAGTAAACCTCCAGAGAACACAGGGAGTGGTCAAATTACACCTGAACATACCCTCTAAATCACTCCACAAAGAAAGCTGTTTTGCACTAACTTATTTGTGTCCCTCAAGAAAATGGTGAGCCTTCACCCATTTCCAATTTTTCCACGATCATAATTTCATACTAATACTTTCTCCTCAGCATATGAATATAGAATTTTAGAACTGGCAAATTTATACACAAAGAAATGGTTTGATGACATCCTCTACAATACCCAGCTCAATAACAGCGGAGAGAGAGCAGAAATCCACCCTCTCCTCGCATATTATTTTCTCTATGAATAAGGTCATCCCAATTAATATAGCAATGCTGAGATAGAAGAAGGTCAGTTAAATGAAAGCAAGTACACCTTGAGGGTGTATCAATGATTATATTATTCTAATTAAAATAGATCCTTTTGTTTATCTAGTCTTGTCATACTTTTTTTCTAAATCATTGCATTGTTCACAGCTCATTAATCAGTATCAATGTATTATTATCTAATAATAATGGAAGCAAATCTAACCATTTTAATTTTCAAAGATCAGACTAATCCAACACTCACAGTTTCTGTAATTGCTTCACTGATACTAAGAAGAGTAGTCGTGAATGTTTTATGATTATAATCCAGTTTAATTGAATTGATTCCTTAAACTAATTATGTGACAATGTTTATTGTTATTCAGTATGTCACTACACAGCTTTGCATATGCAAATAAAAGCTACAATATTGGCAGAAAATCCTTCAGATGTCACTTTTTTAATAAAATAAAAGGTATGAATAAGCCAATAACTTAAGAGTACTGCAAACATTGGAACTAGACTTTATTTCCTCTAGGGAAAAAAAAGAGCAGTTATATATGTCAGTATACAGTTAAGTAGCAAAATTTACTATTATCAAATATTAATACTAAATGTGCAACCTGGTAACAGTACAATTCTTAAAATCTGGAAAGGCAAAAGGAAAAGGTTGCTCATATCCTAGGCAGATATATCCTATCTTTCAAAGAAAAATAAAATAAAATAAGCACACCGCTTTCTATAACAAAAATATAAGTAAACATACCCATATTCTCTGTCCAAATGGTATTCTGGGGGACTAGATTGAAAACATGAGTAGTGCCAACATATATGGAATGTTTCACTGAATGTCTGTGCATCCAAGTGGCACAGCAAAATGATAAAACACATTAGAAAACAACAGGGAAATGTATCTCAAGAACTATAACATAGCTGCTCTTTTAAGACAATGATCTCACTTCTGGGAAATTTATATTAAGAAGGTAATTATACAAAGAAAGCTATATAAAGATGCCAATTGCAATCCTGTCTACAATTATGAAAGAAATTGAAATGTTCTACAGTAGATAAACAGTTCAATCAATTCTGGCATAGCAGCTCACTTGATGTAATATTATTTATATATTATAATTATAATTAAAATCTCTGTGAAAACAGAAATCTTTAATAATCAATATTAATTGAAAAATGCAAAATACATAATAGGATTATAGTGATGTTAATTTTTTTTTAATCTGGAAAAATTGTGGGAAGGATTCTACATAAACAGTACATTTGATTATGGCAGTAAGAGTAATGAGGACCTCACTTATTCACAAAACAATCCTATACTTCAGTAATTTTCTATATTATCAAAAAGTAAAGAGAAATAGTTGGAGTATAAATTCCAAAGTAAGGATAAATTAATTCAAAACAAGAATGTCATAATTTAGATAAGCAAAAGGTATAGCAAATACTAGTGATTTGCTTTTAGGCTCAGTTGAATCAGATAACCTAGCAGTGTCTTGGGAGCTATTTGTATAAATAGAAAAAGGGGAAGATAGCCTTCTGCATGTGCTCACCTGTTAAAAAGACGGCTCAGGGCATCACCATGTACTTTGAAAATAATAGGTAGTACTACTGAACTTGGAACAGCATCTTTCGCTATGAAACATGTTAAATTCTCATTACTTTCTTGAAGTGTGCCACTGGATATCTGATGTATCATTATCTTTCACACAATTTACCCTAAACTCATCTCTTAATCTCCTTATACTTGCTTTATCAAATGTGACTGTAAGACATCCTTCCATTTCTTGGCAAATGCCAAGTATGAAGGGTCATTAATACTGTAGCAAAAACCTAAAGGCCACCATGAACTTACAGTTTCAAAAAAATGATGTATCTAATGTAAAATGTTAGCACTTTCTGGTTGTCCCTCTAATACTGAAGTGATAATTACACCACTGGGCAGTTTTATGAGGCATCTGTTCACCTCAAGAGTAGATAAACTGGAAGACTGAAGGTTAGAAATTTCATCTTGTTGGTAGAATTGGATTATGACTTAGGAAATGTGCCAGAGTACATGACAGAATGCTGTGTATAGATACTCTTCTCTGCATGATCGGCCACTAAATTAAAAATTACTGAAAAATTAATATTGCTTAAAAACACACATAAAAAAGAATACAAGAAGAAATTCCAGTTGAAAAATGAAACTCACATAAATTGTAAACAGCAAATATACAGCTCATTTGTAATTGACAGTGTGTGTCAAATTTTACAATGTTAACTAATGGATTTCCTTTCCTCTGTAGGTTTAATCGTGCCCCTTTGTAGTCCCTACTTAATCAATTATAGGAAATATTAAATCTTCCTGAGTTTTCCTTAGCATAAGCAGCAACAAGATTGAACACTAGTATAAACCATGTGCCAACATTTTGAGTCTGTAGTGTGGTTAAGATTTCACATCAATGAAATCTTTTTGGCTCTTCACTAAAACTTTCACAATTCTCATCTGGAAATTTTAGAAAGGAACAGCATGCTGAAGATAACACATGAGTCATAATTACCTTTTGAATTAACTTTGTAGTTTGGAATTATTTTAAATTTACAGAAAAGTCGCAAAGATAGTAGAGAGCTCCCATACACCCTTCACCCAATTTCTTCTATTGTTAACATCTTACCATAATATATTTGTCAAAACTGAGAAACTAACATCAGTACATCACTATTAACTAAACTCCAGGCTTTGTTTGGATTTCACCAGTTCTTCCGGTAATGCTGTTCTTCTGTTCCAGGAACTGATGCAGCATACCACATTGCATTTAGTATAATTATTTTTGGTAAGAAAAAAGAGGTACATATAAATTATTTAATTTTAAAGTAACATTCTCACATCACCAATTTTCCTGCTTCATTTTGCCTCTCTCCAACTGAACTTGTAGTAAACTCACACTATAAAATTTCAATGGCAAAATTAAAAATATTAACATTCAATTACACACAGATCTTGTGTGTGTAGCCCATGTGCACTGCCTAGAACACCGGGACAATTATATTACTGTTTTTTTAAATTTCTCTGAATCAAAACTGCTAAGTTCCTGCCTGCAGGACTAGCTGGCTTGGCCTGTTATCTCCTTAATGAGCAAATCCACCCCCTGCATTTTTCCCCAAAACACACTCCCAGCTTAGACCTAGTCCAATGCATTAAAGAACTGGTTGGATTTTCATAGTCAAGAGACAGAGCACTGATGTCTAATCAACCTTCTTTTGCTGTAGTTCACACTGTCTTCCACATTGCTGATATATGTGGGCTGCCTGAGGCTGATAGCTGCTACAAGGCCATATTGTGAGGTGACTTACTGCCCAGCCAGGCCTTGATTACCTTTTTTTTTTTTTTTTTTTTTTTTTTTTTTCAGGTACGCGGGCCTCTCACCGCTGTGGCCTCTCGCGTTGCGGAGCACAGGCTCCGGACGCGCAGGCTCAGCGGCCATGGCTCACGGGCCCAGCCGCTCCGCGGCATGTGGGATCCTCCCGGACCGGGGCACGAACCCGCGTCCCCTGCATCGGCAGGAGGATTCTCAACCACTGCACCACCAGGGAAGCCCTTGATTACCTTTAACAGAAAACAATAGCGCAGCCACTGAGCTCTAAATGTTCAAGCATGCTTCTTCCTGATTCCCAGGTCACCATTCCCTTATTCTTAGATCTTTCCATTTAAATATCACATGGCCATTTTCTCAAGGCAGCAGACACCGACCGAAAAGGCACTGTGCTAGGATGATTCTGAATTCAGACTCCTAGGACCTAGAGTTTCTGTCTCTTTCTGCCACTGATTCATCTTTCCCTACCCCTGGAGTAGGACTTGGTGGGGGGGGGAGGGTTCTTTCTTTATCAACACTCAAAACAGAAAAGTACTGACCCCATCTACTCTGCTCTCTCAGTTGGAGCTTAATACTTTCTATGAGCCCCGTATATTCAAAACACAAAATCTTGTTTGAGGTTTTCCTGATGGAGGGGGCTGGAATGCTGCTTCATTTGGGGCCCATAACAAACTGATTACCCGGTCCTTTACCTAAGCCTGGACACGGGGAGCAGAGACCAAGGAATGACTGCCTAATCTCACTACTTCACCACTGTCTCTATTCCTAAAGCAGAAATAAAAAGGAATTTTTTTCAACACAACAAAAGCATACATTTATTACAATTTAAAGGGAAACCACAAGATTTAACAAGGTCTATGTTCTCAAAGAAAACTTAAAAGGTAAGCATTGTGTTATTTTCTTAAGTTTTTAAAAAGTTACTTTAAAGTAATTTCTATCCATTGTGAAAATTTTGGAAAACATAGAAAAATGCAAAAAAAAAAAAAAAAAAGGAAATCACTCTGTCAGGAACATCCAACAATAACCTAGTATTATATATGATTAGATAGGTTTCTAATTAATATATTCAATGACAAAATAAGAATCATGATATATTTACTATTTTTGTAGTTGGCATTTTAATAGCTTTATTAAAATATAATTTACATACCATATAATTCACCCATTTAGAGTGTACAATTCAGTAGTTTTTAGTATATTTACTGAGTTTCGTAACTCTCCCCATAATCAAATATAAGAACATTTTCATCATCTCAGAAGAAGCCCTATACAAATGAACGGTTGTTCCTCTCTTCCCCTGCCAACATGCTATCCCCTAGCGAGCTTTCTCCTTAGCACTGTGGGCTGGCTGGGTGGCAGAAGGGAGCCCTTTTGCTGTTGCTGTTTAACTATTTTCATGTTAATTGTGTCCACTGAGATCCTTACACGGTCATTCTGGCAGTCTGCGAATACGTTACATTTATAGTCCATAATTGCAATTAGTTTTTCCTCTTTGACAAAACAGTTATATGAGGAAGAACTGTATGCTTTGTTTTGTTTTTTAACTTCCAAATGATTAGAGTTTTATTGTTTTATCTTTTAATTTCTCACATTTCAATTAATACTCAGTTTTATCATGATTTAAAATAATGTGGCTTTAAAAAAATTAATTTTAGGTCTTTTTTGCCATCTAGTAAATGATTATATTTGCTGTTTTTGGAGGGGGTCGGGGGGAGGGAGAAGAATGAAATGAGAAACAAATTGTCCAAGAAAGAAGAAAAGAACATCCAAATTGGAAGATACTGAAAAATTGGTCCATGCTGATAGCAAGTTTCATCACAAACTAAATTTAAGGAAATTTCAACAAAGGCTTGCTTTGCTAACGAATTCTAACCAAGAAACAGACCATCTATGAATGACACAGCATCAATTTTGTAGCGAATTTATGATGTATTAAATAGTGAAAGATGATTTTCTTTCTAGCCTTCATTATTATAACACAGAAGCACAAAACCATGCAAGAGGATGAGAAGGGAAAAGCCATGCACTGACATGTAGCTTTTTGTATCAGTTGAATTATTATAGTCGTTGATATAAATGTATTTAAGCAGTCATATACTATTATTGTTTTGTAATCTACCAAAGGATATTACTGTGCAATATGAACTGGTATTAAACTATCCATTATAATAAGGAAGACATTTATATACTATACTATGAAATGATAAAGAGATAGAGCAAGGTAATCACAGTGGTGTTAATAAGCATATTATTATGTAAACACAGCTTCAGAGAAAAAAGGAAAGAAGGAATCATCTCACAAAGCACTCAAAAATTATTTATCCCTTTTTAATTTTATGGGTTATGAAACTATATGACCTTTCTTGGGTTTAGAATTATTGTGCCCTTCAGAAGAGCATGGTAGTAGAGACTGGCAGTATTTGCCTCTGTGTCCAAAGACCAGTGTCCCAGGTTATTGTTAAAGATGAAAAAAACATTTGAAGCAGAAGCTTCATTGGCCACATTGCCAAGAGAATAATTTCTTTTGAGAGCAGGGAGGAGGGTAACCTGTCAATTGACAGAGTACTCCTGGGTGTGAAAGGGGGAGGCTCAAGATGATCTTTTTATGCTCATCAAAGATGTAGCTGAAGGAAAATGAATGTCATTTTTGTTCCATAGATCTCAAATGAGAACAGTGTAAGTTGAAGGAATTTCTAAATCCATATAGTGAATATTTCAAAATAAAAATTGTAAATAGAACTGGTATTGTCAAAACCAGGCAGAATAACATAGAAGTTAAGAGCCTAGGCTCAGGGAATCCAAATACCTGAGTTAGTATCCTGCCTTTATCCCATCACAGCATGCTAAGGACAAACAATTCACCCTTCTATACTTTAGTTTTGTCACCTGGAAAATGGGGATATTAATAGGTTTGTTCTAAGGGTTAAATAAACCTATTCATGTAAATGTATTTGAACAATTCTAGAAAAACGTTAAGTACTCAATGAATCATAGTTGTCAATATCATCATCATCACTACAATACTTCATCAACTACCACTAAGATTGCTCCTTAATTAATCTAATTTTTAAAACAAAAAGTTTAAAACATGAAGCAAATATCCCCTAATAGAGCTACACCTAGGGAAAGGGTTTCAAGACTCAGAGCAGAACAAATATTATATCTGTCCAGGATTCCCTCAGAGTAATCACCTTGGAATCCATAACTCAATCTAAACTTAAATACCTTGGCTTACAAAATGCCAATAATAAATGAAAATTAAATGTCTCTTAAAATTAAACAGTCTGTGGTCTGTTTGACTCCCTCATAGGGCATCAATAACAAAGGAGGAAATAGGGAGAGCCCTCATTTCTTGGTGGAGGTTTTAGCCCTTGAGAATGAAAAACAATAACTAAGGCCTTAAAATATATTTTAAAATATTATCATGCAATATTCTAGATTTGCCTACAGCAATATAAACAAACAAACAAGTATATAAAAGTCATGTAGGGATAAGTTTACCTTTCCTTAAAAGGAAAGAGTATACATTCCACATGATTTTCTACTTTCCACCAATGCCTGTTCTGTCAAGTGTCACACACCGTCCTTCATCACCTTCCAATCCACTTAGAGAAAACATGGTGATATATTGAAAATAAGTCACAAGTCATGTGAGTATTACATGTTCCAGGATTCCTACAGAACTCTGTGACTTGGTCTCTTTGTCTGGCATTATCAGTCTTGCTTCTGAGGGATCAGTGTGAAGACCAATTGGATCTTTGTTAAATCCCTCTCAAGAACTTCAGAGTCCAAAGAGGCTGGATGGGAATCCAGGTTTACGGTATTCCCTCAGCTAGGGTCTCCTGAGCTGAGCTGACTCTGCCATACCTTTTAGGTTCTGGAACTACACAAGTCTGAAGAATCTTATCTTCCCTTCCTCTTATTATTAGCACTCCCTAGACTAAACCTTCATAAATGGATATAAAAATTGAAGCTACAACTGAGACACCAACATGCAATAGATATGGACATTCAAGGCCATATCAACAAAAATAGAAGGTAAAGGAAATTTCTGCAAGCCTTTTTTTTTACTTTTTTATTTGGGGGAGATAGCTGTTGCTTGATTTTTGAGGTCCTATCAACCCCTTTGGGGCAAGCTTTGACAGGGTTCTACATCCTCATCTCAGACCTACAGTGGGGAACCTTCAAAGAAACAACTTGGAGAGTTGTCCATTTGTCCCCTGCAGTTACGGGGATAGTGGAGTGGCGCCAAGTTGCAGTAGAGATGTGGAGCTAGAGCGTTCGGCTGCAATTGCAGAAGTTGCAAGCAAGGGGTGAGTATGTGTTTTCCATTGCCCACATGTGGGACACAAAGGAGAGGAAGAGTGAGCATCCTGGTCACCAAAGAACCCTGGAAACAAGAAGCTGGAGATGGGCTGAGGGCTGAGGTAAGGAGGTGCCAATGAACCACCTGAAATGAAGCTGCATCAGTGGAGGTTAAGAACAATGCGGTTGGAGGGTCCCAGGAGGCAACTGCTGAAGAAAGTTCCCCACCAGAGGAAGAGGACAGTCTTAATGTCTTAGGACCAAAGAGTGAGAAGCCAGATTGCCAAGGAATTGCTTCACCAAAGACTTTCTCACTTTTTTCCCATCCTTCCTTTCCCATTTCCCAGTCCCAGAGGGAATGGAACCTCAAGAAGCCAGCTTGGGGAGGCAATGATAAGAAATATAGAAGCCAATAACAGTCACCTTTCCCACGACAAGCTTCCAACCTGAAACAGACCCCAGCTGAGAGAAGATTTTGATGCTATATCAACTTTGGAATTTTGAAAGAGATTAAGGAATTCACATTCTAATTACATAATTAAGATTATGTTTATGACTTAATACTGACCAATATCTCTCTGTTATCTGTAACTAACAAGAAAAGTCAAGTCTGTAGGAGCTTTCAATAAGGGACCAGAGAAGAGGACCCCCATTTAATACATATTAAAGAGGTAATTAGAGACAAAAATAAAGTTGCATTTTGATTAAGTCATATTTGTCCAACAACTTGTTCTACCAAGGTCAACGTGCTACTGTTATTTTTTTGCAGATAGTGGAGTTATGGGCAGGGCTGAATCTCCCGACTCCCTCCACTCCCTCACTCCCATTTCTCTTTGGCTCTTGAGTTGTACCCACTAACTCCATTCTTGATTTTCAGAGCACGGTTTGAATGTTAGTCTTCTGGATAGCTCCACTGATCCTCTCTTTTGCACCTTACACATATGCCTTCTAGGCATATGTCAACTGACATTAATAGTTCTATAAGTTCCAAATATCTACGCTTCTCCTAAGTATAGAAATCTATCCAACTGCATACTGCTAATCTTCATCTGGATAAACCATCGGCATCTGAGACTCATTATCTCCTCTTGAATTCCCTATTATAATTTGTATCACATAGGTTCCTGTGAGTCATCCTAGAATGCAGAATATACCTTTTCCCTGACCTCTTCCTACCCTATCCAATCTAGCAGTAAATCTTATAAATTTTCTTTTCTAGATGTTTATGAAATCTACTATTTCTTTTCCAGGTCCATATCCACAGTTTATATTAGGTAATAACCATTCTTTCACAAACTTAAAATACCTCCAATATACCTTCTGCCTGGCTGCCAGGATGATATGTCTAAGATAATCTCTTATTTATGTGAAATTCCCTACAAGCTCCAGTTACAAAGAACTGTTTTAAGTTCTTATAACAGTATTTCTCCATTTTTAATGTGTGCATTGGAATTACCTAGCATCTGGTTACAATGGCAGATTTCCAAGTTGGCTCCTAGTAATTTAGTTCTCGGAAGTCTGACGTGATGTCTGAAACTTTGCATGTTTAACGTGTCACAGGTGACCCTGATACAAATGGTCTGTGAACCAACTATCTAAAACAATGTTTTAGATGCATATGAGTGTGTGCGTGTGTGTGTGTAACACATCCATACTCTTTATTACGTTGCTCTCCTGCATTCCTAAATGCCTTTCCTGTGTCTAACCTTCAGACTCAAAGGTCATTTGCTTCCCGAAGATGATAACTAATTCCTTCTCAATCTGCCCCAGATGAATCTACCATCAGAATACGTTGTACGTCTTTTCATTATGGCATTTATCCCTTGTATTATATTATTTATTTACATACTACTTCCAGCTAGACTCTGAACTCTTTGGAGACAGTAACTCTACTTTATTCATCTAAATGTCTCTAGGACCAAGCACAGTATAAATGGTATATGAGACACTAAAAACTGTTTATTCAGTGAACAAATGAGCAAATGAACTTTTCCTTCTTAAGGTCTTTGAGAGGTTCAGGACAAGGAAATTTACCTTCAGTACTGTTTCTTCTAACTGAATATTCTCTTTTAGCATTTTCCCATTCTCTAATTCTTTTGGTCATCATGTTAGAATAAAGTATGAAGGTGAGAACATTGCCTGTGTGTCGGGAGACCATGGCAAACTCTTGAGATATGAGGAGGCCTAATAAAATCAATCACACAGGAAAGGAACAGAATATTAAATTGAGGATGCATTTGTAACATCTAGCTCACTCACGTAGAAATAAACGCTAATAAGGTAACAGGCATGAAGCATGCTTTATTTCCTTGTCCATTCTGTGTACACTTGGAGCACAATATCTATTTTTAACCATATTTGTGTTCATCCTCAGAATTTTATATGAATGAGAGAATGAGTTGAGAATGCCTGAAATAAGAATTATGGAGTAAACCTAAGCATCAATTATATAGAAGAATGACTACAGTATACAGTTCCAACATCTATCTACAGTTCTTACTGAAGAGCAGATTAATGACAGGAAGTAGGCATGCTCTAGAAATTATCATTTCTGTTTACTGTGTTCTGAATTGCTCTTATTTTAGTCTTACTGATTCTGCTCTGGTCCTTCACACACTTTCTTATTTCACATGGTTTTGTGCAGGGATAATTGCTTCCTTATGTCAAGCTCTTTATTACAGAAAATCCTTATTCTCTTTGCAATTGCCTGAAGTTAAGATTTTTGGTGCATGATTTTTATTAATTGTATTTTAAAGAGTTTGTCTACTATGCTGGCTAAGTACCTGCCACCATGTACTTTTAGCTCAGTCAGGATGTCTTTTTCCATTTGCTCTGCCCTCGAACTCAACTTCTTATCTATGTGCTTCTTGTCATAAACTCTTTCATTCTTACCCACGCAACAGAGACAAGAAGTCACTTTCTTTTGTCAGGAAACTTAAATTCCAGATTTATCAGAAACATGGACACCACGATGGTTCTTGTAAAAGTCTATTAAATGAGAATGTCATGCCCATTAGTTATGCAAACTACATCAGACCAAGCAGATCTACGAATTTGATGTTTGCCTTTTGAGATGAACTGGTTGACTTAATTGGTCTGACACCATAATTTGAAAGCTGTTAACCCGTAAAAGGAATGTATACATAATTCACCATAAAACAGGGCAACAGCAACAGAATTTGGGGGACACTACATGACCAGAGCTACACCTCTTAGAAATCAAATCTGGCAGAGATGTATAGGCAAGCTGAAAAATGAGAACACCCTAGAGGTCAGAAGACTAGTTTGAAAGATCTGTAGCCAGAAAGGGTGGTGATGTTATGGTATCTGGGGAGGTGGAATTTGCCAGGCCTATGAACCTCTGCCTTCTCACACTCCTTGGATAGAACAATTTACAATGGCGTGTTGAGTTCTCATAGTAGTCATAACGGTTATGAGTTACAGAATTCAGAAAGCCTAACCAAGCACAGCCTTCATTTTCTTTCTTGCCATGCTTTCATGATCTCATTTTAGGCTTTTCTTTAGAAGACCACATTTACAATAATTCCAAGTCAGCAGGTAATCCACATGTAAAATAAAACTTCTAAATCTCAGATCTGAGATGATTTCTTTTCTAAAAGGGCAAAAAGGGAAACTCCACAGTCCTGTCAGTCCTCTGTTAATGAGCACTGAATTCACAGATCCAGGTTCTGTAAACCTCATTTAGATGTGTCAGCGAGAGCCAGAGCTATATTAAAGTCTGAACAGGAATAATCATTATGAAGGCTCAATGCCATTTCCTTCCTATCTTTTAAATGCTGCTTACAGTTAGTACACAACAAATACTAAAAGGTCATCAGAACTCATTTTATAATGAGTGCATATTTATATTTCCAAACTTTTTCCTTTAAAACAAAGGTAGTGACAATGGGCTGAAAAGAACTGGATTTGGCCATGGGGAACAGAACTAGCCCTGGATAGAAAGGAGGTGAAAGCCCCAATGCAGGCCATACAGTACAGCCTACTGTCTGAAAATCCCTTTAGATCCCTACAAGAGGCAGTTTACACATCATTTAGAGAAAATGCTCTTAATTTCAGGAATCAGAAGGTAATGTTTATATCTAACTTCAGCGATGTGTTTCTAGCTATGGAAACTTGAAAAAGGACTTTTCCTCTCAGAGTCTTGCTTTTCTCATCTATAAAGTGGGAAAACAATATCTAGTGATCTTTGCCATAGGATTTACCTCCTGGGGTTATTATGTTGATTATATGAATTAACTCATATTAAAGTGTTTTAAAGAGTTAGGCACTGCACTAAAGGATAACGTGTTATTATTTAACCCTTCTCATTTTCACTGTCTTTCTCATAGAAAAAGATTTTTATCTTATCATTCCTTCTTTGGTAGAGAAGAGGACTTGGGCTGATTCATCCATGCCCCTCTTGTGATGAAAGAAAAATAGTTGTGAAATCATTAACATGGACCAAGTTACTAGTAACTAGTCACCAATACTGAGTTATCAGTACAGTTACTAACCACAGAAAAAGGAAAGTTGCATTGCTATAACCACATCACTGGAATTAATGAATAGATATGTACAGCTTTCGGCTATTCTGCAATCAGAATAGTCTTCTCTGAACTGAGTCCATCCTCTTCCAACCATCTACCATTTCTCAGCTGGGCTACAGCTGCATCCTCGTGCTTGACATGGCATTCCCCAGCCAGCATCCAGAGGGGTGTTTTCAAAACCGACACAGCTGTGTCTCGCTCCACTCCCAATCCTCCAGTAAAGCTCTTAGAAGCCCCAGATCATCATCCCTTGCGTCACCTCATTTCCTTCAGTGCTCCTCCTTTTTCACTTGGCATCGTGCCCAGTGACCCTGCTTTTCTTCGATGTGCTAAATAAGCAAGCCTCAACATAAGGGCCTTTGCTCTTACTGTTCCTTCTTCCTGAAATCCTCTTTTCTGGTCTCAATGCAAGAGTCAGCCCCTCAGAGATGATGGTTATAATTGTGTCTAAAGTAGTGCTTGCCGCCTGCTGCTCCCCATCAAGTCCCTGTGTATTCCCTTCACAGCAATTATCAAAATCAGCAAGTGTTATATATATTTATGTATTTTCTTTCTCTCACGCTAGAAAGTAAGTCTCCTGAGGGCAGGCACCTTGCCCATATGATTCACTACGGCCTAGGATTATGACCCACATGTAACAGACATGTTGTAGCTATTTGTTGAAAGAGTTCTAAAATAAGAAATGGTTTTTTTTTTTTTTTTTTTTTTTTTTTTTTTTTTTTTTTTTTTTTTTGCGGTATGCGGGCCTCTCACTGTTGTGGCCTCTCCCGTTGCGGAGCACAGGCTCCAGACGCACAGGCTCAGCGGCCATGGCTCACGGGCTTAGTTGCTCCGCGGCATGTGGGATCTTCCCGGACCAGGGCATGAACCCGTGTCTCCTGCATCGGCAGGCGGACTCTCAACCAGAAATGGGTATTTTTTGTTTAACATCTTAACACGTATATCAGTGTTAATGGGAAAATACTTACTCCCTATAAAAGGAAGATCTGAGGAAAGATTAAGAGGGCTAAGTACTATGAAGTTATATTTCTGTGTTTTATATATAAATGTCTCTATAAAATAAATATAACTGAGTGAAATAAAAAAATTGTTAAGTTAAATGATTCCTAATTTGAACTTGGAATAAGATTCTAAATCATACAACTACAGCCACCAGTACTGTTACAACTATGTAGAAAGAGCACAAATAACCTTTCTGGCATGTATAAATGTTAGCTATTACTACATCAGCATCAGCATCACCATTAGTAGTACTTCTACTCCTACAAGTAAGTGTTGACCAAATACTTAATATGTAGAAGGCATTCATTACAAGTTTTTCAGAAAAATCCTAGGAGGTAGGTGCTTTATGGAAAGAATGCAGGTGACTTTCTTTGGTCAGTAAGTGACAGCACTTGGACTCAGGTTGGGTTGATATTAAAGACAGTCCTCTTAACCAGGCTGAGAAATTCTCTGTGTGTAGAAAAGCACCAGTGTTATGCTGTGGAACTGTCTTTGATCCTCTCCTAACGTAAAATGGAGACCGGGTTTTGACTCTCTGCACATGTATACAACGTAGTGAATTATACATATAAGTTATCTCAGCATCTGTGAATAATGATGCCTGGAAGTGGTCCTTTTGGGTAAAGAAATGGGCAGACCACAAATAAAATCATGCCCCATGCTTCCAAAGGACAGTTTCAGTTCCCCAAATATAATGTTTCTAGGTTAAAAATAAGTTTTCATTTCACCTTGACAACAAAAATAGTATTGAATGAAAAATGCCTCCCAACAATGTTCTTACTATAATTACTTTATTTTAGGAAGGAATTGTACGTTTCCCCTGATATAGATGTGTATTTACTTAGTTTGTAGTATAAATCTTAAGAAAACATAAAATTCTGGCTTCAAAGAAAGATGGTAAGATTTCCCAAATGGCCCCTAAACTTCCCTTGTGGCTATTTTACTTGGTCCTGGATACTTTTGGATTTTCTACTTCTCCTTTCTCTATTAACATGCACATTTGGCTTCCTCCTAATAAAGAGATCCTAAGCCTTTGAAAGGCAAGTATCTTTGGCATAATAAGGACTTGGGGTACATTTCAGTTACAGAGCTGTGTCACCATTGATATATTCTCACAGCCACTGGATTCACCATTGAAGTAGATCCTGATGCAATTACAATATTACCTAAGAGTTTTACAGAACCTAGATTTTTAAAAGCTGTTTCACTGAAGTATAACAAACACATTGAGATGCACACATCATAAATGTACCACTTAATGGATATTTCATAAGGTGAACATACCTCTGTAAAATTAGCATCCAGATCAAGAAACAGAACCTTATCTGCACCCCCAGATGCTGTCCTTCTGCACCCCTACAGTATTCTCTAACCCTTAAGAGTAACCACTTTTCTAACTTCTAACATCTTGGATTAGTTTCCCCCTGCTTTTGAACTTCATGTGTAATACATATTCTTTTGTGTTGAGCTCTCACTATTGTGTGTGTGTGAGACAACACATTGTTGCATATAGCTGCAGTTCAGAATCATAGATTATTAAAAGCTTAAACTCTAACAATGAAAAATGAGGGTTCTACAGATGACTCACTTCATTGTAATAAACTCAGTTGGTTATTTTTAGTCAAGAAAAATCGATACCATTTTCCCCTTCCATTATAGATTAGTAACTTCTCCTTGCTGACCTAAAACCTGAGTATTTTTTTCAATATATGCTAGTATTTTTGATAGTGTCCCCTCAAAATTCATATTTTGAAATCCTAACCCCCAATGTGTTGGTATTAGGAGGTGGCCTTTTGGAGGTGATTAGATCATGTGGGTGGAGCCCTCATGAATGAGATTAGTGCCCTCATAAAAGAAATTCTAGAGCCCCTTGCCCCTTCCACCATGTGAGAATGCGTCATGTACGTGGCCCTCTGCAAACCAGGAAGTGAGCCCTCATCAGAACCTGACCATGCTGGAACCCTCATCTCAAACTTCCAGCCTCTAGAACTGTGAAAAATAAATTTCTGTTGTTTATTAGCCACCCAGTCTCTAGCATTCTGTTAGAGCAGCCCAAACTGGCTAAGACAATGGTAAAATATGTATTGGGGTCTATATTCTTATCTTTTGCTCTTCTAGCAAACAGGTGACAAGAAAAATCATAGACCAAATCCTGGCATTTACTAGAGATGTCATTTATGTTTCTCTATATTCAAGGGTTGCTAAAAATGGAAATGTGTGCAATTTTCCCTTAAATGTCAAAAATCTTCATGCCACAGATGGAAATATTGTATTTTCTCTGTGCCTTATTGTAAATCATTTGCTGATGTGTAAATCTAAAGTCCTTTGAGGGTATCAGAAATGTACATGATGCCCCTCAGTGACCCATTTCTACATATGGATCTCTGAGCTGAAATGTCCCAGGGTTTAGAGCAAGAGAAACACATTCAAGTAGAGAATGTTGTAGTGATTTCACAGCTGCAGATGCTCAAGAGCACAAATTATTCCAGCTAAGGCTCGCATTAACCTAATCTCAAAATCCTTGCTTTGGTTCAGCTTATTTACAAAAGCATCACAATTCCAAGATCTGCTTTTAGCCAATTTGCCCCACTTAGTGAAAAACCATGTCCCCTTTTGGGGGATCTGTTCCACCTGAAATTCAGAATTCATGCTTGTCTAGAGACCATCATTTTGGAACGTTCTAAGCTTATCTGCAGCTTTGCAAATATACGCAGAGGATTTGGGCAGCTCTTTCAACTAGGTATAAGAGGTATTTTGGAAATAAATATAGAAGCCTTCACAAATGATCACTGTCCCTTGATACAAACAAGTGAAAAATGATTGTTCTTTGAAGTCAAGTGATATTTTGATGTAGATTTTCACTCTGGCTTGCAAGAAACAGACAGACCTTGCAATACAAAAAAAGGTTGCATTTACATACTGCTTCCAGAAAATTCCTGAGAATGAAAAATTACCACAAGAATACAAAACATGCAAACCATAGACTTACCATAAGCACTGCAATCAAATTGACTGTTCAGCAATCCATACAGAAGTAAAAATATGCATAATGCGTCTCAGGGAAAGATCTTTGGTCTTGCTTCCAAACGGGCAAATGAACCAAACTGCTTGACATTTTCCATACACATTCACTTCAATGTCTTTTCCAAAGCTTCTTTCTCTGGCTAGATTTTTTTTATATGCCTTTCTGTAGTAGTCCATATCCTACTCATAATTTAAGGATGACCTTATATTCCACACACTCCCTCTGAGTCTTACCAAATATTCACATTATTTAACAAGCTTTTCAACAATTATAACAATAATGGCTATGGTCTGAATGTTTTTGATCCCTTAAAATTAATATGTTGAAATCCTCCTAATGCCCAATGTGATGGTATTAAGAGGTGGGGGCCTTTGGGAAATGCTTAGGTCATGAGGGTAGAACCTTCATGAATGGGATTAGTGCTCTTATTAAAAAGACCTCACAGAGTACCCTCATACCTTCTGCCAGGTGAGGATACAAGTAGTCTGAAACCCAGAAGAGAGTCCTCACCCGACCATGCTGACATCCTGATCTCAGACTCCCAGCCTCTAGAGCTATGAGAAATAGATTTCTGTTGTTTATAAGCTACCCAGTCTGTAGAATTTTGTTATAGCAGCCCAAGCAGACTAGGACAATAACTAAAATAACAGCACTAGCAATAGAGCTTCCTTTTTTTTTTTTTTTTAATGTCTCAGAATTTTACATTTTGTCTACAACAATCCTCATAATCCCCTAAAACAAGAGTTTAGAATCCTCATGTTATGGGAAAGGAGAATGAAGCCATAAAAGGTTAAATAACTTGACTTAGGTTACACAGCTAATGTACAGCAGAATATAGGTCTGCCTGACTCCAAAACCCATGTTCCCTTTAGGGTGCTGCATTGACTTTACTTAGCTAATTTCTGAATAAAGATGCAAAGTCCCAAGCTGTACCTACGTAAGAAAGACCCTTCTTAACTTAGAAAGAGTGAGTAGATTTGCTCCTTTAATCTTATTAAACCTGTTTCTTCTTTTAAAAATGAAATATTGCAAACTGTACATACTATTACTGCATTATCAGTTCCTCTCCTGTCCCTTCATGTCACACGCTTATATGTGTGAATGCATTTATGTGATTGATCCTTTTTTGCAATGGCTTAACATCCAATAATTTTAATGTTTATCTGAGCTTTGATTTCATTGTGAAATACCTTACAGAGTTCTGTTATTCCTTCCATCAGTCTCTTTTTACTGTGTTTTTATTTTTTTCTCCCACATATTTTCCTCTATTCTAATGCACATTTTCTCATTCTTTTCTCTCTAGGAGAATGACAGAGGCACTTCTGCTGTTGCCTCCACTGCTCTTGATGCCTCCAATGTAGCCTCACATACTCCTCTCCGTCTTAAATTATTCGAGTTTGGCACTGGTTCAGCTGCAGCTGCTGATCATCATGTTTCCTCTGGTGACCTCTTTTCCCAGTCCTTTTTCAATCCATTAGTTGACTTGAAGGAGCAATGCTAAAACATTCCCTTGGAGTGTGCAGTGGTTCTGAGTTCACCTTTTAACAAACTCTAAAAACACTACAATTTTCTATTCATTTTCCCTCCAGAAGTCAAGTTATTTTAGAGAGAAACAACTAGCTTTCTGCCAGATGACTTCTTTGACCATTCTTTCCAAAAATGAAACAAACCCAGATTCCAATTTGTGTCCTAATTTCCTTACCCTAAGGATTATTATCCCCCCGCAATGGTTCCCACACTGTCCTTGAAATGTGTTGGTGAGTCATTTCTGAGGATGTAGCATTTGGTCTTTAACTCTTTGCTACTGAATCGTGTATTACGGCAAGTTATAGCAAATGACGGAATTGGTCAAGTTAGCCAAACTTTAGGTCAGCTAAAGGCAAATTTTTCTTTTCTGAATTGTTAGGAAATTACAAAGATGCTGATCTAAGTACAATGGATTGAATATGTCCATTTGAAATGCATTAAGCATTAACCATCAATAAGCATAACCTAATTTATTATGACATAAGTAGTATTTTGAATGGAAAATTCCCTTATATCTACAGGGACTTGAAAAATAAAATTGTGATATGATAATAAATAGAGTTAAAGAGCAAACTCAATGAAATGAAAGAACAAGTTAGACTTCTAATTCAGTCAGCAGATTTTTCAAGTACGTGCTGTTAGAATAAACCATACACAACAAGGTTAGAGGAGATGATAGTAGATCTTATCATCTGGACCTTGGTTAAGCGCAGAGTTTCAATTATTACGGACAGATAGACCTTCCATGTTTCAGATGATGAAAAACAATTTTGAGGCTCAATGAACAATGTGAATAACTCCACAAAAGGGAATATTATTTTGAATACAATAAAGGATTCAATGAATTGTTCAATGATTTTTGATAAAACATCATTTTTGCTGATTAGTGGAGCATGAACTATGCATGAAAGAGAAAAAAAGTGTACCTAATTCATCTAAAATATCATGTTTCTTAGATATTTATTGCTTTGTATCACTTTAAAGCAAAGAAACTATTACTTGGAGAATACTTGTGGTTGAAAATTGCCATTCAACTTGTTAGAATGACCACTGTTATTACTGAGAAAACAACTTTCCTGAAAACAGATTCACACTGAGAAGAAAACGATGCAGGATTTTGAAACCGGTTGTTCCACCCCAGATATGTTATTTGAGAAACAGTCTACAGTAAAAGGAAATTTTTTTTCTCTATTTGAAAATTGTTAATTTTCTTTTTTTTTTTTTTTTCTCGGTACGCGGGCCTCTCACTGTTGTGGCCTCTCCCGTTGCGGAGCACAGGCTCCGGACGCGCAGGCCCAGCGGCCATGGCTCACGGGCTTAGTTGCTCCGCGGCATGTGGGATCCTCCCGGACCAGGGCACGAACCCGTGTCTCCTGCATCGGCAGGCGGATTCTCAACCACTGCGCCACCAGGGAAGCCCCTAAAATTGTTAATTTTCTTAACAATGCTGTAAGATCAACACTTTATTCTGTGCATAGCAACTTTTTAATGCAGGGCTTTGTATGGCTTGGCTTTTCTCAACTGCACTGTTTTACACTTGAATCAACTGAATTGTGGCTGGGACAGAAGAAATCAGTTGGTTTCCTCAATTAATTTTACATGTGCATGGCTTCCCAAGGAAAACTAATGCTTTTCCAGCTTATCTAAATAAAGGCCAGTCAATATTGTATACTGTGCTCAACACTGCATGCTGAGAAAAATAGAATTTGTGAGTCTTAACAAATAAGAAAACCCTATCAAACAGTTGTCTGATAGTTTCAAAGGAATGTTTTTAAGATATTCACAAGGTCTATGACATATTCTAAGAAATCTGATGGACCCATTCACTGTGTCAACTGAACTGTGGATCCCACCTCTGCTGCTGCAATTACGTGATCTATAAATTCTTCATTTTAAACTATGCTTCATATTTTAAAAACCCAAAGGTGTAGGATAAATTTAAAATTAAAAAGCTATATATTCACAGAACTGAGAACGTTTCCAGTTTTTAAACAAACATCAGGAGGATTTGCTGAAATAAGGCAACATTATAAATACCTGGGAGAATGTAATTAATAACTTTAAATGTGATTAACCAAAATCTCCCGCATTTATAAACATCAGATGCTACCGTGGAAGTTAGCTACTCTCTAACAGGAAAATTACTGTTTTATTCATATTAAAGATAAAAGCTTTAAATAAATTTTCTCAGTGAAATTACTTGAATTTCAACTTCATTGGCATTTTCTCTGTACATTAAAAAACAAAACTAACACGTTGCCAATGCTTAGATTCCCTTTACCAAAGGTATTTTGCAATAAAAGAAAAGTACTTTACAGTAACATTATTTACTGAGATAAATTATTCTCTTCCTTTAAAAATAACTATTCTATGCAATCCACATATCTCATTAATTTTACAAGGTAAACAAGTAAGCCGAGAACTGGTTGGAGAGAAAAAAAAAAGAAAGTTTAAGCTTATCAAAAATACCTTTTTCCATGAACAGATACCATTTATTGTTTTTTTTTTTTAGAAAATTTGTCAGAAGTTAACATATTCTCTTTGTAACACATTACGTATGTAACACCCTGTTCAGTTGGTATTTATTTCAGTGCCCTTATCTTTATAATAACATAGTACCATTGAATGATACTAGTGGTCTTTTCTAATATTCTCTTATCTTTGTAAAATTCTAAAAGATTTTCAAATACAGTAACCATACCTTGTTGAAAATATAGCAGTAATATGTAGTTTGGTATAAACAAACAGATTTTATCATCTTCCCTTTTGAAATCACAAATAAGAGAAATAGAAAACAACTATTCTTTTTCAGGGTCAAAGTTCATAAAATTGTTGTCTGAATTAAATGGAATGCTTTAAAACACTTAGAATAGCCCTAGAAATACAGTGAATATTCCAGATGCTACAGTTTCCCTCATTCTTCTTCTCTATATGGGCAGAAATCATGTCCCTTTGTATGACCGTGCATTCTAGTACTTCATACAGTGCATAACGCATAAAATGTACTGAACAAATATCTGTTGAGTCATCACCAAGTATCAAGCACTATCTAAAGTTCTAGAGATAGAGACAGGAAAGTAAAATAGTGTCTGCTTTTAATAAACCTTGCTTCTTGCCTTAATTTGGGTGTGGATACCATTCAATGATGCCATAAATCTAAGAGGCAAAGTATTAACAGATCACATTAGAGTTAGAATCCAACCTCCATCAGTATTCAGATTTTTTAAAAATGGACTAAAATAATACACATATAGGTTAATCTCAGTCTGACTAATCAATAAGAGTGATGAGGAGGAAACTGGGGTAAATATAGCTACCTAAGGAAATAGTACAATAACAGGTGGCCCTGACAAAACGCTTGTAACTTATTACAATTATTTAAAGTTATTGGTCAATATTGCATTGAAAATTATCCTTAGTTCTTTAGGATTTTTCATACAACTCTCAAAAGACTTCATTCAATTTAGAAATGCATCTTTAAGGTGTTCACTCCTTGAATTCATCAAATCTTAAAGTTCCAGCAGTGTATTAGAGTTCTACAGAGAAAAAGAACCAACAGGATGTGTGTGTGTGTGTGTGTGTGTGCGTGTGCGTGTGCGTGTGCGTGTGTGTGTGTGTGTGTGTGTGTGTGTGTTTGGAGAAAGAGAGAGAGAGAGAGAGAGAGAGAGGAAGAGAGAGAGAGGAAGAGAGAGAGAGAAAGAGAGAGAGAGATTTATTATAAGGAATTGGCTCACATGATTACATAAGCTAAGACATTCCAAGATGTATAATCAGCAAGCTGGATACCCAGGAGAGCCAATGATGTAGTTTCATTACAAACATTGGCAAGATTAAGAACCAAGAAGAGCTGATGTTTCAGTTCCAAGTCTGAAGGCAGGAAAAAACTATTGTCCCAGCTGGAAGGCAGTGAGGCAGAAGGAGTTCCCTCTTACTCATGGGAGGAGGATCAGCTTTTTTGTTCTAGTTAGGCCTTCAGTTGATTGGATGAGGCCACCCGTGTTAAGGAGGTTAATTTGCTTTATTCAGTTTACTAATCCAAAGATTAATCTCATCCAGAAACACCCACCAGATATACTCAGAGTTATCTATGACCAAATGTCTGGGCATTCCTTGGTCTAGTCAAGTTGATACATAAAATTAACCATTACAAGTGATCTCTAATTCTATTTCTCAAGTTCCATTCTTTAGCTTCCCCCTACTCTCTCAATCCTAATAATAAATCAGCTCATTGAACTTCAAGGATGGAGTCTCCATAATTCCTATTTGTCTCTATTTGGGGTCTGAAGCTAGTAAGGGTTTTCAACTGTGTCTAGCTGAATGACTGGAGATATTTGGGATGGGTCTTTAAATGTCATTTTTAGTCTTTGAAATAATTTCATATGCAATGTATTAAAATAATTGCCCTCAGATACCAAACACTGGACTAAAATATGTTGATAATATATTTACAAAGGCCTCCAAGTTTCAACACAAGAGTTTCATCAGTGGATGAGAAAAAGGTTGAGCAAGTTCTCAGGGAAGTTCTGGTAGTTGTATGTAATGGTGCCCACCCAGCCCTAATTCATTCTCTTGGATCTGGCCTTCACACATACCACCACTGAAGAGGTAAATTTCATAGCTGTTTATATTCCACATGAATATTTGTAATTCATCCTTTCCCCTGTACTTATACAGTCACATCTGATTGAATCAATGAGATTTAATCCATTGACTTGTCAGTAGCCAATCATATTCTTTCTTGAGAATTTTAACTAAAACTAAGAGTAGAAAGCTGTGGTTTTTGAAAGGAAAGATCTTGAAGACTAGAAACTAAGTGGTTTTTCATGATCAATACCAAAGAAATGGCAATCTTCCCCCAGGAAGAAGCTAAACTCCTTGGCTTGCAGGACTCTCTAAGATCTGGTTTCTGTCAGACTAGTCCTGGTAATCCCAGACTAGTACTAGTACCCTTGCTATGTGCTTATCTAGCATATGCCACCTATAAACATGTATAACCTCTTTAGTGAATTATTTAATGTTTTTATTTTTTCTTGTTCATGACTTAATTCCCATCAAGCACTAAACTGAAAGCAATAGTGATGGTCTACAAATATTTGATAAATGGATGAGTAAGTGAGTAAATAACAAATAATAGGTTGATTGACCGACATGAACAAAATCAGAAATCAGATACAACCTGGACCCATAAGCATCGGCCTTGATCCTTGAGTTTACTGGTTCCCTGGGCACCAGTTTCTAATAAGCATAGTGCATTTCATCTGATTGAGGTATTGTTCTATATTCATTAAATTAAAAATAAGACTTCTCCACTAGTTTGGGTTTGTTTCTGTGCCTTAAACCAATATTCCATGGCCAAGATGAAAGGTTATCAGGAGGCAGGATGGCCAATTATTATAGATCTCTCATTTTTCCTCTACAAGAAAGAAATAAGCAGCTGGAAAGGACCAAATTTCAGCCTTTCCTCTAGGAAAATCGGACATGTGTCAAAGATAACTGGATTTTTTCACTCTCAAAGAAAAATACTATCTGGATTCTTTATACAAATAAAAAAAGAAATGGACCTCTGAACATTTATTATCATCTAGTTACATGGTTGCAAGGCATCCAAAAAATTCTTTCTCAATGAGAAGTCACTAGAATCAAGACACAGTGAAAAATAATTTTAGAAACATTTATGCCAGAAATATTCTTTCTTAGATGTATATATACCAAAAGTGGTCATTTATACAGATAAACTTTTCCTCTTTTATTATGCAGTACATGTTTGGGGAGTCAGAGCTCACATGGAAGCACATTGGCATTGGACTGGGACAACTGTAAATCTTCACAAATGTAGGAAAACGGGGTCAATTTCAGAATAGTTGGAAGAGGTGGCAAGGAAAAAGAAACCCCTCTGTACTCTGCTTCTATATATAGACCTTTAAAATGTGATTAACAAGAGTGGAAATATCTGACAATATATCTTCCTGGAGGTGAATTAAAAATTCCCCAAGACTACTCAAATTCAACAGAACCTAAGAAAATCAGTATTCCAATGAGAAAATCAGTTTTAATCCAATTTTCAAGTAATTTTATTTAGTAGGATTTTCTTTATTTTTTACTTTCAAAGAAGGACAAATATATTTTCTGTTAACATATGTATACCCTTTTTAAGCAATAAATTAATTTATTCTTAGAGATCTATAGAAGGAACAAACTATAAAAAGCCTATTCAAACTATATCTACTCTCACATTGAAACAAAGATAACAATATTTTCAAAGACAGACTATATTTTTCCAGAGTATAATCCTAAAAATTTTACACAAATGTATCACTTATGCATGTTTTTGTGCCCTATTAGTCTGCATTATGTTGCCTTATACCTAAGCATCTTGAAAGCCCATTATAGTAGGGCCTTAATGAAATATCTAAATGCATCAAGCCCATTATAATTAACTTCAAACTTAATTTACAACAAATAAGCATATATGTTTTGTAGATTATTTAGGTTAGCCTCCACATAGTTCCATTAAAATTAGTCCCCCCCCAAACATAGTAAATTGAATTTCAAAGGCTGTTAGGAAAATATTCATAGATACTAGAGATTCTTTAGTAATTATTATTACTAGATTATTTCTTTCCTTTAGCATTATCCTATGCACAGTTAAGATGAAGAGATATTAGAATTGCTACTCCACCACAGTGTATTAGGTTTAATTATTACAATGAAAGATCTGAGGTCTAACATACTCTGGGAAATCCATAAATCCTGCTCTAAAAGTAAGGTGGTACATTAGGGAACTATAAATGCATGATATGTGGAGTATTCAAATGAGAAATATATCAAGCTTATATAGGTCCATCCTTAAGAGAAGCTCAGCACACATAAAAAATATTTGGAGGCATTTCTCCCAGTGTGTAAGGTATCCACTAATGACCATTAAGACTTTATAAATTGCCTTATCTGTGTGGTAACATTAGGGTGGCACTTAGTACACCACAGCCATAATATTCCAAGGGGGTACTCTAGTGTACTGAAACAATTAATGTACCTTTCAAATGTGTTTTTATTTTGTTTTAGTTTGTTTTGTTTTAAACAAAAAGATACTTTATAAACCAGCAGAATCTGATCAACTCCTTATCTAAATAACTTTTATATTATCTAAAGCCTCTTCTAGAGTGGTATTAATAACTAAAATAATTTTCTTGTCTCATGTTCTCTATTCAATTTAATTTAAATTCATTAATTTGTTTTTCAATTTTACTTTAATTTTATAATCATTTTCAGCCTATCATGGTGGATTTTCAACTATTTATATACATAGTCTCTATTTTTCTTTGTCTCTAAAGTTGATCCCAAGTCCGAGGCTACATTTTCAAAGCTGTCTCATTAACTATTATGTTCCTAGTGCATGAACATATAAGTTTCTTATTGCAAAAATCATACTTAACAGAGTCAGTTCTGTAGAATGAGCATTTTCTTTAACATATATATAGCTTATTTGCCTACAATGATATAGGCTAAAGTAAAGTAAAAAAGCTAGGCCTAACCCTAGCCTAGGCCATCATCAAAAAATCTACAAACAATAAATGCTGGAGAGGATGTGGAGAAATGGGAACCCTCTTGCACTGTTGGTGGGAATGTAAATTGATACAGCCACTATGGAGAACAGTATGGAGGTTCCTTAATAAACTAAAAATAGAATTACCATATGACTTAGCAATCTCAGTACTGGGCGTATACCTTGAGAAAACCATAATTCAAAAAGATTCATGTACCACAATGTTCACTGCAGCACTATTTACAATAGCCAGGACACAGAAGCAACCTAAGTGTCCATCAAAAGATGAATGGATAAAGAAGATGTGGCATATATATACAATGAAATATTACTCAGTCATAAAAAGAAATGAAATTGAGTTATTTGTAGTGAGGTGGATGGACCTAGAGCCTGTCATACAGAGTGAAATAAGTCAGAAAGAGAAAAACAAATATTGTATGCTAACACGTGTATATATGGAATCTTAAAAAAAATGATTCTGATAAACATAGGGGCAGGACAGGAATAAAGACACAGACGTATAGAATGGACTTAAGGACACAGGGAGGGGGAGGGGAAGGGGAAGCTGCGACGAAGTGAGAGAGTAGCATTGACATATATACACTACCAAATGTAAAATAGATAGCTAGTGGGAAGCAGCTGCTTCGCATGGGGAGATCAGCTCGGTACTTTGTGACCACCTAGAGGGGTGGGATAGGGAGGGTGGGAGGGAGACGCAATAGGGAGGGTAATATAAGGATATATGTATACATATAGCTGATTCACATTGTTATACAGCAGAAACTAACATTACATTGTAAGGCAATTACATCGCAATAAAGATGTTAAAAAAAAACAAAATGGAACCAAGACCTTAATAGACACTTCACCAAAGAAGATATATGGATGGCATATAAGCCTATGAAAAGATGTTCCAAATTGGATGCCATCTGAGAAATGTAAATTAAAACATCAGAGATCCCACTACACACCTATTAGAATGGTCAAAATAAAAAAAAAACCCACTGAGAATAGTAAATGCTAGCAAGGATGTGGAACAACAGGAATTCTCATACATTGTTGGTGGGAATGCAGAATGGCCACTTTGGAAGTCAGTTTAGTGGTTTCTCATAAAGCTAAACATATCTGTGACATACAATTCAGAAATCATACTCCTTGGTATTTACCAAAAAGAGCTGAAAACGTATGTCCACACAAAAATCTGCACAGATGTTTATAGCAGTTTTATTCATAACTGCTAAAACTTGAAGGCACACAAATATCCTTCAGTATGTGAATGGATAAATAAACAATGGTATTTCCAGACCACAGAATATTATTTAGCACTAAAAAAATGAGCTATCAAGCCATGAAAATACATGGAGGAATTTAAATGCCTATTTCTAAGTGAAAGAAGCCAATCTGAAAAGACAACATATTGTATGATTTCAACTGTATCATATTCTGCAAAAGGCAAAACTATGGAGACAGTAACATCAGTGGTTGCCGGGGGGTAGGAATATGGGGGAGGAATGAATAGGTAGAGCACTGAGTATTTTTTAAGGCAGTGAAAATACCCTGTGTGATATTATAAAGGTGAATACATGTCTTTATACATTTATCCAAACCCACAGAAGGTACAACACCTAGAGTGAACCCTAATGTAAACCATGGACTTTGGTGATCATGATGTGTCAATGTAGGTTCATCAATTATAACAAACGTACCACTCTGGTGAGGATGCTGTGCATGTGTAGGGACAGGGGGTTTATGGGACATCTCTGTACCTTCCTCTCAATTCTGCTGAAAAACAAACTGCTCTAAAAAATGTGTTTTTTAAAGAAAAAATCAAATATACATAAATTAATAAATTACATATATAAATTAATAAATCATATATTGATGTAAAATACTGGAAGGGAAGTATTAAAGTAAAATGAAAACTCAGTCAAATCTGAAGGGTGTTAAACTGAAGTTTAATTCTTGCTCTTTGCTCTTTTCCATCACAGGTCAGCAGAGGTACTTTACTCATCATAGAGACTAGAAATTACAAAACTAGAAAAATATTAAGTTAGTCAATATTGTGGAAGGTGCAATTAGGCCAATGTTCACTTATGTTGTGGATGCAAATGTGAATTGGGGAAAAGCAATCTGTCTCAGAGATGCAGGCTGAGGGAAAAGCCACCATCTGTTCCAGAAAGAAAGAGGGAGCCCTGGAGGATCACACATCAGCAATCAAATGTCCCAGCCCAGAAGTGACATATAACTTCCACTCAGAACTCATTGTCCTGGAACTGTCACACAGCCCCACCTAACCTAACAGGTCCGGAAGTATAATCCTACCTTGTTCTCAGAAAGCTGAGAACTAGTGATTATCTCATATCTTTTACGTTGACATGTAAAAGCTTCCCAACTGTGACTTTGATAAACGGAAAATATAAAGAAATTTTTTTTATCTAAGTAAACTCTCAGGGATCATACCATTAGATTCACTTGATACAATCTTCTCTTCTCCTGTCCTGTCCTCTCCTTTTTTCTCTCCTCCTCCTCCCCTCTCTTCCCTTTCCTTTCTCCCACCCTTCATCCCTTTCTTCCTCTCTTTCTACTACTATTATTACTGGTAACGTATAACCAGAAGATATTATGACTACATATACAACAGAAGTCTTTGTCTTCTTAATTGAACTTTATGTTGACCATATTTAGTGATTCTTCTCACTGTCAGCTGAAGCCTGGCTTCCATCATGCATCAGTAGATTAAATGAGAAGTGAATGTCACTACTGACAGTGTGACAACAACTCAAAGTGTAGTTAAAGTTCTCAGGGTTGCTGTGTGACATTTAAAGAGAAAAGAACTTAAAAGATATATTATCAGACATGACAAAGATATCTCTACCTCCTGTATTTTGTCTCTATCTTTCATTCTACAAAGTACTGCAAAATTAATCTTCTTAAAGCACAGTCCTGATCATGTCATTACTGTAGTGAAAATATTGCAACCAATCCACATTCCCTGCAGAATAAATTTGATTTCTTGGTTTCACATTTAGTGTTCACTGTAACTTGGCCTTAACTCAGTTGTCCAGCTCATCTTTCTACCATATGCCTGTTAACATTCCAAGTTCATAATAACTGACTGCCCCCAAATATGGCTGACATTTTCCTATCTCCATGCAATTATGCAATTCTCTCTCCAAATTCATACCAATTCTTGAAGACTCAACTAGAAGTCTGTCATCCCATCAAATCTCCCAATGTCTCTGGGAAGAAATCACCTCCAGCTCCCATGAATTCCACAAAACTTTATATTTACAACTATAATATAGGGGGAAAATCAAACTTTAGAATGTTTATGAAAAATTTCTTGTTTATGTTAATCACAGGTAACTTCAGAAACTCTTGATACTGGGGTCTTAGCAAAGTGATGAATAAGGATTAGTGTTCTAGGAATACTCTTAAAGCTGAGTTCTCAAGATACGAGCACATATGTTTTGTTTATTTGGGAAAACTTGGTAGGAAGATATCATAGGGAAAAAAGACCAAAGTCACCCAAAATTCCTACTTGTGGCATCAATGCCTCTACCATAACAAGGAAAAATGGTTTTGTCTTACTTACTTTTTAATCCCTCAAAGTAAGTATTCTTTGAATATACACACATGATCATATTAATAGTTGCAGAAAAAACATTTGATGAAATCCAACCCATTCATGATAAACACTCTCATTAAACTAGAAATAGATAGGAACTTTCTGAACTTGACAAAGCCTATCTAAAAAGAACGCTACAACTAACATCCTATTTAATGGTCAGAAACTTGAAGCTTTCCCACTAAGAACAGGTATAAGGAAAGAAAGTTCCCTATCACCTCTCCTTTTCAACATCACACTTGCTAATGTAATAAGGCAAGAAAAAAAAAGGTATACTTATCATGAAGACATAAACTGTTTCTCCCCCCAACAGGTGACATGATCATCCAAGTAGAAAATCTGAAAGAACTGACAAAAACGTTCCTGAAACTAAGTCATGGCAACAAGTTTGTAGGATACAAGGTTAATATACATTTGCTTTCCTATATACCAACAATGAACAAGTGGAATTTGAAATTAAAAACCCAATACAATTTATGTTAACATCCCCCCAAATGAAATACTTATTTTCAAATTTAACAAAATGTGTATAATATCTATATGAATCAAATAATAAAACTCTGATGAACAAAATCGAAGAACTAAATAAATGGAGAGATATGCCATCTTCATGGATAGGAATACTCAATATTGTTCAATGGTCAATTATTCCCAACTTGATTGACAGATTCAGTACAATCTCAATCCAACTCCCAGCAAGTTAGTTTATGGATATCATGAAACTGATTCTAAAGTTTATTTTATTTTTTTCAGATCTCTTTCATTTTTTAAAAAATTAGGGTATAGTTGTTTTACAATGTTGTGTTAGTTTCTACTGTACAGCAAAGTGGAGTTCCCTGTGCTATACAGATTCTAAAGTTTATATGGAGAAGCAAAAGATGAAGATAGCCAACACAATACTGAAAGAGAAGAACAGAGTTGATGGATTGAAGCTACCCAACTTAAAGACTTACTAAAAAGTTTATACATGTATGAAGTGTCCAGTATGAGTCTGTGATAGAAAAAAAGAAAAGCTCAACCTACTCTGGTAAAAAACAGAAAGAAAATATAGGCTCATATATTTAGGAAACAAAATGAATACAGGACCCAATAAATCAAATCATGTCATTCATTTCTTGGCATTTCTTTCCTCTATGGGGACTTCACTCTTAAAAGAAGCACCTCTCTATGTTGTAGCAAAGATGCCTACATGGCTACTGGCAATTCCAAATATATATCCTGTTCTCTACAAACTGCAATTGCAGTTCACTCCCCATTCTGGCCTTGGGAAGTCCTACCCTGGAACAGCCTTTGGGCCAGAGCCCACACTCCCACACCTGGCTGGGCCACTGGGACAAGGTACTACCACATTCTGACTCTGAGTTGAGGGGGTGGGGCAAGGTGCCCACAAGGACTGGGGTTTGCTTGATAGGTGACATGAGTAAGACTCCTTACTGACAAGTCTGGGATGAGGGGGCCTCTGGCACCTGAGGCTCCCAGGTGTTTTTCATCCCATGCCTCCTCTTCCAGGCCTCATAGAATTCCTGAGATCCCACAAGATTCGTCGCAGCAACAGAGCTTTGAGCCTGATTCTGCTAATTCTGAGTTATCTCTAAACCTAATGCTCAGGAAATCCCAGCCCATCCTTTCCCTGACCCTCCATCAGGACCAACACTTACTGTCCCCCCACATACCCACACAGCCCACCCTGCAGGCTCCAACTGCACCCTGACTGCCTTGCTGCGAGACCCCACACTCCATCCACCAGTCCCAGGCCCCACTGGTGTCCCCCATGGTGTTCAAGACGGGAGAACATTTTCTGATGGAGGTGCATGGGTGAAGGAGTCAGCTATCCCATCACAGAGCTGTGGCAATTGGGCCGGGCCAGCAAGAGGGAGGAGAAACAAACAGTCAAATGAACTCTAAATAAAAAGAGACTTTTTCCGTAATACCTCCCGCAGACAAATCTCAGGGAAGAATTTGATTGGTCTAGTTTGCAAAACAATAATTGTATTATGGGAGAAAGGACCCCAAGGAAGATTTAGATGAACGAAGACTGGGTCATGGGTCTACTCTGGGGTGGGAGATGGGTTGAGACAGAATGGATAACCATTAGGAAAAGGAATTTTTTATCAGAAAAATACGAAAATGATTTGGGGCAAGCAAAGAATGACGTGTACAAAATATCTACATGTTAACATGCACATATACATTAATACACACATTTTATTATTTTTATCTTGTGTGTGTATGCACATAAGAGAGTGTGTTATGTAATTGATTTTATCTTGTTTTTCTAGTTGTTTCAGTGTTATGTATTTGGTTTTAGGCAGTTACCCAGAGTTAGCCAAACTGCAAGGTCAAAGGAAATACTCCCCACAAGACTGCCTTCACTCTGACACCAACTGCAAGTTTGGAGATTGCTAAAAACCACCTTCAACTTTAGTAATTCACTGGAAGAACTCACAAAAGTCACTGAAATCTGTAATACTCTTAGTTACAGTTTACTACAGGGAAAAGATACTAGTTAAAATCAGCCAAGGCAGAGTCCTGGAGGGGTACAAATACAGAACTTCTGGTTGTCCTCTTCCTGTGGGGTCATGGACCACATTACTTCCTCCCAGCTATGATGTGTGACAACACACTTGGATACTGCCAACCAAGGAAGCACACCCCAGCCCTCGGTATCCAGAGGGTCTTCATCACATACTGCCTGAGTGGATGACCATTGGTCTCCAGCCTTCCCAGAGTTCAGGCTAATAACTTTAGCTCCTGACTAAATACCTGATCTCCAAAGGAACTGATATGGTGTGGCCCAAAGCCCCCATCATAAATCATTGTTTGTCTGTCCAGTGACCAAAGCCTCCAGGCAAACAAAGATACTCCTACCATGCAGGACATTCCAGGAACCTAGAGGTCACCTCTCAGCAGCGAGAACTCTCTTTGGGTAAGATGAATTGTTCACAGCACGACAGTATTTTAAGTGCCAAGTCCAGGCAATGCCAATTCCCTTTACTGAAATAGCAATTTCAGTTATTCTCCTAAATTATTAATGAAAAAGTATTTTACCCACTTCTCTACCCACAACCCTGGTTATTATACAATGAATATTTTTTGCTTTACTTCAGTTGTACTGGTGTGTAAAGAATTAATGAGGCACAGCTCACAGACTGATGTTCCTATTTATTAGTTTTTGTTCTTTTGCTAAACATGCCCCATGTAATCTTTGATAATCGCTCAAGTTATTGAAAAAGAGTTTGCACAGCCTTAATATTATTTGCTTATTAATCTGTGACAAAACATAAAATTTGATATTTTCACCATGACGACCTCATGAAATTTGCTCACTTTTTCTCTGATTAAAGTAGCAGCACACTGACAATGCCAACAACTTTTAGAAGTGTTTTTGGGAGATCTATGTGAATATCACCTTTGTTTTCATTTGAAATATCTAAAAGAAACTGAAAATGTTCTTCCACAACATAATCACATACCTCACAGTGCTTTCCTAGAAAACAACACAAACCTCCTGTCCTAGAGTTCTTCTGGTTCTTAACCACTTTGGGGTCACAGATTCTTTACGACAAACCCACAGAACAAATTCTAGAATAATAAGTAAACAGCAACATGATAGAAAAAACAACAAAGTTTAATATAGTTTCAGGAGGATTTATGGGTCACGGTTTAAACACCCTGCTCTAGAATTTTTTAGCCATTGAACATTGCTATATTAGTCTCAGATGACATACTTGTATCTAAGTACATTAGGGAGAAAAATATGGACTTTCTATGTATTCAGAGACCTTCTCCCCCCTCACATTGTAGTTATTACATTGTTCTCCCCTTCTTCCCAGGTCTTCTATACATCCTTTTAAGTTGAATCTAGTCACATCTATTTCCCTCAACAAAAATCCAAGGCCAGATCTGCTAAGGTTACTGTCATCTGTACAAATACCATATTGCTCAGGAAGTAGAACCCAAAGGGAAAAGAAGAGAAAAGAAGGGGGAAAAAAATCCCAACAGGTGCTATCTGAAGAAACCTACTCCAACGCCAGAACATTCAAGAACTGATAAGAATTAAGAACCACTATCATCCAAGCCTCCCTTATTTTGACCCACCTTATTTTTTGCTTGTAATAGTAGCATGTCTGTTTATTTAAAATAACAAGAATCAAATAGATTCATACTGTTCATATGAATAACACACTGCATTGAAAGGCAAATGACCACTGGTTCTCTGTGTTTCATTTTTCTTTTTAAAATCTTAGGCTGCATCAAGTCCATATTGAGAAAAATATATTGGAACTCTGTTATTTTTCTTTTTTAAGTGGAAAGTACCTGAAGTCTGGTTATAGTTATCAACCAGATAACTATTTAAAGCCCTAAAGCTGAAGTTTGGTTTCCTTTAATCAGGCATTGAATGTAATGTACAGTCGGGTCTTAAAATTTCACTTTAAGAGGAATGTTTGCAATTTTGAAAGGAGCTTCTAAAGGGAAAGATATATCTATGTAAAAACTCCCAGTCCAGTTGCCCCACATACTTTAAAAATGAGAGATTAAATTACTAGATCTTTATTGAATAGGAAAATGCATTTTTCCTTCTTTGTCTTCTTTTACTAAAAACAGGATTTCTCTAAGCAATGGTTATCATAATATGGGTGAACACATCTGTGCTTCACAGCTTATGACACCCCAGGATATGTTTATCTCCACTCTGCTTTTACGGCTCACAGCACTCCAGGGTGCAGCAAGCTTCTAATGGCTCTAGAAAACATTGCCAGTAATTTTTTACCACTTAAGACAGTACTATCCCAGACGATGATTACAAGTTGGATGGTATTCAGTTCTTCCTCTACATGGCTTACCCCAGCTTGTTTAATAATTGTATGTAGTATCACAGTCCTGAGAGATGTACTTTCTGACCAGAAAGATGACAATTTTCACATAAGTGTATATACCTAAATGTTCACATTTCATATTCAAATTTCATAGTTCACTCAAGGTAGGTCAAGTGCCAAGATCTAAAGACGAAAGGTAATGAAAAGCAACACTTCTCTCAAGATCTCAGTGGAAATAACAATAATGCTTAAAGCTTAAAGTGTAACAATTTTTTTAAAAAAGCCTTCTTAGGATAGAAAGGACGCATCTGCTCAAATTAGTGTTTGAGATTGACAGCATGACAAATGATTTATTTTGCGTATTAATTTTATTGTATAATTCTATGGGACAACTTCTATGGATGACCCCATGAGATCTGTCATATAAAATTATATTTTATATATGTATGTATATATGTTATATATATGTATGTATAGATATATGTGTATGTATATATGTTATACATGTAAGCAGGTATAATTATTGTTTTCTGCGTGGCAGTTCTAACTTAACAATAATAGAGGAGTAATAAATTATAATGGCATCTTATACGATAGAAAGAATTATTTAGCACACTGACTTAGGTTGTTTCACCAAATTCATTTCAGTCAAAATGGTGCATCCAATGCCCTGGAGATAACTAACGTTAAACCAGTGATTCAGGCTTTAAGGTATTAAAAACATTTTTTTTTAATTTATAACAACAAAAAAAGATGTCCAACTTTTCCAAAATCTCTATCTTCTCTTCTGGGGTAACTGAATGAACAATATCTTAAACTTCACATTATTTAAGCTAAAACAATGATCCATTTTAACAAATGCCCCATCTGCATCTTTACTTTCATTTATAAGTACACATTGATGACCAGCTAATGTAAATTATATGCTAATGGGCATATTTCTTAATCCTCATAGTGCACACTTAGGAATGTTCATAAGTCTTATGGTTGTGAATTCCAGTATAACACTCAGGATTTGCAGAGAATCAACTCTGTAGCCAGATTAGAGTCAAATATGGTAATGTGCCCATTAAAAACCAGAACAATGTTAGACTTTTCTGAAATTCATTACATCACCTAGTATTGGACATGCATTAATAGTAAACATATAATTTTTTATCTGATTGGTTGAGGGATTAGTTGAATAATGGAAATTGACTGTGGTTGAGAAAAGTTAGCAAATAAAAGAAAACCAACAAAGAAAGAGTGAATTTGACTGTTTCAAACCATTACATTAGGATGGCTGAAAAGAAGTGTCCTTGGAATCGATAATATCTCTCTTTGGCTTGTAGGCCAAAGAAGCAAAAGTAGCTTAAAAAGAGAATAGTACATGGCTGAAGAGAGACCAAAGGACATTATTAACTCATGTTTTGAAACAATTTCGTTTTGGGATCCCAGAATAATAATATCCAACATCTTGCTCACCAAAGTATAATACATTCTTTATCTAATACAGGGATTAACTAAGAATTAAGAAACTGGACATGTTTCTAAAAAGAAAAAATAAAATAAAAAAGTTTACCTGCCTATCTCATTGTTGGCAGCCAACTAAAGTAGAAAATTTCTGGCAGCTTTCAGATACTTTAGAATTTGAAGCAATGTTGAGATGATCTATTTAAATCCAGTATATAGGTGACCATTTCTCAGATTTAACTTATACATCGTTCTTGTTATCTATTTCCACGAGCTTTGACTCTCTTTTTCCCTCTTCTATTCTTTTTATTCTTCTTTCCTGAACACAAATCTCGATGCTCCCCTATTTGACATATACTAAATTTCAAAAAAAAAAAAAAAGAAAGAGTAAATCAGCAGGAAAGGAAGAAACAAGTGAACCCAACAACCGTACAACGCTTGAACTCACAGACTATTCCTATAAGGAAAAACTGAATAGTTGGTGCCAGAAAGGAAAAGTTGAAAATGGGGTCAGACAATTGATAGGACTGATATGTTTTCCACTTTGCTGACATATAATCGTACCGGTGGTCACACTGACCTGCCGCTGGGACCCGGTGGGGTCTGAGCCCAAGCGTGAGCAGGATGATGCTGCCGGGGCTTCAGGGAGGGTTCCATGTGCTACAACAGCATGGGCAGACTGAGAGCCAAGCAAAGCCTTAGCCTTTCCCAGGGGTTTAACATCCCTGGGCAAACAGCCAAGTGGCTCTCTGAACGTGATGTAAGAATGGGTAAAGTTCTCATTAAGAATTTGTCTGAACTGGTTTCTCCCAAAAGGGCGCACAAGAGAGTTGCTCAATAGTACCAAGCCCTATACGTGTTATGTATCAATCCAACCCAAGTCGCTTAGTGGCTCTTTTGCTAGAGCACTTCTCCTTTATGATCAATAATTTCAAAGAACTGGGTATTTTTACTTAGGAGACTTTTCCCAGTGAGAGAAATTCTATTCTTATCACCTCCTTTTATGTATACACATAAAGAGGATGTTTGTGAGTCTGTAAAAAGTACCCTTGATCTTATTTGATAGACTGTGTTCTCCTCAGAGTGAATAGGCTGTCAAGTGGTGACTTTGCATTTGCAAATGAATGACAATATGTGTGCCAAATTCCCTCCCCAGCCGCACAAGTAACAGGATGAGAATTTTATTTCTGGAAGAGGATTTCAAAACAGGTCAGCCCTATTTACTCCTCAGCGGGTGCTGCTAAACACTAGAAAAAGTAAGACGTGGCCATTAAACACAGCAGACAAAACAATACGTATATCAATCAGTACCTAGAAACAGACTTTGAAATGTTATTTATTACCTGTTTTCATCAAATATGCATTACTCTAACGATCGGCATATTATGAAGACAGGCATTTTAGAGACAAATTATAAGATGGGCTAAAAAAGGTGGCTATCATTTGGGAAAGAAAGGTACTTTAATTTTTAAAAAATCATATAATTGTTATGGAAAGTATCTGTATAAATCAAACATTTCAGAGAGACAAGATATTGATCAGTCATGGCAACCCTCTCCAACTTGGATTCCATACAAAACCATATAAAAGGTACATAATAAAGTTCAATTTTAGACTGTTACAGTCAAAAGCATGCTTTGTTACTGAAGTTCTGCTCTATTTATTTGGATGATATTGGTATGAATAGATTAAAAGAACAAATATGAAAGAGACTCTCAATCCTGTTTTCAAAAGTATTTATAGGTTGGCACCTGGAGGGTTGCAGTAGTTCATGAAAAGTCAATACAGAAATCTAGAGCGCATTCTTCTTCTCTTCCTTCATTAGAGAAATTGACAGCTGAGAGGAGCCCTTTGGTTGTCCGACACCAGTACAAGCCATGTTAACAAATAGTTCTTGGCGAGGCAGCCACAGACAGCGTAGCCTGAAATTCTCATCGCCACATATAAGTGATGCTGTACTGCTGCCACCCCTCTGTCTATTTATATTGCTAATTAAATCGCACAACTTGTTCAGTGTCTTCTGTTCTACATCCACTTTTGTGCTCGCCATTTTGCACGCCAAATTACAGCCTTTTGCGTGGGCCAAGTACATGATCCTATTCAGAGTCCTAATACTGTTGTTCATTTTGTTCCATCAGCTAATGGTTAGAACTAATTGTTGAGAATGAACAGATATTGTGCCTTGAATTTGGATCTTTACACTCTTGCTCAGTCGTGGAGTTTCTGACCTCTGAGTGAGCAGACAGTATCCAGATGAAGCAGAGGAAGATGCCTAGACAGGAATACAATGGAACAGCCATCAGGAGTTCCAATGGGGCACTTTTACTGGAGAAGGGAAGCAGATGCTGAGAGAAATTTCAGAATTGGACTAAAATAAAAAAAGGTAATAAAGAAAATTAGCACTGGAACATCCAGTGACCAAAGGACATGTGACACAGGAACCAGAAAAGGAGAGTAAGAGAAAAATAACTGAGGGGCTCAGTCAGAAGGTGTTAGGCTTCAAAAAAATGTCACATTGTGCGTATGTGAAATAAAGAAGAGCAGGACTTTTAGCAAAAATAAAGTCAGCAGTTTTTCTTTCTTGCTATTATTATTTAGTAGACATGCTTTATTTTGTAATTCAAGATATTTTGAGTCTCTGTATCTTGAGGATCCTAGTAAGGATCACTTGTTGATGAATGATCTGTAGACTAGTCTAAAACCCATTTCCTCATTCCTTCTGATGTCCTCTGGGTTATATTTTCATCATAATTTTCTTTTACTTAATTAAGCCTTCCATGAAGCCCAAAGTATTTAAATTGTAAGGATTGCTGAAATTGGGTCATTAAGGTAACTTCTAAGTAGAGGCAGTCTGCCAGAATTGTTTAAAAAAAAATCTAAGATAAAAATAAAAAGGAGGGAATTGATGCTAGGTTTGGGGGAAAAAAGAGAGTACACTTCCCCTAAGAGGAAAAAGAGATAACTAACAGAGGTAAAGTAAAAGATATCTAACTACTTAGAAGGCTGAGGGAGGATTAATATAAAATGAACCAAAATAAATAAGTAAATAAACAAGTACATAAATAATAAAGTGAACAGAACCTAGTCATAAATTAGCCATGGAGCTCAGAGGGTTCAAAGCAATTATATTAAAATACATAGCCAGATTACAAGCACCCCTATGACACAGGATAATTGAGCATGAACATAGTTATATTTACAGTGAAGTAATTAATGAATGACATATACAGCAATTAGAGTAGTCAGGACTCTTATCTTACTCCCCATCCCATAAAGTCAAATGCAAAGGACCAACAGCCAGCATTATTCCCCCAGGAAAATGCTCAAAGGCTATTCTCTAAAGGAATTAAAATCAGTGTTGGGCAAAAGTCAGATTCTCATGGCAAGCATCCTTTCCCCCTTCCCTCTCCCACTGAATAAAATGCTATTGATGTTGACCCTGGCTTGGGGAATGCCTTCTATGGCCTGTCCCCTGGATCATGTAGCTATACCTACCAAAGCGGCCCTACACAGAGCTCCTTAGAGAAAATATCTAGAAAAGCATCTTACCTTCCTGGCAGCATAGGGAACCTATAGCCTTCTTAAATGTGAATGGAGAAACAGGGAATGCCAGGTATGTGAAGAAAACATGCAGGTTATAAGAGAAAGAAAAAAAAATTTTTTTAATGATCTTATGGGAGGTTGAGGAAATAGAAAAGGACTTTGAGAACGCTGAATGTGTTCAGAGTGATCAGAGAAAGTACTGTATTTATAAAACAAAACTATAAAGCTCTGAACAAAGAACAATCAGAGAAGATAAAAAAAGGTCTCAGAGGGCTTCCCTGGTGGCGCAGTGGTTGAGAGTCCGCCTGCCGATGCAGGGGACGCGGGTTCGTGCCCCGGTCCGGGAAGATCCCATATGCCGCGGAGTGGCTGGGCCCATGAGCCATGGCCACAGAGTCTGCACGTCCAGAGCCTGTACTCCCCAACGGGAGAGGCCACAGCAGTGAGAGGCCCACGTACCACAAAAAAAAAAAAAAAAAAAAAAAAGGTCTCAGAGATTAAACATACTATGGTAAAAGTGAAGAGCGACTGCAAAATAAGGTTGAGGATATCTCCTGGAATACAGAGCACAAAAGGATAGTCAGAAAATATGAGAGAGGAAATGAGGAAAAGAAGGCCCATCAGGGTTGTACATTGTCCTGACAGAAGGAACTCTGGAAAGAGAGAGCAAGAAAATGGAAAGGGGTGAACGTCAAAATTATAGTAGAAAAGAAATTCCCAGAGCTGACGGAGGATACATCTTCAGAGTGAAGACACGTAGAAACAAGAGTTATCAAACAAACACAAAAAACCCTGGCCTAGTACATGAAATTGCAAAATGGTACAAATAAAAAGAAGGTCCCCAAAGCTTCTTTATAGAATAAACTAATTGCCTTCAAAGGAAAATGAGGCAATCTGGCATCAAATGTCTCACCAGCTGACTGGATACAAGATAACATTAGAGGGCTTCCCTGGTGGCGCAGTGGTTGAGAGTCCGCCTGCCGATGCAGGGGACACGGGTTCGTGCCCCGGTCCGGGAAGATCCCACATGCCGCGGGGTGGCTGGGCCCGTGAGCCATGGCCGCTGGGCGTGCGCGTCCGGAGCCTGTGCTCCGCAACGGGAGAGGCCACAACAGTGAGAGGCCCGCGTACCACAAAAAAAAAAAAAAAAAAAAAAAAAAGATAACATTAGAGCAGCAATGCCTGGAAAACAGCATGCAGGTTCCTCAAAAAATCAAAACCAGGTCTGTCACATAATTCAGCAATCTGGGTATAGAGACATATGCACTCCCATGTTTATTGCAGCATTACTGACAGTAGCGAAGATATGAAAACAACCTAAGTGTCCATCAATAGATGAATGAATAGATATATATGGTGTATATATACAATTGAATATTATTCAGCCATGAAAAGAAGGAAATCTTGCAATTTATGACAACACGATGGACCTTTAGGACATTATGCTAAGTGACATAAGCCAGACAGAGAAACATAACTACTGTATGCTATCACTTATATGTAGAATCTGAAAAAGCCAAACTTGTAAAAACAGAGTAAAATGGTGATTATTAGCGGGTGTGGAGATACGGGAACAAGAGAGATGTTGCTTCAGGGTACAAACTTACCACTAGTAGTAATTAAGTCCTAGAGATCTAATGCAAAGTATAGTGAATATAGATAGCAATATTGTTATCATAATATTCAAACTTGCTAAGAGACTAGGTCTTACTTATTCCAACTACAAAAAATAATTACATGATGTGATAGAAGTGCTAACTATCTCTACAATGGCAATCTTATCACAATATATAAACGTATAGATCAACAGGTTATACACCTTAAATTAACACAATGTTATATGTCAAATATATTTCAAAGAAAAGAAAGGTAAAGAGTTCAAAAGATGTGAATAGGATTCAATAAACAAAAAAAAAAAGGGCCCTGAAAATATGAAAGGATTCTCAACTTCATTCATTATATATAGTAATAGAAATGCAAATTATAACTAAAATTGGATGCCATTTTTCACCTTTTAACTTGGCAAAATTCTAAAATTAGAGCAAAAAGTGTTATCAAAGCCGGGAGAAATAGAAACCTTCATACAAAATGGTACAAGCCTTAAAAGAAAAATTGGCAATGTTATCAAAATTACATTCTGGAAATATATTCTAAAGACAGCACTTCTTGTATTGGATTTATATTTGTGAAAATGCCAATATTCCATTATTTCTATCCAAAACTAATAATTTCATATATTATAACCTTACAATAGCAAAAGATTGGAAGTAATGTAAATATTTAGATATAAGGCACTTATTATAAAATAACTGTTCGAAAGAATACTATGCAGTTGTAATTAAGAATCAGGATGCTCACAAAGATATGAGTGAAAAAATTAAAAAATAATATAAAATAGGATGCAAATTAAATGTGGTAAAATTTTAAACATTTGAGTGTAGAAAAAATAGAATTAATTTCATGTTGAGATGTAACATGAATGGGGAAGAAAGGGAGAAAAGGTAATATTTTCATATAGCATAGATGATACTTCTAAAACTTGATACAACAAAAAGTACAGATTTAAGTTCTTATTTTAAGTTACAAAAATAATAGAAAACTAAAAATGGTATAAATCTGAAACTCTAAGAAGAGGGAAAGAAGACAAAGATACAAATGATTTACATCTTCACCTGTCATATTAGAGGTTATTAGATATTGTCTAGTATTTCTAAATGAAAGAGAAAACCAAGCATGTTTTCCTGAACCATAGCATCAAGAACCAGAAGAGGCTGCTTCTGAAGAATGGGTCTGAGAATGAGAAGAGAAGTAGAACTAGTATTTCTATATTTCTTGATTTGTTACCAAGTTCAAGAATTGCTTTGATAAAAAATATTTTTGACCAAAGTTAATGGATATAGACAAAAATTCATATAACACTTGGTGTAAAAGATTCAAGAGGCAGAAACTATATATGATTTGTTCACCACAAAATTTCAATCACCCAGTGTCTGACATGTAGTAGATCTTAGTAAATAAGACATAAAGAGCTCTTACAAATCAATAAAATAAGAACAGCATCCAAGTAGAAAAATTGGTAAAATACAGAAACAGATAGTTCAGAAAATAATTACACGTGGCCAATAAACATATTTAATGTTCAATCTCACTAGTAACGCAAGTTAAACCTACAGTGAGTTGTCACTTTTCCCTTGTCAAATTGGAAATATTTTACAATAATGCCTGCATGTACAGAAGTTGTGAGTCAAAACTCTCGTGTGCAACCAATTTAGGTATAAATTGATTTTTTTTTAAATCAAGGAAAAGCAAGAATTCTTAAATATTTATACTTTTGATGTAGCACCCTTATTTCTGGAAATCAATCCTAATGAAATAACACAACATGCTATAAAAGATTAATGTATAAGGTGTGTTTCCCAGTCCTATTTAACAGAGTGAAACCTGGCATCAATCCAAGTGGTCAACAATAATGGTTAAATAAATGTACATCCACATGAGAGCATATTATTTAATAATTAAAATGTCATTACAAAATATATGTAATCAAATGGAAATATTCGTGATATGATAAATGAAGAAATCAGAATACAAAGTAGCATATATACACCAATTTTGTGTGTGTGAGTGCATGGGTGTGATAAAATTACAGGGGGAAAACTTTAGTTAAGTATTTCAAAATGTTAACAATGGTTATTTCTGGATAATAGTAATACAATTTATTTTTCGTTTTTTTTGTATTTTCCACATTTTCTACAAGAAAGACTTATTTTTAGAAATAAAAACAACAGAGTGCAGTGGGGTGGCAAGGGAAGGTGGGAGAAGACCACACTGGGTTGCCGCCACTGCTGCCGCCATTTTGCCAGCTCCTCGGGTCTCAACGAGGCGGGGTGGCGCCCCAGAATGGGAGACAAGCCAGTTTGGGAGCAGACTGGATCCAGCTTCATTCAACATTACTACCAGTTATTTGATAATGACAGAACCCAACCAGGCGCAAGTTATATTGACGTGACATGTCTTGCTTGGGAAGGACAGCAATTCCAGGGGAAAGCTGCCAACGTGGAGAAATTGTCTAGCCTTCCGTTCCAGAAAATCCAGGACAGCATCACAGCACAGGACCATCAGCCCAGGCCAGATAGCTGCATCATCAGCATGGTTGTGGACCAGCTCAAGGTCGATGAAGACCCTGTCATGGGGTTCCACCAGATGTTCCCATTAAAGAACATCAATGATGCTTGGGTTTGCACCAATGACATGTTCAGGCTTGCCCTGCACAATTTCGGCTGACCTCCTCCCTCCTCTTCCTGATACTATTCACACTCCTCCAGATGCTCCAAATATCATACACAAATGAGCAGGGCCACGGTGGGAGTGGGCAGGTGCGCTGCTGCTACTGAGACATTGCACATGATGTTTGAACGCTTAGACTGGTTGCGTCTGACAGAAGTTTGTGTTGTACCAGCCCACGCCTTGGAAAGACTTAAGTAATGCAATAGGTTGTCTTTTTTTTTTTTTTTTTTTTTTTTTTTTAATCTACTGACAAGTTGCTCTAGTAACCCGAAGAAGTGAAGGAGAAAGCAGCTGCCTCATGGCCCAGATATTGATTTTTTCAGGTGTTTCATTGCCTCATGATACAATAAAATAACAAAAATTTTCTTAACAACAAAGAAATAAAAATAACAACAAATGGTACATCATTAAAAGTTAATGGAATTTTACTTCTGGTGATGGCAGAGTAGCTGGTATTGGATGAAAACTCCTGCAGATAAAATCATAAACACTGGACAAAATGAGAGAAAACAAGTGGCCAGAAGCAGCAAGAAACTGGAAGAGAGTTACCTTTAAAACAGAAAAATTCACTTGGTACCTTTGCATTTATTCAACTTTTCATGTGAGGGAAGTCCTCATTCTGCACAGTGTGGGATGTCTGGACCTTAAGCAGAAAGCATGGGACTTACTGGCCTGGTTTTAGGACTGTCATAGTACCTAGAATCTATTAAAGGAAACCCTGGAAAAGAGGGAGCCACAGTATGAGGAAGTCCAAAATTCTGCATTTAAAATCTGCCCAAAGCCTTGGTTGACCCCTGATCTATGAAGAGCTGAGACTCCTTAGTGTGTTACAGAAAGTGACAGATTGTTACGGCTTTTAGCTGCCGCCAACTGTAAGGGGCTAGCTTTTAGAGTTTGAGTCCAAGCAGATTAATTGCTGATAAAACAATTATAAACATTCTCCAGGGAAAGATAACATAATTTAGCCTCTAAAATGTTTCATACACAATTTTCTGTTTAAAAACAAAAGTTCCTAGATAAGCAAAACATAGAAAATTATGATTTATGCTGAAATGAGGTATCAGCTATCATCAGGAGCCAACTGAAATATACAGGGAGGTCAGAATATAAAGGAGCTATTTTGTTATAAATATGTTCAAGGACTCAGAGGAAAATATAGAGCAAAAAAAATAGAGAATTTCATCAGAGAAATAAAAACCACAAAAAATGGAGACCCAGTATTACAATTTGTGAAATTTTAAAAATTAGTGGATGAGGAAAGCCACGTGCAAAAGAATGAAACTAGACCACTATCTTACACCATACATAAAAATTAACTCAAAATGGATTAAATACATGAATATAAGACCTGAAACCATAAAACTCCTGGAAGAAAACATAGGCAGTTAGCTCCTTGACATAGGTCTTGGCAATGATTTTTTGAATTTGATACCAAAAGCAAAGGCAACAACAACAAAAATAAACATATGGGACTACCACAAACTAGAAGTTTCTGCATAGCAAAAGAAACCATCAACCAGATGTAAAGGCAACTTACTGAATGGGAGAAAAATATTTGCAAATCATATATATGATAAGGGATTAATATCCAAAATACACAAATAATTCATACAACTCAATAGCGAAAACAAACAATCCAATTAAAAAATGGGCAGAGAATCTGAATAGACATTTTTCCAAAGAAAACATACAGATGGCCAACAGGCACATGAAAAGATGCTCAACATCACCAATTATCAGGGAAATGCAAATCAAAATCACAATGAGATATCACCTCACACTTGTTAAAATGGCTATGCTCAAAAAAGACAAGAAATAACAAGTGTTGGCAAGAAATAACAGGTGTTGGCAAGAACACTTGTGCACTGTTGGTGGGAATGTAAATTGGTGTAGGCATTACGAAAAACAGTATGGAGGTTCCTCAAAAAATTAAAAAATAGAACTACCATATGGTCTAGCAATTCCACATCTGGGTATTTATCTGAGAAAAACACAAACATTAACTTAAAAAGATATATGCACACCTGTGTTCATCACAGCATTATTTACAATAGCCAAGATATGGAAGCAACCCAAGCACCCCTCAGTAGATGAACATATAACGAAGACGTGGCATATATAAAAAAATGGAATATTAGGCATTAAAAAGGAAATCTTGCCATCTGTGAAAACATGGATGGACCTTGAGGGTATTACACTAAGTGAAATAAATCAGACAGAGGAAGACAAATACCATGTGATTTCGCTTATACATACAATCTAAAAAAAAAAAAAAATGAACAAACAAAACAAAACTCATAGATACAGAGAACAGATTGGTGGTTGCCAGAAGGGAAGGGGGTAGGGGGTAAGAGAAATACATAGGTCAAGAGGTACAACCTTCTAGTTATAAAATAAATAAGTCATGGGGATGTATGTAAGCATGGAAATTATAGTCAATACTATTGTATTGTTTATTTAAAAGCTGCCAAGAGAGTAAACCCTGAAAGTTCTCCTCACAAGCAAAAAAAATAAAATAAAATTGTATCTTTGTATGGTGACTGATGGTAACTAGACAAACTTATTGTGGGGATCCCTTCACAGTGTATACAAATACTGAATGATCATGTTGTACACCTGAAACTAATATTATGTTATATGTCAATTTTACCTCAGTAATAATAAATAAAATCAGTAGATGAGATTAGCAGAATATTGGATCTCAAGACATAGGATCAGTGAACCTGAAGACAGATCAGTAGAAACCATCTAATCTGAAAAGGAGAGAAAAAGGATAGATCCTCAATGACATGAGGAACAATACCAAGCAGTCTAACATATGAGTAATTAGAGTCACAGAAAGAGAGAAAAGAGAGAATGGGACAGAAAAATATTTGAGGAAATAGTGGCAGAAAAGTTCTCAAATTTTCTGAAACATAAACTTACAGTTTGAAGAAGATCAGCAAAGCACAGGCATTATGAATACAAAGAAAACCACACTCAAGCTTATCATGGTCAAACTGCAAGCAGCCAGGAAAAAAAAGGATGCACTACACACAGGGGAACAATGATATGAATGACAGATTTACTTCAGGAAGAACAAGGGGTATTGGTACATTCATCAAAACTTATTGAATTGCACATTTGAGAGGTGTGCATCTCATTCTATGTACATTTAACCTAAAACACTGTAAACAGATATTGAATTCCACTTTGTATGTTTGCTTTTTTTTCACAGTGGTATGAGTTAGGAATTTAAAAACTGTATTCCATATACTCTAGTTTGAACAAAAGTGTAACTGTATTGAGGATAATGAAAGCTAGGTTTCTCATTGTTGGAGAAGGAGTTACAAATATGGAAAAAGGGATGACTAGAATGTACTCTGCAGTGTTGGATTGGAACGAGAGATATTAGTATAAACCTATAAATATATATATATATATATATATATATATACACACACAAAGAGAGAGAAATAAATACAAATCTATACATATGTATTATGTGTGCACACATATACATGTGTTTATATAGATATGGATGTCTATGTATCTGATATGTCTATATATGTGTGAGTGTGTGTGCACGTATACACCTACACACATATATTTCCTAGCTCTCTGACGAAGGGATTTAGAAGCAGTGATCCATCAGTAGCACTGAACATACCTAGCACCCAAATCTTGGTTTCTTGGGACCATTCTCCACTAAAAGGAAGCAGGGATATTTTTAAGAAAAGCCTAAATAAACATCTTGCTGCACCATAAAGTAAGGAAGCGCTGAAGGAATGCTGGAGGCATACTGAAAGAATACAGGCCAGTTTGAAAGGGATCCCACTGTACAAATTTTGGACAACTCGAATGTTAAAATAAATATTGATTGAAATGGCTTACATCCCTTTGAATAAAATAAAAATTCATACCTTCATTTAGATATAAATAAATTAGAGTACCTAAGTAGATGGGGAATTTCTTCCTTAGTGTAGAACCAATAAATATACAAGGATGCTTACACTAGTGGGTAAAAGTTTGAGAAACAGGATATTTGTATAGTCTCCAAGTAACTTCCTCTCCATTAATTGCTTATTAATTTAAAAGGGAAAATAGTAGAAAAACTTGGCAGACACCACCTTACCCTAGGGACAAACCACAATAGCACGTACCTGTGATGTGATACATTGAGATGATTACAGCGCACTTCTGTGACAGTTCTACTAAAATGTATTACGCCAATCTCATTATGAAGAAACACTAGAGAAGCCCAAATAGAGGAACATTCTACAAAATAACTGTTTAAAATATCAACGCCCAAAGACACTAAAGACACAAATAAAAAGAAACTGTTCTAAACTAAAGGAGATGAGAGACATGAAAATTAAAGGAAATGTATAATCCTGCATTGAATTCTAGACCTGGGGGGAACAGAAAATATCTATAAAGGACATTACTGGGGCAGTAGATAAAATACGAATATGGAATATAGATTGTATTTTATCACTATTAAATTTTCTGACTTTGATCGCTGTATTGGTTTTGTAAGAGATTGTCTTTGCTCCTAGGAAAAAACACATTTATGGGTAAATAGATACATCTCCAATTTACTCTCGTATGGTTCAGAAAAAGATATGAACACATAAATATATGGGTCAAATATATATGCAGGTAATCCTCATTATTCACAGAATCCGATTTTGTGAATCTGTCTACTCTTGATATTTATTTGTAACCCAAAAATCAATACGCACAGTACTTTACCGATCATTCACAGGCATGGGCAGAGCAGCAAAAAATTTGAGTCTCCTGACTTGCATGTTCCCGGTTGAGGCAGAACAAGGACACACTTGGCCTTCTTGTTTCAGCCCTCACGTTGTAAACACACGTCCTTTTCAAGTTCTACTTAGTGCCACTTTTTCTGCATTTTTGTGCTTTTTGGTGGTGATTTTGCTGTTTAAAATGACCCCCAATTGCAGTGCAGAAGTGGTGGTCTAGTGATCCTAGGAAGGCTATAATGTGCCTTACAGAGAAAATATGTGCATTAAGTAATCTTCTTTCAGACATGAGTTATAGTTCAATGTTAATGAATTGACATTATTGATTATATTGATTATACTGTTAATGAATCAATAAATATTTTAAGTAATAATATTTATTATATTTATATATTAAATACGGTATCTTTAAACAGAAACACACAAAACAAAGTTATGTATTGATTACTTGATTAAAAATGGTTGTGACCAGAGATTCAGAGGAATATAATTCTGTATTTCTTCTAAGAGCAAAGATTCAGTATTCACTAATTCAGTGTTCAAGGAAGATTTATAGAACATAAGTACTACAAATAACAAGACTCCACTATAGGTCAATAAATGATAGATACATATGTACATACACACATACATATAGATATAGATGTCTAATCTACTATATAGATATGTAAACACACACACAGCAAACAGAATAAAAAGTAAACAATTGCTGCTGAATCTGGGGAAAAGGTATATAGGAATTCCTCTTACTATTCTTGCAACTTATGTACAAGTGAAAAACGGTATCAAAATAAAAAGTTGCCAAAATACATAATGAATAACAAATTATCACAAGATGCTCTTGCTTACAAGAGACACAAATTGGTATCTTTCCCCTAGGAATCTGAAATCCTATAGGGATGCAGCCATCTGTGTAGTATTCTATGGACAACAAGAGGGAGAGATGCTGGTTTAATAAAGTCCAGGCACTGGGAGAAATAGGCCCATTCATGCAGTAAAGATGAAGTAACCAAAAGACACAAAAGAGAAACAATGATATTTTTAGGTAGCTATTGGAGCTTAGGAAATATGCAGCCTGACCAAGGCACAATAAGCAGCAGGGTAGAATATGACACTGGCCTTCAAGAAGCTATATTTTTGTTGGGGACCTACTAGAGAAAGGGAGATGCAGTCCCAGGAAAAAGGTCCACATTCTCAGAAATGGGATTCTCTTTACAGTACATGTAAAGTTAGCTTTGCCCTATTGAAGTCAACTGGCTTAGACTGGAGAAGTTCTATTGTGCAGAAAGGGCTCTCTCTTCACTGGTTCCTCCTCCCATTCCTGGGTGGCAACCATTAAAGCACTGATCGCAAATAGGCTATGGATTTTATTTTCAATTAAAATATGTTCTTTATATTATGGAGCCATTAGTTCCTGACATTAGATTCTACCACTTGTTTCTAACATTAATGGATCTTGGCTCTTAGCGCTTTTAGCTATAATTTTAACATTAAGGCCCATATTTTTATTATTTATTTATTTGTGTGTGTGTGTGTGGTACGCGGGTCTCTCACTGTTGTGGCCTCTCCCGTTGCGGAGCACAGGCTCCGGACGTGCAGGCTCAGTGGCCATGGCTCACGGGCCCAGCCGCTCCGCCGCATGTGGGATCCTCCTGGACCGGGGCACGAACCCGTGTCCCCTGCATCGGCAGGCCGACTCTCAACCACTGCGCCATCAGGGAAGCCCAAGGCCCATATTTTAAAATATGGAATACCTATCCTTAAAAAAACGTACTTTTATAGCTACACTTACATATATATATGTATACATATATATATAGTTTCTATGATATCAAACGACTTAAAAAAAAGAAACCTATTACTGCTATTGTTTTCAATGTTTTTATTCATTGTTTTCATTTTTATTATTTTAATTGATACAGCTCAGATAATCACATATTGATTTTCCCATCAAATTCTTGGAGAAAAAGAAATAAGAAATAAAAATTAATAAAGTAAGTCATCCAACTTATCTATTTAAATAAAAACATAATTTTATTGAGGCTACAGTGTTAATATAACTGAAGGAAAGACATAGACTTAGGACTTAATTCAACAAATGTTTATTGGGCTTCCCTGGTGGCGCAGTGGTTGAGAGTCCGCCTGCCGATGAAGGGGACACGGGTTCGTGCCCCGGTCCGGGAAGATCCCACATGCTGCGGAGCGGCTGGGCCCGTGAGCCATGGCCGCTGAGCCTGCGCTCCGCAACAGGAGAGGCCACAGCAGTGAGAGGCCCGCATACGGGAAAAAAAAAAAAAAATGTTTATTGACACTTACTATGTACTGCAAGGTTCCTGTCTTCAAGGAGCTCACACAAGATACACACTTATACACACAATCACACATAGGTGACAGAGGTTGCAGTGAATATTGGGAAGAAAACATATTTATTGATCACTGAAAATATGCTTACCACTATGCTAGCTCATTCCATCTTTACAAAAACCTCCTGGTTCCATATTTTACAGATATGCTTTGAGGCTCAGAGAAGTTAAATCACCTGCTTATGGTAAGTGGCAGAGCTAAGATTCAAACTCCTATCTATTTCCAATGACTGTTTATAGCTTTGTTTTAATTTTTTTTAATATGCTATAAAAATACAGATGATGGAGTAACTAATTCTACTCAGGGCTTAAAGAAGGCTTTTGAAAAGAAGTGGCATGGAGGTTGTCTTTAAAAACTACTGTAATGATCAAGATCTTGGTAAGTTCAGCGGCTATGGTGATATCAGATATGTATTCCCAAGGTAGGATCAACTTGCCAGTGTGGATCTGGTAGACTATGGGTAATTCTGAGTTGATTCTGAGGTTTCTAGCTCCAGTGATATCATTTATTAAAGTAGGAACCACAAAATGAAAGCAGGTTTGTGGAGCAAGATAACTCACTGAAATGACTGATTCACAACCAATTATTATATCAAGACATTATTTTTACCCGATTTTAATGGTAAAGGAGAAAGATAACTGGGCACAAGAGAAAAAGAAGGAAATTATGCTTTTGTAGGCTGAAATATGTGTAAACCCTTGGGAATATTTGAAAACTCTATAATGAAATGCTTTATACCTAAAGGTGAAAAAAGTATTTTCCAACAACACAATTGTTTAGCCAAAATCGTTTTACTTTTTGTTTGTTCATTTTTTCCCACTGCATGCTGGTAAAACTGTCAGCAATTAATTAATATCTTTTGAAGTTTCAGTCTTTACAAACTGCAAGAAAACATAGTGGGAAACATTTTGAGCCGAATAACATATTAATGTGCCCCTAGATTTCAAAGTCATGATTGTCTAAAATGCCTGTAGTTGTCCCACTGGGGTGTTTAAATTTTTGTAGATGCTCTCAAAACAATCCCTTCTGACCCTGAGTTAATTGTCAATCTTCTGAGGCTGGCTCTTGACAAGGATGGGAAAAGAGGCTTCCATTTGGGGTTATACACCAGAGTCTGTTAAGCCCGGATCCAATGCGTTTAGAGGTGTCCTCCCACCTCCTGCTGTTCTGAGAGCCACCATTTGATTAGAGTGTAAGCAAGGGGGAGAAACTTTTTTAAAAATGGAAAATAAAACGTACTAAGGCAAAAATAATATAAAATTACTATTCTAAACCAGTCTAATATTTTATTCAAACTGTCATTCTTTAACATAACAAGTAGTATGTAGGACAGGGGAAATACACTGATTTCCTCCTCCCCCCAAAATAATCTTACATGGTTAGGTTGGGCTTCTAGAAGCCTCTACAGCTTCTTGAGGTAATAAATTCCGTGGGTTTCCCGCACACTATGTAAAGCAGTACTTTCTTGTCTTTAAAATTCACTCTTCTAGGTTTCAAGAGATGCCTCTTAGATTTAATATTCCAGGAACTATCAAAGCCTGAATTCACCTGACACTTGGACTCAGTTATAGGATCACATGAACTTTTCAACCTACATCTGTTCAGGATTCACTCTTAATTATTTTGCTTTCAGGAATGACTTGACCATTTACCAGGTATGTGACCTTGGGCTAGCTGCAATAATTTATCTTTATCTCAGTTCCTTCATCTTTAAATACATTTCAATAGTATCTATCTCAGAGGATTATTTTAAAAATTAAACCATTCAATGTGTAGAAAGACTTTAGAGTACTGCCTGATTTCTATGGTAAGCGTTCAATAATTCTTAAATATTATTTTCATCATATACGCAGACAATGTCTAGATTTTAACACACTGAACAATGATATATTTATAGCACTTACCATTTACCACTCACTGTTTAAAGAATTTTACATATATTAAATCATTTGGTTCTGAAACTCTATAATGAATATACTGCTATTGTCATCACCATTTTATATATGAAGAAACTGAAGTTGAGGCAACTTAAATAAATTGCCCAACATCACACAGATAAAAGTGGCAGAGCTGGGATTATCCTAGAAGGTCTGCAGATAGATTATACAGCCTTAGCTATTATCTTATATTGTATCTCATAATCGTTGCTGGAAGATGTTAGTTATTATTTAATTAGTCTTCTTATAAATGTTGCTGCTTCTGTTGTTATTGACCCTCATCCTTTTAGAAAAATCCAGCTGAGGAGAACAACAGCTGAGAAGATGAAGTTGAATGTATCTTTCAACAGCATCATAAGAATTGAGAAGGCAGGAAACTAGGTTTTCTCACTCAATAACATCACTGAAATTGGAAGGATTGGATATGGACGTAAGTCGAACTAAGTTTGGCTCTTGATTTTTATTGAATGTATATTCACATGCTCAGTGGCAAAACAGTCGTGAGAATCCAAACTTTTCAATAAACTGCTCTGAACCCTCAGGTAAAACTATGGAGAAATAAGATGTGGGTGGAGGAGAAAATACAAAGGATAAACAGATCGGGGCAGCAGAGTGGTTGAATGGGAAACATCAATGGGGAAAAAAATGACACTTTCATGGACCCCCCCCCCAAAAAAATATACACTATTTTAAGGTAGTGCATGAATAGTACCATTTAAGTTGGATAAAGAGGTGGTATAGTACAGGGGGGTTGACAAACTATGGTCCGTAAGCCAAATATAGTATGACACCTATTTCTGTATAGTCCCAGGAGACAAGAATGATCTTTACTTTTTTTGAATTTTTTTAAAAAAGACTGTAAGAAAATATTTTGGAACACATGAAAAATATATAAAATGCAAATTTCAATTTCCATAAATAACACTGTATTAGAACACAACCAACCCATTTGGTGATGTGTTGTCATGTCTCTTTTCTCACTACAACAGCAGAGTCGAATAATCCCCACAGACCAGATGGCCCACAAAATTTAAATGTTTCCTATCTGGCCCTTTACAGAAAAAGTTTGTCAACCTCTGGCATAGTGCAATGGAAATAACTTAGTTTCTGCCAAAAAATATTAATTAGTGTCACATGGATAAAAATTGCTGCATTTCTGTTGCCTTAGGTTTCCTCACCTGTAAAATGAGAGAGTTGCCATGGGTCACAGTGGTTGTCAGACTAACCCTTAGGAATGCTGGGGTTGGCTAGGAGGGGTCACTGAAGGGCAAATGAAAGAAGCCAACAGGGAAGACCTTTGTCCTTCCTGCAATCCCCCTTCTACAACCAGAACCATGACTCTTGCATATGATTTGTCTAAAGAACATTTCTGAAGAATGGATTGCAGTTTCCAAAATAAAAACCATATCTGACTACACTGAAAGGGCCTCTATGACTGTAAGTAGGCCTCGTTCTGCCTTCCCACTTTCCTATCTTGCCCCCTTTCCCATGGTAGAGGCACTCTCTGGATATTTATTTGTCAAGGCCTGTCCTAAGATCAGAGTAGGCAGGTTCACTTTCTCCACTGCAAAATCTACATGTTCATCAGTGAAAAATTTTAAGCCCTATCATTCAAAGCTCTGGGTCTATACACTAATGATAGAACTTTTTTCCTTGAAAATAAGCCCTTGTCCAGGTTACCCTTGGCTTTAAAATATCTAAATGCATCAGTAAGAAACAGTGGCTAGTGTCTTGGATAAAAGGAAAGAAAAGAAGAGGGGACTAAAAAACTGAATTAGCTGCTGAATTTCAATCCTTTTATGTAAAATATATATGCCACCTCAAAAGTGAAAAATTTCATCAACAAAATTAGATAGGGAAGAGAAATGTATGCATAATACTGAATAGCAATTTCACCCTCCCCCCCTTTTTTGTAACTTTATATTGATCTTCTGACAGAACCATCAGGTGACTGGTTGTTTGCTTCAATGCTATGATGATAGCCTTCCACAAATTCCATCTGTCTCCGGAGATTATTAAAGAATGGAGCGCCCTTTGGTTCTTTGTAGATGGGTATCATCTTCTTGGATGACAAAAAATTTTGCAATACATTTTCTTTTCCCTCTTAGTGATTTTGCATTTAGGAACTCTATGTTATTTTTACAGACTGATTTCCACTTAGAGATGGCAAAAATACAACTTTATGGTTCAAAGAGAAACGTTTAACATGGCTTATAAAAAATGTATAGAACTTCCCCAACATCAAATAACTCTTAGAATACTACAGCCTGGTAGGGTAAGTGTAAATGAAATCTAAACACACTCAAAACATACTTGAATTTAAAAATTAAAACAGAAAAAGACTCCAGGCAAAATGTATCATGATCTTGATAAGCCCAACTTATTTAAAAAGTTAATAGAAATATTTTGCTAAACCCACCATAACTAGGATTTCTTTAGAATTATCCCTTCGGAATTGTCCAGTGGGGGAAAAAAAAGTGTGAATGTGGAGATAACACACAATATTCTTGATGCCATGGTTCCCAATTGAAATAGTCTACTATGCTTCCTTTCTGATGCTCCCATGTGCTCTTGTTCTGAGCTGTTAAACACCGGCCATGACAGAAGCAGCTGCCTTGCACTGGGGTGTGAAAGTATCCTTAAGCATATTTGGTGGAGGAGCTAAGTTTATTCATTGTCATCACAAAAGTAATTGCAAGGACAGTGTAGCAACTGAACAGACCTAGTGTCATTTGGACAAAATAAAATTCTTGGTTTCACTCTTTGTAAATATATATTCTGCAGTAATATTTAAAATAAAGCTTCTTTACTAAAAAGTTTTATCAGAGATATAGAGTATTAAAAGAATTTAGAATATACATTCAATTTCACCTCCTCTCTTACCCCATTTCCCACCTCTTATCTCTGAAAATTGACTATGACGCTCCCACCTCACAGGGCTATCTGGAGATATCTCTTTTAAGCATTCTTAGGAGAATGGCATTACAATCATTAGGACTGTGGCGTAATTTAAAAGCAGTGGAAGTCAGCAGCACAGATATTAACAAATGGTTATGAAACTACTACCATCATAATCCCACCAAGTGGCAGAGTTCAGTGGTCCACTGATGATGCAACTGTGGGGTTGACCTGGAGTTCAATATGGAAATCAGAACAATGGATTAGCCCCTTGAATGAAAATTATACTTATCTACAAAGCAAAACAGCTACAGAGAAATAAAGTGATTCCTTTCAGAGAGTTGGAAAGCCTTTTTCTCCCCCTTACTGAGACTTTCCTCCCAATAGCATGCTTGAAAAGCACAAGTAGGAGGAAGCCAAGACTGACAGAAAGACACCTTCATCCTGACCCAGTCTTAATTTCCTGGTTTTCTTTTCTTACCTACGATAATTATAACTGCCCTGGTCCTCTTGATTCTGAAGTGTTTAACCTGCTCTTATTTTGTGTTACATTTTTCTCTTGACACCTTTATTTAAATGTATGTAAATATATGCAAAGTGACTATCCCAAGGCTCAGTGCAGTGACCTGATGCTCCTGACACCCCTACGTACACAGCACAACAGCTCCGAGTTAGAAACATTATTAGTCCCATTTTGGAGGAAAGAGGCCCTGCAAGGTTAAACAACTGCTTAAGTGGCCTGACCGGTGTCGAAACCAGGTCTGACTTCAAAGCCTGTACTACAGGTTCTCCTAAAACAATGTTACGCAAACCCTGAGGCTATACTGAGAGACTTCCAAGTTCTCCATGATATTTTAAAATGTTTTATAATACAGATGTGGTAGAAAACTTGTATTCTCCCTACACACCTGATAAATTTATGTATGTTTGAATTTTGATGATTATCTTAAAAGTTAATATGAGCATATTGGTATGTTGTGCATCACTTGGATGAAAAAGCTAAAATGAAGTGTTGTCACAGTTTTAAGGTCCATGTCTACATTCCAATCTTCCCCCTTTACAGCTCATTCTCCATGGAGTAGACAGATTCTTTGTCAAATAATGTTAAGTCCCCTGAACAAAATCTTCCAATGATTTCCTACTGCCATTCAAAGAAAATCTAAACTCTTTACCTCGCTTTATGAGGATTTTTTTCTCCTATATTTATAACAGTGCCTCAAAGAAGAAAAAGAAAGAAGAGTCACTCACAAAACAAATACAAATACTTTTGAATAAATGGATGCTTACTTTGGCACTAGATAATACTATTCTAACTGTTGAGAGATTAGGGAAAGAAAAAAAAAAAAAAAAAAAAAAAAAAAACCAGGCAGACCTAATAAGTAAACAATGTAATAAATGAAGGAAAGGCCAAATCATGGCATGTTACACTGGCTGAATGAGTATTTCTCAGAAGTTAAAATTAAAAAGGTGGAAAATGTGGGTCTCCCCACACACTCACAGTGGTATGAGATATGCTGAAGAAAGATCCTGCCATAGTTACAATGCAAATATTGCTTTAATTTCCTCAAAACAGCATCACTAGCCGCGTTAAGCTTGCTAATTTGAACTTCTTTTTATACTTTTGTTTGAATTCAACTCAATTCAAATTATATTAAAATATAATTTTATATTATTATGTACATTTATGCTTATTTATAGAATTTATTATGCAATTGTATATATTTATATTTTTAATATTATATATAAATATAAATTATAGATTTATAGCATAATGAGCTTCCACCCAGTTTCTTTTAATACAAACTAGCATTATTATATGAATAACTTAAATGGATTCATACATTTCTTAAGTGTGGGAAACACTACTTTATTCTATGCTGTCTCCTACTTCACACCTCTAAAATATCCTTTGAAGTCGATCAGATTTTAGTTAAATATCAAATATGAATTGTGATTAAAATACATCCTATAAATTATTGAGGACGATTGTGTCTCTCAAAGACTTAAGCATATCATCCTACAAGTAATTTGTAATAAACACCCCAGGAAGGAGAAAGTTTGCACAATGGATTAAATCAGTGGTTCTCAAAGGGTGGTCTTAAGACTAGCATCAGCAACTCCCAGGAACTTAGCAGAAATGCACATTCTTTGGCTCCATCCCAGCCCTACCACACCCCGAAATCTAAGAGTGAGAACTAGCTAGCTGTGTCCTAACAACCCTCTCCCAACCCCAGTCAATACTATGACCCCTAACTTTGAAGTCACTGGAGGAGATAATGACTCAGAGAATACTAAGAATTTAGCCAAATAATACAGAAATAGCTTCCATTAGAGTGGGTTTTTTACTTTAATTAAAAAAAAAAATGTGTTTCCCTTTGATGTGCATGGTGTCTTTCTAGCTGTCTTTCATTTTTTTTTCTTCTTCTTCTTTTCTTTAGGCTACAAATGTCAATGCCAGTCAAGCAGTTAAAATACCTTTTGGATAAATAGGCTGTGTTTACAAGATTCCAAATCAAGCAATTAACTTGATCATCTAATTCAATTAAACATGAAAGTGAATTCATTCCCCCTGTTTGCCTCTGCCTGCGGCGGGAGGCGAGGGTAAGCCTGACACATAATTCCGTAGCAGGTAGTTCCAGTCTGCAAAGCCATCTCTGAAATGAGGTCTAAGAAGTGTCCCAGAAGCCACTGTGTGGCTTCAGAATCTGCATTTGAGTCTCATACTCTAGGCACCACACTGCCATCATTGTGACTGGTAATGCCCTCTAGAGCTCCAAAGTCTGTAGTTCTCGGAGAACAGGCACCATTGAAGCCAGGAAGCTTCCAAAGGGCATGAGTTGCGTTCAAGTTTCAAATTCATTTATCTTGAATTAGTCTGTGGGAGAAATGGAAATGCAGTTTCCCCAAGAAAGACCAGAAAAAGGCCAGTTACCCCTCTTAAAAATACCATTTAAAATAATAAATTGTTTCCCCACAAACACGTTTCCTCATTGGCCCCTGAGTGAATTCCTGTACTGTTTAAAACAACAACGGAGTCTCTTCTCTAAAGAAAGACACCACGTGACCCCACAAGCACTCCAGGAGAACAAAATAGCCCCAGGCGTTCATCTCAGAGGCTGTGGGTCCTTCAGCAGCAGGGAGCTTGGCACCCAAGAACACTTTTCACACCAGGTGCCCCGACAAAATTATCAGCTGGGAGAGAAAAGTCACTCCTGTAGAGCCCAGAGTCACAACACAGCTAGGATTCCGAATCAGCCTCTCCAAGGAAGCTGCTTTTGTTGGGAAGTCATTACAGAAGGGGGAGGAAATTGAAGAGAAGAAAAGAAAATTAGATCCGAAGGAAAATGCACCGTCTTTGAGAGACATGCTCATCTTGTGGGATATGTGTCCCTTTGCTTGGATGTAACCTGTTTAACTATAAAAAGCCCCATGTCCTCTAATTCCAAGGAAAATTTATGAATACGAATACTGAAAAGCAGCCCTCTGACTAATCTTTTCTGAGATGGCAGCAGTTGGAAGACTCAGTGCTTATTTGTTGAAACTGTGGTTAATGTGCTTATCTGTGCTCGGATCACTCTTCCTTTTTCCAGCTCTACGACAGGTTATTCAAGAACCATAAACTCATTTCAGGATTCATGAACTCAAAACCTATTATAAGTTAAAAAGGTTTTCTTTGAACCAAAATCTGTAACAGGTTCAATAATAGTAGGAAACCTATATTCTTTTCTAAGGAAAAAGAGTTGTAATAAACAAGATAATCGCTGGCTGTGTTTGTAGGGGGTAAGATACAGTTCAAGTCTGCCATACGAGAAACAAAAACAAAAAAGCCAACCATGGCCTTGCCTTGTGCGGATGCTTTGACTCTCAAAGAGTCAAAATATTTAACACAAACTTTCAAAAATAATCTGATAACTCTGCCTTTTTATGGTTTAAATGTAAAGTCAGGAAAGAATGTTTTCTAAGAACCCTAAAAGCTGAAAACCTGTATTTGGTAATTATTTTAAGGTGATCAACTCAGAGCCCTCCTCCAAAAGTAGAAGCAGCATCACTCACAGCATGACTCGTAGGAAAAAGCATAGATCTGGGGCACAGGTAGTTCAGAATTTAAATCCAAACTCATAACTGCTTTGTTGTACGTGTTTGGGTAAGCAACAATATATGTCAAGCTCTATCTGACTGATTCAACTGACATTTATTTATCTGGTGCTTACTATGTGCCATTTCTAGGTTTCTTAGCCAACAGAAAAAAGCAGCAAGGAGGCTGGTATATTGGAGGTGAATGAGTGAGGGGAGAAGCGATCAGAGAGCTAAGGCAGGGCCAGGCCATGTAGTAGCCTGAAGCCATCACAGTCTTCAGCTTTTATCCTTCCTAAGAGAAGAGCCCTTGGAGGGATTCCATCAAAGGAAAGAGATGACGCTCTGCTGTATGTTTCTCCAGGACTGCTCTGCAGAGGGTCAGGAAAACCAGTTAGGAGGCTGTTGCCATCACCTGGGTGAGCGATAATGCTGTCATGAACAAGGGCAAGTGGTCACTTGATATACTTTGAAGATAGAGCCAGGATAATTTGCTGATGGATTCAATAATGAGTATGAGAGAAAAAGAGAAGGCAAAGATAACTCCAAGATTTTTGGCCTGAGTAAGTGGAAAAATAAGGTAGTCATTAACTGATACTGTGCAAGGAGCAGGTTACGGTCAGAAAAAAAAGGTGAAATAGCAAAAGCCCAGCTTAAATTTAAAATGTCTGTTAGATGTCCAAGTGGATATGGTACCTAAAGACACAGGAAAGAGATGTCTAAGGACTAAGTCTAGAGCAACTCCATCATTAGAGATCAGGATAAGGAGAAAATAGAAAAAAAAAAAAAAAAAAAAAAAAAAGACAGGGAAGGAACAACTGAAGAAGATGAGAAAAATTAGGAGAGTGTAATTTTGGGGAAGTCAAGTGAAAAAAAAGTTTCAGGAAGAGAATAAATGCACTGTGCTAAATGCTTCTGAGATCAAGTCAGATAGAGACTGAGATTCCATCGCTGGATTTAGCGGTGTGAAGCCCATCCAACAGTGATCTTCAAGGATCAACTTTTGACAAGAGTGACTTCAATGAGGTGGTAGAGTGATGGTCTGATTGGAATGGTTTCAAGAAAGAAGAAGAGAGAAGCTGGAGTCTTCTCTCCAGTAGAAATCCCATTCAAGGAGTTTTGCCATAAAAGAAAAGAATGAAATGGGATAAGGGGCAAAAGAGGAAAGTGGAGTTGAGGGAGGATTTTAAATTTTTTTAAGATTGGAGAGATAATTGTATGTTACTGGCTGGTGGAAGTTATTCAACAGAGAGGGGAAGAATTACTGCTGCAGGAGAAAGAAATGAGAATTGCTGGAGGGATATCTTTGAGTAAATAAGGGAGGATGATATTTAGTACACAAGAAGCAGGGCAAGGCTTAGCTGGGACCATGACCAGTTATCTCATAGGACTAGCAAAAAAAAGTAGGGTGTATATACATTGTTACAGAGTGAAAATGAGAGGAAACAGGACAAGGTATGAATATAGTCATCCAGCAGAGTGAAGAATGAATGAAATAGGGAAATACAGCATAATACTGCCAGATAGCATTCAGGGCCCACCAAGGTAGCTGGTTATGAACATGATGTGTGATTTTCTCCAGCAATGCTTGACTCCTTGTGTGCTAGAACAAAATAGGGGAAGAGTTAGTTGGCCAAGGGAGTTGACCAAACAGGTGCAACAATGTGAGCGTAGGGCAAGGGAGATAAGAGTGTATGCAAGAGAGTGATTACAATGATTGAGGATAGGATTTAAGCTAGGTAAAGAAGGACAGGAAGACATGAGGTAGGTGAAGGATTGTGAAAAAGGGGGTAGGATCGATGGATTGAAGACAGGAGTAGATGCATTAAGGAGGGATAATGTATAGATATGAGATTCAATTCTGCATGTTTTTAGGGAGAACAAACATGTGGTCTGGGAATGTCAATGGGAATCAAGGACAACACCTACCTCACCTTCATATCTACTGGGGTGTGGTATTTGGGAAAGAAAACAGCTACCCCTTGAGAGGACTTCATGGTAAAGCACAGGGAAGAGCCAAGTTTCCATTAAAACAGGAATGTGAAGGAAACAATCGGAGCAGACGCTGAGATACTGGAGATTTTCAGAAGGCAATTATGAAAGGGGTTTGGAAGGTAAAGATAGATGGGATACGGGGTCCAGGAAGTTGGTGCTCAGAGTCATGTGGATATTAGATAATGGGATGAGAAATGACCTCAGGTGCCTGGGCTTCAGTGACTGTGAACCAGCCATAATGAGATCTGTCCACCTGGCCCCAGCCCTTCCCTGTGCCTCCGGAGGATGTAAGTCTCGGGAAACATGGGAGGGAGAGGACTATTGCCAAGAGCAGGACAAGTTACGGGGCCTGCCTGATTCTGGAGAGGTGATTTTACCCCTAATGGGGATTTGATATGCTAATTACAAACTTAGTTCTTAGTTAATGTCTGCACTTGCATGTAATAAAACACCATTTATTAAAACGATCCTAAAAATCAAATTTGCCTGTACTATGTGAACTATCATTAGTTTAAACTATTTGGGGCTCCAATTAGTTTAGATATACCTCTTTCACAAAAAGAATATTTCATTTATTACATAATCCTTTACCACTATATCTTGCATTTTATGAATTTATTCTTTTCATAGTGTGGTCAAAATTATCTACTTGATTGACTATTAGCAGTTTATTAAAGGGAGACGTGAGTGTATTCAGGAAAAGGGTTTATGCCACGTTGGCCAAAAGGATGAAGTTCCCTTTGGTTTCTTCACATCTTTTTATTTTATTTTATTTGCGGTACGCGGGCCTCTCACTGTTGTGGCCTCTCCCGTTGCGGAGCACAGGCTCCGGACGCGCAGGCTCAGCGGCCATGGCTCACGGGCCCAGCCGCTCCGCGGCACGTGGGATCCTCCCGGACCGGGGCACGAACCCGCGTCCCCTGCATCGGCAGGCGGACTCTCAACCACTGCGCCACCAGGGAAGCCCACATCTCATTTTTGATGCTCTTTCTCACTCACTTTCTGGCCCCCTGGTGTCCCATGCTTGCCCTTTGCTGTCTATTCCTGCGGTTCCCTTCCTTTTGCCTGTTCAGTCCCCCAAACTCTCTTGCTCCTCGATAGAATAATCTCAGTTAGGTGTTAGGAGGAATTATTCACATTCGAGTAATGTGACTACACTAAGCAATGACTGATTTTAAGGTAAAAATGGGTACTTTTACAAAAAGAGAAAGATAGCTTGTTAACTCAAATACACTTTCACTGGATAAAAATATGCGCCTTTAATTGAGGAGGCTGCAAGGAAGGGCTGTTTACTAGTGGCCTTAATCTGCTCTTAACTAGAACCGTTTCTGTTTTCATAACCCATCTCATGTGTCCATCACAGCACACACACATACCACACAAACACGAGTCATGACAGGCCAACAAACACCCCAAATCAGGAATTATGATAGGCCATTCCACTTCTAAAATACTGCTTCCTGTACTAAAACAACCATCCAGTGTTCGTTTTTCTTTTTCACAGCTGCTTTTTATTAGTGGGAAGAACACTTTCTTTTTTTAAGGAAGTGCCATCAAACATTTGACCATATTAATCTCCCATGTGTAAAACACACTTTACTTGGATTCTCAGCAGGGTATGTGTCCTTTCTGAATTTGTTTTCTGGGGAATAGGAATTTATTCAAGTAAATTAATTTGCAAACAGACACAGCTATTGCTGGATGAATGGATTTTCTCTTGGCACTCTGAGGCGTAGCTCTGCGGGTATCTGGGCTATTGGCACTGGTTGAAGTCCTTAGCTTGTCTGCCAGACCCATTCCTATAATGCTGTGAGAAAAATATACGTGACAGTTCTGCAGCTCAGAACACAGCTTGGCCATCTAGCTTCCAGCTCTATCTACTATGGAGTATTTAAGTGGATTCTAGTAAACTCGTAGATGAGACCACGCAGTTGCTTTTCGGTGTTTTTTTTTTTTTTTGCTTGTGAATATAACATTTTCACTATTTCCATTCTTTGCATTAAATTTTCTGAGGGTTCTATCACATGAAAATAAAACCCCTAGAGGTTCAGCAATACACAACTACCCACTTAGAGCTGGCTAATTCTGGAAATTCTTCAAACTAGAGAGATTCAGAAAATACTTCACTGTCATATCCTATTGTTCCGAATACAGTAAAACAGTGTCAGCAGATAGGCTTCTCCCAGGCAAGCAAATGGCTAGGTAGGACCTTGATCGATCAGTTTAAAAAAGGAACAGAAGGCTTAATGGCAGTAATTTGCCTTGTTTTGTTTGTTTTTAATTGTATCCTTAGTGCTTAATGTAGAAACAAAATTCAACCAAAGGGAACTGTGGTAATATTAACAAATGTGTATTCATCAATCTGGACAGAGAAATCTGGTAGAAAATAAGATGTCCCAGAAAGTCTCTCACTATGAAGGTGTAAAATTCTTTTGCAAAATTTACCATGCAGTCCATAATATTAGGATTCCTTGAGCATCGACTCTCCCAGAAGACTCAGATATGGCATAACATCAATCATGGTGAGTCTATGCAGAGATGTGACGATAAAGACCCAGTAAGAACAGTCCTCAATTTACACAAGAAAGAATGAAAATAAGGAATTATGGTGCCTATTTTCTGAAACTGATTTCACAAGCATTCCTTTTTTTGTATTTGGCCTTAGGTCCTTAACTGCTCTGGGTCTCAGTTTCACCATCTGTAGGAAAAGGTTAGAAACAAATGAACTTGATGTTCTAATTTTATGTTCAGAGCTCGTCTCTAATATTTAATTTTTATTTTAACCCCTTGTGAGATGTTCTCTTAAAAACCCTAAATTAAAATGTAAACATGAGAGCTGATCCACCAACTGTTTTATTTTCCCAAAGTAAATGTACATGTGTCTAAATCGAATATCAAAGGCCTACGAAAAGTATATTTCACCGAAAGAATGCTATTTCAGTGGGTCTTTCATAGTTCAGGAAGAGGTCACCTCTATGCAAAGAGTTCCGGTAATCAGAATAAGTGGAAAGAACCTGACGGCCAAGTTGAATACAGAAAGGCCCACTCAACAGCAGAAGGCAAATTTGCTTTCTCCATTAGCTGAAAAACCTGTTAGAGATTTTTCAGGCAGGAGGGAAAAGAGTCGGAAGGAAAGGAAATTGTTTTTCCTGGTTTTCCATCTGCCGGACTCCTGTTCACAGAGAAGAAAAATCATTATTGGGAGGAGAATGCTAGGCTCTAAATAGAAGTAGCATTGACTCTGCTCTTGCCCTTTCCTTATGTGTAATTTTCCTGTACTGTTTAAGAATATGTGTATTCTTGCCTCTTTTTATAGCTTTAAAAAAAAAAAAAGAAAAACTCCAGGGAACTTAGAATTAGAACTGGGCTGCTAGTTTGCCTCTCACGAGGCCAAGTCTCTGGTACCTATAAAATAGCTGAGTGGCAGAGATGACCATTCACTATTCCCTTCTTACTAGTCGGTGCCAACATAATATATTTCAGATGGCCCCTCGTGGGGGGAAAAAAGCTGCAGGAGGGTGTAAATCAATACGACCAGCAACTCTTTAATAGTCAGAGCTTCTGCAACACTTAATGCTCCCATCCTCATGGGAGAGCAGCTATTCAGACTCTTGTTAAAGGAAAAGCTACAATACTCTCCAGTCAATAATCAGATGATTTGTCTGTGTGTACCTTGGTCATGTTATATTTCTTCCCCAATTACGAGTTATTCTTAGGATTCTAAATGATTATTCTTTAATTATTATTATTTTTTAAATGGTAAATTTTGTTAGCCTATAAACTATGTGTGGGGCGTGTGCATAAGTTAATCTACCAACTTTCATTAAAAAAAAAAACTTCATTTGTGTTTTCTTGCCAAAAGTCTTAACACACTTTGTAAAAAATGGCTTTTCAAGTCGACCTTGTATAATGTGTACATACCCAGAAATAAATAAGCCTCGGTAAGATGCTGTGTATGTACGTTAACTGTTTTCTTCCCATTTTGAGCTATTGACTATTGACTATTGACTCTAAGGGGCAGGTAAACTCTATACCTAGGCTGTCCAAATGAGACTATTTTGATTTAAATTAATAAAAATCAAATTAAATAAAAAATTTAGTTCTACAGTTGCTCTAGTTATATTGTAATTATTCAGGAGCCACATGTGGTTACTGGCTATCATACTGCACAGCACAGATATAGAGAGTTTCCATCACTGTAGAAAGTTCCATTGAACAGTGCTGGTCTGCACAATTTCAGTTCCTATGTATAGAAATGCCTAGAGAGATTTTTTTTTTAATTTATTTGTTTGTTTGTTTATTTATTTATTTATTTTTGGCTGCCTTGGGTCTGTTGCTGCGCGCAGGCTTTCTCTAGTTGCGGCAAGCAGGGGCTACTCTTCATTGCGGTGCACGGCCTTCTCATCGCGGTGGCTTCTCTTGTTGCGGAGCACAGGCTCTAGTAGGCTCAGGGGCTTCAGTAGTTGTGGTACGCAGGCTCAGTAGTTGTGGCACATAGGCTTAGTTGCTCCGCAGTATGTGGGATCTTCCCGGACCAGGGCTCGAACCCCTGTCCCCTGCATTGGCAGGTGGATTCTTTACCACTGCAGCACCAGGGAAGTCCCCTAGAGAGGTTTTTAACCAAGACTTCCAGAAAGTTATAAAATATTTTGAAGAAAATTACCGATTCTACTCTCTGCAATACGATTAATATATGATTTATTTTAGAGGTAGTTTTTGTTTTTTGAGAAAAACCACAGTTGATACCTTATACAATGATATCCTTTAATTGCCTTTCATGGGTTGAATTTTTATATGTCCGCTGTCTAGTGAGTATTCACTTAGCCTTCCTACCAGTCAGCAATTTAGGTTACCCTCTGTCTTGACAGTGGTTTGAACAATAATTTTAAAATTCTACCAATTTTTACTCCAATATTTTATTTAAAATAATGGCAAAGTGAAAGTGGTGACAGTCATCTAAAGATGTGCATGTTTCTTAGTTGTAACACAAGTAGGACAACAAGGAAGTTAGATGTACCTAAAGTGATAAACCATTAGATTAAATTGTATGTTTTATTCAGGATAGAATGATGTAACTATGTATGCTCAAAGTAGCGACTATTTAGCTTCAGTTGGATGGTATTTGAGCCCAGATAGGACAACCTCAGTGGCATAACACAGTAAAGGCTAACCTGGTGTCCTGGCTGTAACTACCTGACTCAGCTGCTTCCATCTCGCAACACCACTAAGCACTGTGGCCGCACAAGAAAAGCTAGAGGGTGTCTTGGCTCACATCCCTTTGAAGCACATTCCATTATCCAGAACTCAGTCCCATGGTCCCAAACTATGTGCAAGGACACTTGGGAATCTAGTTTCTCTCCTTGCCTGTGACGAAGAAATGTATGCGATGACATTTCACATTGTTTCTGCTACAGTCTGCCCATACGTAAAACCCCCAGACATTTTCGTTTGATTTCTTACTCACAAAACTCACCCCTTCCCCAAGGGAGGAAACGCATCTAGTCACTTAGAATCCAGGATCTCGAACAATGTGTATTAGCATCCATAAGGTCTAGATGTAGCTCTTACGGACCTGGTAATCTTCTGGTTAAAAATGGAAGGTTTAAGCTCCCTACATATTCTACGTATAAAATCTCGAGACAAGGACAGAATTCATCCAAAGGAGAAGAATGCGGAGACGAGCAGTCATTGCTTCACAGCAGTTTTTAGATCACTCTGGTGTAAACTGTGAAATCTCTGCTCCCCAACCAGGGAACAGGAGAGATTTCTAATACAGGCCCTGTTTCTGCTTTCTAGGAGGAACATCCCGGGCCATTGTTCTTAGTGGCTTCTGGCTCATGTTCTGGGAGGATCCTCCTTATTCATTATCCTCCTTGGCTGCATGTGAAGAAGGGAAGATGAGGGGAGGAAACATGCTCTACTTGAGGTCTATTCACGGTCTTTGAAGTCTGTCTCCTGGTCATGGAAGGCTGGAGGCCCAACTTGTTTTACATGTTGAACAAAGAAAGGTCTTAATCAGTAAAGGCTTGTGGATTCTATGTCAACATAATTCTCTCAATAACTTAGTAGGTTTCTAACCCTTTTGCCTTCAGCTAATCCTACGTGCTAGCAACTACAACCAAAATCCTTTCGAAACACAGTTCTTAAGGGAATGGTGACTACCCTAAGGTTGTAGGGAACATGAGAGAAAGACCCACATGTTTAACCGGACCTTCTCCCTGAGTCACTTGATTCAGTTGAGAAGTTTTGCTAGACATTTACCACTCACAGCCTTTTTAAAAATCTCTAGAAGCAGTAAGTTTTTCCAAAATTCAAGGCCCTGAATCTCTGGGTGTTTTCTATCTTTTTGTGTCAGCTTGCAGACAATATAATTATTTCCTGACTGTACTCCCAGTTCAGCTAACACACAACTATACAATTTGTACACTGTTGCAAGTACACACTTACTACAGTCCTGTTTTGCAGACTTTTCCCCTAGAGCTATAAGCCAAGAAGATACAAAGTCTACCTTTTGATATACAGTAGATGATAAGTAGTCTTCAGATATTTTGCACAACAGGTGCCACTATCTTTTCAGCCTTCCATATCAGTTCTTTTACTGCTCGTTGCCCAACTGCTAAGCAATTGCTAAATATTTCAGGTCATCATTACAACAACACCTCATTTGCAGCATCAAATACTTTATCAGTCAGGATTTGATCAACTTCACAGAAACCACTGTAGTAATTCCAGGTGGGAAGAGTTTTATTAAAGCACTGGAAAGCTGGGGAAATGAAGATCAGGAGCCCACCTCTAGCAAATCCTTAAGACACCTGGGAAAGGGCTACCAGCTGTGAATACTGTCTTGACAGGCGTCACCTAATCCCACGACCCATTTTGCCCTCATCCCACGCAATCTGCTCTAGGACAGGACATCCATCCCTTGCTCCAATGCCCATCATGATGATTACAGGTGGATTTTAGTCATTTCTCATTAGTTTGGACAGGACTGCTTAATGCTGCAGCTCTGTCTCTTTAACCAGATTTCCCAGCTACATTTACTCCAAGTTCAGCATTCCTCTGAACTGGTGGCTTCCCCTCTCCTGAGAAGGGACACCCATTTGAGCAGAACAATGGAATGCCTTTTAGGCTATAGTAATAGGGCACATGACTAATGGTGAATATTCTATGGGTTATAATTTCAGAAATGGGTAGAGGAGAAAAGTCCGTTTGTTGAAGATACTTAAATAAAAAATTGTGAATTCAGCAAACTGAACTGTTTTCTTCAAATTCAAAATGACTTCTGCAGCAGCAATACAATCTCTGGCAAGTCTAGCACTTTCTAGGGATGAGGGACTTATTAATAGAATATATGGAGAGCTGGTGAGCCAGTCTTTCTTCTACTCAGTCCCCTTCTGCCTTTTACAGAGAACTGAGCAAGAGTAAACTATAATAAGGGTCTTCGGGCTTCCCTGGTGGCGCAGTGGTTGGGAGTCTGCCTGCCGATGCAGGGGACACGGGTTCGTGCCCTGGTCCGGGAAGATCCCACGTGCCGCGGAGCGGCTGGGCCGGTGAGCCATGGCCGCTGAGCCTGCACGTCCAGAGCCTGCGCTCCGCAAAGGGAGAGGCCACAACAGTGAGAGGCCCGCGTACCGCAAAAAAAAAAAAAAAAAGTCTTCTTATAGAAATTATTTTTTTAATGCTACAATAGTGTGCCACCAAGGGACCTCATACAGTTTCCTTCCCTTCATCCTGGGAAAGTAACAAAACACCCAGTCCTTTGTTCTACTGTAATGGAGGCTTTAGATGCTGTGGTTGAAATTCAAGTGTGTTTCAGTGACAAGTCTTTGTTTGCCACCTTTCTCTGTACAGAGCAATAGACCTTTCTACTTGTTTGCAAACAAACAAAAAAAGGAGCATCATATTCATTTTACAGGCAGCCAGGGAAATAAAAGACATGGGGAATGAATAATGGAACATCACCGAAGACCCCTAATGGTATTTGACAACCTGCCAGAAGACAGAAGAGACATTGTCGGAGACAGAATTAAAAACCAGCAGACAGGCCTGCTGATCCACCACAATAATTATTGAAGCCTCCCAGAAATAAATCTGAATTAACACACAATTGTTGGGCCTGGGGTTAGTTTTTTCCAACAGTAAATATGAAAAAGGCTGTTGTTACAATATTTCTGCTTTTAAAAAGCACACTAATAATTAGCCCCCCTCAAAATGCAAACCAACACATTTTTAAGCATGAAAATAAGAAAAGGAAGGAAACTATATAAGGGATTCCAATGAAGGGCACAACGAAAAAGAATGAGTTTTCCGGGGCTTACCCTGGTAGCACAGTGGTTAAGAATCCGCCTGCCAATGCAAGGGACACAGGTTCGAGCCCTGGTCCAGGAAGATCCCACCTGCCGCAGAGCAACTAAGCCCGTGAGCCCCAACTACTGAGCCTGCTCTCTAGAGCCCGTGTGCCGCAACTACGGAAGCCCGCGTGCCTAGAGTCCGTGCTCTGCAATGAGAAGCCACCGCAATGAGAAACCCACGCATCGCAACGCAGAACAGCCCCCGCTCGCCGCAACTAGAGAAAGCCCGCACGCAGCAACGAAGACCCAGTGCAGCTCCCTCCCCACAAAAAAAAAGAGAGAGAATGAGTTTTCCCCTTTTACTCTCTTCTCTGATACAAGAGCAGAGAGCTACCCAATAAAGTTAGCAGGAAGTAAATTTTAAATCTAATAATAACTTCATTAGCTGGGTATATGGAATTCTCTACAGCAAGAGGTCAGGAGATGAAGTACAGTGGCTGGATTTTTAAAAGGACTGGATCATTTTATGTTCATTAACAACTTCCTGAGTTTGGCAAGCAAAGATAATGAGAAAGGTAATCTGGTCACTTGTAACAGGGTACAAACCAGTTGCTTCAGCAGGTTTTAGAAGGAACTGCTTCCCTCTTTTATAAGACACCATACAATTAAATGAGTGTGTCATGTTTCTATATATCTTCCTCTGAACCAAAGGATTTTCAGTCATTCCTGGAGAGAAGATTTTAGGCCCACTGAATCGATGTTCAAATGCCTAGAGCATATTATAGTAGTCCACAAAGTTAGGACTAATTCTGAAATGAGGTAAAGTACGCATTTATTAAACTGTCTGCTGTCAATGTCTTCTTCCCATTCATCGTCCGCCGGCCACAGTTGCGAGCACAGCAATGGAGTCATATCTGGAAATTCTGCACAAGTCACTCAGGTAAAATCTCAAAGATAAATCTCCTTTATGTGCATCAGCATTACTATGAAGAAACAGGAGACAACCCCCCGCTTCTTCTGAAAACTGTATATAAATGCAAGCCAGACCAGCAGTGCCTATGTGCTGGGCACTGTTTACGGATGGAAGAGTTACAGTGCAAGAGAGGCAGAACTAGCCGTCTTCAGGGAGCAGACAGCACAAGGGAGAAGGCAGGTACTGACTTTTCAAATGCCCCAAAGGCAGTGTTTCCTTTATTCTAGTCTTAGAGAAGGGAATGACCAATTCAGATATTGCCAGCTCAGTCCTCTCTGTAACAACTGGGAGGGATCATTGTCCTTATCACCCTGTCTCTTTTGGAACCTGAGTTCATCACATTAAACATCAATGAATTATAACATTGAGAACAGCAGTATTTTATGGCTATACAGGAAATCCTTTCACCTAGCAAGCCAGGTACTTCAAAATGCTTCCAAAAGTAGCAAACTTGTTACATGTATTGACAATTATATACTATCTTGTCACACCACATATGCAGAAAACAGTAGAATACTTTATGGGGCTAGATCCTAAGTCCATTCTTTTGTTTACTCATTAAATAAGCAAATACTTATAATGAAGTAGAGTAAGAACCAGGGCAGGAGATAAAGTGAGAAATGGAACCAAGTTGAAAAATGGTAACAGGAATGAATACGTTGTTTTTTAAAAAAACTATTTATTAATTTATTTATCTGGCTGAACCCCCTGGTCTTTGTTGCAGCATGCGGGATCTTTTTTAGTTGCGGCACGTGGGATCTTTGGTTGCAGCATGCAAACTCTTAGTTGAGGCATGTGGGGCCTATTTCCCCAACCAGGATCGAATCTGGACCCCCGGAATTGGGAGCACAGAGTCCCAGCCACTGGACCACGAGGGAAGTCCTAATTACATTGTTGAAGGCTTTATATGCCCAGCCGCAGAGTTTGGAATTTATCCTACAGGTAACAGGTACCATTGAAGATTTTGAGCTGGGTAATGCCATCATTACATTTGAGTTCTCAAAATATCACTCTGGTGGGAGTATAGCTCTATCCAAGAAGGGAGGCAGAAAGTTTTCTTACAAAGCTCTTTCAGTATCTAGGGAAAATAAGGATCTGAAATAGAATAGTGTCAAAGAAAGAATAAACAGAAGAGGATGTCTTCAAGTCACTTAAGAAATGGCATCTTCAGAATACTGGGACTAATTGAATACGGAGAGAAGGTTAAAAAGAAATTATTACAGTAACTCCAAAGGATATGATAATGCCATGATTTGAGCCATGGATTCTAACCTATCTATATGTGGAAATCATCTGTGGACTTTAATAAAAACACAGATGCCCCATATTACGAAAGAGGGGGACTGGAATAAAGCCAGGCACTTGCATTTTTCACAACTTGCACAGGTGAGGTTGACATGCAGCCAGGAGAAATACTGGGACAGGGAATACAGGAAACCTGCGGATTGGGCATGAAGGGGAAAGATGACTTTCCTTTTGAACACAATGTAATGTAGGTACTTTCGGAAATGAAAGACCCTGAGGGGAGCTGGGTCTCCTCTATGTTATGTGCCTAGCCCCGTGCCTGGTACACAAGGGCATTCCGTAAGTGTTTATTTAACTGAAGGAAAATATCAGTGGGCAATCAAAAACATGGGAGTAGAATTTTAAGTAGAGGATACACTGAGACACACCATGTCACAATGGAAAGAAAGTAGGATTTGCAAACAGAAGGAGATGGTCCCAAATTCCAGCTCTGCCCCTCGCTGGCTGTGTGGCTTTGAACAAGTTACTCAGCCTCTCTGAGATTCAGTTTCCTCAACTATGAAGTGGAGAGAATAATGCTGCATTTTCAATAATTTTGAAAGAAGTAACAATATACATGAATATATGTATCACTACATATTGTAATTAATATTTAAATCACCTAGGATTGAGTCTCAACTCAATAAATGGTAATTATTGATACAGTCACTAACCATTTTCTTCACATGGACTCTGAAGTGAGTGAGATCTTCTAGGAAAGATTCATTAGTCAAAGAAGAAGGACAATAACATAACACTGAAGTACATGAACAATAAAAGGGCAAATGAGAAAACAAATAAAAATAATAAGAAGTGGTGATAGGAGAGAAGAACCCAGACAAGCAATTTAAGGATGGAAAGAGTAACCAACAGTGCCAAGTTCAGTGAAGAAGCCAAGTGGGCGTCAGGTGAAAAATGACCATTGGATTTGGCATCTAGTTTGTCATTGGTGACTTTAGTAACTACAGTTACACTGGAATTAATAAACTGGATTGAGCAATATACATACTATGGAAGAAGTACAGATACTGCATGTGCCCCTCTCTTTCAACAAATTTAATGTTCAAGAAAAACATTGAGAGTAATAGTTAAGGGGGGATCAGAGCTGAGGACACACTGCTGGGTCTTGGGGACAGTAAGTATTGTTGGGCATTTTTAAGGCTAGGTCTCTACTCCCTCCCCAATACTAAGAACACTACCTGCCACGTGTCCGTTCTGGTAACTATCGTTCTTGTACAGGTGAATGAGTAAGACATTTGGGTGAGAGCCAGAATGACAGAAAGGAATTAGGGTTAAGAAGAAGCTTGGCGACAGAGGATAGCCCAGGAGCCTCGGAGGAAAGAGGAGGGCTGGAAGTAGTTCTAGTTTCATCTCTCACGACTATACTGGGTTCATTTTGGCTTCCGGCAAGTTTACAGGGGACTTTGGCCCCAGAGTAAAGCCATAATCCCATGATACGGGTCCCTCCTTACGGACCAAGGTAAACAATAAAAACCTTTATATTTGCCTCGTTTTAGGACCTGTTTGTCGGTCTTCCCACCCTCTTCCTCTTGTCACCTCCTGCACGTTGCTTGACGGATTAATTCCCAGATTTGGACCTACAGCCCCAGAGGGAAGGATGTAAGCTTCCAGTCTTCCTTGTATTCACAGTTCTTAACACAGAAGTTAACAAGTAATCAAGACCAAAAGGAGAAATGCCATATTCCCAGTGCTGTCACCTCAGAAATAAAGCCATCAAGACTGTGGATGAGGCCAGCAAAGGCAGAGAGTCTAGCTAGTCTCCTGTCACAATTCCTAACCTGAAGACTTAACCATTCCCCAGGTGACACACAAAGCCTTTAAACCCATATACAGATGGATGAGAGATGCCTCCAAAGACACCCTTATAATGCAAGCAAGATATACAGAAATTAGAATTCACGCACACACGCTTGCTCACACACGCAAACACCCCACACCTTTCAGACCATCAGTCCCTTTGCTGTAATTGAAGGCTCCTCCCACTGAGCTGCAACTGCACCTGCCCTACCAGAGGCTCACCTTGTCTGGAAACATCTGCTCCTCTATGATTTGCCTTTTCTATTTCCCATTGGTTTGGGGGTCTCAACATACCTAATACGTTTGATAAATGTATCAATTTAGATGTGATAATGATTGCTATCAAGTGAAGTAATTGGTTCTTCCAGAGAACACATTTAATGTAAATGTAGTTACTGGTCACAGAGAGACTTGGGAGAATCCCATCATAGGAACTGCAGCCACTGTTAGAGGTAAGAAGATGCTTAGAGCAGGAAGTCTTGGCACATGACAAAGGCATAGGCTGATGGAATCTGTTACCCTTTAGAGACGAGTAGGTAAATATGTAGAACACTTTGTTAGACCATTACATGCATTTTGCCATGAATTTAAGAAATATAAGATTAAACAAAATGATCCATTCTTACTAATCTGCAAATCTTTTTCCTGAGAGAAAATAAAGGATTACTGTAATGGGGTTTTATCAACTCCCTCATGTTTCCTATTTGTTTGTATCCATCTCTGGTGAGAGAGAAAAGAAAAGGCGAGGATTTGAAACCACAGAATACTGAATATAAATTTGCAAAATAGTGAGACATTTCTTCAGCATCTTTAATTTTCTCAGGCTTCTTTGGAAATTTTTGTGCCATTTGTTGAAATATGCTTAAGGGAAAATGTATGCAGAATTAGGTAGGCACCAGCGATGAAAAGGTATCATCAAAACAAAGTGTTTAGGACTTCCCTGGTGGCGCAGTGGTTGAGAGTCCGCCTGCCGATGCAGGGGACACGGGTTCGTGCCCCGGTCCGGGAGGATCCCACATGCCGCGGAGCGGCTGGGCCCGTGGGCCATGGCCGCTGAGCCTGCGCATCCGGAGCCTGCGCTCCACAATGGGAAAGGCCACGGCAGTGAGAAGCCCGCGTACCACAAAAAAAAAAAAAAAAAAAAAAAAAAAAAAAAAGTGTTTAAATAAAAAGGAAAAATGAAAGATCGAAATGTTCACACAAGCTGGGTCAAACACATCCACAAAATATCCTCGCCATTGCTAAACTGATTATGAAATGGTGTTTTGCATTGTGTTTAACGAAGTAGCCCTATAATGTTAAGACATAAAAATGAACATTTTAAGATATTCAGTTTCATACAATTAATGATCCAGTTTTGTAGGGCCCTCCCCGTAGCTGGAGAGCTTTAAAAGTTTAGATGGCACTTCATGGAGCCAATTAGATAGAAAGGTCACCCTCCTGCCTTCTCCAGCTCTCTTTAGTAGTCATGGCTCTGGCTTTCATTTTATTTACAAACTTGTATTTGGCCAAAGTTTTTATTCTTCAGAAATTTTACCCCAATAACTCTCACAAATTCATTTCCCTGAACCTTCAGTCCTTCTGCAAATAGACATATAGAACTTTAATACCACGGCAATCTTAATACCATGGCAATCTGTTAAAAAGTGAAAACTTTTCTTCCTTTTTCTAAATGACACAAAACAAACAGTTTTACTCTCAGAAAACTAGGAGCAATGCCTGCATTCAGGTATGTGCCCCAAGGTGTGGAGTGCACACACCTTCTCCCTGATATATTCCTCATGCTAGGCACAGACACAGCAAAGCCGGTCAGTGTGGTTGTTTCATTTCAATTGAAACTTAAACTTATCTTTATCTATTATCCTACTAATTAACAGTTCACTAAAATAAAAACGAGTTTGGAGGTAAAAATATCTAATATTTTGAAAAGTGAAAGGCTAGTAATAACTAATTTTAAAAGGGCAGGTCTAAATATTCAAGAAAAGCAGAATATTTACCAAAAAGCAAGTGACTGCACTCACACACACACATGCACATACACACACACACACGTGTGTGTGTATATATATGCGTGCGTGTGTGTATGTGTGTTGCTTTTCCAAATACAGAGAACAAATACATATTCTTTAGTTTTCCTGAGTTCTCTCCACTCCAATAATGCTTAAGGGTGTCAGTGCAGACCTAAGCCCAAGAAGCATATTCAGGTCATTCTCCACCAAAAGAGTTAACGTAATCAGAAAAGGTAAGAAGGAGTCACCTCAGGGAATGCTACAGTAAGTTGCCAGGGTCACTCACCTTCGCAGTTAAGTATGAAATGAAATAGGAACTTCCACAGGAAAAAGCCAATTTGAGCTCCCTAAGCCGCATAATACTGAAACCCATCCTAGGTCAACCTTCAATGCAAGGTCATCAAAATAATTGCCCCCTGACCGATAATCCCATTTCTGGGTGGTTTATCAGTATTCAAGACCGTGACTTCCTTGTTTTCTTCTTCCAGGTTAGTCCAAAACTGACTCTAATTAAGCCACCCTGTGTGCTTGTTCCAGCAGGAACTCCAGTGGCGAGGCTCAGGCACGTGAAAGCCTTGCCTCATATCTCAGTCCACCCAACACTGACTCTGCCGCCTTAGACAAGTTGCTCGACTTCTGACTCAGCTTTAAAATGTGAATAATAACAATTGCATAGTTGTTTTAAGGATTAATTTGTACAATCTACACATATGGTCTTGCCCGGGTAACACTCAGTAACGGTAGCTATTATTATAAAAATAGGCCACCCATTTATTACCTGATGAGTATTTATGCATCACAAATAGATTAATTTTTAAAACCAGGCTAAATCAATGGTCCCACAGTAAAAAAATATCTTATCGTATAAAGATCTCTAGAAGCGATTATCCTAAACATTCTTATTCCTTTTAAAATCACCACTAAGGAAAAAAAAAAAGCAGTGGGGTGACTAAGTATCACAGCTTAGAAGAGGGTTTTGCAAACTAAGACCTATGGGCCAAGTCTTCCCTGCACTGGTGTTTCTAAACAAGGGTGTACTGGAAAGGTCACACCAGGTCATTCATGTGCTGTCCGTGTCTGCTTTGGCACTACGATGGCAGAGCTGAGTAGTTGCGACAGAAACACATGGTCTGCAAAGCCTAAAATATTTCCTCTCCGGCCCTTTAACAGCAAAGGTTTGCCAACCCCTGGTTTAGAACATTAGATTAAAACATTTCTATTATTAGAGAAGAAACTTCTATTACTTTTGGCCACATTTATAAGTGCAACGTTATACCAAGCAGCAGTACTGAAGTCACTTACTGGGGTTGATGCCCAGAGAGACATCTGCGGATGGACTGGAGAGTGAAGGTCTCCAGAGGAGACTGGGAAAGACAAAATATCTGCGAGCAAAATGATAACATGGGAGGAAGGGAGAGAAAGGATGGTCGTCACAAATAATAGAAACCAAGTTTTCTTCCTTTGGAAAAATTACCGGCTCCAAACAGGGCCAGCATAAGGCTGAGACTAGGTTACTCGGCACAAAACGTGAGGGGAGACCAAAATCCTGAGCCAAGGTCCATGATACTTTCTGTGTTTTTAACAATTAAAATTAATGCAGATAAATCCATGATGAACAATATATCAGAATTTTAGCAAAAACAGTATCAATATTACTGATTTTTTTCTTTTGCCTCAGCCTCTAACATGGTGCCACGTGGCACTGGCCCAGCTTGGTACGCGGGTAACTGCGCTGCTCAACGTCTCCCGAAGCAGGGTTCCCAGAGGGGGAGCAGTAAGGCAACAAGGGCAATTTCGACACAGGTCTTTAGATATTGGAGGAAACACAACTCCCGACACAGTCAAAACGCAAATTTACGTTTGTCTCCCACCATCCTTACAAACTTCTCTACGATGTGGGTAGTTGTCAGCTGCCCCGGGAGGTAACTCCCCGCAGGCTCTGACCTTCTGCTCCGCCTGCCTTAGACAACAACAAGATGCACTGCAAACACAGTCTCATTCAGAAATTAGAATGACTAGTCTCATGAAAACAAACTAACTTCTGAAAAACTAAACCTTGCGCTTCCCTGGTGGCGCAGTGGTTGAGAGTCCGCCTGCCGATGCAGGGGACGCGGGTTCGTGCCCCGGTCCGGGAGGATCCCACGTGCCGCCGAGCGGCTGGGCCCGTGAGCCACGGCCGCTGAGCCTGTGCGTCCGGAGCCTGTGCTCCGCAACGGGAGAGGAGGTCACAACGGTGAGAGGCCCGCGTACCGCAAACAAACAAACAAACAAAACTGAACCAATAAATAAATAAATAAGTTGAGGACGACAGCCTTCCCCGGCAATTTAGCCCTGCCTCAGGTTAAAAGCCCGAGCTATAATGGGGTTCCCGTTTTCTTAATTCCTCTGCCTCGTGATTCTGTAACCACCCCCTCCCCTCAACCCTTCACAGTTTGCTAGTTGTTTCTTATAACTAAGAGCAAGTGGAAGAAGGCGTAAGAAGAGCTGCAAAGACCTTACTGATACCATGGAACACAGGCTCTGGGCAACACTGGCCCTGCCAGTCACGGGTGATACTGCAGCCCCAGTTGCAGGCTCTTTGGATACCCCGTGCCCGGCCTCTCCGACTTCAGCTCCCTTCCCCCAGGCCGAAGGTGAGAGCCGAGGTGTGACTTCTTCTTCACCTCCTAGGGGTCCAGCATTTATTTCCATATTCTTGTTATTGGGGGTCCTCTGTCCCTCCAACTGGTCCTATTTTACTGGACCCAAGGCAAATCCATCCATCTTTCTTTTCTCTTCACCCACATCTAGTCCACGACAAACACCTCCTCACCTCTTGCCTTGACAGACACGAGGAGCGCAGAGGAAGCCAGGCCGCCACCCCTTTCCTGCAGGCATAGACTGACAATCCAACCCTGCGTGTCTCCAAACCACAGGGAGCCCAGAGGTCCCACAGGAGCACCTCCTCAGACGAGGAGTGAGCCTCGCATCAGAGCACTGACTCTGTACAAAGAAATCTCTTTGCAAATCCTTCCCTCTTTCCACTCTGGCCCATTTTTATATCCTGAATCTGGTTGAGGAATCTAAGAATCATGGAACAAGTTCTCTATAACTTCATTTGTAAACTCTCCATCTGGAAGGTGTGTCTGACACACACTTCAGTATTGTATTGGCACCACAGTAAAAAAACTAAGGCAGAAATAGTTCCACCTTAACATCTTATTTTACCATGTCACAAGGAACGCCAATCAATTCAGCTCATCCCCTAGGTTTGATAACCTCAAGATCAAGTTTGCATGCACAAAGGAAGGAGATGATGTTTTCCTAAGACCCAAATAAATTCATTTGTCCATTAATCACACTTATTAATGTGAGTCTGTAAAAGGGAAATGTGTCCTGAAGCATTTAAGATATTTCTAGAGGTGCAGGGAGAGGAAAACATGCCAGTTTGGTGATGGTCCGTGAGACTAATTGCCTGGAGAACTGATGTAATAAATGACAGCAGGCCGGGCTCAATATACTGCACGCTTCGTGCTGTTGGGGAAACTGGAGAAGCAGCTTGTGCTCCTCTTTCAGTTTAAGGAATTAAATTTTTCCTAAGTTGATAACATTAACAATCAGAGTATTCTGTTGCAAAACTCTGGAATTTAATCTACCCATATGGATCTTCTGGAGGTGCTTTTTTTGAGTGCTTTAAATCTTAATTCCTAAATGCATCTTCAAATAACAGATGCTAAAATATGTACAGTACAAATAAAAGTTTTCACCTCCCTGCACATTTCTAACAGTCCTACTTACACATTTATTAATGCCACTTCCGTGTCTTCTAGACCTACATTCTCCTTATACTTGCTTCCCACATCACTAGGCCTGCAGTCAAGCCTGGTAAGAAAATGGCCCTCAAACTATAAGAAGGAATATAGGGAACCCTCACATTTTCTTCTAACTTGTTTTCCTAATGAAGTGCTTTGGTGTGATATGAGTCCCTTTCTTGGTCACAGGAGAGCTTTTGAGAAGTTTCTTATGTGAAGTTTTCAGGGTCCATGAATGATAATTCACTGCTTATCTTTTATCATAATCATTATTAAAGAGAAAATATTCAGTCTTGTAGGACAACGGAATACTCAAGGAGAAAAAGTGATAGAGGTAAGAGTGAGAAATGCAGCCTGAGTTTTACTTGAGTTCCTTGAACTTGATCCCTTCACTCGACCTTATCCCCCAAACTAATCTTCTCTACCACTTTTCTCATTAGAAGAAGTGGTGGCAGAACACTCAGTGCCCTACGCCGTGCTCTCAGGGATTCCTCCTGATATCAAGGCCACACTGCAGGCTTTTCTAGGCAACTCTTGTCTCTATCAGTCTGCCTGGGGCTGTGGAGAATTCCAGGGGGAATCTGCATGGTCTAGCATGGAGCCTGGCACAAAGTGCTTAACAAGTAATCCAGGAACAATCTGGGCATCCTACTTATTTTGCAAAGATACTCAAATTTAAAAGCTTTGCTGCTGTTACATCTTGGTCTTCATTTCCTTAGACATGTCTCTGATGGTCATTTCATCACTTCTCCCATCTTTGTACTTCTATCATAAAGGAAAACAAGATGGAAGGCAAGGACAGTAAAAGTTCTGATCAAGAAAAATATTCCGTTTTCAAAGCCTATGTGGTTTTGTTAAATTAGAAACCCTTTTAGAACAGCTGTGTGGCTATTTTCAGTCCTTCCATTTCTAATTTGTCCACTCAACAAATATTACCTCTCATGTAGTAAGAGAGCTCTGTGAGCTCATAAGGATCCCAAAAGTGACTACAGGAAAAAAAGGTATGAGATGCCTTCATCGTCTTTCTACCCCAGACCCTAAATTTAGTATCATTAATCTCTTCCCCTTAAGTTAAACAGTCCTGGAGGCATTATCAATATTTACCTATGTCATCCTGTACTTTCTATTAATTTGACTCCATGATTGTATTCAGACACCACAAAATATCTGAAAAAAAAAGAACCAGAACAATAACCAGCACTTCCAAATATCCAGATGTTTGATGCCATGCAGACAGAGCAGCCAGGATATTGCTGAATTCCTCCCAGATGCTTTCAAACTATGCATTCGCACCCAAAACCCTTGTTTGCAGGTGCTCAGGAAACGTAATTCTTTGAGATAAAGAAACTCAGTGTTGTAGTTCTGACATACTTTCTTCCCTTTAGTCATTATTTCTTGGTTGACTAAAACACACGTACAACGTTCTGAAAATAATTTCTCCCCAAATTATTATATCATTTCCAAAATATTTACAGTATAAAAATGGTATTTTGACTGAAGAGCTATAAAAGAGGATGAAATAAACCTTTATTCTTTGGAATTTCCCCCTCAATATTTCCAGTCCTACTTTCTTGTGTTTGTTCTCATGTTTACCCCACACAAAGCAGATCTGTGAAGGTAAAGATGCCTGAGAGGATCTGGTTGTGCACTGCAGATACCTTGGGCTTACTTGGCAGCTATGTAGTTTGGGATGCACTGTGTGATATAGGTGGAAAATTGCTGCATTGTATCAAGCAGTTACCTCTGAGGCTTAGTGTTAATCTAGGACTCACTGAAATCTGTCATATAACCTCTAGGCGCTAATCTTCTTGATAGGAGATTGCTCCTTCTCCTCCAACGTTCAGGAACTGGATGTGTGCACAGAACAAGTTTCATCCGCGACTCATGGACTCCTGATGATGATTACTTTTGTGTGTTAAGCCTGCTAAATTCTAATGCTGTAATTCCATAGCTGTGTCCCCCAAACGATTAGGTAATCAAGCCAGATGCCAGCTGCCCAGGATTTACCAAAGCAGTCATCTGAAGTGATGCTTTGAGCAAAAAATGGTAGAGAGCATTGATCTCTCAAATGATTAAAACTAGCTTCCTTGTGTTATTCTGTATTAGTCTTGTCTTCATTATTTTTGTCATGTTCTCACTGAAGAGGAGAGGCATGAAAAGCAGGATATTCTTCATTCCATGCCTTATGGTTCCACACTAATAAGTTGTTCAGTTGAAGGAATGTAATCACAATGATAAAGGCAACAGTACGAATAGAGGGACTTGGTTCTCAGTAAGGAAAAAAAAAAGAAGAAAAACTCATTTGATGATGTCGACCTAAGATTTTTGAGAAGTAACAGATCTTCATGGATCAGTTGGTGGCAGGGGAGTGAAAACATTCTTGTGTGTTGGTTCTTATCTTTTGTTTGTTTGTTTTTAATGCAACAGAAATGCTCTATTTACCTTCTTCCTTTTATGAATTCATGTCAATGACCTTTGGGTAGAAATATCAGAATTCATTGCTGGAGGACTGCTTGAGATATAGCATGATTGATTAGCACTCCTTCAACCCACAATCTCTTTTCAGATCACATCTAACAGTGAGCTTCTTCCCTTTCTCATGACTCTTAATTTTGCTCAGTTTCATTACTGGTCTTAGGGCTGAATGCATTCATTTATTCACTTGATGATTTCTTCTTTTTTTCTAACAACATTTCAAACAGGGAAGCTTGGGGGTGTAACATGCCTAGAACACTCAGTGGTAAATAATGTCCTGATTAACTGATTATATCACTGCTAAACAATGACATTTGCTCAGCCACAGTGTGCCTTCCCACAGATTAGTGCATAGATAGTGCCTGACTGTAAGCTTGGTGAAAGCCTTTGCACATTACACTGTTTCCAGGAATCCACTGTAAATATTACCTTTTATGAATGTTTTGCCAATGAGAGATACAGAGTCAATTCTAGGGTCTGAGAACCCATTGACAGAAGCAGTGATCCTTTGGTCATCAGGAGACCAACCAGGAGAATGTTTATATTCTCTAGACCAGCTATAGAGAATTGAGTAAAACTGCCCAGGAATATCTACTGCTTTCTTTTGTTTGTTTTTTTTTCGCGGTACACGGGCCTCTCACTGTTGTGGCCTCTCCCGTTGCGGAGCACAGGATCCGGATGCGCAGGCTCAGCGGCCATGGCTCACGGACCCAGCCGCTCTGCGGCATGTGGGATCTTCCCGGACCGGGGCACGAACCCGCGTCCCCTGCATCGGCAGGCGGACTCTCAACCACTGCGCCACCAGGGAAGCCCCTGATCTCTTTTTTGAGAGAGAGAATAATCCTCATTCTCACTCCCCCTACTCACCACTGGCTGTACACTTTCAACATTAGTAATGGAGAGTCATTGCCAAGGCTGGGGGAAGTAAAGAAGGAAAGCAGAAGGCAATTCTCACTTCGGGGCCCAACAGCACACATCTTTTGTCACACTAAAAATTGTAACTCGGATTTCATTTCCCCTTGGAAGCAATATTAGGACTGATAGGTACATATAGTTGAGATATACCCCTGGTATGATAGTTCCAGTAAGCTGCAAGTGACACATTTATTGGCTGATCTGCAATTTTAACATCCAAGAATTTTGTTGTTTTAAATAGGAAACTAGGTTGCTGGTTCTGAAAACTACCAAAATAAAGGTTTTGTTGGGGAAAGGAAAGAGCACTTGTTGAGTGACTACATTTCAGGCACTGTACTTTGAAAAGGTCTTCAGTACAGGTATGATTACCCTCATTTCATAAATAAGAGAATCGAAACTCAGAGAGGTTAAGTAAATTGCTCAATTTACCATCTCTAATAAGGCCTGGAGTAGAGATTCTAATACAGCAGTGTGTCTGTCTACAAACCACATGCTTTTCAAACTCCCCTGGCTAGTAATCTCCGGATACAATTTGTTCACAGATTGGAAATTGTCAATATTTTTTAAAAAATGTTATCGTGGCTTTATTTTGATACCAACAAAGACTAAAACAAAAAGAACACACCCACAATCCTGCCAACAAAATTAATCAAACTGTTTTCATTTTTCTGTATTTCCTTTCAGGCTTGTTTGTGTTCAGATTTTGACCCAGCAGCTTAAAAACCACAAGGCCTTGGGCAAATTATTTAATTCCTTGATACCTGAGTTCCCACATCTGTGAAAATGAAAGTAATAAAAGTACCTCCCTCTTAGTATCCGTTGTGAGCATTCAGTTAGATAATGCATGTAAAGTGCTTGGGATGGTCTCTAGCATGTCATGTAAATTCAGTCAGTGTCATGTTATTATTACTTGTGATCATGGCAGAGATTCACAGCAGTGTAGCTACCTACTCTTACTCAGTTTAATTCTATGACTGACCTATTTTCCTGTGAGCCTACTCTGAATAAGTAGCAGGAAGAAAAATATAAACTCAAAAATTATGAGCAGTTTATACCTAGTGAGTCAGCATCTTTCAGGCAAATACTCTGACTTTTAGATTCCTCTCGCGCACACCTCCTCCACCACCCCTGCTCCCCCATATGGCAGTTGGGGTGCGGGGGCACCAATGAGCTCACGAGTCCATGGGGGACTCTGGACTTGACATCCACATGGATCACTGTTAGTCTCTGCTGAAGGAAAGCTGGCCTGGTTTATTCCTTGGGCCCTGCATTAGTTTCCTATTGCTACTGTGACAAATTACCACAAACTGAGGGGCTTAAAACAATGTAAATACATTATTTTACACTTCTGGAGGTAAGAAGTCCTAAAACCAAGGTTTAGGCCGGGCTATATTCCTTCTGGAAGAAGAGGCTCCGTTTCCTTGCCTTTTCCAGCTTCCAGAAGCTACCCACACTCCACGGCTCCCGGCGACATCACTCTGACCTCTGCTTCCAGAGTCACACCTCCTTCTCTGACTCACCTCCCTTTTTTGCCTTTATAAGGGCCCTTGTGATTACACTGGACTCATCAGGATAACTTCCACAAGACACTTAACTTAGTCACAGCTACAAAGTCCTTTCATGCCATCTAAGGTAGCATATTTATAGGTTCCAGGGACTGAGACATGGACATCCTTGGGAAGTCAATTTTTCTGCCAGATGTCCTTCACATTTGTTCAGTGAGCAAGTAGTGGTCCATTCGTGGTTTGTTCTTTTGCCTCAGAATGAAGAGTGGCAACCTTCCTCTACTTCTGATACCACCTTAGCTTTCACCCTTCTGGAGCTTAATCACAGCTTTTAAGTAGCTCCTGTTGAACTGAACCCCCATGGATTATGTGTCAAGATCATCTCCACCTCAAGGCGAACCTTTCATGAAAGGCTCTTGTCTCAGCTACTTCCTTATTTTCTCACAATGCATATTGCACATTCTCCCACTTTTGGACCCATTCCAGGCTGATGGAAGCCAACGGTGGCTTAGTAGCTCTCACTCACATTTACGCTTCTCCGCCATCACTTTCATCCTGCTGGGTCTGCACTGTGTTGCCACAAGGTTACGAGGCATGGCAGACTTCCTCTTTTTCCACTACCCCAACTTCCACGTGGAAAGCAGGACACAAAAGGCTCTTTGCTTTTCACTTCCCCATCACTGAATCTAATCAACACCCACTCCTTCCAAGATTTCAACTTGAGCAAGAGGTGGGGAGGCACTGACAGGATGGTCTCGTTACTTTACTTCCCTTAACTCTCTCTCTGCCTCCGACTTACCACACTCCCAAGACTAGGAGGGGCAGGGGACTGGTCTCCTTCTCCTGTCCCCTGTGTTACTTCCTTTTCCTTACTGAGAAGGCATTTGCCTTGCCCTGCCCTGCATCCTAGAATAAAAATGGTGCAAAGAAAAAACTGCTGATAATGAAAAAGTCATAAAACGTATTTGTTACAGGGATCATTCTATTTGCAATATTTGCTTTATCATACTAATGGTTTTTGGTTGGCTAAATAATATTTATAATTATTATTTGTAATGACTACATAATATTCCTCCTCACAAAAAGACATTTTTAAGTACTGTAGTAGCGTGAGGGCTATGTAAATTGTGCATAGTTACCACTTTCTCTTTGAATTTTCTTCCTTCGGATAAATAACTTCAACTGGAATTACTGAATCAAGAGTATACAAGTTTACAATTCTTGAATCATACTGCCATATTGATTTCCACAAAAGGTTATTCCCATTTACACTGAGAGCTGATATGGGCATATGCACATTTCACATCATGTTTTTCAGCATACATTATTATCATTTTTAAATGTTGGGATAATAATAATAAGTAAGCATATTGAGTCTTATTCTGAGCCAGATGGTGTTTCAGCAGTTTACATGTTTAGCAAATACGTGCCTAAAAATACATTAGATGCCTACAGTATCCCTGTGACATATTTTTACCTTATTTAGCAGGAGAAAAACCTGAAGCAGGGAGATGAAGTAATTTTTCCAGGTTCACACAGCTAGAATATTAGGTAATTTCATAGATATTTTAAATTTAATTTCTTTGTAGCTTAGTTGGATATTTTTCTACATGCATGCTAACCCTTAAGCAAGTCTTGGGGCAGGGTGTGTGTGGGGGTCACTGTTTTTTTTTTTTTTAAAACCGAAAAAACTGAGCTTTTTATATAACATATGCTAACCTTTTGGCTGTTATTTTTGTGATAGATATTTTCACAGTCTATTAGTAACTTTTTATATGTCTAGTCTACCTGCTATGCTAAAAGTATGATGATTCATATAACCTTTTCCTGGCGCTTTGTTTAAAAGAAGAAATGTAAGGGGAAATCTTGTAGACTGGTTTCTAAAAAAAAAAAAGAGCCTACTGGGACTTCCGAATACTCAAAATTACACATAATATCTAAAAGGACATTTCATCACATATAACATTAACTTTAATTTATATCACCTAGCATGCAATGAGCCATATTTCTTTCAGTGGCTAAGCTGCTGCCAGGTTCTAAATTAGTTCCCTTATGGGAGCTGCATTAACTCCTTCAGAATACCACTGCAGCAGTGAGGACAGATCCTGCCTTAGGAATGGCAGGGAGGTTGTATTTGCCGGAGAGAGTAAGACCTCAGTGCATGGTCACTGGATCCCTGCCATCCAGACAGGCTGCCTGCCTCCTGGGCTCAATGCAGGGGCCACTCTCAGCTCAGCTGTGACTGGCGGTGTAGCTGGCTAGCCAGGTGGCTCAACACAATACATGTCTAAGAGCTAAATGGAGGTAGGAAGCTTGACAAGGTCTCGATCTGCTCTTGGCAGAATGATAAAGTGTGTCAAGTTTGCTTATTCTACTACAAAGCTTCTCTCACTGTTTTCTTTGCCCCCTCCTACGCCATCAATTTCCCCACCGCTGCTGTCAAACTTCTGTTACGTCCTCACTCCCACCTTACTCATCAAATTCTGACTCCGGAATGGATTCTAGCATCATTTATCCAATCAAAATATTTATTTTGCACCTATTATGTGCTAGAAGTTGAAACTACAAAAGTGGTCAAGACACAGTCCCTGCCCTGAAGGGGCTTACACTTGACATCTTAGTGTGAATTTGGTCTGTGAGTGTTCTCGAGTATTTGAACTTAAGCCTTATTTCTTATAAATTTAACTTCCTGTATCAGTAATTAGATGTTGGAAATAGTTTAAGTGATAAAAGAGCCTTCCTGTTGCCCTCTCAAATCCCTCTCTCCCTCCCTCCTTCTCTCTCTCTCTCTCTCTCTCGCTCTCTCCCATCTTATACCCCTAGACACATTCTCAGTGTCTATACTGAGACTTTACGATTCCAATGTTTTCTAATTTGCTACGGAGGAAGAGTGAACTGAGTGTCAAATTCACTATACTACTTATCTGGTGAAGAAATCAATAATAAAATGCTTTCCCAATGTAAAATTTGTGTTGCATAAAAATGAGGAATACCTAAATGAAAAAAGAGACAGAACAATATCGTAGGAGATATATTTTGAAACTACACACACAGTGAATAAATTATGATGGCTACAGACCATTCTAACCTTTATCTTCAGAAGGGAGCAATTACTCACAGCCACGTGGTGTAGATGAATTCTCATTACTCACTAGTGAAAGGGAACATGTAAATGTCACTGTGGGCACTAATAGTCATGTAATATCACCCTACTTTTAATAGAATATTTGTGCTGGTACAGTTGGTAAATTTAAAAGGATGTTATTTCCATGCATTAAAGGACCTGTTTTATTACAAGGGAAAAGAAAAAGAAGGGAGAAATAAAAATATGAAAAACATGAAAGAGGACAGTAGGGAAACAGACAAAAAGTAGGAGAGAAACAGATCGTAAAACTCTACTGAATGGTTGGTAATGCTAGGTGTTTTTACATGAATTGCCTCATTTAATATTTATTTTTATACGCTTGAAATAAGTATTTTTATTCTCTGTGTTAGTCAGTCTTCTCCAGAGAAACCAAAAGAGAACCAAAATAATATATGTATGTATGTATGTACGTGTGTGTGTATGTATGTTTGTATATATAGACAGAAAGAGGCAGAGAGAGAGGGAGACAGAGACCGACAGAGATATACAGACACAGAACAAGAGAGATTTATTTTAAGGAACTGGCTCATGTGGGGATTGTCAAGTCTGAAATCTGAAGGGTAGAAAGTCCAGCAAGCTGATATTGTCTAAAGTCTTGAGTCTGAAGGCTGGAAACTCAGGTAAAATTTCTACGTTGCAGTCAGGAGAGGAAAAACTGTTCTTCTGCTGAGGATGTCGGCCTTTTCTCTTAAGGTCTTCAACAGATTGGATAAGGCCCACCCACATTATGGAGGGTAATCTACTTTACTCAGAGGATACTGATTGACATGATAATCACATTTTTTAAATACCTTCACAGCAGCATCTAAACTGTGATTTGACCAAACCGCTGGGCACCACAGGCTAGACAAATTTACACATAAAATTAACCATCACACTCTCATTTTTAGGAATGGGAAAATAAAATCAGAGATGTTAATAACTCATCCAGGGGCACACAGAAGTTGCAGCTTGCTGGAAAGGAGCACAGCACAAGCTCTGGAAAAATGTCCACATATGCATCCCAACTGCAGCAATTACCAGCTGTGAGAACTTGGGGAATTTACACTTCGGTGCTTTAGTTCTTCCACCTGTAAAGGAGATTATTTGGCATAGTTTTTGTGGTTGTTTAAGGGCTCAATGAGATAACGTGTTTGGATAATATGCATGGAATGTAAACATGCCCCCAATAAACATTTGCTTCTACTTTACCATCCCTCACAGGTTAGAACCAGATTCAAATTCAAGGTTGGCTAGCTTCAAGCTAATCTACTGATTAATAAAACTCATATCCCGATGTTAAGAATGCAAAACACTAATTTGTTTCACATAGATGTATCACATGTTGTGTGTTTATGCTATTGCTTTAGCGAACATTGGAGTACATCATCTATGGGTACCTGAAGTCTTCCATCAGGTTCTGAGAAGAGAAGGAGGGCAAAGGGCACAATACATGATAAAAAAAAAAGTCATAACATCAAGGTCATTACCCTCAGAGGAGCTTACAGCCTAGTCTGGAAGACAGATGTGTTTGCATCACATGAAGGAGCTCAAGGGGCACATGGCAGCCCTGCTATTAGGGCACAGGCCACATTCAAGTATCCCCTCATCAGAACGATTGACACCCATAAAAAGAATAATAGATCCATTATCATTTCTAACATTGTTGTGGAAGCAGTCTCTGCAGGGACATAAGAACTCTCAGTAAGGTAAGGTAAACACATTGTATAAGGCATGTTAAACTGTTCATGATACAACAACAGTAACTCGAAGAAATTACAGTGGTTAATGACCAGCTTGCTGTAGTATTGGTGCCCACTTTTTACTTTGGGCTCTTAAATCACAAACATTGACCTGATAGTCATAATCTGTTCTGTTGGAATTATTATTTGGTAAAGCATACTTTTTGCTGTATATGTAGTTAGGTACAAAGGTACAGTTCTGCAATAAGCAATCGATTTTCTTCATTCTTTAGTTTAAAATAATGAAGGAATTTAAGCTAAATTCCTAAACAGGAATGCCTGTTTATGTTTTGTTCCATTGCATGCACAAGGGAAGAGGGAAAAAATAAAAGCAGCTAACTTCAAATTTACAAAGCTCCCTTTTAAAAATTCCCTCAAAAAGACCAACAAACTGCCCTCTTCTCCATTGTGAACAACTTCCTACATCTCAGAGGTGATCAGCACATTAATTAATAATCATAATTCCCTGGTGTTGATATACAAAGTGGAATCTAATTCATCAAATGCTTACGGTCACGCTGAGTCTAAAACTGTAATTTATTGTAAGTAACTGTCTCAGTGCAGTCTTCGGCTCCCCACTCTTGCCCACTCCATACCATCCACCATTCCTCTAGTGAACTCATATTTTAAGAGATCATTCAATTATTTCCTCCTCTACAAAGTCTCTTCTGTCAGCTCCCCCTGTATCCAGCCAAACGGTAGCATCAGTTTCTCCCTCATGTGTGCCCCTTGCGTGTACAGAGTTTTAACAGAGTATGTATAGCGCTCTTTTATTACGAGGCTGACTGCTAGTAGACCGCACGTTTCTTGGGGCCAGGTCCTGTACTTTATTCATCTTCTATTGCTTAGAGTATACCTGGAATGCACTAAATAATTAATAATATTTGATGAATAAATGAATGAGAGGGAATATGATAGTTCCTCCCAAAAGTCCTTTGACTGCTTCCAGCTGGTGTTTTGCCTGGAGAATTCGTCGTGATGAATGTGAGTCTTGGAATTGGAACAGTAGAGACAGAGGAGACTTCGAGAACCATCCAATGCCTCATTTTGCGAATAAGAAAGCCTTGGCCCACAAAGATTACTTTTGTAAGGTGGTACAGATTGCAAGTGCCAGTGCCGGGACCAGAATTTACATCTCCCAACCATCTCTCAGGTATTCTTGACTCTCTATTAGGCTGTCTCTCTTGAAAGCAAAGTAAAGTATATTTCCTTTCAGAGATCTTATACGTGGATCTTATATCTATGAATTCACAATGGCCTCCTGTCACTCACTCATAATCAGTGAGCTTGTTACTACAGCATTAATTCTGCTTTTCTCTAAGGTTGTTACTTTCTTAAAAAGACCCCTGTGACATAACTTTGTAAAGAGATATAAACAGATTTACGATCAGGGTTCCTGTTATTATATACAAATATTGAGTAGATACATGAAATGTCACTTTTCTGGGTAATATGTAAAATATATATATTTTGCCAATATAGGGCCTTTTAAAACACAATAGCATCTAGCCTGCGGGGCTCACATTATACTGTACACTTAGGGGCATTCTTTGTTAACTCTCTGTAGGATTAGCCTCAATCATAACAATTTCAATGAAGTAAACTTATCTGCACAAGTAGAGATTTTTCCAAGTCTTGAAAATTGAGTCTTTTATGATTTAATGGCTAAGATAATCATCTATAGATTTGGTAATTCCACTCAGGACTTTGATTTCTATGTGCACTGGTGAGACATGAAAGTAGCAGCAAGAATAGTTAGAGATCTCAAGATTATAAATAATGGAATGCCAATGGGATGATTCTTTCTTCTAAAGTATTTAAGAGGCATTTTAAAAGCTGAATTACCAATATCAAAAGATAACACTTTAATGTTTTCTTCATATTTACATTTTTACACTTGTTGAGGTTTAAAAGTTTTTATCAAGTAAGCTTTAAAATGACAAGGAATGGTTGGCCTACAAGTGACAAATGAAGATGTAGGTTTGGAGTTGTCAGGATGTCAGTCATTTTGACTGACAAATTTCACTGCTGAAATAAGCTTTAAATTTCCTATGAATTTGATTGCCCGTTGAAGTATTTTATGCAGCTTCCAATTCTCTGTAAAAATGCTGTTTTCAACAGAGTCAAAAAATACTGCGTGGTTGGTAATGGCGGTGCTTGCATACCTCAAATTTCCCTCTGGACCACTGTCCATATGTCTTTTCATGGGAATGATTGGGCATCCTTTCACTGACCTCAACAGAGTATTTTAATACTGAACACAAGCACGCTAAGAAAGCACTGGCATAAAATTGTGCTGTGTAACACAAAAGGTGGAAGACAAAAAGGAACCATACAGATTATCAAACACAATCCACAACATATCACAAATAGGATACGTGATATGTGACATATCACCAACACATCACTAGTTACTGCCATAATGGAACCAAAACCAGGTTTCCTAATTCTCTGCTCCATGATCTCTATATCATCTTTTTTCACATTCATGTCCTCATATGACAATTCTTTCTTTAAAGTCTTACATGTTTCCCCTCTTTAATAATTTAGTAGCATCTTTTTTACAGTGAATGAAATATCCATATCATGTATCCAAACATAGAATTCAGAGTTGTGTTCCATGCCATGTTTTATGAAAAATTTTTGTTGAAACTCTTAATATGTCTTAGAAAGCAAAATAAGAATAGATTTTAGTTTTTCAATACAGTAGATGAAATATATTTGTCCCTGAATAGTGAGGGAGACCACTGAAATGGCATGACCTTTGGAAGAACTAGAATGCAGGGTAGTGACCATGAAATGAATTTCTGTCAAAAATATATCTCGATGATATAAAAATTAATGTGATTATGCAGCAACTAGGAGGTAGCCTGTAAGTAAAAACAGGAAGAGGAGAGGTAAAAGAGTCGCCATCTATGATATTTATATTGTATTTTGAGTTTATGAAAAATAAAAATTCTAAATACAAATATAAAATTAAATCTACATACATGTAAAGTTAACCTAAAGTTATTTTACTGGGGAAAAGGGAACTCCAAGTAAAACCTTTGCATAGATGATAAAAAATAGGAAAAAGTGCTCAACCTCACTAGTAATCAAGTAAAAGTAAAATGAAATACAATTTTTCATTCATCCTATGACAAAAATTATAAATATTGACAATAATTATGTTGAATACTTTATGGGAAATCAGGCATGAACATTTGGAGAGGGTGAACATATACATAGATGGAGATTTTTGGAGAACAATTCAGCATCATCAATCCAAATTTAAAATATATATACCCTCTGACTAAGCAATTACTTTCCAAGAATCTCCTTTACTTAGAAAGATTCACACATGTAGATATGAATGTGTACATGTGTACATATTCTCAGGTATACAAAGGTACATCTTTAAGAATGATAATTATAGCATTCTCAAAGTAGAACTTTAAAAGCATTCAAAATGTTTACTGATAAACATATTATTATGCATATATATAGAATAGTATGAAGCCATTGAAAGGAATGAAGAGAACCTACATTTGTAAACGTCAAAAGATCAAAAAGACATGTTAGGATTAGGAACCAAGATGGTGGAGTAGGAGGATGTGCTCTCACTCCCTCTTGAGAGAACACCAGAATCACAACTAGCTGCTGGACAATCATGGAGAGGAAGACACTAGAATTCACCAAAAAAGATACTCCACATTCAAAGACAAAGGAGAAGCCACAATGAGACAGTAGGAGGGGCGCAATCACAGTAAAAGCAAACCCCATAACTGATGGGTGGGTGACTCACAGACTGGAGAACACTTATACCACAGAAGTCCACCCACTGGAGTGAAGGTTCTGAGCCCCACGTCAGCTTCCCAACCTGGGGGTCCCGCGACGGGAGGAGGAATTCCTAGAGAATCAGACTTTGAAGGCTAGTGGGATTTGACTGCAGGACTTCAGCAGGACTGGGGGAAACAGAGACTCCACTCTTGGAGGGCATACACAAAGTAGTGTGTGGATCGGGACCCAGGGGAAGGAGCAGTGACCCCAGGGGAGACTGAACCAGACCTACGTGCTAGTGTTGGAGAGTCTCCTGCAGAGGCAGGGGGTGGCTGTGTCTTACTGTGAGGACAAGGACACTGGCAGGAGAAGTTCTGGGAAGTGTTCCATTAGCCCCACCAAAAAGCCCAGGTAGGCTACAGTGTTGGGTTGCCTCAGGCCAAACACCCAACAGGGAGGGAACCCAGCCCCACCCATCAGCTGTCAAGCCAATTAAAGTTTTACTGAGCTCTGCCCACCAGAGCAACAGTCAGCTCTACCCACCACCAGTCTCTCCCATCAGGGAACTTGCACAAGCCTCTTAGATACCCTCAACCACCAGAGGGCAGACAGCAGAAGCAAGAAGAACTACAATCCTGCAGCCTGAGGAACAAAAACCACATTCACTGAAAGAGAGACAAGATGAAAAAGCAGAGGGCTATGTACGAGATGAAGGAACAAGATAAAACCCGAGAAACACAACTAAATGAAGTGAAGATAGGCAAGCTTCAAGAAAAAGAACTCAGAATAATGATAGTGAAGATGATCCAGGACCTCAGAAAAAGAAGAGAAGCAAAGGTCGAGAAGATGCAAGAAATGGTTAACAAAGTCCTAGAAGAATTAAAGAACAAACAAACAGAGATGAACAATAGAATAACTGAAATGAAAACTACACGAGAAGGAATCAATAGCAGAATAACTGAAGCAAAAGAATGGATAAGTGACCAGGAAGACAGAATGGGGGAATTCACTGCTGTGGAACAGAATAAAGAAAAAAGAATGAAAAGAAATGAAGGCAGCCTAAGAGACCTCTGGGGCAACATTAAACACATCAACATTCGCATTATAGGGGTCCCAGAAGGAGAAGAGAGAGATAAAGGACCTGAGAAAATATCTAAAGAGATTATAGTCGAAACCTTCCCTAACATAGGAAAGGAAAGAGCCACCCAAGTCCAGGGAGTGGAGAGAGTCCCATACAGGATATACCCAAGGAGAAACACACTGAGACACACAGTAATCAAAATGGCAAAAAATAAAAACAAAGAAAAATTATTGAAAGCAGCAAGGGAAAAATGACAAATGACATACAAGGGAACTTTCATAAGGTTAACACCTGATTTCTCAGCAGAAACTCTATGAGCCAGAAGGCAGTGTCATGATATACTTATAGTGATGAAAGGGAAGAACCTACAACCAAGATTACTCTACCCTGCAAAGATCTCATTCAGATTTGATGGAGAAATCAAAAGCTTTACAGACAAGCAAAAGCTAAGAGAATTCAGCACCACCAAACCAGCTCTACAACAAATGCTAAAGGAACTTCTCTAAGTGGGAAACAAAAGAGAAGAAAAGGACCTACAAAAACAAACCCAAAACAATTAAGAAAATGGTCATAGGAACATACATATTGATAATTACCTTAAATGTTAATGGATTATATGCTCCAACCAAATGACACAGGCTTGCTGAATGGATACAAAAACAAGACCCATCTATATGCTGTCTACAAGAGACCCACTTCAGACCTAGGGACACATACAGACTGAAAGTGAGGGGATGGAAAAAGATATTCCATGCAAATGGAAAACAAGAAAGCTGGAGTAGCAATACTCATATCAGATAAAATAGACTTTAAAATAAAGAATGTTACAATAGACAAGGAAGGACTCTACATAATGATGAAGGGATCAATCCAAGAAGAAGATATAACAACTATAAATATATATGCATCCAACATAGGAGCACCTCAATACATAAGGCAACTGCTAAAAGCCATAAAAGAGGAAATCAACAGTAACACAATAATACTGGGGGACTTTAACACCTCACTTACACCAATGGACAGATCATCCAAAATGAAAATAAATAAGGAAATGGAAGCTTTAAATGACACAATAGACCAGATAGATTTAAGTGGCATTTATAGGACATTCCATCCAGAAACAGCAGATTACACTTTCTTCTCAAGTGTGCACGGAACATTCTCCAGGATAGATCACATCTTGGGTCACAAATCAAGCCTCAGTAAATTTAAGAAAATTGAAATCATATCAAGCATCTTTTCTGACCACAACACTATGAGATTAGAAATTAATTAAAAGGAAAAAAATGTAAAAAACACAAACACATGGAGGCTAAACAATACGTTACTAAATAACCAAGAGATCACTGAAGAAATAAAAGAGGAAATCAAAAAATACCTAGAGACAAATGACAATGAAAACACGATGATAAAACCTATGGGATGCAGCAAAAGCAGTTCTAAGAGAGAAGTGTATAGCTATACAAGCCTACCTCAAGAAACAAGAAAAATCTGAAATAAACAATCTAACCTTACACGTAAAGGAACTAGAGAAAGAAGAACAAACAAAACCCAAAGTGAGCAGAAGGAAAGATATCAAAATTTCAGAGCAGAAATGAAATAGAAACAAAGAAAACAGTAGCAAGTATTGATAAAACTAAAAGCTGGTTCTTTGAGAAGATAAACAAAATTGATAAACCATTAGCCAGACTCATCATAAAAAATAGGGAGAGGAATCAAATCAATAAAATTAGAGATGAAAAAGGAGAAGTTAGAACACACCACAGAAATACAAAGCATCCTAAGAGACTACTACAAGCAACTCTATGCCAATAAAGTAGACAACCTGGAAGAAATGGACAAATTTTTAGAAAGGTATAACCTTCCAAGACTAAACCAGGAAGAAATAGAAAATATGAACAGACCAATCACACGTAATGAAATTGAAACTGTGATCAAAAATCTTCCAACAAACAAAAGTCCAGGACCAGATGGCTTCACAGGCGAATTCTATCAAACATTTAGAGAAGAGCTAACACCCATCCTTCTCAAACTCTTCCAAAAATTGCAGAGGAAAGAACATTCCCAAACTCATTCTATGAGGCCACCATCACCCTAATACCAAAACCAGACAAAGATACTACAAAAAAAGAAAATTACAAACCAGTATCACTGATGAATATAGATGCAAATGTCCTCAACAAAATACTAGCAAACAGAATCCAGCAACACATTAAAAGGATCATACACAATGATCAAGTGGGATTATCCCAGGGATGCAAGGATTCTTCAATATGTGCAAATCAATCAATGTGATACACCATATTAACAAACTGAAGGATAAAAACTATATGATCATCTCAATAGATGCAGAAAAAGCTTTTGACAAAATTCAACACCCATTTATGATAAAAACTCTCCAGAAAGTGGGCATAGAGGGAACCTACCTCAACATACTAAAGGACATATACGACAAACCCACAGCAAACAACATTCTCAATGGTGAAAAACTGAAAGCATTTGCTGTAAGATCAGGAACAATACAAGGATGTCCATTCTCACCACTATTATTCAACATAGTTTTGGAAGTCCTAGCCACGACAATTAGAAAAGAAAAAGAAATAAAAGGAATACAAATTGGAAAAGAAGAAGTAAAACTGTCACTGTTTGCAGATGACATGATACTATACATAGAGAATCCTAAAGATGTCACGAGAAAAGTACTAGAGCTAATCAATGAAATTAGTAAAGTTGCAGGATACAAAATTAATTCACAGAAATCTCTTGCATTCCTACACACTAATGATGAAAAATCTGAAAGAGAAATTAAGGAAAGACTCCCATTTACCATAGCAACAAAAAGAATAAAATACCTAGGAATAAACCTACCTAGGGAGACAAAAGACCTGTATGCAGAAAACTATAAGACACTGATGAAAGAAATTAAAGATGATACCAACAGATGGATATACCATGTTCTTGGATTGGAAGACTCAATATTGTGAAAATGACTATATTACCCAAAGCAATCTACAGATTAAATGCAATCCCTATCAAATGGCAATTTTTACAGAACTAGAACAAAAAATCTTAAAATTTGTATGGAGACACAAAAGACCCTGAATATCCAAAGCAGTGTTGAGGGGAAAAAAAATGGCACTGGAGGAATCAGACTCCCTGACTTCAGACTACACTACAAAGCTACAGTAATCAAGACAATATGGTACTGGGACAAAAACCGAAACACAGATCAATGGAACAAGATAGAAAGCCCAGAGGTAAACCCATGCACCTATGGTCAACTAATCTATGGCAAAGGAGGCAAGAATATACAATAGAGAAAAGACAATCTCTTCAATAAGTGGTGCTGGGAAAACTGGACAGCTACATGTTAAAGAATGAAATTAGAACACTCCCTAACACCATACACAAAAATAAACTCAAAATGGATTAGAGACCTAAATGTAAGACCAGACACTATAAAACTCTTAGAGGAAAACACAGGAAGAACACTCTTTGACATAAATCACAGCAATGTATTTTTTGATCCACCTCCTAGAGTAATGGAAATAAAAACAAAAATAAACAAATGGGACCTAATGAAACTTCAAAGCTTTTGCACAGCAAAGTAAACCATAAACAAGACAAAAAGACAACCCTCAGAATGGGAGAAAATATTTGCAAACGAATTAACGGACAAAGGATTAATCTCCAAAATATATAAACAGCTCATACAGCTCAATATTAAAAAAACAAACAGCCCAATCCAAAAATGGGAAGAAGACCTAAATAGACATTTCTCCAAAGAAGACATATACAGATGGCCAAGAAGCACACGAAAAGCTGCTCAACATCACTAATTATTAGAGAAATGCAAATCAAAACTACAATGAGGTATCACCTCACACCAGTTAGAATGGGCATCATCAGAAAATCTATAAACAACAAAAGCTGGAGAGGGTGTGGAGAAAAGGGAACCCTCTTGCACTGTTGGTGGAATGTAAATTGATACAGCCACTATGCAGAACAGTATGGAGTTTTCTTAAAAAATGAAAAATAGAATTACCATATGACCCAGAAACCCCACTACTGGGCATATACCCAGAGAAAACCATAATTCAAAAAGACACATGCACCCCAATGTTCATTGCAGCACTATTTACAACAGCCAGGTCATGGAAGCAACCTAAATGCCCATCGACAGATGAATGGATAAAGAAGATGTGGTGCATATATATACAATGGAATATTACTCAGCCATAAAAAGGAACTAAATTGGGTCATTTGTAGAGACGTGGATGGATCTAGAGACTGTCATACAGAGTGAAGTAAATCAGAAAAAAGATATTGTATATTAATGCATATATGTGGAACCTAGAAAAGTGGTACAGATGAACCAGTTTGCAGGGCAGAAATAGACACACAGATGTAGAGAACAAACATATGGACACCAAGGGGGGAAAGCTGCGGGGGGTTGGTGGTGGTGGTGTGATAAACTGGGCGATTGGGATTGACATGTATACATTGATGTGTATATAACTGATGACTAATAAGGACCTGCTGTATAAAAAAATAAATAAAATAAAATTTAAAAATTAAGAAAAAGACATGTTAAACAAAAACAGCAAATTACATAATATAATCTTATTCACAGTTTTGAAAACTGCACCTAAATTATAGACATGGCCATGTCTATAATTTAAAAAGTAATATGTCTATGAGTATAAGTATATAGAAAATGTCCTAGAAGTAGACACAATGAAGTATTAGCAGAAATTTATTTCTGTGGAAGAAAACAGGAACTGAATAAGGAAAAGAAACATTCATTATACTACCTTCTAAAAATAAATTGCTCTATTTTTTTACAGCATTCATTTATTACTCTCATAAATATGTATATATGTACACACACACACATTTAAATTACATCAATCGAGTGCTAACTGATTTTGCCAATTCATACATTATCAGTAATTAGCACATAAATTATTCATGTCTAACAAGGAGTGTCAAACTGTCACAGGGTGCTTAAAACAAGTTTTCTAACAAGTTTTTAAAATATATATACTCTCTATTAACTTGTTTATATAATATAGACTCAGCTTTAAAGGATTTGTGAAGTATAGCAAAGTTTCTATTCAAATCCTATCATCATCACTAAAAGTTTCAAATTACTAGAGTCAAGATTAATGGAAATGTACTAAAATAATGTCACTTGTATTTGTGGATACTGGTGAAAGATAAGACTTCATCCTAGCCTGTTTAAAATATATAAGGCTATGAAGTTTCCTCTAATATGGCTTTAGCCACATTCTGCTTTATAAAATTATTTGATTCTTTAAAGAATTTTTTTTTTAATATCCTAGGTGAAGAAGTGGTCAAACTCTTGATAGCTGACCTTTAATTATTAACCAAAAAGACTAAAAACATTTAACCTAATAGTATATAAAAAGAACAACAACATAAAGCAACTGAAATTGGAGAAAAGACTTATAATTCTGAAACCAAAATTAGGGGTAAGGTATTAAGAGGTACAAACTATTATGTAGAAAATAAATAAGCTACAAGTATATATCATACAGCTCAGGGAAATATAGTCAATATGTTTTAAAAACTATAAATGGAATACAATCCCCAAAACATGAATCACTATGTTGTACACCTGAAACTTACATAATGTTGTAAATCAACTATATCTCAACTAAAAAAAAGCAAAAAAAAGAAGAATTAATGTTCTAGTCTGGAATGCAAACCTTACATTTCTATTCTGCAAGAGAAAAAGTTTAAATCTGTTTTATTCGTAATATAACAAAACTGACTCTTTTGAAAGAGTAAAAACATAGACAAATAGTGGAAGAAGTGATAAAGAAAAAGATGAAATGAAAATATTTGCAATGGATAAGACAAAAGATGAATAGCAATCTTGCGTGAAAATGAGTACAACACTGGGAAAAAAATAGATAACCTAATTGCTTTTAATTGGGATTTTGATGTGAGTGTTTGCAGACCTGGTGTGCCATCTTGAGTTCACCACAATTATCCCTTCACTCTCTATTGTTTTACACCTGCCCAGTTATTTTATTTACTTCATCTTCTTGGCCCCTGAAACAAGTGGAATATGCAAACCCAGTCAAAGAATATGAACAGGTAATTTATAGAAGAAAACATGAAAGACATGAATTCAAGAGAACATATATTGTTTCTCACTCATCAATTTGACATCAACCAATATTGGCTTGGTCATGAGGAACAGAGAATTCTTTACTTTGTTGTGTTTGTGTCATAATTTTAATGTCCATAAAGAAGGGACAGGTTGGATAAGTTCTATGAAATAACATACTGAATACAACTCAATCATTAAATAGAATTAAACATATCTGTACTACTGTATGAAAAAATGTAGTATAAAATATACCTGGTACAATCTTAAAGAAACAAAACTAGACAATTCTATTACAAATACCATGTAAATGGAATACTGCAGAGCGGTTAGCTGGCCAATCACAGGACCTGATCCTGCCAGCCAAGTTAACTTGCCAAATATAAACGAACACCTAGATGAGACTAAGACAGCCTCTGGGTTTTTTTTCTGGCTGGTCTATCAGGAAAAACTACCACTCGTCCAAGTATCTTCCCTTTATGCAAATAAAACTGCTCTTTAAAGACTCCAACCCAGTGTGGACAAATTGCCAATAAACATATGAAAAGGTGATTATTCCACTGGCCATGAGGGAAAAGAAAAGTAAAACCACAATGCAATACCATTACACACACAGAAGAATGACTAAAATAAAAAAGCAAAGATTTGTAAATGTTGGTGGGGATGTTAAGTAACCAGAACTCTCATAAACAATGGTAGAAAGAAAGTTGATTCAACTACGTCGGAAAATTGTTTGACTGTGTCTACCAAAGCTGATCATTTCCATATCCTCTAATCCAGCAAATACGCAATCAAAATGTGTACTCTTCCAAAAACATATTCTAGAATATTCCTAGTAGCACTACCACAATAGCCCCAAACTGGAAACTATCCAAATGTCCATTTGCCAATGTAGCTAATAGTGTTCAAAAGGAAATCTGTTGTCAAACTGTAGATTTTACATGTAAGTAATACTGATGATGACCATAAAGAAGCAAAACTAAAAGGTTAAGTGTTTATTTCACCTATGGTCTGTTTATTGAAAGATCGTAATGTAGCAGATAGATACACTTTAAGGAAATCCAGAAACATATTAATAAATGATTAGTAATGGAGGACTTTAGGGGGAATGCGATATAAAAATCATTTCCTTCACCCTTTCATTTCCATTTATTTTCATCTTTTTGCTATCTGTTCTGCATACAAGATAGCAGAGAAATTCTAAGCACCTTTCTGTCACTTAGTCAACAATATCATGCATCGGTTGTCACACACAGAGTTTTCCGATGTCTAAAGGAAATACTATGTGTGAAGTAATCAGAGCAGTGTCTGACACACAGCAAATATGCTAAACATTAGTTGTTCTTCTCTTTCCTATGCTAAAATATGGTTGACATAATGATTCTTGAATGGTTAGAGTAGATTAGATATTGTTATCTTGTCATCTAACCTAGTTTCATCAGTCACTGAAAAGATGCACTCAGCAAGCTGCTTGCTTTTCGCCTCTGGAGGTTTTGTCTCACTTAGTTTTTTCACAAAATTAGTCTCCTCCATAGACTTCCAGTAACATACAGGAAATACCTGGGGTTTGGGTCATGTTTGCACTACTAGAGAACACTAGAACATCGAGGGTGAGCAGGAAACAGGTTAGGGAAGCGGCTTTGTACAATCTATGTGTTCTCCTTTGTGACTTGATTCTGAACAAAGCAACTCTTTTTTTTTTTTTTTTTGATTAGCAATCTTTAATTTATTTAGAAAGTAGTGTATCCAACAAATTATTTCTGTAAAGTGCTCTCAAGCTGGTCCACCCAGGATGTCCCCTAAAACATACCTCATTGCCCCCCACAACTACGGGCCTCCTGCTGGGCCAGGGTCTCCCTAGTGGCCTCCCTGTCCCCTGCTTTTCTGCCACCGCCTGGCCTTGAGCATGACCCCCCAGACCGTTCTTCCTACAACGTGGATCACAGCGCCTTGTGGCTCAAGGATCACTAACGGCTGTCCTGGCAGCCAGGTTTGGATGAGCTCTGCGTCCCTGCACTGACACCCTCGACCCCTCACACACTAGCCTCAGTCGGAGCCAGGGGATAGATGTTCTGACCCGTCTCAACCACCGACCAGCTGTGGGCTCGTCCATCACTTCACTGACCCTCCCCGCGCATCAGCTTCCTCATCTACATAAGGAGGGATCTTGACTGCGTAACCTACGTAGTTCTTCTCTGTCTTGAGACCCTCAGCCCGTCTCAGTATTGATCAAAGAGCAAGGAAACTCTGTTTGCGGTGCCAGCTCTCAGTTCAGCAGTGTATTTCATCCTCACTTCAACACAGTTTAAGATCTTTTGAAGGAGTTTGCTTCCGTTTTAAACGTGGATGTTTATGGAAATCCAAAAGCTCGCTCACACTCTGGCACCACTTGCCATGACTGACAGGAGGGGCTTTGGCCAACAAGGCCTGTTTTAATCAAATGTAAAGCAACCCATTTTATCTTACATTGCATAATGATAATAACCATTTTTATTTTATACTAAGAAATGATATTGCATTAATTATTGTTACTTAATCATTTTAGAAAACTATAAATGTCTCAATAAAAAATTGCTAGGCTAATCAAAATATTTCCTGTTTCATTAAAACTGTGAACTCTCCCTCATGACTGCAAAATGAGCAATAAAGTTTGATAGCACTGTAGAGTCAAGATTGCCTATTGCAAAAGGGTGATTTTTCTCAAAGTGTATTATATGAATACATTAAATATTTGATGCTTAATAAAAGCACAATAACATCCCTTTCCACTAAGCTGCCTCAAATACCAATTACATAAGAAAGATTTGCTAAGCTAATAATTTTCTAAGTAACCCCAAATGCTTCCTTAATTCTTGATGTGTTCTTCTTTGTTTCTCAGAATGAATGTGAGATGTTGTTTCCAATATTTGGTGGCATCACTTTTTCACAGCAAGGATTTACTTAACAAGCCTTTTTACTCTGCCTTGGATTTCACAGTGATGGTTCTAACAATGACTTATCAGGGTACATACACTGCCTGAGACATGAAAGCATGGACACAAAACCAGGACTTCTTTTGTCTCTCCTTCTAATTATGTGATCTCTGAGCTGGTAATCATATCCAAAGACATAACAGTGTTTAGAAAAGATACAGCTCCTAGTCTTTTGTTGACTGCAAATATCACCTAGCTTGTTCCCTTAATGACTCACTTTTCCTTGTGTAATCCCCTCCCTCGATGATTCTAGAATTGGCTATGTGACTTTTTTGGCCAACAGTACATTAGCAAATGCAATGCAAACAGAAGCTGGATAAGTGCTTGTGCATTAGGTCTTACTTTTGGGGGGGATTCAGCTGCCACGTGGAGAGACAATATGGAGGAGGATTAAGGTACCTTGGCTGACAGCCCCAAGCAACTGTCAGACACACGCCTCAAGCCATTAAGAACAAGCCAGCCCCAGACTACCTGTGGAATGCATACACAAGTCCAGCCAAAACAATGTGGAGCAGAAATGAAACCATCCCAGCTGAGGCCTGCCCAGATTGCTGACCTGCAGAATTGGGAGCAAATAAATGATTATTGTTTCAAACCATTAAAAATTACTTGACTCCCACTATGTCTTTCCATATTCCCATGAGCCAGAATAGGGACATGGGGCTGATGAGCAAGGCTCAAGTGTGTGGATGAAGACAAGGCTTGGAGGAAACTTCCAGGACAGAAAGAAGGAGGGTTTTATCTGACCAGGACAGATCAAATAGTGGGTGACAGGCATCTCACTCGTGGTCACTGTGGCTCAGTAATGACCAGTAGACTAATGTAAACACTGAACACTTTGGCAATATGTCAACTACCTGAAATTAAATCTAACTCAGTGTGGGTGATGCCACATTGCTTTAATTATTTCTACCAGCTGAATCAGTTCTCAAAATAGAAATCAGGCATGGAACGATAAAGTTATTTTTCTTGCATCCTTAGTTTACAGGATGTTACCTGTACAACTACATGTGCTTATAAATGCCTGATTTCTATACCTAAAACAAGTGATTGGAGGACATATAATTCTTTGTATTCCCCCATCACACCAGCATATAGTTGATCAATTATTGACATTATTGACTGACCCTGACAGAGCTCTATATTCTTTCTTCATTAATCCATATATTTAGCAAGTATTTACTGAGGGTCTTTGACGTGCCCAGCGCTGAGCTAGGTATTGCTAGAGAAGATGAGCCAGGTCCTCATGCAGCTTCCATTCTGGAGGAAAGAAACAGACAACTACCCCAAAGAACATTTTTTTAAATGAGATAATTAAAAACTGTGATAATTTTTCTGAAGGAATGAAAGTGATTTTAAGAGAGAAAGTGCTTAGACAGAGAGAGGGTCTCTTCAGATAGGGTGGTATCAACAAGGACTTATCTGAGGACAGAATATTTAAGACCTAAAGAATGAGAAGGAGTCATGCAGTTATCACAGTACCCTGTAGGTCTAAAAGTTTCTGCAGTAATGACTACATCAATTGTGGCCTCACTTTTACACACTGTCAGCCAACAATGAACATGGCAGGGGACACAATACTCTAGTGCTATAATCAATCAACTGGGCATTTACTGGAAAATATTTGGTATACGTAGATCTAATTAACTGGTTGGGGTTCCTTTTCTTCCACTTTTCGGCTACTTGTAATGACATTTTATGAAAATGCAATCTATCTTTATGTTGCTATTTACTTCTACTCAGCTGTCCATTTTAAAATATTGCTTATGATAAAACCACTCAATCTCTCAACCAACTTGCCTGCAGGGATCCTTTTAATGAGTTTGAGTTGATAATATATACAGATGTCTATTATACTGTACCAATTAGCAAGTTAAAAAAATGAAATAAATTATGAGATGCCTATTCCAGAATGAGAATTGACATGGGTTTGTTTTGAAGATAAAAAGAAGAGTCTACAGCTCTTGACTTCTAACATTCAGCTCCTTAACCTGAACCTTTTCCTCATGTTCTTCTTAAAAGTGTTAGTTTCACCCTAGAAAAAATGTTATATTTATATTTTGGACATGAGAGAATCCTTATATAAATTTTTGGCTGAACTAGGTCCATAGAAAAGAAATATCCCAAGTGTAAAAATAGAAGGTGGTAGAAGCAAGCCGTGTATAGTAATAGCTATTTCACACTTTCAGAAAGTTGATTCCAGCATGCTTTGCAATTACAGGAACAGAAAGACATAAGCTAATTAGTTATTGAGTCCTGATGTTCTTCTTTAAGGAAAGCCATCGATCTTTGCCCTCAGAAAGTTATTTTTATACAGTCACATGTGCAAGCTAGTGGGTGACAGACCACCCGTGGGATCCTCTTTCAGTTTTGTTCTTTGAAATGAAAATAATCCTGCTTTTATTTACAGGGAGTTTTGAGTCTTTCAATGAGTCTGGAATATGGCTATAGTCACCAAGTGAACCATAATTAATTGCCTATGGCTAATTACTTGTGTAGCACTCAAATGTATTTAACACTACCACTTAAAGCCATGTGGGCTTTAAATCTTTCTAGCAATAGTCATGTGGCTAGAGTTATGTGTATTAATGCCTTTAAAACGCTGAAGAGAGAGAAAAATCAGATAAGAAGGTTTAAGAAGAAACCTCATATTTGGCCACTATGTGTTTAACAAGAGATTACATTTGCTTTAAAATTGAAGATACTTTTGTTCTAATATAGTTAATTGAGGACCTTGGGTGTTTCTAGTCCAAGGGTGCATTCATTATCTTAAAAATATGATAGTTAATGTATTTATGCATTCTTCAATCTGCAATTAAATACAATTAAATTTTCTTATACAGAATATGTTCATGCATTAGATTTTTTTTTTTTTTTTTCTGTACGCGGGCCTCTCACTGCTGTAGCCACTCCAGTCGCGGAGCACAGGCTCCGGACGTGCAGGCTCAGCAGCCATGGCCCACGGGCCCAGCCGCTCCGCGGCATGTGGGATCCTCCTGGACCGGGGCACGAACCCGCGTCCCCTGCATAGGCAGGCGGACTCTCAACCACTGTGCCACCAGGGAAGCCCCATGCATTAGATTTTTAATCCTTCATTCTATTACAGTACTAGAACTTCTGACTAACATTAGAGGTGTAATAATTGTTCATTAGGGTGTCCTTGGGAGTAGAGTTAGAGTTGGGATCTACCTACCACACCTAGTGATCAACACAGGAGTGTATATGGGTCTGGTTCCTTACCGTGGTATCTAGCAGTAAGAGAAGCATAGAGAGAAATTACCCCTAAACCACAAGGAGCCAAACCCCACTTTCCCTTGGTGTCTTACTTTTGCTGTGAGCATAATTCTATCATCTTAAAGTCTAGATTAAGAAATCTCACATTTATGTTTGGTGGCAATGCCCATGAGAGAGGATGATCATACATATAGAACATTTCCATCTGTGTGCATGGGATTATGCACAATTCCTTGCCTAATGGTGCTACTTCAGTAAGGCTTTCCTGGAATCCAACATGGAATTGAGAGGAGTCTCTGTTTTGGACTCTTCTCTCTTCTATGAACAGGGTAACACACTTTATAATATGTGATCCCTCTAATTTCCAATCTTTGGCTCTTCTTTCAATATGTCTCCACCAGAATACAAAATCAGACCGATTTTGCCACTCTCATAACTGTAACTCTTGTTCAGAAATGTTTTCAACTTGCAATTTCCAGTTAGCAATGGGAAGTCTCCCCTTTATGTCCACATTTGAGTGGAATCCTTCTCCACAGGTTTCAGAACTTAACAGTCCCCTCTTGTTTCTAAGTCTGGCCCCAAAGGAACCATAAGAAATTGTGTTATAATCCAACTGCTTTTCTCCCAAACTCTGCTTTCCTCAGCTTCAAAATTCACTAGGATGTGAGGAACTTCTGTTTTGAGGGTAACATAAACATTTCTAGTTTCTCTTTTCCAGATACATCAGATCTGACCCTACTTCCTCTGGGGTCCTAGGTCACTCAGATATTACGCTACCCCTTCAGCTGGGCTTTGTAAACGTTAAACCATTCAAGTTAGAGTAGGATGAGCCCCACTTTCCCAATCTTGAATGTCTCTTGATGCTGCTTTCGCTTTCCCACACTTTATGTATTGATTTCAATAATCACTTTCTTCATTGACCTTGTTTATCCCTGAATTCCCAGAGATCTCATCTCAAAATCCAAGCAACAATCTTCTGTTCACATGCAAATAACCACACTCATTGGTCAAGAAAGCTTTCACAGGGGGCTTCCGTGGTGGCGCAGTGGTTAAGAATCTGCCTGCCAATGAAGGGGACATGGGTTCGAGCCCTGGTCCGGGAAGATCCCACATGCCGCAGAGCAACTAAGCCCGTGTGCCACAACTACTGAGCCTGCATGTCTGGAGCCTGTGCTCCGCAACGGGAGAGGCCGCGACACTGAGAAGCCGCGATAGTGAGGCCCGCGCACCGCAATGAAGAGTGGCTCCCGCTCGCCACAACTGGAGAAAGCCCTCGCACAGAACCGAAGACTCAACACAGCCAAAAATAAAATAATTAATTAATTTGTTTTTAAGAAAAGAAAACTTTCATAGTTTCGTCTGGTTCTAGGAACTGGGTTTGCTCAGCAGCAAGGAGTCACAAACTTTGGTTCTGTTAAAGTTTACATTGGACTGTGCATTTAAATAAATAATTTGGTGATACATGAGTCAAGAAAACCCCCTTTATAACAAAAGTCCCCTGTGGTTAACATTCTGGATTCCCAAATTTGGATTCCCATAATAAAAGCTGAAAAACACGCCCACCTCTTATCCCTGGCTGTAAGTCAGGAAAACAGAAAAGATAATCCAGCGTACTGAAGTCACGCCAGTCAGCAAGTCCAAATATATGCACCATGGAAGTTTGCTGGTTTTGGTGTGAACCCTCTCTGGCCTTTAAAACAAATTTTCACCCATTCCAAAATTAGATTCTTCCTCGCTCCATGTGAGATGTTACCCAGCAGACATGCATCTACTCATGCAGAGTCTATCCTGGCACAGAAAATGAATTCCCATCCTGCCAACATGTTTTTGCCTATCCCTTTTCCAGCACAGGAGCCATGTCCCCTCCATGTGGAACACTGTCTATGAAATTTACAGCTGTTCCCACAGTTTGAGGTTCCCAAGAGACTCTGTTTCCCAAATTCCAGTCTCCTGTGCATGTGTTTGCCTTACTCTGCCAAATTACGGTGGTCATGAGAATTCTGGACTCTCCTATAAACTAACCCTTTTACAAATTCTCATGGGGACTGTGCAGAGGGAACACGGGCACATTGACCTTGTTTTTTGCCACTCATGTTTTGACAGCTAGAAACAATATGTTTAGCAAGTTGAATTAGACAGTGAGTGAACCACAAGAACTTCCTGAGCCGTCTAGTTTAAAGCCTAGATAAGAAAGAAGCCTGGTAGTCACTTGGATCCCTCCCCCCAAGATCTCGGTAGGTGTTCCTAGCCTTCTGGATCCCATTATTCTGACAATGAGAAAGAGACATGAATATACTACCGTAAACAAAGTTACAGTATTTTTGTGACTTCCTCAAGCATCATGTATATGCCCTTCAGCTACCAACCTGGAATGTCTTCCCATTCCCTACATGGGTCTTGGCTACTCAAACCCCTAACTTGTTTGTTTAGTCATATTTATCAGTCCTCTCCCTACTCCCAAAACCTTGTGTGTTTATTAACATGCTTAATGGCACCTCTGGGTATATACTCCATTGCCCACACTAGAGACACCAAAATCTCCATTTCTGTCATTCAATGGCCTTTGCATTGATCAGTTACTTTCTGAGTACTATGTCAGATGTAGAGATATACAGATGAAAGAGAACCAAATATCTGCCTCCCAGAGCTACAGTCAATTATTACAACAAACTGACACAAGGTATTATGGAAGCACAAAGGGAAAATTGTTTAATTCTGCTAAGAAGGACAAGAAAGACTTCCCAGGAGAGACAACACTTGAGGTGATTCCTGAATGAGGATTTCAACCCGCAGATAAAGGGATACCCGCCATTAATGACAGAGGCAAGCATACGGCAAGCGCATAGAAGCATAAAACAGCATAAGATGTTGGGGGAACTGTAAGTACACCAGCTTGATTTTCCAATAAGTCATAGTGGTGAAAACGTGGTAGATGAGGTGGAAAAGGTAGGTGTCAAAGATCAGCCTTGGGTACCACGGTAGGGAATTTGAATTTGATCTTACAGTGATTTAAGACGGTAAATGAAATATTTTAACAGCAAAACGACTGAAAAGGTATGCTTTATAAAAATCATTCTGGTGATTTTAGTATGGAAGGTAGAAAGTAAGGTAGTAGAGACTGGAGGCAGGGCCTGAATTAAGGCAGTGGGAACGGGAAGCCATTCTGAATTACAGGAAGGACATTATTAGGAGGATTGTCAGAGTTCATGTGTGATTAATTCTCCCCCTAGATTCTTCACTACAAAGAACAGTCACGCTACCATTGAGCAAAGACTCCAAATACAAATTGATCTGATGACCCATATCGCTCTAAAACTCCACCAGAGGCCTTCCCACCACAAGTCTACCAACCTTCCTTACTCTGCAACTTCAACTGTGATTTCTTTCCCGTATTAATGAAAGAACTGCCCCCAGCTTCTCAAAAGAGAAAACTCCTACAACCTGTACTCTAGGTCCTACCATCTCTCACCAATCCATGAACTCCTCTTCTATGGGTAGGTCTTACACACGTGCATCCTCAGTCTTCTCCCATCTACTGGATCGTTGTTTTCAGCCTACAAACATGCTGTAAAATTTCCTTTCTTTAAAAAAATTTTATAATTTTCCCTAAATTCTCCTCCGGGTATGTCAATGCTCTACTTTTCTTCCCCAAAGCCTTCTTTGTTGTCGCTAATTCATCTCACGTGTACTTTTTTTTTTTTTTTTTTCCTACTGTACGCGGGCCTCTCACTGCTGTGGCCTCTCCCATTGCGGAGCACAGGCTCCGGATGCGCAGGCTCAGCGGCCATGGCTCACGGGCCCAGCCGCTCCGCGGCATGTGGGATCTTCCCGGACCGGGGCACGAACCCGTGTGCCCTGCATCGGCAGGCGGACTCTCAACCACTGCGCCACCAGGGAAGCCCACGTGTACTTCTTAAAATTATGAAATCAGTCAATATATAAGAAAAGATCTTTTACCATCACCCCTCAGCTCTTCAAACCTTGGATCTCACCCCTCCTAGTTGCTTAAGTGCATCATATACTCTAAAGCCTCCATGTTTTTGTTTGTGTTGTTATGCCAGCATAGAATGTCTTTTCCAACTTTCTCTTCCTATGAAAATGTCATTAATCACTCAAAGCGTACTTTATTTTTATTTATTTATTTTTTTCTGCGGTACGCAGGCCTATCACTGTTGTGGCCTCTCCCGTTGCAGAGCACAGGCTCCGGACGCGCAGGCTCAGTGGCCATGGCTCACGGGCCCAGCCACTCCGAAGCATGTGGGATCTTCCCGGACCGGGGCACGAACCCGCGTCCCCTGCATCGGCAGGCGGACTCTCAACCACTGCGCCACCAGGGAAGCCCTCAAAGCGTACTTTAGGAACCAACTATTCCATAAAGTCTTTCTCAGTCTCTTCAGTCAGAGTAATAATTTTTCTTTTCACTTCCTGCCTTTACTTCTGTTATTATGCCCTTATCTATTCTGCCTGAAATTACAGTTTACAATTTAAGGCTCAAGGTCATATCTCATAATTTATAATTCAAGGTCATATGTCTGACACCAAAAGTAAATTGTAAGTATTGCAAAAGGAAGACACTTCATTTTCCCCACAGTAGAATCTAGCATTATGCCCAGATTATAACAAATGCCTGTTTACTTAAGAGGTTGGTTAATTACGAGTGAATCAACAGAAGGATAAAAATAAATTAATTACTTAAAAAATTGTTTTTGCTCAGATGCTTGGATTTAATAACATTAGATTTTCTATATTAAAACTGTTTTCTTCAAAATGACCCTAGATATTCAATACTGTCAAAACACTTAATTAAAATTTATCAGGCCCTTATTATCCAAGGTACTATTAGCTAATCCTGCTATGAAATTTTCTTCTATAGGGAAAAAGAGAGAGAAAGACAGATTGACTTCCAAATAATCAACAAATTTCCCATCTCCAAGTTGTATGTTTGTAGTTTTAAATCCAGCAAGACACTAATGTAATAATTAATTTAGTCAATTCAGGACTGATACATTTAAACATAATAGTTATTTATCAAGATTGATTTTGGTTTATAAGTTTAAAAGGTGCATAACTTAGTTTTGAATGCCTAACAAACCACCCCAAAGCCTACTGGCTTTAAAAAGTCAATAATTGATTTAGCTTATAATTCTGTGGGTTGGCAATTTGAGCTGGGCTCAGCTGGGTGGCTCTGGTTTAGCCTGGGCTTACTTACATGCCTACAACTAGCAACCAGCTTAACTGAAGGCTGATTGGTCTAGGATCACCTCAACTGGGAAGACTCCTTTTTGATCCTGTAAAGATGCCAGCAAGCTAGCCTAGGTTTATTCACAGGGAAGTGGGTAAGGACTGAAGAGTGAAAGTGAATTCTGCAATGTCTCCTGAGACATTCTATTGATCAAAGTCACAGAACCAGCTCAGGGTCAAGAAGAGTAGGAGTAGACTCTACCTCTAATAGGAGGTACTGCAAATGTGTGAATAGAGGGAAGGGTAAAGGCTTATGGTTATTTTTATTCAATCTACCACAAATAGTCAAAACTCCATGAATATATATTGAACATTTAATATGAGATTGTCCGTAACATCAAGAAACTATAGCCTAGTGTGAGAGATAAACAATTACCAGATAATAATGAGATAAGTGGTATATGCTATTTCTCTGCTTAGAACACTCTTTTTCCTTCTATTCTCCTAAGACTCCTTTAAGTTCTCAAATAAACATCACTTCCTCTGAAAATCTATGACAGGGCACAATCTTGTCCTAGCAGTCCAAGTTGGCTATGTGACTACTTCCCACGTGACAAACAGTTTTCATCAGTGTCCATATTGAATTGTCACCTATCTTTCAATATACCATTGTCACATGGTATATTGAAAGATAGGTCATTCTATTGCCAGGAATTCATTTTTTAAGTGATAGAAAGACAATGAAAGCATAAAGTCTTCTTCATTTTTTACATCATACATTACATCATGAGAATCTTTGCGTTTGTGCCATTTGTTAAATATGTCTGTTAGGGAACAGATGGAAGGCTTAGAGTTTTTAAACAGCAGGGGTTGTTATTTAATCAGATTTGTACATTAGAAAAATCACTTGTCCTGGATTGTATGCAGAGATCCATTTACTAGCAAAAAATATAATCTCAGTGAAAAAGTATGGGCATTTGAAGACAGAAAGAAACTGCAAATTTTGAAAGCTGTGCATGATGCTGAATCCACACAATGTGATTGGTTGACTAGAGGTTGCAACTGAGTAAAAACCAGCAATGATGACTTCCTGGATTCTAGCTCAGGACACTGGGACCAGCTGGGCCCCTCAATGAGTGGGAATTTTAAAAGATGTGTAACTTGAGGGAATATAATAAATCCTTTCAGGAAAGGCTAACTTTCAGATTTGGGCACTGGAAATGAGCTAATGAATTTATGGATATATGCGGCTTATCATCGTCATCACCACAACCCTTTACTGGTGATGAACAGAGGTCCTAAACCATCTTTAGAGAACTTGATGAAAACTATGGACTTTGTCACCAAAAATAATGATCATGAAGCACATAACTTAATAGGTTCACCAGTCCCCGATACCCTGGTGACTTTTGAATCCTATGTCAAAATTCCCTGTTCAAGAAATAGACGTGTTAATATTAATCCAAGCTGGATTCCCTCCCAAGAAGAGGACACAAGTGACTGAAGTGTGAGTGAATTCATCTATTCAGCTTAGTAGTTTTATCATCTAATAATAAAATTTTAAAAAACATTAAAATTATCTGATCCTACGCTGAATATTTTTCATTTACTTCATTTTTGTTAACACCTTATTTTATAATGAGATTTTGACTCAGAGATTTTTGCTTAAATGAGATTTGTCCAGATATATCTGGAAGTGTTCATCTGATTTCGTTTTCATGCTTAATTACCACTAGGCTCCCCTCGTCCCTAAAGAAAGCACTTTTGGAAGTCTCTGGAATGTCCATGCATTGAATGGTGACACAGGAGAGAAGAAGGTGCTAGCAAACAGGCCAATTAATTCTCTGAACTTGAATAAGAATACTAAGGTTAAAGTCACTAGGATTTAACTACAAAAATTCAACACCTTATTTAACATATTAAATCCCTTCAATTAATTACTGTATAAATAAAATACTTTCCACATTCATGACTTTGATTCCAACCAAAGCACAGCATTTTAATAATTTTAAGTTTGTATATCAAGACCAAAACAGCCCTGGGAGAATAATAAAATCAATGAAATGTAGACCAACTCTATAGCAAATAATTCTGTTTTCCATGCAAAGTCAGCAAATACCTGAGTATCTTCAAGCAGAATTCACACGAAGCAGATATTGATAATCAGGTCATTAAACAGGTAACCTGGACAGTAAGAATGCAGTTTCTAGAGTGCCAAAGACATTGGGGGGCAGTTCGCTTCAGTATCTTCGAAGCCAGCTCACAGATGGGAGCTTTAATGATTGAATCAGTGTGCTGGAAGGAGAGCATCCAGCTTTCAAATTATTGCTTTATCCAACTTTTTCACAATGCTTTTCCTTTTCTGTATATAAACTACCATGATGACATATCGCAATGATTTAGTCAGGAACAGAGAATGTTCAAATCCTTCCCTTGTGAATTTCTACCTAAGAAATAATGAAAATATAGCCATTTTTGTTTGCATAGCGATTTCATGTTTTCTGTTGAATGATCTATATATAAGGGAGTTACCATATTTATGCTTTTTTCCCTTTTACAAAAGAAATCGCTCATCTATAGTTACAGTTATATAGTAAAGGATTTTCTTATTGAATTTTCTTTTTCAACAGAATTGATTTCTTTATCGACTCTAGCAGTGAAAACTAGTAAGTAGAATCTGGCATAAAAGGAATAGTTGGCCATATGCTTATTTCATTTGCTATAATCTGAACTCAACTGTAATACGCATTTCTTTTGGCTTCTCATGCAGATGTAAGGGCACATTTACTAATGGAAAAGTCAGTGACTATCCCATACAGGTATATAAACCCACTGCAAGAGTCACTTGAATCTTTAACTGAAGAAATTATGCAAAGGAAAACCAAACTAGAGATATGTGCTTGGCACAGTTAGCAACACCCTGGCTTGAAGAGAATTGGCATATAGTCCAGGGAAATAGACACAGCACCATTCCCGTCTGCTTTTGTCATATGGCTTAGGAATGAAGGCAGTGAATTACTATGGCTGGGACACTGGTTGGCTGGAAAACAACCCAGGGGTTCCAAATAACTCTGTTCGTTTCTGGACACAGAGGGACTGCCAAGACTTCTAACAAACATGCATAATTGGGCATAAGAAAGGCTGGTTTGGAAACTGTAGATGTCTCATTTATCTCCATGATCACTCTGAAAAATAAAGGGCATTACCTGTGCAATATGGAATTTGGAGGGTTACTGTCATGTCCAAAGAACATATTCAACCTGCTGAAAGCTGATTCCTCTCCTAGTTTGAAACGAGTTAGGGATGCCTGTCTATTTGGCACGATCCACTATTTCCTGAGATTGGTGATGATAAGCCTATTTGTAATCATGTGAATTTTTTCCTGCATTTTGACAGGCAAGCTTTGAGTTATTTGAGGTGATGAGGGTAATAGATTTACCAGTGACATTTTACTGTCTGTTAAAGAAAACAAACGGCACCATTCTTACGTGATGCAGACATGAAAAAGGTGCAGCCTGCTGAAGGCTGTGACAGAAGAGGTCTCATAATAAATTAAAAAGTAGACCATGATACATTGTATTTTGACTGAATATTACAAGTCTTAGTATTGTCATACTATGATATTTCTTCGTCTTTGAACTGTAATAGGCTCTTGTGTAATTCTTAGACACTTCAACCTGCAACATCATGTGTTTTTCTCATGATGACAGTTATTAGCAAATATTAAAAGGTTCATTTAGTGTTTTAACATGAAATTATAACACTTGGATTTTGGTTCAAAAACCTTTTCTCCCAGACAAATTAAAGCCATTTTGCAGCACATATGCCCCTGCTACAACAAAAAAAGATTTTTCTTTAAAAAAATTTTTTTTAACTGTAGTAAAATTTCAGGGGAAGGGCAAGTTAGGTGAGAGAAAAACAGGAGGAAATATGTTTTACAGGACCAAATAACAAAACATGTTTTGTATTTGTTGGGTTGTATTGAGGGATATTCTATATCCACTAATAACTGTTCTTGTTGATTTAAATGGTGACTCCGAAAATGGGCAAGAACATAATTTTGATTCTTATTCAACTGAAAGCGTGAATAAATATCAATAAACAGCAATCTCAGGTAGAATCAGTACTCAGAGAATTCACTCTCTCTAAAGGGAGGCTCCTTGTCAAGGTTAATTCTGTGGCCAAAAGAGCATTTTGAAAAGCAATGCAAACCCATACCCCTCTCAGAAGCGCACGCTATTTGGAAGGTACTAGTGTACTACAACCCAGTCATCTCCAGTAGCCATGGTCCCTCACGGTACCAGATAACATAAAACTCGTACAGTAGTCCTTGCCTCTCACGAGCTTAGAAACCACTGCGTCTACCTAAACTCCACTATACCACTGAAGCAAGGTCTGGGTACAACCCAGAGCAAGAAAATTAAACCTTCATTAAAAATTCAGGAACTATATTTTTACCTTTATTCTCTTTTTCAATTAGTTCCTTCCATGTTCTAGAATCTCAGAATACAAAAGGATCACAGAATGAAGTTTCTCACGTCTCCACATCCATGTGTGCTTTGATAGTTCAAGTCTTCCAATATTGTCAAAATATTAATATTATGTTTTTTAAAGGGCCCATATTTTCTAAGCTTATAGATTAGTGAAGTTACAGTCACATGGAAAAGAGGTAGAAAAAAATAGAAGTTACTTTTAAAAAATAAATTGTTGAGGCCATAAATGAAAAAACCAGCTAGAAGAATATTCTGCAGTAGCATAGGCACTCTAGGCTATTTTACCTGAAACAGAAAATATCAAATGACTAGCAAAGTGAGTACATATGCTAAGGGTTCATATGTTTTTGCCCTTTCTGTGTTCGTACCAATTCATTTTAAATAGTAAATCTCTTTTTGGCCTCTTGTATTATTTAACCTATACCACCTTATTAATCTTCCTTCATATTTGGTGTGAATCTAGGCCATGCAAGGAGGGAAAAGGAGGAGATGAAGAGGGAGAAAAATGGAAAGTGTTGTATCAATGGCATAACTCCACAGTACTAAATGCTATCACTTCTTTCAAAGGGCTTTAGACCAAACAAAGGAGATTATAAGAGACAATTGGTATACCCAGATGCCCAGCTATTCCACTGATAACCTCAAAACTGGCTAAACCCTCTGAAGAAATGATTAAAAAAAAAAAAAAAAAAGCCTAGCATGTATCCCAGTGTATTCCAGTCATGACTCTCATTTAATGATTTCCTAAGATGAATAAAGCATATAGATTTGGAGTCATGCAACTCTGTCCTAGAGATCGTCCCAATGTTTTAGAACAGGAAAATCACCACATTTGAAAAGTAACTACATTATCGTAACTTAAAATAATTTGAAAAATGGTTACTGTACAAAATCACTTAGCTCCCAATATTTTAGTATTAACTATCTCCATTCACGAACCAAATTTGGCAAACAGTATTATAATTTTATTTGAATGTTGAGCTTGCCTATTAAAAACTCTCCATTTATAGCCCCAGATGTTGCATTTCTCAATTCACAGTAAGCCCACATTCTTCTTTTGCTTTGAGGTTTGCCAGTATGAACCTATAAGGGTTCTTTTGGGAATCCTGCTGGCTCCATATGCCCTGAAGCTTAAGCAAGCCAACTCTTAAGCTCAGTAAACGAGCCGACAGTAACGTTTCATTGGTAGAAAAAACAGTCACGTTTCAGATACAGGAAAATAGTCCTGAATCTTCCCTTCACCTGGGGAAAAAAAATCTGCATGCAGGAAAGCATCCACAGAGAGTATTCCATGGCTCAACTAGAACATCTTTAAATTACAACTATCTAGATCCTCTATCTTTCCCCGCTATTGAATTACTCTGATTTGTACCACCATCCATCAAATTAGAGGCGTAATAGAGTATACAATACTGTATATACTGAGGACATGGAGAAATAAAGATCAGAAGCCACAGTCCCATCAAACTTTTTAGTCAACTTTTAATTTAGTCTTTTGAACCACAGAGCACTTTTCATCATTTTGGGATTTTCAACATTGCCCTGAACCTTCTTTCAGAGTACCTCTAGAGCTTTCTTGACTGCTTCTTCTTCTTTTTTTTTTTTTTTTTAAACTCCAACAATGTATTTTCTTTCCCTCTCAAGCAATAAAGCCATTTTTCCTTTTCCATTGAAAAGCTTTTTCTCAGTCTTTATAATCACAATGAGAACACGTCCTCTAGCGCTTACTTTAATTCTATTTCTCCATCTTCTTATCATGATACAATAGCTGCACTATCCTTTGGAATAAAAACAGTTCGGAACAGGCCCATGTCTTTTGATATGAAACTTTCTTTCAGGTCAATATGATCTAGAGGCCTTGAAATAAGAAATAAGCAGTGTGAAAATCAGGACTTTCATTTGATCAGATGCAAAGCTCCCTACCCATTTAAGTTTTCCAATAATTGGCTTCAAATACCAACTCTCACCAATTATATAAGCATCCACTTCTGCAGATCCCCAGACTTGTTACATTCTCCCGTGGTTGAGTACCTAATTTCGGAATTTTATCCAACCACACCAGACAAAGTGGATAAAACACCCCCATCAAATAGAAGGAACATTTTAAAGCCACTTTTCACAAATAAGGTTAAGACAACTACTGTTTTAATTTTCAAAAGGAATCTTACTTCTCTTTCTTACCACGCAAATATATATATACATATATATCATTTTAGACAGTTCTTCAATAGAGCAGTAAGAATTTGATGCCTTTTTCCAGTTGATGGCTTCATAGATTAACTGCCTATCCCAAATGTCTTGTTGAAAAGGTTAATATAACCTGCTCTATCATCATGTCCACACATGGGATTTTTGTACCTGTTTCACTCCATATCTAAGAAAGGAATCACACTATTTATTTCTGTAATTCAATAACTTCAAATACATAGGCTATTCTTTCTTCCTGCCAAGAGACAATTTCAGGCAATTGCTAAGATTTAGTCATATACACTACATGAAACTAAATGTTACTGTATATCACAGTCAAGGGACAGTAAGAATCTAAAAGTCTATACCATGAGACGTTACAGAAATAGAGTCTAAAACTAACTACTAACTCAAATGACTTGAATAAATCTTGTGTTAAGATTTGTGATTTACTGACTGAAAATCATAAAACTGATATCGTAAATCAGTAATATATTAAAAGAATTTTACTGTTGCAGTATAAGCAATGTTTACTTAAGTAAACACATTTAAGATTCACCAAAAGATTTTCATTTTATTTCACTGATTGCCCTGGGTGAGGCAGAAATTAATGGTAATAACAGGAGATATATATATTACATATTTTAAAAATTTTTAAATAAAAATGGTATATATTTAAGGTGTACAATATAACTTGAAAAATGAATTTTTCAAAATAATCCATGTATTTAATTTATGCTGTCGTAAAAGCTTTGTAATGAAAAGTAGCAAACCCCATCCCATCCTGCCCCACTACCAATTCCCATGCCCCCAGGCCAATGACTTTTAACTCTTAGCTGTTTCTTCCATTATTTACCTCCATATTTTTTAAAATGTGCAAATATTGCAATTTTTTAACTTCTTAATTTCAGGTATTCTCTGTCAGCTTCCTCTTGTCTCTCATATTCTACCATCATCCCACATCCCACACACCCACCTAGCTCTACACTCTCAATTAATACATATGTGTGTTAATATAGTAAAGTCACATGATATGTTAACATTTAATATATGATTTAATATTTTGACACATATAGGTAACATATTAAATAAAGGCGAGTGTTTACATTATCATGTCTGGATAACTACTATACAAAGCTGTGAGTGATATATATATCTATCGATATCTATCTATCTTTCCATATGTATTGATACATATAATCTCATGCATCAGTTTGCTTTTTATTCTCCTGTAGTTTTCCTTCCAGAGACCCTCAAATGCCTGCTTCAATTTGCATTGTTTGCTCTTTGGCCCTGCTACACAGTAGTTTTCCTAAGATTTCCCTTTACTGATATCCTTGGATGTCCCCTCCATGGCTCTCCTCTGTTGGGTCCCCTTTTCATTAATCCTATGTCTTTCACTTTCTTAGGTTATTCCTTATTCTGCTTAAGAGTAATCCTGGGGAACTTTTTAAGAAAATAAGTGCTAAATTTATGGGTTTTGAGTTTCTGAATGCTTGAAAATATCCTTCATTTATTTATCCTTGATGTATAATTGAAAATCATTTTCACTATGAATACTGCAACAATGCTTCCATTGTTTCTTGCTTCCAATTTCAGCGTTAAGAGATCTTGTTACATTCTGATCTTTTGCATGTGGACTATCTTTCCCGTTCTAGAAGCTTAAAGATCTTCTCTTTATCTCTAAGGTACTAAAACTTCATGATAATGTTGACTTTTTCTTTCATTGTGCCAGACTTGTCTTTTGGAGACTTATTTCCTACAGTTTGGAAAATTTTTCTGGTATTACTTCAATCATAACTTCCTTCACTTTGCTTTTATTGTTCTTTGTTTCTATAATCCAATTAGTAAGACTTTGAACATACTAAAATTCTATTCTGGTTTCAGTCTCTTTTGTCTTTTCAGATTACTCTTTGAAATAATTCTTTGAATTTATCATCCAACTGTTCAATTAATTTTTTAATATTAACTGTTCTATTTTTTTAATTTCAAGGGCTCTTCTGTCATGTAAATGTATCTATTTTATACCATCTTCATTTTATTGGCTATATTAGTATGTTTCATTTATCCAACTTAGAATATTCCTTAAAGACCTTTTTAGATGTTTTTATCACTCCGTGCATTCTCTGCTTCTTCCAGATTCAAGGTTTTCCTTTTTTAGCTAAAAAGCTTTCCTCAAAAGTCTTGTGATCATTTATCATTCATTAATTTTTAACCTGGAGCACTAATAAGTTAAGTAGACACTAAAGGAGTTGGAGGGAAGGACTTTACTGCAGTGATTGTAAAACTGTTTTTTCCTCTAACAGGACATCCAAAGTACAGTATCTGGGGGTTTATCCCCAGGGGTCCATCAATTCTCCGAGGATAAAATATCCATTTTTCTTTCTGATGAGGATATATGTTTAGCTGTAAGAACCCTGTGAGCAAGCATATACCATTTGCTAATTCTTAGGTTCCAAGTTGTTTCTGCAAAGGAAATCAGCTGGCTTCTCATTAGTATCTCCCTCTAAAATCCATAGGATTGCTTCCACCACTCTATTAATCAGCTACTACTATTTCCATGTTTAAAAAAAAAAGAAGATTGAGATCCCTTGTCTGCTGTTAACCTCCCTCTCATTCTATTGATCCTATTGCAACTTTTTATCTCTTTACTGTTATTTAATTAAATAAATGTGTATGATCAATTGACCAGACACACTTATCCAAAAGCATTAGTATGATTTTCATATGTTAAAAACATTTTTAAGGTATTCACAGTATTTAAATTTTTAACAGAAATCCCAAGATCTCCAGTTAAAAGGGAGAGAGGAGAAAGAGAATGCATTTTACCTTAGAAAAAAATTTAACTAGTGTGATTTAGGGCTGTTTTTTCTTCTGTGCTCCCAGTGAAAAATTAAATATAAAGAAAATCCATTGAGTCAAAAATATCTAATCCTGTATCAGATAAAAGTACAACAATCCTGAATCATTATAGCATTTCCCAAGTAAGATGACATAATTAACTCACACAAGATACAAATACAAGGATGATCAAAACAGTGTAGTTATAGCAGTAAAGTTGTGGGAACAGAAAGCCTGATAATGCATTATGAGGTGTTCATAAAATACAGTATCATATAGCCATTAAAATATGATCGAGTCAATTTTTTTTTTTTTTTTTTTTTTTCGGTACACGGGCCTCTCACTGTTGTGGCCTCTCCCGTTGTGGAGCACAGGCTCCGGACGCGCAGGCTCAGCGGCCATGGCTCACGGGCCCAGCCGCTCTGCGGCACGTGGGATCCTCCCGGACCGGGACACGAAACCGCGTCCCCTGCAGCGGCAGGCGGACTCTCAACCACTGCACCACCAGGGAAGCCCCAAATTTTTTAAATGTTGCTCTTCAATGACAATGTTAAGAAAATAAAAATGCAAGCTACAGAGTGAGAGAAAATATTTGAAAACGGTACATATGATAAAAGGCTTGTACACAAAATATAAGAGTAGCTATTACAATTCAATCAGAAAATAAGCAGCTGTATTAAAGGTGAGCAAAGTATTTTGAGATACTTCACCAAAGAAGATACAGGAATGACAAATAAGCACAAGTAGAGATGTCCAACATCAGTAATTACTAGAGAAATGCAAATTAAATCCTTAAAAATATACCACTATATACCTACTAAAATGGACAAATTACAAAGGCTGACACCAGTGACAAGGAATGTGAAGCAACTAAAACTCTTATAAACTGCTTGTGGGAATGCGAAATGGTATAGACACTTTGGAGAATAGTTTGGCAGCTTCTTATAATGTTAAACATATAATTATTATAAGACAATGATCCTGCTCCTATTTACCCATAATAAATGAAAATACATGTCTATAAAAGGACTTGTACTCCAGTGTTCATAGAAGCTGCATTCATAATAGAAAAAACTGGAAACAACCCAAATGTCTTACAACTGGTGAATGAAAAGCAAACTGTAATCTATTTATATACTGGAATACTACTCATCAATTAAAAAGAATACTACTGATACATGCAACACCATGGATTAATCTCAAAATCATTATGCAAAATAAAAGGAGTCACACACAAAAGATAACATCTTGTATGATTTCCTTGACATGAAATCTTTTTTAAAAAAGCAAAACTGTAATGACAGAAAGCAGATCAGTGGTTGCAAGAGGCTAGGGTAGGGAGAAAGAGTGGATTGCACAAGAACACAAGAGTATTTAGAGGAGTAATGGAAATGTTTTATACCATGAGGGCAGGGGTGGTTACACGTCTGTTATCTATTTGTCAAAACTCATCAAATTGTGCACTTAAAATTGGTGAACGTTATTGTGTGTACATTATTCCTCAATAAAGATGATAAAAAGTGCTATGTAGGTCTTACAATTATGGCCATGGAAAAGCATTCGCAATATAGTAGTAAAGTCAGTAGATTTATCGATGGACCATTAAGAAATGGATGTCTTTGTCAGGCTGTTTAATAGAAGAATTTCATTTGTGGGAACTAACTTATTGAGGTATTGGAAGTACTGAAAGGACAACTAGGAAAAGATAAAACCAGATAATGGCAACATTTGGAAGTCACTGCCACACCTAAGGTTGGGAGAGATTAAAAAAAAAAAAAAAAAAAAAAAAAGATGGTGTTATCAGATCTGCAGGGCCATCCAGGAGAAGCAGGCATTGCCCTGTGAGAACAGCAGAGAGAATGGGTCTCTCTATAGGGACCTAAGACTACTGCCAGGGACTCTGACCCCTTGACAGGGAAGAATGGCAAGAAATAGCCTAAGTCCCTTCTTCATCCCACCTGCCCACCAGAAGCCATTCAGCAAGGGAATCAAAGAGTTTTTAGGGGTCAGCCACCTGTAATACACAGCAGAGCAGGGAACGGGTGATTTAGACATGCACAGAGAAGACTCTGCAGAAACAGTCACAACCACAGTTACCTCTGGTAGAATTAAAGACAGTTCTTAATTCCTTTCCTTCACTTTCTCTTTTTTTTAAATATACACTTCTTTCACAATGAATAAAGTTACAGAAATAAAATCAAGTAAGTTTGAAGAATTCTCTATATTTTGTTGGAATCAAAAGGATTGAAATAAACAGTCCAAAGGTTGCCACAAATTTTATTTTCTCCTCTTTAAAAATACAAAGAAGAAGAAGCTTCTGGGTTCAACTTAGACCTGACTCTAGCCAGTGAACGCATTAAGTCTTCAGTCATCCCTACTTAATTACGTTATATGCAATGTTGTTTTAAAATGTTCCAGCAGAGCTTGGCATGGTGCTGCTTTCCCAACCAGCCAGCTGGAAGGACCACCATTCCAGAACAGAGCCAGAAAAAGCTGCAAACATAAGTAATGGAATCAATCACATGGGCAATTCACCCTGCGGCCAGACACCTTTCACATTTTAAACAAAGATGCTAGGCATACAATGAATTGGGAGCCAATCAGACCTCTTAAAATATATTTGGGTGATTTTTGCATAGATATAGGAATAATACCTTCCCAATGTCACAAGCGATGATAATTGTTCTGAACATAATACATATCAAATGAGGTAACAGCATTATTTTAAAATGTTAGTGAAGTTCAACCACAAAAATAGAATCAATAGAAGATACACACACACAAATATGTATATGTGGGGATGGGAGGGAGGGAGAGAGAAAAAGAGAGATTTCTTATGAGGAATTGGTCTCTGCAATTGTAGAGGCTGACCTGGAGGCAGGCAGTCAGGAAGGGAAGAGCACATGCTGGAACCCCAGCGGCACAGGCCCAGGCTGCGGTCACAGGCAGGCAGGAAGGGCAGACCCAGCAAAGGGAGAGCAAGCGTAGACCCAGCTGCTACTGGCAGTCTCTTTTGCCAGTCCCTTTTAAGGGCTCATCTGATTAGGTCTGGCCTGCCAAGGATAATCTCTATCATTTAAGGTCAACTCATTAGGGACTTTCATTACATCTGCAACATCCCTTCACAGAAGCAGCTAGATTAGTGTTTGACTGAATAACTGGAAGGTGTGTATATGCCACAAAGTGGCTGCTGCCCCCTCTTTGGTGCCCACAGTGTAGCCTGGCTAAGATGACATGTCAAAAAACTATCACACTCAGAACCATATATTTAGGAATACATACACACATACATATTATCATTTATCATTGCTTTAACACTCAAAATATCTCCTTACTACCAGACAGTTTCTGTCTTCTTCCTCATTGTTAAGTCCCAGCGGTGCATGGTAGATGCCCAATAAATACTGAATGAATGAATGATATTTTCTACAAGTGCTGCAACAGCAAAATGCACGTTAGGTCCATTAGTTTAAAATTTATTTTATTTTGAAAACAAAGTAAAAATTAAACAATGAAGACATGAAAAGAAATAGTGGTATAAAAAAATGACACTCTGACAGCCAAGAAGATTGCTTCAGGCTTTTCTTCCTCACCTCATTCACTTCTGTTTATCCCCTCAGCCTACATGCACTTCTTCCGGCAGAGCTGATACAGGATGGGTACTCTGTGTGGGCTATAGAATGCTAGTTCAAGTTTCACAGTTAGATGAATCATCAGTAGGCTTCTTTGGCTTTGTCTTCATTTATTTTCATAAGGGGAAGTCTTTCCTTACACAGACAGATACCACTAGACTCATCCTTACTGTAACTTTGATCAAGCTCCATTGTAATCGTCTATTTACTTGTGTATCTCATCCTCCACTATTGTTAACTCCTTGTCAACAGGGGCAATTGTGTTCACACGATAGCCCAAGAGCCAAGTTCCTGGAACATACTAGGAGCTCAATGAATGAGTGATACAATGAACAAAGAATGAATTGTGACCTTGCCTTAAGCTCCTAAAGAACCTTAGCTTAATAAGTTTCTGAGTAAACCCTTTCTTTCTCACCCCAGTCCCATCAGTAATCCTAAAATAGGGGACAAAAATAAAACTCAATTGTCTGTGGACATGTTGCTGACCAGTAATAGATCTGCTATTTCTCTAAGGATTAGGTATATACCTGGGATTTTTAAAAATTTTTAAATTAAAGAGTTCTCATCTTGCTGCACTCTGCGGACTCGGTGTGGAAAAGCTCAGTATTGATTAGTGGAGGCATTTAAGTCTGGGGGACGTGGTCAAATAAATAAACTCCAGGGAAGATTCTAGGATTAGCCTCGTATACCAAGGACAATCTCTTGAGAACACAAGCCTGGATTATGAGAGGTTTCATACTTGTCTTCCCTGTCATACACTCAATTTTCTCTCAGGAGAGCAACTGGAAAAAAAAAGAAAAAACCTTCAGGGATAGAAAAAACAACCTATAATCTATTTCAGGCTTCTTAGTGAAAAGCACTAGCTAGCAAGCTTCATTCTTCTAACAAACTAATGCCAATATAAAGCCAGGAAGCTGACCTGAATGATTCTACTGTCCTGTACACTGTAAATTTCCATGCTAAGGATTCCTGACCTCACTCACAGTTTGGGAACTTATACATTGTGGCACTTGAATGGTAACTAAGGTGTTTTATGGGACACAGAACTCAGACCTTTGGCCAGAATTCTTCCCTGTACTTCCTGTTTCGCTGGGCATTGTCATTCAAGTGACTGCCCACAGAGGCAATGAGATGCTCTTAATTAGCTTCCTGTGCACCCTAAGAACTACACTGAACCTATGAAAGCGTTCCTTTTTCCTCAGTGGCCTGATTTGTCTTCCTCCTGTCCTAACTATGTCCGCATAGGAGACATTTTTAATATTTAAATTGTGTGCCTTCCAGATAAAGCCTAAACATACCTTTTCCTTAACTTAGAAATGCAAACAAATAATGAGAAAATGCCAGGAAATAGTGAAGTTTTTAAAAGGAATAACAAACAATACAAAATAGAGGCATTATTTACTAGCCCAAATAGATCTATAACTCCCTGCTTCAAAAAATATTCCAGAGAGACCCCTATACCCTTCTTCTTTGCCATCTGACATTAGGTGGTGTTACAAGGTGCCACAATTTGACCAATAAATGACACAGAAAGCTCTTCAACCATCACTTGGAAATGAGGACTTCGGGTGGAAAGTCTTTACTTAGAGATAACCAAGTAAGTCTACAGAAGGCATGCCGTGCAGTCAATCCTTAAATTTGAAGTGAAACAAGAAGCATTTCATTATGCCTGTTCACTTTTAAACCCCTGAAGGGAGATTAGCAACAAAGTAAATACACATTAGAAAAACTTTACTATCCAGAATGCAGTTGTTATAGGTGACAAGTTCTTAAAGTTTCATTAAGAGATAAAGTAGCTTTGAAGCTGCCTCTGGTTGGCATCAGGTAGCTCTTGGCATAAAAACCCAAGCAGGACTTACAGGGCAGCCCGCGACCGGCCTAGAAGAAAGGAGCATCTTCTGCTGGGAAAACAAATGTTTGATAAGTAGAATTCTGACTCCGTACTGTTGACAGCCTCAAGCTTCATCTATTTATAAAAGAGAGGCTATTTTAGAGCAAGTCATACATGATGAGCTAGTTGCAGGGAAGCAGGGTAGAGATGGAAAAGGATGATCTCCCTGAACATCTGTCATGATTACACATAAAACCTTACTACAAAGTCAAATGTGATCTGTTTGGTACTTTGGACTGTTCAGCCTCAGCTATGTGAATGAATGTTTGCAGTCACGGCTATGTATTTTATCTGTTTTTACGATGCCTATCACTATAGACCCAGACAATCAAGGGAGGCATAACCAACACAATCAACAGGTCAATCGAGAAGATGCATTTGACCATTTAACTCAGAGAATGAGGCATGTATTGTCATACGCTCTCTTGTTTTTTTCCAAAAGGAGTCAGGCGGGGAAGGAAACGTGCTCACCGTTATAATGACTGCCAATTTACCATGTCTTTCTCAATTGATGAAACCCCAGGCCAGCGTCACTCTGAATCTTGTCAGCAAAGATGGCAGTGGAAGCACAGCAGCAGTAGCCTTCCCCTTCCCATCCCAGCAAAGGAGGGAAAGCGGTCCTCCCACAGAGCCGGCACATTTGGTGCTAACTCAGACCCCAGCATGGCCCTTCCAGGCTTGGCTGCCTACTGCACAGCAAGGGCCCTTTGTAATTTATTTAGATGAGTACTGACCTTATTTTCTTGGCACTGACATGTGAGAGTATGTTCTTTTGGGGGATTTGGGGAGTGGGGCGGGGGGACCAGCATACCGTCTAGCTTCACTGAATGTTACGGTGCAGAGCAGCTGGCCATCTCAGTTCTCTCCATCAGAGCATCCCCACCTATGCTGGAGATGGTATTTTCAAGCCTTCAGTTTATAACAGAACTTTAAAACATGAGGTGATACAAAACAGAATATTTCATTGTCATTTATCACCCTTTAGACATAAAAACCAAGTAATGATTTTATCTTTCTGAGAGTGTTTGCTAGTCAGGTTTTTCAAAACAACAAATGTCCCTGATTCCAAAAAAATTCTCCCGAATCAGAAATGCACAGACATTTGCAATGAAACAACACTGCGATTCTTTTCTTAGACAAAGACACTCTTTATAAGGATGAGTTTTGAATGGGCATCACCTCCACGCCTGTGAGCAGTCTCCCTTTTAAGGATCATGACAGAGCCCCTGCCATTGTTTTAGGGTCAGTGTATCACCCTTTCTTGATCCATTGAAAAACAGTAAACAAAATATCTTTTAAAAGGAGTTACTCCCCTTATGATTTTTCATTCTTTCATTACATCATGCCACAGCTTATAACTGATAGGTGGCATTGAAATTCAACTCTCCTTCTCACCCTGTACTCTTATACATTCAAAATGATAATCATTTATATTTTTTAATGGCAATTATTTTAGTACAGAGATAGAAAACTGTCAATGTCTCTATTTTCGTAAACACTTTTGGACTAGGACGTGAAAGAAAGACACACGTATCGAATTTGTAGTCAGCACCAAGATAGGATGGATAGTTGCAATACTATTGATATGGTTTTTAGTGAAAATAAAGTTGGAAGGGACCGCCGAGTTCAGTTCCTACTCAGTTCCTTCATTTCCCCCATGAGTCACAGAAAAAAATTTTTTAAATAAACTGGCCAAAATCACACAATTAGTCTTCTGAATTTGACCAGTATTTTCCATAATGCCAGGAAGCGTGGCAAAGCCAAAACTCAATGTACATGTTGCATTAATTCCTAATTGGAAAATTTTAATCTTAGTTCGTTACCTCCCCCTTATCTCCTTTGTTGCTCTCAAATTTCACTCTGTTCTATTTTTCTTCACTGGTCTCATCAGGATGGAAAATGACATTATATACAGGTTCAGTTTCTCGCTCATCTCCCATCTCCCCCACCGGAATAGCAGTACTACAGAGCCATGAACCATGCCTTCCTTATTCTCTGCTACAGCACCACCAACGAGAAGAATGCCCGGCACATAGTAGGCACTCAATAAGCACTTGAAAAAACTGATTAATCAATCTCACTTGAGATTTTAGAAGGCCAACCTGCACTTCACTGACACCAGAAATCACAGAGCAGCCCTGTATGAGGAAGTCCAGCCTCCGTTAACACCATTGCCCAGTGGTCTTCAAAGTCTAGCCTTTTGTCCACATCGACCTAAACTCAAAGTACAACCAAATTTCTGCCCCTGACACTCCACTGAAACTGTATACTCACAGGTTCCCAAAACATTCTAATTCTAATATTCAGTGGCTTTTTCTCCTCCTTGTTCTCTTTTGCTCTCTCTCTCTCATGGAATTTGTCATGTCAGGACTTTTCTGTACCTTGGCCACTCTCCTTTCTGCTTTGATTTCTTGATACAAGGCCAGTTCTCGTCTCCTTTTGACTTTCACCATCAGTTACCACCAATTCTCACTGCTTCACTCTCCCCTCTGTGTATATAACTCCTGAACTCAGTTTCCAGGCTTGTCTTCTATAAGATCTAGAGCCTTTTCTCTGAACTTCTGAAGGATATTTCTTCTCACATAAACTACTTTCACCTCAATCTCACCGTGTCTAAAACTACCTATCACTGACATTTATTTATTGGAAATACATCTTTTCCTCCCAACTATATTAAAGGAAGAGTGCATTATACCTTTTTGGATCCCTACATCAACAAGCAAGCCCAGTGCCTGGGCTTTCTAAGTGATTAATAAATATCTGTGTTGACAAATATAAAGTATGGTGATTGTAATGGTAGAACTGTGTCCCCTAAAAAAGAGACTCTGAAGTCCTAAACTCCAGGACCTCAGAATGTGACCTTACTGGGAGACAGAGTTGTTGTAAATGTAATTAGTGAAGATGAGGTCATACAGAAGTAGGGTGGACCCTTAATCCAATATGACTGGTGCCCTTATAAGAAGAGGAGAAAGACACAGGATGAAGAACACCAGTGACAGTCGAGGCAGAGACTGGAGTGATACATCTACAAGCCAAGGAATGCCAAGGACTGGCAGAAAATACCAGAAGCTAGATGAGACAAGGAGGAATCCTCCTCTTTATGTTTCAGAGGTAGCATGGCCCTTGATTTTGGATTTCTAGCCCTCAGAAATATCAGATAATAAAATTCTGTTGTTTTAAGCCACCTAGTCTGTGGTATTATGTACGACAGCCCCAGGAAACTAATGTATGGTTTAAAGGAGAACTTTGGGATCAAACAACTCTGAAGACAATATCAACTCTACCATTTAATTATGTGAGCTTGGGAAACTTACTAACCTCTCTTGTGTCTCAGTTTTCTTATCCTTAAAATGAGGATAATACCTGTTTCACAGGATTTTTGTAAGATTTACATTTGCAGCGTATATTACAGATTTTACAGAAAGCCTATCACACAGTGTATGCTCAAATTAATATCCTATTTGCCCTTTGCATTATTAAATGAGCCTTTTATTTACAGTAACTAGTGTATTCATTCAACAAATATTTATTGAATATCTTCTTGGGTTAGGCACTCCTCCAAGCATTTGGGATACAGAAGTAAACAAAACAGAAAGACACTTCCTCATGGAACTTACCCATAGAAAATAAACCTACTTTTTTCTCTTAAGCTGTCACTGCAAATTGTCCTAAACTCTGCTTCAAAGGATTATTATGATAAGAAAGAAATGAGTAGATTTGCTTATTAAATCACAGTAGATTCTTTTCAAGATATCAGAATACTAGAAGCCATCATTACATAATAGTTTGCTTGCCATGGTATAAAGCAAAACAAACTAATACTATCTTTCCATTCAAAATGCAACGGGAAGAAAAACAATTTTTATTCATTTTCTTAACTACAAGTTCACATTTTAATAAGATGCTACAAGAAACCAATTAAACTTAGTATATACAAAAAATATTAAAAGGTTAAACTGTTATATGTAAAAATACCTTCAGGTAAATCTTCACCATTGAAAAGGAAGAAATATTACCCTCAATGAATTTTTCAACTGTAAAAAGAAAATCTCTCATGTGATTTATGATCATTTTCATCATTTTCTAAAATTTACTTAATGGCATTAGGGTAATGGAGAAAATTTTAAGTATGTGCTGTTGAAAAGTAAAGCATTGTAAGTAAAAAAATAACAACAAAAGAAGTTCTTAAGCTCTAGAATATTAATGAAGAATGGAGACATCAGCATTTTTTTATCTCAAAGACAAGGAATTAGTTTATAGATATTTGATATGACATTGTTTTAAAAAATATTTTTTATTGGAGTGTAATTGCTTTACAATGCTGTGTTAGTTTCTGCTGCACAGTGAAGTGAGTCAGCTATATGCATGCACATATCCGCTCCCTCTTGGACCTCCCTCCCACCCCCTTCCCCTACCCCACCCATCTAGGTCATCACAGAGCACTGAGCTGAGCTTCCTGTGCTTTATAGCATCTTTATCAACAGGAAGGATGACAGAGAATGTAAAAATTTGGTTTGCGTGTCTTAGGATGCATCCCCTGGTAGATTCCCTCCCTCGTCCCACATCTCTCCAGTTCCATGTCTCTAGGGTTTCCCTGCCCCGACCCTGTGCCCCACATGTGTCTACTGAGCACTTGAAATATGACTCGTCCAGACTGAGATGTGCTACAAGGGTAAAATATACACTAAATTTTGAAGACCTGGTATGAAAAAAGGAGTGTACAATATATCAATTATATTTCATATTGATTACAATTTGAAATGATAATATTTTGATTATATTGAGTTAAATCAAATATTTTGTAAAAATTAAATTCATCGGTGTCTTTTTACCTTCTTAATGTGTTCTCCTAGGAAATGTAAACCTCAGTATGTGGTTTGTATCTGTAGCTCATGTTATATTTCTATTGGACGGTAGTGCTCATGTTATGAAGTCACAGTTGTCGGGAGTAGCAAGGACTTGCGGTAAAGTCCAGAAATCAAGTGGTTACTTAATCTCTACCACTAGCTGACTGATCTGCTCTTTCCTGTGTATCAGCTTTATTCAAACTATAAACCAACTATGGACCAAGTTCCTCCACACAGCAGGAAACATGGCAACACATTTCCATTTTGACCTTTTGTTAAACCTGCCATCACTGAGTCACTAACATGCCCTCACTAGCCCCATGTTCAGAAACCCAGGAAAGAACTCTGACTGGCCTGGATTAAGTCAGGTGCCAACATAAGACTGATCAACTGCAGCCAAGTGGGTGGAGTCTGTAGGAAAGTGCAGCTCTCTCACAAATTACAGGTTTGGGGTGAGTGAGAAGCTCCCCTCAGAGGGATGATGGCGCTCCTAGAAGAAGTAAAGGTAAAGGGCAAGAAATTTCACAGGGAGCCGTTGTGGTACGAATGTGTTGATAATATTGCAGAGAAATCGTCTCACTGTGTTTTTATTTGTGAAAGGGACATATTGCTGCTTTGACCCACCGTCCCTTCTTTTGCAGAACAAAGCTGTCTATTTGGAATATTATCCTATTCCAAGCTGTTCTAGTGAGGATATCAGTCACAATCGACACCTCCATCCCCGCCCACTGGACAACGGGAAAGTGCATTTGACTCAAACCTAGTCAAGCAGAGTGCCACATTCCCCTGGGAACAACTATTGTTCCAAAAGTGAACACATGACTAAAGGAAGACCAATCACACGTCTTCTAGAATTTAAATACAAAACTGGAAGGTAGAAGTTGTCTGTTTTCCATTGTGATTGATAAAGGATGTGAATCTGACACTATTAAGAGATAGCTTCACTGGGTACACAAAGGAGGACCATCTTCAATCGGACAGAACAGAGACAACACAGGGAAGAAAGTGAAGCTGACAGGGAGAGAAAAAGAAAGAAAAAGAAGGAAGAGAAGAAACTGTGTAAGCACCAGGAGCTAGCCATGCCTGAAATCTAAGCAATCTTGGACTTCCCAGTTCTGTGAACCAGTACATTCCCTACTGTGTTTGAGCTTATTTTGAGTCTAGATTAGATCTTTTGCACCAAAAAGAGTCTATTCTAATCATCTTAAGGGTCAAACCAATTCAACCTTTGACTCTCAATCTCAGTGTCAGTGCTAAGCTATTCTCAAAATGACAGAAAGCTTAAAATAAACCAGGAGTCATGGAATATAGACAAATTCTATATACAGAAAGCAAACTTAAGAGTATCCCTTTCCTTGAGGTAAGCAAGTTGCATATAATCCAATGTGCCTCATTTGTGGCAGGCTCACACGTCTATTACAGCATTCTAAAACCTGATGGCATTTATTTATTTACTCGTCTCTCTCCAAAACTGGACTTTCAGCCTCTTCAGGGCAGGCATACTTTATTTATCTTTATATGATGACAGCCTAGCACAGTGCTGGGAAATGAATGCGTGTAAGAGAGTGGAAAGGAATTAAAATAGAGAGAGAAAAAATACTGCACACAGCTTATGCAGGCACTTATTTGAAATATGCTTTCACAGATATAAGACAAATTTTTGTTGTCTTTTTGTTTAACTACTGGTTTGTACCATAATATCCCAATGGAGGGACGGTCAGCTCCTAATGAAAGAATAACATAATCATCATCATCATAATATCACCTAACGTTTTCCTGTTTTCTGTATCCCAAGCCCTCTGTTAATTGTTTATATCTTTTCCACTTAGAATATGAGTTTAGTACTAAGCAGATGAAAATACTTCAGGATATTTTATGTTATTGCACTTTATGTAGCACTTCATAGTTTGCAGAATTCTTCCCCATATATATCTTCTTGTTTGCAGTTCTGTGCAATTCAGTGAGGTAGATGGGAAAATATTAAAATCTCATACCTCATATGAATAAAAGGTCTCAAGAAGCTAAAACACTTTTCTTTTTTTTTTTTTTTTTAACATCTTTATTGGAGTATAATTGTTTTACAATAGTGTGTTAGTTTTCCCTCTACAACAAACTAAATCAGTTATACATACACACATGGCTCCCACATCTCCTCCCTCTTGCATCACCCTCTCTCCCACCCTCCCTATCCCAGCCCCCCAGGCGGTCACAAAGCACAGAGGTGATCTCCCTGTGCTATGCAGCAGCTTCCCACCAGCTATCTAATTTACATTTGGTAGTGTATATATGTCCCTGCCACTCCCCCACTTCGTCACAGCCCACCCCTCCCCCTCCCCATATCCTCAAGTCCATGCTCGAGTAAGTCTGTGTAAAACACTTTTCTTAAGTAACAACATTAGTAATTTAGAATAAGAATTCAGGTCTCATGACTCCACACCAGTACTTGCTCCGCCATAGAAAGAGCAAGCACTGTAAATATCATTACAAATTAACCTAAAACAGACACCTGGAGAATCCGTGGATCATACAGGTAATGATTTCATTGGTGTCCCTTACTTCCCATTTCCTAGGCATTTTCAAGCTTAATTTCTGCATAAAATTTCTCTTCCTCCAACTCCCTCTCATTACTCTTTTCTCTTAATAAATCTACTTACCGGAATGAAACCAAGTATCATAATTGTAAATACTGGAAGGTTTTGCTTGCAAATAGGAAGTTACAGACCTTTCCATAAAAGCAATGCCTACTTCTTCTAAATAAAAGACAATGAACCATGACAGAGAAAACTCCCTTCCCCATAATTTGAAGAAAAATCTTCCCTTGATATTCCTGCTAGGGCAGCTGGTTCTGATAGCAACAAACAATGCTCAGGCTCATTCTGGCCTCAATACACTGGGTGGGAGAAGCTGCAGTACAAAAGGGACAGATTTCGTCTTCTCAGTACTGCCCTCATAGAATTCCTTAAATTGGGTACATTTTTAGCTACCTGGTGGGTGCACCATAAAATCTCATATTTTATACATACACCATACATACACACACACACACACACACACACACACACACACACACACACACACACATAGAATAGAATATGTAATTTGCAGAGTTAGTTTTATGTTGAAACTGGAATTCTGTAAAACAGTGGGTGAAGAGATCTCATTTGTATGGTTTTTTTTTCATTTTTTAATGATAATTTTTAGAGTCTTTATATAGCTGCAATGGCTTACCAGTCTAAATATCTCGTTCAGGGGAAAAAAAAAAGGGGGTGGCATTTGAAAAGCACTACAATAATTTCGTAAGAGCTATATTCACTTTTTTCCAAAAGAGTGGGAATCCCATTTTAGCCTGCCAGGAAAAGAAAGCTTAAGAGTAAATTCTGGGAGCAACGAATTTTTTTATCCTTCCATAAAAAACATTCAGGCTGTTACTGGCTTCAGTCAAGAAATATTGATTGAGTACTACTATGTGTCAGGCCCTGTATCTGGGGCGAGAGTTGTCCTGGTGAATAAACACATCTCCCTGCCTCCTGGTATATCATTTAGCTATTAATTCAACAAACGTCATTGAGCATCTTGTATGTTCCAGGTACAACATGCCAAAAAACCTGCTAAAATCTATGCTTTCATGGAACTGAGATCCCAGTGGGAAAAAGACAAAATAAACGAGCAAGTTTAAAAACAGACTATTTACATTCAGAAAGTGATAGAGGTTTTGAAGGAAATAAGAACTTCCAAGTGCTTTTGGAAGGGAATTCTATTTTAGATAAAGTGATCATCAAAAATCCCCTAATGGGTAATACTTGAGTGGAGCCCTGAAAATGTGAAGGATCAAGTTCTGTGCAGACCTGGAAGGAGAGAGCTGGAGGCAGAGGCCACCAGGGAGAGGAATGTTTAGCAGCAGTGTACTGAGCAAGGGGAAGAGCAGGGAAGGATAATATTAGAGAAGTGGGCAGGTCTGAGGAGGTAGTGCAACTAATGAGAACTTTGGACCTTATTCTAAGTATGATACAAGACCATCTGGGCATCATAAGAAAAACGATGTGATTGAAAAAGCTAGTTCTTGACATCGTTTAATGAATAATCTGTAGGTTTGGGAAGTGGAAGCAGAAGGAGAGGTTTGAGGCTCTGCAGTAATCTAAGAGAGATGACAGTGGCTTTGATTAGAGTGATGGAGATAGCATAATACAAATACATAGTAGAGTCATGCACTATCCTACTAAGTTTACATTTATTAATTTGTTTGGACTCTTGTATACAATTTTGAATAATTCGATAATAACCCTATGATATAGGTGCTATAAATATACCCACTTTACACCTATGGAGAAGAAAGCAGAGTGGATTTTAGTAGCTTCCTCAAGACTACACAGATAATAACTGATTAAGGGATGTGAAAGTTTAGCCAACTAAAAAGTTAGAGGGAATAGCCCACACATAAGACCACTTTCACTTCTGATACCAGCTGCAAGTTCAGGGGTCCCAAGACCACCTACAGTTCCACAATTCACTAGAAGGACTCACAGAATGCACTGAAGACTGTTATCCTCATGGTTATGGTTTATTGGAGGGAAGGGATGCAGATTGAAATTAGTCAAAGGAAAACACATATAAAGTGAAGTCCAAGAAAGTACCAAACATGGAGCTACCAGCTGTTATCTCCTGTGGAGTCAAGACAGAATTAACTTGACGGCATCCACGTGTGAAAGTACGCACAGTATTGCCTAGCCAAGAAGCTCACTTGCGCCTCAGTGTTCAGGGTTTTAATTGGAGTGCCATCACATAGACGTGACTGATTGCTCAAGGGGCTGATCTCAGTCCCTTGTCTCTCCAGAGGGCTACTGATACTGCATGGCCCAGTCTCCCCACCCACCCCTCAGCACACACAGAATCATATTGTTGGCCCTTGTGGTGGGGCCAGCCCCAACCCTAAATCATATTGTTAAGCTACCCTGATCCAAGGTCCACAGGCAAACAAAGACACTCCTATCAGGCATGACTGACCAAGGGCTTAGAGATTGCCTCCCAGAAATTAAGGGCAAGGCCAAACCTCTCTTTAGGCAAGGTTAGATTCTTTACTGCACAGGGGAAGACATGAATAAGAGGGAAACAAAGATGTTGTTTTCAGCCACGTAGAATTTGAGATGCTCTTTTTACATAAAAATAAGATGTTGAGGGCTTCCCTGGTGGCGCAGTGGTTGGGAGTCCGCCTGCCGATGCAGGGGGCACGGGTTCGTGCCCTGGTCTGGGAAGATCCCACATGCCGCGGAGCGGCTGGGCCCGTGAGCCATGGCCGCTGGGCCTGCGCGTCCGGAGCCTGTGCTCCGCAGCGGGAGAGGCCACAGCAGTGAGAGGCCCGCATACCGCAAAAAAACAAACAAACAAACAAACAAAAAAAAAAAAAAAAAAAAAAAAAGATGTTGAGTAACAGTTATATGTACATATCTAGGGTCCAAGCATGAGAAGACTGGACTGAAAATTCTGAAGCCTACAAACTATAGATGGAATTTAAAGGACACAGGATGGAATAAGATGAATCAAAAAGAAATTTTAGGGAAATGAAGAGAAACAAGGACTAAGCCGTGGAGCATAGCCACATATAAAGGTTGGGGAAAGGAAGAAGATCTAGTAAAGGAAATTGAGAAGGAATGGCCATTGACATAGGAGAAAAATGAGGAAAATAAGAGCAGGTGTATGCAAAAAGTGACAGTTATGTAGAAACATGATCTCATATTTGGAAATGCATACTAAAGCATTTATAGATAAAGTAACACAATATCTGCAACTTTCAAATGGTTCAATAAAAAGAAAAACATAAAAATATGTTTATAGGGATTTCCCTGGTGGTCCAGTGGTTAGGACTCCATGCTTCCACTGCAGGGGGCATGGGTTCGATCCCTGGTAGGGGAACTAAGATCCTGCATGCTCCGTGGTATGGCCAAAAAAAAAAAAGGAAAAGAAAAAAATATGTTTATAAACATAAAAGAAATACAGAAAAATGTGTTAAAATTATTGAATCTAGGTACAAAGTATACGGGGGGATTCACTGTATTACTCCTTCAAGTTTTTGTCTTTTTGACATTTTTCACAATAAAATGTCAGGTATGAGAAGAGAGGGTACTAATGACCAGTGCCAAAATGTTCCTGAGAGATTCAGAAGGTGGGGGCAGATAGCAGACTCAGAATTTGGAGTTTGGACTTTGGGATTTGGTAAACATAAGAGGAGAGAGAATGGGAGATGAGGAACATTCAAGGAGATTTTCCCTATAAGAGAGCTAAGAAGTTGGGCAAGCGCTAAAATAATGTAACAAGGATCCTAACTAAGTGGAGGAAATCAGATGGGGACAAGAGGATTCAAGGCTTCAAAAGAAGCTGATGCTTGAGCTAAGTTTGCAAGCACTAGGCAGCTTTGACCAGAGTGAGAAAATGGGAGAGGAATTGCAGGCAAGAAGAACACCACATGCAAAAGCATGAAGGCGCCAGAAGGGTGTGTTACTACATGTAGTTTGAATTTGTAGTTTGGCTGGGACTGAAGCTGGAAAGATGGGTAAAGGTTACCTTACAAAATAGCCAGAGTTCCTCCAAGAAGGGTCTAAAGTTGCCTAAATTGAGAATATACTGGGGCACTGGTTAAGACATAGATTTACAGACTCCACCAAAGACCTGTTGAATCAGAATCCCTGTGGGTGGGACTCCCTGGAAAATGAGAGTGAGTGTGTGTGTGTGTGTGTGTGTGTGTGTGTGTGTGTGTGTCTTCTCCCAGCATCACATGGCTTTTCATCTCTGCCATCTCTATAGATAGATTTATTTCTGTATTTCTTTCAGAAATGTTCACATTCCCCCTCCCCCTGACCCACTTTCTCATAGCTTCTAAAGCCCAGAACTTTGCTTTGCTTGTGGCACCATCTTATATGGTATGGGCTCCAACTAAGACCTTTCAGCACAAATGTCCACCACAAACTGACATCTACATCTAGACACCTCTACACCTTTGAGTTCCTATTACAGAGTGAGAAACAGATGAGAAAAGAAGGAGAAACGGGGGAGGAAGAGAGACTGATTGTTGGTTAGTACAGGCCACGAGTCCACTCTAGCTTCAATCAGCAGTGACTTAGGGGCACTTCACATGTGCATAGGGCAGGCTCTCTACAGCACTGCTACTCAGAATGTCAGTCCACAGTGAGAAAAGGAGCTTGTGTCAGAATGTAAGTCAGGGCACTGCTTCCTTCACCAATAAAGTCTTGCTATGAAAAAAAAAAAAGTCAGCTGAACTAAACAGAGTGCTTCATGGCACAGTTAATTTACATTCTGGCACAAGTACCTTATCTTATTGAGGACAGGTAACAAACAGCTCCAAGACTAGTAGCCAATCCACGGGCCACGCTCTGAAAAGCACTGCTCCAAAAAGAGTTATGGATAAAACAGGCATTTTAAATAATACAAGATACAATATATGTTGATGTCAGTGATCAAAAATTAGCAAAAAAATGTCCTTCTAGCAAACCCATGAGAAAAGCGTTCCGATGAAAATATAAAAGACAGACTTCATCCCCAAGCATCAGACCATATTTCTGAAGATAACGAGAAATTAACTTAAAGTTTAACTCACCACTGAAAATAATTCCGAGTACTAGCAAGTAAGGTATATTTTTATAGAGAAGGGAGAGTGAACCCCAAGAGCACTAGAGGTGTGCCTTTAGAGCTTACTTTTATTCCTCTCCACCAGGTGACCTGGGAAGCATAAAAGTCAGAGAACTTTTTTAAAAACTCTCTTCAAGGCTGTTAGGAGGTATAAAATACACACCTTGAGCAAAATAAATGTACGCACTTCAAGAAGGTAATAAATCACTTGTAGCTTTATTGCTGTCAGTCATTGGTTCTTGAAGGGCAAACTGTACTTGATTCTTGACTTGTTCTTTGCTTCACTGATCAGTAACTTTTCTTAGAAGTTACAAAGTTTTCACTGTTGACAACTCTGGGATTTTTTTAAACTCATCTTATGTTTTTTAAATATTATTTTATGGCCATATTGGTGTGTAATTTAATTCTACAAACTTCAATTGAATGCTTACTATGTGCTAGGAACTGCTTCCTCTCTGCTCTGGAGGGAATGCAGAAAGGACTAAAATGTCATCAGGGAGGTCATATGACCCCCTGGGAGAGACCGATGTGTGTGCACATAACTAGGAATTAAGGTAGGTGGCAATTAGTGCTGTAATTGGACAAGAAAAGGGAATAATTAATTCTGACTGTAAAAATACAAGAAAACTTCACAGAAGAATTGGTCCTTGAAGGAAAAGTAGAATTTCAAGGGGCCAGGGAAGAGAGAAGTAGGGAACATCCCAGGCAGAGGAAATAATTGAACTCAATCTTGAAAGAGTGTGGCTCATTCAGGAAACATCAAGTATTCTTCCAACAGTAGTCCATAAGATGTGTTGGGGGAAGGGCGCACAAAGTGAATGAGAGCACGCAGGCTTACAATTGCAAGTCATGTTCATAGAATTGTGAGCAGTCCAGGGTTACAAGATCACAAAGTGTAGAGAAGAGTAGTGGGCTCTGAGGTCAGGCTGACGATTAGGGCCACGTTATAAAAGGCTTTGAATGTCATGTTGAGGAATTTAGCGCAAGGAAGAAATCGTACAAGATATGTATCACTGTAAAACAGCCTTGTGGTGGATTATAATATTTGAAATCTTTCATTCCTTCCTTCTCTTATAGCAATTTTCTCTGCACCCTTGCCTTTGGCCTCAGTTATGTGATTTGCTTTGGTTAATGGAGCAGAATGTGAGCAGACATGCCCTATATTACCCTCAAGTAGAAAGAAGCTTTTGGAAGCATTGAAGGTTTCTGCCAGACTATTTGTTCCTGTACCTCTACCATGGAGAGAGTCTGCCTCTTTAGCCTGAATCTTAGAATGGAAAAAATCATGGAACAGAATTCAACTTCTATAACCACAGGCTGGATAGGACCCATACTTGCTGACTGGCAGTCCCTGACATATGGACACGGGTAAAGCAAAAAACCAAATATCCACTGTTTAAATCCACTGATATTTCAAGATTTTTTGTCACACAGTATAGTGTAGTGAATGGTGAGTAATTCACATTTTTAGAATTATAATGCCAAGAAATTTTTATTGGAAAAATACTGAGACTTTTAAAGAAAAATAAAATTACCTATAATCACAATCCCCAGAGATAATCACAAATAACACTTGACCATACTTTGTACGAAATATCAGTCCAGATGAGTCACAGGTCTATAGAGGAAGAGTAAAGCGGTGAAGCTTTTAGAAGCAAATACAGGAAAATATCTTCATGACCTTGGGGTAGGCAAAGGTTTCTTAAGCAGGACACAAAAAAAGTGCTAAAGTAAAAGACTGTGAAATTGGACTACACTAAAATAAAAGATGCCTATTAACAAAAGACACCATCAAAAGCCTGAAAGAGCAAGCCACACAATGGAACCAGCACGCACAATCTCTGTGTGCTATCAAGGGTTCCTACTCAGGATATGTAAAGAAGGCTAACACGGCAATGGAAAAATGGTCAAAACACTTGAACTGGCCCTTCAGCTAATAATCCTTCATTTCCTATTCTGGTGCTGGTTACACTGGTGTGTTTACTTCGTGAAAATTAATGGAACTATATGCTTACTATGATGTGTGTGTTATACCACAATACAAATATACATTAAAAATGAGTCCCTAAATTCTTATGTTTAGATTTAATTTAAAGTCTTAACAAAGCAACTTAATTAAAAGGGGCAGGATCCTTTGAAAGTATCAGTGGAAGTTTCTTCAAGAATTTTTTTGTTTTTTTTTAGTGCACAGCACAATCAGCTACAAACTATTATAGATTTCTGCAAAACTTCATAACTGGAAACACAACGTTGGTTGTCAGGAATCTTGATATCTTACCCAGATGATTTTAATGAATATAATTTTTAGATACATATCAGACTTAAAAATCCTATTATACTAAGACTAACCCTGCACAGTTCTCCAGTCAGATATTAACAAATATGAAAGATAAATTTCCTTTTCATTTGCTTCATTCTTCCATTAAGTACCACAGAATTCATATTTCAGTCAATACATATGATCTTTTCAAATTAAATTATCACCTTTTAGTGAGCCAAATAAAAGACATTTTGAATAGATGGAGCAATTTGGTTTATTTTACATTTTTGTAATAAATTCTATTTAAACACAATTCCTTTACCAATTCAATTATGTTACTAGTTGTTGCTAGTTGTTATACTTTTTTTGAATCAAAACTAAACTTCAAAGAGGTGTTCTAAGATTTTATGAGTTAATAGTTCAAAACTAAAAACTTTTTCATAAAATAAAAAGTCTTTTTGATATATTCAGGCTGTCACCAATTAATTCTTATGATATTTCACTCATTTGTGAAGACTGTCTTCTTTTATATCACTGGAGATACAATGTAGGTAGTAATCATAGAATGATTTACTATTCAAACAACATTTATTCAGTGCCCACTCTGTGCCAGGCTGGTTCTCAGAGTTGTAAGCCTAGAGGTAAACAGAAAGACAGATCCCTTGTCAAAGAGTTTACCTTTTACACAGGGAAATAACTGGGAGACATGGAAAGAAAAAAAAAAATTGTCTGTGAGAGAGAGGGCCTAAGAAGGGCTGACTTGGATGGCATGGACAGAGGAGGTCTACTGAGGAGCTAGAACATGAATCATAGAAGAAGTAGCTGTATTAATTTGCTAGAGCTGCACAGCAAAGTCTCATAAACTGGATGGCTTAAACAAAATTAGTTGTCTCAGTTCTAGAGGCTGTAAATCAGAGATCAAGGTGTTGGCAAGGTTAGTGCCTTCTGAGTGTTCCACGTCTCTCTAGCTTCTGGTGGTTTGCTGCCAATATCTGGCATTCCTTGGCCTGTAGAAGCATTACCCTGATCTCTGCTTTCATCTTCACATGCTCTTCTCTCTCTGTGTGTGTGTGTGTGTGTGTGTGTGCGCTCAAATTTTCCTTGCCAATGCCCGATTCTTGAACTTCCAGCCTCCAGAATGATGAAACCATAAATTTCTGTTGTTTAAGCCTCCCCATCTGATGGCATTTTGTCATGGCAGCTCTAGCGAATTAATACACATAGCAAAACCGATGTTATACAAAAATTTGTCTTTTTTATTCCCAGTTTAGGGATCTCTAATGGAAACTTTAAATATATTATCATCTCAGAAATGTCTGAAACTTACTATTTGAAGCAATTTCTCTGAAAAGCAAATTAAAAATTCCTCTGTATTTTAGGTTCTTCAAGTCAATGAATACTTGTCATTGTTTTCATGGTAAGATCATCTATTTTTCTCTTTAACTTTCATTCAGACATTTTGATATCAATGAAGACACGTTCTAATTGCATGTTTTATCATTAGAATAAGTTAGTGAAATAATTAGATTTCACGTATTTGCCAAGAGCAATTTGATTACTGAATAAAGTTGTTACTCTTTATCTAAGGCTTTTTATACTAAATTGACATATCCTGTTGACCATCTAAAAGCCATGGACCATTTTTTAATCCCTTGTTGCCAAAATAGTAGTAAAAAAGCCACATCTAATCATTAGTCAATGAAAAAGCCAAACTTTCTTATCTCTGAAACCAAACTCTACATATCTCTCCAGAAAGTTTATGAATATGGTTGAATTAAGAGTTTATTGCCTGCTGTTTTCCTTGGAGATGACCAGAGCCAGAATGCAAGGTAGAATTGTGATGACCCCTGTAGCCTGTAACCAGGAGATCTGATCTATTGATAACAACGCGATTGCTCTTTCCAGCAAGCTACATGATGCTCTGAGTCAGCCACGGTGGAGATTTCCCTCAGAGATTGCCCCTTGGGCACTCCAAAGCCAGATGAAAAACTGACAACAGCAAAGAAAGCTCGAGAGAGTTTCCGTTTCAAAGTGCTGGATCAATATGTCTGTCATCTGACTTACTCTAAAAGATGGAAGCTCATGAATCTTAGGTAGCATAATTACACTTACACCATTCCACTGCTCTAAAACGGCCACTGCTTAATTGCCTTCAGGTTGGAATATCAGCAATCTGTGAATGAAAGTTGATCTCTCTCTTAATTTCTGACTAAAATTCTTTTGTCTTTTCCTGCTCTCTGTGACAAAGGCTGCAGAGTTCTGAGATGAATAGAAGAAGACAGTGCAACAAATTAATACAAATGAAGTCATTCCTGAGTGACTCCATCTGCTGTAGAAATAAGGCCCGGATGATAATGTGGCCAAGATCCAGATAATTAGGCCTGACTCCAAATTAATGCACACAGGTAACTTACAGCTTCAGTAACTCTCCTCAAGAAGGCAGACATCCAAAACTAACCTTAATAGAGGCAGCATATGATCCATTGACAATCTGTTTGATATTAAAAAATGAACTTTGTTTTTGCAACGCTGCATGAAGAGTAGGCAAATAACATATGCAACTCAAACTACCACAGACCAAGACATGGTCTAGCATCTGAGATGCCAGTCTTGAAATTTAGAAAACAAAGACCTTAATTTTTGTTTACAGAATTTAATCAAAAGGCATTAACTAGCAACTAAGAAAGTCACGTAAGGTGTCTGCAAGTGCCTTTTCTCTGTAATCAACAGGGAGATTATTAACTAATAACAAATGTTATTCATCTTCATAATGGCTAAATGACAGCCTGTTTAAAAATAACAAATGACTACTCCTCATTGACTATTACAGGGTGAGCATGACCTTCATGTATTTTAAGCAAACAAGTCCTCTTTTCAAAGATTTCAGGAGCCTTTTAATTGATAATGATGAGATATTTTATCTTTACCAAGGGACGCTAAACCTTTTAAGATGCTATTTAAATTGAGATAATTTTATATAGCCCAGAGTTAGAAGGAACCCTGAAGGTTTGGCACCGATTTTTTTTCATAAACAAGATATTAATGAACCACAAATGTAATCAGTTACCTGTATGTAGAAACTCTATATAGGAATGTTTCTTCTTTGTCCTCCCTGATTTTTCTCGTGTGAAACAGTTGAGTTTCAATTCACAGGCCCCCCAGAAAAGTAGAAGATTTTTAAACTAGACTTTTAAAAATTATCTTTATTTCCTGGAGATATCAGGGATTCATTTGAGAGCTCTCTATGACTTCTAAATAGTTTTGCCAATTACACCAAGCATAACCTACAAATGCCTCTTTACAGTACTTCAGTTTTCAGCTTTCCAGGACTCCCAACCAATACTTTCAGTGACATTACAAGATCAGCTGCTCCAATGTGACATAGAGACCAGTTAGGGAAACCCTTGAGGACAATCTGCTAGCCTTCCTGATACATAACCAGGTAAACAGAGCAGCTACTGCAACTGGGACCACTGTTTCAACATCATAGGCCAAACATGACTGTAAACTGCCCACTCTATTTGGGGGCCTATTCATTTTCCCAGAGCCCTACTGTGTAATCAGAATAATGGTCTCCCAAGGATATCCATGTCCTAATCCCCGAAACCTGTGAATGTTACCATCATAGGAAAAGACACTTTGCAGATGTGATTAAATTAAGGATTCTGTGGTGGGAGAACATTAGAATGAAGTATGTTGAAGATGGAGGAAGGGGCCACAAGCCAGAGAATGCAGGCAGCCTCTAGAACTGAAAAAGGCGAGGAAACAGACTCTCCCTGGAGCCTACAGAAGGATGGCAGCCCTGCTGACACCTTAATTTTAAGGCCATTGAGACTGATTTCAGACTTTTGACCTCCAGAAATATAAGGTATTTGTGTTGTTTCAAGCCACTAAGTTTGTGGTAATTTGTTGCAGCAGCCATAAGAAACCAATACACCTACACGTGCCTTTGAGCTCAGAACCTAAAAAACTAGCCAGTGGCTGATGTTTCTGATAATAAGGCATTCCTCCTTCTTGGTAATAAAAGCACCACCACATATAAAAGTAGAGCAAAGGCAGAATTCCTTGGAGGAATATTTGTTAAGCCAAAACTTAAGCTAGTTGTTTATTTTCTATCTCAGATGCATATTTTAAAGTGTCACCAAATTTTCCTTTGGATGCTGGAGCCACTTAAACATGTATTATAAAAAAAAAGAAAAGTAAGTATTTTCTCCAGCCATAGGCAAGATACTTTACATTTTAAGCCTGAACTTCCTCTTCTGTAAACTGACAACATTCAACCAAATGTTCTCCAAGTTTACTCCTAGCTCTGAGATCCCAAGTTTCTAGCTTGCATCGGTCTTCTGTTAACTTTTATATTGTGCAGATATATTTTACTTTGAGGTAAGTTTTCCTTTGTGGTTTATTTGATGATAATCCTGATTATTTACCTCAGGTCCCATTTCCTCCAAAGGGAAATTTTTGCTGCATATCAGCAAAGGTTATTTATCATCAACCCATCTTTTCTCAGGGACTGACTATACACATTGATTTTGTAATATGGTTTTCAAATTATCTTCATAAATCAGCTAATAGCCAAACAAAAAAAGTCACAAACAAAAGTAAAAACTATCAAAGGAAGTGGTGTGCCTTTATTTCCAAAAAGCTATGTGATGTATACCAATCACTACAACTAAAAGCATCTTTTCTGGTCCTTGTCCTGTACTCTGAGCACAAATTGGGAGACTGCTGTCCTCAAGTCTATGACTTTTCTAAATGACATTATGCAATGTAGCATGCCAGTAGGGAGATGGAGAAGGAGTTGTTTTCTGATAAAGCTTTAGGCACACAGTTTAAGTTAACGAGACATGGCAAGAGCAGGTGGGTGATTTGATGTTCACACACTGTAATGGGCCAAAGGCTAATTACTATTCACTGTACAATGAACATAAAAGTAGCAATTATGCTTTCATCCTAGTGGATGTGATATATTAAAAGCTATCAGCTTCACCTTCTGTAATAACAGCTTTTGTCTGTTCATACCAGAAAGCGCAAAAATAAGATGGATATGTAAAGGGGGCTATGCGATTTTATCATTATCAAGAACAAATATTGGAGTCTCACTGTCCCTCCTTCTGTGCTCAAGACACAAAGGACAGATGAAGCCTGGTAGCTTAGAAACATCATTTGTCAATATGATGCTTTTCTTCTTTGGCTGTGAAATGCTGCCAAATTAACTGTTCACATAAAGATTTTTCCCTTCCAACTCTTCAACTCACCTGTGAACCACAGATAAATACTGAGTTCACAAAGGGAAAGTCTCAACCACCAAGTTCAAATTGTCCGAGTTAGGAACCCATTTGAGAAGTGATGGCAGGCTAAGCTGAGTGTCCATCTTTGCCAAAAGCCTCAACAAACAGGGTTAATTGATCTTCTCATTATGTAAGGAAGGACAGCCATGAAAATACTTGTAGAATATACAGAAAAGAAAAAGAGTAAGGTTCAGAGATGGCAATATTGTAGAATAATTCATACTTGATATTTGAATGAAAACCGTAAGCATTCTGACAGAAAGAAGATCTCTCTCCCAAACAGAGGGGAAAAGGTGATGAATATCTGAACATGAATTGCAGAGGGAACTCTTATTTCCAGCTCAGGGAAATGAAAACCAACCTTGACCTTTACCACAAGAGCCTACCACTTGAAGATTTCACCTATTTAGTGAATTTCCAACCAGACATGAAAGGAGTATTCTATGCAACCTGGACACTGCTCCCGTGATGCACTCTGTCTCAGCCGGTTCTGAAATTAACCCTCTACTTTTCACCCAGAGTCTGTCACTGGTTTACAGAGAATCTCCTCTTTGATATACCAGCACCACTGAGACAGACCCACCAGCTCTTTGTCTTCTCCAACTTGACCTCAGACTTGAGAGCTGTCCCTTGTGAAGCCCTGGCAAGTATAGCTTAGTAGGTCCAGGACCTCCCCACGTGCCAGATAGCTAAGTACCCAGCGGACAGTAAAGAGTTGCACATGAAATCCAATTTATTCATGATATGGGAAATACAACGTATTATGGTGATATAATATTTCACCAATGAACACAGTGAAGCGCTTTTCATTTAGCCCAAGCTGGAATTACCAAATATGATGAAAATAATTTAACAGAAAAGGAGTCTTATATTTGGTATTAAAAGATGTCAGCCTAGATCAAGGACTTTACCCAGATTATTTCTGTCTTTCCTTAAGTCCAATAGCAGTTTACTGAGGAAGATGCAGTTTAACATTTCTTACTCTCAAAAGCTTCCAGGATTTCAGAATAGTTCCTTAGAAACTTGGGCTTGGCTTAAGAGGTCAGCTCCCATAGATAAGAGCGGTAGAGCACTAGGAAAGTTTTGATCTGTGCCAGGAACACATCAGTGCCAATGATACCTGACCCATGGGGAACTTGTTTGGGTTCTGCCCAGCAGCCTTCATTGCTAAGATGTGTCCCAAACCATTATGCAGCTGCCAATGTGCCCAAGCCCCAAGTCTATCCTCAGAATGAATAAAGCTGGGAAATTAGAAGACACTAGAAGCTTCCAGAGATATTCCTAAACCCCACTATTTTCATTTTGTCACATGCAAGACAAGTGGAGAGGGTTGTGAATACATCTATAGTACAAATTACATCCCAATGTTCTAATGCAGTCTACTCTTCGGGGGTTTCAAACCAATATTGATTTTATTTAGAGCAAAAAGAATTATTTGATGACAAAATTTCAATTTATACTACATAAAAATTCATTTCTTTAGAAAAGCTTTACTTCCAGATATATTACAAACTTCTCTGCAGCTACAGACTTCCTTAACTCCTTAATGGCAAAGATCAAAATCTCAAATGTAGTTAATGACTTCTTTACATTCTTCAGACAATGACTTCCCTCATTAAGATAAAGCTGAAGACCACCCAATGTCTCCTGACTTCCCTGGTCTAATTACATTGCATGGTTTTTCTTTAATCTTACTGCTTTAAAATTTGTCTGAAGCAAGCTGTACTACATTTGCGTTTCCATCACTCTTAGCTTGCATCCTGATTTTATGTACCCTTGTCTGCTCAAGGAGATTACTAAGATTACTGATGTGTTTTTAATGTAAATATTCTCCCTTTGTCAAGAAAAGGGAAAATTACAAAGATGTCAAGTAATATTGATTGTAAATAAGCCTTTCTCACCTCAGCTAATGCTGAATCTCTGTCACTTAGTAAATAAACTGGTATCAGAGTAGGATTAATGTCAACGATCCACTGAAGGTTGCTAGTTTGAGGCAACACAGTAAAGCAAACACTACAAAATACCAATGACTCTTCTGGGTGTTGGTTTTTCTTACTTTCCATGGGATTCATAGATCTAAACTCTGTCTTTCTGGTATTAACATAGCTATGGATCATTAAGATACAAACACTGGTAACTTAAAAAAAGACAAACAATTATCTGAAAATTGGGCCTGACCCAGGCCGTAATGCTGAGCCTCATAATTTCAGTTTATCCCCAGAAACTTAAAGGCACTGAAGGACACGCCATTCATTCTGGGCCAGCCATCATTATCAACAAAAAGCTAATGAGGGCAGGGCAGGAATAAAGATGTAGACATAGAGAATGGACTTGAGGATACGGGGTGGGAGGGGGAAGCTGGAACGAACTGAGAGAGTGACATGGACATATATACACTACCAAACGTAAAATAGATAGCTAGTGGGAAGCAGCCGCATAGCACAGGGAGATCAGCTCGGTGCTTTGTGACCACCTAGAGGGGTGGGATAGGGAGGATGGGAGGGGATATGGGGATATATGTATGCACATGGCTGATTCACTTTGTTGTACAACACAAACTAACACGGTACTGTGAAGCAATTATACTCCAGTAAAGATCTATTTTTTAAAAAAAAGCTAGTGAGGGGCAGGCAGACATTAGTGTGAAAATATACAGTGAGTCAGAAGGAAAGGCAAGGGGGAAATACATCCCAAACCAGGAGTCAGCAAAGCATCAGAGACCATTATATGTGGCCTGCAAAGCCCAAAATATTTACTATCTGGCCCCTGCCTACCCTGTTCTAAACTCTCAAACCCCAACATGTAAATCAGCTTATGTACTTGAAAGGGCTGCAGAGAACTGGGGACATTCTGCAGACCCAGGCCTGCTTGCCTGGGTGTGTACACGCGCCTTAGTGAGGAAGGTCTTTCAAAAGCAGACATTGAGATGAGAGTTTGTGTGTAAATGACTTTTTAAAGAATGCTCCCAGAATAAGCCAGTAAGAGAGGTGGAAGCAGGAAAGGGGAGGGAAAGAAGCAAAGCAAATGTGAGATTTCAGGCCAAGCCCCAGTCTTAGCCTGATCCTGCAGGGAGCTCAGAAGTAGAGATTATACCTCCCAGTCGGTCTCACCTCTGGGCAAAGGAGGTGGGCTTCCATACACACGCACCAGTCCTTAGTGGGGAGGAGGTGGAGACACAAACTTCCAGGTGCTCTCTGCTCTCTGAGTGGGCAGGCAAAGCAACCTTGTTACACCAAGGGCAGGACTCTGACCAGACAGTCCCAGGTGTGAGTCACTTGAAGGAAAGCACACCGAAGTTGAGCAATGGGCACAGAAGTCCACAGAATGTTAAAAGGGACTGAAGATACGTGGGTGGAGCACAGCCTATCCAATGCCAGGTGTGCACGCACTAGCACCTGCTAGGGACGTGGCATGCAGGATTCAGCGTTGAGCGGCAAATGACTATCTCAATGAATATCCTTACCAGACTCCTCTAGGGGGCTCTGCTCCACCTTGTCTTAAGCATGAAGCAAAATGACAAAAATAATAATAATGATTAATATTTAATGAGCACTGTCAAAATATTCTGAACTCTTTGGATATATCCTTTTATCTGATCCTCATAAAAACCCTGCAAAGCTGGTGTCATGTCCCTTTTTAGGGATGAGGAACATGACCCAAAGATACTCAGAAGGGAAGCAGTAGAGATGAAATTTGGACCCAGGTCTGTCTTACTCTAAAACCCTTAGGCTTTCCACTCTCCTACCTCTTGAGCTGCTAAAAAATGGAGAATATGCCATTCCTTAGTGCAGCTAAAAACAAATCTCAACAAATAAGGACCTTTGTGACAGTATTTGTGAAAATCTCAGAGAATGAAAGCATAGAGAGGGGGCAAGGAAAAGAGAGAGAGAAAGAAAGAGAGAGCTGGTTTAAGCATCTCACTGAAGAGGGTGCCTGGGCTTAAAGAGCAACTAGAATGGGATGGCTCTACTCTGATTCAGGTTTTACAAACTATTTTTAACAAACAAATTTATTTCTTAAATAATTCAGTTTTTAGATTTGTACCAGATCCTAAGGGAAAAGGCCTGTGTGTATTTTAAAGCTGTGGTTCTCAAACATTAATGTACTCCCGAATTATGTCAGAAGCAGATTGAAATGCATGCTCTCAGACCCAGGTCTCTGAGATTCTGCTTCAGTGTGTCCAGGTAAGGCCCAGGAACCTGAATTTCTTACAGGAAATTTGAAGCAGATGGTCCATAAATTGCATTTTGAGAAACACTGTTTCAGAATAATGGGCAAAATAACAAAAAGAACCCACTCTACCCAGGATTCTCTGCCTGACCTGATATTATGATAATTTCATAGATAAAGAGAAAGATGATAGATAGATAGATAGACAGATAGATAATCCATCCAAGCTGACCAGCTAGGTATGGTAAGAGTTTTCACTTACAGATAAGTTAGCCATACGTGACATCTCTGAATGAAATCTAATTATGATCTATAGCTGAAAATTAAAGTTGTTAATGTCTGATATCAAGTGCAATGGACTAAATCCAGATATATTTTTGAATATAAATATGTGCACCAATTCAGTGTAATTTTTTTCAGAAATTCCAAAATGAGTAGGCGGAAGAACAATTTGGTGTGCTGGCCAAGTTCTACTCTGGGGTAATTAAAATCTGCCTACTTAAAATTCTTTTTGTAAATTTCGGTTGCTATATGCTTCTTCCTCACTTCCTGTTCTCAACGGCAGTAGAGCGGTGCCGTTGTTAGCCGACTACCCAGGTGGCACTCTCTGCCGCAAATGCTGGGGTGACCGTGTGTAAATCCAAATGCGACTTAGATAAGCCATTAATATCAATGTAAAATATAGAAATATATTCGGTTAACATGTCCATGTTTGGCTTTGATTCCAGAGCCTTTGAAAAATATATTTCTAATATTATATTTGGATCTTGTAAGGCTAGCTTAATATAGCCAAGTAAACTCATACTAAATTAATATACATGATTTATTGAGAGTGCATCTCATTAACTAGATAAATAGCAACTTGTCATAGAAAGGGCAATCTTGTGCTGTTACTTTTTTTCTTCCCAGATGATTCCAGTGTGGCCTTAGAATGTTTATTCAGAAAAAAAGGCTTATGACCCTTCTCCTTCTAAGGACTTCCAAATACTTTGCACACAATAATGACTGCCTCTGACAATGCTCTTAATAAAACTTAAGTGGATGAGGGCAGTGGGCAAAATGAATGGAGAGGGAGAGAGGGAGGGGGAGAGAGAGAGGGCGAGAGGGAGACAGACAGACAGACAAACTACCACATAGTCCAAATGAAGAGGAAAGCAAAGCATGCCACCAGATGACAAGTGGGGTAACAGTCACTGCAGCCATTAGAAGCAAAAGCATTCACTATATTCTGATACTGCATTTCTGTCTAAATATGGTGATAAAGCCTCTTTTGACTGGCTTTCGTTTTTGTGGTGCAGTAAGGAAACCTGTTGGGCAGGAGGAGACCCTAGAGACAAAACAGAAGGCAAGATACCATGGGGACTAAATGGGTCTGGCGAAACACTGAAATCAAACAAAGGCAATAGATTTAGACTGCTGATTTTGAAATGCTACAGAAAACTACCTTGCCTTCTAGGATGGAAATTCACAAAAGACAGAAGCAGAGTTTGCTTTTTTGGTAGTTCCAACTTACTCCACTTTTTTTTTTTTTTTTTTTTTTTGCGGTGCGCGGTCCTCTCACCGCTGTGGCCTCTTCCGTTGCGGAGCACAGGCTCCGGACGCGCAAGCTGAGCGTCCATGGCTCACGGGCCCAGCCGCTCCGCGGCACGTGGGATCTTCCCCGACCGGGGCACGAACCCGTGTCCGAGGCATCGGCAGGCGGGCTCCCAACCCCTGTGCCACCAGGGAAGCGCCCTTACTCCACCTTTTAGCAACAGGCTTATTGCAACCAACTGTAAGAAAGCAGCCTATTGCTCGCCTGAGCTTTCAAGTAAACTTAAGCTTTTCAGATATCTGACCAAGGGTATTTTTTAAGCAGCTTTGACGTTTAAAAATATAAGCACACTTAATATCAAAACAGAGTTCTCTTATCTAGATGTAGGTAAACGTAAGACCAAAGGGAAGTAAGTTTAGAACCCAAAGGACACAAAACAAAAATAACATTAAAATATAAAAGACTAGAAAACACCTTTAAATATCTCATTTTATTCCTATTTGCCTATTTGCAGAGTTTTGCAGTTTAGAGAAATTAATATTTTTATAAGAAAGAATACCACCGAATTCTAGCAAATCAAAAGTGTTTAGAAAATAGAAAGGTTGAATAGAGGATTTCAGGTTGAGAAATATGCAGCTTTTTACTTGAGAATGCTCAGTAATGTCTTGGTTGATTGAAATTGCTAATCAAGGCAAAAGATGTATGATTCAAGCAATTACAGAGCAAATGTAGTTTCTTATTTTTCAAGACACACAGTGTATGCCTAAACAGGATTTTAATAAATGTTTTTAAATATTCACACCTTAGATGTTTTCAATTATTTACTGTTTCCTCTTCCTTCCTTTCTTTTTTCCCTTTATCGCTATTACATGACTAGTGTCCCAAATTTTCTATTACTCCTAGCACATATTAGGGTAACCAAGAAGTCTTTGTTGTGTGAATAAATGAATGGTGAATGAAGGGATGGTGGATAATAGGATAAGTAACTAAACACATGAGCAAACAAATAAGCAGAGAAATGAGTGATATCTTGGGCGAGGTCACCTGAGAGCCAATGAATATAAAACAAACTCTCCACTTGACTTTGATAAAAGCTTTGCTATTGAAGGTTATGTCTTTGCCAAAGTTGGCAAACTGGATGAAACAGTTCTGTGCTGGTGACGGAGGACAGAGCCACACACCACAGACAGACTCTGAAAGAGTAAGACAGAAATTCATGAATGGACACTGAGGAATCTCACCAAGGCTCTCACCTGCATGGATGGACGAGGAAGTACATCCAGGCAAACCAGGATTTTTCCTTAAGAAACAGTTCTAGGTCCACTCTGCTTCCTGAATGAATGATCAATAAGCCCTCACACTTTGGAACACGCTCAGATAATTTTAGTTTGAAAAGTGTACCACATCTCATAACCCCACATAATTGTGGAAGCAACAGTGAAAGCACAAATTAGAGTCAGATTATTAGCTTCCTTCCCCACATCATGGGTTGCCACTGAAGATTTGAAGACATGGTTTTTAAGTGTTCCCAGATTCTAATGATTATGCACCACCACAAAGCAAGTACCCTTACCGCAAATTTCTTTCTCTCCCTCTCTCTCTCTCTCTCCATATATATATAATGTTTTTAGTAATCAGTCAAAAGATGTGTTGTTGCAATTTTTAAACTGTGCTTTGTAAATTAAAGTGTTCAGTGAACAAACAGTAGTAAAAATCCACCAATGGCCTTGAGTCTTGTCATGTCTCTCTATAACCCCTAGGTTCAAATGGACACTCAGAAGCTACTGAAAGTTAACAGTAAGAGACTGCATCTTCAGCTGCCAGAGGCCCCTCTTATCTGAACCCTAGGTTTAGTTCACATTTTACATACCATGCTATATGGTTGCCTTTGGGTTTCTGCAACATGAGGCTGTGCCTCTCTGAAAGAGGAAACAGATATTTTACGACGTGTTGCTGAAGAAGGTCAAACCCAGTTGTACCTCCCAAGGTAATCAACACAGTTAAAGAGAGAATGGAGTGGAGGGAGTGAGGGAAGAAAGTTCAATTCTACAAATCCATGTATAGGTCAGACCTTGCACCAATCACTTTATTATAACTCTCCTAATCCTAGAGACACCCCTACTGTTGGGAGTTTGTCCCAATACAAAAGCCTTCTCAATACGTGAAAAAAAAAAAAAAAATCCATCATTCACTATCTGTGAGCAGATAAATTCAGCCCAGATATGAGTCTTCATGAAGTATACCTAAGTTCTCATTAGGAATCTTTTTCACAAGGAAATAACATCTCATCATATATAACTTTGTGGAAATGAGAGTACATGGAGTTACTTGGTATGCAAAGGTGACACTAACCTACTGTCATGAAGGGGTGATTTGTGGCAGACACTTCTCCTTGCACTTCAATTCTCCTAATTACTACAAATTCTACAGGAGCCTAAAATGACTAGTCTAGATTCTCAGTCCAATGCTATTACGATCTATTCATCAACCTGTTACTGTAATCGTTATATGTGGGAAAATATTATCCCTGTATGGGTTCCATGTTCCTGTGTTACCTAAGGAACAAATCCAATGGATAACTTCTTTCCTTTTCAAGTGACATTTGCTTTACATAATATTCAAACGTAAAAGTGATGCCACTGCAGAAATAAATAATTTCATAATTAGGACATGTTTTCATTTTCACTAAAATAAATTTCAATCCTGGAATTTTATGTAAAGGTTCTTAAAATATTATGAAAGAGTTACTTTTAAAGTTACTAAAAAGAATGAAAATTAATAAAATAAATTTAACAAATGCCAACAATTTTGCTTAAACCTTTAGGCTATCAGAAATGCTTTTTGCTTCTGTAAAACTGGCTATTTTATAACATTTAACATTCAAATAAAGACATATAATTCTCATTGGACTACAGTAAAATTTTTCTGAAAATACTTTTGGAATCCAATATCACCTCAAATGAGTTACTGAAGATTAATGTTACCACTGAGAATTCTAAAATAAATTACCACAAAAAATCAAATTAGTGTAAATGTCTTTTATCCTTGAGATAGTCTAGCTAGCCACATAATTTTTTCCTGTTTTAAAATGCAATCATAATTAAAGCTCAGTAGAGTTCCCTAGTTTCCAAAATTGATTCTTCAAAGAATGCTGTAAAGGTTTAATATTACTGGCAATAGAGAGAGCAACTAATGGTATTATTTTTATTAGTTCCTTTATAAAATAAGTGTTACAGTTTTACAAATTCAATATATATGTGGGCCTGTTGACTTCAGAATGTCTTTTCTGGTAGAAGGTGATCACTTATTACTTGTATCTAACGGCCAAACACAGTAAACAGTTATCCAATTATTTGCTTAATTTAGAAGGACCCAACTCAAAAACAGTGGAACTGTATTGCAAAAGAATGATTGTTAAACTCTTAACTTCAAGGATGATGGTGTAATATTTCTCTACAGAAAGTGCAGCATAGAACAGTGGTCATAAGTGGATCGAGAAACCAGACTTGAACTGGAATCTCATCATGACTGCTGATAAGACATTACCTTTAAAAAGTTGACCCTTTAGGGGCTTCCCTGGTGGCGCAGTGGTTGAGAGTCCGCCTGCTGATGCAAGGGACATGGGTTCGTGCCCCGGTCCGAGAAGATCCCACGTTCCGCGCAGCGGCTGGGCCTGTGAGCCATGGCCGCTGAGCCTGCGCGTCCGGAGCCTGTGCTCCGTAACGCGAGAGGCGACAACAGTGAGAGGCCCGCGTACCTAAAAAAAAAAAAAAAAAAGTTGACCCTTTAAAAAGTTATTTAACCTCTCTTGGCCTTAGTTTCATTATTGTAACATGGCATAATAACAGAATCTGCTCCATAGAGTTGCAAGGATTAAATCAATTAACACATGTTATGCTCTTAGAACAGCATCTTGTGATCAACAAATGTCCACACTCTTAAATACAAAAAAAAAAAAAAAATTCCTTTCTACTTTAATGCATCTGACTCAAAAACTTAGAATAGAAACTACTTCACATATAAAATCTCTGACTTTAAGTGTATGCAAAACTCTTGCCCAATATTCAGTAGGAACCAAGCAAAAATGACTCAATTTGAAATATACTCTGAGACTGTTCCCAGGTCCCAGTAACCAGGATCATGCCAAATACATTATGTGTAAGATTCAGTCTTGTACCACATTGTAGTAATTGAGCTCCTGTCTTATTCCTCCGAGTCTGAGTTCTTGCCTTCATTTAGGTCCAGAACCCTCTATCCTCTCAGGCCTCCCACAAGGACAGCCTACCGCTGATTAGTCCTAGCTCACTTTCAATTCTTTTCTGATACTCTCTGCTTATTTCTCCTGGCATGAATTCATGGCTTCAACCATCAAATATTTATTTGGCACTTATGATATTAAAGGCACTGATTTAGACTCAGTGATATGGAAAGGAAGAAGCTGACACATAGAGTCAGTCTCTTCCTATGGGGCTTTGCCCTCTTAATTAGATACCTACTGTGCTCTACCACCAGATCTTCCTACTCTAACTGGCTGCATGGACCCCTTCTTTGCTTGCTTCTGTGATCTGTCTTAATAAATCTGTCACAGTGATCTGCTGCAATTCCTCCAAGAAGCCAAAGCCCCCTTTGATGCCCAAGAAGACCAGCAACAGACTCTGTGGGAAGTCAGTGTACATGAGAGGACAAATACGGCCTTCTACTCTACATCTAGGCTATTCAGATTTCCTGGAGTTAAGGACCAGGGCATTGCCTGCTTAAACATGAATGGAATCCACCCACTGGCCTGCTGGCACCAAACTGCTTTAAATGGATCCACTGTTTCCCCTCCACTATGCAGAACTGGATACTGCTCATGATGGCACCTTCACCCATCTGCCTTCCCCTGAATCCAAGCCCAATGAGGCCACCTTGATTCACAGGTCATGACTACAATTCAGGATCTTGTGTACCCACAGAGTTGTGTCTGATGAAGTTGGTGACCTCTGCCCTGAGCCCAACTCTGCAGAAACACAGGGATTCAGAGGAAGGGCCCCAGATAAAAAGAAACCCATCCATTTTTGCAGTCAAGCCATGATCTTTTCCTTTAGGAAGTCCCTGTCTTCCAAGGCACATACAATTCAGCAGAGGAATGCTGTGTATCCCACAGAGAGTGAGCATGGAGAGGAGGTGCACCCTGAGGGAAACCAGCTTTTACTGGAGGAACAGCAACGTGCAGGGCAATGTAATTGATGTGATTCATATTTAACCTCATTTAATCCTTGCAACACTTTGAATTACATAGATTAAGCCACACGTTACTGATGAAACAGACACAGAGAAGTATGCAGTTTGGCCAAGGCCACACAGACCCTGAGGAGCACAGCTGAGACACTCTTTCCACAATATAAGACCACCTCCTGGGAAGAGCACACCCACAGAGCCTCTGTGGGGTCACTTTTTGTTACAAGGATGAGCCAGGTGCTACATGAAGCCAGAGGTAGCTTTGATAGTTGCATTAAAAGAAACAACTAGGAGTTGCTGGGCAACAGAGACATTACAGAGTCATTATCAGCTTCCACCTGAGCCTGCCAGTAATCATGACCCAAACTGGTCCTATCTGACCAGAAGGAACAAAAATAATAGGAGCTGAGTAACTCCCAGGTGCCCCTCTGCTCCTCAATGAATGTACACGAGTCTTAGAACCTTTTTCCTATCCATCTCAGGAGCAACACTGGCCTTTGATCCATGTTCCAAACTAGTACCTCTTCAACTTGATGTGTGCATTTATCAATTTAACCATCAGCCAATGTTTTAAGCTATGAGAGAGGTTCTTGGGCTCTAGAGATGAGATGAACACGACTAGGTTCCTAACCCCCAAATGTTGATGTTCCAGAGATGGAAACAAGAAGTCGAACAGCTAAGCTCAGCATCACGTGAAAGGTGTTATCAAAGAGGTGTGGGAAGAGGGTTTTGGTGAGATCCCAGAAGGCGGAAGAGGGTTGAGTTGGGGAAGGTTTCACTGAGAAGGTAACATTCAAGCTCTCTGTGAAGGATGAGTGATGCACAGGATCATTCATTTGGGTCTTTTGATGGAGTTTACAATCCTGGTGATCTGAGATAAATCCCAAGCAAAGCAGCAAATTTTTCTTTATGAATGTTTATAATATACATTTTATCTTGAGCTGAATGGAGTAGCTAGTGTTTTTCTTCTGGCATTTTTCATGAGCATTCAATCCATTTTTATCCCAAACTCTGCAATATACTCACCAAACCCTATAACTCCAGCTGAAGTAGCATTTTGAATATCAGCCTCAACAACCCACACAAATCTAATCTAGGCTCCAGCTTGGCACACTACTTCTTCACTCCAGAGCATATTTATTCCCACAGAGTTTCCAACTTTAAAAACAAAAACAACAAAACCTAGTTAGGACATTTTTATGCAGCAAAGTCAAATGAAAAGTGTCTTTCATCTTGCTTTGAAACTTAAAAACAGACTTGTAAATATTTCCTGGCTAAAAGATAAATATTCCAAGTGTCAGGACAACAAATGCAAAAGCTTTGATACTAAAACCTATCTGATTAATACTAAGAGTCCTTAAGAGGCTCTTGGTATAGTAGCTGTGGGGTATGTACCATCTGTAGGTCCTGGAGGTAGAAGCCAGACTTCAGAGTGCTAAAGACTGAATGATAACATTTTCAAATCACCATGGAGCTTTCCTGGAAGGCAAGGTAAATTCTTCCTTGAAGAGAATATATGCAAATTTAGCTAGCTTCCAAACAGAAAGATGAGCTGCAGAGTTTTATACCATTTGGAGGTTATATTTGCCCAGCGGGAAGACCAGTTAAAGGAGAATTACAGTAGTTTAGGCTTGAAAAAAAAACCTAAAAAAGGAAAGCAATGAATCAATGCTCTTAGATTTTGAGCAGCGCTTTTAGGCTTAATGTTACAGTACATTATATTTCCCCAAGAAGAAAAGAAATATTTTAGATTATATTATTGTTGTGATTCATAAATAAGAATATGGCACTGAGTTATTTTCATCTGACACCGATGCTACCAGCAATTATAGTTTTTCATTGCAGCAGAAGTGTGCTACTATAAGAGGTAAGAAAAAGCAGGCATGAATAATATTAATTTATTTGTGTTTTGATTATTAAGTCTATTTTAAAGTGAATAAAAAAGAAAAATAATCTAGTCAATAATGATCCTGAAGTCTGCATAATGTTCTGTCTAATTAAAGACAACAATATTTATGCTATTTGATGTATTAACATGTGTCACGTGGTAGGTGATATTCCCATTACCAGATTAAAAGTACTCTAGAACCGGCATGGTCTTGATGTTTTTGTTGTTGTTGGATTTGTTTGTTTGTCTGTTTTTATGTTTACTTGGTAGCATCTGATTGGAAAGGAACAAATGAAAAAGGAAAAAAGCTTGATGGATCAACAAAATTCAGTTAGTACCTATGGGGTCTGACTTGACATTGGGGGCAAAGGCTCTGATCAAGCCAGAGATTTTCAAGTAAAGCCAAATTCAGTTTAGTTTTTCAAATTTTAAGGATTGTTCTTGTTCCTTTGCTTAGCATCCTGGTTGCCTGATTGCAAAGTAAGGAACCAATTTTTACAGACATTGAAGAGGCTGATGTAAAACCAAACAGAACTCTTACCTGGAAATCAATCCCACATGGGCCAGGTAGTTTGGCTTTCAGGGTTTGTGCAAAGTTAATGTCAGTAGCATTAAGTATGCTCTGTAACTAGCCTGTTCAAGATCCAGAAACTTCCATATCTAGATTACTCAATATGCCTCTGCAGATCCCTTTTATCAATTCTCCAAAGAAATAAATGCTACTGGTTATCAGAAGGGTGATTCACCCTCCATAATGTAAATTTGATCAGTCTTTGAATCTATTTCAATAATTGGCAGATATTATTTCAAGAAAGAGAGATACTGATGGAGGCATGTGCACATGCCTAAAAGTACAGAAAGAAGAGAGGAGAGTAGGCAAAGTCAGATTAGAAGAGTTTATTCTCATGGTAACCACCACCGATGTCAGCTACAAAAATGTAGGGTCATCCAGAGGTAAAAAGCAACACCGAAAAGCATTACCCTTGCCAAAGCAGCCCCCTGGTTTACCGCATGCACTGTGGATGAAATAAACCTCTTTAGACAAAGAAGAATGTAAGAATTCCATTCTAAAAACATGGTTTGGAACTAAAATATCTATCCCTGGTCTCAAGTGACCTATGTCCCTGCTCTGTTCAGCTATGAATCCCCAGTGTCTAGCTTATGCTAGCAGACAAAAGATAAATGTTTATGAATAAATGAGTGTACTGAAATAGTCCAAATGTGTCTAATTATCTGAAAGCAAACAAGAGTCATACAATTAGAAAACAACTTACATGGGGTGGGATGAATGGGAGATTGGGATCGACATGTATACACTAATATAAAATAGTATAAAATAGATAATTAATAAGAACCTGCTGTATAAAAAATAAATAAAATAAAACTTTTTAAAAAACATTTAAAAAAAAAAGAAAACGATTTAGAAAACCCTAGGATGTTTTTATTCCCAGCTGTCTTTACTTTATCCTGTGGCCCTTCTTTTATGTTTGAACTGCTCTAGTCTGTAATCCCCCCTTCTGAAAAACAGGGTGAGTCCATTGTATCAGGGATACCCATGACAACAGCAATAACAACAACAGCCCACACAGGTTCTGTTACCTACTAACCAGACCCAGAACCCTGACACAGGCATTCCAGTAGACAGACAGCACAACTGCAAATATGGCTGGATACTAAGATATTAAAGTTCTAAAAGAACTTTGTTTTTTTAAAAAGGCTTTTAACTATTTTAACAATATATTTAATGTATTTATGATGTTTATTTGATTTGATTTCCTTGCACAACCGCTAAGAATGAGGTCCCCCAAAGAGCATATCCAATGATTCTGGAGATGCTAGCATTCCCACAGGCTCACTTCCTACATATACTATACGTCTTTCCCCTTGAGGTCTTAATATTTTCTCATGACTCTATAGCAAAGTAAATTCTACTCTTAGGATTCAGAGATACTTCCCACTTGCCCACTTTAGAAGACTCTCTCCCTTCCTCTCTCACTCCCTCCAAAGAATGTCTCTCTCTAAGTTGTACAGCATCACTTCTTCAAAGAGATTTGGCTTCTAAAAAAATAAGTGTATCTCTTGGTTTCAGTCAGTTCCTTCTTTCTTTAAACTTCTACTGACTAACATCCACTTTAAGCTTCCCCTGAGTGAAGGAATTACAAGGTCTGGATACCTGCTTGTAAAAATAGGAAGGAGAAATGTGGTGAGAAAATAATAAATAAATAAATATCTTAGTAACCGTCATAGCTTGTCTACTTGTATTATCTCTAAAACAACACCCTAGCTCCTGTTCACCAAAATCTTCCTTCAGTTCATTCATTAATAAGAATTTATTAAGTACTTCCTATGTACTCAGCACTGGGAAGTATTCCGTATGTGCGTAAGGCCAGCTTGGTACCTGCTATCTAGACTTTCCTATCTAGTGAGAGACAGAGACAAGTGAACTCGCAAAGGGAAGACAGTATAAAAGTGCTGTGATTGAAAATATACAGGGAATTCTCAGAGCCACAGAGGAGACAGTGACACCCAGCATGGCAACTGGAGCCAAAGAAAGCTTCGCAAAGGAAGTGACATCTAAGAGATCCCTGAAGGAAGAATGAGGGTCAGCCATGGAAAGAAAGGAGAAAAGAGAGAGCAAAGGAGGGAGAGGAAATGAAGAAAGGAGGATTTCAGGCTTTAAAAATAGCCTGTGCACAAGTTCACAAGTAAAGAAATAGGAGCCAACGATTTAGAAACCAGTTCAATATGTCTGGAGAAGAGAAACTAGGAGATATGGCTAGAGAGGTCGCAGTTGTCAAATCAGGAAGGGCCTTCAGCCAAGTTAAAGGGCTTGGGCATCCTACTGAGGGCATCCTACTAGCTATGGTGCGAAAGATATCTCGGCAGAGGCAAGAGTCGAATCAGGGAGTCGGGCATGGAGGCAGTTACAGCTGTCCAGGTGAGAGATGGTGGAGCATAACCTACAGTCGTGACATTACAGGTGGCAGGAAGGAACAGGAAGGAGAGGAATTTGAGAGATGTAGAAGAGTTAAGTGACATAACTGGGAGCCTGGAAGTCTGGGTAAAGGGGAGAGAAGTTAGGATTAATCCATCAAATTAATAAATATTTACTGATCACCTACCATATGCCAGACACTGTTCTATGTGCCAAGAATACAAGGGTGACCAGAAGAGTCATATTTCCTCACTAAGGTAAAAGTATTGAGAGATTCACATACTAAACCGGTAATCACAAATAAATTTATAATTAAAACTCATGTCAAGAGCTCTGAAGGAAAATTAAAGAATATAATAAGAGATCATAATGGGGGATGGTTTTAAACTAGAAGATTTAGAGAAGACTTCTCTGAAGGGTAACCTTTTAACTGATGCTGAAAAATTAAGCACAGCGACAAAAGGGAAGAAGAATAACCAAGGCAGAAGAAATAACATGGAGAGAAGCAACAGTATTGAGAGGTATTCAAGAGGAGAATCAAGAAACCTGAGGATGGACTGGACGTGGGACTGAGGGGGGAGGCCCAGGGGACGACTTCCAGCTCTCAGGCATGAATAATGATTAGATAATGATGAGCTCCAACCAATGTCTTTCTTCATAACAAACTTCCTCAGTGCCGGTCATCAAGCACCGCTTCTGCTTGAGACCATTTCTGCCCTGTGACGCAGCCCCTTGTCTTCAACAGGCTGGCCATTCTAAGAGTCAGGAGGACATGGGCACAGGACCTTTTTGTCCTCACACGGGGAACTCATCCTTTGTCGTCTCAGCTTTCCTCCTGAGTTTGCCCACATCACCTTCCTTGAGTTTCTACAAACACGAGGATTGACGAATTCAACCCACATCTACACACTCCTAAGCCCTACTTAGGAATGATTCTGACTAATTGGTAATGGCCAATGAGGTATTCGCCTTTTCAGATCAATGATTTACACTTCACAGGGAATATTCCATGCCTTAACCTACTGATTTTCACACATTTTTAAACAGTGGAATTCTTTTATCAAACTTACAAACTTATCCCTACAAAGAAGCTCAACCTAGAGAACAGATGAAAAGGAAGCTATTCTGGCGGAAGCTTCGAAGAAGGGTCCTGGGCCTCGACCACTCTGCTCTTATCCACCCCCCTCTCTAAAGTTATCCCTGGAACTTTGAGGTTTTGCCTCAATTCAAAGTTAAGTTGGGAAAACAGCAGGAAAGTCTGAGATGGAGTAAGAAACAGACATTCTCAAATCCTAACATGAAAGTTAGAAAGGAATAAAAGATAAGTAAACCCTATGATTCCTATGACCCTTTTCTCTTTATGAAAATAATGTCTTAAATATACATTATGCGTTTATATGCTAAATGACAAACAAAATAGGATATAAACCAGGGTCTTGGCCAGATGCAGAGGGCATTCAGATTAGGTAATCTAAGGAAAGTTTAATAAACGTGTACAAAGGTGTGAGGGGCCACAAGGGATAGCAGGAAACCCCATTAGGAACAGATCTAAGTTACCTTCCCCAGGCTGTGAGGAGAGACCCCTGATAGGAACAGGGTCCTTGGTCAGCATGCGGAGCCCCTCAGGGTGAGAGCTGAGTTAAAATGCCCCAACCTCACTCAGATTTCCCTGCTGTAACCAGAGGCCAGAAGACAAGGAAGCCTGAGGCAGACCCTCAGAGCTGGCGAGAAAAGGGAGAAAGCAGATATGAAACCATAAACAGGAAATGCACGGTACAAGCAGTTGGCTTGATTTGTAGGTAAGTGAATATTTTAATGTAATTTTCAAACTTGGAATACAGAAAAGTACAAGATCACTTAGCAGGTGACATAAGATGGCAATTTATATGGTGCCAAATTCAGAAGAATGACGTAAACTCAAAATAATACCTTTGACATTGCAGACGATGATTTGAGTTTTTAAATATTTCTCTCCACGGTGTCTAGGAAAAATCTGTCTGACCTTTAGTTAAAGACTGTCTCAGGCAGATGATTGATTGTATCTGCCCTGAAAAGTGATCATATCCTAAAGATGGTTTCATGGCACAACTGCTACAAAGAAGCTTTTTTGTCAGGTTTTTCTTCAAGTGATTTGGTAAAAATACTCAGGTGACAGCAACATGGCTAAATGCCTCCAAAATTCGCCCCTCCAAACCTTGAAAGCCTTAGCACTTAGGCTGCTCTGTGAGTGTCTTTATATAGCCATTATCTTCGGGGACCAGCACGTATATACATATGTACGGGTGACCCTTGAACGATGCAGAGGTTGGGGTCACCCACCCTTCCGTGCAGTCGAAAATTTGCCTGCGACTGAGAGTTGGCCTTCCCCGTACTCAGTTCCTCCATATCTGAGGATTCAACCAACCTCGGACTGTGTAGTACTGCAGCATTCACTACTGAAAAGAAAATCCGGGTGTATGTGGACCCTTGCAGTTCAAAATTGTTTTGTTCCAAAGGGTCAAGAGTAATTGGCATGCTGACCAGGCACATGGTGGATACAATTAAAATACAACTTATTTTTTTTCTTTCCCAAACTTCCTTTGGATTTGCTCAGTGGGATGATCCTCCCCAGTCCTGGATGAAAACTCCAGGGTCCAGGGTTCTTGACTCCTCCTTAGGTTGGAGGCAGGCTTACCACCCCTTTTAAGGAGAGAGCTGTTGTCAGAGTCTGCATTCTTTCTCTACTCATTTGCCCCCTACTCACCAGTGTTGAGATTGGGAGAGGGGGAAACAAGGAAGAAATGGAACAGGAGACCCTTACTGGCTGAGAACGGCTTCTGCAGTAAAGGGATTTTGAGCTCTCCTACTGCAACAGCCATTTGAGGCTCACTCTCCCTCCCGTGGAAGCTTTCAAGGGATTCTTGAGAGGGTCCCAGCTAGGACCCTCTGACCAAGGCTCTTCTGTCCTGCCATGGGCTCTGCTGTGCTAATGCGCTCTCGCTGCCGGTGTCCCCGCACGTCATAGCGCTCCTGCTGAGGGCCCACGGAGGCTGCAGCAGCCTAGCTCTCCTCCCACACACCCACGGGGGCGCCTTCAGGAAACACTTCCCTGCTGGGAGGCAGTTAATCCCCAGTCAGCCCTCTTCCCCCTTCCCTCTCCCTCTCCCCTTCTCCTGCTTCCTCCCCTTATTTTCTCCCCGCTAATGCACCACGTTCCATGTTGCTCTTACTTTCTCAAACTCCAGGCAACTGGGCTTTGCAAGGGGTCCCTCCCTGCTCCCCACTCGAAATAGGAGGCAGCACTGTTCCAAGATAGTAATAATTCCCCAAGAAGATCCAGTCAAGGAACCCTCTTCCGTACTCTCTCCACCCAGAAGTGTGTCCTCGTGGGCTTCGAGCCATCTCGGCAGTTCTCAGTCGTGGAGCTGCCACTCCACTTTCACACTGAACATCTATTCTATGGAGGTGCCTTGGCCAAAATGTAAAGATTAACATCCTATTATGCATTCACATGGACATTCATGCTCACATCTATATTCTATTTTACACTCTATACTTTTATAGCTTTAGGGTTTAGGTAGTTCAATTTTGGGGCTCCTCAAACTACTAAAACTCACTGTCTGATGGAGGCTTTTGCAGAGTAAGTGGGAGCAAGACTAAAACCTGTCTAACTATTTATCCATCATTTGCTACCAAAGGAATTTAAAGAGTTCTACAGATAACACAATAACAACTTTTTGATGGGTGAAATTAGGAGACGATAAGCATTAACTGTTTTCATATAGTCCTTTTGAGTTTGGATTGCATTATATTTAATGACTTGAACGTAAATAATTAAATAAGTGATTATTCTGTACCATTGGTTCTTTAGCATGTTTAAGAATCATACGGAGGCTTTTAAACTTAAGATTCCCAGGGATCTTTCCAAACATCTATATTTTAATAAGGTGATTCTACTGCATAAGTTCAATGAACACATTTGAGAAACTCTTCTATGTACCCTGGTCAAGGACAGAAATAGAGTTGTGGGTGCTTGTGAGCATGACATGCAGACATTGTGCTTCTAATATACCTACAAGAAGCCCTCTTCCATGCCTCTGTCAGTATCCTGACTACTCAATCAAGAAGGTTATTTAATGCTTAAATCATAAAAATCTATACTTTTCATTAATTTGAAATATGATATGTATTTTTTCACCCATCTTTTTTATAGGATTAAGCCATTTTTTGAGTATGATTCTTCTGATAGATATTCTAAAAGACCATTCTTTCCTAAACCACACCCCTAGTGCATTTCCTCAATTCCCAGATCTGCTTGCTTTAAAGTGGAGTCAGAATCTAAACACAAAATGAATGCAAAATCCTTCTGGATTTTTATTATCTCCTTCTGGTAAATATGGTTATATTGTACACACCTAGTTTTACAGTAATATATTTTAGCTACTAACCCCATGCCTCTACAAAACATTTGACTTAGTTTTCATGAAGGCAAAACCCCAAATCCCTACTTCTTTTCTGAATTCATATGACATGGGTTGATATAAATGCAATTAAGTTAAGGTACTGCAATAACAAGAACACTGGCACAAACAAGTTTGGGAAAGAAAACCACTGACTCTTGAATCAAGTTCAGGGTTGGACTACAGCAGGGCTGGCAAACCATTTCCTAAAGGGCTACATAGTAAATATTTGTCTCAGCTACTCAACTCTGCCTTGTAGCACAAAAGCAGCTGTAGGCTATAAGTAAACAAGTGAGTGTGGCTGTATTTCAATAAAACTTTATTCACAAAAACAAACAGCTGGCTCACAGACAAGAGTCTGACCATCCCTGGACTATAGCAGTGGTTCTCAAATATTAGCATGCATTAAAATCAATTGGAATTTTTGATTCAGTAGGTACAGCAAGACTTTTTTTTTTTTTTTTTTTTTTTGGTACAGCAAGACTTTTGCAAAGCCTAAGAATTTGTATTTCTAACAAATCCCTAGATGCTGCTGATACTGCTGGTCGAAGGACCACACCTTGGGAAACACCAGACTAGAGTTTAACTTATTACCTCTGGGTCTCCAGTATGCTGCGAGCAATGGTCGATATATTTAATGAAGGTGTTTTATCCCAGGTTCCCTTGAAAATTGAGCGTGAGGAAAAACATATTAGCTAATGCTTTGGGGAATGAAGAGGGAAAACCCAAAAATAAGGGGAAAAAGCAGTAATAGAGGAAATGAGAAAGCAAAAACATGGGGACGTGTTACTGTGCTGGCCACAGTCTCAGGACAAACACAGCTGGTTGCTCAATCGCGCCAGTTGTCTCCACGAAGCCTGTATAACTCCTATTTCTTGAAACAGTCCTTGATGAGGACGAAGGGCAAGAAATAGATCTGCTGCCTTCTTTCCTTCTTCCATATCTTATTGGTCAACAGCAGGGTCCAGCTTGTGTTCCTTGCTCCTCCGTGCAGCTGCAGATGTAACTGGAGTGGCCCCGTGTCCTCTCCCGCCACTGATCAGGGACAGGGGATGCCTTTTTATACCATCTCAGCCTGTACCTTAAAACCTCTGCCTCTTCTCACCCATTGAACGTAGCTATTCCCAAAATGTTATCTACACTTTGTAAAGGTGTTTTTACAGTGATGCCACCCATTCTCATGACTTCAAGCAGCACTGCTCTGTGAATTATTCAAATGACTATCTGTAGCCCTGATAACTTTCCCAAGTATATTATTAGCCAGAGCAAACCTCAGCATTTTGTCAGGCCCACATCACTTCTAAGGGAAACTGCCCTTGATGTTTAGGAGGTTATATTTTATGTCACATGAGCTTGCCACCTCTAGTCACAGCTGATGGAACAAAGGGCAGCACCTGACCCAAAGCAATCAATCCTTGGGCTGGCGGTGGCCTACGCCTTGTCCTGAAAAGAAAAGATGGGGTAATCAAGCAGATTCCTCCAAGGAATGTGAATATTAGATGCCCTGAAGCTGAGCAGTTGGCATCAGCTGTTGAAACTGAAAGGATCCAAAGAGATAAAGTCAAGATTACATCAACCCAAAGAGCAAGCTGAAGCGATGAAGGGAAAAGAAATGATGAGCAAGAAGAAAAAAAACCTGGCAATGCAGAAGGGAGAGGAGAGCAGAAGTACAAAGATGGGGAGGACAGTCTGGAGCACTCGGCCCAGTACCCACGAAGGCCAGTCACACCCCGTACACCATATGTGACTATTAGCTTTGCTTCCCTATGGGCACGGTCTCTATACTTATCCAAACGGCTTTCACTACTCTCCAGCAGGACACCCATCAGAACACATCATTCCCTAAATATAAACTGCCTCATGCTTTTGCTCATATGGTTTCCTCCGCCAGTGGTATCTTCCACCAAAACCCAAATGCCATCAATTGAAATTCTCCCCATCCTGATTAATGATGCTCCCTTCACTGTAACAACAGGAAGTAACTCCTCTCTGCCTCCCCTATGTTTTCATAAAATGGTTCTTATCAGGCACGTAAATCCCAAACATATTTATAACTTATATTTCTTAAAAATTGTAACATCCTTCAGGGCACAGACAAAATCTAAACATTTTTGACAAGCATGATGTCTCACACAATAGATTTTCAATTAATATTTGCTAAATATTTTATTAAGTAATTATATTAATTATTCTAATCCTTTTAGATATTAATTATATTCCTCCATACATCCCCAATACTATCCCATTTGATCATATTACTTATATGGTAACATGATTTGTCAGCACTGCTTTTTAGCACTTTAAATGTATTATATTATTTAGACCTCGTGATATAAGTACTATTATTGTACAATCCTCATTTTTTTGGCAAGGAAACTGAAGCACTTAGAGTTTAAATAACCTGGACAAGATAACACAGGAGCCCTGGGATTGGAGCCCAAGAAGCCAGGCACCAGCGTCTATACCTGTAGATACTATGCCATCATACCAGGTAGTAACCTAGGCTGCAATGAACAAAATATGGTCTTAGTTCACTTAAGAATTTGGGTCTGGTGTGAAACAGGGTACATTACTAACAGAGAGAAGACCCACAAGCCTAAATCAGATGAAATCTTTCAAATTTCAGCCTAAGTGCCAATAACCTGGTGATACACGCATGATACAGAAAGCAAAGACACAGATTAGAAGAGGCCCTGAGTCATAATTCTCCAGTTCCATACACAGAGGCGAGGGGAGCCCCACTGACCAGCTGCCCCCTAAAACCCAGTTCCTCTGGGGCTAGAGCAGTAGGAAACAATGTCTGAGTGGAGTAGATAACTGCAAAGTGTTTACTTTTTTTTCTTGTCAATAAGGATCAGAATATTATATCCAAATTTCCAACACCTTTTCATGTTTCCTTGGAAACAGTCCAGCCTAGGGAGGACTCAGGAGCAGCTGTGGACAGCAAATCACCTGGCACAGAGCAGTGTGCATAGAAATCTCTCCCACCACCCACCCTCCACACCTACTCCATCTTGGAGGGAGGATGGATACCCACACATGCATGACCATGAGCTCATCCTTCATTTTCTCCAAGTGCCTTGCTGACGATGCTGGAAACACCATCCAGCTGGTCAGCATGCTGTCAGAGCTCAGGCTCTGGAGTTGCCATTCTTGGGGTCAATCATAACTCTGCCCTTTACCAGCTCTTTAATCTGAAGTACACCATTTTATCCTTTCTGGCACTCAGTTTACATACTCATAAAATGCGGATAATAATCATACCTTTTTCAGTTGTGGGGACTGGACTTATACTAGTTAAATAATTCATTTTGTACAGCTCTTTTCTGGGACAGAAGAGGCTAATACGTGACAGCTATTTATTAAGTATCTAAAATGTCCAAGCTAACTCTGGTTGTATAAATTTGAACTTATTCAACTCCTCAAAGTTAGATTATTTATGTGTAAAGTAGAGATGACATCCACTGCTTATGGTGTAGGGAAACATTAAATGAAATCACATAAGTAAAACTATATCACTTGTTACCTGGTAGGCACTAAATTAATGTTAACTGACCCTAAATTCTTCTACACGTTTGCTCACAGACAAGACCTCCATGAAATTAGTCTACTCCTACCAATCTTTGTATCAAAGTCTCCAGTTTTGTACAGAAAATAAAAGTGTTTTGAATGAGTTTTCCTATTCTTGAGAGGCCTCCCAAAACAATGACTGCAATCTATGCAATAGGCTAGTCGAAAAAACTACTTACTGATCACTAATTTTTTACAAATATTTTGAGTCATAACTCAGTGCTACCAAAACTTTTTAAAATATCATCTGGCTAGATATTTCGTCTTATGTGTAGATCTCAAACAAAGAATTTAGAGCAAAAACTTTGAAGCAAAAGAAACTGAACAGTTAACAACTGGCGACTTGAAGATGGAGGGAAAAAAATCAGTGTTTGCTAACCAAGAGATACATCATTCTGCACAAAACTTCAGTTTGTCCTCAGAATATAAGGAAAAAAATTATCACCATGTTAGATTTTTAGACTTTGTTCATATTTAAACAAGCCCCACAATGTCCATTGATCTGCATTTAGACAAGGGCCAGCATCTGGGCGGAAATGAAGAGTCATGGAATAGTAAATTATATTTCCAAATTGCAAAACCTCTGTTCTTTGGGGCTCCAAACGAATACAGTGAGCAATTACATGCCCATCAGATGCTCAGATAATGGTAGATAACCAGAAATCAAGGAGATTAACTATTTTGTTGAATAAGATCAGACTCAGAAATTTATAAATGAAGGATAGAGATCAAGTCTTTGAAGAAATAAAAGAATACCATAAAAATCCTAAACCATTTAAAATATTTACGAATTTTTAGCTCTCTCTACAGGTACTTCAAGGTCATTTGAACAAAAACTAAAATAATGAAACTACAGCCTCAGTGTAAGAGCTTTATAGTATAAAACAGGATTTAAACGTGGGAACAACGATACCAAGACAGGAAGGTCATATTAAAACCCTACATAAAGGACAGCAGGGAAGTTGTGAGGGGAGAAGGAAGTGTGAAGTGTGGGAATTAATAACTATGCTTTTTCTCAGCCTCAAAGGCTCTGGCCTCAAAGTTAATTAGAAGATATAAAAATATAAAAATTCTTTGTGTATGGAACACACAGAGGCAAGATCAAAGCCTCCCGTGGGTCAGAAACAAAATCATTACAAACTGAATTTCTGGGCCATGATGCCTCCTGTCTTCCCAGCACAGAACCTCCTGTCACTGTCCACACCTTTGGACTCTTCCTTTAATATTCTCTTCAGGTGGAGAGCTCTCTTTTTCACCTTGGCCTCTGCATACGAGCAGCAACTTGTTTCAAAACTCAGAGTCAATGGTGATTTATGCATTGGCGGATATGCTAGAAGCCCTAACTCTGCACTGATCAAAATGCCTTGATGCTCCCCTTAGCTTGACTAAACCTCAGACAGGTTTCTTCCTGAATACAGGCCCCTGACCTCCCTTTTCTTACACCATTTACTTTAAAAAAAAACTTGTAAACACAAATTCTTTCTCTGCTCCTTTGAAATGTAGATAAATCTTCTTCCAGCCTCCTGCCAGTTTTATAACCCAGGAATTTCTTTTTCAAGGACCTGGAGGAGCATCTCTTTGAAATGTCATCATTAAGAAAAGATAGCACCCCTGTCTCCCAGTCTCTGTGGGAGGGGAGAAGACTAATTTGAAAAAGCGACAATTTGCCAACACAGATGGACTAATACCACTGACCAAACTTCCTTCTAATGCCCTCCAGTACTTTTCCAGTAGCTCACCTCAGAGCTTAAAAACCCTCTCACTTTTTGTTTCAGCAGAGTTGAGTTCACTCTCTCTCCCCTACTGCAATAGTCTAGAATAAAGTCTTCCTTGCCTGTTTAACTCTGGTGCAATTTTTCTTTGACATTGTACAGGATTTCTAATGAATCATTTTGAGGGCTTTTGTCCTAGTAAAAGATTCCACAATTAAGTAAAACAAAAAATATTTAAAATATATATGCAATAATATATTTCATGACAAAATTTTAAGAGACAATTACTTTAATAAATGTTTGAGAAAACTTACAATCATAGTGTAGCAGAGATGGTCAGTTGTCTATCAGAGAATAAAACAGTGTCCTGTCTGGAAAGCCAAGGGGTAGAGAAATTTTAGAAAGACAGAGTGGTCAACAGGGTCACATGTACAGAACTGTCCAGTAAGATAAGGCAGAAAATCACTGCTGGGTGATCTTTGCAAAAGTAATTCCAGTTAAATGGTGCCATTGAATATAATGCAGAAGAAAAAAGAAAGGAAAAAGAGGAATAAGGAAAACTAATGAGTTAATGATAAATCTAGTGTTTTTGTCCTCCGTCCCAAGCGTCTGAAGGATAGTGCCCAGAATATGACCCTCTCGTGGGTAAGCATAGCACACATTTCCAAATGTAGCACCTAATAATCAAAGTGCAATACTTTGTACTTTGTACTCTGCCTGCCAAGAATGTGTGCAAAGGACAGAGGTAACAAAACAATTGGTAAAATAGCTGAATGGGATGGAACTGGACATATCAAGAAAGGAACAGTGGCTTGGGTTATAGTGAAATTTTAACATATAACAGAGGAAAAAGGAAACTACTCAACTTTGTTGCTTACAAAGAGATTGATCTTCAGTGTGATACCATGGAACAGACATTGGCAAGAGAGAAATGAAGCTCATATTTGGTGAAGAGCTTGTTAGAGAATAGCTGAGAGTCAAATTCCTCTCGCCATGGAGCGACCCAACAGGAACCCACTGACGCTCCTATGGAGAGTACAAACGAACATTCTTGAAAAGTCACTAAAAGGAAACGTTGTGGAGAACACAAAGGTCTAATTTCAGAAAATGAGCAGACTTCAAAATATCACTCCACAAAGTAGTTTTTAAATACAAATAAATAAAGTTACCTTTACAGTGGAGAAAAACAAATTAAAATCACCAACAATGGGATAAATGATCATCACATGTCCCCTGATATAATACACTGAGCAGAACACATCCCCTATGTGGTATTTCTGCCAAAAATGTTTAATTAACCAGAATCTGATCATGAGGAAATGATCAGATGAACCCAAATTGAGAAACATTCTAAAAAATAACTGGATTGAACTCTTCAAAAATTTTCAATGTTGCAAAAGGTGCAAAAGGCAGGGTAACTTCCAGATTAGAGGAGACTAAAGAGGCATGAGAACTAAATGCAACATACCAGCCTTATTTGGATCTTGCTCTGAAGAACATCACTGTGATGATGGGGGAGATTTGAATATGAATTGAGTATCAGATAGCAGGTTGATGACAAATTTCTTGAGAGTGATAAACATAATGATAAAAAAGGTGCTTTGTGACTCTTCCTCATTCTCAGTTCCGCAAAAATTATACATATGTATATTATAGAGCATAATCTTAAGCAAGATTCTATTTAAAAATTAGTAAGAGCTTAGAAAAAGGAATCGTGTTTACTACAAGCCAGCTGCATGTTTACTAAATTAAGTTAGACTAATTTTTGAGAGCTTAGAAGACAAGATATTTCAGGGAAATGTAATAGGATTTATTTTTTCTTTTCAAAATTCAAAAAAGGCAATTAATGTCTATCTCGATATCATGTAGACAAACTAAAGAAATGTGAATTGAATGGTCATATGGCAAAGTGAATGCAATCTTATCTAAATGGGCATAATTCAGAGGGTTGACATCAGCCGGGAGGGAGCTCTCCAGTATTAAGATAAAGGATGCTAGCCATCAATTGGATAAGAACATGAATGGCACGCAAACGAAATTTGTTAGTGACATTGGCAAATATTCTCAGTGACACAGACACGAATCCCAAATATCCTGATGGACTAAATGGGTCAAAACCAACAAGATGATAATGAAAATTATTTTAAGTCCCATTATTATCAGTTAGTCATTATATGCATTTTGAACCTCTCTCAGGAACTGGGAATAGAAAGGTAAACAAAAAGGTCATAAACTCTTAATCTTGCATGAAAATTATGCATTTAAAATAATTTTGAGTGAGATAAGTTCATGAAGGTGGAAGCACAGAGCCTTGGAAGTATGGATTAGGGAGACCTAACATAGACAGAATATCAGGAAAGGCTGCCCACTTGACAACGTATACATGGAAAACATTAGGGTGTGCTGCAAATAACCAGTCAAATGGGAAGGCGTCACGCTAGAGGGGTGAGGGGAATTGGAGCAGGAAAAAGAACACTACACCAGCCTGGCAGAGGGAACAATTGTGTAAAAGCCCTACACAGATGTGGCCATGGCACAGTAACCAGCTGAGAGAAATCCAGTGTGGCTAGAGCACAGAAAGCAAGGGAACAGCCCCAAAGAAATGGAAGAAACAATCCTAACAGATGCATGAGTCGAAAAGGGTTACAGATCTAACTGACTCTCATTTCAATATGATTCAATAATGTAATGTAGTTCTTCAAAGGATACAATATCCAAGACAAGGGTGGTGAGGTCCTAGACTGTTCATTGCCAATCACACCCAACTTTAAATCTGTGCTTCGTTCAAACAAATTCAGAGCAATCTGTATGTTGGAGCCGATGGAAATCCCGACAAAGCACTGAAGGAATTGGAAAGAGGTCACCTAAAGAGAAGAAAAGGAAAGATTCCAGGAGGCATGATAACCATCTTCAAATATCCAAAGAGCCATCATATGAAACAGAAATAATAGCTGGTATGTATTTACCAAGAGTTAATGAATGGGCATCAGAACAATGCGTATTTAATTCAATCTTAGTTAGACTTTACTAATAGATCCTGGCTGGAGATGGAATGGCTGTCTGGAGAAAATGCTGAACCTCCCAGGCAAACTGATAAATAAGCAAAAAATTTATAGAGAGAATCCAAATCCTTGAACTAACTAATTAATAGGTCTTCTTCTAATCCTGATATTCCATAATTCTATGACAGTGCCATTTCCATTATATGGGCAACATATTAAAGAGCTATTCAGAATATTCTAGTAGGAAGAATTTGAATAGGACCAAGCTGATGAATTTATAGAAATAAAACCTATATCCAACATCTGTTCACAAAATTAAGACTGAATCTTAAAAGTAACTTAAAAAAATAAAACCTCGGGCTTCTCTCGTGGCACAGTGGTTAAGAATCCACCTGCCAATGCAGGGGACACGGGTTCGAGCCCTGGTCCGGGAAGATCCCACATGCCGCAGAGCAACTAAGCCCGTGCATCACAACTACTGAGACTGAGCTCTAGAATGTGTGAGCCACAACTACCGAAGCCCACGTGCCACAACTACTGAAGCCTGTGCGCCTAGAGTCCGTGCTCCGCAACAAGAGAAGCCAATGCAATGAGAAGCCCACGCACTGCAAAGAGTAGTCCCGGCTCACCGCAACCAGAGAAAAACCCACAAGCAGCAATGAAGACCCAACGCAGCCAGAAACAATAAATAAATTAAATTAAATAATAAATTTTAAAAAATAAAATCTCAAAATGTAAAATAAAGGCAAATCTCATTTTTGAGATGAAGGCAGCTGAATCATTAAATACTTGGACTTTGGAGTAGACCTGTGCGGCCCTGGGAAAATTCTTCAGCCTTTCTGCTTCTTAGTTCCTTATATACATAATAAAGATAATTTTTTAAAAAATACCTGGCTTATAGGATTATTGTGAGAGTTAGTGAGTCAACAAATTTGAAGTGCTCAGAACAGTGTCTGACACACAGTTAACCCTATAGAAACTTCTGATATCTGTGATCAATCTTAGTAGTTAGATAAGAGATCCTGGAGTCAGACAAGAGTTTACAAAACTTTGTGAGGAAGGGCTGGGGGAGCATGCTCTGGACCGAGTTTCAGGAGAGACACCAGTAGGACAATACCACACCACTGGTCCTCCATGGGAGTTGCTGTCTCTGCCACAATTTGGAATCAAGTGAATCAGGAAGCCACTGTCCCAACTACTAATCCCATGCCATTTCTGCTAGGATCTAGAAATCCAAAGCTGCTACCACATCTGTAGGCTTTCAGAACACATCACCAGACAATGGATGCTACACTCTACCTCTCTACAACCACCCTGTTATCACTGTTACATAACAACAAATGCCTCCACCGCAGACCCTGCAGAAGCAAAAGCATGTGGACTTCACCTCATGTCTGGATTCCAAATAGTATGGAGGCACATCAGTTCACACACAGACCTGAGTTATAAGGAAGTCTGAGAAATGTAGAATAAACTTTTCAGCTATAGCAGCAATTTAACATTTCTAAAAGGGAGAGAAAATGGAAATAAAAGTGCTAATCTATAATATCTATCATCCTATTTCTTATCACTAGGATAAGAATTAAATAGGATATAGTCCATATGCAGTACTTAGCCCTGAGTTTGGCAGACAGTAATCACTCAATAAATTACTAGTTGACTTCCATCATAAACATGGCTGAATAAGAATTATCTTTCCACATCTTATCATAAAAATCAAGAAAAAAAAAAAACAACTTAAAACTCTATTTTCAGTAAAACTAAAAGAAATTCATAATCTACTGACTCATAAACACATACATAAACCCTTTCAAAATTAGCAGAAATAAAACAAAAGCCACACAGGATGTCAGGCAGAAAGGAAATGCTAAGAGTGCTGACAGGGCACAATGATACAAATCCTATAAAGTATTGGGAAAAAATTAAAAAAAACAAAACTTCCTTAAAGTGAAACCACTGAAGCACAAAGGCTATATACCTGGTTTTTAAAAATGGGTGCGGAAGTAGAGGTGAGAAAGCTGACAAAATGAAGTCTCCTGGATGAGTTTTATTTCACTTTGAGAAACAGGGAAGAAGGCACCCCCCGTGATTCACTTTCAGGAACCACAGTTGTAGAAAGCAGTCCCCCTCTGTGAGCAGGGCAGAAGGGCGCCTTTGGAAGGCTACCAAGTACACATACCCACACCCACCCACCTCACCCCACATATACAGGCAGAGGTCCTAAACAGAAAGACAGTTCAGGAAAATTCAACTCATTCAATGAGTGATACATGAAATCAACATGAAAATAATATACGTAAAAAACATGAAGGAAAAAAAGTAAATTTTACCATTAGATGAAGAATATTTAATCAGAAAATGTAGTCAAAAAAGCAGATTAAAATGAAAACTAAATAATTTAACAAGAATTCAAAAAAGTAACACAGCAATCACCTGTTATGGGCTGAATTGCGTCCCCCTTAGCCCCCGCCAAATTCACACATAGAAGACCGAATTCCCAGTACCTCAGAATGTTACTGTATCTGGAGATAAGATCTTTAAAGTGGTAAAGCTAAATGAGGTCACTGGGGCGGGCCCTAATCCAATATGATGTCCTTATAAAAAGAAGATATAAAGACACAGACAACACAGAGGAAAGACTAGTGAAGACAGAGGGGGTAGATAGCCATCTATAAACTAAGGAAAGAGGCCTCAGAAGAAATCAACACCTTGATCTCAGAGTTCTAGCCTGAAGAAATGTGAGGAAGTAAATTTCAATTGTTTAAACCACTCAGTCTGTGGCACTTTGTTATGACAGCCCTAGCAAACTAACACATCACCTCTATGAAGAAAGATCACAAAGCAGAAATGCAAAACTCAGGTAGAAGAGTTACTTTTTAGGCAACAGAAGAAATTAAAATGTGAGCTGCCAGAATTCAGGAGATAAGTCGAAGGGAAGGGAAAAGCCATCAGTGGAACAACCAAAAATCACTGAAGAAATAAACGCTGTGGAAAACACTGTTAGGGACTTAAAGGACAGAAATAATAGAGTGAAAAAATGCACAGGAAATAAAGAAAACGTTTCAAAGGCCTAGAGGAAAAACGATTATGGAAAGTAATCAAAGCAAATGCAAAATATGCATAATTGGAGATGCTAAAGAATAATACTGAAACAATTCAAAAGAATAAATATTTAAGCACACAATTCAAGAAGAGTTTCCTGAATCTGCATACCAAAGGGTCCATCATGTGCCTGTCAGTATGGTTAACAACAAGACACATCCTGGTAAAGTTATTGTAGTATAAAGATAAAAACAGAATCTTAGAACAGCCAGGCATAAAGATTAAGTTGTTTACAAAGGGAAAAGTCACAAAGTGATCTCAAACGTCTCTACAGAAATATACAGTCCCAGAAGTGGGGCAATATGAAAATATATTCAAGAAAAGAAAGTGTAAGTCAAGGATTAAGTATGCAACCACTCATGGTAGCTTCAGATGCAAAGCTACAAACATTTGAACATGCAAGTATGCAAGGAGTATGATACTCATGGGTTCTTCTCCAGTACGCTGCTGGAAAACCAACTTTAGCCAACGAAGAAATACCTTGGGGAAGAAAAGGTAAAAGGACTGGCAGTGAGAATTGAACATAATTAATTATAAAACTAAGAACAGAACAAATGTGAAGATCAAGGTAATAAAAGAAATTGAAAATATTATATCTCCCCACAGTGTAGGAATCATACAACTATTTGGAGAAGAAAGAGGTTAATAGGTAGGATGTACAGGAAGATTATTATTTCACCTGTAGAGTTAATAGTCAAAGGATTTCAATAATATCATTAAAGTGATAAAATATAATCATAAGTTAGCAATACAAATATAAACACTAAGAAAATACTAATAATTAAAATTGAGTTGTAAAAAAGAGAAAGAAAATGGTAAAGGAAACATGGTTATATGCTGTAGAAATCAATAGCGATTGACTAAAGAAATATAAGACTAAGGCTATTATTATATAATAATTTAATTATAAAGATAACCACTAGGACAAAAATATAACCTCTAAATTCCATTTTAAAAAAACATACACACACACACAAACTAATAGACCAACAGGGAACACAGTTAAGACTTTAAAAACATTACAAAAACAGAAGATATTACATAAAATAATACGACACTACTAAGATCAAATACAACTTATGTGTCAAATCAGTAAATGTAAACAAGTTTAATTCTCTTAATAAAAAGGAAAAAAACCTTTTAACACTAGATCACAAAGGAACACCCAACTCTTGATTTTTATAAAAGATAAATTAAAACAAAGTGAGACGGAAAGATTGAAAAAAAACAGCAGGCAAAAGTATACTAGGAGATGAACTTCCAGTTGTGTCAGGGTGAAGTGGTCAGCAAATCATCTTCACACACACACACACACACACACACACACACACACACACAGTGCAAAGCTGGTCAAAATTGTCCAAAGCAACTATTATGGGACTCTGGAAATAGACCTAAAGCAGACAGCACATTATAAAGTAATTAATCTTGAAGAACTCCGATAAGAACAGAAAGAGGTCTATGGCCTTGTTGCCTGGGGTTAGTCACGTACCCAACCCCCAACTCAGCAGACAGGAGTGGTAGTCTTACCAGAGTAGGGATCGCTGGAAAACCAGCCACCCAAAAGGGCGCAATCTTTGTTTGGATTGCGGATGGGGGGAAGGGGTGACACATGGCTTTCTCACTAAAAATGATGGCCTCAGCAGGAAGCGATCAGGAAAAAACTACTTCTTTTCTAGCCTGAGATTGTGGTTACAGATGGGGTTAAGTGCTAACAAACGAGGGAGCTTCTAAACGGCTTTGAAAGCTCTCCATACATCCTTGGAATGCAAGACACATGCATGTGGTGGGGAATCCCAAGAAAGCCCAGTGGAAAAGAAAAAACCGAGACTTAAAACTCGCTGAATTTTGCACTTCCAACCTCAGCAGAGGGTTGAAGCCTTACAGGCTCACAAAGTGTTTGAGCCCAACCTCTGCCCAAGTCATTCACTGACCACTAAGCTATGAAGACATAGGAACAACCCTCATGAAGTTTAGCTAAAAAATACAAACAAAAATAGATAAACTGACCAGAGACTTTAGTGGCTACACACAATGGGGAAAACAAGATTCCACGGATTAAGTCCAGGTAATTTACCAAAAACATTATTTAAAAAAATCAGACTCCAGAGTTGTTACATAACATTAATTTAAATGTCCAGGATTCATTCAACCAAAAATTACAAGGCATGCAAAGAAACAAGAAAATGTGACCCATCCTCAGGGAAAAAAAATCATTTAATAAAAACTGACTCCAAGTGGACTGAGAGGTTGGATGCACCAGACAAAAAATTTCAAAGTATCTATTACAAATATGTTTGAAGAATTAAAATATGATTCCACAAAGAAGGATTCTCAATAGAGAAATAGAACCCATATTTTAAAAATGGAAATTTCAGGGTTGAAAAGTAGAATAACCCAAATGAAAAATTCACTATATGGGATCAATAGCAGATTGGAGATCAGAGAATAAAGCACAAGTAAACAACAGAATAATAAAAATTTCCCAGTCCAAAGAACAGAAAGGAAAACCACTGAAGGAAAATGAACAAAGCCTCAGAGAACTGAAGATCAAGGTTAAGCATCCCAACATATATGCAACGGGAAACCCAGAAATAGAAAAGAGATTAAAGGAACAGAAAAAATACTTGAAAAGTCGATGGCCTTCAACTTCTCAAATTTGATGGAAAACATTAATCTACACATCCAAGAAGGTCAACAAAATCCATGTAAGATAAACACAAACACAGCCACACGTAGACACATCATAATCAAACTGATGTGAGCCAAAGACAAAAAAAAATCTTGAAAGCAGGAAGAGAAAATCAACCTGTCATGTAGAGGGTGGAACAACATGAATAATGGCTGACTTCCATCAGACAGTATGGGACCAGAAGGCAGAGAGACCACATAATCAAAGTGCTAAAGGAGGAAAATCTATCAGCCAAGAATTCTATCTCCAGCAAAACTAACCTTGAAAAATGAATGTGAATAATGACATTCCCAGAACAAAATAAACATAATGTGAGATTTGTTGCAAGCAGAACTGCCCTACAAGATATACTAAAGGAAATACATCAGGCTTAGAGGAAATAATACCAGATAATAACTCCTGCCCACAGGAAGCAATGAAGAGCACTGGAAATGACATATATGTGAGTAAATACAAAAGAACAACCAGCCAGGAGAAACCTTAGCACCTGAATATCTGATGAGATTGAACCTGCAAGATTCCCCAAGAGCTACCTGAAGAGGCCGGTAATTCAACCCAGAAATGTAAGGGAGTTAATGTCCATGAGAGCACATCCCAACCAATGGGAAATGTGAGACAGAAGGAAGCAGGAAATAAATAGCTCACCTGTCTGCCCCCCTCACAAGGACTGTTCTGAGGTCTATAGCTGTAAATGCTGCCTCTCTTGCCAGCCCTGAAGAGCCAGTTGTGTTCTGGGGAAGCTTGTCTTACTTAGTAACACACCTCCTTGTATTTCTGCTGCTTCCTTCCCCACTTCACTTCCCTGTTTCCCTCATTTTTGCTTCTCTAGAATGACAACCCCCTCCAAATAAAGTCTCTTTTTTTATCTAAATCTAAGAGAGCTGGCCCTAGAAAGAGGGGCCCTAAAAAATCCAACACTCAGGATGGGATTTGGAGGGCTGAATTTGCAAGCTGTCTGGAAATAATAAGGAGCCATCTCTGGAAGTTAATGTGGTAATAATAATTATTATTACTATTAGTTGTTATTACCCATACCATGCTTTCTCACTTAACAATGTCTTTTAAATATCTTCAATATTAATATATAGGGAACTTTCTCATTCTAGTTTTTTGTTTCATTTTATTAACAGGAGTTAATTTCAAAATAACCAGAATTTTTATTTGTTTATCTATTTATTTATTTATTCATCCATCTAACAAACATTTACTGATTTCCCTCACTGTGTGCCAGGCACTGTGCTTAATATGAGAACTACCCAAATGGAAAAAAAAAAAACCAACTGCCTCCTGAAAAAAAAATGTCCTTATCTTCACAGACCTAACAGCATAGTAGGACTCTCCAATGGGATGACTGAAGCAATGATAATAATTCCTGGCATTCAATGGCACCACAATCTCTAACGTTTTACCTGTGGTTAATCGGGATGAGGTACAGGTGGAAAGTGAGGCACTGGGCTACTAGGGGGTTGCTGCTCTTAATGGGTCATCATGATAATGACAAGGATTGTGGAGAGAGAGTGCTGTCTGCTTTTAAAGGAATTGGAATCTTTGCCAAAAAAAAAAAAAAAAGAACCACAGTAGGTCCAGCAGTGCAAATAGTACAGACAATAAAAATGGAAAATAATAACAAAATCAGAAAAAAAGGCTCTTCCAACACATATACACACACATGTGTGCACATATAACAGGGGTTAGCTGATTCTAACACGAGGCAGTAACTTTGCCCATACATTTCAAGCCTCAAATGGATCCCAGCCTTCACTTCAGACTTCCATAACCTGCCACAAAGGAAAGAGAAGATTACTTAGAGTGCTCAGTACCACTACACGTTGTCCTGGCCTTCCAGAACCATGGAGAACAGATAAATTATTTAACTGGGTGGGTGTCTGGACCTACACACACACACACACACACACACACACAAACACAAACACATGTACACAATGGAAGTTCACCTGGGATTACAAGGGTGATAGTCAATACGTAACAACTCATAGCCATCAAAACTCTCACCACCTACAAAGTGCTTCCCAGATGAAAATTAACTTCACTGTTAATGTACTTCCTGCTTCAAGTTAACCTCTAAAAATCTCTTAGATTCCCAATAGTCAGAGTTACAGAAACTCTGTCCAACCGGAAGGAGTGGGCTGAGAGTCAGGGTCAGGATCGGAGCAGGCGGAAGAAAGGGAAGTCCAAGCTGATATCCTCCTGCTCCTCTTTCCTCCTTGAGCACTGCCTCTTCTGTAATTATGTTCCTCCTCTTTCCTTCAGCTCTAGGCATCATCCATTTCCCTAAGTGATGCCTTCAGTTCTCATTTTACTTTTGCTTCCCTTATTCTTCTTCACCTCAAAGATCTCACAGTCGGCTAAACAGGATTGTCCATGGAAAAGTTCCCTACCCAGACTGTCCTAGATTTAATGATGGAATCCAGGTATAAATATGCCAATTAAATTATGAGCAGAGGAGTGAAAGAGAAAATGGCTTCGGCCTAGAGGAGCAGAAAACAGATCCAGAAATTTTGCAAGGATGGTCTTTGTAGATTTAAGAGCTATATTTATTTATTTATTTTGGTTTTTTATTTTTAATTAATTTTTATTGGAGTATAGTCACTTTACAATGTTGTGTTAGCTTCCACTGCACAGCAAAATGAATCAGCCATAAAGAGTTATATTTATATGAACCTCAAAGTTATTTCCTACAATAGTTCCACAGATCATAACAAGCACTCTAAAAAATGAAGTAGCTGTTTTCTCATAGAAGAGCTATAACTTCCCAATATGGCTCTGGCTTCAGTTATTTATGTATTTAACCTGGGCTCTCTATAAATACTTGCTGAATGGTAAATGACTGGGTGAATGCTTGCAGTTTTGATTAGACAGATTATAGTAGTTGGTTCTTTCATGGCAGTTGAAAGAGATAACAATGTCGTTTTTAGTTATTTTAAGACTACATCACTGAAATTACTAATAGAGGAGTCTTCAAATATGATGTGTCAGAAGATTCCATGGAAGAATTGGGGTTAACTACTTTATTGAGGGCTTCCGCATCAGCGCTGGGTATGGCTGATGCTTAAAAATCAGAAAAGCAAAGGCGTGGACGGTTCTAGCCCTACTGTAGCCTCCATGACAATTCATACATACAACTTCCTCCTGGCTCCCCAAATAAACATACCTTATTCCTGAGCCTTCTGGGCTGGCCATTTTTCTCCTTTTTTCAGTTTTCTCTCCTCAAATGCATAGTTTACTTATTTCATTGTGAAAGTCTGCATCTTCTCTACCTTCTATCTTCTTAGGATCTTTGCTCTGCTCTAAGTCAGTCAAACATCTGTCCATCCTAATGGGGTTTTATTTTTATTATGCATTAATTGCATTAATGGCCCGAAGCTATGGGGTTTTGCTTAGGCCTCTGGCAGCTAGTCTTTCCCACGTAAGCTCTGGTGTGACTCCATGGTCAACAGGACTATTGGAAGCAAGACGTCCCTCTAACATAGTAAGAGGGCAATAACTGCATAGCACATGGATCCAAACGTCACACCATTCTACATGTAAAAATTCTGAGGAAAACACATACATCTAAACAAAAATTAAGAATGGATGGGACTTCCCTGCTGGCGCAGTGGTTAAGAATCTGCCTGCTAATGCAGGGGACATGGGTTCGAGCCCTGGTCCAGGAAGATCCCACATGCTGCGGAGCAACCAAGCCCATGCACCGCAACTACTGAGCCTGCGCTCTGAAGCCCATGAGCCACAACTGCTGAAGCCCACATGACTAGAGCCCGTGCTCCACAAGAGAAGCCACCGCAATGAGAAGCCCACACACCGCAACAAAGACTAGCCCCCACTCACCACAACTAGAGAAAGCCCATGCGTAGCAACAAAGACCCAACGCAGCCAAAAGTAAAGAAATTTTAAAAATTTGTTTAATTAAATAAAACTATTTTAAAAAAAGAGAATGGATTATAAAGCCTCATGCTAACAGTATAAAGTTTTACTTTTTGGGAAAATATCTGTAGATAAAATGTCTGTTGACAATAGACCCTGCCTTAGAAAACTTCAGTCTGCCAATGATCTACCAAAGATCTCTAACTTTTTTTTTCTATTTGACATCCATCACCACTCATAGTTATGAAAAAAATTTTTATTATAATAAGGATTTTTAAGATCTACTCTCTTAGCAACTTTCAAATATGCAATACGGTATTATTAACTATAGTCATCATGCTGTACATTACATCCCCAAAGACTTATAACTGGAACTTTGTACCTTTTGACCCCCTTCACCAGTGCACACTAGGAAGACAGAGATATGTAGTTCTCCAATGTTAACAGGACACCCGATATTTAGACTGAGAAAGAGTAGTAGGTTGTGTAGTAGGTAAGCATGCAAGCCTACACCCAGAACAAGGGATTGAATCCTAGCTCTGCCACTTACTTGGTGAAGTTGCTTAATTCTCTATGCCTCAGCTTCTCCAGCCATAAAATGGAGATACTAATAGCACCTACTTAAAAGTGTTTTTGTGCCATGTAAATGAATTAATACATGTACAGCAACTAGAACAGAGCATGGCACTCAATAATTATGGGAATCTGATTCCATTTAACAAACACTTATTAAGTATGTACTACAGAGCAGGCTCTGTGTGTTAGGAAATGGAAATATAATAATAAACAAGACACAACGTCTGTTCTCCAAAAGCTTGTAGTCTACTGGCTCCATAGGAGACCATTCTCATGTATTAAAATATCTAAACACCTGGCAATATGTCACAAACTCTATGACTATGCTCTAGGATAATCTGACCATGAAAAAAGGTGAGCTGAGATACTTTTCACAGAAAATCTTGAAAGCAAATGGGAAAATTGCAGTTATTATTTGGGGCCATCAATGAACTATATAATATTTCATTTAGACCAAAATGGCTTTCACCTGAGTCACTTGGAGAATTTTCTAAGTCCCTGCTTCCTGAGGCATGTATGAACCAAGCTCAGGGATTTAAACGCTACTTCTTTCCACTGCTGCCAAGCTCTCATTGCACCTAAACTTGCAAAAAACAGAATGCGATTGATATGTCAACCCAAAATTTGTGCAGGTATTGAAAAAAAGAGATAAAATTTCATATAATCTAGCCTCAATGGGAAAAATCCCTAGATTCAGACACAGATCCCTGTCTAACATAGTTATAGAAATAAAATTGCTAAGTTAAATTAGAGAGGATGACATGATTGAAACCTCTGAATCCAGCACTTCCCTCCTTGAAATTATAAAATTGTAATTATAAAAATGAAACCGACTCAAATCCATTTATCTTCAGGGATTGGTTTACACATCTCTTCATAACAGGCATACCAAATGATTACAGCAACTGAAGTTGAGACAAGGTAATATTAAATAGTCCTCCCACCTGAAATCTCCAGAGAGCTGAAAGAAATCTTGACCCTTTTCCATTTCTTTCAAATGTAATAATGTCCAAACTTGCTAAATGAGCCATAAACATTAGTATCTGAGGACCAGGTTAAAGAGAACACAAAATTTTAAAGAGAATAAATAAATTTGATATGACATGTTAGAAAGTCTCTTTCGTGGGAACTGTAAAAGCACATCCTCCTGCAGGACCAAGTCAGTGAGATGTTGTAACTGTGATGCTGCCACCAGCTCCAACCAGCTCGAACATTTCCTAAGGGAATTCAGTCAGCAGTAGAAATAGAGTCTGTAGCATAAAGGGAGAGTGTGGTGGCCTCAGGAGCAGAGAGGAAGGTGCACCTACCTCTCCAACATAAAGGGGTGGGAATCAAGAGAAACACTCAAGGGGACTGGGGATGAAGGAAGGACACCTGTTACTCCCAGGCTGAACATTTGCAGCACTGCCGAAGCCGGCTATCCCTCCCAGCTCTCTCATCACAGCAGAAAGCAGCATCTGGGTTCTTGAACAAACTTGCATGGACCCTCTGGAGTCTGGGCATATTTGAACACAGAGACACATGGATCCCCTTGTCTGGGAAATTGTGAAGTGAGGCAACAACCCATAACAACAAAACAGAAGCAGCATGCCTGACATGCCACAGTGTGTTGTGTATACAAGTACATATTATTATCATTTTTGTAGGTGGAAAGTTATTCAACACAATAGAAAAAAAAATGGGTTTCTCACGAGAATAAAGCAGTAGGCTTCACAAAGTGGGTCCAAATTCTCCTGGCGGGTAGCTCAACCCCGAAGTGAGGAAGGCTAGGGGAGGCCTTACAGCATACTGAAACTGCATCACATCTAGGTGTGACCACCACTCCTCTAACCCTAGCATGAGAGACCCAACATTTCTGGATACAAAACACTAACAGGACTCAGGCCATTAGGACACAATGGCAGCAACATACATTTTGGGTTAAACAAAACTAACCCACTAGACAGAAGGTGTTTTAAGGGCGATAGATGCCAGTCTAGACATCATAGGACAGCTGAATTCACTTTTAATGAGGTGCTCCTCATTATTCGGAGGAAAAATATGGATGCATTCTCTCCCATGAGGAAGGCAAGGAATGGGAATCAGCCTGAACATGACAAGGCTTTAGTGAAGGGGGTCAGGCTAACTCAACAAATAACGCTGGATAATGCTAAGACCCAGCATTGAGAAAGGGCTTGTATCCTGACCCACTAGAACCTCTTAACTGTTTCAATACAGATTGAGGCTGAAGTAGCCATGAGGCAATGGCCCTCCATTCAGCTGCTGAGATTTAAGGGGCACACCCAGAGGATCTTATGGATCTCCAAACCTAGGGAAGTTCTCTGGGGCAATTGTAATTTACATGGATGCACGCTCACTGCTCTTACCCCAAGAATAGATCAGAATAAGATATATCCCATGGTACATTTAGCAGGGACAGGAAATATTCTGAGTAACACTCATGTCCTCTCCACAGGAGGGAGTTGAGTTCGGCTATACAAGAGCACAAAATGGAAACGTGTCTCAGTACAGGACTTTGAACAGAGGTGAGGTAACTGGCTTTGTCCCCAGCTGACTTGGAACCCAGAAGTAACCAAACCATGGCCAGTTTTAATGATTCCTGCCCATGATAACATCTGGTATATGGGCAAGGGCCAATCTGTTGGGAAGACATAGAAAATATCTCTGTAATTCTTACTGACTAATTCTGTAATAAAACTAAATTGTACCATGACTATATTGCATTATGGTATAATACTGGCATTAACAGTAAGATTCAACTGCCTTATGTAAATAAGTTATATAATAATTCTCATATTGATCAAATATACAGGAAGATGGAGTTAAAGCCTCTTCAGAATGTAATACTGATGGAAAATGACTGAGGAAGAACTGGAAGCTAAGCCTCTGCTGATTTCTTTGCTAACTAGTTCTGCACAAGTTTATTACAAGGTACAAGTAACCAAATTAGTACAAATATATGAAAATGTATGTCATGTCATGCCTACACAGGATGAATTGGTTGCTTCTTTAAGTTTATCCCTACCCACACTGGATCCTCCAAATGTTAGGTATATTTATGCTAACAACTATTGCTATATCTGTTACATAAATGCTATCTAAATGTAGGTGCTCAGAAAAATATGAATACTTTAAGAACAGATCCTAGGTCAAGGGCTACGGGTCTGGAATTTGTGGGAAAGAGATAAATCAGCAGAGCTGGGTTACTCAAACCCTGCACATTCCCAAGAAATGCCTACTTCAGGATGGGCCCTTGGCCAGCTCCTGAGAATTAAGCTCTGAGCCTTTGGAATATTCTGCCTGATAAGAGTGCTTTTGTATGTCTGAAGCCTTGGGTCACCCAGTACCCATTTGCTCAGATAGTTTATGCTAACAGTGTGCTTTATGGTGAATGGCTATTTTTGCTCCGGGAGGCTGGAGTTCAAGTAGTCGAGGTCAGTCATGCCTATGTACTAAACCCTGATAAAAACTCTGGGCACCAAGGTGCAGGTGCACCTCCCTTGTGGGTACACTTTTCATGTGCTATCACACATCATTGCTGGGAGAATTAAGCACATCCATGTGATTTCCCTGGGAGAGGATACCTGGAAGCTTGCACCTGGTTTCTTCTGTATTTTGCCACATGTGCTTTGTTCCCTTTGCTTGTTTTAATCTGCATCCTTTCACTGTAATAAACTACAACCATGAGTATAATCACTTATTCTGATCCCTGTAAGTTCTTCTAGTGAAGCATGAAGCTTGAGAGTGGTCTTGGGGTCTCCCAACGTAAAGAGTAAGTAGGGAACAAAGGCTACGCGGCGGAGGTAGAATGTGAGCCGATACGTGAAAGATGGGTAGATATCCTAAGGAAGAACAGATAACGCAAAACAAGAGGCAAGTTGGACAGGTAGAAAGTCCTCTCCTGCAATTACGAATCTTGGAAGAAAATAAAGAATTTCATTTCACCTAGAAGTCTGTCTTATGGCTTCCTGGGAATCTCTTTATGACTACTTTCTAACCCTGGCAACAAATAATACAAAACTACATTTTTTATTTTCTAAATTATGTTCCGTAAGTTTGGAAGCTCATGAGGAACAACGCCCCAGTTCATTCATCCTCCCTAAAACAGCACTGAAACTTATTTCTATTTTGAATGTTGAAAAGTTGTGAATTTTGTCTTTCATGGAATCTTGTTCTTTTATTTTTACAGATGAAACCCATAAACACGGGCCTCTGTTGACTATCACTTTTTTTGAGAAAATTCACAAACTGTGCCACATGATAGAACATGTACTATAAAAAGTTATTCCACATTAGCTGTCACCAAAAGCATCTGAATTCCTTTTGTTCGGCCAAGGCTTTTTGCCAAGCAGCTAAAAATGTTCTATCATGGACACTTGATTTCCTAATAAAGCTTCTAGTTCATATCTATGAAAAAGCTGTGTAAATTATTTCCATTATCTGATCCAAGTTTTCCTGATGCTCTAATCATACCAAGTTCTACACCACAGAAAAAGCCTCCTTTGAGTGTTTCTTATCACCCCTGCCATTAGTCGTTTCTCTGACTGCCTCCTAGTTTGAAGAAATTCTTTCTTGGCTCTCTAGCTCCCCAGTCTAATACTCTGAGCTGTCAAAATGAAGACCTTCCAGAGATATTTCAGAAGGTTGTTTATTTTCTCTGAAACATCCGGCTATCTTCCCATAGATGTTTTTCTTCTGCATTAGATATGGAAAAATATAAAATAGGAGTGAAGGGGGAACGTAACACTATAGTAGGTAATCAACAGAAGAGTACTTCTCTTGAGAGAGTGCTGAGCTCAACCGATTCTGATTTGCTTTCTAGTTAAAATGTACCTCTCAAGGACCTAACAGTTCTCTTGAGTTCACAAAAGTAACAAGACTTGGAGGAACATAAGCCAGCTGGCTAAACAACAGACTGGAAACTCCAGAGCTATTAGTTCTCTTTCTTGTATTAAAATATTATAATCTGGCTCAAGTCCAACAACCTCCTTCTGCTTTTGTGTCCCCAGGTGTGAGATGGTGCCAGGACTAATAACCTATCTCACTGGGTTGCTTGAAAGATTATTAATAAGGGAAATTTCAAAGTGTTCTCCCAGCATAAAGCATTATACGAATGCTAAGTAAAAACACATGAATGATTTTTAAATACCATGGTGAAAGTGTGCTGTAGTAGAGACTCTCACATTTTGTGTTTACACTAGCAAGAATGATAATGTTGGCATATAGTCTTCGTGAAAGAGTCAGCCAAGGGCTTGTCTTGAATCTTCAAGCAAAGCAGTATGCCGTGGGTACTCTCAACTACAATCCGTCTCTCAGCCCAGCAGATACATTAAATTCATGTACGAATTAGTTGAAATGGAGTCAATTTTACCTGAGATTTTGCCTAATTGTGTGATTTGCTCTGTTCTTTAGGCACCTGGCACCTAACAGATTCTAATTTTAATATTCTAAAATCATCAGTAAGATTGCGTTACGCTTCAATTCCAAATGCCTTTAATCACGTGGTATAATCTGTCTCAACAATTTATTTTCTATTTTTAATAATTTTTGACTCTAAGGAATGAGTGAGAAGTAGCTTCTTTGCCCAACATTTATCTAGAGCTTCCTTCATGAGAAAGATATGAAACTTGAAATGAAGCAAGCAGAAGCAACTGCAGAAAACAAGAATCTGCCTCAAAAAAGAAATAAATAAAACCTAGTGAAAATATAGGATCAGATAATCTCTGTACAAGTCAAATTCTCCTTTAATGCCTCCTTCATAGTTTCTGAAACTTAACAAGTTCAGAAGGAGTTTGGTTCTGAACTATATCTTTACAGAGCATTGGGAATGATGCTCTCTTCAATCACACTCTTTAGAGTCCCTAAAATGACTCCATTCCATTCAGGGCTCAGTTTCCAAACTGCACCACTGAGGGCCTCAGCTGTGGTAGATAATCATGCGAACAATGTAAATGTAAAATTAAAAAGCAGCAAAGTGTCTGCACTCTTCCTGCTCTTTCTGCAGTTCCACCTCCTCCAAAAGGGGACATGTTCTGCTCATGCATCATTTACAACTCGCTGCAGGATCCAGAAAGTCAATAAAAGCTCCCACCCCAAAGGTGAAAAAAGGGAAACTGAATTCCCTCTAGTCTGTACACATGCACCAGTGCACACACACACACACACAGTATAAACATATTTGTTTAAACGTGAATATCTAAAAACAAAAATTGAAATTTAGTAAGAGAAGCAAGAATCTGAGCCAAAAGTGTAAGATTAACTATTACATTTCTGTCGAGGTTGGGGTACAGGAAGGATCCCATGGGGAAGAGGACACGGGTAGTAAGAAGAAAAAGGAGACAATTGGTGGGAGGCCTGTGAGCTCTTCATCCTGGATATAGTGCATCTGCCCAGAAAAGTTTGATGACACCTAAAAGCACAACTTAGCACTAATACAGAGTCCAATCCATTTTTGATATTTGGCTGCAGACAGCTTTCAAGCTCCACCAGCCCCTCTTCCACTTCTGCTCTACATCTAGGTAAGCTGGTAGGAAAGCCCAGATGCTCCTTCTCTGGTGCCAGCAAAAAGTTCAAGCATGCAATAAGCCCCAGCCCATGTGAGGGAAGCTTCACCTCAATCCCTGCCCCCAACCACAACTAAAGCCAAGCCAATCTCCTTTCCCTACTCTCTCACCCCATTTTCAGACCCGTTTGCAACCTCCCCTGTGCTCCCCAGAAAGCCTCAGTAGGTGAGTCATAGACCATTTCACACCCCCCTGGTGCACGTGTGGCATCATCAGTTACAACACCCGAACCAAACTTGGGGTGAATGGAAGAGTACACCCCGTCTCTGTGGGCGACCAGAACAAGCACCATCTAAGCTAAGCATGGTCGTTATTAGTTGGGTGAACTATTAGTAGTGTGAACTGAGGTTCGAGTCGTTTCTACTTCCGCTATTCAGTCCGGCATTTTATGTGTCAAGGACAAACCCATAACTAATGTTCCACAGCATCGTCCACGTAAAAGTGGTTGTAACCCTTTTTATCAGAAGTGACTGTGGGAATAAGGACCCTAATTTGTCTATGGGGATAGCACAAGTCCTTCAGTTCAAGCCCCCACTCAGATATCTAAAGCCTACTGGGCAGCCCAGCATTTTGGTACCAACTCCCCACACTGTAAAAACACAGGGAATAATGCATACAATAAAAGATTTGTTTTTTAAAATGAAAGTTTTAAATAAAATGTAAAACTAAGAAGTATTTTATCATATCATTCCACATCACAACCTACCATATAATATGTTCTGTACCAATTATTACATTATTTTTAAAGAATTGATGGACCTTGAGTAAACACAGAGATTATTTAGAGCTATTGAAAAAATCAAGGAAAATGAACTTTTATGAAAATCTCAATCTGTATAAAATCTAATAAAAGCAGAAAACACTGAAAAAGACCCAAGAGGAAATACTTATGAGACACACAGTAGTGCCTCCTGGACCTCCAGCTAAGAGTGTGTACAAAGAGGGGAGAATAAAAAGGCAGGGAGAAATTGGAAGGGCTGACCCCAGTGCTGTCTGTCCCCTCCTTGTGGAGGGCAAAGTTGCAGGCGTTACTGCCTTTTTCGAAAACCTGAGGTAATGGTGGTATTGAGTACATAAATCAGGATAGTAACACAGCTCATAGAGTTATAAGCATCATACAACTTTATGTACTGAAAGTGCTTCCTAAACCTGAACACTGCATAATTAAAAGTTCATCGTGACTGTGTCCATCTTTCCTACATCCTACACGAATCTCTTCAGAAGTCATGATAACTCAAGTCATAAGGGAAGTTTGGCTTGGTACAACTTCTTTTTACTACCTTTGCATTTGTCTTCTTGAATCCCTGTGCATGTTTGCAACAAGCAGATAAATGGAGCTAAAAACAATAAGTACAAAGTTTAAGGGCATCAATTTTAGCTAGCCATCAGAAAAGACTTTCTAATTAGAGGTGCTCTACAAGGAAACGGGCTTTCTCAGCAAAGGACTGAGCTTCCAGTCCCTGGAAATGCTCAAGTAGAAGCCATCTGCCGTGGGGCTGTAAACAGCATTTCTGCCCTGGGAGAAGGATTGGAATACTTGACTTGTGAGGTCCCCTTCCACTTCCATAATGTGATGATTGATTGATCACACGGAGAGAAAAACATGCTGTGAACTTGAAAATTATTTTGTCCTCTTAAAAAATTTTTTTGCAAAGCAAAAACTAACACACTATTGTAAAGCAATTATACTCCAATAAAGATGTTTACAAAAATTTTTTTTTTGCATCTCTTTTCCAAAATGACATTTCTAAGGAATGTGACGCTGATGGTCCCCTAGAGGAACACAAAGACAACTACCCAACCTTGATTTCTCCTCTCTAAAACATAATTTCTGATTAAGAGCTGGGGGTGGAGGGATGGTGGGGAAAACAAGGTAGGTAATAAACCTTACAGCACAGCTAGCATCATCAATCCACCAACAGCTACATACTGAGTAGCTATTATGTTGCAGGCATGGCAGGAGATAAAAGATGTGTCAAAGGTCCCTGGCTTCAATGTCCTAAAAATGTGTGGACAAATCAGACATTGAAAAGCAAATGATTATGAATAAATAAAAAGGTTGCAAATTAACTGCCAGGGACTAGGTCCAACTTGCATGCCTCATTTGGTCAACATACTGTTTTTAAAATTTTTTAATTGGAATGCCATTAGGCAGAATATGTACCTCACAATCACCATGTCACCACTCTTCCTCATATTACACAGGCCCAATTCACACATTTACATCAAATTCCTGACCCCTACAGGCAGTTGCATTTTTCACCTCCTAATGTACAATATAAATGATTAATAGCAGAAATATCATAACATGGTATGTATATGGTTACTTTTAAATAAATGTCACAAACATGAAAGACTAGAGGGGTTTAGAAGAGGAGAGCGGAAAGAAGAGGTAATGAATGACAGGAGTACAAGTTGGAGGTGGGGAAGCATGAATCATAATTGAGAAGATGTGTTGAGAACATGGAGACTAGAAGGAAGAGGTGAGGGTGAGAATTAAGATTTGATCACATTGTAGAAGGGTTGGAAAGCCAGGTCACATTAATCAGAAATCTTGACTGAAAGTGACAGAAACCCAAACCAAAATAGCTTTCTCAAAAACAGAAATTTATTTTTAAAAAAAAAAACTAGATATTTTTTGGCTTCCCCAATTGATAAGTAAAGGGTAAAGTTAAATTCAGATATGGCTGGATCCAAGAACTCAATGATATCAGCCCTTTTTCTCTCTTTCCTTTTCACTCTTCTCACTCTAGCAATCACTTCTGATGTTTTCTATGTATTGGGTTCTTTCTGTCTTATTGCAGATGGGCTATGACCAGGAGGCCAGGGATCTTGGCCTTTCAGGAGACTCAACTTCTCCAGTTTCACAACCCAGGAAAAAGAAAGAAACTCTCCAAAAATTCATTTATGGGTTCAAGGGAAGGACTCTGAGTCTGGGAAAATGGGTTCATGGATCATATGCTAACTATTGTGGTCAGAGGAAAGCAAGTCTCATAACAGTAATGATGTATGTGCACTGGACAGTCATAATAAAGGAAGGTGCTGAAATGGCTCGCCCAGGTGCTCTCAGGCTGTGGAAATCCACTGGAGGTTTTGTTTTGTTTTTTTGTGTGTGTGTGGTACGCGGGCCTCTCACTGTCGTGGCCTCTCCCATTGCGGAGCACAGGCTCCGGATGCGCAGGCTCAGCGGCCATGGCTCACGGGCCCAGCCGCTCTGCGGCACATGGGATCCTCCCCGACCGGGGCACGAACCCGCGTCCCCTGCATCGGCGGGTGGGTTCTCAACCACTGCGCCACCGGGGAAGCCCCCCACTGGAGGTTTTAAACCTCAAAACCACATGACCAAAATACTCTCTTAAGAAGTTTACATGATGAATTGGAGGGAGGGGAAAAGGAATATGGAGAAGTGAGTTAGGAGTCTCATCCAGGACCAAGGACATAAAGTTCAACTGAAACAGAGGACAATTAAAAATAGACAGATGCAAGAATTATTTAGGAATACAAATTAACAGAATAGGACTTCCCCAGTGGCTCAGTGGTTAAGAATCCACCTGCCAATGCAGGGAACACGGGTTCGAGCCCTGGTCCAGGAAGATCCCACATGTTGCAGAGCAACTAAGCCCATGCGCCACAACTACTGAGCCTGCACTCTAGAGCCCGTGAGCCACAACTACTGAGCCCGCGTGCCACAATTACTGAAGCCCATCTGCCTAGAGCCCATGCTCCGCAACAAGAGAAGCCACCGCAATGAGAAGCCCGCGCACCACAACGAAGAGTAGCCCCCACTCACCGCAACTAGAGAAAGTCCACATGCAGCAAGGAACACCCAATGCAGCCAAAAACAACTAAATAAATAAAATAAACTTCCATTAAAAAAATATTTTTAAAAATTAATATAATAAGGAAAATGATTGGATATGGGAGAGAGGTTTCAATTACAATTAATTAAATAAATATTCATAAGTGTCAGTTCTGTTTTAGATACTGGTTACACAGCAGACAAGACGTCTGCATCATACAGCCTGCACTCCTCTAAGGAATATGGAGGTGGAACATATAAACTGAGTAATAAGTAATATAATTTCAGTTCCTAATAAATGCTCTGAAGAAAAACAAAAATGTGTAGGTGGCATAAAGAGTGGTGAATGGAAGGTGCTATTTTATTTTATTTGTTTTTTTGTTTGTTTGTTTTTTGCAGTACGCGGGCCTCTCACTGCTGTGGCCTCTCCCGCTGCGGAGCACAGGCTCCGGACGCGCAGGCTCAGCGGCCATGGCTCACGGGCCCAGCCGCTCCGCGGCATGTGGGATCCTCCCGGACCGGGGCACGAACCCGCGTCCCCTGCACTGGCAGGCGGACCCTCAACCACTGCGCCACCAGGGAAGCCCCGAAGGTGCTATTTTAGATAAGGTAGTCTGAGAAGGTCTTTAAAGGAGGTGACAGTTATGCAGAAAGCTAAACTGTGAAAAGGAAGCAGCCACATAAGAACCTGGAAGAGAAGTGTTCAGGGAGAGGAACCAGCAAGTGAAAAGACTCCAGGACAGGAATCAGCTTGACTGAGAGCCAGAAAGAAGAGTGGACAAGGGCAGAATGAGAGGAGAGGAGATCAGCATCCGACAAGGGCCAGATTTGGTAGGGTCTCCTAAGCCATGGAAAGGAGATAGGATTTTATTCTAATTGCTATGGGATTTAGAGCAAGAGACATGATTTCATTTGGGCTTTACATAGACCACCCAGCTTGGGCCGTAGGCAAGAGTGAAGCAAGTTATCATGGTGGCCCAGACGAGGACATGGTGGCTTAGGCTGGGATGCTGGCAACAGAGATGGTGTTAGACAGTCAAAGAGATTCAACATGTTCTGCCTGAGTGAAATATAGCATTATTATGAAAAGAAAACTAGAAATGGTTGAAGAATTTTTTTCATACTTAAACCTGAATACATCTAGTACTCAGGCTATGTCTAAACCATTGGGTGATACTCCCTGTTCAAGAGCAAAGGCTCACGAGTGCTTCCTTCCAACTACATAGAGGGGGGAAACGTGTGCTTAAGAACTGCTTTTGCCTAAAAGTTTTAACCAACAGTGGAAGACTATTGACAATAGCTATTTCTGATATGGGAAAAGCCCTAAAGGATGCCCCAAAGAAAAAGAAAGGATGAGAAAGGAGTATAAAAAATAAATCAAGATGAAACTTTTAGAAGAATATTATTTCACAGAGGAATTCTTGAAAACGTCACAGAAAAAAAATGAGCTCCTTTGGCCTCTGGCTTTCATGAATTTTGTACAACAAAAAAGGCACGATTCCCTACCTCTTCTTCACTTTCTTCTTTCTATTAAATTTTTGGTGGTTTTTCAGAACAAAAAAATATTACAGAGACATTTCTGTATATAAAGAGTAAACGTCGGGCTTCCCTGGTGGCGCACTGGTTGAGAGTCCGCCTGCCGATGCAGGGGACACAGGTTCGTGCCCCGGTCCGGGAGGATCCCACATGCCGCGGAGTGGCTGGGCCCATGGGCCATGGCCGCTAAACCTGCATGTCTGGAGCCTGTGCTCTGTAACGGGAGAGGCCACAACAGTGAGAGGCCCGCGTACCACAAAAAAAAAAAAAAAGAGTAAACGTCTACAGATTTTCTGGAGGGGATTTTTGGCAGAATGTATAAAATAAAACATACTTATATGCTTTATTCATTCTACTAGTTAATTACAGAAATTTGTCCTATATAAACATAAATATGTAAAAATATTTCTGTAAAAAGGTATTAATTACATATATATTTTACCTGAGATATATATATTTAGTTAAGAATCTGAAATAATCTAAATAACTAATGACAAGGGATTGATATCAACACCATAGGTTAGTTTTCTGTATCCTTGTTGTGTTGGATTATAAACACATATGGGCAGGAGAGGAATCTGGAGAAATCTAACAGAAAGGCCCTTCTGGAGTTTCACTGGGTTAGGACTCTCACGGAAAAGGAAAATTTTTCATCTGGTACCTAGTTTATGACCTAGAGTGGGGTCACTGAATTGTGCAGTTCTGGCTTTGTCAGAAGAAATCCCTTGATCATTTGTTACTTCAGACCTCAAATTCCAGTACTGAAAGGCAAATAGCCAATAAAAAAAGAAAGAACCAGAAAATAAATTTTAAAATCCTGTGGAGCAATAGGTTCATCATTTTGGATTGAAGCCAGCAAATTAGCACCTTGAGAATGAAGATGTAGCAGTTCTGTCACCATATCTATTTACATTTTGATCTTGGAAACATCTGTATTTTGCAATGCTGCTTTTCTCAGGCATTCTTTGGCCCTACTAGATATCTATTGCTGTTTTGGTCCTTGACATGTCTAAAAGTTTTTAATCTCAGTCTTTATTCGGTTTAAAGAAGGGACCCCAGGGGCCACAACAAAGAGGATGCAAAGAACTAGTTGTCCCTGACTGCCTCCGTTTTATATTGAAAGAGAGAGAGAGAGAGAGAGACAGAGAGAGAAACAAAGGCGTGTAAAAATGAACAAGAACATTTTACAGTTACATCAGTGGCTGTCTGTGACACCAGCATCCTGTCTCCTTTGGGCCACCTCTGAATTATTTTTCACAATTAATGGGAGAACTGAAGAAACAAATGGCAGAAAATTTAAATTGCAGGTGCTAACCCTGAATACAATGCTTAAGGCAGAGAATTTAATCTGATGGCTTCATGTACAGAACCAAAATAGAAAGAAAACACCATGTGTTTATATTTTAATGATTTTCATTTTTAATTAGTGACTTCAAAGATTTTTAACAAACCTGAGTTTGGCCCTTCAAATACCATATAACATTAATTAGAGTCCAAATCCCTCCAGTATTTTAAATAATGCATTCAGGGCTTATTTCCCTTTGATTGACAAACATCTTAGTACCCTGTGACAAACTCCACTTTAGAACTTTTAAAAACACAAATGTGTTATAAATAAGATCTACATTTTGGTGACTCTGGTTTAAGATTTATTTAAAAGGTAACCACGTCCTCTTGGTTATGATGACATTTGTAGCACACTCATTTGGCAAAATGCTCCAGAGAGATCATTTATGTTTAACGAAACACAGTTGGTGCGATCAAAGCTGTATTTTAATGTCCTCATTTGCAGTATTTTCTCATGACATTGGCCTCTGCTTCGGACACTGAGAAAAAAGAAACACTCCACATCCTGTTTTTTTTCTGTTTCTTCTGACATTTAGTAGTGTGCCATGATTTCAAAATATGACTTTTCATTTCTTTACACATGATGGTGTAGGCTCTTGTCTGGAGACTTTTTACATCAGTGAGTTTCCCAGTCAAGAAAGAGTAAGAGGAAACTAACACTGCCATGGGAGTAGCCTCTGGGCCTGTCTAGGTGTTTGAAGGGAAATTTCCATCTTAATGACAGAAATGTATCCAATTCTTACATTAAAAGGAAGACTGGTGTAAAAGAGCCAAGTTCAGTGGGAACACAATCATCATTTAAGCTGTGTGAACAATTGCCACCAACATGATTGGTACACCACCAACGACCTCATTGGCTGAATAAACAATTACCCAAAGGTCATGTTGCTCCCACAGAATCATGATGGTCAAAACAATGAAAGTAATAGCCCAATGTGATAACAGTTTGACACTGAAACTCCCATAGCACCGCTTGAGAGAATTTAGTTTGAGAAATACAGTGGTGACTGACTGTGGCCATTAGCTTCTTCCTATTGTGTGAGATTAATTTGTGACTGAGATTTATTAGCCTAAAGGAGGCTGGGGTTGATGAGATTTTGCTGATATACTGCGTAGAACACAAATCAACTCAAAGAGAAAAGATGAAAAATTAAAATGATAAAGTTGCATTGCTAGCTTGTTGCTGAATTGAAGTGGCTTGTGTTGTGCTGTGCTGTGATGGGTAGAAATAAAATATGTACAAATTTATCTAGATGATCCTTCTGAAGAAATGAACTACAAAATGTTTTCCCTCTCTATTAACGTGTTAAGGAAATCTCCCAATTCTTTTTTGACAGTGATATTGAAGCAAAATGAAAAAGAAACCCATTCAGAATAAGCTCCAGAAGTGAAGCCAGCTATTTTCCATGGAAATAGGCATAAGGGTTAGCGTAGATAATTGAAATACGAGCATAATGTAAAAACAGCATTTTGTCTGTTAGGTGAAACCACAACTCCATATAATTTCTTTTTAACAGAACTGAAATAGAAAAATGAATTCAATTTTTTTAACCCACCAACTTCCCCTCTGATGGAGATTCTAATTATCAGTGAAATGCCTAAAAAATACATACAGACCAGAATATAAAAAAAGGAATAAAAAAAGCAAGGGCCATGACATTCATAAAGCACTAGAATATCAGCTCCACAAACACAGGGATCTTTAGCTCACAGACATGTTCTATGTGCCTGGGGTTGTACTGGCACATGAAAGGTGTCCAGTGGGTCTTTGCTGAACTAACAAAGTGCACACTCTTCTACTGCTGAGAACTGACCAGTTAGTGTGGATAAGACCACAAAACTTTCTTCACTTTGGAGAATCATCTGGCCAATAAATGTGTCACATGGAAATCTGGTGCTCTATGGAGTGTCCACCAGAATAGGACCCTGGATGGTGGACCACACCCCAAGTCTAGTGGGCATGGATTTTCCTTGAAGGCAGTGTGACTGGAGAAGTGACAATTCCCCCACACCCACCACCTCCAGAGTTGCAGGGCTTTCAGAGCTGGGAGACCTTCTCCCTCTGAAGCCCATGATGATATTCCAGGACTGTTCTACACCACCTCGATTCTTCAGTTCTTCAGTTACTCAAAGATGTAACACTGACCAGGTATTACAGGTCCTTCACAGAACTGAGCAAATGAGAGTCTAGCAAATGAGACATCATTGTCTTCTCCACCCTTCTTTTAACCTAGTATTCTCATGCAAGTGAAACAAGGTTCATATCAGCAAGAGGCCATAAGAGGGGAAAAAAAAAGCACAAAAAAAATTTTCAGGGAGATTTATAAAAGTGAAGGCAGGAACTGAGTGCATGTATGAGAATCCAGCTTTTGGAGGAGGCATGGGAAAGGTCTTTCTTGTACCAATGGGAATAATTTCCTCCCACTTCAGACTGCCCTCCACATGACCTTGACAGCAAACCAGCAGTCTCTATCCTCAAAGTGCGTTTACCTTCAATGCCCCAGGGAAAATTGTGACCTTAATCCTGAGAAGACTCTATCACCGTTTTAGTATCTATTTATTTCAGTTCTCCTCACAGGAGCCTGTGTTCCAAAGTGCACCCCGAACATTCTTCCCATTTCCTGAATGAAGACTCAGGTGGCATTATGGCCCTGCTCTCTCCCAAGACAGCCCCGATGACAACAGGGGTACCTAAGACCCTTCTCTGCATCAGTCTCTAGAAGGGCATCAAAGTCTCAAACTGCCCAAGACTAAAGAAGCTTCTCACCAACAGAGGAATGGCTAAGAGTGCCGGTTCTGGAAATTTATTAGCTGCGTGACCTTGGGCAAGTCACCTAATCATCGTGAGGCTTATTCTGTTCATATGTTAAGTGGAAATACAACAGGAACCCTTCTGAAGGTTTTTATGGTGATTAATTGTTAAGATACTTGGCACAAATAAAGTACTGATACATGCTACAACTTGGATGAGCCTTGAAAACATTAGGCTAAGTGAAAGACACCAGTCATAAAGGCCACACACTCTGATTCCATTCATATGAAGGTGCATTATACAGAAATCTGAACAGACAGAAAGTAGATTAGTGGTTGCTCAGGGCTGGTGGTTGGGATGGAGGGAGAGGATGGGATAGCTAAAGGGTACAGGATTTCTTTTGAGGTGATAAAAATGTTCTAAAATTGACTGTGGTGATGGTTGCACGTATCCAAGAAGAAACTAAAAACTGTTGAATTCTACACTTTAAATGGGAGAATTGTAAGTATATGAGTTATATTTCAATAAAGCTGTTTCTAAAAAGATACTTAGCACAGTGCCAGCCACATATCTAATATTTGAAAAAGTCAGTCATTATCATTTATTAATTCACTCAACAGATATTTATTAAGTTTCTAACATAACTCTGGCACTTCTAATATAACTCTGTTCTTGTTCTTGTTCTTCTTATCATTCGTATACCATTTTTACATTTGAAACTTTGCATGTGTGTGAAACATGCAAAGGTTTTAATAATGCAGGAAAAGCCCATAATGTTTTGTCTAATCTGCTTCCTTGAAAAGGTAAAATTAATTTAGATGAATAAAATGTTTTAGATGTAAAGTTTTTACCTGAGAAGTAGTCACTGAAATCCGGGAACCTTATAGGCACCTTGAGAATACCAACAAATAATGTCTTCATCTATTCAAAACTAGAGTTAATTTATTTATAGTCAACTTAGAAAGTTTTCTAAATGAGAAATACATAATTTAGTGACAGCAGAGCAGTTCTGTTTCTGTAGATTTTAGCATTTCATATTTAAAAACACAGAAATAAAATTCTGCATTGAATGGTTTAAGCCCAATAACAAACAAAATCTAAAAGCCATATTTGAATCTCAGAAGACATGAGACAATTATTCTAAGTAGCTCTACAAACTCCATCATCCTGCTGTATTTCCCATGACTTTCATAAAATAATCAAATTCTGCTTCCTCTTGCCCTTCTCTCCACCCGCAATCACTCTCACATCCATCTTCCACCAAAGACTGCAGGTAACGGGTAAAATTTGTAACCAAAAAAAATTAAAGAAAAGAGAAGGGAAAAAAGGGCTCTAAAAATCTGTGTCCAAATGGGAATTCTTTTACAAAAAACATTCGGATGTGCTTCGGCAAATGCAGAGATTTAAATGGTGCTGGGTTATTGCCAAGGTGGCACACATCCCTGCTCAAAGCTGGTTGTTTTAACCATAACTGGGGCCCTGAGCACAAAGGAGAACAAAGAAGCAAACTAAAAAGTCAAAGCAGCCAGCCGCCACATCTCCCCCTGTGAATCCTAACTCTATTTTTTATTTCAGATCAGATAGGCTGCTCACCAGAGCGCTCCCTCAACTTTCTAGTAAATTCTCAGAAGCCAGGGCCAAATGGAAAGCATTGAAGGCACCTGTAAAACCCAATTTCTCCCAGAGATTCACTGATACCTTGGCAGCTGCGGTCGGAACCCAGACGAAAAAGTAAGTCTGTGCTGGTGAAAGGTTTTTATGTTAAAATACTGCTCTCCGGGTGTCCTCGCTTTTTCCATAAACACTCCATGGGTTTGTCCCTTCACACTGTTTTCAAACCACCAAAAGCCACTGAAATAAGGAGGAAAATTGCCCTAAAAATATAGTATTCCAGGCAGTATTTTTTCCTTATGGACATATTCAGGATTCCTTCCCAAGCAGATTCTGAAGCAAAACAAAGTAAAGAAATTGAAAAGACTAAAAGAGTAGGAATTAACTCAAGGTCTATGGACAAACGTCCATGGGGTCACACTCATTTCTTTTCTCCCTGAACACATGGCTAACTTACTTTGCCTGCTATATTAATAACACAGTAAATTTAAATCATTAAAAAATTTTGAATTATTTATAGAAGAAAACTGATGGTTTCATTTTCATAGATAGACCAGTCTATATAAAACAAAATAATAATATAATAATAATAACAATAATAAGAGTGAGTTTTTCCTTCTATTAAGACAAATTTTTTTGATAAATTTCCTGTGTTACCAATATAATTATGTCCTTGTAAACAGAACTACATTTATCTTAATACACTTGTCAGGAATTCTTTTTTAATTGACGTATAGTTGACGTATAATATTATATAAATTACAGGTGTACAATATAGTGATTCACAATTTTTAAAGATAATACTCCATTTATAGTTATTATTAAATATTTGCTATATTCCACGTGTTGTACAATGTTCTTGACAAATGCCTTCTTCCTATGGTTTTAGCCTTATGATAGCTTGCTAGCTCAACCCTAAGTTTCTTGAGGAAAGTGACTGCTTTTTATTACTATTTATTTTTAATCCTCTTCCCTCACACAGTATCTGGCACATAGTATTCTTCAGAAATTGCTTCTGAAATAAGTGAATTATCATCTGAGTTACTGATGTATACTTGGCATCATTTTAGAGATCTATGATCAGTTAAGGCAACTTCTCTCAGAAAACGTCAGCTTAAACCATTACAAACTTTCATAGATTGATGCCCAAATTATGATTGAGAAGGAAGCTTTACTATGCTTCCCCTTTCACTAGGTCCTGACAGTCGCTGGGAAAGAGGAAAGTCATTGATGGTCATTTTATTCCATTTCAGCAAAATATTTCCTGTGACTTTGGGGGATTATAATGTGATAAGACTACTCTAGCTGGTCTGTTAACTTCCCTCAAAATTGTACTTGCCCACTATTTCCCATTTTACTCCCAGATCCAGAACCTCACTGTCAAAGGAACCCAGAACAGGGTAGATAGATATGCAAATACAGGCACTTCCTCTTTGCTTGCAATCGAAGCCGCTGGCAGTGAGCCTGGAATGAGTGAAGTGCGTGCCCAGGGCTCCTGACAATTGCCCACACTCTGTCTCTCTTTCTCTTTCACATGCTTCATTCTTTGCTTTCCGTTAAGGATATGTATTGACTTCGTGGAACCACTGCAGTGAGCTGTAAATGATGCTTATAATGAAAAATCCTTGCCTAGCACTCTGAAAGAGAACACAGCAACGCAGGGCAATCATTGCTGGGCAGTGATGGGTGTTGGAATATCACATTCATCAGTTTCACCGGCAAGACAGATGTACTGACTGGCAATATTTCAAGGTTGTGCAGCAAAAAATATTAACTAATATGTTAATCATATTCATTATTTGCTGTTTCTCCTGTCCCTATCATGGTAATCCTTTATTCTTTAAAGATTGGTGACTCTTTTGTCTGAATGCCCCAAATCCCATATCCCGAAAAGATGCACAAAAGGGTTTTGAGTGACTACTCTTCTGGAGGAATTATATTAAAATTTTGATTTCCACGGAGCTCTGTAGTTATTGCTACCATCCTTGTATTTCAACACTGAACTTCAAGTTATTGAAAAGACAATTTTTCTTCCAGTTTCTCTTTCTTTCTATTTCTCTCTTAAAAACAAACAAAATAGGGCTTCCCTGGTGGCGCAGTGGTTGAGAGTCCGCCTGCCGATGCAGGGCACACGGGTTCGTGCCCCGGTCCGGGAAGATCCCACATGCCGCGGAGCGGCTGGGCCCGTGAGCCACGGCCGCTGAGCCTGTGCGTCCGGAGCCTGTGCTCCGCAACGGGAGAGGCCACAGCAGTGAGAGGCCCGTGTAACGAAAAAACAAAACAAAACAAAAAACAAAACAAAAAAACAAAATAAACATGACTTGGCCTTTTCTGACAATGTCGGGAAGTACGATCTGAGTGACGAAGTCCAACTGAAAAAGGCACCTGATGGTGACAGAGAATCTGCGTGGCAAAGCCCGGTTTGAATGAGACTCGAGGTGCTCCCCAGGGCCCCGAGGCTCCTGCCCCATCCTCTACACCAACGGTGGAGGAACGTGCTGTCGCTGGATTTCACTTTCTCCGGGATGACCACACATAGTGCCCTGGAACGCTGAGCGCGCACTTCCGGTGGGAGCCTGACTCGCACCCACCAGCTGGTGTGTTAAGAGACGACCCCCGTTACTGAACAGCCCTGAGACAAGAAGGACAGGTGCAGCCAACAACCGCCGCAGGCTAACAGCCCAGGGCTCTTGCAGCTAGCTCTTCGTTGTCCTGCGGTCTGGTGAGCTGGAGCTCTGCAGGCTTGGGAAGAAGAGCTGGTTTTGTGATAAAAGCCTGCAGGTGCACATGCCAGCTCACCGCTGAGGGAGCAGGCGATCTCGTTGTCCCCCACGCTAGACAGAACTCACAAACGTACCAGTCACCTTGGGTTCATATTACCTGAGACTTGTCTTCCTGAAGACAGTACCTTCCTGTGATGCTCCAGTTTTCAATTACTTACTCTTCTCATGAACAGTCTGTCCAAACTGCAGCCCATTATTTGTTCTTAATTGACATTGCTATTCACTATATTAAGAAACAAACTTTCTAGAGGGCTTTTTTGGGCCTAATCCAACCACTAGAGCACATTTCCAAGTGAAGACAAAAATATTCTCTGTATGATACCTAAAGATTTGGCCGGTTTCATTGGGGGGAAAAAATTAGTGGACTGTGGTCTGGGGTCGTCGAAATGAAATAACTGGTTGACAGGATTTTGTTGTTGTTTGTTACTTTGGCTTGACACAGAGTATGAGTTATAGAAATGGTCACTCATTTTTTTCTATTTATGTCTAACTTTGACAGGTTTCCTGGAGTCTCCTGAATGGCATGCCGCATCTCCAGCCATCCTAGAGCATGCCTGCGTCTTCAGAGAAACCTACTTAAAACTGTGGTTAGAAAAATCTTACTTTTAACATATCTAATTGTAGAAATGTTATCATGTGGAGATCCATACAGGATGACTAGGATCCTTTTACATCCAAATCTCAGAGGATTCCTTGTGTTTATAATTTTTTAAATTGAAATAACTCCCTCAGTTTCCTATCACTGGATAAATTATAAAAATAATTCATATGTAATTTACAGATCTATATTTTTTCCAGAACTGCATTTCTAGAAATATGCTGCATCAATTTCTTACAAACTCAGTATGCTCATATTCTATTTAAGTCATCGCCTGGTTTATCTGCACTTCTCTATTTGTTTTACCCGTCTCACTAGCACTTCTGGGGTCCAACGCATCACTCACACTCTTCCACATTTAAGCCATACCAAGCTAAAGGGATGTTACCACCTCAAATGTTGTTTCCACGTATTGTACTTTCTCTTGAAAAAGAACCTTCTTTTGGTCACTCTACATGCCTCTTCTTTCCCTGATAATCTTGCCTGCTGGACTTGAAAATATTTTGCTGTGTGATACGTGGAGAGATGGGGTGTTGTTTTCGCTTCCTCCTGACACTTTTCCCAGGTGAACGGAATCTCCTCAGGAGCATTACGTTGGCTTTCTGCAGAAACCTGCTGCATGAAACACCTTCTATGACATCAATACTCTGCCCTCGTTTTTCTATTTCCTGAAGCTTTTTAAGGGTGATTTGAATGTTCTCACTCTAAATCCCTCAATTTCTGTCTTATAAGTACTAACCTTCTTTGACACTTCCTTGTGAAACTTTGCTGGTTTTCCCTGTAAGAAATTCAGCCTTTATCTCCCCACTGCATCGTCTCCCTTACCACATCCCTCTAGTTGCCTGTCTCTTCCTGCTTTCCAAAACATTTGTTCTCCTGCAGACATTCCTTTACGCAGGCAGGTAAAACAAGAAGTGGGCCCCCCAGTTATCACATTGCACTCCCCTAACAGAGAATCATACAAAATTCAGTAGCAACTCATCACTACTTGTAGCCTGTAGCAAAATGTGTCATTAAATTTGCCCAGATTTCCCATAGGGCTCAACATAAAATTTTCAAAAAACAAAATTAAATATGTGTTCTCTAATAATTGCTTGTGAATGTCCAATATTTTTTCTACATCTTTTTTCCAATTTCTATTTAATTTTGCCTCTTATATCACTCTAAACTGCATGCCCAAACTCTTACTATCCTTGCCCTGGTTGAAAGAATTTTCAATACTTTCCATTTTCTTACATTTTTAGGATTTATCTCTTTGAGGATCACACAGTCAGTTCTCCTGGCATAATTCTTACATTTCATATACTGACTCTTCTTTTTTCCTATTACTAATGGGACGTATGTTAATATGGGATTTAGGCTACCCAATACTTCTTTTCCACTTTTACAATCCATCAACCTTAAATGAGATAACTGGTTATCTCCCTGGCTTTTGCCTCTGAAAAAAATCCAGAATATGACAAGGGCTATAACACACCTCTAATTCTTGTAATTTTTTTCCTCTCTGCCGTTGAGAGTAAAGATGGATGCCTTTCACTTCTGTGTAGACTCTTCATACATTACAGTAACTTGGCTGGGACCCACAGCTTTGAGTGATCTTAAAGAAAAACTGTGTTTGCCGGATCCAAAAGTTGTTCTCAGTCTAAACCTAAAAGAATTCCTTCCTTTGGCACTTTCCCTTGTTTTTTTCCCTAAGACCAACATCAGTCATCTGTTTGCTGCCACATAAACAAGATCTGGAGAAGTGCTTAGAAACTTGTTTAACACTCTTTGGTATTGCCAAGCTTTACAGGAGACAGAATTTTCCCACAAATTCTGGGTCATCAGCATTGGAAATATCCATGAAATCACATTTTACTACCTGCCTTATCCTCCTTCTCTCTACAGATCATCTCACTTCCCTCCCGTGTGCCATGAAGAACTTTGAATGTTTGTTCTTCCCAGCTTCAAAAATGCAGAAAAAAACCATCTAAATTAGAATTGTTTGCCATCTCTAAGAACTTGATCATATTGCTAATTTGGAGCTGAGAGTAAATGATATTTCAAAAGACACTGTCAATAATGTTCTTTGCAGAACTGTTTCAATGGCAGGAAACTAACTGGCTTCCTTTAAAACATTCATACACACACACATACACACACACACACAAACACACACACACCCCTCCATACACTCAGATCCCCTTAGAACATTCTCTCTTGGTGATTATGCCTGTCCTCTAAGCCTAGAGTATCTGGGCTTGACTTTCTGAAGTAAGCTGGGTTTACCCAGTGAAAACAGTGGGGTGATGAGGAAAATCCCAAAAAGCGGGTGCCTCTCAAGAAAATGGAGTCAGGACAACAAGGTCCAGCTGACCCTCCTCTTATGGAGACTCTACCTCTTCCCCACTCTCAGAGCTTGAAGGTTTCTTTGCCATGAACTGCTTTACTTCTTTGGTCTTTCTTCCATCATTTCTCCACCACCTTTAATCTCAGAGTGTAGCTCTTCCTGCTCTGGAAACGGTTCTTAAAAGTACTTCATTATTCACATTACTAACTCTTTCAGCACCATTTAATCTATTTGTTTTCCTCTCCAGTCAAGCACCCCCTTCTCTGCTTTCAAATCAGATGGATTTGCCATTGCTTGACTTCTTTTCTTTCTCCATCAACTTCATCCTATATATAAATCTTCCTTTATTGCTCTTTGATTCCTGTTATTCATTCATGATCAATTTCTTCATTGCTTTCCTATACAAATAAATTTCTTCTTTGAAAGCCTTTAGTCTCATCCCGTCTTATAAACATCTGTCTCTCTTGCTGAATTAAGACATGTTCCACCCTTCTATGACTTTTAAAATAGAATTTCGGCTTATATTTTTAAATTTTAACATGTTCTAAAGTGAACTTATTCTTCTACCACAGATATTAACTAAATTTTCCAGATTCTTCAAATTAATTTGACTTTTATTTTTAAAATATAAGGAAAAATGCAGTATTCATTCAGAGGTTAGGAAATGTTTTTCAAAAACCCTTTATTTACTACCTATACCTAGTAGATACTGTACTAGATATTTGAGATAGTCAGATGATGGAAAGACCTACTGTCCACACCCTACTATGAAGCTAGATGTACAAAGAAACAACTGCATCCAGTGAAACACGATGGACCAGAGAGGTGGACCCAAGAGGTCTCCGTTAGTAGGAAGTGATCAAAGAGGTCTCAAAAGAAGAGGAGGTGAAGTGCTGAAGATGGAGCTGAAGTTTGCCAATCAGCTAGCCACAGAGAGAGTGGGAAAGTGGACAAGAGAGGGCCATCGGTGACTTAACTCTAACCCCAACCCTAGCCAGCCCATTCCTAGCCATAAACTTAATGCTACTGGCAAGCGTCACCAAACCACACGCCTAATTTCCTAGTGCGCAGGAACGCGCAGGCTGAGCGCTGCCCTTACCCCGCACCTGGCTAGCTCAGCCTCCGGCAGCTGCCCACCTACCTTACAGTTTCTGTAAAGGCATGCATGACTTTTCTTAGGTTCCTAAGGCTTCCCCCCTCTTCTTCTGTTTCTCCTCTCCTTTATTCTTATCTCGGGGATTAGGGTCCCATGTCCTACAGATTAATCATGCTCATTATCTTGGGTCTCCCACTCCCAGCTCATGACTGCCAAAGGTCTCTCTTTTCCTTTCTCCCATTGCTGACCTGTCCTTTCTGGAGCAGTGGATCCTCAGCTCCTTTGTTCAGCAGGAACTCTCTTACTGGCACTGTCCTTGACAGCTCTTCTGGCTCATCTTTATGGTATTCACTGCCCTTCCATGACTCTCTTCCCTCCCCATCAACCCTGTATTTTTTTTTCCCCTATTTTCTGTGGCCCCTAGTACTATCTCGCCTTCCACCTCTAGGTGGCGCTGTTGCATCGGTAAGGGCAGGTGGCACGAGCTCTGTCCTTTGCGGCTTCATTCCGGACTGCCCTCAGCTGCAGATAACACGCTTCTTCCTCACAAAGACTACACCATCTATATAAAGAGATCATTGCTGTGCCCTTGTGCGCCACACCTGAAAGACTTCTGCTAACAGTCTATTTACTGGAATAATTTCTTAAACTGCACCCATAATCCATTTGTCTTTGGACTCCGGTAAAATTAGTTAACCTCGCTAAGCCTCACTTTCCTCATCTATGGGGATAATAGTAGTAGACACCTTAAACTGTGATGATACAATTTAAATGATATAATGTATACAAATGTTAGGCACCATCTCTGTGCCACAGTAAACAAGCAATAAATGCTAGATATTATTATCATTGGTGTCATCGTCAGCATCATCAGCTCTGTCATATACAAACTGCAGTCCTTCTTTGTTCTGTAAGTGAAAAATTCCTGGAATGTCATTCTAATTCCCTCTTCCCTGGGGTTTGATTCTCTATCCCCAAATACTCTTTTTCTTTTCTAAAAATATCACCATCCCAAAAGAAGCCTCAATTGCTTCAATCTCACTGTTTTATTTCTGGAAAGAATGGTGAGAATTTTTAGTCCTAAACATGCTAAGTAAAATCACAACAAATTTCTCCTGAGTCCTGTCCCTTTTTCTCCTATAAGATCTCCAGAATAAATCCATATTCTCCATTGATCTAAAGCTCACATCAAACTTTTTATTGGGAAAAATTTGGTTTATTGAAAAGTATTTCCCTTGGGTTCATCCTAATTGAGCTGATAGTCAGGGTGCACAGCCATATAACCTCTTGTTGGACCGCTGTTCCCGCCCCTTGTTAAAAGAGTCCTTGCAACAAATGTACCTCTGATGCCATGTTTATGGTGCTCTCTTCCTCTTGCACAAACTTCCCAGATTTTCTCTACCTCTCTATTTATTCTATTCCTTTCTACCTATAATACATGAGAGGCAAAACAGACAAAGCATCCATTAGGAGTGCAATCATTCCCTTCCTTTTCCTCCTCATTCTCTTATTCCTCACCCTTCCTCACCCTCACCCAGCTCTTTCACATTCTGCTGTCTCCTCCTCTTCAAGTTCCCACTGTAATGGACTCTAATCTAGCTAAAAAGTCAGATCCAAAAGCCTCTGTTCCAAAACAGGGCACTCATGCAGACAACTGACCCCAAGAAGTTGTAAGCACAGGACCCACCGCAAGCTCTAACTGCCTTTGTCTACTCCTTAGGCCACTTCTGCAATTTTAGTAATATCTACAACCTCTTTCTGGTACATCTCTCACAGCTGAAACTGTTTTGAGCTCCTGACCACACTGGGAGGTAGTTTTATCAGATGTTAGATTTATAGATGAGAAAATGCAATCAAAAGAAAAGAAGAACTTTGCCTAAGTTCCATCTGATAATAGAAACAGCAATAAATTCATGATCCCACCACTTTTCCAGTAAGAAAAAAGGGGCCCTTTTCAAATATTCTCGGTGGGGTGGCTCAGTGCATGCTGCCCTCATGTGAAAAACATTCAATTTCCATTCTTTTGTCTCTCTCTCCCCTCTGTGTATCCCACACTGACAAAGCTTGCTCCTCCTTGCAAGAACAAGAATCAGACTGATTGGTTCTATAAAGTTGATTTGGTTCATGAATCCACATGAAAAGGAGAAATACCCTATATTCACATGGAGAGGAAAAATGGTGTGACTGGGCAAGTTCTTTCAACCCTCTCTACCTCAGTTTTCTCAATAATAAATGAGAGGGCTGAGTTCGACTGTCTCCAAGACCCCATGTATTGGAACATTCTGTGATATTATTATTTTAATAATGATACAAATGATACTGAAGACAATATTTCAATCTCCTTTCTTGACAAACATGATATTAAGTGGGATTTATCCTAGGGATGCAAGGATTCTTCAATGTATGCAAATCAATCAAAGTGATACACCACATTAACCAATTAAGGAATAAAAACCATATGATCATCTCAATAGATGCAGAAAACCTTTTCACAAAATTCAACACCCATTTATGATAAAAACTCTCCAGAAGATGGGCATAGAGGGAACCTATCTCAACATAATAAAGGCCATATATGACAAACCCACAGCAAGCATCATACTCAATGGTGAAAAACTGAAAGCATTTCCACTAAGATCAGGAACAGGGTTTCCCTGGTGGCGCAGTGATTGAGAGTCCACCTGCCGATGCAGGGGACACAGGTTTGTGCCCAGGGGTCCAGGAGGATCCCACGTGTCACGGAGCGGCTAGGCCTGTGAGCCATGGCCACTGAGCCTGCGCATCTGGAGCCTGTGCTCCGCAACGGGAGAGGCCACAACAGTGAGAGGCCCCTGTACCGCAAAAAAAAAAAAAAAAAAAAAAAAAAAAAATCAGGAACAAGACTAGGATGTCCACTCTCACCAGTCTTATTCAACATAGTTTTGGAAGTCCTAGCCAGCAATCAGAGAAGAAAAATAAATAAAAGGAATACAAATTAGAAAAGAAGAAGTAAAACTATCACTGTTTGCAGATGACATGATACTATACACAGAAAATCCTCAAGATGCCTCCAGAAAACTAGAACTAATCAACAAATTTGGTAAAGGTTCAGGATACAAAATTAATGCACAGAAATCTCTAGCATTCCCATCCACCAACAACAAAAAATCAGAAGGAGTAATTAAGGAAACACTCCCATTTACCACTGCAACAAAAAGAATAAAATACCTAGGAATAAACCTGCCAAAGGAGGTGAAAGAGTTGTACTCAGAAAACTATAAAACACTGATGAAAGAAATCAAAGATGACATAAACAGATGGAGAAATATAACACGTTCTTGGATGGGAAGAATCAATACTGTGAAATGACTATACCACCCAAAACAATCTACAGATTCAACGCAATCCCTATCAAACTAGGGATTTGATAGGGATTGCGTTGAATCTGTAGATTGTTTTTATTCAAATTCTTCACAGAATTAGAACAAAAAATTTTACAATTCGTATGGAAACACAAAAGACCCTGAATAGCCAAAGCAATCTTGAGAAACAAAAGAAGGAGCTGGAGGAATCAGGCTCCATGACTTCAGACTATACTACAAGGTCATCAGAACAGTATGGTACTGGCACAGAAACAGAAATATACATCAATGGTACAGGATAGAATGCCCAGAGACAAACCCACACACATATGAGCACCTAATTTTTGACAAAGGAGGCAAGAACATACAATGGAGAAAAGATAGCCTCTTCAATCAGTGGCACTCAGAAAACTGGACAGTTACAGGTAAAAGAATGAAATTAGAACATTAACTAACACCATACACAAAAATAAACTCAAAATGGATTAAAGACTTAAATGTAAGACCAGACACTATAAAACTCTTAGAGGAAAACATAGGAAAAACACTCTTTGACATAAACCACAGCAAGATCTTTTTTGACCCACCTCCTAGAGTAATGGAACTAAAAACAAAAATAAACAAATGGTACTTAATTAAACTTAAGAGCTTTTGCACAGCAAAGGAAACCATAAACAAGACAAAAAGACAACCCTCAAAAAGGGAGAAAATATTTGCAAATGAAACAACAGACAAAGAATTAAGCTCCAAAATATACAAACAGCTCATGGAGCCGAATAATCAAAAAAACAAACAATCCAGTTAAAAAATGGGTGGAAGACCTAAATAGACTTTTCACCAAGGAAGACATACAGATGGTCAAGAGACGCATGAAAAGATGCTCAACATCACTAATTATTAGAGAAATGCAAATCAAAACTACAATGAGGTATCACCTCACACCAGTTAGAATGGGCATCATCAAAAAATCTACAAACAGGGCTTCCCTGGTGGCGCAGTGGTTGAGAATCCGCCTGCCGATGCAGGGGACACGGGTTCGTGCCCTGGTCCGGGAAGATCCCACATGCCGCAGAGCGGCTGGGCCCGTGAGCCATGGCCGCTGAGCCTGCGCGTCCAGAGCCTGCGCTCCGCAATGGGAGAGGCCACAACAGTGAGAGGCCCGCGTACCACAAAAAAAAAAAAAAAAAAAAAATCTACAAACAATAAATGCTGGAAAAGGTGTGGAGAAAAGCGAACCCTCCTGCACTGTTGGTGGGAAGTAAATTGATACAACTATGGAGAACAGTATGGAGGTTCCTTAAAAAACTAAAAATGAACTACCATATGACCCATCAATCCCACTACTGGGCATATACTCTGAGAAAACCATAATTCAAAAAGAGACATGTACCACAATGTTCACTGCAGCACTATTTACAATAGCCAGAACATGGAACCAACCTAAATGTCCATTGACAGACGAATAGATAAAGATAAATATTTTTCATTAATAGGTAAATATTACTCAGCCATAAAAAGAAAAGAAATTGAGTTATTTGTAGTGAGGTGGATGGACCTAGAGTGAAGTCATACAGAGTGAAGTAAGTCAGAAAGAGAAAAACAAATACCATACACTAATGCATATATATGGAATCTAAAAAAAAGGTTCTGATGAACCTAGTTGCAGGGCAGGAATAAAGAGGTAGACATAGAAAATGGACTTGAGGACATAGGGTGGGAGGGCAAAGCTGGGGCGAAGTGAGAGTAGCATCGACATATATACATTACTGAATGTGAAATAGTTGGCTGGCGGGAAGCAGCAGCACAGCACAGGGAGATTGGCTTGGTGCTTTGCAGTGACCTAGAGGGGTAGGATAAGGAGGATGGGGGGGGGCTCAAGAGGGAGGGGATAGGGAGACGTGTATGCATATGGCTGATTCGCTTTGTTGTGCAACAGAAGCTAACACAGTATTGTGAAGCAATTATATTCCAATAAAGATCTATTTAAAAAAAAAAGAATGACACAGCCCAAAGACATGATATAAACTGATTAGAACCAAATGGGTCCAAGATGGCAGACAAGTCGACTTCCACTAGACCTTGAGCATCAGTAGACGCTCACTGTAACACATCAGCGAGCTAAATGACACGCCCACAGGCACCACGACAGTTCCAAGACACCAGAAGGATTAAAACGTGGGCGGTAGTCCAATTTGGGGGAAATCCCCGCCCCTTCCTGAAATAGATGGAATACTCCTTCCACTCATTAGCCTATAAAAACTGACAACCCCATACCCTGGTGCCTTTTCTCCCCTCTGAGGTGGCCCACACTCTTACCTGTGGAGTGTGTTTCTCTCTAAATAAATCCATTTCTTACCTATCAAAAAAAAAAAAGCATAGAAACACATGTATAACTCTTTTATTAATAATAGTGGGTCATCTTTAATGTATGCTTACTATGTGCCAAATTGTGTGTTAAACAATTTTTATGGGTTATCTAATTTAATCCTCATAAGAACCTTATGTAATTCTATTTATGCCCACTTTACAGATGAGGAAATGTAGGCACAAGAAGATTAAATAACTTGCTCAAGGTCACGGGCAAGTAGCCAAGCCAAGGTTCAAACTCAAACAGTGAGACTTCAAGGGCAGCCACCACATTCCACTGCTTTCACTTTCTTAACGCTTTTCAATGAAAGAAAAATATGTAATTAGTGACTATTAATTTTTTCAGATACAGCACTAATCCTCTAATTTAACTCATGTACAACTTTGCCTTTAGTAGGTTATCAATAAGCACTCTTAGACCTGTTACTTGCAATTATTTGTTGCGTAAGGACCTCAGAATAATGTCAAGAATAACAAATAGTTTTTACTTACAAAGGGGCTGGCAAATTGAGTTTCCTTCATCTGTAAAACCTCTCCACATAAAATTAGTCATCCTATTTTATACCTTATTTTTAGGCTGCTTTATGTTCTCTTAACATTTGGTGCAGTTGAATATCAAAAATCACAGCAATTCTATGTCTGGGGAGTTACTTACCAGAGGCTCATATTCAAATATTAATTTATAGTCCATGCTAATTTTAGGAATTAGTGCTTTTTTAAATAACATGCACCTTGCCAACTTTTAAAGGATTTGTTATGAATAAGGAGTGATCATTATGCATATGTGTCATGCTGAGTGTCCATGTGAGTTGAACAGTGAATATATTTTAAACATTTTTTTCTGCCATTTACTCTCTTCTTCGAAAAAGCATCAAAACTAAATGATAGGCCAAACCCATATGTTGCTAAAACACAGAAATCCCCACTCAGTTACTGAAAATTTATATTTTCTTACACGAAGATACAATGTTTAATATTATTACTACTATCATTTTTGAATTATTAAATCATCTCACATGACACTTGCAATACAAATAACAATAACGAAAGTAAAAAAGAAATCAAACACGTTCTTCCAAAAGACATGCCACTTGAAAGTGAACTATAAAAATGAAAAATTTTAAATGATTGTTTTGTTTCAGCAAAGCACAATTTGGGTGTCTCAGACAAGGTTATAAACACACACTATGATTTTTGTGCATTCATGCAGTGTTTCACAATGGGAGATGCTAGCGGCCCTTCTAGGAGTACTATCTGAGCGACTGCACAGAAAGCTTAATTTAAAACCACCAGCCTCTTCATTGTACACAGAATGACATAATCAAAGGACATACACTCTGCCTTCACACCGCTAAAGCCGTCACGAATATTATATTCAGGCCAAGATTTGGGATTTTATAACAAAACACATTTCTGTAGTTGAATCTTGGACATTACACAAACCATAACTCATGTAGTCTGGGACATCATGTACCCTAATATTTAATAATAAATCCAATATAGTAAGCATGCTGGTTATCCTTCTGTATTAGTTTTCTACTGATGCTATGACAAATTACCACAAGTTTAGGGACTTAAAACAGCACCAATTTATTATCTTACGGTTCTGGCGGTCAGAAGTCTCATGTGTCCCCGAGATAAAAATCAAGGTGTCAGCAGAGCTGTGCTCTCTGCAGGATCTCAGGGAAAATGTTTCCTTGCCTTTTTCAGCTTCTGGAGTCTACTCCCATTCCTTTGCTCTTGGCCCCTTCCACCATCTTCAAAGCCAGCAATGGCCAGTAGAGTCCCTCATATCACATTACTCTGCCTCTGCCTCTTCCGTCTCCCTTTTCTACTTTTAAGGTCACTTGTGATTACATTGAGCCCATCTGGATACCCCAGGATAATCCCCCTATTAAAATGTCAGCTGTTTAGCACACTGAATTTCCTTTGCCATGGAACCTAACATAGTCACAGGCTCTGGGGATTAGTGCTTGGACATCTTTGAGGGACCTTATTCTGTCCACCACACCTTCTAAAGAATTAAAAGGAAACCTTGATAAAATGTCCTGAAGTTCACATGAGAAGTTTTTTTCAGACCTCAGAGAGGAGACATATTCTAGGCATGAGGTTTTCCAGCTGTGCCAACCATCAGGTCCACCAAATTTTTGCATCTTCTCAGACATTTCTATAATCAGAAGTCATCTTCAACCCCAGACATGCTCTTTTTTCCAATGCCAATTAATAAGGGACACAGGAGAATTTTTGTAGTTTGCCTACCAAAATCCAGCACTAGCCAGGATCAATATTTTGCAATTCCTCATTTTCTCTGATGCCCCACATCAATTGTCTTTTATTCCATTCAGCAAATGATTATCTAATGCCAACAAAATGCCTGGCAGTGTGCTAGGTGCTGAAATATAAATACAAAGAGGAAAAACGCAAACCATACTCTTGAGGAGCTCACTGTGTGTATACTGCACATGCATATATGCATGCATGTGTGTACATGTATATGCAAGTGTGCCTATCTGTGTGCAGGTGTATATGTGGTTTGTGCTTACATGTGCATGTGCGTGTGTGGGAGAGAGAGAGAGTATTGTTGAGTGAGACCGGAGCATCCAGGACAGGCAGAAAAAACCCTTATTTCAATGTACTGTTGACACACACACACTATGATTCTTTTCTATCTCTACTTCCCTTTTCTGGTCCTGCTGCCACATGCCTGGTCCAGGCCATTATCACATCTTGCTTCAGCTACTGTGAGTCTCCCGGCTGGTCCCCATCCTTTCAGTCTCCCACCTCCAAAACGTTCCACACTCAAATATAAACACAGCTGTAGCTGTGTCACTCCCTGGCTCAAAAGTGACACCTTCTTCATTGTCTATGGGAAAAGATATACATTTCTCCACATGCTATCCAAGGCCCTCTGGGCTCCACCTGCGTTTCTCGTTTTATGTCCTCTTAATGTCATGCGTACTTGGGCTGACTGCAATCACAGCAGTCCCTCAAAATCATTCTGTGCTTTCCAAGGCCTCTCTCTACCTCTGACCATTGAAGGCCACTCTACCCTTTCCCCATATCCAAACATAATATCCATTCTTCAGAACCTAGACCTTCCATGGAACATTCTTCTGTCCCTTCTCCACTGAAAATAATCTCTCTACCTGGGGGCTCTGACAGCATTTCATTTTTTATTCTTTAATAAAAACTATCCATTTCTGCCTTAGATCTTTTACTTTGCTAAATATCAAGGCCCCTCTCCCAGATTATAACTTCCTGGAGAGGAGCCACTGGTTTTATGTCTCTTTGGAACATCTACAATAACTGGCACAGCACCTTGTCCATTGCAAGGACACTGTACTCAAGTTTGTCAGATTCCGCGTCATCTTCCAGAACGCTGTCACAAGCACTGAATGTTTCTATGGCTACTTCTCCTTGGAGGTGATGGTCGGTGGGTGCATTTTTCTCTATTATATTCACAAACACGGTGACACAGACAGGAATTGACAGACATCCACAGTGAGGGAACCAATTTCTTCTGAGAATGACTTAAAGTCACTGATTAACCTACAAATTCGAAGGCCAGAATGAATGTGTATGTTACACAAAAACAAAAGGTAACGCAGAACCTCAAATGGCCTTGTAAGTCGATCTAGAAGCATCACCTGATTTCTACATCAATGCTACAGAAAATAAAGAACGCATAGAACATATAGAATTAACAGGAATTCCTGATTTTGTGAATGTGCATTTGTGTCCAAAACAACCGTTTCATAATAAATATTTACGGTAAGACAGGCTATGAAGCCACGGAAGTGTTTTTAGTTGTCATTGTCATCAGTTCTACTACATAATTATCATCTCAAATCCAAAAATATCTTGAATGGGTAATACTGAATAATCTAGATCATGAAATTCCATTAGAAGGGTATTAGCTGACTCAAGAGACTAATTATAACAAGGTATTGAGCTGCTTATCCACTCTTCTCAATTGTAAAACCATAAACCACGCCGTATGGGCAGTGGCTGCCAATCAGGGTCATGTGGAACAGTGAAAAATAGCATCAAACAAGGTTCAGGCACCCCAGCTCTGTCATTAACTCTGTGACCTTGGGAGCCCTTAATAAAGATCACCCCATCGGAGAAAAGCAGATCCCTTCCTTAGAAAAATACAGCTATGCTAGCGGCTGACGCTGCTCATTCATAGAAAACACTCCTAAAACTGCAGAAACATTGCACACACACACACACATTCACTCACCTTTCTCAGACTAATACCTTCCTGCTTAATGGGCCAGTTTAGTACTACCATTAACCAGATGATTATAATCTGAGCAAATGTTATCCATCCATGTCCTAAATAACAGTAGCTGACAAAATTATCAAACTGCTTTCTCACCCATGGAGTTTATCAGACAGAGGTCAAGGCTAAAATTACTGTATTTATTTCCGAGTCTACCTTTTAATAATAATAATAATAAAATCATTACATGTTGTTTTTAAATTTCCAAGTCACCCGCCAATTATTTCATTTAATCCTAATAGCCCAGTAAAGTCAATGGGACACATTTTTGAAAGCAAGCATAACTGCCGTTCGTGGGCTTTCTGAGCACCTCCAACTAAGCTAAATTTGGGGAAACAAAAATGATTAAGACAAGGTTCCTGACTTCAGGTTGCTTTTGGTTAGTGGTAGAAACAAGACATTGTGTTCTAATTATTTCCTTATGCATCTTAGAAGTCCTAAGGGAGCACAAAGGAGGGGATTGTATTTCTACTGGAAAAAAGTGTGTGTGTGTGTATGTGTGTGTGCGCACAGCGGCAGAGGAGGGAGGGAGTTGGACAGAGAGAGATGTCAAAGATGGCTTCACTGAGAAGGTGACTTTGTCACTGGATTAACGTCCCTGTTCTATCTGTTCCTAGGAGAAGCTCTGAGTGTTACTGAATCTCTGTGTGCTTGAGATTCCTTCATCGATTAAATATAGATAACAGTGCTGAATTCATAGGGTTACCAGGAGGATGGACTGTTATAGCATACGGGAGAGCAATGTGTAAATATCAAAGCACCCAATATATACGGTATTATTATTTCCACCTGGCGGAGGCACCAACTAGGTCCACTCCAAAAGTGAATGGCTGGTCCAAGGTTGCTCCACCTCCTCTACCCAGTGCCAATGTCCCACTTCGGACTTTGGAGGTCCTTCCCTGAAACTGCCTGCTGCAACTCTGGAGCACATATAGAAAGCACTCATCCTATTAGCATTTTATGGGCCCTAAAATCATATTAACGTATTCATATAAGTAAACATTCCAACATCTGAAGACTCTTCTGTGAATTTTTGCCTCTAAATCCTAAGGGGATACTCTCCATAAAAGAAGGATCCAACAGAGCATTATAAGGGAGAAATCATGATAAGGAAAATCTTAAAAATTTAATACAGGGAAAAAACAGTATATACTTTTTTTAACAAAGGGTTTTGTTTGTTTTTTGTTTTTTGCGGTACGCGGGCCTCTCTCTCACTGTTGCGGCCTCCCCCGCTGCGGAGCACAGGCTTCGGACGCGCAAGCCCAGCAGCCATGGCTCACGGGCCCAGCCGCTCCGCGGCATGTGGGATCCTCCCGGACCGGGGCACGAACCCATGTCCCCTGCATCGGCAGGCGGACTCCCAACCACTGCGCCACCAGGGAAGCCCAACAAAGGGTTTTAAACTACCCAAAGTTTCAGAGAATAAAATACGGCAGATCCTCAACTGTTTTAAGTGATTTAACTGTGAACTTCAATAGAAAATATCTGAATAGAAATGTGCCTTGCATTTAACAGATACTCAACAACTGTTGAATTCAGAGATTTAACCTGGTCATTCTTACCCCTACATTTATAATAGTAAAAAATTTCCCCTCATATAACATCTATAAATCTTGTTTTAGGCCAATCTATTATAGTCCAATTTTCAGTTCTTCAAAGATAAAATTTTATTTAAATCTAATAGTCTCATCCATATATATAATTATTCCTCTCTTATTAATAATGTCTGGAAAATCTTAAGTAAAAAAAATGTATATTTATTGCACACTATGTACCAGACAATGTTTTGAGAGATGGAAATAGTCAGACATTCATGGGAATTTCACAAATAATAGCATTTACTGAATGTATCCATCTGTATTAGTCAGGGATCCCCAGAGAAACAGAGCCAGCAGGGGACAGATAATAAGGAATTGACTCATGCAGTTATGGAGGCTGGCAAGTCCAAAATCTGCAGAGCTGATGTCCCAGCTCCAAGCCCGTCAGGCAGGAGAATTCTCTTACTCAGGGGAGGGTCAACCATTTTGTTCTATTCAGGCCTTCAACTGATTGGATGAGGCCCACCCACACTGGGGAGGGCAGTCTGCTTTACTTAGTCAACCAATTTAAATGTTAATCTCATCCAAAAACATCCTCACAGAAACACCCAGTATAACGTTTGACCAGATATTGTAGCACCTTGTGGCCCAATCAAGTTGGCATGTAAAAATAACCATACCATCCAAAAAAACCCTCTTTTTTCCCCTCTAAATTTGGTAAGAAATTATCACCAAGGACAAGTCACTTCAACAAAACATCAACTGACTGGTTCTCTTTTTAGGTAAGGAGGCAGTAGAGGCTTCTGGTGACTTGAGGGCTCAAGCATATTAATTAGGCTGCTTTGGGTCAGAATTTGTCTCCACCACTTATGACCTATGTGACTTGGACACACGATTTACCTTTCTGAGCCTCACCTTCCTCATCTATTAAAATGATGGCTTCCCTGGTGGCACAGTGTTTAAGAATCCGCCTGCCAAGGCAGGGGACACGGGTTCAAGCCCTGGTGCGGGAAGATCCCACATGCTGCAGAGCAACTAAGCCCGTGTGCCACAACTACTGAGCCCGTGTGCCTAGAGCTGGCGCTTCACAAGAGAAGCCACCGCAATGAGAAGCCCGAGCACCGCAACGAAGAGTAGCCCTGCTCGCCACAACTAGAAAAAGCCCGTGCACAGCAACAAAGACCCAACACTGCCAAAATAAATAGATAAATAAATAAAATAAATTTATTAAAAATAAATTTATAAAGTCCCTTTTTTTTTTTTTTTTTTCTGCAGGCGCTTCCAGCGCTTTATATATAGTTCTCTCCCGGACAGAAGGACAGACAATGAGACCCGCACCGTCGGCCCGCATCATTAGTACCTTGGACACGGCACCAGGTCCAACCCAGTCCCTGGTACCCTTCCGGGAGAATTCTGGTCCGGCCTCAGATCAGCACCTCAGACAGCTCCCGGCCCAACCCGCCGGAAACAACCAAATAAATTAAAAGAAGTGGGGGTGGAGGGGGAAACAAAAACACCTAAGGATAAGGAAGAGGGGTGCCCCTCCCTCAGAGTAAGAAGAGTTTTCTGTCTCCTCCCACAAAATGGGGAAATAATAGTGTATATTGAACAGAGTAGTTGGAAAGATTAAACGAGGTGACTTGTCCAATGCATGTCACATACTAAGTAACTGGAAAACATTAGCTGCTCTAACATTAATAATTACTGTTATTACTGTGAGCTCCAATTCTAGGCCTTACTATTAAAATATGGCACAATTGCCTTAGCCAGGATATTTCTTTCTATTGGCATATGTGGGAATTCTATCAGTTACTCATACACACAGTTTTATCAGTTGTTTATGTACATAGATCATTTACTAACAATCAACTCAATCAAAATAACTTTCTGTATTTAGAAAATCGGTGGTGGGCGGGGGAAGGAAATCTTAAAACACCCGAAGATTATAGAGAGATTCGGATGCAGAAATTGGGCAAAGATTCCCCCTCTCCCACTGGCTAAACCCAAGTTGTAATCAATAACTGTGAAGGCCCTGGCATTCCAGGGTAGGAGGCAGGACAAGAGAGATCTTGCTCCTCCTGTCCACCTTATCTGCTTGACCCCAGACGGAGAAGCTTGGACCGTATTGGGAATTGCCTTCTAGAACTGCCCTGCCATAGTTACTGTGTGATTTGAGAGGCTCTCTCCATCCAAGTGTGCTCTCAGCTTCCTCCTCTGAAACTTCTGACCTTTAGGTACTTCTGCCCCATTCCTACTTCACCCAAAGGCTTAAAACTATGGTTTTGCTATGAGGACAAAGGAGGGCAATCTGAACATTTGGAGAAAGTCCTACAAGTAGATAACTGAGGTTTTCCTCTCCATTTGCCGACTCTCCCCACTCCTGTTGAAAAGTATTAGAGTTCTCAGCATCCTCAAGGTCAAAGTTAAACCCAGGTTGATACTCATCTCCCTTCCCACCCTGCTTGCCCATCTTTTACTGTTCACATCGACTGCCTCTTCCAGAATTCATAATCTATGCAGAATAAGTCATTTCAAGTTCAGGGGGAGTTTTGGGGGTAGAAGCGCCCCCTACGCCTGCTTACCCATTTCCTTTCCCCTCTCTCTCTCTTAACGTTTCCTTACTCTCTCAGCCAATAGAGAGGAGTTTAAACATGTAAATGCGGTTCTAAACTGCATTTAAAGAATTAACCCATTTTGCCCCTCACTGGTCTAAACCACAGGGTGCCAACCAGACGCTAATTGCTTTCTTCTGGTGGGGTTCCAGACTGCTCCTAGGAAGGAAGGAGCGCACACTCCTGGCACCAATTGGCTAATTCAATTTACTTCAACGGCATTAGCCTCTGTCAGAATATTCATGAGCAGGGGAATGAGGACCCGCGGCACAGGCAGGCGGCAGCCACTCGGGCTAAGGAAGGCGCGCGGGAGGGGAAGCGGACCGCGCGCTGTGCTCGGGGGACGGTGACCGCGACGAGCGGCTCTTCTCCTCGGCCGGGCGGAGCTCAGGGGACCGCGGCAGGGCGGGGCAGGGCATCGGCGGGGTTGGCGCGCCTGGCATCGCAGCTCAACTCCTGGCGACTGCGCGGAGACTTTGAGAAAGATCCGAAGGCAGAAAAGCTGTGACACTTTTGACGGAGTGGGTAGGGGGGTGGGGGGGGCGGGGGCAGCGCCGAGAGCGGGGACGAAGGGACCCAGCGGGACACGGCTGCCTGCTGGGGGAGGCAGCGATGTGAGCCGGACGTCTGCCCCGGAGGAGTCTGGACCGAACGTCCCCGGAGAATCGCGTGCCTGCCAGGTAAAGCGGAGAGCTCGGGTGGGGCCCCGCGCGTTTGTCCCTGGACTCCGAGCACTGGGCTGCGCAGGGCGCCGGAGCCCGTTCTCCCGGGAAGCTGACCCGGGCGCCGCGCGCGGTCCGGCTCCGCGCCGCTCTCTGCCCGCAACTACCCGCCGCCGCGGCCAGTTTGCGAGCGGGTCTGAGTTGGACTTGCTCGTACTTTGGGGGGAAGGGGATGTGAAGGTGCCTGGGCTGGGGAGCCGTTCTCTGAAAGCTAGAGCGCAGTGGGGCAGCCTGAGGGCGCGGCGCGCTGGCAGCCGGAGCTGAGCGCCCGGGTCACGGGGACCGGAGACCCAGGAGCGCGGCTCTGTGGGGCTCTTGACCCAGCCTTCGGCCTCGCTTGCCCCGGGGCGGCTGCGCCTCTCTCCAGCAGCGGGTGGGAGAGTGCTGGCCGCGTCCCCGGCTCGAGGATGCGCGCCGGGGACGGGGACCAGAGACCTAGGCTCCAGGGAGGATCGGGCGCCCGCGGGGCTGGTCCCAGTCCGCGCCTCGCGCGCCACGCACGCCCGAGTTCGTCCGTGGGAGGAGAATGTGGTGGTGACTCCTCGCGTCCCCGCCGCCTGCCGGACATCGCCAGCTCCTCGGATTTCCTGTCTCCGGGCCCTGACACTCCCAGGGAAAGCTCTGAATTGCGCGCGAGTTGTTTGGGCTTTGCTCCTTGTAGTTGCTGTGGAGGGACAGCCGGGGGTAAGGGGGCGGCGAGGGGTCAGATGGGGTGAAAGTTGCAGATTTGTAGAGGAAACAATATCGCGGAGCTGCAACGTGCCCTCATCAACAGGGAGAGACTGCGGGCTGGACTTACGCCGAAGCAAAAGCCTCTGCCTGGCTATCCACCTCGCGGCGGGGGGGAGGGGGGGAGGGTAGGGTGGAAGCTGGAACCTGGAGGGCAGCCCGGAGGCAGCGCCAGAGCTGTTTTTTTCTGCTCAGACCAGGCAGAGTCAAAGGGCTGGCAGCAGAGCACAGGGTGGGGGGGGTGGTCGCCTAGTAGATTCGGAGTGTACCGTGCCATTATTATTGCCCTTATTATTATTATTATTAATGCTGTTGTTACTGGCACGAATACCAGGAAGGATTTTTTTCTTCTGATTGTTATAGGTCTCCTGGAAACTAAGTCTGCCCCTCCCCCCCAAAATATGTCCCTTGACCGCACTCTAATCTCTGATGCTCCTCTCCACCAAGGAAAATTACTCCTCAGAGCTGTGGCGGAGCCAGGGACCCAGCTAAGGAATTGGATCTACCTAAGAACAACAGAAACAAAAAGTCGCAACTTCACAATGTGCTTGCACCAACGCTAAAGATGAATGTTCTATCTCTATGGGCTCCCCTTCCTCAGCCTCATCTGGCTCCGGAACGGTGGAGGTATTGCCAGTCTTGAACCCATACTTGACCCAGCTTTTTCTTTTCATGTATTTATACAATCTGTAAATTTATTTTTCTCTTGTCATGACCCTCGCAATCCCACTGGGCATGTTGCCTGGCAGGGGCAGACTCCAGTTCCCAACACCCGAGGCAGCCACAAGGGCACCTGCGGTCACCTCCTCTTGGCTTGGCCCTAGTCAGAGCTGCTCCAGGGTGCAGGCTTGGCCAGCTGATGACGCAGAAAACAGGGCAAGAGTGTGGGAGAACAGTGTGTCAGAGTTAAGCCAAGTACAGGAGATGAGGTCAAGCCTCCTTGCTGGCCACATCCCTTCCTGCCAGAGAAAAGAGAGAGACAAATGAAGAGCAAATGGGAAGTATTTTAAATCGGAACCAAGCTCTCAGAGTCTACTTTAGGCTGTTGCCATTGACTTTGGCATGACCTTTTCTTGCCAGTGCTTCTGATTTTCCCTGTTTGCCAATGCACGAGTAGCCATGCCTTTCTAATAGGACAGTTGTGGTGGTGAGATGATCTAATTTTGTATCCCAAAAATGCTTTGAGCATCCTGGGAAAGGACAGTCTATAAAATACTCAATTTTAATGTTTTGTGGAAAGTTTGCTACACTGCAGGTTACGGAGATACATTTTTAGCATGTGTGCCATGTGGCAGTGTAAAATTAAAATAGAAAAGGAAAGTACAAACATAAAAATGACAGCATTCTTGACTTTCTTGTGCATACTTGTAGAAAAAATTATCTTTCATTTGGGGAAAGTTGCCCAGGAATTTAATCAGTGTTTATACTACTGAAACGCCCCCTTCTACCTTTCTCCCCAGTAAAATTTTATGACCCAGTTCTCACAGGAAAGGCAATGGGAATGTAGTAAGTTCTGGGGGCTGAGAGGCAGGATGGAAGGGTTGTTAGGGGAACCATCACATAGGATTTGGAGACTGGAATGGGAAGAAAGATGCCATCATCCTTGCAGAGTGGGGAAATGTTCTTCTGGAAAAAAACAATTGAGCGGTATAGGGCAATAGACCCAGCACTGGCTGTTGTCTGCTCTCTATTTCAGGACTAGAACTTGATCAGATGTTCCAAAGAGGGCTAACCAAGGTGTTTTGCCCTCCTCCCTTTGGTAAAGGTATTGCCTTGCTCTTATCTTTCGATGGCTATTAACTTCTCTCTCCCTGCCTGTACAGTGCAATAGTTTCCCTTGCCTTTTCAAAGAGATTCAGATGTACTCTCTCAGTCCCTTATATATTTGTAAATATTCCCCAAGTTCTGAAGCTTCTCAGAGACGTGCAGCTGTTGGCAAATTTAAGTACATAGCTGGAAGTAATCAAGAGAGCCACTGAAAAGTGGGTATGTTTTCCCCTGGTGGAGAAGTTATTGAATGCCTTTTGAGCTAGAAAATTAGCAGTTTAGAAAAGCAGGGGGGATTTCCTTGACTTCCCTCTACTCATAAACCAGTAGTTGTATTTTTCTTTCCCTCATAGTAGTGAGCACTGTTTGGTTAAGCATTTTCTACAGTTTGGGACTTAAAATGGGGTTCTGCCTGATGGTGTTCTATGGAGAAAGGAAAAATGTAAAGAGATACGGAAGGAAGAGCTGCAGTAGCTAGAACATAAATCAGCCAGAATATATGGGGGGGTGATGAGAATAGGTCTTTTCAACCTTAAAAAAATATTCACTTTGGAAGAAAAAGAAGTCTGATTATTGGCAACCAAGGCTGAAACCAAGGCAGCTGATGCCGAGAGGAGCCAAAGGGCAGTTCTTCTTAGTTTAGAAACAGCAAGACAGCCTCTGCCAAAGATTGCTGTAAACACAGAATAAAGATTTCATTGTGGGCTGGTGTGACTAGAATAATTAGACAGTTAATTGTTCATTCTGATCTGGTGGTGTTGTAATCAGTAGGACAGAGCAGCGAAAATAAGAGCAAGGGGGAAATGGAAAAGTAACACATCACTTTTATCTTCATTTGTTTTACTCTGATGGTATTTAGGAAAATCCTGGTTAGGTTTTTTGTTTTTTTTTTTTAAAGTATATTCATATCCCCAGAACACTGAGAACACTGGCGATCTAAGATCCCTTGCTGCCATTTTTCCCGCTCTAGGTTCTACTCTGGTTATGGACAAAATTTCTCATCTTCTAAAATCAGCATGGGAAACTACAGTGGGAATGAGTGCCTTAGGTAACTCCAGTGTTAATTAATAGATTTATTATGTGCAAACCGTAGTGTCAGCTCAATCAAAATATATGCAAATAGCACTAGATTTTTGTGCTTCTCCAACACTTTTTTTCATAGACATATAAGGTTTAAGAAGTAAATATTCCATTTTTGACGTTTAATTATATTCTATTGTGAAATAAATTGCATAGTGATTAATCTTTCACATTTAATTGAAGAACTAGCCTCCTCTGTATTTTCATACTAATTTAGAGACAAAAGAAAATGTATTTTAAGTGATAAAGGTGATTTTAAGCAGCTGAGCATCTACAGTTATTACAGGCAGTAGACTGTGACTTACTGTTATTTACTAAAAGATGGCACTGTCATAAATCCCTTCTGAAATGACTTCTACAGTGAAGAAATGAGCAAGGGAATAGAGAGAATTAAGTACCTGGTGTCTGAGGTGGAGGAAAGGAAGAACCATGTATTCATTAAGTTCAAACCCTCCCTGAATCCCAATATTGACATAGAATATGGAGCAAATTCTCGTTATTTGAAATTTAAAAAGGAACATTTTTAAGTGTCGACATTAAGTATAATTGTTCTGGGAATAAAAGCACTATGTTACAAAGAAAGCACAATAAATTACATAAGGTCATAAAGTCTCATAAAGAGAAATACTTAGTTTCTCCAAGATATATTCATTTTGTCTCAGTTTAAGAGGTACAAAACTGTCCTTACTAACCTTTAGTTTCTTTTATCCATCAATGAATCAAAAGGGATTGCAAAGGAAGAAAACTTACTGAAGTGTTAAAAAAGCATAAGTGGTACAAAATTACGGAACTATCGAGTTCTCCGAAGACAGAATTCTACTTTACAAAATGCACTGTCTACAGAAATTAAAAATACAAAATCATATTGCCACATTAAATTATGGAAACAATCCATTTTAAAGAGAAATTTAGCCTTTTCTCATTTAATTGCTATTCATGGTTTGCTAAATAGTTTTTCAGAATAAACTGCCAATCTCCTGTTAACCAGGACTGTCTAGTTAAGAATATTCCTAATTACATATGGATTAACTTAATTTTAGAACCCTAAGAATATTCAAATCAAAGCATCACTCAAGTGCAGTGCAAAACAGAAATGGTCCAATTTGCCTCAAGGTATATATAATTATTTTTTAAGTTTAAGGAATCATAAAAGAACAAACATTTGGTGTGGGAGTACATCAATGAATAACCACAATAAAAGAGTAAGGAAAGCTATAAACTGTTAGATCTTTTAAATATATGCAAAGTAAAGTTATGGCAATACAGCTAATTTCTTCTTCCAAAGCAGTAAGGACTGGTCATGTAAATACCATGCAAAGTTCAAATGTCAAAGACATGCAGAGCATTGCCTGAAATGGGAGTATTTTTGCTATTTATAAGAATGTTTGACAATCTGATCAAAAGTTTAAAATTTATTCCAACAAATGCCATGACCACGTTAAGAGTAAAGAGGTATCTTACATGGAAGAGATATTTCTTTATAGCTCCATAGTTCCTAGCTGGAATCTTACACGTAGTAGATTCTCAATAAATATGTATTGATTTCATTCTTTATAAGGAAGATAAAATTGAATTAATGGAATTTCCAAGATAGATGAATTTATAATATGTCAAATAGTTGAATGGTCTTTGTTGCTTCAAATTCTTTCTCTCAACTGGCAAGATATGCCCGGGACCAGTAGTCATAATTATTGGCAATATTCTGGTCTGGGTATGAGGGAGGTAAAAAAAGAGGAAAAACTTAAAGGCTTTCCTTTTTTCTAGTTTTACCTAACTACTGAATGTGTTTATGTATACCTAAGTTGATAAAAATGCACAGTATCTCTTCGTAACAAAGATGGCATTTCACCAAATGGTTATTATTTACAAGAAGCCATCACCCAGATTCCACCTTTGAAGTACTATTAGACCGATTATGACTAAAAGGCTGCTATGGCAACTAATTAAAGGGTAGTTAATAAAATAATAATTTCATTCCAAGGCAATGGCTACCTCTGGTTGTCATAGAAGTTTGTTTGACATATGGCCAAATGGTCAAGCCCAATCATGCAACTGCAGCAGTGTTCAACCTCCCGCAGGAGGACAGAAACCTACAATATACTTACACTTATCTGCCCCTGCACCGGATCTACAACTAAAATAAGCTATGTTGACCTTCCATCAAAATGAAAAACAGGTGCCCATAAGGAACTGAAATGTCTATAGGTAAATCATCAGGCTGTTTTCTTTTTCTTTTAGGTCTGACCTTAGTTGAATGAACAAGATGGTCTTAGTGTTTTCCTAGAGAACAGAACATAGCGTAGTATGCTGGCATAATTGGGAGCTAACAGTCAAGAGAAAACCAGGCTAGAATTAGCATGAAGATTCAATTACCCCTTGTTCCCAGAGGCAGTTGTTTACCAGGATTGGTGCTAAGGTTGTGGTCAAAATAGGGTGGGAAGATGTGCAGTGCAGCTTGTTTGTTACCTAGCTGATATCCTTGGATGGAACCAAACTTTGGTTTCCACTTTCCATCAGTAAACTGAAACAGAGTTTATTAGATAGTAGCTGATGTAAATTGCTGGATACACATTTTAAGAGTACAGTTGAGCATAAGTATTTTAGATGTATTTATAAAAATTTGCGGTTAAAGATATTGTATACATAATATTTTTCTGAAGGAATAACGTATATTTTAGAACATATTCATTATTACTTTCTTTCATTTTATAAAGCTAATGACTTTGAATCCCTTATCAATTCCTAATATGGGGTTAATTTTCACATATTATAAATAATCAATGAACTTACCATAATTTGTTTTCAAAAACCAACAGAAGTAATTTCATTTAGCAATTTAATTAGAAATTGACTAAAGGAATTTCATTTAGATGTAATTTCTAAAGGCAACCAAATAGGTGTTTTTAATTTGAAAAATTATTAGCACTCTGATAAGAGTATCAAACAGATGGAAGTGAACACTCAATCTTCGCGTCTCATATCTTTTTCTATGCAAATGTTTTGAGTAGACATGTAGAAGGGGCAGTATCACCTACTTCCCACTTTTTAAGTTTGGGGGAAAACCAACTGAACATTACAGTCATCTCTGTGCCCACCGTTACACAGACCCAAAGGTTCCCTTATCTTCATTTTATTTGTATTTGTATGGACATATATACACTACCAAGCGTAAAATAGATAGCTAGTGGGAAGCAGCCGCATAGCACAGGGAGATCAGCTCGGTGCTCTGTGACCACCTAGAGGGGTGAGATAGGGAGGGTGGGAGGGAGGGAGACACAAGAGGGAGGGGATATGGGGATATATGTATGCATATGGCTGATTCACTTTGTTGTAAAGCAGAAACTAACACGCCATTGTAAAGCAATTATACTCCAATAAAGATGTTAAAAAAAAAAAGAAACAAGAAACAAGACAAGTTCCGGTATCTCTCTTTTTCAAATCACTTGATCCCCTGAATCAAAGGCCTCATCTGAAGTGTGCATTTGCAAAGGCGTCATCATCACATCATTGAAATAAGAAGCCACCCTTGAGAGCACTGTGTCTTGGAAGCTTTTCTTGGATATTAAATTAGACTCTAAATCTGTGCCATACTTTTTGCACAAACTGGCAAGAACTCCCAAGGATGCTCATCTTATAAATAAATATTAAATAAGATTTTTGTTATTATTTGCTATCGTTAATCTCACTACAAATTGTATTTAAAGCAAATAGAATATAGCAGTCAAAGCACATCTTCATTAAAGTTATAGTTTTGAAATGTTATAATTGTATCCTTAGGCTGTGCATTCATCTCAATAATACTGGGAACATTTATTCAGTCTAAAAATATGAGGCATACTCACATTTGGAAATAAAATCCTTGAGTAGTCATTAAAAAATTAATCCATTTAGCAGTTCAACACCTCAGTGTAATACTTCAGGCAGCTAAGCACAGAGGCTATCATCTAATTCATGGGGCTGGCGAACATTTGGAGATCAAATTGCTGAGGCTCGTTTCTTTAAACACAGGAAAACAACAGATTTCTTCATGATATAGAAATGCTGTCCATGTCTTCAGATACATCTATATAGTTCGCTTGTGTCGATTAAAATGTGTAGCATTCAGAGAGAAAGCAGAAAGGGCAATACAAATAACCACCATTTATTTAGTCCTTGTCTCTGTGCCAGACTCTGTGCTAAGTGCTTCAGATGCATGACCCCATTAATCTTCTTAGTGAAACCAGTATAGTTATCCACTTCATTTCGCAGATGCTGAAACTGAGGCATAGGATTAAGTGGTCACCCCAGGCAGATTTCAAGCCCAGGACTCTCTGGCTCCCAAGTTTGGAGTCCCAACCCCACACAGTTACACTGCTCTCCCTACAACAGGGTTTCTTAACCTTGGCACAAATGACATGTTGGGCCAGATAATTCTTAATTCTTGTGTGTGTGTGTGTGTGTGTGTGTGTTTTAACTTCACTGTTTTCTGTGGAGGTTTTTTTGTATTTATTTATTTTTAAACATCTTTATTGGAGTATAATTGCTTTACGATGGTGTGTTAGTTTCTACTTTATAACAAAGTGAATCAGTTATACATACACATATGTCCCCATGCTGCGGACCTGCCAGACGAAGAAGACCAAACCAACCAGAGCCAGAAGGGAAGGGGTAAGGAACTGAAACAGCGCCGACGAATGGGGTCAGAAGGACCAAGACAACTGATGGTTGCAGGGCAGATTTTATTGTGCTACAGCTGCAGGTTATATAGACTAGAAAAGGGAAGGTTGCCAGACGGTGGTTTACATTATCTAATGACTGTCTCAGCTCAAGGTTTACTTCCCTGGGAGAAAACCCATAAACCCAGAATCATCAAAAATAACCTGCACGTGCAGGGGGGAGACAGCTTTGCTTATCTCATTTCACATTCTTTCTGATCTCTGGGCCCTGGTGATTTATTTCCCATGGAATAGAACAAGGAGGGGAACAAGTAGGGACAGTCCCTTCGAGCAGCGGTGGAGCAGCAGTGGCATACCTGGCACGTCCGCAGCCTGCTCTCATGGCTGACAGCTTCCCACATCCCCATATCCCCTCCCTCCCTCTTGCGTCTCCCTCCCTCTCACCCTCCCTGTCCTACCCCTCTAGGTGGTCACAAAGCACAGTCATTCTTAATTCTTTATTGGAGGAGTGAAAAGGAGCTGTCCTGTGTGTTGTAGGACATTAGCAGCATCCTTGGTCTCTACCCACTAGATGCCAGTAGCATCCTCTCAGTCGTGAACACCAAAACTGTCTCCAGGCATTGTCACATGTCCCGGGGGGAGCAGCATCACCCCGATCAGGAGCCACGGCCACAGAGCAAAGTTCGACCTCCACGCATTGCTTATTTTGCACACATTTGCAACTTAAGGTTATAGGTCATTCATTTTCGAAATAATAATATAGGTATGTCTCATAGTTATGTTAGCCACATTATCGATTATTTGTTTTAAAAAAAATGAGACAAAACTTTGGGAGAAAAATTAAGTCAACATGCATTTATTAGTTGTTTATTACTTGTTTCCTTTGGAGCCCAAAGAGAGCCTTTGGATCAAAAGAGTGCCGTGATTATATTTTTGTACCAACGAAGATCAGTATAATGGTTGAAAAAGTTTTAAGCCATAGTACCCAGATGCCAATTAACGGATTGTCCAGTAGACTCCAGGTTCCAAGAGAACAGGGATGGGAACGCTCTTGTTCATCTTAATATCCCCTGAACCCAACAGTATACCTTGCACATAGTCAGTGCTCAATAAGTACTTCTTTAATAAATGACTGAAATTATGGTTAACCTAGTATAGGTTTCGGATGCTCTATCGCAGGCGTCTGTTTAGACTTGACAGGTATTACATTTTCCTTTAATTAGAGGCATTGATGTGCACCTGACAGTATGCTGACCATATTTATAACTTTAGTGAAACCAGAGGAATAGATAATATGTTACATGAAGAAATATGATCAAAAAGGCTGATTGGATGGGCTGTATCTAATAAGATGAAACTTACCGTGAACAATGCCAATGAGGAAAACAAACCATGTAGAGATCGAGTGGCCTGCCTAAGGCTTATCTCAGCTAAGGAAAAGCAGAGCTGGAACTCAAACTCAGGCCTCTTGAGACCCACATTTTCTAGGTATAAGTCGATCCTGTCTTTGCTTTGTCTTGGTCAGGGGCACCTGAGATGTCCTATTCTGTTCCATGCATCACGCTCTACCTGCATCATACCTATAGAAAATAGCCACTGGCCTCTGAGGGGCTCAAAAACATGCCTTTCAGATGAATGGCTGAAGGTCTTTAAAATGGCAGTCCTGACATAGAAAAGACTTAGAGGGGCCACAATAGTCATCTTCAAGTACCTGGAATATCTTCATGTGACAGAAAATAAATTTATTACACATTGTCATGGAGAACTGAACCAGGGCCCCTGAATGGAAACCATGGAGAAGCAAATGCTATTGCAGCATAATGATGAGCTTCCTAATGATGAATTGTCCTACACTGGAGGGAGCTCCCATGGGAAGTAGTGAGCTCTCAGTCCTCAGAGGGGAGCCTGCAGATGACTGGCCCATGGGAATTTGAGCCCAAACAGGTGGGAGAATGTACCAGACAGTCTCCAGCATTCCTTCTAGCCCTCAGTACATATGAATTCTTTCTTATAGGTTATTATTGACCTTGTAAATTACTATATGTAGTTCTGTTAATAAAGGCAAGATCTATGTTTTCTCTAATCTACTCTATTCAGAGTCATTGGAGTAAACAGAATAGAATGAGTAGGAGAGAGAATCTTACCACATGCCATAAAGAATAAGAATCACTTCCCACATGCCAAACACTGTGTAGAGCACGTCACCAGGATTATCCCATGTATTCCTGATAAGAACCTCATGAAGTGGGAACCTGTACAATCACTACTTTGTAACTGAGGAAACTGAATCACAGAGAAGGTACATAACTTGTCCAGGCTCACACAGCTAGTAATTCCAGCCTTACTACTTGAACCTGAGTCAGTCCAAAGTTACAAAGTCTGATTTATAACTACTGTAGCACGCCACCTCATCCTTTCAGAAGGAGTACACTATTTTGTTTGAAACGTTGGCAATTTCTAGAGTTTGAGACATGTGGCTAATTTAAACGCAAATATCTAAAACACCTTTCAAAGACTAAAATATGTCATTTAAAAAATTATTTGCTTTTTCTATTATCCATGATGTTGTTCCCTTCAAATAGTGCAATGCTACGAGTCAACTTTAAGTAAATAAGCAAATAGGGTTTTCGGGTTTGTTTGGGTTGTTTTTTAGATGTCTTTAGAAGAAAGATTGGTATTGGAATTTCAGACACTGTTCTGTAAATTAGCGAATTAGAACTCGGGTCTCCAGGCTGAAAGTACTAGTGTGAAAACGGGACTGTGAATTTCCATAAATGTGGAAATTCTAATGGTCAAGTTATTTGACCCAATTATATCATTAAAGATCATGCTCTCTTCTGATCACGATTATCTTGTTGGATGATCTTCTGTCTTACAATTATCTTATTGGATATTTCATAAAACCAAACTGATTTTAAAACTACTTTCTCTGCCTTTATTATTTTAGTGCCAAAATGATGGTGAAAAGCTCTAAAGCATTCCGCCAGAGAGCACTGGATTCAGCCCACTTGTAACTCAGATTTAGTTGAAGATAACTTCAACTTTGCAAATTAGATCTGGTGACTTCCTGTTCTGAGGCAGTGCTGCTTCATGCCCACGATTCCAGACAACAACTGGCTAAAGACTTAAAACACTCTTGTGCGTTTGCTTTCTAAACTTATTGTTACCCTAGTGCTTACATGACTTCAGCACTTATTGAAGTCCATAATTCTATATTTATCTTTCATGCAAAACATCAAGGCCATTGTAGGCAGGGGTCCCAGCACTTATAGAACTTAAAGTGGCATTTTAGGTAACTCTCTTCCGTGCAGCTGTTTTGCCAAAAGGAAGGAGGCTTCACTGAGCCCTGTGGCTTGCGGTGCCAAGAAGAGGATGATAGAAGTCTTCTGCTGATAATAAAATAGTCTTGTGCTGTATGTTCACAGCCCAGCAAGGCTCATGTCTAAAATAATTGCCTTGCTGAGCCTCTTACCATAACATATTCTCATCAGGGTGTCATTCTACCACGTCAAATTGGGGCTTGAAGAACATTTATATGACTTTGTGAAGTGGAATGGAGATTAGCGCACTGTTTTATTCACAAATTTCCCTGCAGGTTTTTACATTATTCCATAAAGGGAAACTCTTATAAATAAAAGAGTGTTCTCAATATACTTTATGTTGGGAAATATTCTAAATCAAGGACTAAGACGTCTCCTAAATGAACATGAGTCATGGGAAACATCTCTACAACTCAAAGAATTATGGAACAGAGAGTGAAACCATGAAACCATGTCTTCAATCATATGTGAGCTACCCAGAATGTAGGATCTTATAGGTTATTCAGGGGATTTGGACAGAAAAAAATTAGGAGGAACTGACCTGGGAAGGAGACATCAACAAGCACTGAAGAAGGTACCAGGCAAATGCTGCTGCCAGTACCTGACCCTGGACTTCAAGCTCCTTGAGTCAATGTGTGTCAAAAGCCAAATGGCATCAATCTGTACCCTCATTTACAGTTCTGAGAAGCATAGATGGCCTTAAGTCATGGCACCTTTAGAAGTCACTGGCTAAGGGATCTGAATAACTGGGCCAGGAGTAAAGGAAGTACAGAGGAGAAAAAGAGTGACTACAAAGGCATGGACTTATAATATCATAGGGTAGAGAGGAAATGTGTCATTTTAGGAGTTTGTTTCATTATAATATGCAGCCTTCAAGTTAAAAGAGATGTTACCTTCCCTTTCCTATCCCAACCCTACTACTATTCACATCCTACAGAAGATACCAAAGATAACTCTTGCACCTTTAAGAAAAAAGGAAAACTTTCATACATTTGGTGCTGGGTAAAATAAATATTTAAGCCAAATTAAAGACATCAAAAATAAGTGCATCGAAAAGTCACAGCCATATTGAACAATAAACAATTTATGGAAGGAGCCCAGAAAAATTGTTTTTGTTTTTTTTATAATAAATTGTTTTTTAAAATATTGAAAAGCATAGTCTCTGACTATGCATTTTATTTATGAGTGTAAGTAGAATTTTTCAAGGAACACAAAAATACTAAAATAAAATGTAAGTGTGACACATACATTTCTCTTTGAGGCTTGGCACAAAAGGGAAATCTAGGTAGATATGAGGTTAACTGCATAGTTTAATTCAATGACCATTAGCTACCCTAATTGAGAGAACAGGAGGTCAGGATTATGCGAAATTGTAAATGATTCAAAATCATTTATAGTTGACTAAAGAAGAGTTTTTGGCCTTTGACTTGAATACAGGTAAGCCTGGGGATCTAGCAATTCAGTTTTTAAAAAGATAAGGAAATCTCAACAGGAACACTGAAGATGATTTTTTTATGTATTCTTGAAGGAATAAATAAACTCATTTTACTTTAAAAAAATAAATAAATAAGCCTATATGGAAAAAAAAAAAAAAGATAAGGAAATCTCATAAGTGAAGTCTAGATGCCCAAGCTTAGACACTTCTCTTTTTCCCCCTCCTTTCTTAGCTCAGCTCCTCCCTACTTGTCCTGGGGTGCTTGTGGGCCATATTCACCAGACCTGAGCTGAGCTTACTTTCTGCTGAGTACGCCAGGTAACTGGATGGTTCACTGGTTGTATTCTTGCTCTTGCTTCCTATTCCCTTAGAGCTCCCGTGATTTTATAAATGTGTGGGTTGGAGGGCAAGAAATAGGAGGAGGTGCTGAGAGGGTTAACCCAGGAAGAGTTGCCCCAGTGACACAACCCCAAGTCTGACAGACCCCAGACTCTTTACCACTATCAAAAACACAAAAACAAAAACACCGTCTCTCTTAAATATTTCTCTGGTTCCAAGGCAAGTTGGAATACAAATTGTTTCAAAAGGATCCTGTGCATGCAAAGTGAACAGCTGTCAACAAAGCTATAATTAAGGAGATGAGATGCTGTCAATAAACTTGAAATAATGGTCTTCCTCGGAGCAGCCACAGTATGTCTTATCTCTTCTCTACCCTCTCCTCACATGGCCTCCCTCCAGGATAATCTAGAGTTTTCTCAATAACATTTAGAAGGGGAAACATAGCTTTTTAGAGACTTTGAGAAATTCCATAGACCATGTTTCTCTTCCTTTTCAGATGGACATGTTGCTAACGTTTCCTTAAAATTCACGGTGCATTTTTTTAGCCAATTATTATTATTTGTCATCCCTCCAGTGTTCTATGCATGTAAAGAACCCAATATAGTTTCATTAGCTGATGACTATAGCAATTAAGATACCTCCTGGGTGAAGAGAGTTTTGCCTTTGCAAATTAATTCCACATGTGCTAGTTCATGTTTTCAACACCATCTGCCAACAACCCTTCTCTTGGCTACAATCGATTTCATATTATTTCTTTGATCCACTGGAACATTTTAGGTCTCAACAAAAGTTTTTAAATGAAAATACAGAGCTTCCAAGCCAAAGAAGTCACTTTCCTTAATTTTCCTTCGGTCTCCTGTTTCTGCCACAGCCCTGCTCGTCACCCCCTCTTCTTGAAGAAACCACATTTTGGGGGACCTATGTCTGATCCTTTTTCCCAAAAGATGACTCAAAACTTATCTTCCTGAAGGAGACCACCATTAGCTATAGATTTTTCTGCCCCACCCCCAAGACTCTGTTGTTCTCCCCTACGCCAAATTACATTTCTGCACCACGTTTCATGCTGTTTTTACCAGTGATGGTTCTTGTCTCAAGTGTATATTTTCTCTCCCCCATAAGAGTCATAACTTCTTCAAAGGAGAGATGTGGTGTTTTCCTTTTCTACAGCACAGAGCTCCCTGCTCTGAACGGTGAGGGCTCATCAACACCAATGGCCTGGTGCTTTATGATATCCCTGAAACATTTTTTCTTTTCTACCTTGAAACATTCTCCTGTGCCAGCTCGATGCTGGGAATGTTCTAAGTCCACACTCCCCTCAGCTCATTGATCGACACAGCCACAGAAAGATGAGAACTCCAGAGGGTCATTGCCATTTCAGGAAAGGAGGAGCCGCAAGGGTAGAAGGTGAGGGGCACAAGAGTACAACTGGCACTAGGAGAGAAAAAGGAAAGTTAGGAAGGATGTTGAGAAGGAGCAGTAAAGTGGAATTGTGTGGAAAAGGGAAAGTTTTCAGCTTTTAAAAAATGCATGTGAATAATTACATTTACGTTTACTCCTTGGAAGACAGGTATAGCTTTGTGACACGCTGGTGAAAGAAAATTTATTTTTAAAATGCATGTGGGCTGTGCTTTAAAGGTTGAAGACTGCAAAAGTTGAAACATATGCTCTTTAGGCTTGGCTGTGAGAAACATCGGAATTACCAGAACAACTAGCCATGGTCTCCATCTCTGAATTCCAGGCACCAGGTGGCATTCTGGAAAATATGTTCTCTGTGTCCTACCAGGCAAAAAAATCTTCTGTTTGACCTTCACCATCTGCCTCCTACGAACAAATCCAACCCAAATCCAAAATGAGCAGGTGGATTTAGGTCCTGGAGATTGGCACTTCCCAGGGAAAACTGGAGAAATTTATTAACCATTAGCAGTTTGAAATACTCATTTACAAGTATTTCTCTGAATATGTCTTCCCAGGATGAGATGTCTGAATATGAGACATCCAGGAAAAAGGCTAATTTAGAAGGAATTTGAGTTCATAATGAGTGTTTCCTACAGATTCTGTAATGACTCCATTTGGTTTATGACCATGTAAAGAAGTATACCCTTTTCACTGTTGTTAGCATGCACTTTTTAGAGATTCGCTCCTACACAGTACAGTGACAATAATTTTTCCGTGGATATCTACAGATTCAGTACCTACAGGTTCTGCACCGAGAATTAGAACATGTTCATTCAAGGCACACCTCTCCAAACAAAGACTAAAAACCAAATGCAGCAACATCCCAAATAAGACCAAAGTGCTACATAAACTCCTAAATAGCCACATGCATGTGATAAAAGAAAATATCAAAATTGGATGTCTTGATCAATCTCACACCATAGCTTGCCACAATGTAATCTGGTTTATATCTTCACAAATGAACATGAGCTGATGATTTAAACGGATGACTAGAGAGTCAGGGCAAAGGTCACATATCAGACTGCTCAGGCTGCCATAACAAAATAGCACTGGCTGGGGGGTGAAAATGGAAGTCCAAGATCAGAGTGCCAGCAGAGTTGGTGTCTAGTGAGAGCTCTCCCTTGGAGACCTCTTCTTTGTGTGTGCATGCGTGTGTGTATGTGTCTAGAGACAGAGAGAAGTAGAGATAGAGATAGAGAAAAGTAGAGATAGAGATAGAGAGAGAGAAGGGAAGGGGAGGGGAGGGGAGAAGATGGGAGAGGAGGGGAGAGTTCCAATGTCTCTTCTTATAAGGACACTAATCCTATGGGATTAGGGCTCCACCCTTATGACCCCATTTAACCTACTTACTTCCTTATTCCAAATATAGCCACACTGGGTAGTTAGGGTTTCAACATATGAATCTGAGGCAGACATATACATTCAGTCCTTAAAAGTGACATTTTAACCAATAAAGCTTATTATTGTTCTGTCACATTTAGATTAACTCAAGCATTAAGGAATCCCTGAATGCTATTTGAACCCACTGAGTTTAAGTGACTTTCCCAGTGGTCACACAGTAGTTGACTAACCTGAGACTGGATTCCAGGACCACATGCCATTGGTCTTGCCAATACCATTCAGTGCCCCCTCCCCACTCCCTGCCAAAGTGCCTCTGTACTGCTTTATGTTCTCCATTCTACTGCTTTATGTTCTATCCCTTGTCATTTTTGTTTAAATTTCTAGCTTTAAATTATTGGTGGTCTCCATGCCGCTATTCTCGTCTTCTAGCAGGCCACTTAACTTTCTAATAAGACTGTACTCCTTTCAATAATCCCCTTGGTTCTAGAGCTGGACTCCCAGGCATCTCAAGCTGATATGTCAAGGTAGCTATGGAGTGGACAACTGAAGCTTGCTGTGCATTGGAAAGAGAAAGGGTGCAGTGTGAAGGCCCAAGGCCATTGCTGTAAGTAGTATTTAGGGTAATATCTGCTAGGTGCTATAACAAAAACACCAAATGTTAGTGATTTAACACAGTACTATTAACACAGTAATAGTCTATTTCTTACTCACATCACAGTTCAATTTCATGTCAGGTGGACCTTCTGAGTACTTTCTCTCCAAGCAGTGACTCAGAAACTCAGGCTGCTTGCATCTTGTAGCTCTGTCTCCCCTAGGGGGCAGAGAATTTTGCCCAAAGTTAGCAGAGAGGCAAAGACAAAGTGTGAAGGATGTTTCAGAATGTTTTCTAGTTAGTAATGAAAATGGTGATGCCACTTCCAGCTGCCTTTCTTTGGCCAGAACCCTGCCACAAAGATAACAGTTAGGGAGACTGGGAAATGGTACTCTTTCTGTGTGCCCAGGAAGAGGAAATGGTACTCATTAGCACTTGGTCAGTCTCTGACGTAGCTCACAACGCTTTCTTTACTACTAAGAAGGATTTTGGTGTTTAGGTGAACTCCCTGATTTGGTGGCACTGCAGAGGGGTAATTGTCAGTAATTCCACGTTACCTATACCATGAAATGCAAACTCCTTGATGACTCTCAGAAGATACAACATAGCAATGCTGTGTAATTATTAAGTGCATTGTCTCAGGAATCAGACAATCTGGGTACAGCTGATGCTCATGGTTCCAGGAACATACATCGAGAACCACTGACCACAACCCATCCCACATTCTGTGAATGGGGGTGTCCATCTCTCCATCTGATGATAAGCTCCTGCAGCATTGGTTGGAGGATTAGTCAATAGTGTTGGAGTCTGGTTGCTTTAAATCACTGTTCCTGACTCTCCCTGGACAAGTTACTTAAATTCCTGGACAAGTTAACTTCATCTTTCTGAGCAAGCTCACTCATTTGAAAACTGGGAGTAATAATGCCAATCTCCAAGGAATAATATTGAGTTATCTATATAAAGTATTTGCACCTTCACTAAAACACAGGAAACACAATACATGCTAACTGCAAATATTATCAGAAGGACATAGGGACTATGTGTAGTTTGCCTCTATACAATATCTAGCCAACAAAAATAGTATATTTTTCCATTTGTTTGTGTCATCTTTGATTTCTTTCATCAGCATCTTATAGTTTTAGTCTTTTGTTTCCTTAGGTAGGTTTATTCCTAGGTATTTTATTCTTTTTGATGTGATGGTAAATGGGATTGTTTCTTTACTTTCTCCTTCTGATCTTTCATTGTTAGTGTATAGAAATACAACAGATTTCTGTGTATTAACTTTGTATCCTGCACCTTTACCAAATTCATGGATGAGGTCTAGTAGTTTTCTGGTAGCATCTTTAGGATTTTCTATGTATGGTATCATGTTATCTGCAAACAGTGACAGTTTTACTTCTTCTTTTCCAGTTTAGATTCCGTTTATTTCTTTTTCTTCTCTGATTGCCATGGCTAGGACTTCCAAAATTATGTTGAATAAGAGTGGCAAGAGTGGACATCCTTGTCCTGTTCCTGATCTTAGAGGAAATGCTTTCAGCTTTTCAGCATTGGGTATGATGTTACCTGTACGTTTGTCATATATAGCCTTTATTATGTTGAGGTACGGTCTCTCTATTCCCACTTTCTGGAGAGTTTTTATGATATATGGGTGTTGAATTTTGTCGAAAGCTTTTTCTGCAACTATTGAGTTGATCATATGGTTTTTATTCTTCAATTTGTTGATGTAGTATATCATACTGATTGATTTACAGATTTTGAAAAATCCTTGCATCCCTTGGATAAATCCCACTTGATCATGGTGTATGATCCTTTTAGTGTATTGTTGGATTCAGATTGCTAGTATTTTGTGGAGGATTTTTGCGTCTATGTTCAGCAGTGATATGGGTCTGTAATTTTCTTTTTTTGTGGTGTCTTTGTCTGGTTTTGAAGAATCAACATTGTCAGAATGACTATACTGCCCAAGGAAATCTACAGACTCAATGCAATCCCTATCAAACTACCATTGGCATTTTTCACAGAACTAGAAGAAAAAAATCTTAAAATTTGTATGGAGACACAAAAGACCCCGAATAGCCAAAGCAATCTTGAGAAAGAAAAACGGAGCTGGAGGAATCAGGCTGTCTGACTTCAGACTATACTACAAGGCTACAGTCATCAAGAAAGTATGGTACTGACACAAAAACAGAAATATAGATCAATGGATCAGGATAGAAAGCCCAGAAATAAACCCATGAACCTATGGTCAATTAATCTGTGACAAAGGAGGCAAGACTATACAATGGAGGAAAGACGGTCTTTTCAATAAATGGTGCTGGGAAAACTGGGCAGTTACATGTAAAAAAAAAAATGAAATTAGAATATTCTTTAACACCATACACAAAAACAAACTCAAAATGGACTAAAGATCTAAATGTAAGACCAGATATTATAAAACTCTTGGAGGAAAACATAGGCAGGACACTCTTTGACATAAATCGCAGCAATATCTTTTCCAAGCTGTCTTCTAGAGTAATGGAAATAAAAACAAAAATAAATGAATGGGACCTAATTAAACCCAAAATATTTTTCACAGAAAAGGAAACCACAAGCAAAACAAAAACACAACCCACAGAATGGGAGAAAATATTTGCAAACGATGCAACCGACAAGGGATTAGTCTCCAAAATTTACGAACAGCTCATGTGACTCAATATCAAAAAAAACAAACAATGCAATCAAAAAATGGGCAGAAGACCTAAACAGACACTTCTCCAAAGAAGACATACAGATGGCCAAGAGGCACATGAAAAGATGTTCAACATCTCTAAGTATTAGAGAAATGCAAATCAAAACTACAATGAGATATCCCCTCACACCAGTCAGAATGGCCATCATCAAAAAATCTACAAATGCTGGAGAGGGTGTGGAGAAAAGGGAACCCTTCTACTCTGTTGGTGGGAATGTAAATTGGTACAGTCACTATAGAGAACAGTATGGAAGTTCCTTAAGAAACTAAAAATAGAGCTACCAAAAAAAAAAAAAAAATAGAGCTACCATATGATCTGGCAATCCCACTCCTAGGCATATATCTGGAGAAAAACATGGTTCAAAAAGATACATGCACCCCAGTGTTCATTGCAGCATTATTTACAATAGCCAAGACATGGAAGTAACCTAAATGTCCATCGACAGATGAATGGATAAAAAAGATGTGGTACATATACACAATGGAATATTACTCAGCCATTAAAAAGAATGAAATAATGCCATTTTGCAGCAACGTGGATGGACCTGGAGATTATCATAGTAAATGAAGTAAGTCAGATAGAAAGACAAATATCATATGATATTGCTTATATGAGGAATCTTTAAAAAAGATACAAATGAACTTATTTACAAAACAGAAACAGACTCACAGACTTAGGGGAGGAACTTATGGTTAGGGGGAAGGGTGGGGGGGAGGGATAGATTGGGATTTGGGGATTGACATGTACACACTGCTATATTTAAAACAGATTACCCATAAAGACCTACTGTATAGCACAGGGAGCTCTGCTCAATGTTCTGTAATAACCTAAATGGGAAAAGAATTTGAAAAAGAATAGATACATGTATATGTATAACTGAATTGCTTTGCTGTACACCTGAAACTAACACAACGTTGTTAATCAACTATGCTCCAATATAAAATAAAAATTGCTTTAAAAAACTGCAAAATTGAATTTTTAAAAAATGATTTTTTAGGTGGTATGGGTAGTTTAAAAAGCAGCCGTTTTGGAATGCCTAAATCTACGTACAAGCTGTGGACTTTGGCCAAGTAACTTGACATATCTTTCTTTAAAATACATTCCTATTATCTACGTCACAAGATTGAGGTCATGACTACCTACGTCATGAGATAACACATAAAAGCTTCTTAGCATAGTTCCTGTAACACAGTTGGTGCTCAATGCAGTTACCAAGTTCCACTCAAAATGGTTCTACAATGGAAAGTAATGTTTCAAACTATGTGAGTGAGAAAAAGCAATCTTAGACAGACATATTTTGGGAGAATTAAATGATTATAGTTTCAATCAGATGCTTATACCGGTGATTTTTTTTATCTTTGACCTTCAATCCCATCTGAGAACAGCTCCTCAATGCTTTTATTCAAATGATAATCACTATGCAAAAACTCAACATCTCTTCATTCGGGAACTTACAGTACCCATCTTAATAAACCACAATGAACTGAAGACGTGAAGAATAACTGGATAAACAGGCCTCTCTCTCCAGCTGTCAAGTCTGTTTGTGATAGCAACTGGTATTTCATTGTAAAAGATGCTAATTTCAATTGAGCTGTGGCAGTGTTGAGAGAAGCATAAAAGGAATTCTTGATTATCTATATCAGTAACTGTGGTCCCTGGGGATACACTTGGAAACTTCAGATCACATATGGCAAGAGTGCTGTGATAAAATATGCATCAATGAAGCTTCACGATTTATGATAATAAAGAAATGGATAGTTTTGTCCTCTATGATAACTATTTGTGGTATTTCTCTCTTTTTACTATTTCTGGAGGCTTTATAAATGACACTTGTACTAATTATTGTATCATTCTATACCTGGACCACCATTTCATTTCTGTAACTACCCTGTCAAATTCCTGGGGGCTTATTGTAATACTGTTTCAATAATAATGATTTTCCCAATCTAAATTTAAGAAATAGTAATTACCTTAGCTGCTGGACTGCATTAGCTGCCTCTCAGTGAAACAAACACTAATTATTTTTTCAACTTAAATATCACTGCTTGTTAGCATTAGCCAGACTACAGAGGAGAAGAGGGAGGTAGAAGTTCTCAGAAATGCACAGCATCATGGGAGGAAATGGGTGTAGGAGTGAAATCAGGGTAACCACTATTTTTTCTTGGGAATAAAGAATAAAAATTCTTTATTTTAAAATTATGTTCTTCCTATTTTGGGGGCCAGGGGGTGTTGCAATGTCCTTTCCTATCTTAAATAGTGATAATACCACATGCTTAGGTTGGGAAGAGTGTTTAATATCCTTACTTGGCAAAATTAAAACTTAGCAACTCTAACTCCTCCCTTTGCTGGTTTCGACCAGCCCTTGAAATCTCAAAATCTGGAAGCCAAATGGGACTCCTCCCTATAACATCCCAGCACAGTCTTCGGTGGCCAAGGGCTTACTCACCATTTTACAAGTTATCTGTTCCATTCATAGAAGTGCTCATTATTTACTCATTTTATTGATCCCAAATCTACCTTCATATTCCACAACCCTATCTCAGTCCTCCCATGCTACACAGAGTAATTCTCATCCCTTTTGCTATAACAGCTCTTCAAATACATAGAGAGAGGCAGCATGGTCTCCCAGTTGGCCTCCACTGAAGTAACTCTCATTTGCTGCCCATGGCTTTTACTCCATGGCTTTCTCACTTCCAATCACCTCCACGATGTGTGCATCTACAAAAGAAGGGTCTGATACATCCATTTAGAAACTTAGAAACATCCATTTAATTGTCTAGAGAACAAAGCCCAAAGTGTTTAGAGCAGCACTAGCATCTCCACCATGTGCTTCCAAACAAGCTTTCTCTCCCACAGCGTTCTCTATTGTACAACACACACCAGTACAAACGCTCTCTCCATTCCCATACTCTTTCTGACCCTGGGCCTCTGCTCATCGAAATGCTCATCTCTGTCTCTTTGACTACTTTTCAAAGCTCACCTCTTCCACAAAACCTTTTCAAATCCATAGGTTGGTATTCACTTCTCCATCCCCTGGGTTCCCTTAAAATGGGCGTTGTATTGCAATACCACCACTAGTGATTTTTTTACTTGTGTTCCTATTGGTTTCAGTAGGACATTACAAGATTTATAATTGTACAGACAACCTTACTTGCTTTTGAATACCCTATAGTGTCTACCACGGTGCTTTGCACATGGTTTAATGTTCATTAAAATGGTGTTCAGTTGAATTAAATGGTTCCTCAAATGCACACAAACTATCAAAAACCCTCTAGCCACTAGTCTCCAGTTTTCCAACCACAACCCCCACTGAGATCTCTCTTGATCTTGACCTATTCTGTCCAATACAGGAGCCACCAGACACATGTGGCTATTCAATTTTAAACTCGCATCAATGAAAGTTAAATGAAATTAAATCTTCCATTCCGCAGTCTTCCTAGGCACATTTCCAGAGCTCAATAGCCACATGTGCCTAGTAACTACCACACTGGGCAGCACAGATTTGGAACATTTCCATGACTGCAGACGGTTCTGTTGGAGACTGCAGGTCTGGGCACCATTCCTTGCTGTGTGACTCGCCGCATCACACTGTTGGCAAACAGCATGCAAGCCTCTGGCTAATTAGAAGCCCCAGATTTTTTTTAATGAACAGCTTTTAAGTTAAGGTCCCTTCATATTGTACTTAGATGATTACTTTTAGGGATCTAAAGGCAACCCCCTTCCCCTCATTAAACTCTAATACATTTTATATCTTCTGTTTTATCCCATCCATCTAGCTTATCGAGATATTCAATTTTTAACTCTGGCATCTTTTGAGATATCCTATCCTAAGTCTGAGTCACCTGCACATCTTTAAGTACTCCTGATTAAAGTGTTGTCTATAAATTGAGGGACTATATAATTTGCCATCCAAACCAGGACACTTTTCAGACTGAAGTGGAATGCTATAAAAATTATGCTGAGGCACAAGTATTAACTGGGACTATCCAAGGCTCACCGGGACGGATAGAACTTTGTCCATAAAAGATCACATCCAGAACTATTGCCCCATCACTAGATAACATCCCCCAGATTGACTGAGCTATTTTCAAAAATCTGGTAATATGTCGACTAAATTTTATATAATTTCAGACCATATTACTGCATTTAATTCGTGAGGCTATCATGAGAAGCAACAAATATCTTACTTAAGTTCAAATCATCTTACTGCTTTCAGCACTCAATAGATGGACCAATGCAGCAGTTTTTTAGTTCAGAAAAAGAAAACACAATACAAATGGAAATAAAATTTACGTATACATTATACAAATATGAGTAGAAAAAATGAGTTTACAAAATTTGGATATAGTATCTTTCTTATTGTTATATAAGGACTCCTTATTGTTATATATGGACTTTCTTATTGTTATATAAGAATGTTCACAAAAGTCTTCCTTGTACATGAAAAGCTCACAATGACTTGAAGCTCCATTTTAAGATTCCAACGAAAGGAAAGAATACATGTAGCAATTTTACTTGGGAAAGTTATTCAACATACATCACTTTATTTGTGAAAGTGTCAATTTGTAGGAAACCTACAGCTCCTAGTGGTCTTGAACTATCACCTGCCATTCATCTATGGCAACTGGGCCAACAAAATCCTTGTAAACTCTAAAACATAGAACATGAGCCCTTACTTTTTAAAAAAGGAAAGACAAAATCAAGTGCAGATGCTTAAAAAATGAAGATGATATTGTAGCACTGCCAAACCCATGTAAAAATAAAATAAAACAAAGATTTATGTGGAAGTCTGTTTTCATGGATTTTTATCTTCAGAAATACAAATAAATTTGGGCAAAAATCAGACCAAAAGTCCTATAAGTTAATGTAGCTAAAAATTAGATAAAGATCATAGTATAAGATTGAAAGAAAGAGATGAAAGAATAATATTAGACTGAAACCAGGAGACAGGGACCAAGTCTTGGCTCCACCTCTACCTAGCCCTGGAACCTTGGTCAAGTCCTTCCTGATCTCTGCACTTGTCTCTTCTTTCATCCAGGGAGCAATCTTTGTCCCTAGGGATGACTTGAGTGGGAGAAAGGAGTGACATGACTCCTCAAAGACTACACAGACAGACTGGAAGCCAAGAGTTCTCCAGCTTTAAAATTCTGTAATCCTAGATACAAGTTTAGAAGGAAATACTTAAGCTTCTCCTATTCATTGAAAATATAATTATCAATTATGATTGAAATAAACTCTTTCTGGAATTGTCATTTATTTCTTGAATCTCTACAATGTGTAGTAAGTGTATACCATCCACCTTCCACTTTTAAGACATTTTAAAGACACTCTATAATATTATCCTACTCATGTCTTCTGCTTATTTTTTCGTGTTTTTCTCATGTAGGTTATTTTTTCCTTAATCTTGAAATCAGATATTTGTAATTAGGCATTTATAAGTGAAATATTATTTCAATAAAATCTTACTTCTATTGACCTATCATAATAATACTAACATGAGGCATATATTATCTCTTAAGAAAATACTTATTTTCCTCTGCAGCCTAGATATATATGAAAAAAACAACTTTCTAATCCATAATTTGTGGGATTAATATATGTTATCATTTTATTTGAGGTCTTAATTCCCAAGCTCATAGCAATTCACAGGCAGTTAAGAAACCCAATTCGATCAATTTTCGAAGTTCCTTGTTTTTCATTAGGATGATCCTTAAGGCAGGTGGCCTTCAATTAGTTTGGCTGAAAGCTCTGGCTAATGTTTTAATGATCCCTAGCAAGGGAAACAAAAAAAGAGAAAAAAAAATAAGGAGATTTACAATGGTGAGGATAAGCTAGATCAGGCAGGGAGACAGAGTACATAACCACTGATTAACTCTCATCATTTAAACATCTGCAAGCCAAAAGGAGATATCCAAGTATCCCTGAACTGCTCACAAGTCCTTGAAGCATATGCTACAAAGAGTAGCCTCTAATCCTATATTCCCAGACACGCAGGAACCTGTCAAACAGCCTAGCTAATAATACTATTACAACATCTAATTTTTGAAGGTGTAACTATACCAAAATACTTGTCATAAAACAAATGGAAGGGACAACATCATCTCTTACTACAGCCTTCTAATTGTTCCCTCTGTTTCCATCTTGCCTCACTGCTGTCTAATTTATATACAGCAGATAGAATACTCTCCAAGAATAAACTAGATTATATCACTCTTTTGCTTAAAACTGTCTAAAGGCTTCCTGTTGCAATGAGAATAAAATGCAAAAGTATTTTCTGTGGCAAATAAACCCTACATGATCTGGCCCTCACCACTTATGCTTTTAGCTACATGAATTAAAAACCCAACTATAATGGCCTAAACACTGTAACACTTGGACAAGCAAGTGATGTAAGCACTTTACCCTTAACCAAGTAAGAGGTTTTTTTTTTTTTTCTCATGTAACAAAAAGTCTAGAGGTTGGCAGTGCAGGCCTGGTACAGCAGTTCAACGAAGTCATTAAGGAACCAAATTCTGACTTCCTGCTCTGCCATCCTTCGCATGTGGGCTTTTGTCCTCATAGTTACAAAACGGCTGCTCTATCTCCAGGCACTGTGTCTATATTCCAGGCAAGAAGGAAGAGAAACCGCAAAGAATGAAAGTACTGCATGCCAGCTGAGTCCGTCACTTTTTTTTTTCTTTTTCTTTTCTTTTTTTTTTTTTTCTGTGGTACGCAGGCCTCTCACTGCTGTGGCCTCTCCCGTTGCGGAGCACAGGCTCCGGACGCGCAGGCTCAGCGGCCATGGCTCACGGGCCCAGCCGCTCCGCGGCATGTGGGATCTTCCCAGACCTGGGCACAAACCCATGTATGTCCCCTGCATCAGCAGACAGACTCTCAACCACTGCGCCCCCAGGGAAGCCTGAGTCTGTCACTTTTAATGAGGAAAACAATCATTTTCCCAGAATGCCCACCCAGTAATCATCATCTTGTTTAGGACAATTTCACAAGGCTACTGCAACACAAGAAAATCAAGTGTTGTGGGATTTTTGTTACTTCATTTCCTAATCTCTTCACTCCATTCTCCATGCTCCAGCCATCCTAGCCTCTCTGTCTCTAAAATACCTCTTCCACATTCCTATCTCTTGATCTTAACACTTGTGGTTCCCTTTGCCTGACTGTTCTCCAAATGACTGCACGGGTCATACCTTCATATCATTCAGACCTCTACACTGAAGTCAACTCCTTCCGGCAGCTTGATCTGATCCCTCTAGCAAACATAGCTTTTACCCCATCTCCGGCTGCTCTCTTTCTCTTTATTTTGTTTTGTTTTTGTTGTTGGTATTACTTTATTTTCTTCATAGTATTTTTGTTATTTGAAATATTTTTTTGTTTTTGTTTTTGTACTTATTATCTACCCGCACTAGAACATAATCTCATAATTGTGAGGTTTTCTGTCTTTTGCCTGCTACATCCAGTGCCTTGAACATTGCCTAGCACAGGGTAGATGCTGAGTTAATAGTCTGATTCTGGCTTAACAAATGATCAGTGGTTTTCCTGACCTATCCTGAATTTTCAACCCTTCTCTTCACTGCATTCTTAGACACTCATCTTTGACTCTGAAATGAGTCATAGCATAATGCTGCTTGATTCTATCTGAATTTTTAAATTACATTTCATGTTTTCTTAAATTACTATATTGTTTAAGTTGGCTTTTGTAAGCATGATTTTCTTGGTCATAAAATGTATTTGAGAAAATTCTTTCCAATTGTTTTGTATATGCACTGGAACTTTGATTCTCCCGTCATTTATAAGCCTTCATTTACAAGCCTCTGCTTTTAATTATTCTAAATATTTGTGCCATGAACAATTCTTTCACATTTTCTGAGTGACTCTGTATTCTAGGGACTATTGGTCCTGCACCCTCTTCTGTCTTAAAGTCCAAGAGAATACACTACATAATTCTTCACAAACATCTCTAGATCCCTTATGAAGTAAACAGTTAAAACATTCAATTTCCACATCCTGCTGTCAAACAAATCTCTAAACCCTGGAATACAAATATGTTTGACTGTCTGATTTTTGTCCCTGATTCGAACTTGGTCGATATAATAAATGACTTTAATGTGAATTTTCTATTCTATCTCTTTTTTGCATCCCCCCATAATGCATTTTGCAGCATTACAGAAGGACTCAATTTTCCTTATCCCAAAGATTTAACACTTATTATGCGCAAAGCTTCTAAAGATTTTTTTGGTGTAGATTTTTCCTTTATATTCACTTGTCCCACTGCAGGGACAAAAAGCTAGGAGAGCAGGGGGAAAAAAAAGAAAAAGAAAAAATTGCACCAAGCTTAGAAATCTTTTTCCCTTTTCCTCATAGGCATAAATGAGAACCTTTCATAACCAATCTTCTAAGAATTCATGTTTCTTTTCACTCTAACTTCACTGAATAAGGGTGGGGAATATGGATTATCTGGGTAAAGCAGAAATAAAAATAGTGCTAAACTGAGATAGGTCCTTCTTGAGAAACCTGAGACGTAAATTTTTTTTTTTTAATCGTCCAGTTGTCCTAACCCTGGGGTTTCTTTCTAAAGAGACAAGAACATTCGGATATACTGAGAAGAATTAAACACGTGTGAAGACAAAGGCTGTTCCTTACAGGTGAACCAAAATTGATCTTTCTGGACATGGGTTCTAGTCACTGGTAATCAGGCATCATCCGTCATTACAGCTATTTCTCTGGCAGCGCCAACTCCATGGTAAGTGCTGGGCTGCCCTGTTGATGCCCTGAATTTAGTATCGGACCCTGGCTCCATCGCTATGCACATGCACAGAGTGACAACAGACACAGGCAGCTGTCCCTTGAGCAAGGTGAACTCTGCCAGAGATAATAGAATAATGGTTAACAACATCCCAAAGAAAGGAGTGCCTGTCAAATTTTAGAGGGTGCAAGAATCACCAAAAAGCTTGTTGAAAATGCAATCATTTTTTTCTTTTCACTCTACTCTCACTCAATAAGGGTGGCAGCACGGAAGCAGAAGTGAAAATGGTGGTGCTAAACTAAGATTGGCTATTCAATAGGCGGGATGTGGAACCTGGGCACGCACATTTAACAAGCACCCCAGGTAGTTTTGATATAGATGATCTGTAACCAACACTCTGAGAAAAGGTGCCCCAAACTATTTAAATGGGGAAAAGGGAGGGACATGGCTCATGCATGGAAAATTAAGCCTGTTCTCCAAATTTGATGATAATAGATGGGTGTATGAATAAATGAATGAATGAAATGCTTTATTCACTAACATTTATGAAGAGAATACAAAATGAAAGAAACAATGCTTGCCGTAGAAGTTCTCAGTCTCTTGAACGATGCACAAGCAGCCTCCACCCTCAGTAGCAAGCGTGTAATAGAGGAATGCAGAGCAGGGGCCATGGGGAGGAGGGCTAAGATTTATGGAGCAGGTAGCCTGTGCCAAGCATTTTGGAGACAGGTGCTTGGTGGCACTGAGTCAGGCCTCAGAAGAGAGAGAACATCTGAAGAATGAATAAGAATTTATCTGGTGATTAAGGTGGGAACGTTCCAGGGAGAAGGAGCAAAGAGTACCAATGCACATCCAGGCAAAAAAATCCAACACGTTTCCAACTCTGCTTGCCCCAGGGCTGGGTGCAGGCAGAGAAACGGCGGGAGACCATTTCCTTAAGCTGCCATCAAAACCATGAATGTTTTTCTACGTCCAAAACTCTCCCTTACCATGTCAGTTGCAACTTACAGAAATCACACTTATTTGCCACACTCACATTAGCAATGGAGAAGCTACCATGATTTGTGTCTCAGAATTTTCGAGCAAGTGTGCACGATAAATCTCAGTCTGGGCCCGTGGCACTAGATCATTAAGGTCTAAAGACAATTCATATGATTGTCATTCAGACTATTTCTCAGAATGTCTCTAACAAGCCCTGTATAGTGACTACAAGTGTTTCCATTAGTTTGCGAAAGCAAATCCCACTCACTTTTTCCCACTGCTTCGTGGTTATTACCCTTCTCCTTGGCTGGAAGCACGGTGGTAACAGAAGCCTATAGAAGAAGCTAAGGCGAAGGGGGTAAATATGTGTGCTTAAGGACATCCCCCAAGCATATTTAACAGATTCCAGCGTTGTCAGTCCTGTAGAATTGAATGAAATTTTTAAACTAAGGGGCAAATTGTCCTTCTAGAAGATTTTACAGGGTTTTTTTTTCTATTAGTACTTTTTTTCTTTTATCTATTTTTCAATTTACTTGACTTTTGTTTATGAATTTTATCATCTAAGTCAATTAGCCTCTTGAAATACCTGCATAAAGGAAAATCTAACAACCATTGAGCAGAAAGAAAGAGAAAGAAAAGAACAGAAAATAATATTAAATAAATAATATTGAATATTAATATTAAATAAATAATATTAAATATTAAATACAATACACTTATTGATCAGTCATTCATTGGTCACAGTAGTAAAACCAGAAGACTCATTAAAGGCCATCCAAATGGCAGCCAGCAATGGTTCATGACCACCTAAGTATAGAAATCGCGAGTGTTTATAAACATTTATAGCAATTTGACAGAGAAATATTTTGTGTATTAGCTCTAAAAATAAATTTTAAATTGGGGCTTGTATTTTCAATTTTTTTCCATTTCATTTTTCTATCGTCTCTTTCATTGTGTTATATCAAAGCATCAGAACACAATAGATTAGAAAATAAAAGCAACTGATCTAGCAGCACAGATAGTTCAAGATGCCCTAAGATAATCCTCAGACCTATAATAATAGTAATTACAATATTAATTTACAGTTGCACAGAGCTTTATGTTTTTCAAACATTCCCTTGGTCTTGAGTGCAACCTTTCTAATTGTTAATCTCCATTTTACAGAAGAAGAAATCCATCTCCAGAGGTTAAGTGAATCATTCAAAGGTCAGACAGCCAATCTGAGGTAGGCCTAGTACAAGGACCTGTGGCCCCTTACTCTAAGAAAGCTTTTTCTCTCTTTCCATAACTCAAAACCATCACTTTAAAAAAAAAAACGACATTTCAGAAAACTTAAGAAAATCTACCAACATGAGGAAGGAATATTTTTTTAAAATTTTAGGGCGTGGTTCAATTGTAGGGTTTAAGAATACTTTTCTATTTATGCATGACTTTCACGCCAGCAGAGATATTAAGTATCCATAACGTACACACCTCTCTTCCCATTACACAGAAGGGAAAAACAGAGACCTAAAAATACAGGTATCCCTGGCTTTTCAAAAGTTCTTTAAGCCATTTCACTTTTATGAAAGACCTACATTAGCATCTGTTTTCACTAACCTAAAAATATCCAAAGAGGATTTTTGCTTTTACAAAAAAAAGGTGAAAATCAGAAGTAGCATTCAGCATTTGTGTTGCAGCCAGCAGTTACAGAGGCATCATGCACCCTCAGCCGTCAGAACAGCACCACCAAGCTCCCTCCCCAGGAACTACACTCAGCATCTCAGCATCAAGCCGCAGTGGCTTTCAACTGTGTGAGCATCTGTGCTTTATCTCAATTTATTTTGCACATCTGCTGGCAGGATAAGTCTTAAGGTAATTGCTCCTCCGCTTTATGCCATTTCAGCTTACTAAAGGTTTCACAGGAACACTCTACTCTGGTATAGCAGGGGGCGGGCGGGGAGAACCTCTGTAAGTGCTATGTATCGATAAAGCCAAGGTTAGATGGATGCTGTATGTCTCCCAACCCTGTGTCCTTTCCACTTGTAAACACCGCCTCTTTCATTATTTACAGCACATATTTATTGAGCACCTACTGTGCACCAAGGGCTACCCTAGGTGTTAAGGATACAAACAAAAATTCCAACCCTCTAGTAGCTTACATTCTCATGGGGATGGACAAACGATAAATACAAAATAAGTCAACTAAATATGTTAGACAGTAATAAGCATTATGCAGATTAAAAGAGGAGGAAGAGGAGTGTGAGAGAGAGGGAAACAGCAATTTGAAGTAGAGTAATCATGGAAGACATCACAGAGTAATCTTTGCTCAAATATACATATAAATATAATATGTACATACATATATAATTTATCTATTCAGAGTTTCTCAAAATGTCATCAATTTTGACCAATGATGGAAGTGCATTAGGAGCAAAATCATAGTTCACCAGCCTTCACAGAAGGTAAAACCTTTGAGACAAGAGACTTTGAAGATGTGAATGCCCTGGAAAAGTTCTATGTCTTGTTCTTGCCTCGTCATGATCCAAGGGGCAGAAATGAAAGAAAGCAGATGCACCTTTTATGATTAATTAACGAGTGTTTATCCTGCTCCCCTAACATGCCCAGATCTGTGCTTGAATTGGGGAGAAAACAAAGATATGTGGCCTCCTCCCTCTTTGGGGAGTTTACAGTCCAGCTTGGGTGATCAGAAAGAACATACTTAAACCATTCCAAGAGTCATCTGGGATAAAGGTAAGCAGTAGTGGCTGTAAGACAGAGCAAGGCTGCCAGGCACATCCGGCAAGGTTTTTTACCAAAGCCCTGGGTTGGAATCTCTTTATTAAGTGGTGTACTTAAGTAAGTTACCTGTGTGCATTAATTTGGAGTCAGGCCTAATTATCTGGATCTTGAGGCCAAGATCCAAATTCTCGAACTAGGGAATTCTTCTCTCCGTCAAATAACAACGTAACAAGTAGGCTGTAATATCCTTTCCACTGTAGCTAATTTATAGGGGGCAGAACAGAATAGTATTTCTCAAAGTAAAGAATTAAGATTAGGAAAACATAAGAGACATCAGTAAAATAAAAACATAGCAGCCCTTAATGTATTATTTTAATTAACAAATGAAAAGGCATGCTTCAATACATTTCAACTACTTTCGTTCTTCTAGCTGAAAGACTGTAAATCTTGAATACTCATGTGGCTTAAGGTGATGCTTATTTTTCTGGGCTTGTGCTACATGTCACAGAGAGAATAACAACTTCTTGTGGATTTATGAAGAAGGTCTATAAAATTTTATTTTATCTTACTTAAATCAAGAGTCAGGGAATTTGTCCCACTGGATGGTAGTAACAGACTTTTATTACATCAAAGGTGGTAGTAGCTTACAGAGGAAAAATTGGCCTTCGATGGTATATAGCTTCATGATCTAAATGAAATGAGATGGATAGTCCTCCTCTGGGTGATTCTTTATTTTATTTTATTTTTGTTTTTGCGGTACGCGGGCCTCTCACTGCCGTGGCCTCTCCCGTTGCGGAGCACAGGCTCCGGACGCGCAGGCTTGGCGGCCATGGCTCACGGGCCCAGCCGCTCCGCGGCACGTGGGATCCTCCCGGACCGGGGCACGAACCCGTGTCCCCTGCATCGGCAGGCGGACTCTCAACCACTGCGCCACCAGGGGAGCCCCTTTATGTTGTTTTTTAAAACGAAAAGATAGAAAGAAAGAAGGAAAAGAAAGTACTAGTAAAGCTCATCTTCATACAAGGCAGTGTTATTGAGATTATACAGTGCAAGTGCCAAAGTGTGATTGTGTCAGAACGGCTTAGAACTGCACCTTTAAGTCCAACTCACAATGGTCAACTCTATAATTACTTTAAATTAATTAAAATGTCTTAAATTATATTTGTAACTTAACTATTAGGGGAAAAAACAAACCAACGAAAAAAACGTGATAAAGCTATGAGGACAGGAATGTCTGGGGAATGAGTCATTCTGAATAGCTAAGCAGGAGTTGACATTTTACATCCCTCTTTAATCTTTAAGCATCTAAACTATCTTTGTTATTTTAATTTGGATAGAAATCCCATTTCTTACTAGGGAAAGCCTGTGCTTCCATAGTATTTTGTCTCCACTTTCAGGGCACATAACCTTCTGTCTAGAAATTACTTCTTTTCACATCTGCCTGCCACCTCAGTACGTGGTACATAAGCTCCTCAGGAGCAGAAAGTATGTTTCATTCACCTTTGTTTAGCACAGAGGAAGTGATCAATAACCTTTGTGGAGTGAATCCGCAGTGCCATTACCATGACGACTGCAGTGCCTTCACAAAGATTCTCTCAGTGAAGAGTCAGACGCCATTTTGAACATCCATTATTGAGCTGGAGTACAAGACAGAGACTCCCTCGGGTTCTACTCAGGATTGCAGGACTGTTTGCCTCTAATAGCTGGTCCCACACGCTGTGCGTCTTTTAATCCCTATATCAAGTTTTGGAGTTTTAGCTATTTTTAATCTGCAGGGAAACCAGACCACCACACTTTTTTCAGATGCTTTGGCACAGTGATGGATTTCCAGTGATAGTCCCATGAGTAAAAAGGGTCCAGTGAGTAAAAATATGCGCTTTAATGAAAGAATTTTTTAAACTCTCTCCTGGCAACTCAGAATCACACACACCCCCACCTATTTTTTAAACTTATTTTTTGGTTCTCAAATATATATCAGAGAAAGGAGGTTGTTGATTACATAGTTGAGATGTTACATTTTCCGAACCTAAAAACTCCTGTAGTTATAGTCAGTTTACAGATTCCTGGAAATGGAGTTTCTTAGCAAGTAAATGTTTTCTTGGAACTCATGCTCTAAGCTACTTAAGTAGTGAAAGTCACACTTCAATGTGATACAATGTTGGACCACAGGCTAGATATCACAAATCTTCAACTCCTTACAAAATGGAATTGGCCTTGGAGGATTTATGTGTTTAATACTTATAAAGTATTTAAAACTCCTTAAGTAAAAACTTTCTGGTAGAAATATTGTTTTATTGTTACATTTATAACTTAAAAAACAAAACAACACTGCTTGAGACACTGCCCATTTTAAACCTCTTACAGTTTTCATGTACATGATCTAACTTGATCCTCACAGTGACCATTCAAAACTATAAATGACTGTGAGATCTGTATCAATGAATCTGTAATACTAAATTCTCAAATTTCATTTGGTTCTAAAACTAGCCTCCTGAATTTTCTTATCCTAGATATTATTCATTTCGTGTGTAAATGTCAGAGGCCAGAGAAAAATAAACCATTCTGCCATTTGGTATGAAGCAAGGAATCTAAACCAACATAATTAGTGTACTTAGCATTTATGGTAAGCACTTCAAATACTGAGGACGTTTTTTAAAGTTAGAAGGAAAGGGCTTCTGCTTCCCTTATGGCCTTCTTTTGACCATTTTAAGTTTCCTTAGACTTTATTAAAGTACATGAGTTATGTCATTAAGAAATTTTAAATTAATGTTTTAAATATGAATGTGGCATACGTTATTTCTCTAAGATACGCATCAAAGAACTGGACATGCCCATAGATTCTTGTGTTTTTTTTAATAACAGATATTTGATATTTTTTTAAAGAATGGCAACTGTCACTGCTGAGGGCCTGGGTTCGATCACTAGTCGGGAAACTAAGATCCTGCAAGCTGTGCGGCACGGCCAAAAAAACTTAAAAAAAAAAAAAGAATAGCAACTGGTATAGGTTACAACAATAATGGGAGTTGTATTTCTTAATTTTTAATGAAATTAGTCTATAATGAGTAGACAGCGTCTCTGATTTAGGCATGCCTTATTATAATTTTAAAGCTTTTGTTATACAGCTTTGTCTAGAAAAATGTGAATGCTATTTGGAAATTTATAACGTTGCTGCACACACACACACACACACACACACACACACACACACAACTTTTCATAATTTCTTTTTCTAATTTCATTTCCAATAGTGAAACAAAGCAGAAAGAGTGAAAAAAATCTCTTCTGGCATGCTTGTATTTTACCTGAAGATTATCTATTAACTGTTACTTTACACAATGCTAAATTACTGTGAAAAACTGTGGAATTACTGAAGAGGCTTGTGAGAATACAGGATGAATATATTAGGACTCAAACAGGTAAAATCAATTCCTAATTCTTAGTATACTAATGGCCATCTGTGGTGGGACTTGAGAGGTACATCAAGGATTGTAAAGTAATTTCAGAGAAGAAGAGAGGAATAAGAAAATGGGTCTATCGTGTGTCTTAGTATAAAGGGCTTCTCTAGCCTTTTTAGAAAAGGTGCACATTTTTAAAACATTTCCTGTTATGTACAGCAAGTGAACATCCTAAAAGAGTTTGCAATTCTTAAGAAATGACAAGAGAAGAGGCACGATGAGCTCCTTTAAAAATGTTTTACATGTTCTCCAAAATAGCAGACGGGGAAGAATGAGCAAGAGCCCAAAAGCTTTGAATCCACAAGAGACAAAACCAGAACAAAAGGAGGCCAAGCAGGATCCTAAGGAAATCAAATTTCACACTTAAGAGAAATTAAACTTATTCGCCGTGTAAGGTTTCTATGCTGCTGTAACAAATGACTACTTAGTGGCTTAAAACAGTGCACATTTACTATCTCACAGGTCTGTAGTTCAGAAGTCTAAATGGGTCTTGCTCGCCCAAAATAAAGGTGTCGGCAGAGCTGCCTTCATTCCTTTCTGGAGGCTCTATGATAGAATCCGTTTCCTGTCTTTTCCAGCTTCTAGAGGCTGCCTGCATTCTTGGTTCATGGCCCGTTCTATCTTCAAAGTCAGCAGTGGCTGGTCAAGTCTTCCCCACCTTGAATCACTCTATGACTCTTCTGCCTCTCTCTTCTGCATCTGAAGGAACTGAATTCGTTTGCAAGGGCTGCCATAACAAAGTACCACAGGCTGGTAACTAAAACGACAGAAATGTATTGTCTCCCAGTTCTGGAAGCCAGATGTCCAGGATCAAGGTGTTGGCAAAGTTTGTTCCTTTTGAGGGCCGTGAGGCGGATGACGTGAAGACACAGGGAGACAGGCCCATGCCTCTCTCCTCGGCTTGCAGATGAGTCCTCTCCCTGTGTCTTCACATCATCTTGCCTCTGTACCTGTGTCCAAATTTCCACTTTTTGTAAGGATACCAGTCGTATTCAATTAGAGCCCACTTCAATAACTTTATTTTAACTTGATTACCTCTGCAAAGGCCCTATTTCCAAAAAAGGTCATATTTTGAGGTAATGGGGGTTAGGACTTCAGCATATGAATTTGGGTGGGGCAGGGAGGATACAATTCAATCCGCAACAGGACCCTTGTGTTTACTATGGGCCTACGTGGGTATCCAGGATAATCATTTTATTTTAAGGCCAGCTGATTAACCACCTCAACTCCATCTGCTTCCTTAATTCCCCCTTTGCTATATATAATGTAACGTATTCAAATTCTGGGGATAAGGATGTGGACATCTTTGGCCAGGGAGTTGCGGTGGGGGGAGTTATTCTACTGATCATAATCACTTTCTCTTTTTTATTTAATGTCAAGTGTTTGTTAGGAAATCTGATATATTTGCTCTATGTTGATGCCTCAGATATTTTAAATAATTGATAATAGAAAGAACTGCTGTTTCAATGAGGAGTGAAGCAACTAGTAAAGATAATTAGAGCCAACATACATTTTTAGGGTTAAATAAGTGATTCTAGAAATTATAAAGATAGATGTAATATATATAATATTTTTTAAACAGTTAAAATTTTAAATATGTGTGGATATAGCAAAAAGTCCTAGAAGACTACTTTATGTTTTAGGTTAATACTATTACATCTAAAAACCAGATAATGTTAAAAAAAAATTTATTGTGCTAATATTACATATCTCTTAATAACAAATTAGTAACCAATTGCATTTAAAGTATAAGTTCACTGTGTAATAAACTTTACTTCCAGAACGTTCTTGTGGGGAAGAAGGCAAACCTTTCTTCAAATGTCAACAAGGAGGAAAAACTGATAACAAAGATGTGGAGTTCACACAAAGCCATCCTGGAAAAATAAAATAAAATAGGGACTAATTCTTTTCCAGGAAACAAGTAAGTTCCAAATTAGTTGGGAATTCTGTAAATTATGTTTTCCCATTCTATTAGTCCCACAGAAAAGCTGTGCCACACATTTAGTAATTTATAAGCCTAATTTATAATAATTCTACTGAAAATAAGTCATAAAATACAGGTAGTTCTTAGGACTTGAAAATGTTCTATAGAAACTATAATTTGTGGGTTGAATTCAAACAAAAAAGCAAGAGAAAAAAGTGAAGCAGCACCGCTTATTATGAAGGCCTACCAAGCATGAGATGGTACATATATTTCAAATAACAATGCTGTAAGGGTAGGTAGAATTTTTAAATGTGGAAACAGGCTCAGAGAAGCTGTATGATTTATCCAAGCTCAAATAACTTGTAGGGGCACAACTAGAATTCGAACTCAGGTTTGTTGACTGCAAAGCTCATGCTCAACTCCATGCCGCTTCCCTGAATCAGAAGAAAATATATTCTATGGATTTCTAATCTCTTTAGTTACAGGATAAACTTCTAATGTGAGTATATAACTCTTCACATAATATATATTCAAATTAAGTATTCTCTTTAAAAATATCCAGCTTATATGTTAGTGGTTATATGCTAAGTTTAGTAGTTTCAGGTAATATAGTTTAAAAGGGATATATGTCCTATGGTTTAAATTTTCATCTCCAAGAGATGTCTCTTAATTGTGAATTTGTGTAACTAAGGGTTTCTACTCTTATCAGGACAGTTAAAACTTTACAGAGTGCTTGTTCTGTTGTTTTGTTCTTTTGATTTTCTCAGTAAGTTCTTTGTGCTAAGGAAATAAAACACAAAGTCTCTCATCTTAAGTGTAGTGTATCTTATCTAAGGATGCCCTGAGATTGATAGGATGCTTGCTTCCTGGCATGTCCTTCTCCACAAGGTATTTGGAGTACTATTGATTTAGTAATTTCGATTGTTTTAAACTGCGTACATCTATGCTTCAGGTGCAGTTAAGTCTAATACCCTCTAAATGTAGGACAGTTTTCATAACTGATGTTATATGATCACCATATTACTTTTTTCTTCGCAATATTAGCTGCTCCAATAGTGCATCACCATCGAAAGTATCTTCTTTAAAATGTATAACTATTCAATAACAGATCAATTTTCAACTTGAAAACCATCATCAGGACATTCTTTTAAAATAACAGAGGAATCTTCTCCAATGAGAAAAATATTAGACAAGACAGGTAGCTCCAGCAGTAATTATTGATGGGTAATAAAATCTACTGAACAACAAAAACACCCTTTTTAATTCAACTCTATTTATAGGCCTATAATCTCATATCAGATCTTCTGGATTAAGAATGAATTTTAAGAACAAAAAATATTCATCAAAAAGAGACACCTTGCCTTGAATTTGTGTTTTCTAGGTTTGGGGGAAAAAAATGGGAATTAGTAACCTGCAATTAACTTTCTGTATTTGTGCACTTCTCATTAGTCAAAGTGCCTTCCACTGTAACCAATGAGACAGAGCAGAGGGCCAGTATTTCTTCATTAGTGCTGGTTGGCTTGTTCTGGGTTTTTGTTTCCTACTGAAAAAAAATTAACTGGTGATAATGAAATGGTTTCTGTCTTATTATAGGTGTTGTATAGTGAATCACTACAACCTTCGTCAGGATTGCCATCCGTATTATTGGAGCATGGCATTTACTGAATCGAGGAGGCTAGACTCAAGGAAATGAGGCCACACAGGTTGTGCAATCCATTTATACATGTGGATATAAAATATACATTTCCTTGGATATAAGGAGAAAAAAACCTTCTTTTTCTCTTTTCTAAAGAGAAAAATGAGGTATTTTCTTTCTTACCCATGCCCTATGTGTCATTATACAATAATGACTGACAGCTGCCCAGAGGGCTTAGGTTCAGGAAAGGCTAATAAATGGCCAAATGAAAATAGCTCATTAGGAGCTAGAAAGCAATGACTTTTTATATCCTACAGCTAAATTTGTGACAAATAAGATTATTGGCCTTACATTTTCCAAATGGTCTCCCTTCTTTCATTAAGGGATAGGAGTACACACTGCTGCAAGTCAACATGTCTAATAGATGATTCCAGTAGAGGATGCTGCCTGTAAACAGCATGGCTATTCAGAAATGTACTGACTACAAGAACAATATTTCAATTGTAGTCATTCCCTCCTCATACTTGAAGGTCATGTACTTAAAGTTCCCTGTGGGAATAAAATTGCAAGTTGAGAAACTATCACTGTAGATAAAAATGAGGCTGGAGGTCAGAGTCAGGAAAAAAAGTCTATAAGAGTCCTTACACTTTTCACTCACTAGATAGTTGTGCATGTGTAAAGATGTGTGTATATAAATAGTGCACACTAGATATAGTTAACAAAGATGTTTCACTTGTTTTAAAATTTCAAATAATGAGTATTATACTATTAATTTTCATTTGTCTTTCCTAGCTCTCCAGAATTTCTCAGGATCTCTTTTCCCCAAAATTTCAAAGTCCTAGATTTTGTTTTACTTTGCTGCACACACCCATGCTAAAACGTTTTCTATGTCTGTTGATCCATTAAAATGCTCAACTCATTTCTAATTTGATAATCCCTTATTAGTAAAATATTTTATAATAAAGTAGGATGTATTTCAATATGTAAATGTTCAGGAAAGACTTCACTAGAAGACCAAAAATGTCTCCTAAAATTTCCCAAGTGCTCCCAAAGGGATAATTACTCCCCAACAGGACTCTCTAATTTAGACCAGAGGCCCACTGCTTGTATTCATACACCCCACAAGCTTAAAATTGATTTTTCCATTTTTAAATGGTTGCAGTGGAAAAAAAAGAACAATATTCTCTGACATTAAAAAAATTATATGAAATCCAAACTTCAGTGTCCATAAATAAAGTTTTATTGGAACACAGCTACACTCACTCATTTATGGCTTGTGTATGGCTGCTTTTATGCTACAACTGCAGAGCTGAGTAGCTGTGATAGACTGACTGGCCTGCAAAGCCTAATGTACTTACTAACTGACCCTTTACAGAAAAGTTTGAGGTCCCCTGATTTAGACAGCAGTATCTTCCAATACATCAAGTCACATATTCTCAGCTCTGTCCATCATAAACACATGGCCAAATCAATCCCTCTTCATTCTAAGGCAGGACTTGACTTTGTCTTCTCTTCTTTTATCTCACCCCAACTCAACTCTGCTTTGGAGTTTGGGGGTTTTCTTTGTTTTTCTTTTGTTGTTTTGTGTGTTGTTTTAATTCTCTCCAGTAGGAATAACTTTTATTGTACATACAACCTATATATTCCTGACCCTAGCAGATTATACTTATTTTGTATCTAGTTACTATTGCATGAGACTCCTTCACCTAACTGCCAGAAATTAGACCCCATCATTTCTCAGACTGTTGCCCTCAAGAGCTCCCTAATGAACTTCTGTTCCACCACAGGGAGTGTCACTCTGCTGACCACGTTCCTTCCATGGTAACTGCTCTTCGAATTGTTGACTACTCTTCTCCTGGCTGCTCTTTCCAAAGCATGGGACAGACTCTGATTCCCCACTGCACAAATGAGATCAAGCCTTTAATAAAGGCTTAGGGATAACAGAAGAAAGTATAACACAAAACATAACTAAGAGTTGCTACTAGAATGACTATTTTAAAGCCTACCACCCTAAATCTGCTGGGACCAGAATCACCCATTTCCAGCAAATTACCACCCATCTCCTTGCCTTGGCATCTGGGGCCAAGTGAGCCCACGTCTGATGTGGAGGAAAATGTCTTCCCCAATCCAAAGCCCATTCATGTCTTAATCCATGTCTGGGGAGATGTCCTTACAACTTCAGATTTACGTCACTAGGTACCTATCCACACAAAGCAAGCACAGCTGAAAGGGTGCTATTTCCCTGGTCTATCCACTCTGGATATAACATCTTTTGTTATTATTTGTCAGTTTTGCCCACCCAATTTAGGTGATTTTAGCAATACTTAAAGAGGTTCTTTTAATGTGGACCCTTTATAAAGACAGCAAAAACATTAGGTTAGTTGAGAATGACTGAACCCCAAGTTTGGGATAAATACTGTATAATTTGGTAACAAATATTTATAAATATGTATAAATCAAGTCATATATAAATTGGTCATAAACCAATAAATATTTTCTCTAACTCTGTAGCCTCTTTTTTCAACAGGGAAGCAGTCTGACCTCAAATCAGACCCAGAGAAAGTAAGAAGGAGTTACCTATTGACCTAAGAGAAGTATCTGCTGAAAATATGAGTCATTTGATCATATAAGACCAATAAAATGCATATAAACATATTTTATTTTTTGACTTGAATTATGTCATCCATTGACTGAATATTTTTTAATATAATTAAGTTCTGGAATGCAGTTCTAGCTTGCAAATATTTTAAAAAGAAGCTTCATAATAGCACACTGGCATGTGCCTTCTGTCCCTAAAATAGAGTAGGGCCACCAATATTCTCTGTAGGCCCATCATGAGGTGTGAAACCAACTCACCTCCAAGTCTATTCCTGAAGATCCTGTTCATACATCAAATGAATGCATAGATCTATACACAGCAGTTTGTTCCTTATCCTGATTTTACTATCAAATGTATAAACGATACAAGGCAGCACTACTCAACTCTGTAAAAGCAGCATTTTTATAAACCAAACAGTTCCTTTCTAAAGAAAAAGAACTGGGGTTATATAGCCATGATGAATTTTTACATATACATTTTTATGAGACTTAGTTTACATTTGGATATAAAATATCATCATCTATTATTTTTCCATCAGAAAGTCCCTTTCCTCAAACTACCAGTAGTATTTTGGGTATTATCTAAGAGATAGATTTCTAGTATTAAATATGAAACACAAGGGACAGCTTCTTAGGTGTTGAAGCTCTTAAAAACTTCAAATTCTCTTAAAAACTGAAGTTTTCTAACCTGATCTTTCCTTTAAAAAGAATTGCCTCTTATTGGTTTTGTTATTAGCTGTTCTAATTCATTATTATTAAAATACCTACTCTGTGTGTGTGTGTGTGTGTGTGTGTGTGTGTGTGTGTGTGTATGTGTGTGTGAGAGAGAGAGACAGAAAGGCAGAGACAGAGATGAAAATGGAGACAAAGAAAGAGAGAATGAGAATAAGAAGAGAAAATAAACATGCTAAAAACCTTGAGCCTTGAACTTTACTGGTAAGAAAGGTTATTCTGCAGATGGTTTCTCTATGGGTAAAATACAGGTCTCAAATATCTCTTTGGAAGTTTAACTTTAACTTATTCACACATTTCTTTATATTACCAGCGAGCTATTTCAGGGTGTAACAGCACCCAAAAAGATCAGCAGAGAGATAATGGTTAGGAATAGGTGTATGCAAGCATGGAACTGGTTATTTATGGAGGAGAGGTATCAGAGGGGACAATGGCATAAACTTAGGGATTCCGCTAGTGTACCATTAACAAGGACTGTTAGCTGCTTTGGATAAAGACTAAGCTGATAAAACAGCAATAAAAATACAGAATAGAAGTTTACTTCTCTTTTGTAACGATTAGAAAGTAAGGCAGGACTGCTCCGTGAGGTCACTCAGACATGTGTTCCTTCCAACTTGGAACCCTTAGAATATACATAGTCAAAGTTCAGTTCCCCCCACATCCCTTTTCCAGTCTACGGTTCTCATAGGGAAAGTGGGAAAAGGAAATCTGCAACCAAGTAATTTCGTTCTAGGGAATTACTTGTAGAAGTCGCCTTTGGTACATCGATTTACATTTCACTGCAGAGAACTGAGTCTCGGGGACACATCTAGCTGCAAAGGAGTCTGCGGAATGTGTTATCTAGCGGGGCAATCATGTACCCAGATACACTCTATTACAAAGCAACAAGGGGAGAACAGCACTGGGTGAAAACCAGGTGCCTATTTGAGTACTTTATTATGGGTTCCCCAGTTACTGTCGTTCACCTGTTTTTTTTTAAACTGAAGTATAGTTGACTTACATTATTATATTAGTGTCACGTGTACAACACAGTGATTTGATCTTTTATAGATTATACTCCACTTAAAGTTATTATAAAACATGAGCTATATTCCTTGTGCTGTACATTCTATCCTTGTATCTTATTTTATTCCTAGTAGTTTGTACCTCTTAATTCCATCCCCTGTCTTGCCCTTCCCCGTACCCCTCTTTACCTGTTTGTACACTGTGGGGCAAAATTCCTCCTTTGAGGGAAAAAATTGTGTACTGGATCTCTGTTACTCTTCACCCCAGAGACCTGCACATATTACACCACTTACTATCTTTTGGATTAGACTGAGTCCCAGTCCCAACAAATAATGGGTTATTTAGTTCACATTTTTGAAATGTGAGGTCTCCCTTTAAGTAAAGGTCTGCCCAAGAAGGAGAAATGTGTACCTTTTGCCAAACTGAATATGTGTATGTGGAATCTATTCTACTCCTTTGATACCCCTGCCTTTCTTGCAGATTCTCAAGGGCCAGTAGAGCTCTCTTCACTTCAGAAAAGACTAAAATGCTAAATGGCAGATTGCCCACTACAGGTTCAATACACCAGGATCAGATTAAATACTTTTATAAGTATTCAAAGTTAAAACATAACACAATAGAACTATGACATGGCTTCATTGTCAAAATTATGTTGACTTTGGTTAGCTGACGTATTAGTCAGGGTTCTCCAGAGAAACCGAACCAATACGATATATATATATATATATATATATATATATATATATATATATATATATACATATATAGGCAGGTGAAGACCAATGTCAAAGCTCAAAGGCAGAGAGAATGAATCCCTCCTTACTCAGCCTTTTTGTTCTATTCAGGCCCTCAAGAAGAGTGGATGACAGCCCACATTGGGAAGGGCAATCTACTTTACCCAGTCCACTGATTCAAATGTTAGCTCATCCAGAAACACCCTCATAGACACACCCAGAATAATGTCTAACCAAATATCTGGGTACCCTGTAGCCCAGTCAAGTTAGCACATAAAATTAACCACCACTGCTGATGACTATCTTTATTCTCTTTAGCAAAAGCTCTGAATTAGATCAAGTATGACAAAAATATCAGGTAGAGTGCTTCCCTGGTGGCACAGTGGTTGAGTCCACCTGCCGATGCAGGGAACACGGGTTCGTGCCCCGGTCCGGGAAGATCCCACGTGCCGCAGAGCGGCTGGGCCCGTGAGCCACGGCTGCTGAGCCTGCGCGTCCGGAGCCTGTGCTCCGCAACGGGAGAGGCCACAACAGTGAGAGGCCCACGTATCGCACACACACACACACACAAAAATATCAGGTAGATAATGAGGAAAACAGTTTTGCTTTTTTTTTAAATTCTAAAGGACTGGCATTTGACACATTAGCTTAGGTGTGACTTGGGATATATTTTAAGGAAACAACCATACTCCAGGCACAATTAATATGAGACACTCAGGCTACTTACCAGGAATAGAATATATACTGCAAATAGTCTGAGAGAGAACATGCAGCAATTAAAGAAGATCTTGTGATAAATTTGGATAGTGGCCTTTTTCTCTCCCTCTCAGTAGTTTTCACATAATATTAAATACTTTCTGAGATACCTAGATAAATATGATATAAAATAAAAATTCAAGAATAACATCCACAGTTAGGTTTTTTTCCCTTTTAAAAACCGAATTTGCAAGATTTTAGGCTGTTTGTATCTCTTGAAATGATGTATAAAAATGATAATGACACAGACCGTAACACAATCAGATAATTCAGATAATTACAGCACAAGAGTGGATTTCTTTTATTTCAATTGGCTATTTTAATTGATCAGATAAGCCTAATAATCAAGCAATTTCTACTTAATTTGTGCTAGGCACATATAATTTCGGCAGCCTAGAAGCATCATTATGCTCCCTTTAAAAATTTGTTAAGGCTCTTTGGGAAACTGTAATGTCAAAATTTTAATGGCTTTATTGAGGGCACCAAATCTTAAAAGCATTAATAGAAAAATCCCCTCATAGTACTGCACTGGTTTCCTTGGCCTTAAGATATAGATAGAATACACAAACTTAGCAACCTTTCTCTTTCTATTCTTCAGGCTCACAGTATAGTTTAATAAGAGTAAGGAAAAACTTACAAAATATTCTTCAGGACCAAAGAGACAGAATGTCTATTATTAACTAATAGTTTTTGGTACTGGAAGATAGTTCCCAGTATGAAGCCCAAAGATATCAAAGTTTTTAGTGTTAATTAAGTAGCTAAGAAAACATCAGAGAGGAAACCTAGTCTGCAAAACTGGCCTTAAGATTTATAATCACCTCCCCCATCTAGTCTTAGTATATAAAGTGCTTATTGTTAGGGATGTTCTAATGTGAGTGACCAAGGGTTTTGCTTAAATGAGATAACTGCTACTTAAGAAGGCTGCCAAGATGGAGAAAGCAAGTAGGTTTGCTTTTCCTGATTGCATTTGAATTTCATTTTCATTTTAATGTCATGAACCAGTTGCAATCAGACTCCAGGCCTTGTTGGACCAAGGCAATGAGCAAAGTACTTCAAGGACTGCAGGCTCACAGTTGATACAAGCAAAGTATCCTTGTCAGGATTAATAATGCAGGCAGACAAGTGGATGTTTATTTTAGATCATTCATTCTGACAAGACTGTCGATTTGGAGCTGCTGCAACTGTTGAGTAAGGGAAGTACTGAAAGTGGCTGCAGGCAGAGAACACCCCTTAAGGGGGATTCTGGGGAGGAGGGTCAATATCCTGATGAAAAGTCTTCTTGGATTTATCCACAGTTAGCTTTGAGCTTGTAAAATCTAAAGTGAAATCAAAGTGTATTTCCAGGACTTGATGCAATAAAGAAGTAACCATGGCAATTGCCTGAACTGCATGGAGACTGAGGGAGGAAGTACAGTCTCAAACTTCATGTACATTAGAAATACCACAGGGCTTCCCTGGTGGTGCAGTGGTTGAGAGTCCGCCTGCCGATGCAGGGGACACGGGTTCGTGCCCCGGTCCAGGAAGATCCCACATGCTGTGGAGCAGCTGGGCCCGTGAGCCATGGCCACTGAGCCTGTGTGTCCGGAGCCTGTGCCCCGCAACGGGAGAGGCCACAACAGTGAGGCCCGCGTACAGCAAAAAAAAAAAAAAAAAAAAAAAAAAGAAATACCACAGAAAATTAAGTAGGAAAAGCCTTGGAAAAAGCAAAGTGTGTGAAGAAGAGATGACAAGATATTATTGGTTGCTTTGTTTGGTTCACACAAGTAGAAACTACAGTTAATTCATTTTTCCCTGTTTGAATTTCTGCAATATTTGTGGTAAGAATTAACAAGACTTGGGCTCAGGAAAAATCAACACAGAAGTACTTCTTGGTCAGTTAGTGGCACATATTGCTGAAGTAAGATAAATGGGTTCTGATTTTGAAGAGCAATTATTCTGCAGAAAGGATACAGCCGTCCCTCCCCTTACTGTGATGAACAATGTGTTTACTATAAAATGCTAATTAACCCTTAAAGTTATTAATGTAATTATTGTTCATCTAAGGACATAAATCTGACAGCCCCTGAGGACAAGGGCATTGCTCACTTAGAATAAGCAGGCTTAAAGCAGTTTTTGCTTCCCTATTTGCTTATTTTAAACTAAATCACTCTTCAAAGAAAGATGAAAATAAAATATCATCAAGTTGCCAGTCATTCAAAGAGGACAAAGATGCTTGGAGCTGAAATTCGAGGTTATGAGACACACTGACATTTGTGTTCACAAGTAAGGCATTATTTTTTAGGCCTAATAAGAGCAGATCATGGATTTAGAAGTATGTGCTATGAATGCCTGCCTCACTTAATCTCTGATAGGGCATCTTACTTTGAGTACGGTCTGGAAGAATCATTTGGGCAGGGAAGAAAATGAAAAATAGTATTGCTCTATTAAATAAATATAGAAGATTTTGAAAAGAGCCTGTTTATTTACATTTCTACGGAACTTCAAAGTTATGTGTCTCTAGGGCAATATTGCCAGCTTGTCCTCATTGCCTTCTTCAAATAGAGAGGTATCACTCTAGTTGTCTAGAGTAAATAAAATTTCCTTGCCACAAAGAGAAAAAGCATATTAGAAATTCGCCAGTCATGCTCAACACTCTTTAACTGAAAATGAGGTTTGTACTCCTCATTAGGATGGAAAGGAGTGGGCAGCCTCATTGCCCAAATTCCCAGCCCTTTTATTGTAAAAATTCTTCATATTGCATGTAACAGAAAATCCATGGCTTAAGCAAAAATAGAGAATGACTTTTCTTTTATAACCGGACACTCTGAAATATAACTAGCTTCAAGTATAGTTTGATCCAGAAGTTAACTGTGTATCAAGGCTCTCGCTGTTTTTCACTGTGGTTCTCACAACTGTGCCCTGCTCTGTGTGTTGTCTTTGTCCTCAGATGCACTCCCCTCAGCAGCAATACTGGCTGCAGCAGTTTTAGAAATCGGAGCCATATGTTAGATGGTCCAAAGAAAAAGAATGCTTTTAAGTCTCTTGGAAGAGCAAGGAAGTGGCTTGTAAGGAGGATGCCCCTGCAAAGGTCTACTTATGGCTTCCTGAGCCACACACTAAGTGCAACAGACTCTGTCACCTATCCAATAGTTATTACCACCTTCCTCCTTGGTAATAGAACCTCAATTTTGTTTAAGAATGGAGCAGCAATGTGCTCAGGGAAGTGGGCCACTTCTTCAGTCTTAAGGGATGAACCATAATTGGACTAAGTCAATCATGGTAATACTACTACTTTTTCCAGTGACTAGTTTAGGGCATGAGTGATTCTGGTCAACAGAATCTTTAGAGAAGTCTACTGGAAGCCTCTGGAAAAGATTTTCCTCTCTAATAATAGAGAGACATTTAGGTAGACATCTCTAATCTCTCTACCCTTCTTTGGATGTTAGTATATAAGGAAGTAATAGTTGGAGCTGTGGCAGCCATCTTGTGATTATGAGAATCTTAGAGAGGCTGATGCAGAAACTAACTTTGTTGAGTCATGGAAAAAACCTTGGAGCCACCCTATTCTAGAAATCTTTTTGTGGAGAGGGAAAATAACCTCCTGTTTCTTGTGACACTTTTAGTCAAATTTTCTGTTATTTGCTACCCAAAGCTTCCTAACAAAATCAATCCTGAGAAGTCAGGAGATGGATGTGGTGATGAGCTTAAGTCCTCCAGGCTTACCTACTGAGTGGTGGGTGGATTAGTCCTATTCAAAGAGCTCAGCTGAGGGCTTCCCTGGTGGCACAGTGGTTGGGAGTCCGCCTGCCGATGCAGGGGACGCGGGTTCATGCCCGGGTCCGGGAGGATCCCACATGCCGCAGAGCGGCTGGGCCCGTGAGCCATGGCCGCTGAGCCTGCGCGTCCGGAGCCTGTGCTCCGCTGCGGGAGAGGCCACAACAGTGAGAGGCCCACGTAACGCAAAGAAAAAAAAAAAAAAAAAAAAAAGCTCAGCTGAGAATGGAAAAGAGGAGTTCTCTAAAGGAAAATCTGAGTAATTTCAAGAAAGGCAAAGGGGAGAGAGGATGCAATCCACCTTCATCAAAAATACCATTCAAGTTGCTAATCAGGACCTCTGTTAACTGTAAAGATAATGAGATGATAGATCCTCATTTTCAGATGTCTGCCAAGCATTTCTTCCTAGATGTCCCACAAGTTCATTACACTCAAAATGTTTAAAATAAAACTCATCTTTCCCCTCAAAAGCTGTTCCATCTTTTACATTCCACATCTCAGGGTATAAAAATCTTTCACTAATTCAAATAAACTGGAAACTTCAAAGACATTCTTTTTTTTGTTTGTTTTGTTTTGTTTTTTGGCTGCACCTTGTGGCATGTGGGATCTTAGTTCCCTGACCAGGGATCAAACCCATGTCCCCTGCAGTGGAAGTGCAGAGTCCTAACCATTGGACCAACAGGGAAGTCCAAAAGATATTCCTGACTCTTCCTTCATCACCACCTCCTACTATGGTCGTAACTTCTGTTCCTTCCATATCCAAAATGTCTCTTGGCTTGGTCTCTTCCTCATTATTCCCATTTCCTTGCCTTAATCGATGTTTTATGCCCCATCACAATGGCTAGCTGGACTTCTAGGCTTTAGACACATCTAACCCCAATTCACCATCTCATTGCTATTAGAATTAAAAATACCATTGAATAATTTTAAAAACAACCCTTCAAAAATTTCTTATACTGTTCCTAATATAAAGCCCCTGACTACTTTGTTCCCTAAGTTCACACTTCCGAACATACTTCTAAATACACATAGTGATTAAGCTAACAATAAGCAAATTTACTTTCATAGAAATAATATTTGCTAAAGAAAATAGAGTAATACCTAGGGCAAAAGAATAGAATGAGAAAAGCAAGGGCTTTGGAGTCAGGAAGTCCTGGACCTGAATCTTAGCTTACTAGCTGAGTGAATTTGGTCAAGTCTCAACCTCTCGGAGTTCTACTTCCTGACTCTGTGAGTATGGGGAATATAGTCCCCACTTTAAGAGCTGGCAGGGGACTGAAATGAGGTAACAGAGGCTAAGTATTTAATGCAGAATGACAGTAGACACTCAACAAGTAACTATTATTGTTGTTCTTATTACTAGGCACTTACAAAATACTGGATTTTCTTCCTTATCCAGAGGAAGGCTATTGCAGAGATTTTTTTTTTTTTAATCCACAGATTCATGTACTAACGCTCACACACTTTTCACATAAAACAGCATACCAGGTTCTTACTCAGTGACAATGAGCAATTTTAATAAGCTTTTTTATTCTGATTTCCCAAGCCCAAATCCGATGAACAGTAGCAATTTGAAAGGCAGGAGAGTAAAAATGGAGAGAAATAGTAGATGACAGTAAGGAAGCTTAAAGAAATACCTTAACATACAGATTTAAGAACTCAAAGCGCACAGCAGCGGGGCAAATGTACTTTGCAACCCCAGAGGAAACCACCGTGAGAGGTGCAGAGAAAGAGCATTATGTGGTGGTTAAGAGCACAGTTTCTGGACTCTGCTGCATCGGTTTGAAGCTCAGCTCTACTGCGAGCTAGCTTATGGGCTCATCAAGTTTCTCAACCTCTCTGTGAAATGGAGACAATCATCGTACCTATGCCATAGAGTTGTATGTAAGTAAATGCAGAAGTAAATAACTAAATGCTCTAGGGCACTTAGAACAGTTCCAGACCCATAGCAAGTGACCACAGAAGCACAGCTTTTATTATTACAACATAGTACCATCAACAGTGCTTATTTGTAAGACTGAATCATCAAGTATTATCCCTGTATCGTCTGTTTTTAAAGAGCAATCACTTGAAAGGCAGGAGAGTGAAAATGGAGAGAAACAGTTGATGACAGCAAGGAAGCTTAAGCTTAATCACTTTCTCTTTGAGAACTGATGCAATCAAAAATGTTACGTTCTTAAACAGATATGGTGAGAAAATTTAGGTATCTGAAATATTTGTTATCTGCAATTCCACTGAGAGTAACAGAAAAATGACATATTACATTTAGATTCAGAATTTTTAAGTGAATGTTATTTTCAGTATATTAAAAGAAATCTTTTCTTCCACCATGCCTTCAGAATTGAAAAAAGAGAAAGGGAGAAAGTTCTTTTGAAAGGAGTTCTGCGCATAGCAGTGGGACAGCTCAGCCTAAGTGGAAGTTCCTGGGGTGAGGAAAACTTGGACACGATTCAGCTGTTTCTAAGTGATATAAAGACCCAGCTTTGCAGTTTGTGAAATTGCCAGATCTCTCTTGGAATAAGGCTTCCCTACCTTGCACACAAATGTGTCACAGATGTGTTTCTTCTCTTTACTGAAAAGAGACCACATAACAAATCTACTTATTCCTATTCCCTTAATCGAAAGAAGCAGGAGACAGTGGTTCTTTCATTTTTCTAAAAAATGAGTAAAAGCTGCTTACTAAATTTTTGTCAGTATATTGTCTCAAGCTAATAAGTATCTCTGCTTTAGAGATTTTTTTAAAATAGTAAATCACTCAGAAAATGTTGTGCTCAATTTTCAGTCTAAAAGCAGATTAAAATCATGTATCATCATCACTCATAACTTTTTCATTGTACCTCATCAGGAGAAAGAAAATAAGAGTTGTATTGATTAATGGTCCTAATTCAGTCTAATTTTGACAATAAGTTAATACAGTCGTCAATATTTCAATCTTTGTAATAAATCTTCTGAAGGTGGAAAGAAATGCCAGCCAGTGCCAAGAAAACGTAGGGTTAGTGCGCCCTCTCACAGTGTAGCACCTTTTCTCATTTAATCCCTCCCAATAACCCTTAGAGAATCTAAACAGAAGGGTTGCTAGGGCTTCGTGGTAAAGTAGACTGCCTGACATTATCCTTCAACTGCAGCTGTGTGGACTAAAAAAAATAGCTGACAGATAAGTCAATGAGATAATTTTATTTTCTTACGGAATCTTTTGGATTCTCTTAACATTTAGGGCTTAATTCCAAATAATAACCAATTGTTTAAGTAGGTAACTTCCAGCGGAGAATGGATTATTAAAAGCTCCCCATCAATATTTACTCTTGAAAAAACAACGAGAAGCAAATCAAATTTTGGAACATATAAAAATAACATTTTAGGGCTTCCCTGGTGGCGCAGTGGTTGAGAGTCCGCCTGCCGATGCAGGGGACACGGGTTCGTGCCCCGGTCCGGGAGGATCCCACATGCCGTGGAGCGGCTGGGCCCGTGAGCCATGGCCGCTGAGCCTGCGCGTCCGGAGCCTCTGCTCCGTAACGGGAGAGGCCACAGCAGTGAGAGGCCCGCGTACCGCAAAAAAATAAATAAATAAAACTAAAAATAAATAACATTCTACTGCAATCAAGTACTTTATCCCATCCATATAAGACTCTATTAGTAGACAAGAGATATATCCAATATGATTTGTTCAGTAAAAGAACAAAAGAAGTTTCATAAAATTCCCACCTTTTCCTAAGAACGGTGAAAATAATAGCCTCCTAAGCTCCAGGCTTTCTGCTGTGGTTGAGAATCATAATCGCTTTTAACCATCTCATCAACCCCATCCAGAAGATGGCATCACAGAACTCAATTTAAAACTCAAGACTTAGGGCTTCCCTGGTGGCGCAGTGGTTAAGAGTCCGCCTGCTGATGCAGGGGACACGGGTTTGTGCCCCGGTCCGGGAGGATCCCACATGCCGCGGAGCGGCTGGGCCCGTGAGCCATGGCCACTGAGCCTGCGTGTCCAGAGCCTGTGCCCCGCAACGGGAGAGGCCACAAAAATGAAAGGCCCGCGTCCGGCAAAAAAAACAACTCAAGGCTTAGAGACACTGAAGAATTTGTCTTATTTCCAAACCTGGGCTTTAATTCATCATAATATACTACTTATACTCTTAGTTAAAAAAGATTATAAGGCAACAGTCTTAATCTGATAAACTATATTTATCCTAAACCAACAGCCAATATCATACGAACGGCAAACAAGAAATCAATGCTTAAGAACCGTAAGACTGCACATGAAAGACATTAACAATTGATACAAAAAAACCCAAGTAGATACATATGTGGAAAAAATTATCAGCTTTACTAGTATGTGAAAGTGTAATTTTTGAAAGTGAGACACCCTTTATATTCACATTTATTTATTTTATTGGTCAAAATAGCAAACATTTCAAATATAATTCTTTAAGGATACACTGAAATAATTGTAGAAGGGCAAATGTCTCAACTTCTCTGGACAGAAATTTATCAATAAATATAGACTCAGACATTTCATATGCTTTGTTCAAATAATTCAAAACATTGTTCAAAACATTACATATTTACTAAGGAAATAATTAGAAATTTGAACAATTTATATGAAAAGCTATCCTTTGAAATGTTATATCTAACTTTGAAAAAATTGGAACCAGCCTAACTATTGAACAATAGAGGAATGGTTATATTAATTTTAGTTCATCCTTATTACAGAATATTAAGCTAACTCCTAAAATCCTGTTTGAATATTCAAAACTTAAAAACGATTTATATCAAAATATAAATAGCTAAAGCTAAATGAAAAAAAGGTAGCATAGTTTAAATATTATACAATCCTAATCACCTATTTATACAGTAATAGAAAATGACTAAAAGTAAATACATCAAAATGTTGACAATAGTTATCAACATAACTATTACGTTATGATAGCTATATGATTGATTTTGATCTACATTTTCATACGTTTCTGTATTTTTCAAAGTCCCTACAGGAAACTTGCATAAGTGTTATACTTTTTTTTTTGTTTTTTTTGTTTTTTGCGGTACGCGGGCCTCTCACTGTTGTGGCCTCTCCCGTTGCGGAGCACAGGCTCCGGACACGCAGGCTCAGCGGCCATGGCTCACGGGCCCAGCCGCTCCGCGGCATGTGGGATCCTCCCGGACCGGGGCACAAACTCTTGTCCCCTGCATCGGCAGGAGGACTCTCAACCACTGCGCCATCAGGGAAGCCCTATACTCCTTAAAAATGTTATTAAAAAAACATGATAGTCTCATATAATGGTATTCTATAGGTAAAAATTTCAAGACTGCCTCAATTTTTATCCACAAAGGGCTCCCGTATTAGTGACCTATTTTCATCGATACTTCTATTCAACTTTCACAAATAAAACAGCTCCTATCACATTGTTGATGCTCATAGAGTAAACGAACGCATGACCATCACTGTGGTCCCCTCAGCAAGCACACCTCTCCTGCTGTTCTGGAATCTGGCTTTTTTCTTTTTAAACATCTTTATTGGAGTATAATTGCTTTACAATGGTGTGTTAGCTTCTGCTGTATAACAAAGTGAATTGGCTATACATATACATATATCCCCATATCTCTTCCCTCTTGCGTCTCCCTCCCTCCCACCCTCCCCATCCCACCCCTCTAGGTGGTCACAAAGCACTGAGCTGATCTCCCTGTGCTATGCGGCTGCTTCCCACTAGCTATCTATTTTACATTTGGTAGTGTATATATGTCCATGCTACTCTCTCACTTTGTCACAGCTTACCCTTCCCCTCCCCATATCCTCAAGTCCATGCTCTAGTAAGTCTGTCTTTATTCCCATCTTACCCCTGGGTTCTTCATGACCTTTTTTTTTTTTTTCTTAGATTCCATATATATGTGTTAGCATTTGGTATTTGTTTTTCTCTTTCTGACTCACTTCACTCTGCATGACAGACTCTAGGTCCATCCACCTCACTACAAATAACTCAATTTCGTTTCTTTTTATGGCTGAGTAATATTCCATTGTATATATGTGCCACATCTTCTTTATCCATTCATCTGTTGATGGACACTTAGGTTGCTTCCATGTCCTTGCTATTGTAAATAGAGCTGCAATGAACATTTTGGTACGTGACTCTTTTCGAATTACGGTTTTCTCAGGGTATATGCCCAGTAGTGGGATTGCTGGGTCATATGGTAGTTCTATTTACGGTTTTTTAAGGAACCACCATACTGTTCTCCATAGTGGCTGTATCAATTTACATTCCCACCAACAGTGCAAGAGTCTTCCCTTTTCTCCACACTCTCTCCAGCATTTATTGTTTCTAGATTTTTTGATGATGGCCATTCTGACTGGTGTGAGATGATATCTCACTGCAGTTTTGATTTGCATTTCTCTAATGATTAATGATGTTGAGCATTCTTTCATGTGTTTGTTCGTAATCTGTATATCTTCTTTGGAGAAATGTCTATTTAGGTCTTCTGCCCATTTTTGGATTGGGTTGTTTGGTTTTTTTGTTATTGAGCTGCATGAGCTGCTTTTAAATTTTGGAGATTAATTCTTTGTCAATTGCTCCATTTGCAAATATTTTCTCCCATTCTAAGGGTTCTCTTTTGGTCTTGTTTATGGTTTCCTTTGCTGTGCAAAAGCTTTTAAGTTTCATTAGGTCCCATTTTTTTATTTTTGTTTTTATTTCCATTTCTCTAGGAGGTGGGTCAAAAAGGATATTGCTGTGATTTATGTCATAGAGTGTTCTGCCTACGTTTTCCTCTAAGAGTTTGATAGTGTCTGGCCTTACATTTAGGTCTTTAATCCATTTTGAGTTTATTTTTGTGTATGGTGTTAGGGAGTGTTCTAATTTCATACTTTTACATGTACTTAATTGTAGTACAAACTGTCAGTCCTGCCCAAAGAAGTAGGGAACAAGGAGTGGCAAGCCTGAGTTAAACAACTGCCAGGGTCTGCGCTTAAAGTGTAAGCAACCCACTCCTAAGTGTAATGATAAAACTGTCACTGAGTCCTGGGGTTCTTGTCCCCTATCACCTTCAGACCACTAACTATGAGAATCTATGGGGCAGGCTCCCCCTCTTTGGGATACATGTCCATTTGTTCAGTTCAAAGAAGAAGCAATTCTCACTTGACAAAAAGGTTGGAATTCCGTAAACTGCTAAATTTCTTCATGAGATTTCCAGAGTCAAGTGACTTCACGCAATAATTTCTAGGCAAGTTTGTCCATACTTTGAACAAATTCCCTCTTTATTCTAAATATCCATAGAATAATATATATATGCATAGACATCGACATAAATATGTCTTCCAGGTGCTGTACTGGAAATTGAGAGTCAGACAAGACAGAAAGGGATTTACAGTCTTCTAGCACCTTCCAGCATCAACAATGCCTACCCAACTAAATTCAACATTTATTTGTCCATGGTGGGGGGAACATTAGAATGAATTATTTCAGATTCTAAACATTGATTATATCAGGGCAATGGATCAATGAAATGATTCTTTTTCATTTTAACTTTTCATAATTTTTCCAAATTTTCTTTCATTGAGTATATATTACTTTTATAATGGAGAAAAAAACATTAAAATGCTTAATATTCTCTGCCCTTGCAGAAATTAACACCTGGCAAGGAGAGAGTTTTCAGACTAAGTATATGACAGTATAAAGAGTACTACCCTCACAATACAAAGTTTTGGGGAGCCCCAATGAGAGAAAAGATGAATTCTGTCCAGGAAGGAAGAGGAACCACACGTTGAGTGAACTTCACAGATGCAGCAGCTTCTGAAGCAGGCCTTGAAGTATGAGTAATATTTGTATCTGATGAAGAAGAACGTTCCAAGGAAGAAGTCAGCATGGAAAGCCTCAGACATGAAAGCCCAGAACATGCTAGGGAAAGGGCAGTTAATCTGGGGTCACAGCCCTTATTTGATGTGGCCGTCCCAACTGTCACCCTATCCCAACCCAATGTTCAATCTTGATTAACTTTTAATTCTTCAATACACATTTGGATTGTTTCTTATTTTAATATGTTTCACATTAAATGTGTCTATGTGTGTCATCTGTACCAATGTTAATATTATTTCAAAAGTGAAACTGATTTCAAACTTAAACAGATTTAAGTGTTCAGTCAATTCATTCGATTTGCATTTTAGATACTTCTCTTGAGAAATTATAATGGTTCCCCACAGCTCATTATTTCTTATCAATTTGATTAAAGGTTCTGTAACTTAGCTAACTCAGGTATAGAACAACATTTAGAAAAGCATATTTAACTGGTTTTATGACATATGTGAGGATGTGAACTATAATATAAGTATGCAGAATAGTTTCTGGCAGAAATCTTTTCAGACACTTCAACCAGAGACTCCACTTAATCAACATAAAGCCAGTTAGAGGAAATCATTTCACAGTGACAAAAGGAGTGTCCAAACAAGGAACAGAAGACTGGAGCTCTAATCCTAGTTCCTCTACTTACTAGCCATGAGATTACAGCAAGTGATAAAATCTGAACCTCAGTTTTCCCATTTGTGAAAGACATAATAATAAATACTATGTATTCCTTACTTCACAAGATTATTAAAATCACATCAGAATGTACATGTCAAAATAGATAACCAACAAGGACCTACTGTATAGCACAGAGAACTCTGCTCAATATTCTGTAATAATGAAATGGGAAAAGAATTTGAAAAAGAATAGATACATGTATATGTATAAAAATTAAATATTATGTTTTAAAAATGTACATGTCATTAGTTATGCAATTGTTAAAGACCTTAAAGATAATCTCATTAGGTTTCTAGATTTTGCTCCAAGAACACCACTCAGGGGCCCCTAACAAGATGTAGGAAGGGTGGAAACAGGATGAGAGGTATTGCTGCTGAATGGACAGTGTCCTCTCTCTCACACCCGCATTTTCAGCTGAGGAGTCCTAGATTATCTGCTTTACATACTGAGCTCCACAAAAGCTTCCATTTGAAGAAAATGCCCAATAGTTTCAAAGGATTGAAAACCACTGATTTATCCAACTGTCTCATATAACAATGAAAAAGTAAAACAGAGAGAAGCTAAATAACCACTCCGCCCCAGCTTTAAGTAACTATTATAAAGGGGCTGGGCAAATAATAAAATCCAAGCCTTCTGTTTCCAAGCCCAGTGCCTTTTATGACATACCACATGGAAGTGTTAAATAAATATGTGTACTGACACCAAAGTACTAAGAATCGGTACAAGTGTGTATAGGAGACATGACATCACCTGTACAGTATGAAAATTCTGTTCAGCAATATAGAACTATAGTTCATTCATTAACTTGCATATTTATTCAATAAATATTAAGTGTCAGATATGTGCCATTGTTCTAAGTACTGATTTCAACACTGTATACAATTCAATTTCAAAGAAGTTATGACGTCCAAGCTTAACACTGAAATACAACATTCCACTCTTTTATGGAATTGAATAATAGGTGGAGTATTATAAATTTAATTATTGCCCATACAAAAATACTCCTTTAATTTCAATAGTGAAATAAACACTAAGTTACTTGTATCTGGGCACACCTCACTGAATTTCCTCTTATTAATTTGCTCCTTCTATCAAAAGCTAACACTCCACTTGTGAAATACCTTCCATCTACTCTCACCTTCAAGGAATTGGAACATTCAGGCACCTCCCTTATCTTCTTTATATTTATTTTTCTCCCCTTCTGGTTACCATTCTGAAGGATGTAAATATGCTCTAATATCTCCCATATTGAAAACAAAACAAAACCCTTCTTTGCCCCCAGACCAACTGCCACCCAATTTCCTTTCTTTGTTTCAAAGCAAATATTTTTGGAAAGAGCTGTCTAAAGCCACGGTGTTTTTCCCATTCTTACCCCCGCCAGTATCTATAGTAGAAGGCAAGCTCCATTGTCTCTTCCCTCTAGTATGTGAGAGAAGGGATCCTGTTTGTTCACCAGCCCCAGCACTTGGAACATCACCTACCACATGCCTAACTCAGTAAATATTTGTAAAAATAAATCATCTAGAACCATACAGTGATTTAGTGAATTATGTATTACATAGCTTGCCAATTTCTCATATATTTCTGAAGGATGGCTCACAATATATGCTAAATCTTAACTGATCCCAAATTATATAAATTCCTTCAACCACTATTTGAAAAGATGTATAATGACCCATAATGCTAGAGTAAAGTTAATCTATAAATGAAATTTAATCCCTACCAAAATTGCAAAAAGGATAGTTTTTATATAACCAAGATAATTCTAAAATCCATTTTAAAGAACAAATATTTTTAAATAACTAGGAAGATCTGACGAAGAAGAATAATGTAGGTAAAATTGCACTATAAGATATAAAAACTGTTACAAAATAACAGTAATTAAAACAGCATGAATCTGGTACAGGAGGAGAACTCAGAAACAGATTACAGAGTTCAGAATTGAGCTCAAATATATTTGAGAATTTTGTAAATAAAAAAGATTGCACTTCAAATCAGGGAGGGACATAGTGGTTATTCGAGAAAAGGTCTTGGGACAACTGCCTACATACTTGCAAAATAAATAAGTAACCCTTCCTTACTCCTCACACTGAATTTGAAACAAATTCACAGTAGAAAATAAAGTACTGGAAAATAATTTTACAGCCTTGGAGTGAGGAAGGCCTTTTGAGTGTATCAACAAAACTAAAACCATAAAGAAAAACACTGACTGGAGACAAACTCAATGACAAACTTAAAAGTGAAAGAATGTATATGATAAAAACAACAACAAAAAAAACCCTAGAAAACACTGTCAATAAGATTAAAAGGCAAACAAAAAGCTAGCAAACATTTTTACATCACATATATGATAAAGGATTACAAAATCCTTGTTATCGTTAAATCAACTGGGAAAAGAACATTCCAATAGATAAATGGGCAAAGGAAATAGACAATTCACCAAAGAATAAATATAAATGGTCAGTAAACATTAAAAAGATAGCCAGTCTCATTACTAATCAAAAGAAGGTAAGTTAAAATATTAAATTTCCTTTACCTATTACCTTAGCCAGCTAAATTTAGAGTATGGGAACTACACTGGATTGGCAAGGGGATAGAAAACAGAACTCTTATGCACCTGTGACAGAGTAAACCAACACAAAGTTTGTGGGAGTTAGTCTGGTATCAAATGTAAAACATACAATAAGGGAATAGCCAGACAATTAATATATAAAGGGTATTCTTTGCAGAGTCATTTATAATTGAATAAAAGGCCATCAATAGATTATTGAAAATATCATTATCGATCCATACAAAGAACTACTATGGAGACCTACAGTTTTGAAATATAGAAAGATATCCATAATATGTCAAGTGGAAAATAAAAGATTACAGAGCTGTTCTACCTCCTAAATATTTCTGAATCAGTCCCCTTCTTTCATCTCCATCATTACTCTGGTGCAAGCGAACATCTTCTCTTTCCTGCACCCCCAGTTTCCTCTTGGGCCTTCCGCGGGTGGAATTTCCATGTGCAGCCATGCGGGTAGTTTTACAATGCTAGTATCTGATTATCTTACTCCTCGCTGAAAAAGTTCACTACCCTTTGCCTGATCTGAACCTCCTTATTCCTCTAGCTCTCTCTCTTGCCTCCCTCCCCCCTTGCTCTTGGTACCCCAACCCCCAGTGGCCTTCTTTCAGTTCTTCTGCTCCCCTAGATGCACTCTAACCTCAGTCCCTTGCACTTGTTCTCTGTCTGGAACCTTCTTGCCCACCCTGCACCACCCATCACCACATTATGTCTGTTGACACCTCTGCATCTTCCAACGCTCAGCACAGATGCCATTTCCTCAGGAAAGTCTTCCCAACCACAAAGCATAGACTGGAGCCCCCTTTATGTACCCTCATAGCTCTCTTTCTTTTTTCGTGATCACCTTATCACAGTTTGCAATTATATATTTGTGGATTACATCATAATGATCTATCTCCCTCCTCAGGCTGAGGACAAAAACAAGGACCATTTCTATTTTCTTCACTATTATGTATCACTGATACATATTAAACACAATTTAGAGACTGACATGTATCAGGCACTGAAATATCTTATAAGTGAAGGAAGGAAGGGAGGGCAAAAGGAAAGGAAAGAATAAGGATTTGGTACTCTGTTACTTGAAAATCAATAAGAACATCAAGACCCAAAATAACTTCTTGATTATTATTTTTAAAAATGAGTACATCCATCACAGATTTTTAACCATAAAAGCAATAAACAGTCACATCACCAAAGAAGATATACAGATGACAAATAAGCATATGAAGACATGTTCCATATCATATGTCATCAGGGAAATATAAATTAAAATAACGAGATACCACTACACACCTATTAAAATGACTGAAATCCAGAACACTGACAACACCAAATGCTGGCAAGGATCTAAAGCAACAGGAACTCTCTTTCCTGGTGAGAATGCAAAATGTACAACCATTTTGGAGGAAAGTTTGGTGATTTCTTACAAAACTAAATATACTCCTATCATACGATCTAGCAGTTGCCTTCCTTGGTATTTTTCCCCAGAAGATGAAAACTTAGGTCCACACAAAAACTGGCACACAGATGTTTATAATAGCTCTATTCGTAATTGACAAAGCTTGGAAACAACCATGATGTCCTTTAGTAACTGAATGGATAAACAAACTGTGTTACATCCAGACAATGGAATATTATCCAGTGCTAAAAGAAATTAGCTAACAAACCATGAACAGACATGAAGGAAACTTAAATGCATATTACTAAGTGAAAAAAGCCAATCTAAAAAGACTACATACTGTATGATCCCAACTACATGAATTCTGGAAAAGTCAAAACTATGGAGACAGTAAAAACATCAGTTGTTGTCAAGAGTTGGGGGGAGAGGGCTTCCCTGGTGGCGCAGTGGTTAAGAATCCGCCTGCCAATGCAGGGGACATGTGTGGCACACAAGCCTGTGTGCCACAACTACTGAGCCTGCGCTCTAGAGCCCGTGAGCCACAACTACTGAGCCCATGTGCCACAACTACTGAAGCCCACACGCCTAGAGCCCGTGCTCCACAAAAAGAGAAGCCATAGCAGTGAGAAGCCCACGCACTGCAACGAAGAGTAGCCCCCGCTCACCACAACTAGAGAAAGCCTGCACACAGCAATGAAAACCCAACGCAGCCAAAAACAAATGAATTTTTTAAAAAAAGAAGAGTTGCGGGGAGAGAGGGATGAATAGGCAGAGCACAAAGGATTTTAGAGCAGTAAAACTACTCTGTATCATACTATAATTGTGGATATATGCCATTATACATTTGTCCATATAATGCAAAGAGTGAACCATAACATAAACCAACATGGACTTTGGGAGATAATGATGCATCACTGTAGGTTCATCAATTATAACAAATACATCACTCTGGTGGGGAATGCTGATAAGAGCGGAGGCTGTGCAGTGTAGGGATAGGGGGTATATGGGAAATCTCTGGACTTTCTGCTTAATTTTGCTATGAACTTAAAAATGGTCTAAAAATAGTTCCTTAAAATAAGAAGTTTTTGTTTTTGTTTTTTACTATTTATTCTTCTCAAATCAGAGGATCAATGATGCATTGTCTGGTTATTGTTCCTCACTGCCATAAACAAGATGGACGATTCATCTCCTGTGGCAGGATCACTGTTTGCATCAAGTTTACAGGACCTCATGAATTCTGATGCCAAGAACCAGACCCATCTCTAACCCAGAGCCCTGATTTCCTAAGCATTGTCAATAACAAAGCCAGTTTTATTTTCCATTTGCTTACAGTAAATCAAAACTTCGATGTTGAATTGATGATTCCCGATTTCTACTTCTCAATCTGTCTTGCCATGGCCTTAAAATAATTCCACTTTCTTGGGGAAAGTTCATTATAAACCCAAAAGGGAAAGAACGATTTCCTCTTCATCCTCTCTTTTCCTAGGCTTTCCACACGACACACCACAAAGCCCATCAAATCCACCCCTGACCACCTATGAAACTCAGGGCAGACATTTTGCTCCCCATGATTATTAAGTTTCATTCCATGGATCCCAGTTCAACATTATATTTGTTAAATTTGAAATTGCAATAACCAATGTTTATCTGTCAACACAGTGAAGAATTCAGGCCTATTTGTAGAGCCCAGCCCATTTCTCCAAATTAGGTTTTTCTGATCTCACTTAGGAAAGTGAACGACATTAAGGGAGAAGACTATAGTGGTTGAAAGTGGCTTATGATTTTCTTTTTAAAGGATTCAAGAAATTCACTGTGTATTTTGGCATCAAATACATATTATATAAATTGTGTGTAACTATAGGCAGATTGGCACCTGTGGATAGTGGGTGGTTGAAGATTTACAGTCAATATTTAGTCAACAGCTCAGTCATTTTGTACTGGATATAAATGTCTGTGACTTCTTTTATACATTATTTTCCACGGTGCTCACAAGCTCATGTTATCTTTTTCTTGACCAGTTATACAAAATAATTTTTAAAATAATACATTTCAAAGACATTTGACATAACACAAAATAGGTCTGCAAGTGTGTTTATATACGTAGCGTAATTGAAAGAGCAGATTCACAGCTGGTAGACCTTCATCGGGTCATTCAACATTTCTGGAAGTGAGATTCCCTTACCTATATAATAAAAAATAAGCCACATGAACTCCAAGACCTCATTTGCCTTCTCAAATAATCTTTTAATTTATGTAAGAGCCTGCTTGTATCTCACTTACAACATTTATCAGATCCTACTTATGTTTTAGTTATCTGAGTTCTTCATACTCTATCCATTCCCCTTTACCTCCTCCAATTTCAGGTTCTTGAAGCCAGGGACTCTGTTTCATTCATCTGTATATTCCCTCTTCCAACTTGATAAATTAAAAAAAAAAAAATTCTCTGATCACAGCCTCCAATCCGTCCTGCTTACTTGTGCAAATGCTCTCGTAAAAATTCTACCACCTCCCATGACTTCCAATCCATAGATGCCACTCTCAGTACTCATCAATCTTCCCTTGTCTTCATTTGCCTCTAGCATTCTTCCTCTCCATGCCAGTACTCAACCAGGTTAACAATGCTGGATAAATTTATAAAGTCATATACATTGGTACAGTGGGTTCAACATTTTAAAATATTTCCCTCCCTCCCACTAGGTATCCATATAACAGTAAGGCTGTTCCTCTTAAATGTGTTAATAGGCAGTACTCTGTTGACCGTCACATAACTGGGTGTGTAAGTTGTTGTCTCTGGCTTCTGGTTCCCAGTCTAACCCCTAGTCATAGTCATTAACCGCAATGATAGATGTCTGTTTCAAGAGGCAAATGGGTACCCTCCAAGGCTTAGGTTCTTTCCTGAAACCCTGCTCCCCCTTACCAAACACCATTTTTGTCTTCATTGCCAGATATGGGATCTATTTATGGGGATATTCTATGACAAAATGTTCATTTCTTTTTACAAAAGCAACTCAAAAGAAATATTTAAAGGAGAATATGCATTTTCCCAATAATCTTAGAAACCATGCCCCTCTGAGTCCATGCACTAGCTTTGCAGTGAAGTCTGGTTCCCCACTCTCTCCACATACATAGTATCTTTACCCCTCTGTGTGTGTTTATGTGTGTATGTGGAAGGATACATCACTGGAAAATTAGGAGCAAGCACCATTGAAGGGATACTCAATTCATTTTTACCTTGATAGCCATTTCTTAGAGAGACTAAAGAAGAGTATGCTCACTATAGCTGGTACTGCGAAAAATGCCCTTTCTTTTCCTGAAATATTAGTTATTATCAACTAATAACTAATTATTAGTTCATTTAGAAAAATCACAGTCCAAATTAGGAGCTACAAAGATCATACTCAGAAACACACATATGGATCAACAGAACAGAATAGAGAGCCCAGAAATAAACCCACACACCTACGGTCAATTAATCTTTGACAAAGTAGGCAGGAATAAACAATGCGGAAAAGACAGTCTCTTTAGCAAGTGGTGTTGGGAAAGTTGGACAGCCGCATATAAAGCAGTGAAGTTAGAACACACCCTCACACCATACACAAAAATAAACTCAAATTGGCTTAAAAACTTAAATACAAGACATGACACCATAAAATTTCTAGGAGAGAACATAGGCAAAACATTCTCTGACATAAATTGTACCAATATTTTCTTAGGTCAGTCTTCCAAGGCAAGAGAAATAAAAGCAAAAATAAACAAATGGGACCTAATCAAACTTTTAAGCTTTTGCACAGCAAAGGAAACCATAAGCAAAACGAGAAAAGACAAGCTATAGACTGGAAGAAAATATTTGCGAATATTGCAAACGACAAGGGCTTAATTTCCAAAATATACAAACAGCTCATACAACTACAACAAAAAACACAAACAACCCAATCAAAGAATGGGCAGGAGACCTAAATAGACATTTCTCCAAAGAAGACATACAGATGGCCAATAGGCACATGAAAAGATGCTAGTCATCACGAATTATTAGAGAAATGCAAATCAAAACTACAATGAGGTACCACCTGACACCAGTCAGAATGGCCATCATTTTAAAAGTCTACAAATAGCAAATGCTGGAGAGGGTGTGGAGAAAAGGGAACCCTCCCACACTGTTGATGGGAAAGTAAATTGGTGCAGCCACCATGGAAAACAGTATGGAGGTTCTTCAAAAAAACTAGAAATAGAATTGCCATATGATCCAGCAATCCCACTCCTGGGCATAAAATCCAGAAAAAAAACTGTAATTTGAAAAGATAACATGCACCCCAATGCTCATAGCAGCACTATTTATAATAGCCAAGACATAGAAACAACCTAAATGTCCACTGACGGATGAATGGATAAAGAAGATTTGATATATATACACACACATAAAAAAGAATGAAATAATGCCATTTGCAGCAACATGGATGGACCTAGAGATTATCATGCTAAATGAAGTAAGTCAGAAAGAGAAAGACAAATACCATATGATATCACTTATATGTGGAATCTAAAATATGACACAAAAGAACTTATCTACGAAACAGAAACAGACTCACAGACATAGAGAACAGACTTGTGGTTGCCAAGGGGGTTGGGGGGTGGGTGGGGATGGATTGGGAGATTGGGATTAGCAGATCCGAACTATTATATATATAGAATGGATAAACAACAAGGCCCTACTGTATAGCACAGGATATATTCAATATCCTGTAATAAATGATAATGGAAAAGAATATATATGTATAACTGAATCACTTGGCTGTACAGCAGAAATTAACACATTGTAAATCAACTATATTTCAGTAAAATAAATTTTAAAAATCATATTCAGAACTCACCCTTTCTAGGTATTCTTCTAAAAATCAATAATTTAATTTACTAAAAATTTAAAACAAGTTTTTTAAGACTTCTAAGGGTACATTCACCTACTCTCTCTTTCTCCTGAAGACCACCTTGTTTTCTTCCCTGAAGGTTTAAAACATTCTCTTATACATTTTCAAACTCAGCCTCATCACAGTCCAGTGATATTTTCAAAATCAACAGTGACTTCTGAGAGTCAACCTCATTTCTGTTTGACAGTCCTCCCACAGTTTACACATTACCTTCAAATGACTTGGCTTTAGTTCTAGGGTTTGTACAAACTAGGGTTTGTAATTAACCCATGGTGTGACTATTTGATGCAGGTAAATTTTTACCAAACCTGGAAGGGGCCTCCACAAGAAGCAAGTAGGAGCCTCACTCCACAAACTCAGATGTGCAAGAGACCAGCTTTATTTTCCCATTATTCCACTTCCTTTCTGAGTCTCCATTCTGTGGGGTTAGTGGGCAGTGAATTCCCAGCAATCAGCAACTCCACTTTTCTGGAGGTTGGCCTAACTCTCTGAGGACAGGGGAGAGCTTTCATAGTAGCAAGACACTGATAAAGGGCATTTGCCATTCATCTACACGAAGCCTCCCAAGACATTCCCTTATGGCTGTCTGCATGATCCCGTCAAACCTGGCTGTTCTCTCCCCTATTTACATTCCTGGGGACCCAGGAACTGTCTGAGCTTTGGTACCACACTGGGGCACCAGAATCTCTGTGAAGCAATCCATGACCCCATTTGCCTAGCTCTAATTTACTGCCAGTTGTTGTTGCTTCTGTGGGCATCTACCCAGGATGCAGGAAACAGATCGCCCCCGATCTCAGCATCTTTGAGTTTCTTGATGGTTGGCTGTACCCCTAAGACTTTCTCTGGGACCCACCTACATCTCTGCCCTCCTTACTTCCCCTACATATACTTTCCCATCCCCATCCAAACTCCCCATATTCCAAGAAATATTTTTCTAATCTATAGAAAGCCCAGAGATAAACCCACACACCTATGGTCAACTAATCTATGACAAAGGAGGCAAGGATATACAATGGAGAAAAGACAGTCTCTTCAATAAGTGGTGCTGTGAAAACTGGACAGCTACATGTAAATGAATGAAATTAGAATACTCCCTAACACCATACACAAAAATAAACTCAAAATGGATTAAAGACCTAAATGTAAGACCGGACATTATAAAACTCTTAGAGGAAAACATAGGAAGAACACTCTTTGACATAAATCACAGCAAGATCTTTTTTGATCCATCTCCTAGAGTAATGGAAATAAAAACAAAAATAAACAAATGGGACCTAATGAAACATCAAAGCTTTTGCACAGCAAAGGAAACCATAAACAAGACGAAAAGACAACCCTCAGAATGGGAGAAAATATTCGCAAACGAATAAATGGACAAAGGATTAATCTCCAAAATATATAAACAGCTCATGCAGCTCAATATCAAAAAAACATACAACCCAATCCAAAAATGGGCAGAAGACCTAAATAGACATTTCTCCAAAGAAGACATACAGATGGCCAAGAAGCACATGAAAAGCTGCTCAACATCACTAATTATTAGAGAAATGCAAATCAAAACTACAATGAGGTATCACCTCACACCAGTTAGAATGGGCATCATCAGAAAATCTACAAACAACAAATGCTGCGGAGGGTGTGGAGAAAAGGGAACCCTCCTGCACTGTTGGTGGGCATGTAAATTGATACAGCCACTATGGAGAACAGTATGGAGGTTCCTTAAAAAACTAAAAATAGAATTATCATATGATCCAGCAATCCCACTACTGGGCATATACCCAGAGAAGACCATAATTCAAGAAGACACATACACCCAATGTTCATTGCAGCACTATTTACAAGAGCCAGGTCATGGAAGCAACCTAAATGCCCATCGACAGACAAATGGATAAAGAAATTGTGGTACATATATACAATGGAATATTACTCAGCCATAAAAAGGAACGAAATTGAGTCATTTGTTGAGACGTGGATGGATCTAGAGACTGTCATACAGAGTGAAGTAAGTCAGAAAGAGAAAAACAAATATCGTATATTAACACATGTATGTGGAACCTAGAAAAATGGTACAGATGAGCCGGTTTGCAGGGCAGAAGTTGAGACACAGATGTAGAGAACAAACATATGGACACCAAGGGGGGAAAACCACGGTGGGGTGGGGATGGTGGTGTGCTGAACTGGGCGATTGGGATTGACATGTATACACTGATGTGTATAAAGCTGATGACTAATAAGAACCTGCAGTATAAAAAAACAAACAAACATAAAAACAACTAATACTAAACTTTCTTTGGGTTATTTGTAAGGAAATATGTTAATATAAATGTTTCAGACATTACATGAAATTTCTAAAATTTCTAAAAATATGTTCTGGTATAATGTTATAAGTCATAAGTCTAGTTATTACTTTAAAATGTATATCTCAGAAATAACTAAAAATATATATATATATTTTTTCTCATCTAGAGGAATTGTTTTCTCTATCTCACGAAGTTTCTTCCAGGCATTTTGTCTGAAATCCTGTTCTGGCTCTCACTCGCCTCTTGAAGTGACAAGCACCCACCTGCATGCTCTAGCCTCCCTGGCCCCTATTGACTTTCTTAAGCACCCAACCTTCCCTTGGCCTGGATACTCTCTCAGTCCTGCATTTGGCTACCGCCTCCCCATCCTTCCTGCCTCAGTTTAAATGTCACCTCTTCAGTGAACTTTCCCTGATCACCCTATGCAGCCAGCCATTATCCTTTGTTACTGTTTGTTGCCTTCATAGACCTATCACAGCCCATTATTTTTTGTTTCTCTTTTGTTTACCTGTTTGTTGTCTGTATCCCCTCTGGACTGTAAGTTCTAGGACAGCAGAGACGATATCTGTCTTAAGGTTAAGAGCATGAACTTTGGAGCCAATGTGCCTGGGTTCTAATCTCAGCTCTATACTTACTAGCTGTGTGACCTTGGGCAAGTTACTCAACTTCTTTGTGACTCAGTTTCCTCATCTGTAAAATGTGGGAAACATAACTCATAGAGTTGTTATGACAATTAAATGAGTCAATACCTGGCACACAGTAAGTGCTATCAAGTGTTTATTAGACAAAGTATTGTACCTAATAATTGGTAAATGCCTAAATCATATGGGATGCTTAAACCAAATTTGTTGAATATAGAAATTAATAAAAGAATCAGTGAATGAATGAATGAATGAATACATACTACAAGTCCAAACACATATAGTCTTACATCTGTGACTCACTTGCCCTATTAGCTGAACCACAGTGCAACAAGATCAAGGTCATTTGCTTGAATCTTAAAAAGGGAAGCATAATTTATTGTTTCACAGCAACTAACTACATCTCTCAGCCTGTGTAGCTGCCTAGCAATTGAATACTGCTGTTTTCGTCTGGAATGCATAAATTCTGAATGAGTCAATGTTTGTTTGTCACAGTTAATATACAAATCATATACAGGACATATTTTATTTACTGTAGTTTCATAGTTTCACCTGCTTTATAAATGATAGCTCTCACTTTTAATCATCCTATGAAAACTGTGTAATTTTACCAACAATAATCCTAGAATCTGAGAAGAAAAATATAATAGCAACTTAATTCTGGTCTCCTTAAAATTATTTACATATGTATAAAATTAATAATTTTATTTAGAATTATTATATAATTTTATAATTTTAATACAAATTATTAAAAGTTTATAAAAATAATCTATAGGTACATATTTCCCTATATATCTGGTTATGTCCATCAAAATTCAAGTCAAGTATATGACTCAAGGACTAGTCCGTGGAAGTGTCTGAAAACCTTTCTGTTGATCCACATTTTGACATTGTTTTTAATGTCCAAAAAAAAGTAAAGGAAAAGCAAAAATATGTAAGAAGATACAAAGTGATAAAATGATCTTTAAAGATGAGTCATTACTATGAATTTAAGATAATCTCCACATCTAAAAGCACAAGCATTATTATTTTGTTTGCTTTGTGGGCTTCAAGGCTTCTGCTTATGTGCTTTTCTCTTTACTTTGCTTTTCCTCTGTCCATTCCAAGCCACTATAAAGGAGTCATTGGCATAAAGAGTTGGTCTATCACTGCCCAGTCAGAAGGAAGATTATTCTGGTATTAGAAAACAGAAATGAGTTTGAAGACTGTGCATACTACGGGAAAATCCAGCCGACGTAAGAATGTCCTAGGTGGCCAGCGCTCATCATCCAAGGAGGACAGGATGGTCCCCTGACTCCCTGATGAGGGGGAAAATTACTATTTTCCCAGACGCAATCCATTATCAGCGCTTGAGGAGAGCAGAGCTGTTATAGGTAAATACAAGTCCCTTAATCTGTTTGTTTATATAGTACAACTGAAATTTAGTCAAGCATGGGGAATATAAAACTTTTATCACAACTAATGGAATAAAGACATAGGTGGATGCATTTTGCAAGGACCAATCTATCAGTTCCTGACTCTTCAATCATTCAGTATTCACTGCTAATTCACGTTAGGTCCTCAGCTGCATTCCCAGAGCTCTGGCAATGTATCCACCCTACTGAGTAGAACATCTGAGAAATTTCCCCTGATTAATGTGCCTAACAACAAAATGTTCTACATCCCACCACTAATACATGACGTACTCAAGTAGCCTACTTTCTAACACTTACCTCTCTCTTGCTTTCCTTGGATGTCATGTCCCAATTTTAATATCTCTATGGATATAAGGTCATATATAGAAATGTTATCTCCCTGTTATACTCGATTTTGTGCCAATACCATGATTCATTTTATATAGGCAGCTCAATCTAGCACTTCCTCTCCAGCCTAAAATCTCATCGTGTTTTGTTCAGCTCACTGGATCAAAAATAATTGCCACATCATTTTCTCCACTGGAAAACATACTTACTACCATTATTTTTTTTTTCATGGAAATCAGCCTTTATCCTTTGCACAGTGCTGCTCATCTCTCCCACCAATGACTCTCTCCAGGCTACCCCTGCCTAAATTTTTTTTTATCATTCCAATAAACTGATATATTGGAATGGAAAAAATTTAGCTTCAGTCTCAGGGGTCAATTTATGATCATCTTAAATAAGTCTCTTTTTTCTTATTCTTTTTTATTTCTTTAATTTTTGGCTGCGTTGGGTACTCGTTGCTGCGTGCGGGCTTTCTCTAGTTGTGGCGAGCGGGGGCTACTCTTCGTTGCGGTGCACAGGCTTCTCATTGCGGTGGCTTCTCTTGTTGCGGAGCAGGGGCTCTAGGCGTGTGGGCTTCAGTAGTTGTGGCATGTGGGTTCAGTAGTTGTGGCTTGTGGGCTCTAGAGCGCAGGCTCAGTAGTTGTGGTGTACGGGCTTATTTGCTCCGCAGCATGTGGGATCTTCCCGGACCAGGGCTCGAACCCATGTCCCCTGCATCAGCAGGTGGATTCTTACCCACTGAGCCACCAGGGAAGCCCAAGCCTTTTTTTAATTGATCAGTCTACTGCAAATTGCATACTTCAGTTTACTCTGTAAGGAATACAGTTAAACTAAGGCAAAGCTGGTCATGACCCATGTATAATAAAATGAAAACAGTATCATCATTAAACACCAAATAAAGCCATTGATTCTGTGTATTATTCTGCCAGTTTTAATTGAATTGCATTTCCCCCCTTTTAGTTCTTAATTATGCAGTTCATGCTGAATCTTTATTTTTGTGCACAGAATGGAATAATGTTCTCTTCTTCCTTACCTTAGTGTCTAAAAATATAAGCCTATTGAGAACAGAAAAGTCTTTGTTGGTCTTATTTAAAGCAAAACACCTGCTTTTATCTTGGGAGCTGAATGTGTTGCTGTATGGAGGCTGTTACCAAGTGAGGGGACAATAGAGCTGCTTTCTGTTGCATGTCCTTCTCCCTGACCTGTGGTCTCAGCTCTTTCCAAATTCTATCAGAAGAAGAAAACCGTGACATCACATTACCCAGCCAAGAAGATCCAGGGGACCTCTCCAGCCTGCTAGTAAGCATTAACTCTATCTAGACTATCAAGTCTAGATAGTACAAAGTGAAGTAGATACTATTTAACATGGGGGTAGATATGGTTAGTAAGAAAATAATCTAAAAATTCATTCTTTTCTTCGGTTAACTTGTGGAAGATTTAAAGGCAAATGCCAGACTCTCTTCTCTGATATGTGCCACACAACTGAGATTATGTGCAAGTGAAAATGAACAACAGGAGATGGAATAAGCGTAGAAACCTAGATTTGAAGGAAAGCCTGTGATTACAGTGAAATTCCTTTAATTCAAAAGTGGTAAAGGGAACACAACCTCTACTCTTCTCTCTTCCCATGAGGTGTTGTCTATTTCTGAAGTGCTTCTGCCAGAGTAAAGTACATGCGTCACTCTCATACCAACACAGTTTTTATTTCTAAGACTCAATTCACAGGGGCCAGATGTTCTTGTCTAGAGGTATCAATGATAGCAAGTAATGGGCAAGTTATTTACCTTGGAGCATACAATAAAGGCAAAATTGTATATTTTCTGGTAGGACACTGTCCCAACAGAAACCTAGCTTGGTGAATATATCTCAGAATTGAGAATCAAGGGATGAACTGGAGTCAGTCTTTGACATCCCAATGACATTCAAAAGGAACTAAGTAAATAAAGACTGAAGACATCACCTCACACCGGTCAGAACGGCCATCATCACAAAATCAACAAACAATAAATGCTGGAGAGGGGGTAGAGAAAAGGGAACCTTCTTGCACTGTTGGTGGGAATGTACATTGATACAGCCACTATGGAGAACCGTATGGAGGTTTCTTAAAAAACTAAAAATAGAACTACCATGTGACCCAGCAATCCCACTACTGGGCATATACCCTGAGAAAACCATAATTCAAAAAGACACATGCAGGGACGTCCCTGGTGGCGCAGTAGTTAAGACTCTGCGCTCCCAATGCAGGGAGCCCGCGTTCAATACCTTGTCAGAGAACTAGATCCCACAGGCATGCCATAAGTAAGAGTTTGCATGCCACAACTAAGGAGCCCGTGTGCCACAACTAAGGAGCCCATGCGCCACAACTAAGGAGCCCATGAGTCGCAACTAAGAAGCCCGCCTGCCGAAACTAAGACCTGGCACAACCAAATACATAAATATTTTTTTAAAAAGACACATGCACCCCAATGTTCATTGCAGCACTATTTACAATAGCCAGGACATGGAAACAAACTAAATGTCCATCAACAGATGAATGGATAAAGAAGATGTGGTACATACATATATACAGTGGAATATTAGCCATAAAAAGGAATGAAATTGCGTCATCTGTAGAGACATGGATGGACCTAGGGACTGTCATACAGAGTGAAGTAAGTCAGAAAGAGAAAAACAAATATCGTATATTAACACATACATGTGGAATCTGAAAAAATTGGTACAGACGATCTTATTTACAAAGCAGAAATAGAGACACAGATGTAGAGAACAAACGTATGGATACCGAGGGGGAAAGGGGAGGGTGGGATGAATTGGGAGATTGGAATTGACATATATACACTGTTGATAATATGTATAAAATAGATAACTAATGGGAACCTACTGTATAGCTCAGGGAACTCTACTCAGTGCTCTGTGGTGACCTAAATGGGAAGGAAATCCAAAAAAGAGGGGATATATGTATATGTATAGCTGATTCACTTTGATGTACAGTAGAAACTAACACAACATTGTAAAGCAACTATATTCCAATAAAACTTTTTTAAAAAATAAAGACTGGAGGAATATTATCACAGTCTAGAAGCTCAGATGACCAGGGCCTGAGTCAAGGGAAGAGGAAGTGGCTGCCGTATCCTTGGACATATCCTGTTGAGGAATTGGCTTTCTGGGACTGAGAATATCTGTCATTGTTGAGGAACGGGGTCTCCCTGGAATTTCTCCTAGCTCTGGCATATCAGACTCTGCCAATCATGCGGCTGTATCACCAGTAGCCATGCTAATGGAGAAAGCTTTCTTGGAATGAGAAAAGGCACTAATTATTCTCATACTCGTTTTACCCATGTTGAAACTCATCTGCCAATAGTTCCTTGTATCATGTACTGCAAATCACTCTAATGAGCTTATTCCAATTCTATCTTTTTTATTCCCAACCTACCCTTTGATGGAAGAGAGGAGAGAAAGAAAAATGCCCAGTAAATGAAAAGGGGGCTGTAGGATATAGAACCCACATGCACTGAGTTCTTTCTATGTTACAGGTACTGTTTGATTTTTTTACATCAGTGACCAGTTTTGTTCGTTTTGGTTTTTTTTTAAACATCAGTGATCAGTTTTATTTAAATATCAATTAGGGTTAAAAGATTAAAAATGTCACTTAGATACTAGACAAATAAGCGTTAAATGTAAATTCAGAGCCATGGGTCTACATAGTTTATAACACTCCTGACTCTGATTCTATAGTAATAGGTAGATGGCAAGTCTATAAATAATTTTGTTGTTTTTTAACATCTTTATTGGAGTATAATTGCTTTGCAATGGTGTGTTAGTTTCTGCTTTAAAACAAAGTGTATCAGCTATATACATACACCTATATCCCCATATCTCCTCCCTCTTCTGTCTCCCTCCCACCCTCCCTAACCCACCCCTCTAGGTGGTTACAAACCACCCAGCTGATCTCCCTGTGCTATGCAGCTGCTTCCCATTAGCTATCTATTTTACATTTGGTAGTATACATAAGTCCATGACACTCTCTCACTTCATACCAGCTTACCCTTCCCACTCCTTGTGTCTTCAAGTCCATTCTCTACGTCTGTGTCTTTATTCCTGTCCTGCCCCTAGGTTCTTCAGAACCATTTTTTTTAAATTCCATATATATGTGTTAGCATATGGTATTTGTTTTTCTCTTTCTGACTCACTTCACTCTGTATGACAGACTCTAGGTCCATCCACCTCACTACAAGTAACTCAATTTTGTTTCTTTTTATGGCTGAGTAATATTCCACTGTATATATGTGTCACATCTTCTTTATCCATTCATCTGTAATAATGTTGATTTTTTATGTTCATTGTTCCTAAGGTTGTAAACTAATGCTCACACCACAGTAACATCTATTTCAAATCAATTTCCTGCAAATGCCTTTCACAACTATATTGTTTTTATTAAGAAATTAAAACACAGCATATTTGGGCAGTGTATTTTTTTTTGTTCCACACAAATTCACAGGGATCCAAAAAAGATTATAAAGGTGATAAAATTGTCATTTACAGAGACTCTCCTTCAGAAGTGTTTATGAAATTATTCTTTCACTATTCAAAATGGGAAATCATAAAACAAGGAGCCTATAACAAATCCTTGGCATAAATTCACATGAAGACTGCTTGCCAACATTTTAATTAAGGACAATAGGTTGGCTTATCAAATACAATTGAGAGAATATCGACCAAAGGTTGGTTTGTCTAAGGGGCAGTCAATGGAACATGAGATTCTAGGCACAGTCTCTCTCACATTTCCCCTTGACATCCTTCAGAAAGGAACATTCTCCTTCACCTGCCTTACAAGAACTGAAACGGTTAAATCAAAACACTCAGTTGGATCTGACAGCCAGGTTCTATGGAAGTATAGAACTTGGTGCTGAAGAAACTTTATGAAGGTAGTAATTCTATGCCTTTGGGGATCAAGTAGGGTTCCCGTGATGGAGGAGAGCTGATGCCTCCCACTGGCTGTAACTTGGCCCTCAACAAGGGTTCTGATAAGATTTGCTGAACTACTTCTGAGTGCAGAACAACACAGATTTACCCTGCCAGCAAACAGGAATAACGTCTTGAGATTTAAAAAAACAATATATTTTCAAGAAAAATGGAAATCAGCTGACAAAAATACCCTATGAAATACATCCCTTGATTCCTTAATGGCATCCTCTTTATAAGCCAGATTTTCTTATGCGCTAAACTGCTCCCTGATTGTAAATTAAGCTCTGTATAAATAACTTGCCTGATGGTATTCTAGTGATCTAAGGTTCATGTTTAACTATTAACAGGAAATAAGATTCCAGGTGCTGTGACCTGAGAAGAGTACCATTGGGGTACCACATAGCAAATTCTGTTTAAGTCTTATAATAAAGAAGTAACGTTTAAGCACTGGAAGAATGCAAGACAATGAAGAAACTGATGTGAAAAGAATTTATCCCCTGGGCTGGGGTATTTTATGTCTCAATATTGAAACTTGAACATTTTTTGCATCAGAAAAGTTATTCTTAGTTGTTGGCAGAGTAAATCCATGTTATCCTGCATTCTAAAGCAGTTCAGCTGAATCTAATTAGAACATCTGCAGATTTATGCAGCTTTCTGTATATTAAAGTCCCTACCCTTGTGAAATAAATATTTCTCCTCAATCCTTTATTTGTACCCATCTCAGTGTTAATCAGACTAATATGGTATAAATTTTAACAACCACTTTTATGATCCTAGGATGAATGGTACAATACAAGTCTAAAATATCAAGACCTTATAAATAGTGTCAGTGTGTACTGGATTTCAACGCCTTCCAACTCGCCATCAATTTTGGCTTAGAGAAAGGGAAACAATTATGAACTCAGTCATTTGTTTCTTGTTACTAGTTTTTCAGAGATTTTCGAGATGATCCATGCGTTTTGGGGATATTAAGGAGAACCTCTTTGGTCTTGGTTTCTCTTGATAGAGAATTCACTGACTCATGTAGGTAATTACACCAGAAAAAAAAAAAAAAAGGTCAATTTGTTTTTGCCACTTAAATAAATTACTCAGACTCATATAGAAAATGAGGTTTTTTTCTAGAGTTAACTTTAAAATAATCCAACCCTCTTGGGCAGCAAGTCCACTGCCTTTCTTGGGGAGCAAGGCGCCTAGATGCTATACTTCACATTAGGACTTTTTAAAAATCTTAACCAGCCTCTATGTCAGATCAGGCTAATCTCAAGGTCATGAGTAGTTTCTACCTTAGTGTTATAACACCTCAAGGTGTTTCCCATTAGTCTCAAGATAAAAATCAATTTGCATTTTCTCAGGCTGAGAAGCAGTGTAGTGAAAAGAGCCTAACCTGGAGTCAGATGGCCCTCTTGCAACTCCAGCTTTGTCACTGACCAGGTGTGAACCACTGGGCAGTAATCAGACTACCATGAAGCTCAAATTTTTCTTCGGTAAAATGGAGATAACACTTACCTTTGTATATGATTATAAGGATTAAATGAAATAATATGTGTAACAATACATGCTCAATAAGTAAGAGCGGAAATATAGAGATGGGGACCTGAAAAGGGAAGCGTGCAAAAAAGAGACAATTTTTAGGCAATTTTTAAAAAATCGTAACATTTGTTTAATTTTAAAAAGAAGGCACTGTCAACTCCTAACAGATTGTTTTAAACAAATTCCATCAGCTTCTTCAAGTCATGCTACAATTTAAAGCAATGATTCTCAAAGTGCTGCCGGGGCCAGCAATAGCAGCAACTCTTGGAAACGTCTTAGAAATGCAGATTCTTGGGTCCCACCCTGACCTACCAACTCAGAAACTTTGAGAATGGGCCCTAGCAACCTGTGTTGAGCCCTCCAGTGCATGCTCAAGTTTGAGGAACACTGTTTTCAGCCTTCCTTCAAATGTCAGTATAACCCCTAAAGCTTCCTCTATGAGGATGTGAAGATTCCCAGTAGCTTTGCTAAATGATCTAAATCCTCACTTCCTCCCTCTTGGCATTCCTCTCCTGCTCTTCATTCAGGACTAACGGATGTTCACACTGGCCAATTAGTCAGTGCTACAATTCAAATGGCCCCAGCTGTATCCAGAATTAACATGAAAAGTTTCCTAAAATATTTGAGTGGGTTTTTTAAAAAACATTGCAGATCTTCCTGTTTGAAAAACAAGCATTTGGACCTATTTTTATTCAAGTATGAGGTATATTCATGCATTGCATTCATGTGTTGCTTCCTCTATATAATTATTTTACATGTTCATCCAATACAAACACTGCTAAAAACTAGTTTGTTAAGACTTCTACAAGTTGAGATTATATCTGAGCTCAGTGCTAAAGAACGGAAGGAGTCGCTTAAACAAAGAGGTGGGGGAAGGTGGAGAATTTCAGGTGGAGGTTTGTTACAGCAAGCAACAGCTTGGTGTTTTTCAAAATGTGAAAGTAAGTCAATGGAGAAGTATTGGGAAAATATAATTTAAAACATATTTTTCTCCCAATCCAGGAAACCTCTCCACAAACATAGAAGAGAAAGAAAACAATTTTATTATTGAATCAGTGTTAAGCCAGAATGTGATACTCATCACAGCAATACACTAAGAGAGTATAAAGGCTGCAAAACATCTCACCCTTTCATAGAGCCAAGCAGATCAACCCTTTACAAACATGTTCTCAAGATAAACAATAACTAGTCAAGTAAGAGGACTTGACAGCACCACTTGCCACACACAGTTCTTCCTAAATTTACTTAGTAGTAAATTTAGGAAGAACTGTGTTAGCTAATTGGCTTTATCCAGAGGAAAAATTAACTTCTCTTTATGATAAGAGGTAGTTTCATAACTTGGAGCAAGGCACCACCAAAGTTAGGCTCCTACCCTCCCAGAGAAACTGGGCCGTGGAGGCTCCATCTTCCTGGATGATGCCATTTCAAAGAGACAGCAGAAAGAATTTAACAATTACAAGTTCTCTAAAGTAAATACTCTAAGAATAGAGAGTAGGAGGAAGTCTCTTCCCTTATTTTCAACAGGGAGAATTAAGCCTATTATTTTTCATTTGTATTCACCCTTGCAAGAGGCATGAATTAAAGTCCACAGAAGGGGCTTCCCTGGTGGTGTGGTGGTTAAGAATCTGCCTGCCAGTGTGGGGTACGTGGGTTTGAGCCCTGGTCTGGGAAGATCCCACATGCAGCAGAGCAACTAAGCCCGTGTGCCACAACTACTGAGCCTGCGCTCTAGAGCCCGCGAGCCACAACTACTGAGCCTACATGCCACAACTACTGAGCCTACATGCCACAACTACTAAAGCCCGCACACCTAGAGGCCGTGCTCTGCCATAAGAGAAGCCACTGCAATGAGAAGCCCACGCACCGCAACGAAGAGTAGCCCCTGCTCACCACAGCTAGAGAAAAGCCTGTGCGCAGCAACGAAGACCCAATGCAGCCAAAAAATAAATAAAATAAATAAAGTCCACAGGAGAGACTGGATTTTGCAGGGTCTTAGACTCTCAGAGAAACAGAACCCCACTGAAGGTCTGTGACATGATTTAATTTATATCTTTTTTTTTTTTTTTTTTTTTTGCGGTACACGGGCCTCTCACTGTTGTGGCCTCTCCGGTTGCAGAGCACAGGCTCCGGATGCGCAGGCTCAGCGGCCATGGCTCACGGGCCCAGCCACTCCACAGCATGTGGGATCCTCCTGGACCAGGGAACGAACCCGTACGAACCCGTGTCCCCTGCACTGGCAGGCAGACTCTCAACCACTGCGCCACCAGGGAAGCCCCCTAATTTATATCTTTAATGATACATTTAGCCTCCTTGATATGATATACTGAGAAGGGCAGGACATCACTTTTGTGATAATTCTTGCCAAAAATGCATAGCCTAAATCTAGCTGTAGAAGACAACAGACAAACCCAAATTGAGGGACAGTCTACAAAAGAACTGACCAGTACTTTTCAAAAATTCAAGGTCAAAAAAGACAAAGAAAGACTGAGGATGGAGACTTGACTACTAACTGTAATGTGGGATCCTGGATTGGATCCTAGACCAGAAACATTAGTGAGAAAACTGCTAAAAATTGAATAAAGTCTGTTACCTTAGTTAATAATATTGCATCAATGTTAATTCCCTTGTTTCCATAATTGGTTATGTAAGACATTAATGTTAGGGGAAGCTGGATGAAGGATATACGTGAACTCTCTGCACCATTTTTGGAACTTTTTTATAGGCCTAAAATTACTTCCAAATTAAATTTTTTTTATTTTAATATTTTTAAAATATCATTTAAGCTAGTGATATTTTGATTAGGGGAGTGGGGAAATGGTGGCAGCAAAGATGGAGAAAATTAGTAATCAAGGTGCATTTTTCAGACAGAACTGACAGTATTTGGAGACCTACTGAATGTGAGAACTGACAGTCAGGGATCATTTCTAGGAGTTTAGTGTGTAACTGTTGGGGTATGCCATTTGTTCAGATAGAGAGAACTAAGGGAGACAGAGGGTTATGGGCAAAATGATCTATAGTTCCAACCTCTCCTCTAAAATGTCATCTCATAATTCCAACTCCCAGTGAATGAGCAGAGGGCATTGATCAATGTTATAATGATCAATCAATGATTCTAATATTATTCCTCACAGAATTGGCTACAGACACTTCAAACCCCAGTTTAGACCTGTGTACGAAGTGCAACCTGCATGTGTAAGACTTGTTTCTTACCCATATTTAGCTTTGGATTCATTTTCTTCCTCTCTACTCCACCCAAATTACTCCTAAACCTTAGGCAGCAAACTAGCAAGAAATAAATAGATAACTAGAACCTTAGCTGAACCTTTTGGTCCTTTTATTTATCCAATTGTGGAAGCCAAAAGAAAATCACCACCTGTCTAATTTTTATTTAAAGAGTCCTACTGCAGCATGTGGACTTAGTTTTAACTAAACTTCACAAAATTGACAAGTGCAGATAAAAGAAAATAGTAGTAAGAAAAATGACATGCTCTGTGGTGACCTAAATGGGAAGGAAATCTAAAAAAGAGGGGATATATATATATATATATATATATATATATATATATATATATATGTATAACTGATTCACTTTGCTGTACAGCAGAAACACAACGTTGTAAAGCAACTATTCTCCAATTTTTAAAAAGTTAATAAAATAAAATAATAATTTTTTTTAAAAAAAGAAAAATGACAGAACTGACATTTCTAACCCTAGTATAGCTCTTCATCCACCACGTTAAAACTTAAAAGTAAGCACAATTAAATCGGATAAAGCAGTAACTTACTGCTCTGCATTTAAAAAAAAATAATTACAACCTACCCCTTCCCAGGTAAGGGTGCCTTTTTATGGAGACTATTACTACTTTTTACAAGACACTTATGCTATGCCTCCATAGCATTTTTTGCTCAGAAACATTTGAAGTGATTGCCTAGGAATTTTTAACGATACATGATTTTGTCACCAAAAACAATGTAAGTCTTCCTCACAGTTCTCAGCGTGGAGAAGTGATATTCAAAGCATTCTCACCTCCACTTCTACAAAGACTAAGACCTTTACTTTTAAAGAAATGGGCAACTGTTTCTGTCTTTGCTGGCCTGACCCTGGGGCAGACTCCTTCAGCATGAGTTCATGGCTGTCCTGGGGAAAGGACAGTGGCCTCAGGAGATGCTTTGAGGAAGCGTTTGGACTCCAAAGCCTCACTGCCTGGATTCACACTCTGGCTGGGCCACTTGCTAGCTATGTGGCCTTGGGCAAGTTTTCTATCTCCCTGAGCCCCAGTTTTTCATCAGAAAGCGGGGGTTCACATAATGCTTGCCTCATAGTGTTGCTGACAGGATTTAGTAAGTCAAGGAATAGAAAGCTTTTAGAACAGAGCAGAAAAAAGTTGGCTACTATTACCCTGTTTACCTAGAGGTAAGAAGTTCCTTAGTTCTTGGTTTCAGAATTGTCCTGCTCCTGGATAAACCATTATGTTCTCCTTAGTTAAGTCATGAGCTGTTACTAAAACATACAGATCCCCTAATATGAGCACATTAAACTGAACTGAAAATATTTTAAAAGAATTACAAAACTGAATAACTGTATGAGAAGATTTCAGCCTTACTAGTAATCAAAGATATGTTCAATAGTTTATTAGATACTGTTTGGCTATCAAGTTGGCTATTTAAAAAATATATATATATATAATATATGAAACACATATGTGCAAGTATTAGTAAGGTGAAATGAAATAAGTGTTTGCATTTACTGCTAGTAATGAGTGTAAACTGGTATGGCCTTCCTGGAGCCTTGAAACCATGCATAAAATCTGACCCAATAATTTTACTTGAGGAAGTAGGTAATGTTTTTTTCTTTCTTCCAAATGCAAAACACATTAAAGGGCTATAAAAATTAAAGCAGTATATTATTTGAATAAGAAACAGAATAGAGAAAAAATTGAAATAGATATGACTATTTAGTATCTTAAGTTGGTATTTGAAAGGAGTGGCAAAAGATGGTATGGAATAGAAATGATTTGGCAACAACTGGATATTCTTTGAGAAAGAAAGGAAGTTAGACCCTCCTCCTCATACCATTAAGCAAAAACTAATTTCAAATGGATTAAATATCTAAGCAGAATAGCCCTAGAAGAAAACATAGAAAACTATCTCATAAACTTCTTTTTAAAATTATTTTTCTATTTCTTTATTTTATTTCTTTTCTTTTTTTGGGGGGGGGGCTGTGTTGTGTCTTCATTGCTGCATGTGGGTTTTCTCTATTTAAATATTTTAAATATTATTACTCAGATATTTCTATATTTCTCTTCTAGGAAGATATATTATGTAAATACTCAACATGTACACAAAGATATATGTCCAAGGGTGATTATGGCAGTTTTGTTTATAATAGGGAAACAAACAAACAGGAATAGTTCAACAGTAAATCAACTGGGGAATATGGGATTCAGCTGAAAGGGGGTGTACAGTCAAAAAAAAATTTAATAGCAATAAATGAATAAAAATAACGTGTCATAACCAAGCTATTGCTTTAAAACTTACCGTTCATCTACAATGAAATACTTTAGTTTCATTAAAAATGACACTTTAGGGACCTTCCTCGTGGCACAGTGGTTAAGATTCTGCCTGCCAATGCAGGGGACACGGGTTCGAGCCCTGGTCCAGGAAGATTCCCCATGCCACGGAGCAACTAAGCCCGCGTGCCACAACTACTGAGCCTGTGCTCTAGAGCCTGTGAGACACAACTATTGAGCCCATGCGCCACAACTACTGAAGCCCACGCACCTAGAGCCTGTGCTGTGCAACGAGAAGCCACTGCAATGAGAAGCCTGCGCACCGCAACGAAGAGTAGCCCCCGCTCGTCGCAACTAGAGAAAGCCCATGCGCAGCAACAGACCCAACGCAGCCAAAAATAAATAAATAATTTTTTTTAAATGACACTTTAGAATATTTACTTAAATAGGAAAAGGTCCATGGCTTAGAGTGAGATTACAATATCACATGTTTAGTATGACCTATTTTTGCAACACATATACTCCAAAGGAAGGAACACATTAACAATGACATCTCTGGGTGAAGCAGGAAAAGGTGTTCCAAGGTAGTTTAATTTTTTCCCTTTATTTGTATTTTCCAATTTCTTCAATAATCACACCTGTCTTTTATAATTAGGGAAATAAAAGTTTAACGGGAACAACAAGATGAAGAATTGGGACAAGAAGAATTCCTGGAACTAAGGCAGAGTGCTTTATTTTCTTTCTCCCCAAACCTCAACCACCTAAAATGAAATGCTTTATGCTTATTTTGTACATCTAAATGCAAAATGTTTTCATTTCATCTCCAAAGCATCAATAATACCGTCCACACTCACATCTGTTAAACTGTTATGTTGGGGATTTTAGAATCTGTTATGGTGGGATCTATGAAGTCCACATTCTGCTGTCAATCTTAACACCAGGGGTTTTAGAAAGTAGCATGAATGAAATGTGCTAACCATAGCCTTGGGATACAATAATTTTACAAAACATGTTAATTTTTTTAACCAAAGAATTAATACACATTTCAGCTGCTATAATAAAAATATTCACTTTTCAACTTGAAAGCTCAGATGCAATGGGAAGAGAATATAATGCCTTGTAAGAAAATTTAAAGTTGTAAGATTGTGTGGCCACGCATAAAAACTCTGAAAAACTGTGGCCATCCAAGGATTGCTCTCTGAATGGGTCTTTTATACCAGTGAGTTGGCACAGTGAAAGATGCCCTGCATTGTTCTGACATCACACCAGGGTGAAAACACACATTTCTGTTGACATCAATACAATGCACTCCAATATATTTTTTATATCCTCTGTAGGTGTTCTGAAAGGACCCCATTGGTGGAAATGTTTTTTTAAAAAATTGCAGGAAAATCCCTGCAATGAATAGAGCACAAAAGCATTTCAATTTCCTAGGAAAAACTGGAGTCTACTTAGAAATGTAACAGTAACATTAAGCATACAAATAGAAAGAAATTTCAAAGGGAACATATAAAACACTTTTCCTGTGTCACAGTTCATTATGCAAACACTACACATCTTAGTATAATGTGGTATACTTCAGAAAATTAGTTTATCAGGAAACTTGTGCATAATAAAACTAAGCGGATCAAGAGAAACTTAATTTTGATGTAGACATGGTTTTATCTCTCCCTCAGCTCTTTTGCTCCCATGCTTCCTGATCTTAATCAAAATTATCTTTATTTGAATTCTTATAAATGAGTTTTCTTGTGGACTTTATAGCCCCTCTATCAAATTCCAGAAATCAAACTCTAAATTTTATCAGATGAAGGTGTGGATGGCAATATGGATAATATGGAAAGAAATTAAACCAGTGGGAAACCAGACAAATAAGGAACAGATGCAAAGTTTGGACTCCATGGGTCTTGGATATGGAATACTCAAGTGTAAGAAGAGCTCAGAATCTTGTTACATGCAGCTTGACTCAGAAACTGGAGAAGCACAAAAGAAGCTACTCACCAAAATCAATTCATCTCAGCCATATATATATATGTATCCGTCTCCTATGACTCTCACATTGGGCAAAACAATAGCCCCAAAAGAATTATAGCAATTAGGGTACTTAAACATTTGCTAGCTTAATTTGATGTTAATTATAGAAAGATATAGATAGATATTAAATGAAAATAGTATAATACAGTGTGCTTAAATTGATATGGGCTCCATTGAATAAAAGTGTCAAAATGAAGTGATTTAGGATTCTGTATGCTGTATCTGCTCTCTTGTATGAGCATATTCATATAGTACAATATCCATATAATAGTAATTCTGTCCTAAAACATGCAGAACACCCCACTCAAAGTAAAGGCACGAGTAAGAACGAAACCAGTCATTAATTAAAGCATTCTATTGAAAACAATTTGAGTTTTAATTTGCCAGAGAAGAGGAGGTAAGAAATTTTTTTTTTAATTTTTTAACTTGTGGTAAAATATAAATAAATATAAAATTGACCATTTTAACCATTTGTAAATGTACAGTTCGGCCACATTAAGTACATTCACGTCGTTGGGCTAACATTATCACCATTCATGTCCAGAGTTTTTTCATCTTCCCAAACTGAAATTCCACACTCATTAAACAATAACTACTCATAGTAAAAAATTTTAAATATAGGAAAAATATCAACAAATGTACAAAACATCATTTAGTTAAGTCAAACTTAGATTAAAGAAAATTGGTTTCAATGTGATGTTTCCCAAATGTAAAAACTCTTCTGTGATTTTTTTGCTATATTCTAGCACGTTTATTAACTAGTATTTTTATTAACTTCATATTTATTATCTGATTAGCTATTTATGCTTAACCCCCAGTACACTGGAAAAAATACTCATCACTGTTTATCATCTAGTCCAATGGATCCTTTTTATTTTTTTATGTGTTAAAGTCATTTTACAAATAAATTACAGAAGAATAAAGAGAAAATTTTAAAACTATTTAAAATTTCACAAGAATTTAAACATAAAAAACCTTATTTGATCACATAAATTTTGATGCACAAGCATCATAAAAGATGAAATACATGCTTTTTGTGAGTCTTGTCACAAAATATAGGCATATTGAAGTCCTTCCTAGTTGAACAACAAACTAGATGAGAATGACCTATTTTCTTTTGTGTCCTTAGAAATAAATTGTTCACTCAATGGTTTTTAAATTTGGGAAAATACATGCTAGACAGCTCCATCTGAAAACTAATAATCTCAAGTTTTGCTTATATGATCAATTTATGATCTGCCTCTTTGCATTTATCATTTGATTCATCCTATAATTTTGAACCAGTTTCCTCTATTTCTTCCCTTTGCCATTTTGAGCAGCAATGTAAAAATTCTGAATTCTCAAACTTTTCGATGAAAACTAAAAGCAGACCACAAAGATGATGTCTTCAGTCTTACACCATTCTTGAAACAATACTTTGGGCAACATAATAAGAAAGCTGAAGAATGATTTATTTTACTATTATATCATTTTCGGAGGACTTCAAATTTAGGGGATTCTATCATCCTTATTGATGAGTAATGATGAAATAATTCCTAAGATGATAAACTAGCACAATGTTCCAAGATATGAAAAGTAATGATAATAATAAGATCACTAAGATCTCATACCTTAGTGTTACAGAAGTGTTTAATGGACCCATACAGAAATTACAAGATTGAATGAGTTTTTTCCCTATTTAAAAGATATGGCAAATTTTCTCTTTGTTCTTTGGAAGGCTTTGAAGAAAGAATAAAAGTCATGAAGTACCAACTTACAAATAGCTAAACCTGTTCAAAAAATAAACTTCAAAACTAAAATTGGATCCAATGGATCCCAATGAAATAAATTACTGTAGAAGTAAACTCTGTATCACTAACATAATTAGAAAACCAATAATATTGATACTTGCTGTATCTGTTAGTACTGTGTTCCTTTATATAACCACTTAAACCAACAAATAAATCTCTCATGAAAAAGCAGTCAAGAGATAGCTATGGTAGTGCATTGGTTATCAGAGATCAGTATCCTTCTTATTTTTCTGCTTTGTCTTTCTTAGCATGAGTCCTTTGTTCTCAAGACTGTTTCATGATCTAATTCAACTGCTGTTGCTCCAGCCATCTCATCTATATGAGAAGCAAAGAATGGGGCTGGGGTAGAAAGTGTGCATCTCTCAGATCATCTCTCAGAATCAGCTCTCCTTAAGCATCCTTCCTGGATGTCACACATGGCACTTCTGCTCACCTCACTAGCCAGAACTAAGACACATGACCACACCTAGCTGCAAGGAAGGCTAGGCATTTTAGTCCTTCAGCTGGATATATTGCCACTACCAATAACAAAGAGCCTCCTTTAATAAAGAAGAAGGTAGTAATGAAAATAGGGTAGGTAACCAATATTTTGTGCCACAACTACCAAAACCCAGAAGGTAATCACAACCCACACAAGAAAAAATATTATAGATAGATAGATATTATTTTTTTTTTTTTTTAGATAGATATTATTGATAGCTGAAGTCCAAAGCCCAAAAACTTCTCTCACTTGGTTAAAAAGGGAAAATATCAAGTACTAGAAAAATGTTAGTGATTTTCTCCTCGACTTCAATCAGTACTGAAAAGGGCAATAACAATTTTCCACCAATGATTTGATTTAGTGATTCAGTATGATTAATGACACATTTATGTAACACTTAAAATCACCTCCTGAATGACCAGTAGTGTGCCTCCCACACTTTGGAAAAGTAAAAAACTGGTTGCTAGGTCAAGGAATTCTAAATTAGAATTTTGGAATTTATACCTCAACAGGTACTTAGACATTATCTACCCACAGAATCATAAACTCACAAAATTTAAAATTATTTTAGAAGTAATCTCTTCCCATTGAATAGGATGATTATTTTAAAAACATCTTTGGAGGCTAGTTATCTAAAACACTGTTTCAACTCTTCAAGGGCTGAACCATTGGAATGAAGATAGAGCCAAGAATTGGCAACCAATTCCATCTTAAAATCTTTCTAATCCTAAAAAATGCTTCCTTATACAATATTAAAATAAGCCTTCTAATACAACTTATCCTGTTTCCTCTCTGGAACTATATAGAAAAAGGAATTTAACCACTTTTCCATGTATAAATCCTCTAAAATTTTATTTATCTACTTTTATTCATTTATAACTTCCACTTATTCTTATTTAAAAGACCACTTGAATACATTTTTATGTAAAAATTAAAATTTATACAAATAAAGAGCCCCTTGACCCTCCCTGAATCCCACAGAGGGAAACATTATTATCAGCTTGTTATGAATTATTACAGATCTTTATCTCTTTATGCACATAGGGAAATGTATTGTTTTGTGGAGTTTTCCCATAAACTATAATACATACATATTATATACAACATTTTTTCACTTAATAAACCTTCATGATATTTTGCATGTCAGAATTTATGGATCTGCCTCCTTAATTTTAACCGCTGCATGGTATTCCATTGTTGTGTCAAGGTACAGCCTATGATAAATCTTTAGGATATTTCCAATTTGAGGCAATTAACAAAACTGCGAGGTAAAGAGCCTTGTAAATTTATTTGTATATGTACCTTTGTGCATATGCACTTGTGTACAAAATTTCTCTGAATCACCTACAAATGTGCATTTTTTAAAACTATACGTTTTAAAATGCGCATTTTTCAAAAATTGAGCATGCCAGGTTGGCATGCAACACAACTATACCATTTCAGACCCCAACAGATTATGAGAGTCTCCATGTCCTCACATTCTCACCAACACTGGATACGATCAGTATCTGGTGCCTTTTCCTAATCCAAAACAACCATTTTTTTTTTAAGTCATTTGCAATATTTCTAAAATCTTTTCTTTCCAAGCCTAGCCCTCCAGTTCCTTCAATCCTAGTTTTATAGGTTGTGGTTTTTACACCCTCCACTATCCTAGCTTGCCTCCTGGAGATGCTTCAGTTTATTACACCACTGGAGCTCTTCAAATGTATTTCCAAGAACTGATTATAATGGTATACAACTGTACTTTGATCTGACCTGTACACAAAATAGGACTGTTACCTATCTTCTTTCGAACTGGTAGGTCTTAATATTTTGTGAGTCACTATTCTCATTAAGAATCCAATAAAAAGTATGAACCTTTTCTCCTAAAAAAAAAAAAAAAGGTACACATACATGCAATATGCACACAATGTCAGAGGTTTCATGAAGATCCAAAGTTAATCATTTATTAATGCAGCTCCAAATCACATTTATATTTTAGTAGCCATATCACATTATTGTTGATTCACATTGAGTTTGCAGTCAACTAAATCTCAAGTCTAATTTACTTTATATATTTAACTACTGGAAAATTACATCTTTGTCCGCCTATATTTTTTATACTTTTTGAATTTAAGTGCTGAGCATCTGCATTATTCTTTTAATGTTTTATCTTTTCACTTTCTAGCTATTCTATCAGCCCATTGAGCTCTTTGTGAACTGTTTTAAGTCTGCTAATTTATGAATGTCTTCATTCATCTCAATGAAAATGATTTAAGTAGGAGCACAACATGCCATACAGCATCTCTCCAGAAGCTTTCAGTTTTTTTCAACAAATATTTTTTGAGTGACCACTGTGGTCCAGCCTCTGACGTAACTAAGCTGTGACCTAACACCTACCTGTCTCCCCCGCGAAAGATCCTAGTACAAATTCATCAACGTCTTGCTGAAATCCAGGTATAGTTTATGCATAGTATCACGCAGTCTACCAAATGAGTAACTTTAGGAACTGATATTAGCTAGCATTGCCCTGATTTGTTCGTATATTCTTTCACAAGATTTTTTGACCATATTCTAGGTAAGAGGTGCTGCCCCTGAGCTGGAACTACAATAGTGCACATGACAAAATGATGCCTCTCTTGCAGAGCTTATAGTCTGGTGAGCGATCACTGTGCTCATACTGGCTCCAAGTCCGCCACACCTCTTGCTGAGTGTTCCAAAGCTTCTATCGAATAATCCATTCTAAAAGTATGCCCACTATAAAAACAATGGGTCAGGGACTTTAACTTAATCTTTCCAAAAGTGAATAGCTAACTCATGATTAAGTTTGGCATAATTTGATCAACAGTAAGAGTGGTGAGTTACAAAAATGGTGTCTAAAAAAATATCAAGAATTTTTTGTAAGTAAATGAAGCGGAAAAGGACAACAGAGGACAGCAAGAAGATTACAACAAACTCAGAACACTGAAAAGTAGTGTAATATAATCTATTGAACTTGAAGATAAATTTCATTTAATGAAATTCATAGTATTCTCTCTTATTATCTTTGCAAATTCACTATCACCAGAGGCACATCCCCTACTTGCATATTCCAAAAAGGAAGTCCAGGATCTAAGTCTCTGAGTCTCTGGCAACCAACCTTAAAGATTTCACTGTTTAATCATGTAGTCCATATCTATGAAAATGCCCAGCTCTATTCCTAGATTTGTGGGTGTCTCAAAATTAACTATCATTAAGTATAGCTTCTTCAGGAGGGCACATGGTAACACAGAATTAACAATTCCACTGGAAAAGTTGAATTTGGTTTGTTTAGTGTCAATGAGCTTTTTTAAAGCAGTTTTCATCTGAATAGTCACAAATTCCATTTTCAGTAAAGTCCATATCATAAAACAAGCTCCTTTTCTAAGCTGCTTTAAAAAAATCTATATAAAACCACACTTACTGTGCTTAATATCTAAAATAACAAAAGAAGCATATTGATTTGGGATTAATATGGTTTTAAGACCATGTATTCATGACCTGAATCTGGATGTAACATAAAAAAAAAAAAAAAAAATTCATGAAGTGCATTGTTAAATTAACATCAGTAGTTCTTGAGCTCCATGGGATGGAAAAGTGATTTCCTACATAAGCTTAAAGCCATAATTAAACATATATTTCATTTTTCTTTTAAGAATATTCTTTTGAGCACATCTGATAACAGCTGCAGGGAAAGCAATTGGCAGTTTCCAGTCAAAAGGAAAACTACTGGTTCTTTATAAGCTACTTTATGGCTTTTCAAATTCTCTTTTTGTCTCTCCACCTCATGTTCCACTGCTTGATGTTATTTGTTGAATCAGAAATCAGTGTTTTGCTGGAAAAAATAATGTTGCTACAAGTGAAAAAAAATTAAACAGCCAAATTAATGAGAATTTCTCTAATTGCTTTCTAGTTAACCAGGCATTTCTGTTGACCCTTGCTCTGTGTCTGAGAAAAGCTGTTATTACAAGAAAACTACATAGTAATAACTGCAAATTACATTTTTTTAAAAACCCAAACTATTTCTATATCTCAGAGAAATATTACTACTCAGCATGGGAGCCAGGATTCTGAAAAAGACCATCACACTGTGAGCTTTTGATTACATGAGCTTTAATAGAAATTATTCATAGACTACACTATAAATAAGAATGAAAATATATATTTGTTATATGTTATATTTCTATGAATATGTAGTAAATATATAAATACATACATATGTATAAACATATGTCAAATATATGAATGTATTTCTAAATATATGTATTTTTATAAATAGCCATATTTCATAGGTATAACTAGTAAGTGTGAAGGGGCCTATAATTCATAAATAAAACTGCCCATGACTCATCTATTTAACATAAACTTATTCTATGAAACACTAGGGGAAATATGTTCCAATGACTATATTTTGCTCTTGATTGTTCTTTTGCACAGACAGCAACGTGTTTTTCTATTATTCTTGGTTACTTATTGTCCTGAGTCTATAAACATTAACAATTAGCAAAGGAGGAAATATTTTCTGTGAATTTAAAACATTTGCAACTCTTCTTTCCCTTCTAGGCAAGTTAACTTTCTCTGAAGCAGCAGGAGAGAAGAGAGGAAAAAAATTGTTAATTTTGTAACTTAGGGTAAGGCTTGTGAATAAGCAACCGGCTTACCTACTAACTAAAAACACAACTTTATAATTACCACCTGGTTTTATTGCTTCCTGTTCTTTCCCTTTATCCAACATCACAATAAGCATTAGCTACTACACATAATGGTTACCCACAGCATCCATCCTAAGCAAAATTATGAAATTGACAATCATGTTTTTACTTTAGAAAATATGTGAGTGAGCCAAAGCTTAGTAAGCTAGTCAGCTGTTAAAATTAAATCAAGCATGGAGGAAACGCAATGGCTTTGTCCAATGGGAGAAGTAGGAACAAGGGCAAATCCTGCGCAGGTCAAGAATCACATGAAGAGTGGGCCATGAAAGATGTAGTCAACAGACTCAGGCCAGCACCAAAGAAGCAGAGAATGAGTATTTAGAGCACAGGGAGAATAATTTTTGGAGGGGGCTGTATCCCCTTAGTGTCTCCCTTGTCAGCCCTGCCAGGGCAGAATCAATGACAGTGTTAATCATTAGATTCCAGAGCTTCTAAAATATCTCCCATTACTCCACAGTCCCTTTCCCTTTCTCTCCCTCCCCCTCCCCCTCCCCCTCCCCCTCTCTCCTTCCCTCCTGAAAACATCTTACTGAAAATGCAAGAGAAAACTGAGGATTATGTTTCTGAGAGGAAAGCCAAAATCCTCGAGATGCTCAGGTCAGACTGCAGGGTCTGTATTTACAATTTCCTCACCTTTTAAATTCAGATTTGTTCTCAGGCAGAGAAAGATGAACAGGAAGTGGTGGGAAGGTCCAGGAAAGATGCTGTCATTGCCCCAGAGAGTAGAAAGTGTAGTCCTCTACTCTCAGATGAGAGGAAGCTCGAAGGAAGGAGACAGAGAACGAGGAAGAAGGGGGCGCAGGACAGCTGGGGGGCAGTGGAATGAGGGGCGCCCCGCGCCTCCCTCACTGCCCCTCGGCCGGTGCTGCGCAGGTGACCCCAGCAAGGCCTGCCCCGCCCGGAGCACGTTCGCCCTGCCACTCACTGCACCGTCTGGGCCCCAACTTAAAATGGGAATACAGAGGAACTACTTCCCAGGGTGGCTGCCAGGATCAAACGAGTTAACATACAGAAAGCTCTTAGAAAAGGGCCTGGCACACAATAAGCCCTCACTAAATCATTTTATAAGAAATACAGCATGGCATACAAGAGGTCTAAAGACACAAAATTTCGAAAGGGTTTGAAGATGGTTTTTCAAAGCCTGGGCAAAGGAGAAGAACTATACGAGGAAAATGGCATTCTTTATCTTCTCGAAACACAGTATTTTTAATAGACCTAGAAAATGGGCGAGGGAGCAGTTTTTGTTTGCTTGTCTGCTTGTTTTGTTTTTTTGACCAAACATAAGTAAGACTCTCTAACCCCAGTCTCATAAGTAAATCAGTTCCTTCGTATGGGCAGAGTGTGAGGAAAATTAAAACATCTTGTCCACTGCCTCCCACTGTTCTTTCCATGACAGGTCAGTATCGCTTGTCCCACAAGGACTGGCTTAATGGCCTGCATCAGCAGCATACTGTGAGATTCATTTTCTTTGCAGGAAAGTCAGTCATCATTTTCATAAACATCTGCAGTCACGGCTCATCTTTGCTGCGGTGTTCCCTGTGACACATACTCGCTGTTTCATTAAGCAGCAGTCTTAACGAAAGACTGTCAGGACGTCGACCAGCCCTGCTGACCTCTGGGATGGCTCGAGCAGGGAAAAAGCCCCGAACACGGGAGAGCAATGATTTGGTCTGTGGTCACTTAGGCAGGGACCTGACGGAACCACAGTGATGAAACATGTTTTAAGAATAAACAGTGTGAAAGGGGCACAGAGCAAATTGGGGGTCAGAGCAGAGTGGGAGGAGAGCATCAAGAATTAGGAGAACAGTATTACTATTGGTACGAGGAGACTTGGGAAAAAGAGGCAACAGTGAGAAAGAAGAATCTGTTGAGATGTATGGGGATCTAGATCTCTCTTTGAGTAGCCATGTAACCTCAGGCAACTCTCTTCACTTCTCTGAGTCTGTTTTTCATCTGTAAAAATAACAGTGAGTATAACATTTACTATGTGGCAAGCCTTGTTCTAACTACCTTATATGTGTCAACTCATTCTATCATCACAACTATCGGATGAGGTAGGTACTAAAAATTTGTTATTATCCTAACCCATTCTACCGAAGAGGAAACTGGAGGAACAAAGATTAAGTAATTTGCCCAAAGTCACCCCCCTAGAAAGCAGAGGACCTAGAATTCCCACCCAGGTAGCCTAGCTCCGGGGCCCATGCACTCAACCACTATGCTACACTGCCTCTCTGAAGAGGTAGAGAACTGAACTACAAATGTGTCTCAAACTTTTCTTTGAAATGGACAAAAAGACAGACTTCTTTGTTTCTTTCATTTTCAACCCTTCATAAACCACTACTATTGTAATAGTAAAGTATTAGAAAAATGAGCACTGGATTGGATGTTCTTGCAATGTCAAATTACCATAAAAGTTTCTAAATGCACTCTATTTCTGTACTTTTATCACAGACCAGTTACAAATGGTTCCCAGACCAGCCTCAGTCCATTGACCATGTTACATGCAGCACTAAACTGACAGTCTCTAAATTCCAGCTCTGTGGTTCTAAGGGGCAAATTTTGAAACACTGTCCATGCTTCCCTCTTCTCTACAAAAACTCAATCCCAATACAGGTTAAAATCAAATCTAATAATAAAGTGGGCACCTAAAACAGTGCCCACGTTAGGTTAGAATCTTCCCTTCATTGACAAGCATTTGCTGAGCACCTGCTTCATTTCTGGTGTTGTATCAGGTGTCACAGACAGAAAGATAAAGATAGAGCCCCTTCCACAAACTCAGACTCTAGAAGGGAAGACAAAAACTACATTTTGGTGCTACAAGGCTGCCACAAGTGCTGATGACATTTAAAGCTATAAGAGCAAAAAGAAGAGATGTTCTTTCCTCTCTCACTTCAGCCCCTTTCGAGAAATAAATGGAATGAAAACTGTGATTCCCAAGCCATCCATTCTACCAGCTGAGTATAGCATGGGGAGGTGTCAGGGTGGCATAAAAATGGAATCTCCAGTCAAGTCACAGCATCAATTGGGCTTTGGCCTTTCCCATGCTACAGCAACCCTGGCCCTCTTCCTCCTTAATATTTCTACCAACGAGGTCTGGGTGCCCGCAAGATGTCTCATGTATACTCCATAACTACTCCCCTTGACACCCATGGGACATCATGGCTGTTTTCCTCCTACTTTGAGCTGGTTCACTGTGGTGATGTCTTCTCTTATGTATGTAGCTAAGTGATAGCTCAGCCACTGACCGCCACTAGAGTCTCCTGTGCTCAATAAGGAAGGGCCCACTATCTGGGTCAAGTTTTCCATTTCCTATCACCATGGAAGAACTCCATCAATGTCTCCATATCACAACTCTCCTAGAGTCTGTTTGTTCTTCCACTGTGCTTGCCTCATTTCTCTTGTACAGAACTGAAGTCTCAGTTCACAGGGTCCGGGTTGAAAGGACACCAACGGACTCTAGGTAGAATCACGCCTCTCAGACACTAGTGCAAGGCTCTCTGAGATGCGTACTTCACCTCTCCCTCTGAGATGAAATCATTCCAGTCTCCTTAGTTCTTTCAAGTAAAATGGACCCACCAGTCCTCAGACAGGCCTGATACAGGCTTAAGCTAGAACAACTGTTCAAGATTATGCTGGCAGCTCGACAATATGTCCCCTCTCCTTTCATTTTTAATGATCACCATTTGTCTATATGCCACGGTGATTCCAGGCTTCAATAAGCCTCCACAACACTACACCCAGTCATCTATTTAGAGCAGGCAGCAGTGGATTGTGTTATACGGGAATCTGGGGGGTGATGGGGCTTTTATCTGAATCTCTGGGCAATGTGGAGGTGTGCAGAGAATCACAAGCCTGTGACTTCTTTGCTATACACAGCAAACAAGGGAACTTTTTTGACAATCATCATGTGCTAGATTTTTAAATGCGAATTCACATATCTTTTGACATTTGTTTCTCCATTATTCTCCTTCCAAACACATACCATTGCACTGGGTGTTGATTCTGGAAATTTTGCAGAATACCTCCCACATCTTAGAGTCATATTTCCTCTCTCAGCTGTTCTAACTTACATAAAACTTGACTTTGGGATAAGATATGTTTTTTGTGTCTTGCCCTTTCAATTGTATATAACCTCCAAATAAACACCATTATTATGTTTGTTGTCTGAATAAATAGCAAGTCAATTCTATACATCAGGTGACTTCTGCTCGAAAGGGAAATCCCTGTTTTCAAATGCAGCCACAACTTAATTTTTTTTTTACCTTTTTTTCTGTATTTGACTTATCTTCTCCAAACCACCTGGAAGAAACACAGAGCACTCTTCCCTCCTCTCCTCTCCAGCACACCTGTTCGGCCTCTCCTCCCCTGATTCTCTCTAGCACAAAAGAGTTAAACCACCACGGCTATCCTTTCAAAGTCAGCAACGTGCCTATCACATCAAGAGCAGACAGAAGCTCTGGGGAGTTCATTATGAGAAGTAATTCTTCACTAAGCCCTTCTCAAATACACAGTGATGATTTACAGTTATTATTTCTTGTTTCAAATTATAGCTACCCTTCTCTCCCTTACTTCAGATTTATGTTCCTTTGTAGTTGATACTTTGAAAAAAAAAAAAAAAGACTCTAGAATCATTACACTTCAGCCCCTAAGTTTGTGTCACATATCATATGTGTAACTGTGAGGAAGCTGTAACTTCACAGGTGACCCACACTGGTGTGACAGCACAGGGCACCTGGAAGGATTCAATAATGACAGCAGAATTTTTGGCTCCCAATTTTGTCCCCTTATCCTAGGTAAGGTATCCTTTTTTTTTTATTTCCTTGCTTGTTTTTTAGGAAAATGCCTGAGCTGTTTTTACAGGTTGGTCATACTTACAAGCATAAATTTCACAGTACCTAGATTGTAAACTCTCTGGGAATAGCAGTATTTTTTTTTTTTCTTTCTTTCAAACAGTGATGGGTATAAAATGAGTTCTCAACAACTACCGGTCAGTTGTTTTCAAAGGTAAACCATGAACAATTCTCTTGGAAAATGTCAAGAAAACACATCTGATAAAGAACTGAATTTGTTGCATTCACCCACTAAATGTTTTGTATCGCCTTCATGGTCAGCTACAGGTCCCCAGGCAGGCTCTGATCAGAGGTGTTGCCTCTCACGTGAGTACGGGGTAAGATGAAGGCGACTGCGTCTGAATCTGTGAGCTGCCTCCCAGGTCTGCTGCTCTCCTCCCCACTGGGGAATCTGCTTCTGCTTTTCTTGCCTTTGTCCCTCTTGATTGGAGACTGGACTATTTGACCCTTTGACCAGTTTTGATACTTTTAAGGCTTCCGACACATTTTACTTAACTGCCTTCCACAAAGGAAGTGCACCAACACTCCCACCAACAGTGCAAGAGTGCCAATCTTCCAGCATTCTCACCAAAACTGAGCATAAGGCAATGGATGGCAGGTGGTAGAAATTTCTCACTGTTGGAATGAGAGGTTACAGATAAGCAAAGTGAGAAGTTAGACTGAACCACGCAATACCGGATGAGAATCAGAGACATAAGAATAGCTCATATTTAGCTTAATACAGACACAGATGGATATAGACACAGAAATAATTATATATATATATATATATATATATATATATATATATATACACTCATTAACATATACACATATATTTCCTGGCTCTGTCCCCTGGGAGGGCCAGAAGTAACAATACCCCAGTAGCATCGAGCATACCTAGGGCCCATATCTTGGTTTCTAATACCATTCACCAATAAAGTGAACCAGGAATCCTTGAAGAAATGGCCGATTAAGGGGCTGGGGCAGAAAACACACAAGATGAACCTGCAGCATCTTCTGGTGCCAGCAAGTAAGAACGTGCTCAGAAAACAAATGATGGGGGCATGTCAGAGACTCACAGGAGCCAGTCTGAAAGAGCCCCCAGTGGCTAACACTGGGACAATCTGAGCAATAAAATAAATAGCATAGTATTGAATTATAACCTGAAGTATGAGATAAATATCCATGAGTCCATACTAATAAAAATTAATGATTAAATAAGTAATTAAAAAGGGAGAAGAGACAAATCTCCATGCAGAAGAATTCCAAACAATTTATATAAATACTCCACCCTCAGCATGGTGGAACATAACTTCCCATTCCTTAATTGTGGGTTGCAAAGTAAGTTCCTTTCAAAGAGTACAGTATGGAAAGGGGGAGAAAGAGTCATTTATAGTGGAGAAGCCTGCAATACTACCTCAGCCAGGTGACCAAGGTTAACATCAACAGTGATAAGCTATGCTGATAGTATGTATACTGAATATGATGTGAGGAGAATGACACTTTACCTATACGATATTCTTCCCGCAAAACACATAATCCCTGTCTAATGAGGAAAACATTAGACAAACTGAGGGACATTCTACAAAATACCTGACCAGTACTTCTCAAAACCCAAGGTCATCAGAAGCAATGAAGTCTGAGAAACTAAGGGTACATGATGATTAAATATAATGTGATAGCCTGGATGGAATACAAGGACAGAAAGAGGACACTAGGTAAAACTTAAGAAAAGCCAAATGAAACCTGAACTTTAGTTAATAATAATGTATCAGTATTGATTCATTAGTTGTGACAAATGTACCATAGTAATATAACAGGAAACTGAGTACAGGTGAAACCATGCACCTCAGATTGGGACTTGAACCCATGTGCCAGGACTCGAACCCAGCCAAAACCCTGATTGGAACTCGAACCCACGTGGCCAGGACTCAAATCCAGCCAAAAGCCAGATCGGGACTTGAACCCACTCGGCTGGGCCTCGAACCCAGCCAATACCTTGATCGGGACTCAAGCCCGGCAAAAACCTACGGCCTTCCAACTGGGATCACACACCTGGTTTCAAGACTTAATGAAGCTCAGGTTCTTGATGTCTCATCGCAGAAAGAATTCCTTGAGAGACAAAGTGATAGGTAAGAAGTGGATTTATTTAGAGAGAAACACACTCCACAGACAGAGTGTGGGGCATCTCAGAAGGTGAGAAAGGCACCAGGGTATGGGGTTGTCAGTTCTTATAGGGCTGGGTAATTTCATAGGCTAATTCCAGCTATTTCAGGAAGGGGCTGGGATTTCCAGGAATTGGGCCACGGCCCACTTTTAGATCCTTATGGTCAGTCTTGGAACTGTTGTGGTGCCCGTGGGTGTGTCATTTAGCTTGCTGATGTGTTACAATGAGCATCTTGAGGCTCAAGGCCTACTGGAAGTCAACTTGTCCACCATCTTGGACCCATTTGGTTCTAATCCGTTTATGTCATGTTCCCGGGCTATGTCATCCTTTCAAAGGCTGTGCCCTGCCTCCTTCCACGTGTTTCACTGGGTATATGGTAACTCTCTGTAATATTCTTGCAATTTTTCTGTTAACCTAAAACTATTCTAAAATTAAAAGTTTATTACATGTTCTTTTTTAAAAGGCCTAGAAATTGCCTGGCATATATAAGCATTCAACATATGGTAGCTTCACTATTTTTTAAATGATTTTTGCCATTTTGAAAAGTAAAAGGAAACATTTTGTTGTTTTAATTTTAATTTCTTTGATTACTAATGAGGCTGGATTTTTTTTTAAGTTTTTCTTCTCTTCTTATATCCACGTCCTTTATCTGGTTCTGTAGGTTCTTGATTCTGCTGTTTATCTGGATTCTCTAGGGTGATCAAACCTCCCAGTTTATCAGGGACAGTCTTAATATATGTCTGCTGTCCCAGTTAATGATTAACGTGATCCCCTTTCATTTAGAAAGATAAATTATATGGTCACCAACTATGTCCTGCTGCTGCCCTCATGCATTTTGTGTGTTCTCACACATAACTGTACTACCATTCCAGATGCTAATCCTTACTCTGTCCCTTTCCACTGCCAGTGCCCAAAACATACCTTGACAATTACACAGGGTAAAATTGTTTGTAGCTAATAGTCTTCTGCCAAAATAACTCAAAACATTTTGCTAAATGACTAAGCTTTGTAGAAGATATGGTCTTCAATATAAATTACAACTCAGTTCAGTACTACAATACTCAAGTTTCCATAGCTGGAAAGAACACAGTGTTCTAAATGTGTGGGAGCCCCTTCCCTAAACCCTTGTGTTCTGAAGGACATTTTCCTCTGCTCCTGTCCTCTGTGCTGGACTGCATTCAGTGCCATTCCCAAGAGGAGGCATGATGGTACAGAGCTGTATACACACACCACCTTACAGCCAACTTAGGAAGACAGACTTCCTTCTCTCTCTTTCTTCCTTCCTCTCTTCCTCCCCCCCTTCCCTCCCCTTTTTCTTCCTTTCTTTTCTTATCTTACTTTCCCTTCATCTTTCCTTTCTCCCTTCACCTCCTGCTTTAATATGGAGGTTGTTTAAGGTTCAATTTATTTCCCTCCTTTATTTATTATGCAAATAAACTCATTGAAGAAAATTAGAAAATACAGATAAGCCAAAAGAAAAAAAAAATTCCACACCCACAGATAACATTTATTGACACTTTCATGTATCTTTCCCTATATCTGTTAGGGGCAGTGTATCAATGTACAGAGCACTGTTGGAGTCAAGAGCTTCCTGGCTCTCACACATACCGGCTGTGTGACTGTGAACAAGTTGCTTAACCTAAGTCTCAGTTTTCACATGTGTAAAATGGGGACAAATGATATATATTGTTAAAATATACTATATCATTATTTACGTAAGGATTAAACAAGATAATATATGTAAATCACTTAGGGCAGTGCCAAGAACAGAATGGATGCTCAGTGAATGGTAGGTGTTGCTAGTAACACCAATTTTTTCAAACATGAGATCATACCCACATTCTAAATTTGGTACCTGGTGTTTTGCTCAACAAAATACAAAACTCTTTATGATTAAATATAGATCTGCATTGTCATTTTTGATATTTCTTTGTGTTACATTTTTATTTTGAAATATAATGATGGAAAGTATATGTTAAAAAATAATTAATGAACATCGTATATTACCACTACTTTAGAAACTCCCTGAGGATTATAATTTCCTTCTGAATTATCACCATTCTCACACACAAAAACAGGGCCACTAAAAGTAAAAAGTCTGGGCCAATGATGTCTTTGGTAGCCCCTTGCTCTTATGAGCTCCAGATCCTCAGACCCAGATGCACCATCAGGGCCTGGGACTAAGCAAGAGGCTTAATGAGCTCCAAGGAACAACCTTGGAGTTGTATAGTATGGCTCAACAAAGTATGAATTTTGGATAGTGTTTTTGTAATTGTATTTGAGCAATTGCCTCTTTGGGGGGTTTATTGCTCTATTTGGGGGACTGTTGTTTGTTTGTCATTATTGTTTGTGTTGTTCAAGAGCAAGGATTCAGCTTGTATTGGCTTTCATAGTTGAGAAATAAGAAATCAGAAAACATAATTTCTGTTTACTCTTAGAAAACAGAACCTTAGAAACTACTTCAGGGGTAGAATCAATACAACACAAAGAACAAGTATTGAGTTCTCGAGTATTTGACTAGATTTTCCCTGGAGAAAAGTCTGGGAGGGCTAAATTTGGGGGGACACACATAGGCATATGTACTCTTTTAGAGCTCCAACATAATAGCAGTAATAGCCCTTTGCACTATGACATATGATATATTTCATAAGCAGTCCATATGTTTCTGAATACATTTTCATATAGCATTCTGTAAAAAACAATAAACATAATGTATATGAATCAGTTTAAGGAGGCTTCATGATACATAAATCTTCCTGTCAGTTAACTGGTCCATTTCATCTATTAGAAGTCCCTGACAAGGACAGGTAGTACATTCCCTGGCATTTCAGGCAATGATAAATACCTGTTGAACTGATTTTGAGGTAAACAGCTATAAAATATGGTATGGAACTCTGAATTTGGTTTATTGGTTACATGGAGAGTGTCTTCAAAGTATCCTTCAGCTTAAAGCACGTTTATTAGGGGCTTACTAAGCATGAGACATTGTAATAAGTGTTTTACATGCTCACCTCACTTCTCTGACAGACAGGAAAACTGAGGCCTTTAGAGGTCAGTCACCTGCCGAGGGACCACACAGCTAATAGGAGGCAGAGTGAGACTGACACACGAGCCCCACTTCTCTCCTTTGTGGTACTTGTCCTGGAGCCATCTATGCAGTGGTGCAGTGACACCAGGACCAAGTCCAGGCACCAGAATCAAACCCTCCTGAAGCTCATCAATTATTAAGTTAAGACTGATGAAAAGAATATAACACAAATCAAAGTCATAATGTATGTGGACATTTTGATCCATAAAGTGAATAGTAATTGAACTTATTCCAATTTTTGTACAATTTCACGGTTCTTTCAGAATACGTTCTCTCAGGTGTCTGAGATAAGGACTGAGAGAGAGAACACAGTACAGTTCCTATGTTTAAGCCCATTACTGTGACAGTGTCTGAGGACAGGACTCAAAGTCAAAATAATAATATAAAAGCAAAGGATTTTCACCATATTCCAGACAACTTTATATATATCTTCACAATTCTTAGAAGTAAGTATTTCTATCCTTTTTCTACAGAGCAGAAAATTAAGAAGCTTGCAGGAGAAAGATAGTTATGCAGGCCATCAAGCTGGGTTCACAGCCTGGCTCATTATACCATACTGCCTCCTGTGGTGCCACTATATACTACACACAGGCCAACCTCAGACAAAACTGTGACGTAGGCAGGATGCCCTCAGTACCTCCCGTTATCCCATACCCTGCTCTTTTCCCTCCTTTCAATGCACCCATTTCTCCCAGGTTCCCAAGAGACTCATCCTGTCCAGATTCTCCTTAGCAAAGAACACACAGTTCAGCCAGGGAAAGCAGGAGGGATGTCATTACCCAAGAACAAGGAAATAGGTAAAAATGGTTTTTTTTAATATACGTAACAGCTTTGTAGAGATATAATTTGCATGTCATATAATTCACCTGTTTAAAGTGGGTAGTCCAATGGTTTTTAACATATTCACAGAGTTGTGCAACCGTCGACACTATCAATTTTAGAACATTTTAAACACTCCCAAAAGAAATCCTGCACACGTTAGCCTCTCCATTTCCACATACCTCCTACACCAGCCCTAAGCAACTACTAATCTGCCTTCTGTACTTATAGATTTGCCTATTCTGGAGATTTTAAATAAATGGAATAATATAACATGTGGTGTTTTGTAGCACAGTGTTTTCAAGATTCATCCACGTTGTAGCACATATCAGTACTTCATTCCTTCTTATACTGAGTAACATTCCATTGTATGGATTTACCACACTTTGTTTTTCCAGTCATCAGTCGACCAACATTTGGGTTGTTTCCACCTTTTGACTATTATGAATAACACTGTTATGAACATTCATGTAAAAGTTTTTGTGAGGACATATGTTTTAAATTCTACTGAGAATATGCCTAGTAGTGGAATTGTTGAGTTAAATCTTTTGAGGAAATGACATGCTCTTTCTAAAGAAGCTGTACCATTTTCCATTCCCACTGGCAATGTACGAGGGCTCCAATTTCTCCATATTCTCATCAACACTTGTTATTGTCTGCCTTTTTATTCTGGCCATCCTAGGGAGTGTGAAGTGCAACTTATCTCATTGTGATTTTGATTTGCATTTCCCAATGACTAATGAAGTTCAGTTTTAGATACCTTGAATTTGAGATGCCTGGGAAACATCTAGAAAGCTTCTAAAAATGCAGCTTTAAGTTTAGTAGAAATTCTGAACTGGGGGTAGCTGCTGTATTTACACTTGGAAGTCATCAGTGTAATGATCTAAAAGAAAGCATTTCTATTTGTGGGATTTAGGCACTACAGCATTAAGTGGAAATTATTTGGAACATGGGATTCTCCCAAGAGTTACAAATTGCATCACATGAGTAACTACTAACTCTGTTCACACCCAACACTAGCCTTGGCTAAGGAAATTATAATCAGGCTCTTCCTGTTTTGTGTTATGTCTAGGGACTTTCTGATGGTGGGGAGGCTGTATAGCTAGGAATTAAACACCCTGCCTGTGGGTTTAAACCCTGACTTACACACTACATGCTGCTTGACTTGGGGACATTTTACTTACCCTCTCTAAGTCTGTTTCCTTTGCAGTAAATGAAGAGTAAACATGTATATCCACATCCTAAGGTTATTGTGAGGAATATAAAAGAAATAGAACGGGGCCTGGCACATAGTAGGCACTCAATAAATGAAGGCTGAATGACCGATTGAATGAATTCATTCGTTAATAGAAATCAATGAATGAACATGTGACTAGAAAGTACCTAGCACAGTGTCCTGCGCTCAGTTAAGTGTTCAACAGTTACTATTCATACTCAATACATGCAAGCAGTAAAAACTAATGTGCAGCAAGGGCAAACATTCCATTGCTACCAACATCCGTTGACCAGAACAAAATGTAAATGGTAGATGTCTTCATATGTTCTGCCCCATTGGCAGGCGGCTCCCTGTGGGCCTGTCAGACAGGCAGAATTCATGTCCACAGTCACTCAGCTCTTTCAGCTGAGGAAACATGATTTGTGAGCCACCGTGCTCATCATCCTCTTCCATCAGGCCATTTATGGCCCTTACAATTCCACTCCTGATGAGAATGCATAAAATATTCTTGGCCTTGTGTGCTTACTGTATAATGTACGGAACTTACAACGGACATTATTAAATAGTGTTAAATGAAGGGCTGAAGACGCGCACTAAAATGACCGCATGCTGAAAGGATTCGTTAACCCCACTGATGCCACAGCAGGTAACTGTCACATCTCCCTGATTTCTCCCTGCACAAAAATCATTGTTAAATGGTCCAAAGGGGCCATGCAGAAAGGAAGTTCTAGGTTAAGAGCATTGACCTCGGGGACAGAAGCCTGGGTTCAGATATTGGCTCTGGCATTCACATTACCTGGAGCAAGTCACTGTACTTCTCTGGACGTCAGTTTCAACTATAAAATGAGAGTTTGGACAATATAATGTCCAGGTTCCTTCCAAGCTTTGGCATTCTTTGAATCCATAAAGATATTCAGTGTAGAATTTACTTCTACTACTTTTTTTCCCCTCAGTGAATTCTCTATTCATTTTACCTGCACTGTGTTTCCAGGTTGGGTTGGATGAAACATTAAACACAAAGAATCTCAAGGAAGAATTGCCTAAATTGATTTTATTTGGCTCAGATACCCCAACCAAGTGTAGAAGAACTTGGGCAGTAGAGTGAAGTGCTGTGGATGACCACGAATAAATATTTTGAAGCTAGAAAGTGGGATCAATGGTATCTCAACAGGTGCACTTCAGCTCAGCTGACGGGTCACTACTGTTTCTACATTCAAACCCACTTATGTCTCTATTTCCACCCACTCCTTGTGCACTGGTCTCCCGCACTAGCTCTCTACCCTTTATTGCACTTCTGCCTGTTTCTCTTGCTTTCTTTCCCCTCAACTCCTCTGACATTGATTGGTCCCAAGGGACAGAACAGATTTCTTCCCTGGCATCATATGTGCCGAAGTGTGTGGACAGGGACAGGAAAAAGAGAGGGATTGACTCAGAGACGATAGGGGAAGTGGAGAATGGTTCTGGAGAGGGCCCTGACTCTCTCCAAAGCATATGTGCTCCTGCCACAGGTACCCCAACATATTTGACACAGGAAGACAGACAGACAGAGGTCGCCTTTAATGGACAAGTCCTTTGGGCAAACCAGCCAAAAACACAGAGAGTACTTCATTTTTTTTCAATATGTTATTTCAAATCAATTTTTTCTGATAAATGGTTATAGACACTGCATACTGGTATATATTCATTTTTAACAAAGAAAAATGATTTTTGACTGTCACACTTCCTAAATAATAAAGTGGCAGCGTGCAAGGGAAGACCTATCAATGAAAGAAGCAATGTTGACAGTCAACCACAAAAAGCCAAGTCTAGATTCTGAAACTCTCATAGAAGAGTGCAACATGCCATATATAATAGGGTTTAGAGCACTTTTCTGTGTAGTCTGTTATATACAAGATAGAATCCTGCATTTCTATAGGAGCATTAATTTATTCTCGTTTCATTGTTCCAATTCATTTTACAGTTCAATCTAAAAGGCATTTGAATAATTATAGTGCATATTAGCCTACACTCATATATATGACTTTTTGCTGGCTTCACAATTTCTTAGAGCAGAAGAAAGATATTTTCTTATTTTTACAACACTGTAAACCCAAGGAAACTTAAAAGTGGAGTAGATAAAATTATAAAACCAAGAGAAGGAGAAATATCACATAACCCCCAACTGTACTGAACATAAAGAGAAATAGGTGAGTTTACCAAGAAAAATGAAAATATTTTTCGCATATTCCTATTCCAGGTAATGTTTCCAAAAAAAACAAGTCTACAGTCACACTAGTATATTAACTGCCACCTGTCTTTAATAGGTTATTTTAGCTTTTACTGGGGCAAACTCTTTATTGCATTAATGAGTTTCATCAAGTATTTCAGAAAACAGTTTCCCCATTTTGCCTTCTGAATAATTCTCCCTGTGGTCAATTATTGTTCCTAATTTTTCATTTCTTTCCTATAATAAGATTACACATCATTTCCTTTGCCATGTGACTTCACAAAGCCCAGCAATATCAGTAAACTAAACTGCCACATTGACTTCTGGCTTAGATATGTGACTTTCTCTATCCAACAGAATGTTAGTGGGCACGATACAAACAAAGACTTTAAATTTGCTTGCATAAGTTGGCTTGACTCTTGTGTTTCTGCCATCTGTCATGAGGAAATCATGTCCTGGATAGCCCCTGATCCCAGAATGAAATATACATCAAAGAGTCCTAAACCCTACCATCAGCCTGAAACAGATATGAGGGAAATAAAAAAGAAAAATAAGTATTGTAAACCACTAAGATTTGGGAGTTGTTCGTTATATGGCTTTACTGCAGCCAAAGCTGATTGATACACTCCCTCTGTATCAGTTACCTATTGCCACAGTCATGCTGTGTAACAAAGCAACAAAAAAATATATGACTTATAATAACAACCACTCGTTGTTGCCAGTAACACTAAAACCATCTGGACAGTTCTGGTCTCAGCTGAGTTTGATGAAACTTACTCATGCCTCTGTATTCAGCTTCAAGCCAGCTAGGAACATTTTCTGATCTTGGCTACATTCTTCAACATATCTGAGAGCTTGGCTGAGACAGATGGGCTTATTCAGCTCTGCCTCACAAGGTCTCTCATCCTCTAGCAGACCAGGCTTGTTCTGAGCATACAAGGTATCCTGAGGCCTAGACTTTGAACTTCTTCTTGAGGCCACTGTCACTTCTGCTGCATTCTACTGACCAAAGCAGGTCACAAGACAACCCAGATTCAAAGTAGAGGAAGCCGACTCCACCTCTTAAGGAAAGAGCTGCAGTCACATTGCAGACGGTATAGATACAGGGAAGGTAGAACTTAAGAAAGAACCAAATTAAAGGCTGGAGCTCATCCAGGAATTGTCTTTTTGTTTTATTAGGTGAACCAAATAAGCAATAAATATAAACTCTGCACACAGAGGTATTCCATATATTGCACTGAAGATGGTGAAACAAAGAAACACTGAACGATTTTTGTGCCCATAAAATACAGTCATGCCGATAGCAATGGGATCTAGTACCTTTGGCAAAGCCACCTTCTTTTAAGCATTTAATAACACCCAACTTTGATTCCTCATTTATTGTGCGTCCCTTCAACATTCCCATATTCTGTTTATTCTGTAGAATATTTTACATTTTAATGGGAATGCTTTATTGTTCATTTATATACTTATATTCCCAAAGTATATGATCTAGACTGATTATAATGTGATTTTGAAGTCTTTTATGTAAACAACTCCACATTCTCTATTAAGCCATCTCCAATGAGGGTTCCTGTTTGTGTGGAGTTTACAAACTGTACTGTTTTTGTGTTCTCCCATCCACCATGCCTTGCTTAAAATTCTAAACTCAGCTGGCTTTAGATTGAGGAAGAGGTGACTCTCCACCCATTTTTCCTCCCATTCCTCTCATTTCAGGAGCCATAAAATCTTATAATATTTTGTATCAAGTAAACAAATAAAGACAAAGAAAATGCAAACAATACTCAGGAAGCACCAAGCAAAGTGCTGGTCATGGGGATTTGCCAGGTAGAGTATCTATCTTAGAACATCACAGTGGTTTTCCAGAACTTTACCCATGTCTGGCTAAATGAGGGCTACCCAAAATCAAGTGGTATGCAACACAAATACTCACTTATAATCTTCAATTTTAATTAATATACTTCATAAGGCACAGGAAAATATATTCAAGGCTTTAAACTGATGAAAAAATAGCATCAAGAAATCTGACTGAAACTAGAGACTATTGTGTGCTTTCAGAGACATCAGATCAAACACCATTTTGTAAAATTTGTAAGGATTAGAGGGAGCAGTGAAACGAGAATCTTTGTAACAAGAAGATCGCTGAACCATTAGAAAACCAAAAGGCACTTTCTAAAGCAGCACTTTGATATAACCTCCTCTCTTGAGAAGGTTAGTAGTAATTCATCTCTGAGCAGTTAGCAATGGTACGCAAGGCTGGCCTCTGAGACACCCTCTTACCCCTTGCCGATTTGCCCTCAGGTCTATGTATCTAATGGCTCCCCAGGTTCCGAGAAAAACAGTACTTAACAGATTGGAACTGTGACTTTGCTGTGCATGAAAGAACATATGCATATCACCTTTTCTCTCCCAATCTCAACAATGAGCAGGCTCGGTGCCATAAATTCTGAGTAACTTTATGATGGAGAGGGTACAAGAGAAGATGAATGGATGGAAGAATAAAGAAAGGAAGAGGAGGGGCATATTCTTAATCACACTCCAACCTAGTTCTTCTCCCTCCCAGGACTGAGCTACAATCTCATGACTGTTTCAGTGACCCCACCCCATGATTCTTAGGGGTTATGAAATCAAATGCCTCTAGGGAGTGGTAGACAACATAAATATACGAAGTGGGTTAAACGGGCCCACTGGTCTCCTTGAAGGTCCATGCCCTATATAAAAGAGACAGTCACTTCTCAGTTCCATCTGACTGTTGCCACGTAAGAATGTGGAACCCCCAAGACATGTGATGATGAAGGGACACAAAATAAAGGCGTGATTAAGAGGTTTTAGAAATAGGAAATTTTATGTGAAATCTTTCCATTTTAAAATGTTGAAAACAGTGGCAGGGCAAAGGAAAAAAAATCATTTATATATATATATATATATATATATATATATATATATATATATATATATATATATATCTGCAGGCCAGATGCAGCCACTTGGATCCCCAATTTGCAATATTCACTTTAGAACTGTGCTTCTCAAAGTGTGGCTCACAGATTGGCACCTGTCCACAAATTATTTCTTCCAATCTCCAGCAAGACAGGAAGCCAACACTAAACACTGTCTAGTTCAGCTGACGTCTTTTCCATAGTGAGATTTTCCTTACAGAAGACACAGGGCACTGATTTATATTCTGGCACAAGTTCCTTATCTCACTGTGGATGAAATTTTGGGGAGCACTACTCTAGAAAGGAACTTTCAGGGGCCCTTCTCATGACGCTATCTCAGCATTGAGAACCAGTACCTTGGCTCCTCGAGGCCCAGTACCCTGTGAGGGATGGGAAGGGGAAAGGAGGTAGAACTCCAGTAGGGTCTGGAAAATTGCTTGCGGAAGGCCCCAGACTAAGCCAGGGCATTAGGACCTGCCTGTACTCCAGTGCTTCCGAGTATACAATATGGGCAAGCAGCCCATCAGCCATCCAGAACCATTACTCTTTTCCTTCTCCCAGCATACCCAACACCTGTGCTCTCTCAGGCACCTAAGAGTTTGGGGCTCATAGTTGGGCGAGCTATATATTGCATGTTATGGATGTTCTTTCTAGTAGAACTTGTTCACTTGTTTATTGTCTATCTCCTCATTACTGCCACCCCCTCCCCAGCCTCACCGTACATTACAAGCTCCAGAAGGATAGGGTGTCTAGACCAGTGCCTAGTGCATAGCTGATTAACCTGTCTGAGGAAGTTCAGGAGAGATTCAGTCATTCACTAGAGGATTAGTGAATGACCTCACGTCCTGTGCAAGCTTATGTGTGTGGCTAATGTTACAGCATAGAACAGAGCTATGACCATGAGTTTATTGAATGACTGAGATTTAAATCTCCCTCTTCTTTACTTAAATTCCTAAAACTAAGCCTGCTTATCAGTCATACTACTTTTCTTTCAGCCTCTTGATCTCCCTTGTTCTCTCATAATTTCAGATCCATTATGTTGGAGTTTTGTGGCCTTTTCTAATATTTAGAAACTGATTATTTTTCTAATCTCCTTAGCCTATTTCCTCCTATTCTCAGTACTAGTAGAAGAAAGGGGTCACTCTAAATGCTTTTTGTAAGTCTTTATTCTACTCTCATCATTCAAAAGTTCCTTCTTTTGAAACATATCAATTATTGATATCATCCTTCCCAAAACTTCATCACCATCTTCTACTAGAACCTTCCTCCAACTGCCTCAAAGGCTTTGATGCTTGGCTCAGAATTTTCTAGTCTGCCCAACTCCTGCCAGTAGCCAAAAAAATTTCTGGGCTATAATAGTCATTATTATATTTACAATTATGATGTCTTCTATTTATTGAGTGCCTACCATGTGCTAGTCACTATGTTGTTTCTAATCTGTCTTACAGACACTGGTTCCAATCTATAACACCCCTAACAAGGTAGGTTTCATCCTCCATTTACACAAGAAGGATGTATGATTCAGAGAAGTTACATTACTTGCCAAAAATCATACAGTTAGCAACAGAACCAGAAGGTAAACACAAAATAACTGATGTCAAAGCCCAAGCTCCTTCCAAGCTTTCCTAACAATAACAAGGATGGCTACCATTTTCTGGATGACTATTACATAAGAGCCATTGCCTTTATACCGATTATTTCTAAATCACAAAACAATCCTCGAGGTCTATATCATTTTCACTTTAAAGATAGGAAAAGTGAGCCTCAGAAACGTTAAGTAACCTATTCCAAGTCACACTGGTGGTCAAAGATTTGAATTCAGATCACTCAAAGTGAAACATCTCTGTTGACTGCCTTGCTAAAACTCTATTCCAGTTTTCTGCACTGCATATAAACCACCCAGATTTAATGGCTTAAAACAATAATAGTCATGTATTTTCCTCTCAAATCTGCAAGTTAGGCAGGGCTCAGCAGGAAAGGCTCCTCTCTGCTACATGTGACATCAGCTGGGGTAGTTCAACCAAAGGTTTGAGGATCTGCTTCCCAATGGTTCACTTGCAGGACTGTCAAGTTGGTGCTGGATTTTGACTGGGAGCTCAGCCTGGGCTGAGGGTCATAGACCTAGTTGCCTCTCCATGTGGATCTCTCCACAAGGCCTATGCTTCCTCAAAACATAGTAGCTGGGTTCCAAAGACAAGCATTTCACAAGAGAGCCAGACAGAAGTTGTACCACCTTTGATGACCTAGTCCCAGAAGCCACATAGCATAATTTCACTGCATTTTGTTTGTTAGAAGTCAATCACAAAGCCTGGCTCATATTTAAGAGGAAGGGTATTAGACCACATCTCAAGGGAAGAATATCAAATAATCTGCAAAAATGTTACAAACTACCACACACACTTCTCCCACAATTTCTCACCAATTTCACCTCCATTCTGCTAACCTATCCATGAAAATAAAACCACATCAACTTACTCAGTATCACCAAAGAAAATATCAAACACAAGATTTTTGCCTCTGGTGCTCACCTTCTTTAAGTGTCCTGCTCTCACCTCTCTCACTACCTGCTCCTGAACTTGACCTTCTCCATCAAAAACTCTAATCCAGGACTTCCCTGGTGGCACAGTGGTTAAGAATCTTCCTGCCAATGCAGGGGACACAGGTTCAAGCCCTGGTCCAGGAAGACCCCACATGCCATGGAGCAACTAAGCCTGTGCGCCACAACTACTGAAGCCTGCACTCTAGATCCCGTGCTCCACAACAAGAGAAGCCACCGCAATGAGAAGCACGCGCACCGCAACAAAGAACAGCCCCCGCTCGCCACAACTAGAGAAAGCCCATGCGCAGCAACGAAGACCCAACACAACCAAAAATAAATAAATAAATAAGTTAAAGGGGGAAGAAAAAAAAACCACTAATCTCTTTCTCCGTATTCTTCAAGTCCTTCATCTCTCAGTTTGGGTTCCATGGTCATGAATTTCACTGCTGCCTTTTCTATCACCTTCACACTCTCTTCATTATCTATTCCCTTTTTATCACTTGTAGCCTGTCTCTCCCACAATTCCTCTCAAATTATTTACTCAGAAATTACCAAGTACCTCCTAATCATTACCTATTCTCATTTCTCACTCTCATTTCTGCATGATTCTATATGGTCCCTGTTCTGACTTTCTTTAAATTTCTCCCTTTTTTATATCCTGAGATATGTTTGTTCTTGCCTCAATTCACTTCACCTTAACACAGTAGCCTGAAACAAACTGACAGGAAGCCCAGTCCTCAAAGCAGATCAGAGTGTAAGCTATATGATGAATGATAGCACAGCAAAGCAAGTTGCCAAATATGTAGACCAAATAATCATGTTACCCCCACAAGGAGCAAGAGATTGAGATAAGAAGTCTTGCAACGGCCAACATTTCTGTCTGCACACAGGTATCTGCCCCCACCACTGGGGTCATGATTCACGGGAAAGCATTTTATCTCAGGAAGAATGTGCAGTAGTTCTAAACTTTTCTTGGGCCATGGAAGTTTTGAAGTATCTAATGAAAGCTCTAGACCCTCCCTTTGGAATAAAAATGGTTACAGAGAGACACAAATGTTTGAATACAGGGGCAAAGTTGCGGCATATTAGACTTATTGAATTTGAGGTGCCTATGGGACTCCAAAGTAGAGTTTGCCAGAAGACAGCTGAACATAAAGTGATTATGCTCAGAAGAGAAATTTAAAATGAACTAGAGATTGTGGAGGCAATACATATAGGTTAGCGAACACCATCGGATGGAGTTTATAGCCCCTAAGATATAAGTATGGTAGATTGCCACGTATGTTAAGGGTAGATTCTTGAGAAACCCTGGGAAGTCAAAGAGAAAGTAAAGTACATAAAGAGATTAATGAGGAGCAACCAGTGAGTGGGAAGGAAAACCTGGATGGTGTGGTTGCATAGATGTCAGAGAATTTCAAGAGGAAAGAAAGGGGTTTGTAACATTTAATACATTCATTAATTGCTTTTGTATTGTGGATTGAGAATACAGCAATGAAAAAAGTGAGCAAAATCCATGGGGTGAAGAGACAATTAGGCATTATGAGTGTGATGAGTTAAACCAACAATTCTCTTTTTAAATCTCAGTTCACATCATGACTTCAGCTTACTGTTCTCTGCTTTCGTACAAAGCCAGTCTGAAGCCATCTTACTGACTCTCTCACACACATAAGTCTACTCTTTGAGTCCCAGTGTGTTCATCCCAGTAACATTCTACCGCCTGCACTTATACTTCACTCCTGTCACTGCAACAGATGCCCTGAGCCGCCAATTTCTGCCCCTGGAAGCGCTCCTCTCAGCTGTCCTCTGTTATGCTATAGTGGACAAGGGCTCAAGGCTGGTTTAAATCCAAGCTCCACCACTTACGAGCTACATAACCCCGGACAAGTACTTCACCACTATGAATTTCAATTTTCTCATCTGTAAAATGAAAGTGATGCTACCTCCCTTCTATTGATATTGTGGGGCATTAAATCAGATAACATTTGTAAAGCACAGAACACAATGCTTGACTTAATGCTCATTAAATATCAAAAGGAAAAGGAAAAGAAAACTAGATATGTGTTTAGGACAATTCAACCTCCCTTGATTTAGAAGGGAGGCTATAGAAAGCCCATCCTTCACCCTGTGACACCAGTTAAGGGAACAATGGGAAACTGTGTATTTCAGAATAATTGTGAGAACCTCCTCCTCTCTCAAATACAGCAGAGAGGTCAAATAACAGAAGCCTAAAAAGTGTCGTGGACTGGGCAAGAACACCTTGGGTGAGTTTCAAAAGCCGTTTCAATCGATCAGAGAAGCAAAAGCCAGCTATCACTAGGTTGCAGAGTGAACGGGAAGTGAGAAAGTGAAAATGACATAAAGTTCGCTTTCGGGAAGTGTGGCTCTGGCAGGAAGTAGAGCGAGGCACTATTCAGTTATAATTAGCTAGTGCTCCTCTACAATCACCTGAACTTTCCCTGAGTAGAGCTGGGAAAGACCTAGTAGAGGTCTTTCCCTAGTAGAGCCAGGTCTTCTTGGCCTTATTTGAACAAAACCTCATATATTTTCTCTCAGATATAGAATGTATTAAGGTTGTTTTAAATATTCATCCTGGGGACTTCCCTGGTGGCGCAGTGGTTGGGAGTCCACCTGCCAATGCAGGGGACACGGGTTCGAGCCCTGGTCCGGGGGGAACCCACATGCCACGGAGCAACTGAGCCCGTGAGCCACAACTACTGAGACTGTGCTCTGGAGCCGGTGAGCCACAACTCCTGAGCCCACGTGCCAAACTACTGAAGCCCATGTGCCTAGAACCTGTGCTCCACAGCGGGAGAGGCCACAGCAATGAGAAGTCTGTGCACCACAGCGAAGAGTGGCCCCTGCTCTCCACAAGCAAAGAAAGCCTGCCCGTAGCAACGAAGACCCAATGCATCCATAAATAAATAAATAAATAAATTTATTTAAATAATAATAGTAATAAAATAAATAAATAAATATTCATCCTGTTCTAATCACCAGCTTTCTCTCTATCCTGCCAATTTGATGACATTTATGTATCAGGAGGAGTGGCTAAATCTCTTTCTGGGGGTGTTTAAGAAGTGGACAGACGTTATCCTTGAAAGGATTAAACTTTGGTTTATAGGACCTCTGAAGTCCCTTTCTCAATAGCAGAAGTTAATGCGCTTTGAGTTCCTCTATCTAAAATCAATTCTAAGTGCTCATATCAATCTCTCGACTGAGAAAGGACCCATATGTTCTTGCATACATTCCCTACCTGATATCAGATGTACACTCTGAATCCAGGTACTTAGGGAGGTTACTGATGGCTTTCAACTTCATTGCCCCATTTATACTTTGCTTTCTGCACCAAAAAAGTCAAGAGAACCATATTCACACAGCACTTTTCCCATCAAAGCCAAACATGAGTCTGAACCCCCCTCACATATCTTTAGCACTCAAACCAATAACGACCTCATTTAATTCCAGCACAGAACAATGTCTTTCACTTAAAATTAAAGTCTTGTCCACATAAAATTGAAATAAAGAATGCAGCCTTCCTGATGATAAGTAGAAAGTATAAAGGTGACTTATAAGGAGATAAATTTATTCTGTCAGGGAAGGAATAAAAACCTTTTGCTATTCACCTATGACTTGAACACTCCTAAGCAATGAGTTCTTCCCTTATTTGTAACTAAATATGAGGTGTCACTCAGCCTTCCTTTGCTGTCATGTGTTAAATTAAAATATATCATTAACACATACATCATTTCTGACCCTCACATGGTTAATGGCTCTGTACTAAAAGATCAGGCAGTGTGTTGACATCCGATAGGCATGCACACAAAATAATATACAAATGGATAGGTGGCAGGAACATGGCACTTTAAATTATTTAAAATAGCATAATTGTATCGCCTCCATTTACAGAGAATATCAAGTGAGGCAGTACAAATTGTTTTGAGTTAATGGAATAATAAAGAATTACAATGATCCAGTAGAGATTTCTGGAAATAAAATTATACACAAATATTTGTGTTGTTTAATACGACAGTCCAGATTTTGAAATAGGAACATATATTGGATAATTGAACAGAGAAAGGGCATTTTCTTCAATGAATCAAAATCAAGAGTCTTGCATTCAATCTTCTATTATCTAGTTACCAGATGTGACATGAGATAAATAAATTACATTGGCTATTCTCTCGAAGAAAACGTATTCAGGCTGTGTTTTTGTTACATTACTTCCAATGTAGATGCAACTAGCATTTGGTGAACACTTACTAGGTGTGAGTATTTTATTTAATTTAATCCCCACAACAAACCTTCCAGGTGTATTTTAGCATCATTGTCATCATCATCATCCCATTCTGCAGATAATGAGAATAATCAAAACTTGTTAAATACCAGGCACACATTTTAATTCATTTAATACAACGACTCTATGAGGTAGGTACAACTATTACCATCATCTCCATTATTACCATCATTCCCCCAGACAGAGAAACTAAACAACAGAACACTTAAGTAATTGGCTCAAAGTCGCCAGTGAGTAAAGAATACAGTCTATCCTGCCTCTCAGAAAGGACAACGAGGCTCAGAGCGGAAAGTTATCTCAATCAAGGTCACATAGCTAAAGAGAAATGAAACCGAAATTCAAACCTCTTTTTCTAAACTTTACTTTTAATTATGGGATTTTTCAAATAGATACGCAACTATAAAGAATGGTACTATGAACTCCAAGACTTTTAGTCCAAAGTCTAAAGTCTTTTTTCTAGAACATTTCATTTATGAGATGGATGTATTTATCACAACACTTTTTAAAGGAAAGAGTTTCAGTGTTATTTTTAATTTAAGAGGTAATACATGTTCATTATAAAACCATCTACACAGAATAGAAAGGTTTGCCTCTATAACTTGCTCAAATCCTTCCAGACTTTCTCTACACATATACATGCATGTATAGAGATATAATTATTTTTTACAAAATGGAATCATACTATATACACTTTTGTTTGTTTGGTTTGGGTTTTTTGTGTTTTTTTTTTTTTTTGCGGTACGCGGGCCTCTCACTGTTGTGGCCTCTCCCGTTGCGGAGCACAGGCTCCGGACGCGCAGGCTCAGCGGCCATGGCTCACGGGGGCCCAGCCGCTCCGCGGCACGCGGGATCCTCCTGGACCGGGGCACGAAACCGTGTTCCCTGCATCGTCAGGCAGACTCTCAACCACTGCGCCACCAGGGAAGCCCTATATACACTTTTAAAACCTGATGCTTTTTGCTCTTAAATTTACCATGAACATATTTCCCTTACAATGAACACTGATCTATAGCGTCATTCTTTTTTTTTTTTCTTTTAGATTGCTTTTTCCTTTTGTTTATTTAGATTAGTCTATTTCTCTCTATATTTACCTCATGGACTTTTGTCATTATAGCTTCATTCTTTATGTTTACGTTCACTCCATTATATCAATGAACCATCATTTACTTAACCAATCCCTTGTTGATGAATATTTATGTTTTTTCAATGCTTTGTTACCATAAAAACATTGTGGCAAATCTCCTATCTTACAGATCTTTATATGCTTGTAAAATTAATTCTTAGAAGTTCCTGCAACATAATAGGTACTCAATAAATGTGTTGAATTAATGGATGAATGAAAAGTGAAATGGCTTGATCAAAGAATTGGTAAATCTTATATGTTGTTATATATTGCTAAATTGCCCTCCAGAAAGGTAATTAATTCTGTTTCTGCATCTTATTTTTAAACTTTGTTTATAGTCTAAATATTTTAGTTTCATATATTTTACTTTGTGGTCCTGTCTTAGAGACAGTAATGTGTAGGATTAAGAGCCCAACAACTTCTGAAAGCCAACTGCCAAATTTTCAGGAATTTTGAGAATCAGTTGTAAAATGCAGCCATTATTTTAAAATTATATAAACTTACAATTAAATAAATTATATTTAAAACAAAAGCAATAAATACTCAAAGCACACTAATTCCTAGTTACTTTACTAAACGTTACTATTATCTATGCTTTTGAAGTCAGTTATGACTATCATATGCAGATAGTGGAAATAGCATACAGTGGTGTGCTACCCCACACCTCTTCCCACCTCCACATTTAGTGACATTGGTAGCTTAAAATTGGTCATGATAGGAGTATTTACACCATGGAAATCAGCAAGTGCTATAAATCAGGGCTTGATTTAATGTTGTAACTGAGTTTTTAGTTTAATAATTTATATGGGGATAAGAAGAAGTTTAATAAGCCACATATCAGATTTAATGACAATGCATTTATTGAGAAAAGAGTTAGCAGACTGAGATGCAACGCCATTTGTCAAATCATGGCTGAATATTGACTACAAATTCAAAATCAGAAAAAAAATCAAAAAAAGCATTCTGAAAAAAATCAATTGACTATATAGATTAACATTTATTTACAATAAAGAGTATTATGGATTTTTAATTTTTAAATTGTATGCTATGCATCCTCTAGATTTGTAAAATATATAATATTTATCTACATATATGTATATATATTTGCATACATTTTTTTCAAAGAGCTGATCAACATTTAATGGTACACTACTGTTTAGGGTTTATATTTTGAGAAACATTCTCTTTATAAAAGCTGAAATACCACATGTACTGTATTCTAAGTTCCTATGTGTAGCTGGCTATTTCTGAAATTTCTGTTCTCTTTCATTACGGCCTTAGTACTGTAAAGATTGAATTATTATAGTTTTAAAATGCATTTAGTATCTAAAAGGGCAAATACCACTCACCTCTTCTCTCACGCCACCCAGCTACACCAGATGAACTTAAAAACATCTCCCTCCCACGTAGTATTCCAGTAATATCTCCTCCTTTCATTCAGCTCTTATTTTATATTCATTGTTAGAATCTTATCATCTTCATATTTACACTACACATTTTTAGTCTTCAAAACTCTACATACTTTATATTACTGCTTTCATGTACCTTCTCTATGGGATTTTTTATATTTTCTTTTTAAAATATTATTATTTATCACAGATATTTTATCACTACGTAGAATTATAGCAAAACTCTTCCACCAAAAACCAAGTTAAAAAGAACAGTCGCAAACCATTTCCAACAAGAACGATGGCTAGGGGGCTTCCCTGGTGGCGCAGTGGTTGAGAATCCGCATGCCGATGCAGGGCACACGGGTTCGTGCCCTGGTCCGGGAAGATCCCACAGGCCGCGGAGCGGCTAGGCCTGTGAGCCATGGCCACTGAGCCTGCGCTTCCGGAGCCTGTGCTCCGCAACAGGAGAGGCCACAGCGGTGAGAGGCCTGCGTACCGCAAAAAAAAAAAAAAAAAAAAAGAATGATGTCTAGATCATTGTTCAATACCACAAAACACAAAGAAGACTCGGGAAACTGTCACAGGTTGAAGGAGATTAAGGAGACATGACGATTAAATGCAGTGTGGGATACTGGATTGAATCCTGGAATAGAAGATGGACATTAATGGAAAAATTGGAAAAATCTAAATAAAGTCTGTAGTTTAGTTAATTGAAAAGTATGACTGATGGGTAAAAGTTTTAATGGGACAGTTTGTAAGATAAAGGTTCTGGAGCCATTAATGAAATTATTTTTTGGAAAAGAGGTCAACTCTTCATATGTGAATATGCATAGTTAAATCATCTTACGATGACATGGTTTTTGAGTAATTTATTCCATGTTTTGAGTTTCTTCAATATGGCTAATTATAAAACCACTGGAAGTTCATATTGTTCTCTTAATAATGTTTTCTGACCACACTTTCGTCTTCTAAGAGATTCCACAAGCATACAATTATTTGCCAAATGTGGGAATGTGAAGATATTATGAGAACGGGAGTTAGACAAGCAAACAAAAAAACATAATTTACCATAAAGAACAACCACCATACAATTCTGTGCTAAATCGCATTGAAAAAATGACTATTTCATTTTACTTCAAATTAATATTTGTTATATATATTGAACAGTTAACATCATCTCCATGATGAGCACCCCTTTTAGAAAGAATTTTTAATAAGTTACTGAAAATGTTTTAACAGAGGCATTTAAGTTTAAATTCTGTACCCAGCTTCACTATAGAATTTCTCCTACGGAGTTCTAAAAAATGAACTCCCATGACTCTATCACTTAATAAGCTCACAGACTGGAGTGATCCCATTCCACAGTAAGTTGCCAACCTCAATCCTCTAACCTATAGTTTGGGTAGCCCCATTCCTCTTATTTGCTCCTAGGTAGGTATGAGATCCAAGGGACTGCTAAATAATAAATTTTAGCACAGTTGATGGTAACAGGCTCAAATTTTTTCCTTCCTCATTTCAGGTCATCAAATACAAAACATGACCTGGCCTAGATATTCTATGTTCTCCACATGGTTTGGTAGACACATGACAAGAAAGATCGAGCTATTTGGGTAGGAACTGAGTGCCTTCTAGAGTAAAACAAAACCAACACTGAAAACAGAGGAAGCTGAGGATTCTCCAGCCTCCTTGCCCCTTCCCCTTGTCTGTCCAATCAGGCCTGGAGCCTCCACTGCCATGGCCATCCACTGCCACTTCCTGGTCAGCGTCACACTGCTGCTGCCCCTCTTCTGTATGATGTATCTAATTTTAAAATGCAGATTCTCCAGTGAACAATCTGGGTCCTCAATTGACTCCTTTTATGAGCAAAGGAACTAGACTTCCTTCAAACACTTTTAAAACACACAGAGCACATCACAAGTGTTGAAACACCAGTGTCTTTCTGCTCTGTTATTTCCTCTGCCTCTGCATCTTCTCTCCATGACTACTTCTCCTTCCTTCTGTCTGCCTTGTTGTTGGTATGAGACCCCCTGCATTTGGTGCCTTCTCTCTTCTATAACCTCCTTTGCTCCTCCATCCTCTTTTAGCTTACCCTAAGTGGTTATTATATTGAACCAATATTTACTCTATATCAGAAGAGGGTTTTCCTTGGTTAAGGAGACTAGTGGAATATTCTAAATACCCATTTCCAAAAAGAAAGCCAAAATACCTTGAATTGTTCATGATTTATTTAGCCCTATTTATTAGGCCCATTCCTGCACTAGTCAGGAAGATAGCCTGACAAAGAGACATCTTGGAAAGTAACTCTTCTCCCATGAGGCCCATCATATCCCCCTCCCTTTCAGAGCCAGGCAGCTGGGTCTGAGCTCTGCCAGACGATAGGCAAGAAATTGTTCTCCTCAAACCTCTTTGATTCTGCATACATCAATATAGCCTCCCTCAGGGTTAGGGAATCAGGCTGAAAGGCTCATAATGTGTGCATCCTGTGATTCCTTTAGAAGCTGAAAAGAAGCTAAAGAGCCCGTACAAAGTAACTTAACTTGAAGGTAGACTGTGCTTAAGCGTCTGAGAGCAGAAGTCAGCCCTGCAATTGTATGTGAATTAATGAATGCAAATTAGCCTAGGATTTGTGTTTGTTGTGTGGGAAGGTGACGACAGAGTAAATCTTCTAAATTTAAGTATATTTTATGCTAATTGCATAAAGTAGCATAGATGTGTTGCTTTAAATCTCATCCACGGGAAGCTAGAATTGGGCTTGTTGATTTCTTGTATTATCCACTAAAAAGACTGCAGTCCTTGTTTGTATTTACTTGAGAAGCACAGATCTATTTCGAATAGCTTTACAACTTTAAGTGTTTTAAGAAACTTCTTTTTAATGCCATCTAGTTAATTGTACCATGATAGCTCCTAAGTGTAACATTATATCTATCAGTCTTAAGTGCCACTGGGGATATAATAGCTTGGGTCACAGTATTATAATCTCTTTTATTTAGAGCACTTGGAAACCTGAAAATTAAATATGCCTCAATATGTTATCATTCTGACTATTACTTACCTTAATGCTAAGTAAATACTAAAGAAACTATCACCTCTGGTAAAATTAAATTCTGAATTCTTTGATGGTAGAATATAGGTTCAATGTAGATACAAATCTTTCCTTGTTTTCCCTATCTCTACTCAGTTAAAAATGGCTTCTCTGTAATAGCAAGCTTCTGTGTGCACTGATTTTTGAACTCTCTATTAGTGCACTTAGTGGGGTAAAGAAATGGAATAAAGGGAAAGGTAAATGGTGAGATTACCTCCATGTGTGGGAGACATTTCTCAATGCTAAATCCTATATGCACTCAACATATATCAAGCCCAGAAATGGACAGGCTACAGGGGAGAGACTGAGCCAAGAAAGTGAGTCTGAAGCTAGATACTTCCAAAGTGGGCCACCCCTTGCCCCTCTAGATGTGGTTTACCAACTAGCAGCTCTTTACACCAACTAGGAGGTTTTTAGAAATGCAAAAGCTCAGACCCCACCCCAGGCTGACCTAATAAAATCTGCACAGTAACAAGACCCTCAGAGGATTCCTATGCACTTTCAAGTCGGAGTAGCCCTGTCTATACCTTGCCCAGAGCCTCCACTGGGAAGATGGGCAAGTCCGAAAGTCCGCCTTGATTAACCTCAGGAATTAAGTAGGAATACTCTAGTCACTCCCCTTAGCAGAGAATGGTGCTATAGAGACGATGGAAAGTAAAAAGGTTGTAAGTCTTTAAAAATTCAAATCAACCTTTGAGATCTGGTTGTAGGAGGCGGAGATACGGAAGAGAAGAAGTGTCACACCCTTAATTCCAACCAATGGTTGACACAAAAAGCTCTTGTTGGAACTATTTTACCCTCTTCTCTGTGTGATGTTATTGGATTTGATTTCCTTTCTTCTAAAGAAGGACACATTGGGGGAAAAATGACCTAAATACAGTATTCCATCCAGATGCTTTCAATTTGGCAGGCGGGAAGCAAGTTTTTACATAGAGACTGAGCTCACTGAAAGGAATTAAGAATTTTGAGCTGGAAATTCCAAAGGCATTTTTAAAGTCAAGAAACTGTTTAGGAAAAAATAAATACAAGTGACCTTGATGTAATTCTGCAATAATATTCACATCTCAGAGCCATTTCTGAGGCTCCTCTGGATACATATGTAACCAGTCTTCCTGGCATTGAGTTCAAAACAACAGACTTTAGGCAAATGACAAGAAGTGGGAGGTGTAGTAGGATCCAAACCACATCCAATTTAAGTGGAGGAGCTAATCACAGAAACCTCATGCAGGACAAGGAAGTCATAACATAAACGGGCAACCACCACCGCAAAGGCTGCACATACCCAGCTAATGGCGTCTCAGAATCGGCTGCTCTCTTTGCACTTTAACACAGTCCTGGACGTCCCACTCAGGGAAGACATCCATGGAAGTGACTGGCAGCTCCACCATCCTTTCCCGAAGGTGCTTCTCAGGATCAGGCTGACTCTGGTCTCAAAATAAATCTGATATTTTTGACATCCCTTGACCATATGTTGTATTTATTACATAAGCTGTTTTGCAGTTTCCTTTTTCCTTAGCCAGTTGTGTTTTCCTTATGTTTTTGCCATTTTGTTTTCAATAAGTAGAAATCCTAGACATCAGTAGCTACTAATGTCAAACATGTATTTCAATACTTTTTTCATTTATTTTTAAATAATTTACTGATTTAGGATTAAATATATCTTTCAGTATTTTTGAATCAGAATCTTATTTAGACTATATCAGGTAGTAAGTGCTAATGAATTATATCGCATTGTTATTTATATCTTTTTACTAAGATAATATAAAAGCAATTTTGGCATTTTGTGAAAAGGTAAATTTGAACCATAGTATATACAGATTATATAAAAATTATACAAGCGGCCTATACAAGTAGGGGATTTGAATTTAGTATTAATTCAGAAAATGTTTTAGTTTCTTTATAATGACCACACCATCTCAAACGGGAGTATACAAAACTAGTGAATTCAAAATTGGATCAAAATGATTACCAACTGTAGAAAAATAGCTAAGCATGGTATACTAGTTTCCTAGGCTGCCATAACAAAAGTACCATAAACTGGGTGGCTTAGAACAACAAAAATTTACCGTCTTACAGTTCTGGAAACTATAGTCCAAAGTCAGGATTTCGGCAGGGCCATGCTCCCTCCAAGCCATCAGGGGAGGATCCTTCCTTGCCTTCCAGCTTCTGGCAGCCCCAGGAGTTCCTTGGCTTTGGGGCAGGATCACTCCAACGTCCATCATCTCATGACCACCCTCCCACTGTGTCTCTGTCTTCCCCTCTTTTTATTAGGACATCAGTCATACTGGGTCAGGACTCACCCTAACAGCCTGATCTTAAATTGATTATATCTGCAAAGACCCTATTTCCAAATAAGGCCACTTTCATAGGTACCAGGGGCTAGGTTTTCAACATATCTTTTTTGGAGGGCACACAATTCAACCTATAACACGTGTCTAGCATTTTCTCAGTGATGGAATATAACCTGTAACATTACCAAAATGATAGTATTATTCTCTCTCTGATACAGAAATTATCATTTCTTTTTACTTGCCTTCTTCACAAAACAAAGGAACAGTTAGAAACCAAGCAACAGTTATTAATGTAACGTGTCCAACAAGTATGTGACAGAGGTTCTCTTAGAAAAGAGGAAAGGGCATCTAGGGCACGGCAATGAGAGCTGCTAATAGTAGGAGCTAATAACTCAAGATCCTTGAGATTTTCAAGTAAACCATCTACTTGGGTGGCTTATGGTTCAAGAAAACAAAGTAATAAGTTCAAAAGATTCATCCAAGGGAAGAGATAGAAGCCTGCCTAAACTAATTTACTCCATAAATATCATAAGTAACTTAGCATGACAATTCTTTGATACCAGCTGAATGTTTAGAAAACATAATTCACACTAAGTTATGTACCATTCATGATTTAACATACTGTAGTAAACAACTCTTTTTTGTTGTTACAATTCTGTGCCTGTATTTAAATACATCATTTTCTTCCCAGACTTACGACTTTCCCACCTTCCCCTTGGAGTACCACTTCCAGGGCCCCTTCCATTGTCTCTTTCCCCTCGTCCTGTCTGGGCTCCTTTTCTCTTCCTCTCAGGCACCCACAGGCACCTTCACGGGCACCCTCAGCACCACTCTCCTGGTTCTTGGCTTCCTCTAACCTCAACCCCAGCTCCCCGCTCCTATCAAAGTATCCTCAGTACACACCCATGCTCCTCAAACTCCAATGTGGGAGCTTGCAAAAATGCAGATGCCATTTAGTACATCTGGGGTGGGGTCTGCAATCCTGCATTTCTAACCAGCCCCTGGGTGATGCCCATGCGCTGTCCATGGACCACACTGCTAGTCTGTACCCCCTGACTGACTGTCCTCCAAGGCCTTCGGTATAAATAATCCCCACCACCTCCCCCCGTCGGGGCTCCCAAGGTCCCTTACTTCAAAATGATCTCTTACACTACCACCCGTCCATCTTCTCTCATCAGCTCCTGCTTCCTTAGGCATATCTCAGGTAAGCAAATGAATAAAACAACGCTACTAAAGAATAAATGGCTGATACACTCTCCTAACCCACCCTCCCCATCCTCCCAGGGGTTTTCTTTAGTGGTTTGTGTGAATCTCTAAATCAAGCAGTCTTCACCTGAAGTGTAAATACATTTTTCTGAGCAGTGGAGTCAAGATTGTTATCAGACTTTCAAAGAATTTCCTAATCCCATAAGATAAAAAGCCATAGTCTAAATAGTAAAAAGGTCAGGCACTATCAATAAACATGTTTTGAAGGGCATGAGAGGGGTAAAGGCGGAGAGGTCTCCTCTCAAAGCACAAGGCTTGCCTCTCTTCCTTTCCCTTTGTGTGGCTGTTCATGAGGGACGGGGAGAGAGCAGAGCTGGGGCTACAGCAGGGTTCCTACTCACATTCCCTCAAACTAAAGGAGGAGTTGCTTTGGGTTCTGCTTCCTTGTATTCAAACAAACTTCTGATCTGGAGGCTGGATCAGAAGAAGGCTGCCAGGTCAACTCCCAGCCCTTAGTAAAACTTGAAGGTAAGATCAATCAGATACCAAGGGGACAAGTTGTATCCTCACTGTGTCCAAGTGTGGCTAAGATTCCAGGGCCCAGGAAGTCCACACACCCAAACCTGGGAGAGGGCAAAGGTCCCCGAACCATCAGGAAAATGTGTGCCCCTGCCAAAGAAAAGAGAATCCTGGGTCTTCCAAAGGGCCTGGAAGTGTAACTTCTCCCTCCTTCACCCACATTGGACCCTGGAAATGCCTTGTTTAGCTACACATTAAATGAGATAACATATGTAAAGCACCCAGCATGGAGCCCAGCAGATATTAGGGATTCAATAAATAGTAGTTCCCTTCCCTATAAAAAGTAACACCAGCTGCCCTGTTTATGTGATTTGCTTGCTGTTATTACCATACAGCACAGTAAGAAGTGTGTGTGTAATTAAATATGTACCACTATGGTAATTCTGTTTTTAAATTTTATTGATAACATCATTATATGCTTTATGTAAGCTCAGAGTTTTTCTGCTTATGCAGCATGGTCATTGGTTCCTAACTTTCAAAAAAAAAAAAAAAATGCAAGAGAACATCTGAGGGAAGAACTGTTTAGTGGTATAACAAGGTAAAAAAAAAAGAAAGCTCATCTTCCGCAGCATGAGCTATCACTTGCCTCATTGTTCTTCCTGTTCTAACCCATTGGCACCCCTCAACTCTGATGCTCCCCACCAACCTCCCTCCTCTAGCCTCCACATAACACTCCCTCCGTTTTCCCTCATTACACTGCTAGCAAAGACCAGGCAATCCCCAGGAATATCCCCTTCCATCTGTTTCTGGAGGCTTTGAACTCACACACTGTTCAACCCAAGCAGTCTAGGAACACCAGCCATGGCAGGGTGTGTGCTACAGGAGCTGACAGCTGCCTGTCAAAACTATCCTCACCACAGAACCCCTGATCAAAACACTGGCTGGGAATGAATGTGGGCTGTGACTTGATGCCACAAGGGAGCTGAAAGCAACCACACCCATTGATCAATACCTGGGATTAGAGGGAAACATTAGCATCAGGGTGAAAAATAGCCAGACCTCTCCAACTTGAAAGCAGATATTAATGAACCAAGCACCGAGCTGAAGTTAAAGTTGAGGTTGTGGTGAAACCAGTTGGAACCCTCTGTCTTGTTCTGGACATGAAAATTCTTACTAAAAAAATCTATGGAGCCATTGAACATATTTGGAAAACCCTCAATGGTATTTATCACTGTATGACAACATCTTGATTCATCACTAACTTCAGGAAATGACAATATCCACAAATGGAATCAATTATTTCAAAATAAGCCTTGTAGGAGCAAACAACTTCAACTCCCAAGTAAATCCTTGAAAATATTTCAAACATGATCATCACAGGGCTCATTGGAAAGAAATTAGTTGGCCTGGTTGCCCACGAATATCCCCTGATACATTTTTTTAAGTGAAACTGAAAATAGGGTCAGTGTCAACAGGCACTGGGCACTCTTTACTTTCTACATGTGTATTCCTACAGCTACTAAAAAGAACAGCACCAAATCTATTAACTCTAGTCATTCTCTGGCCCCCTGGCCTCTGTCAATCATAACTTTGCATCCAGTGATTACAACTGCCACTTCTTACAAAGAATGGTCCCATTCCCATCTTCTAACTGTATGGACCCTTTGCTAGTAACATACACATTTCCCATCACATTGAAAAAAATAAAACAGAACTGGCAATAAGAATCCTGAAGTTGGTTAGAGTTGCCAGGTTTGCAAAAATAAATTGACATTTGATTTCTAAAACATTTTAAAACTTTCAAATTTTGGAAATAAAATGATTCTTAATTTTCAGGATGAATTAATGGTCTAGAATTTTTTTATCAAACCAGGTGAATTTTAATAACTCATTTTAAAAATGAACATTGAAATGAAACAAGAAGGTTAAACAGCATAGCAGACCAAAGCATCCAGAAAACAGAAGTGGATATTTGTGAGGGCAAAGTCAATAAAAACTATCCTCAGGAAGAGATATGGGAACATATGTATATGTATAACTCATTCACTTCGTTGTAAAGCAGAAACTAACACACTATTGTAAAACAGTTATACTCCAATAAAGATGTTAAAAAAATAATAAAGAACTGTTAGACAAAAACAAAAAAAAAAAACTATCCTCATTCTAATTCTACAGAAAACCTTAGGAACCCACTCAGATTCAGGGATCTGCCCTGGGAAGCAGGTGTACTTGTCACCTAAACAATATAAAGTTGAATGAAGCCATACTCCTGAGGAGAAGCAAATGACTTTTCACTGTTTGAAACACAGTCCAGCACTTTTTGGAATAAATACAAATGCAGGATTTACAATAGATAAGTAATTCTGAGTGATTCTCTACCACCTTCTTACAAAACAAGAAAATTCTACCTTAGTTATCCACAAATGTTCAAAGCTTATTTTCTAACATTTACAATAGAAACTTACTATTTCACTTAAATGCTGTTATCACAGAGAACTTCCTTAAAAATTAGTATTCGTAAATCTTCCCATGACCGCCATTTCTTCCAAGGCCATTCTTGTTATGACTCTACCTTCTGCAGTTCACCTTATTAATAAAGGTGTGTGAAACAATCTAGGGGTCAGGAGAGAGGAATAACTGTGAAAATCTTGCAACAATTTTTCCCTGAATCCACAACTTGAAGCCAGTCTTCCATGACATAGATATGACTCCTGCTGGTAAAGTTTTGGTCCAAGGGAACCAAAATTCTCTGAAGCTAGTTTTAAGAAAAAGAGAGAAATCAGTGCAGTTACACTGGTATCTCCCAGAATACGAGGGCAGGAAGCTCAGCCTAGCTTCTCGAGGGACAAAGGACAGGAGCTGGAAGGAAGAGCCTCTCTCCCCGTGCCCTCCCCTTAGGCGTCTCTCCATCCGACCTCCTCTGCACTGCCTCTGCAGAACGGAGCACCCCAGACATCCTTGCACATCCCAAGTCCGCACTGCCAGAAAACAGAACCTGCCTGGCCCAGCCTGACTCAGCTGGCCCCGCCTCTACTCCACGCAGCGTTGGCCTAAGGGAGAGGCAGAGTCCTCTGTTACAAATAAGGCTGTGGGGACCCATCCTTTGGGGGAGGGGGCATGTCGCAGACAAGACAGAAATATACTGCACAGATGCCCCAAAAAAAGTCTGGGACAGTTTCTAATAATATGCTACATACATAATGGATGAGTCTGCCATTGGGGAGACATGACGCTAAGATAGCCCCAGTCAGATTCTATCATTAAAATTATTTGCAAATTATTTTACTGGAAAATATGTTTCATATTTTTTTCTATATTTGGAAAGACTTATGCAGCTTAATTTTCCTTCCCCTCCTCTCGAGAATCTAACAATTTCCACATAATCACAATGAAAAAGCATGTTTGCAGCATTTCAGTCTGTTTATCCCCCCAGATATGTCAAAGAATAGTGTCCTTTTAACAAGCCAGGAGGAATTTTACATCCTTTTACTAACAAGCTTCCATTTCCCACTATCCACCAAACATAGGGTTTGCAACTTCAACATCTTCAGGGAAATCACCACTGCTGGCCAATAGTTGATATGAAATCCCAAGCTGGAAAGATTCATTCCCCCTCAAAAATGAAGGAAAATATCCAAATGATTATAAGAAAAGGCTAACATTATAGTTTACACCATAGGTGTATTGTTTCTTCTACTTTGGGAAAGAATTAAACTTTTAATGAGCACCTATTATGTTCCCCACACTATGCTCTGCCTGCTGTATACATGAGATGATTTCATCCTTAGAGCAACACTGCAACTCTGTGGACTGGGAAAAAAACTCTCAGAGCCTCAGAGAGATTAAATAATTTGCACCAAAAAAAAAAAAAAAAAAGGCACAGAAGTGGGATCTAAACCTGATTCTGCTCTGATCCCAAGGCCCATGGCGTTCCTTTCACTAGTGCTAACAGCTAGTATTTATGGAGCACCGACAGTGGGCCGAGGCCCAGTTCCCAGCGCTTCATGCATACTGACTATGCAGTAAATGTATTAACCAGCTACTATCGGCTCCACTTCCCAGATGTGAAAAGGGAAGCACAAAGAAGTTCAGTTTAAGCCTATAAACAGTAGAGCTAAGTTTAGGCCCCAGGCAATCCAGCTGCACGGCAGGTCAGGTTGCCTGCACTTGATTCTGTAGGCGGCACAGGGCCTTCTTGGTGACTGCTCTCATTATTGAGTCAATGTGCCTCAACTGCATCTGTGAAAGCAGCCATGATTCCATCACAGGGTCAAAGTGAAATCAGGTTAAAATTGCGTAGCTCGTCTTTTCACTGCATGTGTGGAGAACGGAAATGACAATCTTGGTAGCCAGGATTCTCAAATCCTTATTTCATCCTAAAACAGCTCTTCCTCCCTTTATCCCCTAAAGATTCAAGACATCAAGATATGCTAAGGGGCTTCCCTGGTGGCGCAGTGGTTGAGAGTCCGCCTGCCGGTGCAGGGAACGCGGGTTCGTGCCCCGGTCCGGGAAGATCCCACACGCCGCGGAGCGGCTGGGCCCGTGAGCCGTGGCCGCTGAGCCTGCGCGTCCGGAGCCTGTGCTCCGCAACGGGAGAGGCCACGGCAGTGAGAGGCCCGCGTACCGCAAAAAAATTAAAAAATAAATAAAAGATATGCTAAGGATGTTATAAGTGAGGGAACTCTCTTCATGACTAGTGTAGGTCTGTGAGTGTGTTTGGGGAGACGAAGGGCACAATATTAAAGAATACTGGTAGCTCTCTTCTAAGAATCTTCTTTTCCTTACCTCTCCTTTTAAGCATAAGCATATTTAGTCTCTCTTTGCTAGGAGACTTTTAATGGTCTGCTTAACTCTAGTATCTTTTTTTTCCCCTGCTTTCTCCATTAAAAGTCTTCCAATTTCAAACCGCTACAGCACCACAGGCTTAGATAATATAGTGTCATCCACTCCTCATACATTGTGTCCAGGGGACTCGCCTTACAGTAAGTGTCACTTCAGTTGCAGTAAGCTGGCCACAGGCCATGACCTATGGGGGCCCTTGTGGCCATTTATTGTGAACTATAGCTTGTGGGTGATGCTAATGAAGTTCTTCAAGAAGCCACACTTTCAAGACTTCATATTTTGCTGTGCCTCCTTTAAAACTGCTAATAAAAGACAGACGCATTCTTTATTCTGAATTTCTTCCTCCATTTTCTTCATCCCTTTCGGTTCAGGGGAAACCATTTCCATTCCTCCCACTACAACATATCCCTTCACGTCCACCAACACCCAAACACCTCCCCCCACAAACTGCGAAAAACCTAATGTGGTAACTGCCTCCAAATTTGGAGCTTTATATGCAACTGTTTACGACATTCACAAAACTGGAAAAGAACTGCAATAGCACTGTGCTTCTGGGAAGATGAAGCCAATTTCAGAATCCAATTTTCAAATGGAAATGCCATGTTTGTTTCACGTCAGCCTCTGCTTCAGATCAGAATGAAAAAAAAAAAAAAAAAAGAAAGAAAGAAAGAAAAGAAAACAGGAAAAAAAGCCAAACAAAGCAAAACCGTTGGTCTGGCTGGTTATTTCCCAGCAAAGCAGAGGGCAGATGGAAAGGCATTCAGTTAGCGCCATCTCGTCTAACCTCTAGCTGCTTTGGAAGCAGCTGAGCAAAGCTTAACCCCTGCTGAATGAGAATTCACACACACACACACGCACACGCACACACACACACACACTTCCAAATGTTTATTTAAATAATATTATTTTGAAAATATAGGCTGGGCTGTCGCATGGACAGGTAGTCTGGCTGCTCTAGCAGTACCGGTACACCAGGCCGGCGGCCCAGTTTGTCGAGCCATGCCTCCCGACCGCCCTGTAGCGACGACATGGTACACAGCCATGATTGTACATGTAACCCAACACGGTCTCTCATTAAGATGGAAGGATTTCTGGAAGTGAACCTGTGGCATTTTGTAGATTTAGAATTAACCTGTGGAGTGTGAATATATACAAAAGAGAGAAAATCACCTCTTCTATTGCAACTGTTTGCATTTACATATGTACATTATAGTTTCCAGCTGCCTACATACATGTGGTATTAATGATTAATAAAAACCTATAGTCACATATACATGTAAATATACAACAAACACAGAGAGGGATCTAGATGCACTGCCAGTGTCATATATGAAATATGTCAAATGACTCATAGAGATTCTGATTTTAAAAAAGTGTGTAGGAAAAAAATGTGATTGATTTTTAAATGGCTTTCTTTCCCCTGTACTCAGCTTTCTTACCAAAGACCATTTTTCTCATTGCTCTCTGGTGAAAACAATTTGAGTATTGCTTCCGCTGGTCTTCACCAGATGCAAAAAGAACACATGTGCCAAACAGTCACATGTATGTGTGCTCACCCCTGCTGGCTGCCTGTGCTGCTGGCTGCCTGTGTGGAAGTTCCACTAATCCCCCTGCCGACTGCTGTACATGCAGACAGTGTACACCGGGGTCCTCAGGCGTGTGGGGAGAATAAGGCTCGGTTAGCCTGGTGATTGTGATCGTGCGGGCGCATCTCATCATCCCTGTACACGATGTATCCCGTGATTGTCGTCTGCAACACGACTGGGTACTGGCTGTATCCAATCTGTTTCTAAACTATACTGTCATCGGTCAAAAATGGTCTTGTTCTCCCATTCCCTCCATTTTCCAACTGAAAAAGGAAAGGAACCGGTAAGCCTGAGCTCAATCTGTTCTGGCAATTATTGCAAAGTTCCTACTGTGAGGGAGGCCCTGCCCATCGGTGCGGAATGACACGTAGCCATCCAGGGTCCAGACAAAGGGAGACCCTGCTTTTCTCCAAGTGTATTCAGCCATGTATAGACATATTGGCCGAGATGCCTGCCCATTCACATCTTAATGGGAAAAAGAGAAAGAGAAGAACCCGATTTTTAAAAAAAGGAGAATGAAAGATTATCAAGTGACACCAGGCAACAAAACACGAACTTGGTTCAGAGGGAAGAAAGGAAACTATTTTGACCACAAGACAGTAAATCACTGATATAATGTAGATACATATGTTTTACTGCTATCCAGCTAAATTACGCTTTTATTACAGATAAAGGTTACTATAATAATCCTGAAATATGAAACTGAAGAAAGTTATCCCTGGAGGTTGGACTCTTCTATATTCTACTTCCTCTCTCTCTCTCTCTCTCTCTCTTCCCTTCACTAAGGGACACGTGCACATTAATTCGACCAAATGAAACTCTTAAGATAAAACACTACCAAGATGCATTCTAAAGAGTAATTTTTCTGAAACAAGTATGTAACTTTACTAAAAAACCAAAGTACCGGTTAAAACGGTGAAAAAATATATTACATTATGATGAAAAAGAGGTCATTTAAGAAAAGGCTGAAATAGCACTTCAATTTGAAATGGCATATGGAGGCTTTTATAACACTGAAAAAAAAGTGACTTTTTCTTAATATTTGTCCTTATTCTCTGCTCATGAATAGAAGGAAAATGTTTGAAGATAAGGTCACTTTAAATTCTAGGCCATGGCACATGTTCCTCTCTGGGGCCAAAAGCCCTCATCTTTTCCCTTTTCAACTATATCGAATGATAACTGTTCTACCGTCCAACACTCCGGTCTACTAGGAAAAGTTGACAAGCAATAATGTCAGTTACGTCTATGACATACCAGAAATCATTTCTCCAGCAAGTCACACATCTCAAAGAATAAGTAATGAAATGAACAGGAGAAAATTAAGCTAATTTTAAAATCTGTTATTAGTTGCTTCTCTTTACTCATAATGGAAGATAGGGGTAAAAATTACAGATTCAATAACAACAGGCACTTTTTCCATTACGAAGGATGGCTAATTCAATGGATGAATCATTAGAGAATGATCCCTCTGGCCTTATGGAACTCCAGACAAAGAAACCCAAAGGAAAAGTTTAAGATATAAAATATACCATAAAATTGTTGGGAAAAGTGAACTACAATCCCCAATGAAATGACCTCTCATGGCAATTAAGAGCCCGATTGTTAGAGCATTAACAGCCTCAGGCAAACTCAACAAGCCCATTCCTGGCTGCCGGTAATGACAGATTTCCTAGGGAGTATTATTTAATTAACAATAATTTGAAAGAGCAGCTCAGCTGAGATACTGCATTTACTTACTGGAAACACTAAGCAATGGTAAATGGAAAAGACGTGCAATTTGTTAGCCTTCCAATTATCTTCTGTTTCTGAAATGCATAAGTAGCTAATAGGTATTCGCCACCAGATATTTTCAGCTGTCTGTGAGACCAACATGTCCAAAGAACTTTAGCTCTTACTGTTCAAGGCTGCTAACAGTCTTTTGCCGTTTGATTCTGTTAAGAAATCCCCCAGGGCCTCAAATATTCAGGGATAGCATTCTTTGTCCTTCCCCCATCTAGACAAGGGCAACTGCCAGCCCCCCTTTCTTGTATACGCCAGGCTCCCTCCCACCCCCATACATCATTTGCCGCTAATCACCTAACATAAGTGACACCTTTTGTTCTCATTCCCTTCCCAAGTAGCTTTGGGTTGCATCAGCAATTTGGTAGCTGGCTGGTCTCACCTCCCCCCAGAGATGGACTCGACCCCGTGGCACTGGCAGAGAGGGATGAAGAGCCCTAGCCATGCGTAGCCTTCTCCCCTCAAAGTTACTGGACTAAATTCCCTACATCCGATGGCCTCCTTTAGAGCGGATTATAATTTAGTGACCAATTTCAAACTGGCAAAGGGAGGACCACTTTAAGTTGTTCTGACATACAATGGGAGCTGGCAGCATGAAGTGAACGCCACAACTAAAGTGACAAGCTCAGGAAAATGCAAAAATAGTGCACTCCGTGGAAGAAGGAGAAAAGTAAGTTATAAAACTTTTCATGTGAGCTGTTATTTCTATGACATATCGTCACAAAATTTGGTTTAAAATTGGTCCGTGGCGTAGAAAGATTGTCTTGGGAAATGAATGTGTCGATTTAGCTCCTGTGGGAGCCAAACAAAGCTAGCTAAGACAGTAACTCTAAATTATTATTGGGTGGCTGTTACTTGGAGTCACTTGTGTCCACTAAAATTCCTGCCAACAGAAAATCTTTATCTTGACTTGATTTCTGATAAGCTTAGAAATGAACACTACGTGTGGAACATGGTTACTAACCAAAACAAATTTCTGTTCATGACTTCTGAAAAGACAAATCTGAAATCCCAGCTAGTTAGCTCATGCTTATGTTTGGGAGCAGGTTAGGATGGGGTGTATACAGAGCACAGGCATCCACAGTGGATTAAGGTTGATTGCAGGAGCTAAAGATTTTTCTCTTTGAGTCTTTTGAATCCAAAGTAGCTTCTGCTCAAATAATATCAAAGGCATCTGATTATACACATCTCCCAGCAGGATTTTATCATAGGACATGCTTTACTGTGTACAGTATAATCAGACTGATATAATATGGCATCAGCCAGTGAATGTCTTGTTTTGAAACAACTTGTGGAAATAGATTTTTATCTCTTTCTTTAATCCTAATTTGATGCTATTAACAAATTCCATTATTTAAATCGACTATTAAGATTGGAATCAGTTTGATTTATCAGAATGAGTTTCCCATTAATAAGGCTTTCTTGTTACTCTCTATCTTTAGCTTTCACTTACTTTTAGTACTTTGAAGAAAAACATTTGCAAAATCTGTTTCCTTAACATGGATTAAAGCATATGCATTGTTTCCCGTTAAACTATCCTTAGCCTTAAAGTGTAAGAACAAACACTTTTAGAGTTTATATGGGTTTCTTTTAACGATACTTTACGGTATAGGAAAGACCAAAGGGATTATAGGAGAAAAATAATAAATTAAATTTTTCAAAGATACATAAGAGCATTTTCCATTCCAAAGAAACCCAATTCCTTTACTGACATAGAAAAAGAATATACAGGAATTTTAACGGCTAATGCAGTTTCCACTGGTAACATTTGAACATTTTGTGGCACTCCTATATGGTATTTAAATATCAGAAAGGGGGGAAAGTGTCAGCATAAAAGCAAGGGAGGCACACAATTTTTCCAGACAGAAGAGCTAACAATTCTATCTTGCCACAAATGTTACCTGAGATCAATGAGCAGGTCATTTTTAAAAATTCTTTTCTTTACTGATATTTTACAGCATGTAAAAGGAGAAATAGCTAGAATCAAGCATCATCATCAATTGATTGCTCTCTAGAGAAGGACCACAAATTCTTTCCACTGTATGCTTATAAATTCAACATTTCTCCTACACAAAAATGAGTGAAATGTTCTTCCTATGATGTAAAGTCAGCATTTGAAAATATCATTGACTTAAAGGACTTGTAAAAGACTTTATGGCCTTTCGCTTCCATCCCCAACTTTCGGCAGACCTAAACTTAAGTCAGTGGGAAACTTCTCCCCTGCAGTCTCCTGCCCCTATCTGCTCCCCACTGCCTCCCCCCCCCCCCAAAAAAAGGGCAGATTTCTTAATCTCCACAAACACTGTCCCAGTTTAAACTTCACTGTCAGAAAATCTGTCTTTGTTTAAATCTCTTCTGCTACTCAGGCCATGCTCCCTGCCCCTGATTCCTAGGAGATGCCTATCTTCAGTGAAGATGAATTTTTAAAATTTGGATGTTGTTATCGAGCTGAACTGTGGCTTTTTCTCCTCCAGCCTTAAAGATTTCTTTCCTCGGATACTGGAGGTTTCATCCTTAGGGTCTTGATGACTCCTCTGTACCTGCTCCAAGCTCCCATCTCACTCCCCGATCCTCTTTGAGTTGCAGCTCTCGGAAACTGACAAAGCTCTGGGGAAGATCCCAGTCCCACCTGGTGCTTCCTGGGGATCCTACTCTGTTAATATTGTCATACAAGTGCCAAGATTCTTTTTGAAATGAGAATGTTATATTGCTGAATCGTTGTTCACTTTTTATTTAATTCTATTCCATGTTTTATTATATTCCTGTTTGGTGCCGACACTGTGCTAATTCTGAAGATACAGAGGTGACAGTCACTACCCTCAGAGAATTCACAGGCTAGGGGGGAAAGCAGACCATGGGGGCTGTGCTGGCAGAATGGACAGAGCGGCAGGAGGGCACAAAAGGCAGGCCTGGTAATTAATAAATGCTCCCTGGAAGAGAGATTGCTAAGCAAAGAAGGGCCTGGGAAAGGCATTCATGTCTGAGCAAAAGCATGACAGTGTTCAAACATACAGTCTGTAGTTTATTTTGATGGACAAAAAAGTGAGGGGAGCAGGGATAGGAGATGAGCCTAGAATGGTAGCAGGAATCAGATCATGTAGATCCTTAAGTGCCTGTCAAGGAGTTCAGTTAAGAAATGAGGACCTACTAGAGACCTTTCAGCAGGTGAGTGGCCTGCTAAGATCCCTCTGGCTGATAAGAGAACAGATTAGAACAGGGACACCAGTTTTGAGGCTGCTGCAGTGGTGAAGATATGAAATTTAAAACACCAGAACTATGGCAAGTACAGCAGGAATGGAGAGGAAAGATGGATTTGAGAAAGACTTAGAAGGTAGAATTGGTAAAATTTGACAGGTCTAAGTAACCAGGTATGGGGAGTTGAGGACAGAAGGAATCTGACTTCTGAGTTTCTACTTGGATAGCTAGAAGTGCCATTCGTTCTCCAGGTTGGAAAAAAAAAGAGCAAGAGACTCAACAAAGAAAAAAGTTAGGAGTCAAACTGGGAAGAAATATCTACAATGACCCACCAATCTTACGTTTGTTCAGTGAGTTCTCATTTCCAGATGTTACTAGATTTTATTGTATTCATCATTGCTCTGTTTATATTCTAACACCTCTCCAAAAGAGTCACATGTCAAAAGCCAAGCTACATCCTTTACCACCATGATTTTCATTTGCTCGCTTCAGTAAAATCTCAGTGCTCAGTGACCATGACTTTAGATATCCTTAAAATTATGAATGAATATTAAACGCTTGATACAGAACTTACTCCTATATAATAGCACTTGCCAATGCACTAAAGTTCAGAATGATCCACTGATAACAATTCTCCAGACAGTACTGAACAGTAAGAACCATACCTTTTCATCTGTTATGCCTGAGTAAGACATAATCAAACGTTCTGTATGTACAGCTCACATAGAGCTCCCTCCTTTAGATGCACCCATCTCTGTACAACATATTCCAACCCTAAATGGAAATTAGGTCATTTGGACAGAATATGTTCTATATATGTTTTTTAAACCAAAGAATAATTATCCCCCCCACCACCAATCCCCTTCTAAATACAAAAACTTGCCTTTGCTATTCTGAGATTACAAAAGTTCTTCCATCTGAACTCAATGACCCTGAATGACCTGATTGACAATCCAGGTGTGGCAGACTGCGTTTCCTAAAAATGGCCACAATAATAGCTCCCATCCCACAGGCTCTTCTGGAGCTTTGCCGCTCCCCCATTAAGAGGTGGAGTCTCATTCCCTTCCCTTAGTGTGTGTGGACTTGCTAGTGGCTCATAACCAACAGAATGCGGCAGAAGTGAAGTGAGAGGATTTCCAGGCTGGGTCACGAACGGGGAAGTGGCTCCTGCTTTAAGAATGGGAGCATTAGCACCCAGTGGGAGCCCTGGCCTGAGAAATGCCACGCAGACCCACCCAGCTGACACACATCCAAATTCCTGACCCACGGAAACCACAAAAGCTAAGAAAATGCTGTTTTAAGCTACCCCGTTTTGAGGTGATTTGTTTCACAGCAATAGCTAGCCAGAAATCAGGAATTCGTGCCAAAATAATCCAGTACCACGTCAAATGATTGAAGATCAGAGGATCGGATCCCCCTTTCCTCACTGCATGAGACATTTGTGCCTCTTGATCCAGGTCTGAGACTAGCTAATGACCTTGATGCCAAAACTAGACTGGATTCTGATGAGCCTGAAAGGACTGAGACGATCCTGGATTCAAAACAATTCTCCCTCCTGAGAATGCTGGTCAATTCTGGATGACCCGACTTTGCTTGGAAGGACCTAGTTTTAGACCAGTTTGTCTTGGGCCATTTGGGGATCCCTTTTTTTATACATCACTTGTTAACATGGTAGAACTCCATAAAGAAGAATACAAACTTGGGTATATATTCAACAATCCTAACAGAGGCTAATGGGACTAGACTTTTGGGAAGTAGGGGGACTCTGTTCAGAGTCCAAATGAAGACCACCTCACATACTTGCTTGAAAGGTGATTCCAGTTACTGAGCTACAGAACACTACTGAAGAGCACTCAGGGAATAAAAATAGCCCAGAAAAATGAGGACATTTAACCAATCTATGCCCCATGATTGTATTACTATTATATAATTAGAGACAGGTTGCTGCTGCAACCTACAGATCAGATAACCACTCTTATCATATGTGTATGCCCAGCTGGTCATGGTCTGTTGGGGAGATCCAAGATACAAGTGATATCAAGGTGGAGAAGAGAATATTGAATCTCAGGCTTAGGGACAATGCTTTCTACAACTACCTTCTCAAAAGTTCATTGAGATCTATAGCTAGTGGACAACATCAGCCTAGGATCAGCTAATTCTAACATAACCTGACTTACTGTATTAGTTCATTTGAGGTATTTCTAGAGTAGATTTCTTCCTTTCTGATAAAACTGTGAAGTGGCTAAATTTTGTTTCTCCAATTGAAAGGTGCGTGGCAACATGTGTTAAGAAGTTGATAATAAATGGTGTTTTTCAGGACAGCTTTTAAACCAATTCTTGATCTTCTTTCAAAGGCAGAGTTCCATAGTGTCCCTTTGCATGGGATAGCATAATTTTTTAAATCATGTTGCTGGAAATCAAGATTAGTCTAGTTTTTGCTATAATAAAAATACTATAATAAATATAAATGCATTTAAATTCAAATAAAATATATATCATAATTCTTTCCTCAGGATCAAGTGCATATTCATTTTAAAGACACGACACATTGTAAAACTGCTTTCAAGAAAACTGTTGTCAGCCTACAATCCTTTCTGAAGTATACGAGAATGTGCAGTTCCCCACATTCTCAGAAACATTGCCGGCTTATTTTTTAATGTTTTTCAACTTAATTGGTTGAAAATGGCTTGTATCAACTTCAGCTAATTGTGAAAGTAAAATGTTTATCATATATTACAGGTCATGTTATTTCCTCTTTTATGAATTTCTCTTATTGTCATTTGATAATATTCTATTGTAATAACTCATTTTTAACACTGAACATAAAGATTCCTTAATATGCTAAGGATAATAAGCCTTTGTTTTCTCACTCATGCTGCCTAATATTTATACATAAAACTATAACAATTTCTAATAATTATTTAGTTCAATCTATCAACATTTTCCTTCACTACCCTTGATAATACTTTGGGAAGGTATTGTAAAAATAATATTCACCTACATCTTCTCTTAGTATCTTTTGTTTTGTTTTTCTGTGTGTTCTACTAACTTTCAAGGTTTATTGTTTCCCATTTGACTCTTCAATGAATGAAGAGCGGATGGGGAACGGTGAAGGAACAGGTGGAGGCTGACCCTGAAAAGAATTAGAGAAAAAAGATCGTATATCAGCCCCTTCCCCCCTCCCCTGAAATTAAGGAAGTAAAAAGCTAAACTACCAGAGATAACTTCATGGTCCTATCCCTTTAAGTAAACAACTAAAAAATATTACATAATTTTAGACCACTGTAATTTTTCAAATCTCAATTCCCTCATAATGTTTCCAAGCATCTCTACAAAGGATTCTTTCCATTACAACAAGTGATGCCAAGGTCTACAGCACTTCTGACATGTAAAGGTTTATTACATTTGGTGTCCAAAACCAAAAATATCATTTGTAAAATCTCACTGTTTCCTTGACTTCTGTTGCCTTTATACTAATTACACACCACTTAATACACTGCTGGTAAGAATAGATATTAAAATCAGCATGGAAAAATATTAATTAACTCAAAATAAAAGCCTCAGGACCTAGAAAGAATAATATCAAGCTGTTAAATACCTTTTATAGCTTAAAAATACGTTCACAGTTGATGTTTATTAAGCACCTAGTATGTGCCAAATACTACACTGGGTATCAAGGATACATGGATAAAAGACACTATCTGGACCTTCAAGGAGCTGACAGTATGGGGAAGAGAGAGACAAGTAAATAATTACAATACTGAATAATGAAAAGCCAAGACAGGAAATGCACAGGGTGCTTTGAGAAAAAGACAGACAGAAAGGGAAACATATAGGAAGTAAAATAAATAGATACATAAAAACATAACTTAATCTATAGTAATAGGTATGATAACCTGCGATACTCCTTTAAAGCAGATTATCATCCTCATCTTTGAGACTCAGGAAGGTTAAGGAGACACCCGTGTGCCACATACCGAGTGGCAGAGCTGGAAAGAGTCTTAACCACGGTGTCCTGATTCCAATTATGCACCATTCCTTCGAAGAGAGACTTTGTTTTTGAAAGCATGTACTAGAAGACAGGTTTCTCTTTTCCTTTAACAGAATAAATAATAAATATCAATGAGACTTTTGCTTCATTTTGTTTTGTTTTCCAGGGGTTTCTCTTTTCCTTTAACAGATTATCCAGTTGTCGTCTTTGTGTTCATCCTTTACACATTAGAAGAATGAAAGATAAAATGCCCACGACTCCACTATGAGAGTCAGTATTGTGTAAAAGGAATAACATGTGGGAACTGACAGGTCAAAAAAGTCCCTAGCTAAGTTGAAGTTCAAGTCAGCCACAGGAAGCCACTTTCAGCAGGCCCAGCCCCCAGCCACCCCCCCACCCCCGCAACATGGCGAGCCTGGATTCAGCATTCGGGCTCAAGGAGTGGCAAGAATTGCTCCAAGGGAGAGGAAGGAGTTCACATTCTTTATGCCCAAAGCTGCTTTGAAGTTTTGGACTAAAAAGAGAAGGAAAGTGCTCACCTCTTTAAATAATCAGGCATAGAAGAATGAATTTTTTATCCCTAAATCTAAAATCAAATTTATTACCTTGCCTCTAACTAGTGCCTCCTCTCAACTTCCTGCCGTCACCTAAGCATGGAAGTTTCCTTGTCGTCGTTTTCCTGCGCCCAACTTCTTTCATATCTAGTCAGTTTACAAGTGTTGGAGACTCTGCCTCAGGAGTTCAGATGTCTCACTGACCTGCTCCACCCCCATCCCTGGTTGAAGGTCTCCTTACCAGCTTCCCTGGACTCTCAGCTGAGTCCCTCACCCCTCTCCACTCCCCTCCAGCAACATAGCTAAACAGAGATTTGAACAAGTACATTGACATGCTTAAAACCCTTTAACTGCTCACTATGGACAATTAAATATATTCCAAACACTCCAGCCCAGCAATATTCAAAGCTCCCAGCTACTGGGTTTTGCCTGTATTTCCTGTCTTACCTCTCATTACCCTCCTGAATCGACCTCATTCTCCAGGCAAATTAAATTATTTTTCTCCCCCAGACAGGCCCTTTCCACCCTGCATCCACCTCTCTGCGCTTGCATTTTCTTTCACTTGGACGCCCTCCTTGTTATCCTGCAAGGCCTAGTTCGCATGCCACCTAAACATTTTCATCCCTGATAGAAATCAGTTCTCCTTCCCACCTGGTGTAGCAGTTTGTTTTTATGGGTCTTAGGGCCCTTATCACAAACAGATCCATGTTATAGTTAAGTCAGGTACAAAGCACGTGCTGCAGAGTCACTCCTGAGGAAGAATTCCAGTTCACCCCATGACTCGCTATGTGGCATTTGTCAATGGCTGTGGTGCAAATATTCATACCATGGCTGATTTCAAGGAGTTGGCAAGAGATGTGCAAGCCGGCTTTAGTGACAGACGGAAGAAGCTGACCCCAGCACACCAGTACTCATTCGTTTCTTTGTAAAATGGGAAAAGAATACCTTTCCATGGAATTCTTGTAAAGATTAAATGACAAAGAAAATGTATGTTACGTAACACAGCCTGGCATGGAGTAAACACTCCACGCCAGCTCTCCTGCGGTGACTGCTCCCGTCACTCCCACGGCTGCTGCAGCACCATCGTCACCACTGCTAGTAATGCTGTTATGCCTGAGCCTACTCCTACTACTATTTCCACTGCTCGGATTAATGGTGGCATCTGCCCCACTAAACTGCAAACTCCTTGAAGTAGGGAAGCACCTACTCGCTACTTTTCAAGCGCAGGGCTTTACCAAACACCGTGCTAAGAGCTTCATATATATTTTCTCCCTTAATTCTGACCATCACCCCATGAGAGTCTATAATTATCTCCAGTTTTTAGATGGTGAAATCAGATTGAAAGAGCTTAAGTCACTTGCTCAAGAGTGCACAGATAAGAAGTGGTAGGGCTAAAATTGAAACTAAGTTTTGTTTGGCTTCACGAACCATTCTTTGATTAAACATATTTGATGCTCAAGTATTTATCAAATTAATAAATTGTCTTAATTTTAGACAGCAAACTTAACATTTTCCCCCAAACTCTTCTTTCTATGGATTAATCTTTATGGTCCAGGGAAGACCACAGAATTGTCCTACCTGCCTAAAGTTCTGTACAAAGTCAAAGCTATAAGAGAAAACACTGAGTAGTGATTATTTGTAACTGCTTTTCTTTTTAACTTTTTATTTTGTATTGGAGTATAGTTGATTAACAATGCTGTGATAGTTTCAGGTGTACGTGTAACTTCTTATCAAAGAAGAATTTTAGCCAAAGAATTACATTTAAAACACATGCTTTTTTGTAATAAACAAGCACAAACTCAACATAATTATAAATGTCACGTTAGACTAGAAATTAATAAGCATGTGAGACAACTCTGAAAAATCAAAATTGATCATTCTTGCCTATGTGTAGTCAAAGAAAGTGCCCATGGACTGAAATGTAGTTTCATTAGCTTGATTAAAAGTGAAAACTGGAGGAAGGGCAAAGTAGGTCAAAAACCTCCTGACTCCTTTAGGATTAAAACATTTACTAGATACTAAGTATGTGTGAAAGGATCAGTAAGAATCTACTTGCCATTCTTGGAGGATATGGAAAGAAAGACAGGACACCTTCAATCGGAAAAATTGATTATAAAGAGAATGAAAAACAAAGAATTGGGCATGAACTCTAGCAAAAGGATTTCTAACGTGGAAATTCCTTTATTCGTGACCCAAGCTAGGGGATTTATAGCTAGAGGGTCAGTGTATATACAGGATACACAAAGCAGGTTTTATTATGGGACTGATCAGGTTTTTCAAAGCCAGCTCTTAATTACATAATTCAAGCTTTCTATCATTTTTTGTTTTATTCCTCTCACCCACATGTGGAGACACACACACTCACACACCCCTAGCCTTATATAAGACCATATATTGTTCCTAAAATCTTCATTTGAGCTGCCCTATACCTCCCCCTCAGCCACATCAACCCCACAGTTCCATTTTTGAATGTCTTAAAACAGCACTCCCTCTCTCCTAAACTAGTTTTGTGGTGGGAAGGAGAAGGAGAGCAAAAAGCACAAGTGGTGAGAAAGGGAGGATTTCTGAGGCTGATCCCAGCTTGAATGACCACCATAAGAGCTGAATCTTTAGGCTCAGGGTTTCCACAGCTTTTGAGGAACTTGGAGGAGCAGGAACACATAGAATAATAAATAATCAAAATTAGAATAAGCAAGAGTGGTGACTACCTTTTCTAAGAACTCTTCATGGAAATTAAGTATTCTGTTCTTCTTCTGTTTGATTTTTTGTTTCAAAAAAAAAAAAAAAAGGTAATACCATAATTCTTCAATTCTAGACACACCATCAATTTATTAACAGCTTCTCTGAGGGATGGGAGAGGAAATATGACCACATTAAATCTACATAATGATGTTAAGATATATCCCACTTCAGAAAGGTTAACTTCAGAGTTTGGGGCAGTGTCATGAGGCAGGTCAGGTGTGGAGTAGGTGAATGGAAGTGAGAGCACAGCCCAAATCCAGGAAATCTGGAACCTGAACAACCTCTTCTGGTTCTGTTGAGAGTCGGTCACCTCCACAGATGGCTAGCTTTGGGTAGACTGGGGAGTTGATGGCCACAAAAGAGGATTCGAGCTTCTACTCACTTAATGACTATCCATTTGAAAAGTGAGATGGAACATCTGTAGTAAATGAAAAAGACTTCGGGTCAGGGAACTATCTCATCTCCCAGCATACAAAACCATACTATACACCATTTCCAAAACAGAGCCCCACTGGCAAGCTTTCGTCAGTAGCACAGACATACACAGACAGATCCAGGAATGTTGAAAGTTTGTTTACAGAAGCACTGAAAATATTTTCTTCATGGGATTCCACAATGGGAATCTTGTTGTTTGTGAACTGTAGTCAAAAACACCATCAGCATATGAATTTTTCACTCCAATTTATACCTGGGACCACCTGTTCTCTGTGGATTCTATACTCCAATATGAAGGATTTGACTCTTAAGTAAAATGTGTTTATTCATATTTCTCAAGAGAGACCCTTGATTGGGAGGTGAGATAATGTTGTGACACTGAGCTGTGTTCTGACTGAATGTTGATGCACCTCGGGTACACGGTCATATCTCACTTTAATACCTAGGATCTTCACAAAGTTTTGTCTTTCTTTTTAAGTACATTTTTTGAAGCTCTTTTTATAAGTAAAAGTGATGGCATAAGAAGTTTAGCTGCCTAAAACCACAGCACCACAGCCTCCATTTACCTCTGTAAAGGTGTGAGTCTACAACAGAAAATTAAAACACCCTCCTGTTCACAGGGGGAGTCACTAGCAGAGGCGACTGACTTTCTCCTTCTGTAGAGATGTCATTTGAGCTTTACTGAGTAGTACTTTCATTGTCCATGGAAAGCTCAGGAAAACTGGAATAATGAAGAAAGAAATCAGAGGGAGACCATAAAAGCCCAGTTCATTTCAAGGAGAAAGCAGTAACCATCCCTTCCCCCTACATTTTAAATATCACAACAAATCTAAGTAACAAAATAAACAATTCACTGAGAGCACATTTTATGTACAACTTTAATTTCTTCCTACTGTGTTCATTACCAAGCTGTTTACTTTCTTCAGGCAGGATGGGGGGAGAAAAACTTTTAAAAGACTCATTTAACACACAAGTCAATGTCCACTAACGCAGTCTTCGTGTGGCATATGTGGTATTCCAAAGCGGACCTATGTGCACATGTACACATATATTAGCCTCTTCCTTAATAAGAACAACAGCAATTAGCCTACCTTCAAACACATCATCGCTATTCTTATTCCATAGGAAAAAAAAATGAATATGAGAACTATTTTATTTACAATAATCGCAGAATGGTTAGTATTTCTGACAGAACTGATTTTCCCCTCACTTGTATAAACAGCTCTAATTGTGAAAAGAATAATGTAACTATTGGATAACCCAGATTTTACTTCCTGAAAAGTTAGGCAGGGGGTATTTTCCATGCATTCTGCCATGAGAAAGCAGGAATAAAGTGCTTTCCAATCAGCTGTAGCTATCAAGTTATTTAACACAAAAGAGAGTTTACAGGCACGTCAGGCTTTGAAGTTTCAGGTGTATCAGGGGGAATGTGAAAGGGGCACATGGACCATCAGAGCTTTCACAGGATCACCAAGGACTCCGCAGGTCCTAGACATCCAAAAGCCACTTTTGTACGTGTCCCGTGAAAGGGAAGAACCTGAGAGGGCAGGAAAGAGAGATGAAAGCTGAGGCAACTGAACGGCCTACAAAATATTCATCACAAAGATTCCATAGAACGCCTTCTTTTTTTCCTGAGCTCTTCAGATCACACTTATAGGTAAAGATAGGAGGTTTTAATTGGCAAGAATGCATGTCTAGTTTGTAAGAGATGGGGGAATATAAGGGACAGTCTTAAAATTCCTCAAAATTTCCTCAAATCTCATTCTTTCCAGAAAATTTAACCAGTGGAAACAGGAGAGGAAACATTTGCACCCCCTCCACACACACACACACACACACACACACACACACACATGCACCTGCTCACTTAGAACTCAAAATCAAGATGCTAAAAGTGGACAGAGAAAATCATCAAAAATAATGCTTAGACAAAATGTCTACATACGAAACACAGATATTAAAGGAAATACACTGCAGTATATATTTTGAGTTCCATCTTTGATAAGTGTGACCCAAAAAGATAATTTTCTCTATTCTACAGTTTTCGAAGAGATAGTCCTTCAATGTTTCCTCATACAAAAATAAATAAATAAATAAAAGTTTGTTTATTATAGAATTGGGCTGGGCCAGATTTACTACCCAATAGCACTTACCATTGATGCAGAGACCTGTAAAATAACATATACACATTAGGCCCTTTCAGAATTTTGGTCCAAAAAGTGCCCACAAGATGTTTCAGGCTCAGCATCATCATTTTCACACATGACCCAGGTCATTGCTCCTTATGTGGCTGTTCAAATGTCCGTTGGCACCTTAAGTCATTTACAGAATATTTCCACCTGCATTATCCCAACAGGTCCTCACAGTCATCCTGTGAAGTAGGTGGGAGGACTACCATTCACTGCTTAACAGATGAGGAACAAAAATCCACAGAAGTGAACAAGTCAGAAGGGATGAAGGCAGAACCAGGAACCAAACCGTCTAGTGACCCCTAGTCTAGTGAACTTTGGGGAAATTACAGAAAGGTCTGTGTCTCACAACATATGGAATATTCCCATTGCGGTTACCAATCCCAGTATTCATTCTGGCGATACTTTTTTTTTTTTTAAGGTAATGCCTTTTAGTCCATCTTCTAGGTCCCTAAAACAGCATAGCTAATTCTCACCAATCTTTTTCATTAATTCATCTCAGGGTTAAGCTTCCTTTTTCCAGAATGTCTCCCCTTAGGGATCAGAGAAACATGAGCTGGGTTTCTGTTGATCAGGTCTAAAGAGAAAGGGAACAGCTAATACTTGGTGACCCCCCTTCTAGCAAACCATTGCTCTTTATTAACAAACACATTAGCCCAAATAAGGCACAGGTGCCTTGCTTTTACTTGACAATCAATCTGCCTTTAGATCTCTAACTGATAAGAGGCACAGCCTCCCATTCTGTTAGAGAAATTCTATAGTCTCCCCCAGCTTTTTCCTCTTTATCAGCTCTCATTGAAGTGATTTCTTATACAGAAATGAAATGGCATATTGTATGAAATGATTATATCTTTTTAATTCTTTTGTTCATTTGAACAGTATTTGAGAGGAAGCTAAAACGAGTTCTGATGATGACAGGTGGAAGGTGGTAATTGAGTTAGCAGCAATGCATTCATTTCAAACCACTTGCAGAAATGGAGCACTGCTTAGTTGCATAGGTCTGAAATCCCCAAATAAACACATTTGTTATGAGAAGATGACAGCAGTTCTCCACATTAACAGTGAAAGTATTAAGCCCACAGAAGACATTCTAGTTGTTTTGACAGAGTGGCTTGAGTGCTATGCCACCTCATTAAATCCAGCCACAGTAAAGGAAGAAAAGGTTGATGAGGTCATAGCCCAGGAGTGAGGTCACCAGCTAATCTGACCTCATAGCAACAAAAGAAGTTTGATGACAAGGTGTCCCCAGGGTAGAAGTCAGCATCCCTCTGCCTAAATGAGTCTTTCAGCTCAGAAAAAAAAATTGTTGGCTAGACTCTCTTAGCGTGCCCAGGGTAGCATGTGACTAATAGCACTTTAAAGTCTATTGTGAATGAAATAATGATTAACTGACCTTTCAAATCCTAGAAAGGTTACATTAGCAGCCACTATCAGTGCTTCAGAGCTGAAGCAGTAGAGTGTGAAACTCGAATTCCACCATGAGCTCAGAGAATGATTAAAGTCAGAAGTGATCCATGGCTGCTTATAAATGAAGTCCAAGAGTCCTAATATTATCAATAACATGGGGTAGACAAAATATAATTGTGGGTGGCAAAAAAGATAGTTCGATTTTGCTTTTAGTTTTCTAATGAAAGCAGTTGGGCTCATGAAAATATTAGTTATTAGCTGTAAATTTTGGAAATGAATACTATTTTTAAGAATGTAGGAGACTGTCTTATAAATATTTCAAAGAGCACACTATTAATTCAAGCCAATCAATAATACAGCATACCCCTCTAGTTACCAGTGAGAAGAAATTTATTCACTAGTTTTATTTCTTTCTGAAATCCATATTTAAAGGTTTGGGATTGACTATGTCAACATAAGTTGTCTTCTTTTTATCAAAATATTATTTATTACTCAAACATAAGTTGTCTTCTTTTTATCAAAATATTATTTATTACTCAAACACTTCTAAAGCAGTGTTATGACTCTAATTTGTTGAGTAGAAAAAACGAATATTTACTGACATTTCTTGAAAACTTTCTATAAGCCCACAGGAAAGAATTTGACATCATCACACTGTGTTTTCCTTAACTTGACAGGAAGTCAACTTCAAGTAGACTGACTTGAATCAGGACCTCATTTGGGAAGTATAAGTGTTCAATAAACTGCATTGTTTTTCTATTTGGAAAATACTCAAGTTCAGTGGGTTTATCATCCTGAACTTTACTTTCTGAAAACCTGGCAATCCCATGTGGACTTCTGGTAGAATGAGCAATGCAAAGAGCTGGCTTGGACTTGGCATGTCCTTGTACTTCTGGGGATTGATGGACCTTACAACCACTGTTCTCTCGGGCACACCAACACCGCCAGGCAAATTAGAAGCGTTCCTGTCAGACAAGCCACAGTCACACTCTCGGACAAAGAGGAGCTGGGTTTGGAACCAATTTTTTGTTCTGGAAGAATACACTGGAACTGACCCTTTGTATGTCGGCAAGGTAAGAACTGCCAAAGAAAAAGATAACTTATCAGAATATTGAATATTGACATTGAATAAGAATATGAATTGACAATGAAAGCTCAAATAGTCTAAGGCCTGAGAACAATTTTAACTAGAGGTATGTTACTTGACAGCTAGTTGAAATCTAATTTTTGCTGTGTCAGATACCGATCAGAAAGGAAAGATTTCTCTCCTTGTTCTTGCCTCTGTTCTGAGTGGGAAATACTAGGAATTGGATTTTTGCAGGAAAAGGCTTGGACCCTGTAAGAACCATTCAAGTATTCCCCAGAGGCAGCAGCAGCCTCAGGAATAATAGGATGGGGAAGAAATAAACTGCAAAATGCAAAGGGAGGAGTAGAGGGTTTTTTGGCTTTTTTTTTTTTTTTTTCAAAGCATTTCCACAGGTATTGCCTGAGGCCTAAATTTAATGGAAATAAAAAGAATAAAACATTCTTCATTTCAGAAGATCCTAGCTTGTGCTTCAGGACAGTTGGAGACAATCAATGAATATATTTATAAACTTTATACTCGAATTCCCTTGATTTATCTATCATCATTTCATTTTTAATCCGGGCTTTCTCCTGTGTTTACTTATTTTGGATGTTAATCAGAGACCATTTTGCAAAAGCAACCAAATGAGAGAAAATGGGAAACAAGGAACTAATTAGAAAATAAATAATTCATTCAAATAACAAATACTTGTTTAGCACAGAGGCTAAGAGTGTGGGTTTCAGAGTCAAATATATGTGGGTTCAAAACCCAGCTCTGCCAATTGCTTCCAGAGTGACTTCGGAGAACCACTTAATAAGAGAACCACGAAATAAGAGAACCACGACTTCTCAAGAGCTGTCTACATAAGCTCTTTCCTCAACTCCCACCCACTTCTCAACCCAGTTATCAGACTTCTGCCCTCACTCTGCACTAAAGTTGTCTTTTCAATGCTCCTAAGGACCTCCCCACCACCAGACCCGATGGTTCATTTTATGGAACCACCCAACAGCGGCCTTGGACACTGCTGCCCAGTCCCTGCTTCCTGACTCACATGCTTCTCTCAGCTTCATGACCTTCACAATCCCATTTTTCCTCCTTCCTTCTCAGCCTCTTTGCTGGTCCTCTCCCTCTGCCTGACCCCAACCATTGGTGGTCCTGTAAGCTTTGCCCTGGGTCTCTTCCCTATCCACACTCATTCCCTGGATGGATTCGTCATCCCTATGGTTTTAACCCCCACCCCCAAACCAATGAATTCAAAACCTCCACCTCTGGCTCAGACCACTCGTCTGAGGTTCAGACTTACAAACCCTACCGCTCCACATTTATGACTCAAAGGCGTCCCACGTGTAGCATATCCAGTAAAGAATTCTCTAAGTCCACCCTGTTAGACTCTCTCACCACCATTATTTTTTTCACGGCTCTAATCACAACCTACAATATCTAACTTATTTGTTTGTTTATACGTGTATCATCTGAAGCCCTAGACTAGACTATAAGCTCAGTGAGGACAAGGACACTGCTCCCATTTTATCCCAAGGCCTAACACAGTACCTGTCACACAGGCAGTGTTCAAACAGGTACTTATGAAATGAGTACCTCGTGGTGTAGTAAGGACTAAGTAATAAGTGAACACATGTAAAGAGCTTTAGCAGAGTACCAGGTCCAGAGGAAGATCTTAATCATCGTTACCCTGTAGTAGCTGCAGTCATCGTCACCGTCGCCGTTGTGGTAGCAGCAGCAGCAATAGTGTAGGGAGTCCCTTATGTGAATTAAGCAGCTCAGTAATGCATACTTAATGCATCTGCAAATCTCTTGGCCTCAAAACCTGTGAATTTCCTTTGACTTCTGCCTTTCCTTCTCTTCTTCCTGCATGCACAACCAGTCACCACATTCTGTCAACATCTCCTTGCCAGGTTCTCTCAGATTCACCTCATCCTCTCCAGGCTTTGGGATTACTGTGGTCCCTCTGTTCTTCATGATTAGATTAACTAAGCAGGTGCTGTACGGAGAATCTTCCCATTCCTCCCCCTAGGACTCAGGACATTTACCTCCTTGAAGCACCCTTTCCATCATGTCACTCTTTTGATTAAGAAAGCACTGTAGCTCTCCAGTGCGTATCAGAGCTCTTAGCATACAGTTCAAGGACTTGCAGAAAATGAGTCCTCCTCCCTTATCCAACCCTCCCCTAGGATCTCTCCAATCCTGTCCTGATCTCAGTCAAGCCGGGTCTCCTTACTGGCCCTGACACAACATACCACGTCACTCCCTACCCCAGATGAGTGCCCATGCTACCGTCATGCCAAGGACACACGGCCAGCTCCGCTCTGTTCAATCACATTCAAATCTCTCAGGGGCCCAGCTTAAAAGCCTTTTCCATCATGAATACATCTTCCACCTATTCAGAGTCCAAAGATCTCTAGCAACTTGATATATGTAAATCATTTCTTCCAACTCGACACACGTAGCTACCGCTAAAATAGGTGTATTCAGTCATTGTTTTGTGTATTTGTACAGTTTAGAGCCCTCCTCCCTTCTCCCAAAGATAGAAACTGAGATGCCATCCCTGGCCTTCCCTACATTTCCCTAACACTGAGTACCCAGCACAGAGCTGGACATACAAAAATGCAGAAAGACAAGAGTACCTGACACGTTTCTGGGCTACCACAGTACCACGTGTCAGTCATATTCTCATAAAGCAGATCATTTAATCATCATAAAAATGTTATGAGGTAAGTATAATTCACTACTTTTTGATAATTAGAGTAGGGAACAAGGCTCAGAGAGGTTACGTTCCTTGCCCTAAGTTACACAGAAGGCAACAGGAGATCTGAAACCGAAGCCATGGGCTTTCTTTTACACTGCCCTGCACGAGACCATGACTTTAGACCTAGCAGGGCTAGGTGAGACCAGGAATGTAACCAAGCCCGTCTCCCGAAGGTGGGAGCACACAGCTGTGCAGCGCCCTCTAGGACTCATGACTAGTGCTCACCCCTTCCTAATCACCCCAACCCAGGACACAGGACACCTCCACATCTCCACAGTCATCCTGTCCAACCAACACTCCAGCAAACAATGAAAGTTTTTACCCTGAATTGGGTATGTCACCTCCACGTGAAGAGATAATTTTGTATTCCCCTACCCAGGCACTTTTCCCCTTTACTTTCTTTTGAAAGAGAATCCATCCACCTTTCATTCCCTCTCTCCCAGGGGCATTTCAGCTTGTCACCTTGAGCTCTGGAAGATGTCTGTTTAGAGAGCTGGCCTGAGTATTTGCTTATTTCAGAAAGGAGTGTGGCAACAATTATCAGCTGTAATTGGTATGGCCTTATAAAATCCACACTGGGCTTTCCAGGGACAAGGCAGTGTCGCGTTAAAGCTAGATTATATTGACATATGCAAAGAGGGGGATGCAGAGAGCTTGTGCTTGTGCATGAATCTGTGGTCCCGAGTCATGCTGAGGTTGACAACTACACGGAAGCTGTCTAACCACAAATTGTAAGCACTTGCTGCATTCCTGGAACTATACGAGGCACCACGAAAGAGCAAAAGAAGTGAAAGTCACCCTTGTGTTTAACATTTTTTCATGATCTTCACGTACTTCCCATCATGCACTACTCCTTTGGCTCAAGATCTTACAGACTAAAGAATTGTTAGGTTAAGTAGACTATCCACCTGCCTGTCTAGGATAAGTACATAACCACGTGCTGCCAACTCCACTCCAGAAGCTCCTTACCTTCCTCCAAAGAGCTGGTGCTCAGTCACTGTCAGCTGAATTAAGTATGGATAAATATAAAACACATTTTTATTGCAGTGCCAATTTGCTGAGTGACTTAGAGAAAAGCTGTTAATATCTCTTCTTTTCAATTTTCACAACCAAATGTGTATTCTATGGCTGGTAAACCTAATATTAAATGCACAATACTGTGCTGGTTATTAAGCTAGTGTCTCAGCTCTGTATTCACCTTTCCATACTCCACTTTGTGATGCTGGGGCTGGAACTCCACAAACCACAGTTTCTCCTTTTCCAACCAGTTCCCACTGGGTTCTGAGAGTAGAATGCACTAGAGGGAGAACCAGAGGCAAGAGGAGGGAGAAGGGACTTGTTCCTTTTACCTGCAGCAGTTGATTCCAGTTTCTGGATCCTTTCCACACTCCCAGCCCCAGCCTCATCACACCCGCTGAGAAATATCAGCACCACTGGATGGCACCCCCTTCTCAGAAGTCTGAGTCTCAGTTCCGTGGGAGGTGGGCGCTGGGGGGCACCTCCTCTAAACTCCTGAAGCCCCAGCCTGACGGGGCAGCGCTCCCTTCTCAGAGGTCTCTAGCCCAGTCTCCTCCAAACGCCCAGATTCCAAGAGCCCCAACTTCTGCCCTCTGCTCCCCCAGCCAGAGGGGCACTAGCTGTTTCCTGGAGTTACTATCTCTCCTATGATACCTCAATGTGCCCTTTCTGCCTTTTCCATCCTTCATATTAAATTCTCTCTGCTAAAATGACTGGTGTGGGCTCTGTTCCCTGACTAGATCCTGAACCGATACAATTTCAGGTGACCCTTGAGCAACGTGGGGGTTAGGGGCACCAACCGTCGGCACCCCGGAAAATCCATTTTTAACTTTAAAGTCGGCCCTCTGTCTATATCCACAGTTCCTCCACAATCACCGTTTACTCTGTATCCGTGGTTCTGCATCCACAGATTCATGTGTAGTACTGTTTGCAGCATATACTATTGAAAAAAATCCACATATAAGTGCACCCTCGAGGTTCAAATCCATGTAGTTCAAGGGTCAACTGTATAGTCCCCAGAAACTAGTTCTGTGTGAGCAGATCCTGGCCCTTTTCATAGCTGGTACCCTTCCTGTTCATAGGAGGCCCTCCTTCTCTGTGGATGTCCTCCCCTCCGCTCCCCTCTTTCTTGCACATAAACACACACACACAAAGAAGGTACCTGAAAGGTGCCTGCCAGCTCTTTTAAGGCAAAGGTAATGTGGTTCCACTAAAAGCTTTAACCCTACTACTACACCCTATACCACTCATTCAATAAAATTTTATTGAGCATTTGCTACATGTGAGGACTCACACTAAGATGAAAGCCACACAGTTCCTGACTTCAAGGAACTCAACAGTCTAGAGAGTTCCTCCAATTCTTCTCTCAATACAAAAACAAAGATAACAGATCCAAGGTTCAGCTTAGACTCCACTGACATCAGACAGCCTAGCAGCTCCTGAGGCACCAGAACCTTCTCTACAGCAGCAAAGATTTCTAGCCTCCTGTTACTTATTAAGTACTCTCCATAGGCAGAGCACTTAAACTTGGCCTGTGATGATCACAAGTATGCTTAACTTTCTTAAGGTGCGTAGGACAAAACTTTTTAGATGACAAATAGAACACCTCAAAACAATCCTGGGTATTTTCTTTAACATCAGCTTCTATTCTCTTCTTCCTCTGGATAATCTGCCATGCCCTGAACTAACCTATTTCATTCTAAGTGTAAGTTCTATGCCACATGCCTTAAAACTACACGTATTTATATTTATATTTATATATGTATAGACATATATATGTAAACACACACAAATACATAAATTTTTTAAAAACCCTTAAACCCCTATCCTCCTCCTCCTAATTCCATTCCTCTGCCTGGGAACACAGTTCCAGATGGAATGGATTTTCATTTCTTTGTGGCCAGGTCCAAATAAAATGGCTTTCTACTCTACACAGTAAGAGCTAGGCACCTCTGATTTTTTAACTGCATAAACAGAAGATCTGGATTGCGATAAAAAATAATAATACTGTATATGGAATGAGGAAATGGGAGAACTTTATATTTTAAATAGAATTCTTTAAGTAGAAAAAAATCCACAGCTATTTTTTCGGTCAATTTTATTCTCTTACTTCCCTTCTCTAGGTAAGACACAGCTGAATTCCTCTAGGCAGCAAAATCGCTGCCTGTGTGATTTGGCCGTGAGTCAATTTGAGATCAGCTCAAAACCAGCCACAACCTCCAAACCCATCCTTGTCTGAGGATGTTGTGAATACACTTTCAGGTGTCTTCTTGGTGTCCGTGCCATTTAATCCTCAGACTAACATTGTCCCAGCAAAGCTTCAGGCAGCCTTCTCCAGCTTTTACCATTGGGCTTTGCATAACAAAAAGGCCAACAGGTTGGTTTTTTGCCGTCTCTGCTACACTCCTGAAGGTTTGAAGGGAGTACAGAGGAGCTGGGCATGTTAATACCCTTCTCTCTATGCACGTATATCATCATGGTAATTGGCCCCATTTATAGCTTTCCTATTATGGGAAAGACACTGTACTAGGTGCTTTACATACATCAATGAGCCCAACAAACCTTCACAGTAAGAATTAACATTGCCCTCTACATTTATAATATGAGGAACTTGAGAGTTATAGCGTTAAATAATTTGTCAAGGGCACTCAATTTATAACTGATACAGACAGTGTTCAGGCCAGATATACTTGCCTCTCTGGCCTAACCCTAACGCTGGCTGTTTTATAAACTGTATCTCATGAACTTCATCACTGAGCTATGCAAAGCGCTAACCACCCCAGCAACAACAGAGCTGGTGGTAGCTGACTAAATGTAACTAATTTTCTGTTGCCCCCTTAGAGAAGGACTATTATAAGATAGCACAAAATTCCAGGGTTCTTGCCATCTATATACATTGTCTATAATTAGGGATGCAGGAGTTCATTTCTAGGCTTAATATGAAGATAGTGCCCCTGGACTCATTTCGAGAGTCGTTACAAAGTAATTTGGGAGAACTATAGTTGGATGGATAAAAGCATGTCCCTAACAGAACCTTCCACATATAGATTTGAGTGATTCAGTTATGAGGCCAAGAACTGGTCCCACCAAAAGGAGAGATACACTGATACAAAGGATAATAACCAGCAGTAAAATTCCATTTTGATGCCTGAAACATAAACAAGCATAGTCTTACTGAGTGAAACTATGGAATTCAGAAAATTTCAAGAGCCCCTGGAAGTCATTTTGTATTTCCAGTACGGGAGCCACTGGTCTATTTATTAGCTATTTCATCAGCTTCTCAGCCAACTTGAATTGTCATAAAGTTTTTGAAATTCCAAAACTTAATTTATATCAACACTTATAAAATTTTTAAATGTTTAGCTTGTCCTTTTAAAAAAAAATTAAATGGAAAGGCTGGATTCCTTCTTATTAGACTTGCTCCTATTGTACACGTTAGGACCTTCACTTTCCAGAACTCCTGTTTTCTATACTGCTCAGGGAGAGGAACTTTAAAAACAGTACTAAGTTAAGGATACTGAATGGGATGTGGAGAAAATTTACTGATTCATCAACTTATATTTGCTCTTTGATGTTCAATGCATATTACTTCTCTGTAGACATTTTAAACATGAGTGAAAAAAAGTCTTTCTGTTTGAAAGGAAATCATAAATTTAGACCATACTGAAAAATCTATTTATTTTTGACACCTGTTCATATGTCGGTGCTTTTTTTCCTCAGCTTCATTCAGACATGGACAGGGGGGACGGATCCATCAAATACATCCTCTCTGGAGAAGGTGCAGGCATCGTGTTTACCATCGACGACACCACTGGAGACATCCACGCCATTCAGAGGCTTGACCGAGAGGAAAGGGCCCAGTACACTTTAAGGGCTCAAGCCCTGGACAGGCAGACGGGCAGGCCAATGGAGCCAGAGTCAGAGTTCATCATTAAAATCCAAGACATCAACGACAATGAGCCCAAGTTCCTGGATGGACCTTATGTCGCCACTGTGCCAGAAATGTCACCAGTGGGTAAGGTGGAGATTCACTGATTCTCACAAACAGCAGTTCTACTATAGAAGATCATCCTGTCTAAACGTGGAGAAGGACAGAATGTGCAGAACAGTTCACAAATCATAAAACTCTACCAAGCTACTTAGACAATGAAGTCAGCCATAGTATAAAATAGTAGTAATACTAAGCCTAGTATTGTTATTCAGTTCCGGTTCTTAAAAAGCAAAATAAAATATAGATGATAGATAATATTTGATTCATAAGGGAGAAGCATTTTGGTATTATCAAAAAGAGGAATGAAGGGCCCAAAGACTGTGTTGTCCTTACGAGTTACTAAGAATTTAAAACACAAGTAACTCCCATCCCCACTGAAGTACTTCTGTACTAAGTACTTACAACTTAGTACTAAGTACTTACTACTTAGTACTTCTGTACTAAGCAGTTATGGAAACCTGACCTAGAAAGAGGCCCTCCCAAGGAAGCAGACATAACATTTGCAAATGCTTTAAAACTGCCCATTCAGGATTGCATTCAGCCTTTAGCAATTCAACTTGAATAGGTTTCCACCATCTCTCTCCCTCAGGAACTTCTGTTATCCAGGTGACAGCCACAGATGCTGATGACCCAACCTATGGCAACAGTGCCCGGGTAATGTACAGCATCCTCCAGGGCCAGCCATATTTTTCTGTGGACTCCAAAACAGGTATGTGATGTAATACTTGAGTCAGAGGTGTTGATTTTATTCTCTAATAATTTGTAACTGCTATTTATGACAGACCCAACTCTCCTTTGCAAGAACTCTCCAGGGGGTATATGAACTAGAGAGGACTGTTATAAGCTTTGGGATTAAGAGACCAAGCTAGCACTGCCCTGGTGGGCAAGAGCAGCACAGTGCATAGACAGTGGATAAAGTCTGACTGGAGAGGCCCAAAGAACTGCCTACACAAAAGCATGCCTCCTCACTAACCTGCAAAAAATCCCATGGTGGTGTTTATTCCCAGGGAGTAAGGTCTTTTATAGTGCCAAGAAGATCTAAGAGGACTGGCATATTAACCTGGGCTTGCTACAGAGCTAGAATAATTGATTTTGAAACTAGGATGGACCTTAGGGGAATCATCCAGTCCATCACTCTTCACTTAAAGGATAAGGACATTGGGAACGGAGGCCTAACAAAGTACTTCTGGTTGTAGAGGTGGCCCCCTGACGTGTGGTCTGATGTCCTTCCCACCGAGCCACCCCGCACTAAGCAGAGAGCAAGGCCAGAATGAATGGATGAATGTGATGAGGGGCGAGAGAGCACAGAGCATGGAATGTGGCCCCCCAAAAAGGAGGTGCTAAGTGGGACACTCTAACAGGGAGGACAGCATAGAGAACTGGGTGGGTAAGGAGGTAAGGAGCAATGTGCTAGAAAAGAACATGTCAACAATCAACAAATCAATTTGGCTTTGGGATTTTTGTTTTGTTTTGTTTTCAGTTTTACCCAAGAGCTTTGACTACAGAATTTATGTTTTATCTATGAAGGACTCCCTTTAATACTTTCAAGTTGGGCAGAGCAATTATGATGATTATTATCTTGCACTTGTGCCAGACTTTCTCCCTTTTAAAATACATTCATAAATATTACCATATTTGAGCCTCCCAATAATCTTGCGAACTAGTGAAATATATGGAAGTGTTGTTATTCCCATTTCACATACCGGAAAATTGAGGACCGAAGAGTAATTAACACAAAACTTGAGTAAAGAAACTTACAGCCACAGAGGTAAAGTCAATGACAAACACTCAAAGTCATCCCTTTACAGAAAATAGAAAAAACACATTTCTATTAGCAACCTGGTATAATTTTTTTCCAGAAGTCCTCAGGGGAACCAGGCATTTGGAAAACTGTATCATAAAAGTAGAAAGTGAGGGAGTATACATTAGTAGGAGGAAAGAAAAAAGGTTGCAGTTAGGGACTTCCATAAAACAGTAACTTTAACCATTCTACAGATGGAGGGAGGGAGAGTGAGGGGGTGCCCACAGGGAGGAAATATACAAACAGGAAGAGGGTAATGTGTCCTTTACATCCCAAGAGGAACCTTACATTATTTTGACAGCCCCCAGGGGGCATCTATAGTGTTAAGGTCAAAAATACATGAAAAGATCATTATTGCCATGCCCACAGGCCATTTAAAAAAAGAAAATGCTAGATATTTCACTTTCGAATGTTGCTACTATAATGCAATATATATACATTATAGGAGTAAAATGGGGACAGGTTTGTGGTTCCCAGTTCCTTCCCTTGGCATGCAAAAGGTCTACTTAGCCAAGGGTCATGTTGTAAACTTGCAGTAAACAAGCCTTTAATCTTTGCCTAGAGAGCACAGAAGTCAACTTTTCTAAGTGGAAGGGTTCAAAGGAAGATAAAACGTTACCACACATCCTTGGCAGGATCAAAACAACACGTTTCACAGGATTCTGACTTAAACACCTCTTCCTAACTGAAACCATATCATCACACGGCAGTGCAGCTACCTACTGTCTGGGGGAGATCATCCTGTATGTGTGTTAAAAATAAACAACTCACAGAGCATCTTTCGTGTCTTAGCTCACGGAATGCACTGAAGCACAGAGGTAAGCAGAACCTAACAAAACAGAATGAACATAAAACAAAAGGAAAAGCAAATCTGAATTCCAACCCTGCTTACAATTACTGCGGAGGCAGAAGAAAGCAGACTAGGAATGAGTTGCCTAAAGAAGAGTCATTCACACTACAAGGGCTCTAGGGGCTGAATGAAGCAAGAAAGAGCTAAAGGAAAATTATCTAAAATCACAGATTTGCAGGCATATGAGGCTTTGTTTTCCAGACCCGAAGCCCGTTTTGTCTGGTGAGACAGAGCAGCCTGAAACTGTCTCAGACTGCCAATCCCCCAGTCCGGAGAAGCAATGCTGCCACCTCCTGTTCTTTCTCAGTAATGTTGCCAAAGGAAATCGGCCCGCGAAGCTCTGCCAGCTGGAATAGTTACTTATTCACCCTTTGTTTAAGCACAGCATTTTTTTGACACTGGGATTCTGACCTCAAATTTAATAAACATGATTCTGACCTCAAATTTAATAAAACATGTGACTTGCATCTCAATTCTAGCCATTAACAACGCCCAAGGAGAAGTCTAGAACCCAATCTTTAAAATGGAACTTGTGGTTTTGTTTTTAAAAACAAAGTCATTTCTATCCTGCAGGTGTAATTAGGACAGCACTCATGAACATGGACCGAGAAGCCAAAGAATACTATGAAGTGATTATCCAAGCCAAGGACATGGGAGGGCAGCTTGGCGGATTAGCTGGGACCACAACGGTCAACATCACCCTCTCAGATGTCAATGATAACCCACCCCGCTTTCCCCAGAGTGAGTACCTAACCAGTGAGAGTACAGGTCTCAAGCCAGAGGGATGCAGCTGTGACAGAGGTGAAAGAGAAAGACCTGAGTTCCTCTTTGAGTTCAATTATTCATGGATTCCTTTCTGACATTTATCATGCAATTCTCACATAACTATTTCCCTTCTAGATACCAACTTCCCATAGCACTAAACCAGTGTTTAAACTTTTTTTCTTGATTGCCATGTCCTGACCACTCCCCATGAAATTAAATATGAAGCAGTAAGATTTTGGGGGGTAGGGCTGAACTTTAGAGAGCCACAGACCATTGTAATATATAATAAATATCTAAGATTTTTTCACCTCTCCCCAACAAGAATCGATTTTTGCCCCCATTGCCCTTGTTGAGAATGCATGCAGGGAAACTGGGCCAAAGCTGGAGATGAACATAGTGACCCATCTGACCACCTTAACCAATCAATTCACAAGCAGGTACCAAGCACGTGCTTTGTAAGGGCCCTGGGCATGAGGGGCACAATATGCTTGAAACCCAGTCTCTGCCCCTGTGAAGCTTAAAGTCCACTTGGGGAGTACACACTCGATATTCATCAAAAGTTAACCAGGAAGCAGCATTTGCTGTGCCACTTGGTTGGTGTAGAGTGAAGCCTTCACAAGAAACCAAGATGAGTAAAGGCTTAATAAGGATGAGAGCTCAGCAGGGGATTGAAGACTATAAAGGATTCAAATAGGAAGAAAGGAAAACATTCCAGAAGGGGGAAGCTATTCATTCATTCAAAAAATATTTGCTTTGGGCAACATTCTGGATATGGGATATAAAGACCTAGAAATAAAGCTGCAAATGTAATTTTATGTTCAAAGATACCTAAAATGAAGACCTGCTCGTCAGTGTTTCAAATGTGTTATATTTCTAACGGAAGTCACTGCAAAGTTTTTGAGCAAGTGAGAGACATAAAGGAAGGCTAATTTGATAGCCGTGTACAGCACTAGTTGCTAGGGGTGGAGACTAGAAGCAGGAGAGTCTGTTAGGAGGCTTTTAGAGTGGTCCACATGTGAACTGATAAGGATGTAAGGAAACAGCGGAAGGGGTGGAATGGGGCAAATAAGAAAACATGGATTTCTGTCTCTTGATTTCCTGGCTAAGGGAAGATGGAATCAAAGATGACAGTGATGTTCTAAGTCTGGGTGACAGGGAGAAGAATTGTACTACTGATAGAAATAGAGGATACATAATGGAATTAGTGGCAGGGAAGGAGGAGAAAAATTCCAATTTGAATATGAAGTGACAGCAGGACAATCAGGTTGAAGGTCCTTAAGGAAGGTGGAACATAGAGCTATGACTGTGGAATGGAGCCCAGGAACGGAGATATGAATTTGAGAAGCAGATGCCTAAAAGGGAGCAGTTGGAGAAATGAGAGCAGCAGACACAATTCCAGGTGAAAGACTTAACCAGGGGAATCAGGTTAAACAACAACAGCTAAACTAAAAACCAGACCATCAGCTGAATAGCTACATTTTGAGTCAGTCAAACCAAGTAAGCCATCTATTTTATCTATGTAAATACAGGAAGAGAACTCAAATATTTACATACAACTGGTATCCATAAAGTCCCCCTGAGATTTTGTGAAACTAAAAGACAGTATATTAAATATTTCACAAGTGGGACAAATAAGTAGGTTACTTAGTTGAGTGGTTCTACAGTTCAGAATAGTAGTGCATCATGAAAACAGTTTATGAAATGCCATATGGATTCGCTCCTTAACTGCCTGGCTGACCCTGTGGGTTCCATCTTTATTATTTCATGAATGGCTCACACTGTGCACACTGTAGACTACAGATTCTTGAACATCCTTGATCCTATTTGGCTTTGTAATTTGACACTAGACAGTATCTCTGAGGCATAAAGGGAAGAACGAAGTTATTACACAGCTCACAGTATGTAGATCTAGACACACTGCAGCAAAGTTGTATTGTTACCTACCAGGGCTCTTGGCCTCCTTAATCAACAGAAATTGATCAGAGGCCAGGCAAGAAATTCAGGCAAGGCTTTACTGGGAACCCTGCTGCAGCAGCAGCGAGTGAGAACGAACAACAGTTTCCCTTGCTTGCTCCCTGAGCGGGGGTGAGCTCGCTCCTTATATGGGGTGAGGGTAGGGGTGTGTCCAGGGGTCGGGACAGAGGGGCGGCTGGGGAGGTCTGCCCACCACTTAGGTGGTGTTGTGTGCAGGGGGCAGGCGCAGTACCCTGCTTTTGCTCTGGGCCCTTCAAAAGTGGAAGTTGTGTTTTTTGGTCTCTTTGTATCTTTTGTCCAGAATTTGCCCCAACTGTGCATGCACCCAGTTATTTTTAGTCTCATATAGCTTCTCTGTCTTTTGTTGCTGGAGGAGAGGTGTGTCCAGGTGCAAGCACTGCAGCCCTGCAGCAAAGGGGCTTAGGCCCCAGCCTGTCTCAATGTCACCCCAAACACGGCAGCTTCACAGAAGCATAACACAATACAGTGATAACTGGGGTTTCAGTCCTACCCCACAAGGCAACATCTTAACACCATTCTAAAACACACACTTTGAGTTGTCATTTTTTTTAAAAATAACGAAGAACCTAGAATAGAGTGGAAACACAGATTATGTTGCACGGAAGACAAAATGGAAATGTATAAAAGTAATCTCTGTGTCTCTAAACATTGTTCACACATTATCTCTGCTTCCTCTAAAATAGTCATTATTTTTGGACTTTAAAAAAATTTTCTTTATCTCACCATTAGTTATTTCTCCTATTTGCTAAAACTAAGTTTAAATGATCTCATTATTCCAAAACCTACCTTGGATAAACTCCTCGGCATTATTAATCTTCTGATTCTTCATTCTAGTAACCCCACTTTCCTTCTTTTTCACAAATATTATCATAACTGATTAGGTGTGGTTGACACAATGACACACCTACTATTTTATATTGAACAAGCTCAATCACCTTTAATTAAACCAAATATAAGGGAATGTCAAAACCTCAGACTATTTATTTCTAATATAATGCATTATGTGTAGAAATTATATGTATATGTATATGTTTGTTTCAACACAGAACATACAGCTTTCCTGGAGAAAATTATTTGTTTTTCCCAAACATGTTCTGCAATAGAAAAGTCTAATCCATCAACAACTTTGGAAGTGAGTGTAAAGAGATCATGAAATCCAAGTGCCTCCAGTTTAGTACAGACATTAGCAATTTCCTGGCTCACACTGGCAAAGAACAGTCATCATTTCTCCTGTGCAGGGGAGGGTGCTGTGAGCTGGCTGGGTGCTGTCAGCCTCCCCAAATCTTTGTGAGACTCAAGCCATCACATCCCAGACTTCCCAGGTTCACATCCCCACAGCTTGCAATGCATATTACAATCAGAGAGACCGTGTACATATTGAAAATGTGATTGTTTGATTTAATATTTAGTCATTCACGTTATGATTGACAAAATAATGAAGAATGTCAAAAAGTTTAGCCCCAGATTAGGTAAGTTAATGAAAATACTACATCGTGGAGACAAAAATGAACTGAATTAGTGAATTCAGGATATCAAGTTGAAAAGGAGAACATTACTGGCTCTGAGTTTCTTACATATGTGAGAACTCTGGGGGCATTCTATTCTAGAAAAGAGAACAAGAAGCATCAAAGATCTGTCCGTGAAGAAGCTGCCAATGGGCAGTCCCAGGTGCACGGACAGACTGAAGCTGGTGGATTTTGTTCTCCATGGCTGGTCCTCCTTTGTAGATCACTGATCTCCATTAAATATGGGCAGGTGGTCATAGAGACAGGCATTCAGCATGATGGCCAGCCTACAAAGAAAATGTGGGCATTTGAAACGTAAACAGAGTAAATACATACTTTGTGACCACAATGTTTTTTCTGTTTTTCTCAGAAGTAATTAACATTTGGGGAAATGGTTCATTAGGAAGAAAAGATTGGAAAGCAAGGTATTGATGCTGCCTACCACTCTGAAGGTAGATTCACTGAGATGAGAAATGTTTTTGCTTTTGTCCTGTCCTACTCCTAGGATTATGATCAAGGTATTTTGGCACCTACTTATCAAACACCCAGTACAGGCTATGACCCAATAACATTTACTCAGCCTCTTTGGATCTCAGTTTTTTCATCTGTAAAACTCAAGTTTTAACTTTTGGACCATGAAAAAGATGTTTTGCACAGCATGGTGGACATAATGTGATACTGAAGAGGCTTTTTGGGGGTAGTAACAGATTACAAAAAATGCATGTTCTAACTCTTCTTCACAGAACATTATCAGATGAGTGTTTTGGAATCAGCTCCAGTTAGCTCTACTGTGGGAAGGGTGTTTGCCAAGGACTTGGATGAAGGAATTAATGCAGAGATGAAGTACACTATTGTGGATGGAGACGGTGCAGATGCGTTCGACATTAACACAGATCCCCATTTCCAAGTCGGCATCATAACTGTGAAGAAGGTAATCCAACTCCTTTTTCCAAATCATTTCAACGGAGGCTTTGAATGTGTATAAAATATTAGTAAGGACTGTTATATTATTGATATGTATAGCTTCAAATCCTCTGATACACTTTCCTATTATTAAGAAAAAAGCCTCTTACTCCTTTTGTTTACATGTAAACACTGGCTGTGTCATCATTTTACAGAAAGGGTACCAAGTCATGATAGAAATGTATTATAAATATGTCACTTCTCCTAGCTCACTACTTAGCCACTTTAAAAAACTGCTGTAGCTTAACTCCCTAAAGATGTTAATAACTTAACCAATATCTGCATTTGAATAACCTCATTTTTACCATAGTATACCATAACAACAATACAGCAAGCTATACTATTATTATTAATCAATATTTAACAGGCAGGGATTTTTAAATTGCTACTTAAAGACCTAAAGATGCTAATCAGACTTGGAAAGACTTTATCAAACACAGCTTCTGAGTGATGTTACCACTTGGAACTCCTTCATAGTAAGGAATTATAAGTTAATAAGTTTTCATAGTAAATTAATAAGTTTTCTGAATGTAAGCTATCAATTCTGTGGCATAAAGCACATATGGACATACTCAGCTGAAAGATAAAACCTAAAAATAATTGAAGTTTTAACATCCTAATAAATAAATCTGATAAAATACTTTAATTCAAAAAAGTATTGATTTCATCTGCCTTCTCCTCTATTTCAAATACAACTTAAAATCCAAGATATCTTAAATTATTTCTTCAACAAAGATCTGTTGAGTGCCTACCTATGTGCCAGGCACTGTTCTAGGCATTTAATGTAGAGAGTAAGTAAAACAACTGAAAACCTCTGCCCTCTTGAAGTTTACATTCTAGTAAGGGGAAGAAGACAATCAAACTAGCAAGTTAAGTCAATAAAGTTGTATATTAGAAAGTGAAAAGTGCTATGTGGGAGGGGGTGTAAAATAGAACACAGCAAGATCAGAAGAGCCAACATGACTTCAAATTTAATTGCATGCTTGTGACTGGCCTCACAGAGAAGTGACATTTATGCAAAGACTTGAAGTGGGCGGAGTCACAGCACAGAGTTGGGCAGGCTGACAATGCACGACCCTCGGAGGAGCCCTATAAATGACCTTCAGTGAGAGCCATAAATGGCAGCCCTGTAAACAAGGGAATGGACGTGGAAATACTGAGGAAAGTGTTCCAGACAAAGGAACAGCCAGTGCAAAGACCCAGAGGGGGAACTCTGCCTGGCTTGTTTCAAGAACAGCAAGGGGGTTTATAAGGCTGGAGAGGGAGACCAGAAGGAGATGAGGTCAGAAAAGTAACAAGGGGGACAGATTGTGTTAGGACCTTGTAGGCAGGTTAAGGACTTTGGGTTTTAATCTGACTAAAGTGGAGAACTGAAGGATTTTAACAGATGTGTGACATCACTGGACTTTTATTATGAAATAATTACTGTGTAAGCTGTGTTGAGAAAAGGCCATAAGGGGGCAAGAATGGAAACAGGGAGACCAGCTCAGAGGCTATTGCAATAATCAAGGTAAGAGATGATGATGGCTTGGTCTACGGTATTGGGAATGGATGTGGTGAGAACTGGTCAGAATCTGAATATATTCTGAAAGTAGAACCAACCATTTCCTAACAGATTGGATGAGGATATGAAAGAAAAAGAGGAGTCGGCTGAGCAACAAGAAGAATAGAGATGGCACTAAGTGATATGGGGAAATACTGGCATTCAGTTCTGAGCATGTTATGTTTGCAATGTCTACCAGACACCCAAGTGGAGATGTATAGATAGCAGTTGTTGGCTATAGGAGTCTGGAATTTGGAGAAGAGTTCTGGACTGAAAATATAAATTTGAGAGTCATAAATGGTACTTAAAGCAAATAAAAAATAATAATATTCCAAGGGATCGAGCACAGATGGAGAAGAGGGCAGTGATAAATCCTGTGGCAGCCCAACGTGACAAGGTCAGGGAGAGCAAAAACAAGCAAGGAGACTGAGGAGGAGACCAGGGAGGCAGAAGGAAGATCAGGAGAGTGTGGTGTCCTGGAAGGTATAAAGAAACTGTTTCCAAGAGAAGAGAGTGACTGCTGTAAGTGCTGCTAAAGGTCATATAAAAACACTGAAAATTAATCACAGACTTCAGGAACAGGGAGGTCATTGATGACCTTCACAAAAGCAACAAAGTCATAACTTAGAATGTGGCACAAGTTAATGAGTTAATAATAACTTTATTCTATGCTGTTCCATAGAGGTGAATTAACACTGCTTTAGAAGGGAAGAAGGGAAGAGTTCACTTGTTTGTCCTTATTTATTTAAGCTGCAATCAAGTACAACAAAAGAACAGATATATCCAGCACTCCTCCAACCAGAAATCTTTATTACCAGCACACAATGACCTCAAAACAGTGCAAAATGCTGACATTAGCTTTGGAACCATCATATAAATCTGGATGTAATTTAAATATTGCAGTTTATTTTACTCATATTCTTTGAGAACTAATAATACTTTATAAAAGGTGACTAGAATAATAATACCAAGTTGTTGTATGACATAAGATTAAGAACACTCCCCTATTATGTGGCATGCCTCAAGCTAAAAATTAATAACACATTGCCTATCATGACTGGTAACTACAAACAAGGTAAAAGCTCAAAGTTTGAGATAATTATTATCTCTTTAATGTAAAAATTATCTTTAAAGAATTAAGCAATCAGAAGAAGAGCTTTTGAGGTTCTCAATATATTTTGAATTTTATATTATATCTTAAATAATATATAATTCTAAATAATAAAATATTAATTTATGTCAAATTATTAGAATATATCTTAGACCTTACTATAAGCCATTAATTTAAAAAATATTAACTATTATAATTTTGTATATGATGAGATTAGTTAGGGTGGTATGGCAATAGACTGTATCTGAAAGGAACCTCAAAATGTCATTTCCCCAGCTCCCTTACCTGGAATAAAGATTAAACCTCATAAGACAGAACACGGTCTTTCACTGTCATTGCTAAAACTATATCCATGTTTAATCAAAATATGTATCAACTTTGCCAAAGTCATTTGGATTTCTCTTCTGAACTTATGAGGTGCCAGAAAATGGAATTTAAAAAGAGGTCAATAAGTTGAGTAGATGGACAAGTCAAATACAATAAATACTTTAGAGGCTATTGACTGCTCAATCTATACCTTTGGAACAACATTCACTCAGATGCTTGATCCACACCCATCCTCCTACTTTGTCATTAATAATGTCATGTAAAATTGAAAGGAATGTTCTGCTTTTGATTTATTTCCCTTAGGCCTATTATTTGTCTAAAAAAGCACACACTTTTTCAAAAAGAGAAATTAAGTGTAATTGATAGAATTGGGTCTTCATAAAACCACACTGATTACTACCCAGTACCTTGGGTCTTTTTTGGCTTTTAAGTAATCAATCGATTTTCAGTCTCTTAATTTAAATGCTTTTCAAAGATAACTTGAAACATACAATTTTCAGAATGTTCTTTATTCTATGAGCATGATCTTACATCTTCAGCATGTCTTCCATCTTCCAGCATACAATAAACAATTGTTTCAAGTCCACTATCCTCTTAGGCAGGCCACAAAGCAGAACTTTTGAATTTCATCAAACCTAATGTGCCATGAATTCTCATCACTGTTTTAGTGCTAATTTTTTTTAACATCTTTATTGGAGGATAATTGCTTTGCAATGGTGTGTTAGTTTCTGCTGCATAACAAAGTGAATCAGCTATACATATACATATATTCCCATATACTCTCCCTCTTGCGTCTCCCTCCCAATCTCCCTATCCCACCCTCTGGTGGTCACAATGCACCCAGCTGATCTCCCTGTGCTATGTGGCTGCTTCCCACTAGCTATTTTACATTTGGTAGTGTATATATGTCCATGCCCCTCTCTCACTTCGTCCCAGCTTACCCTTCCCCCTCCCCATGTCCCCAAGTCCATTCTCTACATCTGCATCTTTATTCCCGTCTTGCCCCTAGGTTCTTCAGAACCATTTTTTTTTGTAGATTCCATATGTATCTGTTAGCATACGGTACTTGTTTTTCTCTTTCTGACTTACTTCACTCTCTGTGAAAGACTCTCAGTTCATCCACCTCACTACAAATAACTCAATTTCGTTTCTCTTTTATGGCTAAGTAACAGTCCATTGTATATATGTGGCACATCTTCTTTATCCATTCATCTGTCAATGGACACTTAGGTTGTTTCCATGTCCTGGTTATTGTAAATAGTGCTGCAATGAACACTGTGGTACATGACTCTTTTTGAATTACGCTTTTCTCCAGGTATATGCCCAGTAGTGAGATTGCTGGGTCGTATCGTAGTTCTATTTTTAGTTTTTTAAGGAACCACCATACTGTTCTCCACAGTGGCTGTATCAATTTACATTCCCACCAACAGTGCAAGAGGGTTCCGTTTTCTCCACACCCTCTCCAGCATTTATTGCTTGTAGATTTTTTGAATCACAGTGCTAATTCTTCCAATCAAAGAACATGGTATATCTCTCCATCTTTCTGAATCATCTTTAATTTCCTTCATCAGTATCTTATAGTTTTCTGCATACAGGAATTTTGTCTCCTTAGGTAGGCTTATTCCTAGGTGTTTTATTCTTTCTGTTGCAATGGTAAATGGGAGTGTTTCCTTAATTTCTCTTTCAGATTTTTCATCATTAGTGTATAGGAATGCAAGAGATTTCTGTGCATTAATTTTGTATCCTGCTACTTTACCAAATGCACTGATTAGCTCTAGTAGTTTTCTGGGAGCATCTTTAGGATTCTCTATGTATAGTATCAAGTCATCTGCAAACAGTGACAGCTTTACTTCTTCTTTTCCAATTTGGATTCCTTTTATTTCTTTTTCTTCTCTGATTGGTGTGGCTAAAACTTCCAAAACTATCTTGAATAACAGCAGTGAGAGTGGGCAGCCTTGTCTTGTTCCTGATTTTAGTAGAAGTGGTTTCAGTTTTTCACCATTGAGAATGATGCTGGCTGTGGGTTTGTCATATATGGCCTTTCTTATGTTGAAGTAAGTTTCCTCTATGCCTACTTTCTGGAGGGTTTTTATCATAAATGGGTGTTGAATTTTGTCAAAAGCTTTTTCTGCATCTATTGAGATGATCATATGGTTTTTATTCTTCAATTTGTTAATATGGTGTATCACATTGACTGATTTGCATATACTGTAGAATCCTTGCATTCCTGGGATAAACCCCACTTGCTCATGGTGTATGATCCTTTTAATGTGCTGTTGGATTCTATTTGCTAGTATTTTGTTGAGGATTTTTGCATCTATGTTCATCAGTGGTATTGGCCTGTAGTTTTCTTTTTTTTGTGACATCTTTGTCTGGTTTTGGTATCAGGCTGATGGTGGCCTTGTAGAATGAGTTTGGGAGTGTTCCTCCCTCTGCCATATTTTGGAGGAGTTTGAGAAGGATAGGTGTTAGCTCTTCTCTAAATGTTTGATAGAATTCGCCTGTGAAGCCATCTGGTCCTGGGCTTTTTTTGTTGGAAGATTTTTAATCACAGTTTCAATTTCAGTGCTTCTGATTGGTCTGTTTATATTTTCTATTTCTTCCTGGTTCAGTCTCAGATGGTTGTGCTTTTCTAAGAATTTGTCCATTTCTTCCAGGTTGTCCATTTGATTGTCATATAGTTGCTTGTAGTAATCTCTCATATTCCTTTGTATTTCTGAAGTGTCAGTTGTTACTTCTTCTGTTTCATTCTATTGATTTAGTTTCCCTTTTGCCTTGATGCGTCTGGCTAACGGTTTATCAATTCTGTTTACCCTCTCAAAGAACCAGCTTTTAGTTTTATCGTTCTTTGCTATTGTTTCCTCCATTTCCTTTTCATTTATTTCTACTCTGATCTTTTTGATTTCTTTCCTTCTGCTAACTCTGGGGTTTTTTTGTTCTTCTTTCTCCAATTGCTTTAGGTGTCAGTTCAGGTTGTTTATTCGAGTTTTTTCTTGTTTCTTGAGACAGGATTGTATTGCTATGAACTTCCCTCTTAGAACTGCTTTTTCTGCATCCCATAGGTTTTGGGTCATCATGTTTTCATGGTCACTTGTTTCTAAGTATTTTTAATTTCCTCTTTGATTTCTTCAGTGATCTCTTGGTTATTTAGTAGTGTACTGTTTAGCCTTCAATGTGTTTGCATGTTTTACACTTTTTTTCCTGTAATTGATATCTACTCTTATAGCATTGTTGTAAGAAAAGATACTTGATACGATTTCAATTTTCTTAAATTTACCAAGGCTTGATTTGTGAACCAAGATATGATCTACCCTGGAGAACATTCCATGAGCACTTGAGAAGTGTATTCTGTTGTTTTTGGATGAAATGTCCTATAAATATCAATTAAATCCATCTTGTTTAATGTGTAATCTAAAGCTTGTGTTTCCTTATTTATTTTCGTTTTGGATGATCTGTCCGTTTGGTGAAGGTGGGGTGTTAAAGTCCCTTACTATGACTGTATTACTGTCAATTTCCCCTTTTACGGCTGGTACCATTTCCCTTATGTATTGAGGTGCTCCTGTGTAAGGTGCATAAATATTTACAATTGTTATATCTTCTTCTTGAATTGATCCCTTGATCATTATGTAGTGTCCTTCTTTGTCTCTTGTAACAGTCTTTATTTTAAATATTTTGTCTGATATAAGAATTGCTACTCCAGCTTTCTTTTGATTTCCATTTGCTTGGAATATCTTTTTCCAACTCCTCACTTTCAGTCTGTATGTGTCCCTGGGTCTGAAGTGGGTCTCTTGTAGACAACGTGTATACGGGTCTTGTTTTTGTATCCATTCAGCCTGTCTGTGTATTTTGGTTGGAGCATTTAATCCATTTACATTCAAGGTAATTATCGATATGTATGTTCCTATTACCATTTTCTTAATTGTTTTGGGTTTGTTATTGTAGGTCTTTTCCTTCTCTTGTGTTTACTGCCTAGAGAAGTTCCTTTAGCATTTGTTGTAAAGCTGGTTTGGTGGTGCTGAATCCTCTCAGCTTTTGCTTGTCTGTAAAGCTTTTAATTTCTCCATCGAATCTGAATGAGATCCTTGCTGGGTAGATAATCTTGGTTGTAGGTTTTTCCCTTTCATCACTTTAAATATGTCCTGCCACTCCTTTCTGGCTTGCAGAGTTTCTGCTGAAAGATCAGCTGTTAACCTCATGGGGATTCCCTTGTATGCTATTTGTTGCTTTTCCCTTGCTGCTTTTAATATTTTTTCTTTGTATTTAATTCTGATAGTTTGATTAATATGTGTCTTGGCGTGGTTCTCCTTGGATTTATCCTTTATGGGACTCTGCGCTTCCTGGACTTGACTATTTCCTTTCCCATATTAGGGAAGTTTTCAACTATAACCTCTTCAAATATTTTCTCAGTCCCTTTCTTTTTCTCTTCTTCTGAACCCCTATAATTCGAATGTTGGTGCGTTTAATGTTGTCCCAGAGGTCTCTGAGATTGTCCTCAATTCTCTTCATTCGTTTTTCTTTACTCTGCAGTAGTTATTTCCATTATCTTATCTTCCAGGTCACTTATCCGTCCTTCTGCCTCAGTTATTCTGCTACTGATACCTTCTAGAAAATTTTTAATTTCATTTATTGTGCTGTTCATCAGTTTGTTTGCCTTTAGTTCTTGTAGATCCTTGTTAAACATTTCTTGTATTTTCTCCATTCTATTTCTAAGATTTTGGATCATCTTTGCTATCATTAATCTGAATTCTTTTTCAGGTAGACTGCCTATTTCCTCTTCATTTGATTGGTCTGGTGGGTTTTCACCTTGCTCCTTCATCTGCTGTGTATTTCTCTGTCTTCTCATTTTGCTTAACTTACTGTGTTTGGGGTCTCCTTTTCACAGGCTGCAGGTTCGTAGTTCCCATTGTTTGGGGTTCTGACCCCAGTGGGTATGGTTGGTTCACTGGGTTGTGTAGGCTTCCTGGTGGAGGGGACTAGTGCCTGTTCTGATGGATGAGGCTGAATCTTGTCTTTCTGGTGGACAGTACAGCATCCAATGGCATGTTTTGCGGTGTCTGTGAACTTACTATTATGTTAGGCAGCCTCTCTGATAATGGGTGGGGTTGTGCTCCTGTCTTGCTAGTTGTTTGGCATAGGGTGTCCAGCACTGGAGCCTTCTGGTCACTGAGTGGAGCTGGGTCTTAGCGTTGAGATGGAGATCTCTAGCAGAGCTCTCGCCAATTGATATTATATGGGGCCAGTAGGTCTCTGGTGAACCAATGTCCTGAACTCGGTTCTCCCACCTCAGAGGCTCAGGCCTGACACCGGGCCGGAGCACCAAGACCCTGTCTGCCACACAGCTCAGAAGAAAAGGGAGAAATGAAAAAAATAATAAAGAAAGAAAAATAATAATAGTTACTAACATAAAAAATTTTAAAATACATATTATTAAAATAAAAAAGTAATTTAAAAAGAGAAAAAAGGAAGAGAGCAACCAAAACAATAAACAAATCCACCAATGATAATAAGCACTAAAAACTACACTAACAAAAAACGGACAGATAGAACCCTAGGACAAATGGTAAAAGTAAACCTATACAGACAAAATCACACAAAGAAGTATACACATACACACTCCCAAAAAGAGAAAAAGGGAAAAAAAATATGTATATATATAAAAAAAAAGGAAGAGAGCCACCAAGTCAATAAATAAATCTACCAGTGATAATAAGCTCTAAATACTAAACTAAGGTAAGCATAAAACTAGAAACAAATTAGATGCAGAAAGCAAATCCCAAGTCTACAGTTGCTCCCAAAGTCCACCGCCTCAGTTTTGGGATGATTCGTTGTCTATTCAGGTATTCCACAGATGCAGGGTACATCAAGTTGACTGTGGAGATTTAATGCGCTGCTCGTGAGGCTGCACAGAGAGATTTCCCTTTCTCATCTTTGTTCCCACAGCTCCTGGGGTTCAGCTTTGGATTTGGCCCCTCCTCTGCACGTAGGTCACCCTCTGGCATCTGTTCTTCACCCAGACAGGGGGGATTAAAGGAGTAGCTGATTCAGGGGCTCTGGCTCACTCAGGCCAGGGGGAGGGAGGGGTATGGAATGCACGGCAAGCCTGCGGTCGCAGAAGCCAAAATGTTGCAACAGCCTGAGGCAAGCCGTGTGTTCTCCCGGGGAAGTTGTCCCTAGATCACAGGACCCTGGCAGTGGCGGGCTGCACAGGCTCCCAGGATGGGGGGTGTGGAGAGTGACCTGTGCTCGCACACAGGATTCTTGGTTGCTGCGGCAGCAGGGTTAGCATTCCATGCCCGTCTCTGGGGTCCAAGCTGACAGCCACGGCTCGTGCCCATCTCTGGAGCTCATTTAGGCGGTGCTCTGAATCCCCTCTCCTCACGCACCCCAAAACAATGGTCTCTTGCCTCTTCGGCAGGTCCAGACTTTTTCCCGGACTCCCTCCCGGCTACCTGTGGTGCACTAGCCCCCTTCAGGCTGTGTTCACACAGCCAACCCGAGTCCTGTCCCTGGGATCTGACCTCCAAAGCCTAAGCCTCAGCTCCCAGCCCCCATCCACCCTGGCAGGTGAGCAGACAAGCCTCTCAGGCTGGTGAGTGCTGGTCGGCACTGATCCTCTGTGCTGCAATCTCTCCACTTTGCTCTCTGCACCCCTGTTGCCGCACTCTGCTCCGTGGCTCCAAAGCTTCCCTCCACACCCACCCACCCCCATCTCCGCCAGTGAAGGAGCTTCCTAGTGTGTGGAAACTTTTCCTACTTCACAGCTCCCTCCCAGAGGTGCAGGTCCCATCCCTATTCTTTTGTCTCTGTTTTTCTTTTTTTCTTTTGCCCTACCAAGGTACATGGGGAGTTTCTTGCCTTTTGGGAAGTCTGAGGTTTTCTGTCAGCATTCAGCAGGTGTTCTGTAGGAGTTGTTTGACATGTAGATATATTTTTGATGTATTTTTGGGGAGGAAAGTGATCTCCACATCTTACTCCTATGCCATCTTGAAGGTCCTCCTTTACACATTCCTCATCATTGTTTTATATGTCACTTAAAACACACACACACAAAAAAAAAAACCTCCTGCTAATTTGAAAGATACAATGGTTTCTCATTCCTTTGTTTGTAGTTACTGGAAAAGCCCTTGCAGACACAGACATTTTTGCTTCACTAGTATCAGATTTATTCTCTGCTATTGTTTCCATACCATTTTACCTACACAGCAACTTTTGTTTCAATGTTGAATCATAATACAATCTTTCTGAAGACATTTTAGAAGGCAGTAAAGTTCAACACATGTATTACCAACAAGTGCAGAACTCAACCAAAGTACAACATGAACTACTTTGACCAGGTTTGGCTAGAACAAATGTTGACAACTACATCCTACCTCTCATTGGGCCTACAGCAATTATAAGATGCTATCAATTGGAGAAGCAACCTTATTTCCAAAATGTCAAAATACAAAAAAAATGTGTATCTTTCAATCATTGAAATAGGGCAACGTAAAGTCTGTATATATCATCACTCAACTAGTATCAATACATGTTAATACACTGAAAAACTTTTGCACTACTCAGTGTAACAACATTTTTGGGTTTTAGGCCCTCCCTAGGTACTGGGGAATAAAAATCTGACTAAATCATAATCTTTGCCCTTTAGTATCATGAAGGCAACCAACACAGAAAGAAATATTTATAATACAAAATAAGAAGAGACATAATGGAAGTAAGACAAAGTGCTATGGGAAAAGAAGAGGGAATGATTAATGCTGCTTAGGGGAACTGCATTACTATTTTGTAACATAATTTTCATTACTCAATTTTCAAGGATATAATAACTTAATTTTTATGTGCTCCAACTCTAGGAAATTTCTTGAATTTAACTTGGGTTCTCAGACATTACTATTCTTTGATTTACTATTTAAATATGTAGAAACAAGTACAAAAACTTTTCTAGACAGAAATGTTAAACTCATATCAATTATGGGCAATTTAAAGTTTAGGGTATTTAAGGCAACTTTTCTTTAAATTTTAAATAATAAAATTATTTAAGGGAGACAATAATCTTAAATAATATAAAAATCACTAAGTAACTTATTTAAAAAGAAATTTTAACAATAATTAAAAACTCACTCTAGTCTTTCAACAGTGCTAGAAAAATTGGATTTCTGTACATAAAAATAAAAATAATAATAAAGAACCTTGATTCATAGCTACAAAAATAAACCCAAAATAGATGATTTACCAAAATGTGAAAAACTAAAACTATAAAATTTCTAGAAGAAAACAGAGAAGAAAGTCTTTGTGACCCTGATTAGGTAATTTTTTTAGATATGACACCAAAATCCCAATCTACAAAATAAAAAGTAATGAGACTTCATCAAAATTAAGAGTTTCTTTTCTTCACTGATAAAAGAGTGAAAAAATAAATCACAGATTGGGAGAAAATATTTGCAAATCACCTGTCTGATAAAAGACTTTAATATAAAATATATAAAGAACTCTTCAAGAAAATATAAAGACTGTCAACATCATTAGGTATTAGGGAAATGCAAATCAAAACCACAATGAGATATACCATTTCACACCCAGTAAGATGCTAAAACCAGAAAAACTGACAAAACCAAATAATGACAAGGATGTGGAGCAACCAGAACTCTCATACATTCCTGGTGGGAATGCTAAATGATACAGCCACTTTGAAAATTGGTTTGGAAGTTTCTTATAAAGTTTAAAATATACTTACCAAATAATCCTGTGATCCCACTCCTAGGTATTTACCCAAGTGAAATGAAAACCTATGTTCCCACAAAAACTTGTATACAAATGTTCATAGTAGCTTTATTCATAACCATCAGAAATTGGAAACAACTCAAACGTACCTCCAGTGGAGGATGGATAAACTGTGGTACATCCATAAAATGGAATACTACTTGACAATAAAAGGGACAAACTCCACATTCACAATGACATGAATGAGTCTCAAATGCATATGTTAAGTGAAAGAAACCAGACTCAAAAGACTACATACTGAATGACTGCATTTATATGACATTCTTGTAAAAGGGACACAAGATAGATCAGTGGGTGCCGGGGGGGTGGGATCTGACCACAAAAGAGATCAGCACATAATGGGGTGATGGAACTGTTCAATATCTTAATTATCATAGGAGACACATACATAACTGTATACATTTGTCAAAACCTACAAAAATTTACACTAAAAAAGATGAATTTTAATGTATGTAAGTTACATCTTAATTTTTACAAAATTCATACCAAATTAGAAAAATAAGTTAAAATTAAAGGAACAACATATTTTGCCTAGCTCAAACCTAACATAAACAATCAGTGTCCACTTTGGGTTACTTCTATGTAAGGAAAGAATTCTAGAAGAATACAATGTAATTTACCAGGAAAGATAAATGTCTGGACTTAAAAGAGTAGTATAAATAAAATAAACTGGTAAACCTATTCCTTCAAATTTATTGAAATCTGAGTGGCAGACTTCCCTGTTTATGAAAACCCTGCCTTCTGACTAAGAACTATGGACGCAGTTCAGCTGGTAGAAATGGCCACTTCGTTCAAATGGGAATGGTGGACTCCATGAAACGAAGAGTACAAAGTATGGTGCTAAGTAAATACAAGACAAGTGGTAAACCAACAACAGCAACAAAACAAACAAAAAACTTTTTGTTAGAGTTTGAAAATAACAAATTTAGTTAAAGCAATTCCTACTGCTGTTTGTTTCTCAAAAGCAAACCAGTTGCTTAGACACATGCCTCTTTCTAACATGAAATGTGCTGACATTCAGCACATTTTATGAAAAAGGGACAAATGAATGACATGTTTAGCTAGAAAAACTTGTCATTACCAAGTTGACATGTGACTTTTAAGCTTTAGTAACTGCTTCACTATCCTCTGTAATTATAGAATTGAGTTTCCATCATTTTTTATATTAATGATATTTTGAGGTAAGTGTTGCTTTAAACTTTTATACATTTTTGTCAGTTAAAAAAAAAAAAAAACACAAATGGATTATTCTTGAGATGGCATTCAAGTCCACTTTCTGCCCTAAAGTGCTATGTTTATTTTGACATAAAACATTCTGAAGGTGGAGATAGATCCAAAAAAGGAAACACCAAAAAAGTTATATTTTATGACATGGGGTTTTATTAGACCAAGTTAAACTTTTGGGGGTGAGCCTTGAATGAGGAATTTAAAAATCAAGAGCAGCATTTCTACTCTGACACAGCGTAACCACATCAGCTTAGGCCAGTCTGCTAGCTCACTGAATCTCAGTTTCTTTAACTGTAAAATGAGGCATTGGATTAGGTTTTTAAAAAAGATTGTCTATGATAAACTAAACACACAAATATTGATCTGACACAGTGCTTTGAGAACCTTTGTGAGGTGTTTATTGATAGTTTCTTGGAACAAAATCACTATTGCCTTTGTACTCAAGAATTGGGTTTTTTTAAAGGAAGAAAACAGAAAAGCCTAGGCCTCAGTTGTATGGATATGCTGAAATAGAACTCAAACTCTCTCTTAATTATCACGACACCTTTTCAAATGAACGAGCATTTCTAAAGATGACCATGCTGATTAAAGAGTAGACAAGTTAAGTCAGCCCTGCCCAGGGTACAGTGGCTTTCTTCATTAACAAACTGGCTTCCTTTAGCATCCTCCTTACTTTCTTAACCCAAATTGTTGAAACTGACATTAAGACCAAGAACCATGGAACGAAAGAAAAAATTCCCTTATTTTTCCTCTTGCCTCTTTTCCACCATTTTAATGTATTCGGGAATCTACCCACTAGCCAGCAGTATCATCCATCCTTTAGAACCCTGACGTATATGCTACTAACTAATCTATTTTCCTATCATTACTTTTCAGCCCCTGAGTTTTGAAACTAAGAAAAGCTACACCTTAAAAGTGGAAGGAGCCAATCCTCACCCAGAGATGCGTTTTCTGAACCTAGGCCCATTTCAGGACACAACCACAGTGCACATCAGTGTGGAAGATGTGGATGAGCCCCCTGTGTTTGAACCTGGCTTTTATTTTGTGGAGGTACCTGAAGATGTGGCAATTGGAACAACCATACAGATCATTTCTGCCAAGGATCCAGATGTGACCAACAACTCAATCAGGTTTTTCTACACATTTCACCTTATCCTTTTATCCTGGAATCTTCCCTTATACCTAATTTTCTAGCACTTTTTCTCTGCTTCTTCCATCTCTGGACACTCTCCTATTTCTTTAAATTCTTTTTTCTTAAATAACATGGACTTTTCACGTTATTTAGAAATGAAGTATCATTATGCCTACAACTCACTGTCAGCTGGTTCAGCAACACACATACACACCCCTCTCAATTCTCAATTGTGGCCTTATTGACATTTGGGGGTGGATAATTCTTTGTTTAGGAGGATGCCTGTTCAATGTATTGTACAATGTTTAGCAGCATCTCTGGCCTCTACCTACAAAATGCTAGTAGCACCCCCTGAGTTGTAACAATCTAAAAAGTCCCCAGATATTGCCAAACAGATACATAGATGTCAAAACATTAAAAATCACTGAATCTTAGTGGTGAATATAAAGGTGATTACTGTACATTCTTTTAATTTTTATGAACCTTTGACTTTTTTACTTTAAAAAATGGAAAAAATAACATATATAAACACATATTTCCATATACTATACAAAGAACAGACATAGAAACTATTACTGTTGTCAACAGCTTTGATACCATGTAGACTGGCTTTCTATTGCAAGCCCACATAACAGCCTCTCCAAAGTATGTTTTGAATATCAAGATTCCAACCTAGATGCTTCCCCCTCAGGAGGGGTAGAGGGCTGCCCTTTTAGCCATGGCCATCTCCTGTTGACTATGGAACCAAAGTGCAAACCACTGGTGGACAGATTGACACTTCAACCTTCCAGAGCAACTGCCAAGCCTTTGAAGCTTGACACAAAAGATTAGCATTCCAAGGCTGTTTGAAGCCATCTGTCACATTAATTGTTGAAAGCCACACAAATGGATCTAGGGCTTTAGTGCAGACAGCACATTTTAAACACACCCTGATTCATCAAAGGCTTTTTCTGCCAGCCGGTTACTTTCCTCACCTGGTGCCATTTTGTATTTAACGAAAATGTGCTTTTGCAGTTTAATAAAGATGGTTCTCTCCTGAGTTTAACTATACTGGGGGAAATGTGCTTCCTCTAACCAACTAGCAAACATTTTACATTTTCATGCATTAAAATGGCTAAAATTATTTTGCTTGAATTCAGATATTTGATTTTTAGAAGAAAACTAATCTTTATGAGCTATAACAATTTTATAGAAGTGATATTTCAACCTTAAGCTTTTTAAATGTATAACAGAAGTTAGTGGAATCATATTATCCCCAAAACAACAACACAAATGAAACCAATTCTATTATAAATTTATATTTGTAATATAAATATTACATTTATATCAGAAGCCAAGAATATATATCTATCTTCTGATTAATCTATTCAAATTAGAGACACTACTGTGGAAAAACTCTATAGAATAAAACTTTATGGAGGGGGCTTCCCTGGTGGCGCAGTGGTTGAGAGTCTGCCTGCCGATGCAGGGGACACGGGTTCGTGCCCCGGTCCGGGAGGATCCCACATGCCGCGGAGCGGCTGGGCCCGTGAGCCGTGGCCGTTGAGTCTGTGCGTCCGGAGCCTGTGCTCCGCAACGGGAGAGGCCACAGCAGTGAGAGGCCCGTGTACCGCAAAAAAAAAAAAAAAAAAAAAAACACTTTATGGAGGGAAAGTGCTTGAAATAAAACAAGCAGTTTGAAAAAAAATCAGATCTCATTTCTAAAAGAGTCAATCAGGGCTTCCCTGGTGGCGCAGTGGTTGAGAATCCGCCTGCCGATGCAGGGGACACGGGTTCGTGCCCCGGTCCGGGAGGATCCCACATGCCGCGGAGCGGCTGGGCCCGTGAGCCATGGCCGCTGAGCCTGCGCGTCCGGAGCCTGTGCTCCGCAACGGGAGAGGCCACAACAGTGAGAGGCCCGCGTACCACAAAAAAAAAATAAAATAAAAAAATAAATAAAAGAGTCAATCAGAATATCCAGTGAATGCTTCCACATATTCTTTCCAGATTCTGATTCTGGACTCCTACATGGTAAGCACTGGAAATATGATTTTGTCAGGAGTCACACTACTAAATGACAAACAAAAGAGACTGAAAGCAGTCAAGAAACAAGGAAATACACACACACACACCCCTAGAGTGAATATGCACTATTCAGGACTAAAGTCGTTATCTCAACACATATCTAGGAAGGAAGGAGAAACACCAGCAGGCCTAGATCCACTGCTGGCATGGAGCAAAATGAGGATAAAAAATGAGGGAATCCTGTCTGGCTAACAGAAAACGCTGCTTCAGATGATGAGCCACTGAAAACTGTCAGTTGGCTGGCATGGCACTGAGGCAATTAGCATCAGGGAAGTCTATAGTGGGGTGCCTGTGTAGTCCAATACATCCCAGTCAGGAGCAATCCAAGAGTGAACAGGAGGGAGGCATAGAGCAGGGTCCACTAGGCTTATTCTAGGGCAGGGTTCTAGGTCTTGAAAGAGAAACTGGCAAGAACAGGCAACAGCCACAGGCCTGGAGGTAACAAGATAAGCATTCAGGCACAGGGGATAAAGCAGAATTCCACTTATCATAACTAGAGATAATCGTCCCTCTGCATTTCGGTTGGAAAGAAGGAACAGAATTCATATTGTGAGACAGAGTCTCTGACCCTTTGTACTGTCCCACAGGAACAAAGAATGGTCTCTGTAGCCAAGCAGAACACCAGGGGTCCTGGATTCTGAGAAGGAAAAGCACCTAGAAGTGGAATCTCTGGCTATTACTTAATAAACCCATTTGGAAAGTACTTTCCTACATTATCTTTCGCCAAATTGCTTGTTTTCTCCTTATTTATCCTATAAAAGTTATTTTCTTTAAAAAATACTTTGAATATGCCATATGCTGCTTGTCTATCTTGTGCATTTTTGTTACAAATAAATGAGGTTCACATTCCTAAAAAGAAAATGCATATTAAATCACCCAGAAAACACATGAGGTTCAAATGCTATGGATAAACGGTCACTGAACTTTTTAAAAAGATTACCAGGACTTTTATAATCTCATTTCTAGAAAGTTTATGGTGTATTCAGGCATATAAGCTGGTCATCATTTATTAGTAAAGCCCCAAACTAAGTCTCCAGATTTAATTACATGTACATGAAAAATGCAATGTTTGGATCACCTAAATTTTTAATAAACGCTCAAGGAATTTCTAGCAAGCAGGAAACTGAACCATTATGCAACTGAAATAGGCTCCTGCTCACATGGAAACAGCTTGTCCTCCTGTGCCTTCCTAGAGTGTGTGTGGATTTAGGGAGCCTGTCCATGACACCCTACCTCCAAAATCACTCCTAAATTCAGAGAATGTCCTCAGCTAAGTAAACAAGCAGGGAGCTCAACGAACACCAGCTACTGTTCGCTGAAGGCAGTTTTGTATGTGTATGTTATGCCTATTCTGCCCACAGTACGTGAGAATATTATGGTTACAGAAAGGAAAACCAACTACGTAATTCACTAGTGTGTCCCAATTTCCTCATATTCTATCTGTATCTATGCCTTTAAATTTGTTCTCTTGACTCCTGAAAATTGGCCCAGTGTCCCATTCAGAGTAATGAATGCTATTATTGCCTCAATTCAGGCCCCGCTTGGGAAATGGAAGAGGAATTCCACTTGAGGGAGGCTTCTCTGAGGCAGGCTCGCAGTGTTTCCTCTCAGTGTGTCAGCGGGCAGTACTGTCATGGGTTCCATCAATTATTTCCATCACTCCCATCTCCCCTACCATCCGTGACATGCGCTATGGCGTTGTCGGTTTGAATGCAGGAAGCTGGTTCATCATAGGCTGCCTCTCCCCTCAGCATTATGCTTACAACTTGGAGAGCTGCCATCGGGGTTATGGCTCTGTGGGCTGAATGGTTGGCTTTTCTCCTGTTTGGGGAGCTGAAAGAAAAGACTGCCAGGAGCCAATCAGTATTTTTTTCTAAGATAAATTCAAATCTTAAAATAGCCAGTAAACTTTAAAACTAAATCACTAATTATACCAAAAACAAAACAAAACAAAACGCTCCAGTTAATTTTAAATTAACTTTGTAGGCATGTGTTTATTCTTTTTTTTTTTTTTTTTTTTTTTTTGTGGTACGCGGGCCTCTCACTGTTGTGGCCTCTCCCGTTGCGGAGCACAGGCTCCGGACGCGCAGGCTCAGCAGCCATGGCTCACGGGCCCAGCTGCTCCGTGGCATATGGGATCTTCCTGGACTGGGGCACGAACCTGTGCTCCCTGCATTGGCAGGCGGATTCTCAACCACTGCGCCACCAGGGAAGCCCATGTGTTTATTCTTTATTAAATAGTCAACTGTCGGTTATCATGGCTTAATCTACCTTCAAAAAAGAGTTAAGGCTTTGTTTCCTTAAGTAATCTCATACATTCCATATGCCTAGGTTTGATTCCCAGCCGTGCAACCTTGGGCAAATGTCCTAACCTTTCCATGCTCCAGTTTTCTCACCTGTAAAATGGGAATGATAACATTACCTACCTCATAGGTTTATTGTGGGAATTATATGAGTCAATACAGGTAAGATGTTTAGAGCAGTACCTGGCTACAGTAACAGGGTCAGAAGCAGAGGGAAGCATTACTTTACTTATTTAAATTTCCCAACACTTGGAGAGTTAGAACTGAAATGTTTCCAACTTCTCCAACCTTTAGTGGTCACCTTTCCCTTCCATTCCTAATTCTCTGAACAGTCATCCTGAATCTCTGCAGGAAAAAATAAATACTCGAAACAAAATGCTTTACCAAATAATACATATACTGGTATATACTGTATATATATATTTTTTAATATATTGAAACAAAAGTTTTACCATCAATATTTACCCTTACTGGAATACAGTCTGGCATACATATACATGTTCTTTCTACACTAGTCATTACCCACCGTATTTATTTCAAATTGAAAAACAATGCACTAAAGTAAAGAAACTACTTACTCCCATCAAATGGGCAGTATTTCCCAGTTTCAACAACTTTAAGATAGAGACTACAATTGCTGGCAGATTTTTTTTTTTTTTTTTTTTTTTTTTTTTTTTTTGGCATGCTACGCAGCTTGTGGGATCTTAGTTCCCTGACCAAGGATTGAACCCAGGTCCTCACAAGTGAAAGCCCGGACTCCTAACCACTGGACCACCAGGGAATTACGCTGGCAACTTTTTTTAAAATTAATTTTTACTGGATTAAAGTTGATTTACAATTAGTTTCAGGTTTACAGCAAAATGAATCAGTTATACATATACATATATCCACTCTTTTAGATTCTATTCCCATATAGGTCGTTAAAGAGTATTGAGTAGAGTTCCCTGTGCTATAGAGTAGGTTCTTATTAGTTAACTATTTTATATATAGTAGTTTGTATATGTCAATACCAATCTCCCAATGTATCCCTCCTCCCCGCTTCCTCCTTGATAACCGTAAGTTTGTTTTCTACATCTGTGACTCTGTTTTGAAAATAGGTTCGTTTGCACCTGCTGGCAACTTTAAATGGAATTTTGAACCCAGTGTTACAATAGCTTATATATATATATATATAATATATAAGAAATAGAATTATTTATATATAATTTACAGTATATTATATATTATATATACAATAGTTTATATATAAACACATGTATGTTTCAAATCTTACTGTTAGCTGCAAATTATTAGCTGTGTAACTGTATGAAAGTGACTTAACTTCTCTAAGTCCTAGTTTCCTGTTAGGTGAGATAATACCTACGTCCTAGACATGCTGTAGAATTTAAAAAGAAGCTATAGATAAATACAGCCCATCCTGAACTCTCCACAGACTGGCCTGTAACTTGCAACATAGTGCCTTTTAGAATTGCAGTTTCTCTGCTATCCTCGAGTAAACTCAAGTTCAGAAACCCCATTAAAGGCTATGGCTTAGTTTCCTCTTGCTCCTGTCTTTGCCACCCAACCAAATCCTAGAGCTTCCTCTGTGGCCCTGCATGGCATGTAGTGACTCCCCTCTGAGATCTAACAAATTTATGTGATTACCAGTTTAAACCCAAGAGGACCTTCAAGACGGCTGAGGGTAAGACGTGGAGATCACCTTCCTCCCCACAACTACATCAAAATACATCTACATGTGGAACAACTTCTACAGAACACCTACTGAATGCTGGCAGAAGACCTCAGACTTCCCAAAAGGCAAGAATTTCCACACACACCTGGCTGTATGGCTGACAGGGTCCTGGTGCTCTGGCTGGGTGTCAGGCCTGAGCCTCTGAGGTGGGAGAGCCGAGTTCAGGATACTGGACCACCAGAAACAATCCGGCCCCAGGTAATATCAATCGGCGAGAGCTCTCCCAGAGACCTCGGTCTCAATGTTATGACCCAGCTCCACTCAACAACCAGCAAGCTCCACTGCTGGACACCCAGTGCCAAACAACTAGCAAGACAGGAACACAACCCCACCCATTAGCAGAGAGGCTGTCTAAAATCATAATAAGTTCACAGACACCCCAAAACATACCACCAGACACGGTCCTGCCCACCAGAAAGAGAAGACCCAGCCTCATCCACCAGAACACAGGCACCAGACCCCTCCACCAGGAAGCCTACACAACCACTGAACCAACCTGACCCACTGGGGGCAGACACCAAAAAAACAGGAACTACAAACCTGGAGACCCCAAACACAGTAAGTTAAGCAAAATGAGAAGACAGAGAAATACACAGCAGATGAAGGAGCAAAGTAAAAACCCACCAGACCAAACAAATGAAGAGAAAATAGGCAGTATACCTGAAAAAGAATCAGAGTAATGAGACTAAAGGTGATCCAAAATCGTGGAAACAGAATGGAGAAAATACAAGAAACGTTTAACAAGGACCTAAAAGAACTACATAGCAAACACACAATGATGAATGACACAATAAATAAAATTAAAAACTCTCCAGAGGAATCAATAGCACAATAACTGAGGCAGAAGAACAGATAAGTGAACTGAAGATAAAATAGTGGAAATAACTATCACAGAGGAGAATAAAGAAAAAAGAATGAAAAGAATTGAGGACAGTCTCAGAGACCTCTGGAACAACATTAAATACCTCAACATTCGAATTATAGGGATCCCAGAAGAAGAGAAAAAGAAAGGGACTGAGAAAATATTTGAAGAGATTATAGTTGAAAACTTCCCTAATATGGGAAAGGAAATAGTCAATCAAGTCCAGGAAGCACAGAGAGTCCCATACAGGAAAAATCCAAGGAGAAACATGCCAAGATACATATTAATCGAACTATCAGAAATTATATACGAAGAAAAAATATTAAAAGGAACAAGGGAAAAGCAACAAATAACATACAAGGGAACCCCCATGAGGTTAACAGCTGATCTTTCAGCAGAAACTCTGCAAGCCAGAAAGGAGTGGCAAGACATATTTAAAGTGATGAAAGGGAAAACCTACAACCAAGATTATCTACCCAGCAAGGATCTCATTCAGATTCAACAGAGAAATTAAAAGCTTTACAGGGGCTTCTCTGGTGGCACAGTGGTTGAGAGTCCGCCTGCCGATGCAGGGGACGCAGGTTCATGCCCTGGTCCGGGAGGATCCCACATGCCGCAGAGCGGCTGGGCCCATAAGCCATGGCCGCTGAGCGTGCGTGTCCGGAACCTGTGCTCCGCAAAGGGAGAGGCCATAGCAGTGAGAAGCCCGTGTACCACAAAAAAAAAAAAAAAAAAAAAAAAAAGACACATCAAACAAGATGGACTTAACTGATATTCATAGAACATTCCATCCAAAAACAACAGAATACACTTTCTTCTTAAGTGCTCATGGAACATTCTCCAGGTTAGATCATATCTTGGGTCACAAATCAAACCTTGGTAAATTTAAGAAAATTGAAATCGTATCAAGTATCTTTTCTGACCAGAACGCTATGAGACTACATATCAATTACAGGAAAAAAAAACCCTAAATAATACGAACACATGGAGGATAAAGAATATGCTACTAAATAACCAAGAGAATACTGAAGAAATCAAAGAGAAAATCAAAAAGTACCTAGAAACAAATGACAATGAAAACACGATGACCCAAAACCTATGGGATGCAGTAAAAGCAGTTCTAAGACGGAATTTATAGCAATACAATCCTAACTCAAGAAACAAGAAAAATCTCAAATAAACAACCTAACCTTACACCTAAAGAAATTAGAGGAAGAAGAACAAAGAAACCCCAAAGTAGCAGAGGGAAAGAAATCCTAAAAGTCAGATCAGAAATAAAAGAAAAAGAAATGAAGGAAACCATAGCAAAGATCAATAAAACTAAAAGCTGGTTCTTTGAGAAGATAAACAAAATTGATAAATCATTAGCCAGACTCATGAAGAAAAAAAGGGGAAACACTCAAATCAACACAATTAGAAATGAAAAAGGAGAAGTAACAACGCACACTGCAGAAATACAAAAGATCATGAGAGATTACTACAAGGAACTGTATGACAATCAAATGGACAACCTGGAAGAAATGGACAAATTCTTAGTAAAGCGCAAACTTCCGAGACTAAACCAGGAAGAAACAGAAAATATAAACAGACCAATCAGAAGCACTGAAATTGAAACTGTGATTAAAAATCTTCCTACAAAAGCCCAAAACCAGATGGCTTCCCAGGCAAATTCTATCAAACATTTAGAGAAGAGCTAACACCTATCCCTCTTATACTCTCCAAAATATAGCAGAGGGAGGAACACTCCCAAACTCATTCTACAAGGCCACCATTACCTGATACCGAAACCAGACAAGGATGTTACAAAAAAAGAAAACTACAGGCCAATACCACTGATGAACATAGATGCAAAAATCCTCAACAAAATACTAGCAAATAAAATCCAATAGCACATTAAAAGGATCATACACCATGAGCAAGTGGGGTTTATCCCAGGAATGCAAGGATTCTATAGTATATGCAAATCAGTCAATGTGATACACCATATTAACAAACTGAAGGATAAAAACTATATGATCCGGCTTCCCTGGTGGTGCAGTGGTTGAGAGTCCGCCTGCCGATGCAGGGGACACGGGTTTGTGCCCCAGTCCGGGAGGATCCCACATGCTGTGGAGCGGCTGAGCCCATAAGCCATGGCTGCTGAGCCTGCGCGTCCGGAGCCTGTACTCCGCAACAGGAGAGGCCACAACAGTGAGAGGCCCGCATACCACAAAATATATATATATATATAATATATATATATATATATATATATATATATATATGTGATCATCTCAATACATGCCGAAAAAGCTTTTGACAAAATTCAACACCCATTTATGATAAAAACCCTCCAGAAAGTAGGCATAGGGGGAACCTACCTCAACATAATAAAGGCCATACGTGACAAACCCACAGCCAACACTGTTCTCAATGTTGAAAAACTGAAACCATTTCCACTAAGATCAGGAACAAGACAAGGTTGCCCCCTCCCATCACTATTATTCAACATACTTCTGGAATTTTTAGCCACAGCAATCAAAGAAGAAAATGAAATAAGAAAAATCCAAATCAGAAAAGAAGCAGTAAAACTGTCACTGTTTGCAGATGACATGATACTATACATAGAGAATCCTAAAGATGCTACCAGAAAACTACTAGAGCCAATCAATGAATCTGGTAAAGTAGCAGGATACAAAGTTAATGCACAGAAGTCTCTTGCTTTCCTATACACTAATGATGAAAAATCTGAAAGAGAAATCGGAGTGTTTCCCATTTACCACTGCAACAAAAAGAATAAAATACCTAGGAATAAACCTACCTAAGGAGACAAAAGACCTGTATGCAGAAAGTATAAGACACTGATGAAAGAAAGTAAAGATGATACAGACAGATGGAGAGATATACCATGTTCTAGGATTGGAAGAATCAACATTGTGAAAATGACTCTACTACCCAAAGCAATCTACAGATTCAATGCAATCCCTATCAAACTACCACTGGCAGTTATCACAGAACTAGAAAAAAAAATTGCACAAATTGTATGGAAACACAAAAGACCCCAAATAGCCAAAGCAATTTTGAGGAAGAAAAACAGAGCTGGAGGAATCAGACTCCTGGACTTCAGACTGTACTACAAAGCTACAGTAATCAAGACAGTATGGCACTGGCACAAAAACAGAAATATAGATCAATGGAACAGGATAGAAAGCCCAGAGATAAACCCACATACATATGGTCCCCTTATCTTTGATAAAGGATGCAAGAATATACAACAGAGAAAAGACAACCTCTTCAATAAGTGGTGCTGGGAAAACTGGACAGCTACATGTAAAAGAATGAAATTAGAACACTCCCTAACACCATACACCAAAATAAACTCAAAATGCATTAAAGATCTAAATGTAAGGCCAGATACTATAAAACTCTTTAGAGGAAAACACAGGCAGAACACTCTATGACATACATCACAGCAAGATCCTTTTTGACCCACCTCCTAGAGAAATGGAAATAAAAACAAAAATAAACAAATGGGACGCAACAAAACTTAAAAGCTTTTGCACAGCAAAGGAAAGCATTAACAAGACGAAAAGACAACCCTCTGAATGGGAGAAAATATTTGCAGATGAAGCAACTGACAAAGGATTAATCTCCAAAGTATACAAGCAGCTCATGCAGCTCAATATCAAAAAAACAAACAACCCAATCCAAAAATGGGCAGAAGACCTAAATAGACATTTGTCCAAAGAAGATATACAGATTGCCAACAAACACATGAAAGGATGCTCAACATCACTCATCATTAGAGTAATGCAAATCAAAACTACAATGAGGTATCACCTCACACCAGTCAGAATGGGCAGCATGAAAAAATCTACAAACAATAAATGCTGGAGATAGTGTGGAGAAAAGGGAACCCTCTTGCACTGCTGCTGGGAATGTAAATTGATACAGCCACTATGGAGAACAGTATGGAGGTTCCTTAAAAAACTACAAATGGAACTACCACATGACCCCGCAATCCCACTACTAGGCATATACCCTGAGAAAACCATAATTCAAAAAGAGTCATGTACCACAATGTTCACTGCAGCACTATTTACAATAACCAGGACATGGAAGCAACCTAAGTGTCCATCGACAGATGAATGGATAAAGAAGATGTGGCACATATATACAATGGAATAGTACTCAGCCATAGAAAGCAACAAAATTGAGTTATCTGTAGTGAGGTGGGTGGACCTAGAGTCTGTCATACAGAGTGAAGTAAGTAAGAAAGAGAAAAACAAATACCATACACTAACACATATACATGGAATCTAAAAAACAAAGTGGTTCTGAAGAACCTAAGAGTAGGACAGGAATAAAGATGCGGACGTAGAGAATGGACTTGAGGACATGGGGAGGGGTAAGAGTAAGCTGGGACAAAGTGAGAGAGGGGCATATACATATATACACTACCAAATGTAAAATAGATAGCTAGTGGGAAGCAAGCCGCATAGCACAGGGAGATCAGCTCGGTGCTCTGTGACCACCTAGAGGGGTGAGATAGGGAGGGTGGGAGGGAGACGCAAGAGGGAGGGGATATGGGGATATATGTATGCATATGGCTGATTCACTTTGTTGTACAGCAGAGGCTGGTACAGCATTGTAAAGCAACTGTACTTCAATAAAGATGTTAAAAATACATGTATGTTTTTTAAAAAGAAGCTATAAAATGCCTGGTATTCAATAAACGGCAGCGATCGTAACTACTGGCCATTACCAAGGACTACATAAGATTCTAAAGGATGGTTTTCAATCATGGCTACAGATCAAAATCCCTTATGGGTTTTAAACATACAGATGCCTGAGATTCCCTCCACACTTAGTGAATCTCCTAATATGGGCACCAGGTAAGACAACTTAGGTGAGATAATACAAAGGGTCAGACTGCCAAATCAGATTCAACAGGAATTACAGATCTTACCCAGTATCAAGGTAAATAAGGACTCAAAGGATATAAACAACAGCAAAATATGAGCTAAGCATTCTTTCCTTAGAGAGGTCTGAAACTGTCAGGTGTAGGTGCCTGTAACTATCCTTCTTTTTCCTGTATAAGGATGCATGTTGGTCCACACTGAATATGAAAAGTGTAAGCAAAGGATGAAGTGCAATGCTTGAACAGAAGGAGCCATTTTGATTATGGAACATCTGCTTTTTATACCCCATTAATTACATAGCTCACATGACATTTTCCAGCACGCTGTGCCCAATAAATTCATAAATTCCAGGCTTCTTTACAATAAGCAACCTAGACAGACCTCGTCCATCTTGCTAGTAACATTCCATAGGTAAGGACATCCCATCTAGCAAATACCGTTAGTGTGTTTGACAGCAGGTCAGTCATTAGTATGTTTACAAAAGACCTGATTCAAATCTTTCCTTCTCAATAGGTGATACAACTTACAGGAACCGGAATCACGTAACTATACCTTTTCCAGTTCCAATTTATTGTTTCTGGACTTATCTGAATAAAATTTGTTTTGAACAAAGAAATGTAGGGGCTGACATTCAGAGTGTCCCAAAAGTCTTAGGACAGTTTTAAGCTTTAAATAGCTGAAATTGATCTTTAAAAGGCATAAAACTACCCGTCTTTGGCACCCTGCTTTATTTCATTTTATAAATGAGGAAATTATAGCAGTAATAGTTTGTTGTTGTTTTGTGTTTGGGGTTTTCTTTTGGGGGGGGCAGGGAGGGTTTTTGGACAGATAAAACAGCATTGCAGTCTTCCAAGTGCCCACAACTGAGAACTATCCTGTTTCACATGGCATGCACTCAATTCTCTCATGTAATATGCCACAGTATGCTTATCCAAATAAAATGATGTGTGTAATCTCCGTTTTTGCAGATATTCCATTGACAGAAGCAGTGACCCTGGAAGATTCTTCTATGTTGACATTACAACAGGTGCCCTAATGACTGCGAGACCCCTTGACCGGGAAGAGTTTTCTTGGCATAATATCACTGTCCTTGCTATGGAAATGAGTAAGTAAAACAAAAAAACTGCTCTCCATATAGTGACAAAACAGAAGCACTGGAGAAAAGTGGAAGTTTCTAGAGCTTGTTGAAACAAAAATTATCTTCTTTATGGAAAGGAATGGAAATCCTGGTTTATGCAAGTGAATGAATGTATTTAGTTCAAATACTTATTGAGGATCGTCTATATACCTAATCCTGTGCTAGAGATAAAAACACTCAAACAAAACATGCAAAAAGCAGCACAAAAAATAGCATCCTTAAATCAAAGAGCTAGACCTCTATATGAAGAAAAGGGACAACTCCTGAGAACTCTAAGAGGCTTTCAATATTTAATAAGATTAGGAATGTACAAATAGTATAAAATATTATTACTGGATGAAAGGAAACATTTATAACATATCACCCTTATTACACACATACATATACGCATACATGCACTTAAGAATTTCAGACATCTTACAACAGATAGATTAACATAAACTTAAAAATAAAATTGAAAACTAACAAAAACTAAATTAACATATTTATTATAATCTCAACACAAATTAGATTATATCCTACTACATTCTATATTTTTCATAACACCTAGTGATGAGAAAGATTAAGGGAAATGACAAATACTAATATACTGGCAGAAGTATGTACAGCCATTCCTGAGAGCAATTTGGTTAACTAATCTATATTAAGATCCCCCAATATATTCATACTCTTTTTCTCAAGAATTCTCCTTTAATAATTATCTTAAGGAAATAATCATAAATATTAACAAAGATTTATGTACCCAAATGTCCACTGCATTGTTATTTTAAAATAGGGGGGAACTACCTAAATGTCTAATAATAGGAGTTTGATTAAATAAATTATGGTACAGCCACACAGTAAAATGAGACTATCATGTTGATATTAATACCCATGCTTTCAAAGTATATTTCAATGACACAGGATAATCTTGTCCTAAAATATTAAAGCTCTAAATTCAACTTTTTAATTTTTTTAAATTTCAGTGTGTGTGTGTGTGTGTGTGTGTGTGTGTGTGTGTGTGTGTGTGTGTGTATTGGAGAGTTTGGACACATGTAATAAAATACATAACGTATAATGGAGCTCTCTGGTGGTAGGACTATGGATCACATTTATTCTTATGTTTTTCTGAATTGTTCATTATTCCTTGTATAAACAAGCAACACCAAGTTACAATGAAAAAAATGTAAATATGGCAGCACTCTTGGTAACCAAGCAATAGATATATTCCGGGGAAAAACACAGTATAGACATTCTTGAGAGAGAAGAAAAAAAATGAACCAAAGAACAGGGCATTCTGAGGTTCAATACAATTATTTACTGAGCATAATTTCTGTGTCTTATGATTTCTATGTTGTCTTCTTGGGATAGTGGCCAAAACAGAAAAAGGCAGGAGGGGCACTAGCGGGGCTGTGAAATTATCTTCGTGTGCTAACACCAAGCAAAAGACAGACCAAAAGGACATATTTCCCCATAAGTGACTACGAGTAACTTCTCCTACCCCAGCCAAAGATACAGATTTGGCGTGTGTTTGATCCTATAATATCTCCCTTAGTCCACAGGTGGAAATAAATGTGCAGTGTTATCTGTAATCCCAATGAACAGCTTGAAACCTTCTGAAACAGTAATTCAAAGAACTGATTACAGGTTTTCCCACTATCCAAAAGTAAAGTGTTCCTATGAAACCTTTTGTAAGCCAAAATGTTGTAAAACGAAGAAGCAATTACATTAGGACACATCTTGCTAACGGATGAGCAACATAAAATGCGCACAGACACAGCTCAAAGACATGGCAGCTGGAGGCTGAGTAGAGTTCCTGGGGAAAGAGCCTGTTGGTGCCACGCTCACAGCTCAGGGTGCGACCTGCCTTCAACTCTAGAATCTGACGCATGAGCCAAGTGAGAGACTCAAAACCTCTTTTTAAGGTTCATTTCGTGCTACCTGCTCCCCCCGAGTCTCACCCCTCCCCTCAACCTCCTGATGCCACACACTCTCCAACACAAAACTCGTCCTGCCCGGGCTTATGCTCTGGCCACACTCTTAACAGGCAACCCCTGCATCCTTGTGTTGCTCTTTCCATGTACTTCATCCATTCCTTTAAAAACCAGAATGAGGAGGTAAATACCTATTCCAACAAAGAGCTGCTTTCTTGCATTTCTGAAGCCGCCTCACCTTTGGTTTTTGTTTGTTTCGTGTGTGCTTTTAGACAATCCTTCCCAGGTTGGAAGCGTTCCTGTCACAATCAAAGTCTTAGATGTGAATGACAATGCTCCGAAGTTCCCCAGATTCTATGAAGCTTTTGTCTGTGAGAATGCCAAAGCAGGGCAGGTAAGGCGGCCTGTAAGGATGCACCTTGGTTAACCCCCAACATGTGGAAACGACTGTTTCAGATAACCAGATCTGTCATCAAAGAAACTTAGGACTCCAGAAACTCAGTTTACAAAAGAGAGTCCCCAACTTCTGTATATCATGCTGCAACGGTTCATTTGTTAAGACAACTATTTCGAGCCTCCATTACATTTTATAATCTAAACAAGGTTGTGAATCAAGGTGGCTTACTCACCTGTGAAGCCAGGTAGTTACCCACCTTGTAACTGAACTGTATGGAACCAACTGCAGTTAACTAACATGTGCTCTGGGGTCCTGGAAATGAGGGACCATGGAGATGAAGATCGGGAGAAAAAAAGGAGTTTTTCCTCATTTTAGCACTCATCCTTGAAAGTGTTTGTAGTAAGGAAAGTTTAGTTTTTATATCTTCCTACCTCCCTTCCTTCTGGCAGCAAGTTTACAGACTGCCTGCCCTATTCTCAGAACACTTTGTTACCTAGAATTACCTACTCTCTCCCCTCCCTCAATTAAAACATCCACATTCTTAGTACCACTCATGTCATGTAAAGTTTTGAGAGGAAAGGCATCTGAAGGAACAAATTTCTACTTATTTGAAACAGTTTTAGTTTCATAATCTTCAGATATATCTGTGTATTTTTTGAAAGTCTGCTTTTAAACCTAAATGAATATTGGGTTGACTAAATCCCAAGTGGTGTAACTGAAAAACATCTCAACTGTGCTTGGAATGGACACGTTATTAATGTATGTGTCAGGCTGCTGCCCGCCCCATGCCCAGCCTTCCATACCTCAGATCACAGGCAATCTCTCCTCTTCTGCCCCTGCTTTTGTAAGACTCTTCAGTCCTCCCTAATGTATTTCCCCCGAGCATATTTTGTGGTCCTGTGGATTCCGGTTTGGGGACGTTGGGTGCACATGGCAAGGACACACGCTTTGGTAATTCAGGCTTTCCGGCTATAACACAGCTTTTGCTTCCACTTCTCTCACTCTCCTGCAACATCCCACTGCACAGACTCTCTCTATACAACCAAAACTTTTATTAGCTTCCTGAATTCACCAAAGATTGACTCAACACATCTTCACCATTCTACTCAGTCAAAGAAAAAGTGACTCCCTTGTTCCAGGGGGAAAAAAATGTGTCCTGTAGTCCTTCTCATCTAAATTATCTCATCCACTGATTCTTGAAACCCAGTGCAACGGTCTATAGCATGCCTAACTTTTTTTCAACAAGTCTAAGATAATTCTACTTCCATATCTATTGAATTTCTAGTCTAGAAAGACCTGAAATACTATGCAGCTAATAAAGTTACAATGAAGACTTTCCAACATAAAAAATGATCTCTGTTATTATAAGAAAGGAGGTATAGAAACTACAGGTACATGCTTGAAGTTACGTAAAACTGTATCTGCATGTGAACAAAAACTGGGAGGCAGGATGCAAAAATAGCAATAGTTATTGTGCTAAGGCAGTTGAGATTTGAGTGAAGGGATTTGGGACTTTATATTAATAATTTTTTTATTGTAACGTGACAATTTACTTATAATTGTAGAAACACCATATATAAATTTTTGTTTTATATTATATAAGATTATCATTATAATATGACAAGCATAATACTTTATCTTTTAATATGACAAGAAACTAATTTTTTAATCTGTAATATAAAGAGTAATAGTAGCACAATAAATTAAACCCCTCATTCCCCCAAAGTGAAACATTTCCTTTCTTAACGGGCTTCAGAATAGAAGAACAGGTTTTTTTAATATAAATTTATTTATTCATTCATTTATTTATTTTTGGCTGCATTGGGTCTTCGTTCCTGCGTATGGGCTTTCACTAGTTGCAGTGAGCAGGGGCTACTCTTCCTTGCGGTGCACGGGCTTCTCATTGCAGAGGCTTCTCTTGTTATGGAGCATGGGCTCTAGGCACGCAGGCTTCAGTAGCTGTGGCATGTGGGCTCAGTGGTTGTGGCTCGCGGGCTCTAGAGCACCGGCTCAGTAGTTGTGGCGCATGGGCTTTGTTGCTCTGCAGCATGTGGGATCTTCCTGGACCAGGGCTCGAACCTGTGTCCCCTGCACTGGCAAGAGGATTGTTAACCACTGCACCACCAGGAAAGTCCAGAAGGACAGGTTAATAGCATGTTACTACCTTCTCTTGTTTTTGCAGCACACAAGCACACCTCCCATTTCTACATTTCTATATACATCTTCTAATTGTCTATTATACAGTCCTTTGAAGCACAGTTTATCTGTGACTTCAAGTTCAGACCGTGAGCCACAAGTCTATCCTAGTCTGTCATATTTGTCATCTTTAGCCCAAGATACATAAACCCTACTCTTTGATTTTGGCTCTGGGACATGTTTTGAAGATTTTCAAAAGCACGCAGCTCAGTAGGTACTTCTGGTTTATGAAGAATCAGGCCTCCTTGTGTTAGATTTGTCAGACACTGTCGTTAGCTTTGTATCTGCCGAGTTGGGATGTGTGCTCTCCTCTTAGGGAGAAAGGAAGCCCAGAAAGAAATCAGACGACCTCATTGGTGCAGGCTGAGGGCGGCATGAAACCTGCTGAGCAGAATCTTGAATTGCCAGTGGGGCTGAAGATGAAATCAGACCTGCCAGGAGAGGGGAGGCCAGGAGAGCAGGCTCTGGTGCTCCCAACCTGTATCATAGCTCACCCATTCTTTAAAGCCCCGTAACCAACCCATCATATGCCTCAGGTCCCCACCTCACCAATATACATATATACAATTTCAGAGGTCAGATGTTCTGAAATGACTTTCTGTTTGCCAAGTTATACATAATCACCTATTTATAACATTCATGAAGAAACATGTCTTCACGTGTTTGGCACCACGCGCAAGATGGAATGTGCAGGATTTGTCTCGGCCGGAATGGGGCAGTGGGGTGACCCTCGTGTATGAGCAGCACTGACGCCAGGCCGGACTGCAGGGCAGATTTCTCTTCAGTGCTCTCCTGAGCCCTCTCCTTTATTGCAATTCCATCCCCCCGACCTTTAGATTCAACAGAGTCCCGCTGCCAGCTGGGTTCACCAGGAGGCATAAATGAGATGGAGTTCTGGTCTAAGATGTTTACTAAGGCATGCCCTTGGGGCCAATGCCCGTGGAAGGGAAGAACTTCTGCAAGACTGGGCAAAAGGAGAAGTGCATCTGCAGTGCAGACCCACTAACAGCCCTGGATGACTTCACAGAGTTCCGGGACTAGGGTTCTCCTGAGTTGAGATGGGATGGCCAGGCTTTATACTATTGCATCAGTCACTGGATATGGATTGTCCTGGAAGAATGTGGTGACTGTGGGTAGATGGCTCTCAGCAACTGAGGCAACCGCCAAAGAGACTGACAGGTGAAGGCATCAAGTCCTTCACTGAAGAGGGTCATGTTTACCAGCAAGCCCCTTGCTGGAAGCTTCCCCCTCTGTTATTTAATCTCCCGCATACTGTGAGGGTAGCATTACCTCCTTAATTTACAGGTGAAGAAAGAAAGACGAAGCAAGCCCACCTCAGCCCTCCAGCTGACCCTGAATGTTCCATTTTCCACCCTGTTACTAGCCAGCTTTTGACAGCAGGAGTGTGGCGTCTACAAGGCCAGGCCCGAGAGGGGTGGGGGGAGTCTGTGCCGTTGGTTGGCGGTAGAGCAAACACACAGGAAGGAGACCATGCCTTCGACATGGTCTATGTGTTCTATATGCCCCCAGTCTGCCAGCCAGTGTTTCAACTGTGTTATTTCTCACTGCTTTTTTTAGGAACTTTTCCATCCTGATCTTCATAACCTTCATGGTAACTTACTACTTTGAAAAACACGTGGAAAAGGCAAAATTTTGCCAAAGAGCTCAAGAGGAAGCCACCCCACCTCTTGCTCTCCTCAGCCCCAAACCTTGCTTCTGACTCCAGTCTGTTCTATAAAGCCCACCCTGGGGGTCTTGTGCTCTACACTTTGCCTAGCTCCCCTTCCTGCCAACAAAGAGTGACTGCTCTGCGACCCATCCCCTCACATCTGTTTTCCATTAAGCTGACACAATCAATGTAGTGTCTGCTTACTTCCCACTAGGTACTGGTCATTTTTAAATAGAGGCCTCTCAAAGATCGCAATCTGACCATGAAATATTAACCCAAATGTGAGGCTAAGAAGGTGAGGCGAGGGGACAAAAAAAACTGGGAAACAGGCAGGACCTTGTGGCATCCCAGAATTATTTCACTCAAAGTCTTCTGTTTCAACTGCCTAAAAAGGGCCAGACCTGGGGTGAGAATAGTGTGTTATGTCGATGTCTAACATCTGAGGCATTTAGGTACCATCTACCCTGTGCCTGTTAACACACTCAGGCCCAACAATAAGCCAAAATTCAATTCTGCGTTGTGTGATGGCACAGAGACTGCCGAGGGAAGTTTCAGGATGTCCTCATTAGGTCAAACAATCTACTACTGGATTTCAGGGTTTGGGATCACCCCCTGCCCTTGAAGCTTTTCTTCTGACTCTGACTCGCCTGGTGTCATGTCCCTCCCTCAGCTGATCCAGACAGTGAGCGCGGTGGACCGAGACGACCCACGCAATGGCCAGCACTTCTACTACAGCTTGGCTCCTGAGGCTGCTAACAACCCCAACTTCACCGTAAGGGACAACCGAGGTAATCAGTTGGCTACCGATGCTTTTCTACAGCGTGCGCTGGAAACTCTGGGTTACTGTACCACGCAAACAGTGTCAGAGGTCACCTGCTCTTTAATAGCACGAAAGACATTAATGTTAATCTGTATGGTCTTTTAAAGTTTTGTTTCAGAACATCAAAGACAAAGAACGTCCTCTGCTGATTCTGAAGCTTTTACTCAGTCAGTCAGTTCACTCAAACATTTGAGCACGGGCTCTGGGCCAGACGCTGTGGGAGGCACACAGGCTTCCTTCATCCCCACAGACAGCAGCCATGTTTGTATGTTCTTTAACTACAGGAAGAATCTGAAAAAGCTGACAGAAAAAGGCCCAAGGAGAAAAACCTGAGTGCACACTTCTAAGCAAGGATCAAGGGGGAAACAGTGAAAGCTCCCAGAACAAAAGGGAGACAAAGGCTAAGTAACCTTTGAGTTACTTAAGAGCAAAGGACAAATACAGGAACACAATGAGTAGTTCTGGCACCAAAACCACTTTATTATTTTGGGACGATTCAGAAAGAACAGTCAGGTGGGGTTCCCTATTCCAGAAAGTGCTTCCCTCTACCTCTTTGCTGGAATGGAATTATATACCCCTCTACTCCAGCTAAGGCATTCACAGACCTAGCACACTCTTCATTGGGCACAGATGGGAAAAGGAGGGGCTTCTGTACTCTGGCCAGAAGATTTTCAGAGAAAGGTCAGAGCAAGTGAAAACATAATTTAAATCTGTCAAGTGAACCCCTTATGTTGCTAACTCTGCTACCAACTAGCTGTTTGACCTTGGAGAGGGAGGGCATCACTTCTCTGGGCTGTGGTGGCCTCACTTTTATTCCAATTCTAAAGTGCTGTCACTTTAGAACAATCTAAACAAAGGGTAACAAAAAGTCATCATTTAGGTATACCTAGTCTTTGTCCAAAAATCAATTGTTTGGGACTTAAAGTATTAAATCCACCCCACACAATATTCTGCTATTAAAACTAGAGAATACCAAACCTGTTTTCTTCTAAATGGAAAGCATCCTTCCAAGTCATCCGTTTAGTCATCTACATAAAATCATCAAATCACTATGATAATTCTGAAAGGAAGAGTAATATAAATTATAACAACAGAAGTGTTACAATTAAATATCCTGATATTTTTTACTGGGTCAAATTTTGAATTATTCATTTATCTGCTTCACTTGGAAACCCCTCCTGCAAAAAGTTGTTTCAGACCCTTCAGGATAGCTTTTTTTTTTTGGCTGTGCCACAAGGCTTGCAGGATCTTAGTTCCCAGACCAGGGATCAAACTCAGGGCCCCTGCCCCTGCAGTGGAAGCATGGAGTCCTAACCATTGGACCACCAAGGAATTCCCTAGGATAGGTTTCATAGTAGAAACCCTGGGGAAAAAAATAATACATTATACTGTTTCTTCAAATTTTCAGCTAAGTGTCACTCTATTCCTCCACTCTGATATGTGTCTGAATCAATACAGAAACAATACACAGTAAAATGCTGCAAATGTCTTAACAACGACTTTGGGCACCGATGCATGGAACCAATACCTTAAAAAGATGGGCCCCTGGAACCTGATGACTATAAAAAGAAATGGCTCGTCTCTCAGAAGGTTTTTTTCAAAACATAAGTTGGAACATCTTCAATAGAAAGAACTCTTAACCTCCTCATGACAGTTGATCCCTCGAGTATCCTTTACTGAGGCTCATTAAAAAATTGACCAACATCTGACGTGGTGGATCTACTGTCAAGCCCTCCAACTCCCGTGCCCAAAACATGACATTCATTTACGAACACAACAGTGCACTATTTCAAGTAAAGCCTTTCTTAATCCCCAAAGCATTGTGAAAAGGATTGTCCATATACGTCACAGTTTCACACGCATTTTCCCATACTTTGCTTTATTTGATATTTATAATAACCCTTTAAGGTCTTAAGAAAGTTACTAATGCCTCTGATGATTCTCATTGTCTCATGTGATAGATAGATAAGGAAAGAAAGTAAATGGCCCATGGAATAGAAAGTGAGTATTAAAACTGGGACTGGAAGTTGAGACCTCCTGTTTTAGCCCCCCCCACACACACACACACAATTTTTATGTCACCTTGGATACTATTTCCAAATGGGTTATTCAAGCTCCATTTATAATATTCAACAAAATTTTGCAAGTGGCTAAATTTTGCCAGCTCCTCTGTAGGACTAGTCTCAGCAATGTGATGCTCTGATCTTTTTTCCTTAATCTTAAATAATTCTGAGATCAAGAAATCTATGATGCATAGTAGGCATAATGTAATACTTCTATGAAATTCAGCTCTTCTCCGGCTTTCTAAAAGTCTGATGAACTGCCCTTGATTAAAATGAAAAATAAAAAAGATTTCTGTTCGAGAAAAACTTTACTTCTCACAAAAACAAAACGAAACTGAAACTGTGAAGCAAAATTACTAGTATTTAGCTATTAAATCTGGAAAACAGAAAAGAAGATGCACTGTGTGGGGGGTGCAAATATGAATATAATCTTCAGGTTGGTAACCAACTGCTATCTTTCTCCACTGAGAAGGAAATAAGAGGGAAAAGGCCTGTACCAAAGTAGGAAGAGATTTCAATTAGCTGAACAATTTTCAACATTAATGTTACAAAACTAAGTAAGCGGTTACACAGCACAATGGAAGGAGTATGTATTTGGAGTCAAGAGACACAGTTCAAATCCCAGCTCTTCTACTAAATTAGTGACTTTGAACCAATTACATAATCTCTCTAGGCCTTAACTCTCACTGTAAAAGGGTGAGATTATCACTATCTCACCAAATGGTGGTAAAGATTAAAATGAGATACTGCATGTAAAGTCTAAATACCTTGCACATAAGCACTCAAAAAACAACTGCTCTCATGATAAAACAGGGGGAGGAGGAGGTGGAAAAGTTAATTAAGGAATTATGTATTAGTCAGAATAGGCTAGGTTAGGCTGCAGGAACAAACAACACCAAAATCTCAGTGGCTTAACGCAACTAAAGTTAATTTCTTGCTCACATAACGCTGACTGTGAGTCTGGTGACCAAGGACAGCTGTCCAGGTGTAGGCTGCCTGGCTCTCCATCTCAAATGCTCTTTCATATATTACAACAAGGCAAGAGAGCACAAGAATAACATAACAGCTATTACTGATACATGCTGCTGTCTAGAAGTGACACGAATCAGTTTTGCTCATTTCCATCATCTAAAGCAAATGATACAGGCATGCCCAAATTCAAGAGGGCAGAGAAGTATAATCCTTTATTATGTCCAGAAATATTGATATTGGTATGAATAATGTTTACTTTGGTTAGACTCTCAGAATCTTTTGTGAAGTTCTAGACTCTTCCCTGTGAAATGTGAAACACATCCAGAGGACCTTCCATATTGATGATGTTAGCTTTAAGAATCACTGATTATATGTCCTACCACATCTCTCAAACTTTTCCTCTGCTGAAAAAGATACCAGCTTTCCAGAAAATGTATCTGATTTATAAGTCAAACCCACTCAAGAAAACTTGAGAACATAGATTTAAAAAGATCCCAAAACATTACATTAGGCAAATATAAATACACACAGACACACACACACACACACACACACACACACACACACACACACACACACACACACACACACACACACACACACACCAGCTTTGTGGAAACATACCAAACAATTTTGCTAATCCCCTTTAAAACCGGGGGAAAAAACTAGTATTGAATTTTCACCAAATTCCTATTAATTGCTTAAACTTAGACCATCAATTAGTGGGAAACAGCAGGGTGTGTCATATGATTAGGGGATTTCAAATAAGCTTCGGCTAAATGAGCAGGTTCATCAGAAAGCACAGGAGTTGGTGACTGCATTTCAAAGGCATAAAAGAAAATAGCAGAAGACTTGAACTCCAGCCAAAGTGGCAAAAAAAAGCAATGTGCCGCAGCCACGTGGGCTCCTCAGCATTCTCTTCCTGGGAGCACAAAGCCGCACAGGGCCTTGGAAAGTTGCTGAGCTAGAACAAACAGGGGCCACAAGTCGCCAGTGACTGTTCATTTCTGTCAGGTTTCCCCAGGGACATTTCAGTTAGATCTGAAGTCTGACAGCTCGCCCTGGGCACTTTGTCACAAAGGGGAGAAAGACTCTCAAAAAAGGTCTCTCTTCTAGGCCTCAGGGTTTTCCCTAGAAGCAAGCAAAACTCTTGGTTTCTGAATCCAACTGCTGACCCCCAAACGCAACGGTGGCTGTAGCTAACCGCCTCCAGGCCATGATGTCCCTTCTCTCTCCTCCCCCACCCAGTTCCTGCCCCCTTGCTTTCCTCAATCCAAAAAGTTAATTCTCTTGTTGGTTCTTTCATTTTCCTCCTCCCTCTCCTTTTTCGATCCTGGAACCCCTGTCTTCTTCAGATAACACTGCCCGGATTCTAACTAGGAGGTCTGGCTTCCGGCAGCAGGAGCAGAGTGTCTTTTACCTGCCCATCCTGATATCGGACAACGGGCAGCCGGTGCTGAGCAGCACGGGCACGCTGACTATCCAGGTGTGCAGCTGTGACGACGATGGCCACGTCCTGTCCTGCAGCCCCGAGGCCTACATGCTCCCAGTCAGACTGAGCCGCGGCGCCCTCATCGCCATCCTGGCCTGCATCTTTGTCCTCTTAGGTGAGTCAGTGGCTCCTCTCCATTCTGTGGGGTCCTGCAAGTGCTTACTTAGGTACCATTCCGTTATCACCCTGACCCAGCTGGCCAGAACTGGCTTTCCACACTGTGCTTATTGAACAGGTGGGAGAGTAAGGCTGGGAAAAAGTAAAGAACTTGGAGACAGTCCCTTCCTTCAAGGAACTCATGGCCTCTGTGGCCAAATGAAAGCACATATATTTATCAAGCATCTACTGTAGGCCAGGCTGCCGTTCTAGGTGCTGGGATTAGTAAGACAGAAATGCCCCAGCCTTCACAGAGCTTAATTCAAAATAAAGCAAGTTCATTTTGACATCATAGAACCTATATAATAATTTTGGACAGGCTTTGATGATCACCTCTTCTAATCCCCTCATTCCAGATAAGTAATAGCTAAATCACAAATAGGTAGTGACGGGCCCAAGGCCAAATCTCAGTGGCAGAGCCAGGGCTGAAACACAGGCAGGCCCCGCATTGCACATCCCTGTATCTGAGCAGTACGGCCTTTCTCCCAAATGTTCACCCCCAGATTCAGGATGTGGTAAGTGTTACAGAGAAGGGAGAGGGACAGGGAGTCCTGAGAGGACAGGAGACAGGGGTGGGTGCCAGTTTAACTAGGGTGGCCAGGGAGGACCTCACTGACAAGATGACCTCTGAGCAGAGATCTGAAAACAGTGGCAGAGTGAACCACATGGATATCTGGGAGGGTAAGCTGTTTGGGGGCGTTAGCACGCCCCCTCCCTGGGTACCGTGGCCTCTAACCAGGGCCAGTTTGCCTCTACTTGTGAAATAAAGATGTGATGACAGGCCAGCCGGAGAGCACTACTGGGATAGGGGATCCTTCCTTCTTCATCTAAAGTCATACTGCAAAGCAGCTCCCTACTCCCTTGTACTAAGGCCATTCATGCCATTATCCTCAAAATCCACACTCAAAACAAACAGTAAAACATCTAAACCAATTCCTGAAACCAAAAACATATCTGTACATATCTCCCAACTCTTCTGACTGAAATAATTCACAGCATACTTATTTTGCTTAGAGAAAAACAGACTTAGTAGATAGTAATATTATTCAATATGGAAGAAATCCTAGGAAGCGAAAAGAGTAAAGCATTGAGGATTAAAATTAGAATTTAAGCCCTGATCCCAGCTTTACCTCCAAACCAAGAGACTGAGTCAGACCAAAGAAAGAAGGTCTAACTAAAATGTCAGTTGCTTGATTGAATTTCTAGTAGGTCTGTGGAATATGCTTCATGTAGTTCAGTGCTACATGAAGGGAAAAACAGTATAAAGAAGTAACCTTTCAAAGTCCTTGGATCACTGGATCAGAGAGGATTGTTACAGCTTCTGGTCCCTTTCCGTACTGACAAATAAAACCCTCCTGCAATTCCCTGAGTGTCCATAAGGTGGCATTGGGAGTCCTTGAGTGCATAACAGGACACCCTGCAAGAGGCCTTTGAAGAAACTTCCTCCTAGGAGAAATTTCCAGTCTGGCTGTCCTTACTTCTATCTTTGGAAAATGTCTACATTATAAGTTCACCCTAGCCCACAAACAGTAAAAGGAGCCACCACTTCAGGGAGACTGATTTAAAGAGGCTGGCACAAAGAGGCTCTCAAGTTAGAAGTGGTGTACAAGGGGCGATTTATTTTGTGCCTCCCAAACCCATTATGTCTTGCCTTTGGAATTGTGCAGAATAAACAGTTTTCAGGACCTAAACCGAGCAAAGCTGTCATAAAATCCTCAGAGTTTTAGGCACTTTCACTTCTAAGAGTGTACATCCCACATTAAATAAAATTCATAAAACTGAGTAAGACTGAACTGCAGTTGATTTGTCAAAGAAATACTACATTTTGTGGATAATTATATTAACACATTAATTTTGACTTTTTTCCATGTTTCAAATATGTATCTAGTTCCTAGAAAATCTCATAGGCCCTATGCACTGTGCCTATAGATCCTGAAGAATAAACATCCTTAGAACTGATTCTCTTCCGTCAGGGAAGCCCTTCAGCTGAATAGGATCATTTTTCCCAAAATTTGATTTTCAGGGGGTTATATAATACTCGATATTTAAATAAGATTACCTAAAAATAAGATACGTAGCAATCTTTATTTTTTTCAGAGTTCTATAAACTGCCTAATTCTATATCATCAGAATTCTTTCCAGTACAAACTCAAAGACTTTTCTAATATTGCTTCCCAGCATTTTCTGAAATACCACACCTAGCACTCCAGTGTCACCTGTGTGGAGGTTTTCCCAGGTCCCCAGGAAGAATTAACTGGCCCTGCTTCTGTATTCTCTGCAAAACTCTTGCAGCTCTATGACAGTCCTATCACCACCTGTTTCATATTAATCATTAATGTCTATTATCTCCTTAGATTGCATGCCTGTATAAACAGAAATCATGTCATATTCTACTGTTCCCGTTTTGCTTCAGATAATGTCTAAAAAATACTTGAGTTTAGTAACTCCTTACTGAATCCTACAAACACAGCAAGTTCACTCAGAATCCCATTTCTCCACCCTGCATCCATCCAAATCACACCCCCACCTCCAATGCCCAGTTCAAGCCCCCACTTCATTAAAGTCCTATTAGTCCATTTATCTGAAATCCCATAGTCCTCTAGTCTATGAGTTACGTTTTTGCACAGAGATAAAATACAAGAGGATATAATTGTTTCCTGTGTGTGCATTTTGTCACCCGAACTATTCAGGAAAATATCATGTATTAAGATCATGAACTGCAATTTACAAAAAGCACATTCCACATTCAAGTTTAAAAAACCATTACTGTTATTTTTTTAAGTTAGTCCATAATCTTACCGGGCATATGACTGACTGTACTCCATTCCCCCCCACCCCTTGGATAAACTGAGCTCTTATTTTGCAATGTTGTCAAGCTGTCACTGTTCACCAGCTGTAACAAAGCATGCTAGAAAAAAAAAAAATCAATAGCAGTTCTACAGCCAAAACCTCAACACACTTCCTGGAAAACATTTTTACTCACAGAGATAAATGGTTCAATGGGATTACCTCCATCTCTCCTTTAAACCCCAGTGAACGCATACTGGGGGGAAAAAAAACATATGTTGGGATAAAATTTCATCCAAACCTGCAAGGGCATATCTAACAGTGTGGTGCATCTTTGATAACATGATGAATTACGTAAAATGTCATTGCTCATTCCCTCTCTTCCATGAACATCCTTAGATCTAGAAAGTCACAACCTCCTCTCTAATGGAAGGCTTTTCTGAGGAATCTGAGTTAACTGGACAAAGATGGTCATTTATGCTCTCTGAGCCTAAGACTAAGACTTTGGCTCATATTTAACACATGTGTCTATACTCATATGAATTAATATATGATCACAATTGACCCTTGAACAATGGTGGGGTGGGGTTAGGGGCCCAGACCTGCCCTGAAGTTGTGAATAACTTATAGTCGGCCCTCAGTATCCACGGTTCAGCATTTGCGGCAACCAACTGCAGTAGTACTGCAGTATGTATTTATTTTTAAAAATCCACAGCTAAGTGGACCCCAGTAATTCAAACCCACGTTGTTCCAGGGTCCACTGCATATTTATAAAGTAGGATCCTATTGAGGGACTAATGTAAAAAAGCAGGATTCCACCTACAGAGTAAGGTTTTCACATTATAATGGAGAAACACGTATTCGTCCTTACGTAATCAGAAAACATGATCTGATCCTTAGCATACACTCCACGGCGAGCCATAGGGCTTCGTGCTTTGTTCATGAGCTGTTACACGGGGTGGCTGGGTGTACAAACGCACACACATTTCAAAGCGATAGGGTGTGTACAGAGCCTCTACATGCAACTTCTACTTAAACCACGTGGCATCATGTCACATAGGGTTCACTCGCCCACAGACTCTCCAACAGTGCAGAAGAGTCAGAAAAGGGTAGGCCCTGTGAGGTCACAAACCCAAACACTGCCCCAGCGCTCCCCACCCAGACAGCCCTTCCCCTACCTGTGTTACTCAAGAGCTCTGGTCTCGGCCCACACCGCCGAAGTTCTTCCGCCAACACCCGGTCCTCTGTGTTTCCGGCAGTGCTGGTGCTGCTCATCCTGTCCATGCGGAGGCACCGGAAGCAGCCGTACATCATCGACGACGAGGAGAACATCCACGAGAACATCGTCCGCTACGACGACGAGGGCGGCGGCGAGGAGGACACCGAGGCCTTCGACATCGCGGCCATGTGGAACCCACGGGAGGCGCAGGCGGGCGGCGCCTCCAAGACGCGGCAGGACATGCTGCCCGAGATCGAGAGCCTCTCCCGCTACGTGCCTCAGACGTGCGCCGTCAACAGCACCGTCCACAGCTACGTCCTGGCCAAACTCTACGAGGCCGACATGGACCTGTGGGCCGCACCCTTCGACTCCCTGCAGACGTACATGTTCGAGGGAGACGGCTCGGTCGCCGGCTCTCTGAGCTCCCTGCAGTCGGCCACTTCAGACTCGGAGCAGAGTTTCGACTTCCTGACGGACTGGGGGCCCCGCTTCCGGAAGCTGGCGGAGCTCTACGGGGCGTCGGAGGGGCCCGCGCCCCTGTGGTGACGGAAGCCGGGAGGCCGGCGCGCGGCCAAACCCGGCCGTTCTGGGGCGGAGGCTTCGCGGAACAGGAGCCGCCAACCGCAAGAGCAGGACTGTGCTGGAGAGTGAGGTTGCGGGGGGAGCAGGCGAGCGGAGCTCTCTCTGAATCAGCTTTACTTGGTTAGATTAAGTTAAATAATCAAAAGGAAACACAGGAAGAGGGGGGCAGAATCTCCAATGACCTTTTCTTCTTTTTAAATTTTTGTGATACTGTATTCAAAGGCGTGGAGTCCAAGGTTAAATATGGCGGGCGTGACTTTTCTTCGCCGTTCACTTTGGTCATTTTGCCACCTCAGAGAGGCTGTGCTTTTCAATGCAGAGGTGGCAGTTGAAAGCAAATAGAAAGTTCTACTCTCCTGTCCGTTTTTTGTTTCGTTTTATTTTTAATCGTGTTTTTTTCTCCATTTAAAAGTTTTGCTGGCTCATCACACTGCACAAACCAACCCCCATAAAAGAACACTGAAAAATTATTCCTCGGTGAAATTAACCTGCTTGTTCTGGGATGGATGGAATTTCTTTTAATCCTTTTAAGACAAGGTTAAGGCCTAATTGACTTTGCATGGGGGGTGGGCAGGGGGGTGGGAGAAGGAAGAGGCATTGACTTTAAGCTCAAGTTTAATGGCTGAACCAAGAGTTGTTGGCATTTCAGCAAATCCACCTCCATGGAGTTAGAGTGCTCTTGTTCTCTCAGCTCTTTAACTGTGCCCCTGCAAAATTATTCAGAAGGAAACCAGAAAATCTGCCTCTTTTGCACTGTAGATGTCTCTTCCATGTGCCAAATGGGAAGATTAGAGTCTACAAATGAAAGCCAAATAAAAAGAAGTATCTGATAAAAGCATGGGTTAGAGGGCTTTCCTAATCTGTGTGAGGTCAATTCAAGGGATGTTTACATACTGTAGATAACCTACTTGAACACAAATCAGTATTATAGAGAATAAATGGATGTAAGAAAATTACATGTATAAGTTTTGTATATTTGTTAATAATTTTGGTAATAAATATGATGTACTGCATCTCAGTACCTTAGCACCTCTTTTAATAAAAGTTAAATAGAAGGGAAAGTCTATTGCACGTGTGTTTAATTGCTGAGCAGGTAAGAGATGGTTTTGTGATCCTGACCTAGTCTCAGGTTCTTGGTGCTGGGGCTCATTCATAAAACAAAGACAACAGCACAGAAGTATGAGGCTGTGCATTCTATTTCGGTCACTGATCAGATGAACGTATGGTTTAAACTGTAAAGCTATAAAGCTTTTCATGAATATTCTTCATTTCCCCATCCCTTAAAAGAGGAAAGGATGGTTTTATAACATCAGCAATACAATAGTAAGTTTAGCCCATATTTTTTTTTGTTTTGTGAGGGTGTATTGCACACAGCCACCAATGAAGCAGGCCACTGTGCTACTTTCATCTCTGTTCTGTTGGCAAATCAAATATGTACCAAAAATATGTACAAATATGTACATCTTGTCAATACTGGATGAGCTTGCAGAACACTGGGGCCATATTTTACTCATGTTTCCTTTCCCCACAGTAGCTAAGAGTAGGTACTTAATAAGTGCTTAATGGGTACATGATGGAAGGGATCTCTTTCTTTGACATCGTATTATTAAAGGATATTTTGCACAGTTATCCTCACCATTGGGAACAAATTGTGAACAAAATAGTTTTCTGAGTGTCTTGGTTAAAGGTTCTCAAATTTTAATGTGGGTCAGAATCCCTTGGAACAGAATCACGTGTTAAAGTATAGCTTGTTGGGCCTTTACCCACAGTTTCTAATTCAGTTGATCTGGGGCAGTTTGCACTTCTAACAAGTTCCTGGGTGATGCTGTTGCTGGTCCAGGGACCACACTTTGAGAACCTTTAGTATATGGTCACGCTTTCTCAAATATAGAAAGATTAGATTGCACTGGGGCCTACCCCATCAGTAGAATAGTATTGTGAATCTCTTTTCCAGTAAAAAGGAGAGTTTGGCAGAAATGTGTGAGAAGGCTAATGGATGTCTGGGAACCAGCAGGATGTGCTTCACGCTTTATTACGTGGTACACTAATAGCCTGGCAAGTTCTCATCTTCAGCCTTCAGCATACTAACCCTTTCCTCCATGAAAGGCAGCTCTCATACATGCTCTTTGAGGGTAAAGTATGATATAAAAATAAATAAACTTAGCAAAGAAAAAACATGAACTTGAGTCCAAACTAGGCTTTACAACATACCAGTTATGTGAATGTGGACAAATTGACCATTGTAACATTCTTCTTTTCTGTCACTAGCCCTGAGGATAATTTTTTGACTAGCTCATTCCGTGTTCCTTGTTTTAAAAACTGGGAACAGCTGTTAACCACAGGGGATTATCATGCCCCACATCCTGCAAATGTGGTCCCCCATGATACTGGGCATGAAGTGATTAAGCAGAATCTCCTGGAGCTTCTGGTCCCTGGGAAGATGTTTAATGGTGTGATACAGGAAGTGTGAGAGAAGCACAGAATAGGAGATCCATTTCAACTCACACTCTAAGCTAATAGAGACTCTTCCCTCCAAATGAGTTTTAGAATTCCCTTCCCACTGCCACAGTTTACCACAAATGCTGGTTCATCTAAAAATAAAACATCATTACCACCAGACAGAATGCAGTGTGATCAGGTTAAAAAAGAGAGCTGTAAAATTATCCAGCCATTTATTTGTAAACAGGTAAAGCAGCTAGCCTTTAATTTATATGTTAGAGGGAAAAGGAACATCTGTGGAAATCAATTGATAAGACTCTGTCTGGAACTGTATTCTGAACAAGAACACAAGCAAAGATAAAGATTAGCAATGAATTTCCTAAATCATAAAAGCAGAATATCCCAACATGGCAGATAGCAAAGGCAAAGAAGGGAGTAGTTTGCACAAGAAAGAATCTATAAATCCTGAAAACAAATTCAAACAAGCCAAAATCAGTACAGGCACATTGACTATGCATTGTTACTAGTTTACTAGTGATGGAGAGCTAAACCTTGATGTCAGAATTCCCAGTATTTCCTTTCTAGCGCTGGAAATACATGAGCACAGGATACACTTTGCAAGCAGTTCTTTTCGCAGATGGACTCATTCTCAAATCCATTTGTCATCTTCATAATAAAGAACTTTCAAGTTATTTTTATGTGTAAATACCTGGATTTGGGAGGCTTCTGCTTGACCCTGAGGGTCAAGGTTCTGGTACAGGGAATGGACAAAATTAGATCAAGGAATCTTCTTTTTAAAATGACCTACTAATGAGACATATCTGTCTCTTGTGATTCATGTTGTGCAAAAATTGTGAGTACTAATTTATAGTATGTGTAATTAACTACAACATCGACCAAAAACACAATTTTTCTTAGATCTTTCCTCCTGGGACAGGAAGCTGCCAAATCCTACCCCATGTGTTTGTAAAGATTCCATATGACTGATGACGAGGCTGTTTCTTCCATTCCAACATTTTAGCCGCTGAGGCCACCTTCCTGGTACCCATGATGACAAAGGCTACTTTCCATCCCAGGAAACCTTAGACCACTTCTCTGAGAGGACACACTTCCAAAAGCTAGTAAAACTACCTATGAGTCTTTTCTTATTTTTCAGGAAGTTTGGATACTAGCTTTTCTTTTATTATTTCCACTTCTTCCCCTTCTTCATATCAACTGTTTTACCACCATTACTGCATAAAAAGACACTCAACTTAGTGGTGTAAAACGACAATCTTTTTTTAATTTTTCTGTTTCTTGTTTTGTTTTGGCTGCTTTGGGTCTTCATTGTTGCACGCAGGCTTTCACTAGTTGCAGCGAGCGGGGGCTGCTCTTCATTGCGGTGCGCGGGCTTCTCACTGTGGTGGCTTCTCTTGTTGTGCAGCACGGGCTCTAGGCAAACAGGCTTCAGTAGTTGTGGCTCATGGGCTCTAGAGCGCAGGCTCAGTAGTTGTCGCGCACAGGCTTAGTTGCTCTGCGGCATGTGGGATCTTCCCGGACCAGGGCTCGAACTCGTGTCCCCTGCATTGGCAGGCATATTCTTAACCACTGCACCACCAGGGAAGTCCCCAATCAGCTTTATTGTCTTTTCCTTTTTTCTACTCTGCCTCCTTCCTCTATTCCAGGAATCACTTTGGATTCCATTCACCATTTCTTTTCTCTCTTCCATTCCCCCTCCTCTCTATAGAATACATTCTTGTTTTATAGATATATTATTCTCCAAAATTCAGTTTTATCCCCACCACGCAGTACTTTCAGAAATAAATGAATATTTCATGAAAATACTCAGCAAAATATCCGATATATAAAAGGCACACAATATATTTTTATTGAAGTATAATTAATATACAATAAACTGCAGGTAAAGCACATTATTTAATGTTTTGGCATATGTATACACCCATGAAGCCATCTCCCCAATCAAGATAGTAAATATATGTTACCCTCAAGAGTTTTCTCATACCCTGCTGTAATACCTCTCTGCCATCCCTGCCAACCACCTCCCCCAACTGCAAGCAACCACCAATGTGCCTTCTATCACTGTAGATTTGTTTACATTTTCTAGAGTTTTATATAAATGTAATCATACAGAGTGTACTCTTTTTTGTGTGTGGAGGATGGGGGGAGGGGGGTCTGGCTTCTTTCACTCAGCATTATTAGTTTGAGTATCATACATGCCACTGTGTATATCGACAGTTCCTTGCTTTTTGTTGATAAGCAGTATTCCATTGTATAGATAAACCACAATTTGTTTATCCATTCATGTATTAGTTTGCTCATGCTACCAAAATAAAATACCATAAATTGGGCGGCTTAAATAACAGAAATTTATTTTCTCTTAGTTCTGGAAGCTGGAAGCCCAAGATCAGGATACCAGTATGGTCAGATTCCAGTAAGGACTCGCTTCCTGGTTTTCAAATGGCCACTTTCTCATTGTATCCTCACATGGTGGCAGGAGCAAGTGAGCTCTCTGGTGTCTGTTCTTATAAGGACACTAATCATATCAGGTTAGTGCCCCAGCCACGTAACCTCATTTAACCTTAGTTAATTACTTCCTTACTCCAAATACAGTCACATTAAAGGTTAGGGCTTCAGCATATGAATTTGGGGCATGGAGGGGGACACGATTCAGTCCATAACAATTCATATGTTGATGGACATTTTGATTGTTTGCAGCTTTTGGCTGTTACAAGTTAGGCTGCTAAGAACACTTGCATGTGAGTCTTTGTATGGACATATATTTTCTTTTCTCTTGGATAAATGCTTAGGAGTGGAATGGCTGGAGTCATATGGTAGGTATATGTTTTCAGTTCTTGTTTTGTTTTTTTTAAACTGCCAAACTATTTTCCAAAGTCTTTTTTACCATTTCAAATTGCCACCAGCAGTATATGAGTGTTCCATTTCCTCTTCACCTTCCCCAATACTTGGTATGGTCTGGGTTTTTTTCATTTTTGTCATTGTAATAGGAATGTTGTAGTATCTCGCAGTGGTTTTAGTTTGTAATATCCTAATAACTAATAATGCTGAGCATCTTTTCACATGCTTATTTGCTATCCACATACCTTCTTTGGTGGAGTACCCAGAGATATTGGCCCATTTTTAATTGTTTCATTATTGTTAAGTTTTGAGATTTCTTTTTATTTCCTGGATATGAGTCTTTATCAGGTACAGACTTTGTAAAGATTTTTATTCCAGTCTGTGGCTTGTCTTTTCATTCCCTTAACAATGTCTTTTGAAGGGCAGGAGTTTTTTTATTTTGATGAAATCCCAATTCATCAATTTGTTCTCTTGTATTGTGCTTTCAGTGTCATTTCTAAAAAAATCTTTGCCTACCCAAGGTCACAAATACTTTCTTCCATGTTTTTTTTCTAGAACTTTTGTGGTTTTAGGTTTTACATTAGGTCTATAAATCATTTGGGATTTATCTTTGTAGATTTTTAGGTATGAACTGAAGCTCTGTTTTTCTTTTCTCTTTTGGCATATGGATATCCAATTGTTCTAGAACCATTTATTGAAAAGGGCTATCAATTTTTTTACTGCATTGCCTTTGTTGTGAGTTGAATTCTGTCTGCCACAAAGATATGTTGAGGTCCCAACCCCCAGTACCTGTGAATGTGATCTTATTTGGAAATAGGATCTTTGTTTACAGATGTAATCAAATGGACTTGAGGTCATACTGGACCAATGATTGGTGTCTTTATAAGAAGAGAGAAATTTAGACACAGAAGCAGAGACACAGAGTGGAGAATGCCATGTGACAACTGAGGCAGACGATCGAAGAGATGCATCTACGAGCCAAGGAGTATTAAGGATTGTCAGCGACCACCAAAAGTTAGGGAGAGGCATGGGACAAATTCTCCCTCCAGAAGGAACCAACCCTGCCCACACTGTGAGTTCCGACTTCTAGCCTCCAGAAGTGTGAAAGAATACCTTTCTGTTGTTTTAAACCACCCAGTTTGTTCTGGCTGCCCTAGGAAACCAATAGAAGCCTTATATAATACATTTTTAAAGATCCATTTTAACATAAAAAATAACTCAGTATGAACCGTTTACATGTCCTTGTCACTTTGGCTGGATCTACAACACATCCACACACCAGGTTGCTTATTAATTAATTAACTAATTAGTGTGTTCGTTTTGCAGGATCTTTTTTTTATTTCGACTCAGCCTTTGCACATGGTTGGAGTGTATGGAGAGGGCTCTGAAGATGCCCTGCTGTCTGGCAGGTCGCAGGGAGCAAGCAGAACTCTCCAGCTGACTTGGCAGCCTGCGAGCAGCTCTCACAGTTGCAGGCAAGGGGGAGGGGAGAATGAATAACCAGATGGCTGAGAAGAGACACTTCTGTTCATGTGACCCCACTGATGTGGGCAGTGCAGAGAGGTTACAGAGAAAGCAGAGAAGGCAGGAGCTGCTGAACACGGCGCTAAGTGCCCATTGGTCCTCAGGCAGTACAGCAAAAGGACAGCATTCAGAGAGGTGTCCCCCACTTGCCCGCAATACGGAGCATATGTACCCTGGGCATGACTCTGCAAGTGAAGAGCTGCACAGCAGAGTGAAAGAATTAACCTTCAAAGAGCAGGCTGCGTGGTTTCCTTCTGTCCCTTGTACTTGATATTCCCCTGCTGCTCCAGGAAACAGATGCAATCCTCTGTGTTTCCCTGCCAGGCCCATATGCAGTGAAATTCACTCATCCTAATTGCTAGTCTTCACCAGCCTACTGGGTGGGGGGGGGACCAACGGTCTGCCCCCGTGTTTACCTCCAGGACTGGCTTCATCAACCTCAAATTTTTACATCTGGCAATGACTTCTTGGGACTGTGGCAATTGGACTATATGATGGTTGCTGTGCAATGAGATTCTTAAATGCAGGGCGTTACCTGAGGATGAACATTAATTACACCCAAGAGGGGACTCAGGGCCATATCAGCATGCTCCAGGTGGACGTCACTGCTGCTGAGCTGAAGCAAAGGGAAGGGGAAGGTCATGGCCAACTATTGAGCACCTACTGTATGCCGGCACAGTGCCAGGTGCTTTTACACTAATGATCACGTTGAAGACATGAGCAAAGCACAGACCTAAAACCAGAAAAGAACACAGAGCCATTTGTGAAACACTCACCTCAGATGTTGATACCATTGGCTCCTCTGGGAGCTATAACATGTAAGGAGCTCTGCACACATCCTTCACCATTGATGGTTGATATCCCGTCTACATCTTAAACCCTAGAGAACTGAATACTGGCCTTCACAGTAGGCAGTGAAATCAGGTAAGGACAGCTGACAAGCATCATCTGAGAAATAGGGAGTGATCATGCTTTTGAAATTCAGCCCTATGTGCTTTCCAGAAAGTACGTATATTTCACTATTGTGTGAATATTTTTTAAAAATAGATGTCGGGCTTCCCTGGTGGCACAGTGGTTGAGAGTCCGCCTTCCGATGCAGGGGACGTGGGTTCGTGCCCCGGTCCGGGAAGATCCCACATGCCGCGGAGCGGCTGGGCCCGTGAGCCGTGGCCGCTGAGCCTGCGCGTCCGGAGCCTGTGCTCCGCAACGGGAGAGGCCACAACAGTGAGAGGCCCGCGTACCGCAAAAAATAATAATAATAATAAAATAAAAATAAAAATAAAAACAGATGTCATTGGAGAGGACTTCATTATCAGGAACCTTACATAACCCAGGTTAATCTCCTCTCAAAGGAGCAGGAGGCTGTTTCCGGAGAACACTGGCACACTGCCATATTTACAGTGTGTCCCTTACCTACAAACTGGGTACAAATTCTCTGTAAACTCCAAGCCACTCATCACATCCAGATTCCCACATGGATCTAAGCATATGCCATGTACACCTCAGGCACAGTGGGCAAACAGATTATTTATGGGACTTGGCAGAGATGTCTTGATCAGGGTTTTTAGTCACAATCTTGGTGACAGCATCCACTGTGACAGTGAGCAGGTAAAGTGAATAATAATATATCCATCTTAGAAGGTCAGTTCCTGCTCATACTTCTAATTATTAAGTACATTATTGAGAGCCTCTCCGTAGTTTAGTTTCCTACTATGAAGGTAGGCTGTTCATTATTCAAAGTTGTTCTTTTGTTGCAGATGTAGAATAGAAAAAGTGGAAATTGCTCCAGTGCAATCCTTTTATCTTGAAACAAAAAAAAGGCACAGATTTTTGACTTCTTGAAATGGAAGGCTAGAGCTTATTTTTTCTCTTTCCGTTTCAGTGCCATCCTCATTGAGTCCATCAGTAAATCTTCAAGCTCCATTAAAATATAACTTGATTAGGGATCATCCTTTAGCATCATCCTAGTTGGTTTGTTTCCCTCCTGAATAAACACCTTCCTTTGAAGGAAAAGGAAATGATGGAACGTTCTCATTTTATCTCAAAGAGAAAAAGCAAAAAGACACTTGAAGCTGCAGAAATAAGAACTTAACAGCATAGACAGAAATCTCTTCTGTAGGGTCCCTCTAGCCAAAAGTAGACTAGATTTAAAAATGCCAACACAGGAGAAATGTGATCATCTAAATGAGGTTCACATAGATTCTATTACTTGGTCATCGTTGGCCAAGTTTTCTAATAAAGCCTAAATAGATAACTAGATAAATAGCAAGCTTAAGTAGATAGATATTTTTATAACTTCTATATTAACTAGCACACTTGGGAACCTAAATTATTGAATACTGATCATAAGACAATTCAAGGGATGACCATACATCCTTTGTCGCTCTATTCTAAGTCTTTGCTCATGAACAGCATTATTACACATGGCCGCGTTCTAAGAGTTTGCTCAGCATTGTATTCAGTTGTTTGGCCAAAGTTCCATCCTGCAGGGGAGAATTTGCCCTCTTGCAAACTGAAAAGAATGGTAATATCAACGGGTAATAACTCTGGAGCTGCAGAAATGTGCATCTCAGTGTGGTAGACATTGGGGCAGGTCACAAAGATTCCAATTACCCTCTGTCTAGGTACACATGGGTCTGAACTTCTCCATCAGGTTATGGTTGTATCTGACCATGTGACTGCGCTGAGCTAAGGAAACATAAGCAGGAGCCTTAATGGCCGATGTGGGATTTGCCGGTTCCTCGCCCCTTCCTGCTGCAGTGAACTTTGAAGTCTGTGCCAAATGGAACCTCTTTCTGCCTAGGTCTGAGTGACCGTATTAAATAGGGTCCTCCTGCCGGCCTGTAGCCTGAGCTGAAATGAGAGCTGTCACAGGACAGACACACCAACTTTCGTAGTGTTAAGTCACTGAGATTTTGGAGTTACTTATTACCACAGTATAATTTTGCCTATCCAGACTAATATGACAATGACAAAAACTGTTAACTTCCCTTAAGAAGAGGAATTAACCAACGGGTATGACTGGTATGCATGATGACTACTGATGCCTCCTCCAAAATACATGTGCCCTGGTTGTTTTTTACCATGAGTAAGAGTGGATTTTGTTGACCAATTCATCTTTTTTCCATTTCTTCTCAAAATTAACAGCACACATTTTTAAGATTAAAGAATAAAATAGCACTGTGCCCATAGATGGACACACACAGAGGGAATGTAGCCATGTGACTACAGACGCAGAGATCGGATCACGCAGCTACAGGCCAAGGAACGCCAAGTGATGTCACCAACCCCTGGAAGCTGGGAGACGAGCGTGAGCAGATACTGCCTCTGGACCCCCAAGAAGGAACCAGCCCTGCTGCCACCTTGATTGGGGACTTCCGGCCTCCAGAACTATGAAAGATTAAAGTCCTGATGTTTTATGTCACCCAGTTTTTGGTACTTTGTTATGGCAACACTAGGAAACTACTACAGTGACTTTTAACTATACTCCACCATTCCTCAGCCTGCCTGACATTTTTACCATGAGTCTTTACACGATGACCTGCACATTCCTGCATTTTAAACCTCGATGCTTTCTGAGACTCTTTCTGAGTTGAATAAAAGAGGTACAGGGCCTAAACTCTTCTTTAGCCAAATAATCCCTACCAAGATCAGAAGCAATATCTTGTTCATCTTCTCCCTCTCTCTTTTTTTTTTTTTTCTTATATTCACTTGTTTTGTTTTGTTTTTTGCAGTATGCGGGCCTCTCACTGTTGTGGCCTCTTCTGTTGTGGAGCACAGGCTCCGGACACGCAGGCTCAGCGGCCATGGCTCACGGGCCCAGCTGCTCCGCGGCATGTGGGATCTTCCTGGACCGGGGCACGAACCGGTGTCTCCTGCATCGGCAGGCGGCCTCTCAACCACTGCGCCACCAGGGAAGCCCCACTTGTTTGTTTTATTTTTCCTATTCCACACATAAGTGAAAACATACAGTATTTGTCCTTCTCTGTCTGACTTACTTCACTAGGTGTAATACCTTCCAGGTCCATCCAGGTTGTTGCAAATGGCAAAATTTCATTATTTTTTATGGCTGAGTAATATTCCATTATATATAGCACATCTTCTTTATCCATTCATCTGTTGATGAACACTTAGGTTGCTTCCAGGTCTTGACTATTATAAATAATACTACTAGGAATATTGGGGTGCTGGTATCTTTTCAAATTAGTGTTTTTGTTTTCTTCAGATATATACCCAGGAGTAGAATTACTGTATCCTATGGTAGATTTATTTTTAATGTTTTGAGGAAGCTCCATACTGTTCTCTATAGTGGCTGTACTAATTTACATTCCCACCAACAGTGCAAGAGGGTTTCCTTTTCTCCACACCCTCTCCAGCATGTAATGTTTGTAGATTTTTTGATGATAGCCATTCTGACTGGTGTGAGGTGGTACCTCACTGTAGTTTTGATTTGCATTTCTCTAATGATTAGTGATGTTGAGCATCCTTTCATGTGTTTGTTGGCGATCTGTATATCTTCCTTGGAGATATGTCTATTTAGGTTTTCTGCCCATTTTTGGATTGGGTTGTTTGTGTTTTTGATATTGAGTTGCATGAGCTGCTTGTATATTTTGGAGATTAATCCTTTGTCAGTTGCTTCCTTTGCAAATATGTTCTCCATTCTGAGGGTTGTCTTTTCATCTTGTTTATGGTTTCCTTTGCTGTGCAAAAGCTTTTAAATTTCATTAGGTCCCATTTGTTAATTCTTGTTTTTATTTCCATTTCTCTAGGAGGTGGGTCAAAAAGGATCTTGCTGTGACTTATGTCATAGAGTGTTCTGCCTATGTTTTCCTCTAAGAGTTTTATAGTGTCTGGCCTTACATATAGGTCTTTAATCCATTTTTAGTTTACTTTGTGTATGGTGTTAGGGAGTGTTCTAATTTCATTCTTTTACGTGTAGCTGTATTAGCTTGTATTTCTGATGTTTTTGTGGGGAGAAAGGTGATCTCCACGTCTTATTCCTCTGCTACCTTGAAGATCCCCTCTCTTGTTTATCTTCTAATCCCTCCTCTGACACCTTCTCAGAACTTGACACAGCACCTGGCCCACAACAAGGCCTCCACAATATTTATTTTAAAAAGTATAGGACAAACATTGGATATTATTCCTTTTCTTTCTGCACCTCTCATCTCATACTAAGCAGTGATTTAGGAAAACTGAATTACTAAGTCTGTGAGTGTTGGCTCACTTCATGGTCAATTACCTGACAATAAACTGGGTCACTTTGGTGGCCAATCAGTCCATCCATACATTGGTGCCAACTCTGCCATGGTCCATGAATGTCATTCGCATCGATGATTACATCAGAGCGACCAAAGGAACAGTCAACGACCAGAGCCAGACTTGGGGTGTTTGAAGTAATAGACCATCATTAATGAATGAGGACAAAACAAGAAACCTAAGACTTAAGAGGCAAAAATAAAAGTTAATCTGCAAAAGTGAGACTCCATGTGCATATAGCTGTGTCATCAATGACCATGTACACATACCACATCCCTCAACAGAATTTCTATTTATTCATTGGCTATTCACCTCAATGAGTTGGCACCAAGGTAAGGTATCTGCTGGTTTCCACATATACTCGACTTTCTTTCCAAGCATATGGCAAAGCCAAGTTGCTCATTTTGGCTGGAAAAAAAGTCCTAATTACCTAAGAACTAGCACATTTCACTCTTGTGAGGACTAAGTTTTACTGTATTAAAATGCAACCAAAACACAGATCTCTGTCTCACACACAAAGAAACCCAACTGAAGGTCTTCTCCCCAAATACTTAATGCCTGGGAGGTTCTCCAGTCAACTTTATCATTTGAAATCATATCCCTTACAGACAAATTAATCTTTTAGCATTAATCTTCCCAAGTTGTGGTGTTTGGGGGATGTTTTAATTAGCTCAGCTGCTTTATCATTCCTTTAAGTATCTGAAAGTATCTGTTAGCTTCCTACAGGTCTCAGGAAGATGGCCCCTTCCCTAGAAGTGGCTAGGAAACGTGTATTTGCTTTCAAAGTTCTACGGCTTTCTGAGACGAGCATTTCATCTTGTTATTTCTTTTCCACCACTAATCATTAAATGTTGAAGGCCTTAGCTAATTCTGGGTGCCCTAATCCACCGTAAATCTGAAACAAGGGAAAATCAACTGAAAGCTAGCCCGTGGATTTTCCTATACCCGGAACAGGAAGAGACTGGTCATAAAGATAAAGTAGTTGACTGTTCACATTGGGTTCCAGAAAAGGTCTCTAACTTCTCAGCATTTCCCCTACAGGTCCTTTCTCAAAATGCAAATAACCTGAGGGAGATAAACCCTCTTTATCAAGACATTTTTTTTTTCCATTGCAGCATTGATCAGGGCACAGAAGTGATGGAAAGTTTTGTAGAGCCAGGAAGAAAAGGGCTCTGATGGTGCCTAGGTCTATATATCCAGAATATAGAGGATATATTTCACATATTTTCACTATGTGAAAATGTTGGTGCCATGGGTGAAGGTGACACACTACGCCACCCCCAGTTATGGCTCTGAAGAACTAGGACATGAAAGAGAGGGATTTGGAGAATTCCCTGGTGGTCCACTGGTTAAGACTCTGTGCTTTCACTGTCAAGGGCCCAGGTTCAATCCCTGGTTGGGGAACAAAGATCCCAGAAACCACTTGGTGCAGCCGAAAGAAAAAAGAGAGAGAGGGGGGTTTGCGTGAGGGAGGGCATGCCTGGACCAGGAGGCGTAGATGCAGGTGAGAACAGGGTAGGGAGTCAGGGCCGTGAGGCGCTCTGGATATCTGGCTGGGAAAGAGCAGAGACAAGGCTCACCTCCCCACTCTTTGGAAGCTGGCTCTCACGCTGATTTTATTTCTGCATTCAGGATAGAGCACTTGAGAGGAGCTGGGGGAGAGAATGGCCAGCAGGAAGTCAAAACAGGGTATAAAGTGAGCAAAGCCAAAGATTATCCGTGTAAAATCCAGTGTTCCAAAACCTCCACAGTAACGTTTTAGGTCCGAGATCCACAACTACCCCCTCATCCTGGCCCACATCGTGGTGGATACGGCCACGTGTCATTTAGGAGTCTATGCCCCTAAGTAACAGAAAGGTATACTAACAGTGACCTAAGCAAAGATTCCTTTTTCTCACAAACAAGAACTCCCATGTTGCCTCAGTGACTCAGTGCTGCCAAGGTCAATATTGCTACAATTCTCAAGTTGCAAGATGGCAGCAATAGCCCCAAGGATCAGATCTTGCACTGGTTCAAGGGCAGGAAGCCGAAGACAGGGCCAGGACAGGTTCTCTTCTGGACCTTCCTCTTACCAGCGAGGAAAAACCTTTCCTGGAATGTCCCAGCAGACTTCTTATGGTCTTGTTCATCTATACTAACTACATGCCTTCCCTTAGACTAAGGACTGTGTCCGGACTACCTAAAGTTAAAGATGCCCATCTGATGTATAGATTTCTCCTGTTCCTTCCTATGGGCATGGAAGATGGGGGCGGTGCCTTTGGAGGCCTCTAACATCCATTGTTGATGAGATCCAAGGGTAGACCTTGGATCAAGGGTAGAGCTGCTGGATCAGAGCAGAGCCCTCAAGACCAGCACAAGCAGACCGCTGGGACTACAAGTAGGGCGCATCCACCCCGCATACGCATCCTCTCTAATTTTAGAAGCAAGAACTAGCCTTCCCAGAGGCTCCTTTGAAACCGTTAAGAAATCGTAATTAGACTTTGTACCTCTGCTAAGCCTTTCATCCCAGAAGCTTAGGGCACTTCCCTGCATGGTCTCATTAATCTTCACACCGTTCGAGGCAGCCAGCATCTATCGTCATCTTTATTTTCAGGATGAAGGAGCTGAAATGTAGGTACAGATTAATGACTTGCCCGATGTCATATGTTCAATGAGTCACCAGCCCGCTGGGGATAGGACCAAATTTGATGGAGCAAGATAGCTACCCCAACTCACTGAGGACCCTGGGTGAGAACGTGGAGGTCATTAACTTACCCAGATGGCATGAGCCCTGAAAGGTAGCCTGATGAAGAATGTCAGAGCTCTGGGCAAAGAGGCGAGAGGAGCAAGTCTGAGCTGTGACTCCCTGTCCAGGCAACCTTGGGCAAGTCACTTGCACTTTCTGAACATTTTTCTTATTTAAAAATAAGGATTGTACCCTGGTGGTCCAGTGGTTAGGACTCCGTGGTCTCACTGCCGAAGGCCTGGGTTCAACCCCTGGTCCGGGAACCAAGATCCCGCAAGCCACATGGTGCAGCTAATAAATAAATAAATAAAATTTTAAAAAATAAAAATAAGGATAGTAACATTCACCCCATCGAATTCACTCAGCTGTTCCGAAGGCAAAAGGAATGTTTCAAATGAAACCACGTGAGCTAGGACATTGTGTAAAATCTAAGTCCACTGAGGGAGTTGGTAGCACCAACATTTAAAATCGGCCTGTGCTCTTGGCTCACCACGACCGACAAAATCCTAACTTGCAATCGGACAGTCATACAGGACTCTCCCCAGATAACCAAGAAGTTCCTTTCTGCCATTGGATGTGCTACGAGCCTATTTTCAGCACATACTGTATGGCGTATGCAATGCCCCATGCATGCATAACTAGGATGTGACCTGTGTCCTCTAGGAAATACCGTCGGGAAGAGGAGGCAGGCAAATGAACCACTTACTTCACTGGCAGACAAAATGAAATAACACTTATGACAGATAAGGAGGCGAAACAGGGGAGGGTGGTATCCAGAGAAGGTCTGGGTCAGCCAGTGGGCTGGGAGGAGGTAGAGTGGGGAGAAGGGGGACAAAAGCCGAAACAGGAAAAATCCTTAGCTTTTTCTTTTCCTTCCCCAGCGTCCATCATTGTCCCGTCTGAGAAAGAGGAAGTCAAGGTGGCAGAGCAGCAGAGGTTGAAGGTTGGGTTTTGCCTTGTTTCCATCCGCAGGAAAGGGCATTTGCAGAGAAAACATTTCCTCCCTGCGCCCTGGGCGCGCCTCTCTCTACGGGCAGTCTTACTTTCGGCCACAGGAGGGCGCTTCTCCTCCTCCGTGGTCTCTTCCCTGCGGTCGGCGCCGCCCCGCCTCCCAGCTACGTCCCGCGGACGCGGGCTGTGCTTCCAACACCTGCAGCCTAGAAGCACTGCACCAGCAGGTGGGGAGCCTGGAAGACGGGGTCACAGCATGCCCAACTTCCAACATTTTATCTCTTTCAGACAAGCCAGGATAGATGTTCAAAAACAATTAGTCTCCCATCAGCAATGCATGCTATGAGGACAATAATGCCTAGAAAATTCTCAGGGAGTATTTTTGGAAGATTTTCTATTGAAGAGACAGAGGCTCAGATTCATCAGGAGGTGGAAATAATGTCTCTGGCCCTGTCAGCAGCGTCTCCCCCATTCCAGGTTTAAAATAGGGTGATAGGGAATTCCCTGGCTACCCAGTGGTTAGGGCTCCGTGCTTTTGCTGGGAAGGGCGTGGGTTCAATCCCTGGTTGGGGAAATAAGATCCCTCAGGCCTGTGCAGCGCGGCCAAAAGATGAATGAACGAATGAATTCTAAAATTAAAAATAGAAAAATAAAATAGGGTGATTGATAACTAATTGACATAGCAGGACCTTGTCCCTTCCCAGGGAGACAGCCAGTGCGGTGCTAAGGGGGCCCAATAAAGGAGAAGAAAGGGGCTTCCAGATCTGAGACACGACCAGAGAGGGAAAACAGTCACCTTTATTTATTTTTGTTTTAACAATTAATTGTTAAAATACCTGAAGGAAGGAAACTATTAGGGCTGGCTCTGCACCAGGCAAGAATTCCCAAATTGTGGTAACTTGGCTGCACCCCAAAGTCCCTTTGTTCTCTCCACACCCTCCTGTAAACATACCCACGCACCACCACCCTGTATTATTTGTCGCCAATGAATTAGAATGAAAGTTCTAAGATAAAGCAGGATGAAGCACTGACAGCCAATCAGGACCCTTTCACACAAAACTCCCCATTAGAATTAACGGAGGACTGGTTTTTTGGTTTGTCTGTTTTTGCCTCCTAAGAATACTAACTAATTCCATGATTTCTGGTTAAGCCACTGGATTGGAGTGGCTCTTTGGGTAGAAACAGCCTAAACTTTCCTAAACTCTGAGATGAACAAGAACTATCACAGCATGTAAAAACAAGAATAACCAGCATGCTAAAATTATCCCCTTCTCAGAAAGGAAGAGAAATATCTGATTAGGAAAAAGATTTGTAAAACAATCTAATAACTACACAGTAACACTCAAAATAGATCTTGAAGAGTCTGAGAGATGCTTGGGCTAAAATCCCATAACTTGCTCCAGAATATTTGTCTAGCTGCATGCCCAAAAAGGACTGTACATAGTCATAGGAGCTGTCAAAGGAGTGGATCACCATCTCCACCACCACCACCATCGGATGAGCGGTTTATTAGATAGAACACGTAGTTAAATGTTTCTAATCCTGATTTCTTTTCCCTTATCTTGCTGAGCCTGGGTCCTGATGTTTGGCGCTCTTGCTGGATCATGGATTGTGTTAGTATTACTGCAGACACGAAAGAAAACCTCCCTCCAGTCCCCTCCACACAGCAGAACACTATAGGAGAAATCTGAATCAGAGTGTAAGTAGGACATTGTTCTCATCTGTAAAATTGGGCGGAGTCCATCTATTTGGGGGGATATATCCACAGATGCTGTGGGCTAGTATGAAAGACAATGATTCCTGTAGTTTCTACAGTGGCCACACCTTTGCTGTAAGGTTTATGTCTCTGAAATCATATCAACACCACTCACTCCAAGGAGATTTGAGCTAAAAACAGTGAGGAAAACAAGATTGGATAATAAAGATTATGTGATAGTTTATTTTATGTGTCAGCTTTGCTAAGCTATGGTGCCCGGGAGTTTGGTCAAACACTAGCCTAGATGCTGCTGTGAAGATATTTTGTAGATGTAATTAAGATTTACAATCAGTTGACTTTAAGTAAAGGGGATTACCCTTGATAATGTGAGTGTGCCTCATCCAATCAGTTGAAGGTCTTAAGAACAAATACTGAGGTTTATTGGTGAAGGAATTCTGTCTCAAGACAGAAATACCAACTCTGACCTTTGTTTCCAGCATGCTGGTCTGCCCTACAGATTTCAGTCTTGCTGAGTGCCACAATGGAGCCAATTTCTTAAAAATAATTCCTTCTGTGTGTGTGTGTGTGGTATGTGTGTTTGTACACACTTTTGATTCTGTTTCTCTGGAGAACACTGACATACAGATTTCAAGTGAATCTTTAGTGTGTGTGTGTATTTGTGTGTGTGTTTGCTACCTGTAAATTAAAACAACGATGAGACATTCAGTAATGCCTTTTTACATGACATTACACATAACTTGGACTCCTGATTTGGTTTGGGTACCCAGTCCCTCCCTAACAGCCCACCCACCTCACTGGAAACTGACCTAACCCCCCCAACCCCACCCCCGAGCCCCCCTCAGGCGTAGTCCTGATTGGTCCAAGGCTGAGAGATCCCCTTGCCAATGATTGGTTCAGTGGGATCATGTGGCTTAGAAAGGGCCAATGAGATATGAGAAGAAGTTTGCTCCGGACGTCCTTTAAGGTTTGTTCTCATTCTTCTGAGAGACTTTACAGAAGCAGCCGTTCTCTCTGCTGTTGGAGGAGAATGAAACAGTACCTGGATTGCTATTGGCAATAACCCTTTGATGGGAAATAGCCTGAGTCCCTGACGATGCTGTTGAGCTGGATGGATCAGTCATCCCTAAAAGCCTAAACTGACTCTCGTCTTCCTTTAAAGTGAGCCAATACGTTTTCTACTGTGCAAGTGAGTTTGAGGTTTCTTGAGGCTTCTTGTTAGTTGCAACCAAAGGACCAAGTTTTCTTGCCTTTCGTTTTTTTACCTATAAACTGGAAGGACAGAACTAGATAATCTAAGATCTCCTTGAACGCTCAGTATTTGTAAATTGCACGTTTAGGCACTAGCACTAACCGTATTTATCAATTACTGTTTAGAGAATCTGAATATTACTGTAGGTTTCTAAATACGTCTTCACTGTTAGAAATAAGTTTGCTTCTAAATACATCTTCATTTTAGAAACACGAAAATGACATGAATTTTAAATTCTTATAGTGTAATTTGATGAATCTTTTTCAGCAGCCTTAACTCTAGTCAGCCACTGTCAGCAATAATAATTTTCACTAATTTTTTTCAATATGTAAAAACTCTAACAAATGAACAATAACTAGAAAAAGAGTCTAATAGGGAAACGGGGAAAGGATAAGAGCAAACAGTTCCCAGCAAAAGAAATGCAAATGAATCTTAAACCTATGAAGAGGTGTTCAACCTCCCCCATAGAGAAAGAAATGCAAATTAAAATGACAGTGAGATTGTTTTTTTTCACCTAAAAGATTGGCAAATTATAAAAAGTTTAATAACACACTATTGGAGAAGCTCTAAGAAGATAGCAACATTCATACCAATAATGGGAATTATCACTGAAGACCAGCAATTACAGGTAAGGGTGGAAATGGTACAACCTTCAAGAAAGGCAATTTGGCATTATCTGTCAAAATTACAAATCCATATACTCTTTGAGGTAACCATTCCCCTTCTAGATCTTTATCCTACATTATCTGTCAAAATTACAAATCCATATTCACTTTGGTGTAACCATTCCCCTTGTAGATCTTTATCCTACAGTTATAGTTTCCCATTTATAAAATGATATTATTTGTAATTGCAATAATTGGAAACCACTTAAATATGTATCAATAGAGAAAAGATCAAACTATCATAGGTGTTACAATAGAATAATTCCCAGCTGTTAAAGAAATGGGGCAGTTCTGTATGCAGTAAAATGGAATAATCTCTAAATTGTATTTTAAATAAAAAGAGTAAGAGGAAGAGCAATGAGAATTATATGCTGCCATTTGTATTTTTAAAAAAGAATAACGACATATGTTTTTGTATAGGGATAAACTAGGAGACTACAAAGGAAACTGGGAATTGTGGTTATATCTAGGGATTGCAACGCGGGAACTAGAACACGGGTGAGAGCCAGGTTAACTTTTCCCTGGATATCTTTTTAAAAAAATGTTAACATATGAATGTATATCAGTTATTTTAAAATTAATGAACTTGGAAGGAAAGTAAAGTTATTATTATAAATACATTTCCTGATTGGCTATTGATAGTCATTCTGAAGCTAAATTACAGCGCTAATGTTTTGCATAAATGATAATTAATGATCAGATACGAAACAATGATTTGATACATTTGTTCTCATTTCACTTTCTGTCTAAATAAAGGTAGTAGAAAAAGGATCAGGAATTAAGGAGAGGAAATCAATCTTATCCATAATATTTTAAAATCTGGTTTGCTAGGCATTTACTTTTCTGTGCCTTCTACCCCTAAAGTGCCGAAACTAGATTTCTTCTAACCCAGTGTCCTATGGTTCACTCACATCCAGTCATTTGACAAATATTTACTAAATATTGGTGTGCAGTCACTGGAGCCTCAAATGAGAATACAACCCAGACAACTGCTGTCTTAAGGAGCTCAGTCTTTTCACTATTGTCTTCCTTCCAGATGGGTAGAAAGACGGATGGTGTAATCAATAAACTGAGGGCTGCAGGTCCTAAAACGTGGAGAACCCACAAGCAGAAAAACCCACCAACTGGTAGAGAAGATAGTGAGCGTTCACGGCTAACACTATTGGTCCACAGAAAACCGTTCCAGAATAAACCTTTTCCACTCCGGGGTTTCAATGCCCCAGTAAATGCTTATTTTAGGGAGAAGAATAAGAAAGAAGGGAGGATGGGAATGACACAGAAAAGCATGAACCCAATTGACAAAATAATCCAGGAGAAATAACCTCTGAACCTGGGATTAATACCTTCATTAATTCATCCACTTGTCTACAAATGTTTACTGAGAGCCTTCCATGTGCCCGGCGGGGATCTAAGAGTCACAGATGAACCAAAAGCATCCCCCAGCTTGGGAAGCTAACATGCAAGAGGCAATAAATCACTAAATGTATATTGTACTGGTAGGAGGTGATAAATGTTAGGAGTAAAGTAGAGCAGGGTCGGGAGCTGGAGTAACAGGGCCGCCACGTTGGATGGCTGGTGAGGGAAATTCTCTCTGAGGAGATGCTGTTGGAGCAGAGAATTGAAGAAAGTGAGGAGCCATGTGGGAACCTGGGTGAAGTGTTTTCTAGGCAGAGGAAGGAGCCCTAGCATAGAAATGCACTGAGGAAGTGGAAGACTCCATAAGCAAGATGAGTGAATGTCCTCGTGGAGTTTAGAAAAACACAGCTGAGGAACAGTGTTGGTGTTTCTTCCAGAAAACACACCCAACAGTTATGTAACTCCACACAGACAGTCCTGGATCTTTAAAGAACAAACCAAATCTTATTTAGAGACAGGCGTAGGAATCTGCTCATGTGGGATGTTCTGACCGAGAATTGCTTCCCCCCACGCTCAAGGATCCTTGGTTTCCTTCTCAGAGAAGCAGGACACTAGGCTCCGTATCTTTTTTTTTTTTTTTTTTTTTTTTTGTGGTACGTGGGGCTCTCACTGTTGTGGCCTCTCCCGTTGTGGAGCACAGGATCCAGACGCGCAGGCTCAGCGGCCATGGCTCACGGGCCCAGCCGCTCCGCGGCATGTGGGATCTTCCCGGACTGGGGCACGAACCCGCGTCCCCTGCATCGGCAGGCGGACTCTCAACCACTGCGCCACCAGGGAAGCCCCTAGGCTCCGTATCTTGAGGTGAACTTCAAAATATAAAATGTCTTGGAAAGATAAGACACAGATTTGAATTCATACCAAAGTAAAAATAACATTATCTTATACTTCTGTGAGCAGTACAGGGGAGGACAGGAGGGTGTTGAAAAAATTAAACACATACAACATGAAAACTGGAAGCCCTCAGATCAAGCTTCAGCTGCTGTGCTATTTCCTCTCAGACAATCACCAAACGGAAATATTCTTTCTCCCTGGAGAGAAAAAAGGTATTTCTGTTAAGCTTCCATAGCTTGTTAGAAATATCCCTTAGGGACATACAACTCCATTTGGAGTCTAATTATGTATTCACCCAGTGGTGAATTTAGCTACCTGGGAAATACCCAGGAAGATAATGCCATTTGCAGACAGCTGCACTAGGGGATGACACATTGTAAATTAATCAATGTATTCTGTTTTATACAATTCCAACTCTGATAAATGTTGCAGGTATAATAGAACAAAAGCCCCAAATCTGAAACAACCTAAGGAACAGATGGAAGCGTGACTGGAATTCAAAGCATCACTGTGAACCCCTTGGTTAGACTTCACGGTGCTAAAACCTTCCCACAGTTGGTACCTAAGGGGCTTCATTTCCTGGTTGTAGACCGTGGAAGGAAGTCTCCATTTATTCCACAAAAGACGCAAGTGAGTAGATACTCTGTGCTAGGTACAGGGCTGCTAAGGAAAACTAGGACCTGCCTCTTCCCAGATGGGTCCACCCACTTGCGGCCATTAAGCAGAGTGGGACTAAGGCTGACTTCATGCTCACATTCAAGGTCCTCTACTACCTTGGTTTTATTTTCACAAAGAAACTGCCATTTAGGGGTTACTGGTCAATGTTGGACTCAGGAGAATTGGAGCCGACCTCTGTGTTCTAAATAAGTCTCTGGAGTGGCCCATTAGTGATTTAAATGTTAAGTGGGTACCACCACTTCTGTTCAGGTGAGGGTATGAGCTTAGCACAAGGAGGACAGGGCCTCCTGGGAGGAAAGAAATTGAGACCTTCTTGTTAAGATTTGAACTGGTGTTTTGCACTCAGGGTTCCCCAGCTGAGACCAGATGCCAGAGGGGAAGAAAAGCGTTCAGGAAGAGACGTTCCACAATTGAAGGGAAGAAGAGAGTTCTGGATACGTGGGCTGGATCCAAATACCCAGGCCTAGATGTTCATATCAGAAGGCAGGCTTTAAATGTGTCCGGTTGATACCGATAGCCACGCTAACCCAGCTGATGTTCCAACATAGTCATGACTTAGTACTCAATAAGGAAGCAGGAAAGAGAGAGAGAGAAAGAGAGCCCTGAAAGAGCTCTCCGCTAAGAACTGTGGGGCCTCAGGCTCTCTGGCAAAGCAGAACATGAGGATGCTTCCACAAAAGATGCCCAGAGCTACCACTGCAAGAATGGCAGCCACGTGTAAAAAGCAAACACCTGAGAATCGCGTCAACCTCTCAGCATCGTTCACCTGCTGCACTCCTCATGCAGACATTTGCCACTACCTGTATCCGGCTTCACCTGCCAATCCTCCTTGCACAAAGATAGCTGCAAGCCACAGGAGCCAGTTCAGAATGACCTCAGGGCTGTTGGAAGCATGCCGGGGAGCATGTGGACTCCACAGGATGACGGAAGAACAGGGCTTGGACAATAATCAGGGACCCAGCAAAGCTGGGCAGCAAGAGGAATGGCTCCGGGACAGAGCTGCTGGCACCGCCTCCAGGGGCGTTCAGGGCCAAAGGGCCGTGGACTCTAAACACCGGAGGGCAAACTTCTCAGCTGCCCTGCATTTTCCCATCACTCCCCAGAAATTCGGTCCCGGGCTTGGAGGGCCAGCCTGGCAGAGCCTGAGTTCTGACCCTCAAGCTGAATGTCAAGGGGCAGGGAGGGGATTCTCCCAAACTCAGGCTCGGTGGAGAGAGAAGGACCCTGCTTCTCTCCCCTTGCGCACCCATCTCCCACCCCATAACACACAGCATGGAAAGGGGTCCCGGAAATAGGAAATGGGTATGTTTTGGGGCAGTCAAAAAATGATGCTTGGATGACAGTTGAGGGTGGAAATCAGAGAGGCAACAAAGAACAGGAAGAATAGATTCAACAGACAGCTTATCTCAAAATCCACGCAATTCGGGGGCTTCCCTCGTGGCGCAGTGGTTGAGAGTCTGCCTGCCGATGCAGGGGACATGGGTTCATGCCCCGGTCCGGGAGGATCCCACATGCCGCGGAGCGGCTGGGCCCGTGAGCCATGGCCGCTGAGCCTGTGCGTCCGGAGCCTGTGCTCCGCAACGGGAGAGGCCACAGCGGTGAGAGGCCCGCGTACCGCAAAAAAAAAAAAAAAAATCCACGCAATTCATACAGTCTGTCTTGGAATATGTAAAGATGCTGCAGGGAAAAGAACGATTACAACTTTAACAGTAACCCTGGGATTAATCCCTTGGTTAACTATAAAGAGATACCCGTATAGAAAAAAACAAAAAGTGACTGTTCTACCTGACCTGGACACTATTATTGAGAGATTTTGAGAAATAAGCTATCCAAAGTACATCTCAAAGTCACCTCAAAGTTATAAGTCACACAAATTTAATGTTAATTATATATTAGAACAGCTAGAAATGAGTCCAATTTATGATTTAGTAAAGCTATATTTTAATATAACATAGGTATATTCTGTAATACATTAGTCATTAGTACCTATTTTATAACCAGTATACACAGTACATTTATGTCTATTTTATGACCCTGAACATAATTTCACTATTTATATGATTTTAAAGGTTTATAAATGTTGTGGTTTTACATGTATTATATATTCTTAGTCTGGTCCATAATTTCTTTGAAACAAGAATGTAATCTCCAAAGCATTTAAGATTGACCTTGCCTTCCACAATAATCTGCTTTATAGCATGGTTTCCAGGGACACAGCAAAAACTGAGGCCTGGCCATTTGCTGTACTTTTGTATAAAATTTGATTTATTATTATAATAAAATGGTTAGGCTTTTTGGCTGGGTTTTCCTTGAACCTATAACTTTACAAAATCACACACAACTATAAACGCTTTTTGAAGTTTTCATTTTCCAAAGTAATATGTTCTATTAGTGTTTTGGGGCTATGATGGACATTTTTACTGACTAGTATAGGAAAAGGCTATACCAAATGTGTACAGGAAAAAAAGGCAAGTAGAGAACATACCTGAAGCTCCACTCCTCACCTGGGTCATTTGCTTACACCACAGCTGATGGAGGATTTTGTAATTGGCCTTTTCCCAACATTGCTCAATCGTTGGGCTGCCCCGATGCCTGCCTCCTGACAGCTCTCTACAAGCCTAAGGCTCCGCTCAACCCGTGCTATGCTTTTGGCGTGAGCTGATGATATATGTGAGTTGAGGATAGAAATTATTCTGAAATACGTATCAAATTCATTGATGAAAAACATGATTTGCATCTGCATGATTGCAGCCATCTAAAACTCTACATCCTGGTGTTGTGGGATGAATTATGTTGCCCCCAAATTCATATGTTGAAGTCCTAACCACCTCAGCAAGTGGCTGTGTTTGGAGATAGAGTGTTTAAAGTTTTGAAAGGGGAGTAGTCTTGTAGGACTGGACTGAATCTGATGCTATCTCCAAGAACACAGTGTCAGAAGTGAGTTAAATTGTAGGACACCCAGCTGGTGTCAGAGCATTGCTTCATGGTATGGGAGGAACCCCTACACATACATTGGAATTGGGTGTCTGAAGTCCTTCACCAGCCCAATCAGAGTCCAGTCCAATCGTATGGGGAGCTCTGGAGCTAATTATCTCATTAGAGTTATTCTAACTTGGGCCAAGATAGCCAGGTCTTATATTTCCACATAAATCAGATTGGTCACTGGTTGTTGGCCACCCAAAGAAAAGGCATGATCTTGGGTTTTCTTGGATGTGTAACAAATTACCGCAAACTTGTCAGCTTAAAACACCACAAATTGATCACCTCACAGTTTCCATAGGTCAGGAGTCTGGGAACAACCTGACTGGATCCTCTGCTTAGGGGCTCACCAAGCTGAAGTCAGGGTGTTATGCAGGGCTGCAGTTCTCATCTGGACTTGGGGTCTTCCAAGCTCAACAGCTTGCCTGGACTGGTTGCCTTCCACAGTCTCCCTAGATTATCATGGTGACATATGAACCCCGAAACCTCAGTGGCTTAATACAGTAAATGTTAATTTCTCTCTGATGTGAAGTCAGAGAGTCTTCCACGTATAATGATTTAGAGTATCTTATGGGCCCATCATCCTCTAGACCTTGGAGTTCTTGCTTCCAGCAAGTAAAACAGAAAGAGAAAAAGAAAAGAGAAAGTGACTTGTGTCAGTGTGCAAGTGACACCCATCACTTCCATTCACATTCCATTGGTGAGAACTAGTCCTCTGGTCCCACCTGGATGCAATGGGAGCTGGCCACGCAGACCCTGGCTGGGCCGTGCCCTCCCGATGACTCTACACCGTGGAGGGGAAGAACAGCTCTCTGCTGGACAGCTGGCTGCCTCTCTTACTTTCCCTTTACGCCTGACCACACTGTCACCAGCAGCTTCGTCCTTCGCACTCCACCACCTCCCCTCTCCACCTGCCCAACCCCGCCTGGGCCAGTGGGCATGTCCGGTTCTGATACGACCCCTTCTAGGATTCTCCAGTCTTCAGGATTCACCCTCCCGCCACCATACTTCGGCTATTATCAAGGTCTTCTTCCTTCCCTTCTAATAAATTCCACTGCTGAATTCTGAAAACCCCAGTGCGTCACAGTGAATCCACAAAAGAAGCCTCAAGGTGTGGTCAGTACTGGGAATGATGGAGAGAGGGGAAGAACAGGCCACGGGTCTACACGTATCATTCTTGCAGGGCGCTCCCCTCAGGAGGAGCGTGCAGCTCCAGATTGGCTTGGCTCGTTCGACACACCCTGATTAACAGCCACTGTCCGAGGGCTGGGTGGTGAAACCGCAAAGGAGAGTAAGACACGCCGGAGCTTCGAAGAGCTGAGTCCAATGAGGGAGATGAACTGTTAAACACACTTACAAGGCAGTGTGAAACACACCCAAAAGGAGGTTTGTAAAGGTCTGCAAGGACATCGGAGAGGCATGATCTAACTTTGCCCAGAGTGGTGCAAGACTTCTTCTAGAAGGCGACATTCAAGTTGAAGTTGAATAGATGAGAAAAGGGGAAGGGTATGCATTGCAGACCAAGCGTAAAACACCTGTCAAAATATGATTGTGGGAACAGCCCAAAGCTGCAGAAAACCCGAGCGTCCATTAACAGATGAATGGATAAACAAAATATGGTATATGCATCCGATGGAATAGTGTTCAGCCAAAAGAGGAGGGAAGTTCTGACACATGCCACAACTTGGAGGAACGTTTAAAATATTACTCTAAGTGAAAGAAGCCCGAGACAGGAGGACAAATATTGCATGATTTCACTTATGTGAAATATCTAAAACAGGAAAATTCATAGAGACAGAAAGTAGATTAGAGGCAACCAGGGGCTGGGGAAGGGAGAATGGGAAGTTCTTGTTTAATGGACACAGAGTTGCTGTTTGGGATGATGAAAACGTTTTGAGGATAGCTAGTGGTCATGGTTACACAGCACTGTGAATGTAATTAATGCCACTAACTTGTACACTTTAAAATGGCTAAAATGGCAAGCTATTCATATATTTTACCACAATTTTAAAAAAAGATATGGTTGTGTGGAAGAGTATAGGCAAAAGGAAGAGGTTTTTTGATTATCTCTATTTTAAAACCCAAAATCAAAGAGCAACTTGGGAACTTCCCTGGATGTCTATTGGTTAAGACTCTGTGCACGGGTTTGATCCCTGGTCAGGGAATTTAAGATCCGCAAGCCGCAAAGAGCAGCCAAAAAAAAAAAAAAAAAAAAAATCAACTTTGTCCCTGGCTATAGCCTGCAGTTTTCATTTTCTACACTAAAAGGGGAAGAATTGAGCAAAAACATCAGAAAAAGAGCCGCTTTCAGAATTTCATTGTCCAGGAGAATCTGCAGGCCAGCCCCAGTGAGATATCACCTTCTTTTCAGTGGACTATAGCTATTTGTGGTAAAAGAAAAACTCTGTGTGCTTCAACTATGACTTTCTTTTAACTGTTCTTTCTATTAGGCAGTAGTCCATTAAATGAGATTTAATTAAAGTTGATTTGATTGATAGTCTAAGATCTCATAGTCTTTCCAAAGGCTACATAGGTTTGTGTCATTGATCAAAAACAACCCTTGCCTTTTGGCAATCTTGTGGTAAACTGATTTATTTCCTTGGTAAAACCAGCAACACTATTGATCTCAGGAAACATCACTTCAGTCATTCCTGTGTAGTGGAGGTCCTTAACTGTTATTAAATCAGCTGTTCGTTGGCTGACACATCACAAATTGAAACTACACACACACAAATCACACAGCTGAAATTGAGAAGCCAAACCTGTCTTTATTGCACTGTGGAAACTAGAAATGGGATTTCATTCTGCCGAGGTTATCACATGGAAATAAAAAAATGCAAAACATCCCTCCTTTTAAAAATAATAAATGACATAAATCATCTTGACAGCTGACCATTACATTGTAACATTTCAGTGAGTTTTGCATTAATAGGAAGCTGAATTAGATTAATAACTATGCATTCTCCTAGGCATTTCAAGGAAATTAATTTAGCTCTTCACATGTCTGAGCAAAATGCTTTGAAAATATTAACTACCTGATTCTTATCACCAAAATCTTTTCCTTTACACCTATTTGCACATGGGGCTTTGCTAAGCACTTTTAAGCAATTCAAACTGATGGATTATATAATCTAAAACTGCAGTTTTCCTATTAAAAAAACAACCTGGAACTTGTTTATTTAAGTGTCAGCAGCACTTTTTTTAAAAAGTTGGATTATTTCTGGTTATAAAAGTGTGAAGGGGCTTCCCTGGTGGCGCAGTGGCTGAGAGTCCGCCTGCCGATGGAGGGGACAAGGGTTCGTGCCCCGGTCTGGGAGGATCCCACATGCTGCAGAGCAGCTGGGCCCATGAGCCATGGCTGCTGAGCCTGCGCGTCCGGAGCCTGTGCTCCGCAACGGGAGAGGCCGTAACAGAGACAGGCCCGCGTACCGCAAAAAGTGTGAGGAGGTCTTATTTCATACAAAGGATGCATCTTACAAGACCTTGCATAATTCAAGAAAGATTTTCTCAAGGGAAAAAACATAAAATAAGACAGATGTATTCTCAGAGCACATTTACAAGTTGTAACGTATTTGTACTTTAAAGCCACTTTTCCTGTCCCCAGTGTTATATCTAATATTCCAGAGTTGTCTCCCATATCAACTGCACCATGTTTCATCGTAGTTGTTTGCTCTTCCTCTTGGCATCTTATCACATATAGCTTCCCCTCAAAGTTATTGATCTGGGGGCGCATTGTTCAGCGTGAGCGCTTAACATCATTATTTTATGAATACTTGAATGACACTATTATAGGTCGTAAAAATAGTTTACATGATAATAACAGCAAATGCTAAAATAATAGCATAAAAAAAAATCACTTGCAGGAGTCCCATTGCATGTAAACAACAGCATGGTTTAGAGACTCCTGCAAAGCCAGGTTGACATTTTTGTTTACCAGCTAAAGTGGCAAGCCATGTTATAAAACTGTAGACAGGTTCACAATATTCCTTTTGTTCATCAACAATTAAATTACATGATTCTTGACAACTTTTTAAAATTTGGCATGATTGATGTATTTTTATCTTTGTACCTGAATTAAGATTTTAGTGGGATTTTTACATTGATGTTCTCTAGTGTACATACCCCATAGGGCTGCCTCCCAGGGGGCAGTAGAGGGAACTGGGAAAAGGATGTTTCATCAAAGTCCATGGTGGCTAGTGTACAGACTCAAGAGATGGAAGAGACACACCGTCATTTAGGAAGGATTTCATCTCCTGTCGCGTCTACAAGGCAGGAATTGCATGGCTCACGCTCGCCACAGAATAAAGATCACTCAAAATGCAGGTTCACTCCTAGCACCTTTCTCCTGCTACCTCTCTCAAAAGGGGTATGGATTTAGGGTAAAGCATAGTCTGTGTTTGATCCTGCCCTGGTCTGTGTTTCAGTCGCTGCTGTCCAACTGAGGGGGTTTAGGTCCCTCCCTCTGAGCCCAAGCTTCTGTATCAGTGAGTGATGGCTTTAATCTCCATCGACCTCCTCTCCTTGGGTGGTTGTAAATAGCAAGTGAGCTAATTACAGTCATTCTTAACAGAGGGAAGCATGCCAATTAGGTATTAGGGGCCTTACATGGTTTGGAAAAAACTTAGCATTCTTTCTTAAATGGAAGAGCAAAGATGTAGTTACCACTAGAACTGGAAATATACTAGCTAATTTTAAAATAAACTTATAGAAAATGTGAAAAATTCCAAAGTGCGTGAAGAAAAAGATAAATAATTTCATTATTCCACTGCTAAGAAATAAGCTTTCTAAAATTGTGGCATGTTTTTTTCCCTCCTTTTTCTATTGCTTTTATATTTTCCATTACTAATATCACATGTACTATTTTTTATTCCACTTCAAAAAAAACATTCCAGAGCATATTTACATATCAGTATATCATATCATGCTCAAAAAGCAGTTGTAATTGCTGCTTTCTAACCCAACATTTGGATGTTCTCCTCTATTACTGAACATTTGAACTGTTCCAGAAAATTAACGTTTTAAACATACTATTCTCCAAGTGTAGAGAACATTCCGAATTTTTCTATTTATCAAAAATTACAATATTGATTTCAAAATTCTAAAATTAAGTAGTTTGCTATATACTGATTAATACTTCATCTTGATTTGCCTCATTTTCAACCCCTGAAGGTCCAGCAGTAACAAAGTAACATCCTTGCCCTTAAGAAATGGACATTTTCGATCACCAATGTATATATAGTCTCATTATAAATGTATAGTGAGACAATGTATATACAATGTATATACAGACTCATTGACTTATACCCTTTAAATATAGGTAATTTGGGGACTTCCCTGGTGGCGCAGTGGTTAAGAATCCACCAGCCAATGCAAGGGACATGGGTTCGAGCCCACATGCCACAGAGCAACTAAGCCCATGCGCCGCAACTACTGAGCCTGCATGACACAACTACTGAAGCCCGAGTACCTAGAGCCCATCCTCTGCAAGAAGAGAAGCCACTGCAATGAGAAGCCCACGCACTGCAATGAAGAGTAGCCCCTGCTCTCCACAACTAGAGAAAGCCTACACACAGCAACGAAGACCCAACACAGCCAAAAATAAAATAAATAAATAAAATTTAAAAACCAGATGAGGAAACTGAGGCCCAGCATGAATAAATTACTTGTTCAAAACAAAACAAAACAAATAGGCAATTTTACTACACAAATTATATCTAAAATTAATTTTTAACAAACCTCAATGGATTAAAGTCATTTATTATAGTACTGGTGGTTAATGAGAATTAGCTACTTTAGGCTGCACACATCTAATGTCAGCTGGGTTCACTCATTACCTGTCTGCAAGTTTCCTGTATACAGGTAAGCTGGGCATCTGCTCTTGTCTGACTTGGTTGAGGCCTCTTAGCTGGGAAGCTATGCTCTAAGTCTTCATCCTCCTCTTGGCACCAGAGGGCTAACCTGGCCTTGTACTTCTCATGGCAGCGGTGAAGCCCAGGAGACACATGTACTCTTGAGGGGTAGGCTTGGAACTTACACACCATGAATTCTGCCTCATTCGTCTGGCAAAGCAAGTGGCATGGCTAAGCCCAGGTTCAGCAGGGGTGGCAGGAAGAATAGACCTTGACTCTTTTTTTTTGTTTCGAATTTTTGAATTTTATTTTATTTATTTTTTTATGCAGCAGGTTCTTATTAGTTATCCATTTTATACCTATTAGTATATGGACCTTGCCTCTTAAGTGAGAGAAAATGTAAAGTCACATGACAAAGGGTGTGGATATTAGTGCAGTCAACCTCAAGCTCCAAGTGGAGATATCAGAGGAGTATTTGGAAATACATGTATGGAATTCAAGGGTCTGGGCTGAAGATATACAATGGAGGGTTGTTGAAATAGGAATGTATTTGAGGTTATATGACTAGATGAATCACCTGAAAATGAATGTTGATAGAGAAGAGATTCAAGTCTGGGGAGATGAAGAAAACCAGCAGAGGATACCAAAATGGGATGCTGATAAGTTATGTAAAGAGAGAACATTATTCTAGAAGAGGAGCTCAGAACATGTTTTTTTTTTTTGGCTGTGTCGGGTCTTCGTTGCTGCACGTGGGCTTTCTCTAGTTGCAGCGAGTGGGGGCTACTCTTCGTTGCAGTGCACAGGTTTCTCATTGCGGTGGCTTCTCTTGTTGAGGAGCACGGGCCCTAGAGGGCATGGGCTTCAGTAGTTGTGGCGCGTGGGCTCAGCAGTTGTGGCTCATGGGCTCTAGAGCGCAGGCTCTGTAGTTGTGGCACATGGGCCTAGTTGCTCCGTGGCATGTGGAATCTTCCCGGACCAGGGATCAAGCCTGTGTCCCCTGCATTGGCAGGTAAATTCTTAACCACTGTGCGACCAGGGAAGTCCCAGAAGGTGTTTTAATAGGGAGGAATGATCAGTGTGTCCATCACTGCTCCATGAAATAAATAAAACTTTTTGAAACTGCTGCCTGGTTCTTTCTGCAGAGTCATGTCACAGTTGGGTACATCACTGTGCTAAGCTAGGGTGCAGTTAGCATCTAATAAAAACTGCCTTGCCACACCCACTCCACCTGCAGACACATAAACAAACCAGTTTAAGATTAGCTAAGCCCAGCCTAAACCAGGGCTTTTGCTACATTCATTCACTGATAGCTGCCAGGATGATTTCCAACATTTTAGTGAGATCTGTAGCCTAACTACTGTATATGTGTAACAAATATTTATTGGGCGCCTAGTTTGGTCACACACTGCTCCAGGCAATCAGGCTATAACAGAAAGTAAGATAAGTAGGTTTCTAGCTGTCATAGAGTTAACATTTCAGTGGAGGAAATAAACAAAAAACATAGACAGATGGGTAAACATAAATTAGCAAGTAATTTCAGATAGTGCTGAGTGTTGTGATGATGATAAAGCAGAATGATGACTAGAGAGTAACTGAGGAAATTACTTTTGATCATATGATCAGGTAAGGTGTCTCTGAGGAAGTGATAGTTGGCTGAAATCTGAATTATTCAAATTAGACAACTCCTCAGTGAGCCTCATTATAGCTCTTTGACCTTCCACCACTCCTGGGCTGCTGCACAGAAAGCAGAATCCCAGCATTATCTTCTGTTCTCCCTCTTGCCTTTCCCAGAGCCCCTGGAGAGCTGAAATAAAAGAGGAGAGTAAGGATGCCAGGGAAGGTAGACCAGATATCTGCTGAACCATGTGACCACAAATCCAGTCTCCTATGGCCAGAGAAGATTCCTTGTAAGGAATGGAACCCAGTTAAAGCTTTTCAAAAAACAGAAAGGTCTCATTTGATTCAGAAACTTTATCTTCTTTGTGGCAGGAAAAGAAGAAGATATTAACTCTGCAGAAGAGAAAGTCATAATTGACCTAAAGCCCCCTTGACTGCCATATCCTTCCAGCATTCTGCTATCAAAGAAGTGAAGGGAGGTGCTGGATGATATATGTGCCATGTCTCTCTGAGACCCATCAGCAAACTCAGATGGTGGAAATCATTACTGGAATGAAGACACTGGCTCAGAAGGACTAAAGAACTTACCCAAGGTCATCCAGTCAATAAGAAACAAAACCAGAATATGAACCAAGGGCTGGCTGTTTCCAAAGCCCATGCTCTTTCAGCTAAATGACCCCGCCCGGCTGCCAAACTGGACATCAAAAAACATAAACCATTAAAAGAAACAGGGCAGAACCAATTCATTTGTAAAATTCTTCTAAGAGGAAACAAAAGAGAGAGAGAGTGAGATCAATAACACCATGTTGTATTTTTAGTGATGGGTAGTGAGAGCAGCACACAACAATTTATAGAAAAGGAAAGGAATTTGTATTCCCTGGGGCTGGAAAGTTGTTGGACATTAATAGCAAGAAAATAGTTAGGAAGCTGACAAGAGGTAAAGGAAATGCCCTTGCTTTCTCCCCTGCAAAAACCTCACTGTAGGAAAAGTGGAAAGAACACAGGATTGAAAATTGAAGTAGGTTTGGGATAGAAAAAAACACAGGAGGGAAATATGAGAATGTTTGAAAGAAAAGAATATGAAATGAAAGAATTTCAGGGTAAAGAGAAAAATAAGAGTAGCTGTTGTAGAAGAGCAGGATGGTTAATTAACAAGGGGGATAAAAATGGCCTGCAGATAATATTCATCATCCTTCCCAGTTCTCCCGTGGCTTTATTTGTGCCCATCTGTCAGCTCAATTTTTCCAAGTGTCTGCAGCCACAAACACAAGCCATTAGTTTACTGAAAATATTACTGAAATTAGATTGCTTCTGGCCTTCCTGTTGTTTTTAACTTTTTCAAGCATTGTGTTTATCTGTGTGCCTATTTGTGTTTTCATTTGGCAAGTGTAGGTTTGCCCAGGCTCAGAAACATAGGCTTCCCAATTCACAACAAGAAAAAAACATGGGAAACTTTCCTGTGTTCGGAAGCACACCCATCTAATTTTGCAAAACAATTTTGTCAAATGTCCCTGTACGCACACCCCTGCTCCCCTGGGGTGAGAAATCTAAACCTGAAACATTCTGACAAAAAAAAAAAAACAAAGAAAACAATGGCAATGCTGCATTTATTTGCTTTAGCAAAAAACATACATAAACAAGTGGCTCTTATTATAAACACATCGTTTACGTTAAAAAAAAATTCATTATACTAAGAAACAAGTAGGTGGTACATTTAGATTATTCCCATTTTTATTTCAAAAACAGGGACAAAATTCTTCCGATCGACTCTGTCACAGGTTGATATGTCACCCCAATTGAAGCTGTTATCAAAGGAAGATAATTGTGACATTTTTAATGTTACGTAATCGAATTTTTAAATCAGCATTTGCATGTATATTATGAGAGTTGTGAAGAAGCAACTCCTCAAAGGGTCTGAGGCCTTGATTTGATTTCTTCAGCTTCCCAAGGTTGCCCCCAAAGAGCAGACAGGCCACCCAAATCTCCAGTTTGTCAAACGGGTCTGGCCCCAGGAGGGATTTGTGAGTGCTTTCCTTCAAAGAATACCACCCAGGCTGGTTGGCTGCAAATGTGAACTGCCTATTATTTCTCCTTCATTTCCCAGGACATCTGGGTGTTAGAGCTCCCAGCCTCCTAGTCCCTTCTCATGATCAGCAACTCTTTAACTGGAGAGTCACTGCTGCTTCACCTCCCGGCTCACTTGCTGGCAGTCTGGTGTGCAAGACAGAGGGGAGAGAGGTGGAGAGAGTGAAGAGCCAAGCAGCTTTTGGTGGTTTTGCAGGGAAGGAAAAAATCTTATTTTTTCTCTCTACCCATCTTAGGTTCATAGGCTGGGACCAAACTGATAAAAGACAGATTGGAAATTCCCTGGCGGTCCCGTGGTTAGCACTCTGTGCTTTTGCTGCCGAGGGTGTGGGTTCAATCCCCGGTCAGGGAACTAAGAACCTGCAAGCCCTTCAGCTTGGCCAAAAAATAATAATAATAATAATAGTAATAGTAAAATAAAAGACAGATTAACAAGAGAAAAAAATAAAAACAACACATTTAACTATGTGTATACATTCGCATGGGATTTCACAAAGAAATGGTACAGCCAGATGATTGAGGTTTATATACAATCCTAGGCTAAACAAAGGAAAAGGGGTTTGGGACTTCTGGGTGGGAGGGGCAAGCTATGGAAAGGTGACAAGTAAAAGTACTGTCAACAAGGGTTGTTTAGTGGGACGTGTTATGCAGACTTAAGTAGGTACCTTCTCCACTGAAGAGATGCTAAAAGTCCTTCTCCCCCTGATACAGGATGAGGAGGCTTTACAAAAGAATAAGTAAATTATGCCTGTTTTTAGAGCTTTTCCTGCATCTACTGTTTCTTAATGGCCTTTAACTCAAAATAGTCCAAATGTCAAAGGGAGCTATTTGGGGTGCCATATTCTTGAGGGAGAAAAACATGTTTTAAAGGCTGAAGGACTGGAGATTAAGCAATTAGCTTCCACAAAATAAAGCATGTATTTCAGTTACAAAAGCCAAAAAAAAAAAAATGAAGTGGCAGAAGGTACTGCAGGGGAGGAAAAATAATTTCCCCTCTACCCTTCTAGGTTTTTGGCAGAGATGCCCCTGCAATAAAAGAAAGATTAACAGGAGAAAAACAAACATAAGTTTAGTATACCTTCTGTATGCCTGTATACAAAACTGAGTGTGTCCCTGAAATGGCCCAGGCCAGGAGCTTAAATACCATCCTTAGCAAATGACAAAAAAAGATGTTGAGGGGTAGAGGAAGGCCTGTTAATGGGAGGTGACCAGGAATAGCATGGTAACAAGTAACAAGGTCATGGTTGTTATGCAAATCAAAGTCTTTGCCTTCTCAGTGGATAAAAGTTGCTAGGGATTTAGTCATCCTTCTCTTCCTGGTATGGAGAGACACCCCTACATATGGAGATTTTCTTGTAAATGTAAATATCTCCCACAAAAGGGTAATTTCTACTTAATTTTCAGAGCTTTTCCTGAGTCTGCTGTTTTTTAAAAAATAACAGCCCCAAATAATCTTTATGCCAAAGAGGCAGATTTTGGGGTGGCAAATCCTGTTCCCCTTCAGTACCCTTGTTACCAAACACAAGTTCCTGTGCCCAATGCACAGGGAGGCCAAAAAACTGAAACGTTTCTATAGGCAAAATTTGGGGTGAGGGCTGCAGGGTGTCTGACTTTCTTCTGATTGGTTGGTGGGGAGGGAACAGGGTGGTGTTTCAGGAATCCTGTGGTCAGCCTGAAGTTACCAGCCTCCACCTGGGTGAGGGCCTTAGTTCCTGCAGAAGAGCTCAAAGGTATTGTTATGAATATTCCTTCAGGAGGAACCAGGACCCTGCCACAAGCCTGCACTATTGTCTCTGAAGTCCCTCCCTTCCTTGATTGGCAATCTTTTTAATCTGCCCTTTGGAACTCAGGGAAAGTCTAAGAGGCTGAAAGAAGCCTATTTCCTACAAACAGGAAATGGGAGACGGACAGGATTTGTAGCCGAGAGGACCTCACCTGTTCAGTTTCACCCTGGTGGATTAAGGTCAGGATATCCCCAAATATTATGAGTGGACATTCCTGAGCCTACATAAAAGAGGGGGAAATCTGCAGATTGTGGCAGATTTGCCCCAAATGTTAACCAAGCTCACTTCAAATGGTCATTTTCCTTTGTGTTTAAATGTCTGTTGATGCCCTTCTACTCTGAACAATCAAGAACATATTATAGTTGTATCTGGTGGAGCCAATCAATATGTTCAGATGCACAAGGAGAACAGTAGGAGACCAGAATATGTCACTCCAAAATATGCCTCTTTAGCATGAGGATTATTGTGAGCTGATTATTTAATAATCAATAGACACAGAGAAGCTCTGAAGACAAAACATACAAATTTACATTGTTAAAGGAAGTCTCCATTTGTAAGGTGTCTCCCTCTATTACCTGAAAAGTGGGTTCACCTCTTGACGGGTGTTGAGCCAATAGACACAATCAAGCCAAAGATCAGGAAAAGAAAGGATTTAATACTTGCAGCAACTAAGGAGAGCTCCAGGGACCTTTCCCAAAGCAGTGTCTCCCTGAACAGAAAAACTGGGAAAGTTTTGTTTTTCTTTTTCTTTTTATAAATGTATTTATTTATTTTTGGCTGCATTGGGTTCTTCATTGCTGCACGCGGGCTTTCTCTAGCTGCGGTGAGCAGGGGCTACTGTTTGTTGCAGTGCGTGGGCTTCTTATTGCGGTGGCTCCTCTTGCTGCCAAGCACGGGCTCTAGGCGCACAGGCTTCAGTAGTTGTGGCACACGGGCTCAGTAGTTGTGGCACACGGGCTCAGTAGTTGTGGCTTGCGGGCTCTAGAGGGCAGGCTCAGGAGTTATGGCGCACGGGCTTAGTTGCTCTGCGGCATGTGGGATCTTCCCAGACCAGGGCTTGAACCCGTGTCCCCTACATTGGCAGGCGGATTCTTAACCACTGCGCCACCAGGGAAGCCCAAAACTGGAGAAGTTTTAAGCTAAGGGTACATGTTTATTCATGAAGAGGCTTGAGCAGAGGAGAATTGAGCATAGAAGTGGGGCAAAGGTCGACAGAGTTTAAGTTTTAGTTGATTGATCAGGGGGATCAACAACATCATTCCATCCCCCACCTTGGTGGGGGCCTTAGTTCCTACAGAGCTCAATGACTATATCAGATTATCATGTATATCCCTTGAGGAGGAACCATGACTTGTTTTATGGCTGAACTATTGTTTCTTGACTGCTTTTCCTTCGTTCCTGCTTTCCTTCACTTCCCTGAAGATCATTAATTACTAAGACCTATTCAAGGGCAGGCATTGTGGCCAGGCTTAGATCACAAAATGGCTTAGGCCCAAAATGGTTTCTCTTATGCCAAGAAAGCCATGCCCAGTTCTCTTTCTCCAGGGACCCCTCCCCCATCTGAGTACACCTCTTTGTATCAGGAAAAGAAGGATGACTCTTAATCACAAAAGACTCATCAAGACTTTGACTTAAACCTGTATAACAAAACTGATCTTGTTCACCATGCTTTTCCCGGGCACCTTCCATAGCTCGTATCCCCCGGACCGAGAATTCCCCAAACTTTTTTTTCCTTTGTTGGTACTTAAACCCAAGTTCTAACCACCCCTTTGAGTTACTCATCTCTGGGTACTCCCACGTATTATTTGTGTAATGCGCATGTTGATAAACGATAACTAGCTTTTCTTTTGTTAATTTGTCTTTTTTTGTAGATCGGCAGTTGAGGGCCTAGAAGGGTATCTCAGAAACCAAACTCTGCTCACTGAGTAAAATGAAGTACATAGAAAGATGAGTTTATTACGAGAGTTTTGACTTACAAGCTGGGAAGCTCAAGGCTACGTACAGGAGCAATGAGCTCCAACTTACTCACAGACTAAAGGGTTCTTATGGAGTAAATCAGAAGTCTTCAGCTTTTTTAGCTGATTGGTTGCCTAGTGGTCTTATTTGAATCAGGGTCGCTGAGTCCGGGGAGCAAGGAAATCCGAAGATGGCATGAACGGTCTTGGCATTTGAGGATCGGCCGGCTGAATATACCATGTTTCTGGTCCAGCAGAGCCTTTACAGGGGCATGAAAGCTACCTAAGTTTCTGTTTGTTGATGCAGCACCCCAGTAGGAGCAGCTCCATCTTGGACCTAGAAATGTATTCCAAAAGTAGAAGAGGGCTTCCCTGGTGGCGCAGTGGTTGAGAGTCCACCTGCCGATACAGGGGACGCGGGTTCGTGCCCCGGTCCGGGAGGATCCCACATGCCGCGGAGTGGCTGGGCCCGTGAGCCATGGCCGCTGAGCCTGCGCGTCGGGAGCCTGTGCTCCGCAACGGGAGAGGCCACAACAGTGAGAGGCCCACGTACTGCAAAAAAAAAAAAAAAAAAAAAAAAAAGAATAAATCATGTTCTCTGTCTTCTATATTGGTATAGAGGGGTCTTTTTGTTGGCAGGATTTTTTTTCCCAGCGCTCAGGATGGCAGATGCAGGTATGGGAGGGGGATAGTACGGATACCATGGAAGCAAAGGATGAAAGGAAGGTCAGAGTCCATGGATCAGGCCAAATCCAAAGGCATAGGCCTAGGTAGAAATGGTCAGTGACCAGAGGCAGCTGTGCTCTCCCATCCTTGGATTTCATTCTCTCCCCCTGTGCCCTCGTGTTCTTTGATGTTTAGCAGGCTGCCGCCTTTATCTTGTCCCTGGTCTTTGGAGACAGGTGGCTCCCTGAGCAAGAGACTAGAAATTCCCCTGCCCTCTTAGGGCTCTCAAAACAAGACTGTAGCATTTGCTGAAGCCCAGTTCAACAGGTGTACAAGCAAGAGTAGTGAGTGATAAGACGGTGAAGGAAATTGGGCCTGTGGTCCAGATGAATGACCAGACTGGTGACAGAAGTTAGAAGGAGTGTGAGACAAGAGGTAAAAAGCAGTAGGACTTGGCAATTGGTTAGGGATGAGGAGAAGAAAGACTCAAAACAAGGCTCTAAGATTTCAGATATAGACCAGGAGGACCACTGAGCTATGGGCAGATGAGGAAGTCAGGGGAATGAGAAGGGGCCAGGACTGGGGTAGATCTCATGGAAAATTCGCTTCGTTTTAGACATAATGAATTCAAGACAGTGGTAGGACGGCCAGGCTGAATATATTCTGCAGAAAGTAAAAATGTTAGATGTGCTCAGGAGAAGTTAAATTTTGAAATTCATTCCATTTGTGTTGAAGTGGGGGCTGAAGCTTAGAAATGAGTGAGAGGACCAAATATGCAAACAGAGGACCGAAACTCTGAGTACAGAATCCTGGTCAACACTTAGCATCAGGGACCAGGAGGAGGCAGAGGAGCCAGAAAAGGAGTTAGGAGAAACTGTCAGAGAGAGGGATAGACAACCAGGACCCTGTAAAATTATAATATTTTCAAGATTAGAGTATTAATTTCCTAGGGCTGCCATAACAAAACGTCATAAACAGAACGGCTTGAAACAACAGAAATTGATTGTTTCACAGTTCTGGGGACTAGAAGTCCAAAGTCATGGTGTCGGCAGGGTTAGGTGCCCTCTGAAAACTGTAGGAAAGACTCTTTCCTTGCCTCTTGTTGCTTCTGGGGGTTGTCACCAATCGCTGGTATTCCTTGGCTTGCAACTGCCTTAGTCCTATCTTACCTCCATCGTCACACAGCTATGGGCTCCCTCTGTGTCTCTATTTCTTTTCTTGTAAGGACATTAGTCATATTGGATTCGCGTCCAACCTAATGATCTTACCTTAACTTGATTACATCTGCAAAGACCCTATTTCTATATAAGGTCACATTCATAGTTGCTGGAGGCTAGGACTTCACATATCGTTTGGGGGGACAACATTCAGCCCGTAACAGTTAATCTCAAAGGAGGAAGCGACTGGCATTACATGCTTTTAAGGAAGCTGGGACCATTTGTGAAAGCTGATGAGTGAACATCTCAGTAAAGTGGTGGTGATGGAAGCCAGCTTTCAAGAGCTAAACAGTACAGTAAAAGAGGCAGTTAGTATAGCCTGCGAGTTAGAATGTGGCTGGTGACAGTAGTGGGATAGGGTGGCAGCATGAAGAAATTAGTCTTTACCTCTTGGTGCTGCTGTGGCCCTGATCACAGAAACTCCCTTACCTGGATCGCTTCCACATTGTTCTCTCATTTTCCTGCTTCAGAGTCTGTGCCCTCCTCGGGGCCACCCACCAACATCCTGTTTCCGGTCTGAAGGATGCCTTGGCTCATCTGCTGGGCAGAGATAACCGATGTGCCAGTGAATGTTGAGCCCAGGGACCCAACCACCTCCTCTTTCCTGGCCATCTCAGTATTCCCAAAGAAAGTGGGAAGATTTTCCTAAGATTAGTAATTCTGTGATTAAGGTTTGTACGTGAGAACTATGTAACTGAGGGTACACACTTCTAAACAGTAGAACAATTTAACCCTCACATTTCTATAGAGTATATGAGGAGAGATGATTAGATGTGTAAGTCAAAGAGGAGGCAAGGAATGAATTCTTCCCTGGAGTCTCTAGAAGTAACCAGCCCTGCCAGCACCTTGATTTTAGTCTCATAGGACTCATTTCAAACCTCCATTCTCCAGAACTGTAAAAAGAATTAAGACTGTGTTGTTTTAAACCACTAAGACTATAGTAATTTTTTACAGCAGCAATAGGAAACTAATACACAAATCAGCCTCATATTTAAAGGCCCCCAAATGCAGCTCAGGCTCTCCTCCTATATGACCACTTGACTCTGCCTGTTTAGGTTACATGCCCACAATTTCTGGTGTTCCCACCCTGGTGGAGTCCTCTCCGTCTTCCTTTTCTTGTCTCTTTTGGGTCCCACCCCACCCAAACTTCATCCCTTCCAAATGCAAGAAAAAAGAAAATCTCTGTCTCACTTGGTAGAGACTGAAAATAACAAAACAAGGACAAGAAAGAGGCAGAGCAAGTGGCCCTCAGGATGCTTACAAACCCGGAGGCATTGTTATTAGTAATTAAGGGGTTGCTGGTAAATGTTCTGGCACATTAGTGAAAATATGGCAGGTTCACTACATCAGTTCATATATTAAGTGCTGTGCTTTATAATGTTCATAAAAAGGAGTGCTATTTAGACCTTGCCAGGACCTCTCCCAAGGGAACTGTATGTTTTCTGACTTTTGGAAAAGATTCTCCAAAAAAAATTAAAAAAAAAAAAAAAAAAAAAAGGAAGCAGAAAACAGAACTGCCCAGTTACCTGCCTTTTTGGTCTCTATTTATACCTCCCAGTTTTATAGGTCTGTGCAGAGGAGTCAAGACTTAACATCTTAGATCAGTGCCTGGCCCATATTAGCACTGATTAGATGTTAGATATTATTATTATTACTAGAATTAATTTCTCTGATCATTTTGAATTAGTTAAGTAATTACCTTCTCCTCTTTAAAAGAACCCTCAGGATTGTTAGAAAATAAAAAAAGAAATGCACAAAGGTCTAACTGGGCTTTGCTGTTCTTGGGAAGCACTGCCTGCTTCAAGTACAACTTTTTACATATGCATCTGCATTAAAATGAGATTTTTTTGCCTTCTTCTCTCATCTACCAGAACAAATGAAATATATCTGTTGCTCTGACAGAAATACATAGATTGACCTTGATCATGGATTATTCCAGACTTGTCCAAGCAACCTGCCTTGCCCACAGGTAGATTCAAAGGACAGATTCCAGGTGCAGAGACAAATATGATGGAGATCTGCATTTGCCCAAAAATTCTAGAGGGAAAGCTTCAGAAAGAACGTCCTCTTGCTGCACCCAGGATCAAGAGTGATTTGGCTATATGAAAACCCAGGTAGCTTGGCCTCATACCTTGAACTTCACCTCACACCTGATCATGCTTTCCATCTCTTTGCAGCCCACCCCCACTTTCTCCTTGCCTCTTTATTTCAGGATCTTTCCTCTCTCCTCCCACTCCCTTCCACAGGAACCCTGACTCTCCCACCTGTGCCTCCACAGCAAGGTTCTCTGTGCCTTGTCCATTTTCCTCTAAATGGAAGGGGTCTTGGAAAAAAGAAACCTAAATAGACAGAGCTATAAACATGGGATTCATTTTTGAAAACTGTTCATGCATTTGTACGCATAAAGTCAAAGCAGGGGATAGAGTCACAAAGAATGATCTTCAAAGCAAATTGCAGCATCTTCTATGCCTCACATCAACTTATAAACTGTAAAGAAATACATTAACTTGAGTTTTTCATCCCTTTATCCTTACTCACCTGAGTGTCTAACAGCTAGCAAATGTCTCATGTGGAATTTTAATGTACACAGACCATTTCATGTTATTAAAGGACCTAAAATTTATATGCAAAGGTGAGAGTCTCAAAAGTGAGTTCTTTTGCAGCCTTATTCGATCTCAGCCTTCTTTTCCTCTGAGGCTCCCAAAAAGGCCAGCACTCCATCCTGGAAATGTAATGTCAGCTCACGATCTATCAAGCAACTATTGCTGCACCGCCGAGCACACCAAAGGGAGCAATTATTTGTATTTCCAAGAAACCGGATTTGTCTAAGAAATCTTCACATCTATTTTCTCACCTAAAGACTATGAAAATAAATCTTGAGTGGAGAAGTGACCACTAGTTTACAGTCTGCATCATCTACTTCATGTTGCTACATATTTACTCAAGGATGAGCCTCCCTAGCACTGTTTTCCAGTTTTATAGGAAGCAGTGTTGTTTGCTGGCCATACGTTTAATGGGGAAAAGTTCATTCTTATAGGAGTTACAGAAACAACCAATCACTGATCTGGCCAGCTCACTCCTTCAAGACAGAGCTATATTTAAAACTTACTCCATAATTGCTAATGTAAAGTGCCTGCAGTACTTAGTACCCACTAAGATATTAGAAGTCTACCTGGTTTGGGACTTCCCTGGCAGTCCAGTGGTTAAGACTGTGCGCTTCCATTGCAGGGGCGCAGGTTCAATCCCTGGTTGGGAACTAAGATCCCACATGCTGCACAGCCAAAAAAAAAAATCTGTCTACCCAGTTTGAATTAGCCCTCCCCTGCCCCTTTTCTGAGTATGTTAGTTATTTATCAATAATGGAGTAAGCTGAGTAAGCTTTCCTTAAGTCTAATTTAAATAAAGCAGAAGATAAATGAACTATGTCCTTGGATTTTATCCCATGTTGAATAAATAACCATGTGCAAACCTTCAGGAATACAGCTAAAAATAAGAATGGAAACACATTCCCCCAAAAGACTCATGGTTGCCCTTGACAATCATCTCAAAAGATTAAGAGCACACGTCAGATCCCAAGATCCACCTGTCTGTAATAATTCAACTCAGTAAACCTTTATCAATCATTTGCCATGTACAAGTGACTGGGCTTGTCATCTCAGCATAAAGATGAATAAGACATGGTACCTGCACCAGAAGAACTTATTCATTTCTCATCCATTAAGGTATTGACACCTTTTTAGTATCCAACTTTATTTTCTGTTCCCAACGAGACTTGCATTAGACAGAATCAAAGCATGTCCTGCCCCATGTGGCGTGAGTTAAATCTATAGTCAAAACACAAAAAAGGAAGAGAAAAATATAAACAATTTTTCCCTAGAAAATCAATTTGTGTTGATTGGAATCTCTTTTCTCAGAATAGTTTTAGCTCAAAACTCTTACATGAATTCTAAATATTTGTTCTCATAGCAATTTTGCTTCTGTTGCTCTAAGACCCATAGGGAAAATCCTACGCTTTATTACATGAAAGGAGGGGAATCAAGCTTCCTTCTCCTTAGCAAAACACAAAACCAGTGAGAGAAGGCTGTTGAAAGAAGAAACCCCATCAAGTCTGTGCAATTTGGAGAGTTCCTCTTACGCTGAAATTTTGAACACAGACAAAATGCTGAATGGGTAATGCCCAGAGACAACCAAATTTTTTAAAAATTTATTTATTTATTTTTGGCTGCGTTGGGTCTTTGTTGCTGCGCACAGGCTTTCTCTAGTTGCGGAGAGTGGGGGCTACTCTTCGTGGTGGTGTGCGGGCTTCTCACTGTGGTGGCTTCTCTTGTTGCAGAGCACAGGCTCTAGGCGTGCGGGATTCGGTAGTCGTGGCTCATGGGCTATCTTAGAGCGCAGGCTCAGTAGCTGTGGTGCACGGGCTTACTTGCTCTGCGGCATGTGGCATCTTCCCAGACCAGGGCTCGAACCCGTGTCCCCTGAATTGGCAGACGGATTCTTAACCACTGCGCCACCAGGGAAGTTGGAGACAACCAATCCTAATGAGACCTACAGAGTTCGAGTGTTTGAATTCAAATCAGCAGTGTGAGATATAGAAAGTGCCACCCATGTCAGGAGAGCTGGAGCCAGCTCTAATCTCTAGCAAGTCCAGACTCAGGCTAGAGCATTTCCTCAAATGACAATGCATTAGGTTGACCAGTTGGCTGGGCTGGGCTGGGCTGGGCAAAGGACTTCAGGTTATCAGAGACATGATGTCAAAATGTTGACAACGACAAGAACCAATCCTGTCACAGCAGAAATCCACCCCCGCATATGATAATCATTATGCCTGGTGCTAATGTGTGGTAAATTATTTAATGGCCATGAATTCCTTCCAGCCCAGTATGCTCCACACTTTGCAATGTAGCATTGCAGATCCTCCTATCCAGCAGAATTATTTGTGTTTTTTTCTTTATTTCTTGTTTTTTTTTTTTTTTTTTTTTTTTTTGGCTGCCCCGCGTGGCCTGTGGGATCTTAGTTCCCTGACCAGGGATCAAACCTGTGCCCCCTACAGTGGAAGCACTGAGTCTTAACCACTGTACTGCCAGGGAAGTCCCTATTTGTTATTATTTCTTGATCAACTAAATGTGATGGAGCTGATACTGTATGAGTTCTGGAGTCTAGGCTTTAAGAGACCATCTTGGAGCCTCCACATTTAAAAGAAAAACAAAATTTCCTATTACTCTTAAGCTGCTAAAGTGCAAGTGTGCAATTTTTGTGGAGTATTTCTGCGACGCCCAGCCCCAGTCCATGGCACTGTGTGGAGTCCATCATAACACAACAGGAGTTCAATTAATGAAGACTAAACCAAGTGAAACAACTAGAAAAACAGGTCCGACTTGGACAGCCTAAGTAAAATACTCCCTAAACTGATCACCATAAGAGCTAATCCTTTCAATGAGGCTCTGAATTTGAATGCTATTGGATGCAGCCTACTGAATACCTCTCTTTTGGGTTTCGGCTAGAAAACCTGACAGCACTGCCTCAATTCTGGGCCTGGCCATTTGACCAACATGGTGACAGACTCACCTCCCACCCATGTTTCTTCTGCCAAGCAAGAGCTTTTTCTCTTTGTTTTCTGTTGTTGTTTTGTTTTGAAATTTAACTTGACTGGGAAAATCAAACTTCATGGATACAAATTATGAAGGCCTGGAGGGGTTTAGAGAGCACTGATTTTGTGGCCTATTGTTTTTCCCAAGTTTACATAGTAGCTTGGCTGGCATAACTTCAAACATCCTCAGCTTTGCCTAGAGGAGGAACCCTTCCCCAGATGCCCTTCATTTTGGTCCTTGAACTTTTCTTCTGCTGTTCTCTCCACTGGGTACCCTCTTTACCCCACCTCTCCATTTCAGCTGGACAGGGTAGTAAAAAAGCACAGGATTTGGAGATGGTTTCTAGCCAACCCCCTGGAATTCTGTAGGCACATGACAGCTGGTTGCCCAATCCAAACCTTGCACCATACTCTCCTCATAGGGCTCAGCAAGAGGCAGAGGTCATCCACAGAAACAGAAAAAGCATGATAGACATCACTATCTTTCTTTTGTCTCTCTCCAGGTATCACAGAGGTAGAGGGAACTAAGAGAAGTAAAATACACAGGTCAGGAATTTGGGGGAAGTCCTTCTGCTTAGGAGTTGAAGGTGACAAGAAGCATTGAGGGGAAAACAGGGCCTGGGAGCATGAAATGGGTCCAGTACCTCCCCTCCCCTCCCCCTCCCTCCCCTCCCCCTCCCTCCCCCCCCCCCCCCACCATGATGCACAACTTCAGTAGGGCACCATTCACATTGACCCCCAGAGTTAAGCAATGGGGACAGAGTTGTGCTTCCGTGGAAAACTACAAAATGTCTAGATTCTAGAGGACTCCTCTCTGGGCTATACAGTGTCATGAGGGCTATTTTACAGCTTTGTGAATTGTACATGACTGATGGCAGTGCAAAATAATTCTGGGCGATAGACATGCAAATTTTGTCCTATCCCCAGCAGTTTCATGGACTTCACTTTCCTAAAGTAAAAGCTGGGTTGGGGGTGCTTTTGCATATTAATTTCAACATTCCCATATTCATAGGCTGGTTCTTTTTCTACTTTCCATTGAACTGGTTTTAACACCTCACCAGTTTGAGTTAAATAAAATATGTAGCATGTGTTCATATATCAGTATGAGAGTTGTGATTTTACCTTTTTAAAAAAAAATGATTCTTTAAGAGTCCACAGTAAGAACCTACTTGAGTCCTTCCCTGTGATCCAGCTGTAAGCATCCAAAACTTGCTAGAAAGGAAGCTATAGCTGAGAACGAAATGCTCACTCAGCTCAGGGCACATTAGCATAACAATAGACTCTTCACTCCTGGAGGTGCAGACTTTTTTCCTTTCTTTCTCAGGGCTCCCCTGAGGTGAAACCCTATTACCCCAGGGATGGTGTTTTAATTCACTTCTAAGTGACTGGACACAAGCTGGCTTTGCATCCTCAATCCACTGGAGCCTGGATTCCTTTGCAAGTAAATAAAATTTAACACTCCTTTTCTAACAGCCCTTAAGGTCAGCAGCAACAAGGAGCTACTAAGAAATTTTCATAACTAAAGGGCAAGATTTTACTTTGAATGCTAAGTAAGGCTCTTTAAAGATAAAAATCAAAGCCCTGGCCATTTCCTATAGTATGTAATTCCCCAACTCTTCTTTTTCTCCTGCCTGTCCTCCCTCTATTGGAAGGCACAGTATTCTTTGTATGGTCATCAAAATGTATTTGGTACCAAAACACACCCGAAGCTCTGTCAGGAATCTTAGCCTATTGGAGCTACCTGAGGGTTTCTGGGTCTTTTATTTTGTTGAAACTCAGAGACTCAGAAGAGACGATACAAACGGCAACTGAAGAGCCAGGATATAAAATTAGTGGTTCCAAATTCATTGCTTTTTTTCCCTATTACATCCCGATGCAAGACTGTGGTCTCCAAAGTAAAGTGTAGGAAGAAATTATTAAAATTTGCTTCAAGTTATTTTTCTTTATTTTTAACTTAAAATCATTTTATTTTTAATGTATTTTTTAAACATTTTATGTATGTTTTACAATATAATACAGCAGAACTACAGTATGTGCATATAATTTATAAATGAATGAATAAAGAAATGTCAGGGGTGTGTGCTCAAAAAAAATTATGATAAGGGCGACAAATCAAAATAATTTAGAGGCCTTTTCTTTAGTGCTGATATTGAACTCTAAGCCCCGTGTTTCCTGAAAGCAGGGATGGTAGAGAAATTCTTCCACCATTTTGTATTCCCAGAAACACAAAGGACAACCAAAGTAAGATCCACCTCTGGTCTTCTTAAGACCAACTAGAAAGAATTAGAAAAATTAGAACAAGCAAATGTTGGTTCTGAGATGATCAGAGCTGGTTGACCCTAAGAACTGAGTTATTTGTTGTTATAGACAGAATTGTTTACCCCTAAATTTACACATTAAAGCCCAAGTCCCCAGTGTGACTATATTTGGAGACAGGGACTTGGGGGAGGTAATTAAGTTAACAGGAGGTTGTAGAGGTGGGACCCTAATCCTATAGGACAGGTGTCCCTATAAGAAGAGACACCAGAGATCTCTCTTATTTCCTCGCCCCACGTGCAAACAGAGAGGAAAGGCCATGTGAGCACAGTGAGAAGGTGGCCATCTGCAAGAGAGGAAGAGAAGTCTCACCAGAGACCAGCCCTGACGACACGTTGATCTTAGACTTGTAGCCTTCAGAACTGTGAAATAATAAATTTCCTTTGTTTAAGCTGCCCAGTCTATGGTATTTTGTTTTAGAAGCCCAAATGTCCTAAGACTGCCCAATGCTTAATACAGATGTATGCTATAGAAATTAAGAGAGAGGTCAAGGAAGATCTGATGAAGTGGGATTTGATGTATGGATATTGAAGCAAGATAGTTAGAGATGGTAACAAATGCCGACTTGGCTGGAAAGTCCGTGATCAAGGTGCCAGCATGGTCATGTTCTGGTAATAGCACTCTTCCTGGTTCATAGCCAGTGCCTTCTCTCTGTGTCCTCACATGGTGAAAGTGGCTAGGGATCTCTCTGGAGGCTCTTTTAAAAGGGCACTAATCCCATACATGAGGGCTCCACCCTCATATCTTAAGCACCTCCCAAAAGTCCCCACCTCCTAGAGCCAACATCTTTGGAGGTTAGAATTTTAACACATGCATTTTGAGAAGATGCAAAGCCTTTTCTTCACTGGCTTCACGATTCCAAATACAATCATTGCAAACTAAGGATAAAGTATCTACAAATGGCGCAGAGAAGCATGCTTCGGCAAACAACTGTAGTGCCCTGAGTTTGGGTAAGGACTGGACTTCTGGGTGATGAGAACTGTGAGGTAGTAGAGGTACAGGAGAAAGGGGGTGACTCCCAGACACAACCAGTCCATCTCCAAACCTAGTCCCTCTCTTCCAGGAACCTCACTTTCAGGGATGGTGTGATGAACTTTTTAACAGCACTCAGTGCATTAATCTGGGCCTCCTGTGTTATATCTCTTTTCTTCCTAACATTCATAACTTCTCATTCTTTGGACTAAATTTTTCTTTATTTCTTAAAGAAATTTTCTATCACCAGTATAAAATATTAGGCTGGTGGCAAGGGCCCATACAATCTAAAAACCTGAAGCTCTGGAAAGGTGGTAACATAAGCAACTAAAATCTAAAATGAGAACCAGGGACTTCCCTGGTGGTGCAGTGGTTAAGAATCCGTCTGCCAGTGCAGGGGACGCAGGTGTGATCCCTGGTCCGGGAAGATCCCACATGCCGCAGAGCTACTGAAGCCCGCACACCTAGAGCCCATGCCCCACAACAAGAGAAGCCACCACAATGAGAAGCCCTCACACCACAACGAAGAGTAGCCCCCGGCTCACCGCTACTAGAGAAAGCCTGCGCACAGCAATAAAGACCCAAGGTAGCCAAAAATAAATTTAAAAATTTAAATAAATTAATTAATTAAATAAAATGAGAACCAGATGCCTCACCCAGGACCCCTCTTGGAGGGATCACACCCAAGTCACATGACCATGCTATAAAAAGGATTTAATAGGCTTGGGTTTGCAAAGTCAATTTGAAATAGTTATCAAGTTCCCCCTGCGCACCCTGTTATCCATGTACATGTTTATGTTTGCATATGCTTTTCAGTCTCAGGGGCCTAGCTTTTCACAGCCATTGTTAACAGGACTGAAAATACTACCTTGTAGGATCTACATGTTTTACGTTGAATTTTGAGTTTCCAAAATGAAAATTGATAAACTGATGGTGAAATATTGCTTAAGATATTCTCAAGAATTTCCATTCCCAGTCTGCAAGAGATATGAAGTAGAGAACCTCTTCCTGGTTTATTCTGTCTCCCTTCACCCCCCTCCTTGGAGATGTGTTGCAAAATAGCCTTTGCTGAAGCCAGCCTCCCACATGATGCTGCTGCGGTGATTGCCTTGACCTTAATTACTATTGCCTATTATTCAAAAACACTGATTGACTCATGGTCCCATTGCAAATGTGACTTAACTTGCTGTTTTACTGCTTGCTCAGGAACTGCAAATAAAAAATAATGGCAGTTGTAATTAACTCAGAACCAGCTATATAACCTGTCCCTCAGTCCATGACGGGTAAAAGTTCAATTAAAAAGCAAAGTTATTAACAGAGTGAGGTTTGGTCACACATCTGTCATATTGAGTGTGACAGGACACAAAAGTTATCCCATGCCACCAGAGAGGGATTCACTAGGGCCCTGCAGTAACTTTATTTTCAGGCTTTTAAAGATAAATAGCTCCATATATAAAGCAATTAAAATTATTCCATATATAGAGTCATATGATTAGTCACCTGCTTAAAAAGTCTAAATAGAAGTGTTTATCTTAGAGTCATGAAGGGTATAATAGTAGTAAATTACAAAACTAAAAGTCAAAAACAAAGAATCATAAAGCAATGCTAAGAAGAATGTAAGAAACTTACAGAAATGTATACAAACTACCCAAAAGTTTAGTTAACAGAAACCTTCACTAAGATATTTGACACAATATCTACTAGGTGGCTATAATCCAAAAGGAGGACAATAACAAGTATTGACAAGGATGTGGAGAAATCAGAAAACCTCAAATACTGCCAGTAGAAATGTAAAATTGAATAGCCACTTGGAAAACAGTTTGGTGGTTCCTAAAAAGTTAAACAGAGAGTATCCAAATGACCTAGCATTTTCCACTTCTAAGTATACACTCAACATAATTAAAAACATGTCCACACAAAAACTTGTAATGTTCACAGCAGCATTATTCATAATAACCAAAAATGGAAAACAACACGAATGTCTGCTGATACATGGATAAACAAAATATGGTATATCCATGCAATGGAATATCACACAGCTATAAAAAGGAATGAAACACTGATATATGCTACAACATGCATGGATCTTGAAAACATTATGCAAAGTGAAAGAAACCAGATGCAAAAGGCCACACATTATATGATTCCATTTACATGAAAAGACCAGAAAAGGCAAATCATAGAGACAGAAAGTTGATTAGTGGTTGCCGGGGACTGGCAACTAGGGGTGTAGGGAGGAAAAACCTTTTTCATTGGCTGGGGCCACAAATAGTATTAATAAAAGATGGATTAACAAAAGAAAAAAAATTAAGTATGTATGTATGTATGTATGCACAGGAGCTTCACAAAGAAATGAGACTCAAGGAAGCAACCAGATGATTGGGGCTTACTATATACCATCTTAGGCTAAATAAAAGAAAAGTTTATTTTTAGCCAGTTAAGAGGGAGCTATAAAGAGCTTTTTCTACTAGTTCTCAGCTGTCTTGAGCTCAAAATAATCTTTATGCCAAACAGTACTGTCACTAATTGGCCGATTCTTTTTTTTTTTAATTTTCTTTTTAAAAAATGTTTTGGTTGCTCTGCATGGCATGTAGGATCTTATTTCCCCGACCAGAGATCGAACCCACGTCCCCTGCATTGGAAGGGCAGAGTTTTAACCACTGGACCACCAGAGAAATCCCCCAATTGGCTGTTTCTTCTGTCAATCCAATGGTCCCTTACCAGAGCTTCTCTCTTTCGTGTAGAGAGCTACTGCTTTCAGGGAGTGGTGGACACTAGCAAAGCAAATAATTGAGACAATAAAGACAAAGCTCAGAGTGAAAACAGAAGAACCAATATATGATTCTTGATGTTAAAGGGGTTCACAACAAGCCTCCCCCAAATGTGTCACTTTTGCATTAGGATTATTTTCTAAAATTTTATTATTTTTTTTATTTTATTGAAGTATAGTTGATTTACAATGTTGTGTTAGTTTCAGGTGACATGAGGATTATTTTGAGCTAAAGGCAATTGAAACCCTGTGAGTTCAAGAGAAAATTTGCCCCTCCCTCAACTATCTAGAAGGTTATAAATTAGGGGTCTTTCCCACAATAAGAGTTATTACCAGAGGTAATTGTAAATGAGTGGCCCATCTCTATGGCTGGGCAAACATCTAATTACCCAACATCTGCTCTTCTTTTTAATTAATTAATTAATTTATTTATTTATTTAATTTATTTTTGACTGCACTGGGTCTTCGTTGCTGTGCGCGGGCTTTCTCTAGTTGCGGCGAGCGGGGGCTACTCTTTGTTGTAGTGCGCAGGCTTCTCATTGCAGTGGCTTCTCTTGTTGCGGAGCCCGGGCTCTAGGTGCGCAGGCTTCAGTAGTTGTGGCATACGGGCTCAGTAGTTGTGGCTCGTGGGCTCTAGAGCGCAGGCACATGGGCTTAGTTGCTCCGTGGCATGTGGGATCTTCCTGGACCAGGGCTCGAACCCGTGTCCCCTGCATTGGCAGGTGGATTCTTAACCACTGCGCCACCAGGGAAGCCCACATCTGTTCTTCTTATCATTCTATAAATTACCATCCTCTCCTTGGAAGTTCCAGACCCCTATTCCATTTCTTAACTCAGGATGACATGTAGACATTATCTTATCTTTATCTTTGGACCTCTTATGTATGTGTGATACATACAAAATTAAATTTGGTTTTTCTCCTTTTTAATCTGTTTCATGTTATCAGAGCAGCCAAAAGAAGCTTTGAAAGGTAGAGGAAAATTATTCCTCCCCTACCATAGATTTGCCTGGGTGTATATATTGTACCAGGATTGCAAACTTTAACCTACACATAGAGAAAATATAATTTTTTATTTTTTTCATAAATAATCTGGCCTCCCTCCCATGATTTTTACAATTTAAAAAATTTTAACTAAATCTCCAAACCTGTTTAAAATGAAATTCAATCTGACAATGTCAACAATGCTTTCAGATGTGTCCAGTAACTCCTGGATACGGGGGCTCAGCTCTCAGATAGCTTCAACTTTCCCCAACTTCTCGCCTGCAGACAACCCCTGGACACTTGAGGGAGGAACATGCAACTGCTCAGCCAACGTTCTTGGCTGAATTCTTCAGCTAGTGTCAGTTATGATCTGGTCATTCCTGGTTGGAGCACTGCTCTGGTGGTACACGCTGGTTCACCAACACCCTCCAAACTTATTCAACCCTTCCTGCTACAGACCCCTGAGCCTCTGGCCTTTCCTCTCCTCCAGGCAGCCTGCTGTCCTGGTGGTCCTCTGCTCTGGCAAACCTCCACCAATTCCAACCTCAGCTCTGATGTCTCTTTCCCCTACCGCTGCAGGCCTGGGGATGGTCCCATGGCTCTCAGCTCAGTCTCCTGCAATGTGGGATCCCAGACAGCTGGGGTTAGGTCAGCCCAGGGCACCCTCTCTATCTAGTGCCTTTGGCACAGCTGCCTCCCAGCTTGAGCTGAGCAGCTCTGAGAATTGATCCAGAGATGTTTTCAGGATCCTAATAAACATCTTGGTTTGAGAGAGCCCTTCTTCTGTTCTTGGCTTTTCTCTCTCCTTACTTGAGCCAAAGCCAAATGAGGCAAAAATCCAGGCACACACAACATTCTCTAGGGCTCCTTCCCCCTTCTCTGGGCCTCTTAAGCTGTAATCTCTTGGGGTTGGAAGAATCAGGCTTTCCCCACCTTCCATCGTCTGGCAGGCAATAAGTCTCAGTTTTCACTATCATATCACGTCCACCCTCTTCAGCAGGAGAACTCTACGGGCTGGGTTATCCAGAATTGGCCGTACGATGTTAAAGGGAAAAAAAGGAGTGGGAGGTGGAATGAATTGGGAAAATCTTCTCTTAATTCTCTTTTACGCAACAGAGACTGAATGCTGTTTCCTATTTCCCAGCATTCACACTGTAATGTGACAGATTTCCCAGTCCATACACTCCCCCTCCCTGGACCCAAGGCAAATGGATGCTTGGGGCGAACTAGGTCAAAGCCTGGGTCTCAAAAAGGCAGAAGAGGAATAGACATTACTGCTTTTCAAAACATTTCCCTTTTCCACATATGTACACACTATTTTATGGGAGACGTTTAGTAGTTAAGGACATTAAGGAACCCTGGAATAGTTTTGAGAACTCAAAAAATAACCCTTAATGTAGTGTTTTTTTAGATTAAAAGTGCATTTCATTGCGTTAACAGCAGGTGCTCTTATACTACAATGAGATATAGATGCACATAGATGGGACACGTAAAATATAAGGGTCCATAAGAGTGCCCTGGAACCTGGATTCAAATCCTGACCCTGCCACTTAACTTAGGCAAGTTGCCTATCTTGTGCCTTCATTTCCTCGTTTGTAAAACGGTGATAATAATTCATAAGGTGCTTGTGATGAATATGTAAAATAATACACATACTTAGAACCATTCCTAGCATGTAGTAAAAATGTAACAAACACTGTTATATGTGCATATACAATTATGATATGCATGTAATTGTTATACGACTCTTACTCCCATATATATTCCAATAACTATGGGCCAAGTGCTGTTCTAAGCATTAAAAATACAAGTTGAATAAGGCAGACACAGTGCTGCCCTTATGTGTGTATCAGAGCTGCATACAAAGACCTGCAGTAGATCGTTGTACATAGACACAATCAAGGTGTTCTCTCTTAGGGAAATCCTCAGTTAGCCAGAGTTGTATGGCTTCCCAAATACCAGTCAGGCTACCCCATCTGAAATGTCACTCCAGTTGACACGTATGTCCTTGGCTGACGCTCTTTAATCAATGGCCTTTCAGCTCTGTCCACAGTTCTGTTGGTGTGTCCCAAGGTCTTTTGGTTCTCTCCAGGTGTGTGGGCTATCCTGGGACTGAGTTCTTCCGTCCATGATACACATGGGGGCAGTAGTGGCACTTGGGCTTTAAGGTGATGGGGCTCGAGCCCTGAAGAGAAAGGAAAATAAAAATAATGGAAGGCCAGGAAGGAGGGAGGAAAGAAAAGAGGAAGAAAGAAAGAAGGGAGGGAGGAAGGAAAGAAGGAAAAGAAGTGTGGCGTGAAAAGGACTCAAGACAAATTTTAAGGTTTTGACCCAGGTTCTTGTTCCCTTCTTGACATCAGGCAAAGTGTGGGATTAATCCACCCAAGTGCATAGTGAGGAAGAAGGTCTGATGTGGGGAAGTATAGAAGACCCACTGATGCTGGAGCCCACCTAAGAGGGCTGAGCTGAGAGCACCGCTAGGGAAGGCTCTCCCACCTTCAGGCACTTGGGGTTCAGACTAGCTCCGACAACACCGTGTCCTGACTTTTCACTGGCCCCAGGATGTAACCTGCGTTCCTTTCTCGCTGGAAGCTGCCATCAGGCGCTCTAGCCTTAGAGATTTCCTCTTTTCTGAGCCAGCTGCGGAGTGAGCCCTGGTGTCCCAGCTTCCAAACTCAACCCAGCCCAGAGCAAGCCCACAGTCCATTTCCTTTTCTATTTTTTTTAACATCTTTATTAGACTATAATTGCTTTACGATAGTGTGTTAGTTTCTGCTTTATAGCAAAGTGAATCAGTTATACATATACATATGTTCCCATATCTCTTCCCTCTAAGAGATAACAAAAATAAGCAGAGAGGGAATTACCAAGATAAAGGCCATCTTTCACAGCCCCTGTAGCCAACCTCTAGTTATTTTCTTTTCAAAACGAGATTGAATTGAATGCTCTGCTTTTTCCAGACAGAAAGGCGACTAAAGGTGCAAGTTTGCCCAGCACAGAGGGGAGTCCTAGGACGGGAGGCCTCCTTCAGGTGCTGAAACTGGGAGAGTCCCAGACGAAACGGAGTTGGTCACCCTATGAGTGCTCAAACGTGGCCTCTCCTCGCCTTGACAGGGCTTCCTGACTCAAACCTGTGGGAAGTCCCCCATCAGGGCTGAACAAAACGTGGTGGTTAGGGCTCCTCCAGGTGCCTATTTGTCTCAAATGGCCAATTCATATTTCTCAAGATCATTACTGAGGCATCACTCCTGATTCCGACTCCTAGGAACCCCACACAGTGTGCTTTCTCCTGTTCAGCTTCCCCACCTAAATGGCAGGAGTCAGCAGGGCTCTTTCCAGGAGCTCCCCTGGCCATATTCTAGGGACTGGTTACCTTCTCCTTCTCAGACTGAGGAAATCCTCCCATCTCCGGCCCCTCAACAGCATTTTGCAAACTGCTACTTCCTGGAAGACTATCTAACAAACCATCTCAAAGTTAAACCTGTTCCTGTGCTGTTGGGGTGCAGGGGTATTTTCCTTCTCTTTTTCTAGGTTCTTTGGCTGGTCTAATAATTCAATTGACATAAGACACATTAACAGGAGAAAAACCAATTTTTATCTTGTACATATGGGATCCTCATAAAATTATGACACCCAAAGGCAGCTGGGCAAGGGAGGCTTAAATGCCATCTTGAGCTACAGGATGGGACAAGGGCTGGGGCTTCAAAGGGGAGGAAGATAACTTCCTGGAGGATAAGAAGACCAGATTTTGATAATAGAGGCTTGCCCTGCCATACTCATAGGTCATTCTGATAAAAAGTTATTTCTGGGTCACCCCTTATCTACATTCTTTTAGGTCATTAAGGGAGAGGTAACAGCTCTTCTTGAACCTGCTGGGTCTTGATGGACTTCAGCTCAAAATAATCCACATGCTGAAATGGCACATTTAGGGGGTGGCATATTCTGCTCTCCTTCAATGTCAAGGAACATTTCTTAGAGGGACGCAAAGGATGCAGCCCCTCCCAAACTATTAAACCACAGACTTTCCTCCCTTCTCTTCAGGAAGTTACTATGACAGCCTCCAGCACCTCTGTTTTGAAGAGCATATGACCCTGGAGTCTTTGATTCCACTAAGCAGCTTTGGGCCTTTTCCTGGTGATACCCAGTGCCATCTTCATGCAAAAATCATGCAGAACGCTGGGAGATTTTACTGAGGTGGACCCAGCACCAGACCAGCCATGCCAAGCAATGTACAGGGTGTGTGTGTGCGCGCACGCATGGGCACATGGATTGGAAGTCTGCCCTCCTCAGTTCTTTGCACCTCAACCCAGGTTGCAAGCGCCATCTTTACTGACTTGGGAGGAGCTGTTGAAAGTCTCTCCAAAGGCCACTGTGCCTGCATGATTTCTTGCACTTCCTAAAAATTATGAGGTCCAAGAAGTGCAAATTCCAGCCAATACAGTTCTTGGGTCATCCCTTCTTGTGCCAGCATAGGTAGAATTCACTGGAAACAAATGGTTATATTCTTCCTTATATGTACTAGTATATATGTACATGTTAGGTTTTCTAGTAGCAGTAAAGCCTGTTGAACTGAGATTAGTTTAAAGGAATACACATGTCATAGTTCTTCTTTCCAGTGATACATCTCTTCACTTTTTCCCTACATTTTGTTTTTGCAATTTTTGAAATGGCAATAAAACCAACCAGTGCTGATTTATATATTGAAAACAGGCTCTCTGTTTTCAGAGAGCCTGGGAAATGGAGCTTGAATTCCTGAATTTATTTATTTTGCCTTGCAGCTAATGTGGCTTGTTTGTTATTCTGGACCTGAGTGCTGAAGCTAAGAAAGTAGAAGGGGCGACCTCCTCCTGCTCCCGAGGGGCATTTATCACCTGTAATTTTCCAGAAGTCCTGCCTCTAATCTCCGAACTTCCTCCAGTGCAAATTGACTTTCACTGAGGCGAGTCTGGAGCCAAGTCGCTTGCAGGTTCAAAGAGGTAAACTCCGCAAGCCATGAGGTGGAGCCCACCACCCTGCAGCGCCCCCAGGAGGGGAGCAGGTATTCTTCCCCACCCTCTCCTCTGCGCTGGCTCCACGGGCAATAGTCACCCCAAACACAATCCAAGTTGTTTAATTAAAAGATGTCCAGGGAATTCCCTGACTGTCCAATGGTTAGGATTCTGCACTTCCACTGCAAGGGACATGGGTTCAATCCCCGGTCAGGACCTAAGATCCTGCACGCTGCACGGCCAAAAAAAAAAAAAAAAAAAAAAAAAGCGTGTTCCTGCTGTAAAGTATAACGGAGATTGGTCTTCTCTCACGCAGCCTGGTTAGCGAAATTGCTCTTTGAAGAACTGTCAGCCTTTCCAACGCAGCACCTTGGGCTGAGACTCACGCATACCTGCTATTAAAGTTGATTTCTGGCAAGTGCCACTCGTGGTATTTATTCGAAAGAAGCCAAGTATTTAAGTGGAGTTAAAACAAACCAGCCTTTCTGCTCTCCACAACCTACAACCTTCCGTTCAACCTTCTCTGAGATTTTGAAAAATTGACGACACCCTTTAATTAGTCCCTTCTTTCTGCCACCAACTGGGTCTCAACTGGCACTGGAAACGACGAAATGCCAGAGAACGCTACAAAGCTGTCTAAGTGGCAGCTTACTAAGAAAAAATCACTTCCTTTAATTTCCTTCCTGGGTTTTGGACCAACTAAGGTCATCTGTTCAAGCACAACCTGTCTCCTCTTTTCTGCCTGCAAATGAGGGTGGTGCCTGCCAGCAGCTCACAGCGCAAAATGCAGCAGGGCCAGGGGTTCTGCTGGCCCAGGGACAGGAATGAGGAACTGGGAGATGAGGACTGACATACGTACACTACGATGTATAAAACAGAGAGCTAATGAGAACCTCCCGTACAGCACAGGGAGCTCTACTCAGTGCTCTGTGGTCCCCTAAACGGGAAGGAAATCTAAAAGAGAATGGATATACGTATACGTATAACTGATTCACTTCGCTATACAGCAGAAACTAACACAACATTGTAAAGCGACTATGCTCCAATGAAAATTAATTAAGAAAAAAAAAGGAGTGCATGGTGAATTTCAGTGTCAGAGAATGTGACAGCCAGAAGAGGCGCCAGAGAAGAGGAATTCCCACACTGCCCTGAAGAGGGGGCTGAGGCGCCAGGCCCTAGAGCAGCTGGCTGAGGGGAGGGGAAGAAAGTAAGGGGGCTGCTTGGTCCTGCTGACTAATTTTGATCCACCAGAGGACTCATGCCTCCACCACTCCCCAGTTTGGATTTCCTTGTTGCAGGAGGGGAGGCCTGAGGGTTCAGGAAGATAGACCAGCTTCTGGATGGTAGCCAGCACTGCAGGGTGAGGACAGGGCAGGACCAGAAAGTACTGTGGGCTTAAAAACATGTTTTCTCTGCCTTTCCTTTTTTTTTTGATTTAATGTGCAAAGGTTTGAGTTAATTATTCTCCTCAGTTCATAGCACACTATCATCTTTGTCCTCTCAATGGCCCTCTGTTGCTTTATTTATTTATTCTCTTTATCTGCAAATCCCATTCATTTCCCCTCATAGGCAACCATTCTAAACTGTTTAATCTGTATCTTTTTATTTGAATGTGTCTAGCAAAATGGTATTATTGTGTCGTATGTATGGATATATGAAGAGGTAGATAGATAGACAGACCTCTATTTATATAATATATATGAGATTTTTATTTTGAAAAAAATAAAGACACACAAGAAATGCATTAAAAAAGAAAATACAAAGGCACATGAAAAGATGCTCAATGTCGTTACTCATTAGAGAAATGCAAACCAAAATCACAATGGGATACCACTTCACAGTCATTAGGATGGCTACTGTTAAGAAACAAATGGAATTCCCTGGCGGTCCAGGGGGTTAGATCTCCACTGCAAGGGGCACGGGTTCAATCCCTGATCGAGGAACTAAGATCCCACAAGCCGCACATGGCCAAAACAACAACAACAACAAAACAAACAAAAAACAGAAAGTAACAAGTGTTGGTAAGGATGTGGAGAAATTGGAAACTCCCTGCATTGCTGGTAGAGACATAAAATGGTGCAGCTGTACCCAAAAACAGTTTGGTGGTTCAGCAAAAAGTTAAACATAGGATTTCCATATAATCAAACAACTCCACTCCTAAGTATAGACCCAGAAGAAGTGAAAGCAGGGACACAGATTCTTAAACATGAATGTTCATAGCAGCATTATTTGCAATAGCCAAAAGGTGGAAACAACCTAAGTGTCCATCAACAGATGAATATGGATTTTTTTAAAGTGTGTTATATGCCCACAGTGAAATATTAAACCTCCCCCAAAAAGGAATGAAATTTTGATCCACACTACAATGTAGATGAACTTTGAAGACATTATTCTAAGTGAAATAATCCAAACACAAAAGGACAAATAATATGTGATTCCACTTATATGAGGTACCTAGAATAATCAAACTCATAGAGACAGAAAGTAGAATAGTGGTTACCAGGCAATGGAGGGAGCAGGGAAGGAAGAGTTATTATTTAATGGGTACAGAATTTCAGTTTGAGATGATGAAAAAGTTCTGGAAGTGGATGGTGGTGATAGTTGTACAACAATGTGAATGATCTTGGTGTCACTGAACTAACTGTACACTTAAAAATGGTTAAAACGGGGCTTCCCTCGTGGCACAGTGGTTAAGAATCTATCTGCCAATGCAGGGGACACAGGTTCGAGCCCTGGTCCGGGAAGATCCCACATGCCATGGAGCAACTAAGTCCGTGCGCCACAACTACTGAGCCTGCGCTCTAGAGCCCACGAGCCACAACTACTGAATCCCGCGTGCCACAACTACTTAAGTCTGCGCGCCTAGAGCCCGTGCTCCACAAGAGAAGCCACTGCGAGAAGCCACTGCAATGAGAAGCCCACGCACCGCAACTAAGAGTAGCCCCCCCCACTCGCCGCAACTAGAGAAAGCCCGCATGCAGCAATGAGGACCCAACGCAGCAAAAAATAAATAAATAAATTTACTTTAAAAAAATGGTTAAAACGGTACATTTCAGTTATGTACATTTTATCATGCACACAAAAAGACATGTAAAAAAAATTCCCCGCCACCAAAAATAAGATTACAATAAACATCTCTGGCCTGTCCCACGATGGCGCTGTGTGAGAATCTCTCCAGGATATATTCCTAGAAGCCAAATTTCTGGGACATTTTAAATTTAACCAAGTACTGCCAGGTTGTTCCAGAAATGGAGCTCCAGTTTGCACTCCTTCCCACCAGCAGAGCACAAGTGTTTCTCTGTCCTCACATTCCAGCCAATGCTTGGCATAACCAGCTTTCTAATTTTTGCAAGTCTGATACAAGAAAAGTGTTGCTTTGATTTGCATTTCTCTAATTGCTAATGATTTTGCTCATCTCTTCATAGACTGATTAGCTTTTCGAAATTCTTCTTCTGTGTAATGGTTTAAATGTGTCCCCTGTGAAAAAGCATGCTGAGGTCCTAACCCCCAGTGCCTCAGGATGTGACCTTATTTGTAAATAGGGTCTTTGCAGATGTAATCCAGTTAAAATGAGGTCATTAGAATGGGCTCTAATCCAATATGACTGGCGTCATTTCTGAGAAAAGGAAATTTGCACACAGAAACAGATGTGCACACAGGGTAGACTATGTGAAGAAATATGAAAAGGACACCATATGAGGACTGGAGTTGTGCTGCCACGAGCCAAGGAACATCTGGGGCTACCAGAAGCCGGAAGAGTCCAGAAAGGATCCTTCTAGGCTATCCGAGAGATCCTGGCCCTGCTGACACCTTGATTTTAGACTTCCAGCCTCCTCATCTTTGAGACAATAAATTTCCGTTATTCTAAGCCACCAGTTTGGGTTATTTTGTTATAACAGCTGTAGGAAACTGATACCCTCTGTGAATTGCCTGTCCATATTATTTGCCTATTTTTCAGTGGGGCTCCTGCATCTTCCTATAATGTGAAGAAGTTCCTCGTCTGTTCCAGATTCACCTTCATTTTTTGCCTTTCTCCCTCTATCACTCCCACTGGCTCCCATGGGAGCCAAATTTCAAGTAGAGGGAAAGGGCAACCCAGCTGGACAGAGATGAGGAAGAAAGAGGAAGCAGGGGTATTTTTAGGCCCAAGAGGCTTTGTGCTGCCCCTAAACAGAAGTGGGAAGGCAGGCTTGGATTGGAGGAAGATCAGCCTGAAGATATTGAGGAATCTCTGTGATTCCCTAACTGCCTCGAACCCTTTATCCTCAAAGCCTTTGATGCCCACCTATGGTTAAGCTCAGTGAGTGAGTCTCAGATAGATCCCCACGCCATTTTGGGGTCAGGTTTACAGGTGCTTTGGGCCACCCAGTGACCACCTTCAAGGAAACCAGCAGTTCGCCTCACGCCCACTCACATGAGGCCCCATGGAGAAATCATGCACCAGGCTGTGTTAGGTCTTTTGAAACTGCCCTGCAATTTGGTTTCTTTGAGCCTTTCAGCATATCCACGGAGGAAGGCCATGACATATTTCAAAAGGTGCTTGCTTGAGAAAGGCACTTTTGTTAGCAAAGCTGGATGACGCGGCGTGGAAAGGGTAAGGCCACTGGAAGAAGTTGGCTTTGGCAGGTGTGGGCAGGGCCAGGGGTGCAGAGGCAGGGGCTGAGAGTGTGATTCTGTCCAGGATGTGGTTTCTAAAATGAGCGCTTTTCATCCATCATTCATTTTTACTCCCCTAAACGGTGCCATCTCTTGCTTTCTCACGGTACATTTCCTGAGAGGCCTCTTAAACTCCTCTACACGTCCCCGGACATGTAGCACCTGGAATTCCAGCAACATATTTCAAAACACCCTATAGAAAAACCCTGCCCTAGATGTGGTATGGGGAGATGACCAGACTCGGAATTCTGTACCAAGAAGATCAACTGACACCAAAAAAACAACCAATCAGGAAGTCTCCATCTATACACCCTTCATACAGTAAGACTTTAAAAGAATTTTTTTGTAAAGTTTTCTTCCTTGAAAAAGATCAAATGATATGACTGCAAATACTCACAGAGCTATTGCATGCCTGGAGAACTCAATCTAGGGTAAATGTTTTGGTAAACAAACCTCCTTTTAAAGGATATCATTTAACAGTTTTACAAATATGTATTGCCTGTTCATTCAAGGTATTTAGTGGTTGTATTTTTTTAAATAAAGTATTACTCCTGAACCAAACCGAATCATCTCTCTCCCTCTCTCCCTCTCTCCCTCTCTCCCTCTCTCCCTCTCTCTCTCTCTCTCTCTCTCTCTCTATATATATATATATATATATATATATATATATATATATGAAGTTTAAGGTTCTGTGTTAGGTTTTATCATCTTGGGGTGGAGAGGGAGCCTTCACAAACATGACATGAAATTCAGAAGCCATAAAGGAAAATGTGCATATGTGAATATATAATGATAAGTTTTTAAAAGGCTTCTGCCTGGCAACAACAAAAATGAGGCAAAAAAATCAAATTAAAAAATAAAAGGTAGACTGAGCAAAGATATTGTATTATGTACAACATATTAGGTCAGTAGCCATACTATTCAAAGACCTGGTACAAACTTAAGAAAAGACAAAAAAAAACACAGGAAAAAAAAAAGATGGGAGATAGGTACAGGGACTTCAAAGAGAAAATACAAATGGCAAAAGAATACATGAGAAGTGCTTCCCTGGTGGCGCAGCGGTTGAGAATCCACCTGCGGATGCAGGGGACGCGGGTTCGTGCCCTGGTCCGGGAAGATCCCACGTGCCGCGGAGCGGCTGGGCCCGTGAACCATGGCCGCTGAGCCTGCGCGTCCGGAGCCTGTGCTCCGCAAAGGGAGAGGCCACAGCAGTGAGAGGCCCGCGTACCACCAAAAATAAATAAATAAAATATAACACCTTTTTTCATACTGATAAACAAAGGCTTAAGTGAGGGTGGGGGAGGGGGCTAGAACTTTTATATACTGTTAGTAGGCGTGTCAATTGATACAGAATTTTGGGGGGAGGCATTTTTGCATTGCCTCTTAAACTTTAACATATGCATACCTAGTAACCTAATTAATCCAATCTAGAAACTTATTCTATGTTAATGCTTGCATATGTATACCGTTATATATACAAGGAGAATGATCGATTAAATTTTGGTACCTCTATTCAACAACACCATGTACCCCTTAAAAAGAATGGAGTGTTGCTATGAGTAATAACCTGAAAACTGCCTGTGATATATTGTTAAGTGAGAGAATCATGGTGTAGAATAAGATATACATATGTAATAATTCCATTTATGTAACAAAATGTATGAAGCTAGGCAAATAGATGATAGAGTAATCATACATGAGTTTAGTAAAATAGAATGATACATACCAACAGATGAAGCAGTGGGATTATCAGCTTTCACATCCTATTTCATGGCATAAAACTTTTCCTAAAATAACCTGTTCTAGGTCTTTTGATCATCACATAACTTCACAGATCGTGGAGCAAGCTCTTCAAACTCATGATGTGGGACATTCACCTCTATATTCCCCAGATCGAGTTCAGTGGCAGACCTCACAGGAAGTTCAATAGCTGTTTGTTGAAGATTATAGGGCTTCACCCTTCCCTACTCCATGCAGCTACAGAGGTTAATGTGGCTTTATCAGGATTCAAGGTCAGCTTGAGTCTACCCTCAGAGCCAACCTGCAAAATAGTTTGGTGAAAGCAAAAGTGTAAGGACACAGGAACTACCACCCAAGTCTGGTCTGGCTTTTCCTCACTGTTGCTGCAGCCAGTGGCCACCAGCCTGTCCCAGTTGGAAGGCTTTTAAGTCAGTTCACAAGGAAAGACCCAGTGGGATAAAGGACTATCTGGTAAGGTGGATGGAGGCCAAATAGGGAGTAATAGAGGAGACAGAGAAGCAAGAGAGAGGAAACAGAGGGTAGAGAGGCAAAGAGAGTCAGGTGACACCACGAGGAATTTACAGACAGCAATCAAGAAAAGAAGTACAAGATTATATATTTACATATAGAACAATTCTCAAAAAGGTCACATGACGTGGCCCTGCCCTTTTTTAAAAAAATATAAATTTATTTATTTATTTTTGGCTATATTGGGTCTTCGTTTCTGCGCAAGGGCTTTCTCTAGTTGCGGTGACGGTGCGCGGGCCTCTCACTGTCGCGGTCTCTCCTGTTGCAGAGCACAGGCTCCAGATGCGCAGGCTCAGTAGTTGTGGCTCATGGGCCTAGTTGCTCCACGGCATGTGGGATCTTCCCAGACCAGGGCTCGAGCCCATGTCCCCTGCATTGGCAGGAGGATTCTCAACCACTGCGCCACCAGGGAAGCCCTGGCCCTGTCTTTTAACTGCTCCCGCTCTAGTCTTCAAGCCCTCTTTGAAGATGAACACAAATAGAAGAATCTTTCTTAAGTGAGAGAGTCAAACATTAATAAACTCCTTGAAATAAATCTCCAAACTGGATTTTTCAAGCTTTGGCTCACAGAAGTGCACCAATTTGCAAGCCGGCCCTTCACATGGGTGTCTGACATCCCAGTGACTTGTCTTACTCTTTGGTCTGGTGTCATATTATCATAAGCTAATATTTGTCAGTGTCTTACTAAATGCCACGATTCTAAGCTCTTCGTGTGTATTGACTCTTCCTCTTCACAGCAGTCCTATGAGGTACGTATAAAGTAGAAAACCCACTTTGTAGTTTAAGTGTCTGTGTGGTTAAGTAATTTGTCCAAGGTCTCTCAGTTACTAAATGTGGGACCCTTAGACAGTGCTTCTTAAATTTTAACATGAATCTGAATCACCTGGGCGTCTTATTAAATTGCAAATTCTGACTCAGGAGGTCCGAGGTGGGGCCTGAAATTCTGCATTTCTAATGAGCTCCAGGGAATGCCAATGTTGCTGGTCCCACAGACCACACTTTGAGTAGCAAGACTCTAGAACTCAGGTCATGATGGTTACACTTTCAGAGCCAAGCTGCAATACCAACAGTGAGCTCCAAGGATGTAGATCAACCTCTCTGTTTAAAAGAAGAGATTGGGGAGGATGATCTCTGGATGCTGGCAAACTCTACAGTTTAAAACTATTGCAAGATCCTCGTAGAAAAGAAGTTACCACTGCATTCTTGGGCCACACTCAGTGCCCAGGCTCCGAGTCATATACTCTACTGTAGAGAAAGAAGAGGACACATAATGGACAAGTCTTTCCATAGAAAGTGACATCAGAATACATCACTCCAGAAATATGCCCCTTTGGCATATGGATCATTTTGAGCTAAAGGTGACTGAGAGCCAGCAGATGTAGGAAAAGCTCTTTACCTCCCGCCGCTGCCTAAAAATAAGGCAGGGGTAGGACGGGAATAAAGACACAGACCTACTAGAGCATGGACTTGAGGATACGGGGAGGGGGAAGGGTAAGCTGTGACGAAGTGAGAGTGGCATGGACATATATACACTACTAAACGTAGGGTGGACAGCTAGTGGGAAGCAGCCGCACAGCACAGGGAGATCAGCTCAGGCTTTGTGACCACCTAGAGGGGTGGGATAGGGAGGATGGGAGGGAGGGAGACACAAGAGGGAAGAGATATGGGAACAGATGTATATGTATAACTGATTCACTTTGTTGTAAAGCAGAAAGTAACACACCATTGTAAAGCAATTATACTCCAATAAAGATGTTAAAAAAAATAAGGCATAAATTTCCCCTTTAGAAAAGGAAATTCACATTCATAATGTAAATTTCCTTTTGTAAAGCTGTCTCTGTACCAGGAGGAGAGCTACTCAGGAGATAACTCTTATGTGCATAACAAGAAGATCCTTTTTTACCCCTCATTTCCTCCTCTCCTCTCTCCCTACCTTGCCCCCCAACCCAGAAGCCCCAAACCCCCTTTCCTTTGTTTAGCTTAACGTGGTATATAAGCCCCAATCATCTGACCCCTGAGCCCCATTTTCTCTATCAAACAACATGCAACGTATGTAATTAAAATTGCTTTTCTCTAATCTATCTTATTTCAGTTTGATTCCCAGGCCCTAGACATTGAACCTAGGAGGATAGAGGGAAAAAGGTTTTTTCTTCTGCTATACATCTAAGCTGAGACATGAAGGGTACCTAGGAATTCGCCTGGTGAAAGCAGATGGGGAAGAGAGGAAAGCAGAAGAAAGAGCACGAGAGAAGACCCGAAGTCAGCCAGGTATTAAAAGGTAATAAAAGTAATAGTGATTGACCTTCAGGTTGAAAAGGAAAGTGTGTGAGAGGTAGAAATGTGAATCGGGTCAGCTCACAGTGTGTCTCAAAGGCCTGGTTTCTTTCAAAAATTTATTTATTTATGTATTTATTTTTGGCTGTGTTGGGTCTTTGTTGCTGCGCACGGGCTTTCTCTAGTTGCAGTGAGCAGGGCCTACACTTGATTGCAGTGCGTGGGCTTCTCATTGTGGTGGCTTTTCTTGTTGCAGAGCACAGGCTCTGGGCGTGTGGGCTTCAGTAGTTGTGGCACGAGGGCTCAGTAGTTGTGGCTCTTGGGCTCTAGAGCGCAGGCTCAGTAGTTGTGGTGCACAGGCTTAGTTGCTCCATGGCATGTGAGATCCTCCCAGACCAGGGCTCAAAACCGTGTCCCCTGCATTGGCAGGTGGATTCCTGACCACTGTGCCACCAGGGAAGTCCCAAAGGCCCAGTTTCTTAATATGACCCGTGGGCTAAGGTGATGCAAAGCCTTTGAGGAGTTTTAAGCAGGAAATGGATAAATGGATTGGGATTTTAGTTTAAGGAGCTATAGTGTGTAGAATAGAATGTGGGGAGCGGTTGGGAGGGGCCCAAGGTCGGAGACACGTGTCTACTAGGAGGCTGTTACAGTTATCACTGTGAAAAATGACAGCAACCCCGAACTGGGGTAACAGCAAGGGGGTTACAGGGAAAGAGACACGTTCTAGAGACATTTAGAAAGAAGACAACGGAGTGAAAAAAGTAAAGGATGAAAAGGAGGCGAGTGAGAAAAAGACAGTGCTAAAAGATTTTTTTTTAAAAAAAGGTAAAATCATGACTCATAGGATATAAAATGAACACATGCTAAAGATTTTATTCCACTCATAAAGAAGGAACCAGGCAGATGTTATAACTGGTTCAAGGGAGAAATTGAAAAACAGACACATCTATGGAGGAGGAATATTGAAATGAATGTACACACGGAAGCAGAGCTAGCTTCTTCTGCAGTGGGGGAGGGGATTCTGAACCTCCACGAGATAGGACACCATGGTCCCATCTAAAGCTAAGAAGTATTTTGCATTCTGGTGGTTATGCACCATTTATGGAGTTGTGCAATAGCCCCCCAGGAATCAGAATACTCAGAGGGGTGTCCCCTAGACAATGCAAAGTTTTCTACAGAAGCACAAATTTGTCCTTGAAACAGGGTGACTCTGGGTTGTCTGACTTGGACACCTAGGGGGACAGTTATGATATTCACTGAGGAGGGAATATGGGCAGGGAGGAGGTGCCGAGGGGCTGGGTTGGGGGAGGAGAGAGGGGGTACATTGACTTGGTCACATTTCTTTTTTTTTCTTTTTTTCTTTTTTTGGCCACACTGCAGGCCATGACGGATCTTAGTTTCCCCAGCAGGGATCAAACCCGTACTCCCTGCAGTGAAAGCAAGGAGTCCGAACCACTTGACGGCCAGGGAAATCCCCGGTCACATTTCAATAGCTGACGCTTGCCTCTGGTGGAGATGTGGCTGGGCAAATACTTGAAGATATGAAGGGGAACCTCCAGTCTCACGACAGGGCATGCTGTTCAAAGGAAGAGGGGTACTTCAACTAGAAAAGCATGAAAAGCCAAATGTCTAAGGCCAGTGGCCCTGCCTTGGGCAGGGTGGTCCTGTTTTGGTTTGATTTCAAGGATAAAGTATCTCTGTCGGGCTCAGTGGCTCCAGTTTTAGGGGAGGCATTGTTTGAAGAGCCTCCCTTGCTTTAACCACATGTGACATTGATTGAACACCATTTTACAGAAGGTTCTGTGTATCACGCTTAGATGTATTCCAAATAGATCTTGCCTGGAAGGAACTTCCAGGGTGGCTGTTTAACATTTGGATTTTTCATTAGAAAAAATGTCACCCATGTGACCACTTTCCCATCCCAACAACAATGCTCTTTCTTAAGACTCCTAAAAACAGGGACTGCTTTCCAAACCAAAAAGTGGAAAATGGGCAAAGGATTGTCTTCAATTTGTCAATTTATAGGGAAAGACATATAAAAATTATTTTAAAATTGTGTTGGTTTTATGGCTTCTGTGTATTGAAAGCAGTAAATTCAACTGAGGCTTGGGTCTGCCGGAGACATTTTGGATCGTACGGTTAGGAGACGCAGGATGTAGTTTTAATAGTATGTCCTGGATTTTTTGTTCTTTACTAAGTAAAGCAATATGGTATACTAGCACTAATGAAAACTAACTAGAAAATAGGAAGATGAGATAAGAGTAGAAATTGTGCAGATTCTAGAAGGAATTCTGTTGTTTCCCAGCCTCTGAAGTGCTCTATTTCTCCCAGCAAGTGACAGGTGACACTCACCTACAGGCCCTGTCCCATCTCCAATCTAGGAAGCTCTTAAATAGAAGTGTTTGGGTCCTTCTAAGTGGCCTTGACAGGTTTTGTGCTGTGGCCACATAGACCTGAGTTTCAGAGAGACTGGAGTTCAAGGTCTATAAACAAGACCTACCTTGCTCTGGCCATTCCTCTTCTCTGAGCCCTAAGATTAGGATCTTGCTCCGTGCAGATGCCCTTCTCTGTCAGCTGCTAATTTTGCTGGACTTTGAGTATCACCTCCTCTGGATTCCCTGCTGCCATGATCTGCCTGCCTGTTGGAACGTCCTGATCACTGGGATCAGGCCCTCCTACTCATCCCATGCTGAGTGCTCAGGACTCTGGCCCAAGCTCTTTGTATCCTCCAGATACTCTGCCCTGGACTCCACACAAACCTCACCCCAACATCACCTGTGGGGCTACCACCAAGCAGCGAAGCTGCCACGGTGGCCGGATCCCAAGCCTGGTCCCATCCAGACTGCATCTCTGTCCACGCATCACTGGGCCATGTCTGTCTTCACTAGGAAAATCCAGTTAATGTTGGACTGCAGCACAGTCTAAATTTATATCAAAACTGAAATCTGTCCTTGTTTTATAAATTCATATATTATGGAAACATCCAGGGACATCCAGAGCCTTTGGTTCAAGTTCGCTTATTCCCTTCTGACAAACTGAAATTTTAATCTCCAAATATTATCTAATACTACCCGCTACCCTCTCCTGCCTCCACTCTGGAAATCCTTGCTCTCTTCTGCATATTTGCAAAAGCAAAAACATCGCTGAGTTTTACTTCCCACAGTCTGTGTTATATGGAAGATGTATTGTTTAGTTTCTTAAATATAATTTTAGATACATTCACCCTTCTTCTCCCCAACGTTAAAAATCACTATACCCCATGCATGGATGTGTATGTGTGCATGTGAATACGTGCCTGTTGAAATAAATTACATTGGTGGTGTAATTCATCTCCCCTTGATCTTCGATTCCATGATACTACCAGGAAACACGTATGAGGACCTACAATGTGCCAGAACTGTGCTAAGGGCTTTATATGCACCCTCATTCAATTCTCCTAACAGTCCTATGATTAGCCCTAATTGTTGCATGAAAAATCTGTAGCTTGGGGAGACAAAGTAATTCTCCAAGTTTCACAATTAGAGCGGAGCAGAACAAGATTTGAATCCAAGTCAGATGACCCTGGATGTTCTAAATCTCAGCATTATCTTTGCATCCCAGCCCCTGGTACTATGCGGGGCACAAAAAGGGCCTTCAATACACGTTTATTGAGTGAATGAATGCTTAACACCTCCTTACTTAGATTCAACCTACACCAATTAATGTAGATCGTGTATCTACTTTGTACCAGCCACTGTGCTTTGACGTGAAGAAGCAGTTAATGGTTTATCTAAGATAACATCCATAAACTAGAAACAATCAGCAATATGGCAGAATGAAGTCTAGAACAGACATTTTTTTTTTTTTTTTTTAAATAAAACTTCATCACTGACTCTTTTATCAGCCATGATGCCTAAGTTCTCCTTTTTGGCTTGGAGAAGGAATGAGTAAGACAAAGTGGGGAAAAAAGGATTTCTTTTTTAATGCAACTGAGGAAGACTAAAAAGCAAAATAAAATCAAAGAGGATGTGTAGTAATATATAGGATGTTCGACCCAGAAGAGATTAAATTCAGTTGAGGTGCCAAGGAGGAAGTTGCTGTTTCCTCCTTAGGTGGTTTAAAATGTCGCTCCACTGGCCAAAGCTCATGGTGATCGCAGATCACAGCAGAGAATGGCCACCACAGAAAACTTCAGCCCAGAGGACTCAGGTTACCGGGAGCCTGACTCAGCCAATGAGGCAATGGCCAAGAGCTAGGGTTTTATAAAAGAAGAATGAGATAATGCCATTTGCAGCCACATGGATGCCACTAGAGATGATCATACTAAGTGAAGTAAGTCAGAAAAAGAAAGACAAATACCGTATGATGTCACTTATATGGGGAATCTAAAATATGACACAAATGAACCTATCTATGAAACAGAAACAAAATCAGGGTCATAGAGAACCGACTTGTGCTTGCCAACGGGGAGGGAGGTGGGAGAGGGTAGGAGTGGGAATTTGGGATTAGCAGATGCAAACTGGTATATATAGAATGGATAAACACAAGGTCCTACTGTAGAGCACAGGGAACTGTAGTCAATATCCTGTGAGAAACCATAATGGAAAAGAATATGAAAAATAAAGTATATATATGTATAAGTGAGTCACTTTGCCATACAGCAGTAATTAACACAACATTGTAATTCAACTCTACTTCAATAAAAAGTAAATTAAAGGGCTTCCCTGGTGGCGCAGTGGTTGAGAGCCCGCCTGCCGATGCAGGGGACGCGGGTTCGTGCCCCGGTCTGGGAGGATCCCACATGCCGCGGAGCGGCTGGGCCCGTGAGCCACGGCCGCTGAGCCTGCGCGTCCGGAGCCTGTGCTCCGCAACGGGAGAGGCCACGACAGTGAGAGGCCCGCGTACCACAAAAAAAAAAAAAAAAAAAAAAAGTAATTAAAGAAACAAACAAACAAAAGAGAGCTAGGGCTTTGAAACCAGCTCCACGTGGGTTCAGATTCTGTCCCCGCCACTCACCAACCCCATGACTTTGGATGAAGGACAATGATACCCCCCATAGGCAGAGTTTCCTGGTATTTGATACATAGTACCTATTATATTTGTTATTAATTATGATTATTTACTAATAAAATATACAATGAAATCTTAAAAGCATTTTGAAGAGGAACAAAGCCTCCAGTGAAAGTCAATTGGCAAACACCCATTATTCAAAGTGCACTTGACATTCTTCGCCCAAGCAAAGAGAAAAGAGTCACTCCTGAGAGGCCAAAAACCGAGAAATGTGTACTGCTCCCCAGATGTCCTGGGGCAAGCCAATGCGGTGCCACCAAGCAAACGGATAAAAATATCTCCAGACCTGGAGGAGAAACAAATTCCAAGCCAGGATCCTTTCCTTGTTGATAACTAATAAAGACTTCAAGCCAATTCTTTCATGAAGAGGAATTGATATTTATAATCGAACTCATTTTATATTTCTAGTAGTTCATCATATAAAACCTGTAAAGAATCAATGGTATAGAGTGTGGCTTCGGTCACTTCCAAATTATTTTATTGTTTTTATAATATTTTGAATTTAAAAAAAAAACCTTCCAGATAATTATTCTGCCAGAGAAATCTGTGGAGTTGACCTGCCTCTCCCAATGTTCTAGAGCAGAGTGGAAGAACTAGCTCAGCTAATTTCTGCCTGGGAATGAGACAAGTTACACAGTCAGAGGAGAAAGGTCACCTAAAGTGAAATTAACTAGGCAATCAGGGCATAAATCAGAGGGAAAGGAGTCATTTTTCTACTTCCCTCTCCTGGATTCCGGTTCACTTGATCAACAGGTCCTGTCAATTCTCCCATCAAGACAGAACTTGAATCTCTCGCCCTCCTCTTTCTTGTCACTCCATTTTTGTGGCAAACACCTTTTCCTCAAATCAATTCTCATTCCATAGCTAGAATGATCCTTTTCAACCTGACCTCATCTCACTGCACTGCACTGCTTTAACTCTTCAATTAGCGGTACTCCCGAGTCCTTGCACGGCTGTGTGACTCCTTTTTACTCTTATCAGTCACCCTGGGCTTTCTCAGGTTCTCAGATGACATAGAGAGAGTCGCTAAATACATGTTGAACATTTGAATAAATTAATGTGCATGGTTGGCTTGAAAAGGAGAAAAGAAGAGTCTGGGATGAGCAGTTCTGAGCCTTAACCACGAAGATAATGATTTTCCTGGCAGAGGAGACAATATTTAACAAGTTGTCAACTGGTGCAGGAAAACCCCAAAGCAAGGATTTTTATTGAAAATAGAAATTCTGCAGACTTTAACTGTTTGGTATACTACTCACAACATAGACTTAAAAGGAGAAATGCCGTCACAATTCACGGGTGAAAAATCCCTTTTGTGCACATTCCTCATGTTTGGTAACTCAAAAGAGCAGGGGATTTGATGACAGGGACAAAGAAATTGCTACCGAGAAGTAGCTACACGGTGTTGATTTGTGTGTTTTCTGGGCTTTCTCAGGAACAATAGGCTATTTTTGCTTGAACTTGTGAGCTGCTCACCTAGCACCCTAGATCTCACTTTCCTCAAAGGTTGGCTTTGTTGCTCATTTGCTTTTCACCTCTTTAATTGATAGACTTGGACATCAGCAGAGGTAACTTCAGGCCATGTTTAGGATGCAGGACTCAGGCCCACTCAAGGTGATAAACAAAGATTCCCTTCCAAGAAGAACCTTAGCAAAGGGAGATTCTCTTCCAACATCCTGGCCCAATCGTTCTATATTCCAGAAGCTATTAATTTTCTCTGCTCCCACCACAGGAAAATGTTTGGTCTCAGAGGAAGTAAGCCAATTAAGCAGTTGCTTAAGGAGGAAACCAAAATAAGTTAGGAAAGTTGAATGGAGCCACTAACTGTTCCTCCTGAAATCTAACGAGGGCAACACTCAGATGGCAATTCAGCAGATAGAAACCATCAGTGTCAGTCATGGAATGCAGCAACCACAGCCGAATGCAATTTAGCTGTTCGGCGAGGGAGGGGGCTGCCCTTTGATGATGCTTTAGGGGACAGAAGGGAGAAAGTATCTTCATCTGCAGAGGGCGTGCTAGGTAGACTATGAGCACTTGGGCTGTTGGAATCCAGTAATCCAAGTCCATGGTCTGCTGTCTTCTTCACATAATGGGGTGTCATGAGGCAGGAGACTTTTTTAAAAAAATTAATTAATTTATTTATTTATCTATTTTTGGCTGCATTGGGTCTTCACTGCTGCATGCAGGCTTTCTCTAGTTGCAACAAGCGGGGGATACTCTTCATTGCGTTGCACAGGCTTCTCACTGTGGTGGCTTCTCTGGTTTTGGAGCACAGGCTCTAGGTGCACAGCATTCAGTACTTGTGTCACGTGGGCTCAGTAGTTGTGGCTCGCGGGCTCTAGAGTGCAGGCTCAGTAGCTGTGGTTCACGGGGTTAGTTGCCCCACGGCATGTGGGATCTTCCCGGATCAGGGCTCGAATCCGTGTCCCCTGCATTGGCAAGCAGATTCTTAACCACGAGACAGGAAGTCTTTTACCCACTTTTGCTTGCTGGAACGTTCTTAACCTGCTGTACTCCCATTACCTTTACCCATTCCCTGAAAGTCAAGCCCTGCCCAGGCTCTGCAGGGGTTAGGATCAAAGTGGTAGGATATGTTCAGAATTCAATGCAGTAAAAAGCAGCATAACTTTCTAAAATGTTCCAGTGAAATGGAAAAGAAAATTAAAAACTTAAGCCTCTTAAAATGTAAATGGTGCCAGTGTGCTTTGCTATTTGGACTCCTGCCCATTAAAAAAAGAAAAAAGAAAGAAAAAAGAAAGCCAGAAAGCTGAGTGCTTACGAGCTGAAGTACAAAGGACACTAAGAGTGCTATAAACACAGTCATGACTCTGGGCCTCCCTGTCCTCACTGGGTTTAAGGTCACCCACCGTAATTTTCCCACAAGGTTGCTCTGAGTACAAGTCATGCTGATGACCCCAAAGTCTGTTGAAAGGTAAGAGGTACTTCTGTAAACTCCTGATATCATTCGTTTAACCAATCAGCTCTCTATCTGAAATGGACGGAAAGGAAAGAGTCCTTTTTGTCAGAGTATAATATTTCAGGATGCTTCCACCCGCCTTCCTGCAAAAGGTACACATTAATTTCTCTCTTATGGGTGAGAAGGAAAACTCCTATGACTGGGTCGCTTTCCACAGAGGGCGACCACGTGTCTCACCAGCCTTGATTCAGCAGTGCTTTCTTGCATAACTGATCTTGGAGACGCTTGCGGTATCATGCTTCCATCTCAATCGAGCGGGTGCCCTCTCCCTCCAGGGTGCCCCCAGAAATCTTTAAAGGCAGAACCCAAGTGCCTTTACTTTTATGTAGTCCAGTCAGAACGAAATGCTGCTTCTATCACAGCCCCGAATCCTGGGGTTGAATCCCTACTTAGCATGTCCTTTGTCCTGCCTTGTGCATTTGTGTCCTGCTAGGCTGGGGGACCCACGCCACCTAACAAGATGCCTTCTTTGACTTCGTTTCCCTCCAGTTGACCAGTCCAGTGCCTAGTACATGGCACAAACTTGATCACATTTCCCCTTGATTAAACATTTATTGTCTCTCTCTCTCTCTCTTTTTTTTACATACCTTTTTTCAGTTCTAGTCATAACAGCTAAAAACAATATTTTGCAGCTTCACAACCGGAAAACTGGAAATTTGCCACTGAGGTGAGCAGAAATTTCCACAAGGTTATTTTTCTTCCTCGACATTCAGAAAGCAACATTTCCTGACCAATACTATTCTCCTATGTGATGAAAGAATTGGACAGCAGGAGCAGGGCTGTGTGTGGGGCCAACATTTGGTATTATGACTTTACACAAGTCAAAAGGAATGTTCTGGCCTCTCTAACCCAGGTGGCTTTCAACTGCTCATGATTTCAATGCTTGTGCGACCAAAAACATGCAGTCATTTTGTTGCTTAGCTTTTCCACATTCATTCAAGAGTTACATGATTTCAAAAATTCTCATGGATTTAAAAGTAATAAGTTGTTGATTAAAATCTTAGTTAAAAATGAACTTGTAGACCATGTAATATAATTTTTTATTGTTGTTTAGGAATAGAAAAGGTTTGGAAGTACAGATTCCCAGAGAGATACCTATCAGTTAGGTGGGAGGACAATATGATTATGGATAAATCTTACTTTCTGATTTATTTGCATATTTTTTCTGCTTAATAACATTAAAGACTAAAATAGTCAAGGACTTACTATGTGCTACATACTGCGAAGCGTTTTGCATGTATTGATTCTATGTTAGGTTTTATTGTTATCCCCATTTTATATATGAGGAAACTGAGGGACAAAGAGGGTGGGAACTTGCCCGAGGACACTCAGTAGTAAATGCAGAGCTGTAGCCTGACCCAGGAGTCTAATTCCAGAATCCAAGCTCTTAACCACTCTGCTATATTGTTCCTGTACTGATCATTAAAGACTACGAAGATTTACTGAGTTTTAATAATTTAAATACTTTGGCTAAGCCATGTGACTTTGATTGAGTCATTTAACTCCTTGGAATAATGCAGTATAGAATTTAACCTTGCCCCCAAAGAGGTCTGGACTTTGGCCTTGGCTTCTAGGAGGTAGTCCCTCTAGGAGTGTTTTTGTTTAAGTGAGGACTGGCCATCCCAGAAAGACCAGCGATGTGATTTAGGATGGGAGCTTTGGGTCAGGCCCAGAGGGGGCTGGAGACTGAAAACTGAGGTCCACCACATAGGCCATCAATCAATCATACCTATATAATGGAGCCCCAACAAAAACTCTGAGCCCCAAGACTCGGGTGAGCTGCCCTGGTTGGCAACACTCCAGTGTATCATCACCCATTGATATCAGGAGACTGATGTGTCCCGACTCCATGGAAAGAGAACAACAGACACTTTGCATGTGAAACCCTCCTAGGCTCTGCCCTGAGTGTCGCTTCCATTAGCTCTTATATCTTATCTGTATCCTTTCTCTGTAATAAGCCACAACCATGAGTAGAATAGCTTTCAGTGAGTTCTGTGAGTCTCTCTAGCAAATTATCGAATCTGAGGGTGGTTTGGGAGCCCCCTGAATTTGCAGCTGGAGTCAGAAGTGCAGGGTGGTCTTGTACGGTGACTGACTCCTGTAATCTTGGAGTCGGCCCTAAATCCTCAAGTTCTTCGGTTTCCTCCTCAGTAAAATGATGATATTGAAAGAAGTGATCTTTAAAGTTTCCCATAGAGCCCAATAGTGTTACTCTGTCAAGGGCATTTGCTGTTTAGCACGGCTCCGCTGGAGGCTGGAAGACTTAACCCAAAGGAGCACATAGCGAGGAGATTGGTGAATCAGGTGAGACTTTGGGACGGAAGTTTCTCCTGCATAAATCACACTATGCATGTCACTTACAGATAAATGGAACTCACCCGGGGTGAGGCAATGGTGGGAGGGGGTTTGGGGGTGGGCAGATCCTCTTAGCTCTGAGTCAGTTTCTGTACCTAAAGAAATTAGCCAGTGGGTGCTGTTCTACTGTGAGCTGTTTGGACCAATGGAGCCCATGCATCCAGACCCTATTTCTGCTCCAGTTACAGAAGTCAGAGACTCGGTGCTCTCAGGCTTCCAATATTCTCAAAGGTAAAACTTCAATCTGAATATTACTTGGAGGCTTCACCGTGTCCTTTGATTTTGCCTGCATTCAATTGTTCCCAACCTTGACTCCAGGAAAGAGTCTCTCGGCTTAGATGCTTCACTTGCCTTTTCATAAAATCTCCAGAATGCTTTTAGGCACAAGAGGAAATGGTCTCAGTAGAGTTGTAAAGCCCTTTGATTTCCCAGGTCCCAATTTGCCAGAACTCCAGAACTGTAGGATAAACTCGTGTTGTTTAAGCCACTAAGTTTCTGGAATTTGTTACCGTAGCAAGAAGAAACTAACACAGAGCTGTTAAGTGGTTGATCGGGGGATTTGAACTCAAGCAGTCTGCTTCCAAAGATCAGTTGTTACCTCAATATCCCCACCCCAAGTCATCAGTCACATCAGATCTGGAATCCCCACTGCTGATAATTGTTAACATCTAGTAGTCACAGGTCCACTTCTCTATAGGTTACAGGGAGACACACAGAAGTGAGGAGTCCTGCAGCCAGTATGGAGGCTAAGAGCTCATCACTGTAAGACTGGCCAGCATTCCCAGGCTTGCTGAACCTCAGTTTCCTAACCTGTAGAGTGGGTATCAGGATGGTCCAAGCCTCCTGGGGATTTTGAAAGGATTCGATGAAATGGTCCAAGTAAATCACTGAATGCAATGCCCGGCACAGCAAAACACACTAAAAATATATTATTCTCTTAAAACTTTACTGAGTGCTTAATATCATCTTCTAGCCTTTTGCTAGGGAGTTTTAACTTCAGAATTTCAGGTTTGCAGTGGACCATCACAAGGTTTCATAAACAGAAAGAAATTATTTCCTCACTTTTATATAATGTTTCTGATTTAGTATCTAGCTATTAGCTGTTATTTCAGAATAAATGATGTAGTGGGTTTAATGGTGTCCCTCCAAAATTCCTGTCCACCCAAAACCTCAGAATGTAATCTCATTTGGAAATAGGGTCTTTGCAGATGTAATCAAGGTAGGGGTTGAAATGAGATCATACTGGATTTGAGTGGGCCCTAAATTCAATGAAAGTGTCCTTATAAGAGACAGAAAAAGTGCACACAGAGACACACAGGGAGAACGCCATGTGCCATGGAAGCAGAGGTTGGAACGATGTAGCTACAAACCAGGGAACTCCAAGGATCGCTGGCAGCCACCAGAAGCTAGGAAGAGGCAAGGAAGGATTCTTCCCTAGAACTTTCAGACACTTTGATTTCAGACTTCTAGCTTCCTGAACTGTGAGAGAATAAATCTCAGTCATTTCAAGGCACCAGCTTTGTGGCAATTTGTTACGGAGCCATAGGAAACTAATACACATGGTAATTCTGGGGCCCCTCCAATCACCCCACTGTGGGAGAGGCTGCTTCATCTCCTGCTCCAGGCTCTCTCCATCTTTCCCCAAAAGGAAGAACTATTTCATGTAAGAGAATGGTTCTTTTTCACTTCCGCTTTGAAGCATACAGACTGCAGTAAGCGCAAAAGGAAAGCAAATCAAAGTCAGGAAGGATTGCTCTTTGGGGTATAAAATGCTCTACTTGGCATAAGAGAGGCACAAGTGTTTCTGTGCTACTAATTAGCTGCATGACCTTGAGGGGGTGACTTAACCCTCTGAGGCGTCCATTTCCTCAAAGTGAACTGGTTGCACAAAATATCTTCAAGGTCCCTAATGTCACAGAACTATTTAGAGATAATGTTCTTAAGACCAAAAGGAAGAAAAGAGAGGAGAAAGTTTAGAACCCTTGGAACCTTGTGCACATCCTCCCCAAGAAAAAATATCTCATGTAAATGCTTAGACCCATGTGTTACATAGGGCTCTGGTCATAGTGTGATTTTGTGCCTACAATTGCCTACTTTGCAGTACTGACGTAATACTGACAAGAGATAATGCTTTTAATTGTGGACCCTCCTGTAAACCTAGTAGATTGAAATTGTTCTTAGGGCTACTCACATCAACATCAGTATCTCAGGAAAAAATGCTCTTGACGTGTTTCACTATCTGTCTCCCCTCACCTATATAAAGAGGTAGCTGTTGTTTCAGTAACTCCTGATGCAAATCACAACCAGAGAGGTTTCCCCTTGGGAGGACGTGACCTCTCCCAGTCTCCCTGGGAATCGACTTCACCCAGCAGGTTAGATCTTACCTACTCACCTTGCAAGCACGCAATATAAGGTTAGAGGAGATTTAATTAGAGAGAAAAGATAATCTTTCAATCTTTAGGTTGCATATCAAGGATCAAAGTCTCCAAAAACTCTCACTGGCTGTTTGCAATTTTGCATAAGCTCATTGATAGTAGAGAAGAAACCAAGGTTAGGAAGAGTTCATTTAGGTTCTAGGCCACGTTAAAGTTTCTCTCCTGCTTAGTCCAAGACCTTTAGCCTATGTTTACTTCTTACATTGCCACATCATTACTCTCCCTTTTCCACCACTTCTTTCCATCCACAGAAACCAGTGAGCTGTGATTTTTTTGTTTATATTCTTTTACAGCTTAACTATTTCTTGTGCATTGACATTTCCTACTTAAAGTATCAGTTGAAGTCACCAGCATATTATTTTCTTGTAGATCTTTCTAACATTTTCTACCATAGTTTTCTGTTTAAGGAAAATAATAATGTGTTTGCTCACATGGAAGGAAAGGAAGTGAGGGTATTGATATTGATACGTTGCTCCAGGCAAACCAGTATGGAAACCTGAAGACTCTGGAAAAATCACATGAAGGAAGACCTTTAGAAAAGGAATCCAACACTTATTACTAATTCCTTGAAGTTTTTAACTCACAGGATAAAATTGAAAACAGATCAATGTAAAAGAAAAAATATAAAAATAAATGATCTAACAAAACCACTTCGGAAGAAAACTATAGAGTGAGTAAAAAGGTGACAACCCCTTCCAAGTGACAATGAGGATGGGGAGGTGGGAAGTTTGGGGACAGAAAGTGCCAACTATCGAAAGGGAAAAATGACAGCTCTGAAGTCACGATCGCTTGTGCATACTCCTTCAAGTGTTATTGACTAAACAGGGATAACTGCAAAATATGCTCTCTGGGCAAAGCAGGAGCTTCACTGACAGCCAGCGTTCTCTTGCTCCTTGAGATGTCCCTGTTAGGTAGATTTCAGAACCAGCACACTGCCCGTGCAGCCCAGGCCCTACTGAAGCTCAGAGGAAAGCCCAAGTTACACTAAGACTCCTGCGGTTCTCAAGTCTAGATGCCAAAGTAGGTCATTCAGCAGCCAGCCGTGTCCAGTGACTAATTTATCAGTGCTTGGAGGATTATTTTTGAAGGTATAAATGAATGTCACTCTTTGAGCCCCAGGAACACAGCTCCCCAAATATGAATCATTGTGCTAATCCAGCACAGGATTCCATATGGTGTGAGCTCTATTATTTGTCCTGGCCCCAAAGGAGAAAGAAGTGATATATTTAAGGCAGGGTGTTTTCAGAGAGAGAGCATTAACACAGTGAATTATAGGGAGAATGTAAATGAAAGAATGGTGAAAGTGACCTTGAGTTCTGCGGTTCAAACTAGTTCCCTGTTAGCTAATAGCCAAGCCGATTGAGAACATCAGGAGCAGAGGTTACAGATGTTCTGTTTATTAAACAGAAAACATTAACAGCTTGGTTGTACATTGAAACACACTAAGATGTGAAAATAAGCACAGGGTAAAGGGGAAAAGTTCAGTGAATTTTCCCTGACCATTTTTTTTAGTGCCATCTCAGCCCTGGAATTTTTTTTCAAATATAAGTCAGGAAGAAAATCATAAAAGTTTTTTTTTTTTTTTTTTTTTGCAAAGCTGTTTTTGGTCCTACAAGGTTGACAATTTTAATGCAATCCACTCGAGAAACTGCCTATTGAAATACAAAGTTGTAGGGATTTCCCTGGTGGTCCAGTGGTAAAGAATGCGCCTTGCAATGCAGGGGACGAGGGTTCGATCCCTGGTCAGCGAACTAAGATCCCACGTGCCGCAGGGCAACTAAGCTCGTGCACCACAACTACCGAGCTCGCAGGCCTCAACTAGAGAGCCTGCATGCCGCAAACTACAGAGCCCACGTGCTCTGGAACCCGTGCGTCACAACTAGAGAGCCCACGCACCCTGGAGCCTGCACCCCCCAACTTGAGAAAACGCGCATGCCACAACTAGAGAGAAGCCCACGTGCCGCAACGAAAGATCCCCCACGCCTGTCACAACTAAGACCTGATGCAACCAAAAATAAATTAAACAAATAAATAATAAATAAATAAATATTTTTTAAAAAAGATACAAAGTTGTAGGAAATATCTTGGAGTCAGACAGTAGCACATTTCATCCTTTGGGGAATAGCAGAGATGGAGACTATTAGCGCCCCAAGGGACATTTCCATTTTACAGAAAAGGAAATGGAGAACCAAGAAATTCTAATGACTTGTCCAAGACAGTGATGGAGATGAATCTTGAACTTAGACTCCTGTCCATGCACAGACCACGTGCTTAAAGCCATGAGTCGTCACTCATCAACCTTATAAGTCTTGGGCTAGGGGTAAAGAAAATGGAAGAACACACCTGCAGAGTCAACTCTGAGTACCTGTAAGCATGCTATACTAATTAAATCCCAACTTCTTTACAAAGTCTGTACTGTGTATAGGACTGAAGTGTTATGTATACACGTGACAAGAGCTCCACACGCCACCTGAAATGGTCCACAGCTGCAGGCTGAAGTTGCTCTACCTTCACCCAGACCTCTAAATTCCTCCTATGAAGTTTCTTTCTGCTTTGAGAACGGGCTCAGTGAAATGCCAGCACCAGGTTCAATGTGGCTCCCCAAGATTTTTGTCCTCTGGGGAGAAACCACTTTCCCTCTCTCCACTGGGTGAAGCCCACTGCGTCCACGGAGTGCCTCAGGCAGGGTGGCAGCCTCTAGCCAGGCAGAGTCAAAGGATTAAAACATGAACTCGGTCCATAGGAGTCCACAGACAGCTGTTTTGCCTTTCAGTGACAGGTACAGATCAGGCTGTCTGGTCAGCTTGGAGTCACGTGTCGGCAGCTGGGGAAGCAAAAGGTATTTTCCTTAATGGTCATACTTCCACCAAAGGGACCGAAGAGATTCAGAGGCACGGATGACACTTTGTGAAATTCACCGTTTGACTTAGAAAAGGTCAGCAGAGAAATCTGAGTTTGAGTCCGCATTTCCGTCTATGTAAAACCCGTGCTAGAATTGAGCCAATGAAGAAATTCTAAAAGGTAGCCAGCAGCTACTTGAAGAAGCTGAACCACAGAAATTGAGGCCAGGGATGCTAATATTTAGAAAAGGGGCGGTCTCCAGAGCAACAAGCATTAATGGTCTGGAGGGGGTTTTCAGAGTGTTGTGGTACCTTCCACTTCAATGCAAACATGTCAGACACTTGGTTGCCATCAGATTGCTCCTAGGAAAGTAAGGCTACTCAACCCAGAATAGGACGGGCCTACGAGCTGGTTTCACACAGGTTTCAAACCATTATGCCTTTCTGGTCACAGACAAAGGGATTTTATTCCTGGCACCTTAGGGAAGGAAATTTGATAGCATCCCATATTGGTTCCACTGATTAATAATCCTCCGTAGCCAACAGAGGGAAAAAAATTAGGAAGGGATCCCCCAACAGACTTAGGCAACTTGCCAGACCTCCAATAGGTAGAAACTAAGAACCAAGGGACTGGATTATACTCCCAGTTTTGCTTATAAGAAGCGACATGAGTTCAGGCAAGTCCTTAAGCCTCAGTTTTCTCATCTGTGAAATGGAACTCTTACTTTCCCTACTCACCTGACAGGACTAGTGTGAAGCTCACAAGATACCTTGATATATAAGGATCTTGAAAAGTTCCCTGTAAACATGAGAAAGTCTTCTTTTAATTAAAGAGAGACAATTTTCCCCTTCCTCTCATTGGTGTGGATTCAGGCGGCTCCTGTTGTCAGCATAGTTACTATTCATCTTTCCAGGACCTGCCAGCTCCCAGAAGTTCAGGGATCTAGACAAACCAAGCAGCTGCTGAACCACAAAAAAAGTAGCTGTAGAAAGGGCATCTCCTTAAGATGTTAACACTCAGAAAGCCCTGGGGCAGAAGTTCTCTCTCTAAGCTGGTGAAGAACTGAGAAGCAGGCAAGCATTTTCTTTAACTAAAAAGGTAAAACTCTTACTCTGATCTGAAAACCTTAATATAGCTCAAAAGGGGACCCTGCTGTTTTCCTTATGTAATTGCTGACTCAGCCTCCAGGTTTACACGTTGATCAGATGGGTCAGATGTTGGAAACGGATCTGTGGTTCATGCAAAAATCAGGTCAACAATTAGTAGCTAGAGCCGTTCATTGAGGGCTTCACCAAGCCTGCCTTGAGCTGTGTAATGAGACTGAGTAAAACCTGATTCCTACCTGGACTTAATCAGACTCACTCTACCCTCTTACAGGGAGCTAGTTCCCAGCTCTGAGTATTTTTCTTCTGTTTATTTAGTCTACTGCTGTCGGCTGTAATGAGAACCTGAGCTGTAGAGTTGGGAACTGGGTACTGGAAATCTCCCTTTCCCAAAACACTTCTTTGAGTTGCTTGGTTAGTGAAAGACTAAAAGAAATTTGGAGAGGAGGAGCTCTTTTGAAAACGATGAGGAATCCCTGCTTGGATTGGCTAGAGCGGCCCAGCGGGACACAAATAGAAGACGCGTCAGGGTCTTTGAATCTCACCCAGCTGCAGCCCAAGTTCCTGAAGGGCATGAACTGAAGAGACATGCCAACAGTGTCACACTATTATTGGCCAAGGTTTTGGCCATAAATCCACAGCTGGCTCCCAATCTGATGAGCTGCTTGGGACCATGAGTGAGAAAGAAGGCTCTTTCCACTTAGATAATATGGAGGCTTAACCACCATTCATCCTTCATATATCCTTTCCCTGGACACCCCCATGAGGATTTTCAGGGCAGAAGCCTCTTCCCAAGTAGAGGGAGTCCCAGGCCCAGCATAGAATTAGGAAAAAGAAATGGACAGAGACAGAGATATAACATATTGTGTTGAGTTGTATGTATAGAAGGGACGTAGAATTTACGAAAAATAAGGAAGATACATGTATGTATACATTCGAAAGTTATATATAGATATTCCAAAGAGTCTGATACCCCAAAGATGACATTCCACAATGAAGCAAGAGCCTAAACTTCTGCTCTTTTCCTTCGCTGCTTCACACGGTCTAATCGTGTCCTTAGTCAGAGCTTCTCAGTGGAGACTTTCAAGGAGGTGGAAGGGTGATACGGTTCACACTGCTTGAGAAACCCTAAGAGCTTGGCCTGATTTCTAAGAATAGAGGAGCGCTGAGCAGGGAAAGCAAGATGAGAGTGTTTAGTAGCCAGAGGAGCTGTAACACGCAGTACCAAACGAAAGAGACCTGATGGAAGAGGAAGATGAGAACTTCAGCTGAACAGGAACTAGAATCCTCAAAGAGATCTAAGGAGGCAAGAAAAAGACTTTGTAAAACCCAAAATATATAATATGAATTTTGATTTAAAAACTAAAAGATTTCACTTAATTTTATACTCAGTCATTTAACAGATAATTTGTAAAAGTGAACAATCCCAATCGAGAATAACTTCAGAGGCCCAGAAGAAAAATGTTGTCACACAGATAAAATAGAGAAAGATAGAAATCATAGGACAAAAGAAGATCCAGAAGACCTTGCATGTGAAGAAGAGGAGGTCCAGACTGAAAAGAAGGAACAGAGAGAAGGGAGTTAATAACTAAATAAGTTGTAGAGAAAAAAACTTCCAGTCTGAAGAAAGACTTGAGTCAGCAGATTGAAAGGACTCACTGAGCTCCAGATAATGGAAACATGACACAGCTCCTGGTGAAATTCCTAAATCTCAAGAACAAAGCGAGGGAATGCTCATTTCATTCTCCCAAGGTCATTGTTTTTCAAGGCACAGTGCATGAACTTGCTACCTCAGAACCAGGAAACTTGTTAAAAATTCAGATTCCAGATCTTCTGAATCACATCCTTCGGTAGGTTTGAGGAACTGCAAACAGTCCACTGTAAGAAGCCCAAGGTGGAGGGTATGGAAGTAACAGGAAGGGTCCTCTTGGGAAATTTCCAAGTATCAAATGATAGGTCACCTTACCCAGCAGAGTCTAAATGCTCTTCCTCAGTGAAGTGTTGCAAATTCTCAGACATGTGTACACACACACACACACACACAGTAAGACAATTGCACTAAATAGTGTTGTTCTATTTGGGGAAACTAGCGGAACTGATATGAATTACTTCACAGTTCTTTTTTCTTTATTTAAAAAAATGTTCCAACCTTGACTTTGAACTTTGAAAAGTAGAAGAAAAACATAAAACTGAATAATCTAACAAAACCACTTTCCTTTTTTTTCTTTCCTGTCTTTTTTTTTTTTTTGGCCGCAACATGCGGCTTGTGGGTCTTAGTTCCCCCACCAGGGATTGAACCCATGCCCCTGCGATGGAAGTGCCGAGTCCTAACCACTGGACCCCCAGGGAATTCCCTCAAAACACTTTCCTTACTGTCACTTACTTAACATCCTTACAGCACATGAAGCCCAGGCAGCTACCATGCAACTACAGTCTGACTCTCAAACTGGCAATGACACCATTACGTTTCTCTAGGGGGAGGGTTGATTGAGGAAACTTGAACCCACAGGTAGTCTCACAGCCATCTTCTCTACTTCCAGAGATCATCTGGGTTTAGGAAATAACCACTGCTTTAAAAAATATATATATATATATATAATTTACATGCAATAAAATGCACCCATTTAAAAATGTACATTTTGACATATGGATACCAAGGGGGAAAGGGGGGGGACATTGGATTGGAGATGAATTGGGAGATTGGGATTGACATATATACACTATTGATACTATGTATAAAATAGATAACTAATGAGAACCTACTGTATAGCACAGGGAACTCTACTCGGTGCTCTGTGGTGACCTAAATAGGAAGGAAATCCAAAAAAGAGGGGAGATATGTATGTATATATATATATATATATATATATGTGTGTGTATATATATATATGTGTATATATATATGTGTATATATATATATACACACACATATATATACACATATATATATACACATATATATGTGTATATATATATGTGTATATATATATGTGTATATATATATATATATATATATAGCTGATTCACTTTGCTGTATAGTAGAAACTAATACAACAGTGTAAAGCAACTATAGTCCAATAAAAATTAATTAAAATAAAGTGTACAATTTGATGAGTGTATTCACCTGTGAAACCATTACCGCAAAGTGAATACAGAACACCTCCATTATCCCGAAAAGTTTCCTTGGCCCCTTTCCAGTCCATCCCTCCCTCCATCCCTAGGCCCAGATAATCACTGATCTGCTTGCTATCTCTACAGAGTAGTTTGCGTTTTCTTTATATAAATGGAATCATAAGGCTTCCCTGGTGGCGCAGTGGTTGAGAGTCTGCCTACTGATACAGGGGACACGGGTTCGTGCCCCGGTCCAGGAGGATCCCACATGCCACTGAGCGGCTGGGCCTGTGAGCCATGACCGCTGAGCCTGCACGTCCAGAGCCTGAGCTCTGCAGCAGGAGAGGCCACAACAGTGAGGGGCCTGCGTACTGAAAAAGAAAAAAAAAAAAAAAAAAAAGGAATCATATAGCCTATTGGTTTTCTAGGTCTGCAGCAACAAATTCCCACAAACAGGTTGGCTTTAAACAACAGAAATTTCTTCTCTCACAGTTCTGGAGACCAGAAGTCCAAAATCAAGGTGTCACTGAGACCTCAATCCCTCTGAAAGTTCAAGGGGAAAATCTTCCCTTGCCGTGTCCAGCGTCTGGAGGTTCCTAGAGTTCCTTGGCTTGTGGGAGCATCACTCCAATTTCTGCCTCTGTCTTCACATGGCCTTCTTCCCTGTGCATCTGTCTCTCTGTCTTTTCTGTTATAAGGACACGCTAAATCCAGGGTGATGTCATCCTGAGATCCTTAACTTAATTACATCTGAAAAGACCCTGTATCCAAATAAGGTCACTGAAGAGAGAAAAAACCCGGTTCTCCTCCTGTTTCTCCTTTCTGACACCAGAGGTATGGGGGCTTTTCCTCACAACAAGCAATCCTCCACAACCCCAGCTGGGTGTCCAATTCTGACACTTTCTACCTGGATCCCACAGGTTAAGGGTCAGTCCTACAAGACCACGCTACCCTGCCCACTTCAGATGCCAATCACAGGTCCAGACTACCACCTGTGCTCTGACCAAAGGGCTATAAATCAAAGGCTTCTATGGGACTTCCCTGGTGGCACAGTGGATAGGAGTCCGCCTGCCAGTGCAGGGGACACGGGTTCGATCCCTGGTCCAGGAAGATCCCACATGCCACGGAGCAGCTAGGCCCATACACCGCAACTACTGAGCCTGCGCTCTAGAGTCCGAGTGCCATAACTACTGAAGCCCGTGTGCCTAGAGCCCGTGCTCTGCAACAAGAGAGGAGAAGCACCCGCTCGCTGAAACTAGAGAAAGCCCGCGAGCAACGAAGACCCAACACAGCCAAAAATAAATAAACAAAACAAAGAAACAAACAAAAAAAGGCTCCTATGACCCTCTCTTCTGTTTTGATTAAGTTTCTAGAGTGGCTCACAGAACTTAGGGAGACAGTTTACTTACTCTTTATCAGTTTATTATAAAAGGATATGGCAAAGGATACAGATAAACATCCAGATGGAAGAGATGCAGAGGGCAAGGTATATGGGAAGGTGTGTGGAGCTTTCATGCCCTCTCCAAGCCCACCACCCTCCCGGCACCTCCACGTGTTCACCAACCTGGAAGCTCTGTGAACCTCATACATCGTGGATGTTTATGGATGCTTCATCGTGTGGGTATGATTGACCATTCACTCCATTTCCAGCCCCTCTCCCCTCTCTGGAGGTTGAGAGGTAGGGCTAAAAATTCCAGGCTTCTGATCATGGCTTGGTTTTTCTGGTGACCAGCCCCCATCCAGGAGCCCACCCAGGGTCACCTCATTAGAACAAAAAATATTTCTATCACCCAGGAAATTCCAAGGGATTTCCGAACTCTGTGTCAAGAATAGGGTCAAAGACCAAATATTAGACAAAAGATGCTCCTTTTTTATTTTTATTTTTTTCTTTTCCTTTTTTGTGTACAGCAAAATGATTCAGGCATATGTATATTATATTCTTTTTCAGTTTCTTCTATTATAGGTTATTACAAGATATTGAATATAGTTCCCTGTGCAATACAATAGGTCCTTGTTGCTTATTTTATATAGAGTAGTATGTATCTGTTAATCCCAAACTCCTAAGTTATCCCTCCCCCTGCTACCCCTGTCCCCGGTACTCTTATCAGTTAGGAAATTACAAAGTTTTTAGGAGCTCTGTGCCAGGAGCCAGGGCAGAGACCAATATATATTTCCTATTATCTCAGTCACATTCACAGGTCCTAGGGTTTAGAACTTGGACAGAATTGCCTGGATATAGCACAATCTAATATCTACTTACCTGCAGATGGACATCTGGATTCTTTTCAGTTTTTGACTATTTCATATAAAACAGCTATGATCATTTGTGTACAAGCCTTTATGTACATATTCTTCCATTCCTTTTGGTTAAATGTGCTTTACCCAAGTGTGTGTCTACCTTTATACAAAACTGCCAAGAACTTTCCCAAATTGATTGTACTAATTTTACTGCCCATCAGCAGGGTAGGAGAATTCTACTTGCTCCACATCCTCACCAAAACTTGGTGCTTGTAATGTCAGTTTTTTTCAATTTAAACCATTTGAGTGCGCGTGTAGTAATGTCTCATTGTGGTTTTTATTTGCATTTCCCTGATGACCAATGATGATGAATATTTTTTCACGAGCTTGTTAACTATTCATATATTTTGTGAAATGTCTGTCTAAATCTTTTGCCTATTTTTAATCAGGTTGTTTGTCTTCTTAGTATTGTAAACATTACTTTTGAAAGTTTCTTTTCTAACAAGTATGAACAAAACTATTTTTAATTTGGGGGCTTAGAAAACTCTGCCAAATGATTAACAGCTCAGCAGAGACATTTTCCAAATCAGGACAGAAATTGTCTTGAACAGCATTGGTGATATAGTGAAGAGAAAAACTGCCCATCTGTGATCAGAGAGCTGATATATAGTACCTCAGCTGGTACCCTTTATTCCCTCAATCCAAAACAAGTCACATACATCCTTGGACCTCCATCTCTTCATTCATTAAATAAGGAGTTTGCACTGAAGCAATCAAGCTTTCTTCAAGTTCCAACATGTAAGTGTCAACAGTTCCTTCTGATAAATGGTTAAAAGAGCCACAAAGATCCTTCAAAATGTGCTGTATTTGAATGCTAAACCATTTTTAAAAATTCAGTGGGGCTCCTGAAGTCTGAGACAACAAATTCAAAACGGTTGAAATTGCTATCCGTGTGGAATGGCAGATATCAACATGTTCAGACGATCCTTGTGAAGTTATTCTCTAATGGATAGGTTCCATATCAGTGAAAACGTCAAACCAGTGTCTCTTGCAGCCCTGTAATTATAGCAAGCGATGATGCTGATTGTCAAGTCTCATTACATATAATACCCCCAATTGTAGCAGCAGCATCTTCCAACATAAGAATAGATGAATATATACAACGCATGAACACATAGGTTCAACATTTCTATTTGTATAGAGTCTTTCCTCTGGCAATATTTCTGAATTCTTTCAAAAACACTGTCATCTTTAAAAACTTTTTTATTAAAATATTCTCCTTCTAGGAGGAATGATGTTTACCACCCAGATGAGCTCATATAAACCTGGTAGGTTAATCCTATCAAACGTCTCCTATGGCCATAAGTGAACTGTTTTTGCCAAAAGTGGTGATACGCATGTTTTAGATAGATTTGTTCTCAGCTCCCCTTTGTCACAAAGGGCACAGCTGCAAATGATAACTCTAGGATCAGGGTTGTATTTTTGGCCATTGGATAATGGTTCATATGATGCAACTGATCTGTGTGATGACTGGACCCATAATTCTGATATCAAGTCAGAATTATACCACATTATGCTAAACGCCACTTGGCCAGCACTCCTTGGATTTCATTAGCACCGCGCTCTAGTCATCAGAACTTGCCAACTGAAATTACAAAGTTTGATATTATATGATGATAAAGTGGACAATTTAAAACACATCTTCAGGGACTTCCCTGGTGGCACAGTGGTTAAGAATCTGCCTACCAATACAGGGGACACTGGTATTTGAGCCCTGCTCCGGGAAGATCCCACGTGCTGCGGAGCAACTAAGCCTGTGCGCCACAACTGCTGAGCCCATGTGCCACAACTACTGAAGCCAGTGAGCCTAGAGTCCGTGCTCTGCAACAAGAGAAGCCACTGCAATGAGAAGCCCGCGCACCGCAACGAAGAGTAGCCCCTGCTCTCCGCAACTAGAGAAAGCCTGCATGCAGCAACGAAGACCCAAATGCAGCCAAAAATAAATAAATAAATAAAATTAAAACAAAACAAAACAAACAAATAAAACACATCTTCCTTGATCAGCATATCAGTAATTTGACCTTCTACTATGGCAATAAGAATCAATATCACTTCCTCCTTATTGAATGCCCAGGCCATGGTTTGGGAGCATCTAGATTTTTTGTGCATTTTAAAAAAAATGTATTTATTTATTTGGTTGCATTGGGTCTTAGTTGCAGCAGGCAATCTCCTTAGTTGTGGCATGTATGTGGGATCTAGTTCCGGGACCAGGGTTGGAACCAGGTCCCCCTGCATTGGGAGCACAGAGTCTTAACCACTGCGTCACCAGGGAAGTCCCTGGGAACATCTAGTTTTGAGCTGAATTTAGCCCTTGTCTTAATTTTAGGTTTGAAGGGCAAGTGCCAGAAAGAAGCAACACCACGTGTACCCATAGCTGTCAGGATGTAGCATCAACATCAGAGTCTTTAGCAGTAAAATTCTAAAAGCTCACACAAAGATGTTTCTCCAAGAAAATGTGAGTGACAGTGCCTTCTCTGGGCTTGTTTTGCTGGTCAATTTATGTCTAGAAATATTGTTTTTTTAATCTCTGTCTTTATCACCACAATCTTCATCTTTTCCAAAACTGTACTATGAAGAATTTCAACCTCACTGTAAAGTTGAAAGAATTTTAGTGAACACTCACCATCTAGATTTTACTATTAATATTTTACTCCACTGGCTTTATCACATCTATCTACCTAAACATTCCTCTATGCATTCTTCTTATTTTTTGATATATTTCAACATAAACTGCAGAGGTAATTCCATATCTTCATTTTTAAGTCTTCTCTTTCTCTTCCCTGTCAAGTTTTGGTCACTTTTCATTGAAGAGGTTTTTTTTCCCCCTCTATGAATAATTTTTAAAATGAATTTACACTGAATTCCAGAAGTAGAAAGTTCTGCCTAAACCAATCCAGGTGCCCCAATTCTGAGTATGTGTTTGTTACTACACATTTTCTCCTCTTTTCCTCTCATCCAAGTTAGTTAGGTTTCCCCCCACGTTGACACGATTACTTATTATCTTCCAAAATCTAGAAAGCTGAATAAACTTCCAAAGGAAAAAAGAAGTTCCCCCATCTGTCCCCGCTATTAAAGATCTATTTATGCATCTAAGAACATTCCTGGTCAAACAATAGCATTCTGTTTCTGTCTTTATTGTTTTCCCCACTTTTGGATACTCTCCATACCACTTCATAGCCAGCATCAATTTTGACACAGAATTAGAGTGTTAGAACGTCTTCCAGAGGCCAGTTAAGAATTCTATTTAAATGTGGTAGACTGAAAAAAAATGTATCTCTGTCGCCTCCTGAAACACCATCAATATATAAGTAAAGGTATTAAAAAAAAGGATAAAGTCAGAAGGACAAAAAGAGCAGGAGAGGGATGAAAGCCAACAATACATCGCACCGAGTTTGGGAGGATTAAAAATGAACAGAAACTCATTTAGCCAAACAGAGAAAGCATAAATCCGCCTGTCATCAGAGAAGGCAATGATGAGAAACAAAACAGTTTGCTTTGCAAAACGCAGGGAAGAGCAGGGCTTGGGTCCACAGGGCATCCCAGAAAGCTGAGAAGTGACTTGGGGCTAAAGACCCAGGGATTAGTGAAAAGACTACACTTGGGTATCCCCAACATATCCCCTCACCACAGGAGATGATAGATTTACTCTCTGAAGAAAGTGAATCAGAGTGTCATCTCTGCAGTGGGGAACACACCAGCGCAATAGAGAGAAGGTGTGAGGCATGATTTTGAAAGTAGGGACATTCAGGATAAGTCTACTTACTGAATAGTGAGAGACCATTCCTCTCCTTCCCTGCCTGCTCTCACAATGCCTACAGTTAGTGATGTTTTAGGATTTGTTCTCTGGAGAAATCAGGTACCAGAGGAGAAAGGACTTATGGATACTGACATTTGGGGTGGCCTCAAAGAAAAGACCAAGTCTGTCTCAAATCACTTTATGTATAGTCCACCAGTCAACAACGACAGCACACACACACACACACGTATGCGCACGCGTGCGCATATACACACACACATACTCCAGTCAGCTCTTTATTATTTCTCTTCAATACAAACTGAGTCAAGGATCAGGAGATGTTTGGAGAAAGTCTATAACAGGAAACACAAAAACCAAAAGGAACAAAGATAAACACAGAGGAAGCATAAAATACAGGCAACAGAGAGGGCTTCCAAAAAATCCATTATTAATATAGTCAGAAAGAAAAGAGAAAATGGTACACTCATAATAAAGGAATAGGAAGCCACAAAAAAAGGAATAGGCAGAGACTGGAAGGACCCTTGATCATTTAAAATATGACAGCTGAAATAATAAATTTAATAGAAGCATTGGAAAACAAAGTCAGAGAAAAGACGCAGAAAGTCGAATGAAGACAAGCCAATAGATAACAAGAAAAAAAGATTTTAAAAGTTAAAGGATCAATCCAGAAAGTCCAGTATCCAAATAATGAGTTCTGCAAAACCACGGAAAAAAGAAAGAAGAAAATTATCAAAGCAATAATATAGAAAATTTTCTCTATATTCAATTACAGAAGGCTGAAGATTAAAAGAGCCCACCAGGTGTACAAGGCAACAAATGAAAGAAAAGATCCAATCCAAGGCAGATGAGCTTAAAATTTCAGTTCACTGGAAAGAAAGAGAGGCCAGTAAGGAATCAAATGCAATAGAAAGGGAACCAGAATGTTACTTCTCAATAGTAATACTGCAAACAAGAAGAGAGTGGAGCAACAGCAGCAAAATTATGGGGAAAAATTCTTTCCGTCTTGGTTTCTATATCTAGCCAACAGGACCCTCAGCACATTTGTGAGACCCAGTGAAAAATAAAAATGTGAAGCCTCTTGTTCAAAAATTAAGAATTTCAAAATGGCAACAACAGAGCATTAAATCAAGTGTGGGGCTTTTCTTAGTGGGAGGTCCTGCATGACTACACAGGTCTTACACCTGTGAAGCCAGCCCTGTGTGATGTACTAATCACACATACGTGTAACAATATGTAAAAATAAAGACACTTGCCATCCAGTCACCCTTTTTTTTGGGAAGATGTGTTCCAGCAGGATAAGGGAATAAATCAAGAAAGAGGAACACAAGACTCAGGAAACAGGAGAGAATGGCAAAAAGTAGTGTCAGAGAACAAACATGCATAGTCTAAAGAGTAATCGGTCCAGATTAGAATAGGGAGTTGGAGAGGTTTAAACCGAGGTTTTAGGAAGGTGAGAGGGGTGGGTAGTCATGGATTCATCTACTAGTTGGGATTGCACTTAAATACTGGAAAATGTTTCAATAGTTGCATGCTCTCTGTTGGAGCATTTGGAAAAAACATGGCAATGTGCACATAGAAAACTTGGCAAATAAAAACAAAAACCAAAAGCTAACTGCAGGAAAAAACAAATGTTATACGAGAAAGGAAAAGTACTCATAGTATATAACTTCCAGCGGTAAAAAAAATGTCTGTGTAGTTTGATAATAAGTTTTTCCTATTGATGTTATCTAAATTTTTGATATCAAATTATATCAAAAGGAAGAGAGAGGCAATGAATAGAACTGTGCAAGAAACAAAATCCTTAATTAATAAAATGTAGATAGTATTACAGCTGATCTCAATAAATGGATTATAAGCATGTTATTTATTAATAAGCATGCCATTTATTCTTATGAGTTGGAACTTGTTGCCTCGGGGGAAAGGATGAGTTTGGGAAGCATAAGGGTGGCAAGAATAAAGCAACATGTCCTGATGCATTTCCTTATGTCTTTCAGCGTCATGGTTCGGGGTTTTTTTTATCTACATGGATGTACTCACACATTTTAAAATCATCATCCTCATAAAAAAAGAAGACCTCAACTAGTGCCTCTTCCCTTCTTTCTCTTCTCATTCTCCTTTAGACTGGGACCCTCTCGTTAGCGACAGAACATTTGCTTAAATCATATGACCTTCACAACTGATCAATGTCAGCACCTAACTTTGGCTTCCTTAAATTAAATTAAAAGCACGGTCTGCTCATTGGAGGAAGAGTTGTCTGCAAGACGTGGGTACCATTGAAAGAGCCTTGACCACCTTGCCTCTCCCGTGGAAGGCTCACAGCAGGACCCTTTAGGAGTTGCCTTTTCAATTAGGAAACTAGATCCCCCCCACCTGCTTACCATAAAGGGTTTCCTCTGTTAAAAGCAAGTACATATTAGATTCCGTTTGTTTTCTCTGAGCAGAAAAACATAAATAAGAGGTTTCAAAGGAGGTAGAGGTTTTTTTCTTAAAGGAAAAATCAAAATACTACCCATTCAATTTTGTTTTGTGTTTAGTAAAAGAAACAAAAGCCCTATTACCGAAGGCTGAAGTTTAAAAACAAAACAAAACAAAACAAAAATTCTATTGCTGCTTATGTCAATTAGAAGTACATGAAATAAGACTTTTTGGAAATGAGAAAATAAGCAATCCTTATGACTTCTGTCCATCCTCTGGATTATATGTGTGTTTCCATGTCAGTGAAGAAAAGATAGGCTTAAGCCACTGGAGGTTTATTCCTGGTTTACATAGGTGTTCACTGCAAGTCAGCTAACAGCTCACGTCTCCTCACTCAGGATGCAGGCTTGTGGAAGAGCCATGAACTCTTCAACTTTGCCAGGTAGAAAGGAAGAGAGCTCTGAAGTGTCTCACAGAGCAGTCCATAAGACAACTCTTCCACAAGACAAGGAGAGAGGCTGAAGTCCCCCCTATGAACCACATGTCCAGGGAAATCAAGCTTCTCCCTTAGCATGAATGTTGGAGATATTTCATAACAATGTTTTAAAATGTTTAAAATGGTGGTTTTTTGTGTGTAACTAGTGCAATCAAACATTTATTGAACATCCACTGAGTGTAAAGGAACATGCTCACCAGTGTAAGGGGAGAAGGATAAACAGCTACTACTAAGATGAGAATACGATGCTCTACAAAAGATCAACTGGTATCTGACACGAACTTTCAAAAATCCACTCTAAGATAATGAAATGATTAAAATATCAGGAGATAGTTTTATAAAGTTGGGTTAAAAAGCATGTTTTCCTGTTCCCATTCCAGGGTGGAGTTTTTGCCCATAACTCTCTAGAGACATGTCCTACTTACAGCTGTGTTCAAGACCACCAAGCTGAATGAGCTTAACAAAGTTGGAAAAAGACAGTATGGTCTGTCCTAAATTGATTCTACTTTTTTTATTTAGTCATGTCTCTGGATTAACTTTTTAAAAGTAAAACATAATTCCAACCTAGCAGATGTCCATCTCAAGTGGCCCATATTGTTTTCCCTACTCTCCTTTGTAATGCATCCGGTTTCAGTTTGCCTGGTGAAACTTACATCAAGATGTGTGAAAATAGCAAAGTTGTCCTATTGGGAGAAACAAAGGAAAGAAATAAAAGTAACATTGAAGGGATATAGAAGAAAATGACTTTTCTTTTCTGCTTCAAACTGGGGGGAAAAAAAGGTGTGCTCAGACTTGAAATAGTGTTTCCATTTCCAGCCCTGGTGGTTTATTTAACTTGGGTAGATTAATTTACTGGGAGTGGTAGCCTGGTTTATCATCCATGGAGAGGCAATTTTAAAAATCTTTGACCTTGTCAGTTTGGGGGTCACTCAATTTGGAAGTGCTGTATCTGCTATGTCACCTCCAGTTTTCAGAATTCTTTCTTGCCTCGAGATGTTGCCCTTGAAGTTTTTCAGTATTTATTGCAGGTAGTTTTCTTCCAGCTACAATTCTTCCATCCCTTTGAATCTTTCATCCATTTCCCCGCTTGTGAAATACATCATATTTTTCAATAAAGGGGCTCTACCATTTAGATAATAGTGTAGAGAGAAGAGGAAGGAAACTAACATCTATTACACTTAGTGTGCATTCAACCATACCTTAGGCACTTCATATAGGATCTCATTTAACACTTACAACAATCAAACGTGCAGTATTATTATTCTCTCGTACAAACCAGCTAGGTCAACATATCTAAAGATACACAGAAACGGGATTTAAGCCCAGGTCCAATTTCAAAGACTTTCATTAGCAAAGAAATTTTTAAAAATCTATATACCACACTTGACATATGAATATTTCTAAATTTAAAATCCTTGTGAGAATATATAGCTGTACTGAAAATATTTTACATTCACAGCAAGGTACTTTTCCAGCACCATTTGTTAAAAAGCTATCTTTCTCCCATTGACTTGTTTTTGCCCCTTCGTCAAAAATCCTTTGATTCTATGTGTGTGTGTATTTCTGGGTTATCTACTGTGTTCCATTGATCTAAATGTTTGTTCCCTCACCAATACCACACAATCTTGATGCCTGTCACTGTATTAAGTCTTGAAATTGGGTAAAGTGATTCCTCCAACTTTATTCTTGTCTTTCAAAATTGTTTTACATATTCTAGTTCCTTTGCCTTTCCATTTATATTTTAAAATATTCTTGTCTACATATCTGTAAAAAAATCTTGCTGGATTTTTGACAAGAAAAGTATTAAAACTGTATGGCAATTTGGGAAGAATTGACATCTTTGTTATATTGAATCTTCCAACCCATAAACACAGGTATGTCTCTTTAATTGGTGTTTTGTAGTTTTTAGCATACAAGTCCTCCACATATTTTGTTAGAGGTACACCTAAATATTTCACTTATTCTTGCTTTTTAATAATAAATTATTGTTAGTATAACGTTATCATCATTAATTTAGTTGTGGTTTACCTAGTTACCCCTTAAGCAAAAAATCATAAAATGGACTCCCACTGGGAAAATTCAGCCTGTAGAAAATTTTAATGGGGAGAGATTTTCCATTTTAAAAATCCACATTTCTATCTTCTCTTGAGAAATGTGGAAATCTGGTAACACTGGGCCTCATATTCCTACTCAGCAAGAATCAGCTGGAACTGTATCGTGTCCATTCCTTACAGGAGGTATGCTTTCTAGTTAAGCACAATCTCCACCATGCCCAGTGAATGTATATGCACTTACATCTGGCCTAATTTCCTCATTTGTTACTGTACTGGCCCTGGTAGGCTACTGAGTTTCCACTTCTGCCTTAAACTGAGTGGTGATACTTACCATCATCAACAATACTTTTGGTTTATTAATTCAGCTTTCATAGGTCACTCATAGGGCATATAATGCATGTTAATCATCCCTACTCTTATTTATTTCCTAAGCTACGCTATATAAATTTATTCCCCTTCACTCCCAGATCTCCTTGTCTCATGACACTTCATCATCACCAACTGTTTCTCCCAACAGGGAAAGCAGAGTAAGTGTGGTCTCAGAACAGATAAAAGACTAGAGAGAATGGACTTCCCTGGTGGCACAGTGGTTAAGAATCTGCCTGCCAATGCAAGGGACACAAGTTCGAGCCCTGGTCCAGGAAGATCCCACGTGCCAGGGAGCAACTAAGCCCGTGCGCCACAACTACTGAGCTTGCGCACCTAGAGCCTGAGAGCCACAACTACTGAGCTCGCGTGCTGCAACTATGGAAGCCCAGGCGCTTAGAGCCCATGCTCCACAACAAGAGAAGCCACCGCAATGAGAAGCCCGTGCACAGCAATGAAGAGTAGCCCCTGCTCACCGCAACTAGAGAAAGCCCACGTGCAGCAACAAAGACCCAAAGCAGCCCAAAATAAAAGTAAATAAATTTTTTAAAAAAGAGAAAAAACTACAGAGGAGATGAAGGAACCAATGCTAGGAGTCTTCTCTATGAGAGCTCTTCCCCGTGGGTTGATATTTTGTGAGACAGACTCACTGGGCAGAACTAGGCCCCTGGTAAACAAACAGAGGCCATTTTTCTCGGAGTGCTTTTTCAGCTCTGAACTTGTACTTGTGAAAGTACTTTCCCAAGAACTTATCTTGAGAGAATGGAGGTTGCACTTCAAAGCACCGCCAATGAGATTCTCAATTTTTCTCCCAGAAGTGAGAAAAGTAGGTTCCCTTGGGTTGACTGAGTTCACTCTGCTTACCTCTACTGTTCATTCAAGTAAACGACAGGCTTAACCCAGTCCCCCTTTAACCTTTCAGAACCATCCAACTATGGCCAGGGAGGAGAGTTCAGTTTTAATATCCCACTTTTCCTAATCCATTATCCATGATAATCCATTGTGACCCTTGGTACTTAATCATCAAAGCAACCATAAACCTCTTTTTGAAGATGAAATGGTTCTTTAATCCATTTACTTACAGCATCCTAAATTACAGAAAATTAATCAGAAGTATACGTGGGCCACTATTCCAAGTTTCTTACAGCACCTGTTAACAAAGTAACAAATGGGTAATGGCTTTTGTGCCAGTTGGGTCAAAATGTGGAACAAATCCCCTTGGTTGGTTGCTTTTCCCTGTGCTCTTCATTCTAACTTAGCTCTGACTGCCTACTTGGGCTGCCTGCCTTCCCAGAATCCCATCAATGAATTAACAAAACTCAGCCAGCCTGAGAGCTAAATGGACTTTAAACCTTCCAGTAAGGGTGACATTAATTCTCATCTTCCCTTCTGTATCAGGTTAGCGGAAACCATTTAGGGAAATCACCCTAGGTCTTTGAACTCTCAAAGAAGTAAGAAAGCAGTAATTTTCATTAAGCAAAAGCACCACGTTCCAGGCTAAGTTTCCACAAGTCTTCTTCCCTCAATACTGAGGGACTGTATCAGATTACCCCAAAATGTCCATAGACACCGGTGGCTACTGCGAAGCCTCTTACCCTCAAGAATACCCCAAGGTCATTACTATAACTCCCTCTACATTTTTCATTTACTCAGTTAAGAGAAAGGATAATCATATTTGAACGACTCAATAATAAAAATTGAGATTTCGTATTAACTAGAAATGCTATACTCGCATCATCCTTTATAAGGATTTTCCTTTGCCAGAGGAGCTGGATTAACTTGAACATAGGAAAACTCCTGATGCTGATCATGAGGAGAGGCTTTTAATTATTCATTATGCCAGTAACTAAGTGTTCTTTGGTTACAAAAAAAAAAGGACTTCTAAATAAAAACCCATTCACAGGATGCATGAAAACCCATGCATTTCCCCTGCCCTTTCCGAGTGTCTACTCAACATAAGGTTTCTTCATGTGAATTATATATGTATAAGTACATTTATGATGGTTGAAGCAACAGTCAAGAGACTGGGAGAAAGACAAAGAATAATAAAATAAACCCAGGGACCCAAGAAGAAGGAATAGGAACAAGAGTAAAGCACCCAAAGGGAACAATGTTGCAGGCTGAGCAGTTAGTTTGGGTGGGTGGGGGAAGAGGGGGGGCGTGGCTTATCAGGATGAACTGACTTCTGTGGATTGAAATCCAGGCAGTTATCGTTCAGCGATTCTGCCACATGCCAGAGATGGGCTCAGTCTAGCTCAGGATGCAAGCAGGACATGGAGAAAGAGGAATGTTGCTTTTTCAGCAATAGAGACAGTTGTTAACCCTCCTTGGAGCTTAGTGGAGAACACAGGAGAAACCAGACGTGCAGAGAAGGACATAAAACAGGATGCAGTATTGTTATGAACTGAATGGTTGTGTCCTTCCAAAATTCACATGTTGAAATGTTTTCCCCCAATGTGATGGTATTTGGAGATGTGGCCTCTGAGAGGTGATTAGGGTTAGATGGGGTGATGAGGGTGAAGGCCCCATGATGGGATTAGTGCCTTTTAAGAAGAGACATCAGAGAGCTTACTCCTTCTCTCTGCCACTTGAGGACAAAGTGAGAAGGCAGCCTTCTGCAAGCCAGTAAGAGAGCTCTCACCATAAACTGAACCCTGCCAGAAACTTGATCTTGGACTTTCTAACCTTCAGCACTGCAAGAAAATTAATTCCTGCTGTTTAAGCCACCCAGTCTATGGCATTTTGTTATGGTAACCAGAGGTGACTAAGGCAATGAGTTATTTCTGAGAAGGGGTCATTATATAGGGGGTGCTTGTGAGCACAGCCAAGGAAATAATCTGGAAAAACAGGGTTGATGAACACACATTCTGGCTAAGAAGCAAACCTTTGTATAAGGCTTATTCTTCTCATGTTTAAACTCCACTACAGGGAGTAAGACTCAGTGAGAATTTCCATAAGGGTAAAAATCAAAGAGATGATGGACGAGGAGTACAAGCCTACATTTATTTCCTGATGGGGATCACTGTCCTTTGTTTCTACATGATCCAGCTAATCAGCAGTCACATTGTCAGCCTTCACGTGACTCCCTCTTCACTCTTACAGGGGGATTCTAACCACCCTTGCTTTTTTTTTTTTTAGCTCTTGCTACTACAACACTGTTCAAGAGAGAGTGTTTCTTTATCACTCTGTGACTTACAAGGATCTGTTTTGGACCCTACTTTCCACCATTTACTAGCAATGTAACTTTGGGTGTGATGCTTAATGACATCAATTTATGAAATGGGTTATAACACCTTCCCCTTAGGCTTGTAGTGAGAATTTAATGAAATAATGTGTAGAAAACATCCGGGCACAATGCTTGGCAAAATGCTTATGTGACGTCCCTGAAAGGAAGGGGAGTGGGAGTGCTAGTGTGTAACTGGGGGTTGGATCTTCCTAGGGGTGGAACACAAGCTCTGGAAGACAGTTCAGAAGAGTGCATGATGGCTCCCTCCTTTATGAGGGAGATTTTGGCTCAGTCATCATGGCCGTTCCGTGTGGACCTCTGTAGCATTTCCAGCTGCCTGGAGCACATCTGCTTCTACTTTTGATTGAACAGTCGAGAGAGGATATTCACAACGAGCATTTTCTAGCTTTTGCCTAAAAGCAGCAGTTTTTTATTATTGCTACTTCCCTTCCAATCGCTAGTGCTTTTAATGGAATTGCAAAACTAATGTTTTCCCAGGATGACAAGCCACTACAGCTGAATAATATACCTGATTCTATTTCTTTTATTAAAAAACAAGTGGGGGCTTCCCTGGTGGCGCGGTGGTTGAGAGTCCGCCTGCCGATGCAGGGGACACGGGTTCGTGCCCCGGTCTGGGAGGATCCCACGTGCTGCAGAGCGGCTGGGCCCGTGAGCCATGGCCGCTGAGCCTGCGCGTCCGGAGCCTGTGTTCCGCAACGGGAGAGGCCACAACAGTGAGAGGCCCGCGTACCACAAAAAAAAAAAAAAACAAGTGGGACACAGGCTCATCTCATGAATGTTAATGTGATCAAGATCATTGCCCACTGGAAAAATGTGTTCTAATTGAATCGTAATAAAGCATGCCTTGCTACATCAACCAAAAGGAAATCAACAGCCTTCAAAGGATTAGAGTTTTCAGAGGATAAGGGGACAAGAAAAGTAATACAATTTTGACAAAACAGTGTTTTTGAAAAAAGTTTTTATCAAAAATCTCTCCTTCCACTTATAAGATGGGTTCAGTTAAGTATTTTATTTTTCTTATCAATGAAGTGTCAAAGTGATCTGACCAAATGTTGAGTGAATACTCGGTTTCAGTCTTATTACACACACTCTGCAAGCTTGCTTAATGATCAAGATAGGCATGTTGCTCAAAGACTTGGTATCTTCCTAAATGGGAATCAGGCCAGGGCATTTATTTAATCTTTACAGACTGAGCTCTCCCTCCCGTGCAACCCCTTTTCCTCTCCATCACCACCAGGTGACTCTGACATGCTTGGGTGCACCATGCCTTTTGTCATGTGCTCCTCCCAAAGGAAAATCACATCCCTGCCTCTTTGCTCCGTCCTTCCATCTTATTATCAAGAAGAGATCCCTGCAATTTACCTTGATTGTGCAAAATGAGAACAGCTATGGTCAAAGCACGTCAGCAAATGCTCCCCATGTTAAGACAGACAATTCGGTGATATGCACAAACAAGCAGGCGCTTTACCAGGATATGAAGTGAAGCATTTACACTGGATTTATTGACAAGAAATACACTCCTTCCAATGGAAACCAAGCGATAGCATTGCAGCTTGCAGAATTTTAATGTTATATGCAAGTAGATTGCTTTATTAGCCTTTGCCTGTGACCCCGGGAGAGAAGCAAGTCAGAGAGGAGAGGACTGTGCAGTTGCTCAGTCATGCGTTGATAGAGCACTGCCCTGTGCCAGCTGGATGCTGCTGGGTTTTCTAGAAGAATAAAACCAAATCACGGCTTCCATTCTATGAGGACAGGCTCTTGTGGGCAAGACAATATTTACGTTCATTCCTTTTGACCACTAGGCAGTAAGGCACAAATGACTAAAAGTCATATTGTTCAAATGACTACACCCAGGTTTAGAGGTAGGAATTCTTTTTGTGGTCGTTGAGATGGATATGACCAGATATGAAGTTTTTCTTTATTACACATGTTTCAGTTGATTATTAGCATCATATTACCCAATTCCCTGATACCCTATAAAAACATTTCCAACTGGCTTCCTGCACATAGACAAAGGAAATAGTTTAAAAATTCAGCCAGAGATATGCAAACAAGAGTGACAAGCAGCACACGGAATTCCAGAAATTACTATGGCAGGCTCTGTGGATTGGAAATCCAAGAACCTTTCACAACTCTTTTTTCCATTGCCTTCCTCTACTATAGAGGCTGGAACAATTAAACGTTTTCTTTCCTAGGCTTGCTTGTGGCTAAAAGTGGCTATGTAACAGAGTTCTAGCCAATTAATAAAAGAAAAAGTTACTGGACAGAGCTTTCAGGAATGTTTTTTAAAAGAACAGACTCAGGGCTTCCCTGGTGGCGCAGCGGTTGAGAATCCGCCTGCCGATGCAGGGGACACGGGTTCGTGCCCTGGTCCGGGAAGATCCCACATGCCGCGGAGCGACTGGGCCCGTGAGCCATGGCCGCTAGGCCTGCGCGTCCGGAGCCTGTGCTCCGCAACGGGAGAGGCCACAGCAGTGAGAGGCCCGCATACCAAAAAAAAAAAAAAAAAAAAAAAAAAAAAAGAACAGACTCAGCACAGCTCCTTAGCCTCTGTCCTTCAGCCCCTCTTCCTCCCTCCTTTTCTTTCCTAAAACAGGTGTGATAGCTGGGGGTGCAGCAGCCCTCTGGAGACTGTGAAAATGAAAGCCACTTACTAAAGATAGAGAGGAGGAAGATAAACAGAACTGGGCCCTTGAGGACATCTGGAATTGCTTTACTTGTCCAGGATCATCTATCCCTAGACCTTTCGTTACATGTGACAAATGTGGTAAAGAAACCCCTTACTTGTTTAAGTCCAGTCAGCTTGATGTTCTGTTACTTGCAGCTAAATGCAATACTAATGGATACACTTAGAGCATTCAAGGTATGCTAGCTCAGCTCTGTCCTTCTGCCATTTATCCTAGTGACAGGTGTTGGTATCTGTCTCGGCTGACACCTCCTGGACTTGCAGAACTACTGTGGTCTTAGACAAAACCTGTCTTTTGCTGAAGTTCTTGGAAATAGAGAATTGCAATGATTATCCCAAATTAGTTTGCTCTTTTTTTTTTTTTTTTTTTTTTTTTTGCGGTACGCAGGCCTCTCACTGTTGTGGCCTCTCACGTTGTGGAGCACAGGCTCTGGACGCGCAGGCTCAGAGGCCATGACTCATGGGTCTTGTCGCTCCGCTGCATGTGGGATCTTCCCAGACTGGGGCATGAACCCGTGTCCCCTGCATCGGCAGGCAGACTCTCAACCACTGTGCCACCAGGGAAGCCCTAGTTTGCTCTTTAAATTCTGAAATCTTTATTGTTGTCATTTCTTTACTTAGTGAGGTTTTTGTGGTTTTATTAGAAACCTCCTTTTCTTCTTAATATTCCACATCACTTTTGGAAACAAAGGTCCTACAATTTCCACCTGGAGACTCCCATAGGGGCCAATTCCATCTACTCTTTCAGTCACAAAGCTAAAATATCTTTCAAGACCATCTTCTACATAGAACCTTTTCCAAAGGTGATAGTTTTCATTCAGAACTCTTATAATAGGCTCCACAGCTAGTTGAAAGACAGCAGCCCCTGTTAAAGGCCCATAAATATTTGATGGTCCAATCTTAACTGTTCCTAAAGATGAAAACACTTTATATAGTATCATATAGCCCCTAAAGACTCTTCTGTCTGAATGGTTGGCTCTAGCCACTTTACGTGTCATTTGTGGCATCCCACTTTCCCCTTGGCGAACCCAACATAAATCAATAGGAAACAATTTGTCAAATGTATAACATGCTGCCTATTTGTAATTATCTTAAAACCACTGTGTGTATGTGCTATGTGTGTGGAAATGACTGAGAAGCACCACTGCCGTCTCAGAGTGAAGGCAAACATTGCCCTTGTGCCATCCCTACCTCTCTAGAAATAACATCAGCAAAGAGAAAGAGTAATAATAGCTAACAGTTACACAGCACTATTATAAGACAGGCAGTTCTGAACACTTTAAATGTAATAACTCATTTAGTCCTCACAGCAACTCTGTAAGGTAGGTACTATTATTATCCTTTTTATACAAATGAAGAAACTGAGGCACAGAGAAGCATAGATAATAAATGGCGGAGCATTTAGTAATTATAAATTTAGGAATTTGAAAGCAGGCAGGCAGCTCCAAAGTCCATGTCTTGACCACTCTGTTTTACTGCCTGTGATGGACGGGTTCTGAGATGGGACCCCATGACCCTTGCCATCTGGTATTCATGTCCTTGTATAATCCCCTTCCCTTAAATGTCAACGGGACCTATGACTTGCTTTAAACCAATAGAGTGTGGCAAAGGTGTCAGGATGCTGCTTCCACGATTGCATCACACAAGGAACTAAGAACAGCCTCTGGCCAGTGACCAGCAAGGAACCGAGGCCCTCAGTCCAGCAACACTTCAGGAGCTGAATCCTGCCAACAACACATGAGCTTGGAAGTGGATCCTTCCCCAGGCAAGTTTTCAGATGAGACTGAAGCCCTAGTCCACACACTGTGTGAGAGTGCCTGAAGCTTATCCAGGCCTGGACTCCTGACTCAGAGAAACTGTGAGATGATAGGTATGTGTTGCTGCATGTTGCTAAGTTTGTGGTATTACACAGCAATAGATAATGTACATACTGCCTCTCATGGTAAGTGACTCATATTTTGGAATATAAATCTGGCCCATTAGGAGTTGTCACTAAATGAGAAAAGATTAGCATTGTTTCTGGTTAAAAGCCTGGGGGGAAAATGCAGCAAAGGGAGGGAGCCTAGGTGGTGGCATGGAACAAAATCAGTGCTTTGATGTGTGTGATAAGAAGAGTGTTGACTGCTCTCAACCACAGCACACCCCTTCTGACCTTGTTAATATCAATACCTGACCTTGATTCTGTAGAGAAAACCACCTGAAGAGAGCAGACAAGTACAGAGATGTACCTTATACACTTTTGAAACAATCTGCAACATCTCAGTTTCTGAAGTCATTAATATTAAGAATTATATGATTTTTTGCTGTCATGTTGTATTATGTACGATGAGCGAGCACTTGGGATCCAAGAGTTAAGAAAAGGCTGACACAGGATGAGGGAGAAGCACAGGAGTAAGTAACCCAGACCCAGGGAGGTATCAGCTAGGCCGAGGTGAGCATCTGAAAGCAGGACATCAGGGCTGAAGTGCAGGATCCGGGCTGGGCTCAGTGGGTCAGCAGGTATCAAAGGTTGAATTAAGTTATGGATTCAGAATCCAGGGAGAAAGTCATTGAGTGGGGGACAAGAAGACAAAGAAAGTATGCAACAAAGGAATGAACTGATTGGAAAGACTGAATAATAAGCCCAGAGCGGCCGCGGAAGGAAAGGCATTAGTGAGTAAAAGCACTCCTTGGCCTCAGCCTAGTCAAGGGTGTATACTTCAGGCCATATTTGGGAGTAGTCTTCTACAAAGGCTGGCCGAGAGTCTGATGCGAAAGAGGAATGAGAGATTCTAAGTGGAGAAGAGGTGAGGGGACAGTGGTATTTTGCCCACTGACGCTGCCCTATCATTCATTCAGATGATGATCTTTCTGGACAGTTCTTCTAAGTTCCAGAAGAAAGGCATGGAAGAACCAGTCATAATTCGTAGTGCTGGAATGGATCTTAGAGGTCATCTCACCCCATCACCTCATTTGACAAACTAAGAGGGAACTGAAGCCTGGAGAGGTTAGTAACACGTCCAGGCTCACAAAGCCAGTTAGCGGCAGCCAGATCAGGGCCTGGGCCAGGCACTCTTTCCCCGATGCCACCCTTACCTTTTCTTCAGTGGGGATCTGGGCCCCTGAGCACTCAGCACTTTGCAGAAAGTGACGCTCTGCAGTTAAGGGCTCAGTTGCATAGACAAGCTGTAAGAGCTAGAGAAGTTCAGAAAATAAAAGGGTTCTGGGGTGATTAGAGAAGACTCATGGGGAAGGTTCGATCCCATCCAGGTCATAAAGAAGGGGGAGAGCTATTTTTCGAAGCCATTCTAAATTCAGTCAGAATCTCTAACCGCTTCCTCCTCAAGATAAGGACCTTCAACACTTGAACATCCCCCCAAACTTTCCGCACTTCCCATCTTCCAAATGTTCATCTAACATGCTGTGTACAGAAAAACATTAGCTTACTATTATTTTTGACCATCGATCCAACATATATTAATCATTTGTTCACCATCGCCTCTCCATCCCATACCTTCTGATTTCATTTTCTTCTTTCTGAACGTAGCTATTGTTCAGTGGTCCTTTCAGCAAGGGTCTCTGAGAGGCAACACGCTTAGCCCTTGTGTGTCTGCCAATGTTTATTTTACCCTCACTCCTGGACGATCCTTTACCTGGGGAAAGACTCCATCTAGCATTTACTCTCAGTGCTGAAAAGGCTGCTGTTCTTTTGTGGCTAGTGGGACTCTTCTTGCTCCTTGCTAGTAAGGTTTTTCTCTTTGTTCTCTACATTTGCCAGTTTCATTATATCTCCACCACTTGGCTTGTCCCTCCATTCAGGTCTCCACTTAAATGCCATCTCTTCAGAAAGACATTCCTCAACCCTTAACCTAAAATAGCTCCTCTGAAAGTCCTTTGCTCTGACTTATTTTTCCTTCATAGCACATATCTACACATGAATTTGTATTATACATATATAACTTGCATGTGTGGTACTATACATGTACATTATACATACGTTCCTCCACTGAGTCCCCTAGAACAGTGCCTGGAAGTAAATGGCTCAATAAATAGCTGCTGGTAAATGAATGCTAATGCCTACATGTGGGGGGTTGTGGTGGTTGTTGAATTTATCCTGCCCGGCTCTTTCGACCTTAACATCCTTGATCTGGAAACACTGGCTATTTCCTACGGTAAGTGGTTTTGTGGCTTCTTCAGAGAAACTGAACCAATAGGTATAGATGTGCCTATAGATATAGATACAGATCATACAAATAGATAGAGTTTGTATATATGTGTGTGGTAGATAGATTGATAGACAGACAGATAGACAGATAGAAAGATAGATAGATAGAGATTGATTGTAAGGAATTGGCTCATGCAGTTGTGGAAGCATGGTCAGTCCAAAATCAGTGGGATAGTCTGGCGGGCTGGAGAACCAGGAAAGAGCTGCCATTCGAGTCCAAAGACAGACTTCAAGCAGAATTCCCTCCTCTTCCAGGGACCTCAGTCTTTTTCTATCAAGGCCTTCAACTGATTGGATGAGGTCCACCCACATTATGGAGAGTAATTTGCTTTATTCAAAGTCTGCTGATTTAAATGTTAATCTCATCTAAAATATATCTTCACAGAAACATATGGAATAACATTTAACCCATATCTGGATACCAGGGGCTAGCCAGGTTGACACATAACATTGACCATCACAGGCTCCCACCGAAGCAGGAAGTGCTCCCATTTTGCATGGCTGTCTCTGTGTGCTCTTGGGTCTGCTCACTTCCAGCTGGCTCCTGCCTCTTGGCTCTCCAGTGGAGTTATTTCATGCCCAATTCTCTGGCTTCATGCAAGATTTCCAGTTTCCCACCAGGAGTAGGACAGGCCCTGCAGACTTTCCCAAGCAGCCCCAGAAGTCCTGTGCCTACGGCCCTTATCTGGTCATGAGTCCTGTGGGCCCTATGACTTCACTGTCCCCTCTCACCACCATGAGTTTCCTCTACATTCAGGTTCATAGAGGATTTCTGCTTGTTTTGGAGGGGGCTTGTACATTTTTTAAATTTTAAAACAACATTTCATCCTGAGCAGTTGGAGGGGAAGGTGAAAGAGTGTATACACGCACTCTGACATCCGATTGGAGGTCATTGGGAATCAAATAGGTCTAAGAGAGATGGGAAGGCATCCGGGGCCAGCGAAGCTGGAACACCCATGGGAGTGAGCATGTCACATGCAGAGGAAAGCTAAGAGCCCTTCTTGAACATTCTAATATGCAAGCACCTGCTGCGGGCTGTGCAGGATGCTTGAGGCGGTGATGTACATATGCACTCCTGTTCTCACAGGCCTTGCAGGCGGACCGGGGCAAGCGTGTCGGGCAGAGTAGGAAGTGGACTTGATGACTCAGGGTCAGGTGTAAAAGGGCCTCAGAAGTCTGATAAGAGGCTTGACTTGACTTCCTAAAAACACAGAGCCGCAGGATTGGCGGGGCATGGAGGTTACATGCTGGAAGCTATGTTTAAGAAAGTGAATTTGGTAGTGGAAAACTAGAGGCAGGGCATCAGCTAGGAGTCAATGACATAATTCTTGGTTTGCCTTGGACAGTACCTATTTATGTCTCTTGTCCCAGTATAATTATCTATAGTATCCCTTTTTCATTTTCAAAGTGTCCTATTTGGATGATCCATTACCATGTTACCTAGCTAGAAGCTTGAGAACGTGAGCTTCTTACGGGTAAGGCCTGGGGTCTCTTTGTCTTTGTACCTCAGATACGCAGTGCCTGACACACAACAAACATTTCACTTTCGATAACATGAATGACTCTAACACAGGAATCAGAAAGGGTAGTTATGAAGGTAGCAAGAGATTGAAGCTAATGCGATGTTTACGAAACCAGAGTTTCGGGGAGGAGGCTATGGTAAACAAAATCTAGTGTTCCAGGGAAAGCTAGGAGACCACAAGAAATAAAATGAACATGGGCTTCTTGGAGACATGACAAATCCCAGGTCTCGGAAAGTACAAGACCAGAGTGAAATATCTTGGACCGGAAAGCAAGAAAGTGCTGAGAGACTAAGTGGGCCTACGTCAAAGGACACACACAAGCACTGGCTTAAAGGGGCTCCCACTGGCCACATCTGTGTTGATTTGAGCTTCGAAAAGAATAATGATGGCTATGGGTTATGAAACAGAAGAAAAGAAAGGAAATCTTGAGTCTGTACTGGTACTGAACAAAACAGGATCAGTGGAGGCTCTTTTTAACCTGAGAACACCAGCCAATAAGGGACTAGAAAATTGCCATTTTGCAGCCATCAGGGCAATAACTGGTTGCGGCAAGGATAATCCATGAATGCTAAAATCACAGAGTGAAAAGCTGTTGGAAACAGGATATTCACATGGTCTCAAAAGAATGCTTTTAATTACAAATGGGAAAAAGATACTTTTACAATGGAGAAATTTGGCAGAAAAAAACATAGTTACCAAACGAGTAATGGGACAACATCAGCATGTACCTCCTGATGTGATGCATCTGGAAGTATACAGCGTCATTTAGGTGGTATTCTTGACAAAACATAAAACAAAACAAAACTAAGTCATCCAAAGAAGTACGATGGATTCTTCCCAAGCCTTACTGTTTTTTCACCTTTGTGTAATGATTCAGATTACTAATGACGCCTTGCTTTGAAAATCTGTTTCCAGTTAGTTTTCACATTACTGTTTCTCCTTCTACCTCTGGCCACTCACTCTTTCTTCTGCTGATTCTTTTCTTCCACTACTTTAGTGTTCCCTTGGGTTCCATCCTGGGTCTTCCTCTCCATGTCCGCCATATATATCCTAGGTAATATCATTCGTACTCAATGTTCTGTCTACCAAAAACAGCTTTGCCAATGACGGGCAAACCTCTATAATCTTCTTTTCCAGCCTCTATACTCATCTAGTCATCTACCAATAGGAGCTTTCCACTTAGATATTGTACATACTCAACAGAAGTACCTTGTTCAAGGCTAAATGTTTTCTCTCCTCCAATACCCTCCTTCAAATATCTCCTTTCCTTGTATTTGCTAATAATAGTGAAGCCACAACCCTGGACGTCCTTTTTGACTTCTCCACCAATTTTATCTGCCTCTCACCTTGCCCAAATGAATCGCCAGATTCTACTTCTTTTTTTTTTTTTTTTTTGTGGTATGCGGGCCTCTCACTGTTGGGGCCTCTCCCGCACAGGCTCCGGACGCACAGGCTCAGCAGCCATGGCTCACGGGCCCAGCCGCTCCGCGGCACGTGGGATCTTCCCGGACCGGGGCCTGAACCCGTGTCCCCTGCATCGGCAGGCGGATTCTCAACCACTGCGCCACCAGGGAAGCCTAGATTCTACTTCTTAAAGTGGTAAATTCATCCCTTCATAATTGCCTCAGCTCCAGCCTTCCTAGTTTCTCACCAATGACTGCAGTTCCCTCCTACTGGCTTTCTCTACATACGATCTTGCCTCTTCTAGTCTATATTGCCACTAGAATTTTATTTGCAAAAATGCACATTGGTTTATATCATTACAGGCTTTAAATCACTCAGGGTCTCACCTCTATATTCAATACACAGTTCAAAAACTATCACGACCTTCATGATTTGACCCTTACTACCTCTCTTATCTTGTATCTCAACATTCCTCCCAATGCACACCTGAATTCTAACCAAAGATTTACCGTCCATATCTTTGAATTTTTCAATATGTCCTCTGCCTAGAATACCCATGACCAGTTCATCCTGGATGATGACTTCCATCTTTCAAGACAGCTTAAGCATCACCTCCTCCAAGAAGCCTTTCCCTTTACCTACCCCCAGGATAAGGTAGCAGCCTTTTCTTTTTTCTTTTCCAGCCTTACAGAGGTATAATTGACGTATAACATTGCATACTTTTAAGGTTTACAACATGTTGATTCGATACGCTTATCCATTGCAAAATGATTATCACCATAGAGTGAGCCAAAACCTCAGTCACATCACCTAATTACCATTTCTTTTTTTGTAGTGAGAACATTTAATATCTACTCTCTATAACTTTCAAGTATATAATATAGTATTATTAACTATAGTCACCATCCTGTACACTAGATCCCTGGAACCTATTCATCTTATAACTGAAAGTTTGTACTCTTATTGTACCAACATCTCCCCATTTTCCTCCACCTCCCAGCCCCTGGTAACCACCATTCTAATCTCTGTTTCTATAAACTCGGCTTTTTTAGATTTCACATATGAGTGAGATCATATAGTAGTTGTCTTTCTGTGTCTGACTTATTTCATCAGTAGTGGCCTTTCTTGTGAGCTACCAGGCACCCTGTTCTCACCCATATTATGGAATATTCGCCCTACATCGTAATCACTATTTGTCCTGACTTTCTTCTCCCACTAGATTATAAGCAACTTGAGTGCAGGAATCATATTTTATTTGTCTATCTGTCCACTACTGTGTAGCCTAGCCCTTGACACAGAGGGGTGCTGAATAGATCTTTATTGAATACATGAGCAGAATAAACGAAGTAAGTATGGAGAAGTGTCGAAAGACCATGGTTCTAAAGACTATAAGAAAAACAAATAGAAGTTTCTACAGAAAGCTGTGTTTAGACAGGAGTTTAAAGTTCAAGCTACTAGACCCGGTGATTACGTAAAGTTCTCTAGGTAAATAGACTGTATAAGATGGCAATAGTATTGACGTTCATTGGCTTTCATTCTACAGAGATTTAAACCTCAATACATATAAAAATCAGGCAGGCACCGTAGTAGGAGAGTGAACAAAACAGAGAATTCTGCCCCTCCTCCCCACCCTCATACCTGTTCATGCAACTTACAGTTGATTATTTCAATACCACCTCCCTATACTCCAGGCACTATCCTTAGTGCTTTACAGGCATTTGCATTTAATCCCCATTAAAAACCTTGTAAAGCTGATGTTATTCCCATTGTACAGAGAAAAACAAGTCTCATGGAGATTAGGTAAATTGCTAAAGGTCACACAGTAAACAGTAGAGCAAGGATTTAATCCCAAGTATATCTGATTACTTTTCCTGCTCTTAATCACTCTAAGAACAATACAAACAACTTGAAAATCATTTGTCTTCTATTCAGATATTTGGTTATTGGGGTTTCCCTATAATTCTTAAAGTTATGTGGGAAGTTTATTTCAACTCTCTTTGTATAGATAGTACTATTAGTGTGGGGAGAAGGCTTTGTTATAAAAATTGATCCAAAAATATAGAAATTTTGTAAGCAAGCATTTATGTTCCAAAGCCACGAAACTATGCATAATAGTGTGATTTACCACCGTCTTCTGGTCTATGGAGCCTGGAGAATGGGGGGAACAGAATAGTTTTGAGAGGTAAGAACCTTACCTTGAGCACCTGCTGTGCTTTGGGTGAGCTCTACCTCTTCTTTCTCACAAAGGTGATGCCATTCGAAAGCGGCAGCATGTACGTGATTATATGACTGGTGTACAAGAGGCCACTTGCTTCTTGGGGCAGCAAAGTTAGTAAAGGTGTTCAGAAAAATAAATCTGCATCCCACTGAAGTATCCTTTAACAAACTCCTTTTTCTACAGGGAAAAAGGAGTTTGACTATAGTACAGATGGAGCCTGAGAGAGATAGAAAGGCAGCAGCAAAATCTATAATGACAAGGCAGCTACCTTTCCATGTGGTTCCAGGAAGGCTTTCCAGAATCCCTGGGAGGGGAAAGTTTGTGTTTCAATGGAAAACTAGACATTGTCTATAGCATACTTTTCCCCCACCATCTGAAGCTGAGTCTATGGGAACTATTTTACAACTGTGAAACTTGTAGGTAACTGACAGCAACGCAAGATAATTCTTGTCTATACACACACGAATGAATTCTACCTGGTGGGAGGATGACCCTCTCCCTTGTGGAAAAACCAATTTTGCCTCTGTTTGCACATTCATTTCAACATTCCTTTACTTTATTTATTTTTTTAAAATATTTATTTAATTATTTTGGTTGCGCTGGCTCTTCGTTGCAGCATGTGGACAGTTAGTTGCTGCATGCATGTGGGATCTAGTTCCCTGACCAGGGATCGAACCCAGGCCCCCTGCATTGGGAGCAGGGAGTCTTATCCACTATGCCACCAGGGCAGTCCGGACATTCCTTTACTTTAAAAATTTTTATTCTTTATCTTATTCCTTACTGCTTATAACCAGCGATCTGCCTGGTTTTCCCATTACGACTAAAATAAAATCTTTAAATTGAGTTCTTGTTTATATTCTTTTGAGGATATATCCTCTTGAATTTATCTTTATGACTGAGAATTCACCAGGGAGGCCCTGTCTCTGGTTCTGCCCTTTCCCCCTTGACCCAGCTTGGTACTTAGCTCCAAGGTGTGGAAGTTCCCAAGTGCCAAGCCTCAGGTTATGGCTCTTGCACTTGGGAGTAGATAATGTCCACCCTCTGCAACCTTGAGGGTCCCCACAGGTTGATAAATGGCTCCCCTTTGATGTCCTATCCAAAAGCTGTCAACCAATGCTCAGAATGGTATAACATCTTAATCAGCTTTATTAAGGTATAACTTACACACAATAAAATTCATCATTTAAGTGTGCTCTTCGATGAGTTTCAACAGCTGTGTGGAGTTGCCTACCATCACCACAATCAAGATATAGAACATTTCCATACCCCAAAAGTCCCCTGTGCCCCTTTACAATCAATCCCCCCTCCCCACCTGCAGCCCTTGGCAGTCACTGATCTGCTCTCTCACCGTTGGGTTTGTCTTTTCTAGAATTTCATATAAATAGGATCATATGATATTTAGTCTTTTTTTCCTTAATTTTTAAAAATTGATGTATAGTTGATTTACAATGTTGTGTTAATTACTGCTGTACAGCAAAGTGATTCAGTTATACCTATATATGTACATTCCCTTTATAAAAATACTCTTTTCCATTATGGTTTATCACAGCGTATTGAATATATTTCCCTGTGCTATACAGTAGGACCTTGTTGTTTATCCATTCTATATGTAAAAGCTTACATCTGCTAACCCCAATCTCCCACTCTATCCCTCCCCCAACCCCCTCCCACTTGGCAACCACCAGTCTGTTCTCTATGTCCCTGATGCTGTTTCTGAACTATATCATAGTTCATTTGTGTCTTATTTTAGACTCCACATATAAGTAATATCATATGGTATTTGTCTTTCTCTTTCTGACTTACTTCACTTAGTATGATGATCTCTAGTCGCCTCTAAGCAACATTTAGTCTTTTACGTCTGGCTTCTTTCACTGAGCATAGCACTTGTGAGATTTATCTACGGTGTTTTGTGTATGAATAGCTTATGCCTTGTTATTGCTGAGAGATATTCCATTGCATGGATTTACCACAATGTATGTATCCATTCACCAGTTGATGGACATTTGGATTGTTTCCAGTTTGGGGTTGTTATGAATAATAATAATAAGTGGGATTACTGGGTCATATGGTAAGCATATGTTTAACTTTAAAAGAAACTTTCAAACTTTTCCAACGTGGTTACCATTTTCCATTCCCACAAACAGCACATGAGAGTTCCAGTAGCTCCACACCCTCACCAACACTTGGCATTGTCACTCTTTCTAATTTTAGCTTTTCTAATGGGGCATGTAGTGTTAGCCCAGTGTAGTTTTAATCTGCATTTCCTTAACAATTAATGGTATTGAGCATCTTTTCATGTATTTTTTTGCCATCTGTACATCTTCCAGGGTGAAATTTCTATTTAGATTTTATGCTCATTCTTTAATCAAGTTGTTTATCTTCTTATAACGGAGTTTAAAAAGTGCTTTATATATTCTGAATGCAAGTCCTTTATGAGACATTTATTCTGCAATTATTTTCTCCCAGTCTGTGGCATGAGAAAGCCATTACATTTTGACAAATAAGAATTTCCTCATTCAGAATCCCTGGAAATGCGAACCAGTACACCGTGTCTGTTGATGTCTGCAAAGCAGCAGCCAGCCTGTGGGGGAGGGAAGAAAACCAATATGCAGCTCCAGAATTCAACCTCAAAAGAAGCTGCTCTCTGTTTTCAGCCCCATCTCTTGATTTTCTTGCATTTTACTGATTCCAATCATTTTCTTTCCTATGTTACCTGCTTTCTGTAGCTACTGCAATTTTAGGCAGAAACATGTATTTGGAAGATCCATCTGTTTCTTTCCTGCTTCAAATGAACATCTCGGCTTCCATATTTCATGGTGAGCCTCAAATAGTAAAAGTGCAACAAAGCCACTCACATGGAAATTGTTCCTGATTGCTCCCAATTCAACCTCTGGATGCTATACTGCTCTCTCTAACTTCTAGGGACAAGCTTGTCTGACATCTTCAGCCTTTGGGGGGAGATAAGAAGGAGAAAGTTCCCCCCAAAAAGTGAAAGGAAAGTGAAAGGAAGCCTTGTGGTATCCATTGTTTTATTAAAACACTGACCCCAGAGAAAAGAATTTCTGCTGGAAATATAAGGCAAGGTCCAATGTTTAGCAGTGGAAGAAAGACACTCTGACCTCCCCGTTCTCTCCTGAAGTAGCTCATAAGACCCTCACGAGAGAGGTGCCCTCCCCATACCCAGAGGAAAAGAGCGTCCTTATCTCTGAAGACTGAGGAATAAGGAAGAACAGACCTTGCTAACCACCTCCACTCCCATCCCTGTTTACTACTCTTAGCTCATACCCTCTTGTCTTATCCTGTTTTTCCAGAACTTTCCACTCTTCATCATTTCTCTTGGCCTCACCCTGTACTCCAGCCATTGCTATGGAGACCAGGTCCACTCAGCTTTGCCCAGCTTCCCACAGACACAGCTCAAGAATACCTCGTCCCGAGCCTTCTCCCCTCAGCTCCTGCTTCCAGCACTGGAGCTTCCCTGATGCGGGTGCTGCTCTACATTCACACAGGCCACCTAGAGTGGACTGGGGATGAGTGGGATCCTTATGCCCAATGGTGGCAGGACTCTTGGAGAAGCACGTCCCCCTTTGGCCCCTGGGCAGCCAGTTCTGAGGGTGTCACAGGAGGCTTCTTGGAAGGTTCCAGCAGGATGGAGCACCGGATGCTTGCAGCATGACCGGCTGGATAACACATCTTTGTTTTGGCTTTCCCCGCTCTGTTCCCTTGCTCTGTGTCTCAAGCCTACTCCCTGGGATCGGGTACACTCCCAAGTAGATGACTGGCAGGCAAGACCTTTTTAGGCTCCTCTTTCAGGAAATTCAAGCTAAGACAGAGGATGTTAAATAACTAAGCAAGGGAGCAAACAAACAAACACATGTGTGTGCAGGTGTTTATATGTATATAGGATTTCTTTTTCTACCCTTCCAATTTTGGGTTTGGTCACCGATACGCTGATGCGTTCAATCCCAGCCAACCACCTGGTAATTGAACACTGTAACATCCTAGCTTATGCAATTGCCCCCACCCCACCCCCACGCCCAGATAGGTTTGCACGACTCAGATTTAGCAAAAGTGATAATTACTCCTAAATTGACATCCTGAATTTTAAAGGTATAGAACCTGTAACACAAACTGTCTGTGTATTATATACTTTCAAATAGTTTTTACTGTTGAAGTCACCAAAATATTTTCACATGCGATGGAAGAAGGATGCTGGCCCCTTCTTTAGCTTTAGGTTTAGCATTTTATTTCTTACTTTAAGTCAGTCGTCTTAGATCTACAAATGGCCCTCCACTCTTGTTCTCTCGTGGTGGCTTTTGGGATAAGATTGGAAGGAGATGAGGGTAAAGACACAGACACGCCGGAAATATCATGATTTGGCACCGTTAGAAACACCACAGAAGCACCATAAACCTGAAAACAAAAAGCCTTTCTCCTGGGACCTGCCACCTCCCCTGAGCCCTTGCTCCGTGACGTTAGCTTAGCGTGTGTTTTCATACATAATGCAACCTCTTCAACGTCTCTAATATGCTATCAGCACCTTCCGGAACAATTTGTATGGGTCAGATCTGCATTAGTCATGGCTTGTGGGACCTGAGGACCAGCTGTACGTGATCAGGAAGGCCTCTCTCTGTGATACCAGAAAGGACTGGAATTTTTTCTTCCTAGTTTTCCGATACTTACGAGCAGCCTTATGAAAAAGTATCCGTTCGCCTGTTTATTTTTAACTATCATATTAAATATTCCAGCAGAAAAATACAAGATCACAATCCCCAAAGGTCGAATGCCTGCTTCCTAGCTGGAGTTTCAAAACTGTTTAGAAGCTGCAAGCCGCCTAATCCCAGGGCATTAATATTGTGGGAAAGCGCGGAGGACGCGGTCCCTGTGGGAGCGTCTCCTGGGTTTGGAGGCGGTGAGCATTCTGTCAGGCGAAAGGAAACACACATTAGCCAAATCCAAGCAGACTGCTCAGATGCTGTAAAAGATTCCCAGTAGAGCTCCTTAAAGCTTTTCTGACTGATCTTCGACTTCAAGGTTATGCCCAAGCAAACCACACTGGAAGCTGATGTATTACAACGGGCTGGCGACTCACCAGAATCAAACCAGTGCAGACCTTTGACAGATCTGTCCCTTCGGCTGAGAGACGAAGCCCCGGGGCTGGGCTCAAAGTGTCTACATCCAGCCCATGGATTTCTGGAACTCCCAGCTTGGTCAGAGGCTCGGGATGAGAGGTGAGAAGTACAGGGGACTCATTTCCCCTCTGCTGACTGCCATTCCTGATATTATCTAAACACTCCAAGCCACAATTTAAATAAAAATCCACATTAAACAAAAAGGCTGAGATTTTGTTGACATGCCTGGAAAGGTCATTACCAAAGGAGATGAAATGGCCTGACCCTTTGGCTCACCTCTGGGTCCATAAGCTCTTATACCTTATACATGTTCTCGCCTCATAAATCCCTTAAAATTCAATGAGCTCACAAATTTGCCAGATCTGCTGAGAAACAGGACCTGGGTACAGACTCTCCGATGGCACATGGAAAGAAGCCCCCGTCTCCCTTCTACACAAGGTTAAGATGGAGAGGTGTCAGCAATTCCTGAAAACCTCTGCCCTGAGGGACTTCAGAGAGGAACAGAAAAATTAAGGGGACTTTGGACGATTTCTACCAGCAGAAGTCTAGGAAATGACCAAGTCAGGTATTTGCTGAGCTATTTAATGAGGCTGCACAAGCCATAAGAAGAGGTTGATAGGGTTTTAGTGTCACTGAGGTTTCCAGGGCGAATTAAAGAAAGCAGTGAAGTAAGAGGAGAGTGGATTTAAAAATTAACCTATGTGTGAATGTACTATGTTCGGAACAGGAATTAAAAAGCAAACAAGGATTAATTGACCCCTTCCTTCCCCAGAAGCAGGGCACTGGCATTTCAGGAGCAAAATTGATTGGTTGAGAATTTGTTCAGCTAGGTAATTAAACCAGGAAGCCGATCAATGCTCAGTAGCCGGGATTTAGAATCCCACTGACAAGCTACACAAGAATCCAGAAAGGAAGCTGAAAATGGCTGTTTGGTTCGGACATGATTGGATCTTAAAGGTTTCTGAGTTAAAAAAAAAAAAAATAGTGCTTTGCTCTCCTCGCTTGCTTTAAAAATTCTTTTGATTCAGTATTAACCCCAAATAAGGATTCCCACTCAAAGCAGTTCTCTTGGTGGCAGGTGACAGATGGAAAGGGCCCAGTCTGTGATTACTTGGTTCCCTTATGCAACTGCAGTTAAGCTGCCTGTGAAGTTCACGTAGCTAAATAAAAATTACAACCAAGTTACTTATTAGCTACCTTGAACCTGCCTCCCTGAGAGCTGGAGGGGTGGTGAGAGAGCCAATTTCCAAGGGAGCTGGAGTGATCCGTCTTGCTATCTGTTGTGCTCAGATGGGTCCCAAGCATCCTGTGCATGACTGAACAACCAGAGCTGCCCAGAGATGTCTCAAGACTGATCAGATTTGTAAACCCACCAACAACCTGCCAAAATGTTCAGGTCCTAATCAGAGGAACCTGATCTAACTCTCCTACAAATAAGTGATGGGCCCCAGGCCCTTCTCTTCTGCACACATCAGATGAAAGTGGGAAATATCAGGCAAAGGACAAAGGCAAAAGCCAAAAGGGTTTTCTTCAAAGCACAGGAAGCGGGGAAGCTCTGTTATAGGGGAAGGTTTAGGGCATAGACATCGCCAAGGCCATTTCACCTGTTACCTCTGTTTGTTGGTCTCAAGATTCTCTGGGGAAGATGTGGAGTGGAAGGAAAATCTAGGGGTAACAGCTCACAACTGGCCCTCTCAAGCGCTCACTCAGGATTTCCAGGATTCCTGGGACTCCTGGAGGAGCCAGTTTCTCCCACTTCTTGCTTGAAAATTCATGGATTGCGCTAGATACACAGCAGTTTGGCTTTCTGGCAGGGAAAAATGAAAATGAGCCTGTAGCAAAAGACTCTTGGAGACACAAATGGCTAAAACATAGGAAAACACACAAGAGAAGGCAACTCCTTTTATCCAAGGAGAGTGAGATCCTTATAAGGTATGAGAAAGTGAGTTGTATCTTGGAGGACCCATATTATAAAATTCTAGAGTCATTCATAGAGACAGAAAGTAGAGCATTGGTTACCAGGAGCTGGAGGGAGGGGAGGTAGGGAGTTAGTTTTTAATGGACACAAAGTTTCAGTACAGGGTGACGAAAAATTTCTGGAGATGGATGGTGGTGATGGTTACACAACTCTGTGAATGTATTTAATGCCCTTGAACTGTGCACTTAAAAAGGTAAATTTTATGTTAGATGTATTTTACCATAATAAAAATAAATTTGAGAGTCATGCGATGACAATGTAATTTCCTGTGTAATTCATATACATAGACATATAGTCTACTGCTAAGTCTTCTCCATGTTTTTTAAAAAACCTTGCTAAGGCACGGGGAGGGATAAATTAGGAGTTTCGGATGAGCAGATGCAAACTACTATTTTTATAAAATGGTTAAACGGCAAGGTCCTACTGTATGGCACAAGGAACTACATTCAATATATTGTAATAAACTATCATGGAAAAGAAAAACAAACAAACAAAAACATCGTTGAGGGACACCCAAAAGATAAAGACCTCAGGGTGTCGGAGATGCTCCTGTATCCATTCAAGCTCAAGGCGTTTGTGTGAAACACTTCCCAAAGAACATGTCAGCCCAGGTCCCTGTGTCCTCAGCCTGCTGTGTGTGCATCTGGCCCTGTGCCCTGCACCCTCCCCATGTCCAGGAAGGGTTGCCGAAGAGCCAGAGTTTGTCTTCTTGACCCTTAGTCGCCCCTGCCCTTTCTGCTTTTCTTACCCAGTCATCAGTCTCTTTTCTTTCCTGATTTCAGAAAGGGATCTCATACATTCATTCACACAGAGGTATAAGGGTCGAAGAAGATTTATACAGCCTATCCGCAAATATTTACATTCTACCTGGAAGCTAAGCTTTGAGCAAGAAGAGTTAAAATACAGACATGGGAATAGGGTTTGCAACCTCTCCAACTCTTTCCCCCAGGCTGTGTTTTTATGCCTCAAAATCAGATTCTGCCTGCATGTCTCAGATAACCTTAGAAATGTCTTTTCCACAGTCTCTTTCCCTGGTCAGTTTCTCTGTCAGGCACTACTTTCAGAAGCCCAGACCATGCTCTCGCCCATCAGCCCTCCTGGCCAGAGCCCTGCACCAAGTTAAGTTGTTCATTGGGCACAGAAATGTCTCCAAGGCACCTTCTAAATCTGCCAAGGCCAATTTAGAAACAGAAGGCTGAAGCCAAATGGAAAAGTTGGGGGAGCACTCGTGGAGAACAGAGCTGGCCTGGGCCTGAAGGCAATTTATTACTAATCCAATGAGTGGCTGCAACCAAACAAGACGCTGGCAAAGAGCACACGGAAAGTTCTATCTTCACTCAAGCCTGTAGCCTGTCCTAGAACAAAGGAGCAAAGGTTCCTTAAACATAAACACAGCTGACTCTCTGGAGGGAAAGACAGTCTCTCTTTTATATCTGCAAAACCAGAACCAGCAGGGGCTGGGCCCAGGAATCTGTATTTTTACAAGGCTCCCCAGGAGGGCTGATGGTCTAAATTAAAGTGATGACAAATAAAAAGCCAAAATAGGGTGGTTTTGTGTTCGCTTTTGTTCAATGTTGGTGTGCATATCAACAATAAAGAAAGTGATATTCATCTTATTTATTGACTTATTTCTTAAAACAGCGGGAAGATGCTGAGATAGGAGACTCTGCTCAACATGGCAGTTCCAAATGATCACAAAGGACCTGTTGTTTCACAGTTGAAAGAGTCACCAACTGTCAAGGCCAACAAAAATAAGTTCTACGGCTTTGGTTTCCCTTTACTTTGCCCTGATGCATGGAAAACCCTTCTACCCAAGCCAAGTTATAGGGCAGAAGATATATTTTGTTTCTGAATGTGGGAGTGTAGGTTTGGGGGTAAAACAGAAGGCTGCAAATAGAAGGGAGGCTCCAAGGAAGTCTGTGACGTGGAGAGTAAGCTATGGGCATACCTTGGAATTCTACACAGAATGGTCCTGCACAGATTTAGGGGAGGGGCTGATTCTGAGACAGAGAAGCCATACCTCTCTCATGTGCAGATCAGTGTGAGCACCTATCCTAGTCTGTTGGTGCTGCCATAACAGAATATCACAGGCCAGGGGGCTTGTAAACAATAGGAATGTGTTTCTCACAGCTCTAGAGGCTGCAAGTCTGAGACCAGGGTGCCAGCATGGTTGGGTGAGGGCCCGCTTCTAGGTCACAGACTTCTTGTATCCCACATGTAGAAGGGGAGAAAGAACTCTTTGGGGTCTCTTTTATAAGGGCACTAATCCCATTCATGGAGGCCCCACCCTTATGACCTAACTAACTCCCCAAGGCCCCACCTCCTAATGCCATCACCTTTGGAGTTTAGGATTTCAACATATGAATTTGGGGGGACACAAACATTCAGACTGTAGCAGCACCAATCACATGGGTGAAAGGGTGAGGGGCCATCTGTCTCATCTGAGGGCAGCTACGCCACCATCTTTCACAGTCAGCTTCCTCCTCCTGGTTCCTCTTTCCTTTTACATCAACCCCTTTACTCTCTTCCTTAACCCCCCATTTCTCTCAGTCATCCAGCCTCAAAACCTTTGAGTTGATGAGGCATAATGAAAAGAGAAATTGACTTGGGGTCTGACAACATGAATCCAGATCCCAGCACCATGAATTTTTGGCCATGTGACTTTGGACAAGTCAATGACACTTTTTTGAAGCTCATGCCTCAGATTCTAATAACTGCCTAGTCCACCCCACTGGGCTATTGTAGGAATCAAAATGAGCTATATGAAAGGCACTTATTATATCTCCGTGTACATATGATCTTGTCTTTGACATAACCTCTCACTTGCCACCATATTTGATGAGTCACCAAGTCCTGCTGATTCTGCTCTCTTTGGGTCCCTCCCATACACTTTTGCTTTTCCATTTTCATTGCTACCACTGCCTTCCTAACCTACTCGTTCAAGTTGACCTGAACCAATGGTTGTTCACTTACAGTATTAGGGTTTTAGCCTCCGCCAGCCTTCAGTGGCTGGAGGAAATGAGGGTCATAATCTCCTCTCCCTCAGCCTCTCGACCAGGTGGCCTGTCACAATAAAAGCAAGTCTAGAGCCGAATTCTGACACAGAGACTCTTATCAGCCTGGTTTGTAAGGTCTGCGAAGTCTCAGCTCTCCAACTTTTCACTCGAAAAAGCAGATGTGACAAGAAGCTAGCAGCAAGATTCAGTTAATTGGTCAGATGACAGAATTCTCTTTAAGCAGATAGACACAGAATCTAGTGGAATTCTAAGATCCAGAGGCCATTGCAAAGGATACGACCTGCTTATACTCTGCTCATGTGAAGGCATGACTGTACAACAAGACTGTACAACTTGTCTACCAATCCAACAAATACAACTCATTCCAACAACAAAAAAATAAAAAATTAGCAAAAAACAAAAAACGACAAAAAAATTATCCCAGTATGCTAATTAATACACCTTCTGATGTCCACTGGAAATACATATAACTGAAGTGTTAGCATCAAGCTCTGGAATATGATAGAACTACTCTTAAATAATCCAAGAGTACTAGGAAACTTCAGATGTTAAATAACTATGCCTTGGGTAGCAATTAAATAAACTCAAATACACACTATCATCGCACTGTTTAAACAGAGTTCTTTAAAAAAAAAAGTTATAGATAATATGTCAATGCCACACAGGGACTTTCACTTCTCTTTGTCAAATTGTCCTTCCTTTTCCTTTGAACATAGCCCACGAGTATTAGTGTCTTTCTCCTCTTCCTCTTACCTCAAGTAAGCCCTGATTATCTGTAACAATCCTTTATCTCTTAAATGATGCAATATTACCTTTCTGTTCATTGATCTAGCAAACACTTGAACCCCTAACACAACCAAAAGCCACGCAAACCAGGATGGGAGGGATTACGTAAAACAGTGCCCTGACTTCAGGGAGCTCTCAGTCTGGCCAAAAGGCAGACACTGGAACTGACAATAATAATACAAGGCAGTGAATCCGAAGACAGAGGTGTGCACAGGTTACAATGGAAGCACAAAGGAGGCACTCATGAGGGGGAAAATGTCCAAGGAAGCTTCCTTCCAGAGGAGTGTCATAATGGCTGAGCCTTAAAGAGTGGAGGGTTAGGCTGTGCCTTCTAGGCAGAGAAGCTAAAAAATAATAATAATAATAATAATAAAAATCCAATAATAATAAATAATAATAGCTAAACTCTATTAAACTGCTGCTCTGTTCTTGGCACTCTTCTAGATACATCACCTCCATTGTTTCATTTACTCCTCATACTAACACTCAGAGATGGATACTATCATTATCTCCATTGTACAGAAGAAAAACTGAGGCTTAGCATATTTAAATCACTTGCCGAAGGTCATACAGCTGGGATGTGACAGAGCTGGGATTGGAACCCAGGGTTTTCTGACTGCTAAGACATGACCTTATTCTCTATTCAGGAAACACATGCACGCGGTTGACTGGGCTTGAAATGAAAGCTCCAGACAACACAGCGCAATCAAGTTGACGAGATAAGTCAGCCAGATGATTTTTCTCATCTAGATTGTAAGTACCTGAGTCAATCCCATTTCTCTGTTTCTACCACAGAGTTACACACACAATAGGAGCTCAAATAAGTCAGTGACCAGGTTTAGAGGGAAAGAATTTCTGGAATAGCTTGCGGCACCAAATCCCGCCTGGGTAGTGATTCGTGCCTTCTTTACAAAATGAGCTGGTTTCCCTTTAAAAATAGAGCTTCTAACATGCCCAGCATCAACGAATATTTGTGTCTTCCATGAGGCATGCACTGTTACGGGCAGGAGGATTCAGCAGGGAATAAAGCAGACAAGGTCCCTTTTGTCAGAGAGCTTAAAACCACTGTCTCCTAATTTGACCTCTCTGGTCCCTGAAAAATGCCAAGGAAATACCAACCACCAGTCACAGCAGCTCTGGACGTGGGCACCCCCAGAGGCAGGCTCTGCACTTGCGTGGTTCCAGCATCTTGAGCCCGTGCTCAGGCCCACCTGAGCACCCAGCCCCTCAGCCCCTGTCATCACTGCTGGGTTCCCACCCCCTTGGGGCCCAGGACCGTCACTAGTCTGGCCACCAAGAGCTTGTCCAGGGCACATCCTCTGACTTTCTAAGGTGGCCCCAGCCAGGCAGCACCTGCCTATTCCAGCACTAGCACCCAGACTGCTGTGCGCTTTGGCCTAAGAGCTCAGCCTCGGGCAAGGCAGTGGGCTTTTTCCCCTAAGAAGAATGCCCCTTTATTCAAACTCCACTCTGCAGGAATGCCTGCAGCGCCCCAAACCAAAACAATCAACCAAACAAAAAGGATTCAAAACAGAGCATTCTGATGTGAGGTCTAGTTGTCAGATTACATTGTCTTTCTTACTCCAGATCCCAGATGGGCTGAATGTGGAGACTGGAAACACCCCCCAGGTTGTGTGTGGGCAAAGGTGGGCCCCGGGAAGCCTGGAGGCTGGGTATCCTCTCTCTCCCCAACAGGGTGGGCGGGCAAAGTGAGGAGAGGCTGGAAACCAAGAGCTCAGACGGCAGGCGGGGCAGAAGCAGGCCACTTAGGAAGAGCAGAGCGTGTGTGGCCTGTTGTAGGATCCTACCCAGGCAGAGCTTAGGTTTCTGCAGGAAGTGGCCTCTCTCCCCCGCCCACCGTGGGGAATCAGCTTGCTGAGCTGGCCGAGGCCTCAGCTCCCACGGGGGGCTCCCCTCCGCGTCCCCTCCCATCCCAGGCCTGTGTCCCATCTCCCGCCTCCCTGACAGACTTGACCATCCCCATGGGACCCACTCCTGCTCCTCCCTTGGTGGAGCCGATGGGCCCTGCCAGAGACCCCGCCCCCCGCGGGGTTCCAGGGACAGAGGAGGCTGTGTATGTGCTGCGTCCACATCTCCCAGCCTCAGCCCTGAGACCCAGGCTCCTGACCCTCCCTGGATCCTCTGCGGGGGCCGTGTGAGGAGGGCGTGATCCGGAGCTCTTTGCTTGGACCAGACTCATTGGCAGGTTTGGAGCACAAGCTGCCTCCCTGGATTTGGAGCTGCTCAAAGTGCTTGTGACCCCCTCCCCTGGGGACCTGCTCCCTCCTCTGGGCTGGTGGGCTCTGACGGCCCCCACGGCCTTAACCCCCTGTGCCACAAACTTCCTGTAAAAGGTCAAGTAGTCAACATATTAGGGCTTTGTTGGTCTCAAACGATCTCTGGCCCATATCCCTTGGTTTGGGAGGGTTCTGCTTTTTAATCCTTTAAATCTCATCAGGGCCATGGGCCAGATTTGGCCCGCAGTTGGCCAACGCTTTTGTGAGATTACCTCGGCCCTTGACATGTCCAGCACAAGTAGGATGACAATCTCCTCGGGAGGTGTCCTGACACCCAGACAAGCTGCTCCCTGGTGGTACCCCTAACAAGGTTATGACGATGTCCTGATCCAACAAGCAAACATCTAAGATCCCAATTAACCAAGAGGGAGCGGGATTTTTGTTTTATAAAAAATAGAATTCCTTATCAAAACAGACAAGCTTGGCAATTTTTAAAATAGTATTCAGTAACAACCACCACATTAATCTTGGTTTCCAATCGTTGAGGACCTACTAAGCGTCATGATCTGTGTCCTGCGATTCACATGTTTTTTCACATGTGTTTTCTGCTTTGATTCCTGCAGCTGCTGAGGTCCCTGTGTCATTTGGGATTGAAATAAAATTGGCTTAATGCCTTGACCTTAAATTCTGTGGGAAGATCAAGATTCTGGCAAGTTCTCAGGCAACTTCCAGCAACTCCTCAGGGCTCTTTGGGCTCTGTGTTTCCACTGTCTCTCTCTGTCCGCTCACACAGCTAATCCTCTTGCCCCAAGACCTGGGACACAGCTCTTTTCTGTGATTTTCTTCCAAATACACTCATCTAGTAGCTTTGTATTGAAGCTGACTTCGCTAAACGTTTAATACAGTGCAGAGACCCGCCTTGAAGTAGCACTGTCTCAAAACTGCCTGTTTCCATAAAATCAAACATGAGTCACCCCGTTTTCCAAGCCTTTTGGCCATCCCATCAAATATCAGGGGTTTCCCACTGGCCACATTTCTCCTGGGCCTCCCTCCCTCACAGAATGCTCTATGCTTTGAGGTGATTCCCCTGGTAAGAGAAATCTAATTCTCCAGGATTTTGTAAAGTCACATGACTCTGGATTTTTTCTTCTAAACTTCCGCCCTTTAGAGCAGCTGCTTGGTTGTTCCCTAGCCACGATGGGACATAGTTATTGATGCTGAAATGTCTCCAGTAGGTGCTAAGGGGCCCTTACTACCTTTTCCTCAGTCAGAAGTTGCCCTGTGTATATACAAGTTTGGGAAGCAGACCTGTCAGTTTCCTGAGGAAGTTCTTGTACAGACTGAAACTGAATACAACCATTCTCTTGGCGGCTGGAAACCATTAACACAGAGCCTAGTCAGAAACAATTTCCTCAAAATACCTGTATCTCTTCCTGTATAAAATATTTTAACCTACAAACTCAAACACACACGCACAAATAGTCAACGGGTCCTAATAGACATTTAGGGTGTCTTTCAGACATTTCATACCTCTTCATCTGCAGCAGAGCTTAGCAGAATTTCCAAACAGAACAGCAAAACTTTCTAGGAAGCTTAGACCAGCTGCAGGAAATATGCAGACTTCATGCTCTTGTAGCTTCTACCCAAGAAAGCGTGTCCACCTATATGTGCTCTCACTGAAGAATATGCTGGGCTCCCCCTAGAAGTCAGGACACTTCTTTGGCCTTCTGGGCATTATCTCGTGGTTTTTATTTAGGGCCACATAACAACCAGTGCAAAGGCACAGACCCCAACAATACCAGTCATTTTTTTCTGAATAGAAGAAAATTTTCTTTACTTGGTAATTATTTTCTAGTTCCCATGTGGGAGTCTTTTTTTTTTTTTGCGGTATGCCGGCCTCTCACTGCTGTGGCCTCTCCCGTTGCGGAGCACAGGCTCCGGACGCGCAGGCTCAGCGGCCACGGCTCACGGGCCCAGGCGCTCCGCGGTGTGTGGGATCCTCCCGGACCGGGGCACGAACCCGCGTCCCCTGCATCGGCAGGTGGAACCTCAACCACTGCGCCACTAGGGAAGCCCCCATGTGGGAGCCTTACAGTCAGAGAATTGCCACAGTTTTGGCACCAGAGAGAGAGCGTTATCTGGCCCCTCTGGGGTCCTTGGCTTGAATTTCTGGGGCCATTGTGACTGTCCTATGGGAGGCCTAACGCAAAGGCATTCCCTAGACAATGAGAGCAAGAAGAGGCAGGTAATGAGTTGGAGCTTGTAATGGGCGGAAACAGGTGAGCATTCAGAATGCCCAGCCCCAGTGGCCGGATATGTGCAGGCTTAGGATGTAGGAAATCTGGTCATTGTCTTGCACTGGGGAACCACAGTGTTTACATAGATTTCTCGGATTGTCATGATCTCTTAGTGGATGGTTCTCAGCCCGTGGCAAAGTTCTATGTTTAAAGGGGCAACTGTTTTCCCAGTAGGGGAAGAAAAGAATACATTTCTGTGTGAAAGCAAGGGGCAGAAAGGACAGGTTTGGAATAAAAGCTTTGGAGAAGCTAGATCATCAGGGGCAGGTGTCTACAAATAATTGGTTTTGCGCAATGGCGATTCACCAGTACAGAAAAGCTGCTACAGAGGATGGCATAGCTTGGCATACACGAGCGGTATTGTTTTTAGGTGACAATTCCCTGAAAACCCATCATTTTTCTTGACAGTTAGGGTCCTCGCTGTGTAAAGAGAAAGCATCTCCTTCCAGGAGGCCCCGGAGTTCTTAGAAACCAAAGTGGACTTGTTTTTCATCTTCTTTGATGAGCTTTGTCTATGTGCTTTCCAGATGTAGCCAGGGTTGGTCCTGGAGTAGACACGTGGCTATAGGCAAAAGTCATAATAAGCCCATCCCACCTGCTGTGACCCTGGGGTACAAAAGGACCCGCATGATTCAAACACCAGCCAGGGTGTCAGACACCATTATGAAGTGCCACCTCTGCCACCCAGTACAGCAACTTCCCCAATCAAAGAGAAATTGGCAGAGAGAAAATAACATAGTTCGAGGGCAAGGTGCTACCAATTCAACACATCGTGGCTTGGTGATCTGGGGGTTACCTTTACTTGTGAAATCCTATCATGTGTGTTTCCCTTCTCCTTGCTCATTAGATTGCACGTGTAAAACAATTGTCCTTATGTGGGCATCATCACCGTGGGGCGGGGCCGGGGGGAGCCTTGCCACCGCTGTAGTAGTAGTTCAGGATGGTAACCAGGTTGGAAGAGCAGAGAATGGGAGCAAGTCTTTATGGAGTGTCCAGAACATGCTGGGCTGGCACTTGATGAGCAGAATGTCACCGGGTCCTCAGCGCAACACTCCCAAACCCAGGCACAAGTTCAAGGACACCCAGGAGTAAGGACGGCACATACAGAGTTCCAGCTGCTTTTTGGAAAAATTAAAAAGAGGCACCTTTACCAAACTGACTGTAAAAGCAAGTATCAGTCCCTGCATCCTCAGAAAGGTTATAGTGGAGCAGGAGGTACTTTGGAGGAAGAAGATTTTGCAGACTTTCACGAAAAGAGTTTCCTTAAGCCGTGTTTTGCGAGAGAGAAAGTGGGTGCTGCAGGAGTTTGTTACTCTGACAATGATGGCTTCTCCTGCGACTTGCCAAGAGCTGCTTTAAAAGCAGGAAAAGATGGCAAATACTTGAAAAGCATGAACTGAAATAAACCTAAGTCACCCGAAGTGCCTATGAGGTGCTGCACCATTTTAAGTGCTTTATGTTATTAACTCATTTACCTTCACAAAAACCCTATGAGACAAGTACCGTTAGTAGCCGTTATAGATGAGGAAACTGAGGCCCGGGGAGGGTCCACCAGCGAGCAGCAGAGCCAGGATTCAAAGCCAGGCTGGCTGCGGGGTCCGTGCTTTTCAGAACTGCGCTGCTTTGCCCCTCTGTGCAACTGACTAAGCACTTCCGCTGTAAAGAAACGCAAAGTTCACTCACTTCTGCCTTATTCACTTTCTCTTGTCATGGCCAAGAAAACCTAGAGTGACTGCTGTCAGCACCAGGTGACATATATCTAATTAAAACAAAGTGGATCTTTTCAACTCAGCATACAATTCTTTTTGCAGGGTTCTGTGACATTAATTAAACAAGGGAGGCCATTGGACTGAAGGGGCCTTAATGCCATGGCAGTCTATGTAAGCAAACCCAAGCCTAAGCCTGTAAATGCCTCAAGGTTAAGAAATTGAAACCTGGGCTTCCCTAGTGGCGCAATGGTTGAGAGTCCGCCTGCCGATGCAGGGGACACAGGTTCGTGCCCCGGTCCCGGACGATCCCACACGGGCCCGTGAGCCACGGCCGTTGAGCCTGCGCGTCCGGAGCCTGTGCTCCGCAACGGGAGAGGCCACAGCAGTGAGAGGCCCGCGTACCGCGGGCAATTGAAACCTAAGGACGACCAGCCTATTGACACAAACAGCTGACTAGGTTTTGAGCTGTAGCCAATCGACGACTTCCTTGACTTCCAGGACTTCTCTGCATAAGCCTCTCCCCAGCTCCTGTTGCTGGAACATTCCTAACAACTGCCAGTTTGGTTCTGCCCAATTTGATTCAATTTTACTAAAAAACCTCCCCCAAAACAAAACAAAAAAACTCTTAAACGTTTTAATATGCCTCTGTTTACCTTTTAAAGTTCTAAACACAGCTAGGCAATGGCTCCAGTTTTAGTGGAAATGGCTAGAGTTGAAGCAACTGTCAAAAGTAACTTGAATTTGGCTTCTGCTTTACAGTATATCGGATTTCCTCTTTTAAAAGAATACAGGATACACTCCTGAGGTCACATATTTGAATAAACATGGAGGTTTTCTCACCCTCCCATGTCAAGGGGACAGTGCCCACATGAAGCATAGAGGGTCCTTAGCAGCATCCAGTGCCATCCTGTTGAGACTTGCTCCAGACACGAAACCTCACTCTCCAGCCTCCACGCTCACTAGGAGTCCGGGTGTGGTGTGAAGAGGTGATGGGCGGCTAGACGCACAGACGGACTGGCTGAAGTGTGCCCAGGGCAATTCTAGTGCATCTCCATTCCACTGCTCTTGAGACATGGAATGATGTCCCCTCCTTCCTTCTTGAGCAGGGAAGTGGGTTTGCATGAGCAGAGGCAGATCCTGGAGAAGGTGGGCAAGAGTTGGAGCTTTTCATTCCATCCTCACTGCTGAATGTTTGTGTCCTTTCCAAATTCATATGTTGAAACCCAATGTGATGGTATGAGGAGATGGGGCCTTTTGGAGGTGAGTAGGTCATAAGAGTGGGGCCTTATTGCTTATAAATGGAATTAGTGATCTTATAAAAGAGGCCGCACAGAGCTCCCTTGCCCCTTCCACCGTGTGAGGACACAGTGAGAAGACTGCCATCTACAAGCCAGGAAGCGTGCCCTCACCGGACACCAAATCTGCACTTTGGCTGGTGTCCCAGCCTCCGAAACTGTGAGAAATAAAGGTTTAAGCCACTGTCCATGGCATTTTTATTTTAGTAGCCCAAATGGACTTTTTTCTCCCTCTGAAGTAGGTGTGAGCTTTCTGCATAGAAAGCAGATGCATCCTTCCCACAGATGGGAAGGCAGCTGCTCATACGTAACAGAGGCCAGGGAGCTGTGGCTGGCACCACTGACAGGCCAGCAAGGGTGCAACCCCACATCTCTTCTGCCAGTTCCCTCTTCCTGCCTCTTTCCCTCCCTCCTGCAGAGAACTTGCTGCCAGGTCACATCCTGTCATGGTTGCAGCACCTCTGTCCCAGTTACAGGATTTTACAGCCACAGTCCCTGGTGCCTCTGCCTGCATATCTCTGGGAAGTCTTCGAGGGGCCCTCAGGCTCTGGGGGCAATGCCAGATGAGGTCCCCACTGAAGAGAAGGACAGGACCACTGAGCTGTCAAGACAGTCCCTTCCAAGATCAGCTCGGTGCTTTGTGACCACCTAGAGGGGTGGGATAGGGAGGGTGGGAGGGAGATGCAAGAAGGAGGGGATATGGGGATATATGTATACATATAGCTGGTTCACTTTGTTATACAGCAGAAACTAACACACCATTGTAAAGCAATCATACTCCAATCAAGATGTTTAAAAAAAAAAAAGCTAGTCCCTTCCACCAGCTGCCACTGTCCCCAAGATCCTCCACACAGGAAGGCTCCAGATTGTCCACAGGACAATGATGCCTAATGATGCCTAAGGTCTGAGGACCACCCAAGTGAAAACACCTTGAATGCTGCTTCAAACCTGCAGAGTCCCAGACCTCCAGAAGCGGACCCCTGGGAATAGGTCTCAGGAATCTGAGTAAAAACGGCCACCGGACTTGGAGAACCACTGATCTAAATGCCTCCATTCCAACGGGAGCCAGAATAACAGTAATAGAATGACCTGCTAACAGCGGTGGGAAATGAGAGGATTGGGCCTGAGACCGGGGAAGCCTGATAGAGACAAGAAATCACCTCTGTTTGGGGCTCGGTTAATGCAGCCCCTTCCCCATGGGGAGTTGCTTATCCCTTAGGGGCTTAGGGCCTTCCTCTTGAAGCCCCGGGAATTCCTTCCTTGAACTAGTTATTTGGTTTCGTATTTTCTTATTATGGCATCAAAGAACATCACCCTCTACCCTCCCATTCTCACCTCCTTAATGAAGGGGCCTTGTCGGCGTCAAGGACAGAATGGAGGCCTCAAAGGAATGTGCACTGTGGGTTCCATGGGTGAAGTGACGGGATGGCCTTTATAAGAGGGTCCCTGCTGAACTCCCTTCAGATGGGTCCCTGGGGCTGGACTTGGGTGGGGGGAGGTCGGAGGGTAGCAAGGAGCCAGGCAGGGGCTGGGTGGGATCTGAGAGTGACAGGGCTGCCTCAGAGACGGAGGGAAGAAGGGGAAGGAGATCCGTGGACATCAGCTTGATCCCCTGCAGTTTATCAGGCTAGGAGATCAGGTAGGGCCACGGGGCTGAAGCCCCTATAACACGATTAGGAGCGTTGCCCCCCATGCAGCTCATTCCCCAAGAATCAGGAGGGGGCACTGGTCAAGAAGCCCCTTAACGCAGATACAGAACCTATAAAGGGGGACAATTGCAACACCTGGTCCTGGCTTTCTCTGCCCCGTCCCTCATTCCCCATGTCCCCCGTCACCTCTGCACACTTGCTCAGGCTTTAGAGTTAACCTAGAGCCTGTAGAAGGTGGATCCAGACGCTGTGCAAAGCCATCCAGTGTTTCCGTGTGCTCGGCTGTATGTCTAAGGAAGTTCTGCCCTTCACACGTGTGTGGTTTCCTTAGGCTGGTGGAGTGGTTTCCTAGGGCTGCCACAACAAAGTGTCACAAACGGGGCGGCTTAAACAACAGAAATTCATTGCGTCACAGTTCTGGAGGCCAGAGGTCTGAAATCAAGGTGGCAGCAGGGCTGGTTCCTTCTGGAGGGCCCTGAGGGAGGGTCTATTCTATGCCGCTTTTCCAGCTTCTGGGGGCTGCTCGTAATCCATGGCATTTCGTGGCTTGTAGATGCGTCACTTCAGCCTCTGCTTCCATCTTCATATGGCCTTCTTCCCTGTGTGGGAAGGAAGAATCTGCTTTTTGTGTAAAAGAAACGTTCAAGTCCTAGCCTTTGGTATCTGCAAATGTGACCTTGTTTGGAAAGAGGGTATTTGTAGTGTAATCAACACCTGGATAATTAAGAAAGGGATCCAGAGTGATTTCTGTGCACAGACCCGGCGACCTGCTTCGAGGTTATTTAACCTCCCTGGGCTGCAGCTTTCACTAGTAAAGGAAGGAATCAAATTAGATAACCTCTTCTGGGACTAAAGGTCTCTGAATCTGTTTTCTTTTTTTTTCTTTTTTAATTGAGTTATAATTGACATCCAATATTATATTAGTTTCAGGTGTACAACATAGTGACTCAGTATTTCTATATATTATGAAATGATCACCAACTTTCTCCTCTGTTATTTCCTCTGCTGCCTCCTTCTCTGATTGGAGGTGGAGGGTCTGGAGGGGGATGGGCTGATGCCCACATGTCTGCCCTCCCTCCCTGTCAGTGTGCTGGGAGTCTTAGAGCTGGCAAAGATGTTTTTGTCCAATATTCCAGGTCTGACCCTCAATTCCTGGTGTAACAACAGAATCAGTGGTCCCCGTGTGCACCCAAACTCCCTCCTGGCCTGGCGGCCACCTACCAGCTCAAGCATCCACACCTTCCCACAGGCTCCCGGCCTGAGCGGCCTGTCTCCCTGCTCCCTTGATTTATTTCTCGCCCTTTCTCTTGTCTCACCTACACACCAGGTTTCTGGTCTTTCTTTCCATCCATTGTTTAGCTGCCAGTTGGCCTAACCCCTCTATTTTCCACTTTTCTCCGCACCAACACCTTTCTTTATATAGGACACACGGGGTTTGGCATCTTGTCTACAGACAAACGGTCCACAGGATCCAGGCTGAGACAGGAGGCCCGTGTTTGCACCAGGCTGGGCTGAGCTGCCCTGGTGTGACTGCCGCCTGCCCGGGCCTCGCTTTCTCCTGTGGATGATGAAGGTGCGGGACTCAACGGGGGTAACAGGCTCCAAACAAGCCACGAGGGTGAGCGGGGGACATTAGATCCACCCTCTGCCGACTTCGTGTTTCCCACTCACCCCAAAGTAGCCAGAGCAACTCCACCAAACCTGTGGCTCCTCGGGGCTAGGAGGATGAGGCCAGGGCTTGCTTTTATTAATACAGCGTGTTCCCCAAGCGTTCAGATACAAGCAACTCGGAGTGACACGCCCACCCCCAAATAAGGGTTTTCAGAGTTCTAGGGATCAAACCCAAGGCTACCGGGGCTCTGAGGAAGCACAGATTCCTGCACTGGGAGCAGGGCACTGGTCATCTGTTTTGACTCTAAATCTGAGAAGGAATTCTGTGAGCTGCTTTGTAAACTGCACGAGACTCCGCTGCGTCACGGAAACCGGCGCAGGCAAGATTCCTAGGCAGAGGTGGTGTTTATCCTTGTTACATGGACAGAAGGTCAACAGACACGGAAGTCCCTCCAGAGCCTGAGCAGCAAGGTGGGCGTAAGGGAGGGGAGTCGGTGGGCTCCAACCACGTTTCCACACATCTGGCCGTGAGAGGAGGAAACCTGGGTCACCCTCCATGTCCCGGGTATTTTGCTGGGCACCTAAATGCGAGATCTCACTTCAGCCTCATAACTCTTGCCGGCATTATTATCACTGTCTTGCATTGCTGTTTTAGCTGAGGGGAGTGAGGGTAAATCACCTTCTCAAATACACACACAGAAGGAGAAAGGCAAGACTTAAACCTGACTCCAGCCCGTGCTTTTCCTGCCATGCCTTCCCCTCTGTGCTGTGTGAGGGAAAGTACAGCTGCACAGTTGTCTTGAAAGGGTAAAAGGTTTATACGAAGTGACTGTGCTTTTATGGTAAGGGAGAGCCATGCATATTTGTCAGGGAGGGAAAGGAGTCCATAGCAAGAGGAAGAGGAGACTTCAAGACCAAGAGGAGGGCTCTTCTTTCTATGGGTTGTGGGGATGGCGGGGAGGATGGGAGACCAAGGAACAGAGACCTTTCTCCATTTAGAATGGTTTGCAAATAGCCTCACACTTGGATCTTTCCACCGCCTCAGACTGGCCTCTTCTCTAACAGGTATAAAGCAGTGAGGTTTCTCTATGGCTTCCTTGCAGGGTCATGGCCAAGTTTGCCTAGAAAATCTCAGCTGTGACTGATTCAGTGTTCTTTCTTTTCTCTCTTTTACCACCAACCTCTGATACACCAAATGAAGTGTTCCATGAGAACAGAGGGAGATCAATGGTGTGGAAACAGACAAAGGGCGTAACCTTGACCAATTCTGTATGAAAAACTTGCCAAAATGTTGTTTTGATTTGTCTGCCATCAGAATGAGTCTTGGTCATCGTTACAAAGCTTTAGAGCCCCGATATGGCGCCTCTTATTCCTAAGTCTCCTGTACGCACTGCTAGAACCTGGCAGATATTGCTAGCTCCACTTCAGAGGTGGGGAAACTGAGTCAGGGAGAGAGAGCACCAGAACTGTCTGAGCTCCGCCGAGATAAGCAGGCAGAAAAAGACTGAAGTTCAGTCTTCCAGCAATGGGCTAAGGAGTCTTCTTTTGTCTAGAGTAATAGAAATCAGGATTTTAAAGTCTATTCCCTTACTTACCCCAGAGAGCTCGAGAAGTCTTTCTTCTTGCTTTTTAATAACTCTGGTTTTGCCTAGAGAAGTAAGTAGCACTGTAAATCCCAAATAGCTTCCTACCTGCTGTTCTTCCCTAGTGAAATCAGAAGTGATTACTAGATATGGTTTCCGGCTCTGCAGAACGGTAGGAAACTTAGAGAGTTTGCTTCCTGCTCAGATTTACCAGGGAGAGAGGGTAATGTAAATGGCATTTCATTATCTCAAAAGAGGTGGCAGTAAATATGTTCTGTTACTGAGAACAGACACTTAACTAATTTCTACTGGAGATCTTTCTGCTGGAACTAGAGTAAAACTCCCTAGTTCAAACACTTTGCCTTTCCTGATTAGACAATCTTGTACTGAATTGTCCCTCTTCAAGACCAGCTGAAGTGGGAAATTGTCATCCCTTTGAACAATGAGTAAAGGTAGAGAAGAAAAACATTCAGTACTTTATCTGCCGCAATTCCTATGTGGCCCTACTCATGCTGGACCCAGGAGGGCCCCCTCCTCCTTTCCAGAGGGGAAGAAATTGGTTGACAGTCTGAAAGTTGTCTTTTCCAGAGGACAACACCTGCTCCGGGGCCCAAGTTATTGAGAAGTACACATTAAGCCAGAATCTTACTACAGCTGTCAGAATCACAATGATTGACAGCTGGGAAATCTCACGATGCATTTCCACAGGATTACAGCAAAGCTTTGATTAGTATTTAGACACTCACATTTGCAGGAGCAGCATTTTTCTTTGCTCTTAAAGAATATTTGATAGCTCTCAGGCCCAGCGTTGAAACTCTGTAATGTGCTGAGGATGAAGTCGGTGCCTTACAAAACTAAGGTGTGTTTTGGTTTGTTTCTCCTTAATTTCATCTTGGCTAGATCAACTCTGCTCTTTCTTCTCTTGGACAAAGAAGGAGCTGAATAGAAGTTATTCAGCCCACAGTTTGTTTCCAGGATATGACGCAGATTTGCTCTTGACCTCTGAAGCACATTTCCAAATTCTTATATGTAGTAGGAATGAATAGCAGAACAGGAGGTTTAAGATAAGTAAATCAAAGTTCCACCTTTATTTGCAACCAAGAAGGGTCACATGTATACATTTGGTTAAATAAAACTCCATGGTTATAAGAAAACTTGCATGTGATCAGTAAGGATATTTCCACAGAATCTTGACTTGTTTAAAGTCATAGGTGACTAATAGTAAAAAATGAGGTGTTTTTTTTTTTTTCAGAACAACTCCTGTGGCACAGCATATGGTGCCTTTGTATCACAAGGACCATGGGTCCCACTCATTGGAATAGTTTTTGGAAATAGTGATTGTGCTGGGTTTTTGTTTTGTTCTTTTTTTAAAATACATTTATTTATTTGTTTGTTTATTTTTGGCTGCATTGGGTCTTCATTGCTGCACGCAGGCTTTCTCTAGTTGTGGTGAGCGGGGGCTACTCTTTGTTGCGGTGTGTGGGCTTCTCGTTGCAGTGGCTTCTCTTGTTGCAGAGCATGGGCTCTAGGCGCGTGGGCTTCAGTAGTTGTGGCACATGGGCTCAGTAGTTGTGGCTCGCGGGCTCTGGAGTGCAGGCTCAGTAGCTGTGGTGCACGGACTTAGTTGCTCCCTGACATGTGGGATCTTCGAACCCGTGTCCCCTGCCTTGACAGACAGATTCTCAACCACTGCGCCACCAGGGAAGCCCGATTGTGTTGGTTTTTAAGCTGTTGCTTCTCTGCTCCGCATCCACTATTCTGTACTCTGCTTTGTGATTCTAGGATTGGGTTGCTGTAAATCCCATTTTCCTTTTTTTCTACTCTTCTAAAATAGCCTTTAACTGATACAGAGTTTCATTTTACTAATAACTATTCCAAATAAAAAGAGGATTTTGAAATCCATTATTTAGAAAATTTCATTCCCATCAAAATTCTCCCCAAATGGGGCATTTTATGGAAATTAAATGTTTAACGAAGACTCTATCTAGGGTCAGAGATTGTACTCTCATTGGACTCCTATCAACAGTATGGAGTACACAGTAGATGTGAATGTAGCAGGTCTATCTGAGAAGGACCTGCTCATTCTACTAATTTCATGATAGACAGATAAGTACAGAAAATTGTTGCAAATCTGCAAGGCTGCATATAACTATTCCCTGACGTATCCACCTGTTATGGTCTGAATATTTGTGTCCTCCAAAACTCATATGTTGACACCTAATGCCCAAAGATAATAGAGTTAGGGAGTAGGCCTTTGGGAGGTCATGAAGAGAGGGCAGAGCCCTCAGGAATGGAATTAGTGCCCTTATAAAAGAGGCTCCAGGGAGATTTCTAGCCCCTGGACACAGGGAGAAGTTGACAGCTATGAACCAGAAAGAGGGTTGTCACCAGAACCCAACCATGCTGGTACCTTGATCTTGGACTTCCAGGTTCCAGGATTGAATGGACACTACTCCAGCTAACCATTCTGAGTAAGAAAGTAGTAACCACTGGGAGCTGTGGAAGCCTGCAGGGTCCAGAGGAATCTCTTTGAAGGTTTTGCACAAAGAGCACAACTGCTCAAGTTTCCATAAAAAGTGACCCAAGCCAGAGCCCTGTGCCCCATTCCTAAAGAGAGGGAAGAGGGCAGTAAAAGAGGATCTGGTGAGTCAAATGGCTGAGAAGACATGAACCACTGGGAGATCAAATTCCAACTCCAAATTCCCAAATGGAAGTTGTTCATTTCCATGTTTACTTTGTTTTGTTTTAATTTTTTAATTTTTTTATACAAGTTATTAGTCATCCATTTTATACACATCAATGTATACATGTCAATCCCAATCTCCCAATTCATCCCACCCCCACCCCCTGCTGCTTTTCCCCCTTGGTGTCCATACGTTTGTTCTCTACATCTGTGTCTCTATTTCTGCCCTGCAAACCAGTTCATCTATACCATTTTTCTAGGTTCCACATATATGCGTTAATACATGATATTTGTTTTTCTCTTTCTGACTTACTTCACTCTGTATGACAGTCTCTAGATTCATCCATGTCTCTACAAATGACCCAATTTCATTCCTTTTTATGGCTGAGTAATATTCCATTGCATGTATGTACCACATCTTCTTTATCCATTTGTCTGTCGATGGGCATTTAGGTTGCTTCCCCAACCAAGTGATGTAAATAAAAACAAAAATAAACAAATGGGACCTAATGAAACTTAAAAGCTTTTGCAAAGCAAAGAAAACTACAAACAAGACAAAAAGACAACCGTCAGAATGGGAGAAAGTATTTGCAAATGAATCAACGGACAAAGGATTAATCTCCAAAATATATAAACAGCTCATGCAGCTCAATATTAAAAAAACGAACAACCCAATCAAAAAATGGGCAGAAGACCTAAATAGACATTTCTCCAAAGAGGACATACAGATGACCAAGAGGTGCATGAAAAGCTGCTCAACATCACTAATCATTAGAGAAATGCAAATCAAAACTACAATGAGGTATCACCTCACACCAGTTAGAATCATCATCATCAGAAAATCTACAAACAACAAATGCTGGAGAGGATGTGGAGAAAAGGGAACCCTCTTGCACTGTTGGTTGGAATGTAAATTGATACAGCTACTATGGAGAACAGTATGGAGGTTCCTTAAAAAACTAAAAATAGAATTACCATACAACCCAGCAATCCCTCTACTGGGCATATACCCAGAGAAAACCATAATTCAAAAAGACACATGCACCCCAATGTTCATTGCCGTGCTATTTACATTTCCATGTTAATAAGTTTTATTATATTGACATTTGTGTTGGACAACACCAGAGATTTTTTCTTGAGTTCCGATATTCATAAATACTATTGATAATGGACAGGCCACTGTAGCATTTTCCCTATAAAATACATAAATGAAAACATAGAAAAACAGAGCCACGTCGAGATGCGGATGCTTGGTAAGACACTCTGAACATGAGGAACTGGCCCCATACCCTGGCGTCCTAGGTAGGAGATTCAGATCATGTGTAAGCAAGTTAAATCCCTAAATCAAGGCTTTTCCATGTTATTTGCTAATGGTGCCCAAGAATAGTCTAGAAAATAGTCAAAGCAAAGAAAGTTAAATCCTCCAGTACCAAAGGTCTAGTCTTTATATTGACTTTGGTTGCTCTTGTTTGATTAAAATCTAGTAACTAGAGTTCATACAGAGTGAGAATACAACATGACGTATTGGAAGTAGAATGAAGTTTGAAGGGAGTAGGTTTTATGTAGAGGTCCTTGGGCACAGCGTTTGGACTCCCTGAGCCTTAGTTTCCTCATCAGTAAAATAAAGCTAGTAACGATATTTACTTTCCCACATTGTTATAAGCATAAATGCAACATTTCATGACAGAACACTCGATCACAAGGACAACTTTGATCCCAGGAAACACTTTAGAGCTCTTAATAACCCCTATGGCCAACACAGTGTCTGGCATATAATGGTTCAAGAAATATTCACTGACGACTGAATAAATGAATGCATTCCATGATTTATTGAAATATCCTGACAGTACCTTCATGCTACATAAGAGTTTATATAGCTCTTAAAAGAGCTCATATCAGGGAGAAGCTACACAGACATTGGAAGGATCTGGACCATTTGTTGTAATTCATTTAAATGTGATCCTTCTCCTGAGCAGTTTTAAGAACTTTCCAGCAATCATATCATGAATCATGAATTCTGGGAAGCTGGGTAAAGGGTATGCAGGAACTCTCTGTACTACTTTTGCAACTTCCTAGGAGTCTTAAGATTATTTAAAAATTAAAAAAAATTTTTTAAACGGACCAAACGAAAAAATCATGAATCCTTCTGACAAAAAGGAGTGCAAGAAAAAAAGCATGCCATCTACAGCAGCTGTATGACAGCCATAGAAACTGAGGCAAAACCTGCTTCCCTGATCAGCTACCCTGGGCCTTGGGCTTTCTGGTGCTCAGAGATTGGCTGTTTCCAGAAATCAGCAGTAAAGAATGGCAAAAATCTGTTGCAGATATGTAACCCAAATGCACTTCTGCTGGCAGACCATATTCTTGTTTCTTCTTCCCTCTTCTGGAAAGGAGAAAATAAATTGATGTTCTCTACTGATCCCTGGTATGCACAGCCTAGCTGTGAAATTTGCTCAGCAAATACAGTTGCAGGTTCTGGCTTTTCTAAAAACCAGCCTCAATATTTAGATAGAATAGGGCATAGAGATCACTTGACCAATAGCCACTGAATTCTCTTAACAGCCATTCATTAGAAGCACTGTGCTTCTAATGAAAGCAAGACCCCACAGCTTAGAACACTACAGAGGAAAGAGAAAGATGTGCTTGTGGCTGATTTCCTCCCACCACACCCCGTGCTCTGTTTCATTATCTGACACAAATACATTACATGCCAGATGAATTTCCCAAATTCTATCAGTGAAAAAAATGTCCAGGAATCCAAAGATACTTATTATTTTGCTTGATGCACTGGGGATTACATTTAAATGTTAGGCAAAGCCTACGTCGATGTGGCATTATTCTAAAACACGAAAAATGACAGTACCACGAGGCCCCTCACAGCACCAGGAAAGGATAATTCAGTCCTATTGCCACCAGAGGCTATTCAGGAACATGAGATGCCATATCAAGAAGATTTATTGTTGGAAATGGAAAGCAGGAAAGAAACTGCGATAGCAGAATTTCAGAAAAAGATTTTTCCTGACCACCCAGGATGCAATTGAGGATGCTAAAAATAACAGTTTGGGGTTGTGTCCTCTAATCACTAGAGATTCCACCAATGTTCAGTGGTTCTTAATAGTGTACTAAATCTGTGACTGAATCTACCTTTGTGAGGCACATTACAGTGAATTGTCTAGATGCCTGTCATTCCCCTTGACCTTGAGTTTCTTGAGGACCTAACATATAGCAGATGCAGGGAGAATGAAAGGAACATCTAAGTAACTGCCAGAAGGGTCACGGCAAGGAAGAGCCTGGAAATCTCCATGGGAGCACCTCTTCTGAGGATGCAAAGGGCCTTCTGAAAGTCCTCTGAAGAGAGGACTTTAGGAGGGGCCTAGGGAAGCAACAGTGGGGACACATAATCATGTCAAAGGTGACCAGTCCCTCTGGAAAAAGAGCTCGGCGTTCTGCTCAGGATGAGGCAATAACTCACAGAAAAATACATTTACATTAAACTAACATTTATCACTAACTCCAACATTGTGTTAGTGCGTTCAGCCTGGGTGGCTTAAATATTTGTCACAGTCCTGGAGGCTGGGAAATCCAAGATCAAAGAGCCAGCACATTGGGCGTCTGGTGAGGGCACACTTCCTGGTTCACAGACAGCCATTTTTCACTGTGTCCTCACATGACAGAAATCGAGAAAGCCCTCCGGGGTCTCTTTCATTAGGGCACTAATGCCATTCATGAGGATTTCACCCTCATGACCTAATCACCTCCTGAAGACCTCACCCCCTAAAATCCATCACATTGGGGGTTAAGATTTCAACCTATAAACTTGGGGGAGGCACGTTCAGTCCACAACAACCGTCCTTTTCAGGACTTGCCCGTTGATAACCAATTCCCCCAGGCCTTCTAGACCTCGATGTTTCTTTTGCCTCCTCTTAGGCAGAGCAGTGAGTGAATCCCCGCAGGGTGGCATGGAATCCCAGATCTGCCATTTGCTAACTGTGAGAATGTGGAGAAATTTCTACATCTGCTTGAACGTCATTTCCTCGCCTGACAGTTAGGATAATAAAAACTACCTGGGGATTTTGTAAAGGTTAAGTGTCCACTGCAGTCACTATCATATTGTGGCATTCAGGCACTCAATCAAAAAGAAAAAAAAAAAAACTATTGATTATGTGCTGTATTCTAGCAACTTCCTACTGCTACAGGGCTGACAGCTGTCAGATTCTGTTACACACTTGGGATGCATGGGAAGAAGGGTGGCCCAGAAGTGTTAAAAAATAGGGATCATTGTGGTAGAGTATATATCATCTAAATACCCATCCAGAGCCACAGTTATGACTCAGCAAGTATTCACTTTTTCCCTTTCTCAATGACAATAAATGATTACTGTCAACTATGACTTTTTAGGGTCGCAGAGTGGTGATTCATCAAAGACTCATAGGCACACACAACAGCCCCATCTCAGCCTGCAATAATTCAGATCAAAATCTGGCCAGTCTCATAGAAATATTCATGAGAAGCTTCTCTAATCTATATGTTCATCACTTATTTAAATAATCTCAACGGTCTGTTAGAAGCAGTGGGGAAGTAGAGCAAGGATCGGATGAGATCATGGGAGAATCCTTCTGTCAGAAGCAGGAGGACCAGCGTGGTACAGTGGGAAATGCATGGACCTTGGAGACCAGAGACAAAGGTTCCTCATCCAGCCCAGTTGTTACTGGTGTTGTGACTATAGGCAAGTTCCTTAATTTAGCCTCAGCGTCTATCTCTGTAAAATAGGGCCATTAATGTATACTTTGCAAGGCTGCAGGGAGAATTAAATGAAATGAGGCTCATCAAGCCCCTGACCCATAAACATTTGTTTTTCTTCCTCTTGAATTCCTGTTATAATGGTATATCAGGTTCAAAAATTAGCGTATTCCATTCATTATAATATAGGTTGACAATATGTATTCTACTTACAGACAGTGTAGACCATTATACAGTAAGTAATTTGACCAGAAGAATTAATGAGACCTACAATGGTCTCAACTGCCCTTCTATGACACAAGCTTCTGAAGGCCATGGTAAATGCCTTACTTATCTTCAGACCCCCCAGAGCGTCAGACCCAGTGCTGGTCGTGTAGCAGTGCTCAGTAAGTATTTGTGGAAACTGCTCAGTTTGTCTCAAAACATTAAGATGTTCCATTTTACTGCTTCTACTTGGCATCCCCCAAATAAATTAATATTTATAAGACACACATTCTTCAGTGGTTCCCACCTTGAGTTTTTCAGCTCTTGGGTTTCCAAAGGGAGATCTATGGAAGCAAGAAATTTGGGGATCATGATGTCATTTGTTCGTTCCTTTTATGCATTCTTTTCTCCCCCATTGGGCAAGTCAGCGAGTAGAATCACCAGAGGGTATCATGGGATCCCAGATCTGCCATTTTCTATCTGTAGAACTGAGTGCATGCATCATCATCTCCTCAAACTTAGATTACTATCCTGCTCTTAACCAAATGTATTGGATTAAAACAAAATGGCTGCATCTATTACTCAGGGATAATTGCAGTTTCTGCTTCTGGTTGTACTCTGCCTGGCAGAACAATTTTTAAGCGTAGGTTCCAAAGGCAATGACTACAGCTCTTTGAAGTGTTCCCTCCAACCCACCTCGCAAAAGAATATTTCCTTATTCTCACCAGCTAGCCTGGGATTCTAAATTCCACTGCACAAAAGAGAGGCTCATTCTCTGAGGTTAAGGTATTTTTCCATCTACCATCTTCTCAGTCAGTGTCAACAGTCAGTCTCTTGGCTTTGAGTTTCCACAACCAAGCCATAGAGATCTTCCTTCGGGTCTTTGAAGGTACCAGGCACTTTGTGGTCTACCAGACTTTGAACTTCTTTCTCTCTACCTGGAAAACTACGTCCTGCCCATCTCAACTCCTGTCCTCACTCCCTTCACACTTGCTAAATGACTCCTACTTCTTATCCTACAGGTCCCCTCAGTTCCAGAAATCCCTCCCTTCCTTCCTATGTGTTCTTATAGCGTGTTTGTTTCCCCATCGTAGTCAATTAACATGCAATGAAACAAGGGCTATTTATGACCGTGCATGCTCCAATACACTACAAGCCTCGTGTGACCAGGGACATATCTGTCTTATTAATCACCGTTTCTCCAGTGCCTGTCCCAGTCACGTTACCGTCTATAGTACTCACCCCCATTCATGTTCCATTTTGAAAGGCAAACTGCAAATATTAAACGAAAACTTATTGTTTTTTGTATGTATTAATCACTGATGTAACTAAATGTATACCAACCTCTAATAAGTACAAATTAGGTTCCTTTGCTTATAAGTAATAAAAATTACGACTCTGGCCATGTATTGGCAGGATATCTGGTGGCTCAGATCCTAGAGAACCAAGTCTAGCAATTTGGATGTGGTGGGGATGGCGGGTCAGAGAGTTTAGATCACTATTTACAGTATTATCAGAGTGCTACCTCTGCTAACAATGTCTTTTTTTTCTTTCTGCTCAAAATTTAAATTCCAGGCTGGCTTGGGCCACTATCCCATCCCTTGACTAGGGGAAAACTGGACAACTTTAGTACTAAACAGTCTCACCAAACTATATTAAACGGAGGAGGAATAATTTCCCACAAGGCACGTGAAGTACTATTACTAAAATATGTACTGAATTCGAGAGTCAAAAGTATTCTTACTTCAATAAAATATGCAGTGTTACTACATCCAATCAATTAAGTTATAATCAGAAGCAAATAAATTTAACATTTTTGTTAGCCTGGATAAGCTTACGATGGATAATTTTCTCAAAACAAAAATCTATTTTAACCCACTTTAAATTTAGCTTTGAGAAGGAGAAACTCAATAAGATGGAAGCAGAAAACAGCTCTATTCTTCTTCCTCACTGTCTGAGCTCTTTTTGCCCGCACTCTCTTGGATGAACTCTTGGCTAGATCCCATGTCTTTGTCACGCACCCTTTGATAAGAAAAAGTTCTCCAGTCATTTTTAGAACCAAGGACAGCCTCCATTCAGTAACTAAAATTCTCTCTTCAGTTTAACAAATAAAACTACAAACTTCATTAAAAGTTACCGCCTCTGCAGATGAGCTTTGTTTCTGGCTGGTAGTCTGCAGGGGGAAGGGGTGGCAGGGTTGACTACTTACTGGTTTCTCTGCCTTTCCCTTCTTCTCCCCTAGATGGGCAGCCTAGATTGCTGACTCCTTCAGGACTGTAGCTTGAAGGTGGGATTCAGAGGCCAGATACTGGGGGGACGGTGGGGTGGGGAGACTGGAAAGAGCTTACTTGGCAGCTACTGTCAAGGTCTACTAATGTGTTCCGTGGGCAATTCCTTTGTTGACCCTCCCATGGGGCACCTACTAGAACCATCCATTTGCAGCTGTCTTGACTGAAAACGTGAAGTCTCTCCTCCAGCTGTCTTCTTACGACATCCCGATCAGCTTCTGCGTCCAAAAGTGCACCTGGCAGGATGCCATTTCTCTGTGACCTATGTTTAGTCTACAGTGTACCCCCGCCTTGCCACCAGCAGAAGCTCAGTCTTCTCCCAGTAGTGCCACGTTGGTGAAGGGAAAAATGCCAAAGCATGTCAACAACCACATCAAGGAAATTCTCTTGACATCTTCAACCTCCATCTTTTTCTAGGCTTAAGGTCACAAGATAGGCTTATAGAAACCTCATTTGCAAGTCCAGCGTTAACTGGTCTAGCACCCCACTTAGGAACATGAGGGTACTTATCTCATTTTGCTCTGAGTCTTTGAAAGAGTCCCATGTCAAAACGTTGATGTATAAAACCTACTATATTTTCCAAAAGTTGCTCATGTACCAGGCACTGCTAATCACTGGAAATCCAAACATGAATTAAGCTTCCTGCCCTCTAGAAGGCCATAAGAAACACTTTAAGATAGGAAAGAGTATATTTTTTAAATATATAGTAATCAAACATTCTTAATAAGTATGATCTTGAAAAACAATTGGTCCTTTTTGATCCTTAGCTTCCTTACCTTTAAAAATAAGAGGTTGGTTCCTCAAAAGTTTGAACATAGAATCACCATGTGATCCAGTGCCGCCAGCCGCGGCGGGTCCTCAAAGTGCAGCAACAATCGACGAGAGGGGGGTAGGGAACTGAACGCACCAAGGTATGGGATCAGAAGGGCACAAGTAACTGATGGTTGCAAGGCAAGTTTAATAACAAAGCGTAGCCATATATATACCCCTAAAGCAGGGAATTTGCTTAGTCACGCCTTATCGGCATCAGCTGGTTGATTGGCTTCTCAGCTTCTCCCTCAAAGGCACCAATTTCTCCTCTAGGGTTGCTTTTCCTAGCTTTAGGGAACAACCAGGGACTCCCAGTAACTGAGCAGGTCCCTGGAGCGATTTGGCCAAAGGCCATCTCCTTTTTTACGTTCATAACCATAAAGTCCAGGATGTATACCAAGGAGAGTACAATCGGGCCCTGAGGCTTATGAGGGCCTTAATGGCGCCTTCCTCAGAGGGCAATGCTCGCCACATTTCCCCCTTTTATTTTTTAAAGCTTGATAATGCAATTTCAACCCATACACCTCCTGACAAAGAGCAGCGAGACGGCCAACAATAAAGCGTAATAAACAAGGTAATGCAATTAACATCAACAAAACACATGACCCCACGGTAATCAATCCTGTGAGTCCATTTTGAAACCAAATGCATTGGGTTTAACCATTGAAGCTGATCCAAGAGTCCTTGAATTAATTGTTGGGGCCTGTCTTCTTGTAGATGAGTTTGAATTGCTTGTATTTCTGCATTAAGTTTTTGTATGTTCAAACTAATGTGTCCATCAGCCCATACACTTATTCCAATGAATCATTTAGGTCTTTTTTAAAGCTTCAGATAATTCTAGCCAAGCTTGTATGCTAATACTATGATACCATGGTTCAGAAATATTTACAGGCAGCATTACATAGGAAGGTTGTTTTAACATCATAACAGAAAAAGTTCCTTTCATAGGCAGAAGGCAAGTACTAAAAATACAATTCTGACAAGTTATATTATATCCTAAGGAACCAGAAGTAAACTCAATCTGTAAATCTCCTATTAGCAAGGCATATGAGGGTGTATCACAAGTAATAACCGGTTGATAAGAATAAGACAATGCAAACTTCCCCAAATCCCAATGCTTATAAAAAACCAAACTATTATTAGTAACAGAAACTGAAGAAATTAGAATGGTACCATTATTATAATTTAAGGTGCACCAGATTTGAGAATTCAAAATCAGATTGGGGAAAATCAGAAGGAAAAAAGGAGGGAAACTTCAAACTTGTAACAGCTTTAACTACCTTTAAACTATGGCCGGCCAGTAAAGTCCCTTGTCCTCCTACATATATTTCAACACAAACATAGTATCTTTACCAGTCTCATTCTTTCCATTTTTGTTATTGTTGCCCTGTGAAATCACTTTTTCTAGAACAGCAAAAAGATGTAAAGCTTTCTCAGCTTGGTATGTTAATATATACAGGTCTACCAACAAAAAACACACTGCTTGGGCAAATTTTTCTTGGTTCTATGAACTGATAAGGTTTTTCACCAACGGATATGGCTTCTGTATACTGTCGGACATGATACAGGATGACTGCTTGATTGTAATACAACATACTATTTTCTTGATCAGTGATCTCAGGTCGCTTCTTGGATACTTTTTGTCCCATATTTTTTTACTTCTGACTATTGCCCCGAGTTACTATCAACTTTACTATGTGGCCACACTTTCACTCTTCACTCCGGGGATTCACCTACCGAGATTCAGATGTCCCTCTCGTCCGGTCCCTGTTCGAGCGCCACTAGCCGCCAGCCGCGGCGGGTCCTCAAAGTGAAGCAACAATCGACGAGAGGGGGTAGGGAACTGAACGCACCAAGGTATGGGATCAGAAGGGCACAGACAACTGATGGTTGCAAGGCAAGTTTAACAACAAAGCGTAGCCATATATATACACCCCTAAAGCAGGGAATTTGCTTAGTCATGCCTTATCGGCATCAGCTCGCTGATTGGCTTCTCGGCTTAGTCACGCCTTATCGGCATCAGCTCGCTGATTGGCTTCTCGGCTTAGTCACGCCTTATCGGCATCAGCTGGTTGATTGGCTTCTCGGCTTAGTCACGCCTTATCGGCATCAGCTGGTTGATTGGCTTCTCGGCTTTTCCCTCAAAGGCACCAATTTCCCTTCCAGGGTTGCTTTTCCTAGCTTTAGGGAACAACCAGGGACTCCCAGTAACTGAGCAGGTCCCTGGAGCGATTTGGCCAAAGGCCATCTCCTTTTTTATGTTCATAACCATAAAGTCCAGGATGCATACCAAGGAGAGTACAATCGGGCCCTGAGGCTTATGAGGGTCTTAATGGCGCCTTCCTCAGAGGGCAATGCTCGCCACAATCCAGCAATTATAATCCTAAATATATACTTAAAAGAATTGAAAGCAGGGACTCAGATATCTGTGCACCAACGTTCATAACAGCATTTACAAGAGCCAAAAAAATGGATCTTTTGGCTCTTGTAAATAATGTGTCCCTCAACAAATAAACAAAATGTGGTGTATATGTACAATGGAATATTATTTATCCATAAAAAGAAATGAAGTTCTGATGCATGCTACAACATGGATAAACCTTGAAAACATGCTGAGTAAGATAAGTTAGGCACAGAAGGATTAAATTTCCTATGACTACACTTGATACGGTGTACCTGGAATAGTCAAGATCATAGAGACAAAAAGTGGAATGGTAGTTACCAGGGTCTGAGTGGTCCTGGAAATGGAGAGTTATTGCTTAATGGATACAGAGTTAATGTATGGTATGATGAAAAGGTTCTAGAACTAGTTACTGGTGATGGTTGCAAAACATGGTAAATATACCTAATGCCACAGAATTTACGCTTAATATGGTCGGAATGGTAAATTTTATGTATATTTTATCACAATAAAAAAAAATGAGCTGGGCCTGAGAAACCCTCACAGCTCCATTGGGTTCTAACTCTCTAATTTCTCTGAGTATGGAAATTGCTGCTATGATGAAATTATTTTTGCTTGATTAACTATAAATATTAATTTGCAAATTCTAATAGGAAAAAAAGGAAACTGTACCCACCCACCAAGTTGACCTCAGCCTTAAAGGGAAGAGTGTGAAAAGAGTCAGCTGACCGAGGCAAAATGATTCTTATTCTCAGAAACCACAGCTGGCGGGGAGCTCTTAATTTATTCATTTATTGACTGTGAAAACTACGGCTAAACATCTGAGGTGCAACTTCTCATCCAGGAAGTCCAATTATATGCTGTGAAGCAATGCATAAAGTGAAGCAATGCTTTTTGTTGGCGGGGGCAGGCGGCGGGGAAGGATAGTGAGGGAACCGAGTTTTCAATGGCTTTGGGGAAGTCAGCAGATCTTGGAGAATGAGACTTACAGATTGAGAAACTAAGAATGCCACCGAACTGCCACCTCGGATCTAGGGAATGAAGTGGCTGTTTTATTTTGAAGGAAATTTTAGGAGACAGTAGAAATGAGGGCCCAGGAACCACAGAACCTGAGGTTTTTACCACCCAGATAATGTAGGCGACTAGCTCCTTGGAAGATCTTTGACACTGAATATTTCACAAGTCTCATTTCAAAACTTAAGTGTGTTAAGGCCACGATTTTGGGAAATGTCACACCTCCCCTCCTCCGTGCAAAGCAAGTTTGGAAGAGGCGGTTATTGGAAGTAAAATGGGCCACAGAGGGAGAGGAAAGTGGAAAATGCAAACTACTGGCAACATTCCATACAGAGTAAGCCCTGCCCAAAGGGAAAAGCATTTGCAAAATTTATAGTAAACACACCACATCAGAAATCTCTGCTTCTCGCCGAATGCTTATACCCTAAATCACCTCTGCTAAATTGTTTTTATTCCAGCTCACTATTGAAAGATTAAATTCTGAGAAGAGGTTTTCTCCTAAATGAGTCACGTTAATTGGCCTGGTCTGAAAGTAAGGGGGATGTCTGCACTGACTAACAGCCTTATCTGTGGAGAGCAGCCTCTCAGGACAGCAGGCAGATTTGTCGTCTGTCTGTTTGCAGTGTCAGCTGGGTACAGCTTTAATCGAGGTGTAAATTTATTTCCAAATCATCATTACCCTCAGGACATAGCCCTTTGAGTCTCAGCTTTATGTATGGACCTCTAATCAAACACCCAATGGGTGGAACCCGGCTTTTGTCAAATGTCCCCACAAGGGTTTGAAAACCAAGTTTAAGTTCACTCAACAGGAAATGTTGAATCAGTGCTCCACCTACTTCTATAGGTTAAAGCTTCTACTTAGATTTTGAGTATTCCTTCTTCTTGCTAGCTCATTGATGCATTTGAAAATTATTATTATTATTATTATTTTTTTTTGCTGCACGCGGGCCTCTCACTGTTGTGGCCTCTCCTGTTGCGGAGCATAGCCTCCGGACGCGCAGGCTCAGCGGCCGTGGCTCACGGGCCCAGCCGCTCCGCGGCACGTGGGATCTTCCCGGACCAGGGCTCGAACCCGCGTCCCCTGCATCGGCAGGCGGACTCTCAACCACTGCGCCACCAGGGAAGCCCGAAAATAATTTTTTAATAGTTTCAGAGGCAGAGTCATTATGGTACCAAGTCCAGCACACTGCCAGAAATGGAAAGGTTCCTTTAATTTTTAGAGGTTTCCAAAGAAGTGGAATTAATTTGACAATGTTCACCCATGTATCTCCTAAGATAATTCTTAGTAACTTCAGGCTGCTATAGCAGAATACCATAGGCTTGGTAGCTTAAACAACAGAAATTTATTTCTCACGATTCGGAAGGCTGGGAAGTCCAAGATCAAGGCAACAGCAGATTCTGTGTCTGCTGAGGGCCTGCTTCCTGGTTTGCAGAAGGCCACTTCTTGCTGTGTCCTCCCTCACATGCCAGAAAGCAGAGAAACATAACCTCTCCTAAGTCTCTTCAATAAGAACACTAATCCCATTCATGAGGGCTCCACCCTCATGACCTAATCACCTCCCAAAGGCCCCACCTCCTAATACCATCACATTGGGGAATAGAGCTTCAATGGATGAATTTGGGGGACATAAACGTTTAGTCCAGAGCAAACTTATTGTTTTCTCGTGACCTTTTTATGGTTTGATCTCAAGCAGCTGCATGTGTAGCTCTAAATCAAGAAGATGCAAAAGGTGAAAGAGAGTTCAATTGTGCTTTCTTGTCATCTTGAGTAAACTTTTAATAAGACATCACTCCTATTCCTCAGCCTCATCCCCCATCCATCCTCACACAGAGGAGCTATTAAGGTATTTTCAGACATCCTAACGTGGATGGAATGACTCTGAATTTCATTGCTTTGCGAGAGATGAATCTATCTACGAAAATATAAAAGATACTAATCTAAATACCTTTTTTTTTCCCCTGCTTCCCAGCCCCACAAGTCTAAACATCTTTAGACAGCTTTTCAAGAAGCCTGGCTAACTAAATCATCCTCATAAAGCCCCTTTAGGTTATGGAATCATGGAGGTTTAGAGTTGGAGGTTGTTACTTCAACATCTCATTCAATGGCTAAGGAAGTTGAGGTCCCAATACCTCAGCTGGGACTAAATCTGCACCTTGTACATTGCCTTGCTCATAGGAAGCAATTTGGTTTGATTCAAGTGGCCTGAACCCCGGTCCCAATCTCTTTCCTCCACACCCCACTGTGAATATTCATACAACCCAAGACTTGCTCTCTGAAGCTATAAGGGCTTTGTAATACAAGCATCCCCCGGAGAAACTTCTTTCCATAACCTAATAAGACACGTAGAAATATTGTTAATTTATGCTTTAGAGTGAATTTCAGCTTCTATTTTAGCTCACATCTCTGATTTGGCCACTCATAATTTTTATGTGCTATCTGTGTACTTTATAGCCCATTGAGAGCCTGTTGTATAATGTGTACTGTACATTTATGACCAATTCATAGGCATTACTGTTTTAATTAATTGAAGAGGTTAATAGTTTTGTATATTTGATTTTATGGCACATATTTTGCATATCCATTATTTATTTGATATTGCATTCTGGATCAGAGATGGAACCCCTAATTATAACATGGTTCCCGAGGGAAAAGATAACTTGCTTTATGACGATTACTTTACGACAACAATTTCTAGAAATGAATTATGGTCTACATATAATTTGTAACATCAAGTTTATGAGTAATGGGATTAGAACAAGTGGCCTGTGTGCTATAATTTGAGAGGCAGTGTCAATAGCAGAAGGATCTTGACAATTTTCCATGGGATATCCAAGGTTTCATGATAATTTGGTGGAGGAGAGGGGATTGGTTGGAAATAAAGCATTTAAAGAAAAAGTGCATATTATTAACTAGTGTGATATAAAATTGTCTCATCCCACTAATAAAGAGAGCTGAATTTGTTATTTTAAAGCAGGCTATCTGTCTCCTAGGGAATACAATTATTGGTAATATTTTTAATGGGAGAAAGTAGAATGGTGGTTGCCAGGGGCTACGGTGAGGGGGAAGGAGGGTGTTATCGTTTAATAAGAAGAGTTTCAGTTTTGCAAGATGAAGAGTTCTGGACATGGATGGTGGTGACGGTTGCACAACAATGTGAATGAACTTACTGCCACTGAGCTGTATATTTAAAAATTGTTAAAATGGTAATTTTTATATTAAGTGTATTTCACTACAATTATTTTTAAAGTAAAAAAAAAAAAAAAAAAAAGATGACGTGACCTTGGTCCAAGGCTCTGAATCCTAACATCTCCAGTCTTCTCAGGACTTTAACTCCATTCGTCATCCTGTCTCTTTCTCTCTGGGACTTTCAAGGGCTTTTTTTTTTTTCCTTCTCTCTCTCTCTCTCTCTCTCTCTCTCTCTCTCTCTCTCTGTCTCTCACCACTTTCCAACCAATATTATTCAAATAAGTGTATTATTTGTGCAGTTTGTAGAAGCTATTTTTTCATTCCCCAACCACTATCTTCAGACTTGCATCCTCTCCACTCAGTCAACAATCATCCCTTCTCCTAAAATGCAACGCATGCTTTTTAGTTCTTACCTGCTGGACCACTGAGCAGCCATTTACCCTATCAATCTCCTCCTCTTCCTTTAAATTGTTCCCATCCCTCTTGTGTCACACCACACTCATCTGCTACCTCAAGGTCTCACTCCCCTCCCTCCTCTTCAAGGTCTTTTGTAGCCATTCTTCTTGTGTGCATAAGAGCTGGACCTCCGACCCCCAGTTCCATCCTGCGTACTTTTTAATTCTCACTTTGCACACTTTCTGAGTGATTGCATCCATTCTGGCCTTTCTCATCATATGCTGATGATGCCTAAGTCCACATCTGCAGTAGAGATTTCACTCCAGAACTTTACACCCATAATTCCTGGCCTTCTGGACCTCTCCACTTGGATGTCCCATATACATTTCAAACCCAATGTGTTTAAATTTGAACTCATTTTGGCCCCTCTCCACCACACACATACCAATTCCTCCTCCCATATGCCACTGGTTGAAATGGCAGAATTACCATTAAATACCCCAACCAGAAAGTTCACATCATCTTTCATTTCTCCCGCTCTCTCATGCCCATTTCTCAACAGTTATAATCAGGTCCATTTCACCTATTCAGGGAAATTAGAAAATCCCCAGGTAGGCCAGTGCCCCTGAGAAGAAACTTTATAATGCTCTGCCCATCTGGGAGATCACTGAGAAGTTTGATAGTGTGCCAGAAAGACATATTTTAATGGTGGTCTGACCTGTGTATTTGGAGAAAGGATTTGAATCTTCAAATGAATTGACAATCATTGGTAACAGGTATTTCACAAGGATGTAGTAATCCCCGTGCTGAGGATGCTCTCTACAGTCTGCTGTTGAAGCATTTGAATTGTATTTGTTGTAAAAAGTGTGTATTCAATACCGGCAAGCATGATAAGTTACTTTTAGAAGCCCTGGGAGCAACCGCTCTTGCTAGATGATAAGGCATCAGTTCTAAAGCCCCAAGACCCCGATATGTAGGAAGGAGGCCGTCAGCTGACGTTTGCCAGGAAGGGCTGGTTGAGGAGTCCTTGGCTCCCCCCCTGAAGCCTGCTGGAGACTTTCAGAGCCCCTTCTAAGTTCAAACACTTGGCTCATTCACTTCCTGTGGGAAGTTGCATCGTCGTACCTGTTAAGACCCTCCTTCCTACACTGCTTGGAGGGAAGAAGGCATCTAGGGGGTGATGGCAATAGAACTCATGAAAGTGAAACAACATTGTCGACTACTGAATAATCTGTGCTGTGACTGAAACCTCTTAAAGGGTGTTGGAGATTTGGATTGTTTCCCCCCAAGAGATGTGTTTCTACGATCCATGTCTGTGAACGTAACCTGATTTGGAAATAGGTCTTCAAAGATGTCATCAAATTAAGATGAGGCCATTGCATTAGGTCCTAATCCAAGGACTGGTGTCCTGATAAATTTGGACACAGAGAGACAAAGGGAAGAAGGCCATGCGAAGACAGACACAGAGATCGGAGTGATGTGTCTACAGGGAACGCCAGGGATTGCTGTCAGCCACCAGAAGCTAGAAGGGAAACAGGAAACAGATTCTTCCCTAAAACCTCAGAGGGAGTCTTGGTTTCAGACTTCTAACCTCCAGAACTGCGAGAGAATAAAGTTCTGTTGTTTTAAACCCCCCAGTTTGTGGTACTTTGTGGCAGCAGGCTTAGAAAATGGAAACACTGGGGAATCCCTGGATGGGACAGAAAAAGACCTCCACCACAGATGCAAAAGGCAGCCCGAACCAGTACACAGTATGTTAAATAGCTCTCAGGTCCACCCACTTCTCTGAACTTGGCCATCATGCCCCCTTGGCTGGATTCCAGAATGGCCTCCTGACCAGTCTCCCAGCTCTATTCTTACACCAGTGCATCAGGGAAACCCTGACAGAATTGCCACATTTCTGGAGAACTGTGTCCTTGACAATGTCTGAAGAGTTCACATAGTGTGTGCAAGCGCAGGCAGACCCCTGACGAGGATCCTAATCCTCTATCATCTTCATCTTGATCGCAGTCCTTTGTGATGTGTTGTACTATGAACCTCATTTGGGAGTGTGGGGACCCTCCAGCCCAGGGAAGTTGAGTCATTAGCCTGAGGTCACACAGCTAGAAATTGAACTTGGGTCTAGCTCCCTCTTTATACTTCATCGCCTGGGGGGAAACCTCGGTTCAAGGCTCAAAGGAGCAAAGCACAGTCCCTAAAAAAGACAGAGCGCCCTTCTGGAACAGTCCTTGGAAACTGGGAAGAAGAGACATCACCTGTATTTGTCAGTGGAGACAGTGAAGTCTGAGATTTGCTTTAGGTCCCCGATGCAAGTCAGAACTTGGACCAGAAACACCGATTTCTACACTTTCTCTTCCCCCACCAACCCCAGGCCTCCCCGCAGCCTCTCTTCATCCACCACCCCACTTCCATCCCCAGCCCCGCCCCGGCGCTTGTTGGCTCGATAGCCCGCGTGTTATCAGTAACTTTCCCAAGAGTGCAGTGAGAGTTAATGTTTATAAAGTGCTCTGAAAGCCTCTGATAAAAGACGTACGTTAAACGGTATTAACAGAACACATTCTACAGGCTTGATTGATACGCGTCCCTCTCGGGGAAGGTGGACTCTGCTTCCGATGAACTGAGCTCATTAATGAGGATCCTGCCTGCAGTTTATTGTGAAGGATGCTTGGTTCTTAACGTAATTCGGATCCTCAGCCACCACTATCTCGCTGTACGCGCGTCGGGGGAGGGGGACTGTCTCCTTGAACCCACTGTGCTCATAGTTGCTAAATTCAAGCCCATTATCTTGTGCCAACAGGCAGCTGAGACTCTAATATTATAAAATAGGAGATCGCTGATTTCAACCGTGCTTTCTTCAGACGATTGGCATGTAAGCACGACGGTGATAGATGCATCACTTAATAGTGCTTCCCTGTTTCCAGACATGAGTTCAATTCTGGACCTGTACAGCATTTCCACTCAACAACTCATAGACATTTGAAAGCAAAATCAAGTTTCTTTACCCATTTGCAATCAAGGGGCTCTTTGCATTAGCCAGAAAACTGCAGTAGTTTTAAGGCGATTCTTTACAAAACTGGTCGCACATTAGAAACCTCTAGGGAACTTTAAAAAAGTCCACATACCCAGATCGCAGCCTCAGAAATTCTGATTCATTTGGTCTGGGGACCACGCATAAGTACATCAGTATTTGTGTGTGTGTTCTTTCTTTCTTTCAATCAATAGACTTTATTTTTTAAGAGCAATTTTAGGTTTACAGAAGAACTGAGCAGAGTCCAGAGTCCCCATACACCCATACCCATAAACCATATAGAATGTTTTTCAATGCCCGGAGTGATTCAGATGTGCAGGCAGGGCTACAGATTCAGTTGTAGTGCTATCACTGCCTACACAGCTGGAATTCAACAGCCTTTTAACAAATAATTTCTGATTAAACCACAACCCAAACACTTCCGGGTTTTCTCAATACCTTTCCTTAATGTAACAGCCCAAGCTAGAGAATGTGCTTCGCATTCACTCAAATGAAAATGACTCCACTCACCACTGTGGTTTGTGCTTTCAGATTGCATAACAAATAGCCTTATCAGTTATTACAGGTCTTGGAGGACTCTCTTCCTTGTTAGATTAAAAGAAATATAAAGAGATAATGCAATAGAGATAACACAGTGGCCAGTCTAGAACTCTTTGAAAATGGTTGACGATTTGCAGAACTGAAGGAAAATTAACATATTACTTCTAAACAGAAGTTATTTAAATATTTTAACATAGGTAGTCTTACTGGAAAGATAATTAAGTAGAGTGAAGGCAACAATCCATTTGATAGAGAATAGAAAATGTGAAAATATGTTTTACACTATCCAAAAGGCAGGTATGCACTTAACCAAGTCTTTTGGGTCCATATTAATTCATTCGTTCATTCATTCATTCGTTCATTCATTCATTCAACAAGTATTTATTGAGCACCTACTATGTTCCAGGTTCTAGGTGCTGTGGATAATGAACCAAACAGGAATAGAATTGCTGATGGTGTATTAGAATATATACTCCTCCACTTGCAAAAGTATTGTTGAAAATGTCTAATTATCCAACTGTTGGATACTTTTGGAAATGTGAAATATGTAAATTCTAAACATTATTAATATTAACTTCACTATGGCCTTTAATCACACTAACATCAAGGTACAAAGGAAACTCTAAATTATGAAATATGCTTAATTGTTGAATTTTGACTTTAGAAAAAGCTACTATGCTTTGATAATGGTATGTTGTAATAACTGGATTGTTGAAGTATAAATCACAAATCATATAAAGTATAGAAAAGAAATAAATTCACGTTCCTTTCATAAGGTTAACAGCTCATGGATGTGTTGGGTCTATTTAAGCTGATAGACATGTTTTCGAATCTTGTTGGGAGGAAATGGTATCTTTATTTATTGAAGGGGACTAGTATCTACTACCAGTTAGCTTATGCTGCATAACAAACTTCCCTGAAATGAAGTAGCTTGAAACAACCACCATTTTTTTTTTTTTTTTTTTTTACAACCACCATTTTATTTAGCTTACTATTCTGTGAGTCAGCTGGAAGTTTCTTCTCCGTTGGCTCAGCTGATCTTTGTTGGACATTCACATGTGCTGGGGTCAACTGGTGCGAGGACCTCACTCACAAGACTGGTGGTTGGCAATCTGGTTTGTCTAGGGCCCTGCAGCTGGGATGGTGCATCTCTTCTCCATGTGGCTTCTCATCCTCCAGTAGGCTAGCCTGGACATCTTCACATGAAGGTCTCAGGGTTCCACAAAACATAGGGAACAAGTGCCAGTGTTCAACTACTTTTCGAGTCTGTGATTGTGTTGCATGTCCAAGCCTAGAGTCAGTGTGAGAGGGAATGACTCAAGGGAAGAGAAGGAAATTATTTGTGCGAACAACTACCCCAATATCCCATTACTGGGGTACAGGTTTTTAGGTGAGAATCCCACAGAAATTGCTATTTTATAAGAGAAGTTCCCCATTGGTCCTGAGCTCCACATACACTCAGATCTGACTGTTCCCAGTGAATGCAGTCCAGGGAAGATGGCACCTTGCTGCATCACTACCCATCATGCAGTTCTGGGACCTGGAGATGCACATTTCCTTCATCCTCTAGGCTGTCCTATGTACATTGTATCTCTGGGGGTTATGCTTTCCTATCTTAAAGTGGCCTCATAAATTTCATATATACCCCTAAACTCCATGGGGACCAAACCCCTGCATCTGTAAGAGAAGAGAAAGATGTTTGTGATATTGTTGTGAATCTCTCTCTCCCAGGACTCAAACCCACACTATCTTCCTCTTCCTTAAGCCAAAAGTATGAGTGAATCATTGTTAGAACCAGTTGTAGGGGATTGCAGGCTTGGGACTCATGGGGACCAGGTCAAAAAAGAGGTTCAGGAAAAAGAGAACAATATACCTCCTGGTCCAGCTCAGAGTAGAGCTCTTCCCTCAGAGACGAGAGCAAGTGTAACAAGGTGGAAAACCAAAGAATCTCTTTTAGCATCTACATCTCTTAATTTGGAAAATCATTTAAAATTCTGTTTCATCTGGGCTTTGTTATTGAGTTTGAATATGATTTTCAGGAGTAACTCTCTATCCTTGGGCAGGAGGAGAATAGCCTACCCGTTAGGAGGGCAGACTTCCCTGGAGTCCTGCTTCTACCGATTACTACTTATCACCTGTGTAACCTTGAACACATTAGTCCATGTAAGCCTCAGTTTCTCCATCTGTATTAGATATGGAAATGTGGATAGGAATATAGGTATAGATACAGATACTTGAGAGAGAGAGAGAGAGGAGAGAGATTTTGAGGAATTGGCTCATACCACTGTGGGAGCTGGCAAGTCTGAAATCTGTAGGACAGGCTGGCAGGCAGGATTCTGATGAGTCAATGTTGCAGTCTTGAGTCAGAGCTCCTCAGGGCAGCAGGCTGGAAACTCAAGCAAGCTTTCTATGTTGCACTCTTGAGTATAATTTCTTCTTCGAGGGTGACCTCAGTTTCTGCTCTTAAGGCTTTCAACTGATTGGGTGAGGCTCACTCAAATTATGGAGAATAACCCACTTTACTCACAGTCTACTGGTTTAAATGTCTAAACAAGTAACTTCAGAGCAATAGCTAGACTAGCGTTTGACCAAAGAACCGGGCACCGTGGCTTGGCCAAGTTGACACATAAAATTAACTATCACATCACCCATCAAAAGGAAGAAAAATAGTACATACATCACAGAATTGTGATGCAAAGAAGCATACAAAGCAGGGAGAATGACTCCTCGCATTAACCTTGGCCGCCACTGTTCTTGCCCATATCCTATGGATACAGTAAAGGCTGGTTATTCATGTAAGTCAGGGCTATCTAGTTTGAGGAAGGGGTGAGCGCCAGGTTTGGTGGATTTATGACAGGTTGTTTTATTCCTTACAGAACCAGAGCAGGGCCTTTGGGGTTAGTTTTTTGTTTTTTTCTTTTGTTGTTGTTATTGTTGTGTGTTTTTGTTGTTGTTTTTAATAAATTTATTTATGCATTTATTTATTTTTGGCTATGTTGGGTCTTTGTTGCTGTGCGCGGGCTTTCTCTGGTTGCAGCGAGCGGGGGCTACTCTTCGTGGCAGCGCACGGGCTTCTCATTGCCGTGGCTTCTCTTGTTGCAGAGCTCGGGCTCTAGGTGCACAGGCTTCAGTAGTTGTGGCTTGTGGGCTCTAGAGCGCAGGCTCAGTAGTTGTGGTGCATGGGCTTAGTTGCTCCGTGGCATGTGGGATCTTCCCGGAACCAAGGCTCGAGTCCGTGTCCCCTGCACTGGCAGGAGGATTCTTACCCACTTCGCCACCAGAGAAGTCCTGGGGTTAGTTTTAAATTGATGTTTATTTTCAAAAGAAAAGGAATTTAAAAAGAGCTCTGATCCTTTAAGACTGAGCTATTGCTTTAGAGACCCATCACCTAGCAACAAGAAGATAATACTTCTCTCCTCCAACAGGTAAACCTCTGGCTTATCTAATTGAAATTTCAGCCTTCCTGCCTCACTCCTAAAAAGCTATCACTTTAAAGGGATCAAACCGTACAAGCCAAACAAAGTCAAATTTGAATTCATTACTTTTCAAATGGCAGGCTAATGAGATTTTCGTTGGGAGAAGAGATTTGAAGCTTTGCAGCTCATAATTTAAGTAGCTTTGTTCCACTGGCATTTGCTGAATTTCACAAAAAGAGTTTGCAGTAAAATTCCCTTTTTGACTGCTGTCTGGAGATCAAAGATAAGTGTTAAAAGAAGAAACAAAGTATAATTTTTTTTTTTTTTTCAGTACACAGGCCTCTTACTGTTGTGGCCTCTCTCGTTGCTGAGCACAGGCTCCGGACGCGCAGGCTCAGTGGCCATGGCTCAGGGGCCCAGCCGCTCCGCGGCATGTGGGATCCTCCCAGACCGGGGCGCGAACCCGCGTCCCCTGCATCGGCAGGCAGACTCTCAACCACTGCGCCACCAGGGAAGCCCAACAAAGTATACATTTTAAGAAAATAAAGAATTAGCTAGACTTTTCACCAGGTTATCTTTTATTCTTCCCTCCGGATCCCCTCCCTTCCCCTCCCCTCCCATATTCATTGCAAATGCTATCCATTCTGCTAAAATGACAGCTCCTTTCATGCTTTTCCATTCCACTGACACTGCCATTGTCAGGGCTCCTAATCCATCTTCCGGACCAGACTGTCCCAATCTCATCTAATCTTCACATAGCTGGCTGGTTTATTTTGTTTAAGACACAGCCTTTCCTCTTTCTATTTTGCTCAAAAGTTTCAATAGCTACGCTTGCTTTTTTCAACAAATTCAAACTCTTTTGCCTGGCATTTAAGAACTTCTGTGATCTGACCTCAAATTCTCTTTCCAAGTTTGTTTCTATTCTTTCTATTCAGCAATTCTAGCCAAATACAAATGTCTTGTCCTCCCCAGACATGGCCTATGCCTCTTTGACTCCACACCTGTTTATACGAGAACTTCCTCAAATGCCTCTCCTTGAATCCTAGTGCAGTTGACCCTTGAATAACATGGGTTTCAACTGCATGGGTCCACTTATATCTGGATTTTTTTTTTTTTTCAAGAGTAAATGCTACAACACCACACAGTTCGCAGCTGGTTGAATCCACGGATGTAGAGGAACCTCAGATATGGAAGGCCGACTATAAATTATATGCAGAGTCACCCCCATGTTTTTCAAAGGTTGACTGTAAGTCATCGAGGCCTTGGTCAAATGCCACTCCCTCCAAGAAGCTTTCCTGGATTTCCCTTCTCCTAAGTAGTAGACTCACCTTTTAGTTACAACTCTGTTGTGATATTATAACATTTAGAGAAGTCAACAGAGCACAGTGGTTAAGAGCACAATGTTGGAGGCAGAGAACCAGGTTTGAGCCCCAGCTCTGCTGCTTCCTAGCTGTGTTACCTTGGACAAATTGCTTACCTTCTCTGAGTCACACCACCTATGTTTGTCTTTTTGAAAACTGAGGTAGCCCGTGATTGTGAAAGTTGAATACGTTAAATCACAGAAAGTGCTTAGCACAAAGCCTGGCACATGGCTGACAGTCAGCAAATATTAACTCCTATTTTATAAAAATCACATTTAACCTTGATTATAGTCCATATATTCTCCATCTCTTTCCTCCATTGTAAAATTTTGCGGGAGTACGATCAATATCATAATCCCACCCTGTCCCACTTCTTACAGCGTCTGCCATGTACTAGTACTCAAAAAAATTTTTATTCAAAATCATGGTTCCTGTGGGCTTCCCTAGGCACCCTACCCCACACGCCGGTCACATTATCTTTTCAGCGGGCCTTAATTTCCCCATGACACTAATTATCATCTGAAGTTATAGTATATAGCTATTGTTTTTGTGATTTGTTAATTTTATTGTCTATCTTCCCCACAAAAATGCACTTTCAAGAGGACAGAGCCTCTTCTGTGTGTTTTGATTATTGCTGAATCCCAGCACCTAGACTTCTTCACCAGGACTGAGGGATGGATTTGCATGAGTCCATAATACTTTCTGCCCTTTGCACAAGAACAGATAATTGGCCAGAAGATGAGACATGATCCATGACCACAGGTTATGGCAAATGGATTGACTTGCCAAAAGATGCAGTCCATGTCCTCGGCTACATGAGCATGAGGCTTTAACCAGCTGAACTCATGAGTCATCCTTAAAGACATTCCCAAACCTATTGATTCATAATTGACACCAATCCAACCCATCCTTGGTGTTAGAAAAATCAAACGTTTTAAGGTGTAGTCTATGTTCTTGAGGGTCTTACAGTCTAGCTGGGGTCCAAGTGACTGTGTCTTCTGAAGCAGAAATAAAGAGAGAATCGTGCAAAATCATTTTCTGTTTCGGAAAGTCTGGAACTTTCTGTCATGTCAGTATTACATTATAAAAGGTAACACATAATAATCCAAGAGTAGTGTGGACACAGTAAGTGGTACAGAAATGAAGAGCTGTCAAAGGAGGGACTGGGAAAAATTTTATCGAGGAGGAGAGAGAAAGGAAAACTAAGACTTGCTTCTGAGATAGGAACTCAGATGTCCACAGGGCCAAGCAGAGAACGTGAGCTGAGTGACACTAGCACAGGAGAGAAATATTAAATCCACAAGTCCACCTGCTGTGTGGGAGTGCGGGACCCGGGTTACTGGACCTTCAGATTATTCAAGAAAAGGTGGAAATCCAGATATTTGTAAGAAATACCAGATTTTAAAATATTGACAACTAAGATAAACAGGGTTGCAGGTCAAATAAAACGGTTTCTGAGGACTTCCCCGGCGGGCCAGTGCGTAGGACTCCGCGATTCCACTGCAGGGGGCATGGGTTCGATCCCTGGTGGGGGAATTAGGATCCCACATGCCACAGGGTAAGCACAGTTTCTGGCTGACCTGGATGACTGTTGTGCACTCTGACCCAGTCAGCGAGGTGGGCAGCTTGAGGAAAGGTCTTTCTTCTCCTGTCCCCGGAGCCTCTGCATTTCAAGTGACTCATTTTACTCTATGCAGAATATATTTAGCCCCGGTTAAATTGATACTAGATGTAGTGCGCTGACTTTGCATAATTCCTTAATTTTGAAGAGGACATTTAAGAGACGCCTTCCCCGCCCCCCCATGATTTTGCTCCGTCAACAGTAGTGGTCCTGAGCCACCACGCCCACCGGTCAGAGCTGTGGAAGAGGGGTTGGCTGTGACTAATTAAACTGTTTGCTTAGAGCAAATGGCAGCGCCCTTAATCACACTTAAGGCCTCTTCAGCTGCTTCCAGAGGAAGCTCTTGCCCAGGATTATAAAACTGTTACGGAACTCCTCCCCATTTACTGTTTTTTTAAATTAATTAATTTTATTTATTTATTTTTGGCTGTGTTGGGTCTTCGTTGCTGCTCGCGGGCTTCCTCTAGTTGTGGCGAGCAGGGACTACTCTGTGTTGCGGTGCGCGGGCTTCTCATTGCAGTGGCTTCTCTAGTTGCAGAGCACAGGCTCTAGGTACGTGGGCTCAGTAGTGGTGGCTCGCGGGCTCAGTAGTGGTGGCTCGCGGGCTCAGTAGTTGTGGCGTGCAGGCTCTAGAGCACAGGCTCAGTAGTTGTGGCTCACGGGCTCTAGAGTGCAGGCTCAGTAGTTGTGGCGCATGGGCTTAGTTGGTCCGCGGCATGTGGGATCTTCCCGGGCCAGGGCTCGAAGCCGTGTCCCAGGCATTGGCAGGCGGATTCTTAACCACTGCGCCACCAGGGTAGCCGCCCATTTACTTTTTATTTTATTTTTTTATTGTGGTAAAATATACATACTATTTACCACTTTAGCCATTTTAAGTTATACCATTCAGTGGCATTAAGCACATTCACAGTGTGGTGCAACCATCACCAGCGTCGATTTCCAGAACATTTTCATCATCCCAAATAGAAACCAAGTACCCATTAAACAGTAACTCCCATTCCTCCCTCCCCCTACTCCCTGGTAGTCTCTGTTCAACTTCCTGTCTCTATGAACTTGACTGCTCTAGGTCCCTTATGTGAGTGGAATCAGACAATATCCGTTCTTCTGTGTCTGACCTATTACACTAAGCAAAAGGGTTTCAGATCCATCTGTGTTGTAGCAAATATCCCATCTACGTTTTATTTTGTTCCTTTCCTCATGTTTCCTTCACCCCTTTTCATATTTTAGCGGTAAATATTTACAAAAAGGATAATGCTTTAGCATAAAAACCACCAAGGATAAAACATTCCAAGTTTTAATTCTCTTAAAGAGAAAGGATCCTGATTTATCCAAATCTATGGCTTTCAGACTGCCTGGATTTGAACCCTGGCGCTACCATTAACTACACATATGACTCCAGGAATGTTATTTGACCTTCCTGTTCCTTAGAATCCTCATCTGAAAAACCAGGATAGTAATAATTTGTACATATGCTAATATCTAATGTTATATGTAACATGAGTATACATGAACACAGTAGCACCCATTTATTCAGAAAACTTTTAGTAATTTAATTTTCTTGAAACATAACTAGGACTAGTTATGTATATACATCATATGTATATTCTAAATAATTTTAAAAGAATCTAAATAATTTCTTTAAATAAGCCCTTGTTAGTAAATACTATTTACTAACCAGGGACTGACAGGTGATCCAGGGCTACTAGAAGTAGAGAAAGAGGCCAGGCACATCTCCCTCTGAGACAGACGGAAGGTTGGGAGCAAAGGATCTGGTACACAACAAAACCACAGTGCCAACTCTCAGTCAGAAAGTCAAAAGCAATACTTGGAAGGAATGAAGAAAAGGAGGGGAAAATGAACAAAGGGAGGAAGGGGAAAAAAAGAGGAAGCCAATCCATTGAATGGTGGCAGTAACCCTGACATCCTTCCTATTAGCCCCTGAGAGCATCAACTGTTTCACTAGCCAAGCACTGTACAAGGAGTCCAGGTGAGACAAAAGATACAGGTAAGAAACCTCTCTACAGACACCTTATACAGACTAATCACAATCCCTAGGAAAGAGAGGTGTGTAAGCCAGCGAGTTCTACAAGAGTGATGAGCACAAGAAGGGCAGTACGTAAGATACTGGTGCCACGGAGGAGGAACTGATGAACCCTCTCTCGCACGGTCAGGAACCCTTCCTTGCATCTATAACATCTACACTGGAAAACTGAGTGGGAGCTTCCTAGTCAGACGAGACTGGCTGGAAGGGAGAGACTGTGTATGGAGAACTGCATTCAGGGAACATTGAAAATCCTTCAACACTGCTGGACCTTAAAAATAGACGAGAGAAGTAGGGAGGGAGACGAATGAGGAGCCCTGCGTGTGATGCTCGGGTACCGAGACCCTGCTCTTAATGATGAGATGGAGCCAGTGAAGGGCTTCTTCAGGAGAGGGGCGTGCTCAGAGAACACACTAGCTTTAGTGAAGCGGATACAAAGCTAGTGAGAGAGAGAGAGCAGGAGGCAGGGGCTTTAGCCTTGGCTAGTGTCGACTGGAATCTCCTGAAAAGCATCTAAACTGGGGCATTGGTGGCAAGGCTGTAGAAGAAAACTAAACAAATGTGGTGCTTCTTTTATCATTCTTTCTGGTCTTTATAGCCATTCACTTAACAGGTGTTTATTGAGCATTCATTAGTAACCGAAGTATTGCATTAATACATGACCTATTTTTAAGCTTATTTAATCATTTTCACAAACTTCATTATCTTGTTTGATCCTCAGGGTAAGTATGTGAGCTAGTAAATAAGTTTTATCATCCCCATTTGACAGATGAAGAAACTGAGGTTCAAAGAAGTGAACTCATTTTTCCCAAGGCTACACAGATAGCAAGCTGCAGAGCCCAGCTTAGACCCAAATCTTCTCACTCTGGCCCAGGTGTACCCTCCAACCCCATCCCATGACATCACAGTCCAAAACAATTTTATTATTTGTGGATCCCCAGGAAATGAAAGCCCACTTGGCAATGGGCTATCCTTCAGGGGAATGGAAAACTTCAAAGAAGACGAAAGTTTTAGCAGTCTAATTCTCTAAGTCATTGATCTAGACACAAATGGCCCAGCAAATGGGAAGGAATGCAGAGCTCTTTCTGGTTTGTTTTTTAAATAAGCAGTGAATCCACTTACCCACACATAACTCTGGCACAGTTAATAACGACAATTTATGGTGTGCTTGACAGGATGCCCTCACCTCCTCCCTGTGGTAGGGGTAAAAATCTGTAAAATCTCTGCGTTAGATGAAAAGACTGATGAGGCCATGAAGATCTGTCTTGATCACTAAGGAAAACCAAAAAGCATTTGGTGACCCATTTAGGCTTAATTTGCTTTCAGTCTCCTCCACCATCTGCAGAGCTGGGAGGTGAGCTGTTGTTCAGCCCATGTATACACACTAATTGTGTCTGGTGTCTCCATTCACCTGCATCCCAAACGTGAGTCCCGTCAAAAAGGCAAAGTCACATCTTCCACCTCTTGCTCGGTTCATCATTTATTTGTGGCTCCCAGACCTACCTGTCAAAAAATATTTTCCACTTGGAGTCAAATCTGGCTGATTGCGCCAGTGTATTTATATGAGTGGGTCTGTGTCTTATTGCTGTAAAAAGGGATTAGTCCTGCTGTAATAATATTTTCCATTTAGAGAGCTCTTTGGGCTGAGAGCCCCATTCCAAGGCACGTTGTTCTGATGCTGCTTTTCTAAAACCGGCCGCTTTATCCCATCAAACTTTGTGAAAATGACAAATAGCCTCCAGGCGCACACCCCCACACTCAGCTGGCAGAGGAAACAGCCTTAAACAAGGTTATTTTGGCGATTGATGTCCTGAACCCCCATGGGAAAGACTGCCTAAACCTTGAGTTCAGACCCAAATCAGAGTCAGCTGAATCAGTGGGAAAAGCCTGGCTGGAGAAAAAGTAGCCAAAGACTGGAAAGGACCTTAGAAATCACCCAGAAGAGGGATTTCCAAGTTTATTTCTCCTAGCAGAACTCCTTTTACCTGACAAAACAGACGCCTGCTGGTTAGTGTGCTATCCTTACCTCGGTCCTCCCCTGGTGGTTCCCAAGGGTCCCAGGGAACATTTTTGAAAACCTGTACTGCAGGTCAACTTCTTCATTTTACAGATAAGAAAATGGAGGTCCAGAGAGATGACATGAGCTGCTCAAAGGCTGACAGCAAGTGACAGGGACAGCTGTCCTAACGGTCTCCTCAGCCAAGGAGGGACTGAAAAGGAGGAACAGGGACAGCATCTTGGTTCCTCTTTGCTGGTTTTGATGTCAGTGGTTTTCTCCTTAATGGAAACCTTCAGTAGAGCCTGAGTTTGGGTTCTCTCTGGTTTGTTCCAACCTGACCCCCTGTAGTGGGGACCAGCATCTTTCTTTTTTCCCTCCTTGAACGCAGATTGAAACTACTAGAGACCCTCCAAAGGCACACAGGTTCATCCACCCCAGAGCCTTTCCATTTGTGAATCATAAAATAAATAGACCTCCAGGGCCAGAGCCCAGGCCTCTGTAGAAGGGTTGGGGGCACACTTCACTTCCGGGTCCCCAACTTTGCCCTGCACGGGGCCCCTCTCTGACTGTTCCACCTTCACCCAGGAACTTCTCTTGTTGTGTATGTCAAATAAAAAGGCAAGCAGTGTGAACCTAAAATGTCAAGATCCAAGAAAACTGCGAGACTAACCTGCTTAACCAAGCATTTCGGGAAGGGAAGAGTCCCTTTGACGAATGTTTTTGACTGTTTGTTCACTATCCATCCATCACCCGTTCTTGTTTGCCAATTCCGAGCAGAACATTTATACGTGCTCAGGATCCCTGGGTAATGGGCATGCTGTAAAAATAAATGGAATCAAGAAATTAGTGCTTGAGCTTCTCACATAAATCCAGTTGAATTAGACACACCTAAAGTCACTCAGTCTTGAAGAGCAAAGTGGAGACTGTAATGAAATGAGAGACAGGCTTTTTGTTTCAGAAAAAGTAAGAAGAGCAGAAAAACCTCACTCAAAAGGCATGAAAAATTTCAAGAAATAAAGGGAGTCATATTTGCCCAGAGTTAGTCATTATTATTTTTGAGGCTTTGTCTCCCAACTGCCTTTTTACACAGCTTCAACTCACCTTATATTTCTAGAGCCCTCCACTGAGATTTGAATGTGGGTCTTTTTAAAAGTGACAGTGGGGCTTCCCTGGTGGCGCAGTGGTTGCGAGTCCGCCTGTCGATGCAGGGGACGCGGGTTCGTGCCCCGGTCCGGGAGGATCCCACGTGCCGCGGAGCGGCTGGGCCCGTGAGCCATGGCCGCTGAGCCTGCGCGTCCGGAGCCTGTGCTCCGCAACGGGAGACGCCGCAGCGGTGAGAGGCTCGCGCACCGCAAATAAATAAATAAATAAAAATAAAAGTGACAGTGACCAGTTACTTGACAATTACTGTATGTGCCCAAAGAGAAAATAAGGTTGTTACACCTCAAAAAGTTACCCCTCAGAAAGGAGGAAGTAGCCCAAATTTTCACATCCTTATTGTCTTTCCTAATATATTTTGAATAACAAGTTTCTACTTGGGTTAGACACATGAGCTAGAAACACACACACGTATATAACCATCCTTAGTTTTTTTTTTTAATCTAGGTTGAATATTTGCACTTGGAATGAGAAGACCCTTCTTTTTTAAAAAATTAATTTATTTATTTGTTATTTATTTATTTATTTTTGGCTGCATTGGGTCTTCGTTGCTGCACGCGGGCTTCCTCTAGTTGCAGCGAGCGGGGGTTACTCTTCGTTGCAGTGCGTGGGCTTCTCAGTGCGGTGGCTTCTCTTGTTGTGAGCATGGGCTCTAGGCGCACTGGCTTCAGTAGTTGTGGCACGTGCGCTCAGCAGTTGTGGCGCACGGGCTTAGTTGCTCCATGGCATGTGGGATCTTCCCAGACCAGGGCTCAAACCCGTGTCCCCTGCATTGGCAGGCAGATTCTTAACCACTGCGCCACCAGGAAAGCCCATAACTATCCTTTGTTGAGACCCCACAATATACCAGGCATTGTTTTAAGTCCAATATTTGCATTAACTGTTTTAATCCTCACAACAATCCTATAAATCATGGACTATTATTATCAGATGAGGAGACTGCTAGTTTTAGGTTCTTACAGAGGTCACCTGATAGAACTGTTCTTTTAAGAGGCAAAAGAGAAAAATCACCTAGGATTTTGAATGTATTGTACAATTAAGGTAAATTACATTTAAAGTAAACATTTGACATCTATGCTTATAAAAGTTTATATATTCAAGTTGGCCTAAATTGCATTTTTCTTTTTTAGATCTTTCAACTAGGAAGATAAAGTATGACCTTGTAATTTGCATTATTTTCTATGTCGGCATATGCAGTATTAACTGAGCACATACTTTGTTTGGAAGACTACCTTGGCATCTGTGGGGGAAACAAGTGAGATGTATTTGGATCTTACACTCAATCTGGTCACAGTCAAGACTAACACACACACACACACACACACACACACACACACACACACACACACACACCCTCTCTTCCTCCTCCCAGAGCTGGGCCTAGGGTGAGGAGAGGGAGTCCTCTCAGAGAGTGTTTCCTTAAACAGTCTGCCCTAGAGGTCTCACTTGCATCACCTTAATCCAGGTCTTGTCCCCTCCTTCTTAAGCACACACCATGTACTGCAATTCAATACAACAAAGTAGAGCATGTTCGTGTATTCAAGCAAACGGACTATGAGGAACGTACAACATCTGTAAGTGGTCAGAGTGAGAGGGTCGGTGCAGACTTCACATCAGTGAATTCTGGTTAACAAGCGAAGTTGCCAAGCCCGTCAGCCTTGAGCAGGAACATTTTGAGGAAGAGGAAATGACTTTATTGCAGGAAGACAGCGGAACAGGAACAACTCGTTAGAGTGGGTTTGATGCACAGGATGGAGGAAGCAACCTCTTCCCCACAGCAATAGCAAGAATCTAAGTCCAGGAAGTGATGAGATCTGCAAAGAAGAGAGCTCCAACCACCCCGCATATCCCAAAAGTGTCAGTGCACCAGAGCCTAGTGTTACTGAGTTATCTCAGCAGACAGGACAACACATACACTCATTCGTTCAGCGAATCCTTACAGACCATCAATCTCTCCACTAGGCACTGGAGGCAATGGCGTGTGCAAAGCACGGAGAGATCTCAGCCTACCAGGGATAGATCCCAGGCAGGATCTACGGGATCTCCTCTGTCAGTGGTACCAGGACCTGAATCATCATCCCTTTTTCCATTGTATCTCGCCCGTTGGTCACTTAGGAGCGATCTCCGTTATGGGATCAACTGTCATGGTATCATATTGCTTGTGTTCAGGTAACCCTTATGTTAGTTAATAATGGCTCCAAAGGCCAAGAGTAGTGATGCTGGCGATTCAGATATGTCAAAGACAAGCCATAAAGTGCTTCCTTTAAATCTGCAACTTCATAAGGAAAGAAAAAAGCATATGCTGAGGTTGTTAAGATCTACAGTAAGAATAAATCTTCTGTCCGTGAAATTGTGAAGAAGGAAAAAGAAATTCATGCTAGTTTTGTTGTCGTACCTCAAACCACAAAAGTTACGGCCACAGTGCTTGATAAATTCTTAGTTAAGATGGAAAAGGCATTAACTTTGTACAATAAGATATTTTGAGAGAGAGAGGGAAATACCACATTCACATAACTTTTATTACAGTATATTGTAATTAATTGTTCTATTTTATTATTAGTTGCTGCTGTTAACCTCTTACTGTGCCTAATTTATAAACTCAACTTTATCATATGTATGTACAGGAAAATACATGCTATATACAGGGTGCAGTGCTATTCATGGTTTCAGGCATCCACTGGGGGTCTTGGAATGTATTCCCTGCAGATAATCAGGGACTGCTCTATTACAACTATTGATTTCATTCCATGCAATTTATATTTCTATTAAAATGATGTTCTATGAAATGGAAAAAGGATTTCTTTTTAATTTATGTGTTTTGTATATGCTTGTAAATTCCTTTGTTTGCCTAATTCTCTCTGCAGTAGTTCTCAAGGTATGGCCCTCTGCCACTGGGGGCATACTCTCCAACCCCAAAACTATTTCTTACCTGCCTGAATAAGATCAACTCATTAATTACTGACTACATATGTTTTGCTAAGTTCAGTATTTTTAAACTAAATTAGTGCTTTTGAGAGCTGAGAGAGTTTATGTCTGCCTCCAATTTAGTATTTTACTAATTCAGTGTTTTATTAACATTGCAAGGCTCCTACTGCACATGTGCATATGCAAATAGCTGAATTCCTACAATTGGGGGGAAGGATCCGTATTCATTATCAGCACTGCCGTGAAAGATCATGTTCTTTAATTGCTGCTCTTCTTGCTTCTTAATAGCAAATTATTGTTGGTTTTGCTCATCATTATCAATTTAGTTTGTTGTGGGTTGTTTTTAACCCCACAGTATGTAGTATTTTCCAAAACCTCTCTGGTCTCTATGCAATGTGTTCAAGTATGCATCACCCATACCCTTATTACCATAGCAGACGTATACATACTCCCCCCCCCCGCCCCCGTGATTTGCTAATGTGAGAACGTTTCATTGGTAATATTGGCTGTACATGAAATTTTAGCATGCAAACTGCTCACAATATACCATCAAGGTAACTCTAAGACAGGTACTGGGTTATTTTTACATTTGCATGATATTGATTTAAAATAAAAAAGCAAACATGAGCTAATGGTTTACTTTTATTACATAATAATAAGCACTTAATGCATTTTGGAGGCCAGATTTTGATGATGTGGGGTAAGTCATAAGTGAATCATTTTCGAGGTCAGTATTCCCCAAACTGTGTTCTACCAGATGTTAACAGGTATTCTGCAAACAATGCGTTTGTTACTCAGATAAGGTGGGGGAAACTGATGTGAATTAAGTTCCCCTTTGACAGATTTGCAAGGCTCTTGAGCATATTATGATCGTTAATTTTATGTGCCAACTAGGGTAGGTCACAGTAACCAACTATTTGATCAAACATTGGTCTGGAGGTTGCTGCGAAAGTAGTTTTTATATGACATTAACATTTAAATCAGTAAACTTTGAGTAAAGCAGACCGTTCTCTGTAATGTGGGTGGGCCCATTCAATCAGTTGAGGATCTTAAGAGAAAAAAGACTGACTTCCCCTGAGGAAGAGGGAATTCTGCCAGAAGGCAGCCTTTGGACTCAAGCTGCGTCATCAACTCTTGCCTGGGTCTGCAGCCTGCTCTGAAGATTAGGGACTTGCCATAGCCTCTACAATTCCTTAAAATAAATCTCTAGACGGTACATACATACCTGCAGATATGTGTATATACTATGTATGATATATCTGTATATGTAATCTATATGCATAGATATATGTATATATACACTCTCTCTATGTGTGTGTGTGTATATATATATACAGAGAGAGAGAGAGATCTCATGTAGATACATACACACTTATATGTTTGAATTGCAAGTGTTTCGACTTATACACGGATTTTTTTTCAATAAATGTGTACTACGGTACTACGTGATCCGGTGATCCAGGGTTGGTTAAACCCACAGATGGGAAAACTGCAGATATGAAGGGCCAACTGTAAAGTTATAGGCAGATTTTTAACCAAGTGGTGAGTCAGTGCCCCTAACCCCTGTGTTGTACAAGGGTCTATGTCGAGAGAGAGAGAATACACACACACACACACACACACACACACACACACACACACACACACACACTCTACTGGTTCTGTTTCTCTAGAGAACTAATACACATGTTAAAGTCTCTGAAAAGTTCTACAGTTAAAAAGATGCTGCTGGGCTTCCCTGGTGGCGCAGTGGTTGAGAGTCCGCCTGCCGATGCAGGGGTCACGGGTTCGTGCCCTGGTCCGGGAAGATCCCACGTGCCGCGGAGCGACTAAGCCCGTGAGCCATGGCCGCCAGGCCTGCGCGTCCGGAGCCTGTGCTCCGCAGCGGGAGAGGCCACAGCAGTGAGAGGCCCGCATACCGCAAAAAAAAAAAAAAAAAAAAAAAAAAAAAAAAAAAAAAAAAAAAAAAAATGCTGCTTAACCCAGTATTTTCCCAGTTTATTCAAATCATAAAACATTTTTCATATAACACCTACTAATCTCTCACAATATAACTTGGGAAATGCTTTTCTCAACACTTGCTTTAGACAGGTTGTCAGCAATATCAGGCTCTGAATCTGTTTGATTCTGAAATGAATAAGTATTGGGACATAAGATTCCATGTCCTCTTCTTCTGTATATGGTGAAGGCAGAAGAAAATAACTGCGTGTTATGTGGGCACAAGGAGGTGAACTGTCCACTGTGGAGCCCTTTCCACACGGTGATGACAGATGAAAATATCTACCAATGAAATGGACCCCATAGCTGTGCTTTTGTCAAATGTTCCTTTGTGGATGTTCTCGGGGACTGGGGAGTCATACTGAAATATCATAAATCACAGTGTAACGTGACACAAGGCAATGCATGAATGGCAGGGGGCCTAACAGGAAAAGCCAACTTTGTCTCCATAAAAACCCTCATACCTCCTTTGTCCCTTACTGTCCCTTCTGGAAAGTGTTTCCACAAATGTTCCTCACTGACCCCAATTTATCTCAGATCTCACCTTAGAAGACACTTCCTCTAGAAAGGCTTTTCTGACTACATCCCCGACCATGAACCTCCCAGGGCAGCCCACCTGCTTCCCTGTTACAGCACGTACATTTGCACTGGACATGAACGTTATTTATTAATGCCTGTCCTTGCTACAAGTTTGTGAGGTTCATGAGGGCCCGTTTCCATCTTGTTTGTCTCAGCGGCCCCAGTGCGTGGCGATCAGTCAGTGCGAACTCTGAGCAAAGGAACGAGGGATTGCAGGGGAGCTTCCTTCTCCCTAATTTCTCTCACGATTCTACCCAGACTCACCTTTCTTTGTAGCCAAATCTGAGTACTTTACTCTGATCTTTCTCGAAAGATCTTCACTTTTTCAACCTTAAAAAAAAATCTATACCATGAGTGTATGAAATATTCATATATGTGTGTGTACCCACACGCAGGCATGCACACACACACGTACATCTATACATCCAATTACTCCTGTGAATAATCATGATAATAAAAACAAACATTGGGGCTTCCCTGGTGGCACAGTGGTTAAAAATCTGCCTGCCAGTGCACGGGACACGGGTTCGAGCCCCGATCCGGGAAGATCCCACATGCCACGGAGCAACTAAGCCCGTGCGCCATAACTACCGAACCTGTGCTCTAGAGCCCCCGAGCCACGACTACTGAAGCCCACGTGCCTAGAGCCCGTGCTCCGCAACAAGAGAAGCCACCGCAATGAGAAGCCCGCACACCGCAACGAAGAGTAGCCCCCGCTCGCCACAACTAGAGGAAGCCCGCGCACAGCAACAAAGACCCAACACGGCCAAAAATAAATAACTAACTAACTAAATAAATAAATTTTAAAAAATAAAAACAATCATTCATCAAGTCTAATAGTGTGAAGAGAGATGGGAATTCAGGGAGCAGTAGGTTTGGGGAATGAGAGAGACCGAACCCAATTACAGCTGTTATCACTTTCTGGGTCAAGTAAAATTGTGCAAAAGTTTTCAAACTTACATAAAGAAAAGCAGAGGCTCAGTCTAATTCTTGGATCAGTTCCTTCTCCCCACCCCCTCCCGGGCCACCATTTACCCCAGCCTGGTGCTACATGGTAGACACTGGACATGGGTTTCCCTTCCCAGAATTATCACCGGAAACAAAAGCATTAAGAAAGACAATGCATTGGCAGATAGACAGGCTTTCATCTCAGGAAATTTGGCTGGTATTTGGAGGGGTATGTATGTAAGGATTGAGGGTGAGGGTGGGGTGCAGTGGACACCGGGCCTGGCTCCACTCACTATGTGTGCACCCTGCACCATCCCCACGGGACCTTCAAGTACTCACTCTCAGCCCCTCCTTTGCAGGCAGGGGCCAGAATGGCAAAGATCTTGGAGCTGACACAGTTTCACCCTCTCCTTCCAGCCCTGCACCACAAGCAGACCACCTGTGCCATCCAAACAGTGTCATCTGAAGAGGTTGCCAACGTGGGTTAACCCCAGGCAAGACTGGCGTGTAGGGCTCTCCCATGATTTCCTTCTCCTTAGCCCTGGCCCCCATTAAGTCTACAGAGAAGCCTTGAGATCAGACTATACATGGGATCCAGTCCTGGCTTAGCTCGTGGAGGAGCTAAGACCACTTAAATGCCTTAAATGCCTTCTTCGAGTCAACTCTTCCTCTAGCTGACAGAAAAGCTCTGCTCTAACAGTAAGGAATCCCTCCCTGGCTCCCATCACACACACACACACACACACACACACACACACACACACACACACACACACACACACACACACCCTCTATTTGAGATCAGGGAAATCCACACCAGAAATCCTAAAATATACTAAATAAATTTCACACTTTCAAAAATCTGGACTCCCTAAAAAAGGCCTGCTTTTTTGGCACAAGAAATGAGTATTGAAGCACAGTAGTAACCTCTCATGTTTAAAACTATAGGGATCATTTTTTTAACTTCCCAGCAGAGCCCAAGCACACTAACACTAGCGTTCCTGCATATCCAATCATTGCTAACCCCTTAATTAGGATTAGGGCACCTGTTCAACTGAGATGCAATTCGCTGATGTGATCCCAAGTTATTGAAAGACAGAATGCTTTTATCCAAAAAGGCTGCCCCAACGCCCTCTGTCCTGCTGATAAAAACATTTGTTAAAAGATTCTTTTCCAGACGCAGAGCCAAGAGGCAGGTCATGGTACTTCTCACTACACAGGGACCTGAGAAGTTGTTTTGCACAAGGTACTTAGAGTTGGGGCCACCAGAAGCCACAAAAACCCAAATTGCAAAAGCACACTTGGACTTTTACTCATTACAAATGCATTCTTTGGCTTCTCAGAGGAGCCACTTGAAGGTCAACTCCACTTAAAATCCTTGGCTCAGGGCTTCTCTGGTGGCACAGTGGTTGGGAGTCCGCCTGCCGATGCAGGGGACATGGGTTCGTGCCCTGGTCCGGGAAGATCCCACGTGCCGCACAGCGGCTGGGCCCGTGAGCCATGGCCGCTGAGCCTGCGCGTCCGGAGCCTGTGCTCCGCAACGGGAGAGGCCACAACAGTGAGAGGCCTGCGTACCACACACACACACACAAAATCCTTGGCTCAGAAGCAGCTTGTTGCTTTATGACCCAAGTCTATTAAAATTCTTAGAGTCTCTGATGATGAAAATTCCGGCCAATTTTTTTCTCTTCATGGGGTGGGGGAGGAAAAACCAACACGAGTCTATTTGAAATCGTTTTATGAATTTTAATCATAGCAAATGTGTTTTAACAGTAGTCATAAAATCAACATTACCACATATACAAAGGACAAGACACCAGATTGGCATACAAAAATACCATATATTAAAATAGGGTTCATTGGAAAAACTCAGGACTTGCTAAGATGCCACCTACAACAGAAAGAGCAAGCAAGAATGCTTTTAAGACATTCAGATTTATAAACAGCAGCTTGATATCCCCCTAACGAAGTCAGTATTTGGCAACATTTGGACAATATTTTCTACACAGTCCAGCAGCTCATTTATCTGTAGGGCTATTTGGCCCTTTAAAAGGAAAGATTCTAAAATAAATAATCCACATAATTGTAAATGAAACATGTCAAGGACTTAAGTTAACAGCCTCTGAGCAGCATTAATCTAGCCATTTGACCGGAGTACTAGTTATCAAGAGGGCCAGGGAACCCACCAGTGGAGCCATCCGAATGGCAGGGACCCTGTGCAGCAGCTGCATGGCGTATGTTGGGAGTTTGTAACCACCCCAAGCTGAAACCAGCCTCACCACCTGCATCTGCCGAGGGAGTGAAACAGGAACAAGTGATGGAATACAAAATATAATAAATGACCACAACCTGGATAGAAACTGAAATATTCTGAAGGAGTCTTCCCAATAGTCTTAACCTACTCAAGTCAGGATACATCCACAGGCACGGGCATTGCATGCCATGGTTAAGAGGATGTCATTAGAGTTTGTCTGCAATGACTCAGCAACCAACTGCAGAGCAGGTTCTGAAATTGTCTTGTGTGCTGACACCCAATAGGGCCTCCTTGGACCCTCTCATCAGCTGATCATATTCCCTGTTTGTCTTCAGTTTAAACATCCTGAATTGAATTTGGTGGGCCATACTGGAATGACAAATTTTGCTTGGCTAAGTTATTCCCGGTTGTCCTGGGTTTCTTTCTTCAGCTGGTTTCTGCCACGACTGACCTTCATCTTCTATCTACTTTGCTCAGGAGTTATCATATCATTACAGATTTCCCTCCCTTTATGCAAGTGTTTTCTCACTCTCTGGGGATATCTTCCTATCTGTTGCCATAGACCCAATGCCACATCTCCACCTCTACCATACAGGATCTACCTAAGAGCTGAGTTTTCTCTCAGCCAGGAAAATCCAACCAGGAATTTTCTGAAGCACAGGGTAAGACACCAACAATTGTGTCCTCCCACTTTTTAAATAGGGATGACCTAAATATCTCAACTTGTTCCCCTTTAAGCGGCATCTGCCTCATCTATTGCCTCCTTCTTACAGCCCATGCTCCTTCACAACCATCACATCCAACCATCTACCTCTGGATTCTCAAAAAGCAAATGTCAAATTAAAAACTGAGCTTTGTTTTGGAAGACTCTTGTTAGAATAATCCAATTAACATACCCCAGGGAGATCACAGAAGACTTTCACACGGGCTACTAGCCCTACATCCCATGGAGATGAATTTAGAGCAGTGTTCTAGAAGAACGGGACAGCCATAAGAGAACATCCCCCAGAAAAACAAGAAAATACATGCTGTTGCAGACTTCAAGAGACCCCTCAGTTCTTTGTCCCAAATATTACTGATTGTGTCTAAAAAGATCATAATATGAATAGTATCAAAAACCATAGACTAGAATAATAAAGTCCAGCTAATGAGATGAGTGTTTTCAAGCACCACTATATCATAAGTGAGATTGTATATAGTGGGGTACCCCAGGCAGTGAACCCTGAAAAAAAAATAATTGGCCCGACTGTGCAAGGAAACTTGTGCAGAAAAATCGGAGCCATATTGCAAGAGTTCAAGAATAATGGTGCTCTACCCTCGACAACTTGAGCAGAGCCAAAAAATAAGTCATTTGGAAGACAGAAATTAAATGCCTCACCCACTAATATTCTTTACTGATCAATGGCTTTCCAACAAAATGTATATGGTAGAACCCACCTCTTCATATATTTGAGAAGTCTCAAGAGCGTAGTTATATAGACACTCCCAAAGATAGCTGGTTTGACAAAATGGATGCTGCCTATAACATTTGTTGAGAAATTAACATCTAAATTCACCATTATATAACCCACATTGGAAAACATTTTACTTGATCTTTTTAGCTTCAGTTATAGCTAACTTGTGTGTCTACATATATATTTATATCTATATACAGTGAATCAATTGTGTCAGGAAAATCAATGGCTTGAATTTCCACTTATTTTTTTAGAAGACTTTCATGTTTAACAAAATTCAGCAACTTGTCATCACTTTTGAAATAGACTACCATTTTCAAAACAGTTGCTGAATTATCTTGACTCATTCTTCTTTGGAGTTTCTCTTTCAGTAAGGATTACTTTGTGGGCAATGTTTTACTGAGAATGGTGAAAGTGGTAAGGAACAGCTTATCCTTCTAGGTCAAGAATGACAGATCGACTGACTGATGACACTTGTGTGAAAATGCTGACTAGTTGGCAGCATTATTTTTCTAAGAGAAGATAGTAATTCAAACCATTGGCATATCACTCCCCTCATATCAATAACCTCTAGACCTCTAATTTCCTCATAAGTCTAAAGAAAAACTATCATTGGGCAAAAAATGTTTTAATCATTTTCAAGGATGAACGAAAGAGTCCTGCCCATTGATGAGTTCTCTATTAAAAAAAAAAAATCAACCCAATTCTGCTAAATTGAAGCAAATGCATTTGGTTTACAGTATTTTTGGACAATGAAAAGCAGACTAACCAATTTAGACACAGCATAGCTTTTCAAATAAAACTATAAGAACTCTATAAAACCAAATCTAGACTGGAATAAATACTGTACTATCAGGAAGAGTCTGATCTTTCTATGAAAATATATCTCAAATTGAATTTTCTGCTTCCCTTTATTCACTTAAAAAGCAATTTTAGTAACTTTAATAACCTTCAAGGCTTTAAATTCCATGGGCAATTTTTTAAAATGTAAAACAAAGTGTCTTTGTGCAAGGCTTCAAATCTTCGACTCTTTCAGTGATAACTAAAAAAACCAAACAGGACGAAAACAATGTCAAATCTCACTCTAAAAATAGTACCTATGTTTTTGTCTGGCATCTGAAAAATGATGCTCACCTATGCCCACCTCAAATACAATGACGAGCTGGCAGACTTCAAGGGCAAACAAAAACACTCCCCGTGAACCCTGCAAAACGTGCTTGCTCTTTTATTTCATACCTTACTAATGCAATGATGGCGTTTGGGTAAGACCCTGAAAGTGAAGAGGGATTTCATTAGGCTTTTTTTTTTTTTTCTGTAACATTTAATTTTTGGTCACAAGACCCTAAACACAATTTCACAGTACAGGTCATGCAAGTCAAACGTTTTAGAGCTACTGTCTAACTACTATTTTTGGACAATAGATTCACATGCAGCTAATGATCCCAGAAAAGGGGGCTTTATCGAACACTCTTTAAGCTTCACTGATTATTCCTTGGTCCAGAGTACCTAAGTAATAACCCTGGAGAGCAACTGATGCATTTTTACTGTCATACTTGAGATCATATATTATTTTAAGCCAACTGCATATTACTAAACCACAAACTGTCTTCTTCGCCTTACTCTGTTTACTCCATTAATATTTTGATGCTAGATTCCATTGCACAACCCTCCAGAAGTGCACTGTCCAATATAATAGCCACTAGCCACATGTGAGCGGCATCTATTTAAATAACTTTAAATTAAATAAAATACAAAATCCAGTTCCTCACTCAGACTAATCCCATTTCAGTTGCCCAACACCCAATGTGGCTACTGTATTGGACAGCGTAAGTTATAGAACATTTCCATCACAGAAAGTTCTATTGAACAGCGTCAGTCCAGAAGATCCCAAGGTTGCACCAGCACACGGTTTTAACCTTCAAGGGACCCACTCAAGTCATGTACAAGATTAAACTTAATTATATTCCTAAAGGAAATGCCTAATACCTTTCTGATCATAAAGTATGACTGGAACTGAGAACCCATTTGCCTTTTCACAACTTAGGCCCCAGGCCATTATACAAAAATGTTCCAAAGACAATGCTTTTTGATAGCATACTTGGCTCTACTTAGCATATTCGGCATTCTCTTGCTTATGTCAAGATCATTAATAAAGATGAAAATTCATGCTTCTTATAGTTTACTATTTACACAACACTCACTGTCCTTTATAGCTCAAGTGGGAGGGGGGGAACCAATGTTTTGCAATTAAAAAAATTGAAATCACATGGTTCTCTTTAATGGTCTATACTCATCCCTAAATCAACCCTCCTTTCATTTCCCGGAGAGGTAGATGCTAACTAAAGTGAATATATAAATCTACAACAACAAAAAACTTAAGAGTTGAGTTAGTAAAGGGTATTGATCCTCCCTGAAAAAGATCATAGACCAACAGAGAGTTCGTCAGGTCTAGGAAGGAGCAAGAGGAAACTACAGTACAAAGTTCTGGTCCCCTTTTTGCTGCAGAATGACAAACGGGTTCGCACCTCTGGGGGCCCCAGCAGACTCATCTACAAAACGAAGCCACCAGAGGTTGCTTTCAGCTCTTTCTGTGCTTTCAGTTGTGAGTTTTTTCATTGATGTGCAACTGTGAATTCTGGCTGACTGTGTCACTGGACTTGAGTCACATGGGGTAGATGAGTTGTTAGTGTTGTGGGTAAATGCCAAAGAGGCCAGAGGAATGGGACGCCAAATAACATTAAACATCATTAAGCCTATAAAAATCCTATCTGGCAGGCTGAGACATCCCATAGACATGTGCACGCACACACGCGTGCACGCACAGGATTCCACACCCGGATAAGCAGGGACACAAATACATACCTGCAGGCAGAAGCCACATAAACAATTGTTCTTACATCAGTAAGACTCACATGAAAAATTCTGATTTGGGTTGTCATTGTACCTTAAATTGTAACGTCAAGAATCTATCATAGAGCCGATTAATTTTGCACTGCTTAATTGCAGCTCTAGCACAGGGTTGTGTTTAAGTAAAAGGTACATGGACATTTGTACTCTACAGCTTTGCACTAAGAAACACAGGGCACTGTATCATCACATAGGTTAGTGTCTATATATAACCTACAGACCATGTAGAATTCTATCACACACTACACTCCAGGGCTGGTCATTTCATACCGGACATAAACATATGTAGACATCATTCACAAAATTAATTTGAAAATGGCATGACTTAATATTGCAAGGGTAAAGTCCATTTGAAATGTAGAATTCTTAATGTAACATTTCTGTGGGGTTTTTTTTTTCCCAAGAGGAATAGAAATTAGGTCAGACATGCATCACGGCAGCCTGGGAGTTTGAGAAATTGAAACTAACCCAACAGCACATTAGGTTACATAATAGAGGTTAGCATTCAGCTAATGTGATACCTAAATTATTAATACCAAATAAATCCTAGATTATTTGTTGTGTAATGCCCAATAGCTTACACAATAAAATGGCATTTTAACCTAATTTCTAGTTTGAGCTTTCAAATACATTTCCTAAAGGAAAGATTTGAAAAACCCATGTTCATATTTTTATATCAAATTCTCACATCAATGAACAGGGTTAGCTTGGGATTCTAGTCATTATATTGTCATTTTATCTCAGTAATTCCATCACTTTAATGTGCATATTTTGTGCTGCCGGAAGGTAACAGTTAGCATATAAGTAAATTAAATTACCTCAGTCTTAAGGGCTTTTTCTAGCGTTACTTTTTGAAGCCAGTCACTGCTTATTTTTCTGTCCCCTATTTTCAGGGATTCAATGGAACATAAACAGACATATTTATGAGCGGGGACCTTGGCACATACCACTTGCTTCATGAATTCCATAAGAGAAACTAGAAGAGAATTGTAAAGCTCACAGCTATGTCTGAACGCACACACATTCAGGGATAGAAATTTATCATTGAAGACCAGCAGATCTTTCTTCATGAGCATCTGTAGGCCATTACACATTTAAGAACGTCTGAGAATTTATGATGAACTGGTCCACTTAAACTGGGAATGTGAGTTGCTAGTTCACCTTGCCATTTTTCTCAATGAAAACATATTTTGAAATACAAGAGATAGTCTCACTTATACCAACAAGAGGAAACTGGAATTCAAAATGATTTAACTCTCATGGAACAATCTCTTTCAAAAAATAATGATGGACTGTCTTAAAATGCCAGTCCAAGTTTGTTATTGTTTACCAACACTCATGGATGTTACAATACATCAAAACTGGGATAAAAGACAGAATCTTCTGTTACTCTCCCTTAGCGCCTTACAGAATACAGGACTTGAATACACAGAAGAGGAGCAAGTTTGGAAGTGACGTATCTGTGACACCTCGCTGGATGGGTACCGGTGCCGTCATTTCAGACCCCGGACTCATTCATGCCCACAAAGTCTTACTCCCGGGATTCTTCTGAAAAGATTCAAAACCTGAGGTAAATCAAATTACACACACACACACACACACACATACAATATTTACATTTAAAATTCTTATTTTGTGAGATGGCTTGAGAAAAATTGGCATGTAGGTTTCCTGTGGGATTAGGCATTTCTCATTATTACTCAGTTTATTGCTCCCCTGTTGGGCTTTCAGTTTAATAAACACATAGCGAGCTCTAATTACAAGGGAAGAAAAATGGAGGTACGTGACAAAACACACACACACTGGAAACACTTGTTCAAATATCTTCCTGAAAAAACAATTGTCCACTTAACTTATTTTAATTTGGGTGCCGTTCAAAAGTATAAAAGGCCTTAGCAACTGAATGAAGACTGGGTTTCATTTTTTTAAAAAGGAAAGAAACCAGCACTGCATGTCATCACTGAATTTTTACATGGATTCTCAGCTTTAATTCTACTTGTATACATAGCATCTTTGTTTTAATCTACCACGTTTAGAGAAGATCACATTGTATGCACTTCCACAGTTTAACAACTAAGTAGAATAGGTCTATCTGGCAACATGATTTTGAGAAATCATAAATTACAGTCCGTTTAATACATGATTATGAGGATGCATGCCATCGTCTTGGAAGCTGTTGCCACCAATAATCAGAGCGCTCTGCCTGGTATCTTGCTGACACCTCACATTCTGCCCTTCGTGTCTGTCTTGGGTTAATCAAGTGGCAGCCCAGAGGCCAGCACTCGGCACCCAATGATCAGCGTGGCCCCCCATCTCCTCACCTCGATCCATCACCAACACCTGCTCAACCGCTAGCTGGCACCCACAAGAGACTTTCCTGCGGCCCTCTTCAGCCACAGGATATCACAGTGAAGCGCTTAGAAATGCAGGACATGTTGTGGAGCACGATGCCGAGAAGGAAGACCAGGACGCAGGCCACCAAGATCACAGTGCACACCCCGGACCAGGTGGAGCTTTTCACCACGCCCCGCCTGTCTGGCTCCTCCTCCACCGCCTCGGGCGGAGCCCCGCCCTGCAGAGGCTGCTGCTCTGCCGGGATGGTCACCACGGTGACGGACTTCTGCTGGCTCCCGGGCAGCAGACGGCAGCCCATGTCTCCGGGCAGCAGCGCTCGCTCCTTGGAGATGGGCAGGGGCAGCATGTAGCACCCATTGCTCGGAAGTTTGATGAAGACTGGGGTGTGCTCGGAGGCGTGCGGGATGGCGATGACGGCAAGGACCTCGGGGTCATCCGGGAGCTGGGACACGGAGAAGCCCGGGGGCAGCTTGGTGATGCCCCGGCACCAGGGGCACCTCACGTCCTTCTGGCTCGTCCTCATCTGCTGAAGGCACACTGAGCAGCACGTGTGTTTGCAATCCAGCAACTTGGGCCTTCGCCGGGGGCTGTAGTAATTGAAGCAGATCTGACATTCCAGCAAAGACTCTTGGGAGAGCGTCTCCATGGTGGACTGTGGGCAGGAAGGCCAAGGCCGAGGGGGCGGAGCTTGTTCTCAGAGTGCACCACTCCGCCACCTTCTTCCTTCCAGTCTTTCCAAAGTCTCCGGGGGATGGGAGAGTTCACAGGCATCTAGCATACTCAGGTGTGTTCATTTCTGAAGGAGACAAAAAATGCAAACCAACTGAATTACTTCAGACAAGTTGAGATGGATTTATACAACTGCTCAAAAGTCTTGACACCAGGTCAAAAGGGTAAAGTTTTCCACTTGTGAGACTGTAGGATTCCCGTAATGTCCAGTGGACAGTGATGAGTTGTCTCCGCGAATACTTTGCTTATTTCTGAAGAAACAAATATCTCTATGGGGTATACAGAGGGAGTCTGCTCTTTCTGTTTTATTGTTCTTCTGGATTGTTCTTCTAAATACACTGCAGAATTTCTCTCGTTTCCAATAAGTTTGTAGCATTTCCTAAAAGTAAATGTCTTTCCTTAGATCCTCTGACCTTCTTTTTCTGACTCTACTTATCTTTCTGTAAGTATTCATTGTCAGATACAGGCAACTTTACAAATCCAGGTATTTCGTGTAACTAGCTCGCTCACTTGATATGGGTTAGGACTGTTCCTCTCTCACAGGTGATTAAAATGATGCCACCAAAGAAGCACATGCAGGCATCTGTTATCTTTTCCACCAAATCACCTGAACCGAGGTAATTCTTGTCAGTTGGTTTTAAAGAGACAAAACAGGGCTTCCCTGGTGGCGCAGTGGTTGAGAGTCCGCCTGCCGATGCGGGGGACGCGGGTTCGTGACCCGGTCCGGGAAGATCCCGCATGCCGCGGAGCGGCTGGGCCCGTGAGCCATGGCCGCTGGGCCTGCACGTCCGGAGCCTGTGCTCCGCAACGGGAGAGGCCCGCGTACCGCAAAAAAAAAAAAAAAAAAAAAGAGACAAAACAAAATAACCCCCAAATAACAACAATAGTGAACCTTTATGCAGTAGGGATCACAAAAATACACAGGATCACTACTACGTTTCAGTCCTTTTAATTTCATTATTATTTGGGCTTGCATCAACTAATATGACCAAAAGCAAATACTGTTAATTCACTGATCATTAACAAGCAGTATTGTCAGAGAAGACTGGTAAGGCAACCTCACCAAAAAAAAAAAAAAAAAAAGGAGGAGGAGGGGGAGGAGGAGGAGAAGGAGGAACGTTAGCCTTCTGGTATTGACAGGAGGCAGAATAACTTAGTTTAACTTAACTGGAGTTTAAGGACCCCCCCCCCCCGCCGTCCCGTCTCCCCTCCCCCCCCTCCCACCAAGTGTTCTAATAAAGGCTGCCCAACTTTGCTTCCTATTGAAAGCATCCAAATTATGTGTCTCTGGAAAGAACTATTCAACCACTATTGTAGAAATAATTGTCAGTCCTAGAACCCCACCTACACCCAGAAGCAGGAGCTAATAACACAGAAAACCTCCTTCACATTTTTCTTAAAAAGTGAACCTTCTTTTTCTTTCCAATTTCCTTTGTGAAATTAAGAATGCACCCCTCGCCAATGATTACGATTTGTTAAAATCAAAATTAGGGGCTTCCCTGGTGGCTCAGTGATTGAGAATCTGCTTGCTAATGCAGGGGACACGGGTTTGAGCCCTGGTCTGGGAAGATCCCACGTGCTGCAGAGCAACTAGGCCCATGTGCCACAACTACTGAGCCTGAGCGTCTGGAGCCTGTGCTCCGCCGCAACAAGAGAGGCCGCGACAGTAAGAGGCCCGCGCACCGCGATGAAGAGTGGCCCCCGCTTGCCACAAATAGAGAAAGCCCTCGCACAGAAACGAAGACCCAACACAGCCAAAACTAAATAAATTAATTAATTAAAAAAAATTAAACATGTAGAAAAAGTTTAAAGTCAAAAATAATCACTGATAAAAATTAATGTTGACAATCAAAAGAGAAACATTTTAAAATATTTTAGCTGTCGTAAGAGCACTTAAATTACTGAAAGTAAAAATACAGTAACATAGCATTCAGAAAGCTCATATTATTAATATAATCAACTACTCATCTATCCACTAATTCAATAAATAGTTATGGAATAATTGAAATTTGCTAACCATAGAACTTAAATGTTCTTACCAAAAGAAAAAAAAAAAGAAAGATAAATATGTGAGATGGTGGATATGTTAATCAACTAGATGGGAGGAACCCTTTCACAATGTAGACATATTTCAGATTACTGCGATGTCAACTTTAAATGTCTTACAATTTAATATGCCAATTATACCTCAATAAAGCTGAAAAAGGAAATAAAAATAAAAAAGAAATATCTACTGAGTATCTGTTAATGCACAAAGCTAGCCATGGTAGGATATTAAGATGAATCAGACCCAAATACTACTCTTAAGCAACTTAAAGTTAGGCAAGAATGAACTAGTGAATATATTTTCTCTTCCATTCATTTATTCATTCAAATTCTCATTGAATATTTACCATGTGTCAAGCATTATGATATTTACTTTTGTCCCTTGTAACAAAGACCTTGTCACCACTCATAAGAAACTCCCAGGGCTTCCCTGGTGGCGCAGTGGTTGAGAATCCGCCTGCCGATGCAGGGGACACGGGTTCGTGCCCTGGTCCGGGAAGATCCCACATGCCGCGGAGCAACTAAGCCCGTGAGCCATGGCCGCTGAGCCTGCGCGTCCGGAGCCTGTGCTCCGCAACGGGAGAGGCCACAACAGTGAGAGGCCCGCATACCGCAAAAAAAAAAAAAAAAAAAAGAAACTCCCAGCCTGGAGGAACTTAAATAGTTATACGAGTAAATAGTTATAGTAGAAATACAGTGATGCATGCCTTACTGGAGCTGGAGGAATACAGGACAGCTCAGTGAAGAATCTGGATTAGGGAGAGGATTCAGACATGTAAAATCAGGGACAGGTTATTTTCAAGTCCAGAAATCAGCATGAGCAAAGGAAAAGTGGTGAGCAATTACAGAATTATTTTTATACTCTAGCTGTGACACTGGCTAGAAGATTTTTTCTAATACAAGAGTAACTTATAGATGCCATCTCTAAGAGTTTTACAGTTTTAGCTTGTAAGTTTAGGTCTTTGATACAGTTGCCTTTTAAAGAAACAGAATTCTCACAGAACTGGCAAGCACCCTCCCACAGGCCCAGCCAGGGAGAGCAGGGCCCACAGGAAGGGGAGAGCTGATCAGACCCAGGCACGGGCCACAGACCACAGACCACAGACTGTGGACAGCCTCGAGTGCCAAGGAGGCCCACATCCTTGTGGAAAACATCAGAAAGGTTAAGAATATGAGAATGATTCATCAGGTAGCTATATTCAGGATAGACTGGAAAGACCTGCTGGGAAGCTATTATAATATTAGATGAGAGATAATGAGTAGCTGAAGTCAATAGTGGTGAGGAGAATGAAGAGCTGAACAGTGCTGACAGGCCCTACAGGGGTCAAGTGGGATCTGACCACGTGTGACAATGAGGCTGTAAGGGGGAAGAAGTCCAAGGTCAAGTCTTGAGGGGAGGCTGGTATTATTAGAAATAGGGATGGCAAAGAAAAAGATGATGAGTTCTGTTTGGGCTGTATTCCATTTGAGGGGCTAGGAAGATAAAAGAAATCAGTTATCCAGGAAGATGTTAAAGAGTCAAAAGAAAGCTGAATATATGGACCTGATATTACATAGTACTCTGCGTTGTGATACTGCAGAGCAAAGTCAGAACCAGATCTGAGAGATCTAGGTGGCATCTCCGGAGCACAGATACCAACCAGAGACAGACAAGGCAGAGCAGAGAGAGACCCTTAGGAGCACTTATCGTTAAGCCTGGCTAAAAGGAAGAATGGGGGCAGACATAAGCGGAAACCCAGGAACCCCTCCCAGCACATACCCCAGATGAAAGAGTTCCAGGCAGCAAAGGGCTATGACCAGCGGGCGCGGAGAAGAGACCTTGAGGTGTGGCGACCAGGAGGTCACTGGCATTTTGGGGGTGTGACTTCAGCAGGGGACCAGGGGAATGATGGAGACTGGTGGGGCGCTGGAAGGAGAGGAGCAGGGTTGCCTGTGACGCGGAGTGACGTCAGGCGATAGGATCATAGCTTAGAGGGAAGAGCATCGAGAACAGCTCTTTTTCTCTTCAGAGTAGAGAAATTTGAGAAAAGAGGGGCCGAGCAAGCAAGTTAGGGTGCTCACAGCCAGATGGTCTGGTCTGTGCTGTTCAATACGCTGTCTGCTAGCCACGGGTCCAAGCAGAAGGTAGTGTTTGAAGCTCAGAAGGGAAAAAGTGTACGGACACTGAGGGGGGGAACGTGGAACGGAAGCAGAAATCCCCTAAGTGTCAGCAGTGAGGGTGGAATTCTTCTGATTTTATAGCCAAGGTACTGAATTTAGTTTTTCTTAGAAAATAAAAACCGAACACAGGGTTTGCTGGTGAATCTTGACCAATGCTCTTATCTATCCTCACTGTTAAAGCCCACTGACAGAGAGCAGGCCATAATATTATAAATCATAGGAAGATGTGAATGTTACATGGAGGGTGGGGGCAGAGATTGATCATAATGAACTAGGGTGGCAGAAGTGACAAAACTGGGGAGGGGTACACAATAGCCAAGACGTGAAAGCAACCTAAATGCCCACTGACAGATGAATGGAAAAAGAAGATGTGGTATATATATATATACAGTGGGATATCACTCAGCCATAAAAAAGAATGAAATAATGCTATTTGCAGAACATGGATGGACCTAGAGATTATCATACTAAGCTAAGTAACTCAGATTAAGACAAATAAAATATGATATCACTTACATGTGGAATCTGAAAAAATGATACAAATGAACTTATTTACAAAACAGAAACAGACTCACAGACATAGAAAACAAACTTATGGTTACCAAAGGGGAAAGAGATGGGGAGGGATAAATTAGGAGTTTGGGATTAGCAGACACAAACTACTATATATCAAATAAACAAGGAACTACTATATAGCACAGGGAACTAGACTCAATACCTTGTAATAAAGTATAATGGAAAAGAATCTGCAAAAGAAAAAACATATATATATATATGTATATATATCTGAAGCACTTTGCTGTACACCTGAAACTAACACAACATTGTAAATCAACTATACTTCAATTAAAAAAACATCGGGGAGGGGTACAAAAAAAAATCACAGATTCCTGCCTTTTTATAAATTTGGAGAAAGCTGTCCTTAACAATGGCACTCAGGGCAACCACCTTCTTTGTAAAGACAGCTGGGAACAAAAAAATACTTTGTGACACCAATACAGAAACAGTGACCACCAGTTCCGTTCTTACCCTTCTCTACTTCCACATTAGTTACCTTCCTTCCATAGAAAAATGTGGGAAACCGCTTAGCAGAGTAGGAAGAATAGGGGTTTTGGCTTCAAAGAATCTTGGGTCAAATCCCTGTTTTGTCACCACCAGCAGCGCCACTGGAACAAGTCCTAAAGCTTCTAGAGCCTGCTTCCTCACTGGCTAATGAGGGGTGATAGAGTTTGTGGCTGAAGGTCAAGTGTGTTCAGGCACTGCCAGGTAGTGAAGGGCTCAGGGAGCCCTGGCGCGAATCCCTCCTTCCTTCTGACTTGGACTCCACACGGGGCCGGGTGTGGTCTACCCAGAGGCACTTCCTGGCTCTCCAGGTATGGCATGTGCAACAGCTTGGGCGGAGGAAGGCGAGCGCTCCTCTTGGCCCTGCCCCATTCATGAATTTATGTTCCAAGTAATGTTCGCTTAATTGGTGTTGAGTTCCCTTAAAATTCGATTATACAACTCAATTTTCAACTCTATCCCAGTAAGTGTAGGCCTTACAACACAGGCCGAACACAAAGGCAGAAGGGGAAAACAGTTCCTATCTTCTCTGCTCAGCCACTCAAGTCATTTTGACAGCAGGGCAGCTCTCTGATTTATAGGCTGATTCTGCCCATACTGAATTCCAGTTTATTTCCTGTAGCATAATTAGTAATGATGATGACTATTTAGGTAAAGAGAAGAAAATTTATGTGGCTCTGGACCAAAGGTAATGATGAATCTCTTTCTCCCTTTCATCATAAACTCAAAAGATATGAGTCAGCTACAGAAGAACAAGGTCCACGTAAGCTAAAGAAGAAACGCAGAGTTCCTAGTCAAACACAGGATACACAAGCACACACTGGCAACTGCTTTAGAGACCTGTCTGTGGAGTTAGTTTCCTTATAGGAGCAAGACATGATGCTCAAAGTAAATACTCAAATTCAAAAGAAAAGAGTATTTTGGTAGAATGCATAAGAACAGGTGTAAACTGAAATATATTGGAACGATTTTTAACAGTTTATTTTGAAAGAACCTAAAGTAAAAATAAAGAAAAAAAAAAAAAAAAAAAAAAAAAAAACCAGACTACAAAAAGAGGAATAGCAGCTATGGGAGGACATTCTCAAGCAAACTGTGGCTTATGATCTAGAATTTATGTTCAAACGTATCTTCATAAAACAGTAGTTTCAGGAATTCCCTTGGTGGTTCAGAGGTTAGGGCTCCAAGCTTCCACTGCAGGGGGCACAGGTTCAATCCCTGGTAGGGGAACTAAGACCCCTGCGTGCTACACAGCACGGCCAAAAAAAAAAGACAATATATATTACCTGTATTAAAAATTACTTTAAAATAAAGAAAACAGTAGTTTCAGAAATAATGTCAATTGTACAATAAACAAATTAAAGGCCTTGAATCATCACTGAACTCAATACTAATGCATGCCCAGGTTTTAAAATTGTTAAAAAAACCTGAGATCTGTATAAATGGAGGAAGGTGTGACTTGGAGGGAAAATGCCAAAACCAGAGGGGTGTGTATATTGTAATTGTTGTTTAGGGGCAATGGACATTTGTAGCTTTACAACATCGATATATTTTCATAAAATAAAATTTCTTCTTTTTTAAAAACTGTATAATTTTAAGCACTTTTATTAAAGGTGTGGGTGTGATAAAGTGCTCCCATGAATTTAGTGGGTGGTAAAAAAGCAAAGGTCTCCAACACTGAATTTTTATAGTTCCAGTTGCTTTTAGAAGTCTGGGCACATGAGGATAGAAAAGCTGATGAAATATATCCAGCCGTCCCTTGGTATCTGCGGGGGATTGGTTCCAGGATCCCCTCTCAAATACCAAAATCCAAGGATGTTCAAGTCCCTTATTTAAAATGGCCTAGGACAGCTGGCCCTCTGTATCCTTGGATATGAAATTCTCGAATATGAAACCCGCCGACTATAATGCAGGTAGTTTTACTCTGTTTATACTATAAAGACTCTTTATATGTTCTGATTTAGATCCACGTCTGTGACATCAACTATGAAGCCTCTCCCCACTTGTGACACGAACTGATATTAATTACATGTGCCTGACCTTGAATCATTCCATTTGACGGTCTACACAAGGATCTTAAATTCAATGGTTGTGTTGAGAAAAATCTCTAAGTCAGAGACTAAACTAGTCACTATATACTGCTCTTCTTATTCTCTTAAAATAGCATGTCTTTCTGATGCAGGTCATTTACTTAATTTTTCAAGAAAATGTAAATATTTGAATTGAGATCGAAGAAATTAATTACAATTCCATTTAATCTGGCATTTCAGTTGGCAAGACTGTTTTGGTATATTGGATCTTGACAAACACTCCGATTAATGGCAAGAACAGGAATGGCTGGCAGTGACAAGATGTGTGGCTGACTTTTGGTCCTCTGGTAGCAGAGAGCAACCCTTTCAGGACACAGTTGCCTAATACGTGTAAAGTCCAATTGGTATAACTACACTCTGCTTTCATGGAGAAGGCAGTGGATTCTAGGACTCTGACACATCTCAGGTGAGAATTCTATGGGCCCAAGCTTTAATAGTTGCCCTGTATTGTCCTATGAGCATCATGGTTTATGTATTAGAAGATGCAAAAATTCTGGAAAGTGAGAATGGTTACTTAAAAGTCTTGAGTGACCAAGGGGGAAGGGCAAAGGACGGTGACAGTGTTGGAGGCCAACTGGCCCCGGTAGCAGACGCAGGCAGGGTAGAGAGAGAGAGGTCATTGGTTAAATGGGCAAAGAGCAGCAGACCAGAACGCCATGGTCAGCCTGGAGACTTGCCACACAAAGGGCTAGCCTTGCCAGCACCGCCCAATGCGACAACCACGAGCCCGATGGACCTGGCCACAGAGTAGGGGCCATACCTCCGCACGTGCCAATCCTTTCGCTGTAAAAATGCAACTAACCAAGCAGCTGAAAGAAACCGAACCACAGTTTCCAGAGGTGTATTTACATAGGAGCATTTCATTTGAGTCAAGGTAGGGAAAAGATGAATGCATTTGACCTATCCACAGCTCGGTGATGAATATTTAAAATCAAAGTATATGGGAACCAAGACATTTTTAGGAATTAAAGCCAAATTTCATTATCGCCACGACTGATAATAACCACTGGTTTTTGTTGGTTTGCTCATTTTAATATCTATCAGATAATCCTTACTATTAGGAATCAGGAGGTAAGGATTTTAGCTCTAAATCTGCCTATAAGTAGTTGGGTTACCTTAGGCAAATCACCTCTCCATGAGCTGCAGTGTCCTCACCTCTAAGGACACTGGACTAGATGATCCCCTAGAGTCCCTTCTAGGAACAACAGTTCTATGACTTAAGTAACTGCTAACCACACTCCTGGGTTTTCAACAACATGACAGAGCTGTCAGACTGTTTGTTCTATAGTCATTACATCTGACAGATCATTTATACACATTAACCGTCAATGATCTTATGCAGGTTTACGTGAGACAGTGGGCATCTAAAATAAATGGGAAGCATCTTACATATTAGAAGTTTCTTCCTTTAGGCCTTAGGTTCAATGAATGAGTCTAAAGAGAGCTAACACCCTAAAAGAAACAGCCACAACCTCGATTTGCAGCAGCTATCAAAGGAATAACTATTTATGTTTAATCAATAACCCTCTCAGCTCAAGCAAGATATTCCCATTATCCAAACTTGCTACTATGTGAAGGTGGTTCCAACGGTGCCTTGAGCAGAAGCTTGCATAACTGTCTGGCTCATAGAGAGGCCAAGGTTAATGCTGGAATCAGTCAGACACACAGCTTCACCTTCACTTGCTCTGATCACCCAATGACGGCAAAGAGAAAAGTTGCAGATGGTCATAAAGGTAGAGAAGAGATATAAAGGACTGTCAGGGGATCCCCAGACTCCCTGGAGAGCGGGGATGATAAGAGATGCCATCAGACAGACAGGCACAGCAAAGGGGAAAAGATCAATTACCCCAACTCCTAGAATTCTGAGTAGAGCTGAAGAAACTGACAAGCCAGGCACATAAGTAAAGTTAAGGAATGGAAAACAAACAAAAATCCTAAGTCTTCCCAATGGCTGGACATCTACTAAGATAAAATAGGTAGTAGGAGGTAAACAAATATCTACTGGGAATCTACCAAGTGCCAAGCATTACTCAAGGCGCTGGGGTCACCATGGCAACAAGAGTCTCGGCCCTCAAGGACCCTGACTGTGCAACCTGATCTGTGGAAAGAGAAGCAAAGGCGAGGGGAAGGGTAGACAAAGCACTGAAAGGGAGACTCTTCTTCAAGAGATCATATGAATTCAATTGATCGTGCATAGGGCTTAGACAGAACCATTAAGCAAAAAACTATCATTGCCTGTTAGAGCCAGAAAGGATATTGGAACCCAAGGAGCCTAAGCTGGCCCACTGTTCTTTCCAATTCAGAGACACTGGAGAGCAAGAAGAGTCAGAGGGAAGGACAACGAAATTTCCTTTATTTGATTAAGCATTCCATCTGACCCATGTCAGCATCATCCCAGACAGCAAGGTGGCTCTGAGCTCACAAGTCTCAAGAGATGCAGGAGTTTAAGATGGTATCGCAAGGCAGAGATACCTTGCGATATCTAAAGACAGCCCAATGCCAGGGAAGCACATTAAATCATCACTGGGGAGGATGTTTGAGGGCCAAGATTGTGAGTTAAGGACTGAGGGGCTGTCCGAGTAGGCAAGTGCCCTGGGAAGCAGAGGTCTCTCTCTGTGGAGGGTCACCTTTGCCCCTGCTCTTCATGTGCGGGGGACAGAGAACCTCTGAAGGCCCCTGACAAACTTCCTATGTAGATATTTGCATTTTCATAATATGAACCACACACGTGCATCTCCATTCCTATTTCTTACCCGACCACAAATTCCAACCACTGAAACCTTAAGGCAATTTGTTTTTTAATGTTTTCCCATTATATTTCATCAACTTCAGGGACCCACGGCCTTCCTCTGTAAAGGGGAAGATGATAAATCTTTTAGGCTTTTAGGATTTTTCGGGTCATGCAGGCTTTTCCGCAAATACTCAACTCTGCCACCAAAGTGTGAAAGCGGTCAGGTCATATGTCAAGGAGCAGCAGAGGCTATGTTCCAATAAAACTGCCTTTATAGAAACAGGCCACAGATGGGATCTGGCCAATAGGACATCATTTGCTGACCTCAGATCTACATCATTTCTCATCATCTCTGTCCTTAATCCCAGAAATTCAGTGTATTACTCCAGAGATACCCATCCTCAAATCATCTCACTGCTCTAACATGAATTATCTTAACTGAGTTTTCTGTCAAGCAACAGAATGCAAAATACTTTCATAGTTATTTGGGAAGACATTAAGGGAATATCAGCTTTACAGATGCTTTGTCTTTTTGAATGACTATTCCCAGACAACAGGAAGAAAGAGAGTTGAGCAAAAAACATTAACAATGGCAAACATTTGCTTGTCTCACCAACAGCAAGTACCATTAGTGAGAACATACAGATAGGGTTCCAAACTTTCTTCACACTTAAAAATATGGATCCACTGCTTCAACAAAATAAGCAATGATTCTAGAAGTCATTATGATGGCACCAGATTGAAGACAAGGCTTCATCTGATGGAATGTCACAAAGACACTGTGATAATGCCTCCTGATGGTCTGAACTTTGGATACAATTCTTGTGTTCATCTGCATAGTCATTCAGTAGCTCAACAAATTTAGATTTGGCCAGGTGAATCTCAGCCCTATACAGAAGCAGCTTCTGATGGTTCACCTTTACCAAGAAGGGACATTGGGTACATTTCCCAAACATGTGGAGCATTCCTTCAAAGTGCTACAGAACGTGGATGATTTACAATGAGAGCTTCATTAATTTGAGTCATCTTAAGGCTGAAAGGGCAGGAAAGTCTTGTCTCAATTTTTAAAAAACCACCTAATTGTTAAGACTCACCTACTTTCACACATTAAAAAAAAATTTATATATAGATATCTTTTTAAATTAATTTTTATTGGAGTACAGTTTCTTTACAATGTTGTGTTAGTTTCTGCTGTACAGCAAAGTGAATCAGCTATATGTATATATATATCCCCTCTTTTCTGGATTTCCTTAAGAGTTCTTCAGGTTACCTGGAGAATATTCTATATTAAACATTTGATTTTAATCAATGAACTGCTTTGCCCCGGCTAACCCAGGACCAGAGGGCCCATGTATTTGCCAGGAGAACTCCAGCTCCCCTGGCCAAAAAGAGGCTCCAAATAAAATTTTAAAAAATATTTGAAAAAAGGATGGCACATTAAAAACCTGGTGGGTTTTATAGCTATCACTTCAAATAAGCCTATTCAAAAGGCATTCATGAGATTATTTTCTTTGAGCAGAGAGTGTTCATTGCTTCAACCTCCCTACCTACCCTCAATATCGATGATTCATCGCACGAGTTAAGCCTCAAACTGAAGCTGCAAAGAATTCCTAAAGGCATCGGTACTAAAATTAAGCGCCATGGGGAGTCAGCTGTCAGTCTGCTCATTACTTCTGCTTTTTCTTACTTCCGGCTGCAGTAACTCAATGAGGGTTGATTTTCCATTTAGGCAAGGTAAGAAGAAAAGAAAAAACGTACAACCTCCCAAATTAGATATTGAACAGTGCTGCAACCAAAGGCCATCAATCATTAACTCATCTTTCCTAACCAAACAATAAATCCAAAAGATTTTTCCTCTTGCTTTCTTATATTTTTAAGTCAACTTTGAGGTAAAGTTTATCTATAATAAAATACACATATTTTAAGGGTACAGTTCAACGAGTTTTGACAAATGTGTGCAGCTGTGTAACCGCTGTGCCAATCAAGCTATTTCCATCACCAAAGGTCCCTTTTGCCCTTCATCCAGCCCATCCTTCCTACCTCCATCCCGGACACCCATCCCTCCCAGCCACTGCTCTCTATCTTTGAATTCGTTTGTGTATTTAAAACCCTACCTGTGGGCTTTGACTTAGGGGAAAATAGCAATACTCCGAGGTTCCTTTCAGATGTCCCAGGACCATGACTTTTGTATATAAGGTGTTTATTCAACTTCACAGAGAAAACCCTAGAGTAGCAAATACAAATGCATTCATTCAAAGATGTTATTAAGAGGCACTATTCTAGGTTTGAAGGAATGAAAGAGAAAAAGATGGGGCCCATCGCTGCAAAGGCAACCATGCTCACAGAACCAGAGCACAAGTGTGATTTGGGCTGAACGCAGGGGGTGGGCAGGCGATCCGGTAGAAATGGAAGAAGAAGCACCTCTATCTGTCTGGGGAAGCCAGGAAAGATTTTTTACAGAAAAAGATGGCATTTTAACTCCAAGGTAAGGACACAACATATGCAAAAGCACAGAGTTCTAGATGTGACAGAATGAGGGGTGGTTAGGAACAGGGACCAGAGCCTGGAGCCGCCAGCAAGTGACTCCGGTATCTCTGTAAAAGGTGATAATAACAGCACCTACCTCATAGGTTGTTCGGACTGAAATGCATTAACACACGGGGAGCACTTAGAACAGCGCCTGGCATCCAGTTGGCTCTTCCAGATACGACTGCCATCTCAGGAGGCAGGAAGGAGAAGGCTGGGTCCCACGCCGGGGGGTGGGGTTGGAGCAGCGCTAACTAGTCAACCGATTAAGCACAGTCCTCCCCCCAGGCTCTGAACTCAATGGAGAAGCAGATGACGAAGCAGGCGGGGGTTAAAACATGAGCTCCGCCGCCATTGCTCTAAAGCAAGACTGGAGGAAACAGCCGGGCCCCAAAGCCCAAAGGCACTTCTTCCTCCTTCCCCTTCTGGCCCTAATGATCAGAGCCCCTGTCCCCGCAGGCTGGAACAGGCCAGGTCACTAGGTGGCAGCAGGTGCAGCAAGCAACACAAGCCCCCAAGGAGGGAGAACAGGTCTGAGAGACGGGAGAGGGAGGAGAGGTGGGGGAAGGGGGAAGGGGGGGGCACAGGCCAAGCAGGGGCCCGTCTTCTCCTCCTTCCCACTCTCAGCAAGGGGCTTGGAGGAAGGCCGAGCCCCCCCGGGAGAAGGCAGAAGTGGGAGTTCTTATTTTGTATGAAGAGGTGGGATTCCAAGGAATGGAACAGGGGCCCCTCCCTCCCTGTTACACAGAGCCTGGGTTTTATCTGGGAGGTGATAGGGCTCGTGAAGACTTCACAGGAGACAGGCATCCCAATCACAACTGCATTATCATTATTATTTTGAACCATTTTAAAGAATATAATTCAGTGGCATTAAATACATACATAATGTAGTGGAACCATCACCACTGTCTATTTCCAGAACTTGTTCATCATCCCAAACAGAAACTCTATAGCCATTACACAGTAACTCCCCACCATCCCCTCCCCCGAGCCCCTGGTGGCCTCTATTCTGCATTTTGTCCCAAGGAACTACCTATCTAGGTGCCTTGTGTAAGTGGAATCATATAACACTTGTCCTTTTGGGTCTGGCCTATTTCACTATGCATGTGTGCCAAGGTCTGTCCATGTTAAAGCAGGTATCAGAATTTATCCTTTTTTTTTTTTTTGCGGTACGTGGGCCTCTCACTGCTGTGGCCTCTCCCGTTGCGGAGCACAGGCTCCGGACGCGCAGGCTCAGCGGCCGTGGCTCACGGGCCCAGCTGCTCCACGGCGTGTGGGATCTTCCCGGACCGGGGCATGAACCCACGTCCCCTACATCGGCAGGTGGACCCTCAACCACTGCGCCACCAGGGAAGCCCAGAATTTATCCCTTTTTATGGCTGAGTAATATTCCACTGTGCATTATTTTTAACAGCTCCCCTGGCAGCAGAGTGAGGATGAACTGGCAGGGGTTCCGCTGAAAGGGAAAGATGGGCGAGGCTGGAATGAAGGCCATGAGGATGGAGGAAAAGGGAAGAGAAAATGAAGAGGACTAGGAGGTAGGATGGAAGTAGAGAGAGAGGTGGGGGGAGACCAAGGGAGGAATGAGGGAAAGATCCCCAGTCTCCGGTTCAGACCACTCGATGGAGGTAGCATTTTTGAGGAGAGTGGCTCTGATGAAAAGCAGCGAGGGGTCTGAAGGTTACAGAGATGACCCAATACTCTCTGCATCTTGAAATTTTCTAACTACTGAAGTCCTGACTTCCATGTGAAACTTAGACGGAAACTAGCTTTACTGCATACTTTTATTTATATGAAGTTATATTTCACCTGGCCAATTATTAGACAACAAAGAAATAGGTATTTTCATTAATAGGCCCTCAAGAAAAAATGAAGGTGGGGGAAGAGAACTATGAATCACAAATGTTTAAGTCTGAATTAATCAGTAAGGATTAATCACAAATCACAAATGTTTAAGTTTCTAGAGATTAAACCTTAGCAGTTTAAACCTCCCATTCTTCGCACCTCTGAAAAGCTACAGTAAAATATTTATAAGGGGTTGTGCGAGGCCAGAGTGATTATTATTAGATCATCACATTGTCAAATAAGGACTATCTCTGGGCCCCCAGCCACTTCTTGCCTCATAAATTCCTTTCTCAATCAACACCGGGCTGTGATAGAATCAACGCAGGGAAATGCTTAGATCCACCACCTCTCCCTTGGTTACTTATTCATCGGAGCGCGTTCTTCCTCTGTAAACAGACACATCTTTAGATGGTTCACAGCAGGCACTCCTTTATTAAATGACACCACGTTAAAGTGTACACCTACTCTCTTTTTATCTCAACTAAAATAATTCAACTTTCCAAGGAGCCCCAAATTGAAATGTGAGGTTATGGATTATCCAAATCTTTATATCTAAGACCGTGCACAAAGCACTTAAGCTGGCTCCAAGGAAAAAAATTAAGCATTTTAGGACACAATGTTCCCCCTACTCTCACCAAGTACCCTCAAAGCAAAAAACACTGTAAAAATACAGGCTCTATGTCAGATTTAAAAAAAGATTCATTTTATTTAAAAACATTACGTATAAATGACTTCTGTTTAAAAAAAAAAGCTTTCTTGTTTAATATTAAAGCTTAAAGGTCCCATCATCAAATAAGGAGCAATTTACTTCCAAAACCTTTTTTAAAATTATGTAACCTTTTTAGAATATTAATACATATTCTAAATATTGCATGTGTGTGGGGGGATATATATGTGTCATGATCTGTTAGTATATTTTTCTATATAGGCCACATAAGATCCAATTCATTTTTTTGAAAATAACAGACGGACAATTCTTACATCTTAAACTGGTTTTGTTACAGAATTATTGCAATTTTATCTCCAACACATCAAATACATTCAATTTTAGGGGAAGTAAAATATTTAGTTTTTAAAATAAATTTATTTATTTTTATTTATTGTTGGCTGTGTTGGGTCTTCATTGCTCTGCCCAGGCTTTCTCTAGTTGTGGCGAGCGAGGGCTACTCTTTGTTGCGGTGCGCAGGCTTCTTATTGCTGTGGCTTCTCTTGTTGCGGAGCATGGGCTCTAGGTGCGCGGGCTTCAGTAGCTGTGGCTCACGCACTCAGAAGTTGTGGCACACGGGCTTAGTTGCTCTGCGGCATGTGGGATCTTCCCAGACCAGGGCTCGAACCCATGTCCCCTGCACTGGCAGGCGGATTCTTAACCACTGTGCCACCAGGGAATCCCGAAGTAAAATATTTAAGTCATATTTTTAAACAATTGATAGTCAGAATATCTGAATTAATCAGTAATGACCAACACTTAAGAATAACTTCTACCAACGCCTTTCACAATATCCTTTTTGGATGGAATAAAGTCATGCTAAAGTATTTTGGATTTGAATAAGTAGGGAAGTTGGTATTGTTATTCACAATATGTGGATATTTGATTTTTTTTAAGTACACATGTATAGACATTATCGAACTAAAACTACTTAAAACATTAAAAATATGTATCTTTATAGTACAGAATACTTATTTTCCAAAGCTAGCAGTTCAGTTAAATAAAGTAATTGATAAGTCTTATTTGGTGAAAATTGCTATCCCAATTCAGTAAGCCAAATACATTTCCCAAATAGCCATGTACTATCCTGTTAACTTAAGTCTATTTAATCTACCAATAACTTACTGAGTTTCAGCTTTCATTTCATTTGTGAAAAAAATTCTCAATAACTCATCTTTCTTAGAATAGTCATAAAATGTATCTAAAAACAGGAAGTTAATATTTTTTTAATTACCCAAACTCTATCTTTGAGTTTAAAAGTCTGATTTAACAAGCATTCACTTTTTAAGTATTGATAGAAAACAAATTAAAATAGAGTCAGGCCAGCCAATAAAACTGATAGGATTTTAGAAGCCACCTCTATATGGAGCCCACCTATATTAGGTCATGCCTGGTATCAAGCATGTGTTTTCAATCACCAAATGGTAATTTTCTATGTCTCACATTGCTGAGCTTTTGTCAGTCTGTTCTTATCTTATGAGTACCTTTAATAACACAGTTAATCTATCGCTGCTTAATTCAAGATATTTTAGCAGAAGAAATGGTAAAGCATATTTCAAATCTCTATGCCAGTTATACTATGGCAGCGAGCTTCCTTGTTCCTGGTTCTACGGTTCTACTAAACTCAATGACTCTTACCACAGAGAAAAGAGCTGTTTCCTTGCTTTATGCATATTATGACACTTTTCATAGAGACATAATAATAGTAGAAATAAAACAACAAATACAGATTTAAATGAAAATGGATGTCTCATCAGCCATTAGCCGATGTAGGTCACAGGAATCAGATGACATTGGTTTGTTGAGATAGCCGGTCTATTTCGGAAAATAATTCTCTAATGCTCTCAAGATATTGAGTAACTTAAAATGAAACAAGGTCGAATTTAACCTACATTAAAGGAGGGAAGAAGTAGCAAAGGCTTACAGAAATTCAAGTCTAAGGTGATTCACAGTGACCCACAGCTACAGCTGCAAATTCAATTCCAGCTTCCCCCAGAACTCCTGTCCTTCAAATGATTGCTTGAATTGTCGCAATTCCTCCATTTTCCAGTCTAATCTGGAATATCAATGAAACCACAGAAGCAGACTCACACACAACACAATTTCCTGAGGAAGTCATTCTACAGCTAACATCACTGAACACAAGTGCTGTCTATTAGTCTAGTCCGTTTGTTTTTCTTTAGCTGATGGGAAACATTCCGAGGGCTCTCAGGGCCAAAAGGACTACACATTTTTAAAATGCCATCTATCCCTGAAGCTGGATTATAATAAGCAGATAAAGAGACAGGAACATCGTGGAAACAATTTGAAAAGATTTTTCTTTCTGTCCATCAATCCATCATCCAGGTGACCCTTCCCAATTATGGCTACTTTCATAATCTGATTGCCTTTTGCATTAAAAAAAAAATCAGCTTTAGCCACAAGATAAAATATCAAATACACTGGGAACACCAACTCCTTTTATCTTGAATGTACTTAGCAAAACACTAATGCAAAACTGCTCTGTTCCACAAATCAGCAAGTCATCATTCATGTGATCAACCATCCAATGATTTATTTAACACCCGCTATGCACCAGGCACTGGAGCAGATGATGTGGCCTGTGGTTACCTATCCAATCTTCTTTTTGTCATGCCCTGGTTCGAAGCCCACACTCTAGCCACTTTGAGGCACTTACACTTCTCTAAAAGTAATGTGCCTCTCTCACCGCTAACTAAGCCTTTTGCACGCACATCATTCTCTTAGCTTGGGATGCTGTCCCTCCCATTTTTAGTATGGAAAAATTCAGCCCAAATGTCCATCACCAACTCCAAGAAGGCTCCCCTCATCCCTCTAGCTGGGTTAGATGCCACTAGTATGTTCTCTAAGGACCCCTTTCTATAATGATCATATTCTATTTACTTGTGTCTCCCCCATTGGAAAGTGAGTTCCTTAAGGGCAAAAACCTACACATACCCCATATTTGGCCAACCGAGGGGTTCAGTGGCCTCCTCTTTACCTGCTGTCTCCTCCAACCAAAATGAATACCCTAAGGACAGGATCTGGTCTGTCTTGTAGTCTTTCCTTAGTACCTAAGCAATGACCGGCATTCAGTAAGTGCTCAATAAATGCTTGTAGAATGAATGAAAACTGATAGAAACCAGGCCATTTTTGAAAAATTAAGGATATATGGTCACCAGTATTTGTAGGCAATTCAGAAATCATGAGCATGATTAGATTCATGCATTTAACAGTATGCTTTCATTTACCTCTTCCCAGAATAGTAAGTTCATTAAAGGAAAGAGTTACTACGTTGGTAACTAAACTTAGACGTTAAACTAGTACTTCGACAAAATAATTTGAATCTATGCCTCATAAAGTCCACTGGAGGCTGAGCAAATCAGTGCCTGTGGGGTTTGGTTCCAAGGTTAATATCTGTAAAAAGCTCCCTGGGTGATTGTGATGTCAACTGAGGGTTGAGAGCCACTGATAATTCCTTATTCTAACTAAAAAGGGCTCTAATAATCTACCCCCAAACAGGCACTCTGGAACACTGCTCTTGAGAGAACAAATCAGTAGGAGGGGAATGCGTCATTATCTAATAAAGCTACTTATGATTTTACCTTCTACTCAGTAATTCCACTTCTAAGTATTCACTCTGAAAATACACCTCCATAAATACAAAATAACATGTTCACAGTAATTCATTCATTTCACCATTATTTGCAATAGCAATATGCTGGAGAACAAATAATCTAATTCCCATTCATCGAAACTAATTGATTTCTACTCCCCCAATGAGTAGCATGTGGTCGTACAAAAGAATGAGAAAGGGCTTCCCTGGTGGCGCAGTGCTTGAGAGTCCGCCTGCCCATGCAGGGAACACGGGTTCGTGTCCCACTCTGGGAAGATCCCACAAGCCGCGGAGTGGCTGGGCCCGTGAGCCATGGCCGCTAAGCCTGCGCGTCCGGAGCCTGTGCTCCGCAATGGGAGAGGCCACAGCAGTGAGAGGCCCGCGTACCGCAAAAAAAAAAAAAAAAAAAAAAAAAAAAAAAAAAAAAAAAAAAAAAGAGGATCTGTGACTCCACAGTGATACTCAAAGGAAAAAACATACAGGAAGAGAAGGGGGAAATTAAGAGAGGAATTGAGGAGGGGGGGTACTTTTTAAATTGACAAACGCTGGTTTACAGATGAATAAAACGATTGATTAAACTTAAAAAACACTGTTTTGCCATCTCCAATGTAGGAATGATTTAGGCAAAGATCATCAATAGATACTAAAAATCATTGGATGAAATGCTTATTGAAAGGCAGGATATTTACATGCCTCAAAGTATCGGCTCACAGACTGCTTATTAAATGCTAAAGAGGAAAGTCATCCTTACAATGTGCAGATCAGGGAGATATCACCTTAATCAAGTCGAATTTAGCATAATTAGCACACCCACAATGCAGACTGATGCGTCATCGTCCTCCTGCAGTGACGCAGGGAAATATTGCTAAATATTGCTGTGCCAAAATACTCATTTTGAACTTCACCATGAGGGAACAAGATATGTAGGGCTGGTATGGGCTCCTCAAAACTGTCAATTGAGTGGAAAGGCAAACAAAGGCAAGGAGGCTGTTCCAGATCATAAGAGACTAAGGAGACATAGTAACTAAATCCGATGCATGATCTTTGATGTGATCCAGGATTGAGGTGGGGGAAAACTCTACCGTGATAAAGGACATTTTTGAGCATGGACGGTATATTAGATGACATTACTGACTTAATGGTGAATTTCTTAACTGTGATGATGTGACTTTGCAGGAGAATGTCCTTGTTCTTGGGAGATACATGCTCGAAGTATTCCAAGGTGAAGGGTCATCATGCTGCAAATGTGGTGAAACATTAAAACTCATCTCCATTCCACCTGTTTAGTCAGTCCTTCTATTTCTAAGATTATAGGTGAGAGAAAGCCTCAATACAGCTAAAGCAAATCTCTCACACTTGTAGAAAAGCTGTCAATTGCCCTTTAAAAACTTGCATGAGGGGCTTCCCTGGTGGCTCAGTGGTTGAGAGTCTGCCTGCCGATGCAGGGGACACGGGTTCGAGCTCTTGTCTGGGAAGATCCCACATGCCGCGGAGCAACTAAGCCCGTGCGCCACAACTACTGAGCCTGCGCGTCTGGAGCCTGTGCTCCGCAAAGGGAGAGGCCGTGACAGTGAGAGGCCCGCGCACCGCGATGAAGAGTGGCCCCCGCTCGCCGCAACTGGAGAAAACCCTCGCACAGCAACGAAGACCCAACACAGCCAAAATAAATAAATAAATTATTTTTTAAAAAAAACAAAAAACTTCCATGAGGACCTACAAAAATAAAACTCCTTGACTGTTATGGGCTGAACGGTGTCTCCCCACCTCCCTCCCCCTCCCCCTAGATTCCAGCATCCAAGTCCTAACCCTCAGTACTTCAGAGTGTGACTATATTTGGAGACAGGGCCTTTAAAGAGGTGATTCAGGTAAAATGAGACCATTAGGGTGGCCCGAATCCAATGTGACTATGTCCTCAGAAGAAGGGAAAATTGGGGCACAGACAGATATTTTGAAGAGCATGTGAAGACACAGGGGAAAGATGGCCACCTACAAGCCAAGGAGAGAATCCTCCAGAGAAACCAACCCTGAGGGCGCCTTGATCTTCGGCTTAGCCTCCAGAATTGTGAGAAAATCAACTTCTGTTGGTCAAGCCACCCAGTCGGTGCTTCTGATTACGGCAGCCTGAGCAAAGTCGTACACTGACTTGGTGCTTTTCTTGATTAATTTTCTCTTTTGCCAGGCACAGTTCCTGGCTCTCATTGCCCAGAGGCACTCTTCTCTCCAGGACTCCTCAGAGGTGGCACACGAGGTCCTTCGATCTGGCCCCCATTAATCACACCGGCCCCATCTCCCACCCCCACCCCCTCCCCAGGCTCCAGGACACACTCCAACTCCTGGTTTCTCACCTCTGTGCCTTTCTTTGAAGAAACACACACACTGTTCCTCCTGACTTGAAGGTATCTCTCCACAACCCTTACAAAGTTGAAGGTTCCCTCCTCCCCAGCTCCTCAGCCCTTTGTCAGCCCCTATTAAACTCCTTCCCATGATGCATTAAGACTACTTGTTCACTCAAAGTTCTCACCTCAAGACTCTGGTTCCCCTAGAGCAGGAAATATGTGTTCTTTATCTTTGTAAAGCACAGCATTTAAGCACATGCTAGGCATTCGTATCTTCTGTGAATTAAGTTACCATGAAATACAAACAATCCTATACAGTCAATTTCAGACTCTTTTGGCTTTTCACTTATTTGGCATGTTCAAGGGACCAGAGCATCATCACAAAAAGGACTCTAAAGATCAGCCCTGTCACCAAAGGCAGAAGAGTAATACTTAAATCCTCCCATCAGCCTGTACTTGGAGCCAGCCAGATTTTCATTAGCATTAACAGAAATGAATCTCAGAGAACTGAGATTAAGCGAAATGTACCTCAATGTGAGCTTAAAGCAACCTCTCTTTCTAGAATAAACTGCTGTAATCCTTCTGAAGTCCCCGGCAAACCACCCCTCCTGCCCAACTTGGCCCCAAAGCATCTATGGATAGCCACGGAGCGTCCCCAAATGGCACTGACATTCATGGCGAGGAAGCGATGGAAGAGCCACCATTTACCAGGATGGCACTGGAGGGTCCAGCAAAGGACAGCACATAGATTGCTGCACGTCTGCTGTTCAAAGCCCCTCTCAAGGTCCCTGCTTTCACCTCCACATCCAGATCTATCAAAGTCTTAGACCCACCCTTTTCTCAGGACTCAACTCCTTGCCCCCCATTTACTTACTCCCCTCCTGGGGAACCCTTGGCATTACATAGCCTTTTATAGGCAGATGCTCCTTTATCCTAAACTGACAATTTCCCGTTTGCTCCTTCCTCCTTGTCCCTCCTGGAACCTGCTTGTCTGATAAAGACAACACAATGTCCCAATCCACCTTCAACCTCCTCACTTGTCTGCAGTCGGAGCTGAACTTTGCACCACCTTACACAACTTCAATAAACACGAATACCCGTAGGACCTCACATTGTTGCAAAAAACAAATAACTACCCCCCTCCCCAAACCACTTGAAAGTAAGTTGCAGACTTGAGGTTCCATTACTCTTGTATACTCAAAGTATTTCCTATTTAACTGAAGTAGGACCATTAAAATCAGGAACTTAACACTGGTACACTACCACAGACTTCATTCAGATTTCACCAAATATCCTAATAATGCAAAGGGATAGAATCCAGAGTCACATGCTGTATTTACTTGTCATGTTTCTTCATTCTTCCTCAATCTGGAACTGTTCCTCAGTCTTCCCTGACTTTTATAACCTTGACAGTTTGAAGATTACCATAAGTTATTTTGTAAAATATCCCTAAATTTGAGTTTGTCTGATGTTTTCTCATGAAGAAATTCAGGTTTCCTTTTTTTTTTTTTTTTTTTGGCAGGGGAGAGGGGAGATATTACAGAAACAGTGTTGTAATTTCCTCCTTCTATCTTAGCAAGTGATTGTGTTACAGTAACTTGATCACTTGTGTCTCCCAGGTTTCTCCAAGGTAAAGTGACTCCTTAATCCCTCTCTCTTTTGTATTTAACGAATACTGGGTGGGCCAAAAAGTTCGTTCTGGTTTTGCATCACAGCTAACAAAAACCCGAACGAACTTTTTGGCCAATCAAATATTTTGTGGAGATAGCCTGAGACTATGTAAATCCTGTTCCTTATCAAGCTTTCAGCCACTAATTTTAGCACACTTTAACACCTGAATTAACCATTACGTGATGACTGCCAGTGATGCTTTTTAATTCTACCTTTTATTCTACATTACTGGACATTCTACAGAAGACAGAATGTCCTCTTTTCCTTATTTATTTTATTCATATTAGTATGGGTTCATTGATTTTATATTATTTAATGAATTATGGTCCATTACCGCTATATTTATTTTGATGCTGAAAACCACCCAGGTTTGGCTGTTGGGAGCTCCATCAACCTGGCTGCTATGTCCTTCTGACATGCCCCACCATTCTTTGAGCACTTCCTTACTTTGTGGCACAAAAAGGTGCTTTAGGCTCATCTTATGGTTCCCCTTCCTCAGGCCCAGAATCAGATTTCTCCAAGGAGCCCATTCCTTTTAGTTGCAGAATGGTATTTAGAAACGAAGATCTGGCTTATAGATGTGCTCATGGCCATTGGATATTGCTACTCTCAGGCCCTGTAAGTGGACACAGCTAGGAAATATATGTAACCTCTGAGCTCCCCTGGAATGTCTAAAGTTTTGCTCCTATGAAGTAGAAAAGCCTCAACATCAGTAAAATCTCCTAGAATCCTACAACTTGAACTGGTCTGTATTTTCTTCATAACCCACAACCCCAAGGAGCTAAGTCTACAGAGTGGGGTCCTGTCTCTCACAGCTCTTCCTCCTCCCTCCTCTTCCAAAGCCTCACACTCTGGTCTGGAAGCTCCTAGTTCCATCTGATGAGTCATCCTTGGTCTCTCTCCTAGTCATATACTGTTTGCCTCTAACTTCTTGGCTTCATAGGTAGACTTTCAGAGTCCCTGGGTCCCAGGCAGCCCAAGAGCCAGGCTTGCCCTGAACACAACTCCATTCCAGCTCCCAGAACCCAGGACCCCAGGGACCTGTTTGTTCCAGTGGAGAACACCCCCATGGAAAATCAGCACCAAAAAGTATTTAAATACTTAATTGTAGTCCATCTTAGCCATCCATTTATCTCTAATGGATTAAAAAATAGTTTTAGATTGTGAAGCAAAGTGATTTGTACCTTTTTGGGTTTGTGAGGATTATTTTTGTCCCAAGGTCAAAATATCTGTCCCAAGGTCAGATAGTCCTGCATTTTTAAGCTTTTCTTTCTCTGCCTCTGACACCACAGTTTTCTAAAAGCACCATTGTTATTCCTCCCTCTACTGATCTGCACAGCTTCCATCCCCAGAAGCATGTGTCCATCTAGGTAAACTTGACATGACATACAAATCGTCTGGTCCTAATACCTACTGTAGGAGCCTGATAGAGGGTAAAGAATACCCACAGAATACATGAAACAGCCACATTCATAGGAAAGGCGATCAGAAGTCAGCCTCAGTCCATTTTAGATTCTGTCTTCTGCCTTTTAGAAATTCCTACAGGGCTCTATACATGATGGATATTTAATAACATTGTCAGGCTAACTAGCAGTGATTTCTAGTGGGTACCCATAAAAAGTCATTACAAAGTCCTATAATTTTGGACCTTTAGGCTTTCATTTTTCCAAGGTGGGAGAGGCATGTAATAAATATCTCCAGAACCACAATGTGATATGACAATAGCTATTAAGGCTCAAAGAACCAATATCCATGAAGTAGTCCCTTATCCATTAATAATAGTTATAAAATGTCATATCCTATAGCTAGGCTGTGCTGCAAATCTTATAGTCTTTATTTAAGCATAAATAAATGAGCACAAGCTGGGTCTGACTTTTATTGGTGTAAAGTAGTGAGATCTTCGTAACCATCACTTCAAACATGAATCCATGAATTCTGAGTCAAGGCCTTCCTTTTCTAGCCTAATGAAGCTCAGCGATTCTGAGAAAAACAGAAAAGCAGATTCTGAGAAAGTGATGAAGGGTGCAGACCCCTCCATCTCTGAGAGGGTAGAGATGCAGAAAAATACACATAAGCACACAAACAGAATTGTGCCTATAACTTCATGGAGTTTGACCACCAAAGCCCCAGATGGAGAATGCCCTAGGCCATTACTTCTCAAACTTTAATGTGCCAGTGAATCACCAATGAATCACCAATGCTGCTTTGAGTGGCAAAGTTCTAGAATAGAAGTTAACACACTTTTTCTGTACAGGGAGAGATGGTAAACACTTTAGGCATTGTGGGTCTTACTGTATCTGTTATCACTACTCAACTCTGCCATCCGAGCAGGAAGCAGCCATTTACAATATGCAAGCGGACGGACGTGTCTGTGTTCTAATAACACTTGATTTACAGCGACAGGAGGCAGGCTGGATTTGGCCCGAGGACTACTCTGGAAGGTATCGCTTCAAAGTCAGCACAAGGACTATAATAGCAAATCACAAAACTCAGGTCACTTCTGATATTTTTAAGGGCTCACATTCATTTTTACCACAAATTTTGTCATATTCACTCTGTTATTTACTTACCCAGAAATTCCCATTACTGCATTTTTCCCTACTGAACAATTTGTTATGAGCAAGCCATTGTTCCATTTTTCAACCAACACAATGAAGATCAGAATAATTCCACGTTATAAACATTTCCTGAAAGGGCTTTTGCAGCCTAGTTTTCTGACTCTCAGCCAAGTTTTATTAATTGACAGCTGACCACACACATGATGCAAAAGCAGAGCACAATCTTTCGTGTTCCAAGCTGCCTATGTCTCTCCTGGAGGCCGCCGTCATTTCTTTAACAAGCCTAGCAGCTGTCAGACTCAGGCCAAGAGTCACAAGGGCTTTGTTTCCCTAGAGACTTATTTTCACAAAAGTTAGGACTCACAGGAGGTGCTTCTCTGGCTGATCCTTCCTTCATGGTAAGAGGTCCGATGCTTGCCACGAGTGCCTTCCTGGGTCAGCAAGTGTCACCCAGTCACTTTCTGTTTCCCGACTCGGTTCTGGCAGTACCCATCAACCACAACCGCCTAACTCCCCAGAATCGATGTGATAGAACGGTTTTCCTCCCAAGTGTCCTGCATTTTAAAGCTCAGGCCTGGCCACGCGCCTGGCGACCTGCTCTATGGGAAGGATGTTAGAACGGCCCACGTGGGCTTGTACCAGGGGAATGTGGATAACCACTTCTGAGTGATTGGGAAAACTATTTTCTTTACAACTCATGCAGATACCCACAGAAAAACCAGCTCCAGCTAGAAATGATTTAAGTCCACGGTGTATTTCTAGCCATTTCCACTGGTTTCTCAATCAAGCCTCACCAAACTAGATGTCAACTTTCTTCAGGATTGCAGCTATGGTATAAAACTCTATATGGGGGGGCTCCCCTGGTGGCGCAGTGGTTGAGAATCCGCCTGCCGATGCAGGGGACGCGGGTTCGTGCCCCGGTCCGGGAGGATCCCACATGCCGCGGAGCGGCTGGGCCCGTGAGCCGTGGCCGCTGAGCCTGCGCGTCTGGAGCCTGTGCTCCGCAACGGGAGAGGCCACAGCAGTGAGAGAGGCCTGCGTACCGAAAAAAACCAAAAAAAACAAAAAACCCTATACGGTATTCTAGGCGTCTAAAAAGCACAGTGAAACTCTACAGAGCACAAATGTTATCATTTTGTATGAGAGTCAAAGTCAAATTCATAGCAAACTTCTTTTATAAAATCCCAACTAATGGGAATTTAGTTATCAGTAACAGAACACTGGAAATCATAAAAATGATAACCTACTGCCATCCTTCACGTGGCAAAGGGCATCCATCGCCTCGATCTGGTGCAGTAAAGCCACACTCCCTCTGGTGGGTTCCACGCACTTGTTTCATCGTTCGTGTGTGAGAAGTGTATTCGGGTCTGCAGTGTATTCATGCACAGCACGTTTCACCTAGAAGGTCAGATTCTTTTTCTAAGTACTAGCCCAAATGATCCAACAAATTATTTATCTTACATCTATCCAGTAACTCTGAGGGTTATGAGAGAAGAAAAGTAATGAAAGCATGGGTCTGTAGGCCATATGTGCTTAAAAATTGTACCTCCATCGAGGGCAATAAGATGCAGTGAAACTTGATTTCTCAAGGGAACATGCAAAATGCATTTTATCCTAGTCCTTAAAGGCTCTGATGAACTTTAGATATTCACAATGGCCTTGCAAAAAGGCATTTATTCACCTACTCACCCTAGTGACAAACAATTTATGTAGGGCAAATAAGAAAGTGCCTATTTCATTCCTTTTATTCCCTCCGTTCCTCCAAGGGACCGACCATAAGTGAATCTGAGGGTAGAAAAATGTTGGTGACACTATAGGATATTTATGCTAAGAGGGAAGATGGGTTAAGATGATTTTCTTATTCATTTATAGACGTGACAGCTTTGGCTGTGCTCTAGAAGAAGGGAAAGGCTAGGGAGGTAAGATAAAACTCGGTTAAACAATGACGATGGCTCAGAGTGCCAGATCTGTTGCCAAGTTCACACACCAGCCCCACACCAGCTAGGCGTACAGTGCATGCCATTCAGGCCACCACTCAAACTGACTGGGCCACGCAGACGCTTTTGTGCTAGGAAACATCCACCTTTCGTCTAATTAGGTGCTGAAATTTGATGTTTAGAGTCACAAAAGTTTCTTCCCTTACAACAGATTTTGGGAGTTTTTCTATCGCCTCATCTCACATGGGTAGATACATTCATTCGTATTTTCAGACGTTGCTCAGTTTAGGTGACTACCCTCTAAAGCACTCCCCAGTCTTCGAGAAACTGTCTTCCCATAACAGAGGTAGCTCGGCTGACAGTCCTCCCAATTAAAACCATCTCCTAATAATCATTTGCATGTGGTGGACCTGACTGTAAGCCCACTCAAAAATTTAGCCAACACACGATTTCATGAGTCTCAGTCCAGCCATGCTGGCTCTTGTCCTTGGCTTCTTCCTAACCTTAAAAAAAAAATCCTCAGATTATTTTGGAAAGTGGCTACAATATCATGAAATGAAAAACTCAAAAGGAGGGTAGAGTCAAGATGGCGGACTAGGAGGACACGGAATTCACGTCTCCGCACAACTAGGGCACCTACCTGGCACTGGTGGGGGAACACAGGCACCTAAGGGGATGGGAGGAACCCACAGCGACCAGTTGTTTCAAATTACACTTTTATTTTTCCTAATATATTTTTTATCTAATTTATTTTTTAATTCTTTGATATTGTACTGCTTCCTTCCTTCTTCCTTCTTTCTTTCTTTCCTTCTTTCTCTTTCTTTCTTTCTTTCTCTTTTTGCCATGCCACACAGCTTGTGGGATGTTGATTCCCAGGCCGGAGGTTGGGCCCGAGCTCCTGTGGTGGAAGCTCTGAGTCCAAACTGCTGGGCTAACAGAGAACCTCAGACCCCAGGGAATATTAATCAGAGTGAGGTCTCCTGGAGGTCCTCATCTCAGCACCAAGACCCAGCTCTATCCAACTGCCTGCAAACTCAAGTGCTGAACACCTCAGGCCAAACAACTAGTAAGACACGAATACAGTCCCATCCTTTAAAAAAATAATGAAAGAAAGAAATGACAAAAAAAATATGTTACAGACAAAGGAGCAAGGTAAAAACCTACAAGACCAAATAAATGAAGAAGAAATAGGCAACCTACCTGAAAAATAATACAGAGTAATGACCAAAATCTCAGAAACAGAATGGAGAAAGTACAAGAAACATTTAACAAGGATCTAGAAGAACTAAAGAGCAAACAAACAGTGATGAACAATACAATAACTGAAATTAAAAATACTCTAGAAGGAATCAATAGCAGAATAACTGAGGCAGAAGAATGGATAAGTGAGCTGGAATATAAAATGGTGAAAATTACTGCCAGGGAGCAAAATAAAGAAAAAAGAATGAAAAGAATTGAGGGGCTTCCCTGGTGGCGCAGTGGTTGAGAGTCTGCCTGCTGATGCAGGGGACATGGGTTCGTGCCCCAGTCCGGGAACATCCCACATGCTGAGGAACGGCTAGGCCCGTGAGCCATGGCTGCTGAGCCTGCGCATCCGGAGCCTGTGCTCCGCAATGGGAGAGGCCACAACAGTGAGAGGCCCACGTACCGCAAAAAAAAAAAAAAAAAAAAAAAAAAAAAAAAGAGAGAGAAAAGAATTGAGGACAGTCTCCGAGACCACTAGGGTAACATTAAACACTCCAACATTCGAATTATAGGGGTCTCAGAAGAAGAAAAGAAAAAGAATGGGTCTGAGAAAATATTTGAAGAGGTTATAGTCAAAAACTTCCCTAACATGGGAAAGGAAATAGTCAATCAAGTCCAGGAGGCGCAGAGAGTATCACATAGGATTAACCCAAAGAGAAACATGCTGAGACACATATTAATCAAACTATCAAAAATTAAATACAAAGAAAAAATATTAAAAGCAGCAAAGGAAAAGCAACAAATAACATACAAGGGAATCCCCATGAGGTTAACAGCTGATCGTTCAGCAGAAACTCTGCAAGCCAGAAGGGAGTGGCAGGACATATTTAAAGTGATGAAAGGGAAAAACCTACAACCAAGATTACTCTACCCAGCAAGGATCTAAACAAATTAAAACCTTTACAGACAAGCAAAAGTTAAGAGAATTCAGCACCACGAAACCAGCTTTACAACAAATGCTAAACAAACTTCTCTAGGCAGGAAACCCAAGAGAAGGAAAAGACCTATAAAACAAACCCAAAACAATTAAGAAAATGGTAATAGGAACATACATATCAGTAATTACCTTAAATGTAAATGGATTAAATGCTCCAACAAAAAGACATAGACTGGCTGAATGGATACAAAACAAAACCCGTATATATGCTGTATACAAGAGACCCACTTCAGACCTAGGGACATATACAGGCTGAAAGTAAGGGGATGGAAAAAGATATTCCATGCAAATGGAAATCAAAAGAAAGCTGGAGTAGCAATTCTCATATCAGACAAAATAGACTTTAAAATAAAGACTATTACAAGAAACAAAGAAGGACGCTACACAATGATCAAGGGATGAAGCCAAGAAGATATAAAAATTGTAAATATTTATGCACCCAACATAGGAGCACCTCAATACATAAGGCAAATGCTGACAGCCATAAAAGGGGAAATCGACAGTAACACAATCACAGTAGGGGACTTTAACACCCCACTTTCACCAATGGACCAATCATCCAAAATGAAAATAAATATGGAAGCACAAGTTTTAAATGATACATTAAACAAGATGGACTTAATTGATATTTATAGGACATTCCATCCAAAAACAACAGAATACTCTTTCTTCTCAAGTGCTCATGGAACATTCTCCAGGATAGATCATATCTTGGGTCACAAATCAAGACTTGGTAAATTTAAGAAAATTGAAATCTTATCAAGTATCTTTTCCGACCACAATGCTATGAGACTAGATATCAATTACAGGAAAAAAACTGTAAAAAAATACAAACACATGGAGGCTAAAAAATACGCTACTAAATAACCAAGAGATCACTGAAGAAATCAAAGAGGAAATCAAAACATACCTAGAAACTAATGACAATGAAAACACAACAACCCAAAACCTATGGAAGCAGTCCTAAGAGGTAAGTTTACAGCAATACAATCCTACCTCAAGAAACAAGAAACATCTCAAATAAACAACCTAACCTTACACCTAAAGCAATTAGAGACAGAAAAAAAAAAACAAACCCCAAAGTTATGAGAAGGAAAGAAATCATAAAGATCAGATCAGAAATAAAAAAGAAATGAAGGAAACAATAGCAAAGATCAATAAAACTAAAAGTTGGTTCTTTGAGAAGATAAACAAAACTAATAAACCATTAGCCAGACTCATCAAGAAAAAAAGGGAGAAGATTCAAATCAACAGATTTAGAAATGCAAAGGAGAAGTAACAACTGACTCTGCAGGAATACAAATGATCATGAGAGATTACTACAAGCAACTATCTGCCAAAAAAATGGACAACCTGGAAGAATTGGACAAATTCTTAGAAAAGCACAACCTTCCGAGACTGAACCAGGAAGAAACAGAAAACATAAACAGACCAATCACAAGCACTGAAATTGAAACTGTGATTAAAAATCTTCCAACAAACAAAAGCCCAGGACCAGATGGCTTCACAGGCAAATTCTAACATTTAGAGAAGAGCTAACACCCATCCTTCTCAAACTCTTTCAAAATATAGTAAAGGGAGGAGCACTCCCAAACTCATTCTATGAGGCCACCATCACCCTGATACCAAAACCAGACAAAGATGTCACAAAAAAGAAAACTATAGGCCAATATCTCTGATGAACATAGATGTAAAAATCCTCAACAAAATACTAGCAAACAGAATCCAACAGCACATTAAAAGGATCATACACCACGATCAAGTGGGGTTTATCCCAGGAATGCAAGGATTCTTCAATATACACAAATCAATCAATGTGATACACCATATTAACAAATTGAAGGAGAAAAACCATATGATCATCTCAATAGATGCAGAAAAAGCTTTTGACAAAATTCAACACCCATTTATGATAAAAACTCTCCAGAAAGTAGGCAGAGAGGGAACCTACCTCAACATAATAAAGGTCATATATGACAAGCCCACAGCAAACATTGTTCTCAATGGTGAAAAACTGAAACCATTTCTTCTAAGATCAGGAACAAGACAAGGTTGTCCACTCTCACCACTATTATTCAACATAGTTTTGGAAGTTTTAGGCACAGCAATCAGAGAAGAAAAAGAAATAAAAGGAATCCAAGTCAGAAAAGAAGAAGTAAGACTGTCACTGTTTGCAGATGACATGATAGTATACACAGAGAATCCTAAAGATACTACCAGAAAACTAATACAGCTAATCAATGAATTTGGTAGAGTAGCAGCATACAAAGTTAATGCACATAAATCTCTTGCATTCCTATATGCTAATGATGAAAAATCTGAGAGTGAAATTAAGGAAACACTCCCATTTACCACTGCAACAAAAAGAGTAAAATACCGAGGAATAAACCTACCTAAGGAGACAAAAGACCTATATGCAGAAAACTCTAAGATACTGATAAAAGAAATTAAAGATGATATAAACAGATGGAGAGATATACTATGTTCTTGGATTGGAAGAACCAATATTGTGAAAATCACTATACTACCCAAAGCAATCTACAGATTCAATGCAATCCCTATCAAACTACCAGTGGCATTTTTCACAGAACTAGAACAAAAAATTGCACAATTTGTATGGAAACACAAAAGACCCCGAATAGCCAAAGCAATTCTGAGAAAGAAAAACGGAGCTGGAGGAATCAGGCTCCCGGACTTCAGACTATACTACAAAGCTCCGGTAATTAAAGACAGTATGGTACTGGCACAAAACAGAAATATAGATCAATGGAACAGGATAGAAAGCCTAGAGATAAACCCATGCACATATGGTCACCTTATCTTTGATACATGAGGCAAGACTATATAATGGAGAAAAGACAGCCTCTTCAATAAGTGGTGCTGGGAAAACTGGACAGCTACATGTAAAAGAATGAAATTACAGCACTCCCTAACACCATACATACAAATAAACTCAAAATGGATTAAAGACCTAAATGTAAGGCCAGACACTATCAAACTCTTAGAGGAAAACATAGGCAAAACACTCTATGACATAAATCACAGTAAGATCCTTTTTGACCGACCTCCTAGAGAAATGGAAATAAAAACAAAAATAAACAAATGGGACCTAATGAAACTTAAAAGCTTTTGCACAGCAAAGGAAACCATAAACAAAACGAAAAGACAACCCTCATAATGGGAGACAATATTTGCAGATGAAGCAACTGACAGAGGATTAATCTCCAAAATATACAAGCAGCTCATGCAGCTCAATATCAAAAAAACAAACAACCTAATCCAAAAATAGACAGAAGACCTAAATAGACATTTCTCCAAAGAAGATATACAGATTGCCAACAAACACATGAAAGGATGCTCAACATCACTAATCATTAGAGAAATGCAAATCAAAACTACAATGAGGTATCACCTCACACCAGTCAGAATGGTCATCACCAATAAATCTACAAACAATGCTGGAGAGGGTGTGGAGAAAAGGGAACCCTCTTGCACTGTTGGTGGGAATGTAAATTGATACAGCCACTATGGAGAACAGTATGGAGCTTCCTTAAAAAACTACAAATAGAACTACCATACGACCCAGCAACCCCACTACTGGGCATATACCTGGAGAAAAGCATAATTCAAAAAGAGTCATGTATCACAATGTTCACTGCAGCACTATTTACAATAGCCAGGACATGGAAGCAACCTAAGTGTTCATCGACAGATGAATGGATAAAGAAGATGTGACACATATATATACAGTGGAATATTACTCAGCCATAAAAAGAAACGAAATTGAGTTATTTGTAGTGAGGAGGATGGACCTAGAGTCTGTCATACACAGTGAAGTAAGTCAGAAAGAGAAAAACAAGTATCGTATGCTAACACATATATATGAAATCTAAAAAAAAATGGTTCTGATGAACCTAGGGGCAGGACAGGAATAAAGATGCAGACCTACTACAGAATGGACTTGAGGACACGGCAGGGGGAAGGGTAAGCTGGGACGAAGTGAGAGAGTGGCAGGGACATATATACACTACCAAATGTAAAATAGATAGCTAGTGGGAAGCAGCCGCATAGCACAGGGAGATCAGCTCGGTGCTTTGTGACCACCTAGAGGGGTGGGATAGGGAGGGTGGGAGGGAGACGCAAAAGGGAGGAGACATGGGGATATATGTATACATGTAGCTGATTCACTTTGTTATACAGCAGAAAATAACACACCATTGTAAAGCAATTATACTCCAATAAAGATGTTTAAAAAAAAAAGGCAAAAGTACAAGAGTCAGTTAGTACCAAAGAGTGGAGCACTTCTATCTGTTGCAGGCCCCCTTCTCCCCCTCTACCCACTGCATCTGTGCAATCTCATCTAATCCAATCTTGGCCTGACCTCAGGACTTGGTTGGTGCTGTTTCTGCTGCAAAGAGCCTTTTTTCTATCTCCTTGGCTGGACAACTCTTCGGTTTAGAGTTTGAGGTGGGGTGAAAGGTGGTCCCGAAACACAGATGCACACACGCAGAGCACGGCTCCTTCCTTTGCCCCCCACACTTCTCCCATGTAATTCCTTACGTAACGTTTGCTGGAGTGGAAGCCCCCTGAGGACCTGCCACCTCCCACCAACACCGAGCACACAGTAGGCAGGCACCATACATCCCGGTAAACTTGTAGAAACACTTATGAAAGGAACGTGAGGCACGGAAATATTACCACTGCTCACCTCTTCTTTATCGGTAGGGAGCCAGACAAAGCAGTGAATGAACTGATATCCAGAAGCACCAAACTGCCAGAAGAGAGAACTCTGCTTGGACAGAGTTGAAGCCCCCGGACCTTGGAAATTCACTAGTTGGAACCGGAAACTCAACTCTTGTGACCAATTAGCTTCAGGCCTTCTGCAAATCATTTACCCTCACTGATTTCAGCTTCCTCATCTGTTAAGGAGGAACAGCCATACCTATCTCCAAATATTGTTTTAAGGATTAAATGGGTTAGGAAGGTATCCAATGGCCAGAATATAATAGCTGCTCAAGGAACACTAGTGTTCTTTTCCCGACTCATAGTCTAACTTCAATTAGAAGTTAGCAATTAGCAACAGTGGCACTGCCAACAAGAAAACAGAACTTTCGGAAATAAAGATGTGGAGAGAAAAGCACAAGGAAAAGATACCAGAATAACACTGAAAAGCAAAAACATACCTAAAAGGGCAGCAAAGCTTTAACACACCAGCAAATTGGGGCTTTGCTCAATGTGTGCTTTCAATTTGCATGAGGTCTGCTTTTGTGGCTGGCTTGAAACCCTCATTGCACGATGCCATAACACACAGCCCTGCTCTAAAAGGATTTGGTGTTGTTATAGCCAGGCTGGTAAAACAGTGTCCAAAGTCTCTTGGCTCAGAATAAATTCCCACAAGTGTCCTGAATCTGTTAAGTATGCAAAGACGGTTTTGAATCAATGGAAAATATAGGCATCGCCTATTCTGCCTTGAGGCTTACTCTCAAAATCACTACAGCCACGGTTGTAAATATTTCTTTTTCCTAAAACTCACCTCAGAGAAAGCCAGCCACCAAGGGTGATATAATTTGAAACTAAAAGCTACCATTCAAACATTGACAACAGTCACAAATCTGAGGTCACCACTCGGGTTTCTCACAGACTTCTTACAGTTAACAGGTCCAGAATGGAATTCTTGGTCCCCTCCCCCAACCCATCCCCAAACCTGCCCCCCCAACAGTCCTCCCCATCTCAGCTACTGGCATCTGCATCCTTCCAGCAGCTCAAGCCAAAACCCTCAGCAGCCTCCGGGTCACCTCTCTCTGTCACACCTCATATTCCATCTACCCCATCAGCTTCACCTTTTAAAAAAATTCCCTAAATCTACTTCTCTCTACTCCACTGCCCCCACCTTGGTCCAAGCCAGCACCCCTCTCACCAGGCACACTGGCACTATCTTGGTCTGGCTCCCTGTCCCCTTTTATGCCCCTACCGTCTACTCAGTACTGCACCCAGGAAGACCCCACCACCTCCAGGGCTGAAGGGCAAAAGAAGGGGGCTGTCACCAGAATCAGTAAAAGTAGTCATGTGCTCTACCAGGAGGAGCTGAGAGAGAAGTAGGGAAAATGGGGCTCAGGGAAGGAGGGAACAGGTATGTGTTTTGACTTCTCTCTTCTCTTGTCCTTCCATCTCCTGCCAGTGGCACAACCCAACCTGAAGCCAGAGGGCAGGGAAGCCAGGGTGATGGAGCCCAAGAAGGTCTGGGAAGATGGGAGAATGATCTGGAGGGATGAATGGAGAATGTCCAGCACACCCTTGTTAGCCGATGGAGATCCTAGAGTCCCGTCTAGGGAAGAGCCTGCAAGGGGAGCCTGGAGGTGGCCATGAGCTTTCCTTACCTCCCTTCACTGTGAGCTGCTGATCCACTAGGACTTGGAGGCCAACTCTTTGGAGGGAAGTCCTGCCCAGGGCGGGTCAATAGCTCATAACCTAAGTACTAAGTCCCTTGTCCAAAGTTGGTGGTCTCTAGTGCCCAACACACAAAAACTGAGATGCAACTGCTGTGCGGTATAGCAGAGTTTCCATTCCTGCTACCGTGAAGTTGACCCTGAAGAATTCCCCTAGTCCCATGATTACAGTTTTGACAGCCCTGCTCTCTCTTCCAAAGTTATTTCAAATGCAGACTAAGTGACCAACCACTGAGCAATTATAGCAAATACCACAAAGTTCCAGGTGCCGTTAGCACCCACTCCCCCCAACAGCCACACAAAGGAAGGATTCGCTGCTGGGTTTAAGAAGTAACTGCCCAAAGCGACCTCTGAGTAGACTCCAAAGCCTGCGCAGTATTCTAAAATAGGAAAAGAAAAGAAGTTTTAGAATTGAATCCAATTTGAAAATTCTTAAACCTCTGATTTCAGATGATCCAAAACATAATGGATCTCTCTGTCATCCATGCAAATTGAATTGCTGTAGCTTGTGCAATTGTGTAAACTGACTCTCCATCCAATGAGGTAGAGGAGGACCCAGCTTCTGGATTAAGTTCTATCAATGATTTACTTTATGACCTTAGGCAATCTGCAGTCTCTCAGCAACCCAGTGTCCCTAACTCCAAGATAAATATGATGCTTCCTCATCCAAACCTGTCAGGGACCTATTGGGGTGAATTAGCTAATATATCCTTCCTGTCTCCTTCAGAGGCTCTTCTCACCCAACCTCCTAACTGTGGATTTTGCCCAAGGAGATAATAAAGTAGTGTGGAAAGCACGTCTGAGTCAGACTCATTTGGAAATAAAATGGTAGACCTTTCACTGATGGGACATTTGAACTTGGGCAATGTATCCAACCCTGTTGTGCCTCAGTGCCCCTCCTCTGTAAATAGTGAAAGCCAAGAAAGCACGACCTCATACAACTGCTGGGTTATAAAATGAGAGTATGCGTGCAAAGCCCTCAGGATATTGTCTGGCACAGAATACCCACCCGAAAGCAAAATGCAATCATCGCAAACATTACCATCATTATCATTCTCATTACCATTTTTCATAGGCAATTCTAAGTGGGATTGGTGAAAGCACAAAATTTCTTTGAGCACTCTCTAGAATTGTTCTATGTCCTTAAAATAATTGTCTTTTTTAGTCTGGAAAAGTAGAGTTGAAAATAACACAAACGGTTATTATGATCACCACCAAACTTGATTAATAGCTCTAATCACTAACGAAACCTAAGTGGCTGAAAAGCAGGGTCAAGCTATATAGACTTGATTAGAGCACAAGAAATTCATCCTAAGAGAAATCTTGGGAAAAGAGGATTTCATTTTGGAAAATTTTCTATGAAAAAGGTATAAATTTGCGACAGTAAGGGAAACCTGTTTGTGAATGGTACCCAAAAACTAAGTTAAAAAATAAACAACTTCATGAACCATAAAAATACCCAAATGCTTCTCTGAGCTCAGGGATCAGTCGAAAGCTTCCTAAAGCTCCTGCCTGGCATCCACACCGTGAGGACCCCACCCCTCAACTGTGAAATCTCCTGGTGCTCAGGGAGCTCCATCCGGACAGGGACCATGGGCCCTCAAGAGCTGGCACAGCACCGGGCAAACGGAAATGCCCAGTCACCATGTTTGCTCTGACACATGATTGACCATACGGCCAATCGGATCAGAGAACCATGTCCTCTCCCCAGGGGACCACTTGGAGCATCACTCCAACGACCTTCCTCTGCCCTGGTCCCTAGGACCATCAACTGATACCCGTAATTACAAGAAACATCTTAGGACCTTACTCTGGTTGGTGCAGATAAACCATTTGAAGTCTTACATTTCAGACCTATCAGAACCAAACAGGTTTTACTCACCCAATCCTACCCCATCACCACTTTGTACCAACATTTTAAAGCAAACTTTCAAACCATTAAAGCTCTAGACAAGAGTGTCTACTTTGCATAAACATTGTATCCATGGTATAGTTCCCAAAAGTAGTAGGTGTCCAATAAATATTTATTGAAGGGACAGGAGGAAGGAGGAAGGAAAAGAGGAGAAAACACTAACCCACGCTCCTGAGCTGCCCCCAAATTCAAGGGTAAGGATGTAGGCCATGGTGACACACCCAGGATGGGTGCCAGGTTTTCTACATGCCTTAGCCAATCCTTACGGCAGCCTTCTCAAGTATCTTATTTGCCCATTTCACAGATGCCAAAACTGAGGTACAGAGAGGTTAAATAGCTTCCTGAGTATCCCCCAGACAGTAAGTTTCAGAGCCAAGATCTAAACTGAGACAATGTAATACAGAGCTACACTGAAGTACCACCCTACTGTCTGGACACCCAAATTCACCTAGGGCAGCATTAAGCAGTCAAGCATTAGTGTTTCCATTTAGATGAGAAAGTTAAACCCAACTGGTTAAATGACCAGTAAGAAATCACATGACTTTCACAGGTACTAGAGCCAGTGCTTCTACTTGGTCACTTAGGACCCTAGAAAATAAGGACCCCATCTGTTCTTATCATGAATAGAATGAGCTTATGCTGCAGGCTTTCTATCATCTTTATAACTTCATGGCAGATTGCACACTAAAAATACAATAGCAACAATGTATAGCACCTTGTGATTTATAAAAATAATTTTATCTGTAATACCCTCCCTGTGACATACATAAGGTAGATAAATGTCACCAGCCGTCAAGGCCAGGGGGCCCTCAGTGACAGGGGGCCCAGAGAAGCCTAGAAGCACACGACAGCTCACGGCAGCCAGGAACACAGGGAGACAGCAATGGCAGCTTTCAACATTTTCACAGCTTCTGACTATACATGGCTCCAAAGGAAGAAATTTCAAAATGATTATTTTCTCCTTCAGATGGGAGACATAGGACATACAGTCCAAGTAAAACAGTTTTTTATCAGTTTTCAAGGGCTCGACCATTTGAGGAGAAAGCCTCAACGTCTTCCTTTTCTCCCCCCAACCATTGCTTTTAATAAACCCCTGGGCGAGATGAGGAGAAAAGTACTTGTTGATATTGTGTTTGCCATCAGCGCACATCAATCCGTGTGCTGAACCTCTCAGGAGTGTTGGCTAATACTTTTGTATTTCCTACTGGAAACACACCACAGCTCATAAACTGATGCGTTAATATCATTGAAAGATATAACAGCGAGTCCTCGGCACAGCATTTCCCCCCAAACTCAAAAGAACATCTAGCTACATCAGGCTTCAAAGAGAACTGATTTAAAATCTTGCTTAGCAAACACAGCACCTCTGCCGTGGATCTCAGCCTGGGCTGCCGGCTGCAATCACCTGCGGAGCCTTAGAAATCCCCCACGTTCAGGTTCTACCTGCAGAGGTTCCAATTTAATCGTCCTGGGGTGTGGCCTGGACATTGCACTTTTCAAAGCTTTCCCAGTGACTCTAATAAACATTCAAGTTTGAGACGCAGAGGTGCAGAAAGTGAGGCGCATACCCAGAAGCTCACCTAAAAAGTGACTCATGGGTGTTAATGACCGTGAACTATTTCACAATTAAGAATTATTTGATAACACGGATTTAATTTTTCAGACACAGTTTGTTCACTGCATAACTGAGAAGTCTTGACTCTTGTTCTCTGGGTCTTCCTGACCTACCGTAACCAACTTAACCTGGAAATCCAGTTGAATATAAAAATTCATTTTAAAAGTACTAACGTCTATGTAGCACTTTGAGATCTGCAAATATAGAAATACAAAGTCACATTTAACCATTACAAGAATGATGAGGTACGTAAGTAAGTGTATTTGTTTCCTATTGCTGCTGTGTGTGACAAATTATTGTTAAGTTTAGTGGCTTAAACAATATGAGTTATTTTTATAGTTCTTGAGGCCAGATGTCTCCAATCAGTCTCCCTTGGCTAAAGTAGGGTATGGGCATGGCTGGTTCCTTCTGGAGGCTCTCAGGGGAGAATCTGTGTCCTTGCCTTTTTCAGCTTCTAGAGACCACCTGCATTCCTAGGCTCAGGGCCCCTTCCTCATATCTTCTGTCTCCCCCTTATAAGGAAGAACCCTTGTGACTACACTGCACCCACGCGGATAATCCAGGATAATCTTTCCATTTCCAGACCCTTAATCACCTCTGCAGAGTCCCCTTTGCCACATAAGGTAACATTCAACAGTTCCAGGGATTAGAACAAGGACATCTCTGGGGACCGATATTCAGCCTGTCACAGAGTAAGGCAAACGTCACCAGCATCACCACTATGCCTATTGCCTCGGTCCACCACCGTCACTTTTCAATTGAAACTGAGGCTCAAGATCGCATGACTTAACCAGGTTCCACGTCTGGGACAGGGCTGAATTTAAACCCGATCTCATAACTCCAAGCCCCAGTCCTTTCGGCCGCTCCTGTTGCCTCCCCAGATATGGCAATGCCTGCAATACTGTTTTCTTTTCCAGGCTCTCACCATACTGTTAACAAGAAGTATTTCGACTCTGCCCCAATCATTATCTCTGTTCCTCAGCCAACAGATGCCAAGTGGAAACTTCCAGTTCTACTACCCCTGCTGGTAACCCTGTCTCAAGTCAGCCCCCTTCCCTATGGTCCAGCAGAACCAGCAAGGCACTGAGGCAGCAATTCATTTTACAGACTACGATGTCACAACTATCTGAGAGATTAGTCACACAAGAAAGTATATGGGCGGGGGGGTGTGGAAATGACAGCTCTCAGTTTTAAAAGAGCAAAACAATCTTAACTTGCTAAGACCTACACATATCAGTAACTGTCTCAAGAAAAATTTATAATAGGTGACATCCCCATCCTCCATGTTTGAAACAATCTATTTAGAATACATAGGAAACGGTCCTCTCAGTGATTTTCCATGGTTCCTTTCTCTCAAGCGAGGGAACTAGAGAGGGCTGACAGGGTGGTATTTAGAGCCTTAGTCTGTGGTCCGCTGGCGTGTGGTGTGTTGCAGCTGGGTAATCAGAAAGGAGTGGGCAAGGCTTCCTACACGAAGGATATTCTAATACGATGGTCACACTTCTCTTGATGCCTGGGGTGTACCGTCCCCTCCTCTCACTTGAACATCATGGAGAAGAAAAGAACCCAGCGTTGAGTCATAGGCACTTTAACAATGGGAGAATATAAACAAGCCAAGCAGATATCATCGTCAAGCTTACACCTTGCCTGTGTCTATGTGCAATCTGAAGAGAAAAAGGTAGTGAAGAAAAAACAAAAAAATCAGTGCCGCATCAGAATGCAACTGGTATAATATCAGCAAGTTACATGGTTTTCCTGGACGAAGATAATTCATTGTCTCAGTCCTCAAAACTATAAAATAACAGTGAATAGGGCTTGTAAAGGTCATGCCTTTACAAGAGTTCTTTACAAGAATTCACACAACCAGAATATTATATTTTAAATAAGCTAACGTGGTGGGGAGAAGGGGGGAGGGCAGTGCTGGAATACATTTTGTGGCTTGTGTTCATGCCAAATCCATGCTCTGAAACTATAACCTTACACACTTACAACCAATATTTGGAATGATTCTAAGGACAGCAAGATTCCCAGACATCTAAGAGTCAGTTTCAGTCACTATTTCAGAAAAATGAACCAATAAACTTTGTTAAGTTTTTCAAAAAGGGTAGCATCATAAGGGAATTCTGGTTTACCAGGAGTTAACAATAAACATGTTAATACAATTAGGATGTTCTAATCCACGTGATGCATTATTTTGGCAATATCATAGCCTCCAGATGGCCTGGCTAAATTAAAAAAGGGTACACCTGCTAAGGATGCCTTACTCCATACTTTATAGGACCACACAACGCTTCCAGATAGTTAAAGAGCCCTGGGTCCTTGTCCTGACTCCGCCACTAACTTGCTGTATAACCTGGACCCGTCACTCAATTTCTCTGGGTCTCAGGGTTCTCGTCTGTAAGGTGAGAGGGATGGTCAGGATGACTTCCAAGGGCTCCTCCAATTCCAACTCTAAAAGCTTGCAAAGACCCATTAACAAAATTTACTGGCTGACTCATCTAACATTAGATTCCGATTGAGCTGGCGAGTAAAAAGAAGATAACAGGGCTTCCCTGGTGGCGCAGTGGTTGAGAGTCCGCCTGCCGATGCAGGGGACACGGGTTCGTGCCCCGGTCCGGGAAGATCCCACGTGCCGCAAAGCGGCTGGGCCCGTGAGCCATGGCCGCTGCGCCTGCGCGTCCGGAGCCTGTGCTCTGCAACGGGAGAGGCCACAGCAGTGAGAGGCCCGCGTACCGCAAAAAAAAAGAAGATAACGAAGCTGATGTCTGAGACGGCTAACAACTAAAAGCTGGAAAACTCATGGAAGCTGGTGAGCAACATGGTGAAATACACATCGGGCTCCTCTCCTGGGATAGCTACAAAGCCTGGGGGTCCCAAGAGTTTATTGCAAACCCCCCTGAAGGTGCTTTGCTTATCTGCAGGAGGGTCCTCTTCATTCATGCTGCATCCTACTCAGCAGCCTCTCAAGTACCGGCTCAGAAGGGATGGGTGAGGTGGGGTGTTGCCCTTGGGACTCAGATCCCACACAAATATCATCGCTAGGGGCCTTCTGGCCACTGAACATAGCTCTCAAGGTCACTCTGATCCAGGGATTGCCGCCAGAAACTGAGCGTCTGGGGATTTGCTACACCTTCCTCCTCCTGTCCTTACTAGCAGCGGGGAAGGGGGGCAAGCTCTGTCCTCGAGGGCCCGCAAAATTAGCCACAGAAAATGAAAAGTGGATTCCAAGAGCTATTGAGCTCTCTCAGGATTTAGTTCCCTCAACAGCTCTCTCTACGGAACAAATATGCTTAAGTGGGAAAGCCCAGGAAAAAAAAAAAAAGTGGCAGGAAAATTGAGGACTTACTATAAAACTCATCTTTAAAAAGCCATAATTATCACAATAGTGCCACCTAAACATTTGCAAACATCCTTCAGCACAATTCCCCCTCTTTGAACAGCCCTCATCTAGATATAGTATGCTATTACTCAGGATAGCATTTTAAATTATTTAAGTAGTAAAACAAGGAAAAACCAGTATTTTTCAATCAAAACTCTGGAGTGAATATAATTAAAATCGATGTAGGGAAACAGGCATAAAAGAGAGAGAATCTGACTTTTTACCTTTATGCTGATAACTACTACTTACCAGTTGTATAATTAAGTCAGTTTTCAAACACTGTTTTGTGCATTACTCATTGGATAACCCCCAACACTGTAAGAGGAAGCAGGGTAGAAATTCTTCTATTTTGCTGATGAGAAAACTGAGACTTAGGATATTAAATGGTAAGCCCAAAGCTGAGTCACAATAAAAACCCAGATCACCAAATTTCTTATTTCAAAGTCTCCTCCAGGACACCACACACTGTGTCCCAGTGATTTCATCTGCATAATAAAACCAAAATAATTTTTATATCAAACACTGTCATATATTTTGCCTGGGCCTTGCTTTTGAATTTTCAGGCCCTCAGAATACTCTAGGTTGAATCTTGGCAACATGAAGCAAATTTCCAACTGCCACATAAATGGAGTTTTCTTTACAAGCAGCTGCAGGTAAGAACACGCCCCTCGCAGTCTGACGTTATTACTGTAGTTCACCTCCTAACCCACCGTTACTTCTTTTAAATGACCAGGCCTATGGTTCATGGCCATATTCTGATCGCACAAGGGCACAAAAGTAGCAAATAATCCCACAGTCCACTTCCAGGCCCTAGCCAGCAATCAGAAATCTGACTGTGGGTCTTTGTTCATTCTAGTTTTGGATGATACCATATCGCAAAACACCTCTCAGCCTCAGCCCTGTTAATCAATAGTCATTTAAAGTAAATTTGTCATGGAAGTGTTTAAACAACTACATTCAACAGTGTTTGCCAAAATAATGCATTTGCCCCATGATTATAAATGATCAAATAACTAAAACAACACAGCAGCAGCAAAAACAGCTCTAGTCTGTGCTGAGGTGGTTCGGTGTGAGCTTAGGTTCGTTTCTGGGATCCCCACTGTTACTAAACCCACTGAAATAAATGAAGCGGGGCTAAGACCCAGAGCAGGGCTGGGTAGGGGGTTGCTCTGTCCCAACCCTCTCTTCTCATAGCTGGAATCCCCTCCACCCACCCATCCACCCCAGTTTCTAGGACCAGCCCTAACCTTAGTGGAGATGTCTGAGTAATTTTGGTACAACCCTCTGGGACCCCACCCAAGTCCCTCCGACTGCTGGCTGGCTCTCGACCGTGACTTCCTGCCAAGGCTCCTCTACCTACACTTGAGTCCTTTCTTGATTCCTTAGCCCTCCGTGTCTGAAGCTCCCTGGGCTCCTGGCCGCCCTTCCATCCCTCAAGCCACCTGGACCTGCTGTCCCTACAACCATGTACCCCAGGACTGGGAGCCTGTCCTGAGATACTGCCCCCTCTGGAAATAGACTTCAGTTCTGTCTCCTTCAACCTCCTATTGCAACCCTCACCCTGAGGGGACCCCCTCCCTTCCCCAGCCCTCCTGCAGCTCCTCCATTTTATCTGGAAGTGGACTCCACCCATGGGCCCCACCAGACAAGTCTACAGCACTCCTTCTGGACCTGGCCAGACCCCGAGAACAAGACCGGCAGCTCCTCAATCAACCCTCTGCCTTTAGACCTTGCTCTTACTTAATTAAATGCCCCTGTCCGAGCCTAACATCTATTTATTCGTGGAGACAGAGCTCGAGGGAGGCTGTCCTCATCATCACCCTTCACTGGTTACTTGAGATCTGCCAGTGGCTTGCACACGGCCACCTATTAATTGCCTTGCAGACATCATGATGCAGCAAATTTCACTATTTTCACAGAGAGGTGAGAAACCTGAGATCCCATTTTAATAAGAAATGTGCTTAAATTCAGTTGGCAAGACCGGGGCAAAACCAGGACTAAATGCAGGCTGGCCTGGCTTCCTTCTTACTGTATGAGTCCTACTTGGGGAAGCCCTATGTTTCTCAGGCACCAGGTTATGTCAATTACCAGGTGCAGGAGGGTGGAGGAGGCACTTTATAACCCACATGGGGCGACCTGATGCCCCTTGGCCACAACCCTGTAATTAAGGCTAGCAGCTGGTAAGGGCTAAGGCTCCCTGGCATCCCAGTCACCCGCACACACCATTCAGAAGCCACCACGAACTCATTCCACCTCGCAGAATGGGACACAGTACGCACTTGCTCAAATTCCCACTTCACTACTTCTGATAAAATCAATTGTTTCAAATAAAACTGGAAGGACTTTTGTACTTCCCACCGGTACCATCTAAGCTTCTTGGTTTCAGGCTTAGTTGACTTAAGTGAAATCAGCAACAGAGCATGAGAGGGCTGTTTTGCTGCTAATCCAAACTCTAAGTTGCTTCCAAAGTGCTGCGTAACTCTCACAGACCCTGTTCCCAGTCCATTGTCTCATTAGAGACACAATGTCACAGCAAGCAGTTCTGGAAAGAGGCAGGGGCTGCATCCCTCTTCAGGGGGGCATATGCTGCTCTCTGAAAATGGGCTTGAAGCTGTGGCGTGAATGAGCATCAAACTATCTGTTGCGGGGGAGACAGGGATGTTATGGGTTGAATTGTGTCTCCAAAAATGGTGTGTTCAAGTCCTAACGCCCGGTACCTCAGAACGTGGCCTTATTGGGAAATAGGGTTGTTGCACATTCATCAGTTAAGGTGAGTTCACACTGGATTAGAGGGACCCTTAGTCCAACACGACTGGTGTGTTTAAGAAGAGAAGAGACACATGAGGAGAGAAGGCCATGTGATGACAGAGGCAGAGATTAATGAAGGATCGTCTCCTACAGGTTTCAGATCGAGGATGGCCCTGCCGACACAGCCAATGTGGACTTCCAGCCTCCAGAAATGTGAGAAAACAAGATTCTCTTGTTTTAAGCCACCCAGTTTGTGCGACTGTGCTACTGTAGCCGTAGGAAATTAACACAAGGGGGAAATGAACAACTGAGGAATCACAAAAACCTCTTGATTGACAAGCAGCATCAAATAGGAAAGAGAAAATACAGAAAATAAAGTCGATTTAGAATTTTTCGACTTTACAGTGGTGTGAAAGTAATATGCATTCAGTAGAAACTGTACTTCGAATTTTGATCTTTTTCGGGGCTAGCAATTTTCAGTACGATCCTCTCTTCTTTTTTTTTTTTTTGCGGTACGCGGGCCTCTCACTGTTGTGGCCTCTCCCGTCGCGGAGCACAGGCTCCGGACGCGCAGGCTCAGCGGCCACGGCTCACGGGCCCAGCCGCTCCGCGGCATGTGGGATCTTCCCGGGCCGGGGCACGAACCCACGTCCCCTGCATCGGCAGGCGCACTCTCAACCACTGCGCCACCAGGGAAGCCCCGATCCTCTCTTGTGAGGCTGGGCAGTGGCAGTGAGCACAGCTCCCCATCAGCACGCGATTCCCAGAGTAAACAACCATACACTCACAACCATTCTGTACCCAGATGCTCATGCTGCTTTTCACTTTCAGTACAGTAATCAATAAGTTACATGAGATAGTCAATACAATAGGCTTTGTGTTCGATGGTTTTGCCCCGCTGTGGGCTAATGGAAGCGTTCTGAGCTCGTTTAAGGTAGGCGAGGTGAACCTATGGTGTTCGGTAGGTTGGGTGTATTAAACGCGTTTCTGACAAGACATTTTCAACTTAAGATGGGTTGATTGGGCATAACCCCATCGTAAGCCAAGGAAGATCTGTACATATTTGTGATGAGGAACATCTTTCACAGCGTGGCCGCCTGCCTGGTTGAACTGGAGGAAGATAGACAAGGCCCGGAGTCCCTAGAAGGAACCTTCCTTCCCCTAAGAAACCAGACCATCGAATTCAGGTCCTAAGTAGGGGAAGGAATGGGGTGGGGGCGGGAACAGTAGAAATTGAAGCTTTTTTCCTCCCTGTTTACATACAAAGTACTCCTTCTTGCATCCGGAGCCTCGGAGTCCCTCTCTGCCTCATGTGCTTACAGAAAGGTACTAATAGGTGTTTTCATAGCCATGACCTCATGTCATCTTCACAACCATTTTTGCTACAGGGAAGGAGGGAAAGTATCATCACCCCCATTTTACACACAAGGAAACTGAGGCTCACATGAGATCACAGATGAGATGACCATCCTGAAAAGAACACCAGCTGACAAAGCAAAAGGCCTTTTCAAAAATGGTGGAGTGGAAGTAGGAGGTGGGGAGTAAAAAACAGCCCTAAATCTTGTCTTAAAAAAAAAAAAAGATGGGGCTTCCGTGGTGGTGCAGTGGTTGAGGGTCCGCCTGCCGATGCAGGGGACGCGGGTTTGTGCCCCGGTCCGGGAAGATCCCACGTGCCGCGGAGCCGCTGGGCCCGTGAGCCATGGCCGCTGAGCCTGCGCGTCCGGAGCCTGTGCTCCGCAACGGGAGAGGCCACAACAGTGAGAGGCCCGCGTACCGCAAAAAAAAAAAAATCAACAACGAAAAAGAAAGATGAGTTCAACAAAAGTTCTAGAAGCCTTCCACGTCCAAAACAAATCAAATCTGTTAGCCGTGAAAAACAGTCCCTTTACCTTTTTCAGTAGTTGTTCAGGTAATATTGCTTTGGACACAATCCACTGATTCTCTGACCGTTTTTTAAAGTGTCTTTGAGGGAAAACCCCAAACACATTTTCCAGGCTTGAAAATGTAAGGATTCTGGCCTTTGGTGTTCTGTCTCATTCGGTGCTTCCAAATCTTCACGCACTCCTGTGTAGCCACAGGGATCTTTCATAGCCATCACCCCGCACAAGCTGGACCTCAGACAGTGTTTGAGAGGCTGGAACTCCACAGACTCACATCCAGCAACCTCTGATGACCGAATGGACCTTTTCCCAAAGCAACACTGGACAAGGGGAAGGAAGGCAGGGACAGAGCGGGGTCGCAGGCGTCCCAGCAAAGGATAGGACTGAAAGGGTTAAGCCGCAAAGCACTGGGGATGAGAGCTTGGGTGGAGAGCTCTGACTGCAATCAGCTGCCTTTTCCATATATTTCAATCTTGCCCCCCGACCCCGGAAAACACCCAGTCACTCACTGGTCACTGAGAAGTCCTGACTTTCGTACCCCCAAAGCTGCAGCCACGACGTCAGGCACACAGACCCCAGGACCTGCCGCTCACCACTCTGCGAAATGCTGTTCCACATGTTTGTCAGCTTGAAAATATTAAACACCACTGAAAGAAAGTTAAGGTTTCTTTTTCAGATTTAAATGTCTACTTATTTCAAAATGAATTAGTAGTTCTCTGGGTTTCATAATGTTTGATTCATTAATGATAACTACAGCTCGAGAATTTGAAAGGGAAATTGCTTCCAGGATAAAATTAAATGCGAAACTCTTAAGCAGTGATTCACGGCTCTTGCTACCTAAATTACTAATCCATGTGACAAACCTGCTTGGCAACACCCAAAAGCAGTACTATTTTCCCCCATTGCCTTTATAGACTTTGCTGAATTGTTTTGCAAATTGTCTAAACCCAAGTCCTAGATAATCCCTTGCTAGAAGCCTCCATTTCATTGTGGCATTTAGTACTTAGTGTCTCTATTGCCTCAGAGAGGTTCAGAATGGGCTAATACTTCTGTGCCTCAGAAAAGAGTTTTCTCAACGTACAGTGCAATGGATTTCCAGGGCAACCCATTTTAAATTGAAGGCAAATATCTCCGTGCTATCTGTCCACATCCCCCCAAAAGAAACTGCATAAAACTCGAAAAATGGCAATTTTCTTTTAGCTTGCAAGGAGGGCTAGCCAGCTGAGATTCAATTATATATCTCCCTGTTGGAACGATGGGGAACTAGAGTAAACCCTGTGGTCCAAAAGACAAGATAATATAATGTTTCCAAAGTTTCATCAAGCCCAGGTTATGCTGCCTCCTAAAATTTCTCTCAGGTCTGTTCCTACCACCACTGCCTGGGTCCACACCTTAGACCAGGGTGGAGAAGCAGGGATAGTCCTGACCACGTAGCCCCAACTTCCAAGGCACTCAGAGGACCAAAGTCCCACAGGGCACACACCTCACTGGGAACCGCTGTCCAGACCACCTCGAAAACCTTGCAAACCAGGTCCATCCCTATCTCCGATCTCCCCCTCACTCCCACCACCCCGTGTACTGGTCTTAAATGGCAAGTCAGGTCCCTGGCGGCCCTCATGCCAGGGCTTTAACATGATGATGGCTTAAGCCTTGGGACAGTTCGGGGAAGGTGCCCTCATGGTCGCCATACTGCCAGGCAAGGGACGGCAGCAAAGACACTCAACACACTTGCCCAGGTTACAGAGCAAGAACATGGCAGAGCCAGGATTCACACCCACACTTTCTGCCCAATTTCCCATGCTTTGAACCATCTGAGCACGCCTCCCACAACTTCGAATATTCTACTTACTCCTTACGACCAAGGGAGTGGGGCCCACATGCCCACTAAGGTCTAAAGACCCTTTGGTGATTTGGTTACATTTCCAGCCTCATCCGACCCACACCCTCTTCTCCATCTTCCCCCAACTCTGGCTTTTCCAAGCTATGCATGTGCTGGTCCCTCCACCTCTCCTCCCAGGAGGGCTCCCGCAACCCCCCTTTATGCTCCTGCAGTGCCACATTCATCCCCTTCGTCAGCCATTCACTACTTTCTATTGACACCGGGGACACACGTGTGTCTCCCCTGAGTCTGTGACCTTCGCCAAGGCGACAGCTCTGGCTCTTCCACAACCAGCCCCTGCGTGCCCACAGCAGGGCCGCAGCGAGCCGGTCCCCAAAGCTTTGGAACTAATGAATGTGCTATGACAAATGTCTTCAAAGCAAAAGCAAAAGCAAACGCAAACAACAGACTTAGGGGCTTGCCCCAAATTGACTCAGGACCCTTAAGAGTAGGGAGGAGGAGATGGGAAGGGTTTATGTGCCCTTTTTAAAAGCTCTGCCTGTCAGGGCATTTTTTTCCACCAAGCATTCAAACATGGCAACCTCGTGATGGCAGACACACCTAGCTATCTGCTCGCTAACTCAAGGGTTTATAAAGCAAGCCTGTTTCAGATTTTAAATCGGCAAGAGATAATCTTCAGAGTGGGAACTCAAGAGTCACACATGTGTTACAAAAGCAGAGTCATTGACAAATTGAATCCACAGCTCCGACCGGCTTTTGTTGTTGTTTCCTGGCAGCAGGAGGGAGAGCAAAGAGATATTTGGAAGAAGGGGATTTTGTTGTTGTTTTTAATTTTAAGAAGGGAGGGTACCTATTCCCTACATCTCTTCTGTGGACCCTACCACAGGGTGAACCAATGTAAACCAGGCTGGACTCCCTGTAGCACCAGTCTGAACCATTCAGGCCTCTATTCCTGACCATGAACTTGGCATCAAATAAACCCAGATGCCATTGACAATGCGGCATGAAAAGCAAAAATAACAACTGTAACTCGCGGTAATCACTTAAAATATAAAATAATGTTCCTAAATCCCTTAGAATGGTTACCAATGTCTGGGGCACGCAATTTCTCCGAGGAACCCCACGGTACTGTGAAAACACACAAAATGCACATAAAAATACAACTTCAACTGATATGCTAGCTAAAACAAACAATACATTAAACCAATTTCACTCACCTTCTTAGAACTTAACGAGCCCCTGGGGGACAATCTGGATGCCCCATGCCTCCTTCACAAACCCTCATCTGTGGTATGGCATGAAGCTGGGATTTCCTTTCTCTCCATTTCCCTTGCAGCCAGCACAGGCCTTCAAGTGTTGCTATCAGCTTATGGCACCTATCTGTGCCATGTTCAGGGGTGTTTCTCTCAAGGAAAAGCATTTTTTAAACATTTTCCAGTGTTTCTCTTTTCTTCCCAGTTTATTCAATGTCTCAAGAGCAGCCACGCCTGCTGAGTGTCAGCCTGGAGACCACAGGGCGGAGGGAAGTCCAGCCTAATCACCCTTAGCTGACTCTGCAGGGCACTCACTGCCCTGGGCGTCCAGAAAGGCCGCCTCAGGTCACAAGGATAAGTAGCGGCTTTAGAAGCAACTTCAAAGTCGTCCACTAAATGAATGAGAAGCACACATCAATATTTTGCTGTGTAGTTCTGTGGAGAAAAGATGCAGAGCAGAAAAGTGTGTCGGAAAGTCAGGACCAGGCATTGCAAAGGCAGCTTCATGAAAAGGTCAAGGACACACAGCATTCTTCACGAGTGACTTAAAAGCAAATTGATAAAGAATTGCCTATTCTTGAGTTTCTTAGGGTTCCCACTTTAATGATTAAATACGAAAACTAAAAAGCATTCATTGTTCATAAGAATGTAGATCTTTCATAAGCATTTGAGGTTCTTAGAAAAGATTTTTAGAACATTCTAACATCTTGGTAATCTCGTTTGTTCTGGGAATATCCTAAGTTCTCCATTTCTTTGTAAGTAGGACTAGCTAAAGTAACTCTACTCTTAACCATTTCAATCACCACAAAATTCTAATTACTGAAATCCGTAGAAATGGGAAATGTCTATCCTCAAATGTGAACGGCTAACAGTACAAGGAAGGAACAATGATATAAAGACAAAATAAGAAAGCAGAGGTACCTTTGGACAGGACGCCACGACAGTAACCATGTAATTAGGATTCACGATAAGCATTTGTATTTTCTGATACAGACTTACACACTGAGCTCATTCATTCTGAATTCAACCCATGAGGGAAAAGATGGGCAAGTCTACCAGCTCAAGTTAGGCATCGCCATATATGTTGTCCTATCACAGCCTCCATTTCTCCCAAACCTCCCCCTCTCTTGGAAAGAAATAATTGAAAATATAGAAATATTATTTTACTGGACCCATATCTAACACTAATCCCCTGCTTTTAGGATTATAAGGAGGCTGGAGTTCGGGGGGTGCGTAGGTGTAGAAAGCACAGCAGGAAGCCTTCAGTGGCCCAATTTCACTGCAGCCATGGTGTGGCCTGTGTACTCCAAACAAGCTTTACTTATCAGTGTCTGAGGATGGGATTTATTATTGCAAATATGCACAAGCAACAGTATTTTTAAAAAATCCTCATGTCATGCATCTCCTTGTCTCCCACAGAGCTTGTGGCTACTAAGTGCTCTCATCTGCTCCGGTTTCTTCTACCCAAGGAAGCAAGGGTCTCTCCCCAACCCCGGCTGACCCTTCACCCCTGGTTCTTCACAGCTGGCGTGGTCCCCCGAGAAAAGACTTCACGTCCCTGCTGGTTCCGTCGCCCCAAAGTCCTGCCCCTTATTTGTGTCTTGACCAAGCAGACCCCAAACCCCACTCCCTGAAGGTTCTGCTTCAGGACGTCACTCTTCTTTCTCTCCCTTCTTTCAAGGATGTGGAAAGAAGAGTTCTTTTCAGGTTAACCAAGAAAGAAAAAGGGTCAAAGTCCTATCTCCCTATCAGCATGTTTGTAGACCTCACTTCTTCAGATCCAAGAAAGAGAAAAGTGAAGCCAAAGGAAGGGACCACCTCCATCCGAGGCAAAAAGGTCCAGTTGGAATTGAGTGCCCACTGCCTTTCCGCATCCGCGCCTCCTGCCTCACTGTGATGCTCACCTTGCTCCTCCCACCGCTCCCAGGGCCCCTCCCACCACACCATCCTCAAGTCTTAGCCTACCTGCCCAGACCACGTCACAGCTTGCGGTCGCCTTTTCCACCTTCCCTCCATCGGACCTGCACCTGCTTCTCAGAGGGGCTAAAAGCAACCTGATTCACAGGATTAGCTACTATACCCTTACGGAGGTGAACGTGTTATCCTACCCAGGGGCACTCACATTTTAGCAAAGGACTCATGGATATAAAACCCAAAAGGAACAGCAAAAAGAACTAATTTATACTGATTGTCTATGTACCAGCTCCAGCTCTCAGATACATCATTTAACTTCTCTGGGCCTGCCTCTGATTCCTACCTCAGACTATCGTTCCGAGAATTAGTGAGGCGACATATACATAACACTGAAAACAGCACCAGGCACCCTTACAAGGGCTCCGTGCACATCAGTTATCAGTATTAACCTTCACAGCAGTGACCCTTCGAGACAGGTACTGCTGGCCTCATCTTAAATGAGGACACGGAGTGATTTGCTCAGGATCACAAGGCCAATACATAAGTAGCAGAGGAGGGATACAGCCCTCAGTCCACTGAGTAACCACAGTTCATGCTGTCTTCTCCATACCACAAGGAATGAATCTCTAATGGTAAAGCCAAGGACACTGCAGGCCAGCAGAGTGAAAGTGCATCAGCGGGTCCTGCGGTATGCGGATGGCGCCCCATCAGAAGGAAAGGCTGGACGGCTGGGGTGTGCATCGAGTGATTCCTGGAGCTTGACTGGGGTTGAACGGGATGTTATGCTCTATCAGGGCTGATTCAAGGCCTACCTCTGAGCTGCAGAGACCTCGGTCTATCATTTCACCTCACTTAGTCTCTCAGGTTTTCCCAACTATAAAATGGGAACAGATTTACTCGGGAGGTGGTAAGCTCCTGACACTGGGAAGTGTTCATGGCAAAAGGTAAAACTTCTCATGAGGGAGGTTCCAGAAAAAAGGATCCTGCGGTCAGGAGGGCAGCAAACCTGATGCTGGTTACTCCTAGCATTCAGAATGTGGAGTTCACAGAACAGGCTAGAGGTGAACGATGTTTATTAAAAAAAACTTAATACCAGAGCCAAAAAATATTGCTAATGACCTTGATACTATCTGGTTAAAAACTCTGAATGAACTCTGGGCAGTCTGGTTTTTGATCTCCAAAACATTCCTGAAAACTGACCCATTTCCAATATATATACAAATCCATAATTAGGCCCCCTTCCTCTCTGGCTGGTCCTACATTCGAGAAGCATTGGCTATTCTACTAAAGTGGACTTCCCTCACAATAACCTCTCTATTCTCTACTTCCACGTAATTTCAGCAGCTACTCTTTGCACTACGATCTCCAGATGAATTTCTGGTATAGAAACAAAATAGCCACACTAAGATAAATTACAACTCTATTGTGACCAGAGCACAGAGTGACTGAAATTAAAACTCTAAAACTTTTAGCATTTCATTTTTAATATTATGTTCAAAGACACTGATTGTCAGTAGATTTTGTTTCTGATAGCAATTACTTTTTATCGGTACTTTTCAATACTGCAAAGTTTTGAAAGATCACTGTATTATAATGAACTGATGTACCAATGCTACTACTGAGTTTCCATCCTGGTTCTGCCACTTGACAGCACAATCTCGAGCAAGCTGCTAGATCTCTCCGTGCCTCAGTTTGTTCATCCAAAAAAATGGGGACAAAAACCTACTTCTAAATTATTGTAAGAATTACATTGGGTGACTATGTAGAGTTTTACAAGATGCTTTGGATTTAGCGACTGCCAAGTACATATTAGCAATTTCTTTTCACTTATAAAATTGTGAGACCAATTTAAAGATATTTAATACTTAAAATTTTACCTCAAATTTTGCAATCTCCATACTTAAAAACTGGCGGGCCTTACCTCTTACAGCACTGCGGCTAACACCACCGCTTGCTTTTTTTCTGCCAACGTACTAAACTTTCATTACTCAAAAGTTAGTTATGAACGTCAGCCCACCTAAAATTCTCTGAAGGAGGAAAAGCTCTTTCTCCATAACCCAGAGGAAGTGGACTTGTTTTCTGAGAAAATGGAACAGGCCAGAGCCCAGGACAGCAGATTCTAGCTGAGTTTGTATTGGTAAACAAACATCAAGAAAGGAAAATTAAAGCTGCTTTACTCCCCAAAGTATTTTCCTAATCTATCTTAATAAGCATAGTTCCATTCTGTTTACTCACAACCATTTTTCATATATTACTCAATAAATTTTGTCTGATTAAGTTAATTTTAGAAACATAAAAACGAATTTCAGGTTTCTACTATTGTTTTTACCCATAATTTGGGCTCTGAGTATATTTTGGTTCCTGAAAACCGAACCCAACATCTTACCTTAAAACCAAGGGCAAAACTCCATGGCAATGTTCCCCGACACTATCTCCTTGCAGCCACTGCGCAAACACCACATTAAGAAAGGAATCAATCAAGACAGTCAATATGTCTTTTGAATAGTAGACAAATATAAACGAAGTCAAAGGTGGTAATTAACGTGACACTTCTGATTACAGATACAAGATTTAGCTGTCAAGATGCAGTGGCCCCAATGAGGAAAGGAAACTTTCTGATGCTACAGCCCTTAATCAACCAGTACCACCAAGATACCATATCCAATAAAGAGTATGGGAAATACAAAAAAACATTAGGTCTCTGCAGTCCTTAAGGAGATTAAAAACTAGTTAGAGACGTAACAGTTCACACTAACGTTTACTGGTGAAAAACAGTAATAAGCTAGGTCCCTGGAATGCAAAGATGAATAGGTGGGCTCAGCCCTCAGCCCTGATCTGCCCTTGGTCAGCAGCTGGCTGTCCCCAGGACCTACATTAAGGTCTGCGAGACAGAGGAGGCAGCAAAGGCCACTTTCAGCTGTGATTATCGGGGATTCAGTGACAGGATCTGAGCAGGGAATTAAAGGAAGAGCTGTGATTTGAATAGAAGGACAGAGGAAGAGGCAGCAGGCTGGCCGGTCCCGAGCACATCTAGGGGCCGGCGAGTGAGCTGGCTTAGGTGAGGAGAGGGTCTTCCAACCAGGTTCCCAATATTCCAGCCAGGGTCCCATAGGGAGCACTTCTCATGCATGGTCCGTAAAGCATCTCAAATCTAGAAGAAATCATAACCAATTTAGGAGCAATAAATAGAAATCAAGCAACACGATAATGTGAAGTCACATACCACTTTTAGTTTTCGATACGTGCAAGTCTCCTCTGCTCCAGATAATTTTTTTCTTTGTTCCTACCATTCTTTTTACCTATGTGCTTTCACAGCCAGCCCTCGAGAGGTTCTGTCTCACACTGGGTAACAACGGTTCAAAACTCAGACTCCTAATGACCACCTAGATGTGCATTACTCTCGAAAGAACAGCTCTGACCTCGCTACTAAATGCATTTCCAAAGGGAACTCTTGATTTCTCCCAAATCTGGTCCTTCCTCCACAATTTTGTATTTGTGACCACTATTCACCCAGTAGCTCAGATGTGAAAACCTGTTTACTTCTCACCTCTCATTCAATCGGTCTCCAAATTTCTACCTTTGTCTCAGAAAGGCTTCTTGCTTTCATTCACCCTTTCCATTCCTGTGGCCGCCCCTGGAGTCCAAGTCTTCCCCACATCTTCTCTGGACCCCAACTGGCCTCCCCACCTTTGTCCTTTCCTGCCCCGATCCACACCGACCGCTGCCAGATTAAGCTTCTGAAAGCACAGCTTCACATCCACATCCTTTCCTGCCCCTATACCATCAATGGCTTCCTGCAAAATAAATGCCAAAGTCCCCCTCCCACCCACCATTCTAATCCTTTTCCTACAAGTCCTGCTCACATGCTCCAGGCTCCAGGCAGAAAGCATTTTTTGTTGTCCAGAAGACAAGATCCACCCTCCCTTACCACCTTGCTGCTGCAGAAATGCCACTCCAGATGCCCAGATGACTACCTACCCTTCCAGGGAATTGGCAAATGCTACTTCTTCCATGAAGCCATTCTAAACCCTCTAGCAGGAAGTCATCTTTCCCCCTCTGAACTCCAAGGCCACTTCATCCAACACCACCTGGCACTTGAGTTCCTTGTGTCCATGTGTTCTTATTCCTACAGAGGTAACCTCCTAAAGGAGCATCTCTATATAAAAATAATCAAACCAACGTGCTACATTAGCACTTTCTTACAAGGAAGCATTGTGTCAAGAGTTATGGAAGACACAAGGCCATCAGCTGCCAGCTTAGTAGGGAATTATGCTCAACCCATGCAAAAATAAAGCAATAATATCACGAACTCTTTTTAATCATCATATACAGATGTCAGTTGAAGTCATAAAAATACAGGATATCTCAGACAAAGTGAGTCTCCTTTTCAGAATGAAAAATCTGAGGCAGCATACTGCAGTGGCTTATACCATAAACTCTGGAAACATTCATGGCTGGGTTCTAATCCCAGCTCTGGCATTACTTATTTTGTGATCTTGGGCAAATCATTTAGCCTCTCTGTGCCTCAAGTTCTTGTAAATGGAGAAATCAAAATAGAGATATTAGTAGTACCTTCCCCTTAAGATTATTGTGATACTGATGCACATACTGTATGCAAAACACTTAGAGCCTGGCACGTAATTAGTGTCATCCATATTAGCTACTCTTATTCTTATTCTTGTGCAAATGTTTTATCTGGGGATTAAAAAAAAAAACACAGAAGAATCAGATATTTCGTAGTTAACAGGCCAGCAGGATTTTTTCTAGAAAGAGAGACTTTACCATCTTAAAATCCTCAGGCCAGATTTGTTCTGTTTGCTGACAGGGAGGTCTTTGATTGACAGGTAAGGTAAAATTCTCCGGGGGTGGCTCTTTGTACAATGGGCTGAACGCTGTGCAAATGGGGCAGGCGCCGAGACCACTGACTCAAACACAAAGCTTTCAGCCAACGAAGGGCTCACCCACAATCAGCCATTGTCTCCCACAAACAACCCCGCTGTTGTCATCCAGATGAGAGCCAAATGAAACCGTTTGACTTACGAGTTGTGGACAGTGGCTCTGCGTAGACACAACCACAAATCCAATTAACTGCTGCAAAGGAAATCTAGCACTAGGCATTGAATTTGGTCTGAGAAGCAAGCTTTGGGGTTCAGCTTTTTAAGGGACACTAATCCACATCATCCAGCTGGACTAAGCATATAGGAGTCCGTCTCAAAGCGCATCACATCATATACAGTGATTTACTTGTTAATGGTGTGGGGAACAGCTGTGACTAGGGTATCAACATCTGTCCTTTTCCCCCCAAAATATGAAAACGCATTAAACATAAATTACCACAGATATCTCAACTTGAACTTGCATTGCAGACTCATATTCATTCACAGTGAAACGAGAACCGCTGGGACATTTGATGTTTTATTAACTTGTTATTTACTAAAAGTATTTATAGCTCAGAGCTGCCTGTTATTCACAGGTCAGAATTATTAGAATGGTGGAACAGCAAATTCACATTTATCATCCTCTTATTTTCTGATAAATTTAGAAATTAAAAGAATTATAGCAATAAGACCGATGCTACCTACACAAGAACAAACAAATAAACAAACTCTCTCTTTTGCCGTGGTTAGAATGTCTGATTTTACTCATTGCCTGGAATACTGGCATGGCTGCTTCAGCAAAGTCCCTTCTTTCCAAGCGTCAGGGAAGGTTAGGGAAGGTAGACTGACTGCCAAAAATACGCACCCCCAAATCTCACTGGCCTAACGCATGTGGTTTAATTTCTTCACGTTGCATCTCAATGCAACTTGGTAAGGGAGGCTCTGCTCCTTCAGGACCAGGGGTCTTTCCACCCTGCGACCCCATCATACCCCAGGGCTTCATAGTTCTCCCCGGCATCCCCTGCAGCTGGCCAGCGGCCCAGAAAGAGAGCAGATACGCAAAAGGGCCCCCACTCTTAACTGCCTCTCATTTCCACACACATCCTTTCGTGAGAACCAATCTCATGGCTCCACCTAGATACAGAAAGTAATCTGATAACAGTGGTTGTCAACTGGGGGCAATTTTGACTCTCAAGAGGCAGGTGGCAATGTCTGGAGACATCTCTGATTGTTACAGCTGGGTAACTGGCATCTAGTGGGTAGAGTTCAGGGAAGCTCCTAAACGTCCCCCAGGGCACAGGAGAGTCTCCCCACAACAAAAAATTAACCAGCCCCAAATGGCAATATTGCCGAGACTTTGGTAAGCATCTAGCCAGTCTCCACGATCGCACATACGTCAATGCTCAGATCCACCACCATTTCCCACTACCATACACTCTAATCAACCCCAACAAATCCACGTATCGATAGTCTGTTCGTTCATTTGCTTGTTCGTTCCTCCATTCATTCATCCAAGCTCCAAGCTCCTAAACAAGACAAGGTCTTACAAGTCAAAGACTTCACAGTGGAGCAGGGGAGGCAAGCATATGTAGAATTATCAGACATGGGCGTAAAGTGGGATTTAAAAGAACAAATGAAAGGGCAACTAATTCCAGCTGAGAGAGTTGGAGGAGAAGCCATAGGGAAAGTGGAATAGGAGAGACGTCTTGAAGGAAGCATATACTCATGGCTTTCCATCGAAATGTTGTGGGGTTTTTTTTTGCAGGGCGGTGGAGAAGAAAAAGGTGGTTCCAGGAAACGGGAACTGTACAAACAAAGGAATAACAATATGAAAGGATATGATTTATTCCCTTTTTGTTTAGGGGAAGAAATAGGAACTAGGGGAGGAGGGGTAGTAAAAAACGCTTTTTGGTTCAAACATTTTTTAGCAGTGTATTCATGAAAGTCTTAAGCTCCCAGCCACACACACTGGCTTTCAGTCAAGTGGCCCTTTGAGAAACAATTCACACCACCAGGCTTCATAGAAACTTGTTAGCACAAGGCAAAGCCCAGGTAATAGCTGCAAATCTCACTGCAAATTTCCCAACAGGACCTGTCACAGAGTCTTTCAAACGATGCTATCTCAAAAGCCAACATGAAACTGATTCAGGCAGGTGGTTGACCAAATGTGTCCGTCCATCTTTGTTCCCCAAAGACAGGACAGTGCAGAAGTCAGATCTCTTCCTAAATTATGTTACACTGAACCTGTTGGGTTAAAAAAGAAAAGTTTTTGCTTCTTCTGATCTTTAATTCCAGTTGTGAATGTAGCTCCCAGGCTGTGTTTAAGAGCACAGACTGCCCGGGTTCATATCCTGGCTCTGGCATAAATCCACTGTGTGACCTGGAAGAAGTTACCTAAGTTTCCAGGATCTACTGCCTCCCAGATAATGTGCTTAAAGCTCTTAGCACTGAACCTGAAGCATATAATAAACACTATCTCTATCTTTGTACCATAGCCATCTCCTCTGCCCCCCCAAATTATCTTTCGGTTGTCATAAAATACATTGTGGAATCTGACATAGTTGGGAAGGAAAATATCTGATGAACTTTCATGTTGTTTTGTAGAATATTATTAATAGTGACTTCAGTTTGCTTGGGCCAGATGTTATTAATTACAAACCAACATCACCATGTAAACAACGGTGGTTCTTAATTTTAAGCTAAAATAAAAATTTTTTAAATACCATACTCCGACACAATTATTTACCCCCATCGTTCTCTTTACTCATGCTTCCTCCCTCAAATTGTCACCTCTCCCTCTCTCTAACTCTTATTTTCACTGTGATCAGCTTCGGGAACACAAAGTGTATCTAGTTGTTAAGTACTATAGATTATATTGAGCGACACTAATCACCTAGCACTAAAAAGCCTCATAAAAGGAAGAAATTTGTTTCTTTACAAGTCAATCTCGAAGAAGTTAAAACGAGGGAAGCAGCCTCCAGAACCGGGAGAAGAGTCAGCCTGTTCCGAACTGCTTCCTCCTATGGTGAGGGCGAGACACCTAGGGTCTTAGGCTAAGTCCCATCCACCTTTACAAAAAGTGGAAACAAAATTGGATGGGAATGCCTTTTGCAGTAAGTCAAGAACAAGGAATAAAACAAAAGTCAAGCCAACCAGAAGAACTAGGCTGAATCACACTTAGGCTTCAAAATTGTTTATCACTGCCCTCCTAATTTACAAGGAATTCTAAATTGTCTGGACAGTGCCTTCTTCAATTTCCACTGCAGACTGGACGTGATCCCAAGAGAATGTTATTTTAAGGAGCCCATTAAAGAGAGGGTTTGGCATCTGCATGGACAGATTTCAACAAGTAAGGGGTAATAAGTCTGGAGTGAAATCTGTCGTGTTCTTTTTAACTTCTTAGTAAAGACATTTTTCCTTGTATGTCAATGAACTTCTTATAGGGAAGTACGACCGCCCTGAGATGCAATTCTTAAAAACTTTACTTATTATTTTGATATAAACTCAAGGCATATGAACAATAAATTTGATAGCGCTGACTCCACTGTTGGAAAAAAAAAAAAAGCAAACTATGGACTCTGCAAAGAAACACTCTCTTTGAACTAATATTTAGCATTTTGTATAATAAAGGCAATTTAGTAAATGAATTCTGTTTACCTGAAAGATTCCCCTTCTGTAGATAAGCTATTTACCTTCTTCTTAGGTGAAGTAAGAAACCATGAAGAAATCTGGCTTATCAGGAACATAAAAGAATATGATTTCTCAGCGTACGTAATGATGACATGGGAATCTGATGCGAAGGGTGATGTAAATGTCTGGCAATTGCCCTCGGGTGCCCTGTGCATGAGATTTAGAGAACTGGCAACCAGCAAACTAATTACTGTTTCTGGCAATTTGTTGCAGGTCCCAACATCCCTGGATAAACAGTTAACACTTCTCAGGAAGAAACAGAAAACAAAGGATTACCATTTGAAGCCTCAGCCAAAGACTAGAAAAATCTGTGGCTTATCTAAGAGCCTTATGGGTTGCCATCAGTCCTCCGTGTTGATAACGAAGATTCAGGAAGAGGGAACGCTGGCAAATGGGAGCCCGGCTCTGGACATCTCCACCCAGCAGTATGGAGCTAGGCCTGGTCCGCTTCCCAGCACCCCCTTGGAATTAACAGGCTCACCAGGAAATCCCTCCCATACCTTTGGGAGGAAAGCACTGAGCACTGTACACAAGCGCCCCCATCACAGCCCACACTACCGTCACGTTTACAACACGGGCACGTTCCAGAAGCATCCTAGCTGCAACCGAAAGACAAGGCAACCCATCTGCTGGTGTCGTGTGGTTTCACCGAGAAGAAAAAAAAAAACAAGTCGAGAAGGGCTTAAGCTGCTACATAAATACACTCCGATATGAGCACAACAAGGGATCTGGTCTCAACAAGAGCAGGTCTGGGTTTGCACACTTTCAAATTAGGTATCAGAGGCCCAGGCTCAAATCCAGCCTGAACTGGAACCCAGCTCTCAAAGCTACTTCTGAAGATTAAATTGACTCCAGCCTTCCTTCAACAAATATTTACTGAATGTCTACTATGTACCAAGTTCCATTCAACAGCCCTACCAGGCATAGCCAATACCACTGTCTAGGGGAAACTTTTTAAAGATTCCATTAACTTTACATTTTGCATTGTACAGTCTAGTTTTTGTGCCTTTATTAAAGAGCTCTCTTCTTTAAAATAATAATAATACTAATAAAGATTCCATCCAAAAAGCAGATTCAAATATAGACTGACAGCCACACTGCTTTCTCCAGTCTTATCCTGCCCCATTCTCTCCTGCCTCCTGTCTTACGATGGCTGTGTCTCTAACGATGTGAAATGTCTACAAAGCCTGCTTCAGGACGTGAACAACAATCACAGAACAAAGACAGGACCCCTAAGTAGGGTCACCAACTGGCCCCAGGTTTCCTGGGACTGTTCTGGTTTTAAAATGGCAAGTCCCTCCACCCAGGTACCCTCTTAGTCCTGGACAAGCTGAGTCAGTGGGTCACACTACCCCCAAGAAACCAGACCTCAGCAAAGGGAGGTACATTACTTCACTTGCCTGAGAGAAATGAGGCCATAGGAGAAAGGCGCCTGGCGCCCTTTAAGGAAGGCCTGGGTTGCCTGTGGGCTGTCTCAGAACCTCACAGCTTCCTCCAGCTTCCTCCTGAGAAGGCCTATCCTTTTAAACTGCCATACCACTTAAGCTTTACAAAGACTTTCCAATGACAAGACTCCAATGACACGATATACAGAAGAAATCTTCACATAAATGCCGAAGGCTGGAGTTATTTGGATGTGGGTATTTCCTTGGCTAGTTTAAGAGCTCCTTCAGTTTAGACCACAACTATTCACCCCAAGATTTCCAGAATCCAGCACCAAGACTGAAGGATGGTAAATAGTACATAAAATGGACGTTAATAATAGCTGCCATTAAGCAGGGCTTGCGATGTGTAGGACCACACACTAAGCACTTTATACAAATGATCTCACACTCACCATAACTCAGTGAGGTTGACTGACCTCCATTTTCCAGAGGAAGAAACCAAGGCTCAGTCGGACCTTATTTACTCAAGGTCATTATGACAGAGCTCATGTTTGAACCCAACCCATCTTGCTTCAAAAGTTCCATGTTTTCAACCATTCAATTGAATTAAGTTCAAGTAAGGTGAGCATATATAGTAAGGCATCAAGAACTGAGAGAGGAGAGTATCAGATACATTTATTCTCTCCACTTTTAGTGTTGCCATTGCAAGGAAAAAAAAAGGCAGAAACCAAATCAATTATGAGTTAAGCTCATAAATTAAGCTAAGGCAAGGTAGGGATTTTAGTTAGAATTGGGCAGAATTGTGCCTGGCAAACAGTAGGCACTCAATATTTGAATAAATGTAATAAACACAATTGCATACCTAATATGAGGTTTAAGTTGTTGATGCTCAGTGTTTCAAAGGCTATTTTACCCACCACCATAGGTGAATAGACGAACTCCTATCTGAAGCTTCTGAAGGGTTAGTGTGATGGGGCAGGAATACATGGACAGGTACTTACTCCAGTTAAGGGTGGCTGGCACTCTACCTGCATGGTAGAGCTCTATCCTCCTGCTTTCCAACCACTTTTAATTTCATTTAACCTGAAAGGAAGCAATCTGCAAACCTACAGAGCAACACAACTGCAAAAGAACATCACACCAAATACTTCGTTTTTGAGACATTTATCTCAGCTCCATTCATTATCCGTCAAACTGAGAACATTATTTTAATGTTAATGTATTCCTGGCCATTTTCTCCAAGCAGCTGAACACATTTCCTCTTTCATAATAACACTATCCATGATGATAGAGCATTCCGAGGGCTAAAGAAGACTTTCTATCATGTGAATTATTCCAAAATCAAAAGAGGTGAGGTAAACCAGATGTCCCTCCCAAAGGCATTTATGACCAGAAGTTAATTAGGAAGGGAGGGCTGGTAGCCAGTTGTGGGAAACTGTCACCCACTCATGTCAAACCCAAACAGCACAATCTGCTCCTTGAGTTTGTTGGCTGGCTTGGTGAAGTGTAGAGGTCTGATGCTGCTTACTGTGTGTCACCAAGAAGAGGTTTTTCGTTTGCTTTGTTATTGTTTTGGAAGAATCAGCCCAATTCAAGTTGAAAAGCAGGCCACCAGTGACAATTCATTCTGTTAGAATGGTGACCCTCCCAACCACTGGTATGCACACTGCAGCCTGGCAACTCTAATCTGATTCAACATTTACTCATTATTAATGTGAGTAGGGGAAGCTCTTAAAAATAATTTTCTCTCTTCTTAACTTCAATTCTACAGGCCAGAAGCATATATAATTCCCTTACCACAGTAAGTCAAAATCATTTCTGTGTTATCAATGATAGAGTATGCATGGAGCCCTTAATTTGTACAAACGTGGTAGGGAATACAAAATAAGGTCAAACCTCATCCAGTCTTCTTCTTTAAGGAACTTGCAAGAGAACTGAGATCCTGCTGTTTTAATCTTTACATCTACCAGCCTGCAGGCCCCTTGGAAAAAACTGTATGCCTTACCCTCTCCCCCAGCTGAGCAATGACTTGTGATATGTGGCTTGATGACAAAAGACACCCTGGGACATCTTGTCAACACACCTCCTGTTACATGAACTAGCTTGAGTGGGTTTCTATTCTTTGCAATTAAACAGAAAGAAAAAGACACTTCAATCTTAGGTGATAATACAGGACAATCTATGATAAGTGCCCTTTGTAGAATGAATGAATGAATGAATGTTGAGTGAAATGAGAGAGGTAATTTTGCCAGAGAACTGTGGAGGCGTCAAGGATTGCTATGAGCTAAAACGATGGAGTTAAGAGCTGAGTAACACCTTTAATGATGGGGTATCATGAGGCACAGGAGACTGTAGGCCACAGAATATTCCAGGATCAAGAAATAGGGCTATGCAAAGCATTTTGGGAGACTAGTGGGCTAACCATCCCAGCTAATGTTGTGTTCTAAAGTCATGCAGAGCAAAAGTCAAAGTTGGATGGGAAGCTGGGGCTGGGAAAGCCAGGAATGAGAGAAATGAGGTTCTCAGCTAAGATGTGGCAGTAGGGATGGAAATCAAGGAAGATGTGGGAACTGTCACTAAAGATGTTCAGTTCACTATTTACGATAGCCAGGACATGGAAACAACGTAAGTGTCCATCGACAGATGAATGGATAAAGAAGATGTGGCACATATATACGACGGAATATTACCCAGCCATAAAAAGAAACGAAATTGAGTTATTTGTAGTGAGGTGGATGGACCTAGTCTATCACACAGAGTGAAGTCAGTCAGAAAAACAATTACCACATACTAACACATATATATGGAATCTTAAAAAAAAAATAGTTCTGAAGAACCTAGGGGCAGGACAGGAATAAAGACACAGGCGTAGAGAATGGACTTGAGGACACAGGGAGGGAGAAGGGTAAGCTGGGACGAAGTGAGAGAGTGGCATGGATATATATACACTACCAAATGTAAAATAGATAGCTAGTGGGAAGCAGCCGCATAGCACAGGGAGGTGAGCTCGGTGCTTTGTGACCACCTAGAGGGGTGGGATAGGGAGGGTGGGAGGGAGACACAAGAGGGAGGAGAAATGGGGATATATGTATACATATAGCTGATTCACTTTGTTATACAGCAGAAACTAACGCACCATTGTAAAGCAATTATACTCCAATAAAGATGTTAAAAGAAATTTAAAAATTTAAAAATAAAGATGCTCAGTTAATCTGTTAGTAAGCAGAACACCAATGTGAATAATAAATAATGGTCCCTATTTCCACAGTACCTATTTCCACAGTATCTCTCAAAGCTTTTACCAAAATCTCATCAGTTCTTGTAGAACCTCAGTGAGGAGTACGTTACATGTGATTATCTGGATTTATTAATGGAAAGTGAGGCAGAAAAGTTACACTTCCTTGACAGGTAGGAATAAGACGGGGATGGGGGAACAGAAAGAGAAAACACAAGCACAGAACACTGCGTTCGGAGACTCCATTTTCTCACGACTTCCTCTCCACCAGCAGCACATCTGCATTTGATCAATCCTTTCCTTGCACGAAGTCTGCTCCCCCAGGAAGCCCATGTGATGTTACAATAATAACCTTTACCATGCAGGATGTTGCAATGAGTTTCATCCATGCAGGAATTATTAAATCAAGTGGTGAATAAGGCATCCTTTCCTACTCAGCCCCTTGTCTCCCAGCAGCTCACAGGTACCACACCCGCCACCCCCCCCCACACACACACACACAGACACTCAACTCCACAAGGAATGTGCTCCAAGGCCTGCATAGCCACATCAGGTCTCCGCCAGGAAATCCCAGGCCTCAAGAGCTACCCAAAGGAAATACAAATCAATCACATATACACTACTTGAGGCCTCCCTCCTGAAATCTCACAATGACAGGAAGTCAACTGGAAATAGAAAATCCTTAACCATAAAACAAGTACTTGTTTTATCCTGGAACATACAGTGTAGCTCCCAAAGCCCTAAGGGAAGGATCAGGAAAACCAACACCTTCCTTCCTTCCTTCCTTCCTTCCTTCCTTCCGGCTTCCACGACATTGCGACCATGTCATTGCAACCGGCAGTGCCAGGAACCACGTTCCCTGCACGGGGTCTTCTACCTAGATGGCCAATTTCACTATGAAAGTAAAACGGTAGGAACTCAGAGGCCAAACAAAATATAGACATGTATTTTAGAGCTTCCCAAAGATATTTCAAGACCAGTCCCTCCGGGCTTAATTTTCTCCCTCTCTCAGTCTGCGCCCTGCCCTGAATTAGTACCTGGAGGTCTTGGATGGGCTGCATCTGATCTCTCTGCCGGTTTCTCAGCTGCTCATCTCCACCTCAGAACTCCTACGGGTGCAATACTTTGTCACTCAAGGAAAGCTGGATTAGGGGGCAGCCTCTGGACTCTTAGGCCAGCACTGAGGCCCTCCGGTCACTGACTCAGGAGCTAGCAGTCAGTTTACCATATCACCTGCCTACGGAGAGCTGTCTATAAAAATGACTTCGACAAGGTGATGACTGACCCAGAAGCCATACTCTTTTGTTCAATTGCATACTTATGCTAAAGGTACATATCAAATCCTAAGCATTCTAATCCATGCACGCATTTATCACAACGAAGATTATTTGCGTGACCAGGACTCTACCCAGCAAAATCTCTCAACAAGCCACCAGCCGCTTAATCCACAGCCCCTCACAATGTCTATTCCACAGAACCCAACTATTTTTAGGGAGGGTGTGGCAAGGAAGGCTTTAAAACTTACCACCCTCATAGCCACCATGGTTGCTGATGAAAGTCTGAAATGTCCCAGAACTCTCAGGTGTTCCCTTAGCCCTATGACCAGAAAATACCTCTTGTCCAAATTCCTTTTTCTAATATCAAAGCAATAAGAGGATGACCCCAGACTACCCCACACATCCCCTGCCCCCTCTACCTCTTATCTGCCATGATGGCTGAGGGAGGCCACATCCTGGGTGATGCTAGGCCCACCGTTGCTCTTTTTCTACCCTGGGCTGCTCAAACAAACTCAGGAAGTCTTAGACAAGAAGCAGACAGTGAGGGAGAGGAAGTGTGTAAGCAACACCTCTCTATTATATAATGCTAAGCACAGAAACTCCTAGAACCAGCCTTGGAAACATCTCCTGGCCTATCACTTCAGAACAAAGAACTATTCAAAACAGGCAAAAAGAGAAAATAATTATCATTTTTTATTTGATGACCGGTGTGCGGTCATATTAGCAAATACAATACCAATATATTAGTAAAGAACAGGTTGGAGTAGAACCAGATTCTTTAAGAGACGTATCATTTGTCCATTCAATCCATCCTCATATAACACTCAATGCGCTAAGCTAGACCCCGTAGGAATACACTAGGCCACATCACTTGTGGAAGGTCATTAGTGCTACTCACCTATATCCGGTTTTCCCTTTTTCAGTACAAGAAATATCAGATTGTGGTCAAATGGGGTCATAGGACTAGTCTGGTGAAGCAACATAAGTCACTTCAGGGTCAGATCATGCCGTTTTGGAGCAAGACCTTCTGGAGCTTCCTCTCCCATGCTGCAGTGATTTGTGACCTTGATCACACGTCAAGATCACACCCCCACCAATTTTGGGTCGTTGCATGACTAAGATGAGCAGGGCCCACCTGCTGACCGTGTTGAACACACAGTGTGGGAAAGAAAGAAACCGGGCCACTGAGACCCGGAGGTTATTTGTTATGGCAGAATAACCTAACCTATCTTGCTGATACATCACTGCTTAAAAAAAGAGAGAAATCTGCAAATGTCCCCTTCCCATCTGTTTTCTAATTCAGAAAAGCAGAATTTATTTCAAAATTCAAGTGCAGTAAGGGCCTGAATAATGCCTTGAAATTTAGAGGGTGCCAACAGGACAGACTGATCTAAACAACTCTGAGAGAATGAGGAATGAAAGCAGAATAACCTCTCAACAATGGTGAAATCTACTCATTCACGTGGAATTCAGCTGCGGAGTTTAAAGACTATGAAGAAAAGGTCACCTTCTGACAACAGGTCCAGACATTTGCGAAGCAGTGAGCACCCCAATGAAAGAGGCATTCAAGTAGAGGCGGGATGATCATAAGCTGCCTCCTCAGAAGTCCAATACCCCCTCTGTGTTCCTCGCTCTCTAGCGTCCACTGCACCTAATTAGTCAGGTCTTCGTTTCTCCATCACCCCAGAAGCTCTGGAAGGAGGTTCGCCTTTGTGTCTCCACACTCCGCCCCAGCCTGCCCCTTGGCAGCTATCAGAGAGCCCAGTGTCTACCAGGTGCATCTGCCAAATGAATTAAATGAACACTGTAGAAAGGACTCAGCTCTGGCGGAAAAAGTCGGTCTCATCACCTCTAGGGCTCCTCCAACCTAAAACTAAAACACACTACTGCCGACATCTGGGAGTGGGGAGCATCCACCTAAAAGAACAAATTAAACATCAGTACAACACTTGATTAGGATTTATTACTAGACACAATTGAAAACCACATTGAAAGCTAACCCTACGCTACGGCTCTCTTTGTTCTTGGACATGCATTTACATGTGCAGGCAGCTGTTTTCCCATGTGGAATTTTGTGGGTGAGGTATTTATATTTTCTATTTAAAACACACACAAACACAACCTTTGTTTCTATTGCATTATTACACTCCCTATTATCCCATCACGTGGCTTCCCCGCTTGCAGGAACACAGCACACACCCTGCATTATTGCTGACATAAAAACCGCTTGTCAAAATACCTCTACCTTAGCCCCACTACAAAGCTGATCTTTCCAAAGCACTGGTCTTTGTTTCAGCTGGGACAGGCTGATAACTCATCTGCTTTTCCTTGTGATACTTGAATGCTCTGAGTCAAAGAATAAATGCCAGCATCATTGACGTTTTGTTAAAAGTCACGTTTCCAAACAAAACTACCCTAGAGGGGAATGACAAATCTTTCAAGTTTTTAAATTTTATTTTTTAAGGGGTTTGGGGGGAAAAATGGTGAAGGGAGAATCTGCCCCAGATACCATGCTGCTGCTATAGTGCAAGAGACAGCACACTGGTCTCTGGTCCTCAGCCATCCCTTCTTCCTGCAAAATAAAACTTGAGTCTTTGTCCATACACATTCTTCTTCCCTGCTTCTCGTGTAGGACACCATGACTCTGCCTTCTAGGGGACAACACGAACACCAGGTGTCCTGATCCATCTGAAGGTTAGGCTTTCACTGAGCTTTATCAAGATAACCCCAGACCTGGCTAGGCTGCCCTCAAAACAGAACTATCCTTGGAAAGAAAAGAATAATAGGCCAGAGTTTTTGGAAAAGAACCAACACCTAAAGATAAAATGCAGACTGAGGGCCTAATGGTTCATGGCTATATAAGTGGGAGCTTAACTGAAGCTCCATTTGCTGCTCCCCCAACTGTCCTCCTCCCTCCTGCCTCACAGTAACTTACTTCTGCACGTCCCTCTTGATATTGCGGACACCATTACAATAAGGGTGGGGGGGACAGTGTTTCATAAGAAGGTGAACGATTAGGACATTCGACCAATACCTTTTCAACACATGATATCCCACCTACAGACTGAAGCCAAATGTATTACTACAGATAAGAAAGGAGACACATATTCAAACCCCACACTCAGATACAACTGCCTATGTGTGGATTATATCAAAATTCCCCTCAAAGAGACCAGGTGGAATTTATACAACCCCAAACGCAGCCTGCCCTCAATGACTTCTTCAAAAGGAAGGTTTCAAGTCTTTTGCAATTTCTTTCTTTGAATCAGGAGTTTCAGCAGCCCCTTCTCCTCCGCACAGACAGAAATGGATGGTGTGATGCAGAAACCACCCAAATAGTCCCCCTGCAAACGCCCGTTGACCTAAATGACCCAGAGACACCCAGGAGGTACCCAGATTATCGGTGGTTACCTGAATCTGTCACCGAGTCCCTTTCACCCCCTTCTGCGTGATGACATCAAGTGGAAATGGTACGCGTTTGGGAGGCAAGAGGCTGACAAGCAGGAAGCACAACTGAGCCTGAGCTTTGTTTAGCCTGCAGTGAAATACATGCAGTAAGGGTTAGATACGCGCAGCAGAGAAACCCAAACAACCTCCCGGGCCGAGCAGCGGTGGCGGCGTGGGTGCACTGGGGGCAGGTGGAGGAAGGCGGCGGAGGTGTGGCAGGCGGGAGGGCCGCTGAGGGGCGTAACGCTTCCTAATTGTCTCCGCGGGACAAACAACCACCTCCCCAGACTCCTCTGCAGTCTCCCCCGCCCCTAAGTTATCCTCTGGTTATAGAGTCTCCACTGGCAACGGTAATCCCTCAGAAAGAAAGAAAAACGAGAAGGCATGGCACAGCTCCGTGGAGCACAAGCAAAATATGCTAGGTAAACCCGGTTACGTGGGAACGCGGGGCGCCCAGTCACGCGCCCGGAGAGACACACCAGAGCTGTGTTCGCGAGCATCCTTCTTTCCGTCGCCCCTGTCCGCCACCTCATCAAGTCCCGGTCACTACGTTTTGCCGATTTCTCTACTCTCTCCAAAGCCTGGCGGCGCTGCCCCCCGCCTAGGCGGGACTGGGCACCGCCGCCTCTGGAGCAGCGTCCCACGAGTCCAGCCTGCTTTGTGCTGCCGCTGCCCTCCCAGGAGCGAGCGCCCCGGACGCGTGGGTGCGCACAAAAGACCCCCAACATCTGGCCCTCCAACTAAGCCCTCTCCTCCCCGGAGGGGCCCGGGGACCGCAGAGACAACTTCCGGGGGAGGGGGGAGCGCTCGACAGAGGCCCTGCCAGGGGCCCATCCCGGGGGGCGCGCGCGGCGCGGGCACGAGACCGGCTCCCTCGGACAGGAGCTCCAGAGGGCATCCGAGGACTCGGCGGAGCCGCCGACAGCGCCGCTCCCGAGCCCCAGCCGCGGGCGCAGCTCCGCCGGCCTTCGGGAGAGACGCAACTCCAGGGACCCCCTCCCGCGCGCCCCGGGGCTGCCTCGCCGCGCCCCGGGCCGCGCTCCCCGCGACCCCTGCGGCCCCGCCACCCCCCTCCACAGTCCAAGAGGTGCCCCCTCTACCCACCAGGCGGCACCTCGCCTTTCCAGCTTCCCTAGCTCCCGGCGCGGCCGCCGCGGGGGCGCAGACATCCCTTCGCGCTCCTCTCGCCGCCTGCGACCCAGGAGGGACAGAGCAGAGAAACCGAAACTCACCGACCTCTCCCCGCAGCGGGCTCCGGCGCTCCCTACAGAAGCGGCGACAGCGGCGGCGGCGGCAGCAGCAGCATCGCCGGGGAGTCCCGGCGCGCCCGCCACCCGCTCGGCCAGACGCACGCCGAGGGCTGCGGGGCGGGCGCGGGGAGCGCGGCGGCGGCGGCGGCGCCTGCAGCCCCAGCTCCCTGCTCGGACCCTCGGGAGGCGCCCCACCTGCCCGGCCGCCCTCCGCGCTCGCAGTCGAACACCGCCGCCAGACGCTCCGGCTCCGAGCGGGAGCTTTTTGTGTCACCGCCCAGACTCGGGCACCGAAAGCGGTGGGGGCGAGAGGCCGGGCTCCGCTCCCCGCGGCACCGCCCCCACCCGGCGGCTCCACCTCCCACCCCCCTTCCCTCCCACCTCCCCGCTGGTCCAGGACTTCAGTCTGTCGGTCCCGAATCGCAAACCACCCACGGGCTGAGGAGCCGCCCACCCTCCCCCGCGCGCTCCCTCGGCCTTGCCTCCAAGTGCCCGACCTCGGCCGGGACCTCGACGTTGTCCCCTCCACGGCGCGCCTGTGGGACCCGAGCTGGAATCAGGTGTGAAAGGAGGCCGAGCTCAGCCGGCAGGAGGGCGGGGCTGAGGCAGGGGCAGAGGCCGGCGGGCACCAGTCTGCAGCTCGGGACCTGGGGACCGAGCGAGGGGGGAGTCGAGATCGTCACGTTTCCAGAAACTGCCCTGGGTCCGCGTCACCGCTGGTACTTTCTGGATGCCCCTAAGAGTTCATGTGGTCCAGGCAGGGCGGGGTCCTGCTTTGGTGGAGGGGAGGATGCGTCCAAAGAAGCCTGGGGTGCAGGGAGCAGGAACAGGGAGGGGCCAGTCCTGAGGGTTACATGGCAGTGCGAATCCCTGGGACCTCGGGGCCCACCCTCTTCTCCACCTTGAAAGCGAGTTCCTACCTTAGGGACATGCTTAGAATGTCTAGTTCCTCCAAGAAAATCTAGGCGTGGCTCTTGTGTTAACTGCAAAATAGGAGAATGGAGGACGGAGGTCGCTGGTAGAGGATGGTGTCCATGCTGTCTGTTGCCTTTTTAGAGGATTTCTTTGCAGAATGGAAAACCAAAAGTCTGTTCTATGACTCTAGTAAAGTGAAGCCTGCCAACTTTCCTGGATCTCCAGCACCAGGGTTCAACTGAGTGGTCCCTAGTCATCCAGCAGAGCGGGCAGCCTTTCTGGGCTGCTGGAATGGAGCTGTCTTTATGCCCCTACTGTCTTGTCCACGAGAAAAGAACTACCATTCTAACCTCTCCCGATAGCTCATGTAAATGCTTCTGCCAAGATTACGAGATGGAAGCCCTGTGAACCACGCTATGTGACCTACTAAAATTCAAAGTGTATTCAACAGACCCTTCTTGTCCCTCAAATAAAAAGCTGTTAATAGGGCTTCCCTGGTGGCACAGTAGTTGAGAATCCGCCTGCCGAGGCAGGGGACACGGGTTCGTGCCCCGGTCCGGGAAGATCCCACATGCCGCGGAGCGGCTGGGCCCGTGAGCCATGGCCGCTGAGCCTGCGCGTCCAGAGCCTGTGCTCCGCAACAGGAGAGGCCACAACAGTGAGAGGCCCGCGTACCGCAAACAACAACAACAACAACAAAACAAAAAAACAAAACCTGTTAATAGTGTTCCCAAATGTGTGGTCACTCAGCACATACAGAAATCAGTCACCAAGAAACATAAAGCTTGATGGGTATCAGGCCTCTCTAGGATCCCAAATAAAATGTTCACCTGGCTGACCCATGTCCTTTTGTTCTCTGAAGTTATATCCTCTATTGTACACCTGGCAGGAATGAAAGCAATAATATATCTGCTTTAAAAGCAGACATATATTCTTGGAGTAGAAAACTTCAGGAGTCTTATTTTCAGGCTCAACTTCAGGAGCCAAAAACAATTCTTTTCCTTGTTGTTGTTGTTTTAATGAGAAGCTACTAAGAGCATTGAAAACTCTGACGTTGACCAGGAGCTTTGAATAGGATGATGAGTTACAACACACCAAGAGTTTACTAGAGAAGTTTAGCCTAGAAATATTGTTATACAAGAGTGACTTTAAAGACTTCGCTGAGGAAGCTACTTTCAGGGATCGCTAATTATTACAAAATGTTTAAAATCGTTTTCAGCTGCTTTGCAAACAATTCTTTGGGAGGATTCAAGCGTTCAGCATGGTGTTGGGTAAACTCTAACACCCTTAGTCATTCATTCCCCCGACTGGTATTTTAATTCACACTGCATCATGGGTGTTCTGCCTTCTGTCCAGTCTTGTAAAGCTGTCACACAGAGAAGGTTAATTTAGTGGGGCAGACTGGGATAGGCAGCTCTTAAGATTAGTTGGGGGCCAGCGCCGGGGCAGGCAGCCACGGTTTGAGTCAGGAGAGGCACAGGCAACTAACTACATGTCGAGAAGGATTCTTCAGTGAGACACTTCCAGGATCAAGGCAGTTAGGAGCAAGCAGTGTTCAGAAGCGCGCTGGCAGGCAGCATGGTGAAAGCTTCTGGAAGGCACCACGCTCCAGACTGAGGCACTGTGCCCATGTGTGGGAGGGAGGAGATGAGATCAAGGCAGCACCCCAGGTCTTGAAGAACCAGGGTTATCAGGATGGGGGCCCCCAGCACTGGGGAGTAAGATAGGATCAGATAGTCCTTAGTTCCTTCAACAAATATTCCGTGAGTGTGGACTCTGTACCTGGAACGTGGCCCTACAGTTAGGACAGAGAAGGAAACAGACCCACATCCCTACCCTCACAGAACTTTACATCCTAATGGAGGAAGCCGGAACACACAAGATAATAAGTGAAAGAAACTGTGTGCTGGGGAGGGAGAGGGAAGGAAAGAGGGGGAAATCAAGTGGCAGGGGGTGTGAAGACTTTGTATTGGATGGAAGCTGAATTTTTAGCTTGGTGGCCAGGGAGGGCCCGCTGAGAAGGTTCCTTTTGAGGGGAGAGCTGAAGAGGGAGAGACTTCCTGCCATCAGACAGGGTGTGTGTGAGGGGGCGGGCTCTAACATCCCCAACTCCACTCCCCTGCGCTGAGTCAAGGTACTGGGACTGGGTTACAAGGTTAGTCAGACCAGTAACATTTACTGATACTTAGTCACTTGAGGTTGAATGAAAGCTGCTTAAATCCAGGCAGGGATGAGTTCTTATTCATCTTTGTACCCACAGCATCAAGCGTAGGTATCCCATAAATGTTTATTGAGCTGAACCCTTAAACCTCCTAGAACACGGGGTGGGGCTGAGATAAATGTGACCCCATGACTCCCAGGACTGTCCTTCTATCAGGATGACACTGCCACATAACAATGTGATCATCTTTTGTTATCACTTTTCATGACTGTGTTCTTGATCTTCGAGGGCAGATTACATTTCAACTTGTTCCCTGAGCACCTAAGACGCTACGAGGGAGGGAGAGAAGGAGGAAATACAGGAGAGAGGCAGAGACAGAGGAGAATTAGGACAGGGAAACACGCAAACCCTGCCGGGTGCTTAAGACCCCTAAAGATCTTAATCCAGCCCAATAATGAGCATGAGTTTTCTGTTTAACATGTTTGAGTTTTACATATTAAAATTGCATCTTGAAACTGAACTATGGTGATAGTCATACACTTAAAATAAGTAGATTTTATGGTACAAAAATTATACCTAAATAAAGCTGTTTAAAAACATTGAAGTAGGAGCTGCATTTAGATAGCTTTCATGCGCTGTAAATAACCCAAAGAGGCATATTTAACCAAACACATTATCATACTTCCTAATAGGTGTTTAAACCAAATAGATTTGTATGAAATAATAGGAAACAATATATATTGGTCCACGCCCCCAGTTCCTGGCACAGAGCTCCTAAAACCCTTGTCATTTTCTAAGTGATAAGTACACTAGAAGCATCTTTTATTGTAATATTTGGTCTTTGATGCTGGTTCCTGACATCAAGGTGATAGAAATGTCTTTTGTTCTAATGAGGTCACCCTGGGTGGGCTCCTGGATGGGGGCTGGTCACCAGAAAGACCAAGATCAGAAGCTTGGAATTTTCAGCCCCACTCCATATTCCCCCAAAGAGGGGAGAGAGGCTAGAAGTGCAATTACGGATCAATCATGTCTCTGTGATGAATCCTCCATAAAAATCCCAAAGTACAGCGTTCAGAGAGCTTCCAGTTGGTGAGCACGTTGGGGTGCTGGAGAGGGGTGGCCTGCAGAGGGCATGGACTCTCCTCACCCCTTCCCACATACCTCGCCCTATGCATGTCTTCTGTCTGGATGTTCAGCTATATCCTTTATTGTACCCTTTTATAATAAACTGATAAATAGTAAGTAAACAGTGTCGCTGAGTTCTGTGAGCTACTCTAGCAAATTAATCAAACCTAAGGAGGGAATCTCTGATTTAGAGCTGAGTGGTCAGAATCACAGGGGACAATCGGGACTTGTGATTGGCGTCTGAAGTTGGGGGGTGTGCAGTCTTCTAGGACTGAATCTCTCCCCTTTGGGATCTGACATTATCTCCAGGTAACTCCAGTTCTCCAGTGTCAGATCTGAATTAAATCATAAGGCCATCCAGCTGCCTTATGGTGTCACAGAGAAGTACTTATCTTGGGGAAAAAACCCACACATTTGGTGACCAGAAATGTCAGAAGTGAAGTATTTTATGTGAAAGTAAAGGAGAAACAACCAGGAGAAAGAGTGAGTTTTTCTTTCTCAATTTGCAAATTTACTTTTCCCTTATGTGATTTTTTGCCACCTTAAAGTACACATAGTCTTTTTAAAAGTGTAAAAAACGGTTTTCAAGTACATATAGTCTAAGACAGTTTACTGTTAGTGATTGCTAAAGCTAGTGCACCTTTCAAGACTGGTTTTTATTTGGGGGCCCTATGTACACCAATCTCAACAGACTAATTATTCCAGTAAGGGGTTCTGTAAGTGAGAGAGCTACTATATTTGAAACAGTGTCTAATCTCTTACCTATTTAGAACCAGGAACTATCTATGGACAATGAAGCCTCGTCTGGAACAAAATAACTGAAGTATTCTGGAAACTCCAAAGAATTTCATAAGAACCATACCCAGATTGCTTTTCTAAAAGTGGCGACGGGTTGAACAAAGCCATCTTTTTCTTAAACTCATCTTTAATATGTACAATACACATTCCAAAACTGTTGGTTAGAATTATGTGGCCACAAGCAGGGGTGATAGTCAACAGCTATAGGCATAGGCATCCACCAATAATTTGGATGATGACCGTAAACAAGATGGCCGTTTTGGTGTGTCCTGGCTGAGTGTCAGCTTACAGCAGGATGCCATGGTCCTCCGGACACCCTCCTCAGCAGCAGGGATCTGCTGCTTTCTCATCACATTTGTACAGTTTGGGGTTGAGGGAGACCCTCGCTCCCAACAGTAAGTTGCTAGTGTCTTTGCTGTAAGCTTGGCGGAAGGAAATCATTATAAACTGAACTCTCTTCCTTGTACAATCAATATGAGACACTGTTCTCACTGACTAAGGGGTTGGAGCGGCCACAGCTGATCAGCCAGGAGAGGATTGGAAAGCGTAGCTCCTTTCTTATGCCCTCGTGTGTCACCTCCATCTTCTGTCCTATCCTCTCTCCCTCCACAGCACGTCCAGCTTCTATCACCCGTGCCATTCCTGCTGCCTTCCCTGTCTTTCCTCTCCATCAGCTGTCAGGGTCCTGGCATCCATCGGGCTCCTCCCCTCGCTTGGCCACTAAAACTGCTGCTCCGGCTGTCAGTGAGGGCAAAAGTGCAGCTTTGAGAAAAAAGGGAAAAAGAATGCGGATGTTCTATCACCTTTTGTCGAGACCCAGGCCTGGATCCAAGGCCTTGTCCTATGGGTCCCCGAAGCTGGCTCCAGGCTCTCCAGGATCCATTCTTCTGTACTCCATCCCTAACCTTCTTCTTACCCAAGCTGACCTGGCACCCCATACGTGCTCCAGGTCCAGACCTGGCTTCACCCACCCTCTTCTTCCCACTGTCTCTGTCCTGGGCCACCTCCTGCCCTAATCATTCAAACTCAAAGGAACGAAACATCTGTTTCTGTGCTTCTGGATCCAGAGGATCAAGTCAGAGCACCCTCTAGTGGTCAGGAGAGATGGCACCCTGGACCTCCCCCAGAGGTCAGACCTCTCAGAGGTCAGTGAGGGATGACGCCAAATAGCACGTTCTTCACATACTTCCTACCTCTTCCGGCTTCAATGTATTTCCCCTGCTGTTACTTCCCTCTCTTCCCAGTGGGTGGCGTGTGCTGGCGGGGTTCCTGGAGTAAAGCACCCCCTACCAGATCCTAAACCTTCTCCTTCACTCTTTTCTGACACCTCCCCCGCTTCACAGTGTCCACAGCAGTTTGACAAGGTCACATATTCATCTGTTTTAAAGAGCACAGATTAGTCTGCCACAGGGCGAGGCAACTACAGGATATCAATCAAGTCCAAATTCAGTAAATACCTATAATCCCTTTTTTGCCAGTGAACGGTTATCGAGCCTGTGTGCAGCTGGTGTCGCCGACCATTTTCCACTCATCCTTAAAAGAACTTTAGCAGCAGTGTGAATGTCTCCACTTTACAGATGAGGACACTGATGCCTAGACAATTTAAGCACTTTGCCCAACTTAACATGACCAGTAAATGGTGAACGTAAACTTGACCCAGGTCTGTAGAATCCAAAGCACCTCCTGTGAATCTCTGCACCAAGACTCCTCCCATCAACCAGGATCAAGACAATTCCGTTTGATTTTGTTTAAAGGTATCTGTCTCTTCCAAGCGTCCCCTATTGTAGCTCAGGGTTAGCAAGTGGCTTCTAAGCCTCACTGCGGCTCACAATCCTGCAGGGCCCCAAGTGTCCCCCAAGATTTCAAGCAGATCCGCTCTTTCTTATCCTTAGCCTCACCATTTCTTTGTGCAGTTACGTGACCTCTGTTTATCATTGTAATCCCCAAAGATTCAGTGCTTTCAAAGTTTCCAAGGGTGTTTACATCACTGCCTCTCACCCTGACCCTCTGTCCCTTCAAAGCTCACTCAAATTTCTCCAACAAGATTCATTTTTACCATCTGTGCGTGAAACCCTGTGAAGCCCTCTAGGTACAAATCCTTTCTTTGTGCCCCATTTCCTGTTAGTAGTAAATAGGCTTCATTCACCCTCCTACACCTCCCAGAGTTCCAAAGACCAGATTCAAACAGTTGCTAATCAGAGAGGGGAAGGAATGCAGAAACCAAGGAGGAACAATCAAGAAACAATAGTGCAGCCATGGGGCAGGGTCCTGGTGCCTCCTCAAGGAATATACGTAACAATATCTCTGATCTCTTCTGCAGGAACTAAGGCCCTCCACCCAGGTGGAAGATGGTAATGTCCAGGCTGAGCACAGGATTCCTGAAACGCCACCCTGTTTCCCCCTCCCCCCATCAACCAATCAGAGCAAAGTCACACACCCTGCAGCCCTCACCCCAAATTTTGCCTATAAAACCTTCTCCCCCCAGTACCATTGGGGAGTTCAGGGTTTTTGAGCACGAGACACCTGTTCTCCTTGCTTGGCCCTGCAGTAAACCTTTCTCTGCTCCAGACTCAGATGTTTCAGGTTTTTTGGCCTCCCTCTGCATCCGGCACATGAACTTGCGTTGGGCAACATGCACTCTTAGGACCCATTGGTTATTCTTTTATTTAGCACTTCCTGTCTTCTGCCTTACATCGTTGATAGCTTCTCACATATCTACGTCAGCGGTAGGTCCCCAGAGACTGGAACTGTTGTTTACTCACCTCGCCCCCCACCCCCTCCCCGGGCATACAGCACGCCCCACAGCATCATGCAGAATAGAGAGCCCGTGCCCTGCACACAGTCGGGGCTTAATAAATGTTAAAAGGACCAAACAGGAGTTTGTGGGGTTTTTTGCCTGTTCCAGATTCATTCCAGATTCATGCTCTGTGTCATGCTCCCCGTGACAACCCCTGTCAGGGGATTTTCTCTACGTTTTTACTTCACAAATCTGTCACAACCCCGTTACTCCAGCTTAGCCAGAGTGGGATTTAGGATTATTTCCAAATCCATTTAAAATAAAGAGTTTGGGAGGGGGATGGGTGTGGGTGGGGTGAAGAGTTCCTACCTAACCTGAGAATTCTCACCCTGGGCTTTCCAGGAAAATAGATCCCCGTAGCAATTCTTACTGTATATTACGGGTTGAAATGTGTCCCCTCAAGATGTGTACGTTGAAGTCTTAACTTCCAGTACCTCAGAATGTGACAGTGTTTGGAGTAGGGTCTTTGCAGAGGTAATCAAGTTAAAATGAGTGGAAATTACACTTTCTTATTAAAGTGGTCCCTAATTCAGTGTGACTCTGGCCCTTATAAGAATGGGAAATTTAGACACAGACATGTACAGAAGATGATGTGAAGACACAGGGACACACCTTGATCTCAGACTTCTGGCCTCCAGAACTGTGAGACAATCCATTTCTGTTGTTTAAGTCCCCCAGTTTGTGGCGCTTTGTTTTGGCAGCCTTAATAAACGAATACACCCTAGGACTCACAGCACTGGACTCCACAGCCCGCGGTGGAATATCCAAGTGCCATTTATTTCCTGAGTATTTACCTGCATTAGGTAAGCTAAAGAAGATAGCCCAGGGAATTCCCTGGCAGTCCGGTGGTTAGGACTCCACGCTTCCACTGCCCGGGGCTCAGGTTCATTCCCTGGTCAGGGAACTAAGATCCTCCAAGCCTCCTAAAAAAAAAAAAAAAAAAAAAAGATAGCCTAGCAATTGTGCATTCACACTCCTGGGAGAAGAAAAAGAGTCATGACAGCTACCATTTCTGAAGCATTTAATGTGTGTATCAGTAAAGAGATAATGATCAATACAATAGTGTGTATAACCACTATACTAGGTGCTTTGCAAACACTATCTTAGTTAATCCTCCCAGCCCCGCAGCTGAGGCAGGCGTTGTTATCCTCAGTTCACAGTGGTGGAAATTGAGGCTCAGAGATGTTTAGGTAAGTTGCCCAGGATCCTGCTTCTCAAGGCTCGACTGTGACCTGTTGGAGGCCTGCTGTGCTCTTCTTCCACGGGGCACATTCCCCTTCTTTTGTTCCAGCATCCACCCCACCGCATGGGACTTTGACCATCCTACCTAGTCCCGTGGTCACTCATGGTGGTGCCATTTCCCTCTCTGGTGGTTTGAGGATGAGCGTGTGATGAAATTCTGGACAATGAGACACAGAGGAAGTCGGCTGGAAGGCTTGTAGAAAAGGGTTCTTACTATGGAAAAGTTGCACCAGGAAGAAGCAGTTCATTCTCTGCTGCTGGATGTTACGGATCTGTATATGATGTCAGGATGGAGGCAACCACCTTGTAACAATGAGGGGAGGTCAACACTCTAGAGGTAGAAGGAGCGTAAAGGGCCAGGTGATGACTTCACTTCATATTTCTCATTTTCTGAGGTCATAAATCCACTTACTATTCAACCCGTTTTGTGTTGTTTTCTGCTACTGATAGCCAAAATCATACCAATATGCCACTTCTACACATATGCTTTGATTTTCCATTTATAAACAGTTTTTATATTGTATTATTAGAACTAATAACCTTACATTGACTGCCATGCAGTTTCAAAGGCCCAAAAGAGAGAAATGGCATTTTTTTCTTACTGAGGTAAGCTATACAGAGGTAAGCTATAAAATTTCCCATTTTAACCATTTTCAAGTGTACAGTTCTGTGGCATTAAGTACATTCACCTTGTTGTGCACCCATGACCAGCACCCACCTCCAGAAATTTTTCATTATCCCACACTGAGACTCTGCACTCGTTAAACAATAATTTCCCATTCTTCCACCTCCAAGCCCCTGGCAACCACCATCCTACTTTCTGTTTCTATGAATTTGACTTCTCAGGTACTTCATGTAAATGGAATCACACAGTATTATCCCTTTGTGACTGGCTTGTTTCACTTCACGTAACGTCCTCAAGGTTCATCCATGTTGTAGCCTATATCAGAATTCGCTTCCTTTTTAAGGCCGAATAATATTCCATTGCATGTATAGACCACATTTTATTTATCCATTCATCAAATAGACATTAGAATTGCTTGTACCTTTTGGTTATTGTGAATAATGCTGTTATGAACATAAGTGTACAAATATATGAGTCCTTGTTTTCAATTCTGCTGAGTACAATGGAATTGCTGATTGCTGGATCATATGGTAGTTCTTTTGTTTTGTATTGTTTTAGGAACTGCCATACAGTTTCCCACAGCAGCTGCACCATTTTCCATTAGAACCAACGGCACGCAAGGGCTTCAATTTCTCCGTGTCATTGCCAACATTTGTTTCTGGTTGTTGTTTGTTTTCATTGCCAGTCTAATGGGTGTGAAGTGATGTCTCATTGTAATTTTGATTTGCATTTCTCTAATAATTAGCGATGTTGAGCATTTTTTCATGTGTTTATTGATCATTTGTAGATCTTCGGAGAAATGTCTATTCAAGTCTTTTGCCCATTTTTTAATTAGGTTGTTTGGTTTTTGTTTGAGCTTTAGGCATTTTTATATATTCTAGATTTTAATCCCTTATTAAATATGTGATTTGCAAATATTTTCTCCCATTCTGTGGGATGCCCTTCCACTCCACTGATAGTGTCCTTTGATACACAAAAGAGAAATAGCATTTCTTTTAGCAGATTCTCTAAATAATATGGAGAGCCTGTCTGTTCTTCAAAATACCCAAAAATCTATCCCTGAATTAAGTCAGACCAGCAGAGCTAGACACCTATTTGATTCATGTTGTCCCCTATTATTATTCATCCATTCACCCACTCAGCCTTATTCAGTACTGAGCCCCTCTCACCTGATAAACCTTGAATTGTGTGCTCACACTGTGTGAGGTACATTAAAAGAGCTGGTCCTGTGATAGGTGTTGCTGGGTTCATGGTACGGATGTAGCCAGTAGTGTTCCCTAAAGACCTTTGCACCGTGTCCCAGCTAGGAAGACCCGTGAGACAGATTTCCCTGTGGTCTCCTATCAGGGATATTTGTGCTTCTTCCTGAGCCACTGACCATGGATACAGCCTATCATTCTTCCCGCCTCACAGTGGCTGCTAGAAAATCTTCAAACCCCATTCATGTGCAACTTCTAGCAGGCAAATTGGACTGCTAGAAGTCCATCTTGACTTTAATGTAAGAAACTCAGTCCAGCTCCATCTTAACTTCCTAATTTTATTTTTCCTTTGCCTCAGTAAAAAGTTACTCACCTTCCTCTATTTTAGTCATCATTTATGCTACCTTAAATTCTTTTTAAAACAAAAATAACATAAATGAATAATCAAACATTGTCACTCGTTATCAGTACGTCCTATATAATTTGTAGATATATGTATACGTACAGCTGATTCACTTTGCTGTACAGCAGAGACTAACACAGCATTGTAAAGCAACTATACTCCAATTAAAAAAAATGAAAATGTGGGTCCCCTGCCCCAAAGTTATTAAAAATTTCAAGATGGTGACAGCAGAGCATTAAGCCAAGCATGGGACTCTTCAGAGTGTGGAGCCCCATGTGACTGTTCAGGTCACACGTCCCTGAAGCCGGCCCAGCCAACTACCGTCATTCTCAAAAAACATGGGAAATAGACACCATTTATTCTACCATTCAGTAATGACATTATGTTCGCTTATCTCTTAAAGTTCATTCAAGAATCACTTAAGACCCAATGTGCATTGTGTACACTGTTGCGTTGGAGAATGCAGAGGCAGAGAGGTGGGAAAATCAAAGATGTCTTTGGAGATTATATTTAACTAAAACTAATTATTCTATGAAATTATTCTCGGTCAGCTTCTCGGTTCACCTATCTCTGGTTCATCTTTGCATTTCCCCGCAGATCGATGTACAATAGGATCTCCAGCGTTTGCTAGCTGGCTGGCTGGCTGGTGGTTGGATGCAGATAGGCTGAATTTAGGAAACAGAAGAGAAGGTTAGGAAAGCACTTTGGGTTTTGATTTGAGGATGTCTAGAGTAGTAGACTTGGTTTGGTAGGAAATGAAAAGCAGGATGGTTTTTGAGAAAGACTGTGACATGGTAAAGCTGATCTGGCCCCAATGTAGAGGATGATGAATTGAAGGGCAGAGATACTGGAGGCAAGAAGCTCAGCTAGAGAGCCCTTACCCAGGGCCCCCGAAGGTGATTAGGACCTGAATTAGACTGGGAGCAGTGAGAGTGTGATCATCATAACAACAGTACCTACTACTTCTTTACAGCTATCATGCCTTTTCACCCCGCTGTTTCATTTGCTTCTTCAATAATCTTGCTAGGAACCTTTTATCACATTTTATAGAATTGCAAATTGATTCTCAGAAGGTGTGAAAGATTTCCCCAGGTCAGCATAATTAAAGATCAGGTTAGAATTATCCCTCAAGGCAACGCTTTTCCTTGTCCACCAGTGGAGTTCCACATGACTACACAGTAGAATCTAAGGATAAACTTTTAAACAATAAGCTGTCTAGGCTCCACCCCAGATATTCTGATATAATTGGCCTTGAGTGAGGCTCAAGGGAGTTTTTGAAAGCTCTCCAGGGATTCTAATTTGCAGCCAGGTTGAGAATCTCTCAGCACCATCAGGACCACTTAGGGTAGGGGGTCTGGCTGAAAACGAGAGACAGGGGAGATAAAATGGATGAGACTTGATGACTAATTGCAGAAAGATACCAATAGGATGACAAGGTTTTTAGCCTAAGGACTAAACTTCTCAGTAACCTCATCTACACTGCCCAGGACGGATACACTACACCTAGAACAGCTGCATTCAGGGTTAGAATGAAAGGAAAACGGCTGCTTTGGATGTGATCTAAAACAGTCATCTATAGAGGGTAACAAGGAAGCCTATGACATGTGTATATGGGGTGAGGGGTAGCGATGTGGATGATGCTTCCTCTGAATTGTCCCACAGGCTTCCAATCAGTGGCACTAAATTGTGTCCCTGGAGACATCCCACTAGAAAGTTTCCCTCTTGGAGTCTCACAATTCTGCCCAGATGAGTGGTCCAGGGAAAACAACCTGGATGGTGTCAACAGTAGCAGTGTCATCCCTTAGATTTAAGGCAGTCAGTTAAGGAGGATGGCTGGAGAGGAAGGTGGATTTAGGAGTCAAAAACATTTGAGAGGCTGGTAACGTATCCAGGTGGAAAAGATCATCAAGAAATTGGAGATGTGAGACAATCACTAAGGGTTGGTCTAGATTCGATTTTAAAGCAACCCAGGTAGAAATTGGTGTGAATGAGATCACCAAGGAGCTCCATAAAGAAAGAGAAGAGGTCCGAGGACAAAACCGTGAAGCATGGCTGTCCTTAGGGGTTTGGGAGAGAAAGAGGAAGCACACAGGTGCTTTCTTTGTAGTGCTAGCCTACTTTTCCCGACTCATCTCCCACCAGTTTCTGACGTGCATCACAGAGGCAGATCACTGACACTGCTCTCTTTCCTGAACATGACTTTCACTTTTCCATCTCCTTGTTCTTTCTCCTGAAATGTTACTTCTCTTCTCCATAGGCACATACATGCCCAGTTCTCTGCAAGACCCATCTCAAATGCCACACACCTCCATGGGAGGCTTTCACTGTTCTCCCACGGGGATGGGACCGCTCCTTTCTTTAGCCTTCTTTGTACCTCTTGCAAAGCTCTAATGCACTGTTATGGTATGGACTGCTGTAACAAATTATACCCAAATTTAGCAGCTTAAAAAACTATCTATTATTGCTCCTAGTTTCTGGGGGTCAGGAATCCAGGAGCGGCTAAGTTAGGTGGTTCTGGCCCAGGATCTCTCATGTGGTTGCAAGGTATCAGCTGGGGCTGAGACAGGCCACGATGGTGCCCTCAAAATATTATCTCTAACACAGATAAGGCAGGGGATCCTGAGTGTATCAAAAAGAGTGGTGTGTCCCCATAAGTAGATGGAGAAGAAATAGGAACCCCACCCTGGGTGGAAGACCTGACATATTATCAGCTAAACTTCTGTCTCTCTTCCCTGGGTCCCAACTGCACTCAGCTGAAGACACAAAAGTTTTCGGCAGCTTCATAGATGGCTTTCTCTCCCACCTTCGTGGAGACTGGTCCTGCTCTACACTCTTCTATTCTCGAGGCCAGAGATGCTCAAAGCTGTCAGCCTTCTCCTCCCTACTCTTATTCTCCTGGCAAAGGTGAAAGAAGGGAAGGATGTAATAAAGCCTCTACTCAGAGAAGCCATTCCTCTGTCTTTGTTTTACACCCTTCCTAACTATCCATGAGATGAAACTAGCTTCTACCAAGCCAAATCAAAGAACCCTGATGCAAACTTTGGAACTCAGACCCAACTCAAGCTCTTTGAGGTCATGGATCTCATGGATCACACCTCTACACCTACCTCACAGTGCATCCCCCATGAATGTTTAAAATTTTGATTATTTTCTTTCTCTTTTTCTTTTTTTTTTTTTGTTTGTTTTTTTGCTGTACGCGGCCCTCTCACTGTTGTGGCCTCTCCCGTTGCGGGGCACAGGCTCCGGACACGCAGGCTCAGCGGCCATGGCCCACGGGCCCAACTGCTCCGCAGCACGTGGGATCTTCTCAGACAGGGGCACAAACCTGTGTCCCCTGCATCGGCAGGTGGACTCTCAACTGCTGCGCCACCAGGGAAGCCCTCTTTCTCTTTTTAAAAAAATTATAGTTAATTTACAATATTGTGTTAGTTTCAGGTGTATAGCAAAGTGATTCAGTCATACATATATATGTATATATCTATAGTCTTTGTTTTTTCAATTCTTTTCCATTATAGTTTATTACAAGATGTTGAATATACTTCCCTGTGCTATACAGTAAATCCTTTTTGTTTATACAGGTTTGAATTTTAAGAAAGTAAAGAGAGGCTGAGCAGTGAAGTACTGAAGTTAGTAAGTGTAGCTGCCACTTCCAAATACTTATCAGTGCAGGTAAGGGGGGAGCCAGGACCACTTCAAAGGACTAGTGTCACTGAGAGAAGTTTCCAAGGCTGGGAGAGACCTAAATGTGTTTGTACACTGAGAAGGAAGAAGATACTGTAGAGTTAAAAAAGAAGTCTAGGAGCTATTTATTTGACTTATATATTTACTTAAGGTTGACCTAAAAACTGAATTTGTTTAAAAATGTAAGTTCAGGGGCTTCCCTGGTGGCGCAGTGGTTGAGAATCCGCCTGCCGATGCAGGAGACACGGGTTCGTGCCCTGGTCCGGGAAGATCCCACATGCCGCGGAGCAACTAAGCCCGTGAGCCTTGGCTGCTGGGCCTGCGCGTCCGGAGCCTGTGCTCCACAACGGGAGAGGCCACAGCAGTGAGAGGCCCGCATACCGCAAAAAAAAAAAAAAAAAGAAAAAAAATGTAAGTTCACAAGCATTCATGAGACACACAAACACACACACACACATGCACACATATATATACATGTACATGTGTATATGTATACACGCACACACAGTTAAATATGTAGTAAGAAAGAATATAATTTCAATAAATTCCAGACAGCAAAAATTGTATAGGTCCTAATCTCTTTCAACGACAATTGAAAAAAGTAATAAAAGTTTAAAAAAAAAACCCTTCATTATTTGACAATAAATACACTTCCTATTAAGTTACCATAAAAATACAAACTGTTTAGAAGAAACAGAAATTAGAACCATACATATTAAAACTTAAGGTATTTAGCCAAAATTGTACCCAAAAATAAATTTAAGTTTTAAAAACTCTCACTGTTATTCAGGAAAGGTTGAAAAGAGAAGATATAACCATTTGAATTTGGAATCTAGAGAAAGATCATATGATACCTAAAATGAAGCAAAGGAAGAAAATAAAAGAGGTAGAAATCCCAAAATAATAACAGGGACTGGTCAACAAATTCAAGAGCTTTATATTTGAGGAAAAATAAGCAAAATAGGCCATGTTTTACAAATTAAATGAAGAAACAAATAGAAATAGCACAGGGGCTTCCCTGGTGGCGCAGTGGTTGAGAGTCCGCCTGCCGATGCAGGGGACACGGGTTCGTGCCCCGGTCCGGGAAGATCCCACGTGCCGCGGAGCAGCTGAGCCCGTCGTGAGCCATGGCTGCTGAGCCTGCGCATCCGGAGCCTGTGCTCCGCAACGGGAGAGACCACGACAGTGAGAGGCCCGTGTACCGCAAAAAAAAAAAAAAAAAAAAAAAAAAATTAAAAAAAAAGAAAAAGAAATAGCAGAAATGATAAAGTAAGCAACAACTAACGTGGAAGGAAATTTAAATAGATTAGCATAGACATGCATATGAAATTCTCATATCATGTTCAACTCTATGCTAATAAATTTCAAAATCTGGCTGAAAAAATGTAAATTTCCAAAACTGAAATCAGAGATAATATAATGTACTAGAGCAATAACAATAATATAAACTGAAAAAACTATTAAAGAACTACTTCCCCCCAAAAGTTCCAGAACCAAATCATTTTACTAATAGATTCTTTTAAATTCTCAAGGAATGAAAATTCACATCCTCCGTGATTTGTTCCAAAGCATGTAAAAAATAGAAATTACTACATTTGCTTTGTAATCCTTCCCTTTGCTTTCTTTTACCCCATCTTTCACCATTCATTTATTTTATTGGTCTTTTACACTCAGTTAACCTCATATTCTATCAAACACTGCCTCACAAAAATGGTTTAAAAAATGTTTTTGCTTCTGAGGAGCTTTTAATAGGCCGTGATACATGTTTATAGAAAAGAAGTAAACAGGAAGATGTTTTTCTCATCCTTTCCTGAATCCAAACTTTGAATAATAAATGTCTACAATGTGGGCGACACCTACCCTGCTTTTAAAGAAAGGCAAATGGTTTGTGAATATTATGATGTCTTTTTGTATTTTAACTTTAATATGTAATTTGTTTGACTTTGTTTAGTTTAGTCTTTCCTTTTTAAAATCTCTGCTGATACTCAAAGGGGAAGGCCAAAATCTTGACTTTCCAATTCTTCCACTTGCAATGACTTTATAACCATGAATGTTGTTCCTTACCAATTTTTTTTCTGAATACCAACTGCTTAGTATTCTAGATCAACCCTCAATAAACAAGTCAGAGTTATGAGCAAGTGAAGAAAACTGCTTGACTCCAGGAAGAAGGTTGCCATCATGCTTGGCACACTTGCTGGAAAACTGAACAACCTGGAAACCTCAGAAATAATTTCTAATTTGCAGAACTGTGTTCACCAAGTTCAAGGGCAAAACTAGTGAGAGGAAAATTTTGCTACCATAGTTCTCTGTTGTGCCTCTTCCATGGGAGCTGTAAGAGGAGAATTTTCACCAACCCCCCATCCAGAAAGATTTGAATCCTTCCAAAAGGGAAGGGGCACAGATTTGCTGAAAGCATTCATAGTTACTTCAATGCAGACAAAATCATTCATCTTTGAACATTTCAGCACCTGGACCATGGATAGGTATTCCCTTTCCTCTGCCTCCTTTGAATTTTGTTCTTCCCATGGACCTAACTGCATTCATGTTAACACACACAAATGCACACACACACACCTATACACACTCTAGATGTTTGCTGGAAGGTACAGCTCAATTTTTTTGTTCCTCGGGACCTAAAACAGTAACTAGCACATAGTTTACACTTAATAGATGTTATTTGAAACTAAAGCAAATCAAATTGAATTGAATCTAGCTAAAATAGAAGTATAAAGAAAAAGCTATGGAAGCAACAGAGGAAAGCAGTTTCTAACTCCACCTGGGGGACTTAGAAAAAGTCAAAACAAAAATAACACAAAATGTGTCTTGAGGAGTTATACAAACCATGTGACAATACAATTTAATTGTATGGACCAAACATTTATTTAATTTTAATAATAAATGCTTACACATCTTTACACAGCACTTTAATCTCTGAAACCCTTCCAGACACTCAATAATTGAATTTTCTAGACCACATTCTTCAAAACTCATGCACATTGATTTAACGTTCCCAACAGAGTAGTCAAATGAAACTAGAAACAAACTAAAGACAGCACGAAGTTCAGGGCTCCCCTTCACATTATTTGGACCACCCACTACACAAGAGGAGACAGCTGGCCCTGATTCTGTCTCTGAGAAATGGGAACCACTCAAGCCGATGTGGACACCAACATCACCTTCTGTGCACAAGAGAGATCGTCTAAGAACTCCTCAGATCCTCTGGGCCACATGTGCAAAGTAACAGCATCAAAGCTCAACACTGGCTATTCTTCTCAGCACTTACTTCTGTAGTCATATCTTTCTTTCCTAGTAAACTAAAGAACTCCCAAGAATTATATTAGGCTTTGAAGAACTCTCTGATCACATGCAGTGAAGTTTCTGCCCTGGAATATACCTGTGCTATGGTCTATGTATCTGTGAACAGATGTTTAATGGGACTTTCCCTGTCGAAATATATTGTGAGGACAGCCCAATGCTGAGAAAAATCAGAGCAAAATCCCTGTCGTCCATCTGCAGCTTAAGGAAGAAAGACTAGAAATAGGAAAGAATAACTGGAGAAAGTTACTAAATGGCAGAGAGAGTTTCCTCCCACTCCAGGCTGGAAGTGGGTGGCCACTGAGAGACCCCTCACAGAGGCTGGGGAAGGGGGTCTTCAAGAGGATGCTGGGAAGGCAAAGAAAGGGGAAAGAAGGGAAAGAACCAGCCCTTCCTGACTGTGTCTCTGAGCAGAGGTGAGGCCAGAGGTGGGGAAGGAAGAAGCTTTGGATTGAATGGGAGAATGAAGTTTTGATTTAGACTAGAGCAGACATTTTAACTCTTGAAAAATGAGTCACAGCTACCCAAGTGAGATGATTCTTACAACTGAAAGCCACCCAAAAGCCCTGAGACTTGTCCGTGGTGCTGTCGTAGGTCAGGAAACAGAGAGCTGACAAAGCCGTGAGGGGAAAAATAACTGATGCCATGGCCTGTTTGCGTCCACTAAGATCATCCCATTTAGTAAACTGGTTACATTGCCCTAAAACATCACCTCATTTGTCCCAATATGGCCAATATAAATATGCTGCCACATGGTCGATTCTGTTTGCTGTTGTAATGCTCCAGCTGGCTTAACCACACGGCATTCCAGACAATTGTGCACACAGAAGGTTGACTGAATGGCTGTGCACAGCTGCAGCTTTTGACTTGTTTCCCTTTTTCCGCATAATATAGCTCTCCGTAAAACTAAATAATGACATTTAGATCAAACTGTCATTAACTTGACATTATGACGTATCTGGATAATCAAAACCTGGCAGACATTCAGCGTAATTGTTGTTTTAAAACACTTTGGTTTTCCACTCAGAAACAGGCCAAGGGACTAACCTCCATGATTAATAAGGGCAAAGCTTAGCTGGAGAAACAAATTTCAGTCGAGCCTTCAAATGTCCCGGGTTTAAACTACCTTTTTACATGGACAAGAGGCTTAAGTGGTATATTCCAGCCCCCAGGTGATTGTGGAAATGGCCTCCTGATTTTGAATCACTGAGACATGAGACGCCCAGGTCTCATTCAACACCTGCGAAGAAACTGGAAGGGGTTTCTTTCACTATGAACTGCTTTCATTTTCACCTGTTGGAAGGGTCAGCAATCCTGACCCCAAAAAAAGAACTAAACTGATCAGGAGATGGCTAAATAAATTAACTAGTAAAATCTGAAATGCTTTGTAATCATACCATAATGACAGAATGCACAGTAATAAAATGGCTCACAATTTGAATTTACAATCCCTACTTATTCCTTAAAGCCCTAGCATTTTAGAGACGAGATTATCTATTCACAAGGCTTCTGCCCAACTCATGTAACAGGATTCTATTATGGGTAAACTGGAGATAAAATGAGAGTTTTAATATGATTATAGGTCAGTGGTTTCTGAATTGTTAATGTATAAAAGACCCCAGAGGCATATGCTGAATATATAGTCCGTGAAAGACAAAATTAAATAAACAAAAAGCAATTTACAAGCTGGAAAACATTTTTTTAGTTCTCATGGAGCATTATAACACATGTCCTCTAGCATCCAACTTAACAGGGCTGAGCTGACACCACAGAAAAGAGGAGAGTGAATTAATTTCGTTTCATAGGCCCAGAACCTGAAAGAAAATGGTTTGTGGGAAAGCATTTCAAAATTGCAAACCTGAACCACAGGAGCAGACGTGATTCCTGAGGGCATGGAAGCTTCTTGGAATGAGATTCATCTGAATGATATATTACAAAATAATGAAGATGAGATATATCTATCTATGTGTTTATTTATGTTTGCTGTACCCTGCCCACTTGCAGAAGGGATTTGTAGTGAATGAGAAAATTCTGGGGAGTAGGGGACATATTTTCAGTCTGGATCAGGCAGTATTTTGAAAGTATCTGCAAGACTGTCTTACTAAGTATGGTACCTATGAGAGATGTTACACGCAGCTTCCCCTTTTGCGGTTCAAGGATGACCTTGGCCATGGTAACTAGCTTCCTTATTTTCTTGACTCTTGGTCCTGTAGTTGCGCATTTATGCCATTGATTTCTCACCCCGAGATGCCCATCTGAAAACATCAGTCCAGAGGAGAGAGATGGCTCTCCGTATCAGTGTCACTGCACACACACCTCTCCCTGTCACAGCCTAGAAGCGTGAGAAACTCTGTCCGCACTTCTAATTAATGGTTCAGAAACCAGAGACACAGTGCTGGTTGGGGGCAGGGGTATCAGGTTGCAAAACTTATCAGAAACGGTCCTTATAGACTCTCAGATTCTCTGATTCTCTGGCACCAACTGGGTGTCCAACAGTTCAGTTCCATTCTGACACTACCCAGAGTTAGCTCGGACCCCACAGGTGTGCGGGTTCAGCCCCAGAGGGACCCCCTTCACTTCAGAAGCAGGCGATGCCCAGGCTGCTCACGCTTCTTCTGACTTGGCTACAAATTCTGGGTTCCCATGCTCCCCCCCCCCCGTTTCAGTTATGATCATTTGCTAGACCGACTCACAGAACTCAGGAAAATGCTACTGGTACAGTTTATTATAAAGGATACAAATGAACAGGCAGATGAAGAGGGACACAGGGCGAGGTCGGGAGGAACGCTGAGCACAGGAGCCTCTGTCCCCGTGGAGCTGGGGTGTGCTACCCTCCTGGTACACTGGTGTGTTCACCAACTTGGAAGATCCCAGAACTCCCTCGTTTTGGGGTCTTTTGAAGGTCTCATTACACAGGCATGATTGATTAAATCACTGGCCATTGGTGATTGGACACAAACTCAAGCCCCTCTCCCCTTCTCAGAGGTCAAGGGGTGGGGTTGAAAGTTCCAACCTTTTGACCAAGACTCTATCTTTCTGGCCAGCCCCCCCATCCAGAAGCTATCTAGGGCCTCGCCCAAAGTCACCTCATGTGCAAAAATTCAGGCTGAATGGTTGAAAGGGATCCATTATGAATAAAAAATGATGCTCCTATCACCCCTAAACTCAAGAAATTCTACGAGTTTTAGGAGCTCTGTGCCAGGAATCTGGGACAAAAACCACATATTTATTTTTTATCATTCCACACAGGCTCTGTAGCATTAAGCTTAAAAAGGCTCTTTTGAGATCCTCTAATCCAAACCGGCTCTCCTACAGTAAGACAGTGAGGCTCATTCCCGTCTCACCTCCATGAACCCTGCAGTGCATTCAGTGGTGATTTCAGTTTTGTTCATGAACAATGCCGATAAGCCAGTTAGGAATGTTAGGCACTGAGGGGGCAGAGACCACTACCAGGAGCCAATTCCTACCATGGGCTGACATTGAACAGCACTGTCTCTGCTCTACCGCATTCAATCCTGTTAACTCCCCTACAAAGAAGGACCCATTCTGCAGATGAGGAACCTGAGGCTTCGACAAGTTAAGGAAGGCCAAGGTCGCATGCTAGAAAGTTGTGGAAATGTCATTTGAACTCAGGTCTGTCTGACTCCAGGGTCCAGGTTCTTCACCACTGCCTCCCAGCCATCACGAGAGAGCAGACTGCTGTGGAACAGATCACAGGCTCCGGACTAAAATAGCCAGCAATGACCCCAAATAATGTAAGAGTCCAATAGAATAGAATAGAATAGAATATATATAATATATAACGCATGTCTTAAAAATGATGTCCCTGACAGTGAGACCCGCGCAGTGATAGCTTTGGTTCCTCTGAGTGGCACTTTCAGTTACTGGAGACATTGCAGATTCAACTACAAAAAAACTTTATGTAATCAAAACAAAATTTTTGTTTCTTGATGACATACAGATATGTGGCACCATTCTTTTTTTTTTTTTTTTTTTGCGGTATGCGGGCCTCTCACTGTTGTGGCCTCTCCCGTTGCGGAGCACAGGCTCCGGACGTGCAGGCTCAGCGGCCATGGCTCACGGGCCCAGCCGCTCCGCGGCATGTGGGATCTTCCCAGACCGGGGCACGAACCCGTGTCCCCTGCATCGGCAGGCGGACTCTCAACCACTGCGCCACCAGGGAAGCCCCTATACTCATTTTCTTTCAGATTACTTTTTGGGTTTCCACTAAGATACTTCCTTCCTGTCATATTCAAAATTTTGGCTGATTAATAATTATGGAAAAATACTTTAAATTAATCAAAAATTTAAAAATGCAAAAAAGCAATTCAAATTGCTGTTGCATTGTGTAGAGTGAAATGTTATCAAATTACTCTCAGTGTAAGAGTTTTGTTGCTGGAACTTCTTTTTTGCCATTGTCACTTGTTTTTTCAGGCTACTCTGCTGTGTTGGTGGTCATTTTGCATGCTATTTCATCTGGAACCACCATACTTTGTCAGGACAAGATGTGTCAGATATTTTAAAATTCAATCTGATACGTTGGGATGCATAAAAAGATGCAACTTTACACAGAATTGTGTTTCTAACACTACTACACATTGTGTTACCTACAAAGCCTGGAATTCTGATAAATTTTATTTCAAGAAATTCCAAGAAAAAAATTAAGTTGCAGTAGAAACAGTGGTCTTAATCAGTTGTGATACAAAGATCCGCATATTTAGAGAAATGTGTGGTTACACAAGCACAGTGCTTGGCCTTGAAAAGGGCCTGTGCTACAGGAGGACTTGAAAATTTCAGCTCCCTCTGCTTCATGGTAAACCCACCTCTGACCTTCGAAGTCACTTAGTGTAGGCCTTGTATCAATCACACACCCCTGGTGGCATCCCCTGTGACACTAGTTTGTTACCTTCCAAGGCAACCCATTCCAATTTTAGGCATTGTATTAGTCAGGGTTCTCCGGAGAACAGAACCAATATATATGAGGAGATTTGTCATAGGAACTGGCTTACACAGTTACGGGAGCCGAGAAGTCCCATGATCTGCCGTCCATAAGCTGGAGAACCAGCAAAGCAGTGGTGTGATTCAGTCTGAGACCAAAGGCCTGAGAAACAGGAGGAGGGGAAGATGGATGTCCCCAGTCAAGTGGAGAGAGTGAATTTGCTCTTCCTCTGCCTTTTTGTTCTTTTCAGATTCTCAGTGATTGGGTAATGCCTGCCCACCTTGGTTTGGGCATCTCCTCTACTCAGTCTACTGATTCACATGCTAATCTCTTCTGCAGACACCCTCACAGACATGCCCAGAAATAATGTTTAACCAAATATCTAGTACCCTGTGACCCAGACAAGACGACACATAAAATTACCATCACAGGCATCTTGAGTTATTATAGAGTTCTTCCTTATGCTAAACTAAAACCCACCTCCTAATACCCATTAGCTAGTGGTCCTAAGTCTTCCCTTTGCACAATAAATCTAATCATTCTTCCACAAGGCAGTCATCCAAATATTTGACAGTCGTGTTTGTGTCAACCACTGTCTTAATTTGCGTTCCCCAAGAGGCAGACTCTGTTATAAGAATCTGTTTGAATGCAAAAAGTTTATTTGGGAGCTGGTTCTAAGAAACACCAGTAAGGGAGCAGGGAGTTGAAAGGGAAGGGAAGGCAGCCAGTAGTTACCACTGGGGGCAACCTGAGCTCATTCCTTCTGGGAGACTCTGGGATTCAGTGTAGAACGCGGGCCTCAGAGTTATCCCACCTAAAGGGCTGAGGGAGCCGGGGATTTATACACCAACCCCCGTCAGTTATTACTTGAGGGATGCTCTTGAGAAAGATCATGTTCCAGTTTCCAAAGAAAGCCTTCAAACAAAGAGATGCATAGGCTGGCAGCTGGACCTCAGCCAGCCTGCACTGCCCTGATAAGACCCAAGGGGACATGGGCAGCACTTTCTCCAGGTCAAACTGCCCTGGGGTCTTCAATGATTCTGCACACAGCACAGCTAGAGGTCTCCTTTGTCCTGTTCCATCAGGTGGTTTTGGCTTTGCCTTTTTTTTTCTTAGAACTAAACATGACACTCCATGTGTGATCCTGCCTTCTCATTCCTCAAATTTCTGGTCCCAGAAAGAACATGTCCAACACAGACTAGGCATCATCATTGATCAAGAGTATAAGAAAACATAATCAGGTTCAGCCATGGAAGCAGCTCAGAGCATTTAAGAAAATCTGAAGGCACTGTAGTGGGCTTGGTGTGGTTCTGATCCAGCATGTCTACTGAGGCTCCTGAATGGCTTTTGCTAGAACCGTCCCCAGGTAAGTCAACCGAGAAATTCTTTTTTTTTTTTTTTTTTTTTTTCCACATGGTTCGGCTCAGCTTGCACGATCTTATTTCCCCGACCCCGACCAGGGATTGAACCCATGCCCTAAGCAGTGAAAGTGCAAAGTCCTAACCTCTGGACCACCAGGGAATTCCCAATCCTATTTTCTTTAAAAATTCCAGATTCACTCTTTCCTAGTCACCTATTGCCGGAAAGGTTGTTCTTCAGTGCTCTGTTATGTAAGCAACGAGAGATCAGCCTAAGATTAAACTATGGAGAATGCATGAAAATTGTTCATGACAGATAATCAAAAACAGTAAACTTTTTGCCACAAAGTGACAGAATTCTTTCCTATGATTCATTGCTGCGTTTCAAAAATATGTTCACAATTCTTTGCTATTCCTATCTTCAGAAGGTGAATCCTAATTTCCCTCCCCTTGCATGTGGGTTGTACTTTGGTTCTACCAAAGAGACCATGATAGAAGTGAGCATGTGTGAATCCTTACGGTAGGTCCTGAAAGGCATTATCGCTTCCTCCTTACTCTCTTGGGTCACTCTCTTTCATGAAGATAAGCTGCCATGTTGTGAAGACAAACGAGCAGCACATGGCAAGAAATTGAGGCCTCCAGCCAAAAAGAGCAATAGGAAAGAGTGAGTAATTGTGAAAGCAGATCATCCAGCCCCAGTCAAACCTTCACATTACTGCAGCTCTGGTTGACTTATTTTTTTAAAAATTTAATTATTTATTTATTTGGCTCCTCCAGGTCTTAGTTATAGCACGTGGGCTCGTTGTAGCTGCATGTGGGATCTTCGCTGTGGCATGTGGGATCTAGTTCCCTGACCAGGGATCAAACCTAGGCCTCCTACATTGGGAGCACGAAGTCTGATCCAATGGACCACCAGGGAAGTCCCTCTGGTTGACTTCTTGACGGCAACCTCATGAGAGATCTCAAGCCAGAACCAGCAGCTAAGCTGCTCCTGGATTCCTGACTCTCAGAAACTGTGTGAGATAATGTATATTTGGGTTTTCTTTTTTAAGCTGCTACGTTTGGGGGTAATTTGACTCATGGTAATAGATAACTAGTACTTGGAGAATACATACATGGCCAATTGGTCTTGTCAGATAATCAAAAATAATCAGCTTTTTACCTGAAAGTGACAGAATTCTTTCTTGTGATTCATTGTTATGAAATCTCCATTTTTCTCTAGTTCTTAATGAAATTTTAAATCTTTCATCAATAACTCTCCATTACTACTTCCTGAATTGCACGTTTTTACCTACCTCCCCTCCCTCCCCTCAAACCCCAGCAATGCAAATGCTATCTAAACCAGACCACAGTCGCACTGCCAGCACTTAAATCCCATCAGTGAATGGCCCCTGCCACCTTGCCCTAAGAGCTACAGAATAAATTTTTTACTTGAAGTGGGGCAGAAGCAGTGGGCATCAGAGAGAGGCTTTATTTATTTTTATTTTTTAAAATTTTATTTATTTTTGGCTGCATTGGGTCTTACTGCTGTGTGCAGGCTCTTCTCTAGTTGCAGCTAGCAGGGGCTACTCTTCATTGCGGTGTGTGGGCTTCTCATTGCTGGGGCTTCTCTTGTTGCGGAGCATGGGCTCTAGGTACGCAGGCTTCAGTAGTTGTGGCACAAGGGCTCAGTAGTTGTGGTTCACGGGCTCTAGAGCACAGGCTCAGTAGTTGTGGTGCATGGGCTTAGTTGCTCTGCAGTATGTGGGATCTTCCCGGACCAGGGTTCGAACCCGTGTGCCCTGCACAGGCTTTCTCTAGTTGTGGTGAGCGGGGGCTACTCTTCGTTGCAGTGCACGGGCTTCTCATTGAAGTGGCTTCTCTTGTGGCGGAGCACAGGCTCTAAGTACGCGGGCTTCAGTAGTTGTGGCTCACGGGCTCTAGAGCACAGGCTCAGTAGTTGTGGTGCATGGGCTTAGTTGCTCCATGGCATGTGGGATCTTCCCGGACCAGGGCTCGAACCCACATCCCTGCCTTGGCAGGTAGATTCTCAACCACTGCACTGGGAAGTCTGAGGCTTTACTTTGATATGTTTCATTAATTATCTTTTTATCTTTCTTTTCCTAGTCTCTTTCCCAAATCTTATAATAGCAATACGTGAAACCCACCTGATTTGGCTCTTGCCCATAAAAATGCCTTCCTGACTTGGTGCCTTGTGAGCAAAACAGTCAGAAACAGCCCAGCCAGCCCCATTGACTCTGGCCAATTAATGTTTCATCAGAGAAGTATTTCTTTTTTAAAGAAAATTTATTTACTCTATTTTTATTTTTGGCTGTGTTGGGTCTTCGTTTCTGTGCAAGGGCTTTCTCTAGTTGCGGCAAGCGGGGGCCACTCTTTATCGCAGTGCGCGGGCCTCTCACTGTTGCGGCCTCTCTTGTTGTGGAGCACAGGCTCCGGACGCGCAGGCTCAGTAGCTGTGGCTCATGGGCCTAGTTGCTCCGCGGCATGTGGGATCTTCCCAGACCAGGGATCGAACCCGTGTCCCCTTCATTGGCAGGCAGATTCTCAACCACTGCGCCACCAGGGAAGCCCAGAGAAGTGTTTCTACGTAAGGCAAGGGTTCTCTATGCCTTCCAGACTGCTGTGGGGAAGTAATAAAACAGTAAATTAAGGCTGCGTGAAGAACTTAACTTTTGTCTTTGATCCTGCTTCTCTGACAATAGCCAACAGGCTTCTCTTTGTGGTGGATTGAACTTAGCTTGTTTTCTTTTTTCTCTAAACAGCTGCAGTTGCAAGTTATTTCTTGCCAGAACTTATTTTTCTCATACTTGTTCAAACATCTATGAGCGACAAAAAGGTGATGAAAAGGAAAGAACACTTTGCTGTCCTCAAATTGTAGGTGACTAAAGAATTGAGTTCATACTGACCCCAGGACAGGATAAGGGATATTTTTTCCTACACTTATGTCAGAACTAGAGAGTGAAATAGAATGCTGGTTGTGGATATAAATATACGTGCTCCATGTTCTTAAAAAAATTGTGTGCATTATTTGTAACTTCCAAGTCTGTTAGAGTGTGTCTCATCACAGTCACTGTACTGTAATCATCCTTCAAAAGAAATGCATGTTTTACTTGGTAATCAAAATTCCCAAGGTGAGTCATTGAGTTCATGAGTATCTCAGCTGGTGGATTTGCGCAACTGATCCTGGCCACTCAGCTGCCCAAAAGTCCAGACACCACCATCCCAATGCCCCGTGTGAGTCTCTTCCATCTGGGTGCTTACTTTTGTGTCCTTCTTGCCTTCTCAGTTCATACTTTAAATTGAGATTTTATAAGCCAAGCCAAATTGGTGCTTTTCAAGCGTTTATTCTAATCTCTTCCATTGTTCTATAATTATGAGTTGGGTCCAAGCAATTCAGAAGTGTGCCTATCCTGAAATTATTCCAAATTGCTTATTTTGAGAATGAGTATTAGAAAGTCTGGCACACAGTAGGTACTCAATAAATGTTTATGGAATCCTGGTGTATATACATGGCATTTTTTTTTTTTTAAACTGAGACAAAATCTACTTTCAACAGGCAGTAGAAGCAAGATGTTCCTGGCACATGACACACTGACTCAGGTCTCTGTGACAAGAGGGAGCACTATACAGAATTCCTGGAAGAGACACGTTCTCTCAGCTTCCTTATTATCATGTCATCTCCCACTCTTAATTGATTTTCTCAAAGATCCACAGATATAAGAATAAATATGCTGGAGCCTTAGGGTTGTTTAGTCTATGAGGATATAGAATTCAGTAATCTACCCAAGTCTTGTCACTACCTGAGCTACAAGGGCCTTTATAATACACACCTTTTTATGGACTCGAATACTAGTATGATAGATTGACCCTAAGGGTTTTCTTTTAATAAAATGAAAGAAAAAGAAGAGGGAGAAGAAAGAGGGGGATGGGGAGAAAAGAGAGAGAGAGGGGGTCTCCCAACCCCCAAACTCAGCATATCCATATGAGCATATAAGACCAAAAGGATGCAATGTCAGAATCAAACTTGAAAAATTCCATCTTAAGAGAGGTTTTTTTGTTTGTTTGTTTTTTCATAAAATGAAACCTTCCTATCTCCTTATTCTGGTGAAAAAAAAAATGAGAAAGATTGATGAAAGCACCTTTCTTTCAAAAGTCCTCTCTGTCAGTTCAGAGCAAGGAAAATTAAAATACCAAACAAATTCATCCATCATGATAGGCCTCTTGTTTCCTTTTCATCTTTCTTCTACTTTCTAGATTACTAATTTCTCAGTCACCTTGTTTGTGTTCCCTGTCTGATGGTAAGCATATGTATAATACTTAATAGTTGTTATATCTATAGATGCTGATACTTTAGTACTTAATATTTGCCATATACCTAGGAGCTCAAAGAATTTCATTAATATTAATTAGGTATGTCAATCTATTTCAGAAATTAGAATAGGTAAGGAAATCAAGCTTTAGAAAATCAAAAGGATAACTGTTGTCTCTAGTAAAAACTTGAGGATTTCATCCAGACACTGGGGTCCCCATCACATTTCATCATTGGCTGCATGACCAAAGGCAAGAGTATCAGTCAGTATAAGTTAGGTTATGCTGTGGTGACAAACAACCCCAAAACCTCAATGGTTTATAACAACTCAGGTTTATTTCCCACTCACACCACATAACCATCATAGGGTGGTCATGGCTTTGTGATAGAGGGAAAAGAACACACAGAAAATAACATGCTGGCTTCTAAAGCTCTCTCCCAGAAGTGTCCCACATCATTTCCATTTACAGTCTGCTGACCAGAGCAAGTCCAGTGACTCTGTCAGTGGGACAGGGACATATAATCCTCTCACAAGGAGAGGCAGCAAGTACTGTGAACATTATACAGTCTACCACAGTGAGAGGCCTCAGCTTTCTTACTTGTGAAAAAGTTGAGCCTAAGTTACCTCACAGATAAAGTTAACGATGTAGTAGTTCTGAATACCATTTGACAATAAAGCAGGGCAGTATTATAATTATTGTTCATACCCGCCCACCTCAAGCACCCTAAATGCAGTGGTTCCTCATAAAAGCAATGGGCAAAGTTAGGAAAGACATCTTGTTGAGTTGTACTTGGTCCAATTTTTCTGGAAGACGCTTCCCAGCAACAACAAATACAGTAGGCCCCACTTATCCACAGTTTCACTTTTCCCGGTTTCAGTTACCTGCAGTCAACCACGGTCTGAAAAGTTACATGGAAAATTCCAGAAATAAACAACTTGTAACTTTTAAATTGCATGCCATTCTGAGTAGCTGATGAGAGCTCTGGTTGTCCCACTCCATCCTGCCCAGGACAGGAATCATCTCTTTGTCCAGTGTATTCTACCCATTAGTCATTAGTAGCCGCCCTGATTAGCAGATCGACTGTCTCAGTATTGCAGGGCTTGTGTTCAAGTAATCCTCATTTTACTTAATAATGTCCCCAAAGCTCAAGAGTAGTGATGCTGGCAATTCGGATATGCTAAAGAGAAGCCAAAAAGTGCTTCCTTTAAGTGAAAAGGTAAAAGTTCTCCACTTCATAAGGAAAGAAAAAAAATTATATGCTGAGGTGGCTAACATCTACAGTAAGAACGAATCCTCTATCTGTAAAATTGTGAAGGCTCTTAAAAACATTACAAGACTAATGGAGAAATCTGAACACTGACTAGGTAGCTGATATTTGCTATTATGAAATTAATGATCATATTTTAGATGTCATTGTAGAATTGCTATAGTTTTCAAAGGAGGCTTTATCTTTTATGGATTCTTAAGTATTTATGGATTAAAAGACAGGATGCCTGTGATTTACTTTACAGCAATCTAGAATGGGGGGTGTTGGGTAAAAGTAGAAAAAAAACAAGATTGACTTAAAGTAATAGGTGTTGAATCAGGGTTATGAATACACGGTGGGTTATCACATACAGTATTCTGTTTAATTGTGAAATCTTTGCAAGTTTTCACAATAAAAAATCAAAACCCTTTGAAGAAAATTCTTTGAAGAACATGTCAAATGCCCCAATTTTTTTTTTTTTTTTTTTTTTTTTTTGTGGTATGCGGGCCTCTCACTGCTGTGGCCTCTCCCGTTGCGGAGCACAGGCTCCGGACGCGCAGGCCTAGCGGCCATGGCTCATGGGCTTAGTTGCTCCGCGGCATGTGGGATCTTCCCGGACCAGGGCACGAACCCGTGACCCCTGCATCGGCAGGCGGATTCTCAACCACTGCGCCACCAGGGAAGCCCAATGCCCCAATTTTTTAAAAAAAGATAAGTGAATTAAGAATGACTAAATAACTTGCCCTATTGCTAATACATGATGGAGCCAGAATCCAAACCCAGGTATGTCCAACCACCCAAACTCCTTGTGCTCCAAAGTCAAAAGAGAAGCTACCGCTAGAGGGCTGTTCCTCTGCCTCATCCATAAAGGGTTAGGTTCCTGTTTAGTCCTGTACCTGTGGCAACAGTAGCCTCAGCACTGGGGCCTCCTGCTGGGATGCTATTTCTTGCTTTCTCTGGGTTGTACCCCACCCCTCACTCCCAACTCTCCTCTGGCTTTTTTTTTTTAATTTCCCTTTCGACAGCCCACAGTGTCCTGCAGAGAGCACACCAGAATGTGCACATACACTGTCACCTTGGGCATGTACAGATTTACTCTCAGGATATTTTCGAAGCTTTCTCTTTTCCAGTAATTTTTCATGAAATACAGCCTTTCACTTTCAGCTTATGAACCACATGAAACAACCTCACCATTTTTGCCTGCATTGTGGACTCCAGTTGCCAGGTCTTGGCTTGACCCCTTTCCTGATACATCAGATTCCCCTTCTAAATTATTTTTGACTGCTTGCAAAAATCAAATCTAATATTAATAATTGTCAAAATAAAAAGTCACCATGTCTCCCACTTATTCAGGGCTAGAAATTGCACTAAGGGCTTTAGGAATAGCATCCTTTTTAACCCTCAGAATAGTCCTTCAAATGATGAAGATTTGCCAGCACTGAGGATGTTCAAAGAGAAAGCTCAGGGAAAGGGATTAGGGTAGTCCCAAGGTTTGAATTAACCTTGACCTCGACAAAGGATTTAGTAGCCTGGACACTAATATAAGTCTTTAGATAACATTATGTCCTGTCATCTGTGACACTTGAGATCATCCTCAAAGAAAAAGACCCTCTGAATATCAGTAACCTGCTCTCTCCAATCTCCTCCCTAACAACAACTATCAAAAGCACCCTATAATTCTTTTCTTTCTCTGAATCCAACATTCTTTCCTGGGGATTGCATAGAATTTGTTTTAGCATCTCACAAAATATAAAACTATTTCGGAAAGCCAATATATTCAGAGCTCACAACTCTTCCTGAATTTGCCCTTTGGGTTTCTGCATGGAACAGAATTGCAAGGACATAAAAATGCAACTAGGAAAACTTTTTGTTCTTCTCTTCCAATTCTTCTTCCCCCTTCCCCATGCTAGGTCTACTTCATGGTGTTTGCCACTCTTTTTCTTCACTCAAACATCAAATTTCCACCTGAACAGTTATCAACTATATGTTTTGTCTATTATTTTATCCTCTAGTGTAGGGCCTGACTCTGAATAAATGACTAGTTAACACACAGCAATTAATTATTGGGGCCACTGCCAAATGTATAGAGACGATGGTTTAATAATAATCACCTGCAATAATGACAACACTCGTATTATATTCAAGTCCTTGTCTCTACTGGCTAACTTCTTCCAGAAAATGCTTATGAATTTTGCATAAGATTGCTGTCGTCTTGACATTACTGTTGCATGAGATTTATAATCTTGCAAACCATTTGTCACTGAAACAATGTGGAAGATAAAAGTAGTTTCAGTAATACATTGAAAACGTTCTGCTGTTGAAATGTTTGTACAAACATTGTATAAAATGAGGAGAGACATGTTTTAGAAATATCCTAGGTGGTGACAAGATTGGACATAGAAAGCAGTGCCATCAGGCCCTGGGCAAGGACCTAACTTGTAATGAACCAGTTTTCTTGGGCCCCTGTTGAAGACTAACTGGGGCTCAAAGAGGACAAAGAGACCTCCTCAACCAGACCTCTTGCTATGTAATAATCTGTTAGAACAAGTGAGATATATTACTTTTCAGGACATAGAAATTCAGGAGGGTGGAGTGAGGTGTGGCACTGCTACAAGTACCTCATCACAGCAGAAACCTGACTTACTTATTCATTCATTCAACAAACAGTACCTACCACATGGCCAGGCACACATCATACTCTTAACATCTCACATAGTGGCAAAGATGTGCATAATCCTCACAGCACCATGGAACATGCACCATAAGTGCCAGGGGAAGCACCTCCTTCCTGAGCCCAGGCCAAACTCTCTAAATCAAGTTTAGAAACTTCAAAAATGCTTTAGCATGAAGCATTCATTTCCCCCAAATTCAGGAACATATTCCCTGCACCCTCACAAAAATTGGAGATAAAGATCCAGTAATATAACTTTGCCTGAAGCGTATTCCAAGAACCCCTAGTTCTGCAGGGTGATAATGGCTGTTACCCAAAGGGGAAAAAAAAGAAGAAACGGGAGGGGAATTCCTGATCACCGAAGTTTAGAAACTGCTGATTGAATTAATGTAGAATTTTTTTTAGATCCCTTAAAATGTTCGTGTGCATTATGAATCACTAGGAAGAGGATACAGTATGCAATATTTCCCAGAGCTAGCTACCTATAGATTTCTTTTTTCAAGGGACATTTTTCTCATTGTACACACCCTAAGAAAGAGTTCTCGAGCTTTCCTGAGGCCCATTCTCTCCATATCCTCTTCCAGGAGGGAGACGTCAGGCTGAATATCAGCACGGTACAGAGTGGGTAATTAATACATGTTGATCTCAGTGGTCAAATATCAAGGTCCTACAGAAGGGTATAAAACCATTTCAAAGATCAAGAAATGATGGATGGTGGATTTTTTAATACTTTCTTCCTAGTTCAAATATGTGTAGACAAACTATCGATATTTTTCCCAGTTTCTAGGACTAGACTCTGTGTACTGCCCTCAGGGGCACCTACTTTGAATTTACAAATTGGAATACAAGCTTGGTTTCCTGTTTCTCCAGCAGAATTTGGAAAATATGTTGATGCAGCTTAAAAAGCATACACCATAACTCAGAAGCTTGGGTAGACTAGCTTTAGGTAGATGAAAGCAGCCTCTGCAAAACTTGGGGCTGTAGATGTGGGTTCTTAGCCGTAGTTGCTTATTGGAATCGCCTGGGGAGCTTAAAAAAACGCACACCAGGATCCAGACCTGCCCCAGATGAACTAAATCAGATTCTCTGGAGGTGAGGTCTGAGAATTGTTATTTTAAAAACTCCCTGGTATTTCTAACGTACAGCCAGGAATGAGAAGCACTGCCCAAAAGGTTTACCTGTAAGTCACAACAGCCGGCTGCCACACTGCCTCATTTTCAGGACTTGCTAGTTTGGGGGAACTTGCAGGGTTATATTAATTTGCTCGAGCTGCCATAACAAAGTGCAACAGGCTGGGGGATTCAAACAACAGAAACGTATTTTCTCACAATTGTGGAGGCTGGAGGTCCGAGATCAAGGTGCTGGCAGGGTTGGTTTCTCCTGTGGCCTCTCTCTCCTTGGTTTGCACACGGCCGCCTTCTCACTGTGTCCTGACAGGGTCCTTCCTCTGTGTGTGCCTCCCTGGCATCTCTGTGTTTCCACATTTCCACTAGCCAGATTGGATTAGGGCCCAACCTAACCCCTCATTTTAAATGAATCACCTCATTAAGGGTCCTATCTCTAAACACAGTTACATTCTAAGGTGCCAGGGGTTAGAGTTTCAACTTATGAATTTGGGGGGAGACACATGTCACCCCATAACAGGTGTGATAGGAGACCCAAAGTCTCCAGGAAACACTGCATACTGTCATGTCCACAAAACTGACACTTTTTCCTGCTCCTGTTGCAGTTAAGCACATGACGGAACATAGAGAAAAAGAAAATCTTTGCCCTTTGAAATAAACCAAGAATAACAAAGTCACTCTGCCTAGTTATGGCCCCCAAAATAATAAAAATTTGAACATATACCACAGACCTTAAAAAAAGGAGGGGGGATGCTTTATCTTTGACTTTTATAATAGTGGTATTTACAGATATAACATAAACTTTGTGACTGTGATGATCATGTTAAAAATTATTCTTTTCCCCTCCTGAACAGACTAATAACAACTAATATAAATAAATATAATAAATACAAATATCATTTTAACATAAACCAATCATCTAACTTGATCATCTTGTTAAGCTTTGTGGTATTTTCCCACTAAACACCTGTTGTGGGGTTTTTTTGTTTTTTGTTTTTAAATATTTATTTTATTTATTTATTTGGTTGTGCTGGGTCTCAGTGGCAGTATGCAGGCTCCTTAGTTGCAGCATGCATGTGGTATCTTTCCCTGACTAGGGATTGAACCCATGCCCCCAGCATCAGGGGCGCGGAGTCTCAACCACTGCACCACCAGGGAAGTCCCCACCTGTTGTGGTTTTTACTGGCACATCAGTCCTTTTGAAGTCTGACACCTAGCACTTTGAGAGTGAAGAAAAAATATGTTTTTTTTTCCATGTGCTGTTGTGCCTAATTCTTTTTTGCAGTTCCGGAGGCTCCATGGAGGAGATTTATGTGAGGAAGGGCCTTCACCTGCTGGAGCTGACTGAACAGCTTCACCTCAGAACACACTGATCTCATGTGCAGTGTGAACAGATACGTGCCTTGTTTCATTTACAGAATGAATCTCCTGCAGCAAGAGAGCTATACTATCACTGCTTTTTTTTTCTTCTTCTTATTCCTAACTCTGTGCTTCTCTGGCTGTTTCTATTTGTGTTTCTGGATCAAGTCTGGTTCCAGGTGTGGTTTGAGCTCGGGCAATAATTTATTCCCTGTTAATGACTGAAAAGTTGAGAATCTAGGTTTCTGGCGATTTCTGTCAGGCGGTAAATAACAGAGACTCTGGTTTATGTGTCATCTTTGTTTATTTGTTTGACGTGGGGATTCTGATATCTTTGACTGTTGAAATGTTAATACAAACATTCTATAAAATGAAGAGAGACGTGTTTTAGAAATATCCTAGGCTGGTGACATGATTGGACATCGAAAGCGGTGCCATCAGGCCCTGGAAGAGGATGTCCTTAACTTGCGATGTGCCACTTTTCTTGGGCCCCAATTGAAGACTAACTGAAGCCCAAAGAGAACCCAAACCTATTCACCTCTGCCTCCCAGATTCTCTGGGTGAACTGGGTTTATGGCTAGTCATCAGCCAAAATTACCTCCCTATCAGTGAGATCACATCACTCCAGAAAATTTTCTGTACCTTCTGGAGAGGCAAACAACCTTTCAGATCTACAGTGGCTGGACCCATGAGTGAGCTTTTGTGTTCTGTTTATTTTTTAACTCTAGCTGAAGTTGTAAAACTGAAGCTGCTAGCTCTTTCTGTGTGTGAAAAATACCTTTTTTTCTTTTTCCTTCCTTGTAAAATGAAGGTAATGAAATATTTTGTTTATCACAGTCTGTATTTGTGGTCACTCCCTTCTTCTCCTACTTTTCATTTTCTTTTTCTGGCCCCCCCCAAATTTTTAGAGATTAATTGGTTATAAATATCTTTCATCTATTGAAATGATTGTGCACTTGATGGATAACTTAGTCAGATAAAGGAGGGAAAAATTAACGCATAACATTACAAAGTTACTTGTATTTATGGGAGCACTTTTCTTCATTGGCATATAGAAGCACTCATATAAATTCAAAATAATAACTTTGAAGGTTAAAATAAATTTAAAAGGAGGAAAATCTGGAAAAAATACATTCCAGAAGGAAGGAAAATCAAATTTTAATGTTTTCAAAGTGATGGCTCTTTAAGAAAAAACTTCAGAAGCTTGCTGCATCTATACCTCAGAGGAATAAAAAAGTTTAACTCTCAGATAAATTAATAGCCTTGATTATAGGTTAATAAGATAAAAAGTAAAAGAATGCTAAGGTGCTTCAAACACAATTTAAAGAATTTTCAATATTAGGTTTATAACTATAGATATTCATAAAGTATAAAGCTTTTGAAAACCTTAAGATTCTTGTTCAAGGCGAAAATTCTAATTCAAAGCAATTAATTATATTTCTTCTTGATTTTAACACAATACAGAAAATAATATTCTAGTTTATATAAAACTTGGGTTTATTTTATCATGGAAAGCCTAATTAATCTGAATGCTTTAAAGTTTCATGAGTCAAGGAAGTTTTTATTATTATAAAAATGTAAAACTATTTGTCCAACTAAATAAAGTATAATAATTAATGTCCTTTAAAAGGGTTTACTCTTGTTAAGTGTTTATAATTCTATACATCATATATATATATGAAATCATTTAAATATATGAAATCCCTCATTTTAAAATTGTAGCAAAATTCATCTAACAGAAAATTAACCATTTTGCAGTGTCTAAGTCAGTGGCATTTAGTACATTCACAATGTTGTACAACTATAGCCTCTACCTAGTTCCAAAACCAGAGGGAGTTTTCATCACCCCAAAAGAAGACCTCAAACCACTAAGTAGTTACTCCCTGTTCCTCCCTGACCCCAGCCCTTGGCAACTACCAAGCTGCTTTCTGTACCTATGGATTTACTTGTTCCAGCTATTTCATACACATGGAATCATACAATATGTGACCTTTTGTGTCTGACTTCTTTCACTTAGCATAATGTTTTCATGGTTCATCCATGCTGGAGCATACATCAGTACTTCATTCGTTTTAACAGCTGAATAATATTTCATTGTGTTTATATACACCACATTTTGTTTATCCATTCATTTATGATGGATATTTGGGTTGTTTCCAACTTTTGACTATTGTGAATAGTGCTGCTATAAACATTCATGTACAAGTGTTTATCTGATACCTATTTTCAGTTCTTTTGAGTATATACCCAGATTCTATGTTTAACTTTTTATCAGGAACAATCAAATTGTTTTCCACATGGCTACATCACTTTACATTCCTACCAATTAACTTTAAGACTTTGAACTAATAGTAAATCAGGCTATTAGTACATATCTTATACACCTGAAAACTCTAGTTTTACTATACTCTTGCTATAAGTTAGCTGGTTACAATGGATGTAAAAATTTACTATTTTAAGAATTTCTTAAAGATGTATTTGATTGTAGAGAGGTGCATGTGTAAGATGATGGATGTATTTTGTTTTGCTTTAATTAAAATTTTCTGGTTGTGCCAGAATATGAAGAAGGAAATAGAAGACAATTTGAGGATACACCATGAATATAGAACAGAGAAAAAGTAAGATCAAGAGCCTGGGCTTATAATAACTGCATGTAGTGAACTTGAAATGAGCAAAGAAATATGTTTAAAATGTTTGCAAATTTGACTCAGTGATAATTGATTTATTCATAAGGTGGAAAGAGGCTTGTGTATCGTTTACTGCAAACTGCTACATAAACGGTAATCAAAAAAGTAAAATAGAATTTGGTCTCCTTGTGTTAAAATGGTAAATTGATCCTTGTCTACATAGAAAGCTACTAACAAAAACAAAGACAAAAGAGAAGAGTTAAAAGATGTTCTGTGCCCAGACATCAGTGGTTCTCTTTCTTACAAAAATGCTGTGTAATTTGTTGTTTTTGTCTCACTTTTGTATCAATATTAACAAAATGCCTTTAGTTTTGAAATAGAATTCCTAATAATCATTTTTATGTGTTGCCGTGTTTCCTTTAAATATTACCTGAAAGCGTTTCTTGTCTTCACTCATCATGACTGAGGCTCTTACCATGGCTCCTCTGATAACTCTTTTTGGTACTGCCTTTCCCAAATTCAGGACCCAAAATCAGAACTCCAAAGCTGTAAAGATATCTATTATACCTATGTCACCTTTGGAGTTTCCCAGATGTCCACTGGGTATCACAAAAATTTGATCTCTCAGCTTTGAAAATAAGAGATCATAGAAATAATCTGGTTTTACTATACTCAACACTATTATGTCCACCATATGAAAAATCAGCAAGTCAAAAAGCTAAACTTCTCTGTTTAGCTTTACATATAAATAAAATGTTAATGACATAAATGTTATGGCAATTATGAAATTTTACATCAGAAACATATTTACGTTCATGCACAAAGGTGGGCATTATGACTTTCAAAACATAGATTAATTTTTCAAAAGACCTCTGATTTTCTAAATAAATACTCTTGTCAATTGATGATAATCAGAATACACTTAATGAGATAAATTAAATACTCTGGAGATTTGACAATGCCCTCACTGTTTATAATGTGTTCTTACCCTCATGATAAGTATTAACTAAATCCTTATAAAGCGATTGCTTATTGCACCTCAATAGAGGATTCTATTTTTCTGCATCCTGATATTGTTGGTTATTGTAATGAATTAAACAGAGCTTTTGAGTCTTATTATCCACAAGCCTTTTCGGCTTTTCCCTTACACTCACCTAAAAGTCTCTGCTACAAGAACAGATCAGAAATTGAATCTTCTGAAAAAAATACTATATCAAAAGAGCTTCAGGGGCTTCCCTGGTGGCGCAGTGGTTGAGAATCTGCCTGCCAATCAAGGGGACACGGGTTTGGGCCCTGGTCCGGGAGGATCCTACATGCCGCGGAGCGGCTGGGCCCGTGAGCCACGGCCGCTGAGCCTGCGCGTCCGGAGCCTGTGCTCCGCAACGGGAGAGGCCGCGATAGTGAGAGGCCCGCGCACCGCGATGAAGAGTGGCCCCCGCTCGCCGCAACTGGAGAAAACCCTCGCACAGAAACGAAGACCCAACACAGCCAAAAATAAATAAATAAATTTATATATATATAAAAAGAGCTTCAGTAAAGGACTGAGCCAGATACTCAGGACAGTTGAAACTACAAGGACTGGACTCACAGCTCATTATAAGACATATCTTCACCACACTCTGTGACACTGTCAATCAAGAGTCCGTATCAGGACACCCAGAACTTTCCCCTCCAAAAGCAAATGACTTCATGGAGATAAACTGTTTACTTTGAGATCAACAAAACACAAATTAACTCCTTAGAACTTAATGAATGGGATGAACTAACTTAACTGTGGCCAGTGTTCTATTTTAAATGCTCTTGTGGGGGAGACTCTTTTCTTCTTAATCCAGCCCTGACCCTCAGTTTGACAGGTTACACTTGTTCAAACGAGTTATGAAACCCTCTTTAAATGCAAACTTGTTCCAACTGGACCCTGAGGATTGGGGGTGAGGGGAATCCTGTGAAAGATCTTAATATAGGTTATAAATTAATGAATCGTGAGGGAAAACAAGAATGATTCTTTTTTAAAAAAAGATAAAACAATGGCAACAATGGTTAAATATTTTTCAAAGTACCTTTACTAAGTTCCTTTACTCCCTGTATCAATGGTTATTATTTGCCTAGGTTCACTAAGAATGTGTTCTTTTTCCAACCAGGGTACAATTGGATAAATCAAATCCAATCTATATTATGATCTAAAATGATACTGTATGTAAATGCCCATGTGTGATATCTTGGTGCATTCTCTTCTTACCTGTTTCACAGAGGGAAAAAATTGGATCACGAAACTGCTTATACTAACCATTTTCCTTAGCCCAGGTTTGTTTTGGGTATTATCTACTTGTGTCAATCATGCTAGTTTGAGCTCTCAATATTCTAAATATATTTATCTGAGAATAAATAAATAAATATCTTCTGGGGAAAAAAAATTCTATACTATGATCACGCCAGAATTCTCATCTAATTATGTAGCATAAACCCAAGAACTATGCCTTCAATACAGAACAAGGCTGTCAGTGTCCTCCCACGAACCTGGTCTGCAAGCTGTCCTGTGAAACATTGACAAACAAGGGGATGTCAGGGAAAGAGGAGACCTTGACACACAGTGATGGCTAATTTTATATGTCAGTGTGTCTGGGTCACAGGATGCCCAGATGTTGGTAAACATCATTTCTGGGTGTGTCTGTTTCCAGATGAGATTAGATTGAGTAAAACAGATCTCTCTCCCCAATGTGGGTGGGCCTCATCCAGTCCGTTGAGGGCATGAATGAAGCAAAAACATGGAGAAAGGGAAACTTCTCTCTTTCTGCCTGACTGTTTGAGTTGGGATATCAGTCTTCTCCTGCCCTCAGACTGGGAGTTACACCATCAGTGCTCCTGGTTCTCAGACCTTCAGACTCAGACACCATCAGCTTTCCTGGGTCCTCAGATTGCAGACAGCAGACTGTAGGGCTTCCCAGCTTCCATAATGACATGAGCTGATTCCTTATAATAAATCTATCTATCTATCTATCTATCTATGTGTGCATCATCTATCAATCATCTTACCTATCTATCGTCTATCAATCATCTTATCTATCATCAATCTATTTATCATCTGTATGTCTATCTATCAGTCTCCTATTGGTTCTGTTTCTCTGGAGAGCCCTGACTAATCCTTACATCCAAAACTTAAAGGTACTGCAGATAAAGCCCAGTAGAAATGAATTTGAGACTTCTTGGGTCCTGATCTCAGTGGGCAAACTGACAAGGAAATTAAAATACTTCTGAGACATAAAATTTATACCCCTAGGGGCTTAACAAGGCCTCCAGATAGAAGTAACTCTTAAGCCTTAATATCATGTTGCTCTTGTTCTTCTGAATGTACAACAAGAGTGTCTTTGAGTATTAAACATTAGTTACTCGTATGAAAATAAGACATCCCTAGGAATTACCTGGCGGTCCAGTGGTTAGGACTCCGTGCTCTCACTGCCATGGCCCAGGTTCAATCCCTTGTTGGGGAACTAAGATCCTACAAGCTGCAAGGCACAGCCAAAAAAAAGAAAACAAAAAAGCAAAACTAATCCAATAAAATAAAACACCATATTAATGATAGTGAAATAGAAAATCACTGAGCATCTTACGCGGTCTAATCCATACCTTAGGGGCAGGAAGTTGAACAAAGCATGGACTCCTGAAGCAAAACTGATATTTTGCTCTGCTTCCATTATGATTAAGGATACAACATACCACAATCAGGAAACAGAAAAAAAGAGGATTTGCACCTTGACACAAACCAAAAATGATAGGGGCACTCCTACAAACCTGAACTCCCCAAACAAAATATAGCTTAGTGTCTGACTTTCACAATACCAATGTATTGATCAGTGGATACGATGATCGTGTGAGAAAGTTACTGCTTTCCACCATGAACAAAAGAATATGTCTGACCAATTTATAACCTGAGGTTTTCCCCCTTTACTGGGGTCTTTATTTGGAGGGTCAGTCTTTTTGATGTCTGATTCCCTTTAACCTTTTGCAAGTTAACTTTTTCTCATTTCTTCTTTCTAAATGTTTTCGTTTGTTGGTTTATCCAAACTTGAGGGAAATCCCCACATTTTAATAATCAGGTGCCCCCATAGATGACGGTCTCTCTCTCATTTGGGGCATTTTTTTCATGAGGCCTCAAAATGTTGATCAGAAGAAGGGGCTGCTTTGACCCCTACCTCCTTCCTTCTCACCTCCCAGAGACACTGAAGCCACAGGCTTGAGTGGTCACTCCAAAGGGAGCACACAGCTCACCTCAGCTGAGGGCTAATTAGCTCTTTGGTCCGCAGGGGAAGGACTACACAAAAGGAGATCTGTTTATTTTACTGTTACCAAATGTCAGGGGACCCTTAGTGCAACTCGCTAAGGGACCCAGCATTTCTCACTGTGCAGCATCTGTGAACGTCGCTCTGTGCAAGCCTCATCTCATTACATTTCCATAAGCTCTTGTCCCAGTTATGCTCAGAAAGCACAGCCCCCAATCCCCAGGAATGTGCTAAAGCCAAAAAGAAAAAACTGCACTGCTATTCTTGGTCAGCTTAATGGCAAGGAGCTTCAGATTCTCTCTAAAATGAAAAATTCAATTGTGTGAGGTCACCAGGTCACAATCTCCCTGAGAACACTGTTATTCGGAGCCAAACATCCTTCTCAGAGGGGTCCTTAAAGTTTAATAACATCAGTCGACTGCAGCAAGACCCTGTGAGCCCATAATCCCAAAATGAGCCTCTGTGTGCTGTCTATTATGGAGGATCTCCAGTCTACCTGTGTGCAATTTTAGATCATCAAAGGTGACATTGAACACTGTCTCTGAAATTTCAGTCACAGCCTTAACCACCTTGTGATTTAGCCAACAGCAGTTCTGTGGCTCTTTGGGAAAAAAAGACCACCTTCGCAAGGCTGGAGGAAATGCTTATACCGCAGTGAAAAGCAGAGAAGCACACACAGTAAAAACTAGGCAAAGTCAAGAGTGTTGGCTTAGTTGCTGTGCCATGGTATGGGATTGCGGTGTCCCTTGTACCATGCTGGGAACAAGATATTTTTATACAGAACCTCTTTCTTAGTTTAAAGAGTTTACATATTATGACACCTGCCCTCTTCTCACTTAACAGCAATCCCAGTAAAAGTGAAATAAGTACAGAAGGAAGGGAAAAGCATGTTCTTCAAATTGCTATCTACCAATGCCTCTAACGAAGATGAATCTCAAATAACTAACGTTGAGTGAAAAAGGCAGACACAGTGAGTCTATACTGTTAAGATTCCATTTATATGAAGCACAAGAACAGGCAAAATTAATCTACGATGATAGAAATCAGGAAGAGGCTGCCTCTCAGTGGCCTTATTGGCCAGGGGTCCTGGGGTAAAAGAAATAGTGCTTGTTTACAGGGGGATGTGCATATGCAAAAATGCAACAATTTTACTGCATGTAACTCTGCTGTTTGCTATAGGCTGAACATTTGTGTGCCCCTCAAATTCTTATGCTGAAATCCTAACCCACAAAGTTGATGGTATTAGGAGGTGGGGCATTTGGGACGTGGTTGGGTCCTTAGGGTGGAGCCCTCATGAATGGGATTGGTGCCCTTATAAAAGAGACCCCGGGCTTCCCTGGTGGCGCAGTGGTTGTGAGTCCGCCTGCCGCTGCAGGGGACACAGGTTTGTGCCCCGGTCCGGAAAGATCCCACATGCCGCGGAGCGGCTGGGCCCGTGAGCCATGGCCGCTGAGCCTGTGCGTCTGGAGCCTGTGCTCCGCAACGGGAGAGGCCACAGCAGTGAGAGGCACGCGTACCACCAAAAAAATAAAGAAATAAATAAAATAAAATAAAAAAAAAAAAAAAAAAAAAAAAGAGACCCCACAGAGCTGCCTCACCCCTTCCACACTGTAAGGACACAGGGAGAAGGTGATGGCTATGAACCAGGAAGAGGGTTTCGCCAGAACATGACCATGATGGCACCTTGATTTTGGACTTCCCAGCATCCAGAACTGTAAACCATAAATTTCTGTCGTTTATAAGCCACCCAGTCTGTGGTATTTGTTATGGCAGCCCAAATGGACTAAGACACTGTATATAAATTTTGCCTCAATTTTTTTAAAGTTTGGAAAAACCCTGTACCTACACACTTGAGCTCTAAAGCTGGGGCTAAGACCACTCTACCAGTGAGGGCAATTGTCAGACCCCTGTGCTCCTCTCACTGAATAGGCCCAATATGACCCAATGTTTCTTGTTGCCCCTCACAGTAGGGTGGCTGTCCTGCTGTTCTTTAATGAACAACCACCCATATTTTCCCCTATACAGAAATGCTGGGATGCAGCCGGGGTGCACAATTCTCGGTATGCTCACCCACCTGGACAGTATTTGTTCCCCCTTGTGACCAAAACACTGCAGCGTGATTGCCCTCAAGATGATGGACCTGGTCTGGCATCTCCCCGAAAACTCCGTCCCTCTCACCATTCTTATTTAGAAACAAATGCACCAGGCTGGTGCAACCTGACCTGCAGATCACTCACATCTCTGACTCTGCAGCATCCCCTGGGGCGTCCCCACCCGCTTTTGTTGTCTGTTTTATTCAATTCATTTTCTTTTGTTAATCTTAATACCCATGTGCTAATTGGTGCCCAGTTCATGAGTCAATGAGCACGTTGGGACCTGAAGCAGAACAGGAGTGCAAACCCCGTGAGCCAAATCATGACCAGAACCAGACCTCAGCTCCCCCAGCTTGGCCCCTGGCGTGCTGATAGAAAACGGCTTCTCCCCATCAAGCCCACCCAGCCAGGGCAGTGACTCATGTTCTACAATTTGATTTGCATTTTCTGTTATTGAAGTTCAGTCTATGTAAACACAACAGTGCGGGGATGCTATCAGCCCATTAGGCATTGGGATTGGGATACTTAAACAGAAGAGAGGTAAATCTGAAGATGTCCTTTGCCAAGCTTAGAAGCAAAACTACATAGAAGGATAAGCACCATTATAGATTTTCACTATAGTGGGGCGACATTTTTAAATGGGAGCAGAGGAATTTTTCCACCAGTGTCCTTCTATTGGCAAGATCCCTCGCAACATCTTTGAGATCTGAGAGAAATAATCACCTATGTTTTATTTTTGTCTCATACCATGGACCAGTAACAAAGGAAATCTCTGCATTTTCACTCTTTGGAAACCACACAATCTTCTCTGAAACCTGATGTGTGCCTTCAAGGTTCTGGCACTGAGTATGAGTTTCAAAATCATATTTTTCTCTCCAAATCGTCATTCTTGTCTATGTTCAGTTAGGGGTTTGCTCTTATAAAGCCCCAAGTTTAAATTAAAACCGAAACATAAAGGAAATGCTACTCATTTTTAACCACTTAAATAAAATAGCTTTCTGCATTCACGTTAATTTTGTTCACAGGCTATGCAGGGTAAAGCATATTATTTCATATTTATATCAAAGTTTTATATTTACAAACATGATTTGCATTAGGTTAGTTTGTCAGCCCATATGGCATCTCTGAAAGTCAGAGCAGAATTATATTCTCATTTCACAGGTGAAAAAAACAAAAGTCAAGGACATTTAGTAAATTCGTGTCTGAGAAAGCACTTCCAGGGCTTGAATTTCCCATTCATGTTATTATTTCTTAAGTTTTACCAAGTACTGTGGCTTCATACTCATGACTTCCCTGTCACCCACCCTGTCAAGCACTGTTAGGAATATTACACACTGTGACTCCAAGGATGCCTGAAGGGGCGCTGATCCTACCAGAAGCTCAGGATTCCTCAGTGTGGGCCTCAAGGTGCCTGAAGATAAACACTCTGGAATGGTTCAGCAATGCCCATTCTAGATAGTTCTATGGTGATCGGCCCTGTCACTGGCATTCCACAGACGTTGGTTACGTTGCATTCACCAAAGCCCTCGATAGTTCTGTGCTTTGGGTTCTCCTTTAATGCCACAAGTCAAGTCTTTGCGCATTTACCGGTTACGCAAAGAACTGTGAGGACTCAGGACATTTATCATTTCTGCTGTGTATGGTTAAATATGGTAGACATGGGGGCATTTCTTGGACACACGTGAATATTTATTTTTACTAAAAAATGGCTGCTGATTTCCCCCAAGACATTCTCTCATAGTGAAGGTCCAAAAATCTTTGCAGGTGTGTTAATTATAATATTCTCAATGGCTTTAAAGATGAACTAGCCCATCTCATAAAGGAGGACTGTACTCCACTGCTTGGAGATGGCGTTGCCTTGAAAATCCAGGCACCTTCTTTCTTGATTAGAGAAGAGCCCGCACATTGTTATGCGAAGAGAGAGACCAAAATGCCATCAGCTAAAATGTAGGCTGGAGAACTAGTCTGATTCCCAATTCCTTTTTTTAACTTGTCAGTTGGTTCCAAGACATTACCTACCGCTGTTCCCATCACTAATCGGGGTGCTTTCTGCTATACAACAAATGAACTAAAACTCATGAGTTGGTTTCATTTTCTTTACATTCTGCTCACTTCTAAGACATACCAACCCTCAAGCTTATTAAAATCAAAGTGTGGGCTGCTTATAACCTGGGGCTAAGTCAGTTCACTGTAAGAGAACTCAATTTTCATCTCCACCCAGCCCAGCCTCGTGGGATTTTCCCTCACTTTTTCCTAAGAGCTTAAGCAAATCCCACTCCTGAGCTAGAAGCCTTGTCACCATGAGCTCACCAGACACAGGAGGTCGGCAGGACTTTTATCCCTGGCCCCATGAATCATCCCTGCTGCACCTTTTTGCCAGTCTCAGCAAAACTAGGCACCTTCGACTGCCCCAAGGCTACCTCTTAAATACAGACAATTCTCCACTTTTGAAAACTTCGTTTTAAAGCAATTGTTAGAAATGTAGAATGCATCCTCACTGTCCTCTTCCAAAACGATACCAGCCCTGGCCCACTGCTACCATCATGAGAGCCATTATGGGACAGAAAGATAAACAAGTGTTCGAGCTCTTAGAGACTCAGAGTGTTTAGAGGCACGAAAAGCAGTCAGAGTTTGGGGCAGCTGGTACCAGGGGAGAGGTATTGGTTAGAAATAACCTGCCTACATGTTGAATGGCTTGACTGGCTGTAATTACAGTTGGCCTTTGTATCCGCAGGTTCCTAATCTGCAGATTAAACCAACTGCGGAGCAGAAATACAGTTTTTTTTTAATTCCAGAAAATTCCAAAAAGAAAACCATTTTAATTTTCCATGCCCAGTAACTATTTACATGGATTTACACTGTATTAGGCATCATAAGTAACCTAGGGATGATTTAAAGTATATGGGAGGATGTGTGTAGTTTATATGCAAATATTACATCATGTTATACAAGGGACTTGATCATCCTTGGATTTTGGTTCCTGCCGGGTCCTGGAACCTAACCCCCAAGATACGGAGAGACGACTGACTGTATCTTCACTCACACCTCCTAGAAATATTCACTCTCTATTGTTGACATATTGTAAATGGTGACCTTGCACATATCCACATGGGCACGCAGGTGAACTCCACCCACAGCTCACCTGAGTCTTGGCCCAGTGCCTTGTGTTGCCCCAGGAGGCCTGTGAGGGCTGCTCTGAGGTCCCCTCCCCATTCCACGTCTCCCCTGGGAGGCTCAGGAGGCAGTTTCTCTTCGCCTTCCAGCTTCTCAGGAGCTTTGAGGCTTCCTTCCTCACCCCTCAAGATCCATCTGCAGATGATAAACCTGCTTAGCTGTCATCTGGGATGGGCTCCTCAGCTACGGGGCAGCTCACAACGCCTGTTGGAGTCCACCTTTGCTTTTGGCATCATCCTCTCTTGTGTGATGCATTCGGTCCACGAAGAACTGGCACTTTGGCACAGAGATAACCGTTCATATTCTTCAAGTCTCATTGTCCATGGTGAGAAAAGTCACGGGGATCAGGGCCTCTGGTACAAGAGATGGCTTATAAATCAAATATTTGGAAACACATCTTTTTGTGACATGTTTACTTTTATAAAGTCCTTAAAAACCCTATGGAAAGATAAAAATGATATCCACAAATCAGTTCCATAATAATACAAAAGGGAATATCATCTTGTACAGAGTCTTTTTTTCTTCTTTTTCTGGATGAGGTAAGTACTGTCATCTTCATCCTTTACTAGTATGTTGGTGGCGAGCAACAACTTACATTGATACACTCCCTCTCTTGGTTCCAAAACACACGCCTGGATCTTTTCACTTCGTTTAGCTTTTGTGTTTTCATTCCTCAGTGCAAATTCCTATCAGGAATGCAACCGCACTTAATCAGCTTATCTATGTTTCTCAGGGCTTCCTTTTGGTCCAGCTGGATTAGAGGAAACCTACAAGGTGTTTGCACCCATTGCTATGAAGGACTCCTTAGACATTCTCCTGAAATTGGCCCGGGGCGGGGGTGTAGGATGGGGGTGTCACAGCTCAGGGCCACAAGCCTTCAGAAGCACCTGCCGGGTCACCTTCCACAGAGCCAATGGCCTGTCTTCTGAGAAGTGACATTCTCCAACTTCTTTCTGCAGGAACTCTTGACCACCAAGCAGATTGTCTGGGACCCCTATTGTTTTTAGTAAGAATGTTTCCTTCCCTTTATTGTTAGGCAATACTCCTTAACCTCTGTTCACTGCTGCTTTGTGTTCCTAAGAGCTTTTCTGACTTTCCAGCCAACACTCACCTAATTCTGCTGCTCCAGTCTTTGGTACTCTGGCAGTAGTGCCAATTGCCTCTAAGAGTTCCCTCAGGGGCTGCAATCAACCCTCACTCTCTGTCTCTCTGTCTCTCTCTTTCTCTCACACGCACATATGACCATCTCAGACCCTACTTTAGGAAACACTCTTAGAAATATTGCGAGTATCTGGTATAATTTAAGCAGAACAAGATAGGAAACCTGACAGTGTTCCTGGAAACAGAAGATCTTATTATTGCCAATAGTTTGAAATAGTCAAGTGCTCACATTTTTCAATCCACTTTGCCAAACAGCTATAAATGATGCAAGTCTGCATTATTTCAAGTCATATTTTCAATGTTCTTTATGAGAGGGGTTACCTCTGGCTCATGTCCAAATGGATGGGAAAACACGAACGAAATATGGTAGAAAATATCTGTAGAGCTTAGATATTGAAGGGGAGACCAGGTTAATTAATTTCAGGTATACATCATCCATACTAGTAATTTTACCACTCCTTGCCTGGAACAACACTGCCTTAAACTTCTCTGGGATTAATTTAGAACGTTAGTTATCTACGTTCTTCATTATTCAGTAGATTAGAACTGTGATGAGAAGAGCTGCTGTTTTTCTATGAGGTGAGCTATGTTGGTGTTTGGTGTTGTGTTAGTATGTATAATTACAGAATGGAGACTGAGGGGAAAGGGCAGTTCTAAAATAAATGTCTTTCTAAAAAAGAAAGCCTCAAAGGAACTTTCAGTTCAGACTCTTTGCTCTTGCCCCATCTTCTCAAGAAATATAATTGTTTACCTTTTAGTTTTCCACTCACTAATGATTCAAGTCTAAAGAAATGACGCCTGTTTCCATTTGGATGACCTTGCTGGAAGTTATGCTCACAGGATTAGCCATGGGAGCAAGGAACAGGGCATTCCATGGGTCCTTTTGAGAGAAGACAGCTGGTTTGGAAATCTAACAGTGAGGGCCTGAGGAAGGGTGGATTTGAGTAGGAGAGGTTTGGTCCATTTACCCCTCCAATGCCTGACATGACCCACACCCCACCAAATTAGAGGAAGGAACATATACTGGGCTGACCTGAGAAATAGAGTGTCCCCAACCTCCCTCTAGTCATTCACCATCTCTGCACTCCTGGCATCAAAGACTATAAGCAATTTTCCCATCTCCTTATTCAAAACAGATATTCTGTTCATTCATTCGTACAACCACAGGGGGCTAGGTGTACAGGGGGATGTGCAATGCTGCAGATAGCAAAGCCTTAAAAGAAGGAGGGAAGCAGTGTAAAGATGACTCTTATACTCTCGACATTCTGGACCTTAGTAACCAAGTCACTAAAAGAAATTTCCAAAGGCCCTTACTTTGATCCCATGATCTCACTTTGAGGCATGGGTTAACATAGGGAACTTGCCTAAGAACTATCTTAGATTGGTCTTATGAAGAACAATAGTTCCTTGTTACAAAAGGAGGGAACTGGATCAGGAAATTGTTAACTTTTCTGACTCTGCCACGTTCTGATTCTCCATCTCAGTCAAGCCTTCAGATAACTGCAGCCATGGTCAACATCTTGACTGCAACCTCATGAGAGATCCTGAGCCAAAACCACCAGCTAAGCTGCTTCTAATCCACAAAAACTGTGTGAAATAATAAATGTGTGCCATTATTTTAAGCTGCTAAATGTAGGGGACCATTCGATATGCAATAGATAACTAATATACCAGGCATATAACTAAATACAAAATCACTGGTGACCACAGTTCAGAAATGTGGAGAAAACTTTAGAGACACAGACATGCCCTGAAAACCCGACTGTGTCATTGCCTCCCACCGAATCCAGGAGTGATTTTACCTTCTCAGGATTTAACTATGCTAAAGATTTGAGTGTTAGGGGAGAATAACAGCACCATCTACATTACAGAGTGCAGGCAGGTAGGGACAAATATAAGGTAAATAGAGGGTCTGGTTTAGCAGGTGAAGAAAGGGTGGTCCATTCAATCTTTTTTCCATTTACCAATGTCATGGGTAAATCTTCTCAACCAGTTCTCTAAATAACATCTTAGGAACTGGAAGAGGAGCTGAACTTTTCCAAAGTAAGTCATTTTGAGTCCCATCCCCATGGCACCCCTTGGCTGTATCAGGCAATCAGCCTAACAAAAAAAAATCTACAAAAGTTATCTATCCAAAACTGTTATCACTCGGTGTGACCCCTAACAGCTCCTGAAATGGTGTTGATAAAAGATTTTAAAATAATGACTTACTTCACCTCTTTAGCCCATGCCATTTTGAAAATTTTAAAGAATATTTACAAATGTCCATGCTAGTATAATCAAAAGCATGTTGATTTTATCTGTACAGTATTGAGTTAATTTACTCACTGGGATCAATCTAATTTCCAAAGATTCCCTGGGCCTGCCCAGAGGCACTGAATGTAGCTGACACTTGTGCAAACAGCAGCAGAAAGGCTATGACTGTGTTTAGTTTGGTGTTGTCTGTATTTCAGAGTAACTCAGAGTTTTGGCATCAGCCCCAAAAGTAATTTTCCCAAACACAGATCAAGGAAGTTCCCCCAAAAGAACTGAACTCCAAATGGAAAAATAAATATTGAATATAAGTGGGGGCAGGGGGGAATGTAGTCCCCACCCCCAAAGAGGATTTTAAAAAATTAATGCCAAGTATTTTATGAAAGCCCAGAAAACCAAAATGTTACTTAAAGGTATAGAAGAATGTTATAAGTCTCATTGAAAGAATAAAGATTCTGAAAAGGGTTTTTTTGCACTACTTTGTAAAAGATTTTTGCAGATTTTATTAGTCTTCGTTTAAAACTCATGAAAATTAGGAGTAACATGTAGGTCTAAATAGTTTTGCTCAAACTTCCAGTTCTTTGGCGCCTGGTTGTGACCTGACAGACGGCAATGGGCAGTGCACAGAGCAAGCTGAAGTGCCCAAGAAGTACCCAACAGCTGACAAGCCTCCACGGACATCCTGGTTGACCAGCAGTCCACAACACTCACTAATTGGATCATCTAACACTGACAGCACCTTGTGTTCCTAGAAAGATGGGGCTCCCTTAGAAACGTGGTGATAACAAACAATCAGAAAATGAGGTATGCTTTCTTGAAAGTAGATAAAAATGAACAAAGCTGCAAAAAGAGGTTGTGCTAACAAAGTGAGGAGCTAACAACGAATTACTGGCAAGCACAGATGTATTATTTTTCTGATTACAGTTTAGCTGCGCATCAACTGGATAAACAGGGATAATGTGGGTTCATGTTATTACAGGTGGATACCATGTGGTGTGGGGAGGAGAATATAGAAATGACTCATAAACTCTCTGAAGGTAAACTATTTTTGAGTTAAAATGGATCTAGTAGGGCTTCCCTGGTGGCGCAGTGGTTGAGAATCCGCCTGCCGATGCAGGGGACACGGGTTCGTGCCCCGGTCTGGGAAAATCCCACATGCCGCGGAGCGGCTGGGCCCGTGAGCCATGGCCGCTGAGCCTGCGCGCCGGAGCCTGTGCTCCGCAACGGGAGAGGCCACAACAGTGAGGCCCGCATACCACAAAAAAAAAAAAAAAAAAAAAAAGGATCTAGTCCAAATTGGACCACTGAGTCAACTGTTCTCTTTGATTTTTTTAGGTGTAGGAACCCAGCAGTTTGCCTCTGGGAAAAGCTCAGGTTAGAATCCTGATCACTTTTACATACTTAGAATTGTCTACAGTCTTTTGAAAGTCAGTTTACTTGCTAGGCTGCCCTGACTATATTTCACTACTTCTCCTCTGTGGTACCTAGACTTCAAACAAACTTGACAGTGATCTGAAGTAGTGAATTACCCCTGGGTTCCTCTTCCTGAAGCACACCATGCAGTTGGACCTAACAGCTGACAAAAGACCGTGGGGACACCAGCAACCCTGCAAAAATGTCCACTGATATCTCCAGCAACATTAGATATAAAATTTACTCTCAGGGAAGAAATTATGTCAACCCCTTTTCTAAATACTGGTGCAGGTGGAAGAATAAGAAATGGAGGGACAAATGAGTAGAAAGTTCTCTCTAGATGTCTAAAGGATAAAGGGGAGGGCCCCAGAGAGGCTCATAGCGTATAGAAAGGCGTGAGTTAAGAGCAGGCCAGACAAATTTTATGTTGCTTCACAATTTTGCCAAGGGCAAAATTGAATCTGAAAGCAGCAGCCTGCAGAGGACATGGCAATGTGTAGCCTATGTTCAAGGCTCCTTTGCACTGTCTCTTCTGGTTGGGGGAATGACATCATTGACAAGTCATCTTCAATTATGTCAGGAGTTTCAGGGACATGGAGAGATAGCAACAGAATTCAGAAGAGACTAAAAGGTAATGCTCCTTGGGATCCATTCCCAGTTCTATCACCGACTCACAGGGTGACTTTATTATTCCCATTGTTATTAGAGCTATTTTATTGAAGATTGATACAATACTTAGATTTAGAGGTCAATCCAGGACCTCTCTTTGCTTTAGTATCTAAATTAAAGGTAGAACATTCTTTGGAATACAATTAAGGAGAAAGGCAGATGTGAAGGCTATAAAATCTAAGAGAAGTGGAGTTTGAAATTTTGATGAATAATGCTCTTTTTAAAAAAATTTAATTTATGGAGGTGAAATTCATGTAACAAAATTTACCATTTTAAAGTTAACAATCCAGTGACGTTTAGAGCATTTTCAATGCTGTACAGCCATAACCTCTATCTAGTTCCAAAACATTTCCAACCCTTCAGAGTAAATCCCCACACCCAGGAAACTGTCACTCTCCTATCTCCTCTCCCTCCAGTCTCTGGCAACCACCAAGTTTTATTCTGTCTCAATGGATTTATTTATTCTGGATTTTTCATGTAGGTGGCATAATAAAATATGTGACTTTTGTGTCTGGCTTCTTTCACTTAGCAAAGGTTTTTGAGTTCATCCATGTGGAGGTATGTATCAGTACTTCATTCCTTTTATGGCTGAGTAATATTCCACTGTGCATTTATGTATTCCACAATTTGTTTATCCATCCATCTGGTGGTGGACATTTGGGTTATTTCCACTTTGGGGTTATTACGCTCCTTCCCTTCTTAAGTTCTATCCCCCACTCCCCACCCACCTCCCCACATACCCAAACTTTCTCCTTTCCTTACTGTATATCTCTCCTTTGGGAAGACACACATTATTGTTAGCTTATCTCCAGGGGCTTTCTGGAGGGCTAAGAACAGAAGAGAGGGCTGTGGGTAAGAAAATAAGAAAGGAGAAGAGTTTGGGAAAGAAGAACAAAGATAGAAGGGATGGATAGAAGAACACTTAGCAGGCACTCCTTTGTGGAGCTGTAAGCACAGGAAACAGATTGAGGAGAGGGAGTTTTGATAAGTGGTCCATCTTTGTCCAGAGGGCTCTACAGAAATTTCCTCAAAGAGATTTAGAAGGCTAGTTGAAAGGTCACTTATGCCTTTTCTTCTGCTGCCCCCAGGAGAACATTATCCAAAAGTCCAGTGTTTTAAGCAGATATCAGGATTTTCTTCCTTCCAGGTTTCTCTAAGAATTGTTAGTCTAGATATATTTTCATAAAAGAATATCAGGTTAATTCCATTTGAATCCTAATATAGTCTTTTAGAAGGAGAGTTAAACATCAGAAAAAGATTTCAATAATAACTAGTTGAAGAAAATATTGGTATCTCTTTTCTTTTGTGTTTCCCAACTAAAGGAATTGTTCAGTGGCTATTCCTGCCACTGACATGATGACTCTAATTCACCGTTCTAAGTAAAGGAAAAGGAAAAAACTGACTTTAAAATAAAGCAAACCTTAGAATAAGAACATCCATTTGATGGAGCAAAGTCCTAAATAAGTCAGAAATAAAACCAGACAAGAGAATCAGTTAATTACAATTTAATGCCCTGGACCCCTATTCCAGCCCTGAGCAGTGTTTTTCTTTTCCATTGTCAGTGTTTGCGTGTGTGTGTGTGTGTATGCATGCGTGTGCATAATAATTTCTATATTTAATTTAAAAATTACCTTTGGCACATGTCCAAAGGAGAAGCCCAAATTCTCTACTGCAGATCAGAAAACAGATAAAGTAGCAATCTTCCACACTAAAAAAGGTACAGTAGCAATCTTTGCTTCAAAAGATACAGTAGCAGTCTTTGATGCTAAAAAGATACAGTGGCAATCTTTGATGCTGAAAAAGATACAGTGGCAATCTTTGATGCTGAAAAAGATACAGTGGCAATCTTTGATGCTTTTATTGGTAACTTTATATCTCAACAACCTGACATCAAAATCCTATGAGCTCAACTCTCAAGGTCCAGGGAGAAGGAGGCAAGTGATGGATGGATTCCATATAGACAGTATTATATCTTTTCACAGGACAGAACATGGGTTGCAAACAGCAGGATCTACCAGTTCTTAACCCTAAAGCCAGCATTTAAATTCCAAGGAGATGAAATAAAAGAGGTCATTTTTTAAAAAGACATCTAAACCACAAAGTGGCTGACAGCCAGCAAAATCTGAAACAGTGATTTTCAAAGTGTGGTCCCCAAACCAGCCACACCAGCAGAAGCAACACCTGGGAACTTGCTACAAATGCAGATTCCCTGCCCCCACCCCAAACGGACTGAATCAGAAACGCTGTGCGTGGGACCCAGTGGAGACTGGGTTTTGGCAAGGCCTCCAAGTGACGTTGACGCCCGCTAAAGTTGAGAACTGCTGATGTAAAAATGAATAGATTGCTCTTGATGTGATGCCTAGGTTCTTAAAGTAATAATTTGTGTATTTATTCAACTGAAGGATGTTCTTTTTATCAGGAGTATTTGAACATTAAAAGCAGGCCTATAGAATCTGCCAAAATGACCAGTTGTGTTGACCTTTTTGTTATCCAGGGCTGAGAGTGTTTTCATAAGGATTTTTGGAAGCACAAAAGTAATCTACACATTGTGAGAAGGAAAGGAGCCAAACAATTTAATGGGGCCAGAAAGGGCTTTTCTGCTGGGACAGCTGCCACTGGAGGGGTGACCTGGCATTTGCATATTAAATATGGCCATTTTTTCTCTGGCCCAGTAGCTGTGCGAAAAGAGAAGTTCAGAGGGAGATATACTGGGCCAGGGAAAGGGGCTTGTCCCTAGTGGGGAAGTTTTTATAGCAGTACTTGGTTTTATTGATTGTGTGTTTTTTCTTTTAATGCATTGATTCTTTTTTAAAAAATGTATTTAATTAATTAATTTATTTTTCGCTGTGTTGGGTCTTCATTGCTGCGTCCAGGCTTTCTCTAGTTGCGGCGAGCGGAGGCTACTCTTTGTTGCGGTGTGCGGGCTTCTCATCGTGGTGGCTTCTCTTGTTGTGGAGCACTGACTCTAGGTTCGCGGGCTTCAATAGTTGTGGCACCCAGGCTCAGTAGTTGCAGCTTGTGGGCTCTAGAGCACAGGCTCAGTAGTTGTGGCACACGGGCTTATTTGCTCCGTGGCATGTGGGATCTTCCCAGACCAGGGCTCGAACCTGTGTCCCCTGCATTGGCAGGCAGATCCTTAACCACTGTGCCACCAGGAAAGGCCTAATGCATTGATTCTTAAATATATTTTTATAAGTAACATTTTGGAGAAATTTAGGAGACTCTTAAGAGTAAAACAAAGCAAATAATTTTTCATAATCTCACTACCCATACATAATAAGTGCTCAAATTTTTATGAGTCTTTTTAAATTCTTCTTCCTTTGAACTTTTAAAAAATTTAGAACACACTTTTTCCAGCTTTACTGAGATATTTTGACATATAACATTGTGTAGAAAAGGTGTACAACGTGATCATTTGATACACATATATATGACAGTTATTATCACAATAAGGTTAATGTACTCATCACTCACAGAGTGACGTGTGTGTGTGTGTGTGTGTGTGTGTGTGTGTGTGTGTGTGTGTTGAGGACTTTCAAGATCCACTCTGTCAGTAACTTTCAAGTATACAGTGCAATATTGTTAACTATAGTCATCATACCGTACATTAGATGCCCAGAACTTATTTATCTTATATCTGGAAGTTTGTACCCTTTGATCACCTTCATCCATTTCTCCCACCTGCTACCCCTGGCAACCAGAAATCTACTCTCTGTTTCTGTGAGTTTGTTTGGTTTTTTTTAGATTCCACATATAAGTGAGATGCAGTATTTGTCTATCTCTGTCTGACTTATTTCACATAGTATAATGTCATCAAGTTTCATCTGTGTTGTTGCAAATGGCAGGATTTCATTCCTTTTTGTGGCTGACTAATTTTCCATTGTGTGTGTGTGTGTATGTGTGTGTGTGTATATATATATATATGCCACATTTCTTTATCTATTCATTCATTAATAGACACTTAGGTTGTTTCCATGTCTTGGCTATTATTGTAAATAATATAGCAGTACTTTGGCTACAAGCAATCACTTTCTAAAACAGTACAGGCAGAATAAATAACCCCTTCCAGCTATGTTAAACAGAAGAGTAGACACAACAAAAGAAAATAAAGTTAGAAAAGAATTGAGAAATATGTTCCTAAAGGTGAGCAGAAAAAACAAAAACAAAACAAACAAAAAACAGAGAGTAACTGTGATAAAGCTTCAGAACTTGTGATCAAGGGGACAAGGTCGAGCCCCTTAGGAAACCATAAGGGACTTACCCTTAGAGAACAGAGAGATGAATTAAAGCGAAAGTCTTAAGAATAGTACAAAACAGAACCTCAGTTTAGCCCAGTCCAGTGGAAAGTGAAATAAAGGGAAACTGAGGTACAGTGTGAGTTGAACTTTTAAAAAAATCATTTCTCTAATTGGACAATGCACAGAGATGCTAGGGCAAAAACAAGTGAGGGCTTCCCTGGTGGCGCAGTGGTTGAGAGTCTGCCTGCTGATGCAGGGGATATGGGTTCGTGCCCCGGTCTGGGAAGATTACACATGCTGTGGAGCGGCTAGGCCTGTGAGCTACAGCCACTGAGCCTGCATGTCCGGAGCCTGTGCTCCGCAACGGGAGAGGCCACAACAGTGAGAGGCCCACATACTGCAAAAAAAAACCCCAAAAACAAAAACAAGTGAAAAAGAACAGCAGAAACAACGTCAGTTAAATTAGTCGTTCGCAACAGGGGTGGGGAGGAAATTTTGTGCCCGCGCTCCAGAGACATTTGGCAATGTTTGGAGACATTTTTGGTTGTTACAACACAAGAGGAAGGTGCTACTGGCATCTAGTGGGTAGAGGCCAGGGATGCTGCTAACCACTGTACGATGCATGGAACAGTCCCCCCTCAACAAAGAAGCACTGGACCCCCATGGTAACAGTGCCACGGTTGAGAAACCCTAAGTGAAAGTATTGGGAATAGCTTTTCATATGAAAATATGGTAAAACAACAATAACAACAAAAAACGTGGACCCCCCCCTTTTGCTCATTCTTCAAGAACCCATTCAGTTATTCCAAACTCTGGGGGACCTTCGGCAGCTCCCAGAGCACCTGGCTGTCACTGTTTTTCCAGCAGTCATTGTCTTGTACTGCAATGATTTGTGTGTTCTTTTCTTTCCCACTCACAGAACTATGAGTGCCCCAAATTAGGAAGTTCAAGTCTTCTTTGTATTCTTTATCATGTTGTAAATATTTGGTAACTGTGGGTTGAATGGGTGAGTGAATGAACTGATGGGAATGAGTCACTGGATAGAGACCTGTGTCTTGGAGAAATGCATCACCTTTAACATTCATCTGTGACAAGCATCTTAACCCAGACTGTGTTTAGCTTGTAAGGCACATCCATCCAAAGCAGCAAAATCATAATTAGATGGTCCAGTTCAGTGCAGGAGTTCCCACAGTAATCACACCTAAATGAGATTCTAACTCTTAACTCGAAGCTTTGGAATTAAAGGCATTTACTGAAAAAGACCAAAAGAACATTACAGGTAACGATCTATATTTGCACATAATGTTATATATACAGATATTGCCTATAATTTCAACATGTTTTACATCCATGAATTCTTGTTTAATTACAAAATATCTCTTCATGCTGAGTTGACAGAAATCTCTATACACCAGGGTGGACAGCTGTCTTGAACCTCGTGGTGGTTCTGAATGTATTTATCTTGGGTCACTGTTTCCTTGAATTTTGTGTTGACAGGACCTCCCTCTTCTCCAGCAGGTGGTTGCTCTTTTCTGGCCATAATATTGATAAAATTGTGCCTCTGCAGGGGACCCATCTGCATTCATGGATCTCCAGGCTCATATCTTTACAAGTGATGTTACTGTGAACATTCTAGTCCTTGTGGGACTAGAATCTGAGAGTTCCCTAGAAGTGAATCATGAGCTGTAATCATCTTCTACTTTACTGGTTATTCCCAAATTACTCTCAAAGTAGTTGTAACAATTCACACTCCTACCAGTAATACACGAGCTTTCCTATCACTTCACACTCTCACTATAGGTGGATGTCAGATTTTTAAAATTTTTGTCTTTCTGATGTGAGAGAAATGATGTCACAATGTTACTTTCATTTTCATTTTCCTGGTAGCAGATTGGGGAAAGCATCTTTTCATGTTTATCAGCCATTTTGATTTCCTTTTTTCTGTTATTGTCAGTTTTTGTAGCATCTTTCTTTTCTTCATCTCCAGCAAGTTGGAAGTTAAAAAATATGCTTTAACTTTTTAATTTTTAAAAATATATATATATTTAACCATAAAATTTTCTAAGATAGCCAAAAGTTATTCAGAATTTCCACCATCCTCCCAATAACCACAATAACCTTAATATACTTCAACATTGAACACCCTCTTTCATCATGTAATTGTTTTCTAGTCTTACAGTTTTACCTGTTTTTTAAAAACGTTTTAAGTTAGTTTTTAATCAATAGTTAAATTTTCAGACACATTTTAACAATTTCTGGATTCCCCATTATTTCATTCATCCCCTGCTTTCCCTGGGGTGTCTCTTTTGTTCTTGCTGAATACTTATTTTAATAGTTATTTTATTGAGGAATTAATGTCAGAAAATGTCTTTCTTTGACCTTCAATCTTGGAAGATAATTTACCTGGCATAAAATTCCAGGTCGAAGTATTTGTTCTAACACTTTGCTTCTGGGAACCATTGTAGTTGATGAGACGTCAGCTGTCAGTCCTTTCCTCCTGGGTACTCAGTCTTTCCTCACCGAGCGCTTTTAATAGTTATCCGTACTCTCGATCCTTTGCAGTTTCATTAGGTGAGGGTTTATCATCATCCTTCTTGCTTTGTGCTTAGAGTACACTTTGAGTTGTCCTTATTTTCACTGAGTCTTAATAATTACTTGCTCCTTGTTCCCCTAGAAAAAAGGATTCTGCAAACTTTTTCCGTAAAGAGCTAGATAGTTAATATTTTAGGCTTTTCATGCCACCTATGGTTTCTGTCACTTCTTCTGTTTTTTAAAGAATTTTTCAAAAGTGTAAAACTCACTTTTAGCTCAGAAGTTACACAAAAAGTTTGCCAGATCCCACCCTAAAATCCCAGTCAGAACTTCCCATGCCACCTGCACACACTGTTCCTATTCTTCATCTCCTTCCCCAATCACCCCAGATTCTTATGCAAGAGCTACACACACACAAACGCATACAAACACACACACACCCTACATGTGTGCACACATGTTTCCACACTGCTATAAACCACGTCCTGCTTCACAGGAGTTGGTTCAAATCACCTGAAACCCAAGGTTTCGGCAGGTATGGAATCCTGACATCCAGAACTGTGATTCTGAACATGTCCCACAGGGAGACATTTTACTTGGTGGCAACAGTCTTGGCCTACGGCAGTGTTTCTCATACAATAAGAAATACATTTGCATTGTTACCCAGGATATACATAGACACACATATCTGAAACAGAAATTGCATGAAATAGTACCTCCCCTTACCTCATGCAATGCATTCTGGTATTTTTCTCATCCATTCTATTCTATTTCATTATTTTTATAAAGGCTGTCACCACTCACTAAATTGCTTTTATGACCCACTAGTTAGTTTTGGCTTTCAATTTGAAAAACAGTGGTCTAGAATACTCTTTTTGGAACATTGGGAGTTAAACAGAGTTTTGTGTGCTGACCTGGGACTCTAACCATCATTTATAACATTGTTTCACTGCAAAAATGTATTCTTATTTCCTCAAAACTGGATTAGAAACCAATTTGGGGAACTCAATTCATCTGTAAACTGGGAACTGCCAAGGTCTAAATCAGGAACATTTTTATATAAAGAGTTCATTTAGACCAAAACAAGGAAGCGCTGACAACCTTCCTAAAGTAATTCCAGTACACTTGTCTGCTTGGGAATAGAGCTTATCAGGAAGTAGTCAACCTTAGCATTTATGCAACTTTTTTTCCCTTCGAAAAAGGACTAAATTTGAATTTCCAAAGACGGCACAGAGGAGATTCATTTTCACTATAACATGTGGACTGGAAGTTACTTTAATGTGTTTGCTACAAAATGTAATTCTGCAGTTGCCTGCAGGGTTTTCTTTAATCCACTGGTTTTTGTTCCTACAGTTCCATCCGTGTCTTAGGTAAGATCTTTTCCATCCTAACTGGTCTTGATGGAAAAAAAAGTCAGGCAGTTTTGGGAAATATTTCCCCATACACCCAAACTTCATCAAAGCTACACTTATGACCTTTCAGAATATCATTAGGAATGACAGAACTTGGCCTTATTTTCCAAGTCTTTTGGCCTTGGGTTTCCAAGTCTTTTTACTTTATTTTATGTAAATTTGAACAATAGTCTAATCCAATGAACTCTAAACCAGGTGTGTATCAGTAGTTGTCTTTCAGCTTCTTTTAGAGATCCATAAATTAATCATTTTATGCAGATGCTCTCTTAACAACTTTCATATAACATATGACAATGTTAATTATATTTATCATGTTGTACATTACATCCCTAGCACTTATTTATCTTTTAACTGGGAGTCTGTACCTTTCGACTGCCTTTGTTGGGGCTTCCAGTTCAAGCTGGAACACTGAGCATTAGCATTTGTTTTCTGTCATTCACACTGCCCCTTTCTGCCATACCTCCTGCTACACTTAAGATCCCAATCAAATGGTAATAAAAGGATAAATCCATAACAGCAGAGAGAATGGGAGCGGGACAACCACTGGACACTTTGATGGAGAAAAGACCAGCTCTGACTGACCACTACATCACCAGACTCCAGGATCAGAAAGGGAAATAAAGGAAATTGGGCATAAAGAAAAGAGTCGGCTATGAACAGTCTCCTCTGATTGGCAAAAGAGTCAGGACTTTGGACCTGCAAAAGGAACAATAAACCTAGCACACAGGGTAAAAACAGATGATTGGTTTTCAGACTTTAAGCATTCACTCATGGAAGATGTCAATGTAATTACAGCACAAAATGTAACATTATCAGTCTTGACTGGAGGTTGTAGAGTACATTAAGAGTGGGGGTTTTAGAGCCAGACTATCTGGATTTAAACCCCAGCTGTGTTTCATTGATGTGATGATTAAGTAAAGACTAGAGGAGATGGGACAAGTGCATGTCTGGAGGAAATGCATTCCAGGCAGTGGGATCCACAAATGCAACAAATCCAGGCAGGAGGAAACCTGTGTGTTTGGGGATCAGGATGAGTCAGAGTGTGCAAATGTAGCCATTAGAAAAAATAATATCAAAATTCAAGAAGGATAAATGAATAAACAATTTTTGAGAAGTCAGGAAGTACCTACCATATTTTTAAAAGACGTCCAGGGATTTCCCTGCTGGCGCAGTGGATAAGAATCCGCCTGCCAGTACAGGGGACACGGGTTCAATCCCTGGTCCAGGAAGCTCCCACATGCCATGGAGCAACTAAGCCTGTGAGCCATAACTAGTAAACCTGCGCTCTAGAGCCCGTGAGCCACAACTACTGAAGTCCGCGCGCCTAGAGCCCGTGTTCTGCAACAAGAGAAGCCTCCGCAATGAGAAGCCCACGCACCGCAAGGAAGAGTAGTCTCCACTCGCCACAGCTAGAGAAAACCCCCGGGCAGCAACAAAGGCCCAACACAGCCCCCCAAATTAATTAATTAATTAATTAATTAATTTTTTAAAAAGGTGTCCAGGTAGCCACCAGAAGAACTAGAAATGAAAACTGTTCAAAGTGGTTGACTCTAGGAAATCATATTGGGGGTGGGAGAGGAGGTAATAAAGCACTTTTTAATTAAATCTTCTGCACAACAACAAAAAAACCCATGTGCATATAATTTTACTTTGATAAAAGGGAAATGAAATTAAAAATCCTCCAAGTGGAAAAAAATGTATTTGTCTGCAGTGAAAGTGATCATAACAGCATTTGCATGATCTATATGCCCCTGAAGTAATTCTACAGCAAATATGTCCCAAGTGGATGCTTTACCTTTGAGATTTTGTGTATCCCTGGAAAAGCCTTTCCACGCTTCTGCTATTTTCTTGGGAAACATTATGCAAATCACTTTACAAGCTTCTGCTAGTACAGCTCTATAGTTGCCACATTTTCTGGCCTGAAACACTTAGTCTCTCTACCCTTTCAGAAGCCCCAGATTCAAGTTTGAGTATAAATGATCCAGACACCAAAGGGGAAGCAGGTAAAAAGGTTCAACTTAAGAGCAGAAGAATGAGAAAAAAGGGTTTTGAAAGTTCCCTGAACTCGCAATGCCTGTATAAGACCAGAAGAAGGAAACAACTACATCCGGTTACCCATGAAGCATGATCACAAAGTCAGCAGCTCTCAGGAAATGACTATTGCTTCCAGAGGCTGCTCATCATACCAGTGTCATTGTCACTCCTTTACAGAATATACAAAAAGCAGGGAGTTCATATGTTAACAATTAACCAGAAAATTGCTTTGGAGTAAACTAAGAGCCCCACTAGATTTCCCCCTTTTAATTCAAAAATGAAGATCTAGTTACCTAATAAGCAAGGGGATGATAAATACAAAATTCAGAATTGTGGTTAAAGATCAGATAGAGATTTTCTAGATGGAAAGGGGAAGAAGATTGATGCAATGATAGTGTCAATTTTCCAGCTCTTATGTTAGGTGGTGGATTCATAGGAGGTTGTATTCTTATTATTAGGTTTCATTATTTACATATAGAACACATATATTCTTTTGCATGTGTCAGATATTCATAATATGTTTTTAAGGGAAAAAATACAAGTTGCCTGAAAAAGAGACATCTTTTGCATTACCCTACAATAATATCATTCCATTTCTTAATAGCATTAAGTTATATCTTCCTTTTTTACTCATCTTTTAAGTTCTTCTACAACATTTCAGTGCTTCAAAAAAATACTGTGCAGGTTGTAGTGGATGAACAGGGATTTTTTTTTTTGAACAGGGATTTAGAATCAAAGCAACTCAAGTTCAATACCTATGCCCTCTAAAATCTCATGTTAAGTTTCAGCTGTTGATTTTTATTATTGCAGCTACTTCTTCCCTCATTTCACTCGTTCCAGTGCATTGCCCTGTGTCAACATTTACCGTCTTTCACTGAAAGACACCATTGTCCTATAAACTCTAGTTGGGAAAGCAGTATGTCCTGTGGTCAGAACTGATCTCACGGAAGCAATCATTTCTGCCACAGAAATGTCACGACATCTTTCCCATGGACAGCTGCACTTACTCCCATGATGAATCCGAGATCCTGGAACCTCACCTCAGGCTGCCTCTGACCTCTGCTCACCGGGCTGGGAGAGCCCCACATGGGGGCTGAGGCTGGCTGATGTTCAAGGACACAGCTTGTAAATTCAGATGATCACCAGAGAAAGAAGTCTTGTTGAACCTATGTAACGACTTGCATGAAGACGTCTACAGTGTAATAAAACATCCATTCACGTTCAGGTAGCCACGGTCCTTGATGTAGACTGACTCTAATATGGACACCAACAATCCCTCCCAACCCTGTGTGCTGATCACTCCTCCATCAGCAGGTGGAGTCTATTTCCTTCCCGCTGAAACTGAGCTGGCCCTGGAATTGGCCTTAATCAATAGAATATGGCAGAAGTAAACTAACGATAGCTCTGGCCTAATCTATAAGGTGTCTGGCAGCTTTCACTTTCATTCTCTTAGAACCTTGAGCTTCCACATAAAGAGGCACAGATCCTCTGGCAGAGAGACCCCCATGGAGGGTGAGAGGCAGAGAGATGGTCAGATGGCCTGGTCAGGCGCCAGCTGTCCCAGCCGTCCTAGCTAGGGCACCAGACAGGAGAGTGAATCTCTCCTAGTTTCCTTCAGCTGCTATAGGTAACAAAGTACAACAAATTGGATGGCTTAAGGGAATAGAAAATTTATTCTTTCATAGTTCCTGAGGCTGTAAGTCCAAAATCAACGTGTATCATCAGGGTTGGCTCCTTCTGAAGGTTCTGAACGGGAATCTATTCCTTGCCTCTTCCAGCTTCTGCTAGTTGCCAGCAATCCTTGGTGGTCCTTGGCTTCAGCTACATCACTCTAGTCTTGGTCTCCACTGTTACATGGCCTTCCCCCTGTGTCTGTCTATGTGTCCTCTTCTCTTCTTATAAAGACACCGGTCATACTGGATGTGAGCCCACCCTCATTCAGTATGACCTCATCTTAACAAATGACATCTGCAAAGATCTTTTTTCTAAAAAAGTCACATTCTGAGGTTCTGGGTAAATGGGAATTTGGGGAAGACACTATTCAACCTAATACAGAAACAATCTTGAGCATTCCTATCCCTGTCAAACCTCCAGACCACTATAGCTGCGTGAGAAACTCCAGAAGAGATGAGCAGAACTACCCAAATTATATTTTCTTTTGCCTGCCCAAATTGCAACATCGTAAGCAAATGAATGGTTGTTGTTTTAAGCCACTACATTTGGGGATGGTTTGTTACACAGCAGAGATAACCAAAACAGTCCTTTTGAAACATTGGAGAGGTGATTTGACCAATCTCACCTTGAATTACTGATAATGTTCTGTTACCGTGTCAATAAAATTACTAGTAAAAGGATGAGAACATTGAGATTTTTGAAAAACTCTATTGTAACTTTCATGAAATGTCCTACATACGATTTCATTAAATTGTTTTCCTTCACCCAAGGGTTTCTGAGAGGTGATTTCCTGTTTAAAATGAGAAGAAAAAAAAATGTGGGGGAAGGGGGCTCTATGTCTCAAAATGACTGTTAAATGCTGAGTCACATGGAAGGAATGTGCAATGTTCTGAACCAGGGAAAGGAGGTTTGTTTCTTGTGAAGGACAGGAGATTTCATTATATTTGATAGCCCTGGAAAAGAAGGAGTAAGGGAATTGATTGTGTTACAGCTGAGGTCCTCGTCTGTAAAGATTATAAGGTGAATAGACTTAAGGTGTGAAAAACATTGAGATCTGACCCTGACCAGGTGTTCAATAATTCAACCCTCATCTCGTCCAGGCAGATGAGACATTCAAGTCTCTCTCTTCTGAAAGCCTTGTGTCAAACTGTATGAAGGAAATGATAGGCTGCCAATTTTCCATAACAACCTCCAAAAAGGATGCAGGATGAGAAATGGCAAATGTTAGTCTCTCGTGACCCTAGAAGCAGCAGAGCCTGCTATAAAACTGTTAAGTAAGAAAATGTAACATGGGGTGGGAGGAAGTCTTCCAAAAGGGAATGGATCGTGACTATCATAGTCTACTGGGAAAATAATCATGAATTTTCATAGAGGGACAAGGACATAGTAGACTCAAATTGAAGTCAAAAGGTAGGGGTTCTTTCCACTTACCAAGCATGAGCATTAGGAAAGTTCCCTGTGCCATTTGGCATTTCATACACCTCATTTGGAAAAGGGGGATAATAATGCCCTACTTGTCTCAAAAGGTCATTGTGAAAAACATGAAATCATAACTATGAAGGCACTGTGAACACTTGCATAACCAAGATCAGGTTTAATTATTATTATTCAACATATATTTAAGCACATTCACAGGACAAATATTTTCTGCAGTGCTGATTTTAGATATGGCTGATTGAAAGGAATCACTAGCGGCTTCCCTGGCAGTCCAGTGGTTAAGACTCCGCACTTCCACTGCAGGGGGTGTGAGTTAGATCCCTGGTAGGGGAACTAAGATCCCACATGTCACACGGTGCAGCCAAAATATTTAAAAAAAAACAAGTTTTTTAAAAATAAAAGGAATCAGTAAAGAAACCTGTAGACACTACTACATATAAAATAGATAATCAACAAGGACCTACTGTATAGCACAGGGAACTCTAATCAATATTCCATAGTAACCTATATAGGAAAAGAAACTGAAAAAGAATGGATATGTGTATATGTTTAACCGAGTCACTGTGCTGTACATCTGAAAGTAACACAACATGGTAAATCAACTATACTCCAATATAAAATAAAATTTAAAGAAAGAAAGGAAAAAAGAAACCTGTGGAACAGTGGTGGTGATCGCAACCATGATCTCATTAACAGAATGTTGAACTTCTGGACTTCTGACTCCCCATTTTCCACCCTGTCCAGGAATTCTAGGACTTTCTTCTGCAAGATGCTTCCTCTAACCTCTACTCTCATGTATTTACAACAATGATAATTATTTGCAAAATGTGAGCTTCCCATTAAAGTCCTCCAGGAAAACCTTCCTCCTGGAATCCCCACACCAGATTCAGCCATCACTTCCTATTTACTGTCAAGTCAAAGACATACCACTGCCAAGACAAAGCTGGTGTCTGAAGCGTATGTTTTCTCCTTAGGGTCTTGATTACCAGCCAGTTTGGCATCTTATGTGATAATGAGAAGAGAGAAGACTGAATTTATTGTTCTATACCACCACAAATCTCTTGACTTTTGGATTTCCAAGCCAATCTAAAAGAAACTAAGTATTACTTCCTGTTAATTATGCACCAGACAACTTAGAAAAAATCTGTCATCCTTACAAATATCTTCTAATGTTGATAATATTATTTTCCCCATTGATAAATAAGAAAATCGAAGGTCAAAGATCTTTAGTAACATGTGTAAGGCCACAGAACGAAAATGTAGTAGAGCCAGAACATCAATCTAGGTCTGACTCAGGAATTCAAGCTCTTTCTATTACTTAATACCTTGCTTGGAACCCTCATGTAAGAAATACAGAATGAATGATGACGCTTACACATACCTTCCAAACTTGGCTTGTTGGCAGCTACTCCACTGTAGATAAGCATACAAGCTGTGGCATGTCTGGGTTCTTTTGGTGGAAATTTAGTCACCCAGGTTTTGCTTCTTTTGCCTATGATATACATGAGTTCTTCTTCTTTTTTTCTTTTTTGGTAACCTAATTCTACTATTAGTTCTTCTATATTAAATCTAATGATTTCTTCAGTGATGGTTCAATGAAAGTCTAAATTCCTAAGTATGACATTCAAGACTCTCTGTGAGCTGGTCCTCTCATAATTGCTGTCTCGTCTCCCCTCATATTTCCTCATTTGCCCAAAGCACTAGGCAAACCATATTAAGGGTCACAACATGTGGGGCCCATGTCTCATATTTTCTTATGATGTATTTTCATGTAGAATGATGTTCCCATCTAGGATTAATTCTTGCCAATATTTCAAAAATCTTAACAGAAATTAAAGAGTTACCTGAAATAATAACTTCATAGGCTAACTAAAATATTAAGTGTTTTGGCTTTTGGCCAAAAAAAATGCTCACTCAGTATGGGAATACTGATTATCTTCTCTGATTAGAAACTTTGATTACCAATAATGCATGGCCTTTGCTATCAAATCCAGAAGTAAAGTACCTCTTAATAAATGCAAATTTTATAATGACAAAATCTTTTTGAAAACGACATGGGTTGGGGGAGGGGATGGGTGATAAAAGTGTGCCTTGCTGATAAAAAACTTAGGAACCAATTGACTCACAGTCATCTCACTTAGTCTTACTAAAATCCTACATATTTTTGGCATCTTAATATAAGTGCTTCTTTCTCCATGAAATCTTCCCCTATATTGTCAGAGAGAAGTAATCCCCTTGCTTTTTGATCCTATAACATGGTGTATATGCTGCTCTTACTTCTGTATTTTCTTGGCTCTAAACTGCTATCACTTATAATCTGCATCATTATTCTATATACCACAAAGAAAGAAAAACACTAACAACTAAACTATGGAATACCATCTTGACTTCTACATGTGAAAAAGCACAAAAAAATTTGTATTACAGAACTGATGAGATACAGTATCATGAGTAGTTTGCATTTCACTTCCCTTACCAGATCATTAAGAGAGAGCTACTATGTCTTGTTCATTTCTATTTTCTCAGGACATTATACTATGCCTTACATGTGGTATGTATTCAATATGTATGTGCTATATTGAATTCTTAGCTTAGAATTGTCCAAAGCTGGGTGACACTAAGGCTCTTAGTGAAATTTCAGAGACTGTTTCTGTCTTTTGCATATACTTACAGATATGAAAAATCTAGTCTATAAATTAAGCACTAATGAATGCATGTGATCCTAATAGATTCCTCATCTTCATAGCAGCTAGAACTGAACATTTTCACTAAAACATTATTTGTTAGATTTCTATTGAGCATTTTATTCAGATAACTTGGGGTGCTGTTCAGAAAATTTCGTATTTACTTTTGAAAATTGGGCCAAGGGAGGACAAGCATAAAGGAGCATAGGGAGAGAAGGAAAAGTCCATTCAGAACTGAAATCTCTTGTCTTTGTACTGGAAGATACCATAGTCTTAGTGAGCCAATGGATGCTTAATTAGCTGGATAAGTGTATGGTTGATGAATGATATATCAGTCATCCATTACTACAATAATTCTGCATAACAAACGACAGCAAAACCTCTGTGCCACCTCACAATACACATTTCTTTACTTCACATGGTTTGTCTGGGTGCTCTGCTGACCTGGGCTGAACTTACCCACATATCTGTAAGTCAGCTGGGGGTCAGCTGATCTAGGCTGGGCTCAGCTAAGGCAGCTGGACTGGAGTGGCTCTGTTCTGCATGTCCCCCATCCTCTGCCTGGGACCAGAGACGTGTTCTTCTCATAGCAATTGGCAGAGCACCCAAGAGCAAGCAGAAACATACCAGCTTCTTAAGACCTAAGTTCAGAACTGCCGGCTGTCACTCTTGCCTCATTCTATTGGCTAAAGCAAGTAATATATTGCACAATAGTCAAGAGGCAAGGAAATGCACCCTCCCTCTTTAGAACAGGACTTGCTAAGTCACATGGCAAAGGGCATAGTTACAGGAAGGGGTGAGGAATTGGGGTCAATGATGCAATTCTACCACGTATAATAATGGCATCCTACATATAAATATTGATCTAGAGTTTACAAAGTATACTTACAAATATTTTCTCAATTTCACAACGAGACCACAGTGGCAGAGCAGATATAATTATTCCTACTCTACTGAAGCAAAAAGGGAAACTTGAAGAACTTAAGTAACTTGTCCAAGATATATACCAAGTGATTGGGATGGAATTCAACCAGAATGATCAAGTATATTAAACAGATGTATAGGGTTAAGTGATTCAGATAGAATCCAAACCCCTACTACAAAAGCTCTTTGTGGATTATCACATGTACTTCCATGGTAGGCATAGGGCTAGTGTGTTTTCAGTAAAGGACTAGGTCAATTCAGAACAACAATATTGAGTCTTATCTTCAGGAACAACCACACCCAGAGTTTCTGAAAAGTACTCTCTGGCTGGTTTCTAGGCTGCATACATAAACAGGAATTGCTGCTTGTTTTCACACAAACACATTAATTTGTGAAGAGGTTGGGCTAAGAGTCCAAAGAATGATGAAAATCCAAGTTGGTGACAGCACTGAAATGCAAACAGCATCACACACTGATAAACTGCTTATGGATTTTCTATCTTCAACTGATTGGAAAAAAAATAGTTTGAGATGATGAACTGTGACATGTTAGAAGTAATTGGTTTAGTAAGACAAAAGATGTAATTTAGAAATATCAATACTACTACCCTCCTGGTGGATTATGTAGAGACAGAACAAAATCAGAGCTGCCCAGTGATCTGATAGTTTATTGTTTCATTTACTACCATGTATGTCTCACAGACATGGTGCTCAGAATAAGTGGGCTTTTGTGCTTCTGCCAGAAACACTGGTGCCCAGCTACCCACTCACTGAAATTTATATTCAGAGGGAGAAAGCATTAAAGTCAAAGTCACCTAATGAAAGAGGGATTGGGGTTAGAAAATAAAAGATTAATTGAAAGTCCCAGTGGCTTTCCAATAATTCTACCACTAAATACAATCGGCCCTCCATATTCACGGGTTCCACATTCTCAGATTCAACAAACCATAAATCAGAAATATTCAGAAAAAAATTCCAGAAAGTTCCAAAAAGCAAACTTGAAGTTGCCACACACCAGCAACAATTTACATAGCATTTACATTGTATTAGGTATTATAAGTGATCTAGAGATTATTTAAAGTATGTGGGAGGATGTGCATAGTATATGCAAATACTAAGCCTGATGCATTTTGGTGTCTGTGGCGAGTCCTGGAACCAATCCCCAGAGGATACCAACTGAAGGACATCTGTATTTAGAGGAAACATTCCCCGAGGTTCCCCTACCACTTCCACCCAAGACTAGGACCCCTGCTATTTGATCTCAAAGCATCTTATGCTATTCTTTGGTTGCATTATGTCAGCTTCAATTTACTATTTATTCACGTGACTGTCTTTGTAATGCATGTTACATCCTAGACTTTAAGGCTTTTGAAGGGAGATCAGTAAGTTTCCGGTTCATCTTTTGTATCCTAGAACCTAGAACAGTGCTTGCCACACAGTGTCACTCATAACATTTGTCAAATGAAGGACTGATCCAGCATAACCAACTTTTATCACTTCTACTTCCTACAGCACATTCTCTGTAAGCCAGTACCACAGAGAGCACTGGGGACATGCTCTTGATTAACTGCCCCGACCCCCTTTCCAATGGCTTCTCCTTAAGAGTAAGACCAAAATCCTGAACGTAATCTATAAGGCACAGGGTGGTCATGCCCCTTCCTACCTCTTTTTCCTGTCTCTTGACTTCTCACCATTAAGCTCCAGATGCATTGCTTCTTCATAGCACTTTTGGTTCCTTGAATGTACTGCAACCCTGCTGGCTCAGGGCCCACTGCACAGATTGCCCCTTCTGCCCTGAACACCGACTGTGCACCACATTTTCCTCTCTTTTAAAAGACTCATCTCCCAGCTGCAAATCAATCGTCACCTTGGGGAAGCCTTTCCTGACCCCCCAGACTAGGTCAGGCGTCCCATCACAGTCTCTCACAGAATCTATGCTACTGCTCTCCTTGAGAGCACCAACTACAGTTGTTGCTTTTCATTTGTCTGTGTGACCATTTGATTACTGGCTATATGTCCCCTGGACTGTAAGCTCCATGAAGGCAGGAACTGTGATGATTTCTGCTTACCATCTAATACTCAGGATTATTGCTCACAAGTATTCAGGGCTTCAGCACTGTGCATGGCTTTGGTCAGAACTCAATAACTATGTATTAAATGAATCAGTCAATAAAAGGAACACACATAGACACACACACACACCCCTCTTCCGTCTCTTTCCTCTCTTCCTTTAGGATGAGCACCTAGAGGCAATAGATCTGGTTCTAAAAATAACTTCTGTTGGTACACCAATAAGTTTGAATTCAGGTAACCTAGGTTTTAGCCAAGAAACAAGTTCCAACCAGTTGTCCTTAGTCGCGGGTAAGTCGGCGGTAAGAATTGTTTTACTCATCACATACTACCCCTTAGCAATCTTTTGATTAAAAAAAAAAAAGACATAGAATTATCTTGTCTCTGTAGAGAGAAACTCCATGCAAGGTAACCCTTCTTACTAACAAACCAATCATTAGTGAGCTTTCTCTTTGTAACTCAGACTTTATCACAGTTTATCACTTCTGTGTTAAAAACTCCTTCTAGGCCCACCCTACCACATATGGCCACAGCTTGTTTGCAAAGAATGCTGATTGTGCTTTCAAACAAAACCGTTCCCATAGGCTTCTGATTCATTTCCCCCTTCCTGCCTGTGCTTCATTTGTTTTAGAACTGGAGTTTAATTTTGAAACGGTTGCTATGACAGGAAGTGGCTGCTGGGGGGAAGAATTAGGAGAGAGAGATACAGCGCTGGGGGGATGAATGAGACTGACACTGCTTATTCAACACACAGCCAGGATCAAAGACTGTTGGATGGGAAAAGCCCTGTAAAGCATACCAAGTTCCCACTTGATCCCTTCCTTCGGTTTAAAGTTTGGGAATGGGGAAAACACAGAAATGGAGAGGCAGCTTCCTTTCCCGGAATGCATGATAGTCCCATTATTTACATTACAACTGAACCCAAGATGTGGTTCAGTTGCTGACCAGAATGAAATTTGGAAAAGTGGAAGCATACTCTCTCCAGAGAATATTAATGAAACCAAGGAAGGAGTGGGGTGATTGCTGCTTACAACTCAATGAATGACCTTTTAATGGAGTAAAATATTTGTAATATAAAACTAACTTGGGGCTTCCCTGGTGGCGCAGTGGTTGAGAATCCGCCTGCCGATGCAGGGGACGCAGGTTCGTGCCCCGGTCCGGGAAGATCCCACATGCCGCGGAGCGGCTGGGCCCATGAGCCATGGCCACTGAGCCTGTGCATCCGGAGCCTGCGCTCCGCAACGGGAGAGGCCACAACAGTGAGAGTAAGAAGGGAAAATGATTGCAACACACAAGTGAGTGGGGTTGTAGCGCTGGTATTTTGAAAAGAGTAGTCAGAGAAGGTCTCATCTCTCAGGTAAAGAAGTAAGCCATGTGGCTATGGTGGGGTGGGGTCAATCCAAGCAAATGGAAGAGCAAGTGCAAAGGTCCTGAGGCAGAGACTCATGTGGTGTGCCTGAGGAACACCAAGGAAGCTAATGTAATGAAAGTGGAGTGTAGGAGATAAAGTTAGGCAGGTACAAAGGGGCCAAATTAAACAGAGCTCTGTTGTCTAGTATGAGAATTGTGTATTTTACTCCATAGGAGATGAGACTCAACTGAAGGGTTTTGAAAAAGGAGTGACAGGACCTGACTTATTTTTGAAGGTTCACTCTGGCTGCTATGCTGAGAGTGGGGCAAGGACAGAAGCAGGGAGATCAGTTAGACAGGAAGCTACTGCAATAATCCAGGCAAGAGATGGCAGTGCTGGGAAACAGGGTTGTCCTAGAGGAAATGGCCAAAAGTTGTATTGGTTTCTGGTGGCTACTATAATGAATTACCACAAACTTTGTGCTTAAGACAACAGAATGGTATTGCCTCTCAGTTCTGGAGGCCAGAAGTCCAAAATCAGTTCCACTGGGCTAAACTCTAGGTGTCAGCAAGGCTGTGCATCCTCCAGACTCCGTTTTCACCTCTTACAGCTTCTGGTGGCTGCCCTACTTTTTGACATGTGGCCACATAATTACAATCTTTAAGGCCAGCAGCTTCCAATCTCTCTCTGCTCCATCTTCATGTCCTCTTCTCTGTGGGAGATCCCAAATCTCCCTCTGCCTCCCCATTATAAGGATGCACATGTATTTCGGTCTCACCTGGATAATCCAGATAACCTTCCCATCCCAAGGTCCTTAACTTAATCACATATGCAAAGACTCCTCTTTCCTCTTTTTAATCATATCAGGTAATATTCACAGAGCCTAGGGATTAAGATATGAATCTTTTGAGGGAGCAATTATTCAGCCTACTACAAAAGTAGCAGATCAGGGATATTTTTTGAAGCCATGGCCAGTAGATTTTCTGATAGATTAGTTGTTGGTTGGGAGAGAGAAGAATAAAGGGTAATCCTAAGATTTTTGGCAGGAGCACCTAGACTCTTCTGCAGAGAAAGATTCTGGAAAGAACAGGTTCGGGGAGAAGACAAGTAGCTCAGTTTTGGGATATAAGTTTGAAAAGCCTATTAATTATCCAAATGGTGATTTAAATAGCAAGTTAGACATAAATCTGATTTCAAAAAGGCCAGACAGGGGTTATAAATTTTTGAGTCATCAGAACACGGGTGGAAGTTAAAGCCATGAGACAAAGTGAGATTACCTAGCAGGTGGTTTTGAATTGCGTTCACTTGGCTAAAATGAAATTATGTATTCCAGAATCTCTTTCCTTATATGGTTCCAGATGAGTGTTGACCAAAAAGGAAATATGAATGAAACTGGAAGGTGGAGGGGTGTTTGATTAGATGTTGAAAGAGGCAGACACTGAGGTGCTGATGGATTCCAGCTGGACCCTCTCTCCTCACTCTGCATCCAGCTCCTCTTCCCAGCCGTTGGCCCTGTTGGCAAGAGCAGCCCCAGGTCCACCACCAGACTCAGCGGCAACAGCTTCCATAGACTCTCCGTCTCTCTGTGGCTGTCCCACCGGAGCAGCAGGATGTGCCTTTGGAAGCACCAACTCTGTGCTTCAGGAGGGCTGGTTAGAAACTCTATTCTGATCTCTTCAATCCCTTTTTCAGAACCTTCCTTCCCCAGCTTCTTCCACAGTCATAGAAGGTCTTATTCCAACAATAAATCTCATTCTGTAATACTCACTGTGGTCCTGTTTCCCTAGTTAAACCCTGACTACCTGTACCCAGGGAGTGAATTCAGACAGGGAAGAGTCTAAGAACTGAGCCCTGGGGCACTGCAAAGTTTGGAAATCAGAGAGGAAAAGAGGAATCAGTGAAAGCAGGGCTGGCCACTGTTGCACCTGAAGCTTAGACAATTGGAGGGAGGGGGGTGATTTTAAAGAAAAAGAATACGAAATTACAATTCAAAAATAAATATAAAAATGAATATACATTTAGAATGTGAAAAGGGATCTCTCAAGTTACAATTTTTAAAAGCTGGCAAATACCATGAATAACATAGTATTTTAAATTATTTAACTGCCTGATACATCCCTATAATACTTTCATCCCTACATTTTTTGGTTGCATACTTTTTGACCAACTCTTCCTATTATAATTATCTTCTATTATTATTTTCTTTAGAGAAAATGGAAAAATAAACAGTCTTCCTTCTAGCATGATTGATCCCAGTTTTTAAATTATTTTTCACTTATATGCAAAAAATGCATAAAATCGGTGTCTTCACACACAGACTTCCTTGCTGTTTATAGTCCTGGTAGAAATTTGAACTCCACAAACAAAAGAATCTGCTAAATCTGATTTCAAACAATTCTTTTTTTTTTAAATTTAAAATATACAGTACATGTATTATTGCATTATATATATATTGCATATATATTCTTTTTGTTTTTTTGTTTTTTTTGCGGTATGCGGGCCTCTCAATGTTGAGGCCTCTCCCGTTGCGGAGCACAGGCTCCGGATGTGCAGGCTCAGCGGCCATGGCTCACGGGCCCAGCCGCTCCGCGGCATGTGGGATCTTCCCGGACCGGGTCACGAACCCGTGTCCCCTGCATCGGCAGGCGGATTCTCAACCACTGCGCCACCAGGGAAGCCCTGCATGTATATTCTTGATAAGAGAGAACTTCTATGTTGATAAGTTATCAAATAATCGAATTTCACAAAAAGAGCATATTATTTTATACATTTGATGATAAGAAGAATTTTCCACAGACTGCTTTTCAAACTTTGTTTCTCTTTCACTCTCACACACTTCTGATGCTGTATACCAGAGGACAGATTCATTGATACCGTGATTCAATTTCTAAGCAGCACCTTTTGTCTTGATGCCAGTTACATTAGCACACTAGGCAGTAGAAGAATTTCTCAAAGCCATTCCTACTCCAGAGGAATAGAAATAACTCAACTGTACACAAAATAAACTACAACAAAACACATAAATATATCCCACAAAACCCAAACTAAAGGTATCTCCAACTCAACCCATTCTTACCTCCATCTCTAAAACACTTATAGTCATCAAAATGCTTATAGCCATTCTAACATTCCAATATCATCTGACAAAAGGGGAAAATTTAAAACTTTGTAATATGGAAACATCCAAACATGTACAAAAGTAGACAAACTAGTATAATAAATTCCTATGAATCCATCCTCCAGTTTCAATAATTATTGATTCATGGTCAACCTTGTTTCAGCAATATTTTTCCTGCTTTCCTCCTTCCTGGACTGAGTTGAAGAAATTCTATATAGCACAACACATCATCTATAAAAATTTCAAAATGTACTTCTAAAATATAAGGATTCTTTAAAAAAATGACATTATCATACTTCAAAAAAATTAATAATTATTCTCTTGTATCAGATATTGGGTTCAAGTTTCTATCTCATGAGATGCTATATATTTATTTTTATTTTTAAATAAGTTGCTATTAATTGATATGTTTCTTAAAGTTTTTTTAACATATAGATTTCCTATCTCTTTTTTCTTGCAAATTATTTATTTAGGGAATCAGGTTATTTGCCCTATAGCATTTCCCTCAGTCTGCAGTTTTCCAAGTACATCCCTATGGTGTCATGTGTTTATCATATCTTCCTGTCTTCTGTACGTCCTCTTCATTGATAGTTGGATCTAGAAGCTGGATAAGATTCTTGTTTGACATTTTTTGGCAAGAATACTTCAACTGGTGGTGTGAGAGGCACTTACCATATAGTTATTTCTTGTTTTTTGATGTTTGCAGCTGTTGATGATCAATGTAGCCTTAGGATGGAGTTCCCCAAATCGACCCAAACACAGGGATTACTGTAAAAAGTACCTTGGGAAACCAGCACAGCACCTTGGGAAAGCACTGCATTTAGTGCCTTGGGAGACAGTAAAGTTGTGCAGGGGGCAGAACAGGAAGGGGAGGAAAGCAAACAATAGTGTGATCTCAGTCAAAATCCCACAGAGGGCAATTTCTCCCTGATCCCATAGGGAAACTGGGCAGTATAGGTAACACTTCAGAAGCGCTCTGACTCAAGGCAAGGGATTCAGGCTTTCCTACACCTCTACCTTTAAGTGATTGGTCAAGAGTTGCTTGACCATGACAGTGATTGGCTGAAGGAGGATCTCTGGAGAAGAGAAGAAACTGAAAGGCTATGCACGGTATTGGATCATCTCTATGGCTACAGCAATCCTAAAGTCTTCGACATCCTGTGGCCTATTGCTGAGGAAGGTCAATCCTATAGTATCCTTCTGTCTCCCACCTGGACAACCATAATAAGGGCCATTGTTTCAAAGCAGACCTTCTAGGATGTCCTGTGAACAAGTTCGCTCCATCAGCTGAAATAGCACAATATGGCAAGATGCTGGAGGCCCAACACCGGTCAGCTTTTGTTCTTTACATTACCCATTTTAGAAATGAACTCTTGACTCTGAAAGTGGGAAAACACTCTGATGCTTTAAATCAAGCCATATAAATATGAGTTTTGTTATTTACTCCTAAAATTTTACCACCAGTAATATTGAGAAATTTCACTTAGTGTGTGCGTGTATAGAAATTCATCCATCTGTATGAAAAGTTCAGGAGAGGACTTTTCAGAAGGCCAAACCCCTTGTCATCTCCCAGCATTTGTGCCCATAGACCATATTTCCTCCCTGTAACTATGAATGAACCTGTGCGCTCCTAAGGTCAAAACACAGTAAGAAGCAAAACCACTGATGACACTATGGAGCTACCAAGGGTCCTGGCTATTCATCTTCTAATAGGAAAACCTCCAGGTCATTTTAACTCACCTGTCTCTCACCAGGTCCTGGCTTTTGCCAAATTCTGACAGTTTTCCCTTCACATTTCTCAACTCAGCCCTATCCCTCTCACAGTCTTTTTTCAAAGTCAGAGTTGTTCCAAGGAAATGCAAAATGTGATTAAAACTAATAGCTAGACAGACTTAGAGAAGAATAAGCAAAGTCTCACAACAATCAGAGCCTAGAGAGGGAGGAGAGGGGGAGGAAAGGAAAACAGTGTGAGCCTTGCCTTGGACTGTGGTAGCAGCAGGTGCTAAGGATGGGAGAATTGAGCTTGTGGATTAATGGACATAATATTTGTTTGTTTGTTTGACCAGGATCACCTCATGGCCAACATCGCACTGGCAGGGGAAGGGAAAGTTTCAGGGACTCAAGATTCCCTGCTCGATCTATAACCACAGTTCACCTCATGACCCACTGCAGCTTTCTTCCTTCTGGTGCCCTCAACTCCAAACCAGTTGCAACTGAGTCCATGTAAAATGCTGCAGCTGTGACTCCCCTGCAGCTAAGACTCCGCACTCCCAATGCAGGGGTCCTGGGTTAGATCCCTGGTCAGGGAACTAGATCCCACATGCCAGCAACTAAGAACTCGCATGCCACACCCAGCCTGCTGCAACTAAAAAGATCCCGCACATGGCAACGAAGACCCCACGTGCCACAACTAAGACCCTGCGCAGCCAAATAAACAAATAATTAATTAAAATAAAATAAAATGCTGCAGCCAAGAGTCTCTTTACCACTTCTCTGCCAGACTCTGCCTTCGTGGGGGTTTCTTTGGTACAGGACTGGGAGCCTTATCACTTCCAGGTCCTTGGTGGAGCATGCTGGATGACCTCGCTGCCCTTGAGTCCATCCAGAAACCTAGTACCCCAGCATCATTCCCCCACCTCAGGACATTTCTCCAAAGCTTACTTCTTTTTTTTTTTTTTTTTCAGTACGCGGGCCTCTCACTGTTGTGGCCTCTCCCGTTGCGGAGCACAGGCTCCGGACGCGCAGGCTCAGCGGCCATGGCTCACGGGTCCAGCCGCTCCGCGGCATGTGGGCTCTTCCCGGACCGGGGCACGAACCCGTGTCCCCTGCATCGGCAGGCGGACTCTCAACCACTGCGCCACCAGGGAAGCCCCAAAGCTTACTTCTTGACAAGAGCTGAGCCCCAATGCCACCCTAATTCCCCACATGTCTCCTGGCATCAGTCATTAATCCCAAATCCACACAGTCTTTTGCTCCTTGACCTAACAGTGACATTGACGTCCTAGTGCCTGTGTCTCTGACATTCTCACGAGCTGCCCAAGGAAAGTGCTTTCCCCCATCCTTGTGTGACCTTCCTCACATTGGCCTTTGATGCCCCCAAAGGGCAACATGGAGAAGTGGTTTTGCTGTTTCACACCCCAGAAGATGATCAGATCTAAGAAGTCTTTCCTCCACATTTAAGGAGGTTAAATGTGGAGATGACCCTGACAACCAGAAACAGAATTTTCACCCCAAAACTTGGCTTTGCAGGACAGCTGAGCCACTGAATGGGTCACAAGGACTCAGCAGGACTGAAGACAGCTGTCATTTGTACAGTTTTCAAATAGCATTTGGAGATTGTGTCAGTATACAATTTTTCTCTAATATTTTTTTTCTTATAACAGAAACAATACTGTAATTACATTATTATGGAAGAATTGAAAAATATGAAAGTGTTATAAAAAAAATCAAACCATCTCTAATCCCACTAAATGGAAATAACTGCTATTATTATTGGTATTTGGGGGTATTGCTTGCCTGTGTTTTTCTACTTACAGGCAATACATTATTGTAGTTAATTTATATACATAGAGTATGAATTGCTTATTAATATAAACAATTTCAATTATCTTTTGTGAATGAACTCTGAATCCCTGAGAATCCTAAAGAACAGTGTTATATTTCACAACATAAATTCTTTTTTTTTTTTTTTTTTTTGGTGAGTTAATTGAGATCTGACTACTCCTATAGAAAGATTATGGCAGATTTTGAGATCAACAGAGTTAAGTACTGGTCTACTTTGTACCACTTGACAGCTCTATGACCTGAGCAAGTTTCTTAAATCTTCTGTGCCTCAGTTTCCTCTCATTTAAAATGGAGATTAATATCAACTTTAAAGAGTTGATGTGATGATGAAAGGAGAAAGTGCTTATACCAGAGTCTGGCATGCAGTAAGTATTAAATAAAGATTAGTTATCATTATTATATCCACCATCTTTGTTTTACACCATATGTATTAATGTCATACACATAGAATTGTAGCTTCCTTAAGTGCTAATAAAGACATTTTATTTTGCGGTAATTAGAATTTCACTTTGACGTGCCAGAAGCCACCTTTATCTCAAAGATTTTCTTTATAAATTAACATTGTGTTTTTCTGCCAAATTCAACTCATCACCTCCTGCAGGAATCCCCTTAGATGTCCCTGCGTAATGACCTTCCGGCCTTTGCTTAAGGACCTCCTATTATACTGGAGAGCTTATCACTTCTCCAATGGACAGAAACAAATATTTATCTCAGTTTCGCACTTAAGGTAGTATCACTTAGGTTTGCACTATATTGAAAATAACAGGAAAACCAACTAAACAGTGGCTTAAATAAAGCAGGGCTTTGCATCTATTGAGTCCACCCTATTTCCAGCTGCCTGCTCTTTCGTTCTAGGACTGTGCCTGGCCTGCAACCCCGTATTTGTAAGAAGTCTCCTATACCTCCAGGCAGTGCTTCTGCATTTCAGGAAAGGAGAAAGGAAAATGCAAAAACATGACCTACTGAGTCAGCCCCTTTGTAAAGAATGTTCCCCAAAGCCTCACCAGAAAACGTGCTCTTATATCTCATTGGTCAGACTATTTCACTTGGCCATGTCTGACCACAGAGGTTGAAGTCAAGGTTTTAGAGGGCTTTCCAGAACAAAACTGAGGTTTAGTTAGTAAAAAGTCTAAGATAATTGTTGTTGGGTCAGCCAACAGTAGTATCTGCCACAAGAATTTAGCCTATTTCCCCATTTTATTCCTTCCCACTTTGAAAGATGAGTAGTCAGAGCCTCTGGGAATAGCTCAAAGCTCAAGGGACTGACTCTGACCCATCTGGGAAGTAAAGGGCTTAGGGGATGAAGTCAAGAACAGAGAACCACTGAGAGCAAACAGAGAAAGCAGAGCCAATGCCTGCTTCCCTTGGGAAAGGATGCTTCATAAAGGCACCCGGAGGACCTCCAGCTGGTCTGGTACAGTGGGGAGGCTGGAAGTGGGAGAGATCAAGTTGAAGACTGAAATAGAAACAGCTGGTGGCTGTGTTTGCTGGCCAGAAGGGGATCGTTTGTGCACATTCAGTGGAACAGTTCAATTTGATCCATGCACATGCAGAAATCATTGCCTCCTTCACTTTTTAAGCACTTGGAATTATTCTTTTCCCATTTAAGATTTACATTCACTAGGGCTACACATGGCTGTCGGCCTGAACTTGTAGAACTACCACACTCGGTCCACAAGCATACGGTGCTTACTTACCACCCATTGCTCCAGGAGTTTCATCGTTTGTGGGTTATCACAGACTTCTTCCTGGTAACAGGCCATGGGCTGAGCTCATTGCTGGTTATATTACTGTCTTCATAATGACTTTCACATGCATCCCCTGGCTTCAACTATCACCTGTAAGCTTATGATCCAATGTGGCCTAGGACCTGACTATGTGCCAGACCCTGGCTGAGCACTGGAAATGTCACAATGAATAAGACACAGTCTCCATTCTGAAAGATGATACGGGAAACCTCACCCATCCTAGTGGGTACAGGTGGGAGAAAACTTCCCTGAGGAAGAAACATTGATCTGAGTCTAGGATGGCTGAGTAGAAAAAAGATTGAGAATGGGTGCTAATAAAATTGCAGAAGATTTCTATGCAAAACTAGTATCTCTCTATTGAAGGGCATAAAAATGGCCTGAATAAATGGAGGGACACATCATGTCCATGGATGAGAAGATTCAACATTATAAAGTTGTCAGTTCTTCTACTTATATATGTATTTACTACATATGTATGGTACATGATACATAAAAATGGTATCATACTGCACATATACAGCTTAACTTGGTTATTTTCAGTCAATATTAGGTTTTTGTGATCTATTCATGTTGATAAATGTAGATCTAATCCATTAGTTTTAACTATTGAATTGAGTTCCACTAATAAGTAAGCCAGTATATTGATTATTTCCCTACTGAGAGACAGTTATTTTGTTTCCTTTTGTTTGTTTTGCTTTGCTTTGTTTCTTTCCATTTCCAGAAAAACAGTGTTTCAGGCACAGTGAAGGGTATATGTAAAGACCAAAGCAAGAGAAGGTTTAGCTACATGTAGTTGAGTAGGCCTGGAAAAACACAGTGAGGGATGAGTAACAAGAGGTAAAACTGGAAACTTAGTTGGGGACTAGTTCACAACAGGTCTACTGTGTCCTGAACTCCCATATGTACCTGTATTTGGCCCAGGACTTGTCTCTAAGACTTGATTAGGCAAACTTCCAAGGGACAGTCCCCCAGGATTGCATTTGGGTAGCTCACATTGAACAGATCTGGAAGAAAATTAATCATTTTGCCCTTAAATGCCCTCCTCCTCCAGTTCTTTTGTTTTGTTTTGTTTTGTTTTAACTAAGCCAAGGTATCCACATCCACTGAACATCCAAGCAGAAATATCTACCATCTGTGTGTGACCGCTCCATCCCACAGTCCCTACACCCAGTCAATTGAACAAGCCTGCAAAAGGTTTCAAATATAATTCCTGCCACTGTCCTTGTTGAATTCAAGTTCAGTTAGTCTTTTACCTAGATTATTGCTATCCATGCATCTTAAACCCTTCCAAGTTAATGATAATTGTCCCAACAAGGCTTACTTCAAAATTACATCTGTGGGACTTCCCACTTCTTAACCACTTAACCACTTCCTAACCACTGTCGTGCAGTGGTTAAGAATCTGCCTGTCAATGCAGGGGACACGGGTTCGAGCCCTGGTCTGGGAAGATCCCACATGCCACAGAGCAACTAAGCCCGTGCATCACAACTACTGAGCCTGAGCTCTAGAGCCCGCGAGCCACAACTACTGAGCCCACATGCCACAACTACTGAAGCCCACGTGCCTAGAGCCCGTGCTCTGCAACAAGAGAAGCCACCGCAATGAGAAGCCCAGGCACCACAACGAAGAGTAGCCCCCGCTCGCTGCAACTAGAGAAAGCCCATGCATAAAAATGAAGACCCAATGCAGCCAAAAATAAATTAAATTAAATTAAATTAAATTTTTATAAAAAGAAGAATTACACAGAGGGGCAAGGGTTCGATCCCTGGCTGGGCAGCTAAGATCCCACATGCCGTGTGGCACAGCCAAGAAAACAAAACAAGAATTACACAGAATACTTAGAAATAAGGAAGAGTATTCTAGGTTTCAGAAATGTGAATATTGAGAAATAAATCACAAGAGAAGGTTAATGCTATTATACCCTCTTTCAATAGATAATTTAAAAGTAGGCAGGAAAAAAAAGTCTGAGTAGCTATTTGAATAAGACTCAGGATTATTAAATCTAAAGAATGGTACACACCTAAACAATCTTAGCCCTTTCTGAATTTCTAAAGCAAGTGAAAAGTTTCATTCTGTGTCTGATTACTACCGACTCCATGGCCCCAAGAACTAACTAAGGACCAATTATACCAATAGGAGCGCAAAGGCAAAGATAAATAGCAGCCTACAGGCCCTTCTTAAAAAGCCAGACCTTTCAAATTGGAGAATAATCTACTTTAAAAATGTCTTGAGGGCTTCCCTGGTGGCGCAGTGGTTGAGAATCCGCCTGCCGATGCAGGGGTCACGGGTTCGTGCCCTGGTCCGGGAAGATCCCACATGCCGCGGAGCAACTAAGCCCGTGAGCCATGGCCGCTGAGCCTGCGCGTCCGGAGCCTGTGCTCCGCAACGGGAGAGGCCACAGCAGTGAGAGGCCCGCATACCACAAAAAAAAAAAAAAAAAAAAAAAAAAAAAAAAAAAATGTCTTGAGTTAACAGTTATATCAAATTTGATGCCTGGTGTTACTTCAGAGTGTACCCAATATGCTTTCCTCATACAGAGAATCCCAAGGGCCTTCATGGCTCTGGGTCTGCTACCGTGACTCTTGTCAGAAGAGGTACGAGCCACAATGAATGTGCTTTGGAGACTAGACAGACACATCAGAAGCTGCCAGAGAAGTAGGAAGGAGGTGACACTGCTGTCCTCACAGACCCATGTGGAACCATAACTACTGCGAGTGTGCAAATCAGCGTGGCCTGAGAAATGGTCCCCTGAGGCACAAGCTTTAAAAAAAAGTAAGATAATAAATACTTATTTCTATTTAAATGTACCTTTTTTCCAATGGCATCTGTTATATTCCAATACTGTCACTGAAACTGCGCTCTCCTGCAGCCTGGCTGTCGCTACTGCTGTAACAGGGGCGGGGCGGGCACGCAGCCGTTAGCGCGGCACCGTTAGCGTGAGACCTTTAGCACGGGGCCGTTAGCGTGAGACCGTTAGCGTGGCGCCGTTAGCGTGGGACCGTTAGCGCGGGGCCGTTACCGTGGGACCGTTGTTAGCGCAGGGCCGTTACCGTGGGACCGTTGTTAGCGCGGGACCGTCAGCGCGGGGCCGTGAGCGCGGGGCTGCTGGAGGTCCTGCTCTGCCGGTGGTCAGTGTCGCGGCGGTCCGGCAGCGGCAGACACCCCGGGTTGCAGTCCGCAGGACCCGGCCCCATTTGGGTGGCCTGAGGAGCCTGAGGGCCGGCCGGGTCCCGGGCACCTGGCTCCCTCAGTGATGATGGCTGAGCGGGGTCTGGGGGCCTGGCCCGGAGGGCGCCGCGCGCTGAGAGCTGAGAGCTGCCTCCTCAGCAGAGACCGGGCGCTGGCGGGAGGACCCAGACCCGGGGCCGGACGAGTCCTCCCGGGCAGGTGACCGGCCCCGCAGAGACCCCGCCCTCTTAGCCGGGGCCTGGACCTCGGAGGGCAGAAGTCAATCTCTGGGACCTTGAACAAGTAAAATGAGGGGTAATGAAGTCGCTTTGCTTACGGGATTTGTTAAGTGTGAAAAGCTGCAAGGAGGCTTGGAGACAGAATCTAATGCCTCCCCTTCCCTCTCTTGTCAGAACAGAGAATAACATTTGTTTTAATGGAGGTTTATAGGGACATCGTGACCTGACCTACGTGGACAGTTGCAAGAACAAAGGATCCGACACTAAGTAGTTTGTAATAACTAACCACTCCTCTCCGTCACCTTTCCTGTGAAAGGGCTTTGCTGAAAGCCTTCGAGGAGCTCAGGGTTTTTGAAGTATGAGCTGCCCTTGCTTAGCCCGTCAACAAACCTTGCTCTGCTCCAAACTCCGATGTTTCGGTGTTGTTTGGTCTCACTGTGCGCTGGGCACACAGACTTGCATTCGATAACGATACCACATTCTACGATTCACAGAGAGATCCCACGGAATGGCTGTCAGATTCACTTCCAGCTCCTTCCCCTCGCTCTTAATAATGACGACCACGGCTATGATAAGCACGCCCGACGGTGGTAAGGTGCTGCACGCCCTTATACACCTGGTTCTCCTGGGGACTCTCTCTTTGCCAGTGGTGACAGCAGAGACTCAAAGCAGCATCAATATAGCAGAGGGATTCCACTGACTTTGTTCTCCTGAGCTGTTTATCCTTCTCAGTTGTCAGCAAGTCTGAAAGAATACATCAAACCATGTTGGGACAGGCTTAGGCCATTTAGACCATCTGCTGTAAAAAAAAAAAAAAAAAAAAAAAAAAAAAAAGAGGAAGAATAAGAAGAAATTAAAAAGCTTTACAAATATTTTAGTTGAAAGAAATGACATTATTTCTGTAGTAGTAGCAGGCAAAAATAGTCTTCTTGGGAAAACTTCGGGATTTTCTTCTTAAAATTTTTAGAAACAAGTTTCTACTCTTTCTTATTCCGTATTGTGATTCTAATTATTCAAACTGAAAAGCATTGTGTAATAAAGGATAACAATTCTGAACAAAATGCCACTTTGATCAACGTCTTCATGAAGATTAACGTTGCTGGAATTTCCCAGGTAAGAGATGTCCCTTTTATAGCAACTGCCTGCTTCTGTTTTCTTAGCTCCTTAAAACGTGGAGCTAACAAGGCCAAGGTTTTGGGTTCGCTTCCCAAATAAGTAAGTTACCATCAGAGGAAGAAAGGAAAAGAGTCTTCATTGGCGGCAACACTATCCTGATTCCCAAAAAGCAGTTCGACATGCTTGTCTCTGGATCAGTAGGCGAGTGCCATCATCTCTCCACGTGGAAAGTGGCACAGACCACAGAGGTCCCGGCACCTCACAGGCAGGGACAAGCTGCTGATGGGTCCACACAGAGGCTGCGGCAGCTTTGAGAGTCATTTTCAGGGGCATTAATATCTTTGTCCTCCAAGAACACAATTTGTGACCGAGACAGTAAGGGGACAGCAAGAAGCACTGCAGGGAGTGGAAAATCTGCTCCATTCTTCTGACGGCTTTATACCACTTTTCATTTTTTCTGCCCCTTTTGAGTAAACTGACCCAGAGAACCCTTTGGATCTCAGCTACTCTCTTCTTTTTTTCTCTCCTACTCCCACTAATTTTTCTGTCCATCTACAAAGCCTCAGGAGAACGTGATTGCAAATCAGGATAGGGTCTCTAGCCATTTCAGGTTCCCTAATCCAACCTCCTAGCCGGCGCACAAGGGTTCAGGTAAAGCTTTTTAAAGGGAGAGACAGAGAGAGTGGGATGGAAGGATGATGGGGAAGATGGATGAATGCAGGAAAGATAAATTCCTTTTCTATCTTGAAGGAAAACACATTTGCTCTGTTGGCAGCCAGTAGAACTGGCTCAATCAGCAAAGTTAAATTTGATGAGGGAGGGAATGTGGTGTTTAGTACTGGTGACGACTGCACCCCAGGATATATTCAAGAGCAGAGCTATAACTTCAAATTGCCAGTCAGAAAAGCAACAATAAAAACTGGGGGACTTCCCTGGTGGTGCAGTGGTTAAGAGTCTGCCTGCCAGTGCAGGGGACACGGGTTCGAGCCCTGGTCCGGGACGATCCCAACATGCTGTGGAGCAACTAAGCCCGTGCACCACAGCTACTGACCTGCACTCTAGAGCCCGCGAGCCACAACTACTGTCAGCAGCCTCCTGGAGGAGCAGGTCCACCAGACAAAATAAGGGAACCTGTGAACCTCGTGCCACACGAGCTCTTAAGTGCAGAGACCCAGGGTATGGCTAACAGGCCCTCACCTCATTATTCATCCCTTTCAGGCCTCCAACACCCCAGAAGCGGTAAAAACAGCAGCCATCAGACTGACACGAGGTAAGATCTTATAAACCAGAATGTCAGTTAACATTACACAGGACTCATGGCTTAACAAAGGAAATGCCACTGGAAGGCTTCCCTGTCAGGTTCAGGGAATGTTCCTGTGATGGTGCCCTGTCACGGGGCCTGTGGTGGCAGGCTCTGATGTATGCCAAATCTGGATCAAGGCTGTGAGGACTTGTGTGCAGGGCTCCTGTGGGAAAATTCCCTCTCACATTCTGGATTAGGTCATGGATGCCACAGAGTTAGGGAGGGTGAGGCCCTTCTCAAGAATGCTCCTGAGGCCACGCTTTAAAGAACAACCAGACTTAGGACAAGCTTTCAACTTTCTGCTTTTAACAGAATCCAGACACATAAATACCAAAACTATTGAAGGAAAAAGGAAAGTCTCAGGATCTCTTCACTACTTCCAGAAAAATATGGCAGGAATGTTCCAGAGAAACCAAATCATCAGCAACTTGACATTAAAGGGTAATTAACTCCACCTTCAGCTTTATGTGCTGATATTTTAATATTCACATTTTGTGGTACTCAAACTTGTGACCCAGTAAACTGTATGACTTTCAGATAGAGCAGAGCAGTTCACTTTATTTAGATGGGCAGAAAAAAAGAAAATAATCAGCTCCTGAATCACCCATAGTTTTAGCAAACTCCGCAGCTTTGGGTGGAGCAGAGAAGTGTGTTTTGTGAAATGGTTAAAAGGAGGCTTTTCTCCAAAGGTGTTTGCAACTCTACCAGTATTCTAAGTATTTCCTATAGTTTCTCATGTCCTGTGCCATTTTCTTTCTGGTTTTACTTGAGTCATTTGCTGGTTTTGATATAGATTAGGAAGTAATTAAATAGATTCCATCACTGAGAGATCATCTCTAACAATCACTTTATATATATATATATATATAATGCTTGGCTTTTTAATTAATTAATTAATTTATTTATTTATGGCTGTGTTGGGTCTTCATTTCTGTGCGAGGGCTTTCTCTAGTAGTGGCAAGCGGGGGCCACTCTTCATCGCGGTGCGCGGGCCTCTCATTATCGCGGCCTCTCTTGTTGCAGAGCACAGGCTCCAGACGCGCAGGCTCAGTAGTTGTGGCTCACGGGCCTAGTTGCTCCGTGGCATGTGGGATCTTCCCAGACCGGGGCTCAAACCCATGTCCACTGCATTAGCAGGCAGATTCTCAACCACTGCGCCACCAGGGAAGCCCTAACAATCACTTTTGATTATACATAATATTCAAACTAACTTGAGAGTATCCTTTTGGTTTGGTGGTAAGTGGTCATTGGATTTCATCTAAGAATGATTTCACTGATAGTTGGATTCCTGTTAGTAATAGAACATAGCACTTTAAACTCCTTGCTCTATGTGTCCATTTTAATGAGCTACTCCCTTGAGGCTGTCCCAGAATATGAGTTGGTTACTGAAAAAGAAAGGTACAGAAGGCAATATTGCACCAGTGTAGAAATTGACTCAGCAATGTCAAGTCTTCCTGTGACTAGCCTGCTGATCTGCCCCCACAAAATTATACATAAGACTTGGGTTCTGTGTATGTTAGAAAATATATGTTCGAGGTGGTCACTTGGCCTATTGTATCTCTAAGATCCTTTCATATTACTATTTAAGAGGTCCAAATAGCTTACCGTTTGTGCTTATCACCATAGATCTCTGATGTAGTAGCTTCTCTACTGGAGAGCAGCCTCTATCACGTTCTCTGCTGTATGCCCTAAACTATGTGTGCCTTTCAATCAAGCATTTAAAAAAAAATTTGCTAGTTATGAAAACAAAAAAACAGGGACTTCCCTGGTGGCCTAGTGGTTAGGAGTCCGCCTGCCAATGCAGGGGACACAGGTTCAATCCCTGCTTGGGGAAAATCCCACAAGCCACGGAGCAACTAAGCCCATGCACCACAACTACCGAGCCTGTGTCCTAAAGCCCACGAGCCACAACTACTGACCACGTGTGCCACAACTACTGAAGGCCGTACACCTAGAGCCAGCACACCACCAAGAAGAGTAGCCCCTGCTCACTGCAACTAGAGAAAGCCTGTGCTCAGCAACGAAGACCCAACACAGCCAAAAATAAATAAATATATTAAAAGATATATGAAAAAAAAACCCCAAAACAAAACAACTGTATGACTTAGTCATGCAAGTGCTGTGGCTCCATCAAAAAAGTGGCTGACGAGTCTATAAAATTCACCTCCCCAAATGTGTTAGCTTTCTAGGGCTGCCATAACAAATTATCATAAACTGGGTGATTTAAAACAATGGAAATTTATTCTCTCATAGTTCTGGAGGCCAGAAGGCCCAAATCAATGTTTTTGCTCCTTCCTTGCCTCTTCCAGCTTGCGGTGACCCCAGACATTCCTTGGCTTGTGGCAGCATCACTTCAGTCTCTGCCTCCATCTTTACAAGGCCTTCTTCTCCTTCTTTCTCCTTTCCTTTCTCTTATAAAGACTCTTGCCATTGGATTTATGGTGCACCTCGATAATCCAGAATGATCTCTTCTCAAGATCCTTGACTTAATTATATCCGCAAAGACCCTTTTTAAGGTCCCATTCACAGGTCCCAGGGCTTAGGTTGTGGCTATATCTTTTGGAGGATCCACAATTCAACCCATTACACTAAGTGTCCTCTGGACTTCCAGGTCTTGACAAAACTTCAAGTGCTTGAAAATAGCCAATATTCCATTCCTTCCTTTAATGCTGATAAAAAGAAGAGGGAGGAAACTCTTCCTCCTTTTGCTTCATATACCATTTGGAAGACTGCTGGCATATGCCTCAAAGGTGAACATTAAGAATCTGGTGCAAGTGTGCCCTACACCACCATTTGCACAGATCCATTTTATTGGCAGATAGTTGCTTGTAGTAATTTCTCATGATCCTTTGTATTTCTGCAGTGTCAGTTGTTACTTCTCCTTTTTCATTTCTAATGCTATTGATTTGAGTCTTCTCCCTTCTTGAGTCTGGCTAATGGTTTATCAATTTTGTGTATCTTTGCAAGAAAACTGCTTTTAGTTTTATTGATCTTTGCTACTGTTTCCTTCATTTCTTTTTCATTTATTTCTGATCTGATCTTTATGACTTCTTTCCTTCTGCTGACTTTGGGGGTTTTTTTTTGTTCTTCTTTCTCTAATTGCTTTAGGTGTAAGGTTAGGTGTTTATTTGAGATGTTTCTTGAGGTAGGATTGTGTTGCTATAAACTTCCCTCTTAGAACTGCTTTTGCTGCACCCCATAGGTTTTGGGTCATCGTGTTTTCATTGTCATTTGTTTCTAGGTATTTTTTGATTTGCTCTTTGATTTCTTCAGCAATCTCTTGGTTACTTAGTAGTGTATTGTTTAGCTTCCATGTGTTTGTAATTTTAACAAATTTTTTCCTGTAATTTATATCTAGTCTCATAGTGTTGTGGTCAGAAAAGTTACTTGATACAATTTCAATTTTCTTAAATTTACCAAGGCTTGATTTGTGACCCAAGATATGATCTATCCTAGAGAATGTTCCATGAGCACTTGAGAAGAAAGAGGATTCTGTTGGTTTTGGATGGAATGTCCTATAAATATCAATTAAGTTCATCTTGTTCAATGTATCATTTAAAGCTTGTGTTTCCTTATTTATTTTCATTTTGGATGATCTATCCATTGGTGAAAGTGGTGTGCTAAAGTCCCCTACTATGATTGTGTTACTGTCAATTTCCCCTTTTATGGCTGTTAGCATTTGCCTTATGTATTGAGGTGCTCCTATGTTGGGTGCATAAATATTTACAGTTGTTATATCTTCTTCTTGGATTGATCCCTTGATCGTTATGTAGGGTCCTTCTTTGTCTCTTGTGATAGTCTTTATTTTAAAGTCTATTTTGTCTGATATGAGAATTGCTACTCTAGCATTCTTTTGATTTCCATGTGCATGGAATATCTTTTTCCATCCCCTCACTTTCAGTCTGTATGTGTCCCTAGGTCTGAAGTGTGTCTCTTGTAGACAGCATATATATGGGTCTTGTTTTTTTATTCATTCAGCCAGTCTATGTCTTTTGGTTGGAGCATTTAATCCATTTACATTTAAGGTAGTTATCGGTATGTGTGTTCCTATTACCATTTTCTTAATTGTTTTGGGTTTGTTATTGTAGGTCTTTTCCTTTGCTTGTGTTTCTTGCCTAGAGAAGTTCCTTTAGCATTTGTTGTAAAGCTGGTTTGGTGGTGCTGAACTCTCTCAGCTTTTGCTTGTCGGTAAAGGTTTTAATTTCCCTGTCAAATCTGAATGAGATCCTTGCTGGGTAGAGTAATCTTGGTTGTAGGTTTTTCCCCTTCATCACTTTAAATATGTCCTTCCACTCCCTTCTGGCTTGCAGGGTTTCTGCTGAAAGATCAGCTGTTAACCTTATGGAGATTCCTTTTTATTTTATTTGTTGTTTTCCCCTTGCTGCTTTTAATATTTTTTCGTTGTGTTTAGTTTTTGATAGTTTGATTAATATGTATCTTTGTGTGCTTCTCCTTGGATTTATCCTGTATGGGACTCTCTGTGCTTCCTGGACTTGATCAACTATTTCCTTTCCCATTTTAGGGAAGTTTTCTACTATAATCTCTTCAAATATTTTCTCAGTCACTTTCTTTTTCTCTTCTTCTTCTGGGACCCCTATAATTGGAATGTTGGTGCGTTTAATGTTGTCCCAGAGGTCTCTGAGACTGTCCTCAATTCTTTTCATTCTTTTTCCTTTATTCTGCTCTGTGGTAGTTATTTCCACTATTTTACCTTCCAGGTCACTTATCTGTTCTTCTGCCTCAGTTATTCTGGTATTGATTCCTTCTGGAGAATTTTTAATTTCATTTATTGTGTTGTTCATCATTGTTTGTTTGCTCTTTAGTTCTTCTTGGTCCTTGTTAAAAGTTTCTTGTATTTTCTTCATTCTATTTCCAAGATTTTGGATCATCTTTAGTATCATTACTCTGAATTCTCTTTCAGGTAGACTGCCTATTTCCTCTTCATTTGTTGGGTCTGGTGGGTTTTTACCTTGCTCCTTCATCTGCTGTTTGTTTCTCTGTCTTCTCATTTTGCTTCACTTACTGTGTTTGGGTTTTCCTTTTTGCAGGCTGCAGGTTCATAGTTCCCATTGTTTTTGATGTCTATCCCCAGTGGCTAAGGTTGGTTCAATGGGTTATGTAGGCTTCCTGGTGGAGGGGACTGGTGCCTGTGTTCTGGTGGATGAGGCTGGATATTGTCTTTCTAGTGGGCAGGACTGTGTCCGGTGGTATGTTTTGGGGTTTCTGTGACCTTATTATGATATTAGGCAGCCTCTCTGCTAATGGGTGATGTTGTGTTCCTGTCTTGCTAGTTGTTTGGCAGAGGGTGTCCTGCACTTTAGCTTGCTGGTCGTTGAGTGGAGCTGGGTCTTAGCGTTGAGATGGAGATTTCTGGGAGAGCTTTTGCTGTTTGATATTACGTGGAGCCAGGAGGTCTCTGGTGGGCCAATGTCCTGAAGTCTTCTCTTTCACTTCAGAGGCACAGGCCTGACACCTGGCCAGAGCACAAAGACTCTGTCAGCCACATGGCTCAGAAGAAAAGGAAGAAAAAAGGAAAGAAAGAAAGAAAGAAAGAAAGGGAAAGAAAGAGAGAGGGAGGGAGGAAGGGAGAGATGGAGGGAGGGAGGAAGAAAGGAAGGAAGGAAGAAAAGAAAGTTATTTTTAAAAATTATTTTAAAAAATTTAAAAGTAATAAAAAAATAGAAAGAATGAAAAGAGCAACCAAACCTAATAACAAATCCACCAATGATAACAAGCACTAAAAACTGTACTAAAAAAACAAAACAAAACGAAACTGGACAGACAGAACCCTAGGACAAATGGTAAAAGCAAAGCTATACAGACAAAAATCACACAAAGAAGCATAGACATACACACTCACAAAAAGAGAAAAAGGAAAAATAAATATATATATATATCTAAAAAAGGAAGAGAGCAACTAAATCAATAAACAAATCTACCAATGATAATAAACTCTAAATACTAAAGTAATATAAACATAAAACCAGAAACAAATTAGATGCAGGAAGCAAACCCCAAGTCTACAGTTGTTCCCAAAGCCCACCGCTTCAATTTTGGGATGATTCGTTGTCTATTCAGGTTTTCCACAGATGCAGGGTACATCAAGTTGACTGCGGAGATTTATTCTGCTGCTCCTGAGGCTGCTGGGAGAGATTTCCCTTTCTCTTCTTTGTTCGCACAGCTCCTGGGGTTCAGATTTGGATTTCGCCCCGCCTCTGCATGTAGGTCACCTGAGGGCATCTGTTCCCCATCCAGACAGGACGGGGTTAAAGGAGCAGGGGTTAAGGGGGCTCTGGCTCACTCACACTGTGGGGAGGGAGGGGTATGGAATGTGGGGCAAGCCTGTGGCAGCAGAGGCCAACATGACATTGTTGCAGCCTGGGGCGTGCCATGTGTTCTCCCGCGGAAGTTGTCCCTGGATCACGGGACCCTGGCAGTGGATCACGCCACCCTGGCGGTGGTGGGCTGCACAGGCTCCCGGGAGAGGAGGTGTGGATAGTGACCTGTGCTTGCACACAGTCTTCTTGGTGGCTGCAGCAGCAGCCTTAGCGTCTCATGCCCGTCTCTGGGGACCGCACTGCTAACAGCTGCAGCCTGCCCTCATCTCTAGAGCTCATTCAAGTGGCTCTCCTAATCCCCTCTCCTTGCCCACCACGAAACAGGGAGGCAAGAAAAAGTCTTTTGCCTCTTAGAAAGCTCCAGACCTTTTCCCAGACTCCCTCCCGGCTAGCTGTGGCTCACTAGCCCCCTTCAGGCTGTGTGCATACAGCCAACTCCAGTCCTCTCCGTGGGATCTGACCTCCGAAGCCAGAACCTCAGCTCCCAGCCCCCGCGCGCCCCGGCAGGTGAGCAGACAAGCCTCTTGGGCTGGTGAGTGCTGGTCGGCACCAATCCTCTGTGCGGGAATCTCTCCACTTTGCCCTCCACAACCCTGTGGCCGCGCTCTCCTCCGTGGCTCTGAAGCTTCCCCCACTCCGCCACCCACAGTTTCCGCCTGTGAAGGGGCTTCCTAGTGTGTGGAAACCTTTCCTCCTTCACAGCTCCTTCCCAGTGGTGCGGGTCCCGTCCCTATTCTTTTGTCTCTGTTTCTTCTTTTTTATTTTTGCCCTACCCAGGTAAGTGGGGAGTTTCTTGCCTTTTGGGAAATCTGAGGTCTTCTGCCAGCGTTCAGTAGGTGTTCTGTAGGAGCTGTTCCATGTGTAGATGTATTTCTGATGTATTTGTGGGGAGGAAGGTGATCTCCATGTCTTAGTCCTTCATCATCTTGAAGGTCTCCCCCCGACACCCTTTTTTGAAACAGTATGATAAGCTGAGGTTTTTAAGTGCAAAAGTATGTGGGGACACTTCTGAAGTATGTGTGCCAGGCGGAAGGGAGACTTGAAGGTCGGGTCTGTGGTCAAGCAATGCACATACCAAATTAAATTCCCTAGTACTACAAGAAATACACCTGTTTAGCTCTGACTAGGTGTTTCTCAAATATATTTGATCAGAGAACCTTTTTTATTATGACATCTATTTGTATCCTAAGAAACCCATGTTCCAAGGGACATACTTTGAGAAATGCTGCTATGTGGCAAATACTGCAGTACTCAGGGTGGTGAGTTAACTGTGATCTGTGTTAGTGTCTCTAAGGAAATTAATAAGTGATACATTACTTCTAAAATGTTCTTTTTATAGAATGAGTATTAAGAGCAGAAATCCCACCCAACTCTTTAACAAACCACACTGATGCAGAAATGGGAAAATGCTACAAGATATTACTACAGTGCTGAAAGCACATACCCTAACAATCCCACTCTCAAGCATTTTATAGACAGAGAGAATGTCAGTATAAAAAGAACAACTCTGAAAAGGTGAAACATTACCAAGTTATCTCAGATCTCTTAAAAGTAGTCCTCAGAACTGCTTGAAGGGGATCCTCTCCAAATGACTGAGTCGGTTTAGCTCATTCTCTGTGGGGGGCTCCCCTGGCTCCCCTCCCCGACCAGAGGGCATCTAAAGACAATCTAGAGACCATCCCCATGCAATGCCCTGACCCCATGCCCTCTGGGCCTGCTCCATCAGAAATTACATATTTGATGGCACAGTTACGTATCAAAAGGTGAAGGCCAAACAAGTCCCCAGTCCACTACAAGTGTGTAAAGGTGGGGCTGGAGGTGGGGGACATAAATGCTCCTAATATCTGAGTTGACTGAAATTCGGAATGAGTTTTTCATGAGAAACAGTATCATAAGTGATGAGTAGATTTTCTAGGTAAGTAGTTCAGCTCTATCATTGTTAAATCGTTTGAGGGGATTATTGTGAGAATATACTACCACTTATAACATTATTTCCTGAAAATATAAAATGCATTTTGTTTTCTAAATACAGCACATTAAAAAAATAGTACATAGAATTAAAGCATTCATAAATTACAGACAGGCTGCAGATAGTTTCCTAAATCCTTAGGGTTTCCTCCAAGATTTATTCATGGTCCATGTGACACAGCATGTTTTTTTTTGTTGTTCAATATTTTCTCAACCTGATATGCCCACTTTAATTCTTACAGCAATTCTTAATTTAAACAAATGTTAATCAGCAAATGTCTTAAGTGTTGACTTGAAAATCTCATATTTATAGTTACAATGAAAAAGTAAATGCCTTAAACAGAAATATATTTTACTTAAATCTTATTTATATTTTCTCTGTTTTTCAATATAAAAATATGCATTTCAAAACACTTCAAGATATTCTGATAAGCTGCGCAATAGAAAAGGCCCATCCAGTGCACTGTTCCCAGGTGAGTCTGAGGGGTCCTGTCACAGTAGAGCAAGGCTGGCCTGTGGCTGTAGAGGCAATCCCTGTTTTGTAAATTCACACTGACTTGAAACAATATTAAAAAGATGTGCTTCGAAAAGCAAAATAAAGATAAAGCACAGAGCACCTTTTACCACGTTGTAATAAAATATTCATTAATTCCTCCATGTGAAAATCCGGAAAAAGATGAAAGGCAAAACTAGATATAAAAGGAAATAAGTGTTTATAAAGTCAGTTTTCTCTGACTTGTGAAAAGACTGATCAAAAATCCTTTGAGGCAATGTGAAAGTTCATGGGTTCTCCAACTGCCAATACCATTTCAGCAGCTTCTTAGCTGTCCACCTAGATTTCATATTAGACTGCATGAGGTCTTACACTGACATCAATACGTCTCTTGTTTTATTGTACTATAATGCTTTCGCTGGTATACCATGAAGTACTATCACAAGTCAATTATAACTATACTTCATCCTAAATAGGAATTAAGAAAGTACATTTTGCCAAACTGATTTTTGAATCTCCTGAATCGTGTCTGTTCACTCACCTGCCAATTTGAAAAATCTGTTAATTTGTAGAGAGCTTCCTCATCATTAATATGAATTAGTGATGCTATAACTTAATTCAAAATCAATTATTTTTTAAAAATGGGACTCAGACCAAGAAAGCTTAGCATCAGCCAAACTCTCCTGGCACACCATGGGCAAAAGGCCAACTCCACAGTGATATCTAAAGGACACTTTATGAAGAATCCAAATAAAAATTACTCTCAAAATATTTTGTCCATTAAAATTAGTTTATGAATAGAAATTAAACTTTAACGAGAGGACTTTGGGCCTTTGAGCTAGAATCTCACAACCAGAAAGAAAAGCAATTTTAACACTGACTTATGATATTTTCAGAAAGTTTAACCATTGATTTATCTGTTGGAATAATGCAGGATAAAAGCTTTGAAAGTAACAGTTATTGAATCTACAATTAAAAACTAATCATTTAGGGGCTTCCCTGGTGGTGCAGTGGTTAAGAATCCGCCTGCCAATGCAGGGGACACGGGTTCGAGCCCTGGTCTGGGAAGATCCCACATGCCGCGGAGCAACTAAGCCCATGCACCACAACTACTGAGCCTGCGCTCTAGAGCCCGCGAGCCACAACTACTGAGCCTGTGTGCCACAACTACTGAGCCTGTGCTCTAGAGCCCGTGCTCTGCAACCAGAGAAGCCACTGCAATGAGAAGCCCACGCACCACAACGAAGAGTAGCCCCCGCTCTCTGCAACTAGAGAAAGCCTGCGCACAGCAACGAACACCCAATGTAGCCAAAAATAAATAAAATAAAATAAAATAAAATAAACAAAGAAACTAATCATTTAAATCTTTTTCCCCATGGACAAGACACAAATAACAAGCTTTTTCTGCTTTTCTATCTCCAGAAATTCCATGTGAATCCAGAAATGGGAAAAAAAAAAGTGAAGGTAAAACCTGCATCTAGCTGATTGACTATGAAAACTAAAAAAGCACTAAAAAGCATAAAATAGTATGCTGAATACTGAAGAAAAATGAAAAACACCTGCAAACATTTTTCTACACATCCTGATTGTCTTTCTAATGTTGTTTAGTAGTTAGAACTACTTGCAAAACAAGTGCTGAGAGTTGATAAATATTTATGGTGCCACCTGGTGATTTACTTCATATTCAACCAGTGCATTGATTTTGGATGTGATCAGTACTGCCCCCTCAGGAGCACATTCTCCTCTGCATATAATACAGGAAGCTGTACAGCTGGAGACCAGAGACCGTTACAGGTGCTCTGAAACATCGGTGAGAAGAGTTGCCAACTAAAGGAAAAAATGAAAATGCAGAATGCTTTACTCTACTTTTCCACAGACGTAACCACGACTTCTTGCAAAACCTAAAGAAAATGGAAGCTCCTTTATTCCAGATAACCCGTAAATTCAGAATTCCACATATAACTTCCTTTAGGTGAGCAGAGCATGTTATACGTTAATATCCATCTCCTTTATGAATCCTTGGTAAGATTTTAGTTGACAAGGAGAATGAGAAGCAGGATCTGGGTGCTCAATGATGGCTTTGGCAACATCATATGAGGTGGCTTTTGGGTCTGCCACACAGTTTGAGTTTCTTTTTTGTGAGCATCTGTGCCAGGCCATTGAGAAACACCAGAAAGATGGTCATGGACATGACAATCACGTAGTGGCTGATGCTACAGAAGGAGAAAAAGAAACATGTTACAGGCAGAGAGAACACATAAGAGGAAAAGCATAAGATTCCTCTAACTAATGTTTCTAAATGTACCGTTGATCCTTGAACAACTCAGGTATTAGGGGTGCCGACCTTCTGAGCAGTCAAAAATCAGCTTATAACTGTATAGTTGGCCCTTAGCATCCAAGGTTCCTAAGTATCTATGGTTTGGCATCCTCGCATTCAACCAACCACAGATCTTATAGTACTGCAGCATTTACTATTGAAAAAAATCCACATATAAGTGGATCCATGCAGTTCAAACCCATGTTGTTCAAGGGTCAACTGTGTATATAAAATACACAGAATTACAGAGGATACCAATGATTTTGAAATAGATACCAATATGTTAAAAAGAACAAATTTGTTGTAGAAGTAGTGATGAACATAATATTTTGAGATAGCTCCAACAACTATAATGATATGAAAACGTCTGATTGGAATTAGTAGTGCCTGTGTCTTTGTCACCATTAGAAACTGAATTTTAAAATTTAGCTTTTAGAAAAATAATTTCCCCCCCTCTAATTCTTATATACTCTGAATAATATCCACAGGCTCCCCAAGATGTCCCCAAGTTAAGTATTCTGATATTTTAGAGCATGCCATCCCATGTTTTGACAAAAGTTAGAAGTACTTTGACAAAACTACTAGCCACAAAGAAAGGAAAATGTTACCCAAACTCAAATTCAGTGAAGTGACAGTTTTAGTCAAAGAATCTAAACAAAAGACAAGGGACACATCTCTCTATTAACCTCAGAGGCAAAGCTACTATCCCCTAGAGTTTTGGAAAAAGATAGAATAAGCTTAAAATTACCCAATCCCAGCTCCCATCTATGAGCAATATTAAATGTTAAGTTTTCCTTTTTAAACACAGTACATAGTACATGGCTTGATGATAAATTTGGAAATATGGAAAGAAATTTAGGACACAGATCTGACAAATGTGCAACAAAGCAGAGGCTTCCTATAGTGATACTAGTACACTATTGCTGAAGCTAAGCTTCAGTGCAGATCGGCAAGTTATTTATTCACAACGCCTATCAGAGTTGTGTTTAACTGTCTACCTTCATAATAGATTCACACGTTTTACATCCTTCAACAAAGGTGAAGGGAAGGTTCTGCAGGCCTGTAACCAAGCTGGCTTGATGAAGGGAGGTCATATTTTCTCCCCTTTCCTCTCCTCTAACCCCAGCAAACAGAAGTCCTGGTGTGGGTTAAAGAAGCCCCTTCCCAAGAATGGCCCCCAGGACAAGCCCCAGGGAACTTGTCTTAGGGCATCTGGGAAGGTGCCTTTTGGGTGCATGTAAAGCAGGCCGATCACAGAGAGGGACATGGAGACTAAGGGGAAAGGGAACAGTGGCCTGCAGGCCTCCATCCCACCTTCTCAATAACTCCAGTCCAATAGGTGGGCAGCCCCCCAAAATGTCAAACTGCTGGCCCTAGGCCAACCTAGGCAAAGCTTCACTGTGCTGTCAGGTAACTGCCCCATAGGCAAGGCCCCTCAAGGCCAGGAAAAAAGGGCCTCTACTCTATGCAGCTTTTATTTATTTATTTATTTTTGGTATTGTTATAAGCTTTTAAGTAAGAACCTCCAATTGTAAAGCTTTATGGTTTGATAAGATTTCCTTTGGAAAGGCACTGATTCCTATTTAGAATCTTTCTTTAGGTACACTGGTTCATCTTGTAAAGTAAATTTGATATAGAAGAGTTGGCTAATTAAAAAATAAGAATGAGAACTAGTTATGTTAGAAATCTGGTTCTGGACTAGGGTAGGCTCCTGACCTAAAAAGAAAACAATAAAATTTGATCTTTAACTGCTAGCCAAATATTAACATTAAGATTTTTGAAATGTTTGTTTATTTTCACTGTAAAAATAATATAATAGAATATTGGACCCGGAATTTTTTTCTACTTAAATTTATGTGTGTATGTGTTTGTGCATATGTGTGTTTGTATATATTTTTTTAATCCTGAATGAATACGATACAGCTCTTATCTACCACTTAATTATGCAGATTTTACAAAGCTACTTTCCAACTTTAGTAGCTACAGAGGAAATAAATCACTGATAATTATTTATTTAAAAATGAAAACAATGATAAGACATTTTTATCATTCTACAAAGCCTTTCTGGGAATAAAACTATCTAGATATTTATTTTAACAGAATGCTCTCGAACAACTCATGCCAAAATAGACAAGATTATGTTACTAAAATTATGTGAGTTATGCTGAAATTTTATCACACTTAAGTTGGTAACTGGTTGACTGATCTCACTTTAAACATCTTCCAAAGTGGGGCAATTCAAGTTTATCACAGCACAGAGGTGTTAGAAAACTAGAAGCTTTAAAAAAAAAAAAAATCAGAAAAACTTCCTTTTCCAGGAGATGGAGTAGGTGTACTTTCCCCTATTCTTCCTGCCAAGTACAACAAGAACTCTGGGCATTGTATATAAAAGAAACATAAGAAGACCGAACAGTGGAAAGAATACACACAGGTTAAGGATCTTGGGACCCAGGAGTGACACAGTGGGTAGTTCCCTGGATTTTCTTTCTGCTGGAACAAATTGGAACAAACCAGAGCTATAATTTAGCACTTTCTTCTTTTGATCTTTTACACAATTTACACAATTAGTGAGGACTAAAGGACAACATTCCATTTCTGTGAATAATAGGCATGGAATGGCTGAAGTTATTAACTGTATTACTAATACAAAGGAGTTTGGAAATAAAATTCGTCACAAAGGGAAACCACTGCAGGAGCACAATTCAAATAACCCTGGTTCCCATTAAGGAAATTACGACAGTAAGTTTAATAATATCTGCAACATGACAAGGAACTGCTCGGCTTTTCAAATGTATATCCACATAGGAATAATTAGAAAGCCAAAACTTAAAAGCAATATTCTCACAAATAAAATGCAGGAAAAAGTAGAATAATGAAGTGTTGATAGGTGAACTTTATTATATGGTGCTTTAGTTTTGGATCTTGAAGTGTATTTTCCCCCACTACCCAAGCCTTTTCCTGGCAATCAATCAGATGCTTATGAAGATGCATGAACCACTTCTGCTCATTAGACCTGTATTACATGGTTCACTGTGGCATTATATGCCATTATTGCTAACAGGATGCAAAGGAAAGATTTTAGAATTCTAACTCACCAACAAGAGCAGCAGCAGCAACGAAAACCTCACCTTGCAGCATCAATTGGGGCAATTCCACTTAGAAAGCTTAATTCCACTAACTCAGATTTCATTTTGTCTCTCCATCCCAACCTCTTCCACCTCCCCGCTCCCCATCTTCTTCCTTTCTTAAGTAGGCATCTTTTGTACAATACAGTAAAAGACAAAGAAGACAAACAGAGCAGAGCAAGGAGATATTTCAGCAGGAATGACCGGGAGAGGATGTGGGTAATTTATGTAGGATAGTTCAATGTTCTCAGCCTGATGAATAGAACTGAGCTCTGAAATCTGAAGTCTCTCAGAGCAAGCATCCCATTTTACCTATGGGAGTTAGACTCCCGATGATAAAGCATTGAGACCGAGATAAACTGAGGTTTTTTTTTTTTTTTTTGGTTTTTTTTGTGGTACATGGGCCTCTCCCGTTGCGGAGCACAGGCTCCGGACGCACAGGCTCAGCGGCCATGACTCACGGGCCCAGCCGCTCCACGGCACATGGGATCTCCCCGGACCGGGGCACGAACCTGCGTCCCCTGAATCGGCAGGCGGACTCTCAACCACTGCGCCACCAGGGAAGCCCTAAACTGAAGTTTAACATAACTTATTAACTGGCTATGCCTTTATTCTCTTCTCATCCACTCTGGATTTTTAATGTTGTATAGATGAGGATGTGAAGATTACACCAGGACAAAAGGCATAAACCAGGACTGCTCCAGGTAAACCTGGACATATGATCACTGTATGTGTAGGGCAGCTCCCTTTATAAAAAAATACTATTACCACAAAATATTTCTACAGCACAGTTTTTACCCTGTATAGCATTGATTAATTATATACTATTTTAATATGTAATATAAATGAAGTACAGTACTGAAACACGGAGTTAACGTCCTTTTCTCATGGCTAGTGCTGCTGAGGGAGGGGTCATTAATGCATTCACAGTCTACAAGTGCTAATGCACCATTCTGTTTCCCTTGGTTTGAATGATGCTCATTGTTTGTTTTATGCCTCTGCAGTCTCTTGTTTGCTATTATTTTGTGCTCTGATGAACACTTTATTTCCCATGATGGTTGTGTAAAGGAATGCAAGGAAGAGGCCTGGAGGTATCACACACGTGCCAAGAAGAATGTCACGCTAGATATTAAATTCAAGTTTTGCAATGGGTCAAAGCCTCTTTTAGTAACAAAAATATAGATAAACTGGACTATATCAAAATTTTAAAGTTCTGTGCAAAGGACATAATCAACAGAGTGAAAAAGCAAACTACAGAATGGGAGAAAATATTTGCAAATAATATATCTAATACGGGGTTAATGTCCAAAATACATAAAGAACTCCTACCACTCAACAATGAAAAACCAAATAACTCAAATGAAAAATGGGCAAAGGACTTGACCAGATATTTTGCCAAAGAAGACATACAAATAGCCAACAAGCACATGAAAAATGCTCAACATCACGAACCATTAGGGAAATGCAAATTAAAACTACAATGAGATATACTTCACACCCATCAGGGTGGCTACTATCAAGAAAAGAAAAGAAAAGAAGGATTGGTGAGAATGTGGAGAAATTAGTCTTCTGCACTACTGGTAGGAATAAAATGGCACAACTGCTATGAAAACCATTATGGCAGTTCCTCAAAAGATTAAAAACAGAACTACCGTATGATCCAGCAATCTCATTTCTGGGTGTGTATCTCAAAGAACTGAAAGCAGGGACTTGAATGGATAATGAACACCCATGTTATAGTAGCATTATTCACAACAGCCAAAGGTGGGAGCAACCTATGTGCCCACTGATGGATGAATGGGTAGACAAAATGTGATACATACATATAATGGAATATTATTCAGCCTTCAAAAGGAAGGAAATTCTGATATATGCTACAACATGGATGAACCTTCAGGACATTACCCTGAGTGAAATTAGCCAGATATGAAAGGACAAATATTGTGTGATTCCACCTATACGAGGTACCTAGGGTAGCCAAACTCATAGAGACAGGAAGTAGAAAAGTGGATTCCAGGGGCTGAGGGGAAGGGAAAATGGGGAGGTGCTGTTTAATGGGTATAGAGATTCAGTTAAGCAAGATGAAAAAGTTCTGGAGATTAGTTGTACAGAAATGTGAATATATTTAATATAACTGAGCTGTTCACTTTAAAATGGTTACGGCGGTTTTTAATGTTATGTATATATTACTATAATTTTTTTAAAGAAAAGAAAAACATTATCAAGGAAAAAGACTGTCAAAGTTGGCAATTTGGATTTAGTGCAAAGTACTATGACATGGTAACTGGCTCTGTAACATCACTGAAGCCTGGGAGGACAGACCTTGAAGGAAGCAGGAAAAAATCATGCCTGGAAGCACAGAATAACTTCAGGGATCAAAGGAGAACTGAAGCCTGACTGTTAAGGTTATGACACCAGGAACACTTAAGGATAATGCTTAATCACCCTGATGGTCCTGGTTTAGTTAGTTCCTCCATTTCCAGACACACATTCTACCGCACCCGTCACTCCACGGAATGAACTTGTCTAAAAAAGGCAGTCAAGATTCCTAACTCCTCGGCAATAATTCACTTGTGGAAGTAACATCTAAAATATTAAGGCTCCAGTAGAACCGAAGTACATGGCTGCTCACTTATATGCCCACAGAATGTACACTGTAGTTTTGTATTCAAGGTTCTCCAAGTTAAGGTTCCCAAAGGCTATTTTCTGCAAATTTGCTTATCCCAAACCTAAGGTTTCTGAAATTCAACTTATTTATCACACTCCAGATGAGTAGGCATTGGGCTTTTTCACCTCTGTGCTTTGCTCATATCCATTCTGTCTGCCAAAAATACCCTAAGTCCTCTAATTGAAATTATACCCTTCATTCAAGGCCCAGCTCAAATGCCGACCTTGAGCAATGTTTTCTCAGTCATTGAAGCCGGAATTGAAGCGGCCTCCATTCGGTATTCACATAACACTTAAGCACATGCTGCCTTGTATTACAGTTATTCTGTCTTACAACCCTGAATGCAGGGGCCATGTGTCACAGTCATATCCTTCCAGGGCTGGAATATTCCTTATAAGTTATACAGTAGAACTTCCCCCTCAGTGCTTGAATTCCCTACAAAAAACTCTGATGCAGGAGTTATCTATCTCTAGCAGTGGGGGCATCACCAAGTCTTGAGGAGGCAATCCCATACATCTTTGGGTCTTTGGTAACACCTGGGAATGCTTCATGGATGGTGAATGCTCACTATATACTTTTTCCTGAAGAAATGATCTATATATTAAATGTACATACAATGCAAAAAACTGAAACCTACGTGTTCCATGTTATTGTTAAAGTCTTTCAGAGCCAGTTTCCTCTGCTGTAAAGTTGAAATAATTATATTTTCTTCACATCATTGTTATTAAAACTAATGAAGGGCTTCCCTGGTGGCGCAGTGGTTGAGAGTCCGCCTGCTGATGCAGGGAACGCGGGTTCGTGCCCCGGTCCGGGAGGATCCCACATGCCGCGGAGCGGCTGGGCCCGTGAGCCATGGCCGCTGAGCCTGTGCGTCCGGAGCCTGTGCTCCGCAACGGGAGGGGCCACAACAGTGAGAGGCCCGCGTACCGCAAACAAACAAAAAACTAATGAAATAACCTATGTAAAACTGCTAATACACTGTGTGCAATAAATGACATTTTAATACTAATTATTATATCAATTTAATACCTTTCTCAATAATCCTTAACTTTACTCATTTGCTGCTTAATTTAATCTGGCTTTTCCCCAGATTTGGGTATAAGATTTTTCTGTGGCAAAACAATCCAATCCTCCAAAAGGTTTCTGGAAACTTCTAGTGATCCCAGAAAGGAGGAGAGATAAACATGATTGCATTAAATTCCTTAAAACAGTTTAACTTAACATTTCTAAAGAAAGACATTGCAGAATTTTCCAGAGAAAAATGGTGACTATCTTTAAACAAGCAACATGAAAGACTGGGAAAGAGAGAAAATAATTTTGGACAAAGAAGGATACAGGAATTCCGGAGTGGATCAAGGGCTGATGTTGATGCCAGAAGGTGGAAAATGAAATGCTGAAAAGGGTATGCTTTCTCTTTCTCTCTCTTTCCCTCCCTCTCTTCTTCCCCGCCTCCTCCCCACCCCTCCCTTTCTCTTTTTCTTCTTTTTGATGTAACAGTATATTACTAGAGAGGAAGAAAAGAAAAGGTAATTTGAGGGGTTGGTGTTGAGGGGAACATTCTGCTAATTAAGTTTCAGATGAAAGACTGAAGATGACAGAAAGGGAACAGGACCAACAGTGCTGAATGGAATGGGATCCGTGAGGACGTGAACAAGAGGGCACAATGTAATGAGAAAGACGGGCTTAGAGTTGTTGCTCAATAAGTACTTGTTGAGTGAAAGCATGAAAGACTAAATAAGTCAGTAAGTGGGGGAAAAGGTCCTGAATTCTGGGATCCAATGCTGAAAAGAAACCTCCTCTACTGGAGTCCTGAGTATAAGGTAACCAAGGTCAGCAAAGGTGACGCAGCTAACGAAAATTTCTGATCAGGGCCTTGCTCATGGGTATCTCGATTCATCACTATGTCCTTGAATTTGCCCTTGACCCTCTGTAGCCCTAGCAAAAGTCCTTCTAGGGCACACACAAAGCCTCAGGATTTCATAAGCATCACAGTACTGCAGCGTTTCTTTACCCGTATCCTTTAACTCTCCTAGGAACAGAGTCTTCTTTATGTCACAAGGTTTTTCTCTCAACCACCAGTATGAGACTATCTGTTGCCATCTTCTGACATAAATAAGATGCCACTTTGCCAGCCGTGCAGCTTGGCAGTGCGTGCTTGGGTCTGTGGTGCCTGTCGGCAGCCTGCATGTCCCGTGACGGCCTTCCCCTAGCAGAAAGCTGCCACCGGCCTCATTCCCTGCTTCTCAGTATTTTCTCTTTGAGGACACAACTCAGCTCTGTACACTCAACAAAGGCCTCTGGCCCCAAACAGGACTTTTCTGACCTAAGATGCCCTTACTCTTGGCTCATTCCCTCCTAATCAATATTTCCTTCCCCTGTAAATCCTAGATTTACATTATTCAAAACTTTTCAGTGAATGGTTCCTTTGCAACAATCACAAACATGGGATTAGACACAGAGCCACTTTTCAAAAAGAGGTTATTAGAATTACAAAACAAAGACTCCGGGGAATTCCAAGTAGAGGCACTTAGGGGCAGTGGGGATACGCAGCCCTGGTGCCCAAGTGCTGCCTCCCTGACCTGCTCAGCCATTTACAGGCTCTGGGGCATGAGCAAGTCGCACTCTCCTTAGGGCCACGGGGTCCTCAACTGTAAAATGAGGCAGTAAATATGTCTGTGGGGGAAAATAATGTGTACTTCACAGTGCTATGATAAAGGTCACATGAAATAATGTGCTAGAAGATACTGTAAACATGGTGGCACGATACCAGTTTTGGTGATTAGTGCTACAGCTGTGACCGGGGGCGAGCCTTTGGCATCCTGAGCCTTCTACTCAAATTTGAGCTTCTGTCTAGTTTTGCCTTTTGCCAAATATAAACGGATTCCCTGGTCTCTGAACTGCCTGTATCACGCCTCTCAGGGCCCATGTCTCAAATACCAACTGCTGGGTACGAGATTCTGTGTTGCAATGCCTTGCTCTGACTTTGAAGGGAAGGGTCACTACTCTACTCTGTGAACGGGCTCACTACGTTTCAGCCCTGATGCTGGACCCCAGTTTTGACACAGGGTAACCAGATCTAGGGGCATTCATGCCTTCCAACTATAATATCATTCCTCACATCACTCATGGGTGAAACAAAATGATAACAAAATCTCAGAAGGCGGTGTGAGGGTATTCCCATGTAATAACTGCCTTATTTCTCCTTCCCTTTTCAATTAAGCTTGAAAGAGTGGTCTGGACTTATAACTCTACTTCCTGACCTCCCATTTCATTTATGACTTTCCCTTTAATTTTTTTTTGTGAATTGGAATCTTTTTTGTAGTTGTTGTTATTTCAGTATATTAACAATATACTTATTTCCTGTTTCTCTTCCTCTTCCTCATTTTCCTTTTTTTAAAATAGTCATCAATTTTATACACATCACTGTATACACGTCAATCCCAATCTCCCAGTTCATCACACCATCACCGCCACTCCCCCACCACTTTCCCCCCTTGGTGCCCATAAGTCTGTTCTCTACATCTGTGTCTCAATTTCTGCCCTGCAAACTGGTTCATCTGTACTATTTTTCTAGGTTCCACAAATATGCATTAATATACAATATTTGTTTTTCTCTTTCTGATTACTTCACTCTGTATGACAGTCTCTAGATCCATCCATGTCTCAACAAATGACCAATTTCGTTTCTTTTTATGGCTGAGTAATATTCCATTGTAGATATGTACCACATCTTCTTTATCCATTTGTCTGTCGATGGGCATTTAGGTTGCTTCCATGACATGACTATTGTAAACAGTGCTGCAATGAACACTGGGGTGCATGTGTCTTTTTGAATTATGGTTTTCTCTGGGTATATGCCCAGTATTGGGATTGCTGGATCATATGGTAATTCTATTTTTAGTTTTTAAGGAACCTCCATACTGTTCTCCATAGTGGCTGTATCAATTTACATTCCCACCAACAGTGCAAGAGGGTTCCCTTTTCTCCACACCCTCTCCAGCATTTGTTGTTTGTAGATTTTCTGATGATGTCCATTCTAACTGGTGTGAGGTGATACCTCATTGTAGTTTTGATTTGCATTTCTCTAATGATTAGTGATGTTGAGCAGCTTTTCATGTGCTTCATGGACATCTGTATGTCTTCTTTGGAGAAATGTCTATTTAGCTCTTCTGTCCATTTTTGGATTGGGTTGTTTGTTTTCTTACTATTGAGCTGCATGAGCTGTTTATATATTTTGGAGATTAATCCTTTGTCCATTGATTCATTTGAAAATATTTTCTCCCATTCTGAGGGTTGTCTTTTCGTCTTGTTTATGGTTTCCTTTGCTGTGCAAAAGCTTTGAAGTTTCATTAGGTCCCATTTGTTTATTTCTGTTTTTATTTCCATTACTCTAGGAGGTGGATCAAAAAAGATCTTGCTGTGATTTATGTCAAAGAGTGTTCTTCCTATGTTTTCCTCTAAGAGTTTTATAGTGTCTGGTCTTACATTTAGGTCTCTAATCCATTTTGAGTTTATTTTTGTGTATGGTGTTAGGGAGTGTTCTAATTTCATTCTTTTACATGTAGCTGTCCAGTTTTCCCAGCACCACTCACTGAAGAGGCTGTATTTTCTCCGTTGTAGGTTCTTGCCTCCTTTGTCATAGATTAGTTGACCATAAGTGCATGGGTTTACCTCTCGGTTTTCTATCTTATCCCATTGATCTATGTTTCTGTTTTTGTGCCAGTACCATATTGTCTTGACTACTGTAGCTTTGTAGTATAGTCTGAAGTCAGGGAATCTGATTCCTCCAGCTCCTTTTTTTCCTTCAAGACTGCTCTGGCTATTGGGGTCTTTTGTATCTCCACACAAATTTTAAGACTTTTTGTTCCAGTTCTGTAAAAAATGCCTTTGGTAATTTGATAGGCATTGCATTGAATCTGTAGATTGCTTTGGGTAGTAGAATCATTTTCACAATATTGATTCTTCCACTACAAGAACATGGTAATCTCTCCATCTGTTGGTATCATCTTTAATTTCTTTCATTACTGTCTTATAGTTTTCTGCATACAGATCTTTTGTCTACCCAGGTAGGTTTATTCCTAGGTATTTTATTCTTTTCGTTGCAATGTAAATGGGAGTGTTTCCTTAATTTCTCTTTCACATTTTTCATCATTAGTGTATAGGAATGCAAGAGATTTCTGTGCATTAATTTTGTATCCTGAAATTTTACCAAATTCATTGATTAGCTCTAGTAGTTTTCTGGTGGCATCTTTAGGATTCTCCATGTATAGTACCATGTCATCTGCAAACAGAAGTTTTACTTCTGTTTTACTGCTTCTTTTCCAATTTGTATTCCTTTTATTTCTTTTTCTTCTCTGATTGCCGTGGGTAGGACTTCCAAAACTCTGTTGAATAATAGTGGTGAGATTGGACATCCTTGTCTTGCTCCTGATCTTAGAGGAAATGCTTTCAGTTTTTCACCACCGAGAGAGCTGTTTGCTGTGGGTTTGTCATGTATCGCCTTTTTTATGTTGAGGTAGGTTCCCTCTATGCCCACTTTCTGGAGAGTTTTTATCATAAATTGGTGTTGAATTTTGTCAAAAGCTTGTTCTGCATCTATTGAGATGATCATATGGTTTTTATTCTTCAATTTGTTAATACGGTGTATCACATTGATTGATTTACATATATTGAAGAATCCTTGCATCCCTCGGATAAATCCCATTTGATCATGGTGTATTATCCTTTTAATGTGTTGTTGGATTCTGTTTGCTAGTATTTTGTTAAGGATTTTTGCATCTATATTCATCAGTGATATTGGTCTGTAATTTTCTTTTTTTTGTAGTACCTTTGTCTGGTTTTGGTATCAGGGTGATGGCAGCCTCATAGAATGAGTTTGGGAGTGTTCCTTCCTCCACAATTTTTTGCAAGAGTTTGAGAAGGATGGGTGTTAGCTCTTCTCTAAATGTTTGATAGAGTTCACCTGTGAAGCCGTCTGGTCCTGGACTTTTATTTATTGGAAGATTTTTAATCACAGTTTCAATTTCATTACTTGTGACTGGTCTGTTCATATTTTCTATTTCTTCCTGGTTCAGTCTTGGAAGGTTATACCATTCTAAAAATTTGTCCATTTCTTCCAGGTTGTCCATTTTATTGGCATAGAGTTGCTTGTAGTAGTCTCTTAGGATGCTTTGTATTTCTGTGATGTCTGTTGTAACTTCTCCTTTTTCATTTCTAATTTTATTGATTTGAGTCCTCTCCCTCTTTTTCGTGATGAGTCCGGCTAATGGTTTATCAATTTGTTTATCTTCTCAAGGAACGAGCTTTTAGTTTTATTGATCTTTGCTACTGTTTTCTTTCCTTCTATTTATTTCTGCTCTGATCTTTATAATTTCTTTCCTTCTGCTAACTTTGGGGTTTTTTTGTTCTTCTTTCTCTAATTGCTTTAGGTTTAAGGTTAGATTGTTTATTTGAGATTTTTCTTGTTTCTTGAGGTAGGCTTGTATAGCTATAAACTTCCCTCTTAGAACTGCTTTTGCTGCATCCCATTGGTTTTGGATCATCGTGTTTTCATTGTTATTTGTCTCTAGGTGTTTTTTGATTTCCTCTTTGATTTCTTCAGTGATCTCTTGGTTATTTAGTAACATATTGTTTAGCCTCCATGTGTTTGTGTTTTTTATGTATTTTCCCTTGTAATTCATTTCTAATCTCACAGCATTGTGGTCAGAAGAGATGCTTGATACGATTTCAATTTTCTTAAATTTACCAAGCCTTGATTTGTCACCCAAGATGTGATCTATCCTGGAGAATGTTCCGTGCACACTTGAGAAGAAAGTGTAATCTGCTGTTTTTGGATGAAATGTCCTATAAATATCAATTAAATCTATCTGGTTTATTGTGTCATTTAAAGCTTCTGTTTCCTTATTTATTTTCATTTTGCATGATCTGTCCATTGGTGTAAGTGAGGTGTTAAAGTCCCCCACTATTATTGTGTTACTGTCTATTTCCTCTTTTATAGCTGTTAGCAGTTGCTTTATGTATTGAGGTGCTCCTATGTTAGGTGCATATATATTTATAATTGTTATATCTTCTTCTTGGATTGATCCCTTGATCATTATGTAGTGTCCTTCCTTGTCTCTTGTAATATTCTTTATTTTAAAGTCTATTTTACCTGATATGAATATTGCTACTCCAGCTTTCTTTTGATTTCCATTTGCATGGAATATCTTTTTCCATCCCCTCACTTTCAGTCTGTATGTATCTCTAGGTGTGAAGTGGGTCTCTTGTAGACAGCATATATATGGGTCTTGTTTTTGTATCCATTCAGCAAGCCTGTATCTTTTGGTTGGAGCATTTAATCCATTCACGTTTAAGGTAATTATCGATATGTATGTTCCTATGACCATTTTCTTAATTGTTTTGGGTTTGTTTTTGTAGGTCCTTTTCTTCTCTTGTGTCTCCCACTTAGAGAAGTTCCTTTAGCATTTGTTGTAGAACTGGTTTGGTGGTGCTGAATTCTCTTAGCTTTTGCTTGTCTGTAAAGCTTTTGATTTTTCCATCGAATCTGAATGAGATCCTTGCTGGGTAGAGAAATCTTGGTTGTAGCTTCTTCCCTTTCATCACTTTAAGTATATCATGCCACTCCCTTCTGGCTTGTAGAGTTTCTGCTGAGAAATCAGTTGTTAACCTTATGGGAGTTTCTTTGTATGTTATTTGTTGTTTTTCCCTTGCTGCTTTCAATCATTTTTCTTTGTCTTTAATTTTTGCCAATTTGATTACTATGTGGCTCGGCATGTTTCTTCTTGGGTTTATCCTGTGTGGGACTCGCTGCGCTTTCTGGACTTGGGTGGCTACTTCATTTCCCATGTTAGGGAAGTTTTTGACTATAATCTCTTCAAATATTTCCTCTGGTCCTTTGTCTCTCTCTTCTCCTTCTGGGACCTCTATAATCTCCTTCTGGGACCTCTATAATGTGAAGGCTGTTGGGTTTAATGTTGTCCCAGAGGTCTTTTAGGCTGTCTTCATTTCTTTTCATTCTTTTTTCTTTATTCTGTTCCGCAGCAGTGAATTCCACCATTCTGTCTTCCAGGCCATTTATCTATTCTTCTGCCTCAGTTATTGTGCTATTGATTCCTTCTAGTGTAGTTTTCATTTCAGTTACTGTAGTGTTCATCTCTGTTTGTTCTTTAATTCTTCTAGGTCTTTGTTAAACACTTCTTGCATCTTTTCGATCTTTGCCTCCATTCTTTTTCCAAGGTCCTGGATCATCTTCACTATCATTATTCTGAATTCTTTTTCTGGAAGGTTGCCTATCTCCACTTCATTTCGTTGTTTTTCTGGGGTTTCATCTTGTTCCTTCATCTGGTACATAGCCCTCTGCCTTTTCATCTTGTCTATCTTTCTGTGAATGTGGGTTTTGTTCCACAGGCTGCAGGATTGTAGTTCTTCTTGCTTCTGCTGTCTGCCCTCTGGTGGATGAGGCTATCTAAGAGGCTTGTGCCAAGTTTCCTGATGGGAGGGACTGGTGGTGGGTAGAGCTGACTTTTGCTCTGGTGGGCAGAGCTCATTAAAACTTTAATGTTTGTCTGCTGATGGGTGGGGCTGGGTTCCCTCCCTGTTGGGTGTTTGGCCTGAGGCAGCCCAACACTAGAGCCTACCTGGGCTCTTTGGTGGGGCTAATGACAGACTCTGGGAGGGCTCACGCCAAGGAGCACTTCCCAGAACTTCTGCTACCAGTGTCCTTGTCCCCATGATGAACCACAGCCACACCCCGCCTCTACAGGAGACCCTCCAACACTAGCAGGTAGGTCTGGTTCAGTCTCCTGTGGGGTCACTGCTCCTTCCCCTGGGTCCTGATGCGCACACTACTTGGTGTGTGTCCTCCAAGAGTGAAGTCTCTGTTTCCCCCAGTCCTGTCAAAGTCCCGCAATCAACTCCCGCTAGCCTTCAAAGTCTGATTCTCTAGGAATTCCTCCTCCCGTTGCTGGATCCCCAGGTTGGGAAGCCTGATGTGGGGCTCAGAACCTTCACTCCATTGGGTGGACTTCTGTGGTATAAGTGTTCTCCAGTCTGTGAGTCACCTGCCCAGCAGTTATGGGATTTGATTTTACTGTGATTGCGCCCCTCCTACCATCTCATTGTGGCTTCTCCTTTGTCTTTAGATGTGGGGTATCTTTTTTTGGTTGAGTTCCAGTGTCTTCCTGTCGATGATTGTCCAGAAGCTAGTTGTGATTCCGGTGCTCTCACAAGAGGGAGTGAGAGCACGTCCTTCTACTCCGCCATCTTGGTTCAGGGCTTCCCTTTAATTTTTATCTGAGTCATACACAGAGTATTAAAAAAGCAAAATAAGGGAGAAAGGCTTACAATGAAAAGTAATACCCCTCGTTCTTTCTTATCCACTTCTCAAGCAACCACTCTAACTGCTTCCCTTTTTAGACCTTCTGGTGGTTACCTCCTTGACATGAATTAGTATCTTTACATTGCTGTTTAGTGATGCATCAATTTAAAACATCATTTATTAAGTCTCTGCTATGCAAGAGGAGGATTTGGCTGACTTATACCATACCCTACTCATGTCAATTTTAGGTAGTTATTTTAGTTCTTCTATTTTTCCTTATGAATCAACTTTGAAGTATAATTTATATATAAGAAAATGGAACCATTTTAAGTATCCAGTTAAATGAGTATTGTCAAATGATTCACCCATGTAACCATCATCACAGTCAAGACATAGAACACTTCCATCACTCCAAAAGTTTCCACATGCCCATTTATAGGCACGCTGACCCTTATTCCCAGGCCCAGATAACAACTGATCAGCTTTCTGTGACTTTAGATTGTCTGTTCTAGAATTTTACATAAATGGAATAATACAATATGTACTCTTAATGCACCTGGTTTCTTTTACTCATTAAAAAATTTTTAAGATTCATCCATGTAGTTGGGTTCATTAGTCATTCATTTTTTATATTAATAAGTATCTTTCCATTTTATGGATATAGCATAATTTGTTTATCCATTCAAGTGCTGATAAACATCTGGGCTGTTTCCAGAATTTGGTTATTATTAATAAAGCTACTATGAAAATTCCTGTACAAGTCTTCTGTGTACATATTTCTTCCTTCTCTTGGGTAGGTATCTAGGAATAGAATTGCTATTCTATTCAGAACAGCAATCAGAGGGTAGTGTTAAGTTTTAAAGAAAGTCTTATTTTCCTCTAGGTCTAACTCACATATAGGATAGTTGCCAGTAAGTTGTGGGTATGTAATAAAAATTGCTATGTCATGTTTTAGGATTAGCAGGAGGGGTGCCTGCCTCTGCCCTTTGGGCCGGGGTGGAAGGAAGCTATGAATGCTAGAGTGGAGGACATTTTTTCTATGAGGTAGAAGCACATATGTCACAGCAGTGAAATCCTTCACATCTCCTCAGCCTCTTTCCAGGTGTCCTCTGGTTTTTCCCTGGGAGTAAAATGCAGAAAGTAGTACTTCCTGCGTGGGGATGAAGGAAGGAGGAAAGAGGCCATGGAGAGCTCACTGGTACCATCACTGGACTGAGAGACATGCAGTTAATCCCCTTCCTCACTCCTGTGCTCCATATTACTGTCTGACTAAGTCTGGAGCCTCTGGGCTTCCCTGTTCCTTTGGCAGCACTCACTGATAGATTCTGGGCTGCTGCTTCCTGTGTTGGATTATCCATCTTCTAGGAATTTGTTGAACTCGCATTTGCTGATGGTCATTTTTCTATTCTCTTCACTTTTGCTGGGTTTGTTATTTTATTGAAGACTTGGTAGAGAGGAGAAAAATGATTATCTTTGGTCTGTGGTCCTCACCCAGAAATCAATGGATTTGATTCAGTGCAGACGTCTGATACTAAATCTTACCACTGAACCATCCCTGGCCAAGCTCATCAATTACCCACTGTTTAATCCAATGCATGTCTTTATGTCTTCTACTTACTCTCTCTGTAACATTTCGATAACCTCCCTCCTTCCTGAATGTTCTTTTGATTTCCACCACACTACTCTCACCTGGTTTCCTCCTGCCTTTCTGGCCACTTCTTTCAGCCTCATTGCCACACTTCCTGTTCTCTACCCATAAATATCAGTGGTTCCTTAAGGTACCATTAGATCTTTGCCTTTATTTATGCTACACATTCTCCCTAGATCTTGTGACCCAATGTGCTCTTCTAAATGCTACTCTTGCAGTGTCTAAACAGTCCCTCTCCTGACAAGCCTTCCCTTACCCTGCAAGGCTGAGGTACGGGCCCTGACTAATGTCCCCACAGCACCTGAGACTATTCTAGAAATTCTCACACTGCACCATATTGTCTGCTCATGAGTCTGTTTCCTCCTCCAACCTTAAGCTCCCTGAGAGCCTGAGAATGTGCTTTTCATCCCCAGCAATTCACCTGGTGCATAGTGGGTGATCAATAAATATTTGCCTTGTTGAATTGAAATCATGGATATTTTAAAATGCTTTGTATTTTATGCATGTTATTACTGGTAATAACAGTGAAATTTGTACTTTGAAGAAAACAGTCTGCCAAGTAAAGATAAACCTCAAGCAAATCAGAGAAAATCAAATCCTTAATTTGTGTAATATAAATTAATGATGCTGTGCAGAAATTAATGATGCACATCTTCATGTGAGAATTATATCCTCTTCATTCCTTCACACCTCTTTAGAGCCAAAACCAATATAAATTTCTCCCATCAAAAAGTCTCAAACCCATGTTATAGCAACATTATTCACAATAGTCAAAAAGAGGAAACAACTCAAGTGTCCACTGATGGATGAATGTGTAAACAAAATGTGGTCTGTACACACAATGGAACATTATACAGCCTTCAAAAGGAAGGAAATTCTGATACATGCTATAACATGGATAAACCTTGAATACATTATGCTAAGTGAAATAATTCAGTCACAAAAGGGCAAATACTGTACAATTTATGTGAGCTATCCTAGAGTAGTCAAATACATAGAAACAGAAATTAAAATGTTGGTTGCCAGGGCTGGTGGAGATGCGGAATGAGGAGTTTTTTGCAAGATGAAAACCATTATGGAGATGGAATGATAATGATAGTTGTACAACAATGTGAATGTCCTTAATGCCACTGAATTCTACACTTGAAAAGGGTTAAGATGGTAAATTTTATGTTATGTATATTTTGCTACAATTAAGAATAAAATAAAAAGTCTCATATGTAATAATGCTATATTTTGTCAGAATATTTTCCAAACAAAATTCTGACCTATGTTTAAAATGAAAATAAATTAATCAAATTATGGAGAGAATAAGGAGAGGTATCTCAAATACAAGAAACACTATGAAGGATAAAAAAATAATGATAGTTTCCATTTATTGGAGCTTATTTGATGCCAGGCACTGTGCTAAATGCTTTAGATGGATTAATTCATTCAAAACGATAGAGACAGAGAGAGATTAGAGATGTTAAGTCACTTGCTGACAGTCTCACAGCTAAAAAGTGGCAGAAATAGATCAATCCCAGGAGCTCTGGCTTAAAGTCCACACCATGACCTACTACCTACCTGGACACTTTGGGATCAGAGGGCTGGTGAGAAGGACACATTAAAACTTTCCCTAAGCTTCAAACTTAAGAGACTAATGAAAACAAAATAAATGACCTATGGAGTACCCTCTCTGTGCCTAGCACACAAGGAATGAAAGAGAGTCAAATCAGCTATCAAGGGAGACAGACCTCTATATAAATAACAAGGCGGTACAAGCCTGAGCTGCCTAAGAGGTAGGAACAGAGGAGAGGACTCGTAATCAAGTACCTCACCCAAACCTACACAATTCCTGGCTGAACAAATACTGACTAAAGGAAATAAAATTAGTTTATAAAAATGTATTCTATCTCTGAATGCATTTGAAAACAAAAAGGCAAAAGGATCAACCTTGCTTTCTTCCCCTCAAAGAGAAGAAATTTAACAGATTATGGCAATCATTGACGTTCAAATCACAGTAAAGAGGAAACTGACTTTTTGTTCAGATTATACTTTAATTAACGATGTTATAGGTATCACATGTTAACATGTTCCTATATTGAAGATTCTAGGAGGCATATGATGATTACATGAAATGTAAACTGCCACAGAAAATTCACACTGCAACTCGAATAGCTTCATTGTTCTCGAGAGAGATTGAGAGATTATGAGAACACAGACACTGGAATGATCTACCCCAGATTCAAGCAGTTTTCCTTGTACCTTCCTGCTGTTCTGCATTTCTTTCAGACTTAACATCTGTCCCTACATCATCCCAAGGAAACACCTGATAATGTGTTAATGCCAAGAACTGGAGGGACGTGCCTCACCTCCAGAGGTTTAAAATAATTGCTACTTGCTATGCTTACTTCAAATATCACATTGAAATCTTCTATACTAAGATACCAAGTTACCATTTTTCACTGCACTCTGAAGAATTCTATGTGAATATATACTATACCTTGTTCCAATATCAAGCCAGCTGCCATAATCTTTGATCAAGAAGAAAAAATGCTGTAAAATAAAACAAAATATGGTTTCATTAAAAACAAAGGCTATATAGATTCAGTCTAAAAGCAACTTTGTTTTAGGATTATGTCTTTCAGATTTCTGACCCCTCAGAACCACTATCTGACTGGAATCAATAAGAATTCGCCCTTTATTGAAATTTTTGCCTGGACTAAAATGAGCAATAGCTTAAAAGCCAGAAACAGCATTACCATTCAATCATATAAGCACAAAAGTGACATCTCGAATAACTAGAAAGAAAACCCAGCCAACTTTCCTAAAAGACACTGAGTATCGATAATACCAAAGACTGCAGTGAAAGGAAGCCATATCATCTATTCATCAGCAAACATTTACTGATCACCTACTATGTGCTAATCACTGTGTTAGGTCCTGGAGATAAACTCTCTTTCAGGAGATTTATAATCTAGTGACTGATTCAGTCAATTTATCAGGCGTGTGTGTGTGTGTGTGTGTGTGTGTGTGTGTGTGTGTGTGTGATGAGTGTTATGATTGGAAATACAGGCAAGTACAGGAGCACAAACAAAGAGGCACACACCCCAGCTGGGGTAATAAGGGAAGGCTGTCCCAATAAAAAGTCTAAAAATCTAAGTGACAAGTGAGAGTCAGAGGAAAGAGGAGGTTGGAGACATCTGGGGAGAAGTTTGTTTCTGACACAGGGAGTAACCTTTATAAACATCAAGAGTCCAGGTAGAGCTTGGCAGGTCCAAGGTGAGGCTGGGGTAGAGGAAACAAGGAGGGGGAGGAGAGATACAATGCCAGTCAGGTAAACAGAACTTAGACCGCACATGGCTCTCTAAGTTAAACTCAGCAGTCTGATTCTTCATATAAAATTAATCAGAGAATTTAAACTCTCTTCTGTTAACATGTCTTTGTCTATTGGCCACTTTGTGAGCAAAACTGAAAGCTAATTCGTTCTAACATTATGTGTGGTCAATTTCAGAAATATATCCAGTTCAATACAACATAAAAATGTTCTCATCTGAATCAAGTGACTAGGAATCTGATTTGGGAAGTTACCCTAACAGTCGTCTCTCAGCACTTCCAGCATAAGATGTTGTGTAGTGAAGAATTAACCCTATCTAAAGAGAGGTCTGGCCTTTACCTTCAGCTACTAGGAGGCGATTACTAGGCCCTGCCTGATAGGAGTGTTTTGCCTGCGGGACCTCAGCCACTGGACAGTCTAATAATGTGATTTATGTTTAGGGCTTTGGGCCGAGTGTTATCAGTTCTACTTCTAGAAGGACTGGAGATTAAAGGTTAGCCATGGGAACAATATATGATTGGGCTCCAATAAAAAGACTGGATATCGAGGCTCTGGTGAGCCTGGCTGGCGGTACTCCATGTACACTGTCACACATCACTGCCGGTAGAGCATGGCGGTCCCAGCTTCACGGGAAGAGAATGGCCAGACCTCCAAATCGGGACCCCTTCTGGACTCTGCCCTCTGCATTTCTTCCCTTGGCTGATTTTAATCTGTCTCCCTTCCCTGTAATAAGCCACACTTGTGGATATAACAGTCCTTAGTGAATTCTGTGAGTTCATCTAGTGAATTATCAAACCTTAGGGTAGTTTGGGGAACCCTCCTGAACTTGTAGGTGTAAAATGGGTTCTTTTTGTTAATACTTTACATACTAGAGGCCCACCTACCTGTTCCGCACTAGAACTCATTATTAGAGCTAGCATCTTGATAACATCATCCCACTCTCTTCCCTCTTTCCTTCCTTCCCTTCCTCCTCCTCTATTTTTTCCTTTCTTTTTCAATCTGACAAAAAAGTAAAAAATCAGCATTTCAAGTAGGAAAATGGTATATTACCTAAACCTAAAGTTAGCTTTGTCTGTTAACTTCCTATGGAAGTTTCATTTCAGATACAATATACCATTGAAGACTATGTATAAAGTGAGAGATTCTAATAAATCAAGTCAGAAGATTTCTGACACTCTAAGAAGAGCACTCTTACCACATTATAGGTCATAGAAAAAGAAAGTAATTTATGTGTAAATTATGCCAGCACTTGTAACTCAGTATCTAAAGAGTTCATGTACAGAAATGCATTCATATTTCACTTGATTAAATCAACTCATTGGGGGACTTCCCTGGTGGCACAGTGGTTGAGAATCTGCCTGCCAATGCAGGGGACATGGGTTCGAGCCCTGGTCCAGGAAGATTCCATGTGCCATGAAGCAACTAAGCCCGTGCACCACAACTACTGAGCCTGTGCTCTAGAGCCCGTGAATCACAACTACTGAGCCCACATGCCACAACTACTGAAGCTCGCACACCTAGAGCCCGTGCTCCACAACAAGAGAAGCCACTGCAATGAGAAGCCCGTGCACCGCAACGAAGAGTAGCCCCCGCTCACTGCAACTAGAGAAAGCCTGCACACAGCAACAAAGACCCTATGCAGCCAAAAATAAATAAATAAATTAATATATATATAAAAATTAACTCATTGTTTAGCTTGTCAATCTTATTTATATTGAATATCCAGTAATGCCTTACCAAAGCCATGATGTCTGATATGTTGATAACCATGAGAAAAAGACTGGGAAAAAAATAAAGAAAAAACACATGTAATACTGCAGACACATTTTAAAAGCACATTAAAATCAAAATGAGAGTAATCAAATAATATAACATTCTGTTATTAGTATTTCTGCTTCTGAAAATATTACATTTGACAAAGGCTCTTTTCTCATTATCATGGACTACTGTCCCACAGTGATGGGCTAGACTTCAAAAATGTTACTTAACACTTTGAATATTTATTTCAATGGTATGAAAGGGACATGATAGAGAACAAACGTATGGACACCAAGGGGGGAAAGCGGCAGGGGGGTGGGGGTGGTGTGATGAACTGGGAGATTGGGATTGACATGTATACACTGATGTGTATAAAACTGATGACTAATAAGAACCTGCTGTGTAAAAAAAAATAAATAAAATTTAAAAAAGAAAAGGACATGAATTATGATTTTTTAAATTAAAGTTTTTAGTTTAGATAATTATGGATTCACATGCAACTGCAAGAAATGATATAGAGGGAACCCATGTACCCTCTGCCCAGTTTCCCCCACTGGTAACATCTTACAAGACTATAGTACAATATCACAACCAGGATACTGACGTTGATTCGGTCAAGATACAGAATGTTTCCATCATCACAAGGATCCCTCATGATACTCTTTTATAGCTACATCTATCCTCCTCTTGCTTACTCTTTGTCTAATCCCCAGTCTCTGGAAACCACTAATCTGTTCTCTGTTTCTATAATTTTGTTATTTCAGGAGTGTTGTACAAGTGGAATCATTTGAATCACTTATAACATTTGGGGATTTCCTTTTTCACTCAGCACAATTCTCTTGAGATTCATCTAACGTTCTGTGTGTAGCAATAGTTTGCTCCTTTTTATTGCTGAGCAGTACCCCATTATACCACAGTTTGCTTAACCATTCAAGCACCAAAGGACATCAGGGTGATTTCCAGTTTGTGGCTATTACAAATAAAGCTGCTATAAACATTCGTGTACAGTTTTTGTACAAACACAAGTTTTCATTTCTCTAGGAAAAATAGCCAAGTGCAGTACTGGATTGTGTTGTTTGCGCAGTTTCATAAGAAACCGGGTAACTCTTTTCAGAGTAGTTGTACTATTTTACATTCCCACCAGCAACGTCTGAGAGCAATTTCTTTGCATCCTCCCCAGCATTTGGTGATGTCCCTATTTTTTATTTTTTGCTTCTTCACCATTATTTTGTCAGTTATAGATTTTACTCTGGGTGGTTTTACCTTTTTACAGTGTTATTTGTTGTTGTTTCTATCAAATCTAATTTTTCCTGGGTCAAATTTTAGTGCTCTACGGAACCAAAAGGGGGACATTCTTGTCAGTCTTGTGTATAAAAGAAATGTCACAATGTGTAGTAGTAGCCATTTCCAGTTTTATTTTGTGCTGATAACTTCTACCACTAATTTAGCACATATGTTTTCAGTTTCTATTGTATGCCAGCCACTGTTCTTGTTGCTGGTAAAACATTGGTGAACAGAGCCTACCATCTACTCAGGGAGACAAATAATAAATAGAATGTTTGTAATAAAAATAAAATGTCAGGTGGTGTTAAATGTCAGGAAAAGTCGATTGATCGGGGGAGACCTCTATGAGGAGAAGACATTTAAGTAGAGACCTGTGTGAACAGAGTGAACCATGAAACTATATGAGTAAAGAGTACTGCAGGTAGAGAGAGTGTGGAATGTACAAAGGGCATGAGGTGAAAACGTGCATGGTGTATTTGAAGAACAGCAATAGGGTCAGCTTTAAGCAGAATGTGTTAGCACAAGAGTTGTGGGAAATAAGGTTGGAGAGATAGATATGCAGGGGCCAGATCACATGGGGCCATTTAGGTCATAATTAGGACTTTAGAATTTTTCCTAGTTGTGACAAGAAGCCATTGGAAGGTTTTAAAGGCTCCTCTGTCTGTTGTATGGATAATAACTGTAGGAGGACAGGAGTAAAAGCAGGGAGATCAGCTAAGAGGCCCCTGAAGATGACTGATGATAGTGGGTTGGTGGAGGTGATTGAAAATGTGAATAGAAAGAAGAGACGGTATCAGTGACATGCAGTGAGTGGATTTGGCAATGAGGGATGGATGGACTTGGGCTTGTGTGACAGATTAGAAAAAGAAAACAGGATGAGCAGCTAGAGCTCAACAGGAAGAAAGGGAATTGCTGGGTTCAATGTACAACATATTAAGTTTGAGGGGTCAATGTTATATAAGGGGGCAATGTCAGTGACTTGTAAAGGTTTAAAGGTCAAAAGAGAAGACATTTATAAAGCCACAACTTTGTCATCTTTGCCTCAGTTCTCTCCCTTTGTATTTAGTTTTTCGTTGTAGAAAAACTAAATACTAAACGAACAAAACTAAAACTCTCCCCCCTTTTTTTTTTTTTAGTAACTTTGCATCAGGAAATCCTGAACGCTTTCTGCCCTGTCCTGATGTGTCTCAGTGCCAAGTGATGCCAAAATATGACATCTTTGTCTGGCCCTATGTACTTTTTTTTTTTTTTTTTTTTTGCAGTTCGCGGGCCTCTCACTGTGTGGTCTCTCCCGTTGCGGGGCCCAGGCTCCAGACGCGCAGGCTCAGCGGCCATGGCTCACGGGCCCAGCCGCTCTGCGGCATGTGGGATCTTCCCAGGCCGGGGCACGAACCCGTGTCCCCTGCATCGACAGGCGGACCCTCAACCACTGCACCACCAGGGAAGCCCTAAAACTCTCCCCTTGTATTTAGTTTTTCGTCGTACTAGTCTCAGGTTAAAATTACTACACACACACACACACACACACACACACACACACACACACACACACATACACGCACACACGCATACATATACACACACATTTTGATGAGTCTACTTCTCAGCCCACATATCCCCAGCTCTTCTTACACTTTAAATAAAAGCCCTTCTAAAAACTTGCATCTGGGCTTCCCTGGTGGCACAGTGGTTGAGAGTCCGCCTGCCGATGCAGGGGACACGGGTTCGTGCCCCGGTCCGGGAAGATCCCACATGCCGCGGAGCGGCTGGGCCCGTGAGCCACGGCCGCTGAGCCTGCGCGTCCGGAGCCTGTGCTCCGCAGCGGGAGAGGCCACAACAGTGAGAGGCCCGTGTACCACAAAAAAAAAAAAAAAAAAAAAAAAAAACTTGCATCTGTTAACAGATGTGAGAAAGTACATGTCACTTACTAGTTTTTTAAAAAATTGCATCTAAGTATCTCCTATGTGGTATTGACAAGGTATAAATGCTTTTCATGTTAAATTCATGTAAATATCCTGCAAAAATATACTAAATTAGTCTAGAAATGAGATTTCTACTATTTTTAAATAGTGCAAGAAAACCTTTTTATTTTTATTATTATTATTATGGCAAATACATAATAATATGCTATACTTGGTTCTAGCTTAAATTCATCAAGAACATGCAAATTTATGCTAATATTAGTTATTTCTTTCAGCATTGAATATTCCAGTTTGATTCAAGAATAACAAAACTGCGAAGAAGCTACACATTTATCTCAGAGGCTGATTGGTCCTGTGCTGATGATACAATTTCATTGCGTCAAAAAATCAAATAGTTGAGTTGACAGCTTCTCTTCCAGCGTCTTGATAGCTTAACACTGACTGCTCCAGAAATTCCTAGAAACTCAGAAAGGATACTTCCCATTCCATTTGCCAAAAGTGTAGAAATCAAGACTAAGAAACTATGTAAATTATTGACATCTAGAAGTTAATTTCAAGCCATGTAAAATGATATAATGTTAACACATTTGTCTAATACACATTTAAGAAATAATCCAAAAGAAAACAGAATGATATCCCTTGGAGTTTGTAGGCACAGTTATATCCACAATAAACAAGTTATTAACTATAAGAATTTAACGTTTACATTTTATAGTTTTCTAGGGGGGCTCCTCTCTAGCTTTAATAATATTCTAATAACATTTTATTGTTGAGAAAGCATATTATTCTGCTAGAGGCTCTAATCAACTAATTTTCTCTCATGACAACTGAATTCTGACTAAAAGGGTGAAACAATTTTTTTTCTCATTTTTATAATAAATCTATGTTGCTGTGTTTTAATAGCAACCACACAAAATACCTTCAAGTGTTAACTCTCATTTCCTAAAAACTAACAAATTCAATGTTTCTTAAACATTCATCTTACCTTTTTGATGATAACTGGGTAGTTAACTGAACAGCTTCAAAAGCACACATCACAAGAGCAAAGGGGATTAAAATCTGTTTAAAAGAACAACAAATGATGCCATGGGTAGCTGTAGCATTTGAATAAATATTTCAATTTCTCAAAGTTTGTATTAGTGAAAAGCCAATGCTGAAATAAAACATGATACCAATGACATATAGAACAGTGACGAAATGGATTTAAAAATCCACATCAACAGCATTTGTAGTGTAAAAGATAACAACAAATATTTCAAATAAAGCCTACTCCAAATTTTTGTTCTATGTAACTCAGTATAATAATTAATGACCCAAATCAAATAAACTATGGAGCGTGATGATTTGATTCACAGATCCCTGAACTCATCTGGTTATTTGATACTACAACTCTATTAAGATGATTTAGCTGCTTTACCATTGCTTGCTGTTGTTTTATTTTAATACTAATTTATTTCTGATTATAAAATTCATACTTTGTAAAAAAAAAAAGTGGAGAAAGGTATAATAAAATTTACACTGGTTGAAAAATCTATAATCCAGAGGTAACACTGTTAATATTTTGAGATACTGCTTTCCAATGACCAACTAAAACACACACCACACACACACACACACACACACACACACACACACACACACACGCAATGTTTAAACAAAGAGGGGAGGAAGAAAATATGGAAAAGAAATGATGTTCAAAACTGCATAAGACTCTTGTTCAAGCGAAGGCTACATGCAGTGACTACATGACTGAAATAGAGGTCCAGGAGAATTTTCACTTCCAGCCACATCAGTCAAAGAAAGTGACCAAATATATTACATCAGTAAAGCTTACTGAATTAAGCTGGAGATTATAAATCTAGCATTTAATTTAAACTTCTGCTTTTCTTTCTTTCTTTTTGCTTGTTTTTAATTAAAGGCCCATGATCTTTAATAGACTGAGAAAAGAACAACTACCTTTAAGAAAAATGTAAATAAAGATTAGGGAAACTATTAATACACATTTCAAAATAATTCAGTAGAGAATGGGACATGAGAAAATGAACATCTTTTTTAACATTTCTTAAAGTTACATTTGTATTAGTGCAGTAACAAAAAAAGGATTAATCCGTTAATAAACACATACTTTTAACAATTATTACTTATGTGATCTGAATAGAAGGCAATCAGATTTTAGGCAGATACTAGTTCCTTTATTTAAACAAATATATACTAAGTACATAAAATGTGCCAGGCACTATGGTAGAGGGAATAAGACAAGCTTAATGATCCTAGAGAAAAAGGGAAAGAACATGAATTACATTCTATTGGAGAGTCTGAACCCCTGGAAAGCTGATAATTTGTCATTATCTTAAAATCCTCAGTACCCAGCTGGTGCTGATAAGCCTTCAATGACATATTTATTGAATGAATAAATCAGTTCTAAGTACAGGGATTATGAGAAAAGATGATAACATGTTGGCAGTCTCGGGGGTGGGGAACATCAGTTCCGGGAGCCTTTGATCTTGAGGGGCAAGGCAGTTTTGATCCACCCTTCACTTCTCACAGGCTTTAATCACCTTTGATAGGACTTCGTGGGACTAACAGACTCTCTACTTTTTTGAAGTTAAATGGGCTTAAGAGTAAAGTAAAAAGATTAACTATATTTTGGAGTAAAAGCTCAAGTGTCCGACTTCCCATTCAACAGTGTCTGAGAAGGTACCTTCTTTCCATGCGACTTAACTCTGTCACTTTATAATCTTAATGTCACATGTTACATAATCTTAATTGTCACAATGAGTTCATAATCTTATTAATCAGTATCTTAAGAAAATAAGAAAACCAACCTTCCACATCATCAGGGCTCCCATCATGTAAGGACTAAACACGGTCAGAAAGCAATAGACAGAGGCAAGATCAAAGCTAAGGAATCAACAAAAAGAAAAAGGAGTTTAGAATTCACATTGTAACTTTAAAAGAATGTTCTTCTAAAAAGCATGTTTAAACTAATTTCTGAAATCTACTCTTACTAAAGCACAAGCATACATTGTCTCAAGAACTATTACAAAATCAGTAAAATGAATGAGATAGACTTGTATGTGCCCATACATACCAACTTTCAAAATACATCCTTCAGTGTAAAAAGCAAGGTACAGAACAAAATCCCTTTTTGTATTATATTCTGGTTATACACATGCTGTTTTTATTTTAAATTACCTGTTAACAGAAGCTATGTTCCCAGTTCCAAAAAAGGCTGTCATTAAGAAGAAAACCTAAATAGAGTTAAGGAAATGCCAAAACAAGTCAGAATTCATAAAAGTTCTTTTTCACTGAGAAAAGATATACCTATTCTACCATGAGGGTAATTTGCTTTTCTACTTGTACATTTGATCATAAATTGTAGTAAATGAGTGTTCCATTGTATCTCCTTGTGAATGCATTTGGAAAGAAGCAGACTGGACAAGCAATGTACTAAGGACAAAGAGGTCTGGGAGGTCATCCTTACTTGTCACTAGTAACCTTGGGAAGGTTACTATTCTCCTCGCCTCTAACATAAACAGTTGGATTATTGTTATTTGTAGTTGGCTGCTAATGATTTTTTTAAAAAGCAATAGACATTTTCAGCTGAAATACGATTTCATTTCATACATGCTCACTGTGTGCCCACCACATGTGAAACGTGCCAGGTTCTCTGAAAGGCCTAGGAAGAAATAAAATATCATGTTTTAAAATAATTCAGTAGAGAATGAGAAAGAGTAAACATCTTTTTGACATTGCTTAAACTTATGTCTGTAATAGTGCAGTAATAAAAAGTAGGTATTAATTATATTGGGGTCTAAGAACTTACTGCTAGTAAAGTATTTAAAATAGTGCCTGGCGCACTGAAAGGGCTCGATAAATGTTAGTTACTTTATTATCACAAACACATACACAAAAATGGTACAGAAACACTAAAAAGGAAGTATGAATCAAGACAAATTTCAGTGAAAAAGTGGCATTTGCGTTGGTAACTTGAGCCTTAAATATATTCATTGTTCCATGCATTCAACCAGTCAACTAACCAACCAAGATTTATCATCTAGTACATGTCAGAGGCAGAGCTAGGCACTAAGAATATAAATATAAATAAAATAGTTTAAAGTGCTCATATGGTGACTAAGATTATGATGATATGTAGAAGTATATAGATGAATTTAAAGGTAAACAGTGGGAAATAAATGATGTAGTCAAGGACTTCCCTAGCGATCCAGTGTTTAAGATTCCATGCTTCCAACGCAGGGGGTGCGGAGTTCAATCCCTGGTCAGGGAACTAAGATCCCATATGCCACCCGGTGCAGACAAAAAAAAAAAAAAGATGTAGTCAAGAAACAGTAAACAGGTGTGATAGAAGCTGAGGGTTTATTGAAGGGTACAGTGAAAGATGAAGCAAGAAATATAGATTGGTGGCATATTAATAAAAAACCTTGAACTTTATTGTGTAGACAATGAAGAGCTGGCAAGAATTTTAGGTGAGTAATATAAATAAGACATGCCAATTAACAGTGAGATATTTGGATCAGGGATACAAATAATCAGAGGCAGGAAATTCAGTTAGGAAGCTATTTCAGTAGTCTATGTTGGGGACAATGAAAGTCTGAACCTGTGTGGTTAGAGTGGAAATGGAGAAGGTCTCCATGGGAGACCATGGAACTTTAAAACTGGACAGGGAGTTGTTAAATATGACTAGTTTGATGCCCTGGGTAGCTGGGAGCATGGTGATGCCATTAAATGAGATGAGACCTGGCAGACAGTGATTTTGGAGAGGGGTGGGCAGTCATTAGTCAGTGTTGACATATATCTGGTGATGCCCAGCAGGATGTTGGCCATATGACTCTTAAGGTCAGAGAGGTCAGGGCTGGAGAAGTAGATTTTAGAGTTGTTTGCACAGAGGTGGCAGTCAAAGCTATAGGACAGGATGACATTACCCAGGTACAATTAGAGGAGAAGGTTAATGATAGAGCTTGGAGAAAAACATACATGGTTCAAGAGAAAAAGAAGAGCAAGTTTCCATGAAGGAGAAGAGAGATGGTGTAAAAAGCTGAGAAGAGAACCTGGATCTTGTTCTGGATGTCAAGGGAAAAGAAAGGGAAAAATCAATTGAGTTGAATGTTATGAGAGTGGTCAAGTACAACTGAACAGATTAGACTGTGCAATCAGGAAGGCCCTGCCGACCACGAGAGGACAACTTCAACAGAGACATTTGACAAATATTGAAGAGTGACTATGTGCCAGGCACTCGTCAAGGCTTGAGGATACAGTACATAAATGGGGAGGAAACGGTAGCAGCAAGGAGCTTGGTAGTAGACACAAAGGACAAGATGAAATTATAATTTAGGGAGATGCAAGGTTCAAAGGAAGAAGTGTTTTATTAGTATAGGCTGAGTGGAAGGAATCTGCAAAGACAGAAAGCAAAATTGAGAGTGAAGGCAAGAGGTAGAGGAGAGAATAAGAACATTTATTTTCTGGACCTATAAGGTCCAGACTCCACCACAGTAAGTTCAAAGGAAATATCTCCCTATGAGTTTCTTCAACCCAGTCAGCCAGCCTTCCCAAAGTGAGACTTTATTCTGTCACATTGTCTTTCAAACTTCTAATACAAATAACTTTCACACAATATTGCCTCTGATGTGATCCAAAAACCTTGTGAGACAGATGTTATATAACATGAGTATAGTATAAAATACACATAAGGGCTTCCCTGGTGGTGCAGTGGTTGAGAATCCGCCTGCCGATGCAGGAGACACGGGTTCGTGCCCTGGTCCGGGAAGATCCCACATGCCGCGGAGCAACTAAGCCCGTGAGCCATGGCCGCTAGGCCTGCGCGTCCGGAGCCTGTGCTCCGCAACGGGAGAGGCCACAACAGTGAGAGGCCCGCATACCGCAAAAAAAAAAAAAAAAAAAAAACACATAAAAAGATACAAACCAAACTCATAATAGTGGTTTATCTGGATAAGGGAAATTAGTTTGGAGTTGGAAGTTGAAAGGAGACTGTCTTTAGCTGTAATATTTTAATTTTTAAAAATGTGTGACATATGTGACAAAATATTAGTTGTTGATATATACATTTGTTTGTTATTTCATTCTTTTTTTTTTTTTTTTTCTTTTGCGGTACGTGGGCCTCTCACTGTTGTGGCCTCTCCCGTTGTGGAGCATAGGCTCTGGACGTGCGGGCTCAGCGGCCATGGCTCACGGGCCCAGCCACTCCGCGGCATGTGGGATCCTTCCGGACCAGGGCACGAACCCGTGTCCCCTGCATCGACGGGCGGATTCTCAACCACTGCGCCACCAGGGAAGCCCCTGTTATATCATTCTTTATGCTTTTCTATAGTTTCAGAATTTTTTTGAAGTATAAACTATATGAGAAAATTATGGTTGGGAGGGTGGTTAAATGGCCTCCAAGGTAATTCCACTATCAAATTACAGGCAGAAACTCCTCCCACTTCTTCTTACTCCATTAAATGGGAGGTTGCGGTGCCTTAAAACAGAAGTCCATAAAAAGGATACAAGGAAAAAGGCCCTACGGATGTCATCCAGGTAGAGGTCTCGAAACTGGGTTATATCAGTATTATAGGTGAATTGGATACTGGAGATCTGTGAGATAAGAAGAAATTTATAAATGCACAATAACAGTTCGCTTACTTCTACCCTCAAAAGCAAACTTACTGTCAAAGTTACAATAGCTAGAAAGATAACTTGTACTGCCAAAAAAACAAAAAAATCTTTTCCTATAGCTTAATTTCACCTTAATAACATCTGCCAAAAGGTAAAATATACTGTTAATAATATACTGAACAGAGTTGTAGTATTGCCATATGTGTAAAAGTGAGAATTGGGCTTCTTATTATCCTGTATAAATGTTTCACTTTTAAATCCCTATATAATTTTTCCCTTTTCTAACATCTGATTTCTCAGTGTCCCGATCTTCTCAAATTCAAGTATGGTATGATATTAAAAAGCATGATAAATTAAATATTTTTCTGTTTTTTTATTCTTCTGTTAACTCATTTCCAGAGAAATTATTTTCTCTCTATAAAAAAGCAAAATATTTCTGTCCTGGTAAAATAAAAAGCCTCTCAATTCCAACATGATGGATGCACTCTTGCTTAATCCCCCTTTTTCCACAAAAGAAAAACTCATGGATAAGTTTAAAGGGAGACTTTCCCTATCTCCCACTTGCCATGTAATTTTCTGTTAAGTTCTTAGGATGCTTTAATCCTCTTTTCTAGAAAATGACATATCTCCTTTTAATTAAAATATAGAATTAAAAAATAACACAATAAACCCCATTTTTAATTTAATAATATTTAATTATTAAAATTTTGAATATTTGATACTAAGGACAGTCTGACCATTTACTTGAATATGATCAAAACTTCTTTTCATGTATTGTTTTAATATTCCAGAACTGAAAGTTAAAAACCAGTAATTACTCAATATACTTCAATAAAGTTTCTTCTTTATTGGAATTGTTTATTCTAAAACATCAAGTACTCCTTGTGAACTCAACTAGAACCAGTTAAGGATGAATCAATGGATCAACTATGAAGGTATTTTCCTGCAATACTTCTTTTATCTGACCTCAGTAAAATTGTAAATATTTTATCACCAATTTCTTATAATTATCTTCAGTTCTGAAATAAAGACAAGAGACATCCATTAACTCTCTAGCTCAGCATGAGAAAGGTATCCTTAATATCTGGTTGGCTTTTAGCCAATTCAAAGTATATTATGTTGAATAAACAGTCTAAGATTTGGACTGAGGCCACGATAACTAAGATGACAGAATAAGCATTTTGGATTAGAATGACTAGAAAGAGAAAAATAACACTGGAACACAAATGTCACTTTATGATCAAATTCATAAATTGAAGTGTGACAACATAAATATTATCCCAACAAAAATAAATTGAAGGAAAGAAAAATTAGATGTGAAAACAAAGGAAAACGATTATGAACATTTTTCTCCTGTATTCTTTCACCTATATTAATGTTTTTTTGCATCAGAGATTCTCAAATAATCTCTAAGAAAAGCCCAACCCATATAATGCCCATGAAACAACAAAATCATGTTTTTCTATTGTAAGTGAAAATTTCCTTACAAACTAATTGTTTGACTTAATTATTAATGCCTTAAGTACTGTAAATTTTTAAGTAGAATTTTTGATGAAATAACATTGCAACCTCCTTATAGGATAGAGAATATTCTAGTATTCTTAAATAAATGCAAGAATGATTTTGACAAGCTACCTTCCGTTTACAGGAAACAACAGATTGTGGCAGGGTTTCTTGTTCCATGTGTATCCAGACAAACATCAAACATGACAATACTAATGGGAAGAGAGCTTCATACCTAAGGGGTGAGGGATGTGAGGTGGAAGTGGGAGGGTAGAAAGGAAAAAACATTAAGCAAATTAAAATGCAAATTTATAATACTAATAGGTCTTTCTCAAAATTAAAACAATCTTGATAATACTTCTAAGTTACAATATCACAAAATTTAAATTTTTTAGGCTTTCCAGAAGAAGAAAGTAGGAAAGAAAAGTAACATTTAAATATCAACTCTAACATCTTTTGAAATTTATCAGATCTTTAGATCATTACATGTTTAAAATAGTAGAGATATTTAAAATTCATTCATGAGGTAAATGACAGAAATACACAAAAAAAGAAAGAAAACATAAGACAAAGGTAAAAAGACAATTCCTGAGTTAAAATGATTAATATACAGAGAAGAGAAAGACAAACATCCCAAATTTTTTAAAAAATGGGTGCAATATGGGAGTATAAACCTCTCAAAAAGAAAAAAAAAGCCAATAAATCCATAAAAATGTCTGACCATATTGATAACTGATATAGAAATTTAAAAGTAGATGCCATAGTCACTTATAATATTTACCCATATTAAAAACATATCAACAAGAGTATAATGAAAAAGGAACTCTCATACTCTCTACATAGGAATAAACACTTCCTGGAAGGCAATCTAATACTATGCATCAAGAATCTAAAAAATATTCATATAGTATAATCTAATAATGTCACTTCTAGAAATTCACCCTGAGAAAATAATCAGACATATGCACTATGATTCCCATCTGAAGATGTTTGTTACAATATTGTTTACAGAAGAGAAAAATAAGAAAAAACTTAATATCCACAGGGGAGTTTAGTTAAATGTGGACATTATAATGTGGACAAAGGAGAAATGTTCATGAGATAACGCAGTGACAAATGCTTTTCCTAATCTTTTTCTGCCCTAGTTTAAGTGTTTCACCTTTGTAATCCCCAAAATACTCTGCATATGATAGTAGTTATGACACTATTTTAATCACATGTTTACTAATATTCATTCCCCACTAGTTTGGAAAATCTTTAACTGGGTCAGTCTTGTCACCACTACAGGCCCCCTCAAAATAAGTATTTGTTGACTGGAAGTTACAAAACAAAATCAAGCAAACCAAACTGAAACAAAAAACCCTGTATTTCTCTTTCAACTTTTTCAACTACTGAACTCTATTCCATATTGCACTATTTCCTAAACATGAGAAAGCAAAAGAAACAAAATGCTTTAAACTCTACCACCCATCATAACTAAAACACTGAAGATCAGGCAGAAGAAAACATTCAGATTTGAAAAAGCATACACAAATTATTTGGTATATAAGATTTAGGACGCCCCAGGATATGAACAGACAACACATATGTGAGAAAATATTATTAGTAAAACAAGTGCAGAAAAATGTATCGACACAAAGCTGCACTATTTTTGGCCTACTAAAATAGCATTTGATATTCTTATTTAAAAATGAAAATACAAAATACTGTGAAAGATATGATGAAGTAGGTCCCCTCATAGGTTTTTGGTAATATTATAAACTGGCACTGTTAAGACAAAAGTAAAACAAAATTCATATTTTACGGCCCACCTATACTACAACTGAGAAGTGAAAAAAGGAAATAATCTAACTATATAAAAGGCTTATGCATAAAAACATAACTCAAAACATTATTTATGATAATAAAAACTGGAAATAAAGTGACCAAAAAATACAGGAAAGATCAAGGTGCAGCCATGTCATAGAATATTAAAAATCTATTAAAATGATGGTTAGGAAGCCTATAAGCCAACTAGGAAAATGCTTCTAAAATAAAGTAGAGGGACTTCCCTGGTGACGCAGTGGTTAAGAGTCTGCCTGCTAATGCAGGGGACATAGGTTCAATCCCTGGTCTGGGAAGATCCCACATGCCAGGGAGCAGCTAAGCCCTTGTGCCACAACTACTGAGCCTGCATGCCACAACTACTGAAGCCCATGACCCTAGAGCCTGTGCTCCGCAACAAGAGAAGCCACCGCAATGAGAAGTCCGAGCACCGCAACGAAGAGTAGTCACCACTCAACACAATTAGAGAAAGTCCGCATGCAGCAGCAAAGACCCAACACAACCAAAAATAAATAAATTAAAAAAAATAAAATAAAAATTAAAAAAACATAAAAAATAAAATACAGCAAAGTAGAAAATAAAGATATAAAATAGTACATGGACTATGGTTAATACTGTGTTAAAAAGATAAATACAGAGCTAAGACTGGAAGGAAATATGTCAGAACATCAATAGGAGGGGTAGGGTTAATAGATGATTTTTCCTCCTTATTCTTACTCTTCAAAATGTGATTATACTATGTTTACAATGATTTTTAAAAACTGAAAAAGAAAGAATTAGAATGCCTGTATCCTAGCCATTCTTGAAAATTTAGTTCAATTTCCACATGAGTCCTTGATGGCACCAGTTCAACTCCCTTACCCAAACCCTGTCTCTAGTCATTCTTTTTTTTTTTTTTTTTTTTGTGGTACGCGGGCCTCTCACTGCTGTGGTCTCTCTCACCACGGAGCACAGGCTCCGGACGCTCAGGCCCAGTGGCCATGGCCCACGGGGGGCCCAGCCACTCCGCGGCACGTGGGATCCTCCCAGACTGGGGCACGAACCTGGGTCCCCTGCATTGGCAGGCGGACCCTCAACCACTGCGCCACCAGGGAAGCCCTCTAGTCATTCTTTATATCACATAATTCACAACTTAAATTATGATAACTTAATTGTTGCATTTTGTAATTGCCTAACATTGTAAAATAAGAGTCCATATTTTATAGCAGCTTACAACTCTATTATACACCTGGGGTACACTAATTGTCCTAACTGTATGTCTGTCTAGTGTTCAGGATATTAGAAATGTAAAGAAAAACTTGTTGACTAATTGAATCAAGAAAGTGTACTCTCTGAGCAAAAAAACAAAATAAAACAAAAAAACACATGATTTTTAAAATATTTGCACTTATGTATGAAATTACTCTTTCCTAATACATAAAAACATAAATTCCATAGTTCTACAAATAGTGCTACAGATTTACTTCTTTTCAAAAACTATAAAATAAAATTTTTGTAAAATGTAGATGAATAAATCTGATAAAGACATTCTTCTTATGGGACTTTATTCTTTAGACAACCAATATCTCATATAAAGTCTGTATATCTGAATTAATAAACTGAAATACCAATAAAATGTCATCATGGGCTCAGAGTGTACATAATAAAACCTTTCTAAATTAGGATCTGCTAGTTTGGTCTCTGTGCATATTGAAAAGACATTTAGTTTGTATTATACTTTGTTAAGCAAAGGGATAATATAATCAAAATTTTGGAGGAAAATGTTTAACCAACTTAAGAGAACTATTTTCAAGTATTATAATAGCTTCCATCTGCATAAAAATAATTAAATGCTGATTAAAAATAAATCTTTATTCATTTAATCAAGGGTTCATTGTTAGAATATAGGATTACTATTACTATACTTTTATAAAGTAATGAAACTGCATTTCTTTTAAATATTCTATAATTCTGACTATTCACTTACTTATATGGAGAACCCTCCAGGTCGCCCAAAAATAGTGACGTGGAATGATAACAGGTGGACTATATATATATATTTTTTTTGTGGTATGCGGGCCTCTCACTGTTGTGGCCTCTCCCGTTGCGGAGCACAGGCTCCGGACGCACAGGCTCAGCGGCCATGGCTCACGGGCTTAGTTGCTCCGCGCATGTGGGATCTTCCCGGACCAGGGCACGAACCCGTGTCTCCTGCATCGGCAGGCGGATTCTCAACCACTGCGCCACCAGGGAAGGCCCAAGGTGGACTATATTTTGCAAAACTGATTTGACACTGAAAAATGTACTAACTGAAATTATTAGACTGCTGTTTCAGGCTACCTCTGTCTAATTTTTTTTGCAAAGGTAAATATACTTTCTGATGTTGGGTAATATATTTCTTAATACATTCATTAATAAGGTCATACTAATTATTCTGATTTCATATGTGATTTTTCACTTTTTAGACTTCTTAAATTAAATGTGCTTAAATGTGCACAATGGTAAATCCCTAGGTTTATTCTAATTGGGATCAAGATCCTATATTTGGACCAAATTTTGAAACTGTCTGAGTGGTGGTTATTCGATTTGTCTGTTCAATTCAATGTTTATTATAATGTGCATATTTCACACCCTCATAAAGATTTCAGTAAAGATGAAATAAAATTCAAAAGCAAGTGAAGAACTCTTTTCTTAAAAGTAGATGGGAGAGTATGTCATTGTTCTCACTGATTTCTAGAGAATGCTTCAGAATCCAACCCAAACCAAGCTGTTCTTTTTTGTTTTTGTTTTACAAGAAAGTTTTAATCTTCAATGAAAATGTTTAACTTTTTAACAGTTTAACTTTTGGGAAAATATTCTAAAAGGTTTCTGAATCAAAAGGAATATCTGGACTATGACATATGTAAGAGTAAAAATAAAATATTATACTCAAAGAAGAATGAACAAATCAAAACATAATTTAAAGTGCATGAAAGGAATGCAACAAAGACTAAAATTCTTGTAAGTCATTGTTTGAGACTAAAATTTCTCCACAATCTATCAGAACTCTCTAACACTGTAGGTAAGCAATATTTAAGCAACTTCAGGAAATAAACAGAAACATGAAGACTACAGGCAATACTGTGAAAATGATAAGAAAAAGAAAACTGAAGATTACAGACCAAGTCACATACAGTTTTTACAGAGGAAAAATACTTATAATTTATTCCTCAAGATTCACGTATTTTTCATTACCAGAGGTTAAATACTCAGAGAAATGTCAATATGTCATTTAAAACTTGCAACTAAAAATTAAAATTTAAAAACAGTTTATACCCTGTGCTTAGAAGTAGGTAGGTCGACATTGAGGAAACAAGAATGCTAAACAGCCGATCAAAGAGAATCAGAGGACTTAGTAGAGGCACGACGAAGGAAGAGGCTGCAATAAAACAAATGTGGGTAGTGTTAGTACAGGCGACACAGGGTATGTTGAGTTTAAAGTACTGCATAATCTATTATCATTTATAGCATTTATTATTTGTGTGACATTTAAAATGAAGCTACATTTGTCCTACTCATTTTTGTAAGAAATATGAAACTTTACATTTTTAATTAAAATTACATTTCACCATTTTAACCACAATTTAGTTCATATTTTCCCAATTTATATTCAGCCTTGCTCACTGTAATAACTCTTAAATAATTTGTCATTTTCTAATGTAAATAATAAAAAAAAATTACTCAAGATTCAGCAACTTTTCTCCTAATTAAACATTTAGTTCAAAGACAACTTACTCCCCAGAAGCTGATTTTTCCTAAACACTCCCTCCTCCAAGTTTTCCCATTGCAAAGTATGCATTGAGAGTTGTAGTGTGCCATTTAGAAAATTAGAGACAGGAAACAAGGACTTCACCACACATGACAGTTGTAATAACAGTAATCCAAATAAGTGAAATAATCTTTCTTCTCAGGATTAGAAAGCAACTACTTCAGTGGGAGAAGAGCAAATAAATTGTGGGGGGTGTGGGTAGCAAAACATAAACTCCCCAATCTTTATTTTGGAAAGAAAATGTGCATAATTTCCTAACCCTCCTGGCTAGCATGGCAATATGCATAGAATAAAACGCTCTAAAGTATGAAGACAGATAACTTGGGAGGGCATCCTAGCTGAATTATTTATAACTCTTTAACCATGAGGCAAGTTTGTTAATCTATCTAAGCAGTATTTCCAACTGTTAAGTAGAAATGATATAAAGTTGTTGTGAGGTTTAAATACAATTTCACCTATAAAATGCTCCTTGAGCATAGTGCCTGAGATACAGTAAGTGCTTAATCACTGCTAGGTGCTATGATCACTACAGTCAACATCTACTAATAAGTTAAATGTAAAGACAATCTCATCCAAAGTTGAGTCACTGCAAGATTTAAGATTATGTAAGTTATATTTATAGTAATCTTAGAGGAATCACTTCTGATTTTTTTTCAGATGTGTAGTTCCAGTAATGTTATCATCTGGTACATATTTTAACAGAAAGAAATAGTATTTTAATATTTATTTTAAAAGGCAGTTCAAATGAGACCTGTTTTACCAAACTGTATTTTCTGTATTTGTTTGACTTTTGTGTAAAAGTTTGATAAGATGCTAAAAGGGAAATAAGAGTCCCCATCCTAAGTGACATAAGTTAGAACCAGTTGCATAACATACAATTTAGGGATCAGCAAAAAATGTTCACTGGAGCTAGACTATAGTGAATTAGTGCCTGGAAGATATCTCTGGAGATACTGCTGACCTACCTATGAGTCAACTATTTCATGCCTTGCACCATATGTTAGGCATCCTCTAGTACGATGCTCTCCTAATCCCAAGGAGGAAATGTCTTGTTTAAAATATATGTCCAGCCTATAAGAGACTCACTTCAGATTTAAGGACACACATAGGCTCAAAGTGAAGGAATGGAAAAGATATTCTATACAAGTAGAAACCAAAAGAAAGTGACAGGTAGCTATAGCTATATCAAACAAAATAGACTTTAAGCCAAAAAATGGTAACAACAGACAAATAAGGTCATTACATAATGATAAAGGGGTCAACTGATCAGGAAGATATAACAACTGTAAATATATATGCACCCAGCATCAGAGCCCCTAAATATATTAAGCAAATACTAATAGATCTGAAGGGAGAAATAGACAAGAATACAATAATAATAGGAGACTTCAATATTCCACTTTCAGAAAGGGATAGATCATCCAGAGAAAAAATCAACAAGGAAACATTAGACTTGAACCGTACATAGACCAAATGGATCTAACAAAAATTTATATAACATTCCAACCAGTAGCAGCAGAACACATTCTGTGCATGGAACATTCTCCAGGATAGATTATATAATAGATCACAAAACAAGTCTTAGCAAATTTAATAAGACTGAAATCATATCAAGTATCTTTACTGACTATAATGGTATAAAACTATAAATTACAACGAGAAAGCTGAAAAATCTACAAATATGTGGAAATTAAACAACATACTCCTGAACAACTAATGGATCAAAAAAGAAATTAAAAGGGAAATAAAAGATACTTCAACAAATGAAAATGGAAACACAACATACTAAAACCTATGGATGCTAATGTTAACCATATACACTAGTGCACAAGAAAATATCAGTAGGTTCTATAAGGTAAAAATAATACAAAAAATACTCGCAGACACAATATAATAAAACTAGAAATTAAAGATAAAGCAAAAATTAATGAGGTACTGAACAGAAAAAACAGTAGATCAAATTAGTAAATCAAAATCCATGTTCTTTGAGAAAATAAACAAAAAGGACAAACCACTAGCTAAGTTAATCAAAGAAAAGTAAGAAAGTGCAAATATACAAAATAAATTATGAGGGAAATGACTGATGATGCAGAAGGAATTTTTTTAAATCATAAGAGATTACTTTGCATCCCTCTATATGAATAAATTTGAAAATCTAGAAGAAACAGAAAATTCCTTAAGCAAATATAGCTTTCCAAACTAACCACAGTAGAGATAAAAAGCTTAAACAGACCAATTTCATAGAGAAATACAAAGTTATCAGGTGACTACCCAACAAAAAAGGACTAAATTCAGATAGTTTCACGGGGGAATTCTTTCAGGACTTTACAGAACAGATAGTCCCAGTGCTACATAAATTGTTTCAGAGTATAGAAATTAAAGAGAAACAATTCTTTTTATGTAGCAAATATAACATCGATACCTAAGCCTGATAAATTTAGAACAACAAAGAAAATTAAAGACCAATATCATTTATGAATACTGATGGAAAAATAGTAGCAAGTGAACTCCAACGCTACATTGAGAAAATAATACATTATAATCAAATGTGTCTTAGGAGTTTATATCAGAAATGCAAGAATGGTTCAATACTGGAAATCTATTAGTATTATTCATCATATTAACAGGTTTAGGGGAAAAAAAGTATTATTATCTCCATAGATGTTGAAAATATCTTTGACAAAATTCAACATCCATTCTTAATAAAAACCCTAAATAAAACAGGAGAGCATGTACTTTCTTTAACATGATAAACATATATACCTTAGTCCTAAAGCCAGCATTTGTCTTAAATGGGGGGACTTCAGAGACACTCCCACTAAGATCAGGGGAAAAATCAAGGAGGTTCATTATCTCTACTATTTAACATTGTTCTGTAGGTATTAGCCAATGCAAGTAAATGAAAGAAAAGAGGGGAATAAGAATAGGAAGGGGGAAATACATGTCTGTATTTGTAAATTACATGATGGTATACTTGGAAAATTCTACCTAGAGAGTCAATGATAAACCTAACTCAAGAAAGGAAAATTCAGTAAAGAAGTAGGATATAAAATTAACATACAAAAATCAATAGCATCTTATACTCAAAAAAAATTTAGAAGATATGATGAATGAGAAAAGCTCATTTATAACAGCAACAAGAAAGATAAAATACTTAGGAATATATTTAACAAGAAATATTCCCAGCCTATATGAAGAAAACTATGAAGACTGCTTTTTTTTTTTTTTGGCGGACGCGGGCCTCTCACTGCCGCGGCCTCTCCCGTTGCGGAGCACAGGCTCCGGACGCGCAGGCCCAGCGGCCATGGCTCACGGGCCCAGCCGCTCCGCGGCACGCGGGACCCTCCCAGACCTGGGCACGAACCCGCGTCCCCCGCATCGGCAGGCGGACCCTCAACCACTGCGCCACCAGGGAAGCCCTGAAGACTGCTTTTAAAGGCACAAAGGTAGACTTGAACAAGTTGCTCTTGGTTAGAATGTCTCAATGTAATTCATGGGTAAAATATAAGTTTTCCCAGAGTTAATTGGCTATATTCTTCAAAAATGTCAATGTCATAAAAGACAAACAAAGGGAAAATGCCACAAAGGATATTATTAAGTCAACTGAAAAATTAACATAAGGATGGTAGAATAGATAAAAATATTGAATATGGTGTTTAAAAAATTTTATACATACATACACTCATAATCACAGATGGACAAGAACATTAAGTAGAGGATGACTTTCTGTAATTCTGGGAAATTTCTGTTTTTTTAACCTTTTTAGACATTTTAGATGTTTAAAAATGAGATACAATAATATGAAAACAAATTCTGTTTTCTTTGCTTCTCTTCTTCATGTGGTTTATCCCTAGGTGATATATTGTTTATATGCTGGTATGTGTTATATACACTGCATATTTTTGAAGTTATGCAGGAAAATAAAAAGACTTCCCTTTAATGTCATCTTTGCCATTCATAATTTTTTATTTTCCTGTGGATTTGAAAACTAACATGTCATATGAGAGACAATTACATACAGATACTCCACTAGAATATTAGCCCCACCACCCAGCCCTGTAGAATATAAGCTCCAGGAGGGCAGGACTTGTTACATATTTATTATTCTCAGAGAACAGAATAGTGCCAGAACATAGTACAAACTAAACACTTTTTTTTAAATGAAAGAGCAGTCTCTGCTATTGTCATGCAGAATGAATGTAAATAGTAACTTTAGTAATTAAGATAATTTAAAAGGGAAGGCCTACATAATGCCCATAATGAAATGAAGTTTACATAGTGAAAATAAAGTTGTATATACAAGAACACTTATTGTCCAAGAATAACTTCCACTTATACAATGACTAAGGTGTACAGAAAATGAGCAAATCAAAACTTTAGGAGATACATGTCTGTTTCCTGTTGTATTTTTAAGCCTCTGCTTCGATTTTAAGAGCAATCCAAGGACAAACACTCCTATCCCTTAATCGTCTTTTTAAGATAAGTTCCATCCAAAGATCTTTTTTTGAAAATGGTGAACAAAGTCATTTATAAATAAATAAATGTTAAATTACACATCATGTCATTAAAGGCATTACAAACTTTTTCTTTTTTTTAATGAAAAACCCGGACTTAAAGTTTGCTCCTGTCTTCCAGTTGGAAGGAAAAGGCTAAGTCCTTAAATGACATCTGTTTGCTCCACACGCACATTCTTAAAAGAACTATAGAGGAATACGATTTCAAATGTATAATCGGCTTTATAAAATGTGTAATGTGTTGGGAGGTGACTAATCAATGTTATTTTCAGCAAGGGAAATACAGATAAAATTTAACTACTTCCTAGTCCCTGTGTAAGAACTGAGAATTTATGAATTGACATGAAATTTCAGCATAGGAATCTCTTCACAAAACCCTCTTCTGTTCTGGAAGCACTTTTTATCACGTGCGAACAAATATACAGCCTTATTATCAAGTCATAAATATTCTATCAAGTAATTCTTAATAACACATGAATGCTCACAAAAGTTCTAATTTTCTTTGTCAACTTCCAACAAGAGATAGAAATAATAGCTCATTATTATTATTTTCCCACAACAAAATTATGTTTCAATAGCAATGATACAGATGTAAATGGATAATTTTAAGATGTAACTTGATGGAAAGTTATCTCATTTGATTTGATTGACCTCTTACCTAATATTATCCAGCTAACAACCTGATTAATAAGAGGCAGTCCTTGTTTCTTGAGTAGACTATTATGAGTGCCATACACAACACATATGGAAAGCACCGTGCTTAGCATCTGAAAACAAACACAGAAGATGTAAATAAAAGAGAAGGTGATGAGTGACTAATTTATATATTAGAAAGAATACTTAGAAAAGTGCTTGAACAACTGGAGTCTGGCCAAAATGTTACTGAAATTGGACCAGCTCACCTTCTTGTGGCTAAGACCAACAGTCAGAATTCTTGTACTAAGCAAAAGCCCTCCTTTACAAGCATGAATGAGGTGTTTTACACTTTCAGGAGTATTTTGGCATACATTATCACACTGTTTCTACTTATAAATATTTGTTATTAATCTTGAAGTTTTCTTAAATCACGGAAGTGCAGAGAGTGAAATGTATATAGCTTGGCGTATATGGCTGAGTGTCGTCCACCTCTGGCCCTCACTAACAGTCATATCTATTTATTCATTCAATACATATCTGTGGCCTGAGTTTTCACTGGTACTGGGAATACAAGGAGTACAATATTCTTTAGGGAATATATACAAACTAGTGTAGAGTTGGTAAACTATTGCTTTTAGAAATATTGTTTTATTGGAACATGGTCACTCTCATTCATTCACATGTTGCCTACAGCTCCCTTTGCCCTACAATGGTAGAGCTGAAAAGTGACAACAGACTACATATGCCCCACAAGCCTAAAATATGTACAATCTAGCATGTCAGAAAAATGTTTGCTGACCCCTGAATTAGTGGATTAATAGTCAATTTAAGAAATGAGCTAAATTATGGCTATGAACAAAGTAAACTCTCTTAAAGATCAGATTAGCAACCTGATCACCAAATCCTAGGGATACATTTAATTTACTCATATTTTCAATGAATTAAGAAGGAAAAATTGCTGGCAATAAATCTATGACACAATTCTAGGATCCTTTCAAATGTAAGACACATTCTCATTTTAGATACATTAAAATGTGAGAAGACACAAATCTTAGAATCATAAAAATATATACATGGTGCACAATAGAGGAATGAATGCAAATTAATAAGGTTAATGTAAGAAGGAATTACTTTATACTTAGGGGTATTTCTCACAAAGTCCATAAGAATTTTAACATGGTATTCTTTGCTCCTACACAGTAAGATTCAGAAACACTCACTTCTGTCAAAGTATTCATTATTACAGGTGAATTTTTTCAAAGCTACTATGGTTTAGTGTAAAAACAGTCAGCATACCATTTAAAATGAAAAGATACTCTTCAGTAGCTTGATAGGATCTTTGACAAAAATACTTCTCTTTTTATATGTTCTCTGTTGTTCTCCAAAAACAAGTTAACATCTTTTAAGTGTTGTATATTTTAATTTTTGAGTGTTCTTGGAAATACTATTATCAGCTTTGTTCTGAGTAAATTTTTTGAGGAGACTCAAATAAGTTTTTTTATCAGTGTTCTAGATGTGGTTTATTGTTTATTGTTGAAAAGGAAAAATAAAGTGGTTTCCACTCTTATCTACAAAAAAGCTATCATTTTACAGAATATGACATCATATAATCTCTTACAACCCTACTGGATATTATCTTTACAGATTAAAAACAAACAGACAAGTTCTATTACTGAAAATCACACATCTAGTATAAAGCATAACTGGGAATTGACTCAATTTTGAAATGTCAAGTTCAAAGTTCTTTTCACCACTCCAAAGCCACCAACCAAGGTGAAGTTTATTTTCTCCTAGTATGTCATCTGAAGTCTTAAACTGACTAATCTTCATATAAACATACTAAGAGGCTGCTTTCACTTCAAAGAACTTACTTTTTTCATGACCCAAACTAGGACAACACAGAATCTCAGACCAGAGGAAGTCTTTTTCAGTTCAACTCTTTGGACAATACCTCTTATATCTCCTTAATCTCTGCTATCTAGGAGTTTTTTGGGAGCCTCCTGTTGACCTTTTTGCTATTTCAGACCTTTTAGAGAATATATTTCCATGTAACATCTTAAACAGAAAACTCTTCTCAGCTGGTATTGAGCTTAAAAAAAACAGGATGGCATCTTAAGAACAATATAATTAAATACAACTGTAAGATACATATTAGTGTATCATTTGTATAACATAGTGTTGAAAATCTGTAACTGACCTGTAATAGATGTAACACCAGCTCTTCATTTACCAAACTATCTTTTCTTTTTAAGACAGATGTTACAACAAACAGGGATAGCAGAAGAACCAGCAAGCCTGCACCCACTCTGTTTTAAAACACAGTTCACAATTTCAAATTTTCTTAAGACATTTATAGAATATATATCACATGAAAATATTAGATATTTTACTCTAATATAGAACCTCTCAATCATTTGGCTTAATCAAGATGAAGTAACAAAATGAATACACAGGTGTAAGAAGAATAAAAATCTTAGAATAAAGATCCTGTGGGGATGGTGTTATTTGTAACTTTTCACACAATTTTTAAAGTATCTTCATCTTATTTCTATAATTTGATTTTTTTTAACATTTACACATACCATAATTCTCAGCTTGACTTGGACAAATTTACAGAAAACAATATAAAAGATAGCTAAACAAATATATCAGTATCTACACCATACATACTATCATACAAAAAGGAAAATCTACATTTATAATCCACAAATTGTTCCTCTCTATCATTGACGTTGGTGCTTTTCACAGCTGTTTCTGGCTAAGGGAAGGATGGAAGAGGGGCCACAAAAGTAGCATGTGGGTGAGGCATTGGTACAGTAATGAAACAACAAATTACACTTTTTCAAGAACACCAGATACAGTATGGTTCCTGAAGTCGAAGGAGACTAACATCAAGGAAATACTGTACTATTACTATTTAGCTCATTTCTCACCTCCTAAAAATTCAAGTAACATAGGACAACTGAAATTATGTTGAGGATTGAGTCTGGAACCCAGTAATATAATAGAACTATGTGAAAAGGAATTGGTTTAAGAGAAATAAGAAAGAGCAAAAGGCAGGGTTATAGAGAACGTGAAGCAGGAACTCCCAGGAAAATGCTTGTTTTTGCTTTTGTTTTGATTCTTCCAATATTCTCTTTAAGAATCATGAGGGAAAAAAAAAATAAAATAAAAAAAAGAATCATGAGGGAAAAATTAAAACTTATGAAAAACAACCGTGTATGATTAAGATTCTTTGTTTGTTTTTGCTTTTTCTCCCCCATACCTTCTTAAAAAAATAATTTGGTATTTCAATTAATTGGCAAATATGTTTTTACCTCAGAAAACTGGAGTAACAGGAATATTATAGCTATGTTATATACATTTTTCCTCTTTCTTTTAATTTATCCTTAAATATTTCATGTATCTATCTTTGTAATTTTCTAAAGAAGGGAGATGAGGCGAGAGACCAAATGGAGAGTAGCAATTTCTCCATAAACCAGGAGGCAAAATGAAGAAGTTGCAAATATAGCTACTGGGAAACTTGAAGCACTGAGGAATTTAAATGAAGAGAGGAAACAACATAATTTTTAAAAATACAAATCAGATTTCTCATGGTTTAACAAGTTTGCTTCCTGAATTAATGTTTACTGGAATAGGTAAAGTGAAAAATTTCTTTGAAGGCCATTTATATAATTTCTTTTCCTTTTAGCATAAGTCCTGTTCAAATATGTCAATAGTGCTTGAGCAGGACAGATGGGTAGAGGCCAATGAAAGGAGGGAAAGAGGCTTTATAGAGACAAGAGAAGAGCTCACAGAGTAGTGGGAAGCAAAAGATAAAATGTTTGAATTCATCTTTGCACATGCTGTTTACAGTTTATGACAGCTGCAAAATGTTTTCACTTAGAACTAATAAAGTATGGCTTAGATAAAATAGTCTTAGAATTCAATATAATTTTTTGAGCTCTGCTAATAAGTTGACTTCCTGGAATAATTTCTGATCTAGTCCATATTGTTATTCTCACAGAAATGAGATAAAATGTATATAATTTATAGGTACTTTAAAATGAACATACTTTAAAAAAATATTGAGTTAATTTTCCTTCAAAAGATATACCCTCATCTATTAAAGATGGGGTTAGAATGCTAAAAGGTTGGTTACACAAAGTTCAAAAGAAAGTAACAAAGATGATTACATGATTAGAAAAAAAGAAAGGAAATGTTAAATGAAATAATGATCACTTAATTTGCCAAGCCCCTGCACACGCACACGCGCACGCACACACACACACAGCCATTAGATTACATGATAATAACTTTAAAGTTAAAAAAAAAGTAACCAATTATTTTAAAAATTTGCTTGGGATATATTGAGGAGAAATAAATATAACAGCAGCATGGAGAATTCAGGTAAGGTATATAGAATTTTATAACAGTTTAAGTGATTAAACATGAGAAAGCTGTCAAGGTACAGAGAGTTTCCTCCCATGGAGATCTTTACATTCAGACGAGAATAGAAGAGAATTTCATTTTTCTCAGACATTTAAAATGTGGACATGATCAAAGGAAAAGAGAGATTGCATCAATCATCAATGGCTTTTAGACCTTTTAATTTTGGCAACAGAACATTTTTTTCATGCGAAACCTTTTACTGATCTCCCAATATATAAAACATACAAAGGCTTCTAGACCTTTAAAAAATTCTTGGCATTTTAAGTTATCACTGGCACAATTTCATTTTTTACGAAGGTCCAGAAGCATCTTCAGGGAGTTTTAATGCCTCTCAGAGTCTGAGCCAAAATTATGACTAATGGTTTGATATTAGTATTTTAACTTCTAGTTTGTTCACATGATTTTAAACTCATGGCCAAGACTTGGTTCATATTTCATAGTGTTGATTGAGAAAAACAATTGTATTAAAAAGAAAATAAGTTAAAATATGGTGCATACACTAGAAAGATATTTGGCTTTCGTCCTACAACAGGCAAAAGTGGGAACACTGCCAGGAGCAAACAGAAGAAAATCCAACTCAGTGAGGTGCTCTAGAATAAAGAAAAAAGTTATCTTTAGACACTTATGGTACAAAAAACTGTCTTCATTGTTTCACAGACTACATGGCTGTGAAACTAAAAGGAAAATTCAAGGCCTTACATCTGTTTACTTTAAAAAGTAATATAGTTACTATTTGTGAAGGATCTGTTATATAGTAGGCACTATATTAGGTATGATATAGGCATTATCTCATTTAATTCTCACAATAACCTCAATAGGTAGGCTATATTATTCACAGTATTTCAGATGAGGAAACTGAGCTCAGAGATGTCAAAGTGTAAGTAGCACCAGATCTATTACTAGTAAATGAAGCAGCCAAGATTTAGACTCAGGTCTGCTGTTTCAAGGCAAGCACTTCATTCAATTTATGTTCTACCATATATTGATGACCTTTAAGAAAGCTGGCCTGTAATCATAATCAAATGATTGTGCCCAGGAGGGAAATAAGTAAAAATACTTCTGTAATTAGATTAAGACAAAAAAATTGTCAATAGTCCCATTAATTGGAAAATTTTGTAGGTTCTCATAGAGTAGAAAGAAGGTATTTCTATCTTCCTGCTACCTCCACCAAAAAGTATCAAAGTGGAAACATGAGAGTATTCTTTGTAGAAGCATACTGTAATTACCTACCTAGTTAAAGGCAGAAAATCAGGAGTAATTATACTTTAAAATAATCTATCATGAATAAATACTTCTCCAGAGAAAAACTGAGGTGGCTCCAGACCAGGAGGGAGGTGACTCCTCTGACTTGAGTCCAGAGTGTGGCCTCTTATGCCACCGCACTGCTCTGGGCAGTTCCTCTGTGGCATTTAGATATTTGAGCCTAAAGGAATCTAGGAAGTGCTTCAGAGAAGGACAAATCAGCTCTGCTTCTTGAGTATTTCAATCACCACAAGACCAGTGCACTCTGATATGAAAGTCTGCATGAATCACTGAAATCTTAAAGTCAACATCAGTCCTCCTGTCAAAAGGATCAGGATCTTTATATAAAGTCACATTCTACCCTTTTCTTAAAAAAATGAATAATTCCCTGAGTTAAAAGCATATCAAAACAAAGCTGCTATGAATTTGCCTAATTTCAAAGTGAGTACTTATACCTTTGCTCGAGTCCACAGTGGAGTGACAAATGGCCAACCTGCAAACGCAATGAGTCCAGCTGTAAGCATATAGCGGTAGAAAAAACTGAGAACCTAGTAATGCAATCCAAAGAAGAAAGGGAAAATGAGGTCATTTCAAAGGAGTTACATGTGTATGAAAGAGACCTGAAAATGTGGTAACATGGTAAATTACTTACTAATACTTCAACTCCCAGGATAAAGAGTAACAGGTATCCAACAAAATGACTTGGAGGGAAGGTCAACAGTAATGTGACCAAGCCTTGAATAACTGGAAATCTGTTTAACAAGATTATTTATAAAAAGATTATTTATAACCTATATTGAATATTTAAAAATTAGTTATCATATAGTAAAAAATACAAATTTTGTGCATAGAAATCAGGGAATTTTCAATTCATAGATTTTTCAAAAACTAAGATAATTTCCAACAGATTTGTTTCAATGGCTTTACTTACCTAAATCTTTTTTTGATACCTAGTATTCTAGGAAAAATGTAACTTCTGAATTAAGTTGATAATGATCACATTAATTTGCTTGGTTTTTTTATAAACACTAATGACAATAAATGAGTCTTATTGGATCTTAGTTTAAACATGGGCACATACAATTACAGATACAACATCAGAAATAAAATATAATAAACCCAGATGAATAAACATAGAGAACATTTTAAAAATTCACTAAAGTTAATTTTATATTGAAATCTCAACTGTCTTAATAAAATAAAGGTCCGTCTTCCTAGTCTAGGTAGAGAAAATCTTAATTGCACTTTTTCACTGGGCGAAATAACCTTTTCCAAACTCATTTAAGATGTCACTAATTGTACACTAATTGTAATTAAATGTGAACTCATAACCATTAAAAATGTATTACATACTTGAATCCTTTTTACATTTCATCACTGGAAAAACTTTTTTAGCATTGGTAGTGCATTATTAAGTAGGCAATTATAAAAAGTCAGTATCACTTGGTTTATAACCTTTTTCTGATTGAAAACAATGGTTACATTATGTCATCAAAATGATTAAGGTGCCATGTTAGGAAAGAAAAGCTAACACCAGTCAAAAGGAGAATGTTTCTTTTGTTCTCAACAGTGATAATTTTGTAAAATCATTTAGATTATTTCTAGAAGAAAAGTGAATTTTTATGTTTTATTTTCTTTATAATCTATCAAAAAGATAAAGATAGAACACAACATATTTTCAAAATCACTCTGTCCTTAAAATTTAAATGTATATGTGTTCTTCATAAATAGAACATTTAATAATTCAGGAGGGAATTTTGGATAACACCTTTCATTCTAAAAATTTTTAAGCCAGAGCAAATGACATTAGGAAAAAATCCAATTTAAATATGTACATCCAGCAACCCTATTCCTTTCAAATGGAGAGGTAACAGTCTGTTCTTTTGTCAGTGTCTTTTTGCCTTGTTTTTAAAAATGTTAACATTTAAAATATTTTAATATTAATTTTTATTTTTCATATTAAGAAGAGGTGGTCAAAGCTGGAGGTAACAAAAATTAGAAAAGAAAACACATTGTGTCATTGCAACATGCTCGCCAACCCTGACAACACCCTTATTCTGGGCTGTCATTCCCTGGTCTGCTTTTGGTATCTGGTTTGCTCAAAGGATGCCCAAGACTAAGTTTAAATTCTAGATTACTGGTGCAAATATAGAAATCAACACTATCTGTAACATGACCCTTGCTGCCTGTGAAGATGAACCAGCCCAACATTTTAGTGATTTTCTTTTAAAGTGCTTATAACTTACATGAGAGCTCTACCTCTGATGTTTCCTACAATGATAAGAATCCATTTCAAGTCCAACTTGTGAGCAAGCACTTAAAGGTAGAACCACAGCAAACAAGAATAATCTCCCCTAACCCCTGTAGGTATACATTACTAGATTGGATTTAATTGTGAACTTTCATTCATCTAGGTTTACATGATAGCTGGGAAAGGAGGGGAAAAAATGTATGGAACAAAAGCATGCAAATTGCTTTGTGAAACATGAAGATACACTGGAAACTGGGATGATGAGACAAATTCAAAACGTAAGTCACTCCTGACATAGTACAATCCATATTAATTATTTAATTTTTACTCCAGATTTTTCTTATAAAAGATAACACAAAGAAGGGAATGAGGTCAGTGCTACCTCAGGGCAATCAAGATGAAGTCAAAAGAGAAAAGTAAAATAAAAAGGATGTTTAAGGAATTCCCTGGAGGTCCAGTGGTTAGGACTCTGCGCTTTCACTGCCGAGGGCCCGGGTTCAATCCTGGGTTGGAGAACTAAGATTCTGCAGGCCTCAAGGTGCAGCCAAGAAAAAAAAAAAGCCTGTTTATATGCAACGTTTATGCTGTTATGAATGAAATGAAAGGGCTTGGAGATTTGAGGGTATTATAATTATCTTTCATGACTTATGCTACAGAAATCTAATGCATTTAAATACAGATTTAACTGTCAGTGAAGTGAAAAACAAGACCACAAGATGTGTTACTTACTCTCTCAGAACCGCATACCATACTGGCAGTGGCAACAAGCAATATATGTAGTAAGTCCAGGGACAGGCTTGAATCAGCAGGAAAAGTGCTAGTAAAACGCCAACGGCTACAAAACTACATGACAGGAGACGGCTTGGTTTCTGAAAGTTAAACAAAACATTGAAAACACTCCAAACCCATGCTACTTGATAGGTTTTCAAGAGATTTTATAAAGTGAAGAAAATACATTACTTTCTTTCAGTGATTCTACAACTAGATGATTAATCTAAGAACTGCATTTAAAAAAAATCTGTCATTGGAGAAGCACATTATAGAAGGAAAAGCTGGATAGCCTGGAATTGTTGCAATTAGGTAATTCTCAATTTAAAATGACTATGCTCCTAAAGTTTGTTTGCAAGTAACTTCTTCGGGACTCTGAACATATTTCTCCTTAGTAGCAATTTTATAAATGTTGATTGAGTTCACTGACAAGCCCACAAAAGCCCATTTAATCTACAATAAACTGTGGGACCTAATCTTTATTTGGAACAATGATTCTATCTACTCAAACTTCAACTTGACATGCTGCCCACGCTTCTCTCTCCATCACCCAACCACAGTAGGTTCATTCAGTCATATCTTCTCTCCCAAACACCTGCCAAACAAGAAAGGAGCTCCTCCATGTAAATCACCAGTGACGGCCTCCACAGGCTGTGGGTGCTCTGGGCCAGGAGTAACGATGCAAGGGTCAGGGACAGAAATGCCAATGATTAGAACAAGAACACACTTATGGAAAGCTGTGATGCTAAGAGCACACAGGAGAAAAAAACAGGACTGGAGGGGTCACATGGTACTCTCTTGCCTCCGTGCCTTGTTTTCTCTCTCTCTGTTTCCCCCTTGTTTTGCTACCCAAACTAAATAAGGTGAGAATTAAGAATTACCTTCTGGAGTAGGGGAGGTTGAGGAGGAAAAGCAAGAGTTTTTTTCCCCTTTATAATTCCTCCCTCTGGACTAAAATGTCACCAGAAAGGAAGTAAAGAAGCAAGAATAAACTAGGGCAGAGTTGTAAAAAGGAAGGTGAGGCATAGCATTGTGATTAAGAGTTGGGCGCTACACAGATCAGAATTCAAATCCTGGCTCTGTCACTTGCTCACTGTATGACGATGAGCAAAGTACAAAACAGATTCTGAGACTTAATTTTACCCCATCTATAAAATGCAAGAATAATTCCACATCTATTTATCAAGGCTAGCAATGCTTAAATGAGATTATGAAAAGAGCTTAACAAAATGCTCAGAATATTACTACTGCTTAATAAATAATGACTACCATTATCACCTTTATTTTTCTTCTCTCCTCCTCTACCTCTCTGCATTAGTCCCAAAAGTCACTACAGAAACCTCTCAGTGACTAGCACTGGAAATGGAGGTCCCATAGCAAGGGAATGGAAGAAGAAGGAGCAACTCTCCAACAGATACGGACAGGTAGAGTCTCCAAAGCTCAAGGTGCCTGAGGCAGGTATTCACTTTAGGAATTGGGACTGGTTTCACATCACTCTGAGGATAGTAAAATAATAAGAAAATAAGCTTAAAGAGTACCTAAAAAAGACACTCGAGGGATTTTCTGGAGTCAGTACAATATCATATAATTATCCAATCCTTTGACCCATAAAGTAATCGACATTACAAATAAACATCTACTTGTAGGAAACCAAATCAAAAAGAATTCAGTTCAGCTAAAGTAAAAATAGAAAGGATTTTAAATAACAGGAATGGGGAACATTTTCTACCTCATAATCATTAACTCCCTGCCTCCCCAGACCCTCCAAAAAACACCTGATGATAATGAACCACGCTGTGTGCATTGTCATGACTCCTCCATCCAACTAACAATGGTTAAGTCGCACAGTCTACGCCATGCTCTGTACTAGGTGCTGGCCTATGAGGAGTTTAAACCATACAGGTGGAGACGGAATCCTGGGACTTGGTTTAAGGGATAAACATTTTGTGATTTCCCTAAATAGTGAGAGAATAAGGGAAGCATGTGGCAAAATAAGGATATGCAGTTCTAAAGCAAAAGACATATGAACTAGCAAAAGCACAGGAGAAGAGCAGATAGAAGTTAAATGCAGGGTTCAATTAGGAGGAGCTATGGCAAATTACCTTTAAAGAGAATGTTCACCGTAGAGTTGTCTGTAAGAGTGATAAACCTGTAAAATCTGGGGGACATTGTCATGGAGAAGTGACAGAAACTTTGGAGTCAGACCTAAATTTAATTCCAGCACTGCTGTTCTATTTGCTGTTAATTTGACTAAACCATTTAGCTTGTCTCAAGCTCTGTTTCCTCATCTGGCAGTGAAGGGTAGAATTTGCTGCGAGCTCATCTCTCACACCCCCCAGGCCCTCTATAGTCTAGCCGTATCAGTGACTTGCAGCCCTTCCAAGAAGCCATGCTACCTCACTCCTCATCTGGCACATGCTGCTCTCCCTGCACCTTTTTCCTTTTTTCTATTGGGCTATCCGACTCACCCTTTAAGATTTGACTTTGGCAACAACTACCTCGGTGAAGGCTTGCTACACCCCAACTGCAAGCATCATGTTCTAATGTGTGCACAGCTGCAATCATCTCACTCCCTAATTGCTCTCCAAGCCTCCCTTTGGTTAATGCTGTAGACTTCTGGCAACTTATTCTTCCTCCAGATGCTGTCACTTCACTAGATTATAAACTCTCGCTGAAGAAGAATCAGAATGTTTTTGCAAACAGAACCAAAGGGTTCAAAATACTTTTAATAACCTCAACTGTAATGGTCAGTTTTATGTGTCAACTTGGCTAGGCTACAGACCTTAGTTAGTTATTCAATCACACATTAATCTAGGTGTTGGCTGTGAAAATATCTTGTAGATGTGATTAAAGTCCATAATCAGTTGACTTTAAGGGAGATTATCCTGAACAATCATGGTAAGCCTGATTCACAAAAGGCTCTAAGAGCAGAACAGAGGGTTTTCTGAAGAAGAAACTGTGCCTGTGGAGTGAAGCTTCCGCTGCTGCCTGCAAGTTCCAGTCTGCCCTTCCTGATGGCCTGATCTCTGAACTTAGGACATGCCTAACCAGCCCCACAGTCACATGAGCCAATTCCTTACACTAAATTTCTTAATACAGAGATCCTACTCATCTATTTCTCTGGTTTAACTCTAAGTGATAGACCAGCTCTTCACTAAATAAAGTCTAAACTCTATAGTCTAGCATTTGAGGCCTTTGATTACTTCCACCTAATCTATATTATCAGTATTATCTCTTATTAGGCCCTTGAACAAACCTCCCAAATTTCCCCCAAACTGAACTATTTATTTTGAAGGCAGCATGGTATAGAAAGAGCATGAATTTAAGAATTAGAGTTCAAGGACACCAGTGTGTCCTTGAGGAAAACATTTAACTCTCTGAGACTAAATTCCCCCATCCATATTATGAGAATCATAACCATTAAATTTAGGGTAGTATTAAGCTTAACTGAATAACACATGTATAACACCCAGGACAGTCCTGGAATAGTGTAGTTTAATAAATATTACTTATTATCCCAGCATAAAAATACATCTTCCCAACTCTGCCTCTATTTATATTATTCAATTTACTTTAATTCTTATCCTCTCCTTATATTCTGACTGTTAAATTTCCACCAAGACTTATTCTTTCCTGTTATCATCACCCTAGCTAAAGTGAGATATTCTTTATTTAAAATATGATAGTCATTGTATCACATTCACTTAACATTTTATATTAAAGTTGTCAAACATTTGTTGTCTTATGTAATATAGTGTAGTATATGACCTATACCTGATAAGGTGGCTATGTGTATACATCTCTTACCTACTTTATTTAATTACAAGCTCCTTGAGAAGCTTGTAATTTTGTATCTGAATTTTGTATTTTTTGGTGTATCCTATGAAGCATCTCGCATTGTGCTGTATACACAAATATTCTCTGCATTATCAGATTAACGAATAAAGAACTATCAGCTGTGAAATCTACTGACACAACAATCTAAAGACATCATATCCCTTCTCAATAACCCAAAACGTCAAGACAAATACCAAAAGGCAGCATTTGGCATTAGACTACTCTGGACTCAAATCTCAGTTCCTCCACATCCTAGCTGAATGGCCTTTTGAAAATTACTTAAATAGCTTCAGTCTCCTCTTTTATACAGAAAAATTATAATGCCTACTTCCAGCACTGTTAAGTTTAAAGTGGCAAAATAAATTTCAAATACCCAGCTGAATGCCTAGTTGTATCCTCCACTAAAACACGTTTGTTTTTGTCTCTTTTCCTACCACATGAGAAATGATTTCTACTGTAGCCAATTTCACATACATTCAAGTAATGAAAATTACTTGGGGTAGATTAGTTAAGATGCATTACAGCATTATAAAAAATGGAATAAATACTACTGCTCTTCCTTCCATTACAGAAAAATAAAATATAAAATTGAAAAAAGTTACCACTGGAAATGTCTGCAGATTATTATTATTAATAATACACCATTCAGGTATATTACTTTTTAGAGGATTTGGACATGGTAATAATCATTAGAGAATGAAGTAAAGGAGATGGAAGAGGCATATTATCCCTGGTAAATGACAGTAATATATTTTAAGAGAGTAAAGTGTTTTAATATAGTAAAACCATATAAGTACTGTTATATTTTCTCAGTTGTATAAAGTATTATTAAAGAGCGGGGTTTTTTTGGCATTGAAAGTACAGTAAACTAAGGACTAATTCTTAAAATGAGGATATATAGAAAGTTCTGGAAATCTGTATTTAAGAATTTTAGAAAGATATAAAAGGTAAGGATAGTTCCAGAAAAATGTATATTATTTTAAAAGGAACATTTTGAATAAGTGATTTTATTTCTTTCCAGCTCCTAAACTTACTATTAGATAAAGTTAAATATATTGCTTTAAAACTATTTTCTGATCACCTGTACTGTAGAAAAATACGGAATACTTATAACATGCTAAATAATCATAAAAATAAACAGAAAAACAACACAGTTAATGCCATAGGCAAATGTAAATTACACAGCTATCTTTATAGCCTCTTAAGTTACAGGACCATTGTTACTGATACACCCTTTTCCCAACTAAAGAAACAGAGATTAATAAGAAAAAAAGACCCAGTACAACAAAGCAAATGAAAGAGTTAGCTTAGTACAGCATGTACATTATACGAACTCAACTGCAGTTAATTTGATATAATTTCTTTCCTTAGTCTTATGATTTTAGACCATCATCTGAATCTTCATTATACTTTCTGAACATACCTTGACTTCTTTACTAACACCTCTAGTAAGTTTGCAGTGAGACTTGATGATCAGCAAAGAAGCATAAGATGTCCATCCCACAAAACCAAGAACGACATTGAAAGCCAAAAAGAATCTGTCGTAAGTGTGATAATAGGACAATCCTTTCAATGCAAGATTAATCAGCTCCTTGCAAACGGAGACCTATGGAGAAAGAAAAATATAACTCGCCACATGCAAAGACAAAGAAAATCTAAGTTTCAAAGGAAGAAAAATTATTAAAGTAACTATAGATGATGGATCAAAAACAGATTTTGATTGTTCAAGGATCTTCTTGCAAAGTATAAGAAAAATTCCTGAATAAAATAAATTTCTAAATCTTGATAAGAAAGGACATTTAAAATGCAAACTATCTATGAGATGTGCAATGATTTTAAATGATTCTGAATGATTCATTTTGTGGAAATTATCTTCAAATGACACATGAAAGAAATGGTTCTCTAATATAGGTCCCTGATAGGAGATGCCCACATTTACATTTTTTGACTTTCTCATAACAGATTACCCAAATCAGTTATAAAACATTATTAAAATGGCTTAATATTTTAGTGGAGAAGAATAGCTTGCCACTGTAAAACCGTAACAAAAATAAGCATTAGAAATGCCATCATACTACTTAGGCAATTTTAGAAACCAAAAATAGAATTCTTTCTTACTTTAAAATTATATGACCATTTAAAACAGAGAAAATTAATGAAAAACATAGTAGGGTAGGAGTTGGGAAAAGTCAGAGCTTCAGTATGAACCATTAGATTTCTAATAGTATGAAGCTAATTCTAAATGTACAGATAGGTCATGTTCTAAAATATTATACAAAAATAAGTTGGATGACAGAAGCTTGGAATATACTTTCTCATTATAGAGAACAATAACTGTTCATTTCCAATGTTAACCTAAAAAAATTTACCTATAACATTACCTGAAATAAGAGAAGTATGTCCATGTGGCTAAAGCAGCTACTTAGGAAATTCAACCCTTCCTTAAAGGTTCAGGAAAGCTCCCTGGCCTGCCCACTTTGCTCTCCATCACCATACCTGCCCCTCCCCATACCTGAATGATCAGCTATTTATTATATACAAGGCCTGCATACTTACTGCTTCATCATACTTTTTCTGTTTTATATAAGATCTTGCTTTTCTTAAAATGTTGAACTGTTTAGAATCAGAAAGCGAGCTACAAAAGAAAAAAATGCTTTAGGTTTAAAATGTTTCTTCATTTCAATTACATTTTTTCTTGGTACTTTGCTTAATTGAAAATAAAACGATGGTGAAAATTGAGAAAAGAAAGAAAGAAACAAACTGAGCCAAATTGTATCACTGCTGGTTATTTGAACTCTTCCAAGAAATAATTTATAATTAAATTTGGTTTTCTTGACTCAAAGTTTCAACTGCCAAACTCCACTTATGACAGTCATACAATACATCACTGGAAGAAATGTAATGCTCTGGCTAACACAGAAATTCTGATTAAATCAATGTAATTAATGGAACAACAAACGAGTAGTCTGATTTACAACACTCAGCTCTCTCATGCTCATGGTAGACACAACAGACAGGGCAGATTCATTATGGTGCTTTGTACCCTTGAGCCAGACAGGGCCTGACAATTTTCATTATCAAAGAGATTCGAGCAGGGCTTAACCAAGAATTAAAGTTAGTAAATAATTTGAATCTATTTGCTATTTTTGTATTATACCATATACTTTTTTGATTTTCCTATCTTTCATTTCTCTTTCCACCATTTCCCTGTCCTTGTTTTACCACAGTAAAAACCTTAAATACAAAGGAGAAATACTCATAATACTGCATAAGTAATTTTAAAATAAGTATATTTAAACACAAAATTGAATATATACTGCTTAACTAGCATCTACATTCTTAAAGTGAATACCTTCACATTTTTAAAGTGTAAAAAAGTTATTTAAGGATATATTAGGTTGGATCATTTGAAATTAATGTTTTTATATGTCAAAAACTACTAAATTAAATTTTGACAATTTCATATGGCTCAGTAATCACTTGCCTTCTACTTGGTTTCAGCAGCTTCTAAAGAGATAAGATGGAGACGTTGTAGAAAGTTCATCTTTTAAGCAATGTTATTAGTTTGGGTGGGTCACAGACATCTTACAGAATCTGAAACTCACTCTAGAAAAATAAATAATCCAAAATCTTACATATAACTTCAGAAAATTCAAGAACCCCAGAGCTCAACTATGAACTCTCTACAGTTCTATAGAGCCTTGATTAAGAATCTGTGCCTACTCCAAGGGATCCCAGATCTTTCAACTCATGGGAACCCAATCACTTTGTCAGATTGTAGGAAAATGCCCCACCCCTGGACTCAATGGGATATGGAAGAAAAAGGTACCAGGAAGCAAGAATACATGAAAAAAAAACAAGTTACTTCAAACTGTTGCCATGTTCCAGTTCTCTGTCCTTCAGACACCACACATTTTGGAATATCTTCCTAGAAGTCTTAGAAATGGAATTACTGGGACAAAAGGCACAGGCATTCTTTGAAGGCTACATCTAAGATAAATTTTCCAAAGTTCTATAAAACTCTTCTAAGTTGATCTTCCTTCTCCTTGCTCTAATCCACACCACTTCCTAAAATATTGATTACATCTTCTAATATAATTGAAATTGATATGGGTATATTATTGTCTACTTCATCAATTCTAAACTTCCTGGACTACTGATGACCATCTCCTTCTATTCTATTTAATTTCCCATTATTCCAAATATATACTCTCAGTTATAAAATGGTTAAGCTCTTCATTCTTCACCTATCTTGCATTCACGCCTGAGTTATTGTTCATAAAGATCCTCCCGTCTCTGCTTTCCAAAATCAAATCTTCATCATCCGTTATGGTCTACTCCAAATCTCACCCCACACCATTAGCACTTCAGTGTGGTCTCATCATCAATTTATTTCTCTTCAATTAAATTTTAACCTTCATGAGGGCCACTAATTATTTACATTAATATTAATAATACTCAGCAAAGTGCAAAGCACATAAAATGAACCAATAAATCTTAGTTGATTAAAATGCTATGAGGAGCTTCAAGATGGCAGAAGAGTAAGACACGGAGATCACCTTCCTCCCCACAAATACATCAGAAATACATCTACATGTGGAACAACTCCTACAGAACACCTACTAAACGCTGGCAGAAGACCTCAGACCTCCCAAAAGGTAAGAAGCTCCCCACTTACCTGGGTAGGGCAAAAGAAAAAAGAAAAAACAGAGACAAAAGAATAGGGACGGGACCTGCACCAGTGGGAGGGAGCTGTGAAGGAGGAAAGGTTTCCATACACTAGGAAGGCCCTTTGCAGGCGGAGACTGTGGGTGGCGGGGCAGGGAGCTTCGGAGCCACGGAGGAGAGCACAGCAACAAGGGTGCGGAGGGCAAAGAGGAGATTCCTGCACAAAGGATCGGTGCCGACCAGCACTCACCAGCCCGAGAGGCTTGCCTGCTCACCCGCCAGGACGGCGGGGGCTCGGAGCTGAGGCTCGGGCTTCGGTCGTATCCCAGCGAGAGGACTGGGGTTGTCGGTGTGATCACAGCCTCAAGGGGGCTAGTGCGCCACAGCTAGCTGGCGAGGGGCGGGGGGGTGGTCCTGGAAAAAGTCTGGAGCTGCCAAAGAGGCAAGAAACTTTTTCTTGCCTCTTTGTTTCCTGGTGTGCGAGGAGAGGGGATTAAGAACACCGCTTAAAGGAGCTCCAGAGATGCGCGCGAGTTGCGGCTATCAGCGCGGACCCCAGAGACGGGCATGAGATGCTAAGGCCGCTGCTGCAGCCACCAAGAAGCCTGTGTGCGAGCCCAGGTCACTGTCCACACCTCCCCTCCCAGGAGCCTGTGCAGCACGCCACTGCCAGGGTCCCGTGATCCAGGGAAAACTTCCCTGGGAGAACACACGGCGCCTCAGGCTGGTGCAACGTCATACTGTTCTCTGCCGCCGCAGGCTCGCCCCGCACTCCGTACCCCTCCCTCCCCCTGGCCTGAGTGAGCCAGAGCCCCCGAATCAGCTGCTCCTTTAACCCTATCCTATCTGAGCAAAGAACAGACGCCCTCAGGCGACCTACATGCAGAGGCGGAGCCAATTCCAAAGCTGAACCCTGGGAGCTGTGTGAACAAAGAGAAAGGTAAATCTCTCCCAGCAGCCTCAGGAACAGTGGATTAAATCTCCACAACTTGATGTACCCGCATCTGTGGAATACCTGAATAGACAACGAATCATCCCAAATTGAGGAGGTGGACTTTGGGAGCAACGATATATATGTTTTTTCCCCTTTTTCTCTTTTTGTGAGTCTGTATGTGTGTGCTTCTGTGTGTGATTTTGTCTGTATACTTTTGCTTTTACCATTTGTCCCAGGGTTCTGTCTGTCCGTTTATTTTTTATTTTTTTTAGTATAGTTTTTAGCACTTCTTATCATTGGTGGATTTGTGTTTTTGGTTTGGTAGCTCTACTCTTTTTTTAAACTATTACTTTAAAAAAACTTTTTTTTCAATGATTTTTTAATTTTTAATTTTAATAACTACTTTATTTTATTTAATCTCCTTTCTTCCTTCCTCCCTCCCTCCCTTTCTTTCTTTCTTTCTTTCGTCAGGGCTGTGCCTCTGAGGTGGGAGAGCCAAGTTGAGGACATTGGTCCACAAGAGACCTCCCAGCTCCACGTAATATCAAATGGCGAAAATCTCCCAGAGATCTCTATCTCAACGCCAAGAACCAGCTCCACTCAAGGACCAGCAAACTACAGTGCTGGACACCCTAAGCTAAACAACTAGCAAGACAGGAACACAACCCCATCCATTAGCAGAGAGGTTGCCTAAAATCATCATAAGGCCACAGAAACCCCAAAACACACCACCAGACGTGGACCTGCCCACCAGAAAGACAAGATCCAGCCTCATCCACCAGAACACAGGCACTACTCCCCTCCACCAGGAAGACTACACAACCCACTGAAGCAACCTTAGCCACTGGGGACAGATACCAAAAACAACAAGAACTATGAACCTGCAGTCTGCAAAAAGGAGATCGCAAACACAGTAAGTTAAGCAAAATGAGAAGACAGAGAAACACACAGCAGATGAAGGAGCAAGGTAAAAACCCACCAGACCTAACAAATGAAGAGGAAGTAGGCAGTCTACCTGAAAGAGAATTCAGAATAATGATAGTAAAGATGATCCAAAATCTTGGAAATAGAATGGAGAAAATACAAGAAACGTTTAACAAGGACCTAGAAGAACCAAACAGCAAACAAACAGTGATGAACAACACAATAAATGAAACTGAAAATTCTATAGAAGGGTTCAATAGCAAAATAACTGAAGCAGAAAAACGGATAAGTGACCTGGAAGATAAAATAGTGGAAATAAATACTGCAAAGCAGAATAAAGAGAAAGAATGAAAAGAACTGAGGACAGTGTCAGAGACCTCTGCGACAACATTAAACGCACCAACATTCAAATTATAGGGGTCCCAGAAGAAGAAAAGTAAAAGAAAGGGACTGAGAAAATATTTGAAGAGATTATAGAGGAAAACTTCCCTAATATGGGAAAGGAAATAGTTAATCAAGTCCAGGAAGCACAGAGAGTCCCATACAGGATAAAATCAAGGAGAAACATGCCAGGACACCTATCAATCAAACTATCAAAAATTAAATACAAAGAAAAAATATTAAAAGCAACAAGGGAAAAAAAACAAATAACATACAAGGGAATCCCCATAAGGTTAACAGCTGATCTTTCCGCAGACACTCTGCAAGCCAGAAGGGAGTGGCAGGATATATTTAAAGTGATGAAGGGGAAAAACCTACAACCAAGATTACTCTACCCAGCAAGTATCTCATTCAGATTTGACAGAGAAATTAAAAGCTTTACAGACAAGCAAAAGCTAAGAGAATTCAGTACCACCAAACCAGCAATTTACAACAAATGCTAAAGGAACCTCTCTAGGCAGGAAACACAAGAGAAGGAAAATACCTACAATAACAAACCCCAAACAATTAAGAAAATGGTAATAGGAACATACATATCGATAATTACCTTAAATGTAAGTGGATTAAATGCTCCAATGAAAAGACAGAGACTGGCTGAATGGATACAAAAATAAGACCCATATATATGCTGTCTACAACAGACCCACTTCAGACCTAGAGACACATACAGACTGAAAATAAGGGGATGGAAAAAGATATTGCATGCAAATGGAAATCAAGAGAGAGCTAGAGTAGCAATTCTCATAACAGACAAAATAGACTTTAAAACAAAGACTATTATCAGAGACAAAGAAGGACACTACATAACGATCAAGGGATCAAACCAAGAAGAAGATATAACAATTGTAAATATGTATGCACCCGACACAGGAGCAGCTCAATACACAAGGCAAATACTAACAGCCATAAAAGGGGAAATTGACAGTAACACAATCATAGTAAGAGACTTTAACACCCCACTTTCACCAATGGACAGATCACCCAAAAAGAAAATAAATAAGGAAACACAGGCTTCAAATGAAACATTAAACAAGATGGACTTAACTGATATTTATAGGACATTCCATCACCGAACAACAGAATACTCTTTCTTCTCAAGTGCTCATGGAACATTCTCCAGGATAGATCATATCTTGGGTGACAAATCCAGCCGTGGTAAATTTAAGAAAATTGAAATTGTATCAAGTATCTTTTCCAACCACAATGCTATGAGACTAGATATCAAATACAGGAAAAAATCTGTAAAAAATACAAACACATAGAGACTAAACAATACATTACTTAATAACCAAGAGATCACTGAAGAAATCAAAGAGCAAATCAAAAAATACCTAGAAACAAATGACAATGAAAACACGATGACCCAAAACCGATGGGATGAAGCAAAAGCAGTTCTAAGAGGGAAGTTTATAGCAATACAATCCTACCTTAAGAAACAAGAAACATCTGAAATAAACAACCTAACCTTACACCTAAAGCAATTAGAGAAAGAACAAAAAAACCCCAAAGTTAGCAGAAGGAAAGAAATCATAAAGATCAGATCAGAAATAAATGAAAAAGAAATGAAGGAAACTATAGAACAGATCAATAAAACTAAAAGCTGGTTCTTTGAGAAGATAAAGCATTAGCCAGACTCATCAAGCAAAAATGGGAGAAGACTCAAATCAATAGATTTAGAAATGAAAAAGGAGAAGTAACAACTGACACTGCAGAAATACAAAGGATCATGAGAGATTACTACAAGCAACTATCTGCCAATAAAATGGACAACCTGGAAGAAATGGACAAATTCTTAGAAATGCATAACCTGCTGAGACTGAACCAGGAAGAAATAGAAAATATGAACAGACCAATCAGAGGCACTGAAATTTGAACTGTGATTTAAAATCTTCCAACAAACAAAAGCCCAGGACCCGATGGCTTCACAGGCGAATTCTATCAAACATTTAGAGAAGAGCTAACACCTATCCTTCTCAAACTCTTTCAAAATATAGAAGATGGGGGAACACTCCCAAACTCATTCTACGAGCCCACCAGCACCCTGATACCAAAACCAGACAAAGATGTCACAAAGAAAGAAAACTACAGGCCAATATCACTGATGAACACAGATGCAAAAATCCTCAACAAAATACTAGCAAACAGAATCCAACAACACATTAAAAGGATCATACACCATGATCAAGTGGGGTTTATCCAGGAATGCAAGGATTCTTTAATATACGCTAATCAATGTGATACACCATGTTAACAAATTGAAGGAGAAAACCCATATGATCATCTCAATAGATGCAGAGAAAGCTTTAGACAAAATTCAACATCGATGTATGATAAAAACCCTCCAGAAAGTAGGCATAGAGAGAACTTACCTCAACATAATAAAGGCCATATATGACAAACCCACAGCCAACATCATCCTCAATGGTGAAAAACTGAAACCATTTCCTCTAAGATCAGGAACAAGACAAGGTTGTCCAATCTGACCACTATTATTCAACATAGTTTTGGAAGTTTTAGCCACAGCAATCAGAGAAGAAAAAGAAATAAAAGAAATCCAAGTCAGAAAAGAAGTAGGGCTGTCACTGTTTGCAGATGACATGATACTATACATAGAGAATCCTAAGGATGCTACCAGAAAACTACTAGAACTAATCAATGAATTTGGTAAAGTAGCAGGATACAAAATTAATGCACAGAAATCTCTTGCATTACTATACACTAATGATGAAAAATCTGAAAGTGAAATTAAGAAAACACGCCCATTTACCATTGTAACAAAAAGAATAAAATATCTAGGAATAAACTTACCTAAGGAGACAAAAGACCTGTATACAGAAAATTATAAGACACTGATGAAAGAAATTAAAGATGGTACAAATAGATGGAGAGTTATACCATGTTCTTGGATTGGAAGAATCAACATTGTGAAAATGACTCTACTACCCAAAGCAATCTACAGATTCAATGCAATCCCTATCAAACTACCACCAGCATTTTTCACAGAACTAGAACAAAAAATTTCACAATCTGTATGGAAACACAAAAGACCCCGAATAGCCAAAGCAATCTTGAGAAAGCAAAATGGAGCTGGAGGAATCAGGCTCCCTGACTTCAGACTATACTACAAAGCTACAGTAATCAAGACACTATGGTACTGGCACAAAAACAGAAATATAGATTAATGGAACAGGATAGAAAGCCCAGAGATAAAACCACGCACATATGGTCACCTTATCTTTGATAAAGGAGGCAAGAATATACAGTAGACAAAAGACAGCCTCTTCAATAAGTGGTGCTGGGAAAACTGGACAGCTACATGTAAAAGAATGAAATTAGAAAACTCCCTAATACCATACACAAAAATAAACTCAAAATAGATTAAAGACCTAAATGTAAGTCCACACACTATAAAATTCTTAGAGGAAAACATAGGCAGAACACTCCATGACATAAATCACAGCAAGATCCTTTTTGACCCACCTCCTAGAGAAATGGAAGTAAAAACAAAAATAAACAAATGGGACCTAATGAAACTTCAGTGCTTTTGCATAGCAAAGGAAACCATAAACAAGACGAAAAGACGACCCTCAGAATGGGAGAACACAGTTGCAAATGAAGCCAACTGACAAAGGATTAATCTCAAAAATTTACAAGCAGCTCATGCAGCTCAATATTTAAAAAAACAAACAACCCAATCAAAAATGGGCAGAAGACCTAAGTAGACATTTCTCTAAAGAAGATATAGAGATTGCCAACAAACACATGAAAGAATGCTCAGCATCATTAATCATTAGAGAAATGCAAATCAAAACTACAATATCATCTCAGACCAGTCAGAATGGCCATCATTAAAAAATCTACAAACAATAAATGCTGGAGAGAGTGTGGAGAAAAGGGCACCCTCTTGCACTGTTGGTGGGAATGTAAATTGATACAGCCACTATGGAGAAAAGTATGGCAGTTCTTTAAAAAACTAAACATAGAACTAACATACGACCCAGCAATCCAACTACTGGGCATATACCCTAAGAAAACCATAATTCAAAAAGAGTCATGTACCACAACGTTCACTGCAGCTCTATTTACAATAGTCAGGACATGGAAGCAACCTACGTTTCCATGGACAGATGAATGGATAAAGAAGATGTGGCACATATATACAGTGGAATATTACTCAGCCATAAAAGGAAACGAAATTGAGTTATTTGTAGTGAGGTGGATGGACCTAGAGGCTGTCATACAGAATGAAGTCAGAAAGAGAAAAACAAATACCATATGCTAATACTTATATATGGAATCAAAAAAAAAAAAAAAAAAGGTAATGAAGAACCTAGGGGCAAGACAGGAATAAAGACACAGACCTACTAGAGAATGGACTTGAGGACACGGGGAGGGGGAAGGGTAAGCTGGGACAAAGTGAGAGAGTGGTAATGTATATACGGACATATATACACTACCAAATGTAAAATACCTAGTGGAAAGTAGTTGCATAGCACAGGGAGATCAGCTTGCTGCTTTGTGACCAGGTAGAAGGGTGGGATAGGGAGGGTGGGAAAGAGGGAGATGGAAGAGGGAAGAGATATGGGGATATATGTATATGTATAACTGATTCACTTCATTATAAAGCAGAAACTAACACACCATTGTAAAACAATTATACTCCAATAAAGATGTTTAAAAAAATGCTATCAAAATATTGCAGACCTAAAAAAGGAAGAAAAATAAAAGAAAGTACCTTGCCATTCTTAAAGCACCTAACAATTTGCTAAACTAAATTTAAAAAGGGAAAAAAAGCTTGTCTGGAAATAAATTACTTAAGCTAATTTATGTTCTCAAGTGAAGTCTTAAAAAAATGAGGGCTTCCGTGGTGGCGCAGTGGTTGAGGGTCCGCCTGCCGATGGAGGGGACACGGTGTTCGTGCCCCGGTCCGGGAGGATCCCACGTGCTGCGGAGCGGCTGGGGCCGTGAGCCATGGCCGCTGAGCCTGCGCGTCCGGGGAGCCTGTGCGTCTGGGGAGCCTGTGCTCCGCAAGGGGAGAGGCCACAGCAGTGAGAGGCCCGCGTACCGCAAAAAAAAAAAAAAAAAAAAAAAAAAAAAAAGAGAAGAAATATTTTTAAAGAGAAATACTTGTTACATTACATTAAATACATATTTTATATGAAATATTACATTATATATGGAGTATTGGAAACCATGGTATGTCTAATTTATATTTTTCTAAATGGACTCTATAAATCTAGGGACATAACAAAGGTTCAGAATGTGTCTGGAATTCATCAAAATGTTCTATACAAACCTCACTGTTGCATTACATTAAAGACTCTTATAAACATGTTCCCCATGTAATTTTTTTAGTTTTCCATAAGTTGAGAACAAGTGCAAAATAAGTCTTAGTATCACATACTTTAAACATAAAGAAGTTTTGTGAGAAATAAAAAAAGTCCAGAATAAAAGGTACGTATTTTAACATCCATGTAAAAAAGACAAAACTAATAACAACAAAATAAGGGGGGTTGGCAAGGGAGTAATCAAAGGAGTAATGTATACAAATTAAAATGAATAAAGGGGAGCTGCACATGCCAATGCTGGTAAATCTTTAAAATTGTACTGAAGGGAAAAAAAGAATTGTAAAAAAAAAAAAATTGGTAGATTTTAAAAATAGGGATTCAATTATATTACACCACTTTATTTCTTAAGAAAAAAAGAGGATCTAAAGAAATATGGTAAAATGTTAACATTTTTTAAACCTGGATTGTAGGTTCAAGGATTTTTGTTATAGTCTTTATTCTTTTCAGTATGTTTGAATAATTTCATAATTAAAATAGAAAATATGTTAGCCAAAGGGATATATACATACACATACATAGGTACACATGATATGTATAGACAGATACATAAGAAACTGCAGCTACGCCTCCAGGAACAGACTGTAAAGACTGGAACACACCAGGCATGGGAACTTTTTATTATCATCTGTGATTTTTATTGTGAAGATGTATTATTATTTTTTTTAAAAAATTATTTACTTTGTTTTATTTATTTTTGTCTGTGTTGGGTCTTCGTTGCTGCGCACTGTCTTTCTCTAGTTGTGGCGAGCGGGGCCTACTCTTCGTTGTGGTGCACAGGCTTCTCATTGCAGTGGCTTCTCTTGGTGCGGAGCACAGGCTCTCGGTGTGCAGGCTTCAGTAGTTGCAGCACTTGGGCTCAGTAGTTGTCGCACACAGGCTTAGGTGCTCTGTGGCATGTAGGATCTTCCTGGACCAGGGATTGAACCTGTGCCCCCTGCATTGGCAGGCGGATTCTTAAACACTGCACCACCAGGGAAGTCCCAAGATGTATTACTTTTTCATTCACATTTTACTAACCTGATTTTTAAAATAATTAAAACATTAAAATTTAACTATAGTTTCTGGCTATGATGGAGAAGCTTTGGCATACCAATGCTCCCACCAGGAACAACCAGAAAGCCTGATAAAACAAAATTAAAAATAAATTTGAAGGTACTGGAGAGCTAGCAGACCCTTGATGGTCTTGAGACCATCAAGAATTGAAGGGTTTGGACCCTAGAAAGAAATTGCACAGAAAATTGTAACCCTTAGGGCATCCCTACACAAGGAAAAAGGCTGAGAATTTGGGCAGATGGCTGCTGCCAGGATGTAGAGAATCCAACAAAGCCTTTGGCAATCTTATCAGACTGTAGAGATTAAAATTAAGGTTTGCAGCATCCCATGAAGCCAGGACTTGAGGACCCAAAAGAGAATAAAAATAAGAGAACAATATACAATTTTCATTCTGGATTTTTTAAAAAAGACATGAAAAGAAGGTTATCTGGAATTACTTAAACTAATTTAATACAGATTCTGAAGTGAAGTCTTAAGAAAAATGAGAGAAGGGATTTTTATAAGCAAGAATTTATATATGGAGAACTCAGATAAAGAAACAGAGGCCAAGTGCTGTAAGAGGGAAGGTGAACTTTACACTCAGCTGAATTCTTCAGCTGTGTAGGACAAGAGGACAAGAAGTTGGGGAGAAGGCACCTGAAAAGTAGGACAGTAATCTCAAGATATATGAGAGATAAAATCTGGTGTTCAGGAGCCACATGAGAGGAAGAGCTCTAGCTAACACAACAAGCTTCAGCTGAGATCCCTGGGTGGCTTCACTCTAAGAGCAGAGACAAACCAGTGGGAAGAAGAGACAAAGAAACAAACTGCAACACAGCTTTGAGTCAGTTACTGCTCTGTGCCTGTCAGAGGTTAAGGTAAGACCTCTCCAGAGAATGAGATAATCCAGAGCTTCTAAAACTTTTAATGTACAATGATAAGGGTTCATTTAAAAACTACCAGGCTCAACAACAGGACCAACTGACAAAGGACAACAGTTACAAACTCACGAACAATACGGTTATTGGTGTTATCAAGTACAGACTTTAAAATAATTGTGGTTAATACATTCAATAATGGAGAATAAGACAGAAAACTGCACCACATAACTGGAATCTACTTTCTAAATAAATTGAAATAAAAATTCTAGAATTGAAAAACAAGTGATAACTGATAGCCACAAACTAGACAAAGCAAAAGAGAGATTTGGTATGTCAGAAGATAGGTCAATAGAAAATATCTTGCCTCAACCTTGAAGAGCAGAAAGAAAATACAGAAAAGACCATTTAAAAAATCAACCATACACATCACTGTGAACAGGAACATATATATATATATTTCTCCTGTATACACACACACACACACACACACACACACACACACACACATATACACACACACAATTGGAATCACAGAGAGGGAGAAGAGAGAGAATTTGGCAGAAGTAATATTTATGATAATAGCAACACAACATTTCTACATAGTAATTTGTATGAAAATTTTTCCTCTATTGACTAAATCTTTTATATTGAAAACATCAAGTTTTAAAAGAATCTATTATCAACATGTTAAGCTTAACTAAAAAGCGAAAGAGAAATAAATATTAATTGTGTACATTTCTTTGCTGTGATTGCTATTGTTTCATCTTTTTTCCATAGTTATTTGAACACTGTAGAAGAAACTAAACCATGTTTTAGAATTATCAAGACTTTCAGCATTTTTTCAGGGTTAACTAGTGTTTGGAGGGTGAAATCTCCTTAAAATGCTACCCTTAGAAGTATTATATATTCTTTACTCAGATTTTTTTTTTTTTTTTTTTTGTGGTATGCGGGCCTCTCACTGTTGTGGCCTCTCCCATTGCGGAGCACAGGCTCCAGATGCGCAGGCTCAACGGTCATGGCTCATGGGCCCAGCTGCTCCGCGGCATGTGGGATCTTCCCGGACCGGGGCACAAACTCATGTCCCCTGTGCATCAGCAGGCGGACTCTCAACCACTGCACCACCAGGGAAGCCCATTTACTCAGATTTTTATTACAAAGATATTTCATTTGCATTTACAAATGATATTTTAGAGATACCTAATGATATCTACTCCATTCCTTTATAGAATATCTACTTAAAGGAAAAACTATATCAAGAAGACAAAGACAGAAAAAGCGGAATGAAAAAGTATTTACAGAAAAATTTGCACTCCTTTAGACTGACCACTGACAAAGAATCTTATCTTTCATGTCATAATAAAGTAAATGAATATTTTCCAATGTATGTATGTGATGTCTAAAAGTTACTTTAAAAATATATATATATTTATTTATTTTTGGCTGCCTCGGGTCTTTGTTGATGCATGCAGGCTTTCTCTAGTTGTGGCGAGCAGGGGCTACTCTTCGTTATGGTGCACGGGCTTCTCATTGTGGTGGCTTCTCTTGCTGCAGAGCATGCGCTCTAGGTGCATGGGCTTCCATAGTTGTGGCTCGCGGGCTCTGGAGTGCAGGCTCAGTAGTTGTGGTGCACGGGCTTAGTTGCTCCGTGGCATGTAGAATCTTCCAGAACCAGGGCTCGAACCTGTGTCCCCTGCATTGGCAGGAGGATTCTTAACTACTGTGCTACCAGGGATTCTTAACTACTGTGCTAAAGAAGAATTTCGGGTTTGAGGCAGAAAATTACACTTTTAGTAAATAATTAGTAAATCAGTTGGATGAAGTGTTAGAAAGAGTCACATTAAAACAAATATTTAAAATTCAGTCCAAGGGAGGAATTTTAATCCATATCAGACAAAAAGAAATAAATATATTAAAAAGAATCAAAGTATCTTTTGTCATTTTAGTAGAAAATATTAATATTAAAATATTCTGTTAAAATTTATTTAAGTTCCCTGAATTTAAATAGTTTTTTTCAAATAAAATATAACAGATGTTTTGGCTTCTATTGGCAAGGTACAATATCTCCTTCCCATTTTCATTTTTTTCTAAAATATCTCTTAAGAGTCTTTTCTTGTTCTTTTCTCATTTCACAGAATTTGTTTCTTTTAATGTTTTTCTTATCTTACTTTAGCCTCTATACACACTTTTCAAATAGAAAGTGTTTTTTCCTCCTTTTTAAGATACTTTCACATGTAGCCAAACTATACTTTTTCTAGTCATGCAGCTCCATCTGCTGGTCATTCCTTGGCATAGACTCAGGGTCCATTAGACCCAATTTTAGTTTTGAGGGTTTTTTGAGCAGTTCTACTTGTCATAATGAATATTTCATGATTTTTATTCTTTCTTAGAGGTCTTTAAAATAGGAAAGGTGAAATTTACTTATTTTTTAAATAATAGGATAAAATAGGATATGCAATTACCATATGGATCCACTGGACCCTTTTACAAGTCTAAGATATGTTACAGGATCTTAGCAACCTTGTTCTTGCTATATTTTGACATGTTTGCTATTTCATCACCCTAGGAACTATTACATTATTCACCAATTATTCATGCTAGAAAAGACTAAATAAGACAATGGAAGAATGGTAGAGAGATATTATTAAACCTAAATCTAGTGATGCTGGTGAAATTAATCACATAAATAAAATCTCAAGACTGAATTTTCAGCTGTCAATATCCTAGATAAGTTTTCTTACATCTAAGAACTGATGAGTGAACAATATATTTCTACCAAGAAAAAGGAAATACGGTACTTATTCAAGAAGGAAGGACTTCATTGAACAATTATTTGTAACAAGAACCTGAGCTGTTTTACAAAAAGGATGTGTGACCACAGCATTCTTTCATCTTTTATGATGTTTATGTTCCTTCCAATAATTACTTGATATAGTTTCTAAGTGGACAATGCTAACATTAGGTGTATATATAAATGTGACTGGAAGGAAAGAGATGGTGTAGAAATGAAAAAAACTCATTGGATTATAGAAAAATAAAGAGCCCATTGTACTCAGATGATAAATGATGATAACGTTTTCCTGGTATAATGAACATATGTAACAGGGAAAACAGGATACTACTCATAATAGAAATAAAATATCCAGGAATAAAATAATGAGAAATGTATATTGGATGGGAAAAGAAAATTTTACTTAGGGACATAAGAGAAGATATAAATAAATAAATAAAGTTCAATATGTAAAAACATCAATTCTCTCCAAATTGCTTCCTAAATATAGTGTAATAACCAAAGAATTTTTCATATAATTCAGGTTGATGATTCTAAAATTTATATGGAAGAATAAATTTCTTTTTTATCTGTGCCCATAACTTTTATGATTTTGATTCATGCCAATGATTAGAATACCATTTGTTTTGTTTTTTGGGTTTTTTTTTGCCGCACTGTGTGGCTTACAGGATCTTAGTTCCCCAACCAGGGATTGAGCCCAGGCCCACGTCAGTGAAAGTGTCAAGTCCTAACCACTGGACCACCAGGGAACTGCCTATTTTTCGTTTCTTTTTAAATTATGTTTTATCAAAGCAATATATACATATAATTTTTTAAAATAAAAAACAGTACAGAGGGGTAAAATGACAATCAATGTGTCCCTGCCCCACCCTTCTCAGCTCTCAGTTCCCCAACCCAGAAATAAAAACTTTTACATGTGTCTGATTTTAGTTATTTTGGTAGTAACCCTCATTTTTCTTAATAATATGCTTTTATTACTATTTCTTTTTCAAAAATTTATTTATTTGTTTTTACTTTTGGCTGTATTGGGTCTTCGTTGTTGTACACGGGTTTTCTCTAGTTGTGGTGAGTGGGAGCTACTCTTTTTTGTAGTGCGAAGGCTTCTCATTGCAGTGGCTTCTCTTGTTGCAGAGCATGGGCTCTAGGCACGAGGGCTTCAGTAGTTGTGGCTCGTGGGCTCTAGAGTGCTGGCTCAGTAGTCGTGGCACATGGGCTTAGTTGCTCCACGGCATGTGGGATCTTCCTGGGCCAGGGCTCGAACCCTTGTCCCCTGCATTGGCGGGCGGATTCTTAACCACTGCACCACTAGAGAAGCCCTTATTACTATTTCTTGACTTGATAACCTGAGACCCTTGCTGTTGACTTCCTGCTGACTCTGTTCCTGCTGTCTCCTCCCACCTCAATATGGTTATATTACTATTTTTACCTCCTGGTGGCTATGTTGGTCACTTTAATAATCTAATACCCAAACCTCTATCTTGTTCTCTCAACTATAGCTGGAATCATCTCCATATTCTATTTTATGAGGACAACAGCACCACTATTATTCCATCTATATTTCTGCCTTCCAACCTGTAACCTTGTACATTGCCGAAGTTGGTAACATTTGCATTCTATTCTGTAATCATTATTAAGTCTTCCTTGCTTTGTCTAAGGTTTGACTCTAAAAGCTGAAAACCAATATTTACATTATTTATGATTACTTAAATGCTGTTCACTCAGTAGCAAAGTTTTATACTATAATTAAATTTTCTCATCTATTTCTTTGAAGCCTTGATCCACATGCCAATCTTCAAATCTTTCTTACAGTCCCAACAATTGTTCAAAATCATGTCACATCTTAGGTTGCTTCAGATTTGAAGCCTGCTTTTATTGTACAATTTAAAATGTTTCCTTTCCCCTTAAGTTTGCAGCATATGGGGGGTGAAGAAATGACACCTTCCAGTGTTTCCTCCAGCTTCTCATTCAGTGCATATATTACTTAAAATTCATTTCACTTCATTTGAGGTCTACTTGCTGTTCTAATTTGGAGGATTTGCCTCTCATTTGGACTATTCTTATACAATTTATCATTCCGTAAGTTTTTAGTTGCATTTTGCATTAAAAAAATGCATCCTATACTTTTTCTCATTTTGTAAAGTTTGTGCTGCATTTTAATTTATGGATACAACAGTTTCTCAGATATTTCTGAGGATTTTAATATTTTTAAGCTCTTTTCTATTCCTTCAGTTATCTATTTCCTTACAAGTCAATTCTTTGTTTTATGCAAGGCTTTTCTGGTCATACTGCAGGCTTTCAACGAATGATGATTTCCAGCCAGACAAGTTTGCAGGCAGGGTGGGTGAGCCAGTGGGTGAGAATCAACCATTCTGTTGGGCCCCCTGGTGACACAAAGCTAGCAGTGGCTCCGCAGGCAGGTGTTGAGCATGAAAGCAGGGGAAGTTCATGGTCAACTCCCGGGCCAAGTGGAGGAAGGTGGGCAATGTGCACTTGAACCCCTTCCAGAAGAGCATTTCCCTGATCAGTCTTTTTCAATTAGCTGATTTAAAGTAACTCTCAGTTACTTTCAATGTCCTGTGTATTTTCTTCATATCAAAAATTGATAATATATTTCTTGTTCATTTATTTATTTTGTTACTGTCTGACTATACCACTATATTACAAATAAACATGCATATGATATCTAAATGATATAATATAGGGCAAATTCTAATTGATAAAGACTTGGCTTATAGTCTTTATAAGTATATGTGCTAATCCTACAATTAGGGACACTCCACAAAAATAATTCTACCTTTGACATATGTAATATAATTAATTTCATATGGTCATAACTTGCAAAATCCTAATTTTGCTTTGTTTTTGCTCTCCTGTACACACACACACACACACACACACACACACACACACGCACACACGCAGGCTGCCATAGAGAATGATGTGATTACATGATTCAGAGGGCAATAGTTTCTAGTTTATGAATACTACACTAGTGCTATATAAGTTATGAAAAATAACTCCAATGAAGTCATTCAATCACATCCTTACCACCCATATTTCAAACAGTTTTTATTTATTTTGGTCAAGAGCAAAATCCTTCCTAATTAAATGTGAGTCCCTACTAACTGCAAACAAAGTCCAAGGAGGCTGAGTAAACTTCCTGGGTCAGTGGTGCAGTCACATTTATGACTCAAATCTCCCCATTCTCAATTCAAGGAAAGAACATCTTTCTGGATGTCAGACAAAATCTGCTACCCACCAAAATCTACTCTCCTCTTTTCCCAAGTAGTTGTCAGTGTTTCCCAGAATTGTCTGATTGGCCTTTTCTTGTCACTTTTTATATTCTCCCCAGAGCCTCCTACATGTTTAACAGTTTCTACCACCACCTTTATGCTGTTGGCTCCAAAATCTTAATAACCAATTCTCATCTTTATCTTGAGATCCAAGTCCTTATTTTTAACTAATTAACTGGTATCTTCAAATGTAAGTTGAACTCAGTAAATTCATCCTTACCTTTCATACTAGCTCTTCTTTCTTTCTATAAGCCATAATGGCACAAGCATCTTCCCAATCAACCAAACCAAGAGCCCCACACCTTCCCAGTCAAACCCTGTTGAATTTATCTCCTTAATGTTTCCTATATCTCTCTGCGCCCCTATATCTCCTCTACCAGCCATTCAAAGGTATATAGCATCTGGTTCATTATTTATAAAACAACAGAAGAGACTTTCATTTAGAAGACTGCACTAACGTACCCCAATAAGACAATGTTTCTAAGTACCTAATCTATCCTGTCAAGCTTTCAAACTCAGTGAAAAATTATTTCCTACAAGTTAATAAAAAATATAAGAGACTTACTTAAATGGTGTGAACAAAAATGGTAAAGTAGCTTCTTTTTTCTGAGTCATTTTCACCTGGGAACCAAGTATGAAAATACTTTATATTATAAATGAGAAAAAAATTAATTTCATTTTGAAATATAAACATCCATTGAAATGGTTCTTCAGGGACAGAAATAAATGGAATTTTGTGTTGCTATATTATTTCATAAATATCTAAAGAAAATGTTAATTATTATTGTACCATTACAATAAGCTGAGAATTAAGCATATCAAGCCTGCAAAATAACATATTGTAATGTAATTAAACTATACTTCTTTAATTCTTAGGAAACAAAATAAACCAAGCTGCATTAACACATTCTGTTATTAAGAATAACAGAAAGGGACGTCCCTGGTGGTGCAGTAGTTGAGAGTCTACCTTCTAGTACAGGGGACACGGGTTTGATCCCTGGTCCGGGAGGATCCCACATGCTGCGGAGCAACTAAGCTCGTGCACCACAACTACTGAGCCTGTGCTCTGGAGCCCGCGAGCCACAACTACTGAAGCCCGTGTACCCTAGAGCCCATGCGCCGCAACTGCTGAGCCCACGCACCACGACTACTGAAGCCCACGTGTTCTAGGGCTGGCATGCCACAACTACTGAGCCCACGTGCTGCAACTACTAAAGCCCATGTGCCTATAGCCCATGCTCCACAGCAGAGAAGCCCGTGCACTGCAATGAAGAGTAGCCCCTGCTCGCCGCAACTAGAGAAAGCCCGCGCACAGCAATGGAGACACAACGCAGCCAAAAACAAAAAAGAATAACAGAAAGTTTCAGTTAAATGGTCACTTCTTTAAGCTCTTAATGCATATACTAATATACATGGGATGACAAGAAATGTTGCAATCTCTAATCCTACTTCTACATGGCAAATTCCATTGATAAGGACTTGGTTTGTAGTCTTTATGAGCATATGTGGTACTCTAACAACTAGGGACACTCCTCAAATTCTACACCCTCAAACTGATTCATGGAACCTGCACCTCAGATAGGTGAAACTTTAGGACACTAGTTAAACACACAAAATTTAAAGATAATAAATTATAGAAAACCATTTCTTAAAATGCAAAATCAAATATTTTCACCTAAGATATGCAATTTTAAAATTGTAGTAGCGTCCATTTTTGTGTGTGGTCTTGTTTTACCTTGAACTGTTCCAGAATCTGTACTGCATTTGTAAACATGCTCTCTGCTTTGAAGAGATCGGTGCTGTTAAGTATATCCACAGGAAGGGTTCCCTGTAAGTAACAGACACTGATTTAATATTAGTACCAACAAAGCTCAAACTATTCTTATAAAACAAAACAGACTTACAAAGGAAGCAATAGAGATGACATATGGACAAATTCTTGGAATAATTAAACAAAAAATCTTTTTAAAAACCGTAACTAAAAAATGTTCTATTATTTTTTCTTACAAAGTAGATATAATAAAGTAAATAAAGGAAAAGAGATGAATTAAGTTCAATAAAACCTAACATTTATTGAAAGATTACTATGTGGCAGGCAGTGAACTAAAGGTGCTCTGCACACACAAAAACTTACTATGGTAGGCCACAGCCAGCTCACTTAAAAAGAAAAAAAAGACATAATAAGAAAAATAGGACTATACTACTATGCATAGTAACGGTAAGGATTGTTTTGAGAAACTTTGGTTTCAGTGACAGACATACACACACACTTATGACTATAGGGGTCATATCAGAGTTCTGATGTAGATGACATTATTTTTTTTAAGTTTGATTTGAAGGGCTAGAAAGAATGGCTGATGGGAAAGGATTTTGTTTGTTTTTTAGCTTTTCAGCATCCAGATCCCATTCTTAACAGCATTACCATTCTATGTTGAGATATCAGGTAGAGCATAGTAGGTCTCTAATGAGGCCCCCCCAGTCTTCCCTCACTGAAGGGTAGACAAATAACTGAGGCCAGACCACTCAAATGGTAGGCACTGGAATTTGACACTTGAGAGTCAAGGAACAGAGAGTACAACAGGTGTAATGCTACTCTCCTCTAGTGTCGGTGACCTTGCAGACTGGCCCTGCCATGGGACCATGGTGAGCTTCTTTCTCCTGAGTCTCGGAAGCACTCCTGGTTCCTGTTCATTTCCCAGTCTGGCTTTTGAGGACCCCTTTGATTTAGCAAACCAGCAATATCTTTTTAATAAATTTCCTTTAAATGGATTCAGTTTCTGCTGCTTACAATAAAAAATTACTTATATATTTTCATCATGTAACTAAAATACAAAGATATAAATCTATTTACATTTTAGAAAATAAAAAATTTTTAAGAAAAGCTATTAGGCTTGTGCTCCATGTTGTATTTCATACTTAATTATGAGGTGTTATATCTTTAGAAAGAAATATAAAGGAAAAAAGTTTTAAATGTAATCAAAGATAATTCAGAAACACATAAAAAGTAAATTTTACTGTACAATAATTTTTTTTTTAATTCTGAGAGTTGATAAGAAAATTGTATTCTTTACCACTGAATTAAGAGGGAAGGGAACTCCAATAAGAGCAGCCATCAGTGGTGCAATATCAGCCTACAAACAGAAGAAGTTCAAATCTAAGAAGTCGACAGAGATCAACAAGGAAAGTAAATAAACTAACTAATATTACTGTAGTTTGAAAAATAACCATGATATTCATTATTATCCATTACCTTCAAACATTTATTTAATACATAGTAGGTACTGATCTCTAAAAAATGTCATTTGCTAGAGGTACGTGAACTTATGAAAACTTAAATTTGACAAGAAACCACTAGGAGCCCCAAATGTAAAACACATAAAACAAAAAGTTACTTATTCTAGATGCTAAAAACTTGACCACTTTATGCAACAGTGTTTGAGTATTATGAGAAGGATGCTTTAAATAGAAAATAAATGGCAAAAATAGACTTTAACTAAAGAAATATATATATATATATATAAATTAAAGACAGTATGTATCAGAAGGAGGTTGGTTTGCACACCAGTGAAGTCCAGAAAAGATACAAACCAGATAAAAGACTCTTTGGACAAAAGACCTCAAATATCGTTTTGGAGAGCTCCCTTCAAGTCCAGTTTCCCAGAAGAGTTGTTCATGCTTTTTGTCTCCATGGCCTCACCTCCCCATCACTCCCCAGGCCACTCTAACTTGTTTTGACTCTTTATCATCCTGTAAATCTCTCTTCCTAAAGAGCTAATAACCTCCATTTTTCTACAACTAATTGATTGCTTTTATATTAGTCCATACAATTTTTCAGGGAGTAAAATACTTGGCTGTCAGAATGCCCAGTTACAAACACTTGTTTGTGATCTCTGAGACCTTGGGCAGGTTATTTAACCTCTCCAATGCTTCAGTTTCCTTATCAGTTAAAAAAGAAATAAAAGTTTCTCCCTTACAGAGTTATGCCAGGATCAAATGAGACTAAATTTATAAAGTACCTGGCGCATAATAGTCCTGCACTAACCGGTGGCTACAAATGCTGTTGTGATGAGTATAATCAGGTGACCTCTTGGCAGTACTGTGCGGACCACCCCCTCTTGGGCCTCTGTAACATTTCTCCACTGAGTGTCTCCAATCTCACTGTGGCTTCTTTCCAGATACCTTCTCTAGCCCCCATTTCAAATTGGAGTTTGGTCCCAGGCTCTCAGTCTTACTTTTTACCATCTAGACTCTCTTTACCATCTCACAGAACAATGAAAACTCCGTTGGCCGCCTAATCGCTTCCTCTCCTTCCCCCAGAATCCACCGTTGGCCTCCTCTGATCTAGTCTCCATGCTGCAGCCAGAGGAATCCTTTCACAGAAAATCACATCATGTCACTCCCCAGGCTTTGAATACTCCAAAGCCTTCCTCAGGCTTTAGGATTAACTCCATAGGGTCCGTGAGGCCCTGTGTGGCCCAGGGTTTACCTTATTCTGCGTCACGTCAAACCACAGTCTGTTGCTCTGTACACCCGCTTCCGTCAAGATCCTTTAAAATGCCATGTACCCTCTGCCAGAGTTCTGGGCACATGATGCTCCTTTGCCTGAAAAGCTCCCTTCCTCCTGCCTTGGCCTGGCAACTGCTACTCTTTCTTCGATCTCAGCCCAAGCCTCAATTTCTGAGGAAGCCTCTGCTGACCACACAGCCTAGGAGATATATTTGCTTTATCCTCTGATGGCTTCACAGGCCTCTTTCGTTGTACTTATCACGGCTATAATTTTATGTTCCTTTGTGTGATAAATACAAATAAAAGTAAAATTTATCTTATTCCTAAACTATAAGCTTCCTAGGGTAGGGAATGTGTCAGCTTTTATTCACCATTATATCCCTTATACAAAGTTTAATGTTAATGTGTTAATGTTTCAATATTTTCATGTTAATGTTTGCACGATGTTTAAACATACTGCAGACACACAACAGTGTTGGCAGAAGGAATGAATAAAGAATTCTCATCTAATGTAGATCTGAAGCAGTATTCAGAGAGCAATAGCTGAATCTACATTCAGTTTTTGATTATGATCCAGTCTATATAAAAAACATGTTCTTGTTTTATGGACTTCAAGTTATTCCTATCTCTTTGACAGTGATTTTTATTGCAAATTAATAGACTGCTATCTGATTCTATACATTGTCACTTACTTGGATAATAAGTATCCATCCTGAGCGAAGAGACCATTCTTTTTTTTTTTTTTTTTTTTTTTTTAGCGGTATGCGGGCCTCTCACTGTTGTGGCCTCTCCCGTTGCGGAGCACAGGCTCCGGACGCGCAGGCCTAGCAGCCATGGCTCACGGGCTTAGTTGCTCCGCGGCATGTGGGATCTTCCCGGACCAGGGCACGAACCCGTGTCTCCTGCATCGGCAGGCGGATTCTCAACCACTGCGCCACCAGGGAAGCCCGAGACCATTCTTAATATGCTGAGAAAGAACAGGCTTCTATAACCGTAAGCCTGAAAATGAGACCCTAGACCTTGGTTTATCCACCACAGTAAGGAATATCAGCTTGTGAGGTGACCTGGAGAAGTAAGGTATTCCCGCCATTTTGGAGGCCACATACCAACGATGCCATGCTTTCCACAAATAGTAAAGATGGCTGTCTATACAGAATATCTTCAACAAGAAAAATCTGTGCTTCATATTTACAGATAATGTTACTGGTCTAACTTGATTAGGTTGGCCACGCATTTTCCTATAATGTAAGGTTTCTAGCTGAGTAATCTATATACTCTTGTCACTTTTTCTCCATTGCATTTGTAAAAACTCTGGGTAGAATTAAAGGTAAAATGGGTGTTAATAAAAAAGAAATGGTCACTGACACACTAATAGGAGAGAAACCCATAATGGGGTTTTATTAGATCTGTGCTTAAAGCAACTAAGCAAGGCAACCATGACAAGAAATCACAGAAATGTAACAGGCATGCAAATTTTAATTTGAATAATAATTCTTTAATTAGCCAGTGTTATTTGGAGGGAGGGCATCTTCCCCTTTCACTTTTATTTGCGGCTGCTTTTTTTATTTTGCCAAAAGGAAGATTACCTGGGGTTAAGATATTCTCATTTAACAGGATTTCCTTTGGTAACTGAAATGTTTTAGAAAAATCTTTTATCATTATTAATATACCTTTTTTCCAGACTTTTTTGGTCTAAACTTCTTATAGATGAAATTAAATCAGAACATGATTAAATTTAATGAATACCTGATTGACATCGTGTCTCTTCCAGTTCTCCAATTTCCATTCTGAAAGATACAAATAAACACCAGAGCTGATGTTAAGAATTTTTTTAAAAAATAAATCATTTTATTATTATAAGTGGTCAGTGGAAAAAGAAAGTATTGGTAAAGTTCATTTTAAGCCAAGTATGAACAAAAAGCGTGCTTAAGAAGGAAGAGCTGTAAATTTTTTAAACTAGAATTTTAAAAGAATAACTGAAAAGTAAATATTTGATACTTTCTATGATAGTTTATTAATTTGGAAATAATTTGGAGATAATTGTTTCAAAACATCCAAAGGCTAAGGAAGGAAAGATGGAAGTAAAAGGCACAATGATAACAACTGTCAGCATGACTACACCTAAGGACAGCCCTGTTCCAGGGAATTATTACGGCAACCAATGCCCGTTAGTCAATCTAAGCTTTTCTTTCTTCTGTAATGAGAGCTGCTTGCAAAAGATTTGAAATTTTTTAGCTCTGATGCTCCTACCATCACTAATCCCAAATGTGAAAGTAATATAGTGAGTTACTATTAAAACTGCCTCATTCCCCTATCTTTCTACATATAAATTCAGAAATTTCAATCAACTGTAATCAAAACAAATGATTATGAGGCCATGTCTTGATTTTAAGACTTTGTTTTTGACTTTAAGATATATTACCCAAAGGGTTCTAAGGCATTTTTATGATGAAATTTCCTTTAATAAGCTAATAAAGTTTAAAAATATGATCCTAATTCTACCAGTCAGCTACTAAAAATTCAGACTAATCACCTAATGAGGAAAAACATGTACATTCCCTTTCTCTGTAACTTATGATACCAAATATCCATATAAGAAAAAAATACACTCTTTCAGTAATGATTCTTGAAGTCATATGATTCTAAAACGTTAAGTCACTGAGAAATCAACTGCCAAAAGAAAGTTCTGTCTCCTAAGTATTCAATAAAAACACACTATTTAACCTAGCTTCTATTTAGATTCAATCTAATCCATTTAACACAGAGCATAAGAATATAAAATGGTGCAGCTGCTTTGGAAAACAGTTTGGCAGTTTGCAAAAAATAAAACATATAGGAACACATGACCCGTTAATTCCACTCCTAGGTACCTGCCCAAGAGAAATAAAAACACATATGCACTCAAAAACTTTTACACAAATGTTCATTGCGTCATTATCATAACAGCCCAAATGTGGAAATGACCTAAATGTCCATAAGATGACAATGAAATATGGCACAGACATACAATGGAGAAAGAAGTAAGGAGTAACTGCTAATGGGAAGGGATTTGGGGAGGGGGGGGGGTGGCAATGAAATGTTTTATAATTAGATAGTAGAGGCGATTACATAATCTTGTGAAAATACTAAAAAAATTTAATCATACATTTTTAAAACATGAATTTGATGGTTTGAGAATTACATCTCAATAAAAAATAAACAAACAAACAAAAAGAAAGTGTGTAGGAAAATTTTATTATACAAACCCAAAAGTCTTCTATGGTAGAAATACCTAATACAGCTGGGAGTCCACATCCCTGGAGAAGGTTTTAAAAGGAACATTTCTAGGCCTTACCCAGACTCATGGAATCAAAATACCTACAGACAAGGTCTGGAAATCTGTAACTTTTTTTTTTTAATCTGTATTCTTAACAAGTGCTTTGAATGAGTCTGACACAACTAATCCAGAGAAAGGCATTTGAGAGGAATTTATTTTGTCCAACTAGTAAAAGCTTTGAAACGCTAAAATACCCTGACCTTACAAAATAACCAGAGCTCCAAGAAAAAGGAATTCCTTTTCGTCATGGATTGAGAAGCAAGGGAGGCTTGGGCAACAGAGAGAGCCTTCAAAAGTACTAGAGACAGGGCAAAATCTGTCCGGTTTTGAAATATCAATTGTGACATATGCGTGATTTATCTAATTGATAGTCTTTGCAGGAAAGAGCTAAGCCAAGGGTTTAATCTAAGTCCTGGAATAATAAGGTTTGTGAAAAAAAAACATTAAAACTTATACTTGAACTTTCACAAGGCAAATAACTAACAATTATATTTCAAGCTGAATATTATAAACCAAATAATATGAACTATACAAAAGTAATACATAGTAATGACACAAATATCAAAATGAAAGCTATAACTTGAAAAGTAATTTTTTTAAGTTAAACTTTGGTTTTATTTTAAAATGTCACATTTATGAAAACCATAAAGATAAATGTTCATACCCTGCAAATATGTATCATCAAATTTCTGAGCTAACACTTTTTGAGGATACTTGATTCCAGCTCCCCAAGTGACAAAAGGAGTACAAGTCTCTAAAGGATGACCAGCTCCATGGGAACCTACAAATAAGACACAAAGAGTAATAAGACAAGTATCAATATATAAGAATTAACTTATACCTAAATATTTTTTAATACTTAGTTTTAAAGAGTTGATCTCTATATAGCTAATTCTAGCCACCATACTCCAAAATGTTTGCATCTCTATATAACAATTAGTTTTTAAATATTCCCAAAGAAAGTCAGAGCATCAACAACAAACAGGCAAAAACAAAAAGCACAACATCCGTTGAGTGACTGGTTGAAAGAATAATAATAATAATAACAATAAGACTTGGAGGAGATGCCACCAGAGTAGCACCAAAGGCAGAAAGAACAGGGAAAGCTCCTTTGGGGAGTAACCACCCAAGTTTGAGGCCAGGTCTGCTCTGAAGAAGATAGCAAGGTCTCTATATGCTTTTCTTCCAGGCCACTCTGGCTGGTATAGCCAAAAGCCCTTTATAAAGTGGAACTGGCTCACAAGAATTCTACGTTGTGATTTGGTGACCCAAACCTCAGCTTTGCCTTATTTTGTTCTCTGTGTACACACTGTGTTTGCCTTGGGAATCTCACAGCGGGGACAGGCTCATCTAGTAGTACCCTCAGTAATACCACCTTAAACTCACCCTCTCTGCCATCACATACAGTTAATTCTAGGTGGATAATCAGTATTTTTTGTTTTCTTCACCACACTTTTCTCTAATTTCTCATGTTAAATGAGAGTATATTCCTTTCATAGTTAGAAGAAAGATTGTATAAGATCAATCTTTTATACACTAACATTTTATGCATGCTATTATGTGCTAGACAGTTTGCATAGACTAAGATATCTAATCCTCTTCAACATTACAAGATATTTCCAAGCTACATTTACCACTACTTTAATTGTAAAGTATATATCACTTAGAAACAGACTAACCCCAGTCTGTCATTCCATGGTCAGCAGTAAAGATAAATGCTGTTTTCCCATCACTTCCATAAAAATCTTTAAGAGTAGACACAATTTCTTTCAATCCCTCATCAACTATTTTAATATTGTTCAAATATTCCCTGTTTAAAAAGAAAGAGAAGAGAAAATTAAATAATAATTACATTAATTTGGAAAAATCAAATTTATTCAACATGAACTTAACTTATAAAGTCAATAACTTGTACTTTTAGATCTCATCTTTAATATTTTTTTAAATCAGAGCTCTTTAGAGTGTTAAAAGTAATTCTCTTCTCTTAAAGAAGTAAAAAAATCTGGAATCATTTTCAAAAATGATTTTTTAAAAGATATCGATTAGCAAATAGATTTTAAGGAATGCTTTTTAAGTCTCAAATGCAACAATGATGACTTTTAAGTTCATGCCTCTCATAATGTAAACTATATTGCTCTTTCCACATTAGTAATAGGTAAGCATCACTGTTTCAACTATAGAATATTTCCATCCCTTAGAGTGTTTGTGATATAAAACACTATAATATAATATATTTTGAACAAACTATATTTAAGCTTTCCATACAGTTGACCAAGGATGGTTTGGTATAAGTTCTATCACTTAAGACAATGCATTGTGTTAAAGAAGGGAAGCATGAGGTATTCATTACTGGCAGCTAACCAACAGGCTTTACAGTTAGACTAATCTAAATCAAATTCAAAATGAAGAATAAAAGTATAACATGAATTCTTCCTTTCTTATGGTCTGCAAAAGTGAGAAAAATAGTTGCTGTTTTATATAAGGAGTACTACTGAAACATCATATACAAAACTTCATACTGTTATCTCTAGATACAGCACTGATTAAATGGAACATAAGGAACAGCTAATTATGTCTTTTTGTGATATAAATATTAACACCATAAAAATGCTTTTTATTTCAAAATTAAAATACTTCTAAAATATAAGTTTTTTTCTCTCTGACTTGATAAATGAAGAATATGGAATACACATACAGGATATATTTTACTTATATTAATGTGCAGTGTGGTCACAGCACATGTGATTTTAGCCACTATATCATAGTACATCTCATATAAATGAGAACTTATTCTACTTTAGAGTTATTTAAAATATAAGTTCTGTTGTGATCATTATAATAATATTTTAAAAGTTCAAACAGGTGTTTCCCTCAAAACCATGAAAGTAAACACAGCATTAAAATTACCTTGACGATGGTCGGTGAGCATGTCCATTTGTATCTATTCCTAATAAATGTAAGAAAAAAACTATTTTGTCTTCATTTAATTTAGAAAACAAAGATTGGTTGTTTCTGGCAGCATGAAAGAATTCCTATATGCAACAAATCAGTTAAAAAAATTTAGTTCATTTATTTTATTTAAAAAGTAATTCCAATGAAAACATTTAATTAAATTTATACATAACTATAAAATTAAATGATCCTATTTTGTTTAAATTTGTCCTCAGGACCTACCAACACAAAGTACTTGTCAGTTCAGACATCTACGTTCAAATAACGAGTGAGCTATTTTCTGTGTTATAATTAGGCTGAAAAAAGGTTATAGAAAGGGAATCTCGATTTCATGAAGTTCTCATAACATTGAATAAAACATAGCAGATTGAAGAACTATTTTGACAAGAGTCAAAAGTAAAACGGGTGGCTTCCCTGGTGGCGCAGTGGTTGAGAGCCCGCCTGCCGATGCAGGGGACATGGGTTCGTGCCCCGGTCCGGGAAGATCCCACATGCCGCGGAGCGGCTGGGCCCATGAGCCAAGGCCGCTGAGCCTGCGCGTCTCGAGTCTGTGCTCCGCAACAGGAGAGGCCACAACAGTGAGAGGCCCGCGTACCGCAAAAACAAACAAACAAACATACAAAAAAACGGTACTAGTGGCAACAGTTTAAGAACGCTTTATGAGTTTAAAATGTTTTCATACTTCTGTTGTCCTATGTTACCACCCTAGTCCAACCATAGTCTCTCATTTGCAACATTGCAAATAGCCTCCTATTTCCTTTGTCCCAAGGCTAGAATCTGTTCTTCACATTGTATGATAGAAAAATGTCCACTTAATGAAATGAAATACGGTTCAAAAATGATTAATTTCATAATGATAAACTGGATTCATAAAGCCCTCTAAGAAAAGGATTCATCCTGTGCTTACATACACATGAACATGTAAGCAAGTACCTATGGAGAGTACTTTTAAATTATTTTAAATAAGTCAACAGGCTGCCAAGATATATAATTACTGTTCACATAAATTAACTATAGAAGATGTTAATTTTAAGAATAAGAGGTATTTAACTTTCCAACAAAAGTCTGAAGTATTTTTTCAGATAATTCTTCATTATTACAAACATTAAACATATAAATGGTGCCATTAGAGAAACCATCTAGTCAAGAATAGAAATAATTTTTTTAAAAAACATAAACATAATGCTACCAATCCTCCTTAAAAACGTAAAATGGCCCCCTAACTTTCATATATGTATGAAATGTATATTCTACCTAGCCCCTTTCAAACACATTCTAATTCGCCCCTAAGAAATTTTAAATCTAGATGGAAATGGCAAGTTTTTCAAGAGAAAGGAATTACATTCTAAAGATATAATTGAAAGCTGACAAGAAACAAAAAAACTTAGCAATTGAACTTGAGTCAAATTTACAATTTGTTTCATGACTGATAATATTCAGCTTTGTAAAAAGTGCTATTCATTCATATGTGGACACAAGATCTGGGAAGCCATGAAACTCCAATCTTACAGAGCTCAGCCTATTAGATTCCCACTGCCTTTTAAAAAGTTGGTCTTTTGTACCTAAGAGATAGAATACACTCCTAGCTTCTTTCCTCCCAAAATTTAGTATAATTATGCCCACCAACCCCACTTTTCTTAGCTCAAAGACAATCATTCATTTTTGTACTTAACAAATATTTATTATACCTCATGGGAGACTGCTAGATGACTACCCCAGCATGCAGTCTCCCTTTCTCTCCAAGTAAAACCTCTGATTTTATGGGACATGTCAGTGCTCCAAACTTAAAACCTACATATTTCCTATTCTCTCTCACAGCTACATGTGCCTTTTTGGTTATGGCCAATGAGATATAAGTCAAACATTTCAGTCAAAGGACTATGTGGACCTAAGGCTTTTTGAAATAAATTTAATTTAGTAGGAGAGAAGGTCCTTTTCAATTCCTCGTACTGTTGGTCTAAAACATTTAAAATAATGGCTGGAACTCCAGCATCTCAGGTCGTAAGACAACTTTGAAACTAAAACCATGCTCTGAGGATAGAAGAGAAACTTAGGAGACTGGGTCTTAACGACATTGTGGAACCACTATGGCAATCTTGGACTGCATCAATCTTGGGCTGCCTACTTCTGGCATTATCTTTTATTGAGATAGAACTTCTAAGCCATATTCTTTTTTCTATTACAGAGTTGAATTTAATCTAAATTAATCATGTATCTATGTACCAGACAATTCCATGATAGGAATTTAGATTTAACAATGTGAAAAAGTATCTCTGCCACAAGATGTATATAGCGTTGAAATTGTTTGGGTTTGTTTGTTGTTTTGTTTTGTTTTTAAATCCCCTTTTTGCATAAACAGTACAGAAATGCTTGTTAGATCCAATGGCTTATAATATAGACAGTTGTAAGCTTAAATAAAAGCAGTGTTCCTTTTAATCCTCTGGGATGTATTGGAACAGTTAGTCCTCACACATCTTTTTTTTCCATTCTTTTTTAGATTCTTTTCCCATAGGATTGAAATTGTTGCCAATGTATCAAAAATTACAGCATAGCATAATAAAGTACTAACATAGAGGTATTAAGGGAATATAGAAGAAGGATCTCTAAGTCAAACTGGAAGTGGGGTAAAGCAAAGGGAAGTCATGGAAGACCTAATAGAGGAGATGGCTATCGATATTTTACCACAATTTTTTTAAAAAGTGAGTAGAAATTGGCATATATTTGTAAACCGTTTGACTAGAATTAAGCATGAGTCTCTGGCCAGGGCACAAAGTCCAGGTTGGACCCTTGACTCCCTCTCTAGCCTGATCTCAGACTGTGCTCTAGTAAGTGTTCCTGCCATGCAAACCTCCCCTTTTTTCAGTTACCCAAATCCATTATGCTGGCTCTCCTTTCAGGGCCCAAGTTTACATAACGCTGTTGGCCTGAAATACTCTTCTCTATATGCAATCCAGATCCGTCCATTTCTTTGTCTCCTATACTTCTCCAGAGAGTATCTCAAAACTCTCAGAAAGTCTTCCTCTAACTGTTTATTTTAGATCAGAATTTTCTAAAGATATATTCTTAGTCCCTGCATTTTTCCTTCACACCATTTATCACTGTTGATGATTTCATATTTTTGTTATTACCTGATTAATGTACATGTCTCTATCATATCTTATGAAGTTGTGGGCAAATTTTTTTTCTGGTCACTATCATATCACCAACTAGCAGTGTTGAAGTAAAGTAAAAAAGGCATAAAATCAGGTCAGTCATTAGCAATATCTGCCTATCCACAAGGAATCAAATCCATGATTTTGGAACATTTTTGGCATGTTTATGAAATTAGAAGCCAAAGGTCTTTAAGCAGATACTAATATAAGTCAACTATATTAAGAAGTGATAGCAAAATAAATTGCTAATTATTTTTTTGAAGAAATTTTATTTAACTTGAAGGTTTTCCCTTTTGACAAAAGCATATGCTAAACGAAAAAATAAAGCTTCAAGGAAAAATATTCTGATAAAAGAAATAGGGTTTATCAAAGAACACATTGAGCACTTAATTCCTGATAAGTAAATACAAAGAAAAATGCAGACACATACTGATTGTTTACAAACAAACTATAAAAATGACTACATTATGGAGAAGTTCGCAATGTCAGTCCAAAGACACTACTGGTAAAAGGAAGAATCATTAAGGGTCAATCAATGAATGCTTCTTACAACAGATGAATTATGAGTTATAATTTGGAGATAAGAAAGAATAGATTGATAGAAAGGAGTGAGCCAACATCCACAGCTGAGATTTTCACACAATTTTTGAAAATATAAATTCTATTGGATTCTTGGTGAAGCTGTGATGATTGTCACTAACAGTCCAAAAAACTCGATATCTTAACAAAATTCAAATATTTTATTATGATTAACTTGTGAATTTGTTTTTGCTTATCTAATTTTTCTTTAAGGTACAAATTTTTTTAAACATCTATTTTATGTTATAATAAATGCATTAGATTTGAACAGCATTTTTCAGAAGACTTTCACACAAATCACATGGTCCCACTGCTTGTAAGAGACTGGTTCTGTGGTCAAAGAAAGACCAAGAAGGTTAACCTATGATAATTCAGCAAACTAGGAAAGAAAGGCAGGTTTCCTAAATCCAACCAAGGGCTCATTTTACTGTCAGAAACACAGAATTTAAGAGTTAACTTTTAAAAAAAATAAATCTATTTAATTAATTAATTTTTTTTTTTTTTTTTTCTGTAGTACGCGGGCCTCTCACTGTTGTGGCCTCTCCCTTTGTGGAGCACAGGCTCCGGACGCGCAGGCTCAGCGGCCATGGCTCACGGGCCCAGCCGTTCCGCGGCATGTGGGATCTTCCTGGACCGGGGCACGAACCCGTGTCCCCTGCATCAGCAGGCGGATTCTCAACCACTGCGCCACCAGGGAAGCCCTAATTTATTTATTTTTGACTGCATTGGGTCTTTGTTGCTGCGCACGGGCCTTCTCCAGTTGTGGGAGCTACTCTTTGTTGCGGTGCTTGGGCTTCCCATTGCAGTGGCCTCTCTCATTGCAGAGCACGGGCTCTAGGCACATGGGCTTCAGTAGTTGTGGCACGTGGGCTCAGCAGTTGTGGCTCGCAAGCTCCGGAGCACAGGCTCAGTAGTTGTGGCACACAGGCTCAGCTGCTCTGCGGCATGTGGGATCCTCCCAGACCAGGGATTGAACCCATGTCCCCTGCATTGGCAGGCGGATTCTCAACCACTGCGCCACCAGGGAAGCCCAGAGTTAACTTTTTAAAATTATTTTTTTAAACTTATACTAATTGGTTATTGTAGAATGTGTAATTTCCTAGAATCCAGTCTTTTTAAAATAGTATGCTACAATAAAGAACTTTCAAATTCATACAAGTAAAAAAAACTAAGATGCATTTACTAACAAATCAGTTTCTAGTATATTAGGTACAAATACGTGTGCTGTAGATTAGCCACTCAATAGCACGTACCTTCACATTATCAAAAACCCAGGTATCCAGTTTTGTTACATCCTGGGCACCAAAATCCTCACTGTAAGCGTCATAATTATGTGCAAAAACATGGTTTCTACCAGCACCTGAAAAGGAAATTTGGAGAAAAAAATTTTTAATGATCTTCCATGGACCATAGTTTATACTATAACATATGCTGTTGTTTTTGTTCTCACAGTAACATATTCCAATTTTACAGATACACTACAAGTGAGTTAATTAACTTGCCAAAGTCATAGTGCTAATGAATACATGACAGCACAAAAGTAAACACCAAAGTTTGTCTCCCTGTAAGGATTAAACTGTCCAAAGAATTTGTACATCTAAGGATGGTACAATCTAAAATAGATGAAATCATTTGTTTTACAAAATTCCCTAACCAAGAAGAAAATTCAAATATTTCAATTCTTTTATTCATAAAATATGTGCATTTTCCTCAGTATAAGGGAATAAATATTGCTTATTGCCAAATAGTTTGAAAGGGTCAACAAATATATTAATCTTACACATTTGTAGGATTTTATTAAGAATCTAATCAACTTAGTGAATTTCTGAGTTAGGCTCTTACAGCTCATAAGTAAGAGATATAACAAAATGATGACAAATCTCTTATAATATCAGCTTAGCTCTAATGATACTATTCTACTGTTCAGCCATTCTACTTCCCACATTCTAAGTAAAGATCTGAGTGGGTCTGTGGGTTGCCATAAGAAATGGAACATTCTTATTCGATTATCTCCAATCCAGGCTTCCTGTCCTATCAACTGTAGTCAGAAGTAGGGAGGTAAGTTTGGTAGCCCTAGCAACTTAATCCATCCTCACCACCACCAGTCTCCCCAAAAGCTTAACTGCTTTCCAAAGAAGGGAGTATATAAATGGCAAGCGGTATGAGTTTTTTGACCTGCTCTACACAATAATGTTCTGTGACTATCATACAGAAAATTCTGAATATCTGTTTTGCTTTTGAGACATATAATAATCTTTAGTAATTACAATTATTTTATTATATTCTTGACTAAGTGTAAACCTTCTCATTAGGTGAAATGATCATAATGCTCTCCCTAAAAAGCATTTAATGACATAAAATTCAAATGGAATCCAACTGATTTTAGAAAATAATGTAAATGAATTTTCTAATCAAGAGATGTTCTAATACTTGCAGATTCATGCACAGAAATACAACAAATACAACAAATCCAAATGGCATGACCCTGAATATATGCAAATAGAAGTTACAAATATAAATTTTAACATTTAAATGTTTATGTGACTATCCACTAACTTCTTAGTAATAATCTATCAAAGTAAAATGAACCAGACATCCACATCATCATCATAATGAGGAGTTATCATCATCATAATAAGCATTTTGCTAAATGTTTCACATGAATTATTTAATCCCCAAAACAAACCTAGAAGATAGAAATTATTATTATTATCACATTTTACAGAAAAGAACACTGAAATTCAGAGAAGTTATCTAACTTGCCCAAGATTAAAAAGCTGTTAGAGGTTAAGAGTCATATACCATTTCATTGAATCCAAGGTACTAAAAACTGTATAATTCAACATTTCAAGTACAACTAAGAAGGAAAAAAATCAAACTGACATGTCTAGCTATTGTAATATACACCCTTATTTCAGAGGTGTTAAATATGTAAAAACATGTATTTCAAAATCAATAAAACATAGTATATATTTTAAATTACCATATTGATTTATTGCCTATTTAGTAGCTGAGGAAATATAATCAATGACTTTTACCTTTGGCAAACATAGCCAAGATGTCTGGGCTCCCCCAGCACCATGTGTGCCTGGTTTCATTAATAAGAGAATCAAATTCTACAGGATTTTCCTTCCATCCTTCAGGTAATTGAGAAAAAAAGCAAACAATGACAAAAGTAATATATACATGATGAAATATTAGTATATCCCCTAAAGAAATATTTTTCAAATAATAACAATGAGGATTAATTGCAGAACAAATGCAAAACTAATAACAGATTTTGTTACATGTATTATATTACAATTTTTTTTTAAAAGCTTACAATAGATCATTTACTTCTTACTAAAATATAGAATCACTTTTGACCTTTCGAGTGTTAAGATCTAGGAAATCCATGAATCCATCCAATCATATTCTATCAATAGCACAGGATGATAAAAAGCTAAAGCTTAATTCTTGAGTCAATCCCAGTGTGTGTTTATGTGAGTTAGGCATGCTAAAATACTTGTCAAAAGCATCTCAAGGGCTTCACTGGTGGCGCAGTGGTTGAGAGTCCGCCTGCCGATGCAGGGGACACGGGTTTGTGCCCCGGTCCGGGAGGATCCCACATGCCGCGGAGCGGCTGGGCCCGTGAGCCATGGCCGCTGAGCCTGCGCGTCCGGAGCCTGTGCTCCGCAACGGGAGAGGCCACAACAGTGAGAGGCCCACGTACCGCCAAAAAAAAAAAAATCATCTCAAAACAGGGACTTCCCTGGTGGTCCAGTGGTTAAGACTCCATGCTTCCACTGTAGGGGGCATAGGTTCGGTCCCTGGTCAGGGAACTAAGATCCCACATGCCACACAGCATGGGCAAAAGAAAAAGTATCTCAAAACATACTTCACTTTGTGTCATGATTCAGTATTAAAGAAGCAATATTTTTGCAATAAATTTTTCATGTGATAAAATCATCTAAATAGACAATACCTCTGGCAACTGCACTGACGTCTTCATAAAACCCTGCTATCAGGGCTACATGGCCTGGCCGAGATTCAGTTGGCACACGTGTGTGAGATATCCCCCAGCTGCCTTCATGCATTATGATATTCCTAAAAGACATTACAGATGAATAGTTAACATAGACTATGATCAAATGCTCTGTTAAGGCTTCAGAAAAATAAGATTACTTAAGGAATCCAGTCAAAAGAGTGAGTCAAAATTTAAGAAGGAAAGAAATCCTTCTGATCCCACTTGAGCCCAGTACTATCCCTCCCACCAGCTGGATTCAGTAGCACAAGAAAGCCCAGGTGAGACAAAGAACCACTCAACCACTGTACAGGATCACAAGACAAAATACACCATTATTGTTTAAAGCCACAAAGTATTGAAATGGTATGTTACGTAAGAAATCATTGATATACACAATAGTATTTTGTCAATGTTATATTTTATTAGGTGTGATGGTGGTTAAATTATCTTCCTAAATTTGAGATTAAAACAGGCCAAAATTTCTTTTGCTAAAATGTATTAACATTCTTTAAGTTGTCTAACTTGTCTAAAGTGATTTGCAAAATTTGGGGGAAAATGCAAAACTATCAGTAATGCTGTTGCAGGTGAAAGGCCAGCAGAGCAACAAGTTATAAAACACTAATTCATTGGTAACAACTCAAGATAAACTTTCACCTCTCAAAATGTTCTGTAGAAAAGTATCTAAAAGTGCTGGTTTAGATACTTCTCATAATAAAACCAACTTTGGTCAAATATATACATAAAAAGTAAAAGGCTTAAAAAACCATTGAACCACCTGCTGAGGGAGAAATATTTTTTAACTTCTTCAGTTATATAATGGAAACTGAACCCAAACAGAGAGAGGAAGGTATAAAGAAATGTGGATACTTCTGTTGAAAACATTTTGATCAGATCATATTTTTTACTTTTTTTTTTTTTTTTTTTTGCGGTATGCGGGCCTCTCACTGTGTGGCCTCTCCCGTTGCGGAGCACAGGCTCCGGACGCGCAGGCCTAGCGGCCATGGCTCACGGGCTTAGTTGCTCCGCGACATGTAGGATCTTCCCGGACCAGGGAACGAACCCGTGTCTCCTGCATCGGCAGGCGGATTCTCAACCACTGCGCCACCAGGGAAGCCCCAGATCATATTTTTTAAAAAACAGTGAGGAACAAATAAAACCTTTCAAAAAAAAAAAAGGTTTAGAAGAAGCTAGAATGGCATACAACACAAGGCACATCAACTGTGAGCCCTTCGCCCTCTATGTAACACCCCAAGGAGAAGCAAGTGGTACCAGAAAGCCTTGCCTTTGCCTTAACAACCAGTATATTTTATATCTTATTAATTTTGCAATGAACTATATTTCTCTCCTTTCTCTGACAACTAAGAAATTAAACCAAATATATCACCCCAATTTTTAAACTAGTCATAGAAATTTATGTTACACATTTTTGTGTACTGAACTTAACCCAGGCTTGATCTTATTTTCCTACTCATATTTTCCTATTGCCCTGAGTTGCTCATTTATTTGCATACTTTAGTATATTATGCATTTCTTTGAGGCACCATAAATTTATTCCTGGAAATTCAACATAGAATTCAGGTTCATTCATTCTTCTAGCAGTCAACAAATATTTATTAATTGCCTATATGTTCTAGGAACTAGAGATAAAGTGTTACATAAAACAAAGTCCCAGCCTTAGTGGAAGTTGCACATGCTAAGTAGTACTATAAAGAAAATTGAAATAGGGTAAAGAGATAGAAAGAAATCATGACAGGGGCAGGAGAAAGATAGATGATTTTACATAAATTTCCCCTTGAATTTGAGTTTTAATCTCTCTACAACAGCATTAGGAAGGGCTTTTGAGGGGCTTGCTATGAATCAGAAAAAGAACAGTTGATTGCAGGAGTCCCCTAAGCCCCCAAAATTAAACACTTCTTTTCAAAGCCACTTAATAGAATCCAAAATTACATTATGTAGTGATATAGACTTGGAAGGGCTTTATATATTTTATAGAAGATGTATTTTGAGTTGAAGTCTATATTTTCTAGTTAAACACCTTTGTTAATTGGTAATTCACTAATATTTATGCTTGTCATTAATAAGAAAAGGACAATATAGTGAGTTGTAAGCCAGGTTTCAGAACTTAGGACAAGTTAGGCCAAGCAGCTAAGGTCATTCATTTCGATTCACCTGATATCAACTTCCAGAATAAGAGAAATAACTCCTAGAAGGAAATAAACTTGCTAATCTCTATGGCAAAGGCCAATGTATATGTGCCCTATTCTCCTTCTCATCATCACTCCTCTACCCAACATGAGATAAACAGTATTAGCATAACATTTTCCAGAGATGTCTTTGTACCAGTTGACATGCTTACCTAATAAATGGTGCCCTAGGATTTCCATTTTCATCTAATTCGTAAAGTTTATCTGCTCGCAGGCCATCAGCAACAAACAGCACTAATCTTTTCGCTGGGGGAGGCAATGGCGTAAACTGAGGAGTCATTCCATGAACCAAAGGAGATGTAAAATAAATGTCAAAGATGGAGGCGAAGAACACCAAATGTATGAGCAATCCCAAAATAATATACAGCAGCATATCCCGTGTAACTAATCTTCAAGAAAAACTGAAAAGAGTGAACAAAATTAAATTTGGGTAAGCCTTAGTGCAATCATATATATTTTCACTTATTTTGATGACTACATATAGATTGAATATTTTAAAATATTACATAACACAGTTTCACCTTCATTTATGATGGTAACAAGCATTATTTAATAATGAGATAATACAGAAATAAAATATATGATAAAGTACACTCAAGCAAAAAGAAAAGTTCAAGTATCATAAGTAATTAGCACCAATAAACTATTTATAATAAACTTAAATGCATACTAAGCTCATAAAAACTAACATAGGATCAAAAACCAAAGAATTAAATGAGTCCTAAAATGAGTTAGGTTTCATTCAAATCAAATCCTGTATAAAACAGAAAATATAACTCATGGTCGTCTTGGTTACCCATGTGACAACCATTGATATTCTCAGAATTTAACATTATTTAACTATTTGTGCTTCTTTTTTTGTTTTTTTTTGACTTTTGGTTATCAGCTCAGGACAGTTTTCGCTTCTCTTGACTATCACCAAGTTGAGCAGACAACATGCATTTTGTCCATTTAGTAGGGGAAGGAAAAAGTAGTTAAATTTCATCTTTGCTTCAGAAGATTTACACTCATTAAGGGAACACTTTATTTTAGTTCCCTGAACCAATACAAAAAAGCAGAAGGTTACATTCATTCATTCAGTAAAAATGTTCTGTGCACTTATTAAGCGCATAATTGTGTGCTGGGGAACTACACCAAAGTGACACAGTCACAAATCTGATAAGCTTACAAATACTCAGGGAAGGAAAACTACGCAATGTGAAACATTTAAACAATACATTTAAAGTATACCATTAACTGCCTGAATCAATGGGAGTCCATGGGAGTGCTTTTCAAGCCAGTCTACAATTTGCTTTTGTTGGTGAATCTCTATCCAGATTACAAATAACAGCAAAGTACTCTAACTTGTCCTTGTAATGTAACTGCATTAGTTACGCATAGTGATGCTTGGCTGAAAAACACTAAAGATGAGTTAATTTAATTACAGATATATCTTATTCTTCCTGGCCTGAAGAAGTACATTATGAAAGGAAAGGGTGGCAAAATATCCTGCAAAAAAACTGAAACACTGAGGAAAAAACCTTATCAAAGTCAAGCATATAATAAAATAATAAAATAAAATAGAGAAAATGGTCAAATTATGGACCACTTTTTTCTTGGGAGAATCAAGAGTCAACTAAATATCAGAAATATTCCACAAACTATGAAAGTCCCTTACTGAGTAGATGCTATTCTGCAATCTAAGGCAACACTCTCAGAATAAATATGTATTTTCCCTATGAGCTTTGACTACATAGCAACTCCCATCTTAATAATAGCAATCTGATTATAAAAATAAAATCACTGTGGTAAGTTTGGAAATATAGAAAAATTGCCTACAATTCTACTACCTGAAGAAAAATCTGTTCACAGTTTCTTACAATTTTTATCCTATCTACATTTTTATAGAGGCTCACAATTTTATATAGATATTTTCCTTTATTATACATTAACATTTCTGTTATTTAAAAAAAACAACCACCTTTTCCTACACATCATTTACCATTACCATGACTCTATTCTATGGGTGCATTTTAATCTTCCTGATCACCCCCATATTGTTAAGCAGGTTTTTACTATTAAAAGTATCGATGTGATTAATCTAAATTTATATATAATTTTTATGTTAATTTTTTAGACATTTCACATTGTGCTTAGAGATACTGCCTATAAGTACAGTCACTGAATCAAAGGCTATGAACATCTTTAAGGCCTTTGATATGCTATATATGGAAATAAGTGTTTCAGCTGACTACTGATTCTCCTAATGATAAAGTAAACACTTGCAATGTATATTTCTCTTGCTTATCTCACAAGCCCTCCTGAAGAAAAAGTCATAACTTCAAATACACACAGTACAACAAACTAAATGTGATGAATTAAAAAGGAGACATTAAGTAGAATATTCTAAAGGACAAGATTTCAAACATGGAAATTATTATTAATATCAGTGTTTCAAGAGAGGAGGGTGTGGTCAACTTTATCAGATAAACTTAAACACTGGAGTAAGAGCAGGGCAGCAAACTGAAGTCCTTGTTAACCTTACTGAGGAATTTCAACAGAGTAGTGAGAGGTAAGCCCCATGAACGTGCTTGCTCGGAAGTAAATGGGAGGTCAGGGAGGGAAAGACAGTGGGATGAGTACAGCTCTTCGGGAGAATGCTAAGTCTCAAGAAAAGTTCTTTTCTTAAATGAAAATTGATGTATGGCCAATAGAGGGTTTTCCTCAGCTACGAGACACTAGATCTGTGTGCTGAGGAATGATTTCAAATGTAGAAAGAAATTAATGCTGCAACAGAAAGGTAGAGTAACTGCAGGAGTTAAAAATCCTTGTGAAAGCAAGAAGAGCTGGAGCCTAGAGCACAGTGGAGCAGCTGGACCACCCTGTTGTGCCTGGGACACCCCCCTCCACCCTTTGGGCACTGGAAGTCTTGCATCCAGGGAAACCGCTCAGTTCCAAGTGAACTATCTCTGGGCTCTTCAGCTGGCTCTTCCCATGCCGGGCTCCTTATTTTTCACACCATCTTCTCAAATGTCGCCTCCTCAAGGTTTCTACACCACCCTAAAGTAGACCCTTTCCTCATTTTCCCTGATTTAAACAATGACACACTCTGTATTTATTGTTGAAATTTACTTAGTGATTCTCTTCCGCTAGAATATAAGCCCCATAAGGACACAGATTGATATCTTGTTCACCACTGTTATGTCCTACCTACTGAGAAAGTAGGCGCTCAATCAATGCTTTTTAAGGAACTTATTAAAATGAATGGCGAAGTAATTTTGGCTAAAATGAATCCTACTTCAACAACGTTTATTCAAAACCTACTATTTTGCAAGTATTTTGCTCAGCAACAGAATTTGAAAGGTGAATAGACATGGACCACATGTCCGTGTTGAATACGCATGACCACATGTTTTAGTAGGACCACAAAGAACAAGGCGAAGAACACAGCCAAAGCAAGGAAAGGCTCTGAAGATATGTGGGATATTAGGCAATCAAAAGATGTATGCAAAAATACAATATCTATTAGCCCACTTTTCAAAGCTAACAAGGAGTCCTGTGATAATTCTTTCAGATCCAAAAAATTACCTACTAATATATGCTTTTAACCATTTATTTAATATATGCATATTAAATAAAAATTACCACTAGTTCATACAATTGTTTTTCTTTTGAGTATAAGGGTTCTTGTTATAATACATTCCAGTTATTCAGAGTTAATTATTCTAAGGTCAATAGTCTTACTAAATTTTTTCTGATGCACTTTAATGAATGGCATCTATTTTTTAATTTTTCAATCAACTTTATTAAAGTATAATTTATATACAAAAATGGACATTTTACATTTTATAAGTTTTGACCAATATATACACTCATATAACCAACCACCAGAATCAAGATATAGAATATTTTTATAATTCCAAGAAGTTCCCCCATGTCCCTCTGCAGTCAAACCCTGTCCCCACAGCTCTGACCATAAGCAATCACTGCCTTCTGTGATGCAAGATTAATTTTTAGAATTCGAAAGTGTCACTGAGATGGAATCATGCAGTATGTATTTATTGTATCTGCTTTCATTCAGCATTACATTTTTGAGATTCATGCACGGCTGTGATTCAGTTGTTTGTTCCTTTTTAATACCGAGAAGGAACCATTGTATGGATATACTACAGATTGTTTACCTATTCACCTCCTGATGGATATGTGAATTGTTTCCAGTTCTGGGCTATTACAAATAAAGCTTCTATGAACAGTAAATGACTCTGTGAATATATGCTTTCATTTCTCTTGAACAAATATGCAGAATTAGAATTGCTGGGTTAAATGGTAAGCAGATGTTTAAACGTATAAAAAGAACTGCCAAACTTTTTCCAAACTGTTTAATACACCTACAAGCAATGTCTTTAAGTGTTTTAAAACTTTATTTTATTGACAATCTGTAATTTGGCTATAAATGTCATTTTAGAATTTACTTTTATAGTAAGTATAATGTGCTTTATAATTTCTTATATATTGTTATAATGTTTTCCCCCACTCTTGAGTATATTCAATTACAGTGAGTTAGTGGGAGTGTAGTGGTAAACTATTGTGGTTTTAATTTACCCTTCCCTGATGACCAATAACATCGAGCAACTTCTCATGCAGTTAATGAACTTTTTAAAATCCTCTTTATTTTCCCTCTTCACTTTTTAAAGTGTTTTTCAAATAGCAGTACTTTTAAATTCTGATTAATTCAATTAATTTTCTTTTGGCGATTGTATTTTGTGTCCCACCTGAGGAATTTTTGTAAATGACAACACTTTAGTATAGATTTTTAACACTTTTATTTTCAAACAATTCCAAATTCAGAGAAAAACTGCAATAGTGGTGTGAACATTCACACACCCCTTAGCCATATACATCTTACGTTAACATTTTTCCCACTTGCTTTATCATTTTCTCCCTCTTGCCTCTCTGGCCCCTGCCTCACCTCTTTAACTTACCCCTCCCATGTGTGCGGGTGGGAGGTTTGGGGGATGTGTGTGTCATATAATATTGTTTCTGAACCATGTGAAGATAAAGTTGTATACACTATGGCCCTTTACCCCTGAATACTTCAGTGTTTATTTCCTGAGAATAATGATACTCCCATATATACCTACAGCAGAGTTATCAACTTCAGTACACTCAACGTCAGTATTTTTATCTAATCTACCATCTATACTCCAAAGTTTTGAAGTGTCCCAATAATATTCTTTATAGAATTTTTATAGCTTTTTAAATTTTTATATTGAGGCATAATCGGCCTATAATAAGCTGTATATGTTTAAAGTGTATAATAATCACAGTCAAGATAGTGAACATACCCATAACCCTCAAGAGTTTCCTCATGCCACTGTGATTCATCCCTACATATTTCATTTTTTGATATTATTGTAAATGGTATTTTTAATTTCAATTTCCCCTTGTTAGTTCTTAAATTACCACTGATTTTTATACATTCACTTTGTATCCTGCAACATTGAAAAATTATTAGTTATAGTAGCCTTTATGTAGGTACCTCTTGATTTTCTAAAGAGATAATTATGTCACCTGTGAAAAAAGGACTTCTTAGCAATCTATACTTTTTTATTTATATCTCATGCTTGTTGTACTGTCTAGGACCTCTAGTATAATGTTGAATAGGTGTCGTAACAACAGAAATCCTTGCCTTGTATCCAGTCTTAGGGTGAAAGCTGTCAGTTTTCCAGGTTTTGTAGATTCTCTTTCTTAAGTTAAAGAAGTTCCCTTTTACTCTCAATATGAAAAGAGGTTTTTTTTTTAAAACATCTTTATCGGAGTATAATTGCTTTACAATGGTGTGTTAGTTTCTGCTTTATAACAAAGTGAATCAGTTATACATATACATATGTTCCCATTTCTCTTCCCTCCTGCGTCTCCCTCCCTCCTACCCTCCCTATCCCATCCCTCTAGAGGTTCACAAACCACCTAGCTGATCTCCCTGTGCTACGAGGCTGCTTCCTACTAGCTATCCACTTTATGCTTGGTAGAGTATATGTGAATGAATGATGGATTTTGTCAAATGCTTTTGTTGCATCTATTGAGATGATCATGATCATTTGGTTTTTCTCTTTTAGTCTCCCAATGTGGTGAATTACGCTGATTGAATTTCAAACGTTAAACCAAGCTTGCACTCCCAGAATAAACCCCACATGATCATTAAGTATTATCCTTTCCATATACTATTGGATTTTATTTCCTGAAATACTATTTAGCATTTTAAAGTAATATTTATTAGAGATATTAGATTATAATTTTCTTTTTTCTCTGGTTTTGGTATCAGACAATGCATTGGGAAGTGCTGTTACCTCTTTTATTTTTTGGAAGAGTCTGTGTAGAATTTATATTATTTCTTCCTTTCTTGTGTAACAGAATTCACCAATGAAACCAATGGCTCAGAGTTTTCTTTGTTGGAAGATTTTTAACTATAAATTCTTCATATACTGAGAGATGTTACGATTATTTACTACTTGTTGAGTGAGTTTTGGTAGTTGTATCTTTTAAGTTGTCCATTTGTCCATTTCATCCAAATTGTCAAATTTATTATTCCAAAATTATTCATAATATTCTATTCACTTATCCTTTTTTCTGTCCTCTAGCTCAGGACCCCATCTATCAGGTATCATATTTAGTTATGCAAAGTAAGTCATTTTTCAAGTACTTAATTCATTTCAGTTAGATCTTAAACTCTATTTACAACTAAAGTACATACTGTATATATCCAGATGTATAGAAGCTCACACTGATTTAAATACTCCTCTTTACCATGGAAACCTGAGTACTTTCCTTTTCATGCTTATAAATAAGGAAATATGTATACCACTTCTCACTTTCATTTGTATTTACAAATAACTCCCTGGACTTATGTTCTTTCTTTTCTCCATTGCTATTATACAACTCTTCTATATAAAGTATAAAAGTTTATGTGTTAAAGGATAATACAAATTTTCCACTACCCAAAACCTTATTGAAGTAGTGAAACAAAAATTGTGTTTGAGAACTTTGACCCTGAAGCTGTAACAGCCAACATAAAAATCTAGCTCTGTTATATAGTGACAGTGGGATCCTAGTCAAGTCCCTACCTTGCACTCTCAAGCATCACTTCCTCAGGGACTATGCAGTCCAAATCAGAAGCCAAAACCTTTACTTCAGTTTACAATTATATGGCTATGACTCTGACTATTTGTAGTAATGTCTGTCTCTATCATTTAAAGCTGATTCCAGGACAGCAAGACAGGCTTTCTCCAGCACTCATCACAGTCCTGGGCACTTTCTAAGGACTAATAATAAATGACTTACAATTATCATTTCAAAGGTAAATGTAATATGCACGATAGCCACTAGAGGCTGCCTAGTTTCTCTATTTATTCCTCCTCCAGAACATACGCATGAACTGTGAAGATTCAGGATACTTTAAAACAACCACAACAACTTTTATGTTTAAGTCATTTACTATACATAAAATTTCGGTGATTCCAAAATATCATTCTTCACATACTACTTATTTTATTATTGCTAAGCACATGTAATTAAGCAATATTATTACTTAATATTTCTGTTTTTAAAAAATCACTTTTTATTCAGATTTAGTGAAAAAGAAAACTTTGTCATGGATGAATCATTTGGAAACCACCAAAATAAATGAATAATTACTAAAAATTTTAAAATACACATAACCGTATCAATAAAAGTTATTTAGCTTATATCTGTGGGATGTTTACCACATAATGAAAAACAATCTTAAAAAATTAGAATGTATAAAAAATTAGATACTTATAAAACTTTAAGTCAATGAAAAACTTGCATTTAAAATATTACTTGTGGTTATTTTAAGACTACTAAAGCAAAAAATAATTTTTTAAACACGAAAATGATTTAAGTGCCTGGAAAAAAGCGATCTTTTATATTTTCATCACTAAGATACAAACTTCAATGACTATCCATATTATTCAGTGAAACATTAGTTGTAAAGACCAAATTAATGCAGATCTTGCTAAGTAGAAAGAAAATTTCTCAACAATATTAAAAGCAAATTATTAAAAGTAGAGATCAGCAATTATTAATATTCTAGTATGTGCTATTTCTTAAACATTTTTAATTAGTAAGTAAACCTCTATGTATCGCGGAAGAGAAAAGTACTTACTGAGAAGACTGGCCAGTTGGTTTGTTATGGGCTTGGAAGGTCACATAAACAAGTCCATGATTATAGGATACGAAGTAGAATCAGGAAACTACAGACGTGTTATAGGAAGCCAATCATGGAAAGACTTCTACACCCAACTTCTTACAACTCTCTGAGGAAACATATTTTAAATCTACTGATATTTTCAACTTTCATTTTAGAAATCAGACCTTAAATTAAAGATATTCCCTTTGGGGCCTACTACCTTAATTGCTTTTTCTGGCTGTAGCTACTGAACAATAGACAACGGGTTTGTTTTGCTTTATTTTTAAAAGTCTGTCAAATGTTCTCCATATACTAGTATTACATTAATTGAGAACTGACTATAACATTTATTGTGTACTAGGTACCAGGTACGGTGACAAGCACATTCCTAATTCTATATACTTTCAGCATCCCCTCGACAGATGAGGGCTGACAGAAGTCAAGTAACTATTTAAAAGTCTCACAGTAAATAATCGGCAGAACTGGGATATAAACTTTAGGCTCTTCAACCTAATAAGCACAATCGTCTAAGGGAAGACCCTAAGTGCAGGGACCCTAAATACAAAAGATTTCTAAAATTCCCCGTTACAGAGATGGAAATATTGTACTATACAAACAACCCATTTCTAATCATGCCCTTTCCATGCCATTCCCTAATCCCTTCCATTCCTCCATTCCAGAAATTGGTTCCATTTTCAGTCTCTCTGGCAAACTCAATAAGAAGCAGCAATCCTTTTGGCTAAGAAATATGTAACAGCATTGACTAGTTTGATACTATTTTTCTAAGATCCAGGATTTTTTTTTCCATGCTTTTCTTCAATATATGGCTCACACACACAAAAATTTAGAATTCAAACATTAGGAGCTAATGTTCTATAAAAAATACTTTGAATTCTTGGTATTAATAACATCAAAAACAACTTCTACCAAAAACAAAACGAAAAACCCAAAGCCTCATTCAAATGAAAATTTTAGTTTACTGAGCCTGGGTAAACTGAAATTAAAGCCGACATTTAACTGGTGGCATACATTTACATGTAAACCAATAACCTGACCTAAGGCTGTATAAGAACGCTATATTTTTATTTTTCCACAGACCTAAAGGAGATACTTCACTGCTTCAATGTAACATAACTTACCTGATAACATAATTATTGCCACCTCTATTTTGGTGCTTAAAGGAAGAACCTATGCAGAATGACAGGGAAATCTAAAAGTGCAAAAGTGGCAAACTTTGTATACTGTGCTAACATTTTTGTATACTGTCCAATATATATATACTGTCCAAAGTATACAGTACACTGTATACTTTGTATACTGTCCAAACTTAGTATACTGTGCTAACATTTGATAAAGGATATCAAAACTGTCAAAAGCAGCCAAGTTTGAAAACAATTTCTCAGTTCCACGGTCAGTATCTTGACTCCAGTCTAACTGTACACGTCAGAAATGTTGCAAGGCATAGCGGAGAAAGAATGGCTTTGGACAAAAGAGAACTGACTTTAGTTCCTTTGAATACTTATTGATGGAGTTGACTTGACCGGCTCATTGAACGTCTCTAGGATTAAGTTTACTTTTCCCTCCACTGAGGGACTGCATTTGATATTTTGAAGCGTCCCTGTATTAAATCCTGAGATCCTAACAGTTTGCTATTGAAGTCGAGGCTATCAGGGTATTCTCTGACCCACGCAAATCCAAACCTCTGAGTTCCATTTTCCATTTACTCTATCCATCTCCCACACCCAACCCTATGGCATCCTGCCCTATCACTACTAACTCGGTGGCGAGAAGGCGCTCTCCCAGGCCTCCAGGGCAAACGGACACACGGCTGGGAAGGCAAGGAAGAAAAAGGAAGCCACATTCTGACTACAGCCCCTGCCCTGGGCACCTGCTACACGTGCGGAGAAAATGTCATCAATTGGCGGCACACAGCAGAAAAAGTGAAACGTGCTAAGGAAAAGTGAAGTAGCTCGGCGGCGGGCGTGAGGCCACTTTCGGGGCCACCGCACCTCTCCCCCACTAGTCCCGGATTTACCTGGGCTTATACAGGTCAGGCCTGATCTCAGGAATGGGGGCCTCCTCACCGCGAAGGCGGGACCCAGCTCGAGGTCAGAGTTCCCCTCTGTTCCCGAAAGGACATCCAAGAGAATGTTCCTAAGCCACCGTCAAAACCGCTTCTCAACCACGGAACGCCCCTGACACTTACCTGACCAGAAGCTGCTCTCGCGATAATTCTTGGGTCAGCCCTCCGTAACTTCAGTCCCCGCCCCCTACCTCACTCGACCAATCAAAAAGGGGTGAGGGCGGGATTTTATCTTTGAGCGGGGAGCGGGACCTTCTATCTTTGCTCATTAGTGGGGAGAACGGGCGGGGCTGGGGCGGGGCTGGGGCGGGGAGGGAGGCACGGCACGCGCCATTTCTCGCGAGACTGGGGACCAGGAAGACGCCTGCAGAGCCGGGCTGCTGCTGCAGCTGCGGCTGAGGCAGCGGGTGGTGTTTCTTCCAGACCGTTTGCCTCCGAGCCTGGGCCTGGTCTCCAAGTGAGGAGGCGGGACGTGGCCAATCCGGGGCCCTGGAGGTGCCCAGTGCCCGCTGAGGCTTAGTGGGGATTCAGGCTGAGGCCTGTCAGAGCCAGACAGGGAGGCGCCCACGCTCCTGACAGTATAAGATGGCGGCAATGGCGCCTGGAGGTGGTGGCGGCGGCGTGAATCCATTCCTCAGCGATTCGGACGAGGACGACGACGAGGTTTCAGCGACCGACGAGCGGCGGGCAGGACTTCGGCTGAGTTCCGGGGTCGGCCTAGATCCTGGCTCTGCGGACTCGCTATCGCCCCAGGATCCCGTGGCCTTAGGGAGCAGTGCAAGACCAGGGCTCCCTGGGGAGGCGTCGGCGGCTGCGGTGACACTGGGGGGCACCGGGGAGACCCCGGCCCGATTGTCAATTGATGCGATCGCGGCTCAGTTGTTGCGCGATCAATACTTGCTGACCGCCCTGGAGCTGCACACCGAGCTGTTAGAGAGCGGCCGCGAGCTCCCTCGGCTGCGCGACTACTTCTCCAATCCCGGCAACTTCGAGAGGCAGAGCGGGACCCCGCCGGGGTTAGGAGCGCCAGGGATCCCTGGAGCAGCCGGCGTTGGAAGCGCAGGAGGTCGGGAGCCGAGTACTACGTCGGGTGGGGGACAGCTCAGTAAGTGAACAACAGCCCTGTCACTCCGGCTGGCCTGTTGGGATTGCAAGGGGTAGTTGTGGGAAGGGGGTACTTCCGGGCGGGTACTGAGTATGAGGAACATTTTAGTTAGAGAGTTGGGGCGAGGGGTGATCTTTTGCGGTGGAAGCAAAAGGATCTGGCAGTGTCTGTTCTCTGCCTGCCTGCCTCCAGCTCTTGGCTAGACTTGCACCTGCTCCTGGCTCCACTCTTGGTGTCGGGATCTACTAAATAGCCAGCGTTTCTAGTTCACTGGCTATTACGTGACTCCAGAAGACTCCCTTGCAACCTTGGTTTATCGCTTTAATCCTTTTTCCGTTTTCTCCAATCCCCTGAATCACCACTACCTGGAAACAGTGTTCCTTAAATTGTTCGCAGTAATTATTTGACTCAAAGTCAAGAGAGAAAAGAATAGGAAATTTCTCTCCACGAAATCAGATCCACTTGAAGACCCTTTGTCTTTGGGATGACTTGCTCACTCAAAAATTAGGTTTTCTGTTGCATAAAATTTGTTCTGTTTAAACTCAATTTAATTCCATTTCAGTAGGTTTCCAAAATTACAGGAAGTCTAAGGAGCTGGCTAGGCAAGTTCTACCTGCAGTGTATTGCTGGTCTCACCACCTCACAGGCTTTTTTCTCTGCCTAAGTTAGGAATTAACTTTTTTACCTTGTTATAATCATTGTTAGCAGTATAGAGTAGTCGTTTACTTCATTCATCATATATTTATAAACATTTCTTGTGGCTTTAAAACGTGCTGTCAAGGATATATACTGTATTCCTAGTACCCAACCCTTTTGAGAGGCATCTTAGATTATTTCCCTTATTAATGGTATGAGGTGATTTTGTGTGTTATGTGAGGCCAACTGGAATTTACTAACAAATGTTAAATATACAATTTTAAAATTGTAACCCAACTGATTATTTTTTGTCTATACTTTTAAATGCTGCCAGAGACTTATATTTCCTAACTTAGATGTAGTGAAAGTGCAAAGAGTGCGCTTTCTATCAGGGTAAATACTGAGCATATTTCTCTCTTGAATACGGAGTTTTCTCAGCAGGTGTAACTTCCTTGCTCAATATTATAGGATAATATTCCATTTCTGGAAACGATTTTCTCATTGCTGACCTTTAAGACCATAAAATGTAACAAAGAGCAGTGTAACAAAATTGTTAGGTAGTTGGCTTTCTTTGTTTGGTTTCAGATTTTTGAACTATCTAATAATGATTTTCACATGATAAGCTCTTACTACTTCCTCAAGACCCAGCTCAAATGTCATCTTTGTAAATGTTTCCCACACTCTCCAGGCTTGGTTGTTTGGTTCTTTCATTGTACTATTTTCAAACCTCAACCGTTGCTTTTAACTTTTTGTATTTGATTTGTTAACAGTATCATTTTTCTCCATTAGATAGTCAATTCTTGAGGGTCATCTTTATATTCCTCACAGTTTGTACAGTTCCTGGCCTGTTGTTGAACATAATTAAATTGCATCTGCTGTGTTTTTCTACTATATAAATATAATGAAATGGGTTATTCCTTACTTCATAACTTTATTCTATTTAATTTAAAAGAATTTATTATCCTGTTCACCCTATCTTATTATGGTGTGATATCACTGTTTATAGTGAAAATGTCTCTTAAAAACCTTTTGTATACAAATATATTTATAATTTAGACTAAATATTATAGAGGTGTTTTAGAGTAAAAATTGACTTCTAAATGCCTTTGCATTATACATTTTTATAGTTTCTTGAAATAACTTAAGTCCTGTGATCAAAAATCAAAATTTAACTACAATCAAATATTCATCTGCAGTTGTGCTTTTCTATTATCCTCAGTTAATTGGACTTGTTTTGGGTATAACTCAAAAATATATAATTAGGTAATATATTTTAGATAATATATTTTCAACTTAATACAAAACAAATGAGCAACAAGGAAAAAAAAATCAAAATTATCCATAATGCAACCAGTGGTAATTGCCTTTTCTGTCTTTTCTGTCCATATAATTTTTTTTTTGGTGGTACGTGGGCCTCTCACTGTTGTGGCCTCTCCCATTGAGGAGCACAGGCTCCGGACGCACAGGCTCAGCGGCCATGGCTCACGGGCCCAGCCGCTCCGCGGCATGTGGGATCCTCCCGGACCGGGGCACGAACCCGTGTCCCCTGCACTGGCAGGAGGATTCTCAACCACTGCGCCACCAGGGAAGCCCCTGTCCATATAATTTAAAAAGCAAAAATTATTTTAAACTGTTTTATATAGCTTTATATTAGTTGACAGACACTGTAATTTTTACCATCAACTTTGTGGTAAAATTGCATACAATAAAATGTGCCCATTTCAAGTGTACAGTGTGATGAGTTTTGGAAAGCAAATTACTACTACAAATAAAATAGAAAACATTTTTTATTGTCCCCAGAACTCCTTCATTTTCCTTTGCATTCAATATCCCAAGACTATCACTGACCACTGTAGAACACAATTTTCCAGTCTTGGCCTAGGCACTATCGAAACTTTGGGCCTGATAATTCTTTGTTGTGTTAGTGTCCTCTGCATTCTAGAATGTTTAACAGCATCGCTGGCCTCTCTATCTACTAGGTACCAGTAGCAACCACCCCGACCCCATTCCCTAAGTCGTGACAATCAAAAAATGTCAACAGCACTGTCCAAGGAAGGGGAAGGCAAAATTTCCCCAATTGCGAACCACTTCCTTAGTTAAGTTTTGTCTATTTTAAAATTTCATATAAATGCAGTTCCGGAGCATATAGTCTTTTCTGTCTGGCTTCCTTTGCTCAGTAAAATGTTTTTGAAATTTATCCAAATAATATTTTTATGTGTATTAATAATTCATTCCTTTTTTTGGTTTATCCATTCATCTGTTAGCCATTTGTGTTTTTTCCATTTTTGGCCTATATGAATAAAGCTGCCATGAACATTCTTGTATAAGTTTTGCATGGACATATGTTTTCATTTCTTTTGGGTAATACCGAGGAATAGAATTGCTGGGTCATATACTTAGTATATATTTAAATTTGTAAGAAACGGTCAAAATGTTTTTATAAAATGGTTGTATCATTTAAAATTTCCATCACCAGTTTATGAGAGTTTTAATTTCTATACATCCCCCAAACACTTGGTATTTTCAGGCTTTTTATTTAACTCATTCTAGTGAAAGTGCTGTGGTATTTCATTGTGGTTTTAATTTTCATTTCTTGAGGGCTAGTGATGCTCAGCTATTTCTTCTGAGCTTTTTGCCATTGGGTGTGTGCGTGTGTGTGTGTGTGTGTGTGTGTGTGTATTGCCATTAATGTATCTTTTGTGAAATGTCTGTTCCCAGCTTGTTATTTAGTTATAGTTCTTTATATATTCTGGACCCAAGTCCTTTATCAAGTATGTGTTTTGCAAATTTTTTCTCCCAGTATGGTTTGCCTTTTCATTTTTTAATAATGGGTCTTATGAACAAAGGTTTTTAATTTTATCAAGTCCAGTTAATCGGGTTTTTTCCTTAATGATTCATGCTCTGTGTCCTAAATAAGAAATATTTGCCTATCCTAAGGTTGCAACAATTTTCTTGTGTATTTTCTTCTAGAAGTTTTATAGTTTTAGCTTTTAAATTTAGGCCTATGATGGCATCATAAAAAGAAGAAATATTTCTTAAATATTCCTCCTATAAATGTACAGATATTTATAGCACAAACTTTAATGTAGCTTAAAAGCAAGTGCATTGTGTATGTCAAAATATCAGTGCATTTAAATGTCTTAATACAGTCAGAAAATAGATAAATGCTAAAATAAGTCTGTAAAACTGTGGTTAGTACCATGTTTTGAAGATTTTGACTAAGCTCCTAATCACACAAATTCTGTTTTAGAGATTCTAAAGATGAATCCTTCTTTAGGACCAAACTACTGTCTGTTTTAAGGTCCTCTATGTTCAGTTCTAGCATGTCAGCTGTTGCTAGTTGGGTCATAACTTTATAATACTCAATAAGTATTTTTTGGTTAATTATAAACAGTATAAAGATTGATAGTATGATTATCTAAAACATTAAATTATTTTTATTTGTTTTTATGTATTTTTTGATTGATGTGTGTCTGATCTGAAAATTCATAATACTTCAGAATAATACATGTATAGTCAAAAGTAGTTTTCTTTAAAGATGTCTAAAAGCAATTTAATTTTGTAAGATTTACTAAATTGTTTACCCAAAAGTCTGTTGACCTCGGTTAATACTAGTATAGTGGTGGTTTTAAAATACTGTAAGAAGTCTTCATACTATATTTAATCTTTTTTTCTTGATTAGAAGAGTAGTCTGTATTTATAAAATATTCAAAAATTAAAAGAATTATAGCTTTATAAGTTTGATGTTTTCAGTAGAATTTAAAATGAGCTCTAATGAAGTCTCAGTGTTTGATAAATTGTTGCAGCATCACTGTGATGTTCCTACTAGATCCATTTGTTAAACTAATTAGATCTTTTGTATTTCGTTTTACTTGCTTGAATATACACACACATTAATTATATATTTTTCCCTGTATTTTTGCCAGTTGAGCCAATTTGGTAATTGTTTTGCTTTCCAATTAGATTGCAAGATAAAAGTTGTGCCAATGCCATTGATTAGCACTGAACAGATTGTAGTATTTTATCCGGAGGAATGCTGGTTCTACTCTAAGCCTTAGAGTTCTAATCAAAATTGGACTGTAATTGCTTAGGATGAGCCAGTTCTTTGTAGAGACAGTAGGTGGTCAAATAACTTATGCCTTTCAATGATGGATTTCTTTTATTCTGTATTTCTTATGCTTTCAAATTTTTGTAAGGCTGCTTATCAGGAGGCATTTATGATTGAATTTAACAATTTAACTTGTGAGCCTACAGACTTCTTGAGTCATCTTTCTCCTTTTTAAAATTTTCTGTTTCATTACCTTGCCTATCTTTTCTCAAAACTCTGAAAGAGTATGTATCTCACTGTGCTCTGTTCCTTTGTTAGTATCACCTGTGCTATATGATTACCATCTTCCAGAGTTCCCATCTCTTCTGCTTTACAAAGTATGGTAGTTCCTCCCTGTTAGGTTGGAATTGGGTTTAGTGCTTCCTCTGGCTTCTAACAAGAGAGTATCAACAGAATATTTCTAAAATTTATTAGGTTCACTGCTTTTAGCTGAATGAGACTTCCTACTGTTGCCTGGACCATATAGATTCCTAAATTTATCTCTTACATGACTGTCATTTTTTTGCCTATGCCTTTCAGTAGCTTCAAACTTATTAATTCTTGTGGAAGTTTAGTCAGATATTTTCATTGCCTAGAACAGTGACGAGTATAGTTGGTATTCAATATTTTACATTGATCAATACATTTATTAAACTGTGATCAACTAAGGATTGTAGGAATCCAGAAGAAGTTTAGTGTATGTCCTTGAGTTTATGTTCTTGATGGAGAGGCAAGAAAGTGAGGGTAAAGAGAAGATAATGTTTATTTTATGTTTTGCCTTGTTTAAAACATCTGGGAACATGCTTACCATTATCTGGCTCACCAATTAATAAAGAGATTTTAAAATGCAGTATGATGTTTAAAGCCATTGTGGTACATAGTTTAAAAGGAAGCAAGATAGGGGCATTAATCAGGGGAAACAGGCCTTATTTCTGTCAAAAATTAAACTTACACTTTCTACTTTAGGGATGATCTTCAGAATGTATGCTTATCTGTTTCTTTGCTTGTTTTTTAAAAAACATTTGTTGGAAAAAATGTTCCAGGATTAGTGTAATTTTCATTTTGTTTAGTATATTTAGGTCAAAAACTAAATTCGGTTAATTTGTTTTTATATGATGGCTTTTAATTGTGCCCACCCCGTTAACTCCCATGGTTTTAGGATGATTAACTGAAAAAGAACACTTACCTTGATGTAAAAATACGGTCTACTTATATCTAAATTACAAATATCGATTGAGAAGGGTCTTAAATATTAATAGCCTATTTTTTTCTTTCAGGTAGTTGTTTTTCTTGGCTTCTACCTATAAGTACTGTGAGAGTTGATGATAAAATGTGGTTTCTAAATTATTTATACTAAAAAATACTTGTTGATGCTTAAGTGAATTATGTTTTGCTGTTTGGCCATATTTTGAACACAGCTCCTCTTTGGTTGATTTTTTGGGGGTTTTGCGTTAGTTTAGGATTGATTACTTCAACTCCCTTATCATATGAGTGTTTGTTTCAATATTACAATTAACTTTTTTTTGAGATCTAATTGTCATATGACATTTTATTAGTTTTAGGTGTCCAACAGAATGATTTGATATATGTCTATATTGTGAAATGATTACCACAGTAAGTTTAGTTAACATCCATCACCACACAAAGTTACAATTTTTTTTCCTGTATGAGAACTCCTAAGATCTACTCTCTGAGCAACTTTCAAATACACAAAGCAGTCTTGTTAACTATGGTCACCATGCTGTGCATTCCATCCCCAAGACTTATTTATCTTACAATTGGAAATTTGTACCTGCAATTAATTTTTTTAACATCTTTATTGGAGTATATTTGCTTTACAGTGTTGTGTTAGTTTCTGCTGTGTAACAAAGTGAATCAGTTATATGTATACATATATCCCCATATCCCTCCCTCCCACCCTCCCTATCGCACCCCTCTAGGTGGTCACAAAACACCGAGCTGATCTCCCTGTGCTATGCAGCTGCTTCCCACTAGCTATCTGTTTTACATTTGGTAGCGTATATATGTCAATGCTACTCTTTCACTTCATCACAGCTTACCCTTCCCCATCCCTGTGTCCTCAAGTCCATTCTCTACATCTGCATCTTTATTCCTGTCCTGCCCCAGGTTCATTAGAACCAATTTTTTTTTTTTTTTAGATTCCATATCTGTGTGTTAGCATAGGGTATTTGTTTTTCTCTTTCTGACTTACTTCACTCTGTATGACAGATTCTAGGTCCATCCACCTCACTACAAATAACTCAATTTCATTTCTTTTTATGGCCGAGTAATATTCCATTGTATATATGTGCCACATCTTCTTTATCCATTCATCTGTTGATGGACGCTTAGGTTGCTTTCATGTCCTAGGTTACTTCCATGTCCTGGCTATTATAAATAGTGCTGCAGTGAACATTGTGTGTACCTGCAATTAATTTTTTTTAACATCTTTATTGGAGTATAATTGCTTTACAATGGTGTGTTAGTTTCTGCTTTATAACAAGTGAATGAGTTATACATATACATATATCCCCATATCTCTTCCCTCTTGCGTCTCCCTCCCTCCAATTAATTTTTAAAGTGGTTGCTGTCCCCCATTTTGCTGGAGCATGATAACTCTCTAATTCCGCATATGCATATAGTTTCTACAAATTAAGGACATCTGCCCAGGAAATCTGAACAAGTTGAATGTAAATTGTCTAATTCACTTTAAAAATAGATTCTTCAGATTTCTGAGAAATGAATACCTGATATAATTGAATACAGCAATGGTATTTACTAAGAGTCACCAAAAGATAACACTTAACTATAACAGGATCAAGAAGACTGTCCTAGAGCTGATATATTTGGATTATAGCAAGCTACATGACAGATCTCTCACACCGGTATGAATAAAATAGAGAAATATGGGCTTGGTAAAAGAGTAGCCATGGAAAGATGCGTAACTGATAAAACAACAGTAGGTCTATGCCAGTCTATAGCATCTGTACTTTTGAACTTGGCCTATTTTTTGAAGACCACTCAACTTGTACTGATATCTGATCCTCAGTTCTGCTCTGCCACTTACAGCTCTGTTACCTTGGGTAAATTACTTAGCCTTTTAGAGCCTTCTTATTCTGTGTAAAGCATAGTAATCAGAAATAGCATTTCTGTCCACTGCTAGTTATAGGGTTTTAATGAAGTTTACATGAGGGTATATATGTGAGAGGACTTCAAAAACTCATTTTATAGTTACTTCTTTCCTTTATAAGAAAAAATATATGAAGCGATGAGGGAAAACTAGATCAGATTTGCTGATGATAAAAGACTGAGAAAGATAGGTGATGTCTACTAGTACTAATTTATAGGATTAAATGGGACTAATGGGTATATGGCATCCTAATTAAAATAATCGTTTAAAAAACATACTGGGAACATTTGTACTTGAAATTCACAGGAAAATTTGATAGCATTTCTATTTGAGTAGCCACCATAAATTAGATCAAAGAAGTCTGCTCGTTTTAAGGGAAAAAGCTGTATAGCATAGTGAGTTAAGAGCACAGTTTGGAGTCAGACTACCTGGCTTGGATCCTGTTTCTGCTACTTTTTTATCCTTGTGACTTTGCATAAGTAACTTAATCTCTCAGTGCCTCAGTCTCTTAATCTAAAAATGAGGATAACAGTACCTACCTCACAGAGCTGTTGTGAGAGTCAGCTGAATTAATATTTATTATCATTTGCAGTAAGTCTGTATAAGTGTAAAATAAATTATGAAAAGGCAAACATTGGATTTAGGATTTTGTAATGGTTCATTAAAATCTACTACCATACAGTTAATGCATTGTATTTTATGTCTGTAAAGGCATTATACCTACATTTTTACAGATGTGTTTAATCATATTCATGTAAGTTATTTTAAAATATAATTTCTTTTTGTGTTCTTCTTAGACAGTGGTTACTTACTCAATTTTATAACTAACGGATGGCCAGAAAAGGGTTTTTTTCCCTTTATTTATTTATTTTGTTGGAACTTAATAGTTTTAAAAAATCAATATATGTTGCCATCTACAGAACAAATACTTTAAAAGCAAAGAAGAGCAGAGGTAGACAGAGTGAAGTAAGAAAGAGATTACAGACCAGAAACAAGCTCAAGGAGTCTTTTGTATAGGAAAAGGAGTCAAATCAATGTGGGAAGGGTAGGCTATTCAATAAAGTTTTCTCCTTCTAGAGGGAAATTATTTCTTTACCTCCTACCATATACATACACACACACCAAAACAAAGTCTCCAAATGAATTAAAATACTAAATGTGGGAAATGGAACTTTTTTGGAAGAAAATATTAAAATATATTTATGACCTTGAGGTAAGGATTCTTAGACATAAAAATTGTACACTTTAAAATAAGAGACTGATATATTTGTATCAAAATTAAACTTCCTGTATGTAAAAAGCTAACATAAAGTAAAAGACAAGCCACAGACTAGGAGTACATATTTGCCATATACATATAACAGTCAAAAAGTATTTCAAATTTAGAATCTGTATAGAATGCCTATAAATTAAGAGAAGGAAAAATAACCTAATGAAAAATAGGCAAAGGATAAAAATAGGTAATTCAAAAAGAAGCAAAGCAATGAAAAGTTGCTCAAATTCACTAGTAATCAGGGAAATGCATTTCACAATACCCAGCCTTTTGGCAAAAATGAAGATGTCTAACAACACTTAGTATTCCTGATATGGAGGAAGCAGGCACTCTTGTGCTACCAGTAGAAGCGTCACAACTACTTTGAAGAATAGTTTGATAAAATCTAGAAAAGTTGAAGATGTGCACACCCTTCAAGCCAGCTTTTCCACGTGTAAGTATTTATCTGGAACTTATAAGGGTGCGTAACGAGGTGTGTGCAAGGTTGGAAACAGTCCTCTTGCCCCTACATAATGGAAACTTTATGGTATATTCATAAAATGGAAATCTTAGCAGCCTTTAATCAGATCTCAGGTCTATTATGGAGCATTACACACAGTTCTATACCATTATGTAAATTTTCAAACACAGAAAACAATATATTATTTGTGGGTACTTGTATATGTATTATAGATATAAAAGCATCAACTAGAGTCACGCTAAATCCATTATTGTGATTGCCCTTGAGGAGGGAAACAGTAGGGACATGAACTTTAAGGTATTATTTCATTTTAAATTGCAAACTGTTAGCAGTTTTTCATATCAGGTGGTGGTTATATGGTGTTGTACTTTTCTTTAAAACAATTTAAAGTAAAGCATTTTAAAGTATTTTTGTCAAAATTTGCATGTAGTAAATTCTGGTAAAACAAGAAATATTTGTAGTGGGAGTTATAACTCCACTATTCCACCATTAATTGGCACCTAATCCTGTAACTGTGCAGTGTAAATTGAGTTTGGTGTTTTTAGTGACATGAAATACCATCTTCTTTCTGGTATATGAACACAGAGAATGAATTTTGCATAGTAAGTTATTTCTGCATATGTGTTTGGTATATGTCTACCTTTTTTGTTACCTGATATTGAATATCTGTCTTGTATCATCTATTAATTAAATTTGCACAAAATAACAGCAAAAAAATGTCACTCTTGCCTCACAAACTATTGGTACATATGTACCAGTTTCTCTATTCTCAGTCTCCTGTTGCCATTTGTAACCTTGAGGATCAGTTTTACGTGGAAGGGAAATCTTCAGAATCAGTTAATAATTCTTAGTATAATGTTGACACAAATCTCTTTTAAGATACATTTGACATGTTTCAAGTGAACAAAACTGTACCAATACTTTTCATTGCATCATATGGGGAGTCTTGTAACTATTCTGTTGATGTATATCTGGGCGGAAATAGAATTACTGTGAGAAAAGTACCTAGCAACAGCCTTAAAGTTTCTAATTTTTCTAGGCAACAGTAGCTCCTGATTGTAGGCATTCTTTACAATCATGGTAAGCTTTTTTTTTTTTTTTGAAGCTTTTTTTTTTCTTCAGGGATGGATATGTGAGTAAGGAGCGTTGACCAAAGAATATAAGGTGGGATGATGAGAGTTATGAATGTATCACCAAAATCTCTAGTCACATTTTATTATTGTTCTTAATGTTTAATATTTGCATTTTGTACCCTTTAGTAAGTTACAGTAGTAAGAATTTTTGTCTTGTACCCCTAGCTTGCTCACAGATTAATTTGCTTAACCTTTAACATAGTCTAACTGTATTATGGTTATCTGTGTACAGCACAAAACTACAGTGGTTTATAAACTTATTAAGACAAGAACCAAGTCTTACTGAATTTTATCTTTCTACTCCCTACCATGGACTAGTAAATATGCATTGAATGAATACACGGTTCAGTTTTCTCATCAAACTGGGGTTGATGGAGGGGTTGGACTATCTCGAAGATTCCCTCTAGCTCTCAAATATTTTGAACATAGGGGTCAGTGAAGTGAGTCCCAGCATTAGAGAAGAACTGAGAATCAGAAAATATAAATGTAAGTTTTGCCATTGACAGATTTCTAAGATCCATTTTTAGTTTAAGTGGATACATATTAAAGTGTTTATGCATGACCTCAGGTTTAGATATGATTACTTTTAAGGTAAATTTGTTATCTTTCTGTTTATTAAATTTATATACTATATACTTCTTTTGTTGTTACTTATCATGACACAGGCATGGTTCAGTAAACGATCTTTACTAAACAAATTGGAATTTAAAGCTAATTTCTTGACATTATTTTTCTTCCTATTTTTTAAGTATGAACTGGATACTTTTGTGACTTTTTAATTATAAAATGCCCATATTATAAAAGGTACTAACTGTATTTGGGGAAAAACTACCAAAGCAGAAATAAAAAAATTAAAGCAGTATGGAGAGGAGTATGTATTGAAAAATTTTAACTCTACTTCTTGGAGTCAGTTATATCTATAACCTTTAAAAATTATCATTCAATATTTTATTGTAGCTTCCTGTCAGTAACCTGGTACACTATAGTTGCTCACTAAATGTTCACTGAATTAACCAATGCTCTTTACCAGTCAGGAGCTGATCAGTTTTCCTGGTACACTTAGCTTTTAAAGTGCTATATAATTTCTATAAAAGATACCTTTTCAAGGGTCTGAAACTCGTTTTTTTAACTATCGTAAAAGTTACCTTCTGTCATCAGCACTAAAAGATTAAATGTATATATAAATAAGACTACTCTCATATGTGACTTATAAAATCAGTCTGCATGCCTTGTAAGTCACACTGTGTATAATGGTTTTAGTTTTCAGAGCTAGTAAAACTTACATACAGGTTTTACTGGTTTGCCAACTGTGATGAAAGTCCCTGATCATTCGGTTTCTGAGTTGTAAAGTGAATTACTAAGAAGTTACACAATCTTGGAATTTGAAGAAAGGCTTTGTGGTATACTTTATATTAGAAAGTGGTAGAAACTTCTTTCTTAATAAAAGAGGCTAATTTTTCCAAACTCTTCCTCTTTTATATTAGAGTATTTGGAAAGGCATGTGCTTGCCTTGGAAAAGAATTGTGGCTGAATCCAAAGAAGCGTATTTGTCTAGGACCTGTAATATTACCTATTAGTCTTAAATTCCAAAGTACATTTTATGTACAAAATCTGTTATAGGTTAGCCCCATCAAAGTTAAAATTACTTCCTTCTATAATTTTTTTCTGACATGGAATAAATTTTAATAAATTAGGAGATTTTTTTTTACTCTTATGACACTATAGTTATTGTTAGTTAAAAAGACATTAGAACTTTTTTTCTTGGAGAATATAAAATTGTTGGCTTGGAACTAAAAAAAAGAATTAGAATATATTTTTCAATGGCCATAATAATACCAAGTCAAAAATTAAGCAGTGTTTGCTTTCCCCAAGAACTCTTCCTATTGCATAGGTGATTTCTTTGAAACTTTTAGAGAAATAGTAACAGTATAATGGAGGAATAATATATGGTGATCAAATAGGCTCTAACCTAGGCCTGTATGTGTGATTGAAAATACTCTAACCTAGGCTTGTATGTGTGATTGAAAATACTAGAAAACACTTAGAAAACTAACATTAGATAGATACTTAACATAATAGAAAAATATTTATCCAGAATCAACAACCAACATTATACTTAACAGTTCATGATAACCCAAACTCCTGTCAATATATAGAACATTACTGTCACCCCAGAAAGATCCCTCATGCTCCTTCCCAGTCAGTCCCCACCCCTTTCAGCCCCCCACTCCAAGAACCACTATAATGATTTTTTCTGCCATAAATTACTACTGCCTATTCTAAGACTTCATGTAAATGAAATTATACATTATATACTCTGTGTAAGGCTTCTGTCGTTCAGCATAAAGCATTGAGATTCAGTCGTGTTGTGGCATACATCGCAATAGTTTTTTTTAAATTGCTGAGTAATGTTCCTGAGTTCAGCCTATATTTAATATGAACTTTCTAGATTTCTGTGGTTACTATTGTTATTTGGTGTTTCTTGGTTTATGCTTAAAATAAATTATGCTGTAATGAATGGTACTGTAATACTTGATTTTCTGTTATTTGTTTATGCTGTCTTAAAACTTAAGTTAATAGCAAGTTGTTATTTATCAGATATAATTAAATTGCAGGGGAATTAAATGCTACTGTGAATATGAACACAGTGTTCTCAGAAGAGTACTATATATAGAATTTCACTAAGTTCACCTTAATAGGAATTTAAAGATAAAGGGTACATTGATAATGACATAGCTCTATTTGAAGAGTCAACGAGTTCAATTATTGGCATGTACTAATTGTTTTAAAAGGAGGTGAGGGAGCCCTATGTGGGGTTCAAATCTTTATTTCTATAACTTGCATTCATTTGTCCAGACTGTGCTTTCTAAACACAGATAATCTATTCCTTAGAGCAATATATAAACAGTAGATACTATGTAAGTAGCATGATTTAATAAAAAGAGTTGACCTAGCCTCTCATTTGTCCCTTCTTTGCATTCGCTAGCTAGATCTCCTTTAATGAGTATCAGCATTGATTTCTTTCTTTAAGTGAGAATGTTTACATCATGTTTTTCTGTTTAGGGACACTTAAAAATCTGGCAAAAGCTAGGGACACTCCCTACTACCACCATGCACTTAAAGCACAGAACTCTTGAAACCCCTTCATTTGCCTTTTGCATCCCATGTTACAAATTCAATAAATGAAGTCTTTAGGAATCATCTTGTTTACTTTCTTTTACTTAAACCCACATCCATTTCACTACCAGGACATGTTGGTTCTACATCAAAAAATAACCCAAACCTGACCACTTCTCACATTTCTACTACCTCTATTCTAGGCCAAATCTGATCATCTCTCACCTACATGACTCTTAATAGCCTCTTTTTTTTTTTTAATTTAAATTTTAATTTTATATTGGAGTGTAGTTGGTTTACATAGTAGCCTCTTAACTGGTCTCTCTACAAATCACTTTCTACAGCAGCCAAAATGATTTTCCAAAAATGTATGTGTTTTTGTTGTTTTCCATTGTACTTGGAATAAAATTCAAACTGTTTGCAGTTTTGTGGTCCTTAGCTGGACTTGCATTATATCCTGAGTGTCTGTTATTCAGGAGTTAGAGATCTGGGCTGGGAAACTTGAGTTACTTCAAAGTAGCTTAATTGGTATGAGCATTTCTACCTTATTGTTTTAATAGAATTCCTATATCTTAGAATCACAGTTTATTCACTGGAAAAAAAAATCATAGCTAATTGATTTCCAATCCCTTATTTTGGCAGCTAAATAAAAATCTGTTTAATTCTATTTTTTTTTTTGGTTTATTACAGATCGAGCTGGGAGCATCAGTACCCTTGATTCTTTAGACTTTGCAAGATATTCAGATGATGGTAACAGGGAAACGGATGAGAGAGTGGCAGGTGAGTAAGATTGTAAAGACAGATTTGGATTTTTTGACATTCCAGAAATAATAAAATGACTTGAAGAGTTCTCTTCTTCCTATAATTTGGTATGTGACTATATTGATAGAGTTATTATACAAAGCTATGTTACTAATTTATTGGCTGCAGGGAACATCCCAGCACCCAAGTGCTCTTTCCAGTGGTGCTCTGAATTTTTGGTTATGCACGCCTACAGTTTGCTGAGTTCTGCTTGTAGCCAGTAGTTTACAACCATGTAGTTATACAACTGGTGTAAAAGAGGCTTAAGTTAGCCATGGTTTAGTACAAAGTTAGTTGGTCATTGGCCTCCTCATTCCTTTTGTCCTCCAAGCCAGGGCTGAGTAATATTCATGTGTTATGGGCTTCCCTGGTGGCGCAGTGGTTGAGAATCCGCCTGCGGATGCAGGGGACACGGGTTCGTGCCCCGGTCCGGGAAGATCCCACATGCCATGGAGTGGCTGGGCCCGTGAACCATGGTCGCTGAGCCTGCGCGTCCGGAGCCTGTGCTCCGCAAAGGGAGAGGCCACAGCAGTGAGAGGCCCGCGTACCACCAAAAAAAAAAAAAAAAAAAAAAAAAAAAATTCATGTGTTATATACCAATACAGCTCTACTGATTGTTAAAATTGGTTTAAATACTTCTATGCTGGTTGGTGAATAAAACTTTGCTTGGTTCCCTGGATGCTCCCTGGCCATCACTGCATCTCTCCAGAAACTTCTCTTGACTTGCCTGTGATCCAGAAAATAAACGGTTAATGCTTGGTCCAGCAGGGGCCTCCAGGACCTTGCCCATTCCAAAAAGAAGGCCAACATCCTTATTAGTTGCTTGGTTTCTCATTCCAATCTCCTTCCCCTGTCCATCCTCCCACCATTTCTGCCTTTTAGACATCACCACTGGATCTGTAGGGACTTCAGAAAACCAATTTGTACCCTCTGTGTTCTGCCCACATCAAATGAGGCCAGTTGGATTCTTCTGGGGCTCCACCCTGGGATTTACCAGTGTAGCAGCTCTGGCTCCTTAGGTGTCAAGTGACTGGTACCTTTCTGGTGCTTCAAGTCTGTGTCTGTCTGTTATTGAAGTAATTTTTGAATGTCTTATTGGAATTGTAGTTTTCATAGGACGTTGACTCTGAGATAGATGGGAAGCAGACAGACATCAGTTAGATATTTTAATCCACCAGAATGGTGGGCACACCTGGCACAGGAAGGATGCCACATGGGACAGATAGGAGCCTGTGAGGGAAATATTTTTCTTCCATTTACTGGGACAAGTTTGTTAAAATCTACCAAACATCTGCCTGTCATAGTCATTATGAATAAAAGTGAGTGCTAATTTTTATATAGCACTTGCTCCATTCTGAACACTGTTGTAAATGTATATTAACTCTTTGAGTTATAGAATTATCATCATCCTCCCCTCCCCAAGAAACTGAGGCACTCAGAGATTATTATGACTTTAGTGGCAGAGCTAAGACTTGAACACAGATAACCCAGCAGCACAGCCCACAACTGACTGCACTGTAAGCTACCTCTTAGCATGAAGGATGAGGTTTGACCTGGTTAAAATGACATTCCAATATGTGGTTTTCATTTATTACTCAAGAATAGAGCTATTACATGTTTAAAAAAATCTCTCTTTCCCTAATCTCTTCCGTGAGTAGGGGAAAAAATTGATGTAATTGTTTTTAGTTCAACAGAGGCTAAGAGAGGATTCAGCAGTGAGAACAATAGCATTATCAATTGAATGGGGAAGTCTTTGGAAGAGTTTATTAATACAGCTCCATATATCAAGTCATGATTTAGTCATAAGCATTATTAATTGAAAGCTGTATCAAAAAAGAAATCACATCACTACTGTCTGAAAATTAGCAAATCAAATGGGAATTATTTGAATAATTTTAGGACAAACATCCTACTAATTATATCATTTGTTAAGTGGCATTATGTTATATTTAATTATATAGTAAATGTTAGCTATTCTATGTTTTCTGTTACATGTTAAGTATTAAATTAAATTAAGTATTTTGGTTTATTAGAGACTAACCGAATACATTTAGTTTTGTATATTGTTCGGATGGTTATGTATTAGAAAATAAGTTCTACCTAGAAATAGACCACATAATTATTTTCTTCCCTTTAATTTTTATTTGAAAACCTAAATTTTAGACTTAGTAAAATTTAAGAGGTTCATCATTATTCTCAGTATTTAGGTATTTTAGTATTTCTAATTAGGGGGAACACTGATATAGAAGCAAGATGTTATAATTAAGCAAAATATTATAACTAAGCATAACTAAGAGTGAATATTTTAAATATTTGGTAGTTTTGACCTTATATTTTTAATCTAAAATTACACTCTTGTCTCTAAGTTTAGGGAGATAAAGTAATTTTTGCTTACTATATAATACTAATGTATAAATATATATGCTATCTTGAGAAAGAAAAATACTATGCGGTGTCACTTTTATGTGGAGTCTAAAAAATAATACCAGTGAATTTCTATATCAGTATAAAACAGAAACAGAGTTATAGACTAGAAAACAGTCTTATGGTTCCCCAAAGAGGAGAGGGAGGAGAGGATGGGACAAATTAGTAGTAGGGGTTAACAGATACAAACTACTCTACATAAAATAGATAAACAACAAGGATTTACTCTGTAGCACAGGGCATTATACCTAATATCTTGTAATAACCTGTAACAAAATATAATCTACAAAAAAATCAAATGACTATGCTGTACACCTGAGGCTCAAGACAATTGTAAATCAACTATACTTCAGTGTAAATGAGTGACTGAATGCTGTCTTCCATCTTCATTGGAAAAGGGAAGGAAATGTATGTTATTCCAAGAGAACGGCATTTAGACTTCTAGTGCTCTTGTGCCATCGCCTATTATTGAACCAAATGTGTGACACGTGGATGAAAATTTCAATTAATCACAATTCCCATTTACAAAAAGATTTTTGGCTCTTTGCTAACCATTGCTAGTAACTTAGAACCTAATCGAAAAATGAATAATCCAGAAAAGATAAATATCCTGCCATCCATCATTGGCTCACATGTAAACCTCACTGAGAAAGAATAAAAATCTCTTTCATTTTCGTATACCAGTCTTGGGCAGAAGGAGGTTATAGATAATACAGATATTGAGTCCGCTGCCCCACGATGCAAATGTAGGGTCTGCTCCAGCCTTTAATAAACTGTTGCTGTTTATGAGACATATATATACTACTACATGTGGGTTCAGCATCATTCTTATCATCTTTTCCCTTAATTTAAAAATCTGGTTATTTTTTCAAGTCTGTACAGGTGTTCCTTTAAAGAGAAAAAGATCTCTAAATGGACAAATGTGTATTGAGCACCTGCTCTGTGCTAGGCACTGTTCCAGTTGCTTTATATAAAATACTTATTTAACCTTGTTAACAATCCTTCAAAATGGGTCATGATACACTTATTTTATAGATCAGAAAACTGAGAAGCTTACCAAGATTGAAAAATTTTCCCAGTAGCCTCCATACGGTTAAAGGGCAAAATCAGGATGTGAACATACAGGTTTTTATTCCAGGGCTCACAATGTATCTTTAAGTACCAGGCTGGAGCTTTGACTCATCTGTACATTCATGTGGATAGCAGAATCTTATCTTTCCCATACAAGACTGTTTCAACATAGTCATTTTTTTCCCAAAAAAGTAAAATTTCAAAAGCATTTCATTTCAGATATTTTCCACTTCTGAATTTAGTAGACACCAAACCAAAATGAGCTTAATTTAACTGACTTTTTAGCAAAGGCCTTTCTATATGTTATTAAACAAAGCTGTACAGTGTACATACAGTGTAGCTGTTAAATTTTCAAGTTTTACTCAAGATAGCGAGGGACATCTATGTTCTAAATGTTGGGATTGCCATTCTTTAATTAGACATTTTGAGCATCTGCTACGTATTAGGTACTATGTTAGGCGCTAGACACAGAAGCATGAAATAGACAGAGTTTCTGCCCTCAAGGAATTGGTACTAAGACCTGTCTATATCTGTAATACAAATAAATGTTCATTACTTTGGAACTAGTGATAGGGAACTTGTTGATTTTAGAACCATCTATATCCCTGTCTCAGGTTCATTTGATCCATCTTTTAGCATCAGAGTCTCTGACTTTATTTGTTCTCATACCTCTACCTGTTACTGTATTACTTCTCTAGTTCATACCTTAATTTTTGTATTGGGATCTAGAGAACTGCAGAAACTGTTCTTTCTAATTTGCAGGGAAAGACACTGCTGAATGCTGGTAAGATCACTGATGTTTAGGCTTATTAGATATGGCCTCAAGTACTGGAATGCCCATTCATACAACTAACGTTTGTTGAGTCCTCTATTTTCAAGGTATTATACTGTTCTGGGAACAATAAACAGCAAAGTAGACATATGAAGCCTTTTTAAGCCTACGTAATCTAGTAAACATTCTAAAATGAAATTCAAATTTTTGCCTGTGGGATAACCTGGACTTACCCCCTGGGTAAGAAGCATCATCAGTAGCCCTCTCATTCCTTAGCTGTTGGGCTGCAGCATACATATCCAGCTTTATCAGGATTAAATAAGCCTATCTGTCTTATTATAATATATTTTTCCTTAGTACAAATATCTTTACTTTCTGTTTGCAGTACTTTTTGTTTTCTTATTTTCAACTTCACTTAAATCTTATTTATGGTTTTGTATGATTTAAAATAGGACAGATGCTCCAACAAGGCTTTTAAGGGCAACAAGCCTTTGATATGAGTTGTAAATTGTTAAAATTTATATGTCATAAAGTTCTGAACTAGGACAATTGCAGAGACAATTGAGATGAATGGTTATTTAGGATTCAAGGGCTGGAATCATTATGGCTTGACATTTAATTAATGTGGGCATAAGGGCAAGAGGTAAGTGAAGAGTAATCTCCAGGTTTCTTATTTGGGCATCTGGGTAGATAGTGGTGCCCTTAATGAAGAAATACTGCAGGAGGAGGGAAGGCAGATTTGAGAGGAAGATGATGAAGTTCATTTAGATAGGATCAAATTCAAAGTTTATGAGACATTCAAGTGGGCATGTCGAGGTGATAAACAGTTAGCCCTGTGTATGTTGGGGAAAAAGTTTAAAGGTTTCTGAATCTTAAGAGTACTGGTGAGAATAAAACTGTAAGAATGAAATGTTTATCATCCCAGTATATAGAGTAAGAAAAGGACCAGGGAGGACACTCTGGGAAACACCAACTTTGAGATGAATGGTAGAGGAATCTGTAAGAGAACCTGAGCAGGAGGAACAATAATGGGAAGAATTTTCTTCTTTTACAGTTTAAGGAGGAGGAATTTTTTTCCCCCTCAGAAGAATATAGAAAACTAAATGTCTACAAACCATGGAGATTGCATCTTGCTTCTGTTCATTTATTTCTCACTGTTTGCTAAGTCATGCGTAACAGTCCTCTACCTTTCTTAAGTCTGTAATAGTCAGGGAGCATTCTCTAAGCCCAGAAGGAGTGGTGGTGGTACTGTCTGCTGATTTTTGTATTATTTTAGGAATATATCTTTATTCTAACTCATATTCTTATGAGAATGTTCCTCTTTTCCTAGAACCTTTCCTGGGATAATAAAATAAGTATTAAGGATGGGGAAGTGGTATTTTATTATGAAGTAAAATCACCTTATATTCAGGGAAAAAGAAATCCAAGAGATTCTGACTTGAAAGAAGACAATTTCATGTCTACTATGAGATAGCAAGGTCCTCTACTCAGCCCTAATGATATGAGCTCTTCAGTAGTGAAGAAAAATGGGAACGAAAAATACTTTACTCTGATCAATATTATAGGAAAGATCTAAAATATGTATTATTTTGAGTTTTGTGCCAAAAGAACTAAGACTAACAAATATTTCAAGATAATATTAGTAATATATTTAGTTGGGGCAACAAAGAATCAATATTTCTTTCTGCTTTGAAATTTAACACTGCACCCCTGGTGTCTCGACATGGTCAATTGTATATATCCCAAGTCATGAGCACCTGATCTTGAAGCTGTCAAGTACCCCTGATATAATGCCAGTATTATCCAACCCTATTTAGGAAATAACTATTTCAACTAATCTAGAATTGCTTATACTGACTTAGTCATTAAATATTTTGGTAAGATTGTAGCATGCATGCAGTATTAGAATATACCTATGTCTTTGCGATTACTTTAGTTCCAATAAAATTGCATTCAGCAGAGTTGGGCTAGTGGAGGATTGGGATAGTGGAGTGAGCACTGGTAGTTGGTTCCTACAGTGTTTTTTGAAAACATGTACTTCTTCAAACATTTTTATGAAGAATTACAATATTTGAAAAATACTTGGAGGTTGCTTGGTACAGTATATCTCTTTACAGGGTAATAAATTTTGAGATTTAATCCAATATTTTTTAGTGAAGAAGTGACAAATTTATATATGTGCAAATATAGCTGTTCAGACCTTTCTTGTGAAACTTTCTCACATAACTGCAAATACTTGATCATACTGTGCCTTTATAGAGATGTGCTATGGCTTCAAAGATATGCCTTTGTCTTTTAAAGTCTATATTGTATATTAAGAAACATGCAGCAGAGTGAATTCATTTTGATAAGCACTATCTTTTCAGAGCATTGGTACCTTTTAATGACATCTGGCAATGTATGTGTAGATGTGCATAAAAATATAAATTCTTGCCGTCTGACATGGGTTTTTCTGGCTTTCTGTGCCTTGATCATTTAGTGTTTTGCTCTTGGTCACCTAAACTTTCACCAGCTGAATTTGAGTGTTTTTCACAGTTTGTGTTTTAACCAGTTTTTTTTAAATTTATTTTTTTCATATTTCTTTCATTCTGGTGCAGGGCATTTCTGATCTGCAATTGTTCTGTAATATGTTAGTAAATTTTAAGTGATACGGGAAGCATAATATGTATACTCATTTTGCTTGTGGTATAGTTAAGTGCTTTTAAATCAAAATAAATTACCTAAAGTTTTGAAATAAAAAGAAAAGTAAACCTATTCTGTACTTACCTAACACACTGAATGTGTGCAGTCTAAACTAAGAGCTTCCAGAATTGTTAAGTTTTAGGAAAAGTTTTAACTTTGTTGCACAGAAATGTTTGCAGATCAGCATTGCTGACTACCAAAAAAGAAATAGTCACATACATGTCATCTGATTTTTAGTTGTGCTTCCATGTTGCTGCAGTGAAATTCTGTGCATCAAAATAATTGGCTTTAATGTACAAGATGTGATTCAGTTACATCTTAAGTTTTTAATGAAAGTATGCAAACTGAGTGAATTCTATTTTTTCCATATATTTTTATAGCTTTGTTGTCTCTGATAGCATTTCATTTGCCATCTTCTTTATTCTGTTTATTAGTCAGTGAGGAAAAATGCATCTTTAAAGTGTTAAATTTGCTAATTTTTATGCAGCACTATTTAAATTATAATTTTTTAAAATATCCAGTTGTGACAAAGATCACTTAATTTTCTCAGAGCTTTACTTCGCAGAAATGGCTTTGTTTCCCCATATCTAAGCTTACTTTTTCTTCAGAGCAGTATTTATATATTTTAAAGAAAATTCCCAGCAAAGACACATATAATTAAATCTTGCTCATGATGAAACATTTTAAAGAGCTCATTAAAATGTCTCCTCAGTATTCATGTTTATCTTATAATCAGACTCGGTGGTAATAGGAGACATCTTCGGGTTTCATTAGTACCTCTTACTATGAACAAATATCTATTTGAAGAGTTGTCAGAAACTTTGAAATTCTACTTAAATTTACTCAGTATCCTTAGATTACCACACCTGTAGAAGTGTACCCAATCATTTGATTTAGAATGATCTTAATTATAAATTAAAAGACAAACTATTTCTATCCTTTGGCTTTAAATGAAACCTAAAATAAACGCCTCAGAACTTTTTTTAGATATGTGTTTAACATATCTGTGCTTGTTTATAGAAGACATACTTGTTTGTAGAAAAATTGATAGGCATCCCACATTTGTTAAATATTTAAACCCTGTTCTTTCAACATCTTAATGAAGGACTATATTCACTAATCTTTCTGTATGTTGATTTATAACATTATTCTAGATAATGCATTTTAAAATACCTTTTTTTTAATCCTAAGATTTTCTTTAAGTATATTTGCTAGGACTTCATCTAATTTTTGTCTTTTCCCCTAAAATTATGTCACCTGAAAACATTCCATTACATTTCTTACCTAGACTGAGTGAAACACAACCACCTAAATTACTAAGATTTTTATTTACCTAAAGGAGAGTATGCCATAGATTTTATTTTTAAATAGAGCTATTCCTTGTCAGACAGCTGGAACATTTGATCAGTAGTCCCCTGTATTCTAAAACTATGGAAAACATTCACCAGTTTGCTTGCAAATCAACTCTGCTGCATGCGTTCACAAGTTTCATAAAGATTGCATGCTTTCTGTTTTCAATACAAATTGTATTTTTTTTTCATACCCATCCTTGCTTTTTATTTTTTTATTTTTGTTTCCCTTTTCTTGGTTGGATGCCTGTGTGTGTTTATTCCAAATCCCTGTCCAGTCCTGGAGTTTGAACTACGGAAAGCCAAGGAGACCATTCAGGCCCTCCGAGCCAACCTGACAAAGGCTGCAGGTGGTGTACATAAACTTTTTTGAGACTTTTTCTACTTTGACAATGTAGAAGTAGCTGAGATATTTTCTAATGCAAAATAGTAAAATATTATTCATATTTTCTTCCACCAGAACATGAAGTTCCTTTACAGGAACGAAAAAATTACAAATCAAGTCCTGAAATTCAGGTGGGTGAATGACAGATCTAAAAGTATCTTCCATATGAAATGGTAGCACAAGTATTGAAGGAAGAAGACTTACAGTATTGTATCTGTCTTTTATTTATCTCTAGGAGCCAATCAAACCTCTTGAAAAGAGAGCTCTAAACTTCTTAGTCAATGAATTTTTATTGAAGAATAACTACAAGCTGACATCAATAACCTTTTCAGATGAAAATGATGATCAGGTACAATTTCTTTTTGGTTTTTTTTTTAAATAAGCAATGATTTGTTTCCTTTTTAATTTATAATATACTTATTTTCTCTTTTATGTAGTTTCTTTAGTTTTTTAAAAACTTATACATATTGTAAAATTCCATAAGGCTTCCCAGTCTAGTATTCTGTTGGCTTATAGATTTCCTCTTTCTACTTAAAGACTTCTCATTCTTTCCAGGGAGCTTTTTACAACTCCCCTATAACCATGTAATCTACTCATATTTCCATGTATTTATAAAATGTGCTTTTTTTTTAAACTTTAAAACATTTACTTAGTAGTACAGATTAATGTGTACTTATAAATTCAGTTTAACTAAAACCTCTTCAGTAATACTATAATAATTAAGATGGGGCTTCCCTGGTGGCGCAGTGGTTGAGAATCTGCCTGCTAATTCAGGGGACATAGGTCTGGGAAGATCCCACATGCCGCGGAGCAACTAGGCCCGTGAGCCACAACTACTGAGCCTGCACATCTGGAGCCTGTGCTCTGCAACAAGAGAGGCCATGATAGTGAGAGGCCCATGCACTGCAATGAAGAGTGGCCCCCACTTGCCACAACTAGAGAAAGCCCTCACACAGAAATGAAGACCCAACACAGCCAAAAATAAATAAATATACAAATGTGGGGTTGAAAAAAAAAGAATGATTAAGATGATAGATAACAGCAATTAAGAGAGAATATTTTGAATAAGAGAATATAAGTTGTGTCTCTGAATAGGAGCCAATCTTAGAACCTCATTAATTTACTGGTAAAATCTTATAGGAAAAGAAATGTTGCTTTGTTTAGTGTTATCTCGTAACTCTGGAATATTTTGACTTCTTAATGTGAATAGGTCAGTTTGAATCTTGTACCTTAGTAAAGTAAATACCAAGGAGTGTATTGTATAGAAATCAGGAGGCTATCATTTTAAATCAGGTATATCCCATTGGTCCATAAACTATCCCATGGATCATTTAGCAAAAATAGAAGTTCTCTAAGGAAGATAACAGTACAGTTACTCCCTCAGTTATTGTAATGTATTTGGCAAAAACTAAATTTAATAAAATATATAGTTATTCTTTATTAAATGGTAGTTTTACTCAACTATATAAAATACATTAAACTAATATTTACCTAATATAAATAATGTTATAATATACTATGATTATATTTCAGGTTAATCATGTTTTATCACAAACTTAGGTTAATGATCAACTAAACAATGAATAAGAAATATGTTGAATATATGAGAAACATTGAGAGGACCAAAAGAAGGCAGAAAAAGAAGAAAAAGGGAACAAAGAATAGATGGCATACACAGAAAACAATAGCAAGATGGCAGATTTTAAACCCAGCCATGTCAATACTCACTTTAAATATAAATGATCTATCCTTCCAATTAAAAGGCAGAAATTACTGGAGATTTCAAGCTGGCTCTCACAATAATTGATAGAATAAGGTAATAGAAAATCATTTAGGATATAGAATACTTGTGCTTTGCTGTCAACTAACTTGACATAAGTAGAATACATGTTTTAATAGATGAATACATGTTTTCAATAGCTGAAATACATCTTTCACTAGCTGAATCTTTCAATAGCTGAATACATCTTTCAAAAGCTGAATACATGTTTTCAAATACTTATGGGTCACTTATCAAAATAGATTATATTATATCTATTAAATAGATGTAGGTGATAAAGCAAGTCAATATTTAAGAGGATTTTAAATATTTCCAAATAACACAAGTTAAAGAAGAAATCAAAGGGAAATTATGAAGTATTTTGAACTGAATGAAGATGAAAACAAAACCATCAAAATTTGCAGGATGTAGCTAAAGCTACAGGAAAGTTTATGACACCAAAATGTTTATAATAGAAAAGATAGAAGATTTCAAATTGATGAAAATCAGCTTCTACTTTAAGAAACTAGAAAAAGAAAACTAAGCAAAGCCCAAAGTAAGCAGAAAAATGAGAGTGTAAATCAATGATATAGCCTACAGAAAACAATAGAGAAAAGCTAATAAAATAAAAAACTGAGTTTTTGAGGTTAATGAAATTGGAAAACCTCTAGCCTGACTGATTAGGAAAAAGAGAGAGGAAGCAAATTATCAAAATCTGGAATGAGCAAGGTTATATCACTATAAATTTTACTTATTATATATTTTTAAAATATATACCACTGGATTTCTTTTCTTTTTAAAAATATTTATTTATTTATTTATATTTTTAAAATATATACCACTGGATTTCTTTTCTTTTTAAAAATATTTATTTATTTATTTACTTATTTGTCTGCGCTGGGTCTTTAGTTGCGGCATGCGGAACCTTCATTGTCGCATGCGGGCTCTTAGTTGCGGCATGCAGGATCTAGTTCCCTAACCAGGGAATGAACCCAGGACCCCTGCATTGGGAGCGCAGAGTCTTAACCACTGGACCACCAGGGAAGTCCCTAAATTTTACTCATATTAAAAGGATAAAATGGGAATGTTATGAGCAACTTTACTTGAAAGAAGACAGTTGCCAAAGCTCATTCAAGAAGCAATAGATTTGAAGAACTTTGTATTTATTAAAGAAATTGAATTTGTACTTAAAAACCTTCCGACAAAGAAAACTCTAGGTCTAGATAACTTCACTTGTAAAATCTCCCAGACATTTAAGGAAGAAGTAATACCACTTCTCCACAAACTCTTCTAGAAACTAAAGAGAAGGGAATACTTCCAAACTCATTCTATGAGACCGGAATAATTCTGATATCAAAGTCAGATAAAAAACATTGCAAGCAAAGAAAATACAGGGTCATTTTCCTTGTGAGTTGGATGCAGAAATTCTGTATAATTCTATATTTTACTATACCAAATCCAACAATATGTAAAAATGCTAACACATCATGACCAAATGGTTTATCCAAGGAATGCAAGGTTGATTTAATCCAAAAATCAGTCATTGTAATTCACCATTTTAAGAAACTTTTTAAAAGAGAAGAAAAATCATATCTCAGAAGAAAGCATTTGACATACATGCATTTCCCATAAAAACTTTAAAGAAATTTGGAATTATGAGGAATTTCTTCACTCATAAAAGATATTTACTGAAAAACTATCACTAACATCATGCTTAATGATAAAAGATAAGGAATAAAACAAGGACATCTGTTCTCACTACTTCTACTGAACATCATACTGAAGATTCTAGCCAACACAAGACAAGAAAAAGAAATAAAAGGCACACATTTTGTAAAAGAAGAAATAAAACTCTAAATTCACTGGTAACATGATTGTATATGTAGAAAATCCTTTGGACTACATAAAAAAAAATACTATAGGGACTTCCTGGCGGTCCAGTGGTTAAGACTCCACGCTTTCACTGCAGTGGGTGTGGGTTTGATCCCTGCTTGGGGAACTAAGATGCTGCATGCTGCATGGCATGGCCAAAAAAAAAAAAGATACTATAACTAATACGTGGTGTTAGCAAAGTTGTAAGATACAAGATCAGTAAACAAAAGTGAATCATATTTCTGTATGCTAGCAACAAATAAACATTGAACTTTTAAAGATACCATTTACAAAATTATCAAAAAATAGGAAATACTTAGAGATAAATCTGATAAAGGATTACACACTGAAAACTATTATACATGCTGAGAGAAAGTAAAGAAGACATAAATGAAGAGATATATTGTGCTCATAAGTCAGAAGATTCAATATTGTCAAAGTGTCAGTTTCAGCAAATTGATTTGTATTTTCAGTGCAATCCCAATCAAAATCTCACCAGCGTTTTTTGTAGAGATTAATTAGTTTAATCTAAAATTCATATGGAAATAACATAGTATAGCCAAAACAACTTTAATAAAGAAGAACAAAATTGGGGGACTTCAGCTACCTGACTTCAAGATATTGTAGTTTAGACAGTATCTTATTGGCATAAATGTAGACAAATAGATCAATACAACATAATAGAGAATCAAGAGATTAATTTATGCATAGATGATCTTTTAATGTCTGACAGAATGCAAAGTAAATTTCATTCAGAAAGGACAGTCTTTTTTATAATTGGTACTGGAACATTTTGATATCTATAGACCTCCAAAAATGAATTTCAAAACATACCTCACACCATCTACAAAAATTAATTCAACTGGATCATAGCTTTAACTTCTAAAACCATAAGGCTCCTAGAAGAAAACATGGAAAAAGTTCATTGCAACCTTGGAAGGTGGGCCAAGATTTCTTATATATGACACCAAAAGTATGGTGTTCTTCAGCAAAATTGTTCTCATCAAAATCAATAACTTCTGTTCTTTGAGAACCACTCTAAGCAAATGAAAAGGTAAGCCATAGATTGGGTGAAATATTTGCAAGTAACATATATGATAAAGGACTTTATCCAGAATATTTAAAGAACTCTCTAAACTGAATAAGAAAACAGCCCGATTTTTAAAAGCATGGACAAAAAAATTTAAACAGATACTTCAACAGAGAACATATATGGATAGCAAATAAGCACATGAAAAAGATGCTCAGCAACTTTAGTCATTAGGGAAATACAAATTAAGTCACAATGAGAATACCATAACACTTAATAGAATGTCTGAGACTGTACCAAGTCTTGGCAAAGATGTGGAGTAACTAGAAATCTCATCTTTGCTAGTGAGAATGCAAAATGGTACAGTCACTTTGGAACACTTTTTGGCAGTTTCTTTAAAAAGTTAAAATCTTCACCATGTATGACCCGGTCATTTCATTCACGGATATTACAATCCAAGAGAAATGAAAGCATATGTTCATACAAAGACTCCTACACAATGTTCACAGCAGCTTTATTTATGGTAGCTAAAATCAGGGAAACACCCCAAATATACAAGAGCAGGTGGTTGAATAAGAAATTTTAATATATCCTTATAGTAGAATACTACACAGCAACAAAAAGGAATGAACTGCTGACAGATACAACAACACAGATCAGTCTGAAAATCCTTAATCTGGGTGAAAAAAAACCAGACAAATATAGTACTTGCTGTATGAATTTATAAAAAATTCTAAGAAATGTAAACTATTATACAGTGACAGAAAACAGACCAGTATTTGCCAAGGGACAGGGTGCATGTGAGGAATAAGAGGGATGGATTACAAAGGGGCCAAGAAAACTTTTGGGAGTGAACAAGTTCATCTTGTTGATTGTGGTAATCTATTCAGGGGTACACACAGATGTCAAAACTTATCAAATTGTATATTTTAAATTAGCTCATGGATTTAAATCATGCAGTTTATTGTATATTAATTATATACCTCAGTAAAGCTCTTTTTTTATGAAAGGCAGTGGAAGTGCTCATCAATAACCTGTTCTTTAACCATTAAACAACATTTAGTGCTAATTTCAACTGACCTAAAAGCAGAGCTATATAGAGCCCTCACTCCCCTCATGTTCAGTCCCTAGAAAAAATGTAAGACTTTTTGCCCTGTTTCATTTTTGATCATACACCCCAATTTTACCCTCTTAGTGGCCCTTATCATCACCTGCAATTATCTCTTGTCTCCCTGACTAGACTATAAGTTTCTTGAGGTTAAAAGAATCTCTTGTTCATCTCTGTATCTGCATGTATGGTAAAACTCTGTAAATTTTATTGATAGTTTTCTCATACTTTTATCTGCATGCAATCATTGTCTTACTGTTCTTTGCTTCCCTCCTACCAGTTCTTTCTTTCATGATTTTTTACTTTCTATCCTTTCTATTGTGCTATGTGAAATTTTATTTTATTGTAAATAAGCATTCTGTGTATTTTCAACTTCTCTCAGAATATCCTTTTTGCTTTAGATAAAACTTGTCTCTTCACTGAGGACCCTGTTTCCCCTGTTTTCCAAGTATGAGATGGTGGTGCCTCTCACACTTTAGAACCAGGATGTTTTCTCCCAGGATGTTTTCTCAATTGGAACATACACTTTGCCATTACAACAAAATTATGATTATGTTGAATTTTCAAAATATTAGCAATAAGGGGACTTCCCTGGTGGTCCAGGGATAACGAATACTTCTTCCAATGCAGGGGACGTGGGTTTGATCCCTGGTCAGGGAACTAAGATCCCACATGCCGCAGGGCAACTAAGCCCATGCGCCACAGCTACTGAGCCCCCATGCCAGAAACTGCAGAGCCCACACACTCTGGAGCCCACACGCCACAACTAGAGAGAAGCCCAAGCACCAAAAGGAAGAGCCCGCGTGCCACAATGGAAGATCCCACGCACCACAATGGAAGATCCCGCATGCCGCATTAAGACCTGATACAGCCAAAAAAAAAAAGATATTAGCAATAAGGAAAAGATAAATTTCAGGGGAGGAGCTTCAAGATGGCAGAAGAGTAAGACACAGAGACAAGCTTCCTCCCCACAAATACATCAGAAATACATCTACATGTGGAACAACCGCTACAGAACACCTACTGAATGCTGGGGGAAGACCTCAGACCTCCCGAAAGGCAAGAAACTCCCCACATACCAGGGTAGGGCAAAAGAAAAAACAGAAACAAAAAAATAGGGAAGGGACCTGCACCAGTGGGAGGGAGCTGTGATGGAGGAAAGGTTTTCACACACTAGGAAGGCCCTTCACGGGCGGAGACTGTGGGTGGTGGAGGGGGGAAGCTTCAAGAGCCACGGAGGAGAGCGCAGCAACGGGGGTGCGGAGGGCAAAGCAGAGAGATTCCCACACAGAGTATCAGTGCCAACCAGCACTCACCAGCCCAAGAGGCTTATCTGCTCACCCGCTGGGGTGGGCAGGGTTGGGAGCTGAGGCTCGGGCTTCAGTCGGATCCCAGGGAGAGGACTGGGATTGGCTGCGTGAACACAGCCTGAGGGGGATAGTGCTCCACAGCTAGCTGGGAGGGAGTCCGGGAAAAAGTCTGCAGCTGCCAAAGAGGCAAGAGACTTTTTCTTGCCTCTTGTTTCCTGGTGCACGAGGAGAGGGGATTAAGAGCGCCGCTTAAAGGAGCTCCAGAGACAGGCGCGAGCCACGGCTATCAGCACGGACCTCAGAGACAGGCATGGAACACTAAGGCTGCTGCTGCCGCCACAAAGAAGCCTGTGTAGAGCACAGGTCACTATCCACACCTCCCCTCCCGGGAGCCTCTGAAGCCCGCCACTGCCAGGGTCCTGTGATCCAGGCACAACTTCCCCAGGAGTATGCACGGCATGCCTCAGGCTGCTGCAACGTCACACCGTTCTCTGCTGCTGCAGGCTCGCCCTGCATCCGTACCCATCCCTCCCCCCCGGCCTGAGTGAGCCAGAGCCCCCGAATCAGCTGCTCCTTTAACCCCGTTGTGTCTGAGAAAAGAACAGACACCCTCAGGCAACCGACACGCAGAGGCGGGTCCAAATCCAAATCTGAACCTCGGGATATGTGCGAACAAAGAAGAGAAAGGGAAATTTCTCCCAGCAGCCTAAGGAGCAGCAGATTAAATCTCCACAATCAACTTGACATACCCTGCATCTGTGGAATGCCTGAATAGACAAAGAATCATCCCAAATTAAGGAGATGGACTTTGGGAGCAACGATATATTTTTTTCCCCCTTTTTCTCGTTTTGTGAGTGTGTATGTGGATGCTTTTGTGTTATTTTGTCTGTATAGCTTTGCTTTTACCATTTGTCCTATGGTTCTGTCTATCTGTTTCTTTGTTTTTTTTATTAGTTTTCAAAAAATTTTCCTTAATAATTATTTTTTATTTTAATAACTTTATTTTATTTTACTTTACTTTATTTTATTTTATCTTCTTTCTTTCTTTTTGTTTCTCCCGTTTATTCTGAGCCATGTGGATGACAGGCTGTTGGTGCTCCAGCCAGGCGTCAGAACTGTGCCTCTGATGTGGGAGAGCCAAAGTCAGGACACTGGTCTACAAGAGACCTCCACAGCTCCACGTAATATCAAACGGCGAAAATCTCCCAGAGATCTACATCTCAACGCCAAGACCCAGCTTCATTGAACGACCCACAAGCTACAGTGCTGGACACCCTATGTGAAACAACTACCAACACAGGAACACAACCCCATCCATTAGCAGAGAGGCTACCTAAAATTATAATAAGGCCACAGACACCCCAAAACACACCAGCAGACCTGGACCTGCCAACCAGAAAGAAGAGCTCCAGCCTCATACACCAGAACACAAGCACTAGTCCCCTCCACCAGGAAGCCTACACAACCCACTGAACAAAATTAGCCACTGGGGACAGACACCAAAAACAATGGGAACTATGAACCTGCAGCCTGCGAAAAGGAGACCCAAACACAGTAAGTGATGCAAAATGAGAAGACAGAAAAACAAACAGCAGATGAAGGAGCAAGGCAAAACCCACCAGACCAAACAAATGAAGAGGAGATAGGCAGTCTACCTGAGAGAGAATTCAGAATAATGATACTAAAGATGATCCAAAGTCTTGGAAATAGAATGGAGAGAATACAAGAAACACCTAACAAGGACCTAGAAGAACTAAACAGCAAACAAACAGTGATGAACAACACAATAAACAAAATTAAAAATTCTCTAGAAGGGATCAATAGCAAAATAAGTGAAGCAGAAGAATCGATAAGTGACCTGGAAGATAAAAGAGTAGAAATAAGTACTGCAGAGAAGAATAAAGAAAAAAGAATGAAAAGAATTGAGGACAGTGTCAGAGACCTCTGGGACAACATTAAACACACCAACATTCAAATTATAGGGGTCCCAGAAGAAGAAGAGAGGAAGAAAGGGACTGAGAAAATATTTGAAGAGATTATAGTTGAAAACTTCCCTAACATGGGAAAGGAAATAGTCAATCAAGTCCAGGAAGCACAGAGAGTCCCATACAGGATAAATCCAAGGAGAAACACACCAAGACACACATTAATCAAACTATCAAAAATTAAATACAAAGAAAAAATATTAAAAGCAGCAAGGGAAAAACAAATAACACACAAGGGAATCCCCATAAGGTTAACTGCTGATCATTCAGCAGAAACTCTGCAAGCCAGAAGGGAGTAGCAGGACATATTTAAAGTGATGAAAGGGAAGAACCTACAACAAAGATTACTCTACCCGGCAAGGACCTCATTCAGATTTGATGGAGAAATTAATACCTTTACAGACAAGCAAAAACTAAGAGAATTCAGCACCACAAAACCAGCTTTACAACAAATGCTAAAGGAACTTCTCTAGGCAGAAAACACAAGAGAAGGTAAAGACCTACAAGAACAAACCCAAAACAATTAAGAAAATGGTAATAGGAACATACATAACAATAATTACGTTAAATGTGAATGGATTAAATGCTCCAACCAAAAGACATGGACTGGCTGAATGCATACAAAAACAAGTCCCATATATATGCTGTCTGCAAGAGACCCACTTCAGACCTAGTGACACATACAGACTGAAAGTGAGGGGATGGAAAAAGATATTCCATGCAAATGGAAATCAAAAGAAAGCTGGAGGAGCAGTTCTTATATCAGACAAAATAGACTTTAAAACAAAGACTATTACAAGAGACAAAGAGGGGCACTACATAATGATCGAGGTATCAATCCAAGAAGATTTAACATATGTAAATATTTATGCACCCAACACAGGAGTACCTCAATACATAAGGCAAATACTAACAGCCATAAAAGGGGAAATCGACAGTAACACAATCATAGTAGGGGACTTTAACACCCCACTTTCACCAATGGACAGATCATGCAAAATGAAAATAAATAAGGAAACACAAGCTTTAAATGTTACATTAAACAAGATGGACTTAATTGATATTTTTAGGACATTCCATCCAAAAGCAACAGAATACGCATTCTTTTCAAGTGCTCGTGGAACATTCTCCAGGATAGATCATATCTTGGGTCACATATCAAGCCTTGGTAAATTTAAGAATATTGAAATCGTATCAAGTATCTTTTCCGACCACAACGCTGTGAGACTAGATATCAATTACAAGAAAAAATCTGTAAAAAATACAAACACATGGAGGCTAAACAATACACTACTTAATAACCAAGAGGTCACTGAAGAAATTAAAGAGGAAGTAAAAAAAAACCTACAAACAAATGACAATGAAGACATGATCCAAAACCTATGGGATGCAGCAAAAGCAGTTTTAAGAGGGAAGTTTATAGCAATACAATCGTAACTCAAGGGACAGAAAACATCTCAAGTAAACAACCTAACCTTACACCTAAAGCAATTACAGCAAGAACAAAAAAACCCCAAAGTTAGCAGAAGGAAAGAAATCATAAAGATCAGTTGAGAAATAAATGAAAAAGAAATGAAGGAAATCATAGCAAAGATCAATAAAACTAAAAGCTGGTTCTTTGAGAAGATAAACAAAATTCATAAACCATTAGCCAGGTTCATCAAGAAAAAAAGGGAGAAGACTCAAATGAATAGAATTAGAAATGAAAAAGGAGAAGGAACAACTGACACTGCAGAAATACAAAGGATCATGAGAGATTACTACAAGCAACTATCTGCCAATAAAATGGATAACCTGGAAGAAATGGACAAATTCTTAGAAATGCACAACCAGCTGAGACTGAACCAGGAAGAAAAAGAAAATATGAACAGACCAATCAGAAGCACTGAAATTGAAACTGTGATTAAAAATCTTCCAACAAACAAAAGCCCAGGACCAGATGGCTTCACAGGAGAATTGTATCAAACATTTAGAAAAGAGCTAACACCTATCCTTCTCAGACTCTTCCAAAATGTAGCAGATGGAGGTACACTCCCAAACTCATTCTACGAGGCCACCATCACCCTGATACCAAAACCAGACAAAGATGTCTCAAAGAACGAAAACTACAGAGCAATATCACTGATGAACATAGATGCAAAACTCCTCAACAAGATACTAGCAAACAGAAACCAGCAGCACGTTAAAAGGATCATACACCATGGATACACCATGATCAAGCGGGGTGTATCCCAGGAATGCAAGGATTCTTCAGTATATACAAATCAATCAGTGTGATACACCTTATTAACAAATTGAAGGAGAAAAACTATATGATCATATCAATAGATGCAGTGAAAGCTTTCAACAAAATTCAACACCCAGGGCTTCCCTGGTGCCGCAGTGGTTGAGAGTCTGCCTGCTGATGCAGGGGACACGGGTTCGTGCCCCGGTCCAGGAAGATCCCACATGTCGCGGAGCCACTGGGCCCGTGAGCCACGGCCGATGAGCCTGCACGTCCAGAGTCTGTGCTCCACAACGGGAGAGGCCACAGCAGTGAGATGCTCGTGTACCGTAAAAAAAAAAAAAATTAATAAAAAAAATTCAACACCCATTTATGATAAAAACCCTCCAGAAAGTAGGCATAGAGAGAACTTATCTCAACATAATAAAGGCCATATATGACAAACCCACAGCCAACATCGTCCTCAATGGTGAAAAACTGAAACCCTTTCCACTAAGATCAGGAAGAAGATAAGGTTGCCCACTCTCACCACTGTTATTCAACAGAGTTTTGGAAGTTTTAGCCACAGCAATCAGAGAAGAAAAAGACATAAAAGGAATCCTAATTGGAAAAGAAGAAATAAAGCTGTCACTGCAGATGACCTGATACTATACATAGAGAATCCTAATCATGCTACCAGAAAACTACTAGAGCTAATCAATGAATTTGGTAAAGTAGCAGGATACAAAATTAATCACAGAAATCTCTAGCATTCCTATACACTAATGATGAAAAATCTGAAAGTGAAATTAAGAAAACACTCTCATTTTACCATTGTAACAAAAGGAATAAAATATCTAGGAATAAACCTACCCAAGGAGACAGAAGACCTGTATGCAGAAAATCTTCTTTGATTGGAAGAATCAATATTGTGAAAATGACTATACTACCCAAAGCAATCTACAGATTCAATGCAATCCCTATCAAACCTACCACTGGCATTTTTCACAGAACTAGAACAAACATTCTTAAAATTTGTATGGAGACACAAAAGACCCCAAATAGCCAAAGCAGTCTTGAGTGAAGAATACGGAGCTGGAGGAATCAGGCTCCCGGACAACAGACTATACTACAAAGCTACAGTAATCAAGACAATATGGTACAAGAACAGACTAGAACAGATGGTACAAGGACAGACTATGCCACAAAAACAGACTGGATCAATGGAACAGGATAGAAAGCCCAGAGATAAACCCACACATCTATGGTCAACTAATCTATGACAAAGGAGGCAAGGGTATACAATGGAGAAAAGATAGTCTCTTCAATAAGTGGTGCTGGGAAACCTGGACAACTACATGTAAAAGACTGAAATTAGAACACTCCCTAACACCATACACAAAAATAAACTCAAAATGGATTAGAGACCTAAATGTAAGACTGGGCACTATAAAACTCTTAGAGGAAAACATAGGAAGAACACTCTTTGACATAAATCACAGCAAGATCTTTTTTGATCCATCTCCTAGAGTAATGGAAATAAAAACAAATAAACAAATGGGACCTAATGAAACTTAAAAGCTTTTGCACAGCAAAGGAAACTACAAACAAGACGAAAAGACAACTCAGAATGGGAGAAAATATTTGCAAACAAATCAATGGACAAAGGATTAATATCCAAATTGTATAAACAGCTCATGGAGCTCAATATTAAAAAACAACCCAATCCAAAAATGGGCAGAAGACCCAAATAGACATTTCTCCAAAGAAGATATACAGATTGCCAACAAACACATGAAAGAATGCTCAACATCATTAATCATTAGAGAAATGCAAATCAAAACTACAATGAGATATCATCTCACACCAGTCAGAATGGCCATCATCAAAAAATCTACAAACAATAAATGTTGGAGAGGGTGTGGAGAAAAGGGAACCCTCTTGCACTGTTGGTGGGAATGTAAATTGATATAGCCACTATGGAGAACAGTATGGAGGTTCCTTAAGAAACTAAAATTAGAACTACCATAAGACCCAGCAATCCCACTACTGGGCATATACCCTGAGAAAACCATAATTCAAAAAGAGTCATGTACCACAGTGTTTGTTGCAGCTCCATTTACAATAGCCAGGACATGGAAGCAACTTAAGTGTCCATCAACAGATGAATGGATAAAGAAGATGTGGCACATATATACAGTGGAATATTACTCAGCCATAACAAGAAACGAAATTGTGTTATTTGTAGTGAGGCGGATGGACCTAGAGTCTGTCATACAGAGTGAAGTAAGTCAGAAAGAGAAAAACAAATACCATATGCTAACACATATTTATGGAATCTAAAAAAATAGTAATGGTCATGAAGAACCTAGGGTCAAGGCAGGAATAAAGACACAGACCTACTAGAGAATGGACTTGAGGATTCAGGAGGGGGTAGGGTAAGCTGAGACAAAGTGAGAGAGTGACATGGACATATATACACTACCAAATGTAAAATAGATTGCTAGTGTGAAGCAGCTGCATAGCACAGGGAGATCCACTCAGTGCTTTGTGACCACTTAGAGGGGTGGGATAGAGAGGGTGGGAGGGAGGGAGACAGAAGAGGGAAGAGATATGGGGACATATATATAGGTATAATTGATTCACTTTGTTATAAAGCAGAAGTAAAGCAATTATACTCCAATAAAGATGTTTTAAAAAAAGATAAATTTCAAAAATGCAAGATAAAACTGCCACATAGATTTTTAAAATATTATTATTTTTTTATATTTTAGGATTTTGAACTATGGGATGATGTAGGATTAAACATTCCCAAACCTCCAGACTTATTGCAACTCTACCGAGATTTTGGAAATCATCAAGTGACTGGGAAAGACCTTGTGGATGTGGCCAGTGGTGTAGAAGAAGATGAATTAGAGGCTCTGACACCAATTTTAGGCAACCTTCCTCCAACCCTTGAAACTCCTCCTACTGTAGAGGTGAGAGGTATTAACTAAGTAATCCAGTCCACAAAAAGTATTTAAACCGTATAAAAGCATACTATGAGATCTTGAGTTTCTGTTTTTCTCCCATTTTCATTTTAGAGCTCCTTGCTAGTAAAGAAATTAGAAGATAAAGTTAGTTTATTAAATAGTGAGAAATGGTCTTTGATGGAACAAATCAGAAGACTTGAAAGGTTAGTACTTAATCATTATTTCTAAAAAAACCTCTTAAAGTTTTTAATGAAATTGACAGATTATATAAATATATTAACATTTCAGTTGTAAGATATAATTTTTCATATCCTAATACTTTGGAAAAAAGTCTTATAGTTGCTTATATACTTAAAAGTGTCCTTTTTCCCCAAAAAAATTTGTCCCCATAATAATCATGTAATTGCCTACATCTTGGAACCAAGAAATAAGATATTTTTTATTTTCTCCAAGTTTATCAGTAGTAATAAAGTAGCTTTTCACATTAGTGTTATACATATTTCCCATTCATTATTTCATTTATTTCTTAATTCTGTAGAATTTTCCCCATTTTGCAAATGAAGAAAGTTAAGTGCTAATCCAAAGCATAGTTTATAAAACCATTTTTATGCTTTGTAAGAGTTTGTAGCTGCACTTCTAGGTATATGAAGCATCAGTGTATATGGTGCAGAAAAGATTAATCAGTTGCCAAAGCACTTTCTATTAATATGTTATACTTTTAAACCATTAAACCCATTATCAGGTTTATGCTATTGCCAGTTTTAAAAAATACAGTTATTCTCTGATAATTTCTCTTTCTTTCTACAGTGAAATGGACTTCCTCAAAAATGAACACTTTGCCAGCCCTGTAGTTTGTGACTCTGTTCAGCCTTCTCTGGATCAGTCTCCCCACAAAGACTCTGAAGACAGTGGACAGAATTCAGTTATAAATCGTTCAGACAAGGGAGAAAACAAGGATATCCATCTTTCAAAATCAGATGAAATTGATTCCACTATTCCTAAAGAGAATTTCCCAAATTCTTTCCCCAGAAGAGAAAGAGAAGGAATGCCATCTTCTTCTCCATCAAATAAAAACACAGTCCATTTTGATAAACCCAATAGGTTAGTATGCATCCTGTGTTTTGAAATGCATCTTTCAACTATTTAGAACATTGTCAGAAGAGTTTCAGTTCTTACTTTGCAGATCAGATGTATGAATTTTTATGTTTGGCATGAACTTAACACATAGCAAAGTCCATGTCACCAAAAAAAAAAAAAAAAAAGAATCACAAATAATTACTAAGTTAAATTGTATTAACAAGGAATAGACCATAAATGAGATAGGTCCTATGTTAGCCAACTACTTAAACCCATAAGTAATATGTGTGTTTTATGTGCTGTGTTTTACCCAGTGCTTTTTACCTTTTCTGTATTCTACAGTCATTTTCAGACTCAGTAGAAGGTTTTGGTACTGAATAGTTGCCTGTACTAAAGAGGGGATTTGCTATTAATCTTAGGCCTTTTTTCTGTGTTTGCTTCCATTACTAATATTGTATCATTAATATTCTCTTAATTCATTTAGTTTTTATTGGCTCGCAGTGATTGAACTCAGATGACAAAAGCACGGTCCCGTGCCCATCATGATTATGTTTTCCAGTAGAGGAGACAAAATGTGTTTACAATTATTTTACATTTTAATGTGAAAAATGTTAAGAAAGGAACATTTACTGAGTTCTTTTTTATATGTCAGAGACAGTTCTACACGCTTTACATATACTAACTTAGTTAATCCTCACAAATTACCCTATGGTGCATTCTGAGCCACAAAGCCATGCTTCCTCCTCCTTCTATTAAATGGAGGAATATTATACCAAGTGTTGGGATGTAATAGGAAAGCATGACTAATTTGTTTTAGACTTAAAGGAACTCATTATTAGTGAGAAGTATTTGATTTTTTTTTTCCCAAGCAAATGTTTCCACTCATGTGCCACAACTTTCTGTGTACCTGCTTGTGTGTGTGTGTGTGTGTGTGTGTGTGTGTGTGTGTGTGTGTGTGTGTGTGTACTTTTAGGTATTATGGGGGGCTGAAATAGACAGCCCAATCCTCAAAGTGCATTTAATCTAATATGGTTAAGATACAGTCATAAAAATGATACTCAATAACAGTGGCATTCATAATAGTTCTTAGTGTTTAGGAGTACTTCCACATATCTCCTTTGATACACCAAAGTCACTCTCTGGAGGAAGATGACTGTTAAATTTCTTCAATTAATTTTTTTAGCTCTTAACTATATGTCAGGCAATCTTAGCAAGGAGTATAATGGTAACCAAACATATGGTCATCCCTTCGGTTACAAACCTTACAGTATGAGAGAGGCCGACAGACAATTATTAGAAGTATGAAGAGTAGTAATATAAGTATTCACCTTGCTTTGGGAACACACAATCAGGGCACCTAACCTAGTCATCAGAGCAGGAAAGATTTCAGGGAAGAAGTGTTATCTAACTTTAGACCTGATGACTAAGTAGCAGTTAACCAGACAAAGAAATAAAATGAAGTCTTCCCACCAAGAGAGAACAGCATGTGCAGGGAGAGCACTGTGCATTTTGGGAGCTAAGAAGAATTTATTAAGGTTGAAGCAAAGAATGCAAGTGAGAAGAATGACAGGAGATGAAGTTGGAGAATTAAGCAAAGACTAAGTCATATAAGCGGTGTTAACTCATTTTAGAAAGTTGGGACATGATGGCATCTAAGTTTTAGAAACAGTCCTCTAGGGTAGAGGTAATTGGAGGGTAGCAAGACTGGAAGAAAGGAGACTGATAGGATATCTATTGGAAGAATCCAAGTAAGAAATGATTGAATTTCCTGTATTAGAAAGAAGTGGATAGATGTACACGATAGTTAGCAAGTAAAAGATTGATTGGATTAGGATATTAAAAGAAAGGGAAGGATAAAGTCTTTCTGGCTTGGGCAATTGGATGCATTATAGCTCCCTCCACTGAAAGAATTTGGGAGGGGAAACATAATGAGCAAATAGGCTTAAGCTTTGGCACACTAACTCCACAATGAGATGTTACTGGGGGCCACTTTGTGGTGTATACTAAATAACCTCTATTATGTAACTTTGGTGTTAGCCCTTTTCTTTGTAGGTAGAGCACATAAAGTACAACTCATAGTTATAATATTATGAATACTATTATGTGGAGACCAGTATTGTTTTAAAAATGTAAATGTTTTAACCTTTCTTACTAAACATAAATAGGCTAATATTTTCAATTACAAAAATACTTCCTTTGAGATATACCATGAATGTTGAACAAGCCTCTCCTTTATCTTTAATTTTTAATTCTTTTACGTGGGTTTCTAACATTAAGGATTATCATTATCATTATATACATCTGTAAAACTTCTCAGCAACATACCAGGTCAACCTTTGTATCCACTGTTTACCTTTCTGGGACCATAGAGAATTAGGGAAGAAAAAAAAAAATCCTCATTTCAGGTTTTACAAACACTTTCTGTTGTCATTGACCTGCCATACCACTTCAGGTTTAATCCACTCACATTTATAAGTCATTCATCCCCATAACATCAAGCTCTTTTAAGATCAGCATCTATTGCTGATGTCTTTTCCCCAGTATAATTTTCCACTGAAGTGACCTTCAAGTCTTTTGTGGCTGAGACATTCAGTTAACATTTGTGGGGTAGGGTTCATGCAAGGATGGGAATTATAACCTGCAACTTTCTCCTTAAATGCCAGTGGTAACTATTTGGTATTGTCCCATTTTCATTCAATATTTTCTTCTAGGAAGTTGTCTCCTGCTTTCCATCAAGCACTACTCTCTTTCTGTCGAATGTCAGCAGATAGTCGTTTAGGATCAGAGGTAAATTATACCAGATTCTTTCAAACTTTCTTAAAACATTCCGTTTTTCTTCTTAGCATCTTACTCAAAAATAATTGTGATAAGACTCTATTTCAGGTGCAAATCTATTATTTAAAATAATGCTCTAAGAAATAGTTCCTAAAATTTTAAACTTTTAAGGAAAGTAGTTGATTATTTTTGTCTTTAGGTTAAAGCTGTTTTAGTATTAAAGTGGCCTTTTACAGTCTAGTTTTAATTTGTTATGTCTACCGACATATGGTTATATGCCTTTCTATGGTATAATTCAGAAAACCAAATCAAGTGTACATATTGCTTATAATTTCAGTTATTTTTAGATTACTCTACTTTTACTTTCATTCAGATTGTCTTTTTTCCACCCCACCTTCATGCTTTATGCTTTATAGTCTAGTAAGTTTGAAGAAATACTTGTGATTCCAGAAATAACTGATAAGGTTTCTTCTTCAGGGTCAGGGTGAGGGTATTATTTCAGCAGTTAGCATGAAATTACATTAAAAAATACCTAACACACACTAAGCATTATGTTACATGTCATCTCATGTAATCTGCATTTTAATTTGCAAACTTACAAAGTAGGTAATATTAGTCTAATTTTCCAGATAAGGGAATTTTAGACAAGTCCCATAACTTTCCCAGTGTTAGACAGCTACCCAGGTCTATATGATTGTAAAGCCTGATTGCTAAGTATTTGCACTGGTATCAGGAGCTGAACAGCCTACCTCTGCAAAGTGAATCTAAACTTAGGTTATTTAGATGAATAAATCAAAAGTATTATTTCCTTTTGAGGCTGACCAAAAACTGTAAATTCAAATGTCTACAAAGAAACGGGGCAGGTCTCATAATATGATGAAGCAAGAGTGTAATAATGAGTGGTGGGTACTGTAGTAAATTCGAACTTACATCCTTTGCCTAAATCTTCCAGGTGATTGCTTCTGTGTGTGTGTGAGGGCCCAAGGATAGTGCCATTGCTAGACTATATATCACCTTTGTGCAAATTAAAATGATACTCCTTACTTTTGGTGGATATATACCTGGCGTGGCAAATGAGTGCCTGTTGGATGTCAGCCCCACTAACCATTTAGGCTGATTCTCTGCAAGGCATAGCCGATAACAGTCTTTTTCAAGAGAAGCTGGGCATCTGGATTTTTTTGGGGGGGGGTTGCCTGTAATTTTCTTTTTTAACATCCGTATCGGAGTATAACTGCTCTACAATGGTGTGTTAGTTTCTGCTTTACAACAGAGTGAATCAGCTATACATATATATCCCCATATCTCCTCCCTCTTGCGTCTCCCTCCCACCCTCCCTATCCCACCCCTCTAGGTGGTCACAAAGCACCAAGCTGATCTCCCTGTGCTCTGCAGCTGCTTCCCACTAGCTATTTTACATTTGGTAGTGTATATATGTCCATGCCACTCTCCCACTTCATCCCAGCTTACCCTTCCCCCTCCCCGTGTCCTCAAGTCCATTCTCTATATCTGCGTCTTTATTTCTGTCCTACCCCTAGGTTCGGATTGATTGTCTTTGATTTCAGAGTTTATTAGCTCAAGTTTGTTTTCCTCAAGTCCTTTGTAATTGTTGTTGCAGGCTTATCTTCAGAGGGTTTTTTCTTTTTTTCTCCTATCTTTATACTCACTCCTCCCTTTCTAGCTGTTTTATGGTTGATTCCACTTCACCTCTTTTGGGCTTCTGTCGCACAATGTCATTAAGAATATGAAAGAGCTAGAGGATGGTTTGGATGCAATCTGGCAATCCTCATTGTAAGACTGGGTCAGCCCCCTTGGACTTCCCTTGCATGCAGCTTCGTTATACAAACTACTCTTTCACCTTAGGCTTTGTGGGCACCGTTGAAGCTGCCCCAGTCCTGTGTTATCCCTGTTTGTTCCCAGAACTGAAGCCTTGTAAGCCTCCCTGTCTTCACCCTTGCTTCTTAACAGTGTTTTAAATCCATTTCTGGTCTATAAAAATGTTTATCCCATTAGGGATTACAGTTGTTCTCATTGTTGTTTTTATCATCATCATAAGTTGTAATTTGGGATGTGTGTTTGGAACAGAGGTGACAAGGGTCCAAAACATAAACTTTAAGTACAATACCATCATGCACAAAAGTTCTCCAGTGTCATCATTTATTAATTGTTTGGTTTTCTAGGTGTCTCGGATTGCAGACAGTGAGAAAAGTGTTATGTTAATGCTGGGGCGCTGCCTGCCACACATTGTTCCTAATGTGCTGTTGGCAAAGAGAGAGGTGAGACACATAAAAGTATCTTCATTCCCCAGATCTCATCATGTTGTCCATTTTTTGTCATTTTGAAGTTTAGTGTTATATTTTTATTTTGTTAAAGTCTATTCCTTGCAATCATATTCTTACTTTTGTGCATGCATCTCTGCTCCTAGAGAATGGTTTTACACCTCTGTCAGGTGAGTTCAGTAAAACTGCATGGTATTCATGTTTTCCAATTTTGCTTAAAGCATCATTAGCTTTTGCAGCACTAACTATTACTGTAGGTCCATTTATGTGCCATGAACACTGTCTGTTTTTTACATTACCAGTTAACTAATTTATTTTATCTCTGCTCTTGATATGATATGCGTGATTTGTCTACAGAAATAGACACGCTTTGTATTGAACATTCACAGGGACTAATAATGTAACTTTTCTTAAACGTAGTTACCTATTATTAATGTTAGTTTTATTGTATTTGTTTGGCAGTAATTACACTTGTCTTAGGATGATAGGATAGTTATAATATTGTCTACAGTAACTTTTGGAAGTACCTTTTTTGTTTTTCTTGTAGCTCACCTGTTATTGACAGATGCTTTAAATGTCCAAAATAGTGTAGCAAATTTATTTTAGTACACGTTGCCTATGTTATAAGCCATAAATACTGTAGAAAGTTATTTTTAGAGTTATATTTAGCCAATAAAAGATTAATGAAAAGTAATCTGTAATCTCATTTAAATGACAGTGAATGATTTATTTGCAAACAAGTTTATTTATTTGAATTATTCAATTTATGAAATCAATTTTCAGTTCACAAATTTTTTTTGAATGGGTTAAGAATATTTTAGAATGTGTCATAAAAGTTTCTTTTGTTATCCTCTTAATATTTACCACCGGTTTTAATCATAATTCATGGGACCTACAGTATGATAGGTACACAATGCATTGGCAAAACCCATGTAGAGCTTATTCTTAATTATCTGTTTAGCACAAGAAATTTGTACTGATCCTCAAGAAAATGTATGTGTAGAGCTTAAAAATTTTTTATACCTATAGGTATTTTTAATTTAAAAAAGATAAACATGACTGTTTTCTTACTGATGGTTTTATTTTACCTAATATTTAAAAATAGCTCTGAGACATTAATAAGTTATGGAAATTTTTCTATGTCTTGAAGGATCAGTGTCCAATTTCAGATTGTTTTGCAGTTCTGCCTGGCAGAATGGTGTTTGAGCTTCTTTTCCTTTTTCAGCTTGTAACATAATCCATGCAGTGCATTAATGTTTGCATCCCTTTTACTATGTTTCCTTAATATAATCTTTAAAATATCACAGAAACCTAATTGTTATGAGATGCAGTTTAAGCTTTTTTATTTTAATTTTCCCTTTTTTAATCATAAAAAACTACCACGAAAATCTGATTGTACTGCATGAAGTATTTATAAATTTGCATCATCAGTAATCAGATATATATATAAATATATATGTAAACATATTTATATATACACATATATTTTATTTGTGGTATGATGTTTACTTTTTGGCTGATTTTAAGGTTTTTATATTTTAAAATATTTATATACTTATAATTTCATGAAGAATTGATCATTTATCTTTGTTTACTTAATTATTTGTACTTTATTCTGTTTTACTAGAAGATTTACCATTTATTATACACCAAAGTTGTATTCCCTCAAAATTAAATTGGTAACTAATGAAGTATACCTTGCCTTTCTTTCAAACTAATCCCAGGGCATAAAAGGTCAAAACTTCTATTTCATTTTATCCTTTGATATTAGATTACTTGTATTTAATATTTTATCCTAGTTCCTTATATCTATATTTTTTAAAAGGTCTCATGATTGAAGGATTAATATTTTTATTTTTTCTTATTTCTCAAGTTTTATGTGTTCTCTTATCAGTATAAACCTTTTTATTGATATGTAAATACAATTAAAATGTCCCTTAGTAAACTGATTGATCATAGCAATATCCTAGGTAATTTTTAAAATAAAACATTAAAAACAGGTTTTAAGGTTTGAATAAATAATACATTCACATGGTTTAACATCTTTTGAATATAAAAAGATGTACAACAAAAACTTGCCTTCCCTTATCCCTGAGCCACCATCCTACATGCAATAAATTTTATTAGCTTCTGGTGTATTCTTTCAAGTTCTTTGCCCATTTTTTAAGTGTATTGTTTGCCTTTTAATTGTAAGAGTTCTTATAATTCTGGATATTAAACCCTTATCTCATACATGATTTGCAAATATTTTCTCCCATCCTATAGGTTTTCTTTTCACATTGTTGATAATGTCCTTAGATGGACAAATGTTTTTCATTTTTATGAAATCTGATCTCTCTTTTTTTCTTTTGTTGCTTGAGTTTTTGGTATCAATCTAAGGATCCATTACCAAATCTGAAGTCAGAAAGATTTATTCCTGTGTTTTCTTCTAATAGTTTTATACCTTTAGCTCTTATATTTAGGTCATTGATCCATTTTGAGTTTTTTTTTTTTTTTTAATATATGTAGTGAGGCAGGAGTCTAAAACTTTATTCTTTTCATTTAGTTATCCAGATATCCCAGCACCATTCGTTGAACAGAAAATTGTTTCCCTAATGAATGGTCATGGCACCTTTGCCAAAAATCAGTTCACTGTCGATGTTTGGATTCATTTTTATACTTTCAATTCTGTACCATTGGTCTTTGTGTTTATCTTTATGCCCATTCCACTCTATTCTGATTACTGTAGCTTTATAGTAAGTTTTGAAATTGGGAAGAATTAGTCCTCCGGCTTTGTTTTCTTTTTCAATATCATTTAGCCATTTAGGGCCCCTTTCAGTTCCATATGAATTTGATGTTCAGTTTTGATTTCTGCCATAAAGATCATTTGAATTTTGATAGGGATTGCACTGAATCTTTAGATCACTTTGGGGAATATTGACATTCAAACAACATTAAGTCTTGCAATCTATGAACATGAGATTCTTTATAGTTATTTATGTCTTTCAGCAATGTTTTGTAGTTTTCAGTGTACAAGTTTTTCACTTCCATGTTAAAATTTATTTCTAAGTATTTTATTCTCATGGACGCTGTTGTAAATGAAATTGTTTCCTTAATTTCCTTTTCAGGTTGTTCATTGCTGGTATATAGAAACAGAACTGACATTTGTATGTTGATCTTGTAACTTGAAACTTTGCTGAATTTGTTTATTAGCTCTAGTAGTTTTTTGTGGATTCTGTGAGATTTATATAGAATCATGTTATCTGCAAACAGATATTTTGCTTCTTTCGTTCCAATTTGGATAGCTTTTATTTCTTCCTCTAACTTAATAGCTTTGGTTAGGACTGCCAATACAATTTTTCTTTTTAACATCTTTATTGGAGTATAATTGCTTTACAATGGTGTGTCAGTTTCTGCTTTATAACAAAGTGAATCAGTTATACCTATACATATTACCCATATCTCTTCCCTCTTGCATCTCCCTCCCTCCCATCCTCCCTATCCCACCCCTCTAGGTGGTCACAAAGCACCGAGCTGATCTCCCTGTGCTATGCGGCTGCTTCCCACTAGCTATCTATTTTACGTTTGGTAGTGTATATATGTCCATACCACTCTCTCACTTTGTCACAGCTTACCCTTTCCCCTCCCCATATCCTCAAGTCCATTCTCTAGTAGGTCTGTGTCTTTATTCCCACCTTGCTCCGAGGTTCATCATGACCTTTTCTTTTTTTCCCTTAGATTCCATATATATGTGTTAGCATATGGTATTTGTTTTTCTCTTACTTACTTCACTCTGTATGACAGACTCTACATCCATCCACCTCAATACAAATAACACAATTTCGTTTCTTTTTATGGCTGACTGATATTCCATTGTATATATGTGCCACATCTTCTTTATCCATTCATCTGTTGATATACACTTAGGTTGCTTCCATATCCTGGCTATTGTAAATAGAGCTGCAATGAACGTTGTGGTACATGACTCTTTTTGAATTATGGTTTTCTTAGGTTATATGCCCAGTAGTGGGATTGCTAGGTCTTATGGTAGTTCTATTTTTAGTTTTTTAAGGAACCTCCATACTGTTCTCCATAGTGGCTGTATCAATTTACATTCCCACCAACGGTGCAAGAGGGTTCCCTTTTCTCCACACCCTCTACAACATTTATTGTTTGTAGATTTTTTGATGATGGCCATTCTGACTGGTGTGAGATGATATCTCATTGTAGTTTTGATTTGCATTTCTCTAATGATTAATGATGTTGAGCATCCTTTCATGTGTTTGTTGGCAATCTGTATATCTTCTTTGGAGAAATGTCTATTTAGGTCTTCTGCCCATTTTTGGATTGGGTTGTTTGTTTTTTTGATATTGAGCTGCATGAGCTGCTTGTAAATTTTGGAGATTAATCCTTTGTCAGTTGCTTCATTTGAAGATATTTTCTCCCATTCTTAGGGTTGTCTTTTCATATTGTTTATGGTTTCCTTTGCTGTGCAAAAGCTTTTAAGTTTCATTAAGTCCCATTTGTTTATTTTTGTTTTTATTTCCATTTCTCTAAGAGGTGAGTCAAAAAGGATCTTTCTGTGACTGATGTCATTGAGTGTTCTGCCTATATTTTCCTCTAAGAGTTTGATAGTGCCTGGCATTACATTTATGTCTCTAATCCATTTTGAGTTTATTTTTGTGTATGGTGTTAGGGAATGTTCTAATTTCATACTTTTACATGGACTTGTCCAATTTTCCCAGCACCACTTATTGAAGAGGCTGTCTTTTCTCTACTGTATATTCTTACCTCCTTTATCAAAGATAAGGTGACCATAGGTGCGTGGGTTTATCTCTGGGCTTTCTATCCTGTTCCATTGATCTATATTTCTGTTTTTGTGCCAGTACCATAGTGTCTTGATTACTGTAGCTTTGTAGTATAGTCTGAAGTCAGGGAGCCTGATTCCTCCAGCTCCGTTTTGCTTTCTCAAGATTGCTTTGACTATTCGGGGTCTTTTGTGTTTCCATACAAATTGTGAAATTTTTTGTTCGAGTTCTGTGAAAAATGCCAGTGGTAGGTTTGATAGGGATTGCATTGAATCTGTAGATTGCTTTGGGTAGTAGAGTCATTTTCACAATGTTGATTCTTCCAATCCAAGAACATGGTATCTCTCTCCATCTATTTGTATCATCTTTAATTTCTTTCATCAGTGTCTTATAATTTTCTGCATACACGTCTTTTGTCTCCTTAGGTAGGTTTATTCCTAGATATTTTATTCTTTTTGTTACAATGGTAAAATGAGAGTGTTTTCTTAATTTCACTTTCAGATTTTTCATCATTAGTGTATAGGAATGCTAGAGATTTCTGTGATTAATTTTGTATCCTGCTACTTTACCAAATTCATTGATTAGCTCTAGTAGTTTTCTGGTAGCATCATTAGGATTCTCTATGTATAGTATCATGTCATCTGCAAACAGTGACAGCTTTACTTCTTCTTTTCCGATTTGGATTCCTTTTATTTCTTTTTCTTCTCTGATTGCTGTAGCTAAAACTTCCAAAACTCTGTTGAATAACAGTGGTGAGAGTGGGCAACCTTGTCTTCTTCCTGATCTTAGTGGAAAGGGTTTCAGTTTTTCACCATTGAGGACGATGTTGGCTGTGGGTTTGTCATATATGGCCTTTATTATGTTGAGATAAGTTCTCTCTATGCCTGCTTTCTGAAGGGTTTTTATCATAAATCGGTGTTGAATTTTGTCTAAAGCTTTCACTGCATCTATTGAGATGATCATATGGTTTTTCTCCTTCAATTCGTTAATATGCTGTATCACTTTGATGTGCATATATTGAAGAATCCTTGCATATCTGGGATAAACCCCACTTGATCATGTTGTATGACCCTTTTAATGTGCTGCTGGATTCTGTTTGCTAGTATTTTGTTGAGGATTTTTGCATCTATGTTCATCAGTGATATTGCCCTGTAGTTTTCTTTCTTTTAGATATCTTTGTCTGCTGTTGGTATCAGGGTGATGGTGACCTAGTAGAAAGAGTTTGGGAGTGTTCCTCCCTCTGCTATATTTTGGAAGAGTTTGAGAAGGATAGGTGTTAGCTCTTCTCTAAATGTTTGATACAATTCTCCTGTGAAGCCATCTGGTCCTGGGCTTTTGTTTGTTGGAAGACTTTTAATCACAATTTCAATTTCAGTGCTTCTGATTGCTCTGTTCATATTTTCTATTTCTTCATGGTTTAGTCTCAGAAGACTGTACATTTCTAAGAATTTGTCCTTTTCTTCCAGGTTGTCCTTTTATTGGCATATAGTTGCTTGTAGTAATCTCTCATGATCCTTTGTATATCTGCAGTGTCAGTTGTTCCTTCTCCTTTTTCATTTCTAATTTTATTGATTTGAGCCTTCTCCCTTTTCTCTTGATGAGTTTTGTTCTTCTTTCTCTAATTCCTTTAGGTGTAAGGTTAGGTTGTTTACTTGAGATGTTTCTTATTTCTTAAGGAAAGATTGTATTGCTATAAACTTCCCTCTTAGAACTGCTTTTGCAGCATCACATAGGTTTTGGATCATCCTGTTTTCATTATCATTTGTTTCTAGGTATTTTTTGATTTCCTCTTTGATTTCTTCAGTGATCTGTTGATTATTAAGTAGTGTATTGTTTAGCCTCCATGTGTTTGTATTTTTTAGCAGATATTTTCCTGTAATTGATATCTAGTCTCATAGCGTTGTGGTCAGTAAAGATACTTGATACGATTTCAATTTTCTTAAATTTACCAAGGCTTGATATGTGACCCAAGATATGATCTATCCTGGAGAATGTTCCATGAGCACTTGAGAAGAATGTGTATTCTTCTGTTTTGGGGTGGAACGTCCTATATATACCAATTAAGTCCATCTTGTTTAATATACCATTTAAAGCTTATGTTTCCTTATTTATTTTCATTTTGGATAATCTGTCCACTGGTGAAAGTGGGGTGTTAAAGCCCCCTACTATAATTGTGTTACTGTCGATTTCCCCTTTTATGGCTGTTAGTTTTTGCCTTATATATTGAGGTGCTCCTATGTTGGGTGCATAAATATTTACAATTTTTATATCTTCTTCTTGGATCGATTCCTTGATCATTATATACTGTCCTTTGTCTCTTGTAATAGTCTTTATTTTAAAGTCTGTTTTGTCTGATATGAGAATTGCTACTCCAGCTTCTTTTGATTTCCATTTGCATGCCATATCTTTTTCCATCCCCTCACTTTCAGTCTGAATGTGTCCCTAGGTCTGAAGTGGGTCTCTTGTAGACGGCATATATACGGGTCTTGTTTTTGTATCCATTCAGCCAGTCTATGGATTTTGGTTGGAGCATTTAATCCATTTACTTTTAAGGTAATTATTGTTATGTATGTTCCTATTACCATTTTCTTAATTGTTTTGGGTTTGTTCTTGTAGGTCTTTACCTTCTCTTGTGTTTCCTGCCTAGAGAAGTTCCTTTAGCATTTGTTGTAAAGCTGGTTTCGTGGTGCTGAATTCTCTTAGCTTATGCTTGTCTGTAAAGGTTTTAATTTCTCCATCAAATCTGAATGAGATCCTTGCCGGGTAGAGTAATCTTTGTTGTAGGTTCTTCCCTTTCATCACTTTACATATGTTCTGCTACTCCCTTCTGGCTTGCAGAGTTTCTGCTGAATGATCAGCAGTTAACCTTATGGGGATTCCCTTGTGTGTTATTTGTTGTTTTTCCCTTGCTGCTTTTAATATCTTTTCTTTGTATTTAGCTTTTGATAGTTTGATTAATATGTGTCTTGGCGTGTTTCTCCTTGGATTTATCCTGTATGGGACTCTCTGTGCTTCCTGGACTTGATTAACTATTTCCTTTCCCATATTAGGGAAGTTTTCAACTATAAACTCTTCAAATATTTTCTCAGTCCCTTTCTTTTTCTCTTCTTCTTCTGGGACCCCTAAAATTTGGATGTTGGTATGTTTAATGTTGTCCCAGAGGTCTCTGACACTGTTCTCAATTCTTTTCATTCTTTCTCTTCATTCTGCTCTGCAGTAGTTATTTCCACTATTTTATCTTCCAGGTCACTTATCCATTCTTCTGCCTCAGTTATTCTGCTATTGATCCCTTCTAAGGAATTTTTATTTCATTTATTGTGTTGTTCATCACTGTTTGTTTGCTGTTTAGTTCTTCTAGTTTGTTGTTAAATGTTTCTTGTATTTTTTTCCATTCTATTTCCAAGATTTTAGATCATCTTTACTATCATTATTCTGAATTCTCTTTCAGGTAGGCTGCATATTTCCTCTTCATTTGTTAGGTCTGGTGGGTTTTTGCTTGCTCCTTCATCTGCTATTTGTTTTTCTGTCTTCTCATTTTGTTTCACTTACTGTGTTTGGGGTCTCCATTTTGCAGGCTGTAGGTTCGTAGTTCCCATTGTTTTTGGTGTGTGCCCCCAGTGGCTAAGGTTGGTTCAGTGGGTTGTGTAGGCTTCCTGGTGGAGGGGACTACTGCCTGTGTTTTGGTGGATGAGGCTGGATCTTGTCTTTCTGGTTGGCAGGTCCACGTCTGGTGGTGTGTTTTGGGGTGTCTGCGGCCTTATTATGATTTTAGGCAGCCTCTCTGCTAATGGATGGGGTTTTGTTCCTGTCTTCTTGCTAGTTGTTTGGCATAGAGTGTCCAGCACTGTAGCTTGCTGGTCGTTGAGGGAAGCTGGGTTGTGACACTGAGATGTAGATCTCTGGGAGATTTTCACCGTTTGATGTTACGTGGAGCTGGGGAGGTCTCTTGTGGACCAGTGTCGTGAACTTGGCTCTCGCACCTCAGAGGCACAGCCCTGACGTCTGGCTGGAGCACCAAAAGCCTTTCATCCACTCGGCTGCTAGTGTTGGAGGGTCTCCTGCAGAGGCAGGGGGTGGCTGTGGCTCCCCGTGGGGACAAGGACCCTGGCAACAGAAGTTCTGGGAAGTACTCCTTGGCGTGAACCCTCCTAGAGTTCTCTCGTGCCGCCCCAGTCTCAAAGCTCCCACCCCTGCTCCTCAGGCTGGGTCCCCCTAATAATTCTTTAAATGTGTTTTAGAATTCATCAGTTCTGTTCCTAGAGCTTTTCTTTGGGGATGGTTTTTATTACTTGTTCAATCTATTAGCTTGTTACTGGTCTGTTGCAATTTTCTATCTCTTCTTGACTCAGTTTTGGTAATATATGTGATTCTAGGAATTAGTTCATTTCTTGATTATCTAATTTGTTGGTGAAGCATCATTTATGGTATTCACTTACAATCCTTTTAATTTTTGTAAGGTTGCTACTAATGTCCTCTCCTTTATTTCTGTTTCTAGTTATTTGCATCTTCTCTTTTCCTCTTAGTAGTCTAGCTAAAGGATTGTCAATTGTGTTGTTCTTTTCAAAGATTCAACCTCTGATTTTGCTGGTCATCTTGTTTTCCTTGTGTATATTTCATTTATCTCTGCTCTAATCTTTATTATTTTCTTCTTTCAGCCAGCCCTTAGTTTAGTTTGCTCTTTGTTGCAAGGTTGTTGACTTGGGATCCTGCTTTTTTAATGTAGGCAATTACAACTATAAATTTCCCTCTGTGTCCTGCTTATGCTACATTTCATACATTTTGGTATGTTCTGTTTCTCATTTTCATTTATCTCAAAATATTTTAATTTCCTTAGTGATTTCTTTGATCCATTTGTTGTTTAAGAATGTGTTGTTTAACATCAACATATTACTGAATTTTCCAGTTTCCCTTCAGTTATTGATTTTTAATTTCCAATGTGGCTGGAGAAGCTTCTTTGTGTGCTTTCAATCTTTTAAAAACTTACCGACAATTGTCTGTAGCCTAACATATGTTCTCCCCTTGAGAATGTTCCATGTGCACCTGAAAATAATATATATTCTGCTGTTGTCATCTAGAGTTGTCTATATATGTCTGTTAGGTCTAATTGTTTTACATTGTTGAAGTCCTCTATTTCCTTACTGATCTTTCGTCTGGATATTCTGTCCATTATCGAAACTGGGGTATGGAAGTCTCCAAGTATTATTGGAGCTGTGTTGTATTCTTTCAGAGGTATTTTCTTCATGTATAAGCAAACTCAAATATATGATCTCTCCATGAATTTTACAGATGCTACCATACTCTATGCACTATTTTGCACTTTGCTTTTTTTCCATGTAACTTATTTTTGTATCTTTCTATGTCAGTAGATAAAGAGCTTTCTCATTCTCAAGACTGCATAATATCTAGTCTTCTATAGTCTTTTAAACATGTTTTAAATTAGGTAGTTCAGGCTTTATTGACTACACTGTCAGTAAGGAAGATATTTTACATCATGTGTCAGTATATAATTACACATGTAAATAAAATTAAAATAAAAGTGTTACAAATCAAGTCTTGCCTTTATTACAAAAGTTAGAATAGAAGATAGTATCAAACAGGATTTTATAAATATTTTAAAACACTAAAGAATATACCTAAATAAACAATAAAAAAGAAAAGAAAGCTCTTTGTGACCCATTCAATTGACTTTATGACCCACTATTTTAAATGGAGTGACATAAAGTTTAATTAAAACTGTCTAATAAATTAAACTTTATGTTGTATAAAAGTGGAAAGTACAGTGACTATAGATATTAGTGTTATTTCCTTTCATTTTTTAAAAGAAAAATCGCAACCTCACTTAACCTTCAGGGCACCATTATAGCATTTTCCAAATTCAACATACCATATTTTCAAATCTAAGATACCATTGATTGTAACAATTATGTACCTTTAAGAAATAAGAATTCCAATTAATTTATGATACGCTGTCCATTGTAAGGTGCATCTCAATTTCAGAGATGATAAAAAATGAAAAAAATTTTTTCTCCTGTGTTCTGCAAAGTAGTGATAATCTCTTTTTACCAGCTTGTATTTTAAAAGACTTTTTTGTCTGTTCATTTTGGGAGAAAAAAATAAAATAATGAACTGATTTTCTATATAGTAGTTCACATTAATGGGTTGGTTGAGGAACTTGTATCTTTCAAACCAAATTACAAAGTAAATATATTTGTCCTTTGATATATGTATATAGTAAAATAGGCTAAAGAAGTTGATTTTTCACAATTTCTGCTTTAAATGCATTGAAGGGGAAATTCTGTAATTTAAAATAAGATTTCTTAAAGAATTACTTCTAAAAGCATTTTTAAATAATACATCTAAATTTAACGTTCATTTTTATTCTACGGCAAGGAAATATATGTCATCAGCTAGCTAAATTAGAAGAGCAAAGGAGAAGCCTGGGCCTGGAATGAGGGTGCAGCAAGGTGAAATGGAAAATGAGTCCAAGCTTTCTTTGTAGGATGTTCCAAAATTAGATTGGGGATGGTTGCACAACTCTGAATATACTGAAAAAAACCCACTGAATGTACACTTGAAATGGATGAGTTTCATGATATATAAAATATATATCAGTAAAGCTATGAAAAGAAAAAAGATAAAGGAGAACATCAATTCCCTAAAAGACTTAAAAGTAGCTAGTACCTCTAAAGACTTGCTCATCTTCTAAGAAACTAAACTTTCTCTTTTACATTGCCATTCATGGTTACTCCATGGTAAATGTTTAACATATGTGTAATAATAACCCCAGATAATTACAACTGTATTAGAGTAATATAGTAGTACAAGTAAAGTAGATAGTACAGTAAAGTACATAAGCTTGGTCCATCTTCTTTAACCATGTAGAGTGTGTGTGTGTGTGTGTGTGTGTGTGTGTGTGTGTGTGTGTGTGTGTGTGTTGTAATTTTCGGAGTAAATCACATGCTCTTTAGCAGTATCAGAGTTTAAAAGTCACTTAAGTATTTCAGTTAGGCTTCCTAAAGACTGAGCCCCAGGAATTATCGATATTAATAATTCTAAGAATAGATATTTTAGCAGCCCTTGAAGTGTAAAACTTTTCCAGAGGTGAGTAATCTTTTCTTTTCCTTATGTGAGTCTTTACAATGTTTTTTCTTTATTTTTTTTCTTTACATGTTATTGTCAACATCCTGACAAATTTAAACTGAAAAATCTAAATCAGAGGATGTACACTTGTCAGTACTTGAATTTAAATTGTAATTCATTATTGCTTAATCCCTAGGCAAAAGACTAGATGAAAAACATTTAATAACAGTTATCTAAAATTTTTTAATTAGTTAATTAATTAATTTATTTTTTGGCTATGTTGGGTCTTCGTTGCTGCACGTGGGCTTTCTCTAGTTGTGGCAAGCAGGGGCTACTCTTTGTTGCGGTGCACGGGCTTTGCATTGTGGTGGTTCCTGTTGTTACGGAGCACGGGCTCTAGGTGCATGGGCTTCAGCAGTTGTGGCACACGGGCTTCAATAGTTGTGGCTCGCGGGCTCTAGAGCTCAGGCTCAGTAGTTGTGGCGCATGGGCTTAGTTGCGCTGCGGCATGTGGGATCTTCCTGGACGAGGGCTCCAACCCGTGTCCCCTGAATTGGCAGGTGGATTTTTAACCACTGCACCACCAGGGATGTCCCCTATCTAAAATTTTTAATGACGCTTGGGTTATAGGAAATAATTTTAGTGAAACAATGAGGATAGTCAGTGAACTATAATTAATTGGACTAATGTCACCTTTCTAGAACTATAGAATTTTGCTTCTTGACCTGAAGTACTCAAACATTTCCTCCTTGGCATCTGATCTAAATGCAGTACTTCCTTTTATGGTTTAGACTCCTTTCAGATCTTGGAGCCATTATCTTATCAACATTTCCATGCTTTTTTTTTTTTTTTTTTACTTTTAAAATTTGCCTGACATCATTTCCTACTTCATTTCTTTCCCCTTTAACATCTGATCACTCATGTTGTTTTAGATCCTGTTTAGGTACTTTTTTTTCCTTCTGTTTTTGTAGTCTGAACACACACTAATCTTACTGAAAGTGATTTATTTATTATTTTTAGAAGTTATTTTACTTGTGAAACTGAAAAGAAGGGACTTCCCTGGTGGTCCAGTGGTAAAGAATCGGTCTTCCAATGCAGGGGACGTGGGTTCAATCCCTGGTTGGGGAACTAAGATCCCACACGCCTCGGGACAACTAAGCCCAAGCACCACAACTACTGAGCTCGCGCGCCTCAACCAGAGAGCCCACGTGCCGCAAACTACAGAGCCCACATGCTCTGGAGCCCGTTCGCCACAACTAGAGAGAGAAAAACCCGCATGCCACAACGAAGAGCCTGCACTGCAACGGAAGATCCCGCATGCTGCAACAAAGACCCCACGTGCTGCAACTAAGACCCAACATAGACAAAAGAAAATAAATAAATAAATATTTTTTAAAAAGAACTGAAAGGAAAATCCTGGAAGCCTTTCCTGTTTAATTCTGTACAAAATTTCATAGGAAGAGTGGGAGAGCCTTCATATAGAGAGAACAAGCATTGTTGTTAAAATTGCAAAAATCAAAATAGTTAAAGCAAAAATCATTTACTTGAGTAAAGTGCAAATTACTAAGTCTTTAGGTTAATGAATTCTATAGGCCTTGGAAATATGTTTTCTAGTATTGTGGTAATAAAGTACTGGAATACCTTCTGCAATAGGATTACTACGCTGATTTCCTCTCTAATGATCAGTAGATCAGTTTTGTATTTCACTTCAATACACATTAATTGAGTACTATCAGGTGCTGAAGTATGTTTGAAAATATTTAAAATTTCTGTTGCCTTGAAATATGGAGGCAATAACATTTTTATGGGGGGGGGGCAAGGGATTCTTTTCGGATATAATGTTACCAAAGCTATAAGTATTATTTTACCATGGTTATTATTCAAAGACATTTTCAAAACCACTATCACATTGTTTTCTGAAGAAAATTTAGCCACCATTTTAAAAATGTTTTATTTATAATTATAAGGAAAGTTTTTTAAATACTAGACTTCATCAGTTGGAGAGATAATACCAAAGGGAGAATATTGATTCAAATCTATAAATTTATGAATACAGTTGACCCTTCCTTGAACAATGCAGAGGTTATGGGTGCTGACCCACACACAGTTCAAAATCCCAGTATAACTTTTCATTCAGCCAGCCACAGATTGTGTACTACTGTAATACATACTTAAGGGAAAAAATCTGTACATAAGTGGACCCACACAGTACAAACCCGTGTTGTTCAAGGGTCATCTGTAGTGTAAAAATGGTAAATAGGGTCTTAAATGGATGAATTCGTACTTCAGAGGCTTGAAAAAGGTGAATTCACAATAAATAAGTGATATACAGCACAGCAGATACACAACACAGAATTCATTATTTCAGGAATGGTACAAATAGAAGTTGTGAATAAATAAATGAATGATAGAGGAAGAAGAAATTAGGATGTTTGGAGCTAGTCATAACTTAGCAATTAAAATCCTTGATGGCTCTATCACAAACAGACTATACTTTCCACTTTTTTCTGCCATCACTTTCTGGGCCTCTTCTCAGCTCAGTGTTGCTGTAAGAAGAGGAGACCATCTGGCATACTTTACACACTGGGTTATAACTGCCATAGGCATTAATGTGCCAGGCTGTACCCAGTTCTCCGTGCCATAGGCTATCAACCAAAACTTACTGGCAATGACTTCCCATATTTGTTGATTTAGCCAGCAAGAAATAAAAGCAGATGGCAATATAAATTATTACTAACTGTGATTAAGCATAATTTTAGAGGTCAAGGAGACAAGGACTGACAAATCGTTTTTCTCCCATGTGTCAGTTTGGATTGGTTGGTAATGGCTGCTGTGTTGAGAAGGCTTTTTGAGGCCAACTTTGATCTCAGAAGGAAAAATTAACAATCCCATAAGCCATAGATAAGAAAAATACAGAATATATGTAAAGATATATGTAAAGAAATTTTGATTTCTGCACTAATCTTAATTCCTATATGTTTCACTTGAGGAAACTAAAAATCAGAGAAATTCGTGGTTTTCATTAGGTTCTTTGGTACTAAGAAGTATTGAGGCAGGAGCTCTTCCAGCTCCAAGTTCAGGGTTCTCAGTTTTAGCACATCTATAGCCATATTCCAGTTAAAAGATTCTTTATATTAATGTATGACATAAACTTCTTCTTCGATTAAGAATCACTAAGCCTCATGATTTTAAAATAAAGAGAAAAGGAAAAGAAAATGTGAGGCACAAAAAATAAACAGCAACAGCTATTTTGGTATACTTGTTATTGAGATAAAGAAGCTATTTATTGTTCTATATTTTAAACAGAGTGTATATGCATGTATTTGCAATTATAGCAAATATCTTACCTACATTTCATAACTTTATTTTTTTAAGAGTAATACAATAGGAAGAGAATGGAATAAGATAATGTAAGAGCGTATATTTGGTGATGATTGGAAAGCAGGAAGAAGGGTTATGAGGAAGCAAGAAAACCCATGGGAGAGAAAGGTCTGACATGAGGGGAAAGTACAAATAAAATATTTAGGGTCTTTTTGATTTTCGGGCATTAAAATATTTTCTCCTTTTGTTAGTGCCTTCTAGAATGACTACTTTTTCATCCTTAAAGTTCTACTCTCAGTGTGATATGCTGATGTGCAGTCTTAGTCCTCTTATTAGTATCATTGGCTCTTAGCAGCCTCAGTGGAATCCTTAAGGATCCTTGATATTAATGGTTTTCTACCCTAATATTTTATAAAAGGTTGTTTATTTTCTCCTCCAAAGTGAAGACTTACCCATCAAGCAACATATTAAGCATCTGTGGAAACACTATATAACAATATAGAATCCATATGTGTACTGTTCCATTCCCAGTGCAAAATTATTTTCCCTAATTATTTTTTATTTCTTTTGCTTTTCAGTTATTCACTAATCTAAAACGTACAGAGGTGCCTAAATAGAAAGATGGCAGAATAAATGTTTTAAATATCTTTTTGCTTCTCAGATTTATTCTTAGCTCTTCTTATCTACATCTTTGTACTTTCAATTTAGAATTATACCGAATAATTATAATTTTAGCATAATATATAAAGATGTTAGAAATAATGGAAAGGACTTCTAGTCACGCCTTTAAGTTTCAGTCTCAACTCCTCTAAAAAGCATGTCATCTGTTTCTAAGGGAGCATCTTCAAAATAGGAAGATACTTCTACAGTGTAGACTTTTCTTCAAGGTATCATGTATTAGTATGCAGTGATCAATTCCTATTTTAAATCTGCTAGTACTTTTTGGTGGGTAGGGAGGCAGATGGGGAAAAGAAATGGGAGTAATCATTCTACCCTTTTTATTACATCATAGTGATTTCTTTAAAATATCTGCAAAGTAAGTTAGAGGATTTCTCGCCAAAAATATTTTATCACTTTTGGACTTTTATTTCATTAGATTTGAAAATCTATTCCAAAAATGAAAAACATTAATATCCTTTGAATATATTTTAGAATTTAGTCTTAATTTAATTAAAATGGGAAACAACTTTAATTTTCAAATACTTCTTTGGAAGAGAGAAATAAACTTTTGTCTATTACTTTCCTTGAAAATATTGAATTTACCTCTGCATGTTGAAAGAACAACAAACAAAATATTGTTAAAAATTTTCATTTCAGCATAAAGCATTTCTACTAACATTTTGCAGTTGTTCTGAGAGCATTCAACACCTGTGGAATTGGTCTTTAAAATTAGCCACTAGGTTAGGTGCTAAGGGTACAAAATTATTAATTATATCTAATCTTAAGAGATTATATTGTGCTTATGGAAGTAGGATGAGTTGTCTTTATTTTCTGTTATTATTTTAAGTTTTAAAGTATAGTTAACTTCTGCAAGTGTTTGTTTAAAAACACTTTCAAAATTAAAACTACTATATCAGCTTATAGTAAGAATGTTATTTAGTTTAAAAACTAATAGACCCTTGGGAAGTATTGGATAAGAAAATAAGGTTAGGGGCTTCCCTGGTGGCGCAGTGGTTGAGAGTCCGCCTGCCTATGCAGGGGACACGGGTTCGTGCCCCGGTCCGGGAGGATCCCACATGCCGCGGAGCGGCTGGGCCTGTGAACCGTGGCCGCTGAGCCTGCGCTTCCGGAGCCTGTGCTCCGCAATGGGAGAGGCCACAGCAGTGAGAGGCCCGCGTACCACAAAAAAAAAAAAAAAAAAAAGTAAGGTTTTTGAATCTTAAGTTACTTTATTACATTGTGATCTGCATCTTCTGCACAATCAACATAAAAATATGTGTTTCCGTGTTTTCTCTTGAATTCTCAGCCTTACGAAATTAAAATTTGCTCCTATATACGCTGAGGTTTATTTCATTTCAAACGTCCATTTAAGAATACATTGGGGAAAAAGAATATTCTGCAATGCATTTTTACTTTGACTTTTTCCACCTTCATATTTCTTTAGGAGTTGATCCCCCTCATATTGTGTACAGCCTGCCTACATCCTGAGCCTAAAGAGAGAGATCAGCTTCTCCACATACTTTTCAATTTGATCAAGAGACCAGATGATGAGCAAAGGTGGGTATGACCACTTCTTTGGTAAATAAATATAATGTTGACTTATTACTTTTATTAATTTGGCATCATATTAACATTTTAATGTAAATGCCATCTTTTCTTTCGAATATCTATTTTAATAAACAGGAAACACTGACCTTGTTCACAGTGCCCTGCAGTGTTTTCATTCTTGTCGTTCCAGCTACTCATGTTGAATTTGTACACTTTGGTGTTAGTTACCTTTGGATTTCTAATTCCGATATTTCTTTGCTTTTATCTTTCACATTTGATTTCCAGGAAGTAAATATTTCCCCTTTTCCCCACAGATGAACTAGATACAGCATGGCTTCTTCATGGTTATGCTTTATAAGAAATAAAATATTTAATATATGAATGTCTGCATCACAGAGCTATCTGTAAAGCAGTTTCTGTGTGGCTCAAGGGATACAGTGTTTTGGTTAGTCCTGAGTCAAATACCCACAATCAAGGATGCCTGAATGGAGAAATGAGTTATACCTGATGGTGGTGGGGGGATGGGCCACACATCAAGAGACTCTCTGGAAGAAAGGGGAATGGGTTTTGATCAAGCAGCAGTGATAGAGGTCTGCCTCAGAAGGTAAGACCTTTAAATACTAGGTGAAGCTGTGCAAGTGTGACTTTGAACAAAACATCCCAGTGGATGGGTAGGTAGACTAAGCACCAGTTGGATAAGATGGAGCTATTGAAATGTTTTTCTACATAGTAATTTTCTATCTTAATAAAGAAATAGTTTTTGCTTATACTTTTGCAAAACATAGAAATTATACATTATGATTAGGTAACTTTATATAATTTCAGTACTTGTTTTACTGACTGTTACAGTTTTTACCTCCTCTGAGAATGTTGGAAAATCATAAAAGTGAACCATAAGACAAATCAAGTTCAAAATTTTAAACACAAGGAATCTCTCCACTATGAGAATAAAAAGTCATGTAGACTTTAAAACTCTATAAGCATCTATCTCTTTCCTAGCCTTACCAAAATATACCTGAGCAAGCAGAGAAACATGTTTTTTCAGGATCCAGTCAAGATTAATCTACATGCTAGTCGAATGGAAATAAGGGAAATTCAATCAAGTTCCATTCATTGCAAACTGAAAATTTTCAAGGACAATTCGATGGTGCTATATAGGAAAATTAATATTTTATTTTCTCCTTGAAAAATACTATTCCTTATCTTGGTAACTTAGTTAATAATTAAATACCACTTATTACATTGTCATTTTTAGATTTGCAAGGCAACCTCTAGTTCTACATAGCCTGTTTTCATAGACTCGTCATATAAAGCTAACGGCTGCCGCCTGGTGGCCAAAAGTACCTATAGCCTTACTTCAGGTCAAGATATGTCAGGATTTAAACACTCATGTCCACACTTAAATCTTTCACCTTACAGAAATAAAGTTATTTATTAAAATAAACTAATCAATTTATTAACTATATATATGAATAACAAACTAACAAAGCAAAATTTTTAAGTTAGCATGATATGTTTGACATATAATCAGTTGTTACTTTACTTAATGAATCTCAAGCTTCCTTGGGCATCCTAAGAGAAACTTAATTTTATGCGCAATAGTAGTGCATTTTGGCAGTTCTTTGCTAACAGCCATAGCTAACACCATATTTCTACCTGTGTCAAATAATTCCTATCCTATGATTTTCTACAAGTAGGAACAGTGTTTATTTTTACTATCACAGGAGCCTGTTTCCAGTGCTGTTAATAATCTGTAGGCCATTTGATCTTTTCTGTTTTCAAATGTATTTCAAAACTGTCCTATTTTTTAGAATTTTGAATCTTAACTCTGCTGACTAAGAATTTTGTTTTGAGGGGACTAACATTTTTTGAACAAGTTTGTACATCTTTAGTATAGTGATGGTGACTCATGATTTAAAGTCATTTCTCATGAAGCTTTTATATAAGTATATACTTCTTATGTGTGTTTGAAATGCTTAAATTTCGCCAAAGTTCATTTACTATAATTATCAGATTTTTCTAGAACCTACATATATGACTTCTCATTATTTTAATGTACTATGGGGGTAAAAATGATCAGACATTTAGAAATTTTCCGTGGGAACAAGCAGCTAATGTGCTGTCTTAAAGCTTGGGAATTTCTTTTTCCATTTTTCTTTTATTCACTTTATTTACCTTCCTAAAGTAGGAGAAAATAGAAAAACAAAAGAAAAGTTGAGAAACAGGCATAGAAGACAATGATATAAATATAAAGGGAAATCAGGTAGATACAAATTACAAGGTTATGGTGAGGAGAAGCTGCAATATACAATGAAGACATATTGGCTCAGCATTTCCCTTCTCATTGTACAGATGCTTTTTGTCTGTTATTATTCTCCTCAGCCTGAGAGAACAATTGTAGCTAACTTGGCTGAACTAAATAGAAATGTAACGTCATTATTCAGATTAAGTTAAATTGACATATTTTGAGAAATAGCAATGAGTAATGCCTGGGCTTTTATAATTAGTATGAATTAAACATTCTATTTTGGTTTTCCTTAAAGTTGGCTACTTTGAAACATCTATGGAAAACATACTTTTTTAAAAAAATCAGGTTTTACTGTTTTGAAGTCATAGTCAATCAAAAGTAAAAAAACTTACAATTCTGCCTTTCAGAGTCATTTTAAATGGAACTTCATTCTGAAGAGTGAAAAATCTCATTTAAAATTTTAAATTATAAATCTATCAATTCAAATGAAATTATCACATTAGTTATTTATATATTATTTCATAACAAATTACCCCAAAAGAAAGTGGTTTAAAATAACACAGTGTATGTGGGTCAATTTATCTGGGTCTTCTGCTTCAGGGTCTCTTTTAAAGCTGTAGTCAAGGTGTTGGCTGTGGCTATAGCCACCTCAAGGCCCATGGGGGAAGGATTTGCTTCTAAGCTTGGTTGTTGGCAGGATTTAGTTTCTTATGGATCTCTGGACTGGGGGCCTCGGTTCCTCACTAGCTTTTGGCCAGAAGTTGCCTTTAGTCTCTAGCCACATGAAACTGTCCAACATGGCAGTGTCTTCATCAAAGCCTGCCAGCTGAGAAGGCAGAAGAGAGTGTCTCACAAGATGGATATCACAGGCTTTTGTAATCTGATCTCCTAAGTGACATACCGTCACTTTGGCCATTATTCTGTTCATTAGAAGCAAATCATTGGGTCCAGTCTACACTCAAGGAGATGGGAATAGTAAAGGGCATTAATATCAGGAGATGGACGACATTAGGAGCCATGTCAGAAGCTGCCTACCACAGTTATCTTGGGTGCAATACCAAAAATTCTCATTTAAGAAATAGCATTTTGGGCTTCCCTGGTGGCGCAGTGGTTAAGAATCCACCTGCCAATGTAGGGGACACGGGTCGGAGCCCTGGTCGGGGAAGATCCCACATGCCCCACGGAGCAACTAAACCCGTGCACCGCGAGTACTGAGCCTGTGCTCTAGAGTGCGGGAGCCATGACTGCTGAAGCCCTGCAGCTAGAGCCCGTGCTCTGAAACAAGAGAAGCCACCGCAGTGGGAAGCCTGCGCGCTACAACAAAGAGGAGCCCCCGCTCGCCGCAACTAGAGAAAGCCCGCGCGCAGCAATAAAGACCCAATGCGACTAAAAATAAATAAATAAATACGTTTAAATCAGCTATACTTCAATAAAAATTAAAAATTTTTAAAAATAAAAAACGAAATATAATTTTACTAATATGACATCGTAGTTTTTAATTATAGAAATACTGGGGAAATAATCACTGATTGTTTTAGTAGCTAGAAACTGAAATTCATTAGAAATTGAAGCATTAAACATATTATAATCTCAGAATGTATATGTGGGAAGTTAATTTAGGAGGTTATGAGATGCAGCTTCACACCAGTAGAGAATCCCTTCACAACATCTCTCACAAATGGTTTTGCCACTGCTGGAGGGACTAGTCTTTAGAAACTCACTTTCTTAGTGGCAGCCCGTCCATTGTGAAAAGTTGAATTTGTACAAAAATATTGTACTTCATGTTAATTAGAGCTGACTCTTTTTAACCCTTTGTCCTAGTTGTGCTTTCTATGCAAATACAAATCTTTATTCATCTGTATTATCTTTCAGGCAAATGATACTGACAGGTTGTGTGGCATTTGCACGTCATGTTGGCCCAACACGTGTAGAAGCTGAACTTTTACCACAGTGTTGGGAACAGGTAAATAACTGTACTGGGTTTTCCCTAGCTATTGTATTCTAATTTATTATAAATGTTCATATTATCTTTTAAAATTGCTATTAGGAAATATGTGGGATATAAATTATGCTACTGTTTCTATAGCCCAGCACAGTGATTTAATAGTCCTTAAGAAAGCTCTGGGATGCTTTACTTTATTCGTTCTTCCAACAAACACTTAAAGAACACTATTTCCACTGCCAGGTACTGTTGTAGTCATTAGGGATACAGTGGTGAATAAAAGACAGTGACATCCTAGTGGAGAGGTAAGAGTAAACAAATGAAACTATGTCTTGTAATTTATAAACTATGAAGAAAAGAAAGGTAGGCTAAGGGTTAGAGAGTGATAGGGAGTGCTGTTTTAGAAAGGGTGGTTGGAGAAGGAATCTCTGAGAAAGGGATGTTTAGACAAGAATCTGAATCCAATGAGACAAAATACAAAAATTGCTGAGTTCAAGGATCTGAATCAAGTGAGATGCAAAATACAAAAAATATACAAACGAATGAGGTCAAGGGAAACCAAGAGGTTGTGTGTTTGTGTAGGTAGGTAGGTAGGTAATAGAAATATATCTGTATATATTGTATACCTGTATATATTACAAGTATATGCAGAATATAAAGTGTAAACCTTTGATGTAGGAGGTTTATATATATTTATATTTCAACTCACTATTTACTAACAATACTTCTGGTTTTATGTTGAATTGTAATATTCCTGTCCTCTCTAGAACTCAGAATCTTTGACTTTCTAGACTCCATATTTAGGTCATTAAGTAACTATTCTTCCATCTTAAAAAGATGGATTTCTTACTTATGAATACAAGTTGCATGGCCTTATTTATACTAGCTTCGTCACTTATTCTTAAGAAAAATTATTAGTCTCTGGAATACTGCTAAAGTTTATGGCCTTTTAGAATTCTGTTCCCATTTTCTTTGAGTATTCATTTTTTTCTTTAGAATTTAGTGGAGTCATATCTAGATTCAGTATTTAAGAGGGAACATTATATATATCCATATTATCTCTGACAATCCTTATGTCATCTAGAGGTTATAGTGTATACTAATTTAGGGTTAGGCTGTAACCACTGAAATGTCAAATTAACTTGGAAACAGCATATACAACTTTGAATTTACAATTCTGTACAGTTATACGTATGTACATGTAATTTTTAAATAGTTTTTTCCATTTTCTTTTCTTCTTTTAACTTTTATTGAGATGTAATTCAGAGAGCATACAATTCACCTATTTAAACTGTACAATTCAGTGCTTTTTGTAGTCACAGAGCTACACAACCATCACCACAGTCAATTTTAGAACAATTTTATCACCCCCCAAAGAAACCCCAACCCCTTGAATTGGTTCTTGTATTTCAAGATTGTTTTGGCTATTCTGGGTCCCTTGAATTTCTGTGTGAATTTTAAGATCGGCCTGTCAGTTTCTGCAAAGAAGCCAGCTGAAATTTTATAAGGATTGTGTTGAATCTGTAGACCAGTTTGGAGAATGTTGCCATCCTAACAGCCTTTCAACCTATGAATTTAGGATGCCTTTCCATTTATTTAGGTCTTTTAAAATTTCTTTGAGTAATGTTTTATAGTTTTCAGAATATTACTTATGCACTTTTAAAATTTATTCCTGAGTATTTTATTCTTTTTAATACTATTGTAAATAGAATTTTTTTAAATTTTCTGTTTGTTCATCACCAATATATAGGAATACAGTTGACTGTTGTGTGTACATTTAATTTTGAGACTCATTTTGCTAGACTAAAGGAAAGTAAAATAGAAGTTTACATATGACATACTATGACATTCAAACCATTTTGTTTTGAGGTTACTATTTCTGGATTAAATTTTATTCAGAGATGTCAGTTACCGACATCTCTACCACCACCTCTTCTGTAACCTAAAGAAACATGGATATTGGGGATCTATCTAGCCGCCTGCCTCCAGTTTGTTGCCCAATAGATTGCTACATAATTTCTTTTCTTAATTTTAGGCATCCAATACATTAATGAATTATGTCACCTTTTCATATGGGAATATGAGAACAGATACACTTCTTTTCCAGTCAAAGAAAGATTTATATTCTATGAAGAAGACATATGGGAACATAACCCAGTATGTGTCATTTTTTTTGTTTTTGTTATTTTTTGTTATGGTTCAGTGTAGTCATTACAATAGCAAAACCCCATCATCTTGTATATGCAAACAGGAATGAATTGACGTCTGCTTACTTTAAAAACAAAGTCCTAACACCAGTCAAGGGCTCTGGTTAAATCATTGATTAATTTACGTCCTAATCCCTGAGGTTAAAAAAAAGAGGACTGAGGAATCATTCCTGGCACATATTGTAGACTGTATCAGTAAATATCTAGAAGCTGGGTTTTCCAAATTTAAAACCATCCTAATGTTGCTAGGGAAGGAGAAGGTTGCTCCTGACACCCTAAGGAAAGCTTAGTCTTGGGCAAGCCCACAATCTCTAGACACCTTGCCATATTTTCATCTTTGCTTTATCTTCTTTCTCTTTAACAGGTAACCCCTGTGACCTCATTTTTTAGGCTTTCCCTGATTCCCTTAATCCTGATCCAGGTGTAGGGATCCCCGAAGTGGAAAAGAAGCTTTATTGCATTCCTAACAGGATTTGTGGTGAAAAATAATTCTCTATTGGAGGAAGGGAGGGTATGTTGTTTATGCTTGATTTATTTATTTTTTACTCTAGATTAATCACAAATACCCAGAAAGAAGATTGCTTGTGGCAGAATCTTGTGGAGCACTGGCACCTTACCTTCCTGTAAGAACTGTAATTTTCTCTTAAAAACCTTTTTCTTCCTTTTTTAACAATAGAGCAACCTCTTTTTCAGGTGTCTAATTATACAGTTGAATCCAAATTCTGTCCTGACAAAGGAAAAAGATGAGCCAAAAAAAGAAGGCTCACGTTGACACCATATGGCATTGCAGACAGATAGGTACATTAACCGTTGATTTTGCTTGAGTATAAATATATTAAACCTCATCAGCAATTCTCAAAGTGTGGTCTGAGGACCCTGGGGGTCCCATGAGATGAAAATTCTTTTCATAATAACATTGAAACATTTTTTGACTTTTTCTCTGTGTTGACATTTACACTGTTAGTACAAAAACTGTAATGGGCAACAATGCCAGTGCATTAGCACTGATCAAGGCAGTGATACCCAAATAGATAATGATTGTATTCTTCATTGCCATGCACTTGCAGAAAAAGTCAATTTCACTTAAAAATAAGCTTGGTGAATCAGTAAAATTATTAATTCTACTAAATTTTGACCCTAAGTATGCATCATTTTAATATTCTGTGTAATAAAATGGAAGATACTCATATCAAGCCCTTTTGCTGCATTCTGAACTATGATGGCTGTTTCGGGAAAAGCACTCGAGTTGTAAGCTAAACGAGTTTTAGTTGACAGACCACTAAAAAAAAAGCTGTGGTTATTCAAACTTGGGATTTTGACAGACATTTTCATGAAAATGAATGAAATGGAACCTGTCATTTCAAGGAAAACAAGTAGACAGCATTCATTGCCAGTGACAAAACTGGAACTTCTAAGTGAGAACAAGAATTTTGGAAAACTTGTATTCACCACTGTGAGCTTGACAGCTTCTATTCTTATCAGAAGAGGCTATGAAAATACCTCTCCATTTTTCAATTATATGTCTGTGTGAGGCCAGATTTTCTTAAATACTTCAACCAAAACAGTACAACAGTTGAATGCTGAGCTGTTAAGAGGATCTATCTTCTTTTAAGTCAGACATCAATGAAATTTGCACAAAATATAAAACAACACCATTCTTCTCACTAATATTTTGATATGATAAATGTCAATAGATATTACCCACCCAAACAAAAGCTGTTTGAGGCGCTCATTAATTTTTAAATGACTAACGGAATCCTACCACCAAAAGATTGAGAAGCACTGGACTGTTGTGCCCTTTTAGGTATCTTCCCATAGGTCTAGGGCTTAGAAGGGGTAGAGGAATGAGGTGACATCAAAAATTATTTTAATTGAAACAACATAGTTTAAAGCAGAGCTTGACAAAATACAGCCTGGAACCAAATCTAGTCCACAGCCTGTTTTTATAAATAAACTTTTATTGGTGCACAACCACACCCATTTGTTGTGTATTGTCTGTGTCCGCTATCACACTGCAACAGCAGAGCTGAATAGCTGCAACAGAGACTTTTTGGCCCCAAAGCCAGGAGTATATACCATCTGGCCCATTACAGAAAGTTTGCTGACCCCTGCCTTAAAGGGTCATTTCTGTAAGATTGTTCTTTTAAAGGGGTACAAAAATTGGAATTGTATAATACATGAGCTGTTTATGTTGCATTTACTGTTACCTCATAATCTTTGGTGAAGAGTAAGAAACCAATTGTCAAACAATTGTCTTTTTAAAAAATAAAATTTGGGGGCTTCCCTGGTGGCCCAGTGGTTGAGAATCCACCTGCCAATGCAGGGGACACGGGTTCTATCCCTGATCCGGGAAGATCCCGCATGGCACAGAGCAACAAAGCCCATGCACCACAACTACTGAGCCTGTGCTCTGGAGCCCGCGAGCCACAACTACTGAGCCCACGTGCTGCAGCTACTGAAGCCCACGCGTCTAGAGCCTGTGGCCCGCAACAGGAGAAACCACCACAATGAGAAGCCCGTGCACTGCAACGAAGACCCAACACAGCCAAAAATAATAAATAAATTTTAAAAATAAATAAATAAAATGTTTGTTTTTTTATTACCCATAGATTACATCTATGGGTAATGGTTTTTAATTAATACTTACAGAGAATAAAAATTTATGCATATACCAGCTTTCATTTTTACATCTTTAAAATTTTTCTTACCCAGAATTAATTACTCTGTGTTAAAAGAAGCAAAATACAGAGATATTAACAGTGTGTGAAATTTAAAAATGCACACAAGAGAATCTTCATTTTTCAGTTTCACAAACCATTAATACCTGTGTATCTTGCTGCTTTTAACATTTGCATTTTTGATTTTGACAGTGTTAAATTGCCCCCAACCAAGATAGCACAGATTGTACTCCTATCAACAGTGCATGGGAGTTCTTATCTTGCCATACTTCAACTGGGCATAATCACTTTTTTTTTAATGTTTGCCTATCTTTTAAGAGAAAATTATCTTATTGTTGTGATAAATCATATAGATAGATATACATGAGTTTGAGCATCCTATTATTTATTGTTCCAAGACAGAGATGAACATCACATGCTATCGAAGAAGAAGGAAACTGTTCCACACTGCTCCTAGTACTAGAATGCTAAGCAGTATTAATAATGGACTTAATGTTTCCTACATGGACCTCTACTTTCTTGTTCCCCACTGTAACTGGTAACAGTAAAACCTCAGTGTGGTCATGGCTTAAATGGAGTAAAGCATCCTGACTTGTCCTGTGGGTTCTCTTAGCATACTGAAACTAACTGCCACAGTTGACCTCAGGCTAGATCATTGCAAAGCAAATAACCCAGCTGAAGTTTACTTTCCTCTGTCCTTTTGCCTGTGCTGATATTAACCAAAAAGCCCTTTTAATACACTTTAAAAAAAATTGGGGGGAGCAATTTTAGCCTAAAGGATAAATAAACAAGGCTGTACCAAAAGGCATATTCACCAACCTAAATGTAACCAAAATCTGCTAAACTTACATATATTTTTGTCTCTAAAAGTCAAAACAAAAACTAGGTCATTTAAAAATAATCTTTTAAGACTATTTTTTTTTAAAAAAAGTCTTTTAAGACTTTGCTTTGCATACCAGATCACACTGTAAATTTCTGAAAATGATCATATCCTTTTATTTTAACTATTATATGTAAAAGTAACTTCAACAAGTTTAAAGAATTTTATAAATTTGTCAACTTACAATAATAGTACCAAAAAAGGGAAGGAAAGGCAAGAATTTGTATAACAGTAACACTTTATTCTAACCTCAGACATTAATTAGGCTAAAACCATGGGAAAAAATTGTGTGAAATTAAGACACAACAGTGGTTGACATTGTATTAAATAGCATCTGAAAATATCAACACAGTTTTTTAAGCACTTTTAAAGTTTACTCTCATGTTTTATCATCCTGTTTTCATATTTTTTTCTCAGTTCTTCAGAAAATTGAACACCAGGGTTTTATGTTTCCACACTCCTACCCCGGGCGCATGGTTTGCTTACCAGAGTGATATTTGTTATCTCTTCTATTGTTAGGACTGTCAGTGCTCCTCTCTGAGTTGTAGGGATAGTGGTAGAAGAGTCATTGTCTGTTTACAGCAGAGTGTTGACTGTTGATTGGCCAAAAGGGCACCGTAAAGGTTTGAGGGATTGACACATATTTAGTAAAAATACACAAATATGCTGGGAGATGATTAATACCAAGTTCAGGGTAGATGTTATCTTTAGAGAGGGAGTTGGAGGAAGGGGGAGAGGGTGGAGGAGAGTGATTTTTCAGCTGTATCTCTAACGTCTTATGTCTTTCAAACATGAGGACTTGAAGCAAACAGCAACATGTTAATATATATTTAATCTAGATTTTGAATACATGGATATCTGTCATTATTTTCTGTCCTTTTCTGCTGCTAGTGTAAATAAATAGTAAAACATGTTCTTGTTTATTTTCAGAAAGAAATCCGTAGCTCCTTGGTTCTTTCAATGTTGCAACAGATGTTAATGGAAGATAAGGCAGATTTGGTAAGAGAAGCTGTGATCAAAAGCCTCGGGATCATTATGGGATACATTGATGATCCAGACAAATATCAACAGGTATGTTTTTCAGAATGAATCCCATTTATGTCATTATAAAATTCCAAATAGTATAATATTCCAAATCTGATTCAGGTATCCTATCATCTATAGTAGGGATGGCAGACATGTCAACTTTAACCAGTTGAAGTTGGCTGCCTGGTTTCAGTTCTGCTATTTCAAGGAGGAGATGCTTTGATTCATTTATAGTATCTGCCACAACTTTGTGGCAGTAAATTGGCAACAAGCATGCCATGTTACCACCCTTTCTCTTTGGTTTCCCCATCAACGGATAGATGACATTTTTCTTTAAAGAAATTGGGAAGGATAGGATTATGAGTGGTTTTCTTTCTTGCTTAAAATGTCTGCTAAATGTACTGCAGTGTATATTTATTACATATTATTATGTTTTTTAGGTCTTTTTTTTAAATCTACATTTTGCCTATTTCTTTTTGGCAGGGTTTTGAATTGTTGCTGTCAGCCTTGGGTGATCCCTCAGAAAGAGTAGTTAGTGCAACACATCAAGTATTTTTACCAGCTTATGCTGCCTGGACTACAGAACTTGGAAATTTACAGTCTCATCTTATACCTACATTGCTGAACAAGATTGAAAAACTTCTCAGGGTAAATACTTCCTTTATTTATATAGTTAATAGAAATTTAAAAGGTGTGTTCTAAGGCATCTTGAAAGAATGTTGGGGGAACAAAGACAGAAAGTACCACTTAGCGAACATTCTAATTAACTACCTGTTAAAGACTGTATTGGTCTGAAGCCAAGGGAGATTTGAGGAAGTTTTGCTTGACTGAAGCTAGAGGAGAAAGAGCATGATCTGCCTTTTTTTAGCTAAAATAGCACCTTTGTGGCACTAGCTCGTATACTATTCACAGTGCTACCTCTTCCTAGCCTCTTCTGAAGACTTAAATATTTTAGATAAAGTGTCAGCATCAGTTCCCAGAATGCAGAGATAACTAAAATATGAGTCTCTAAAACTTTCTTATTTATACAGTGTCAAAATGCTTTACCTTTTTTTCACTGCAGTAGTTCATGTCCTGACTTTTTAAAGTGAACTTTCCATTCTTCCCAAGTAAAAGAATTGAAGAAACAGTAGAAACTTCTTGGTCTAATTTTTGTACTAAAAGTCCCTTTTAGAGTCTAGAAGAAAAACATTTCTTTAATGCATATTAATTATGTACCGTTAAGGTAGATACTTTATAAATAAAATATATTATTTCATTCTTATAATCATTTGAATTCTATTTTGGTTTTCTTGTGTGGAAACTGAGTGTTTAAGTAACTTGCTCAGGGTCCCAAAGCTGTCAGATGACAGAACCATTATCTGATGTCAGTCTCTAAAGCCAAACTCTTGCCCTTTTTACCCCCAGATTTTAAAGGCTCTGAACATAATGTATTTTAACTACTCTGTAGATAGTCTTATATGTATACACGTGTATTCATTTAATTTAAAAATTGGGCTGTTTTTTCTATAAACTTCAAAATGGGTGTTAAAAAAACTATAAATAGACAACTAGACTGAAATACTCCTTTTTATGAAACCTAGGGAATTTTTTTAAGTATTTAAAAAAAATATTTGCATTCCTTCTATCTGAGAATTATCCGTACCTGGTTTTTTTGTTTGTTTGTTTGTGTTGGGTTTTTTAAAAATTTATTTATTTATTTTTGGCTGCATCGGGTCTTCCTTGCTGCGTGCGAGCTTTTCTCCAGTTGCGGCGAGCCAGGGCTACTCTTCGTGCAGTGCGTGGGCTTCTCATTGTGGTGGCTTCTCTCGTTACAGAGCACAGGCTCTAGGCATGCGGGCTGCAGTAGTTGCAGCACACCGGCTCAGTAGTTGTGGCTTGTGGGCTTTAGAGCACAAGCTCTGTAGTTGTGACGCACAGGCTTAGTTGCTCTGCGGCATGTGGGAATCTTCCCGGACCAGGGCTAGAACCCGTTTCTCCTGCATTGGCAGGAGGATTCTTAACCACTGCACCACCAGGGAAGCCCTGTACCTGTTTTTTTTTTTTTTAGTTCCATTTCATAACACAGCTAATTCCACATTGTTGCTCAACATAGCTGCAGTATTCAGCACACAAGGTAATTCTTCCATGAAGAAATTAACTAATTTAGAACTTGATAGTAAAAAACTAACATATCTGTTATTTCTGACACAGTTGTTATTTATAATATAGTAATGACATCTCAAGTGGACGTGAACAGCAATAAATGCTTTCCTCCCTAATGATTCTATTTTTCACTTTAATATTTGGTTTCTGTGTACCATAGTGATCCTTTTACTCTTTTTTTTTTCTGTTATCTCTTTCTTTCATTTCCTTTTGACATTTCTTCTCCTACATTTTATCTATACATTGAATTATTTTAAAGTGCTTCCAATGCTGGCAAATACAGTTGTCACCAAATCTGTAAAAGGAGTTAGGGATAGCAAGTGCTGCTGCTCATTTAGCAGTTGAGCGTTTAAAATGATTCCTGTGGCTCACTTTAATTTCTTTAAACTGACTTATAAAATGTCAAAAGATAAGACCCTCTTAAAAGAAAAAAACTTGTAAAAGAAGTTCCATACAAATGAAATGACTGATGTTCACCCTAAAGTTTTCCATACAAAAGATTCTATTACTTCCACAATGCCTTAGTACTTCACATTCTCACATACTCAGAGAAATTCAGAAAAGATTCATGGTCATCTCCATTAGGTGTGATGCTGTGAGTCTAGCATACAAGTCTTTAAATGTCTTATTGTTTGCCACAGAAAGGAAGAACATCATAAATACATAACCTCAGAAGACTAAAATTAGCTTTCACCTCCTTATATTTCAGGAAGGAGAGCACGGGCTGGATGAACATAAGCTCCACATGTATCTGTCTGCCTTGCAGTCCTTGATCCCATCTCTCTTTGCATTAGTGCTACAGAACGCACCTTTCTCCAGCAAAGCCAAGCTTCATGGTGAAGTGCCACAGATAGAAGGTACTGAACTTAAATTATGGAAGGAAGATGTAGAATATTAACAGCTTAGCTTCCCCAAAGAATCGTTTCTGATTAAAAATGTAAAAGTCACTTTATATGACAGCATAATTACTAAAATGTATTATATGTGTGGAACTGCATGGTCGTAGATTGAATGATATCTGGGGTGAACTATATGGCTTCATCTTTTATGGATAAGCCTCGTGGTATTATTTTATAATATTTGTACTTTCTTTCCATTCTTAATCTAGAACCTTTTTTAATAGCCTTTTTTTCAGTGTTATAAGTCAGAAATAAGCGTTTTCTTTCATTAATAGAGCAGAATTAATAGTTACCAGGGCCAGTTTATGAAGCTTTTCACTTCCACTTTCTTTATATTTTTTCTTCCCCAGCTATTTCATCTTATTTTCAGTAGGGGAAGGTAAATGTAATTACTCTTTCCTGCTATGTCCTTGATAGGAATATAAGCATATGCAACACAGTTTCTTTTTTTTCCAAAAAAAGAATATGATTTATTTTCAGAAATACATGAAATTGATAGCAAGAGCCAGTATTTTCTTAGCTCAAAGTCTAGCTAACTAGTAAGTGACCTTTGATCCATGGCACGTGATAGCCCCACTGCACCTAACCCCCAGGATAAATGGCTATAGACAAGTTATTACTATGTATGAGATTCCTTTGCAGCTTTTTCGGATTTGTGAATTAGTCGTGTCTCTTACGGGCTTCTGATAGACAAAAGAATTATAACATTGAGAAAATCAACACACCGTGTTTTTAGAATTATAGTTTTCATGTAAAGTAAACTGAGCTACCTATAATCTTTGGGATATGAAGCAGTGTGTCCAAGAATACACAAAGCACAGCATAAAAATGGTGTACACTGTTAGAATGCCAGTTTTACTTCGAAAATTGAGAATGGATGGGGTAAAGTTAGTTTAATATTTTTTAATGATATTGAGGAGAATGAAAATTCAAACTTTTAAGATAAATTTTCATAAAGCACTCACAGCTGGCTACTTTAGGTTCTACCCCTTCACTCATTAAGACACTTCATCTGCCTAGGGACTTCCCTGTCTGTCTAATTCCCTCTCTTTTTCTTTCTATCTTGCTGTACTGTTCTGCTGGGGCCAGCATAACGAAGTACCATAAACTTAGTACTTTAACAACAGATATTTATTGTTTCACAGTTCTGAAGTGAACTCTCTAGAAGTCCGAGATCAAGGTGTCAGTAGGGTTGGTTCCTTCTGAAAGGCTGTGAGGGAAAAGCTGATTCATGCCTCTCTCCTAGCTTCTGGTCGTTTGCTGGCAATCTCTGGTGTTCTTTGGCTTATAGATACATCACCCCAGTCTCTGCCTTCATCTTCACATTCCATTCTCCGTGTGTGTGTGTGCACACGCCTGCACTTGTCTCTGTCCAAATTTCCCTTTTATAAGATCAGTTATATTGCATTAGAAGTCCACGCAATTCCAGTATGACTTAATCTTATCTAATTATATCTGCAACAACAGTATTTCCAAATAAGGTCACATTCTGAGGTTCTAGGGGTTTGGACTTCAACATATGAATTTTTTTTTTTTTTTTTTTTTTTGGTACATGGGCCTCTCAACGCTGTGGCCTCTCCTGTTGCGGAGCACAGGCTCCGGACGCGCAGGCTCAGCGGCCATGGCTCACGGGCCCAGCCGCTCCGCGGCATGTGGGATCTTCCCGGACCGGGGCACGAACCCATGTCCCCTGCATCGGCAGGCGGACTCTCAACCACTGCACCACCAGGAAAGCCCAACATATGAAATTTTAAGGGAGACACAGTTCAACCCACAGCACTTGCTATCATTCATTCATTTAGCAAATAATTCTTAAATGTCACCTATTGCCAAGCACATGTTAGAGATTAGATAGAAAATTTTCAAAACTACTTTACCATCCTGAACATATTCCTTCTGGTGTTTATTGACCTTTCCTTGTGATTATGTCTTTGTCATGCCAAAAATAATCTTTTAAGTTCTTATTGACTTAATTTGACCCTCTGACTTTTAATAGTAGCTGTAAATGTTAATGTTATTATTCTCGCATGTAGGTTATAATACATTTATTATAAATGAGGAAATATTATATCCTTATTTAGGGTCTATCTATATATCTATGTCTCTGTGTCTATCTGTATGTATATCTATATAATTTGGGATACAGTTTATTACAAGTGAAGATTTAATAGTTTTCTCTTACGTAATGAAAATTCCAGAGCACTAGCTAATACTTATGTCAGGCACTATTTTAAACACTTGAGATACACTCATAAACAAAACAGACAAATATCTCTGCCATGAAGAGCTTACATTCTAGTGAGAGGGAAATACATTGAAGAGTCATACAGTTGTTATTTTGCTGAATTTGTATAGTTGTGGTAATTTTTTGACAATAAAATACCTATTAAAATGGCATTCTGGGGACTCTTCTGTATGGTTACAAGTTAGATGCTCAAATTTTTAAAAATCTTTTAAAATAGAATAATGTTTTGAGGTCCCTGAACCATTCTGATTGCTTATCTGTTAGAACTGAGTTATCTAAGTAATTGCTTATTTCTTGACATTGTTTTGCTTCTGTTGGACCTAGCTTTAAATCTTTGGACCTCACTTTGCCTGTAATAAATCTTGACATTATCTGATTTACTTTTAACTGTTCCACTATTTTTCAATAATTTGTCAGTATTTTTGAAGGAATAATATATTGATACATTCCATCATAGTATTGCAGATTGTGACCAATATGATATAATCCTTTTTGAACTTATCAGATATGCTTTGACAATATAGAAATATGAAGTACAGATATCCCTCACCATCCAAATCTGTTTGATTCCTAGGTTGAGATAATGATAACTCAAGCAGAAACCTCAGATAGTATGGGATACCATGTTACCTAAATTCATTTATTTGTTTGTTTGTGTGTGTATTATGATAGCAAATAGGAGACTTCAGCTAGCAAGGGATAACCTTTATCTGTACTTGATATTGTTAAAAGCCTTGGGCAGCATAGGAGGACAATACCATCTTAATTTTGTCATAGAGCATTTTTAAAGTTATTTCATGTTTTCTTAAGTTTAATAATTATCATTACACCATTAATATGTTTTGAGAAAATGCTGCATCCTTAATTGTGTCTTTTTAGGGTGTTAACCTCTATGCAGGAATGCTAGGCCATTAGGAATTTCTGTTCAACCGTTAATGAGCTGTTGGTAGCATTATTCACTTAACAGCCATCTAAGACCTGTTCTTTAATAACCTGGAATCTAATTATGATCTGTAGAATCATAGATTTTATTGATGTGTTCAAATTTTACAATATACCTGTATATTCATGTTTTATTTACATAATTTTAAAAGTAATTTTTTCAGTGTTTCCCCCCAAACTTTTAAAGTATATACATGAGACTGGTTATAACATTTATAATACATTTTTTAATAATAATTTTGCTTTATCTTACTGGTCACTGGTTTTAACACTTTATAGTAACTTAATATTTATTAAACTATGGAACATTTTTTAAATAAATCATTTGATATTGGAGATTAAATACTTAAGAAGCCTGTTCACCTCAAGTTTTAATGTATTTTAGGTCATTATTCTCTGGTATTAAACAGTTTTTCCTTGCTGTCAACCTATTAGTTTCTTGCTGCCTGAAGGAAATATTTTATCATAGTTATTAGTTTTTGACATAAACAGTCTGGTGGAATTACAAGTATTTCTATTTTTTTAAAACCAAATTCAAGTCCATATTTAGCTGAGATCTTATTTTGTGGCCAATTTTAATTTAAACTAAGTGAAATTTTACTCTTCACTGGCAAGCTCTTTCATTACAATATTCATTTACTAGTTATTTAGTCTCATAAAATCTTCATTTTTGAGATTTGCTAAATTTGTTCACATGTGACAAAAGTTTACAGTTGATCCTTAAACAACAGGAGTTTGAACTGTACACATCCACTTATATGTGAATACTTTTCAATAGTTAATGCTATAGTACTACATGGTCTGTCGTTGGTTGAATTTGTGGATGTGGAAGAACCTCTGATACAGAGGGCCGACTGTAAGTTGGAGGCAGATTAACCCCCGATTGTACAGGGATCAACTGTATTTCATTTTTTTCTAAAAATGGTTTAATTAATATATTTTAGTTTTATATTTAAAGTCTATAATAAGCTAAATAAAATTAGGAGGCAGAACCTTACTTTTCTTTTGACAGAATAGCTAACTTTCCAAACTGTCATTTTCTATGTGATTTATTTTGCTTCTAATTTTTATAGTGACTAGGTTCCCTCGGCCTATGTCGCCTCTTCAAGATGTGTCTACTATTATTGGAAGTCGTGAGCAATTGGCAGTGCTGCTACAACTTTATGATTACCAGCTGGAACATGAGGGTACAACAGGCTGGGAGAGTTTACTGTGGGTTGTCAATCAATTGTAAGTTACCACCTCCGTATTCATTTGGTACATCTCAATCAGTTGAATGAAAGATAGCTCACTGTATTTAGCCTGGGCACTGAGGGACAAAATATTAAAAAACAAATAGCAAAACATAACTTGGCACCATCCATGGTAAATTTCTTTAGGAGAGGAGATAACTACTCAATAACTACTAGATATGTAGTTATTTGTCTATGAAGATGGTGCTGCTCTATTATATCAGAAGACCTAACTGCTGCCTTATTGTCTACAAGTGGTGATGGATTTTAAACTACATCCAGACTTTTCATTTTTGAGGCTAAAGTGGATGATGCCAGTGTAGCCAAGCTCTTGTATGATATATCAGCTCCATTGATTGGAGTCTCATTAACTCCATACCTAGAACCCTACCATTAAGATTCCATATATTTTATGGCAATCAGTTAAAATTTATTTTAAGAAATTTATAGAATATAAACTGAAGACTTTACAAAGGGTCCCAAACAACTCCTTTGCGTTCCAATTTTACTGGCTATGAAAAGCAGAACAGAAGATATTGTTAGATTTGCATTGTTTCAGAAATTGGCAAGGAAACAGTAATTTATTTGTACCCCTGCCTATTTTTCTTTCCTTTCATATTCAGGTTGCCACAGCTTATAGAAATAGTTGGCAAAATTAATGTTACTTCAACTGCCTGTGTCCATGAATTCTCCAGATTTTTCTGGCGCCTTTGCCGGACATTTGGCAAAATTTTTACAAACACTAAGGTAAAAGCTTGTATTCCATTTTTTCTTATATGCAAGAGACATAGAAATGTAATGTGTTAATTAATGCTATAGCAGAGTAAATAAAAATGTGAGCCCTTCCTTTATTCAAATTATCTTTTAATACCTTAGAAAACTGTGATAGTAAAAGAAAATTCCAGTCAGTAATATTCTTCTCTTTATTGATTTTCAGAAGATGATTTAGCCATAACTTAGTTTGTATCCAGATTTGGATATAAGATCTACTCACTGTGGATATCTCAAAGCTTTCTAGCATAGGAAGTATCAGATAGGGGACTCAACTACGATTCTTTGAATGTGCTTCTGTTGCTTCACCATCTACCACAGATTCAGGAAGCAGCCATTTGCTCAGCAGGCTTTGGTCAAAACTTCAGGTGATGATAGAATCAAAGCAGCTTGTATAGAATACTTGCTACAAGATACAAGCTCTTGGAATAGAATGGACACTTGAGATAAATGCTGCATATTTCAGTCACTGTCATATTTGCCTATCTAGGTTATTCTGTAGTTTTAGATATTAAATTGGAATGTCGTTAGGTCCCACTTTCTTCTTCAATCCTGTTACTGCATTTGTCTTCATAGCATATTGTTAAGCCAATTCTTTAGAGCTCTAATAAAAACAAAAAGATGTAATTGCTATAATCAAATGTTAATCAAGACATTTAAAAGGTAAAAATTTTGCGTAGCTCTTTACTATTAAACCTGTAGTTACTGAAACATTTAGAGCATGACAGTTTGGTATAGTGGACTGGATGAAATTCGGAAAATAGGTTATGACCCTGTTATGTTTGTATCCTATGATAAATCATTTAATGTATCTGTGCTTAATCTTTCCATGTGTGAAATGAAGAAGTTGCTTCAGTGTCATTTAATTCTATAAGTCTGATTCTGTAGATTAATCTTTTCACAGTGGTCTACATCTCAGTTTAAATTGAATTTGGAAATTAATATGCCTGACCTGTCAACAGGAGGACAAAAACCAGAGCTTGATGTTATTGTAGAAGAAACAAAATCATTTTACATTTTTTACTAACATGTAATTATTAAACAAATATAATTTGATTTTACTGGTACTCACACATGGCACAATTTGTTTGACATCTCCAAAAGAAGTAGCTGTTATTTATTTTACTTTTTTTACAAAAACAATTAGGAGTTCATTTTAGCACTTAACAGTAAGTGGTTGACTTCAGTGGCCTGAAATCTGAAATCCAATAATGTTAAAAATAAAAAATTGAAACAAGCATTTGCTTTAACTTAAAATTTTAATGTTAAATTCTGTACTTGATGTTTAAAATTAAATTTAAAAGAAGTTAAAGACTAATGTAAGCCAATGGATATCACATGATGAATATGTTACTTATTGAATACCCTAAATGAATGGAATTTCATTTTCATTCCTTTTATATACAGCAAATTTTTTTCAATAATTCTAATCATATAATATCTGCCTAAATACCCTTTCTGACATCGAGGTCAGTTTTAGGAGGTAGTAATTTCAAGCACTTAAAATCACCTTGCAGGGCTTCCCTGGTGGCTCAGTGGTTGAGAGTCCGCCTGCCGATGCAGGGGACACGGGTTCGTGCCCCGGTCTGGGAAGATCCCACGTGCCGCGGAGCGGCTAGACCCGTGAGCCATGGCCGCTGAGCCTGCGCGTCCGGAGCCTGTGCTCCGCAATGGGAGAGGCCACAACAGTGAGAGGCCCGCGTACAGCAAAAAAAAAAAAAAAAAAAAATTACCTTGCAAAATATTTTAATTTAGTGAAGGAAACTAAAGGCCCTTCAGAAAACTTGCTGACCTGAATTGATTTTTTTAAAATATGTTATCTCTAAAAGGTGTTGTTTTCAGTAAATTAACTCTTCTTTTTTCCTATGGCTCTTAAGAATTGTTATGTTTTTGACTACTTGAATCAATGGTCTATAAAAAAAAATAAATAAATAAGTAGTAGTAGCAATGGTAGTAAACATTTTATTTATTTAACCATTGACTGGTCCGTTGAACTTGAGACTTTCTGGATCTTTTCTTTGGGTTGCTTAGGTAAAACCTCAGTTCCAGGAGATTTTAAGACTGTCTGAAGAAAATATTGGTAAGTTTGTTCATTATTACTTTTAAAAACAATTGAATCTCTTTACTCCAGAAAAATTCTTTATTCACTGTATGTAAAGTGTATAAATAAACTAGCAAGTACAATTGAAAAGGAAACTATGGAATTCTTGGTTTTACAACTCTGCCACATCTAATATCCTTCCCATGGGGTGGCAGTAAGATTAATCTTTGTCAATTTGACTGTAAATATCTACCTTCACCGTAATCAAATTGACGTAAGGCTGAGCTTCTCAAACTGAGTACTTGTACCCTTGGAAAGTTGAAGTGGTATATTCGAGATACTGAAAAGGAAAAAATAAAGAGCATCTAATTCAAAATTAGTTACTTAGAACTTTTCAAACTTAAAACAAATTATAATTGAAGAGAATGAAAGATACACATATATGTTTTTTAAATGAAACATGAGATTTTAAAGAAACTACAGGCTTTAATGAGCAGCTCCAGCCCCTCTGTTCATAGTTTTCACTTATCTGTCATAAGAAGTCTAGTTGTAGCACCACTGGCCTAAGAACTCCTTTATGTGTGGATCTTATGTCCATGTGTGTTTTTCTAATTTCTTAGGAACGAATTGTGAAAAATGTTAGGAACAAAAATGTATAGCCCCCCTGTTTTGTTTTTAAACTTGGTTGATTTTGAATGTATAGGTAATTCTTATCTCAGTCCTACCTTAGTGATTTGAATTGAGTCATCTGAAGAACTCCATTTTGGGCTGTCCTCAGAGATAGTTAGAGAATAAATAAATGATTCCCTTTAAGTTTGAAAATGTTGATGAGATTTTTTTTTTGACAAATGCTTCCCAAAGTTTATATTTAATAGCTTTCTAAAGGGTTAATGCTTGGAATACCTAATAGTTGGTATTATCTCTTTAGTTAATTATTAATTCTGATGATAAATTGATGAAGAATATTTATATATTTTTAGAAACTGATAGCTTTTAGAATTATTAGTTAGCTGTGAATATTTAGCTGTTCATATAGGAAGTGATTATTAACCACTGTATATACAGTCTGTATCTGTGAATTCAACTTAAGCTTATGTTCCTAGCCTCAGATTTACCTCTCAGCTACCATAGTCACAGTCAACCAACATCAGTACTCCCCAAAAGAAAAAATTACCCTTACCAAGAGAATAAACAAACCTCAAATACTAATTGATATGAAAATGGAACTTTCTTTTTTGCTGAAAATTCTTTCAGGACAGTTAAATACATTTTTTCAAATCAATTTCTTTATGTACTACTTTCTGAAAAGAATTTAAAACCATATTAAAAATAGAAAAAAGTAATTAAATAAAGTTTGAGTACATAAAAGCAAATGTAAAGCACTTAAAACAGTGCCTAAAAATCAATAAGTGAGAGCTGTGGTGCTATAAATAGCAACTGTCATATCACCTCTGGAACATTTTTATTTTTAAATCATCTACACCTGCTGCATAAGAAAATCTCTTATGTTACAGTAGTCACAGGACACTCACCTGTGATTGGATGCTTTCCCCTCTCCCCATGCTTTACTTAGCCTCCCTACTCCATGAAAATAATCAGGGTTCTGTCTGGCTGAAAATCCCTATACAGGATTCAGGAGGAGCTCTGGAACTAGGCTAGCACTGGAAACTAAATAGTATCTCATACCTGGAAGCAGGTAAAATGTATATCTGGGTGCCTCCTTTCAGCTGAGTGCCTTTACGTTTTACTGAATACTGCAAATTGAAAGTCTGACAATTTATGAAGACCTGCTTATACGGGCACTTGGGAGAGTGTTAAAGAAAGCTCCGATTTCTGACTGTGCAAATAACAGTACAGCATCTCATTCTGGTTATTAAAGTTTTTCCCATCTATCAAAACTGTTTATGCTAATGGCTCTGAAAAGTATTAAGTTATATAATATTTTCACAACCACCAGTGGATATGTGTTTTAATCAAAATATTTTTCAAAGTAATAATATTTATTTGTAAGCCTTGTAACCAGTTGTAATTTTTAATATAATTTGTCTTATGACTTTTTGCTTTACATTTAAAGCATACTCAGATTTTTAAAATTGTTTTTGTGATTTTAGATTCCTCAGCAGGAAATGGGGTCCTCACTAAAGCTACTGTCCCTATTTATGCAACAGGAGTCCTTACGTGTTATATTCAGGTAAGGGAAAAATTCTTTTGCTGGCAAATGTAAAGCACTTTCTATTTAGAAAGATAGCTAATATTATGTCTTTCAATGTGTTTATAATTGAAAATGTTACCCATAAATGAAAACAAAATTTATTTATTCATTTCATTCAGTAAATAATTTACGGTGGCGAGCATATTTCAGTAATAGTCTCTGAGGAAAATCTCTGTTGGACAAATAAATTTAGAGATTCTGTGCTTCTTGATATTTTGTGAGAGGTGTTAGATTGCACTTATTTAGCAATTTCTTTGTATTTCCTAATCATTTTTTCATTAATAACAAACAAAGCGCATGTGTTAGGTGAAGCAAACTACAAAATGCTGTAGCATAGTATATCATCATTTTTAGTAAGGTACTTTTTAGTAATGCTTTATTTTTCTTAATTGTTACTGCATAATAAATTACCCCCAAACATAAAGGCTTATTATAACCCTTTTATTTGCTCACGGACTTTGCTCAGCTAAGCGTCTCTCCTTGCTGGTAGTCGCTTGTGTTGCTGCATTCCCTTGGTTGGTTGGTACGGGGTTCAGCAAGGATGGCTGAGCGTCAGTCTCCATATGGTCTTAGGGCCTCTCTATGTCCCCAGTGCCTGTGGAACAGCAGAGCCAGACTCATTACATGGTGGCTCAGGGCTCCCCGAATTGCAAAATCAGAATCTGCTAGGCTAAAGCCTAGGCTTGGAATTAGCACATCACTACTACTGCATTTTATTGCTTAAAGCAAGTCACAGGCCCAGCCCAGATTCAAAAAGAGGGAACTAAAATGAGAGCATGAACCAGGAGATGTGGTTCATCGGTGGTCACCAATGTAACAGACCACCTCACTCTACTTAACATTGTTTTAAGTAAACACATTATGTTTATTAAGGCACATCAGTCATTTTTAAGTGAGAGGCAGTCCCACCTGTGAGGCGAAGATATGGACCCAAGATAAAGCATTTTTAGGAATTAGAATGTGAGAAGCAAACAGGAAGTTCTTTTTTCCCAAATTTACCCGATTAATACCTAATTTCTTTTGCCTTTTGTATTCAGAGTACAGCAGTTCATATTTATTGCACTCTTTTTCCAAAACAGATTTGAACCATCCTATAATATTAAAATATAGTTCTACAGTATCATATGATACCTTGAAACAGAAGCTCCAACTCTGTTAAAGTAGTACAGTATTCTTTTAAACTTTTCTACACTAGTTTCTAAGACTACTCCATAATATGTGTACACAGAGAATCCCTGTGTTTAGAATTTTTTAAAAATACCTGACAGTGATAAACACTATTCGTTTTTTTTTTTTTAATAAATTTATTTATTTATTTATTTAGGGCTGTGTTGGGTCTTCGTTTCTGTTCGAGGGCTTTCTCCAGTTGCAGAGAGCGGGGGCCACTCTTCGTCGCGGTGCGCGGGCCTCTCACTGTCACGGCCTCCCTTGTTGCGGAGCACAGGCTCCAGACGTGCAGGCTCAGTAGTTTGTGGCTCACAGGCTTAGTTGCTCCGCGGCATGTGGGATCTTCCCAAACCAGGGCTCGAACCCGTGTCCCCTGCATCGGCAGGCAGATTCCCAACCACTGCGCCACCAGGGAAGCCCCTAGAATATTTTAAGTCATGTAACCTTAACAGATTGGATCTATTGTTATTCTTAAATTCATGGAGATTAAGTCCTAGCACATATTACGAGGCACAATAGCATGAATACCATTTTCCTCTTTAATTTTAGAAGCTCTTCCAAGTGTGACATCTATATTTTTCTCTCTCATTTTTAAGCTCTGGCAGTTGGTTAGTACGTTGATTTTTACCATAAATGGTATTTTAAGACATAATAAAGTATGAAGTACAAAGTTTGCCTCATGGTAATCCCTCAGGATAGGTTTGTTGAATAAATGAATAAACACATGTTTTTTGAGCCACTATATGAAATCCAAATATCTCAAGAGATAAGAACTTTCCTGCTGGTTACAAAATGTGAATTGAGGTGGCTGTCCTAGATTGCCCACACCAGCTGTTAATATTTTTCTTACTAAACTAAATTTTCTGTTAGAGTTAATCACTGCCCTGATTGCTTTGGTAAACAAAACTTATTTTGAATCAAATACATGAGCACTATTAAATTTCAAAGCTGAGAAATAGTATTATAGTAAACTTTCAAATCAAAGGAATCCATGCTCATTTAGAAGTATATTTCATAGGTCTTATTTCACACTTAAGTTTTTTCAGATTTACAGTTTATCTTCCAAATTTATGGATACTCTGTTTAACATAGTAAGCGACTATAAATGAGTGAGATCTACATTCCAACACAGTTCTGATGCTGGTTTGTCAGTGTCTAAGTTCTTCCCTAAGTAGACTGGCATATTATAAAACTGCTGTGTCCATCCTTTATTCATGCTGATCATTACTTTTGTCAATCACTTATCTGTACCTCATTCTAAATTAACCTGACCATGTAGAAAAAAGGTAGGTGGTAATCTAGTCTTCCTCATGGATCTATTGATATATACAGAAGCCATTTATTGTTGAGCTAATAAGACCCAAAGATGAAATACCTGACTCTATATATATTTATTTTCTGATAGAATGTCAGATTCCCTCCCTTACAGACTCAGGCTAATTTAACATACAGTTATTTTTTTTAACTTTCCTATTTAGTAGACCTGCTTTTTCTAACATATTTCGTAATACAGTACTGTGTAAGAAAAAAGAAACATTTTTTCAGATTATTAAAATAATGGTTTGTCAAAGAAAGATTAAAAGTCAAGATTATTTTTTAGTCAAGGGTGCAACTGTTTTAAGAACACAGTGGTCTCTATTTCAGCAAGTGTGAAGCTTCTCACCTCTAATAATTTCTCAGATATCAATTTTCTACTATTAGGAGGATAACTATTTTAGTGGTTTGTATTTAAGAATTTAGAGCCAAAGTTAATGGGAAGTAAAATTGGTAAAATAGATTTTAATAAAAGAATATACCTTGTTATGTTTTAAACCAGAACTATCTAATCGATAGTGCAATGATGTAAGTAATCTGTATCTGAGCTGTCCGGTAAGGTAACCACTAACCACACAAATGGCTGTTAAACAACTTGAATTGTAACTAGTGCAACTAGGAGCTGAATCTTTTATTTTACTTCATTTTTAGTTTAAATATAAGTAACCACATGTGGTGAGTGGCTACCATATTGGACAGCACAGGTCTGAATCTGTGAATCAAGATAGTCTTTGTCCTCATACCTTTGTGATCATAGATATGCTTAATAAATATCTTTAATTAAAATGCTCCCAAATTAGGATATTTTCCCCTTATTTGGTAAAATTTTCTAATTATAGTTAGGAAATTATGGTTTTAGTTCTACTTGATTGCATGGAAATTCATTATCAGTCTTTTTCCTCTGTAGGAAGAAGACCGAAAGCTGTTAATTGGATTCTTAGAAGATGTAATGACCTTGCTTTCATTATCTCATGCTCCTCTTGATAGCCTGAAAGCTTCTTTTGTGGAACTGGGGTAAAAATAATAGCTTATAGTTTTTTAAAAGCTATGTAAAGTTTTAAAATTGGATTTATAGAGTACATACTTTTAGTCTAAAAAGATTGGCATACACACCAAATCTCTTGGTTTTGAGACTTAAGATTTTTTCGTTTGTTTTTAGTTTTTCCTATTTGTACATTCTTAATATTTTGTAATTAATGCATTATAATAAAAGAATGGGGGAAAGGATACAGACATATCTTCTTTGAAGCAGTTGGAGAAATAGAGTCAAGTACAGATTTGAAGAAAATTCAGTATCCCAAAACTGGAAAAGGAGCCCCAAGTGAAAGCCAGCTCATTTGATTTTTCCATTCCATTTGATTTGCCTAGTCCCTCAGAAGCACATCATCTAGCGGCTTAAGTAGTTTTATCTCATTCTTTACTTATGTGTTTATTAATAATACTGTCCCACATTTGGATAGGCTTCACAGCCAACTTACTCTTCCATATAGGTGATTTATCGTAATTGATCCTACAAACAACCATATGATGTAAATAGGACAGTATTGTCCCAGATTTTTATAGATGCAGAAATTAAAACCCACAGAGGTTAGAGCTTACCCATTTGGCTCTTAGTCCAGTGTTTTTTTTCTCATAAGTAATAAATTTTATTTTACTTTATTTTTTTATAATTTTAACTTTTATGCTATTAAAGAGTTGAAATATCTATCCTAATTGCAAATACTTAGAGAAACTAAAAGTATAGTTCCTGAATATGCTAGAAGTTTGTAGTTTTATAAGGTGACTTCCTTTTTTAAAGAATCTTGGATGTAACCTATTAAACCATACAAAGTAATTCTATATGTTTTGCCAATATTTTTATCATTAATATTCCTCATAAATGTAGTATTTTTCAATATACCAATAAGGCAAAATAAACTTTAATGAAAGAATATACCTTTTTATATTTTAAAGAACTATGTGGCTCTCACTTTTAGCATTGATTTTTTTTCTTTCAGTGCAAATCCAGCCTACCATGAGTTACTGTTAACTGTTTTATGGTATGGTGTTGTCCATACTTCAGCACTTGTGAGATGTACTGCTGCTAGAATGTTTGAGGTATGTAAACAAATGCTTCTATTGGTTCAGATCATAATAATTTTCTTCGGAAGAGGGAGAGGGAATATTTCTTAAAAAGCAGAGAGGCTTTTCATTCTATGGTATATTGATGTATATTTTATGGCATTGAAGAGTATCTAGTTGTGTACTGTGTGATGGGGCAGAAATTTAGCTTTGGTACATTTCAGATTATTTTCTAGCCTTATTGGTTCCTTGAATGTTATTGTATTATCATTTTCATTTCTCAGAATTTCTTTTAAATCTTATTTTAATTTCTATCCTATGTAAATCTTCCTGGCTATACTTTCTATTTACTGAGGCACACAGCTATTAAAATAAAGTAAAACAATATAAGATATCTTTAAAGTTGTAAAATATAGTTGGATTCATGAGTAAAATATAGTTGGATTCAATACTTGCAATTATGGAAATATTTATTTTACTGATTATTCCTACTTCATTATTCCCTCACCTTTCATATCTGGAATAACAACATCTCTATACATTAACTGCCCGTAGACTTATAAGACAGAAGAGACTTCTTAAATTGCCACCTACCCAAGTTTAGTATGAAAATTGAAATACCTATCTTTTTATCCATCATAGAGGAAATTATGTTAGCCTAGTGTACATATATATATATGATTCTAGAACTTGAATTTGAGCACTGAAAGTGGTTTACAGTGTTATTTACTGTTCTTGCGTCTTCTCGTAGAGCCATACTGGCTGGGTTCAGTGTCTGTCTCTGCCACTTAATGCCAGTTTCCGACTTCTCTGTGCTTTAGTTTTCTCATCTATAACGTAAGTGAAGATGATAATAATAAGTATCCATCTCAAAGGATTTTTGTTAATTTTAAATGAATTAATACTTCTGAGGTCTTAAAACAGTGTCTGGCACATAATAATAAGAGCTTAATAAATGTTAACTATCATTCTGATTACTGTCTTTTTTTAATATGCTGTTGCTTCACAAAATAATATAATAGTTTAGGAAAAGTATACTTATCCAAACTAAAATCGTCCTTAATACACATGTGGGGCTTCCCTGGTGGCGCAGTGGTTGAGAGCCCGCCTGCCGGCGCAGGAGACACGGGTTCGTGCCCTGGTCCGGGAGGATCCCGCGTGCCGCGGAGCGGCTGGGCCCGTGAGCCGTGGCCGCTGAGCCTGCGCGTCCGGAGCCTGTGCTCCGCGGCGGGAGAGGCCACAACAGTGAGAGGCCCGCATACCGCAAAAAAAAAAAAAAAAAAAAAAAAAATACACATGTGATTCTTGAAATATCTTAAAGCACTTATTTTCATAAGAATTAGACAATTCAGTTTTTCCTGAATTTTAGAATTTTTACATAACTTAAGATAAATTGCAATCTAAAGGATAGAGCACTGACAGATTTAAAACATATACCTTCTAAAATTCTTAAATATATAAAATAGATTTGTGGAATCTAAAGAAAATTCCATCCTTATGAGGAGGCTGAAAATCCTCTGAACGTGTTATTCCCACAATTATACATATTTGATCAAAAAAAACTAATCACATGTTCTTTGTCAAGATAAATTCCAAATTAAAAATTCAGTTAGATGTCTAGCATAAGTGCCTTCTGGGTATAAATAATTTTTGTTTATTCAATATGCTGAAAAATAATTATTACCATGAAAGAAAAAAGTTTTTCTTTAGCCTCCTCTCCCCCTCAAAAGAAAAAAGTATCTTTTTTCTTTAATGTACTCACTTAAGAGGATTTTATTCTAAGACCATAACAGCTATTTCTTTCTCTTAAACCATTTATTTCTAAAATGTATGTATATACTGGTGAAGCATACAATATAAATGAAAATAAAGAAAGTGAAGCGTCCTCCCTTTTTACTAGTTTCTGTGGGGTTTTTTCTGCCTTATTTCTTACATGTGCTTTTTGTCTGGTTTTGGTTTCTATGTCTGCTGTCAGTGCTGGTTGGAAACTATACCTATGCTTAAGCAGTTCTCAGTGTTCTCTCAAGTTGATTATGAGTTTCTGAGTCTAATCTGAGAGACTTATTTTAATGATTTTTCAAGTTCATTTATGATAAAAAATTTTTACTGAGCATGCCAGTAAAAGTCATTAGTAGGAAAAATTAGTTACTTTTTTGTCAGTGAGGCTTATTTTGAATAATATTGTATTAAAAGAATAATTATTTCATAAGATTTCTTTTGATACTGATACTTTATAATTTATAGTTATGCCTGCTTTCCCCACCCCCAAAATGAGTTAATTCAAAATAAAAACACAAAAAACAGGTCACTTAAAATTTTTAATTTTTTTAATGTAAGGCCAGAAACTACTGAGAAGAAAGCAATAAATGGATATACCGGGAACATAATATGAGATACTTAGTGAAATGGAACACTAAATTTAGCTCTGAGTTTTCAGACAGCGGGACAAAAAGGGGAAATCCAATCAGTCATATTATTCTCATTGTTAAATAAGAGACAATATATTCTTGATGTAACAAATTATTATTGAAATTGATTTATAAAAGAGACTTTATTATGTGACTTCCAGTGTGACATAATGGATTTCCCAATCGATGCAGAAAATAATATAATGATTTCTTACATGAATCATAAGGAGATAAATCAGGTAACATTAAGACCACAACACAAAGAAAGCATGGGCTTTTAAGACAAATGTGACTGAGTCCATTTTCTATCTCTACCTCTTTGGGGCTCTAAAACCCTGGGCAAGTTATTTAACTTCTCTTAGGCTCAGTTTCTTCATCTGTTAAAACATTAATAATAATTGTACTTACCTCATCATGTTTAAAAATCAAATGATAAAGTGTGTCTAAAATGTGTAATAATTAATAGCTCTTAAATTTTGCTTTCCGGGCTTCCCTGGTGGCGCAGTGGTTGAGAGTCCGCCTGCCGATGCAGGGGACACGGGTTCATGCCCCGGTCCGGGAAGATCCCACATGCCGCGGAGCGGCTGGGCCCGTGAGCCATGGCCACTGAGCCTGCGTGTCCGGAGCCTGTGCTCCGCTACGGGAGAGGCCACAACAAGCAGAGGCCCGCGTACCGCAAAAAAAAAAAAAAAAATTTGCTTTCCGATTTTCCAGCTTAATAAATTAAACCTGAAAACTCCAGTGCAATGAAAAATTAACGTGCCCCCTGGATTATCCCTTTTTTTTTTTTAATGCTTTTTGGCTGGCACAAGATAGACACTTCAAAATACACTTTACTAAATCGAATCTAAGCTACCTTATTTATAAAATGATACAGAGAAGAAAGTTGTATTTAATGTATTTGAACTTCTTCCCCCTATTTCTTTCTACCTGACATCTGTAATGTTTAAGGTAGTAACAGAAGTTCTTTTGTCATTTTAGTCCCGCCTAAATTATCCATGGTTCTGTTGAAATAAAAATTATTTCAGAATACTGAAGTAGATTCTAAAGTGTATCAGTTGTTAAATGGTAACAGATTACTGTAAAATTAAAAATCTCTGATAAAGGGAGCTCTGCTCTCTGACGTGCTGTGTAGGAGAAATGGTTAACCCAACACAGTGTTGCGTTTTTATTACTAAAAATTCCACGGCATTTTCCATCTTCCCTGAGGACTAGTTCCATTACAAGGCGGAGAGACTGATTAGCATTTAGGATTAATTTGTGTTTACATTCTGAAATAGAGAATGTAGGATTAGGATGTTACCCTTTTCTGTTGAACTCATAAAATTCCGTGATTTTTATAAAAACAATGCGTACAGCTCAATATTGTCCTCTTGTTCTGTGCTCTAGGGTTGGTTGCTAAATGAATTGTTTTTATGATTAGATTATAGAAATAGGTCGAATTGTGCTCATTGTATTTTTTAAATTTGAGCTTTTAGAGAAATGCAAAACAAAGAACTATTTGTAAACATTAACTACTTGGACGAGACAAAAACATTTTTTAATTAATAATTTCTTTTTCCAAATATATCACAAATCTTATGTCCTTTGAGGAGTCATACTAATTCAACTTGCATTTCTTGAATGCCTAGTCTTTGTCAGACACAATATTTAAGTATATTATGTGTAGTTAGTAGCACAATGATCCTTTAAGGTAGATGATAGCGTCACCATTTTCAGATGAGAAAACTGAGTTTCAGGAGATTATGTAATATATCTAAGGCCACATGACCAATAAGTGGAGAGCTAGAATCTGAACCCAGGTCTGATTCCCACATGAAATAAGTACTTTCCACTAGGCTGCATTATATCTCTGTACCTCAAGAAATAAAGCTACGTGATGTAAAAGGTTGGGAATTTTTGTATGTGATTTTTAAATTTACTTGCGTTAGAACGATCAGAAGCAATTTAGTGGTGGCTGCTAGCCATTTGAGTTTGGTTTAAAAACAGTCCAGTTTGTACCTTGTTGGTCATAACAAAATTATATCAGGTTTATTTAAAGAATTTAACCATAGAACCCAGCATGTCTTCTTTTTAGTTTCTTTCAAAAAAAAAAAAAAAAAGGGTAAAACTTTCTTTTAAATTGAACATGGAAATTGCATAGACTATTTGACTAAAAGTACAAACTGCCATTGAATTGGTAACAAACTGTTTTCAGGGACTGCTAGGCTGCATAAGCTTTATTTTTCTCCTAAGCATTCTCTCCTTTATAAAGCACTCTAGTAGCAATATTTGCTTAGCTTCTAATTTTGGTTTTGCTTTTGTGTTTTCTCTCTTTCTCTTGGTTGTTCCTTTCTTCTTCCTGTGGCATTGTGTTTGCTCTTTCCGTGCATCACCTGTGAATACCCCCTGCGCTGACCAATCAGCTGTTGGTGAAGGGGGTGAATGAAACTCTGGTAGCTCAGAGAGTTGTTCCTGCTCTCATAACTCTCTCCAGTGACCCTGAAATGTAAGTGTCGTTCCTGCCTTTTACATTCAGCATCCCTTTCAAAATGCGCCTGTCAAGAAATAACCATCAGCTTTTAAATTCATTGAAGAATAGATTTAGCTCTTTAAAATAATAATATCGGATTATACTTAATTGATTTTAAACTTTTTTATACTACTATTCATGTATTTTTTAAGTCAACCTTCACAGTAAGCCTAGTGACAAGGCCATATATTGAAAAGAATATATTAGTAGTATTTATTAGTCCTCAATAAACGTTTCCCAAACTTAAAACATGCTGATGGACTATTTCTTCCAAGCCAAGAAGGGATGCTCTGCTAATCTCACTAACATGTTGTTACCAGTAAGTATAGTGGCATGAACCAGAGGCTTAACATTTTAATGTCTCGTGTGGGTGACTAAACCAAGAAAGGCCAATGAGTCTGCCTGCCCATCCTCAGTCACAGCTAACCCAGTTCTCATTCCAGTTTACCAAACCATTTTTTATTGCATGTTGACTGGTTTACAGCTGACTCTTCGAGGCATGAGTGAAGCGTTAGTTGACAAGCGGGTTGCTCCGGCCCTTGTTACCTTGTCCAGTGATCCTGAATTGTGAGTTTCACAGACTGCGACCTTAAGTTATCCTGTCTGTCTTTTTTGAGCATTCTTCTTGGTCTGCTTTTTTTAAAATTTAATTTGTCATTGCTAGAGACTAATACAGTATATTTACCTTGTACTTACTTTGATATATATTTTAATAATAATCAGTTTTTCGTCTCAAAGAAAGTTTCAGTTTCTTTCTTTTTTAATTTTAACAGCTCTGTCAGGATTGCCACAATTCCAGCCTTTGGCACTATTATGGAAACAGTTATTCAAAGAGAGGTAGGAAGTGACTGGAATTTATTTAATCTATGTACTGTTGAGGTGATGATAACACATTACTATACATGTACCCGGTAGCATCATACCCTTCATTTTATTTCTTAGTTACTTATGGGCCGGAAGAGGATCTCAGTATTTGAAAATATGATAGCCTACCAAAAGTATATTTTCATATGCTAAGGCAATCTCTAGTCTTTCGTCTCAACTAGAAAATTAAGTATAAGCCAACTCTCAAGATGTTCTATTTTAAGTCTATCTGGATATTGCAGTTTTGAATAATCCTTCAAAGCAGATTTAGCTCCAAAGGCTTCTATTATCCAATAGACTTCTGGATAGTCTACATAAATTCCCAATTGCCAGTTTGTAGAGATTTGAAGACAGGTTTTCTCAGTTTCACGAACAGAGGCTAGAGGGTACCTATGTTCTTGTAACTGTCATTGATAATCAAGCTGCAAGTCATGTCGTAGACTGGTATCGTCTTTTTGCAGCACACATCGCTCTGACAACCCTCTGTCACGCCTGCTTCAGGAGATTACCAGAGTCTTCCTCCCTAAATATGTATTTTGATTCAGAAACTTGTCATTTAATTTTCAGTTTGTTAGGTTCTATCTGCAACATTAACTATAAGACACTTCTCAAAATTAGTTATCAGAATTTTATTCTTTATTATCAAATTGGACATGTCCTTACACAATGAAAAACCCTATACATGAGAAAGTAAATTATTTGTGGGCATATCACTTAGCCACTTAAATGGAAAACAAGGTTTTCCATCCATAGACATTTTACCCCCCAAAAAATATATATATATATACATTTATAAAACTGTTCTGTAAATTTTTTTTGTCATATAGACTTTTTTTTATAACAAAAATTAAACAACCATGTTAGTTGTGGGAAAAAATGTTTTCCGTTTTGTCACTTATGTATTTCACCGGTGGAGCAAAATAAAAAAACACATTGTTCTGCAAAGCTTGCAGTCTTGGCAGAATTTCAACATGTCCTTAAATCCCAAAATAAAAATGTCTTTTACGGAAATATGAGTAAGATGTAAGTCATTAATGACTCATTGCTTTCAGAAGGTGAATAAGTGGGTAACTTACACTCTGATTTGTTTTAAGAATTATAATTTAGATACAAAATCATCAAAACTCTATCTTTATCCCTAAATATTGTGGGGTCTTTTCTACAGTTTGTCAGGGAATATTTGTGTTTTTAAAAAACAAAAAAATGAATTAACAAGCATAAACAAAAATTTAAGATCTTTTCTGAGCCAAAAGACTAAATAAGTACTTATTTAATTCCAAATTTCTACTATTATGTTGATATAAGTCATTTGAATCCAGTGATGCAAGCCATGTTTAGTGTGTGTCCTTCTCTCAATTTGACTGTATAATATTCAATTTTAAGTTGCTGGAAAGAGTGAAAATGCAGTTGGCTTCTTTCCTGGAAGATCCTCAATATCAAGACCAGTATTCTTTGCATACAGAAATCATAAAAACATTTGGTAGAGTTGGGCCTAATGCAGAACCAAGGTTCCGAGATGAGTGTAAGTTGCATTTTTTTTTACCATTTTTAATGAATTGTAATGTAAGAGCGAGACCATAAGCTTCTCTGAGGATTTGTCATGTGTTACATGATACCTTTCTACACCTTATCTTTCATATACTGAAAGCTGAAAGTGAAACAAGTTTGTTATTGTGGATTGATTGGTATTGCTATTAACTGTTAGTAAATGGCTTCTTATACTATATAGTGATTGCTGTAGACATATGAAAAGTAACTCATAAATAATTTCAAGTTATTTTTAAAACAATTCTTACTAACTGTTAATTTCAAAATACTGTGCTCATTATGAGCTTATTATTTAATTCTTATTTCTAAGGAAATTTTTATGTGTTTCTAGACATGTTCTTATGAAAGATACATTTCTTCTACTTAGCATGCCATTCTCCTATTTTGTTTTAAATCATGGCTTGTTGTTCTGCTAAATAATCTGCATGATGATCTGCTAAAGCATTTTCTCCAGTTTCTATAGTATCACTTTTTACTTTATGACAACAATTTCTTTGGGTGGCATCAAAGCATCCAGTAATTATTACTCCAAAAGCATGACAGTTATCACTGTTATACCTTAGTCCTTTTATTTTTAGCAATTTGAAATGCTCTTGAAAAGTCCGCAAGTTTGGCTTCTTACATCAGTTTGGTTTCCAGTACAAAATTGGATTCTCCCATAGACTAGTTATTGCATATCTAACCTGGTATTTTTAAGATGAACAACAAAACTATTGTCAGGATTTGGACTGCAGTGTCCAAAAGGTCTGTTGAGGGCATGAAAACATATTGAGCTACAGAAACACAACCACAAGGTTATTTTTCAATGGGTAATAGTGTTGGTAGCATGAGGAGAAAATAACAGTATTTCACAATCAGTTAACAGAAAAAGGTTTAGTATTTTAGTTAGCATTAGGGATAGTTCCTCATCATAGTAACGTCATATTTACAGGTGACCCTCTACAGGTGCTTTGACTAACTTTTTTGAGGCTGTCTGTAATTGCTCTGAAGCAAGGAGAATAAGTCTTGGCTGTTGGATCAAGGAATAGGCTGAATAGGCAATGGGTCTTTGGTGGGTGCCATGTTGTTGAGTTAATAACTGTCTAGAATATGATCTAACCTTTTTGTGTACACTCAAAAGAATTTATGCATCACATAGAAAAGAGAAATATTCTTTTCATAATGGTCCCAAAATAACAGTTAAAGATTGGCTTGAGAAAAAATTAAGAATAGCAATTTCCACTGCTTGAATAGGTGTAGTAAACCATTATCCCTGAAGCCTTCTACAACTTACTGTATATCCACAAGTATGTCTTATACAATCTTCCTTCACATTCTGGCACAACCAGACATTTTTTTTAAGACAAAAAAAATTTTTTTCTTTGTATTTACTACTCAGTCACTTGGCTTCACTTTTGCTTTAGAACTTTACCCTGAGGAATTTAATGTCCTATATTAATACTATTAATGGTAGATGAAGTAGAACCCATATTGACAAGGATGCTATATTGTTATCCATCTGTATTTATAGACAGTTCCTGTTAGAAGTTTAGAGAAAGAACAAAGAATTGCTGGGTGGTAATGTCTTCCTTGGAGTGGCATTTTTGGATATTTTTCCCTCTGTTTCTTAGAGAATAGAAGACATTGGTTCTTCCAGTGGCCCTTTTTCTCTCCCAACTCTTAGTTATTATAGAACATTTTGATCCTGATTTTATCTCAGGGGCCATTTGTTTTATTCAGAACATGATACAGTTTTGTTTGTTTGTTTTCTACCTTTTTAACTTTGTAAGGCTCTCTGAAAATGTTCAGTCATACCTTGGATCTTTTCTAATATGGCAGTTTTACATTTCAGATCAGTTTTTTTTCAAAGTTCCTTATTTTATATCTAAGCCCATTTACAAAAAGAGAGGACAAGATTACCTTCACTTTTGCTATTGGATCTACCCCAGAATATTTTTTGAAAGTTTACAAAAATCTATTTTTATAAAGTTTCCTATTGATTTATCTTTATTTTGTTAGCAGTTTTGAATCTTTGTCCAATCTGCCCTTAAGTGAAAGGCTTCAGAAGTGACCTTATGTTGTGTATTTCCTATTTTCCTTGCCCACTGAAGGTCAGTTGTAGAATTACTCACATCTAGGTTATTAAATCTTTTAACCATTTATCTCCTTCTGAGGGGTTAACAATTAAATGAATTAATTGATACAGGTGTGGTAGCCCAGGACAATACATATATAATGAAATGTTGAATTCTTTAGTAAACTTCTGTCTTCTGAGATTTAGGAAGATCCTTAATTTTAGCCTTTAACTGTCTGTAGACTAGAGTTTAAAGTAACTTGTATAGGTTTGTTTTCTAGTTAAGCAGTTTTACAGGGATCTTGTGTAGTATGGTTGTTGAGTTTCTGAGAAAAACACTGAGGAAAGGATTGCTTGTGTAGGAAATCAGGGAATGAGCGGAATGAATAGAGGCCACGTGTTTATAGATAAAGTAGTGCAAGGAAGGTCAGTTTCAAAATGTTTGGGCAGAAATGAAATAGAGAATCTTTGAGAGACTGTCTCAGAGCCACCATTTTGTTGAGGCCTCAGCGTGCCAGTTAATGAATCGGAGTTTCAGTGAATTCATTGGGAATTCAATGAATATTTGGAGTTTTTTGTCTTCTACTTATTTTTTCTAGAGCACCTCTGAAGTATGTTGTTATTAATTTTGATAAGTCAAAAACTCCCCTAAAAATGGCCATTGTTGTCCTAAGTTTGTATGGGGTTTTTTACCGTTTACTAAGGTAAGCATAAAAGTTGTAATTATAGTACTGGTTTATTGAGGAAGCAGGAGATTTTTCTAGAAGGAGATTGTGGCTTTAACATATGCAAGCTCAAGGTAAACATGAACAGAGTCACTACAGTTGGTCAGAAGTATGTGCTTATGAACCATGTTTTGGGTCCCCCAACCAAGCAGGGACTAGAATGGGACCATGTGATCAACAATTTGATAATCACTTACCCTGGAGCCATTTCTGCAAGGGACCCTGGTTTTAGTGGGAAATGGTATTTAGAGAGCACAATATTGGGCAGTAGGAGTGCTCAGTGCTACTGAAATGGTTACTGTTTCTTGGGCCACCACTTTTATTTTAGCAATGTGTTATCTGTATTTTTGAAATTTTACACTATTCATTGAGATATAAGATATTGAGCCCATTGGGTGACTTGAAAACTCAACCACCAGTGCTATTTGACACTGGTCTTTGCTAAGAACTTGAGAAACTAAAGCTAATAATAGTTTCATGAAGTAGTAAAATAATTTGATATTGAAAAAGAATCAGTATACTGTATTTATCTTTTTAATAGCAACAGTAATACAAGATTTATATAAACTTATTTATAAAGATGATAATAACACAAGAGGTAGGTTGTTTACATTTGTTTATTTGGCTTTCATTTTTCAAATGGGAAACTGAATTGCAGTGAAGCCAAATGACCTATATACATCCTCATAATTAGGTTATAATGGCATGCTATAATCTATTTCTCCCAAATTCTAGATCACTCTTTATTCTGAAAAACATGCTTTCTTCTCTAGTAAGAAAAAGCGAGTATGGGTAATCTTTCAAAATCATCCAGAATTAGAATAAAATTTTATAAGATAAAATGAAAAATTATTTTTTAATGTATAAGCATGTTTTAGATTAAAATTAATAATTTCTTTTTCTTTTTTCAGTTGTTATACCACATTTGCATAAGTTAGCCTTGGTGAACAACTTACAAATTGTGGATTCTAAAAGACTGGATATTGCTACCCATCTTTTTGAAGCCTACAGTGCACTTTCCTGTTGTTGTATCCTTGCTTTATTCATGTATATCTATATTTAATAATCAGTCTTACAGTGAACCTCAGTTGTTAAAGACTGAGAAGTAGAATTTTTTTCTTCAACTTAACTAAGAAGTAGTTAAGTAGAAGATTAAAAATTTTGAGTTGACTTGCCCCACTCCTTATTCTAGCCATCTCATAATTTTAAAAGATAACTTTGTCTTCTATGTTTATATGTTCCATAGTTTTGAAAACATTGACTAAAATTTTATCTATGTTAATCAGCTATATAACTAAGCAAGCAATGAATTATAACTGAGGCTTCTGTAAATCAAAAGGAATCCTTATATGTGTCCTGGCATTCGTTTTTAATGAATGTTTAACCGTCTTTATGATCCTGTGAATATCTCTTGGAGAGATATTACTCATTAAAAAAAATACAGGGACACCGTGGTTAATCATTTGCAGTGATGGTAGAACTGGAGGAAAGCTCAGAGATCATCTAACCCATGTTAACCACTACAGTTTATAAATGACTAAACTAAAACTTAAAGACATTAGTGACTTCTGTTTTTTATAATTAAAAGCAAAACTGTGACTAGAACAGTGAACTTTAGCTATCCTGTTAAATGTTCTCTTTACTATCCTTGGCCTAGTAAAATGAAAGTAAGAAGGAAGTAAAGATAAAGATGGGCAGAATAAACTCTAGCTTTTCGGCTCTCCCATTCAAAGCCAGAATATTTCAAGAAAGGGGGAAATAAGAGATTGAAAAATGAGTGCACGGCTGAACACTTGAATATAACCGTAAAAGTATGTGCTAGACAACATAATCAGAATTATGATTTTGACAGGAAAAAAAAAAATGATGGTAGAGAGAGAAATGCAGAGCTGTCTGTTAAGGAGCTACTTGTCCTTTTAAAAATGTTAAAACTTGAAGTTCGATGAGCAACTCCCCAAATGAGAGCATCTCATTTTGGGATTCTGCTACAAATTGCCTATTCATGTGGCTGATATAAGCCACTTTCTTATACTATAGATCATAAAGTGGGCAGGGATACCATATTTTGATAATTTTGCTTCAGCTAACCATATACCTTCTATAAGTTTAATTCCACTAAAAGCAGAACTTACTATCATTCCTGATTTATCTTGTTGGCATTTTCAACTTAGAGAAGATAGAGGAAGCAAAAAGAGGAAGTGATAATTCTGAATTAGCAAGAAAGGACTCTTTAGTAATGGAGAAGTGACAGGACCCTTACAAGAAAGTAATAATGGCATGTCAGAGTTTGGCATGTCAAAGAAAGAAAACATTGATACGCTTATACCTATTCCCTAAACTTTGCGAAAGTAAATGTTTACAAACTTAAGTGAAGAGTTGTGTATAACCTTATATAGCAGAGTTTCTAAAGAAATATGCCTCAAGGAAAATGAGAAAGTCAAAAGATTAAAAATTTTAGCTCTGTTAACCTAATTTTCAAATGGACTAAACAGTGGTTTCTGAAGAGCGTAGAAGTCTGTATAGAAGGAATATTATTGTGTATTTAGGTACGTACAGAATATTACTAGAGAAAATACAGTAAAAAGTCTTTGTAACAGCACAGTAAGGGGAAGAACCGTCTTAACAATAGACCCTGTTCAAGTACTAAAAGCGTTAGTTCTCCATGAGTCAGAACTTGTACTTGTGTCAACAGGGTGGTTATGGCCACTAATAAAATCACATTGTCCATATCTGTTCTGCTGTTCTATTGAATTATGAGCTGATAGAACACAAGAGTATTCCTTTCAGCGTGACATCGTATTTCAATAGGGACATAGGAAATCTATATAATTTAACATTTGGCATGGTATTAAGTCAAGAAATCATGTTTACGAAAAATTTGAAGGAATTTAGAAATGTTTAACCTGGAAAAGAAATGGTTTAGGGGTGAAAAGATAATTTGAGAATTATTTTAAAGGTTGTTATATAGAAAAAAGGTTAGGCACACTTGTGTAACTAAAATGCAGAGCAAACGCTAACAAGCAGAGGGCATGGAGAGGACCATGGTGTTTATAAGAAAGACTTTCAAATTGAGCTCTCTAAAAATGCAATGATCTGTCTTACGAAACTGAATGTCCTGTCATTGTTAGCAGTCAGAGGCTTTATGACCACCATTCACAGATGAGGTAGAGGTGATTTCTAACATCAGATAGGACTAAATGATCTCTAAGTTTCCATCCCCTAAGAAAGATTGTGGGGTTCCATGGGGGAAAAGGACCAACCAGTGGGTAGAAAGAGAGGAGAAGGAAAGTGTCTTCCCTCTTACCTCCAAGTAAGGCCATTTTCAGTTTCTCAATCCATGCGCAGATTTCTCTAGATCAGAGACCTTTCTCTAATCCAAAGGTCACTCACAGGTATATCTAGGTGATACTTTTCCTATACCCAGAAAATAAAACTACATAGCCATTAGGTTGTAGAACTTTGTATATCTGTAGGGATTTGGTTCAACCAAATGATGTCTATATTTTTATAACTGCCTATTTATAAGTCACTCAATTATAGGAGTTTTATTTACAACTAGTGTTTATTTATAACTATATTTTTAAGGCAGTAGTTATATGGATTTTTTTTTACTTAATATAATTTACTATTTTTTTCAGAAAGACTAACTCATCTTTATAAAGGAACTTATTTACTGGCATTTTTCATTTTAATATGGTACAATATTAAATAAGAAATATTTTTAGATGGCTCACAACTATAACAGGTGAGAATGTGTCAGAAGCAATGTGGATAAACAAGGTGAATTATTTGAGAAGTGCATCTGCTTTCCTGACTCCTTTCAATGTCATATAATCAACTAAAACTCATATGACTAGGAAATATAAGTAGTACTAAACTTATTACAGCAAAAGCTCTCTTGCCCAATTCAATGAGGACCAGTGTGGGTCAGTTTAACAGAATGGTTAAAGTAAGAAATCAGGAAAATGGTATATACCTAAGATAACTTCTTTTAACTTAAACAAATAAATGTAATTTCTTTTAGCAATCTTTTGATGTAGGACTGAGGCATTTCTTTAGTGTGTCTGCTGATTAGAATTAAACATCAACTTTCTTAGGTGAACCACATTCATAATATAATTGTCTACGAATTTTAGCTTAAGTTTCTTTAGAGAGAATCCAGAAACATTTCTGATACTGGGTACTGAATTTTTCTAGATTTTTATATTTTTCTTTAGTCTTAAATATGTATATATTTACAGTTGTCTTATATACATAATTAAGCAGCAATTTTTTAAACATCTTTATTGGAGTATAATTGCTTTACAATGTTGTGTTAGTTTCTGCTGTTTCACAAAGTGAATCAGCTATATGTATCCAAGCATCAGTGTTTTAAGCAACTGGGCTTTATCAATTTTTTCTGAAACTGTCAACTTAGTTGTCATGGAAACATTAACTTTTTTACTTTTCATACTCATTTAAGCATCCAATTAAATTTCATGATTTGATTTTCACCCTTATTATTGCATATGTTTATATACCATGTAATTAAATTATGTGCTGTTACAATAATCAATGCCACTGACATAAAGAGATTTGTGGGAATAAACACAGTTGCCTCTTGACAAGTAACTAACTCAACAAATACAGAGCATGCTTGACAGTTGCCTCTTGACAAGTAACTAACTCAACAAATACAGAGCGTGCTTGACGGAAGCCTGTTTGCTCTAAGTGATCAGCATGCCATAGGCGGCATTTAAGAGATCTGCTTGTTCTATATTCTTCTGTTGTTCTGTTGGACATACCAGTTCGGTTTTTTTTAATGCCCTTAACTACCTCATCTCAAGTCATTTCAGAGGATTTAATGGTTAATCACTTCTTACCTGGTCTCAGATGTTTACGAATTGACATGGAACATCTTTCTCCAGAGCATGAGGTAAGCTACTATCATGATTAAGCCACTGTGATTATCAGTGCCATGTTCATGTGTTTTAATATCTCCTATATAGACTTTCACTCCTCTCCATGTGAGGTGTGATTATGATATGCTGTGCCTAATTTTTTAAAGTCTAGCTCAGCATCATTTTATGGATTTATCTACTGGCTATGAGATCTTAAGCCACTCCTTCAACATCTTTGAGCTTCTATTTAATTCTCTAAAGTAGGAATAATGTACTGTCCTTCACTGAATATAATTAGAATTTAGTAAGAGAATATATGTGAAATGCTTTTTATCTATAAAATGCTGTACAGTATTATCTCTGACCATTAACTTTCTTAGAAGCAAAGTTTCTATTTTCTCTCTCCATTTCCTCATAACTCTTTTCATTCTATTTGTCTTCCTGTATTCTCCAAAACCCTGTTTGTCATTTATTTCCTATTCTGTATCTTCAACCTGTTTTTCTAGCAGCTTTTCTTTAACCTATTATTGTGTTTGACTCTTCCCTCCTAAACAAATCAAAACAAAAACAAAATCTTCCCTTCATCCCTCCCTCATCTCTCTTTTTCCTCCCAGCAGTTTACACCCCCCTCTCAAGTTTCACACTGTCTGTTGGTACGTCGCATTCGTTACCATCACAGTAATCCAACAAAACTTCTGTCTCTACGATCATTACTGATCAAAGTGCTGCACCAAAAGGACACTTTTCAGACCTGATAGGAGCATGCAGGAGTATGTAGCCTTTTCATCCATATCTCTGTCAACACCTGGTATTCTTAGACTTTTTAAATTCAGTAGATATAAAGTGGTATATCATTATGGTTTTCATTTGCATTTCCCTGATTATTGTCAAACTTGAGAATTCTTTGTATGCTCACTAACATCAAAGGCTTTTTAGGTTTTTTGCCCATTTCTCCCACTTTGGGTTGTCTTTTTTCCTATTATTTCCTTGAAGTTTGTTATATAATTGGAATATCAGTATTCAGTCAGTTTTGTGTTTTATGAACATCATTTTCCAATTTTTGATGTTTTCACATTTTTGGCCCATTTGAACACTGATTTTTAATTTTTTAATAGATTGATTGATCATTTCCATGACATGATTTCCTATACTTTCTTCTTAAAATGCTTAAAGTTGTATTTTCACAATAAAATTCTTAATCCATCTAAAATTAGTTTTTACGTATGATGTGAGGTAGTGCTTAAGTTACTTTTTTTTCTATATGGATAACCAGTTGTCCCATTATTGTTTATTGAACAGTGCATCATGTCTATAATGATTGGCAGTGCCACCTCTCATAGATTATGTTTCCTTGTATGCATGTGTCTGTTATTAGGGAACATTCTTTTCCACTGGTCTCTTTCTCAATTATTGTAACATTGATACCCTGTCTTCATTACAGTTGCCTTGTTAAAAAGTCCTAAAATCTAATAGGGCAAGTCCAGCACCCTGTCCTTTTTTAGAACTGTTCATGACCCTTAGCATTTTTATGTAAACTTTAGCATTATCTTATGAGACTCCAAGAAAGATCTCTTTGAGATTCTGATTGAAATTGAGTTGATTCTATAAATTAATTGGGAGAGACATCAACTTCATGATTTTGAGTCTTCCTATCCAGAACATACTATATCTTATGTCTTTAATGTCTTTTAATAAAGTTTTATAACTTTGTTTGAAAAAACTGTCACTTTATATCGATAATGTTATAATGCTACTTTTTTTAGGATTATATGTTTTTTAACCCTTGCTGATGTATAGAAATAATATAACTTTTGTATGTTGAACTTATGTCTGGCCAACCTGAGAAACTTTATTATTAATTCTAATAATAAAATGTCACTGGATTTTTTTTTATAAGTTTCAAGTGTAGAAAAGTCACCTGTAAATAATAGATTCTTGTGTAATACTTTTATTTTTTTCCCTTTTCCTTACTGTAGGATCTATTATATTGCTATCCCTCTTTTGCTTCTGGTATCAATTTGTTTCTTGATTTCTTTTTAAAATAGTTTTGATAGGGGTTTATCAATGTTATTAACCTTTTCAAATATTGAACTTTTGGCTGTGTTGACTTTTCTCTATGTGTTAGTTTCATATTTTCATCTTTATTTCCTTCTGCGCTTTCTTTAGATTTGATTTTTTTTTCTGTTTTTCTAACTCCTTAAGGAGGAGGCTTAGCTTATTTATTTGTTAACTATTCCTCTTTTCTGATACATAAATTTAAGGCTCTAAGAGTTCCTTTAGCCACATCCCTTTTACTGCATTGTAACTTTGTTATCATTTAGTTCAAATTAGATTCTCATTTCCATTATATTTTTATTGATCCATGGATTTTGTTTCATAAGGTAAAGGTAGTTAATTTTATGAGTCAGTTCTCTTATATTTGTATTAGCTTTTTGTAATCTGCTTGTTCTATCAGCTATTGAAAGACATGTTAAAATTATGATTGGGAGTTGCGTCTTTCTCCTTTCAGTTTTCTCAATTTTTGCTTTTTCTATTTTATAGATTCCCTTTATCAGCCTGAGGAAGTTCACTTTTTTTGCTAGTTGCTTGAGTATTTTAATCATGAAGGAGTGTTGAATATTGTCAAATGTTTTTTCTGTGTCAGTTGAGATGATTACATGGTTGTGGTTTTTTATTCCCTTACAATGTTTTACATTAATGGGTTTTTATATGTTAAAGCAACCTTTGCACTACTGCAATAAATCCCACTTGGTTATGGTATATAATTCCTTTTATATGAAGGTAGATTCAGTTTGCTAGTATTCTGTTCAGGATTTTTGCATCGAAAATGAAGGCAACTTGTAGAATAGAACAAATAAGAAGCCTTATTTTCACTACCTTCCATTAGTGTAGGGTGGGACTGAAAATAGGGGGAGTGGTTAAAAGTTTTTGAAAGGATCAGACTCCCAGATTCCCTTTTGAACCTTGGTGGAAGACTGGAGCTTTCCTTTCTAGACTTGAGATATCAGGCCTAGCTGAGAGCAAGAATAAGGTGCTATAATGAAAGGAGGGAAATTAAGTCGAAGGTATAGTTAGTCATTAGAAACCTCATTACCTTTCTCCTTCTTGGGTCCAGGAATGGGGTGGCAGCCAGTATTATATTTGCAGGGAAAATAAGATTGGCAGAAAGTTTGTGCCAGAGTCACCTTAAAGTGAATTTACTCATGCATGAAGAGATTCTAATCAACGTTTTAGTACCTCAGTCTTTAGTGGATATCCCGAGATAACCAACCATTTGAGAAAAGCCTCTGACATCAAAGACAGAGATGAGGGCTTTGCCGGTGGCGCAGTGGTTGAGAGTCCGCCTGCCGATGCAGGGGACACGGGTTCGAGCCCCGGTCCGGGAGGATCCCACATGCCGCGGAGCGGCTGGGCCCGTGAGCCATGGCCGAGGAGCCTGTGCTCCGCAACGGGAGAGGCCACAACAGTGAGAGGCCCGCGTACCAAAAAAAAAAAAAGACAGAGATGAAAACATACACACAAGAAAAAGGATACTGGAGGGAACAGACAATACAGGGAGTGGAAGAGAAAGTACAAAAACTCTCCCAAAATAACACTGATGCAAAAGAAAGTAGCCAAACAAACGGAATCTGTAATCTGTCAGATGAGAGAGCGGGAAAACATTAAAAAATGAAAAGTCTTTTCCATAATCTGCAAGGCACTAGAGGACCCAGCTCCTTCCTCCTTACCTCGCGGGCCTCACCTTCTACCGTCTCCCTTGCTCACTCTGCACCCACCACTCTGGCTTCCAGGCTTCTAAGTACAATAGACGTACTCCCACCTGGAGTCTTTGCTTAGCCTCTAACCAGGGTCTCACACACTTACTCCTCATGTCCCTCAGGTTCTTGCTTAAATATCATCCTCTCCATCAAACCTGCTTAGAACACCTCCATGTAAATTGTAATATTCTTCACTTTGGCCTTCTATACCCCTTATCTCACTCAGTGTTCTTTCCAAAGCCCTTATCACTTTTTAATGTACTATATGATTTACTTATTTTTTGTGTTTGTTGTCTATAACAAAGGAACATAAGCTCTCCACAGGGAGGGAATGTTGTCTATTTGCTGCATCTTCTATGTCTAAAAACATGCCTAGCACGTAGTGGGTGACAATAAGTTTGTTGTCTAGTGACCTCCACGCACAAATACAGGCCAAGACAATTCAGGAGGGCCATCTGGTTCCCAGTGTGGGTGCCAGCATTTGGGGCAGCAGCTTCCATCCCTCCACCCTTTCCATTACTTACTCAGTCTCCCCACAAGAGTGATAGCAACTCTTGGACACCATTGTCTCCCCAGTTTTAGTGACCACAGACCTATATCTGGTCTCTGCCCTAGACTTTAAAGTAGAGCATCTTGCTTTTTGCAACCTGGAAGAAGCAAGGGACAAGGGACAGAGCAGCTTTTTCTGGGAAAATATGTCTGACCGTGGTATGTGTATTGGTTAAATGTATAGATGTATATAAATTTTCCTTTTAACATTAGATAGTGGGGAAAGCTAAGGGAGAATGGCATCAGACTCCGAAGGAAGGTTAGTGAAAATCAAAGTGAATTATTAAGTTATACGATTGAGATCTTTTAAAGCTATTTCAGTACCTAGTCTAGCAATCCAATGTGAATTCCTTTAACAAAGTAACTGCCAAAATTTTCAATTTTTAGTTAACATATTAGCTTATGGGAATATTAAAAATTCAATTAAAAACTTGAAACCATAGCAGTTTACTATGTTCACAGTATTTCTCTAAAGTCATTTTTTTTTAATCAGGTTATTTTAACTTCCATGATAAAAGAATGTGAACAAAAAGTAGAGAACAAGACCGTCCAAGAGCCTCAAGGGTAAGACATTAATTCTTTTTTTAAGGCTTTAGTTAACCTTAATTTCTCTATATAAATTTTCTTTAGGTGGGTATAGTGTTTTATATTGTGTTATTTTGTAGTCATTAATTTGGAAGACAAGAAAATCCTTTAAATCAGCAGTTCTCTAATGCTAATCCATAAACCATCTGGTAAATATAAAATTCAGATCTCTATCTCATTCTCTGTGACCTCAACATTCTGAGTCAGCCTAGGGATCTGTATATTTAAAAGCTTCCAACAAAAACACTAATTTGAAAATATATATGCACCCCAGCGTTCATAGCAGCATTATTTATAATTGCCAAGGTATGGAAGCAACCTAACTGTCCATCAGCAGATGAATGGATAAAGAAGATGTGGTGTGTGTGTGTGTGTGTGTGTGTGTGTGTGTGTGTGTGTGTGTGTGTACACACATATACGCGCACACACACACACACATAAACATACAGTAGAATACTACTCAGCCATAAAAAAGAATGAAATTTTGCCATATACAACAACATGGATGGACTTGGAGGGTATTATGCTAAACAAAATAAGTCAGAGAAAGACAAATGCTGTATGATATCACTTATATGAAGAATCTAAAAAATACAACAAACTAGTGAATATAACAAAAAAGAAATAGACTCATAGACATAGAGAACAAACTAGTGGTTACGAGTGGGGAGAGGGAAGGAGGGAGGGGCAATATAGGAGTAGAGGATTAAGAGGTACAAAGTATTATGTATAAAATAAACTACAAGGATATATTGTACAACACAGGGAATATAGCCAATATTTTATAATAACTATAAATGGAGTATAACCTTTAAAAATTATGAATTATTATATTATAAACCTGTAACTTATATAAGATTGTATATCAACTATACTTCAGTAAAATATAAAAATAAAATAAAATAAATACAAGCTTCCAAAGAGATTCTGATAGGTAGCTGGATTTGGGAATCACTGGTGAACATAGTTTGTAGAAATTTACGAGAGGAGTTGTAAGATTTAACTTGATTCACTGCATAAAGGATTGTCAACTTGTGAATGTTCTAGTCCCATGCTTCTAACCAAACTAATTAGAATTCAAAGATTCAGTGAAATTAAAATATGAACACAGATGTGAAAGAATAAAGTTGGGCATTTCAGGACAGGAAGTAATTTACAAATAGTCTGTGTACTCTAACTCTTCCTGAAGTAGCCTTGAACAGTTGATCTTAAATGGACTCTGTTAGGCATGAAAAGCTCAATGGTGTTTCCTTTATAAAACTGACTACCAGGAATAAGTGTTACATCTTGTCAGGCTAGGTACACAGAAACACACTCCTCCACACCCACACCCACAACCCCAACACGCGCGCGCACACACACACACACACACACACACACACACACACACACACACACACAGAGTCTTTTACCTTTTACTATGAGTCAGAACTCTTGCTTTAGCCTCCTAGAATGGTGGGAGCTCTTCTATCATTTTAGCCATGGAAAGTTATAAAACAATAGACATACTTTGATAGGTTTCTATTCTGAACACAAAATCCATAAAGTTAACATTAAAGCAAATAATTCTGTTCATTTGTTGTATATTAAATATTAAAATTATTTGGTGCCTTATTAGTTTAAAATGTAAAAGGTTTTAGACCAAAATTGAGAAAAATTATATGTGAAATACATTCTAAATGAAATTTCATGAATTATCATGCAGGAATTTTACAATAAAGAAATCTCTTTGTAACTTCCTAAGATTGCTTTGGTTATATGACCTTCCTTTTTAAGGAAAAAAAAAAGTTCACTTTAATAATCATATTTTCCCATGTTATTCAAATCCTCTATATTATCATTTATTTTTTTAACTCTTTTTTTAAAATTTATTTTTTTATGTAGCAGGTCCTTATTAGTCATCCATTTTATACACATCAGTCTATACATTTCAATCCCAATCTCCCAATTCATCACACCCCCACCCACACGTGCCTCTGCTTTCCCCCCCTTGGTGTCCATACATTTGTTCTCTACATCTGTGTCCCAGTTTCTGCCCTGCAAACCAGTTCATCTGTACCATTTTTCTAGATTCCACATATATGCGTTAATATACAGTATTTGTTTTTTTCTTTCTGACTTACTTCACTCTGTAGGACAGTCTCTAGATCCATCCACGTCTCTACAAATGACCCAATTTCGTTCCTTTTTATGGCTGAATAATACTCCATTGTATATATGTACCACATCTTCTTCATCCATTCGTCTGTCAATGGACACTTAGGTTGCTTCCATGTCCTGGGTATTGTAAATGTTATTCAAATCCTCTATATTATCATTTATTTTTTTTTTTTAACTCTTACTGTAGAGAATTTCAAACTAACACAAAAATAAATATGATATAATGATTTCCCATGTACTCATCACTCAGCTTCAAGAATTACCAACTCATAGTCAATTTTATTTCATCTATACCCAAATCTTCTCCCCTCCCATATTCTTATATGCATCTCTAAAAGATAAGTGCTATTTTTTTAAACATAAACACAATATCATCACACCATAACAACTCCTTAATATCATTTATTATCTGGCCTTTGTTCAAATTTCTAATTGTTTCATAAATGTCATTATTGATTTGTTGTTTGTTTTTTCCTTACAGTTTGTTTCTTTGAGTCAGGATCCAACATTCCATATATTATAAGTGGTTAATATGTTTCTTGAATCTCTTTTAATTCAGAGGTTCCCCTTGTATCTCTTTTTATCTCCATACAATTTACTTGTTGAAGGAACTGAGTCATTTGTCCTATAGAGGTTCCCACAGTCCAAATCTTGCTAATTGCATTTCCCTTGTGTGGTTCAAAATGTTCCTCTGTATTTCCCATAAATTTACTAGTTGGTTCTAGATCTAGAGATGTAATCAGGTTTGGGGCATGTTTTTTATTTGCCAAGACTTCTACATAGGAGGAGGTGTGTTTTCATCTTGAGGCAGGCAATGTCTGCTTCTCTCTTTTTGGTGATGTTAACATCTATTAATGATGAATGCCAGATCCGTTAATTCATTAGCAATTACAAAATGTATTACTCTATCATTCCTTCTTCATTTGTGAGCTAGAATTCTTCAGAAAGAAAACCGTCCCCCATATGTACTACTTTTACCAAGTTTATACTGTTTATATAGTAAAGACAAGATAAATGTTCAATTCTTTCTCTTTATGTACCAATTTCCAAAGTAATGAACTGATCCACCCTCCAACCGGAGGCAAAAGAAAAGAGAAAAGGGATTATATGCAGAAATATCAGCACTGTGCAAAAGGACAAAAGTTTCAGAAAAGCATATTTGGGAACTGTAATTAAAGCTAGAGCACAGAGTATGTACGGGAGAACAATAGAGATAAGTCTATAAAGATAGACGGGCACCATTAATAAAGAACTTTGTATGCTACATGAGAGGTTTGGACTTATCCTGTGGCCAGGAGTCAACAAACTTTCTCTGTAAAGACAGTAAATATTTTAAGCTTTGCGATTCATACGGTCTCTGTTACAAGTACACAGTTGAACTCTGCTATTGTAGCAGTAAGCAGCCATTGACAATATGGAAATGTATGGCTATGGCTGCATTCCAATAAAACTTTATTTACAAAAACAGGCAGCAGACTGGATTTGGCCTATGACCCTTAGTTTACCAACCCTTAGTAACTTTGCTTCTCAGGCCTTAGGGTCCATCAGAATCACCTGGAAATTTTGGGATGCCATCTCCAGAGTTTTTGATTCACAAGCTCTGGGATGGAGCCTGAGAATTTGAATTGCAACAAATTCCCAGGTGATGTTAATATTATGGGTCCAGGAGCCACACTTTGAGAACCACTGCTTTGGAAGCCATGCTCTAGTGAATACAAGCAACAGAGAAGCAGGTGGAACAGAAAGCTATTGTAGTAACCCATGATGAAGGCAGTTGTGGGCATGGATGGGCAGGTAATAATAAGATACACTCATAAACCAGACACCATTCTCAGCATTTTTCATATATTTGCTAATAATTTATCATAATAACCCTATGAAGTAGATACTATTACTATTCCCATTTTACATATGACACAGAGGTTAGGTAACTTGCTTAAAGGCCACCTAGCTACTAAGTGAAGGAACCAGAATTCAAACCCAGGCATTGTGGTTCTTGAGACCATGGTCTTAACCACCATGTTTCACTGCCTATATGTAACAGTGAGTATGAAAATAAGATGGACTCAGATATATTCAAATGTGAACTCAGTTTAACTTGACAACAGATTAGAGTAAGAGAGAACTAGAATCTAAAAAGGATTCCCAGATTGAATGATGGCACAGTACAACCAAATGGAACTGTTCTGAAGAGGAATACTTAAAAGTTGAGGTACAGGAAGAAAAGCACTATAAGCAGTTATTGAGATTTAGGAACCATTAGGATATAGGTGGTAATTAAAGGCTTAGGTAAGGACTAGAGGTGGATGGATGATATCACTTGGAAAGGGAGCTCAGACCTGGAATTAGACCAACATTTAAAATGCAGCATTTAAGGGACTTCCCTGGTGGTGCAGTGGTTAAGAATCCACCTGCCGATACAGGGGACACAGGTTCGAACCCTGGTCCGGGAAGATCCCACATGCCGGGAGCAACTAAGCCCATGCGCCACAACTACTGAGCCTGTGCTCTAGATCCCAAGAGCCACAACTACTGAAGCCCACACACCTAGAGCCCATGAGCCCGTGCTCCACAACAACAGAAGCCACTGCAAGGAGAAGCCCGTGCACCGCAACAAAGAGTAGCCTCTGCTTGCCATAACTAGAGAAAGCCCACACGCAGCAACGAAGACCCAATGCAGCCAAAAATAAATAAATAAAATAAATACTTTTTTTTTAAAAGTGCAGCATTTACGAGAAGCTTCACTGAGAAATAGGAGGCAAATCAGAGTGGTGTCAAAAAATCAAATAGGAATTTCAAAGAGGAGTAGTGATCTTTGATTTGCAAGATATAGTGATGTGGAGAGAGAGAGAACTATTCTAGGACATAAATAATTTTAAAGATAGGCCAGAAGTAAGAGATTCTGTAGATTTAGAATCAGTAAGAAATGACGGTTGGCTATGAGTTGCAAAGGAAAGATCTGAGAATCCCTTGAAAGCCTGCAGTAAGAAGACATTACTTTACAAGGCAGCCCATTTCATTTTTAACAACTCTGTTTTTAAAATATTCCTTTCTCATCCTGAGTTAAAGTCTCCCTTCCTATAACATCTACTCTCTATACCAGGTTTTCATCATTTGGCAGAGGGGTTAGAGTCAGACCCTTTTGTCTAACTGATAAATATGTAAACTCCTCAGGAAAAAAAAAAAAAAAAGCCATAATGCAATGGTTCTTTACTAGAAAGCTTTGTAAAATACATACCTGGGTCCTCTACCCCAGATGGAAAAAATCAGAATCACTGGGGTTAGGTCTAGGTGTCCACATTTCAAAAAGTTCCCCAGGTAATTGTGCTGTGCATCAGTAGAGCTCTATAGATATATACAGCCGTGCAGATATATATTATATATCTCATTTTTCATGAGTAACATAGAAAGGTATCTTAAGTCTCCTAAATCTTCTCTTCTCCAAACCAAACATTCTTCATTCCTTTCACTTTTATCTCTTATGGTTTCCAGACTCCTTAGCATCATTGTTGCACTCTTAGAATATCATTAACACTTGATGGGGGACTTCCCTGGTGGCGCACGCTCCCAGGGAAGCATGCTCCCAATGCAGAGGGGCCGGGTTTGATTCCTGGTCAGGGAAGTGGATCCCACACGCATGCCACAACTAAGAGTTTGCATGCCACAGCTAAAGAGCTGGCGAGCCGCAACTAAGGAGCCCACCTGCCGCAACTAAGACCCAGTGCAACCAAATAAATAAATATTAAAAAAAAAAAACAACTTCATGGTATCTCCAGTATTATCTGAGCCATGTATCCTGTTTTTGTAGATACAAAATAAAATCATACTTATCTTTTACTTAACCCTGTTTCCTACAGAAAAAAAAAAAAAAACAGTACTATAAACCTAGAGTTAAATAAAGGCATCATGGAAAAGATAGGGCTTGAGCTGGGAATTGAAAGATGGCTAGACACGAGATAAAAGAAGAAATATAGAAGTTAAGTAGTGATGGTTGGTTAAACACACACACACACACATAAGAATTAGATTGCTATGTTTCTTGAATGCCATGCATATTTTATCTTATAGGTAGTAAGTGGCCACTGAAGATTTTGAGAAGGGGTGTGATATAAAGAAGTGATTATTTAAGAGGTGAATCTGATTAATACAAGGAGGCCAGATCTAAAACTTTTGGAATAATTCAGTTGTAAAGTATTACCATTAGAAATAAAAGTAAACAATAGAGAAGATGTTGTAGAATAAAGTCACAAGATTTGATGATAGTTTAAAATGGAGAGCCATTATATTCACTGTTGGGAAGAGAGGAAAAGGATAGAACCACTGGCAAGTAAAGAAATTAAAGTGAGTGATAAAAACTCTCCAGAAAATGTGCATAGAGGGAACCTACCTCAACATAATAAGGGCCATATATGAGAAACCCACAGCAAGCCTCATACTCAACGGTGAGAAACTTAAAGCATTTCCTCTAAGATCAGGAGCAACACAAGGATGTTCACTCCAGCCACGGCAATCAGGGAAGAAAAATAAAAGGAATACAGATTGGAAAAGAAGTAAAACTGTCACCGTTTGCAGAGGACATGATACTATACATAGAAAATCCTAAAGATGCCACCAGAAAACTACTAGAGCTAATCAATGAATTTGGTAAAGTAGCAGGATACAAAATTAATGCACAGAAATCTCTTGCATTCCTATACACCAACAACGAAAAATCAGAAAGAGAAATTAAGGAAACAGTCCCATTTACCATTGCAACAAAAACCATGACATACCTAGAAATAAAAGTGGGGAGTTATTTCTAAAGTTAAGGTATGAAAAAAAAAACTTGAGACATTGGCTTTATCTAGCAAACAGTGGTAATGTGGGACTGGCCCTCAGGAAAAATGTTGCGATTCAATAAATATTTTTGAATCATCCTATGGAGGTGTTACTTAAAACTTATAGAATTAGTAAGTTTTGTGATTGAAGAACTTGAGCCAAATGCTGAGCCTTATGGAGGATTCCTTTGTGGGAAGAGGGAAAGCAGTAAGAGAGGGGTATTCAGAGCACGTAGGGACAGACCAGCTTGATGTACCGGCAGGAGAGCGGTGGGAAGAAGAGACTTTCAGGATGGGCATCGTGGTCGGGTATTTAAATAAGTAACTCAGCACACACCTTTTAAAGACCACATAGAACCAGAAGTCTTAGGTAGCAGCACATACTTCATGTGTAGATTTAACAGACGTCTGTTGAGCTCCCGTACCTCGCTCGCCACTCATTGTCTTTGACATGTTCAAACATATTCCCTTATTGAGTCCTCGAGATATTTTGCAATAACAGTTGCAAAATTTTACAGAGGAGGAAACTGAATCAGAGTGATTTAAAGCATCTTGGCCAAAGCCACAAGGCCAACAAGCTGGGTTCCTGAATCCATTACAGCACAATTGTTGGATCACTGAAAAATTGTCCTTTATCAATACTCTGTTCAGTAATATGATAAACCAGCTGTCTTTAGTAGTCATTTAGATTGTGCTTACTTCCTGCACAGAAGGCTGGTCAAAAAGAAAGGAAAAGATTTGACACTGTCCATCAAAACTAGTGCAATTGGCAATTGAGGACATGTTTCTTCTGCCCAACCCCACCCCCCAAAAAAAGTAATATGTCATAGGATTGTTAAAGACCTCACTGTGATTTCATTTACTCATCTGTGAAAATAGGGATAATATCTATCTTCCAGGGTTGCTGTAAGACTTAAATGAAGTACTGCTGGTAATAAGAAGAATAACTAACACTTAGAGCATGCTATTAAATGCCTGGCACTGCTAATAAGCACTTTGCACTCTTATAATCCTAAATAGCCCCGTGAGGTTGGTACTAGAATTATCTCCATTTTATAGATGAGGAAACAGAGATTAAATAACTTACCCAAAGTCACACAGCTGGTAAATGACAGAACCTAGATTCAGTCTCATTCCACACTTGCTCCTAATCACCGTACCACACTGCTTCCTTTAAAAAAACAATGAACATGAAAGCTGCCAACCTATTATGGTACCAAAAAACTCTACTCCATAAATACTAGTTTCCCTTTTGTGATACCAGTTCAGAATGTATTTATTAATGTTATACTACTAAAGAAATGAAAAAATAGATATTTTTGTTTTTTAATTGCTTTACACGAATTTCAAAATTTCTTTCCTAGCTCAATGTCAATTGCTGCAAGCTTAGTGAGTGAAGATACAAAGACCAAATTTTTGAACAAAATGGGCCAGTTGACAACATCAGGTGCCATGTTGGCCAATGTGTTTCAGAGAAAGAAGTAAAAGCAGGAAGGAAGCCCCCAGTAAACACTAAATGGACCTCAAGCAGACTGGTTCCTTGTACTTGAAGTACTTGCCTTTTTTTATTTCTTTTTTATGTTCTTGCATTATAATTTTATCTTAACCTCCAAAGATATTTGCACTGCTTTTGATTATTGCTGTATATCTGTTAATTTTGGAGTTACAACTGTGGTGATAAAAAATTGAGTTGATAGTCTGTACCAAGTCCCTCCTCTATGTTCTTGTCTTTCAGAATAATTATATATATATATATATATATATATATACACATATATATATGTATATATATAAAAGAGGGTTTTTTTTAATTTTTGGATGAGATATTAGCAAATATCTGTATGATACACTAAGCTATTACAGTGGTACTTAAAATAATGTAAATTTGCAGTCATTGTTATAAAGTAATAAAAGTGGAGATTACTTAAGTATTTAAATTATGAAAGAATAATGCAGACTTTTTATTGTTTCTTAACTGACTAGAAAGAGCCACCAGCATTACTCTGTGCCTTTTGGACTTCAGTTTGTGTGTCTGTAGGAATTGTGTGCATTCCCTTCACACAGTGTTTATAATACTGCAATGAATTTGAATTGCAAATCCTACAGTAAGTAGATAATAATGAAACTTTCAACATTTCAGCACTCTCATGAATATTCTTTAAGTGCTATTTAAACCTCCCCATCACATGTGTATAATGGACTTCCCTGAGGAAACCCAGCACAGAAGCATGGGAGTGGTTGACCAAGGTGAATTTTACATACTGGTGTGTAGTAGATTTAAATTCTCAAAACTAAATTTAAGTAAGAAGAACTAATAATTGTGATATTTTTTCCCAGACCGAAATACAGAAGAAAATATGGTTTGAATCTAATATTTAACACCTATTTACATAAAACATTTTATTTAAGATGTTTTCTAATGATTTTAATTTCAGAGATTATCTTTTCATTCTGTGTGTTACAGAGAAGTACAGAAAAGTTCAGGACATTTGGGGGCTGCTGTTTTCCCTCTAAACTAAAAATGACATTGGCTAAATTAGTACTGGTTAGTCATCACCTTGTCCCTTAAAGTCAGTGACTATTCTTGTGTTTGATATATATTACATAGAGTCTTAAGTCAGTGTACTGTTCCACTGGAACTTGACAGTTGTCTTTAAAGTAACGCAACTTGAAGTAGAAAAGAGTGGTCCTGGACATAGAAGGGAGGTGGTTGGTTTAAGGGGTTAATGTGAGGCCTTTTTGAAAAATGAATATTTTGGTAAAGAGAATTCTCTTTTGAGCACAGTTGTTACAAATGGGTGATTGTCATGTTTGTTGTATAAACTGGTTTAATACACTTGGAACATAGGTGGATTATATTCACTTCCTGGGAAAGCTAGCTTACCACATATTAAAGCTTATCAAATAAGTTGCCATAGGCAAAGCCATTTAAAAAGTTTATTCTGAAATTATTTCTTTTACCTACAGTGAAATAATTGTTAACTAACTAGTCTTTATGGAAACTGTTGGATTCTAGGCATTCCTGAGAAATTGAAAGTGGCTACCTTTCATGTCAAAAATGTTGATCTATTATAAATAAAATGTTTTTGCATACTTGTTTTGGTTTTGGTTTTTTCTACGTGTGTTTATTTTCATTTTGAAACACTATATCCTATATCCAAGCAAAATGAAATGAGAAAGTATATATTCATTAAAATATATTTTATTTTAGGAATATAAGCTATATAAATTACCTATTTTAGTTTACTTTTACTAAAAAAAGATTATGTTGTATAAAATTAATACATTTCCGAGGTGATTTAAAGAAAAAATGTTTAAATTCTTATTTGCTTTGAACTGTAGTAGAAATAGTATGTTTATTACCTGGTGAATGAATATAATGTATTTTTAATGTGATAATTTTTATTAATTTGTGACTCCATTTATCTAGATGCTAATGGTTTTTTTGGAAAGGCACCAGCTAGCAAGATATACAATATACCTCGTGAGTCCCCCTTATTATGCTGTTAAATATCTTAATGTCAGTAAGACTTCCCATTTATTTTCACATTGATTTTTATGGTAAAATATGGATTCTTTAAACACAAGACAGTCACTAATCACTGAAACTGCGTGTGTTCTTCCAAAACAAGCTGTAAAACTCCCATCCTCACTCTTTTTAAACAGAAGTAAAAATGATACAAATTAAAGTTAAGTTTGCAAAGTAATGAAAAGTTAATTTGAAATTATGCTCTTTGCAAAGCAAGCCAGAGACTAAAATTTTTCAGAAATCCAGAAGTGCCATAGTTAACAATTTTGCTGAATTATTCGAAGAGCAATGCTTGAGTAGTGCACTATCTACCTCTCTATACACAGTATCCTTGAGCTTCATTTGTTTCCATCAGCACGCCTTTTGAAAGATTACTTTGCTAAACATCAGATTGACTTACAGCCTGAATGAAATTGTGAGTAATTTAAGTAATTTTAATGGGATATCAATTCAAGGTGCTATCAAACTTCCTTTTCTTAAAAAAAAAAAAAAAAAGGTTCAAATAGTCTCTGAACTAAAATTTAGGGAGGTGAAATCAGTGTGGGCTGAATTGTCTTTTCATGACCCTGATTTTTAACATAAACTATTTTAGACCATTATTTGACCTTTAAGGACATAACTTTGTCTAGACCTACCTTGTTGATCTTTGAACAGTGATAGCCAACTGCCGCTAACATTTTGTGCTGATTACCAATTTCTTAACTACTTTTTGTGTAAATAATGTATATTTAAAGAGCTTTGTAATTGGCTACTCTAATTCCTAAAATTCTCCAGATTGTCCAGGTAACAATATTCCAAATTTATTTTGGTTGTTAACTCTTACAAGCAAACTGTGAAATAAATTTAGCCTTTCATATGAATAGACATGTTTGAAAGTTGTAATGTAACGTTGCAGTGTACTTGGTTTGGTTACTATTTTATTTCTATACGTTTAAAAATAATAGGTTAAAGCTATATGCTACTAATCAAAAATAGTAAATGTATCTGCATATTGGTAAAATTATTGGATTTTAGACTATTTTTATACTATATAAGGATGCTCTGCATGCATTTCATCTGTGGAGTCTGTGTTCTAATCACAATCAGAGTGCCACATCTCATCATTCCTATTTTCCCTTAAGGACTAACTACAGGAAACTTTGTGTTGATTGCCTTCTTTATGGTTTCCTTTGTGTATTTAAAAAAATCTTTAAATAAAAATTTATATTCACGGTAAGAGCATACCAATCATAAAGTACACAATAGTTAATATAAACTTACCACAGTATTTAAAAACGTTATTATGTGTTTTTGCTAGTATTTAAATAATTCCTTCAGTTCAGTGTGGTGAGGAATGTAAATTATTTGCTTTTCTCCAAAGAGTCTTCAGGAATATCTGGAAAATTGTGTTCAAAGCATGTCTATATTAGAGGACTGTTTGCGCGCGGGCTTTCTCTAGTTGCGGCGAGTGGGGGCTGCTCTTCATCGAGGTGCACAGGCTTCGCATTGCAGTGGCTTCTCTTGTTGCAGAGCACGGGCTCTAGGCACACAGGCTTCAGTAGTTGTAGCTCGCAGGCTCTAGAGCGCACGGACTTCAGTAGTTGTGGCACACGGGCTTAATTCCTCCGCGGCGCGTGGGATCTTCCTGGACCAGGGATCGAACCGGTGTCCCCTGAATTGGCTGGTGGATTCTTAACCACTGCACCACCAGGGAAGTCCTGTTTTACTATTTTAATTCCTTTTATTTCGTTAAAGATTACTCTATTATATTTATTTCAATTAGATCATTTCATGGATAGATTTCTTGAGGGACTTTAATGTGGCAATATTTATGTTGTCTGTAAACTACCATTTTGTGTCATTATAGGTATTAAATTCTTTGTCAGTAATGTTATTTAGGATTGTCATTTGTTGATAGCAGTCTGCTTTTTAAAATTTTAAACTACTATCTTAGTGGAAAAGCAACCCTCTCTTGAACTGTTGGCATTGGCAACCGTGGATAGTTTTAGATACAGATTTTCAAAAACGCTGGAGGAAATATTATAAATATCTCTATATGAAATATGCATTGTTGAATAGTACTAATAATTGCTCATTGACTTTATGATTTCATAGATGCTTTATCTTTATTTCTGACAATTACTTGCCAGTTCTTTAAATTTTTAGCTTTCTCTGTTTGTAAGCTGTCTGTTATGTATCAAATAACTAACTTATAATGAATGCTTTAATAATGTAAATCATTTCCTAATTTATTTTTATACGGATTTTATAAATATAGTCACCTTTCTAACAAATTCTTTTGTCTTACCATCAAAGAGAATGAAAATAATAGTATGCTTTCTATTCCTCACAAGACTTTATGAAAATTACATAATGGTAAACCTGAAAGTGTTTTAGCACTTCTAAAGTGTTTTGAAAGGTCACAGTGAAATTTTAAATTTTAAATTACTGAATCACTACAGTGTGGATAACCGCCTCCCTCATACTTTTGTTTTCTAGTAAGTTGAACACGTTTCTATGCCAGGCATGATTTACCTAACACTGCAGTCGAAGGCAGAAACTATTTTTGATGGTTACTTTGGCCTACTTTAACCACTCCCAGAGTCTCCAACCTAGTGAAGACTCATAAGGTAAATTTGCTCTTTAGGGACTTCCCTGGCAGTCCAGTGGTTAAGACTCTGTGCTTCCACTGTAGGGGGCGCAAGTTCAATCCCTGGTCAGGGAATTAAGCTCCCGCGTGCCGTGCGGTGAAGCCAAAAAAAAAATTTTTTTTTTTGCTCTTTATTTACTAAAACTTGTGATTAAATTAAAATTTTTTCAAAGACCCAAGTAAATTAGTTTGGTAGATTCATTTTGCATTACATAATTTGTTTAGGTTTTGAAAAAGTTTTACCCTCTGCATCCCCACTATTGTCTATTAGTATACATTTGATTCTTATAGTAACTAGCTTTGACATGTAGTTTGAAATTCCAGGCTTCTTGTAACTAAACTTTTTATACTGAAGAAAGCAAAATAAGAACTGGCATTTCCTGAAAATAACTGGCTTCTACTGTTATCTAAGAGAAGGAAATCCTTCAGTTAACCATGGACCAGTAAAAAAAAAAAAAAGAATTCAGGTTTCTTGCTGAAGCTACAAAAGTCTTCATAAGGAGGTAAATGCTACATATCAAATTTGGAGACCATTTTGCTTTCTTTGTCATACTACAGAAACACTTAATATTGTGATCATCCTCAAGAAATTATGAAGAGGTGACAGAAGACTAGAGATGAACAAATGTCCTGATATTTTAAAATGAGAAGTCAGTAGATTTTATAAAATGTGGATTCCCATCTAGTTCTCAATATAAAGCCTCTTCAAGTTGGCCCTTTCTGACCACCCAATTCAAAGTAACCGTTGTAATTCCCTCATCAGCCTGGTTTATCTTTTTCATGATTCTTACCAGCACTCATTTTCTTATTTTTTACTGTCCGTCTCTCTCACTAGAATCAGCTCCATGAGAAAAAATGTTGTCTATCCTTTTCAACCAGTGTCTCTCCAGTACTTGAAGAATGGTATATGGTTGGTACTCAACAGATATTGATTCAATGAATTAATGAATTGTTGAGCTTGATTCTCTGCAAGTTTTCTAATTAGATTAAAAGAGTGATTATTAGGATAATCAGAAGTCCCCCAAACAGTATGAGTTTACTGAGACTACATTCTGAACTAACCTAATGTCCTTTTCATAGAGCCATTATATTTTGATCAGGAGAATTGTGTAGTCTTGTGCATTATGAGCTCAGCAAAGTATTTGACTGTTTCTCTTAATGTCTTTATTTATTTCCAAGGTAGAAAATATGGGTAACTAAAAGTGCATATTAAGAGCTGTGCCATGTGCATATGGCCTAAAAAGCTCTCGGAGCTTGTATGCATATCTCTGGCTCCCTGGGCAGCGCCTTTAACAACAAACCTTACCACGTTTCCTAAGCCATTTGTAAATGTAGGGAAACCACCCCTTTCTAAGGATTGTAAAGTCATTCACCATTCAACCTGTGTATTATTTATGGAGTACCTATGTTGTGCTAGGCATGGGATGCAATGAATGAGGCCAACAGAGAACAGAGCTTGCAGCCAGGCAAGGAAACAAACAGGTCGAGAGGGAAGGGCTGAGGAGGACTTAACCTTAATTAGGGTGATTACTTTGGAAGGCCTCTCTAAGGTGACATTGTACCTGAAAACTAGGAAGAATGGGCTTTAATTAAACTATTTGGAAATAGGAAGAGAAGAAAGAGCAGTATATGCTTAAGCCTTGGTGAATTTAAGGAATTGGAAAAAGAAGGCCAGTGTGGCTGGAGCATTTTGAAATGAGATGGAGTATCAAAAGATGAAATTGGAGAGGGGTATAGCCAGATCACAGAAGGCCTTGAACACTATGGTTAGAAGTTAGAAAGGGAAACCCTTGCATAGTTGAAGTAGTAGAATGACTTGATCCAATTTGCATTCCGATTAGATATACTTATGCTTTGTAAGAATGCGTTGGAAAAGGGTATGAGTCGAGGCTGCAGACAGAAGCTAATGCAGCAATCTAAGCAATAGATGATGGCAGCTTGGGCAAAAATGGAGGGAAAAAGGCAGATCTGAGATATATATATATATGTATATGTATATGTATACTTTTTTTTTTTTTGGCTGTGTTGGGTCCTTGTTGCTGCTCACGGGCTTCCTTTAGTTGTGGCGAGCGGGGGATACTCTTCGTTGCGGTGCGCAGGCTTCTTTTGTTGCGGAGCATGGGCTCTAGGCGAGCGGGCTCAGTAGTTGTGGCTTGAGGGCTTAGTTGCTCCGCGGCATGTGGGATCTTCCCGGACCAGGACTCAAACCCATGTCCCCTGCATTGGCAGGCAGACTCTTAACCTCTGTGCCACCAGCAAAGTCCCTGAGATATATTTTGAAAGTAGAATTGGCATGACAGGTTGGGTATGAAGAGTGAGGGAAAGAGAAAAACCAAGATGTCACTAAGATTTCTGTCTAGAATAATTTTAATAAATAATGAGTGATAACAATAATAAGGAAGTAAGGTAAAGAACAAGTTTTAAGAGTGAATCTACAATTTTGTTTTAGATGTGTCAAATTCGAGATGTCTGAGAGTTACCTGTCTAAATATCAAGAAGTTAGTTATACAGGTCTGGATCTCAACAGAGGTCAGGATTGAAAATATAGATTATGGAGTCAACAATATTTGACTAAATCCATGGAAGTAAATGAGATGGCCCTGGGGAGAAAGTAACCATGGAGAAGAGTATCCAAGTCTGGGACACTCCCATATTTGGAAATTCAGCAGAGCAAGAGGAACTACTAAGAGGTTCAAGAGGAGTGAGGTAGGAGGGAAACCAAGAAAGTGTGGCATCTTGGAAGCCAAGAGAAGAGTGTTCCAAGGAGGGTCAATTGCTACTCAGCAGTCAGGATGAGGATGGATCTGAAATCTGGTGGAAGATTAAAGTCACTGATGACTTCAATAGTAGTTTCAGTGGATTGGTGGAAATAGAAGCCTGATTGGAGTGGGCTAAAGAGAGACAATGACAGTTCTTTCAAGAAATGTTGCCATAAAGGGGAGCAGAAGTACTGGTAGCTAGAAAGGAACATGAGGTCATGTAGGTAAGATTTTTAACATGAGAAATTAGATCCTGTTCATATGCTGGTGAGAATAAGCCAGTAAGTTGAGGATAGTGATGATGCAACAGCAACAGCAGGCAACAACTGCAGGAGTGAAATCCTTGAGAAGGCAAGAGGGGGTGAGATTCAGAGCACAAATGCAGCCTGGCCTCTTTTGTAATTGGAGAGAAAGCAGAGAATAGATACACTTGGAGGTAATTTGGTAGATTTAGTGGTGGGAAGGTTTGGGGGTTTCCATTTAATTTCTTCTCAGTGAAGTATGAAGCAAAGATATTAGCTTGGCTGGCATGTGGAAAGTAGTGGAGGTTTGAGGAGAAAGATGGTAGAAATGGTTGTCTCCAAGAATGGCAGAGTGAATTATTGAGGGAATTGTAGGGTTGCCAAGCAATTTTGAAAGCCCATTTTAGAATAGTAATTGTGAATTTAAAGAAAGATAGTTAACACAATTGTGGGTTTTTTTTGTTTCTTCCAGACAAAATTAACTGTTCAGGAGCAGATGTGAAGATACACAAAATAAAGTATAACCAGGTCTGGGTTTTTCTAGGTACATAAGAGGAGGAGAAAAGACAAGGACATTAAAGCTCTTGCAAAGAAATGATTATAGTGATGGACCATAGACTAAACTGGGAAAGGGGGAAAATGAGATATTGGAATGAGGGGGGAAATAAATAATCTGAGGGAGGGGTCTCAGTAAAGTAAACAACATGTAAGTGAACTGGAAAGATACTTCCTTTGAGAGTAGAAATGGAAAGCAAATAATATACCTATTCCACCTCCAGCCTTTAAAGTACAGAGGTTTGTGGGAACAAAATTGAAAAGCCTCCACTTTAAAGAATAGCAGGGAAGGTGATGTCTTAGGGGTAGTCAACTTTCAGTTAGTATAAGATGAAGGAGAGACTCTTCTAGAGAAGAGGTTGAGGAGGTAGATAAGAAATCTGAAGGCACCATGAGTTCCCATGTGCCCAGTGAGTGGTAGGGAAGGGTTAGGGATTAAGTAACTTTAAGGAATGTTCAGAGTAGTTCAGGGGTAAGAGCTCAGGTCAGAAAAAGCTTGGGCTTCTGATGAGTGATGTAAGTGAGTTTGTGAAATGCAATAGACTGACAGTCTCTGAGAAAATGGGTCCATTGGGCACCTGTACTCTCTGAAAGTCAAAATGTTCCTGATAGTTGCAAATCTTCAAGTTACTCACCATTAAGTATGCTAGCTAGAGTTTTCGTAGATATTCTTTATAAAGTTGAGGATGTTCCTCTTCTATTGCTAGTTTACTGCGTTTTTATCATACATAGGTGTTGGATTTTGTCAAGTGTTTTCTTCTGCATTTATTGATATGATCATGTGGTTTTTCTTCTTTAGCCTGTGAATGTGATGGATTTACATAATTGATTTTCAAATGTTGAGTCAGCCTCTCATACCTAAGATGAATCCCACTTGGTTGTGGTGCATAATTCTTTTTATACATTGTTGGATTCCATTTGCTAATATTTTGTTGAGGATTTTTGTGTCTGTGTTCATGAGAGATATTGGTCTGTAGTTTTCTTTTCTTGTAATGTCTTTGTTTAGTTTCGGTATTAGGGTAACATTGGCCTCATAGAATGAGTTAGGAAGTATTATCTCTGTTTCTATTTTCTGAAAGAGATGGCAGAGGATTGATACAATATCTTCTTTAAATGTTTGGTAAGAAGTCACCAGTGAACCCATGTGGGACTAGTACTTTCTGTTTTGAAAGGTTATTAACTATTGATTCAGTTTCTTTAATGGATATAGGCCTATTCAGATTGTATCTTGGATGAGTTTTGGCAAATTGTGTCTTTCAAGGAACTGATCCATTTCATATAGGTTATCAAATTTGTGGGCATAGAGTTGTTCACAGTATTCCTTTATTATCCTTTTAATGTCCATGGGATCTGTAGTGATGTCCCCTCTTTCATTTCTGATAATAGTAATTGTGTCTTCTCTCTTTCCTGGCTTGAGGATTATTGGTTTCATTGATCTTTTCAAAGAATCAGCTTTTGGTTTTGTTGATTTTTCTCTATTGATTTCCTATTTTCAATTTCAATGATTTCAGCTCTAACTCTTATAATTTCTTTTTTTCTACTTCTTTGGATTGAATTTGCACTTCTTTTTCTAGTTTCCTAAAGTGGAAGCTTAGATGACTGATTTTATATCTTCTTTTCTAATATATGGATTCAAGGTTATAAGTTTCCCACTTAGCACTGCTTAATGCTGCATCCCACAAATTTTGATAAATTTTATTTTCATTTTCATTTAGTTCAAAATATTTTAAAATTTCTCTTGAGGTTTCTTCTTTGGCCCATATGTTATTTAGAAGTTGTTTAATCTCCACGTATTTTGAGATTTTCCAGTTATCTTTCTCTTACTGATTTCTAGTTTAATTCCATTGTGGTCTGAGAACAGATACATCTAACTTCTTTAAAATTTGTTAAGGTATGTTTTATGTCCCAGAATATGGTCTATCTTGGTGAATGTTCCATGTGAGCTTGAGAAAAATGTGTTTTCTGCTGTTGTTGAATGAAGTAGCCTACAGATGTCAATTATACCCAGTTAATTGATGGTGTTGTTGAGTTCAGTCATGCTCTCATTGATTTTTATGGCTCCTAAATCTGTCCATTTTGAGGGAGGTGTGTTGAAGTTTCCAACTATAATAGTGGATTAATCTATTTCTCCTAGCAGTTCTATCAGTTTTTGCCTCATGTATTTTGATCCTCTGTTATTAGGCACATACACTTTAAGGACTGTTATATCTTCTTGGAGAATTGACTCTTTATCATTACATAATGCCCCTCTTTATCCCAGACAAAGTTTCCTTTGTCTGAAATCTGCTCTGCCTGAAATTAATATAGCGACTTTCACTTTCTCTTTATTAGTGTTAACATGGCATATCTTTCTCCATCCATTTACTTTTAATCATATGTGTCTTTATATTTAAAATGGATTTCTTGTAGACAACATATAGTTAGGTCTTGTTTTCTGATCCACTCTGACAATCTCTTTTGATTGGTACCTTTAAACCATTGATGTTTAAAGTGATTATTGAGGGACTTCTCTGGTGGTCCAGTGAGTAAGATTCCATGCTCCCAATGCAGGGGGCCTGGGTTTGATCCCTGGTCAGGGAACTAGATCTCTCATGCATGCTGCAAGTAAGAGTTCATATACTGCAACTAAGAGTATGCATGCCACAACTAAGAGTTTGCATGCCGCAACTAAGAGTCTGAGGGCTGCAACTAAAAGATCCCACATGCTGCAACTAAAGATCCTGCATGCCGCAACAAAGATCCCGCACGCTGAAGCTAAGACCTGGTGCAGCCAAAATAAATAAATAAATGTTTAAAAAAACAAAATGGGGCTTCCCTGGTGGCGCAGTGGTTGAGAATCCGCCTGCCAATGCAGGAGACACGGGTTCGTGCCCTGGTCCGGGAAGATCCCACATGCCGCGGAGCAACTAAGCCCGTGAGCCATGGCCGCTAGGCCTGCGCGTCCGGAGCCTGTGCTCCGCAATGGGAGAGGCCACAACAGTGAGAGGCCCACGTACTGAAAAAAAAAAAAAAAAAAAATGATTATTGATATAATTGGATTAATATCTACCATACTTGTTACTGTTTTCTATTTGTTGTCCTTGTGCTTTGTTTGTATTTTTGTCTTACACTCTTTTTCTTCTTTTTGTGGTTTTGATTAAGCATTTTGTATGATTTCATTTTCTTCCCTTTCTTAGCATATCAATTTTACCTCTTTTTTAAAACTTATTTTAGTGGTTTTCCAAGAGTTTCCAGTATATGTTTACAGCTAATCCAAGTCCACTTTCACATAACACTAGAATGCTTCACGGATAGTGTGGGTCCCTTATATTAACAAAATAATCCTAATTCCTCCCATCCCTTGTATCATTGCTGTCATTCACTTCACTTATATATAAGCATACATAAGCAATATATATAATATATACATAAGCAAACATTGTCAATAATATTTTGAAAAATCTTTATCTGTTAGATTAAGTATAAGAAAAAAGTTTTTATTTTACCTTCACTTATTATTTCTTCAGTGCCTTCCTTTATATAAATCTGAGTTTCTGACCTATGTTACTTCTCTCTAAATAACTTCTTTTAACACTTCTTGCAAGGCAGGCCTACGGGCAACAATACCATCACTTTTTGTTTGCCTGAGAAAGTCTTTAATTCTCCTTCACTTTTGAAGGGTAATTTCACTGGTTACACAATCCTAGGTTAGTGAGTTATTTCTCAACATTTAAAAAATGTCTCTCCACTCTTTTCTTGCTTGCATGATTTCTTAGGAGAAGTCAGATATAATTCTTATCTCTGCTTCTCTAAAGAGCAAAGATTTTTTTCTCCTCTGGCTTCTTTCAGGATATTTTTCTTTATCTTTGATTTTCTATAGTTTGAAAATGATAAACCTGTATGTAGTTTTTCTGGCATTTATCCTGATGGGAGTTCTCTCAGCTTCTTGAATCTGTGGTTGGGCATTTGACATTAATTTGGTAAAATCCTCCATCGTTATTGGTTCAGTGTTTTCTTCTGTTTCTTTCTCTCTTTCTTCTCTCCTGATATTTCCATTATACATATGTTATAACTTTTGTAGTTGGGTTTTTTTTTTTCAGTCTTTTTTCTGCTTGCTCTTCAATTTTGAGGTTTCTACTGATATATCCTCAAGTTCAGAGATTCTTTCCTCAGCCACGTTCAGCCTATTAAGAAGCTCATCAAAGGCATTCTTCATTTCTGTACAGTGGTTTTTATCTCTAGCATTTCTTTTTCATTCTTTCCTGGGATTTCTGTCTCTCTGCTTAGATTGCCCATCTGTTCTTGCATGCGGTCTACTTGATCCATTAGAGCCCTTAGCATATTTATCATAGTTGTTTTTAAATTACTAGTCTGATGATCACAGCATAATAGTATGCCTTGTGGTTTTTTTCCTGATAACCAGACATGATGGACTAGGTAAGAGCAACTGTTGTAAATAGGCCTTTAGTAATGGAGTGGTAGGTGACAGGGGGAGAGAAACATTCTAGAGTCCTGTGATTAGGTCTTGGTCTTTAGTGAGCCTGTGCCTCTGGACTTCGAACTTCGCAAGTGTTTCTCAGCTTTTTCCTCCCCTCTTAGGTGGGACACAATGGCAATAGTGGGCTGGAGTTGGGTATTTCCCTTCCCCGGTTTAGGCTCTGATAATACCCAGCAGCTTAGGCTCTGAGGTTAACTAGTTTTCCGAAGGGCAGGCCTCGTTAGGAAGAACAGAGCACTCTGGTGTATTTCAAAATGGTTTCTTCTCCCCTCCCCCTGCCAGAAGCACAGGAGATTTTTCTCTGACATCCGCTGTGAGAACCTGGTCAAGCTCCTGGAGTGAAAACTCACAAAGGAGTAGGGACCGCTCTGTGACTGGGTCCCCCTGGAGTTTTTAACTCTCAGACTTGTCTACTCTGGGCCTCCAGCAATTGATCAATTACAGTTCTGGTTTTTCTACCCCTGCCCTGCTTCGCACAGAGGTTACAGCTTGTGAGTTTCTGCTCTGGTAACTTGTGATTCTCTGTATTTGCCTGTCAGTCTCTCCAATTTTGGGGGGCAGTGGTGTGCCCTGTGACCTCCCTTCTCTTAAATGGATTTAGGAAGATTCATTGATTTTTCAGTTTGTTCAGCTTTTTACTCATTGGGACAGAGTGGCAACTTCCAAGCTCCCTACATGTGGAACCGGAAACAGGAAGCAGCCCAGATTTTTTTTTTTTTTTTAATGCAAAACACAGAAAAGAGAGTAAAAGTCGTATGGGGCAGAAGGGGAGATGAGAGAGATTGGGCAGAAATGTTATTTGAAGAGACTGGCCAAAAATTTTCTCAAACTAACAAAAAACATCAAGAAGGACAAGGAACTACAAACAGGATAGATTCAAAGAAAACTAAGCCTACATATGTTATAGTAAACCTGCTGGAAAGCATAAACAAAGAAAATCTTAAAAGCAGCAACTGTAAGACTGATAGTTGGCTTATCGACAGAAAACAAAGAAATTATATTTTTTAAATGCTGAAAGAAAATAACTGCCACCCTAGAACTTCAAATGAAGGCAACGTAAGACATTTTTAGACACTGTTCCCCTAGAAAAACGCCCCCAAAACAGAATTTGTTACCAGCAGACTCACACCAAAGAAAAACCAGAAAAAGTTATTCAGGCCAAAGGAAAGTGGTCCTAGGTGGCATCTTAGAGATGCAAAAATGAATATGGAGCAATAAAAAAGATAAATATGTGGGCCAATTTTTAAATGTCTTATAGGGGCTTCCCTGGTGGCGCCGTGGTTGAGAGTCCGCCTGCCGATGCAGGGGACACGGGTTCGTGCCCCGGTCCGGGAAGATCCCACATGCTAATGAGCGGCTGGGCCCATGAGCCATGGCCGCTGAGTGTGCGCGTCCGGAGCCTGTGCTCTGCAACGGGAGAGGCCACAACAGTGAGAGGCCCGCGTACCGCAAAAAAAAAAAAAAAAAAAAAAAAGAGAGAGAGAGAAAAAAGAAATGTCTTATAGGATTTAAAATATACATACCCAACAAAAAGAGCACAAGGTGGGGACGGGATGTGATTGATGTTAAAGCAGTCTAAGTTTCCTGCATTGCCCAGGAAATAATAAAACTACTATTTTGCTTTAAACTTTAACAAGTTAAGGATGCATGTTATAATCTCTAGTTTAAGTAACCATTAAAAGAATGTCAAGCTTGTAGACAGGAAGAATAGAATGATTTTTAATATATTTTTTAATGTAATGGTTTCAAAATATATTAAGTAAATAATTATAGAACTAAAGGAAAAATCATCATATAATCATAGTGGAAGTTTTGTATGTTCTTAACCCACTCCTCTCAGAAACTGAAGAGAACAAGCAGTTTAAAAATCAGGAAGGACATGAAAGATTTGAACAACACAATTATAAATTTGACCTGATCATCTTATGAAGAAGTCTGTTGCAAAAGACTTGTAGTTGCAAAATACACGTTTATTTTCAACTGTAGGAGCATTTAACAAATGACGATACGCTGTGTCACAGAGCACATCTTCTCAACAAGTTTCAAAGGACTGAAATCCTACAGAATATGTTCTCTGACCACAGCGGAATTAAGTTATAAATTAATAACAAAAAGGTAACTCGAAAATGCCAAATGTTGAAAATGTAAGCAATGTGCTTTCAAAAGAAACCATAGGTTAAGGAAGAAAGGGTAATGAAAGTTAGAAAACATTTTTATTAAATGATGAAAATTCAAAAATATCAAGCTTGTGAGACCAAACTAAAGCCATGCTTAGAGGGAGCTGTACATAAGCTTTAGATGCATAGATTAGAAAAGAAGAAAGGCTTAAGGTCAATTATCTCAATTTCAAGAAGTTTGAAAAGAACTGTAAAGTAGAAGAATCAATAAAGATCAGAAATTAATGAAATAGAAAACTTAAAATACAATAGGGAAGATGAACAAAGCTAAAAATTTGATTCTAATTAATTGAACTCTGATTAAACTCCAGCAAGGCTAACCAAGAAAAAGAGAAGGCATAAATTACCAGTATTAGAAACTAAAAAGAAGAAACCCCTACGAACACTACATTAAAAATATGAGATTTTATGAATGACTGTATACCAGCAAAGTTAAAAGATTAGATGGAATGAACATATTCCTGTTTAAAAACACACACACACAATGAACTACTTACCAAAACCAACACAAAAAAATCTAAAATCTCTGTGTTCTATATCTATTAAATACAGTGAACTTGTAATTTAAAACCATGCCACAAAGAAACCCCAATGCCCAAATGGCTTCATCGGTGAATTCTACCAAATATTTAAGGAAGAAAATAACACCATTTATACTCCCTTTCAAAGTTCTTCCTTATACCTCAATCTTATCCAGCAAAACCCTGACACCAAAACTTGACAAGACCCAATTCAGAAAGGGAATGACAGGCCAATCTCTCTCACGAACATAGATATGAAATTTCCTATTATATTTGGGTGTCACTATGGGATAGTATTGCACCTTGATTTATCTGTGAGTGAACACTGATTTATCAATGGTTTACTTTTGTTTAAAAAGTGTTTTATAGGCAAGATGAGTGGAGGAGCAAACCATAACAGGGTAGGTAATAAAAACATTTGTATTTACTAGTAAGCTTTTACTGAAAGATTCGTGAAGTCTTATGTTTACTTAATAACTTTGCTTTTTAAGTGTTTGCTTTAGCTCTACCCAGTAACTATTTTGTATCACCACGTGAAAAAAATTACATAAGCTGATTAATTCTCATTCTTGCGGACATTTATAATCATTTCATTAACAAGATAGTGTCTATTTTCGGGTGCCTAAATAAAGACCACTAAAATGTAATGCTATAATACTTACAAACCATCCACTAGAAACAAAAATGATAGCCACATTTTTATTTTACCTTTTTGATTCTGAAAACTAAACAGTTCCTGCAGAAGTGGGGAGTAGTGGGGATTTCCAGGGTGAGGTGTGCATTATCCATGTAAAATAATTTTCAAATAAACCTACAATGCCTGTATTTGTATAATGTGTTTTATTTTTCCCCAGTACAAATGAAACAATTCACTGTCACCTGATTACTTTTTAAAAATTGGAAATGTTTACCTTTAATAAATGTTATTTAAAATGAATTTTACATTTATTTCATATAACCAAAATTTAATTGTACATGTGCCTATAAATGGGGGCTTATAAAAATCATAAATAACACTTAGTTTCTGTAAATGATGAGCAATCTCTTTAGCTCTAGTGTATGCATCCTTCACTTAATAGAGGAAGATAGTATTTGATTTAACTAACTTCCATGTTTCTCATAATAATGCTATTCATATAGGAAAGATAATGTCCTCAAGCTCATTTTCATGGATCTTGTTGGTGACAAATGTATTCTACATTAATCTTTATAAAATATTTGAATTATTTGATAGCTCTGTAAATATAGAGTCTTTAAAAGTACTTTCATTTTTTTTCAATTAAACTTGTTTTAGTAGATTTAATATGTTAACATGGGCATTCTGTTGTTCAGAGTGCTTCCAAAACCAGCACACTCACCTCTGGGGCTTTCCAAGCAGAAGTTTTAAGTCCCCTAAACTTTTTTGAAAAAAGAAGGGGTGTTGGAAATGTGCCAGGAGTAACCCTTGGTATTTCTCATAAAGTGCCACAGTGAAAGTACCCTCTCCCACAAGTCAGTTCCTTTTATCAAAATCATAATCTCACATACTACCGTTTCCAGAAAGCCTGTCTCCACATTCAAGACAACAGTAGGCCAGATAAATAAATAAATATATATATGTGTGTATATATATATATATATATATATATATTTTTTTTTTTTTTTTTTTTTTTTTTTTTTTTCGGTACGCGGGCCTCTCACTGTTGTGGCCTCTCGCGTTGTGAAGCACAGGCTCTCGACACGCAGGCTCAGCGGCCATGGCTCACAGGCCCAGCCGCTCCGTGGCATGTGGGATCTTCCCGGACCGGGGCATGAACCCGTGTCTCCTGCATCGGCAGGCGAACTCTCAACCACTGCGCCACCAGGTAAGCCCCAGATAAATATTTTTTAATCTGTATTTTTTACCATTCCTGTACTTACTTCATCTGGAGTTTTAACATCTGTTTACCAAATTTACAGACCTGTCAGTTAAAATGTAAAAGTATTTTTTCCTCAGTGTAAATAGCTTAGGAACATCAAAAGTTAAAATTAGAAGTTTCTCCTTTTCCTTTTGGAACTCACCTAATGTTAAAAACTAGGTGCTTTAACCTAAGTGTCCATCAACAGATGAATGGATAAAGAAGATGTGATATATATATTGTATATATATAGATACATATACACACACACACAATGGAATAGTACCCAGCCATAAAAAAGAATGAAATAATGCCATTTGCAGCAACATGGATGGAACTAGAGATTATCATACTAAGTGAAGTTAATCAGACAAAGACAAATATGATATTGCTTATATGTGGAATCTAAAAAAATGATACAAATGAACTTATTTACAAAACAGAAACAGACTTACATAGAAAACAAACTTATGGTTACCAAAGGGGAAAGGGGGAGGAGGGATAAATTTTGAGGATGAGATTGACATATACACACCACTGTATATAAAATAAACCACAAAGATTTACTGTATAGCACAGGGAACTATATTCAACATCTTATAATAACCTATAATGGAAAAGAATCTGAAAAAGAATATATATATATATATAACTGAATCACTTTGTTGTACACCTGAAACTAACAAAATATTGTAAATCAACTACAGTTCAATTTTTAAAAACCTGAAAAATAAATTGGTGCTTAGTAAGGCAGAACTCACACTCCAGAGCCAGATAGCCAGGGCTTGAATCCCATCTCTCTCCCTTTTCGGCAAGTGACCCTAGGGCAAGTTATTAATCTCTATGCCTCAGCTTCCTCATCTGTAGAATGGGACTAATGACAGTATTTCTTACAAAGCTGTTGTGAGGATTCAATGAATTTGTAAGTGTAAGGATGCTGTTAATGTTTGCTACTATTATTGTCTCTCCAGAAACTTCCTCTGCTTAGGTAAATAAATCATGTTTCTGATTATTGTTTACAACATGGGATAGTATTACTCTGTAACTTGTTTCCTTTACTATGATATGGAATTGTCAAAGGATATTTGCACTTTTATTTTTTTTTAATCAACACTACCAGACTGCTTTCCAAAAAGCACAAAAGTAACTGGGCAGTGTACCAATCAAGGTGCAGTAGGGAGTTACAAAGTAAGGCAACTAGCATGATTACAGTAGCACAAAGGTGGGAGGGGGAAATGGAAGTATGTCATTCTGAGGTTCTTACAATATACCTGAAGTGGCAGAATTTTATCTGAAGGTAGAGTGTGATGTCATAGATACATGTAAACCCAGAACTAAAAAGAACAAAACAAGAGGTATATAAAATAAGCTAACAATGGAGAAAAAACAGAATCCTAAAAATACTCAAATCATCCAAAAGAAGGTAAGAAAAGAGGGAAAAAAAGGAGCAAAGATGTAACAAACAGAAAACAAATAGCAAGACAAACTTCACCATATCTATAATCACATTAAATGTGAATGGCCTACACACTCCAATCAAGAGACAGAGATTGTCAAACTGGATAAATTGAAAAAGCAAGACCCAATTACATGCTGTCACTTTAAAAAGACATAGATAAGTAAAATGACAGAATTAGATATACCATGTAAATGCTATTCATCAGAAAGGTGAAGGGCTATACAGTATCAAAGGTTTCAGAAACCAAAATTTAACCACCAATCAAGGAGGACATGTAATAATGCTAAGAGGATCAATTCATCAAAAAGACATAGTAATCCCAAATGTTTATGCCTCTAATCAGAGCTTCAAAAACATGAAATAAGAAAACTGACAGATCAAGAAAAATAGACAAATCCAGAGTTTTTGTTGGAAATTTCCAGTTTTCTCACAACAAGTAGAAAATCAATATGGGTATTTCAACCAATTTAACCTAATTGACATTTATAAAACACTTCACCAGCCACAGTGAAATACAGTTTTTCCAAGTGCACATGGAATATTCACTAAGATACACCACTTGCTGGGCTAAAAGTTAAGACAAGTTGATGGTTCTGGAACTCAATACATTCTATTGACCTGAGGACCAGTGTTTTCACTCAAAAAAGTTATCTGTGCAAAGGCCTGGGTGTACGTGTGCATCCAGAGTCCAGCTGGCAGGTGAGAGCAGACGTACTCCTAAGCACGTGAGGCGGGGGGTGGAGACGGCGTGGCGGCTGACAGCCTGGTGGAGGCAAGAGGAAGTGGCTTCTGGCCGGAAGACTGAACGAGGGATATGATGAAGCGTGCTCGACGCTATATTAGGTTGATCCTTTCACTGAGCGCTATGGAATCTCCGTTGGAGACCCTCTCCTCGTTAACTCTTGGTCGAGGTGCACCTGCTTTGGGAGGCCCCGCCGGGAAGCCTGAGCGCGGGAGCGAAGCGGGGGCCAGGCTGCCAGGCTGTCTTCCTTCCCCGGGAGTCAGGCCCCGACAGTCCTGGGATGCAGGCCGGCCGCGTCTGTGACCGTGAAAGACACCCAAAGGCAGGTCGCAGGCAAACCTGCGTACAGGGGCGCACAGTGCGGCAGAGGACGCGGGCGGCGGGCGCGGCGAAAACCCCAGGTCGCCCCCGCGACCCTCACCTCCCGGCACCCTCTCTGTCCCTGCCCCACCACCAAGGCGCGGGTAGCGGACACCGCCCGCCTTGCTCGGGCCCCACCTGGCGGGCGGGCGGGCGGGAACAGGTGCCCGGGGCGGGGCGGGGCCGGGAGGCGGCGGGGCGGGGCGGGGCGGGGAGGGGAGGGGCCCGGCCCTGAGGCGGCGGGGAGGACCGACCCCGAGGCCCCGGGCTGCCGCGCTGCCTGGGCAGCAGAGGCCGCAGAGCGGGCCGCCCAGCCCGCCCCTCCGCGCCATGGTCCCGCGCGCCCGGCGGCGCCGCCCGCTGCCCGTGCTCCTTGCGCTCTGCGCGCTGTTCGGCCGGCTGCAGGTAAGGGGGGCCGCCCCGGCTCCCACTCCCCGCGCGCCGGGTCCCGTGCCCGACGCCTTCGCGGGAGCTGGGGAAGGACGCGGCGCGGCGGCTTCCAGACGTCCCGAGACCTGGACGGAGCCGCAGGAGCTGAGGATTTGGGGGCGGTGAGGGCGGAGAGCTGGGGGGCTGCGGGATGGACGTTGGGAACGGGCGAGTGGAGGGAAACTGGGGTGCAGAACGGGGAGTTGCGAGACCCCAGCACCCGGACACGGGCGTTTCCAGAAGTCCCACTTAGTGGCAGGCTTTGGTGGTGTCGTTTATTCTCTAAACACTTCTGGAGCGTCTATGAGGTGCCCCCTCAGTGTAGCTGCTGCGGAGGCAGCGGCGTGGACACAGACCCTTACCCCGCGAACAGAAGAAGCGAGGAAAAAATTCGGAGCCGCGGACAGTGCCCACGTTAAGTAACCATCCCACATACGATTTCTCCTTTCGGGCCATTTTGAACCCGCCGGAGCTCTCGGTCCTTCCCTCTAATTGGGCTTCACACGCTCTCCCCACCTCAGCTTCGCTGGTAGTCTGAAGACTAGAGCGATGCTCGCCTCCCGGGCGTGTGCTGAAACGGGATTTGGTAGTTTCTTCAGAAAGGCTGACATCAGATTTCTTTCTTATGCTCCCCTCTTTTTTATGTCTCCCTTCTCCCCTCCGACTCCTCCCTACAGTTTAAGGTCCACCGCCTCAGGTTCTGGCCCAGAATGACATAGAATCACTTGTTCTCAGAACCCCTCTGGTGATGTTAGGACAAAATAGTGTTAACAGTTGGAGAAACCAAGGTACCTGGGGTGCTTCAAGCCAGTAGGGGAGCCAGAAACAGCCCTGTCCTCCATGCTCTCAGCCGGGATCGGACTGGGACGGCCGGCGGGCACAGCGGGCAGTGCTTAGTCTCGCTGGGGCCAGGCCGTGCTGGGGCTCCCAACCCAGGAGGCACCCGGGGCTCCCCTGGCGGCTCACAGACTGACAAAGGGCGTGAAGAGGTCTGGGGTGCCAGAACAAGAGCATCTTTGCCACGTCCTGTTGTCCTCCCCACCCCGAGTCCTCTCAGAAGAGATTTTCTTTACAAGATCACTTGGTACAGTTGCCAAATAAATAAAACCAGTTACTGCTTTTCTGCCCTCCCCGCAGGAGAGCTGTAGTGTAGGAAGCCCAGCACCACAAATACTACGAAAGTCTTGTATACTTGGAAGTCCCTCGGAGGGAAGGGTAAATGTTGGTGGTTTTCTGGGTTTCAGCAGTTTCAGATTTCCCTTCTCTGTAAAGATTGGCTTAGGCTCTTGTTAACAGCTTTCGGGGGAACAGCTCGAAACCCCAAGAAGACAAGGGGAATGGCACTTGGAGAACTGTGTTAGGAGTGAGGAGAGAGGGGGAAGCCAGCCTGGGATTAGAACCTTGACAGAAATAACGGGAACGTGCTATAAGGCTGCAGCAGACAATTCTCAGGAAGATTTAGTCTACTTCGTTTCTACTTGTATGAGTCTCTAGGAATGGTTGAGGGCAAATAAGGCGGAAAAGCCTGCTGGAATTTTTCATTTTAAACACTTCAGGTGTTGCTTAATTAAGTGTTCAACAGGTTGGACAGGGCTCTGCCTTACTTGAACCACAGGACTAGGGCTCCAGTAAACAGCTAGCCACCTGAGGAAAACCTACTCACTACACAGTTTTTAAAAAAGCATCTCACAGTGTTATTGCAAAAACTGCAGAGGTACATATATGTGTAAAATGCAGTACGTTCTAACATTAACTCATTTGCTATCATAACATTTATTTCTCAGAGCTATCTTTCAGCAAGTGCTATTTTCCCCACCCTTTCCCTTTTGGCTACTTATATTATGCATTTTTAAATCATACGTAAACAGGAAACAATCAAATGATATTGGGATAGCTCTAATCAAATGATATAAGTTTGTGCCCAGTCTCCCCAGTGGAAATCCATTGATTCTGAAAGGTGGAGCTAGATGTAATGTTGCAGTATTATCCCCCCAAGATACTGTGGTTACAAGCACTCTGTTCAATTACTGCTTCTTTGGCCAACCTGATCTATCAGTTCAAAGAAAGGAATTGCATTGGCGATTAGTTATCACACACTGGGCAAGGCTTAAAGAACTGTTGAGTGTGGAGGATGGAGGAGGTATTGGTTTTGTAAAATAGTTGGCAAAAACAGCTTCTGGAAAGTGCTTTATCTGCAAGTATTGTATTTAGTTTCATTTACATTATATTAAATCGATTTAAACTTACCTGGGGGACTGTAAGTTTTGCCTTTTGAAACATCTCTGCGATTGTATCTCTCTGCGCCTGTGTGAGGGAATCTGAGTTCAGACAAAAGAAGACTATTTGCCTACAGAAATAAACATTTGAAATTGTTATGTTGATAGTTCTGCTGTTTATTCCAAGTAAGAAACTCTAGGAGCAGGCTGTTTTCATTGACGTAATGGATCACACAGCCATGTTTATCCCTAGTTATCCAAGACCTAAGGGCAGATTCACTCGTACCCTGGCCAGCAAACATATTTGGGATGTAAAACCTTGTGCTGGTGAGAAACAAGGTGAAGATATAGCTGGGTCTTCACAGGTCACAGTCCAGTCTAGAGGACGAGACAGGTGAAGCTGTGATGATAATAACGCAGCCTATGATACGAGAAGCGCAGAGGGTGGTAGAGGGAAGGAGGGAGTATAGTTGGAGGAATCAGGGAGGACTTTTGAAGGAGGGGGCCTCTGAAGCGGTCTCCGGAGGATGGGTAGGAAATCAAGGGTCAGAGAGGGAATGATTCCAAGAGGCTGTTGTGGGGAAGAAAGCTTTCTACCTGAGAGGGTGGCATCAGTGGTTTAGGCCTAAAGGAATCTTGCCAAAAAGAGACAACCCACATATTTTTATGACTTTATAGATAGCACAAAGCTATCTGTAAAGCTAGCTTAACTCAAGAAACCCCACGACAGACGGGACATTAAACATTTATAGTTTTTGAGATAACACTTGTATGGCCCTTGTTGAGGTGGTAGTGTAGACTAATCAGAAACAGATAAGCCGCAGAGCCCTGGAAGGCCTGTGGGGAGACCCCGCAGAGGAAATCCCCTGGGTGGGACTGGGACTGTAGGGTAGGTAGGTGCCTGCCCCTGCCCCGGCTGTCTTCCTGCCCTGCCAGCCCATCCTAGTGGCAAGACTTGGCCATAAGTTACTACTTTGTTTGGAGAATCACAGACTTGGGGATCAGTGTCCTTTTCGTTCACTTTGTTGATAAATATTTCAAATGCTTTCCCTGTTATTTCCTTCCCACCACTTCCCCCCCAAAATGGCACATCTGTAATATGAACATATTCTCCGTGTTGATAAGGAAATATGAGCTTGCTTTTTCAGTTATCTAGCAGAAATTCATCTGCCAGGAAAACTGAAACAATAAAGGTATGTCTTTGAAGGTCAATAAATCAGTGTTTTATGAGGCCATGAAAAGGGGAGTTCCAAACCAGGGCCTCCTTTGCAGAGAGTATTGTTTGAAGAAGGTGCCGCGTGAACTTTCTCTGCCAGATCAGTGTTAAAATTCCCCCCTATGCTATTTTCCTATCTTTGAAGTGCATGGAAAAAGATAGTGGTGTTTTTTTCCACATGGTGTGTCCAGAGGATGCTGTCTGGGCCGGTCTCGCTGTGGATGTGGATCTGCCTCCCGCCCTGACAGTTACCCTCTCTACAAGTGAGTCACCCCCCCAGGGCATCTACCCTCGGGCCAGGTGGCCGCCAGGACAGCTGTGGCCTGGCTGCTGTCTCCCCGCAGCGGCCGCCCCCCAGCCCCCAAGGGAAGCATACCTGACCCCACCTCCCGGCCCCCAGAGCCGGCGTGGGTGGGATTCGCGCGCCAGGTGATTCTCCCTGCGAGAGCCTATAAATTCTCCACCTGGTTTGGAGGAAGTTAGGCACCTAATCTTCGTGTTTCCCTCTGGCTTCCACGTGGGCGCTTCCTGTAGGACCCACGGCTAGTAACACAGATTAAGCTCAACTCCTCCTTTCTACCCTCCAAACCCAAGCCCCGAGCCTGAAGAAACCACGAGTGAGACAGTGCACTTTTTAGCAAAACAGAAGAGCGGGTGGGTCTGAAGTTCTCAGTGCGCTTTTGAGGTTTAACAGTGAGTGGGCGGCGGGCGAGGTTACGCGCAGCCCAGCGGGTTCCTCTGCCCTGGTGCCGAGAGGCGCCGTCAGGCTGTGTCCTGCCCGCGAGCCCGGCGGGCGCGGCTCCCCGGCGCCCTGCCCTCCCTCTCGCCGGGCTCCCCAGCAGGCGCCCTGCCCTCCCTCTCGTGGGCAGCGGCTACTGGCCCCGCTCGTCGCCCGGCAGCCCCGGCAGCAGTCTCAGCGCGTCTGCGTGCACGTCTGCTAACCCGCTCTCTGTCTTTGTCCTGTGCGCCACCGGCGACCTCCAGCCTGGGATTTCTGTGGGCTGCCACGTCCAGGGCACGGCACTCAACAGTGAGAAAGAGGACTGCGTTTGTGCTAGATGTGCTCGTTTAGCTCAACGAAGCGAGCGCCTCCTCCAGGTGGGCCGCCCTGCAGCGGGCTAAGGAGACGGAGAGCAGCGGCAAAGCCCTCGTCTCCGGGAAGCGCCCGGCCTAGATGCGTGCAGACAGAATGCAGTGGGACACTCGTGCCATCAAGAGTGCTTTCAGAGTGTGGTGGGCGCCCAGGACAAGAGCGCTTTAACCGGCCTGGAAGTGTCGGCGGAAAAATACCCCCTTTTCCTTACCGTGCGGTTGTGTGTGTCCAAAGCACAGAAAGAGGGGCAAGGGGGCAGCATGTGAGCTATAGGAGATCAAGACTGGTTTGTGCTCTGCCTGGTGGTGGGAACGGTGGGGGGGGGGGGGGCAGACCGAGTGCAGCGTTTTCAGGCGACTCTAAAGAGGACAGTGTTCCTGGGCTCCGAGGGCAGGCGGGTAGCGGGAGGCGGAGCCAGCACTCTAGGGCCTTATGTGCAAGGAAAATAGTTTAGATTTTATCTCCGTGTATTGTGAGCTGGGGAGGGACGTGATCAGATGTGGAGGTCATGGGGAAGGGTGCCATGGCGCTGGGGGAGGAGGGGGTCCAGGGCGTGGTAAGGAGGCCACAGCCCCTGCTTTGGGGAAGAGCTGGTAAAGGCTTGAATCGGGTCAGGAGGGTGGCAAGAGAAAGTAGTGCAGGAGCGATTTCAGAGCCAGCAGGCTGTGCTGGGCGCCAAAGATACGGGGCAAAGGATGTGGTTGGACCTATTATTAAAAAAAAAAAAATGTGGTAGATGTCAGAACAGAACAGCTGACCGTTTGATTGTATTTTTTCACAGTTTATTAAGGAAACTTCTGTCTTAGTCCAAATCAGAATCAAAGCAGGTTCAGGTTCAAGTAAAGAAGGATTGTTTTTTCCCCAAACAAACCACAAAGAAGGTTGCAGTTTAGGATATGGAATCGCATCTGCTTTGGATTATCTTACTGGGAGGCAAAGGTCCTTAGACCCCACTGGGGTAAAAAAACAAGCTAAGAGCCCCAAGGCATTGGCTCTGCAGGAAATTTGTGTGCTCTGGAATTCAAAGCCATTTCCTGACCTAAAGGTGTCTTTGAATCAGAGGTTCAGGATGTAGGCAGAGTTTTAAAACTCAGGACTAAAGAGATAAGCAGTCAGTGACCCCCAAAGAGTCCAGCGACAGAGCTGGTGTGGCCTGCGCCGTGGTCTTCCCACGCTGGCCTCCGATAGGTCACGTGCCCCCAACAGAAGCAGTGTTTACCTTGGACCCACAACTCAGCAAAAGCTTTTTGCTTGCATGAGACACCTTTTCCTGGTGGCTTTAGTGCCTCAGCTGAGTGTTCCCCTTCCTCTCTGCCCAACCCCGCTCTGCTCCCCACTGCAAAAAGTCCTAGGCTAGCAGGTGACACAGAGGCCCGTCTGGCACAAGCAAAGTCAGAGAGCTGCCAGGTTTCCAAGAGGTAGGAAGAACCGACTGCAAAAGCTACCCTTTCGGTTCATCGGAGTAATAATAACTCATTACATTTCCTGTGCAGTGTTGAGAGTACAAGAGCCACTTCCTCCAGCTACCAGAAATTTGAAGACTTTCCATTAAAAATGAGGAAGAAAAACTCTAACTTTTTGTGAATGTGATGGTTAAGCCTGGCAAGCAGGTGGAGTGGACGTGTGCTATCGCACAAACCCCATTAGCACCGCAGCGTTTGCTAGCCTGGGTTCTCGTGACCCACCCCCAGAATGGGAAATGAGCCACTCTTCTAAGGTTCAGAGTTTTAGAAAATATTTCTTCCTTCTTGGAACATACTTAGCAACTAACTTAGAAGTGTATCCTTAAGTAGCACAAACAGCTGCCAGATTCTTATCCAGTTGAAAAAAAAACTGTCGAGGGTTCTCAATTTTGTACCCAAGGTAGAAAAACAGGATCACGTCTGAAACGTTCATGGTAATTGAGAATCTGTTCCATTTTTCAAGCCTAGTAGAGATTATTCACACCCACCCTTGCTATTCCAGTGCATTATTTAACAATTCCCAGTGGCAGGAACTTCCCTATAGCAGAATCTAATACTGTGTCACAACTTGACTCCGTTTCCTCAAATTTGTTCTTTCATGGGGGTAAAGATCAGTTGGCCAACGTCTTCTTTATTTTTGTGTTTCTCTCGTTGAAGATTGTCAGCCCACTACTTCCCCTTGCTTGGGTTATTCATGCTACTTCCTTTAACCTCTCTGTCAGCCTTTTTTCCTTTCAATTCTCTGGACCCTGGTTTTGCCTTTCCATAAGACACTCTGGAAAACGTCAGACTTACCCCACAGCCTGTGCCCTGGAGAGTTCCCCACCTAGTAGGGAAAATAAGACAGCCCCATCTTCAGTCCTTGCCGTTAAGTAGGTCTAAAGCTGCCAAGAGCAAGACGCGGCCGGGGCGCAGAGCACACAGGGTTGCCATGGAGAGCTGGGCAGGTGGCGCTCGTCTGGGCCTGGAGGGACAGACGTGAGTCTGAGGGCAGTGAGCAGGGGAAGGGGCGGAGGTGAGACAAGCAGAGCCAAACAGGAGAAACTCAAGTCCTGTCCGGTGGTCCGGGGCCCAGAGCTGGCCAGAGACCAGGAAAGGCCAAGGCCAGCTGGGGACGGGAGGGGTGTTGGTTAGTCACGAACAAACCTCGGGAGGGAGTTGGGACTCTGCCCTGTGGAGGGGGGTGGGGCGCCCTGGACCCAGTGTCCGCAACTGGGAACTTGTTAGAAATGCATGTTCTCAGGCCCCACCCCAGGCCCACTATATCAGACCATTTAAACCACCTCTGCAGGGGATTCCAATGCACACTCGAGTTTGAGAACCATTGCTGTAGACGTGGGGTTCCACAACAAGATTTTGAGCTCAGCTGTAAGTTAATATGTATGGTCAATGTACTGCAAGCACCTGCCTCTTGCTGAATCCGTCCTGTGTGCCAGGCATGTGCTAGGTGCTTTACATAGCTTTTCTCTAAAACTCACCGCACCTTGCCAGGAAGATGAGAAGAGTGAGGCACAGAGAGGTCCAGTTTGCACAGCTCATAAGTGGCAGAGCTGGAACCCCTCCCAGGTGTCAGCCCCAGTGGCATGGCATTAACCCCTCAGGGAAACTGCTTATGGGATCGCCTATACAATAGGTAAGCAGCAGAGAAAGAAACTCCCAGGACATGGGGGGGTGGGGGGGGTGGGGCCAGAAGCAAGCTCTTTTAGCGTTTGGGGAAATAGCATAACCAGTTAGCGTTCGTGGGGCTCGGCTCAAGGAGATACGTTCATTGAGGCCTTTCTGTTGGTAACTATCATCGAGCAGAAGGGAGAACACTGTGACTTCAAGGCTGAGCTTAAACAGGCACCCTGAGCATTCTCAGCCTAGGGGCCACGTGCCAGCTGGTCCCTGACTCAGGAGGAAAAGAAATGTGATGTTTTGAATCATCTCTGCCACTTCCTGAAGCAAAGGCATCTCTGACTCCTCTGTGCCACACACCCCCCCACCAGGAATAAACTGTACTGTACCACTGACTATAGCCCTGCTCCTGCGTTTGTCAAGACAGTTCACGGGCCATGTTTATCCCACTTCTGCCACCTGCCAGGCTCTGTTCTGGACAGGGTGGGGTGGGGAGAAAGTGCCCCTTCTGATGGGCTTAGGTTTTCTGTGTCCCAGTTGGGATCCCTGTGACCAGGCCGTTGAGGTCCTACTTAGGTGTAAAATTACAAATAACCAAAGCACTAGAATGCACAACCAGTCTTTTTTTTTTTTTTTTTTTTTTTTAAAGAGATTGCAAGTTCTAGAAGGAGGACATTTTTTTCAGGGGGGCTGCATTGGGTCTTCGTTGCCACATGGGCTTTCTTTAGTTGTGGCAAGCGGGGCTACTCTTCGTTGAGGTGTGCAGTCTTCTCATTGCAGTGGCTTCTTTTGTTGCAGAGCACGGGCTCTAGGCGCACGGGCTTCAGTAGTTGTGGCTCACGGGCTCTAGAGCGCAGGCTCAGTAGTTGTGGCACACGGGCTTAGTCACTCCACGGCATGTGGGATTTTACCAGACCAGGGCTCGAACCCATGTCCCCTGCATTGGCAGGCGGATTCTTAACCACTGCGCCACCAGGGAAGCCCACAACCAGTCATCTTAACTGCATGGAGCAGTCCTCACGGGCAAGGGAATGCAGGTGTAACCGGCACCCGGCTGCTCTGTGCCTGAACAGCGAGTCCAGGGTAGCCTGGTGAAAGGGGCCTCATCCAGTGTGAGAGGCATTCTGTTCCCAGCACAAGGGACAGCATAAGAGGCTGGAGCAGCTGTGTTGTGTGTTGATTAGGCGGACCTGTGTTCTATCCCCATGAGAAAAGACAATTTGAGCCCAGGAAGAGATTTCTGATCTTGATTTCGCAATCCCTTTCCCCCAGGGTGTCTCTAATTTTGCCCCCAATTGGTGCAACCTTTCCAAGTCCATGCTTGGGAGTGAGAATTTGATTCAGAGCTAGTAGGAAACCATCATAGTTTTCTGTAAAGGGAAGTTATAAGATCACACAATCCTTCAGGAAAAGTTATTCATTAACTTACCTAGAATTCAAGCATTTGCTCTGTGTCTGGCACTGTGCCAGTTGGCTTATCACTAACTGTCTGAATGGGCTGCCTTGTCTCTTGGTGAGGAAGGAGAAGTATGAGGAAGGGAAAGCCTCAAGCATGGTGGCTGGCACGCAGTAGGTGTTGCATGAGGCCCACTCAAGATAAATGGTGTCTGTCTCCAGCGATGGGCGAGGTTTTTCTCAATGTCCATTACATAAATGGAGACCACTGTGCAGTGTTTGGGAGTATGAGAAAGTTCTGGCTCTCGGTCTTTAACGTAATCTCTGACCTTGCTACTCAAAGACCAGCAGTGTCAGCATCACCTGGGAGCTTGTTAGAAAATCTGCATTTTAAAAAGATTTCCCATTGATTCTTTTCCACGGTAAGGATTGAGAGGCACTGCTCTGTGAACATGGCAGTGGAGGAGAGTCAGATTCCCATACCTGGCACAGTGCAGCGCTTAAAGGTACCGAATAATTTTGAGTGGTTGAGTTCGTTTTTTATATTTTTAAAATTCTTTATTGGAGTATAATTGCTTTACAATGGTGTGTTACTTTCTGCTTTACAACAAAGTGAATCAGTTATACATATACATATGTTCCCATATCTCTTCCCTCTTTCATCTCCCTCCGTCCCACCCTCCCTATCCCACCCCTCTAGGTGGTCACAAAGCACCGAGCTGATCTCCCTGTGTTATGTGGCTGCTTCCCACTAGCTATCTATTTCACATTGGTAGTGTATATATGTCCATGCCACTCTCTCACTTCGTCACAACTTACCCTTCCCCCTCCCTGTGTCCTCAAGTCCATTCTCTACGTCTGTGTCTTTATTCCTGTCCTGACCCTAGGTTCATCAGAACTTTTTTTTAGATTCCATATCTATGTGTTAGCATACTGTATTTGTTTTTCTCTTTCTGACTTACTTCACTCTGTATGACAGACTCTAGGTCCATCCACCTCACTACAAATAACTCAATTCTGTTCCTTTTTATGGCTGAGTAATATTCCATTGTATATATGTGCCACATCTTCTTTATCCATTCGTCTGTTGGTGGACACTTAGGTGGCTTCCACGTCCTGGCTATTGTAAATAGAGCTGCAGTGAACATTGTGGTACATGACTCTTTTTGAATTATGGTTTGTTTTTTTAAAAAAGTGTAGGTCAGTTGTGGCTGAGACAAGAGAAGATGAAGCTCAACTGTGTTTAAAAAAAAAAAAGAAGAGGGACGAATTCAAACAGGTTCAGGGATAGCACTAGGTGTGGGGTGTAAAGTCTTGAAAAGCAAGATAGATGAAGGGTGCCGAGCATGGCAGGGATTATTCCGGAGGCCGGGGCAGTGGTGTCTGGTGCCCCAGCCACCTCGATGGGGAGGGTCCCCCCGCTGCATCTCCCCCCAGGTCCAGCATCCTGTGAGCACCTGCTCAGTCACCAGCACCGGCTTAGTCCTTCCGGGAACTTCGAATCTAGTTGAAGTCCTTGCTTGTGGCCCTGTGAGGACATGGGAGGGTGTGAGATGTGGGATACATGAGATACATGGTGGGATACAGGAAGGGTGGAGGAACTCGTGGGTCAGAGGCCCCGGGCAGGGCTCCCCAGGAGAGGTGGGACGGGCCAAGCCAGGAGGGAAGGCTGGCGTTTGGATTGGTGATAGAGGCGGGAGAGCCGAGCAAAGCATGGGGACAGGGTTGACACAGGAGCAGGCGTGGTTAGTAGAGTGGCGTGTGGTCGGCCAGCAGGCACAGGGGACACAAAACCAGGTTAGGGGGCTTGGAATGCCGGCGAGTTAACCCAGGATCCTGAGCGGGGGTTGACCCTGAAAGTGGTGTAGCGCCGTCTGTTGAAAAATGCTGGGGACAGGCGACTGGGTGGAGGGGACGGTGTGCTGAGGGCCTAGTTGCGAGCTTTCAGTCTACCAGGAGGAGCAGACACACGAAAAACAACCGTAGAGCATCAAAGGGACTGGGACAGGAGACAGTCCTGGTGGATGTGAGACCATCCAGGTGTGAGATCTGAGGTTAAACCAACGTGGCCTGTGTGGGCGAGTCCATGTGTCAGACTGGTTGACTCAGGCTCCGGGAGTGAGTAGGATGACACGGGTTGGCTGGACGAAATGGAGCGGGGTGGAGGCCAGGGGCCGCAGTGTGTTTGAGGCCTAGGATCCAGGGCAGGGCTGCCAAGGAGACAGTAGGAGGAAGGGTTGGGGTGAGACTGAGCACACGTGCGGGCCCGGGGAGCCTTGCTGAGGAGCTGGACTTCATCTTGGTCTTGAACGATCTCTGACCTTGCCACTCAACGGCCAGCGGTATGAGCATCACCTGAGAGCTTGTTAGAAATGCAGGGTGAGGCCCCACCCCACACCTACCCAAAGAGAATCACCTTTTCATGAGATTTCCAGGTGATTCTGTGCACTTTTAAGAGGCGGGCGGGGGGAAGTTTAGTCCCTACCCCGGCCACTTTGGGGGCTAACCACCTTATTAGCCTGGTCCACCCCCAGTATGGAGGCAGAGCCTAGGAGGGTCCTTGGCGTCCAGCAGACCAGCACACGCTTGGAAGCACAGGGGCCATTAGCGCTTACTACAGGGAAGAAGAGAAAGCAGTTCTCATCTCGAATAAAAGTTAAAAAAACAAAAAAATTCAAGAATGGCAAAAAAAAAAAAAAAAAAATCCTTTCGCACTGGGAGAATAAAGGGGCATTCACTGGAGCCTGTGGGGTGACAATGTGAGGACAAGGCAAACCCATCCTAATTACTGTGTTTAGGAAACTATCCTTCCTTGGACCTTCCTTTCAGGTAGCCCACGGCTGCAGACTTTTCTCACCCTTTATCTCCCCAGAAGACAAAAGAAACTTGCAATTAAAGTTTTGACATGCAAAGCTATTTCTTCATTTTCCCTTAGGCCCTGGGAGCAGAGATAATAAATACATTGGGAGGAAAGTAAGAAGGAGAGTTGAACAAAAATCTATAGACCTTTGATATGCTGCTGTCTAAATAAGTGCAGCACTTTTTTTCTTAAAGGAGCTTATCTGGAATCAAGGTGGTCAGAGAAAAAAAATACTGATGGGGCCATAAAAAGCAACTTTCAAGACAGCTCATGAAGTCAACTGTAACATTTGCTAAATCAAAATGGTGAATTTACCAAGACATCTAATAGGCCACAATTACTGTACATTTTTAAGGGTTTTGGTTTTTTCCTTTTTTTAAATCAAACCTGACCTGAGTCAGGTTTTTTTTTCTCTGTATAATATCTATTTTTAAAAAATCTGGTGGCAAACGGTGAAGACAGTAAATTTTATGTTATGAGTATTTTATCACAATTAAACGTAAAAATTAAAAACTCTTATGGCAAATATTGTATTTCCTGCCTGGTGATAAAAATAGTATGAGGTACTTATTTAAAACGTTATGTCCACTACGAACCTAAAGTCAGTATCACACAGTCCTGGAGCTGCAGGTGCATATTAACTCACAGTCTGGGTAAATTATGTCATCAGTTGTGTGAGTTTATACTCCAGCCTCTCCTCGCTTCGCTGGTCACACAGGCCTTCCTGCTGTTCCTGGTCAAGCCAGGCACACACCCTCCCGGGGCATTTGCAAATGCTTTTTTGTCCACCTGAACTACTCCTCTACCTGACACTTGCTATTAATTTGTCTTGTTCCCTCACTTCGTGCGGGTCTCCACTCAAAAAGTCATCTCATCTGATGAGGTTCCCCCTCATAATCCCATCACCTTACTTAAACTGTTTTATTTTTTTCATCGCAGTCATTCCAACCAGATTGGTGTTTGTTTACTGTCACTCTTCTCCCAAGAAGTAAAATATAAACAGGGACTCTCTCTGTCTAGTATCTACTGTATCCAAAAAACTTAAAATTGTCTCTGGCACATAGGATGTGTTCAGTTAACCTTTGAGGAGTAAGTGAATGCATATTTAACTTGTTCCACTTTTAGGTTGTAAACTTACTGGGCACGTCTTACTTAAGTGCTAAACCTCCTTGATTGTTTTCTAGAGAGCCATATGCAGTGATGCTGTTTAGACTGGGAAGATTTTTCTTAAACAGGAAAATCAAAGATTTCTCTCAAGTTGGTAAAAATGAACCCAAGGGTCCTACAGCCCTCTAATAACCATTCCAGTCCTCTATAGTAAGTCAGTGCTGTTGACAGCTAAATTGAGTCCTGTGAACAGGTCCATGCAAAATGAAATTACTCCATAAAAATGGGCAAAGGACTTGAGTGGACATTTCTCCAAAACTGGTCAACAGGCACATAAAAAAGATGTTCAGCATCATTAGTCATTAGGGAAATGCAAATCAAAACCACACTGAGAGACCGCTTCATACTTGTTAGGATCGCTATTACCAAAAAAATGGAAAATAATAAGTGTTGGTAAGGATGTGGAGAAATTGGAACCCTCGCACATTTCTGGTGGGAATGTATTAAAATAGTGCAGCAACTATGGAAAGAAGTTTGGTAGCTCCAGTGCCAGTGTTCACTGCAGCACTACTCACAACAGGGAAAAGGTGGAAAGAACCCACGTATCCATCAACAGGTGAATGGATAAACAAACTGTGATGTATTCATACAATGGAATATCATTCTTCCATACAAAGGAATGAAGTTCTGATACATGCTACAATATGGATGAACCCTGAAGACCATGCTAAGTGAAATAAGCCAGACACAAAGAGGCAAATACTGTGTGATTCCGCTTATATGGGGTACCTAGAATGGTCAAATTCACAGAGACAGAAAGCAGAATAGAGGTTACCAGGGGCTGGAGAAAATGGGGCATTATTGTTTAACTCCAGGGTTCCCAGGTGGAGGGGAAAATGGGGAGTTACTGTGTAATGGTTAAAACAGTTTCTGGTTGGGGTGATGAAAATGTTCTGGAAAGAGACCATGGTGACGGTTATATAACATCATGAACGTAATTAATGCCACTGAATTGTACACTAAAAAAAAAATGGTTTAAATGACAAATTTAGTTTTATATATATATATATATAAATATATATAATTTTTACCCCAATAAAAACAGTTTTTAATTAAAGTGCCCCGGGCTTCCCTGGTGGCGCAGTGGTTGAGAGTCTGCCTGCCAATGCAGGGGGCGCGTGTTCGTGCCCCGGTCCGGGAGGATCCCACATGCCGCGGAGCGGCTGGGCCCGTGGGCCATGGCCGCTGGGCCTGTGCTTCCGGAGCCTGCGCTCCGCGACGGGAGAGGCCGCGGCGGTGTGAGGCCCGCATACCGAAAATAAATAAATAAAAAGCAACTTAATTAAAGTGCCCCCAAAGTTTTTTTAAAAATGGGTTTTCAAAGGACTGGTATTAAAAGACCTAAATTCAGTGTTTCACGATGGAGACAGCCCTTTCTCATCTCCCTGAGATAAGCCACTTTCTTTGCTCCTCTTGCACGATCCAGACTCCTTACCTTGTTTGTTCATGCCAGCTCTTTATATGGCTATTCCTTCCATAAGACACCAGTCATTCCCTCCATCAGACACTGTTCATTGCCAAAAGGAGTTCACACACCTTCTTATTGGCCCTTCTCATTCCACCGCTGTTTGCAATACACTCCATGGCGCTGCTAAAAATGACCCCCCTTTCTTCTACAGCTGCCTCTTCCCAGGACCCCACTCCCCTGCCTCCGCATCTGCCGCAGGTCCCCCACTGCTCCTCCTCTCCCCCTCCAGCCGCCCAAGCCCCATTCTTCACTCGGCTGCCCTTGCCCCTGCCCTCTGGGCTTTGTGCATCTCCCTCTGTGATTCCTTCCCGTGTATCCCAGGCCGGGTTCCCTCCCCTTCCCAGTCCGTGACCAGTGAGGGTTGCATCCAGGGACTTGGTGGAACTTGATCTTTCCAGTGCACCGGGTCTTGTGTTGTCCTGTGGGTCTCTATCTGTTAGTTTTCTCTCCTCTCTGTCTGCCTGTGTCCTCTGCTGCGACACACTTTGAGAGGGTAGGGATGGACTCATTCCCTTGTCCTACACAAGCCAATCCCTTGCACAAGTATTGATATATGAGAGCTCAGTAAAGACAGCTTTGAAGGTGTGATGATAGCAGAGCTTTTTAAGAGACTGGTGCTTTGTATTATTAAACCCTAGACCAGACCGAAATTTGTCTTCTGATCATAATCATATGAAAAGTTGTCTTACAAGATAAGGCAAATGACTCAGGCAAAGGAATGACTGGCCTTACTCTAGTGTCTACATAGTGAGGAAATCAACTCAGAACCCCTTCATGGGGAGCGGTCTGTATGTGGGGAGGGGGTTGATTCATATTAGTGGGTTTTCAACGAGGCCAGCAGGAGTTGACCAGCTGTGATGAACACCTTCGAGTTGGAGTTCTGAATACTCTTTATCACTGGAAACACATTCGTAAAATGCATTTTAGAATGCCCCAGATCCCTTAGTAGCAGGTCAATTATTATAATAGTATCTGTGATGGTCATCATTTTCTTCACATTCTTCTCAAACAGACACATCTTTTCATATTGTACGAATCAGAGAACAGTTGAGCCTCACTTTTTTTTATATGTAAATTATTTATTTTTGGCTGTATTGGGTCTTCATTGCTGCCTGCAGGCTTTCTCTAGTTGTGGAGAGCAGGGGCTACTCTTCGTTGAGGTGTGCGGGCTTCTCCTTTCAGTGGCTTCTCTTGTTGCAGAGCACGGGCTTTAGGTGCACGGGCTTCAATAGCTGTGGCACGAGGGCTCCGTAGTTGTGTCTCTTGGGCCCTGGAGCACAGGCTCAGTAGTTGTAGCACACGGGCTTAGTTGCTCCACGGCCTGTGGGATCTTCCCGGACCAGGGCTCAATCCCATGTCTCCTGCTTTGGCAGGCAGATTCTTAACCACAGCACCACCAGGGAAGTCCCTAGCCTCACTTGTAGCAGCAGAATTTTTTTTTCAAGAGCCGTGTGTAAAATATATTTCTGTAAAGTGAATTGTAGTATTTTGGACACTCGGGGAGTTTTCTGTTTAAACCCTCTGATTCTCTGTATCCTCTTGCATCATGACTTAGACCACATACCTGGCTTGCATAACGTGGGGCCTCCACATCCTTAACACAGTTCAGTGTTCTCCAGGGAGTGTGTGGGGTGATCTGCTGGGGTGCACAGGAGATCCCCAAAAGATGCTCCTTTATTTTGTCTCTTTAATTGATAACGTACTATCTTCATAGGTGCCTGTGTAATGTTCTGAAGTATGAAATGGGAAGCTTCGGTTTGTGCAAAAGAAAAACAAGTCTGATGTTTTCTCTGTAAACCTGTAAGCTTGAAATTCTTTCTGCTTGAAATTCTGAGTTTTTCTAAAATGAAAATGTCTAGAAGGGCATTTGGTCATAGCTCGATTCTGTCCCAGTTGACAGAAATCACTAACAGAATTTAGCAAACACTTTTATCAGCAGAAGCTTTGAGTAAGCTTGCTCCCTCCCCAGCCCGGCTTCCGTCCCCATCACTGACTGAAGCTCCAGACAGAAAGCCACTACTATGTCTCAGGCCACCTGCCACCATTTCAGTCTCATGAGAAAGCACTTCTTTATGCAAAGTCAAACATGCTTTAAAAAAAAATAAACCTTTTGGATTAAAAACATGTTTCTCTGGGAATTCCCTGGTGGTGCGGTGGTTAGGACTCCATGCTTCCACGGCAGGGGGCACGAGTTCTATTCCCAGTCAGGGAATTGAGATCCCTCAAGCCTCAAGGTGCAGCCAAAAAAAAAAACCTCAAAAATCATGTTTTTCCAGTTGCCCAGCTGAAACACTCTGCCATCAGCTTTTGTCATCAGAGCCGTGTTAAAACTAAACAGGGATGGTATGCTCAGGAAAATTGCCAGGCCTTCAGAATTTTTCTATGAGTCCCTGGTCTCTTTTCCACCCTCTTTCCTTTTTCTGTCACACTCCTTTCCCTCCAGCCCCCGACCCAGGGAACGATCTGATAAAAGTACTTGGTGTTCACCGATTCTGCCCAGGTGCCTACAGTAGCATCCCCCCTACCGAGCGCCAGCCAGGTGTGCACCCCAGTGCTGAGTGAGTGAGTGACACAATTCCTGTCCCGCCTCATCCCCCCAGCTACCTGCTAGAAAGGTCCTTCGCTTCAAAGTGAAAAAGCAGAGCCTTCATTTTTCCTGAGTATTGCCACTTGCCACTGATACATCATTTTCCATGAATTATACCATCTCATCCTCACTGCGGTGGGATGGGTGCAATTATTAGCCCCATTTTACAGGTGAAGAAACTGAGGCTTAGAACTGACTTTATTCCCCCTTGTCCTCAAATTGTAGAAATGTAGACAGTTCTATTAAAGAAATGTCAGGCATTCTTCTATACAGGCCAGTCTGGAAGCTCAACTCTAAGAGTTGCCCTGGGTGGAAGAATCCTGTCCTGAAGTCTGCCGTGCCCTAACCAACCAGGGGAGCTACCTGGCCAGGCAGCTTCTTCCGTCTTCACCAGCACGCTGGTACCATGCTCCCTTCTCTCTGTGTCCTTCTGGCCCCTGGCCTCTGCTCTGCTAAATCCCTACATTCTGGCATGTCAGACTTTACTTCAGTTAGTGTTTCATTTTTCTGTTTTCTCTGGAAACCTGCCTTATCTGATGTGCAAGCTCAAAATGATTCCTCTATGATATCCACTTCCAGTTCTGAACTTTTAAACAAGAGGCATGACAGTGGATGCTTTCTTTGCAGTAACAGACATATAACTGTGCCATGTTCAAGAGTAGAAAGCCGGATAAAATAGAGCAGGGCCACTGGAAGCTTCTGGAGAAAAGGAGCTAAGAAAGGGACCAAACTGAGCAGGTCCCCTAGAACATGTCGGTTGAAAGGGTCTGTGTTTGGATTCACTAACTGAAGTGTTTTGAGGGGTAGAAACTTAGACCTCGTCCCTGGCCTGACTGCTCAGCCAGCTAAAAAAACAGACATTCAAAGAAATGGACAAGAAGGAACAGCATTTGTTTGTCGGTTCCTCTGGCCTATGACTGAGACCTTTTGTTTGTTTGTTGTTCATTTATTTCTAAAAACCAAAGTCTTCAGAGAGAAACAGTTTCCTGGTGTGAGACCCTCATAGTAAAGCCGCTTTCTTGGTGTTCTCGGGAACACAGGTCACTAGTAATTGATTTCTGTTCTCTTCTGTATTAGAGCACTTTTCATTTGTGACTTTCTTTAAGGATATTTTTTTCAAGGGCAGCAGAACTATTAGGTGTTATTTTCACATTCAGTAGTTTCTCTCTTAAGAAAAACCACATCTTTCAGTTTGACTGTAGCATTCAGAAATTTGATACCATCTTTACTTAATTTACAGCCAAATTCTCAAATATAGTCATGGATGATATTTTATAAAATGAAATCTATGGAAAATCCCTCATTTGTTCTTCTGGGTTGGGTTCTTTTCCCCTTGGTTTGACAGAAGAAGCCAAGCTTCTTTCTGTTTTGTTATATGTCAGCATGAATTTTCAGTAGAGCAGAAAAGTAATTTTAGTATTCATAATGGCTTTCACTACAATTGGGTTGATTAACAGCACGAAAAATAAATATTTAAGCCAACCTTCCCTACAGGATTCTGAATACAGATCCTCCAGTCTCTGCAGCTCAGCTCACAGAAATGTTTTGTTTCTTTAGCTTGGGGTTTCTCAGGATTAGACCCAACATGGCATTGCATTGGGAAATAAATCCATGGAGCTTTATAAAGACAATTTTGATGTACAATGTATAATCTCCCTCCGGCCTCCCAAAGCCTTTCACAGACTGTGGACATGCTTATTCCAGAAGAGTTTGTCAGCCGTTAAAATTAAATACCAGCCCGTATGCCCTGAAACAAATATACACATGACACGAAACACACAGGAGAGTGAGGCAACAGATGGCCAATAAATCAGATGTATTGTCTTGCCATTTTAACTCCTTTATTTAGACTTTCCAAGGAATTTATATGGGAGGAAAGGAAAGGCAGGGGATGTAAAGGATATTTGCTATAAACAGACTCTAGTGTTTCTTATACATTCAGGGGAAGTCTGTTAGAAAGCAGAAGTCAGTCAATGTAAACTCTGTGGACCAGTCATTACTTTTGTAGTTTATTGATTAAGAACTGTGGTAGGACATGGCTGGTTTTTCACGAGACTTCTAAGTACCATGCATGAATCAAATCATATTCCCCCAAACACAAGCACTGCAACAGACCTGATTTTGAATGTATGTGACTGTATTCTTTAATCAATAAATAGACATTTTAGAAGTGGTTCTGCTTTATTTGCTTAATGAAAACAACGATGGTTCAGAAGCCCTATTGTTTTAGAGGGAAACAAGTCAATCCTGAAGGTAAACTAGACAGAAACATAGGTAACTCAAAGTTTGTACGTCTCAACTCGGTTACCAAAGGCCTTCTGTTGCTACATCTTGGGCAAAGAGAGGAGACTGGAGGTGGTCGACAAAAATCACCCGATGAACTGAAAATCTGCAGCCTTCTGCTGAATCCCCCCCTTCCCTGGGAGGTTGCTTCCAAAACACTGAAGCAGAAGCATGTTTTTATCAAATTACTGCCTTACTAGGATTGCCACCAATAATAAAAGCTACCACCTCATAACCATTGAGAGCTTGGTCTTGGGGGCTAGAGTCAGGCCCAAATTCTGAGCTGTTGGGAGGGAAGGACCAGAGGACCAGGAGGGGCTTGAGCAGCCTGGAGGCTCTCCCAGCTGCTGTTGAGATGGGAGATGTCAGAGCTAGAATCTGTAGGATAAAGAAGGGGTCATAGTGTATGCTAACACATATATTTATTGAATCTAAAAAAAAAAAAAAAGGTTCTGAAGAACCTAGGGGCAGGACAGGAATAAAGATGCAGATGTAGAGAATGAACTTGAGGACACGGAGAGGGGAGAGGGTAAGCTGGGACGAAGTGAGAGAGCGGCATTGACATATACACACTACCAAATGTAAAATAGATAGCTAGTGGGAAGCAGCCGCATAGCACAGGGAGATCAGCTCTGTGCTTTGTGACCACCTAGAGGGGTGGGATAGGGAGCGTGGGAGGGAGACGCAAGAGGGAGGGGATATGGGGATATATGTATACATATAACTGATTCACTTTGTTATACAGCAGAAACTAAAACACTATTGTAAAGCAATTATACTCCAATAAACATGTTAAAAAAGAAAAAGAAGGGGTCAGACTGGGAGGGGCTGAAGGGCATCCGTTCATTCACATCAAAAAAACGCCAGTCTGGGGGTGTATTTGGCAGGCTGTCCAGACAGAGGGAGGCTGGTGTCAAGGAGGTCCAGCTCAGGCTAACCGGAAACCGAGCCCAAGAAGGTTGGACGCGGGGACTTGGGAATCCAGGAGGCAGGCAGGCAGAGCCCATCTGGCCTGTAGCATGGAGGGACAAGTCCGCAGGGGATGAGCAAAAGGTGACAGGCCAGGGTGTCCAAGTTCTAGATTTCCTAATAGTTACAAATGCGGGGACTGCAGTGCAGAGAGCAAACCACAGGGTTTCTGGACGTGGAGATCAGAGTGAGACCAGCACAGGACAAGCTTTACATGCTGTGTGAGATCCGGGGAGCTGCAGGTCCTCTAATAAGGGGGTCATCCTAGAGCTGCGGCTCCGCCAGTGGGGGAAAAGAAGCAGAGAGCTTCTTAGAAGCAAAGAGGCAGGACAAGAGAAGGAACAAAACAACAAAGGCACATCTTGCCTTCTGAAGGTGTAGGCCTCCTACAGAGAGTTTTCCAGATTCTTTTTATTTACCCGCAAACCACATTTCCTTAACCATATCTGTGTATGTATGTTGCCTTTTTTTTTTTTTTTTTTTTTTTTTTTTTTTGCGGTATTCGGGCCTCTCACTGTTGTGGCCTCTCCCTTTGCGGAGCACAGGCTCCGGATGCGCAGGCGCAGCGGCCACGGCTCACGAGCTTAGTTGCTCCGCGGCATGTGGGATCCTCCCGGACCAGGGCACGAACCCGTGTCTCCTGCATCGGCAGGCGGATTCTCAACCACTGCGCCCAGGGAAGCCCTATGTTGCCTTTTGAGTTGTATATTTATTGCCATTTTGAAGGTTTGAAGGTGTACTGCAAAGTATCTGATGTAACTCAAGAATTAAGTAGGGTTCAGTTTAAGCTATACCTTAAATTAGATTAATTCCATAATCTTCTGCCTCACCGTAGCCAATTCTCCCAGTAGCAGAATTGCTTATGCAACTTAAAAGATCTGTAATCCTAGAGCTGTGTCAAGCAGACATATCAGTTTTGGAGTGATGAAGGTGTTCTGGAGTTAGACAGCAGCAGCGGTTGCACAACTTTGTGAATATACAAAAAAAAAAACCAAACCGACACTGAATCGCACCCTTTGAAATGGTGAGTTTCATGGTATGTGAATTATATCTCCATTTTTAAAAAGGAAGACATGTCCAGGTGTAAAGTCACAGTCAGCTTAGGAGACAGATATGGATTCTAAGGAATAATCTGTGAAAATCTGTTTAAGAGCTAAGACATCTGGTCACCTCTGGAATCAGTAGCTTCCCCATTTTTGCTAGGAAGTATTACGCTCCTGGGTTAGACGGTGGATGGGTCGAATGAATCACTGCCTCTCTCCTAAATGTGTAAACAAATTGTCCACATATTCAGGTCAATGATGCTCACCGGGTACCAGGATCTGGAGCCCAGGGCACAGCCTGTAGCACCTGACAGAGCTTCTAAGCTGCTGCTTGGGGGAGTCCTTTTACCAGATTCCCCTAAAAAGAAGTTGTGTGTGTAATACAGACAACGTCTGTGCTGATCTTACAGAGACTCTTGCAGCTTTCTTATGAGTCAGAAGCGATCGGCCTTTATCTCCAGCCACACATTTCTCTTGTTTGCCTTTGTCATCAGCAATGCAGGAGCGCTCATATATCATCAGGTTCAGACAAATCCTGGTTGTGAGACAGAAGTTGCATTGACCAAATTCAGCTTCACCCTTTTGCCTCTGTGCGTCTTTTTTTTTTTTTGCGGTGCGCGGGCCTCTCACTGTTGTGGCCTCTCCCGTTGCGGAGCACAGGCTCCGGACGCGCAGGCTCAGCGGCCGTGGCTCACGGGCCCAGCCGCTCCGCGGCATGTGGGATCCTCCCGGACCGGGGCACGAACCCGTGTCCCCTGAATCGGCAGGCGGACTCTCAACCACTGCGCCACCACGGAAGCCCCCTGTGCATCTTTCTTCCGTGTGCACACATTACTGTGCCAGGCGCAGAGAAACGGATTCCTGTAAAAACAAAGAGGAAAAGAGACCCGGAAGGAGAGGTGGGGTGATTTCTGTTACATCATTCTTCCCAATGTTCAGTGGGCTCGCCGCACTGTCCACCAGACCCTGTCATGTGGTGAATGCTCAGGGAACGTCAATCCTTGTTATCAGGGGTCCACAGAGAGTGTTAGACAGGTCTCGGAAGCAAGTCCAAATACAACCTTCCTGGCATAACCTGGCTCCAGAAGCACATTTGATATTCTCATCAGCCTCAGAGTAACTGTCCCTGGCCCCAACCCTCCGGGAAGCCCTTTACCTGGCCCGGGGGAGGCTGGAGAGGTCCACACTGGGGGCATCCTGCACCCCCTACTCAGCTAGCCTGGGCTTTCCTGGGTGTGGTGCTCTCTCTAGAAAACTTCCTTCATAACTGAGGTATTGTGAGGCTGCACGGCTTCTTCCAAGCTGCACTATTTCTACACCTCCCATCCAAGCTCTTTAATAGGCAGGTGAAGCCCTCTGATTGCTCTGACCATCCTTGGTCTCGTCTCCCGGGACTCTGCTGATGGTCCCCACTGCCAGCCCCCCCCGACGTGCCACTTCAGGCCTCAGTATCCCTGTTTGAACATCTCATACTCTGCCCAAGACGGCTTCCTTGCCATGCCCCCCACTTCCATGGGCCAGTTCCTTTTTCCTCATCTGGCTGAGTTCTTTTTTATCCTGCAAGCCTGTGCTCGCTTGTCACACTCTTTGGGACACCTCCCCTGGCCTTCAGCTGAGGGAGGGACCCACCTGGCTCCATCATAGCACACACCCTGGTGTGCAGAAGTCCCTTGAGGGCAAGGTTGGAACTTTGGATCCCTGGGACCCAGCAGGAACCGGACCCTTGGTACGCACAGTGTGAAGTCTGAGCAGCTGAGCACAGCGCTTCCATTTCCTCGTTCAGCCTGTAACTCCACTGCCTGCCTGTCAACAGGAATGTGTGGTTTTTTTTTTCTGACACTGAGAAAGCTGATAAAGAAAAGAGCTTTACTGTGGCAAACTGATAAGAATCTGAGTGATTGTAGGGGACTTGGCTTTTTGTTTTGTTCTGCTTAGATGAGCAGACTTGGAAATTAATATTGGTATTAGAATCATACAGAAAGGAGACAGGGTTCCAAGAGCTGAAGCAGCTTGGCGGGGATCCTTCAGCCAGTGGGCGGTCGGTCAGGGCTCCTGGCTGTAAGCCCGAAGGCTTCCTGTAACCCCTTGCTGTCCCACTTTTTCAGATTCTCTGCATGGTTAAAATTTTAAAAGGTAAGCGGTATTAAGCATCTTTTAAAAATCAGAGCTAGCTTGTAAGACCACAGTTGGCCCCCCCTGGGATAAGACACATGTTAAGGGGCCCCATTCTGTCCTTCTACAGGTTTATGACCAAAGTGGACTGAGCAAACTGTCCACCGTGTGATGACACAGAAGTGGACATGGGTTTCGGACATGGGTTGTGTAAAGCGGTTTTCAACCTTCTCTGTACCATTTGTAAATTTCCCTTTCATCCGGCCTATTACCATGAGCATGACCGAAATTGTTTTAAATGCTTAAATGGATTTGGGTGCCAGAATCATTGGTTTTGTACATTGTTAGGGAGAAATGGGCTAGAATAGGAAAGTGACGTCTTTGGGAGGGGGGTGGTATTATGCAGAGCAGTTTCAGGGCTGTTTATGGTGATTTCTTATACTTTTCAGAAATGTGAGTAAGTAATTCACTGTCTGTTTCCTCTAGAAAGAAGCTGTGCCTAATCTCTACCTGATGCGTGTTTTCTCTTTAGGTGACTTTTCAGATCAGCTCTCCATGTACTAGTGAGAGGCATTACAAGCATCTTGGGCGATGCTGTCACAAATGTGAACCAGGTTTGTACTTCTAAACCTCCTGTCACTGTCCTCTAAAAGTGGGCGGGGTTCTTTTTTTTTAATCTAAGGAACCATTTCTATCCTGCCAGGCAAAAAAAAAGAAATTGCATAGGCTTTTTGCGTTAGTGGTAGGTAGCGGTGTTCGTCACTCTGAAGACAAAAACTTTTCTCTCAGTTGATGAAATCACTTAAAAATCAAGAGCAATTTCAGAAACTGGTACTTGAAATAAGTACATGCTGGAACATGAATTAAGTACCAGCTTTCCAAATCACTGTTTCTTGAGAAGGCAAGATGGTTTCTGAAACTCTGTTTTAGAAGTTTGTGATTCAGACTCTCAAAATATGAGATACAGCTCTTATTGAAAAGTACTGTTTTGGGAAATTCCCTGGCGGTCCAGTGGTTAGGACTTGGCACTTTCACTGCCAAGGGCCCAGGTTCGATTCCTGATGGGAGAACTAAGATCCTGCAAGCCATGCGGTGTGGCCAAAAAAAAAAAAAAAGTATTATTTTCACAGAAATCAGCGGAGGATGGGGGTGGTAATCTGTCCTAGAATCACTGCTAAAAATTGCCGAAACCCTGTTATAACTCCTCCCCACCATACCTGCCGAGGGGTAGAGGGTGGACTGGTCACCACTTCCCCAAAATTGTTCTGCCAGAAGGTGACTCAGTGTTTCTATGGCCTCAGTGAAGCCCCAAGTCCAGAGGGTCCTCACTCACTCACTGTTCTGGGGAGAGGAGGAGAGCTTTGAGGAAAAGGTGCTTACCTTATAACAAGATCCTTTAGATATTTCAGCTACAAATATTTTTTGGGTTCGTAGAAGGAAGGTCCAGTGATTTTCATGCATGCACGTGTGTGTGTATTACTCTCTGTTCAAACTAAGTTAACCGTGAGCCCACAGTATACTTGGGACAAACGAAGTTAACTATCCAGGTTGACAGTAGAGGGGTTTTGAAGATGGGAGGGGAGAGGTGAGAGGAAGTTCCTCTTGCTTAGCCCCCAGCGAACCCCTCAAGTTCTGCAGGCACCAGTTTGAAAACCATAGTTCTTTTCCTTAGTCAGCAGAGGTTTGGGGTGGAAGGGGTGACCTTTTACTGAGAAGATCTAAAAGACTGCCGTGAACACAGGTACAGCAAACCCAGGAGAGGTTATCGGAGCCAGCCGGGAGGCCTGAGGAGCCGTCGCTGTGAGATGTGGTCTTATCTCATGTATCAGTCTACCTTAGGGGGATGGATGCCCTGGAATCATGGTCATGTAAGGGGTCCAGTAGATTGGTGCTTGTTTTTTTTTGTTTTTGGTTTTGTTTTTTTTTGGCCACACCCCGTGGCTTGCAGGATCTTAGTTCCCTGACCGGGGATTGAGCCTGGGTCCACAGCAGTGAAAGCACGGAGTCCTTACCACTGGACCACCAGGGAATTCCCAGATTGGTGCATTTTTGTTGATTTGTTGGCTTTTTTGGGAGGGAGTATTTTTGATTGGTGCATGTTTCCCCTTCTAATTTAAGGAAAGTACTTGTCTTCCAAATGCACTGCTACCTCTGAAAGCGTCTGTCTGCCCTGTGGCCCGGATGAATACCTGGACACCTGGAATGAAGAAGATAAATGCTTGCTGCATACAGTTTGTGACACAGGTGAGTCAGTCATGTCGGGGGCTGTGTGGATAAATGATATTTTTAGATACAGCAATACTGTGTCTTTTAGGGGCCATGGGAAGAAGTTTTGACCACAGACCCCCAGAAAGATGTGCTTCGGATCCCAGAAGGATTGTGTTAAAATTCTTCATGTAGAACTTCTGTTCTGGAATAGTTTTGTTTTGTTTTGTTTTTATTGAAGTATAGTTGATTTACAGTGTTGTGTTAGTTTCAGCTATACAGCAAAGTGATTCAGATATATGTATATATATATATCTGAATATTTATATCTCCAATATTTCCTGTAAAGGGGTTATTAGATCTAGAAGGCTGATCAGAATCTGGGTTTTTCTGCTTTGTTTTTGACAAAACTCCTTCAAAGGTGAGCATAATGTGGTGATGTCAGTACTCACAGAGTAGCTGCTTCTCTCTCTTTTGGGTGATATTAGCAGCTGTTGATGATCATAGCCTAGATCCATTTTCATTAGGGGCTGCAGAAAGGTGATGTTCTAATTCCATCATCCCTTCTTCCTTTATTGGCTGCAATGCTTTCTAAAGAGAAACTTCCCCCCATCAATGGGTTGTTACCCTGAAGTACAGTATATACAGGAAAGGCAGAAAGAATGCTTGTAACTTTATTTACCACTTTTCAAAATAATGACTCGATCACCAAGTTGTCTCCAAAGGATTTGTATGAATATTATGAACTCATGCATTTACGTTTTTGAGGTGTTTTAATCTATTGCGGTTACTAGTTTTACTGGTGCTTGGATTATCTCACCTCTCCCAGGTGGCCCCCAAGTCTTTCAATGTGGCCCCTGGTGTCCTTCTGAGCTCTCTTGCTCCCAGCCTCATCTTGGACGTTTCCTGCCCTAAGCTGGAATCAGCCATTTCTCCAAGGATTTCTCATTGCTTTCAGCAGAACATATTATTTAGCAACTTCAGTCTGGGTGCTGGGAAGGCTCGTTGCTACTGGATTGATCGTTGTATATAGGTTTGTTTGGTTTTTTTTTTTCAGTAGACAGAACTAGGAAATAAGCATTTTTCTAAACATCATAATTTTTCTAAAGTGTTAGAGAGAGCTGGCAGATTTTGTCCAGAGAAGGTAACATGGAAACTCCATTGAGCAGAAGCATCTGATCAAGTCTTTTTTCTTTCCCACTGCTTAGTAATGAGCTTGACTCATTGCTGTCTCTTGGAAAGAAAGATTCACCCTGTCTACTGCCAAAATTGATTAAAGCCCCAAACCTAGTGCATTAAGATATTTAAAATATGTCAAAATTGTTCATAACCACACAGGCTTACATGCACTTACTTTTATATATTTATTTACTTATTTTATTTACTTATTTTTGGCTGTGTTGGGTCTTCGTTGCTTCATGCAAGCTTTCTCTAGCTGCGGCAAGTGGGGGCTACTCTTCATTGGGGTTCGTGGGCTTCTCATTGTGGTGGCTTCTCTTGTTGCGGAGCATGGGCTCTAGGCGCGCAGGCTTCAGTAGTTGTGGCTTGCGGGCTCTAGAGGACAGGTTCAGTAGTTGTGGCGCATGGACTTAGTTGTTCCCCAGCACGTGGGATCTTCCTGGATCGAACCCGTGTCCCCTGCATTGGCAGGAGGATTCTTAACCACTGCGCCACCAGGGAAGTCCACATGCACTTACATTTTTTATTTATTTATTTATTTTGTGGTACGCGGGCCTCTCACTGTTGTGGCCTCTCCTGTTGCGGAGCACAGGCGCCGGACGCACAGGCTCAGAGGCCATGGCCCATGGACCCAGCCGCTCCGCGGCATGTGGGATCCTCCCGGACCGGGGCACGAACCCGTGACCCCTGCATCGGCAGGCGGACTCTCAACCACTGCGCCACCAGGGAAGCCTGCACTTAATTTTGAGTGGGATACTGGAATTCGAATTTTCCAAGGAAAATGACACTTTTCCATATGTTCCAGACAGTATGTCCATGTTTATGCAAATTGGTCTTGGTGCTTCAGAGCTGACCTGGGCCTTGGAGAGTGGACACAGAAGGGAGTGGAGACTTCTCAGATTCACCCAGCTCTAGTCTGAAAAGAATGGGAACATGAAGCATTCCCTCCCTGCTGGTTATAACTTGAGACAGTGAAGGAGGGAACAGGTTTCTGGTTTCTTTGTTTTCTCTTGGAACTTTGTCCTAGGCAGTTCAGGCTGCTGTAACAGAATACCACAGACTCAGTGGCTTAAACAACAAATATATATACCGAACAGTTCTGGAGGCTGGAAGTCTGGGATAAGGGTGCCAGTATGGCGGGGCTCTTGGTGTGTTCCCTATTCCTTGTTTCAAGACAGCCACTTTCTTGTGTCCTCACATGGTGGCGAACAGAGAGCAGAAGCAAGCTTTGTGCCATCTCTTATTATAAGGGCACTAATACCATTCATGGGGGCTCCACCCTCATGACCTAATTACCTCCCAAAGCCCCCACCTCCTAATATCATCACACTGCGGGGGGGCGGTTGTTAGGATTTCAACATATGAATTTTGACAGGACACAAACATCAGTCCATAACAAACTCTGATAAGTATTCAGAAATATAAAGTACAAGGGCTGTTTGGACAATCCAGGTGAGATGGGGATGTATAGGAGGAGTAGGAAGTCTGTTTTAAATAAATGTTATTGTGTTGTTTCACGTATGCATGTGTGTGCAGGTGATTCTTGTTATTCACAGTTAGTTATGTTCTATAAAGTTGCCACAAACACTGAGCTAGCAAATACTGAACCACCACTCCTAGATGGGTGAATATAACCTCATTTAGTATGTGTTTCTGTTTATAAAAACACCTTATTTAAGAAATATTTTGATTCATTAACAATGAACTCACAATAAACAGCCTTGAACAAAGTTTATCTAATGCATGGATTTTCTCCAGAAGACACATCATGGCCTTCTTGGACTTAGAAACACTCGACAGCACTTCAGCCCTATGCTTGGGGGCCATTTTAAACAGTGAACTCACCAATAAAAAACACAAAAATGCCAAAAATAGGACACTAAATAGACCACAAAAAGGACTGTGATTTCCAGTGTGAGAGCTAAAACTAGAAGGCAGTGTCACTCTGTTTGCCCTTGGCTGGGGACATGAATGTCCAGCCAGTGACTCCGAATTTTTGCTGTTCTGCATGTGTTGGAGAATAACTGCGAAAGCACCAGGAGTTATTGATTTGGGGGTTACGATTAAATTTTAACCAGTAGGCGAAACTGCCAATATGAACCAGCAAATAATGAGGGTTGACTGTGTGTGAGCATTTACCTCTATTCCACAAAAACTGGAAAGGGCCAGGAGGTTTGAGATAAGAAGAGAGCACTTTGCTATGTGTTGTGAGAAAAGAGACAACGAACGTGTTATCCTAAGCTTTGGGGGAGAGATTAATTTCCAAGTATGTCGCCAGGCCCAACCTCCTTACTTTGCCCGTATCTAATCCCACAGGGACGCCTGTTTTCAGGACTCTGAATAATCCTGCAGCTCTGCAGGATCCCAAGATGAATCCCCAGTCTCCAGAAACCCGGTTCTCTTAGGTCTGATCTAGCATGGGTGTTAAGAATGTTTATCACGTTTGAATTTACTAAAACTCAAGAAGCTGTGAAGTCGACTGTTTTGCATTCGTCAAAATAGTCAATGATCAGAAACTCCTCAGGCCTTAATCTTCCTACCAACATGAAAACTGACTTTTCAAAAACCAAAGACTCTTAATTATTGAGAGAGAGAGAGAGAGAAAAAAAAAAAAAAAAAAAACCAACAAAACCTTCTGGGATGTTTTAGTGCCAGCACAGGAAATGTGAGGGGGAACTTGGGAGTTCCTGAATCCCGGCGTCCTGAGTGATTCATCCGTGCGCTGCGTCAGGGGGGTCTGGGTGGTTTGGGGCTGGTGGTGCTGGAGAGCGAGTGGCACGAGGTGGAAGGTGTGTATCCGCCCTTGCTCCTGCTGCCTCCCCGCCCTGTCTTTGTCTCCCACAGGCAAGGCCCTGGTGGCCGTGGAGCCCGGCAACCGGACGGCTCCGCGGCGCTGCGCCTGCACCGCCGGGTACCACTGGAGCGAGGACTGCCGCTGCTGCCGTCGCAACGCCGAGTGCGCGCCCGGCTTCGGCGCCCGGCTCCCGGGTACGAGCCGGGGTCCCGCATCTGGCGGCTCTCCCCAAAGCCGTGCAAGTACCGCCAGGCCAAAGCGGCCTCTCAGACGGCTTCCCTGAGTCATGACACTCTGCGGGACCAGGGGGCGCTGGAGGAGGCTGTGGGTTCCCTGGGAACGGACCCCAGGCTGTGCGCCTCCAGGGGAATGTGAGAGCTCGGCCCACGCGCTCTTCTCTAAGGCTCCTCCTTCTGAACCTTCCCATGCCCAGTAAGGGGGGAACCGGATCATGCAGGGGTCCCCAAAGTTTTTTTAAAAACATGTGCACCCTCTTAGGAGAATTTTTGAAAAGCTGTGCACCTCTGGCCAAAATTTTAAATAGGCAGCTAAACATTTTTATTACAAATTGAAAGAGTCTCTTAAGGACTCAGTTTCCAGGGAATTGGAACAGCAGTAAGTTACACTTTCTAAAATATTCAGCGGAATCAAAACATGGGATAGCAACTGAATAGCCATCATCACCCATTTAAAAATGCACTGATCGTCTAACTGTTGGAAATTTTATATAGTTCTTTTCTCTCCTTTGATTTCTATCCATTTCACCTTCCCCACAGAGTTTTATCCTAATGTATTTTTAGGCTCGGGGGGTTTATACTAATCACCTTTCCATACAATTTCACATGAAAAAAAAAATGCACCTATTTGAAATTTTAATTTTTAAAAATTTCTTGTGACTCAGGGTTCTAAGTGTAAAAACATTTCTTCTGGACTGAGTTGTTACTACAGTTATTATTATACACAGTTGGTCCAAAAGATGAATATATTATATTTTGCTATATTATAATTATAAAAGTAAAACACAGGGTTGGGAGAATTAAAAATATTATTCATTTCATTTCGTATGGAGGAAAATGTCCATCACAGAGTCTGACACAGTCAGTCCTTCAATTAGACCAGACAGGCTTTCTCGTGGGAAGAAGTCTGACGATTTTTTAAATTACTAAAATAAATCTCCCTATGACAGCCTGCTCCCTTCTGAATTCTGGTTCTGAGATATAAGCAAGACCCAGAGCCTTTCCAGAAGTTTGTTAGCTGCATGAAAAAAGGTGCTGGTCCCTTCTGCTGTTTTTTTTTTTTTCTGGTCAGTGTCCTCTCTGCTTTGCTCCTTTGGAAATGGTGCATCCTTCAGCAATAGGTGGAGGGTAGAGGGGGTGACGTGGATGACTGAAAATTTTACCCCTGCCTTGCAGTATATTTGAACTCAGAACAACTGAACCCGATCCCAAATACCCCATATCTGTTGTCACACCCTTGCCCTTAATAGATAGGGGAAGACAAGCTGTAATGAGGTGCTCTGAATGCAGGAGCTTTTTTCCATCACCAATATTTTGACTTGCTGCTTTGTTTGGCATCTCAGAAGTTTGGCACTGTGGTAGGATTTGGAGAAGGTATGCCTTCTTTTATAAAGTGGGAGTGTGATTGTGAAAGGAAAAAAGAGAAAGGAGAATGTGCAGGATGCCCCCAGCAGGTCAGTGTTACAAAGAGCAGACATGAAAGTTGTGTCCCTTCAGGCTCTTCGTGCCTTGCAGCCCCTTTAGGAAGTCGCTTTGTTTTTAAGGGTTACTCTTCCAGAGGGTGTTTATCTTTTTAAAAGCGGTTTGAATTAATACGAGTGACTAGATCTTAAATGCACCTTTGCTGATATCATTTCAAGGCAAATCAAATTGCTAGAGTAAGGGGTGGGTACCCTACTTATTGAGGCAATTGCAGAAATCAAGAATGTACTTCCCTCTTGACTTTGGACAAAGAAAATGTAATTCCTTATTTTAGGGTTTTATTCATGAAAATAAACCACAGAAGTGCTACTAATTTCAAGAGTAATTTGTGGTTTTGGCACAAGCGGGTTGCTTATGATATCACACGGTAGCCAATATCCTTCTTTACTGGAATTACCAAAGGGTCATCATGTGTCAATTGCAGTAAAGGTAATAGACATAGGAAATCTGAGACATTTCCTATTTTGATAATGTAGTTCATGTGGAATATGAGAGAGGTGAAGACAGCTCACTAACCAGGATCAATTCCTGCTTTCAGTGCTATGGCTTAAGGCAGGGGTCCAAAATCCATCCCACCGCTTGTGTTTGTGTAAATAGGATGTTATTAGAACACAGCCGCATCTATTTTTTTTTTAACGCATTATCTGTGACTTCTTTCACACTACAAGTAATTTGCAGAGACCAGAAGGCCTGCAAAGCCTAAGATATTTATTGTATGGCTCTTTATAGAAAACCGTTAACTACCAACCCTTGGTTTAAGGGAAAGAGACCATAGTGTACTTTGGTTCTTTTTTTTCTTTTTTCTTTGTTTTGAAAACTTTGTCAACGCTCCAATACTTAGACTGGTGAGAGTATTGATCAGAAAGGGTCAAGACAAGAAGTTTCCTTTAAAAGCGGTAAATGGGCTGCCATTCTCTGTACCCAAAGCCTGGGGTAAGCCCCAAAGGGGAGACAGGGGAGAACAGACAGGTGCTTGATTAAAACAAAACAGATAGCAGGCTCCCTGGCCAGGAAACAAAGGATCGGTGACCAGGACGGTGGCTCTGACCGTCAGAGGGTCCAGACCAGAGAGCTGGATCTAATTCAGATGTGGCATTGGCGCCCTGAAAGTGAGCCAGTTCCCCTCTGGACACACTGCTGTCACCTGCTGTGGGGTCTCAGGCCCTCTGAAGTCTGTGAGGACTTCAGCCACCGGCCGCAGGTGGTGAGGGTGGGAATGTGGAGGCAAGAGGCAGGCGGGGCGCTTCTGATCTCTGGTCCTCTAGACCATCCTCCTGGCCGATCTCTAAGTGTCCTCGTTTGTCTTGTGTTCTTTTGTCCATTGGTCTTTTTGACAGTGCAGCTCAACAAGGACACGGTGTGCGAGCCCTGCCTCGCAGGCTACTTCTCTGACGCCTCTTCCTCCACAGAAAAGTGCAAACCCTGGACCAAGTAAGTGACAACGAAGGAACCCAGAGGGTTTGTTGATTTTAAACCCAACTCAGCCTCTACTGTCTCGTCTGTTTTGAAAACAGACTGATTCAGTTTGATGAGGCTTCCTCTGGAAGCCAGGTTCACAACAGGAAAAGTCTGTCAGTTGGGCGTGAGGGAAATAAACCAGTGCAGCCAGTCTTCACCCTGATGTGTGACAAGAGTTGTGTATTGCTTGTTAGATTCAGTTTGATTGAAGCTTTGACTTACAGTTGCCGCTGCTTTTTCCCTTTTTCTAACCTTATCTAGTCGCAAATTACTTAGGATGCTTATTACCTTCTCACCAGTCCCACTTTTCCCAGCTTCCCAGCGTCACTGGTTTACTTGTACAAAGATGTGTGTGTGTGTGTGTGTGTGTGTGTGTGTGTGTGGTGTATGTGCAAATAGAAGCCTCCTGTTTAAATAAATGTTTACACACTTGGGGTTTTTTTTCTCTGCATAATATATCCTGAAGGAAGCTCATTCCATATTAGTTCACTTAGATCTTTGTGGCTTTTTATAGCTACATAGTATGTCATCCTAGAGATGTACCATAATTTATTTAATAAGCTCTCTATTGATAGTCATTTAAGTGGTTTGCAGTCTTTTACAGTAGTAAGTAAGTTTGCAATGAATCATCTCTTCTATATACTATCTCACACTTATGTGAGTATATCCAGAGTGAAATTCCTGAGTCCTTTCATGGCATGCTTGTTGTTGAATACTCATAATCAATGTCATGATTCTTTCAGTTCCCAATAAATTAATTCTCGTAAAATATTTATTTTCTGATCCACTTACCCAAGTTTTGTTTTGAAAAGATTTTCTGTGTTTTCAACTTTGAAAGGGTATTCATCCAAAGTTTATCACTTAGCCATGGTAACTGAATTTGGAATCTTCTTTACTGAAGACACCAAGCTTTTCTCTTTTGGACCATGCACTCAGAGGACACTTCTTAGAGGACACTGGCAGTAGTTACTCTTGCCTTTGTCCACCTTAATGATGTGTGGATAGACACTGGGGGTTCAAACATCCCCAAAGACCTAGTTCCTCTCCTGAATGAGCTTGCAATCTAAAGGGATAGAACTTTTTAAAGCATTTTTTAAAATAAGAATATAAAACCAAAGCACTTACCTACCTTTCCCCTCACAGCTGTACCATTCTTGGAGAGACAGAAGCACTTCACGGGACCGATAAATCAGATGTGGTCTGTAGTTCTCTTCCACCTACAAAACCACCCAATGGTATGTTGAATAGAGCAGGTTGGTTGGGTAGATGTGCCCCAGCCTAGTCACAGCTCTTCTAGATTTCTCCCGAATTACACGCTATATCCAGAGGCGTCCATTTCTCCCTTCTCATCTCATCCTATCCATGGTCAGCTCAGTATTTCATTTTTATTAGTATTTTAATTCCAGATATGTTGTTTATTTGATAATTTTCTACTGTGGAATGGATAGCTAGTAATTTATTCGTATGTGCCAAAAAAGGAATGGATAACTAGTCATTTATTAGTATATGGCAAAAAAAGAAAGAAAACTGAGGTGCAAACATAAATTAAAATGCCCAGATGTGATAGGATGGTGGTGGTCACAGTGGTCCCAGTAGGGTACCTGTGGGAGATTTTGGTCACCAGCCAGAGTTAGCAACTTGTTAGAAGATAGTTATCATTATTTCTGGAACATCCTGTGGATCAAATCAATCTCAAATACAGTTTCAATGATTGACAGAAAGTTGACAGTTAATGGTGGAAGCTGCTTACCCAGGTGAGGGAGATGCTGTGAAGGTGGGTCCAGGTATCACAGCACAGGAGGAGGCATAAGCGGCAAGAAAACCTTTCTAATGAGGCAAGAGGACCTAGGCCACAGAGCGAGGGGGTTGACGAACATTGACTAAGAAAGTCAAGGCCTCAGCTTTGACATTTTGGCAAAGAGGAGAACATCAAAGCGTTCTGGATACGGAATTGCACAGTCAGAGCAGCATTTTAAAAAGACCATTAAGAGAACATTAAAAATAACTGAGGGAATAAAAAATTGGCTTAAAAAAGACAGAAGGAGAGGGCTTCCCTGGTGGCGCAGTGGTTGAGAATCCGCCTGCCGATGCAGGAGACACGGGTTCGTGCCCTGGTCCGGGAAGATCCCACATGCCGCGGAGCAACTAAGCCCGTGAGCCATGGCCGCCAGGCCTGCGCGTCCGGAGTCTGTGCTCCGCAACGAGAGAGACCACAACAGTGAGAGGCCCGCATACCGCAAAAAAAAAAAAAAAAAAAAAAAAAAAAAAAAAAAAAAAAAAAAAAAAAAAAAAAAGACAGAAGGAGAGGACTTCCCTGGTAGCGCAGTGGTTGAGAATCTGCCTGCCAATGCAGGGGACACGGGTTCGAGCCCTGGTCCAGGAAGATCCCACGTGCCGCGGAGCAACTAAGCCCATGCATCACAACTAATGAGCCTGCACTCTAGAGCCTGTGAGCCACAGCTACTGAGCCCGTGTACCACGACTACTGAAGCCTGTGCACCTAGAGCCCAAGCTCTGCAACAAGAGAAGCCACGGCAACGAGAAACCCACGCACCGCAATGAAGAGTAGCCCCCGCAAGGGGGGATGCAAAAAATGGTTGAGTCCACACTGTGTTGTAGATGAAGTACCTGAAACACTTCGCAGGATGGCTGTGGTTCTGTTCTCATGACCAGCAAAACCCTGGTGCCATGTTGTTATTTGGAAAGAGATTGGATAAGGGGCTTCCTTTTGCCTCCAGAGCCCATCCACCTAGAGAGAGTGAAGTGTTCTGTGGGTAAACAAAGATGGTGGATGGTGTGGTCATCCCTATTAGAGTTGGTCTAAAGTAGAAGCATTTAAATATGGTCCTGGGCTGGCCCCTCAGAGCTATGGCAGCCGGCAGGACTGGGCTGCGTTGTCGATTTCACCCTCCTGAACGGGGGCTCTCCCTGACCAACCTACAGTCCTGGTCGGGGACCTTCCTATTGTTCTTATTCCACACCAACATCCTTGATTCTGGGGTTTGATTGAAAGGGTTATGTTTTTAAATGGAGAAAGTAAAAATAAACAATCTTTAATGCCATTTTTCTCATTTTCTTCCAACACAGAACCCCAGATTTACTTGCCCAGTTTAATTATTCTGCTTCTCTTCGTATCTGTGGCATTAGTTGCTGCTGTCATCTTTGGCGTTTACTATAGGAAAAAAGGGAAAGCACTAACAGGTATTGTGTCTACATTGGGTTTTGAAAATGAATCTTAAAGCCAATAGATACATTTCTAGGTGTATGCTTTGAAGAGGCGTATATTGCCCTCTGACTGCCTCTGGTGATCTGTTTAAACTAAGGTGACACACGCTTTATACCTAATTCATTGTTCTCTGGCAAAACAAACAGATGAACAAATGAACAAAAATCCATTGTGCCTGTTTATGTATATGCAAACAAAAATATTCTAGGTGCAGGAAACCAATGACTGTTGTATAGATTATATAGTGTCAGATATACAGAGGTTGCATTTATCCTAGAATACAAACACTTTTAATTACTTAAATTTAATTAATTACTGAATTAAAAGAGACACGATGTTCAGGTACATGGCAGATGGAAAGTTTTGACTGGGGTGTTGCCCTGATCGGTGAATTTAAAATTCTGAAAGTCAGTGGCCTCATATTCAGTAAAATGCGGGTGCTCGTTCTTAGAATGAATAATCAAGTGTCGTCTCGTTCATTGGGAATAGTTTTTCCACACCAAAAAATTGTTTGATAGTGTCTTTTAACATCACGTCGTGTTTGACTTTTATACTACAAAGCTAAAAAGTATAATTTTAAAGAAAGTGTTCAAGGCTTCACTAGGTTTCCTAAACCTCGTGCACATCATTGTCTTTGAAGCACCTGTGGTCTCACCATCCTTTCACATTTTCAGTTGGTCACTTGTTTCTTCCACCTTTGCTTTGCTGTGATTCCATCCGTTCTCTCACAGTCACATCCGTAGACTTCATGAAATCCTGCATATCTTACTATTTCCATTAACATTCCACCGCCTAGTGTAACACTGGGCGATCAAAAGATTAAAGAGGGAAGATGGTGACTGACGATGCCAGTGTTAAGCAGAGAGTATTTGAAGGGGAAAAATTGGAATTAACTTTTTAAAAAGTCTGTCATTATTGAATCTTGTTATTTAATGCAACTTCACCTCCCCAGCCTCGGAACTGGGGATTGGAATAATGCATGTTCAGAGATGCTGATGGATTGCTCACTCATACAGCCATGTTTTCATGAGATAAACAGACTCCCACTGTTTCATTCTTTAGTTTTTTTCTCTGTGATAATCTCTTTTGGCCATATCTTACCAATGTCAAAGGCAGTGGGCCTGTCCATCACTGAGCCGGGACGTGCGTCTGTCAGCTTTCTCTTCATCCCTTCATTCAACACATGTTTCTTGGCCACCAGGGACTGGACAGACACTGGGGTCTCAATAGTGAGCAACACAAACAGAGCCAGTGCCCTCACGGAAGAAGCTTCTCTGTGAGCAAGACAGGGACTGGCCCACAGAATGAGGCTGAGTGTGGAAAGGGAGGTGCAAGCGCTCCAGCGGTGACAACAGTTGTCTGTCCAGCCTCGGGGTCGGCCAGGGCCTCCCAGGGCAGAGGCAGGGGACTTGAGATCTGAAAGACAAGGTGGAATGAACTAGCCCAAGGGGAGCTAAGGAGAATCAGAAGCATTCCATGCAAAGAGAATTGCATGATTGGAGGGAGCTGAGCAAGCTGGGGGGATTGGAAGGTTAGCGCAGCTGGAGCAGAAAGTCAGAAGCAGTGTGACATGAAACCTCTAAGAAGTGTGCTCCCATCCTGAGCACAGAGAGGCAAACAACCCTGTGGTTTTAGTATTAAATTTGGGGGCACAGAAAGAGTGGATGCAGACCCACCAGTAAGGAGGGCTTTTGCAGTCAACCGGGAGACAGATTATCACAGTAGTTATGAGTAATTGCCCCCTCTGTGTACAAATGTTATTTTTAGTATCATCTGTAACTGTCTAGTCCTGATCCCTAAAAGGAAAGAGCTGCAACTTTCCTTTTATTTGGAGTATCTTTATTTTTATATAATTTTAAAGTGATAGAAAATAAGCACGAATAATAGTGATGATGGTAGTTGTAACTGACATATTAAATATTTATCATGTGCCAACACTGCTCTACATATTTTACGTGTCCTAAGTCTCCACAACAGCACTGAGAGGGGGGCATTATTATTTCCCCCGTTTTATGTTGCAGAAACTGAGACTCAGAGAGGTTAAATAGACCAGGCAAGGTCACATAAGAGGTATCATGACCTATTAGGATGACATCATTATCTTCCAGTGGAAAATGGACAACCTCTTAGGTTTAGTTTTTTTTGTTTGTTTGTTTGTTTTGTGATATGCGGGCCTCTCACTGTTGTGGCCTCTCCCGTTGCGGAGCACAGGCTCCGGACGCGCAGGCTCAGCGGCCATGGCTCACGGGCCCAGCCGCTCCGCGGCATGTGGGATCTTCCCGGACCGGGGCACGAACCCGTGTTCCCTGCATTGGCAGGCGGATTCTCAACCACTGCGCCACCAGGGAAGCCCAGCTTTAGTCTTTATAGTGAATTCAATATCAAATATTCAGTGGAGGTGGGATAAAATTTTATCTTTGTATTATATAGATTTTTTAAATGCATAGATTTGACCTTTTAAGTTTCATCAGTTCTATTTTTAAAAGTTAAGGAAGATATACTTTGTACATGCCACAGAACATATTCTTCTTTCTTCTGAGAAGCAGCAGGGTGTAGGGGAAAAGGATTCAGGGCCCGCTGGAATTCAGTGGAGGCTGACACAGCCTTCTGGCATGCACTTTACTTTTATCATACATATATTTGTGCTAAGTCCCCTAGACCCACGTCACCTTTGTTCCCCTACAATACCTAACAGGGTCCCTAATCGTCAAAGAAAAATTGCTAAGGGCATGAGAATGTCTGTAGTCAAAACAGCAGCTCTGACAGCCCTCAAATGTGCCTGAAGGTATTGAGTGGAACATTAGGGCATCATATTTGGCTTTACATAGATCAAAAGGTTCTGTTTTTGGTAGGAGGAGGAAGATGCCTTCACAGTCTTTAAATTGGTTGATTTTCTTTTAAATGTTTCACTCTCAGATTTGCAGACGATTTTGTTTAAAGACAGTATTGATCTGACATAGTGGTCAATAATACTGAATTAGAAATAGGAAATAATCATATGAAGTGCTTATCCTTACTTTGTTTTTCTAGCTAATTTGTGGCACTGGGTCAATGAAGCTTGCGGCCGCCTAAGTGGAAATAAGGTAACTTTAAAAGTCTTAAGTGCCTCCTTTAAGTACTGTTAACAATTTGGGGGAATTCCCTGATGGTCCCGTGGTTAGGACTCGGCGCTTTCACTGTCAGGGCCCGGGTTCCATCCCTGGTTGGGGAACTAAGATCCCACAAAGCTGAGTGCACGAGGCCAAAAAAAAAAAAAATGGCTGATATAACTATTAGTAGTCAAATATTGAGTCAAATTGTGAATGGGTACTTCCCTGAGAGTATGGAACCTCAAATCCTGGGATTGATCCCCACAGAGTAACCCAAAGCCCAAGTCAGTGCTTATCCTAAATGCTGTTTTCTCTGTATTTCATTCCATTTCTGTCATCTCTCTGCCCATGTATTATTTATATTATTATTTTAGTGCCAATCTCTATTGCCTAGGACAGAGTCCTAGGAGGGAAGAGTGTTCACATTCCTGTACTCTGTAGTTATTTTGGTGGCTTTTAATTTTGGTGTAACTTCAAAATTGTAGGAAAGCAGTGAGATAGTATAAAAAACTTCCACCTGCCCTATACTCAGATCCACCGATTGTTTATATTTTCACATTGCTTTATTATTTGCTATCTGTATGTTTGTATATGCGTATGTATACTTTTTCTCTTGAACCATTTTTTAAAAATTTATTTATTTAATTTATTTATTTTTTGGCTGCGTTGGGTCTTTGTTGCTGTGCGCGGGCTTTCTCTAGTTGTGGTGAGCGGGGGCTACTCTTTGTTGCGGTGTGTGGCCTTCTCATTGCGGTGGATTCTCTTATTGCGGAGCACGGGCTCTAGGCGTGCGGGCTTCAGTAGCTGTGGCTCGCAGGCTCTAGAGCACAGTCTCAGTAGTTGTGGCACATGGACTTAGTTGCTCCGCGGCATGTGGGATCTTCCCGGACCAGGGCTCGAACCTGTGTCCCCTGCATTGGCAGGTGGATTCTTAACCACTGTGCTACCAGGGAAGCCCTCATGAACCATTTTAGAGTGTGTGGCAGACATCATGTTCCTCTACCCTTAAATACTCATGTAAATTTCTTAAGAACAAGGACATTCTCTTATATAACCATAGTACCTTTATCAAAATCAAAAAATTTAGTAGTGGTACAATACTATTATATATCAATAATTTACATTTGATCTTAAAATTTCATTAATTATCCCATTATATCTTTTAGGTCTAGGTTCTTAGGTATAAAGATATATACATTTAAAAAATATTTATTTATTGATTTTTGGCTGCACTGGGTCTTCGTTGCTGCGCGCGGGCTTTTCTCTAGTTGCGGCGAGCGGGGGCTGCTCTTCGTTGCGGTGTGCGGGCTTCTTGTTGTGGTGGCTTCTCGTTGCGGAGCACGGGCTCTAGGCACGTGGACTTCGGTAGTTGTGGCTTGCGACCTCAGTAGTTGTGGCGCACGGGCTTACTTGCTCCACGGCATGTGGGATCTTCCCGGACCAGGGCTCAAACCTGTGTCCGCTGCATTGGCAGGTGGATCCTTAACCACTGTGCCACCAGGGAAGTCCCTAAAGATATATAAATTTTAAACCTTGAGCTCATACTGATTTCTCCAATTCCGGTCCCAACACTACAGGATTTATTGTAGTCTTTCTTTAGCTGTATTTGAATCTTCCCTTCTCCAACAGTAAGAAACCCAGCTCCCGTTATTCTCAGTATATTTACTCATTTACTCAGTTCCAGAATACACAGAAAGTAGTTTCAGGATCACTAAGCCATACCACAGCGAAAAGCAAAGCTACTAACCAGAGTTCAATATTTGTTTACAGGGTTTTTAAAAAATTTAGATTGAGGGATAGACAAAATCCTGTGTTCTAAAGTTATTTGGGTCAGCTCTTCCCTTGCTTCAGTGTAAACATGCTATCCCATTGGAAATGCAGGTCGATTCATCTGATTCCGGTTGCACTCTATCTGAGGGTTCTCCCCACCCCCTAATCTTAAATAACCCAAATAAAGCGACATAGTGAATATTCCATCTGTACTTGTTATGGTGGAAATAATTACTATAAACACCCATTTTCAGCCACGTTTAGCAGACCCATGTACTACCATCGCTGGTATTAATGCTCTGCCTTCTGAATTTAAATCAGCAGGAGTCCTCAGGCAGCAATCTTAGCTGCACTCGTGTGGAAGCCCCTAGTCAGCGTGAAATCTGTGAGGGTGTCTTACCGCTGACTCTGGATCAGAAGATGTTTTCTGAAGATAGGTGCTGTCCCGGCAGTGGACGTGCGTGTGCAGGTGGCGGTTCCTGTGTGCCGGGAGAAGACACTGCGCTGCTCACCCTGGTCGGCGAGATTGAGGGGGACCCCTTCAGGCAGATTCCCACGGAAGACGAATACGTGGACAGGCGTCCCCGGACCCCAGACTCTATATTGTTCCTCACTCAGCCTGGAAGCGCATCCACACCGCCTTTCCCTGAACCCCTGGAGGTGGGAGAGAATGACAGTCTAAGCCAGTGCTTCACTGGGACAGAGAGCTTGGTGGATTCCGAAAGCTTCCACTTTGCTGAGCCTCCGTGCAGGACTGACTGGATTCCTATGTCCTCCGAAAAGTACTTGCAAAGAGAAGCGGAGGGTGGCAATTGCCCCCACTGGGCAGCCAGCTCCAACTCTGCAGATGGCTGGCCAGGCTGCAGGAACCCTGCTAGGGAGGACCGGGAACCCCTGATGGGTTGCCCCCCGAGTGGACCCTTGCCCCAGAGCGCCTATGGCGTGGGCCTTCCGCCCGAAGCAGCTGAAGGGGCAGAGGCGGGAGGCCAGCCCCTGGATGGGGCTGATGCACGACTTCCCAGCTCCATGAGGGGAGGTCCTGGCTCTGGAGGCCCTGCCAGTGACCAGCCGCCTGCATCAGGTAAGTGACTCTGCTGGTTTCTCCCTTCTGAGCAAAAAGGCCTGGTCTCTGTGCAGTATTTGGGGACAAGTGTCACATGCCGTTCAGGAAAGAGGGACGCTAACATGGGAGAAGTTCAGCTCGAGGCTTTTCTCCTGCTAAGCCTCTTTACGGGCTGGGTTTGGAGTCAGTCCACATGTTGGGTTTGTGGGTTGTACCCCTGGGGCTCTCTCTCTCGTGGTTTATTTGTGCCCCGTGCCCTTTTGCATTCAGGCTTCTCACAATGGGATTAGACCTCAAATCCCAGCCAGCATTGACCCCTGAAGACAGTGCCAACATTGACCGCAGGACTGGCTGAAGTCAAGGCATTCCCTCAGATTTCTGGGTTTGGGTTTTTTCTTTAAAGCGACCTAGGCCTCAAATTTCCCCCTAAAAAAAGCTCTTATAAATTTCAGGACAAGAAACAAAATTGTTTAGTTAATCGTTGATTAATTAATATTTATTGAATGTAGCTTGTTGATTCTGGGCCAAATTAATGAGGCAGTGGCTGTCCTTTGATGCTTTTTATGAGAAGCCCCTTTTATAAACACTGCATAGGATATATTTATGGAACCAGGAGGATGGTTTTACAATTTAAGATCATTATAGAGATTTATTGCTGCACCACTGCTTGAGCGCGAATAGCCCACCAGTTGTAATATTATAACTTTTTTCTGCGAAGGTAAAACATCCTCTGTTTTATTCTGTAGTTACAGGGAACATTTCTGCTGATGGTGAGGGCTTCCTCTGGTTCTGGGGATTATTTGCTGTATTATGGGAAGGGGGTGGTCAGGGATCTCTGATAATTTTCTGAAAGCTATAGACCCTCTCTCCAGAAAAATGAATATATGCATATGTACTATTTAAGGGGCTTCACAGAATCCTCCCAAACTCCAAAACCACAAAGCCCGTACATGGACCACCTTTATCCTGGGATGCTTTTGCTTTTTCTTTTTTTTTGTCGTATGCGGGCCTCTCACTGTTGTGGCCTCTCCCGTTGCGGAGCACAGGCTCCAGATGCGCAGGCCCAGCGGCCATGGCTCACGGGCCCAGCCGCTCCGCGGCATGTGGGATCTTCCCGGACCAGGGCACGAACCCGTGTCTCCTGCACCGGCAGGCGGACTCTCAACCACTGCGCCACCAGGGAAGCCCACTTTTGCTTTTTCTTTCCTGCCTCTTTATTTAGTCTGCCACCAGGTCTAGCAGCTGGTCTTTGAATTATTTTATAACCGGGCCCTAAATGGAGACTGTTTTGCCCCATGCTAATGATGGCTCCTGGTTTATTGGGTAGAACAATGAATTTGAATCTGTCCTCCAAGGTTTGTAGTTCTGCTGCAACTACACAGATTCACTGATGTGTAAATTCTCTATCAGTTCTCAGTCAAACTAAAAGGAGGAGGTGGGCTTGGGGATATTTTTCAAAGAACTGATGTGTTTTTCCTCCAGAAGACCTCAACTTTTTTTTTCAAAGATTTTAAGTAATTTCCGTGTCTAAAAGTTTGGCTCTGTGGTTCGTTTGTATTGTTCTCTTTCTTTTCTACGGGTTAATTTTCTTCCCACTGGTTGCACACACAGAACACGAGTATTTGGGGACGTGGGGAGGAGGGGGGCGGAACCTCAGTTTGGCAGCGCCACATCTTGTGACACTGCCAGGAGACAGACCTGTTTTTCAGTTGCTAACATCAGGAAGGTGATGTTTGCTGCTGTGTGAAAAGCAGCAGCAGTTCTTGGAAGAACAGCATTGGCCAAAGTGAAAGAGATCAATTTTTTCGTAGTGTCTTGAAACCAAAAAGGTGGATCCGAGCTCTCCTGTAAGGAGTTAAAGCAGTACCCATCTCTCCTTTTTTTTAAATCTTTTTTTTCTCCAGCACTAAACATCTAGGCATGGAAAGAAGAAGAAGAAAAAAAAGTGTGTCATCAACTAAGTGGTATTAATTTGCAAAAAGTTTACACTGCTTTTTCTGTCTCAATCTGGGGCTCAGCCATGTAAAACATCCGTAGAGACTTGCCAGCAAGTGGGCCAAATTCATGTTCGCCTGAGGAGAAGTAGCAGCCAGACTGATTTTTGAGGCTGTGCAGGTCTCTCCGTAATTACTTCTACATAAACAGGCCTTCTGATTCCTGGTCAAAATAGCACTTTCTCATTATTGCTTCTGTTGTTGTTGTTGTTGGGCGGTTCGCGGGCCTCTCACTGTTGTGGCCTCTCTCGTGACACACAGGCTCAGCGGCCATGGCTCACGGGCCCAGCCACTCTGCGGCATGTGGGATCTTCCCGGACTGGGGCACGAACCCGCGTCCCCTGCATCCGCAGGCGGACTCTCAACCACTGTGCCACCAGGGAAGCCCTGCTTTTTTTTTTTTTTATTGTCATAGTTTATCTTCTATAAAATGTGTGAAAGAGAATGGAGCTTGGGTGGGGTTAATCCTACATGATCTCCTGAAAGCCACTGTGCTTTCAAGACTTGAAGGAGGTGACCTTTTTATTGGCTTTTGGATTTTTATATGTGAGTATTTAAGAAGGAAAAACACTTACAACCAAATCAAGTGGTTTCTGCAGAAATGACAGACAGGGTTGGGCGCCACCTAAGTAGGGAAAAGTATCTCCTTTGCACCCAGCTTCCTTTTGAAGAGGATGATTTTTCTTCAGACAGCTCCACAAGCCTATCTTTCAAAAATAATACCCAACGGTAAGTCTGTGTTCGCAGCGTCACAGCTCTTAAAGCACAAGGAGGGTTATCAGCAAAAACCAGTGAAAGGGGAAAACATACTTACGGGTTTGTGTTGCGTAACCATGTCTTGATTTACGTCTTAAATGATCCTGATGACATGACGGTGGTTACCTTGGTTACAAGCCCCTTCACCTGGAGTTTGGAGAATTCTGTGTCTGGAAAATGATGTCATGTGAAAGAACAACTTCTTAAGATTAATGTGTCACTAGTTGGCCTGTGACTTGCTTCTGGCTCCTGAGATCACTTAATTGGTTCAGACACTTCTGAACTGGAGAGAGGTGTTTGTTCCCAGGGCCCACGATTCTTCATGAGCATCAGCTACGTGCTTCTCTATCAGATCTTTACTGAGGGTCCACTGAGACACGGAGACTTGGAAAAGCTTGGAAAACAAGTAGGGCTTGGTGCTAGGGAAGGGACAACACAGAAAGAATCAATAATTTGAGAAAGCAAGGCCCTCCATGGCCAGCCCCCCCCGCTAACCTGCAGCCTGTCGGTCCTCTTCACCTGCTCACCCGCCTAAGTTTGGCCAACGCCAGCCTCAGCCATTTTTAGTGGGACGCTCTCACTTTCCTGCTTCTGCACTGTGACCGGCCTCCCCTAGTGTGGCCACCCTGTCCCCGCACGGTCCCCTTTTCCAGAGCACCCAGCTCCTCCGGACCTTCAAGTCCCAGCCCAAAGGCTGCTTCCTAAACCAGGGATGCACTTCGTCTGCCTGGGTGGCCACTCTCCCCTTCCGTGCCCTCGGCAGCCCCTCGTAATTCGTCTTGGCATCTTTCTCACCGAGCCCAGCACACTCAGACCTTTATCAACAGCCCTCTCTAGGCAGCCACGAACGGTTAGTTGGTAGGAATTGGCGTGACCTTCACCGCTCCCGGTCTTTCTAGTCTCTCCCGTGGCAGCTTACTCACAGTATAAGTGAATAAATGTTCATAAGCTCATTCATTCATTCCTCCATCCATCCAGTCATGAATAACTGAAGGAATAAGAGCCCATGGCTTCCCATTTGTTCCCTAACTCACTCTCAGCCTCTTACCTCTTCGGTCTGTTCAGGGGAGCAGGGGGCCAGGCAGGGGATGGAAGGATGGCCACCAGCTGTTCTGGGCAGACTTAGGTGTCCTGGGCAGAGGAGGCAGAGATGGCAGAAAAAAGGGTGTGCTGGTCCATCCAAGTGGCATAGATACAACTAGGCTAATGCCTGGGGGCCAAGGGCACTGGAGGATGAGGGTACCCGCCTGACTCCCACGTCCCCCACCCTTGGTCTCCCATCCCTGGGCCCCACCCCGTCCTGAAATAACTATTCTTGACCATCCACTTCTATCCTGAAAGACAGATAAACGTTCTCTTACCCCAGTTTTCTTCCCCTTCCTCCCCTCCCCTGTCTTCTCTTCTCCTGTTGCAATGCCATCCACTAACTTGTGTTTGACGTTCAGCTAAGTATCGTAAGGTCAGATATTAGCTCACTGATTCTATAAGTTAAAAATATTTTTTAATTCAGTTATTTGGTAATAAAATTCAGCATTCATGGATGTGAAAGGTTGATGCATCATTTCAAAATATAAGAAAAATTTGTTCACTGTATCTTTTAGTTTAGCCCTGCTTCCCTTCCTTCTGTTCTAATGGGGCTCATTTTGGAAGGGTTTCATTTGTGAGCCATTCTAAGTAATTTTCAAGCATGATTCAGAATGGAACTATTAAATACCGTTTCCCTTCCCATATCATCATAGACCCAGTTTCTTCCAAATGCCTGAAACAGATCTTGCATTTCCATAAAAAGGAAAATCACATGAGAAGCATATGGGTTAAATATAAAATAAGTTTTTAAAAAATTCCAAAAGAACCCAATATAGCCTGGGTGATTTGAGTGGATTTGTGTATATTTTTAGTTCTTTTCCTTGGAAGAAAATCTGCATGACAATTGGGTGATATTATTTGCTATAGTTCTTGTGATTTAATATTCATATGTTATGCATTTTAAACAACATAATAAGCCTTTGAGAAGACAAGTATGCATTACCTTGCTTAAAAAATATAAATTGTGTCAAGGATTGAGTTCTTAATAGGAATTTTGTTCTCTCTGCCGGAGAAATAGGGATTACACGGGGCCTGCTATGCAAAGCAGGGACTTAGCAAACTATAAACATCTTTCTGGTCATGATGAGACACTTCATTTATTCATTGTTTCTGTTGACTTAAAATGCTATTTTTAACTCTCTCAAGTGACCTGAAAATTTTTCTAGCCCAATCACATTAAATATTAATGTCAAGCCAACCAACCCATCTTAAATGTTAGAAACTCTTCAGATTTTCTAATTTAATAAAAACCCTCATGTCATGTTAGTTCTCAAATCATCCTTTTGGGCAGCATTCACATAGAAGTCTGTCAATCCCCTTGTGTTCAGACACATTAAGCCTGTTCTGACATCCTGAAGGTTGCATTTTTATCAATGACATTATAGGTTATTAGTTACCAGGTGCTGGCTAAGTGCTTCGTGTAGGTATTACCTTCCCACTTCCTCACAGGAATCCTATGGGCAAGTTCCTCGCCCAGGACCACATAGCGAGTCAGCGATGAAACCGTGACTCAGCTATCTGATTCCGAAGACTGTGCCTTCAACCATGGCACTGTCTCCCCATAAATCAGTGCCAATGTTAACTGATTTCATGTGTTCACCGTGCGCTGGGGAATCCTCAGTGTGCTGTAGAATAAGGGCAAACTCGGGCTGGGATCATTGGCTACTCGGGCCGAGCGCAGGGCAGTGGCCAGGCCAGGCCCAGAAGGTTCCATGGGAAGGGGCGCTAGTGTTGGTGCAGGAGGTGATGTGGCTACTTTGGCCTCCGAGTCCCCTTTGTTCTGCCAGCTGTCTCAGGAAGTTACTGTTTTCACTGTCACCGGTTCTTTTGGGAGGAAAGCTCTTTCTTCCACGTGCCTCCAACCCCATCATTTTTTTGAAAGTAAAATAAAATTAAAAGAAATGCCAGAGGCAGAGGGAAGTGACAGGCCTGGCTTCGCTCATATTCCCAGAGGTCTGTGGACTAATGGGACCTATGAAAGCCTTAAGCCTTCTTAAGTCATCTTGGACAAGCCTCATGCACCCCATCCCTCCCTTTCCACGTTCCCCCCTTAACCAGCCACCAGCAAGGGAGAAGGTCTCCCCTGACATCAGAACGTCCTGGGGTCTCCTTGGCTCTCAGTGGAGAGGGCTACCCCTTCCGGGCATGTACCAGCTGCGGAAACCCCGGCAACCATGCTGATGAGGGGGCCCGCAGCACCCACCTTGCTCACGTGGGGTCCTTTTGACTTGCCATCCCAGGGCCTTGCCCTCTCATGTCTGTTCACACAACCGTGTAACACCCTCTGAAAGGCAGAAAGCTGATTTCAAGGAATGATTGCTTGTAAACAAGGACAGTTCAGGACTGAGGCGTAATACGGGATAAGGATATTACCAACTCATTCAAAACCCTGACCTACTCTAGTGCTACATTCAACTAGCTGCTGACTTGCATGATGGGAAATGAGACGGGGGATTTGTGTAGAATTCCATAGATGGCTGTTCAAACCGGAGACCGTCAGAATGATGGATTATTTCAGCAAAGAAAATAAAAGTTGGTTAGATTGCTAGAAGTAAGTGCCCTTTCAGTCTTCAAGGTATTTTGAAGTCCTTCAGCAAGACAGGGATGGAAAGATAACATGACTGCTCAATACATTTCCTGAATCTCGTTTCCTGGGGAGTTTCATGAGCACAAACATTACATTCTGGGTGTAATAATGCCAGCGTTGCACCTGTGAGAAATTCTGTGCTATTTCCCAAGCATTTTCAAATCCACTGTCTCGTTTGACGCTATGCCATCCTGCTGGCTGTTCACGCATTCATTCATTCGTTCATTTATCATATGCGCGCTCTGGGCGGCTTCAGGCTGCCAGGCTAGCTGGGCTTGCAAATTGATGCTCGTTTCCTAAAGAGCAGACCGAGTTGTTAGGTAGTTTGTCCCAATTCCACAGCTAGTGGAGGCCGAGCCAGGGCAGGACCAGAGCTTTCAGGGTCCTGCACTCCTCTGTCCCAACCCCATTTCTGTCCCTCCTGTACTCGGGCAGCCACTGAAACCACCATCCTTTTAGTCACCAGTCATGCTCTTCAGAGAGTGAAACACCCCTCTAAGCTGCTAAAACCTCTTTGCCATTGAAGTTGAGACAGGTGAGACTAGGATGCCATGGATGTTAGTAGATTACTTGCAGGTGAGTCTGTATTGTGACGAGGCTGGAGAAAGAAGACTGTTAGACGGTTTTCATCCCTGAAGCCATGTCAGTCAATAGAGGGGGAAAAAGAAGCAAGCCTGGAATGCTCACGTGCGGAGGAACTGCAAGCTGGCGTTTGTAGTGCAGCCAGCCTGGCACAGGGGGAGCATGCAGTAAATTCTGGATTTGAGGTGTTCATCACTATTAGTATTATAATAGTGATCTAGCTTAATCTTAATCTAGCTTCACTTCACCATAGATTAGCCCACATCCTCCTAACCTCTGGAGAGTGACCTGACGGAAGCCGACAGCACACTGATTACTCACAACTAATGGGTCACTCTAGGACACCCCGGACCCGCCCAGAGAATGGCCACGCTTACTAAAATCCATAGGTCTGCCCAGTCCTATGAGTGTGAGCTGATCCTGTTATAATTTAAAACTTTAACTGTTGCATTAACTGGTTAAAAAAAATGAAGTTGATAAGCATGAGAATTATTTCTATGAAACTATTCAGTGCTTCAGGAAGATTCAAAGAATGAGCTGCTAAAATCTTTTTGCTGTTGAAGTTGAGAGGGTGAGGTGATGAAAGGTTGAAGCAATAAAACTCTAGAAGGATTCTGCACTTAGACTGCTTGGCAGCTGGCTTGGTTCTCATTTCAGTTTAAAGAAACCAAAAGGAGATCGGAGGCAAAGCCTGACAGGTATAATTGATACAGTCAGCAGACCTTTTCTCAAAGGGACAAGCCTCAGTTCTCCATCAGAAAGTGGGTGTTGAAAGTTTTATAGCAGGTGGCAAGTGTCTTGAACACCAGGGAAACATATCAGAGTCCACATTTTAGGAGCACCGGTGGGTAGCCTCTGCAACTCAAGAGTTTTAACAAACGTTATCAATAGAGAAAATTAGATCGGCAAATGTGTCTGCAATATCGAAACATGTCCAACTTATAAGATGTTACCTCCAAAAAAGAGTAATATTAAATTAGAGCATCAGTGAGGGGGTGGGGGGAAACAGAGCAGCACTCCTTATAGTTATCTGCCAAAAAGTTTCTAGAGCCCGGTGAAAAGTGAATATATGAAGCCCCTTGTGCAAAAATTAGTCAGAATTTCAAGATGATGACAACAGAACATTAAACAAGCACGGGGCCCTTCTGAGCACAGGGCCCTGTGCGACTGCACAAGTCACATGCCCCTCAAGATGGCTCTGCTGTCACTTACTGTGACGGGCAAATAAGTAGAGCTTTTTAAAGTTTAGTCTGGGGCTTCCCTGGTGGTGCAGGGGTTGAGAGTCCGCCTGCCAATGCAGGGGACGCGGGTTCGTTCCCCGGTCTGGGAAGATCCCACGTGCCGCAGAGCGGCTGGGCCCGTGAGCCATGGCCGCTGAGCCTGCGCGTCCGGAGCCTGTGCTCCGCAACGCGAGAGGCCACAACAGTGCGAGGCCTGCGTACCACAAAAAAAAAAAAAAAAGTTTAGTCTGTACCAGTTTACTACTCTCATAAAGGATAGTGTGAATGGAACAGACTTGAACTTGATCGAAGGTAGTTTTTGTCATTAATTGTACTTTCGATGAAGAAACACATGAAGAATAAAATTGAGAATCTCATACTCTTTCTAGGTAGCTTTTCTTTACATCCTAATCGTCAGGAATTTAAAGGCCTTTTTTTGGCCCTCCCCTCCCTACTGTGCCCCCCGCAAGAATAATATTCTTGATCCAGTCTGTGGATCGAAGAATTATGAAATGTTTAAATATATTTCTTAGGAAAAAGGGTTTGAGTTCCATTTTGGAAAAAAAATAGAAAAGGATATCGATCCTATAGAATATATCAAAAATATATTGTTGACCATGAGGCAAAGGCATGGAATGAAATTTTTTTTTTTTGGGGGGGGTGGGCTGCACGGCATGTGGGATGTTAGTTCGCTGACCAGGGATCAAACCCATGCCCCTTATGTTGGAAGCGTGGAGTCTTAACCACTGGACCGCCAGGGAACTCCCCTGGAATGAAATTCTTAAGAAGAAAATTTTAACACAAAATCTTGATGTGTGAGATAATGGTTAAAAAAAATGGGTTTTTATCTGAGTTCACACAAACTGAAGATTCTGATGAGGAAGGTAAACAACAATGGAGTCATGATGATGATTTGTTGGAAAATAAAATTTTAAATGATGGAGAAATTATATATACCATGACATAAACAGATAAATCCATATGAAGAGGACAAAAAAGATATTAAATTCAAGACCATAAATCAATCACGCAGTGGCTAGCACTGCCCTGTGTGTAGGTTTACAAGATACTGAAGAACAACAGAACCATGTTGTTCTTCAATGTTTTAATAATAAAAAGCTAAAGGAATTATACCAAGAAAAAAATCATACTTTAAAGCAACTTAAATTTGCTGCTCTTATTAAATAATCATGGTATTTTATTTTTTTATTTTTAAACACAGTACATTTTAAATTGGAATATGGTTTATGGTATACACATATTATTTTTGATTTCTCACTTTGACTTTTTCTGTTAACTAGTGATCCCTCAACTAGGAAGACTTCTCCTGTGTTATCATTCATGCTGCTGCTGCTACAGTAGAGACCTTAAATCAGCTCTGTTAGTAGTTGTTACTTGAAAAAGTCATTTACAAGTTCACCTCTTCAACATCTTTTTAAACTTAAAACATATATAACTTGCATTCACACATTGATTTTTTAGTATAGGGACATCTGTGTTGGCTGAATATAGTTTCCTGAGCCTTTTTCACGTTAACCACACCATCTTAATTTCCAGGCATAACAAGTCTGAATGCAAACTCCTTCTGCATTTTTAAAGCCTCTTTTTCATTTTTTCTTTTAACAGCTGCCTTGTCCACGCCACCACACACCAGTTCAGCAGCTTGCTGATGTCTTTTGTTTTGCGTTTAGTGGCTCACATTTATTTGGGTCCTTGCAAAGCATTCACTTTAGTTTTCTTAGAAACATTTGCCTTTTTTCACACTTACTTACATTTCACAACTTTACATAAAGAAACAGACAGACCTTGGAGATACTGCAGGTTCAGTTCCAGACCTCCGCAATAAAGCAAACACCACAATAAAGTGAGTCACACGAATTTTTTTGGTTTCCCAGTGCATATAAATTTATGTTTACACTATACTGCAGTCTATTAAGTGTGCAATGGCATGTCTAAAAAAATAATGTACATACTCAGTTTAAAAATACTTTATTGCCAAAAATGCTAACAATCATCTGACAATGTAGGGTTGCCACAGACCTTCAACTTGTAAAAAATGCAGTATTTTCAAAGCACAATAAACCCAAGAGCAAGAAAATGAGGTACGCTTGTATTTCATTAGATTTCCTAATAGGTTCAACTAGTTAAAAGCAGACTTAAGAACTAACTTGGTAACTGGTGAGAGCAGAAAGACATAGGCATAATAGAGAGTAGACCTGTAGCATAGAGAACGCTCGATGTTATGAGCACCTGTCTGTTTTTTAAAAATTTTTATTTTATATTGGAGGATAGTTGATTCACAATGTTGTGTTAGTTTCAGGTGTACGGCAAAGTGATTCAGTTATGCATATACATATATCTATTCTCTTTCAAACTCTTTCCCAATTTAGGTTATTGCAAACATTGAGTAGAGTTATGTATGCTATACAGTAGGTCTCTGTTGGTTATCTATTTTAAATATAGTAGTGTGTATATGTCAATCCCAAACCCCCAATTTATCCCCCCCTTCACCTTTCTCCTTTGGTAACCATAAGTTTGTTTTCTAAGTCTATGAGTCTGTTTCTGTTTTGTAAACAAGTTCATTTGTATCATTTTTTTAGGTTCCACATTTAAGTGATATCATATATTTGTCTTTGTCTGACTTAACTTCACTTAGTATGATAATCTCTAGGTCCATCCATGTTGCTGCAAATGGCATTATTTCATTCTTTTTAATGGCTGAGTAATATTCCATTGTATATATGTACCACAATGGATTTTCTTTATCCATTCATCTGTTGATGGACATTTAGGTTGTTTCCATGTCTTGGCTCTTGTAAACAGCACTGCAATGAACATTGGGGTGCATGTATCCTTTCCAACCATAGTTTTCTCTGGATATATGCCCAGGAGTGGGATTGCTGGATCATGTCTGTGTATTTTAGAGGGAATGGAGAACATGGGTCAATCTGACTAGTGAATGGAATACTAGCTGTACTTGTCCAAGTTGCTTGGGGGAATTAATAGGCAAATAAATCCCTGCCACCACCCATCTAGGAACATCCCCAATACAAGTGCCAACGGGAGAAAGAGGATGAGTCACAAATCCTCCCTTGTGACTTAGAATTTGTTGCTCATATTTGAAATCTGTTTTCACTGAAATCCCTGTAATGGGCCACTGTGCCTGTCTCAGGATCTCTGAAGGTACCCTGTGGGTGGAGGGAAGGCTCCTGGTATTTCCTGTATGCTGTTGGTATTTCAGTCAGACCATCCAAAATATGCCTTCCACATTTGGGAGAAATCTCTTCATGGAGAGTAATGACAGAAACGATTTTTTTGTGTGAGTTATTATTAAGCTTTGTCACAACAGAAGAAAAAAAAAAAAGATGAGGTTAATAGTGAGGCACTGTTTCTATGTTCACCTTCCCTGGTCAGACTGAAGGATTCTGCTTGTAATGCTGAGTGTTAGGGCATTTCTGCATTTTCTTGGTTTGTGGCATTTATTTTCACCTGGGTCATTTGTAGAGCATCAGTCTTTAACATAGGAGAATAAGAAGTAGTAGGTTTCCTAACATTTGTTGAACTTTCTATTTGTTTTTCAAAAGGCCCACTAATTAAAGACTAGCTAAATCCAGTCACCCACAAAAAGTGATGATAGAAGCCCCTGAGGACAAAACACCTCCCAGGGATAAGAAGGAAAGAGTAATTTATAAGATTGTTTTCGTTTGGTTGGTTGGCTTTTCTCCATTTTAGTCTTGTGAATCTCTTTTTTTTTTTCTAGGAGTTTAAAAAATGTTAAGGAAATTAATTTCTGCCAAGTACTGCGCCCGGGTGGCCCCATGGCCCTCCAGGGCTGAGCTTAGGGACCTCTCCAGGGAGGGTGAAAAGATGTGAAAGAGTCTAGTCACAGAGGAGGCTGGGCTGCGGTGGGCTCCAGGGTCCTAACAGGCAGCAAACCTTCGCTCCGGCCTTTGCTTCCCTTCCTGGTGCATTTGACCATTGCTGAGCCATTGGCTGTGTCTGCCGCGTATCCATCACGTGCGCACACCCTTTTGCAACATCTGAATCCCGTCTGCGATTCTGCGATGTGGGCGGGCTCTCCTGCCAGTGTCCCCCGCCGTCAGTGTGGCCAACGACAAAACTTGACGATGGCCCACTGTCTTGCTTCTCTTCCCTCGTCTTCTCTCTCTCCCTGTCAGGCCTGGTGAGACGGCAAAGGAAGGAACCACGGGAAGTGCCCCATGCATTTTAGGGGACGGGTGGGTGAGGAAGGGCCGCCCGTGAGAGGGCCGGGGCGCCAGCGCCCCTCCATTCATTAGGAAACTTTCCTCTCACAAGACCAAGTTCTCGCCCAGAACTGATGACTCACCCTCTGCGTGTTCTCTCTTCCTCTCCCCTTGTAGGAAATGTGACTGGAAACAGTAACTCCACGTTTATTTCCAGCGGGCAGGTGATGAATTTCAAGGGCGACATCATCGTGGTCTACGTCAGTCAGAACTCGCAGGAGGGTCCGGCGGGGCCGGGCGGCGGCGCGGGGGAGCCGGTGGGCCGCCCGGTGCAGGAGGAGAGCCCGCCGTGTTGCGACTCGTTCGCCGGCCTCGGGCCGCGCTTCCCGGACACGTGCGCCGGCCTCGAGGTGGGCTCGGGGCTGCAGGAGAGAGGTGCCCCCGGGCCCGACAAGGCCTCGCGGCCGGTGCAGGAGCAGGGGGAGGCCGAGGCCGACGCGCCCGAGACGCGGCGCTGAGCAGCCGAGAACCCGCTGCGGTTGCAGCCGGGCGGGCGCGGAGCTGCGGGCCTTCCAGCCCGCCTTCCGCGCCGCGCACGTCGGGAGCCGCGTCCCCAGCTGACGACGACGCCGCGCACCCGCGTCTGGGCGGGGCTGAGGGCGGGGCCTGGGATTGGGCGGGGCCGTGGCCCCAGAGGTGTGCCTTTGAGCCCTTCCGTTGGGTACACCTGCGTCAAATGACAGGACGTTCTTTATCCATCTTGTTCTAAATAGAATCGGGGACTTTAAAAACAAGCAAACAAAAGTACGTTTGTTATTACTACTCACTTCCATCCACAGTCACGTGTCAAGTAATTGCACAGGTACATGTTGCTCTCTTCGGTTACTCCACTTTTTACCTCGTAGAGTTTTTCTTCTTCCACTTCCACCTCCCACTATTAGTTCATCAGTAGTTTGTCTCTTTATGACATCTGTTTTTATGGCTGTCCTGTTCTATTTGGGTCTGTATCCCAACCCCGCACCCCGTCCTCCATGTTTGATATTTGTATTTCACTGTCTATCATAACGTTTCTCTTGATACTGTCCGCCCTTTTTTCTTTTTACTATTTAACGATTTTCTTGAAAAGTCTCCTAAGGGCGATGATCTTCTTTATATGTTTTCTTTTGGTCCCTTCTCACAAGTAGATGCCTGTGTTTTGGTGATGGCGGGGGCGGGGAGAGGTGAGGAGTCTGTACTAAGCACTTTTGGAAGAAGGCTAGAAATGTGGAACCTGGGGGGAGGCTCAGAGAACAAGAGGAGGGACTTTTAGCTTTCGAAAACTTTTCTGAGTTCTCAGTTTTCTAAAGGAAGGAAAAGGGGAAACCCCATTTTCACCCTGAATGTTTTTTAAGTTTGTGTCAATTTCTAGGCAGCACGAAGTTGCAGTTCGTGTCTGCCTACTTTACTCCATCTCAAAATGGTTCATTCCCCCCGGGTGAATGTAGTAACCTACCCAGCAGAGGCAGTCAGGTCCTTGGGAAACTAAATCTCAAAGATCCAAGTTGCTGCACTTGGCATTCTTATTCTTGATGTGTCCCTGGAAAAGAAGTGGAAAATGAGTAAGACATGGGATGGCCTGCACACACGGTGAAAGGAAGGTGCCAGGAAAGTTCAAGAAAGGAAGAATAAAGTTGTGCATTTGTTTTCTTTCTAAACAAGAGTAGCATAAATGTGTTTAAGCAGTAGGCATCATTTTCTTCCTAAAAAATCATGTATCTGTAATTTAGCCTCGTAGAAGTGGAAAAAATTCTTATTATTTTCCATGCGTTGACATTAAAAACCAAATCTTTATATTGTGAACTTAAGAAAACTTATCATAGAGGTGCTTTTCTCTTAGCATCAGTGCTCTTGTGAGGAAACATACAGTGTGAGATTGAAAGGAATTACCTAGGATGTTTCATCTGTTGTGGCCAGTGAGCATTTGTTCTCCTCAAATACTAAAGTTAAAATATCTGAGCACATTAAAATTAATTTTGCAGATCTGGTTGGTTTTAAGAGTGCTTATAGTAGTCACTGTCCAGACTTTAATGGCCACAAATTCCCAGCTGAAGGGAATGATCGTTGATCACTGGTTTCTCCCCGTTGGTTGCAGGTCTCTTGGAAATGCTAGAATAGTAGCCATCAATTATGACTTTTAATGGAGAAGCAGAGGTGGTTCTATAATTTATGGGGCTTCTTAGCGGACATGAAAAACTGCAGGAAATAACTGTGTTGCCAGGATGATCCATTGGTGGGAATTTACTGTCTGTGCTGCCCTTTTAGTTTACATACAGTCAAAGAGAGATGTTATAAAAATGGAAGAAACTATTAAACCTTTTGACATATTAAACAAAGTATAGTTCACAAAGGAGAAGGCTGAGCTAAAGACCCAAGTTTCTACTGTGACTGTCATCATCTCGCTGATCCTCTCCTTTTTTTCCCTATAAAAAGGCACTAATTTTTGACATTTTCCCAAAGTAGAGATAACATAAGGATGCTACAGTGAATGTTAAAGTATCTTGAGCTCCCTAAATAAAAGGTGCTAAATAAATACATAAGAATCTACTTTCAGAAAAAGGTAGTATTCTTTCCCATGCTGATCTCTACTAATTCTATATTGATCCAAAGACAAGTAAATGATAGGAGGTATATAGCAAATATAGGTCTGTGTCTGTGTATCATAGAGATGTATATGACAGATGTAAACAGAATGAAATGAAGACAATAATGAAAAACTGGGGAAAGTGATAAAGAGATTATTAAACTTATATTTGATGATAAAAAGTTTTTTTCATGGCTTGTTTAAACAAAGCTGTTTGTGAAATAATGATCTGACTTCTTTCTGATCCCTATGAGGTACTGTGGTATCAAATGTTGGTTATATGGTGTCATTGGTGGAAACCTCAACAAGAATTGGGACAGAAAGTGCCTTGTTTTAATAATATATCTACCATTGATCTCATAAGTAAAATTCTTTCAAATGTAGGTTGGCTAGGCAGTGAAAGGGTTGAAACGGAAATGGAGTCTAGTGTTTTCTACCCACACCTAATTCAGCTATCAGAAGTAGGAAGAGTTGGGGCTTCCCTGGTGGCGCAGTGGTTGGGAGTCCACCTGCCGATGCAGGGGACGCGGGTTCGTGCCCCGGTCCGCGAGGATCCCACATGCCGCGGAGCGGCTGGGCCCGTGAGCCATGGCCGCTGAGCCTGCGCGTCCGGAGCCTGTGCCCCGCAACGGGAGAGGCCACGACAGTGAGAGGCCCGCGTACCGCAAAAAAAAAAGAAGTAGGAAGAATTAATTTCTTCTCTCTACCTGCAAGCACAAAGAGTAGTTTCAATGTGAGGTATTGGAAGCTTCCTATGGCAAAGGAAAAGAGGGCTCTCGCTGTGTAACAAGCTACCCCAAAACTTAGTGGTTTAAAACAACCACCATTGATTTAGCTCCCAGCCCTGTGGGTTGGCTCAGCTTGGTTGGTTCATTAGGCCTGGACGAGGCCAGCTGGGCTTGCTGAGCTGCGTGCAGTCTGCAGGCTGACTGGCTGGGGGAGGGCTGGCTGGGCTGAACCCTGTCCGTGCGGTCCCTCATCCTCCCGGCAGGCTGCTCTGGCCTTCTTCTCATGGTGGTGCCTGGGTTCTGAGAGCAAACAAAACTATATCGGGCTTCTTGAGACCTAGGCTTGAACTGGTGTGCTGTCATTTCTGCCACATTCTGTTGGCCAAAGTAAGACGCAGGGTAGCCAGATTGAAGAGGGGAGGACACAGAGTTGCAGGGTGACACTGAGAGAGTGGTAGATACCAGGAGGGGAGAATGGGGCCCTTTTGCCATCCCTACCACAGGAACATCGTTCATAATCAAATGGTGCTGGGGAGAGTGCAGCTGAGAGCAGGAGAGGGACGCTTCCCAGCCCCCAGTAAGTGCTTCCTTCTCTGGTGACCAGATTCCTCTGACATAGAGTAGTCAGTTCCTACAAATGAGTATTGAGATTCCTTCCTAAGCCAAATATCCATGATGAGGGAACTGGGCCTATGGTAGTACTGCATTCCACTGGCACAGATCGTGGAAAAGTGACGATTTGCAAAGTCAGAAAAACTGATGAGATCCTTTGGGTAGAAGAACCTGCTACATAAACAGATAAACGATGTCATGTTCACTCTTCAGGCTGATTCAGCAAACAAACCCTTTATGGTTAGGTACTGGGCAAAAGGGTGAGCTTGAGCAGAAGTGCTGTCTTTGGTGGAAGAGGCATCATTTTGAAATGTTTGCTCTTTGACAGTCTCTGATGGCACATGACTCTCCTTGGCCATCTGCTTTGGGGAGCTCTGGGGTGCTCTGGGCATGAGTTGCATAACCTCCTTTTGCGAGAAAGGATAAATCATTCACAGGCCTAAACATTCGGTTGGTGAGTCATCATTTTTATTTAATGTGCTTTTGATGCTTGGGCCCCGAGCATCCCTGAGAAAGGAGATGAAGATAGCTGCAGAGTCCCAGGGAGTCTAGGATGTCCTAGATTTCTGGGGCAGACTGTGGACATTGCTGTGCTCCAGGGCACAAGGAGGGGTTATCTGTGGAATTCCTGATGCCCCAGGGCTATGCTGGTGAACAGACTACTTTGCAACTACTAAAGCCTTTCCAGAAATAGGTGGGTAGGACTTCCCTGGTAGCACAGTGGTTAAGAATCTGCCTGCCAGTGCGGGGGACATGGGTCCGAGCCCTGGTCTGGGAAGATCCCACATGCTGCGGTGCAACTAAGCCCGTGCGCCACAACTACTGAGCCTGCTGCGCTCTACAGCTCGCGAGCCACAACTACTGAGCCCACGTGCCACAACTACTGAAGCCTGTGCACCTAGAGCCCGTGCTCCGCAACAAGAGAAGCCACTGCAGTGAGAAGCCCGTGTCCCACAATGAAGAGTAACCCCCACTCGCCACAACTAGACAAAACCCATGTGCAGCAACAAAGACCCAAAGCAGCCAAAAATAAATAAATAAATAAATAAATGTATTTTTAAAAAAATAGGTGGGTACCTGAAATTGGGCAGGGGTGGGGTCAGCAGTGGGCACAAGCATGTAAGGTGGTATCACTGAAGCCAAGCTCAGAAGTGCTGGGGAGCCACAGATTCTGGAAACCCTGGACCAATGCTCCCATGGCAGCCCCTGCTAAGGAGCTGAATTAATATAATGAAATGGGTTATTCCTTCCTTCATAACTTTATTTAATTTAAAATAATTCCTTAACCCTTTCAGCCTACATTATGGCTTGATATCACTGTTTATAGTGAAAATTTCTCTAAAAAACTTTTTGTATAGAAATAGCTATATTTATAATTTAGACTCTTTAAATATTATAGCATAATACCCTTGAGATCCATCCAAGTTATTGGGTATATCAGCAGCTAGTTCATTTTTATTGCTGAGTAGTATTCTGTTGTATGGATATACCACTGCTTATTCACCCACACTTGGATTCTTTCCGGCTTGGGGCAATTACAAATAAAGCTGCTGTAATAATTTGTGTGGACATGTGTTTTCATTTCTCTTGGGTAAATACCCAGGTGTGGAATTGTGGGATCATATGGTAAATATATTTTTAACTCTATAAGAAACCGTGAAATTATTTTCCAAAGTGGCTGTACCATTTTACATTCCCTTCATTTCATCAGCAATGAAGGAGAGTTCCAGTTGCTCCATATCCTCACCAGCACTTGGTAGCATCAGTTGTTGGTTTATTTTAATTTTATCCATTCTGATGGATAGGTGTCATTGTGATGTCATTGTGACTTTAATTTAATTTACATTTTCAGCCCATGACTGAGCATCTTTTCATATGTTTATTTGGCCATCTTTATCTCTTATTTGGTGAAGTATGTGTTTGAATCTTTTGCCTATTTTTTAATTGGTTTGTTTATTTTCTTGTGTTTTGAAAGTTCTTTATATATTCTGGATGTGAGAACATATAGGTTTTTAGGGCCTTTTATTTCAGTGACAAAGAAACCATGGAAAAATACATAATTAAAGCTTTTAGAGCATTCTGAAAGTATATTTAATACCGTTAGTAAAAAAGTAAAGATGTCACAATTTTTCATTTTATTAAGAAATTAAGGTTCGGGATATGTATAGCAGTAACATTTTCTCAGAGTAAATGTTTCTACAATAAAACCTCTCTTCACAGTGGGACTCGCAGTGTCAGGGCCCAGAGCTGTCGCTTGCTCTGTGGGCTGCTATGTCCTATAAGGCTTTATGGAATGCATCAGTCACGCTTCTAGGGAGCACATTCACCCATGGAAACTGTGAGTTTTGTGTTTTACATGCTGGTATAAATGTCTTTATTTGGTTGGAAACGTGGAATGTTTTTCTACTGATATTTTCAGATTTCATTCTTTTATATATTAATAATAATATTATAATAATGAGGTGCTGGGAGAGGGAAACCATGAAAACAAACTCCAAATGCCACCGTCACCTATGTCTGGAAATAGAGGGAGCTGGTAGCCATGGGTTAGATTTTGTTATCATGGGAAAGGTTGTGTGGTCTTATGGAGTTAAGGCCAGTTGGTATCTGTTGGCTGGAGTGTAACGGGATCCATTGTGCCCTGACAAAAATGCTCCACAGTTGCCCTTGGTCTGCAGAACTAGCGGAGGGGCGGGCAGTAAGGCCGGGCTGCACGGAGACCCAGCAGCCTCCTGAGACGTTCCATACTCAGGAGCTTTGTGAAGGATTAGGAGCATCCATGGGAGGTCCCCTGGGAGAAAGGACACCAAGGGTTCTGAGGAGCACTGGGCTGGTGCTGAACAGTTGAGGCTGACAGGTGGACACTCCTGCAGGCCCAGCCACATCCGACTCAGCTCTGGGGACAGTGGCTGAGCGTGAGCGAGGTAAGTCCAACATTATCCCTGGGGGCTCTCCTCCCCTCAGCAGCACACAAGCATCTATATGTGTGGGACAGTGCTCGACAGTGCCCAGAGGCCGTGACAGACCACAACTGAGCTCACTAGCTTTTCTCATCTTCTCTGGGGTATTTGGAAGGAGGCCAATTCCCCTTTGGACCAAGTAAGACCTTGGGGTTCTTGGATGCCTGGAGGGGCAGGCTTTACATGTGAGCTGTTTGACATATGGGGGCTCCAGCAATTAGTAGGAAAAAGAAAAGAGGTGCAGCTGTGTTTATACTTGCAGCTGGTGAAGCAGGCATGCCAGAGTTGGATAGATAATGGAAAAGAGGAATCGGGACTTTATGAATTTGACCACAACTACCCCAAAGAGGTCAAAACCTTTCACATGGACTCCACGGCCCCCAGCCCTCCAGGTTCATCCCACACCACCCTCCTCCATTCCAGCTGCACTGGTCTCCCAGTGTACACGCTGCAGAATGGTGCAGTCCGAGAAAATAGCGAGTGCGAAGGGGTAGGATGTGTGTTCCCCTGGTCCTGACTTCTTCCCTCTGAGATAGACTGGGATGGTATTAGTGGCTCTTTTTTTAACCAATCAGAAAACAAGGACAATCTAGATGGGGAGAGGCCATGCCATGGAGCAGGGGTCACAGATGAGAATGTGTCAGAACCGGGGAGTCTTGTCTCTCTGTGCCCCCCCCATCGTCCTGCACTCTACCTTTCCAACTTCCCTGACCTCTTCTCTGTCCCCTAATTCCGTGTCGCTTTCTCCCTCTTTTCCTGTTGCTCAAGCCATTCTCTGACTCTCTGACTCTTCCCCCAGGCACTTGGTCCACTTCCCCTTTTCCCCATCCTTCCATGTGGCTCCCACGTTCCTTTTTGTTCCCTCAACGCCTCTTCTGTTCCTCCCTGCCTCCTGGGCCCTCAGAGCCTCCCCTGCCCAGCGTCCTCATGTCCTGTGTCCAACCCCTGCCCTGGTCCCCTCTGCCAGGTCCTCCATTTCCCTCCTCCACCCCGGGACCTCGGGCTGCAGAGAGTGCTGTGCTGAGGTCTTCTTGCTGAAGCTAAACCTTCTACCCATCACTCTCTTAGAATGTGACTTCTTCTTGGAAATTACCCTGTTTATTCCTCTTGCACCAGTGAGCATATTGCTTTCATGTCAAGGCAAAGTCCAGATCCCACCTTCCTTAGGAAAGGACCCCTCAGTCACAAAGGTGGGGTTTGGACTCGAATCTCACCATTTCAACCTCTGGCTGCGTGTATGGATCCAGAGCATTGTGTTTTATTTATTTTAAAAAATTAATTAATTAGTTTATTTTTGACTGTGTTGGGTCTTTGTTGCTGCGTGCGGGCTTTCTCTAGTTGTGGCGAGCAGGGGCTACTCTTCGTTTCGATGTGCGGGCTTCTCATTGCGGTGGCTTCTCTTGTTGCAGAGCACGGGCTCTAGGCGCATTGGCTTCAGTAGTTGTGGCACGTGGGCTTCAGTACTTGTGGCACGTGGGCTCAGTACTTGTGGCTCGCGGGCTCTAGAGCGCAGGCTCGGTAGTTGTGGCGCATGGGTTTAGTTGCTCCGCGGCATGTGGGATCCTCCCGAACCAGGGCTCGAACCCGTGTCCCCTGCATTGGCAGGCGGATTCTCAACCACTGCGCCACCAGGGAAGCCCAGCATTGCGTTTTAAATGGTTGTTTAAACCCTTAAAGCCTGCTCAATGGCAGTTGAAACCAACAACTATTTCTGACTGCCTCAAAGTCAAGCTCGCACAAAGGAACCCACTGTGGTGAAATCAGGTCAATTCAGGGAGGGATTTCAAAGACAAACCTTAGATGTTGGAAGGGCAGGAAGGAGGCAGCTCCAGAGATAGCCCCTCTGTTCTTGCCCCCTCACATTCCCCCTCAGACTCAGTTTCTCTCTGTCTCCCTTGTAGCTTTGCTATGCGTGGTGCAGGTAATAGCTGCTCTCTTCCCAAATCCTCAGCACCCAAATCCTTTCATTTCCAGTGTCCACTGCCCACTGGCCAGATGTATGTGTGTGTGTATGTGTATATGCGTATAGATAAACCTTATAGATATAAACTACACCCAGTTTACACATAAGACAGTTCCAAATTCCATGAGACACACTCGTAGGTATCTCAACACAACTTTCCAACCAGAATACCATTCCTAGATCACATAGATCAGTCCAATCAGTGGCCAATGAGGGCCACTAACATAAAGCCAGGCACTTGTTTTATGGGACAGTCAGGCCTGTGGGCAGAAGTGGGTCCAGAGGAAGACGGAGGAGGCTGGGCCCCTGAGCCGTGTGCAGCCCTGACTGCCGAGGCCTGATCGTGTGAGCAAACACAGCGAGGGCAAGATCATTATAGGACTTTCATTCTCTTCCAATTTCTGTTCTATCGGTAATGACTCAAGAAAAGATACATCTTTCTAGTTGGAAGAGCAATTTAAGGTTCTGCGCTGAAGACATTGGTGGGAAAGTGGGACTGTTTAGAAAAGAGTTCTTTGCGTGCCTTCCTTTTTAAAATAAGCATTTTTATTAAGCCAGAGCTGGCTATGCTGCTGAAGGTAAAGTAAGGATAGAGTAGTAACTTCTGACAATATATTACTCTGCCGTAAAAGAAGAAGGAAATTCTGCCATTTGCAACAACATGGATGGACCTCGAGGGCAGTATGCGAAGTGAAATAAGTCAGACAGAGAAAGACAAGTACTGTGTGATGTCACTTGCATGTGGAATCTAAAAAAAGCCAAACTCACAGATACAGAGACCAGAAGTAGTTGCCAGGGGGCTGGAGGTGGGGAAATGGGGAGATGCTGGTCAAAGTTACAAAATCCCAGTTATAAGAGGAATAACTTCTGGAGATCTAATGTGCAGCATGGTGACTCTAGTTAGCAATACTGTATTAAATACTTGAAAGCTGCTGGGAGAGTAGATCTTAAACGTTCTCATCACAAAAAATTATGTGAGGTGATGGAGGTGTTAACTAAGTTTATTGTGGGAATCATTTCACAATATACCTGTGTATCAAATCATCACGTTGTATATGTTAAACTTAACGCAGTGTTATGTGTCAGTCAATAAATCTGGGGAAAGAATAATTCCCAGTGATAAAAGAAACAAACCTTAGGCGCCACGAGAGTTCACATGTCAGGACTGAGGTGCAGTGTGACCGCAGAGCCAGGGGCCCTAAGCTCTGAGCAGAATCCTTGCCCAATGCTGAGCTGTCATTTGTCGCTAAGCCCCGGCCTCTCACACTGACAGCGGACTCTGCTCTTGACCTTCAACTCCTGCTGTAAATAAATCCACTTGTGGCGGCCTCTGAGGGAGGAGTGACAGCAGTGACCACTGACAGTCCTCTTACAGGAAGACAAGAATGTGAGTTTGACTCAGGGTAAAGAGAGAGCCTCACCTCATGTGGGTTATAGGTAACATCTGGGCAAATAGCTACCATTTGTTGAAGCCACCTGCAAAGTTATATACATACATATATATATATATAATCCCATGTAATCATCACAACAAATGCAAAGTGACTATTGTTATCTTTACAGTAGAGAGAATAGGGTCGGTGAAATTAATGAACTTCCACAAGCTCACAAAACTAGTGTGAGGGTTTTGCACCCAAGCCCCAAGGTTTGCATCCCTGCCCACTATTATAATGACTTTGTGGATTGTGGTCATGTTTGCATCCACTCTGTTTTGCTTCCTCTAAAGCGTTCTGGTTTTGGCTGTAGCAGAGTGATGTACACTAGAGTGGAACTGATGTGGGTGGAATAAATCAATGATGCGAACATTGTTTTAAAACCCCAAACCCTCTTATTGTAATCAGACTTAGTTTCCCAAATTCATTAGTGAGCCCTGAAACTTTGCATTAGACACTTTATATCCTAAGCATACAGTCTGTCGGCCCTATGTCCCCAGAGGGATTCCTTTCTGTGCATAAGATGACGTTGGTTTTCCTTTTCTCGCACCTAGAGCCTGTGTGGACTCACATGCAACGTCAGAAGCATTAGCAGCCCCACTGACGGCAGCTCATGGGCACTTGTCTTGTGATTGTATCCACTGGGTGAACGCTGCAGGGCCCTATACGTCTGTGTCAATGACTGTATATTCATTACAGCATTTATGATAAATAATGAAACAACCCCCATGGCATGGTTGAGAGATCTTTAAAGTCGAGCAAATACAAACTCGGCAGTTATCTGAGCGTCCATGGATGGTGTGGATGGTGGACAGTTGTCCACGGGCTAGAGGACGTCTTCCAGGAGGGGCACGTGGTGGCCTCTGTTCTCCAAGAGCACTTCAGTCAGTCAGGGCCCTGTCAACCTGTGCATCTGTCTCCTGCTCAGACGGAACAAAGCAGCTACAGCAGAACACCTGGGCTAGTTATTTGAAGAACAAAGGACCTGCCCACCTTCCCCACACTTGTTTGCATCAAGAGTGCTAATGAAAGCTTATTCAACATCAGCATGATACTTGGGAAGTCACAAAATGACTGGGTTTTAAATCAGTTTTATTGAGTCAGTATAATTTAGTACCTGCAGTAAAACTCACCTTTTCTAGGACTGCAGTTCTATGAATTCTAACACATGCATGTCGTCATGTAACCACCACCATAATCAAGACAGCATTTCCATCTTTGCAAAGGTCCCCCCTTGCTCCTTTGTAGAAAACTGCCCACCTCCCACCAGCCTCTGCCACCTGCAGATCCGTTCTGTGTCCCTAGAGCTTCGCCTTTTCCACCATGGATGGAACCATACAGTGTGCAGCTATTTGAGTCTGGCCTCTTTCACTTAGCACAGTGTTGATTGTTGCACGTATCTGTAGTTTGTTCCTTTTTATTGCTGAGTAGTATTCTTTTGCCTGGATATAGTTTGTTTATCCATTCACCGGTTGAGTGACGTTTGGGTTATTTTCAGTTTGGGGTAATTGTGAATAAAGCTGCTATAAATCTTCACATCCAGGATTTTGTGTGGATACAGTTTTCATTTCTCTTGAGTAAATACCTAGGAGTGGGATTGTTGGACTCTCTGGTAAGTGTGTGTTTGCCATATGGCAATGTATGAGAGTCAGTTACCCACCCTCCCTCCTCACCAGCGCTTGGTATTGTCCACAACCTGGCTCTAAATACAGTTTCAAATATTTACTAATGATGAGCGGACTTTGTATTGTTTTGTTTCCTAAAAGCAAGGCTTCTGAGGGCTTTCGATCTATCTGAAGAAGTTAATAATGAGGTAAATTGTTCTGGGTAATTGCACTCTTAAATTATGGCTTTTTCCCTCTTATTATGTAATTAAAACTTTTACAGCCAACATCCTTGATACCCATGCAGTAAGTAGTCTAGCAATTGATCCTGTGTTCAAGGGGTATTTTTAAACATTCAAATGAGGTTATACTTTCATTAAAAGGAAGCTTTCAACTTCCTTAATGCTGTTTTGAAAAGAATGTGAAGATTCCTGTGCTCTGGGGAAAACTGAAACCATAATAAGAACAATGGTAACCTTGGACTGCTCTCATTTCTCTTGCAGAAAATGGCTTTTTTTTTTTTTTTAAAGCTAGCTGTCTATGTGATACATGTGGATTATCTGCTTCCAGAATTCTGCACAACCAATTTAGAATACATACTAAGTTGTCCCCAATTTGCCTCTAATTCCCCTCATTGCCCAACTGATTTTTTCCTACTCAATCCAGGCCTGCTACAAACAAATTTTAAATAATCAGCATTAGTGCAAAGGGAACATAATTAGAGAATCAACACTTTGTAATCAAAATAATTATGTAAACCAGTATCAAGACAGAGACTCACAGCTTGAAGCAGTCACCATCTTTGGAGCGTGGATTGGGCAGTTCTTGGTTACCCAGGGAAATGGAGAGTAATGTGACGTTGTGTGGGCCACAGGGTGACAGGGAAGCAGGTGGAGAGCCACCTGGGCAGGACTCTCCCTTCCCCCTTGGTAGCAATTCACAAGCCAAGCGAACATTATTTGTAAACTCAGCACTTTACAAATAAAACATGGAGCCTTCTGTGACGATTTTAACTAATGGTCACTGGTAGCATTGTCGAGTGTTTGAATTACTAGGTAGGCAAGGGGTCTCCTGGTTTAGTCTCGCTAGAACGGCCTCCAGTGGGCCCGTTATCTTCAGGCCTGAAGGGCTGACCCGTGAACTGTCTTTCCGGTTCTGACTCTGAGCTACTGAAGCCCCACAGAAGCTGAAAGGGAGAAGATGGACGTTTCACAAGTGGCCAGAGTGCCCACTGTATCCCTCAGAATTCCAGCAACATTGTTTCCTCAGTGATTGACCCCAAATAAGAGAGGGAGATGTGAGGAGAGGTTGGAACTAACGTTGATTCAGCAACTACTATGTGCTAATTTGTGCTAGAGTCTGTTTCATGAGTTTTCAAATTTAATTCTATCAACCACTCATGAGGGAAGTGTTATCTCCCGTAACTACATATAGCTGGAGAAATTGAGTCTCAGCGAGGTTAGTTAACTTGCTCATGTTGCTAATTAAGTGAAAAAACTCAGTCCCACCAAATCCGACTCTAGAACTTGTCCGTTTCCCACCACCCCAGAGCTGCCTCCCTGAAGACCTGACAGCATCCCTTCAAAAAACCTGCCTTCACTTGGTGTCCCAGGAATAGGCAGGATGCCCAGTTAACTTTTCAGATAAACAACAAATACATTTTCAGTTTTTGGATGTCCCAAATAGTGCATGAAGCATGAAGATTCTAAAAGTTTTTCTGTGTTTATCCGAAATGCGAATGTAACTAAGCATCCTCCATTTCTATTTGCTAAATATAGCAACCCTGGCCCTCACTGATGCTTTCGGGCCATAATGGAGATGCCAGTAGAGTCTGCAGGTCACCCTTACCTGCAAAAACATTTTTTCCCATTGTATATTTTGGGTGGTGGAGCGAGAGGGATGGGCTGTAAAGGAGAGCGCCATCTCAGCACCATCACATGTGTGAAAATAACAAGCGTTTCCCTCTTTAAGGATCACAGAACTATGATCGGGCTGGAAAACGCCGGGCTGGATTTCCATGATCCCCACGTGCCTAGTTTAGAGCTTTGCAAAGTCTGTTTTTGTGGAGTCCTAGCCCGTGAGCGATTCTGTGGAAAAATAACTTCGGGAAATGCTGCATACGGGACCCCCTGGGAGAGTCCTGGGGCACATTAGATCCTTGAAGGTCCTGAGAAATCCTATAGGAAAGACTGCTGTTAACTTTCTGAAGCCGAGAGCTTCTCAGTCTCTCTGAAGACAACAGTTGGAGCCCCTGCCTGTGGGATGACTGGAAACCCAGTCCTTCCTCAGGTTCCCCTCTGAGAGTATTTCTGAGGATCTGCAAGGAATATGTGTACGTATACCTTTTTATCTGGGGGGGTCTCAGAATGGAGTTGAGCCACCAGTACTCGGTTGCTAACACCGAGCTTACACAGTCTATAAAGCCTTAGAGGTGCCGGCTCTCTGGGCTGGGCTGTCCCCACCTGCACGTCACCTCTTTCCACCTTGTCACCTGCTTGCTCAGGCAGCTGGGCTCTGCCATATTGATTTGTCCTGTGTGTAGACACTAGCCTGCTCCTTTACTCCCCTTTTCCAGCACAGAAAAGACAGTCAGCCTTGGAAACCAAACAACTCCCAGAGCCAGTAGTTCAATCGCCCGATACAAGTGCTCCGCATGAGTGGAGTGCTGGTAGATATTTAACCACTGGATGGAGGGGGCTGATTTCTCATCTTTGCACTTCCCATGGTGTACATCCCACCATGGCCAATTTCAAGCTGCCAACTGTGATGTCAATGAATGGAAGTTGGGAAGAGATGTATGGTAGCACACCCTCTATAACCTGATACACAGACACATTAGACTCGAGAATATAGATAATAGGAAAAGTAGTAAAAAAATTATGAAGTGATGGGCTCAAGTATTTATTAACTTTGCTTTTAATATATTCAGTTACATATTTACATAATTTAATTTTTAATGAAGGTCATGTTTATCAATTAGCTTGCAAAATTCCTGAGAAGTTTACAATCATCTACTGCAAGTCCACACAGCCGGCTCCGGCACACACACTACTGCCTCTTCAAGGTGACGTCCTCCTTAGCCTTCAGCCTGGCTCCATTTTGCATGGCCTCTAATTCCTACCACTCACCCCTTGCACTTCTCCCACCTCCACCCCAAGCAAAGGAATGCACTTGAAACCATCTTTGCCCTACCCAGAATCCAGGCTCAACTGCTCCCCCCAGAAACAATCTGCAGATTAGTGATGACAGATTTTTATATTACCTAGAGGTCCTTTTATCTTGAGCTACCCTATTTCAGAACAGGATATTTGCTCTACTTTCCATAAAAAATCAGTGTATTTTTCCCAAACCAAAAGAATCATCTGCCTCCAAAGGTGACTTCTAGCCTCTAGCAGGGAGTCAGCACAATGGAGAACCATTGAAACTTTGGAATTTGGGGGTCACTTTTCCCCCCAGGATATCAAGGACTTCAGGATCCAGTCTTAGATGGGGCCCCAAGTCTCTCACTCAGGGATCCCTGTCTTCAGTAACTATGGAAGAAAGGCTTTTCCCATATAGAAGGCTCATGGGGGTGTTGTAAGTTGAATTGGGTTCCCCCCGAACATGTTGAAGTCCTAATACCTGGCACCTATAAATGTGACCTTATTTGAGGAGTGGGAGGTTCCTGCCTCCTGTCTTACCACTGTGGACTGCATTGCTCCAAAGAATATAGAAGCCCACCCAGGAGTAAACAGATCCTTCTACATAATTAACCCCTGGGTGGTTCTGTCCTGATCTTAACTTATCCTTGATTTGTAACCCTTGCAAATAGGAATTCACCTCTACTCCAAAGGTTTGTCATTAGCCGTGGACAGTCCTCTTCCTCCCCGCCCCCCCATTGCCTCTCAAATAAATCACTTCCCAGAAGGGGCCCTCAGAGTTCTGGAAGTCTCAGGATTTAAAATAGTTTACCTTGGAAATTCTTAATTCAGTTGATATTTTTTTCATAGCCGATGTTATATAAATATTTGATTATTAAAGATATTCTCAATTTGCATAAATGTCTATACCATGTTAAAGGAGATGAGAAGAGAAATGATATAATTACTGCAAACTAATTTTACTAATTATTCAGAGTGTGACATAATCAGTGGTTTCAAAAGAGCAGAGAGAGGGAATTTCCCGGCAACCCAGTGGTTAAGACTCCATGCTTTCCTTCAATGCCTGGTGGGGGAACTAAGATCCCACAGCAGTGTGGCCAAAGGCACAAGAAGAGCCGAGAGAGGCCCCGAGTGCCGAGCGCTGAGGATTCGGGGTGCACGGGGGACCGAGCACTGGGTGTGTGAGGCGGAGGAACAGATAGGGTCCCTCACCAGCGAACTCAGGAGCCAGTGGTGTGGCTGAGCCTTTCCTGGTACCGGCTCCCAGGCCTGCCGTGGCCCCCTGCCCCCAGTCTGGGTGGCCAGGCCCACCATCCCTGGAGTCTTAGGAGGACATGGAACTCCTGAGCTGGCCTAGTAAGCTCAGAGGAGGTCGTTGACCAGAAGCCACCAGCTCTTTCCATATATTGCATTTGATTATTATGTCTCAAGTCCTTTTTATTCTATTTATCCTATTATAGACTTTTTAAAAAAAATAATGCCATTGATTTGTTTGGAAATGAGTCGTTTAGCCTGTAGAATGTTGGACATCCTGGGCTTATCTGATTCCTTCCTCGGGCTGTCATTTAACTAGTTCCTCCTACTGTTTCTCCTGTAAAATAATATTTACAACTAGCGTCACGATTAGATTCAGGTTTAATTATTTTAGGCAATTCCTGGGTGGTGGCATGTCCTACTTATTGCATCTTGTCATATGTTGTGTCTGACAGTCTCACGTTCTTCTGATGCCTGTGTTCTAGAGGGAGCAGCAGATCCAGCTGGTCTGATGATCACTCCATGAGAAAGACTCATTTTTTTTTAATGGGAATGTTTTATTGTCTTTTCATTCTAGTCAGCAACAAATATTCTAAAGGAAGTAAATACCTTAGAGAAAGGAATCTGTATAAGGCAACTCTAAGTAGTCTGTGGTCATTTTTTTCTTTTGTATTTACTTTTTTTTTATTGAAGTATAGTTGATGTACAATATCATATGTTACAGGTGTACAATATAGTGATTCACAATTCTTAAAGGTTATGCTCCATTTATAGTTATTATAAAATATTGGCTAGGGCTTCTCAGGCGGCACAGTGGTTGAGAGTCCGCCTGCTGATGCAGGGGACGCGGGTTCGTGCCCCGGTCCGGGAAGATCCCATGTGCCGCGGAGAGGCTGGGCCCGTGAGACATAGCCGCTGAGCCTGCACGTCCGGAGCCTGTGCTCCTCAACCAGAGAGGACACAACAGTGAGAGGCCCGCGTACCGCAAAAAATAATAATAATAAGATTATTTTTTAAAATTTATTGATTGATTTTTGGCTGCATTGGGCCTTCGTTGCTGCCCGTGGGCTTTCTCTAGTTGCGATGAGCGAGGGCTACTCTTCATTGCGGTGCGCATGCTTCTCATGGCGGTGGCTTCTCTTGTTGCGGAGCATGGGCTCTGGGCACGGCTTCAGTATTGTGGCACGCGTGCTCAGTCGTTGTGGCTCATGGGTTCTAGATCGTAGACTCAGTAGTTGTGGTGCACGGGCTTAGTTGCTCCATGACATGTGGGATCTTCCCGGCCCAAGGCTCGAAACCATGACCCCTGCATTGGCAGGCAGATTCCTAACCACTGTACCACCAGGGAAGTCCAAGATAAGACTGTTTTAAACATACATAATATTATCCCATATAAAAATAATAATTCCTTAATATCATCAAATGTCTCCAATTCTCTTATGAGCTTTTAACAGTTTGTACAATCCAAGACCCAAATAAGACTCATACATTGCATTGGGTTAGTATGTCTTTTATGCAGGTTTTAGTCTCTCTCTTCCTCTTCCCTCTCAAAAAAAAAAGAGGGAAAATCGTCTTGCCATCTATTTATTTAAATACACTGTCATTTGTCCTATAGATTCTCCTACATTCTGAATTTTTCTGACTATATCCTTGGTGTCATTTAACATGTTTCTCTGTTCTCTGTATTTTTTGTAAAGATACATAATACCTTTATAAAATTTTTGAAATATTGGCTGGAATTCTTCTATAAAGAGTAACTTGCCCTTAGCAAATATTTGGTTACCTTAAGGTATCACTTATACAGAAAAGGTAAGATACACACATGATTCTTTCCCCTTATTTACCAGTTTTCAGAATAATGAGTGGTGCCCTAGCAATCTTCTAAAGCGACCAATAGAAGCTTTTTATGAACTCAGGGATTTTAACATAATGTATGTTTCATTTTATTAGTTATTATTCTTTTTGATGCTCAAGTTTTCCTATCTTTGGCCAGTGGGAACCACTTCAAACTAGTTTCTGTGTCCTTCAGGCAAAACTCGGTAGTCTTTGATAGCTTCCTTGATTTCTTGTATAAGAAGACTTTCCAGCTTGGCTTATGCATCTCCTGACTCTGAACTGGAATCCACCATTCCCCAAGGAGCTTGCTTCTTTTTATTGGGAAATACTATTTAGAGACCCACATTTAGCACTAGGAATACTCATAGTTACTGGGTTGGTCATTGTTTTTAGACCTTTTTAATGGAATATCTAGGAAACATTTGTTTTTAAATTTATTTTTGGCTTCATTAGGTCTTTGTTGCTGCACGCGGGCTTTCTTTAGTTGCGTCGAGTGGGAGCTACTGTTTGTTGCGGTGCACGGGCTTCTCATTGTGGTGGCTTCTCTTGTTGCGGAGCATGGGCTCTAGGGTGCATGGCCTTCAGTAATTGTGGCACACGGGCTTCAGCAGTTGTGGTTCGTGGGCTCCAGAATGCAGGCTAAGTAGTTGTGGCACATGGGCTTAGTTGCTCTGTGGCATGTGGGATCTTCCTGATTAGGGCTTGAACCCGTGTCCCCTGCATTGGCAGGTGGATTCTTAACCACTGCACCACCATGGGAGCCCCTAGGAAACAATTTTTAAAAAGATACTGTACATTCTGAGTTCATACTGATATTTGCCATTCAGAATTAGGATTACAGAATTTTTGCTTTGATTTTTCACATTCTTGTCTCTTATACTGAAAATCTTGCTTCCTAATACCATTAACATAATTCCTTATTTGTTTTATCCTACAAATATATTCAAAATATTAGTTCAAAATAACAATACCACATCATTACCAACAATATGGTTACTGAAAATAAAATTTCTTTGTGGGTTTTTTTTTCTGGTTTTTGTTTGTTGATATTTAAGAGATCATATATATGTATGTGTATATATATGTATACATATATGTGTGTGTATATATATATCATAATATAATAATTAGTGTTTTAAAGTCATTTGCAATAATGACTTTCCGTGTGATTAAATTATCAGGTCAACGTACAGTTAGGTTCAGTTGTTTTCCTTTGCTTTTGAGTTTTTTAAAACTTTTTCCCCATTTTGATTTAATTTTGCTTTTAAATTGTTAAATATATACACAGTTAAAGGTCATAACCACAAAACAAGGTATCTTTAGAAAAGTCTAGTTATCATTCCTGTTCCCTCTCTTGCTTCCCTTTCTCTATAGTAATATATTTTGGGGGGTTTTGATTTGCCTTTATTTTTTTTAATATAAGAAAACATGTATCTGAATATATATGAATGTATATTTTTTCATTCTTTTGCCTCTTAGAGAAAATGTAACCTATTACATACATTTTCTGCACCTCAGCTGCACCTAAAAATAACTCCCAGTCCTTTTCAGTACATAGAGAACTGCTTCATGCTTTTATAGCTACACAGTATTCTAATATGTGATGTGCTTTATTTATTTATTTATTTTTTTGCGGTATGCGGGCCTCTCACTGCTGTGGCCTCTCCCGTTGCGGAGCACAGGCTCCGGACGCGCAGGCCTAGCGGCCACGGCTCACGGGCTTAGTTGCTCCGCGGCACGTGGGATCTTCCCGGACCGGGGCACGAACCCGCGTCCCCTGCATCGGCAGGCGGATTCTCAACCACTGCGCCACCAGGGAAGCCCCGTGTGATGTGCTTTAGTTTACTCAACTGTTTCCCTATTGATGGACATTTGGGCTATTTCCAGTCTTTCTTTTTTTTTTAAAGGGAGGTTGCAACTTTTAAATTAATTTATTTATTATTTATTTATGGCTGTGTTGGGTCTTCGTTTCTGTGAGTGGGCTTTCTCTAGTTGTGACAGGCGGGGACCACTCTTCATCGTGGTTCGCGGGTCTCTCACTCTCGCGGCCTCTCTTGTTGCGGAGCACAGGATCCAGATGCGCAGGCTCAGTAATTGTGGCGCACGGGCCCAGTTGCTCCGCGGCACGTGGGATCTTCCCAGACCAGGGCTCGAACCCGTGTCCCCTGCATTGGCACGCAGATTCTCAACCACTGCGCCACCAGGGAAGCCCCTCTTTCCAGTCTTTTGCTTTTACAAATCGTGTTATAGTGAAAAGTCTTGTGCATACGCATTTCTTTTTTTTTTTTTTTTTTGCGTTACTTGGGCCTCTCACTGTTGTGGCCTCTCCCGTTGCGGAGCACAGGCTCCGGACGCGCAGGCTCAGCGGCCATGGCTCACGGGCCCAGCCGCTCCGCGGCATGTGGGATCCTCCCGGACCTGGGCACGAACTCGCGTCCCCTGCATCGGCAGGCGATCTCTCAACCACTGCGCCACCAGGGAAGCCCCGCATTTCTTATTTTTGAGAGCAGATCTTTGGAATAGATTCCTACAAATAGGATCGCTAAGTCAAAAGGTAAATGCATGTAGTTTTGCCAGCTATTGCCAAATTCTCATCTATAGGAACTGCATCCCTTAGCATTTCCACCAGCAATGAGTATGTCCCCCCCTTTTGGATTTTTGCCAAAGGGAGTGGCCAAATAGTCTATCAGTGAAGCTGAGTTTTTATTTCTTTTTCTATGATCTGTATACTAAGAATTTAATTCCAGAGAAGCAGGACTCCTTTTGGACAGTAACACGTTTGAGGTTGTCAAAGTAGAAAAATTTGGCTACATTATATGGTATTGAATAAAGAAGTTTTTCCTATAGCTGGGCTCTCACTCAGAGTAGCTCAGCCATGGGGAGTTTATACAAAAGGAATGGCCAAAATTCACAGAATGAGAAGCCTCAAAGGGCTCTTTTGAGCAACATGTGCCATTGGATATCTTTGGAGGCATTTATACCCATCAAATAATCCATGGGCACATTTTGAGAAGATTGAACCTGCTCTGGAGTTAGATGTTCTTGGCACAATAAAGAAAACAATGGTTGATACTGAAGGATTAACCGGGTAAACAGCACGGTGCTTTCGGTCAAAACTTTATGAAATTCTTACTCTTAAAACTCCATCTCCTGAGTTGTTTGTAATGAGGTGGATAGACCTAGAGTCTGTCATACAGAGTGAAGTAAGTCAGAAAGGAGAAAAACAAATACCGTATGCTAACACATATATATGGACTCTAAGAAAAAACAAATGTCATGAAGAGATTAGTGGTAGGACGGGAATAAAACACAGACCTACTAGAGTATGGACTTGAGGATATGGTGAGGGGAAAGGGTAAGATGTGACGAAGTGAGAGAGTGGCATGGACATATATACACTACGAAATGTAAATTAGATAGCTAGTGGGAAGCTGCCGCATAGCACAGGGAGGTCACCTCTGTGCTTTGTGACCACCTAGAGGGGTGGGATAGGGAGGGTGGGAGGGAGGGTGACGCAAGAGGGAAGAGATATGGGAATATATATATGTATAACTGATTCACTTTGTTGTAAAGGAGAAACTAACACCCCATTGTAAAACAGTTATACTCCAATTAAAAAAAAAAAAAAAAGCTCCATCTCATCCTGTGTATGCAAAAGAACCCCAGAAGGAATATTCACAGAATATGATATATATTACCTGTGTGGATTTCAGTACTGTATAAATGCTTGCAAAAATACAGATTTGCCTTTCCCTTTCTCTTTGTTTATTTTTTATCAATTTGGCACTCAGTGCTATACCGTGGATCTTTTAAGTGGGGGACTGACTTTACAGAAAGGGTCAACATCACATGTTTACAAAGAAGCACTCACTGAGGATTTGTTTCTCTTGCACTTAATTTTACCACGTTGCCAGTTATCACGCTACCAATTTACTGAGCATTCAACATTTAGTGATGATCTTCTGTGGCGTAGAGCTGTGCTAGAAGCTGGGCACACAGACATGACTAATGCCTGGCTCCTTCCCTGGAGGAATTTACCATGTGCTCTGACAGACTGACAGGTAAACACAGAAGTTAGAAGAACCTCTGACATGGCACCGTTCAGAATGTACGGTAATTGTTTACATATATTTCTGCTAATAGAGTTTACTCTTTCTTAGACACAGCGTTATTGAGTTAAAATTCACCTACCATATAATGCGCCCGTTTGAAGTGTACCGTTCAGGTGTTTTGTGTGTTTCTGCGCGTTCACAGAGGTGTGCAATGATCACCACATTGGTTTCAGAACGTTTTCATCATCACAAAGTGAGGAGAAACTCCTCATTTTCCTCCAGCCCACTCCCCAGCCCTAGGCAACCATTAATTTTCTGTCTCTACAGATTTGCCTTTTATGGATATTTCAGACAAGGAAATGAAAATGAAGTCACACAATACGTAGTCTTTTGTGACTGTTGTCTTCTTTCACGTAGCATATTTTCAAGGTTCATCAGTGTTGTAGTATGTATCAGTACTTCATTCTTTTTGGGGGGAGCAAAAAATATTCCATTGATGGATATGCCACATTTTTTTGTAGTTGTTTACTGTTCTTTTATTGAGGTGACATTTGTATACAATGAAATGTGCAAATCTTAAATGTGGCTATACCACATTTTGCTTATTCACTTATCAGCTGATGAACATTTAGGTTGTTTCCACTTTTTGGCTACATATAAAGTTGTGAAGAATGTTCATGGGGCTTCCCTGACGGCGCAGTGGTTGAGAGTCCGCCTGCCGATGCGGGGGACGCGGGTTCGCGCCCCGGTCCGGGAGGATCCCACGTGCCGCGGAGCGGCTGGGCCCGTGAGCCATGGCCGCTGAGCCTGCGCGTCCGGAGCCTGTGCTCCGCAGCGGGAGGGGCCGCAGCAGTGAGAGGCCCGCGTACTGCGTTCATGTGAAAGTTTCTGAGTGGACACTTAGTGAAATTACTGGGTTTAACCTTTTGCGAAACAAGCTCACTTGGGGAAGGAGTGCATCTTTATATTCCCAGTATCAAGCGCAGTAGTAGAAATGTATAGTAAGTTCTCAACTCTGTGCTCAAAATTGGCATCCCATTGATTTTCCTGTGTTTCGGAATTGGGAGGGACCTTTGCTGTCAGAAGGCCTATGCTCTGGGTCAGGTGATCATCCAGCCCACGGTTGCGATGTGATACTACACAGTTCACAGTTCTCCATCTTGTTTACATGGTGCCATGAGAACCTTTGCCAAAATCCACATACCTGAGCTCTGTGACTGCCCTGATTTGCTAATCTACTAGTAATCCTATGAAACGGGAAACTGTGGTTAGTTTGGCCAGGCCTAGAGCTGAAAACTGACGACTTAATGATAGAATCTAATCTTTAGCGTGGAATGAACACTTCCTTGTCCATCCTTCCCAGATTCCACCTTTCCCCTTTTTCTTAAATGATGACATCGTACTTGTCATTGGGATTTGTCTTTTCTCTCTCATCCATCTGGTTCTTCAGACACCACCGTGCACACACTTCCAGCCCCCCGACCCCGAACATGGTTCATCTGAGCTTGGTGGCCTGTCTGCTCTCACTGCCTCATGAACTCAAGATGTTAAAGCTGGAGGGCCCCTCCCTCTCTGGGTTTCACATCTCGAAGCTTATTTTTATTTTGCACTTCCCAGTAGAAAGATCATTTTCCATGATACAGAAACAAAAGCACTGTTGAGTAGCTGAGTTGAAGTTCTGAGTAGTTCTGCATTCCTTTGGCAGGTATTTACACTGTTTCTCAAGCGGGGGAGCGGTCTTCTTTGTTCCTTGGCTCTGATTGATCAACAAAACCCGCAGGAGTGGCCACAGTATTTTTCACCAGCCCTGATTGCTGGAGTCTTTAGAACTCCCTGACTTGGTTCTTAAACGTCCAGGCTCCCCTTGGGTGGCTGGCCAGACAGAAGTCACCCCAGCGCTACTTGCCTGTGGGCTCTGTCTTAGAATAATTTCTGTGGTGGGGATGCACCCTTGTTTCTCTTTTCAGTGGGTCCTAGGGCCGCTCTCCTTCTTAGCGGCCACCAGCCGCTTTTCCCCAGGCTTCCTTCTCCCACTTGGGCTCTGTAAGAAGGAGCCCAGCGGTACATCTTTCTTGCTCCCCTCCAACTCTATAAATAGGCTTAGAAAATATTTTTGAAGCCATCCAAGGCAATATATTGCCCGTAAGGGCAGGAAAACAGTCAGAGGAGGGGATTAAAAATAAAAGAAAAATTAGAAGAAAGCTTTAACATCTATAATGGTCATCCTGGGAACGTATTGTGATGAGATTAAATCTGGATCTGCTCTTTCTTAGTCCCGTCGTGGGATCAGCAAGTCAGCTCTCCCCAGCCCCTCTATCCCTGTGTTCATTTGTAGGGACCCCCGTGAGCCCTTCTTCTTATTTATACCTTCCTGCCTTAAATGAAAGACACAGATATTAGGCTATTTGGTTTACAAATCAGAAGTCCTCTCCAAATCTAATAACTTTTTTTTTCCATCCAGTTTAATTACCTTAATCAGTATGTTCCCCTCCCATCTGCGGGCTGGCTGAGCAGCCATGTTGATTTCTGTAGACGCCACCCCTCATCTTGTGGAGTTCTATGAATACTCCGTACAACTATATGTGTGGGTATGATGGATATATACAGTTCTTCTTATTCACAGTAGTTTGGTCTCTAAAGTCACCATGAATGTGAATTGGTGAAACCTGAACCATTGGTCCTAGGAAAAATACGGGCTGAGTTTCCTTCAACATTTTCTTTCATCAATGGGTCAATACATTGCTTTATGTGTGTTTCTGTTTGAAGACACCTTACTTAATATATGTTGTTAATTAATTACATTGAACTCACAACAGCAGCACTGTAACTCGTGCCTGAGGGAAGCTTACCCAGCACACGTATTTTCTCCTTAAGGCACATCACAGCCGTCTTGCACTGAGAGGAACACTCAACAGCGCACTCCAGCACCACTGAGGGGCATTTGTTTTTTTTGGGTTTTTTTTTTTTTTTTTTTTTTTTTGCGGTACGCGGGCCTCGCACTGCTGTGGCCTCTCCCGTTGCGGAGCACAGGCTCCAGACGCGCAGGCTCAGCGGCCATGGCTCACGGGCCCAGCCGCTCCGCGGCACGTGGGATCCTCCCGGACCGGGGCACGAACCCGTGTTCCCTGCATCGGCGGGCGGACTCTCAACCACTGCACCACCAGGGAAGCCCCACGGAGGGGCATTTGAAACGGTGAAATCCACAAAAAGCACAAAGGTGTAAAACATGTGACACTGAATAGATGGTGAAAAGGACACTTGTTTACAGTGTGAGATCGGAAACAAGAAGGCAGAGCCATTGTCTTGTTTCCCCTCAGCTGAGAAGGTGTCACATCAAGTGATTCAATTTTTTGACCACTCTGCACATCTGGGCAAATAAGCGCAAATATTGATTTGGGGTTTACAGATAAATTTTAGTGAGTGTGCCAGTTAGCAAATACAGTCAGTCCTTCGTATCGTCGGATTCTGATCTGCACTGGGTTCAATCCATAGAGGCAGAACCTGTGCAGATAAGGAGGGCAAACTGTACCACGCCATTTCGTATAAAGGACTTGAACATCCATACATTTTGGTAAATCCACGGGGTCCTGTAACCAATCCCCTAGCAGATACTGAGGGATGACTGTACAGAATCCACGAATAATGAGGTTCAACTCTATACACACATGCACACACATACATATACATACACACATATACACACTCGTACACATATTTATACACTCACACACACACACACACAAGTCCGAGGGCAGATTTCATCTGTCTGTGTTGCACCCACCATGGCACAGGCCATGGGGTTATGTCATTTGGTCATCAGTGTATACACCATACCTTGCCCAGCGCCTGGCACATTGTCCAGTGAGGTCAATCACAACACCCACAGAGAGACTACACTCCATCTACCATCTACTCCAGGTCCATAAAGATTAGATGTAATTTTATAAAAAGCTACCAAGGCTATTTACAGTTGCCCATCACATCTTCAGCTTCATTAGATATGTAAGTTTTATTATTACAATTTTTACATGGATGTAGCTCCTTATGGATCAAAAACACATTCACGTAGTTTCCAAGCTTATAGTGTCTATTGTACATAAATGGATTGCTGACGTCAATTCCACGTGGCATCACTGCGGAATTTTATTTTCACTTTTAATGAAGCCTAGAGAAACACTGTGGTGAACAAGGCACTCCATAGGCCCAGTTTTGTGTGTTTTGACTCATTAGTAGTCTGGTTCTGGTTCTATAGCCATTTGGATTTCTAGCACCCAAAGTGGGGAGATGTGTTCACTAAGGGATTGGGTAAAGAGTCCAAGATCTTTCGGAGGAGAGAAAATAGGCGTATCGCCACCTAGCGGTCAAAAGTAAAATGTGGGAATGTTGAGATGGGTTTAGACCATTAGGTGTCAGTGTATGCACCTAAACTGGGGATGCTTTTCTTGTGAGTCAAATGCTGGGGAGAGGAAAAAAAAAAAACTAGATTAGTCAAGGAAAATCCACCAGGATTACTGTGAAAAATATAAAGGTAGTCCAGTATGAGCTTTGGAATCATAAATTTGAATCTAAATTCCAGCTTCACCACTAAAGAGCTATGTGATTTGGGGCAAGATCTTAGTTACTCAAGTCTCAACTTCTTCATCTGTGAAATGGGAATGACAACACCGACAGCATGATTAGTTTAAGAATTAAACAAAATAATGCATATAAACCAATCAGCACAGCGTCTGGAACATAGAAGACAGTCAGTCAGTGACAGGTATCATTATTATGTCTGTTTGAAAGGAGAGATAAAGTATTTCCCTAACACTTAAGTGTTGCATACATGCATGTGTTATCAGTAACAAGGCAATACGGACTGTAAAAAATATAAGTAATGAGTGCTATATGCTTTCATGCAGTAGGATCTATTGAATTACCTGTCAAATAGATAATGTATTAAATAAGAAGGAATCCTAGATAAAAAGACTGAGAGGAAAGTTTCTACATATTTCACGTTGACTCTCCGTTTCAATGGAAATGCACAGATGGTGTTAAATGGGTCATATTTATTTTCTTTACACCCACTAAAAATAAAGGGCAGTAAGTTAGTGACATATAAACTCGAAGGGTGTTCTTAATAAATAGTGGACCCTTATTTCCCTTCTAAGGAAACAGCATGTCTTTAAAATATATTTCTGGGACTTCCCTGGCGGTCCAATGGTTAAGACTCTGCTTCCACCGCAGGGAGCACAGGTTTGATCCCTGGTCGGGAAATAAGATCCCACATGCCGCACAACGCGGCAAAAAAATTTTTTAAATATATATTTCTAATCCTATCGAAATACTAGTGCATATCATGGGCTTATATGATGTTGCAAACATAGCCTCATATTACAGAGGTCTGGATGGATGAGAATGTGGGAATTCAGGAAAAGAACCACCAGCAGCACCGAGGTGTTCCTGTGTCTATCACCTCTCCCTCACCCTTGTAACTGGCATTGGTCTTGTGGTTTTCTGCCTGCCACTGTGGGTTAAATGTACCCCCCAAAAGAAATGTTGAAGTCCTAACCCCCGTGCCTGTGAATGTAACCTTATCTGGAAATAGGATTTTGCAGATGTAATCAAGAATAAGTTAAGATGAGGTCACACTGGAGGAGGGTGAGCCCCAAATCCAATAGGACTGGTGTCCTTATTAGAAGAGCAGAAGAGACCACACAGAGCAGAATGCCACGTGAAGACACCAGCGCGCACAGAGGGAAGACGACGTGAGGACACAGCACGAGCACGTGTGATGCTGAGGGAGAGACTGGAGTGATGTGTCTACAAGCTAAGGAACGACAGGGATAGTTGGCAACACCAGAAGCTGGGAAAAAGGCAAGCATCCTCCCCTAGCACCTTCAGAGAGAGCACGGCCCTGCTGACACCTTGATCTTGGACTTGGAGCCTCCAGAATTGGGAGAGAATACGTTTCTGTGTTTCAAGCCACCAGTTCATGGTACTTTATTAAGGCAGCCCTAGGAAATGAATACACTACTTCTAGCAGAGAGAAGTTCCAGAGTAGTTGGGTGGTGGGTGTTTATCTGAACAGTTTTTAATCCCCTGAAATTCTTTTTTTTAAAATTAATTAATTAATTAATTTATGGCTGCGTTGGGCTTTCGTTGCTGCGTGCGGGCTTTCTCTAGTTGCAGCGAGCAGGAGCTACTCTTCGTTGCAGTGCGCGGGCTTCTCATTGTGGTGGCTTCTCTTGTTGTGGAGCACAGGCTCTAGGCGCGCAGGCTTCAGTAGTTGTGGCACGTGGGCTCAGTAGTTGTGGCTCGAGGGCTCTAGAGCGCAGGCCCAGTAGTTGTGGCACCCGGGCCTAGTTGCTCCGCGGCATGTGGGACCTTCCCGGACCAGGGATCGAACCGTGTCCCCTGCACTGGCAGGCGGATTCTTAACCACTGCGCCACCAGGGAACTCCCTCCCCCGAAATTCTAACCTTGTAAAAGTATAGTGAGCTGCCGCTAAACAAGAGGGATGAGAGGATTGAAATCATTTGTGTTCAGACCACATTAAGCAACAGGTGATGTGCAGAGTCTAAACATTTAGGATCTTTGAACAACGCCAGCCCGCCTGGGTGGGGAAGAGACAGGGATTTTCCTCTCTTGATGGCTGAGAGCCAGCTTCTGAAGCCAGGGATGCCAGGTCACCTGTCTGCTTCTGTTTTCATGAGAATAATGCTCACTTAATCTGCCCATGCCTGATCTTCTACGAAAATTTCCAGGACTTTGCCTTGTTCTCTCCTCTCCTTCCCTGCTACTTTCCCAGCTGCCTGGGACTCCATCCCAGTGTAAACAGGTCCACTCTTCTTCCCTAGTCAAGGGTAAATGGAACTCAAGCTACTAGGCTGTGAAGAGCCTCGATTAACGTCCAACTTGTTTAAATCCATAATATGTTAACTCGGCTTAATTTGGATTTAGGAAGTGCCCAATCATCCTGTTGACACAGCGCCTGAAATAAGAAGCAAACACCAAGCCCCTTACACAAAAGGGACTCCCTTGGCAGCATACTGCTGGTATTTGAAAGCAGTTCCGCTAGGTGGCGCTCCATTGAAGGTTGGGCCCGGGATCCTGGCGCTTCCCTCTCGGTGTCGGCAGGTAATGGAAGCAATCCCGGAATGAATGAGGACGTCCAGAAGGCAGTCCTAAATTGCTCTGAAAGACGTAGAAGACAACGTTACTTACCCTTAACCTTCAGATTAGACAGAACCTCTGACTGCTTCCCTCATTGATAGCCTCCTCTGTGATCAAGTTCCTTCTACCTCCGTCCCTTGAAGGGCTCCGGACCAACACACAACCAAAGCATAAGGGCAGGTGGAAACAAGTAAATGGGGCTGCGGGGCTAACATAGGAGGTGATTCTCCACCCGGCTTAGCCTGGTGCCCGGCGTGGAAGCGGTTGGGTGGGCAGAGAAGGCTAATGTCAGCATCTCATGGGTGGGTGCCCCCCGGTGCTGACGAGCCGGTGAGAACCCTCTGTGCCCATTATTAACACGCTCTGGATCGTTCAGAGAGGGACCAACTGAGAAAGCTGGGATGTTTTCATGTGACAGGATTAAGTGCATTTCCGGTTGGATCTGAGCCAAGTTCTTGCATCCGAAGCATTTAAACATGGAAGTCAGATGGTGTCAGGCTAAAAATAAAAAGGACTAAAAGGTTTAACAAAACAAAACAAAAGCAAAGAAACTCTGAGAAGAGTTCTCTGGCTTCCGCCACCGTGTACCTTGAAAGAGGCTTCCCCTTGTATCGACTACAGAAGAGTTTGCGTTTCCTAAGCGACAAAGGTTCTGTCGGACGCCAGCTTCCTGACATCCTCCCGATCCCCAATTTCCGAGGCTGTGAGTTGGCAGAAATAGTTCTTTTCTTGTGGTGCTGCGATGAGGCCAGGAAGTAAAACATAACACTCCCTAGCAGGTCCTCAAGGAATAACTCGCCCCTTCTTTCCCTTGCTGCTCTTCTGAGAAGTTTGGAGGAGAAGGGCTTTATAAACGCAAGAGGTTGACATAATCAGTACACACCAATCACCACAGCAAAGCTGCCGGTGCTCTGGTACAGATTTTTGCCCTACTTACAACTAGAGCAAATCCTGTCATCTCCACCTTCACCAGCTTCGATGTTGGTTGTTGGTTTATGAACAATGGAGAGGGACTTAGGGGGCTCCCTGTTGCCTTCCAATCTGCCAGCAGAATGGCTCTGGGGACAGAGCCAAAAAGTCAAAGCAGATGTGCTGACTTCCTTAGAATAATCTGAGCACTGGAGGCTCATGGCAAGTGCACAATCTGCACCATCCCAGGGACATGGTGAAATAGACAAATCTGATACTGGGTACCTTCAATTTCTTCTTATGTATCCCTTTCTTTACTCTCTCATTGAAATTGCAGGCCCCCATCCCCTTCCCTTTTCTCCTCTATTAAAACTTGGTCTCAGGAAAAAATTTGATTATCAGTAACCTTATGTCAATGGACATTTGTACACTGCTCTTCACTAGATGAGGTTTTCCTCACTTATTCACCACCAGGAAGGTGGTAGGAGTGTTTTGGAAGACAGGGACCTTCTGGTGTCCCTGAAATCACCCCCGAAGGACATGTCTGCCCTTCACTCTACGTAGGCTGTTGGAAGCATGAATGTATTTCAGAAGCCCTTCCCCAGTAACAGGTGGAGGTTTGGAATAGTTGCATAATTGCTACTAGAATTCCTGAAAAATAGCAGCAAATATTCATAAATAGACATTAGAAATGAAACACAGATGCTTGGCATTTAACATATTTTAGAAACACTGTTTACCAATTTCTTTCCTCGTTGCCAATCGTTAGAGTTGCCAAGTGGCTCTTTAAGATTTGACCTGGCCCCGCCTCTGCAGTGATGAGACCAGCTCAAGGAAAACACCACCTGAATTCAAACAAGTCAAATGTATATTTGTGCTTGCTTAATCTCCAGGTTTTATTCCACTGCCATGTTGAGCCCATCAGGAAAGGGTAGCCTTAGGATGAAGGACACATGATTGGCTTTGACAGCTGAGAAGCAAGGACAGGAATGGCAAGTAAGGAGCTCCATGTGCCCGCATTCTCTGCTTCCTTTTCCATAGCAGGGATTACTAATCCATCTCAGCCTTCCAGTTAGAGCTTCAGGTGGTCCCTAGTGAGAGGGCCAAAGCCGTGTTCCAGTTGTTAAATTCTCTAAGACAGTGCAGAGCAGGTCTCTCAAAAGAAACTACTGGTTGCCCCTAAAATTCCTCCCACCTCCCTGTTGTCTGATGCCTAAAATTCTGTCATTAGAATATCCCTTCCTGGAGTCCATAGCTTTGGCGCCTACAGGGGCAGACACTATGCTAAGCCCTCTACGTATGTTTACTCATTTAATTTTCATAATCTGCTCTTATCTCTAGTTTACAGATTAAAAAAATCGTGGCTCAGAGAATGAATTGCCCAAGGCCATACAGCCAGTAAGGGACAGAGCCAGGATATCAAAACTAGGTCTTTTTTTTTTTTTAAATAAGAAATAAACAAATTAACTTTATTAAGTTACACTTCAGTCCTTACATTGATTTGTTTATGAAAATATCAAAAACTAGGTCTACACACTACTAGATATAAAATAGATAACTAATAAGAACCTACTGTATAGCACAGGGAACTCTACTCAGTACTCTGTAATGGCCCACATGGGAAAAGAATCTTATAAAGTAGTGGATATATGTATATGTATATGTATAACTGATTCACTTTGCTGTACCCCTGAAACTAATACAACATTGTAAATCAACGATACTGCAATAAAAATTTTTAAAAACAACATACTAGGTCTATTTCATCCCTAAAGACCCTCGCTTTCTCCACTGCATCCATCACACGGCCTTCAGTAGGTGAGGATTTGAGAAGGCAGGTGAAGAAAGCATGAGACGCAGAGGAATTAAATTCCCGAGACAGAAGAGAACAGAAGGCAGGCTGCAGGGCCAGAGATAAACCACCCAGATTTCACAGTCCTACCTTGGGCTGCTCTTGGTTTGAAACAAGAGAACCTCAGAGTGGAAGCTGACATTTCCCCCAGAATCAAGGTACCTGCATCCAACAGGATTCAGCAGACTTTCCTTTTAGGCAGCCCAGAAGAGAAGCAGATGGCAAATATCTGCTGTGTGATAAAAAGGGTAACCATAGAAATGTAAATATCAGTGTTGGTGCTGTTGTTATTACAAAATTATATATTATTATTATTCTCTTGATATGAGTGAATGTCACATTTAATGGCAGAAACTCCTAGAATGTTATGCTTGTGCCAGTGGTGGACCTCATGTATTTTACACCTGGAGTGGATTCTTTTTTTTTTTTTGGCAGCACGCGGGCCCCTCACTGCTGTGGCCTCTCCCGTTGCCGAGCACAGGCTCTGGACGCGCAGGCTCAGCGGCCACGGCTCACGGGCCCAGCCGCTCCGCGGCACGTGGGATCCTCCCGGACCGGGGCACGAACCCGCGTCCCCTGCATCGGCAGGCGGACTCTCAACCACTGCGCCACCAGGGAAGCCCTGGAGTGGATTCTTTTTAACAACTCCCCTGTCATACAACAAAGTTAGTTTTAGTAATAATCATGAAATTAAAGTATCTATAACAGCAGAGAAAGAAATGCAGGCAATGACATTTTTCTTTTGTTAAACTTCACATAAATAATCATGGTAGTTAAATAAATAAATGAATAAATAAGTAAATAAATAGTACAGTACCCCAAAAAGGGAAAAAGTAAATACTTTTAAATTAATCTCTTTTTTAAAAAAATGCCAACTACTTTATTCTTTTCTTGTAAAGATTTTTTTTTTCTTTTTGATGTGGACCATTTTTTTTAAATCTTTATTGAATTTGTACAACATTGCTTCTGTTTTATGTTTTGGTTTTTTGGCCATGAGGCATGTGGAATCCAGCTCCCCGACCAGGTGGTCAAACCCCCTGCATTGGAAGGTAAAGTCTCAACCACTGGACCACCAGGGAAATCCCTTTTTTTTTTCAAAGAAAAGGTGAAAACCGTTTGCCTCCATGCTGGTAATAAACAGAACATTACAGTTTTTGTTTTTGAGACTTCCACAGATTTGTCAACGATTTCATCAGAATTAATCGTGAATATTCACACATTCAGTACACAACATAGCCAGACTTGTCAATCTAGTTCATAGTTGATTGAGGACTATTTTTCACTCATTTTAATTCCTGAAGTTTTCTCTCAACTGTAACAAGGGACATATAGGTAGCTGAGGAAAGACTGAAGCATAAAGATGATTTTGACAAAGACCCAGCTCAATCTCATGTCACAGCAAATTCCAGAATTGACAATACAACCTCCTTCTTCAGGATCGATTCCAGCAGCTTTCAAAGGTCTCTGCAGTTGAAAGTTTTTCACTAAAACCCATCACCAGGAAACATCACAAATTTCTGTTGTATTTGGTTCTCAAGTTTCTCTTCTGCAAAAATCAGGGAGAGTGTCGGAATGACGGCAAACTGGACTTATTTGAACCACCAAGTACTTGTCCAGTTTCTGGCCACAGTGACTCAGGCTTCAAACACTGCCCTTTCATCTGGCAAATGTAAGATTGACATCTTCAGTCATTTCTCCTAACATTTCTTCTTTGAATATGATTTTCTTTGAATTTGATTTTCTTTTCTATATAAACTGCATATATAGTTTTCTATATAACTGTCCATTTCCTCACCTTTTTTTTGTGGGGGGGGGGTCAGAAGTAGCAGCCTCTTTCCGGTTTCTTCGCACTGATCTTCCAGGAAAAAGTTGGAAGCGTTGTGTTGTACCTTGTTCAGGGTGGATTCTGACAGTTTGCAAATATTTTTGTATGCTTACATAGAACAGCAGAATTAAAGTCACTCAAGTTCGCACCTCTGTCTACCGTCACCCCCATTGTTAACGTCTCATGCCCTGTTTGGGAACAAGCGCATGTAGCTGAGTCCTCTCCAGGTGACAGCCAAATTAACTTCCACGTGGAATATTTATTAAAGGATAAACAACACAAATGTGCTAATTGAGGCTTAAGTATATAATATTAAACTCTACAGTAACCACAATTGTTTAGAACAGTAGACCAACAAAAGATGACTTGGGGAGGAATCTTGTATCATTAACATTTAGAATTGCCAGTGCGTGGTGGTAATGAAAGGCAGACCAACTTTTAGATGGTTTTACTAGCGTTTTCAAATTCTCTACAGCAGGGGTCCCCAACCTTTTTGGCCCGAGAGACCGGTTTCATGGAAGCCAGTTTTTCCACGGGGGGTTGGGGGATGGTTCAGGTGGAATGGGAGCGACGTGGACAGCAGATGAAGCTCTGCTCGCTCACCCACCGCTCGCCTCCTGCTGCGCGGGCCCGTTCCTAACAGGTTCCTAACAGGCCGAGGGCTGATACCGGTCCACGGCCTGGGGGTTGGGGGCCGCTGTTCTACAGACAGTGCTCCCTCCCCTTCCCCCTGCACCAGGCAGGCAGTTCCCACTTGCCTGCCTTTAACTCACAACCTTTCAGCAGAAAATTCAGTGGCCTCACCCCTGGGGTTTGGATCTCAGGACCAACCTCTTCTGCTCCCACGACCCCATGACTTCTTACCGTCAAGCTAGTTTCATTGCACAGGATTCAACAGATTTAAAAAACGGAAATCCCACAGGTGGATTTTTTTCCTGCTCAAACTACCACCCTTTCCCTGGAAAGGGACCTGTGGGTATCAAAGTCCAGCTGGCATCCCTTTAGTCTCAAGGCTCAGCTTTCCCTCCAGCTCCCTGGACATTCTTTTTTTTCCTGGCATCTAAAAGTAAGGTTCTTCTCCCCTTTCGCCACTCATTTGGGAACCTGGCAAAAACGACTTTTTCTACTGCTTCCTCACATGCAGACGTTTACCTGAGTAATTTCTAAAGCCCCTGATAGTGTCCTCTGGGGCTGGCCGTGAGGTCAGATGACCTTGGCCGCCTGTCCAGGGCGCCTGCAGACGGTGCCCACGTGGGGAAAGGTCAGCTCCCGGCACCGTCTCTCCCGGAGTGTTCCCCGTCCCGGGGGCACTGCTGACTTTTCAGATTATCACGTTTCCTGGTTTGGCATCCTCAGAACGGTTGGGCCCTGGAGACTTCCAGATGTCTCTCTTTAACAATCAGAGCCGGATTTCCTGGGCAGTGCCCTCCCCACGCAAACATTCTTATTTGTCACGGCACTGCCCTCAGATTGTGCAGGAATGATTTCTAAAAGAGAGCTCCCACGCTGTTCCTAGGCTACACGACCACCCCATACACGCCTCACGTCAACCCTTGTCGGAAGATAGGGGTTTATTCGCATTTTAGAGATGGGGAAACTGAGATGCCAAGGGTTGAAATTACCCGTGGGGGTGCATGCAGCTGCCCTCAGGGACAGAACTAGGACTAAAGCTCTCCCATCCCCAATTTCTCATTCACTCATCCACCCCCGCTTCAATGAGCTTAGCTCAGGCCTGGCCTAAGCCCAGTAATCCTGGTCCCACGTGATACCTAGCATGCACTCAGCTGCGGAGTATAAACAGACACAGTGCCTTGCCTCTCAGAATTTACGATTCAAAAGTCAACGTGTACATTGAGTATCAGGATGTCTTTAGAAATAAGAAAAAGTAGCGATAGCATAGAAATAACTTGTTTCTATGACTTTGTATGTTTTTATATCAGGACATAAAAATCTGTTACCTATGAATGGCAACCACATATTTAGGAAATGGTCCAAACAAAGCTATACACCAGGGATGACAGATTTGCGGCACGTGCCCCGAGAGTCCCGGGGGATGTTTGTGGCAGATGGTGACTTCATCGTGACTCTCTTCCCACTTAGCACACAGATGCAGCCTCAGAATCTTTCCGAACACAGCACTCTTGCTCAGTCACACGTTTTCTCACCAGATTTCAACTGGATTTGCCATCTCTGCTACAAATTTTAGGTTTATTATTCGAGGAAATACAAAATGAGTGAAGAGTGGATGGTTAGCCCTTTCAGGCAGCTACTCCCTGGTCTACCTTACCTTCTCTTTTCCCACTCACACCTCCTCCCAGGCCCCAGACAAGGGCTGGAGTCAACGGATTGCAAGGAAGTGCGTAATCATGGTTTGAAACAAGTTACACACCTGAGATGTAGAAAACATTTGCAGGAGTGCCAGCATTTCACTATGGAAATGATTTATTTGCAAGATACTCCTTCCTCACACCCCAGGCCCCCGGGCCAGATAAGACTCCCTGTCACATGATTCTAATTGCCCCATCCCTTTGAGAATAGTAGCTTGAGAAGTTATTTCTCAGAGGTATTTGCCATTTCTCAGAGGACTGCATCTTGAAGACTGAGTCAAGTTGCTCAGAAATTGTTCATGGGAAAATTTCAGCCACAGGAGTAAGCGGTGAGGGAGGTACCAGCTATGTATCCCCTTCCACAATATCCTCTCTCCCTACCCTTTCAGCTTCGTCTCACTGTCAACATTAGGTAATTCCAGAGTTAAGGATCCTTGAGCCCTGTGCTGGGTTGAAATTTCACATTCCCCCAGAACCTCAGAATGTAATTAAGGTAAGGATGGAGATGATTGGGTTCAGGTGGGCCCTAAATCCAATGAGCGCGTCCTTATAAGAGAAACACGCAGCGCAAGGCCACGTGATGCGGTTACAAGCCAGGGAACGCTAAGGGTTGCGAGCAACTGCCGGGAGCCCGGAAGAGGCGAGGAGCTGTTTTCCCCTAGAACCTTCAGAGGGAGCGTGGCCCTGCAAACATCTTGAGTTTGGACTTCTGGCCTCTAAAACTGTGAGAAAATACATTTGTGTTATTTTAAGCCACCCAGTTTGTACTAATTTGTTACAGCAGCCTTAGGGCGTGATTACGCTTTCCAAGTGCTCTAACTGCCCCTAATTCTTTACTCGGGCTCTGCTCTTGGGAAAGAGGAAATCCAAACCAAAACAGTAGGTATAAATATCCTGAGATTACAGACTGGGGTACAGTCCTGCTCACGAAGCAGCTGTGGTGCCAGCACCTAGCCATTTCGCTGTAGCCTTCCAGAGCTATAGCCCATCCCCTAAGTGGCCTGCTCTAGAGCATCAGGGAGGCTGCGTGGAGGCTGAAGGCCCACAGCAGCTTTAGGAGCTCGGCCAATGGCTTGAGAAAGATGGGGGCAACCGTGGGCTACTGGGTGCTGGAAGTAGGGTCATAGAAATGTAAAAACACAGGATCCTTTTTGTAAACAGATCTTTAACAGGCGTAATCACCAGGTGCTCTGTTTCACGTGTACGGCCGTTGGCTGTGAGGATACAGTTAATCAGAGCATTTTGTCCGAGAAAACTGCTTTGACAATTAATAGCTCAGAAGGCAACACAAAGGTACTTTTCTTTCTCTTGTTTGATATATTTTTCAAGGTAACATTTCTTACTATTTTTTGAGAGCTCCTGGGTGCAACCGTGATTTTGTCTTTAGGGGGAAAAATCCTCAAGCCACCTTGCCTTTTCCTTAATTTACAATCATCACTGAAAATAATCGGAAAACTTTAGCGACTTACGCTGTATGTTTCCAGAAACTCAAATAACCGATTGGCCAATACTCCTTCATCCCCTTTGGAAAAGAAAAATCCCTTTTCCAATAAAGCAGTGTCCCCATGAATGATGACTTTCTTCTCCCTGGCACTGTTTATTCCCCTCTGGTGGATGGGAGAGGGGCCATTTTCAGAGCACTGGTAGATTCTAGACAGGACAGCCACCTGGTGTCCTGTGCTCCCAGCCAGCAGGGGGCCTGCAGGGGCTGGTGTCTGAAGACATCAGGAATAGAGGGAACAACGGAAGCACATGAAAAGGAGGACAGGACATCTGCCAGCAGAGTCTCTGTGTCCTTGGGTTGCTGCATTTTCAGCCACCTTCTTCCCCGGAACAAAGCCTACCTATATCTGCTCATCTGCCTATTTGCCGCTAGTGCCTCTCTAAGGATGACTCAGGGGCACTGGGGAGCCGAGGCCTTTCTGCAGGCTGGCACGGCAGCCGTTCGATCTCTGTAGCAACGATATGCAGGTGGAGGAGGAAGGCCTGACTGAGTGGGGAGAGAAGGCAGTGAGGCCTCTGGCCTTTCCAAGAAAGGCAGCCGGTGATGTCATGCCAAACGAAAGACCGATTGAAATCTTGGGGCTGCTCGCGCCTCTTTTCTAGTAGGATCCACTACCCATCCCACTAACAGAAGAGCTACAGGAAAGCACAGAAAATGGCTGCATTATTGCCACCTGCTAAAGGGGGTTCAGGAAGGGCCATTGTGTACTATCAAGATATACACCACACATATGCTCTATTGTCATGATTTCTTTATTTTTTTATTAATTAATTTATTTATTTTTGGCTGTGTTGGGTCTTCACTGCCGCGCGCGGGCTTTCTCCAGTTGAGGCGAGCAGGGGCGACCCTTTGTTGCGGTGCACGGGCTTCTCATTGCAGTGGCTTCCCTCTGTTGCAGAGCACACGCTCTAGGCGTGCGGGCTTCAGTAGTTGTGGCATGTGGGCTCAGTAGTTGTGGCTCGCGGGCTCTAGGGCGCAGGCTCAGTAGTTGTGGTGCACGGGCTTAGTTGCTCTGCGGCATGTGGGATCTTCCCGCACCAGGGCTCGAACCCGTGTCCCCTGCATCGGCAGGTGGATTCTTAAGCACTGTGCCACCAGGGAAGTCCTTTATTTTCATGATTTCTGAACCATATTTTGATGAACTGGAGTGATTTATCGGTTACATTCCGAATAGAGGTTAATTTGCCCCACCCTGGGTTTCATATTGCCCAGGATGCAGTGTGGAGATTCAGTCACCCCAGAAGGATGGTACCTCCCACAACGTCAAGAGAGACTCCCGGAGCTGCTCAGGAAACTGCCATTGTATAGGGTGGGGGGAGGGGGCAGGAGCCCCATGGGGCAGTGGCCATGACCTAGTCTGGATCTTGACCCGGCTCTTCTACTAACTAGCTATTAACTACTAAGTAGCTGTCAGCCGCGGAAACGTCCCTCCCTTGGGCTCTGGTTAGCTCACCTGCTGGATGGAAAAGCTTCCTGTGATTGCCCAGGTGCCAGCTCTTCCTAATATTTCCTGATCTTGAAACCCTTTAAGCATCCAGGTTACCCTCAGACCACTGGACAGAGGCCCAGTGGATCTCTTGGATGGTTCAAAACCTTCCTAGCCCTGGAAAGCTCATAAATGAGAAAGAAGAGAACTGTGTAGCTGGCTGGTTGCCCCTTCCTAACGCTTGAACAGCCACCTTCCTGAGGAGTGGAGAAAACAAATCAGTCAGAAATAAGGGGTAACAGTTCAGGTCAGAAAAGGATTTGCAAGGACAGCTGCAGGAGGGCTGTGGAAGACGATGAGGCCTGTGGATTTCCTCTTCATAAACGGTCACAAAACGAGAGAAGCAAACTAATAATCATGTTGTCTACGGCATGATTCTGTCAACTGCAGCTGAGAAGGGGCGGGAAGAGAAAAATGCTACCCTCGGCTTCCAATTATGCGATGCTAACTGTTTAAATTTTATTGAGTAAATAATTATCTCTGCGGGTTGAACAAAAAAACACAACACAGGGCTTCCCTGGTGGCGCAGTGGTTGAGAGTCCGCCTGCCGATGCAGGAGACACGGGTTCGTGCCCTGGTCCGGGAGGATCCCACGTGCCGCGGAGCAGCTGGGCCCGTGAGCCATGGCCGCTGAGCCTGTGCGTCCGGAGCCTGTGCTCCGCAACGGGAGAGGCCACAACAGTGAGAGGCCCGCATACCGCAAAAAAAAAAAAAAAAAAAAAAAAAAAAAAAAAAAACACAACACAGCATAACACCCGTTAGTCATCTGTCTGAGGTAAGGCTTAAATATGTATATTTAACATATGCGTTTTTCTATTCAGCGCCTTGATGCAGAGCAAGGCGTGGGCTATTCATACCTCCAGTGGGTAAATGACTAGTCCTTTTGATACATTAGGTTTTTGTTTTCATCTCTTATTAGAATTTTTGTTTGGGGTTTTTAATTTATTTTGAACCAAAGGCCACAATGTAGGGGAACATACAGGTTTCTCAATGTGACCTAGGTGAGAACTGGGTGTGTTTTGTAGAAGAGATGCAAACCCAGTGAGGTGTCCCTGGGTCCAGCTCACAAGGAACCAGGTAAGTACGTGAATGTGCCTGGAACAAGAAGGGAGGCGGACAGTAGAGCTTCAGACGCACTGGTTTTTGTTTTTTTTTTTTTTGTTTTTTTTTTTTTTTTTGTGGTACGCGGGCCTCTCACCGTCGTGGCCTCTCCCGTTGCGGAGCGCAGGCTCCAGACGCGCAGGCTCAGTGGCCATGGCTCACGGGCCCAGCCGCTCCGCGGCATGTGGGATCTTCCCGGATCGGGGCACGAACCCCCGTCCCCTGCATCGGCAGGCGGATTCTCAACCACTGCGCCACCAGGGAAGCCCACTGGTTTGTTTTTTAAAGAGTAGTTAGAAGCCCTCTTATAATGTCTCTGCTGGGCTGAAAACGAAGGCTTTGTGGACAATAATAGCAGATGCAATGTCAAGAGAAAGTGGAGAGGTGAGCAGTACTTTTCCCTTTTGCTTATAAGTCCAATCAAAGCCTGTGTGTGTGGTTGATGTCGATCCAGCTGTTGGTTTAAACCACAGCTCTCTCTGATTAACAAATAAAGGAATGGATCGTCCTCTGGGGGCGCTGGCCTCTGATGTAAGGTTTCCTGCTCTGGAGCTGTTCTTGGTCATGACCACATCTGGGTCTTCTTGCCCAGCTGGTACAGGTTTAGGGCATTTAAATTGCCATGGCTGGAAATGGGGGTGATAATGGAGACTTGGGGCTAAAAACAGTAGAGACCTGTCTGTCCTAGCCCAGTGGGGGGCTGTGGAGGCTGGCAGTGAGATGCTGGAGAATGCAGAGACGGGTTCCCCTGGTGAAGATGGAAGAGGATATGTTGTCTTGCTTTAGACAAGTTTAGATAAAGCTGAGCCATTTGATGATGACAGGGAAGAACTTTCATGGAAACCTTGGGCTACGGGTGGATTACCTCATCATAGGACGACACTCCTTCAAGAACCCCTTCCTCTTGGTTTGCTGCTAAGCTTAGTTCCTCATGGGAAAAGAAGGAAAAATATATAGGTTTTTGTGCTTGCTTCACCTTTGTTGACGAAGCCGTCTAGTTCCAGTTTGAATCTTCTGAAAGTGTGAATTGGTGGCTGTGGATGCCCACCCAGGTGTTCTTTACCTGGCCCGCACACCTGTCCCCCAACTGCTCAGGTCACCGGGGAGCTGCCTTGCCTCAGAGGCTACCCCCTGCTCCCCGAATCCTGCTGTCCCTGCCAGCAGCAGCCTGATGAACTGCCAGGGCACAATGGCAGGGGTACAAAAAGCCGGTCCCCTTACATCAAGATGGCACAGCTCTGCCCTGCAGCTTGTGTTCCAGAGCTTTCTTCAAGTTGAATGTGAACTTAGATCCCAATAATTCCTTGGAGAGCTTTGTGCAGGAGGTCCTGGTGGCCTGGACAAAACATCCCAGCCTTCTGGCTAGAATCCTGCCTTCAGGACTGGAGGCCTGATTCCCTCCTTGGTGAGGGAGCTGCTTAAGATTTACTCTGACTGTGTTGGGGAAAGTAGTATCTGCCCTGCATAACCAGCTAACGCCAACGTGCAGCTTTGTAGGAGAATGGTCCTGGGAATCGAGTGAAGCAGCTGACACAGGGAGAACAGCACGGTCTCCAAGAAAAGACTTGTTACCAAAGCCAGAGCTTAAGGCAGTAATAACAACTTGGATTTATAACAAGAACTATTTGTACATAATTACTAAAATCTTGATTGCACATTCAACAGTACACTTAAATTAGAGGCAAACCAAATCTGGTAACAGAATCTTATTGCAAACAGTCACCATTTAGCCCTTTCCTGCAATAATCTGGGATTTTGTAGAGCACATCTCAGTATACTGAGCATTGCCTTTGATGGCCATGGTTCATCCTCATCCTTAAGGAGCTCCTGGTTGAAGGCATGAAACAGTGAACATGATATAATGGCCGTTCTTTAAGTACAGACTGAGATAGGAACAGGGACAGGGGTACAAATAAATCAGACAGAAAAGGTCAGGGAAAACATCAAAGGCGAAGGACTAGGGGAAGGAGAGGATTCCAGATACAAGAGAAGGCATGCCAGGCAAGCCGGGATGGAAGGAGCTTTAGGGTCACTTGTGAGCTGCATTTTACAGTTAAATTCAAATTTAAATTCATAAGCCCTGACTGCATATGGGCATTTAAGGTGTGATTGCCACCTGGCATCATCCCTTGCTATCCTGCAAGGCCCCAGGACCTGCCCCCTACTACCTCTTGGACCCCCGCCCCGTCTTTCCACCCATACAGACCTCTTTTCCAGGAGGTCAGATTTATCCAGTGCATCCCCACCCCTACCTCTGGACCACGATACTCACTGTTCCTTTGGCCTGAAATGCTTCTCCCCCCCAGTATTTTCACGGGCTGTTCCTTCATCTCTTTCAAATCTTTACACAAATGTCAGTTTCTTGGCGGGGACTTTTCTGTCCTATTTAAAATACAGCTGTACTCACACCTGGCATTCTCTATCCTTTTCCCCTGATTTATGGTTTTCAAAGTATTATGCTATGTATTTTATTTGTTATCCATTTTGTAACCTGTGTGTGGGCAAGGACTTTTGTCTGTTTTGTTCACTGCTGTACTCCCCTGGCCTAGAACAGTAATTGACTTGTGGTCAAGATTCGATAAATGTTCAAGGATTAAATAAAAATAATCTCTTCAGCTATACTAATTTTCTCTTTTACCTACTCAATGGAGGTGTGTTTTGTTAACTTTTATAATTTTTCATTTTTCAAATTTTTTTCCCCATAATCTTCCTGGTCATTTTATAGTCTCTTATTGCTTACTTATTTTGTGATTCCTTTGTTCTGCCTTTAAACATTGATACATCATTATTTTATATTTTTCTGTCCGATTAATTCATTAACCTGAAGGAAGGGAGTTGGACTCTGTGGTTCATAGTTTCTGCTGATTCTCACGCATAGTGGCCTGTTTGCCTGTATTTTTTCATGTTGGTTGATTCTGAGCTCATTGGTTGATCTTAATCTGGGGGACTCCCGAGGGCCTAAGATGGGGATGCTTTTATCCCGAGGGGACTCAAGCATCCCAGACTAACTCGCATCTCCATTTCCCTTCCCCCCCCCATCCCCTTTCACTGCGGCCTTGGCTTGGCCTGACTGTGGCAGAGCTCAAGGCAACTCTGCCTTCCTTATTGGCTTGTTCCCCAGTGTTCCCACTCCGGGTTCAACTCACTTTCTTTCCCCCTTAACATGAGCCCCACAATGCAGTAAAAAGTCTGTTGTACACAGGAGTTAGGTGTTGGATAGGATACAGTGCTGCTAGACTACATCTCGTTGGTCCTTCTCCTAGGCACTTCCATTGAATTCTAAGCTCTAGTTGGGCTGGTGCTGAAACTGTCTCACGCCTCTTGGTTACCTCTCAACACAGTGCTTCATAAACAGGAAGTGTCCCATTTATAACTCCTGGTGTGTCGGCTAACGTTAAACATCAAATCGGGCAAATCGGCACGCTTCCGTCGTGCTCCTTTATGTCAGTGCTCTAGTTCCGTGTGGCATGGCCTTCCCTAATTGTTTGAGCTTGAATTATTCTAAAGAGCTTCCTCCCTTCACTCACGAGGATTAATGCAATATGGCTGGTACGGTCTCACCCGCCACCTCCGAGCCTGCTGCCAGCCGTGGTTTGGAGTGGCTGGGCCTGCATCCCGGAGGCCTGTTTGTTTGTCCTAGTATTCATTACTACTTGGCTCTCCTCCCACTGGCTGCCAGTGCAGAGTTATTTATATCAAATCAGGGAAGCCTTGGTGAGCTTTGCCGTGGTAACTCACATCCTCAGAATGCCTTGCCTCCCTGAGGGCTTCACACGTGGTATCCTCGCAGGAAACCCCTACCCGGTGGCCCAGGGGGATCTCCTGGCTTCCCTGGGAAGTGGCAGCTGCTCCGTCCATCTGCTGGGCCGATAGGGCCTTTGCATTTAGATTAAGAGCTCTGGCCCACAAAACATACAGTGGAACTTATCCAAAGAGGTTGTGTCAGCTGAGTCACGGAGAATAGCATTTAAACTGCCGTCCTGGGGAAAGGAGAGTGTCTCCCAGGGTGCAGCTAGAGCGCTGAGTCACGCCTCTCAGCCCAGTGTTACCTGCTCTGTGTCAGTGTCAAAGCTTCCAGAAGGAGACACTGCTTAGAAGCCACCAGTCTCCCCCATCCCAGGCCTGCTCCGTGAGCTCTGCAGTTCTGAGACCCACGTGCATCCCCTCCCCTCCCCTCCCCGACCCCGCACCGCCCGGAATGATCGAGGCTCATCAATGTCACATTCTGGCTTTAATTCATCAGCCCTCATTTTTTTCCCAACCAATACAGCTTCATTACAGTCAGCGTTTCACAGTTAGACACAGGATAAACCCAAGCGAAGGTCCTCTGATGTCCTGGCAGCAGTCTAACTCAATTAACAAATTAACACGAGTCTACAGGCACAGGTCGCTCAAGAAATTAGATCAGCCCTGAAAGAAACCAGGCTGGGGGCAGGGGAGGGTCGATAATCATTTTAAAGGAAACGGAACAGACCGTTGAAGGTCAAATCCATACTCTTGTTGTTGGTGCCCCCAGCAAGCAGCCTCGGAGATATGACACTGAGGAAAGGGCCGGTAGAGAGAATGCATGGCCTGGTAAAATTCTGTGCTGAAAATAAAATTTCAAATCAAATTAATTTGCAAGTCGGCCCCACACTGTCAAATCACTATGCAGGGAAGCTGCTCCGAGGACAGCTGCTTCATCCTCTATCCTCTGGGAAGGAGTTTCTGCCAGGGGAATATTGACATTGCTCCACTAGCCCAGTGTTGAAATTCAGAAGGTGCAGAGAGGTGGCCAGTGTGGGCGGCAAGTGTCAAAACATTCGTTTTGAAACACCCACGGTGACCAGCATCACAGGCTCTGTGTCAGACAGAATCATCGGTGCTGCTTAGCATCCATGGAAGATTGTTCGGATTCTCCCAGTAGGAGAAGACCATTCCAGCTCTAGTAGAGCAAAACTGGCTTATTTTTCTCTTCAGGGCAGCACTTGTCTCGGTGCATTGTAATTGGTCAATTTTCCCTTTGCTCTGAAAGATTCCCTCCTCGTTCTCACAAGCTTAGTCAGAATAAATATTACAATTTGGACTTTAAGCTTAGAACAACCAGAGGTTAACTATCCCATCATTTTCCTTTCTGGAGAAAAGTAAATAGATTGTGGTTTGTGAGAGGTTCTCCAGAACTTGATGACGTTCTTTGATAGAGAAACTGTTCTTGTAGACCGGCAGCTCAGTCCAAAGATGAAACCTGATGACGTAATTTTTATTCATTGGTGAACCATTTTAAGGGATTTATTTCATTTGATTTTTATCATAGAACATGAAAAAATCAGGAATAAAAAACCAAAACCTTTGAAATTTGATTAACGTTATCTGTTTCTCTCCTGTTCCCAAGCCTTCAACGTTCCCCCTCTTAATTATCGGCAATTGATCTCACTGCTCCACCTAGAAAACAGAAGTTCGTTTCTGATTCCTTCTGTGTCCGCCCCCCCCAATCTATTAGGCTGCCTGCATTGGTCCCCTCTTGCTTCAGTTTCCTCCCATTACTCTGATGACCTGTCCTTCCTCCCCATACAAGGTATCCCATCCTCTCCTATCTACTCAAATCTTTGCTCCCATGAGTCTCTGCTCTCTTTGGAGCACTGGGTCCTTCCCACGAGCATACAAATCTGCCGTCATATTTCCTCTTTTAAAAAACCCTGCTGACCCCATGTCCCCTTCCAGCCACAGTCTCACTACTCTGCTTCCCCTTCACCTCCTTTCTTCCCATTTTCTGCTAAACCCACTTAAACCAGCCTTTTGTTCTCATTACAACAGTGCAGCCACTCTTGTCTAAGTCACCGTATGGTCACCAGTGCCAAAGTCCATGCAGCATCCAGTGTCTGAGTTGAGGGTGGTATCTCTACCGGGCCAGTTCTGGGAAATGACTTGGGGCATCTTTCCTGTTTCAGAAGCCATTGTCCAAGCCTGGTTCTCTAACCTTCTGAAAGGTGTTGGCATCCTTTTAATAAATTCCATTTTGGACTACATTAGCTAGAGCTGGTTTCTGATGTTTGTAGTCAAGAGCCCTGAACTGATTCATTGGGGGAGCTAGACTGACTTGGTTCTGTGGAGTCATTCCTGGAATACAATGATTTGGGGGGATTTCTCCAGCCTGCGTACCACTTGGAGGGGTGGAGTAGTATTGTAGTTCCATCTGCTGAGGGCTGAAGAATGGCCTCTTACCACCATCAAGACAAACCAGCCTCTCTTCCCAAGAGTGCCTCTCTTCCTCCATTTCAGGGTTGACCACGTTCGTTCTGTCCAGATTTGGCCATTCAAAAATGGGGCAAACAACCTAAAAACTAAAGTGAGCAGATGATACGAACAGGAAGGGGTTCATAGAAGCAGCACCAATGGCCAATAAACACATGCAAAGATAGTAATTAGGGACATGCATATTAAAACCCATCAGATTAACAAAACTAAGTCTGGTAGTACTGAGCTGATGAGGCGTGGGGCCAGGGGAACTAGAAGATACAGCTCTCTTGAACAGCAAATGGGCAGTAATTAGAAAAGTTAATGCTGTGCAGACCTTTTGACCACAGCTGTACAGAAACCTGAAGGAACGTGCACAAGAATATACGTAGCATCGTTGTTTTTTAACGATGATAAACTAGAAACCACCTAAATATTCATCCTTAGAGAGTGGATGAATGGTATATACATACAAAGAAGTATTAACAGCAGCAAAAATCAATGAACTTGAGCTACGTGTTCAACATGAATAAGTTTCACGGACAGCATGTGGAACAAAACAAGTTACAGAAAGAAGCATTCAGTATCCTTGTAAAAGTTTTTAAAAAAGGGAAGAAATGCTACATTTTGTTTAGGGATACAAATGTGCACAGCAAAGTATAAGATACATGGGCACGATGGACACTAAATTATGAATAATTGTTATTTCTGGGTACAGGGGTGTGAAGGTGGAAAGAGGAGGTACGGTAATGAGTAAAAGGCTTTTATGTTTAACAAGTTGGGTTGTGTGTTCACCTTTTTCACATATCTAAAATATTTCATAGTAAAAACTTAATGAAACAAAGGGATTAGGAAGAAGGGGTCAGCCAGAGAGGGTTTCTCAGGTCACTCAGGGGCAGCTACGGGTTTTGCAAACAGTGATTTTTCTAGAAGTTGCCTCTGGATTAATTTGGCCAACATTTCCACCAACATCACCCCATTTCCTGTTTCATGAACTAATGATTCTGTTGATATGAAATCTTCCTCCTGCAGCTTAAATTACATGATTTGTTGAGAGGAAATGTGAGCAGCTAACAATCACTTTGGTTCATTTCATCTTCTCCTTTCCATCTCTTTCCTGTTATGGATTGGATTTGTTTTGGAGAAAAAAAATAGGTAACTGATTTCTGGCAATGTTTTCTTTCTTCTTTCTGAGTTCTTGGTCTTGTGCTCACTGGCCTTCTCCAGCAGCAGGGAAAGAAACAAAGCATTTGTTGTTGTTTTTTTTTTGCGGTACGTGGGCCTCTCACTGTTGTAGCCTCTCCCGTTGCGAAGCACAGGCTCCGGACACACTGGCTCAGCGGCCACGGCTCACAGGCCCAGCCTCTCCGCGGCATGTGGGATCTTCCCGGACCGGGGCACGAACCCGTATCCCCTACGTCGGCAGGAGGACTCTCAACCACTGCGCCATCAGGGAAGCCCGAAACAAAGCATTTGAATAAGAGAGGAGGTAGGCTGCTATTGCAGGCTTATCGACATCATTGTCCTGTAACAAAAATGATGGGAAAGTTCCATAGCCCGTCCATATCAGGACAATGGCCTCTTTCTCCATGAAGAGTCCATCCATAGGTTGGGCAGTTGTAATACAAGGGTAAGACAACACTACGATGTGGAAAGGACACAAGTACAAACTCTCTGGAAGTGAATTACTCTTTATCAAATCCTTTCAAATGCCCGTGCCCTTTAATTCCACTTTTAGAACACTAACCAAGGGAAACAATCAAATGTTATCAAATATTTATGCCCCCAAATTAAAAAACCTAAAGTTCCCAAACAAGGGCCAGTTAATAAAATTATAGAAAATCCAAATAACGTACAATTAAGCAGCCATCGAATATGATATGCATAAGAGTGACAGAGGAGATATAAAAACAATTTAATTGGAAGAAGCAGGATATGAAACTATAACTACAATATCAACTCTATTCTATACATTAATCTACCATCTGTCTATGCAGATACATAGGAGAAAATCAGAAATAAAATATATAGGACTGTTAGCAGTAGTGATCCCTGGGTAAAGAAAGGGATCATAGAAATTTTAAAATATACTGTAATGGTTTTGCCAAAGTTTTATACAATGCCTATGTATTCCTTTAAAAATTAGGGGAAAATTTATTAAAAGAAAAGCACATTGGATTGAGAAACAGGTAAACGAGGTGGGTTAGAGAATGCTCTTCCACAATTCTCTTCTGGGTCTCCTTGTTCCAGGCTGTAAGCAGAGACCTTAATATCCCTTCCTTTCCCTGGTAGGGAAGCCTGAACTGTATTTGACAAGATGCTGGAGGCTCAGTGTGGACAACTTTGAGAGTATAAACTCCAGAGAGATCCATTCATGGGTGGGGCGGCCGGGGGTGCGGGGTCCCCAGTACAGTGAGTTTTACCTCCAGGAGCTTGATCAGCTTCCTCTTGCTTCCAGCCGGGGTGGGGGAGGGAAAAAGGGACCATTCTGAAATACACCAGAGCCTTCTGTTCTTAACAGAGCTTCTGCCCTCAGGGGAAACTAGTTAACCAGAGCCTAACCAACTGACCTGGGGAAGGGAAATACCCAACTCCAGGCCACTCTAGTCATGCTCTCCCACTTAAGGGGGGAGAAAAAAAAAGTGAGAGGCACTTGTGAAGTTCACAATCCGTAGGCACAGGCCCCTGAAGACTGAGACCTAATTGTAGGACCATCGACCATAGCCTCCCCTCCTGCTGCACCTCACCACCACATTAGCCTGTTTGGGGACGTCCCTGGCGGTCCAGTGGTCAGGACTCCTTGCTCTCACCGCTGCGGCACCAGGTTCCATCCCGGGTTGGGGGACTAAGATCCCACAAGCCGTGCGGTCCGGCCAAAAAACCCCACAAAACCCTGTTTACATCAATTCCTTTGACCCAGTATATCACGTCTGGCTATCAAGAAAAAAACTGTAAGGTATGCCAAAAGGCAAAAACAAACAAACAAACAAACAAAAAACACACAATTTGGAGACACAGAACAAGTATCAGAACCAGACATGATAGGTATGTGGGGATAATCAGACGGGAAATTGTAAACAACTATGATGAACGTGCTAAGGGTTCTAGCGGATAAAGTGGACAGCACATAAGAGCAGGTGGGCGACATCCACAGAGAGATGGAAATCCTAAGAAAGAACCAAAAAGAAATGCTAGAGATTAAAAAATCACTAACAGAAATGAATGCTTTTGGTGATCTTATTAGTAAACTGGATATGGCTGAGGAAAGAATCTCTGAGCTGGAGGGTATGTCAGTAGAATCCTCTTAAAACTGAAAAGAGGGGCTTCCCTGGTGGCGCAGCGGTTGAGAGTCCGCCTGCCGATGCAGGGGACGCGGGTTCGTGCCCCGGTCCGGGAGGATCCCACGTGCCGTGGAGCGGCTGGGCCCGTGAGCCATGGCCGCTGAGCCTGTGGGTCCGGAGCCTGTGCTCCGCAACGGGAGGGGCCACAACAGTGAGAGGCCCGTGTACCGCCAAAAAAAAAAAAAAAAAAAAACTGAAAAGAGAACTTTTTTTAAAAAAAGAACAATATTCAAGGACTGTAGGACAACTACAAAAGGTATAGCATAATGAGAATATCAGAAGGGGAGGGGGAAAAGGTAGAGGAGAAGTATTTGAAACAATGACTGAGAATTTCCTCAAATTAATATCAGACACCAAACCATAGATTTAGGAAGCTCAGAAAACCAAGCAGGATAAATGCCACCCCCAAACTACATCTAGGCATATCATTTTCAAATCACAGCAAGTAAGAAATTAAGGAAAAATTCCCGGACTTCCCTGGTGGCACAGTGGTTAAGAATCCGCCTGCCAATGCGGGGGACCCAGGTTCGAGCCCTGGTCCTGGAAGATCCCACATGCCGCGGAGCAACTAAGCCCGTGTGCCACAATTACTGAGCCTACATTCCAGAGCCTGTGAGCCACAGCTATGGAGGCTTTGTGCCACAACTACTGAAGCCTGCACACCTAGAGCCCGTGCTCTGCACCAAGAGAAGCCACCGCAATGAGAAGCCCACGCACCACAATGAAGAGTAGCCCACGCTCACCGCAACTAGAGAAAGCCCGTGCACAGAAAGAAAGACCCAACACAGCCAAAAATAAGTAAATTTATTTTTTTAAAAAAGTGAAGGAGAAACAAATACCTTCTCAGACAAACAAAAACTGAGAATTTGTTCCTAGTAAACCTGCTGTGCAAGAAATGTTGAAAGAAGTTCTTTAGAGAGAGGGAAAATAATCCAGGTCAGAAACTTGGATCTGCATAAAGAAAGGAATAACATCAACACTGAAGGAAGAATAAGTGAAGATAACATAAACTTTTATTCTTCTTATTTTTTTTTTTTTTTTTTTTTTTTTTTTTTTGCGGTATGCGGGCCTCTCACTGTTGTGGCCTCTCCCGTTGCGGAGCACAGGCTCCGGACGCGCAGGCCCAGCGGCCATGGCTCACGGGCTTAGTTGCTCCGCGGCATGTGGGATCTTCCCGGACCAGGGCACGAACCCGTGTCTCCTGCATCGGCAGGCGGATTCTCAACCACTGCGCCACCAGGGAAGCCCTCTTCTTATTTTTAATTGCTCTAACAGTTAACATTTTGTTCAAAAAAATAATAGCAACAATGTATTCAATTATATATGCTTGTGTGCATGTGTATGTGTATATATATATATATATATATACACACATATATACTTATATATAAGTGGAATGAATGACACCAATGATACAAGGGACAGGAGGAAAGAATTAGGATTATTTCGTTCTTATAAGGTACTCGGTATACCTGTGAAGTGGTATAGTGTTATTTGAAAGGGAGCTTGGATTCACTGTAAAAGTATACTGCAAGTTCTACACCACACATCCAGCCTTCTGCAGGGGCATAGTTTATTTAACTGTCTGGTCCATCTTTATTACTCATGACACACCATCATACAAGTGACTCATAAAAATTGGATGCAAAGGAGGGTAGTGTCATTTTTAATCCCTTTAATGCAATGTAATGGGGAAATGAATCATTTATCACAGCAGACAGTTGAAAACCACTCAGAAAGAGTGATCGCTCCTTCCTGAAACTTGTCAGCGGAAGGCTCATTCCCACAGTTTTCTGAAATCTTTGCATCTTTTACATCTTTGGCAAAGGAAACATCAGATAATTTAAATAGCAAAGTTTGGGGGTTCTTTTGTCTGTTTTTCATTCTCAAGCTTCCTCATCAAGGGTCCTAAGAAACAAACGGAAAACGGAATGCAGGGGAGTTGGGCGTTCTGCAGCTGTCAGCATTTCGGGACTTCACTGCAGTGTGAAAAGAGAATAAATTACCTGCTAGCTATCCAGAAGAGAAGGCCCAAGTCTAATTCAGTACCCATATTTAACAAATACTCTTCTCATCTCTAATGAGGACCTCAGAATTTTATTTTTATTTTTATTTTTTTTTTGCGGTACGCAGGCCTCTCACTGCTGTGGCCTCTCCCGTTGCGGAGCACAGGCTCCGGACGCGCAGGCTCAGCGGCCATGGCTCACGGGCCCAGCCGCTCCGCGGCACGTGGGATCTTCCCGGACTGGGGCACGAACCCGCGTCCCCTGCATCGGCAGGCGGACTGTCAACCCCTGCGCCACCAGGGAAGCCCTACCTCAGAATATTTTGCAAAGGGAATTGAAAGTTCACAGTGACCCAGGGAATAGACATAGTTCAGCTAAATTTGCAACAAAGTAGGGCAAGAAGCATAGGAGACAGGGCCAGGTCAGCCAGTTGGGCTATCCAGATTGGCCGGGCCCCTGCTCCAGCACCTTCCCAAGGCTGCTCGGCCGGAACAATCACACCACGGTCGCTCCGTGCAAGTATATCAAATATCACTACCCTGAGAATGCACTAATCGTCTCTGAGGCTCGTCCTGGTCCCCAGCAAACCCATGCTGGTGCTTGCACTGTTCACGCTCAGCACAGAGAAGCAGCCCAGCAGATGCCACTGTCAAGAGCCACCACACTGCCTTCAGGAGCACAGCCAAGGCGACATTGTGGCAAAGCGGCCACTGGCTGCAGAGACTGATGCCACCGGTATTATGTGGAAGGCTCCTGCTGCTATGATAAGTCGCCAGCTTACCAAGTGAGGAGATTGGATCTGCTCCAGGCAAACCTAAAACCCCCCAAAATAACCAACCAACAACAGGGGGGAGTCGTTAAAGCTACTGAAAGCGAACGTCTCCAGCCTTGTTGGTGCATTATGGATTCACGTGGCAAAGCACAAGAATGTTTCCGAAGGGTTTTCGATTCAAGGATAAATAGTGGTTCCAGGAGTCTGTCCCTTCAGCGTCCAGGCCCGGGAGAGCTTCCAATAAAGAATCTAATAGGCTGACATGAGTTACACAAATCCAGCCGCTCTTTGCTAACTTTCATTGGCCAACTTCTTCCACCTTTTGTCAACAGGGTGTGAAAATGGGTGGACGGGCCCCAGAACATTGCATGTCACCTCCATCAACGCTGGGGCCGCTTTTGCTCACTGCTTTCTCCAAAAGATCTGTGTGGAGATGGCATGATGAACTGTGCTCTCCATGGGGCTTCTATGCCTCCCCATCGGCCCTCCTGCCTCCCACTTTGGGATGCCTGCTGCCCTGGAGGACACAGTCCCTCCCTCCCTCAGGTTTGGAGTACGTGATAGAATTTCTTCTCCTTTGCATTCTGTCAGCAGTTTGTTGGGTGTCTGCTGTGTGTCCAGTCCAAAGCAAAAGGAAAGGCTTAGGTATACTGAGTTCTGGAAAATGTCTTATGTTACGTAGGTCCACGTATTTCATATAGAAGCATCCCTCAGTATTCAACTCTATTCACTTCCTGAGTTTTGGAAAGTGATGGCAAGAAATTAGTTCTCAAGGGGTGTTCTGTCTCCAAACAGCCTTATTTCCGAAAAATTTTATCTAAATCATTCAATTCCTGAGTAATGAAAAATAGCATATCATAGCTAGTGGGAAGCTGCCGCATAGCACAGGGAGATCACCTCTGTGCTTTGTGACCACCTAGAGGGGTGGGATAGGGAGGGTGGGAGAGAGGGTGATGCAAGAGGGAAGAGATATGGGAACATATGTATATGTATAGCTGATTCACTTTGTTGTAAAGCAGAAACTAACACACCATTGTAAAGCCATTATACTCCAATAAAGATGTTAAAAAAGAAAAAGAGAAAGAACATATCAGAAAAAGGAGGAATTGATAAGATGCTTCCAGAAGAGCTAGCAAACCAACATCACAGCACAATATTAGTTATCTCCCTAAGGCTTTATTTCCAATTTTTAAAAACATTAATTTGATACAGGGTCCCTCTCAGGAATGGATTTTTATGTATTTGTTAAAAATGCTTTATTGTGTCAAATATTAAAAATAACCATAACCAAAATATTAAATCTTTAAAAATAATTCAAAATTCCCATGACCTAACAAACCAACCATTTCATTTGCCATATTTCCTACTAGTCTTTTTTTAATGTATTCCTATCTTATACATAACTGCACAACATAGATGGAATTTTATTGTCTTTCTCCCATTTTTACCTTAAATCATAAGCATAAATCACAAATTTCCCATTTTTACCTTAAATCATAATCATCTATATAAATTTCATGCTTATGAATGTTTACTGATTCATGGTATTTAATCTAGTAAATATGCCGTAATTTACCTACCATTATTTGCTGTTATAAATATCTGCAATAAAGATCTTCACATATCATTTTTTCCTTTGGTGGAATATTTCCTTAGGAAAATTTCTACAATTAGGATTATTGGTCTAAAGTGGCTTTAAATATTATTTTATTATTTTTGGTAAATTAAAATGTGTTTTATTTGGAAAATTTCACAACAGCTTTTGAGATCATGGGGGCACGAGGGTACTGCAAAACCCAAGGCTGGTGATCCTAGTGGCTGGCGTTGAGTCTGGTCAAGCTATATCACTGGCATAAGGACATACCAGGCTGACCTTTACACACAAAGGAGAGATTTTAGGAGGCAGACAGAAAAAGAGACTCACATCTAAAACAATACAGACATGGCATACAAATGACTAGGCTAGAAAAATGATCTTTTGCCTTCATTGATTTTTGTTTTCTTCTGTTGTACAGCATGTTATGCAAATAGAGTTCCCAGCTTTCATTTATCTGTGACTCATCAGAAAATCTTTTCAACTATGTTCAGAGCCAGCAGTGGGCCTTATAAAAAATAGGCACTCAACAAATATTTGTTGAATTGAATTGAAGGGAAATGAATTTTTATAATTTAAAAATTTTCCGATTTTTGCAGCGGGCATATAGCGTGAGCAAGAAATAGACCACTGTTGCTGTAGGCACAGAGATCTGGGGGGTTTTTGTTACTGAGCATAACCAAGACTCTCTGGGCTGATATACCACTTGTCGTGTGCTTTCTATGAAAAATGGCTAAATGTACAAAGGTATTGCATCATTGTTTATAGTTGCAAAATAAAAGAAACTGGAAATCATTAAGTAAAGGATGCAATTCCACTCAATTTATTATATAATCATTAAAATGAATGCTTATAAAGACCTTGAAATTACATGGAGAATTCTTATAGTGTAAGATTAATTTTAAAGGGAAGACAATATAGATATAGATACATAAAAACATGGTTAACATTACATTAAAATTTATACATATGGAAAAGAAATAAAAGCAATGCAACAAAATAGCGATAGCTTTAAATCTGAGAGAAGAGTTGATTTTTGTCCTTTTTTCTACTTAATTTTCTAAGTGTCTTTTTTGTTTGTTTTTTATAAATGTAGCTTATTTTTTATTTATTTTTGGCTGTGTTGGGTCTTCATTGCTGCACGCGGGCTTTCTCTAGTTGCGGTGAGCAGGTACTACTGTTCATTGCAGTGCACAGGCTTCTCATTGCAGTGGCTTCTTGTTGCAGAGCACGGGGTAGGCACACAGGCTTCAGTAGTTGTGGCACGCGGGCTCAGTAGTTGTGGCTCGTGGGCTCTAGAGCACAGGCTCAGTAGTTGTGGCGCACGGGCTTAGTTGCTCCGTGGCATGTGGGACCTTCCCGGACCAGGGATGGAACCCATGTCCCCTGCAGTGGCAGGCGGATTCTTAACCACTCTGCCACCAGGGAAGTCCCTTTCTAAGTGTTTTTGAAGTACGTGTCATTCTTTTTTTTGGAGATTATTTTATTTTATTTATCGGGGTATAGTTGCTTTACAATGTTGTGGGTGCGTCATTCTTATAATTAACAAAACTTTTGCAAAAGACCACTTTCCTTGGGAACGCATTTTTTTCTTATCTACTTCTTTTATAGTTATTTCTTCAAGAAATGTTTTTTTTTTTTTTTTTTTTTTGCAGTATGCGGGCCTCTCACTGTTGTGGCCTCTCCCGTTGCGGAGCAAGGCTCCGGACGCACAGGCCCAGCGGCCATGGCTCACGGGCTCAGTCGCTCCGCGGCATGTGGGATCTTCCCGGACCAGGGCACGAACCCGTGTCTCCTGCATCGGCAGGCGGATTCTCAACCACTGCGCCACCAGGGAAGCCCAAGAAATGTTTATTATTGAGCATTTTCTGTGTGTTTATTATGGTTCTACACACCAGAACACAGTTGTGAACAATACAGACAATAATGTTCCTGTTCTCACAGAGCTTATATCTAATGGAAAATTATAAGCAGAAAGTTTTCATAATAATCACGTCAATCATTTTGAGACTTCTTGGAAGGAAAGGAAGAAGGGCAGTATCTATATAAATGGGAAATTGGACCTTGTTTTTAAGATCTGGGTTATTCGTTTTCTGTTTTAATTAAAGTCATTTGTTAACACTTTAAAAAAAATCTGCAGTCACTCAAGAGTTGTGTCTGTTTTGCAGTTTTACTTAATATTAATAATTGTTACTAAATTATAGAAAATAAGTTCCAATCAGAATATTGCTAGAGAATAACCAGTGTTCTCATCAAGATACTGACCGTGGACGTGTATGGTATGTGACAGGTATACATTTATTGGAATCCAAGTTTCACAGAAATGTTCAGCTTGATTCTCTGAACTCAGAATCAAAAGCTAGGCTCAAAATAGCAGAAAGACATTGTCTCACTGCTGCAGGAAATGAGGGTAACAGAGATTTCGTCTAGCTCTTAGGGCTATTTTCCTATGTTCTCCAAAGCCAGCAAGGAAAATTGCTCTGATTAACAAAGTTCTTCCCTGAAAGATGTATAAAACATACAGAAATTAAAAATTAAAAATAATTAGTGGGGTACTCAATCTGTTTTTTAATAACTTTTATTGTTTTACAGATCATAAAAATAATATATGTTCTTTGTAGAAAATATGAATAATGCAGAAAATTAAGACTATAAAGCTCATCTGTAATTCTGGCACAGGATTAAAGATAACCACTGTTATTATGATGAACCTGTATGCAACCTTTCTTCTAGAGCAGGGGTTGGCAAGCTTTTTTGGCATAGGGCCAGATAATAAATATTTTAAGCTGTACAGGCAACTACCCACCTCTGGTTAGTGGGAGAGCAGATGTACACAACACCTAAATGAACGAGCGTGGCTCTGTTCCCACAAAACTGCGTTTACAGAAACAGGCAGCACCCCCGATTTGGTCCTGTCCACAGTTTGCCGACCCCCTATTCTAGAGTGTTCAGTTTGGAGAGGGGCAAGCATGGACTTATAAATTCATATTTACCCTCCTGCCCTTGACATTTCCATTGCCATCATCCTAACGGAAGACTCTCATCACCGTTCTCCGTGTTCACTGGTCAACATTTACTGAAAGCCTATGGCTATGCATTTGCGCCTAGAACATGTTAAGGGAGCACCCCCAGCCCCCATGTTCCAGCCCTCCTAGGGTTACAGGCCGTCAGGAAACCATTACAAATATGTGAATAATGACAAGTGCGCGCAGGAGAGCTGTAGGGAGCTCTGGGAGCGTGTAACAGGAGGGCCTAACCCCATCGGAGGTTCAGAGACAGTTTCCGTGGGAGGGTCAGTGAAGCTGCGATCTGAATGATTAGCAGGGGTGGCCTGGGCCACGTGCTGAGAGAAGGGGGAACAGCAGACGTGAAAGCGGAAATGTGGGACAGCTCACATGGCCAGAGCGCAGAGATACCGGACAGCCAGTGAGAGGAGCAGGTAGGAGCCAAAATGTGCAGGGATTTTACAGCACCTGAAGCATTTGGACTTGATCCCGTGGGCAGTGAGAAGCCACAAAAGAGTTTTCAGCAGGAGAATCTTGAGATCAGCCTTATTCCAGTGGATCCTGATCCCAGTACCCACACCCCAGACCACCAGGAAATCTCCCTTTCAGTCCTGTGGATGCATCACTGCAGAGTAATCTTTTAAGTATCCTCACTTGTCACGGTGCTGCTAAGACACCAGCACCCACTGGATGTGAAATTAAGTCCAGACTCATAGGTCACCTGACACACCTCCTTAGTCTTGCTTTTCTTCAAAGAAAGTCATTTGCTTTTCCCTGTACATATCTCCTCCTATTTTCCCATCTTCATGATTTGGTGCAAGCTATTTTCTCTGTCTAGAATGTTCCATACCACCAGAGAGGAACACTAGAACTGGCTAAACATTTTATTTTTTCTAAAAGATTTAATTTCCAAAATTAAAAAATATGTAAAGCCTAAAAGAATTAATAACAAACATGGCAATTTGTTACATCTTAATAAAATATTTATAAAGAATGTAGAAATTTTTAAAAATCAGAAATATATATATATTAAATATATATATGGAAAATAAAAAATACCTATAATCTTGCCACCCAGAGGCAATCTTTGTTAATATGCGGGGCATTTTCTTACAATTTGTATTTTAGCAGCATTCAACTTGGAAAGTTAAAATCGAACAACCTAAATGCTAGAGTGCTTCTCAGGGAATGAGTACTTTTAACTTACCTGCTTTTTTTTTTTTTTAATTGGCTTTTTTAAAAAAAAATTTATTTATTTATTTATGGTTGTGTTGGGTCTTCGTTGTTGCTGGTGGGCTTTTCTAGTTGCGGCGAGCGGGGGCAACTCTTCATTGCGGTGTGCGGGCTTCTCATTGCGGTGGCTTCTCTTGTTGCGGAGCACAGGCTCTAGTCACACGGGCTTCGGTAGTTGTGGCTCGCGGGCTCAGTAGTTGCGGCTCGTGGGATCTAGAGCGCAGGCTCAGTAGTTGTGGCGCACAGGCTTAGTTGCTCCGTGGCATGTGGGATCTTCCCGGACCAGGGCTCGAACCCATGTCCCCTGCATCGGCAGGCGGATTCTCAACCACTGCGCCACCAGGGAAACCCCTTAACTGCTTTTAAACAGAGAGTATAGAGTGTAAATTTTTCTGCAGTGAAAGCAGCAGACTTCCTCCCCTGCCCTGCACATACGTCACTTACGAAGAGAGTGAAGAAGAGAAGAGAAATGGGGAAAGACGAGAAAGAAAGGGGAGCGGGATGGGGAGAAAAAGGCAGGGGAGAGCAGGGCACGGAAGAGCAGAAAGTGGAGCAGGCAGAGGAGGAGACGGAAGCAGACTGAGAGTCTCCGAAGAGACAGAGACAGAGAGAGACGGAGACGTACTGGGAACGAGAAGCTTCCACACAGTCTGAAGCGCGAGCTGGATTGTTTGTCTGTCAGCTGCTCAGGGCAAAAGGAAAAGAAAGTGGAAACAGATGAAGAGAGATTCAAGTTAGGTAACAGCTAGTTTGCCCAGAACTCAGCTCCCGGGAGCCTAAGTACAGAAGGCTAAAGTGAAGATCTGTTTGTTTGAATATGTTTTTTTATGGTAGCATAACATATGGAAAAGTGAACAGGTCATAAATGCACAACTTGACGAGTTTTCACACAGTAAACACATTAGTGGAACTACTACCCAGGACAGGAAAGAGGGCGTTCTTAGCACCCCCAGGTCTCCCAGTTCGTTTCCTATCCTCCACCCAGTAACGACCCCTGGAAAAATAATTACTATCCTAACTTCTACATAATGGAGTAGTTTTGCCTGTTTGTTTTTGAACCTTGTATTACATTTACATGTAAATTAACTGAGATGGTACCATAAATACTTTTTAGGATCTGGCTTCTTTGGCTCAATATTATGCTTGTGAGATATGTCAGTGTTACTTTGGGTGCAATAGTTCATTGTCATTGACATCACAGTGTTCTGTTTCATGAGTATATAACTATCCCTCTTACTGTTGATGGATATTTGGGATTGTTTCCAATTTATGGCCATTATGAAAAATGCTACTATGACCATTCTGGAACATGTCTTTTAGTGCACACATATTATCTTAGAATTATAATATCTCTTTTAAAAATATTTATTTATTTGGCTGTGCTGGGTCTCAGTTGTGACTCGCGGGGTTCTCACTGCAGCATGCAGAATCCTTCAGCTGCGGCGTGAGGGATCCAGCTCCGCGATCAGGGACCGAACCCGGGCCCCCTGCACTGGGAGTGCGGAGTCCTAGCCACTGGACCGCCAGGAAAGTCCCTATAGTATCTTTTTCAAGTCTGCAAGATCTTTAGCAGTGTCTCCTGTTCAGCCCAGATAATAGTGATCTGTGCTAATGGGAGAAAATATCTGTAGTGTATTCCATAAGTGTTTAGAATCTAGAATATTTAAACAACTAAAACACAAACAACCCAATCTAAAAATGGCCAGACTTGAATAGACATGTCTCCAAAGAAGATGTATAGACAACAAGCACCTTAAAATATGCTCAACATCATTAGTCATTATAGAAATGCAAATCAAAACCACAGTGAGATACCACTTCATACCAAACTAGGATGGCCATTATAAATAAAGCAAAACAAAAACAGAACCAGAAAATAACAAGTGTTGGTTAGGATGAGGAGAACTTGGGACCCCTGTACATTGCTGGTAGAAGTGTAAGACGGTACAGCCACTGTGAAAAACAGTTTGGCAGTTCCTCTAAAATGTAAACATAGAATTACCATATGATCCAGCGATTCCACTCTTAGGTATATACTCAAAAGAACTGAAAACAAGTATTTGTACATGAGTATTCATAGCAGCAGTATTTACAATAGGCAGAAACAACCCAAATGTCTGCCGGTGAGTGAATGGATAAGCAAAATGTGGTATAGCCACGCAATGGAATATTATTCAGCCATAAAAAAAGAGTTTGGTTGTACAGATCTGTGAATGTACTAAAATCATTGAAGTATACACTTAAAAAACTTACACTCAGGACCAAACCTGAAGTGCTGAGTGATTCACTAACCTCTAAGTGATCGGTGTATAGCTTATTTTTGTACTGTCTCTGGGAGGATGTGAATAAAAAGTGTTTATAAGAAGGGTGTGTTTTCACAGACAGTAGAGCCGTAAATTAAAATACTAAATCTCGGGCTTCCCTGGTGGCCCAGTGGTTGAGAATCTGCCTGCTAATGCAGGGGACACAGGTTCGAGCTCTGATCTGGGAAGATCCCACATTCCACAGAGCAACCGGGCCCGTGAGCCACAACTACTGAGCCTGCGCGTCTGGAGCCTGTGCTCCGCAACAAGAGAGGCCGCGATAGTGAGAGGCCCGTGCACCGCGATGAAGGCTGGCCCCCCGCTCGCCACAACTAGAGAAAGCCCTCGCGCAGAAACGAAGACCCAACACAGCCAAAAATAAATAAATAAATAAATGAATGAAATTTAAAAAATAAAATAAAATGCTTTATAAAAAATAAAAAAAACTAAAGCTCTGGGTTAATTTCCCACCTTAAATCGTGAGTCTGAAGTGAGGTTTGGGGTCTCCTGGAAAAGCATCTGGCTTTTCCTAAGAGTGGAATCGCTGGATCATATGGTAATTCTATGTTTACATTTTAGAGGAACTGCCAAACTGTTTTTCACAGTGGCTGTACCGTCTTACACTTCTACCAGCAATGTACAGGGGTCCCAAGTTCTCCTCATCCTAACCAACACTTGTTATTTTCTGGTTCTGTTTTTGTTTTGCTTTATTTATAATGGCCATCCTAGTTTGGTATGAAGCCAGTATAATGAGCCTAAAGGGAAGGCTCATTAGCTTTGCTTAAACCATTATAATTTTCTTTCAAACCTGTTCGACTTCAGTTAGGAAAGTCATGCAGTTAACAAGCCTGCTTGTGAAAGATTTATGAACCCTAATATAGCATTTACACTGCTGTTAAGATACGTTGATAATGTTGAGACTGGCTCAGGGCAACACTGCGTCATAAGGATCATGACAGATTTAATACGTATGGGGTTTTACTCGTCTCACCCTCCAATGTTCTTTCTGCCTTTTAAAGGAAATATCCCTCCCAAGGCATTCTTTTATGCTCTTCCCTTCCTTTCATTCCGAAGCTTCTACACTTAATGCTGCTCCTGCCCCACCAGCTCAAGATCATTCCAGAGCATCTGACGAGAGCTCAAACTTTTATTTTTTTTTTTTTTTTTTGTGGTATGCGGGCCTCTCACTGCTGTGGCCTCTCCCGTTGCGGAGCACAGGCTCCGGACGCGCAGGCCTAGCGGCCATGGCTCACGGGCTTAGTTGCTCCGCGGCATGTGGGATCTTCCCGGACCAGGGCACGAACCCGTGACCCCTGCATCGGCAGGCGGATTCTCAACCACTGCGCCACCAGGGAAGACCCTTTTTTTTTTTTTTTTTTTTTTTTTTTTTTTTGAGAGCTCAAACTTTTAGAAAAGGGATGTTGGAATGCCATCTGGCTAACCATTAGATGTGTCCAGGCAGACACATTGTGGATTATCTCCAGGAAGGAAGAAAAATAGAAGAGAGTCTCAGAACTATTTATACAACTATACAGCAGGCTTTGGCCTGGAAAATAAGAAACTAGGACTTTAAGGGTTTTGATTGCATTTCCTCTTTCCGGTATTTCATGAAGTTTAAATTATAACCGTCTGTTTCAGAAGATATAAAAATCCTGAATTCCATCTCCTTCCATATTAACAGCATACTAACCCCTTGGGGAATCTTATATCAGTGGAGGTTCTCGGTAATGACTCTCCTAAAATCACAGTGTAAAACAAGCACTATGCTACATCTCATTACCTCTCTACCTCATTGGCCTCTTGAATGTAGTGATGAAAAGGGCGTCTAACTCTGAAATGCATCTCCTAATGAAGATGTCTGCCTGTGTACTAACGGTGACATTGTTTTCTGCTTGTTTGATGATGGTGTTGAGGACGGTAATCATGATGGTGATGATGGTAAAAGCTCTCTTTCCTCCAGCTCCTATTAAAGACCATTAAATTACCTACTATTTTGGGCTGATTCTTTTGCTCGTCTTAACTTTTCAAAATATCCCCAAATTATTCCTGGTGAATTCAAAGCCATTTTACACTTGGTGATTAATTTAATTTGCTTTCATTCTTATAGCCTACAAGACATCGTGGATGGGAAAAACACCACGCTGAAATTCACGAACTGCAATGAGTCTGATCCCATTCTCCACTCTGTCAGCCCCGCTCTCTCAGTCTGGTAGGTAATCCTTGGTGCATTTCCAATAAGCTGGAAGGAAAACATGGCATTGTAGCTGCATGAAATAACCTTTTCTGTGGTGCAGAAAGTCATTGAGTTTCTTTTAGTTAATGTGCTAGACTCTGATTTTCTCCCTCAATAGGCTTTCTGCATTCTTCTCTCAGAAACACTTTCTTTTCTTCTTCCCATTAATAAACCTTGATTGAGCAAGCACTGTTTTCTAAGCACAGTACTGGGTACTGGAGACACGGGGATAAACAAAACCTGGTTTTTATCCCTGAGTAACCAAAATCGAATATAGAACAAGCCATGTAAATACTCAGAACACAGTGAAACAAGAGCCTCATGAGAAAAAATATGAATATTGTGGAGGAGGAATGATTCGTAAGCTATAAAATCTTGTTTTTTCTTCGACCATGTATGGGTTTCTAGTATTTGATTGTGAATTTATTTTTATTTTATTATTTCATATACCTTTAAAATCTCTGTGTCTTCAAGGCTTACGTTTTTCACCTTTTATTATAACACTCTACCTTTTGTGGGTCTCATAGATAAATATAACCTTTTATTGCATCCATTGGATTTTTATTTGGGATCTAGAAATCAGGTAAAGAGAAAGATTTGGAATGAGTGGTAATGCGGTAAAAAAGTCTTGCCAGCGTTGCTGAGATATGAGATAGAATATGCAGTTGTGTCCCACACCCTCCAATAAACATGCTTCAGGCTCTTAGGAGAAAGGCACAACACAATGAGTCAGAATGCCTGAGAGGGAAACCTCCCCTCTAGCCATAAAGAGAAAAGAGAAAAAGAAAGCTTGGAAGGCTGGAGAGATTTCAGTAATGTGTCTTTCAGGAGAACAACAGGACACGCTCCCATATAAACAATTCACTAACTGCATCATTGTCAAGGTGAAGCATTTTTAAGAACTAAGATGAAAAGCAAGTGAAAGCTACTCTAAATACACTGTTCCTTCCTATCAGGTCCCTAAACCCATGGGGAGGCTAAAACCAGTGTCTTAGAACGAAATGTAAACACATGTGTAAGGCCTTTGTCTGGGCCTGGGGATGGAGCCAGGGAAGAAAATACAGAAGTATATTACCTGGGAAAGATTAGAGAACAGAAAAGCTCTTCTTATCTTGAAAAGGTAATCACATTCTTGTATAACTGAAATCCTTAACAGCTCGTTGTGAGGGAAAGGGGATGAAATGAAATGAATCCTAGAAAGAATTTTCTGGAAAGCATTTAAGGCCTTGACCAGCTACATCATCCACCCTCAGAGTGAGATGTCGAGTTCTAGTCGCCCCACTGTACCTGAGGGGGGTCCCTCTTGAGAAGGATTCTTTGCACTGACTCGTGCTTATTTAAGGCAACCTGGTGACAAGTCTCAGGGAAAGAGTCAGTAAGCTTCAGTAATTTTTAAAAGTCAGTTGTCAGAGGCAATGGGTGAGTCTGAACACAGCAAGCTGTCTGTCCATTGGGGCCCAAAAGCCCACACTCGGGGGCATAAGTAGGGGGTTAGGGATGCTGGCTAGATACTGCGGAAGGTCGAGATGCTTTGCCTGCGCCAAGTGGCCTCACAGCTGGCGGGGCTCAGCCGTGTGGTCAGCCCTGGGGCACTGCACACTCTCCCCGCGAGCCCCCAAGGTACCTCACGGCCCTGTGGGACCGGAAGCCACAAGATCCCGCAGGCTTTGGGAAGCCTTTGTTCTGTGACTGCAACCAGATGTGCCTGCTTCAGGGCCAGGCTCAGTGGGGTGGGGTTGGAAGGTGGGGAGGGCAGAAGGTTCAAGGGCCCAAGCAGTAGGACCAGCAGGGCAGGTACAGCCGTGAAGGCTACAGCGGAGGGCAGTGACTCCGGGTGGACATTCAAGTGAAGCAGCAGGAATTCCTTCGATGCGACAGACGGTCCAGACCTGGCGGTAGCTCCCAAAGAGGGACTTTCCATCACTCACTCCACAGCGAAGGCAGCACAGGCCCTAAGGACGGAGGGGCAACGTTCTCGCACTACACCACCTACTTCACGCTCTTCCGGGCCAGGAAAGGCAAAGTGACCTGCTGCTTGTGTTCTGACATCCACAGGATTTCATCCAGCCTGTTTCAATGAGGTGTTTTCACCCTGGCTGTTCACCATGGTGTCCGCAGACTTTCTTGACTGCATGCTCCACCAGTAAAATATTTGAGCATGCACCCCAGTGTGCATTTATTTATTTATAAGTGAATTATAAACATAAGCTCCCGTATGGTATGTATGTTATAAACCATACACAAAAATAGAAATGACAAAAGGATGAGATGAAAACTATATATAAGTAGAAGTTCTTTTCTTTCCTTCCAGTACCCCAGTAGGGTTTCTTGTGCATCTATAGGGTACAGGGGCCCACTCAGAAAGTCACAGAAGGTGAAATAGAAAGTATGCAGAAAGCATTCTGCCGTGTATCCAGCCATCATGGTTATCTCCAGAAAAAGCGCTTGTACCACCATTTAAGTGGTGAGCTGAACTAGCTGCTTTCTTCATGGAACATCCTTTTTACTTGAAAGAACAGCTGGCGACTAGGGTTATTCAGACTTGACTGCTTGGTGGGCATTTTCTTGAAAATGAACCAAGTGAGCTTGTCACACCAAGGAAAAGCAACCGATAATATTTGTTTCTTTGAGCTTTTAAGCAAAAATTAGATTTTTTAAAATCTCGTATCGGGCATCATAAGCTTGAGAGCATCCCAATACTTCAAGACTTTTCAGATGAGTTTGGTGTGGATAATAATGAATGTGGTTTTTTGATATTGTGTAATGAAATGGGTCAACATTTTGCAAGAAGTCTACAACTCAGGGAACCAATATTTTCCAAATAGTCAATGCATGATGTTATAAAATTTTGCAAGGGTGTGGACAGAATATCCATTCAAAGTGCATGTGTCCCCCCCTCGCAATTCAAACACTGAAGCCTAATCCCTAATGTGATGGTATTAGGAGGGGGACCTTGGGAGGTGATTTGATAGGTGATCCTGTCCTCATGAATGCGATTAGTGTTCTGATAAAAGAGACCCCAGAGAGTTCCCTCATCCCTTCTGCCACCCGAGGACGTGGTAAAAAGTCTGTGTACGAGGCTCTCATCAAACACTGAATCTGACAGTGCCTTGAACGGGGACTTCCCAGCTTCTAGAACTGTAGAAATAAATTTCTGCAGTTCATAAGCCACCCAGTCTATGGTATTTTTGTTAGAGCAGCTTAGTTATAATGAAGTGATTGCACTCATTTAACCACTGGTTATAATCCATCATAAAGTTATAACAATTTTTTTCAGTTTAATTCCACAAAAATATATTCACTTTGTGTTCTTCCTCCATTTTTGCTTTTCTCTGAAATTGCTTTCTGTTCTTTGACCTACAGTAATATCTAAATCACTAAGAAAGGCCATAGGACAGTCATACATCAAGAAGATGAAGAATTAAGATAAATAGTTAATTTAAAGGAGAACACTTTGCATGAATGTTTTATGAAGGTTTCTGAGGAAGGCAGTGGGGGGCTCTTCTGATTGGTTGCCTGGGTTCTACATTCATTTAATTCCTCGATACCGTTATCTGCTTTGAAGGTAATGTGGGGATTTTTAAGTGAAAGCAAACAAACAAAAACCTTTATCACTAACATTACCAAAGCAGTATTGTGGAATCGTCAACTACTCTAGAGTAAAAATAAGACTTTTCATACAAATTGCACTTTTCATTCTAATGCTGACATGTGCACTGCACAGGTCTTTGCTTTGGATTTTGTAACTCTTACAAACCTTATCTTGGATACAATTAAATCTGTGGCATGTCCAGAGGGAAGCAGGACCACTGGAGATTAGGAAGGCTGTGTGTGGTAAAGACATTTTTTTAATTTATGAAAAATACTCTACTGTCATGCATACTGGTCTCCTGGGGTTATTTCCATCCTCTTCTTTCAGTACAAGACCCGATCATGTTTATACACAGTGTCTTGGCAAACACGTGGTATTTACCATGTCACGTACACTAGGATAAGAAGTTCAGTCTTGAACTGTACTGCCCAATATCGTAGCCAACCAACCATCTGTGGCTATTCAAATTAGATTTAAATAAAATGTAAAATCCACCTCCTCATTCTCAACCAGCCACATTTCAAGTGCTCCAGACCTCATATGGCTAGTGGCTACCATACTGGAGAATGCAGATGTAGAATGTTTCTTTTGTCACAGCAAGTTCTATTGAACAGTGGTTATGTCGAACACAAGCTGGTATGATGATCATACCTGCTTTTTAAAGAATGTTAGTCATTTGAAAAATTAATTACATTAAAAAATGAGTTTTTGGAATTCTGTTTACAAACTCATGTTTTTAAACTTAAGTAAAACGAATACAGCAAAAGCATGTATTTGCAGACCAGCTTCTTCCAAGTTGCCTGTTTCACTCTGGCAACGTTCACTGACTCATTCGAAAGGTATTTACCGAGTGCCTTCTGTGTGTCAGGTCCTCTTCTGGGCTCTGAAACAAAACGAACAAAACCCCTGGCCTCATGGACCTTACGGGGTACCCTGTGGGATGAGAGGCAAATATTATTTCTGTTTCCAGGTCCAGACACAAGTATCTGTATAGAGTATTATGTGCCAAAGCAGGGAACAAAATGAGAAGATTCCAGTTCTCATGCTGTCGCTCATTAAGAAGGCATAGAAAGAGGCAAGTACTAAGAATATAACTTCTGGTTTTAAAAGACATTCTCATCATCAAAAACAAAACAGCCTTGCAAAAAAATTGAAAGCACTAGTCCTGAAAAACCCCATTTGCCTGACAAAGTGTGCCAAGAACTTAGGCACATTTTCCAATGTCACCATCTTCCTTCATGGGATCAGAGTGTAGACAGCTAGAAGTGGTTTTAGCCTCTTCTGTTCCAGCTTCCCTCCCAGAACATCCAGCCAGGTAACCGTTTCAGCCCTAGCTGGGCACTCACCAATTTAATGAACAGCAGGGACACATTTTCATCAGTGCTATCTTTTATTATTATTATTATTATTACTACAGTATTACGTATCTGTAGTTCGAAGTTTAGAAACAACAGATAAAAATGAAAATATTAGTTGTATTCCTGATACCCAGAGAGATAATCACCAGAAGCGTTTTGATATGTATTCTTCAAGAATTTCTCTCTCTTTCCCACATATATATTAGATATATAAAATGCATATAATATATATATATTTCTATCAAACCAAAATGGCACCATTTGTATCTCACTTTTTTTTACTTAACCATATAGTACAAATGTATTTTCATTCAAATAAGTATAACTCTCCATCACCATTTTTTTTTTTTCTTGGTCACGCCACACGGCTTGCAGGATCTTAGTCCCCCAACCAGGGATCAAACCCAGGCCCCTGGCATTGAGAGCGCCGAGTCTTAACCACTGGACAACCAGGGAATTCCCTCTCAATCATCATTTTAATAGCTGTGTAATATCACATTCACTGACCATATTCAATGAGTTATTTAAGGTCTTGTTGAAAGTTTACATTATTCTAAATGTTTCACCATTATAACCAATACACCATTAAACATCCTTGTACATACATCTTTGTGAAGTTGATTTAATTTCAGCAATCAAAATTTAGAAGTGAAAATGCCTGGGTCAAAAGTTTGGCACATATTTAAGACTTTTCATGTAAATCACCAGATTCTGTCCCAGAAAAACTGAACATCTACCCTAATTCCAGCAGTTATGAGAATGCCCCTTTCCCCAGGACTTACCCCCAATACTCTTCTTGGGAGAACTTTACCTTTTTTCTAGTTTTCACTCATTTGTGCCCAGCTTACCCCTGGGACAGCCATTCTAGTGTTTGAACAAAACCGTCATGTCCCAACAAAGTCTCCTCCTTTTTAGACCTCACCTCCCTCCAGTATGGATTAATAAATTATTGTCGGCCTGGCACCTTGGAGGATCAATAGTTCTGTTCTTGATCTTTTACTGCTCAACATTCTAATAGATGACTTGGAGGAAATTATAAAAAGCATGCTTGCAAATTCTGCTCAACGTTTATTTAGTACCTACCAGATGCCAGGCATGATGTCTTGTTCTTTTTTTTTTTTTTTTTTAACATCTTTATTGGAGTATAACTGTTTTACAATAGTGTGTTAGTTTCTCCTTTACAACAAAGTGAATCAGTTATACATATACATATGTTCCTATATCTCTTCCCTCTTGTGTCACCCTCTCTCCCACCCTCCCTATCCCACCCCTCTAGGTGGTCACAAAGCACAGAGGTGAGAGAGTGGCAGGGACATATATACACTACTAAATGTAAATTAGATAGCTAGTGGGAAGCTGCCGCATAGCACAGGGAGATCACCTCTGTGCTTTGATGCCTTGTTCTTAAGACATAAATACAGACGAGCTCTCTTCCCTGCCCTGGAGGAGCACATGGTACGATCAGAGCGAGGAGAGTATGATGGGGCTGGACCAGGTGATTGATTTCCAGCACAGCTCACATAGGAAATCGTAATATTTGTGGCAGAGGGCACCGGCCACCCCATCCCTTCCACAGGCTGTAGCACGCTGATTGGGAGCCTCTGCTCCATTCAACAAATATTTATTGAGCACTGTCTGTGTGTCAGGCTGTGTTCTCCAGAACGATCCTCTAGAAATTAGTTTTTGAAGTGTGCTGCCCTTTCCCCCAGAACAGGCACAGCAGAAACATGTTTCCAGTACACTCATACCCAAGTGTCCTCTGCTTTAACTCTGCCTTTCCCCATGCCATTATTTATTTTCTCTGACAATTTCCCAAGAGAATTTCTGGCTGACTAATATAAAACCAAATGCATTTTGTAGAGTTCTAGGATGCAAACACATTAACCTTAAAGGGAGATAAGCTGTTTCGAATCCTTTTGGGAGGGGAAGGAGGCAGTGTATAAATACCTAAGATGGTAATTCCAAAACTCCACTGTGACGTATAAATTAGTCTGGAATAGAAAAAGAAATGCTCCAAACTCTAAAACATTTGGCACTTGGTGATTGACAGATGATTCTGTTACTAACATTAAACCTCCAGAAACTTCTAAACTGTACTCCGAGATCAGCTCTCCCCTATGTCCTATTTCCTTCTGTGCCATGACAGTCAGGTCTCAGATTTGCGTTTTCCTCAGAGAATGGGGTTGTTGTATGTTCCAGGAAATCATCGTGTCTGACAGGATTTAACATAAGAAACAGCTCTCCGCTGTGGGCCTCCTGGTCAGATGTCCTGGCAGGGCCAGAAGGACGTAGAAAAGTTTACTGTGCTTTGAACTGTTGGGCGTTGGATGCCAAAATCAACAGCCCTACTTTCCAGAGGAGTACAATCAGCTTGTGATTTGAAGGTTGAAATAATGAAGCATCCCTCGTTCAATTTCAGGTTTAAATATTTTACTCTTTGCATTGGTGCCTGACATTTTGCTGGATGTCACAATAGTTTGTGGTTGATTGAAGCAGAACCGTTGATCTTTGTCTCTGTGTTTTATGAACCATGTCCCACTCACTAGAGGTCAGAGAGTGCGTGTAAGGCTGGCTTTGTCTTCTCACTTTCCTTTCCAGAATCTTAAAGGGAAAGAAACCATGTGCCTGTCTCCCCTTCTCCTCACTGGTCACGGCCATGAGTGGTTGCCAACATTCTAAGCCTTCATTTTCCAAATCAAGCTTTATTCATATGCTCCACAAACAGCCACCCCTGAGGCTACCCTTGGGCCTAGAAGTGCACACACACCGGCAGTGCAGGACAATTCACTCAGGAGGACGGCAAAAGGGAAAGGCCACGCAGGCCCCGAAAGTGGGCTGGAGGCTATTTCCTCAGGGATTTCCAAGGCCTTGGTTTGGAAGGGGAAGCATCCAGCAGCCCTAGGCAAGACCCCGTAGCCTGTGGGCTCCTTGTCCTCTGAGGAGGGGCCAGGCTGAAAGTGGCCAGAGGGGGCTCTTGAGAGCAGGCAGCCCAGCACGGGGGCACGTCTAGTTCGAGTATATGGGCCATGCTGCAAACACACACACACTCACACTCACACACGCTCTCTTTCTTTTAATTAAAATTTTTATTGAGATAATTGTAGATTCAAATGCAGTTGTAAGCAGTTAATACAGAACTTGGACATGTTGGCTGGAGTGTCCACCCACATACATGTAAGGTCCTTCCCGGGGTAAGACGAGAAGAGTGACAGGGTAGGCCCCAGGCAGAGGCAGAGGATTCTAAATTGAAACATGCTTGCCATGTCATTGCGAAGTTATATTTGTCAAGGAAGGAGCATATGAATACCATTTGACAGTTTGTTAGCTCCATTTATATCTGGATTTATAGACCTATGGCATGTGGGCCTCCCTTTGTACCTTTCCCCTGCACCCCTGCAAAGGTTAGGGGTGAACCTAGGGCTGGAGGGGAGTTTATTCCTAAGTTAATTACCCCTAGAGATAGTTTGAAGGTTCTGAAACCTATCTAGAGCAGCCCGCTGGGTCCCAGAAAACGTCCTGTCCCTCCCTTGGAGAGCCTTCTAAGAGTCTGGCAGCCAAGGAAGGAGTTTGCTAGGAGTATTGGGGATGGTGTGTGGAAAACTGGGGTTTGGGGAAAGATTCTCTTGGTAAGACTGAAGTGAAGAACTCTTGTTCCCGCAAGATAAATGATCCATGTCTTTGTCTCTGCTTTGGTTGTTTCTTTTGTTCTTGTTCTTTTGGGATTTCCCTTAGCATCCAAGTAAGATTTCATATGAAAAACTCCTCTATGTCTTGGCTAAGCTGAGAGGCTAAGGGGGAGGTGCACTTGTGGGCTTGAGTAAGTGGTGAGGTCAGCGCCCTGGGACGAGGACAGAGGCAGTAGCCAGGGCAGGTGGAGCCCTGGAAACATTTTGTGACCTCTGCTACCTACAGCAGCTTCAGGAAGGCAGGGTCTGTTCCTGTCCCGCCCCCGGGCCCAGGGCGTGTGTGCGCTCAGACAATGTTTGCTCAATGAACGAACAAACGTCCTCATCTAGCCTGCTACACCAAGTAAGCACTCAATAAACTGTTGAGTTAAAGAATTATTCTCAAGCATTTTAATTAATTAAATAGTACTAGTAACTGTGATTAACAAAAAATATTAATGTTACCTGTAAATATAATATAATTATATAAATAATATGCATACATGGTAATAAAATTAAAATGTAATCAATAATTGTTAATTTAGTTAAAATTTAAATAGTAACCAATTTATTTAGACCATTTCATTGAATTTATTTAAACTAAATTCACTCCTAGAAAGCTTCACCACTTCATCTAAAGAGAGTGAAAAACAAATTATGTTACCAAACTGAAAAGAGGGGATGATTTAAAATAGCTGCAAGCAAATGCATCGTAACTCCTTCCCGGTTTTAGCACACGGAGCGCTGTGTTCTGAGTTGTTTGCAGTGTCCTTGATAGATGTGCCCTTCTGTAAGATGTTTGCTTGAATTTGTAGAACAAGTTCAACCACCAAGGTAAACACCATTGCTTCTAGGCCAGGCCTTCCAAGGAAGGCTCCTCAGGTTGTCTCTTTATATATTTATTTCAGGCTCTTGCAAAGGTCCCTAAATTGCTGTCTCAGTATACGTGTTTGCAGTATTTACGCTTAATGTTAACAGCTCTACTCTTTTTTTTTTTTTTTTTTGCTACAAAGCATTTTATTAATAAAGTCCAAGATTGTTAAATAAATATATAATGAGTAATGTGTTTAATGTGTAGCATTTTTTTCCTCCAGTAGAGATGATCAGCATTATTCACATCATTATTTGAGTTTTGAATGAGCACCTTACTGCAGTGCATTCTTATTTAGGTTCAGTAGAGGACCTATCGAGTTTCTCTCCAGCCCTAAAATACATTATGTAATTCTAGAAACTGAAACTGAATTATTCCCAAACAGTAGTGGGCATGTACAGCTCTACTATTTTACCAAATTTACCAAGTGCTATGTATCTGATCTTCGGCCAGAATTTATTGATACATTACCATGATTCAGTGCAAGGCATTCTTATGCATATTTATCCACACCAATTAAAAATGATAAGACGTGTAGATCAATGGAATAGAAATGAGAGTCCAGCAGTAAACCCATATATCTATGGTTAATTGACAAGGATGTCAAGACAATAAAATGGGGAAAGAACAGTCTTTCAACAAATGGTATTGGGACAGCTGGATATCCACAAGCAAAAGAATGAGCTGGACCTCTGTTTTATAGCATATACAAAAATTAACTAAAAAATAGATCAGGGCTTCCCTGGTGGCACAGTGGTTAAGAATCCACCTGTCAATGCAGGAGACACGGGTTCGAGCCCTGGTCTGGGAAGATCGCACGTGCTGCAGAGCAACTAAGCCCGGGCGCCACAACTACTGAGCCTGCGCTCTAGAGCCCGCGAGCCACAACTACTGAAGCCCTTGCACACTAGAGCCCGTGCTCTGCAACAGGAGAAGCCACCGGAATGGGAAGCCCGCGCACGGCAACGAAGAGTAGCCCCCGCTCGCCGCAACTAGAGAAAGCCCGCGTGCGGCAACCAAGACCCAACGCAGCCAAAAATAAATAAATAAATTTATTTTTTTAAAAAAATAGATCAAAGACCTAAATTTAGAAGCTAAAAGAACGAAATATAGGGGTAAACCTTCCTGACTTCAGATTTGGCACTGGATTCTTAGAAATTACATTAAAAGTACAAGCAACAAAAGAACAAACAAATTGGCCTTCATAAAAATTAAAAACTTTTGTGTATTAAAGGGCTATCAAGAGAGTGAAAAGACAATGTACACAATGGGAGAAAATATTTGAAAAAACATGTATCAGATAAGAGACTTGTATCCAGAACATATAAAGAACTCTTGGAACTCAACAACAGAAAGACAAACAACTAAATTTAAAAATGGGCAAAGAGCCTGAAATTTCTCCAAAGATATATAAATGACCAACAGGCACATGAAAAGATGCTCAACATCATTAGTCATTAAGGAAACGAAAATCAAAACCACAATGAGATATACTTCACACCCAGGAGGATGGCTACAATTACAAAAATAAAATAAACAAAAAAATAACAAGTGTTGGCAAGGATGTGGAGAAATCGGAACCCTCATTCATTGCTGGTGAGAATGTAAAATGGTTCAGTTGCTGTGGAAAACAGTTTGGCAGTTCCTCAAAAAGTTAAAAATAGAATCACCATATGATCCTAGACTGAAAATAGATACTCCAATAAATACGTGTACATGAATGCTCATTACCACACGATTCACAATAGCCAAATGGGGGAAACAACCCATATGTCCCTCAGTGGATAAATGGACAAACAAAATGTGGTTTATCCACACAAGGGTATATAACTCAGCCATAATACTACAGTGCTGTCTGCTGTATCCTACAATTAGGAGGAGCCCCCAAAACATGGCGCTAAGTGAATGAAGCCGGACACAAAAGGTCATATCGTGTATGCTTCCAGTTATACAATGCGTCCAGAATAGGTAAATCCATAGAGACAGAAAAGAAAATCAGTGGTTGCCAGTGGGTATGGGGAGGGGCAATAGGAAGTGACTGCTTAATGGGTACAGGGTTCCTTTTGAGGTGATGCAACTAGATAGAGGCGATTGTTGCGCAACATTTAAGTGTACTAAATACCACTGAACTCCATACTTTTTATTTTTTGGCCACGCCGCGTGGCCTGTGAGATCTTTGTTCCCTCACCGGGGATCAACCTAGGGCCCTCAGCAGTGGAAGCACAGAGTCCTAACCACTGGGATGCCCGGGAATTCCCTGAATGCTATACTTTTAAATGGTTACTTTTATGTTATGTGAATTTTACTTCAACAAAATAAAGGGGGAAAAAAAGACAATAACCAGACCCTTCCTTGCCCCTCTCCCAGGTATCTCGGTGGAGCTGCTTCTACGGGAACGAGCCTCGGGCTACACAAACTCCTTCAGGTGCTCAGCCCGTCCTCAGGGGGCAGGAAGCACAGTGCAGCCCTGTCCTACCATTTACTGGAGTTTAGGGAAAAAAATCACACACACCAGGGCAGTTCCTGGTCTCCCTGTGTCCCTCCTCTTCTTCTCCCCACCAGCCCTCTGCTAAGCAAATCTTGGACATTGCATCAGGACTGGCTACACAATTTGGGGAGCCCAGTGCAAAGTGACATTGCCAGGCTCTCTGTGAAAAGATTAAGAATTTCAAGATGGGGATAGCAGAGCATCCAAAGAAGCATAGGGCTCTTCATTTCTGAGCATGGTGTTCTGTCTGCCCAGGTCATGTGCCCTGGTGGTACCCCACCCCTGTCTTCTGTTTCTGGCTCTGTCGTCACTTTATAGCACTATATAGACCCCCGCTCTGGCAACAATGAATGTTGTATCCTGTCCAAGCTGCCTGGGACCACTCAGCTGTCCCCCCAGAGCCACCTTCCGAAGCCAGGTCAGTTTAATGTCCTTCCAGCCTTTCCCCTCTCACCCCCTCCCTCACATTGCTTGGCATTCAGTTTGCCTGAGAACTTCAGTGGGCCCAACAGAAACCTCAGCTGCCTCTAGAACTCACTATAGGAAAAGGAGAGATGGGCCCTGAATGTGAGGGGGCTGGGAGGAAGCATGGCAAGACTGAGGCCCTGAATCAATGGAGGGGGTCAGGCCTGGTGGTCTCTAAGTCCCCTTAAAACCCTCAGAGTCTGTATTGAATTCTAGCCCGATGTGTACCATTATCCCTATTTTCACAGATGAGTAAACTGAGACTCAGAGAGGTTAAGTAACTTGAGCAAGATCACACAGCTGGATATATGTTTCATTTTGAGTCTAAATGTAACTTAGGAAAACTTAAGACATCTTTACTCTTGGTAATACTGGATAATATATAGTTACCTGCTAGAACTCTGTTAAGATCAGGACTATTTTTCAAATAGCTTTGCTGGCTAAGTTTCAGTTTTATTTCATTTTCTTTCTATCATTTAAGTTTCAGTTCTGTTCTCAGGATATTCTCTTTCCCTTTTTAGTGGTATTATCTGATCCTGTTTATTATAATTGTTCATTTGTGCCCTTGAACCTGATTAAGATACACAAGTTATTCTATGGCAGATATTCCTAAACAAGAAGTTTAAACAGATTTAAAGCTTACCATCATGTGTATTTATTCTAGCATTAAGCAAAATGCATCTACTTTATTATTACCATAAAGTTTCCCAGTAGCTGCTTCGGTATCTATGCATCCATGGCTTAACTTACCCCATCTATACATTCCTTGATATGAAAAAGCCACCAGGAATCTCTGACACCCTAATCAGCCTATTGTGAATGAACCATATCCAGGGTTTCCGCCTTTGCCAGAAAAAGGAATGATTGAGAACTTCCTGAACTTGCTGGTATTCTGGCCATAAAGTGGAGGAAAGGAGCCTGTGAGCCTCGTCATTCACAGCTTATTCTCAAATCTATCAAAGCCAAACAGGCCAAGGACTCCATGGGACAGCGTAAACTGGAAAGTGTGAGGAAACGACTCGAAATAGTGACCAAGTGGTTAGAAAGCTCTTCAGACTTGACAGCACGTAGGGCAAAAAGAAAGATTGAACTTCTATTTAGATACCCAACCATACGTCAGACACTAAATCATTAAGATATTTAAACTCTAAAAAATTTCTGCTTGAAACTTGAATCCTTGATGACCCTGTATTTTTAAAAATTAATTAATTATTATTATTTTTGGTTGCGTTGGGTCTTCATTGCTGTGCAGGCTTTCTCTAGTTGCGGCGAGCGGGGGCTACTCTTTATTACTGTGCACGGGCTTCTCACTGCAGTGGCTTCTCTTGCTGCAGAGCACGGGCTCTAGCCGCGCGGGCCTCGGTAGCTGTGGCACGTGGGCTCAGTACTTGTGGTGCTCGGGCTTAGTTGCTCTGAGGCATGTGGGATCTTCCCGGACCAGGGCTCGAACCCGTGTTCTCTGCATTGGCAGGCAGATTCTTAACCGCTGTGCTGCCTGGGAAGTCCGATGACCCTGTATTTGAAAGTACATGGTTTTCCTTTCCAAAATTAATATATGCCCCATTTTGAAAATTTGGAAAACAGATGAAAGTAGAAAGAGAAATTCAAATTGTAATTTCACCATCAAAGATAACTCCTCTTAACATTTTCAGATATTCTTCTCCATTTATTTTTTCTACTTATATTTTTTGCGTATTGTCTTGACCAGGCTACTTGTAAAATTTTATACCCTGATTTTTTTCACTTAACATTATATTATAGCATTTCCCTGTGTTGGTACAAATTTTACCAACACCACTTTTGTAATGGTTACGTAATATTCTCTCATTTGAATATAATGCATTTGCCGTTCACCTATTTTTGGACATTAATATTACAAATTATCCTGTTATGAACATGTTTGCATATAAAGTTTGTAGTTTTGTTTGTTTGTTTGGTTTGTTTTTTAGAATTATTTCCTTAGGAATCATTCCCAGAAATAGGTATATAGTCAGTCATTCCGTATCTGCGGGTCCTGCATACACAATTCAACTAACCTCGGATCAAAAATATTTGGAAAAAATAAATTTCAGAAAGTTCCAAAACGCAGAACTTGAATTTTCCATAGGCTGGCAATTATTTACACAGTGTTTTCATTGCATTAGGTATTATAAGTAATCTAGAGATGATTTAAAGTACACGAGAGGATATGAGCAGGTTATAGGCAAATACTATGCCATCGTATGTAAGGGACCTGGGCACCCTCAGATTTAGTATCCAAGGGGGTTCTGGAACCTATACTAAACGGTACAAAAAGTTTTAAGATTCTTGACACATAGTGTCACGTTGCTTTACAAAATGATTGTAGCAGTTTACACTCTAAAGTAGCAAAATCAGTTACTTAAAGTTGTTTGAAGCAAATATTCCCTGAAAAGAAGTTTCCCACACATCTAATTTATACAAAAATGTCCTTTATTTTACCTATGCCTCTGAAAGGTTTTTAGCAGTTCACCACTGTGACCATATTTGAATTTTTTTTTTTTTTTTTTTTTTCCGGGTACGCGGGCCTCTCACTGTTGTGGCCTCTCCCGTTGTGGAGCACAGGCTCCGGATGCGCAGGCTCAGCGGCCATGGCTCACGGGCCCAGCCGCTCCGCGGCATGTGGGATCTTCCCGGACCGGGGCACGAACCCGTGTCCCCTGCATCCGCAGGCGGATTCTCAACCACTGTGCCAGCAGGGAAGCCCCCATATTTGAATTTAAAAATCAAGCTTTAATCAGTTTATTTGTGTGACATGAAGGCCTAAAGAGGAGTATAGAATGTGGTCTGTGTCCCATAGGATAGACAAGAATTACATATCTAAATGATTGGGGGAAAACAGCATTGCTGAACTGGGTGGTAAGGGCCCCCATAGTTCAGAGGGAGATGAGACTCATGGGGACTGGAATGCCTGGGGAGACCAGTGAGTTCTATTCCTCTGGAAGTGGTGGAATCTGACACTGAAGGATGGTAAGACCTAGATAAACACAGATGAGATGAGGAGGGCCTTTGAGACTGGGAAAACAGGATTTACAAAGAAGGTTTGCCATAAAAGGAAATGAGGAGACAGTAGGCTAAAATTTACAAGTGATGTAACCTACATTTGTACACTAAATTCTGATGTACCATCTCCTGATTTGTACTCAAAGAAGCAGTCCACATAAGCTCATCTGATTTTAGAGCTAGACGAGATATTAGCTCAACCCAATATCTCCCGTATTCTATATTTTTCAAAGGAAGAAGTCGAAAAGAGTGAAGGATTAGAAGCTCTATGTTCTAATTACTAGGACAGTGCTTTTTCTATGGGGTCCTCCACTCAGGCACACCAGATGGGAATCCAACAGAGACCAGGTTTATTTAATGCCTTATATTTATATGTTTAAACACACACACACACACACACACACAACATTCTTACATAGCCTGGGAAAATAATTGGGGGCGGGGGGGTGCCAGGTAGGAGTGATTATATAGATGTGAAGAGGGGACTGAGTTTTTATGAACTTTAAAGTTTAGTTCCATACTGGTATTAGAATATTTTATGTGGAATGATTAAATGGTGTTACTAAATATTAGAACTATTTATGCCCTGCATACTTAAGTATATTTAAAGAAAGAGTGCAAATCTAATCATCATACAAATTAAACTTTTCCTTTAAGTCTTAGTAGAAGTCACTCTGCTAAATTTTATGGGGAATGCAATAAATAATAAGATGGAGGGTGTAGCCCCAGGCAACTCACAATTTAACTGAGAAAATAAGATTTAGAAACATATATCTACAATGTGCATACAGACACACAGATAACTTTGATACAGATAACTTTGACCTATCTTCTATCACATAATCAGTGTCTTACAAAGAGTAGGTACTCAATACATATTTGCTAAACAAATAAATGAAGGAAGGAAAAAAAGACCATTTCCAGGTGGGATAGCAATGGGAGAGTTCCTGAAAGAGTGAAGATTTGACATTGTTTCTTGAGAGTGCTTAAGATTTAGAAGAATTAGAAGGATGTAAGAAACATTACAGACAAGGAATGAAACAGAAGTCTAATGTGCCTATTTTTGGCAAGTTAGATAAACATGCTCTTTGATCACTAAAAATTAAATTTCTTAAACAGATAAATGTGGTATACACAGAGGCATGTGAACATACATATAGGATAAAATTAACAGTACACCTCACCAAGAGGTGATTTTTTAGGGCTAGGGGAAAAATACATTCTAAAAGATAGCACTGAAAAATAAAGTGTTTGTCCTCAAAAAAAATAAACACAACAAAACAAAAAAACACACCCCGAAAACTTTTCCTCAATTATGTTGCTATAAACTAGAATAGTCCGGAATAGAAAATATACCATTTCCTGAACAGCCTAAGGGATATTGATGATTTAGTGATCACATAGTTGCAAAATACTGGTGGATGCTGATTCTCTCCTGGTGTAAAAGATATGTCAGTTCAGTTCTGTGAGATTGCATGAGGGCAAAGGTGTTACAAATATACACAGATCACTCACTCTGCACACAATACCTTTGCCCCAAATAACCTTCTGCACCTTTTATACAGTGAAAGAGTTAGAGCTACTATTCTAGGCACTAGTTCCTAAAATATAAAGGCATTCTTTCCTCTTTGAAGAATTTTAAACTATAGGCAAAGACGTGCTATTTGTAGATGCAGGACACATGTAAAGAGTTTTTGTTATACCTTTTTTTCTCTGCTAAAAGCATTTGTCTTATTTTGAGTGAAAGGGGGCTTACTAGTTATTTAATCTAAATCCTGAAAGTTGTTTGTACATGTGTGTATGTATATATGATAACACAGTGTAAAGGACAGGAGGTAGGGGTGTTTACAGTCTCTAAGTGGTAAATGAACCTACATATTCCATGACAAAGGAACCTATATAGGAACCTAAGCAGTAGTAAATCAACCTATATATAACAAGGTTTCTACATTTTGTGTGAAGTGGAAACATTAAATAAAGTAGAAGGAAAAGTTAGGGATGTGTATTGTATCCCTATAGAAAGAACTGGGGGGCAGGGGGTAAGGCAGGGGCAGGATTACCCAAATGACTGAGGGAGAAGCACAGCAAATCTTTTCCCCAAACAGCAACAATAAAATTGGACAAAATTATCAGAAACAAGCATCTCAGTACTCTGTAAATACAAAAGGTTGAGAAGAATTTATCTGAGACAACTATTGAACTTCAGTGAGATCAGTGGAAGTTTGTGGCATTTTAGCCTGGGGCTGTGCACAGCCACCCCTTTCCTCAGCTTCATAGAGAGGTAGTTCTACTCAGGCAGAGCAAGTGATGAGAGACAGCTGCCAGAGCAGGGCAGCATCCAGAAACATCTATAAAGAATGATACATTATGACCAAGTGGGATTTATTCCAGGAATGTAAGGTTGGTTCAACATCTAAATATCATTTAATATAATACACCATGTAATAGAATGAAGTGCATACACCACATGATCACCTCAAAAGACCCAGAAAAAGTATAGGACAAAATCCAATACCTATTCATGATAAAAACTCTCAGCAAACTAGGACTAGAAAGGGACCTCTGCGGTCTATTCAAGGGCATTTATGAAAAATGTACAACTAACATCAAACTCAGCGATGAAAGTCGGAATTCTTTCCCCACTAAGTTGGGAATAAGGTAGGGATGTCTACTCTCACCACTTCTATTCAACATTGTGCTAGAAATTCTAGCCAGTGCAGGCAGGGAAGAAATAAAAGCCATACTGATCAGAAAGGAAAAATAAAACTTGTCTTTATTCAGACTCACGATCTTGTACGTAAAAAATCTTAAAACACACACATACACAAACACTCACACAACTAGTAGAATGAACAAGTCAGCAAGGTGCAAACTGCAAGATCAACATACAAAAGTCAATTGTATTTCCATATACTAGCAAGGAACAATCCAAAGTTAAAATTAAGAAATCAACATCGTCTTAAGTTAGCAATGTAGCACCCACAAAACTACAGTGTATAACACACATATACCCTGCACAGATATACACACATATATGTGTGCATACTCAAACACAATCACAGGAAAATATTGGAAATAAATTGTATAAGTTACCTCTAGGCAGTGGAATTATGGCTTACTTAAAAATTTTAATCAAATTTTTTTTATTAATCAAAATTTTAATAGTGACTGTGTGTGGCTTTTATAGTCAGGAAACACGTGGTAAATTATTCATTATCTAGATGGTATAATGGTTGGAAACAGTGTGGGGTGGCCAATCAGGGTTTGAACCATGTGTCAGTCACCTTCTAGCGTGAGACCTGGGAAAATAGCGTAACCTTTCAGTCTCGCTTTTCTCATCTATAAAATGGCATATACCATTTTATAGAATGTTACGCAGATTGATTGGCAGGTGGATTCTTAACCACTGCACCACGATGGAAGTCTGATTTTGCACTCTTCTTTAGGAACATTTCCATCTGAGGATGACCTTGCTTGCATTTGGCTGTGGCCCAGGCTTCCTTCAGAATGCATTGACAAACTGACTCTTGGGACACCTTATGACTCTGCAAGCCATTTCAAGTTGATTCTAACCAGCTTCACTCTCTAATTTTTTGATAGGTCAATATATAGAGGTAACAAATTCAGAAAACCCGTTCTCCGTTAGGCTTGTGTTCCTTTTACAAATCTTATTATTCTATTTTATATATAGTTTTAAGGGGACTTTGATGAATGTTTTGTCCCATTGACAAAACCAGTTAATTAAGCAACTCTAGGGACTTCCCTGCTGGTGCAGTGGTTAAGACTCCAAGCTCCCAATGCAGGGGGCACGGGTTCAATCCCTGGTCAGGGAACTAGACCCTGCATGCCACAACTAAAAGATCCTGCATGCGGCAACGAAGATCCTGTGTGCCAAAACTAAGACCTGGCACAGCCAAAGTGACTTTAAATGTGCTAAACTCCACTCATAAAATTAACAAATTTTATTTTTTTACTCATCCTGTGGATGTGTATTTGCAATGGCCATTTTTTCCCACTTTATTTTGAAAAAAAAAAAAAAATCGCACCTAAAGGTGAAACTGTACAATGTTCACCCATATACCCTTCACCTAGATTTGTCTACTGTTAATATTTTGTCACATTTGCTTTATTTCTCTATATATAATTTTTAAATCAAAAGATTAAGTTGTAGATATCATGACATTTCAACGTTCAGTACTTTGGCATGAACCAACTGAAAACATTTTTCTATACAACCATTATGTCATTCTCACCCAAGAAAATTAGCATTGATACAGTAACCATATCAAATAAGAAGTCCATATTCAAATTTACCTAATTATTCCCAAAATGTCTTTTAGAGTTTTTTAAACCCAGGATCCAATCATAGATCATGAATTGCATTTGGTTGGCATGTCTCTTTCGTTTTCTTTAAGCTACAACAGTCCCCTGCCTGTGTTTGCTCTTATGACATTGGTATTTTGGATGATTCAGGCCCGTGTCTCGTATAATGTCCCCAATCCAGATTTTGTCTCTTTCCCCATGATTAGATTCAGTGTAGACATTTTGGCAAGAATACTGCCAATAGTGTGTGCTTCCAATGACATCCATAACGGGAGGAGGAATGTTAGACTGTCTCATTACTGGTGGTGCTAGTCAGGACCACATGGTAAAGGTGGTATCCATCAGATTTATTAATGTAAAAGTACCATCCCTCCCTTGTAATTAAGTGAGGTGTTATTTTGAGGACCTGTGAATGTTTTGTTTCCCAACAACTTTGCACCCAGTGGTGAAAATGCCTGGATCAATTATTGCATTTGATGGTTGCAAAATGATACTTTCCTTCTAAAATTTTCATCTGGCATTCTTCTATAAAGAAGCACTTTCCATGCACCCTTCTCCACCCCTTTTTCTTTAAGAATCCCTATGAACTTGGATTCTTTTTTATTCACTGGCTCCATCTTATTCTTTTTGATATTCAAATTCTGCTAGATTTGGCCAGTGGGAGCCCCTTCACGTACCAATTTTATAGAGTTTGTTGGCTCGTTTGTCCATTTGACATATCCCAGTCATTCTGGGTTTCTGAACCAATTGGAGAGAAGTATAGGCTTTCCTGATTGGGTTACTGCTCAATCCACGGAGCTGGCAAAGGTATCCCCTAAGCCACACAGGGTCTTTGGGAGAAGCCTGGATACTTGAAGAAAAAAAAAATCAGGCTTCTTTTATGAAGATGAAAGGGTAAGAGATGGTGGGTTGACAATCAACAGCTCAGCAATAATATGATGTTACCATATGTTTAAAGAAGTACATGAATTCAGCAAATTCCATTCCAGAGATGCCGCTGGAGCAGAGATTCTTTTTCTATCTAGCAAGTCAGCCTTCCAGAACTTCAGTTCTACCTTTCCACAGGTCCCTAGAAGGCAGTGTGATTTTTCTTTTGGCGGGGGTGGGGGGGGTGGGGGAGAGACAGCCCTTGCCTTTTTGAGAGATTGGGTACAAGGTCTATTTGCCAAGCTACCAAAGAACCACACAAGTGTCTAACTAAGGTCATCCAGCTCCTTAATTTCTAACACAAATTAGAAGCCTGAGGATTTTTCAAACCAAACCACTTCAGAATCAAGTTTATTTCCAGACAGGCCTCAAAGATTGGTGGATTTCAGGGTTTATCTAAAAGTTTTGATGTACAAGTGGGAAAACTCGGGCAGCCTGGTCAATCTAAGTCCCTAAGAACCTTTCTGACAAGTGGAACCATAACTCCAGGGGAGACTCTGAATTTTACCCAATGGTAGTCTTCCAGAAAAGGTGCCATATACCACAGTATTGGGCATGGACTTCCAGCTGATCAATGAGAATACTGTCACAGCATAAATACTGAGGATTTCTTTTTATCTCAGATCTGTCATATTGGGTGTTTTTGTAAACCTTACAAAAACGTATCCTTTTAATTTTAAATATGCAATTTTTTTCCCTTAAGTTGTATGTCAGTGAATAATTTACCTGTGTTGTTTGCAAGACCTTTAGACCAGCTTTTTAACTGTAATCTCTAAAGACAATTTAATATTTAATCTCTTAAAATAAATATGATGTAACAAAAGGAAAATATGTGACCTAACTAAACAAAGAATTGTTTTTGAGGTACATTAAACCCATGACAACTTAAGTGATCAAAACTATAGATTGTAAGTACAATGACACTGGACACATGTTGGGTGCTTCCCCAGCATCCATGTTTCCCTTCTTTCCAAAAGCCCTGGATTTCTTTTGGGGGATCCACACAGTTCTGAAGAAGCTGCCTCCACTTCTCTGGCTCCAGGATTGATCAGGAACAGGCATGTAACCGAAGCCAATTCAGTTAGAATAAAACCTCAGGACTAGCCTGGCAAGGTTGGGACGCCAATGTTTTCTCTTCCCTGTTAGAGGTGAAAAGGGTTCAGGTGATCCCAGGAGCTGTTAGCAGTTACTTTTGGTCCCTGGAGCATTATTCATTCATTGTTTATTTAACAAATACTTAGTAACAACTACTGTGTTCCAGATATGAAAATATAAAAGTGAATAAAACATGGTCGTCGATGTTAAGATGAAACAGGGAGGTATAATGGGGGAGGGGGCAGATAGGTCAACATTCACAAAGACTAAGAGAACAAATTCTTGATACGGATCAGGTTAGCTGTTGCAGGATATCATCTGAGGTAGACGTGGCTGTATCTAGGCATCCTTTATATGGAGTAGATGTCATTACAGTCTGCCTTGAACCATCCAATTGATTGTGGTTTCAGTGAAATTTCTTGCAGTAACCCAATTGCAAAAGGGTTACAAAGTCTCCTCAATCTTCAACCACTGGCTGGTTCTTAATCCAAAGTATAATCTTAACTTGAAACCAGTCTTCTGGGTACACCATCTTTCATTGTAAAAGAGGCAAGTAAAACAAAGTATATTGAATATGCACAAATATCATCTAGGGACAAGATACAATAGCACTTTGTGTCCTTAAAGATGTCTTTTACAGGATATATTCCTCTGAAAGATCTGGATACAAACACACACCCACCATTACCACAGCAGTACTATTTGGCCCATCTGAATGATTACATTAGTCTTAACTGAAGGTGTTCTCTCTCTCTCTCTCTCTCTCTCTCTCTCTCTCTCTCTCTCTCTCTCTCACTTACGGTGGGGTGGAAAAAAACAGAGGCCTGGTCTAATGAGTAGCGGTATGCAGAGGGATCTCTGAAACCATGTACTGGGGCATAAATAGCAAATTATCCAGCTGATGGATGATGACCAGAATCATTAAATCACTGTGTGTCATGTATGTGTAGGAGCTTTGATCACTGCATTTTCTAATATGGACGAAAGATAGAAGGACAAAAGTAATCATCATTGATTACAAATCTGAATTCAGACCCAAATTTTATGGATCAAGTATCGTGGGGAGTTCATACCAAATGGCTTCTTGTTGCCAAGGAAGAGGTGAAGCCCATATGCCTGGATCACCTGGATCCTCATCTAGACTGGGTGACTCACTGTGGACCTGTGAGTATCTAGCAAGATTATTATTGGTTGACTACAGTATTTCACCCTAAGCTTCAGAAATGTGGGAACAGATGAGATAGGATAGAAGATTCCAGGGCAGGTGAGGTTGACAGCAAAAAGGGGCAAGGACTGTAATAATAAAAGTCCTTGTAAAGTTTTCTCCTGATTGTAATGATTTCTGCATCACAACAAAAGAACACAAGGAAATAGCAAATTACAGGAAAGAATGGCTTTCATATATTTTACTAATCTCAATTGTGTTGAAAACAATTGTCTCCCTATTTTATCACTGAAACTGATTTAGGCTTTAGTTCAGCCTTTTACTGAATTATAAATTAGCTACTTAGGGCATAAAGCTGTGGGGTAAAGAGGGCTCAGCATATGCTCTCCCAACAGATGTCCAAATACTTTCAGAACGACTTTCGTAAACAGTGATTCTTTTTTTTACATACTGCCACAATATAGCTATAATAGGACTTCCTAATTTAAAACATTAAGGATTTTTTTTAAAAACCCGCCTTTTTAAAGTTAACCCTCAAAAGATCCAGTGGGACCTTAAAAACTTAGGTTCCATTGTTTTTTAAAAAGCAACAAACAGAGAGAGACATTGTGGAGGTCTTTAAACCTTAAAAATAACAAAATTAAAAAAAAAAAAAGTTGAAAGCCCGTCAGGTCACAGGGAATTTGCACCGGCATGGGAATTCAAAATGTTAGCATTAGGCACAGAAACGTTTTGTAGCAAATAAAATAATCCCCCAAAGATGGGGGCTTTGGGGGGCTTTTGCTAACTGTCGTGGAAATAATTTCCAAAGCGTTACAGACCAAAGGCAACTGTTAGGCCAGGGGCGTCCACACCAGCGCATCCCGCCTCGGCCCAGAGGCCGTGGAACTCCCGCGGGTCGGGTCGCCCCTGCGCCCCCGGCGTCGCCCCGTGCCGCCCGCGCCCCGGGGTGAGCGCCCGCCCGGAATCGAGGTGTCCAGGCCCCCCAACCCACAGCCCAGCTTCCCCACCCTGTTCCCCGATCCGCAATCCGGAGAGTCGACACAGAGATCCCGGCAAAGCTGCAGTGGGAACTGTCCTGTCGCTGGCTTCCAGACAGTCGGCTGGGCTTGTGGACCGAAGAAGTGCGGGTTAGCGCGCTCCCTCCGGAGGAAGCCCGGTTCCTGGGACGCGTACCACGCGGCCGCGACGGGAGCCCGGCGGCGCTCTGGGGCGGCGGCCCCCACGAGGAGGTAGGGCAGAGTCGGTAGTCACAAGCCGTGCTCGGGCCCTTGGAAAAGGTGCAATTCCCCACTTCCCTCCTCACACGTGGGCCTTGCACCCTCCTCGCCGCGCTCCTGCCCATCTAGCCGCCACCCACGGTCCCACAGCGTCCTCCCCACAACCCGCGGGAAACCACCAGACATTAGGACCGCGTGGAAGCCGTCCAGAGGGAAGGCGCCTAGAGGGCAGTTGGGCGTGGCTTCTTGGAGAGAGGCGGGCCCCGGGGGCGGGGAGATCTACGCAACCATTGGTTCTGGCTGCTGATTGGCTAAAGTGCCTGAGTGGAGCCCGCAAGCGTCTCCGCCCTGACCAGCCGCTCCTCCTCTTTTCCCAGCCGCTCGGTCCGCACCGGTTCGCGAGGCGACCGCTCAGGTACCGCCGCCACAGCCCAGTGCGGACGACGCGAGTGGGAGGCGGAAGGAGGACACGCTCGCTCGCTTGCTCGCTCCCACCCGCACCCGGGATCCTAGAGCCGGCGCGGAGCCCAGGGGGAGGAGCCACTGCGGGCACGCCCCGCCTCCGGCCCGGGAAGACTACGCCAGCGACCCCGCCGGCTGGCCACCGCCCCCCTCGCCGGCCGAGACCCGCCTCCGGCCCTCCCTAGGCGGCATGGAGGGGCCCAGCTCCTGACGGCAGCGCCGCCGCCTCGGCCCCCGCCCCTTCTCCTGGCCCCTCCCTCCCGCCCCCGCTCGCATGTCCGTGCCGCCTTAGCCGAGGATGCTGAGGATGAAGCTGCCGCTGAAGCCTACGCACCCCGCGGAGCCGCCGCCCGAGGCGGAGGAGCCCGAGGCTGACGCGCGGCCAGGCGCGAAGGCGCCGCCGCGCCGCCGCCGCGACTGCCGCCCCCCGCCGCCGCCGCCGCTCTCGGGCCCGCCGCGGGGGCCCCCGCCGCCACCCGGGGGGCTCGGGCAGCCTGTTGCTGGCGGGTCGGCGGCGGGGGCGGGCATGTCGAGCGGCGGCGGCGGGCCCACGGCGGCGCTGCGCGAGCAGGAGCGGGTGTATGAGTGGTTCGGACTGGTGCTGGGCTCGGCGCAGCGCCTGGAGTTCATGTGCGGACTGCTGGACCTGTGCAACCCGCTGGAGCTGCGCTTCCTCGGCTCGTGCCTGGAGGACCTGGCGCGCAAGGACTACCACTACCTGCGCGACTCGGAGGCCAAGGCCAACGGTCTCTCGGACCCGGGGCCGCTGGCCGACTTCCGAGAGCCCGCCGTGCGCTCGCGCCTCATCGTCTACCTGGCGCTGCTGGGTTCCGAGAACCGTGAGGCCGCCGGCCGCCTGCACCGCCTCCTACCCCAGGTGGACTCGGTGCTTAAGAGCCTGCGCGCAGCCCGGGGCGACGGCTCGCGGGGCGGCGCGGAGGACGAGCCCGGGGAGGATTGCGACAACGAGGAGGACGCCGAGAAGGACGGCTCCGGCCCGGAAGGCGGCGGCGCCGAGCCCCAGCCCGGCGGCGGGCTGGGCTTCAGGGCCCAGGAGGAACTGCTGTTGCTCTTCACCATGGCCTCGCTGCACCCGGCGTTCTCCTTCCACCAGCGGGTCACCCTGAGGGAGCACCTGGAGAGGCTCCGCGCCGCGCTCCGCGGGAGCCCCGAAGACGGGGAGGCGGAGCCGTGCAACTTTGCCGGCCCCAGGGCCCAGGTAAGGCGCGCCAGCCTCCTTGCGCTCGCGGGGCGGTCACTGCCCCGGCGGCCTCCCCCACCTGCCTTTCGGACGCCCTTTGGCCGAGCCTCACCCCGGCGCAGGTGGCTCGGCATCCCCAGCCCAGGCTCCCAGCCCCAGAGCACTAATCTGCGTTTTGCTGGGCCGCTCAGTTGCACGCCCCACCCCCGCCCCTACACACACGGGTACTCGCCATAACAGAATGCTCTAGAAGTCTCTTCCGTGCCGAAGTTGCCACGGAAAACATGGAGGTCTCAGCCCCGTCCCCCTCTCGGATGAAGGGTCTCGGGACCTTTCTGGCTTTGAGCATCTCGACGTGCTGGGAAAGGCGAAGCGCTAGGGGAGCCTGTGTGTTGGCCGCAGTCAGCCCTGGGCTGAGCTTTCCCTTTCCTGCCGCCTGGCGCTCTGGGTCACACGTTTTAGAGCTCTGCCTTGCCCCTCGGTGAGGCGTCCTAAAGGTGCGCTCCCGGCGTGTGGCCCTGTCTTTGAGACAGACAGAGGGGCTCTTTTTGCTTAGTGTATACCTGAGTTAAAGGGAGTCGTAGGGTCTTTTGGCTCCTACTCAGAGAACTTGATGTTCCCAGAAAAACGTCAGATGTGGAGACCCGCGAAATGACTCAAATTAGATAAGTCGTAGCGCTGGTTGTCTGGGTAAAGAAACCCCTCCTGGGGTGGTTGGTTATGCCCTTTGCCTCTGGCGTGTTCTGGTTTCTAACGGGTTTGAGTCGTGCTTACACATTTGAGTACGGGGATGTTTGTTGGTCCTTTACTGAGGCATAAGTGTTTTCTAAAAAGTTATTAAACGCCAACGTGTAGAAGTCGAGAATTAAGATAAGTCATTTGTCGCAAACATTAAAGAAAATAATTTTATTTGGCCACGAAAGCAATTTAATAATAATCTAGGCCCAATAATAAAGTCCTTGAGTGTCAAAATTTTATGGAGTAGTAGCTTTTATTTAGAGTAAAACCCGTACAGTAAGTTTATTTTCGTGGTTCACAACTATTTAAAAAGTATTTATTTGGATGCCATGTTTTTCAACTTCGGTGATCTCCAGGATGATACATTGGAAAGTGGGAGTTTTTTCACTCCTTGCTTGAAAGTTAATTCAACTTATATATCTGCTGTCGTTCAATACCTTGGAATTTAAACTGGACTTTGTATTTCTCTAATGGTTGTGTGGACTCAGCACCCATAGAGTCAAAGGAATTTGGGGGCTGGAAGGGATTTAGGGATTATCTAGGCTGAACCCCTCCTTTTTAAAACGAGGCTTCTGTGAAGCGATTAACTCACGTTTTAGGACATACTTTATCAAACTCAGATGTAGTAACGCTAGTATCCAGAATTTTCTTGGTGAGCTTGAAATATTATCTTCCAATGTCTATTTACTACTAGCATGCAACTGTGTATACTGATGCTATAAGCCACTCTTCTGCCTACTCACTAAAATAATTCCAAAAAAATCCTGTGCCCGTCATTAAATTTAGAGAAGCAAGTCTGAACTCAGAAGCAGTACTTACATATCTTAAAAAATTTTTTTCTTGTAATAGTATATATTGTAAAGATAACCTTAGAGTGTAGATATAATCAGAATGTCCCACAGTGGAGCAGTTTGTTATTCCATTCGTATCATGCCAACAAGGGTAACCGATTTCTGGTTTTAAATGCTGAGACTTTTTTTTTTTTTTTTTTTTTTGCCTTTAAAATTTGCTTATAATGTGTTGGAAGGTGACTAGACAAGGAGAAGCACGAAAACCACAGTAATGAAATTTTTATCTTGACTGCAGTGTGTGGCCTTTTCTGGCAACCAGTGAGTGCTGGGAAGAGTGGACAGGGTGAGGCTGGGCATCCTGCCATTAATTTCAGTACATCATTACTTCTCAGGCTGTGCCTTGTGCTGTGGCCATCAGTAGAAGTGGGAGAGTAAATAATAGGGGATACACACACTACAGGTGACACTGAAAGCTATTTCTAGACGTTGGTGTTGTGATGAACTTTTCTTCTCCAGTAGTTGTTTAAGAGAAACAAGTCACTTACGTCTCACTAAATTGTTACTGCCCCACACTTTCTGCTTGTTGGCGTGGACTCGGAGGCCCTCAGCTGTGGCTTGTTCTGGCCTTGAAGACATTTCCGTGGATCTTATTGCTCCCAGACTCTCTCTCTAGAGGCGGCAGATGGGGGTGGATTGATATCAATCCCTGTTCACTGCAGTCCAACCCAGCTGTTCCGCGGCCTTGCGCCGTCGATGCACTCGGGGGAGGGAGGGCCCACCTCCGAGTCTGCAGGGAGGTGCCCGAGGGCCGCGCGGTCACGCGCCGCCGCGGACCGGCGGACGGCGACTGGGGGCCGGTCCTGCGGGGCTCCTCCCCTCGCCCGCCCTGCAAGATGGCGGCCGCGCGCCTCCCACGTGACTGGCGCTGGCCCCGCCCCCGAGGGAGCGGTTTGAGGACGGGCCGCGCTTCCAAGGGGGTGTCCCTTAGGCCTTCGCTGGGCGAGGCGGAGACGCAGGGTCGAGCGAAGAACCCGGTGGATTGCATGGTGCACTCTGGGAATGGCAAAGGGGAGTTCTTGTGGCAGCCTTTTTTGGCCCCGGAAGTAACCTTTCAGACCCATACTTGTAACTTCTTCATTGCTTAGGAATAATTCTGTTTCTTCACTAGTGTCTTAAGCATCACCTATATTAAATGGATGAAGCAGAAATAATTGTTTTTTAATTTTCTGTTAGAGTAAGGGTATACTAGCCATGACTTTTATGGGAAGTTTTAGGTTGGTTTGGCTGCAGCAAAGAATACAAACAGTTCACTTAATAAATGCCTTTTGGGAGAGGCTTTTAGAAGATCACAGTTAAGCAATGATTATTTTAGTAGCAAATGGGAGCTGTTGTGTATCCTCCTCCAGTTACTTACATTTTTCTCTGCAGTGGTTTTCTCAGGTAAGGAGAACTCAGGAAAAATCTCACTTATACTGTAAGTTAATATACCATTAATTTTTCTGCAAATTAATTAATGTAATATGTATCGTTTGTTTTTTTTTAAATTACCTTTTGTGGGGTTTTTTATAGGGTAGGGGACAGGAAATGTGTTGTAGAGGCTATCAAAGCCTTGAAGAGTAATAGCCATGTTTAGTAGAGCACTAGACTTGGAGGCTTAAATTCCAGCTGTGCCACTTACTTTGTAATATTAACCAGGCCACTTAAATCCGTGAGCCTCACTCTGATCTGTAAAATGGGAATAATAACTTATTTTTAAGGTTGTGGTGATTGAATTAAGGAGATATGATGCAAAATAATTCACATTGTCTTGAGCACAAATTCTTTGAGAATGACGTTCAGTGCGTTTTCTTTTCCACTAAGATGCAGCCATCCAGATTGTTACATCAGTTGTTTTCAGGAGTAGGTTTTCTTTTTCTTTTCTTTTTTTTTTAACCTAATAGAAGTCTATACATAGTAGTTAGTATTTTCTGTATTCTCTATTACCATACCTCTAAATTGATTGGTGTTCAGGAAGGATAATTAATTAAGCTGGTGTATGAGACACATTTGGGGAAGTTTTGTTAATTCTTACATTGTAAAGATCTGGTATGCTACAGATAAGCCCAAAGGAAGCATTTCTCTGGGTCACATATCATTAAAATATGTATTTTCCCCATATTGGATTTGGGGATGGGAATAGAGAAAATACGTATTTTGAATTTGGGTTATCATGAACTCCCGTGCAACCATAATCTACTTAAATCTTTTTCACATTTAGTTAGGATGATGTAAAGCTATTTTGCAGTTTTGTTAAGTTTTGTAATTTTTCATTTATTTCAGAGTACAGCGTGGAATCCATGGATAATTAAACATTTTTATGCCTTTTTTATAGAAGCTGTTAAATTGGCTGATGTTTAAGCATATTTAATATTTTTGTTCTTCTTGAGAAATATTAAGCTTATATATATATATATTTTTTAAGAAAAGCAAAAAAGCCTGAACTACCCTCAAAGCAGACTGAGCTTCACTTTTATCAACCGTGTTTTCCATTATGGAGGACTGTGTTGTCACAGCGCTCCTGCTCCTTTTCTTCACAGAGAGCGCTTTGTTACACAAGCCGCCTTCATCCAGGCTGTGTAAACAGTCACTCCAGAAGGGAAGTGCCTAATCGGGTGTTTATGTTACAGGTGGCAGAGCTGCTGGGTGCTCGGTAGTCCATTTCCTTCTTTTCTTCCCATGCTCCAGGGAGCATTTGGCTTTAATGCCCTTCTCAATGTCTTAGTTCATTAGGCTTGTTTAATGCTCATTCAAGGAATAATTTGAGATCAGGTTTAGGTTTTGAAGAGGTCATTTTTGCAAGTTATTTGGTCTTTCAAGTTTCAGGCTGCCTAGTATTGAATAGGGATCTCATCACCATTTATTGCATGTAACTGCTGTGAAGATGAACGTGATAAACGTACATGAAAATGCTTGGTAAACACGAGTGAGATAGGTCAAACCATCTGTCTATTGATGGTTCCAAGAGCGGATAGCACAATTTTGTTGCAGTGGATGAACAGAAATACAGAAGCCTGAAGAGATGATAGGGGTTGGGTTGCAGAGGGCCTTGAATGTCAGATGAAAGAAACTGGTTGCAGTGGGAACAGGTGGAAATTTGTGTGTCTCCCTGAAATTTTCACTGTCACTTTAAATTCATAGGTATGAAAAGAATGTATCATTGATTTGTTAAAAAAAAAAAAAGATCTTCCAGACTCATCCAGTTTTCTCAGTGGTACCATTAAATTCCTAGTCACCCTGATTTTCTTGATCATCTTAATCCTCTCCACCCCTCATTTGCTGAATCCACCCTTTTCTCATCCTTGCTGACACCATTCTGTTTTGGGACTCTTACCTCTGATTCCCTTGCTTTCAGCCTTCCCACTTCTTACCTGTTGGATACCACTGCCAGATACATCTTCCTAAAGCAGTATTTAATCACATCACTTTTTGTTACAGTGACTGATGGAACGTGGTCTCCGATAGGTCTTTGGATTCAAAATCTTTCTTCTGCTCCTTCCTCTCACGTCTGTTCTTTTATTCAAGGCTGACTTATGCCATCACTTTTTGCATGTTGTTCTCTGGAATTGTCCGTATGGTAATCTTCTCCTAAGAGTCTTTGCTGCCTCTGCATTCCAGTAGCGTGTATATTCTGTTACAACTTTGGTACGTATCCTATGATTCTTTTTTTCTTTTACTTTGAATTATTTTTAACTTAAAATCCAGGAGAGAAGGTCAATTTTATAAGTTCCCCAAAGACTCAGGCATCACGTCTCATTTTTTTGTCAACATTGCATATATTTTAAGTGTTCAGTCAGAATTTCCTGTGCTTAGGATATTTCAAATATAACTCTGAAAAATACCATTATCATTAATTGCTGTAAGACAAAGTGCATCCAGAAGTGATTTTTTTGCGGGGGTGTGTGTGTGGTGAATTATCAGCTACTTTATGGTTACTTGCAGCCATGTAGTGTAGGCACAGTTGTTTTGGAAATAACAGAAGGAATTGTTCCTTTAGGTAGAAAGCATGGAACAGTGTAGATTTGAACTGAAGCTTCAATGAGTGAATGCTGAATAGTTGTGCTTATTAATTATTCTTTCAAAATCAGGTCGTGTGTTATGTACACCACTCCCTAAGTTAACTAAGCTTTTGTGTATAGGGGTGCATATTGGTGCAGACCTATGGGTGATGCTTTGATAGGAAGGAAAAAGTCACAACTTACAAACTGTGATTGTTTGGGTAGTTGTAGTTAACTGTCGCCCAGTGTTGATCTCTGATCCGTGATTTGCTTGCGGGGTGGTGGGAGCCAGCTGTGGAACTGAGATAGTACCTTGCTTATGATCTGAAAGTTAAAAACTTCGGTCACTCAAGTGAGCAGTCTGTAATCTAAGAATTGTGGGGTTGTTATGTTTCTTGTTAGGAACGTTTAAATTGGGAGAGTTAAGAAGCATAATGTTCCCTTAGTATAATTGATTTTTGTTTGGGGTATCAAATGCTTGAAATTCTCTAGTGGTCCTGGAAGGAACAGCATGGTCGTGTGTCAGCCCCAGTGCTGTGGTGTTTGGAGAAGACTTCCTCAGGAAAGAGGTCAAACACTTACAGAGAGGGTGATGTTGAGTGGCTTTGTTAGTTTGGGGAAGGTGCCTATTCTCCCAGTTGGTATTAAACATAAGTCCTAATGCAGTGTTTCCCAACAGTAATAATTACCGACCTATAAGTCACTTTCTGTCAAGGATGCTTCATAAGCTTCATAAGCTACAATTTCCACAGGGTCCCAGGAACATTTCTCCACTGGGAGTGAAGGCTGTGCTTCAGCTAGAAGTCCCTGCAGTGCCATTTGGTGGTCAGGCTCCTGAGCCCAGGCTCACCTCCTACCAAGATCCTTTGGTGTCTCCTGTGGGGTGGGGCTGTGTAGGAGAGGGCAGTTCAGTCCTATACGGGCTAGGGAGGAGAGACACATCCCCGCTAGATCCTTTTGTACCCATGCTCATGGGTGCGTTCTTTTCAACTCACCCAAGAAACATTCTGGCAAAGTGGGGATTTAAAGATCTGGGGGCTGCTAGCCCAGGGATGTAGCAGTTCGTGTTCAGCCTCCTAATTCCAGGGTAAAAGAAGACATCTTTCCCCTTCTGTGGTAGGAGAGCAGAAGGTTGGTAAAGGAAACAGACGCTGATGTTAAAGATGGGGGCACCCCAGCTTTGGTCTAGGCCAGAAGCCATTACCACTACTCCTTGCCTTCTATACCTTCGTAGCTTTGTGGTCCAATACAGTTTACATTTTTTCACCAGTCCACCTATCAACTACAGATGGCGCTGTTGAGGTTCAAAGAGCAGAAACAAACGGAGTTTCATAAACATCACATCCAGGCTGGTTCTCTGGTAAAAACTGCTGCCCTCACTTCTTTCATTCTCTACCACCTCGTCCCCAGTAGGCTTTTGTATCAGTGTTCTTCTGCTAGATCTTCCCTAATTGTGCATCCTACAAGTTCAGTTCTCTAGAAAAGGCGATGGCATCGACAATTTTAATGTTTTTTATCTGTAATAAATTCAGAGTTCCCCAGAATACGTAGAAAGTTACAGTGAATCAAGTTTCCTACTCCCATCTTTGTTTGATGCACCCAGTTCCAGGCCACTCCTACTCTACACAGGTAGCCGCTGTCAGTTCAGAGATGTCATGTTAGGAAGAACTTAACAGAGCCATGTCTGGTCTGTGGGCTGTGATGGCAAAGTGTATACACGATTCAGTACATAGTTTAGCACTTCCTCCCACATTCAATAACTAGAGCATGCTTACCCATGCTTTAACATAGTGAATTCTACCACACTCGTCTTGCTGAATCACCTTATTCTCACATTTCTAGTTAAACAGTAAATTACATAGGAAGTGAGTCCATGATCATAGCAGAAATCCATGGCATACTGTTTCTAAGCTGCTGACTCATTTCTCCCTCCTTTCTGCACTGTTGGGTCAGTTTTGTTCTTTGCGGCATAACTTTAATACATTTACCATCCATGTTTCTTCTCACACCAGAACTTGCCTTTTATCAGATGCTGTAGATTGATTCAAGGCATTTCTTTGGGTTGGGTTATACTGTTTCATTGAGTAAAGATGAGACAAATATCTGCTTTTCTACCACATCCTCTCAATTAAAGAGACAGACAATAAGTCTTAAATTCGCCTCAGCTTCTTCCCTCTTCTAATACCAAAATAGATGAAATTTGACATCTCAGTAATGTTTCTAATAATGAATCATTTTCTGACATTCAAAGGAAGACTTTCTATGAATCTTGCTTAAATAATAGCATATGCTTTAGGTACAACCCTGGTTATTTAAGAAGAGAATCTAAAACCTAGAACTGTAACAGATTACCCCAAAACTTAGTGGCTTAAAGCAACAGCCATTTTATTATTATTTCTCATAATTCTGTGGCCCAGGAATTTAGACAGGTAACTAACAGCAGGGGCAACTTGTGTCTACTCCAGGATGTCTGGGGACTGGGGGCATCTCTCCCCCTCTCCTCTCTCTGCATGGTCTCTGGCACAGCGGCCTCAGGGGAATTGCACTCCTCACAGGCTGGCTCAGGACTCCAAGAACAAGTGTTCCCAGAGGCCCAGCTACAAGGCTTCGTATGACCTATCTATAGCCATCCTGGAACATCCCTTCCATCCCATCCTACTGGTCAGTCAGGTCTCTAAAGTCAGCCCAGATCCACTGGTTGGGGAAGTAGACCCACCTTTCAGTGGGAGGAGTATCGAAAGTATTTTTGGCTATCTTTCATCTGCCACAAAAACTTAATAAGGTGGTGTTGTTATATATACTAGTGTTAAATTCTAAGTCTGATTTGATGAGTGTAAAAACTTCTGAAGTTAGTGAAAAAAACAAACTAAGAAACTCATTTTCTGCTTTTGTTTCTTTCTTTTTTTTTTTTTTTTTGTGGTACGCGGGCCTCTCACTGTTGTGGCCTCTCCCGTTGCGGAGCACAGGCTCCGGACGCGCAGGCTCAGCAGCCACGGCTCACGGGCCCAGCTGCTCCGCGGCATGTAGGATCTTCCTGGACTGGGGCACGAACCCTTGTCCCCTGCATCAGCAGGGGGATTCTCAACCACTGCGCCATCAGGGAAGCCCTTTTGTTTCTTTCTTAGAAAGAATGTCTTGGTATTTTAAAATGTACAGTCTGCATCAAAGGACTAGAGGGAACGTGTAGAACATTAGTAGATGAGCTAAAATAAACTCTACCTACAGTTTGACCTTTGTTAAAGTAAAATGAGATCAGTGTGATCTTTGTTCTAGTGATGTGTTTTCAGAGAAGAATCTTCTTAGGACTGTCCAGTCACTTGACTATTTCACAAACTTTCTCACATTTAGGAGATCTCAAGTATGTAATTGTGATGGCTCTACATGTATAAAATTAAAATCTGAGCAATCTCTAGAATGAACGAGATACATGATATGACATGTGGATTTGAGCTAACCAGGAGCACGCCATAGGTCAGAAAAAGCTTTACACGCTCAAATGAGTTATAGAAAGGAGAAGGGCACACACATACTAATGCTCTTTTTGTTCCTGTGCATTCTTTTGCTGGCTTAGAATTTTTAAACTTCGTCTTCTTAATCCAAACGAGAAAATTCTCCCACTTTCCACTTGGTTCTGATTCTTTTTGTAAAATGCCAATTCTGGCATGTCATCTATATTGCATTTGCATGGGAATCTGAACTTAGTAGAAAAAGTGGGTATAATTGCTTCCTGTACGATTCCATTGAACCAGTAGTTCTCAGATTTTATGGCACCTTCCTCTACGCAGAGCAAAGCACACGTGACGTGGAGAGGGGAAACGGCAGAACTGACCACCGTTCACGCTGGGACCGATAAACGCCGTGATTCTGATCTCTAGCTCATGAGGCATTAAGTTTTTGTTAAATTAATAAAATTTAAAATGTTATAGGTTCTAAATTTAGTCTAAATGATTTTATAGCATTGGTACATGCTGAGACTTGGTGTTGGGAGGGTGCAGAAAACTTAATTAGTAGATATTTCATGGGTTGACAAACTTCGGTCCTTGGATAGAAACTCAAATACCATTTTTCTGCCTATCTTATTAAACTAGGAGGCTTTTTACTTGGTTGTTAAATTGTGTTCTTTAAAGTAGCTTCAGGCTTTAAAAATGTGATTTTGATTGTGAAGCAAACTACTTTCACACAGTTGCTTCAATATAAAATTTGTGGAGACAACATGATAAAATTATTCTTCTTAATTTTTTATTGTGGTAAAATACAATAACAAAATTTGCTGTTTTAACCTTTTTTGAGCGTACAGTTCAGTGGCAGTAAGTACATTCACACCGTTGTGCAACCATCACCACCATCTGTCTCCAGAACTTTTCTTTTATCCCACACTGAACCTCTGTATCCATTAAGCAGCTACCCCTCGCTCCCCTCTCTCTGAAGCCCCTGGTAGCCACCATTCTACTTTATCCGTGAATTTGACTACTCTATGGTACCCCATATAAGCAGAATCATACAGTATTTGTCTTTTTGTGTCTGGCTTATTTCACTTAGCATAATGCCCTCAAGATTCATCCATGTGTCAATTTTATTCCTTTTTAAGGCTGAGTAATGTTCAGTTGTATATATACCACATTTTGTTTATCTGTTCATCAGTGGACATTTGAATTGTTTCCACCTTTTGGCTATAGTGCATAATGTTGCTGTGAACATTGGAGTACTAATTATCTGCTTGAGCCTCTGCTTTCAGTTCTTTTGGGTATATACCTAGGAGTGGAATTGCTGGATCATATGATAATTTTATTTTTTTGAGGAACTGCTGTACTGTCTTCCACAGTGGCTGCACTGTTTTACACTCTCAGCAGCGATGCACAAGAGCTCCAATTTCTCCACATCTTCACCAGTACTTGTCCGTTTTTTGGATAATAGCCATTCTGATGGGTATGAAGTGGTATCTCATTGTCGTTTTGCTTCGCATTTCCCTAATGAAAACTGTTGTTTCTTTTCTATTTTGCATTCATTTATATTTAAAGGTGTTATTTTTAATTCATGAACTACATATGAACAGTGTGGAAAATACTCTATATGAAATGGTTGACCTATTCAGCTAAACTTCCAATTTACACAAGTATTTGAGAGGATTACAGTGCTTTATTTATATTGATTTTTGAAGTATTTACAGCAATTTTAGGCCAATGTGGTTGTATTACTTTGTAGTAAGTGATTATATGGTTTGGGTTAGGAAATACATGATTTTGTTATTGTTAGAAGAATTCCTGTATCCACTTTTTTTAAATTCAGTAATATTGAAAGTTGGCGAATGCCATTCAAAAGTTGGATGTTGACTTAAGAGGTCGGTGCTCTCCTTCTTAAATCTTTCTGTGTAGACAGGCTTTATTTCCTTGGGTTTCTAGAACAAGACATACTATAAGGCTGAAGCTTTGCTCTCAAGAGTATCTATTATGATGCCTTATTCCTAGAAATAGAGGTGTCAACTGGCAACCCACACTCATTGACAGGCCAGGATGAATGATGAGACTATAGAGCAAGATATATTTTTTTAACATCTTTATTGGAGTGTAATTGCTTTACAATGGCGTGTTAGTTTCTGCTGTATAACAAAGAGAATCAGCTATACATATACATTTATCCCCATTTCTCCTCCCTCTTGCGTCTCCCTCCAACCCTCCCTATCCCACCCCTCTAGGTGCTTTGAGCTGATCTCCCTGTGCTATGCGGCTGTTTCCCACTAGCTATCTGTTTTACATTTGGTAGTGTATATATGTCCATACCACTCTCTCACTTCGTCCCAGCTTACCCTTCCCCCTCCCCGTGTCCTCAAGTCCATTCTCTATGTCTGTGTCTTTAAATTAGGATTCTTGGAAAGTTTAGGGTCTTCTGTTTATTTCATTTCTCTCTACAGTTAAAAAAAATTAATGTATATTATTTATTGCAGATTTGCAAAGTTGTAATTGGTTCCTGTAACTGAGATAATTTTGGTCTGAGTAGTGTTTTGAGATTCTGAACATAAAGGGGAGGATAAGGTGTGAGTTGTGATAAAGAACTGTGATAAAGCTGTTTTAATTTTTAGCTTACCCAGTGGGTTAGAGTAACAATATATACAAGACAATACTTGAATTCTGAGAGCTGTGTGTAAGATTAGCATGCTCTTCATTACTCCAAGTAGCAGTTCTGGGGTGAAACTTACCTCTAGTTCACTAATGGTAGTGATTGGCTGAGCAAATTCAGATTTAGAGCACCCAGTTGCTATTAGATGGTTTAACATTAATAGTAAACTCATTTTCCACACACATTCTTGTTTAGAATTGTGTATTGATGATACCTTTTAAAAAACATTTTCCTAACAAAGCATCTTGTTAGACTGTCACTAAGGACAAGGAATGAATAAAAATTGCCTAATTATATAAAAAATACAAATACCCTTATATCTGGGGAATAGCATAAAGGGTACCATCTTTTTATATGTTTATTCCTTCAATCCTGGTTCACTTTGGTAAAGAATTGACATCATTGGCAGTTCTGAACAGCAGTTTGCAAGGTGTCCCAAGAAACTGGGACCGTAAATAATGGATAGAATATTGCCATTAAATGAAGATAAATATTGATACTTCTTTCCCCACTGCTCTGACACTGTACCTTTCTGCTCTCAATGTGTAATCACCTATATTATCTCTAAAAATTGCTATTAAAATTATTGCTATTAAAAGTAAGACTTTAATTTGGTTTATTTTTGTGGAATTCACTATTCTTAGTCTCTGATACAGATTAACATGTGCCCCTCTTTCTCCTCTAGAATGACTCTGCTCATGGTGATTATATGCAAAGTAATGAGGCCAGTTTAATGGAACAAGCCCCGATACCTCATGATGGACTTACTGTGGCACCTCATAGAACCCAGCGAGAAGGTATGCTGTATTTTTGCTAAACTCTAAAACATCTGTACACGAAAAGATTGCAGAGTGCTATTGACCTTGGTTAACTCACTCCTCTTTCTCCTTTTTGAAGTAGAGAAATCCTACAGGTCCTGGGTTTAGCTCAAATGCCAGCCCTCCCACTTCCTTGTCTCTGTGTGTGTGTCTGGGCTCTGGCTTTGCAGCCCCTGGCCTGTCCCAGCCCACGCTCACTCGGTTCTACCTTGTGGTCCCTTGTCTTAAATCTCATTGCATACTTCTGGAGGACAAAGACCGTAACCTGCTCCCAGAGTGTTAGCATAGTGCTTTATCTATAGGATGTGCTCAGTGTCTACTGAAGAAATTAGTTTTACAGACGTTCACTGCAAGAGAGTGAAGAAATTCCTTACAAGCCCGTTCTTCCTTCAGTAATGCAGTTTTCAGGAGGACTGGGTGGAGGAGGGAAAGGACATTGCCACCTGTAAAGAAATGAGTTCAGATATTCTCTTCTCCTCACATCTGGGGAGTCCGTTAACCTGTATTGAGGGAAATTTGAAATGGCAAATGTAGACTGCCACCTGGGCTGTCTTGGAAGGGTGAAGGATGTCCAGTTAGCATCACACTCAGTTATAACAGCTTTGAATTGATGTCGTTTTGCTTCCTTTTAATTCCAGTAATAATCCTTTTGTGTAATGCATTTTTCTTCATGGAGGAAAAATAGGTGTGAATGTTAAATGTTTAGAAAATGTTTACAGAATTACCACTTCTATTCAAGACTATTAAACTACTCGATCATGAATGAACTGCTTCAGCCGGGCTCAGTGAGCCTACCAGTAACCTAAAGCAGAGTTTGGTTTTGCAGTGAAGGTCCTTTTTTAAAAAAAAGTAAAGATATTTAAAAAAAAACAAAAACAAAAACATAAAGACTACATCAAAAAGGTAACAATTAACTGTAACGTGGTACTCATAGATGGTTTTTCCTTTATTCTTAATTTGTAAACAAATGTACACGGTCCATGCTTTTCAGTTTTAATTTATGAGGGTTAGGGGATCTCCCGTTATCAGCCATTCCTCACCACATACTCCTTTGTTTTCCTCATCTTGATTCTGATAGATCACAGCAGGTATAACTTGAAATCAAGGCTGAAACCATAGCCATGTTCCCGTACCCGGTGGTCCCCTTCCCTAGAAGTAAAGCTGCTTCATATTTTGGAACAGTTATTAGTTCAGATGGTTTTTATTTAATAGCATCATCCTTCACATAATGTAATTGAACAGCTTTTAGAAACAGCAGACTCTCACTTCCCCACTTTGGCTTTTATCATACTGCAGCAGTTGTGAACAATTGAAGGCTTCTCACCTGGCTTCTGAGATTTTCTTTTGTCCCATTCTCAACATTTCTCACCCACCAAGGGAAATTGGCCCAGAAGCAGGCCACCAAACACTATACATTTGGAAAGTTAACACAGAATACTGGTAATGGTATCTCCTTAGTTTATTATACCCGTTTACCAGCAAATTTCTGTAATCTTACGTTTTCTGCTTTCTCAGTGCTCACCTTCTGTGATCTACAGCAATTTTAAGTCTTCCTGTATACTTTTGTTACTTTGTATATTCTACTTTGCCTATTTTAACTTCTTCTTTTAAGGCAGAGTGAGTCCTTCCCTTTCTTCTCCATCTCCTGTGCCCTGAATCCAGCAGTGACCTTCTGTTGAGTCACTTTCCTAACTTCTTCCCTGTGACCTTTATCATGACTATTTCTTCTACTTACACCGTGAGCAACAATCTTTTTTTTTTTTTTTCTTAAGTCCTTATATTATGCTTAGTAGACTGGCTCTTTTCAATTTGTAAAGAGATTTACTTGCTAAGGTGATAACTTTTACTGAAGGATGTATGAAATGAGTAGTTTGGGGATTTGCACTTTTGCTTGTTACTTCACGAGTAAGCTGACCATCTTATCTAGTTCAATTCAGAGTAATTGTTCTTAAGCCATTCATATAATTTATAATCACTATTTTATCTGTATAATAAATTGTGAAAAATTTGGCTACAGTGAACCATCATAGTTTGTTATCATGTTAAGTTTGTGTTACTGTGATATGATATTAAGGGTCACATTCGAGAAAAACAATTTTTAAATTCTCAATTGGAAGGAAATTTTTACCAGTTCATATTACTTTTGAAGGGTCTTTTCCCACCCAATTAAAAAAAAATGTTCTAGTTTACACCTAATATGCATAAATAACTGAATGACTCTAAAGTGCTGTATTTGTGTTAATCTGAATTAACAGTTCTGAAGATTTCATCTAGAAAAATAATCTTCACTGCAGGCGCCTTTTATTATTTATCTTTGGTGCTTAGCAGAGTGCTTGAAATGACTTCAGCCATTCAGCATGCTTAGTGGATATAGAAATAAATTACTTCATGGATGGACAGCACATTGCTGTGCTTCTGGGTTTTTTGTTTTATTTCATGATTAAGGCTAGTAGTAAAGGTGAATATAAATAGCTTAATCGTTTGGCTTTGTCAGGTTGGGTAACTGAAATATGTATCTAGTCTCTGTAGAACAAGTCAGCATGTTTTCTTTCTTTCAGCTGTACACATTGAGAAGATAATGTTGAAAGGAGTCCAGAGAAAAAGGGCTGACAAATATTGGGAGTACACCTTCAAAGTAAGCTACTCTCACCCAAAAAGATATCTCATACTACGTTAAATGATCTTTTGGAAAGAATGAAAATTGATCTTTGGAACAACTTAATGGCAGGTTTGCTAATTTAAGGGAAGCTATACACGTCTGTGTTTGTCTTAATTAAGGGAATGTACTGTTTTCAGTGTATACTGCATGGTTTGCCAAGTGTTAAAAATGGTATCACATTAAGTTACTCTGATAGTTTTCTTAAAAAGAAACAAGAGCCTTAGATTTAAGGTGTAAGATATATCTTTAAAAAGTGAAAGTAAACATTCACCAGTATTTTTAAAAATCAAGATCACAGGCATTGTCTTCTCCTGGTACTTTTCTCCTCCTCTTCTTTCTCCAAGGCTTGTATTTTCTGGCCTTCGTTGGCTTTTCTTATCTCTGATTGCTCTGCTGTCATTCTGTCCTTCACACAGCTTTCTGATTAACTGCAGGGCCCTGCTCTGTTAGTCCCCACGGCTCCTTTTTGCCTGTTGACTGAGCTGTGGATTCCGTGTCCACGTCTTCCTTCCTCCCTGCTCGGGCTTCGCTGTCAAGCCCTTTCTTCTGATGTGGGGACTGCCCACGCCTTGAAGCCACATGGAGGAAAGACGCTGTGTTTCTGTGCATCCTCACTTCACTTCCTACCCAGAGGTGTTGCTTGCCCAGCTTTAGCTGTACTTGCCTCACAAAGTCATTTCTGATCCTCCAGCAGAATTATTTTTTCATTCATGCCAGGTGTACCACCATCATCCCTTTCCCAGATTCTTAATTTGGGTTACACGATTTTTCTTTCCAGAAGGCTGTCATCTCATAGAGAGCAGGAATCTTCATCCTCTGCATCTCGCCATATCTGACTTGCTTAGTACATTAGTTGGAGTTTCAGGACTCTGGCTCCTGCCTTCTTCTGTGAGAAATATCCTCAATCTTCAAACTTTAACTCCTTATCTCCATGTTTCACCTACGTTTTGTAACATTTAACACAACCCCCCCTGCCCTCTTCATTCAGTGAGACCAGCTCTTTTGTTGCTGGAGCTCTAAGCGCATTCCTTCCTTAAGGCCTTCGTTGTCCTGTGGCTCTGGAACGATATTCCCCCAGACCCTGGCACAGCTGACGTCCCTTCAGCTCGCACACAGGCTCGACGGCTCCTGCTCTGAGGCTTTTCTTGGCACCCCTCTGACGTGCTTCTCCCAGCTCCTGCTCCATGCCCAGCTCGTTTTCTTCGGGGCACTGATCACTGAGGGAACTCCTTGTCCATTCACTGGCTCTAATCTGATTCCTGCACTAGACTCTGACCTCAGCCATCAGAGGCTTCACTGTCTTTTCCACTCCTGTATCCTTTCATAAGAACAGTGTCTGACACAAGTAGCTGCTCAACAAACATTTGAATAATTAAGAATCATTTAAAAGATGTGCCAGTTAATAAGGATATTTGCTTGAGGGTTGCTAGATAAAATTTTGTATGTATTCTTAAGTATCTGGTTAATTGTAGCATGATTGGTTGGTAAGGCTTATGTATTAGCATAGTTCAGGTGTTCACTCAGCTCAAATAATTGTGAAGTAGAAATTATTAGTGGACTACCATCGAGTCCACTGAGTTTAAGGTATCCAAGAAGTAGGTGGGTAATAGATTTTACTTCTGGCTCTTCTGCTTACCTAGAGTTGAATCTAAGTAAGTTAACCTTTTTTGAGTTTTAGTTTCTCCATCTGAAAACGGAGGTAGTCATGTCTGCCCCATCTACATTAATACGATTGTAAAAGCATTAAGATAAAGATGAAATCTTTTCATAAACCATAAGTCCCCATAAAAATGCAATACAGTACTACCAAAGAGGGGCAGTAAACTTGGTATTTCTCTTAAGAATGTATATTTTTTTTAAAAAATGTATATTTAATAAGTTCCAGGAGATCGAGTTTTTCTTTTTTCTTGGGGCATATATCTATGCTGTCGAAGTGTCATTTTAGAGTCCCTACAATGTCACCAAAAGGAATGTAAGACATTTCCCTTTCTGAAAAATTACTAAAGTATAGTCACATTTTTAGAAAACAGCTTGTTTTGAAAACCATGTGCTTTGAAAGGAGTTATTAAAAGTTTTTAAAGTAGAATGTCAATATACAGTTAATTTTAACAGTTTTGAAGAAATTATGACAATACCAGTAAGGTATTATACCAATAACTTTATATTTATAATTGTTAATCTTGATAAAGTTAAAGTAAGGTCATTTGTTTTACACATGGCTTTTTTCCAGTCAGTTCCTGCCTAAGAAATAACTGTATAACGTGTTTTTTTTTTTTTTAATCAGGTAAATTGGTCTGATCTTTCAGTCACAACAGTAACAAAAACCCACCAAGAACTACAGGAATTTCTGCTGAAGGTAAAAGTGTAGATTTTGGTGTTAAAATGATTTTTACGTGATATACAGCAGGGGTCCCCAACCCCTGGGCAGCGGGCAGGTAGCGGTCCTGGCCTGTTAGCAACTGGCCGCGCAGCAGGAGGTGAGTGGCGGTGAGCGAAGCTTCCCCCGCCGCTGCCCGTCGCTCCCCATTGCCGGCATCACTGCCTGAGCCGTCCCATCCCACCACCCCGCGCCCCGGTCCAGGGAAGAATTGTCTTCCATGAAACCGGTCCCTGGTGCCAAAAAGGTTGGGGACCGCTGGTACACAGAATCCAAAAACCTTAGCACCAAAACAAACACCAGGAAAATTAAAGCATGTATATAGAGGCTGGCTTACAACTCTTCATGAACATTGTAGAAAATGTCATGTTATTCTAAACATAGATTTTGTTACCTTACATTACCAATACAAGGAGTTGATGGTTTTCCACATTTAAAAAAAAAGGGGGGGGAGGGAACCTTATTCCTGGTTCCTTGCCAAGATATATACTGTTGGTGGTTCTGCGCCTGGCGCCCGACAGGGTCTCTCCTCTGGGTTTCTCTAAACTTTATCTGCTCTTTGTCTTGACAGATTTCATTTTTCAGTCACAGAATTTCTCTAAAAGCTTAGGGTGGTTTTTTTTTTTTAAAAATGCGGCCCGAAATAAATAATTTGCTCTTCAGAATCACAGTAATTAATGGTCCCCCTGCTTAGCCAACATCTGAATATAGTGTTTTTTTCCATAGGACCAATGCCTTACTTATCAGGTTATATGAAATAATTGGCAACTAGCTTACTTCTAGGAACGAATTGCCGATTATGAAATATCCTTTCAAGTTTATCATGTCTTTTTTCCTTTTCATCTTCCTTTTAAAATCATCTACAAAAGGTATAGAGCATAAGCTGTCTGCTTGACAAACCTGTACATACTAACAGTCTTTAACTTCTGTGGATGCTGTTGAACTGCACCTAAAGTTTGCTACAGTGAGGAAGGTCAGGGAGTTTGCTGTAGTGAGTTTGAGGTCAGTGCTTTCCAATCCTTTTTTCCATATCAATAGCAACCTCTTTCCTCCACATCCTGGCCTCCTTCCCCTGCTGCTCCTTGACAGCTGTGTCTGGCACCTGTGTTGTTTCTCCTTACCAGAAAGGAAGCTCCATGAAAGCAGGGTTCTTGTTTCATCCTCACTGCTGTATCCACAGGGCCAGAAACAGTACTTAGGACAGGGTCGGAGTTTGAACTATATGTTGACGGAATGAATGAACGGATTAATGAGGAGAGTTGCAAAAACCAAGTTGTAATTAGATTTTGTAGATGGTTATCCGTTAGGCCGCAGTGTTTTTAAAGAAAAACTTGTACCGAGGTGTGAATACCTTCCAGCACGCTGAGCTTGTGCTGTGGCTGAGCCGGGGCTCCGGAGGTGGGGGACTGGGTGTGCTGGAACAAAGACCAGGCAGGTGAGAAAGTTCGAGTGACTGGTATAGAAGAGACATGTATTTTTAGTGAATACGCCTTCCTCTAGGACTGGAAGTAGTCCCTGGATATTGAAGATAAAAGCACTTGAAAATAAATCAGTTTGCAAATACTGATGGCTGCATATCCGCACTCTGCCCAGTCACGTGGGCAGTCACTGACCAGGTGAAAATGTATATATTCTCACCTTCCTGTGTTTAGAAGAGCCATGAGTCATTCAGTAGTTGAAATAAGCTTCTCCACTGAAGCTGGTTTTGGCTGTGTACAAATATTCAGGAGAAATTTTGTTTAAAATGGGTAATGTGATATATGCCTAATGTTCTAAATCTGTATTAAAATGATAACATCAAAGTATAAATACTGAAATGAATGGTCATTTCCTTGTTTGGAAAGTAGATCCAGAACGGGCTTCCTGTTAGTGGTCTGAGGACATGATTTACACAGTGGGTGTGTGGAATGCCAGCAGAGCGTTTGACCTTATTACCACGTTAATAAAAGGACCAGGAAGAGCTTCGTTGTGTTATAACATCTTGATTCCGTAGTCTTACTGTGCCTAAAATAGTAATACTTACACTACCTTTGTTAAATTTTCCATTTCTGAATTGTTGACTCACAATGCTTATTTGTCAGAAGAGTACTTACTTTGGGCTTTCCAATTAAAAATTAATATGTAAACTGACAAATTTGTATAGATTGTTATAGTCCCGTGGCACCTTAGATAAATGTGTTAATGGTTCTATTCTTAATTTTGGTGAAAGTGCCTGCAGTTCACGAGTTAATTGCAAAGACTAGTTATCAAAAGTCAAATTTAAAAATTTGACTTCTTGAAAGACTTGGAAAATTAGTTTTATAAGGGATCAATTTATTAGGCATTTTAATAGGTAAACTAGTTAATAAAAACAAAGTTTTAAGTCATTTTATTTAATTTAAAAATTTTCTTGGTCAACTGATGATTTCTTTGTGATTTCTTGTACATGGCTCTGAGGCCCACCTCCATCACTCGGAGGAAAAGGTTACAAAACTTCCAATTAATCTTTTTATGTAAGATTCTGAGTTTTCACCCCATCTTTCACACCCAGGTCTTTATTTGGTGTGTAGCGTTGACAGTCTGACATGGCCTGAGGTTCACACGTGACACAGAAGGCGCAAAAGTGATTACTACAAAGGCAGAGGTCACAGTTTTCAGAATACTATTTGAGGATAAAAATAATACTCCCTGTGCCCTGCGAAAGGCTCCATTTCACTAAAGAACCTTGGTGTGGTGTCCTGGGATGGGAGGGGAGCGCCGGCGGGCCCAGAGCAGGCTTAGCGCTGCCGGCACCCTCGGCCCCTCCCCTCCCCTCGGGACCCAGAGGTGCCCTGCGCAGGGCCACTTTTCAGGAAGATTTAGAAAAGCAACTGCTTTGGGATGATTTCTGAGTAGGAGGCATTCATCTTCCTTTCGTGCCTCTGGTGTGTGACACACTTGCCAGTCGGTGAGAAACTTAACGATGGTTCTGCGGTTTTTCTTTCCTAGCTTCCAAAGGAGCTGTCCTCGGAGACTTTTGACAAGACCATCTTAAGAGCCCTGAATCAGGGCTCATTGAAGAGGGAAGAGCGACGGCACCCTGACCTGGAGCCCATCCTGAGGTAACGGTTTACTGGCACCTCCGCGGCAGCCTCACAGCCTGGGTCACGGCTGTCCTGGGGCTGAGGATGGAGTTCTAGGGGAGATCACAGAGATTCCTCCTCTGGAGTACTTTTCAGAATGGACTTTTTATCCTTGTGTTATTTAGATCTAGGCTAGTAGACACCAAATAAATTTCTCGTATCATTGTACTTTTCAGCTGTCTGTTATCATAAAAATCATTTCTAAAGTATGCAGATATTCAGTGAAACCTCTTATTTTCACCATAAAATATTTATTGAAATTCAGAGGCCCTTGTCCAAGAGCTCAACTTTGGAGGTGGTTTTGGATTTAAGCTGTTGTGTAAGGTTAGGCTAACGGGTGGGAAAGAGAAGGGCGGCCGAGGTTTGCAGCGTGGTTTTGGTCATCGTTGGTGCTCATAACGGCCAAGGAAACAAATGCTGTTATACTGGAAACTTGCAGTTATTAATAAGTAAAATAAGTGAAAGCAGTGTTGGCGCGTGTGTGGCTTGGGGTCGGGGCTTAGGTGAGACTGATCTGCCCTCTGAAGCTAAGCGGGCCCAACCTGGGAGGACTTGCTGAGGCAGAGGTGCGAGCCATTTCACGCGGTGACCCTCCTGCTCCCCCGAGGCCCCTGAGTATTCCCAGGATGGGATGGGGCTGGGGACAGAGGCAGAAATCCGGGAGGGAGGGTATTTTCATTGTACGACAAGGTTTAGGGTGTGACTTGGAAGCAAATGAGGGAAACCAGAGAGGAGATGGAGTGACTGGGAAAAGGCAGCAGAGCAGAGAGCTGGCGAGTCTGAATCGAAGCCCCCCTACAAGCACGATGGGAGGCGTGGAGGGTGGCTGGGCTGCGAGGAAAGCGGGCCCGGCCGCCGGCAGAATTTTAGAGTCAGAAGGCCCCAGCCCGTTCACTGAGGGGTGGGGTCCCAGAGGGCACAGTGGGAGGGTCCAGAGAAGGACGAGGAGCAGGGGAGGGGCTGGGCCTCTTGGGGGTGGGCGCAGAGAGCATTCCAGGGCTGAGATGGGGTGGGGCTGGGTGAGGAAGAGTTGGCTGAACTCCTGAGTCCCCTGTGCTGCCGCTCTAGCATTGGTGGGCAGTACATCCCCGGGGAGCCTGTGAAAGGGCAGAGCCGCGCCCCACAGCACTGGGGTGAGCGCAGCGGCAGGATTCTGGGCTGCCGGAGGCGCGTGGTCCGCAGAGCACGCCCTGGAGGGTGGCGCGCTCTCAGGCCCCCGCACATACAGGTGGCTCAGGAGGGGCTCGCGCAGCTGTGATACGGGGGCAGGGGGTGGCAGCGCGAGCCTGGTGTCTGCGCCGGGTGACGGCCTCTGGGGAGGGAAGTCATTCACCCCCGTGATGGTGGCGGGAGGCCTGACCTAGTGTTCCAGAGGGTGCACACGTGACAGGCGGCCCGGAGGGGCGTGGGGCCGGCCCAGGTGGCGTCACGAGGGTGTACACGCAGGGCTCCGAAGGGAGAAGCAGTGACAGTGGGAGACAGATGAGCTTACTACAGGGTGGGGGGGGCTAGTTAGGGTGTATATTAAGAATCATGAGAACCGGGTTTCTCTGTTGGAGAAGAGAGTTATGGTATGGAAAGGAGAAAACCAGAATGAACCCTGGAGTGTCTCATTGGAATTGAAGATACCAGTGCAGACTCGTGATTTCCAGTATATATAGGTAGATACAGAAATAAATATGGTTGTGTGTGTACACATGTGTTCCCTGGCTCTGGCCATTGAAAGGGTCTGGAAGCAGCCACACCCCAGTAGCGGTGGGCATCCCTGGCATCCAGAGCTTGACTTGTAACTCTGTTCTCCACTGAACAGAGTTAGGGCTCCTTGGAGGAGAAGGTGATTGCAGGGCTGGAGGAGGAAAAATACAAGATGAGCCCGTTGTGCCAGAGAGCAAGGAAGCGCTCAAGGAATGTTTGGCTTGATCACAAGGACAAAGGCCAGCTTGAAGGGGCTCCTAGTGGTCAAATCTGGAACAAATTGAACATCAAAATAAATAACAGTAACATTGAATAAAATAGGAAACCATGGGTCCATGTTGAAATAAATAATAAACGAATAGACTGAACATTTGAGGACTAGGACATTTACATTGTCAAAGTCGTTTCCCAGTGCTTATTACTTCTAAAGGAGGGAGAGTAACTCTGGGTGGAGAAGTCTGACAGATGCTACTTGGATCCAGGAGAGTGAACTTGACTCAGGATCACCTGCCACACAATAGGCTGCAACGAAGGAGCACTGCCTCACTCCTGTGATATTCCTGCTGTGAACCTAATCTCGAGGAAATGGCAGACAAACCCAAATTGTGACCGTTCCACAAAATATCTGCGCTGTCCTCTTAAAGCCAGGACAGTCGAGGGAGGGCTGAGAAGGTAGCGCAGCTAGCTGGATGCAGCGCAGGATCTGAACTGGGTCTTTGTGGTAAAAAGGATACTTTGGGATCAATTGGCAAAATTTAAATGGCATCTGGGGGTTAGGAGGTCATAATTTATCAGTGTTAACATCCTGATTTTTATTGTAGGAAAATGTCTTTGTAGGAATACTCATGTTTCACCCGGTGTTGGGGCAGCAGAGGTCAATTATTTATGGTTTAGAAAGAAAATTCTCTTTACTCTATTTGCAACTTCTCTAAGTTTGAGGTTTTCAGAGGGAAAAAAAATACTTCCACAAGGAGCCACTTTCAGAAGTTTGGCTCTTGGCCAACACCACAGTTAAGTATGTGTTGGACTCCTTGTTATAGCTTTTAGGGTTCTCCTCATATGATCTCGTGTGTGTGTGGGGGGTGGGTGGGTGGATAGCCTTTTTACTATAAAGATGTTATTCAAGCTATTTGTGGAGAATGCAAAGGAAGGTGTAATGTGAAAAGTCCCTAATATCCCTTTCTTCAAGTCTAGTCACTGGAAGTGGCCTTCATTAAAAACTTACGTACCTCTCCAAAAATTTTCTGTGCATGTACACATCCCTGAGTTTGTGTATTTGTATGTATTTCCTTTGCACAAATGAACTCTCCTTTGCCCACCTTTTTGCCACTTAGTCTTTTCATTAAATATATTGGACGTGGTAAAGCATCAGTACATGTAAAAAGATTACTGCCTCATTTTTTATTTGCTACATAATGTTCCATTTTTAGTGGTACCATAACTAAACTAATCAGTGTATTTTATGGCTGTTTTGGTTCTTCCTAAATATTTTAAAGCTACAAGAATATTACAGTGACTGTCCACATATATGTTTCTTAACACACTTCTCTGTAAGAAATGTCTGGAATTGGAATTTTTGGTCAGAAGTACAGTGTGCATTTTTTAATATGCAGTACTTCCAGATTACTTCTCAGAAGGCAGCAGCACTTTATACCCTCAGAAGCCTTGTTTTTGCATCTCCTCCACACCTCAGCAGACATAAATACTCTCAGCTTCTCATCTTTGCCAATGTCTCAAAAAGGAAGACTGTACCTCATTTTAATCTGTATTTGAGTGGCCATTTGTACTTTCCTGTGAATGAATTTTTCAGTCCCTTTCACTTTTTTATTGATTACTAATTTATAAGAATTATTTGTTAGATAAAAGAAAGGAGCACTGTTGGTCATTATTTCTTGACCATGCAGAAGGTTTAAATTTTTATGTAGTTGGATTTATCAGTCTTTTGTTTTACAGGTTCAGGGTTTTGTGTCCAGCTTAAAAAGACTTTTTCTCTTCAAAAGTTATATTTTAAAAATGTTTTCTTTGTAATACTTCCTTTTAAAAACATCTTTGATTCTTTTGTATGGCTAGCCTGTGGTCTCAACACCATTAATTGGATTTTAAGACACATTCTCAGTTTGTGAATTTTAGATTAGTATCGCTATAGTTCATTTAAGAAATGTAGCAATTATAAAGGAGGGGGAGAAATGAAAGGGAAAGGTAGGTAATGAATTTATAAGTGAAGTGGAGATTGGATTGGTACAGGACATACTGCATTGACTTCCAAGTACACTGTAAATTAGGAAAATGAAGATATGGCACTGAAGTGTACATTTGGGGTTGGATGACTTCTATTATGTCCAAATGTAATCCTGTTTTTCTTATTTGATTGCTTGAGTAGTTTATGGCCACTTTGGGTTCTAGTTGCCATCTTGTGGTTATGCAGCAATGAACCCTGACTCGAGTCTGTATGCTCATTCCATCCAAGCCCCCTGCCTTTATCTCAGGTGTGGTTTTCCTATACTGGATATGCCTGTACTTTTGACCAGTTAATTTGGTTTGTAACTGGGAAGTAGATGCCTTTGGATTTTAATCCTCAGCCTTCGGTAGTGTGTTCAGACCTGGAAATTTAGATTAGCTCCGTACTTCGTATCTCAGTTTCTCTTCCATCTCTTCATTTCCTCCCTTTGTCTTCCTGTTGAATATTTACCTCCACATTTGAGAACCAAGAAGCAATTTTGTCTAACGCACAAGGCAACTTTGGTCTATAAGGGTCATCTCTTGATATGGTATTTTGATGCTTTTATAACTAATCTGAATGATAGGTCCAAAACCTTGGGGGGGAGACATTAAGAATTAAATTTTTAAATGAGCATTTAAAATGTTCAAAAGTAATGGAAGGGGGTTTGGATGTTGAGCAGGGTGACAGTTTAATATGCGTATACTATTTGAGTGTCATAACCTTGAAGAATGTTAGTATATTCCCTAAGAAGAAATCGGAACTGAAAGGCCAGATAACTTGTTTAGGGTGATTCAGCTTTTAAGTGATTGAGCTGGTATTCAGATCCCAAGTAAACTTTCCATTAGACTGTGCTGTAACTATGCCCCTTTTTGTGGAGTCCCTTTTGTAGGGAAGACCTCCAGTTGGAATCTTTTTTTTGGGGGGTGGGGTATGCGGGCCTCTCACTGTTGTGGCCTCTCCCGTTGTGGAGCACAGGCTCCGGATGCGCAGGCTCAGCGGCCATGGCTCACGGGCCCAGCCACTCTGCGGCATGTGGGATCCTCCCGGACCGGGGCACGAACCCGCGTCCCCTGCATCAGCAGGCGGACTCTCAACCACTGCACCACCAGGGAAGCCCCAGTTGGAATCTTTTAATGACATTAATAAAACATGAGGAAAGCTGTTTTTTTAAAAATAACAGCTTAGACTTGTGGTATGACATAACATATTGAGGTGAATCGTCAGTCGTACCTTAGTCTGTAGTAATACTTGTAACTAACTTGGCCGCTGCGTTCCGTTCGTAGTTTCCAGAACTCCTGCATCCCGAACTTCCCAACCTCTTACCTTCAGACTGTGGGGAGGTGCCTTCATGGTACACCCAAATGATGAAAAGTAACACCTATGAAGACAGGTAAAGAAGCTGAAGTTGTTTTTCTGAGCAGAAAGGCGACTTTTGGACCACTTGGGTAAAAGGCTGAAATAACACATAGTTGGTTAGAATTGAAGCGTTGCCACTAGATTATATAAAATTAAAAATAAGTCTTTTATTTACTTCCTCCTATGGGAAATACATTAGAAAATAATATTCTTTTCCTTAGGAAAACAATTTTTTATACCTGAATTAAACTGCCACTGAGTTTGTTTACAATCTAAACTATCTCATGGATTTATAGTACATGAAATTAATGAATGTCTTTTTACATGCAGGCAGCTATTTTCAACTTCATCACGAGCTTTTCTGCAGAATCAGAAAGTACACAGCTTTTTTCAGTCCATATCATCAGACCCTCTACACAGCCTCAGTAAGTGTCCCTCTGCTTCTCTGTAGAAATTTGGCCCTTTCCTCGCTTGGATTTCTTTACCATGCCATCTTGTACGGCATTGTCATTTTAGTTAAGGTCAAGGAATAGTGGCATACAAAATTAGAAACATTTGTAGTTTTTAGTGAATTTTGCACTGCAATTTTAAAGAAAATAACTTACAACAGCTAATGTGACAAAACAGTAATGACCTATATGCAAAAGGAATGTAAAAAAGAGTAGATGTATGTATATATATATATATAAAACCGATTCACTTTGCTGTACAGCAGAAACTAACACAACACTGTAAATCAGCTATACTCTAGTAAAAATTTAAAAAAAGAAAAAAAAAAAAGCTAATGTCACAAAACAGACTGATTCCAAGGCAAGGGCCAAGTATCTCAAACTCGTGGGCATACTGGATCCTCAAGTTCCTTGAGAGATCTGGCTTACAGGTTGTAGAGATGCTTCAGTGCTGCTTGCGTGATGGATAACCTCTCGTGATCTGCCCCTGTTCCCATAATGACCTCCCCAGCCTCCCAGGCTGGAAACTCTGGCCTTACTCTTTTCACTTTTCCTCTTTGTATTCAGTCATTTAAAGGCCAAGTCACACCAGACAAAGGACATCATCCTTTTTACCCCTCCCCACCAATCCCATTGTTAGTTAGATCTTTTTTTCATGCTCAGACTGTGCAAAAACCTCACTTCTCTCAGATTCTAGTTTCTTACTGTACTATAACCTGTCATGGGATTGTCTCGGGGATCAATTTGTTAATCCTCTATTGAGAACCTTAAACGCTTGCTGTGAAATTCAAGCCCTGCCGTGAGCCCCTCGAGCCGCCTGTCACCTCTCTCGGGCTCCCAGGGCTCGCAGGCTCTGCAGCCGTTCAGGACACCCTGCCGTTTCCTGTCCCAGGGTCTTGGTTCGTTCTGCACCCTTTCTTTTGTTACAGTCTGTTAAAGTCACACCTGTTTCAGGACCCAACTGAAATAACACCTCATGAGGATTTCCTAGGTGTCTCTTATGTTCTTGTGGTTTGGTTTTGCCCACGTGTTTCAGCATTCATCATGGTCTGCCTTGAGTTTAGTTTTATACACGTCTATCTCAGCTGCCTTTTTTAATAAATATTTTGCCAGTAACATCGATGTGTGCTTTAGGAGAATTTCTGCTAACTTTAAGCACAGCCACTATGGCAAGTCGCTATGTATTTTTCTTGTTTTTTGAGTCTTTCCTTCTGCTTTCAACAAAGCCATGTCTCCCTGTACCTAGAGGGGAAAGAAAATACATTTTTCCTCAGTTCGAAGTGGGAGGAAAAAAAAGAGGTAAAAAAAAAAATAGTATGATTGGATATTTATTGTTACATAGGGGTTAACTTTTAGTTTTTCTAATCATTTGTGTGTATGTATATATGCCTTAAACATTTTAAACAAAAAGTAGCAACTAGAATTAATGGCTTTTCATGACTAAGACAAGATGAACAACTCCATGTTTAAATTCATGTCTGAATAGTGGCAATAGCTTTTTTAGAAGAGAATCCTGATCATTCTAGAGTCGTTAATGGATTTAACAGTCAGTGCTTTCCACTTGAACCAAGTGTGGTTTTTAATGAATATCTATAAATAGCGTCTAATTCTAAAAAAGCATTGAAGCATGAAGTTAAACTTTTAATTCAGATTTTAGCGGGCTGCCTAGGAAAATGTACCCAAGTGAGTAGTACACATATAAATAACAGAAAACCCATCTGGAGAGTTTGGCAGTATCTAAATTACATGAGCAGTGCTAAAGAGGCTGGTAGATTTTAAGATATCAAATCGTTGTGAAATCAAAATAGTGTATTAAAGGACATATTTTGAGATTGTGGAAAATCTGGTCAGGATGTTCAAATTATTTTACCAAAGAACACATCACTGGCAAAGTTCATTTGCACTTACTCTTTTAAGAAATGACAGCTCTAACTTCCCCTGCCCCCGCAACAGAGAGCAATATTCCGTATCCTGACAGCTGAGAGAACAAATGTTAAACTCCTGAATGACTTAAAATGTTGACCTCCAGAAGCCTATTGGTCTGTATTTTAATGGAGACGTAATCCAGTGCATCAGAGTGGGTTCCGTGGGTCAGTGCTGGTCCATGATTGCTGATCACTGGTCTATGGTAGAAGAACAGGAACAGAGAGGAGATGCTGGGAGTAATCTGACGTTGCCATATTATACTGTCTTTCATAAAAGGAGCGATCCACACAAACTGGAAATTCTGAAAAACCTTACACAGCACAGATAGTTGAGAAGCCCTGATCTAGTCCATCTCCTCATTTTGCACAAGAGCACGCTGGGGCAGGCAGATGTGAAGCAGCTTGCTTCACGCCTGTGGCTTTTATGGGGAGAGCTGGCTCCATGCTTCAGGGTCCGCACTCCCAGTCCAGGGTTTTGTGCTATGTCCTCTAGCTTTCGTCAGCGTCCTAACCACTAGACTTGTTCTCTTTACCATTAACTCTCCACTCTCATCCTCCGTGGGAGAAGAGTAATCATTATATTTTTTTCTCACTATTATAATTTTCCCTAAAAGTTAATGGTATTTAATACTTCCCGCAGATAACTTACAATCCTCTCTGAAGACTTCTAAGATATTAGAACACTTAAAAGAAGACAGCTCAGAAGCTTCAAGTCAAGAAGAAGGTAAACGCTGATTCACTGGAATAAGTCATTCTGCGTGATATTGTCACAGGGATAGGTAAACAAACCGTTAGAACAGATTAAGGAACTGAGAAACAGACATATGGGAACTTGGACTGTGACAGGTGGCCTTACAGAAAAGTGGGGAAAGAATATGCAATAAATGGTATTGGCTGGATTTCCAGTCAAAAAAAATGTTATATAATTAGATCCCTACTTCTGTTGGGCACAGAAAATTTCAAATGAATACCAAATTATTTGCAACATATATAAACTCAATGTAATATGTAAAATGTAAAACTTAAATTTTTAAATGTTAATAGTCTGGGATGAGAAGGCTTTCTTGACAGGACAGAGCATAACCATGGTGGAGATCTTTCTAATCTAAATTAAAGCTTAACACGTGACAAGGGGTTACCATTCAGAGGACATTTGCAGGATATTTACAGGTGTAAAGACTATACATCCAGACAATAGATTCTTCTAAAAATCATTGAGAAAGTCAGTCTGGTCAACAATATAGGGAAAGATAAACATAGGCGGTTCTCACAGAAGAAACTTGAATGGTGCAGCCTCACGAGTAGTCCAGAAAATGCAAACTAAAAACAATGAGAGGGGCTTCCCTGGTGGCGCAGTGGTTAAGAATCCGCCTGCCAATGCAGGGGACACGGGTTCGAGCCCTGGTCCACGAAGACCCCACATGCCGTGGAGCAACTAAGCCCGTGCGCCACAACTACTGAGCCTGCGCTCTAGAGCCCGCGAGCCACAACCACAGAAGCCCGTGTGCCTAGAGCCCATGCTCTGCAACAAGAGAAGCCACCGCAATGAAGAGTAGCCCCCCGCTCGCCACAACTAGAGAAAGCCCGCGTGCATCAGTGAAGACCCAATGCAGCCAAAAATAAGTAAAATAATTTAAAAAAAAAAGCAATGAGAGATTAGTTCACAGTCATCAGATTGGCAAACCATTTTCAAGTCTGACGTTATCAAAGATACGAAGTAATGGGAATCCTCATCTACTGCTGATGGGAATTTAAATTGGTACAACTATTGGTACAACTATTTTGGACAAAAATTTGACACTCTCGTGAAGTTGGAGGTGATTAATGCTACTACCCAGCAGTTCTGCTTCTATGAAAATTGTCATCCATGTGTTCAAGGGACAGGGATTCAGGCTCTCCAAGCAGCTTATGGGTAACAGCAAGTACTTGGATGTTAACCCAAATGTTTCAAATGTTAATAAAGTTATAAATAGATTGTGGTATTTTCATGCTAGGTGGCAATTAAAATAAAGGGTATTTATAGTATATTCAAACAGTAGCACCACTGTGTGTTTGTGAATACACACAGGGGTAGTTAAAATAAAAACGTGCACTAGATTATTTCAACTAGTTAACCTCTGTAGAGGGAGGGAGCTGAATGGAATGGAGGGAAGCCTTCGATTGTTTCTGGGATATTTCCTTTCCTAATAAAAAGAGGCAAATACAGAGATATCTGGGAGGTGGGTACATGGGTGTTGGTTTTATTAATATGTGGTTTTTTGATATTTGAGACACTTCTTTTTTTTCTAATGGTTAAAAAAGAGCCTGAAATTGAATGTGTGGTTTTGCAGCGTAATGCTCATAGTCAAATTTCATAGTCTTGGACAAAATTGATTTTGCTATTAGGTGGGACATATTTGAGAGGATATTTAAGGAAATGACTGTGTCTTACTGTGTCTTTGAAAAGTTGTTTCTTTAAGGAATTTTCTGTGAAAAATGCTTGAAAGTGCTCTACATGGTCTGTCAGTGCTGTTATGGTCACATACATTAGTTGCATCTTCCTTTTGGATTTTGCAGAAGCATCTGGTATAATAAATTGTTTTTTTCCTCCACTCTAGATGTGTTACAGCACACCATAATCCACAAGAAGCATAACGGGAAAAGTCCCCTTGTGAAGTAGGTATCTAGTTCCTAAAACATGAATGACTTTGTGCGTTTTAAAATCAGCATCACGTTTACTTACTGATGTATTTGGCTATAATTCTGCCGTTTTATTGTTTGCTTGTTATTTGTCTCACCTCTTCTGTGTTTTCCTTTCTCTCCTTTCTTGCTTTTGGGCGTTTTTTTAAAAATTCTGTTTTTCTCTTCTGTTAGCCATGATAGTTTTCCATACATTGTTTTTCGATTCTTCTGACGGTCACCTAGAGGTTTTATTCTACATCTTTGACTTAAGAAGGTCTGATATTTGTGCTTGTACCATTTCCCACGTGAGGACTTCGGATCATTGTAACTCCCCTTACCTCCTCCCAGCTTATAAACTGTAGCTGGCGTGCATCTTAATTCAGTTTTAAACCTCGTGAAACCTTTTTGCATTAATCATTTAGGTTTTTACCATCCCACTGTTCTTTGTTCCTTCCAGTGTGCCCGAGCATCCTTCTAACTGAAGAACACTTGAGAATTCCCTGTCGTCATATGTCTGCCAGTCATGAAATCACTTTGTTTTTATCTGGAAAAAATGTCTATTTTGCCTTCATTTTTGAAAGACATTTTTGCGCATATGACGTAGGACTCCAGGCTGGCAGTTGCTTTCTGTTAGTGCTCGGAAGCTCCAGTGTCGCTGTCTCCAGTCTAGTGCCCTTGGTCCTTCGCATCATGTCCTCTCAGCCCAGTTTGATTTCTGCTGCAAAAGCCACGTGAAATCATGTCTGTGACTTCTGACCCCCCTCACACTGCGACCGTCCCTCCGCAGGCCCTGCCTCCCGACTGCCCGCCTCCCGCCTCAGGGCCCGCGCTGACCCTGTGAGCCTGCTTAGCCCTTGAACCAGCCCAGTTCAGAGCTGCACGTTCATCTGCCCCAGGGGTCAACCCTCAACTGGTGGGGAGCTCCAGCTTCCTGCCCTTTGGGGATATAATTCTGGGAGGTCCCCGCTGGTTGGAGCCTCTGTGGCTCATAGCGGCAGCCTCACTCATGGACCCCCACGCTGGTTTTTCCTCCTTTCCTGTTTCGTTCTCCCCACTCCTTGCTCCCACTTCTGGATCACCTCCCAAATCAACTGTGTCATCCCCAGATTCTGCTTTTAGGGGCAGCAACGGGCCGTGGGTATCCATTGTTCTTCAGTCTCATTGCTGCTCTTTGAAAGTTAGCGTGCTTTACCAAACTGACCGGGGTTTTGAATTTTCCCATTGTCTGGTTTTTCAGCAGTTTCCTATGATATATTTGTAGCTTTCTTTGAGTGAGTTCTGCTTCCTGAGTCTGAAGTTTGACACAGTTTTGTTTTAGAGAAGCCCAGCACATTCTCTCTTCGCGTATTGCTTCTGCCTGTTCTCTTGTTCCCTCTTCTGAGGCTCGGGGTGCTTACAGGCTAGACTTTTCTCCATGTCCTAGATGTTCTCTCAAATTTCTTTTGTTTTCCACATTTTTTTCCTCTCAGTGTTCCAGTCTATTTTCTCATGATCAAATTTCCTCTTCAGTGATTTTTTTCATCTGTTTCCATCCATTGAGTTCTTAATTTCAGTTTATTGTACAGTTCTAGAATTTAAATTTGGTTCTCTTTTTATATTTTCCAGTGTTCTTCCAAAATTCTGTCGTCTTGTAGTCCTTGACCGATGTGAAACACTGTTAATTCAGAGTCCATGTCCAGTCACTTCATCCTCTGGATTCTCTCTGAGTCTCTTTCTGTTGTGTGTTTCTCTTGGTTTTCAGTCACATTATCCTGTCCCTTCACTTGCCTTAGACACACACAGTACATAGTGGTTCTCTTGAGATTGGGATTAACACCCCAGCTGCGGGTGGTGCAGGATAAGTCTAAAGACAGACTGTGCCTCTGTTGTCAACCTCCTCAGAGGCAGGTATTAATTATTAAATAGGTAAGAGAGGTATGAACTGGTTTATTCTTATGGTAGACTTTTTTCCTTAGAGCCGTTGCTAGGCATTCTATAAAAAACCAATATACTGAAGAAAGGGTTAGTATAGCTTCTTCATTATGAGATGAGAAGGTTAGCTGATTGAGGACAGAATTTCATACTTGCGTGAACTCTTCTTTTGATAGCACTGTTGGTACAAGTTGTTCTCCATTGGATGGGCTCACCATGCAGTATTCTGAACAGAATGGAATCATGGATTGGAGGAAGCAAACCTGCACCGCCATTCAGCACCCGGAGCACTGTGTGGCCTTAGCTGACCAGGTACGGGGGCTTTGTTTTGTCTTTGTGCCATGGTGTTCGAGCATTGTCACTGCATGAGAGTCGAGTTCTTTAAGCATTATTATGTCAGATAGTGTATCTGGTAAGAAGAAATGAAGGAATGTTTGAATTTAAGACTTCAAAGTTCATTGGTGTACATGATCTAAGCTCCTCTGTGACCTGAAGAAGTGTATATGTATTACTTTGTTTTTCTGTTTTTTGGGTTTTTTTTTAATTTAATTAGTTAATTTTGGGCTGTGTTGGGTCTTCGTTGCTGCGCGTGGGTTTTCTCTATTTGCGGCAAACGGGGGCTACTCTTTGTTGCAGTGCGTGGGCTTCTCGTTGCGGTGGCTTCTCTTGTTGCGGAGCACGGGCTCTAGGCGCTCGGGCTTCAGTAGTTGTGGCACGCGTGCTCAGTCCTTGTGGCTCACGGGTTCAAGAGTGCAGGCTCAGTAGTTGTGGCGCACGGGCTTGTTGCTCCGCGGCATGTGGGATCTTCCCGGACCAGGACTCGAACCCGTGTCCCCTGCACTGGCAGGCAGATTCTTAACCACTGCGCCACCAGGGAAGCCCTGTATTACTTTTATTGCTCAAAAATATTAGTATATTTTATTGTGATGCCTACACTATCTTGCTATTGGTGATGTGAATTTTGAAACAGACCTTCCCTCGTGAGTTGTTGGGCCAGTTTACCAGCAGTCCTGAATGTACTTAGGAAATACTTGGTTTTTAGGAGTTGGTGTAATCAGAGAACAGAATGTTCTCAAGTGTGTTTAGGTAACATGGCACCACAGATACATGAGAGATACTTACGGGTACAGCTATGGAGAGAACCACCTTCTCTCTAGAAAATTGATTTTTATTACTGGCCAACACTCAGATCCAAATGTTAACCTTTACTGGAATGTGTTTTTACGAACTAAAGCATTAAAACATACTTTGAGAAATTGTGTGTTATCGGAGTCATACTTACTTAATGGCCAAGTTTCAGGTCTATGTGATTATACTTTTTCTCCCTCTGCTTCAGTGCTAGCACCTTTTCTTCTTAGAGTTGACGCAATTGTGTGTTGCAGTTTTACCAACCTGAACTTTACGAGAATATTAGTAAACGTATAGCAAATACTGGTTACTTGATTGTGTTTTATTTTGTGATAAGAAGAAAAAATACACATCCATTTTAAAAGCAAAATACGAAATAGATATTTTACTCATAATTAATATTAAATATTTGTCAGAATATGCAGATTTTAGTGGGTCAAGTAGGTAACTTCAAAAAAGAGGTTGGAAATTAAAACGTGTTAGAATATACGACTGGGACTGCATTATTTTAATGTTTTTTAGCAGAATAAGAGGATACTATCCTACACGAGTATGGTCTCGCTTTAATCTGATTTTTTAAAATTCTTTTCCCTAGCATTCAACTGAAAAACGAAGTTTATCTTCAATAAATAAGAAGAAAGGAAAGCCACAAATAGAAAAGTAGGTTCAATTTAATCTTTCCAGTAATAGAAATTGGTAAGAAGAGACAACATTTGATAATGGGCATGTTTAATTTATGTAGTATAAATAGTATTTTTCCATTCATTTTCTTTATATTTTTACTCTGGACTTAATTTTTTCAGTTCTAAATAATCAACACATGCAGGTGATAAAAATAAAGCTATTGTCAAATATTATTTTCAGTTTGGAGGGGCAAAATTCTCAGCCCTGTAAACTAAAGGGTGAATCTTGGATTTACATTGTACCTTACTAAACATTTTTTTTAATTATAAAAAAATTTGAGGGGAATTTTATTAATACTGTACTTAGTGTGTTCTCTGGGGACTCTTATAAACAATGTGGGTAACACGTATACTTTCGGCTTAGGGAGAAAATTAAGAAAACTGACAACAGATTGAATAGTAGAATAAATGGTATTCGAATCTCCGCTCCTCAGCACGCCCATGGTGGTTCTGTGAAAGGTAAGGGTGTTTTTCTTTCAAATACATGTCACCTAAATATATTTAGCAGAGTACCTATTACGGTAGGTATTAGGCTGTTGTGTCAAAGCCTGATAACACTTTTTTCCTGTGTTGATGTGAATAGTGATTTCTGAATTAACTCCATTAATACTTCAGAATTGTTTAATGCAGGAAATTTGATTCGGCCACGGCGGTAAATTTCTCCTTTGCCACAGTGACACTCTGGCACCTTTTCCTTCCCCTGGTAGCAGTGGTCTCCTCAATTGTTTCCTTCTCAGCCAATCCCTGCTCCAGAGCAGAGGCTGCAGGACCTGCGGGGTCTTTCCACCCTCGTGGAAGCCTGTACTCGTTCTTGTGTAAAGTCACTTTTAAAAATCTTGTTGACTTTTTCATGTTTTAATGACTGTCCTTTGTGGAGTTTTATGGGACTTCGGGGGAATTCAGACACTCAGATTTTCGTTGTACTAGATTTGTGTGGTTTCCATCTACCCACCATTATTTTAAGGTCCTTTTATTATTTTTTATTTATTTATTTATTTATTTATTTATTTGTGGTACGCGGGCCTCTCACTGTTGTGGCCTCTCACATCGCGGAGCACAGGCTCCGGACACGCAGGCTCAGCGGCCATGGCTCACGGGCCCAGCCGCTCCGCAGCATGTGGGATCCTCCCGGACCGGGGCACGAACCCGTGTCCCCTGCATCGGCAGGCGGACTCTCAACCACTGCGCCACCAGGGAAGCCCAAGGTCCTTTTATTTTTAAGTGAAAGATTTTTTGTTCATTTGACTGAGAAATGTCCCTTGTGCTGGTTCATTGGTAACTTTTCTGTGTTACATTTACCTTTACCACTAATAGTGAAGATTTTTAAAAACAGAATAAAAGCTCACAGACCTCTAGGAAAGTGTTTGTCCATGTGTGTCTAACACATATGTTGACAGGTGACCCTACCAATAAGATTTGTTTAATATAAATTTTATTCAAATGTTAGTACCTTCAGTTGTGATGCAACATAAATAACCAGAATATATCCATTTTTTTAATGGAGTGTATTTTTAAACTAGCTATTTGTTTAGAGAGATTTAATATTGATAAGGAAATATAGTTGCATTTTGACTCTAAAATCATCTGGCCCACTCATTGAATTAATTACTGAGCTGTCTTTGGGGGGGAAATGACATGGGAAAAAACCATGTTTATGCGTATATTGTAACACTTCATTATCTTTGAGGTTTCCTGTGGTGATGGCAGCTAAAAGGAGGGGGAGAAGCTAAAATAAGGAAGACAAGAGTTCTCTGTCTGTGGATGATTAGAAATAGCTTCTGCCAGGCCTCCCTGTCTGTTTCCTCCTTCTGGTTCATTTTCTGCACTGTCTTCTAAAGCACACACTAAATCAGGTCATTCTATAGTTGAAATTCCTGTCAAATATATACCACCCTCATGACATCACTCTCTCTCGTCTCTCACATGATTTGGGAACTACACCAAAAAAGCTTGTAACAGTTCTTTCCCTTTTAGCTTCATATTTTCAGAGAAGTGTGTGGACTTTGATGTCAGACAGATGTGGGTTTGAATCCTTACTCCACCAGTTTCTTAAATTTGTAAAAGAAGAATATCTACCTCACCGGACTGTAAAACTTAAATGTGATGACATGAAAAGCATTTAGCTAGTATCAAGCACAGAGGTGTTCAGTAATGTGGTTCTTTTTCCCTATTCTAATAAGTTAGAAGAAAACATACACTGTATAGGTTATAAAGAACTTTTTAAAAAACATCTTTATTGGAGTATAATTGCTTTACAGTGGTATGTTTCTGCTTTATAACAAAGTCAATCAGCTGTATGTATACATATATCCCCATATCCCCTCCCTCTTGCGTCTCCCTCCCACCCTCCCTATCCCACCCCTCTAGGTGGTCACAGAGCACCAAGCTGATCTCCCTGTGCTATGTGACTGCTTCCTACTAGCTAGCTATAAGAACTTTTGATAACATCTCAGGCTCTCATTCCTTTATTTCTTTATTTTCAAATATTGTGAAAGTACAATCTCAGGATTTTTGATTCAAGATTAACCTTTTCTGTCTATTTTGTTCTCTCTATATGTCACTGATTCATATATATTTATGTTTATAGAGTACGACTATAAATATATCTGTCAGTACTTTGTACAGCTTGTCTTATTGTCTAGTATTGCTCAGATGTTTGCTGGCTCCAACTTAAAGGGAAAAACCCCCTGTTTATTAATTCCCCTTTGAAATACGAAGGAATTACCTTTAAGAAGGTGATTACCTTTAAGCATTCAGTAAACTTAAGATTTTTTTTAATAGAACAATCACGCATATCATAAATGTAGATTCTATATTGAAGCTGAAAATTCTAAATAACTCAGTTAAAGATAAGTATTACTTATTTTTAATTTAAAATTTAACTTCTATTTTGAGTAAAATACATTTATGTAGTTCAAAATTCTGAAGGTGCAAAAGGGAACAAAATAAATCCCTCACTGCGTCCCTCCATGTTGTTTTCTCCCCAAAACAGTCAGTGCTGTTCATCGTCTGTGTTTTTGCAGTGTGTTTGCTTTTAAAAGCTCTTTGAGACATGATAAATAAAACAGTTTATCTCTCTGTTTAAAAGGGCAATTTGTGGAATAGCCTTTGGCATAGTTATTTCATCCTCACCTTCCAGCCACACCTCTGACTCCTAAGGATCACATATTTTTTTATTATAAAAATTCCAAAGACTACACAATTCTGAAGCACCTGGATTGTCAGAAAGGGAAAATTATGTTCAGTATAGATTTACATTTATGTATTTAGTTCTTTGAAAATTGCAGAGTAATAATATGACATTTGGTGGTTAGCATGTTTGCTAGCTATATAATCTAAACAAAATCATTTCATAAATTCATTTTGAGAAATAGCTGCCTTTTTTTTTTCTTTTTACATTTCTGAAACTTACTCTTTAGAGTTTCAAAGTCTTCACTGCATTTTAGTGAGCAAATCTTGGCTCCTTCTATCCCAATGGTTTTTTTGTTTTGTTTTGTTTTTTTCCCCAGTCCATCATTTCTGGTTAGAACTCAGGGGTTACTCAGTCTACTTGATGGGAAGCAATTTACTCTTTTTAAATATTCAGGCATAGAAATTTTAACTGAATAGGCATTTTTGGCAGTCAGTTCTATTTTTGAGTTCTTTTAAAGATTTTACAACATGCTCTGAGGAGTTAAAATGTATAGACCTAAGAAGTGGCTCAATGTGCTAATATTGGACAGATCCTACAAAGAATCTTAATTCTGATTTTTTAAAGTCGGTTATATTGATTTTTTCCTCTGCCTTTGTTTTAAGAATGCATTTGTCCCCCCCCCCCAAAAAAGTCGTCAATTATTTTCAAATAAAATTGTGCCTCAGTAATGAATTTTTACCTAGGTCAGTGGCCAGCTTTTTAGGTAATTATAGAAAAACTTGGAAAATATATATATAAGGGTGTAACTAATTTCTGATGGTTCAATTCAGAAATTTATTTAACTAAACAATTCTGTTTTTTTAAAAATCACGTAATTTTTAGATGTGAATTTGGACATTGGATCTGGACATGACACATGTGGAGAAACATCTTCAGAGAGTTACAGTTCTCCATCTAGCCCACGACATGATGGAAGAGAAAGTTTTGAAAGTGAAGAAGAAAAAGACAGAGGTTTGCTCTTTGGAGGGATTTGGGGGTGTCAGAGGAAAATGTGTGCTCTTAAAATCAGTCAAACATAAGTATTTTTATGGTACTGTAAGTGTCATTATTGACTTTAATTGGTTTGTAGACCACTGACTTAGTAGTTTCTACTGATGTTGATTTTTTTAAACCTGTTTCACTGCATATGAAATTAAAGAGAAAGAAGACAGTCACAACAAAATGTAGAGTTAATGTAGAAAGATTGAAAACTTGCATATTGTTAGATGCACATATATTTATAACATTTATGTCTTCCTGATGGATTGACCTTTTTTATCATTATAAATATCCTTCTTTGTCTCTAATGACAATTTTTTTCTTAAAATCTATTTTGTCTGATAATAATATAGCCACTTTAGCTCTCTTTTGGGTGTTTGCAGGGTACCTCTTTTTCCATCTTTTTACTTTAAGCCTACTTGTGTCTTTGACTCTAAAGTATCTCTTAAAGACACCTTATAGTTGGATTATGGTTTTTTAGCAATTCTGCCCATCTCTGCCATTTGATTGGAATGTTTAACCTATTGAAATTTACTGTAATTACTGATAAGGTAGGATGGATTTACGTCTGCTGTTTTGCGCTTTGTTTTCTGTATGTATTATGTCTTCAATTCCTCCTTAAATGGAGGCTCAGAGTCAGCCAGAAATAAGAGTTTAGAGCCTTCTTAGGTCTCTCCTGGGCATGCATATATAGCCCTAGATATGAGCATGGCCTTTTAGATTCCCAGGAATATATTGAAGCTTTTCAGAGCTCCCTGTGAACATCTCATTCTTCAGTTTTTCCTTTTAAGTTTTTTGGTCAGTCTATTGTTAGCCTCAACTGGTAATGCCAGCCCAGGCAGCCAAATTGTTAAACAATTGCCGCAGATTGATTGTGACACATGCCCTGTGGGTAAGCAGCTGTTAACACAGAGTGAACTCAAGTTGCCAGACAGATAGTGACCTTTCCTTAGGAAGGTGCTTTTATAGAGTTCCAAATCCATGTTTCTTAAGAGTGGCTGCTAGGCTGCTTGTTTTCATCGCTACTGTAGTAGTTGCAGAACTATTAGTTTACAAGGCTACTTCAGAGGTGGAGGATGTGAGCAAGAATTAGGGCAAGGTGAAATACCGCAGTGGTTGCTATTCTTACAAGATTCAGCTGTTTTTCTTTAATAAACACTCTTCACATTGCTGCAAGCCTTTAATTGATTTCCAGAGTTCTGAAAAAATTGATTTTGATAGTTTTTTGCCAGGATTTTTGTTGCTTTTATGGAGGAGTGGAGTGTCAGAGGTTCTTACCCTGCCATTCCAAAAATGAGGTATCAAAAATATATATGTTGGGACTTCCCTGGTGGTCCAGTGATTAAGACTCCCCCTTCCATTGCAAGGGGTGTGGGGTTTGATCCCTGGTGGGGGAGCTAAGATCCCTCATGCCTCGCAGCCAAAAAAAAAAAAAATGGAAACATAAAAAAAAACAGAAGCAATATTGTAACAAATTCAGTAAGGACTTTAAAAGTGGTCCACAGACACACAGAAAAATGTATATGCTGAATGAGTATGTCATTCTTTACAATGAAAATGATATCTGTTAACATCTTGGCTATAAACGTCTGAGTAATACTGTCTTGGTTCTAAGGTGTGTCCACGCTGGTGGGCAGTAATAAATGGTTTCTCTTGGGCCACTTAAAGATCATAAAGATCCTTTGACAACAGCATTTCAGACACGTGGCTTTTTCCTGCACAGTCCACAACTCTTCAAGACCTTAGCCTTTGTGTTATAGCGTCAGGTCACATCTTAGGGAGCTATGACAATGATTCTGCTGCATCACATAAAGACAGTTTTTACTTGGAAGTTATTTTGAAGTCATAACAAATGAAACATGCAGTGACTACTGCCAGTTCTACTAATCTGAGGTAACACTGCACTTCTGATCTGCAGTTTCCTCATGAAAGAAGAAAAATGAAAGTAACTGCCCAGAGCTCTTATGAAGGTTAAACGAGAGAATTTTTATGCCTTATCCAGAATAGAGAAGCTTTCAATATGCTATGCTCGATTCTGTAGGATGTACCATTAATCCATGGCTCTTAAGCTAACAGTGCAGATTTGCCTCTTTGTCAGAATTAAGGGTACATCTGCATGCCCAGATGACTTTGCAGCAGTCCTTTCCTGTCATCAGATAGGGTGAGTTGTTGGGCCTGTATAGAGGAGCTTGCCCTTTTTCAGATAGGCTCTGTTACCGTGTGACTAAATGAGCCTTCCCTAAATGAAGGATCATTAAGGGCTCTCTCTGAAACCAACCGGGGGGGTGGGCGGGGAATGTCCACTGTGATAACAAGTGTTGATCATCTTTAGAATTTCGAGTGCATGAAAAGGTTGCTTTGAAAAGCATGTGGCTTTGTTGTTCTTGTTGATCATAAAGGGGTTTCATTGTAAGACTTTATACTTTTCAGAGTCAGCACAAAAAAGGAGGACCTCTCTCTAAATAGCTGGGTTAGTCCTTATAATGCTTAGAAAACCATTTGGGATCATGGGGCCATTTGCTGTGACTTAAGAAGATTTAAACAAAGCCCAATTCCTATAGAAATTTAATTGATCATCTGAAAAATGTTACAGCTTCTTTTGAACTTAAATGTTTATTTTTAACTCTATACTTGTATGAAGGTACAGATATAAATACAGTGCCTTAAATAAGTTACTAACTTTTGGATACTTTTCATTTTGCAAAGTTTAACAAGAAACTCCTCAGCTATTACGGAGAGTATATGTTAGAACCATTTACTCATAAGTTGAATCTCTTCTAATATAAATTATTATTGTTGAATTAATAACATTGTTGACATTCTGTAGGTTGGTTCAGGTTTGACCTTTCTCCAGGAAGGTTCTATTTAACCTTTCTCCAGGAAGACTAGTTTGATTTGTTTTTAGTACTGTTTCAAAAAATTTTAGCATCTTAACGGAATATAACTAGTTATTACCTTAACAAATATAAACATTTTAAGTACACAGTGCAATTCTGCTTATATCTATGAGCAGAAAGTTGTTAAATTAGGCACTACATTTAACTGAATGGTCTCTATACATAGTACTGCAGTATCTGGGTTTACGATATTTAAACATTGTGAGTTAGATTTTGTGTTTTGTCCCCTTTATACCAAAAGTCAAGAAATCCAGGGGAAGTCTAGATTGAAGTTGTTTCTGTTTACAAGCAGAAGAGTGATGCAGTAATAAAAAATGCGGTACAATTTTGTATCTGCCGCTTTGCTGTTTTGTTTTAGGAGAAATGGCACTGCTCTCATATTTGCCCTGCTTCTTGTGCTCTAGCTCACTTGCTTTATGACTGGAATGGTAGCTTTAAATTTTCTTTCCCCCACTGAAATATTTAAAAGTAAGAATATTTATTCCATTCTAAGAAAACTCTCTTCCCTTCCCTATCTCTGGATATTTGAGTTAAATATAGTCTTTTTTTAAAAAATAAATTTATTTATTTATTTCCGGCTGTGTTGGGTCTTCGTTGCTGCACGCGGGCTTTCTCTAGTTGTGGTGCGCGGGCTTCTCGTTGCGGTGGCCTCTCATTGCGGAGTGCGGGCTCTAGGCATGCGGGATTCAGTAGTTACAGCACGTGGTCTCAATAGTTGTGGTGCATGGGCTTAGCTGCTCCGTGACATGTGGGATCTTCCCGGACTGGGGCTCGAACCCGTGTCCCCATGCATTGGCAGGCAGATTCTTAACCACTGCACCACCAGGGAAGTCCCGAGTTAAATATAGTCTTGATTGAACTCCTTTAAATTGTATTATTTATGTGAGACAAATGTGAAGACCTTGGGTTTAGTAGTACAGAATATAAATCAAATGAATTGCCTAAAATTGATTAAGGTTAAATATATCTGATCCCTTTCTCTGTAATAAAGGTCTGTATTTTATACTGTGCTTCATTCAGTCTCCATTAACCTTTTGTTTCTTAACCTCTCCATGGATTTTTTTTAAATTTAAGATTTTATTTTTTTAGAGCAGTTTTGGGTTTACTATAAAATTGAAAGATAAAGAAATTTCCCATGTATTCCCTGCTCTCACACATATATAGTCTGCCCTGTTATCAACATTGCTCCCTAGAATGGCACATGTTTTACCAAGGGTGAACCAATCTACTTTGACGCATCATTATCACCCAAAGTCCATGGTTTATCTAAGGGTTCACCTTCAGTGGCTTTGGACAAATGTATAATGATACATATCCGTCATTACAGCATCACACAGAGTATTTCCACTGCCCTGAAAACACCCTGAGCTCTGCCCCTTCATCCTTCTCCGGGGGCCCCACCCCTGGCAGCCACCAAGCTTTTATTGTTTCCATAGTCTTGCCTCTTTTCCAGAATCTCCATATGTTTACAGTGAAGTCCGCAGAAAACCAAAAATGAAAAGAAGGTCAGCTTGGTAGTCAGGAAGCTTAAGGATACATTTATTAGTCCAAACTTCAGTGTTTATTTCAGATGTACTTAAAGTTTATTTCTAGCAAGAAGGTTGGGAGATTATGCTTGTGTTAACATCTAGTTATGTTTGTTTCCCTCAGACACAGACAGCAATTCTGAGGATTCTGGAAATCCATCAACAACCAGGTTTACAGGTTATGGTTCTGTCAACCAGACTGTCACTGTCAAGCCACCTGTTCAGATTGCTTCATTAGGAAACGACGATGCAAACCTTTTAGAAGATCCCTTAAGCTCACCCAAGTATCAGCATATTTCTTTTATGCCAGCTTTACACTGTGTCATGCACAATGGTGCCCAGAAGTCTGAGGTGGTCGTTCCTCCACCCAAATCTGCTGATGGTAAAACAATAGGGATGCTTGTTCCTAGCCCTGTTGCTATCTCTGCAGTAAGGGAGTCCACGAACTCGGCCCCCGTCGGAATGCTAGGGCCAACAGCTTCCACTGCAGAGTCAGAAAAGCGCCTTGAGTTACTGGCGTCCCCTTTACCTGTCCCGTCAACATTCCTTCCACACAGTAGTGCTCCCGCTTTGCACCTCACAATCCAGAGGCTAAAACTGCCGCCGCCGCAGGGGCCTTCCGAGGGTTGCGCGGCGAACCTCTCCCAGCAGCCAGCCGGGAGTCTGAGCGTCGGGTCGCCAAACACTGCCTTTATTCCTCTTCATGACCCAGGTAGTTTTCCAGGACCTCCTGTTGCTACCACAGACCCCATCACAAAATCTGCATCTCAAGTGGTAGGACTAAATCAAATGGTGCCTCAGATTGAGGGAAGCACAGGGACAGCCCCTCAGCCTACCAATGTGAAGGTAGTTCTTCCAGCAGCCGGCCTCTCGGCCGTACAGCCACCAGCTTCCTACCCCTTGCCAGGCTCTCCCCTTGCTGCCGGGGTGTTACCCAGCCAGAATTCCACCGTCCTCAGCACGGCGGCGACGTCTGCCCAGTCAGCGGGAGCAGGCATCAGCCAGGCCCAGCCGAGCGTTCCTCCCGCGGTCCCTACCCACACCCCCGGTCCCGCCCCAAGCCCGAGCCCTGCTTTGACACACAGCACTGCGCAGGGCGACAGCACGTCTTACATCAGTGCCGTGGGAAACACAAACACCAACGGGACGGCGTTGCCTCCGCAGCAGATGGGCTCGGGTCCTTGTGGTTCCTGTGGGCGAAGGTGCGGCTGTGGGACCAATGGAAGCCTCCAGCTAAGTAGTTACTATTACCCCAACCCAATGCCTGGACCAGTGTACCGAGTCCCGTCGTTCTTTACCCTGCCGTCCATCTGCAACGGCAGCTACCTCAACCAAGCACATCAGAGCAATGGAAACCAACTTCCTTTTTTTCTGCCTCAGACTCCATATGCAAATGGACTGGTGCATGACCCCGTCATGGGGAGCCAAGCCAACTATGGCATGCAGCAGATGGCAGGATTCGGGAGGTTCTATCCCGTGTATCCAGCACCTAATGTAGTCGCCAGCACGAGCGGTTCGGGGCCCAAGAAGAATGGAAACGTTTCATGTTACAACTGTGGCGTAAGCGGGCACTTTGCGCAGGAGTGTAAGCAGCCGTCCGTGGAGGCCAGTCAGCAAGGTAATCCTGAGAGCTCCCAGAGGACTTGTTTTTGAGGGTGCCCGGTCCTCGCTCCCCTAGTGATCACGGTGATCCCATTGGAGCGGAAAGAGCTGTTGTGTGTTTGCTTACGGATGGTGTGCTCTCGGTGACAAATCGTAAAGTGCAAACGGAAAAACCTAGTGTGGACACACACAGGTCACACACACAGCACAAGGAAGTTCAGAGAAATTCAATTTCCGATTAAGGAATAAACCATAAAGGCACTTCTTAAGGAATATAACGGGGATTTGCGAATCTCTTGCTAGCAGCACTTTTTTTTTAAGCTACAATCCTGTGTCATAGAGTAAGCAGAATTTTTAAATGCTGAAAAACTAGGAAGTGATAGTCACCTGACATGGAAGATTTTTAGTTGTTTGGGTCTATCTATGCATAACCAACTGGCCTCATGCTACACCCTTCCTTCCCAGCAGACTTTTTTTTTTTTTTTTTTTCAGTGCTATTGCATTTTAAAAGGAACAGAATATTTAAGCACTGGTTTTTGGAGTAAGTCAAACTAAGTTTAATATTATTACCACCAGAATAAAGAAATTGTTCTTAAATAAGTACGTGTAAGATACCAAATTCAGTGTAGACCTGAAACTGTTACCTTTCACTCACATTAGGCTTTTGTCATTTTGCCAAATCTCACACAGAGAAAAAGTCTTGACTTGGGAGTATGTGCTTGACATTTTTAAGGGAAAATGAGTTTGATAGCTTTAGGTTGAACTTAAAGCACAAACTTCATTATTACTTTTTAAAAGTCATTTTATGGACCATTTTGCAGTCAGAGTGTTGCACAAGGAGCAGCGTCTGAGGAGCATGCCCATTTGATATCTTGTAGTGGTTTGTGATGCATTGCATTGTACGCAGTGACTTAGCAGTTCTGTCTTTCCCATTTTAGGCACTTACAGACTGAGATACGCACCTCCCCTCCCCCCTTCTAGTGATACGTTGGATTCTGCAGACTGAAACAAGTAAAGCTTGCCTACTTAATACACTGAAGTGTGGGGAGTCATGGTTGGGGTGTGGAGGGGAGGAAAGGAAAGGTATTTTGTTTGTGTTTCTTTGTCTATACATTTCCTAGATTTCTATGCAGTTGGGATTTTTCATTTCTCTTGTACCAATGTCCAAAACAAAAAAGAATGCATTGCTTTTGAGCCTCTGGTCTCCTGGTACAACAACAGGCTTATCTGTATGATACATGTAATTTAAACATCCGAACAAACTACCGGAAGGAAAATGTTGATGCGTGCTTTTTTTTTTTTTTTTTTTTACACTGAATACTTGCTGTGTGCAATGTTTACTGAATCTTTAAAACTGTGTATTTGACCTTTTTTAATAACACTGGTGACAGTCCTATGGTTTTGAAAAAAACCTTTGCTTCTTCCCCAGTTTTTCTCACTTTCGTCCTACACTCCGCTTTTCTCCCCCGCCCTCGCTCTTTCTAGTGGCCGCAGGAGTGGTCAGCACTGCATTGTCCACACTTTGTAAACTGCTCTGCGTATAAATTGAGGGTAGAATGTTTCACCTTAATCATAAGGGAGAATCACATTCCCCAAATAGTGTGTATGTATGTAGTAAACAGCACCACGTAAATACATATATGCAGCGCTTGTTGTCCAAATAAAAATTAAAATAAGTGGGAGAGAGAGGAGGAAGTAAAATCATATGAAACTGAGAAAATATGACATATGAAGTGGACAAAGAGCTTTTTCTTTAAAAAAAAAAAAACCAAAACTTTTTACTTCATCATACTTTTTTAGCCTGTTGCTTCAGAGAGACATAAAGTGAACAAACTAGTGTGAGTGTGGTTCTTCTGTGTTTGTGTTTGTCATGAAATCAACAGCCAATTTTACCTGTAGTCTACCACTGTGTCATGTAAAAGAGACACTTGAGTCAAGATTTCTTTTCCTACACCAACTGTTACAGTGTTCCATTGTGTTGAAAATGTGTATATGCTTTATTGCAATCTGAACAGAAGCTCTGCGTTTCTACAAAAGTCAGGTATTTGTTCCCTCACTTGTCTCCTAGCAAAGTCACGTTTGTAACAGTTGACCACTATGCTTGATTATAATGTGAAGGACTGAATTCTGCGTGTGTTAGGATGGTATGAGTCATGTCAGTGTCACATCACTGAGTTTAATGCTGCTGTTTAAAAACAAAAGGTTTTTAAAGCCAGTCTGTGTACTCAACTGCTTCCAGGTCATTTTTGATTTCCGAAAGCGCACTGAGGTTATCTGGAAGACGGGGTGCGGGTTTGGACTGCCGCATCCAACAGCAGTGAGCAGCTGCCGCTGTAGAGTTGCAGGTTGAGGGCTTGGGGTTGGGTTTGTTTCCCCATCCTCAGTACAGGGCAGAATCGACAGATGTTTATTGTGTGGGGTCACGCTGGGGTGCAGCAGAGCAACTTGAATATCTGGTCTCGGGTCAGAAGCCTAACAGATTGCCAGACAAAAGGAAACACTTGAAGAAAGAAGCTTCGTGTGATGCTTCACAGATAGAATTTATATTTATAGCACCAATGTACATTCTGAAACCTTCTTTCCGGGGTGGGAGTTAAAGGGGAAGGAAGGGGGGTTGTGAAGTGGGGTAGACGAAAGCTTTAATTTAAAAAGAGAAGAAGTCCGAGTAAAGGAAATTATTTTGATTAAATGTATTTTGTTTGATCTGGGTATTTTTGGACCACATTATTAAATTAATCGTTGAGCTGCAGTTGAGTTGTTCAAGTGAGAGTTTTGATAAGCCCCATCTGGACCGCATTGTGAACCACTTGCCAGTTGTACTTTATGGAGCTTATTTTATGATTTAAAAGACTGTACTGTACATAGGAGGTATGTTACCTTCTCCTTATTTGTATGTTTACCATATACTTTGATATTTGAAATGTTATGTACTGGAAAGGCCACTTATATTTCTAGAACAGATTGGATTTTATGCAACCTTTTTTCCTTGAATTAACAGCAATAAAAAATGAAAAATGGCTTAAGAATTGTGCTTTATTGCAAATTTTGTAAAAGTGAAAAGAGAGGAGGACATCATACCCGGTGGGTTTGGGATTTTTTCCCTTTTTAAAGAATCAACCCGTTATTTTCCTGCAATGTGGGCAGTGAATCCCGAAGTTGTTTACCATCTGGAAATGTTGCCCGCAAGCAGCCTTACCATATATATGGGTCACCTGTGTGACCGCTGAAAGAAGAGTCTGCACTTCTGTGCTTCCTGAGCACACACTGTGTGCCAGAGGGCACCGTGGCGGCTCAGACAGAGTCCTTATCACCCGAGAGCGGTGTTTCTGGTTCAGGCCCTCCCTCACCTAAAGCGTAGAGGACCTAACTTACTTCCTCAAATTTATTAATACCATTTTGTTTTCCAGGCAACTCTCCCAATACAGTACCTTTGATTGGATTGGTTCTACCTTCTGTAATCCAGTCTCAAGTCAGTCTTTACACAGTCAGTAATTCTATAAGAGACTGTGGGGAGGCTCGCTCCACGTATCCATGCATCAGTCATGTCCTCCGGTGACGACCGATGTCACTCGGCTCAGCCCCTCCGGTTGTCCCCAGCGTTCGTGCAGTGATGGACACTAAGAACGATTGTCCTGAGCCACCTAACGCATGTTCCCTCTGTACCCAGCTGGGCAGTGGGTTTGAAAAGTTCACAGGACCCCTGATGGCTTTTCCGTTAGCCAGCAAACAGGCACCTACATGTAACACACGGCAGTGATGGACCCGCCTCCAGTTAACTCACACACCTCCAGTGTCATCACCTGTGTCCCTTAGCCGACCCTCCTTCCTCCCCCCACTGCGCAAGGCCGCCAGTACTCTCAATTCCACTATTCCTCTTTTCCCCTCACATTTTACATCCTCCTTCCCCAAATACACAGTGTATTTTTACTTTTCTTGAGCTTTAGAGAAAGGGTACCCTTTACCTCGTCTTCTGTGACTATCTCTACTCATCTGGTTTTACAGTCCTGATGTTGCACTCCTTCAGTTTGTTCATTTTCACTAACTTTACAATATTCCATTGCATCGGGGGAGAACACACACACAGACACACACACACACACACACACACACACACTATCCATTCTGTCAACAGACATCTGGGTGGTTTTCACTCGTTTGCTCTTGTAACGGGAGCAGTTTTGTACCAGTCTCCTGGCCTGTATGTGCAAGAGGTCCCTGGGATATACATCTAGGAATGCAAGTGCTGGGTTGTAGGACATACCAAGTATTCAGTTTTCCCGGATTCGCCATGTGGTTTTCCAAGTGGTTTACACTCTCGTCAGCAGCGTGCATGCCCCTCAGTCCATATCCCGATCCTGTGATAGTGCCCGGGGCGGCTTGGCGAGGGAGAAATAAGTGTAGGCTTGGAGGGATTTGTGTGAGGCTTCGTGGGGGAGGCAAGTGTGGAGGAGAGCCTGACATGACAGTACTGGCGGGGTTTGGACCAGTGTGGACCAGGGGACGCGCTGTAGGCAGAAGGTGTGTGTAAAGGCACAGGACCCGAGGTGATGGGTTGTGAGATCGGGAGGTGACACAGGCAGCTGTCGTAGAGGGAACATCTTGAAAGAGTTAACGAGATTTGTGGTTCAGTAGGTAAAATAGAGCCAGACTGGAGAATTTGGAGTTGACTGAGTGAAAAATTGGAAGTTGCCAAGTTTTAAGTAGAGAAAAATACGTTGACGATAGTTTTTGAAAAGTGTCGGGTGGTTGAAAGAAGGCTTGGAAGTTGAGAGACCGGTTAGGGTGAGGCGACAGGAAGGAGGAGGATGGAAGGGAACCCTGGGCTTCAGAGCCACGTTTTCCCAGATAGAAGATGAGCTTGTCTAAGTTACGGCTGTGCGGATTACATGATATATGGGAAAGGTCCAGCATGGTGAAGTAGCGCCAAGGAGGCACCAAATGTTAGCTGAATTCCGTTTCAATGAACAGGAGAATTGTGATTCTGTTTTCAGAGACGAGGAAAATGTGGACGAGAGTTAAGTCTGTGTGAAGGCAGTGGTTCTCTGGGTGGCGAGGAGCCTGGTAACTGTAGTTCTTCATTATATGAAGCTTAGTTGTTTCAGCTCTATCCACTTATAAAAGACAAAATATTTCTTGTGCTCAAAAGTTAAATCTATTTGGAGGTAGCTGTGGGCTCTAATCCATGGGCTGAGTCTTGCAGTACCAAAGTAGAGCAAAGTCTTACAAGGCAAATCCACATTTAATTTTTTATGTAAGTGCTAAACATCTAATTTTTCTGAGAAGTTTCCAAAAGGATTAAAGCACAGTGTAAAATAATTTCTCTCTCTCTCTCTTTTTTTTTTTCTTTTTAACAGGTAGCATCTAGTACTTGAGCACCACCATCCAGTTGAGCTTGGAGGACACCTTTTTTCAATTCTACATACTGATTACAAAAACATTTAAGGTTAAGGCAGTGAAACCAAATGGAGGCAAGCTGTGACAGTAGTTAACCCCATAACCCTTCCATCTTTCCTCTCAAAGGTTAAAGAAAAATGCTGACTCCCCCCGCCTACCCCACCCATAGAAAGGGCCCATTTCTGTCCAGAGAAATGAGTTGAGGTCTAGGGGATGAAGGAGGAGAGAGGTGCCCTGACCTTAAACATGGTGGCTTCATCTCTGGACCTTTCCTCGGGGATGGAAGACAGTCTGAAGTTGGGTTCTATTATGAGAATGAAGGCCTCCTGGCCCCGAGATTGAGAGGCAGGTGTAAACTCAGATGAGGGCGTGTTCTCACTGCACTGCCCTAGACCGCCTGCAGAGGGCAGCACCATCCTTTCCCAGAGCACGCCCATCCGCTTGCACGGTTTGGATACCTAAGGTCAATCTAACATCAGTATTTTAGTATACCACTCCTTATGAATCACAGCTCTTGTGTTCCTATGTGCAAAAATAACTTTTCCACGTTTCAGGGAAAATTGACCTAATTCTTAAATGCTGTCCTTTTGAAAACTGTGAGCCCCTACATTGGAGCATGGGTACACATGACGTGAACTCTGTGTGTATGAAAATGTCTGTCCATCTTGGAAGCAAGATGGCTTTAGGCTCCCTCTTTCCTGCTCTGGAAAGTGGGGTACATCACAGGTGTGGGCATCAAAAATCCTTCCTTTCTGCAGTCACACCTCTTCTTCAGTGACTGCTGGTCTCAAGTCTCCAGAGCTCTTAATTCCAAGATCCTGATTTGCTACTTGAACTTTGGGGGTGGGGCGAGGTGGGGGGCTGGGTGGTTCTTCATTGTCTTTCTTTTTCCTCTTGCAGCTCCGACTTGATCCACTGTAAAAGGTCTCACTGGGCCAGCCTCTCACCAAAAACATTGCTAATTGGGAAGCAGCGCCACCTGGTGGGGGACGAGGACAATGCAAGCAAGCGGACGTCATTGCCCACTTGACCTGACGTAGACAAAATTGAACGTAAGGCAGAAAACATTTGAGATTGTAAACCTGTGCTCAAAACCTTAAAGAATGCAGGCAACTGGCCGTAAAAGTAATTTGAGCGGTCTCCTCTTTCAGCCATTGCAGTCTCAGTTTGTTATAAACATCTTAAACGCATTGATGGTACTTTAGAGTTTCCTTTGCACTTTTCTCTGTGCTCATTGGCCTGCACAACTGTGAAGGGTATGGGGTCTTCCTCCTCCCTGTTTTACAGATTAGGAACTCAGGGTTCAGAGGGGTTAAGTGCCACAGACATGCCACGAGTGATGAAGGCCAGGCCCCAACTTCAGATTAGAGCTTACCTCCTGCCCCACTTCCTGGCCTGCAACTGCTTTTCCACTGAACCCAGGGCAGTGACCTTTTAAACCATATAAAGCGATAGGCACCCATGGTCTTAAGAACCATGGAACCTCTGGATTCCTGAGAGAGGAGTGGGCTGGGTCCTGGTCAGTCAGAATGTCTCTTTTCTGTATCTCTGTTGAAGGGGTGAGGGAAAGTTTGCAGAGCTGGGAGACCTCAGGACTTTCAGAACTAGGCTTTCAGCGTGTGCCTGTCTCAGATGAATTCAAGGAGTTTGAAACCTTGCCTACATCCAGGGTTTGAAACATGCACCAGTATACTCTGTTGGAACACTGAGTCTTGCTCTGCAAAGGTTTTTATTATCCCCAGATGTCTTGGTGACTATTGAGCATTTGGTGACTATTCCATTAATTTTAAGACTTAAGAACTTAAGAAATGCAGTAGCAGGGCACACAGAAAAGACACTTCACTGCTGATGTTTGAAAAGCTCTGACAGTGGGCTTCCCTGGTGGCTCAGTGATTGAGAGTCCGCCTGCTGATGCAGGGGACATGGGTTCGTGCCCCGGTCCAGGAAGATCCCACATGCCGCGGAGCGGCTGGGCCCGTGAGCCGTGGCCGCTGAGCCTGCGCGTCCGGAGCCTGTGCTCCACGATGGGAGAGGCCACAGCAGTGAGAGGCCCGCGTACCGCAAAAGAAAAAAAAAAAAATGCTCTGACAGTTATATATAGATTGTTCCCAAGCACTCTCTCTACCTGCCACCGCTACTCAAAGACACTCCAAAGACCAAAAATGACGGAGGCAAAGTCACCTTCAAGCAGGAACAGTGACAGTCACACCCACCCCAAAAGCCTTTCTGGATGTTAAGAATGCCACCAGGTCACCTAGTACTCAGTGCTCATTCTTGCTGGCGTATCAGGGTTGGGTATTTGTGACATGGTAACTCACTTTTGCATTGGAAGCCTCCATCAGATGAACTTGTACAAGAGGTGGTGCTGGTAAAGCCTTATTTTCAGCAGCCACCCACAGGACGCGTGAGCTTTCTCAGGCTCATTTACAGAACGGGGATAACATCCACTTTGTTACAATAGATACAAGGGTTGAATCTGGCAAAATTCATAAAGCGCTCAGCGTCTGGCACACAGTAGGTGCTCAGGAAGTTCGTGCTGGTGGCAAACGCCTTCATGCCCAGCGGGGGGCAGGCACACTTCAGCCTCACCGCAGCCATATGAGGTGGGTACTCCGCTCCATCTTACTTTTGGGGAGGTTGAGGCGTGAAGGCCGTCGAAGTGTCTGAGGGCACAGAGCGGTTCAGTGGCAGGGCTGGGGCTGGAACCCGCTGCTCTCAGCCCCCAGGCTCCTCCAGTGCTTTGTGCCCGGGTCACAAGACGCCACAGGCGTGGCGTGACAGTGCAGGGCACCCCGCACTGGGGTCAGGTCGGCGGGACTCAGGCCGGCTCTGCCGTCAACTCTGCCGTCTTGAACACCTGGCCCTCCTGGCCCTTCATTTTTCTTACCCGAAAGCTGCGTGTTGCTTGGAAAAGAGTGGTAGAGACGGAGCTAAGTGACCTTAGAATTCTGTGGCTTGACGCTTACTTTTTCACTTTAAGTGATTTATCAAGTTTTTATACTTCTCTACCTTCACACTTTTGTTTTAACTGATTTGAAGTTCATTTGGGGTGTGGTCAGGAGCACAAACCCCAGCTGTCACCGTGTGCCAACAGGACAGGAAACGTTTCCACGTCCTTAGGGAGCCGCGAGAGAAAAGACCCCACTTGGGGCTGGCTGGGCACTAGGTGGCAGCACCGGGTTCTGACCGTGTCTGGCCCGGCTGAGGAGCAGGTGCTCTGTCCTCTGTCATCAAGATTCTAGGCTCTCCTCTACTTGTACTGATAACGTTTCCACTTAGGGGGGCCTTCCAGTCAAAAGCCGAAGCTCGCATACCGAGTCCCGTGCTGAAGGACACAGGGTTGGCAGTAGCTCACAGGTCGGCAACACGTAGAGATGGACAGACTACGGTCCGCAGCTAAGAATGGTTTTTACATCTTCAAATGGTTGCAAAGAATACGTTTTCATGACGCATAAAACATTATATGAAATACACATTTCAGCGTGCACAAATAAAGCTTCTTGGAACACGGCCACTCGTTTGTCTCCCTGTGGCTGCTTTAGTCGGAAATGGCCAAGTTGAGCGGTTACGACAGAGACCACGTGGCCCTCAGAGCCTGAGGTACTGTCTGTGCCTTTATGGAAAAAGCTTGCCGACGACCCCTGACACACAGCAACCTTCTCTAAGCAAAGGTGCGCTCTCCGGTGTCTTTCAGGTCCTACGTGCGAGCGCAGGGATTTCACTCTCTCCTTTTTGCTGCTGGGTCTTCTTAGCAAAATGAGATCACCTCTGGTGCACACATTCCATCAGCCGTTTAGCGAATACCTCTTGGCCGGGAGCTGAGTGTCACGGGGGCATAACCAGCTTCAGCCTGGTCACAAGCCGTGGGGTCCCAGTGGGTGGACAGGTGAGCTCTGCCTGCTGAGGACTGGGAAAGGGTTTTCAAAGGACAGCATTTCCGCTGGGCCAGAAAGGAACAAGTGAGATGTTCTTAGTGAAGAGGTAGAGAGATGGCGAAGAAAATGTCATCGAAAATGGACTTCAGGAGTGTTGGGTAGGGAGGTGAGCAGGTGGGAGGAACAGGCAAGGGCAGGTGCGGGGCAGCAGGGCACGAAGACGGGAGGGGGCCAGGACGGGCAGGGGTTTGGAAGAAAAAAACATGGATTCTTTTGCTCTTGCTGCATTTGTGGTGCTTGAGTGACACCCGGCCAATCCAGTGTTTGTCTCACAGTGCGGCCCTGGGTCACCTGCAGCAGAAGCCACCCGAAGGGTGTAACTAAAACACACACTCCTCAACTCCCCCTCCCCCCAAACACACCCCTAGAGGATGGAAGTTCCCACCGTATATTTTGGTGGGTGCAGGGGAGGGCAAAGCCGATCCGTCAGAGAAGGCGGAGAAGGAGAATCCAGATAGTGGAGACTGTTCCCTGAAGACCGGAAGATAAACTCTGAGAATGAAATGGTCGTTATTGCCACATACCGTATAGATCAGGAGGTATGGCCATGAGCTTGACAGTCACGAGGTCACTGGTAACTTAAAGACGACAGTTACGGGGGACTGAGAGGAGAGAGAGCCAGGGAAAGACAGAAGGATGTGAGGGTGGACAACTGACCTCACTCTAGTTGCTACTTATTTTTAAAGGCAGTATAACGTAGTGCTTTGAATCCCAAGGCTGACACTTGAGCCAGGGCCTCTGAGCAACTTCCCTTACCTGTAAACAAAGGTTACGAGAGTGTCAACCTCCTAGGGGTTTTGTGAGGGTGAAAACATTCCAACGTGGTGCCAGGCATGCAGGGACCACTAACACAATGTTATATTTCCTTTAAAAATATTTTCTTATTCAGAACCTGCCTTCCTATTTTAGGGCCTGTCAAAATTAGGAATGCCTCCCTGTGGATTATGACGGTGCTTTGTTCTTTTCTGTGAGCTGCTATTTTTGTTTTACATAATTGCAGTCATCCTATACACGCATTTTATATCTTTTTTTTTGTTTACAACTGATGAGCCCATATCGACACAGTTTACATCAAGGTTCACTCTTGGTCTTATACATTCGGTGGGTTTTGAAAAATGTATGATGACATGTATCCAGCCTTGTGGTATCATACAGAGTAGTTTCCCTGCCCCAAACACCCCATGCTCTACCTATTCACCCCTCCATCCCACCCTGGCATCCACGGATCATTTTACTGTCTCTATAGGTTTGCCTTTTCCAGGTGGTCCTATCGTTGGAATCACACAGTATGTAGCCTTTTCAAATTGGCTTCTTTCACTTAGTAATATGCATGTAAGTTTGTAAGTTTCCTCTATCTCTTTTCATGGCTCAATAGCTTTTTTTTTTTTTTTTTCCTCTGAATAATGCACTGTCTGGATGTGCTAGTTTGTTTATCCAGTCATCTACTGAAGGACATCTTGTCTGCTTCCAGGTTTTGGCAATTATAAATAAAGCTGTTCTAAACATCCCTGTGCAGGTTTTTGTGTGGATGTAAGTTTTCATCTTACTTGGGTAAATACCAAAGAGTGCAGTTGCTGGATCATATGGTAAGCTATGTTTAGTTTTCTAAGAATCTGCCAAACTGTCTTCCAAAGTGGCGCCCCATTTTCCTTCCCACCAGCGGTGAACAGGAGTCCTTGTTGCTCTGCATCCTACCAACATTTGGTGTTGTCCTTGCATGGATTTTAGCCATTACAAGAAGTGCGTAGTAGCACCTTACTGTCTGAACTTGCAGTTCTCTAATGACATAAGATATGGAGCATTTTTCACATGTTTGTCTTTTTTGGTGAGGTGTCCAGACCTTTTGCTGATATTTTTAAATTGGGCTGTTTATTTCCTTATTATTGAGTTTTAAGTGTTCTTTGCATATTTTGGACACCAATCCTTTGTGCTTTGCAAATATTTTCTCCTTAAAAGCATTCTTTTAACGCTTTTTTTCTTTTTATTGGGATGAAACGGGAATGTGAGGCCACCAAGGGACAGAGCCCAGAGGGTCCCCCTGCGTCTTTACTCTTCTCAGACGCAGCGCCAGACATCTCCAGCGGGCGTCCGGCCACGTGTCAGAAGCAGGATCCCGCAGTGGTTGCCGGGTCCTCAGTGCAGAGCTGGGGGCGCACTTGGCAACTGGGGTGGGACCCTGGAGGCTTCCAAGTACCTCCTCTGAAGATTAAGCGGCTGGGCCACCCATGGCCCTTTTATTACTTGCCCAGAGAACAGAAATTGTGGGTCTACAGCGACATCCCTTCGTAACTTCTTCAGCCTTATGTGGGACACAGAGGACCGAGTTCCTCCCCAGTGTGTTTACAGAGACGTGCACGGCAAAGGAAGCAAGTCGTTTCCACGCCGGGCGTCAAGCAGGGCTGCCGGCGTTGCCTGCGCTGCTCGGTGTGGATGAGCTTCCTTTCCGCCAGACACAAACAGACCTTGGCGGGGCCTCGGCGGAACAAGAGACAATAGTGCTTCCCCCAGGATGGAAAGTCGTCACCCCGCATAGGACGGGAAGTTCAGCTCCACAGAGGGGCTTTGCCTGTGGGTCTCCGGATCTCCCCTTCCACCCACCCACCTCGTGATAAATTGATGCAATGCCCTAATGCTTCCACATAGCTGAGTGTCTTCTCTGGAGTTCAGTATCGAAATAGGCATATTTCCGGCTACATTGAAAAACCTGGCGAGGAGGAAGCGAACTACTCTAGAGTGTGTGTGATCCCAGTGGAGATAAATCATGGTGCCCAGCTCGTTCTGAATCCCAGTTTCCTCTTAAACCAGACTTTCCACCTAATGGAAAGTGGAGGTGTGTTTACTCTAGCAAAGATGGTCTCTTGATTGAAAACAGTTGGAAAAGGCCCGTCACGTGGAGGGAAATTGGTGGAGCGCATTGTTTCTCCCAGCTCAGTGCGGGAGCCCCCTGGGGGGTGAAATACAGACTCCAGCACCACCACCACCGCCCCCCGGTCCCCCCTGCACAGGACGCCTGGCAGAGGGCGCAAGAGGGAGCCCTTCACAAGCTCTCCATTCCAATGCACAAAGTTTTGAAAATCATTAAGTTAAAAGCACAAACTTCAGAAGCCTAAAAAGCTGGCTTTGGATCTTGACTCTGTCACCCAGAAGCCGTGTGACTTTGGACAAATATTTAAATGGCTTCGTTCTTATCTGCAAAAGGGGAATAATAACAGTGGGGTCGTGGAGACCCCCCAGTGCCTGCACAGCTACCAAAGCTAAAGTGCTTGAAACATGTACTGATACACACAGGAGGTCCTCAGAAGACAAGAAAAGGGGCTTCAGAAAGTGTAGGCTGTCCCCCTCCTCTACTGTGGGGTTTTGTTTTACACGAAGTAGTAATGACTAGCTTTTTTTTTGAGTCCATATCATGCACCAGGCATTATCCTGAGCACTTCCACGTATGATTAACCCTCAAACAAGCCTATAAAATAGGTATCATTATGATACCCACTTTATAGATGGAGAAATCGAGTCAAGGACAGGTTAAGGAACTTGCCCACTCAATTTTGAAGTCTGCATTTGAATGCGGGACCTTGGAGCCTGGAGCTCTCTTCTCTTTGGGCCTCTAGCCCTTAAAGACCTGACCGTAAACTGATAGAGAAAAATGGAAGTCCACTTCCTGGGAAACAGTGGAAGTTTAACTCCTCTTCAGCAACCACATGGTAAGCATGGAATGTTCAAATAAGTATTACTGTGGCGCCCAAGGCAGAACAATGTTTTCTCTGACGAGCCTTACAAACAGTATCCTTTCTGAGATGCTCAGTCTAAACCCGAGCTGTCCAATCTGGTAGCCAGTAGCCACAGATAGTTATTTAAGTCAGTCGATCCCTGGAAGAGACTAGAGAGTCCGAATGTAGACCCACACATATGACCCAAACTGATTTTTGACAAAGGTGCCGCGGCAGGTGCAGCCGGCTGACCTCGGGCGCCCAGGGACTGACTGGCTGCAGGGCTGGGGGCGGCGACTGGGCGGGGCGGGGCCTTCTCATTGACCCCCGCGGCCTCGGCTCCCCTCCCCCCCGGCCGCGTGGATGCCCCTCTGCGCTTCTCCGAACCCATTTTAGGACTGAGAGAGCCGCCCAGGGTATCTTCCCCCAGCGCGCCGCCCCCACGGGTGTTGTCCTGTCAGAACTGAGGATGCTAAATGTCCTGACAGAGGCCCGCACCACCAAGGATGGTCCCTCCGGAAAGGCGACCGGGCCCCGGAGAAGGCCTCGCCCCTCCCGCCCGCGCGGGGTCCACGTGGAGGCCTCGCCCCGCCCTCCCGCGCGCGGGGTCCACGTGGAGGCCTCGCCTCGCCCCGCCCCGCCCGCTCGCGCCTCCTCGGCCGCGGCCCGGAAGAGCCGAAGAGCCGGGGAGGTGGGCCGCAACGCGGCGCCACCTGCGCTTCGGAGCATCAGTGTGTGCGGGTCTCGAAGACGGTGAGAAAGGGGCCTTTCCACGAGGCTCGGGACAGTTTCCCCAGGGTTGGTCTAGAAAGTGCTCCCCGTCCCTTCAGCTGGTTTCCGGCGCCGCAACTGGAAACGACTTTCCCCTTGGATGGGCTTGTCCCTCTGTGCACGCGGCCCGCCCTCACCCCGGATCCTTGGTTCCATCCTGAATTGAGCAGGGAGAGATTTGGACCTCGGAATATCCGGAAAACAAGCGGTGTCTGTATCTAACAGACTCTCGGTAAATGTTACAGGAATGAATGAAGTGAGGAACCGTCCCCCAGCCGCCACGGTTCCCTTTGTTCTTCCACGAACCAGAAAATGACGAGTGTATTCTGAGTGGGCATTCTAGGACCGCAGCCCTAATGAGAAAGAATTATGAGGACTTTATACTCCTGGGTTTTTTTTCCCCCCCCTTGAGACCAGAAAAGGATGTTCAAAGCCATTAACCTCCTTAGAACAAGCAGATAGGAAAGGCGGAAAGCAACGCTTTGAAAACAAAAGCAAATGGCCTTATTTACTTTTAAAAATGATACACGTAAAACATGAAGATATGTTCAAAAGGAATATATTTCTGAAAACTGTCAGCAGTTAAAATCCCTGGTCCCAGAGCCCCAGTCTTAATTCTCTCCCCGGGTGGAACCTCACCCCATGGCCCTCCTTGCCCTCCGCACGGCTCCAGCTGCGGGTTTCTGGCTGTTCTCCAGGAGGGACCGTCCACCTACAAGCCTCTTGCTTATTATTCCCTCCACCTGGAAAGCCACCCCCCCCCATTTCGTTTCCCTTTTTGGGGGGAAGGTGTATTTAATTTTATCTGTAGGATAAGTGCACAAACCTTAAAGTGTGCAGCTGGATGAATTTTTACATACTTTTCTGCATATATATTCACCCAGATTCAGATGCAGCCCATCTCCAGCACACGAAGCCTGCCGCCGTACCTCCCAGTACCCTCCCCAGAGGTAAGCACTGTTCTGACCTCCATCGCTGCAGATTCCCTTTGTCTGTACCTATAAATGTGCTAACGTCCGTCCTTCGGAGTTTCTGGCACTTTCTTTGAGAGCTCATTTCCATCCTCCAGGTCTCAGCTCAGATGTCATCTCCTCTCCTGTTCCTTTCGATAGCAGTATCCATAGCAGTACCCTGTGCCTTTCCTTCAGAGCCCTTCACGGTTTGCAATTTGTTTACTTGTTTACTGTTTGTCTCCCTAACTGGAAGGTAAGAGTCCTCTTACCTGAACTCTCCTGTTCACTGCTGTCTCCTGAACCCTTAGCCCATTGTCTAGCATATGTAGACAATCAACAAATATTTATTCAATGAATGCATACATGTGTGAATGAAAGGAAGAAATGCCCCAGGTATCAGTTTGTATGGTCCTGAATCCAAAACTAATTATAGTCATCCAAACAAGCCAGAGGCCTCTGTGCTGTTGGTTACAAAGACAATATTCACCAAATTCAAACGTGAAGATTTAGAAAGAAATACTGGAGTTGTTCCAGTCTGCCTGGAAGCAAAAAGTGGGCTAATTCTCCCCCTCTGTAACAGGATTGCTTTGTCCACCAAGACTGGGCTTTCGCTTTAGAGTCTTGAATCAATGTTTTATAAAACAACTCCACTTTGGCTACATAAAAAGACTCTCTCAACAGTGGTAGACTCTGTTGGAGTGATAGAGGATGATGTTTTTAAAACTTCCTTTATATTTTGTCATGTTTTAAAGATGAGCACATAATACTTTAAAAAAATTTTTTTAAATTGTGATAAAATGCACATAACATTAAATTTACCATCTTAACAAATCATTTTAAGTGTACATACAGTTTAGTGGTTCTGACTACCTTCGCACTGTTGTGCAGCCCATCTCCAGAACTCTTTTCAGCTCGCAAAACTGAAACTCTGTAGCCATTAAACAAGTCCCCCATCCCCTCTCCCCTCTTCCTTGGCAACCATCATTCTACTTTATGTCTCTATGAATTTGACTACTATGGAACCTTATGTAAGTGGAATCTGTAAGACAGCATTTGTCATAGTGACTGGTTTATTTCACTTAGTAAAATGTGTTCAAGGTTCATTCATGTTGTAGCACAAGTGAGAACTTCCTTCCTTTTTCTGGCTGAATAATAGTCCACTGTATGTTAAACCGCATTTTGTTTATCCATTCATGCGTCGATGGACACTCGAGTTGCTTCCAACCTCTGGCTATTGTAAATAATGCTGCTGTGAACATGGGTATGTAGGTATATCTTTTTTTGTTTGTTTTTTTGTTTCTGTGGTACGCGGGCCTCTCAGTGTTGTGGCCTCTCCCGTTGTGGAGCACAGGCTCCGGACGCGCAGGCTCAGTGGCCATGGCTCATGGGCCCAGCTGCTCTGCGGCATGTGGGATCTTCCCGGACCGGGGCACGAACCCGTGTCCCCTGCATTGGCAGGCAGACTCTCAACCACCGCGCCACCAGGGAAGCCCTGTAGGTATATCTTTGAGACCCTGATTTCAGTTCTTTTGGGTAATAACCAGAAGTGGAATTGTTGGATCATATGATAATTCTGTTTATTTTTTTGAGGAACTGCCATGCTGTTTTCCACAGCATCTGCATCATTTTACATTCCCAGCGGCAGTGCACCAGTGTTCCAGTTTCTCCACATTCTCGCCAGCACTTGACGTTTTCTGGTTTTTTGATTGCAGCCATCCTATGGATGTGAGGTGGTATCTTTTTGTGGTTTTAATTTGTATGTCCCTAATGAAAAATCATGTCAACAGCATCTTTTCATGTGTTTGTCGGCAATTTGTATATTTTCTTTGGAGAAATGTCTAGTCAAGGCCTGTGTCCATTTTTCATCAGCTTGTTTGCTTCTGTTGTTGGTGTTGGGTTCTGGGCACGTATTACTTTTAAAATCAGGAAAGAATTTTATTTTATGAAGAAATGGGAAAAATGCATATAGAAAGCCAGTTAAGAGAGAGTGGCGGTGAAAAGCTTTGGGCTCCGGAATTAGAACACTCAGTCACTGTAATTATTGTATAAGTCGGGGTAACGTAACTACTCTAACCTACAACCCTAAAAGTGACCTAGTACGATAAAAACATTGCTCGCTTGCTTCAAGTCCGTGGTGGTCGGAGGCAGAGGTCGGGGCAGGGCAGGACTTATGGAGGGATACTATGTAATTTGGGGACTCCGAGTGGCATAGTCATTCAGGGACCTCTGCTGCATCCATCCTGTGACACGTGACATCCTCCACACGTGGCCTCCAAGGTCACCAAAGGACGGGATAAAAGGGAGCATTACACAAGGGCATCGTTTGAGGGACCAGTCGAAGCCTGTATCGCATCAACCTAAAGTTGTGATTCAGCCTCACCCGCCACAGAGGAGACTGGGAAACACCCTCTCCCTGGTGCCCAGAAGGAAAGGAAATTGCGTTGTCTCTGCCCCAGTACATCCTTTTGGTCACCTGCCATCCCATTCTTCTTCTCCTCCACACACAGTCTCATCGCCTTCTCTCGGGAGACAACCCAAAGTTACAGCCAGGATCTCTGGGTCGCACATTCTTCTCCAGCAGGACTAGGTTCCGACCCTGTGTTCCGGTGACCAGTGAACTAAGGGGGGGGGCGAGTTGTCTGCCTGCCCTCCTGACACCCAACGTATAGAGCTGAAGTAGAAACGACAGATTCCCATTGAGCAGAGGGAGGGCACAGTAGCCCCTGGTTCACAGAAGTGACAGATTCCTTCCTGAGAGACAGGTTTTGTGAGGGTTCCCAGCCCTGACAAGGGGAACATTCCCTTAGGTTTCTGGTCTCCAAAGGGCACCCCAGCTTCATCTCAAAGGAGTTTCTCCTATTTCGTTATCTTCCCTGACTACACCTGAAATTCTCCTTGGGGAGTAAGCCCTTCTCCCTGGCTTCCTCATCCGGTTCTTGGAGCGTTCCGTGTGCTCATGGAACCCAAAGGGGTGTTTTAAGTCTGCTATAGGCATAGTCAAAGACATTTTCGGGGTGACTTTGTGATTTCTCTGGCAGCGATCGTCTCAGAAAGGTAGTGGGCTGAGTGAAATAGCAAAAACTCTGGGAAGGGTAGATGTGAGACGCCGACCGGAAATCCCTGCACAGATGTAGACTAGCTGGACGTAGGAGCCTGGCATCGGGGAGGAGTCCAGGCTGGAGAGATACGTGGGGAGCCATCACCATCTGGCTGGCATTTATCAGGAGGCTGGCACATACAGTCAGAAGAGAAGAGGTCCAAAGACTCAGCCTGGGTCCCTCCGGTGGCCAGAGGTGGGGACGAGGGGTGCGTGCCACAAGCCGGGAGATGAAAAGGAGGGCCTGGGAGGTGAGTAAAAATCCAGAAGAGTGTGGTGTCTCAGGATAAGAAAGAAGAAGACGTGTCAAGGAGGAGGGTGTCCTCAGCCAATCCAGTGGTGCTGAGGGATCAGTAGGCTGAGGCCTGGGGGTGGACACCCGCGGTGGTCGTCGCTGACTTGGGCAAGCGCTGTTCCCGTGGAGCAGTGGAGTGACAGGCCCACCGAAGTGGGTTCAGCCAACAGCGGGAGGGGGGCATGAGTGGACGTGACTGCGGACAGGGTGGCCTTGCCGGGAAGGGGAGCGGGGACGTGGGCAGGGGTCTGGTGTGCAGCTCCAGCAGGGACGCTTCGCCCCTGGTAACCGCCCCGAGCCGGCGCAGAGGCTGTGGCCGGAGCTGCTGGGACGGGGCAGCGAGAGCCCGGGGAAGTGAAATGCGTAGAGTGAAAGTAGAGCCCGGGCAGCGGCTGAGAGTGAGGATGAAGAGGCGTCTTGGGGGTCCGAGGAGAGAGGAAAGTGCTACGCGGGAGTGCGCGGAGAGCGGAGAGCGGGCGGCCTCGGGACCTGTGGCGCCAAGCAGCAGGAAGGCCCCCCGGACGGCCGCGGCCACGCCTTTCAGGAGAGACACCCCCCGCCCCATCCCTGTCGTGGCCGTGGCTCTTCTGCAGAGCACAGCCACGTGGGCCTGGGCATGGAGCAGGCAGAGCCGGATGTCACCACGTTGGGGGGTTTGCCACCGTCGGCTCCCCTGGCTCTCAGGCCTTAGGTTTGGACTGGAACCACACGCCGGCTTTCCTGGGCCCCCAGCTTGCAGAGGGCAGATCGTGGGGCTTCTCAGCCTCCCCCATTGCATGAGCCGGTCCCTCATAATGGATCTCTTTGTGTGTATCTACATCCATCCTCTTCGTTCTGTTTCCTGGAGAACCTGACTAATCCAAGGCGTACTGGGGGAGGTGATGGGGGGCAGTGGCCGGCTTAGGAAGGAAGGGAAAGTCCTGGGGGCCAAGCAGGAGCAAGGAGGCGGGAGGACAAGCGTCACTTGAGAGGCTCCGGAGCCGCAGCGGCCGCTGGACAGAGCCAGGCTGAGGTTCGAAGGTGCAAGTGAAGAGAACATTCAGAGAAGAGCTTGCAGATGTAGGAACTGGGGAATTGGGGAGGGTGGAGATGGGGTTGCAGGGCCCACGGAAGGCTTCGTGCAGTGGGGAAGAGGTTTGGATCATAGATGTTTAATGAATGCAGTGTCCTTCCTCAGGGAGGATAAGAAACTCACCCAGGGTCACCAGACTACTCAGTGACAGGGAAGCGGTCCTGATGCCAAAGCCTGGACTCTCTCCTCTGAGTCCAGGCTTTTCTGTGAGGAACACGGAAATCGCTTGTCTGCCTCCTGTTCCAGAAAACTCCAGGACTCCAGTCACCTTTCCTTTTCTACTATGGAGAGCCAGTGTTGCTCTCTGGGCTCCCAGATCTCTTCAAGATGGTGGATAAAAGTCTGCGGATTTTCCCCAGAAGAATGTGCATGTGCACGAAGCCTGTGCCTTGCAGGGCTCGTGGACCCTTCAGGATCCATGCAGAGCCCTCGGGGTGACACATCCTGCCCTGTGGCCTCTGAGTGTCAGGAGGTGGATCTGAGGTGAGCTGGACGTCGATCCAGAAATGAAATGGTCCAGCCGCCCTGATGTGACCGCGACCTGCAGCGCCCAGTTCCTGAAGGCCAGGCGGCTAAGCCGCCGTTTGGGCACCCCGCTGCCTGTCTGGATCTCCCTGCAGTTGCCTGGACACCGGGACAAAGGAGGAGGCGGTGGAGGAGGCGGGACGGGCGCCCCTCAGCCGGGAGCCAGCGGCGTGCCATTGCCCCCGCCGCAGCTCGGGGCTCCTCGCGGTGTGTCCTGCCGCCTCCGGGGCTCCTGAGCAGGTCCCCTGGCCGGCCCACGGACCCTTCGGGGCTGCGTCAGCACTCAGCAGACCAGCCCTGTCTGGGAAGCGTCCAGGGACCCCTCTCTGTGCACACAACTCCAAGAAGCTAGGCCTGGCTGGGGGGTGGCTAGGATTTCTTCGTTCCCCGAACCCCAGGGCAGAGCTTCTCCAAGGATGCCTTCTGCTCTTGTCTAGTCTCCAAAGTAACAGCCCTCTGCACCTGGAAACCACTACTTAACACCTGGGAGGGCAGCAGGAAGGGCAGCCTGTCTGAGGCTTCTGAAAAGGTTTGCAGCAGATACCCTCGGGAATTAGCAGAACCTTGAATTCGCTTGCTGGCCAAAAGTGCCTCTCATTCTTCGAGATCCCGCAGGAGTCCCTGGATTTCTCTGTCTTTTCATTTAACGCTGGAGAGACCCAGCCATGGTTTCTTGCTCTCGATTCTTTCTCTGGAAAGGAAACAATCCTTTTTCTTTCTCCCCGTCCCCTCCTATTCCCCCTTTTCACCTAAGAAAATGTAAAAGCTCTCCATACAGTAACTACAGTGAAAGCAGTCCTTAATCTTATCAGTGATGACAAGAATAAGGAACGCCAAAGTGAAGCAGGTATCCTAGTCGTTAGTTCACGTGTCCTCAGGCTGGATACGCTGAGAAACCAGGACTCGTGTTCTGATGAGAAAACCAAAGCCTGATTTCTAGGCAGTTAACTGTGTCACCAGATTCCTAGCACCCATGTAAGATAGATCATTTCCTATCCAGTAGGAAATGTGCTCTAGTTAGGCTCTTTTGATAGCAAGAGTCTTAAGTTACTAAAAATGAAATAAAATAAGATAAATTTTTTTTTTTTTATAAAAGGGCTTATTTTAAGGATACCCATGACCAGCGAGAACTGGCCTGGTCACTGTCGGGGTTGTGAGGGCTCTGCGTGGTGGCCCGCAGGACCCCGCCCTCCTGCCGCGAGCCTCCGCTTCTCCCTCTGCTGGGTGTTCCTCTCTCCTCCGCCCCACTGCCTCCGCGTCCACAGAGCCGCTTCCTCGGGAGCTGGCCCGTCACACGCGCTCCCGACCTCCCAGCGTCACACCTCAGATTCCCCTGCCGTGGCCTGTGGCCTCTTAGCTCCAGTTCCAAAGAGAGAGACAGGTGGACTGGCCCATGTGATAGTTTTCTGGGGCTGCCCTTGGCTCAGGCCGCTTCCGTTCCAGTCAGCTGTGCGGAAGTGTGTCTTATGTGATACAACATGGTGAGAAGTGGGGACAGCTTGCTGCTCCCAGGAAAGGCGTGGATCTGAGGCCCCATGACATGCCTTCCACTACGTAGTTTCAATATATTCCCTTCTAATATGATCCAGCTGTCAAAACACACCTCATCGAAAGCTGCATCTAGTTATTGCCTTAGAATCGCTGGGCAGGGCCATTTCAGAAACCAGCTGCTCCACAGGGTCAGTTTCGCCCCGGGTTATGTTGAGGTCCCTTCTAGATATCCCTCTCCATTCTGTAATCCATGTACTGAATGGCTCATGTAACCACAGCCAGTATAGATCCCACATGACAGTGGCACAGAAATGAAGCCATTGCATGGGCAGAAAGGGAGCCACCTCCTCTGCTCGGCTCCTGGACCCACAGATTCCAGGGGTGGCAGGGACAGCACCATCATTGTGACTTGTCCCCAGGCTGCCCTGAGCCCTGCAGGCGCCATCCTAGCCTCATGCCGTGGGACCTCCGTTGTCAGGTCGACCTCCTGTGCGCGGTGGGAGAATTTGGGAGACCCCATGTGAGCTCACTTCTCTGTACTGCAGTGAGCTGTGGTCGCTAGTGTGACCTCTGGAGCTTCCGCCTGTGGACGGGGTTGTGCCACTACATCACGGGGAGAGGTACCTGGCTTTCCAGCTCTGTTCTGAGGTCTCAGGATAAACTGAGGGACCAAGATTTCCTGCAATGTTTGAGTGAGACAGAACCCCTTTTTTATCAGGCTGAGGTCTCTTAGGACGCTACAGCTCCTGCAGGATCGCTGAGGACTCCCATCAGTTCCCATTCTGGAAACTCATGGCGTATAGATGACTGCTTTTGCTTCTCCAGGCATTTGCATCACCACACCCTTTGGAGTCACCAGCTGTCATCGCCACAACTAGGTCCAAAAGGCCACTGCCCTAAGGCCTTTGTTGCTTACCAGCAACCTGGGCAGGCCTCCCCGTTTTAGTGGAGGTGAGGAAGGGCATGTAGAGCCTATCAGTTGAAGTGCTTTTCCTCCTGGATCTGACTTTGACCTTGTTGCACGATTGTAGGCTGGACAGCCTCATCCTAGAAGCTGTGGGTGGGGCAGACACTGGGAACACTCGCTGCAGGCTGTCATTATGTTCTATGAAATTGAACGCCCTTTAACAATAAACGCGTCCCTTCGGCAAGCTGTCAGTGGGGTGCCATTTCCATCCTGGGCGCCACCCCGCCCCTCCTGACGGCCCCTGGAGTTGTACGCTCTGCTGCCCCAGCCGTGCTCCAAACCACCCTCCAGTCTACTTTTAGGATTCTGCATCTCATAAATGGGGAAACGGAGGCAGAGAACATTTAAGTGATTTTTGTTCAAGGTAACAGGGCAAGAATGAGGACTTTAACTTCCTAACTTCTAACCCTATTCTGGGCCTTTAGCTTGGCGGGAGCAACTCTTTACACTTTCAGCGGGGAGATGTGTCCACGAGGGCTGGTCCTCAAGAAAGAAAGGATGACATCCTTAGATGCTTAATTAAGAAGGTCACCCCCCTCCTGTCTGGCTCTGCTCTCGAGTCTTGGCTTCCTCATTATCTTGGTTAGAAATTCACTTTGCTTTCTTCCGTGCTCATAACACGTCCTTCGTTACGTTGGCGGCAGGACAAATAATCCACTCCCAGGCTTGGCCTCCCTTTGTTCCCAGCACGCGGCATCCTCCCTGCCTTCTTCCTCCAGAGATCAAAATTTTTTATGCCTTTTTCTAGTTTCCTTTGATGCGAGCCTTGATGGCTGTGAGGCTGTGCTTGTCAGTTGCTGTTTTAACAACTCAGAGGTCATTTCAGCCCCTGCTTTCTGTAGAAGCGATGAATCTGGAGGGAGGCAACCCAGCGGCCTCCCCTTCCTCCCCTCCACTTGCTTATGTGTTTGCATCATTCTCTCTTCGGCAGTCATCGTCCTGTCTATGAAAGTGTAAACCTGATTCTGACAGCTGGCAGTGTCTTTGATGTTGGAAGATGTCATTTGGAAAAGAGGGGGAACGATAGCAGATGGGCAGCAGCTGGTCTGCACTGCGGTTGCCCCTGGGCACAGCTGAGGGTGGCTGGGGTGGGGTTTGGGGGGTGGGAGTGTGTGTGTGCAGTTGTCTCTGTTTTGTGTGTTGCCAGATTCCCCGGGCTGGATAGCATTAGGCCACAGCATCGTGCTCCGTCTCCTTAGAACCAGGAGTTCCTGGCACCAGGGAAGAGGGAAGGAGAAAGAGCCGAGAGACGGGACGAGAGGAGGGGAGAGCAGGAGGGGAGCGCCCCAAAGGTGGAGTCGGGGCAGAGTGGGGGGGCTGGGGGGAGAAAGGGGAAGACGGGGGGGTGGGGAACGGGGAGCTGGGTGCGTGGAGGGGCTGACTGCCCAAGGTGGGCTTTGTCCTGTTCCATTTATAATAAACCTCCGCAGACTGGGTGGTTTGTAGACAAGAGAAGTTTATTTCTCACCATTCTGGAGGCTGGAAGTCCAAGGTCGGGGGGCCAGCCTGGTCGGGTTCCGGTGAAGGCCCTCTGTCATGGACAGCAGGCTCCTGGCTGTGTCCTCGCAGGGAGGAAGGAGGGAACCCTGTGGGGTGTCTCTAATGAGGCAGCTGATCCCATCCACGAGGGCTCCACCGTCGGGACCAAGCACCTCCCAAAGGCCCCACCCCTTAAGAGCGTCACCTTGGCGGGTAGGATCTCATTATGTGAATTCCAGGAGGCCAGAAGCATCCAGGGCAGAGCAGGCTCTTTCCCAAGATCTGGCAATTCTCCAGCCGTTTGTGCTGATGGGCACCACGGGGCAACCCCAGCCTTGGCACGGGGAGAGGGGAGGCTGTAGGGCTCCAGGCTGCCCTTGGGGCTGCAGACAGGGCCCGCCTGCTGCCGGCCACGCGCCCTCATAGCGGCCGGGCCAGGCTCCCAGCAGCAAGTGAAGGTGGGAAGCAGAAAGCCACTTGCCAGCTGACCCACTCTGCGGGCCGCCTGTCCGGTGTCCGAAACCTCTAAACGTGGGAGAAGCGACTTTCTAGCTCTTTCTCGGGGTCCCAGGGCAGCCAGCGCGAATGGTCAGTAAGGCTACGATGTTGCTCTTCCGTCGAGACCGTTGGCGCCTCGAGCTGCCCGGCACCAGGATCATCTCAGGGTCCTCCCACCCCACACCCCGCGCCTCCCCTCTCCCTCCTTCTGTTTTCGGGTTCCTGTGCTGGGTGGTCCTTGTCACCACCAGCAGCAAGTCCTGCTCTAAGGCCCCCAGAGACCAGGGCTGTGCAGGGAAATCTGGCCTAGCTCCATCCCTGGGGTTCAAGGGTCAAAACAGGAATCCCAGAGACAGGTGTCTGCTTTATTACATGCAGAGAGGAGCCTTCAAGTAGAGCCAGACACAGGTGCAGGAGCGGACACCCTCCAGGGTCTGTGCCTGGGCCATCGGCCACAGGACATCAGGAAGGAGGCCGCCTCCTTGGCCTCCTGCCCACGGCTGCCGGGGCTCGCCGGTTCAAACCCAGATTTTCCCGCTCAACCAGGGCAGCTGGGAACAAGCCTCTGACCGCAGAGCAGAACCACAGCCCAGGGGTGTTGGTTGCTGGGGAGGCCCCGAGCCAGTGGGGCTCAGCTGCATCCTCCCTGCAGACTGTGGGCTGAGAACCTGCCGCCCTCCCATGGCTCCCGGAGTCGGGAGTCTCCGCCGCTGTCCTGGCTGCATCCCTTCCTGGCAGCCACTTGCGACTCTGCAGCAGTTGCAGGGGTGAGAGGTGGGTTGTAGGAAGCCTTTCCGTCCGGGTCACACACAGCTGATAGAAGCTGAGCAATGCCAGGGGGAATTTCAGCACTTCCTTCAGAAAGTCCTGGCTAGGCGGCAGGTACATAGAGCGCCGTTCTGAGGCCCAGCTCTCAATCCCGTCGTCTCGGAGAGAAGAAGGAGCAGGACGGTGGCAGGGAGAGCCGCGGCCGGGGCTGACGCGGCCACTGGCGCCCTGCCCTTGGGTCCTTGTGGTGTCAGACGCCTCCTGAACTGCCGTCACCGGCCTGTGGCCCAGCGGGGGAAGGGGGTGGGGTCCCGGGCTGGGCTGGCGGGGAAGCAGCCCCCAGGGGACTGAGTCCCTCCTCTGTTCTCAGCCAGCCGTGGGGGGCGGCTCTGCGGCCTGGGCCGGTGAAGCCCCTCCAGGGAGCCTTTGTCTGGCTGGTCCTCTGGGCTGGCTTCTGTCAAGTGCCAGCAAGTCAGGCAGAATCCTGAGCTGGGGAAAGTTTCAGGCAGACCAGTGGTCCCCAGCATTCAACGCTGCAGAGAGCTCAGGGAAGCACTTACCAAATCTCTTAACTAGGAAGTCCCCGAGACAGAGACTCTGCAGAGGACAGCTGGCCACGGCTCCTCTGGGGACGTTGGCCGAGAAGGCGTGATGTAGGCAAATGGGAGCAGTGAAGGCATTTGAATGACAAGGAAGGAGGAAATGTAATTTTTTTTAAGACTGAAGCGATCAGGGGGCACTAGATATTAGTATTTGGGGAACAGGGCTGTCATACATATCACGACAGTTCATCAGTTCCAACCTCCCTCGTGTGACAGCTGACATTCACGTGTGTGACACACGTCCAGGAGCCACCTCTTAGCTGGGGAGTGACGTGTGACTCTGTCCCTTCTGCTAAAGAAAGCATCTCAAAACATACACATCTCAAAACAGGCACATGTGGTAGTGACTTTACTATACAGACAACAGGGTTGAATCACCTCTAAAATTATTATTCAACTATTGGAATCAACCAAAGACCGATACTTAACTATTAGTAACAAACTACCTGCAACAGCACTCTCAGTACATGAACCTATAAGAATCCTAGTGAGGCTGAAAACTGTGATAGTTCAGCCAGTACCCTTGCATACTCACTCTTCCCTTAAAAAAAAAAAAAAAAAAATCAATGCAAGCGATTTACAGAAAAACTTGATAAAACAAAACAGCTATTGTTTCATAAAAATTCTCCTTGGCTACATAGTGACATACACATCTGCTTACGAAGCTGTAATCAACATGTACCTATAATTTCAGGTTCTGCTTTTCTTCACTAAATATTTCATTTATATATTTCCATTTATTGGTATATTCTCACAGTATCTAGTGGCTAAAAATATTTTATTGATTAACATTTTCCTGTTATTGAGTATGGGTTGTTTCCCATTATTGTTTTATAAATAGGGCTGCAATGGATTTTTTACTAGAATTGTTTCCATTGTGATGTACCGTTTCCCAAAGTGAAACTACTGGGTGAAAAAGTGTGTAAAGCCTTTGACACTGCATCACATATTGTCCGATTCCTCATCTACAAGAGTAAACCTATTCTTAGTACCACTAGCAATTTATAAATTACCAATTTCTCTTCGGGCCTAACACAGTTTTCGCTTTCTTTCTTTTTTTTGTCCCTGTCCAACCCCACTTCTTTCTTCTTTCTTCTTCTGCCTCTTCCTTTCCTTTTTTGTTTAATAGATATACAGTATTACATTAAAGAATTGTTTTAGTATTTCTGAAGTTGAAATGAGGGTGTAGCCTGCGCTTCTGTTGCCACCTCTCCATCCTGACAGCCTCATTGCATGCATGTGTTGAACCAAAGAGTGAAGTCTCTTCAAGACCCAAGCCCAGGCGTGCTCAGGAGCACATGTGACCAGTCAGAAGGGACGTGTATGGCTGGCCCAGGGTGCGTCCACCGCAACCCTTAACTCAGGGCATGGCAAAGGGTAGCCGGTCAGGAGGTGGGAGGCGTAAGGAGAGTGCGGTGTCCTGGGCCTTTCCAGCCTGAAGCTACGTAGTCCGTTTGTGGGCTCCTCAAGAGCTTTCCGTCCCCTGTCTTCCATTCTAAGTATGGCAACCACGTGTCCTAAATCTGCTAACGTTTCAAACATTTGGTCCAGTTGTCCCCATAAAGGGCACCCCCTCTTTTCAGATCATGTGTCCCCAAGTTGAATTTGGAAAGTACGGTCACTGCTATTTTGGTATACGTGGCTCGCCCCCCCCCACTAGAGTGCAAGCCTATTAAGAGCAAAGACTGTGTCTGATCCATCATTCCAAACCTGTATCACCCGCCTCCTCCTACCTACCCATCCTTTCATTCTAAAATTGGTTCTACTTGCTCTCTCGTCACTTAGGGAGCTGCTGTTCTTTGAAAATACAGATCCTAAAATAGCACCCATCTCTTCTCTCTCTTCCAAGGGCTGTGCGTGTCGAAATGGGTTCAGAAAACGTAATTTTCCTTAACGTTTTATACATGGCACCATAGAAGCTAAAGGCAATAATGTAACCAGGAAGCATTGCCTACCAAATTAATTCTTCTGAGTACTTCATGGTGCTGTTGGCAACTGAGTGGTACTTGAAAGTCACAGATTTCACTGCCTTTGCTTAGTATACGAATTAAAGTTGGCACGGCCAACGAAAGATGTTCACTATAGGTGTCAATCACATAAAAAACTTTCAGTGCAGTGTGATTGATTCATAGCTTTCAATAAATATTATAAAGATGAAAATGGTAAACGCTCTTAGAAATTATGTACCAGTGCAGCATACCCATACACCAAATCCTCTAAGGTATCAGGGGAAGAATTCTGGCAAATGCTTTGAGTCTAAATGCTTTGCATTCCACTGACTTTATTCCAGACCCCAGCACTTAACATTTTCTCCCAGATTCCTCCTCCTAGTGTAAGTCTCCAGGAGGCAGTCTGGTTGAATTAGCAGAGTCTTCAATATGTCAGGAGACCATGGCCATCCTTCAACGTACAGCTCAAAATCAAACTTTTGCTAATGGACAGAAACGTCTAAAGGGTTGGGTGAATAGGGGTGAAGAAGGTAGCTTAGCATTTATAAAATGGTAAACTTGAACTGGCAGGAGTTGTCTTCCACTGTCCACTAGAATTTTTAATTCCCCACCAAAGAACTTGAATCACAAATTCAAGACAAATGAAGAAGTATCCTTTGGAAGATAGACATCATCTGTCCCATTTGTAGGCTCCCCGGACATCAGCTTAAGTGACTGAAGCGAATCTAGGGTCGTACAAAACACCTTCCCCCGTCTCCTGACTCTACTGCACCAGCCCCAGATGCGACCTTCTAAGTCCAGACAACTTTTTACGTCGCAGCTGTCTTCTGCTGCCCAGAAGTCATGCTTGGACCACTGTGGCTTGCCTGCACTAAGGCCAAGGAGCTTCAGGTCAACCGGCAAGTAGTATCTGTTTTGTTTCTCTCCCAACTTTCTACATGACCTGAGCTCCAGACCTTACACCTAGCAGGATGGAGCAGGTGGGGGACTCAGCCCGTGTTGGCTCTGAGTCACCGCTCCCAGGGGCCGAAGAGATGGCAAGTCAGGAACCCCACCAGTGTCGAAGCGTGAGGGGGGGATGTGCACTCAGAAGTCCCAAGAGCACCCACCAGGCAGCCGTCCACATAGAACCCCAGCTGGCCATCAGGACCAGGGAAGGGGTCTCACAATAGCAAGAAGAGAGTGGGCCTCTGGAGCAGGAAGGGCTTCTGGAGAGAACCGGCTTCCAGGCTGGGCTGCGTTGCCAATCAGTGTCAGCAGAGGAGAGAGATTCTGTGACCCAGAAGTCCCTATTGGGAGACACTGGCCTCAGTGTGTTCACTCATTCAGCATCTACTCCGAGCTCCTCTCACGGCTGGTCCGTGTCCTGGGAGCTGGGAACACAGCAGTGAGTAAGAAAGGCACAGCTCCTGGCCTTGTGGAAGAAACTTCCTATGAAGGAGGATTTTCAGGAGGAAGAGTTGGGCTCCACTGCAAAATTTAGCAGCTGTAACTGGGCCCCGGAACCGACACCTAAGCTAGTGACTTCATTCCCAACCTGCCGGATTCTTAATCAGTTCCTGCCTTCACCATATTTGGCTCCAGAACAAGACGGGACTGTCTGGGCGGGAGAGCATCTCTGGACTCGGCTGGGGAAACTGGGCAGGCGTCTCCGGTGGATTCTGCACGCCTGTGTTCATGGCGACACGATTCACAGTGGCCACAGGTGGAAACGAGCCAGCTGCACGCTGATGGGGGAGGGAGGGCTGAACAAAATGTGTCCTGTACATACAGCGGAATATGAGCCTGAAGGAGGAAGGAAATTCTGACACACGCTGCAGCGTGAATGAACCCTGAGGACATTACGCTGATTGAAATAAGTCAGTCACGAAAGGACAAGTACTCTATGATTCCATTCCTATGAAGTACCTGGAACAGTCAGATTCATAGAAACAGGAAGTAAGACGGTGGTTGCCAGGGGCTGGGGCAAAGGGCAAATGGAAAATTGGTGCTTAATGGGGACCAAGTTTCAGTTTAGGGGGCTGAAAAAGTTCTGGAGATGGATGGTGGTGATGGTTACACAACAGTGCGAATGTAATTAAGGCCACTGAACTGAACACTTAAAAATGGTTAGAATGGTAAACTTTATGTTATGTATATTTTACAAAAAAAAAAAAATTTTTCTTAAGCCCATAGTAGAGTAGGTAAAGCTTCCTTCAAACTCAAAATCCTTTCCCAGGCCACCTTCCCCACCTCGACGTTTGGGAACCTCCCAAAGAACGAGCTAACATGTTCTCTAGCGCAACGGAGCAAAACGGAACAAGACTGGGAAGAAGCGGGAGCCGGGGAGCCGTGAGAGGCCGACCGCGGCTGTGAGCTCGGCCTGCGCCCGGGGTGCAGACGTTCTGTGCCTCAGAGTTGCCTCGGAGGGCGTGTTAAGCAAGATGACGTTTGCATCTCTAACAAGTTCCCGGGCGACGCCGACACCGCTGATTCGGCGCCCACACCCTTTGAGAACCACAGGCCTCAAACCCGAAGCTCTTTAAAGTGTCAAAAACCACAGACCAGGGATTCTCAGGTTTTAGCGAGATTTCCACGGAATGTTGGTTGCAGTTCCAGCGTCCTGAGCCGTAGAGATATGTGAGTGTTTTGAAGCTTCCCCAGCCGATTCTGACGCAGTAGGTTTTCACCCCATGGGGTGGTAAATGCAGGAATTAGCCCAGCGAGTCTCGAAGTGTGGCCTGCGGACCAGCAGCAGCAGACCTGGGCACCGGTTAGAGAGCCCGTTCTCAGGCCGGGCCCCAGACCTGCTGAGTCAGATGCAGCCGGGCAGGGCCCGGCAATCTGCTGGAACCCTTAGGATGGTTGCTTCACACTAACGTCTCAGAGCCAGTGAGCTAGATCTTTCGACAGCTTCTTTTTCATTGACATGCTGATGACAAAACCAGGGCTCTTGGACAATCGGATACGTAGTTTCCCGGTGCATGTAACCAATTCCTGGAACGTGGGACTGTTTATTTTCATTTATTTTTTTAACCGTTGACCTGGAAATGTGATTTGTATACTACCAGGATTGGAAAAGTTAATGAAGAGAATTAGAAATGCTGTGACATCCGAGGCCGCATGTAGCATAATTCATAGAAACTTCAAGGAGGCAAATTTCGACTTGGTAAAAGGAAAAACGTTCTTCTGGTTGGAGGGCTCTGGCCATCCTCTGGGGAGGGTTTTCTTGGGATGTAGTGATTGCAGTCTCACTGGAGGTGTTCCATCTGGATGCTGTGAGGAAATCTAAGAATGAACTAGACTGGGTCAGGGGTTCCCAGATGCCTGTCTGAACAGTGTCCATATCAGAATGACCCGGGGTTGTTTAAATTCTGGAGTCCCCTCGCAAACATTGTGGTTTGGCATAGCTGAGGTGGGACTCTGGCATTGCAGGTTAATTTGAAGTTCTAGGTCTGAGAATGGCTAAACCAGACCTATTTGCTGTTCCTTTCCAATTGTACAAAAGAGGATAGAGAAGTTAACTTCTAAAGGTTGGAAAATGAGAAAAAATTAAAGAATTCTCTCCTTCAGATAAGAAGTTTACATTAAAAAGTAGTAGGGATGGTGGTGCTTTTAGCTCTAAGGGCACCCATAAGACACAAGTTTACAGCAGAAAGGATTTGGATTAAACGAAGAAAAATTTCTTAGCAAAGAGGATTATTAAACATTGGGATGGGCTAAAAGAGTCAATCCTGGAAGATTCTTCTCCATAAATCTCTAAAGCTAGGAGGACTTCTCATCTGTTTGGAACCATGCTGGAGATAGTTTAAACTCTCCTCCAGCCCCGATGCTGATGTTCTGATTTACACAACAGGATAGTAAACTGATACAGACTGTTGCTTCCAGAAGAGCCATAATGAAAGCTCCCCTCATTATTAGATTGTTAATAAAACAGTCAGCAAATGGTGAACAGATAAAATATTCCTGCACTTACAAGACTGGGTTTGAATAGGAGGACAATCCAGTTTCTTGTCCTGTCACTTAATCCCCTGTGCACCCACAGCTTTTGTCTGAGCACCCATTCCGTGGGCACCAAGTCTCCAATGCAGAAAAGTAAGCCACTTCTACCTGACAGTATCTTTCTGTGGTCCTGATTTTGAGGTGCAGCTGGAGTTAGGCATCAAGGCCAGCACAGCTGAAAAGGGAAGATCTTAAGGCAAAAAGGGAGGCAGGAAGGAAGGCCCTGAACAAACATAGATATGAATAGCGACTGGCGAGGACAGGCTCCACCCTGGGAGGAAAGTGAGGTGCTGACATCCAGCCAGGGCAGGGACATGGGACCAAAGGAGAGGCTGCAGTTGCTGCTTTCAAGTCTCTTAAGTACTTCTGCTGCAGGAAAGATAGTCGTAGGGAGACCCTCGTATTTTTTTCACTTGGACGCATAAGCAAAACTGATGTCGAGCTTCTGAAAACCCTCCAGAGGTGTCCAGAAAGTCCAGAAGGCTCCCTCAGTCAAGAAGCACGTTTACGAAGGGTAGCACGTGTGGTTTAAAACACTGACCGTGGAGTCAGGTGACTTGGGTTAAATCCCTCCTCTACTACTTGACTGTGGACAGGTATCTTAACACCTCCAGGCCGCAGTTTTCTTATTTGGAATATGAGGACCGTAAATAGAACTGGATCATTGATGCGATTTCACGAGGTGACAGTGACTGAGGGCAGGGGCTGGCACATAGGTGCTCCGTAAACCTTAGCTCTTAGCACTTTTCTAAAGAAGTGCAGGGCTGAACTCAGATTCTCTGAAGCAGGGCCTCCCAAGTGCCGAGCCGACACCGGGCACCAGCCTGTGATAGAGCTTTTGGCATCCCTTGGCAAAATGGGAGGCATAAGGACAACGTCCTATGTGTGCATGTTGGCACTTGGTTGCTGATGACAGTTTTTTTCCTCAGAGAATGTACAGTGCCCTTTGCTTTTGGAAATAACCAGCATAGTAGGAGGTACTTTTAGTTTCATGTTCTTTGCAGCCTTGATTTTTTTTTTTTTTTTTTTTTTTCTGGTCTATGAAATTCCAAGAATGGGAACCATTCTTCTAAAAGGTAAGGTAAACACAGAGAGGGTCGGGGGAGGCTCTCACTTCTCCTACCAACACAGGCTTCTCAGGTTCTTCCTCCTTGTTTATTCATTTTGTGTCCTTGGCCAATTTCTCCCTGCCTTTGGGTATGTTCCTAGCCTTAGTTTCTCCATTGCTTTTGCTCGCGTCCTGAGAGGGTAGCAGAATATACGCCGCCCCAGAACATGCCACTTTGGCATAAGGATTATTTTGAGCTGAAGGCAATTGAGAAGAAGCGGATATAAGAAAAGCACTCCGCCCTCCCTGTATTCACCTGAAAGCAGGACATAAATTTGTAAAGACGTCTCCCCTCCCCTCTTTACCAGGAAGACAGAAATTCAGCACTGGTGACAACTCTTAGTAACGTACGTTACAAACTTCCTAACAAACCCTTCCTCATCTTCCGTTATTTCCCCATATACTTAACCTTCGCACGGTTTGCCACCCTAGAAACTCAAAGTCCTTTTCCTTTGTCTTGTCACCTTCTCAGACATTTATTTTTCTTTCGTTAAGATGCCATACAAGCCCAAGTTCTGACCACCCCGTGAGTGAATCACTCGTCTGAGTGCCCCCTTGTGCTGTTAATAAACTTGCTTGTTTTTCTCTTGTTAATCTGTCTTTTTGTTAGTCTAATTCACAGCCCCCCAGCCAATGAACCTAGAAGGACACTTTTGGCCATTTTCTCCCCCTTCCATGCCCCACGTTTTGGTTTTTTTCATTCCCCCTGCTCTGTTTCTCCTCCCCCTCACACACTTCATTTCTGTTTCTGTTTTTGCTCCTGATTCTTTTTCCTAGTCACATGTGCTGCATCCCCACATGTGTCCATTCTCCCAGGTGACTGGTGGAGGACACTCAGGTGCTGTGCCCTGCAGGGCAGGCACTCTGCCGTGTCCCCTCCAGACGGAGGTCTGTGCTGAGGATAGAACAACAAAAGAGGACCTTAAGACTGGTCTTTCCGTGTCCAGACAGTGACACGTCATGAATTGAGATGTTCTGTTTTAGCACCGGAGGATGGCTCATTGCCCGTAACCCTTCCAACAAGAGGGACGCCTTTTGGGCAGTGAATTTGAGCGAGAGAAGTCAGGCTCTGTACGCACTCTGAGGATTTGAGCCAAGGCACAGGTACAAATCTGTGATTTTTGCAGTGTCCTCGAAATGTGGGGGTGAGGCACTTCTCCCCTTTAGAGAGCCAACTCAGCCAGTGTGTCCTGGTTTCAGCTCTGAAAGTCCCATGTCCTGGGAAGGCCCTGGCAAACTGGGACAGTTGGTCACCGGAGAGCCTATAGTGACCAACGCTCCCCGGGACTACTTGGCCAGGATTAGACACAGGTAGGCCTAAATCCAGAGAATGAAACCAATGAGAAGATATTTAAGGGGCTGTAGTCATCTAACCCAGAGAAGAGAAGGCTAGGGGCGGGGGTGGGCAGGGGCTGTTTTGGTGACGACCGTCACACGTGTCCTGGGCTGGACCGTGTGCACAGCTTCTGTCCATCTCCACCCGAGCTCAGAGCCGGAGGAAGTGGGTGTGAGCGAAGCCCAAACTTACTCACAGCGCCGAACTTCCTGACAGTAAGTATTCTTAGACACTAGAATGAGTTTCGAAGACACATGAGGTATTGTCCTTGGAGGTCTTCAGCACAGTAAATTCCTAAGGGCTTTAAGAGTTTAGGTGCGGCCCCATATGCTCACCTTATCTTTGAGAAAGGAGGCAAGAATATACAGTGGAGAAAAGAAAAATATAAGTGGTGCTGGGAAAACTAGACAGCTACATGTAAAAGAATGAAATTAGAGCACTCCCTAACACCATACGCAAGAATAAACTCAAAATGGATTAAAGACCTATATGTAAGGCCAGACACTATCAAACTCTTAGAGGAAAACATAGGCAGAACACTCTATGACATAAATCACAGCAAGATCCTTTTTGACCCACCTCCTAGAGAAATGGAAATAAAAACAAAAATAAACAAATGGGACCTAATGAAACTTAAAAGCTTTTGCACAGCAAAGGAAAACATAAACAAGACGAAAAGACAACCCTCAGAATGGGAGAAAATATTTGCAAATGAAGCAACTGACACAGGATTAATCTCCAAAATTTACAAGCAGCTCATGCAGCTCAATTCACAAAAGCAAACAACCCAATCCAAAAATGGGTAGAAGACCTAAATAGACATTTGTCCAAAGAAGATATACAGATTGCCAACAAACACATGAAAGAATGCTCAACATCCTTAATCATTAGAGAAATGCAAATCAAAACTACAATGCGACATCATCTCACATGAGTCAGAATGGCCGTCATCAAAAAATCTACAAACCATAAATGCTGGAGAGGGTGTGGAGAAAAGGGAACCCTCTTGCACTGTTAGTGGGAATATAAATTGATACAGCCCCTATGGAGAACAAACAGTATGGAGGTTCCTTAAAAAACTAAAAATAGAACTACCATACAACCCAGCAATCCCACTACTGGGCATATACTCCGAGAAAAGCATAATTCAAAAAGAGTCATGTACCACAATGTTCATTGCAGCTCTATTTACGATAGCCAGGACATGGAAGAAACTTAAGTGTCCATCAACAGATGAATGGATAAAGAAGATGTGTCACATATATACAATGGAATATTACTCAGCCATAAGAAGAAATGAAATTGAGTTATTTGTAGTGAGGTGGATGGACCTAGAGTCTGTCATAGAGAGTGAAGTAAGTCAGAAAGAGAAAAACAAGTACCATATGCTAACACACATATATGGAATCTAAAAAACAAACAAAAAAAATGGTCATGAAGAACCTAGGGGCAGGACAGGAATAAAGACACAGACCTACTAGAGAATGGACTTGAGGATACGGGGAGGGGGAAGGATAAGCTGGGACGAAGTGAGAGAGTGGCATGGACACATATACACTACCAAATGTAAAACAGCTAGCTAGTGGGAAGCAGCCGCATAGCACAGGGAGATCAGCTCGGTGCTTTGTGACCACCTAGAGGGGTGGGATAGGGAGGATGGGAAGGAGGGAGATGCAAGAGGGAAGAGATATGGGGATGTATGTATATGTATAACTGATTCACTCTGTTATAAAGCAGAAACTAACACACCATTGTAAAGCAGTTATACTCCAATGAAGATGTTAAAAAAAAAAAAAAAAAAAAAAAGAGTTTAGGTGCGGCCCAAGAGCTGTGGGGGTGGACCAAACACTTCTCCAAGCTTCCTTCTGACCCTAGGATTCTGTTTCCGTCCAAACGTCTATTATGACTCTGATTAGTGGTCGTGTCCTCTTTTGCCTGTAGTTAAACATAACGATGACCAGGAAAAGGTGATGTGATTGTGGTCTCGTGGGGAAGTCAGTCGAGCTTCTCCAGAGCACAATGGAGAGGAAAGGTTAGCAAGTTCGTTTGTTTTTCCTAAGGAGTGCTTAAATCTAGACAAGGTTATTTATTGGTCAAACAATTTCATGATGGCAATATGAGAAATTTACAACAGGGAAAAATTCCCTGTGATCCTATTTCCCCAGCAGGCTGAGTGACCCACCTTCCCTTTCCACTCACTGGCCTGACATTTCCCTCTGACTTCTTCATGTTTAACCTGGCCCACATAGAACTCGTACATTACGGCAACTGGATCACATTGAGTGATGAGAGTAAAAAGCAAAACAAAACAAATGAAAAAAAAAATCCTATGTTATTTCCAGTTTTTAAAATCAGCTCATTTTCCTTCATAGAATTGTTTCACATTCTGGGAAATCAAGCTGAGCCATCTGGTGAATCGTTGTGGTTAAAATGGATAGGGTTTGGGGGGGGGTGCTTGTTGTTTTAGGGATGTTTTCCCCTCTTATGTAAACAGTTCTGTTCATTGAAAATTGAGCGCTACCTACACAAAATCTGAGCATCTTTCCACTATGCTGTTCTGAAATTGTTCCTTATCACGGATCCCAAACCACCAATCCTGGGGTCAGAAGCTGATGGCATACACTCTTTGTCTTCTTCTGATCAGCTCCTTACAGGAGCTCCTTGGTATATTAGAGTTCTCCAGGGAAACAGAACCAATAGGATATGTACATATGGAGAGAGAGAGAGAGAGAGAGAGAGAGAGAGAGAGAGAGACATTATTTTAAAGAATTGTCTGGCAAGTCCAAAATCTGTAGGATGAGCTGTCAGGCTCATATCCAAAGGTCTGGAGAGAGGTCAGTCTCCATGCTTTTCAGGCCTTTGACTGATTGGGTGAGACCCACCCACAGTGTGGAGGGCAGTTCAATTAAAAGCCGCAGATTTAAATGTTAACCTCCTCTAAAATCACTCACAAAACATCAAGAATAATGTTTTGCCAAATATCTGCGCACCCTGGCCCAGCCGCGTTGACGCATGATATTAGTTATGTGTCATTACATTGGATGTCGTCTGTTCCTCATGCTTAGCCCTCTCCCCCATCCTAACCCCACCCGACCCACTGCACGAACACCTATGATCTCATCACAGGCTGCTCTCTGGGGAGGAAGGCAAAGGAGGGTGTATTTCACAAGTTCAAATGGCTGTGAAAATCTCAACCAGATATAACCAAAGTACTAAGACCAGAGCCAGAACAACTTCTTAACTAACCCAAGGAACAACACCTTATTTCTTACATGAGTGGCTGTTCTCAGATAAGAATACAAAATAATTTTGGTTTCACCTTTGGATGTAAATTCAATGAAATTATACTCAAGAGAGGTGTAGCGTAGGAAGCCCTGCATAGATATTGAATTCATATTTAAAGAAATAGTTGTTACAAAGCACAGCCGTAGAACAGAATGCACTGTGGAGGCCAGTCTGTGGTAGGAGGGAAGGGGACCACTAGCCCTTTAATATATGATTTCAGCAAGAAACCTGGGAATTCCCTACATGGATTCTTCCTTTAACAAGAGGAAAGATGGCTTTTGTCCTGTTTTGTTTTCCACTGTGCATCCATTTAGAGTTATAGGCTAATAGTGATGCTAGTGGTACCAGCAAAATGTTGCCAGAGTTGGGGAGATCACTCTGCATTTTGTTCTACTTACATAAAAGAAGCTCTTTTTTGGTTTAGAAATATATTTTTACTTGGTCTTCCAAATCACAACTTTGTCAGTAAAACTCATGTTGTCATAGCAGTAGGTACACGTATAAAACTAAATTTCTGATTTTATTTTATTATAGTCCCTTAATTGCTCATATCATTCTTACAAACATCCAGTCTGGGTTTGATCACGTGTTCTTCCAACTCACCTTCCATACCTTCATATGTATAAAGTAGACTTTCATTCACATAACCAGTTTTGTGCTATACGTCTCATTGTACTTATTTTTTCACTCGTCATGATGTTTCTGAGATGTAACCATGTTGGTGTAAGTCAAATTTATTTACTGCTTATGACTGTTGTCTAGTTTTCTATCCTGTGCATGTACCACAGATAACATGTCCACTCTTTCACTGAAGGACAGTTAGACTGTTTACAGCCATTTACATTGACAAGGCTAGTGCAGACACACCGACATGAGTCTCTTTCGGCACCTCTCAGTTCCTCTGGGCCGTCCCCCAGGAACAGTATTTCTGGCTCACCTGAGAATGTACATATACACGTTTTCACTAATATTGTCCAACTGACCTCCAGAAATGGCAGCAACAAGTGACTCCTGCCCATCTGTAGTGCAATAAGGACTTCCATTTCCACACGTCCTGTCAGCACTTGCTGTTACACAACATTATATTTTTTACCAGTCTAATGGTTATAAGGTAGTATCTCATTTTTTTATTGAAATTGAGTTGATGTACAATATTATGTAAGTTACAAGTGTACAATATAATGATTCACAATTTGTAAAGGTTATATTCCATTTATGGTTATTATAAAATATTGGCTATTTTCCCTGTGTTGTACGCTATGTCCTTGTAGCTTATTTTATACATAACAGTTTGTACCACTTAATCCCTTACCCCTATAATGACCCTCCCCTTTCCCTTTCCCCACTGGTAACCACTAGTTTGTTCTCTGTATCCGTGAGTCTGCTTCTTTTTTGTTACAATCACTAGTTTGTTGTATTTTTTAGATTCCACATGCAAGTGATATCATACAATATTTGTCTTTCTCTGTCTGACTTATTTCACTTAGCATAATACCTTCCAAGTCCATCCATGTAGCTGCAAATGGCATTATTTCACTCTTTTTATGGTTGAGTAGTATTCCATTGTATATATGTACCACATCTTCTTTATCCATTCATCTGTTGATGGACATTTAGGTTGCTTCCATGTCTTGGCTGTTGTGAATAGTGCTGCTATGAACATTGGGGTGCATGTATCTTTTTGAATTAGCGTTTTTGTTTTTCCAGATAGAGACCCAGGAGTGGAATTGATGGATCATATGGTAGTCCTATTTTTAGTTTTTTGAGACACCTCCATGTAGTATCTCATTTTTAACACAATCTGCATTTCTCTGATTACTAGTGAGTTTGAGAGTCTCCTCATCTATTTATTGGCCATTCTGCATTGACTTCTGTGAATTCCTTTTTCACGTTTTTGCCCATTTTTCTGTTTTTTTTCTTGCTAAATTGCAGGAGTTCCTTAGATGTTCTGGATTTTAATCCTTTGTCCTAGTTTTGCAAAATATCTTCTTCCAGCACATCTCCTCTCTGTTACCTTTGTCTAGGGTTGTCTTATTTTGAAGAAAAAGTTTTACTTTTGATGTCATTAAATTCATCCTTTCTTTTTTTTTCCTTTGCAGTTTCTACTTTTTGTGCCCCTGCTTGAATCAGCTACCTTTTGCTGTAATAACAGACCCAATCCAAAGCATAGTGGCTTAAGCCAACAGTGATGAATTACGATGGGCTGGCAGCGTGGTCCTTCTGGACTGGGCCTGCTTCCTGGGGATGGATGGTCGAGGTGTGGTCTCACATCATGGGGAACCTCAGCTGGGGTGGCTGGACCTCTCACCCTCTAGGAGGCTAGCCCAGGCCTCTTCACGTGATGATCTCGGGGCCTCCAGCAGCTGGGGGCGGGGCAAGCCCCCATGTACACATGCTTTTCAAGCCTCTGCTTCTTCAAATTGTTGGTACCCAGTGAGCCAAAGCAAGTCATATGACCAAGTTCAGATTCAAGAAGTGGCAAAAAAGACTCTACCTACCTCCTGATGGGAGGAGCTGTAGCATGTCTGTCTGTTTTAATAAGCTTCATTTTTTAGAGCAGTAATCATTTCACAGTATATACATATGTATATCAAGTCATCACACTGTACACCTTAAGCTTAAATACTATTATGCGTCAATTGTATCTCAAAGCTGGAAAAAATCATCTTGAGATTTTGATTTAAATTGCATTAATTGGGCTTCCCTGGTGGTGCAGTGGTTGGGAGCCCGCCTGCCGATGCAGAGGACACGGGTTCGTGTCCCGGTCCGGGAAGATCCCACGTGCCGCGGAGCGGCTGGGCCCGTGAGCCATGGCCGCTGAGCCTGCGCGTCCGGAGCCTGTGCTCCGCAAAGGGAGAGGCCACAGCGGTGAGAGGCCCACGTACCACAAAAAAAAAAAAAAAAAAAAAAAAAAAAAAAAAAAAAAAAAAAATTGCGTTAATTTAGAGATTAATTTAAGGAGAATTATATTCTGTGCTAAGTTGGCCCACTCATAAATAAGCTACATATGTCAGCTTATTTAGGTGGTCTTTTATATCCTTTATTAGAATTTTAAGTTTTTTCCATAACTTCATGTGATTTTGGGGCGTTAGGTTTATAGATATTTAACAGTTTTTGATACTTTTTCAACAATATCAAACAACGGGGTTTTTTGTTTTCTTGTATTTGACCAGACTTCAAATGTTATAGGAGGGGCTTTATGGAATTGTTGACATGTTGTAAAAAAGCTCTGAATCGAGGAAAAAGCATGTTATCTAGGGTTATAACAATATTAATATTTGAAGTGGCATCATTCATCATGCCTTCTAAACTATAACAAATGATTAGTTTCAAAATGAAATCAGGCTGTTGAAGTATTCACCCAAGAGATTCTAATAGATTTTTCTCTCCCAGTAATGCAGGAAGTCAGTTTTCAGTACAACTCGTAAAGGCATAAGGTCATCAACTGCACTCTCTGCAATCTTTATTTCAGCAGCTTCCAAGTGTTAGAGAGAATTAATTGCTCAACTGTAAAAACCGGGTCCCAGAGAAGTTTGCAAAACCAGCCAGACGGGAGAGAGTTTTATGGCACACGTGGTCTTATACCCTAGCAACAAAAAAACAGGGAAAAAAAAAAAAAAAAGAGGTTACATTTCCATTGTTAGTGCAATGCCTTATAATTTTCCTTTGTTCTGGGGCTAAAAACTGAGAGGTGAAAGGTGAAACTTATCTACCTGAGTTTTCATGATGCTAGGTGCTAGGGGTGGTCATCACTTGCTCAGTAAAAGATTATAACTGCTTGTCATTTTTGCAGAGAAAAGGGGAATATAACGTGCCTTTTGAGGTCTACACGTATAGATAGCTTGAGAGTGCTTTATCTTATGGATGCATAAGTGTGTTAAGCAGAATGATTACCTGGTCTGGGCAGCAAATGCCATATGCATTATTTTTTTGTTTAAGACATCCCCCCCTTATTTTTGCGTTTTTTGTTTTGATTGCTTTTATTATATTTTAATCATTTAAAAATATTTGGATCCACCATGAGTATTTCTGTCAATGAGGAGTCATGCTGTTTAGAACATGGGAAGCTCAGTTCCAAGTGCCAACATTCCATTTAGTGGGACCTTAGGCAAGGATCATTCTCTGAGCCTCAGCATACCCATCTGACACAGGAGGGGTTAGGTGACCTCACATGTCCTCTCAAACTCCAAGATTCTGCATGTCTTCTTGGACTCTTGGCCTTTGGAGATAGTTCGTAAAGTTTCCATAAAGAAAGTGGAAACCAGCTACTTCTTTAAAACCGGTGAGAAGCTTAGGGAACACAGTAATCATGTTTCTGTAGTCCTCTTGGAACTGAATCAGAAACTGCCAGGACGATGGGGACTTCACATGACAGCAGGAGCAAAGTGTATCTTTCCAGAGTCCATATTTATTCTTCTGCCAATTTCTTGGATTGCCGTGAAAATTGGAATGGATGAGAATTGGAGTTTGTCAACAAGATAAAAGGCTCACGGATAAAGTGAGTTATCTGCCTTTTGTTCCGACCGAAAGGTGACTTCACTCGAAATTCTGCTGAACATCTAAGGAATTAATCTAAATGAGTGAGCTCAGCCTGACATTAAGATGCTCTGATGCCCTTCTTAGCAATGATGCTGAAATAGCAGCACCTTCAGTTTGCTGAAGCAATAACAGCTGCCAGGGGAAAAAAAAGAGAGAAACTAGAAAAATCAAAGCCATTCCAAAAGTATAAAGTAGCAATTAAGAGACTGTCCTCTTGAAAGTATTATTTAAGCAATTGATCAACCAATAGCCATTGATTGCCTGCTGGTCAAGACCTCACCTCTGAACTCCGTGCCTTCCAGGAGCTTACAATTTAGTTAACAGCTATCAACTCTTCTGCAGACCAGTGACGCCAGTGCCCGCTGAGCTTTCGCAGACAGCACCACACCCCTTAGAACCAGCAGCAGCCCTTAGTGCATATGTCTTTGTATCATTGGATCTTTGATTTTTCAATCCCTTTCAATTTTCAGGTCCCTACTTTGGGGATCCGCCCACTGTTGGCTGTTAGCTGCCATATTTCTGGCTAACCACTCTTCATTCTTGGAAGCCACCTCAGTTGCTATTGTGTTTGCCCTTCCACCTTCTTCCTTTGTTTAGACCCCGGTCCTACTGACTCCTGCAGCTGAAGGCCTTCTCTGCGTCCTTCCAGGCTGATGTGGCAGATTGAGGGTGCTTTCTTCTACTCGGCAGCCCAGCTGGCCCAGCAGAACCTCATCTGTTGACCGGAGCCAGCAGGCAGCCTGTCCTCTCCTGGAACTTGACTTCTCCTTGGACGCACAAAGGTGCCTATTCACAGCTGATGTGCTTTAGGTCCCTTTATCACTCTCTCGGGTCATACACCCCTGGACGTGCCCACCACAGCGGCTTGCTAGACTCTGAGCAGGGCAGAGCAGAGCAGAGAAAGAGCGATACACCCCCTGTTCTAGAAACTCTGCTTCTTCGGGGCTCCCACTGAGGATGCAGATTGAGACTTTTCTTGAATTTGAGCTACAGAGGTGAATTCATTAGAGATGAAAGGTTCCAGAAGGGAGAGGAGTTGGCCTCCTCCAGAAGTAAACAGTTTTCTCTGGAAGGCGAAGCAAAGTGACGAGAGAAAACGTTCATTCTTTGCTGCCTAACCAGCTAGAGGGCACAGTCCCCCGAAGTCAACATCTACGTAGGCTTTGGGGTTACAAAGTTCAGGGCAGACACAGTAGTTCGAAATTAACGTCATCTCTCTTACCCCATCATCCTCTTCCTCCTCGTGCAGGTGACATCATTATACACCAGTCACCTGATCCGAAAGCAGCCTCGTCTTGCTAATAGAATACTTTCGAGTGTATCGGTAAAAGTGTCACCTCTTTGATCCCTCCTTTCTGTCACCTAGTTCAGGCCCTCATTTTCTGTCACCCAAGCCAACGTAATAACCCCTTCACCCTGAAATTTCCAGTCCACTCTTGGCATTGCCTTTCTCCGCTTGGGCATAATGGTTTCCCTGTGCCTTAAGAAAGGAAGTTCACATTTCTTAGTACAACGGTCGAAGTTCCTCACAAGTTGCCATCTCCCGTCATTCATTACCAGGTACCCTATGAAATCAGGTGAAAAAAGGCAAGATGTTATCCCTGGTCTGGTGTAGTAACTCTCATATTAATTTCTGCCCTGGCACGACAAAGGATTTATTGCTTAAACATGCCCTGTACTTCCACCTCTGGCCTGAGCTCCTGCTATGTCTTTGCCTGGAACACCCTCAGGCACCTCCCATCTCCTCTGACGCTGATCTCAAATATCCCTGCCGTCCTGCAGATCAGAACAACTCTCCTCTTCTTTGTGCTGTTACTGCATTTAGCATCTTTGATCTTGTGCTACAAATGGTTGCTTACGTATCTATCTTTCCTACCAGCTTATAAACTTTTTGCCTCTAGAGAAATGTAATACTCCTCTTCACAGCTGCCATAATCATTGGTACTCAAGGAATGTGTGTTGAAATGAATCTGCCCAAATATGTACACCTGGCTCTAGTGCTCGATACAGGCATACACGTACATTCAGACACACTTGTACACCTGTGCAGTGCACACCTACACTTGCTTACATATTCATTCATTTATTCACTACGTAACACCCGGGGCTGTCTCGCCCTCTGCTCAGAGAAGATGGAGTGATTTGGCTGATAGGAAATGTAGAGAGAACAAACCAATGTGACTGGCTCAGCCCCTCTCTGTTTTCCTTTTCGGGAGCTACCCTGCCCTCAGGGGACGTGAACTGAGCGGTGGGCTGGGGGAGGGCAGGGCCGGGTGGGAGGCTGCCATGGTCCAGGCTGCTCTGACTGCGGTTCAGTACTGGAAAGTTTATTTGCTCGCAGCTATAAGCTACGTCCTCAGTATCAGCTTAATAAAGGTGTCGTTGTAGCCTTCACCTGCCATCTTTCTTGATCTGTTTCTCACTGGCTCATAAAGCAGGCAAGAAAGAAGGGTGTTATCTCTTGGGGCCCCTCAAAGACCCTGACAGAAGTAGAAAACCAAGGCAGAACTTGAATAATTCTCCATCTGTCTGCTCTGACTGCGTGTCTTCGATTTTACGTAAGGAAAGGGGGCTGAAGAAATTGCTTCTTGTTACCAGTTGGTGCATTTACTTCCTGCTTGTGATGTATAAGACTGCAGTGCAGGTATTTGTCACCTGTGTCTTGATGTATGATACTCCTGTGATTTATGACACATATATGATGCTTCTCAGCTTTCCCAGGGTTTAGAGTCTCATTGAACAAAAGGACTCATTCATATTTACCTTGATTTGTTTACAACTGGTTTTGCTGGCAAGGAAGCGCCCTCCTGCCCTGTCGGCTTCACCTCCCCGGGGAGTTATGCTCAAACCCTGGGAGGTTTGTGTCCCTCCCCTGGGTATGACATCACTGTGTTGGCTGCACCTTGTCAGGCATCTCATCCAGCAGGAGCTGTGTTTTCTTCACTGTAATAATATCCTCTGAAGACACAATCGAGTAGCCCTGTTTTTCACAGTGTGCATAATTCTGGGCTGAGACAGTCCCTGTCTTTGTCCCAGTGTCACACCCAGTGCTGGTTTCACTTCTGTCCTCTTTAGGGTGAGACAGATTCAGAGAAGATTCCAAGATGAGGGATGGGTTGGAGTTCAGTTTTCACATAGCGCCAGCTACGGAAAGGTTACAGAGATGAGGGTTATTGGAGGGAGAGGATTGAGGAGCAGGTTAATAACGGTGGTGACCAGAACCTCGGGGGTTATTTCACGGACTTAGTGACCAGCTAATGTCCATTTCTGCTGAGAAAAGGAGAGGAAGTAGCCTGAGGCCACAGCGGAGGGATTGGGTCTTGGCATGGGTGACACAGGGGCTGGGTGGAGGGGGTCTTCTCTTGATGAGCTTGACAGCTCACGTAGATCTTAGTCTACCAGGGGTGGTTGGCATTACTCTTCAAAGAAGTCTCAAAGAAATGATAAACCCGTCACACTGCAAACATCGCACCACGTCCATTTTCACCAAAACAGGGTTTTTTAAATTTGTTTGCTTGCTTTTTGATGTGGGGAATCCAGCAATGACTGCAGACTGCCCTCTCCCCAGGATCCAATCAAATATGAGCAATCCTGTGGAACCCATTGATATAAATGTTACAGTTATTTATGTCTCTAATTAAGAGTGTTACCCATCCTCGGGGGAGGCCTGTAATTTCTAGCTTCGGAGGAGGGCTGTAGAGCATATATTTAAATTTTGAGTTATACCTAAATAAAACAAATGTTCCCAGAATTGTGTGCTAGTTTTTAGATTTTGAAACTGGAATGAGAATCTCAAAATGTAAAGGACTGTACAGGTCGTGTGGCGTAATAGACGCCTAAGTCCTTTTGATAACATCCCGAACAGCTCACTGCGAATCCTCTGACCTCCACAGCGAGGTGAACAGCCCCTGCTTCTCAACCCAGCTCAGAGTTTCAAGAATGTGATGTGTACCGCCGCTGGTGTTCAAGGCAATTTCAGTGACACAGAGATGACCCTCTTTTTAACTTTAATACTTATGTATCTATTTTCTTATACACTAGACAAAAAATAATCCAAGGGCGGACATTTCAAAGAAAAGTGAGGAGAGGCTGAGAATAACATGCGTTTGGTATTTGCAAACAAGAGGGAGAAGGTATTGAAAAAGTATGATGGGAAGACAAGTTATGATACAGGGGAGATAAGATTAGATAGAAAATGTGGAGTCCATCAGGGAGAACCTTAAAAGCAGTTAATAGATGAAATAAATGGCATGTTAGGAATAGGAAGAACATGGGCTTTGGAGAAAATAGGATGCAGTTCTGAGACGGAGTTGCTTAACTCTCTGACCATGGCTACAGTGATGCCTTTTTTCATTTTTTGCTGGGATACTTGTTGATCTGTGGGTTGTGGTGGCAATAAAGTTAAGGATATTGAGATGGGCAGATTATTCTGGATTATCCAGGTGAGACAAGGATCCTTATAAGGAGGACACAGGAGGGTCAAAGTCAGAGAGAAATGGATGGATGGAAGCAGAGGTCAAAGAGGAGAGCAGATGCTATGTTACTGGCTTTGAAGTTGGAGAAAGGGACCATGAGCTCAAGATAAAGACCATATGTGGCCTCTAGATGCTGTAAAAGGCAAGAAAATGGCTTCTTCTCTAAAGGCTCCAAAAGTCATGCAACCCCGTGGACACACTTTAGACTTGTGACCTCCAGAACTGCAGGATAACAATTTTGTGTTATCTTAAGCCACTAAATTTGTGGTCATTTGTTACAGTAGCAGTGGGAAACTCATACTTGCTCCAAATTGGAAACAGCCCAAAATGTCCATCCTAGGCAAAACGGATAAATAAATGGTGGTATAGTCCTATGATGGAATTAAATTTCTATGATGGGATTTCTATACAGAAATTAAAATGATAGATTACAGCTTCATACAACAACATAATGAATTCTCACATGAGCTTGAGCAAACATGAGCTTGAGCAAAGAAGCCAGACACAAAGCGTACACACTGAATGATTCCATTTGTATGATGTTTAAAGCTTGTGCCCCCATGGCCTTCTTGGGTGTCCTGCAGATAGATGTTCAGCTGTTAAGGTAGGTTAAATCATATGGAAGCCTCACTGTGTCCTTCAGGAACTTGGCGGTGCCAGCCATGGGAATAAGATAATTTGAACAAGTATTATTAGGAAACTCCTGTTTACATTAGGTTCTTGGCTGCTTTGACTACATCTATATTCAGAGGCAGTCCTCCATAAAATTGAACAATGGCATAATAGGAGGAAAGGCATTCCCTTTGATTACCTTTCAGAGGTGAATAATGGACTAGGAAAGCTAACTGTTCTGTTTTCTTTCTAAATTGCCAAGCAGGAAGCAGACTGGAGGGTGGGGTTGGCACGTCCCCACATAATAGGGGCCCTCTCAAGAAAGAATTTAAGGGAGTTCGGGCTGTTTTACAACACTTGAGTCCTAAGAATAATTCCTTAGGCTGCTGTAACAGAGGGCTTTGCAAATTAAGGGTCTTGAAGCAGATTCTCCCAGGAGGACAGCTGGGCACTGCTCTTGACCAGGGGTAGGCAGAACCATGGCTTACCTGGCTGGGAACATTCTACCCGAGTCACCACATCTGAGGGGGTCAAGGTTATTAAGAATCTGCTTGTTCGGGGCTTCCCTGGTGGCGCAGTGGTTGAGAGTCAGCCCGCCGATGCGGGGGACGCGGGTTCGCGCCCCGGTCCGGGAGGATCCCACGTGCCGCGGAGCGGCTGGGCCCGTGAGCCATGGCCGCTGAGCCTGCGCGTCCGGAGCCTGTGCTCCGCAACGGGAGAGGCCACAGCGGTGAGAGGCCCGCGTACGGAAAAAAAAAAAAAAAAAAAAAAAAGAATCTGCATGTTCGGTCCCAAACTATTTTATAGAAAAGCAAGTTCACTGGGCAATCAATCTCTACTTTCTTGTCTCTTTCGTGCACAAGACTCTAGTAAAACCCTCACACTCAAGTGATACAGGGTAGGGTTCCCACCAAAGTCTCACCCATTTAATACCGTAACCTTCTGGCAGCTGGGGTGGCACTGACATACTCACCCCAAGAGGGCCCCCTCTTCTGCTGACCATCTCTCTCTCCCAGGCCTGACTTATTCTGGATGGTTAAAGCTTCATCTTATGAATGGATAAAGAAGATGTGGCACTTATATACAGTGGAATATTACTCAGCCATAAAAAGAAACGAAATTGAGTTATTTGTAGTGAGGTGGATGGACCTAGAGACTGTCATACAGAGTGAAGTAAGTCAGAAAGAGAAAAACAAATACCATATGCTAACATATATATATGGAATCTTAAAAAAAAAAAAGGTTCTGAAGAACCTAGGGGCAGGACAGGAATAAAGACACAGACGTAGAGAATGGACTTGAGGACATGGGGAGGGGGAAGGGTAAGCTGGGACGAAGTGAGAGAGTGGCATGGACACATATACACTACCAAATGTAAAACAGCTAGCTAGTGGGAAGCAGCCGAATAGCACAGGGAGATCAGCTCGGTGCTTTGTGACCACCTAGAGGGGTGGGATGGGGAGGGTGGGAGGGAGACGCAAGAGGGAGGGGATACAGGGATCCATGTATACATATAGCTGATTCACTTTGTTACACAGCAGAAACCAACGCACCATTGTAAAGCAATTATACTCCAATGAAGATGTTAAAAAAAGAAAACTTCATCTTAGTGCGGCGTTCTCTAAAGAAGAGTCCAGATGTTTCTCCTGGAGGTTCGTTCACTTTCTTCCCTATGTACGTAGTCATCTTGTAGAATGTCGTGTTGTTCCACCTGGTTAGAGAAAGACTTCAGATTTACCTCTTTTTAAAGATCTGGTGGTGGTGGTTTCTACAGCGCCGATCCCAGGCCAAACTGTGGTGTGATGTGAGCCACAGTTTTCTCTGGAGCTCCCCAGCCGTGTCACTGGAGTCTCTCTCCCATATTTTGGGTCTTAAGCTCTTTCCCAAACAAAATCCCTCTCAAGACAAACCCTGAAACCGCATCATGCCAAATGTAAATGGAGCTCAACTAGTTACCTCTAACATTTTCAAAGAGGTCAGTTTCTGAAAGCAAAGGAATCATGTGCCTCAGTATTTTAGGGGCTAGCAAACAAGTGAGAGAGTTTATTGATCAAAGAAGCCCTCCTGGTGCACCAAAAATCACATTAAATAAGCAAATTACAGTTTGTAATGTTCCCCGCTACCCTATTTTAATATCTCAGAATAGGCAAATTGGGATTTAAAACAATAACAACCACTGATGCATTCACTGTCTCAATTCCAGCTTCTAGGCATGATAAGCCTGCCCTCAGCCCTCAGTATAGCAACAAGCAATTTATACACCACATCACCTAAACATCAAATCCTTCCTTATGAAGAAAAGTTATATTTATAACTGGAAATGATAATTTTATTCTTATTTAATCCTCCAAAGGGCTGACCACAGAAAACTGAGCATTGCAAACATTCGAAGGCTGTTTATTGGATGAATATCAGAATATTACCCACTAGTGGGCTGTCAGTTATTGCCTTGATGTCTGTCTCAAAACTGTGTTAACATACATCAGCTGATATTTCATACATATCTGAAGGGAGAAAGGATTTTGGGGGGGGGAAAGATATCTACTATTTTTTACTAAAATTTTGAATTTTCTGAGGAAGCCCAAAAAAGCCTATTTACTTGGACTGACCTAAAATGCAACACTTTTAATACCAACTAGATATATTTATGACCAGGCTTCCAAAATCATGTTCAACTTCACTCTTAAATTGACCTCTACATCAGCAATTTTTTTCCAAGTTCTTATTTTTAGCCATATTATCTTTCTTTTTCTTGCTGTTTTGGAAATGTTACTGATAATTAATACCAATCAATAGCTATTCGTTGAGCCCTAGTGCTTTATGTCTAGTTTTTAAAAGTCTTCATGTATATTATTGATTTCACCTTCACACATATCTGTGAAATAGCAAGAGGAGTGAAGAGCTGAATGTTTATCATGAAGCGGAAGGCATGGTTCATAAGCAGCTCTTCTGAGAGACCTAGCTTGGACGGCAGGTGGAAAACGCGGTGAGAAACATGCAGATAGGGAGGAGTAATGTGGGAGAGAGAGCACGGTTTCTTCTTTCCTCCACTGGAGACATTTTTAAAATTTGGATTGTTCCTTGTCAGTTAAATACCCATATGCTTTTTTTTTTTTTGGTGGTATGCGGGCCTCTCACTGTTGTGGCCTCTCCCGTTGCGGAGCACAGGCTCCGGACGCGCAGGCTCAGCGGCCATGGCTCACGGGCCCAGCCGCTCCGCGGCACGCGGGATCCTCCCGGACCGGGGCACGAACCTGCGTCCCCTGCATCGGCAGGCGGACTCTCAACCACTGCGCCACCAGGGAAGCCCCCCATATGCTTTTTGAGCCAAATCTGATTTTAAAAGAAAATATTTAAGATATGGAACCACTACAGCACAAAGATTTGTGCTTTCTTGCATACCAAGCCTCTCTGAATTCTTGCCAATCTTGGAAAATCTGGTGGCTCTGAGTTTCTGTGGACTCTCAACACCCCTCTCTGGTATTTTGGACCTGGGTGAGTTACAGTGGAAACATATCCATACATATGCAGAAATGTCAATATTCAAGGAAAAGACAACTATACAGTATTTTGGAAGTTGCCTGGGAACCGATGCCGTAGGTTTGCACAAATTGAGCCTGATTTTGAAAGATCACGAGCGGATACTCCTCAGTTCATATGTGGGGTGTGGCCCTCAGAAAGTCCTATCAGAGAACACTGGCTTGATGGACCATTTCCTGTATTGTTATGGGGCGTCCAGACAATGTATTTTACACATTTACGGCTTAAACTGGTAACACCCCTGAGGTTAGCAATTTAGCGGTGGAATCAAGAGCCACAAAAATGTTCACCCCCTGCCACCCCAAAGCCCCATTCACTCCCGAGAATGGATCTCAAGAAATATGTTGTTAATTTTGAAATATTTTTGCTTAAAGATTTCTTCTTTTGCAGTGGATCTATAAAGAAGGATAGGTGTGAAAATAAGGGACATATCATAAATTATGCAATACTAGTTGAATAGCTTTATCAATTAATAGCATATTATCCAGTAGAATTTTATGCTGAAAAGTTGTAATTATGTAACACCATAGGTGAATGTTGATAATATAATATTCATTGGGAACAACAGAATACAAAATTGTCTGTGCCCTAAGATTATGTGTGTGTGTTTATATATATATATATATATATATATATATATATATATATATATATATAACACCAGTATCTCAAGAACAGAGTCTGAAAGGGAATGTAGAAAATCAGAACAGATGTTAGAATTGAGGTGTGGGGCTTTTTACTTTCAAAATCCCTTTTCGTGTATTTTTTTTTGGCTGCACTGTGAGACTTGTGGGATCTTAGTTCCCCGACCAGGGCTTGAACCTGGGGCCACGGCACTGAAAGCACTGAGTGCTAACCACTGGATTGCCAGGGCACTCCCCTCTTTCATGTTATTTTAACAGAGGTTTTATAATAAGTAAAAATTTGAAAAGATAAAATGCAACATTGGAACTACTATGAGGAAAGTCAAAATAAGAAGACAACAGATTGTCAGGCTCAGAAGTTGTCGGCTCGCGTCACTTTTGTGACACGATTGACTATAACGCTGTTTAAGTGCCTTTTGTCATACTGGGTTCTCCAACGCAAGCGCGGAGAGGACGTGTTTAATTGCTCAGTGGATGTGCTGGCGGGGGAGGACTTAGCAGCGTCCCATGTGCTTTAATAAAGACGTGCCTGTCAGACTTTTTCTCACCAGACCCACCGTGTGTTAACGACCTTTCCCCTGCCTTGGAGTGGATCATAGTACCATTGTCCCCTTTGTAATCCTTTAGCTGTGAAGGAGTTCAGATCTTGTCATCCCCAAAATACATGTCGCTTGTTTGGAGTTAAAGGCGTTTGAGAAACAGGTGGAAAGAAGAGCACTCTGACTCTTCTTTTCATCCTGAAAGCAGGAGATAAAGCTCCTGAGTGAAAGGTTCCCTCTCTGTACCAGGAGGAAGACATTCTTCTCACCAGCGATGCGGAGTTGGGGCTGAGAATCTGTACAAACACACCTCACGAAACTAACCCTCATCTTCCTAGTTACTGCTCCGCAAGTCACTACCCCAGCTCAAGCTCCTGTATCCTGTCATTTCTCTACAAACGGATTGTTCTTTGTTGAAGATGCTATATATATAAGCTGGAATTCTAAGTTGCCGGTTTCTGTTTTGTTTTGTTTTAATTTTATTTATTTGTATTTATTTATTTTTGGCTGCGCTGGGTCTTCATTGCTGCGCGCGGGCTTTCTCTAGTTGTGGCGAGCGGGGGCTGCTCTTCGTTGCAGTTCGCGGGCTTCTCGTTGGGTGGCTTCGCTTGCTGCGGAGCACGGGCTCTATGTGTACGGGCTCAGTAGTTGTGGCTCACGGACTCAGTAGTTGTGGCTCGCAGGCTCTAGAGTGCAGGCTCAGTACTTGAGGTGCACGGGCTTAGTTGCTCCGCGGCACGTGGGATCTTCCCGGACCAGGGCTCGAACCTGTGTCCCCTGCGATGGCAGGCGGATTCTTAACCACTGCGCCACCAGGGGAGTCCCTAAGTTGCTGTTTTGAGTTACTTTTCCTTTTGGTCTCTCCCGTGTGATGTGTGCTGCACGTGTTAGTAAACTCCTTCTCATGTTAATCTTTTTGTTAGAGTTCCAGCAGAAAATCTAAGGTGGGTGGAGGTAAAGTTTTGCCTCCGCTACAACTGCAAAAACGAATCCTAGAGGAACTATTTCTTGGGGAACTAGGGTATGATAAATACCACGGGGAGCCAGGAAGCAGGTCCAACACATGACACAACATCAGTATGAAAGACTAGGCTGCACTTTAGGTTACAGGGGGCAACGATGTGCTGTAGAGGAGAGGGAAGGAAGAGAGTATGAAGGAGGTGGTTTGGGGGACCTCAACCTTGAAGTTGGGACAGGACTTCAGCAAAGGGAGATGCAGAGAACTTCCCAGGAGGAGAAAGCTCAGGCAAGATCCAAGCCCTAGGGGAGTTCAGTGCGTGTCCCAGTCATGATTGGTTCTTAGGGATGAGACAACACATAACTGCTTTGGAAAGAAGGGAGGGGCATCGCCTTGTTCCCCTGTTCATTGTGTATAGCACAATCTGACATGAAGTGTGTACTCAATAAGTGAGCCTGAGAGAATGAATGAATGAAAACATGGACATAGGATGGACTGGAAAGGGTGGAAGCAGGGAACCCTGGGAAGAGGGGCAAAGACTTGAACCAGGGCAGCGTGGCCGTGAAAGAGAAGAATGTCAAGGGTGTGCAGTAGGAGAATTGATAGGAGAGTGGGAAAATAGCTTCAAGGTTGAAAACCTGGGAAACTGGGAAAGTAGAAGAGAGGGGGCAGCTGGAGTTGCGGCTAAAATCACAGAAGCAGCCATGGTTATTTCCATTCCAGAAACATAGGAATCCTCTCAATTCATAGCTCATAAAATAAAATTAAAGTGTGAGCACAAAAAAAATTATTACAAGGTACTATTTTTTTAACATCTTTATTGGAGTATAATTGCTTTACAATGGTGTGTTAGTTTCTGCTTTATAACAGAGTGAATCAGTTATACATATACATGTATCCCCACATCTCTTCCCTCTTGCGTCTCCTTCCCATCCTCCCTATCCCACCCCTCTAGGTGGTCACAAAGCACCAAGCTGATCTCCCTGTGCTATGCGGCTGCTTCCCACTAGCTATCTGTTTTACACTTGGCAGTGTGTATATGTCCCTGCCACTCTCTCACTTTGTCCCAGCTTACCCTTCCCTGTCCCCGTGTCCTCAAGTCCATTCTCTATGTCTGTGTCTTTATTCCTGTCCTACCCCTAGGTTCATCAGAACCATTTTTTTTTCTTTAGATTCCATATATATGTGTTAGCATATGGTCTTTTTTTTTCTCTTTCTGACTTACTTCACTCTGTATGACAGACTCTAGGTCCATCCACCTCACTACAAATAACTCAATTTCGTTTCTCTTTATGTCTGAGTAATATTCCATTGTATATATGAGCCACATCTTCTTTATCCATTCATCTGTCGATGGACACTGAGGGAGCTTCCATGTCCTGGCTATTGTAAACAGAGCTGCAATGAACATTTTGGTACATGACTCTTTTTGAATTATGGTTTTCTCAGGGTATATGCCCAGTAGTGGGATTTCTAGGTCATATGGTAGTTCTATTTGTAGTTTTTAAAGGAACCTCCATACTGTTCTCCATAGTGGCTGTATCAGTTTACATTCCCACCAACAATGCAAGAGGGTTCCCTTTTCTCCACACCCTCTCCAGCATTTATTGTTTGTAGATTTTTTTTTTTTTTTTTTTTTTTTTTTTTTTTTGTGGCACGCGGGCCTCACTGTTGTGGCCTCTCCCGTTCAGGCTCAGCGGCCATGGCTCACGGGCCCAGCCGCTCCGCGGCATGTGGGATCCTCCCAGACCGGGGCACGAACCCGTGTCCCCCGCATGGGCAGGCGGGCTCTCAACCACTGCGCCACCAGGGAAGCCCCTGTTTGTAGATTTTTTGATGATGGTCATTCTGACTGGTGTGAGGTGATAACCTCATTGTAGTTTACAAGGTACTATTATTGCCACATGGGACCAAGAGAAAATGGGAAGATGGGGGGAAAAAATCCCTCCGATGTAAATTGCTAAAGTTGCTTAGGAATAGCGGGGAGGAATCATTTTATGGAAATAAAGGGATCTCAGGAGTCCCTGAACATTCGTAAGTTATATTGAGACACAATTCATGCTGCCACCTGGTAGAGCTGTGCCTTTGTCCTCTTTGTCTGTTGTCATGGGCTACCAATCCTGGAGAGAAAACTAGCTCTGAAACAACTGATTAAATAAATTTAATTAACTTGGACAACATAAACGGGGCCTCATGGGACTTCTTTCTGTTTGGCCGGCCTGATACAGGCTGAAACTTGAGGACCACTGGGTTACAGTCTGGATAACTGTATTAGGGTTTTCCAGAGAAACAGAGCTAATAGGCTATATATATATATATATACATAAAAGGAGATTTATTACAGGAATTGGCTCAGCAGTTATGGAGGCTGCCGTCCCACGACCTGCCATCTGCAAGCAGGAGAACCATGAAAGTCGGCAGTGCAACTCAGTCAGAGTCCAAAGACCTGATAATCAGGGGCTGATGTGAAGTCCTGATCTGAGTCCGAAAGCCCTAGAATCAGGATCACCGACGTCTGAGGGCAGGAGAGGATGGATGTCTCAGCTCGAGCAGAGAGAGAACAAATCTGCTCTTCTTCCACCTGTTTGCTCTCTCTGGGCCCTCAGTGGATTAAATGATGCCCGTGCACACTGGGGAGGACAATCTGCTTTACTCCGTTCACCGATTCAAATGCTAATCTCTTCCAAAAAAACACCCTCAACAGAGGCATCCAGAAATAATGTTTTATTAGCTATCTGAGCATCCCTTAGCCCAGTCAAGCTGACACATAAAGTTAGCTGTCACAATAACTAAAACTGGTTTTTAGATTGAGCATCACAAATTGATTCCTCTCCCTTCTTTTGTTCATTCAATCACTGTTTCATTTCATCAGTATTTTATGGGGTACTTGCCAGATATCACCATATCTGCTGGGATGATAAAAGTAGTCAAGGTTTCTGCCCTTGGACAGAGTTGCAGATAAAATACAGGACACCCAGTTAAATTTGAATCTCAACAATGAAAACAATTTTTTTAGTATAATGTTGTTCCAAGTATTGCATGAAACATCCTAAAAGTTATTCTTTGTTTTTCTGAAATTGGAATGTAACTGGGTACAGCACCGTATTTTTATCTGCTAAACCTGGCCGCGTTGCTCCACGGCACTTATATTCTCATGGGGAATACAGACCAAAAAAAGTACACTTACTTAAAAAAGCAATGCTTTTCAGTGGTGATGTATGCAACTGAGAAATAACAAGGTATAATACGGTGAAGGGTGGCATTGGATAGGCAGGTTAGAGCAACCCTCTCTGAGGACCTGGGAGCCAGTTGTGTGTAGCTCTGAAGGGAGAAAATTCCAGACAAAAGGAACAGTTTAGTGCAAAGTCCCTAAGGCGAGAAAGATCTTAACATGTTCTAGGAATTGGCCAGAAGTCAGCATGGATGAGCACGGTGAGGAAGGGAGGCAGCAGGTGGGGATGTGAAGAGGCAAACAGGGGCTCGGGCGCTTAGGCCTTGGCCGGCCAGAGCAGAGAGTGAAATTCATCTCACTGGAGTGCTTTTAGCATAGAGGAGCCGCAAGACTGGCTTTGTGATTTTGGACGCTATCCTAGCTTCTGCGAGGAGGATGGTTTGTAGAAGGAGCAAGAGTGGGAAGCAGGAGGCGGGTCAGGAAGGGCTTGTTGAGGTCCAGGGAGGAGGTGGTACCAGCTGGGACACAGGGTGGTAGTAATGAATACAGGAAGAAGTGGATAAATTCGGGCTACGTTTTAGAGAGGAGTTGACAGGACTGGCTAACGGATGGCATGTGGTGGGTGGAGAGGAAGAGAAGCAACATGGGTGATGGCGCTTTTTACCGAGGTGGAAAAAGACTGGGGGTGGATAGGTTTTGGCCAGAGGAAATTGACTTTCTTTTTGGACAGGTTGCATTTAAGAAATCTATTAGATACTCAAGTTAGGAAATCAAGTACATGATTTCAGGGCTAGAGATATAAAGCTGGGAACTATCAGCACATACATAGTTTTTAAACCATGGAACGAATTAATGTTACCTAGGGGAGCATCTGTAGATAAACATAAAGGACCAAACAGGGCACTCCGACACTTAGAAGTCAAACCAAGGAGAAGGAGCCATCAAGGGGGCTGAAATAGGACAAAACCAGACAAGTAGGTACCTTAAAAGCCAAGGAGAAAATTCCAAGAGCAGGTGGTAGTGGTCAGTTGTGCTAAAAAGTCGAATAGAATAAAGTCAGAAATGTGGTCATTGCATTTACAACATGGAGGTCATTGCAACATTTTGAAGATCAGTTTTCATGGAACAGTGAGGTCAGAATCCTGTTTGCAGTAGGTCACAGAAATGAATGAAGGTGAGTTAAGTAGAGGCACCCATTATGAAGAACTCTTTGGAGAAGTTTTACCGTGAAAGAGAGAGAAGTAGGAATGATAGTTGGAGAAGGATTGAGGATCAAAGGGGAAAGATTAGCGATAGAAAGTACTAGAACGTATTTTATGTTGATGGGACTGATCTGATAGAAGGAGAGAAATGGATGCTACAAGAGAGAGAAGAGAAATTTGCAGGAGTGAAGTTCTTGAGGAAGAAGAGGGGATGAAATTAGTAGCAGCAGGGAAGAAGATGCCCTTTGATGTGACCAAGGACAGTTTATCCATGTAGTAAGAGAGAAGGCACAGAGTATAGATACAGAAGCAGGTAGATTTGGAGATTTGGTTAGGGGACAATGAGGAAGTCCCAGGAGGAAGTGTTTTTTAAAAAATTAATTTATTTACTTTTGACTGCGTTGGGTCTTTGTTGCTGCGCGCGGGGTTTGTCTAGTTGTGGCGACTAGGGGCTACTCTTTGTTGCAGTGTGCGTGCTTCTCATTGCAGTGGCTTCTCTTGTCGCGGAGCACGGGCTCTAGGCGTGTGGGCTTAAGTAGTTGTGGCACGCGGGTTCATAATTGTGGCTCGCAGGCTCTAGAGCACAGGCTCAGTAGTTGCGGCGCACGAGCTTAGTTGCTCCACGGCATGTGGGATCTTCCCGGACCAGGGCTGAAACCCATGTCCCCTGCGTTGGCAGGCGGATTCTTAACCACTGCACCACCAAGGAAGTCCCAGGAGGAAGTATTTTTTATTTAACAGCAGCTTCATCACAAAAATTGTGTGTGTGTATAATATTATAGCTCTCTGTATATATATATATTTGCAAATTATGTCAACTACCACTTCAGTTGAATCGAAGAGTATCACAGCTTGGTTGGATGCAATTACAAATTATGTGTCTGCCATGAACGATTTCAAATATATGTCTGCTCCATTCAGCTTCTTGTTTTAGAAACTGTGGTTTAAAAAGAAAAACATAACATGAAAACTGCCCTCTGAACAAAATTTTAAGTGTACAGTATTAACTATATGAACATTGTTGTAGAGCAACAGAACTTCATATTGGATGCCTGAAATTTTTTACCGGTTAATTTCCCCCACCCCCAATCCCTAGTAACCACTATTGTATTCTCTGCTTCTATGAGTTTGACTACTTTAGACACCTCATATAAGTGGAATCACACAGTATTTGTACTTCTGTGACTGGCTCATTTCGCTTAGCATAACGTCTTCATGTTATACATAATGCAGGATCTCTGTCCTTTTTTAAAAAAAAAAAATTTATTATTATTATTTTTTGCGGTACGCGGGCCTCTCACTGCTGTGGCCTCTCCCATCACGGAGCACAGGCTCCGGACTCGCAGGCTCAGCGGCCGTGGCTCACGGGCCCAGCCGCTCTGCAGCCTGCATGATCCTCCCGGACCGGGCCACGAGCCCGTGTCCCCTGCATCGGCAGGCGGACTCTCAACCACTGCGCCACCAGGGAAGCCCATCCGCCCTTTTTTAAGGCTGAATAATATTCCATTGTATGTAGGCCATATTTTGTTTATCCTTTCATCTGTCAATGGACATTTGAGTCGTTTCTACCTCTTGGCTATTGTGAATAATGCTGCAGTGAATATGGGAATGCGAATATCTCTTTGAGATCCTGTTTTCAATTCTTTTGGATAAATACTCAGAAGTGGGATTGCTGGATCATATAGTTGTTCTATTTTCAATCTTTTGAGGAGCCTCCGTACTGTTTCCACAGTGGCCGCACCAATTTGCATTTTCACCAACAGTGTACATGTCTTCCAATTTCTCCACATCCTTGTCAACACTGGTATTTTCTGTTTATTTTATAACGGCCATTCTAACAGGGATGAGGTGATATCTCATTGTGATTTTGATTGGCATTTTCATGATGATTAGTGATGTTGAGCATCTTTTCATACACTTGTTGGCCATTTTCATGTTTTCTTTAGAGAAATGTCTATCCAGAGCCTTTGCCCATTTTTTAATCAGGTTGTTTGGTTTTTTTGCTATTGAGTTGTAGGAGTTCCTTATATATTTTGGATACTAACATCTTATCAGATATATGATTCACGAATATTTTATCCCATTCTGTCGGTTGCCTTTTCACTCTGTGGATTGTTTCCTTTGCTGCACAGAAACGTTTTAGTTTACCATAGTCCCACTGCTCTATTTTTGCTTTGTTGCCTGTGCTTTTGGTGTCATAGCCAAGAACTCATTGCCCAGCCCATTTGGCTTCTTAACGGTATTAAGGGTGAGTGTATTATTTTGCCCATGGTGCAGTGATTCTCCAAAAATTATATTCACATTTTCCTGCAAAAACAATTTATTTTATTTTTAATGGTGACCTCTGAAACTGAATTTACAATAGAATTAGCAGTAACATCAGACGTTTCATGTTTAATAGAATGAACTACAAAAACTTTACACTGATTCCATGAATTGTATGAAACAACAAGAGCAACAAAAAAATCCATTATTGGTGTAAACTTTTCTTTTTGAGACATGTGATGCCATATCAAACCATTATCATTAACCATCTGCAAAGTTTTGTTGCTGCTAATAGAGCCAACGCTAACAGTGATTGCCTCATTTCTCATTTCTGCAAGAAAATTGAAATGAAAGGAAGCAAAATTAACTTAGGAGAATAGTTATTTTATATAAACAAAAAGTCATGCTTCACAGAGTGATGTAGATGACAGCTACACATGTCACATTGTTGTCTGGGGGAATAACTACTTAAAATCACCTCTTAAATACTACTTTGACAGAGATGCTGATATTTCTTCCGCAGGTTTGTGCCTTCTGGTTTTTGTGTGGTCAGTGATAGGTCAACAACGCCCATAGTGGATGACAAATGTCAACAAACATTCTGACCAAGCCATTTAAAGGGCTCACTCCCCGGGTTACTACTGAGACCAGTGTTTCTTATTCTGGTTCCTATATGTTACCTGCCTGTTCTCTCTGAAAGCTTTTCGGATTAAAAAAAAAAAAAACCTCTGGTGTCTTAAATTTTACAGCGTTATGGTTCACTGTAAGATTTTTTCCATTCTAGGTGCTCAGTGGAACCTTTAAATTTGGGAAGACATGTTTATTTCTGTAGTCGAGATTGCTAATTGCCTACCTAATAAGTCTTTCCTTCTTTCTTACTAACAGAATATCTATGCATAGGATGGCAACATGCCTAATTAGAGTTTCCCAGCCACCCTTGTTGGTAGATGCAGTCTTGTGACACAGTGCTGTCCAGTGAGGTGTAAGTTGGAATCATAGTTGGCACGAATGATTTTGCCCCTCTTCTTCCTGATAGAAACACAGCTGCAAGGCCCGAGAAGGGAAGAGTGTGGCAGAAGCGAACCAACTTCTCCAGGGCCACCTCACTGGACAGCTCCAGGGAGCACTGCTCACGTTGTTATCTGTGGAATGATGGTACCCTAGAGTCTGCAGTGCCGTGACCCTGCCGGGAAAGCCGTGCACCAGTGTACTGTCTCGGGGGTGGGGAGCGCTGGCCTGTCTTATATGACTTCCAGGAGTCTTGCTCTTTTCAGTAAGGCTTTGTATTCTCCCCGCTAAGCTTCATGGCCCCTGGATCAGAATATCTCTGGTTCAGCCTCCTCAGAGAGCAAACCTGTCATCTGTTGGATGGCGGAGGAGCAACAGCCCTGGCTGTGGTGGCCAAGGTGGGGAATCTGGGGTCTAGCTCTTTCTTATGAGTGAAGCCTCTTGTTTTCAGCCGTATCCCAAACCCTGGATTCAGAGATGTCTGATGCTTTCAGATCCTCAGCCTTTTGAGGATGCATCCTGGATTCCATTTACAGTTTGTTGGCTTCTCGAGGCATAGACACTTAGCAGGATGGAGAAAGCTGAAGCCAAATTAGATGCCTTATTACCTTCCAAAATTTTGTTGACTTTTTTTTTTTTTTGCATTCCCTCTCCCATTCGCTTGCTCCTCTTTTATTCCTTTATGGCTACCTTAGTGGGCTTGGAGAGGGAGCAGAGATAAAGTTGTGCAGGGTTAACCTGAGGTTGACAGCTGCCGGTGAGAAGGCGAGCCTAGCTGAGTCCTCGTCGGCGCCTGTGCGGAGAAGCCCCAGGCTTTTAGCCCACACCCTAGCCATGGGGGCTGAAAAAACGAATAGCAAGTTAGAAAGAAAAACATTAATCTAATTCACAGTTTTATCTGGAGATGCCTAAGCCTAAAGAAACAAAAATCTAAAATAGTTACCAAGTTTCCTCTTGAATGACCAATAAAGCAGCTGCATACAGTTACAATAATAAGAAGAATTCACCCTCCTCAGCGCCGTGGGACTCCCAGCCCGTGGTCTTTCCAGGTCATTGTGTTTCCATTAGACCCAACTTGCCTCGCGCAGACGCTGTTGCTGGTGGTAAAGACGAAGCTGGTGAGGATGAAAGCTGACACTTACACTGCGCTCAGTGTGCGCCCAGCATGTTGAATATTTTAATCCTCTCCTACAGTTACTGTTGTTATTCCCAACAGGGTAGGAAGGCACAGAGCAGTTAAGTAACTTGCACAAGTTCACGTAGCTAGAAGCGTTCAAATAGAATGAAGGGTTAATATTTCAAATGGAATAGAGTGATGCAAAGCCAGGATCCGAACCGAGGGGATCCTCCTCTAGAGGCCTTGCTTGTACAAATGCACACTATAGATTAAAAAAAATACTTGAATGTATGTATCACTCGACAACTTCAAAAGCAATTTCATTTGATTTCGTTCGGTCCCCGCGTCGCATTGTACAGCTGAGAAAACTGAAGCCCATCCGGCTCCAGAGAGTACTAGTAAGGTAACTTAGCTCTTTTACCTAGTGACACACTTATGTGTGTTGTTTTTAAGATTTCCAGAGCACTGTAGTCCTAAGCTCAGCTCTTGCACTGGTTCGTTTTGATGATCATGAACATTCGTTTACGCAAAATTCCAAGAAGAGGCACTGTAAAGGCGGTATAACTTCTCGCGTGCAAGTCATAAGTTGTTGGTTGAAGCCTCAGAAAGTATTTTCCCGTAGAAATAACGTGAGTCACGGTAAGTAGGCGCGTAGGCTAACCCGCGAAGGCCAGAATGTTACTTCTGTGACCACCGCCACCACAGCTCTCTAGGGCCTGGGAGGGAGGAGGAGGGCCCTGTTGGCGGTGGCAGCGCCCGGCACGGGAGGGATGAGGCAGGGGCGGGCCAATTATAATCTGAGGGCAAAGTGGGGCCACTGGGCGTACTTTACACCTAATGGCCTCACTCAAACCCACGATAAGAGCTGGGCATGATCATGCTTTAATTGATTTTTTAAAATAAATGTATTTATTTATTTTTGGCTGCATTGGGTCTTTGTTGCTGCCCGTGGGCTTTCTCTAGTTGCGGTGAGCGGGGGGGGCTGCTCTTCATTGCGGTGCGCGGGCTTCTCATTGCGGTGGCTTCTCTTGTTGCGGAGCACGGGCTCTAGGCGCGCGGGCTCAGTAGTTGTGGCGCACGGGCTTGTTGCTCCGCGGCATGTGGGATCTTCCCGGACCAGGGCTTGAACCCGTGTCCCCTGCATTGGCAGGCGGATTCTTAACCACTGCGCCACCAGGGAAGTCCTGCTTTCATTCGTTAATTCTAATATTTATAAAGATAATAATCACTCATTCATTCAGTTATTCATCTGTCTCCTCTCATTCTAAAAATTATGTGAGGTGAACAAACATGATGATGGTGGTGACGATCTGAGTCCATGGATTCCTTGAGTCTTCTGCAATCGTGGAAGAGGAAACATTTCCGTGCAGGGGGCTGGTTTTTCCTATTGTCCGTGCTGGGAGGTTGTTTTATTTTACTTTGTATTTTTCTCCTGAGAGAGATTGAATAGGTTTTACAACCCAAGCTAACTCCAGGCCACAGAGCATCCCCACTGTTTATTATTGGAGGGGATCTGATAAGAGATCAGCCATCTTAAATTCTAGAAGCTTTGTAACGACTAGCAGCAGCAGTGAACGCAGCCTTCAGAGCCCTGCAGCTGTAATGTCGAGACTGCAGTACCTTCCAAAGTCTTAGAAGAAGTAAAATCCACTTGGGAGATTTTTCTTATTTTGAGCTCAAGGAAAACCACAGAAAAACAGATTCACTTTGCATCATCTGCTCCTTGCTCAGGAGTCGAACCGAGGGCTCCACGGCCCCTCCCTCCAAGGTGAGGATGCGCAGTGGTGAGTCACCGTTGTGGCCCAGGCCATCCATCCACCCTCACAACGCCACCACTAGTGACAGCTGATTGGCAGCCCAGAGGGAGACAAGCTCTCTTTTTCTTTTCACTGAAAAAGCTGGGGCCAAATTTTGCCACAAATTGTTTCCCTCTACTTCTTATCCTTCCAGAGTATATAATGTTTACATCTAAAATCTATCCTGTCTTCTTTTTCGGTTCAAGGACAACTTTTCCATCTATGTTCTGACACTCTTTTCTCTCCCTCGACTTCCATGACGTTTCCTGGATTATGATTCCTGACATTTATCATTCCTTTTTCTCTTTCCATTTCATAACCTTGAAGTCTTCCACTCATTCCTTACACCCCAGTGTCCCCCAAGGCTAAATCTTCCACCCTCAGCCCTTGTTACACTCTCTCTAGGTGACCTCATTGTTTCAACATCTATGCACTGATAACTCCCAAATCTGTTTCTCTAGCATTTTTGTTTCCCTCCCCAAGAAGAGGACTCAGATATCCTATTCCCTATGAGATGGATAGATAGATGAGATAAACATCTCATGTGCGCCAAAAGAGAACCAAAACTATTCCTCCCACGTTCTTTTTTTTTTTTTTTTTTTGGTACACGGGTCTCTCACTGCTGTGGTCTCTCCCGTTGCGGAGCACAGGCTCCGGACGTGCAGGCTCAGCGGCCATGGCTCACGGGCCCAGCCGCTCCGCGGCACGTGGGATCCTCCCGGACCGGGGCACAAACCCGTGTCCCCTGCATCGGCAGGCAGACTCCCAACCACTGCGCCACCACGGAAGCCCTCCTCCCACATTCTTGATCACAGATGGTATCACACTTGTCACTAGGTTAGAAACCTGAGTGTCATTTTAAGTCTTTCCTGCCTTTCATCATCAGCACCCAGATAATCATTCAGTTCTGCCCAGCCCCCTGGGTATTTGTCAGGTTTGCCCTGTTTCCTCCACCCTCATCGTCCCAATCCAGGCCTTCATCATTCTCTCTTGGACCACTGTGCCCGCATCCTCGCCAGTCTCTCTCGCTCAGTCCTGTTATTACCCAGTTCCTTCCCTCAGCTGCCAAAGGGATAATCTTTAAATGCAAATGTAATCACATCCTCCCTGCTTTCCGTTCTTCAGTGGCTGCCTGTCTCCTTCAGCTTCTCCATTGATCAGGTCCCTAAACACCTCATCTGTTGGCACCCCCTGCCTTTATGTTACAGCAGCCCTAGACTGCGGCCGTCCCGCTGCCTTTGCCACGCCTTTCCTCGCCTCCATGCCTTCCCTTCCTCTCCAACTCCATAGCTCCTACTTACATCGTCCTTGATGCCTTTTTGGCCCCATCCACAAGGTCCCTACCCTAAGCTCCTGGAACCGCATGCTGGTGGCGGCACCCTTGCCCTGTTCTGTACTGGTCCGTCTCCGTGTCTTTCTCTTTGACTGGTTTGGAGGCCCCTTGTATACTCATCACTTGGCTCCATTCCTGCCACGCTCTTGGTCCTCTAAGTTAATGGTGTGAGTGCATGAGTAAGTGACATGCCGGTCTCCCCCCCTTCCTGTGAGAAGGGCTTGGGAAAAGAGGAATTAAAGCGATAATTAGAAACAATTTTGAGAAATGTCTCAAACAGAAAACATCACACTGCTATTTAATCTGATGTTTTTTTATCATGGTATTAAAAGTATTTTTAAGTGTAGCATTTGCCCTTTATGGAATTCTAAATTGGGAGGGATTATCAGAGGTCATCTGTCCCAACCTCCAGTTCTCAAAGTACAGTAATTTTTTTAGATGGTCATTTTTTTAAATGCCTTTAAAAATAGTTTCATATATCTTAAACCATCATTGGACAGTGAGCTTTCCAATATCTGGACCTGCTGAACTAGAACTGCTGAACTCCAATACTAAGATAAGCTCAAAAGGAAGCACTGGACAAGGTTTGGCGTGGAGACGTGGTGTTGCCTGGTAACTTAGAGGCAGCATCTGCTGTAGGCTTGCCCCTGCGGCCTGACGTTCTAGGAACCTTACTTTTAGAGGTACTGATGTCTCTGTCATCAGGAGGGCATCCATTTTACTTGCCTTTCTCACTCCCGCTATTTAATAGATCAGTCAATAATGATTTTTAAATGTTCAGGATTGGTAAATGTCTAACACGTTGGAAGGGCTTTTATTTCATTACATTATATGGAGATGCAGAGGGTCGAGAAGAAGAGGGAGATAAGAGACAAACAAACCGAATCATTTTACTCCCTAATCTGGTGAAAGGAGAAGGAAGAGTGATGTCTAATCCTCCACGGACGGCTAAGAAAAAAGAGCAAGGAGACAGCAGCAGGTAGAAAGACACATGACTTGATGCTGCTGGGAATGAAATACTAAGACATACAAATAGCATCACCTGTAAGTCACCAACCTTGAAACAAGAATCGGGCCTCTGAGCAGAGCAGCCATCATCATCATTAGCATCATCAGAATGAATTACAAAGCAAGTCTGCCACGCCGGCCAGAAAGCCATCTCCACATCTAGGTAGAGTTAGCAGAGCAAAGAAAGCCGTCAGAGTTGGTGGAATTGTGGGGATGGGACTAAAATAGTCCAAAGGATGGATGTAAATAAAAAGTGGAAAAGGGTTGAAATGTCAGTACAAGGCAGTGATTCTTAACTGGGAGTGATTTTGCCACCAGAGGGACATTCGGCAATGTCTGGAGAGATTTTTGGTTGTCACAGCTGGGTGGGGACAGGGGTGCTACTGACATCTGCTAGGGAGAGGCCACGGATGCTGCGAAACATCATATGCCACGCTGGGCGGAGAATCGTCCAGGCTGAAATGTCAGCTGTGCTAAGGTTGAGAAACCCTGAAATTTTCACCCTTATAAACAAACCCAGGGAGATTGACTGGATTTACCAGGGGCCACAGCACAAGCCCCCTTCTTACCTGACCAAGTAGTGAAGCCTCTTGTGCCACAGATCCCAGTTCTGTGTCCTGCCACCTCACACTGGTAGCTTGAAATAGGTTAGCTCCACCACGGGAGTCAGCAGATACCACAGAGCAGGGCTTTGTGCCTGCTCCACACCCTGGAAAGCTGGATTTAAACACTTACCAGCATATCACTGCTTCCCAGTTACTGGAGGAAGGAGACTAATCCTCCTGTTCTTTCTATCCCTCCTCCTTCCTTTCTCCTCCCTCCCTCTTCCTCTGTTTTTTTTTTTTTTTTTTTGGTTGTTTTTTTGTTGTTGTTGTTTTGTTTTTTTTTGTGGTACGCGGGCCTCTCACCGCTGTGGCCTCTCCCGTTGCGGAGCACAGGCTCCGGACGCGCAGGCTCAGCGGCCATGGCTCACGGGCCCAGCCGCTCCGCGGCGCGTGGGATCCTCCCGGACCGGGGCACGAACCCGTGTCCCCTGCAACGGCAGGCGGACTCTCAACCACTGCGCCACCAGGGAAGCCCTCCTCTCTCAGTTTTTAAAGAGCACGACCCTCGGGGCTTCCCTGGCGGCACAGTGGTTAGGAATCCGCCTGCCGATGCGGGGGACACAGGTTCGAGCCCCGGTCCGGGAAGATGCCGCATGCAACTAAGCCCGTGCGCCACAACTACTGGGCCTGTGCTCTAGAGCCCGCGAGCCACAACTACTGAAGCCCGTGCGCCTAGAACCCGTGCTCCGCAGCAAGAGAAGCCACCGCAGTGAGAAGCCGGCGCACCGCAACAAAGAGTAGCCTCTGCTCGCCGCAACTAGAGAAAGCCCGCACACAGCCAAAAATAAAATAAAAAAATAAATAAAGGGCGCTACCCTAAAACACACGCGTGCAAGTCTCTAAATACTTAGTCCTTGTGCTTCCAGCCTGAGGCTCTCAGAGGACAACATGTATCAGTATCACCCGGAGGGCTTCTTAGACCATAGATCGCTGGGTCCTACCTCCAGAGTTTCAGAGTCAGTAGGTCTCTGAGGCCCAGGACTTTGAGTTTCTCACAAGTGCCCCAGGTGAAGTTGGTGCCGCTGCTCTGGGGACCATGTTGGGTTTCTTGTTGTTGTTGTTGTTTTTGGTGGTACACGGGCTTCTCACTATTGCGGCCTCTCCCGTTGTGGAGCACAGGCTCCGGACGCGCAGGCTCAGCGGCCACGGCTCACGGGCCCGGCTGCTCCGCGGCACGTGGGATCTTCCCGGACCGGGGCACGAACTCGTGTCCCCTGCATCGGCGGGCGGGCTCTCAACCACTGCGCCACCAGGGAAGCCCATGAGGACCATGTTTTGAGAAAGCACATTCCATGGCGTCTGAGAATGGCCTCACTGACTCACATCACTCTGTCCTTGGGAAGCAATTCAGTGGGATTTAAGGTGAAGTTTCCACGTCTCTCAAATACTCACATAAACGTAACATTGCAAGATGTGAACCATCACCTTGTTTGGGCTGCCTGTATTTTTAGTAGTTTTATTTTTCTGGCCTTGGATCCTTGAAGATGAAGCTTGGGATTATCACGTGTGACAGTTAGTGCAATGATCTCAGATACGGAACGCTAAGCAATAGGGCAGGTTTGCAAGCTCCAGCCAGAGCCTCCCTACGCATTGTGACCTAGGAACATAGAAACACTTTGACGGGAAAATTTCCTTAAAAATATGAAAAAATGTTCAAAAGTGGAATAACTAAAAAATAAATAAATAAAAGTTAAAGAAAGTTTTAAGAAAGAGAAGGCCATGAAAAGATGAGTTTTCAAAGTGCTGATGGGAAGCAGCGTGGCCGCCGGTGTCCCAGGCATTGAGGTGCCACGTGCCCCAGGTGTGGCTGTCTTTGGAGGCGTGCTTGTTCGTGCCCCAAACCAGTTTCAAAGCAGGGCTCTGCTCTTCCCTCTGTTCCCCATGGAGAAGATGCCAGGCCGAGGCAGGAGTGAGCCATGTGAAGTGCGCAGACTGTGACAAGGGTCCACGTCACATACCACGCAGCATTTCACTCCCCACGTCCCCGTCCCCCTTACTCGTATTGTTTCCCAGCTTCTCTGCTTGGCTTCCAGCCTCAGAGCCTTCCTCTCTCTTCAGCCCCTCTCCCCACCTGCAGCTAAGTGCAAATCATGGCTGCCATTTTCTTTGTGATGCTAAACAGTTTCTCGCTGGTCTCAGCTCCCTGGAGCCCTGCCACCAGCTGGCCCAGGCCCGCAGAAGACTCTCGGGAGGGCACAGCACCAGAGCAGGCCACTTACAGAGGGATTTTATCGTGAGGGTCCTGGCAGGAACAGATGGAGCCCTCCACTGGCGTAATGTGAGGACAGTCTAATTGAGGGACCATTTACAAAAGCGTAGGCAGGGTTTCTGGTTGACAGTTCCTAGGTGGGAAGAGTGGGCTGGCTTTCTACCCTGCGGCAGGCAGAGTTCTACGATGACCTCCAGTGAGTCACAGCCTGGTCCAATCTCCTGCCCTTGCATGTGGATGGACCCCGCCACTTGCTTCTAGCCAGCAGAATACAGCGGAAGTGAGGAATGTCGCTCCTGTGGTTGAATTACGGGGTGTGAGGCGCTGTCTGGCTGATGGAAGAAGAGGTTCTTCTGCTGGCCTGGAGGAAGTGGGCTGCCCTGTTGGGAAAGGGCCGTGCAGCAGGGAGGTACAGGTGGCCCCTAAGTGCTGGGAGTGGCCCTTGGCTGACAGGCAGCAAGAAAACAGGGACCTCCGGTCCCACAACTGCAAGAATCTAATTCCGCCAGTAACCACGTGAACTTAGAAGTACCCCCGCAAGCTCCAGAGGTTAACTGTCTGGACCACGCCTAAGCTGTTGCCGTGGGAGACCCCGAGCAGAGGAGCCAGCCGAGCCAGACTCCTGACTCATAGGAACTGTGGTATAGACCGAATGTTTGTGCCCCCTCGTCCCCCAAATCCGTATGTTTAACGTGATGGTGTAGGAGGTGGGGCCTTTTCGAGGTGAGTGGCTCATGAGGGTGGAGCCCTCATGAATGGATTAGCGCTCTTATAAAGGAGGCCCCACAGAGCACCCTCGCCCCTTCCACCCTGTGAAGGACTCACTGTGAGAAGGTGGCCATCTGCAACTGGAAGAGGGCCCTCGGCCGAACCCACCCACGCTGGCACCACGACCTCAGACGTCTCAGCCTCCAGAACTGGGAGCAGTAAATGTCTGTTGTTTGGACTTCCTTGGTGGTCCAGCGATTAAGACTCTGCACTTCCAATGCAGGAAGCGAGGCTTCAATCCCTGGTCAGGGAACTAAGATCCCAAATGCCCCGTGGTGCGGCCAAAAAAAAAAAAAAAAAAAAAAAAATTTCTGTTGTTTTTAAGCCACCCAGTCTGTGGTACTTTGTTATAGCAGCCCAAATGGACTAGGACAACGTGAACTAATAAATGCATGCTGTTTTAAGCCACTACATTTGTGGTAATTTGTTATGCAGCACTAGATAACTATTGCATACCCCTGAGACCCCAGAGGCAAGGGGAAGGAGCAGTCACCCAAACCCAAAGAGAGGGCAGCCTGACCAGAGCTGCGGCCTTTGTAGGCACAGCCAACCAGTGGTGGCCTGAGAGGGAGGGAGCTGGGGATGGGGCCGTAACCTCACAGGTGCCCCCTGTGAGCCCTCCCATTAGCAAACCCAGCCAGAAGGCAGCAGGGTAGGGCCAACAGTACAGTCTGATGGATCAGCTTCTTGGGACATAAAGCCCAGTGGAGAAGGGTGGACCAAAGAGTTACAGGGGCAAATGGAATATATATGTAGCACCAGGGGATTCTCAGACCAACTATAAGAAAAAGAAGAGTTTTCCTTCATCTTGTTGCTTATATAAATGGACAGCAAAAAGCAAAACAAAACAAACAGCACAAAAACAGTGAGAGTTAAGGTTTTTGGTTCCATGGTAGAATTAGTAAATAAAAGTATGCTAAAAACTAAAATCACTTAAATCTTGATTTTAGGTGGGCTAATCAAAGCATTATCTTTACACAACTTGCTTTACTATAATCACACTTTAGACCCTAGCATTGTTCAAGGTCTACAAAGAGACAACTCATGTAATAAGGCTAGTTATAAATCAGACAGCTCTGTAATTACTGGGTAAATGAGATGGTCTCTAGAGAACAGTTTCACTGTTATTTTTTTCCTAGTTATTCCTTAGAAGATACAATTTATTCACTGCTCTGATAAGAATGGATTTGTTTAAACACACTGTATCTTACTTTACAGCTGTAGAGTTGAGGACTTATATTAGTTGCCTAGGGCTGCCATGACAAAGTACCAACAACTGCATGTCTTAAACAACAAAAATGCATTGTCTCACACTTCTGGACACCACAAGTCCAAGATCAAGGTATCGGCAGGGTTGCTTCCTTTAGAGGGCTGTGAGGGGGTGTCTGTTGCATTCCTCTCTCCTAGTTTCTGGGAGCCTCAGGCATTCCTTGGCTTGTAGGTGATGTTCTCTCTGTCTTCACATTGCTTTCTTCTCTGTGTGTCTGTCTCTGTGTCTAAATTTCTGTTTTGTAGAAGGACAAATATATAGGGTTAGTGCTCTCCCTCTGATGACCTCATCTTAACCTAATCATCCACAAAGACCCTATTTCCAAATAAGATCTCCTTCACTGGAGATTAGGATTTGAGTATCTTTGGAGGGGGTGAACATAATTCAACCCAGAAGAGGATCTAATACCAACCTACAGCTTAAAAGTAAAGTCATGTTCAAGATCATAGATTCATGTCTTTCTGGTCTGTCCTACTCACTTTATCTGGAGAAATTGGGAAATATCCTTAAATGCAAACTGTTCTGGGAAAAGCTACTACATAAAATAACTAAGATAGTAAATGTGATTGGGAGGTGGGTGAGGAAGCTCTACTTATATATTTGCACTCTTTTTTTTTTTTTTTTTTTTTTTTAGTACTTGCGGGGCCATAGTTAAAAGGGGAAATAACATATTACACTATGTGCTTATCCTTTTAACAATGTTGGCTGCTGTGGAGGACACTTATGTTTCTATTCATTGATCTCTGTTCCCTCTTTGTTGTTGTTCTAAGGATAAGAACAGGGTATATAGGTTTTTTTCTAAGTGCTGTAAAATGGCACTTAGAAGAGATATCTATAATGAAGCAATTGGTTTTTTTAAAAAAAGGGAGGAGACTAAACTTTAAAGCATTCTTAGAATGCTTTAAAGACCCCAAACACATCAGTCATTCATTCTTTCCCATCCTTTTTTTTTTTTTTTTTTTTTTTTTTGTTGCGGTACGCAGGCCTCTCACTGCTGTGGCCTCTCCCGCTGCGGAGCACAGGCGCGCCGGCCCGGCGGCCATGGCTCACGGGCCCAGCCGCTCCACAGCATGTGGGATCTTCCCGGACCGGGGCACGAACCCGCGTCCCCTGCATCGGCAGGCAGACTCTCAACCACTGCGCCACCGGGGAAGCCCTTTCCCATCCTTTCTATTAGGCTGTGAGGTCCTGGTTGCTGTAGGCCCTGAACAGAATGAGTTCTTTGTCGTCAGGCTCCTCTGCTGAAATAATATTCTGTAACTGCTCAGTCCTCTGTGGCCTGAGAAAACTCACCAGCATCACATCTGGGAAGCTGTCTCACCTCGTCCAGATCTTCCTCGTATCAGGCCAGTCAGCCCAGCAGGCAGTCGACAGGCGTTCAGGTCTTTGCACGGAGCTGCTGTAGTGCGCTCACAGAGATTTTCCGGGGTGGCCTGGGAGTGGGGTAGGGGAAGGGGATTATTATTTTCTGAAAAATGTGTTTCTTTAGATCCAGTACTTTTAAAAATGATATTTTTTTTATTCAAATTAGCTGTAGCCAAAGGAAAGTACAGGGAAGCATTCATTAACGACAAGGCCTCCTGCTGGCCTCAAGCAAGTCTGTCTCTAAAGCAGGAGGCATAAAAATTGATCCAACCTCGATGTGCCCCAGTTACATTTACTAGGACATTATTAATTTGCTTAATGATGTACTGTCTACAAGTCTTCAATGCAGTCGCCAAAAAACAAAGATGCTGCAACTTCTAGTCTGCAACTGTGATTTCTCCTTCAGTTCAGGGAACATGGAAGAATAGCAGGTCATAGGTGAGGACGTCTGATCAAGGTGCAGCCTCGCAATTCCTATTTAAGCGGCTTTCAACCTCTTTAAATTTATGCTACAATTAAATGTCCTCTGAATAAATTGATGTATCTGAATACATATGTGTATGTGTGTGAACTTAATCATCTACTTTTCTATAAAACAAAACATAATGGTAGCTCACATTACCTACTGAAATAGCCTGGTGACATTAGTTTCAAGTAAATTCCTCCCCAAGTGTTTTTCCTAATACTTTCTGCTGCAAGTATATTTGGTCACTGGGGTCTAGTCCTCATCCAACAACAGATAACTATTAGCAGCACCAACATAGAATGGGGGCAGGGGGTGCCAGCTCAGTAATTAGATGCACATCTAGCCTTTCCTGCGCTCTGTTTCCAAACCCAAAGTCACGTGGTAAATAAACACGGGAGGTGAGATTCCAGCTGGCCGTCTTGCACCTGATCCATGCGCTTGACCCGTGCGCTCTAGTGGTCGGCGTGACTCCTTCTCGCCAGCCTCACTCACTCTGGATATTATTATTTTGCCCAATTTTTGCCAAGCTGTGGTGTGAGATGGCAAGAGAGTGGTGCAAAATGAGCTGTAAAAGCATTTTCTCTTGTACCCTATCTCCAGGGGAAACACACTGCCTGGTAACTGATGACTAGGAAAGCCCCCAAATGTGACAGGGGTGATAAGGGCTTGTGTTGCTTTCCACTGGAAATAGAGTTATAAGTAACCAACAAGCAAAATACTGAGGGATAGAAATCCTCATCAAAAGGTGAAACTGGGAAGTAATTTCCCAGTTCCAATGCCCTCATGGGAAATGGATCACTTAAAAACTTTTTTTTTTTTTTTTTTTTGCTATATTTCGTGAACATATTTTGTGCTTTGTATATTCCAGATAAAACCTCAAGATCATTACACGTTGCAGTTCGGAGAAAGTCAATTTATACTCTTATCTTTGAATTTATGAAGACAAAGAGAAATTTACTGTTAAGAAAAAGAGAAATACAGTTATATGAATAATGTGTAGTAAAATACAAAATGAGTGTTTACTCAGGATTAATGGAGCTAATATTTATTCCACAGATCAGCTGTACGCAAATTAACAAAAGGTATTTAGGTGAAAGGACTTGTGAATTTGTGTGGTTGATACAGTGTTGTTGGTTGTGGGAATGTTAATCTAAGAAAAGTGCTTTCAGTGAGAGAGAGAGAGAGAGAGAGAGAGAGAGAGGCATGGCCACTATAATCAATATAAAAAGAACTGAGTTTGGTGTCTGCAAAGCTAGGCGATAACAAATTCCCAGAGAATAAACGTCCATACATATTCCAGTCGTTTTCTGGAACACAGACTCTATTGTACTGGAAAGGACAGCGATTGCAGTCTATTACCTCGTAGATTTTAGGAGAGAAAAGTTGGCAATGTAATGAGCATCAGCATGGTGTGGTGAAAAGGTGATGGTTTTTGAAGGCAGACAGCTTAAACTCCCAAATCTGCTACTAATTAGCTCGGTGAACTTGGACTCAGTGGCATCTTTCTGAGCCTCAGTTTCCTCTTCTGTAAAATGGGAACATTCATTCCTCACTCAGTCATTTAACCAACAGTGCCAGACGCTGTTCTCGTCACAGCAGTGAACAACAACAAAAGTCCAGTCTTAAGGACTCTAGATCCCAGTGGGAGAAGAGAAAGACAACAAATCCACCAGTAAATAAATATATAGTATGTCAGGTGGTGACATATTAGTTCCCTTGGGCTACCAACTTTGGGTAACAAAGTATCACAAACTGAGCAGCTTAAAACAACAGAAACTTAATCTCTCACAGTTCTGGAAGCTGCAAGTCTGAAACCAGTGTGTTGGCAGGACCAGGAGGTTCTAAGGAAGAATCCTTTCTTGCCTCTTCCCAGTTCTGGTGGTTGCCTGCAATCCGTGGCATTCCTTGACACACAGCTACCTCATTCCCAATCTCCCATCGCTCACAGTCACATGGCCTTCCTGTGTGTGTGTGTGTCTGTGTGTCCTCTTCTTACAAGGACCCCAGTTGCGCTGGATGCAGGGCTCCTTCTAATCCAGTACAACCTCATTTTAGCTGTTGACATCTGCGAAGATCCTATTGCCAAATAAGGTCACGTTCTGGGTGGCCGTGAATTGGGGGGACACTCTTCAACTCAGTACAAATGCTGTGAAGGGAAATAAAGCAGGGTGAGGGGGTCAAGCAGGAGGGAGGTGCTATTTATTGGGGAGGGTCCTGCAGCGAGTGAGGGAGGGAACCTTGTCGCTCCTCTAGGGGAAGGGCACCCAGATTGGGGGCGGGGGGCGTGGACAGCGCAGCCGCGCAGAGTCCAGAGGCGGAGCCTGTTCGGTGGCTTCGGGCCACAGTCAAGTGTAGCAGAATGGGGCAGCAGGAGGTGAGAAAGTTAGAGGGGGCCAGAGAGGCCGCCAGAGCAGCAGCATGTGTCGCCTGCTAGACTGACAGCCTTCCTCCCAGGAATTTTGCCAGGGTGAAGTGAGAAACTATTTGTTAAGCACTTAAGAGTACTCGGCTAAACGCCTAAAAGCGACCGTCACTTCTTTCCCATCCTGCTTTAAGAAATTTCTCTTTCTGGGTTTGGTTTGAGTGACTCCTTCAATTGAGAAGTTCTTTCCTACTTATCTAGTCACCTGATAAGGTATCTGACATTTTTTCCATTGCTGAGGGGACTGCATTTCAGGGCTTGTATCAGTTAAACTCCATCAAGTAACTTTTCATAAGGAGAATACCTGCTAAACCCAGGCTACCTGCAGAGCAAGTTTATACCTGCAAAACCTGCAGAGCAAAGATAGCTACTTGGGTTGGAAATAAACCTCTTGTCCTACGTTCTGTCCTAACCCCTAGTCATCTCTGAAGACTCTCTGCACACACTGGAGAGGAGCATGGCTAGATTCTAGAAAACTTCCTTATGTCTTTTACTTCCAAAGTGGCCTTATGATTGATCTAAGTCAATGGACCTTGAATGTTTACATATCATTTAAAACTGATCTCATCATTGTACTTCTTGTTTGAAAAACATTTTAATGAGTGAAAGGAGTGTACTATGGTGTTAGGTATGAATATGTTGCCCATAAATGAATCCTCATTCTATCCCGAGGATTGTTTATCAAGCATCATAAACATTTGCAAATTTCTAATTCATCTGTGTCAGTTTCATCACTCCCTCATTTGTGTTCAAAATATGTGTTTATTTTAGAGTGATGTTTTGCTGCTTTATGGGAGTTCCTATGATTTGTTCGGGAAAACAGGCATGTACAGTGGTATTAGGAGGCATTCTGATGTTCACTCCAGAAACGCTGACCCCAGGGACTCAGGAAGAACTGCTCTCCTCACCCCTACCCGCCAAGACTATTCATCTGGTTGACACCTCAGGGAGGAAACTGCTACATATACTGGCATAAAAATGTTTGCTAACCAGGCTGTTTGGGGTGTCGTTAATGGACTTGGGTAATAAGCTCTTTTGAGTTGTAAATTGAAACCATTCTCCTAACCATTTGTCCCTCTGATATGTCTGAGATGGAAATGTCTGGAAGGCAGCAATAACCGACAGGAGCAGTTGGGAAGACGCAGCAGTGAAGCGTCAGGGTCGCTTCTGTGAAACACAGAACCAGACCTTCTGTTGTGTTGCACCCGTTTGGAGGGTGTGGAAGTGTGTACAGCGGTCTCTGTTGGAAAGAGGAAATCATTCGTGGAGCGATTAGGGAACCTTTGCTACCAGTTAATGCTTTTCGCCCCCAAGCCAAGCCCTGACTTCGACTCAGCAGGATGAAATAGTGAACTCTTCTACCACGTTTGCTTCGGTCCTAAGATGAGATTTAACATAGCATTTGGTTATTTTGAATGTACCCTTTGACGCACCACCAAGGAAAAGCACTTTCATTTGATCCGTTTTCTTGTGCCTCCATCTTGTTTGGGATGGCGTTACACCACAGCCTAGGACAGGCAGCCGCTCACCGGGCAAGTGCAGCCAGAGGGAAGAGCCCAGCCAAGCCATGAACTTCAGTGCAAATGCTCGTCTCTGACACAGACAATGCCATCCCTTGTGTGGGAAACAAAACAGGGACAGGGCTTTGTTTGGGATTGCTAATGACAATATGCCCTAAGATTCACTTTCTTATTAATGCAGGGTTTATGTGACGGGCCCGTGAAAGACAACTGTGTACTTACTGAAAACAGGGTCACAGTCATTGTGAGGTGTCCTGGAAAAACACAAGATCCTTCCAAAACCCAAAACCCTTCTTTAATTTAAGGCTCATTAAAGGGTGTGAACGTAATCCTTAGATTAGAGTACCCTCTTTAGAAAATTTTCATTGTTAATTCTAATGGTCTGGGCCTCTTTGACCCCCTGAGCACTTGACCTTGATTAAACCGCCCCCCGGCCTTATTGAAAGTCCTGTTTTCCTTGGTTTTCTTGGCTGCTCTTTCAACGGAGTCCCTTTCTCCACTGACACTCTAAATGGCATTTATAAAATGTTTGTTTTCAAGGCCTCTTCTCTTTTTTTCTCAGGACCTATTTCCTATAGAGCTAATTTCCCTCCAGTCTAAATAATTATAAAAACTCTGTTCCAAACCTTGTCTTGCCTCCTGAGCTCTGATTGCCTGAATATCTTGCTTCTCCTGCAACTGCAACTTCATTTTAAATCCAAATTATTTCCCCTCTTCCCTCCTTCCAGCAAAAAATATGGCCCTTCTGATTTTTAAAACTTAATTTTTGTTTTCATCAATGTTATACCTAATGAATCAAAGAGTTTTACCTTCATAACATGGCAGTTCCCTGCTCCCCATTTCCTTCTCCCTAAAAGCAAATGCTTTCAATCCTTTTCGCTTTTTTTTTGTGTGGGGGGGGGGCCAGGAGGGTACTTCCTCCTTGTCACAAATAACCTGTCTGTGTTGCTCCTTCTTGCATTTATCCGTTTTAGGCATCATGTATCTCACCATCACCACACAGGCTTGCACTCTCTGTCATGCATCCTCCCCAAATACTTAAATCACAATTTTGGTTAGACCAACTTTCAACAGTCCTTTTGACTATGTACGTGCGTACTGCTGAGTAAGGTAGTATTTTTAAGACTATTTTTCCTGTCTTGTAAAATGTCTCTTTGATCCCACCTTCAACTGGGCTTAGTGTCCCCTGTCCCAGAACTCTCTATTTTACCTGCTTTTTCCAGAGAATAAACTCTGCAGTGCACTCAGTTTCACAGAGGGAAGGCGAGGAGATCTAGCGATATCACTGCTTCCTAAATGGATTGGCAACCTCCTCTTTTAAAGTCCCACCTCTATCTACTCCCTTCAAGAAGAGCCTGGGGTCATGTTCCTATGTCTTTAGGAAGTTCTGCACTGCAAAGGAGGCTTCCTCTCAGCTTTCCCCTCTGCTGCCTCAGAATTCCGCTTCTTTTTTTTTTTTTGCTGTACGTGGGCCTCTCACAGCCGCGACCTCTCCCGTTGCGGAGCACAGGCTCCGGACGCGCAGGCTCAGTAGTTGTGGCTCACGGGCCCAGCCGCTCCGCGGCACGTGGGATCTTCCTGGACCGGGGCACGAACCCGTGTCCCCTGCATTGGCAGGCGGACTCTCAACCACTGTGCCACCAGGGAAGCCCTTGTGAGATTTCTTGAGAGATCAGAGTTAAATGAGTATTTCAGTCTGCTTTCTTTAGCCAGAATTTGGTCTCGTTATTAATAGAAGTTGTATAGAAGATGACTTTATGAATGCTTTTTCTCAATAGTTTCTTCCTTATATTTGTCCTTTAACATCTCTCTTTGGTCTTTTCCTGGTCTTTTCCCAGGTTCAGCACGGTGATAACCAGTTTCTGCAGTAAAGGTACACATGGACAGTTGGACAGTTAGACAGTTGTCCTGCTAAATCGTGCTGCACACATTCAGTGTAAATCACATGTTTTTCTTACACATCTGGACTACCTGGCCAGTTTACTGACTTTTGTGCAGTCCTCGAATGACTGGGACCTCATCATTCTTTGAGATGGGCCTTGAACAAACATTGCACTTCTGTGTTAGCAAATTGGAAAGAGAAGACATAAAGACATACCTTCCTACTAATGGGTAAATGTGCATTGAAGTGCCTTTTATGGTTTTTACTGGATGAGAAGCCACAAGGGGACTGAACTTTATTTTTGGCCACAAGCAGGATGATTTCTGATTTTTTACTGGTGCACTTGCTCACCCAGCATGAAAAACTGAGTCAAGGGGGCTTCTCTGGTAGCACACTGGATAGGAATCCACCTGCCAATGCAGGGGACACGGGTTCTATCCCTAGTCCAGGAAGATCCCACATGCCGCAGAGCAACTAAGCTTGTGCGCCACAACTACTGAGCCCACGTGCCACAACTACTGAAGCCTGCATGCCCTAGAGCCCATGCCTCGCAACAAAGAGTAGCCCCTGCTCACCACAACTAGAGAAAGCCCGAGCGCAGCAACGAAGACCCAACACAGCCAAAAAATAATAATAATAATAATAAATAAATAAAAATTTTAAAGTTACATAACATAGAATTTACTATCTTACTATTTTTAAGTGTTAAGTACATTCACATTACCATGCAACCAGTCTCTAGAACTCTCTTCATCTTGCAAAACTCAAAACTCTGTACCCATTAAATAACAACTCCCCATTCCCCCTGCCTGCCCCCAGCACTTGGCAACCACCGCTCTACTTTGTCTCTGTACATTTGACTATTCCAGTTACCTCGTATGAGCAGATTCATACCTGTTTCTGTCTTCTGTGACTGGCTTATTTCACACTTTTGCCTATTCTTAAGCTTGATTCGTATACAGGAGTCATACGATATGTGTTCTTTTGTGTCTTTTCCTGTTCAACATAATGTCTTTAAGATTGACCCCCGTTGCCTGTTTCAGTAATGTGGTCTTTTTTCTTCCATGGTACAGTCATATGCCACAATTTATTACCCATCCTCCTGCTGATGGACATTTGAGTTGTTTTCCAGTTTTTGGCTATTTATGAATGAAGATGCTATACACAGTCCTATTTTTGTACTTATCTTTTGGTGGACATATTTACTCATTTCTCTTGGGAATCATAGCTGGGAGTGGAATTTAGCATATGTTTGGCCATAATAGATATTGTCAAACAGTTTTCCAGAGTGGAATGTGGGAGAGTTCAAATTAATTTTGTGGTATGGTACCTCATACCTCACCTGGGCCTGTCGCAAGAGCCACCTCCACGGGGATCTCAGGAACACAGCGGGGGGCTGGGACTTGGTCATTTTTCCCTGTTGCGGCTCCACTCTGTCTCCTGTACCCCCCTCCTCCAACACTGCCCCCACTGGCACGTCCTCATTATGGGGCCCGGGGAGTTCCACCTCCTATGCAAGAGAAGTGGTGTCTCTGCGGGTTTCGCCAAATGGTTTGTCTGGAAAGGATCTGCATGTGTCGGGAAGGGGAGCAGTAAGGCTAAAAGGCGTCAATGAGGAGAAGCAAGAGAAACAATTCTGGTGGTTCTGGGACCCTGGTTGGTGCCACGCTGCGGGCCTGGGGTTGGCCCTGGACGGGAGAGGATGAAGATAACTTACACTGTGGTCCTGTTTCCTCCCAGGCTCCAGAGGAACCAGTGCTGGAAGGTTTGCCCTTTGATTACAGTATTTATTTCATATTTAAACAAACATATGACAAAAAAGCCCATCAAGAAAGAAATACGCAGGACTTCCCCGACGGTCCAGTGGTTAGGACTCCGCCCTTCCACTGCAGGGGGCATGGGTTTGATCTCTGATGGGCGCACTAAGATCCTGCATGCTGCAAGGTGCGACCAAAAAAACACAAAAACGAAAACCCCAAACACCCAAATACCCAATACTCCTGGGGTTTCTAAGAGCGACTGAAACGAAACAGTCTCACTTGACTTATTTGTCCTCAGAAAGTACAATGGTGGGGAAGGCCTTGGGGAGGGGGGGGTGTCAGTGAGAATCCTCTTTTTCCTGGGCTGCGTTTTCGAATCATGTTCAGTAACTTGACACTGTCACCTGGGTCCAGTTCTCATTTTTTAAAAAATTAGTACTCGTTTTTAACATAACAATACAAAGGAGTGATGAGCAATTTTAAAAAAGAAAGAATGGCAACAAAGGAAAACCGAAAACACCCTCTCTCACCCATATTACCCTGGGTCTAGCGGATAGTCCACCAAATTTGTAACCCTAATCTGGGTGTCATAAAGCTGGGGTTTCTATCCTTACTTTGCCCCTTTCTAGCCCTGTGACCTAAGAAAAGATACTGAACCGTTCTGAGCCCTTCTTTACAAAAAGAACCATATAGAACTCTAAAAGGGGTCGAAGAGATTAAATCAGAAAGTATACATGCCAGGCCTGGCAGTGCCCTAACCTTAAACCTAAAATAACAGGACACCAGGTTAAATTCAAATCTCAGATAAATAACGATTTTTTTTTCGTATAAGTATGTCCAAATATTGCAATTACTGGGTGTCCTGTAGTTTATTTGCTATATCTAGCCACCCCATCATGGCATGTTATAGGCACTTGGTAAATGTCTCCTCATTTCCACTTCCTCGCAAGCTCATCTAAAAAGGACTTCAGACGCTACCCGATTTAAGTGTTGCTAAATCGTGGTTGAAGGATGGGGAGATAAGGAAAGATGACTGTGGCAAAATCGGCTATAACCATATTTTTATTTCCACAAGTAGAATAGTACAAAAAATAGCATAAAATACTGAGGGCCAGCATGGCATCCTACCTGATCATTAGTTCACTTTCTATAGAGGGCTTAAATAATGGTTCTCCAAAACGATGCATTTTTATCTAGATATTTAAATTATGTTTATGGCGAATTTTTTCATGTTTATAGCATAGATTTGAGTGAGAAAAGCAGGATAGAAAATTGTAATGACATTATCATCTCTACTCCATTCAAATACAGAGAAAAAAGCTACGAGGATATATGTGAAAATAACTTTGGGTCATTGGATTTTTTTTGCTCATCCTTGCATCTTTATGTTTTTCAATATTGACCAAACTTTCTATAATGAACTCATTACTCTTAGAATAAGTAAAATTTAAAGTTCTCTCTTAAATTACATTAGTTTGAATTTATCAGTTGTTTTAAATTATAAATAAAATTGTAGTGAATTAAGTGGTGGGAAACTTAACTTTAAACTCTTAATTATCAACAAAACATAGAAATTCAGATTGTAACAAAACCATACAGTTGATCTTAAAAAAACAAAAACGAAACTTTGTTCTGAAGTATAACACAAACAGGAAAGTATATAAAACACAAATATACGACTGAACCCAGTTTTTAAAACAGATACCAGGTACCCACCTAGGTCAATACACAGGACACTGTCAGCATCCCAGATGCCCCCTTCCCCTGCCATGTGCCCTATTCCCAGTCACAACCCACTCGCTTCCACCTAGTTGGTTTGTGTTAGTTATTTACTTCCTTTTCCTTTCATTTCAATTTTACCACCTAAATTGTATCCCTAAAACGTGTAGATTAGTTTGGCTTGTTTTTGAACTTGATATAAGTGGGATCATATGGTTAGTATCTTGCTTGTCTGGCTTCTTTCACTCAACATGCTTTTAAGATTCATTCAGATCAGGAAACTTGCACAAGCCTCTTAGATAACCTCATCCACCAAAGGGCAGACAGCAGAAGCAAGAAGAACTACAATCCTGCAGCCTGTGGAACAAAAACCACATTCACAGAAAGATAGACAAGATGAAAAGGCAGAGGGCTATGTACCAGATGAAGGAACAAGATAAAACCCCAGAAAAACTACTAAAAGAAGCGGAGATAGGCAACCTTCCAGAAAAAGAATTCAGAATAATGATAGTGAAGATGATCCAGGACCTCGGCAAAACAATGGAGGCAAAGATCGAGAAGATGCAAGAAATGTTTAACAAAGACCTAGAATAATTAAAGAACAAATAAACAGAGATGAACAATGCAATAACTGAAATGAAAAATACACTAGAAGGAATCAATAGCAGAATAACTGAGGCAGAAAAACGGATAAGTGACCTGGAAGACAGAACAGTGGAATTCACTGCTGTGGAACAGAATAAAGAAAAAAGAATGAAAAGAAATAAAGACAGCTTAAGAGACCTCTGGGACAACATTAAATGAAAGAACATTCGCATTACAGGGGTCCCAGAAGGAGAAGAGAGAGAGAAAGGACCCAAGAAAATATTTGAAGAGATTATAGTGGAAAACTTCCCTAAAATGGGAAAGGAAATAGCCACCCAAGTCCAGGAAGCACAGCGAGTCCCATACAGGATAAACCCAAGGAAAAACACGTCGAGACACATAATAATCAAACTGGCAAAAATTAAAGACAAAGAAAAATTGTTGAAAGCAGCAAGGGAAAAAAGACAAATAACATACAAGGGAACTCCCATAAGGTTAACAGCTGATTTCTCAGCAGAAACTCTACAAGCCAGAAGGGAGTGGTATGATATACTTAAAGTGATGAAAGAGAAGAACCTACAACCAAGATTACCTGGCAAGGATCTCATTCAGATTCAATGGAGAAATCAAAAGCTTTACAGACAAGCAAAAGCTAAGAGAATTCAGCACCACCAAACCAGCTCTACAACAAATGCTAAAGAAACTTCTCCAAGTGAGAAACACAAGAGAAGAAAAGGACCTACAAGAACAAACCCAAAACAATTAAGAAAATGGTAATAGGAACATACATATCAATAATTACCTTAAACGTGAATGGATTAAGTGCCCCTACCAAAAGACACAGGCTTGCTGAATGGATACAAAAACAAGACCCATATATATGCTGTCTACAAGAGACCCACTTCAGACCTAGGGACACATACAGACTGAAAGTGAGGGGATGGAAAAAGATACTCCATGCAAATGGAAATCAAAAGATAGCTGGAGTAGCAATACACATATCAGATAAAATAGACTTTATTTGGTTTTTTGTGTGTGTGTATGTGTGTGTTACGTGGGCCTCTCACTGTTGTGGCCTCTCCCGTTGCGGAGCACAGGCTCTGGACGCGCAGGCTCAGCGAGCGATGGCTCACGGGCCCAGCCGCTCCGCGGCATGCGGGATCTTCCTGGACTGGGACACGAACCCGTGTCCCCTGCATCAGCAGGCGGACTCTCAACCACTGCGCCACCAGGGAAGCCCTAAAATAGACTTTAAAATAAGGAATGTTATAAGAGACAAGGAAGGACACTACATAATGATCAAGGGATTGATCCAAGAAGAAGATATAACAATTATAAATACATATGCCCCCAACATAGGAGCACCTCAATACATAAGGCAAATGCTAACAGCTACAAAAGAGGAAATTGACAGTAACACAGTAATAGTGGGAGACATTAACACCTCACTTACACCAATGGACAGATCATCCAAAATGAAAATAAATAAGGAGACAGAAGCTTTAAATGACACAATAGACCAGATAGATTTAATTGATATTTATAGGACATTCCATCCAAAAACAGCAGATTACACTTTCTTCTCAACTGTGCACGGAACGTTCTCCAGGACAGATCACATCTTGGGTCACAAATCAAGCCTCAGTAAATTTAAGAAAATTGAAATCATATCAAGCATCTCTTCTGACCACAACGCTATGAGATTAGAAATGAATTACAGGGAAAAAAACATAAAAAACACAAACACATGGAGGCTAAACAATACATTACTAAATAACCAAGAGATCACTGAAGAAATCAAAGAGGAAATCAAAAAATACCAAGAGACAAATGACAATGAAAACATGATGATTCCAAACCTATGGGATGCAGCAAAAGCACTTCTAAGAGAGAAGTTTATAGCTATACAAGCCTACCTGAAGAAACAAAAAAAATCTCAAACAATCTAATCTTACACCTAAAGGAACTAGAGAAAGAAGAACAAACAAAACCCAAAGTTAGCGAAGGAAAGAAATCATAAAGATCAGAGCAGAAATAAATGAAATAGAAACAAAGAAAACAGTAGCAAAGATCAATAAAACTAAAAGCTGGTTCTTTGAGAAGATAAACAAAATTGATAAACCATTAGCCAGACTCATCAAGAAAAAGAGGGAGAGGATTCAAATCAATAAAACTGAAAATGAAAAAGGAGAAGTTACAACAGACATGGCAGAAATACAAAGCATCCTAAGAGACTACTACAAGCAACTCTATGCCAATAAAGTGGACAACCTGGAAGAAATGGACAAATTCTTAGAAATGGACAAATTCTTATAACCTTCCAAGACTGAACCAGGAAGAAATAGAAAATATGAACAGACCAATCACAAGTAATGAAATTGAAACTGTGATTTAAAATCCTCCAACAAACAAAAGTCCAGAACCAGACGGCTTCACAGGTGAATTCTATCAAACATTTAGGGAAGAGCTAACACCCATCCTTCTCAAACTCTTCCAAAAAATTGCAGAGGAAGGAACACTTCCAAACTCATTCTATGAGGCTACCATCACCCTGATACCAAAACCAGACAAAGATACTACAAAAAAAGAAAATTGCAGACCAATATCACCGATGAATATAGATGCAAAAATCCTTAACAAAATACTAGCAAACAGAATCCAACAGCACATTAAAGGATCATACACCAAGATCAAGTGGGATTTTTTTATCCCAGGGATGCAAGGATTCCTCAATATACACAAATCAATCAATGTGATACACCATATTAACAAACTGAAGAAGAAAAAACATATGATCATCTCAATAGATGCAGAAAAAGCTTTTGGCAAAATTCAACACCCATTTATGGTAAAAACTCTCCAGAAAGTGGGCATAGAGGGAACCTACGTCAACATAATAAAGGCCATATATGACAAACGTACAGCAAACATCATTCTCAATGGTGAAACACTGAAAGCATTTCCTCTAAGATCAGGAAGAAGAGAAGGATGTCCACTTTCACCACTATTATTCAACATAGTTTTGGAAGTCCTGGCCACGGCAATCAGAGAAGAAAAAGAAATAAAAGGAATACAAATTGGAAAAGAAGAAGTAAAACTGTCACTGTTTGCAGATGACATGATACTATACATGGAGAATCCTAAAGATGCCACCAGAAAACTACTAGAGCTAATCAATGAATTTGGTAAAACTGCAGGATACAAAATTAATGCACAGAAATCTCTTGCATTCCTATACACTAATGATGAAAAATGTGAAAGAGAAATTAAGGAAACACTCCCATTTACATTGCAATGAAAAGAATAAAATACCTAGGAATAAACCTACCTAGGGAGACAAAAGACCTGTATGCAGAAAACTATAAGACACTGATGAAAGAAATTAAAGATGATACCAACAGATGGAGAGATATACCACGTTCGTGGGTTGGAAGAATCAATATTGTGAAAATGACTATACTACCCAATGCAAACTACAGATTCAATGCAATCCCTATCAAATTACCAATGGCATTTTTTACAGAACTAGAACAAAAAATCTGAAAATTTGTATGGAGACATAAAAGACCCCAAATAACCAAAGCAGTCTTGAGGGAAAAGAGCAGAGCTGGAGGAATCAGACTCCCTGACTCAGACTATACTACAAAGCTACAGTAATCAAGAAAATATGGTACTGGCACAAAAACAGAAATATAGATCAATGGAACAAGATAGTAAGCCCAGAGATAAACCCACGCACCTATGGTCAGCTAATCTATGACAAAAGAGGCAAGGATATACAATGGAGAAAACACAGTCTCTTCAATAAGTGGTGCTGGGAAAACTGGACAGCTACAAGTAAAAGAATGAAATTAGAACACTTCCTAACACCATACACAAAAATAAACTCAAAATGTATTAGAGACCTAAATGTAAGACTGGACACTATAAAACTCTTAGAGGAAAACATAGGAAGAACACTCTTTGACATAAATCACAGCAAGATCTTTTTTGATCCACCTCCTAGAGTAATGGATATAAAAACAAAAAATAAACAAATGGGACCTAAGGAAACTTAAAAGCTTTTGCACTGCAAATGAAACCATAAACAAGATGAAAAGATAACCCTCAGAATGGGAGAAAATATTTGCAAATGAATCAACGAAGGATTAATCTCCAAAATATATAAACAGCTCAATATTAAAAAAACAAACAACCCAATCCAAAAATGGGCAGAAGACCTAAATAGACATTTCTCCAGAGAAGACATACAGATAACCAAGAAACACATGAAAAGCTCCTCAACATCACTAATTATTAGAGAAATGTAAATGAAAACTACAATGAGGTATCACCTCACACCAGTTAGGATGGGCATCATAAGAAAATCTACAAACAACAAATGCTGGAGAGGGTGTGGAGAAAGGGGAACCCTCTTGCACTGTTGGTGGGAATGTAAATTGATACAGCCACTATGGAGAACAGTATGGAGGTTCCTTAAAAAACTAAAAATAGAATTACCATATGATCCAGCAATCCCACTACTGGGCATATACCCAGAGAAAAGCATAATTCAAAAAGACACATGCACCCCAATGTTCAGTGCAGCACTATTTACAATAGCCAGGTCATGGAAGCAACCTAAATACCCATCGACAGACGAATGGATAAAGAAGATGTGGTACATATATACAATGGAATATTACTCAGCCGTAAAACGGAACGAAATTGGGTCATTTGTTGAGACGTGGATGGATCTAGAGACTGTCATACAGAGTGAAGTAAGTCGGAAAGAGAAAAACAAATATCGCATATTAACGCATATATGTGGAACCTAGAAAAATGGTACAGATGAACCGGTTTGCAGGGAAGAAATAGAGACACAGATGTAGAGAACAAACATATGAACACCAAGGGGGGAAAGCGGCGGGGGGTGGTGGGAGTGGGGGTGTGATGAATTGGGAGATTGGGATTGACATGTATACACTGATGTGTATAAAATTGATGACTAATAAGAACCTGCTGTATAAAAAGATAAATAAAATTCAGAACTTCAAAAAAAAGATTCATTCGTATCGCCTAGCATTGTAATAATTTTATTCATTGCTGTTGTAGTGTTGGTATTTCAATGTAGGACTGCGCTACCACTTATCTACCTGTTTTGCTGTTGATGGACATTAGGGCTGATCCCAGGCTTTGGCATTGTGAACTGAGGTTGCTATCAGCATCCTTGTCTGTGTCTCCTGGTGCACTGGGCAGATGTTCTGGCTTCTGTGAGCTGAACTTACTTTGTGCTAATGAGATTTCTACCTACCTGTGACCATAAAAGGGAAAACTGATAAAGACCCTGGAGTTTGGAAATCTGAAGCTGTGGATCTTGGTGTAGTGGATTGACTCCTATTCATGAGAAATTTATATTTAAAAGGACTGAAAACCCAGCAGTTTTCTTAAATGTCAGAATAATCCTGCTGTTATTTTAAATGCATTTAAAATTCGTTTAACTGGCAAGAAGCAGCCTTAAGAGCCTTTTTATTTCAAATTAATATCACCTAAATGTGAAGACCTCTGCTTTGTGACTAACAAAAACATTTGCCAATATTCCAATTGAGACAGTTTTGCTTTCAGCCAAAAATCAGAAGTTTTTTGAGCTGGGAGAGATTTTTTAGAGACACTAGTTCAACTCCCTCGTTTCATAACTCAGTAACTGAAGTCTTCTCGAAGGTCAAATGCCTTCCCAAGGTCATAGTTAACTAGTTAGTATAGCATCAGGACCATAAGAGGACTTTCTGACTTCCAACCTTATATGTTATTAAATTCCCCCAAATATTACATGAAGCCACCTTTCAAACTATGGAATGTGTAGATGACTGAGAATGTTATTCTGCCATTGTCACCATCATTATATTTGACTATTAATATACTTACCTAAGCACGATCCCCTCTGCCTGATTTTCCTGGCATCCCATTTTTACTAGAGGTATGGTAAGATTGTACATATGCTATGGCCATGGTGCAGTGGTCAGTTTTTTGGTAATATTTTGATCCATCTGGCAGCAGATGGTTATAAATTATAAGATTCCTGCAAGTCACAGCTCTGTGTTTACCGTAAGCAGCCATTACTGGCTACAGAACAGAGGAGCACTAGAGATAGTACCTCTCTGCAAACTCTACCACTGTGATTCCCAAATGCCAAGTCTGAGATGTGGTACTGGCTTGAGATGGCATTTTTCTTGATCTGTGGTAAGGCGAGAAAAACAAAACAGCAAAAAGTTTTCCATAAAATTAATTTTGTTCAATTTAAAGGGAACCTTTTATGCTGAGATTTGTCTTTCCTACTTCTTCTGCATTAAATGTATTTTTATGGTGTTTATAGTTTAAAATGTTTTTGAGGGCAGTGCTTACAACTGTTTTATTCACTATCATACACTCAATTCCTAGCATAGTGCTTGACATAAAACAGAGACTCAAAAAATATTTAAATGAGTGAGTAAAAAGTAAATAACCCTAGTTTGGACATCAGTTTTTTGGGGGAGGATTTTACTAATCCCTGAAGTCTAGAAGTCTGATAAATTTCAGATTGTCACTCTTGCGTAGCGAGACAAGACATCTAGTGTACTAGATGGAGTGTCCCCCCCAAATTGGCATCTACCTGTAACGTCAGAATATGACCTTATTTGGAATTAGGGTCTTTGCAGATTCAATCAAGTTAAGGTGAGATCATAATGGACTTAGAGTGGGCCCTTATCCAAAGACTGGTATCCTTATGAAAGGAGGAATATCTGGACACAGAGACACAGGGAGAAGGCCTTGTGATCTCAGACACCAGAGGGAAGAGACTGCAGTAATGCAGCTCCAAGATAAGGAATGCTGTCAACTACCAGAAACTGGACCAGGCGAGAAAGGATCCCTCCACCCAGCCCTCAGCCTTCAGAGGGAGATGGTCCTGCCAACACCTTGATTTTGGCTTTCAGCCTCCAGACTTTGAGAAAATAAATTTCTGTTGTTTGAGCCATCCATTTCATGGTACTTTGCTATGGAAGCCCTAAGAAACAAATATATCTAGGAGTCCAGCCCAGTGGATTTGGTGGGAAATAGAGGGGAAAAGAGCAGGATTTCTAGGGGTTAAGTGTGTCTCCTACAATCTATTTTGGGGCAAAAAAGAGAATTCCCACGCTGATTCTTCAGGGTATAATTAATGACTATAAGTATAGGGGTGTCATCTGGAGGATACTTTTCTATTTTTATTCATGGAAGATTCAGGGGGAAATGCTTTGGGATGATGTAGGAAGGATATTTGTTAGACATGAATCTTGATGGAAAGAGGTATTAGGCACTTGTTAGAACCCAAAATGGATTTCTAAAAGCTGGGCATAAATCAGTTTTTACAATTAATATATTCTAAATGTATTAATATTATAGGAGCCCACTATTTAAAACAATTTTATGATGAATTCATATAAGAGAAAGAACAAAGAAATATTTATAGCCTAATATATAATTTATATACCTAGATTTTCTTTTGTTTTAAAATTAATTAATTTTTATTTTTGGCTGCATTGGGTCTTTTTTGCTGAGTGCAGGCTTTCTGTAGTTGCAGAGAGCAGGGGCTACTCTTTGTTGCAGTGGCAGGCTTCTCACTGTGGTGGCTTCTCTTGTTGCGGAGCACGGGCTCTAGGCGCGCGGGCTTCAGTAGTTGTGGCTCATGGGCTCAATAGCTGTGGCTCGTGGGTTCTAGAGCACAGGCTCAGTAGTTGTGGTACACGGGCTTAGGTGCTGTGCGGCATGTGGGATCTTCCTGGACCAGGTATCAAACCTGTGTTCCCTGAATTGGCAGATGGATTCTTAACCACTGCACCATCAGGGAAGTCCCTAGCTAGATTTTCATATATCCCATTTGCCTGAAACAAGAACCATCTATACAAAAGAAGAAAGTAGGTCAATTTTAACTAAAGCTTAAAAAAAAAAAAAGATAATGCCCTATTTACTGAGCGTAAATGGTGCCTGCATATAAAAGCTTAATAAATACTTGTTGAATGAATGTCCCAGGTAATTTATATTGTTACTTGAAGTGGTGGGATTACATGGCTTCTATTTTTTGGTCTAATACTTCATTGTTGTGATGACAAACACATCTCGTTTATTTCTGTGAGGCAGGTTGTGAGGAATGAGAAAGAGACAAAGAATTACAGGATAAAAAAGTGTGCACTAAAATCTGAAAAGTTATCAAGCCATATCTATAAAATAGACTACCTAAAATGATAGTGGTAATCTAAACTCTTGATAGAGTTCAGATGATAAGTTTGTGAGGGAGGGGTGAGGCCTTAGAGAGCTGAGAAGGTCTCATCCTGTCAGTGAGCAGGGAACATATGAATTCTGTTTGGCCACCTGGGGCCCATTTAGTACACTCGAGTACTAATTTGCTAAATGGGTCCCTCATAGTAAAAATGAATGAGTAAATAGTGAGCAATTTAGGGATGGTAAACCACTAGTAGCTCAAGGGATATAGAAATGTGAAACTATAATTATATTCCTTGTTCATAATGTACTAACTACAGGTATTACATTGTATATTGCATCTTTCTGAGTTTATTTCTGGACACAGCTGAGCCCTTAACAATTCAGACTGAAACCAATCCTGCTATCAGTTCATGCTTCCATTAAAATTCCAACTGCTTATATTAGAAAAAAAATTCCAAAGATGGTTTCTTTTATCTTGGATCTAAGGATGCAAACAGGATTAACCTAGATGCAAAACACAGCAAGTCAGTTATAAATCACACAGCATAAAATAAACTGTGGCAGTAAATTGAAAATTATGTTCTCTTTTTCTATACTTAGCTGTGAAAATATTTTAACAAGTTGACATCAGGGTTTGCAACTTTTACATCTGTTGTTTCTTTTCGGGATTATCTTTTAGCATTTGAAGATGTGGTTCTTTTAAAAGTGTGGCTAGTCAGAAATGTGGTATCAGATTGTACATTTGGAACATTTTAAAGGATGGGGGCCATTTGTGAGTTATGTGGTTTCAACATAGTGGCCTATTCCCCACTCTACTTTTAAGTAGGAGAAGCTGCAATTTCTTGGGTGTCTAGAAAACATTGTCCTTAACTGAAATCCTTTTCTTATTCAGAGAAATTGTACAGCGTGGGTTGGCTCGGACGGTCTGGATGGTGTTCCATGATACCAGTAAACTCCCAAGTACAAGTTTCATTGCCCTTATCATTGTCTATTATCAAAACTCTGAGGTTCCGGTTGATCTGGTGTTCAGGGGACTGTATATTTTTATGAACTCTCATTTCTTTCTCTCTTTCATCTCACCCCCAAGTTTAGTAACTTTACTGAAGGTGTTTGGAGGTGGAACCAGGGACGTATCACACTGGGTATCCTTGGTCGTCTGCTCTCCCCTAAACTCTGATTGCTATTATTTTTGATACAATGGAATATGACGTCGTTTAGATTATAGACACTATGCCTGAAATAGTTTCTCTGTGTAGAAATTATAATCTGCATTCTCCCCCCGCCCACAAAAAAGGACCCACTGTTTTTTGAGGCTGGAATATACTTCCTTTTTCTTCATGTTGAGATACTTGAACATAATTCATTATTCCCTTTCTCCTCCCAATTTAGTAATCACTAATACCAAGTCTGGCAGGTGTGTATGAAGACTCTTCAACCCCTCCCCACTCCAGTACTCTGTATACTGAATTCTCTGACCAATGCTTTTTCTTTAATTTTTCCCCCTTGGAGGAGGTTTTCTGGTTACAAATAACTTCAAGGGGTAAATACAGTTCCTAGAGGATGAAAAGGCAAGAGTCGTGGTGATTGTGTAAAACTAAACAACAAGACTCAGAGCTTTTTGAGAACAGTGCTATGATTTCTTAGAGAGGATGCAAATGGACATTGGGCCAATGGTGACAGAATTTGATTAGAACAAACTTCCCTTGAGTTTGTTACATTAGCTAAATAAAAATAACTCTAGAAAACAGATACATGAGAATTAATATATATTTCTTAATATAGAAAAAATTAAAGAGGTTTATAGGAAGTCAGCTAAGGAACTAAAAAATATAAAGAAATGTAAATAGTCTGTGTTTTAGTGCTGAAATTTAACGTTGTCTTTGTTTTTTAACCTTATTAAAGTAAGGCTAAATTAAAATACTGTTCTTTTCATTTCTAGAATAGTTTGTGTTAGGTGCTACTCAAGGTACATATGGATTAGGCAGCTGAAATACATCTTCAAGATCATTACCTCTTTCTCTGCCTCTTTACTTTCTTTCAGAGACTTATCCTTCAGCAAGTACTCAGCTTCATTTGTTCCAGAAAATTTCATCCAAAGTGAGGTCTCTATTGTTGGACTCCCTAGACTAGGTCAGTTCTCTTGTTTTATTTTTGCTTCTTCCCATGGCACCTAGTATTTTCCCCTCCTCCACATCCCTCCCACTTGTTGAACCTCTTTCTTGCTACTCTATAAGCTCTGTGAAGGAAAGGACAGTATCTGATTTATTCAATTGCTGTAACAGAGTACCTGGCATATAATATGTTTATAATTATTTGTTAAATTAATTGACTTGACTATCTTATGTCTCTTGGGAGAACTTGCATTCTTCCTAATTTAAAAAATGTAACTCTGTGCTGTTGATTGAATTGAAATGGAATAAACATTTGTTTCATGAGACCAAGAGGTAATACTTCAAAAGAAAAATATAAAAAATCATTTTCAGGAATTTCAAGAATCAAGATAACTATATATTTTTTGGTCCTGTAACTTCCTCCATTCCTCTTCAGTGAAACTGTGTAGACAACCCAAGTACAACTTTCCCTGCCCTTACTAGTTTCTGTTATTTCAGCTACAAGTTCCAGTGTCTCCGTTTCTCTCTCCTTCCTCTTTCCTCAAACCCCCCCACCCCCAATTCACCCCCAAGTTTAGTAACTTTATTGAAGTTAAGGCAGGCCCTGGATAGTATGAAGTTGAAAAAGTCTCATATGTGAAAATCCAGATTTATAAAACAATGTGGGGGAATAGTAATTCAATTTAAAAATTTACTAAGTTCTTTCAAATAGTATGCTATTCTAATCTAGCCTACAATATTGTTTCAACTGACAAGAAAGTGCAACTTTTCAGACCGTAGCCGTAGAATATAACTTTTTCTGAATGTTGAAAGAAAAAACAAGGGAAGGCGTTAAGAGAGAACATACAGGACCAGCCCATCTCATATCCCACCGTGTCTCCATTCCAGCGTTTCTTCTACTTTCCATCGCTTTCTGTGTCATTAAGTTACTTCAAACCTTAAGATCAACAGGGAAAATGAGATCTCAGCCCTTTGCCTTTTTCCTTCTCAGATGTAGGAACTGGAGGATCGGGTCAGGGCTGCACGATTTCCACTAAGCACGTTCAATGAGTGGTGGAGGTGAAGACCAAAGGCTAGGGACCTTTGTACCATTTAGAGTCCCTCAAAGCCCTCTGTTTTAATCAGCCGGAAAACCAAAGTCTTCTGGGGAGCGGGAGTGGGCGGGCTAAGTACAAGTTAATGAACAAGAACATTCCCGGGCACGGAGTTCAACAGCAGAGGGCAGAATACCCACTGTCCAGAGCACACGGCTGGCTGCAAGGAGGGGCATAGTTTAAGGATCTCTGGGGCTTGTAGTTCACCACGTTTCCTTCGGACATGCCCGTCCGCGCACTGGAACTACAACTCCCAAGGTGCACCGCGTGCATCTGTCGTCTCTGCCTCCCCCTCTCTGAGGCTCGTGCCGGAACCTCCCGGGAAACTGCCCCCCGCAGCCCCGCCCTCGTACGCCGTCCCGTTTGTTTACCCTGAAGCCCCGCCTCACCGTCGCCCTCCTGCTCTCCCCTCTTCTGCCTGGAATGCCGTCATGCAGGTGATGCATATTCATGAGGCCCGCCGAGGAGCTCCCGCCCTGCCCGCCTCCCGCCTTCCCGCTGCCGGCGCGTGATTAATATTCAATAAGCCCAGCTTCGCGGCGGGTTCGCCGGGGTGAGGCGGAGGAGTGGGCGGGGCCTGCGCTCGGCGCCCACGACCCGGGCGGGGAGGGCGTGTGTGTGTGTGTGGGGGGGGGGGGGGCGGTGGCAGCCAAGCGAGCGGGCGCGCGGGATGGAACACCGAGACACCGACGGAATGCTCCGAATTGCCACATAATCCTCTGGAACGGCCGTGCCGAACGCCATTGGCTTCTCCCTTCTCCCCGCGCCGCCGCTGTCTCCCACCTTCGCCTCCCCGCCTCTCTCTCTGCCCGCTGTCTCCGGAGCTGGGGGGGAAGCGCGAAGCCCCACTGCAATGGAGCCCGCCGCCGCGGCTACGGCGCAGCGACTCCCAGAGACCAGCAGGGAGGACCGAGCTCCGGCTCCGGCGGCGGCTGCAGTGGCGGCCGCGGCCGCGGCGGCTCTGGCGGCGGCAGTCGGGGGTGGCCGGAGCCCGCAGCCCGCGCTGACCGCGGCGGCCCCGAGCGGCGGGGCGCGGGAAGAGGCCCCCGGCGAGGCGCAGCTGGGGCCGTTGCCGGGCCGGCCGGGAGGCACGGGTCGCAGGAGGAGGCGCGGCGCCCCCCAGCCCACCGCTGGCGGGGCTGCCCCGTTGCCTGGGGCCGGCGGTGGCGCCAACTCCCTGCTGCTAAGGAGAGGGCGGCTGAAGAGGAATCTGTCCGCGGCGGCCGCCGCCGCCTCGTCGTCCTCGTCCTCGTCGTCGTCCGCGGCTACCGCCTCGCACTCCCCCGGCGCCACCGGCCTCTCCGCCTCCTGCTCGGCCTCGGCGTCGCTGTGCACCCGGAGCCTGGACAGGAAGACGCTGCTCCTGAAGCACCGGCAGATGCTGCAGCTGCAGCCGTCGGACCGGGACTGGGTGCGGCACCAGCTCGAGCGGGGCTGCGTGCACGTCTTCGACCGCCACATGGCCTCGACCTACCTGCGCCCGGTGCTCTGCACGCTGGACACCACGGCCGGCGAGGTGGCCGCCCGACTGCTGCAGGTGGGCTACAAGGGCGGCGGCGTGGTAAAGGTGCTGGGCAAGGGACACCCCGACGCCGGTCCCCGGCTCCCGCCCGCCGAGTCGCGGGACTCGGGGCCGCCACCCGGGAGGAGCGGACTGGCCGCCGTCGGGGGGCCGCAGCGCGCTCCTCCCGCCGACCTGCCGCTGCCCGGCGCCCCGGACGGGTGGGCGCTCCGCGCCTCCCGCGCCAGCCCCGCGCCCTCAGACTCCAGCCTGGGCGAGCCGGGCGCCTCGCGGCTCCTGGATGGCGCGGCCGCGGGCCCGGCCTCCGACACCGAGAGCTTCAGCCTGAGCCCCAGCGCCGAGAGCGTGTCGGACCGGCTGGACCCCTACAGCAGCGGCGGCGGCTGCTCGTCGTCGTCCGAGGAGCTGGAGGCTGACCCGGCCCCGGTCCGGACCCCAACGGGGGCTCCTGGACAGCCCCGCCTGCCCCGACTTGGAGCGGGCTCCCGGCAGTCATCCCCAACGGCCTCCCCACCTCCGCCGCAGCCGAAAGCCCAGAGGGGCGTCGAGGGCCCAGGCGGCGCCGCCCGCGATCGGCCGCGGGAGGAGAAGGTGTCGGCAGCAGCGGCCCTCAGCCGCCCCCCGTCGACCCAGGATGGGAACGGGGCGACCGCGGAGCAGGCACCTCCACCGCCCACCCTGTACGTGCAGCTCCACGGAGAGACCACCCGGCGCCTGGAGGCGGACGAGAAGCCGTTGCAGATCCAAAATGACTACCTCTTCCACCTGGGCTTTGGGGAGTTGTGGAGGGTGCAGGAGGAAGGCATGGACTCGGAGATCGGCTGCCTCATCCGCTTCTATGCAGGTAAGATCACCTGCACTTTGACGCGTAGGGAATAAGCACTTCCAGGTCCCGAGAAATGTTTGGCCACCCCGAGAGTCAGCGCGGGTCCTCGGGAGTCTCTGTTACTTCTCTACAGCTTTCAAGTACGATTTGTGTGATACTAAATTGAGCAGTTTTAAAATCCGCGAGCTTTTGTCATTCTTGGGGGCTCCGAGGTTGGGAAGCAAGCTGGGAGAGGTGGCAGGGCCACCAGGAAGCACAGGGAGCAGGCACTCCTGAAAGAAGCAGTGGTGTCTTTAACAGTGAAGGTGCTGCCTTCGGACTTCTGTTCACCGGTTTGTTGGGTTTGAGGCAGTTTGGGATTTCAGGTAAACATCACGTGCACGTGATACCTACAGAGGAAAATGACCTTGAGAAACGCGCTGGAACACCCTCCCTCCGTCTGACTGTCCGCGGCTTGCCCTTCCAGCCCGGGAGCTCGCTCCGCATCAGCTGATGCTGCTCGTTTGCCCACTTAGTCCTCGATGGAACCCAGCAGCTGCGGTCCTCTTTAGCGATACTTTTCTCAGCGCTTTTTGGCTTTATTTCAGTTTCCTCTGTAAGTTTGATTCTTGCGTCAAAAGTGATTTTGCCTATTTCTTTCTCTCAGTTTCTTACTTCTAGCCTTTATAGCCAGAACTGACCATTGCGATGTGACTTGCAATAGGGATATATAGGAATCACAATACGACTTGAGGGTGATCTAAAATCTTCCTCATTTTTTTTTTCATTTCTAGATTAAAGGTCTTAAAAGGAGAGTTAAATCTTCCCCAGATTTACTAAAGTACGAAATTACTTCCCCACCTAGGTTGTATGTGGTGGTGGAAAAATAATCACACTTGTAATTTCATTAATCTGTAGCCATTCTTTCTAACTTAATGTTTTTGGTCCAACTTGTGTCCCAGTTTAGTCGGTTTGAATGAAAAAATTACTCACACATTGAGATATGTAAGACTGGTAGCATTCCTGGTGAGATGTTCCTTTATGTTTAATTGAAGTTTTTCTGTAATTCAAGTGGATTTCTGATGGATTTTTGCTTCGTAAAGAAAACCGTATCATAATACAACAGCATTTGTAATATCTGAAGATAATATCCCAACCGGATGACAAGCCTTTAAAAGCTTATGGCCTAGAAAATAGGTGATTTTTTTTTTCATGTAGGAGCAACAACTATATCATTTTCTCCTGTGGCTCATGTAATTTGTAAAATACTGTTATTTTACAAAAGCAGTAAATGGTAATAACACTTGGAATGAGAATATTTTCTTAACATGAGAATGTTAAATGCCCTTATAACCAACCAATTACATTGAAGGAAGTATATATAAAGCAAGGGATATGTTAAATAAGCAGTATTGAACATATTTCTTATAGAAAGAGCTCTGCATCCCTTCTTTTCCTCATGACTGAATTGTTGATCATGATAAATGTCCATGGGAAGGGTTTTAGGTGTCCCAGTCATGACATTTAAATCTTTGATTCCCCTTGATTTTCTCTTCGAGTGTGTCTAAAATGTTCTAAGTGGATGATATATAGGTTTTTTAAAAAAACTTATCTCAGTATAAAGGTGACAAATTATCTTTCTGGTAAATCGCAAATTTCTGGTGTGCTCATTTTAATCATTTTGTTTCGTTCTTTATGAAAAGCAGGAATTGTTGCTTCATTCTGAACTTATTTGCTTTATTTCTATATGCACAATATAAATACACATATACCTCTGTGAGTATGCTTGTAAAAGTAACTAATTAAATGAGGAAGCCATACAGAGCATCCAACCTGTTCTTGAATATGAAGCTGGTATGCAGGTGTCCTAGAAGGAAGATGCCTGATTGTTATAAAGGTATAACAGTTTTTATAAAGATGTTATAAAGATGTCTAATTGCTTATTTTATAGCAAGTTGAGCTTATTTTAAGCCTAAGAACATACCAAATGTCTGTGTTGATATTCATTTGTCATAGAACAAAATTTACCATATAGTGAGTCCACTTGAACTTTTGCAAGGAAGTTTAGTTACTGATGAACAAAAGGGCCTTGTTTTAAGGTGGTCTCACTCATCACCGGAACATTATCAGGACTTCACATGTAGCACAGGTTTGCACCAAGCTGGAGGAGATTCCTAGAAGTTACCCCTGTGCTGCAGTGGAATGTATGACACCCAGCAGGAAAGTGGCATGCTTTGGTAGTAATTCTTTTCCATAAGAAGAAGAGAATTAACGTTTGTTTTATATGAGATCCTTAGAGGGGGTGTTTTCCACCACATTCGTTTTTATAATGTTACATATAACTTACTCTTAAATTTATTGCTGCATATCTTTTTGTTTATTCTGTGTATGTGGAGTTAAGGATAGACTAGGAAGTTGCTTTTGAAGGCTTTTGAATATTTTCCTATATTTAAATTGAGCTCGTTATCTGTTGTTTATCTAGTTTATCTGTTTATAACTGGAGAAGTTCTTGTCCAGTGGAGAACTTTCATTCTCTTGAGGTCACCTTTCAGTTAAATTTTAGTATTTATAACCTGGCCTAAGTTATTCTTAAAAGGCTTTGAAAGCCATTTGTGGTTGCTTTGAATATTTAAATATTTATTTAGGTAAAGTAAAATGGAAGTCTTTAATGAGCTATAAAAGGCTTTGGACAAAAGGTACTATCTAATTACAGAGTTGTTGAGAAAAACTTAGTTTGAAAATTGTTGCTCCTCTGAAGCAACCATTCTCTTAGCTAACTTTAAATAAGAAAAAATTTAATTATGGCTCTATCTGAAGTAACTTGTGTGAAGTATTAAGTATATTAGGTACATTAACATTTAATTTTCCTTTAAGATCAGCCATCTTAAATTTTACCTGAGAGTAATTTTAGGTGAAAAACAATTCAAGAATTTAGGTTACTCGACATAGGTTACGGACTTAAAAACGTTAATGAGGTTATGTTTTGGACTCCCTGGAGGCGTCTGAGTCATTAATCAAGGGCAGTATTAAACTATATTTTTAATATTTTTGACTCTCTTCTACTGCCTTTTAGCTTTAGTCATCTGGCTGTTTCAGTTTAAATTGTAATAGTGGGAAATGATGTTGACAGAACGGAGAGTACACCCACTGTGGCTCGTGAATCTTGGACAAGATATTTTTATGTTTGACTTTTTGGGATTGCTCAGGAGAACGGACTCCTTACCCGCTCATATTTCTTCTCTTTTTCTCTCTGGGATGATCAAACCGTACATGGTTTCCTACATGGAAACCAAGAACGGGTGGTTCGGCATTAAGCTGTAATGTTGACGAGAAGTCTCTTATTACTATAATTGCAGCAGTATTGAGTAACGTGGTATGAACATGTGACACCAGTGTGCGCTTAAGCAGTCCTTTCAAGAACAGAGGGTTTAATTTTATTTTTGTTGCTTTTTGTATTTAAATTTTATACTTGTTTTTGATGTAAAGTGAGTGCTGTCTTGTCCTTCATAACTGTGGTTTGATAACGTCTATTAGTATGTTGGGTTTATTATCTTCAAAAATCTTAAAGAGCTTTCACATAAATTATCTCATTTGTCCTTTCGGAAACATTATTAGGGAGGAGTGGGTGTCAAACCTCTTTTCAGATAAACTGATGCATAGTTTTGATTCTTGCTTGTGGTTTTTCAGTTCTTGGCAGAGCTGAGAAGAGAGAGTATGCATATTCTGTTATACAATTCATATTACTTTCCATGAATCGAAGTTGAATTTCATTTACACTTGAAGTTTTCACTTGGTTAAAAGCATTCCGAAAATATTCTATTTTTGTTGGTAATGAGGTGATATTATCCTCTAGTCCAAAGTGGTATTCCTTGTGAAATGTGGTTGGTTCTGTTTTTAATCATGCTGCCTTTATAAAGAAGCAAGACTGGCAAATAAATGGACAATATAGAAAGAGTAGAAAGTGTTCTAAATATTCTGGTTGCAAATAGTCTTACATGCATTTAAGTTGGCATGAAATAAAGTTCACCTAATGATGCTTTATTCTCTTGCACACGCCTCATTTGTTAAACTGTAAATCTTCATTGGGTATAGAGCATTAACACTTTATCTGAAAAGTGGATAACTTTTGAGGGTAGTGGTGTGACATTTCAGTTCCTTTAAAACATAGCTTTACTTGTAAAGCTATCGAAAATAGCTATCATGAAAGGTTTGCGTAAACCTTTCATCTTAAAGTAAACTTATTTGTACTTTAGTGATCAGTAGTGCTCTATTGATGTCACCATGCTGTTCATTTTTTCTAATTCATATGTCTTACAGAGTTAGAGAGTAAGCTACTCTGCCTGATTTTCATAGTTATTCCTTAAATGGTGTGTTTTTTAATGCTCATTGAAATAATTATAGGGAGAGGAGATGAGTGTAAATGAGTTTATGAAGTTTCTGGTTGAAAGTTTTATCTTTTTGTGGCTATAAGATTGTTGAAACAGCCACCTTAAATGACTGGTTATCCCAAGATTCTTATTATTTTTTAAAGAGTAAGGCGTTTTTGTTGTTTTTGGTTCTCTTTCTTTATAGAATGATGAATTTGATTTCTTGGTAACATAACGTTCATTGATGTTGTATATGATCCAAGGCTAGTATAATACTTGGCATTTTAGTTTAAACATTTGTTGAATTGAGTTTGAGGAATTTTGTTAAGCAGCTGGTGGTGTGTGTCCTGAATCTTCAGCCTTCCTTCCTGTTAGGGTCCCCAGGGGTTGTGTTAAACACACAGAGGCATCTCTTCCGTGGCAGGAGGTTTTAGATGTGCCACACGCTGTTCATATCTTCTGTTTCACGTGAGTGGAGCTCTATGTGGGTTTTGAGAGAGTTCTCTCTCAGAGGTTTCTTAGAGTTAACAGGTGGTTTTTTTCCCCCCTTTTTCAAAGGCATCTCTTACCTAAACTTTAAGATGAATTTAATGAGACATCTGTCAAATGAGGCGTTTTAGATTTAATGATTTTGTTATGTGCCAGGGTTGAACACGGTTCAGTCTATCTGGACAGGAGAAGGGTTTAATTGTACTGTGAAAGTCGAGAAAAGCCACTCAATAGAAAAGCTTTTCCTTTAAAGACGCCTGGCATTTTGAAAAAGAGAAAAAGATGTTATCAAAATGTCCAAAATAGTCTGGGAAAGTGAAGGCTTTTTTTAAAAGTCCCACTTACTAAACCCCACCCCACCCCTTGATCGCAGGCACCTGGTATAACACTGGTAATGAGGGGTTCTGAATCTACCCTCATGTGCCTCTGCTTCTTGGGCAAACTCTTTTTAATGCTTACCTTTGGTTTTCTAAAGATAGTATAATTAAAACAAAACAAAATCGACCATTTGGATTCTTTAGACATATTAGGTATTTATAACCTAAGTCTCTGTGAGGGGTTGTGTTTGGATTTGTTACGAAACTTTAACTCTAGGCTTTGGAAAATTTTGGTAAACTGAAACTCAAGGGTCTGGAAAAAATAGACTTTAATGGTACTTTGATTAAAGAACATTAGGATATTTGGTTAACTATGAAATAGCAACTCTTTCAAGTTGTGTGATAATTGTACTTTAGAATCAAGAATAATAATAGTTACCGGGTTGCTGAAGTGTAATTACATGTTGATTTAGAGATGGAATAGTTTTGTTATATATATAATATATATGTCCAGTATTCCTTTTAGTATGTTAAGTGAAACGAAGCATAGCCATCCCATAATGCCACATTGATGCTGAAATAATTGTTTCCCTGTTGTATTTTTACATTTGAGATTGCTTTAATAGGTTGTAAAATGTATTTAATGATAGAGTGTCTTATTAAGGTACTAGTCCAATGACCTTTGAGTTTGGAACCTAGAAGTTCTCTTGGAAATGGAGTGAAATACTCTATTTGTAGGTTGTACACATTTTTGTGAGTTTGTAAATGTCAATACTTTAGCAAAAAACAAACAAAAAAAATCCAGAATCTTTGACATGTATTTTCTCAAATGAAGCTTGCTAGAAGTAAATTAGTCTCATTTCCAGTTATGTGAAAGCGTTCAGTTGAAGACTGAATAAAATTTGAAATAATTTGGTTTTGGACCATTTCAATGAATGAATGAAAAAATCTAATTCAAAATTTGAGATACTTTGAATTGGTTGATTTTGTTTTAGTTTTTTCCCCTGCATTCTTTTCGGGCAGGAAGAGTTTTGAATTTGTTGCTGTCTAGTTCTACTGACTCGTACATCTGATGATGAAGAGCAGGTGGAGAGTGAATCTTTTCAGATGTCTGCCTTCATTAATAATATGTTAGAATGTGTGGCGCCTTGTTTTCAAATACGAGGCGTGTTTTTAAATATAGCAAAAGAAAGTACGAACTGTATTTGTTTTCACTGTCTGTTTAATAATTATCTGGATTTCACAATCAGTTCACTCCTGACACATGGTCCAAAGAGTGAAATTTTATGCATAGAACCAGTTTTTGACCTTTTTGTCATGTTTGAGAAATATATTCCTAAGGAATTCTTTCTTTGTTCCTATCCATATATTTTGAAAGCTTTTGGCTCTACTTTAGCACTTGAAGGGGTGCTCCATCTTACGGTTTTTGAGTTTGGCTGATGTATCCTGGGGTCAGGTGAAAGTAACTTTGTTACGGTTTGTAATTTAAAGAAATGGGTCAGAGAGTTGGGAAAGTTGGTATGACTTTGGGCATTCATTTTAACTTATCCTGGGCTTTGATTTCCTCATCAGTAAAATGATGAGCTTGGAGTAGAATAAGTCTAAAATCTCTTCCCACTCTTAACATTCTGGGGCTTCATTAGAGAGCCTGGTCTTCACATTAGAAGGACCAAATGTTGTAGTTGTTTTAAGTTCCGTACGACCTATCCATGGGTTTAAAAACAGCCAAATCTCCAGCTTTTTGTCATGGAGAAAGGAACAGGCTTGGACCTAATACGCACAAGTCAGCCTAAGGTTGCCAGCCAAAGAATACCTTTTTGGAGTCGATTAGGACTAATGATGGAATAGATAGTGTTTGATTACCCTCCCCCTGCCAGCTCTACTCTTCAAAGTAGAATTCAGCACACTAGAGATGAATTTAAAAAAATACGTCCTTTTAAAAGTTGAGATAAGATTCTGTTCTTAAGTTGACTTATAAAGTAGGATACTTTTATAATCCAGTTTATAAACTTTACTGTAGTGATAACTCTGTATTTGAGGGATCCAAATATCGGAAACTTAATGGTTCATTAGCTTTAATTCACGGTGAGCTGTATGTGCCTATCTACTTGTGCCTAGAGTCAGTAGGAGAAAAAGCACATAAAATTTTTTTGGTGTTATTTTTGATTAGATCATAGAGTTTAGGATTCTGTAGAGATCCTAACATCTGTATTTTTATAGATGAGGAAAGCAAGCCCTGTAGAGGTTGAGCGTCTGGTCCACGATCGGTGATAAACTCAGTCTCAGAATTAGGAATAGCACCCAGGATTTTGATTATCTGTCTAGTGTTCTTTTTTTCCCCACACTGAATTTATATACTTACTATCTTTGGATTCTCCTTTATTTTGTATTCAAAATGAAAGTTTAAAAAGTTGAGTGTGCTTCACACATTTGGTGCTTTCTCAATTACTTCAAGGTGTTTCTAGTTTCTTTTCATTCTAATCAGTGTTTATGAGAGGTTACATATCACTTTGACAGATTATGGGCGGGCTTCTAATGGAACAGTTGGATATTTTAATTGCCGAGAGGGAAATTAGATTTCATCAGTGATGTTACCCTTTGGGGGTTTTATGATAGAACTTTAAAGTTGACAGATGTTTGACTGAAAAGAGTTACAGTGCTAGAAAATCAATGGTTATTTGTCCAGTCCTTTAAAGTTGAAATTGTTAGAAGAATGGAAATGTGGAAAACCACTGAATTTTAAAAAAATATTTGGAAGAAAAATTTAAGAATAGATCTTGAAAAAACAATATCCCATTCAGACATGTGTTCATTAAAAAGATTCAGTATTCATAGTATTTTTTATTTCATTTTTTTTAAGAAAAACGTATCTTCTCACAATTAAATGCACTTAGTTTATTTAGGTACACATACACAGCCCTACTTTTATGTGATATAAATTGAAACAACTTAGTTCAGTAATCTTTGGGCTTTTGCCGTTTGCTGGTTTTGGAAGTCTTTATCATGAAATCTGGTACTGCTTTGAATATCTTTGAGAGAGGGAGAGAAATGTCCTGCTCCTGTTAGCAAAAAGACAGTTTGTGTATATTTGTAGGGGTGAGAGAGAGATTCTCTTTTATATTAGGTTCCATTTTTAACTTAATCATTTACCTTAAGTAAAAGTTTTATATGGAAATTAATCTATGGAGTCAATTAATTCCTCAAAGATGCCTGTTCAGTTTTTACTATGAGGAAGGGAACTTGTAAAGTGCAGAAGTACAAATGGGTAAAAATACATTGCATCTGGCATATGGAATTTGTACTCTAGCTGCTGAAGCAGAAAAGAAATTTCTCTTGATGGTCTCTGAGAGAGGTAGTACGGCTGGGGTTAGCTGATGTGCAGGTTTATGTAATAAATTGAATCTCTCCTTCTGGAAAGAAGTAAACATCACTGTAGTTGGAGGAGACGCACTCTCTTCCTTACACACATCCCACACATGTGTACATGATACACTCACACATGCACGCACACAAGTTCTTCACTGAGTGCTGAGGCAGGATGTAATGGGAGGTGGTAGCAGGTGGGTGGGGTAAACAGTCTTGGGGGGAAAAGTCTCAATTAAAAAAAATTATAGTTCTTAATTACGTAGATCATTTTTTTTTCACATTTTAATTGGTAACTTATTTCTCCCATGAATGGCCTGTTCATATCCCTTGCCCATTTTTTTGTTTGATATTTGCCTTTTTCCTCCTGGCTTATAGATTTGTTTTAGGGGCGTATATCTAGGGAAACTAGATATAGATATACTAGCTTTGTTTTGTAAGTCACTATTTTCATCATCCATTTGCACTTTTATGTCAGTCTTTTCCTCTAGGTATTCAGGGTTCTGTGTCATGCTTAGGAAGGGCTCCCCCTCAAGATTTAAAAGAAATTTCCCATATTTTCCTGTGGTATATTACAGTTTTATTTGTATGTTAAAAATTTTAATCTATCTGTTGTTTAAGAAAGATAGGAACGGGACTTCCCTGGTGGCGCAGTGGTTAAGAATCTGCCTGCCAATGCAGGGGACACGGGTTCCAGCCCTGGCCCGGGAAGATCCCACGTGCCACGGAGCAACTAAGCCCGATGCCACAACTACTGAGCCTGAGCTCTAGAGCCTGCGAGCCACAACTGCTGAGCCCACGTGCCACAACTACTGAAACCTGCGTGCCTAGAGCCCGTTCTCCACAACAAGAGAAGCCACCGCAGTGAGAAGCCCGAGCACGGCAACGAAGAGTAGCCCCTGCTCGCGGCAACTGGAGAAAGCCCGCGTGCCCAGCAACGAAGACCCAATGCAGAAATAAATAAATAAATAGATAGATAGATAGATTTTTTTTTTTTTAAAAAAGACAGGAAGTAGGAAAGAACAAACTGTCCCCACACTTTTTATTCAATAATTGAGTATTTCTTTAGTGACTTAAACTGTCACTTTTCCTCAGTTTACGCCTCTTTAAAAAAACTGATAGGCATTTATATCACCCTTACTATGTGTGAGGCACTGTTTTAAGTGCTTTATAAATATTCACTCATTTAATCCTCATAACAACCCTATGAGGCAGGTAGTGTTACCAGCCCAGGGTTACAGGTAGAGAAACTGAGTTACAGGGCAGTTTAGGACCTTGTGTGGATGTGTCAAGCGAGCAAGGCACACGCAGGGTGCAAGCCCCAGCACTTGCTGCCACAGTTAACTAGTGTGTAGCAGCTTGCTTTGCCGAATGTGGAAAGCTTGTCCTTGATAACCTTCTGGGGCCAGTTCGGGCAGATCAGCGCTTGGGAGGCATGGACTTGGAAGTACTTGAGGCTGGGACCTGCATTCTGGCTGTGCCCCTGAGCTCAGAGCTCTACCTCTCTCTCTCCTTCTCTGTGGAGCTGGCCAGTACCTGTGAGCCACACAGCGTTGTTGAGAATATCAAAGGAGACGAGGGCAAGTGCCTAGGACGGCAGGACTGGGTGTAAACCAGGCCCTGGTCTTAGGATGCCAAGAGCACTGATGGAGGCACGAGGACCTAGATTTGACTGGGGGCTTCTTTACTTGATGGGAAACCTATAATGAACCCTGTAATCTCTTTAAGTCTCATTTATTAGAGAGATGTTTAAAAAAATCCATCTCAGACAACTTTGTGAGGTTCAGATTTGATGATATATGTGGAAGTGCTTTGTAAACTGTGAGATGTTACACAAATATAGTGTGGTGGTGTTATTTTTAGCAGTAGTAAATTGCCACAAATGTTAATTAGAGGTAATTAGGGCTCATTAAGGAAGATGGGATATGCTGTTGCTCAGTGACACTGGCAAACTATACACTTTCACTCACTCATTCATTCAATCCAGTAATTACTATGAGTACCTACTATGTCAGAAGTACTTTTGATTCAAAGATGACTAATTTTAATTTTCTAGGATCCCTTGAAATACTTATCGCTCTGAGGGCATGTTTGTGGAAACAAGGGAGCCAACATTTAGAAAACAAAAGTGGAAAATGTTCTAATAGAGGCAGTAGGGTCCACAGATGACTGTAGTAGCAGCAAAGGAGAGGCTCCTGACTCCACTGTGTGAATCCCCGGAAGGCCCTTGAGCCACCTTGAAGGACCAGAGGGAGTAGACTCTTGCCATAATTCTGGAATACTGAATTGTTTGAGGAGCAACCGTAAATTACCAGTAGTTCAAAGTCCAGTCAGACTGAGTTTAGGATTAGTAATTCCACCTTAATCCTTTAAGATTTACCAACCCTTTCTATCTAGGCCTTTTTATCCATTTGAATCATTGGGGCTTCATTTGGTATCATACTTTGTGAGGATCTAAGTTCTGGATTAAGCAAATATTAATTTTGCTTTCTTGAAAAGAAAATGCAAATGTGCACATGCTCAAGGTTGCCCTGAAGCCTGGCAGGGGACCTACAGTACACTTGAAAGACGTTCTCTTATTTCTTTTTCTGAAGCCTGTGAGGGTTTTGCTTTCCTCGGATTTACAAAGATTATGGGAAATGCCGTGTTCATCTTCTGGAGGCAGATACTTTCTTTTAGTTTGATGTCATGTAGACCACATTAATGTAAAATTTGGAAGATGAGGAATTGGTCATAACCTGAGGGTATTCTTAATTTTTTAAAAATAAACTTCCGGGACTTCCCTGGTGGCGCAGAGGTTGAGAGTCCGCCTGCCGATGTAGGGGACACGGGTTCGTGCCCCGGTCTGGGAGGATCCCACATGTTGCAGAGCAGCTGGGCCCGTGAGCCATGGCCGCTGAGCCTGCGCGTCCGGAGCCTGTGCTTCGCAACGGGAGAGGCCACAGTGGTGAGAGGCCCGCGTACCGCAAAAAAAAAAAAAAAAATCAATTTTTTTGGTATAAATTTATTTATTTTATTTATTTTTGGCTGCACTGGGCCTTCGTTGTTGCATGTGGGCTTTCTCTAGTTGCGACGAATGGAGGCTACTCTTCGTCGCGGTGCGCGGGCTTCTCATTGCGGTGGCTTCTCTTGTTGCGGAGCACGGGCTCTAGGCTCGCAGGCTTCAGTGGTTGTGGCTCGCAGGCTCAGTAGTTGTGGCTCGTGGGCTCTAGAGCGGAGGCTCAGTAGTTGTGGCGCACAGGCTTAGTTGCTCCGTGGCATGTGGGATATTCCTGGACCAGGGCTGGAACCCGTGTCCCCTGCATTGGCAGGCAGATTCTTAACCACTGTGCCACCAGGGAAGCCTTGAGGGTATTATTTTTAACTGCCCATCTACTGTCTGGATCTTCATTGGTGAAGGAATTTTTTTAAAAAACCTCTTGTGTGGACTAAGGAAACACAACTCTTAAGTGTTCATATAAGCAAAAATAACTATTTTATCTATGGCTGTAAAATCTGTACTACACTACTATGGTAAGTTAAGTCTTTACTAATGGCCTGTTACAAATTTCTTTTGTTTTAAGTGGAAGGTAAATGTCTCTGTGAAATATTGTCTCATGTAGTAATGTGAATGACAACACTGGAAAAGATCTTTATTTTGCTTCTTATGTTAGTTTTAAATGTATGATAAACACCCTGTTTTTAAAAGAAGTTATGCAGATCCTGTCTGACTAAAGTAAGTCATGCTTCTAATTACAATGAAAATACTTCTAATTCAGACTAATCAACGTTCAGGTTAATTACCTGCCATTGTGTATTTTCCACTGTCATTTGCACCTTTCTGCCCTCTGTGACAATTTTTTACAGAGACCTCAGTTAACTCATTAGAGCAGTATCAACACCCGACAAGCTGATTTTCATGGGGGATATTAACAGAAATGTTAGCATCAATGTAACCATAAGGAGAATAGTTATTAGCCCTTGTGATTGTAAAGTAGAAGCTAAAAATCCCTTGTAGCTAAGTCCTAATAGAGACGTGGTGCTTTTAACCAGAATCTGAGTAGTATTGTCTATTGATAATGATAAATACACAATGACAAAAGTTCTATAAACAAGTATCTTGGAACTGCTAAAGATAATGTCATTGTGAAGATACCACACAGAAGTCCATTTCTGAGAGTAGGGATCATCTTGTAGTCAGTACATTTGGAATGCTTGTTTTATATCTTGAATTGGCTTGCAGCTGCTAATAGAGAATTGGGAGCCGTCATTGCTTCCTGCTTCTATAGATGTTCGTAAGATCTCCCACCCCACCCCCAACCAAACAAAACGATTGATAGCCTCTTGGTTCTAAGAAACTGATAGATTAACACAAGTGGTACTAACCTCTAGATAATACTGATGGATAAAGGGAAGTGGTGGTGTTCACGTATCTTGAAGGTACTATCAAAAGCACAACTATATATACCTCCTTGCCCGGTATCTTTATCTTTTAGAAACATTTGTAATACTGGAGTAGACTAAACCAGAGTTGTGGGTAGTTACTACTTCAGAACCTGGTGAGTGTGATAATTGAAGTGTTACCTCCTAAGCAATAGCTTTGCCAAGCTTCACAGTTGAAAAATGGGTGACAACGTCATGGATATCTCAGGGAGAGTATAGAATCAAAGCACTGGAAAGGACCAGGGGCATCTAGTCCAGTTTCTTACCTAGCGTAGAAATCTGTGCTTATCCAGTCCTGATTGATGGTCATCTGGCTTCTGCTTGTTGACTGCTTGCTAGGTACATTATTCCGGGACAACACTGAGTGGAGATCTTGCTCCTTGAAATGTGATCTGTGGACCAGCGTCATCAGCATCTCTTGGGAGTGTGTTAGAAATGCAGACTCTCAGGCCTCACTTCAGACTTACTGAATAATTGGCATTTTAACAAGATCCCTAGGTGATTTCATTTGCACAATACAGTTTAAGGAGTGCCAGTGTTGGATGAATTGGGAGTGGGAGAGGTTAGAATTGGAGGAGGGAGACCATTAGGAGCTTGTGTGGTTCAGTGAGATACTGAGGGCTAGAACTAGAGGAGTGGAGACAGAAAAGGAGACAGATGTAGATGTTATCCTAGGACTCAGCAGCTAATATAGAAGCTCAAAGATGACAAGTTTGCACTTTGAGTGGTGGGAGAATTGTGGGTCAGTTCATGAAAGTAGGAAGCAAGAGGTTGTGTGTGGGTATCACTAATTAATTCAGTCAAGGTGGAGGACCAGGCACTCTAGTTAGGAGTTGGTGATGTGAGAATGAATGATGTGTCTCCTGCTCTTGATATTTACAAATATTTTGCAATCGAGGATGGATTTTGCTGAGGATGAGTTTGAAATGGTAATACACTTTAAGCTGACAGTAATCATTTGTTTAGCTGGTAAATGGACCTGACTCACCACCCAGCTTCCAGATCTCAGTGGACCCTTTGGCCTTCTACTGTTTATTAAATAAGCAATTACAACAAAACTTGAAATGCCTTAACGAAGGCATTTACAGAGTGCCAAGGGAACCCAGAAGCCTGACAAACCAATTCTCCCTGGAATGCTCTGGAAAGGCTTCCTGAGAAGGACTCCCTGTATGAATGGGAGACTAGCATTGCATGGAAAGGGCATGTCAGGAACTAAAGCATGAATGAAAGGGCAGGATGTGCGTAGGAAATGGGGAGGAACCGGAGTGGTGAGGTGTTAGGTGATGAGATTAAAAGTGGAAGGAGATGAGGCTAAAAAGGAGGTTGGGGCCAGATGATGATAGGGCTCACGTGCTAAGGGCTTGATGTGTAATGACCGGTGGGGCCACTGAGCATTTTGAAGTGGGGAGTGACACGGTTAGATTCGTACTGTCGGGCATTAACTAGCAGCCCGCTGGAGGATGGACTGGAGAGAGACTAGAAACTTGGAGACCGCCTTAGTGGGGCATTTAGTAAACATCTAGAGTGCCCTGTTAGGAGCTGGAGATCTAAAGAAAGAATGGCCTTGCCTCAAGGAGTTCAGCCTAGTAGGAGAGAAAGATATCATTGCAATATAGAGTCCCCTCCTTTGAGGTTTGTACAGTGTGGTTGTTTACCAAGTAGGGAGTGACTCAACTCTGCTGCAGGTGGGGTAGGTGGGAGGTGGTTTAGAATATTAGAAAGAGCAGACCCAGCAGGAGTGGATGGGGTGGCATTTCTGGCAGGGGGACCAAGGGGCTAGATGGGGGGCGTCTAGACTAGGTCAGTGCAGATGAAGGACTACAGGTGTGGGAATTGTTCAGAATGTAGAATTTTTGAGTCTCATCGAATGATTACATGTTGGAGGACAAAGAGTACTTCAGGATTTATTATTCATTCCTGAAGTAATTTGAGTATGTCTTCCACATCAGGAAGTGTGTCACTATAATCCATGCCAGGGATATAGTGTGAACAAGAGCAACAGGGTTTTGTGTGTTAGGATGACTTGGAGGTTTCTAGTTTGGTTGACTCTAATCCCATCAACCAACATGCAGAATGTAGGAACAGGAATTGGCTTTAGGTTGAGGGGGAGAGATGGTGAATTAGATTTTGGATGTGTTAAATTTAAGGTGCCTGAAAGACATCCAAGGTATGTCTGAAGAACTCAGGGATTATCTGTGTTTAGACAGTTGTTAAAGTCTTCAGATCGAGTGAAATTGCTAGATTAAATGGGTTGAGTGAGGAGAGGGCTGAGGAAGCAACTCTGAGGACTGCCTGTATTTAAAAAGTGGTGGTAGTGGATTATGTTGAGTGAAAGAATTCAGGTATAAAAGAGAGACACTATATGACATTTTTATGAAGGTCAGTTAACAGGCAAAACTAATTTTTGGTGACAGATCATAATAGTTGTTACCTTTCAGGGGGGTTATCGATGGGAAAGGCTTGAACCATCTGCTGTTGATAATGTTCTTTGCATTTTTCTGGGTTTTATTTTCCTAGGTATATGCATACACAAAAATTTATTGACTGTACCCTTATGGTTTATGTGCTTTACTCGATGTAAGTTATACCTCAGTAGAAAGAAGGGATGTGGTCCTGAAGGAAGAAACTTGAACACTGTTTTTTGTATCCTGAAGGGAAAGAGAGAGGGGAGAGGCTGAGGGTGATGGACGAATGGATGGGGGAAAGTAAACAAGGGAAAGTCCTGGAAGAAATAAGATGGGAGGAATCAGGAACACCCAGTGGGCGGGAAGAGGGCCACCTGTTGCTTTGAGACTGTTAGGAAGGCGGAGTAAAGATAAAGATGCATTTAACTGACATTCAGGAAGTTGGGCCTCGGTTTGGTTAGTGAGAAGGTAAGGAGAAGCCAAGTCTCAGTATTTACTGTAATATGCTTTTTCTTGAGTGAATCAATCAGCTAATCATAGTTGATACCTTCTTTGGGGAATTTATGACTGTGATTTCAGTCTCACTGAATTTTCTGTAGGGTGATCCTCTCTTAACGGAGGTAACGCATCTGCATCTTCCTGCATGGGAAGGAGAGGGGGGATAGTAAACAAGAGCTGGAGGAAATGATGGCCAAACTCAGGTTGACAGGTTTGGCTGTGCTTGGCAATGGGCAGGTTTGTTTTGATGGCACGGTTTGGGTGCCCTCCTGCCAATCTCTAAGTGTGTCTTTGGGGCAGGGCTTGGGGGCTGGGGTTGGGATGTGTAGGTGTGGAGACATGATGGTCAAAAACCTTCGGAAAAGTTGCAACTTTGACAAAGCTGGGATCCTACCTTCCATTGTGTCCTGTTTCCTTTCTGTTTAAACATCACTTATGGAGTAATAAAACTCCGAGATAGTTGTATTATTTTTCTCACGGCCTACTACTGATACTTGCAGACATAAAAGCTGGTTCTAAAGAATGTGCTTTCCGTTCCTAGACTGTCAAATTGACTTGTGGCTTGAATCTGTTTATAAAGTGAGCATGAAGACATGATAAATTATAAGTTTAGGTAGATATAAATCAGAATGTATAGGGGATTATTCTTAAATAAGAAATACTGTTAAGAAACCATGTTAAACCTATCATTTTTCCTCTTGTTAGTTGTAATAAGTGTTGAATTTCTGTTTCGTGCTCAGTATGGAGCTGGATGCTGAGATTTCAAATTGTGGTTATTGAAACAAATGAAAACACAGTTAGGTTGTTCTGAAGAATATAATTGCCCCAATATTTACTGAAGTCTCTAGATCATCTGGTTATGTTGTATTCCAGTTGCAAAGTTGGTTTTTGTAAATTTTTAATAAAGATGTTTTGGGGAATAAGATAGAAAGTCCTGAGAAAGAAACATAATTGTTAACTCTTCATGTCAAACATGGTGAATTGCCAAACAGCGAACTCCCTGAGGTAGGGAGCCCAGCAAGTTTAAAGACCTGGAGGAGGGGCTTCTGTGGGTGTGGTGGAGGGAGTGAGAGTGTCACGAGGCAGGGCTGGAGAAATAGTCAGGGTTAGATTGTGGTGTGTGCGCTCTGGAGCTGAGTTCTGCCAAGTTCAGAGTGCTTTGGTCATCATAGCTCCTCCCCAACCGCCCTCCGCCTTAAATACAAGACAGGTAGATATGCACTCGTGGTTGTGTCTGGCTGTAAGGGCCTTATAGGCTACAGTTAGTGTTTTGGAATGGATTTTAAGAATAATAGGAAACCATTCCATTGAGTTATCAAACATTATTTAGATTTGTCTCTTTCAAGGACAGGTGCCATGACTATCATTTTATAACTTCCTTTCATCTTATCAATAAGAAGGATAAAGGCAGGGGAAAAGTAACCCTGTCTTTTCTATATTTGCTAAGCCTTCTATTCTGGACACCTAAACAGCCACTTCTCTGTTCTTCCTGTGTACACTCCCCACATGTGCTTTCTTCATCTTTCTTACTTTCCCTGGCCACCCAGGGCTACACAGTCTCTGCACTGGGAACCCAAGATGCTCCCAAATTACATGGGGCCACGGTCTGATAATGAAGGCATAGCCTGTTTTTTTTTTAAACTCGTCTCGCATTAATTTTTACAGAAAGCTTTATTTTACCTTCTTTTTGTTCCAGCCGACCCACTCGTTTTCCCTTTCTTAGAAAGGAAAAATTAGTATCTCTCAGTGAGTGAGTATATAAACTTTCCCTGTTGTACACGCTAACTTCCCCCAGCTCACCCCAGCAGTTAAGCTGTGCTAAACATCAAGCATGTTTGATTGGGGAAATTAAAAAACACCGATTCAGTGTGTTCTCTTGGCACTTTAGCAACAGACTTTCATTTTAATGAAAATGGGATACAGTGTTACAATTTTTATATCCTGTTAGGGATACATTCAGTGAAATTATACCTGCTTAGGATTTCTTTTTCGTACACTTTTTATCCATAAGCAAGAGAGGTCCCGGGGTCATTTGTGCACGAAGTCAATTATTTTTCAATTAAGGGCAGGTTAATTAGTTTCTCTGTAGTTATTATTGAAGCTATTATTCTGTGTTCTCCCTTTTCCCTCTCTTGGTCATCATCTTTTGAATCATTTTCCTACTTTTTTATGAGATCAAGTGATAGTTCGGACACAGGAAAGAGGTAAAAACAGTTCTTTATTTTAGGATTTTGTTGTCATTATAGAAAGTGTAAAAAAATTTTGAAAAGTAGGCAGAATAGTGTCATGACCTCCTGCCTACTCATTGTTCAGCATCAGCAGTCAGCCACCTACTCATGGCCATTTTTGTTTTACCTCGAGCCCCTTCTTCTGCCTAGATTAATTTGAAGCAAAATACTAGACATCATATCTTTTCATCTGTTCATTTCACTAAACTTAAGTATCTCTAAAACATAAGCACTCTTTAAAAACAACCATGATACTGTGATTTTTTTTTTTTTTTTTTTTGGTGGTACGCGGGCCTCTCACTGTTGTGGCCTCTCCCGTTGTGGAGCGCAGGCTCCGGACGTGCAGGCTCAGTGGCCATGGCTCATGGGCCCAGCCGCTCTGCGGCATGTGGGATCTTCCCGGACCGGGGCACGAACCCGTGTCCCCTGCATCGGCAGGCGGACTCTCAACCACTGCGCCACCAGGGAAGCCCGATACTGTGATTTTTGTTTAAAAAAAATTAACGCTAATTCCCATTTTTCAATGGTGTTCAAATTTCCAATTGTCTTAAATTTTTGTTTAAATTATGTTCCAAATGTGGTTGATACCTTTGTGATTTTTTTTTTTTTTTGTCTTTTCAATGTCTTTTCATTTTAGGTTTCCCTTCTCTCCCACCCTCCTCACCCCCCTTTCCCTTGCAATTTACTTGTTGAAAAAAGCAGGTTATTTATTCTGCAGTGTTTCACGTTGTCTGGATTTTGTGACTGCTTTGCTGTGGTGTTAACAGGAGTGTGTTGAGGATTTGGATATATACTTTTGGGGTTTTTTTTCCTTTTGAGTTTTGCTTAACATTTATGATCTTGATCAGGTGAGTTAATTTGGATCATCTTTTGGAGGACTTAGAAAAGAGGTCCACAACCAATGCCATGTGTCACATGTGGCTCACATGTGACCTGTTATGTTTGGTGACATGGTTTGAAATTTTTTCAAATTAATTGCCATCTTTTTTTTTCAAATTAATTGCCAATATTTTAAAGATTCCCATAAAAATCTAGATTTTTGTTTTTCTTCTTTTTCTTCTTCTTCTTCTTTTTTAAATCAGAAGATCTAGATCTTTTAAATCAGAAGATCTAGATCTTTTAAATCAGAAGTCCTGGGCTTCTGCAGCGATGCCCACAGGTGTAGTGATGAGTGGTGACAGCTCCCTCCCTGTCCTCTCCAAGGTACTCTGAGCGCTTCACTCATGTAGGTTTCCTGAAAGGGCTGGTAGGGTTTGTGAACCCTGACTTAGAGCAACAGGAATTACTTTTATCTGCATGGTCTCGCCTACATTTTATTCATGATATTGATAGTTTACTTTTAATCTTTTGCTACATGTTTTACTCTAAGCTGGTGTTTGGGCTATTTTACTAACAATCCATGTTTATTTAGATAAAGGTCAGAGCACCAGCTGATGTTCCCACTGTACTTTGTATATCTATCAGAAGACTCGTTGAGTGCATTGTATTCTCATGCCCTGTGGAAATTGGTGTTTATAGTTTTAGAACCTAACAGAATGCTTGGCATATAGTAGGTACTCAATAAATTCTTGTCAAATGAGTGAAGGAAGAAAGAACCAGTAAACAAACTACCAGATAAAACATAGAAAAAAAAAAAAAAGAAATCATGTAATGCATATCTGAGTTTGAGTTTCAGTGGTATTTGTACCTCTGCTTCTTTCATTAGCATGTATTATCAGAAAGTGGCTGTAATTATGGTGTGTTATACTACACAATACAATTTAGAAATAAGTTCTATATAGATAATAAGAGGTAAGTTGGGGATAGATTTCCTAACAAGGGATTTCAATTTATTTGTGCTTTGGAGAACAGACTAGCTGGGCTTTCTTATTTTGCCATAAGAAGTTGGAATTTAATTTCTCCTTTGATTTGTGTCCTTTGTTAACAAGGACTTGTAGCAAGTGTGCAAAAGGAAAGGAGTTCAGCATGGTCAGTGCACACAGACTTGAGGATCCTTTAGGAGGTGTATCTGGCATAATTTGGTAAGGTTTTTAAACCTGGCATTTGAATAATTTAAAAAATACTGTTGTGTTTTATGGTTTAATAATCTTATTTAAGTTATACAACCTTTAAAAATTATAATTGAGGTTTTTGTCTCTTTCTTGATCTGTGGTAAGCCTGCCTGAACTTTTCTTTCCTTACTGACAGACACCTTTTATAAAAAGTGTGGGTGAGGTCAAGTTCTGTACACTTCGACTCCAGGAGGATACTTAATTTATCAGGAGTAAAAGAACAGGAAAAATTAATACATGTTACCCAGTAGCATGCTCTAGCACAGTCTAAATTCTTAGTACCCGGTGGTAATGTGTGAAAATGTAGTTTGGATGACCCCAAGCCATCAATAAACTGACCTTTCATTAAGAAATTTAGCTCATTTTGCTCTTTAATTGTGAACTGAAAGGAACAACTAACACTATTAAAAGTAATGAGTTTCAGTTTTAAAGAGTCCTTCAGTGGTATTTGTGGGTGGTGAAAAGTGATAAACTCTGATTGAAAGTGTGTGGTATCTTCACATAGTGAGGTTGAATATTACAGGGTAGTGCTGTAATACTGAAAGAAATTAGAGGGTTTTTCCTGTTAGGTGATTTTAGTAAGAACAAACAACAACAATAATATCGCCATCCTGTACGTACAGAGGCTTTATGTTTTTCAAAGCACTTTCAATATTGAAATGGTAATCACTGGATCAAATCTCTGAGACTTTCCTGATTAAAAGAAAAATTCTTAATGTTACTGTTGTCCCTTTAACTCCTGTTTTTTTTTTTTTTTTTTTTTTTAATTAGTTACTGTTAGTAAATGTTAGCTAATGTTTCTTTTTTACATAAAGAAGAATCTTTACAATTTGGAGGAAAACTATGGTTGAAATTGAGGATTTGAAACTGAAATCATATACTAATCTCAAATGAATTGAGTCAGAGACCGACTGTGTCAGAGGTGTTAAATCTAGACAGCTGACCACCGGTTTTATTCCCGGGCCCCAGGGGAGACTATGTGCATGCCTAATGGACTGCTTTATGTATCGATAATTGGAGGAAAGTAGTTGGAAGGAAAACTAAATTTTTTGTAGCGAGGCCTCAGATGTTAGCACTTTCCTGCTGTTGTTAAATAGTTTTTTTTTTTTTTAATGCAACTTGATTTTCTTCTTCCTTTTCTACATACTGCCTGTAACGGCCTTTGAAAATTGTAAAGTAAACATTATTTGAAAGATGTGCTTAAATAACAATTAATTTAGTTTAATTTTGCCCAAATAATTTTAGCTTTGCAGTTTTTTTTCTTTAAAAAAAATAAATTTCTTGTAGCTACTTCAAGCCTGAAGTTGAGAGTAGTATAAAGAAACCTGTGTAACTGTCTCCAGCCTTGTTGAATCTGTTTTGCTGTTTTAAAGATGTAAACCTGCGTACACCTCATGATGTCAGCAACCTGGCACATGCTTTGTGAGATTCATTCCTATGTGTCATACGTTTTAAAAAATTACTTATTATTTTAAAAATTGTTATTTATTATAAGTGGTGGGTTCAGATTTTAAAATATTGTTTGGTGGTACATAACGATGCAGTTTATTTTTGCATTTTGATCTTAATCTAGCAACCTTGCTGAGATTTTGTTAGGTTTAGTATTTGTATGAATTATTTTGTGTAGTCACCCATATCTCTTGCAAATAGTGGTGGTATTATTTGGGGTCTTGTATGTGTAATTTCTTTTTCTTGTCACACTGGCTAGAACTTCTAATACAGTGCTGAAAGAAAATGGTGATAGAAAACTTTGAATTTTATTCTTTAAAGGGAATATGTTTTGCCATTTAATTTGATTTGTTTCTAGTAGATAAACTTTATAAGGGTTAAGAATGGTATGAGAAGTTTGTTTTTAAAATCATGCAAGGAGTATTGATTTTACTGATTGCTTTTCTGTAACCTAGGGATCTTATGGTGTTTATCCCCCCCCTTTAATCTGTGGAATGTGATAAATTATATATTTAGATTTTTCTTATGTTAAGTGATCCATGCATTCTTGAGATTTAAAAAATTACCTTGCTGAATTCAATTAGCTAATATTTTATTTAGTAGTGTTTTATTTATGTTATACAAGTAGAATTGGCTTAAACTTCCTTTCTTGAATTGTTCTTTCCTGTTTTGGTTTTACTCAGAAGATGAATGTTCCCACTTTTTATTTTTTTCTGGAACAGTTTGTATAAGACCCGTGTTATCTGCTAGTTCTTTGAAGGTTTGGTAGAATTTGCTCAAACTTTCTGGACCTGGTAGCTTTTATAGTGGTGTTTCACTTTATCTAATGGTTATAGCTATATTGACGTTTTCTAATTCTTCTGGAGTCAGTTTTGGGAAGATGCATTTTTCTAAAAAACATTTGACATCTGTTTTTCAACATTATTGAAACCTCTATCACATTTTGCAGTGTGCCATCTCTTTATTGTTGGTCTATCTAGCCTTGGGTTTGTAAATACAATATTATTGGTGTTTCGAAAGAACCAGCATTTGGTTTTGTTGAAACTTTTGTTGTTCCCCTCCCCCATATTTAATTAATGTATGCTCCTATTTTTAATTCCATTGATCAATTTTTTAGAAGTTCTCTTTCATTTTATTCCTAACTAAAGTCAGATGTTTAGCTTATTAATTTTCAGCCCTTCTTTTCTAAGACCATATTGTAGTCAGTTTGGGCTGCTATAACAAAGTACCATGGACTGGGTGGGTTATAAATAACAAAAATTTATTTCTCATGGTTCTGGAGACTAGAAGTCTCTGACCAGGATGCCAGTGTGGTTGGGTTCTGGTAAGAACCGTGTTCCAAGATATGGACTAGTGACGACTCCTTGTATCCTCATACATCTGAAGGGGAGAGGGAACTGTCTGGGTCACTTTCTATAAGGGCTAATCCCATCCAGGAGAACTCTACCCTCATGACCTACTCATCTCTCAAAGGCCCTGCCTCCTAATACCATCACATTGGGGATTAGGCTTCAACACAGGAATTTTGGGGGGACCCATAAGTGTCTACAGCAGATCACAAATATCTTTTAATACCACTTCAGTGGCATCCCACAAATTTTGATATGAAATGCATTCGTTTTCATTTGATATATAGTTAAGTTCTAAATATTTTGTAATTTTACTGTGCTTTTTTCTTTATTTTATGAATTATTTTGAAGGGCATTTCAGTGTTTTCAAATACATTAGAATTTTAAAAATCTAAATTGTATCATTTATTTCTAATTTTTTGGCATAATTGTCAGAGAAAGCGCCGGTATGATACTGATTCTTTGGTATTTGTTGAGGTTGACTTTGTGCCCTGGTATGTTTTTATAATTGTTCCATGTCTGCTTGAAAAGATATATTCTACTTGTTGGGTGTTGGGCTATAATATATGTTGTTAGATCACGCTTGTTAGTTATATTATTCAAATTTTCTGTAGCCTTACTAGTTTTTGACTGCTCAATCTGTAATTGTAAATTCATTAAATTCCCCCATTAATTCTGTTGATATTTGCTTTATATATTTTGAGGCAATGTTGATAAATTGCAGGTAAATTCAGAATTTTAATCTCGTTGACTGCATCTTTTTCTCATTGTTGTATAATGACTATTTTTGTTTCTAAAAGTGGCTTTTCTCTTAATGGATATTTTATTTGATATTAATGTGATTATATTAGATTTCTTTTGTTAATATTTACTTTTTTCTTTCTTTTATGTTCTTTCTGTATTGCTGCCCTTCTAAACAGCATATATAGCAGGCTTAAAATGTAATCTGAGAGTCTGAAAATTCAGTCTACTTACATTTCGATCTATTTATTTAGTTTTAATTTTGTGTTCCCCCCATCTTTTTAGGTTTTGATTTTCTCTTGACAGGGTTTTCTTTAGTTCTCATTTTACTTTTTGTTCATCTGGAAGTTTTATAATTTGCTTTATTATTTTAGTGATTATCTTAAAATATTTAACTTGAATATGTGACCTAAAAAGTTTGTAGTCACCATTTCTTCAGCATCCTCTCCTTAAAAGCAAACAACAACAAATAAAGGCTTTAGACTAACTTTTATAATTAACCCTTCTCCTGTCATAGATGTTATTTTTACTAGTGTTTTTGTTCTTTCTTAACTTTTTATCCCTGAAATTAGATGCTACTACTTATTTAGTCAGCACATGTTTAGATTTACCCATAGTCTTACTGGTATTCTAAATATATACATACATAAGGGGAATTTGTTTTAAGAATTCAAGTTTTACAGCCTCATATTATCAAACTCCAGACTTCTTGGGGTTACTTCTTATCAAAAAACATTGGTTACAATATGAAAAAGTATATAGGAGAAAGTATAAGTTCTGGAAATTTAGAGATAACATTTTGCTTAACTATTTAACTTCTTCCTTTCAACTTCTTTCTTCCTTTCCCAGTTTCTCTCTTCCCTCCCCAGTTTCTCTCTTTCCCATTGTATTAGTTTCCTAGTGCTGCCATAATGATACCACAGACTGGGGGGCTTAAACTACAGAAATGTTTTTTTCTCACAGTTGTACAGGTTAGAGGTCCAAGATCAAGCGCGAGATTGTTTTCTTCTGAGGTCTCTCCTTGGCTTACAGGTGGCTGTCTTCTCACTGTGTCCTCACATAAGTCTTTCCTCTGTGCACTTGCAACTCTGGTGTCCCTTTGTGTATCCAAATTTCCTCTTATAAGGACACTAGTCAGAATGGATTAGGGCCCATCCTAATGGCCTCATTTTAATTTAATCACCTCTTTAAAGGCCCTGTCTTCAAATAATAGTCACATTCAGAGGGACAGCAGTTAAGCCTTCAACATACGAATTATGGGGGAACACAGCTCATAATACCTGTAATACTCATCTTCCAACTTCTTCCTTTTGGCAGATGGTTTTTTGACTGCCTCTGTGCAGATGTGTGTTCATTGGGGATGTAGATGTGAATGAGGCAGAAGCAGTTCACATCCTCACAAGACTTCATCTTAGAGAAGTCTAGTGATAATTTTTCTCCTTCCCTCCACCCTCCCCCTCCCTGTGCACACACACACACACACACACACACACACGTACGCTATACTTGTTTTGTGTTCACTAATATAACCACTCTGTTTTATATACATTGAGGCATTGAGGAAAAGTCCTTTACAGTCTTGAAAACCTGGTCCTTACATTTTTATAGCTTTTCTTAGCTCTACTTAGATTCAACTTGTCTCTAGATTTCTGACTACTGAATTTTTGTCTTTTGAATTTATTGCTCTCTTTTCTTTTTCCTGTACTTTTAGCCACTTGTGTGACTTACTGCTGTCGTGTAAAGAATATTCTACAGTTCTAATTGTAGGAGGGTGAATTTCATAGGGTTTCACAAACCACTGGGGTCTTTACTTTCTTCTGCAGTTCATTCATACATTTTTTTCCTGCATCTCAAAAAAAGCTGTTTCTTCCTCCCTTTTAAAAGTTTTAGATCTCAAGTCACCCCATTTTGGTGGCGGGCCTTGGCAGAAGAATGAAAAGAAAGAGAAAATGAAAGGATTCAAGAGTTGATTGTTCAGTTTAACTACTGTTTCTCAGGTATCCCTGGTTCTGCAGGTACCCAAAGTGAGCTCTACATTTTTTTGTTTTGGGTTTTCTCGGTTTGTTTGTTTGTTTTAATGCAGTGTTAACTTCCATTTGATTTTTGAGTACTGCAACTCAGGTGAAGGTGATCCAGAGTGAATCTTGGATTGATTCTTAGAACAACTGCACATCTGACTGAGATGTGTGATAAGTTTTCCCCACTCCTTATCATAAGTCTAATAGGCAGAGTTGGTATTATTATTATGGTTTTAGAAGTAAGTGTGAAGCATACACGTGTTTGTGGGAGGAAGGAGGTAGTCTTTCTCTCTTTGAACACTGTCTCTAAAATAATTTATTTGTACAGGTATGTATGAAGGAGTAAAGGTTGAAGGTACCTCAGAACTTGACCTCTCGGTAAGAGAGAATTTGTACTTCTTAAGGGTGGATTAAATTATTATATCTAGCCAACTTCCTCATGAAATGTTTGTCTAAGAGTAAGAACAACATCAACTCTAGGGACGAAATGGGGAGCATGTAAGGGAGAGTCAGCTAGCCTTGTTACTGCAGTCCTTGGGAAAGGCTTTCATTTGTGTGCTGCCTAATTATACTGTAAAATAAAAGACTGAATCCATTAAATAGCCAGGCCCTTTGTGTAGCTCCTGAATTCCTTTAATTTAGTGGCTGCATAGAAGCTTTATTCAGAGTATTCATAGTCCTGTACTATCTCTCCTGTCTAGATGCCAGGTCCTATTCATGGTGTTCTCACTGCAGGAAGTTCTCACATTCATCTGGGGGTGGCTGAAGCGGGGGAGGGAAAAGATGGGGAGGAGGCAAAGGACTGTGGATCTTTTTCCCTCCATTTCCTGCTTTGCTCCTTAAAAGCAAAACAAAACAAAACCCCAAACAAAAAGCAAACTCAAGAAGATAACTATAAAGGAAATTCTCAAGTGACTCAATGGATTGATAACTCCTGGTATATCACAGAAAAGTTGTGTCTGCCTCTGGTATCTATTTACAAATAGTACTAGAACACCCAGTAAAAGCATTTCAGGTCAGATGAGGGTAGGAGGCATTGGAAGAATAGATGGCAGTGTGTTCCAAAGGATTTATTTCCTTCAACTGAATGTATTTTAAAGGACTTTTTTTTTTTTTTTTTTTCCTTTAAAGAATAGCTCTAAGGTTAGTATTAGCAGTCAAGTTGGGCACTGACACAGAGAAACAAGAGAGGAGTTCAAGTGAACGTCTGAAAATCTAAATGGGGGAATATAAAGAGGCCAAGGAATGCTTTTTATTGCCTCCTTCCGCAGAGTTTTAAAAAAATAAGTATTATTTTAGATTTGGTTTTGAATATGTGACCTTTGATTAATAGATGCTGAATTGCTGCTTATGTTTCCAATTTTAAAAATAGGTATGTATTTAAGGAAGAGAACTGGACTGATCTGGATTTTGTTTTGTTTTGAGAGGCTGGTGGTGGTGGAAAATAAAGGGATGATGAGTATAGATGGACTCTTGAGAGTAAATAAACAGTGCACCAGTTTTGAATTGCCGGGATGTTATCTTGGTTAATGGGTAGTTCTGTAAACCAACAGAAGTTCGATTTTGTTGAGTTTTTTTGCCTAGAAATCTTGATAAATGGAGACGTTATCAGAGGATGATCCATGTTAGAGTCTATTCTTGTTACGTATTTACTGTCTTCTTCAGGACTTTTAGGTATGTGGTGTCATTTCCAGTTTCTGATCTCCTGTTGTCTCAGTAGATCCTTATTGTAGCTGACTATGCAATTAAAAAAAACAAGCCAAAATCAAACCACTGCTCATCTCTGTAAAACCTTCAGAGAAAAACAAGGGGTGAACAATTAGATGAAAACTAAAGGAAAGTGAAGAATGTAGTTGCATGCTGTGCCATGTTTTGTACTGTGTAATAAATTTCTAAAAATTATAAACACAGAAAAAATAGCTATTTAAGGGGTAGGGTAGGAAGAATTCCTGACATATGGAGGCCTTGACTAGATGCATAGGAAACCGAGTAACAGAACCAAGACAAAGAATTGAATATTCAGTAGTTTTCATTGAGAGAAATAATGCAGAATTTTTGTTTTCATTTTTTGGTGAGATGGGAATGATAGTGTGCTGCCACATAGTATTGCATTTAAGTGTATAGTTAGATAACATTGTCTTTGCTACTATGGGAAGCTGATAAAAATGTTTCTAGTTGAATTTGAAGTAAATGTTGCACCAGAGATTGTCTGCATATACTAATGAGTAGGTCTTAAAATAATTTACAGAAGAGAAACAGGTCATATTTTCATACGATATGCCCAAGCATTTTTATTTCCATGCCTCGGGAAAGTAATTTCTGAGATAAAACGGTAATGTTTAAATTAGTTTCTTTCTTTTTTTCATTTCCTTTTTCTTTATCATATTTGCTAACAAATGTTATAATTATTGAGAAACTAGATCTCAGCTAATGTGTATATCCTTTATAGCTATTCATGATGTAATGTTTTTCTTTAGGTTATGTGCTTGTATGAATGACGTGTTAAGTTTTAGATGAGTAGAGGCCAGGGATGCTGCTAAACATCCTATAAAGCACAGGACAGCCCCCTACAACAAAGAATTATCTGGCTCTAAATGTTAATGATGCTGACGTTCAAAAGCCTTGATCTAGAAAATGCCTAAGTAGAGAAAATGGAGATCTTTGGTTTAATCCCATAGAATATACCTGCCTACCAAGAACTTTAAAGGAAGAGGCAGGCTTTTATGGGAAGAACACTGCGATTCCCAAGACTAAAAAACAAACAAACCAATAACTGGAAAAATAATGCCAGGGGAGGCACTTAATTAAACTGAAACAACCTGCAGAGTTGGAGTCTGTTTTTATTTGTTTCTCATACATGTATGTACCTTCTGCTGTGTTTCAGGCATTGTTGGGCACTGGAGAGAGGATGTAAACATGTGAAAGACTGGGCCCTTGCTGCACAAAAACCTTCATTGGCAGTGCCTCGTACAGGTGCTCTAGCAGTGGTGTGTACCAGTTGCTGTGGCAGCACAGAGAAGGAAGGAATCACTCAGCATGGGGAGGCAGAGGGGCCATCTTCCTAGAGGACATGAACTTAAATAAGTGAAAGATGTAAAATTATACTCATGGAGGATGTCTAGAAGATAGTAGGATTTTGCCAGGTGAAGAAAGTTGGGATACCAACAGCATTTTAGGTGGAGGGGGAAACTTGGGGAAAGTGGTTAGTGTCGAGCGGCTGGAATGAAGGCTGCGTTGGAGGAGATGGAAGGAGATGGCGATGGAGTCAGCTTGGTAGAAGCACTGTGTGAAGGACCCTGTCTGCCGTGGTATGTTGAGTGTGGACTTTATTTTGTAGGCGTGGGGAAACATAGGTGAGTGACAGAGGGTATTCGTTTCAGAAAGGTGACTTTAGGGCAGAATAAGAGGGACAGAAGCAAGGAGACCAGCTAGAATGTTGGTTGTTTTAAGTTAATTTGAGAGAGAATGAGGCAATGAGAATGGAAAAGAGGATAAAGGAGATCAAGTTCAGAGTGGCTTAGAAAAAGAACCTACAGGTTTTGGTGAAACTAGGATGAGGACTTGAGAAAAAAAATGTGATTGAATTCTAGCTCCAGTGGAAACGAAGAAATAGAAGACGGAAGTTTGAGGGGGCAAGAGGGAAGTGACTGGTACTAGGGAACTCTGTTTTCACTTACTGCTGAGGCCAGAAAGGTCAAGGATCTTATTTAAGTTCATGCAGGTAGGTTTGTGGCAGTGTGGGAATGCTATTCTGGTCTTTTCCCAGAATATTGCTGTTGAATGTGGCTTTGTGGGCTGTGCCCTCCTGCATGACTGCGGGGTCGCCGATCACGTGGTTGAGGATGTAAATCCTGGGATTGGGCCGCTCCAAAGTACTTCCTCCTTATGCCTGAAACAGAAGAGGCATGGGTGCTTCCAATAAAATTTCAATACAGTGCACTTTTATTTAATCCTTATAATAACATGTTTAGATGGGTATATTCATCTTGAAGAACCTGAGATGTTAGGAAGTCCATGCTTTCCACTTTGGGTATGTTGAGCTTGTTGTCCACAATAGTGTATTTGGAGTTGATCTTTTACTGAAGAGGAGAAGGTACATTATCAGGGACTAATAATTTATTATTAGTTTATAATTTATTATTATTATTTTATCATTTTAACTGGCCCAGATAGATATTGTTTGAGGATTAAAGAGGAACCATTTAGCAAATTTATCCTTAGATGAGGCAAGGTTTGTTTTATGTAGAAGCTCTCTTAGTTGACCTCTGTCCACACTCTGTAACATTGTCTCAGCAAGGCTGGGAGGCTGTTTTCTAGTATGTTTGTATAGTTCTCTCCTACCAACTGAGTTGAATACTTTATTGGCTCCTTCTTCAAAATATGTTCAGGATTTGACTTATCTCCTCAGTTCAAGTTCCATCATCTCGATCCTGGATTTATTATAATAGCCTCTTAATGTCCTATCTCCCTGCTTCCCAACCAAATGAACCTGGTAGAATTAAAGTCAGATCATGACACTGTTCTCAAAACTCTAATGGTTTCTGTCTCAGAGTAAAGGCCAAAGTCCTAACTAATTCCTAGAACAGCGCTTCACTTGAGTTGGGCAAATGTTGAGTTCAACATTTGTTGAACAAATGAATGGCTTCCACTTTAAAGAAACAGAAACTGAATGTTTTAGATAATGCATTATGAGTTTGTACTTAGCTCTACATCAAAAGATTGATAAATGAATACACATTTGTTTTAACGTTAAAGTGTAGTTGTTGAAGGTATTTATGTTCATGTTATGCTAAATGTTTTATCGTTTTAAAACATTTTATCACTTAAAAGACTGATTGTTAATCAACTGGGTCTGTATAAGTCATATAAGAAGACTTATGATATATATATGGAGAGTTTGATTAGAGGAAAATAATTGAGGCCTTGTTTTAATAATAATTAATATGATAACTCTCATGTATTGAGCCTATACAATGTCCCATAGGCTATGTAGACACTTTACGAGTATTGTACATCTGCTTCTGTGCCCTGACCGAAGTAGGAATCATCTATTCACTGCCACTAACAATTTGATCATTGTGTGTAGATGCATTCAGGAATGCGTGTCAGGAAATGTGTGTAGATGCATTCAGGTGCCCTGCGAAGCAGCGGGACTTTCGAAGTTCATTAGTTACTGACTGCAGCATAAACATGGAAACGGGACACGCCATACCCATGTTACTGACTCTCTGGCAGAACTTCACCTTACTCAGGATATGACATTCATGGTGTGACTGTTGTTTACATACCTTTGAAACAGATTAATAAGAGTAGTTTCCTCAAGATAATAACTTTGAAAGTTTGGCATTTTCTTTCTCTGCAGCTTTGCTTAGAGAAATTGACTGTTCTATAAAATTTCTTATCATGGGCCAAAGAAAAAGATACCAGAATGATTTTTTGATGCTCTGGGATTGAGGCTTTTGCTTTTTCTCAAAGTCAGCTCTTTTGGAGTTGAGTTGATTTCCTTGAGCTGTCCCCTATTTCTTTCTTTTTTTAAAAAAATAAATTTATTTATTCATTTTTGGCTGCCTTGGGTCTTCGTTGCTGTGCGCGGGCTTTCTCTAGTTGCAGTGAGCAGGGGCTGCTGTTCGTTGGGGTGTGTGGGCTTCGCACTGCGGTGGCTTCTCTTGTTGCGGAACACGGGCTCTAGGTGCGTGGGCTTCGGTAGTTGTGGCGCACAGGCTTAGTTGCTCTGCGGCATGTGGGATCTTCCCGGACCAGGGCTCGAACCCGTGTGCCCTGAATTGGCAGGCGGATTCTTAACCACTGCGCCACCTGGGAAGTCCTGTCCCCTATTGCTGATTCCCCATGAGGGCTGTGGTGAAAGCTTGTTACAGTCGTGTAACTAGCCCTTCAGCCTGCTGGTCCGGCCCCTCCTGTCCTAACCACCGCAGTTGTTCTTCTGAATGGTTTTCCCATCTCACCTTCTCCAGGGAGAGCGTGCCCGTTGTGCCCTGCTTCAAATAGGGCCTCTCCCTGTGCCTGAGCTGATTGCTCAGCTGTTCCCGTTCTGCCGTGCAATTCCTTTCATCCTTGTGCAACAGGCATTCCCCGTCACCTGTCTTGTCACTCTCGCAGACTGTGCTTGGGGCCAGGGCCAGGCGGTTGTTGTGTGCGAATGCTGGGGTAGCAATAGGGTGTGTCCGTGCCCACAGGAACGCATGCCGGGGTCCTGTCTGTGGGTTTGGCCACTCCTAGAGGTGCAGAGGCTGCTGCCCCCATGCTTTTCTTTTCTGAACTGTTTTTCTACCAGGTATCTGTGTAATAAAATGTGTTTGCCTGTCAAAGAAGGCTTCCTGGTCCGAGGGATGAGTTTTGCAGTTATGCTCAGCGAGGGGAGGGTGCTTTGGAGAGTGTGACCGAAGGGACTAAAACGTGTCTGAGAAACTTAGCCTACTTTGTGTTGACAGTATCAGAAGTAGGGCCCTCCTGACAGAAACGTCAGAAGGCAGGGCTGCTCAGCTGTTGCATCAAAGGGTGATGGATGTTGTCGTTTCTCCTCTAATGTGCTGTAAGGGTAACCTAATGACACACTCAATGTACCAAATTCCATGTGTAAATTAAGAGAGGAAAAATGCAAGTAGAGGTTGTCATTTTTTTTTTTTTTTTTGCGGTATGCGGGCCTCTCACTGTTGTGGCCTCTCCCGTTGCGGAGCACAGGCTCTGCGGCCATGGCTCACGGGCTTAGTTGCTCCGCGGCATGTGGGATCTTCCCGGACCAGGGCACGAACCCGTGTCTCCTGCATCGGCAGGCGGACTCGCAACCACTGCGCCACCAGGGAAGCCCGAGGTTGTCATTTTTGTATTGTGTGATAGAAAGCATCAAATTGCTAGAGTCTTTCTAGGATCCCTAATGTGTGTCTCTAGGACTAAAATAGGCTTCTTGAAATTAACAACTCACAGATTCTTGTGTTTGAGTTAGCCAGCTAGCATTTTGAAATAACTGATGTAGTCAAATGAGCTAATAATTATTTTTTGTAGGCTATAAAGGCTTAGACATTTTATATTCCTTTCTTTGTTGTCCTTTGGATAGCTGGTCATTATTATAATCCTTTCATTCTGTGTAGATATGGAAAAGTTGAAAAGCACTCTACTTTTGTAACTGGCCGGAATGTCCAAACTTGGATCCTGTCGTGCTCTGTCAGCCCATTGGTCCATTCTTTTCTTTTCTTCAGGTTCTTAGCAATGCCAGTCTTCTCCATAAATAACTCCTTTCCCTGAAATGAAGAGGGATACGTTTAGATAGAAAGTTACTTTAATATTGTACTGGTAAGATAGTTTGTAACTTCTTTTGTTTTATTGAACTGGGCATTTACTGCTAGGGGTTTCTTAGAAGGTATTATTCTCTCTTCAGGTACAGTTCTCTCTTAGTTTCCCTTAGCCAACTCTTTTTGCCATTTCTTCACATCTGGGTAAACAGAAACATGATTTGTGAGATTATTTTATTTTTCCTTTTTATTTGTGCTAACTGGGAGCTCAGGTTAATGTTTCTTTCATTTGTTTTTATTTTTATTTTAAAATAAAACGTATCAGACCAGCTTCTGTACACTACAAATTCCCAAATGATTTTAGTGGCTTAAAATAACAAAGGTTTAATTCCTGCTTATGTTACTCATTGTGGATTGCCAGGGTGGGGGGTGAGGGGGGGTGAGAGGGGATCTGCGCTTTATTACTCAGGGATCCAGGCTGATGGAACAGACGCTGTCTGGAATGTTGCGAGTTGCCACGCAGAGGGAAAAGAGAGAGAGTTCCAGAGGACTTCCGCTCACATGGCTTACGTGACACAGCTCCACCCAACCATACGGAACCGAAAGAGCAGTCCTACCAAGTGCCCCGAAGAGGAGGCCCACGTCACGGCGTGGGTCACTTAGGATGCCTCTGGCTGCAAGTGATGGACAGCCTGAATCAAGCACGTGTAAATCAGGAGGGAAGTTAGTATTTCACAGCCCTGAGAATCTAGACGTTGGTGGGGTCCAGACAGCAGGTGGTGTGATCGGGAGCTCAATGGCATCATCAAGGACTCGAGTCCTTTCTGTCTCTCAGCTCCGCCAGGTGGGCTTCCCTCGTGGTCAGAAGCTACTTCAGCAGTTCCGGTTAGCACTTCCAGAAACATTCCTGTCTGTAGAAGAAGGGAGTGCAGGAAGAAACATAATTTTTCTTAGACGATCTTTCCCAGAAGCTCCCGGTTAGATTTCTCATTTTTCATTGGGAGTATTGTCACATGTCCATTCTAAAGCAGTTACCATGATTGCTTTACAAATTCCAGTCTACTTGCTGGAGCTAAAACTAGAATGAACTTTCCCCTAAAGCACATGACTGTGGACAGGAGAGGTGGGTACTTAAACAAAAGTGGGCTTCAGTCAAGAAGGGTGATGTAGAATGAGCCACCAACAGTGTCTGCTACACTCTGTGCAGCATGGGTACTTATGGTTGAGGCTTTCATCTCTAGAGGTGATGAGAGTCATTTTATAATGGGTCTAAAATGGTACATAGAAGGGAGATTTGAGTGAACAAGGGGTAACCTTAACTTTAAAACCTCTTTTTCAAATAGTTCAGCAGACACAGAATAAGACTGTTTTTACAAAAGTCAACATTGTATTCATAGCACTGCAGTAGGTGCCCGGTAATACATTATACTAGAAAGGTCAAGGCTTCAACTGCATCATCAGTTTATATAATGTCATCAGTTTATAGAACTCCTACCTGATCAGCCACCTACAGGAAACAAACCAGAAATGGGCCGTTGCTTCTAGTAGCTCTGAAACAGTTCAGTTTTTGCTTAGATAAGATAAAAACTCCAGTGTGAATTTAATTAGTTTTTATTTCATTTCTTGCTCTTTATAGAGTTACATCAGTAATGTTGTAGTGATTTTTCCTGCTGTGTTTCAAATAAGGCTTGATGTCTCTTGAGGTTTTGAAAAAGGTGTGTTCCAGTTTCTCCTTATCTCTCTAGTGCAGGCTAGACTGGCGATACTTTCCACCCATTTGTATGGGGTGGCCCTATTTTAACTTCTGAAATGCTTGTTTCTATTCTTTTCTCATAAAGTTGAGCTTCACTCTCTGTCTAGCCTCTGAGATACCCAGAAAGGGTGCTGATCCCTAAAACAGGCAATGTGCTGGTGGAGGTGTGTTTTATCTCTTTATAGCTTTATATTTGTTGTTTCTCTTTCTGATTCTTTAGCAGGACTCCAGGGACCAGCCCAGCAGTTCCTCTGCTGGAAGAGGATACCTGATTGTCTTGGTACTTGCTCTGGGCCACCCCCTGCTTTTTTTCCATCTTTGCCTTTTAGCTTTCAGCCCTCCTCCCTGGTTTGCTCTTTCACCTGCTTACAGACCTGTATGAACAGATCAACCTCTGAGTAGTACTTCCTGCAAATACCTTTTCATCTTGCCTGTTTGGCTCTAAACCCTTAAGGTATCTGTTTTTATGAGCGAGGCCTTTTTCATTCATGTGTTTATTAGGGTTTGAAAGAAATATGTTCAATTAGTTTTCATCTGTGGAAAGTTCCAGATTATGGATACTTCTAAATAAATCCTCATAGATTATAGAATGGTGAAGACAGTTTGCAGTTTGACCCCCATGAACTGGTTTCCATGGGTGTAAAATGCCTTTCTTCTGCAAGTACTTGAAAAATATTCTGCGATTGTAAGGTCCATTATTATCAGAAAGCTGTTATCTTTTTCCCTATTCTAAGAAAATGTATTACTTGGATGGTAAAATTACTTGATTGTAGTGGTGAACTCTGTCTCTCTTTTTTAATTTAAAACTTTTAGTGTATGTTTACCAGAGTAAGTCATACCCTTGTGATCCAGTAATTAATACATAGCTTTTTTGTTTTGAAAGACAAAATGGAACACCTCATCCAGAGCCAGTAAACTGACATTTCCAAGATGAGAAAATGGGTACCAGGAAGCTGAGTAACTTGATTAAGAATACGCAGCTAGTAAAGGGGCACCTTTCTGTACTCAACCATGCGGTTAATGCCCCTAGTCTCTCCTTCATCTTTTCCTTTAACTTTTTTTCTTTTTCTTTCTGGTTTTTTTCTTTTGATATAGTTCATATCTTGCTTAGAAAAAGTGAGAGGAAGGTCAGAACTATTCATTTCTTCCACATTTTTATTCTTTTAGGCTGATGACCATTAGCACTTATTTTTTTAAGGAAAAAAAACAGGTGAAACAAAAGCAAAACCTTTATTCTTCTGCATTTTTGGGTAGTTATAGAAACTCATAATTACCCAACAAGAAAAAAATCTAACTTCTTTTTGCTGAAGTGAAGAGCCTCTGGTATCTTAACTTTCTAAGTGTTGTTTAGTGAACTGGTCTGAGGCAGAGCTGAAACATCTTGTTAAGTTTATGACTTTCCTCAGTAAATCCATTGCAGAAAAGAAAATTTCAGTTAATGTCCATACTTGAATTTTGCATGTAGAAAACCTTTACCACTGGAATGAACTATTTCCTTAAGAGTTGGAAAAAAAAAAAAAAAAAAGATCTCTTTTTTTCCAACTCTGAAAATTCTTTCCTTCTAAGGATAATGAATGCAAATTAACTTCTTTTCATATGGTGACTTTCATGATGGGAGGGTTGTAAGGTTAAATCTCTGTGCAGAATGGAGGCTCTTGTTGAATCCGCTTCTTTATAAACCAAGAAAAAAGAAAAATTTTGTGTCAGATACCTATGCAGTGTTTATTAGAACCGACTGTGATGTTTGTGAGTCAAAACAGGATTTATATGGAAATGTTTATTGGTCGAATTTTTGAATTATTCTGTGGGAAATATTGATGATGGAGAGGACAGTCCTTAAGGTAACTTATAGCTGCTTTTTAAACATCACCTAAATATAGTAAGTGTTTTAGTGGATGTGGGGTAGGATCCAGTGCTTGTAGGTTTGAGTGCTTGTAATGATGTGGAGTATATCAAATGGCCGTGCCATTTAGTGAGAACATTGCTGTAGAAGAAGCATAGGTAAAAAAAAATTGTCTTGAGGCCTCAAATAAAGCTTGGAAAAATGTGTTCTTTGCAAGCTTAAAAAATCGCCATTTACCTGTCAAATGAAAACACTTTTTAACTCTTAGGCCACTTTATACTTTCTGAGATTCTGTTGTGTTTGCAGCTAAAATGTTTTGAATTTATTCACAAACATGTTTCTTTGAAGATGCAACAGATGAGGAATGCATTGAGAGATGGGAAGAAGTAGCTATACTGGATATGTTCTCATTTGTATCTTTCGCTTAAATAATCCTTGTTAAAATCCTTTGAACATATGAAATATTTCTGTTTTAATTTCAAGATCTTGCTTGAAGTGTAACACACTGATATGTTTACTTTTCCTTGGCTATGCTTTGTTGGCTAAGATCAAGAACTAATAGAAAATGACTAATTGTGTACTTGGTTGGTAAACCCACAATGTAGTATACTGGTTTTGGAGATCAGTTTCTTTCACCCTAATGTGTGGACCCCACTGATATTTGTTGGTTACTGGGTCTTTTATGTCTTACCCCATTTATTTGTTTTCTAAACCCCAGGCTACTTTCCTTTTCAGGTCTACAGGACGGATGAGTTGGACTAGGGATCTTCCCATTTTGGTTTTAAAAAATAAACCACTTTCAGTATGTGTGTTCATAGGGAACAGCCATCCAAATACTGAAATAATTGGGAAAAACATAAAATTAATCGTTCAAAATTTTCTCTTACGTATCTACCCTGCTTGGTAATTAGATTTGTAGGTTGTCAACATCCAAGCCTCCCCAGTATCTACATGTAAATTACAAAATAAAATTATTTTTCACATATTGGAAATTTCAGCTTTATCTTCCTGTTTACATTTTTGATGTAGCTTCAGAACTATTATGTATATACATATGTATCTTTTCAGGAACATCAGTGTATTACTGAAACATGTTAGAAAGTTATTGAGGGCTTCCCCGGTGGTGCAGTGGTTGAGAGTCCGCCTGCCGATGCAGGGGACACGGGTTCGTGCCCCGGTCCGGGAAGATCCCACATGCCGCGGAGCGGCTGGGCCCGTGAGCCATGGCCGCTGAGCCTGCGCGTCCGGAGCCTGTGCTCCGCAACGGGAGAGGCCACAACAGTGAGAGGCCCGCATAACGCAAAAAAAAAAAAAAAAAAAAAAAGAAAGTTATTGAGAAGGTGGTATGAGCGTGGGCTTGCCCACCACTACCCACATAAACATTAACTGGGTCAGAATTGGTGATACTGCAGAGTTTCTATAACTGGTGGCTTAACTGACTCACTTGAGGGTAGGTTGTGCCTGGCATTAAAATTGTTACTATAAAGTTAGTTTGTTCTCCTCCCCCCCTCTCCCCCCTCTCTCTCTTGCTCTCTTTCTTTAACTTTGGGAAATTCAGACCCCAAAACATTGAGAATGAAACATATTGCTAGTAACTAATATCAGTTTCGATTAAATAGACATGTAATTCATCCCACCTCATAGACTCCAGCTGTTCTCAGACGTCATTGCCCTTTGGGTTCCATACTTGTCTGTTTCTGGTTCTGTCAGAAATGATAGTAGTGCCTCCAGGCAGTAGTTGCAATCTACCAGTTTCAGGGGCTGGATGCTAGTGGTCCACGGATTTATACTGTTTGAGCAGGACATGTTTAATTTTTAAAAGTTAGTTGTCAATGTTTTTTAAAAATGAGTTTATTTCCAGTATCCCTTGAAAAGAAGCAGAAAGTCTGGCAACATCAGCCCACGTTTCTATGTGAAGCATAGCTGCCTTCTTAGGATGATACACACTGTCTCCTTTTACCTAGTTCCACTGAGCGCCCTTCATTTCTGTTACTTGCCTGACCCCACATAGGCATTTGCAACTTGCAGTCCTACTCTAGAAGAATTCTTGCTGCCGGTACTTCCTCATCTTTAAGGCATTTTCTGCCTTTACTGCTGCTGATTCTGTGCGTACTATGGCATGTGAACTGGTGAAAAAAGGTATGATTGGGGAGGCAGGTATACTTGGTTTTGAAACCTAGCTTCACCTTTTTCTGAGCTGGGCAACTTTGGACAAGTCTTCTGTCACACGCCAGACTCCTCGTACGTGCACGGCTACAGTTACTGCCTCCTGGAGTGGCTGCCGTGCTGTGTGACGCGCCTCCTGTTGCCCTCCTCCGCTTTTCTTCCTCCACTTCCACTCTCCTGAAATGCTCCGTTTTGTATTATTTGTGTGTGTTATTATTAGTGGCCTGCTTCACAAAAGTTAGTGGAATTTGCACAGTGATACCCTTGAAATGGGTGTCCCTCTGGTGTTTTTAACGAGGACATATGTGCAGGTTCTTTGGAGATGAATAAATCCTTTGTTGTTTGGCCTTGCCGCATGGCTTGAGGGATCTTAGTTCCCTGACCAGGGCTGGAACCTGGGCCCTGGCAGTGAAAGCACCGAGTCCTAACCCCTGGGGCGCCAGGGAATTCCCAGAGGTGAATAAATCTTAGGTTAACATTTGAAAGCAGTACATCAGTGCACCAGGAATTCTCTGGCAGTCCAGTGGTTAAAATTCCACACTTCCACTGCAGGGGGCCCGGGTTTCATCCTTGGTCAGGGAACTAAGATCCCAGAAGCTGCTTGGCGCGGCCCCCCCAAAGAAAAAAATTAAAATAAAAAAATAAAAGCGGCACACCATCTCTTTTAATATTCTAATTAAAGTATGGTGATTATTAAATAGTACAATTTCCTAAGCAAGGTACTAAAAGAATATGGTTTTTTGAAAATATGAGAGTATCCAAAATATAATGAAAAAAATACAGGCATTCTGCAAATCTGAAATAGAGGTACTGAGTTTATGATTCTATAAGCATTTTTTAAAGATTTAGAAAATATTAGGATCTATTTTCATTTGTAATCAGATGATCTAAGGCCTAATAAAGATTGAATAAGCATTTTTTAAAGATTTAGAAAATACTAGGTTCTATTTTCATTTATAATCAGATGATCTAAGACCTAATAAAGATCGAATAGTTTTTGCTTAGTATGCCATGACTTAAGTGATAGCATTTATTATCTTTAATAACAATTAATATTGCTTAGTAAATTATAGGTGCTGTGAGAGTGTTCCTGACTGTCCAGCTAAATAGAAGCCTGTATTTGTTCTAGAAAATTAATTATCTGTGTTTGTAAAGCTGTTGTTTTGGTGTACTTTGAATCTGGTCTAGCTTATTCATTGACAGTTGAAGAGATGGGAACTTAAAGAGAGGGGCTTGATTGTTTCGGGTACTGCAAGTACATAATGGTCGGCTGAGCCTGAACTGTGACTCACGTCTTCTCCGTTCAGTTTACATTCTTCCTGTAACTTCTCCCTAACTGGAAAAAAAAACAAGTGTTTTTCTAGAAGTCATTTCCGTTCTCTTGATGTTATGTGATTTTCATGTAGATTTATGCTTTGAAATTAAATTTTAGACATTAGAACAGTTCTTTAATTTTATGACTGGGTTTTATGAGTGATCCAAGTAGGATATAAGTTGTTCAAAGGAAATGTCTATATTGCATATCTGTAATTTGTTTTAAGATATTGACTCTTATTCTAACTTTGCCGTATGGTTTTGGTAGAGGTGTCTGTGGGAAAGGTTCTTAGTTTTTTTATTCTGGAAATAGTAATTGTAAAATTAGGTAATCTAAAACACGGTTGTTACTTTTTAACACCCTTTAATATACCACCTTGCAGCTAAATCCACAAAACTTACCCACCCAACTAGAATTTCCATCCAGATACTTTCCCTGTGTGACTAAGCTACCTCTTTTTTATTCTCTAACAATTGGTTCTGGCTTTGGAGTGCGCATGAGCTCCCAGCTACTTAGGGACACGCTGGCCCCTGTAGCCAAACTGCTGCGCTGCAGGAGCTGAACTCGCTTGTCTGCCACCCTCCTCCACTGCTCTTTGGCCATCTTTTCTCTCTGTGACTCTGACTGCTTCTGAAATAATTATAGTGTAATGGCCTATAGCCATGTTATCTGACCTCTTTTGGAATTCAGGAGGAAGCAGGGTGCCAGCAAGGAGAGGAGGAAGATGATGAGTGATTTCCATGAAGGTTACAAGTGGGGCTCTGAACAGCTACCGTCCTCAGCCTCTGCCTCTGTCCTTTGGTTGGATACACACATCTCACCTGCAGGAAACCATGGGCACGCCTCATTCAGCCTCATGCAGTCTGTGCTGGACCAGTGCTACCCACCCCACCCAAGGGCTGGGGCAGAAGGGAAGATGGAGACTGCTACACAGCTGCCGTTTCTGTCCCATCCCCTCGCAGATCTTACTCTTTCTTAGTCCCTTCTCTTTGCTATCTCTGTTTGCAGAGTCAGCCGTCCATGGTACTGTGACACTGTTTTTTGGTAGCCCTGTGCCAGTCTCTCCTGTGTGTCCTTCCCTACCTGCTCCCTGGACTCCAGATAGCATGCTCCTGCCCTCCAAATGTGACTTTTCCCAGTGGCCTAGGATATTTTTCCTATTGGGCAGACCTAGGTTCTGTCACTTCAGCAGATAAACACTTAAAGTTTCAAATAGCCTTCATCTTAAAACAAATGAAACCCAAAACAAAACCCCTTTCACCTCCAGCTACTGTTCTATCTTCTCTCCCTCCGTTCTTTTACTAGCAAACCTTTTTTAAACTCTTCTTTCTCAACTCTCATTTGTTCTCAACCCCATCCAATCTGGGCTCTGCCTTTACCTTATTATGGAAGTAATCTTCTCAATGGGGATGGTAGTACTACTTACCTCATTGGGTTCTTGGGAGGATTGAATGAGTTAATACTTGTGAAACTCTTAGGACAATGTACCTGGCATACACTCAGTAGATGCCAGCCTTCCTTATTATTACTTATTTGCCACACCCACTGTCTCTGTCCCTTGTCTCCTTTAATTATTGACAGACAGTATTTGACACAGAAGATCATCTCATCCTTTGAAAATGCTTTTCCCTTCCCTTGGCTGCTAAGAGACTTTACTGTCCTTGTTCTTTTCCAGTGTCATATTGACCATTTTCAGCTCCTTCATTAGTTTCTGTTCCACTTGTCCTTTATTTTTATTTATTTATTTTTTTTTGGAGAGTTTTCATTTCGGAGTTTCTTTTAATAGTTCTTATTTTCTGAAGAATAACCATTGTAAAATTTCCCCTTTTAAAGAATAGATGACAGTTCGAGGAAATGAATAAATGAACACCTGTCTGATTTGGTTACAATTCAAAACCAGTAATCATTTTAAGAATAGTTTAAATGGTGACATGATTCACATCAGAGCAGCATCTGGTCTGTAAAGGAAAGTACTCTTCTTTACTCATTCTCATGGCCGTGGCATCTTCTCACTTCATTATTATTGGTCATTCTCCTCGAGATCAGAAATGAGGATATTTTCTTCTAAACGTACTGTACTAAAGTTGGTTGCAGGATAGTAAGGATTTCCAAACTGTGCGAGTCTCCTGAAGATACCACTGTTGTGCTTGTATATGCAGAAGGAATGTGTGGAAATTGCCAGAATTACTATCAGTGTCACTGCTACTGCAAGAGGTATAATGCTGTGACTTGGTCCTTTTCCTGGATGCTCCTTCATTGTGCAAATATCTAAAATCAAATACAAGAAGTACTGAGATGAAAATTTCCTTTTAATCAGCAAAGGTATGTCATTACTTATAGCAGGGCTCAGCAAATAATGGCCCATGGGTCAAATCTGGGCGGGCACCTGTTTTTACAAATAATGTTTTATTAGAACTCAGCCACACGAAGATGTTTCTATTGTCTATGGCTGCTTTTGTGCTACAGTGGCAGTGTGACAGAAACCACATGGCTCCTACAGCCTGAAATCTTTACTATTTGGTCCTTTAAAGAAAAGTTTGCTGACCCCTGATTTGTAATAATCATTATTAGTGCTCACAGACACATACATTGCTGTTTTTTTTTAAGCTGAAGAATCCCCATCCAGTATCAGCACTGTGCTGCAATAAAAATATGAGTAAAACATAGTCCCTGCCTGCAAGAAACTCAGTTGTGTTGGGATCTGATGTGGAGTTAGTCGAGCAATGATAACCTCCCTGGCTTTTTGCAAAGATTTGAAAAGTCAGCACCCTCTCACCTTTTAATTAATTAATTAATTAATCTATTTAACAACATACATTAAACTTTATTTATTTATTTTTGGCTGCATTGGGTCTTCGTTGCTGTGTGTGGGCTTTCTCTAGTTGTGGAGAGCGGGAGCTACTCTTCATTTGCAGTGTGCGGGCTTCTTATTGTGGTGGCTTCTCTTGTTGCAGAGCTTGGGCTCTAGAGCACAGGCTCAGTAGTTTCGGCACATGGGCTCAGTAGTTGTGGCTCTCGGACTCTAGAGAGCAGGCTCAGTAGTTGTGGCACACGGGCTTAGTTGCTCCACAGCATGTGGGATCTTCCTGGACCAGGGCTCGAACCCATGTCCCCTGCATTGGCAGGTGGATTCTTAACCACTGTGCCACGAGGGAAGCCCCCCTCTCACCTTTTAGATCTCCGGAATCTTGGGAAATAAATAATAGCTTCTCCATTCAAAAAGTTAGAGGGTTCCTGTTTGAGGATTTTCTACAGTAAGAATGTGTCTTTTCCAAGTAGACTCTATATGAAAATTTGAACTTTGCTATTGTTGAAATAAGCAAAGATCCAGAGAAATATGTAGGGAATGACCCAGCACTTACACTTTTAAATGTAAATATTTCTCAAGGATCTCTCCATCTAAGTGTCCTGCACTCAAATTGCTGTTTGTGCGTTTTTCTTTTTGGTTAATACTATTACATTCTCTGAGTCATTCAGGATTGTTACCTTGAAATCATCCAAAGTTCCGTCTTCTCCTTCACTTACTTTCTCTAGACCACCCACAAATCTAACCTTTTTCCAAATCCTGTTGATTGCACCTCGGTCATTACACGCGTAACCTTGTCATGTTCATTGCCACCATCCTGTTTTGGTCTCAGGTCTTTCAACTTTTCCCTCTCCACATTGCTACCAGAGTTAGCTTTCTTAAAGCTCAGTTGTGATGTCACTCTCTATTGCTGGAAGTGGTGGTCTCTGAAGAGGGGTGCTTGCATTATAGGGAGAATGCAAATAGTTACATTTGGATATTGGAAGTAAATGTTAAAACTTGCGTTTATGCTTAAATTAAGCTTTACTAATATTTGATGTGTGCCTTGATATTGGTACCATCATTGGATCTATAAGTCATTGGGTCATGTGTCTTGAAATATCCCAAGGGAAGAATGCGGATGAGTTAACATTCCTCCATTGTTTGCTGCTTTTCAGCATATTGCAATCTGTTACAGATTATGTAGCTGTGTAAGTGGATTTATAGAGTATATCACTTAGTTTTCAATAAGCAAATGCTCTCAAAATGGATAAGTGACTTACAAAGATTTCTACAAAATAGGAGGATTGAAGATAGTATTAACAATGCACGATGAACAGGTTTTGGATGGGGTGGGGAGAGGAAAAGTGTTTCACTCAGAGAGAACAGTGTGGAGGAACTTGGGAACATCCTGCTGGATTTAAGGGCGTGGTCCCTTTGGTCCTGCTTGTTGTATTAGAACCTCTTTTCTTCTGGGTCTGTGATGGCTGGTGTGGGATGGGCGTTCATTAGGGTAATAACTCCTGGCCTCGCTAGGAACCTTCACTTACTCTTCCCTAAGGCAGGAGAAGTGACTTACCTCTCTGGTGTTTGGAAAAAGGAACGGGGCCTGTCTAGTTCAGCCCATCATTTCCTGCAGAGAGCCTGCATTCTGCCCTGCCCAGTCATGCTCTCAGTTTTCCAGGGCCTCTGCAGGAAGGCCTGTGGCTGTTGAGCTGTACTGTACTGTTTGCTGGAGGGGTGGTGTAGGACAGGAGTGCTAAGTAGTGAATCTGTTTCACCTCAACACCAAAGCCTCCATTCTAAGTCACTGATTGCTAACTCTGAAGGTTGTTTTATGAGGGTAAAAGACAGCTGTTTTTGAAAACTAAACTGTCTACAAATGTATAGATTTATGAATATTCTTGGGAGTGGAAGTAGAGACAAGCTAGGACCTGTTGCTTTTACAATTAACTGCCACCCACAGATAAGATCCTAGCTCCTGCAGCCACCCTGCCACGTCCCTGGGTTCCTGGAAGTGATGGTGGTGGTGATGGCTGGGGAGGTGAGTGGAAATAGCAAATAAAAAAGATCTCACTTCGAGTACAACTTAGATATCAGGCTCTTAAATTGTAGTATTATGATATCACAGAATATTGAAATGAGGCAATATCAGATTAAAAGAAATAATTTTCAAACGGGAATGGAGAAAGTTAAAATTAAAATAAATAATTTCAAAGGGAGGCATTAAAGCAGAGTTTGCCTCAGCTTTTCAAAAGTACCACAGTGTTATTTGGCCCTCTGTCTCACAGTGGGAAATGTGCTTGCATTGGATTATGGGAGCAAAACCACAACGGCTCCCACCTGAGAAAGTCCTAGAATTTGAGCAAATACACCTGTTACTATATAAGGCTAGAAAGAAAATCATTTGCAGTTTTCTGTTGGATTTGATCCTTTCCTCTATATGTGAAAGAGACAGCCTATACATGGCAAAACCCAATTCAGTTTTTGAGAGTTTTAAACGAAGTGATTTAATGGTTTGGAGCACGACTTACCTGTGGCATAGGCATGAAATCCTCAGTAATGACTCACGAGCGTTGCTGCTGCCACGGAGTTTTAGAACATAGGGATGACTGAATTCTCTGAAAATATTTGTATCTAATTTCATTTCTGACTAGGTAAGTAGGTAACAGCTGTTTGAATCTGGTGGTAGCATGTGGTTGGTGGTAGCATGTGAGAAGGTAGAGTGTATGCTTTTATGTCAGAGAAATTATACCCTCCACCCCAAATCTGGTCTGATAGAGCACAATAGCAAAAAAACTAATCAGCTCAAGAAGTGGCCCTTTAAATCTGGCCCCTTTATCCAAGAAGTGGTTTGGAATAAAAGATGCTAAGATGCAATATATGTGTGTCACTAATTAACTGCATAGAATGTAGGAAAGAGGGTTGGATGTGAGTGAGGCTCAAGGTGTCTTAGAGCTCCTAGGAGAGAGATGAGTACCACTAGTACTTCTGCATCTGGGAAAAGGGGTGTTGCCAAGAAGCGCTGTTCTGCAAATTTATTTAATGTCTATTTTAGAAAGAAACTACCCAGAGAAGCCTAAAGTTAAAAGTTTGAGAAGCCACAGCTTTTATGCAAAATTTCAGCTGCTATGATTAAAGAAAAATAAAAACAAAAAAATATTACAAAGACAATATTCTGTCCCGTTCCTCAAGGCCCAAGTCAGTGAGTAGGCACCTTGAGAACCAGAGATTGAATACAATGGAGAAGATCCAAAAATGGAACCAGACCTGACCTGTAAGGCAGGAAGTACAGCCTTTTTGAGCCTCTGTTGTAAACAACTCAACAATGATATCATTGCTGGGGCTGGAGGAGGCTATATTTTATAACACTCTGGAATATGAGTTTAAAAATTGTATTACTCTGTAAACAGGAAAAACAACAACAACAAAAGACTCTATCACAACCTCACTCATATATCTGGAATATAGACAAAAACAGGAAAATAGGCAGAAAAAATTCTTTGAGCATCCCAAATTAATGCCAGTAAGATTTCATTACCTTTAAATATAATTCTGCTAAGCTTGGTTACGTGGTTATATTAGAAATATGCAATTGGGAAAGAGGCTGCTATAGGCATTCACAGTGCTAGTATCAAGCAAATATGTGGGTGGGGATGAAAAATTATGATTAGCTAATAATGAAAAAGGAGATTAAAAAATACTATAGAAGCAAATACAAGGATTTAAAATCTTGGAAGCTAGTTCTATTATGATAAAACAAACAATTTATATCTTAGTAAGCCTTTAGGTATCAGAACTACAATTAAGTTACTTTATAGGCATCAAGACAATGGTTTATATGCTGTATTCTCTAGGGAGGTGGTGTTCGTAGGGATGGAAGTCTACTAGTGATGTCTGCTACTATACTCATTGATCATCACTGCTGAATAGGAGATAAACTTTTGAAAGTTTAATTTATCAGGGATAAAATATAAAATGACTGCTAATAATGAGGATAATGATAAAGATTGAGGGAAAAAACTCTGTCTAGAAAATCATTAAGAATTCTACATTCAGCTCTATTTACAAAAGCCAGGACATGGAAGCAACCTAAGTGTCCATCAACAGATGAATGGATAAAGAAGATGTGACACATATATACAATGGAATATTACTCAGCCATAAGCAGAAACGAAATTGAGTTATTTGTAGTGAGGTGGATAGACCTAGAGACTGTTATACAGTGTGAAGTAAATCAGAAAGAGAAAAACAAATACCATATGCTAACACATATATTTGGAATCTAAAAAAAAAAAATGGTTCTGAAGAACCTAGGGGCAGGACAGGAATAAAGATGCAGACATAGAGAATGGACTTGAGGACACGGGGAGGGGGAAGGGTAAGCTGGGATGAAGTGAGAGAGTGGCATGGACATATATACACTACCAAACGTAAAACAGATAGCTAGTGGGAAGCAGCCACAAAGCACAGGGAGATCAGCTCGGTGCTTTGTGACCGCCTAGAGGGGTGGGATAGGGAGGAGATATGGGGATATATGTATACATATGGCTGATTCACTTTGTTATACAGCAGACACTAACAACATTGTAAAGCAATTATACTCCAATAAGGATGTTAAAAAAATAAATAAAATTTAAAAAAAGAATTGTGCATTCACTTAGCATTCTATATACTAAGTTTCAGAGATGATTATTTAGTTTAAAGAAACAACATAGTCAGTGTGATTTTAAGCTGTAGCTTAGAAATACATTTGAATTTTAATAAGCTGTTGGATGTAAATCTTGACTAAAATTTTCAGTATTGTGGAATCAGAAGTCTGGAGATAGGAAGGGTCTTGAAGATTTCATATAATCCCTGGTTTCCAGGCTGTTTTAGAGTTTTGAAGCCTGTCATAAAAATTATTGACCAGTTGATAAAAATGATTTCTGATTTTGAAATGAGTAATTAGCTTTGATTGCTATGGGGAGGGAAGATAAGCAACCATAATTTTCAACAAACTCTTGTTTAATGTTGGTAGGATTCAAAAGTATATATTCTGTCTTTCCAAAAGACATCTTTTAAACTTTCACAGAGCTGACTCAAAGCTGCTTTATCGTCTATACATCAAGAAAAATAATCCATTACCATTTACTATTGGGTTAAATGGCTCCTTAAAAATTTGTCTTTTTAAGCCATTTTACAAGCAATTTACAGAACAATAAAAGGATAGTGAAAAACAGCTCTATTAGGACTTTTATATAAGAATTTAAGCATAGCAAACCCAAATTCTATTCCATGTTTTCTAGGTTTTTAAGGTGTGTACATCCAAGGTGGGTAACATTCTCTGAATACAACTAACTGCTGACCATCTGTTGTGCATGAATCTAGAAATATTCATCTTGTAAATAGGGATTCCATGTTTCAAATATATCTCTAGTGGCTCATCCTTACTTCTTGTTCTTCTTGCACTTGCATCATCACAGGCCATGCTTGAGGAATTTTTTGAAATCGTGGACAGCTCATAGTTCTGTTGAAAAGAAGGCGGCCATCATCATCTTTGCTCCATAATTGCAAAACATTTCTATTCCTAGGTTTTTAAATGCTAATTAGCATGGTCAGTCTAATGAATATTTTCATTTCCAAATATGTATCACGTGTTTCCCTTCAGTACTCTGTCTCCAGCCTGTCAGCTTGCAGTCTAGTAACGAACCATATGAAGTAAAGTTTGACATGTAAGCATTGTAATAGATGAATGGATACAGTCACAGGCCCTTTTAGAAAAATGGTCCAAGTTCTTGTTGCAAAATACTGCATGATGTAGTCCTTCCTGTTGAGTGACTCATTGGATGAGAAGACTATACTCTCCTGTTGTGCTTAGAAATACATTGTTCATGCATCACTTCTTGTATTTGAGAAAAGTTCATCTATGCTATCTTCTTTGGAAGACTCATAGTCTGAGAGTTTGCTTATGATTAATTTATCATCATCATTAGAATCTGGAGTGTTGTCGTCTGTCTCTTTGCATTATCTCCTGATTTGTCTAATTGTAACATGACCTCTTTTATCAGTTTTTTTCTCTTTGCCATTATGGGCAAAAAATGAAAAATTCTGAGTTCTCAGTTGTGTTCAATGAAAGGTAAAAGCAGATGACAAAGTTAGTGTCTTTAGTCTGAAACTTTCTTGAAAAATGATGCAATGCTTTGGACAATGCAGTAAGAAAACTGAAGGATGATACAGTAGTAATAATTTTCTTTCATTATTATATCATCCTTCGGTAGGTGATTCCACTATTCTTCTGTTTTCTTAGTCTTTTTTTTTTTAAACACAGGAATAATTTTTTAAAATAATCGTTTACTTTTAAAAAAATGTTTATTTTTTGGCTACATAGGTCTCTGTTGCTGCATGTGGGCTTTCTCTAGTTGTGGCGAGTGGCACGTGGGCTTCAGTAATTGTGGCACTCGGGCTCAGTAGTTGTGGCAAACAGGCTTAGTTGCTCCGCAGCACGTGAGATCTTCCTGGACCAGGGCTCGAACCTGTGTCCCCTGCATTGGCAGGCAGATTCTTAACCACTGCACCATCAGGGAAGTCCAAGTTGGGAATAACTGATTAGTAAAATATAGAATAATCTCAGGGTGATTTGTAAGCATGAAACACCTTGCAAATAGCAAAGTGTTTCAAGATACAGGAAAAATAAGTCACTAAGATTCCATAAGGTATCTTAGATTTATAAGATAGTCTATTGGACCCATCTGATAATTGCAAGATAGAATGAATTTTATTCTGTTTTTTTGTGTGTGTGTGTGTGGTACGCGGGCCTCTCACTGTTGTGGCCTCTCCCATTGTGGAGCACAGGCTCCAGACGCGCAGGCTCAGCGGCCATGGCTCACGGGCCCAGCCGCTCTGTGGCATGTGGGATCTTCCCAGACAGGGGCACGAACCCACGTCCCATGCATCGGCAGGCGGACTCTCAACCGCTGCGCCACCAGGGAAGCCCTATTCTGTTTTTAAAAATAATCAGTTTCTCTGTTTGTTCTTTGGAAGACCCCTAAGAAAGAATAAGTCATGAAATACAAATAGAACTGCTTGAAAAAGAAACTCGGAAACTAAAATTGGGCACAGTGGACTCTGTTGGTATAATAGGGGCCAGTTGAGATGGTGAGCAGTACATGATGTTTTAGAGATGGATGCCAGAAACAAACAGCATGAGCAAGGAAGGTGTGGATGATTTGGTCACACTGGAAATCCTGGGCTGTTTGGGTTTAGAGAATATCCTTTCAGCATTAGTTTCTGTGGTACTGCTGAATTGGATCTACTCTAAGATGGCTCACCCCACCTTTTAATTTTAAAAAATTTTCTTTTTTGATATTTCATAGGTTTTAGTTGCAAAACTTTAAGAAATACAATGGGACGTTTGTGTTAGCAGTCCAAGTATCTATCGAAATTAGGTAGAAGGTGGGACATTGTCAAAGGCCTTTAAGACCTGTAATGTACTTTGGGGCTTTGTGCATCAGATTACTTTTTTGGCACTTCCTATCGACCTTGATTTAATTTGCTTTTTTTGCCTCTCTGTGGTAAAGTAGTGAATTTGAGACTGGTAGTTGGTAAGAACTTTGGCTATGTGTAATGTTTTCTTGTTGTTAGTTTATTTGTGTGTCCTCCTTATTTGTACTTCTTTGTCACCACAAGGTGCCAGATTTGGGGGAAGGACTATTAAATATTTTTCAGCAGGGTGGGAAGGGAGGAGGATATTCTGTTTGTTTGTTCTTAGTCAAAATTTAAAGTATTTTAACTCTGAGAAAGCTCAAAGAAATGAAAGGCTGTTCTCGATGCTGCTGTGAATTTGATAGAAAAATGACACAACCTTCTTGTGACATAAGTGTCAATTCATTGGTTCATTCTGCCTGTTGTACAAAATCTGATTCGCTGGGCTAGATTCAAGGCCATGTAAGTTGTGGTCCTAGGCAGTCTTTTTCCTCTTCCCGCATATTACTCACTGCAGCTGAATGAAACTGGTCTTGCTCTCCTGGGATTCTTCCACACTGCTGGGCACACAGCATGGCTTGGGGAGGTGCAGGGGGATTGGAGTCAGGTCGGTTTCATTCCGAGCCTTACTCTGCTGCTGACTGGATTTTTGACATGAGCAAAGTCACTTGACTTCTCTGAGCTTCTCATTCTTCATCTACAAATGAATTGCAAAGTTGTGATGTTTCATGCAATGATAAATGTGAAAGCTTTTGACGTAAAGGTCACTTAGTAAATTGTCTCTTTCCTTACCCTTTTTTTTTTTTTTTCTCGGTACGCGGGCCTCTCACTGCTGTGGCCTCTCCCGTTGCGGAGCACAGGCTCCGGATGCCCAGGCTCAGCGGCCGTGGCTCATGGGCCCAGCCGCTCCATGGCATGTGGGATCCTCCAGGACGGGGGCACGAGCCTGTGTCCCCTGCATTGGCAGGCGGACTCTCAACCGCTGCGCCACCGGGAAGCCCTCCTTACCCTTGATTGAGCTAATATCATGAGGATCCCTACCCCTTCTTCTAAAAAGGGCAACACACACAGTTAAAATTGTAATAAATTTGAAAGTTGTCTTAACTAGTTGAGATGGTTAAAGTAGCAATTCCAGGGTTCTCCAGAGAGAGAGAACTAAGGATAGAGATATAGATATATAAAAAGATTTATTTTAATGAATCGGCTCATGTGATTGTAGTGGCTGGAAGGTCCAAAATGTTCAGGGCAGACTGGCAGGTTGGGAGCCCATGGGAGTGCTGATGTTGCAGACTTGTGTTTGAAGTCTGCAGGGCAGCCTGTTGGCTGCAAACTCAGACGGGAGCTGATATTATAGTCTTGCGTCTAAAATCTATAGGACCGGCTGGAAATTCAGACAGGATTTCTGTGTTGTCCTAAGGCAGAATTTCTTCTTCTCTGAGACACCCCAGTTTTTGTTCTTATGCTTTCGACTCCTTATAATTGGATATCATCATGTGTTGTAAATTTCTTCTTCAGAAAAGGCTTTTTTTTTCCCCCTTTTCCTGGAGTTAAGGACTCTTTCTGTTAAAACTCTTTTGTCTGTGTTCAAGCCTTCATTGTCTCTGACCTTCACATTAAAGTATTCTTCTCATTGACATCCTGGGTATGGTGTCTTCCTTCTTCAATCTGTTTCTATAATGCCATGGATTATTATTCTCAATCTCAGTCTGTTCATGTTATTCCCTGCTGAAGAATCCTCAGTAACTGTCCATTTCCCCAAAATTGCCTGAGTCTAGGTAGTGTCTCCTGATGAATTTCCATGTTATAGATTGTGGCATGGAGAGAACAAATCAGCCAGTTTGCTATGTAAAGGGGTAATCCCCAGCTTAGAGGACTCAAGTATGACTTTTGTTATTATATTTAACATATTCTGTTGTTATTATTTATTTTATTATCCTGAACTCTTTTTAACATATTGCCTTTAATATCCTCCTTAGCTCCTAACAGACCATTGTGATATAGGAGGCTTTCATACCTCTTCTTTTGAGGGAATAATCAGAGAACATTTGGGAATTAAAACACCAGTGGTGGAAATCGTTGAATTGAAGACTAGGCAGCCAATAATTTTTGGATGCTATATGTATATTTTTAATTTTGTAGCTTTATGTTTAGAGGCCCTAATTTAAAGAGAATAATCTGGAAGAGTAAATATAGTCTTCAGTTTAATTAGGAAGTAACTTTTGTTGAACTAGCAGTGAGAGATGTGTTGAAGAGAATGATGACAATATCATTGGTTGATTATTCTGTATTTTTTTTGACATATTGTATACTGTGGCTATTCTATCAGGGCCTTGTTGTTTTAGTTTGAGACATAGCTTTCTAAGCAGCAAGATTACATATTTCTAGAAATGTAGAAGCATGTGTTCAAATTGAGTTTGTTCTTTGGAGGATTTTTTTTTTTAATGGAGGTAGCATTAGAGTTCTAACAGGAATCTCCTTAAACTGTTTTGTGACTGCTATTCTAGATAGTACACAAGCTAAGTATCCAGGAGATAGAATAATTTAGCCTGTGGAGTAACTGTGTGTCAGTGTATTGATTTAATGTCTGTAGCTTGATGATCTGGTGTAGATTTCGAGTCATTCCTTAGCATGTCTGCTCACACTGTGCTATGGAAATATTTTAAATTATGCCTTCTGACTCCTGTGGTCCCATGAGAGTGGCTGGGGGTGATAAACCCAAAGGTGTATTTAGAATTTGTAATGACTCTGTTGTATTCATAAGTAATCCGATCCTGTTGTGCTCCTATTAAAAGCCTTCCAGAGGCTTCCCATTACACTTAGAATGAAATCCAAACACCCTACTATGCCTGCAAGCTCCTGCCTGCCTCTCAGTCTTACTCCTCTTCCTCTTCCCCTCATTCGCCTGGCCCCAGCTACTCTGCCCTCTGAGCATGCCAGCTCATTCCCTGCCTCGGCCTTTGTACTTGCAATTCTTCTTCCTCCGGACATTTCAAATGCCTTTTCAAGGTCTCAGATCAAGTGTCACCTCCTCAGAGAGGTCTTTACCAGTGTCTCCTCCTCCCCCATCATCCTACTCCATTACACTATTTTTATTGTCTCCACAATACTCGTCCCTGTCCCTCCTGTTGGCCAGTAATCCTCAGGAGAGCCTGCACCTTGCTGTTTTATCACTTCCCTCACTGCTGTGTCCCTGTGTGTGGAGATACATAGTGGGTGCTTTGTGAGTGTTCAGAGAGATGAATGGAATCCTTGTAATTATCCTCACTGCATCAAAGTGATAAAAACATGTGGCTAAACAGGTACTAATTCATACGATTGTCTGTTTAAATTACTCAATAATTGATTCATCGTTTCATTACATAGTACAGAATTCAATTATGTTAGAAACAGATACTGTCTCTTGGGGCTGGAGCTGGTATGCAGATACAAGAATCTATCTTTTGTTCAATTTATCAGGTCATGATTTCTGGCAATTCTTTTTTTTTTTTTTTTTTTTTTTTTGCGGTATGCGGGCCTCTCACTGTTGTGGCCTCTCCCGTTGCGGAGCACAGGCTCCGGACGCGCAGGCTCAGCAGCCATGGCTCACGGGCCCAGCTGCTCCGCGGCATGTGGGATCTTCCCGGACCGGGGCACGAACCCGTGTCCCCTGCATCGGCAGGCGGATTCTCAACCACTGCGCCACCAGGGAAGCCCTCTGGCAATTCTTTAAGAGAGATAGCTGAATAATATATACTTTTAAAGTTTTATGTTCTAGAGGCTTTTTGGAAATTGCTAAAATGTCATTAGATCTTTTTTTTATTAAGTTAAATCATGGCTGAGGCAGGGTGGTAGATTGAGAGCATTCTGGACTGGAGGTCGGAGGGCCCAGACTCTCGTTTTAGTTCTCTCAGTAGCCAACTCTCCACGAGTCTTTTGGCTCTCTTTTTCCTCATTTATAAAATAGTAGGGTTGAATGAAATGATCTTAAATGTCTGTTCTCTTTTAACAGTGTATAATTATGTAATTTCAAGCATGAACCAATTATTTTTTCACTTTTGGGCATTTTTATAGGTTGTATGTATATGAGATAGTTGTCCAGATATCATTAAGCTTTTGCAAGAAGGGAAAGTCAAATTTGTTTAGTTTACCAGAACAGTAAAACATCTGAAAGATTCAAAAGCGGTCTGGTTTGTTTCACTTGCATTTTTTTTTTTTTTTTGGTAGCACCTGCGGTAAGAAATACTAAATATGATTTACAGGAGGTATTGATTTTAAAATTAACCGTATTATTTAAGTGGATAATAAAGATTTGTCTGTAAGATGCTGATTTTGGCTTTATCACTGTTTCAAGGATTCCAATCTTTTTCTTCTTTGGAGATCATCTAAGAATTTTACAATTGACTTGGCCTAATGTGTCTACTTCAGCGTGTCAGTTTTACTTAAAGTTCATATAATTCCTCATTGACATTAGATACATGTCAGTTTTAAGAAATACTGTGGAATACTGTGTCCCATTCTGCATTCTGTAGTTCACTGGTCCTCAGACTTTAGCAGGGGAATCAAAATTCTCTCTTGGATTGTTAAAACACAGATTACTGCCCCCATCCTGAGTTTCTGATTTAGTAGGTCTGAGATGGGACCTGAGAACTTACATTTCTAAGTTCCCAGATGCTGCTGATCTGAGACCAGCACTTTGAGAACTGCTGCTGTAGTTTGTCAAGTTCTTTATTTGTACTTGCTGACAACATCTTGTTCCAGACGAGTGTAGGTCCTTCCATACTGTATAGTGATGCATCTCAATAGTACTGGCCCCCTTTCCCTCTTTACCTTGTGGGCCCTGGTATTATAAGGTATCTCACATCCTTTCCAGTCTCCTGGAAAGTGTGATACATAACAAATGGTTAAATGTAGCTGGAACCCTTAAGGCAACATACTGCAAGTAGCTTCACCTTTTGGATTCTGTGTTTAAATGGGGGAAATGTGCATCAAGAGGTGATAGGCAATTTATTCTTGTCACTTTGACAACACTGGCTTTAGAATCAGAAATACTTTGACTCAGAGGTTAACTCTGCCACTTATTGGCTATTTGAATTTCGGAAAACTATGTAACTTTTCCGAATCTTAGTTTCCTTATTTCTAAAATGGGTTGATAATATCTGCCTTATAGGATTTTTGTGAAGACTTAATTAAATAAGGTACATAAAGTACTTTGTAGGTACTCAATAATTACAAGAATGAAAAGTCAAATTTTTTTAATTTATCAGAACAATAAAACATCTGAAAGATTCAAAAGTGGTGTGGTTTGTTTCACTTGCAAACCAAATGGTCATAACTTCTTCTTTTTAAAAAAATAAATTTACTTATTTTATTTATTTATATTTTTGTCTGCGTTGGGTCTTCGTTGCTGTGCGCAAGCTTTTCTCTAGTTGGAGTGAGCAGGGGCTGCTCTTTGTTGTGTTGCGCGGGTTTCTCATTGCAGTGGCTTCTCTTGTTGCAGAGCACGGGCTCTAGGCACGCGGGCTCAGTAGTTGCAGCACGCGGGCTCAGTAGTTGCGGCGCCCGGGCTTAGTTGCTCCGCGGCATGTGAGATCTTCCCAGACCAGGGCTCGAACCTGTGTCCCCTGCATTGGCAGGAAGATTCTTAACCACTGTGCCACCAGGGAAGCCCTGGTCATAACTGCTGGGTAGTTTTCTGTCAGAGCACTGTTCATGGCTGCCCTGATGTGGGCTGCTCCCCCAACCTGCTTGCAGGAGGCTGGCCATGGGCAGTAGATGGGTAGCTGTCTACTGGGTTTGCACAGATCCCGCTTCTCTTACTTGTTTGGAAATGCTGTGTCTTGTTCCTGTGTAACCTGGCTCTGTACCCCTGGTCCCTTAGCTCTGGCTTCTGGTGCCGAATCAGGCCCTTCTTGCTCTGAGAACCTGTTTCTCTGCCTCTGCTCCTCACTGTGTTCTGAATGATCTTATGCTCCTCTTTCTGGCTCCACTGAAACCCAGTGCATTGGGAGGTATGTAAGTCCACCCCTCCCTGGGATGGGATGACTTTTTTGATCACAAACATAACTCTTCTCATCTTTAAATATGTCTTTCAAAATGTGTATGATTTTAATTTTACTAGATTCAGAGGACACGTTTTTCTTGTGCATTTGAAGCTCCAGTTTTCATACTGGATGTTCAGTAGACACATAGCCCAATGAAAAGAACTTTGATTTTTACTGTGTGTCCTCTTAAAAAGTACCTATACTCACTGGATTTTAGTTAGTTGGGGAAATTTTCAACTATGATTTCTGTTGATTGGGATGGAGAATCCCCTAAGAAACTGCTTTGGCCGCTAACAGATGTTTTGTGAGAAAGTGCCAGTTGCTCCCGTCACAGATTATGCTTGGTTGGCAGTGTTAGGGGTTCAATGGCTTTTCATTGTTTTTGGATATGACCATGACTTCTCTTGTTGTCCTACGGTCTATTGTGATGATGTATTTTCGTCCGTATTTGTGATTTCATGCTTTTCAGAAACAGAAGAGGTTTGTCTTCGTTGCATATTTACACAAACACTTTGCTTCCTATTTCCTCTTCAGTGCACCTATGCTCATCTAGTTCACCGGTAGCAGGAGGGCGTCTCAGCACATATATATGTCTGACTGGGCAGTTGTCTCCTAAGCATGACTTTTGCTTGCATTTGCAAGTGTGTGTAGAGAGAACAGAAGCATCAGATAGATTACCAGTTATTTATATTCACAATTACAAAAAAAATATGATGGATGTAAGGAACAAGATATAGCAGTTTTACTTGATTGAATTGGGATATTTGAGTATTGGTAGAATAATTCAGGATTGGGACACAATATTATGACCTAAAAATTTATCACTTTCTATAGTCATATCTATACGATAGTAAAAGATATGACTTTATAGTGTGAAGGATTGAATAATACATAATGGAGCTCTCCCTGCCATTTATGTATTCTTGCTTAAAACTGTTTTATTATAGTGTAGGCATATCATATACAAATTTAACTTATATGAATTCAGCCATATATGCACTCCATCTTTTGGATAAACTACACATTTGTATATGTCAAAGAATTTACAAGTAAAGGAATTTACAAGGATAATTTCAGTAATATGTGATTTTTTATCCCCTTCTTCTATCCCTAAGTAAGATGCAACCAAGAGTAGGAGAAGTAACAATGATAATAATTTTCAGTGCTGAAGATTGTGTAGCAGAAAGCAATGTAGTAGTAATTTTTGACAGATTAAGATCAGATGTTTTTGGAGCAAAGCGCTGTTTGTTTTTTGACTTCCAGTGTGCTTTTTGGCATCTATTTGTGTTGGAGTAACATGAATTTATTTGCTTTTATAACGTTTTGAACATTTAACCACGGTTTGGGTTGATTTCAGCTCTCATAAGTAAATAACTTCAGTGGAAGTTTATGAGACTCTTTTAAATAATTTAGGGACCAATAAAACATCATTCTTGCCAGAAGATGGAAATGGTACCTGCAAATGGTACCTGTAAATGGTACCTATGCTAAATAAAACTTGATGAGTTAGAATATTTGTTTTTGGAGTTTAAAAAAATTAAAGGTAAGGTGAGTCACCTGTGTAGTTACTAGATTTTGATACTAGTCCTCACAGGCCTTTAGATAAATGCTGTATTGTAATGGTTATTGCACAAGAAGCTATTGTGCTGCACTCATGAAATGAATATCATTTCTGATCCATGAATACCACCATTATCAAGGGGATACTTGAAGCCTTGAAGAAAAGTTTTTCTTTTGCCCTTTCTTCTTCATGCATTTTTTTCCCCTTTAGAGCAGCTACCAGTTTATATTTTTGAATACAGCCTAATAACTTGTATCTTAATCTAATTAAATTGTCTTTCATACAGGGTGAAATGAGTGACTGTAGGCATGACAGCCTCTGTAATGGGGAAAAAAAAAGGGAATATTTATACTTGTCTTTTAGGAAACTCATACTTCTCAAAATCTTAATCTGATTTCTCCAGGAGCAGGGTGGCCACGGCGAGGAGGGGCCCCCTGTCTGCCGGCCGGCTCGTCAGAGCCTAGGCAGCTGAGTGCTCTAGCGACTCCAGACCCAGCCTCGTGGCCTTCAAGGTTTTTAATCTTTAAAATTTGAGACAATGGGAAGAATCTTGAAGGCACTCTCATTCTCTGATTACACTGTCCTCATTCTAGACTTGTGTACAAGCAGACAGACAGTGGAATATCTCTAAAGCAGTTGTTCTCATTTGAGACAGTTTTCCCTTTCAGGAGACTTTTTTGGTTTCATACTAGGGGGATTGCTCCTTGTCGTTGGACAGCTAAATGCTCTATAATACACCGCGTAGCGCCTCAAGAAAGAATCCTCCAGCCCCAAGTGTCAGTAGTTTCATGGTTGAAAAACCTACTGCTAATGCACCATCTCAAAGAGAGAACAGAAATTTCTAGTATGATTAATATTCTCACCCCGAAGGGTAGTTTTAGGAAAGAAAACAGGAACAGGTTCTAATTTTAGTTCCTGCCTTAGAATGATGGAATAGAAATTGGCGAGCTATGGTAAGTCATGATACAGGTTTTGTGGCCTCATCTACAAGTCCTCATCTTTAGAGGGAAGAAAAGTTTATGGTCTGAGTTCCAGTGCAGGCCACCTTGCATTTAAGTGAGTGGTGCAAATTCAGAGACTACTGAAGCCACAGACTGGTCTGAAGAAATGAGGAAATCATCACCAAAAGCCTCTCACTTGGCTGGCAAAATGGAATATAGCCTGCATCAGTATGTGCTACATCGTTGGAGCTACATTTTCCTGTCATTTCACTCAGTCTCAATTTGACGTTTTCAGAGTGAATTGTAACAGAGCACAAGTCTACTTTCAGTGACACTTGAATCAACAGAAGATTATTGGTATCTTTTTTTTGAATTTAGTAATTGTGGCTTCTTTTTTGACATATTTGCCATAATCAAGAAATTGAAGCATGGTCTCCTCAGGGCAAAATGAGTCATGAAGTCAGAAAACATATAGATACTTGTGGAAAAAGATTAATATGACGTAAGTAAGTGCTAGAGGAGGGGAGAATAATTTGAGAACTCATTAGTTATAACGAAGCAAATAAATCATAGTTCCAAAATTATGTTGTTATAAAACACGGAAAACCAGATAATTGGTATGTTTTTCTATTTGACTCTCAATTTTAAAGGACTCTAATTGATGTATTGTTTATATTGTTCACTAAGTACAGTGTTTGGATGATAGGGAGGGAGTGGAGAATGCATGTGATAGCAGCTCAGAGATGTGCAGTGCTTCTCCCCAAAAACAATTATAGTGCAGCGGCTGCCAATGGTGATGTCACAGTCAGCAGATAAAGAACCATTTAAGGCTCTTTATAACCGTCATTAGAAGGACAGAGAGAATTTGTGCAAAAGCTGAAGCAGTGTTAAGATTCCTACTGTGTTCCTCTGTTTTGTTGCCTTAAATGATAATGTTTTCAACATTTAATTACTTATATAATTTACAAATGATATTTAACATCATCCAGAGAGCACTGTTTATAGGGGGCAAAGCAGCTGCTCTCTTTGTTAGCGCAGAAGCAGAAACTCAAAGCAGTACTTTGGGACAGAGAGAGAGAAAATAATGCTGCCTTCTAACTTAGTGATGGGACTCTTAGGGGTGGTGTTGAGCCAGACTGACCTACCTAGATTGTGAAGCTTAATCTAGTTTATAGTTATGTAACATCCCTTTTTGGAGAGGAAAATGACATTAACATAGACTTAAGTGGTCTAAGAGGTGTAAAAAAAGCTTCCTACAGGCAGGAAGCGCCTAACTTAAAACTAATTTTCCAAATGCCAAAATTTTTTGTGGTACGCGGGCCTCTCACCGCCGCGGCGTCTCCCGTTGCGGAGCACAGGCTCCGGACGCGCAGGCTCAGCGGCCATGGCTCACGAGCCCAGCCGCTCCGCGGCACGTGGGATCTTCCCGGACCGGGCACGAACCCGCGTCCCCTGCATCGGCTGGCGGACTCTCAACCACTGCGCCACCAGGGAAGCCCATACTGTACTTTCTTGTCAAGTTTTTGGCATGTCTTTTTCCTGGATTATTACCCTTCTTGCTGGAGCTTCAGTTAGAAACGAGTATGCTGTCTAGCATTTCTGCTTTAGAGATGAGGAAGCCATGCCTTCATTTGGCATGGCACGGGTGGGCAGCTCAGGGGCAAGAGGGGTGCGTCTTGAGAACTAGGTAACTTAGTCCTTGAATTGAATTTTATCTCAATATTTTCAGTCCATAGCTTAGTACCTGGCCCATAAGAAGTACGTAATTAGTAACTATAATAATTTATTGGTAGTAACAGGTGAATACTTTATAGGGAGATTACTACCTCCTAAATATATCTTTTATCACCCTCTTTTGTCTTTCCACCCCTGCCTTAGACCATCAATTTGAGAGAGAGACAGACAAAGAGAAAATACTGATACAGAAGAAAGAAAATTAAAGCACATTGGACTAGGCTTCATAAACTTTATTACACTTAATCATCATAACCACCTTTTGATTAAATAGTATTCACATTTTATGGATAAGAAAACTGAGGTTTAGAGATGTTACTCAATTTATAGTAAATACCAGAGCTGGGATTTGATTCCAAAGCAAGCCTCTCTTTTTTGCAGTTTTCTGTATTTTGTGGTACTTTGGAATTCGACTAAGGACAGGGACTGCTGTTTATCTCTATGTATCTCCATAATTTAGCAGGTTTAATGACAGAGAAATGCCAAAAAAGTGTTTGTTAAAGGATCCGTTTCAATCTAGAAACTTGAATTTTCTTTGGAAGAATGGACGAGAAAGGGGAAGAGTTAGGGCCGGACTTCGAGGTAAGATGGAGGCAGGGAGAAGTTAGCATGTGTGGGACACACAGTGCGTGCCTGGCAGTGGCGAGCCTCTGCTGAGGAAAACATAAATCAGAAGTTTGGCCCCTGAGCTGTGAAAGCAGAGCCACCGCTTATGGATGTGTCAGCTACAAGGGGTCAGCACTGTCCCGCGCCTTGGGGCGCCACTCACAATGCAGTACGAGTTGTACAGGGTACTGCTGGGTGCAGTGGCTTGCGTGGGGGCATCTAGGTGTGTGCCTTGAGGGGTGTCTCTTTCTAGAAAAAAGAAGTAGAAGTACCTGGAAGTCTTAAAAGTCAGGGTTACTAAACAAAAGCAAAATAAAAAAACCCCAACTCAATGAAAAATGAGCAAAGGACTTGAATTGACACTTCTCTAAAGGAGATGTGTAAATGGCCAATAAATATATGAAAAAATGCTCAACATCACTAATTAATTATTAGGGAGATGCAAATCAAAACAAATGAGATACCACCTCACACTCATTAATATGGCTCCTATTAAGAAAGTGTTGACGAGGATGTGGAGAAATCGGAACTCATGTGCACCGTTGATGAGAATGTAACATGGTGCAGTTGCTATGGAAAACAATACGACAGTTACTAAAAAAATCAAAAAGAGAATTACCAGATGATGCAGCAGTTCCACTTCTGGGCATATGTATACCCGAAAGAACTGAAAGCAGAGTCTGGAAGAGATATCTGTACACCCATGTTCATAACAGCATTATTCCCAATAGCCAAAAGGTGGAAGCAACCCAAGTGTCCATTGACAGATGAATGGGTAAACAAAATGTATTTCAGCCTTTAAAAGGAAGGAAATTCTGACATATGCTACAACATAGATGAACCTTGAGGACATTATGATGACTGGCTCATTATGAAATGAGCCAGTTACAAAAGGACAAATACTGGATGATTCCATTTATATGAGGTCCCTAGAGTTTTCAGATTCATAGAGACGGAAAGTAGAACGGGGGGTCCCCGGGGCTGGGAGGAGGGGAGAATGGGGAGTTGGTGTTTAACGGACACAGGGTTTTAGTTTGGGATGAGAAAGTTCTGGCCATGACTGGGGGTGATGGTTGCAGGACAGTGTGAACGTACTCACTGTCACAGAACTGTATACTTAAAAAATGGTTAAGATGGTAAATTTTTTGCTGTGTATTTTACCACAGTTTTTTAAAAAAGAGTAACTACTCCCACAAGCTTTATTGTCATCTTCTCTTTTTGCCAGAGAAGGAGAAAACCGTCATCTGTAATTTAAGAATGCAATTTACAAAGCGGAGGACTTTTCCCACATCCGCACGTGAAGAATGTCTGAAGCCATTGCCCTGAATAGCAGCTACATTTGGCAGAATTAATTTGGAATAATGGTGCTGATGGTGTGCTCTGACTTTTCCTCCTAAACGGCCCCCTCTGAAAGTTGCACAGCTGCCCCTTGTGTCAAACAAGTGATGACGTTTTGTTTTTGTGCCTTTTGATGGTTTGTGTTAAGTTTATTTAATAAGATTGGAACTAGTATTTAGTCAGCTAATTGAAAAAGTTGGTCAAAGCAGAGTATGAAATGCTTTAAGGTGTTTTTCTATACTTTCCTTATCCTAGACTTTGTGTGGAGGCATGGAGGTATGATTCCTCTAAAGCATTACATTGAAGAAAGGATCTGAGAGGAGCAAAGAATAACAGTTTCTAATGTAGTATGCCTAGACTGACAGGTAGTTCCAAGAACTAAATCAGGAACAGAGCAGTTATTTTAGTTCTTGCCTCAGAACCAGGGGACTAGATTTTTATTACTGCCCCTCCATTTACAATTTTTCTGCAAACCTATTATTTTGTTAATTGATTCACTTTATTGAGTTTTTCCAAAGCTTTCAGTTTAGTTTTTATAGAAATAAATTTTCCTTTTATATTCATATTTCTCTGTTTATATTAAAGTTAATATAATTACAAATACAATTGGTATTATAGGGTTGGTTTGAATCTACCACTCAACAGGTACGGGTAGAAATGTGCCCTGATGCTGTGGGGACCTCAGAGTGCTATGGAGTTCACTGGTGGGTTTTCCTGCAGGGATGGAGATGTGGTTAATCTGGTGGGTTGGTTGAAAGGACGTTGGTTAAGAGAGTGTTTTCTCTGTTCAGAGTCTTTATCAAGTCTCTTGACTTTGGGAGAATGCTTCTAGCTTTATCAGACCTCAGTGGCACAGTATTCAGTCAGTACCCTCATATCATAAACATTTCATGTCTATTTTCTGTTATTTGGTATTTTCCAGTAATTTGTCAATGAAGAAGTTATGCCAATAGCATTTTCTGTCTATTTAAAGCTCTGCTCTCCTGAGCTCAGCTGAGAGACCCTTTTATGTTTATTTTCTTTAAATTCCTTTGAATCAGTTGTTACAGAGAACTCTGGGGGGTACCTCTGGGAGATGAATGTCTTTCACTGCCTGGGTTTTGTGTAGCTTGGCACACTTGGATGAGCTGGATACCAGGGGTGTAGGAAGCCAAGGTAGTAGGGTAGGAAGTGGATCATTGGGAAGACGGAGGGATGACCCTTGTCAGAGATGGTCAGGACCAGGCAGGGCCTGCAGTGGGCATGGGCTTCTACTGCAGTCACCCGGGATGAGCCTAACGTGAAGTCAGCCCCTTCCCTTCTCATTTTATGTTGGAATCGTGCCTTCTGGCAAAGGGTAAAAGTTTTCTCCTTTTGTATGCTATTAATAACAGAGCATCATTTTATGTGGTTCAAGTGAGCCTTCAAAAATAGATGGGTGAGAGGTTTTTTTTTTTTTTTTTTTAATTAAACCTAGGGCCTATTCTCTTTCAGTCTACTGTGGTGTGTCGCCATAAATTGGAGTTAAAACTTGTTACATCTTGTGTGTTTAAAAACACCAGTCTTGAGTTTAAAATAACCATAACTTCTGTTTTTAATACTGGATGGATAAACCTAAAACAGATTTATGGGAAAAGATATTCTGGATTTCAAAGAAAAGATGGTTTATTCAGGATGCCTGTTTCTCCTTTTTCTTTTTTTTTCCTTTTGCTTAGCAAATTGCTCTCAATTTTTGAAATATGGTTAACTCCAATTATCTTTATGTGGACTATAGGCAAGTAGAAACTTCCAGAATATCTTGGCCATTCCCACCCATTCTTTCCTTACTGTCTTTTCTCTTGCAGGCATTAGTTACTATTATATGTTCATGGAGTGCAAACTAATATTAATTTTGGCCCAAGCTTCAGAAAAATAACATTGAAGAATGATTTTCGGGGGAGTATCCGAAATTTTACATACCATTCTTACCTTCTGTTAGCACTCTTAATTGATTGTATGCAGAAACTTGTATCTTATATTCCTTTTTTTCTGTTTGTAGTCTTATGTCTATTTCTGTGTTGTGCAAAGGGAACCAGTTCTCCCAGGCCTTCCATCTTGGTGTTAGCAAATATGGAGAGAGTAGAAAACCAGCTTTAACCTGCTGTTGAGGTGGCTAGCTTGATTCTCCGTCACTGGAGATGCTGACATTGTGGTGGAGAAGCCCATAAAACTCAGTTAGACGAACCCACATCAAAGCTTGTGTCAAGGCAACAAGCCAGACAGGGAGGGCAGCTCTGACACGGTGTCAGATGAGCACACGTGGAGAAGTAGGAGAGGAAGGTTGACTAAAGATACTTTAGGAGTCTGAACTGCACTGTGTAATTTCTTTCCTCGAGAGTTAGTGAATATATGTAAGACTTTTTGTCTGTTTTCACAGAAACAGACATTAGCAGTGAACATTTCATATTCACAGGAAGCACTGCTGCCCTGAGAGATTAATTGCTTAAAAAATAGAGATTTTTTTTGTGTGTATGTGTAGCTATGTATCAATCAAATAATAAACTTAGTTATTTTTGAGTGAAAGCAAAACAGTGCCTTTATTTTTGAAGAAGCTAACATGCAGGTATATCTCAGATTTTGTAAAATCCTGAACTTTTACTAGAATTTTCTAGGCTGTTTTAGGAATGGTTTTGTGTAGAGGTGAAATACTGACCCTGCTCCCTGCCGTGACGGCTGCACGTGCAGTAGGAAAGCCCAGTGGCCCCCAGTGGAGGCCTCCTCTCTCCACTCTTCATCAGCGTCTGCTCACTCAGCGTCAGACCTTCTGCACCTCTAGTCTCCAGCTACCACGGTCCTGCTGTCTGGCTTCTGTTTCTTCATGCTGCAATTCCCTGATGCCCATGGAACGTAGCTTTTATCTGTGGCTGCAGAAATTCTGATTCGCAGTGGTAAATAGTTCCAGGCTGCACTTGAGACCAATTATATTTGTGTATAGTCCATATATATATATATATATATATATATATATATACACATAAATTATATAAACATACAAACCTTTAGTGCTTTCATAGCAACAACTTAAGCTTTCATAGCAACAACTTAAATTCTCTGGCTTTTTCTCTAGCACACTCCATATGTCATTTATTGTGGTTGTAGTTCTATGTGTAAATATACTCATTTCCCAGCTGATTTTTAAGTAAAATCTGTGTGAGACTAGTGATTTGATGATAAAACAGTAGATAGGAATAACAGGAAATGTAGATTGCATACAGAGTCACTGCCTTCGCAATTTTTCAAAGAATTTGGAAAGGCAGCGCTTTATAAACAAGTTTATAAATACGAGTACGTCTCACCTTTTTGGTTATCAGGCAGTGTTACCAATTGAAAACACAGCCCTGAGCCAGGAGGCTAGTAAAAGGGCCTCTAAACAGCCCAAATAGACACTACAGAATTTGAGTGCAAGCACTTGGGGTATATCAGAAGTAGCAGTCATAAAGTGGGAGCCAGCTGGCTCCCTGAGGACATTTTTATGAATATCATTTATTATACTCTTACATATCCTTTAATAATGATGACTCAAGGCAATCAAGAAAAAGTATTCACCATTTATTTGATTTTGACAAGGCAGGACAAGCTGTGGTATATTCAAAAGTATTGGAATAAAACTTATTGCCAAAAGAGTAAATTCTTGAACGTCTATAAAGCTTGGTAATCTAGAAAAGCACATGATCCCTAGGTTTAGAAAGCTAAGATATTATCGTTACAACTACTACAAGGATTTAAAATGTTCCAGAGAAAGTCACAAGCTTTAGGTGAGACAGGACGAGGGTCCCACAGTAGCTCCTGGTAGTGGAGTGTATGCCGGAGTGTGCAGTTGGGAGGAACCAGGGGAAGGAAGGGTAGTTAGGTGGCTGTCGCCATAGTTGAGAGGGAAGTGGGCAGTTAAGGTCAAGAGTTTGAACTTGGGTGGTGACATGGGGAAGAGAGAGGAAGGACGGATGCAAGAGATACTCTGAAGGCTGCAGGGTGAATTGATTAAGTGGCTATGGACGACAAGAGGGAGGGAGGTTTTAAAGGTGACCCAGGTTTTGCAGCTCTGGAGTCTGGGAGAATGTTGTTTATTACTGCAGAAATGGGACAGGCAGCTGATTTTGCAGTGAGGGAGACTGCGTTGTTTTCAGGTGGTGAGTTAAGGAGCTGGCCAGAGACCTGGCAGGTTTGGACTTGAGGCCTTTGGACTTGGACTTGAGATCTAAGAGGCTCTTTTCAGCCGTGCCCGAGACAAGCGAAGACAGGCATGCTTTCATTGTTGCCTTGGTAAGTGCTTAGTAATTATTGGTTGGTTTGTACTTCTTTTGAGTTTTGTGGGATGATTGGACTGGCCTGGAAATAAATTTTGTTCAGTTACAGAGATTTTCTTACAAGTGAAAAGTCAGTGATCAGGCGGCTCACGCACTTGGAGAGTAGGAACAGAGGCTGAGGCAGACGAGCTAGCCTGACTTTGCTGTAAAGCCTCACGTTCCCTCTTGAAACGTTACGTAAAATCTCCACTCAACTCCATAATATTTATTTTATATAATGAAAAAATGAAAGTATTAATAATCACCATCAATACAAAATAAAGTTTCCTGCCACGTTTCTCTGTGGTTTTGCTTGGTTCTTCTTGGTTCTGCATAGGTATGCTTTATTTGAGCTGCAAAGGGAAATGCAATTTCCTGTCAGCAATACGACGGCTCTTTGGTACATCATTGAGTGTTCTTGTTGTACTCTTTCCATGATCTTTGGACAAATGTTTTAAATTAGCGGAGCATTATGAAATTCTGCTAGGAAAGCAAGATAGTACAGCTTATATTATTGAAACTTTTTTTGTGGCAGGATTTGTAAGAGGATAATGGGGAACGACTATATTAACTTAAGTGGCTGGTTAAGAGTTTTGTCTTTATTGAAAATGGTGCTTTTTATTGAAATGGATAATTAGTAATTGCAGATACTGTCATTAATGGTTAAGAATCCAAATAGATAAATAAGTGGATGAGAGGGAAGTGAGGCCTTAGATGACTTGGATTAATACCTTTTTTAAAAAAATCACAGGCTTCCCTGGTGGCGCAGTGGTTAAGAATCTGCCTGCCAGTGCAGGAGACATGGGTTCAAACCCTGGTCTGGGAAGATCCCACATGCCACGGAGCAACTAAGCCCGTGCGCCAAAACTACTGAGCCTGCGCTCTAGAGCCTTCAAGCCACAGCTACTGAAGCCCTTGCGTCTAGAGACCGTGCTCCACAACAAGAGAGGCCACCGCAATGAGAAGCCCACACAGCCATAAATAAATAAATTTAAAATTTAAAAAAAATCACTACCCTGCAAATTAATGAGCACACTACGTCTTCCTGTTGTGAGACACTTTTCTCTATTTTTGAATAAAGAAATTATAAAAATCACATTATTTTTAAGTCTGAGTGTAATCAGCTTAGATTCCTGTAGCCAAGGAGAAGTTTCTTTTATTACAAACTTTAGCACACATCTTTCTATTCAGAGTGATTAAATCAAACCCATCTTTCCATGCTACAAGCTTATTTCAAATGAATGCTACAGAAATAGGAAACTAAACTCAATGGGAGTATATAGTATTGGCTAAGCTTTACTTCTGGACTTGGAGAGTTTCCCATCATTCAAAGTGCTGGAGCTTAAAGGCAGTTTAGAAAAGAAGTGTTTTCTCAGGCATAGCTTATTGAATCTCTAATGATTATTTTTCAGTGCTAGGGTAAAACTGTAATTTGCTATCACATTTGTGCTCCATGCACACCGATATGAAACAGTTGACTTTATTGCCGACGTCCTTTTAGTATAAATGATTTTTCATAATTGTTTCAAATGTCATCCTTTTTTTTCCTTGGGAAAATAAATTCTGATTTTCCTACCCCCTTCTGACTAAAAGACTGCTTTTGCTGTCTTCTCACTTTCTTCTAGCCTACCCCTTGCCCTTTTTTTTTTTGCCACACCGTGCAGCATGTGGGACCTTAGTTCCCAACCAGGGATTGAACCTAGGGCCACGGCAGTGAAAGTGCCAAGTCGTAACCACTGGACGACTGAAACCTGGGAACTCCGCCACCCCCCTCACCTTTTTTAATCAGTGTATTCTGATGATTTTTCTAAATATGGGCTTCCCCAGATCTAATGCAAAGGAGCATTCGTTGATAAACAAGTTTAAAAACCTGTCTTCTCTTTTATTATTAAGCTCTGAGTTTGAATTGGTTTTTATGATTCAACAATCCAGTAAGGGTTTTCTTTTTAAATTCTTACCTTTCTTTTGAAAATCTGGGTTTTCCCCTAAATCTGATGCTTTATAAGTATCTCACATAGAAATTCCCTTGCAATTAAGAATAAAATATACCCACTGAAATAGAGATGAGAGCGTACTTTCATTAGAAAATCTGTATAAGATTTCTCCAGTGAAGGTAGATAACAAGGGGGTACTTGTCATGACCTGCAAGTCACTTAGATATTTGCAAAGAAAACTCAGTTCTGAAAAATGATTTAATTATTTAATTGGACGGGATTTTATGTGCTAAGAAACATGACTTTCGTACACCTTGAAGAGACTTTCTAACACTAATCAATACATATGAGGAACTAGATGCATTTAAAGATTTTTTTCCTCTTTTAACACGGATTAGTACCTGTCTGCTGCTGGGCATTGACAGCAAATCACATTCATTCATTAAGTACTGTGATGCAGAGATGAGCGATACAACCCCTGCCCTGGAGAGCATTCTTGAGCAGATGTCTCCACCAAGTTTTGTAGGATGAGAGGTGTAGCTAACCTGGTGAAGGAGGTAAGGAGGGACATTCCAAACAGGGGGGCATCAGTGAGAAATGAAAGCATGTTGGGGTGTTTGGGGTGCTGCCAGTGGCTCTAGTGTGACTACAGGGTTGGAAGGTTAAAGTAGAACATGCGGAGAGATGAGCTGGCAAAGGTCGAAGAACTTCCTTTGTGTGCTAGGAGTTTAGGTGAGGCAGTGTGGTCCAGTGGTTAAGAGCATGGCTCTGTGTTGGATCCTGGCTTTGCCACCTGCTGACTTACTTTGTGACCTGGGACAACTCCTTTGGTCTCTGTTGCCTCCTCAGTAAATTGGAGCTGAAAATTGTACCCACCTCACAGGAAAGTGATGGGAATAAGTGTTAGTTCCTATTATTGTTGTTGTTGATATAATGATTGTTACTGTCATCTCAAGGTTGTGGAGGAATCATTAAATAAGATTTCATAGGAGACTAACTAATGACATTATAGCACTTTAGAAAACCTTTCCTGGCAAGCAGGATGGAAGGATGAGGTATATTGGCTTCAGATGGGTAAGGCACGTTATTGCAGTAGTCATCTGGGTAAGACAAAGGAGGGCCTGAACTAAATCGGTTGCAGGAGGAATGGAGAGAGGAAGGGATGGATTAGAGAGATTGAGAATGGAGATTTGGCTGGTGATAAATTTGATACGGAGGGGAAAAAAACAAAACACAGTGTGTCCAGCATAACTAGGAGGTTTTAGATTTGAGTAACCAGTGGGGAAGCCAGAGAGAAAGTATATGAGGAGGAGAAGCTTCAGGAGGTGAGAAGATGGTGAGTTTAGTTTGGATTTAGATTTCATATTTGTGGGCCTTCCTAGAAGAGAGGTCCAGCAGCCAGTTGGGTACCAGTATATAGTTCAGGAGAGAGATCTGAGCTGACCTTGAGATGTGGGAGTTAAGAGTGAAGTCACGGAAGTGAGTGGAGGTGAGGAGCCTGAGAAGCCAGAGCTGAAACCATGCACATGTATAGAAGCTGCCATATTGATGGGGCTTCCATTAGAAGGGATCCCATTAAAAAAGATTAAAAAGAATCTGGAGGAGTAGAAGAAAACTGGAGAACAGGAATGTTAACAGAAGTCTGGATGGGCTGGCTGTGGGGCTGGGGCTTGGTCTGGAGGGAGTGATTCAAGAGTGAGCATGTTCATGGAGTAGTGGGGGGACCAGGCCACGGGAGGTAAAGGTCGGCATTGGATACTTTCCAAAGAAATGTGGCTCTGAGGGAAGGAGAGATTCCTACACAGCAACAGAGTTCCCTGCCCCAGCACCCCGCCAATCTGTGGCTGAGGTTCTTACCATTCTCTCTCCTGTCAAAGCCTCCCAGTAGTTTCAGCTCCACTTGGTATTTTGGGACCCAGCCTGACCAAGATCTAGGCAACATGGCTACTGGGTCCCAGCCATGTCCTTGTTACTTCCTTCTCATAACTAAACTAAGCTCTTGCCTTGCTTCTGGGGCCCTATTTCTCCCCCTCAGACTCCACTAACTCCCTCCCGCCCCTCCTTCCCCCTTTCCTTTCTTCCCCATCCTCCGCCTCCCATATTGAACTCCCTTCCCCGGTTTCCAGCCCAGCACTTTAGTTGCTGGGAGACTGAGGTTCCACCTTTTCCTCAGTTCATTCGAACTCTTATGAATAAATCCTCAAAGCTGTTTTTTTTTTCTTTTTTCTTTGTTTGTTTGTTTTTACCACTTACTGCTGATTTACCCTCATGTCAGCTTGGCTACCTGTTTGAACCATCTCATTCTAACTGCCAGATTCACCTGGTGCTGGAGCTTGATCAGTCAGTTGTTTTGCCTTGGCCATTCCTAATACTGACGGTTCCTTTGTCCAGTCTCCTATAGCCTGCTTCTCAGCTCTGTCCTAACAACAACCATAGCCAGTATTTGTTGAACGTGGAGCTTTATATACAAACTTTATAACATTAGTTTAGTTAACAGTGATCGAGTGCTTGCAGTGTTTCAGGCACTGTGCTGAACCCTATAGGTATATGATTTAGATGGCAGTTTAATCTAATTTATAGACGAATAAACTGAGGCTTGGTTTAGTAACTTTTCCAGGTTCACACAGGAAGAGGTGAGCCAGCACGCAAACATAGGCCCGTCTGACGCCTGAGCTTATACTCCTAACTATCATACCATGTCGACAGTTCCCTGCTCTGTCTGCTGTGCCGTGGACTCACTGAATGTTTCTCAGACTCAGGTCCGTTGGCCTGTTGTTTGGGTGTTGATTTCCATTGTGTCCAGTCATACTTCAGACCTAAGTTTTACAGGTTTGGTTTCCTGATAGAGATGGGTCTCTGTTGTTGCTGTCTACATGTACAGTGACTTTTGCCATAACTAACTAATTTGCTTTCCTGAAAGGTAAGTTTTATTTAAGAAATTTAAAATCAACATTTTTATTCTCGGGGTAAGAGGCTCTCTGCAAGATTGTGATAAGCCTTCTTTAAAAACTTAAGTAGAAATGTCATAAGTAGACACATACACACATAATATATATTTCATATATATTTGAAGCGCTTGTTTTGTGTTTTGAGGTGAGGAGGAAGCTTGAAGTTCTTGCCTAGAACTTTTTATAAGTCAGTATACTAGTTTGATTTTGGAGATGGGAAAAAATGACTTTTCATTCCACAAGCATATATTTTTGTGGATAGTTTGTTACTGTTTTAATCTACATTTCACAATTTCATGCATTAGGTTATTATTATTTTTAATACAGATCACTTGGATTTCAGTTGTAGATTTATTGTTGATGATGATGAGGGATGAAGGACTCTAAAGTGGTCCTTGTTACTTAAATATTCAGAGTGGACTCTGTAGGCCTGGGGTTTGCAATGCTGGGGAGGATGTTTTCAATGAGTTTTACAGTTTTACTTTTATAATCATGTTAAGGATTGTTAGGTAAACGGAGTAGAAAACAAAACTCTTCTCTTGAGGCAGCAGAGCAGAGAGTAGAGAAAGTGGAAATCATGGACCTTACACTGTGCAACCCCTAACCTCTTCATTATCCATCAGTTCCAGCTGATTTTGGAATCTGCCTTAATAGTGCTTTAGGGCAGCAGTTGGTAGACTTTCTCTGTAGAGAGCTGGATAGGAAGTATTTTAGGCCTTTCAGGTCACATAGGTCTCTGTTGCATATTCTTATTTGTTTTGTTTTTGTTTGTTTACAACCCTTTAACATTTTACTTTAAAAATCTGAGTCATTCTTAGCTCTCAGCCATACAAAAATAAACCATGGGCTGGGCTTGGCCCCTGGGCAGTAGTTTGCTGACCCTTGCTCTACAGGAACCTTTTCGATTGAGCCCCGTGATCACCTGAAATCAATGTAAGTTCATCTTCCATTCCATCCTCCAGAAAGGGTAAAATCCCTTTGCACTCCCAGTATCCTCTTGCTCCTCTGACTCTCAGACTTTTAGTATGGCCTCTGTCCCCCTTCCTTTCCAGGTTCACCATGTGATCTAAACCCCTGTTGCCTGGATTGTTAAAGTAATTGCCTGCTCTGCAGGTTTCTCTGCTTCCAGTCTTCTACTGGTTTAAACTTTCCTGTACACAGCTCTTGAAGTAATGTTCTGGAAATACAGTGATATTATGTCATTTATTTTACTCAAGGTACATTAATTTCTTGTTGTATAACATCGAAACTCTTCCTTCTTATCTTTCTTTGAAAGGTTACAGAGCTTTACATACATAGAACATTTTTCTTATTCATTTCCTATGTGAGCCCACAGTTTATGAAGCAGGTTATATCCTGTGATTACTTTCTGGACACACCTAAAATTGTTAGTCATAATGGATTTTATTGAAGTAAATTATTAAAAGTAAACCCCAAGTTTGTAAGACTTAAGGAGGCCAGTAACAATGGTAAATTCAAAGAGTCAGTCACTGTGCTTTACAGATACATTGGCCTCTTTAGCCTTCACAACAAACTAATGAGGAAGGTACTGTTTTACAAGCAGGGCACTAAGACATAGAGGAAGTGAGGGGCAATGTTAGTTGAATCGATTCAAACCTAGGCTCTCTGGCGCCAGAATCCGTGTTTTTGAACCACTGTGCTATATTGCTTCCACAATGAAATAATAGTTAAAAGAAAGACTTTGGACCTAGTAGGTGAAAGGAAGGAATCGTTCAAACATAGCTTTAACCTTCATCCCTTTCCCTGCCAAGGCCCCAGCTCTCTTTGTATTTTGTTGCTTAGCCAGATAGTTTGTGAACTTGGCTGAACTTCATAGATGGAAGTATCTGAATGTTTGAAACAGGGAAGAGTTGAAGGTTATCAGAACAGAAAAAGTACAGCTCTTTTCCCGGAGCACAATCAGGTGCATTGAGATAGAGTGTGCCCGAGACTATCCATAGGCAGAGAGAAGAGAAAGCATTTGAACGTGATTATTCATTGTGAAAATTTGTTAAAAACATCCACAAAGCACTGTTTTGGTCAGCCATCTGCTGGAAGATAGAAATGAACTTGTTAAGAATTTGCAGTTATTTTTGAAAACTGTTGATTGCTTGTTTTGTTTGTGGATTGCATATTGTCATCTGGATTGTTAATTGCTTGGGAAGAGAAATTCTATTTTCTGTTTCTTTTGCAATCTAAGCCCAAATTGCCATTTCTTAGAATTCTGTATATAAGCGGGTGTTCTGTGAATGTTGACCAAGTGAGATACAGATATCTGATCTTATTGGACAATAGTTAACTTTGATCTTCACCCATTTGTTTCAGTTAAATCCTCAGATACTTAAGATAAAAAAAGCTGATAAATAAATAAGGAAGAATAAAATTCTTCCTTTCCAACCAGTTTGGTTAAGAATAGATTGTTCTTTTGTAACTAAAACACTTACATCATAATAAAACATATCTTAAATATTAGCCAGCCATTCCTTGTATGACTTTTCATGGAGGCCACTATGTGTCAGGCATTGAATGACTTCTCTACTGTAGGCACTGTTGTAGGTGCTCCGGATACAGCCAACAAAGATTGGTAGCTTATATTCTGGTGGAGGGAAGAGATCGCAAACATAATATAGAAGTAACTTATATAATATATTAAGTAACAGATGCTATGGAAAAGGAAAAAGTAGGGCAGCGTCAGCGATGCCGGCACACTGGGAGGAGGCAGGCCGTGGTGGTATGAGCGGGGTGGTTGGTCAGCGTTACCCCATTGGGGTTTGAGCAAATACTTGAAGGAAATGCAGAAATAGGCCAAGCGGCTAATTAACTATAATTCTTGTTACCTCCTCTTATTTTATTACCACTCTTCAGCTTGTTGTAGGTTTACCGTGATTAATTTGAGTCCCTGTTTTATTCCACCAGTATAATCTGTGAAGGCTTATTTAGCATACGTTGTGGAACCTTTTGCCACCATAATCAGAGCAAATAAATTAAGGCTTAGAGTTTGTGTTACACAGATATAATTTATTTGGGCTAACTATAGGTTTTGTGGTTTGATTATTTTTAGCAAGTGCAGTCTTCATCTTTTAGAACTTGCTCAATAGTTATTAATGTTAAGTAACGGTGTACGGTGGTGGTCTCAATTTTTTTTTTTTTTTTTTGCCTCTAGATCGATCTCATGTCGTGCATGCAGACTCTCATCTTTAGCGTCTTTCATCATACGCAGCAGCTAAAGTTATTCTTGTGGGGGAGGGGATGTGAGGATGGCTGAAGAGTGGGGCATTCCTGGCGGGAGCATGTAAAAAGAAGGAAAGGTACCTATTGTAAAAGACCCTTTCAATTTTGATACTTGCCTTGGTTCCAGTTATTTGTTTTATTGTTTAGAGTTTGTCTTATCTGCTTAAGATCATAATAATAACTTATTGGTCTTATTTTCTAGAGTGCCTAGAGGGTATTGGGTGCTGAGCTGGCTTCTCTAGATACCTGCAGCCTATGCCTTAGTAGTGAGTCTTTGTAAACCCTGATAACATTAATCCTTAGAAGCAAGGATCTCTTGTCACTGCTGGTTGGAGATGTGCCAACAGAGAGATATTCAGCTGAAGTTTATTTTATGGAGTCTTTTTGTTGTCTGCTTTCACTTAACCAGAAATTTCCCTTCTTAATATTTGTGCACATTAAGTTGAGAGTTGAATTAAAGCTAATTTCAAATGTCATTACTGAGAACAATTAGTTTTTAACCGTAGCTTTGCCCAGGTGATGTATTTTACATGACAGGTTTGGTTGGCACTGAAGAGCTGCATCAAATAGAAACTGTCTTTATGTAATATACAACTTCACTACCAAAATTTTTCATTTGGACAGGTGAGACAGATGTGTCAAAAAGCAATTATAAAGTACCCAGATAATTTAGTATCTGGGATGAGCTAGTTGGGGAGGTGTGCCAACGTTTATCTTAAAAATGGGGTCTCTAGAGTCAGCTGACTTGTGTAGTCTGTTGTGAAACTGCTGAATGAGCCTAAGGATTGTGTTTTGGTTCTCATTTTCCTAAAACAATTAGTGAAATAAAGTACTACCGTTCATATCAATGGTGATTTTATTTACTAAGCCTGTGAGCTTAGTAAATTTCAAAATACTTATGTAAGTTTTTTTTTAAGTTCTTAGGTTTTTTTAAAAAAATTAATTTTATTTATTTTTGGCTGCACCTGGGCTTTTCTCTAGTTGTGGCGAGTGGGATATCCTCTTCGTTGCGGTGTGCGGGCCACTCATTGTGGTGGCTTCTCTTGTTGCGGAGCACGGGCTCTAGGCGCTCGGGGTTCAGTAGTTGTGGCACGTGGGCTCAGTAGTTGTGGCGCACGGGCTTGGTTGCTCTACGGCACGTGGGATCTTCCCGGACCAGGGCTCGAACCCGTGTCTCCTGCATTGGCAGGCAGATTCTTAACCATTGTGCCACCAGGGAAGCCCAAGATTTGTGTAAGTTTTATACCCAGATTTTAAAAATTGTCGGCACTATACCTTGTAAAATAAATTATTTTTTAAATTATCTTACTGCTAATTTTGCTTATGATAGCCAACTGCTGGGAAGAGTACTTCTCTGTAGTTGTGCTCAAATTTCTTTAGTTATATATACCTGCTGTCTAATAAAAAGCTCACTTTATTGAATGCTTTCTGTGATGCCTGACATTGTTCTGAATGCTTTACATGTGTCTTATTTCACCCTCATAACAATCTGGTTTGATGTAATCTTCATTTTACAGCTAAGGAAATTGAATCCAGAGAGGTTAAATGTTTTCATTCATTTATTCAGTTGTTTTGAGTTTATACTGTGTGCCAGCATTGCTCTAGGTGCTGTACTGACAAAAATATTAAAACGAAGAAGAACAAAAAATTCTACCACTAGGGAGTTGTTAAGGAACCTGCCCAAAGTCACAGAGTTCTTAACAACAGAGCTGGGATTTGGACCGAGGCAGTCTCACCCCACAAGCCCATGCTCTTCACTGAGCTGGGGGGACGTCCCACTCATTTTTATGCCCATAGTTTCCCATCTTTCTTACCAAGTCTTAAGACGTTTACCTCTGTCTCTTCAGCATCTTAACACATTTTCACACCTACTTCCTGCCTTTCCCATATTCCATTTTATATTCACGTCTTCTGTCATATTAACTCACATTCGAGAACACTGAGGTGGTCATTCCTAGTCTCCAGGAACACTGTTGTCTTTGTGCTGTTTTGCTTTATGCCTACAGCATTTACATTTTTACCTCCTCTGTCTCCTTCCTCCCCTTCCTTTACCTCTTTTCCTTTCACCTTCTTTTCCCCTCATTCCCCTTACTGCCTTCCTTCCTTGCCAGAGTGTATGCTAGCACTTAGAGGCCAAGGAGTGCTGGGGAACCAGCAGATAGAGTCACCGATGGAAAGAGAGGCTCAGAGAAAAGAAGAGCAAACTCGCCAGTGGTCAGCGAGGGAGGAGACGGACGGTGTGCCCCGGGAGAGAGGCGGACACCGGGTCTGCTGGCCTGAGGAGCTGCATCTGAGCAGCAGGAGGGCAGTTGAGCCAACTAGGAAGCAAATGGGAGAGACCGAAGTCTCCTCGGAAGAGGGTACAGTGGGGAAGGGGGAAGGTGAAATTCCATGGAAGGAAAGACCAGAGTGGAACCTGAGCAAGTGGGGATTAACTCCCTCCCAGACAGAACATGACTTTATTAATTGGATGATTGAAACTGTTCTAAGTGTTGCAGTTATAGTATTTGTGGCTCTAGAACATCATACAGCTAACTAAGCTCGGTAGGAAGAGGTAGCAAGACATGGACTACAAAATGCAGCTGAATTAAAGTACCTTCATTTCTGATCTCGTAGTGAGGGCTAAAAGCCATAGATAAAATGAGCATTCAAATACTCGTTGAACTGAAAGTAATTTAGTCTCATTCTATAGCTTTTTTTTTTTTTTTTATCGCATATGTGCATGTTTTCATCCATCTTTCTACTGTGTGCCAGGCACTGAGAATGTATAAATAAGTGAGACAGTGCCCTCTCTAGGCACTTGGAGCTTAGCTGGGCAGACAAAGGACAACTTTTAAAGTTGTGTGAAGCGTAGAAGTAGAAACTTACTAATTACGCCTTTTGGGTGGCGGTGTCCAGCGGCGTAGAATCCAAATGAAAAGTTAGTTTGGGACAGGAGATCAGGGAGGCCATTTCAGGCAGGCAGAATAGCAGAACTGAAGTCAGGGCAAGTGTGGAAGGGATTAAGAGTGGAGGAAGCCCCGTGAGGGCTGCATAGGAGGCAAGTGGCAGAAGATGAATTTGCAGAGTTCTTGGGGAATGCCTATTGCTTGTGCCTTCATCGCTTAGATTTTTGTTTTTTTATTTCGTGCCTTGAAAGTCTCTCTTAAATGAAGTTAGATTTTAAAATAATCTCAAAATGTTTAGTTCTGGAAGAGTATGCTCTCTGGATATATATTAAGGGTTCATACTGGTGTTAAAACTTGGAATACTAGAAACTTTAATTTAAAAATTTGCTCATTGTTAGTCTTCTAAGTCAAATTGCTTTTAAAGAAAACAAGTCTTTTTAAAAAATATAACATACATTCAGAAAAATGCACAAGTCTCAGTCACGAAGTGAGACCTCTGAGCTTGAGAAGTAGAATATTACCAGCATCCCAAATCCCCTCCTACTCTCCCTACTTACTAAATACCTTCACCCTCCTCCTCTGAAGTACCCACTATCCTGATTTCTCACCCTGTCAGTTAGTTCTGCCTGTTTGAACTTTGTATAAATAGAGCTGATCATATGTACTTTTTTGTTTATTCATTCTACTGTTTATGGACAGTGGTGTTGTTTCCGGTTTTATTCTAATTACAATTAATGCTGCTACAAGCATTCTTGTGCATCTTTTAGAGAACGTACATATGTATTTTTGTTGGGTAAATCTCTAGGAATAGAATGGATGAGTCCCAGGTTATTCACGTTTTGACTTTAGTAGATCCTGCCAGCAGTTCCAACGAGGTTGCACCAGTTTATATTTCTACCAGAATAGTATAAGTGTTCATACATCCTTGTCAACTCTACATCCTTGTCAACATCCTTGTCAACACATGGTATCATTCGTCTAGATTCGGCCATTCTGGTTGGTGTATAGTGATCTCATTGTGAGTTTAATTTGCATTTCCCAATAACTGCGGCTGAGCACTTTTCATATGTTTGTTGGCTCTGTGGATATGTGTGTGTATGAGAGAGAAAGGTTGCTGGGGGAGGGGGAAGTCCAGGGGTTTTTTTGTTGTGTTTTTTTTTTTTAATTAAAAAATAATTTATAGAGATTCTTTTTATATATTCCAAATATGAATTTTTAGGTAATTATATATGTTGTATATATCTCTTTCCCATACTGTGACTTGCTTTTTTCACTCTCTTAATGTGTCTTTTGATGGCATTCCTAATATATCCTACTATGTCCACCTATTCCTTATGATGATTCTTTTTGTGTCCTATTTAAGAAATTTTTGCTTATGTTAAAGTCATATAAATATTTTCTTATAATGTCTACTTATGGTAGATATTATAAGAAAATATAATGAAATATAAGGTAGAGGTCAAGATTCTTTTTTTTTTTTCTTCATATGGAAAGCCATGATTGATTTTTTTTTCTAACTTTCAAATTATAGGGAATAAAATATTTCCAAATGTTTTATCTAATTCAGTCTACAAATAATTTTAAATGACTTAAAATGCTCTCTTAATTGAAATAATGGTTGTTCTGTTTCTGGTGTGGTATCCGAAATTGCAAACAAACTGGTTTTTCTGCCTGCTCATCTACTTCTCTTCATCTGTCTATAGAGAACAAAACAAAAACTCCAGCTCAAGAGTTTCATATAGTGTCTTTCCGCTCAGAAGTCATATCTTTTGTTGGACACAAGAAATATCCTCTAACTTTGAGGTCATCATTAGGTGTGTGTGTGTGTGTGTGTGTGTGTGTGTGTGTGTGTGTGTGTGTGTATGCCTATATAGGCAAATGGAGAATTGATAAATAAAAGTTTAGGTAAGCCTGTCAGGAAAACCAGTGATTTCTGTTACTTGATTCCTTTCTATTTCATTCTTCTAGGCTGATTTATAGTGATTCCAAAAAGAATTTATTGATAGCACAAAGAAAGGAAACCTTCTGTGTTATTCTTCCTAGTATGTATTTTCTGTGCTTTTTCTTTTCTCCTGCTGTCCCCATTTTTAGGCACATGGCATAAAAATGGTTATAACAGTGGGACTGGTGAGCAAGTATATTTCACTTTCCTATTATTGGTTAGTTGAGTCTTTTTCTTGTTGTTGTTGTTGTTATTTGCATTAGTCCTGAGATTTTGAGAAAACCTTTTTCTTCCGAAGGGTAGATAATACTTCCAAGGCAAATATCTTGTAGGGAAATGAAAAGATGGTAAATAAGAATTTTGTAGTGTATTGTATATAGTGTGTGCACACAACTTTGGACTATCTAAATATTGTTTGCAGTGTTGAAATGTTATCTTTGAGGATCAGTTTAACATCTATCTTGAAATCCATAATTTCCTATTTATCTGAACAGAAGTTTGCCCTCAGATCTAAGTATGAGATTATAATTCTTTAAGTCTAAAGCTCTTAAGTGTAGTTTTATTTTCCTTATAAATTTGTTTGGGATTATATGAGCTGAAGTGTTGTCTAAAGGAGATAAGATAGAGTCAGAAGCTGTTTGAAGAAACTCCAAGAAATAAAAATCTTGAGGTGAATACTCAGTTCATCAGGAATTCGTTTAAATTAGTATGTTATTTACCCAAATGTTGTCAGCTTTTAATTTAAAATTCTTTTTATGAATAAAGTTGCTCTTACTCCCTTTCATAATAAAATCTTCTGGTTTAGTGTAAGATGAATATATTATTTTTTTCAAGTTAATAATCATTAGGGATTATTGTAACATGCAGCTACCAAACTTTCATCTTTCTCATATGAAAAGGAAACTCTCACATCTCTATAACATAGTTACTGGTAAAATGGAGTAGATAGTGGTGGTGAAGGAGAGTTCTTATAAAATCTATCTTAGTTTGTCTACGAAGTTCTGTTTTCCATTAATTGTATTTACTCTAAAACTCAAGGACTTAAAATTAAGGGACTAGGCTAAAATTTTAAGTAAATTTTAATTGTATATATTGAGCATTTATTCTAAGGCTTATGGTTTTGGGGGAGAAGCATAAACAAGAAGATATCAGTGTTGCACTCACACAGTTTATAAACTAAAATAGAACTAAGAAGTTTGTGTATGTGGATTATTCTGAGGTGAGCATTTGGAAATAATTGGTTCAGTGGTGTATTCCAGAATTCTACTGTGTGAGGGGAAGGAAATGGGTGAGTCCAGTCTGTTGGAGAGAGAGTGCAGTTGTGTAGGATGACACGCTAGGACGGCTGCAGCACGCACTCACTTCAGAAGTGAGCAACATTTAGTCCTCACGTCAGGACTGGAGAAGTGTCCTCTCCAGCTGAACCTGCAAGCTGAATGGCTCAAGTAAAACTGAAGATGCAGGTAAGCAGAGGCTGATAAACAAGGACTGAGTGAATGAAAAACATTCATTCTTCCAATCTTGGTATAAAAAAGCCAAAGCTAGTCATATAACTAAAAAGTTAATAATGCTGCCATAAAGGAGTTTGTCACCATTAACAACAATAAATATGGAAAATGAAAGATTCTTTTTATTTAGTATAAGAAATGGGTGGATTTTGTCATATTCATAGTCTCTTAGAAAGTTCTATGCTTGATTTTCTTTGATCACAGTAGTATATAATTTTGTATCCATAACTAGTAATTAGTTTTTCTTTGCTCCTAAAAATGCAGAGGTTTTAAATTTAATATTTTATTTTTGTGTGAAGGACAAGTTTTGTAATAGACTTGATTGGTTGTAAATTTACACTGCTTTCTGAATAGTCTATTAGCTAAATTGTTCTTCAGCTTATTTTACCTTTATATCTTAGGTAATTGAGGAAGTTTCTTTAATATCTTGTTTATTATTAGAAAATACCATATGTAAATTGAATTTTTCTCATCACTAGAACTGGTTTCATATTTTCTTATCTCCAGTTAGTTCAGTGAATTTGTGTAGACTTTTATTGAATGCCTTCTGTGTGTTTGTCATTGGTCTAAGTCATCTGAGAATAGAAAGGTGAATGGCATGATTCTTGCTCCTGAACTAACAGAAGACAGAAAGGTTAATACTTTTAATGTTATATGAATCATGCTTTAAGTATGAAGTATATGTAAAGTGTTATGGGGAGACAGATGAGGGAGAAATTAATTCAGTAGGCAAGAGAGGCACAGATATAGGGTATTTAAGCAGGGCCTTGAAAGATGGGTAAGAATTGGTTTTCTGATTTAAATGCAGACTTTAAGAGAAAACGTGTTATATTAGAATTATATAGGCTGAATTCCCTTACAACAAACATAATAAATCTCAATAATTCATCTCCTCTCAAATTTCCAAATTTCTGTCAGCCATCTTCTTAGATTAAAAAATATCTTTTAAACAAGAAAGTTCAAATAATTCTCAGTAAGGTTTCCAAAAGAGATGTGAGCAGACTTGAGACAGTTCTAAAAATATGTAGTTATAGTAGTGATCCATACTTTTGGTGTAATTTTAAGAAATCTATGCTTTTTCTGAAAATAAGTTAATTCGTTTTCAGAGTTTTGTGTGCGTGTATGTGTGTTCTCTTGCTATTCTATTGACTCGGCCTTTTTGTCCTAGCTATCAGATTTTAGCTAAGCTGACGAAACATAATGTGTAGATTCATTCTACTACATGATGTAATTTAAAATTTTTACTCATTGGTAATTAGTGAATTAATTGTGTTAGTGTTAAGTACCGATAACCAAGAATAAATACCATTTAAAACTGCTTATAATTGTTGATACGGAAGGTTCCCAAGTCCAAATGTGAAACCCCAAAATTAATATAGAAGTTTTTAGGTGGTTAGCCTCAGAAGTTAGTGATTTAGAGTAGAGGGGTGAACAGAAATAACCAGCGATAACATTTGGGGGTGCGAATGGGTACAGCGAGTTCAGATGCCTTGAGACAAGGAGGCCTGTGTGGCTGGGAGGACATGGGCCAGGGCGAGTATGGTAGGACAGTGAGTCAGAGAGTTGGTAAAGGGCCAGATATGTAGAACCTGCTAGGCTATTACAGACTTTGGCTTTTACTCCGAGTTAGGAAGTCATTGAAGGCTTTTAAGCAGAACAGTGGACACAATCTGATCTGTCTTTAAAAGAATGATTCTGGGTGCTGTGTTGAGAACAGACTAGTGCTATGTTATGGGTTTGAAGGAAGGATGGAATTGCCTTTTCCAAAGATGGGTTAATCTTAGAGGAGTAGGAGGAGACGTTCAAGTAGACAGCTGCACAGAGAAAACTGGAGTTCAAGGGAAGACTGGGCTGGAGATGCAAATATGAGAGGTTGAAAGTCTGATGTAATGAATCCATACTGTGGATTCCATTTATGCATGTAGTCATGTAATTATCACACTAATTATATGCAAACAGATACTTGTTAATTTCTTACGCTAAGCATTATACTTGTCTAAAATAATCGCTTTCATTTGGAATCAGTATCTAATGTGATTCCCTAGCACACTGTACTTTTTCTATCATGGTTTCTATCAATTCATACTGCAGTTGCCTGGTTATCTGACTAGACTGTAAGGTTTTTAAGGATTGGAACCTGTCTTCTTGCCAGGTATAGAGGTGCTCATGTAGACCATATGGAACTCAATTTAATATGTGAGGACTGGAATACTGAGAGTTACTACATTTGAATTTTTTTCTTTTTAAAAAATTTTTATTTTATATTGGAGTATAGTTGATTAAATTTGAATTTTTAAGAGTATATATCTTATATGAAATCTAGAAACCACCATTTTTCCATTTACACAAAACTTCGTTGCTGCAAACAAAAAAACCTGGATTTTTTTTTTTTTCCTTTCTTTTCTCTCCGAAGGCATTACCTTTGGGGAGACAAGACCTATGTGGTATTGCAGTGAAAATTGTCATAACCCTGTAACTTTTTAAAGGACTCCAAATCATTAATTTGAGAGAAGCTCAAAATGGCTATACCGTGACTATCATATTCTATCCAAAGTTGAGTGTTTCTGAAGACATACATAGGGTAAGCATTGGAAAGAGTGTGAAAATGAAAAAAAAACATCATGTTTTCCCTTTTAGCATTAACTTTGACTCCTCACCATTATCCTTAGTTATAATGCCACAGTTGGGTGAGTAGAAAGGAACATCCTTCTGATCTTTAAAAACTTGCTTGATTTTAGCAGATTTCACACAGGAATGATTAATACATTACAAAGACACATCTGATACGGTTCCTCTGCCCTCTTGCAGAAGAAAATAGTGCCAGTAAAAGGTATAACAACACCGAAGGAACTGTCGCCATTATTTACAAAAGTAAAGAAGACTAGGGAGCCACCCTAAACACAGATGATTAAAAGAATATCTGAGGAATGGTTAATATGTAAATCTTAGGAAGCTACAACTTTGTACCAAGAAGGACCCTTAATAATCTGTGTGTGTTTTCCCCTCAGAGCCGTTTCTTTAAAGGAAATATTATTCAGATGACTTCCTTTTTAATAGAAAAGTGCTTATTAGGAGTTGGATTGGGAGAAAGATGGGACTTAAGACCACTGAGGACACAGTTTGGTAACCAGTGATCTAATCTGATTTTCCCATTTTCTCTCCGCATTTGAGAGAATAAAGGCCTAGAGAAGTAAAGTGACTTATCTAAAGACATAGAGCCAGTTAGTGGTAAAGCCAGCTCTAGAATTCAGGTTTCCTAACTTTCAATCCAATCTTAACCCTCTTAGTTCTCATTTTGACTTAAATATTTATATTTTATTTAAAGTAATAGTAGGGCTTCCCTGGTGGCGCAGCGGTTGAGAATCCGCCTGCCGATGCAGGAGACACGGGTTCGTGCCCTGGTCCGGGAAGATCCCACATACCGCGGAGCAACTAAGCCCGTGAGCCATGGCCACTAGGCCTGCGCGTCCGGAGCCTGTGCTCCGCAACGGGAGAGGCCACAGCAGTGAGAGGCCCGCATACCGCAAAAAAAAAAAAAAATAAATAAAATAAAATAAAATAAAGTAATAGTAATATATTTATTATTAGCCTTTACTTAAAACTGTGAGAAATCTGTTCTATATATTAAGTTAAAGACCTTTTATTTTCCTTTCTAAATCCATGAGAGAAATGAAAAATCAATACCCAAGGTATGGACAAAAACACACAATTTTGTTTTTGGTTTAATTTTACTTGTGTACTTGACTGTGGACTCAGAGGCTGTATGTTGTTTGTAGGTGAAAGACTGTGCAGAAGCAGCACAGAAGTAGTAGCAGGTGTTCAGTCAACAGCACAAAGCCCTGGGATGCGCTGGTGCAGTGGGGTGTCTAGGTTACCCAGCCTGTTCTCGTGCTAATGTGATTAAGCTAAGGATTTTGACATAGGATGCTTATCCTGGATTGTCCAAGAGGACCCTGATTCTAGTCCACAAGTGTTCTGATAAGGGAGAGTGAAGGGAGATTTGAGACACACAGAAAAGATGTGAAGACAGGTGGAGAGTGGAGTTATGTGACTACAAGCCAAGGAATACTGACAGCCTCCTGAAGCTAGAAGCAAGGCACAAATTCTCCCCAAAACCTCTGGAGGGAGTGCGGCTCTGCCAGCACCTGTTTCCTGGGGCTGTTGGAACAAACTACCACGAACTAGAGAAATTTGTTCTGTCATAGTTTTGGAGGCTATACGTGCTCCTCCTCAAGGATCTGAGGGAGGATTTATTTTTCCTAGCTTCTCGTGGTTTCTGGCGATCCTTGGTGTTCCTTGGCTTTGCAACTGCGTCACTCCAGTCTCTACCTCTGTTGTCCCATGGCCATTTTCCTTCTATGTGACTGTGTCCAAATGTCCCTCTTCTTATAAGGAACACTAGTCATTAGGACCCACTCTAATCCAATACAACCTTATCTTAACTTGATTGCATCTGCAAAGACCCTATTTCCATATAAAGTTGCATTCACAGGTACCAGGGGTTAGGACTTGAACATATCTTTTTGGGAAATGCAGTTCAACCCACAGCAGACGATGTGGATGGCTGCCACAGTGACTGAGAGAGTGGAAGCAAGGGAACTAATGAGAGTTGGTTGTTCTATCGGCAAAAGATGACAGCTGTTAGATTCAGCTATATTTAGGGGACAGAGGTGATAAGATTTGCTGAGGATAATGAGGGAGAGAGGGAAATTGAGGATGACTTTTCTACTTTTCTGTGTATACAGTTGCTGATACAAGGTAGTGAGAATGTTAGATTTGTAGTGGTGACCTTGAATACATTTAAGTGATTAAAAATTTTATTGGCATTTCTCAGCACATCATACAACTAATTGAATCTTGGGTACCATTTCTTGGTGATTTTTTTACCTTGGATGTTGGTTAAATGAGTTTGTATGCTAAATAAGTATCTTCTATTTAGTGTTTTACAACTAATGTACACATCATTTGTACCTGTGTTGGCATTTTAGTTCGCCCTCCAGTTGGTTTTTTTAATCGATGGATGCCAGCTTTATTTGGAGTTGTGAGTAGGCAGCAAAAATATATAAAATTGTTGAAAAAAATATGTAAGACTGTGATAGTCTTCAGGGTTAATCTTCATGGGTTTTAAGTCCTCTTGCAGTAAAGACAGTTAAATACACAATGAGGTTTGTTTAACTCAGAGGGAAGTGAAGTGCTATAACACTGTCAGTCTGCTAATGTGCTGGTTGTTGGACTTTAGCCGAGCCCATTGCCCCACTACAGACAAAAGTCATGGAATGCTTCATGTCTCTTTCAGTCGTCGGAATTTCCACATGTAATGCTTAGAGACATGATACTTTTGTTTGCTGGGGGCATTTTTACCTTTAAAATTCAAAAGTCAAAATGCTGTATTGTGCCTAGCATTCTTTTTGGAGCTCTGCTAACAAGAATTGCTTGATCTTAGGTGATACTTCATGATTCAATGAGTTTTATATGTAAACTGAATATATTGAAAATACACTCTGATAATACTGAAAAAGGTAATACTATAAATTTAAAAAACTATAAAGTCAGAGAAAATTTGATTTGTTTAGCTCAGATATCCAAAGTGTAGTAGGTGTCCTTCCAAAATTCATGTGCCCCCAGAACCTCAGAATGTGACCTTAGGGTTGTTGCAGATTTAATTAGTAAGATGAAGTCAAACTGGATTAAAGTGGGCCCTAAATCCAATGACTGTTTGTGCTTAAAAGAAGAGGATACACAGAGGAGGTGATGTGAAGATGGGGGTTAAGATTGGAATTACGTTGCACAAGCCAGGGAATGTCAAGGATTGCCTATGACCACCAGAAGCGAGGAGAGAGGCATAGGGCACCTGCTCTCTCAAAGCCTCCAGAAGGAACCAACCCCACTAACACCTTGATTTCAGACTTTCAGACTCCAGAACTGTGAGAAAATAAACTTCTGTTGTTTTAAGGCATCCAGTTTGTGGTAGTTTGTTACGGTAGCCCTAGGCAACTAACAGTTTATGATTCTAAGACTAATTTTCATTGAAGTGAAAGATGGATCATTTGCTGTTTTCAGAGCCACTCTCTCTGCTTTTTAAGCTGCTGCTCAGAGCCACTCCTCTTGATAATTGGCTGCCATCGTGGTGACTGTAAGAAGTGCGCTAGCATCACGGTCACACGCCCCTCCCTGTGATAGGCAGCATGACTGATCACAGCTGTTTTCCCTTGTATCTCAGAAGAAGGATGGAAGCTTGGCCACCTACTTGTGCTTATTGGGGTACCCAGTTCTAGAGGTTTGCTCATGGGATATGACAGCAGTTTATTTCAATTCCAGTTAGGGTGAAATTTTGATTTGAATATAACTGTGTTAGGGAAATTCTAGCTACTGCAAGAACCAACATACTGATCTTATGCTTTAACATAATACATGTTTCTTTTGTTCTCATGGTCAAGTCCATTGCTGATGTTTCTAGTCAAGCAGCTCCAAGCCAAGTGACTCAGAGACCTGGGCTCCTTCCATCTTGTGGTTCGCCGTCCCCTTGAGCCTCCTCAGAGAGTTCTTTTTGCACCGTCTTCATCCAGCTGGCCAGAGGGTGGGGAGCTGGTGAAGGAGCACAGGCGGCGGCTATAGGCCACATTTTGTTTGGCCAGAACCAGTTGCATGGCTCTACCTGAATTGAAAGAGAGGCTGAGAAATGTAGTTATCATTGTGTGTCCAGGAAGATGAAATGGGATTGTTGAACCTACAGTTAGTCTCTTCCAAAATAGCATATGTAATATATGCTAGTATATGCAAGATAGCATTTTGGTTCATTCATATTTTAAAAATTATCTTAATATATTTTGTAGCCATGAAGCTTTTCTTTTATTATTTTGGATGTGCGATACAGGTTTTTCCAGCAAATGTTCTGAGTCATTCCTCTCAAACTCCTCTGGGTGTTTTGAGTAATGACATTTTATTATTTATTTATTTATTTATTTATTTATTTATTTATTTATTTATTGGCCGCATCAGGTCTTAGTTGTGGCACACAGGCTTCTCTCTAGTTGTGACATGTGGGCTCTGTAGTTGCAGCACGTGGGCTCTCTAGTTGTGGCACGCAGGCTCAGTAGTTGTGGCATGCGGGCTCTCTAGTTGTGGCATGCAGGCTCAGTAGTTGTGACATGTAGGCTTAGTTGCCCTGTGGCATGTGGGATCTTAGTTCCCTGACTAGGGATCTAACCGCGTCCCCTGCATTGGAAGGCAGATTCTTAACCGCTGGACCACCAGCGAAGTACCAGTAATGACATTTTATAATTTATTGCCCTACTAAAATTAAAACTTCTCTTTGATAATTTAGGATTGAAAAGTATGACCTGGAATTGCAATATAATTGTAAATAAATCCATTGCAATAATATATTGCTTCTATAAATCATGGTGTAAAGGAAAAGCTGACTTTTACATTTCTGGTATAAGGTTCCATAGTACCTGGAAATTCATGTTTCTCAAAAATTTTTGTTTTTCTGGGCTTCCCTCATGGCACAGTCGTTAAAGATCCGCCTGCCAATGCAGGCGACACAGGTTTGAGCCTTGGTCCAGGAAGACCCCACAGGCCGTGGAGCAATGAAGCACGTGTGCCACAACTACTGAGCCTGCGCTCTAGAGCCAAGAGCCACAACTACTGAGCCTGCGTACCACAACTACTGAAGCCCGTGAGCCTAGAGCCCATGCTCTGCAACAAGAGAAGCCACTGCAATGAGGAGCCCGTGCACCACAACAAAGAGTAGCCCCCGCTCACCGCAACTAGAGAAAGCCCGCGCACGGCAACAAAGACCCAACATAGCCAAAAATAAATAAATAAAATAAATTTATTTTTTTAAAAAAGCTTTTGTTTTTCTGGCCGCTTTATTTATAGTCTGGAGAATGAGCTCGCAAATACTTCTTTTCTATTGTCAGCAAGTTTTGGAGGCAGATTTTGCTCTCTAATTTCCAGGGATACTAAGAATGATAAATGGACATTATACCTGTTGTAAACACAAACCTTCATTTATTCTCATTTCTGATTCTTCCTGGTGTGATCCCTGTTACTCATCCTTCTGTCAGACCTACTTTGTTTGAATGTTTATATGTGTATTGGTTTATTATCATACTCATAATATACTTTGTGATGAAAATGACAGACTATGTTTTTCAAAACTGCATGTATACTGTAACTAATTCAGCTGAATGACTTTCGTTTGCCTATTGATAATACCCCCTTTCCTTAAAAAAAAAGAAAACTTTACGTTTCTAGAGAAAAAGCTTGAAATATTTAGCTGATAATTCCAGGCAAATGTTTTCCTCTGTAATATAAACTAAAGATTCTTAGAGACTAGGAAGTTGGTTTTGAGCCACCTATTTTCTCTCCTGTCCTTTGTTTTTCCCAAACACATAGCTACTGATTGTATACTTTTTGTAATTTGCTGTGTATGTTGAGAACTGGCTGTTTTCTCTGGCCTAAACATAGGAGTGTTTTTGTCTACGCAGCAGTTGCTTGTAGAGCACTTAGGCTATTTCAGATATTGTGCTGGGCTTTGGACCTGCACTTTGGAAAGAGCCATGCCTAGTGGTAGACTGTGTGTTTGGCCTACTCTGGAATCTACAGGCCAAGGGATGTGGTAGTTGGAGGAACTCTGAAGCCCAGGAAGACTGAAGTTCTGGGGTTTTTGATCCCTTTGAAGATCAAAAGACTTACTTGTGAATAAATTCTTTGGTTACCAAGGAATTAAATGTGTATCTTAGATCTGAAAGACTTAATAAATACCTTTTATGATAGCAAGGGCTGTAAAATTCATGCTAGTCAATTACAGCTATTTCCTTTTCATTGTAGTTGTCTGGAAATGCTTGTTTTTCATTGCTAGGTGTTTTGCTGCTCTTGATCAGTTAGTGACTTAAGGCAGAGTAACCTCTCCCTCTGACTTTTCCCAGCTAGTGAAAAGCTGTTCTTTTGCAGGGTTGGGAGTAGAGGGGAAAAACAATATGGAGTCCTAGATGAAATTAGAATGCTATTTGTGTACAAATATGAAAGTTTTCACCAGAAAATTATAGATTTTTTTGTTTACTTTTTAGTCTGTTTTCTTTTAATCATTATTTGAGAAGTAGTGACTTCACATGTCTTATTCAAACACAACTACTGGTATCAACAATGTGAAACCTACTTTCATTGTGGGTGGTGGATATAGGTTCATTTTTATTAATTAAATGGCTTAGTGTGCTATTTTTTTCTTTCTCATGTTCTTAGGATGTCTGGAAAGCTTACTCATTTCTTTGGGAAAAGTATTCAGTAGTAGAAACATGCTTATTTTGATTTATAGCTGATTTGTAGTTGCTGGCTAGGGAGAACTGGTAATATTGAAGAGGGATTAGGGGTTGTAAAACAAAGTCATGAACTTTGATTTAGCAATTCATAGAATGAAAATTTAGAAACAGTGATCAATAATGAAGAAATGAGAAAACAAGGGATAGTTCTATAGAGTATCTTGGAAGTCTTTTAAATAGAAAGGCTGAGAACTTGGGAAAGTGTATGATACAATAGGAGGCTAAATAAAGCAGGATATAAAATGCTGGGCATGTTATGATTATATGTATGTAAATGAATTGCAAATTTTTAAAAAACCTGAAAAAAATTCAGCAAAATGTTTATAATACTGTGAAGAAAGTAGGATTATGTTTATTTTCTTGTTTTTAACTCCCCTTTCTTTTAAACTTTTGATGATAGAGTTGTACTTAAAATAATAATTGAAAAACTTTAACTGGAAACATAGTGGATTTTGTGTGTGATTCTGAGAAAGTTTAAAATAAAGATCTTGAAGTTTCCTATAAGTAAATCATAGGAATGGGCTAAATGTGGGAGGTTTTATAATATTTTTTTAGAGATTTCTAATAAGTTGAGGAATTGTCATCTATTTGGAATGGGTGAGTTTTAGACATTTCTGAGGTTATGTTTGTACAAAATAGTTTAAGGACAGTGTTAGAACTTCTGAATCTAGACTCATCTTTGGTGTAATTAACCTTGTAGGGGAAAGGGTAGGTAGTCAAAAGAATGTTATCTAATGCAGTAGAGAGTAATGGAAAATAAGGTTTTTCGGAAATTGTTTTGCTCTTGAAATCTTTGTTTTTGTTTTTAAAAGTCAAATTATACATTATCAGTATGTATTATAAAGTGGAAAGTAAACTCTAACCCCATCTCTCAGAGAGAACCACTGTGGAAAAGAATTTTGAATTACATTGCATCTTACGTGATTGTGTAGATATTGTTCTTTGTTACCTTGTCAAGTCACCTTGGCTGAAGTCTGTTCTTCTAGGCAAAGCAAACTAAAATATAGTTTTTTTGTTTTGTTTTTTACTATGTCTTAGGAGAGAGGAATAGTGGTGTGGATTATCCAAAAATTATTCATGCTTGATTTTAGAATGTTTGTTTTAGAGTTTGCATGTGTGTGTGTGCCTGGCTAGAACGTTCCAGCACTCCTAATAAAATCATCTCATAGTGAAGACTTGAGTCGGCTGGAGCTGTGGAGCTGTCTAGCTTCATCACCTTGATTTCCACACGCACAGCAGTGTGCATCACCTCTGACACAAGTCCCAATTTGTATCTGCAGGAGGTAGTGAGTGTGTTGTTTATTCTTTTGGGAGCAGTTAGAGTAAACAGGGGTATACTGACCCTTAGGCATTCTCAGATTTAAGATTTAGTGATTCCTGAGGCCTCTAAAACCTCATGATATATAGTAATTTGCAGTTTTTCTGGGGCACAAATTTGAATCGAGCCTACCCTGAGGCCTGCTGCCCAGCCTCGGCATTTCAGTGAAGTTCAGCTGTTTCTCCTCACAAATGGTGTTTTATGCTTTAATGCTTGTGCCTTATGCCATTATTCTTTGTGGAGAACTACCACAGAAATAAAGGCAGCTGGGAAAGCAGGTGATGAAAATTCTGAAGTCTACCGAAGTGATAGTTTTTAGCCAGAAAATAGTAGGTGTAGGTAATTTAAGAATGTCGAATGTGGTAGAAGCTTAACAAACATACGGACCTGAACAAGTCTACCATTCATTATAATGGAAATGACAACAAAAAGTTAGTGAAACTGTTTCGGTGATTGTTCTAGCCAAGGAAAAAAATGCTCATCAAATGAGAAAGAAAACTCAAGAGAATGTTGAAAAGGCTCTGAAGTTATGGTCTGGTCGTGCACAGGAAAGATGAGACTGCCATTTCTGGGAAGTAACAGATGGTGAAGACATTGAACTGACAGGTGCAGGTTGACTTGATAAAGTTTTTCAAATGTGTATTTTTGCCAAGTATGAAGTTAATGAGGGGAGGCCACACCAGCTAGCCATATAGTGCTCTGAAACGGAGCTGAAGATGCTCTCATACAGCAGGGAAAGGTGGTAGTCTCTGTGAATGCAAAATTATAATGAAACCCACATTTGAAGAAAATACCTTCTCTAATTACATGTCCCATGAAGAGACATGAGCATCAGATATTCAGATAACTAAGGGGTAATTTTGATGACGGAGTGGAGGGAACTTTAAAGATGCCTAGGCAGTGAATCGAGCTCCCTGCGAGGACAGGAGGTGTGGGAAGGAAGGAGGGACGAGGGGCGTGTGAAAGGCAGCACCGGCTCTCTAGTTCATTCCCAGCTGCCTCTCCCGTCTTCTCCCCAGATTGATTCACCTGCTTCTTTGGTCAGTGTTAAGCAAACGCTGGTGATCCACCAGGTCAAAACGGCATTGTTAACCTGATACTGTAACTCAGTGGATCTCAGATCGTGGCCCCTCAGACCTGCAACATCAGCAAAATCTCGGGCCTCCACCCAGAACTGCTGAGTTAGAAACTCTGGGTGGTGGAGCCTTGCAGTCTGTTTATAGCAAGGCCTTCCTGGTGGTTTTGGTGCATGCTAAAGTCTGAGGCTCTCCGTTGTACCTTGTCTTCATACAGCGTTTCCTTTCAGCATTTTAATTTAATTTAATGTCGCTTAAGTTATCGTTTAATTTAATATCGTTATACACAATGTATAGTCATAGTAATTATCTTTATTTGATTTTTCAGAGTTTTAAAATTTATGGATAATTTTACTGTAGTTTGTATTAGAGCTTGCTTTGGTGGATTTTTAAAAAATTACTTTGGCCCTGTGTTTACATAATCTGTAAGAGTGTGAAGGGGTAGCGCACATTTTCCAGGCACTGTTTTCATGAATACGATAGGGGGAATTATAAGCTCCGGTGGTATTCAAGAACTTAGAGATTAGAGAAAGGTTCAGGGCATGACATTTCTCAGGGATAAGGGTCTACACTAATTTGGGAGATATAAATAAACCTAATCAGATTGAGTAGCTGTGAGTAAGAAGCAAGATTTACGGGGCAGTTGACTTTGTATATTTTGATCTGATGCATAAATTAACCGTCTCCAAATATAGGTAGCAGCTGGTTGTCATTTCCATCAGCTAAAAGCAAGTAGTCTTAAGTCTGTTTCAAAGCTCCTGCCAGCACACCTTGCTGAGCTTGCTTCGACTTTCAGCTCTGAGACAAAATTCCCAGCTGCCAGTTCAATGCTCAGGTCTCTGGACCTTGTTATGGGGTTGTCTAAACCCTCCTGCCAGCTCTTGAAATGAACCTGGGCAAGTAATTTCATTCAGTCTTTCTGACACTTCAGGTAGTCAAGAAGGATTTAAGGATTTATATGCAATAAGAAACATGCTTTATAGTTTTATCAATCTAAGCTCTAAAGGTATAGAAGGTGAGGTGAGAGTTGAGTGTTCCCACTTACTCCTGACCATTTTCAGCTCCAGGGACGTGGTAAATTCTTCCACTATCTCTTGTGTACTGGTCAAACTTTCTTACTTTTTGGTGCTGTATTATCATGAATACTTTCGTTCTTTAAAGTTTTTGAAATTGTGATTGCTTAATGTGCTGTTCTTATTATTGTTTTTGATTATTTTGGATTACACTAGGCCCTCACTAGGTGATACAGAGTCCTGTAAATATTTTTGTAGATTATTTTAGGGAAGTGTAGGTTATTAATGTTTCACTATGTTCAGGTAAATCGAACTAAGTGAAAGCAACACAGTAAAGTTGTATTAGTTATTGCCTCAAAACTCAGTGGCTTCAAACAGCACACATTTATTGTCTCAATTTCTCTGAGTCAGGAATTCTGGAGTGACTTAGCTGGGTAGTTCTGGCTAGAGATTATCATGAAGTTTGCAGCCAAGAAGATGTCCTAGGGGCACAGTTCTCTTGAGAGGGACTGGAGGATCTAGGGGCTTGACAGAGACTGGAGGATCTTTGCAGTATGGCTTGCTCACCTGGCTTCTGAAGAGGCCTCTGTTCCATTTAGGCTGTTGGCAGGAAGTTTCAGTTCCTCACCTGTTGGCCTTTTCATAGGGTCCCTAAGGTGTCCTCATGGCAGCTGGCTTCCTCAGAGGGAATGATCCTAGAGGGGGTAAAGGTGGAAGCTGTTTGCCTTTTATGACTTGGTTTCAGAAGTTACAGCAGCCATTGAGTCTGCTACATTCTATTTGTTAGAAGCTAGTCGCTAAGTACAGTCCACAAGCAAAGGGAATGGGATTGGGCTCCACCTTTGAAAGGAAGAATTAAAAAAAAATTGTGGACATATTTTCAAACTACCACAGATAGACACTAGGATATATTTGGCAAAGACATGTAATTGGCAACAACCAAATTTGTACTTATTTCTTTGTTGTTCAGTGGTCTTCTAGTTAAAGCAGGTGTTTCTGCTACTATATATGTTTCTGAAACTTCTCATGTTCTCCAGAGTTGAAAATTAAAAATAAAAGTGTTTATGGGAAAATAGAGTTGGAGAGCGGCAGGACTCTAAGTCCAAGCATCTTTATAACCAAAATACTAACAAAAATAATAATGGATACCTCAGGAGATAACCTGGGCAGCCTAGGCAGGTAACTTATTGTGTCTGGAAGTTACAGACACAATATTAGGGAATATTAAAAATGCACAATAACATAAGAGTAGAAGTGTTGGCTTGTGGACATTGAGACTGCATTTACCATGAGCTTTTTCCTTTGTTTATGAAAGTTATAATTCCACTCGCAATATTCTGACTCCCCTTGCCTAGAGTAAATCCTTATGGACCAATACTATGCATATTATACCGACTTCATTCCCCTATTTATGATCATAAATGAATTAATTAGTATTCATGAAACGTAGCAGAAAGGACTGTAGTTTTTTTTTAATAAACACTTCTAATCATGTTTATTTATTTATTTAATAAAATTCCCTTATGATAGATAAAACATGAGTAGACTTAATTTCAAAAGCTCCTGGTCAAAATTCTAAGTTAGTAAGATCCAAAGAAGTGATGTTTTATTATATTCTTCACTCCCCCTCAAAGCTGAAATTCTCTCATCTTGAGGAATAACGTTTAAGTTTAGGCTTTATTTTTAAAAAACATCTGTCTTGGAGTATAATTGCTTTACAATGTTGCGTTAGTTTCTGCTATATAACAAAGTGAATCAGCTATACGTATACGTATATTACCATATCCCCTCCCTCTCGCGTCTCCCTCCCACCAAGTTTAGGCTTTAAGCTACAGAAGAGAAGAAGGAGAAGAGAGAAGGAAAAGAAAAGAAACAAGCAAAATCCCAAACTCTTATTTTTAAAAATGGAGGGGTTTGTCTTATCATCACAATGATCTCTGTTCTTTGATCCAGACTGCTGTTTATATATAGGGCTTGTTAAAGTACAGATTACTGGGCTTCATCCTCAGAGATGGCCAATTCTGTACTTCTAGGGTGGGGCCTGAGAATTTGCATTTCTAATAAGTTTCCAGGTGATTCTGGTACTACTGGTCTTGGGACCATACTTTTAGAACCACTCTGTCTGAAGCAACTGTTACAACAGTCTGTCCTACTCCCACTTGAGTCAACAAAGGAGGTTGTTTTAGAATTCTCAAGATTTTTCTATCAGAGTAGCTCTATCCAGTTATCTTAGTTATATCCGTTACGGTTGAAGTTCTAATATTTGCGACGGTGTAGAGAGATTAATGAACTATGCATTATTCTTTTCACATTTGTTTTTGAAAGGTAGTATAGTGACACCCAGCTTAACCAGAAGTGAATCGTTCAGAAGACTGAACTATTTAGATTAATACTTATAAATGTGCAAGTCAAGAAGGACCTCTGAGTGGAGGAAAAGACCACAAAGTTTAGTCCTTTACTTTGAAAGAGGGTAGAGAGCTAACTTTAGGCCTATTGTTTTAGGATTGAATGTAAAGTAAGGCAGTAAATTAGAAGTTGCTTATATACTCATTACTGTCAATAATTGGAAAAGAAGAGCCAAAGAACTATGATAATACTGAAGTTTGGAGCTATTTTTGGACAAGAGCGGACAGCTCTTCTAGTCCACTGGTCCCACAGGGTTTCTCTGAATTTCTGAATATAGTAATATATTGAGAACCCACACTTTAAAGAAAATCTTTAATTAGTTAAACATACTTTTATAATCTATAAAAGTGAACGGTATGTATGAGAAAGAATTAAATTTAAATATTTGGCACTTGGTTCCAGCCAAGATGGAGTAACAGAGACTGCATTTACTCTTTAACCTAAAAGAAGAAACAACTAAAAATCAGATGAAATATATGAAACAGCTTTCAGACATTGGGCATCAGGCAGCACAAGACACAAAACCCCACAACAGATGTGCTCCTTGAGAGAAAGGAAAGAGATTAGAACAACCCTACAAACGTACCATCTTACTGATGGTGGGAAAGAGTTCCAGGATTAAATTGTAGGGAGGAGGAACCTAGGCAGAGCCTGGTATTCATGGTGAGTTCAGGAGACAGAGCTGGCAGTCCATTGAAGCTAAGCAGTTTGCGTGTACAGAGTAGAGTGCTGGAGAGAAAAGAGATGTGCAAGGAGTCATCATTGAGCCTTCAGCTGAGTGCTGATCAGTCATTTATGTGAAGAAGAAACTATGTGAGGCTGGGGTTTAAAACCACTGAAAAGGAGCAGAGGGAATAAACGTTGAAGCTCACACAGGGCCAGGCAAAGTTCATGCTCCTACCAGCCAGACTGGAGAATCTTATAATTTAGAGGATGTCAGTTAGAGTATTGCTTGCTAATATTGCTATTATAAATCTAGGCTTAAGGCTGCTCTGGTCTTATATGACAAATTCCAGAAAACAAGCCTGGTAAGAACCAAACTGTTTTCAACTAACTTAATTGTGTCCAGAACAAAACTCCATAATATTCATATAAATACAAAAATATCCAACACTCAACAAGATAAAACTCTTAATGACTAGCATCCAAACAAAAATTACCAGGTGTGCAAAGAAGCAGAAAAATAAGACCCATAAGAGAAAATGATAAAACTGACACAGAAGAGATACAGATGATAGAATTAGTTGACAGGGACACTTAAGCAGCTATTATAATTGTTTCATATATTCATGAGGGTAAAAAAAGGCATATTAAGGAGTGACATGGAAGATATATGCATATGTGTGTATATGTATGTGTATATAGGTATGTACCAACATATAGCCAAATTGAACTTCTAGAGATGAAAAGTACACTGGATGGAATTAGCAGTAGATTAAACACTGGAGAGAAACGATTAGTGAAACTGAAACCACAACATACCAGAATTTGTGGAATGCAGCTAAAGCAGTACTTAGAAGGAAGTTTATAGCACTTAAATGCCTATATTAAGAAAAAAGAAAAGCCTCAAGTCAGTGACCTCAGTTTCCACATTAAGAAAATAGAAAAAATAAGCAAAAATTAATCCGAAAATTAGTAAGAGAAACAATGATAAGATCAGATATAAATGAAACCATAAACAGAAAAACAGTAGAGAATGAAAACAAAACCTGCTTCTTTGAGTTGTTTAATAAAATTGGAGGAAGGGGGAAGGGTAAGCTGGGACGAAGTGAGAGAGTGGCATGGACATATATACACTACCAAATATAAAATAGATAGCTAATAGGAAACAGCTGCATAGCACAGGGAGATCAGCTGGGTGCTTTGTGACTACCTAGAGGGGTGGAATAGGGAGGGTGGGAGGGAAACGCAAGAGGGAGGAGATATGGGGATCTATGTATATGTATAGCTTATTCACTTTGTTATAAAGCAGAAACTAACACACCATTGTGAAGCAGTTATACTCTAATAAAGCTGTTTAAAAAAAAAAAAGGATGGGGGCTTCCCTGGTGGCGCAGTGGTTGAGAGTCCGCCTGCCGATGCAGGGGACACGGGTTCGTGCCCCGGTCCAGGAAGATCCCACATGCCGCGGAGTGGCTGGGCCCATGAGCCATGGCCGCTGAGCCTGCACGTCCGGAGCCTGTGCTCCGCAACGGGAGAGGCCACAACAGTGAGAGGCCTACATACTGCACAAAAAAAAAAGGATGAATGACTCGTAAAGATCAAATCTTGTATTCTTTGCTAACTATTGTTGGGAGGAAATATGGGGCAGTAAAAAGACAATGAATAATCTGATCCTCTAGTTTTGTATATTGGTCCTGTATAAACCAACTTGTGACATGGGACAAAATAATTTAAACACTTTCTTTAATATTCTTATCTTTAAAATAAAGACAAAAACTCCTCCCTCAGTTTTTTAATAAGGAAAAAAGATATAATAAATCCAAGCAAAGTTATAAAATGTAAAATGTTATTATAATAAACATTTCTATGTAAAATAAATAAATAAAAAATAAACTTGGTAATCTTCTAATCAGACTGATCAAGAAAAGATAGAAGTTCGTCTCCTAGAGTCTCCTAGAGTAATGGAAGTGAAAACAAAAATAAACAAATGGGACCTAATTAATCATAAAAGCTTTTGCACAGTGAAGTAAACCATAAACAAAACCAAAAGGCAACCTGCAGAATGGGAGAAAATATTTGCAAACAATGCAGACTGAAAGGGATTAATTTCCAAAATATACACACAGCTCATAGAACTCAATATCAAAAAAACCCAAACAACCCAGTTAAAAAATGGGCAGAAGATCTAAATAGACATTTCTCCAAAGAAGGCATACAGATGGCCAACAGGCATATGAAAAAATGCTCAACGTTGATAATTGTTAGAGAAATGCAGATCAAGACTACAATGAGGTATCTCTTCACTCTGGTCAAAAAGTCTACAAATAATAAATTCTGGAGAGAGTGTGGAGAAAAAGGAACCCTCCTACACTATTGGTGGGAATGTAAAGTGGTAGAATCACTATGGAGAATAGTATGGAGGTTCTTTAAAAAACTAAAAATAGAGTTACCATATGATCCTGCAATCCCACTCCTGGGCATATATCCAGAGAAAACCATAATTCGAAAAGATATATGCACCCCAATGTTCACTGTGGCACTGTTTATAATAGCCAAGACATGTAAGCACCCTAAATGTCCATCAACAGATGAATGGGTAAAGAAGATGTGGTATATATATATATATATATATGTGTATATATATATATATATATATATATACACATATATATATATATATATATACACACAATGGAATATTACTCAGCCATAAAAAAGAATGAAATAATGCCATTTGCAGCAACATGGATGGACCTAGAGATTATCATACTAAGTGAAGTAAGCCAAAGACAAATATCATGCAATATTGCTTATATGTGGAATTTTAAAATAAAAAGATTCAAATGAACTTATTTACAAAACAGAAGAAAAAAAAAGAAGAGGTATGTTACCAATATCAGGAATGAAAGAGGTGACATCACTACAGTTTTTTATTGATATTAAAAGGATAATAAGGAAATATTGTGAACAACTGTATGTCAACTATATGAAAATTTAAATGAAATGGACAAACTTTTAAAAAGTCAGACCACGAAGACTTACTCAAGAATAACTAGATAATGGAATAGCATAGCCTTAACTCTAGTAAAAAAATTGAAATTATAGTTAAACACGCTCCTCCCCCCCCAACAGAAGACAAAAAACAAGTAAACAAACAAAACCAGAAAAAGCAAGACTCCAGATCCAGAAGTCTTCACTGGGGAATTCGACCAGATGTTTAAGGATGAAATGATACCAATTTCATCCAAATTATTCCAGAAAAGTAGAGGAAAGAATTCTTCGGCTCAGTCTATGAAGCCAGTGTTACCCTCACCCCTGACACCAAATCCAGAATGTTTTTAACCATTAAAAAATTTTTATTTATTTATTTTTGGCTGTGTTGGGTCTTTGTTGCTGCACGTGGGCTTTCACTGGTTGCAGTGAGCGGGGGCTACTCTTTGTTGCAGTGTGCGGGCTTCTCATTGTGGTGGCTTCTCTTGTTGCAGAGCGCAGGCTCTAGGTGCGTGGGCTTCAATAGTTGCAGCACGCAGGCTCAGCAGTTGTGGCTCATGGGCTCTAGAATGCAGGCTCAGTAGTTGTGGCGCGCAGGCTAAGTTGCTCTGTGGCATGTGGGATCTTCCAGGACCAGGGATTGAACCCATGTTTCCTGCATTGGCAGGCAGATTCTTAACCACTGCACCACCAGGGAAGTCCCCCAGAATGTTTATATGTTTATGTATATATATATATATATATATATATATTCTTTTTCATATTCTTTTCCATTATCAGTTGGAACTATTGAATATAGTTCCCTGTGCCAATTTGTTGTTCTTAATGGTGAAAAACTGAATGCTACTCCTCTAAGATTAGGAAAACGGAAAGGATGTCTGCTTTCACTAGTTCTGTTCATTATTGTATGGAAGGTTCTAGCTTGTGCAGCAAGGCAAGAAAAAGAAATAAAAGACGCCCTGATTGCAGTGGAAGAAGTAAAGCTGTCATTCTTCACAGGAGAGGACTCATTTTACCTGATTTGAAGACTAATGATAAAGATTCAGTAATCAGGATACTGTGATATTGGTTGAAGATAGACAAATAGATGAGTGGAATGGGAAGAACCAAGAAATTGAACCACCCAACTATGGTCAGTAGAATTTTGATATAGGTGCCAAAGCACTTCAGCGGGAATGGATAATCTTTTTAAAAAAAAAAAAAAATTTTATTTATTTATTTATATTTTTTATTTTTGGCTGTGTTGGATCTTCGTTGCTGCCCATAGGCTTTCTCTAGTTGCAGAGAGTGGGGGCTACTCTTTGTTGGGGTGTGCGGGCTACTCAGTGCAGTGGCTTCTCTTGTTGTGGAGCACAGGCTCTAGGCCACGCGGGCTTCAGTAGTTGCAGTACACAGGCTCCGTAGTTGTGGCTCATGGGCTCCAGAACGCAGGCTCAGTAGTTGTGGCACACGGGCTTAGTTGCTCTGCAGCATGTGGGATTTTCCCGGACCAGGGCTCAAACCCATGTCCCCTGCATCGGCAGGCGGATTCTTAACCACTGTGCTACCAGGGAAGTCCCAATGGATAATCTTTTTAACAAAAAGTTCTGGAATAATTTAGATAGCCACTTGTCAAAAAGCAAAAACAAAAACCTCCTGAACCCCTACTTATTTCTTGCTGTGTACAAAAATTAACTTGAAATTAAACATAGGCCTAAATGTAAGAATTAAGCCTATGAAACTTACAGCAGAAAACATAGGAGAAAATTATAGTGACCTTGAGTTTGTCAGAGAATTCTTAAATATAAAACAAAAAACACTAATTGTAAAAGATAAATCAGATTATTTGGACTTCATTAAAATCAAACCTTTTGCTTTCCCAAAGTACTGTCAAGAAAATGAAAAAGCAAGCCAGACTGGGAGAAAATATTTGCAAGTTACACATTTGACAAAGGACTTGTATTCAGAATATGTGAGGAACTCAATTCAATTAAAATTGGATACAAGATTTGAATTAGTAACCTCAGAAAAGAAGGTATGTGAATTGCAAATAAGCTCTTGAGAAGATGATCAGCATCATTAGGAGAATGCAGATTTAATCTATAATGAGGTAGCATTACATGTGTACTAGAACAGCTAAAAGTGTTGACAAGGAGGTAGAGCAACTGGAACTCCCCTGCATTAGAGATGAGCATGTAAAATAGTACAGCGCAGCCATTAGAGTCCCACGTGTTTACCCAAGATCAATAAGAGGATATATCCACACAAGAATGTTTATACCAGTGTTTTCAGTCAAGATAAGCAAAAAATGTGGAAACAGTCCACATGTCTATCAGCAGATGAATGGTTAAACAAAATGTGATACATTCATGCAGTGGAATACTACTCAGCGATAAAAAGGAATGAACTCTTGGCACACTCAACAACACGGACAAAAAGTGGCAAAAAAGCAGATCAGCAGTCGCCTGAGCGTGGGAGGCCTTGGGTGGGGGGGGCGCAGAGGGAGGGATCACAGTGGGGCACGAGGAACTGGTAGCGATGACCAGTGTGCTCATTTCCCAGCTCATTTATGGGTGTATATATGTCAAATCTTATCAAATTGCCGTGTGCCAAGTGAGTAAGAGAGGGAAAGCATGTTTTAGATCATTCTCTGTTGTGTTCAGGTTTCTCTCTCAGCTTGAAATACTTGCTTTTGTTGTCCATCTTTTGTCCCAGATCGTATAAGAAATGCCTTAAACCTGTAGGATATTTCTAAAGGAAAAGTTACAACAGTGGCTCCAACTTTAATTTGGTGGGCATTGGTTCCTTGTGTGATGTCAATATTTCTTAGCACATAGGACAATTTGAATTCCTCTGAACTGAGAAGTTTCGAAATTGGCAGCGAGAGCTAAAATAATTCCTTACGTCATAGAATAAGGAAGTCTGACACAAAGGGGTGTGCACGGGGGGTGACTGCCCAGCTGTATGTTACTTATTCATCTCCATATTCCTCAGAGCCCAGTTGGTACACAGCCTAGTCCTGAGGGTGTGCCTGAGCTGGGGACATCTAGGGAGGGAGCCGACAACAAGGAGATTTAAATTCACCCAGAGCAAGTTAAGAGGGATTTGGTTCAGCCTGGGATGTTTAGGGCAGGGACAGACTAATCTTATCATTAGGTTCCAGGACTGTTCCGGCCCCTTGGGAATTATTCTAAAGAGGGAATAAAAAGCCAGTGTCTGTTGATGTCTCCATACTTTTCTCGTATGTATTTCTTCTAGCCTTAGTCCTCTATCTGGCAATTTGCTCTGGGGCTTTCTCTAGGATTTTTGTGGAGTTGGAGAATTGAAGGACTGTTCCTTATGTACCTCTGTTGTCTTTTTCTTCAGTCTCTAAATCACAGATCTCTATAAATGTGACAGGTTAACAAGTGTCCTTGAAGCCACTCTGATGTGGCTGAGTAAAACGGCTGCTTCTTTGCATTCATTAGTGTGTGTGTGTATGTAAGTATTTAGATCAGATCCCTTGTTAGAGAATGTTAGTGTATTACAGTCATGGAAATTGGATTTTGTAAATGTGTTGTCCATTATTTTTAGCCTTGCCACGTACCTTTCAGTTTTCTGAATCTCCTTCTGTCCCACTTCTTCTCTATAGGAAGAGAGACTATAATGTAGAGAGGAGCTCTTAGACTGGCAGCCTGGGCATCTCTCTCTGTGGGTGTAAATGAACTTGTGCAGAATGGGACAAGTGAATGACTGTGGTCTGATCCATCACTGGCAGCCTTTGGCAAGCCATACCTATTTTAAAAGTCTCCTGGGCTTCCTATCCCTTTGTGGGAGTGTTATAGCATTTGGTAGACAAACAACTCAGTGGAGCTCTCCACTGAGGATGCTAGCTGTGTAGTTGTTTGCTGGGCCCAGGTTCAAAAAGGTGGACCACTTTTACACTGCATTCTAGCCTAGCCCCAGCAGATTTATGCAGCGTACAGTATTTATTTCATAAAACGTTTTGATATACTGGGAGAAAGAGGAGGTGAAATTCAAACCTGCTGGTTTTGTTATTTGCAAACATCTCTGCCCAAAGGTGTGTATTGGGAGGGTTCAAACAGTTTTTGGATCTTCTTGAGATCTATTGTTGGTGCTGCTGTTCTTCCTGTTTCCTTCTCCAGTAGCTATTAGACATCTACCAAAACTACTTGGCATTTATGTTAGTTTTTAACATTCATAAGAACATAATTTTTCTTGAATCTGTTTCTTCTGCTAGGCAACTAGGCAAACTTTCAAATAAATATAACACTTCTGACTTGGGAACTATTCGGGGACATTTGCCCCTCGTTAATTTATTTGTGAGCATGGGCTTCAGTACTCTTTGATAAATATTCAGTGTCTAGAACTGGGAAATATTTTTCTTCTTGTTTATACAACTCCATCACTTATTAATCACAGTAGTTCTCCCATTCAGCTGATGGGGCTTGTCTGAATGTCATTCTTCCAAATTCACTTCCATCTGGGAAATGAAGACTCTTCAGAGCTTTCTTAGCTCTCTTTTTGTCTCTGAGTCTTAATGCATCTTTCTCTGTCTCTTTGTTCCCTCCGTGACTCACAAGCACTACAGCACACCATCCTTCCTGGATTGGCATTAAGTTTATCTTTGAGGACTTAGCTTATGTTTATAGAGTAGTATTTTCTTACTAGAAAAGTCATTCTTTTTAAAAAAAAATAAATTTATTTATTTTAGGCTGTGTTGGGTCTTCGTTGCTGTACACAGGCTTTCTCTAGTTGGGGTGAGCGGGGGCTACTCTTCATTGCGGTGTGCAGGCTTCTAATTGCAGTGGCTTCTGTTGTTGTGGAGCACAGGCTCTAGGCGTGCGAGCTTCAGTAGTTATGGCTCGCGGGCTCTAGAGTGCAGGCTCAGTAGTTGTGGCTCACGGGCCCAGCTGCTCCGCGGCATGTGGGATCTTCCCGGACCAGGGCTTGAACCCGTGTCCCCTGCATTGGCAGGCGGATTCTTAACCACTGCGCCACCAGGGAAGCCCAAGTCATTCATTTTTAATTGTCTCCTTAATAGTAAATGTACATTAAATATCGGTAGGAGGAAGAATATGAGTGGCTAATTCCATTAAAACTGATTAGTTTCATTAAATGCTAGATCTTGAATGTTATCTTTCTATATCAGTCTATAATATTTTTTTCTTAGTGTACTTAAATTAACTCTCACATTCATGAAAATCTTGAAGCCATTTCTGTTTTGAATGTAAAATTAAATTGTGAAGGATATAGCAGAAAAAACTTAGGTTATAAGTTTTTTCAGGAAAAAACTCTTCTTCACCTATATTAAAAGGGACACGTGGAGCAGATGTGGTAGTTCTTACCATGATTGCATTACTGCAGGTTTCAGATTCTCTCAATTATAAATTAGATTGTTTCCCTATAATTATTCTCTGTTGTCCAAGTAATTTATCTGGTATGCTGATGAGTAGCGAAAAAGCCCATTTCTATAAGACTAAAGTGTTTGCTTGTGTTTGTTGCAGGAAAACCTCACAGCACTGGTAGCTCTGAACGGATTCAGCTCTCAGGAATGTATAATGTCCGTAAAGGCAAAATGCAGTTGCCAGTGAACCGATGGACCAGACGCCAAGTTATCCTGTGTGGGACCTGCCTAATAGTATCATCTGTGAAAGACAGCTTGACCGGAAAGATGCATGTTCTGCCACTAATTGGTGGGAAAGTAAGTTTAAAACAAACCAAATACTAACAGATTTCCCAGTGTCATTAAGAAGCTTACTTTGAGTCATTTCTGTAATAAGGGGTAGATGGGTGGTTTTTTTTTTTAAAGAATTTCAATTAAAAAAATCTATTTATGTATTTATTTATTTTGGCTGCGCTGGGTCCTAACTGCAGCACGCAGGATCTTCATTGCGACACGTGGGATCTTTTAGTTGTGGCATGGGGGCTGTTAGTTGCGGCATGCATGCGGTATCTAGTTCCCTGACCGGGGATCGAACCTAGGTCCCCTGCGTTGGGAGTGTGGAGTCTTACCCACTGGACCACCATGGAAGTCCCAGGGGTAGATGGTTTTTGACTCATCATTCCTGCTGTGGCTCCACCTGTGGACATTTTTGGTTGGTGGGGTTTTGGAAAATAACAATGCCGTTGGCTCACGTGAAGCCCTGGTTATGTTCACTTCTTAGTACATGCACCTTAACTATGTGACTGAAAATAGAGCAACTAGAATTTCACTGTTATATTTCAGACTGTAGGTGATAAATGATTATTTATGAGAAGATGTCTTTTTGATATTGTGAGCATGTATTTTATAGTATAGTACAGTGATCTCCAAGTCCGTGACCTTAGGATCATTCAGGCGTGCTTAATCAAGGTTAGATTCTCTAGCAGGAATCTGTGATCCCGCTCTGCCTTACCTCTCTGTTTATTTGTGTTTAGTGACCAGTGGAGTTAGTACTTTTAGTTTATCACTATAGCTAGTCATGATTTTTGAACCTGAAATGCTACTCATTTCAGAGAAAACCTGTGATACAGCTGATAGATATTTCCAACATGCTGGCTGCTTTTCTTTGGGCATGTTAACTATTTTATTCCTATCATTTATAAAATATCAACAGAAAGAACAAGTTTGCTTAGGAAGATATTACATTCTTTTCTTTGCCAGATTTATTTAGAAACTCCAAGCACTGGTAGGGGTATCATTACCATAATGATATGTCAGTATTTCCTGATTTTTAAATGATATGATAATCTGTTAATAAAGGGAAAGGTAAATTTGGATGAAGAAATGGGTTTTTGGAAATCGGGGGCATATTAAAATTTTTTTTCTTGATCGTTACTTGATCGTTTAAAAAAATAGATTTGGCTAGTCTGTGAGGTGTGTTTAGGTCTATTTCATTCACCCATTTTGAAACCATGGCTTCTTAACTTCTGTCTGAGCATTGAAGAATTAGTGATAGTTTATTACTGAAGATCTTGTCCTTTGGATGGATCTGAAAACTTAGTCATCATTATTACTTCCGTTAACTCATCATTAAAAATGCATATTTAATGTTTGATGCCCTGATAGGTCAACAATCTGTTTCTTTCTTCTCTATGGTGTTAGGCATTTGCATAGGCAAATTTAATATAACTATTTATTAAATATCCTCTGTGGGGAAGCCACTTTGCTTGGCGTCCCAGAAATACCAAGATGGGTAAGTCACCTTCTCTGCCTTTGACTAGCTTATAATTACTATCTAGAAATGAAGGATGGACACAATATCTGCTCTACTAGAGGTGCAAAAATGTAGCCTGGAAGATAAGTGGAAGAGATTACATTTTGTGGGGGGAATCGGGATTTTGTGATGAAGGAGGTAGCAATTATGATAGAACTTGAAGGGTGAAAAATCTCTTGACATATAAAGGAGATGGTCAGAAAGATTATTGTGCTCAGAGAAGCAGAGGCAGGGAAGCAGTGGAATGTTCAGGTAAGGTGAGAGAAGATCCAGTTATAATTAGCATTTTTATTCAGAGCTAGAGACTTGTTCTGTTTCCCAGGCCTATTACTGGATGTACTTCTACCATTGAGTGAATAGAAAGTTAACAGCTTCTTTTTCTCACAGACAAAGCTTGTAAAACCTGTTTTGTGCTACACCTTTAAAAATAATTGAGTATGTTGAAAAATTATATTAACCAAGTTAGGAAAAAATAATTCACTCTTTGCAATGTGAGTTTTCATTAATGTTTGTCTTTCCTTTTCTCATTCTGTTCTGTTGTTAAAGGAAAATCTGAGACTAAACGGAAGGGTTTTTTTTTGTTTTTGTTTTCTAATTTATGTAAAAGAGCTAGAAATGAGGTGTGAGAGAGATGCTATAATTTCTGTGATAATCAATTTTGACACACTACTTGAGCATGATCATTAGTTTATGTTTTCAAATGTAGAATTCAAATATGAAGTTAAATAAAGCTCTATTAAAGTTTAATTGTTGAAAAACATTTGTTTAATAAGTTTTATTCATGTACAATTATTATATTTAATTTCTTCTTTAAAATTGAACATAAATTTTTAGATAACTTATTTACATTAATACTTTATGTAATATTTGTTAAGCTATGAGGCATAATAAGCTGAGTAACTGTTAACTTACTATTCAGTTTAGGAAGTAGAGCAGCATCAATACCAGTGTCTCTACCTGAGTTCTCTTTGCATCTGTCCCATTGCCTCCTCCTACCCCAGAGGAATCCACTGTCCTAGAATATGTATTCATCATTTGCTTACTTTTTTTTTTTTTTTTTTTTTTTTTTTTCCGGTACGCGGGCCTCTCACTGTTGTGGCCTCTCCCTTTGCGGAGCGCAGGCTCCGGATGCACAGGCTCAGCGGCCATGGCTCACGGGCCCAGCCGCTCCATGGTATGTGGGATCTTCCCAGACCGGGGCACGAACCCGTGTCCCCTGCATCAGCAGGCAGATTCTCAACCACTGCGCCACCAGGGAAGCCCCTGCTTACTTTTTTGAAATAAGTTTTATCATATAACTATGTTTTGCTTGTTTTGATCTTAATAAAAATGGTATCATCCTATTTGTAGTTTTCTGTGATTGAATTTTTTCACTCAATATTATGTTTCATAATAAGATTCCATATTACTTGCTATATATGGTTTTCATTTCTGTATAATGTTCCACTCTGTAAATGTTCCAAATTTCTAAAATTTCTTAAGTAATTTTCTTGTTGATTGACATTTGGGTTGCTTCTAGTTTTCTGTTATAAATAGTGCTCTTGAGATAGTCTTATTTTGATATGCCTCCTGCTTTACAAGTAGTTTTTCTAGAGCAGCAGTTCTCAACTCTTGTCGCTGTGCCTGAAGGGGACATTTGGTAATTTGTGCAAGTGTTTTGATTGTCGAATGATTGGGTAGTCAGTTGATGTAAGCTAAGTTATGCTGTGGTAACAAAACCCCCAGATCTCAGGTACATATCATAACAGTTTTTTCTCACTCACACTATTTGTCCAGTGTGGCTGGAGATTTCTTTTTTCAAGTAATTATGTACGAACCCAGCCTGACGGGGGTTCTTTTGTCTTATAATATTTGTAACATGTGGCTTCCCTTGCTGCTTAGGCAGGAGAAGAGGTAACTGGAGGGTCATTAGCTGTCTCTTGTGTATCTGGTTGTAGAAGTGACACATGCCACTTCTGCTCATGGCTCATTGGCCAGAACTAGTCACATGACTCCATCTTAATTGCAAAGGTTCTGGGAAAAGTAGATAGTGTGTTTGGTTAATACCAGTATCTTTTGCTGCAAGGGGACACTATTGGCATCTACAGGGCAGGGGCTCAGAGAGTAAAATGTCATGCAAAAATATTAGACAGTCCTGCATAATGTACACAAGGAACTGTTCAATCCAAAATTCCTATACTGACCTCCTTGAGAAATATTGCTCTTAAGAGTGCAGTCACTGGGCTACAGGACATATATGCACATTGACTTTTACAGGGTGATATCCAATTGTTTTCCAAGGTTGTTGCACCATATGCTCATATCAGTATTCATTTCTCTACATCTTTGCCAAACTTTATTGAGGTATAATTGATAAACAACATACTGCACATTTTGGTAACAATTTGATAACTGTATTATACTTCCATGAGTACAGTTTGACAGATAGTCCCCTTGTGCTCGTTTGTACCCTTCTGTCCCTACTTTTTTCTGCTCACTCCTACCAATTCCCAAAAATCACTGCCTGATTTCTGTCAATATGGATTAGTTTAAATAGCATTTTTATAAAACTATATTTTCTCTTTGGTGTGTAGAAATGTGGTTGATTTTTTTAGTGTTAATCTTATATCCAGCCACCTTGCTAAATTTTCTTATTTATTCTAATGTCTCTAGATTCTTTGGAGTTTGCTATGTAGCTAATCATCTCATATTCAAATAATGGCAATTTTCTTTCTTCCTCAATACATTTCTTTGTCTTATTGCCATGGCCAGGACTCTAGTACAGTATTGAACAGAAAAAGTAAGGTAAGAGAGTGATATCTCATCATTAACATTGAAGTTTGCCTTACATAAATATCCTTTGTTGGCCTAAGTGAGTTCTTTGTGTTCTTAGTTTGCTTAGAGTTTTTATCATGAATGATGGATGGGTGGAGAATGTCATCAGATGCTTTTTCTGCAACTGTGGTGGTGATCATATGGTTTTCTTCTTTAATCTGTTAATGTGATTAATGACTTCATAGTTCCAATAACATTAAACCATCTTTCCATTCCTGAGGTAAATCCAACTTTTGTTCTTGATATATTTTTTTCTGTATTGCTGGATTCTGATGCAACATTTTGTTCAAGATAAGTGTTCATGACTAAGGTTGGCCTGTAATTTTCCTTTCTTTTACTGTTCTGATCTGTTTTTGGTTATACTGGCCTCATAGAATAGGCTGGGGTCGTTTTCTTCTTTTCTCGTTTGGTGGATGAGTTTGCACAAGTTTGCAATGATCTACTTCTTGGAACTTTGATAAAACTCACCTACGAAACCATATGAGCCTGATATTTTCTTGGTAATTAAAAAAATATTCATTTTCTTAAATGGTAGTAAGACTATTTAGGCCTGTTTTTTTCCCTTTGATTTAGTGTTGGTAAAATAAGTTTTTCTAAAAATTTGCCACAAAATTATTTATAATTTTTTAATCCCTGCCTAATCTGTTGTGTCTCCCTTTTCATTATTAATATTTATGTCTTCAATTGATATCATTGATCAATATCAATTGATATTCGATTTTGTTAGCCTTGTCAAAGAATTGCTGTTTTGCTTTGTTAACGTTCTCTATTGTATATTTGGTTTTCATTTCTTTCTTTTTTTTTAAATTTCTTTTTTCTTTTTTAATTCTTTAATTTTTTGGCTGCGTTGGGTCTTTGTTGCTGTGCACGGGCTTTCTCTAGTTGTGGCGAGTGGGGGCTACTCTTCATTGTGGTGCGCAGGCTTCTCATTGTGGTGGCTTCTCTTGTTGCGGAGCACAGGCTCTAGGGTGCACGGGCTTCAGTAGTTATGGCATGCAGGCTCAGCAGTTGTGGCACATGGGCTCAGGAGTTGTGGCTAGCCGGCTCTAGAGTGCAGTCTCAGTAGTCGTGGTGCACGGGCTTAGTTGCTCCGTGGTACGTGGGATCTTCCCAGACCAGGGCTTGAACCCATGTGCCCTGCATTGGCAGGCAGATTCTTAACCACTGCGCCACCAGGGAAGCCCCAGTTTTAATTTCATTAACTTCTGCTTTTTATTATCACCTTCATTCTGCTTTGAGTTCACTTCGTTTTTGTTTTTGATGTTTTTTCCTTAAGTTCTTGAGACACATACCAATTAAATTAATTTTCTGCCTTCTTTTCTAATATGAGTATTTAAAATTATAAATTTCCCTCTGTGTACCTGCTTTTGTTACAGTCCATAAATCTCAGTATGTAGTATTTTTAATGGTTTAGTGCTAAGAATTTCTGTTTTGATTACAAATTCTTTTTTTTACCTGTGAGTTGTTTAGAAGTGTATTAACTTTCTAAATGTAGATTTTTAATTGATTTATTATTGATTTTTAACTTGATTTTATTTTGGTCCCAGAATGTAGTCTGTGTGATCTTTCTGAAGTTTTTTACACTTTCGCTGTGACTTGGTTTGTGGTCATTTTTGTAAATGAAATATAGGAAACATTCATTCTGTAAGTAAAACATAAGAGTTTGTGTAATATCATGTTACTTTATTGTTTGGACTTTTTCTCCTTATTGAAGAATTTACTGGGAGTGGAAATTTGATTTGACTATATCGCTGCATTATTGGGACTTGAAATTTCTTATGGTAGGATTTTATTTCAGGTTAATCTCAATTTCACAAAAAGCGAAAAGAAAAAAACTTATTTAACATGCTTGAAGACCTCTTTTAATAAAAGGTTGTAATTCAGAGTAATACAAAAGTCCCCTAAGTAGAAATTCACCTGCAGTAAAAATTCTTAAGTAAAATCTTCAGTAAAAGTCCTCCTTAAGAGGAAGTAAGAACCTCAGCACCCTATTGTGAGGGTACAGAAGGATAAAAAAGGGAGTCTGTTACAATTTTAAACAGGAAGAACAGAATTTCACTGTTGTGGGGAAACCTGTTGAAGGTAATAGTCCCCTTTTTGGTTTCCTTGTAATTCAGAGTGGTTGGTCAGACTTAGGAACTTACATGCTTTAAGTAGTAAGAGGCACACATAAAGAGATAGGTGCAAAGCTGTGCAGGCTTACTGGTCTAAGGGACAGTTAATGAGCTCAGTAAATGTCCTGCTTTCTCACTTATTTTTGTCACTCTTTGTTTTTATAGGTAGAAGAAGTGAAAAAACACCAGCACTGTTTAGCATTTAGCTCCTCTGGACCCCAAAGCCAGACTTACTACATTTGTTTTGATACGTTCACAGAGTATTTAAGGTGGCTTCGACAAGTCTCCAAGGTAAGCATTTAACCAAGAATTTTGTTCAGCTTCTGGCTGGGTAAAGAGTTGCTTCTGTTTTACAAAATACAGTTATACACTCTTTTTTTTTTTTTTCCCAGATACTGCCAGTAGTTAGCAATTTTCAGTCTTTTTAAAAGCTCATTTTGGTGAAAAGTAGCTTTTTAAAAATTGTGTTTTATTTGCCCATTTTGTTTATACTTAAAAAAGAATTCAGTGGGTAGACTGTCATTATTATCTTAATGTTGTAGAGAAGGAACATGAGGTTGAGAATATTTAAGGGACTGGCCCAGGGTAGGACAACTACAAAACCACAAAATACCCAGAGAATCATTACAAATTTCCCCTTTTCCTCTGACCATTTTTTCTTATAATGAGTCTAATCTTGTACCATCTCCCTTTCACCTTTTCAATGTCTGCCTTTTGCATGGTTTGATTTCTTTTTTCGTCTTCATTATTTTTACCATTTTATAGTCCTCTGTTTAAATAAGATTACCATGACCCATGAAACAAAATACCTCTGTGTGTGTGTGTGTGTGTGTGTGTGTGTGTGTGTGTGTGTGTGTGTACTGGAACCCACAATAAACTGATAAATAAGATAAAGAAATGCTGGTATTTCAGGTGCTGTGTGTGAGAACATTTTTATATCACATTTGTAGAATTATGTACAGTGGGTTAGATAGCAGTACTTTGTGCCTTGGTTTTGGGTGTGTTTATGAAATGATGAAACCTCCCTAGGGGGCAGAAGCATTACAGTGGAATTTTCTTTCATATTTTTGAATTTATAATCCAGTTTGTTATTCAAGTTCAGTGTGATTCAGACTGCTGCATGATGTAATTATTTGTCAAGTGAATGAATAAGGAATAACTTTGTAGAGCAGTTAAGAGAAAATTAGAGAATAATGTCTAGAAAGTCTTTTTGACATACTGGGCGCATTTGAATTATCAGGGGGAGAAAACTGTGTTCTCTGATGATACAATATACTTAGGAACATTAGTTTCTCCTTTTAGGAGGAAGCAATGGACAGAGTTTAGGTTGATAGGACTTTGAATATTCTCTCAACCTAGTAGGCAAATGGAAGTTCTAAACGTACAGGACGGCACCCCTACTAGAGAAAATGGGAAAGATGACACTTCTCCTTCAGACTTGCATGTAGAATTAATGTGATATTAGAGACAACTAGTATATCTGTCTAGTTGTTTTACAATTACTCTTGTTGTTGCAAATGTGAGGAGACAAATATTATATAATATCGTGCTTTTAACATTAAGTGGTTGTATCGGTTCAAAGCAATACGTCAATGGCCCATACTCTATTCAGAATAAAATGCCAAACTATGGTCAAACTGCAGTTTAAACTTCTTTCTATATGGAGATGTTGATTTTTTAAGTAAACTTTTTTTTCAGAGTAATCTTCTATTTACAGAAAAGTTGCAAGGACAGTATAGAGAGTTTCTGTATACTCCTCACTTGGTTTCCCAGACATCTAATATTACCATGATACATTTGTCAAAACTAAGAAACCAACATTAGTACGTCACTCTGAAATTATTTGGATTTCACTACTTTTTCCATTAATGTTATTTTTCTGTTCCAAGATCTAATCCAGGGCACCACAGTGCACTTGGTTGTCATTTCTCCTTTGTCTCCCCTGATCTCTGACAGTTTTTCAGTCTTTCTGTGTTTTTCATGACCTTGACAGTTTTGGGGATGTAGTGGGTCAGGTATTTTATAGAATGTCCTATATGGAGATGTTTGGACCTTTTATACCAAATGCAGTGTAATAGCTGCTTTACATTCTTTTTCGAACAAGTCAGAGGTATAACTTCTTAAACAAACATGGATAAGGATGTAAATAAAAGTTTATGTAAATTATCAAGCTCTTTGATTGAAACAATAATGACAGAAAGAGATTAATAGGTATTGAATTTAATAGTCTTATATATTAAACATCCACACAATTGATAAATCACTGTTCTAAAGCCAGCAAGCATTTATTAAGCACATTCTGTATGTCAGGTATGTATTTTATGCACTGGGATACAGCAAAGAACAAGTCCAATTTCCCTCTCCGGGTAGGGCTTATACTGGAGAGACAAATGATAAATAAGTAAACAGAGAAGAAAGAAAATATCAGTGAATCATCATGCTATAATACGAAGTGATATGACAGAGAATGATGGGAGAGGAGTAACTCTGAGGAGGGGACATTTAAACTGATACTTCAATGAACAAAATATCTGAGTATTTGAAGATCTGGTGGGGGTAGCTTTGCAGGTAGTGGGAGAAGGGAGTGAGAGAGCCCTACGACTGGAAGGAGGGATGGTGAAGGTCAGAGAAGACAAGGGTCTTCTGTTACAGAGGAGGATGAAAAGTCTGGATTTTGTCATTGGCATAATGGCAAGCCTTTAAAGAGTTTTCTTCCAGAAGGTTCCATGATCTCACGTCACATTGGCTGTTGTGTAGAGAATGGATTGTGGAGGGCAAGAATAGAAGCGGGGGGGGGGGGAGGCTGACTGTCAAGAGGCTCTTGTGGTGTATTCTAGGCAAGAGGTGAAGGTGGAAATGGAGAGAAGTGAACTGATGTGCTTGGGGATCAAGTGACAGGTTTACTGATGAATTACATAAAGAGCATGAGGAAAAGGGAAACATGAAGAATGCCTTCGGGGTTCTTTGAATTGCCGTGTAGATCGTAGCCTCAGTCAGAAACTATAGCGCAAATTAGACTCCATATCTGCGCCTTTAAAACTCTAGCAAAATACAGTTCTTCACTTCAGAGAGCTTCTGTTCCTAGGGAGACAGCAGAGAGGTGGAGTGCAAGAGGAAGATGATTAAATCTCTCTTAAATAAGGTGTGAAACATGTTGATTTCTAACTTGTGGCAGGTGATCGTAAATGTCACATGTTAGCTTGGTTAGTACCTTCCCCGTTGCTGGTTGGTTAATATGCCATTTCTATGGCCTGATAGGGTGGTGTCTCTGTAATGAGGCTCTCACTCCGATTATCCAAACCTTGAACTGCTTTAGACACCAGACCTCTCAGCGGGAGGGGGCGGGGGGGGGAGAATTGTGACACAGGAGCACATGATGGTGGCAGAATGAGGAGCAGGAACGTTGGTGTGAGTTTCCCTTTTCCCTCGTTATTGTATGGCTGTCAGGAACCATCTGATAGGTACGTGCTGAAATGTAATGTAGCTACACACGTGTACATACACGAGACTGCAGCTTACGATTCACACTTCCAGGAGGGAGGGGGGACTTGGAGTTAATTACCTTAGATTACTAGTATTCACAAGTACTCAACTGGTACTTAACTGATATTAACTAGGAGGAACTTGAATCAGAACCTTAACCTCCTCTCCCTTCAGAACGGCTCCGAATGTTTGGGGAGGCCAAATGGTGTCAGTCTCAACTTAGGAGACCTGGGTTCTAACATTTACTGGCGTGTGACTGTATCTAAGTTTCTAAATTTTAAGCCTTTTCATTTGATAAAGGGAATAATAATAGCACTTATCTCTTAGTGCTTATATGAAATATGCGTGTCATGGAATTACACTGGCACATAGTAAGGGGTGTGTGTGTGTGTGTGTGTGTGTGTGTGTGTGTGTGTGTGTATGACTGACTAAATAAATACATAAATAAATAAATAGTTTTAGGACCATCATTCCTGCCATCATCACTGACTGGCTGGCGATATATTTTTAAAAATATATTATCTGTTTTTATGTTTATTTTAAGCATAAGACACACATATGCTTAGTTGATCTGAACAAGGAAACTTCTGCCGCTCTTAACCAGGACAGCAGCCTTTTGGGGTAAAGCAATTAAGCATGGCAGACACTGGGGAGAAAGAAGATTTCTTCCTGAAAAGTCAGGGGTTGGGGATAGAGGGCAAATATTTCAATAAATGCAGATTTTAGATACAGTGTCTTCCTCCTCGTCAACCCTAAAAACCAAATACACATTTCAAAAAATGTTGGAAGTTGTTATCCTTAGTGAATTAAAGGGGAAATGAGTTGTAAGGGTCTGTTTAAAGAGGTTAGGTATTATAGGAGGAATAAGTGCTGGAACTCCCTGTTTGGGTATGAAACCCATATAAAATACGGCCACACTCTTTAAACTTTGTATGTTGAGGAAAATCCTATGGAAAATCCTATGATAGTGTCTTTTCCTTTAACCCCACACCCTGGGAGGGGAGGTTGGGGCTGCTGGAAAGAGGATTAGAACTCGGTCCCTCGGGGATACTGTGTGTATGGGAAGCGTGGAGTGACACCGGCTGGTGGCCGCAAGCCACTTGTGCTTCTAGCTTCCGCTTTCCACTGCCTGTTCTTCCTTATATGTAGGTCTTAGGAAGGTATACAGCTGAGTCACACTCAGGGTCACTATGGAAACGGTTCCTTTTTCTTTTCTTCTTACTGAGGAACAAAACATTCACAGAATGGATTGTCCATATCCTGATGTTTAAATGAGGATTCATTTTAATAATTGTCTGAAAGAAAGACAAACCAACAACAGAAAGAAATATCTGAGTTTCTGATTCTTAATGACCATCCTCACCCCAGCGTGGGAAGACAAAAAGAAGCAAATTCCAATGATTTTTGAATTAAAATGAATTAGGTAATTAAAATAAAAATTCTTTATTTTCAGTTTATGCTTCTGGATCTTAGCTACAAGAAAAATGTCATTCTTTGTTCTAATTTTATTGTTGACTTTGTGAACATATATAAAAGGTTATTAATTAGCCATGTTCTACCAAGACAGGCTCTTATATGCTTATTATTGTTTAAACTTAATCTCAGTGCTTAGTATTGCTTGCCAAAATAGCACCCGAGGCTGTCCCTTTAGCGTTTTTAATTTGGGGCGGGTGTTAGTGGTAGTTACTGTGGAAGAAATGGCTCCTTTGGGAGGATTACAATGTTGATTTTAAAGTCATCCCTGAAATATTAACGCACGGCACTCTTCAAAAATTCAGCAAACATCCTGTTGTATGCTGTGTAGAAAGGACTCTGCTAGCTCAACGTGGGTACGTGTCCAGCGTGTCTTCAGAGTGGTTGGTGGGGCAGTGATGCGAGGGCGAGGGTCGTAGTTGAGGGAAGAACAGGAATTGCAGAAGCGCTCCAGTCAGGTGCACGAGTGACTTTACAGAGATGCTGCCCGGCTGTCCCTCTTTGTGGCCCACTTTTTGGAGTACATTGGTTTTAGACATGTTGATTGATCCTGTGGATTCTCTTCAAAGTTAGTCTTCATGTGAATCTATAACCTAAGTCGTACTTACTCTTAATTTAAAGTCTTAGTCACCTCTGGGACACTGTATTGTCCCACATTAAAGTCTGTTTCTTGATTTCAAGGAAGCTTAAAAGGGGATTTAGATCACTGATTTGGTGTTGTGCATGAATGTGGGGTTTTTTGTTTTTGTTTTTTTTCCCTGTGAAAGGCATTTATTTCTTATTAGTTAATAAATAAAGTATGCATGAATGTGTTTTTAACTTTTCATTATGGAAAATGTCAAATATTTAGAAGTAGAGATAATACGCACACACCTATTACTCAGCTTCCCCAATTCTTAGCTTGTGGCCAGTTGTGTTACATGTATATGTTGTATGGCCCAGTGGTGTAAGTTGACGCCTCATAAGGCCACTTAGTTTGTCCACATATCTCTTGCCTTGTTGATCAGTGGTTAACAGGCTGGCAGTTGCCAGCAACGGTGGCTATCACAGTGCTTATCTCTCTGGCTATCTTTCTTTTAGTATTAATCATAGTATTTTAATTATAGGCCATCTTTTTTCTTTTTTTCTTAATGAAAAAAAGTCACCACGTTGAAGTTTTGGTTGCCGTGATATTTTGGTTCACCCTTAACATGCAGAGTGTAGGCAAGTCAGGGCAACATCTCATGCTGAATTAAAGATCACGTGAAATGATGAGTAAACATCACCCTTTAAATAAGAATAAGATATATGGTGAATCACAGTTGAACTTTTGCTTTCATGTGCTTATAAAGAGTGTTTTATTGTCCAGATTTTACTCAAAGAATACTTCACTAATCACAGAGTCAAATCAATCTGGTGGAATAGGATTGTTTCCAGTATATAAATTTGTGTCATTTGATGTAGTTGCAAGGAACCCTTTAAGATCACTTAGTCATCTTTTGCACATATTTACACATATTTTGTCTCTCAATTTGAAGTGTAATTTAGGGAGTATTCTGCTTTTTGTCAGCATGGTTGGTCACTTGTCTTTTAGGGATTTTGCTGTTGCTGGTTACATTGGGGTTATAAGGGTAAGAAGCTGTGCTCTCAATCCTGTTCTGCTAAGGAGTCCAGGGCTCAAAGGGGCTTTTTTTGAAAACCCTCCCTTCACATTTTATACCCATTCTTTAGATAAAGAATCAAGGGCCGTTTGACCATGACAATCTAGCAAGTCTGTGGCAGAATCTGAAATAGAGTTGAGGGTCTGAGTGACATGGATTTTAGTTTATAAAATGTCACCCCAATCCCTAGAGAACTGCTCTTGTACCAATTCTGTAGTGAAGATATGAGAAAAGTTTGGAAATTCAGTGTATGAAATATTTAGGTACAGGAAGCAAGCTGAGTTTGAAGGATGAATAGGAGTTCACAACAAAGACAAGGGGAAAGAGCATGTCAAGGAGAGAGAAAATATCTACAAAGGTACAACTGCGTAAAATGTAAATGTGTAGTCATATCACAGATGTCTGAACAATGTGGAAAAGGAAAAAATGGAAGCTAAAATTAAAAAGTACCACCCAGGACTTCCCTGGTGGCGCAGTGGTTAAGAATCCGCCTACAAGTGCAGGGAACATGGGTTCGATCCCTGGTCCGAGAAGATCCCACATGCTGCGGAGCAACTAAGCCCGTGCGCCATAACTACTGAGCCTGTGCTCTAGAGCTTGCGAGCCACAACTACTGAGCCCATGTGCCGCGACTACTGAGGCCTGTGTGCCTAGAGCCCATGCTCCGCAACAAGAGAAGCCACCACAATGAGAAGCCTGTGCACTGCAACGAAGAGTAGGTCCCACTCGCCGCAACAGAGAAAGCCTGTGCACAGCAATGAAGACCCAACACAGCCAGCCATTAAAAAAAAAAAAAAATCTTAAAAAAAAAAAAAAAGGACTGCCCATCTGGATAGTTTCCTGCTCATTCCATTTTATTTTCTTGGGAAAATTTGACTATGTTACCAAACATGATAATTAACTTTCCAGTATAGTTACACAAAAATTCATATTGTGGAATCTTTCCTTATTATAGATATAAATAGTTTATGAAATTAGGGAATTTAGAAGTTCTGCTTTGAATTTAAACTAAAGATAAAGTATTTTGGATTATATTAAATTTTGTTTTTCTAATACATAATACTGTGATTTAGTGAAAATATTAAAATGCTCTCTTTGCAATTATAATCATGCTTCATCTTATTTCCACATTGCTAATCCCTTCTTTTTTTTTTCTATAGTAACTATTGGTTCTGAAATCCTAGTGAATATATTCCTAAAGAAGGGGTTTCTCCTTCATTCTAAGTCATTTCCATTTAAAATTATTTAAATTTATTTTCTTCAGAGTTTTTCAATCCACTTTTATACAAATGAAAAAGATACCTAGTTGGCTTACTGTATCCTGACAGAAGCAGCATGCTTTATGAAACAGTGCTGACTTGTGTACTTTACATGTTAAACTCATCCCGTGTGTCTCCATCTTCCCTTCTTCTGTCTTCCCACCCTCCCTCCCCTGTTCTGTCAACAGCTCTGTTGTTGCAGGGAGCAGAAGGTAGTGAAGGGGGAATGAGAGAATATTTATTCCACCTTTTCTCTGTGCTAGGCATTCTTCTAGGCTCCACTTCTAGCGTCAGGACTTCAGCAAATGGAAGAAATGTGTTCCTCATGTGTATTTTATCTGTATGTTGTTATCTTTAGTAAAGTACATTTTAGATTTTAAGGGAGGAACATACAGCTGTGTTTTTTTGTTTGCTTTGTTTTAATAAATTTATCTATTTATTTACATTTGGGTGCACTGGGTCTTCGTTGCTATGCACGGGCTACCTTTAGTTGTGGCGATCCGGGACTACTCTTCGTTGCAGTGCGCGGGCTTCTCATTGCGGTGGCTTCTCTTGTTGTGGAGCACGGGCTCTGGGCATGCGGGCCTCAGTAGTTGTGGCGCATGGGCTCAGAAGTTGTGGCTCGGGGGCTATAGAGTGCAGGCTCAGTAGTTGTGGCGCACGGGCTCAGTTGCTCCACGGCATATGGGATCCTCCCAGACCAGGGCTCGAACCCATGTTCCCTGCATCGGCAGGTGGACTCCTAACCACTGTGTCACCAGGGAGGTCCCTACAGCTGTGTTTTAAAGTTACAGCATGTTATTTTAAGATTGGGAAGGGGCCTTGTAAAGTAGTCGCCAAAAAGGTAATATTACTGGTAGTTTTCTGGAACAATTGCCTTAACAATTACTTGGCATTTTCTTTAAAAGTGTTCGTTAACCTTAAAGTCTAGTCATCATCAAGTGGCTCTTAGTTGAGAGAATTAGAATTTAAGATTTGAGAAGGACCTTGTGGACTCCTAGACTTACCTCCCTCCTAGAAAAGGTCTGCAGCCTTTCAGATACCTATAGTGTCTGACAAGACAGCTCTTCCTTAGAAGTGAGCTGAAGTCTTTATCCCTGTACCTTTGACTCACTGACCCTAGTTTTGCTTTCTGGTTTAACAAAAGGTAATCGTACTCACTCTCCTATTTGATAACCTCTAACTATTGAAGTTTCTATGATTTCCGCACCCTTCCCCACCTCTTAGCAATCAATCTACTTTTAGGAGAAACATCTCTGGTAATTCCAACAATTTTGTCATCACTTGGTTTCCAGTTCCCTTCTCTAGCTTTTTCCTTTGGGTGCTCTGCAGTTTCTTGATATACCTGCAGATACTATCTGATGAGCACAGAGTATGTGACCGTTGTTTTCCTTGCTTTAGACATTATGTCCAAAGTGAGTTAGTTATTCATTCATGAGGTCAACACCAAAATAAAAAGGCTCTTTGTTTTTCCCCCCAAATTGTTAATAGATATATTTTGTTAATAATAAAATCATTTAGCCGACTGAATTGATGCAGTAGTGACAACAAATAGTGATAACTAACATTTTGGTAACTCTTTTCTGTGTACTAAGCGCTATTCTAGATGCTTTATAGTATCCCTGTGAGATCGGTGCCCATAACATTGTGTGAGGTCGGGCTTTACAACAAAAGGAAATAACCTTTGAGGAGATATTATCGTCTCCATTTTGCAGATGAGGGAACTGAGATGTAAAGTATCCAGCACTGCTTTATGCAGGGAGTTCCTCTTCCTTGCTTTTTCTTTAATTGGACTTCCAATGTTTTACAGTGGCCTGAAGGGGCAAAACAAACCAAGATTCAAATAATAACTGAGATTTACTGAAAATGTCAAAGAGAAGTACTTCAAATACACAGTTGTCAGTAGAATCCAGGCAGCTCAGTATTAGAATAAGAGGTGATTTACCAGGCAGTCTATTGACTGGGGTGTGCTGCTAAAGACACTTGAGCATAGCCACTGATCACTGATCTTCTTAAATGATGACCAAGACGTATTTAGGAAATCTGAGATGCCTTCTGAGTCACCCAAAGCAAATTAAATTGGTTTCAGTGTTGAGGGGACTGCTGTTGTCTAACTTCAAAATCTGTTCAAGTATTGCTATATCAGGAATTAACCAGATGATTAACCAGTTTTCTACATCTGGTTGTCTTATATTTTGAAGTTAAATCATTTTAATCTGAGTGTTTAGACCAATGTAAAAATACATAGTATCTTAAGAGTTGAGTTTCCATGATATATTTACTTACCTTGGAAGACCCCAATATTTGTAACCCAGAGTATTGGATTATCTACAACTGCTCTGAACAGTTAAATTCTTCTACTCACTGGTCTGATTTATTTTATAAAGTAAGGAATACTGGAATAATTGAAAAAATATCAGTGAACTCTCTATGTTAAACATACCAGATCTTGTATGTTAGACTGGTACTTAACCAGTGAGGTGTATGTGTTATTTGTATTTTAAATGGAAAACAAGTAGCCTGTTTCTAAGCGAGAATCATTTAAGTGTGCATTTATGTTACTTTTTTTTTTTTTTTTTTTTTTGCGGTACCCGGGCCTCTCACTGTTGTGGCCTCTCCCGTTGCGGAGCACAGGCTCCGGACGCGCAGCCTCAGCGGCCATGGCTCACGGGCCCAGCTGCTCCGCGGCATGTGGGATCTTCCCGGACCGGGGCACGAACCCGTGTCCCCTGCATCGGCAGGTGGACTCTCAACCACTGCGCCACCAGGGAAGCCCTGTGTTACTTCTTTTAATAGAGAGTTAGAATGTAAGTTTTTTGTGGTTAGCAATCTTTTCCCTTCTCCTTTGCCGAGGAGATGCTCCCTTTAGGGGAATGCTGCCGTGATGGAGCTCAGAGACACTCTCAGGTGGTCATATTCTAAAGAGCTTGTTTACACATATTTTGCCAATAAGGAAATGAGGAAGGAACTCTGAGTTCAGATTTGATCTCCACCCAAGCCAAGCTCTATTTTTCTGTTCTTACTGAGAAACACAATCGGCTTTGTGTGTGTGGAAGGAAGATAACTGTTAGAGGGACACGGTTAGTGATTCTGGAGGCCGCGGGTACCATCTTCTCCGAGCCTCTCACACTCAGAGAGGGTGAGGTGCCAGGTGCGCGTTTCTAGTTTAGGCTGTACCACGAGCTCATGGGACACATCCTGCAGCTCTGCCTGCTCCTGATGGTGGGGTGCCAGTCTCTGCACTGGTGCCTGGGAATACCTGCCCATTTTGGCGCGTGAGGGGACCGTCAGTGCTGGAACAGCCTGGGGAGCTCTGGGGTCTGTGTTCTCTGCTCTGTGTGTTCCTACTGCACCATTGCATGTGCATTTTGGAATTACACTTGTTAGATGTCTGTGCCTTCAAGGGACCCAGTTTTTGAAGGCGAAATGTGCATCTGTCCAATATCAAGTCCAGTGTCTGTTTCATAAAGGCAAACGGTAGATACATGTTGAAAGGTGCACTCATCCCCTCTACTCACCTGCAAAGAGAAGTCAAGATGCCTAGGAGGAACTCTTAGTCTAAATTTCTCAATATTGTTTTTCTTTATTGTTAGAGTCTGGTGCTTTTACAGTGAGCCATGTGTTTTATTTATTTGTTTGCTTAGGTATCAATCAGTCATCAAACGCTTCTCTTTTCTTTCTCTCTGTTTTTCTGTCTCTCTTCCCCGCCTCCCTTCCTTCCTTCTTTCCTTTTCCAGCCTGCAGCTCTCTCCATACTCTTATTCTTTGGTCCCTTAATGATGTTTTAACTGGTACCTTATAGTTTTAGTAAGCCTAATCTTAACATCGTAGTCCCCTCCCTTCCCTGAATAATTTGCCCTCAGAGAGTCCCAGCTCTCATTTTTGTCTGTCAGTGATAGCCTCTCCGCAGCTTCTTGTTGGTCTTCATTGATTTGATTACACCTGGTGGTTTGGAATGGTGTGTAAATTTGTGTATTTTATTTCTTGGGTTTAAAAATTTTTCATATCATTTACTCATTTAAGGCAAAGAAATGATAAAGTACCAGAATTCCAGGTAGAATTTACTAAGTCCCAAATTGGCAGTTTGATATGCCTCTATTCGGACATTATTAAAGTATATATTGTAATTAATTTTATAGGAAGGTTTTCTGCATCTGCTGTTAAACAGATTTTATAAAATGATAAGTAGTACAGGATCAAGAAATGAGATATCATTGTGAAAATGTCTGCAGTCAAGTTAAGGCATTTCCTATATTTGTAGAATTTTTTTAAAGAAACGATTGCATGTTTTGGAGCAGTGACAGCTTAAAGTTTATTAAAATTGGAAATTTTTTGTTTGATATTATTATAAAACTTTATTGATGAGGATGAAATTGAAAATAAGTCATCAGAGTGCTTAGCTAAGAAAGATGAATAAACTCTATTCTAAATTTATATTCTCCTACTTCATGTCTTCCCAAAGCATTTTTGGGGGATGAGAATTAAAACTAAGTCAGTTGAGGTTAAGAATTTTTTACAGAAGTTTGGTAAACTCCCTAGAGACTATCCCTGTAGCCAGGGCATAGTTTCCCAAACCACTAAAGGCTAGGCCGGAGCAATTAATGACTCATAATGCCAGTTTACAGCAGTATTTTACTTTGCACAAGCAGAATTATTTGTGCTATTTCAGCTGCTTTGACCAAGCCTTTCAGAATCATTTTGTTCAATTTTGAGCATGCTTTGCACATAATAAGGATAAATACCGCTTCACTAAAGTACAGTAGGGACAAAAATGTCACGTGAATGTTATTCTGAACTTTCCATTGCTTATAAAAGAAGATTGTGCACTAAGTGAACATCAGGAATAATGTGAGTAATGCAGAGTGCAGTGCTGTTTCAAGGGAAGACGATAATTTTGAAAGCACGGAGGGGATAGGTTAGGGCTACGATAGATATATTGGTTTAGGAATGCAACCCAGCTAGACTCAGAGCAGAGATACTTGATACAAGTGTGGTAACGGTTGGTAAAGAAACGACTCAGGAAAGTGTCAGGCTGAGTAGGATGTTAGAACTGTGTAGAAGCCCAGTAGATAATCTGGAAAGTTTGTTGTTCACATTATCATTTTTATGGTTAACCTGCAATGGTCTTTGGGGGAAATACTTTGAGGACCCAATGAGCTTTTGGTTCATATGTGTTCACAAGTCACTTGGACAAAAAGACAACGTGAGCCAGTGATTGGGATTCGTATTCATTTTAATGTATCTCCGAAAGTATAGCGGTTTATGGGGGAAAAAAATCCCATTTGATTTACTAACTCTAAATTATTAGCCTTAAAATTTTTTGTTGTTGTTAATATAAACTAGCACTGATTTCCCAAGCCATGGTTACTTGAACTGATCTTCTAAAACTTGAATCCATTCATGTGCGGTTCATTGATGGTCTGTGAGGGATGACATCACATCGTCTTTGCTCTGGGCTGAGGGTTATGTTAGGATTTGATTGTGGCAGTTAGAGGAGCCTCCCTTTGGGTAGGACTTGAACTGTGTTGGGGCCCTGACTCCATGGCATATGCTGTCATTCAAACTCTGCTGCTGCTTTCACTGTGTGACCTTGGGCACACCCTTTAACCTTCATCTTTGAAATGGGGATAAGTCCTTATTATGCTGAGTTATTGTGAAGATTAAACTTAACATTACGTCTAAAGAAGAGTGCCCCCTAAATGTTAGCTGCTATTATTATTGTTATTACTATTAGGGGAAAAAAAAAAGCTAGAATAATAAAAGGCTACTTGCTCTGAGGTGTACACAGGTGGCTTTCACTTTTTTAAAAATTTCTTATCTTGAGGAGGATGTTAGTTTTAACAGGTGCTATACAGGTGGGTCACAGCCTCTTTGGGTAGCCCTTTTGGTAGTTTTTTCATTTGGGAGTCCAGCAAAACCTGTCTGTGGTGGTGTCCTTAGGTACCCAGGCTGATCTGGGGGAAAGCGTTTAAATCTGCCCTTTGTTTCAGGGCGTGGGACCGGGCAGAGGTGCAGCTAGTGGTAGTAGCTCTTGTGGTCGCCTTGGCCGCTCACTGCCCCACTGCCATCACGGCACGTCTAACTTCTGTTCTCGCTGTCCCTGTTCCCGTTCTGCTGCGACTCCCACAGACCACGTTTGCTTGCTGTAGCTTTGTTACCGTGCTTTCCTCCGCCTTGTTTCCAGCAGGAACAGCTTGCGGTCCAGAATGAGGAAAGAAATCAAATACGACTTGACATTTAATCATTATCTTGTAGCTGTCCAAAGAGACTACTCAGTATGGTGCTTCAGCTGAAACGGAACGTGTCCTCTGCAGAGTAGTCCCCACGTGGAGGAATGCACCAGATGGGTCAGATGCAAACTGGTGAGAAAGGAAGGGTTGTAAGGTAGTCCCCTGTCATTCTTCCAGCAAACACTTCCTGAGGGTCGTACGAAGTGCGGAGCACAGGGCACATTGTGAACAAAATAGGCCCAAATCCCTTCTTTATGAGCTTACCGTCAGAAACAGAGACTCTTCTGGAACCTTTCCACGATGGCTCAGTTTGCTCACATGAAAAACCAGAATCTTTTTTTTTTTTTTAAACTTATTTTGTTTATTTTTGGCTGCGTTGGGTCTTCGTTGCCGCGCCTGGGCTTTCTCTAGTTGCGGCGAGCGGGAGCTACTCTTCATTGCGGTGCGCGGGCTTCTCATCGCAGTGGCTTCTCTTGCTGCGGAGCACGGGCTCTAGGAGCGCGGGCTTCAGTAGTTGTGGCTCGCGGGCTTCAGTAGTTGTGGCTCGCGGGCTCTAGAGCACAGGCTCAGTAGTTGTGGCGCACGGGCTTATTAGTTGCTCCGCGGCATATGGGATCTTCCCGGACCAGGGCTGGAACCCATGTCCCCTGCATTGGCAGGCGGATTCTTAACCACTGCGCCACCAGGGAAACCAAAAAAGCCAGTCTTTACAATAACCTAAAAGGCGGTGCAAGATCTGCCCCCCCGCAACCCCCTTACCTCTCTGACCTCATCACAGGTCACTGTCCCCTGTCTTAACTGGTCTTCATGCTGTTCTTAGAACAGACCAGACACACTCCTTTTTTAGGGCCTTTACACTGGCTACTTCCTCTGCCTGAAGTGTTCTTCTAGATAAATCCTTTCAGCCAACTTCCCCATGTCCTTCAGGTCTAAATGCCACCTTTTAAGTGAGGCCTATCCTGACCAACCTATATCAATTACAACCTACAACTTCCCAAAAATCCTGACCCCTTTTTCCCTGCTCTGTTTTTTCCATGGTAGTTACCAGTTTTTAACATATCATATACTTACTTGTGAGATAAGTTTAATGAGGGCAGGGATCTTCTTATTGTTTACTGGAGCATACTAAGGGCTTACCTAGGTCAGTAATAGGCATATAGTTGGTATTCAATAAACATGTTGAATGAATGAAAATGAAAAGTACTATGGAAAAGAATTAAGAAGGGTGTACTAGTTTCCTATGGCTGTTGTTAAAAATGACCAAAAACCTTGATTGCTTAAGACAACAGAAGTGTATTCTCTCGCAGTTCTGGAGGCCGGAAGTTCAACATCAAGGTGTCGGCAGGACTGTGCTCCTTTTGAAGGCTCTAGGGAAGGCTCTAGTCGCCTTGTCCAGCTTCTGGTGGCTCTAAGCATTTTTCCGCTCGTGGCCCACCTCAGTCTCTGCCTCCGTGGTCACACTGCCTTCTCTTCTCTCTCAGAATTCCCTCTGTCTGTCTTACAAAGATGCATGTAATTGTGTTTAGGGCCCTTGCAGATAATCCAGGATAAGCACCTCCTCTCAAGATCCTTAATCACATCTTTTGTCATGTAAGATAATATTCACTCTTTTGCCATGTAAACTAATAGTCACAGATTCTGGGATTAGTACGTGAACATACCTTTTGGGGGGCCGCCATTCAGCCCACTACAAAGGGTTGGGATCCTTGAGTTACAGGGGGAAGAATCGTCTCTGATGCACCACGTAGTATAACACTAGGATGTGAGGAAAGCCAGGAGACGGCTGTCATCCATTTCCCCCCTTTTTACTGAAATTTCCATTGAGATTACATTATCTTTTTCCAATTAAACACACACACACAGAAGAGCACAAAGGATAATATTACAATTTCCACGTACCGGTCTTGGCCTCCCCAGTTGTTAACATACTGACATAGTTCCTCCATATCTTCCATTCTTTTCTTTTTCTTCCATTCTTATTATAAGTAAATCGCATCACAGCTAAATCCCAAATCCCCTATGCTCCCATCCTGTTTCCATTTCCCTCCCTGCTCATCTAGAGGCCGTCACTGTCATTGATTTGGCATATGCCCAATGCATAGTGTGTAGCTTCACTGCGCATATAACTATTCATACATAATATACAGAGTTGTTGTGTGTGTTTATCTTAAAAATGTTTTTCATACATGGCATTATAGTGTATGTAACATTCTGCAGCTTGCTTTTTTTAAAAAAAAAATCAATCCGGGTTGCATACATACAAATCTAGTTCAGTCATTTTAACTGCAGCTCTAAGTGGCAGGTTCTCTCTCTCTCCTGGCTTTAGAATGTATATCCCAGAGAAGGCCTTTGATTAGACTAGCCTGGGTCACATGCCGGTACCCGTTGCCTCAATTTGTGGGTTCAGCACTGGGGGGCTCTGATTGCTCAAGCTGGGAATACATGCCTGCTGCTGTAGCCATAGGGTCAGCCTACCCTGCCGCTCTCGTCAGAATCACATGCATTTGAAGGATTGTTATAGAAAGAAGTGGAAAAGGATTTGGGGCCGACAGAAACACAGATTGCCACTTGAGTTTCAGCCTTGAGCTTGGACGTCAGGTCCTCTGGGAAGCCTTCCCTGACTCCTTAGATTGTGCTCTGTGCCCTTGCACTTAGTATATTGTCAAGTAGTATATTAATTCACCTCTCCTTGAGGTGCACTCCTTTAGGGCAGACTGTGTCTGTCTTGTTTTACTCCTGTACCTCAGGAAATGGAAGGTCTGACACACCGTTCCCTCCTCACCACATATTTTTGCCTGAATGATTCCACCGAGTATAACTTTGAACCTCACTTCCCGTGAATGGGTTCCTGCCAGGGAGTCTTGTGTGGCTGTGACATGTTTGCACCTACCTTTCTGCCCATTAAATTCTGGCTTTTTTTTCACATCATTTGGTTTGTGTGGGTGACTTGGCCTGTTTTGGAGTTTCTTTTTCTTATTTAATAGTGAAAATTCAAGGAAGGATGAAATTGCTAAAATGCAAACTCAGACTTCCTTTGTAAAATCTTTTGAGTTGAGCCCTGCCAGGCCTTTTCTATCCCACTGTCCCCTCAGCTTTCATGTGTGCAGAGCAATTTCTTTCTAACCTCAGACATGCCATCAGCAGAATGTGTTTTATGCAAAGTTACTTCTGAATACCTTTTTTAGCATCAGGAGAATGTGGATTCCAACAGGTTATAAGATGTATTTGGAAGTAGTCGTAGCAATCATAAGTGGTCATAGCAGTCACAAATTATTGAGTGCTTTTTCTGACCAGGCATGTAGATGGAGGTGTCATCTTTCTGCCTGTTATACAGGTGAGAAAACGGGGGCTTGGAGAGCTCAGTGATGCACTCAAGTCCTCTCAGCTCCTGAGTGGTAGAGCCAGGATGCGAATCCACACACTGACACCAGAGCCACTCTCCTAAGGACCATGTTCTGCTGCCTTTTATAATCATGAAAGAGTAAAGCTGGGGTCTGAAATGTAAAATAGCTGGCTAGTGGGAAGCAGCCACATAGCACAGGGAGATCAGCTCGGCGCTTTGTGACCACCTAGAGGGGTGGGATAGGGAGGGTGGGAGGGAGGGAGATGCAAGAGGGAGGAGACATGGGGTTATATGTATATGTACAGCTGATTCACTTTGTTATACAGCAGAAACTAACACACCACTGTAAAGCAATTATACTCCAATAAAGATGTTTAAAAAAAAAAAAGCTGGTCAGCTGGGGTTTGGTAATAGAAAAGGACATCGAACAGATCACCAATAAGGAAGGAGTTTTTGCCATAAAGCTTTGGGTAAAGGTAAAGAGCAGGGGGAGGAATCAACCCAGATCTTAGAACAATAACCCCACAGCCCCTGTGAGGGAAGAAGGAGCCAAGGTGTGTGTACGTGGGCCTGAAGCCACGTGCCGTGGCATAAACCGGCGCCACAGTCCCTGGAATGTGGGGGAGAGAATACACGCTGCCCGGCGCTTTGTCCACTTCCATCATGCCCTGTGGCCCTGGGACTCTGGCTATCATAGGAGCCATGTAACCGGGAAAACTTTGAATATGTGGATAAACATTTAGACATAAAACAAATTTCACTTAGAATGCCTATGTGAAGCAAAATGGAAACTGTGGGAGAGGGAGCGCGAAGTTCACAGCCGGCAAACAGTGGAATCTGGTTATGTGCTACCACTATTATTAAAGATACGGACAAGGCCACCGATCCTGCGTTTCTTTGTGCTTTTTTAAATCAGTATATACAAGGGCTTTCGTAGGTTCTGTGTAGATCTTAGTGTCTGTCTCCCAACCCTGTATTTACTCTAAAGTCTTGTATTATTTAGCTCTGAATTCTCTTACCATGAATGTTTTCAGGAACATAACCCGTACAGTTGGAGGAGATTACTGATATCACTAAACTTGATAGGATAATCTGTGCTCTTTGTAACCTGTCTCCTATACTAGGTTACTGTAAGTACCTTCCACAGAGGGACACTGTTTCCTGCCTCTGTAATACTTTGCTCAGTTCTGTCTAAGTAAATACTCTTGGTTTATATTTGAATAATAGTGCCAATTGCATAGCGGGTCTGTGCTCCCAAATGGGGTTATCTTGTGTCTGTCCGTGGAAAACAGTTATAGGATAAAGGATGGTATGAAAATTGAGTTGTGTTTTTATCTCTTTCTAGGTTGCATCACAGCGTATTAGCTCAGTGGACCTCTCATGTTGTAGCCTGGAGCATCTGCCTGCCAACCTCTTCTACAGCCAAGACCTCACTCATCTCAATTTAAAACAAAACTTCCTAAGGCAGAGTCCCAGTCTACCAACTGCAAGGGGGCTCAATGAACTGCAAAGGTGAGCATGCAAAAATGGGTGGAGGGCTTCCCTGGTGGCGCAGTGGTTGAGAATCCACCTGCCGATGCAGGAGACATGGGTTCGTGCCCCGGTCCGGGAAGATCCCACGTGCCACAGAGCGGCTGGGCCCGTGAGCCATGGCTGCTGAGCCTGCGCGTCCGGAGCCTGTGCTCCGCAAAGGGAGAGACCACAACAGTGAGAGGCCCGCCTACCACAAAAAAAAAAAAGGGTGGATAATTAGGAAGGGGAGGGGGTGTCAGCTTCTGGTTGTTTCTTGAATATTCTGACTAAAAAGCTACAGTGAGTAACCTTTCTCTTTCAGAGGGCAGGGTAATAGGACTTTAGTAGTGAAGACATTTTCAGTTCTCATTCTGAAATTTTTTTCAAGGTCTCTGCCTTTGAAATGAATGGTTTATGGTAGTCATTAACTGGATAGATTTGTATAAGAAGACTTCTCTTTAAATCACTTGTATTTCTTAACCTGTCTACAGATGGGTCTGTGAAAAGTTGATATTTGCTGTGTTACTCTGAACTATAGGGGTTTAGTCAGATTAATTATTTCAAAATTTACAAAAGGTCAGTTTTTTCATGAAAAGATAGTTCCTTAGAAATTTAAGAACGAAAGTTTAAATCCATTAATACCACATCATCTGGGTGATTACTGTATAGGTTTCAAGGGTCGCATGTTAAATGAAAAGGGTCTGCTCCTCTAGTTAGAGGGAAGGGACTTTATTTGCATTTATCTGAAACAGATTTAAGAATTTACCATATTCATTTCGTTTTCTTTTTTGGAGCAATGATCAATCTTGATTCTGTGGTAAATGAAACCTCTGATATATATTTGTTGCAAATATGTGAGACTATAACTACAGAAGGATATAACTTTTAAATAAATAATGGATAGTTTATTTGTTCTTAAATGATTGATAATGATCAGAGATTAAACTATGGAAATTAACCATTATGATTATGTGTTTATGGTTTTTTAACATCCAGAAAAAATAATCCAATAAGTATTTATATAAAGTTTGTGCAGACATGTAGAATAAAGGAAGAGTATTTTAATGTTCTTTTCAGATGATTGTGAATATTCTTCTTTGATACTATACCAAAACTTGACAAGTGGTAATTTCTTAAATGTTGGTTTCAGTGTGGAATGTAAAATCCTATCAGTGGACTTTTAAAATTCTTTTACATTAGGATCCATTGATCGTACTCGTACTTTGAATGGATCTTTGCCCATACATCCTTTTATTGCATTAAGTATTGGTCATTTGGAAAATACTGGTTTGTTGGATAATAATGAGATTCCAGATGTTAATGTATTTCATTATGCAGTTTCAAGAAATGACAGTTGTTAATATCACCACTGATCCCATCAGAAAAATCTTTAAGTATTGGGAAGTTGTCAGGCTCAGTGTGGAAACAAGTTTTCCAAAATTTAAATTTCAGTTGAAAGCTTGAAGGCTACCCTTGGCAACAGATACTGTCAGTTGTTTTTCCTGAAGTGACCTTCTTACTTCATTGTAGAGAAAACATCTGCCAAATACCCAAGTCTGAATACTGAGTTTGTCATTTGTTCTTTCAAGTAAAAGTGGTATTCCATGAACATTGTGACTAGTTTGGCTCACAACTCAAATAATCATACAAGGGTTTTCCTTGGGATAACCCTCGTACTTTATATACAGCAGAAGTGCTTTATGTGTACTTCCCATTTTATCACCCAGAAAATAAAAGAGATATGTATTCAGCGGTTGAGATGTAATACAAATAACTTTCTTGCATCATCAAGGACATTTTTAAGTAAAATTGGCATTATGCAATTTTTTTTGAATTTTATTTTATTTTTATTTTATACAGCAGGTTCTTATTAGTCATCCATTTTATACACATCAGTGTATACATGTCAATCCCAATCTCCCAGTGCATCCCACCCCCCCACCCCCCCGCGGCTTTCCCTCCATGGTGTCCATACGTTTGTTCTCTACATCTGTGTCTCTATTTATGCCCTGCAAACCGGTTCATCTGTACCATTTTTCTAGGTTCCACATATATGCGTTAATATACAATACTTGTTTTTCTCTTTCTGACTTGCTTCACTGTTTAGGACAGTCTCTAGATCCATCCACGTCTCTACAAATGACCCAGTTTCGTTCCTTTTTATGGCTGAGTAATACTCCATTGTATATATGTACCACATCTTCTTTATCCATTTGTCTGTCAATGGGCATTTAGGTTGCTTCCATGACCTGGCTATTGTAAATAGTGCTGCAATGAACATTGGGGTGCATGTATCTTTTTAAATTACGGTTTTCTCAGGGTATATGCCCAGTAGCAGGATTGCTGGGTTGTATGGTAGTTCTATGTTTAGTTTTTTAAGGAACTCCCATACTGTTCTCCACAGTGGCTGTATCAATTTACATTCCCACCAACAGTGCAAGAGGGTTCCCTTTTCTCCACACCCTCTCCAGCATTTGTTGTTTGTAGGTTTTCTGATGATGCCCATTCTAACAGGTGTGAGGTGATACCTCATTGTAGTTTTGATTTGCATTTCTCCAATAATTGGTGATGTTGAGCAGCTTTTCATGTGCTTCTTGCCCATCTGTATGTCTTCTTTGGAAAAATGTCTATTTAGGTCTTCTGCCCATTTTTGGATTGAGTTGTTTGTATTTGTGATATTGAGCTGCATGAGCTGTTTATATATTTTGGAGATTAATCCTTTGTCCGTTGATTCATTTGCATATATTTTCTCCAATTCTGAGGGTTGTCTTTTCGTCTTGTTTGTAGTTTCCTTTGCTTTGCAAAAGCTTTTAAGTTTCATTAGATCCCATTTGTTTATTTTTGTTTTTATTTCCATTACTCTAGGAGGTGGATCAAAAAAGATCTTGCTGTGATTTATGTCAAAGAGTGTTCTTCCTATGTTTTCCTCTAAGAGTTTTATAGTGTTCAGTCTTACATTTAGATCTCTAATCCATTTTGAGTTTATTTTTATGTATGGTGTTAGGGAGTGTTGTAATTTCATTCTTTTACATGTATCTGTCCAATTTTCCCAGCACCACTTATTGAAGAGACTATCTTTTCTCCATTGTATATCCTTGCCTCCTTTGTCATAGATTAATTGACCATATGTGTGTGGGTTTATCTCTGGGCTTTCTATCCTGTTCCATTGATCTATATTTCTGTTTTTGTGCCGGTACCATATTGTCTTGATTATTGTAGCTTCATAGTATAGTCTGAACTCAGGGAGTCTGATTCCTCCAGCTCTGTTTTTTTCCCTCAAGACTGCTTTAGCTATTCGGGGTCTTTTGTGTCCCCATACAAATTTTAAGATTTTTTTGTTCTAGTTCTGTGGAAAATGCCATTGGTAATTTGATAGGGATTGCATGGAATCTGTAGATTGCTTTGGGTAGTATAGTCATTTTCAAAATATTGATTCTTCCAATCCAAATCCAAGAACGTGGTATATCTCTCCATCTGTTAGTATCATATTTAGTTTCTTTCATCGGTGTCTTATAGTTTTCTGCATACAGGTCTTTTTGTCTCCCTAGGTAGGTTTATTCCTAGGTATTTTATTCTTCTTGTTGCAGTGGTAAATGTGAGTGTTTCCTTAACTTCTCTTTCAGATTTTTCATCATTAGTACATAGGAATGCAAGAGATTTCTGTGCATTAAGTTTGTATCCTGCAACTTTACCACATTCATTGATTAGCTCTAGTAGTTTTCTGGTGGCATCTTTAGTATTCTCTATGTATAGTATCATGTCATCTGCAAACAGTGACAGTTTTACTTCTTTTCCAATTTGTATTTCTTTTTCTTCTCTGATTGTCATGGCTAGGACTTCTAAAACTATGTTGAATAATAGTGGCGAGAGTGGACATCCTTGTCTTGTTCGGCATTATGCATTTTTAAAAAGAATATTTTTGCCATGATTGCCTGACAGAGAAGAATACTGTGACAATGGGGACAGTTTGATGCTGCACTGAATTAGCTCCATAGGCAGTAAGAACTCCAGAAGGATATTGTGCTCAAGCACTTCCTTATTATTCCCTGGAGCTGATGGTTACAGTGAAAGGGAACCACAGGAACTTCTTGAACTTAGGTTTTTATATGCCCTATGCACTCATAATACTATTTTTACTGACACTACTGTAATAAAGTTACAGTGATTTTTTTGCTAAAGGATTATATCATGATTTAATCTGTTTTTGAGGCTTGAAATTATTTTGAAGTATTCATGTGTATTTCACAGCATTGTAGGCTTTTGCACTTCATTACAGAACACCAAGAACTTTATATCATGCTATTAAATCCTGCTGTCTTAGAACAGAAAGGGGCATTAGAATTTATCCAAACCAGTGCTCTCATTTTAGAGATGAGGTAGAGGGAGATGTTAAATGCCAAAATCAGGTTAACGGTTACTTTCTGGGAGGCATTTGGGGATGCGATTAGGGAATGGTTTGAAGAGGATTTCAACTATATCCAAAATGTTTATTTCTTTACAAAAAATTAGAGACAGACAAAATGTTAATATTTGAAAAAGCTGAATAGTGGATACTTGGATGATCATTATTATTTTCTGTAATTTTCTATTTGTGTATTTCATAATAATCCAAAATTTAAAGTGTAAACAAAAAGGAAATCAAAATGCTTCTCATAACATAGGGGAATATGATAGTCCCAAAGGGTCAGCATATATGGACTAAATAAATAAATACCCAGAGGGAGGGATATTTGGGGCATTGCCTTGCCTGTTGGTGCTTTCAGAATCTCCTGATTGGTCCCTCATATCTGTTGATTCTAAATCTGTAAATAGCTTTTCAACGCATCCACGTTTCTCGTCTGCTTCCTCTGCTGCTTCTCCTCTGTCTCTTAGCGCATACCCTCTCCACCCAGCTGTGAGGGGAGGCACTTCTCAGCTCTCACAGGGGCTATTGCAGGAGCTTTGGGGAAATGGTTGTCTTACTGTCATTTTCCCACTGCAGTTCATCCTCTTTAGTTTTCTTGCCTACTGTTTTGTGCATTTTTTTGTTTTGTTTTGTTTTGTTTTGTGGTACGCGGGCCTCTCACTGTTGTGGCCTCTCCCGTTGCGGAGCACAGGCTCCGGACGCGCAGGCGCAGCGGCCATGGCTCACGGGCCCAGCCACTCCGCGGCATGTGGGATCCTCCCAGACCGGGGCACGAACCCATGTCCCCTGCATCGGCAGGCGGACTCTCAACCACTGCGCCACCAGGGAAGCCCTTGTTTTGTATTTTTTAAAATTTAAACTTTGGTCCCATCAAAGTAATATCCTATATAGAGTTTTAAAAAATCTTAATAAGCAATGAGGCGTAAGAAATAAGAACTCCAGCCCATCCTTATACCCAAGTCCTATTCCCTAGGCGACTAGTTTTGATTCTCAGGACTCTTTTTGCTGTTTTCTTCCATCTTCTGAAATAGTATGTATGTACTGCTATTTTTGAATTTTTTGTTATTGGGCATTATGGGTTGGCATATTACAATGGAAGTTGAGGATTTAACGCTTAGATTGTCTCACAGCCCCTCAGCCCCATGCCACATGCCCAGACCACCACTTCCCCCATCCTCTCAATGTACAGATATCCGTTTCTGGTTAAGTAGATGTTGAGGGCTCACATTATTATTATTATTATTTTTTTTTTCGGTATGCGGGCCTCTCACTGTTGTGGCCTCTCCCGTTGCGGAGCACAGGCTCCGGACGCGCAGGCCTAGCGGCCATGGCTCACGGGCTTAGTTGCTCCGCGGCATGTGGGATCTTCCCGGACCGGGGCACGAACCCGTGTCTCCTGCATCGGCAGGCGGACTCTCAACCACTGCGCCACCAGGGAAGCCCGAGGGCTCACATTATTTTGAACATGGAACTGTGATTCTCCTAAGCCACTTAAATGCAACGATTACATTTCTGTGCTGGCTGGATAGTAGCCTCTCTTTTTCACTGGTGTACTTTACTTTTTCTCTAGTGTTGTTAAGGTGGCAGAACTCTAACCCTCTTCTCAACACCTTTGTCTTGGAGACTTCTTCCCTCCTGGAGGCAGCGTAGATATCTACCTGCTCCATAGGCCTGCTACCGAGCTGTTGTCCTGGGGTTACCTTGTGTCATTTTCCTGGTAATTCCCTTTTCGTCTCTCCTGAGTTTTCTATATGTCTTCCTGTGTCTAGCGATTCTTTCTTGGTTTACTCCCTCTTTTTAATGGAATATCTTCTAGGATCTTCCTGAGAAAGGAGACATGCGAGACAAATTTACGAGGCACTTTGTATATCTAAAAATATATTTCTCACACACTTGATAGATAACTTGGCTGGTCTCTGGATAGGAAAACATGTTTCCTCAGAATTTTGAAGCCAGTGCACTATTGTTTTCTAGCTTCTGCAGTTGCTGTTAAAAAGTGTTATACTCTTGGTTCCTGTCTTTGTAGACCACCTTCCTTCTTCTTCTTCTTTTTTTTTTTAATAACCCCCAAAGAGGTTTTAGGATTTTCTTTTTTAGCAGTCTTTATTCATATCAGCAGCTATGATGAACACTCGATCTGAAAAAAATTACATCCTTCAGTTCTGGAAAACTTTCTCATTGTGTTTTTTGATAACCTCTCCCCCTGCTTGGTTTTCTCTTTTCTTCCTCTGAATTCCTGTTAGTTAGGCAGGACCTCCTCATTTGTACTCTAATGCTGTAATTTTCCTCTTTGTCTTAATGCCCTACTTCTTGACAGGTTTTCTCTACTTTATCTTAACCTTCTGAATTTCTGCTGTCTGATATTTTTGAAGAGCTCTTTCTTGTTCGTTGGTTTAATTTGTGCGCATTTTAACAGCATTCTGTTCCCCACCCCTGCCATGGGTGCACTCCTTCTCTTTCTGAGGACATTTAATTAATTTATTTATTTATTTCCTTCTTGCACTCTCTTGATTTCTTTTTTTTCCTGTTTGTGTGGGTGCCTGACTTTTATGTTAGGAACTTGACCTCACTGTTTGGAGATCCTTTGCTCTCCGTTCCTATTTAATGGTGAGCCACTGAGAAGCGAATTGGGTGCTTTGGTCTATGGACAGCGCTTCTCCTCCATACAGCTTCATTGCAGGGCTATCGGGGGTGAACCTTGTGGTTTCCTTGGGGAACTTCCAAAGACAGTATCTGTGGATCTTCTCCCTAGGACATTTCAGTTTTACTTGAGAGGAATCCTTTGGTCTTCTGCCTGGACAGCATGTGTCAAGATTCAGGGAGTGGAGTAGGGAAGAGAGCTGCAATCTCAGGGTTTAATGTGTGGAGTTTTATTTGATCCCCTGTTTTCAGAAAGTGTTTTCTACTCTTCCTGATGTCTTTGAGCCAGGACTCTGGGATTCAGTTTCTTCCAGGGAATAAACTGTCTCCTGCTGGAATTGGGGAGAGGATCTGGGGTCTCATGTAATTCCTTATATGATCTTTTGGAAGTCTTTTTGTAGAAGTATAATGAGTGTACAGTTCGATGGGTTTCCACAAAATGGACACATGTGACCAGTGCTCATACTGAGAAATAGAAAACTACTATTTTCAGGGAGGACACAGGAGCCCTCCCTGTGCCCCTCTTCTTAGTACCCTAAAGATAACCACTGTGCGCACTTCTAACACCATAAAGAGTTTTGCCTGGTTTTGTTCCTAATATAAACGAGTCATATAGTATATACTTGTGTCCTGCATCTTTCATTTACACTCTTTTACAAAGCAAAACAAAGCATATCAAGTTACATATTATCAGCTTGCACTGTATAGTGTGTAGTATAAAGCCATGACTTTGATTTGTTTAAGGTGGGAGACTCTTCAGTTTTGCACTGCCACGAAGGTTTGTTAAGTTTCTGTTGCTTTTTTTTTTTTAACCTCTTTATTGCAGTATAATTGCTTTACCATGTTGTGTGAGTTTCTGCAGTATAACAAAGTGAATCAGCTATACGCATACACATATCCCCATGTCCCCTCCCTCTTGGGTCTCCCTCCCGCCCTCCCTATCCTACCCCTCTAGGCGAAGCACCGAGCTGATGTCCCGAGCTGTGCGTGGGGGAGGTAGGTTGAGGGGACTTGGATGTGGAGGCTGAGCAGCTGGTGAAGGTGATGCTGTATTTGCCCTTCAGGAAAAACTAGGCTTTAAACCAATTTCTTTTTCTCCACATACTAATGTGAGATTTTTATCTCCCATCCCCATTATTCATGAAAGATTTTATTGCCAAGTTTTCAAAGTAGTAAGTTTATAAGTATATGTGTACACACACACAGATGTTCGATGCTAGGAATTGAAATTATATATATTTAAAACTCATTTATACTTCAAAAAGCACTAATGTAGCTTATTTAGGGTCATACAGTTAGTATGGTATTTTTGAGATATGCCATTTATTTAATTTATTATTTTTAGTTGTATGTTTAAGGAATTTGTGTTGATCTCTAGTGTATGTTTCACAGAGAATATGTTAGAGAGGTACCAAAGGGTAATTTATTTTTATGTTTTTACCAGAGTCTCAAGGGATGAATTTTTAGGTTACAGTGTCAGGGCGAATATCCAGAGAGAAACTTTACATACAAAGCATTTATAACGCATAGGAGTTCCAAGACTTTTTTCTTTTAACCACATATCCCCCTAATATTTTTCTTTCTATTGCAAATTCTCACCTTAAACAAATGAGCAATTTCCGTAGAACGTTTAAAATGGTATTTGCAGCAGCATTCTAATTCTGGAAAGATGGCAAGCTGGTGTACACACACAGGCCAGCAGTTGCAGAGGGAAAACATTGTTCTTGGAACTACCAGTGTTTGTTTTTCCTTTATTGGCATTGGAACTCTTCAGTTAGTTTTCAAAAATAGAGGCAAGGCAAAATCAGTGTAATTTTTGGTAGTTTTAGTGGTTTCTTTCCGGGTTTTGTATGTTACTAATAATTACGATGCATTATTTACCTCTATTTTATTAATACATAGTATTTCACTTCTATTAACTGTATTCCATTTAGATGACCCGGATGGTATTAGTACTAAATTGTTATTATTTGCAATGGAGAATTGTTAATAAAATATAGTAAGTTTCTTTGTAGAGTCAATGAAGAGGACAACTTTTTGCTGGCTTAAATTCAAGGAATATAATTTTCCTTCCCATGTCTTAATTTGATTGTTTTTCATATGGTATCAAAGCAGCGTGAACTTATTTGTACTAAATTATATTGGTGTTCAAATGTACTTTTACATTTAAAAGAGCTAAATCTATCATTTATTAAAATTTCATGTGTCATAATATTGTATTGACAGATCTAAAGTTTGTAAGGGGTGATAGCTCACAGAGTTCTTTTATGGTGACATCCAGTGCAATGTTTACAAAGAGCAATGTCAAGAGCAAACTCAAAAGCCAAGTTTGATAGTAATAATTTGTATGTGTATGTTTCTGGTAGCTTTGCCAACCCACGGTACTTGGAAGGTTATCTGATTAGATGTGAAATTTCTTTCAGCTGAAAAGACTAAGAGAGATGGGAGGGATGAGAATTTTTCAAATGGGAGTGAAGGAATGAAGTTGAGTTGGGTGTGCAAGTATGTGGGTGTAAAAGAATGAAAGTTATTGAAGAAATGAGCATTGAGAAACTCATAATTATGCCTGGCATTTATCAAGTACCTTTCTTCTTAGAAAGCTCAATTTTCTACATTTTTAGTCTCCATGAAGTGGAAAACAAATGACCTTATTTCCTACTCTGTTCTTTTGGGGATCTTGGCATTCCAGAGCTACAGAGTTTATTCGTTTTAATTACTTATCCTTACCAAAAGTTTGCATTTCCAGGTTTTTATAGAAAGAGAGATTTTATTTTTTGTTTTTATCAGTGATTTTATCAGTGACTCACATTTAATGGAAACAGTGATGATTCATTAACATAGTGGGGTCAGGAGTGGCATGCTAAAATAGTTTTTCAGCTTATTTGCCAGACATAGACTGCAGTACTTAGAACAGTTTCAGCTTCTTTAAGGATGCTCTTTCATATAGAAAATATTACAAGCAAACAGGAGCCACTCACTGCTGAAGGAAGGGCATAGCCGATGCATTAAAGACAAAACACTTAGCACAGTCGCTGCTCAGGGCTTGGGAAGGAATTTTCACTACTGGGTTTGGTGAAGCTTGCCAAATGTCTAAGGAATTTCAGAGACTGTATGGAATGCCCTTCTTCCAGTTAACTTTTCCCAACACTGAAGTTCCTTTCTTTTACAGCTTTGCTTTTCAGATGGAGTTTTGATCCTCTTGGGAAGCTTTCCATCTCACACAATTCCCATTTTCTTTCCCTGAGCATTTGATCAAAGGAAAGCGTTTGCTTGGTGCTTGGGACACTGAGATTGTGTAGCCTTTGGTGCTCTCCTTGGTGACGGCTCTTGGCCTCATTTCTGGCAATAATAGCCTATTTTCTTCTGCCCTCATACAGCGCAGTTAGAAGAGAGAGCTCAGAAGAAACAAAAGATTTATTTATCAACCAGACTATATTAAATTCAGTTTGCCCTGTTGCCTTCTTGGGATCCTTTAAGATGTTCTTTAACTTTTTTTTCCCCCACTTAAATAAAAAGTGGAGAGAGATCTTCAGAAGCCTTGGCTTGAATCCAGTGAGGCTATTGTATTCCGGCCAATTCTGTTCTTCTGTTTGTTTTAGTTGAGCTCCTGGCTGTACTCTCTAAGTTTTAACTGTAAGAGTTTAATGTTAAACATAGTATTTGCAGAAATTTGCTATTCTGAGTGGTAACCAACTTTTCACTTTGCCTGGCTCTTAGAGGAAAAGGATAAGCATGCGGTGAGCCGGCGAACAGATAATTATTTTGTGGTTGTTGATGGTTAAATAGCATAGTAACTTGGGACTTGGGAACATGGTTAACATAATTACTGATAACTTCTGGAATAATGCTTTGGTCGCCAGTGTGAGAATGCTGATGGAAACCAGTAATGTGCCTCTTTCTCCCTCTTTCCTCTGCCTCGTGTCAGACAGACACAGCTAACGGTACAGCTAACACTGGAGCTCCTTCTAACGACACACACGTGCAACTTTTGAAAATTAAAGACCCCTGAGGGTTTCTGTCTGTCCTAAGAGTGCCTGTGATTTTGATGTCACTCACCATGCGCCCTGTAGTAGTAGAGCTTTGGATGGAAGAGTCAGATTCCTGTCGTCATTTCCCAGGGCTGGGTTAGGATGGTGATGCTAGAGCTGGCAAGGTATTTGACAGAGGCCTGTCGAAAGTCGGGCACACCCATCCCTCCCTGGTGATGTCTTTGGGACTCACAATTAACAAGAAACCTTAGGGAAAGTCTGACTTGCCAGATAGTTGTACTTTCCTCCAATTTAAAGATTTCTGTTAGAAGGCTCACTTTCACCCCACATAGAGAGATCATGTATGTTGGGGGGGGGGCAGGGGGGAAGCACAAGAAGGGAAAGGGAGCTGTTACTTGATTTATGTAATACACAAATCCATGTGTTCTAGACTCCCCTGTTCAAAAATTTTCATAGCTAAGTAGCAGTGTCTTCACCTGGAATTCGAGGTGCTCTGTGAATACTCTAAGCATCCTTTATGACCACAGTTCTTTCTGCGTAACCACATAGTTTGCTTAATGTTTTCCAAGAACACCGCAGAGTTTTTGCCCCCCAAATTAGCGTTTCTCAAAATGTGATTTATGAAATGCCTGGGGTATTTACTAGAAACAGAGGTACCTGGTGTTCATCCCAGACCTGCTGAATCAGAACCTCTGGTGACAGGGCCCAGGAATCTGCATTCTAACAATGCTTACTGAAGTTTGAGAAACAGTCTCATCAGCCTGTTCTTTTTGAGTGCTCTCTTTTCACTTCCCCATCTGCCTATTGAACTCTTGTTCATGTCCATTAGGTAAAAGTAAGTTTTCTCTTCTGCAAGCATTTATGGTATTTTTTCCCCAGTACGTTTCATCTTCTGCTTTTTATTATAGCAGCTTTGCTCCCAAAGTGTTTCAAGTTCCTGGAGGGTGAAAACCATGCCTAATTCACATGTGCATGCTTCACACCCTTTATGCCTAATAAGAACTCAGAAAATGTTTAGTGAATGAATGGTTCAGTCCTAGGATCGGACTTTTATTATACCTAGTAAACTTTGGGTATTGGATTTTTGGTTTTTTCTATTTAACTATCAGATATGCCTGGTCTGTTTGTGATGTGAGCTTAAGCTTTCCGTGTCTGAGCATGTTTTCGTGACATGATTATTCTTTCCGGCTTTAGCTTATGTTCACCTTCTCCTTTGGTAATCTAATATCCTTGATATAGGCATTACCTGATTTTCATTTTTACATATCCTTGTATGATTCAACTAGGATTTTATCTAAGTATACTGTGTGGGTCTTCTCTGCTTTGAGAAGTGGAAATAGCGATACGTTTTCTGCCTGTTAACAGAAATGTTCTTTTTATATTTTTTATTTGTCCTACTAGTGTGGAGGTTAATATTAAACATCTCTTGAATAGTATCTCAATTAAATTGGCTAACTATGGGCAGATCTGTTGGTGAGAAAATGAAAAAAATGTAGTCATGGATAAAGTGAGAAACTATTTCATAAGAGATGTTTAACTGTAACATAACATATTTCTTGTTTGTTTTTTGGATTGTTATGTTGCCAATTTATAAAAGAATCGGAAAATGACAGATTTATGCCACTGAGGACTTACTGTTTTCATGAATTTAGTTAGTGCACCGTTCCTGTAGATCTAGTGACTGCTCTTTCCGCGTGGTTACCATCTCGTGATTTGGAGTGGTTTTCTGTATAATGGAATTACTTGCTTCATGGGAGCCTGCCCTTGCATGCCCCCCCACCCCTCCCTTGCTGTGGGCAGGAGCTCTGTCTTGTTGGCTGTTGTATCCATAGGGTTAACTGTGTCTAGGATCTGGCACAAGGTCAGTAACCCATAAGTGCCTCTTTTTTGAACTATTTTGAAAGGGAGGATTAAAGCAAACATGTCTCTCTTTAGGGGATGCTTTAATTTGCCCTCCCCACAACATGTCCATTGTAATTATTGCTAGCACTGAGTGTTCTCTATTTCCTTGATTATTATTTTGGAAAAATTATGTTTATGAATTGTAGCTTTGGTATACTTTTTCTGCTTTTTCACATTTGCAGCAGTTCTTAGGAAAATGCTGCTCAAATTCTTTTGTGGCTGTCAATTTTAAATTTTATCCAAGTAAAATATGCATGTGTTTATTTTTGTTTTCGAGTCCTATGAGAAGGTGATATGCTTGTTTGGGTTATACTGACAGTCGTTTATGGTGATCAGGACGAAGATGGGGTGGTTTCTGTTTATTTTGCTCAAGTATGGAGAAGCTGGCTGTGTGCTGCCTTAGTATTTGGGTGCGCTGAACCTCCCAGAAGACCCTGGCAGGTGCTAGCTGGGAACAAGGCCAGTGGGCCACTTGAGCCTTGGAACAGAATGGCATACATAAGTTCACGTGGATTCATTTCAGAAGTGGTAAAGGGACAACAGGAAAAAAGTGCCGCACCAAGAAATGGAGAAGTCACCGGTGAGAGTTCGATTTCAGCGCAGTACAGTTTGGGGAGAGCAGTGTGAGAGCTAAAAGGAGATGAGTCACGCTTTCTGAAGAGCAGGTGTTCCCAGCAATTCTGAAGCAGGCCCAGGGATTCAAATGTGTCTCATGCCACCACAGCTGCAGACAAGTCCAAGAAGAACATGGCGTAAAAGGTATCCTTTCTTTTCTCCTGCATCCAGGAGAGAGAGCCTCTTAACTGTTTTGCAGATTATTTGGCTTTCTTACATAACAGTTAGAGCATGTTCAGGTTGCCCTATATCATTCCTGGATTGGGGCAAAAATATTAAAACATGGTGTAGGACTAAGTTCATAAGGCAGTAAAGTTCCATACTAAAGGCATTGGCGTTTGAGGAGTGCATGGAGGATGAATCAGGAAGTTGCTGACTGATGTCTTTCATTCATTGACTTAACTAATGTTTCTTGAGAGAAAGTGCATTCAGTACACATTTTTAAAATGTACTTTAATACCCTTCCCAAGATTTGTCCTTCTAAAGATAAAAGAGAAAAGCTACTCTATCAAGCTAATAATTTTATTAAAGCATTTTGCTGACTCAAAACCACAAAGTGGGCTCTTAGGAAGGACAAAAATACAAGCACTTGATTTTATAAATTCCCTTGGAAAAAAAACAAAAGAGAAAGAAAAAGTAAACGCAGCTTGTTTTTACCCAAGACTTTTTCTTCGTCTGTTTTACTGGAATGGCACTAAGCTTCTCTTTTTGTTCTCTCTTACCCTATTCTATGAAATTTATTTAAATTGAATGGAAATTGAAATGGATGGTTTATTTAATAAATGATATTGGCATAATTAGCTACCAGAAAAAAAATTGTTAGACCTCCACCTAACATAAAATAAATGTCAGGTGAAATAAAGGTCTAAATGTGAAAAATAAAATATATAAATATTAGAAGGAAATATAGGAGAACATTTGTGCCACTTTGGGTTAGGGTAAGAGGACCTTCTCAAGCAAGGTGAAAAACATAGACTCCATACTGGAAAAAATGGCCACATTTGAGCAAATAAAAATTAAAATTAGTATGTGGCTAAAGTTAGCATTAGCAAAGCGGGAAAAATGAAACCATAGGCTGGAATGTCCTGTGACACAGACGCATCATACGACACCAAGAGGCACATTGTTTTCAGGGAGCTCCTACAAATTGATAAGTAGAAGGTGAACAACCCAGGAGAAAAATGGGCAAAGAACATGACTGTGTGTTTCAAAGAAGATGAACTTCACAACAAGATGAACTTCACAACAAGTTAAACTTCACTGAGAAATAGCAATTGAAATGACCTGATACAACTTTTTGCCCATCAGATTAGCAATAATACAAAGGATGCTGACATTAAATGGTAGTGAAGGTAGCGTGGAAAGAAACCCTCTCCTGTGTGGCTGATTGGGAGTATGAATTCTACAACTTTTTGGTAATTTTGCCATATGGATTAAAAAATATATACAGGGGTGGGAGATACAAACTATTGGCTGTAAGATAGGGTCAAGGATGTATTGTACAACATGGGGAATATAGCCAATCTTCTGTGATACCTGTAAATGGAAAGTAACCTTTAAACGTTGTATAAAATATAAGAAAGGTTAACAAATTTTTTAATTGTACAAACTCTTAGACCCACAGTTATACAGGTTCACAATCCCTTATCCAAAACTCTTGAGGCCATTTGTGTTTCAGATTTCCGGGATTTTCAGGTTCTTAAAGATAATACGGTGCATATACTGTATATTGTATAACACCTCTCTCAAGGTTTGGGACAGCACTCCATAAGCAAACGCATTTATATTTCTAAAGGGAACAGATGAATATTCACATCAGTTTAGATCATTTTTGGCACCACATGAATCAAAGAAAAATTTCTGAATTTTTAGAGCTTGTTGGGTTTCAAAAATGTGGATGGCATTGGGCACCCATAAATACTGCAAAATAAAATAATTGATACACAAACAAATAGGCTGAATTACTTCTGTCAGCAAAAGACTGGAAGCATTCCGTGTCGATAGCAGAGGGGTGGGATAAATGGTGGCACATTTGTACTCTGTGTATCATGCAGCTGTCAAAAGAGTGAGTTAGATTTTAACATACTGACGCAGAAAGATGATTTGTTTGTATCAGATGAGAAAACAAGTTGTAGAAGAGAAGCATGTGGTACAATCCCACTCAAGAAAGAGGGAGGGAGGTTATCACCCTCTTATGCATGTATGTGTTTTACAAGGAAGAAAAGCTTTGGAAGGATATATACCAGACTCTAGACACTGGTTATCTCAGGAGGATGAGAGTTGGAAGGAAGTAGGAGACTGTTAACATTTTGTTTACATGCTTCTAGAGTTTGACTTGTTAAAAAGAACATGTATTAATTTGGTCACCAAATAAAAGCCATTTTTCTCTTAAAAGCAAATACAGTTTGTATTACAGAGCACTGAGAGTTGGCGCCTCTCCACTAAGGTGCAGCTCTCCAGACCATGAGGGAATCTGCTTTTCATAATTAATAATTAATGGAAGGCAGAGGGCTAAGCCTGGAGCTAGGCTTACAGCTCCAGTCCTCAAGCAGGGCCTTCATTACTTAGTACCGAAGCCTAATAATTTCCAACATGTATTAGCCTGTCCCCCCACGGGAAAAAAACAAGTTAAACTTAGACTGTTACTATGATACGGAAATCCAGTCACCCAGGGAGTCTTTTTTTAACTGACCCACTTGTGGGGAATAATAACTCCAGAAAGTAATATTGATTTTTCTTTGACTCGTTGAGTAAGACAAATGTGGTTTCTGCTTCATGAGTGTAGTGTGTGACACTCATCTTAAGCACATTTAGAATATGTTTAAAAATAGAACTACTTCTACCATACTGTCATTTTATTTTACAGTCAAGTTTTCCTAGTACTGTTCCCTTAGTTCCTGGAAGGAAAATTACTGAAGATTTAGATGGATCTAAAGCTAATTAGTATTATGTCTCCAAATAGTTATCATGCTATTTACTTGGTTTTATTTCCTAAATATATACAGGATATGTAGCCCTTACCTTTAACTCAGATGCAGAAAGAACCTTGTACATAAATTTTTGAGTGTGGATAGATTGAATGGATAAATGCTGAGAAAGGAGAAAAGATGAAGCACATCAGTGATCATAATAAAACAAGCCCAGGACAGGGCAGTATATGAAAATTGACAGCATTGGTGTGTGTGTTTTTCTCAACTGTGATATCTTATGTGGATGGCATTGGCACCCATAAATACTGCAAAATAAAATCATTGGGAGCAACTGCTCCTTAGAAAATAAAGAGAAGCCGTTTGCTAAATGTGATACTGTGCCATGTAACTTCATTTTGAGAACTAAGATTACTCTGTTAGACTGGATGAATGTTAACTTGATTTCTTTTCCCTACTCCGAGCTCTATATAAAACAAATGAACAAGAGTTAACCTCTCTTTCCTTAAAGCATTTTGCTTGCTCTGGAAAGTGAAGTCAGTCTTTCCAGGTTGTTGGGTAGTTTGGGAGCATGGGCTGTGCCTGAATCTGTTTGAAGGTAAATGTACATAGTGTTCAAAATATTCATTATCCTCCAGGGCCGATAATGCCACCCTCTATAGAGGGAAATGAGGGTGACAAAGGAGTGCTTTCCACACACTACTCTGAGGCCGTTCTTTGACCTGTGACTTAGAATTGTTAGTAAGTGATATCTATTTACATTTAACTCTTTAATAAGATGTAATAAAAGAAGGGCGGGAGAGATGAGAAGTAGTACTGATGTTGAAAGGCAGTAGATTCAAGTTGTATGTGATAGTCACACCATTTCTCTGAGCCTAGTTTCTTTGTCTATGAGCTTGGGAAATGAAAGGCCCCGTCTGTTCTCACTTTTGATAGCCCTGAGAAATAAGGAAGGTATATCTGCTTTAAGTAGCTTTCTTTAGCCTTGGCTGTGTGTGTGTGTGTGTGTGTGTGTGTGTGTGTGTGTGTGTGTGTGTGTGTGTGTGTGTGTGTGTGTGTGTGTGTAACAGATGTTTTTTAAAAACAAACCACACAGTTTCTTGTCCTTCTAATTTCTACGGTATCAAAAAGAATCCTTTCTTGTTATTGATAAACTCATAACTGTAATTAATACAATCGTCATTAAAATAATTTTTATTAGTCTTAAATTTGGTGATGCTCTGATCATCCTCTACTTCCTACATTAAACAGCTATGAGGGGATATCTGCAGCCTGATTGAATATAATGTAACTTCATTTCAAGGATTTAATTTTAAGGTTTAAGAACTGTAGTATTAGTTTCAAAAATAAAATTATTTAAGATATTTCACCAAATATGCATTTTTTCCAAAGCCAGCCAAGTTTTATTTTAGAATCTGGGCCTGTGCACATTTGATAACTTATCTGTCTCACCTGTTAGCATGACAGAGCTAAAAGTCTAATTGTATAGGAGACATAGAGATTTCTGGTCTTTTCTTCCGTAACAGTGTGCTGTCACCTTGCTCTCTCCTCTGCATTCTTTTAAAATAAAGGTAAAGGGAGGAAAGGTCACCCACTCCCCACTTTGATCTCTTATCTCTCTCTTAAACATTGCCTTCAGGTATCTGTTTCACCCATTTGAAGACCAGAGGGAAGTGGATTCTAGGTGGACTTTTATTTTTCTAAGAAGGGGTTTTTGAATTGGCAGATGCCTATAATCTGACTGCTTTTTACATAAATAAAGAAAAAGTGGACCTCTAAGAAGGCTAAGGGTTAGAGTTTCCAAAACAAATGAGTTTTACTGTGTTCTGATCAAGAACTTGAGTTCTCAGAAACAATCCGTGCTTTGTTTGCTAAACAAGTCTGCTGAACATCGTGTTCTTTTCTGGGAAGAATTTGGGGGATGGGCTGTGCAGGGCAGGCTACAAAGGAGGTAGAGAGGGAACGAGAGAAACTTAGGACACTTATAAATCAGAATCATCCTTTAAAATGTATAGGTTGGGCTTCCCTGGTGGCGCAGTGGTTGAGAATCCACCTGCCGATGCAGGGGACACGAGTTCGTGCCCCGGTCCGGGAAGATCCCACATGTCGCGTAGTGGCTGGGCCCGTGAGCCATGGCCGCTGAGCCTGTGTGTCTGGAGCCTGTGCTCCGCAACGGGAGAGGCCACAACAGTGAGAGACCCGCGTACTGCAAAAAAAAAAAAGTATAGGTCTAGGGCAAGAGTATAAATGGAGGCTCCAGCCCACATATCTAAATATTTAATTTATAATTAAGCTAACAAACTGTTAAATAAAACACATTCTCGCCTCCTACCTTCACAAATATACTTTTATGATGACCTCTAGATTCACATTTATTGAATTCTATCTATATAATCCTCAGACCCCTTGGGATTCTGCACTGGATATGGCTGCATGGGGGGGAACTGGCTCAGTGGCCCAAATATCATCTTTACCCATCTCCGACTCTGTCCCTCATCCTGCAGGACACACAGCCCATGTGTCCAAGCTCTGTCCATTCCTAGGGCCTATGGGTGCACATACTCATGGGCGGATGGGCCCAGGGAAGAGGCCCACACAAGCACTGAAAACAGATAAGGTGTCATTTGGGTAAGGAATTCCAGGATCCTGCTTATTGTTAGTAAGGAGAGAATGCTTCTCTAATGGAAATATAATCTGAGCCACATAAGTAATCTTAAATTTTCTGGTAGCCACATTGAGGAAAAAGAAGAAGAAACAGGTGAAATTGTTGTTAATAATATATCTTATTTAATTCAATGTATCAAAATTATCAGTTCTAAAAAATTATTAATAGAGTTTACATTCTTTTTTGTACTAAGTCTTTGAAATCCAGTGTCTGTTTTATAATTAGAGAACACGTCAGTTTTGACTAGCCCCATTTCAGATGCTCGGGAGCCACCTGGGTCTCGTGGTATTTGTACCAAACAGTACAGCTCTAGAGGCCAAGGGAGCCCAAACTCCTTGTTCTATAGGGGCACTTGGCCTGTACTTAACTATTTTTTTCTTTTCCATTCAAGTTTGTCACCTGCCTTTTACTCATTCAACTCACTGTTGCTTGCCTTTCTTCTCAGGAATGGTATAGTCCTAATAAATTTGTTTGCATAGATGAATATACCTTTTATCCCCCTGTTATTGACAAATATTTTTCCAGAAGCCAATGCTTCCACTTTCCATCCTGAGTAATTATTGGAATTATAATCCTTCTGTTCCCCACTTTCTGAAGTCTTTGTGCTATGTTGTTTTGGATAATGTCTAGGGTCTTTTTCCTTCCTATAGGAACTTTTTAAAAAAAAGTTCAGTTTAATTGCATGCATATTTTAAAACTGTGGCCAGTTCTACCAAATGAGGATACAAATCTAGAAGGTAGGATAGATACTGTTTTTGTTTGGACTAGAATAGCAGTTTTATCTATTTCAGGATAGAGTTTCCAGAATTAGAAGGGAAAAAAGCATCTAGTTAAATTTGAATTTCAGAAAAAAAAAGAATATATGTTTTTTAGCATAAGTATGTCTCATGCAACATTTGAGACATACTTATACTAAACAATTATTTGTTGTTTATCTGAAATACAAATTTAACTGGATGTCCTGTATTTTATCTGGCAACCCTATTTCAAGACTGTTTTACTGTCTCAAAAATTGGGGACCCTAAGCAGCTTTTATTTCTGTGGATTAAACTATTGATATTTACTGTGTCAGAAATTTAAACTGAGAAATATTTTCATATATAGTAATTCATTTAGAAAAATAATAAACCCCATTCTTGTTAACATATGTATTTTTTATGAAAAATAACTACCTTCTATAACAAGAAAAAATAGGGAGAAGAATGTTATTATTTTATATTTTTGCAACTCTTTTAATGCCTGGCTTAAGTAGAAGATAGTTGGATTCTCAAGTCTCTTTCTGTTTCTAATCAGGTGTGCTATCACAAAGACATGTACCATCTGGAACTCTCTCCACTGGACACTTGGGAGAAAATGAGAGTGGCAAAAGTCAAATGACATCTTAGTATTGTTATGAAAATAGTTTTGACCTTGAGAATCTCCTGAAAGGATCTCAAGGACCTCTTCCACGGTCCCCCAACCATGCTTTGAGAACCCGTGGGCTAGGAATAATAGACTCTCTAATTCTAGCTTGTGTGTTGGATAGATCATAGATAATCAGAACAGAGGATAAACATTCTTTGTTTTAGGTAGGACTAATGAATCAAATCATAAAATACAAAACAAATTTTAAAATGATTATTCACGTTTAGCAGTAATTCTTAAGTTTTGTTTTGTTTTTTACTTTAAAATTAACTGTCGGCCGCTCTCGCCTTCTGAGATGGCCCACACTCTGTGGAGTGTGTTTCTCTAGAAATAAATCCACTTCTTACCTGTCAACTTTGTCTCTCACTGAATTGTTTCCGCGAAGAGACATCAAGAACCTGGGCTTCATTAAGTCCTGAAACCAGATACTGAAACCCCCACCAGGTGGGAGAAGTTAACTCTATGCTGCCACAACAGACAGACCACGGACTGGCTGGAGCCAGAAGGTTGATGATACTGACTCCCACTTACCTCACCACCAACCAATCAGAAGAAAGTCCATGAGCTGACCACACCCTCCTCTTTGAACCATTACTGTAAAACTCCTCACTACCCCCTGCAGGTCAGGACCCTCAGTTTTGAAAGCATTAGCCCTCTGTGTCCCCCTTTGCCTGGCGAAGCAATAAAACTATTCTTTTCAATTTCACCCCCACCAAAAATAAATAAAATAAAATTACTCTGTCAAGAAAATAGCTATCAGCCTGTCAAATAAGTACATTGTCAGCTTTCTATTTAGAATAAAATTTATATACCCATTTAGAACAAAGCTTTACATTTTTTATTATAAAATTCAGTAAAGAGGTCACATGACAGTTTCTTTAAAATGCTGATTGGATTGCATTGGGTTTATTTTTAAGATGTGTCTGTTCTAGGCATAGTACACATTGCCTAGTATTTAGGCTTGGCCAGTTTATAAAATAACTAGTGTAATGCAATAACTAATCTGATTCTCATCTCAAATAGAAAACGTGTAGAGGTTGGCAATGGGCTGAGAGTGCACAGAGAAGTGCCCTCAAACTTAGAGGTGACTTCTTGAATTGCTTTAATTGCTTGGACAACTGAGAAAATGAAAGAGCCATTAACAGAAATAGAGCAGGAGGAAGTGAAGGTCTGGGATAAAGATGGTACGTTCAGTTTAGGACTGGAAATGTGGTGGGGTGGGTCAGCAGGGAGGAGATTGTGCGATGGGGCTAGAGAGAGTTGTCCACGGGGTAGTAAAACGATTTCCAAGGAAGACAGTGTAAAGAGAGAAGAAGCAGAGAGCACGCCTGTGAGGAGTACCGAGCTGTGGGGTAGGAAAGAGGAGATGGGGAAGAAAAAAGAAGCAAAGGAGGACAGGCTGGAGAGAGCTCGGAAGAGGCTGGGTGAGGAAAGTGTCCTTAGAGTGAGGTGAGAAGAGCTCTTCGTGGAAGGGTGTGTGGTTAGCAGGATCGAGACTGAGGAGTGGTCATTGGTTCTTACTTTGGAGCTGCAAAACTGGTACCCTTAGAGAGGGTGTAGTTTTGAGTGATTGTGAAGTCTTTGTCATTTCAGGTTTGGATTGGAGAGAAGGGAAGCAGAAAATTTTTTGACTCGTCTGGGGTAACAGAAATCCTAAAGAGCTACATCGGTGTTCTTTTCCTTCCTCTCTGTTGTCATTCACTTGGGTGTTAATTACGCTAGCCAAGGTGAAGCTAAAAAACTCACTCCAGCAAACTCACCGCCTCAAATATTCAACCTTATTTTAGAGTGACGTTTGTTCTTAAATATAATCTTTATATTTTAGGTAAAACGCTGGCCTTAGAGCCTGAAGATGTGCACTCCAGCTCTGCTGCTCGCTTACCCTCTGAGGGCTGCTTTTTCTGCTCAGCTGCATTAGAGTTGGACTAGATTATCTCTAGGGCTATGCCACAATCATGTGATGTTATGCATCCATGACATTTGTCTTTTCTTTCCTTTTATTATAATAGGTTCAGCAAGTTGAAGAGTCTTAACCTTTCCAATAATCATTTAGGGGACTTCCCGTTAGCGGTCTGCAATATTCCAACCCTGGCCGAGCTGAATGTGTCCTGCAATGCCCTCCGAGCAGTCCCGGCAGCCGTCAGAGATATGCACAAGTATGTACTTCAAACCCTGCCGCAAAGTATCTCTCAGAAACCCCCAGAAAGCTGCACCAGGGTCGCAGCACATGAGATAAGTTAACTTGTTATGTTGGTCTTATGTTGGTCTCTTGGTCCCAAATCAAGAGATCATGCTCTTGTGTAGAGTTTATTTGTTAGCTTCTTTCAGAATCTTGTAAAAAATTAAAATATCCTTGTTTAGAACGAAGACCCCTACAGGTGAATGTGTCTAAATATGGGAGGAGAGGTTACTTTCTCATTTCCTGAGTTATGTTGAATTCTAAGACCTAGAAGTTAATTTTTTAGAATAACAATGAAAAATGGGTATTTGGGCTGATTCACACTGCAGTCAGCTCGTGTTGTTCTCATTTATGCCCATCCAAGTTGGGAAAATTGGTCATAATTTTCGTTTTCAGTAAAAGATTAAGATGTTTATCTCTGATCATTTCTTTCTGGTGTATTATTGCCTCGGGCCCTGTCCTTAGCATTTTGCAAAGGATAGTATATTTTCTTTTTCTGGTAATATGATCTATACTTATGGAACTCGTATGTTAATAATAAAGATGTAAAATTTATACATTCTCTTTCTAATTCTCATGTTTTCTTTAATAGCTTACAGACATTTTTGTTGGATGGAAACTTTCTGCAGACCCTTCCTGCTGAGTTGGAGAACATGCATCAGCTTAGTTATCTTGGTCTTTCTTTCAATGAATTCACTGACATTCCAGAGGTATTGGAGAAATTGACTGCTGTGGATAAGCTTTGTATGTCTGGAAACTGTATGGAGACTCTTAGGCTACAGGCTTTAAGAAAAATGCCTCACATTAAACATGTGGATCTAAGGTAACCATTTTAAAGAAATATATCCCATTTGAGTGGTTGGCTTATATTTGGGGGGTAGGTTATAGCCCTTCTGGTGGCATTCTTCTGTCGAGGCAAGCAGGCTGGTTAGTTGCAATAAGGGCCCGCTTTGCTATTTTTACCCAGAGGGGAGTATAATGATTAGTAGTAGTAGGGTCTGCTCATGCCTGAAACTTGTTAAAAAACTTTTTTCTCACTGATGAGACCACATATCTTGAAGGTCTTAGTTGGTTTTGCAAGTTTGAGCCTAGTTTTAATTAGCGTGAATCAGTAGGCCCATTGAGTCAGAGAGAGCTATTTATGGTGAATGAAAACCGTATCAAGAGCCAAGTGGATATTTTTCTCTCTTATTCCTACTTTTCTGTGGCTTGAGGCAGTTGACACCATTGAGCATCTCTCCTTAATTTTTTTTTCCCTTCCTTGGCTTCCTTAATATAATATAGTCATTAAATTAAATTTATTATTTATTTAATTTACTTATTTTAATTTCCTCTCTCTCTCTCTATCCAGATGGGTCTGCCCTTAGTTTACAGTTCTTTACAAAAATGTAAAACTCATCATCTCTTGGTAGGCCCAAGGTTGGCCAGAACCTCCACTCTCACCCCTTGCAAGAACAAGGGGACCTGCATTTTGAATCCTGATCACTCTAAACTCTGGCTGAAAACACTAACACAATCCTTGCTACATCACAGATGCCCAGTAATCATCCCTTCGTATGTAAACTTCAGTTTTACTTTCTAATGCACAAAGAACCAATACACAAGGAGGAAGCCGTTCTAAATTTCTCTTTTTTTAAGGAAAAACAAGAGCCTGTCACTGGGCTTGAGTTCCTGCAAAGCAACATATTAGGTTTAGGCCTTAGTATTAACTTGCCCAATTTGATACTTTTTCAACCACACTAACTTTCCCATTAGCCAGGGAGTGATGACCACATGAAATCTTGGGCGAGATATTTAATATCTCTGCGCAGCAGTGCTCTCGTCTCTAGATCACCGTTAACGACAGGGTCTAATTCACAGAGCTGCGGAAGGAATGCCTCGCTCTCCCAGCAAGTGTTACGTATTGTTATCATTACCTGCTGAGATCGCTCATACTCATGAACCCTGCTCAGCTGTCAGTCTTGGCATCTTTTCACCTCTTTGTTTGATGGTTCTTTCCTTGTTTTACGACCCACTTTCCTCTCTGGTGATAACCGCAGACCCTCACTCAGGCCTGTTCATCAGTATAAAGTAGCATCACCTTTTGCTCCCCTGTCATCTCCATTCTTACGGTTTGGCCCCGGGGAACCCGTTCATTCCAGTCCCACAAAGAGTTGATTTGCTTTGCCTTTCCTCAGACTAAAGATTCAAGCCTGTCACACCTGGGGAAGTGTTAGCAGCTTGCAGACCTAGACTTCTTAGTTCAGGGAGTTCAAATGGTAATAATTTATCTGACTTTGAGAACTTTTTGGAGTGTGACAGGATAGGGAACTGAACACTTTGTCTTGTTAACTTTCTTTCTAAATTGTTAACATTATTTATCTCTGAGTCACTTGGGTTTAGAAAACCTTCATATTCAAGAATTTGAGCCCCCTTTTTTTTTGCGGTATGCGGGCCTCTCACCGCTGTGGCCTCTCCCGTTGCGGAGCACAGGCTCCGGACGCGCAGGCTCAGCGGCCACGGCTCACGGGCCCAGCCGCTCCGCGGCACGTGGGATCTTCCTGGACCGGGGCACGAACCCGCGTCCCCTGCATCGGCAGGTGGACTCTCAACCACTGCGCCACCAGGGAAGCCCCGAGCCCTTTTTATTTTTTATTTTTATTTATTTATTTTTTTGGTACGCGGGCCTCTCACTGCCGTGGCCTCTCCCGCTGCAGAGCACAGGCTCCGGACACGCAGGCTCGGCGGCCATGGCTCACGGGCCCAGCCGCTCCGCGGCACGTGGGATCTTCCCGGACCGGGGCACGAACCCGCGTCCCCTGCATCGGCAGGTGGACTCTCAACCACTGCGCCACCAGGGAAGCCCCGAGCCCTTTTTAAATTCAGTCACCCAGAGTATAACGATGGTCGTTTTGACCTCAGGTAGCAAGCATGAGGGGATTTATAAGTTACATGGTATGGATAAGAAAGCGTCATTTTTCTTGATCTGAATTAGCTTACAAACGAGATCAGTCTAATATGTTTGGAAGTAACTTCTTATTAAGAGCTTTGTAAATTCTTCAGATTTATAGTTCTAATTGGGTCTTTTTTAGATGAGATTAGTTACAGGATATTTAAATACCAGAATAGACTTTTGTACATGTAAATGTTGAATGATCATGAGTAGATGACTGCTTCCCTTCAGACCACGGAGCTGAGGGGCCAGAAATCTGGTCAGATTTGCTTATAATTCTGCCTTAATATTTTAAACTGAAGCTAGTGGGATGATTCAAGGGGAGTTTCACTTAGTTTCTGTAAGCAGAAGGCTAATTTTATTGATTGCATTTTTATTCCTTCAGATGGATACATCAGATTAAAAGTAGTCATTTTTCTTTTCATCTTATTCTTTTTCTCATATTCACGTTTCTGAGTCTGATATTATTTCTTCTATGGCATCATTAATAATTTCTCCTCTTCTCTGTCCAAAATGTGGATATTACGTCTTTCTCCTCGATCACCTCTCTTTCTGTGTTGTGCCTTGGTGGTTGGTTGCCTGTACTCACAGGACTTCATCATTTACCTTTCATCTCCATGGTAAATATTCCTCAATTTTTCTCTAACTCTTAGTTCTCTTCTTGGGATTAGTTCCACTTCTGCTGCCAGCAGGATAACTTCACCTTGCTTTCTCCTATTGACACTCTCACCCAAATTACATGTGAAGGAGAGTTTAATTTCTTTCTATTCAACCAGTTCTTTCCCCTGGATTCCTAATTTTGCTGATAGCAACACTGCTTCATTGGTTATCCAGACACAAAATTTTTGACTCTTATTTCCTAGTCTGCTACCAGATCCCATCAGTTCTTGCATGCTAATTTGACTCCTTGTCCCTTCCTTTGCCTTCTCACTGCTGCTATTGTCTCCTAGCTGAGCTATCTGCTGCCATTGTACAGCCTCTCAAGCAAGCACAGCCCCGCTCAGAGCCTTCACTTCTCTAGTTCAAGATATTCAAGCGCTCGCATCTGGTTTCAACCCACTAGGCTGTGAATCCCTTGAGGATGAGGCACTAGCTCAGAGCTGCTCAAAGTGTGGTCCTCCAGCCTGTGCTAGCAAACCTACTATCTGCTACTTTTCTACAATGAGATATGTATAGAAATTGAGACTTAATATCTTAAAAACGCACAGTGACTTGACACTGCCACAATATCCAAGTAGACTCATATAAGTGGACTCATCTTATCGTACAAGGAGTAGACTAGTTTAGGTGTTGGCGAACTTGCAGTGGTGAGCTGCTTGTGCGGTGAGCTGTGTCCTGGTATGTGCATATGACTACACATCAGTCTGTGATGGATTAGAAGTTTAGAAAATAGGTCCTTCACCTGAGATAACTTGAGAAGCACTGCTCTTATTTATGTATCCTTGAGTTCCCAGTGTTAGTGCTTAGTAGGCACAGTACTTGATAAATATTAATTGACTAACCCACCTTTGTGGCCATATTCTCACTCCTCTCACATAGCCTGCACTCCTGAGGGACCCCTACACCCATGCATGAAACTCACCTTGTGCTCTTCTCTTCAGTCCAAAGGCCATTCAGCAACTCCTCATGGACTCCTTTCTTCTCCCACTTACATGTGTTGAATTCTGCCTGCCCTTGGGATTCAGATGGGATGGCTCCTCTTGCGTAGCATCGTTTTTGACCATTCTCTGTATTTTACGTCATTTATGACATTTGTCACATACTTCGTATTTCAAAGCATATCTGGTTTTCCTCACTGAATTACTAAATCTGTTGACAAGCACCTTACTTTATTCATCTCTTATTGATACAAAGCCATCGCTTATCGTCGTCGTCATCATCACCACCATGGCTTTTCCTTGTTCACAAAGCACCAGCACATACATTCATTTGATTTTCTCACCTGCCTTGTAGGACGAGGAAGGCGTCATCCCCATTTTACAGGTTAGAATTAGACTTAACGGAGACTTTGGTGACTTACTCAAGGTCACATATGCAAAGTGTTGAGCAGCAAACTGGAACTAGAACATTTTCATCCTGCCGATCAACACATAGTAAATGCTCAGTGAGTACTGATGAAATAGATAAAATGCCTGTGTTCACTGAGGAGATTATTGGAAGAAAACTTTTACCACATTTTGCCTCTTTAAAAGGTCACCCTAAGTAGTTGTATTATTGTGTGAGCCTGAAAACTTTTGATATTTGCATCCTGATAAGACTTGGCAATTTAAAGTGAGTAGTGGGGGCTTCCCTGGTGGCGCAGTGGTTGAGAGTCCGCCTGCCGATGCAGGGGACGCGGGTTCGTGCCCCGGTCCGGGAGGATCCCACGTGCCGCGGAGCGGCTGGGCCCGTGAGCCGTGGCCACTGAGCCTGCGCGTCCGGAGCCTGTGCTCCGCAATGGGAGAGGCCACAACAGTGAGAGGCCCGCGTGCCGCAAAAAAAAAATAAATAAATAAAGTGAGTAGTGGGACTAACCTCCCTGTTATAGATTTTCTTTTGTCTCCTCATTAAACCAGCCCTTTAAGTACTTAGTGTTAATACAATGGAGGGGGGTGTCGAGGAGATGATAGTGCCATGTGAAGGTAATTTAAAGTGTAGATTAGGGAGAACTGGGACATTTTTTCAATAACTGCAGTCTCTCTTTTTTTTTTTTTTGCGGTATGCGGGCCTCTCACTGTTGTGGCCTCTCCCGTTGCGGAGCACAGGCTCCGGACGCGCAGGCTCAGCGGCCATGGCTCACGGGCCCACCCGCTCCGCGGCATCTGGGATCTTCCCGGACCAGGGCACGAACCCGTGTCCCCCGCATCGGCAGGCGGACTCTCAACCACTGCGCCACCAGGGAAGCCCCCTGCAGTCTCTTATATCCAAAATTAGATTTGAGGGTTTTTTTCTTTTTATTCTGTGTACATATTCTAGTAATCTAGTGAGCATTTGGAGATAGGCAAATTGCTGGGTTGAGGCCAGTTTTTTAATCTTACAACGTGGAATAGTAAAGAAAAGGAGCAAAAAAAAATAAATCATCTTGGGGACATTTGAAGAGGCAATATGCTGTTCTTGCAGGTTGACAAGTCCTAGCTCTTTGCTGTCTTGTCTCTCATCCTTGTGTTTCAGTGGCTTTATGATATTGCTATTAAAATTTTAGTTACCCTCATTTCATTTTATTTTCTCAAAGGGCAGAAAATCACTGCAGAGAAGACTTGGCTTTTTTTTAGCTCCTGCCTTTGTATTAATGCTCTTCTAACCAAGTGCTTGATCTCAGCGCTCTGTTGGCTTTGTAATGAGAAGCAGGAGGTTCTCTGTTTGTTTGTAAAGGAGTTGGACATAGCCTAGCAAACTAGGAATTGAGATTTTCATCTGTTTTTCTCCACTTTGAAGCTAGATGTGTTTTTGTTATATTGATTCCTAGTCCCCGTTACTACTTACATATCTTCTTGGCAGCTCATTCATGGCAACTTTAGTCTATTAGCTAAGTAGTTCTTATGACTGAGGCTCTGCCAGTTTTTCCCCTGTGCCCTGAACTTGCTGATCCCCATCATCGTCCTTTGTTTTATGATTTCTCAGTGAATCCTGTGTGTCAAATTTCAGTACTTTCTGCACTTTGCTCTTTCAAGTAGTATTTTAAAATTGGAGATAGTTTTGGTAATTAATCTTTGGTCCAGAACCAACTGAAAATTCAGATATATTTACACACCTGTCTCTGGTGTATATTTGACTCCCATTCATTATTTTTTTCCAAGTTCACTGATTAATTCTGTCCTTTATGGCTGCTCATCTACCTGCTCACTCATCCTCTCTCTTTCCTTAAATATCCATGTAGTTGTAATGTGCTTAATGGGTTATTCTGGGTTTTGTTTCTCGTGTTCTTTCAACCAGATTACTTGGAAATAAACATTCAAATAATTTTTTTCTCCATTGAAATGAACCAAGGTAAAATCAATTTGCATATTTCTCTTCCAGCCTTAATGATCTAAATTGTGTTTCAGATTATATTGTCAAGGTTAAGACCTCATGGAATTGTAGCTAGAAATAGTTAGAGAATCTGGCTAGTTAAGGAAAGCCAGATACTGAGATTAAAGAAATCATGGAGGACTGTGACAGAGTTGAGACTTGAGTCCTTCTTGTTAGTCACCATATGAGAGTGTGGCTGTTTATTTATAACATTGCAGTTAATTATAGTCTCTGTTTATGTCCTTTTCCTCTCAAGACTGAACCTAATTAGGAAGCTAATAGCAGATGAAGTGGACTTCCTCCCTCACGTCACTCAGCTTGATCTGCGTGACAATAAGCTTGGTGATCTAGATGCTATGGTTTTCAACAACATTGAAGTTTTACACTGTGAAAGGAATCAACTGGTGACATTAAACATCTGTGGCTATTTCCTAAAAGCACTGTATACCTCTTCTAATGGTATGTAACAAAGACCACATCAGACTTTCTCTTTTGTTTTTTTTTAAATTTATTTATTTAATTTATTTATTTTTGGCTGCGTTGGGTCTTCATTGCTGCATGCAAGCTTTCTCTAGTTGCGGTGAGCGGGGGCTGCTCTTTGTTGTGGTATACGGGCTTCTCATTGCAGTGGCTTCTCTTGTTGCGGAGCACAGGCTCTAGGTGCGCGGGCTCAGTAGTTGTGGCTCGCGGGCTCTAGAGCACAGGCTCAGTAGTTGTGGCACACGAGCTTAGTTGCTACACGGCGTGTGGGATCCTCCCGGACCAGGGCTCGAACCCGTGTCCCCTGCATCGGCAGGCGGATTCTCAACCACTGCGTCACCAGGGAAGTCCCCAGAGTTTCTCTTCTGGTTCTGAGAATTTAACTCAGTGCCATCTTCTCTGCCTCACTTTGATTTTTCTTTCCTCATTTATGAAAATAAGTTTTTCCAATTTTGCTAAGATAAAAGTCATAAAAGAAGAATCCTGGTTTTTTTATTTAAAGGAATCAAAAAGGAAGATTTTTTAAGTTCCTAATTTGTTTTTCTCATATTGTGACATTTAGATAGGTTACTCCCACTTGTGATTTGGCTCTTCTCCTTGAAGGGCAGACAGGGGGGAATGTGGGGGCTGATTGGGCTACCTTGTTAAGATAGTAAATCTGGAGAATGAAAGTGAAAGGGAGGTCTGTTATGGACTCCATTCAGGGCCTCAGATTTCCTGCTCCACCAACAAAGGGGCTCACCTTTAAGGGAAACCTAAATTATATACCCACAGGGACACCACAAAGCAAGAGTCTTACTCATTTAATAAGGTCTCCTCCTTAATTTGGAAATCATGGCAGATCTAAAACAGAAAAGGTCGTATGGGCATATGTTTGGTGAAGTGAAGATTTCCATTCCCTCCCATCAGACAACTGAATGGAAACAAGTATATACTACTACGTGTTGAACAAATATTTATCAAGCTGAATGTTTAAAAAAAATGGTATTCATACAGTTAATCTTCCAGATAAAATTTAGCATGCATAACAACAGGAGTGCCACACACAGTAAGTGGATAAGAAAGAGGTAGGAAAGTAGAATGAGTGATTTATTTCAGTCTCTGAATAAGATCTTGTGATTAAATTAGAAGTTCTTTGTATTTTCCTGTAGTTTCAAAGTTAAACAAATGGATGTATTGTATTTCCTAACCTAAATAAACCATGGAGAATAAAGCACAGGAATGATATTCTACATATAAAAAGAGTCTCTGTGTCACTTGAATGGTAATGTTTTTGTTTTCTGCTTCCTAGAACTTGTCCAACTTGACGTTTACCCAGTTCCGAATTATTTGTCCTACATGGATGTTTCAAGGTAAGAAGGCAAGTCCTAGAGCACTCTGGGGTCTGCTTGAAAATTATTTAGATGTTTCTGTCTCAACTTCGGCATAAGAACTTTTTATATATCTTGAAGGTATTCACTAGTGTTGAATACTTATCCTCTGAAAAATGCATGCAACTATCTGTCAGTTAAAATATGTACTTCATTTGTATACTATAGTTTACACCAGAAGAATCAAGATGTTGATGTGGACACTGGTTTGAATGCCAGGTTTACGCTTGAAAGATTAGTCAGTTGAGGGTTGTATGGCTGGAAGGTCCAGTACTTCTTTAATTATATTAACCATATCTTCATGTCTTTCCCTGAAATGTTGTTAATTTCGTTAAAAATATATGTTGTGCTATATAGCTCTTTGATTTTTTGCCTCTGTTTTGTATATACATCTCCTTACTAAGAACTCTTAAAAAGTGGTGGCTAAGACTACCAAAGTAAGATTTCCATACAGCCTGCTCACTTTTCTCAGCTCATTTGTGAACACTTTTTATACAAATTCACTACTACAGTGTGTCATGTGTACTCTGGTTCCCACAAATATTGTAGTAGACTTTTTCCTGAAGGCCCAAAGCATGTATTTGCACAAATTAGACTTTCATAATCTCAACACACTAAATTGAAACTCACTTTTAACTTAATTCCAAAGATAATAACCGAGACTTTTCTGAATGACCACAGTACATGGGAGCATGTGGCCCTGTCAACGTGACAACTGTTAACTCATTTCAGTGTGTAAAATCTGATACAACTGATATGTGATTTGTCAGGTGCAGAATTTGCCTTTAGTCATGAAAGTACACAAACCTAGATATTTTAATAATATTCTCAATCATAATTATGTCAGAATGTGTCAGAATTTAGCTGATGTGAGAATGATTACAATTAGTTTTATTAGAAATTTATAATTATAAAATCCTTTATGAGTAGTGCTTCATACATTTCCTACTAAATTCATGTCAGACAGTTTTGTTTAATGAATTTTAAGTCAGACACTACCTCTTTCTTTTTTTTCTTTTCTGTCAGCCTTGAATATTATTATCTTCAGCATTTAAATAAGAGTACAGGAGTGGGGTTTGCATACATGGGTGCATATAAATATCTTGAACAGATTTATTCCAGAGAATTGGCCATAGAGTGAATCTATTTTTCTTTTATTTATAGTTTATAATTGGCAAATGGTTCCCATTGAAACCCCTAAGTGAGACCGAATTGGAAACTCTTATGTCATGCTAGTCCCTGAATTCTGCACTTAAATGCTATTCATCTTTTTTTTAACTCGCATGTTCAGAATCTTTACGGTAACATGCTCTCTGCCTAATCCACCTCCCAAACTGTAGGACATTCTCTCAGAAAAACCTCTACTTCCCCTCACATAGCTCTGGGCATTTCAGCCTCTCTTGTGTATTTATGTTCTCTAAAGGAACTGAGCTGTTACTCATTATAGTGTTTACTAGGTTCTTAGAGTTTCTCAAGTTCAAAGTTCTAGGTTATTTTATCATTTAAGAGGAATTTTATTGCTATATGGTGAGGTTGCTTATACTGAAGGGTACTTTCACTCACCTGTCTTACTGAGATGTTTTAGGGATTAACTATTGTACAATAAAGTAATTAAGTGTGTCAATCTGTAGAGATTCAAAGCCAGAACCGTGTGTACCTATATAAACACTAAACAGAAAATATGCCTTCTTTTCTATATTTTAATTGAAAAGTTGATATAATAGCAAAAACTTTTACTCTACTACAATCCTCGTTCCAAGCATCATACTTTTCAGACTTGTTCATCTGTTTTTAAAGAATTGTAGTCATAACGTACATACCATGTTAGATTTTTTGTGCCTAGTCATTTCACGTATTTTAAAAAGAAGGTAAAAAGCTAACCATCTGTGACTAAGGAGACATTCAAATATAGTAGATTTCTCTAAGACGTGGTCAATTCATTTAACAATTTAAGTTACCATTGGTTCAGTTTACTTGTTTCTGGTAATTATAATTACTATCTAATGCCTAAGTAAATGTTTTCAAGTGATTAATTCTGAACTTAAGGGTTAGTGTATCTTTTCATTGCTGCCATTTCTTTACATTTGTCTATGGCACTGCTCTCATGGTCCCTTCTGGAGTTAGGAAAATTTTTCATGTTAAGGGTAAAAATGCAAATTGGAAAATAAAACTGTTTTATACCATTTGACTATTTACCTTAACTGGAAGTGTATGTATATGTGTTTGTTTGTTTGTTTGTTTGTTTTCCAATATAAGACATCTTCTCCCTAAGCTTACATGGGTTTATAGACATTTGGGGATAGTAATTCTGGGAACCAGACTTTTTTTTAGACTTTAGAGATGATGCAGATGATGTGACTATGTTCTTGGATACTCTTTCTTTATTTCTTATTCCTTATCACAGTTCATCTTGCTTCAGATAAAAGTGAATACACATATCCTTTTGATTTATACTCACTGTAATTGGCTATTTCATTTGAAGTTTTATTGTGCTATATAATTATTTTGACTTTTGAACCATATTTTAAGCCAAATTGCAATCAAAAAGAATTGTATATTCTTATATTTAGGAACCGTTTAGAAAACGTGCCTGAGTGGGTATGTGAAAGCCGAAAGCTAGAAGTTTTGGATATTGGCCATAATCAAATATGTGAACTTCCTGCACGGTGAGTATTACAGATTGAGTTAGAGAATCTCAAATTAGATGAGCAGTGGGAAAAATTGCTGATTCAGTGTTTAATTTGTTATTATGAACCCCTGAAAGAGTTTGTTCTAAAACCTTATTTAGGGACTTCCCTGGCGGTCCAGTGGTTAAGAGTCTGCGCTCCCAATGCATGGGGCATGAGCTCAGTCCTGGTTGGGGAACTGAGATCCCACATGCCACACTGCGCGGACAAAAAAATAATAATAAAGCCTTATTTAGTATCTTTTACCTCTATTTTATCATCTTTTATGATAATAAAACCTTATTTAGTAACTTCGAGGCACAATCTTTCATCATGCAGTGATGGGTAGACCAAGGCTTTGACTCCAAGCCAGACTTCACAAAGCCACATGGCAGTTGATGCTTGGTGGAAATTTTCGAATAAGCCAAAAGAAATGTTCAGAGACTCAGCAAACAGTATAATTTGTTCACCTCTGTAATATTAATTCTTTCAGAATCTTTGCCTTTTATCCATTGTCTTACATGTCTACCTTACCCACAAATAATTTTTGGTTTTATTTGAACATAACCCTAAAAAAAAAAAAAAAAGATTATTAGATCGTTAAACCAGAAAAAGCAAACTAGATTCTGTTTTTCTTGTGTGAAATTTGGAGTAGAAGGTCGAAGAACTTCTCTTTCCTTCTCATCTCTCTCTCAACGTGTTATTATTTTTATTTCATAATATTCACTTTAATGGCAAGATTGTAAAGCAGCCACATGATGATATCTGGTATCCATAGATCTAGAAAAATATCTTCAAGTTGGCTAATTGTGGCATGAAATATTATTGGACTGGTAGTGACTAGCCATGCAATTAATAGCCAGAAGAGTAGTCTATCCCACTGCTGTCCTGCAGAACTTTCTGTGAGGATTGAAATGGTCTGTATCTGTGCTCTTCACTACAGTGTCCACTAGCCACATGTGACTGTTGAGCACTTGAAATGTGGACAGTGTGACCGAGGAACTGAATTTTAAATTTTATTTAATTTTAATTAATTTAAATTTAAATAGCCACTTGTGCCTAGTGGCTGCCACAACTCAGGTCTAGGCATTTCCACTATTCTCAGCCAGTCACTGAACAGAGTAAGTCGTTTATTTTTAACCATATATAGTAAAAAAAATCAATGAAGAATTGTAGAAATATATCACTCTTTTGGAGTAAACTTAGATAAACGATCTTTAAAGGTTTATGATCGTATTTCTCTGTTCTCTTGTAAAGGACAAGGATCATGAAATACAGCTGCTTAGTAAGCCCAATAAATGTGTCAGAGTTCAGCTGTCCTCTGACAGCCAGTAGCCATTAGCTGAGGGGCTCCTGAGCACGTAAAACGTTACTAGTCCTAACTGAGAAGTGCTGAAGTATAAAATAGACACTGGATGCAAAATATCTCAATAATATTGCATATTCATTACTTGTTAAAATAGTATTTTGGATATATTGGGTCAAATAAAAAGTGTACTGTAAAAACTAATTTACCTGTTTCTTTTCACTTTTTTAAATGTCACTACTAAAAAGTTTTAAATTACATATGTGGCTTGCATGGTATTTCTGTTGGATAACATTGTGTTAGAGTCTAGCTCTTGTGGAAGAAATCCGAGTTACATTTTCAATCCCTGGAAAGCTCAGTTGATTTTACTTTGTTTCTCAGCCATATGTTATACCTGTAAATTCAGTCCATTTGAAAATGCTTTTTGCTTTAGAGTTTTATGTTGAGTGAGCATTTAGGTGACCCAGTATAGCCCGTCACCATTATCAAAAGGACTTTGGTGATGTGCCCCGTGGACAGATGCGTGTGTGTGTGTGTGTGTGTGTGTGTGTGTGTGTGTGTGTGAGAAGGAGGGGGAGAGAGAGAGAAGAGACCCTTTTAGAAGACAAACAGCAAAAAAGAAAACAGGCTACTACTAATGAGGAAAAATAATTTGTTAAAAAAAAATCTTGTACTGTTATCTTTCTGTTTTTCTCTTCCCTACTTTGACCTCCCCAATTTAACACATATAGCATGTTGGAGTCTAAGGCCTCTGTGTCACTGTACGCTACAACAAAGATATTATATAAATAAACCAACAATTAAATAAATACAAGATAACTGATATCTTACCCAGTTTTCTCCAGAGTTAATTAATCTTTGATTTGCTCTGCATTAGTACAGGCTTTTTTGGGATCTAAACAAATGCTTATTCAAAGCAAATCCAAATGCTGTCTTGTCAAGAAATTTAAACAGTGTTTGTTTTTGTGTATGTCTGTGTTTTTAACACATGGGACAAAAATGATACATGTTTTCTCGTTTATGGTGTTGTTTAGTTGCAAACTTTGTATCGACCCTATCGTTGATCTAATATCCAGGCCAAGACAGTGATTCCTTTGAAGTTGGTTTAACATTCAAGCTTTCTTCGTCTAGGTGATGTGTGTGAAGGGTCTGAGAAAACAGAAATTCATGTTTAGCCGTGGAGCTGTACTGAAAGGAAAAGAAGCTATTTTAATTCACAGTATCCAAAAGAATTGAGCAAATCCAGTTACTAGCATTTATACTCATCCTATAGTTATCAAATCTCCTTTCTTATCTGGAAAAATGAAGATAAAGATTTTGTAACCTGTCTTTCAGTTATCTTACTATGTAAGGGTGAAGTGTGTGTGTGTGAGAGAGAGAGAAATAATCTCGTTCTACTCTCTAAAAATTCTAAATTGTACATCAGGCCCAGCAAGACAGGAAAATTGGTGGACCAAATCCCGAATTATTAGGTTAAAGTGAGCGTTGCAGAGACTGGCCCCTGTGATAGCTGTGACTGAATGACAGTCCTGGACAGATTGTCTTGTCACATTAAATATTTAAACCTGCAAAGTCAGGTATATCTTTAATGGGGGCCCATGGTATCCCAGTGTTGAGACAGGTTGCTAGCTTCTTTGTGAGCAAAGAATCTAGTTTTGATACTTAAAGTGAATAAAGTTACAGCTGTAATATAGAGTGATTTAAGAACTTTGGATGTCAGTGAGGTCAGAATGGTGGGAAACAGGAGGTGGGTGAGGAAGCCTCATTCTTTGACAGCAGTGGAAATGAGTTCTTGTTCCAGTGTGATCCGGATGCAAATTATAACCTCATTTTCCCACAGTCCCCAGATTTCTATGTTTAACCCACAACCTGCTTTATTCTCTACGACTGTTGAGGTCTTAAGTGAGCATAAAGCAGATTTACATAAGATTAACACGTATTCATCATTTGTTGCAGTTTTGATAACCCGTAGAAGAAAAACACAGTCAAGCTTCCCAATAGCTTGTTTGATGCTCAAAAGAAAATACTGCATTGAATGAACTATATTCTCTTTAGGAGAGAGTCTCTACTTTGGTCTAGGATTAAACCAAAGAGAAAATAGAAATATACAGATTTAGGGCAGTGAGGAAAGGGAGAAATAATTATTGTGAAATGCAGCTGAGGAAAATGTAGCATTTTTTCAATTGTCATTGGTAAAAGTTTAACTGGACAAAAGAATCCTTACTGAATGTTGACCTTGTAAGTAAAAATTGCTCAACTGTGTTTATTCAGATTCTATTGTGGGTAAAACCCCCAGCGTTCCAGGGTGAAACCAGATGTAATCCCTGCCTGGGGAAGCCTACAGCCTTTCACAGTTTGCCTTGTGAGTCTTAACAAGACAAGGCTGCTGCTGCCTTTGGTGTCTTCTCTGAAACGTGTTTTCTTTTTCACTAAGTAGAGCTGCCTTGTTAAATATTCCTTTTCATAGTTTTTCCCACCCTCTTTTTTTTTTTTTTTTAAGTATGGAAAGTATTGAAATATGAACAACTCCAACTTTGAGCTTATGTTAAAATGAACTTGCACTTGCTCTGAATGAATTTCGGTTTCTTAGAGAGATCATGTTAAGTCTTTTCCTACTCCTATTCATTTTGAAATCTTCATCCCAAAGGAGCTCTCAGTAAGTGTCCTTCTGTCTCTGTCCTTGTTTGCACAGCTTATTCTGTAATAGTAGTCTCCGGAAACTACTGGCGGGACACAACCAGCTGACGAGGCTTCCCGAAAGGCTGGAAAGAACCTCAGTGGAGGTCTTGGATGTACAGCACAACCGGCTGCTCGAGCTGCCACCCAACCTTCTGGTGAAGGCCGACAGGTAAAGCCGCTTGTTGGTTCTGGTGGTTCGTCGACCTGTGAGATGCCCCCTGGTTAGCGTTCTTATCTTAGGTGATCTCAGACCATTTACAGTGGACTTTGCGACTGTCTCTCTGTCCTAGATGTATGAAGAAAATGGTATTGCCAGCCACTTCTGTCACCATTTTGTAAGAAATAGAGGCAGGAATATCCTAGAGAGTCTTCTTAATTTCTCTGCTGCTTTAATTTTGATTCCTTATGTGGGTTGAGTTGTGCATAAGCGTGAGCTGTGGAGGTGTCGGTGTAAAACAAGGGTGGGAGGTCTGGTGCCTGGTCAAAACTTGGGCAGCCCGCTCTAGGCTTAGTGTCATTACCTTAGGATTCTCTGTTCTTGCTTTCACATATTTATGACTTTGGGTGACAGAGATAGATTTTCCTAGAGTTCTACTTTTTTTTTTTTTTTTTTTTTTTTAAACCAATTGTCTTATCTCTACCACAGGTTTACCCTTGCATTTAAACTATTTTCTTTTTGAACAAAGAGAATTTTTCTAAATAACCTGTTCACTAAGTATTTAAAGAAATTGTTCCCATCAGCAGTGTAGGAGGGTTCCTTTCTAAGATGTTCAATCAATATTTGTTTAACGAAAGGTAAAAAATTTAAGGAATTTTAAATACTACCCTTGATCTTGGATTTGCATTTTTTTCTTTCTCTCCTTTTCCTTTTTCAAAAAAATCTTTTTATCAAGATGTAACTTACAGTCAAAAAGTGTACAACGCTTGAGCATACTGCTTCAATGAACTTCTACGTACATATATACCCCATAACCATCACCCAGATCAAGACAGAGAACAGGTCCAGCATTCCTTTCCTTTTCCTTTTCTTCTGTTTTTCTCATTTAAAAAAAATTTATTCTCTGTACTTAATGTAAGTTACAATGAATTCCTACTGGTATAATTATTGAGAAGTAATGGAATTGTGGGGAAATGGGATTGTTACATTGTAATTGACCGCTGCTATGTCATTCCCCGGACAAAAAGAACGATATTTCAAGATAATTTAAAGAATTGTTCTTGCTTTTGCATTAATATCAAAGGACAATGCACAGCATATGGGTAGCTCTAGACGTGTTTCTTATTGTTATGAATACTATAGGATTTGGTTTCTTCCCCTGCAGAGAATTCTATGTCATGTTGTAGCCTTGTGTTTTCTTTCAGAAGGCTAACTAGGGAAAATTTGGGTGCAGTTTTATAATGAGAATCCACTTTTTCTCCTGGGGGATCTACACTGAATCAGTAGAAACCAAAAGGGAGATGGATTCGGGTTTTAGGAGTCTTTGAGTGAGATAAAACCATTTCTGAATCTGAGTCTTATAAGGTCATGGCTAGTAGAGTAGGTAAATAGTGCTGGAACTCTCCAATAGATAATAATCATTCTTTATTCATTTCTGAGAATTTTATTTTAAAGGGGTACTTGAATATGTTTTTCATTCTCTGGAGGCGTCCCTAAGCAGTCACTGAGTCTCCCTGGTGCCAGCCAGATCTGACGATGTGTGCCTCAGGTAGCTCACAGTGCGGTCCAGGAGACTGTGTGTTCATGTTCAGATGAGCAGTTGCGAGAGGCAACTTTAACTTAGATCGTTCCACAGGTAATTCTGCTGACTCCCAGGGTCGAGAACCGCTGCGTGGACTGTTGACTTCGTGGCCCTGCGCAGGTTTTCCCATGTTGTCTATTCTGTACAGTCCCAGATGGAATCTGTATGTTGGAAAAGGGGTGATTGTATGAACTAGACTATTTCTAGTCATGCAGTATGGAAAATTTAGGACCTGAATTGAGCCACTGAAAGGGAACGTTGCTATCAAGGAGAGCAGAATAAGCTGAGCCTACAGTGTAAGCTAAAGGCATTCAGGCAGAAATAGCCTAGTCTGAATAAATGGGCCTATCCAGAGCCAGCTGCGTTTTGGAAAATAGGGGCTGGTGTGGGGGATGTAGGCAGCTCTTGGGAGGAGGGCAGGCCATGACAGATGCCCTTCCAGCACAGTGAAGTGCTGGAGTAAGGGGCTGAATGAATTAGAAAGAGCAGGCACCCTGCTTTTATTTTATGGGAGAAAAGCAAATGACCAAAAGAGGCAGAAGTAAGAAACTTTTCCAAGAAGGCATATTCCAGTGCCTTTGTTTTCCAAGCAATGCAATAGCCCCATCTCCAGCCTCGTGTAGCAACTGACCTTATTGTCATGACTCTGAGTCAGAAAGGTTAAGAGGTGTGGTTCTCTCAGGCAGATAGGGTTATAAAGAGGGTGGGGTAAAGTCGATGAGATCTTTTTTGAACAACATTCTTGTATTATTTCACTCGTTGGAAGACGAGAAAAATAGAACTTTTTAAAATTGAAATGTAGTTGACTTTTACAATATTATATTAATTTAAAGTACACAACATAGTGATTTGATATTTTTATAGGTTACACATCATACAAAGTTATGATAAAAATATTGACTGTATTCTCTATGCTTTACCAAACTATTTACTGCTTCTTAAAGGGATAATACTTTTTCTATTTATCCTCTTTCCAAAACCTAAATAACTGAGATTTTCCCTATCGAAATTTAAAAAAAATTTTTTTTAATTGAGGCATAATTTACATTCAGGAAAATATAGAGCTACTGTATATTTGGTTTGATTAGCTTGAGGGGAAGGAATAAACTACTACTGACTATTGTGGGAGCAGGTCATCCTAGAAAACATGAAGCTTAAAATTTTAAAAGAGGGTTTTTTAGGAAAGAATCTTCACAGGCTCTTTGCAGGTGGTTTAGTTGTGATTTGTTTTCATTTACATGGTTCAGGATGGCCAATGTCTTACTGACCTTGTAAGTTGAGGTCACTGTGCTGGGTACTGCAGGACATTGAAAAATGACTAACGTCGGTATTACCCTCAAGGAGCTTACAACCTAATGCTGAGCTTAAAATAACTGCACAATAAACTGTAATAAAAGGTGGGGTTGAGAGGGTAAAGGAGAAGGAAAATGATAGGATTGGTTTTAATTTAGGCTCCTGGTATGAAGAACCGCACTTTGTTGTATAATACAGAGCTTTGTGTTTGGCAATAGCTCCAGGCGGTAATGAAACTGCTTCAGTTCTCCTTCCATTCAGTTTGCTCCATAATACAAGTCTTAAAAAATATATAGGTGCTCACTTTTTCTTTCTTTTTTTTTTTTTTTTTGTGGTAATAAATTATTGTTACCAGTTCTGTGTTTGGTTATATAACTGAGGAAAAGGCCTGAATACAAGTCTTCATAAGTTAAAAATGGTTTTGTTTGTCCTCTAAGTAGAACTTGTGCTTGGAAGCTTCATGAGAACTGTCAGAAAAACATGTGTTATTGGACAAAAGGCTGAACTTAAACTCTCTTTCTAAGGAGAGTTCTTTAGCTCTGAATCTTTCTGCTAAAACAGTGTCATGGTTCTGATTACATAATATTGTTTCTGAGATATTACAGCTTTAGAATGGTGTATTTTATTTAATCTGCTTTACCTGGTAGCAGGTAACCAGATAAGAGAGGGGAATCTACTTTAAAAGAGATGACTTTTAGGGATATCTTTATCTTCCTCTGAAAACTTCAGACCGATTTTATTAAAACTCTTATGACCTGAATCAACAATTTAAGTTTATGAGTTTACCCTCCGTATTCTTCTTTGAGTTTTGTTTCTTTTGACTGGCAGCTCAAAAACTATAGACAGATGTAAAATATGTTAGACCATATTTGCTGAGAAGTTGATTGTGATTTTGTATCTTGTGGTCAGGGCAGGATTTGGTTCTGTGAGGCGAACTGGCAAGTATTCTAATCTGGAGCTTACCGGCCTAGATCTCTCATCTTATCCCTTTTTGCTTAGAGTTGAAAATCTTCTTGATGGAAACCCCCAAAAGAGTTTCAGATAATCAGTTTTCATCAACAGATGGGCAAGAGTGGGAGTAGATATTCCCCGTGGGTCACCAAGTTGGATGGATGAGGTCCTGCCATCCTCTTGTCCTTTCTGAAATCTCGGCCATGGCTGGTTCCCTGTCCATTTCACAGATGCACTCTCATATCATGGCCAGAGAGCTGCTCCTGATGAGGTCAGTCACAGTGGGCCCTTTAAAGGAGAGTTATAGATTCCTCTTGTGGGTGGGGATTAGGGTCTGTTTTTATCCTTGGTTGGAACAGAACACAGTATTTTCAGGGGATGGGAGTGGGGAGAGTGTATGTACAAATGAAGTACATGGTAATTATTAAAATATCCCCAGAGAATTAGTCACATTACAGACCATACGTTTTAGTGACTCAGACAGAATATGTGTAAATATCAAGGGGACTAAAAGGGAATAGAAAATTTGGGAGAGCGTGATCGATTAACCATGACAACTGGTGCCTTTTGGCAAAGATAGATATTTCTGGCATTTTGAAGAGCTAAGTTGCCTACACTATTTTTCCTAAGGGAAGAGAGCTATCTTGGGAAGTTCTGATGTTTTGAGAGCCGTAGTGAAATAAAATAGTGTTTCTCAGAGTGTGTTCAGAATCCCGTAGATTACTTACTAAACCCACAGATTTCTGGCCTTTATCTCAGTTCTACTGACTCAACTTGGCCAAGCCTCAGAATCCTCAATTCTATAGATTTTTGAAGACTTACGCTGACCTACTTAATAAGAATATCTGGGAGCTGGAGTTGAGAATCACATACCTTCAAGAACAAAGGTACAACATCACTTCTATGTGTTTTTGCCAGAAATGCATCACATTATTCTAAATTCTAATGAAGATAAAACATCAAACAAATCTAAGTTAAGACTGATTAGAGGAGACAAATGAGGCATGATAAGGAAATGGCATGTGCGATCCTAAATTGGAATCTGGACCAGATAGAGAACATCAGTGGTATAATTGATGAAATTAGGATATCTCTCGATTAATTTATAGTGTTACATCAGTGTTAACTAATTGTTAATTAATTATACTTAATTTTTAAAATTAATTCTTTTCGAGTTCTTGTTCAACACTTCATACCTCTGTATAACCTTTGTTCCTTTGCTCTGTAGGCTCATGATCGTTACTGCCCAAGCCAGGCAGATTTTCAGATCTTTCAAAATAATAGTGTGTGAATTCTGTTAGGCTGTACGTACACGCTTTCTCTTCACATGCAATCCTCACTGTTAGGTGATGTTGCTAGACAATGAATAATAGGCGTCCTTTTTTCAAACTGATAAGTGAGGTGTAGTAATTTAGTGGGTTTCTACCAGCACCTAAAAAAATGGCATAGAAAATATCAGTGTAGGATAGAGTAAGGTTAAGTATTGTTTCAAGAAACTGTTGTTTCATTTACACATGTATATGTCGCCTCTGTACTGGGTGGTCATGTAAAATGTATTTTGTACTCTTGGTTGCCATTAATGAAAAGCTTGAAAGCCTGTGCTTTAAGAGCTATCAGTCTTCTGAAGATATCAATAGATGAAATTGTCAAAAGCGTTGTGTTGTATGGACAAATGATAAGGAATCTAGAGCATTTTGTTTGGCACCTCTGGAAGATTTTGGGGGCCAGAAATCAGGGAGTTGTATAAAAGTCAAAGAATTTTGCTGCGCTTAGGGTCTTAACCTTTTGCATTTTCAATAGACGTACAAGTCCCAGTACTGATCTGCAGAAAACTCATTGGGATGCCGAATGCCTGGCATGCCTGCAAACAGGTAGACCTGTTGTGGTACCAAATCCTGTGCTTTGTTTCAGGACAGAATTTGCTGTAAAATTTAAGGGTGTGCTGGGAATTACTGAAAAACAAAAACAAAACAAAAAAACCTAGATGAGCTAGAACAGACTAACAGAATGTGCCAGGGAAGAAGAGAGTAATTGCTCAAGAAGCAAGAAGTGGATTTTGTCTCACTGCTGTTGTGGGCAACTTTCTAAATGCTTCAGGGCAGGAGTTGTATGTCTTTTCTCTACAAGTTTTGCACTTCCTGCTAAGAAAAGTTTTTGAGTACTGTGCTATTTATTAAATTATTTTAGCAATGGAGTTTGAAGGGCTGTGCACATGTGGTCTTCACACTACCCAGCAGGTGCCCTGCTTGACCTCCAGCTGTCTTGGAGAAGGCCTATGAAAATGTCCTCAGAAAAGTTTTATTATTACTGTTTTTATCAGTTGAATTGTGTTAGGAAATAGTGGACTCTTTAGGATTGGTGAGATCTGGGTTTATTTCTGGCTCTGACACTAATTACTGTTTAACAGCAGCCAGGTAATTTGACTTTTCTCAGCTTCAGTTTGTCTTCTGTGAAATATAAGGGGGGCATCTCTGGGATGTTGGGAGAATCAAGTGAAACAGGAAATAGGAAAGAGCTGTGGTCTCTAGAGAGCACTTTACAAATGAGAAAAAGTGATATGTTACTGCTTTTCTCTAATGATTATAAGAGGGTTGCATAGTGAAGAGGGTTCTATGGATGAAACTCTTATGGCACATTAAACAAGTCTTTTATAGAGTTATTACAAAAATCTATAAGGGAGAAGCTTGAGGAAGTTCTCTCATATCATATTGAGTTGAGACCAAACTCAGTGCTTTAGGAATTTAGTTTGGGGGAGGCTTTGAAAGCAGGGGGTGGTGGTTATACACCATATTTATTAAGTAAAACCGTTACCCATACTGGAGAACTTTTACAAAATTAAAGTAGTTGCTCATTCTGATGGAAATACAACACCCAGATGATTAAACCAACTTAATTTGCCTCCTACTGAAACGTGTGGTTGTGGGACAGGTATTTTATTTTTTAAAGGATGGGTATTGAATTTAATTTCCCGGAGACTATTATAATCAAAATGTTTTCAGCCCAATTGTTTGCTCTTTGACTGTTAACTAATACGATGATTCAATCAGACTTTATTCGGTTCAAACTAAATCCTTTGGAACCAGCCCATGTAGTTTCAACTTAGTTTCATTTCCTGGAGGGGAGGGTGCGGGATTCCTCCCCCCACCCACCCCCACCCACCCCCACCCACCCCCACCCCCCAGTTTCCCATAAAGAGTATAAACTTCAATACAGGCAAATTTCAACAAGATGAGAGGACAAGTCTTTTTGGAAATCCCTCTCTTCCCTTCATCAGATGTTGTAAGGAGTTTTTAAAGTCCCTTTTGTAGTTTTCTAGGTGAGCATTCACTAGTCAGTCTTTTTTCCTTTCAAAGCAACTTTCCCTCTTTTTCTGGCCTAAAAATATGCAAATATTCATGAGTTAATTTCTTTCTTTTCTTTTCATGTATCTATAACTACATATTTCCTAGAGAACTGTATTTTAATGAGATTGTCAGAGTTTCCCAGCCAACCCCATTCCAAGATGTTTTAGGGCAATACATTTTAATTTTTTTCTAATTCTACACTGAAGAAATCTTAACAGGGTATTTAAGTCAGGTGATACAAATGAGACTGGTAAAAGTACTTTAAAGAACTATGGTGCTGGAAGGGGTTTCCTTCCTATGTCAAAACCATTTCAGAAACTGCATGAATGACCTTTCTTTTCTTCTCTGTAGCACACACGGCTATAATTTCCCATGACTATTTATGGTCTGTACAGACTTTTTCTTTTCCTTTTTTTTTTTTTTCTGTACAGCCTTTTTCTAACTTCCCTTTTTTTTTTTTTAATGTCAACGGAATACATGTTTCTTTAATGGAAAATGTTCTATTTTGGGGAAGCTGCTTTTCCTTAGATAAGTAGTGGAGTTGGGCCGTGTGTGTGTAAGTGTGTGGAGGTCGCAAGATTGGAGAGTATTAACTTAGTGGACTGAGGGCTTGGGATGACAGTTTTGGTGATGACTCCCAAATACAAAGCTTTCTTTTTATGCAAGATTAAAAATAACTGTACCTGGTATTCCAGAGTCTTCCTTTTTAAGGAAGATTTTGTTCTTTTTTACTAACGTATGGTAAACTAGTCCTGAATCCGAATGCCGAACATTTCAAACCTGGGTGGTTTTGAAATGAGAAAGGCAGGTCATTAACAGGGTAGTTCTAGGTAAGGGGTGGGGGACGAGTCAGCTTTGACCTCAGTAACTATGGCAGGTGAGTCCTGTGGGCTGGACGCTCTCCACGCTCGGGTCCCTGCAGCTTCCCGACGGAACACACGCGGTGGAGACCCACTGTGAAGCGGCACGGTTGTCTGCGCATTAGCCGTGCACAGTTCCGGCTCTGTCCTTCTCTTGCCTTTCCAGTGATTTGAAACCTGATCACAGCAAGGAGTCTGTTTCAGTTCTCCAGCTTTGCATTTTGCATCTATCTGTGTTTCATAATAACTATGGAAGGAGTTACAGTTTTTGACAGTTTTAGTTATCTCAGGTGTAAAAACATTCTTCATAGTTTAGCTCTTGTTCACTCTATCATTTGGATAACTGGTAGCAAATGCGTCTTGTTTTAATGTAAATTTTATTGAAGTATAATATAGATACAGAAAAGGGGCCATATCGTAACTGTAGCACTTGATAAATTTTCTCAAAGTGAAGACACTCGTGTGACCAGCACCCAGACCAAGAACCAGAATGTTATCATATTGGAGAAATTAGAAGCTGCCTCCTAGACACTGCTTCCCTTCCCTGACTTCTAATACCATAGATAAGTTTTGCCTGATTCTGAACTCTATAATCATGGAGTCATGCGGTGTATCCTCTGGTATCTGGCTTCTTTTACTCAACATTATATTTGTGAGGTTCATCCTATTGATACATGTAGTTGTTCTTCATTTCACTACTACATAGTATTGCATTATTTTACTACAGGGTAAATTATCCCTTGCAGTTTTGAATGTATGTCAGTAACATATGGTTTGGGCATCATACTGAAAAGGACTTAGTCACTATGTGATTTAGTTGTTTTGTGATCTAATGTCTAATGATTTTATTACTATAAGAGCTCTTTTATTTTAAAATAGGCAACTGTTTTTCTTAAGACAGAATATTAATTTTATCTTATCACTATCCCTTTGACTCCCCACCAGCTATAAAATTAATCACTTTCTCTCACCTTTGTGCTTCCTTAAAAATTGATTTCTCTCTGTAGTTAGCACATACAGATAGCTGCTGTGTTCATTATGGACAGTGGAGTCACATATCTATATGCCTGCCAAAGCCAAGACCTCCTTTTTTAACTTTTTATTTTACATTGGAGTATAGCCAATTAACAATGCTGTGATAGTTTCAGGTGCCCAGCAAAGCGACTCAGCCCTACATATAGATGTACCTGTTCTCCCCCAGACTCCCCTCCCACCCAGGCTGCCACATAGCATTGAGCAGAGGTCCCTGTGCTACACAGTAGGTCCTTGTTGGCTATCCTTTTTAAACATAGCAGTGTGTACCTGTCGATCCCAAACACCCTAACTATCCCTTCCCTCCACCCTTCCTCCTGGTAACCATAAGTTCATTCTCTAAGTCTGTGAGTCCATTTCTATCTTGTTAAATACTTTCCTTTGTATCATTTCGTTTTAGATTCCGCATATAAGCGATACCATACGATATTTCTCTTTCTCTGTCTGACTTACTTCACTCAGTATGACAATCTCTAGGTCCATCCATGTTCCTGCAAATGGCATTATTTCATTCTTTTTTATGGCTGGGTAATATTCCATTGTATATATATATATATATACCACATCGGCTTTATCCATTCCTCTGTTGATGGACATTTAGGTTGCTTCCATGCCAAGACCTACCTTTAAATTCATGTTTCTAAACCCAGTTTCTAATATGCCAGGTATCAATCAGAAAACTTCTAGGTTTGTTGAGGATTCTGGACTAGACCTGTGGCTTATCAGTGGGATTCTGTTGCATTTTTGTCATTGTAGCCTGAGATTCCTGAATGCATCTGCAAACAAACTGGAAACCCTTCCTCCAGCCACACTTTCTGAAGAGACAAACAGCGTCTTACAGGAGTTGTATTTGGCGAATAACAACCTCACAGATAAATGTGTGCCCTTGTTAACAGGACACCCCCATCTGAAGATTCTTCACATGGCCTATAACCGACTTCAGAGTTTTCCAGCAAGGTAAGAGAAGATTACAGAGTGACATCCTTCATTGCATTTCTGAAAATGGATTCATAGATGGAAAGGCAAACGCTAACGTGTTTATTTCCCGGATAATGTAAAGCGTGTTCCTCCTCATGCTTATTCACGGCGTCTTTTATATAAGCCATTGTCAGCATTCCCCTAAAGAGAAATGGGTTCATTTTTCTAATATGAATGTATCCAAGGACCCAATTGCTAGAATGTTCTTATGATTTTGAAATAAGGCATGTCATCTAGCAGGTATATTTTTTCTTTTGCTTCCTTTTAACCAGTCAAATTAAAAAAAAAAAATTAACCTAGTATGGTGTGTGAGAATTAGAACGTAAACTAGGAACCTGAAGATTCTCAATTAGCTGATAGCTTTTGTATTTATGCTTATGGTATAAAAAGCAATGGTGGCCTGTGCAATCATAGAAACTGTGACATTGCAAATAATTTATGGCTCTTAGAAAATTCTACTTTTAAGTCTATTTTAATTTTAATTTCTAATTTTGGGGAGCAGTGGCATTGTATCTTGCTTTGAGTGCAGCTTTAACAAGTTAGGTCTTAGAACTCACACCCACACATCAAAGAAGCAAACACTAACCCCTCTGGTATTCAGCTGCTAACTGCGACTTAGCACTGGGCCAAAGCAAAATATGGGGACAGCCTCCCTCTGCTAGCATCAAGGATACCAGTCTGTTGAAGGAGGGAGGCCCAAATATGCATTGACTTCAAGTATTACTCTATTTTTGTAGTATACATTTATTTCTTTACTTTTTCCCCTCATTTGATGTTACTGATTAAGCTTTTCTTTCTTTCTTTCTTTTTCTTTCTTTCTTTCTTTCTTTCTTTTTCTTTTAATGTACTTTTCTTTTACTATGGAATGAGATGATATTTTTGGAAGAAAACATAGTAGTCACATAACAATAATATCTCTGAAAGGGCTCATGGTCCTCATTTGATGGTGAATGACCAAGGCCAGCAGGAGAAATGATCTTCAGCTCAAATTCTGACGGTATCCCCCAGTGACCCATGCCAGTACTAATCACCCGAACTACAGAGAATTTTTCTTGACCACCTTCTTTCTGTGTTGAGGGATAGAACCTTCTTTAACATATTTTCTTTCTTGGACCTGATGTCTATACTTTTAATCTTTTTTCGTGCCCGTTACTCATTGGTTTCTCCACATTTCTTTTCACAATATGATGACAACATATTCAAATAATAATCTTACAAATTCAGGCTGTCATAGATGGATAACTTCACAGTCTGTGCAGTCAGTGTTGTTTGTAGCATATCCTGACACCATGTTGAAGGTTTATGATATTAAAAGATCTGATTTCATAAGATAAAAACTTAGTTCTTGTATCTTCGGCGTATATTTATTTTCAAGTAAGCAAATAAGGTAACCTTTATTTTTGAGAGAAAACAGAAAGAGAAGCAATAAAGTGTTTCTTGCTAAATTTTTTAAAAGGTTTATTGTGACAAATGAAACCACAGCAGGGAGAGGAAATACCAATAACTCTAAACGAAATGATTTAGATTGTAAGTTTGAGTTTCACTCACTGGGAATCCTGCACTTGTTAGATTCCACCTTCACAAGTGGTGGGAAAAGGGCCAGAGGAGTGATAGATGCATTATAGGTTTGTAGAGGCAGAGGGTTTTTTCCCTCCAGATTTACAGAAAATATAAGAAACACTAATTCTGGAGTTTTTCTTTATTGGGTTACTGTAATTATTGATTAATATAATTAAATAGTAATTCTACATTATACGTTAAGATTGAACAATAAAAGACATTCTTAAACAAAAGTGTTAAATTATGTTAGGACTTGTTATTAAGGTAAGATCAGAAAGATTCTTTCTTTTAGATGTTTAGCAGGAGTTGAGAGAAATTTCTTTGGGGTACAGATTGAATTTGGGCATTGCCAGAGGTCGAGAGGTGATCCAGACGACCTTTCAGCGCCCTACTCCTCATGACCACCTTGTTATCACAAGTGGCATCTGAGGAATTTGGGGAGTGGGGTTTCCGGAGAAAGCATATCTTCATGTAAACCATACCCTTTTCTACTCTCTATATTCCCTTGAGGTTTCAGTGCCAATACAAAGAAATAATACTCTCACACTAAGCTCTTTTAAAGCACATAGATTAGATTAATGCTAACTTTTGACCCATTTGAGTAAGATTTTCACTGGAGTTCAGACTAAGCTACATAGTAAAATGATTGTTGTCAGGATAACTTAATTCACACACAGAGTTTTCATAGGAAAAGGACGTCCATTTTTCTTCTTGTTGCCAATTCAAAGAGCTGAAGTTAAGAGTTTTGTTTTTTGTTTTTTTTTTTGTTTGTTTTGTTTTTTTTTTTTGCGGTATGCGGGCCTCTCACTGTTGTGGCCTCTCCCGTTGCGGAGCACAGGCTCCGGACGCACAGGCTCAGCGGCCATGGCTCACGGGCTTAGTTGCTCCGCGGCATGTGGGATCTTCCCGGACCAGGGCACGAACCCGTGTCCCCTGCATCGGCAGGCGGATTCTCAACCACTGCGCCACCAGGGAAGCCCTGAAGTTAAGAGTTTTTGTTTTGTAGTTAAGAAAGGAGGTATCAAAATACTTTGATACTCAAAAACAGTAGTGAAAAACTTGTCTGTTAAAATGACTAGTGCAAGTGAATCTTTAAAGAATCTTCAGTCATAGTAAATTACCTTTTGGTTCTCATTATCTATTATTTTCTTTCTAAATTTCCTTATAATTATTTTGTGACCTGCCCACCCTTGGATTTTCTCTTTCTTAGTAAAATGGCAAAGCTGGAGGAACTTGAAGAAATTGACATCAGTGGGAATAAACTGAAAGCCGTCCCGACAACCATCATGAATTGCAGGCGCATGCACACGGCGATTGCTCACTCCAACTGCATCGACGTCTTTCCTGAAGTTATGCAGCTCCCAGAGATCAAGGTACGTGGGTCGAGTCCATAAACTCCAAGCTTCAGGTCCACAAAGAGACTTGTTTTCTCTAAGTCATCAGTTCAGGATGTTCGCACCCTTGTTGATTTCCTCAGAATGAAGCCTTCTCTGTTGTCCTTGCTCCATCCTTCCTCCCCACTGGGCCACACCTCTGAGTCGGCAGAGGGAAAAAAAAAAAACCAAAAAAACAGTGATCAAAAAACACTGGACTGGGAGTGGGGAAAATCGTATTCTGGGCTCTGTCCCTAACTAGCCGCATAGCCACCTAACTCTTTCCCATCTGTCTAACAATACTTGTCCTGCTTCTTTCCAGTGTGGTTATGAGACTCAGAGACTGAATCAGGTTTGATAGCAGTTTGAAATAGTTAACAGTACCTCTGCACACCCCTCCCTCCAACTCCCCTAATTAAACAGCGTCTACCCCCCAGCACCCAATTAGTAATTATTCCCTATGTAGATGTAGTCTCATTACTGTTACCATTACCAAACATTCACTTCAATGTAATGAAACCTGACAGAACAGATAGTATTCCCATTTGGTAGGTGAGGAAACTGAGGTGCTGAAAAGAAAGTGGTTTCTATAAACTGAAGACAGCAGATTGGTGACGGAGACATTCTGCAGTTCCCGGCTCCTGACTAAGGGCAGTCTCATCGGATGAAACCAGTTCACTAGAATGAAAACCATCTAACAACTTTTTATCCTTTTTTTTAAATTCTTTTTTATTTTTTATTTTTGGAGCAAAGAGTAAGAAGTTCTTTCATTTTGCATTTTAGCATTTCTGATTATTAGTTTTGTGCTTAATAAAAAATAATTCTGGTTATAGACTAGGAGCATATTCTAATCTCCTAAAGAGGAACAAAAGTCATCCTTTTTTTTTTCTTTTTTTTGCGGTACGCGGGCCTCTCACTGTTGTGGCCTCTCCCGTTGCGGAGCACAGGCTCCGGACGCGCGGGCTCAGCGGCCACGGCTCACGGGCCCAGCCGCTCCGCGGCACGTGGGATCCTCCCGGACCGGGGCACGAACCCGCGTCCCCTGCATCGGCAGGCGGGCTCTCGACCACTGCGCCACCAGGGAAGCCCCAAGTCATCCTATTTGAAGACACTTTGAGTAGCGTGAATAATTTTTCACCACAGGAGTTTTTGTACATTTACATGGTTGAGGTGTGTACAAGCCATTTGATAAGTGTGTGCATGTGTGTGTGTGCTGAAGCCATGAAATATTTTACTGTGAGCGCACTGTCACCTCATACATGACCGTGGCATTTTAGAACACTTACTGTTAACTAGCAGAAATATTTTATTTTTACTTTATATACCTTTTACAGTAGGTAAGAGGTGGGGCTCTGAAGGAAGACAGATCTAGAGGTGGATCCCAACCTAAAGCTGCTTAATTGCTCCATTTCCTCATATGTAAAATGAGGGAAAGAACAGTGCTTCCTTTACAGTATTGCCGTGAGGATGAAATGAAACGATACATGTAAAGCATCTGAAATAGAAGTAGCACCTAGTAAGAACTCTGTAAATGTTAACTATAATTAGTTACAAGGCCTCGATAGGGTTCAACTCTGATGTTGATTGTATGGAGCAGCTGTTTTGGCTGATGATCAACAAAATCCAGGAAATCTGTCACTGAAGCAAATGCTTCTTTGCTTCCATCCCAGGAACAATGTCGACAGCTAAGCTTTCCAGGGGCTGCTCCACTGCCTATTACTCGATGGGGGTTGTGGTGTCTGTCACGGGGCCTCATTAAACAGGTCTCTGTGCACCAAGGTCTCGAGATTAACCTCCTGTTTGCCGGTCTTACTTTCTGCACCTGTCTTTTAATGTTATATAACTCTTAATTGTAGATTCTTTTATTTTTTTTAAGTATCTGGTTTAAAATACAGATATAGATAGATGTTTAAACTTTTCAAGTTTTGACTAAATTTTGCAAAATATGAATGTTGCTCTATGAAAGCAAATCTTCTCCTAGACCCTTGCTTGGATTCCTGGATTCTAAAATTGGTGCCCTCGTGTTTCCACTTAATTCCTTCCCCTGTACCCTGCTTTACAGCTCCTTTTAAAATTTTACTTTTGGTATTACTTTTTCTTTTTTTTTTTTTTTTTTTACAGTTTTTCTTATTTTGTTCTTTGATTTTTAACCGCAGATATTGTATCTTAGCATTTTCCTTATGTTAAAAATGTCCAGTGTTTCTGACCCAGCTCTTCCATTACCAAGAGATATTTTGTTGCTGGGGTTTTATTTGGGGGGGCGGGCGGTGAGCAGTATGAAGTCTCCTTTATGTACAAAGTACAAACTTTGCAGCCCTGGACAGACAGTGTTATTGAAAAAGTAGTAGTTATATTGTTTGAGAACTCTTAACTGATATTTTAGTGTTATTTCATATGAGAATATTTTAAGTTGCTATATAAGTATTTATGCAGATTTAAACCATCCAAGGGACTTCCCTGGCGGTCCAGTGGTTGAGACTTCGTGCTTGCAATGCAGGGGGCGTGGGTTTGATCCCTGGTTGGGGAACTAAGATTCCACATGCCGTGCAGTGTGGCCAAAAATAAACCATCCAAAAGAAAATTCCTGGTAAAAATATTTGCTGTAAACAGATGATAAAATACCTATGAGAGTCTTCACTGCAAACTGAGCCCTAAAGCGTGTTTCTAATGGAAAAGAAATCATTTTTTTCCTAAGTTGAAATCTCCAGCCGCTATTAAAATATTATCATTGAGTTAATAATCCTAGATTGTATTCTTATTGCTTCTTGAAAATAAAGTACAATCATTGTAAGGTATTTCATTAAAGGTATGAAGATCATTGCAATTATAAACATTAACAGATAATTTAAAGAGGGTTAAGATCCTGGTATGTTTAGCTAGTTCTCTGTGAGCAGTCTCATCTTTTAAGACATTAAAGAAAAGTGCTTGTTCACGGCTTTGTTACCAAAGCTTTAAAACCAATTATCATTTAAAGGGTAAACAAGTTTTCTTACTAAAATATATATGCTAAAATGTAGTTTTTTATTTTACTTTATTTATTTGCTTTTAAATGTAGTTTTTTAAACTTGTAAAATCAGGCCATTATTCCTGTACCCCTAAAACAGAGACTATATGCATCCCCTATTCTTGGATAAAATTTAGGTCTGGCCTTTTCTCATTTTGGTGCATTTGGTGAGATCTGTTATAGTGATCATCAGACATCAAATTTTGTACTTGGGCAGGAAGGTCATATAAATTCATAGGAAAAATATATTTTTTAGAGTTTTTCGATGAGCTCAAGTAGACCCAAAGTCATAGTAGTTTTGTTCCTTAGTATTGATATTATTGTCCTCACCTTTGTTTAGCACTTTCAAATTAGTCTTCCAAACCCCACCACCAGTCCTGTGTTCCTGGAGCAGGTCATGTTCTGTTCTGATTCTAAAATAGACAGACCTCCCTCTGGATATGGATCAGCTCTCAATCAGCTAGAGAGGATAACTTAATCCTAGAGTCACCACATAAGCCACACTTAGCTTGGCTGGTCCCAGGCCGAGGTCCTCACGTAGGCTGCTAGAACTGATGAACCTGAAAAGCAGAGGTGGCTGCAGGTGTGGCACTTGGTTTCTCTTCCTCAGGGGCCCTTCACCAAACCACATCACAGTCTCGTTGATCATGTAGGGGTTTTGCAACAACACCAAAGCTCTTAGTTGAGTTACTTCCAATTAGGGACATAGTCCTACCTTTTTTGAAGTGTGGTTTAAGCAGATGAAAGAAATGTGTGACACATACAGTGAATGAAATTTGAAATTTAAACACCATATATCAGCAACTTTTGTCAAATTTTCCATTTCCCTGTGGTGTCCTGATTCTGATTACTGGGTGAACAGCATCTTTTAAAATGTTTCAAATTCTCTTCAGAAGGTTATTTTCATGTTTGTGCTATGCAGTAATAAACCACTTGGATAAGTTGAGTGACTTCATCTTTAGGACTGTTATTTCACTTCATGGAGTATGAAGTATTTTTAATATGCCACACTCTTGAGAACAATGGCTACAGGAAGTTGAATTTCCCTTGGAATCAAGCCATGTTGTTGTTTCTAAAATGAGATGAGAGCGAGAGAACCAGCTCAGTCATAGAACACAAAGAACATGGGGAAACAGCTAGGTCAGAATGGATGAAAGAAAAGGCATTAATTCTTTGGAAAGTAGGATAATGGAAATAAAGACAGATCAGGGACCAGTTAGATGTCAGTTTGGTAGAGCGGTTGACCTACTAGACTTAAAAGGTCATCTAGGAACTGCAGTATCCAAAAACCAGGAAGCAGGAGCAATTGTCATTATGATCCTGGAGTCTGGGTAATGGTTATTTAGGAATTCTTCTAACATTTGGGGAATCTGGCATCCATTCCTGTTTGGGACAAGAACTAAGGAGAAAGGAATGAAGCAGGATCTACCAGGACATGGCCATTTAAGCCACTTTTCTCCCTGCCTCACTAGCAACTCACCAGCAGGAAGCTAGGACTGCATAGTCCCTGTCTTTCAATGTTGGGATAATTTATTAACTCAGACTAATTAGTTTGTTTTTTTAACTCTAGTTTTAAAAATTATTTCAGCAGCCCTTTTAAATACAAAGCCATGCCGTTTACAATGAAATACTGCATGCATCTTATGAAGTGGGTTATGTGTACATACAGATAAACAACTGGTCCTCTGTGAGCTCATGCATATTTAAAGTATCCCTTTAGAGATGCTCCTGGAGAAAGGAGCACTTGTGACTGTGAGTCCTCAGAGAAGTTGACTGTGAAGTGGTCACTATCCTGCTCTTCAAAGTCTTCTACTGGTAAGGAAAAAGAGAAGTGAGCTCATATGCCCCCAAATCTGGAATACAGCCTGGAATCATCTATAAATTTATTTGAAGTCTCCTTTTTGATCTAAAATTACATGCTAATTTTGTGTTCTACTGTTTACCATTTCTTTTAGTTTTAATGTAAAAGTAAAGGCTCTTCCTCTCCATAGTCTTTGAGTAACACTGAAGCCCCCCCCCACCCCCGAAGCATGGACCAGGCGTCCTGTATCTTTGTGATCTACCACTGAGTTTCCCCAAGGGTACACATAGCCAATTTTATGAGGTAATGATGTAAAGGAATTGCGTAGTTTATATAGGATGCATTTTCTTAAAGTCAGATTTTATAAATAATTTATTTTGGTGTTTAAGGAGATTTGCTGTTTGGAGGAATGGAATGCTATTTGATGGATCGAGGATTTTTTTAAAACAAAGTTTTACCCTGATTGTCATTTTTGTCAAGTAGTTGCCGATAAGGTTTCCTAAATCTAAAATCCAGTTGAGAAGAATCACAGATACTGTATATAAATTTAAAAGGAAGAGTCTGTACAAATTAAAGTTCTTCTTCTGCAACTTCCTAAAAGGTGGGGAGGTTTAAATACATTCCTGAATAATTATAGACAAATACACTTACATAGAAAAATGGAACTTCAACCTTGGCTTTAGGGTCTGTGTTTAAAGTAAAAGGTTCAGGCTGGCTCTCTTAGTTAATAGGTTTACTTAGATGTGTGAACATCCTACAGTGATGATGACTTAGCCTTTTGCAACATCAAGAATATGTAGTAGTTTAAGTGTTAAAAGAGAATTTGACTTAAAGTTATATAATGAGAAATACTACACATGTGTGTACATGTATTTTGCTCTAAAGCTAAAATGTTCGGGTTCCTATAGAACTCTGAGAGAGGGAGGTGGTATAGACGACTTCAGCGTGAGACACAATCTGTAGCTCCCCGTTCGGCCCCTACCTGCCTCTCCAGCCTCATCTTCTGCTCTCAGGCCCGACCGTCTCCAACCACTCTTTTGCTCCGTGTCCTGGTAAACCATGCATCACTCTGTCTCCTGCCTGGTGCACGTGCTGTCAGCGCTTGCTAGATGCCCTCCTGTTCCCATCTGCCTCTTTATCTTTAATTTTGATTCTTCACAAAAATCCCCTCCTGGAGAGCCCTCTCTGTGGTCTCAGTAGCTGCCCATTCACTGTCACAGCCACGCACACTCGTACACATCGTTGATCATAGCAGCTGGAGGTAGGTAGTGGTGTTTATTTTCCCCTTCAGCCTGGGAGTTCCTCGGGGTGGGGACTGTGTCTGCCATCTCTCTCGAGCTCCCTGATTTCTGGCTTATTGTCTGCCATTTAGTAGATGCTAAATAAATGTTATTTTGATTGAATACTTGGATGTATTTGCTTCTTTTGACTTCAAAATGGAAATTAGTGAACCTGTTCGGAGGCGGAACATGTTATACATCAGCGGCTTTCACCTTGTGAGGACTAGGGAGTGCAGAAGGTGAGTGGGAGCCCTGCCATTTGGAGCTGTCAGAGCTGTTGAGCAGCACGGCTGAGCCGCGTGGGGGCCTAGCTGTGGTCTGAAGAAGGAAGAAGCAAGGGGGTTGCAGAACCTCAGAGCTCACGAGTTCTGTTAAGTTGCTGATTCGGGGCAGCCAGGCAATTATTTGGCAGATAATGAATAAAACACGGCTGTGAAAATTGATATGCTTATTTCTTTAGTAATGTTTTGTGAGGAATCATCATAATTAACATATTACAACTTTTGTGATCATTACACTTGAACTATACATCACACTGTATTCCCTTTAAGATACACTGATTATTTTCCTATACTCATATCTAATTGTATTAGCAGTCATTTCCTCTAAATCATGAGTTCCTCCTCAACTATGCGTTATCTTACTTTTTCTGAGGGTTGGATAATTCTGTTTTTGAGTATTCTTACCAGAGTTTTGTATTACAGCAGAGTGATTTTTGTTAGCTATGTCCTAGAGGGCCTGAAAGAAGGGATGATAACGTTTTAGATTCAACATTCTATTTAACAATGTATTTCCAAGAAAATTTTAGTGCGTTAAATATAAATACATACATTAAACAACATAGGATATGTGGGTACTATTTTTTTTTCTCAGGTCTCACTTCCAAATTTTCTATTTTCTTAGTGGTCGCCGTTACAATTATTCAGTCAACAAGTGTTTGTTGAGGACTATTAAAAGAATAGGAAATAGTACTTGTAAGTAAAGCACTCACTATCTGTGTTAACACCAGTAGATTGGCACCAAGTACCAGTGTCCTGTAATTTTTAGGAATAAACCTCCTTCAATGTGCAGAACTATATAAAGGTGTTTCTCTGCTTATCTGCCCTTAAAGAGTTTCCTTCTCACGCAGAAACAATAGCATTTAAAAACGTATCAGGGCTTACCTGGTGGCGCAGTGGTTGAGAGCCTACCTGCCGATGCAGGGGACACGGGTTCGTGCCCCGGTCCGGGAAGATCCCACATGCCGCGGAGCGGCTGGGCCCGTGAGCCATGGCCGCTGAGCCTACACGTCCGGAGCCTGTGCTCCGCAACGGGAGAGGCCACAGCAGTGAGAGGCCCATGTACTGCAAAAAAAAAAAAAAAAGTATCAATTGCTTTGCAGTGCTGCTTATTCTAGACTGAATTTAACCTAAACATGTGTATCTCAGTTCCCATCCTAAGAGATTTAATTACTGAAGAACCTTCTTATAAGATCCATTCATTTATTCATTCAACAAATAATTGTTTACCAAGTGCCAGGCAATCGATTGTTTATTTGTTCCTCCTTTCGGTGAAGGCGTCTATCAAGCTTCTATTCTTTGTAGTGCACTGCACTTCGGATATAGGAGGAGAAGAAGCAGTCCCTTCTCTCTAGGATCTCATGGTCTAGTGAAAGAAATAAATAAGCAGATACTTATAACAAGGGACATCTAATTGAAACAGGGGCTGTAGTGGAATCGAGTGACATTGTAGTGGCGTTGAGTCTTAAAAGAATAAGGCAGATTACCAGGTAGAAGGCAAGGATAGCTTGAAGAGTTCCATTCACAGAGAATAGCACGTGCAAAGGCACAGACAAATGAGAACATGACACGTGCAAGAGTTAACTTTGACGCAGCTGAATATAGAGTGTGAGGAAGCAGGTGGTGAAAGGTGGGGTGAAGGCCTTAGTTGACATGCTGAGGACTTTGGTGGCAGATTGAAGGGTAGTAGGGGGCGACAGAAAAACTGAAGCTGGAGTGTGATGTGATAGAACAAGCCACATCAGAGGATCACCCTGACAGCATTGTGGGGAGTGCATCAGAGGGAAGTGAGACCGAAAGCAAAGTTTGGACGCCATCGTAATCCTCCAGGGAAAACCTGATGTGGGTCAGGACAGGACTACGGGAACTGACCGCTGTGAATTAAAGACTCGGTGACGAAATGGGCCTGGGCTGGGCTAGTGCGTAAGCACCATCTCCTAAGATCTGCGTTACCATCACCAACGGTATCTTTACAAACAAATATACCCTATTGAACTCATTTTATAATTTGGTAATTTAAAGAATGAACAATTTTACGTCTACAGAACTGTGAAAGTTTAAATCTTTAGAGGTAACATTAAAAAACATTGCTCACCGATTTCAAAGTACTCAGTAGTGTTCTAAAATGTCTTTACTCTTTCCCCGTAGTGCATGCTCTGACCTCTGAATCCGTGTGTGTCAACCACTTAACGTTCTGTGTTTCCCACACCTGTCAGCCCTTAAGCTCATGTTTCATCACTGCCAGGAGATTGTATTGACACCATGTGTTGTTGTATCTGTACTGATGTATACTGACCATACTGCCAGAATAGCCCATTATGAACCAGTATTATCAAGGTGTCATTAAAGTCCAGTTGGCTATTCATGCAACCATTATTTATATTTGGAAAAACAAAAAAAGGAGATGACCATGTCCCTGTTATTAACATTTAGGTTAAGTGAATTCTTGTACTTCTGTTGAATGTATTAAGACTATAAAAGGTATTGGGAGTGAAGATACAGAATAAGTGAAATGTAATGAAATTGCACCTACATTTATGGGTTTTAAAAGGTTTTTATATTAATAATAAGGCTAAAAGAAACAAAAATAGAATTCAAACACTGGTTGTGTTCAGATGTTAAATTTAACGGTACGTTTTCTAATCTCCAACTTTTTATAATGTGGTTATAATGCTCTCATAATAAAAAAAATTTACAATATATCATTGCTACTGTTTCAGAGCAAGGGTATGAAACAATTTGTGTGGAAACATTGTATTGTTTGAATTCAACTGAGAATCTATTTCTCCAAAAATAGAGGTTTTCATTTTACCCAGTCTCTACCCCTCCCCAATCCATAATAGATTTAAGTTCTTTAAAAAATTTTCCAGATAAAGATGAACTTATCCACTTTTAAGACTGAAATTCTTGGATATAATTTGCCTTTCAGTCCACCTTAAGATTTTTAATATGCTCTTTAGGCATTTTAAAAATTATAATAAGGCAGCAGCTCAAACGCCAGATAACTGAATGCTTTCTCCCCATTGTGCCAAATTGTTGGTTCCACATTCTCTTATCAGAAAAACTGCCAACTGTTCTCTCTGGTGCATGTGATCCTTCTTCTACCCTGGTCCCCACTCCCGTAACAGAAATGCAGCACCTCCTTTTGGGACTTAGCTCATCTAAGCCTTACATTTTGCAAGAAAGGTGGTGTTATTCCCATTCACGGGTAACACATAATTTTTGCTCTAATCAATATGCTGACCCTTTTTGTGGCAGTTTTCCAGGTGAGATTAGGCAGGGCTGTTGGAGAGTCCAGGTATTGGATGCCTGGAGCGCAGGATCTATATTTGACTCCTGCCTTTTTCCCGTGCATATAGTAGGCAGGCCCACCTGCTAGTCTTTCGCCACTTTCTTATTTAGCGTCTTTTGAATTGTCTTCCCATTTTGAATATTCGTTCCCTGCCTTCTCATTTTGCGTGTTTTTTGGTTTGTTTTAAAAACCAAAGACAAGCCCTTTTAAGTTGCATCCTGATGTTGTAACTGTAACCCTCACGGCCACAGCAAGTGCGGAGATATTGTGAACCATGTGAGTGAGACACGCTCTTTAGGCTTTTTCAGTTAATGCTTAATTTTTAAATGTAGAGGTGAACTGAAAAGGATGACGCTGGGGAGTATAAAGAACATGGAATTTGTGTTATTCAAAGAAAGTAAAATTTTAATTACATTGAGCAAAGTCTGCTTTAAACGTTTATGGCAGAATAGCAGACAAACGTCGTTTCTGCATTTGGCCATCATAGTACAATGAATGGTCACACTGATTTTCCTGCAACGCGTAGGAGCATAGAACTACCCGAACAACTCCTCCAGGCCATCTCCTCGTGTTTCCACTTGTTCCTTCAGTGCGTGGACCTGAGCTGTAATGAGCTAAGCGAAGTCACTTTACCAGAAAACCTGCCTCCAAAACTGCAAGAACTAGACCTGACTGGAAACCCCCGACTTGCCCTCGATCACAAAACCCTGGAGCTGCTGAAGTAAGTATTTTGTGAAGCGCTGCAGCCCCATCGCTCTTCACTGAAAATGACATTTATCACTTAGTCAAAACATTAAATGGAGTATGAAGCATCTGTTGACTTGTTAGGTCTGTCTGCATACATTTGAAGTGAAGTCATTTGTGAGTCTGTAGTTGACCAAAATGGACGAATGGCCAAAAAAATTTTCAAATAATTGGATACCCGTGTCCTTTCAGAAAGTTTTTGAGAAAGTGTCCAGACAAAAAGAGATGAGAATAATGAAAACAAAGAGGAAAAGGGGATTTAAAGACACAGGAGAGAGCAGTGAACAACCAAGAAGTAAATGTACATCTCAGTTATGAATAATATGGTGTGATGCTTAATGCAATTGTTACAAAGGGTTTTTGCAAGAGATTCATAATGTGGGGTAAATGAACAATTTGGAACTAAACTTCAGGTTATTTAAACAAAACTGGGAGAGTGGGGTAGTTAGATCCTGCTAAGTTGTCTTCCTGTTTTGGGAAGAGAGCTCATTGGTACTGTCTCATGTTTTCTGTTGATGGAGAGTAACAGGTTGGATGGAGTTCACTATGTAAAACATTAAAGTTAACCTTGTTAGAAAAGATGTCTTTATAACAATGTTCATCACAGAACTCTAAATATCAATAAAATTAAATTATGTTTCACATAATGAATATTATACAACTACTAAAAACAATGATGTGGAGTTATATTACTAACTTGAAAGATCTCTGCATATGATGTTAGGTGAAAAGAAAGTTTACAAAGAAATTTGTATGGTGTAATCCCACTTTTTGTAACATAAATTTGTGTGCATTTGGGTGCGTGTGTGTGTGCACATGCACAACTAGCAAATTCCTAAAAGAATATAAAACAATGTTAAAATGATACTGTTCTCTGGGTAATATAATTATGGATGGTCTTTACTTCTTTAAATTTTTCTGAATTTTCAGAATTTTTTGCAGTGTATCTTAAAGTAACAGTCCTAGACATCGACACACATTAGACATCGTGTATGCCATCTGTGCGTAAACCCTGTTGTAATATCTGTTGCTGAAAGCCATCTTCCAATATCTTTGAAAAAACTGAAAAGGAGAAGAATTTTGAAAAGAAGAGTAATATTGGTGATCCATTATTATTATCCTAGGCTTTAGTACAAATCAAAATTTGAAAATTACCTAAGGTGATTCCCGGTTGGAATTGGCTTAATTAGTGCCTGTTTGTTGATATTTTAAGTACTTAATGAGAAATTAGTTGAAGAATATTGCCTAAGTACAGTGTCCTCAGGAAGCCACAGGGACCTAGGCGCTCTCCACTGTGTATCAGTATGTAAAGCCGTGGCTCAAATCCCTCAGTGTGTCCAAACCTTAGTTTTCTCATCTCTTAGGGAGGATGGCCTACACACTCTCTAAGGGACTTCCAGAACTAAGAATACATGGATTAGCAAAACATATTGCATCTTTATAACGGGTAACTTTTTGAGTTTTTACAAATATGACATAATTTTATGATAAAAATAATTATATAAAAATCTGTTAATAAATGGAAGTAGCTGTTTGGAGAATTGAATTTTTATTGCACACCAAAATAAATTCCAGCTAAATTAAAGAGTTAAATACATAAAATGAAATAATTTTTAAAAGTAAGAAGAAATCATATGGATATATTTACAAACCAGAAAAGGACTTTTTAGGCCAGAAAAGGTGGTGGGGGAACTCACAAAAGAAGTCAATATGTGTAGAGTGGTTTTGATATTTATGTTATGTATATTTTTATATAAAAATACTTTTTTACATAAAAGTTTTAGCTATCTATTCCCAAAGCTATCAAAGGTAAATCTAAAAGGCAAATGACAAACTGAGAAGAAACACTGGCAAAAACTAAGAAAAATAAAAGCATTAATATTCTTAATAGAAAACGTTCTTATGAGTCAGTAGTGATAAGTACTCAAGCAGAAAGTAAGTGAAGGACATTAACATTTAATAAACAAAGTATGGATAGTTGCATGAAAAGATCATATTCAGCCTTATTAGTATATCAAGGAAATATTAAATAAAATATTTAAATGGTAACATTTTTTCCCCCTCAAATTGGTGTTGATGGAGGGTTGTAAATCGATATAACTTTTTTAAAAAGCTTTGGCCCTGTGAATCAAGCTTTTAAAAGTATTCATATACTTAGACCAAGGTTTTCTGTGGTAAAAATTTATTCTAAAAATCAGAGATATGGTATTTATTTTAGGTACAGAGATAGTCATCAGGATATTTCGCATTAAATTTAGGATGAATATAAAATGACATGGAGAAATGTTCATGATGTAATTAGAAAAAAGATGCAAAACCATATATATAAAATAGAATGACCCCATTATTATATAGGCATAAGACAGTATCTCTTAAAATTCTCTACCAAAGGACATATGTTACTGGAGTGGCCAGAGCTACTACAGTGAAGCACATGTGTGCTCTCAGATTTTTAAAAAAATTAGTTACGGACAGTGAAATCATAACACTCTTAGGTAAAAACGTTACCCTCTGTTTAATATCTAGAAGGTTGTGGCTTCTTGATAACTTGGGAGAGTTTCCACATCTAATGTATTACTTGCTCTTTTAGAGGGTTGGCCTATTTGTTCTACATGAGGCCGAGTTAATCCATATGGAGACTCTTCCGTGTGACTGAGCTCCGGCTCCCAGATTCCCTCAGACTAATTTCAAGATGTACCAGAGTCAACATCCAGGTCACTTCAGATGGCTGCTCAGTCGCACTGTTCAGCTTGGCGGAAATGAGAGATTGCTGCTTCACTAGACAGGATTATGCGGGAGTTTAAGGATTACTTTTTTCTTTAATAATCAGGCTAGGAAATGGAATTATTTCTTTGAAGGCTCCCTGTTCTGTAAAAAGTATAAACGTCTTTAGAAAGGAGTCTTCCATTTTGCTCCAGAACTCAGGGAGGTAGGAAAAATGTATGGAGAACCTTAAGGTATGCCTTAAGAAACCCACTGCATTGCTTACCATTGTACGTGGATAAAATTTGGTACCAGGTCATATGGAAAGCAAACAACAGCAGACTATCTTTTTAAAGACACCTTTTATTGATGGGTTTGAAAGGAGGATATATCTCCCTGCTGTAAAATGAGGTATTTGATTTTGAGATTTTCTGTTGACACTACCTATGATTTTTATGTTTTTCAGCTTTTTTAGGATAAAGGAAAAGGTGAATGTTTTCTGGTAATTAAGAGTAGAAACTTTTCTTTAATGAAATATTTTTAAATTTCAAAGAAATTGCCACCAAATATTTCTAGAATAAAGTGAGTAGTATTAGATATTGATTTACTTCTGAGTTGAATGGTTCTTAGGAAAGGCATTCAGTATTTATTATATTTTGGAGTTAATGAATGCCAACAGATAATTTAAATTCTTGGGCTCAGGACAAAATTGTTTAGGTGTTAAGAGATTATACATAATTCTGTTTCTCTTGTTTAAGCAGCGGGGGAAAAACTAGTGGCAATTTACAAATAGGGATTTATCGCACCATGTGGTAGGCGGCCTTTTAAAAACCTGCTTCACATCTGTCTGACTTCCTGTTTGTGAGCACTGAATGCTTTCCAGTAGGCTGGTTTGTAATGAACTGCATTTGAAGGTTTACTCTTTTAATATTTCTGTTTTGGGTCCTTTTGGACCAGTTCTAGCATATGAGAGCCGAGGTGAGATAAGAATTTGTCTCCCAGCTTATTTATATGTAGTTAATGTGTTATTTATCGAATACCCCTCATTTACTTCATCATTTTATGATATTGGTCTCAGCATGGTTGTGCAGGTGAGGAAAGAATTGGAAGCTTCAGGGGGATAGCAAGTCCCCAGTAAGATTTGTAAAATATTTGAAGGGGTGATGTGGGCAGATACTGGATTTGAGGATGAGTGTTGCAGAATTCTCTCACATGATCCAAACACAGTACAGTTGTGGCTTGAGTTTCATTCTTTTCAAATCTGGGCTTCATGTTGTGAGAATACACCTTACTTCATAGTCAAAGTTTCTTTTCTCATGCCAAGGCTGGGAGCTGTCCCTTTCATCCCCAGGAGAGAGTAGCCATGTAGGGGTGGTATGTGTGTGTGTGTGTGTGTGTGTGTGTGTGTGTGTGTGTGTGTGTGTGTGTGAAAGTGAAAGTGCCTAATAACCAACATTTGTTGCTGATAAAACTAATTTTCATGCTCGGTATATATGCCCCTTTGTTTTCATTATGATGGGTAGCTAGTTCTTGTTGCTGATAAATATTTCAGACACATTAAACACAAATGGTAAGTACAGAGTGCTTAGGTGTTTTTCATTTCTCAGGTAAAGGTAGCAATTTGCACATGTTCTGTTTTAATGACTCCTGGCCCCTCTGTTTCTCTGGTTAGTAATATCCGCTGTTTCAAGATTGATCAGCCTTCGGGAGGCGATGCATCTGGAGCCCCAGCTGTATGGAGCCATGGCTACACCGAAGCTTCAGGGGTGAAAAACAAGTAAGTGGGGTGAAACTTTGGAGTGAGAACCGCCGCCTGCCTCCCTGCTTTAGTGGGGTAGAAGCCCGGTGCTAGCACACACTTTCCCTGTGTCACATTTATTTCAGCATGTTTCCCCAGAGTGAGGCCACCTCATGACTTACGCTGGAACATTAGGCTAAGCCCTGCTTGGCATCACATACTCTCTCTTTGTGAGGATGTTGCTAGGATACGGTGTAACTGACACATTATATCTATGTGAGACTCCAGTGTTTGGAGAAGGCATAAGTATTGAAATGCATCCCTGCTCTTTTGAAAAGCCCCTTTATCTTTCTCTGAAGCCTGTTTACCAAGCAAAACAGGGATGGCATTAAAGGAGTAGAAGTAGCCTTGTTTGTCCATATTCGAGATCCCTTATGTCACTGACAGTCACTGTTTCTGTGGAGCGGTTTTTCACAGGCTAAATTAGCTTGTCGGGAGTTTGATGTCCTTTCCCTGTAATGTCAGCTGCTTGTCTTGCCATCAGGTCTTGTCCAGCTTAATTTCTCTTTCTTCCCTATTTTCACCAACCTTCCCTGTCTCAGATGCAGATGTTGATATCTTGAGAATTGTAATCCAGCTCTTCAGGCTTGCCTGCTTTTTATGAAGGAGTGCTGATAATCAGTACTAGAAAAGCAAAGGATCCTATAAATTAGAAAGGTCATAATTTAATTAGCTAAGGTGTAAGAACACAAAATATTGAGAGCCGGGGAAGAACAGGAAGTGGAGGAGGATCCCATAATAGCTAACAGCATTCAACCCTGGGCGCCCATTAGAATCAGTCAGGTGAGGAACTTTAGAGACCATTTTTCCAGCCTAGGCCCGTTAAATCAGAATGCTTTAAAATCTCCCCCAGGTGATTCTAGTGAGCATCAGGGATTGAGAACCGACTGCCTGGAATACCCTTCATGGAAAATAAAAGGTGGAATTGTGGTTGCCACGCTGACTGCTTTCCCTCGGGTCAGAAAACAGAATGAACTCGCATTGTGCGTCTGACTCACTGACCCTGTCCTCTTTCCCTGAGAGTGTGCTTTGGCATATTAGAGAAGACGTAGCCCCCATTTCAACGTCTCTGTTCCATTTGCCCCCCCAAAAAAGGCAGAATAACCAGTTGTGTCTGGTCTCTGACTGCTTATTTCTATGTACTTTGCACTGTATATCATTGTATTTGGGGGAGAGAGGAAGAAACTATACATTCTTTAGAGCAGTCAAAGTTCCTTCCTAGAGATCTTTCTTTTTTTAGATTAAAAGATCTTCTGTCTTACTTATAAACACCAGTATGTGAAACTGCTCTCTAATTCCAGAACACTGATGTGAACTCCAAGATTGGTTTTTAAACCTCTCTGGATATTAAAATGTATTATCTACTCATATATATTAATGAAGCAGTGACCAGTTAGGTATCTTTTCCTTCATAATTCCTCCTTCCACAATTCCTTTTAAAACATTTTTTTGCTATATTGAAGTGTAAGATAAACGGTAAGCATACAACTCGATGGATTGTCCTTAAGTGAACCAGCACCTAGATCGAAAAATAGAACATTACCAGCACCTCAGAAGTCCCATGCCATCCCTGGCCCTCACTTTATATTCCCTTGCTTTTTTACTCTTTGGTTTTGCCAGCAGAAGTTTCTCAAGAGTTTTCTTTTTGAATTGTGGATAAAGTAGATATATATGCAAGGAGCTTGCTGCTTTGAAGGAAGGAGAGAACTGCAGTTGTCCCTGCCCCCAAATCTCAATAGACATCTCTTCTCTTCTCTCCCTCCCACTTTCCCCTATGGGTACTGGTGCTGTGTTGCCTCCCTATCAGGTCATTTCAGATCCTTTGGGAAAATCCAAGCAGGGAGCTGCAATCCTATAATTTAGGTTCTTCTTCAGACTAAAAAACAAACAGGAAGCTTTGGCGGAAAAGAAAAATCACTACTGTACTTTTAAAACATGTTATTTTTTTCATACCCCTTGCCCCATTCTTTCTAGCAAGGGGAGCTTACAGAGGAAGACAGAATTATAAGATGATTTAATATTATATAATTAAATTTTACTTTGCCACTATTTGTCATATAACTAGGGATGACTTTTTTTTTCTTTAATAAATGGAGGCAAGAATTTCAAAGTACTGAGGTAAGAACCAGATTTCCTGGCTTTGAATCTGGGCTCTGTACTTTTTTGCTATATGACCTTGAGCAGTTACTCAATCTCTCTTTAGCTTACTTTCCTCATCAAAAATACTACTTGTCTTTATAGGGTTATTATAAGGATCCACTGATTACATACGTGAAGAACTTAGAATAACATGTGCCATATAGTAAACTCTGTTTAAATGTTAGTTCTTATTATCATTAATGATAATGATTATTACTATTGTTACTTATCCCCAAACTCCTTAGGATCAAGAATTATATTTTCAGGTTCATACCGCTGTTACCTAGCCATGATACATATTAGGTGCTTAATAACTTTTTTCTTTTCATTACTTTATATACAGTAAGAAGGTATAATTTATATTCAACAAAATTCACCCTGTTTAGTATACAGCTCTGCAAGGTTTGATGAAAGAGCCTGAGTTCTGCTCGGTGATGGTAATTGTGTAATCACCATTACAATCAAATTATAGAACAGTTCCTCAAAATTCCTCCATGCCCCTCTGTTGCAATTTCTTCTCCCCCCTCCCAGCCCCTGGCAACTCCTGATCTATTTTTTGTTCCATTAGTTTTGCCTTTTCTAGAGTGTCATATAAATGGAATTATACAGTATATAGCCTTCTCAGTCTAGCTTCTTTCACTTAGCATCATGCATTTTAGATTCATTTGTGATGTTGCATGTGTTGGCAATTTGTTCCTTGTTACTGCAGAGTATTATTCCATTGCATGAATATGTTACGGTTTGTTTATCCATACGCAACTTGAAGGATAAATTATTTAGATTGTTTCTATTTTTTAGCAAATACAAATAAAAATCCCATAAACATATAAACCTGCATACAGATTTTTGGGTGAACAAATGTTGGCATCTCTCTTGGGTGAATACCTATGAGAAGGATTGCTTGAGAGTTGTTATGATAAGTATATATTTAATTTTATAAGAAACTGCCAAACTCTTTCCCCAGGTGGCCGTACCATTTTGCACTCCCAGCAGCAATGAGTGAGACTTCTCGTTCCTCCACATCCTCACCAGTACTTATAAGATCAGGTGGTGTGGCAGTGGTGGTAGTGGTTTGGGTCATTCTAATAGTGATATTTCACTGTGGTTTTAATGTTTATTCCCCTAGTGACTAATGATTGCTGATCATCTTTTCACATGCTTATCATCCATACCTGTATCTTCTTTGTTGAGAATGTAATCTTTCACAATTAAATATGATGTTAAAGGTGTTTTTGTAGACTTCCTTTATCAAGTTAGAAAGTTCCCTTCTATTCCTAGTTTGCTAAGAGTTTTTATAATGTGTATCAGATTTTGTCATGGGCTTTTTCTGATCCATTGAGATGATCATATTTTTTCTCTCTTAGTCTGTTGAGGTAGTGAATTACATTGATTTTAAAACATCGTATCAGCATTTTCGGGAAAAATTCCCCTTGCTCATGATGTGTTACCCTTTTTTATAAGCTGCTGAATTCGGTTTTCTGGTAATTTGTTGAGCACGTCTGTATTCACAGATTAGCCTGTAGTTTTCTTTTCGTGTGGTGTCTATGTCTGGTTTTGGTATCAGGGTGATGCTGGCCTCATAGAATGAGTTGAGGAGTATTTCCTCTTCTTCAGTTTTCTGGAAGAGTTTGGAATTTATATTATTTCTTCCTTAAATGTTTGGTAGCATTTACTAATAAATCCCATCTGGGCCTGGAATTTTCTTTGGTTTATAACTAAACATACAATTTCTTTAATATAGGATTATCTCTTTCTTCTTGAATGAACTTTGGTAATTTATGTCTTTCAGAGAATTTATGCATTTTCATCTAGTTTTCAAATTTATTGGCATAAACTTGATCATAATATTCCATCATTTTCCTTTTAATGTGTATAGGATCTGTAGTGATGATGTCTCTCCCCTCCCTCATTCCTGATATATTTGTCATTTGTCTGTTTATCCTGATCAAATTGGTTTGAGGTTTATCAGTTTTATTAATATTCTCAAAGAACCAGCTTTTGGTTTCATTGATTTTTCTGTTGTTTTTCTGTTTTCTATTTCATTGACTTCTGCTTTTATTTTTATTATTTCCTTTCTGCTCACTTTGGGTTTGTTTTGCTCTTAATTTTCTAGCTTCTTAACGTAGAAGTTTAGGTCATTGATTTGGGCTTAAGGTATTAATATTCTATGCATTTAGATAAATATAGATAATATCTAATAATAGATAAATATTATTTATTAGATAAATATCCTTCTAAGCAATTTTTCCAATATGGTTAGAGGACATACTCTGAATCAGTTGAATTCTTTAAACTTACTGAGACATTTTCTGGGCCAGAATATGGTTTATCTTGGTAAATACTCTGTGTGCATTTGGAAAAAATCTTGGGTAGGGTATCATTTAGATCAAGTTGGTTGATAATGTTGTTCAAGTCTTAAATATCCTCACTGATTTTCTGTCTACCTTTCCATCAGTGACTGAGAGACTGTAACTATAGTTTTATCTGTTTCTCCTTGTAGTTCTCTCAGTTTTTGCTTCATGTATTTCCAAGCTCTGTTATTAGGTGCATAAACATTTAGAATGTTATAGCATTGTGACGAACTGACCCCTATAACATTATGAAATGACTCTTTGTTTCTATAATATTCTTTGTGCTGAAATATATTTTGTCTGATATTAATGTAGCTATTCCAGCTTTCTCTTGATTAGTGTTTAGCATAGTATAGTTGACCCTTGAACAACACGGGGGTCAAAAAACACAGTCAAAAATCCATGCGTAACTTTACATTCAGCCCTTTGTATCCGAGGTTCCACATCCGCAGATTTAACTAACCACAGATTGTGTAGTACTGTAGTAGTATTTAGAGGAAAAAAAATCAGCATATAAGTGGACCTGCACAGCTTAAACCCATATTGTTCAAGGGTCCACTGAATATCATTTTTTATCCTTTTGCTTTTAAGCTATTTGTCTCTTTATTTTTTTAATAAATCTATATTTTTTTCAGTAAGTGTATTTCATTTATTTATTTGTATGTTTATTTATTTATTTAGGCTGTGTTGTGTCTTCATTGCTGCATGGGCTTCTCTAGTTGCAGCGAGTGGGGGCTACTCTTTGTTGTGGTGCGCGGGTTTCTCATTGCGGTGGCTTCTCTTGTTGCAGAGCTCGGGCTGTAGAGCACAGGCTCAGTAGTTGTGGCACATGGGCTTAGTTGCCCCACGGCATGTGGGATCTTCCCAGATCAGGGATCGAACCCGTGTCCCCTGCATTGGCAGGCAGATTCTTAACCACTGTGCCACCAGGGAAGCCCCTGTCTCTTTATATTTAAAGTATATTTCTTACAGGCAGTATTTAGTTAAATCTTGCTTTTTTATACTTTCTGTCTTTTTGGGTGGTATTTAGACCATTTTTATATTTAATGAAATTATTGATATGGTTACGTTTAAATCTGCCAATTTACTAGTATTTGTTTTCTGCTTGTCTCATCTGTTCTTGATTCTCTCTTTCTCTTTTTCTTCATTCTTTTGGATTGAATATTTCTTATTCCATTTTATCTCCTTTATTCTTAATTAGTTCTACTTGTGTGTTTGTGGTTTGTTTAGGGTTTATAGCATAACCTTTACCTTATTAATTACAGTTGACCTTCAAGTAATATATCATTTCACATATAAGAACCTTATATTGTGTACTTCCATTTCCCCTCTCCTAGTCTTTGTGCTCTTGTTGTCATATGTTTTACTTCTACTTTTGTTATAAACCCCAGAATACATTGTTATAATTTTTACTTTAAGCAGTTATTCTAAAGTAGTGTTTCTCCACTTCAGTATTATTGACAATTTTGAGCCAGATAATTCTTTGTTGTTGTGGGGCAGGGGAAGGCGGGGGGGTGTCCTGTGCATTGTAGGATATTTAGCAGCACCCCTGGCCTCTACCCACTAGATGCCAATATCACCACCACTCCCAATCGTTGCAAGCCAAAATGTCTCCTGGGGGCAAAATTTCCCCCATTGAGAACCACTGTTCTAAAGTGATTTTTAAAATAAGAAAAAGAAAATGTTTATATTTACTCACCTATTTGTCATTTCCAATACACTTCATTCTTTTATCCAGATTTCCATCTGGTAGTATCATTTTCTTCTGTTTCATGTAGTTCCTTTTACATTTCTTGTAGGTTGTCTTTTATTTGTGCGCCTGAAAATGTCTTTTTTGCACCTTTACTTTTGAAAGCTATTCTCACTGGTTTAGAAATCCAGGTTGACAGTTTCTTCCTATCAGTACTTTAAAGATGTTGCTCCGCTGTCTTCTACATTGTTTCTGATGAGAGCTCTGCTGTCATTTGTCCTTTGTTCCTCTGTAGGATATGTTGTTCTCTACTCCCCAAACCCCACCTTTCCTGGTTTTCAGCAATTTGATTTTGATGTGCCTCAGTTAAGTTTTTTTACTTGCTTTTACTTACTGTTTGTTGAGCTTCTTGTATCTGTAGGTTATAGTTTTCATCAGATTTGAAATATTTCCATCCATTGATTCTTCAAAACATTTTTCTGTCTGTCTCTCTTCTGTTTTGAAGACTCTAATCCCCTGTGTGATGGGCTGCTTGAAGGCATCTCACCACTTACTGATGCCCTGGCTTTTAATATTTCCCCTAGTCTTTTATTCATTTTGGACAATTTTGGGGACACAGTTACAATTACTTGGAAACAGTCTGATTAAGTGGAGAGACTCTGCAGGCCTCTAGAGCTCCCTGTGCAGCTCTCCTCCCACCAGTATATACTTTTCCTAGTGTTTTAGTTGTTACTTCATTTTTGCTCCATGTGGAAGTTCTCCTTGATAAATGTTTTGTGAATGAATGTGAACATATGCATTCATAATCTGGTGTTATTTCCCATGCATGCCTCCTACTGTCTTTCTTTCACTACCATTTAAAAATAAAATCATCAGAAGAGAACAGTGGGGGAAAGCCATGAAGCATAAATATGTGCTTATCATTTTTCTTCACTCACAGAAATTAGTTGGTCTAAATTAGCTGGGGTTAGTTTACCTATTCTTAATCTATGTGGAGTCATGAAGAAAGAGACAAGACTGGATTAAGCAAATCTGAAAAAAACACAGTTGGGTTGGGCATGGAGAAGGAAAGATGAGTCAACTTAGCACAAAAGCATTCTTGTTTTGCAGGTTGTGTGTTGCAGCCCTGTCGGTGAATAACTTCCGTGACAACCGGGAGGCCCTGTATGGTGTATTTGATGGAGACCGGAATGTGGAGGTGCCCTACCTTCTCCAGTGTACCATGAGTGACATTTTGGCGGAAGAGCTGCAGAAAACAAAAAACGAAGAAGAATACATGGTCAATACGTTCATTGTTATGCAAAGGTAAAACTTAGAGCACCTGCCCTGTGTTTTCTTGCTCTTCTTTGAGTGTTTGCCATCTGGTTAGAAAAACAGGTGTCCAGTAAGCTCAAAGCCTGTTGTTGAATATGCGTTATTCAAGGTGCATTCAGGCGATTTGGTCTTGCCCAAGTATCGGGGCTGGACTGTGTTCTGTTTGAGACACACTGATGTTCAGACAACTTTGTTGGAGGCCGAGTCAGTGACAGGAATTCAGTTTCTCCTAGAACTGGTCGCATAGGCCTGTCGTGATTCCAGATTTTCACTAGATTGTTTACGACACACTCCCCTCACCCCAAATCATGTGAGCTCCAGACGCTCTTTAGACCTTCTGGCATGTGGATTACTCTGAAATGGACTATTTCCATCTCGGTTTGTTCCCCCTTATGAAACACTGTCACTGATTCAAGAAGTGCCAACCTTTGAGAACTTGAGATGGTCAAATTTTAGGCCAGGAGTTAAATCATTCTTCATATATTGATTTTCCCCCTTTATTACATGTTCAGACAGTGTTACCAGTAGAATCCTAGGCCGTTCCCTAGAGCTTCCGGTCACCGAGGAAGTTATGGAATGTTGTTTCTAACTCTGAGGGCTGCATGTTATGAGCATTCCCACATTCGAAGAATTGCTCGCCGTTTTGTCACTTTAAAGGCTTTGTAGGTTGTAAAGGAACTGCCGATTAATATTGTATTGCAAACACTTGGCTCTTTTGGGACCGGGAAGTGGAGAGTGCTCTAAAAGGTCATGGGAACAATGACTGTCTTTTCTCTTTCTCTCCCTTTTCCCTGCCTTGATAATCTGCCAGAGGAAGTATCTTTGCAACAGGAGTAGAAAAAGTGTCTGCTAAGGAATGCTGGTCCAGAGAAGCCTTGAAAGTTCCCCTAAGTCTTGAATACTCTGGAAGAGCTCAGTAGAGGCAAGCCCAGTGGGGTTCTTTGCTGCTCGACTCACCTGTCTTTCAGATTCTCAGTGGGCATGTGCAGTTAGTAACTGATGCTGATAACAGCTAATATTTCGTGAGCCCTTAATATATACTAGTCATTGTTCTAAGTACCTTAATGCCATAAGGTATAAGACAGGGACATCTATCTACACACCTATCTACTTTTCTGTGTTGACCACCATCTTGTTTTAGGAAAAAAGCAAACACATTTCATACAGACAGACACACATAACACACAGACACACACCCTTCACACACTCCTAAGCGGTCTATTTTTTTTTTCTTTTTTTTGCGGTACGTGGGCCTCTCACTGTTGTGGCCTCTCCCGTTGCAGAGCACAGGCTCCGGACGCGCAGGCTCAGCGGCCATGGCTCACGGGCCCAGCCGCTCCACGGCATGTGGGATCCTCCCGGACCGGGGCACGAACCCGCGTCCCCTGCATTGGCAGGCGGACTCTCAACCACTGTGCCACCAGGGAAGCCCGTGGTCTATAGACCCTCAAACACTGGATAAGAATTAAGAACTAAGAACGTCAAACTCTGATTACTAGCTGTACTTCTCACAAATACCATCCTAATTCTGGCTTTGCTGGGAGGAATCATTGTGCCTTTGACAGGAGGAAAGCAGTGCTGCCTTGGCAGGGCCTAAAGTCCAGTCTGGTCGTAGATGTGCAGGAGTTGGAGTTTAGAGACCCAGGTTGACAGCCCATCTCTAGGTCATTTGCTTGCCTTTTATTTTCCCTATTGGTTAACAGGATATGGGGTGGGTGGTGATCTTTTCAGTCCTCAGGAGAACTGTATGTTCTCTGTGCCTGACATCCTAATTTATATGAAGAGGCAGCCCTGGTTTCCATCGCTGGTGGTGCCCCTTGCCTAACCTAGACAGGGTCTGCCCTTGTAAACAGGGGAGTCTGTCCATCTTAACCTTCTGTACCACTCAGGATCCATCTGGGAGGCACTGCCATCTGTGGGGCTTCTGATAAGAGTTCTTAGCTCCTTTTGATTGTTGGAACTTGCAGGTGTCTTGTGTATTCAATACGTGTATGGACTGATGGTGAATAAAAGCACTTTGGAGCTTCATTACTAGAATGTCCTTTCTGTGAATATTCTAGAATAGACATCACTCATCTAGAAAGTCTGCCCGGTATAGGACAAGAACATGAATGGTCCAGTACTTGAAAGCATGTCCCAGCAAACATCGCAATAAAGAGAGAGGGTGGTCAGGTAATTCTGAAGTGTCAGTGGGTGTAGTGTGTTTACACCTGCTCCTGTTAAGTGGTCACTCCGGCTGTCCTCTCTCGGGAGCAGAGGGGATTTAGAGAGGGGCATGAAGAAAGAAGCGGTCGTTCCCGCTGTCTCTGGGGCACGCCGATGCGGGAGCGGCAGGCTGGATGCAGCAGGATAAGGGCTCCTTGATGCCACAGCAGCTCCTTGGGTCTTTTGTGGTGAAGTGACACCTGCCCCAGTTGTGAGCAGACACCGCTCCGTGTGTGTGTGTGTGCATGTGTGTGTGCATGCGTGCGTGCGTGTGTGTGTGTGTCAGATTCCACAGGCTCTTTTCCTGAGTTGAGCAGTGCCTGCTTTGGTGAAAGGGGCCTGGTGGAGCCCCAAGTTCTTTCCTCCTAGCCCCGTCCAGCGGTGCAGTCTGGCAAAACTACATGTGACGGGTGTGTGGGGGTTTTTACCCCGTCTCTTCGTTTTTCAGGAAGCTCGGAACTGCTGGGCAGAAACTTGGAGGTGCTGCTGTCCTTTGTCATGTCAAGCATGACCCTGTGGACCCAGGAGGACCCTTCACCTTGACCTCTGCTAACGTGGGCAAGTGCCAAACGGTTCTCTGTCGGAATGGGAAGCCGCTGCCTCTGTCCAGATCATATGTTATGAGCTGTGAGGAAGAACTGAAGAGAATCAGGCGGCACAAGGCCATTGTCACGGAGGTGAGGAAGAGCGACTTTCCTCGGGGGGGGGGTGGGGGGGGCAGGGCCAGGGTCATGGCAGAATCAGCCAGGGAGCATTTCCCTCCAGAGAACATTCTTTAAGCACTGAAGTTGGCTTAAAGTTAAAATTCCAAATCCGGAGTATCACAAAGCAAACTCTGTGTGTGATGTGTCTGAAGACATTGTAATATACAGAGTGATACGGTGGTTACCGGCGGCCTCTCCGCACCGAGGGCTGTGCCTCGGTACCGTCTCAGCCTCACAGCCGCTCTTCGGAGGCACTTCGGCGGGGGCTGACGCCTCCAGCCCTGAAGTCACGCCGCTGGCCCTCCCGGCCTAGATCTGCTGCCTGCGGGCTACGACCTTTAAACCTTGAAGCCTCAGACTCCTCCTCCGTAAAGTGGGCACAGCAGTGTATCTGTCGTGTCGTTCGAGGCTAGTGTGCGTATCCGTGTAAACGTAACTAGTAGTTACTTTGGTTCGTGCCTCCTGCTCCACTCGGGTGAGGCAGGGAGTGGTTCTCACCCAGGGGCCATTTCCCCGCAACGGGACACTTGCTAACGTCCGAGGGCGCTGTTGTTGTCACAACGGAAGTGCTTGGGGCGTGTAGCAGGTAGAAGCTAGGGATGCTGCCAAGCATCCCACGGTGCGCAGGACAGCCCCTCAGCAAAGACTGATTTGGCCCAGAATGTCGAGCGCCGCTGTTGAGAAACACTGGTGCCAGTCTTCATTGCAGGAGAGTCCCTGTAGCGCAGCTTCCGAAAGGGGCTGGAGGGATTGTGCTCCGCTCACTAGCTCATCCTCCAGGGTGGGTCGCCTGCTGCGCGCCTGAAACGTGATGTGGCTACAGACGTGATCCCCGGAGACACACGTCTGCCCCCGGGAGGTGTCCAGTCTTGTGCATAAAACCCCTGGAAGCATGTGTAGCTCGGGTAGACGGCGGTGAGCGTTTGCAGTTCAGTAGAGGACTGCGACTCCCGGTAGGCTTTGACGAGGCCCGTGAGAAAGATAGAGACTCGGGAGCCACCACGAGGGTCTGGCAAAGGAGGCCGCCTGTAGATTCTAGTTCCCTGCTTGTTCTAAGAGCAGAGAGGATTAAAATGGATGCTAGACGGTCTCAGATGGGATTGAATGAAATTATTAAATATATTGAATTAAAGCGTTCAACATGACACGATGCAAAGATCAACCATTTTCTGCTACGTAAATGCGTCACCGTTGGTGCTTCAGAGGTTTTCTCCTGCGTTCTCTGCCTCCCCCTTCCTCGCTTTGTCTGTATCGCTGCGTTGGTTTTCCTGAATTTCCCTGCCTTGAGGTATGCGCCCCCGAAACACACACACGGAGACAAAATCATTGATCCTGATGTGGTGAGATCTTAAAGGGTTGGGCAGAACAGCAAGGGTAATTTTTGCCAAATTCCACATTTTGGGGAAGAACAAATATATTAGGAGAATTAAGAGAGTTGAAAATTGTGCTTGAAGCCCCGCTTTAGTAATTTTACTTCGAATAGTGCTGCCTGCTCGTATGCGTGGCGGGATTGTCTGCGGAGCTGGGGGACATACTCCCAAATGAAGGAACGTGGTAGGGTTGGGAAGGGAATGGGTATTCTGCGGAAGAAACACTTGCTTCGAGGGAGATGGTTAGACCATCACTATTCCCTCGTCCCAGACACACATAAAAGTTGTCCTGATGGAGCCTCCTCTGGAAAAGGTGTTAAAAATAGGGGCATGTAGAGGCACGTCCTAGACCCAAGAACCTCAAACTTGAAGAATAAAGAACCGAGCAGGTACACCCTGGGGTTATCTCCCCTCCTCTCCTCCAGCTTCAGAGTAAAGGCTTTTTATTGGCAAGTGGTCTGAAACTTTGGTTCGTGGTTTAAGTGGCGTGAACTCAGCTGGACGGAAGCAGGAGACTTTGTCATCTCCATTTGCTGCCAGGAAAGCGAGTTCAGGGAAGCGGTAGGAGCTGGCACTTCTCCTTAAGCATCTACCTCTCCAGACGTGATCAGTCGTACCCAGCTAGTCACCCCAAGATTTCCCCACCAATTGTTTTTAACCTTCTTACGTTTAAAACAGTGCCTCTCCCCTCACTTCTGGACCTTCAGACATTCCCGCCCCTGAAGGTTGATGTGCTTCGGGGAGTGACCTAAGATTCCGGGCAGTTATCTGGAACGCACCCGCCTCGGGGGCTGCTCGGCACTGGCTCAGTCAGCAAGACTCTTCCTCTCGGGACCCCCGTGGGTTCCAGGAGGCGCCAGTCAGCCATGTTGCTGTGTCAGATGATGGTCTGCTTTGGAGATAGACGGGTCCCAATAAAGGGCGTAACCGAGCTACTTTCCATTTGTCCCTCCTGCTTCTTACCCGCCCCGGGCTTCTGCCCCAGGGTTCTGATGACAGGCGGACATGAACCACTCACAGGAGGGTGGGCAGCCCCTCCCCCTGTGGACCGCGTGTCACGCTCCGGTGGTCCCCCAGGCAGGAGGCCCCAGGGAAGCCGCACGTCGCCCCGCGTGCTCCGTGGTAACGTCTGTTTGGAAACCCCTCTTCTTCCAGGATGGCAAAGTGAACGGAGTGACCGAGTCCACGCGCATCCTGGGCTACACGTTCCTGCACCCCAGCGTGGTGCCCCGCCCCCACGTGCAGTCCGTGGCCCTGACCCCGCAGGACGAGTTCTTCATCCTGGGCAGCAAGGGCCTGTGGGACAGCCTGTCCGTCGAGGAGGCCGTGGGGGCCGTGCGCAACGTCCCCGACGCCCTGGCCGCCGCCAAGAAGCTGTGCACGCTGGCGCAGAGCTACGGCTGCCGCGACAGCGTCAGCGCCGTGGTGGTGCAGCTCAGCGTCCCCGAGGACAGCTTCTGCTGCTGCGAGCTGGGCGCCGGCGGGCCCGTGCCGCCGCCCAGCCCCGGCACCTTCCCGCCCTCCGTCAGCATGGCCATCAAGGAGCGGCCCGCCGACGGGCTGGGCGTGCCGTCGTCCAGCAGCGGCCTGGCCTCGGAGATGAGCAGCGAGCTCTCCACGTCCGAGATGAGCAGCGAGGTGGGGTCCACGGCCTCGGACGAGCCCCCGCCGGGCGCCCTGAGCGAGAGCAGCCCCGCCTGCCCCAGCGAGCCGCGCTGCTCGCTGCACCCCGCCTGCCCGTCCAGCTCCTTCCAGCGCCAGCTGTCCAGCGCCACTTTCTCCAGCGCCTTCTCCGACAACGGCCTCGACAGCGATGACGAAGAGCCCATCGAGGGCGTCTTCACCAACGGCAGCCGGGTGGAGGTGGAGGTGGACATCCACTGCGGCCGCGCCAAGGAGAAGGAGAGGCAGCAGCCCCTGCTGCAGCTGCCGGCCGAGGCCAGCGACGAGGGCATCGTCATCAGCGCCACCGAGGACGAGCCGGCCCTGCCCCGGAGGGCGGACTGTGCGGCCGTGGGGACCATGGGGCGCCGGAGGGCTAACGGCTCCGTGGCGCCCCAGGAACGGAGCCACAACGTGATAGAGGTGGCCACGGACGCGCCTCTCCGCAAGCCGGGGGGCTATTTCGCAGCCCCGGCTCAGCCGGATCCTGACGATCAGTTCATCATTCCCCCGGAGCTGGAGGAGGAGGTCAAAGAGATCATGAAACACCAGCAGCCGCTGCCGCTGCCGCCGCCGCCCGCACAGCTCCACGTGCAGCCGCCGCCGCGGCCGTGCCCGGTGGACCAGCTGCCAGACTGCTGTGACACACCGCTCTGACCCACCCGCGCGCTGCTTAAAAATAAACTAACCAACAAAGGCTGAGTTGCCAGAGCCTCCCAGGCTCCCGTTAAACCAGGGGTTTTACTCCACGCCCTTCTCCCAGACGCTTTCCCAGCCTGTCTTTGCAGCCAGTCTGTACGTTTCCCTTCTGTTGGTCATTTTTAAAAATAATTACCACTTTTCTTCTCGTGATGCTGTACCAATATGATTTAAATTTGTTAACTTCTTCCCCTAACATATCAGATGTGTAAAGACAAAGAACAAAAGGTTTAATATATTACAGAGAAACGGTTAATGATAATGTAACACTTTTTAAAGTGGCTTTGTGTTGTTTTGTTTGTCTGGAAGGCAGGGCAGGTTGCCAGTGCTAAATGATTTAATAATACTGTAATTCTGTATTTCTTTGCAGGGGGTGGGGGGGAAGCCTTTTTTTTTTTGTCTTGAAAATGATAGACATTTGTAGAATATGGAGACTAACTCCTAGGAGTTGCTTTACTCTGTCAGGTGACCTAAGTCACTGGGATTCACTAATTTTCTCTGAGAGAACAGTTGATTGAAAAATTTCTATTGTAAATAGCTCAGTGTTGTATAGTGATGCTTCACATGTTTTGTAGTTTGGGCATAAGGGACTAAACAACTGACTTCCCTCCCCTCCCCCTCTGACACCCCTTCCCGCCCACACCCCCTTTTCCCCCCACCTTTTTAATTCATTGAATTATGAGCCTGAGCATTGCTGAGAGCATTGCTGTTCAAATAAGGTGGACCATAGGCCACTGGAAACGAACCTGCACCCGAGGGGGCCTCGGACCCTTTTTCTTCCTCTCCTGTTCCCACCCAGCCTCTTTTGCAGACACTTTTTAATTGTGTTCCTTACTGCTGCCACAATCAGCATGATTGTATAGAATCCAGTTAGATCATTTACATACCAAGAGTTATATTAAAGCAGAATGCACAAATGAACATGTCATTTTTGTTATAATAAATATAAAATTTACAAGTATTGGACCCATCTGCTTTTGTCTCAAGAGCCAGATGTGTCTTGCAGATGATCACACCCAGCTTGGGTTTGGAATGAATGCATGTAACTTTGGGGTCATCAGATATTTCCGACTTTGATTTTTTTTTTGAAGGGAAAATACCCAACAGGTTAACCTACATTGAACGAACGTAGTGAAATCAACCCTGTGGTTAACAATACACATAGCTGGTCTTACAGCCTTTCTATTTCTTCTTGTTATTGTGTAGGGTAGATGGTAAAAGGGGAACAGATGAGGTTGCATAGAGGAGATCCCTGGAAAACTCCCACAAAGCCAAGTTGGTTTCCAGTTCTCTCAAGGCCCCCTCAATCACCTGAACGTGTTAATAGATCTTTTTATAAAAATTGGGGTATAGTTGATGAACAATGTACACCGGAGCTGGTTGCCTCGCTCTGTACCCCTAGCAGAAATAATGTCAGTGCACTGGGTCCACTAGCAGATCCCGTATTCCTGGCTGACTTACTGGCCCCATTTACAGACTCTAGTGCCCTACCCCTCCCCGCCGACCCTGCATCTTGTGAACCATGTTTTGGAGATGCTGTGGGTCTTCTCTCTTGTCCCATGTGGACCAGCTTCCCAGGTAGAATGGTTTTCCTTCTTCAGATCTGCCCTCCAGTGGTACCTGGCTGGTTCAGTGACAGGACATGGCAACTCGTCTTTCTTGTAGACTCAGTAATGGGCTGTCCGTCCCCTCGCTGGGTGGCCAGATCAGAGGACCCCCCCCCCTTGTCTTGGTGACGTCCGTTCTTCATTCCGTGTGAGGCTACTTGTACACTGTGTACTTTGAAAACCACTAAGGCTGTGGAAGAAGATTGAGTTCCTCTCAGCCCATAAGGGACCCAGTGACCAAGGGACTAGACTGCCCAAGCCCAGGCAGAGCTCTCTGCTCTAGAGCCGGAGCAGAACCATCCGAGGGTCCCTGCGCCCAGCCCCACTCAGCAGCACCTTGCCGCCCTGTCGCCCCTCTGCTCCAGGTGGATCGGAGCAGACTTGGAAGGCTCTGGGTTTCACCCCAGTGCCGTAGTCACTACAGAAGATCCGGGCTGGCTCTCCGACCTCCTCGGTGCTTAACTCCCCTGTGGACAGGGCTCACCCGTTGCCTGGAGTGGGGCCTCTGCCCAGACGGTCAGTGCGGATCCGATTCCACGGCAGCTCCCTTCCAGAGGAGCCAACACTCCTGCCCCGAGCATGGCCAACAGGGGCGGCAGTAATCTGAGGGGTCCACGATGGGTCCCACAGCAGCTGCTTGTGCCAGGGGCAGCTGCTGGGACCAGCAAGTCCCAAGTGGGGGCTCACCTCACGTCCTAACGTGTGTGGCTGACTGGGAGAAGGGGCACAGGCTTGGCGCTGCTGTTTTCCTAAGGCCGCCAGTTCACTGCTTGCTCGCTTCTCAGTTTCTTAGACCATTAAGTCACATTGAGCACATGCCGCATATAAGGCACTGTGGAGATAAAGGGCAAAACTTTGCCCTTTGGGAGCTTGGGATAAATAGGCATGTGGGTGAAAGGTAAGAGATGCGCACATATTAAACGGCTTAAAGACGAGGAGACCTACTACTAGGCCTCCTTGCTCTCGCCTAGGAGCCTCCCAGTTATTGCCTGAGGAGGAGTTTCTTTTCACTTCTGCTCAGCAAGGTAGCATCTAATAATGTATGCAGAACTGCTTATAAAACCGTCAAGTGCTTAATTGAAGATTCCTCAAAGCCACGGGATCTCCGGGGTGAGCATGAGGGGAAAGGGCATCCCCCAGCCCCGCCCCACACCGTCCTTCCTGCTGGGAAGGCCAGCGATTTGGGAAACGGCTGGCGGGTGGGTGGGTTAAGAGGCTGGAAGCCCTGACGGGGCTCGCAGCCTTGCTAATAGACTCAGAGCTCCCTACCGAGGGCCCTGGAAGTTGCTTGGTGTTGGATCAGGCACAGGCTGCCACGTGTGTGTCCCGGGAATAGTGGCTTTCCGGAGGGCACCAGGGCCAGGCTCAGGAGCCCCGACTCCCAATCTGACCTGGTTTCTCTAGATTGCTTTTGTCACAGCACCACCTGCTGGTGAGATTAGATTTGGGGTGGAAATGGGCATAACCCTTGGTCTTTCTCCTGCCTCTCTTCCAAAAGAAACAAAGTTTCAGTTACTTTCACTCCTAGACCCCTGACAGAATGCAATCTCCAGCACTATTAAGTAGTCCGAGAAAGCGCGGTGAACGTATTAGGGACACTGACGTGCAGACATCTCAAGATGTGTAGCCGGAATCAAAGCGTCGACCTGGGAGAGAGGAAGTCAGTCTCCAACATCCATCTAATTCTCCATTCCCCATAGGGAAAAAGAAATAAAAACCCCTAATACGCCTTGGATCTAATAGGACAACATCAGCCCATTGCCGGCACTGACCAACGGGGAGAAGGAACAATTCCCATGCGAACACTCATCAGAAGGCACTTGGAATTCACTCTGACACGTCAGGAAACAGAATTTTTGTACAGTGTGGGGTTGTGGTATCTGCCCTCCCTTCCTCCCAAGTGATCAAACCACGTAATTTGTAGATAGTAAAGCCTTATGTAAGTGGGAGTATTGTCACTGTTGTAAGTAAAGAACTAAGGGTGGTCAGATAGAAAATAATTGCGAACACAGCAAAAGTCTTTTTTAAAATTTAAAAACTCCCAGAGAGGAAAAAAAAAAACACAAAAACTCCTAGGAAACATCTGTTGGAACTGTTACAGGAGGGAGGGGTGATGTCATGGTAGAAAAAATAGGCTTTCCTCATTTCTTGCCATTGAATTTCATTTTCTTTCAGTTCATCCCCCCGAAATGCATTTTGTGCAAACGGCTCTGTGCAAACTTTATTTCCCTATTGTTGTTCACCTGTTGTGAACTGATTCCTATTGCTGTGTCTTTGAAAGATGGCTCTCAAGGCTGTCCCCTCACCCCACCCTTACCAAAATCACAACCAAGTTCAGACTTAGCTTGGCAGATCCACTGCTCTGATCAGTAACAAAGCAGGAACTACCCCTAGCAGACGAGGCTTTGGGCAAGTGATAGAAAGCAAGCTCCATAGCCAACCTCACACCCACCCGATCCACCATGTCCATTCACGCCACGCGTTTAGGAAGCACCAGCCAGAGCCGCCACTGTGCTCAGCTCCGGGTCCCCTGCCCAGGACCACAAATGCAGCGGGGGCTTGCTTGCCACGGTGGCTGTGCTGACCTCCTGAGGTCTTGGTCTCAGCCAGGTGAGGGCAGACTACAGGCCCTACATGTTGCCCCCTGCCTTCTAGAAGACTAAGGTTGAACCCTGACAGGAGGAAAGGGGCCAAGGGGTCCCTGAGGCCGCCTTCCGCTTTTCAGGCTGTGTGGTAAAGTAGAAAGCCACGCTGTCCCCTGCCCTGAATTTAAGGACCCATAAACAAGTGCTGCTTTTTGTTGGGCTCCATTTCATTAGTCCTTTCATTTTCTTCTAAATCAGAAACACAACGTTCTATCCTGTTCAAAGGGGGAAATGGCAGAACACGTGGAGAATTTTCTCCCGTCTGCTTATGACTAGAACCTTCTCTCATTGTCATTCCTCTCTTCTTCTAAAGCCGTGGAAGTAAAACTGGCTTCAGACTGAAATTTCAAGTACTTTCTAGTCATTACTATTTCTTAGGTCTTATTCCAATAAACTGAACTTCCCCCTAATTCCTAATCTTATGTATTGGAAGAAGGTTGAAATGGCAACTAAGATCATTTTCTCAAATGGTGCAACTCCAGCTGTTGCCTTTTCCTGAACTCATTTACAGGTCATTTGCCTTTCTGAGTCTTTAAGAAAACTGCTTTGCAGTTAACATTTGGAGGCTCTTTTTTTTTTTTGATGTGGACCATTTTTAAAGTCTTTATTGAACTTGTTACAATATTGCTTTTGTTTTATGGTTTGGTTTTTTTGGCCCCGAGGCATGTGGGATCTTAGCTTCCCAACCAGGAATGGAACCCGCACCCCCTGCATTGGAAAGCGAAGTCTTAACCACCGGACCACCAGGGAAGTCCCATTTGGAGGTTCTTAAGTCAGTTTTCCACTTAACAGAAATTGATTGCCCTGTAAGCCAGGAATAAATCATGCACGCAAAATAAAGTCTTTTGTTTGTTTGATGGTCTACAATGCATCTTGAGAACTACTCAAATACTCCTTTTCCTAGAGCGTTTCAGTAGGTTAAAGATAGTTCATTGAAATGTGGCCCAGCCCTGCTTATCCTAAGCACCATCAATCACCCACTTTTTCCTCAGGAGCTGAAACCACCATCTCTCACAGGTACACCCACAGGACTTTTTTCCTGGAAACCTCACTGGACATGTATTTCAATGCCGTCTGCATATAATTTGCATATACCCTTCATAGAAACATTTTTGAGTCCTCCAGCTTTCAAATTTAAAATCTCATCATGATACTCCTTAGATTACAACGTGTTGGGTTTTGTCTTCACTCCTTTTCTGTTACCAACACATGTTCTAAGGGATGAGACGCTGCGTATTGGGGAAAGAAAGGGCCGAGGGCAGGAAAACCCAAGCCCACCTGTGTGACCACAGTGGTGCCTCTCCTGTCCATTTCCATCCAGTCTGAGCATCGTGGGGCAGGAATGATCTCGAAGGTTCACCCAGTGCCCACTTCTAGGCAGAATCCAAACTGTTGCTCTGCTGAGTGGAATTTTGTTTTTTCCAAAGATAGAGGCTCTCTAACCTCCTTCATAAGCTGTTGACCACATAACAGGCAGAAGTTGAGTCCCCACTCTGTGCAGAAGTGCCGGGGTGAGCAGAGCACAGCGAGAGGCCCACAAGGATGAAAAACAAAGCACATTTAAAAAGATAACGCCACTGGACTCCCCTGGTGGTGCAGTGGTTAAGAATCCGCCTCCCAATGCAGGGGACACGGGTTCGTGCCCTGGTCCGGGAGGATCCCACATGCCGCGGAGCAACTAAGCCCGTGCGCCACCACTACTGAGCCTGCGCTCTAGAGCCCGTGCGCCACAACTACTGAAGCCCGCGCCCCTAGAGCCCGTGCTCCCCAACAAGAGAAGCCACCGCAGTGAGAAGCCCGTGCACCGCAACGAAGAGTAGCCCCCGCTCGCTGCAACTAGAGAAAGCCTGTACGCTGCAACGAAGACCCAACGCAGCTAAAAAAAAATAAATTTTTAAAAAAGATGACGCTACTACTGCAGAGACCCACATAACCAAGAATGCAGGGAGACGGGGTGGGTCTCCAGGTCTGAGATGGCCAAGGGCCAACCCCAGGCTCGGAATTCTCTTTAAATCCCAGCTCCGCAGGGCGCTCACTGAGATCCAGCACTGTGAGGGGTCCTTCCGGTCCACCAGCGGCCTTCAAACGTTTCTGTCGTGACTTCCGGGGGGATGATACTGACTTCCCACCTGCAATGAACAAGGAAGGGGGAAGGGCCCACCTGCCGCCAGCTGCTCCTCATTAACGCCCAGCTCGGATTCCTTCCTGCAATGGAAAGCCAGTGATAACTTTGACCGCTTCTACCCTAGGAGCCTTGCCACAAACAGAGCCTCTTCCAAGTGTGCTGAGCGCAGAGGGTGCAAGGCTAGAGCAGACGGACCCCGGGCCGGCTTTTCCAGAGCTGTGAAGGCTCAAACTCTTGGGACGGAAAAGACAGAAAGACCAATGCTCCTTTGCTCTGCCCATTAAACACCATCAAAACCATTTCCTAGCTGTTTTTCTCCAATAGGCAGGGTTTTATTTTGAGCAACTCTGAATTCTACACACCTGTGGCAGATGGACACAGCAGTCGCCTCTAGCAACGCTGACCTCAGAGGTCCCTCTGCTTCACGTTTAATTGCTTTTCTGCAACCCAGCCCCTGGTACCACACCTGAGATACATCACTCCCATTTGTTTAAAAAAAAACCAAAATGTTTGCAGCCTTTCCCCCCCCGAGGATGGGCCTCACGCACCTGTGGAGGCACAAGGCTCTCCACATCCAGGGGTGAAGATGGGTCCCTTGGCCTCCACTGGGAATCGCTGCCTTGCTACTTTAGCGGGGCTTCTGCTAGAAGCCACCTCAAGATGTCCAAGCGCCTGTCCTTGAGATGAGTCCAGCCCTCCCCCTTTTCGCGTCCAGCTGGGCCAGAAATAAAACCACTGGTTCATGCAGATGGGCGCCCTGCCTAATGTTTGCAACTTCCAGCCGCCTCCATCCCTTCGGTCCCGGCCTCCGCCCCTCGCCCCTCCCCCCTCCTCCCAGCCATTCAGAGGCCCGGTCTGGCTGCTGCTCACCACGCTTACCGTGGCGGGAGGGAGGACGGCGCTGGACGTTGCAGCAGCTTCCACAGCAGATCCCTGCCTTGTTCAACCTCTCCGCTTTGGCCCCCAGCGCTCTTGCTTGGCCTTTGGGCCGGCTATAACTGCTGCTTCTCCGCCACATTTTGCAGGCTCTTCTGCCAGATCCTAAGAGTTGGGTTCCGCGCTCCTCCCTTCGCCTCTCGCTCTCACTCGAGGCTCGTCCTGGGTGCGCTCATCGTCCCCCCCGCCCACCCATGTCCACACCGCCTCCTGGACACCTCCCTCGCAGGACTCAGGCGCCACAAACCCAACTTACCTCAAACCTGCACCTCCTTGCAAGCCCGACGCTGGCAGAACCTGTCATCGGTCACCAAGTGCTGTCATTTCTACTTCTTAAACCCTCCTGGTAGAGGAGATGGACAATGAATAAGCAAATCTTTAAAAATGAACATGATTATTTCAGATGTAAAAAAAAATGTGAAGAAAACGGAAGAGGAAAATGGAATCAAGAATGATATTTGACCTAAAACCTGATGAAAAGAAGACAATTAGGATCTGGAGGCAGAGAATTTCAAGCAGAGGAAACTGCAAGGTCAAAGCCCCGGGGTGGAGACCGCCGAGTGTTGGGATATTAGGGGAGTGGCCCTTATATGCTTCCCTCTTCTTGCCTCGGCTCTGAACCAAAGGCGAAATAAGACAGCAATAAGCAGAAGGGGCAGAAAGGTCACCTTTACTGCTTAACGCAGACAATGGAGAATACGGGCTGTGTCACTGGGTGAGAGGGCTTCCGACTACGAAAACCCCTCAGCAGTCAGCCGCTCCCCAGCCCCGCTAGGCGGAGGCGGAAGCCCTCAGTGTTCTGGGGCAGAGAGCGCCCCCTGGAGGCGGGGAGGAAGCTGAGAACGCGGCTCCCGACGGGGCGGGGCGCAGGCTGCGCATGCTCAGTGTGTCCTCTCAGACTCCGGCGAGCGAGTGCTGGCGCCGACCCAGGGCCGGAGGGTGTGAGTCTAGGCCGCAGACCTCGCCCAAGGCGGGGGGATGAGAGAAGATGTTGTCTTCCAGGAGGTTGGCGCAAGGCAGGTGCTTACTAAACAGTTTCTCAAGGGTCCTCACGCTCAGGCGCCGTGCCCTCGGCCTGAGCCCTCCAGCTCCCGACGCGCAGCTGTGCGCCTCGCGCCGCGGCCTCTGGGCCCCATCCCTGCATTTCCTGTGCGTTGCCGCAAATGCCCACCCAGTAATGGACGAAAATCCCAGTGCGCCTGATTTCAAACATTTGGAAACTGCCTCCTGTAAGTCCTCTCACACTGGTCACGCTTGGGGTACGGGTTTTTTTGGTTGGGAATTTTCGGCCCCAGCGCTGTGTCCCTGAGTCACTCGGGACTGGCCTGGGTGGCTTTTGAGCAGTACAGGGACTCGGCCTTTACTGCACAGGGAGTCCCTCTTCCCCAGGCCCCCAGACTGAGGTGTGTGGGCGGCGGCGGGGAGCGGAGAATCACCGGAAGTTCAGCATTATCACCCAGTCTCCCCAAGAGACTCCCAGGAGGTCCGCCCGGGCTCTGGGTGTGGGAGCCGCCGACTTCCGCCCGGCCCCGGGGACATGAGGGCAGGAGGGAAGAGCTTTTTAAGCTAGGGCCGAAATCCAGCCTTCCTCTGGGTGGCTTTGGGCGTGGGGATTCATTTATTTCCGTCTCTGCTTCTGTTTTGCAGCGCTTTTACCCAGGGTTGTGAGAAAGAAATTCAAGGGTGCCCGCCGTGGTCATCTCTCTGACGGAGTGAGAACCAGAGCTAACTGTGAGTTACTGATACTCAGCAAAATGTTACTTTCTTCCTTGGATTGATGAACCTGACTCGTGTTAATTCAGCTATTGGCAACAGCTGCAAGGTTGCGCCGGGCGCTGCGGTTTCGCTGGTCTAAAGAGATTCCCTTCCTTTCTGTGCGGAGAGACCCCTCCCCTGTTTGAGTCCTGTTGTTGGCCCTTCAAGCGGCACCGTGTTGGCATAGGTATGAGGTGGAACCCTTTTCAGCTGTTGGGTGGACTAGACATTGGCTGCATCCCCAAATTTCCTCCGGTTCAACTTAATAGAGTTCCTTGGCTCTGTGAGAGATGCCTGGTGAGCTGCTTCCACCCACCCACTCCAGGGTCCCCTGCCCAGGGTGTGTTTGTGAATTTCCTGGGGACGGATGACTTTGGCCGTGGTTAGGCATTCCCCTGTATCTCTCTATTTTAAATTGCTTATTTGGCCCAGGACAGGCCATTTCACATCCTCCGTGATCAATAAATATTAAGTAAATTATCCAAAACCAGGTGGAAACCGCAGTCTGAATAATGAGCTGATTTATGCCTTTAATGAATCTCAGCCATTGTCACCACGGCGAGCAGCATTGGGTGATGGCTGCTCTCTTGTCATTCTTCACATGACATGAGCCGAAGACAGCTAGGAACAGGCGCCGTTCGGGGGTTTGCTCAGGGAGCAGGACTTTTCCCAGCAGATGAATTGCTTGTGGCCTGGTTGCATAAGATTCCACTGGGACCGCTGCCGGGCCCCAGGGGAAGGTGTGTGGACAGAGCTGGCGCCAGAGGGACACCAGCACAAAGCCTTGTGAGGAGGTGCATTTCTGGCCAGTGCCAGCCGGGGAGGGAGCATGGAGGACAGTGTGGTCCCCCCAGGGGCATGTGTTCAGCCCTGGGATGCGCCAGAGGAACCACTGGGTGTGTGAAGAAAATACTAGAACTTCCCTTTTTGTTTGTTTGCATTTCTGAAAGTTTTGAGAGTTAAATTCATACACGGCTTTAAAGAAGTGTCGGACACTTGCTTTACTTTAGTGTTTGGCTTAATCTTGACAATAGCCCTGGCAGGTGAAGACTGTTAAAATCTTCATTTGCACAGGAAGCTGAGGCTCAGAGGGTTCCAAGGATCAGCCCCAGGTCAGGTCACCACCAGGAGGTGTCAGAGCAGCCTGGCTGGCTCCCAACTGTCTCTTGTCACCATTTTTTAACCAGTTCGTGGATGAGACCATCTTCACCATGTGGTACATGTATGTAATGTATTAATACACACGCGCACGCACAAGCACACACACGCATACTGCAGGCTGCACCTTTGTTTTTCTCTGAGAAGTAAAAGTTTGAAACCCCTGAGACCGAGCCCTCTGTGAGAGTAAGAGCCAGGTGCGTCCTGGCTCTGACCCAACAGTGGGAATTCAGGCAAGTCCCTTGGGCTGTGGGGGCCTCAGTTTGTAACAGGAAGGCTGTGGATACAGCAACCTTGGGTCCTTTCCAGCTCTGTCATTCACTGCTCCTAGGACAGCACTATGGCAGGACATTAATACCCCCCTGATTAATCCTTAATCAAACAAAAGTTTGAGTTAGGGCAAGTAGCAGTTTTCCATTGCATTTAACTGCCTGTCTCACTGGGAGTGCTTCAGGGATCGTCAGCACTTTGGATAGTTTGGGACCTTTTCATGCTAGATGGATCTGATCTTGCAAAATTTAGCTTAAAAAGACAAGGAAGAGGGCTTTGGGTTTTTTTGTTTTTGTTTTTGTTGGGTTTCTTCAGGGAGGGGGGTGTCTGTGGATCTATCACTAGACAGAATTGTGTTCTTGCTGCCTTAGTGAAAAGGGACTGCCCAGGAGAGCAAGGGGGCAGGCTGGTCTGTACTTGGGGAGGATCCAGGATGTCACAAACCAGATGACAGCATGGGAGAGGTCTCATGACTGCAAAAGGAAAGATCTGTCAAGTACAATGCAATTTATGGATAGGGAGCTACTTTTTATAGGAGGAGGAAATATGACTCTGAGGTAAGACTTGAGCACAAACCATATTCGGGAAATTTCTGGTGTGTTGCATTACCTTCCTGTGGAGGGTACTGGAGAGGGAAAGCGGGGATTACAGCCAGACCTTCAGAAGGTTAGGGGGTAGATTTGCAACAAATGTCAATATTTGGGACCCCAATTTAGGTTGTCACTCTTTTACACTTGGTTGATTGTTTAAATCATTAGATAGGTTTTTTAAATGATGATAATAGAAGTGTATTCATCTTTAAGGATTTGGGTCCACCTTTCTTTACACATTCTTTTCTCAGTCTAAGATTTGAAATGGGCATCTTGTAAGCTCCTTGAAGGGGAGACCTTGCCTTACTAATATCTGTATCTCAGGACTTGCCCTGCGCCTAGCACATAATATTCTTTCAACACATTTTTATGCGTAAAAGAATGCACCAACTTTGCAAACACCTTGTGGGCTTTTTAATTGGTACCCTTCCTTTTCAGCACTAGAAATGACTAACCGCCTTTAGAAAGGTGCCAGAAATGGAACAAAGGCTTCTCTCACCCCAGAAGCCACAGACACATTTTAAAATATAACCAATAATGTCTTTTTCTGACTAGAAGATAATGCACACAAAAAGCTGGAAAAGTTAGGAAGCTTAATGAGGAAAAAAGCTGAGCCATTATCCCATTAACACATTGCCATCGTTTTATTTCTTTCTAGTCTTTTGTCTATGTACCACTTTTTTTTTTTTTTTTTTTCCCTGAGCAGAGAAAGGTTTATTGCAGGGCCAACCAAGGAAAATGGGTGGCTCATGCTCAAAATACCCGAACTCCCTGATGGTTTTTAGGGAGAAGTTGTTATAGGCAAAATTTGGGGTGAGGGCTGCAGGGTGTGTGACTTTCTTCTGATTGGATGGTGGTGAGGTAACAAGGCAGTGTTCCGGGAATCTTGTAAGTGCCATTTTTAATACACATTGTGGTTATGTTATATTCAGTATCCTTTTTTTTTCCAATTATGTGGTGATCATCTAACCTTGTTAATAAAAATTCTTAGTAAACATTTTTAAAAGCTGGTAATATTCTGTCAGGTGAATGTATCACAATTTGGTCAACTACATCAATAATGGTGGTCATTTGGATGGTTTCTAGCTTTTTGCTGTTTTAAATAACACTGCAGTGAACATCTTTGCTATTATCCTGCTTAAAATTTATGAACAGTTGGAGCAAGAGGTAGGGAGCTAAGCTGTTACTCTCTGCAGTGTAGGAAGATGTGCCTTGGTTTCCAAACGCAGAGTAAATGCAGCCGCGTAACAATGGTGAAGGTCAGTGGGTGGGGCAGTGTTGTCTGAGGGAGGACAGTGATGAGGTCAGAGCACCTGCTACAATTTATTTATTATTATTATGTTTTATTTTTGGCCATGCTGTGTGGCTTGCAGGATCTTAGTTCCCTGACCAGGGATCGAACCTGGGGCCTAGGCAGTGAAAGTGCCGAGTCCTAACCACTGGACCACCAGGGAATTCCCCATAGAACCTGCTACAAAAGGGGAAAGTGATATAGTTTTTTTCTTCCTGGAAAAAGAAAGGAAATTCAGTAAAGAGAAAATTCTGATACAGCTTTGGGCTGATTATTAAATAAACATCTCACCTTCAAGAAGAAAAATCAAGATTTTTACTTTTCCTCTCTGCAAAGTGTTCCTTTAGTGACTGGTGGTTTATAGCAGATTTCAGTGGCCTGGGTTGTAAATGCCTAGAGACTGAAACTTGTAGCTGTGATTTCACGGTGGGATTTCAAATGTCAAGCCTACTTCCAAATATGGGGCACTTTGCAAACCTAGGACACTTGGTATTCACCGTGAACCCAGTGTGGCTTGATTTGTTCTTTAAGGACTTGAAAGTCTAGTGGAGGAAAAAAGTCGTTGAAAACAATAATAGGTGCAGGAGTTCTGGAGCAGACAGCCTTGAGTTCAAACCCTGACTCTGCCTCTGACTAGCTGGGTGACCTTGGCAATTTCACCTCCCAGTGCTTTAGTTACTTGGTCTGCAAACTGGGGTTCATAGTACATAGTCTTAGCACTCAATGAGAGGATATGACATTAACATGGGCCTGGCTTGTGGGAAGGACTGGATTTCAAGTGTCTCAAATGCACAGAGAAGAGCAGCCACTTGGGTCAGGAACAGAGATGGCTTCACAGAGGGTCACTTTCTTCAGTGGTCCTTGCAGATGCTTGAGAGGTGGCTCATGGAGAAGTGGGATAACAGCAACCCCACCAGGGGAACGACTGAATCAGGAAAGTGAAGTTGGGGTGCCACAAAGAAGTTTAAGTTCTCTGAGCCCTGATTCTTAACTACTTTTGCTGGATCATTCTGTATTTGTCAACATCTTCTTAGTTCACATTGTCCTGCCTCTTTTAAAAAAATTATTCTTCCAAGAGTCATATATTATTAGAGCTTAACCAACTTTTTCTATGCAAACTGCAAGAGGGAAAAAATGTTCCTTTTTTTCCCCCTTTGATATTGAAGTTAGTGTTACTATTTAAGTAGTCTACTATAAACCGGCACACAATTGATGGATTTTAGTGTATCTTATCCACTTTAAATACCATCTGTATGGTGATAGCCCACTGTCTGCCGTATCTCTGCATGTGGATGTTTAATAAGTGTCAAAAACTCATCCCATCCAAAAACAGAGCTTCTTATTTTTTACCGCAAACGAATCCTCTCTTAGTCTTTCTCGTTACAAAAACGTCACAAGTAACCATCCAGTTGCTCCAGAGAACATCTCAGGAATCATGCTTGATTCCTCTTTCCCCCACCGCTGCACACAAGCCAGTTCACTGACAGAGCTGTCTGTTTCATCTTGAGAGCATATCCCAAACCATCCATGTCTCTGCATCTCCCCTGCTTGTCCAAGCCACCCTTCTCTCTCGTTTGAGCTTCTGTATGAGGGTCTGTTGTGGTACCACTCCTGTCAATTTTCCACCAGAACCGTCAGTGCAAAATAGAGAAGACCATGCCGGGCTCTAGAGGAGCAGTCTCCAGTGGGCTCCATCATTCTAGAGTGACCCCAACTCCTCGTGAGGGCTGCACAGCCCGATACGGCCCCATCACCTCCCTGCCCACCTTTGCCACTCTCACCCTCGAGTTTACCCTCTAACCTCAGCCCCAGTGACATTTTGGTCCAGATAATTCTTCGTCATGGGTGGCTGCCCTGTGCACTATAAGATATTTAGAGTCATCTCCACCCCTACCCACTAGCTGCCAGGAGCATCGCCCCTCCCGCAGTGTGGCAACACAATTGTTCAGTATCCGCTGGTGGGCAAAATCGCCTCTGTTGAGAGTCACCAGTCACTTCACACTGGCTTCCTTCCTGCTGAACAAGATGAGCATCTTCCCACTTAGATCCATTATATCCTTTTCCTTAGATGGTCTAATGTCCGCCTCCTTCTCTGTTCTGATCTTGGCTCAGATATCACCCCCTCAGAATGCTCTTCTTGACCACGCACACTAAGGTGGCCCCTTTGAAGTCACCCTATACTGCATGGCTGCATTTCAGTTTCTTCATATGCTTTGTCAGTACTGAAACGAGTTTGTGTATTTCTTTGTTCAGCATCCCTTCATTATGTTGTAAGCTTCATGAGAGTAGAAACTTGCCTGTCTTCATGAAGTATCCCAAATACGACCAACAGTACCAGGCCCACAGGTGGCAGGTGACAATAATAAGTGTCCAACGGGTACATAAATGACTTCCTCCTCCTTCACTGAGACTTTTTGGAAGGTCGAGATGGGATTACAAAATGCTTGGGGACTTCCCTGGTGGCGCAGTGGTTAAGAATCCGCCTGCCAATGCAGGGGACACGAGTTCGAGCCCTGGTCCGGGAAGATCCCACAAGCCGCAGAGCAACTAAGCCTGTGCGCCACAACTACTGAGCCTGCGCTCTAGAGCGCATGAGCTACAACCACTTAGCACGTGAGCCATAACTACTGAGCCCACAAGCCACAACTACTGAAGCCCTCGCACCTAGAGCCCGTGCTCCACAACAGGAAAAGCCACCGCAATGAGAACCCCACGCACCGCAACGAAGAGTAGCTCCTGCTTGCCGCAACTAGAGAAAGCCTGTGCGCAGCAACGAAGACCCAACGTAGCCAAAAAAGAAAAAAATGCTTGGGATAATTCCAGGACATGATTGCTGGAGAAAGTCTAGGGAGATTTTGTTTGACAACATCTTCTAGCCTCAGCTTTCTTAGTCTGGTGAACTAAGTGCCAGGGGTCCCAGGTGAGTGACCCCATGGATCCAATCTTCTTACTGAGGAGGTTCTGACCAAAAGGTCACTTCTGGGACAACCCAAGCAGAGGCCTGGCAGGTGGAGAATATTAAGGTCATGGAGAGGTTGTTGACATAAAGGGAACATTGACTTCCAGGAAAGGGAAGGGGCCCTGATGGGAGCCAAGGTGTGGGAGGGCAGAGGTCATGTCCTAGGAGGCTGGGGGCACCTCTCCCTCCCCCAGCAGTATGGCGTCCACCCAATCCTCCTGACCACTGCGTGGTCATACACACACCCCTCTCTTCGTCTCACAGGATGTGTTTCCGGGGCTTCCAGCCAACCTCTTGACTCTCTTCTCTTTGCCAAGTACAAGGGCCAGTTCTGTCTCCTTCTGACCTCTCTGAAGCTGCTGATTCAGTGAATCACTTTCTATCTTCATTGTCTTTCCCACTCTTGGCAGACTTCCTTACAGAAAAAAAAACCCTTTGCAAGATGAATATTGACCACAAAGGATATGTTTTTCCACTTTTTTTTTTTTTTTACATCTCATTTTTCAATCTCAGTTGATTCAACTTGTTGCAACTACAATACATTACAATTAAATGTTAGAGGCAGAAGCTGGGGACAAAAGGCAATATTGATAGAATGTATGTTAACTATTGACGTTTTCAAGATAAAAATGAATCACTTTATTATTTCCTATAGACATACAATTGCTCAAAACAGTGCACTGCCAGGTGGCAAAAGCATCAATTAGCGTATAACACATGCCCACAGGATTGAGCGAAGTGTTCAGCAAGCACTCTTTGTGGCTTTTGTTCCCTTGCTGGAGAAACTCAAGCAAGAGTCTGTAGTTCTCTCTCTGACAGCACCAGTATGTGCAGGGCTGGGATATCCGGTGTCTGGACTCCTGAGAATTTGTCATGTTTACAGCCCTATGGTGAGGTGAGCTCGTGCTGAGGAATGCTTTGCCTCCAATGCTTTGCCTCCAGCTACTGTCCCACCTGGGTAGAGCTCGGTGATGGTGCTCGAGAAATAAATCAGAAAAGGAACTGGAGAATTACTGTCTGAGGGCAGATTCAGACTATTCTACCAAAGGCTTGTTATCTCTCTCTCTCTCTCTCTCTCTCTCTCTCTCTCTCTCTCTCTCTCTCTCTCTCTCTCTCTCTCTCTCTCTCACACACACACACACACACACACACACACACACACACACACACACACACACACACACACACACACACACACACACACACACACACACACACACACACAGAGTGGATGCTGCCCTGGCTACAATACAGCTCTAACTAAGAGTTTTGAAATCTTGGTAGAATATACTGGATTCCAAAACCTGCTGGGAGACTTTTGTCTCAAGAGGCTAAAGCCGATGTGTCACTTTTGAGGGTGACTCCAATACTAAATCCCCTTCCAATCCACAAATGTAAAGAATGGTTTTGTTCTAGGAAACCCATGAAGTAAGTTGAATGCACATGCTCAGAGGAAAGAGTCTTCTGTCTGAGATGATAAATCTATACCCACACCCCAACCTCAGTAACACATGTCCCCCTGTGTAATTTTCTGTGTTCATATAGTCATCTGATGATTATTGTCAGTATGCAGATCTCTTTTTATCAAGCCACTGGATATATAGAATAAATCCCCTTTGTTGTCTAAACCAGTTGGAGTGGGTTTTGGTTGTTACATGTGCAACTATCCTAACCTGTAGAAACTCGCTCGGAGGAGAAACTGAAAAACCAGGCCTGAGTTTACCTCTTGTCTTCATTTCCTAGACCTGCCCTGATAAAGTATCACACACAGGGTGACTTAAAACAACAGAAACTCGTTCTTTTGTGGATCTGGAGTCTAGAAATCTGAAATGAGGTGTCGGCAGGGCCACACTTCCTCTGAAACCTGCAGGGGAGGCTCCATCCTTGCTTCCCGCCTCTTTCCGGTGGCTGCTGGCAATCCCTGGTGCTGCTTGGTGTACAGCTGTGTCACTCTGATATCTACCTCTGTCATCACATGGCCTTCTCCCTCTGTGTCTGTGTCCAAATATCCCTCTTTGTAGAAGGACACCAGCCATATTAGGTTGAGTCCACAGCATGACCTCATCGTAACTAATCACATCTGCACGGACTCTGTTTCTAAGTGAGATCATGTTCTGAAGTACTGAAGGTTATTACTTGGACATAGGAATTTGTGGGAGACACAATTGAACCTGCAACAGGGCCTTTCCAATACCCTGATTGCTCTCAGAAACAACAGCAGGGAGCTCTGCGGGGAGCCAAGAGGTCCAGCGTGGGAGTGCCCTCGTTGCGTCCTTGGATTGGTGATTCCCGGATCGATCAGGTCAGGGCTCACCTGGATGAGTCTGCAGCGCGAGCGGACTGTTACTCCTAGAGCTTGTACTGGTTCAAGCAGGTGTCCCCGGCAGTGGCACGTTGGGGCTGTGGAGCCCAGGGATGGACTGAGCTGGACTGGCAGACGATGCTGGGGGTCCAGGGCTGTCGGCAGGAGGCTGGTAACAAGCGTCCTAATGGCAGCTCTCACCCCCGGGACAGCTCCTGCACACACCCTCGCCTGGGCTGCTCCGGAGCAGCCAGTGGGCAACAGAAATGGGGCCAAGGCCCCACCCTGGAGGTGCTCTGTGTTCTTCTCAGCAGCAGGGCCCCAGCCAGCGTGCCTGCAGACATCGGGGGTGACGAGAACCCCGGGCCTGGCGTGTCCACGTTGTCAAAGAGCAAGGGGCCAAGTGTGCATCTGTGTTTCGGCCGGAGACCCCATCCAGAGGGGGAGGGGCAGGGAGGGGCCTGATGAAGAGCGTGTGGGGTTGGCTTTGTCTGGAGCCTGCCCAGCACTGCTTCTGATGCCCCAGAAACCAGACCACAGGTTGGGTCCGGAGACGGGGCTGGCCTGGCATCTGGAGTTGGATTCAGTGCACTGGAGGCTGGCTCTTGTGCTGGGGGGGTCAGAGGTCAGGCAGCATTGGGAGCCTGAGGATAGCCACTCCGGGAAATGAAGGGCAGCCTTGAAGAGTCCTAAACAAGGATTGGAACCGCACATCTGGCGCTGCGTTATCAGGGCTGTTGGTGTATTTTTTCCCTCAGTGGTTCTCAACCCTGGCTTCACGCCAGAATACTCGGGGTGTATTAAAAAATACTGATGCCAGCGTCACACCCTGAGAAATTCTGATTTAGTTGGCCTGGGGGTGGGACCTCCATGAGTATTTTTTAAAGCACCCTAGGTGACTCTATTTTGCTTCCAGAGTGGAAAATTGTAGTTGTTAAAGGACAAGCGGAGAAAATGGAGAGTTCTTTTTCCAGCTCCGGGTGAGGCAAGGACTCGAGTACCCCATTTAACACAACTGGAAACCAGAGCACTAATTATCACAGAAAAACAAGTTCTGACAGATTCCTTCACCTCTGGAGCCTCCTTTGGAGTGGGGAGGATGCATCCTGGCAGGGCCGCCAGGTCACAGAGCCAGCTGGCCCGGAGGGCAAGACCTCTTCCCTGGTAAACGGCAGCTTCCTCTCAGAATTCTCGTGTCTGCAAGGGAGGGTGGTGACACTGACGAGACTGTGGCCAGAAAACAGCACTGGCCCCAGAGTGGCACCAAGTGATGTCCGCGGCAGGAGGACAGATGGGCCCCCTGGCAGGGCCCAGAAGGTACCACTGGCAAAACACCACAGGAGCGCCCTCGGGTGGCCCCCGGGGATAATGTAGGGGATGAGGACGGGGGTGGGGTGAGCTCTGCCCCTGTGGGTGGGTCACCCCCATGGAGAGAGCACCTCCCTCTCTGACTTCTGCTCAGAAGGGGGGCACATGAGGCGTCCAGCCAGTGCCTCTAAATTTTAGGCCTGGCCCTTCTGTGCAGGGCAAACTAATTAACCTTCCAGCCTCAGCGGTGGCGGGGCAGGGACAGAAGATACCAGGTCACCTTGCAGGCTTTCCAAAGGTTAATTATTTCCCATTTCAGCACCTCCGGGAAAGCTCTGAGGTCCCTCGTCGTGGTCTCTCTGCACCCTTCCTTCAGGCTTGATCTCATGTTCACTTGAATTACATGTCAGCCATCTAAAATGGCATAGCTGGCTGGAACTTAGAGACTGACATAGGAAAGCACCAACGTTATTATTCACGCCGGTCTCTGTCACCAGGTTAAAAGTTCAAGGCATCCTGTAGCAGAGGTGCCCGTAGTTGTACAGTGCCCTGCAGTTTATGGAGCACTTACATATGTATCATCTTGCCAAATCGTTAAATTCTGAAGACAGATGTAAATAGATCTGGACCTTGTACCATCTCTGCATTATTGGGTACAGGGGCTTCTCATCTCTAGACCACCTTACAATGAGAGATTTTTGGTGCTTAAGGAACTAACTCATTTTGCTGGAATTCGGATCAGAGCCACCATATTGTGAACCTAAACTCTAAGGAATAGTGTTGGATAAAGACTCACCTGTCTTCCAGGTCCCATCCGAGCAGACACGGCCCTGGGTGGTCATTTTCTTACGTCCAGGGGCAGCCCGGCTCCCTTTATGCCCTCCCTTCTCCAGCCTGTGCATTTAACCCCTGGAGACATGTGGTAAGAATGCCCCCTTCCATCAGGGCTTACTGGGCGCTCGGATAATTCCCAGTAGGTCCTGAAGAGCCCTTGTAGTTGACCAGTGCCTGAGGTGACTCAGTTGGCCCCCCCATCTCTCCTCCCCGGGTCTGACCCCCTCTGGGGTCCATCTGTCCAGGATTTTCCTCTCCTCAGGGCCTGTGGTGCCAGTTCCTGGTGAACCAGACTTTGTAATAAAATCCTGCAGAAACGTATATGCTCCGAGCATTAACCATTTGTATTGGCGTCCTGTCCTCCTGTTGTACAGCCTCAGGACTCAGTCCATGGTCTGTGCAGCCAGGGCCCTCGGGATGAGGCTGTGCTGGGAACACGGGAGGCTTCTCCACGTGGAGTTTTCTGAGCAGAGCCCACGGTACGTGCTCTGGTGACTTACGCCTCTCTTCATGCACATGTGACAGAGCTTTGCACAATGGGACCGCCCCATCCAGATTCCCCACCCAGTAGCCTGCTGGCCCAGCGCTGTCTTTCCCCATGCTTGTCTACGTGCACGCACTCCACAGGCCGATGTGTTCACCCAGACACCTAATCCACATATGCAAACCCCAGGGATAGCTAATATTGACCAGTGGGTTCAGAGCGCGTCAGTCTGATCACTCCATGATGGAGTCATCCACCAGCCTTCCACCGAATGGTCTAAACATGGCCTAATGACACAGCCTAGAGCCGTCGTTCCATTAGATGTCACAGACGGTGATTTTCTAGCTCTGTCATTCCTTCTGAAATGATTGGCTGGAATTCTTCTAGGAAAATAAACTTTCCCTCATGAACTTTTTTGGCTTTCCTGAATACAGTCTGTATAGGAAAGATAGAATAAATGACACCTCCATACTCTCCAATGGCAACCAATTTTTTTCAGTATAATTATGAATTCATGGATTTTATATATTTCATGGGTTTCAATCCGTTGCATTCATTATTCTTTTAAATGCTCAAATTGCTCCCACCTAGATCAGTGGGAGCCCTTTCAGGTTTTGGTTCCCGTGGCCAGTTTCCAATTATTTTGTTGTTCTTCTGTGTCTTTAAAGGCTTATTCCACCGGGTATACACAGTCAGAATACTGCATTGAAAAGCCACGGAGTCATTCTTTCTGTGTGAGGTTCTGCCAGCTGTTTAATGTACATTAGGTTTGTTATACATTTTTTCTATGTCTGTATGCTTGACAATTGCATAATGTAAAGTTAAAAAACACATGACCTCTAGAATCCCATAGAAATGAAAGGTCCGAAGTGTAAGGATGTTTGTCACAGCAGTGTGCAGTGACCTGGAACCAGGAAGATGGGGATGCGTGCTAATAATTTTGTGTTTATTTATGTAAACACTCACATGACCCCAAAGTGAAAACTATGAAACAAGGTACATCTCAAGTAGTCTAGTTTCTGTTCTTGTTTCACTCACCCAATCCCGCCTTCCCCCAGACAAAACTTTTGTATTCATTTCCTTTATCCTTCCATTGTTTCTTTTTGAAAAGATAAGCCCCAAAGATGGTATACTACAGACACTCTTCTGCACCTTGATTTTTTTTTTCACCTAACAGTATATAGGAGATCTCTCCATATCCATACTTAGAGATAGATCTTCCTTGTGACATTTTACAGTGCCACATATAGTGCTTCATGAAGGTGTACACCTCATTTTATTCAGTCTGTGGATAGATATTTGGGTTATTTCCAGGGTTTTGCTATCATGCATAATGCTACCATGCCTTGCACAAACACTGTTCTGCTTTTCTTTCCAATGTCTCTTTGGGATAGATTTCTAGAATTGGGAGTCAAAGGAAAATGCACGTGGGATTTCAGTAGGCATTGCAAATTCCCTTTCTTGGACGTCGTACTGGTTTGCATTTTTAACAGCAGTGTATGCAAATGCATCTTCCCCATGGCCTCTGGTCAGAGTGCTTGTCATATTTATGAATATTTACCAATCTGATAGGTGAGAAATAGTGTCACAGGATAGTTTTAATTTGCATCTCTTTTACTTGAATGGAGTCTAGGATCTCATGTGTTTAAAGGACATTTGCATTTATTTTTTGTGAATTAGCTGTTGTATCTTTTGCCATTTTTTTCATTCATATTGTTAGTCTCTTTTCAGTTTTTGACTCTTTATACATTCATATTAGTCCTTTGTGATAAAAGTTGCAAATATTTTTTTGTCTTTGACTTTGCTTATTTTTTTTTAAATTAATAGACTTTATTTTCAAGAGCAGTTTTAGGTTTACAGAAAAATTGTGCAGAAAGTAGAGTCTCATATACCCTCTCTCCCGACACACAGTTTCTCCCATTATTACCATCTTAGGTTAGGGTTACAACTGATAAGCCGATATATTTGCTACAATTGATAAGCCAATATTGATACACTATTATTTTTTTAATTAACTTTTATTGAGTATAGTTGCTTTACAATGTTGTGTTAGATTCTGCTTACAGCAAAGTGAATCAGTTATACATGTACATATATCCCCTCTTTCTTAGATGTCCTTCCCATTTAGGTTTTGTGTTTGTTTGGGTAAATACAGTTTATTGAAAAGCAAACTCTCTTTCTCCGGAGTTCACTTACCTGGAGGTAGCTATCTAAGAATGTCTCTTCCCTGTGACAAACCAAGGCAATCAAACCATACCCCAAAGCAGAAACCCAGCAGAATAAGCCTATTGGCTTTGTTGGATGACACTCAGAGAAGGAAAAAAAATTATAAAGCCATATGATGACTATATCCTCAGCACTGCTTTTGGCCACATACTTGTTTTTTAATAAAATATTTTTTTTATTTTTAAACTAGCTAAAGAAAATATTCTCGAGTAGGGTTAGTTCTTAAAGCAACAAACAGAAAAAAAATGTGAAGGAAAGTTTAGTCGTTTATTTTTATTGCTGAATAATAGTCCCTTGTATGGATGTGCCATGGTTCATTTATCCATTCACCTCTGAAAGACATCTTGGTTGTATCCACATTCTGGCACTTATGACTAAAGCTGCTATAATCACGTGCAGGTTTTTGTGTGGCCATAAGTTTTCAACTCATTTGGGTAAATACCAAGGTGCACTATTGCTGGATTATATGGTAAGAGTATGTTTGGCTTTGTAAGAAACTGCCAAACCATTTTCCAAAATGACTGTACTGTTTGCATTCCCACCAGCAATAAATGGGAGTTCCTTTTGTTCCATGTTCTCTCCAGCATTTAGCGTTGTCAGTGTTTTGGATTTTAGTTGTTCTAATAGTGTGTAGTGGGATCTCCTTGCTTTAATTTGCAAATTTGCCCAATTGCATATGATGTTAACGCATCTTTTCATATGTTTTTCTGCCATCTGTATGTCATTTTGGTGAGGTGTCTGTTCAGATCTTTGGCCACTTTTTTTGTTGAATTGTTTGGGTTTTTTATTGTTGAGGTTTAAGTATTTTGTTTGTATATTTTGGATATAAGTCCTTTATCAGATATGTATTTCACAAATATTTTCTCTCATTCTGTGACTTGTCTTCTCATTCTCTTGGCTGTGTCTTTTGCAGAGCAGAAGTTTTTAATTTTAATAAAGTCTACCTTATCAATTTTTTTCTTTCATGAATCATGTTTTTAGTGTTGAATCTAAAAACTCATCACTAAACCCAAGGTCACCTAGATTTTCTGTGTTATTCTATAGAAATTATATAGTTTTGCCTTGTACATTTAGGTCTATGATCCATTTTGAATTAAGTTTTATGGAAGGTCTAAGGTCATTGTCTAGATTCTTTTTTTTTTTTTTTTTTTTTTTTAACATGTGGATATCCAGTTGCTCTGGCACCATCTGTTGAAGAGACTAGATGTTCTCCACTGAATTGCTTTGATTATTTGCCTGTATTTGTGTTGGTCTATTTCTGTGGTCTGTATTCTGTTCCATTGATCTAGTTGTCTATTCTTTCACCAGTACCCCAATGTATTGATTACTGTAGCTTTATAGTAAGTCTTGAAGTCAGGTAGTGTCAGTCCTCTGGCTTTATCCTTCAGTGTTGTATCAGCTATATGGGGTCTTCTGCCTTTCCATACTTTACAATCAGTTTGTTGACATCCACAAGATAATTTGCTGAGATTTTGATTTGGATTACATTGAATCTATAGATAAGGGTGGGAAAAATTGGCATCTTAACAATATTGAGTCTTCCTTTCCATGAACATGGGATATCTCTCCATTTATTTAGACTTTTCATTTCTTTCATCAGTGTCTTGTGGTTTTTCTCTTATAGGTTTTACATATATTTTGTTAGATTTATACATAAGTATTTCATTTTGGGGTGCTAATGTAAATGATGTTGTGTTTTTAATTTCAAATTCCGATTGCTCATTGCTTGTATATAGGAGAGCAATTGACTCCTGTATACTAACTTTGTATCCTGCAACCTTGTTGTAATTGCTATTAGTTCCACTTTTATTGTCACTTTTTTCAGATAATCGTGTCACCCTCAAAAACAGTATTCCCTTTCTTGTCTTATTGCTTGATTTTTCTTCCATATGACCTTTATAATCAACTTGGCTAGCTCTAGAAAACAAGAGTGCACCCATGCACACACATGTGCGTGCACACACACACCCACCCAGTATCACATTGAATTTATACATAAGTTAGAGAGATTCACATTTCTGTGACACTGAGTCATATCCCAAAATATACATGTGTTTCCATCAAGTCTACTTTTGTGACTTTTAGGAGAATGTTATAGTTTTCTCATATATGTTTTACACATTTCATGTTAGGTTTATGTCTAGCTATTTTATTTTTAAAATTTTTGATATTAAAAATCCCTTCCATTATATCTTATAATGGTTACTGTTTAACTATATGAAATATTGTTTTCTATAAGCTAATTTTATGTTATTTTTGCTGAATTTTCTTATTGTTTCTAGTAGTTTTTTTACTAATTATTTTTTGCTTCCCAGGTTTTAGCTTTTTTTCTTTGTTTGTTTGGTTTTGTTTTTAACATCTTTATTGCAGTACAATTGCTCTACAATGGTGTTTTAGTTTCTGCTTTATAACAAAGTGAATCAGCCATACATATACATATATATGTCCTCCCTCTTACGTCTCCCTCCCACCCTCCCTATTCCACCCCTCTAGGTGGTCACAAAGCACTGAGCTGATCTCCCTGTGCTGTGTGGCTGTTTCCCACTAGCTATCTGTTTTACATTTGGTAGTGTATATATGTCCATGCCACTCCCTCACTTCGTCCCAGCTTACCCTTCACCCTCTCCGTGTCCTCAAGTCCATTCTCTACATCTGCGTCTTTATTCCTGTCCTGCCGCTAAGTTCTTCAGAACCATTGTGGGTTTTTTTTGTTTTTTCTGAGATTCCATATATATGTGTTAGCATATGGCATTTGTTTTTCTCTTTCTGACTTATTTCACTCTATATGACAGACTCTAGGCCCATCCACCTCCCTACAAATAACTCAATTTCGTTTCTTTTTATGACTGAGTAATACTCCATTGTATGTATGTGCCACATCTTCTTTATCCATTCATCTGTCGATGGGCACTTAGGTTACTTCCATGTCCTGGCTGTTGTAATTAGAGCTGCATTGAACAATGTGGTACATGATTCTTTTTGAATTATGGTTTTCTCAGGGTATATGCCCAGTAGTGGGATTGCTGGGTCATATGGTAGTTCTATTTTTTTGTTTTTTAAGGAACATCCATAATGTTCTCCATAGTGGCTGTATCAATTTACATTCCCATCAACAGTGCAAGAGGATTCCCTTTTCTCCACAGCCTCTCCAGCATTTATTGTTTGCAGATTTTTTATGATGGCCATTCTGACTCATGTGAGGTGATACCTCATTGTAGTTTTGATTTGCATTTCTCTAAAAATTAGTGATGTTGAGCATCCATTCATGTGTTTGTTGGCGATCTGTATGTCTTCTCTGGAGAAATGTCTATTTAGGTCTTCTGCCCATTTTTGGATTGGGTTGTTTGTTTTTTTGATACTGAGTTGCATGAGCTGCTTGTAAATTTTAGAGTTTAATCCTTTTTCAGTTGTTTCATTTGCAAATGTATTCTCCCATTCCTTTTTTTCCACCCCAAAGAGGGTTGTCTTTTCATCTTGCTTATGGTTTCCTTTGCCGTGCAAAAGCTTTTAAGTTTCATTAGGTCCCATTTGTTTATTTTTGTTTTTATTTCCATTTCTCTAGCAGTTGAGTCAAAAAGAATCTTGCTGTGATTTATGTCATAGAGTGTTCTGCCTATGTTTTCCTCTAAGAATTTGATAGTGTCTGGCCTTACATTTAGGTCTTTAATCCATTTTGAGTTTATTTTTGTGTATGGTGTTAAGAAGTGTTCTAATTTCATTCTTTTACGTGTAGCTGTCTAGTTTTCCCAGCACCAGTTACTGAATAGGCTGTCTTTTCTCCATTGTATATTCTTGCCTCCTTCCTCAAAGAAAAGGTGACCATATGTGCGTGGGTTTACCTCTGGGCTTTCTATCCTGTTCCATTGATCTATATATCTGTTTTTCTGCCAGTACCATGTTGTCTTGATTACTGTAGCTTTGTGGTATAGTCTGGAGTCAGGGAGTCTGATTGCTCCAGCTCTGTTTTTTTCCCTCATGATTGCTTTGGCTATTTGGGGTCTTTTGTGTCTCCATACAAATTTTAAGATTTTTTGTTTTAGTTCTGTGAAAAATGCCATTGGTAATTTGATAGGAATTGCCTTGAATCTGTAGATTGCTTTGAGTAGTATAGTCATTTTCACAATATTGATTCTTCCAATCCAAGAACATGGTATATCTCTCCATCTGTTTGTGTCATCTTTGATTTCTTTCTTCAGTGTCTTATAGTTTTCTGAGTACAGTTCTTTTACCTCCTTAGGTAGGTTTATTCCTAGGTATTTTATTTTTTGTTGCAATGGTGAATGGGATTGTATCCTTAATTTCTCTTTCTGATCTTTTGTTGTTAGTGTATAGGAATGCAAGAGATTTCTGTGCATTAATTTTGTATCCTGCAACTTCACCAAATTCATTGATTAGCTCTAGTAGTTTTCTGGTGGCAGCTTTAGGATTATCTATGTATGGTGTCATGTCATCTGCAAACAGTGACACTTTTACTTCTTCTTTTCCAATTTGTATTCCTTTTATTTCTTTTTCTTCTCTGATTGCCATGGCTATGACTTCCAAAACTGTTGAATAAGAGTGGTGATAGTGGACATCCTTGTCTTGTTCCTGATCTTAGAGGAAATGCTTTCAGTTTTTCACCATTGAGAATGATGTTTGCTGTGGGTTTCTTGTATATGGCCTTTATTATGTTGAGGTAGGTTCCCTCTATGCCCACTTTCTGGAGAGTTTTTATCATAAATCGGTGTTGAAGTTTGTCAAAAGAGTTTTCTGCATCTATTGAGATAATCGTATGGTTTTTATTCCTTAATCTGTTAATATGGTGTATCACATTGATTGATTTACATATATTGAAGAATCTTTGCATCCCTGGGATATATCCCACTTGATCATGGTGTATGATTCTGTTAATGTGTTGTTGGATTCTGTTTGCTAGTATTTTGTTGAGGATTTTTGCATCTATATTTATCAGTGATACTGGTCTGTAATTTTCTTTTTTTGTAGTATCTTTGTCTGGTTTTGGTATCAGGGTGATGGTGGACTGAGTTTGGGAGTTTCCTTCCTCTGCAATTTTTTGGAAGAGTTCAAGGATGGGTGTTAGCTCTTCTCAAAATGTTTGATAGAATTCACCTGTGAAGCCATCTGGTCCTGGACTTTTGTTTGTTGGAGGATTTTTAATCACAGTGTCAATTGCATTACTTGTGATTGGTCTGTTCATGTTTTGTATTTCTTCCTGGTTCTCTCTTGGAAGATTATACCTTTCTAAAAATTTGTCCATTTCTTCCAGGTTGTCCATTTTATTGGCATAGAGTAGCTTGTAGTAGTCTCTTATGATGCTTTGTATTTCTGCAGTGTCCACTGTAACTTGTCCTTTGTCATTTCTAATTTTATTGATTTGAGTCCTCTCCGTCTTTTTCTTGATGAGACTGGCTAGAGGTTTATCAATTTTGTTTATCTTCTCAAAGAACCAGCTTTTAGTTTTCTCACTCTTTGCTATTGTCTTCTTTGTTTCTATTTCATTTATTTCTGCTCTGATCTTTATGATTTCTTTCCTTCTGCTAACTTTGGGTTTTGTTTGTTCTTCTCTCTCTAGTTCCTTTAGGTGTAAGGTTAGATTGTTTATTTGAGATGTTTCTTGTTTCTTGAGGTAGGATTGTATTGCTATAAACTTCCCTCTTAGAACTGCTTTTGCTGCATCCCATAGGTTTTGGATCATCATATTTTAGTTGTCATTTGTCTCTAGGTATTTCCTGAGTTCCTCTTTGATTTCTTCAGTGATCTCTTAGTCATTTAGTAACGTATTGTTTAGCCTCCATGTGTTTTTTTTATGTATTATTTCCCCTGTAGTTGATTTCTAATCTCATAGCATTGTGGTTGGAAAAGGTGCTTGAAACGATTTCAGTTTTCTTAAATTTACCAAGGCTTGATTTGTGACCCAAGATATGATCCATCCTGGAGAATATTCCGTGTGCACTTGAGAAGAAAGTGTAATCTGCTGTTTTTGGATGGAATGTCCTGTAAATATCAATTAAATCTATCTGGTCTATTGTGTCATTTGAAGCTTGTGTTTTCTTATTAATTTTCTGTCTGGATCATCTGTCCATTGGTGTAAGTGAGGTGTTAAAGTCCCCCACTATTATTTTGTTACTGTCGATTTCCTCTTTTATAGCTGTTAGCATTTGCCTTATGTATTGAGGTGCTCCTACCTTGGGGGCATATATATTTATAATTGTTATATCTTCTTCTTGGATTGATCCCTTGATCACTATGTAGTGTCCTTCCTTTCTGTTGTAACATTATTTTAAAGTCTATTTTATCTGATATGAGTATTGCTACTCCAGCTTTCTTTTGACTTCCATTTGCATGGAATATCTTTTTCCATCCCCTCACTTTCAGTCTGTTTGTGTCCCTAGGTCTGAAGTGTGTCCCTTGTAGACAGCTTATATAAGGGTCTTGTTCTTGTATCCATTCAGCAAGCCTGTTTCTTTTGGTTGGAGCATTTAATCCATTCACATTTAGGGTAATTATCAATATGTATGTTCCTGTTACCATTTTCTATTGTTTTGGGTTTGTTATTGTAGGTTCTTCTCTTTTGTTTACCACTTAGAGAAATTCCTTTAGCATTTGTTATAGAGCTGGTTTGGTGGTGCTGAATTCTCTTAGCTTTTGCTTGTCTGTAAAGTTTTTGATTTCTCTGTCAAATCTGAATGAGATCCTTGCTGGGTAGAATAATCTTGGTTTTAGGTTCTTCCCTTTCATCACTTTAAATATATAATGCCACTCCCATCTGGCTTGTAGAGTTTCTGCTGAGAAATCAGCTGTTGGCCTTATGGGGGTTCCCTTGTATGTTGTTGTCATTTTTCCCTTGTTTTAATAATTTTTCTTTGTCTTTAATTTTTGTCAGTTTGATTACTGTGTGTCTCGGTGTGTTTCTCCTTGGGTTTATCCTGCCAGGGACTCTCTGCGCATCTTGGACTTGGTGGCTATTTCCTTTCCCATGTTAGGGAAGTTTTTGACAATAATCCCTTCAAATATTTTCTTGAGTCCTTTTTCTCTCTCTTCTCCTTCTGGGACCCCTATAATGCAAATGTCGGTGTGTTTAATGTTTTCTCAGAGGTCTCTTAGGCTGTCTTAATTTCCCTTCATTCTTTTTTCTTTAGTCTGTTCTGCAGCAGTGAATTCTACCTTTCTGTCTTCCAGGTCAATTATCCATTCTTCTGCCTCAGTTATTCTGCTATTGATTCCTTCTAGTGTAGTTTTCATTTCATTTATTGTATTGTTCATCTCTGTTTGTTTGTTCTTTAATTCTTCTAGGTGTTTGTCCTTTAATTCTTCTAGGTCTTTGTTAAACATTTCTTGCATCTTCTCGATCTTTGCCTCCATTCTTTTTCTGAGGTCCTGGATCATCTTCACTATCATTATTCTGAATTCTTTTTCTGGAAGGTTGCCTATCTCCACTTCATTTAGTTGTTTTTCTGGCATTTTATCTTGTTCCTTCATCTGGTACATATTCCTCTGCCTTTTCATCTTGTCTGTCTTTCTGTGAATGTGGTTTTTGTTCCACAGGCTGCAGGATTGTAGTTCTTCTTGCTTCTGCCGTCTGCCCTCTGGTAGGTGAGGCTATGTAAGAGGCTTGTGCAAGCTTCCTGATGGGAGGGACTGGTGGTGGGTAGAGCTGGGTGTTACTCTGATGGGCATAGCTCAGTAAAACTTTAATCTGCTTGTCTGCTCATGGGTGGGGCTGAATTCCCTCCCTGTTGGTTGTTTGGCCTGAGGTGACACAGCACTGGAGGCTACAGGCTGAAAGTTTCCCCAGAAGTCTCCTTTATGTCCCTTCCAGTCACAGCCCTACTAAGGGATCATTATCCTCCTGACTGTGAATACTATGGACTACTTTTGCCTAGTTTTGGACTGTATATAAGTGGGGTCATTTTTGTAACTGCCCTCTTTTGTTCAATATTGTGTTTGTGAAATTCACCCATTATATCGTGTGTAACAGTGGTTTGTTCTTTTTCATTGCTGTATAGTATTCCACTTTCTGGATTATGCTACAATTTATTTATCCATTCTGCTGTTAATGGACATTTTAGTTTTTTCCACCTTGAGGTTATTATGAATAGTGTTGCAATTAACATTCTTGCTGAATTTCTGTGGGGGTTTATACCCAGGAGTGGAATTTCTGGGTCATAAGGTGTGCATATTCTCAGCTTAGGAGATATGGATGATTGATTTTCTGGAGTATTTGTACCACGGTATGCTCCCATTATCAGTACATGAGTTTTAGTTGTCCCAAAATCTCATCAACCCTTGGTACTCTCTGTCTTTTAATTTAATTTAATTTAATTTTGTGGTGATGTCTTATTATCGTCTTAGTTTAATGTTGAGCACCTTTTACTATGTTTATGGGTCATTTGGTTTTATTCTCTTGTGAACTAACTGCTCAAGTCTTCTGTTCATTTTTCTGTTGGGTTGTCTGTCTTTTTCTTATTGACTTCTAGGACTTTTTACATATTTGGAAGATAACTTATTTGTTGGATATATGTATTACATATGTCTTCCCACACTCTGAGGCTTGCCTTTTCACCTTTTTAATGTTATCTTTGATGAATAACAGTCCCTAATTTCAATTATGTCTAGTTGACCAGTCTCTTCTTTTAGAATTAGTGCACTTTAGATATTCTTCTATGTCTTTCTAGATGATTTAGTATTTTATCTTTTACGTTTAGTTCTACAAGCCATCTGGAATTTATTTCTGTGTATAGTGTGAATTAGGTGTCAAGGCTCATTTTTCCCTCATATGGTTATCCAATAGATCCAACACTATTTATTAAAAAGATTGATCTTTCCTTATTGTACTGCTTTGTCATCACTGTCATCAATCAGGTGACCATTTATGTCAGGGTCTGTGTCTGGACTTTCTATGCTGTTTCATTGGTTTATTTGTTCTTATGCCTTTATCAAACTGTGTTAGTTGCTGTAGCTTTATTACAAATCTTTTTTTTTAATTGTGGAAAAATACACATAACATAAAATATCATCATTTTAGCCATTTTTAAGTATACAGTTCAGTGGCATTGAGTACATTCACAGTGTTGTGCAACCATCACCAGCATACACATCCAGAATTTTAAACATTAAAAATTAAACATGTTTAAAATAGTGGTAAAACATATAAAATGTACCATTTAACCATTTTTAAGTGTACAGTGCAATAGTGCCATGTATATTTACATTGTTGTGCAACAGATCTCCAGAACTTTTTTCATCTTCTGAAACTGATACTCTGTACCCATTAAACAACAGCTACCTGTTTTCCCTTGTTCCCAGTTCCTGGAAACTTCTATTCTACTTTTAACCTCTATTAATTTGACTATGCTAAACACCTCACATAAGTGGAATCATACAATGTTTGTCCTTTTGTGTCTGGCTTATTTCACTTACCATAATGTCCTTAAGGCTCCTTTATGTTGTAGCAGGTGTCAGAATTTCCTTCCTTTGCAAGGTTGAATAATATCGTATGTATAGACCACACTTTGTTTATCCATTTATCCATTCATGGACACTGGGTTGCTTCCATCTTTTGGCTATTGTCAATAATGCCACTATGAACATGAACATACAAATATCTGCTTGAATCTCTACTTTTGATTCTTTGGGGTAGATACACAGAGGTGGAGTTATATAGCAAGTCTTGATATCTGGTAATGTTGATCCTTTAGCTTTGTTCTTTTCCTTAAAGAATATTTTGGCTCTTCTTGAGCTTGTTCATCTCCCAATGAATTTTTATAATCAGTTTGTCAGTTAAAAAAAAATCCTGACATTTTGATTGGAATTACTTTAAATCTATAAACCAATTTTGAATGATCAACATTTTTACAATATTGAAGTATCCTTTCTGTGAACTTTGCATAACCCTCCATTACTTAGGTCTCCTTTAATTTTTTCAATAATGTTTTGTAGTTTTCAGTGCAAAGTCTTGAACATCCTTTGTTAGATTCACAGCTGGTGAAGGCAAAGGAGTTTCTGGCCCTGTGGACCTCAGTGATGGGGCTGTCAGACCCTGAGGGGCCCCAGAAGGACCCTCCCTGCCCTCAGGTCTTACCTCATATTCTCCCTCAAGGGCAGGGTCAACTCCTCTTGGCCTTTGGGGGTCAGGGTGGCTCTGGGCTATTTTTACTCAGAACACTCTGATAACAAAGGTTTTCTCCACCCTAACAATGATTTCTCCTACTCTCTGATCACCAACTGAGTGGTCTACAGTTGAATTCAGGTCTGACACTAACCACCTGGAGTTAGTGTCAGATTCCACAGATCTAAGGGCTCAGTCCTACAAAGCCCCACTTCAGACACCTGTCACAAGTCCCAGGCCACCTGTACTTCTGACCAACCAGCTATAGATCAGGGGTTCCCACGACCCCTCCTCAGGTTCCATAATTTGCTAGAGTGGCTCACAGAACTCAGGGAAACACTTTACTTAGGTTTACCAAGTTTATTAGAAAGGATGAAACTCAGGAACGCCATCAGGAAGAGATGTACAGGGCAAGGTATGGGGGTGTAGGGTGCGGAGGTCTCTGGGTGTCACCCTCCGAGTACTTTGATGTGTTCACCAACCCAGAAGCTCATCAAATCTCTCAAATCAAGAGGTTTTACAGAGCATAAACTCCAGCCCCTCCTACCCTTCCTGGTGGATGTGGGTGGGGCTGGAAGTTCCAACTCTCTAATTACTTGGTCTTTCTAGTGACAGTCCCCATCTTCAGTCTATCCAGGGACCCCCACCCTAAGTTACCTTATTAGCAAAAGTCAGGTGTGAGCTAAGGGGCTCTTTATGAATAGCAAAAGACACACTGAGCACTCAGGAAATGCCAAGGGTTTTAGGAGCTCTGTGCCGGGAACTGGATACAAGGACCATATCCACAGTCAGCCCTCCATCTTTGTGGATTTTGTATCCACGGATTCAACCAGTCATAGATTAAAAAAAAAAAAAAAATTCAAGAAAGTTCCAAAAAGCAAAACCTGAATTTTCAATGCACCAACAACTATTTACATAGCACTAGGTGTTACAAGTAACTTAGAGATGATTTAAAATATACAAGAGGATGTGCATAGGTTACGTGCAAATACTGTGCTATTTTATATAAGGGACTTGAACATCGACAGATTTGGGTATCCACGGGGAGTAGGGGGGCATCCTGAAACCAATCCCCAGGGATACCAAGTGACGACTGTATTTCTTTTCTTTTTTCTTTTTTTTTTTTTTTTTTTTTTTTTTTTGCGGTATGCGGGCCTCTCACTGTTGTGGCCTCTCCCGTTGCGGAGCACAGGCTCCGGACGCACAGGCTCAGCGGCCATGGCTCACGGGCTTAGTTGCTCCGCGGCATGTGGGATCTTCCCGGACCGGGGCACGAACCCGTGTCTCCTGCATCGGCAGGCGGATTCTCAACCACTGCGCCACCAGGGAAGCCCACGACTGTATTTCTTATCATACTACAGTGACCCTGCCCAAACATGTGGTCACTTTTTTCTTCTTCAGGAGACACTGTGGGCCCCTCAACACCCATCTCTTCTCAAACTGTCTCCTTCTGGTTCTTGCTCTGGGCTCTGTATCCAACTCCTAGTAGATGACTCTGAGGTTAGGGACCCCAGCAGATCTCACTCATACTTGGTCAGCTGCAGGTCCCAGCAACATCTGCTCAGGCGGGCGAGTGTCCCGGAGCTGAGTGTGGAAGAGAAGAGGGAGGGCTGTGTTCAGGTTTGTGGTCCCCAGCCAGCTTGGCTTTGGTCAGAGAATTGGCTTACGGCTTATTCCTTGGGCACACAGAAACCTAGTGGGGTAATCCATTGATACACAAACTTTGTTATTCATCTTCTATTTTTCCCTCCCTCCATTTCATGTACTCAGAAAGGCTCTGAGTGGCCTCTCCTCAGGGAAGGTTTCAAGATAAGTCTGCTTAATGTCAGTGGCTCTGTTTCTTTTGCGATTGCTTGAGGAGTTGCCTTTAGGGGCTTCAGGAGGGAAGAGGAAAAAAGTTAGTAGGGTCAAGACTAGCAAGACCCAGGTCCCTGGTGAAGTAGCAACACTCCAAAAAGATGCCTGTGTAGGGTGCCATATTGTCTGGGCCCTGGATACTGGAGTTGCCAACATTGACAAAGAGTTTGGAGCCCTCAAACAAAGCATGGGTGGCTGGCTATTGGTTTGGAGAGACCATGCAAGCATGGGCACTCAGCAGCAACCAGGAAAGACAAAAGAACAGAGGGGTCTCCCAAGTGCTTTGGGTTAGCCCCAAACATCAGAAGCTCAATCCTGGGATAGAGGATATGGGAGTGAGTGAGTGAGTGAGTGAGTGAGTGAGTGTGTGTGTGTGTGTGTGTGTGTGGCTAATGGTAGTCAAGGTGGGGTTTCCTGTTAATTTGGCAGGATGGAGATTATTGTGGGTTGAATTGTGTCCCCCAAAAAGATATTTTGAAGTTCTAACCTAGTACTTTAGAACGTGACCTTATTTGGAAATAGGGTCTTTACAAAGGTAATCAAGTTAAAATGAGGTCACTAGGGTGAGCCCTAATCCATTATGACTGGTGTCCTTATAAGAGGGGAAATTTGGACAAAGAGACATACACACAGGGAGAACACCATGAACTCCAGAGCTGTGAGACAATACATTTCTTTTTCTTTTTCTTTTCTTTTCTTTTCAAGTATAGTTGATTTACAATGTTGTGTTAAGACAATACATTTCTGTTGTTTAATGTACCAGCTTGTGGTACATTGTCACAGCAGCCTTAGGAAACTAATATAGAGATTCGGAATTGGATTTAAGGAGAATAGAGAAAGACAATATTTCTTACACACCTGGATTTGTCAACCAAGTTTCCCACTAGATGGCAACAGGAGAGCTAATTTCCTGAAAATCCATGTGATGTTTTGGAAGAAGTTTCCAAGATTGTATAGTATCCTTCAGCTGTCCATTCAGGGTTATAATATCTCCTCTCTGGAAAGCCCTTTCCCCTCTTTTAATCCTTCCAAGCGTGTGGTGAGGTAGATTCCACGTCACCATTGAGCCAGAGGGGTCGAAGCCAAGACCGCACTTTTGATTCTTGGCCCCTGGGACGTCGCATCACTCTTTGCTCTCAGGAAGTTCTCTCCTCTATGGTCAAAACCCCTCAGGTTGGAATTTCCCTCTATGGTCACATTATGATCCAGTCCCCTGGCAAAAAACAGGATGAAAAGAAAATTCCCATGATTATATTGAAAAAATAAGCCACAGTTAGGAGGTCAGAATGATTGAGGGCTGGCTTGGCCAATGGAGATGTGAGGGTGATCCAAGCTCAGTAGGAGCCAGTTGGATGCCGCATTTGATAAGGGAACTAGTGCAGACTCGGTGGCATGAATAATGACGTCATTTGCATGGTCATACCTCGCCAGAAGTAACAGCGGTTGGTGCGGGTCTGACCACACCGTGAACATCACGTTCAAGTCTAGGATCTGGTTCCCTGGGGGCTCCACTACACTGATGGGACGTCAGAGCACAGACAGGAGTTGGGCGCTGGCAGCCAAGGCAAATGAAGGAGGGAGCTGTTCTTGGTCTGGACAGGAGACCAGGGTGTCCGTGGGATGACCACATCTCGTGAAGGCAGGCTTAGGTCTGATGTGGGAGGTGCCAGGTCGTACAGTGCAGCTGGGAAGGAGGTGAACATTTCATGTTCAATGGAGCTGTTGAGCAAAGGGGTCCCAGAGTAGCAAACAACTGTCCCAGAAAATATTTACACCAGGGGTGGATGGCCGAGGATGCAGCCTGCAAGAGGAGGAGAGGGGATCGTTTCCTAAATTCTGGGTTCTCCGTGTCTAGGACGATGCCTCTGACTGCACAGGTAGTTTCTAGTAAAAGTGCACTTCATTCATTTCACTTTTAGCATAGGAAACGTTGATGTTGTAGCAAGTTTAAGAAAATCTTTTTTCATGAGCAATAATAAAAACAGTAAGAATAGATTGAGGGCAATGTGGAGGGGCTTCCAGTTTGTCATGAGGCCACTAGGGGGCAGAGGAAGACAGCTCTTTGGAGCCACTAAAAACCACTGCAATCCCAATCCTTCCACACCACAAAATGCTTAAGTAAAAAAAAAGAAAAAGTATAGCACAAACCAGAAATGGCTTTACAGTTATCAAGAGTTTCTAGTAGGTAGTTTATATTTTATAGCTAGAGTGTTGAGTATCAAATGGAACACTACCTTTAACTGGAATTCAATGAGTCAAAAATTCAGTCACACCTACTCTTCAGCTCCATGCTTACCGCTTGTGTACGAGTACATATACGTAGTGATCACTGTCCTTAAAGAGTGTTTGATCAAGCTGGTAAAAATGAGGACATTTAGAGCTGCTTTTTTTGGCTGCTGCCATTTGATTTTGAAGGAAATCTGCCTCGGGTACAGCCTTGGTCTCAGAAAAGTCTGAAATTGTTACTACATGATGGATCTTTAACATTGGAACCATTTCTGACTCACAAAGCACAAGGAAAGCAGATAATAATGTATGGTCACCCCATTGCCAGGCACAGTGGAAAAGCACAGTGAGGTACCTCTGTTGGTGCCTCATACCTTATAAAGGGCCTTTAGTTAATTATCATATGCAGGGAATTAAGCATTTGATGCAGTGGTCTTATGGGTTTAGTTAAAGCACCCTTTGACCCTGAGGGTCTAACCCCCAAATCCTATGAGGTAAGGATGAAAGATAACATCCCATTCAAAGAAGCTGAGCCTCTGAGGCTTATTTCTCCAAGTTCATTCAGTCAACAAACATTTATGAGCTCTGTGCCAGATCTGATGAATGTTGAGGGACTTGTAGATGAACTGAGGAAACAGACACATGGCCTGAAAACAGAGTGTTGTCTGAGGTGCCATAGGTCTGTGTACAGGGAGCTATGCGAGCAGAAGGGAGAGGCTCCAAGGCTCGGCTGAGGAAAGGGGACCCAAGGAGGCTGTATAGAGGTGATCATTTTTTAGCTGCCTTGACTCTCCCTAAGGCACTTACTAGCAAGAGCAAAACCAAAACCACTATGGAGGGACACTTCTGTTTTCCAAATTGCACAGGATTCCCACAGAAAACAAAAAAAGAACAAAACAAGATCATCCATCCCTGTGGAAGACAGCCTTACGATAAAAATGAAAACTTATAAAACGCTAAAGGACACAGTCACCAAGAATAAAAGTAAGTGTCCATACCAAACCTTGTAGCTTTCAGATAATAGAATGTTCAGATAGAGAGTGTAAAATAATATGTTTAACATAAAAACCACAGAAGAGAGACTAAATATGACCAGATGGACTTGAAGAAGAGCCAAATAGAACTTCTAGAAATGGAAAAATAGGATTATTTAAATGAAACACTGAGTGGATGGAGTTAAGCAGCAGCTTAGACACAGCTAAAGAGAGTTTGTAAATTGGAAGATGGAGCCAAGGGGAGACAGAAAATATTAAAGAAAGCTCTTTAAGAGGCATGGAGGATAGAATAACAAGAGCTGTCATATCCTTGATAGGAATTTCAGGCAAGAATAGAAAGAATGAGAGAGTGGCAATCCTCAAAGAGATACTGGCTGAGATTTTTTTTTTTTTTTAAGAATTAATAGAAAACATGATTCTTCAGATTCAAGTGGTAGGGAGTCCTAAGCAATATAAATAAAAGTAAAGGCATACCTAGCAGATGAAAATGAAACTGCAGAACACCAGAGAGGGAAAGGAGATTTAACCTCTCTGGATTAAGAAACCAGAGATTAAAAAACAAACAGCCTTGCTTACAAAGCAACGACAGTCCAGCAGAAAACAGCCTTCTCAATATCAACAAGAGAAGTCAGAAGACAAGGCACATGCTGACAGAAAATAAGTACCAAGGTGGACTTCAAAATCTAGGTAAACAGTTACTCAAGAGCAAGGATACAATAAGACATCTTCAATCAAATAAAAATGGAAAGTTTACCCCTAGCAGATCCTCCCTGAAAGAAACTCTAAGAAATATACTTCAGAGGGAAAAAAATAAATTGAATCTAAAGGAAATGAGTAGGGTGCAGGAAAGCCTGCTTTTCCCCTGCCATTCTTCTCCCTCCATTCTCATTCCTCTATCATTATTCCTCCACCTCCTACTTCACAGTTAGGAGGGACTGGTGAGGACGGTGCTCACAGATGGTGATGGCAGGAGAACATAAGAGGTCCTCCTAATACATTACACAGTCTCTGTCTACCTACACGTGTGTTCTGAGTACCTCTGGCTGGGGTTCCCTATCAACTCATCACTCCTGGGACAGATGGTGGCAACCCAAGGGACCCCAAAGTGCATCAGAGGGCCCCCAAACTGCATACTATAGCTCAGGCTATAGAAGGAGCCACACTTTTTGATTTTGTGAGGGAACCTCCCAGCTGGCCAGTAACTGTTCCTCCACAACAATATCCCATTGGCAGAGGTAGGCACCTGTCTTTGTTTGGGTTCTCTCTGAATCTGACTCTAAGACAAAGGTTCCAGATGGAGTAGCTTATCTGGGAGAAGATCCCAGGAGGTGCTGGCAGGGGCATGGAGAAGAAAGACAGGGAAGGGAGGACAGCCAAGAAAGCATAAGGCATGTGATATCAAGCTGGCTACCACCGTGGGCGACTGAAGCTTATATCTGCTCAGAAAGCTCTGGAAGCCAATGTAGAACACATACCCCAGTGTTGTCCTGCCTGAGGGACTGGGGAGCTGGGGTATTTATACACCAAGTCCTGTCCACCATTGTTGGGAGGCTGCTCCAGGGGTATCAATTCCCTGGCGCCTTGGCCTGCTGCACAGGTGGCAAAGGGGTGGCTCCAGGGCAAGAGAAAGTCTTCAGGCCACACAAAATGAGGTGCTGGCAGTTGGAATTCAAGCCTGTCAGCGCTGAAGGGGAAAGAAAAGGGTATGCATCTGCTGTAGCACCTTGGTTCAAAGCCTTTATGAGAATGCACTTCTTTCACAGGTGAAAATAAAAAGACCCCAACGAATTCAATGCCAGGGCCAGGTGAGAGGTGCTTTGGGGCTTCCGGCTGCTCACTGGCCTCTTCTAAATGAACGCTGCCTGCAGCTCCTGGCTCTCTTGCAAACTGTGGGAGGGGCTGCAGGAAGCCTGGAACTTTTCACTCATTACAGTGACAGAATCTAAAGACACCCAAGTGTGTGCTTTGTCCACCAGCTTTGCTAATAATAGCCTGGCAGGCAGTTCAGCAGGTAGATGTGTGCTCGGAAAACCGTGCAGGTGCAGCTGGCACTGCAAACAGCAGGTGATGCATTCCAAAGGAGCAGGAAATTCAGGGTACTTGAACTTCTGGCTGACTTAAAATTTAAAAAAGGACACATTATTATATTACTGATATTTTCCCAGGTTTGAGTACTATAAAAAGAACTAGAGGGGAATAAAATTAGAAGCACACCTTTTGGCACTCTTAAAGTGGAATGAGAAGTTTTGGGGAGCGACAGGAAGAACACCAGGGCAGACGGCGTTACACACTGCACTTTAGCCTTGGCGGTGACCACAGTGGGATGACCTGGCCCACCCCTTTGAATGGTTTTAATGACTCTGTTCTCTTCTCTTGTTAGTTTCTGTGGTCTACAATTTTATTTTAAATGCCTGGTATCTTATAATAGCTTGGACATTCATTATTTGCAAGGGGGTTTCAGTTAGCGACCTCACCTGTAAAATAAAGATGCTACCTCTTACACCTCCTCATTTCAGCCTCTTACTCTCTTGGCCATTTTCTGGTTGTGAAAAGGAAGGATCGCAGTGGAGAGCCCTGCTTCGGTCTCTGCAGCTGTTAGTGAGACTAGAATATGAAGCTGTGAAATTTCCATCCTTCCTAGAAGAGAATTATGTCAGCAACTCCTCCGTCACTAAGCTGGAACAGGCCACAGTACTTGAATGAGAGTCTTGTTATACTTTAATACCAACTTCAGCTTTATCCATTTATTCCATCCATCCATCAGTCTAGCCTTACATCCACCCACCCATTGTTCTATCACATCCACCTAGCTAGGGAGCCAGCCATCATTTCTTCCCTCCCTCTCTACCTTCCTTCCTTCCTTCCTGCCTGCCTTCCTTCTTTTCCTTTCTTCCCCCTGTCAACTAATGCATCTCAAACAGTCATCCTTCCATCCATCCATTCGTTTTATCAGAACCATCCAAGATTGAGTGCCTCTGGGCGAGCTAACTAATAAGCATTGAAATGCAGAGGTATAAAGAGTTTACCCTCAACACATTTACCCTTTAATAACATTTAAAAAAATCTATAACTGGGGGTAATCTTTTTTTTCTTTTTCTTTTAATGGAAATCATTTCCTCTAGAAGTATTTGTGAATCTGCCCACATTCAGTGGTAATCATGTTCAGGGAAAAGTGGAAAGAGAATTCTTGAGAATTTCATTGCAGTTTAACATGGGGCCCTGAAGCAAGTGTCCTCCGGGGGATGCTTCTTCATGTTGGTGAGCCCTTCCTTTGCGGATTTTTATTGTGCATTGCAGACAACCTTGTACACTTTCCTGGTGGAGGAGGAATTGAGACGAAGCCTTCCAGATGTCTGGGAGGATTCTGGGAATGTGCACAGCAGGCCAAATGAGCTTCCCCGGGCCACGCGTTAGAAAATGTGGTCCAGACGCAGCTTCACTTTAATGGCTCGGAAACGCCCAGCCAACCTCCTAACCTCACGAGTCTCTGTTTCTCCATATGGAGTCATCATTGCCCTGCCTGCTTTTGCATAAATTGTGTGCAAATAGTCCAAATAGCTTTGAAAACCACCTACTATTTCTTTTTAAAATTGTTTATTATTTCTTAATTACATGAATTGATGACTGTTGAGAGTAGAAAAAATCAGAAGATCCAAATGAGAAAAAACTAAAACAAACAGACATAAAAACCTTTTAGTCCCACCTCTCATTTTCCCCAGGATATGTTTACTGACCGGAAAAGGTATTGATTAATGAATGCTCAAGCTGAAAAAAAGCGGATTGTATAACTGGAAATATGCCAATGATTCCATCATTTAAAACTGTATTTTCAAATATACACATATATCTGGAAGATTATTTTAAATTAACTTTGATTACAATATTGATACGTAATATCAAAAAAGTCAGATAAGTAAAAAGATAAAAATTTAAATTGATCATGACCTACTATGTAGCTGTAACCACTGATGACATTCTGGTGTATTATCCTCACAGAGTTTATTTATATCTATATCTACATTTTTACAAATATTGTACCAGGGCATACAAACAAATACGTAACCTGCTTTTCCATTCTATGATATAATATGACTAACTCTCCATATCAATACATATACAGTTGACCCTTGAAAAATACGGGTTCGAACTGCACGGAATTTTTTCAAAACGGTTAGTGCAGTACTACAAGATCCACAGTTGGTTGAATCCCTGGATGCAGAACCATGAATAGGACGGCCGGCTATGAAGTTATAAGCAGATTGTTCACTGCAGGATGTGGGGTAGTGCCCCTGACCCCCCCAGTTGATAAGGGTCACTTGTACTATATGCTATTTTAATTAGCTTTTAGTGTCTGGTCATATGACTGTATCACAGTTTATTCAACCCATCCTCTGCTGTTGGATATGTATATATATTTTCTCTCCCTCTTTTTCTTTAACATCTTTATTTGAGTATAATGCTTTACAATGGTGTGTTAGTTTCCACTGTATAACAAAGTGAATCAGCTATATGTGTACATGTATCCCCGTATCTCCTCCCTCTTGCGTCTCCCTGCCACCCTCCCTATCCCACCCCTCTAGGTGGACACAAAGAACCAAGCTGATCTCCCTGTACTATGTGGCTGCTTCCCACTAGCTATCTATTTTACGTTTGGTAGTGTATATATGTCCATGCTGCTCTCTCACTTCATCCCAGCTTACCCTTCCCTGTCCCTGTGTCCTCAAGTCCATTCTCTACGTCTGTGTCTTTATTCCTTTCCTGCCCCTAGGTTCCTCAGAACCATTTTTTTTTTAGATTCCATATATATGTGTTAGCATATGGTATTTGTTTTTTTCTTTCTGACTTACTTTACTCTGTTTGACAGTCTCTAGGTCCATCCACCTCACTACAAATAATTCAATTTTGTTTTTTTTTATGGCTGAGTAATATTCCATTGTATATATATGCCATATCCTCTTTATCTATTCATCTGTCAATAGACACTTAGGTTGCTTCCATGTCCTGGCTATTGTAAATAGAGCTGCAGTGAACATTGTGATACATGACTCTTTCTGAATTACGGTTTTCTCAGGGTATATGCCCAGTAGTGGGATTGCTGGGTCATATGGTAGTTTTATTTTTAGTTTTTTAAGGAACCTCCATACTGTTCTCCATAGGGGCTGTATCAACTTACACTCCCACCAACAGTGCAAGAGGGTTCCCTTTGCTCCACATCCTCTCCAGCATTTATTGTTTGTAGATTTTTTGATGATGGCCATTGTGACCAGTGTGAGGTGATACCTCATTGTAGTTTTGGTTTGCATTTCTCTAATGATTAGTGATGTTGAGCATTGTTTCATGTGCCTCTTGGCCATCTGTATATCTTCTTAGGAGAAATGTCTATTCAGGTCTTCTGCCCATTATTGGATTGGGTTGTTTGTTTTTTTCATATTGAGCTGCATGAGCTGCTTGTAAATTGTGGAGATTAATCTTTTGTCAGTTGTTTCATTTGCAAATGTATTCTCCCATTCTGAGGGTTGTCTTTTCATCTTGTTTATGGTTTCCTTTGCCATGCAAAAGGTTTTAAGTTTCATTAGGTCCCATTTGTTAATTTTTGTTTTTATTTCCATTTCTCTAGGAGGTGGGTCAAAAAGGATCTTGCTGTGATTTATGTCATAGAGTGTTCTGCCTATGTTTTCCTCTAAGAGTTTTATAGTGTCTGGCCTTACATTTAGGTCTTTAATCCATTTTGAGTTTATTTTTATGTATGGTGTTAGGGAGTGTTCTAATTTCATTCTTTTACATGTAGCTGTCCAGTTTTCCCAGCACCACTTATTGAAGAGGCTGTCTTTTCTCCATTGTATAGTCTTGCCTCATTTATCAAAGATAAGGTGACCATATGTGCGTGGGTTTTCTATCATGTTCCATTAATCTATATTTCTGTTTTTGTGCCAGTACCATACTGCCTTGATTACTGTAGCTTTGTAGTATAGTCTGAAGTCAGAGAGTCTTATTCTTCCAGCTCCGTTTTTCTTTCTCAAGATTGATTTGGCTATTCGGGGACTTTTGTGTTTGCATACAAATTGTGAAATTTTTCGTTCTAGTTCTGAAAAATGACATTGGTAGTTTGATAGCGATTGCACTGAATTTGTAGATTGCTTTGGGTAGTATAGTCATTTTCACAATGTTGATTCTTCCAATCCAAGAACATGGTATATCTCTCCAACTGTTTGTATCATCTTTAATTTCTTTTATCAGTGTCTTAAAGTTTTCTACATTCAGATCTTTTGTCTCCTTAGGTAGGTTTATTCCTAAGTATTTTATTCTTTTTTTTGCAGTGGTAAATGGGAGTGATTCCTTAATTTCTCTTTCAGATTTTTCATCACTAGCATATAGGAATGCAAGAGATTTCTGTGCATTAATTTTGCCTCCTGCTACTTTACCAAATTCATTGATTAGCTCTAGTAGTTTTCTGGTAGCATCTTTAGGATTCTCTATGTATAGTATCATGTCATCTGCAAACAATGACAGTTTTACTTCTTCTTTTCTGATTTAGATTCCTTTTATTTCTTTTTCTTCGCTGACTGCTGTGGCTAAAACTTCCAAAACTATGTTGAATAATAATGGTGAGAGTGGGCAACCTTGGGCAACCTTGTCTTGTTCCTGATCTTAGTGGAAATGGTTTCAGTTTTTCACCATTGAGAATGGTGTTGGCTGTGGGTTTGTCATATATGGCCTTTATTATGTTGAGCTAACTTCCCTCTATGCCTACTTTCTGGAGGTTTTTTTTTTTTTATCATAAATGGATGTTGAATTTTGTCAAAAGCTTCTTCATCTATTGAGATGATCATATGGTTTTTCTCCTTCAGTTTGTTGATATGGTGTATCACGTTGATTGATTTGCATATATTGAAGAATCCTTGCATTCCTGTGATAAACCCCAATTGATCATGGTGTATGATCCTTTTAATGTGCTGTTGGATTCTGTTTGCTAGTATTTTGTTGAGGATTTTTGCATCTATGTTCATCAGTGATATTGGCCTGTAGTTTTCTTTCTTTGTGATATCTTTGGTTTTGGTATCAAGGTGATGGTGGCCTCGTAAAATGAGTTTGGGAGTGTTGCTCCCTCTGCTATATTTTGGAAGAGTTTGAGAAGGAAAGGTGTTAGCTCTTCTCTAAATGTTTGATAGAATTCTCCTGTGAAGCCATCTGGTTCTGGGCTTTTGTTTCTTGGAAGACTTTTAATCACAGTCACAATTTCAGTGCTTCTTATTGATCTGTTTATATTTTCTCTTTTTTCCTGGTTCAGTCTCGGAAGGTTGTGCTTTTCTAAGAATTTGTCCATTTCTTCCAGGTTGTCCATTATATTGGCATAGAGTTGCTTGTAGTAACCTCTCATGATCCTTTGTATTTCTGCAGTGTCAGTTGTTTCTTCTCCTTTTTCATTTCTAATTCTACTGATTTGAGTCTTCTCCCTTATTTTCTTGATAAGTCTGGCTAATGGTTTATCAATTTTGTTTATCTTCTCAAAGAACCAGCTTTTAGTTTTTTTGATCTTTGCTATCGTTTCCTTCATTTCTTTTTCATTTGTTTCTGGTCTGATCTTTATGATTTCTTTCCTCCTGCCAACTTTGGGGGTTTTTTTGTTCTTCTTTTTCTAATTGCTTTAGGTGTAAGGTTAGGTTGTTTATTTGAGATGTTTCTTGTTTCTTGAGGTAGGATTGTATTGCTATAAACTTCCCTCTTAGAACTGCTTTTGCTGCATCCCATAGGTTTTGGGTCATTGTGTTTTCATTGTCATTGTTTCTAGGTTCTTTGATTTTCTCTTTGATTTCTTTAGTGATTGCTTGGTTATTTAGTAGTGTATTGTTTAGCCTCCATGTGTTTGTATTCTTTACAGATTTTTCCTGTAATTGATGTCTACTCTCATAGCATTGTGGACAGAAAAGATACTTGATACAGGGCTTCCCTGGTGGCGCAGTGGTTGAGAATCCGCCTGCCGATGCAGGGGTCACGGGTTCGTGCCCTGGTCCGGGAAGATCCTACATGCCGCGGAGCACCTAAGCCCGTGAGCCGTGGCCGCTGAGCCTGCGCGTCCGGAGCCTGTGCTCCGCAACGGGAGAGGCCACAGCAGTGAGAGGCCCGCATACAGAAAAAAAAAAGAAAAAAAAAAAAAAAAAGATACTTGATACAATTTCAATTTTCTTAAATTTATCAAGGCTTGATTTGTGACCCAAGATATGATCTATGCTGGAGAAAGTTCCATGAGCACTTGAGAAGAAAGTGTACTCTGTTGGTTTTGGATGGAATGTCCTATCAATATCAATTAAATCCATCTTGTTTAATGTATCATTTAAAGCTTGTGTTTCCTTATTTATTTTCATTTTGGATGATCTGTCCATTGGTGAAAGTGGGGTGTTAAAGTCCCCTACTATGATTGTGTTACTGTCGCTTTCCCCTTTTATGGCTGTTAGCATTTGCCTTATGTATTGAGGTGCTCCTATGTTGGGTGCATAAATATTTACAATTGTTCTATCTTCTTTTTGGATTGATCCCTTGATCATTATGTAGTGTCCTTCTTTGTCTCTTGTAATAGTCTTTATTTTTAAGTCTATTTTTTTCTGATATGAGAATTGCTACTCCAGCTTTCTTTTGATTTCCATTTGTATGGAATATCTTCTTCCATCCCCTCACTTTCAGTCTGTATGTGTCCCTAGGTCTGAAGCAGGTCTCTTGTAGACAGCATATAGATGGGTCTTGTTTTTGTGTCCATTCAACCAGGCTATGTCTTTTGGTTGGGACATTTAATCCATTTACATTTAAGATAATTATCCGTAGGTATGTTCCTATTACCGTTTTCTTAGTTGATTTGGGTTTGTTAGCGTAGGTCTTTTCCTTCTCTTGTGTTTCCTGCTAGAGAAGTTTCTTTAGCGTTTGTTGTAAAGCTGGTTTGGTGGTGCTGAATTCTCTTAGCTTTTGCTTGTCTGTAAAGCTTTTGATTTCTGTTGAATCTGATTGAGATCCTTGCTGGATAGAGTAATCTTGTTTGTAGGCTTTTCCCTTTCATCACTTTAAATATGTCCTGCCACACCCTTCTGGCTTGCAGAGTTTCTGCTGAGAAATCAGCTGTTAACCTTATGGGGATTCCCTTTTATGTTATTTGTTTCTTTTCACTTGCTGCTTTTAATATTTTTTCTTTGTATTTAATTTTTGCTACTTTGATTAATATGTGTCTTGGCATGTTTCTCCTTGGAGTTATCCTGTATTGGACTCTCTGCGCTTCCTGGAGTTGATTGAGTCTTTCCTTTCCCTTCTTAAGGAAGTTTTCAAGTATAATCTCTTCAAATATTTTCTCAGTCCCTTTCTTTTTCTCTTCTTCTTCTGGGACCCCTGTAATTTGAATGTTGGTGCATTTAATGTTGTCCCAGAGGTCTCTGAGACTGTCCTCCATTCTTTTTTCTTTATTCTGCTTTGCAGTAGTTATTTCCACTATTTTATCTTCCAGGTCACTTATCCGTTCTTCTGCCTCAGTTATTCTGCTATTGATTCCTTCTAGAGAATGTTTAATTTCATTTATTGTGTTGTTCATCATTGTTTGTTTGCTCTTTAGTTCTTCTAGGTCCTTGATAAATGTTTCTTGTATTTTCTCCATTCTATTTCCAAGATTTTGGATCACCTTTACTGTCATTATTCTGAATTCTTTTTCAGGTAGGCTGCCTATTTCCTCTTCATTTGTTTGGTCTGGTGGGTTTTTACCTTTCTCCTTTATCTGCTGTGTTTCTCTGTCTTCTCATTTTGCTTCACTTACTGTGTTGGGGGTCTTGTTTTTGCAGACTGCAGTTCCCATTGTTTTTGGTGTCTGCCCCCCAGTGGCTCAGGTTGGTTCAGTGGCTTGGGTAGGCTTCCTGGTGGAGGGGACTGGTGCCTGTGTTCTGGTGGATGAGGCTGGATCTTGTCTTTCTGGTGCGCAGGACTGCATCTGGTGGTGTGTTTTGCGGTGTCTGTGACCTTATTATGATTTTAGGCAGCCTCTCTGCTAGTGAGTGGGGTTGTGTTCCTGTCTTGCTAGTTGTTTGGCATAGGATGTCCTGCACTGTAGCTTGGTGGTCCTTGAGTGGAGCTGGTTCATAGCGTTGAGACGGAGATCTCTGGGAGAGCTTTTGCCATTTGATATTACGTGGGGCCAGGAGGTCTCTGGTGGACCAGTGTCCTGAACTCGGGTCTCCCACCTCAGAGGCGCAGGCCTGACCATTGGCTGGAGCACCAAGACCCTGTCAGCCTCTCAGCGGTGAGCTGCTCCTGGTGAAAACAGCGGCGGCAGCTGAAGCAGCAATGCCCTTGCCTTCTCTGAAGGCTACAGTGGCGACACTCACCCTTTCGCCCGTGTCCAGTTAAGTGGCGGATGGTGTGCAGGGACTGGGAGCCACCTCCTCCTCCTCAGCAACTGGGCTCTTAATCCTCGGCAGTAGCCACTGAGGAGCCCGACAGGTGGGGGAGGGGACCCTGGGTTGCAGGTGAGGGAGCTGATATTGGATATTTAACATGTCCATCTTCCAAAAATTTGGAACTTTTCCCTATGAACAACATGTAATCAGGATCCTTACAGTGAAATTTTTCTGTGCATGCATATTGCTGAACTTGCTGAATTGCATTTCAGAAATGTTGGACTATTTATTCTCCCATTGTGATATATGAGTATATTCCCTACCCCCAATCCCATAAGGATACCTTTATTTAGGGAATTCCCTGGAGGTCCGTTGGTTAGGGCTCCGTGCTTCCACTGCAGGGGGTATGGGTTCAATCCCTGGTCAGGAAATTAGGATCTCACGTGGCATGGCCAAAAAAAAAAAAAGAATATATTTATTTAAGTCTGAATTGGTAACCCCTTCTTCCTTACAATAGTCAATACAGAAAGGGAAACATGGAAAGTGTGTCTCCAAGCCTTACCCTGTCTGTCCAGGTGCCCCACCTGGCAAGTAACCTCTTTAGGTAGTTTTTTTCCTTTATCCATTCAGATTTGTCTTGCAGAACCAAGAAAATACAAATATAAATTCTTATCTTCTGCCCCTTTTGATGCAAAAGGTAGCAAACTGTATGCACTGTCCTGACCCTTGCTTATTTTTCTCAAGAGATACAGTAGAGCACTTTCCACACCAGCACTGAGAGCACAGCCTCCTCTCTGTTTCAGCAGTGACGTGGTCCATCCCAGGGAAGCATCAGATCTGGAAAGAGCTACCTGCTGTCTCCACTGCTTTTTTTTTTTTAATCACAAACATGGTTGCAGTGAACAGTCTCCTGCATATGTCCTCTTCTGTGCATGCCCAGTGCCACAGAATACATTCTCAGAAGTGGGATCCTGTGTTTGTAATTTTTTTTTTTTTTTTTTTTTTTGGCTGTGCCGTGCAGCTTGTGGGATCTTAGTTCCCTGACCAGGGTTTGAACCCCGGGCCCCTCAGCAGTGAAAGCATGGAGTCCTAAGCACTGGACCCCCAGGGAATTCCCCACATATTTATAATTTTTGATGGATGGGCCACATTCCCCTCCATAATGGAAATACCAGCTTACATCCCCACCGGCAGTGTTCCACAGTGCCTGTCTCTGCACAGCCTAGCCAGCAGAGTGTGGTATTAAACATTAGGGTTTTTGCTAATTCAGTGGATGAACAAGTATTTCAGGGGTGCTTTCTGTCAGTGCTGCCCACATTTTCTATTGAGTTTTCTCTCTCTCTCTTTGTTACTATTGCTAGGTGCTCTTTTTATATTAGGAACTTTCAACCCTGTTTTGTCATATGAATTGCAAGAATTTTTTTCTTTTTAACATTTTTCATTTAAAAAAATTTAGCCTACAGTGGTGGTTTTTTCCTTTCCATGCAAAAGGTTTAAACAGTGTAGTAGAACGTGTTAGTCTGCTCCTCCGTGCCTCTGGATTTTGAGTCACACGTTGGAAGAGGGTGGGTGAGAGCACATCTTAGGCCCCCAGGAGCCCACAGCCAGCGCCCAAGTCCCAGACAGCGCTGCAGCTCCTTGGGTTCTCAGAAGCAAGCTGCCTTTTTCTTTTCTTTTTATTAAACCTCGTTTCATGGGAACAGGAGCGGTGTAAGTATCTCACAAATCCATTTAGAGAGAACAGAGGGAACAGAATCGGGAGTGGGCTTATGTCTGGGAAACATCATACCGTCAGGCCTGTGCCTGCCCCCCTCCCCCAAGCCCTCCTGAATGGGTGACGTGGGCTGCAGTTCGCAGACTGCCCAGAGGGGCAGCACTGATAGGGGAAGGAGATGCGCTTTATGGTGTGTGTAGACCATTCCCGTGCACACTTCACGTGTTTTTAAACGGCACACATCACAGCCCAAGAGCCCAGCAGATTATAAACCATGTCCTACGGAAACTGGGAGATCATTGGACATCCCTGAGTAAGTAAGGATGTGCACGGGCAGCATGTTTCATGAGCATCTTTGCTGTTCCTCCTGCCTCTGATGCAACATTCTAGAAGAGTACTGGGGCTTTAAGAATCCTGCAGAAGGATTGTAAGAGTCCAGCAAGCTTTAGTGCCAACCAGAGGGCCTCCCTCTGAGGCAGCTCTTTCAGCTCTGTCACGTTAACAGTGAAAACACCCACTTAGCACTGCGGTGCCAGGCTTGGAGACACTGCCATTAGCCTACTTCTCACATGTGGGAACACGGAGGAACAGAGAGTTTAAGAAACTTGCCCCAAACTGCCCTCCTAGTATGTGGCGGAGCTGGGCTTTGAACCCAGGCAGCCTGACTCCAGGGCACAGGCTCCTACTCAGTACACAGAGTGTCCTCAGTTAATTACAACTCTAAACCCAAGAGGAGAAAATACCATTTAGAAGGAAGATGGGAAAGACAGTTAAAAAGAAATAAAGGAAGGAACCTGTGTGAGTGATTCCTGGTACCCCGACTCCTGCTGTAACTGGCCGCCACTGGTAGCAGTGTGGCTTCCATTTCTGGAGAAAGCTGGGCCCAGGAAGCATACCTCAGGGTTCCAGGCCCAGCACCTCAACTCCTGTAGCTCTGTGACCTGGGGTAAATCACTTTATTTTTATTTATTTCTCTTGTTTTTGTTATGGTAAAATATACATACCATAAAATTTACCATTTTGTTCTTATTTTCAAGTGTGCAGTTCAGCGGCATTCAGTGTATTCACAGTATTGTGCAACCACCACCATGATCCATTTCCAGAACGTTTTCATCATCTCAGACAGAAACTCCATTCGCATTCAACAAGCACTCTCCATTCTTCCTCCCCCCAGATCCTGGTAACCACTGTCTACTGGGTGTCTGTGAATTTGACTATTCTGTATCCCTCGTGTAAGTGGAACCGTACTGTAGGTGTCCTTTCATGTCTGGCATATTTCAAATAGCATAATGTGTTCAAGGTCCATACCGTTTAACGCGTATCAGAATTTCATTCCTTGTGAAGGTTCAGTAATGTTCCACTGTATACATATTCCACCTTTTGTTTATCCATTCACCTGTTGATGGACAGTTGGGTTGTTTCCACCTCTGTATGCTGTGAATAGTGCTGCTGTGAACATTGGGCCTGAGACCCTGCTTTCAGTTCTTTGGAGTCTGTACCTCAGAGTGGTTGCTGGATAATTGCTGGATAATATGGGAATTCTGTGTTTAACATTTTGAGGAACTGCCAAACTCATTTTATTTTCAAAGAGGAGATTTTTTTCCTCACTCATGACCCTGGGCATAAGCTTCCTAATCATTTCCCTGAGCCAATGATCAGTATTTTTCCAGCCCCTTCTCCCTGAAGCATTAGCCCTACGACATCTAGCGTGTGGGGGGCGCACACAGGCCTAAGGCCACAGGCCCTGTGAGTTAAATGCTCGGCACCTGCACGTGGGTCCTCCCGTCTCCTCACCTGGCACCCTGTGGACCATCTGTTCCTTCTAGGGTCACTTTCCACGTTTGTTTCCTTCATAGTTTCTCCCTGTCCACAATACAAGTTCTGTGGCGGTGAAGACATTATTTTCTCTTGTTTTCTATTATATCGTCTAATTATAAGATGGTAGCTGGCACATAGTAGGTGCTCCAGAAGTAAGAGAAAATGCCAAGCCTTTGTATACATTGCCTCGTTTAATCCTTATAACAACGTTTATCCCCTGCTTCACCCTCCAAAAACAGGACCAGATAGTTTAAGTAACTTCCCTAATGTAGCACAGCTAGTAAAATATATATTCAATGTGTGATCTACCTGGGAATGCAACAGGCGTGCACCGGCGTGGCTGAAGGAAACCAGTCCTCCTCCAGCTACCCACGAGCTATTCTGGAGTCTCCAGGGATGCTGCCCCTGCCAGTGGGCACGCTCCTGCCCTTTCCGGGGTCTGGACTTGAAGACCCTCGTCCTGGGGCATAAGTGACCTCAGGGGCCCAAGGAGGGCACCCTCACCCACAACTGCTCTATCCTCAGTGAGGACCTTGTCCTTAAGGTCCCACACAGAGCAGAGGCCAGGCAGTGACGTGGACTGGAACTTTACTGACAGTGCGAGGATAATGACGGCACGTGCGGGAAATAAATTACCAAGTCCTCAGCCTCAGGCCCTCACCCAGGGCTCCTCGTGGCACCACCCGGCCTCGCTACCATCCTGGCCATGAGCCGGGAAGTTCACGGCCATCGGTGCTCTCCAGGCATCCCCCCACCCCCGCTGTCGTAGTTTCCTAGTGCTGCCAAAACAAAATACTGCAGACTGGGTGGCTTAAAAACCAGAAATTTACTATCTCACATTCCTGGAGGCTGGAAGGCCCAGGTCAAGGTGTGGCACCGTTGGTTCCTCCTGGGGCCCCTCTCCTCGGCCCGCTGATGCTGTCTTTTCCCTGCGCCCTCACGGGTTCTTCCCTCTGTGTGTGTCTGTGTCCTCGTCTCTTCTAAGGCGGACACTAGTCGGATTGGATCAGGGCCACCCCCGTCACCTCATTTTAACTTAATTACCTCTTTCCAAATACAGTCTCATTCTGAGGTGCTGGGGGTTAGGACTTCAGCATATGGATTTGGGAGGGGACACAGTTCAGCCCCCGACAGCTCAGCCAGAGAAGCACGTTTCTCCTCTTTCCTAGGAGTGTAAGATTTTGCTCCAAGTCGCAGCCATCTCCTCGGCCTCTTCCAAAGACGACTGCTAACAGCACCTATTCATTTTGGTTTCTCCTATCAAGCGGGGAGGTTCTCCAGCCATATGGTTATGTGTAGAAGAAAATGTGTCTGCTGGATATGATGGGCTAAAGGGGTCTGCCACACTATAAAGTTGTGAAATTCTGTGTTTCAAAAGTATTTCCAGAGAATGCTTGTTATGAGATGATGTGGAAAGGGGTGTGGGGTCAAGAGCTGGGATGCTGTAATCAGAAGCCCATCCTCAGTCCAGAATATTCTCCTCTTCCTGGAGTCTGAGCTCCTCATTTTAATGCTGTGAACGAAGCCATTGCCTATCCTGTAGGAGCAGATGATCTTGCTTCCCACGAATCGATGTGGACCACAAAGCATGGCTTTCTTCCTCCCCTGGAACCATAAATTAAGGTCTGTTCTGCGCTCATCTGCTCGCCAGGTCTTGGCAGCCTTCTCTGGACCTTGGGGCTCCTTGAGGACTTACAGTCTTTGTTCGAATAAGCAGCCTCCCGATGGCTGGCCCAGATGTGAGGCCCACATCTGGAAACTATCCCTAGTCTTGGCCCAGGCCTTCAGGCTTAGGAGATGTGTGTGTGTCAGGTACAACCCCGCCCTGCCCGGTGATCCACGCACAAGGCCCCGTGCAGGGCAGAGGTCTCGGGGACTGGCGGCTGGGCTTGGAGACCGTGTGTTGGGTTAAATCCCAGTGGGCTACCTGCCAGCAGCACCACATTCGTGTTCCCATCCCACCATCCTTCCTTGATTCTCTGGCAGGGCCCACAGTGCCAGGCCTGCCACAGACATCCAGCATGCAACCCACCTACCTTGAGGCATCTCACTGATGCGGCCACCGTGGCTTGGCCTGTGGATGGAAGTGGTTGTCTGGGCCTGGAACTGGGTCTCCCAGCTTGAGAATTCATACCTGAGATTTATGGTGCAGGCATGAGGGTGAGTTGTTTGTACATCACAAAGTGCTTAGTTCAGAGGGGGCTTTGGACCAGTAGTGCCTGTCCAGGGAAATGCCCTGCCCACCACCCTCAAGGAGCAGTGAGCACCAAAGAGTGGATTACGTGCAGGAAGGAGGTGGCACTTCTGGTAGGACCAGAGTTTGCGCACATGCTTGTATCAGGTACTCGTGTAAAGCTGCCGGCCGCTTTTGACAGATTTGAGGTCTGGGCCAAGAAGGATTCTCACTTATGTGTCTGCCTGGCCTGACCTATTGGCTTTTGGTTTTTTTCGTCGAATGCATTTTACAGTTTCCCAACTAGAAAATTTTAAACATAAATAAAACAAAAGAAAAAAATTATTCCTCAAATCCCAGCATCAGAGATAACCGTTAACATTTTGGTTTCTATATGCCAAATCTTTTCTCATATGTATGTATAAATAGTTTCTAAAATAATGAAAGACAATCATCCCATAATACTGTTCTAGAATCTGCTTTTCTTTCAATATCTCATAATATTTCCATGTCAAAAATATACAACTACATCAGCGGCCTTAAGAGGAGCACTGCTGCCACTTAGGAGAGGACTGAAGATCTATGAAGGCATTTTCAGTTGTCACAATCATGGCAGAGTAGGAGAGGGTGGGTGGGAGATGTGCAGCTGGCACTTAGAAGGCAAGGGACCAGGAAGTTAAGTGTTCTGCGAAGCTTAGTTCAGCTCAGATTTTGAACATCCTGATGGATATTTACAGCAGTGGGAAAAAATTTTATAATAACTTCAGCCTAAGACTTAACTCCTTTTTACGTATAAACACAAAGCTTTTTGGCGTGGTTTTAGTATACACAGAATTTTATAACAATGCAACTAATGAGTTTCGTTTTGTTTACACTTTTGGCTATGAATTGTCAGCTCAGCCATTTGGAAAATCTCATCAGCAATGGCAAAGCCACTCCCGGCCTCTGAGTCAAGGTTATAGCCACCTGAATCTATCTGTATTGTAGTCATTGCATTTAGAATGAGTGTACATACATGGGAATACACTTATCAGCCTTTTGTTTCCAAACGTCAGATGCAGAAAGTATCTACAAACGTTTAGTGGTACAATTGTCTTACTTCTGTTAAGTCCCAACTTATTTAAAAGCAGATTCAAACATCTGGTTTCTTCATTATATCTTCAAATGTAGTTGCACCTAAAAATTGCAAATTGCAATTGTTATCTGTCAGCTCTGTACCCCCTTCTAAGCCCTGCTCTCCATCTCTGAGGTTTCCAAGTTATATCTTCCAGATTCCTTCCCATCTGGCTTCTTTGAGCGTCTGCCAATGGGAGGCACTGGGGGAGGTTGGAAGAGGAGATCAGGGAGACGCTATTTTCCCGGGGTTTCTGGGTCGTGTAGTGTGCACAGTGGCAGCTGCAGCAGCCTGGCCGTCGGAGGCTCCTGGTAACTCTATTTTCCCTGTTGCTTCTCCACTTCTAGGGAGTAGTGGCTCCTTGTAGTTCCTAACCCTGGACAACCCTACCTTCCTCTCTGTGCTCTTCCAGCCCTTCCCAAACCTTTATAACCACTCCCCTCGATTAATTTACTTCTGTTTGAAATACCTAGAATGGCTTGTTTTCCTGATTAGACACGAAAGGATAAAAAAGGCTTAGAATTGTATTCTGTTTGACTTGTTTAATATTACTAAAGTCAGGCCATTATATCCCTTTTTAAAAAAAATTCTGCACTTGGGTAGGTATATTGCCTATGAATTCAATTTCAGGATAAAAAGGGGGGTATTACAAAATAATTATTACTAAAAAAAACTGGTTCTGAGCTTGAAAAGAGTTGAAAGCAATCCATGCCATCGTTTGTAGTGACCTCTTTCATCTTTTCCACAACCCCCTATTGTTTGACATTGAGAATTATTTCAGACTTTTCATTATGACAGTGGCTCTTCCAGGAATATCCTGGTACTTAGAGTTTCCAGTGCATTTCAGAACTTCTAAGGGCAACTGTTTCTAATAGAACTCATTTCTGTTGCAGATCTCATCTCCTTCCTGGATGTGAGTTTTCGTAAAGAAAGACCAAAAAAAAATTGCACTTGCAGAATAGGCTATGACAGCCCTGATGGGGAGCGTGCAGGTGGCAGGTGGGCATAGGAGGGATGCAGGACGGGGCACAGGATAGAAAGTCAAGATGAAAAAAAATCATATACTAAGAAAACACTAACCAAAAGAGAAATCAAGTAGTAATATTAACATCAGGCTAAGTAAACTTTGAGATAAAAAGTGTTACTAAACATAAAGGTCATGACATAATAAACGATAAACGGTCCAATTTTCCAGAAATATATAACAGTTCTAAATCCTAATGTAACTAATAACAGAACCTCAAATATACATAAAACAAAAATTGACAGCTTTACAGGAGAAACTACCAAATTCACCGTACCTCTGGGAAATTTTAACACACCTATTTTGGTAGGTATTTCGAAGGAATGATGTCATACAGGACATAATCTTTAATCACAATTCAATTAAATTAGAAATAAAAAGATAACTTTTTAATCCAAACCCCATGTTTTTGGAAACATACATAAAACACTTTAAATTTAATCATGTATTAAAAACAAAATCACAATAGAAATGAAAATATTCAGAACTAAACAGTAACTAAAAATTATGTACCAAAATGTGCCAGATGCAGTAAAGTGGTACTTAGAGAACAACTTATAATTTTAGATGTTTATGTTAGGAAATAAGAAAATCTAATAACTTAATAAGCCAAAGAACCAACTTAAGAATTAGGGGAAAAATAGCAGCATAAGCCCAAAGAAATAAGAAAGATAATGAAGGTAATGCAGAAATTAATGAAATAGGACATATATATTAGAGAGGATCAACAAAGACAAAGTTGTTTTGGGGGAGGGGAAAAATAAATATCTAGCAATATTAATCAAGAAAAAAGAAAACAAACATGAATAAACATCAATAAGAATTTAAAAGGGGATTACAACTACAGGTGATGCAGACCTTAAACAGATAACTGGAGGATATTATAAGCAACAGTGAGTGGTCGTGTTACCAGTCAGCGACTTAGATAGGCCATTCCTTCTTTGATAAAATGTTTGAATTAGCTGATCTCAAAATAAAGCATAAAGCAGCGCTGCTCATTAGTTAGTGACTATATCGTGAAAATGCAGATTCTGACTCAGTAGGTCTGGGTGGCGCCTGAAAATCTGCATTTCTTTTTTTCCTATTCCTGAGTTTTGTTTTATTTGCTTATTTATTTTTATTGAAGTGTAGTTGATTTACAATGCTGTGTTAGTTTCAGGTGTACAGCAAAGTGATTCAGTTTTATATGTGTGTGTGTGTGTGTGTGTGTGTGTGTGTGTATGTGTATGTGTGTGTGTGTGTGTGGTACGCGGGCCTCTCACTGTTGTGGCCTCTCCCGTTGCAGAGCACAGGCTCCAGATGCACAGGCTCAGCGGCCATGGCTCACGGGCCCAGCCGCTCCGCGGCATGTGGGATCTTCCCAGACTGGGGCACGAATCCGTGTCCCCTACATCGGCAGGCAGACTCTCAACCTCTGCGCCACCAGGGAAGCCCATAATATATATATATTCTTTTCAGATTGTTTTCCATTATAGGTTATTACAAGATATTGAGTATAGTTCCCTGTGCTATACAGGAGGTCCTTCTGTGTTTATTTATTTTATATATAGTAGTGTGTATCTGTTGGTCCCAAACTCCTAATTTATACTCATCCTTTCCCCTTTGGTAACCATAAGTTTATTTTCTATGTCTGTGAGTCTATTCTTAGGTTTTTTTTTAGTAACAAAATTATATTTGAAGATGTGGTCCATGGCATTTACATAAGAATTCTTTTTTAAAAAATTTTTTATCATTTACTTAACTATTGCTTTGGCATTTATGGCAGCTTTTTAAAAACATGTTTCAATTAAACTTTATTTGTGGATATTGAAAGGTGAATTTTATATAATTTTCACATGTCATAAAATAATATTCATTTTTTGAAGAAATTTTCAACCATTTAAAAAATGTAAAAAGCATTTTAGTACATGAGCCATACAAAAATAGGGGATGGGCTGGGTTTGGCCCATGGGCTATTGTTTGTTGACTTCTGATCTAAACCAGTGCTTCTCAAACTTTTCTTTTGGCTGTATAGTTGATGTACAATATTATAAATTTCAGGTGTACAACACAGTGTTTCACAATTTTTAAAGGGTATACTCCATTTATAGTCATAAAATTTGGCGATTTCCCCTGTGCTGTACAATATATCCTTATAGCTTATTTATTTCATAAACAGTAGTTTGTACCTCTTAATTCTCTACCCCTATCTTGCCCCTCCTCCTTTCCCTCTCCCCACTGGTAACCAAAGTTTGTTCTCTATATCTGTGAATCTGTTTCTTTTTTGTTATATTCACTAGTTTATTTTTTAGATTCCACATATAAGTGATATCATACAGTAGTTGTCTTTCTCTGTGTGACTTATTTCACTAAGCATAATATCTTGCAAGTCCATCCATGTTGTTGTAAATGGCAAAATTTCATTCTTTTTTCTGACAGTATTTCACTATATGTATACACCACATGTTCTTTATCCATTCATCTGTTGATGGACACTTTGGTTGCTTCCATATCTTGGCTATTGTAAATAATCCTGCTGTGAACATTGGGGTGCATGTATCTCTTTGAATTAGTGTTTTTGTTTTATTTGGATATATACCCAGAAGTGGAATTGCTGGATCATATGGTAGTTCTACTTTTAGTTTTTTGAGGAACCTCCATATTATTTTCCACAATGGCTGCACCAATCTACATTCCCACCAACAGAGGGTTCCCTTTTCTCTACATTCTTGCCAACGTTTGTTATTTGTGGTCTTTTTGATGATGGCCATTCTGACAGGTGTGCGGTGATATCTCATTGTGCTTTTGATCTGCATTTCTCTGATGATTATCAATGTTGAGCATCTTTTCACATGCCTGTTGGCCAGAGAATCTGCATTTCTAACAAGACCACCTGAGTGGTGTAGATGTACTGGTCCATATTTGAGTAGCAAGGCCTTAGGCATCATTGTCTCATACACCAGCATTACTGTCTTTTTAGGCAGATTCTGTCCTGCAATCTGTGCTGCCTTTTTTCAGTTACTCCCAAACTCCCAAAGCCTTCCCATTCCACCCAGATATAGTAAAGCTAAGTTTCATCAATCGAAACCTGAAATAACCTTGAAAGAAGCAGAACAAAAAACATAAAACAAGATGAGTACCCTCTAATTTTACTACAAGATGCAACTAAAAAGACATCATTCTTAAAAGAGAACACCTACAGTCAAGCCGTTTTTTCTTTCTTTTGTTTTTTTGTTTTGTTCTGTTTAGACAAACCAATTTTCTCTATATTATGGGAAATGGGTGAATTGAAAAGTGCTATATAGACATAATGCCTGCCAATAATTATAATGACATACAATTATATAATCCATTCGCTGACAAAAAAACACTATGAAAATTTCTCTTTTAATTATATAAGGGAAATTTCTGTTTGTCTTCATAAAATGTTTTAGAGGCTTATCTTAATTATCCCCATATCATTCACGGTTGAATAAAAAGTCAGTTTGATGTGCAATGTGGGATTTTAAAAAAGTCTCCTACATAATGCCTTCTAAAGCATGAACTTTAACTTCAAATTCCCTTTGTGTAAGTCAAGGATAAATTGATGAAGTCATTTTGCTTGAGTGCACAAAATGAGAATTTTACTTACAGTTTCTGACAATAATAAAGTTGTCATCTTTAATATTTAAGCTCAAGGCTGGAGGGGAAAAGATATTTAGGCACATGTATGTACAACCTAGCAAATATTAGTCATTTGTCCCCAAATACCTGAAACCAAGCAGAAAAATAAAACAGGGTGCTCTGGCCATCCAAGAAAATGTGTAAGGTTTTATATAAAGTATGACATAGTTTTTGGTGTGACTGCCAACCTGGGTGTCCCTCTTCTTGTTGCTGCTGGCCCTCTCCACAGTGTCCTCATTTCCACCTTGGGCCAGTGCTGAATGAGCAGGGGGAAATATTTGATAGATGTGAGGCCTGTCACTGGAGCATTACAGGCAACAGGCCTACAGGAGTGAGTGTCCAGTTATTCATGCCATCTTCCGCTCAGTTCTAATTAGCTGCACCTCAACACAAAACTTGACCTAGAACCAAGTAGGCCATTTACAAATTCCAAAACACAAGCACCCAGGGTAATCAATTTACTCTCTATTTTGAGTATGATTCTAAAACACCAAGCACTAGAAAATATGAGTGAAAGACCCAGGGCCTAGACCACAAAGCCCGCAGCCACTGAGAGCACAATTTTGTGGCAGCCTCCTTCTTGGTCATGGAATTCCAACAGAGGCATTTGTGATGAAGCCCTGGGTAGACACAGGGTCAGTGGGAAACAAACATTTCTCAAAACTGTGTTTCTAAAAACCTAGCACAGGTTTCAGACTTCTCAATAGGCTTTCCCAAGAAAATCTAATCTAATAGCTAATATCAGGGACTTTTTCCATATCTGGCCCAGAAAAATGGCCATACAAAAGCGTTCCCTCATGAGACTCTCCCGACTATTCATGAGGTTGGAATGCTCCCACCTTTCTTCAGGTGAGCACACTGGGGCCCAGACAAGTTAGGTGACAGATCAAGGCCCAGGGGTTGGGTTAGCTCCTCCCTTCAAGCCCAGGGCTTTCAACCTACAGAGTGTTTCTGCTCCACTATGCTGCCCGTCTTACAATAACATAACACGCGGCTCAGAGATGGATCTGCTCCTTACAAGTGCCAGGAAGCTCTGAGTAAAAATCGTCGAATCGTACTTTCAATAATCACATCTAGGGAATAAGTCTGTTCTTCCCCTGAAGTATCGTCCTTATGTAGTAAACAGTTTAGTCACTGAAGCCTTTTAGACATAATCATTTCTTTCTTTCCCCAAGGTTCATAAGAGGGGAGATTCTGTCTCTCTTATTCACAGCTAAATGCTATGGCCAGACAACTCTTAGCACATAGTTTGTGTTCAACAAATATCTGTGACTGATAGCTTAAGAACTGCCCGTTGAAAGAATTCATTAGTGAGTTCAGGAAAGGACAGAAAGGTCATCTATGATGTCATCCAAAGGATTTGGATTATGACATAAGCCTAGTTCTTGGACTCCACCCTTCTGAATATTTAATATAATACAGACATGATAGAATACATATATATAAAATTAAAATGTACAATCACTGTATTCATTTTCTAGGGATGCTGTAATAGGATACCAGATGAACTGGGTGGCTTAAACAACAGAAATTCATTGCCTCAGTTTTAGGGCTAGAAGTTCAAGATCAAGATGTTGGCAGAGTTGGTTCTTTCTGAGGAACTATTGACAGATCTCACCCTTGCATACAGAGCTTCAAATCAGCCTTTTATGGGCCTTTAATCCTGGACAACCAAGGATCCTCAAACACACAAGGAGAACCACTAACACAAAGAAGCCCCAAGCAAACAACTGCAAAAAAGAAGCTGGAGGAAATGGGATGAATCAGGGAAGAGAGAAAAAATGTAAATAAGCCCAAATAATATCCTTAGAAACAAGAAAACACTGCAGCTTTAAAGCAAAGAGTAAAATTCTATAAGATGGTAACAATTAGAGATTAAGAATAAGCTCATGGAAAATTAAAACATATACAACAGCCAAAATAAAAATATTCAACATGGGAGTTAGTAGGTAAAGTTGAATAAATTAATACAAATGATAAAAGATGGAAAATATGATAGAAAAGATGAGACATGGAAGGTTATTCCTGAATGTCCAACATCTGACTAATAGGAGTTCCAGAATGAGAGAACAGAGAAAATGGACAGGAAAAAATTTATTGAGCATTTTCTAGAGCTGGGACTCAGGTCTCCAGGTTGAATAGCTGACAATGGGGAAATGATCCACACCCAGGTAGCTGCTGTGGACAACAGAGATAAAGGAGTGTTCCTAAAATCTTTGTAAGGAGAAAAAAAAACAAACAGCATCAGGCCTGTCAACATTATATGGAGAAAATAGGGGAGCAATGTCTTTTAAATCCTCAGAAAAATGAACTCAATCTAGAGCTTGGCTCTCTGATAAACTCACTCGAATGTGAGGCAAAATAGATTTTCAGTCATCCCAGGACTCAGAATTTCTACCTTCCATTCATTTTGTCATAGAAAGTGAGTGATGTTTCTGCTCTAGTCGGATGGAGTAAACCAAGAAAGGCAATGAGATAGGATCCCGGAAAGAGTGGATGTAACCCAGGAAAAGGGTGAAGAGAAGTTTCAGGAAGACAGAAGAGTAACAGACTAACCTGGAGCAGGAGGACAGAGGGTTCAGGGAGAGGAGACGGGGGCTTCCTAGAATATCTGAGATCATAGATCACTAGGGTCAGATAAAAGAAGGACAGATGGCAGAACTGATGGAGCACTTGAAACAAAATAAGTAAATTCACATAGTCATAATAATATGATTTAATTTAAAATAGTGATCCATCATAACAGATAATAGATACCATCAAAAATGGATAAATCAAGAGCAAACCATATAAGCATGTTATATAATAACGTGAAGGCAATTGCCAGAAGCAGTAGCTAAAAGAGTTCAAAGTGGTTCCTCCAGGTATTAGAACTGGAGTTGGGGGGAAGCAGCAAGGAGGGGTGAAGGGTTGCTGTGATTTATTACCAGCCTTGGGGCACTATTTGACTATTTGCTATTTGCTGTTCTTACCTCTATGTAAACACAAGTTTGGTAAAAAATTTAAAACTAAAGGAAAACAACCGCAATGTGGTAAGTGCTACCAGAGCGGGAGTGGAGAAGAGGAAGCTTTGAATCTGCAGTGGTGCACTGAAAGGAAACCTTCCTAGAAGAGGCTGGCCACGGTAACGTGATGCCAGCGTCGGACCTGCCGGTTTCATTCATTCATTCACTCCTATACTGTGCTCTAGACGCTGCTCTAAGTTCTGGGACTATAGCAGTGAACGAAGAGACCTGGAGAGTGTATGCCATTTTCCCAGCTGCCAGTGAGCAACTGACACTCATGCGTTCGCTTCTAATCCCCACATAGCACTTTGAATAGTGCCGGAGTGACACAGCCAACGAATCCTGGTTAAATGAGTTAACGAATAAATGAACGGTGTAACCTGTCAAATCCACAGCCATGTGAATGGGCAAGTAGCCATGAGGATAAAGAGCATTTTCTGCACTTGAAGTATAAAGAAATTTCTCCTCTAATCAAATGGCAACATGTTTAGAGAAAATTTAGAAATCCAATATCCCAGACAGGAAGGTCATGGATCCCCACTTAGCTCAGTAACTGTGTAGCTTTTGTTGTCACTACATTTCTCAATATTACAAAAGTCTCATCCATAAAATGAGAATAATAGTAATACCCCATAGCATTATTATAGAAACGAGTTGAGATAGTGCTTTGTAAACTGTAGAGCACTATAAACATTTTAATTGCTTTACCCTTGGGATTTTTAGTAGACTTTGCCTATTACTTTTAGAATAATGGAACATTAGAACCTTGGAGTTCATGGAATCCATCCTCTCATTTTATTAGAAGAGGAAACTGAGGGCCAGAGTGGGGCAGTGGATTTCCCAAGATCACACAGCCAGGCTGTGCAATGTTGAGATAGCCATGTCTCCTGAGTTCAGTGCTCCTTCTTGTTCAACCCAGTTTGTCCCCTTTGGGTTCAGAGATTTCAATTCAGAATCATTTGGAAGTGCTGTAATTTAGAAGTAGAATTCTGTCACTTAAGAGTGAAAAAAAAGAAAAAAACTAGTCAAGCATGAAAGAACTCAAGGTTCTGCATATCAGAAAGTCCTAAAGCTCAAATGAGTAAGGTTAGCTCTTAACTCCAACAGAATCTGCCATCTTATTTCAAATGATGTTTCCATCCCTTATTTCTTAAGAGCAGAAGTGACACCAAAAACGTGACTGCTTTATGAATTACTGTAGGATGGGAAGCCTGCTGCTCTGGTTTCAGGAGACTATGCATGGATGTGTGTATTTGATACCATGCTGCGTTCTGGAAGGATTCAGGAAGAAGTTAAGTTACAGAAAAGGGATTACATCCTATAATGACATTGGAATTCTCATTCAAAGAACTTTATTCCCAAAGTCATGAGTGAATTTATATTTTAGTAGGTAATGACAAAAGAACAGTCATTATTTATGGAGTGCTTCTTTTGTGCCAGATATTGTGCTAAAAACCTTATGCATGGGGGCTTCCCTGGTGGCACAGTGGTTGAGAATCCTCCTGCCAATGCAGGGGACACAGGTTTGATCCCTGGTCCCGGAAGATCCCACATGCCGCAGAGCAACTAAGCCCATGTGCCACAACTACTGAGCCTGCACTCTAGAGCCTGTGAGCCACAACTGCTGAGCCCGCATGCCACTACTACTGAAGCCTGAGCACCTAGACCACGTGCTCTGTAACAAGAGAAGCCACCACAATGAGAAGCCCGTGCACCGCAACAAAGAGTAGTTGCTTGCCACAACTAGAGAAAGCCCATGTGAAGCAACAAAGACCCAATGCAGACAAAAATAAAATAAATTTATTTTAAAAAACCCCAACCTTATGCATGTTGGCTCACTTAATGCCCTTAACAACCATTTTGAAAATGAGAAAGCTAAGGCTCAGAAAGGTTAAGTGACTTTCTCAAGCCAGAGAGCAAATAAGTTGTAAGGGTGAGGTGTAAACCAAGCTAATGTAGTTCTGAAGCCTGTGTGTTTAGTCCTTAGACCATGTGGCATAGAAGAAGCTTGCTGCTGATGCACTTGAGTTGGTACTTGATAATGTAGCTGAAAGAAAACGAAGGTTGTCGGGATATTGAAAGCTCAAAATATACTAACTGGGTTTAACAGTAAGGAGCACTGAACTCAGGAGACACAGGTGCCTCAACATTGTACAGCCTGGCTGTGTGATCTTGGGTAATCCACTGCCCCACTCTGGCCCTCAGTTTCCTCTTCTATCAAATGTGAGCATGGATTCCATGAACTCCAAGGTTCTAATTCCCCATTATTCTAAAAGTGATAGGCGACCAGACCTTCAAGATGGCAGAGGAGTAAGATGTGGAGATCACCTTCCTCCCCACAAATACATCAGAAATACATCTACATGGGGAACAGCTCCTACAGAACACCTACTGAACACTGGCAGAGACCTCAGACCTCCCAAAAGGCAAGAAACTCCCCACGTACCTGGGTAGGGCAAAAGAAATAAGAAAAAACAGAGACAAAAGAATAGGGATGGGACCTGCACCCACTTGGAGGGAGCTGTGAAGGAGGAAAGGTTCCCACACACTAGGAAGCCCCTTCGCGGGCGGAGACTACGGGTGGCGGAGGGGGAAGCTTCGGAGCCACAGAGGAGGGCGCAGCAACAGGGGTGCGGAGGGCAAAGCAGAGAGATTCCCGCACAGAGGATCGGTGCCAACCAGAACTCACCAGCCTGAGAGGCTTGTCTGCTCACCCGCTGGGGCGGGCAAGGGCTGGGAGCTGAGACTTGGGGTTCGGAGGTCAGACCTCCTCTGACGGGGGTTGACTGCGTGAACACAGCCTGAAGAGTTTAGTGCACCACAGCTAGCCGGGAGGGAGTCTGGGAAAAAGTCTGGACCTGCCTAAGAGGCAACAGACCATTGTTTCGGGGTGCACGAGGAGAGGGCATTTGGAGCACCGCCTAAATGAGCTCCAGAGACGGGCATGAGCCATGGCTATCAGCACGGACCCCAGAGACAGGCATGAGACGCTAAGGCCGCTGCTGCCGCCACCAAGAAGCCTATGTGCGAGCACAGGTCACTCTCCACACCGCCCCTCCCGGGAGCCTGTGCAGCCCGCCACTGCCAGGGTCCCGGGATCCAGGGACAACCTCCCCGGGAGAATGCACGGTGCACCTCAAGCTGGTGCAACATCACGCTGGCCTCTGCCACTGCAGGCTTGCCCCTCATCCGTACCCCTCCATCTCCCCCACCTGAGTGAGCCAGAGCCCCCGAATCAGCTGCGCCTTTAACCCCATCCAGTCTAAGCGAATAGCAGACGCCCTCAGGCGACCTACACACAGAGGCGGGTCCAAATCCAAAGTTGAACCCCAGGAGCAGTACGAACAAAGAAGAGAAAGGGAAATCTCTCCCAGCAGCCTCAGGAGCAGTGGATTAAATCTCCACAGTCAACTTGATGTACCTGCACCTGTGGAATACCTGAATAGACAATGAATCATCCCAAAATTGAAGCAGTACACTTTGGGAGCAACAATATATATATATATATTTCCTTTTTCTCTTTTTGTGAGTGTGTATGTGTATGCTTCTTTGTGTGATTTTGTCTGTATAGCTTTGCTTTTACCATTTGTCCTAGGATTCTGTCCGTCTCTTTTTTTTTCTTGCATAGTTCTTATCACTTGTTATCATTGGTGGTTTTGTTTTTTGGCTTGGTTGCTCTCTTCTTTCTTTCTTTTTCTTTTATGATTTTTCATTTTTTTATTTTTAATAATTATTTTCTTATTTTCATAACTTTATTTTATTTTATTATTTATTTTCTTTCTTTCTTTCTTTCTTTCTTTCTTTCTTTCTTTCTTTCTTTCTTTCTTTCTTTCTTTCTTTCTTTCTTTTTTTATCCCTTTTCTTCTGAGCCACATGGCAGACAGGGTCTTGGTGCTCCAGCCAGGCGTCAGGTCTGTGCCTCTGAGGTGGGAGAGCTGAGTTCAGGACATTGGTCCACCAGAGACCTTCCAGCTCCAAGTAATTTCAAATGACAAAAGCTCTCGCAGAGATCTCCATCTCAATGCTAAGACCTAGCTCCACTCAACGACCACCAAGCTACAGTGCTGGACACCCTATGCCAAACAACTAGCAAGACAGGAACAGAACCCCACCCATTAGCTGAGAGGCTGCCTAAAATCATAATAAGATCACAGACACCCCAAAACACATCACTGGACACAGTCCTGCCCACCAGAAAGACAAGATCCAGCCTCATCCACCAGAACACAGGCACAAGTCCCCTCCACCAGGAAGCCTACACAACCCACCGAACCAACCTTACCCACTGAGGACAGACACCAAAAACAGTGGGAACTACAAACCTGCAGCCTGCGAAAAGAGGTCCCCAAACACAGTAAGTTAAGCAAAATGAGAAGACAGAGAAACACACAGCAGATAAAAGAGAAAGGTAAAAACCCACCAGACCAAACAAATGAAGAGGAAATAGGCAGTCTACCTGAAAAAGAACTCAGAGTAATGATAGTAAAGATGATCCAAAATCTTGGGAAGAGAATGGAGAAAATACAAGAAACATTTAACAAGGACCTAGAAGAACAACAAAGAGAAGAGCAAATGAACAATGATGAACAACACAACCAATGAAATTAAAAATTCTCTGGAAGGAATCAATAGCAGAATAACTGAAGCAGAAGAACGGATAAGCAACCTGGAAGATAAAATAGTGAAAATAACTACCACAGAGCAGAATAAAGAAAAAGAATGAAAAGAATTGAGGACAGTCTCAGAGGCCTCTGGGATAACATTAAACACACCAACAATCAAATTATAGGGGTCCCAGAAGAAGAAGAGAAAAAGAAAGGGACTGAGAAAATATTTGAAGAGATTATACTTGAAAACTTCCTTAAGAAGGGAAAGGAAAGATTCAATCAAGTCCAAGAAGCGCAGAGAGTCCAATACAGGATAACTCCAAGGAGAAACATGCCAAGACACATATTAATCAAAGTAGCAAAAATTAAATACAAAGAAAAAATATTAAAAGCAGCAAGTGAAAAGAAACAAATAACATAAAAGGGAATCCCCATAAGGTTAACAGCTGATTTCTCAGCAGAAACTCTGCAAGCCAGAAGGGTGTGGCAGGACATATTTAAAGTGATGAAAGGGAAAAGCCTACAAACAAGATTACTCTATCCAGCAAGGATCTCAATCAGATTCAACAGAAATCAAAAGCTTTACAGACAAGCAAAAGCTAAGAGAATTCAGCACCACCAAACCAGCTTTACAACAAACGCTAAAGAAACTTCTCTAGGCAGGAAACACAAGAGAAGGAAAAGACCTACACTAACAACTAAATCAATAAGAAAACGGTAATAGGAACATACCTACGGATAATTACCTTAAATGTAAATGGATTTAATGTCCGAACCAAAAGACATAGCCTGGCTGAATGGACACAAAAACAAGACCCATCTATATGCTGTCTACAAGAGACCTGCTTCAGACCTAGGGACACATACAGACTGAAAGTGAGGGGATGGAAAAAGATATTCCATACAAATGGAAATCAAAAGAAAGCTGGAGTAGCAATTCTCATATCAGAAAAAAATAGACTTAAAAATAAGGACTATTACAAGAGACAAAGAAGGACACTACATAATGATCAAGGGATCAATCCAAGAAGAAGATAGAACAATTGTAAATATTTATGCACCCAACATAGGAGCACCTCAATACATAAGGCAAATGCTAACAGCCATAAAAGGGGAAAGCGACAGTAACACAATCATAGTAGGGGACTTTAACACCCCACTTTCACCAATGGACAGATCATCCAAAATGAAAATAAATAAGGAAACACAAGCTTTAAATGATACATTAAACAAGATGGACTTAATTGATATTGATAGGACATTCCATCCAAAACCAACAGAGTACACTTTCTTCTCAAGTGCTCATGGAACTTTCTCCAGCATAGATCATATCTTGGGTCACAAATCAAACCTTGATAAATTTAAGAAAATTGAAATTGTATCAAGTATCTTTTCTGTCCACAATGCTATGAGAGTAGACATCAATTACAGGAAAAATCTGTAAAGAATACAAACACATGGAGGCTAAACAATACACTACTAAATAGCCAAGCAATCACTAAAGAAATCAAAGAGAAAATCAAAGAACCTAGAAACAATGACAATGAAAACACAGTGACCCCAAACCTATGGGATGCAGCAATAGCAGTTCTAAGAGGGAAGTTTATAGCAATACAATCCTACCTCAAGAAACAAGAAACATCTCAAATAAACAACCTAACCTTACACCTAAAGCAATTAGAGAAAGAAGAACAAAAAACCCCAAAGTTAGCAGAAGGAAAGAAATCATAAAGATCAGACCAGAAACAAATGAAAAAGAAATGAAGGAAACGATAGCAAAGATCAAAAAAACTAAAAGCTGGTTCTTTGAGAAGATAAACAAAATTGATAAACCATTAGCCAGACTTATCAAGAAAATAAGGGAGAAGACTCAAATCAGTAGAATTAGAAATGAAAAAGGAGAAGAAACAACTGACACTGCAGAAATACAAAGGATCATGAGAGGTTACTACAAGCAACTCTATGCCAATATAATGGACAACCTGGAAGAAATGGACAAATTCTTAGAAAAGCACAACCTTCCGAGACTGAACCAGGAAAAAAGAGAAAATATAAACAGATCAATAAGAAGCACTGAAATTGTGACTGTGATTAAAAGTCTTCCAAGAAACAAAAGCCCAGAACCAGATGGCTTCACAGGCGAATTCTATCAAACATTTAGAGAAGAGCTAACACCTTTCCTTCTCAAACTCTTCCAAAATATAACAAAGAGAGGAACACTCCCAAACTCATTCTATGAGGCCACCATCACCCTGATACCAACACCAAACAAAGATATCACAAAGAAAGAAAACTACAGACCAATATCACTGATGAACATAGATGCAAAAATCTTCAGCAGAATACTAGCAAACAGAATCCAACAGCACATTAAAAGGTTCATACACCATGATCAAGTGGGGATTATCCCAGGAATGCAAGGATTCTTCAATATATGCAAATCAATCAATGTGATTCACCATATTAACAAATTGAAGGAGAAAAACCATGTGATCATCTCAATAGATGTAGAAAAAGCTTTTGACAAAATTCAACACCCATTCATGATAAAAAGCCCCCAGAAAGTATGCATAGAGGGAACTTACCTGAACATAATAAAGGCCATATATGACAAACCCAGAGCCAACATCATTCTCAATGGTGAAAAACTGAAACCATTTCCGCTAAGATCAGGAACAAGACAAGATTGCCCACTCTCACCATTATTGTTCAACATAGTTTTGGAAGTTTTAGCCACAGCAGTTGGAGAAGAAAAAGAAATAAAAGTAGTCCAAATCGGAAAAGAAGAAGTAAAGCTGTCACTGTTTGCAGATTACCTGATACTATACATAGAGAATCCTAAAGATACTGCCAGAAAACTACTAGAGCTAATCAGTGAATTTGGTAAAGTAGCAGGAGGCAAAATTAATGCACAGAAATCTATTGCATTCCTATACACTAATGATGAACAATCTGAAAAAGAAATTAAGGATACACTCCCATGTACCATTGCAACAAAAAGAATAAAATACCTAGGAATAAACTGACCTAAGGAGACAAAAGACCTGTATGCAGAAAATTATAAGACACTGATGAAAGAAATTAAAGGTGATATACCATGTTCTTGGTTTGGAAGAATCAACATTGTGAAAATGAGTATACTACCCAAAACAATCTACAGAATCAATACAATCCCTATCAAACTACCACGGGCAGTTTTCATAGAACTAGAACAAAAAATTTCACAATTTGTGTGGAAACACAGAAGACTCCGAATAGCCAAAGCAATCTTGAGAAAGAAAAGCAGAGCTGGAGGAATCAGGCTCCCTGCTTCAGACTATACTACAAAGCTACTGTAATCAAGACAGTATAGTACTGGCACAAAAACAGAAATATAGATCAATGGAACAGGATAGAAAGCCCAGAGATAAAGCCACTCACATATGGTCACTTCATTTGTGATAAAGGAAGCAAGAATATACAACAGAGAAAAGGCAGCCTCTTCAATAAGTGGTGATGGGAAAGCTGGACAGATACATGTAAAAGAATATAATTAGAACACTCCCTAATACCACACAAAAATAAACTCAAAATGGATTAAAGACCTAAATGTGAGGCCAGACACTATAAAACTCTTCAAGGAAAATATAGGCAGAACACTGACATAAATCACAGCAAGATCCTTTTTAAAACACCTCCTAGAGAAATGGAAATAAAAACAAAAATAAACAAATGGGACTTAATGTAACTCAAAAGCTTTTGCACAGCAAAGGAAACCATAAAAAAATGAAAAGACAACCCTCCGAATGGGAGAAAATATTTGCAAACAAAACAACTGACAAAGGATTAATCTCCAAACTTTACAAGCAGCTCATACAGCTCAATATCAAGAAAACAAACAACCCAATCCAAAAATGGGCAGAAGTCCTAAATAGACATTTCTCCAAAGAAGATATGCAGATTGCCAACAAACACATGAAAAGATGCTCAGCATCACTAATCATTAGAGAAATGCAAATCAAAACGACAATGAGGTATTGCCTCACACGGGTCACAATGGTCATCATCAAAAAATCTACAAACAATAAATGCTGGAGAGTGTGTGGAGAAAAGGGAACCCTCTTGCACTGTTGGTGAGAATGTAAATTGATACAGCCACTATTGAGAACATTGTGGTGGTTCCTTAAAAAACTAAAAATAGAACGACCATATGAAACAGCAATCCCACTACTGGGCATATGCCCTGAGTAAACCATAATTCAAAAAGAGTCATGTTTCACAATGTTCATTGCAGCTCTGTTTACAATAGCCAGGAAGTGGAAGCAAATTAAGGGTCCATCGACAGATGAATGGATAAAGAAGATGTGGCACATATATACAATGGAATATTACTCAGTCATAAATAGAAATGAAATTGAGCTATTTGTAGTGAGGTGGATGGACCTAGAGTCTGTCATACAGAGTGAAGTAAGTCAGAAAGAGAAAAACGAATACCGTGTGCTAACACATATATATGGAATCTAAAAAAAAAAAAAAAAAAAAAAAAAAAGGTTATGAGAGACCTAGGGGCAGGACAGGAGTAAAGACGCAGACATAGAAATGGACCTGAGGACACGTGGGTGGGGGGAAGGGTAAGCTGGGACGAAGTGAGAGAGTGGCGTGGACACATATACACTACCAAATGTAAAACCGATAGCTAGTAGGAAGCGGCCGCATAGCACAGGGAGATCAGCTCAGTGCTTTGTGACCACGTAGAGGGGTGGGATAGGGAGGGTGTGACGGAGATTCAAGAGGGAGGAGATATGGGTATGTATGTATATGTATAGCTGACCCACTTTGTTATAAAGCAGGAACTAACACACCATTGTAAAGCAATTATACGCTAATAAAGAGGTTTTAAATATAAATAAATAAAAGTAATAGGCAAATTCCACTTATAATCGCAAGAATAAAGTAATTAAAATTTTTATAGGGCTGAAAAATTATAGGGTAGACATGAGTTTACTTTAAAAAAAAACTGAAAAACCTCTCACTCAGTTGGAATTAGGTGGCATCATGCATCTTGAAGAGAAAACCCTCTGTTAACAAGGAAAGTATGTACTAATCAAAAACTTGGATAAGAGACTGAGAAAACTCCTTTCTCCAAGGAAAACCTGATCCTGGAAGCTGCTGTTATAATAACAAGGTAGAGAATAACATGCAAAACATCTAAAGATTTAGGATCCCATCAGGGTTAGTAATGGTGACTCCAGGCTCCATAGGCTCCCTCCAAAACCACTCAACAGAAGCACACATCCTAACTGTTTCTGATGGGTTTCCAAGTCTTCAAGATGAGTTTACCAGAGCTCTACCCCTCCCCAGTGTCTCTTTATATTTTTATTTTACTTTTATTATATATTATAGTATAATTTTATGTATTACATAACATGTAACATATATTGTATATAACTCACGGACTATTTCTATTATTTTATATTTATAGGAACCACAGCAATCTAGTTGTAGTGGGTCCAGTTGGGATTGATAGAGACCATAAGCTCAGGTAACCTATGCTTGAGGTATTTAGAAACAAAGCCAATCATCAGAGGTCCATCCTGAATGACTTAATAACTTGGATCTTCTCTTCAAATCACTTTAACAAATGATCGAGTCTTACCACAAGGGCCAGGCACTTTGCCAGGCACGGTGAGCAACTGGGAGATGTTTTTGCTCTGGGTTGCTTGTAGTGGATTAGATGAAAAGAACTTTCCATGACCTCTCTTCCCTACATGTCTTGTTGGACCTGCCTAAATTAGTAAGATTTGTACCCGTTCAGGTTGTAGGTAATAGCTGAGATTGCAGTGTTCGTGTCTCAAACTGACATCTATGGAACTCCGAGGGTCAGAGGATATGATGGGGGCCCATAAGTTCTCTACCACAGGTATTTTGTTAATTTCATATTTTCATTTTGTTGCTAACTTAAAAAAAAATCTCAATGGAAGTAAACCCAGGGTCATTTGATGACCACTTTAAAAAAATAAATCCTGGGCTTCCTTGGTGGCACAGTGGTTGAGAATCCGCCTGCCGATCCAGGGGACACAGGTTCATGCCCCGGTCCGGGAAGATCCCACATGCCGTGGAGCGGCTGGGCCCGTGAGCCATGGCCACTGAGCCTGTGCATCCGGAGCCTGTGCTCCGCAATGGGAGAGGCCACAACAGTGAGAGGCCCGCGTACCACAAAAAAAAAAAAAAAGAAAAAAAAAATCCTGGGCTTCCCTGGTGGCGCAGTGGTTGAGAGTCCGCCTGCCGATGCAGGGGACACAGGTTCGTGCCCCGGTCTGGGAGGATCCCACGTGCTACGGAGCAGCTGGGCCCATGGGCCGTGGTCGCTGAGCCTGTGCGTCTGGGGCCTGTGCTCCGCGGCGGGAGAGGCCACAGTGGTGAGGGTCCCGTGTACTGCCAAAAAATAAATAAATAAGTTAAAAAAAAAATAAATCCTGCTCTAGTACTGAGGTGCCTGCATTCGTGTTTAAAATCTTTTTGTCACGCAGGAGCATATAATTGTCGTGGGCTATTGGATCAGGACAGTGGGAACTGGTAGAGGAGGGCTCATACTGGGTGAGGCCCAGGGACACCACCTACTGACATGACCTGTGCTGACTGTCCACAAGAGTTTCACAGTAGTTGAACAGAGAAAAGGGGAGACAGCCAGTGAGTCATTTTACAGACCCCAGGAATAAGGGAATGTCAGAATGAAAGCCACAACAAAACTGGCGGCCTCAGCAATCTATGCTATATGCTCACAGAGAGCAGCAGTTTAGCTTCAGTTATGTTAACTAAAGTTTTAATTTTGTTGGTTTTGATGTTTGTTTTTGATTGTAAATTTGTCATTATACATCAGTGTATAAGGGCTATGAGTATAAAGGATCAAATACGGAGTAAGTAACATTACTGTGAAGTAATTTAAGCCAACACAGAGATCCACACAATATTTTCCCTTTAAAAGGGTCCAAATGTCGCTCAAGCTTAAGCAGGAAGCAGGAAAGGGGACATTTAGTCCCACGTGGCCCCTGGGAGGCAGGTTGCTTGTTAACAGAAGCTAAGGGGAGGAGAGAGAAAAACTGTCCTGTCTTATATCAAGAAACCTGAGTCTCTGGGAGCAGTGGATTTCAAAGTGTTCTCTTGGAGCTTATATAATAATTAAAACAAAATTAGATACTCCTCACACATTTTTTGGTTGACATTTAAATTTTTCATCGTAAGCTACAATAGTCACAAAAGATGTACTTTCCAGCGTGCTGTAAACATTGGCATTTGAACATCAAACTGGCTCAGAATGCTTAAACATGTATAATGGAGTCTAAAAACCACAAGAGATGGAAACCTCCATCATTCATTTAAAAAAGGATGTGAACCCCACTCTTGTTTAACCCTTGGGACGTCTGTGTCCTCCCTTTTTCTTCTCAAACCCACATTTCCATTCTATTTCTCCCACAGAATTTTATCCCAATGTAAAATCTGTGCTTCAAAGTAGTCATTGATTACCCGATTGTGCTTCTCTGCCACAGATGGATGTGTATAAATTGAAATTTTTAACTGTTTAAATTTTCCAGTGACTATAAGGCACTAAGCATTCACTTTTATCTGGATAAAATTGAGTTATTGCTATAATTATTATTAGTTCACAATTGATCAAAACAATATAAATATATTGCAAATGTTGATTTATAATTGTTACATATAACAGTTAAATGTTATTGGAGACGCCTCTCTTAAAGAGATGGATTCATCCATAGGTGAATATTACTGATTGCTAGAATAAGACAAAAGTTCAGCTTCAATTCTCTTCCGAGTTTTCATTCTTACACATGTAAGTTCTACAACTCTCTGTCCCCATAAATAAATAGCAGGCATTTTGTTACAGCAATGGCACTCAGTTCTTTGAACTTCTTCCAAGAGATATTTCAAAAATCACATACTAATCCATCTTCAAAAATTATTAATCTATCAGCTGACAACTCAATTAGGTCCTCCTTCAATTTTATTAAAAGCCAAAAAAAAAAAAAACCCATAAGGAAACCATTTGATTTACAAAGAGATTTGTTATCCAGTCATTGGAGTTACCTAGTTTCTCAATTTTGGGAAAATATAACCAAAAAGGAAGGCTATATTGAGACTTAGTAAATGACAATTAATTATACTTATTATCTATCTCTTAGGCATTTTAGTCCACCCAATGTTAACAAAAACATTTATGAAAATCTAAATACTGTTAATTTCAGTATGCCTTTACTAATAGGATATTTTTTGACAAAATGCTATTACCTTATCAAGGACTTTTCTTTTTCCCAGAAAAGTATGCTTTTATTTTTTGACCTAAAGATCAGTGTTTGATGAAGTTATTGTAATCTTTAGAGCACCATCGTGTTGTCTTTCTTTCCCATCTAGCCTCCAGCTTCTGTGATTGCAGGGACCATAACTGGTGCATCTGTGCTAGTACCTAGCACAGTCTCAGGAACATGGTCGTTATCAAGGACTTTAAAATCTATTTTATTCAAGATACTGGAGCAATCATTTAGTTCATTTAATTTATGGAAATCAGCTGCCATATAAATGAATTAACAAAGTCAGTCTTCTGTTGTCAATCAGTCAACCAAATTAACTTTGGCTTCCTGTTAGAAGAAAGAGTCTGCCTTCCTTTCTCAATTCAGGTGAATGTGATAAGCTGTGTCTCCAAGGTAGCTTCTCAGAGAGCAGTGGAAAGAAAGCGTAGAGCCTGCATACGTTCCTGCTTTGCTTTCCCTCCAGAGGCAAGTGCTCTGTCAGTAGTCAGGGGATATGAGAGGAGAGATCTTTAAAGTAGTCTGAACACCTGAGTTGGACTAAAAACCTCAGCTCTGAAGCTATGCTTCTCCTGAACAGAAATATGTGTAGATGGCAAGTTTATGATGCCCGATTAAGCACCAATGTGTCAGATTGCCCTTGGTTTGAAACTCTAATTCTTATTCTGGGGCATCTATGAAAAGCATGCTTTTCTTCTGTAAGGAGGAAGAAGAACAGTTGGAAAAGGAGGTTGTCAAAGGAGACCAGGTCCTTTTCTCAGAGAAGATTAGCACAGGAAGATTGCCCGGAAGTTGGGAATCTGGAAATCTATTTGCATTAACCCAACTCTGGAGTGTCTACTGCTGCGGGGACCCAAAGACTTTCAGGAGAGATACAGAGTTGGGTTAGTAAAATACACCCCCCAGGTCTCCAGCTTCCTTGGGAGTCTTCCTGATACGGATCCTCCTGACAGAGTCCCTAACACCCAGAAGGCTAGAAGGCAGCCCTTCCGTCACCCTGCAGAGTTCATGGATGAGCCCAGGGGCTGCGGATCCTCCCCCAGGCCCACCCTGCCTGCACCCTCTGCAACCGTGCGCCCAAGCTTGGCAACCGTCAGGTCCATAGTGCCTTTAAAGAGGCATTTAGAATGCACTGAGGGGTGCAGGTTAGGACCAAAATGATTTTAAATGTATTTTTCATTCTAGTAGAAAATGAGTCTACTGGAATAATACAGGTGAACCTCGGAGATATTGCGGGTTCAGTTCCAGGCTACTGCAAAAAAAAAAAAAAAAAACGACTATCAAAAAAAATAAAGCAAGTCACACAAATATTTTGGTTTCCCAGTGCATATGAAAGTTATGTTTATACTATACTGTCTATTAAGTGTGCAATAGCATTATGGCTAGAAAATAAGTACATACCTTAATTTAAAAATGCTTTATTGCTAAAAAATAAACCATCACCTGAGCCTTCGTGAGTCGTAGTAATAACATCAAAGACCATTAATCTCAGCTCACTAGGACAAATACAATGATAATGAAAAAAGTTTGAAATATTGCAAGAATTACCAAAATGTGACACAGAGACACAAAATGAGCAAATGCTGTTGGGAAAATGGCTCTGAGACACTTGCTCGACGCAGGGCTGCTGCAAACCTTCAATGGGTAGAAAATGGAGTATCTGCAAAGTACAATAAAACAACGTATATCTGTACTGCAGATTTTAGTTCAGTCTAATAAAAGCTCCAAGTAACTGGTCAAGGTTCTAATCCAAATTGTGGAGAAAGATTCTTTGCTGGGTTCACACATCAGTGGTTTTGTAAGTAGACATTGGAAAACACAGCAGTAAAGAAAAGTAACCAATAAAGTAACACTGGGAAGACAGCTCCACTGGCGTCCAGCAGTCTTTTAAAACAGAACAAGGATGCAAAGGGCCCAGGAAACACATCCTTCTTGGAGCAGAGGTTACAGCACTTCTCCCAGAAGGACTTTGCTTGAGGTGTATTTCAGAAGGAGTAAAAACACCCAAGAATCACTCCAGGCGCCCTTGAGCACCACAGCGAAGGGAGATCAGGTTGTCTTGAACTCGCTTGGTGGATGGGGGTGTGGAAATCTGTAGGAGGCCAAAGAAAAGAATGTGCTTGTAAAGTTTCCATGTCTCAGTGCTTCTGAAATAGGTGGAAATTACAGCTCCAGTCCCTTCACCATGGGAACATCTGGGATAAAAGTACTCCTGTGCATATTAAGAGGACTATTTATAGTTTTCTACGAATGTTAGGGAAGGCAATTATGTAAAGCACTACTGTATTATTAGGTATTTGAAAAATACCAGGCTTGCAGTAACTGTTTGCAGAGATCTAGAAGCAATTTAGACGTCCGCAGATCTGCCTACTCTGAGTGGGAAAGCACTGGTTTATTTTCCTGATGCAGCAGCACCACCAAACTCCAGCTAAAGTCTCTGCTGACAGCAACGGACAGAGCGGTGTCACTAGGCGTGTCCGTCCTGCTGAAGTCATGTTTGTGCTGGTTCTGCACACACAGGGAGCCAAAGGGAAATAAGAGCTTGAGTCACTTATAGGACGATTTGGACGATCCCCCTGCATGGTAGGGTGGGTGCTCAGACCTACAGGACAGGCTTCTTACCTCCTCTGCAGGACGCTGAATAGAAGTAGACAACTGCCAGGGGGGCAGGGGGTGGGGCAAGAGCCCATCCAGGTGTTCTGTCCACAGACAGTCCCAGGTTTGCACAGCTCCCGAAAGGGGATGGGATGGAGCAGGGTTTCCTGGGTCCATCTGGGCAGCAGGATGATTTTTGACACCTTTGCAAATCAGAGCTTGATTTACACGTGGTTGTGTCACGATTTTCTGGACCTTTTGCTACTTCTTAAACATCTCCATTGTAATCAAGCCCCATTTTCTAAAACAACTCAGGACAATTTACAACTCTAACCAATTTCCCCCTCTACCACGGCTTAACAAAGTGTTCCCCAAGCCCTTTGAAATAAGGATGTGAACCTTGATCTCATGGGGAATATGACTGTGCAGTCCTGAGTAGTCTTTTCTTGCCCCTTTGTCTTTGAATTACATAGTGAGAAATGGCCAGAGAGAAGAAATTAAATTCAAAAGTAAAACAGTAGAGCTGTGAGAAGAGACCCTTATAGAGGAGAAGGGTGGTCTAAATCCTCTTGACTTAATAATGAAATAGAAAAATGTAGATGTGAGAGGAGGGTTACAGAGCTATTAGGAGACTGGTCACCAGAGGGGCAATTAAACCAGTGGCTAGAGATGGGGAGGAGGGGTACCCCTGCTGATGCTGCTGCAGGAGATGAGGAACTAGAAGATCAAGAATGAAGCTTGGAGGTTGCTTATAATGCAGGCTCCCCAAGCATGTGATTTAATTTCATCTTGAACCACCCAAATCCTCTCTTGAATATTAGGTTCCACTGACTGGCATTGTTTGTGGAATTCTTGTCTTCATCCATGAAAGAGGAGCAAAATTACAAAGGCCAACAGTAATTACATTTTAAATAAACTTAAGCCACCAATTCTTAAATGGCTCTTTTTCATTTCAGTGCACAGTCTTATGCTGAACTATCACCCCTCCAGGTTCTACTTCTTCATTTTAGCCGTTGAGGGTTAAGCGACCAGTCAGTTGTTAATATTTTTGCAAATTGGAAATATGATTTAAAACATTTAAAAGACGGCCACGTCCTAAGTTAAACAAAAATGCAAGTTAACTGTCTTAGAGAAAATAGTGTTTGATATTCACCATGTTATAATGAACCTGAGTGCCAGGGTCCGAGGCTGGCCTTTCCTCAAACTGACAAATAAAGCCCAGATGATTGAAGGCAGCAAATCCTGTGGGATCCAAGGCCAAGACCGACGGCATTGTCCTGACTGTGGTGCCTCCTCGCGTTTCCTGAGAACAGATAACCCCTCCTCGTGCCAGAAACACAAAACCTGACTTTCTACCTTCCAAACCTGGAGCCTGGACTTTCCCCTTTTGGACCCATAAACAAAGAATGACAAGGCCAGAGAGAAAATAGGGATGCTTCTTTATTGTAGCCTAATGAACTGAGTCTCCCAATGAGAAGATGATTCCCCAGAAAAAAGTTGCCCCAAGGGTCCCACTTAATAGTAAATTATTGCTTTAGTGTATTAAATTATACCCTAGAGGCCAAAAAGAATTATGGAAAACTGCCTGATTTACTTTTACAAAATGATTTACACACGGAGGTGTAATCTGTCTCCATATATCTGAGGCGTCTACAAAACAAGCCACTCCTAAGGTAATACAAAGAAAGGCGATTTCAATTATGTAGTTATTTACCACCACTCCCGTTCAGGAGACAATGAACACAGGCCTCTTTAATTCATTCTGTCACATGAAGACCATTTTTTTCATGTGGAGAGAAAACAAGGGGAAATGCAGTAAAAAGAATCTCTCTCCCTCCCTTCCTCTCTTCCCTCTCTCTCCGAATCGCAGTCCTGAGATGTTCTGAGGCTTGTATGTTCTCAGACACTGCCGGGGGCTTTTTACAAAGGACATGAAGCTCTTGGGCCCACAAATGACAGAACAAAGGATGTCTCACTTTCACCAGGACTGCTCTTCATTTACCCACCTATCCTTTGGTTCTGCAATTGTATTCATAACTGAAAGGTGAATCTCAAGTTCAATGAGTCGACAGTTCATTACCTTGAAAACAGAAATGGCATATGCAAATAGATTTTAAAGAAGGTCTGTCTTCTGTTACTTCATGTATGAGTCCGAGTTCACAAAACTCTTTTTAAATTTAATATTTATTGAGGGCATTTCCCCAAAGAGCATTTGCTAAGGTTGTTGCTGCCAGAAGCTGAAAATATAGTTCACTTAAGAGCAGTTTTATTGGGGCTTCTCTGGTGGTGCAGTGGTTGAGAGTCCACCTGCCAATGCAGGGGACATGGGTTCGTGCCCCGGTCCGGGAAGATCCCACATGCCACGGAGCGGCTGGGCCCGTGAGCCATGGCCGCTGAGCCTGTGCGTCCGGAGCCTGTGCTCTGCGACGGGAGAGGCCACAACAGTGAGAGGCCCGCGTACAGCAAAAAAAAAAAAAAAAAAAAGAAAACTCACAGCTTGTAAAGATTGGGTTTTTCTGTTTTTGCAAGGTGTTGTTTCGTTTGGTTTGGTTTTGGTCTTGATAGAAGAAATTCCAGATTCTGCAAAAGGTACATAGCATTAGTTCACAGGCTTTTTAAACACCCCTTTACAGTAATGGAGAAGTCTTATTACTTATGGCGGAATTTTAAAAAATCTCAAAAGCTGATGCTCCTGAAGATTGTTTTGAAAGATACACTGGGCTTTCATTGCACATAGAGGCAATTCGAAAATATAGATTTGTTCACTGTGTGGTTTATTCATTTTATTTTTTAAAAATAAGTTGGCTACAGAGTCATCAAACAGCACTGGTACAAAGTACACGAGGTTACCTGCTTTCTGTTGAAATATAATAAGTGCACCCATCAATTGTATAACATTCTGACCTCAAATGTTTAACCTGAATCTAATCATCAAGGAAAAATTAGACAACCCAAGAGGTAGAAGATTCTAGAAGACAGTTTGTGTGAACTTAAAAAAATCCAAGTAATGTAAAACAGATAAAACAAAAAGGTGGGGGGACTCTTTCTAAGTTAAAATTTTTTGAGACTAAAAGAGACAAGAAAACCAGAAACAAGTTACGAACCCAGGGGTATGATAAAACGTTTTAAGGCCTAAAAGACATTTTGAAGACGCTTGTGGAATTTGAATATGGACCGTACATTAGATCTTATTAAATTAATTTTCTTCAGTGTGATAATAGGGTTGTGGTTGAGTTGCAGGATGTTTGCTGAAGTATTTAGGGGTAAATGTCATGATGTCTGAAGCTTCCTATCAGATGGTTCAGCTAAAGCACACATATATAAAAGAAAAATAATATGTTGCCCAGAGAAGAGATACAATAGGCTGCAGTTTTCTTGTGGGATAGAGTGTATTCTAAGGAATTCACTTGGGCTGGTTTCTCACCTTGGTTCCTGGCAGTAGATTGAGATAAAAAATGTTTGATGGTTTGGGCTTGATTCATACCAGGGAATGAATTTAATTCTGTAACTCTATAAAGAACCAGATAAGCAACTTTAGGTGCCAGAAGTGAATGCACCTTCCTTAGAAATGAGAATTTGTATTGTGGCTTTATGGGCAAATATGCCGCCGAGTCTTGTTTTTATTTCTCAGTCTGAACTGAGAATCGGCCCTGTTTCAGAGGACAGGTTAAGGCTGGTCAAAGTTAAGACCAACGTCGTGAATGCTTTGACAGTGGCCCCTGACTGCTTTGAGGTCACTTCCATTTGAAAAATATGAAGCATCCTCTTACTATTTTGAGGATAGATTTGGAGCAGGAGGAAACAATTTATCTTGAGAGTGGCTCTCCATTTCTCTTATGTACCAGCCAAGCTTTGGATGCTGGAACCCAGACAACTCCCACTCCTTCCCTTTCTGCACAGGCCACCGTGGGACCTGTGATCAATGTGGAGGAGAACGGGTTGAATTCACTCCCTCGGGACTGGGAGTGAGACCAAGTCAGATATTCGATTTGAGTGCTAAGTGTGAGGTAATGCCCTCTGGTTGCTTTGCCAGTCGACCATGTTAGGACTATGTCAGGGCCACTACCAGATTTGAGATTTGAAAGAAAGATACTGCGGACTTCCCTGGCAGCGCAGTGGTTGAGAATCTGCCTGCCAATGCAGGGGACACGGGTTCGAGGCCTGGTCCGGGAAGACCCCACATGCCACGGAGCAACTAAGCCCGTGCTCCACAACTACTGAGCCTGTGCTCTAGAGCCTGCGAGCCACAGCTACTGAAGCCCGTGTGCCTAGAGCCTGTGACCCGCAACAAGAGAAGCCTCAGCAATGAGAAGCCCGTGCACCGCAACAAAAGATTAGCCCCCGCTCGACGCAACCAGAGAAAACCCGCATGCAGCAATGAAGATCCAACGCAGCCAAAAATAACTAAATAGATTTATTTAAGAAAAAAAGAAAGGCACTGGATTTTAGAATGCAATCTTGCAAATATTAAGATAACAAGCAGTCTTTCAGTTTACACCATGGATGCTCATCAGCTCTTCAAGTGGCTACATAAGCATTGACCTGAAGGAGACATGCACACGATTTTGTTGAAAAACAACTTAGCTGAGTCAGTAATTTCTAAAAATATTAATTATAATTTGGTTGAAAATGAATAATTTCTAATCACTGTTAGTTGTTTTCTTTCTTCCTTCCTTCCTTCTCTTCCTCCCTTCCTCCTTTCCTCCTCCCTTCCCTTTTTCTTTCTTTCTTTTTTTTCTCTCTCTCTTTTTCTTTCTTTCTTTCAACAAATATTGGCAAACTGTGTGCACCAAGGGGCATTTTTAAAACACTTTATTTCTTTAAGCAATTTGGTCTGTCTTTCCAGAACTTCTCCAGTTGTTTTCCTCCTTTCTCCCTTCCTCTATTTGCGATTTATTTTCATCAAGTTATTCTGACTTTGTGTTGGTTTGTTAGGGCCAAGCTGGAAACAACCAAAATGTCCAACAATAGGAGTTTAGTTGGAAACAACTCAAAAGGCTAACAGTAGTGGACTGCTTAAATAAATTATAAAAGGTGTTTTACATTATGCCCAAGCACTTTAAAAATGGTAATATTCAATTTTGCCCTATTCTAAAATTTCATGAACACATTGGCAGATGAGCAAAGCAGGTTAAAAGTAAATCAGATATATGTATATGTATGGCTGATTCACTTTGTTATAGAGCAGGAACTAACACACCATTGTAAAGCAATTATACTCCAACAAAGATGTTTTTAAAAAAAGAAAAGAAAAAAAGAAATAATAACAGTAAGCAAGGCTATAAAGTAAATTTAAAATGTTCCCATTGGAATTTAAATTAAAGTACTTTGATTAGATACCCAAGATATGAGCTAAATATAGGATGTACTTGTTCGCTTAGAAAAAAAAAAGTAAATCAGAAAATATTTAAACCTTAAACAATTCCAGATAATTTTTTTCTATTTTATCATCTATGATTTAAGATTATTATATTTTTCTAAAATCAGCTGACATTCAATAGATTAAAAGAAGTATAATCAAGCAAAATGAAGATAATAATGGCAGCAGTATTTTTAACCTTCTGGTGACAACCACGATTATCTTGGTACGATTCCAACCAGATGATTTTCTATGCATTGATCCATCTTTCTCCTCCACCGCTCCACCAAAATGGCTTTCGTCAAGGTCAACAATGACTTACGTGTTGCTGAATTCTCAATCTTCATTCCACTCAACAGATCCATCAGACGCAGATGATGCTTTCTCCTCCTTGAAGCACTTTGTTCACCTGGTTATCAGAACAGCACAGTGCCCTGGTTCCCCTCTTCCTCCCCAGGTGGTCTCTCCCCATCTCCCTCACTTCTCCACAGCCGAGCTCTCCAGACCTTGGTCCTGGAATTCTTAGTCTTGATGCCCTTATGCCATGCTTTGTCTTAAAATACCATTTTTCTATGATGCATTCATTTATTGATTCAATACATATTTATTAGGTATCTATTAAATGCCAGGCATTGTTCTGGTCACTGATGATTTTTTTTTTTAAGAAAAGGAAAAAAATCCCCAGTCTTCATGGTGCTTAAACAGTTGCATGGGAAGAGGGCTTAGAAAATAAGCAAGATAAATTTAAAATATCCTGTGTTAAAGGGTGATGTACTGGATTAACTAGGGTCCCCCCACAATTCATGCTCACCCAGAACGTCAGAATGTGAGGTTATTTGGAAATAGTGTATTTGCAGTTAACTGAAGAAGAGGTCACACTGGATTAGGTGCTATATTCAATGATTGGTGTCCTTCTAAGAAGGCCATGTGAACCAGGAAGTGGAGGTGGAAATGATGCAGCTACAAGCCAAGGAAGACCAAGGACTGCCAGCAACCATCAGAAGCTGGGAGAGAGAATGGGAGGGTTCTCCCCGAGAATTTCCGTAAGGAATCCACCATGCCAGCACTTGATTTTGGATTTCTGACCCCCAGAACTGCGGGAGAATAAATGTGTTGTTCTGAGCCACCCAGTTTGTGGGAATTTATCACAGCAGCCTTAGGGAACTCATCCAGGTGAGAAGTGCTGTGGGGAAAGTAAGGATGGAGGAGAGAGAATATCCGGTAGAGGAGGAGGTTTGAAATTGTACTTGGGAAGGTCTCGTTGCAAAGGTAATATTTGAATAGAAACCTAACGGAAGCGAGAGCTCTCTCTCACTTTACGGGGCCTCCTGGGAGAAGAGTATTCCAGGCAGAAGGAAGAACCAGTGCAAAGGTCATGCTACCCTCGTCTGCAGCAAGTGGGGTGCCTGGACCAACAGTAGCCGCATCACCAGGAATTCGCCAGACATGCAGATTCTGCATGGCTGCACCCCAGACCTCCTGAACCAGAAGTTCTGGAGGCAAAACCTAGGCCTCTGTGTTTTAGCAAACCCTCCAGGGGACTGTGTTGCAGCTCCAGTTTTGAGGCCCACCGTAAAGTATTGTCCTTGCACGCGAATCACGTTGTGATTGTTTCCACTTTCTACCGGGTCTTGGGAAGCAGAAGGCGGATGTCCATCTTCACCCAGCTCTCCTCCATTACAGCTGAGCTTTCCAAGGGGGCGAGGCCATGTTTTATGATTCCAAACAGTATTGGGCCCAAAGTAAGTGTTTCATGCATTTATCAGCTTAAAAGCAAGAGTACTGGGGAAGAGGATTACATGGATAGGGAAGGAAGGAGAGAAAATTTGTCAGCGATAAGAAAGCAGGAGACAGAAAGAGGTCTAGAAAGAGGTTTGAAATATTGAGATATTAAGTTGTGTTTATCCTCACTATGACTTTTCCTTACCCTTATTCCCAGTAGGTAGGAAGCATGCCAGGTAAGAAAGTGGGAGCTCCTTCAAGACAGCCTTCTTCCTGACTTCTGTTCTTCTTGAGGGACTTGTTCTGGAAGTGAGGAGTAGATGTAGAAGCTGTGAGGAAAAGAAGAGACATATCCCTAGGTTGGGAAGGGCAGAGGTTGTTGGGCTGCCCAAGTTATGGACAATTAGGACTCCTTTCATTGCAGCTGCAGAATCCAACTTAGGCTGACTGTTAAAGAGAATTTAATGGCTCACATAATTGTGGATCTAGCTTCAGGCATGGCTGAATTCTGTTGCTTAGGAGGACTGGTCTCTTCTGAGTCTCTCATGGCTTGGCCGCCCTCTGGGCTGGCTTCATTCTTAGTCAGATTCTCTCCGTGTAGGATAATCCAACTAAGCAGGGAGCCCTCAGCGCACTGAGCCGAAGCCCAGCAGGCAGAGCTTCCCAGGGGCTGACTTTCCTTGCTTTGGATTGGCTTAGAATTTGGGTCAGGAGCTCAGTCAGTCACTTATGGGGAGGATGGTTTCCCAAAGAGAAATTGAGGTGCTGTTGCTAGAAGAAGGGGAAATGTATTGAGTAGACAAAAATATCAAATATCCACTGCCATATTCCATAGAAGCTGGTGACACTCAAGGAGTTGAAAACGCATCTGAGGGCAATGGCTACAGGGGCAGCCTGGGGAAGGTCAGAGACCCCCAGCCTGTGCAGGGATCCCTGTATTCCACCTGGCATGGCCCCTGGGTACCGCATGGAAATTGCATACCCATATAGGAAAAAAATGAACCTCAGCCTCTTGTTTCACTGCAGCTTGCCTTCAAGGAAATGGTCAGGCTTGATCCTTAAGGATGTCAATTTTTCCCTTTAAGGACCAGAGACTAGAGTCCCCACCTCCCACCTAGCCCTTCCCTCCCCCCACAATTTTTCAGCCTGCTGAAAGAAAGATTCTCTTGTAACCACAGGGAGGGAGACATCTTAAGACAGACTTGGATTGATTTTCCTACCAGCACGGAGGTATAAGGGCTAAAAGGCAGATTGAATTTTTTTAAAACTTAAAAAAAAAATGTATTTATTTTATTTTATTTATTTTGGCTGTGTTGGGTCTTCATTGCTGCACGCAAGCTTTCTGTAGTTGCGGCGAGCGGGGGCTAATCTTCGTTGCAGTGCGCCGGTTTCTCATTGCGGTGACTTCTGTTGTTGCAGAGCACGGGCTCTAGGTGCGCGGGCTTCAGTAGTTGTGGCTCACAGGCTGTAGAGCGCAGGCTCAGTAGTTGTGGCACATGGGCTTAGTTGCTCCGTGGGCATGTGGGATCTTCCCGGACTAGGGATCGAACCCGTGTCCCCTGCACTGGCAGGCGGATTCTTAATTACTGTGCCACCAGGGAAGCCCCAGATTGAATTTTAATTCAAGAAAAATAAAACAAATGTGTCCTTTTTTTTGTGGAGGAAGGTTTATACCTGACATGTTGCTTCCTTTTGGTGTCTGAAAATATTGTCCCCCAAAGTACTGTAATTTAACAAGCATGTGCTTTTCTCAAAACCAAGGATTCTCTATCACTCCCTTTAAAGACTGAAATTTAGGAAGTCTTGAAAGGCCTACTCTCCAGGTGAATGTGTTACTTAAAAAATTATTTCTAGTGACTCCAGATAGTTGATAGTGACCCATAGATAGTCGATTGATTTTTGACCAAAGTACCAAGTCAGTCCAATAGGGAAAGGAAAGTCTTTTAAACAAATATTGCTGAACAAATGTGTACTCATATGGAAAAAAAGTGAACGTCAATTTTTACCTCACTCCATGAATAAAAAGTAATTTGTGCTGAATTACAAACCTAAATATAAAATCCAGAACCATACAATTCTAGAAGAAAGTATAGGACTCGGTCTTCATAATCTTGTGGTAGGCAAAGATTTCTTGGACAGAACCCCCAAATGATTAACCACCAAAGAAAAACTTGATAACTTAGTCTTTATCAAAATTAAAAATTTCTATGCATCAAAAGACACTGCTAAGAAAATGAACAGATAATCCTGGACAGACTGGGGAAGAATATTTGTAGCACAAATATCTGACAAAGGGCTTGAATCCAGGATATAGAAAAAACTTACAAATCAGCAGTAAAAAGATGAACAACCCAGTTTTAAAATGAGCAAGACTTGAGCAGTCGCTTCACAAAAGAGGATGCACTCATGACTATAAGACATGAAAAAGGGCTCAGCATCCCCTGTCATCAGTCACCATGCGAGTCAAAACCACAATGAGGTAGCATCTTGTATCTGCTAGACTGGCTGAAAACAAAACAAAACCAAAAAAATGGACAATACCAAACTTGGGAAAGAATGTAAAGCAACTGGAACGCTCACCTATTGCTGGTGGGAACGTAAAATGATATCATAGTTTTGGGGAACTTAATTGACAGTTTCTTATAAAGTTAGACATATATATAACCCAATGATACAGATGTTCCATTCCTATGTATTTCCCCAGGAGAAATGGAAACGTGGGTACGTAAAGCTTTGTGCATGACTCTTCACAACAGCTTTTTAAATAAAAGACAACAACTGGAAACAACTCAAATGTTTATCAACAGGAGGTTGGATAAACAAATTCTGGTCCCTCATACAATGGAACTCTTCAGTAATAAAGAAGAACAAACTACTGATTCATGCAACAACATATTAATAGATGAACATTATGTTGAGCTAAAAAAAAAAGCCAGAACCCAAAGAATGCAAAATTTTTGACTCCTTTTATATGAAATGTAAAAAATGGAAAGTGATAAAAATCAGAAAGCGATTGCCTCTGGGGGGTTAGCGTGGGAATTTCCTGGAAAGGAGCACAAGGAAACTTTCCTGCGTGATGGAAATGTTCTATATTTCGATCGAAGTGGTGGTTACATGGGTTTATACAATTGTCAAAACTTAATAGACCACTTAAGATCTGTGTATTTTTCTGTGTTTATTATACCTGAATTTTTTTTTTTTTTTTTTTTTTTTTTTTGCAGTACGCGGGCCTCTCACTGCTGTGGCCTCTCCCGTTGCGGAGCACAGGCTCCGGACGCGCAGGCTCAGCGGCCATGGCTCACGGGCCCAGCCGCTCCGCAGCATGTGGGATCCTCCCGGACCGGGGCACGAACCCGTGTCCCCTGTATTGGTGGGCAGATTCTCAATCACTGCGCCACCAGGGAAGCCCTGTACCTGAATTTTAAAAAACGTTGGTAAATGAGGTTATTCAGACGTGCGTGTTTGACTTCTCCCAGTGGTGCTCTGGAAGACAGAGAGGAAGGCATATGAGAGATAGCAGTACCTTTGCTGTAGAGTGTTTTCCTTCTGTGGAATGTTCCCTGGGGACTTCCCTGGTGGGCCAGTGGTTAGGACTCCGCGCTTCTACTGCAGGGGCCCTAGGTTCTGTCCCTGGTTGGGAACCAAGATCCTGCAGGCTGTGCGGTGCGGCCAAAAAAAAAAAAAAAAACAGTGTTCCCTGGAGCCTTACAACAGCTCTCCCTTGAAACAAGCAGCCTGCAGTTCCCAGGGGCAAGCTGAGCCGCCCTACAAGCCACGTGATCAGGAAGGGCGGACATTAGGACCTAGGTCTTCTCTTCTCTAAGCTGAGATTAGGGTCTGCTTGGAGCTTGAACCTTGACCATGGTCTTCTCTTTTCCTTTGATTCGAACTTGCCCATCATTTCTCCACCCTGAATCGTGTTTGGCAGCCAACATCGAGGGCGCTAGTGCCCGGTTGTAAAACGGTAGCAGCTCTATTTGATTAGACCAGCCATAATTTATTGCTGCTTTAACCTCTCTGTTGCTCAGGCAACCAATATCCTGAATTCAGACTCAGGGTATCTTAGTTAGTTTAACAATTTATTACCTCACAACCAGTCAGCGCATCACTGTGCTCATGTCCCACACCTGTGAGTCACGCCGACCCCTAAGAGTCACCTCTAACTCTGCATTGACTGAGACCTGTGGCTCGGGTGCCTGTGAAGGGCCGGGACAAACGCACCGGGACTCATGTGTGCAGAGCGCGCTGCCCTCCCCTGGCTGAGCGCGCCGACCAGGACCCAGCCGGGGGACCTGCACGCTGACCTTTCAAGGAGCCTTGCCTTTATTGCAGGGTGACAGTTCACTGCCGAAGAGGCAAGCTTATGCACGAAAACTAGGTGCGTAGGCGGTTAATTCTGTAACTTAAAAGGTTTGCCAGTGCCAAGGGTTAGTGAAGAAAACAAGCACGCAAAGAAACCCGCTTGGGAAAGCCAGCCTTGCAGTGGATGTTGGCTTTGCCCTCTCCCTGCTGCTTGTGGGGAGCACGTCCCTTTGCTCTTTCATCTTCTTCTTTTAACTGTCCCTTCTCTGCCGTCACCACCGCATCCTTCTAATCCCAGCTCCCAGCACCCCTTGGCTGGACAACTGTGCTAAACTGTATCTTCCTGCCTCCACCCCATCCTGGCACATCATTCATTTAGCCAACATTTATTCACAGTCTGCTCTGTCCTCCACACTGGGAACACTGCACAGCTCTCAGTCCCATGAAAGAGAGAGACAAGTGAGCAAATTGCAATGCATGGATTAGACCATAAGCTTCAGGGCCAGGGACCATACCATGTTGGTTTTAGGCTTTGTGCCCGGTATTTTAAATAAATGAACAATTTTTGAAAGTTATAACTTAACACATGTTCAAAGAGCTATGAAAAACTTCAGAAGACAGGGACTGACTGAGTCAGGAGAGGAAAGGGACTGGCTTGGCTGGGCCAAGTGCAGGGTGGTGAAACTGTACAAGGAGGTGACACTGACCCTGCAGTCTCGCCACAGGTGCTGTCCCCTCCAAAGCTCTTCCTGGACACTGCAATCCTCGGGGAGTCTCCTCTTCTGAACTGGGCCCTTTAAAATATCTTGGCATGTCATATTCCTAATGACAGTGTTTTCATATGGATGTGTCATGTGTCCCTCATTAGGCTACAGTCTCTTTTAGGGATTACAGTTTACTTCCCACATGCATAGACCAGATATTCATAAATCTAGTCACTTTTTAATAGGATGTATTCTACTTTGGGACTGCCTTATTGTATATTTTATTTACTCATAAGACAAAAGGAATGCTTCCCTTTAAATATCAGTTTCTCTGGGACCTGTAATTGTTAACTTATAAACCTTTAATTACTTCCTAGAGTCTGGAACAGGGTTAGAAAGAAACTTTAAAGTGCCAGGTGTAATATAAGTCGTGGTTCAATTCAGAAATGCGAATAAAGTATCTTCGGGTAAGTCAAAGGAAAACTGCAATTTGATGTACCCAACACGTTGATTTTTAACGTACATCGGCCCCATTAAAAAAACAAACAGTTTTAGATAGGTTTAAATACTAGTGAATATATTGTTCGTTTTAGCAAGTGATATATCACAGAGATCTTCTGAGTCTATAAATGGAGCAATCGACTTCACATAGCTGGCATAGAAATGGATTTTGAGAATGTAACTCTCAGAGAGCTTTGTTCTAAACATGAGTGGGTACTCCATTTTTAAACTGTTCTAAAATAATTTGTTTTGATTTGATTCTGGAATGCAATTAATAAAAGACATATAATTTAATATGTGATGTTCAAAATACAACTTAAAGGGATTTTTTAAATTAGGACTCATAAGATTTGAATCTTAAATCTTAAATGGTTGTCATGTGTCTGTTTATGAAAAAGAGATTTTTTTTTTTCTTCATTCAGCTCAGCTTAAGTAAAAGTCCATTGTAGCTCAAATCCAACAGTGGCATCCTGTGGCTTGGCCTGTGAATGACAAGTGTGTGTCACAGTTGTGGTCTTGGGAGGCTTAGATTCATGACTACACAAAGGTATAGAATCATTGCAAAGAACATGGCAATGCCAGGAGAAAAAAACAAGCATTAGTTATTGTTTAAGACCTGAAGTCATTATAAGTGAATCTTCATGGTCTTTTCTCTCTATTTCATGAGAGGGAAGTGCATGTATAATTTAAAATTGAATTGAAAATAAAACTACAGCAATTTACTTATTTTTTTAAAAAGCTTATTTTGGAAGGAATCCAGCATGGGGATTCCCCTCTGTGATTTTTGTACAGAGAAAATTCCATTATTTTTTTCACGTTGTTATTGCAACATCTTATAACGTATAGATCAAATGGTGAGTTTGTCTTTCTCACGTTTTATAAAGGAGAAAGAAAAGAGGAACATTTAAAATATTGTAATTCCTATGTAAGTGTGGGAAAGGAGTAGAAGAATCCATACCAAACCATTAACAACTGCCAACACTTTATCTTTTTTTCCCCAGGAATAAAATACAACTAAATCTTTGGTGCTCTTTGACACCCCCAGCCTTGTCTTGAAGGACATCACTGTCGTAGCTTCCCTGTGCAAGCTTCAATCTTCTCACTTTTTTAATATTTTCATAAGTGATATAGTGTTGCTTTATCCTATTTTTAAAATTTTTTATAAATGGAATTATGGTGTTCATATTCTATAAACTTTCACTCTCAAGATGTAGTGGAATTCTCATAAATGCCTACCTTGAGTGAAAAAATTTATAAAATATGAATGCCATAATTTTATTTAAGTGATCTTTTAAATAAGAAATATATATATATACACACACACACACATATATATAATAAAGGTATTTGGATTTCCACTTTTGAAAATTACCTTTTCTCATTTTTTCCCCACTTTCCTATTGGAGTGCTTTCATTTTCTTATTTGTGTGTTTATTTATTTAGGTCTTTCTCCATTAAATATAAATTCTCTGATAAAATAAAATATGTATTTATCGGGTCCGTTGTTGTAGATCATGCAATTATCTTCTCTAAGCCTGTCTCTCTTTTTTTTTTTTTTTTTTTTTTTGCGGTACGTGGGCCTCTCACTGTTGTGGCCTCTCCCGTTGCGGAGCACAGGCTCCGGACGCATAGGCTCAGCGGCCATGGCTCACGGGCCCAGCCGCTCCGCGGCATGTGGGACCCTCCCGGACCGGGGCACGAACCCACGTCCCCTGCATCGGCAGACGGACTCTCAACCACTGCCCCACCAGGGAAGCCCTCTTCTTCTTTTTTAATCTTAAAACTTTACGATATATTTTGTTATAAAAGTGTTTCCGTTTTGAGGGAATTGTATGTTAGTTATATTTATTTAAGACTTCTAATCTACATTTATAAGAGAGATTACCCTATAGTTGTTGGTTTTTTTCCTCTTGTACTGCCCTTGTCTCATTTTGGTGTCAAGTCTATACTAGCTTTACAAATCAAGTGACCTGCTATTCTTTTCTATTGTCTGTAAGAGCTTATAATGATGATCTTTTCCGTGAAGATTTGGTAAAATTCACTACTAACATCATCTAAGACTAGTGTTGTAGGGGGAAGGTGGTCAGGAGGTGGGAACATTTGTCAAATCAACTTTTTTAATGCTAAAATTGCCTTCTTCAGTTTTCTATTTCTTTTTCAGTGTCAGAAAGTTATATATTTCTCTAGAAAATTAGCAATTTTATCTATATTTCCAAATTTATTGACATAAAATTGTGCAGCAGATTCCCTTATGAGTTTTTTCATTTCTGTTGCATCTGGGATATATATTTTTCCATTCCTAGTGTACTTCATTTATTTCAGTGGCTGAATAATATTCTATTGTATGGAGAGCCACAATCTATTCAATTATCAGTTGACGGCTATTTGGGTTGTTTCCATTTTTGCCTGTTATGAATAATGCCGCTATGAACATAAGTGTACCAGTTTTTGTAGACATAGGTTTTCATTTTGGAGGGCATATACTGAGGGGTGTAATGTCTATCTAAACACAAAAAGGGAGGAAATTATTAAAGATGTCAGTCTGCTTTTCTGCTGCTGGTCATAAGAATAAGGTTGGTCGAATAACTACCCATTCTACCCCCGTATTTCCCTTGCCTTTTACCAGCACCTCAGTTGGTTGATTCTTTTCTTGGTAACGTGATGCAAACTTTTAGTTTTGAGGAGTGTGACTCCTTGGTGATTCTGCCCATATGGAGTTGATGTGGTCCTTTGTTAACCTTGACCATGGGGCAGGAAGTACAAATAGACACCCTAGGGGTAAGCCCCTAGCTTCTTTGAACACTGTTCCTTCTTAGTGTAGTAGCTCTCTTAGCTCCCCTGGATAGTCAGCACCAGCCCTCCAGCACTCACTCTGACCTCCCCTCTTTCTTATTCTCTTTGTGGCCCCGGACATTGAAATGCCAGGGAGCGGTTTCGTTCCAGTTCAGGGTAGTGGGCGGTGGGTCCACTGGTGATGGTGGAAGATGAAAGGAGCAGTGGGGATTGCTACCTGTGTGTGTTACAGTGTTGAAAAAAAATAGACATGCGGAGTATAGCTACAGTGCTTTCTAGCATCAAATGATCTTCTAGCAATTCCGCTCCTAGGATATACCCAGGAGAATTGAAAACAGGTGTTCAAATACATACATGTGCACACGTGTACATATGCTTGTAGCAGCACCATTCGCAATAGCCAAAAGGTGGAAAGAGCCCAAATGTCCATCAATGGGTGAAAGAATAAACAAATGTGGTACATATAATGGAATATTACTCAGTCATAAAAAGGAATGAACTATCTATACATGTTACAAGGCGGGTGAACCTCGAAAATATTATTGGGTTGGCTAAAAAGTTCATTCGGATTTTTCATACGAGGTTATGGGAAAACCCGAACGAACTTTTTGGCCAACCCAATATGGTAAGTGAAAGAAAGCCAGACACGGAAGGTCACTTACTGTGTGAGTCCATTGATATGAAATGTCCAGAATAGGTAAATCCACAGAAACAGAAAGCAGATTCGTGGTTGCCAGGGGCTGGGAAGAGGAAGGATTGGAGAGCAACTGCTTAATGGGATGGGGTTTCCTTTTAAGGGAGTGAAAATGTTTTGCAAGTAGACAGAGGTGGTGGTTATACAACATTGTGACTACACTAAATGCTACTGAATTGTTCACTTTAAAATGGTTATTTCTACGTTACGTGAATTTCACCTCAATAAAAATGAACAAATAAAACCCTCTATGGTTTTACATTCATTCCACATTTAAGCAAGGGATTATTCCCAACCTTTATTTCCTCTCACAGATGTTCTTTTCTCTACCATCCTCTTTTTCTTATCTTTTAAGGATATTCTTTAGATTAAATGTAGGCTAGGAGTTGTTAATAATTTCAGGATAAATGTTTAGATTAGATAAAAAGATATTTGAAAACAAAACAAAACAAGAGACAGATCGAATTAGCATTCCTCTTTGGTTATATGTTATAGAAATCCCTTTGAAAGAGCTGTGTTTTTAGTGAGAAATTAACACATAAAATCATTTTTCCTTATAAGCTTGGAGCCCTACCAGACATCTTTAACTGGGCTGAATTGCTTCATGTAATGAGTGATTTAAAGCAAAAGTAACAACCTAAATGTTAGACAGTTACAACTGGTCCATTTGAAGAGAACAAGCCTTGTATGTGGGAGCAGCACCCCCAGGAGAGCACAGATGCCCTTTCCATGATGAGACGACCCCCCCTTAAGGATCATAATGCAGACCAATTAGGTAGAGACAAACCCAGATGTGTCTCAATTTGTCAGAAGCCTTGCTCTGTTTCCCCTACATGGTTGGGGTCTGATAAAATCCCATACATGGTTTGGTCCAGCACATTCTTCTCAGTATTTACATCCCAAGAGGAGTTTTAAGGGACATTTAATCCTCATGTTTCTGGTTAATTTTCCCTGAACTCATCAAAATGAGGTTATGAAAGATTGCTTTGATCTCTACCAGGACTTGTTCACAAGAGACATGAGGCCATTACTTTCAAAACAGAAACCTCTTCTCTGCCAAGAGCCTGGGGGTTAAAAGCATGACGTCAGAGCTTCATTCGAAGCCCCCAACCTTTGAGACCCAACTGGATCCTAAACTTGGCTTGGGGAGGCCTGCTGCCCTCCAGCCTAATAAAGCCCATTGATTAACTGTCAGACCAGCTGTGTAACGAGTGAACTTTTAGTGGCTGTGCCATTTTCTTGGTTCCAGGCCAGAAATGATTGGTATAAAACTTACACCATTAGGGAGACATTTCAGAGAGAAATTGGTATTTGCATAATGAAGGGCTGCCTTCCAAATAAAAATGTGCCTTGCAGGACAAGTATTTTTTAATAATGAAAAGGTAAATAAATCTGCTCACGGCAGCCTTCTTTGGGTTCTTCCAGAGACCATACACACTTGAGGGTGAATTACTATAAGGCTAATCACAGATTCCCTGTCCCGTTGCTTTAATATTTGTGGAGTTCAGTGCCCAAGGTGTAAGGATGGGAAATAAGTATATTATAAAACTATGACCAAAATTCCTGCTTCGAATTTTGGTCATAAACTTGAACGATCCTCTGGTGAGATAAGATTATAAAAGGCACTAGACTTTAGACTTTAGGGGTCATAGTTAAAGTTCTTTAATTTGTCAGGAATAGAAACCAAGTCATGCCAGATTGGGCAAGAGGAATTTGTTGGAGAGATATGGAGATGTCTTGCGGCATTAAAGAATGATCTGGACACAGTGTTTAAGAAGGGCAGGGGCTGCACCAGGGCTGCTGGGGGGTCTCAGTTGCTAGATTTCTTTTTCAGATTGAACTGAGAACTAAAAGCAGAACCATCATAGAGGATTTGGCATGGGATGCGATTTTGCGAACTGTGTCGAGGACAGACCAGGCAGTCCCAGCTCTCATCCCCCCAAAATGAGGTAGTTAAATATTTAAATGACCAGAAAAAAATCTTAGAACCTGAGCTGAAAGCGGCCTTTAATGTCACCCCTTCTTCTTCTTTTTTTTTATTTGCGGTACGCAGGCCTCTTACTTCCGTGGCCTCTCCCGCCGCGGAGCACAGGCTCCGGACGCACAGGCTCAGCGGCCACGGCTCATGGGCCCAGCCGCTCCACGGCATGTGGGATCTTCCCGGACCGGGGCACGAGCCCGCGTCCCCTGCGTCGGCAGGCGGACTCTCAACCACTGCGCCACCAGGGAAGCCCCACCCCTTCTTCTTTAGCCCTGACACCTGGGCATTTGGCATCTGTTTAAACACTTCCCACGAAGGGACACTACTTATGAGGACAGCCTAGTCCATTATTGGACCGTATGAAATATAAAAAGGTCTTATATTGAGTGAAATTTGACCTCTACCCTTTGGTTCACTATCTAGACTTTGAACTCGCAGGTCAAGTCTTACACAATGTACACAGGATGATTGTTTATATGTTGAAGACAAGTCAATACCCTGGCCTCTTGGTTTTCTCTTATTCTGGCGAAGCATATTTAATGGCTTCAAATAGTTACCTCACATTTCCCCCCCTGTCCAACCTCTTCTACACATAATTTAGTCTCAAGTGGCCCTCTTAGAATGCGGTATCTAGGATGGAATATACCCTCCAGACATGGTCTGGACAACAAACTTCTATTCATGTGGCTTTGGGCTGTTATTACCATTATGGTGTTGACTCAGGTTGTGCTTGTGGTCCAAGCATGAACTGTTGCTAAATCAGCTCTCCCCTCTTACCCTCTTGTGCAATTAATTCTTTAAACATAACTGCTGCCAAAAAGGAACAATGAATAGTCATTGCTCAGATTATTTTGACTTTTGTCCTTGCCTTCTGTTTTATTAACTGTCTTTCCACCAACAATCGATAAGCATGGATTTTATCCCTTACTCCAAGTCATTGCTTAAAAAAAAAAAAAAAAATGTTGAATGGACCAGGGCCAAGTACAGAGCCTGTCCATCTGGATTGGAAGTGTCTCCACAAGTTGACACTGAGCAGTGGTCTCTGAGTACAGTTATTCAGCCCGCTGTGTATCGGCTCAAATGCAGGGTTTTGCAGAGTATGTCTGATGGAAGAACTGTTTCTTTAAATATTGATAAGGTTTACTTTTTCTTTTTGATACGGTTTACTTTAAAAGAAAATGTTCTGAGTTTTTATTACTGTGCCCCGTGAATCATTAAGAACGTGGAATACCCTTTTCCGTGTGTCTGTGTGGGGAGTATTATCTGGTAGAGTCTCATAACACACTCTTGGGAAACACTGACTGAATCCTATTAGCGTGAGGACGCGCGTTTCCAATTGGTTCCACTGGGATTTAAGTGAGAGTCTTGATCAAGTGCTCTGCTATAATCAAGATAAAGTCTATAGCATGCCTCTGTGCTGTCATTCTATTAGCTCTGTCCAAGGAGGAGAGAGTAAAGAACTGAGCCCAAGAGTGCAAGAGTAATCAAGGTGCATGTTGGCTGGGAGACTTCAGAGACATGGGATCTCAGCTCTTAAAATGGCCAAAATATTCAGCTGAAGGATGAGAGACAAAGATTGAATCAAAGGCTGAGCCCATTCCCAGCTAAGATCCAGAAGGAGAGCCCGGGCATGGTGGCCAGGACAGTCGGTGGTGCTCATGAGCAGTTGAAGCTGGGTTTTGTCAAAGTCCTGTGGCATCTGGGTCTACCCTTTAGGGCCAAGATCCTGCCTGAGCGGACACGGGACTTGACAGCTTGAGGGTGAAGAAGCTTCTTTCTGTCTGTCTACCTGCTAACACTCTGCTGCCTGCCCCGTCGAGTCTGGTCTTTCTTTGTTCATCTAAGCTAGGCATGAAAACATAAACTCCCTCTGTTGTCCTTAGGATACCCCCCCACAAGCCCTGATCCCATCTGGCTGTTAGCCTTCCTGACATTCTTCCTCTTCCTATGTTTCCTTCCTGGTCATCTTTGGTTCTTATTCTCATCTTTCATCTTTAAAACATTTCTACATTTTATTCTTTTACAAGTTCTGTATACTCATTAGCAGCTACATTTGCTCTTGGGCCATTTCTACTAAGTTCAGCAGCAATATCCTATAGCTGGATTTATTTGTACAGTGGATATATTCCGGACAAAAGTGAATTTCAGTAAATCGAATTATATTTTGACCACTCACAGAGAGTTTGAAATTTATAGATTCTTCCAATGGGTATTTTTTTTTTTGTAAAGTTGAAGAATGGTTTCGTAAGTCAAATAACCTCTAATTTGCCAATTGTGTAAGTCTGTAAATTTAGTTTTCTTAAGTCATGGTTAATCTACATCAATAAACACTGCATTTTAAGTTTACCAAGTGGCAGAGTATCTGGTCAGTTGACCAGAATTAACTGATGTGATTTCATGACGGTGTTCAGCTTTACAGTATGATTTAAGGTTTACACTTAGTAAATTAAATGAGATCATTTTATAACTACTCACAGTAGGGGCTGACTCAGTGTGTGATATACGCACTGGAATAATGAATCTGCACTAGCCCAGATGGTGCCTTCTGTTGTTGCCCTTCATGTCACTTATTCATTCACCAAACACTACAGAGTGCCTAGAACATTCTGGAAACTTGGAATACAAATGCCACGGGTTTAATTCACATCACACAGGTACTTAGAGTAATTCACTGCCAGGCACCCAATCCTAAATCCCTGCAAATATCTTAATTACTAATTAGATGGGGATTGACACAATCCAAGGAGACAAGCAGGTGATCTGGAATCAAGCTGGAAAAAAGCACCAATGGGAACTTCACAGACGCTGGACCATAACCAGTGGCTCTTTGCTTGGACGTGGATGGGCCGTGAATCCATATTGAGTCTATGGGAAAGTAACAAACACAGGTCCAATTCTGGTCGTGTCTCCATGGCCGGGAGGGAATGATAATAAGAATAATATTATATTCTTATTATATTATATTCTTATAATAAGAATAATCTAATATTCTATTAGAATCTGCTCCCTTCGTGCCAGATACTATTCTAAACACTTTGTGTATATTGACTCATTAAGTCCTTACAATGCCCCCATGGGGTAGATTCTGCTGTAATTTCTATTTTACAAAGGAGATGACTGAGGACACAGAGGGGTAGAGTATTTTGCCCAAGGTTGCACAGCATGTAAATGGTAGGGCTGGGGTCCATCCAGCAGGCTGACCTTGGAGCTTATGCCTTCGGGGTCACAAGGCTCAAGTGAGGTAGCAGTCGGTGGGAGCCTCTTGGCTCTGTGATGCCGCACAGGTGAAGATGCTATTAATAGTGCTGCAAATCACCAACACCGGACCTCAGACTCTCGACCCATACAGATGCTCTTGATTTACCCAGTAATAATCAAATGATTTATACACATCCTCTCCTGGAACAAGTATATAGCAACCTAGTTCTGGTGGGTTATGAAATAGAGAGATTTAAAAAATCCAAATGGCTTATGGAGAGATCAGATTTTACCCTGGGACAGGGGTGATAGAACACCTCAGGTCAGGGGGACCTCAAAGGCTCCCTGTTCAGAATTCTCCCCCAATTCCCATTGTACACTTGACTCTCTCCCACATCCCCATAAATCTGAGTGCCCTGGGTGTCTGGATATTGGATTAGAGATGGGTATTGATGGATGAGGACAGATGGAACAAGGCCTATAAAAAGTGATTCATTAACCTAGGCAACCCTTTATAGCTAAAAATTTCAAAGCTGGGGGCTATCTTTCCAAAACACAGATCTAACCATGTGTCTCCTCTGCTGAAAACTTATTAATGGCTCTCCTTTACACAGGGTAAATTCTCAAGGTCATGCTCAAGGTCCTCCGAGAGCTGACTCCTTCCCCTGGCTCCCCCAGCAGGCCCGGCAGGCTGCGCGGTCCAGGCGAGTCCTGCCACCCTCCCCCCACCCTCCTCCGCTGCCCCGGGCTCCTGCTTGGTAGGCCCCGTGCAGATCTGCCTGCCCGGGGAGCTCTCCAGAGCCCAGAGCCCAGAGCCCAGCCTGCGGCAGAGTCAGGTCCCTGTAGGTCAGAGCCTAGAAATTCCTGCGACCCAGAAGGTGAGAAACAGGGTCCGAAGAGCCCGGAGGAGAAGGGGAGGTTGGCCGAGGGTTTGGCCTTGGGGGCGGAAATCACAGGAGGAGGGCCAGCCCCCTGCTGCTACCCTTCAGGCTCTGTGGTCACATCACAGGCTTGTCGCCAAACCCTGCCATGTCCTGCTAGGTCGAGAGCTCACTGGGTCTGGAGCAAAATCTGCAAGGACAAGTGGGATGGGGCCCGACAAATGCGATAAAGGCAAGGAACCCCACTGCACCGCAGAAGAAGGGCCCGGGCGGCCCCCCAGCCGACATTTCTCTGCCTCCCTGGGGTCCTGGTCACTGCACCCTGAGCCCACCGAACCGAATACGAGGCGACACGCGGGCAGATGTCCCACCAGGAGCCCACTCTCTGTCCATGCTGTCCTCCTTTACTCAGCTCCTTGACCTTGTGTCCCAGGCACTTTGTTAGGGGGAAGGATAGCCCCTGCCCCCAGGATCTCCAGGACACCGGGCCCATCGCACGGAGGCACAGAGGGCATTGTGGCCCACCCACCTGGGAAGTGTTTGGACTGAGGCCTGAGGGATGGGTGACGGGTTCATACGTCTGCAGGTCTGGGGTCCTGGGGAAGCGTGTAGGGCAGAGGGCCGCTCCAGGCCGAGGGAAGGTGGCTTCTCGCCGCATGTGGCCCCACTGGTGCGACTGCTGTCTCCCCTTGTATTCCCCCCTCCACGCTGGCCCCTGCCACTTCTTCCTCCCCCCATACCCCCCGTTCACGTTCGGCTTGTCTTTCTGGGTCAACCTCAGGCTGCATCTCCTCCCCGCCTCCGGGATCTCGGTGGGAAGAGCGCGCGCAGGCTGTGCCGACCCCCCAGCGAGTCCTCCTTGCCTCTTGTCCAGGAAAGCTTGTTGGGGAAGGCCCTTCGGAGGATGGAAGCAGTTTGCAGATGGAGAGCGAAATCAGGCCGTGGGCTTTTGCCACATTATAATTTGCATTTCTCTGCGGAGTGAGAACCCCGCCGTTTAGGATTCTGCCTAATTGCTCTTCAGCGTTTTCCCAGGCACTGCTTCTCCTGGGCGGCCCTGTGATTGTTGGAGAGCTGCGCCGTTAACGGCTCTGAAGCTGCATCCAACAACGGCTCAGAGATGACTCAGGTAGAGGGCAGGTCAGTCCTGAGTTCGGCTTTTTTTTTTTTCCGGAGCCCTGATTTGCTCAGTATCTGGAGAAGAGGGAGGGGCGCTGGCGCTGGCGCTGGCGCGAGAGGTTCCGCGTGCATATTTGCAGCAGCATCTCTGGCCTGTGGCTGCTTCGCCGCTTTCCGCTCTGAGCAGCCGGTGGCCAGAACCGAGGGGACGCCGAGGCGGGCACATTACGTTCTCTCTGCAGCTGGGCTCTCCTCGCCCATGCGTGTGAGCCTGAAACCCCTCTGTTACTCATTCACACTATGGGTATTTTGGAAAGTTACCTACTTCCTTTAAACACTTATTTTTTAGTGTCCCTAAGTGGCAGTAGGACGGGCAAGCGACATCCTGGAGCACTGTGTGGGGAATCGGGCGCCGCAGGCTCCCCTTCTCCCCGCGATCCCCACGCAGGTTCAGACCCAAGCCAAGCTGCGCTGTCTCCCTCCGTCTGACTTTGAGGTATTATTGCCAGCAGTCTTTTTGTTTTTTTAAATGAAAGGCACACCAAAAGAACGGAAGTTACGGCCATTTTTATCAATCACGGGCAAACGCCTTGGCAAGCAAGGACACTTTCCATTCAACTTCAGCTCTTTGTGGTTGTAAGTTAAGGCCACAGATGTTAAAGCCACAGGGAGCCATGTTTCCAGGTGGGGCAGGGCCCAAGCTAAGAATATGATGTTCTCCAACAGTCCTACCTCTATCCAGGGCCATCGTCCAATTCAGATCCCTTCACCTGTGGCCAGACCTTTTATACAGGTCAAGCCTGGCTGAAAGGAACATCCTAGAGGTTTTGTAGTGGACAAAAGCACATCAGACTTTGCTACAACATAGCACAGGGCTATGCACAGAACAGTGTGTGTGTGTGTGTGTGTGTGTGTGTGTGTGTGTGTGTGTGTGTGTGTGTGTGTGTAGAAAGCAGGCACTGCTTACAGGAAAGGGGTTCTGAACTAGCTCATTCAATGTTGCAAAATAATGATAAAAGTTACTATGTAAGTTACTATGTCTTGTTTGCCTTCTACCATCCAGATGCTTTGCATATATTATCTTTAGTCATCAAAACAACTTGTAAAAGTGTTACTATCCCACTGTTATAGACGAGGAAACTTAGACTCAGATAATATATTCATTTGCTAGGGCTGCTATAAGAAGGTACCACAAACTGGGTGTCTTAACCCAACAGAAATTTATTCTCTCACAGTTCTGGAGGCTGGAAATCTGAACTCAAGGTGACAGCAGGGCCGTGCTCCCTCGGAGATTCTGGATAGAATCCTTCCTTGCCTCCTTCTAGCTCCTCCTGGTGGCTGTCCATCCTTGGGTTCTTTGTTTTTCAGCTGCATCACTTTGATCTCTGCCTCTCTCATCCCATGCATTCCCCCTATACGTATCTTGCTGTCTGTGTCATCTCCTCTTTCATGAAAGTCGTATTGGATTAAGGACCCACCCTACTCCAGTAAGACCTTATCTCAACTGATTATGTCTCAGTGACCCTATTTCCAAATAAGGTCACATTCTGAGGTTCTGGGAGTTAGATCTTCAAATATCTTTTTGGAGGACACAGTTCAGCGTAGAACACAGCAGCGAAGTATATTGCCTAAGGTATCACTGCAAGTGCAGAGAAAATTGGAACCTCATACTGACTCCCAAGCTCCTTTTCTTTCCCGTACACTAATTTATGCAATTGATGTGCGTAAGTTACTCGGGCTTATTTCAGCTTTGTATTTTCTTATCCACAGCCTGCTTTGCAGCCCCAGTTACTGGTCCCTGAAGTGGGGAGATGAGAAGGAAGGTGGAGGTCAGGGCTGAGGAGCTGAGTCAGGCTCAGGAATTGTATCTGTATGTATCAGAGGTCCAGTCAGGAAAACAGAAATTATAGTAAGTATGTCAAACGGAGAGGATTTAATACAGAAATTTGGCTATAGACGTACCAGAAGGACTGAGAGAACAAAAACAAAACAAAACAAGGGTGGGGAGAGACTATAGTAGGAACAAAAAAGAGAGTCTATGGTAAGAAATCGTGTGAGTAATATGGCGGTTGAGGTTCTGGAGAAACCTCCCTTTTATAACTTCACAAATGTATGGCTGAGGGAAAGGGAAAGGATTAAAGCCCTGAAAGGATATAAGAGAAAATCAAAGCTGCTGTTCACCTCAAGGCATTCACCATCCATGGTGTTCTAGATCTTGGACTTTAAGAGGCTACGGCCCTGGTGGCAGTGGATAGAGCCTAGGACCACTGCACGCTGGAATGTCAGACCAGAGATACCTATACAATCTGGGTCCTCTGATGAGTATCACTCTTGAACTAGAGAAAACCACCAGACAGAACAAAAAGAAGACTTGCTTGTCTAAAGCTTGGCTCTGAGTGAAGCAAAAAACAAGACTGAGACAGGGAAGGAGACATATTGTGTCCTATGGGGGCATTATGGTGGTCTCCCTCAAGGGATAGAAGCAGAACCCAATTCTGCCTCCCTGGCAGTGCCTGGTGTCAGCACAGAACTTCTGGGGAGACAGCTTGTGGGACACCAAATGAGGCTCAGTCTTGGGCCCTGGGGCTCCCAGTCTTGGCAAAGATCCCTGCCCAAGCCTGACCCAGAAGCAGTAGGGTAACTTGCCTTCAAGAGATCACCTTGGCTCTGAGAAATGACATCAGTGTCAGCCAGAACGAACTGGAGATCTTGGCTCATCCTCCATTTGTAGGCAAGAACCTTCTGCATTCTTCTAGGGAAGGGGAGAACTCCTCTTACCAATCAAGAATGAGATGAAGTTTTCTGCCAGCCTGGTGTAAAGGTGTTTTAGAGTCTTGTTTAATTTCATTTCAATAACGTAAAGATATGTGTTGTTTCTTGCATATCTGAGTTTGTGGAATGAGATTCGTCCACACTACACAAGCAATATCTATACCTCAGGGGAATTTGAAGAAGGATTTTCTCCATTTAGGCCAGGGAAGATCACCTGAGGAATGATCAGTGTGCTTGTTCTTTGCAGAAATAGGGTGTGCTTGCCCCACAGAAGTGAAATTCTAGATCTTCTACGAGTTGGCTACAAGAGGGGCCAGCCGTTCCTTTGTCTATGGTATTGAGGGGATTGTAAAGCTGATGGGAGGGCAAGGAATAGGAAGGACATTCATAATATGATAAGGAGATCAAAGTACCAACTTGTTTGCAAATTGTAAGCTAGCAGAGAACAATACTTCCAAGCACCAGCCCACCCGGGGAGTAACTTTGTTTCACAAGAAGATCTAAGAGAGAGTCTAAATATACCATTTCATGTTTAGGAACAAAAGTAGAAGTCAAGTAGCTGGGTCTTGTTTCTTTAATGTTCAATTAATTTAAGACACTCGGAATATTTGATCCAGTGTCAATGGTTTTTGACTACCATTGTTAAGGAATCACCTGCAGAAGTAATTTTATCCCAAAACAATTCTGTTTTGGCAGGATCCATGGTTATATCTTTTTATTTTTGTCCTGACTCTTCCTGGGTGAGAGAGCTTTTAGTTATACTTGGTAGGGGAAATTAACTACCCAGAAGAAAACAGTTTATTTTCTTGGGAAAAGAAAGTTCTAGAAAACCAAAAAATTTTGAGGTTTTTTTGTTTGCTTTTTTTTTTTTTTTTTTTTTTTTTTGCAATATGCGGGCCTCTCACTGCTGTGGCGTCTCCCGTTGTGGAGCGCAGGTTCCAGACGCGCAGCCTCAGCGGCCATGGCTCACAGGCCCAACCGCTCCGCGGCATGTGGGATCTTCCCAGATCGGGGCACGAACCCGCGTCCCCTGCATCGGCAGGCGGACTCTCAACCGCTGCGCCACCAGGGAAGCCCTTGTTTGCTTTTTTCAAAAAGCATTTCTAAGCGGGGTTTTCACATTTCTACTATTACCGGCTTGTTTTTCTTGATGGAAAGACTATTAAGGGTTAAAAAGAAAAAAATGAAAGGGAAACATAGCAATTCAAAAGTGACTATGTTACCCATATATCTCTACTTCCAGCAGTTGAAGAGTGGAAGTGTTGGTAAATAAGCCCCAAATTCCACACATCTCCTTAACCAGTTGTCTGGTTTTGAACAGACAACTGAGATACAGTGAGAAGTTCTTATATTATCTTCAGTGCCAGTGATTAATACTAATTTACTTTGGGCATTTCAGTGGTGTCTTGTGGAGCCTGAATTGGACCAAGTGAGAGAGTAGCATGGACATATACACACTACCCAATGTAGGGTGGATAGCTAGTGGGAAGCAGCCGCATGGCACAGGGAGATCAGCTCGGTGCTTTGTGACCACCTAGAGGGGTGGGATAGGGAGGGTGTGAGGGAGGGAGACACAAGAGGGAAGGGATGTGGGAACATAGGTATATGTATAACTGATTCACTTTGTTGTAAAGCAGAAACTAACACACCATTGTAAAGCAATTATCCTCCAATAAAGAGGTTAAATAAATAAATAAATAAATAAATAAACGTTGAACAGGATTTTCCCACCAGGGGCACTGATGTACTTGAGACGAGTCGTCCTTGGCAGGCAGTATGAAGTCAGAAGAGTGTCTGCCTCTGGCCCACAGTTCCCATTAATAAACCTCCAAGAGCATCATGGCTCCAACCTTCGTGGTTTCCATCTCCCACCTAGACTAATAAATGGACCTCTTGGAAATGAACTATGAACACAATTTTAAATTTAAATATTGTGTCACCGAGATCGAACATGCTTTCAGTCACGCTATTAACTCAAGTGAAGGACATACTGAATTGAGGACGTACTGAATTGAAGATCTGGCTATGTTGGCAGAGGCCTTTAGCCTAATCAAGAAATTTATGGGCAGACAAATGTGTGAGGGAGCCAGACATCTTCTCTAAATCGAAACATCTCGAGTCATTTAGCAGCTGATCTACGGTGTCCCTGAGCTTCCTTGTGGTCAGTTAGAGGACCTTATCCATTTAGTGCAGCGTTATGACTTTAACAAAGGACTGGTTTTTTTTTCTTTCTTTCTTTCTTGGTTACCAGAACTAATAAAAACTTCATGGAGATTTAGAGACACCTAATGAAACCAGGAGTGTTGAATTCCATGCCTACCTGTTCTAGTTCTTCCTGGGAAATTCCACATGCCCAGCTTTGAAAAACAGAATGGAACCCAGTCAAGGAATTGGGTATATTGCTATGTAGCCTACCCACGTGGGGGAGACGTTGCACATTCAGTGTCTGCCACTGAACACAGAGCCTGTCACATGTTATCACTCACGGATGCGACAACTTTTCTGCCTTCTGCCTCTGAAGACATTCAGTGAGAGCTGGCAACTTGGTTGGTATTTCAGACAAAGAAATGAGGGCATGGATTGAAACCAGACAGGGCTTGAAGGCTTTAAGAATGGCAGCTTCATGTCAAAATTCCAACAAAAATATTTATCAGCTGCCCCCCTCCCTTTCTTTTAAGGCAGCAGGAGACTCTAGATCCAAAATTCTGTATAATCCCTCTCTACTAACAACAACAAACAGATCTTTGGCACTGTTTATACTATTCTTGGCAAGGCACAGAGCTCAGGTGACATCAAGTGTGACTATATGGATATATATATACAGTGAAGTCAGCTTATAATTAATTTCTGCAGATTTACAAATTTAACTGCATAGGAGTTAACATTTCTGAGAGACAGGAAGTACCACAAACAAATGGATAATGGCATATGACACACATGAGACAGAGTGCTTATTTCCTTAATATACAAAGAGCTCTTAAAAGTGAATAAAAAGATAAGTAACCCAATGGAATAATGGGCTTTCACATATGTTATAAATATTCTAATCTGGGGTGACATTTCCTCTTTAACCTTATTTCTGTGACTTTCCCAGGCTTGTATTTTAGGTGGTCAAATCTGTATGTCTTTCTTTCTTTCACTTTTCTGCTTAGAAAGGCATTCCTCATTCTGAAATACATCCGTTTGATTTTGGATTTGCGAGGGCATAAATTTCTGATCCGTCCATTTTCCTAAATAATTAGCTGGTTGTTCCAGCTTCATTTATGGCATGGTCCTTTCTTTCCCCACCAACGCATGGTGTCACCTTTATCATATATTAAATGCTTACGTGTGCTAAAAATAACAAGTCCTTTGGGTGGAGTGAGGTGGATGAATCGGAGGCGTTTGCAGAGGTGGTGTTTGCAAGATGTGGACATCCTTCCTTTCCCCTCTTCCCACCCCCCCCCCTTCCTTCCTTCCCAGAGATTGCAAACAGAGGGAAGGAAGCCAGGAAAACATTAAACAAGGTCTGTTGCTCTGGATAATGTCTTGGAAGAAAAAAAGCAGGCGGGGGTTTTATGGTTTAAAAACGCTTACCTGCTTCAAGATCCCTGCGAGAGGGACTGTAGCCGCCCCATACTGGGCTCTCTCTTGACACCAGGGGGCTCACTCTGAGCACCTACGGGACGACATGGCCCGTCCTCAGGACCACCCACAACATGGGTGCTGTCCTCCACCCCAACGTTAGAGATGAGGAATCAGACCCAGAGGCCTCAGGTCACTTCCCACCAAATCATTTGGAAGGACAACAGTCTAAAATGTGGCTAAACCAGCCAATCGACAGAGGTGCTGGGATTGTCACGTTCTTTAAAACGGTTCCTCTCAACAAAGATGTCAAGTGTCGCAAACTTTTGACCAGGAGGGTCCCTGCAGCTGGGACGCAGTGCTTTCTGGTGGAAATGGCCCTGGGTTAGAAAGTGATCTAGCCAGGTGACTTGTACGGTTCTGGGAACTGTGGACCACCATCGACTTCTAGGTACTCACTGAACTCCTGTTCCTTTCGCATCAACGCTTTTCCTTTCCAGGAAAGCGAAGAAAAAGGCTTTTCATCTCTAACTGGCTCAGGGCGGCACCGCAGAGACCTTTTAACCACAAGATCCTGTGGTAGCTCAGAGAATTCTGAATCTAAATCTTTGGAGACTAGTGACCTTTGAGTGCGTGTTTTCATAATTTATAATCAATTGTTGAGTTTGCAGACTTTCACTGAGTGACTCAATGGGCTGGTAAGGTGACAGGTGTCGTGAGCACGTGGTAAAGTGGGGAGGAGGCCCCCCGGTCAGGGCAGTGCGATGTGGTATGAGGCACAGGTCCCCAGCGCCTGGGTGGCGGGCCGCTGCTGGTCTGCAGTCTGTTAGGACCCGGGCTGCACAGCAGGAGGTGCGAGGCAGGCAAACAAGCGAAGCTGCATGTGCCACCCCCCATCGCTCGCACTACCACCTGAACCTCCTCCCCCCGCCCCCACCCCGCCTCCGTCCGTGGAAAAATCATCTTCCACGAAACCGGTCCCTGGTGCCAAAAAGGCTGGCGACTGCTGGTATAAGCTATGGTGGCAGATGCCTTGGGAACCTGCTTTTCTCTCTGAAACGGGGCTCTGTTTATGTAAATTCAGAAGCACCGGACACTAGGTTTGGATCAGGTGTCAGGAATCCTGGATTCCTGAGCCGGCTTTGTAACTGGTCTTCATAACCAGACCCTACTTCAGTGTTCTTATCTGGAAAATAGGAGTATCGACATAGCTGTGCGTTTCTCTAAGTGACTGCAAGCATCACATGTATGTGAACGTGTCTTGAAGTGTGTACGTTGCTCTGAAGATGCAAAGTTTTACTACCAAAAGCAAGAAATATTGTTAGTTGATTGTTTTTTGTGGTGGTTGTGTGTGTATGTGTTTTGTTGCTGTTTGACCATCTTGGCGCTAAGCAACTGGTTTGGCTGATCCAGGCTTGACTGTTGGCTCCAAGTCAGAAAGACACAATCTCTTGTTCTCGCCTCCCCACCGTCACTTCAAGCTCCCTGATGAGGAATGAGCTGCCTCATTTTTTTGTCAGTTCAAACCACATCCTGCCCATTTCCACTTTCCATAAGACAGCTCGTGACACTGGCGGTTTTAAGATGCGGCAGGCTTCTCTGTGAAGCGATAGCAGAAGACTTTTTAACAGAAGTGAAAATAATTCATCCAGTGGTTAACGTGTCAGGTCTAGGCATTGAGTTTACCCTCCACCCTTCAATTTGATCCAAACCCCTGATTCGGGGAATGAATGGCTACTCAGCCTTCTCTCACTGTCTTGACTCTTAACAGCTTTCTAGACAAAAACTAAGTGCAAGACAGGAAAGACAGAGGTGTCCCCGAGAGAGGGCTGTGTACTGTCCAGGCTGGGGCCCGAATCCAGCTGATGGCACAGACTTCAGTAGGTGGAAGGGACCTGGGCAATCTTCTAGTCACTGTACAGATGAGGAAACGTCTTCATTTTACCACTCAGGAAACTGAGTCCAGGGACAGACAGTGCTTTGACCAAAGAGACAGAGCCCTTTAGAGGCAGAGTCTGGACTGGTCCCTGGGTCTCGGGGCTCCTGGCTCAAGTTCATTCTAAGTAGACCAGGTGTACCCATATCTTTAATTTAAGGACTGCTGGCATCTCTAGAATAGGTAAATTCGTCCTGGTGACTGATTTGGGTCCTGGTGACCGAGGGGCACTTCTCACAGCTGGAAGCTGTTTGCTGAAAGCCAGGATGGGACCAGCACCAAATAGCACACTCAGCTTAGCCATGTCCCAAGCAGGGACACCAACTGTTATAAATGTTTTGAAAGAATTTGACACTTGAAGAAGGAGAGAAAAAGAAGAGGAAGAGGGCTTCCCTGGTGGCGCAGTGGTTGAGAGTCCGCCTGCCGATGCGGGGGACGCGGGTTCGTGCCCCGGTCCGGGAAGATCCCACATGCCGTGGAGCGGCTGGGCCCGTGAGCCGTGGCCGCTGGGCCTGCGCGTCCGGAGCCTGTGCTCCGCAGGGGGGGAGGCCACGGCAGTGAGAGGCCCGCGTTCCGCAAAAAAAAAAAAAAATAAATAAAGAAGAGGAAGAAGCAACGGCATTATTATTTAAGTAATCATTAGAGAAAATCAGAACTCTGGGATTCTTAAACTGATGGTGTGGAATCATTTTTATTTTTAAGCGCACGAATGCAGACACCACAATCTTTCCAGTGTTCATGGGAAACTGGGCCGAGACAGGGGAGAGCCAGGACCTGGAGCAGGGCTGCAGAAGGAAGCCGGCCAGAAGACAGATTCAGGGCCAGCCTGAGCGGCGAGCATCCGCACAGCGGGCAGCCCGCAGCCCCATGCGGTCCAGGGGTGCCCAGGCCCGGTCTTTATGCTTCCTTCCAGGAAGCCTGGAAGGCCCAGGCAGCACTGACCATAGGAAACAGCATTTTCCAAAGACACCTGCCTCACAGACTTCTGACCTTGGACAGTGTTTATCCCCAGGCTGAGGGCTCCCTTATCTTTCAAGGGTACGCGGTGGCCTATAAACGGTTAACTTATTAACTCAACTTTTGATTCTCTCTGGGGAGCCGAGGACTCCACGGCGCTCCAGCAGGCGCGCGGGGCAGGGGCAGGGGCAGGGGCAGGGTGGTGGGCGCGTGTACCAGGAGGCCTCCCGGGCCTCTGGGAGCGGCGGGAGCCCTGAGCCTGGACTGGAGGAGCAGCAGGGCGGCGGGCACTGCTGCCAACAGCTGGCGCTCGGAAGGGCCCGTCCCAGGCCGTCCGGCTCAGAGCGGCTCCGCCGCGAGCAGAGCTCCTCCGCCGGTTTAACTGGCGGCCCAGATAAGAGTGCGGGCTTCTCACACGTTGCACAATCAACCGCTCTGCCAACAGAGGGAAGAGACGAGGCTTTTCCAGCCCCTCTGGTCAAAACCAACTTCCTCGAGGGCTGTCTTCTCCACCATCTCCTCTCCATCACCTATTTTTAGTTTCCAAGTTGGTCTGAATTAGGTGTGGCTGTATTTTTGTGGGGGGAGGACGGTGGCTGATTTCCCTTTCACTCATCCAAGCATCAGCCTGGGGTCTGGCCTGGGCCTCTGGCTTCCTTTCCTGGTTCAAGATGTGTCCGGGGCTGTCGTTGAAGGGCTCAGGCCGCAGGTCCCACTTGATGAGTGGATGAGCTCGGCCGTGCGGCTGACAGTGAGTCAGTGCTGCCGCGTGTTTGGTGGGTTCACAAAGGCTTTTGCTCCATCAGGAAGGAGTAGTCTTTCTGACAGCTGCGTCCCCAAACGCCACCCAACAACTTGCCAGTCGGGTCCTCACCGGGCCCTGAAGCTCTCGCCATGGAAGAGCGATTAGCCTTCCCTTCAGGTGACCTCCACGAGCGCCTCTCGCTCCGGAGCAATTGCTGTTCCGTTATTTCCTCTCCGTCACAGCCCTCTGACTGGGCGGCCTCTAGAAGATGTCGTGGAAGCAGCGAAGATATCAAACATGTGTTCTGACCTGATTATAAGCCAATTCAGCCATGCGATCCTGGGCTTCTGTCTCACCTGTGGAGGGACTGTACATCCCGAGGACCATCCACGGCAGGATCTTTTTCTTTTTTTCGGCCATGCCATGCGGCTCCTGGGGAGCTTAGTTCCCCGATCAGGGATGGAACCCTGGCCCAAGGCAGTGAAAGCACCAAGTCCTAACCCCTGGATCGCCAGGCATTTCCCACGGCAGGTTCTTTCTAAATTCCGAGGTAGGAATTACCAAAAGGTAATCCTTACCAAAAGGTAAGGATTACCAAAGCGGTAATCACACAAGTTCTAGGACCCAAGAAAAAAGAAAAAGAATAGGAGAGACAAAAAAAAACCCTCAAGGGACTGAGAACAGGAGAGAGAAAAGGAGAGGGAAGCCGGAGCCGGGGGACCATGGGGAGGTGCCACCCAAGTTTGCACAGGGGCAGCCCCCTGCCCAGGGTTTGCTCAACCTGATGCTGTAGCTCCTGGTGCAGAGCAGCCCCAGGACGCTGAGATCAAGGAGAGCCGGCCGGCCAGGCCGTGGACCCCCGGGACCCTCTTCTCCACTAGCTCTGCTGAGGGCACTGCCGGCGTTGCCCCAGCACTGGGCGAAGAGGAATGACCGGCTCGTCCCGAAGTCCCCTGCTCTCTGCTCCTCTGTGCTCAGCTATGAGGGACGGACAGCCGGCCTCCGTGCCATAGGGCGGGGAACCCCTGCAGCCTGGGCCCGTGGTCCCCTCACCTCTGCTCCCTGACATCAGGGGGAGGCTCACTGAAGCTCCAAATCCCTAACTAAACTGGGTTTGACGGTTACGTGGCACTTTCAAGGACGTTGAAGCCCCGACTGGAATAAAGGCCCTGAGGAACAGAGGATGCTTTAAAACAAACCTCCCTGGGGTGCGTGCACGTGTGAACTAGACATTGCACTCACGCTGTCCCTGCATCTCACCCGGGGCCACAGGTGAGCCAGCTAGTGTCCCTGACCGCCTGCTGCAGCCTGTCTGCATGGGTCCCCTGATTCCCGTTCTGTCCTGGGCCTGGAGCCCGGGGGAGCCGAGCAGCCTGCCCTCTTCCCACGCCGTACAGAGAGCCTTCTGTGTTTTGCCACTGCCGAATTTACACAGACGTGGTCCAGCAAGGCACGTCCCCAGCGTGACCGCCGGGCTCTGCTGCGCACGTCCAATCCCTAGCACCACCCCCAATCCGCCTTTCTCGTCTCACCGCCTCTCCCCCTCCACCAGGTGCTCACCCATCGTTTGAAACCGTCTTTGGTGACAGAGACTCTGAGTGCCAGCAGCTTATCTGCTTTGCATGATTCCAAGAATTCAAGTGGGAAGGAAAGGTCGAGGGAGAGGGGCTGACCATGAAAGTTCACGGATTAACTTGTCCAAGGTCCCCTGTATGCCCTGGGACTGGAAGCGAAGCACAAGCACCTCTTCCTCGTCCTGGGGTCCCTCTATTATCATGACATCTTTTTCTGTCCAGCGTTTGTGGCTCCTCTGGGGGTGTTTTGCCTGCCCTGCGTCTCCACTCCTCACCGTGGCTCCTGACACCCCCAGAGCTTGTTCGCCTGTGCCCACCTGGGAAGCCACAGCTTCTTGTCACCACACGGTGGGCGAGTGGATGGACATCTGCTGTGTAAACAGATCCTCCTAGGGTGTGGAGGTGGGAGGCAAAGAATCTCCTCGTTTCCGATCAGCTCAGCGGTAATGAAGAGGCGCTGACAGACAGATAAGAGAACCCCAGCCTTTTTGTTGGGCGTTGCAGTTTATGCTGCGTAAAGTTGCCTACGCCCACGATGAAAGCTGGAAGGAGGACAGTGTCACAGATTGGACTGCGCACGTGGCGGGAGACCGCGTGCGCCTGCGTGCACGTGTGTGCGTGTAGGTGTGCGCGTGCCTGCGTGTGCATACTCCAGGAAGAAGGAGAAGGGAGCAGCGCCACATGGCTGGAGAGGGCCGGAGCCAATTATTTCGAAAGACCCTGGGTAGTGATCTGGAGGAGACAGGAGACAAAGTTCTTCTGAGCAGGAACCCAAGGCTAAGAATAAAAAAGGAGAAAGCCTTTTGGCTTGGACTAGAGCCTGGTTCAGGAAGGCTCCTTTGGATTCCTTGGGACCCCAGTGAGGTTAGAAAAGACGTTGTTTTTTAAAATAGAATTTGGAGAAAATCCCCTATTGCATGAAAAGGGTTAGAAGAATCAGGTAGTCCTCTGAGCAGGGCAAATCCAGGCCTGCTTCAGCAGGGACACGGTGGCGGCCTTGGGAGCCTCCTGGCGAGGGAAGAACGGAGTCTCTCCACCTCCTGAGGGGCAGCGCTGGTGGTTGAGAGGTCCCGGGGGACCCCTGAAATGAAGAGAATCTTCCAGTGGGTTACTTCCCTTTGATATCAGCTGGGAAGCATTTTCTAAGTGGACCAACACAGTAAAAAGACAGAGGATGCCTGAGGTCAAGACCGGTGAAAGAAGCGTTTAGCTGGAGAGAAGTGAGCGGGCTAGGGGGTCACGCCTTGCTTTCCAGCACCTCCGGGGCCCCCTAAGGTGGAATTACTGGACCATGTTCCCTCTGCTGTTTCCCCATGTGTGGCAGGAGAGGGTGGGGATGCTGGGAGCGTGGGGGTGGGAACAGGCTAGTTGCACAAGTCTGGGTGCTTATTTCAGGTCCCCTAACCTGGATCCTTACGGTTAGGGCTCCTTCTAGCACAGGTTTGACCAGAGCCCCAGAGAGCGCTCTGCACAGAGATGGTGTGCTCACCAAGTGTGTGTGGGTGACGGTCCCCCAGATCAACTCGCTGCTTTTCCTTCTGGTATTTGGGCTATAAAAAAAAGGGTAGGTTTTTGAGGTTTTTTTTTCTTTTTCCCTGGCATATGCCACCAAGGTCAGGTTTCAAAAGTTACAGGAAATTGAGAACTAACAGGGCTTTCAAAGGGCCTGGAGGAAAAGATACTAGATTCATCCTGGTGTGACTGTTTGACCCGGTCAGCTCCCCGTCTCTGTCGAGCAGGGGTCTGTGGGACCATGTAGATGGCAGGATGAGGCCCCGGTATCTGCAGTCCTGTTGGGGAACCAGGTGAACGTGTTTGGAAACATTAGAGGACAGCCGAGGCCACGAACGCAGGAGAGATCCAGGAGGGGGGACTGCTGCGTGGGTGTCTTCAGGGAAGGGTTCACAAGGCGGGGGGGGGGGGTTGATTCAGCCCCAGAAGCATGAGGATGGTCTAGGGTAAGGGACAGGAGGGGGAGGGAATTCTAGAAGGTGTATGTGTGTATCAGTGTGTGTGAGAGTGTGTGTACGTGTGTCAGAACAAATACAAGTTTGGAAGCAGGGCCATTTGGGGACATTGGCTAAGAAGAGTGGTTAACATTGGTTGAGCTTCCCACCTGCCAGGTGACACGTTTACCCACGTTACCCCACCCCATCGTTACAACAGCCCTGAGAGTTGATTATCATGTTCGTTTTGCAGATGAGAAAACCAAGGTTCAAAGAGGCTTGGGCCACGGGGTTCCTAAGGGAAAGAAATAGAATGCAAGCTCACATCTATCTCCAAACCTTTGTTCTTAATCACACCACTCGTGAGACCTGCCTGTTGGAAGTGGAGGGTGTAGAGTTGAGTGGGGAGACGTGGGTGGATGGAGGGGTCCGTGTGGACACTGGTGACAGGAGAGGAAACAGAAGAGCCCAGTCTTACTTCAGGAGGCCACAGGGAGTTGTGGCCAGTCTTTGAGCACCAGAGAGATGTGGACAGTGGTGTGTTTAGAACACCTGAACGGCGGGGCGGGGGGGTGGTATTTGCTGGAAGATGCCAGAGGGCAGAGAGAACACTTAGAAGGTACTGTGGCCCCAAACCGACGTGGAGAGGGTAGCAAAAGAGAGGCAAGGGCCGCGCAGAAAGGCATCTCAGAAGGAGACAGAACTTGGCCATCGAAGAAGCCTCGGGCGGAGGAAAGTGCCTGGAGAGGTGACACCACTAGCAGAAAGGAAGCTTTCTGGAGGGGAGGCCCCCGGGAGGTGAGAAATGACTTCAGGCTGGGACACCACGGCCGCATCTCCCAAAGTGTGTTCTGCGTCCCCTGCAAGGAAGGACCTACCCCTGGTTGAACTTCAGGAGCCCTGGGTGGAACAAAGTAAAGGGTCTTCATCGTGTAACTTCTCATAGCCTTTGATATGCCGATGTGACTCGACAAGAGGGCAATGCAAAATGTGGTATTTCTCAAACTTATTTGAGTTACTTCTCAAAGCGTGGAGCTGGTGTTCCACAGAACACTCTTTGGGAAACGTGGGTAACATACCAACCTGGAAATTCAGGTGCAGAGCCAAGGCTCTTGTTACGCTGACCTATTAGGTTTTCTTGTTTGTTCTGTTTTCTTAATCGCACTTTGTCCGCTTCTAGAAGCTGGGATTCTCTTCCCTGGAGTCTGCAGCTCAGGGAGCCTTGGGATCACGGGGTTGCTCTCCGTGTGACTGGAGAGCAGGCAGGAGTGGTCCCACCTGGGCAGCGGCCCTTCTCTAGGCGGGGGTGACCTTACCCTGCGTGGCAAGCCCGTGCCAACCTTGGGAAGGGCTCTCCCCAGCTCCCCACCACATCTGTGTGCTGGTAGATGTGGGAGAGCCCTGCTCTGTCCAAATATCATTCTGCCTTGGGGGAGATAACCAACGGGGACTTTAGAACAGCCTGGGGGCTACTGCCAGATCGCAGTCAAAATAATCATCTGACTTCTTTGCTATAGAAGAGAGTTCAGAATGAGAAGGATCTTGGATTCCATCCAGGTGGTGTTAGTTACAAAGGAGCCAGAAGAACCGCAGGAGAAGATCTCACTGGTGCGGCAGTTCTGAGCCCTCGGGGACTGGACGATGGTGAAACCGGGGAGTATTTAGGGAGAAGGACGCGTCTGTCGGCATCCTTACTGGTTGCACAGCGCCCCACAGCGAGTCCCCACTGGGGACAGAAGGATTGGCTCCAGGGACGATTCAGCAGGTTGGGAATCTAGAGACCAGATCTTCTAACCCCAGTCCAGCCACCGATGGGCTGGCTGACCCCAGGGCAAATCACTTTGTGTGGTTTCCTCATTTGGAAAGAAAAAAAAAAGAGAGAGATAAAATCTGATCTACCTCCCAGAGATTCGGGGTGGTTTCTGTTTTGCTTTTTTGCGAAGAGAAACTAATAAAAATGATACCAAACTCCTCTGAAAATAAATACAGGCTCTATGCGTTTCTAGCAATAATAGCACGTTATTCTCCTTGGGATCGTGGCTCAACTTACCACGATAAAATCACTGGTAAATTTCTAAAAAGTTACCCCTTTGTGCACATACCTTCTCCATAGAAAATGGTTTTCTGTTAGAAAAAGTTAAAGGACACTCCAGGCCTTTCATTTGGGGTTTATGTATTTCTTTTCCCTCATTGAATAACACCCTCTTTCTCCAGGTTTCATTTTGGTCATATTTCAGAAATGGCTGAACTTCAGATTCTGAACAGCCCCGCACAGGAGGGCGAATTGAGAAAAAATAATGCGATTAGCAGATAAGTAAACAAACATTTTAATTGAGACTCAAACAGTAGAAGTACTTTGAGCAGTATGGAATTACATGTTTCCATATTCTTCGTTGATTTGCATGAAGCCAAAACCCAGAAGGTTATATTAAACGTAATCACCTAACTCCACGGGGGCCTGGAAAGTGTTTTTCATGTGGCAATTTAAAGAGGAGTGATTGTGCAAAACACACAATGGCACAGATGAGTGTTTCTGCTGCTTTTGTTTCTTTCAGAAAGGAAATTAGCTCTGGGGGAGGGCAGAAAAGTACCATATTTCAGACCCCTACCCTGAAAAAATGAAATACCTTGAGGGACCTCACTGATCCCTTAGGAAAGGTAGATTAGAGTCCAACACGGAATGAGGTCTTAATGCAGGTTTTATGTTTTGAGAACCAGATCTCTGGCACTTAGGAGTGCTTCTAAGTTGAAAACTTTACTGTATTTGATTTTTTTTTTTTCGTTTTGCATTTAATACATATTTCATAGACTCCTGTCTTAAAAGCTTTCTGATTGATTGGCGGCAGGGAGCCAGCTCTCTTATCTAACTGGACTAAGTTCCCACCTTCTCTCCAAAAACCCAGAACATCCAGGAAGGCCAAACAGATGGTGGAAGAAGTTGCCCTGTTCTTTCTCATCTGATGTCATGAGTTACTGAGTGGTAACTGAAAAGGGCTCACCCAGTTCCTCTCTCCTTTCTCCACTGGAGGCTAAGTGGGCTCGCCTGTCATAAAGCAAGCGTGTGGTTTACTGGGCCTCGCAGCCTTCCCTTCCTTGCTGAGCTGGAATTGTCTGAGAGCAGAGGCAGAGCGCCCTGTAGTCGTAATAGCTAATCGTGGACCCAAGGCCACCCAGTCCCAGAACGTCAGCCTTCACCTCACTTGTAATTTTCCTTATGTCGGTTTGGATCCCTTAGAGTTGCCCTGTCCAACACACAGCTACTAGCCACATGTAGCTATTTAAATTTAAATGAAATAAAATTAAATGAAATTTAAAATTTAGTTCCTTGGTCACACTAGATGCATGCCGGGTGCTCAAGGTGGCTGCTGTATCAGACAGTTCAGATGTAGGACATCTCTGTCATCACAGAAAGTTCTGTTGAACCGCGCTGCCTCAGAGATTAGCCAGAGAGGGACTTCATCTTTGCTGAATTTTAAGAAACTGAGACCCAAAGAGGTTAAATGACTTTTCTAAGGATACCCAGGAATTTATGAAAAATATATTTCTTGGCTGTTTTGAAATCCTGAGGATATCCTATATTTCGATCTTGATTTTTGAAATTTCTACATCAAATGCATATTTGATTTTTGCAAGTAAAGGAATCTAATATAACGATGGTCTTGTGGTATAAAAACACCGATTCTTTTGGGAGATGGTCAATCAACCTGTTATAGTTAAATACGTCTAAATTATTTTTCCTGCTTTTAGTGACCTGTGAATTTCACAAGAGAAGGGAAGTCTGGATTAATTTTTGGAGAAATATTGCTTTATTTATTCCCTATCCTGGATTGTGTTAGTAATATTGTTATGCTACTACAGACACTCGGGAAACTGGAATCAATTACATGAGAAGGCCGGGGAGTCACAGGACCCGTCATTGTAACATCCACGGTCAGCTAGCGTCATTGGTCAGACTCAGGGTGGGAAGACAGTGCTAGAGACTTACCACACATGTGTGTCCCAAATGTTCTTCGTAGACTCTTAGCTTCACTTAGAGCCAAAACAGACAATAAATGTCTCTCTCACTCAACTGTGTCCAGGATTTATGCAGTGCCTGGTGTGAGATCTCACTGCGGACCAGAATTCACCTTGGGTGGCAGGGCTGAAGCCTTGCTCAGGTGCAGAAATCAAATGCAAAGAGCCACAGAGCACTAGAGATGGGGAATTCAGGACTTGGGGACTCTTGAAGAAGGTCCGTCCAGAGGAGGGGCCCAGAAACTCCTCTGAGAGCCACCTTTCCTGCTAGGCTCCCTTGGATACAAGGAATTTATCCCAATGGAGATCAAAGGGGATTCTGGACCACTGTTTTAAGTTATTAATTAAGTGAAATTGATCTGCAATTATTTCAAAAGCTAACCAAACCATGGTATAGAGAGAAGATAAAAGAAAGAATCTGGGCTCACGGTGGCTCTTATTAACTTCCTCTTTGTAATGAATACCTCTCCTTGTGTTCCACTGAGCCCTTGCCTACCCACATGCAAAAAGGAAACACCAAAGAAAGCAGCAAGGCATCTTCTCTTGTCACAGTGAGTTGTGTTTCTCTAACTCAGGGGCTTAGAGTTGTTGGCGAAGACACCATAAAAGGCTGATGTGCCCCTTGGGTGTGATTTTTATGGAACAGACACTGAGTATTGGGACAGTGGAAGAACTTCTGGCCAGTGTATCGGGTGAATTACATGATAAGAAGGTGCATCCCAAAATAGCAAACCAACTGGGGAGGACCCAGAAAACAGGAGACCAAGTCCAAGAAGAACAGATGAGCCCCGGAGCACCCGTCAAATACCACAGGGCGGGGCAAACGAGGGCCAGAGCCCAGAGGCTGGAGGCTTAGCAAACCCGACAGTAGTATCCTGGCCTCTTGTAATTCTGCCCTGCATGGCTGAGCAAGGGCTCCCTGAGTTCTCTTATAGTCAGGAAGGAGGCTTAAAGTGGCACAGAAGGCAAGGCCTTGGTGGCAATGTCAAGAGTATCTTCCTCCTCTCAAGGTGAGCCCTTCTCCTGCCTAGACTCAGCCTGGACATGTGCTATGCGGTTTTTGGAATGGGTCTTCTAGTCCGCAGCACCCTGACCAGCCAGGGGCTAGTGCATCCATGCTCCTTGGAAATGATCATCAGTTAAACCAGATATTCTTCCTAACTCCTGATGTATCTTAAAGAGGAAATGGAGAGACAACCATCTGTAGAAAAGGCATTATCCCTGTGTGCTCTGAGGACAGCATAGGAAGAATCGTAAAGGCTCTGGAGTGGGAGTGAGGTGTGCATGGAACATGCACAGGAAGCAAGATGAAATGAAACCAGAGGAAACTGCTGGGCTGCGGCTGGGAAGAAAAGGCTGAGCTTTGAAGAGGGGCAGCTCTGGCACCAGACCTTGACCCTGCAGATGATGGTCTCCCTGAACGCCGGGGCTTCTGCATCGAGGTGTGCGGATCACTGGGAGCTGACCGTGCAGGCTGTGGTGGTCGTGGGAACCAACGTGGCTGGGGAGGTGCAGGGCTGAAGATGATACTTTACACATGTGACACTGTGCTGAGTTTGGCCTCAAAGGCATTACTGGTGAACTCAGAAAGGTAAGTCCAATGTAGTTGGAAAACTCAAACCTCAGCTCCACTACTATGAGCTGTGAGGCTTTGTGAAAATAAGTTAACCTCTCTGAACCCTGGTTTCTACTGTGGTAGGCTGAATGATGACACCCTCCCGAGATGTCCACATCCTAATCTCTGGAATGTATGAATATGTCACCTTATATGGTAAAATGGACTTTGCAGGTGTGATTAAGTTAAGGCTCTTGAGATGGGGAGAATCCTGGGTTGTCTGGGTGGGCCCAGTGGCATCATAGGGTGCTTATGAGAAGAACGCAAGAAGGTCAGAGTGAGAGTGAGAGAGGGGTGTGATGAGGTTGGAATGATGCAGAGAAGGGGCCGTGAGCCAAGGATGTGGAGGCTTCTAGAAGCTGGAGAAGGCAAGGAAGTGGAGTCCCCCTAGAGCTGCCAGAAGGAACATGGTTCTGACGACACCTTGATTTTAACCCAGTGGGACCTATAAAATGCAATGATAATGGTACCCACCTCATAGGGCTGCTGTGACAGTTTAAATAAGACAGTGTTTCTAAGGCACTTAACAAAGTGGATGTCAAGTAAGTCATAGATGGTTTTATCATGTGTTTTATGAAGTATATTATGCATATGAAGTATATTATGAGAGCCAGGGCTGGATCCCACATCTGACTTAAAGCACACCCACTACACTGTACTAAGCCAACTTGGCATGGTTGGAAGTGGCTGCATCTCTTCTTAGAAATTATGGTACAGCATTTTAGGATTGCTGGAACCCAAGGAGATGCTTCTGAGTCCCTTATCCCAGAAGGCTTTGGGGACCCACAGACGTGTGACTGAAGTCCTGCATTCTAGCTCCGCACAGCCATGATCTTGGTGGCATTTGAAGGGCTGCAGGTGCACCTAAGGTACTCAGATAATGTGACAGTGGCGAATGAAATATGTCACCAAGCCGTGTGGCTGTGAAGTAGGCAACTGGCGGGTGTGGGTTTCAGAGTAAGAACATGCTCTGTGCTCCTGGACGTGGACATGGATGAATTTGGTCACATGGGAACAGGTTAGAGTGACAACAGCTGTGGCTGAGGAAAGCCCAAGACCCTTCTTGGTTTCTGTCTTTGTGGAGTGTATGTACCCGGCTTCCCCACGAGTAGGGGATAGTGTGATGACATAATGACTAAATTCTCTTCGAACCTGAATTCGTTGTGGTACCACTGGGTGGAACATAGGGGAAGTAATTAGTGAAGGCAAATGGGAAAAGTCCAAAACTGGAATTTTTTTTTTTAAATTAATTTATTTATCTATTTATTTTTGTCTGTGTTGGGTCTTCGTTTCTGTGCGAGGGCTTTCTCTAGCTGTGGCGAGCGGGGGCTGCTCTTCATCGCGGTGCGTGGACTTCTCATTGTCGTGGCTTCTCTTGTTGTGGAGCTCTACACACGCAGGCTCAGTAGTTGTGGCTCACGGGCTTAGTTGCTCCGCGGCATGTGGGATCTTCCCAGACCAGGGCTCGAACCCGTGTCTCCTGCATTGGCAGGCGGATTCTTAACCACTGCGCCACGAGGGAAGTCCAAAACTGGAATTTTGTTTTTAAGTAACACTGGGCAGAGAACCATTTAGGAATGAGGACAACATATTTCCCTAGTCCCCTGCACATGATCTCATTTTAAAGAAAACTAGGAAATGTTAGAAGCTAATGTTACTAATCTGAAAGCTATTGGGGCAAGGAACTATCCAGGTAGTTACGGGGTAGAGATACTGCAGGAACTCTCCACAGGCATCTCAAATTGTTGGTCTTTGAAAATAAGGTCCAAGGCAGTGTTCTCTGCAGTGTCATTGTCAAGATAGTTACTAAGTTTATAGCTGGCCATTATCAAGATGGATTCTCATGATGAGTACCCGTCTCCAAGGACCACAGTTGACTATTATCCTGGGGGTCATTTATCATTCTCTCTCTTTCTGTGTCTCTCTCAGTAAATAAAAATGAAAAGTCAAGGTTTGGAAATAATTAAGAAAATTGTTGACCTTGTAGGTAATTATAGGAATTTGCTTCTTTGATTCAACTTCCTAATATAAATCCTTACCCTGTCTTTGTAAATATTGCGGGCTGTTATTTTCTGTGGCTGCACAGCTTTTAATAGTTTGGAATAATAAATCATGTGATTTTCTATTTCGGGTGGCACCTCAACCCCTTCACATTCACCGTTTTGATCTTCACGCCACTGCCTCAGCGGGTTGGTAGGACATGACAGGACACATGGTACAGTTCTGCTGAACGGAGGAGAAACCTAAGATTCAAAGAGGTGGAATGCTTCACCCAAGCTCATACGTCTAGCCAGCCACGGTTTGAATCCAGGTCTTCTGATAGCAAGTGTTCGAAGCCCACCATTAGGGCTTGAGATACTTTCATTGAACACACCGCAATCTGGTTTCCCTTCTGACCTAACAGCAAATGTTTCAAAAGTAAGAATTCTTTTGGGAAAGTCTGGAAAAGAGGGTTTGAGGGTTGCAGGAAGGGGGACCCCTTCCAGGGCCTGCCCGAGAGTGGGCTCTTGCCCAACACTCGGAAATGAACGGTCCGGGGAGACACACGTGCTGACACGTGTGACAGAGCAAGAGGCTTTATTAGGAAGGGGCGCCCGGGCGGAGAGCAGCAGGGTGAGTGAACCCAGAAGGACTGCTCCGCCACGTGGCTCGCGGTCTCAGGTTTATGGTAATGGCGTTCGTCTCCGGGTTGTCTCTTCCGGCCAGTCATCTTGCTCGGCCCATGGTTTGACCCAGGGTCCTTCCCGGTGGCGTGTGCGTCGCCCAGCCAAGATGGATCCCAGCGAGGAAGGTCCTGGGAGTTGGTAGGACACATGGACTGGCGTATCCTCTCTCCCTTTGACTTTTCTGAAATGCTTCTGTTGGTGGTAGCTTGTTAGTTCCTTACCAGGAGCTCGTGTTGTAAAGTAACTCATGCAAGTGGTTGCTTTTGTGCCTGGCCAGGGCGGGCGGATTCCGTCAGTGGTTCCCCTAACAGAGGCAGTCGGAGAGAAAGATGCTTTTCAGCCTTCCCAACTTACTTAGCATGGGGGTAGGGGAAATGGGGGCAGGCAGAGGAAGGCATTTTACAGGCCTGTTGTTCGTGTGTGGGCGGTAAAACATCTGTACACAGAGTCTAGAGTGGTTCCATTCAACATGGGAGCCACCAGCCCCAGGCGGAGATTGATTGAGCCCTTGAAATCTGGCTCATTTGAATTGAGACGCGCTCCAACTGTCATTTGCACACCAATTTCAAAGACTTCACACAGAAAAGGATGGAAATGACCTCAGTCATTTTCATATTGATTATATGTTGATATATTGGGTCAAACAAAATGTTATTAAAATTAATTCCATGTACTATTTTTAATTTTTAATGCGACTACTGGAAGATGAAAAATCACAAATGTGGCTCACATTTTATTTCTGTTGGATGGCACTGGTCCAGAGGTTTCCCGTTTGGATAAGACTTGGTAGGTGAGGGTAAGTGAGGCCAGGAGTGCAGCTGGGTCTCAAAGAGGACAGAGAGTCCTACAGCAGAGGGCCAGGGGAGGGCTGGTCCACCCTGCCCTAGGGAATGGGGCCTCACATTATGCAAGAACATTGAAGAAGCAGCAAGAGCTCCATGTGGCAATTTCAATGGAAACATTTTCACTCCTGAGACCTAGTTTCTTTCCTAAACTCCACCCAAGGCAACATGGATTATTGCTTCCTGGAAACTCAGCTAGGGGACTTGAAAGTGTCTCATATTAAAAACAGAAAAACCCAAGAAGGAGACAAATAATTATATTTCTAAAAACTTTTAGAACAAATGCTTGCTTATGAGAAATAATTTTCCTATAAATATTTTATTCCTCCTTTTCTCTTTTGTACCCTGGCTGAGGAGTTCCACATGGACACAGGAGATGATGCTCCCCTCGGGGGAGAAGATCAAAGCCACCCTGGGGCTACTTGCTGCTGAATTCTCCTCACGGTCTTTGCAGCTTCTACTCCCTCCTGCTTGCTGGGCTCTGAGATGAAGTGGGCTCAAAAGTTTGGAAAAACAGAGAGAGCATGCAGAAAAAAAAGTCCACAGCTACGTAGCATCTAAGCCAGTTGTTTCCAACAGAAAGTTCCAAATCGTGGCTAGAAAGAGAGAAATGTTTACGTTTTCTTGTCTGTGGGAACCTGCCCCTGAACAACCCACTTTGAAAGAGAATGTGTAGTGATATAAATAGCAAGTTAGCCTGATTGATGTAAGATGACCCCAGAAAACAAGGAGCTTATTCAATTGGACTTGATAAATATTTTATCAAGAAAAAAAGAAAAAAAAAAGCCAAACAGACAAGACACTAGATAGAGAGTTCCTGAGGCTAAGGACTGGGTCTTAATAATTCCTGAATAGAGCTCTGTCCCACACCTTTCCTAGGAGTAGAGCTCAACAGACGTTTGTTGGACCACTGGATCCGTTCATCAACTTGTAGGAGACCAGTCAGAGATCGCCCGGGGGTGAGAAAAGAAAGAAGGAAAGAACAGGCCCTGACTGCTTTGGGATTTGCCTTTCCTTATAGATGTGGGCTCAGATATTTCAGCAGCATAGATTAAGAATGATACAGGAGGGCTTCCCTGGTGGCGCAGTGGTTGAGCGTCCGCCTGCCGATGCAGGGGACATGGGTTCATGCCCCGGTCTGGGAGGATCCCACGTGCCGCGGAGCGGCTGGGCCTGTGAGCCATGGCCTATGAGCCTGCGCGTCCGGAGCCTGTGCTCCGCAACGGGAGAGGGCACAGCAGTGAGAGGCCCGCGTACCGCAAAAAAAAAAAAAAGAATGATACAGGAGCATACAACCAAGGACACACAGACAGACAAATGACAAGTGGGGTAAGATGGGCAATGAGCTGCAGTTCTGTGTTTTTTTAATGGGAAAGAAAAAAAAAGGAATTTTAAAACACAGATTTGCAACAAAAATAATACATTAAAAATTGACTAGCCTCTCACGCTTTTCTATGACAGAAGTGAGCATGTGCATTTAATTGAATTTTGGGGACGCCAAGGCTTATTTATTTATTTATTTATTTATTTTGTTCCTGGAATGAATATTTATTACAATTATCATTACCCAATTACCTGCTGGGTCCTGGGGGGAGGGAGTGTATCCTCTGCCCCTTCCCCATCCACCTTGGAGCTTCCAGTAAAGTCCAGGGGGAGGGCCTAGAGGGGCAGACAGGGCAGGAGTCTTCCAACAGTTGCTGATGTTCCATTAAAAGGAGTTTGAAAAGGCATTTACCACCCTTCCACATGTTCAAGTTGACATTTAACTTTAAAAATTTTTTTTTTTTTCTTTTTGCGGTACGCGGGCCTCTCACTGTTGTGGCCTCTCCCGTTGCGGAGCACAGGCTCCGGACGCGCAGGCTCAGCGGCCACGGCTCACGGGTCCGGCCGCTCCGCGGCACGTGGGATCTTCCCGGACCGGGGCACGAACCCGCGTCCCCTGCATCAGCAGGCGGACTCTCAGCCATTGCCACCAGGGAAGCCCTTAACTTTTAAAATTTAAATATAAATAGTTGCAAAGGATTTTCTTTCCAATGCACGGTGAATAGTATGGGAAAGAAGATTGTCCCGAAACTCTCTGTGTCAGAACTTTTTTTGTATGATGTAATTTATAACCCCTTCCGTGAAGTAATTATGATTCTTGATAAAATGCTTGAGTAATTTCCAGATAGACTTTAATGGGATTAAGAAATCCTGAGAAGTTAGGCTTCCCCACTCACTATCTTAAGACACATCAGACTCCGGGCATTCTTTGGTTGTGGGACCACTTTTTTTTTCCTCTGGATTGTCTCTGACAATCCCTGAATTGAGGCCAGTTTGAAGTAGAATTTTGACACGTACTTAATGACAAGTTTGCCTGAGAAGTTATGTTAGCAAATGACATCGTACAAATAACTTTGTTGCATCACTTTTTCATTATAGACAGTGGAATCTAAATACCATAACAATAATCATGCATAATACTCAGCTTCGGTTACATGAAAAAAACAGGAACAAGTTATTTTTTGACCCCAGGAAGTTTCACATTTTTCCTTTTCTTCCCTAAAATTCATATTTCTACCCTCCATTTTATCCTAATATGATATGTCTTACAACTGAAAGTTTAAAATTGGTTAACCTGTCATAACTTTCTACAACGAAAGTAAACTATGAATTTTTGTGACCATAAGGCTTTACTTTTTGGTTCCTAGGTTGAATAATTGAATAATTACAATTATTATTATTACCCAACTAGTAAAAATATACAAATATATTACACATTTTGATAAACCATTATTAAATCTAGATTTTTAATTTTATTGGAAATACAGGTGTGAATGAGATCAATGGGGCTGGTTTATCATCCTCCCCCTCCCCACCAAGAAGGACAAGTATCTATAAATAGAAATGACCTGTCACTAGAAAGAGCTAGGGTTCACCATCAGACCCATTCTTTGATTTTATGGATGTAAGCTTCAAGGAGAGCTGTTCACATACCAAGCACAAGGGAGTGGAAGTTTTGTATAGTAATGTTACACAACTCTGGATTTCTGAGTTATATTCTGAAATCATATTTTTAAAAAAACAAACCCATATCCTGCCAGCTTGACAGGTGGCCGTGTTGACTAGGTGTTCTTTCACCTTCGTTGAAAGCAACCAACTGGAAAAGTGATTTGTCAAAGGATTCGTTTCCCAGGCATTAGTGTCTAATACAGCCCGAGGCTTTCACGTCATACCTTTTGGTAACTGAAGGGTTTTACATCCCCAGGACAGGGCCCAGAGGTGTGCAGGTAAATTGGCTCTCTGGAAAAAAACAAAGAAAAAGAAACAAAGAAGAGGGGGGAAAAAAAGCTCTATTTTGTATCTTGTGCTCATTTCCATGGTGTCAATACTTCCACCAGGGCCGATTTCAAGCTACCAAACTTGACTTCACTGGAGTTGGGAAGAGACGGGTGTGACTGGCCCCCGTGGGTGGCCGGGGCGCGGGAGGCCAGCACAGGGCGCAGCGCCTCCCAGCCAAATTCCGGGAGGGACAGCTGTGTGCGCCTCTGTTTTGTGAGCTGTGACAGAGAATTGTGAAAGGGAAGGTGGGGGATGAGAACTGGCCTGACCGCAGGAGTGCTCTCACGGAGGACAGTTTAGGACAGAGCATCCCTGGGGTGCCAAGAACACGGATTCCTGTAAACACCCCAAGCTTGCTTACCTCTTGCAAATGTGGTGCCTCAAGGCTCCATGTGCAGCCGTTTGAAGACCACTGATTGAGAAGAGAAGCAAGGGCCTGGGAGGTAGCCGGACCACAAGCTCAAATCCTGCCTCTGCAATTCACGAGGTTTGAGGACTTGGGCATATTAACTTTTATGAGTCTCAGATTTCGCCTATATAATAGGAGAAGCCAGTACCCACCTTCCGAGGTAATAAGAACTGGGGGTGTTTACGTGTACAGGGCTGGCAGCCAGCAGATGCTGCTATCGGAGTCCTTTTAATTGAGTTGAAGGGAAGAGCCTTGGAGGACTGATGCCTTCCTAGGGTAGCAGTATAAGAGGGAAGCATAAGGTGCCCGGCTATTTAGGATTTCTATGCTCCAAAACAAGTGACCGCTTTGGTTATCTTAAAACGTTCATTTCAAACCAGAATTTTTAGCTTCTTTCTCTCATTTTTATATCATCTTTCATCTTACGGATCAGAGGCTGGGATCTTCACTTGGTATGAGGGAGCATACCCAGCAGCAACAATGGGAGTAGAACGCAAGGCTGGTCCACCTTGAACCAAACCAGAAGGGTTAGTAACGAAGAAACAAAACCTCCTTCTAAGGTGGCTTTACCCGTTGAGCAATCCCATACCCCCCCCCCCCAGGGCTTCATAACCAGTCAGGCTCCCGGTGGCTCTACTGGCTTGTTAAGAAGGTCTTTGAATGACAGGGCAAAATCACATCACCGCATCACAAACAATTCCAGGGCACAACCGATATCTCACATTGTACTTTATTTTTCTTCACAATATTAACTGGACAAAGAAAGTTGAACGGCAGTGTGGCTTTCCCCAACAATACAAAGAAAATGCCATTATATTTAATGCTGGCCAACCAGAGACTTACTTTATCTTAACTATCTAAAGTACACTTATCATATATTTTGTGTGTGTACAGCGTTGCAGGATATCAGCCACCCCTAAGAAGTATCCATCGTAAAAACAGCCCATGGAAGGGAGAAGTGTGAACATCCTGATAACAAAAGCTTTCAATACAAAACCACGTTTTATACACTTATTTTTATTGAAAACAAAAATAATCCCAGTAACTCAAAACAAAAGCAAAACTTGGTTGAAAACTTAAGAAGATAGTATAATAAACACAAGCTTCCTCCAAAGAAATGTGATCGGCCATCACTCCTTTCAATGCTACCCCAGAGGCAAAAACTTAATGAAATGAGCTGGCTGGAAGGCTCACTGCAGATTCCCTAAAAGGTTTAGGGACACGGAGTTACTAATATACTACAGTCATATTTAGTAACAGTCCCGGGATTTTTGATTAAGCCTTTCCATCTTCCACAAGTGTTTCTGTCTGCTGAGCTTACCTTGGGACCCTAAACAACCTTGTCATCAATAGGATATATATTGCCTTTCAGTTATTTTTCTGGGGTAGTCATGATGGATTGGGGCAATACCATTCATACTCCATCTGGTTTTCTTTGTGCCCCGTGGGATGCATATTTCATGGTTGTCTAAGGCCAGTCCTGTGAGCACAGACATGGAACAGGATGATTCTTTGGGTAAGGATAAGGAACTTGTATTATTACTTACCCAGTTCAGTCTCACTTTTTTTCTCCCCATATTGTGCATAGTAAGTATTTAGAAATAGATGTCCCTACCAACCAGAAGGTTTTCATTAAATATCCTGTTGGTTAAAATTACAAATTTATTGTTTAAATAGCCATTTGACATGTCCAGGCTTGAAATTAATACCATTACCATTGATGGCAGATGTTTAAAAGAGTTTTGGTTCATCTGCACTGCCATATGCAGGACTGGACTTTGAGTTGTTCTGTTGTCTCTAGAAGCTAAATATACCACAGAACTTGAAAACGTTTCTTGTTTGTTGCATAAGGTCCTTCACGGAGGCATCACTTTGGTCCTAGTGAAGTTTTCACTTGCTTGCATTTCACATCCTACAGTCCTGGCTATTCTGAAAGCCTCCGCACCCTGATCCAATCTTGCGAATGTTTTGCTCATTTGAAAATTCTTCCTCCCAACCCTGCAACAAATGTTCTTTGTCCCATAATAATTAAAAAAAAAAAATCCCTGGGAAGATTCAAATTGAATAACAATAAAGATCTGATTGGAACCTTCATAAGCTTAACAATGTAGAATTGTATTTCTTAAAAGTGTGTAACCACATTTGTCTGGGCTGCAAAAGACACCACAGAATAAGATCAGAATAGAATTTCAACTGACTCCCTAATTTCCTTAGAATGGCTTATATTTCAAGCCCTTCCTGTTTTTTTCTGATAGAGGAGGTGTCCATTACTAACTATAAGTGATAAGGAAGCATAAAAACAGCCGCTGCCTTAGAAGTACAGTCGAAATTAGAATTTAAGTTCACATGTATAAGTTCATCATTTTAGCATAAGTTTAATTACAATATAGACAATTTGCAATTCTATTTGTCCCATAGATCCTCGATGCGAAAAACCCAGACGTGTGCTGGGACTGTCCTACATATTTATGTCTAATCCTGATTATTAGAACTCCTCTTGATTTATGATCACTTCCTAATTTCCCACATTGGGCCAGGACTAGGTCTTTAAATGATAAGCATAAACATTTACTAATGAAATAAAGTCACATCTTAATGGAAGGTCATATCTGAATAGACAGAGATAAGTGATCTGGGGCAGAGGCTGTTGGTTTTTGGCTTGAACTATAGCAAAGTGCTTCCTTCATTCGAAATGTGACTTTAAGCCACATCTTAAGCCTGCAAAATCTGAGATGAGCTGTTTGCTGCAGAAGATGCGAGCTGTCATTTTGATCTCTCTTTCGGGCTGTCTGTGCGGCGAGGGCCTGGGAGGACCCAGGAGGTTCTTGGGTGCTTTTCTCCTTGTGGCTTTTTTTAGAGCCCTCGACCTCCATTTGGAAAGTGCACGTGCTCTATTGAACCCTGACCTGGGCCAACATGTGCACCACGCTGATGGTAATTCAGGTGTGATTCTCTCCTCCACACCCGTTAGGTAGGAATGGGTCTCTGCTGTCCAACTGCAAAATAATTGAGACAATGCAAAAAAGGAGGAGAAAAAAAATGACTAGTCGAGGCTCTTATATACATTCATTGCTTCTAACATGTTTTTAACAACAAGAAAAATGCAACTTCATCTACTCTTAGAGAGAGTGTAGCCACAATACTGTACAGTTCTGGGGTCAGGTGGCCGGGAACATTTATCATTAAAACCAGATAATGTAACCCCACAGCAAAAGGAAACCAGTCAGAAATTAGCCCCTGTGACCTTTTTTATATATACATTTTTAGAACACTCTGCAAATCCCAGCTTGAACAATAACAATAACAACAACAACAACAAAAGACAAACAGGCTTTATATTAAAAATGTCTGTGTTCTTCATGGTTACTTCTAAAGCAGCTTGGAGGATCTCGCCACTTGGAGTGTACTGCAAACCGACTCCATTAGAATGATCTTGGCAGGATAGCAGCACAGAATTTGATATTCCATATTCATCACTTTGACAATGTAAACCTTTCATAAGATAATATTTTGCTTAAAAATTAGAATCATTCAAAGGTCTGATCGTCCTGTTCCCTGAGGCCTGCCAGGGAGGTCTGGCTTCATACCATGGGTTTCTTGCTTTCTCCGTCTGGGGCGTAAGCGCCACTGCATTTCAGGAAAGACCTGAGGACGGCCACGGAGAAAGACCCTATGGAAGGAGGGTGGGAGGGCTCCAGACAGGTCTCCGTGGAAACGGGCACGGAAACCATCTCTAAAGGGCAAACCATCGGAGCCAGAATTTAATCCCCTGGTCATCTTCCATCTGGATTTCCAGCCAAATGAACCTCATGGGTTTAACCAAACATGTACGCAATCCTAAATGATGTGAGTTAAATTCTGATTTGGCCAAGGACAAGTAAACCTAAGCAACAAGGTCAAAGGGACAACAGATACGTCCCTCACAATAAATAGTTCTGTTGACACGGAAGTGGACGTAACTCGGTTCAAGCGAAGTGGCTGGGTGGCCAGCGAGCTCCAGGGTTTCTCAGGAAGCGGAGAACCAGGGCTCATCTCACCGCCTCAGAAATGCTTGTAAAGAATTAAGAGCCAAAAGTCTCAAACGGAAAAAAATGATCATTTTTGCTAACAAATAGTGTAGAGGCCATAACTAAATACAATTTTTTAAAAAGATGCTGAGATGCATGTAATCTTTTTTTTTTTAAAGCAGCTTTCGAAATATCAACCACAGCATTAAACATTGAACATAAGTACATTCCAAAGTTAATACAGATAAATGGTATATAATGCAATAATGCCACAGTTATTCCACGTATGTCTCAAGGCTGATTCTAAACTTGAAAAAATATTTCTAGTTTATGAGCTGGAGATTTCACTTCTTTTGCTACTTCTCTAGCGTTTTCCAGCACTGATTTTTTTTTTTCTTTTCTTTTTTAACTCCCCAGGATGTACAGATAATCCCCACATTCCACACCTGGAACTTTTTTTCCCCACTCTGTCAGGTTTTTCAAATAAAACCAAACTAGTATGACAAGATAATGTTTTACATCGTCATTCCACAGACATAGGTCAGTTAATCCATTTTAACGCTTCCTTTAGGATTTATGACCCTCCCCAAAGTCTTTAAAATCTTGCTTTAAGCTGCACGGGCAGGCTGGCAGCCGCGCAGCCAAGGCGCACGCAGGCGCTTCCCTTGGGGGGCGGGCTCCCCAGCCATCACCGCCTCCCTCCGCGAGCAGAGGCGCAGTGCCTGTCTCCTTCCCTCCATAGTGATAAACGCCCGAAGAGCCTTGGCTCCCGGGTTCCACGCTCCACGTGGACAGGCGCCTAACCAGGGGGCCCCAGGGTAGCAGGCCCAGGCCTCCTGCCTTCTTTCCTTGCCCGCGCGATTCTGAGCTCCGTCAGCTTCCAGACGTTCGCAGACCATACGGCTCTGGCTCTATTAAAAACCCCTCGAGCAGGCCAGCGAGTGGCCAGGCTGGGTTCCAGGACGAGGTCTCCGAGCTGGGGCAAGGCAGAGCAGACCGCGGCCTCTTGCGGAAAAGCAGGCACTTGTGGCGGCCTGATGCTTCCTGATGCCGAAGAAGTCACCGAAACGTTCACTTCCTCGCATTCCAGAGGATTCTGTTTCATACACAGAGCCAGTATTTGGAGGGGGAGCGTATCCAAAATATATGAATATACACGTCAGGGCTTAAGGTACTGGATGATATTGTATAAACTGCTAAAATGCTTCTCGGCACAATTGGTAGCTTAAAAAAATACTTTCCTATGGTTTAAGGGCATTTTTCTCGTCACTGTCCTTCGGGGTGGAGATCTTGGCAAATACCAAGTCCATCTGAAGTTCCCGATGGTTTTCTTCCAACCGGGTGTGTACCATATGCAAAGTGCCTGTTCTTCAGGCCAGGGAAGAATGGTCTCCCCTCCAAGGACCTTCCCTCTATTAAGAACACAGCCTCCAGGGCAAAAAAAAAAAAAAAAAGGCAAAGAAAGCGAACACCTTCTTCCTAACCTCCAGCAGCCAGAAACCCGGCTTCCGGAACAGTCAAGTCCTTTGTCAAGTTGTTTGCTTTTCAGATGGTGAGTCAGTTGGGCCAACAACATGGAACAGAAATCCGTGTTTATAGGCACAGGAGACCAGGTGGAGACATCCAGGTGGGGCTTACTAATTAGTGGTAGGGTTTCCAAAGACAGGAGGTTCAATGGGACTGTCTTAAATAAATAAATCTTATTTTTCTTAATAATGTAAAAAATAAATTGTATTTCCCTTTGGCAGTAAGTAGCTGATTCGACGTTGAGCCTGAAAGCTGTTTTTTCGTTGTTGGTGGTGGTTTGTTTCTGTTTTGAAGAGACCACAGCTTCGCTTCATGGTACATCAGTGACAATGCATATTATTTCTACTGCTTTAGTGAACCTTTTGCATATGTGTTTGTGGCAGGCCTGTGGACTTCACTTATGGCCCAGATAGGCACCCAGGGTGACGCAAGCTCCCACCAGGGCCAGACTTAGCAGTGCCTTCAGAGACAGCCAGGAGAAATCAAACAGGGGCCGCATGCTGGGACCATACAGCTCCACAAAGGCATCCTGCAGTGGGAAGAGGAGGGAAGAAAACGAATATTAGAGCAGCACGGAAGGAGTGCCAGATGACAGGGAGAAAGGCATCTGAAGGGCCGGGCACCTGCAGCAGGGTGAGGGGAAAGGTCAAACGCACTTTGGGGGCAATGACTTCAGACCCACTCTTTTCACTTTCATTCAGGAAATATCTTTTGAGACCCTACTTATGTACCAGACACCGTAGAGATACAGCAGTGAATGAAATAGGCTAAAAGCGCAAAAGCTTTGACCCAGTGGAGTAGGATAGACAGTAAACAAAACCACATGTTTCATATAGTGTATTGGAGAGTGGTAGGTGCTAAGAGAAAAGGTAAAACAGCAAAGGCAGTTAGAAATACGGGAGGCTTTGCAATTTTAGCTAGCATGACCATTCGTAAAAATAATTTTTAAAAAACCCAACTACTCCTTTATTGAGTGCTTGCTATATGCCAGGCACTTGTAACAAATGCCTGACATGCATTATTTTATTTATTCTTCATACCCGTCGTATGGATTCATTTTCTTTGTTCTTGTGCTGTAGGAGAAAAGCTGAGACCATTGAATGCGCATTTCTTAGATTTGTTGGGGAGGATTAGATTCCATGTTTGGACCCGATGAGTATTTGGACAACTCTAAATATATCTGAATATATAAAGCAGTAACTGAAATGTTGTTCCCTTGGTGTGATTAATCAGGCATGAAGAGGAAAACAAGATGTAGCTCCGGTTAGGCCCCCAAACCTGGAATTAGAGCACACGATTTCACTATGGGAGACAGTAACATACGGAGACATCCAGCATCACTGTGTGGAGGAGGGTCTGATGATGTTTACCGTGTTTTTGTCTGTTTGGGGCAAGTATTGCAGTAGAGGGACCAGGTATCATCTTTGTCTTCCCAGTGCTATGTGTGGTCTTGGTACTTGTAGGTGTTTGAGAAATGTTTGTTCAATTAAAGAGTAAAGTTTTCTGAAGTCAAACATTGGTTTGAATTCTGTGTTTGGCCTAATACTTCACCTAGATGCTTACTCTGCCTTCTTGAAATTATTCCTTTTGTATACAAAGACCTCTGGACATCTTGCAGTAGTCTTGAGAGTTTAAGGCATCATTAGGGAAAATTCCCATGTTATTGAATATAAACTTACACAATTATTTTTCATGACTGCATAGTATTCCACCATATATGTTTATATGTCTATGTCTATGCTGTACTTTATTTAACCAATTCTTTATTTGGGTTGTTTTAAACTTCTGCTCTCATAAACAACATTATGATACAGCTTTATACATAAATTCTTGTCTACTTGTTTGGAGTTTTTTAGACAAATTCCCAGAGGTGAACTCAGTTGACCAATCATCAGAACTGCTCCCCACAGCCACGAAAGGTTTGTGTGGAGCCATTCTCACTCTCTCACTGGTTGCTCTGTGACCAGTGGCACCTTTTACAAAAGGCAAACAAGAGGGAATTCCCTGGCGGTCCAGTGGGTAGGACCCAGCACTTTCACTGCCGAGGGCGTGGGTTCAATCCCTGGTCGGGGAACTAAGATCCTGCAAGCTGCAAGGTGTGGCCAAAAAAAAAAAAAAGGCAGACGTGGATTTAGGGCAGTGGGTCTCACTGCAGTGGTCTTGTCCCCCAGGGGACATTTGTCAATGCCTAGAAACATTTTTGGTAGTCGTGGTCTGGGATGGGCGTGCTGTTGGCATCTAATGGGTAGAAGGCAGGGATGCTGTTCAGTATCCGCGAGGCACCGGACAGCCCCTTTACCACAAACTTATCCACCCCAAAGCGCCAACAGTGCTGAGGCCGAGGAGCCCTGCGAAGAAAGGTTTAGAAGAAACTCTGTAATCACAGCCTAAGGAAGACCCAATGGTCCATCTAGTGTGTCAATAGCTTTGGTCAAATCAGTACAAGATTACTTAGTCTAGACAAATAACTGCTCCCCCATAAGTGAGCGAGCTATACCTTCAGATGTACTGGATTAACTTTTACCAGGAGAGGGCGCAAGGGTTTTCTTCTTTCTTAATCTATTGTTAACATTTTCTAAGTTTGAGCCTTAGCAAGCAAGGCAATAGACATAAATGAAACATGTGCTTAGTGTCCTTAGCGCAAAGCTGAGCTAACACTCAACGGCTGTCTGTCAAGGCACCTCCCACTTTCCCTACATGTAAGTGGGACAAATGGGGCAGAAAGGGGTCAGGACCTATTTAGAGAGACTGCCTCTTGCGAAGTGCATCCCGGGATCCCACAGACACACCAGCAAACGTCTAAGAGCCCTCCCCTCCGTGCTGTTCTCCTTGAGGGATGGGCAGGCTTGAACCCGCAGGAGCCCAGCCAAAGGGCACCTCAGATTCCTCAGAGTCCCAGCACTGGGCAGTACGCAGTTCGGCTTGATGTGCAGAGGGTCAGTGGTTGGACCCGGCATCCGTTTACTTATCAGTGGAGTTTTCCGTGGCAGAATATGAAACAGGCTCAGGCCTAGGCCATCTGACCTTTCCAGACCAGGAGCCGTCCTGGGAAAGTGGAGGAAGCAGCGACAAACTCAGGCTGCTCTGTCTGGTGCACAGTACCAGCAGGTACCAAATACCCCCAACTCCCCGGGGCCAGAATAATTCCGTCCCGCAAGCCCCAGCCCCTCACGTTAATCACTATGCTTCTAACGGACCTCATGGCCCGTTTCTGATGTGCACTATAAAGAAAAAAAAAAAATCATTTCTAAAGTGGAATGAGCTAAAGAAGCATCTCTTAACCCAAAGAATGAGCACAGAGACGATGACGCAGCCCCAGGGATCTGGGAATTAGCTCTGAACTCGGGGGAGAGGGTCTGGGTGAAATCCCAGCTTTGACGTTTTATTGCTTATGACCTTGAACAAATTACCCAACCCTGAGCTTCATTTATTTCACCCATAAAAATTGGTTGTTGTGAAGATAAACGTAGATGACTGAGGCCATTTGTAAATGTGGCCCAGAGTGTGACTAGTGGAAACAGTACCTTGTTCTCTGGCCTGTCCTCTTGCTCACCTGCTGCATCCCTCCTAAAACTGCCTTTCCCTCCAGGTGCTAATTTCCAGGAACAACTTACTAGCTCCCTCTAAAGTGTCAGCTTTTGGTTCTGAAGATGCTTTGTGATTTCTATAGAAACTGTGAATTCAAACATACCTGTCATGTGTTCTGGTGATAACACACGCCCGACTCTACTTCCTTGTAAATGATTAAGTCAGGTTGTAGGGCTGAGGGGCGTTCTTTAAACCCCCTGAGATGGAATCTGGCTCCTACGGTTTGCCCATCTGTGATTCTAAAGTGCAGAGCAGACCCTGTTGTTTCAGGACTGAAGATCCTAAAAGCTACTTTCATGGAGAGTCTTCTTGCTTTTTCAAACATCCTGATTAGGGTGATTTCCGAAGTCTGTTTGAACAGTCTGTCATTATTTGTTTAAGTTTGAAAGCTGTTTTAAATAAACACATGCTCATTTTATGTATTAAAAGCAACAAAGAGGGAAAAAGAAAACCTGGGGCGTCGTCACGTGATTCGGACAAAATCCCAGCCTATATATTCAGAAGGCGCGGCAGCCCGTGCTCATGTCAGGACTGGCAGGGGCTCTGCCTGACCTCAGGGGTGGGCACAGCCAGTCCCCAGGGAAGGGTCCTTCCTCCTGTTGGCCTCTCACGTCAGAGAGAAGGCAGGCAGTGCCCCAGCTCCGCGCGCTCTTTTGCAGACAGCTTCCCCACAAACTACAAATTCAGAGGCCACAGATGGTCTGAGTCTGAGTTCCACCCAGGGCTGGCATCAGTGGGGCAGGGCGGCCAACATCCCAACCCTGGACCCTGGCGGCAGGGCTGGAAGTAAGCCAGGGAGATTGTGGACGGGACAGACGGATGGGAACAGACCAGACGCAAGACTCCTAAGCCAGGGAAAGTTGGGGGGAGGCGGTAAAAGTATCATCCCTCCTGCATTGGGACCACTCTCACCCCCTTCTCCCTCCCTCCCCCGCTTCCTTTCCCCCTCTTCCTCTATTTCTCTCTCTCTCCTCCCCCGTTTCCCCAGCACAGACACACACATACAGGTCCCTCACGGCAGCCCACCCTCCAACATTTTCCTTTCCCCTTCAGAATCCTTCAAAAAGTTTCGTCTAAACCTGGTTCCAAATAAAACGAGATTTAAAAATGAATCAGATTGGCAAGAACTGAAAAAAGAATACTGAGTTCTGCTGAAAAGGATGGGGTAGGAACAGTGGTGAGAGCCCCAGATACTCTTACACAACTGATAGACTCCCAGGCACAGGTAAATGGAGAGACCTTTCATATTTGGCAATGCATAGCAAAAGCTTTAAAAATACTGGCGTTTTGTTAGTAATTCTGCTTCTAGTTATTTATCTTGAAAAAATTAATAAAACCCGAAAACAACAAAAATATCTGAAAATATGATAATGGAATATGGGTCGGTCTCTAAAAATTATACCCTATGTTTATTGGCAAGGAGAGATGTTCCCAGCATAACACTGAGTGAAACAGGTAACAAGGAAGCCAATGTCTGCAAGTCCAGGCCCCTGGCTCCATGCTGGCCCTCATTGCTGCTTGCGCCGTGGGGAAACTTAATGTGGTCTTGGTTGGCTGTAGACAAATCAGAACTTCAGCTACATTCCACAATCTTTGAGCTGACTTCTGTGGATACATTATATCATCATGGGAGACCCTAGGTGGGGGAAGTCATCCTGCCCTCAAAGAGCTTCCAATCTAGAGAGGGGATGCCTCTGTGTGCACACCGAACTAAACTAAATGGAGGCGTGCTGCCATTTTCTGCCCTGCACAGAGCAGAAGGTCCTGTCGGCAGAACAAACGGAAAATCAGATGTCGCTAACAGGAAACTGAACACTGCTATCAAGTGCCTTTGATATTTTCTATCTGTCATGGCTTTCTCATTTTATCTCCATGGGGATCACCTCCCTCATGTCAACCTGAGGGCAAGAGTTAGAAGATAGAAAAGACGGTGGGCTTCCCTGGTGGCGCAGTGGTTGAGAATCCGCCTGCCAATGTAGGGGACACGGATTCGAGCCCTGGTCGGGGAAGGTCCCACATGCCGTGGAGCAACGAAGCCCATGTGCCACAACTGCTGAGCCCGCGTGCCACAACTACTGAAGCCCATGCGCCTAGAGCCCACACTCCGCAACAAGAGAAGCCACCGCGATGAGAAGCCCACGCACCTCAACGAAGAGTAGCCCCTGCTCGCCACAACTAGAGAGAGCCCATGCACAGCAACAAACACCCAACGCAGCCCAAAATAAATAAATTTATAAAAAAGAAAGAAAATGGAAAAGGCAAAATATAGTAACTCAAAACTGAGCAGGCAGTTACCTCCTGCACTTGTGTGGCAATACCTAGTAATGATAACACCTTTTATATAAATGAGGCAAATGAAATGTAGACTGGGAGAGTAAGTTATTCACAGTGTGTACTAATAAGCTGCTACGAGGCAGAGGAGGACTAGAGGCTGCGTCCGCATCTCCGGCCTCCTGTGCTCGCTGGCTGAGGACCCTGGCAGGCATTTGGCTCTGTCTCCCTGCTCCCTCACCCTGCTCCTCCCACCCAACCCTGACCCCATCCTGCCCGCCAGTCACCTCTGGCCTTCCAAGCATTGCTGAAGAAAGTCGTCTGGCCAGGCAGATGGGGGCTGCTGTAAATTCATGGCCTCCAGACTCAGTGAGTTCTAGAAAGCACTGAGCACTCCCTTACCCTGGGTCAGAGCTTGGCTCTGCTCCTTTCCATGACTATTCCAAACAGCCACCACTGTTCTCATGTGTCCCCCTCACTGTTTAACAGCTGATGTCACCTCTTTCTTCTCTGAGAAAATCGGGCCATGGGGTGAGAATCACCCCAGTTTCCTATCCGGGAGCACCCACTAACTCACATCTCTATCTGTCCTCCCCTGCTCTTTACACCCTGCTCCCTTACTCCACTGTCTCCTGTTGCTTCTGGAACCTTCCTCCATCAGTTGTCCCAGCTCCCAACTACAATGTCAACCTCATCCACCTCCTGTCTCTTAATTCCTTGGCATATAAACATTCAGATTTCCTCAAAATGTCCACGCTGATGCTGGGCTCCACCCTAAACATTACCTTTGCTCTTCTTTCCCCCCAAGACAAACTGCTAATCTACTCTCTTCAGCTGCTTTTCCACCACATTTTAATCCATTCAGCCTGGCCGCTTCCTCCACTGCGCTTCTGAAACCACGCTCCTGAGACTACCAATACCCTCCATGTGGCTAAATCCACTGAATACTTTTCAGATCATACCTGACTGAACATTTTGACACACTGGATGCTGAGATCACTGTAAACCTTTGCCTCCTGGAGAATTTCTTCTCCATCTCTTCATGGGCACCTCCTCTTCTGTCTGCCCCGATGGGTACTTGATGCTCCCTGAGCAGCCTGGACCGTCTTCTCTCTCTTCGGCTAATCTTCACTCTCATGGTGTTAAACACCCCCCCACATGAGGATGTCTCTGAAACCTTTATATCCAGCCCCACTTGCTCCCCTGACAGCCAGATTTCTATTCCAATCGTCTTCTTAGATGACCCACCAGAAGTTACAATACAGCCTGTCCAGACTGGAGTCATCAAAGCCCCTCCAGCAAGCTGGCCTCTCTTCTCACCTTTACAGTGTCTGTGCTGTCAAGTCAACCCACACCCTGAGAGTCTCCTAGATAGATGTTTCCTCTTCTCCCCCATGCATTCATTCACAGGTAAACCCCACAGTCTTAGGCTGGGTTCCCCCAGAAGCAGACCCAAAGAAAAAGACTGGAGTGTAAGCAGTTTATGTGGAAGGTGACCCCAGGAAACACTAGCAGGAGAGTGGGGAAGTGAGACAGAGAAGGGAAAGTGGCCATGAGTTACCTTGTCAAGCAAGTTACTGCTGCTGGCAACTGGAACTGAATCCTGCTGGGAAATCTGGGGGGTCAGTGCAGAACACGCACATTTCGTTATTCCAGTGAGCGGCTAGGGAGCTGGGGTATTTATACACCACCTCCTTCCATTCATTGGCTGAGGGTTGCTCCTATGGAGGTATCAATATCCCAGCACTTCTGGCCAGTCATGTGCACAGGTGAAGCGGTCTCTAGAGGCCAGAGAAAGCCCTTGGGGCAAGAGATCCAGATGCCGTATCTCCTGTAGTTGGAGGTCAAGCTAGAGAGCTCTGAAGTGGTAAGGCCAAGGGGATTCCACGGGACAGTATATGTACCACTGATTTCACCACCTAACTATTTCTCCCCCCAGGATTACTGCTAGGATTTCCCATCTGATCTCTCTGCCTTTAGTCTAATGCCCTACCCTTCAATCTCCTCTCGCTGCTGCAGGCAGAGTGATCTATTCAGAATCAAATCTGTCACTTCCATGCTTACCTCCAAGTTCTTTAACATGACATCCAAGGCTCCCAGTGCTCTGGCCCAACCTAGTTTCTTGCTCAGCTCTGTCACGTGTAAGTTCATTTTAGTTCATTCAGGAATTCAGTGCAATCATGTTTTGCAGGCAGCTTTCTCCAAGCCCCTGGGTTGAGTTGAATAACCCTCAGCCAGGCCCTGTTTACATGTCTGTCTTCCCCCATTCAATGATTAGCACCTGGAGGTGCAGGGACCCTGTTTTATTTATCTTTGGATCCCTGGAGCATGTGTCTGTCATATATTCGGCACTCAGCAAATGTTTGTGGAACTGAAATACACTGATTTCTTTTACTAGAGAACAGGTTTTCCGAATGTATCTTAAGAGCCGATATTTTTTAAAAGGAGCATGTTCAAAGGACAAATAAATGATGGGCTTAAACAAAAGCCGCTGCCTTTTTTGCAGCAGCAGCCTTTAGTGTCTTCCTGTGAGGAACTGATGTTCAGACGGTCCATAACGGTCAGCGTTGGATCTGACTGGTCAGTGCCTGTGCCATATCGGTCGTTAACTGTTTTGAATATCATCCCACACGTATGCCCTGTGAGTCTCCAAGGGAGGGATAAGCTGTCGGGCATTTTCCAAACTCACCGGACCATTTATCCCTCTGTCAGGGAGATTCCAGCCGTGTTATGAAGACTGAAAATGCTGCCTGGAGGTGAAAAAAAAAAAAAACCAATAATCCTGGGCACAACAAGAGAGGCAGCATTGGTGCCTGTTGTACAAGACATGGGAGATGATCAGCGGCCCCACGTCGATCCTGGACCTTCATGGGAACATAAAGACCGCCAGTGGTCACTAGTCTCGGATTCTACTAAGGGGTCTGAGACTCATTCCCAGTAAACATGATCTATGGTTTTCCAGTGCCCAGAGCCAACTGACAAGCAAGCCCCAGGAGAGAGGGAGGCACACACACAGCAGAGAGGAGGGCTCTCTCTAAAGCCCGGAGGCAGTGATGCTCAAAAGGGGAAGCAGGAGGCTAGGCCGCTGGGAGCGGTGGCCAGCACAGCACACGCGAGGAAGTGAGGGCTGTTTCTACCTGAATAAAGCAGCTGGTAAGGAAGTGACTCCATTTCCCCCTTATCATTGGCCCGGCAGGGTTTCCTCTGCAGCCACTTGGTGCTGAATGAGTCTGGAGGGTTCCCTCTGGAGAACAGAGCTGCTTTGGGCGGTTGCAAACTTCTGTCCCCTGGGGCTCTTCCTCCTTCCTCCCCATCCCTTTTACTCCCAAAATATTGATTCCGGGTTTGGGGGAAAAGGAAGGAGAAAAAAAAAACCCCAACAACCTCAGAGCATGCAACTGAAGGACACGCAGCTGCCTTGCCTGCAGATCGAGGTGCCCAGTGGACCTGAGAGGCAGGCTGGTCCTTCCACAAGGACTGCAGGGGCTGCCCCCCTGAGCCACCTCCAGTGAAGGGGGCTTGATCTTGGAGGGACTCTGGCCCAGGGGGAGGGGCTAGTTGAATCATAGGCCAAGGACATAAAATGAAACCTAATCTAAGTGTCATCTGGATGTAACCAGAAACCTGCTAGAGAAATGGCAGAAGATGAAAAACCCAAACAAAACAAAAAAACACAACTGGCCTGCCTACCACAGCGGGTCCAGGGAAGTTTGGGTGTATTTTGTGATGCAAATTGAGCTGAGGATGCAAATCAGGCAGGGGCCCTCAGGAGCGAGGGAGGGCAGAAAAAAAAAACGAGAACCCCAAGGGTTCCTTCCCTTCTAGAGCAGGGCACAGTTTGAAACTAACCTGCAAAGGAGTCTGTTGCTCTGGGGACCCTGCAGCCACAGGGCCAGGTCAAAGGCCGCTGGCCCTGTCCACCTGCTGGAGGAGTCTCAGGAGGCTCTGCTGGTCTAATCGCCCTGGGGCTGGGGTTCACTGCTATCTGGAGAGAAGTACAGTGGCAGATTCCCGGCTGCACTAGCCATGCAAATACTGCAGGGGTGGGGACTTGGCCACCTGTAGGCTTAGGTCCCTCCTGCCAGGAGGCGAGGCCAGTCCAGAGCTTCAAAAGATGTCTGTGGAATTGGGAAAAGTAACGCATCTGTAGCAAAATGTGCTAAAAACTATGTTAAATGACTGGGTCATCTGGCTCATCAGGTGCGGATAAGAAACCAAAACGAGACTAAAGCCATATCTATACGAGACCTCGAAATCTCATCTTTGACTTGCTGATGCATTCGGAACCAAACATTTTCTTATAAGGTGCTGAGGAGTCTTAAAGCTAAGTAAGACACAGGCCTGCCTTGTAAGAATTGCTCCTTGATATTCTCACGCATTCACAGCAGCTTTGCTGAGCTTGAGAGTTCTCTAAACACGTTCAAAGCACTTTGTGTGTGTAGGTGCGTATACCCTGCAGGGCTCTGGGGAGGAGGGGGGAGACCAAGTCTGCTGTCCTCCTTCGAAGGGTGCCTTCCACAGGACCTCACAGGCACAGAGGCCACAGGAAGCCGTCTTGTAGTGTTTTGGCTTTAAAACAAAGTTACTTCATTTTTCTTCCTGACCTTCCTCATTCCACTACCTTCTTTTGGCTAGAGTGCCCTGCCTTTTCTGGCGCTTGACCTCTTCTTGCTTTGGGCTTATGCTATTTTCACTGCTTGGGGGGAAATATCACCTTACGATATTTTGTTAGGACGAAAGTACATTGAGCAAAAAAAGTATAATAATTACAACTCAACAATAAAAAGACAAGTAGCCTAATTAAGGAACAGGCAAAGATTTGAATAGATATTTCACCAAAGAAGATATACAAATGGCCAATAAGCTGAAGAAAAGACATTCATCCATCATTAGGGAAATGCAAATGAAACCCACAGCGAGATACCACTTCACACCCACTAACATGGCTTCAAAGTAAAAAGTGGACAATAACCAGTGCTGACGAGGAGGAAGAGAAATTGGAGACTCTGCGCACGTTGCTGGTGGGAAGAGAAAATGGTGCAGCCGCTGTGGAGAACGGTGGTGGTTCCTCAAAGAGTTGACCGGTTACCCCATGACTCAGCAATTCCACTCCTAGATATATGCCCAAGGTAACTGAAAATATAAGTTCGCACAGAAACTTGTACACAAATATTCACATTGGCATTATTCATAATAGCCCAAAGTGGAAATGACCCAAGTGTCTATCACCTAATGAGCAAATAAACGGAGGGTGGTACCATCCATACCATGGAATATTATTCAGCCATAGAAAGGAATGAAGCATTGATACAAGCTACAACATGGGTGAACCTTGAAAACATTATGCTGAGTGAAAGAAATCAGGCATAAATGGTCACATATTGTAATGATGCCATTTCTATGAAATGTCCCAAATAGACAAATCCATAGTGACAGGAGTAGATTCGTGGTTGCCTGGGGCTGGGGAGAGAGAAGACTGGAGAGTGACTGCTAACGTGTACAGGACTTTTTTTATTCCAGAGTGATAAAAAAGTTCTGGAATTAGGGAACAGTAATGATTGTACAACCTTATGAATAGAAAAACCAAAAACCAGTAAGTCAACCACTTTGAACTGAATTTTAAGGTATATCAATTATGCTTAAAAAATTGTATTTTTTACAACTACATGAAGAAGGGCACTAAACTATTTTTATGCCATGCGGAATTGGACAGAAGAGTTCACCTGTTCTATAACCCTTGCTCACAGGTGTGGCCCCCTCGTCGGTGTCCAGGCCTACCTGCATGTGAGCATGAACTTCACCCCCGTGCGCTTGGCAGCAGGTTAGCACCTGCGCTCCCCGGAGGTCGCTGTCTGGGCTGTGCCTGCCACGTGGTCTGTGAACGCAGGGCATGGCCAAGGCACCTACCCCTCTCCCCATCTCCCCCTCTCCCTGCCACACTGCAAAAGTTAATTCATATAACGAAAATGGGAACTGAAAGCAGATGCTTGCTGAGTTCTTCAGCTTGGCCTAAATGCTGTCATCAGGACACTGCTGCTGGGGGACAGGGGGTGAAAGAGGGTCCTTCATTTATCAGTCGTGGAGGACCAGAGTCGAGGGCCGAATGTCTGATCCTCACTTGTTTAAATCAGCAAGTGTTGACTGAGGATGGTGGTGGTGCAGAGTACAAAGAACCCGCATTTCCTAATAGGAACTTGCTGAAAGTGGCCTCAGACCTGAAGGGGGTGCGTCAGAGTGAGAAGAGCAAAGCAGAGTGAGTTGGGCGGGTGCCATCCTGAGCGGGGCTCCGCCAGCCTCCAGCCGTGCCTGCTCTGACGCTTGCTTTCAGGGCCGGTTAAGAAGTCAGCACAGGCATCTTTTCTGGAAGCTCCACACCACACTGGCCGTTGCCTTGATGACAGGCTTCAACATCTGTCCAGGACCTCATCTGCCCCCAGCCCGCCCTCCGCGATGCTGCTGGTCCTGGTGTTCTCAGTCTGCAGCAAGTGAGTCGCCAGCTCTGCTTAAACCTCCCAGGATGCTAGCCAGCATCCCGCTGAAAAGCACCTCGGGATATAACAAGCCGTGCCCTTGTTCCCAGCTCCCCGGTTCTGCAGCTCCGTGAGTCACTGTGCGATGGTGAGAATCACAAGGCGATCCCCAAGCGGCCCGTGAGAGAAGCCTCTCCCGCACCCCACGGATCCGTCCACCTCTCAGTAAGAGAGCAGCGAGCCTGCCCTCCACGCCTGGGGAGAGGGGCGGGCGTGGCGCTGACCTTGCTCAGTCGGCTCCATATGGGTGTGCACGAAAAATCTGCTTTCACTTTGTAGTTTATGATTGAGTTCAGTTCACGTGGAAAGACTCAATGGGAATAAAAACAGATGCATTTCAACGTGCACTGCCTGGCTCTTCGACAGCCCTCTTCCTTACGCATCAGACAGTCTTCCCGCGTCCAGGGGAGACAGCAGACCTCTCCATCACAAGGAAGACGCAAAGGAGACGCTCACAGCAGCAGCTGTTATTGCTGAGATGTACAAACCCGGGCAAGGTCAGCGCTGTGGTTCTGGATTCTGGCTCATTACAGGACTCCAGATACGCCGGGGCAGCCACTCGTCTAAATAGATGCTCACGGTGAAGGACATCTGACGGTGTGTGCTCCCTGTTGCCAGAACGATTCAGGACCTTATATACAAACACAGAGAGCAGAGACAAACAGAGAAAGAGACAGAAACAGAGAAAGATAGAGGGAGACAGCGACAGGCACACAGAGACAGAGAGAGAAGGAGACTGACATATACACAGAGAAAGACAGAGACAGAGATAGAGACAGTCACAGAGACCGCAAGACAGACACAGTTACAGAGAGAGAGGGAGATGGGGGCAGAGAGAGACATACAGAGAGACAGAGACAGGCACAGAGACTCACAGTGGGAGACAGAGATCCTGAAAGCAGCCCTGGATCTTCCCTCAGCACAGCCTCCAGGGGACTGCTGACTCCACACAGGGACGCCGCTCACAGTGAAGCAAAGCCTGCTGTGGACACCAACAAGGTAGCAATATGACGTGTGCACCCTGAACAGGCCCGTCAGGGCCGTTGGCACTGAGAGGGGCAGGCCACGCCCTTGGAGCTCCACTTTCAAGGCCACCGGCACTCCCGTCACGTGCTCAGACACAACATGCAGCTGGCCACGCGGAGCCCGTGGGACCCACCCGCAGAGGCGCTTGGGCATCTGCTGGCTGGACCTAGGATGGGCTCCGAACCACGCCCTGGACTCCTCCTTGGCGAAGGGCCAGCCCAGGACCCCCAGGTGGCCCCAGCAGGTCAGCCGCCAGTGCCCCGTTCACGTGCCAGGCCTCACAGCTCCTCCTGTCACTAATGCCTTGGAGCAGGGCAGCTGCAGCTGATCTCCGGGATGCAGGCATGCAGCCGGCACCTGCTCGGTGCCCAGCACTGCGCTCAGCGCCCAGAGAAAACGTGGGGGACCGCGGCGTCTGTATGACAGTGCACTCCTCCAACCCAAGACAGCGCCTCCAATCAAGGACCCGGCAAACACTCTCCCAGTGGGGTGACTCAGAGATGGCAATGTCCCACTGGAAACACTGCTCACCCCTAAGGTCATAAGGAGAAGTTCAAGTTCGGGCTGGCGAAACTTCCGATGGGACTTCAGTTCTAACAAATTGTTATTTCCACCGAGGGAACCCCTTGGCCAAGCGCATGAACCTTGGATCCACATGCAACATGCTTTTCACAATAAATTCGGCGCACGCTCACACACTTTGCACGGCTCTTGGTGGCACCACGTGGGGCTTTTTCACGAGTACGTCCCTGGTTCCTCTCACTTTGATCTCTCCTTCGGACACATCTGAAGCAAGCAATCCATCCACAGTCAAACCACTTACCCAAGTACTTCTTTAGTGTCTACTTCCGAGATGAGGAGAGAGAACTGTGTGCCAACCCCCATGAGGCGGCTCTCATAAGCGATATTACACAGAAGAAACTGGGCTCAGAGAGGTTACACGACTTGCCCAAGGTCACACAGCTGCAGCTTGAACTGTGCACCTCCTGGTTATGAGCTTTTTCAACTCACTTTGATTCTCCTGTTGGAGACAGAAAAGAAGTAGGAGGTCCAGGCTTTGAGGAGACAAGCAGTAAGTCAGAGAGGTTAAACAGAAAGTCCTGAAGGGGGGGACAGGGAAGGCTCGATAAAGCCGTCAACAGTCTTTAAGATGGGCTGGAGGGGACAAAGTTAGACAGGAGCCCAGCCTGAAGGACTTGCATAAGAGGAGAAAAGAGGTGCTGGTGTTTCAGGGCAAGGGATTCAGGTCGGGGTCGGGGCCACACCGTGGCGGACAGGCTTGTGTGTGCAGGTGCGGCCAAGTGGAGGGAAGAAGCCCCCGTGATCAGGGAGCACACACAGGTCCCAAGCCCCCCAGCAGCCCAGCTTCTCTGCGGTCTGGATCCCCCAGGAACGCGTGCGGCTTTCTGGAATCCCTCACTGTGTGGTTTGGCCTTGGTGGCTGCTCCGGCACATGTCACCTCAAGAGTATTTAAAAATGACATGTAGACAGAGATGTGAACCCCAAAGGAGAAACTCCTTCCACAGTGTTCGGGAAAAGCCCTCCTACGTATGGTGCTGCTTCACCGGGACATCTGGAAGGTGAGGGAGAACGTTTCCTTGCGTCACAAAAACAAATCCAGCTAGAAGCCTATTTAGGATGTTAAGATAGGAGACTCCAGAGCCTCCATGGTGGGGAGTGGATTTCGACCCTTCCAAGGGCTCTGCTCAAGGGTTCCTGCTGAATCAAAGTGTCTCCAGCAGCGCTCCCCTGACCCCGGTCTCGGGCGGAGAGAGAGGCAAGGAGAGCCAGCCATGTGGTCCAGACCCTGCCCGAGAGCTCTTGTGTGATCCAGGCATCACCCACTCCATCTCACGACCACTAACAGTTTTCTCTGCTGACTTCAACTTGGACATTGTTCAGAACTTAACAAAGCCAGAGGCCTTTAAATCCCTAGGAACCTCCCCACAGAGCTTTTTATTTACAAAACCCACCTGCTCGCTGGGTATTTCATCCTTTCATGTTCAGTTTGTTTCTGGAAAGCTGGAAGCTTGCGAGGTGAGTTTGTGATCGCCACAGTCAGGCCAAACTTAGTCAGAATGGCTTTTTTTTTTTTTTTCTAATGTTTCAGGAGTTGCAGCTGAGAGAGCATATGTTCAGGGCAAGGCCTCTAACACACCAAGCTAAAGATGGGCAAAGTGGAGGAGGAGTTGCTTGTAGACGCGGTGGCTCTGAGCTCAGCACCCCTGAGCACACAGGGCCTGACGTCCCACCAGTGGGGCGCGAGGGACAGGTGCTAGAGATGCTGGGCCTGAGCTCGTCCTCGGAGCCTCACCACCTGGCTGCCTGACTCCACCAACCCAGGCAGGACCACCACCCTTCCATCCCAGAGCCCTTTCCCCCAAAGTCCCCTTTCTGTTTTTCTCCTTTGCCTTGGTCTTTTGTGTGGCTTTGCTGTTCTCTCCTTGTCTTGCATTTTTTTTATCGGCTGAGGTTCATTTCTTAGTTCAAATGTTTTGGTTCCTGGTCTCCCTTGGTCTGCCCTTCTCTGGGACACGCCTGCTCCGAGTTTCCTGGGAGACGGTGAGGCCCCACACTCTCGGATGTGTAGAGGGCTGCACGTGGGCTGTTTGGTGAGGTCTCTGCAGCCACGGGAAGGGCCGCATGGGGCCTTCCACGGAATGACCTGGTGGAACGACGCCGGTCATGGGCACCAGTGGGCCTGAAGCAGGAGATGGCGCAGGACGAGGCGAGGCATCTTTGTTGCCCTAGGGCCATGGCAGCTGGACAGGACGCGGGGACTGAGATCCCGGCTGGAATCTGTTAACCCCTGCAGGGTTAAATGCCGGCTGGGTAGTGCTGGGGCAACTGGACAGGGATTTGAGTAGGATAAATGGGCAGAACGAAAACGTCCAATTGCATATTTTCTTTGTGAGTTTTCACCTCTGTCAAATTCTTGAAATTCTTGTCTTACAATTTTACGAGCTTTTCATTTCCGTTTGAACCTGAAACATCACTTAAATGTCTTCTGAGGTAATCCTCACCTATTAAAACAACCCCCAAAACTGGAAAAAAAGAATATTAAGGTTATTCCACTCACACCTGGAGGGTTTTTCAGGGATATCTGACCCCCGGGCATAAGTTCACGGTTCATGACTTAAAGATTCGATTAGGTAAGTTTTACTACCTGGTACATCAGTTGGAAGAGGTCATTTTATTAAGGGTCATTTTATTTTATTTTATTTTTTATTTTTTTTTAAACTTATTCATTTGTATTTATTTATTTTTGGCTGCGTTGGGTCTGTTGCTGCGCGCAGGCTTTTCTCTATTTGCGGTGCGAGCGGGGGGCTACTCTTCGTGGCGGTGCGCGGGCTTCTCATTGCGGTGGCTTCTCTCGTTGCGGAGCACAGGCTCTAGGCGCGTGGGCTTCAGTAGCTGTGGCACTTGGGCTCAGTCGTTGTGGCTCACGGGCTCTAGAGCGCAGGCTCAGTAGCTGTGGCTCACGGGCTTAGTTGCTCCACGGCATGTAGGATCTTGCCAGAGCAAGGCTTGAACCCGTGTCCCCTGCATTGGCAGGAGGATTCTTAACCACTGCGCCACCAGGGAAGCCCTTAAGGGTCATTTTAAATGTTAAAAGTTGTAATGTCACTGCCATCATGTCTACAAGACCTTTTATACAAACTTCCAGATATAAAATAAGTCCTGGGATGTAACGTACACCATGGTGACTATAGTTAATAGTACTGTATAGTGTATTTGAAAGTTGCTAAAAGAGTAGATCTTAAAAGTTCTCATCACTTGAAAAAAGTTATAACTCTGTGTGGTGATGGATGAATTGTTAATAGACATCGTGGTGATCATTTTGCAATATATACATAATCACTGCTGTACACATGCAACGAGTATAATGTTCTACATCAATCATGTCCATTAAAAAATATATAATTTCACTGCCATCAAGTCCACAAGGCCTTTGGTAAGAAAGTAAGAAATCCCAAGTTTCAATGTTGGACAGGGGAGCACACCCTTTCAAAGACAAGAGTCTGAGCAGAGCTGTGCCTTGGCTCAGAAGCCCATCACACCATCCTTGTTGTCATGACAACCCACACAGTGGGCAAAGCTATGGGGTCTGAGCGTCAGCTACCCCAGGCTCAGGCCCTCCTCCTTGCCACCAAGGGAGTCACCTCTCCAGGTTTCAAGGTCCTCATTTGTGACAGGAAGAGAAAGCCCCCACCTGTCCTCTGAAGGCCCTTTTGGGTCCTAAAGTTCATAACTTGTAGATTCAGGGACTCTGTTTTGTGTTTGTGCCTCAAAAGCAGGGAGGAAATGGGTTACATAATTGGCGGACTGGGAGAAACAGTCCACTAGGGCCTTCTTCGTTCTCATGAAAAGTCCCAGAGTCGCCATTCCATCTAGTCTGGGTGCCATGGAGGCCTGAATCCTACAGCTGGTTACAGTGGAAGAAACTGGAAGCCACAGCCCTAACAGGGAAGCTAGGGATGTGCCTGCTATTCTAGGCGTCAACAGAAACAAGCACCCAGACCTTCAAGGCACCAGAAATGAGGCTCCCGGACACGGTTCCTAAAGTTCCCACTATCCATTCCTGCTTAGGACTCCATGCAACAGAGATTTAGGACTGCAGTGCAAACGGAATGAAAGCTGTATTTCAATAACGCGAAGATGATTTTGTGAGAAACTAACAGACACCTTCCCTGGATGTATCCTGCTTATCACTCATAAATAACATTCATCTGTGGTAACTTTCAATGATATATATATATATATATATATATATATATATATATATATATATATATATATATATATATATATATAACATTTTTTTTTTTTCCGGTACGCAGGCCTCTCACTGCTGTGGCCTCTCCCATTGCGGAGCATGGGCTCCAGATGCGCAGGCTCAGCGGCCACGGCTCATGGGCCCAGCCGCTCCGCGGCACGTGGGATCTTCCCGGACTGGGGCACGAACTCACGTCCCCTGCATCGGCAGGCGGACTCTCAACCACTGCGCCACCAGGGAAGCCCCAATGATATGTTAATACATCAACCAAAGGAATCATACGGACTTTTTTCATCCCTCTTCTGTGGATTATAGATCCCTATGGTACTCAAGGTTACCATGTTATTCCTTTGTGGCCCCTCCAGCGCTTCTTGGATCTCCCAGAGCATCCCTTGAACTGAAATTCTCCTCCTTAAGTCTTTCCCAGAATGTCTCCCCACCCTCCACCCCCGACCCAAGAAGTTACAGAGAAAATGCCTTCAAGTCATTTTTGGGTTATCAGGCTGTAGAAAATTTGTTTCTCAATCCAGAAGATTGTTGAACTGCTTTTTTTTTTTCACTTCAGATAACTCAAAACTGGTTTGGTTCCATGACATCAACCTTGGCATGTATGAAGAGTAAGGAATGAAGACTCTGTCTTATTTGGAACCAAAAGAGAGGAATCTCCACTTTCTCTGTCTTTTCCATTTTTCTTAAGACAGTATTTTTTCCTTTTAGCTGGATGATGTATACTTTTAACATGCCAGGGGAAAATTGTCAGTGATATGCAAGTCATAATAAAAGAAAATCAAAAGAAATGCAATTACAAGGGACAGGGAACGTCATCATTTTTAGTATGAAATGCCCAAAGGAAATTCTAATTTTAAAAATTACCAGCACCATATAAAGGAGAAGAGAATATACAGAAAGATTTGTTATTTTAAAAATTAACTTAATCCTTAATCTTTCTGGCTCTTGGCCTTTTCTCTTTATTTTTAAAGGCCAAAAATTATCATTTGGCACTGGATAAGGAGTAAACCTCACACCATTGCAATGTGATTCTAGGAGGTGGCAATGGAATCCTCCTGGTCTCTGGTTTGCTAGCTGAAACACAGTAGGACACAAAGAGTGTTATTAAATAAAGAGCAAATGTATATTGAGGATGAAACCATAACTGTCTCTTTCCCATTAATATAACGGTACCTATTAAAAATGGAAACGAGGGCTTTCCTGGTGGCGCGGTGGTTAAGAATCCGCCTGCCAATGCAGGGGACATGGGTTCGAGCTCCGGTCCAGGGGGATCCCACATGATGCAGAGTAACTGAGCCCATGCGCCGCAACTACTGAGCCTGCGCTCTAGAGCCCGCAAGCCACAACTGCTGAAGCCCGTGTGCCTAGAGTCCGTGCTCTGCAAGGAGAAGCCACTGCAATGGGAAGCCCATGCACCAGAACAAAGAGTAGCCCCCTGATTGCCGCAACTGGAGAAAGCCCATGCACAGCAATGCAGACCCAATGCAGCGAAAAATAAATAAAATAAAATAAATAAATTCATTTTTTAAGAAAATGGAAACAAATATGCACGGGGCACAGTGCAGTTGATAAAATTCTTCCATATCTACCAACTGGTTTGATCCTCCCAACAAGCCATAGATAAGTCATGACTCTTGTCACCCTCACTTTACAGATGACCAAGAATAGGTAACTTTTCCAAGGACACATAGTTAACTGATGGCGGAACCAGGACTCAGACCCAGAATCCTGACATAAAGCATCTTGCCCTTCCACTCTCTCACACGGCCTCCCTGAACAAAGTTACGACTCCCAGCTAAACGCGCTTGCAAAGAGTCAAGATGTCATAAGTTGAATACAGCCATGACTTGCTTATTTATAACAGCTCTGCCTCTAAGAAAAAGTAAAAATTATGAGGAAAAAAAATCAGGCTCATTTATAACATAAATGTTGGCTGACATTAGGGGCCTTTGACTTGTTTCTAAGTTGCTTCTCTAACCCAGAGAGATTTAATTCACCACCTTCAACCCATATTAAGAGAAATTGGAATCATTCATATATTCAGAGGGAGAGTCCAAATAATATTGCAATAACACAGCCTTCCTTTAAAAGGCTTTTCTTGATGGAGTCTCTGATTTTCCTTTCAGGCATGAAAAATAACACTATTATTACAGTGGCCTGGCTGAGGGTTAACAGTGAGAAAGGAAGGAGACGGCGCACATAATATTGATTTCTAACCCTTTATCTAATTATTAGTTGGAATCAAATTCAGTGTTTAACGCTATGGCTCTCCACAGTAAGGGTTCTCTTGACATAAGTCTTTTAGATTTGAGGAAATAAGTTTCCTTTGTCCAGATGTGATTTTTCTCCACTTTGCTTGAGTCAGCCTGAAAATGGAAGACAGGGAGATCTGGAAGAAAGATTCCTAAGGGTTCTCTCCTTTTCAAGAGTGGATTCCACAGAAAGCGCTCTGCTCTCACCTTCTAGCAATAGTGGTGGGTCTAGGAGGGCCCAAAGAAAAACAGAAAAGTCACTGTTCTGTCCATTGCACATTGTAATGATTTTTCTTCTTTTATTGCTACGTATATCTGCTCTTTTTTTTCTTCCTTTATCCCTCTTAATCTGCCATCCTCCCACTTTCTCTTAGCATTTGTCTTTGCCTCGCATCTATCTTCTCCCAAGGCATAGTCTCCCTATGCTGTGAAACTGCCATGACTGAGCCTTTCCTGAACTCCCACAGCCTGGCACAAATTCTAGAGCCAGACTCTTCTCAGCCTTCTAGTGAGCTGCTTTAGGCTAATACACCAACAGTCTCCATGTAGGGAGAAAGAGGTAGACTTAGATGGGGAGTCCTAAAAACGCTGAAGCTTAGTGAACAACGTTTTGGAGAACTTCTGGCAGTAAACATTCTAGGAATGTTGGAATCTGGCATAACATTTACTGCTTAGGAAGGAGTTATCCAGATTGCGAGAATGGAGATGAATTCTCCAACCTCCACTGGGCGACTCCTGTCATGTTCTTCCAATTTGACAAGCAACACTCTTCAAAGAGTCCTAAGCCACACGTCCACCGAGAAGGCAAACGGGCCTCTTTCATCCTGACTACACCGAGCTCTCATGGTAGCTTCAGTAAACTCCTTGAGAAGTCGTCTGGGTTTCCTCTTCTGTAATGCAATAAGGGACATTCCCTGCTTCGCTTTCACCTCTCTCATTGCTCAAAGGGAATTTTCCTCCTTCTTGTGCATTTTCTACAAATTAGCCTAAGAGATGGGTCAAATTAACCTGTTCAGACTTTCCACCAAAATTCCCTTCCCCACCGCGACGGTGTCTGTAGTGACCCTAAGCTACCTCCCCGCCGTGGCTCATCCCCTCCCACCACACCAAACCACCCCCTGCCAGACTAACCGTCAGTCTGTCCTGCATCATTCACTGGGCATCAGCTCTTGGGCTAGCATGACCTCAATTCTGGGGTGGCCTCCAGAGACAATCGCCAGTCCTCTGTCTCTCTCTCGTTGGAGTCCAGTTTATGTGGGAAGCCAAGAGGGAGTGAGACAAGAAGCAAGGCCCTAGGTGGCAGAGGGGAGGGCACAGACACATGGGCCTTGAGCAGGGCTCCCAGCAAGATATAACGGGGGGCTCAGTTCATGCAGGCAAGGTGGCCGGTAGTGAGTGAGGGGCCAGGGTGAGAGTGACAGCACAAGCTGGAGGGGGAGGGGACTCGTGCACACGAGGAACGCCTGGCTGCGTGGCTTCTTCCAAACAAAATCTCAAGGAAAAGATCACTGAAATGAACGTCGGAGCCTATTCCATTGCTGTAGGCCCAACCCAATGTCTCATCCTTCCCAGCCATGTGGATACGCGCTCATTTCCTTGGCAGCCTTAGCTAAAGCTCTTAATGTGATTTGAGTGCCTTAGAGATCAGCATGATTGTAAATATCAATGTTCACACACAAGCAAGTTGAAACCAAATGCCCCTCAAACACTGGCTCTCTGTGATATGAAGGTGTTCAGTGGTGCCTTGAGCCCTTGGATGAACGAGCTAGAAAACAGAGTAAAATGGGCCCATCGGCGAATTCTCAAGGCTGGGCTCCTCCTACACAGAAAGGAGGCGGCTCAGGAGCTGCTCCCTGCGGATGTAATCTACAGCAGCTGGCCGCACAGCTTCAGACAACAATCTGAGAAATACGAATTCAGAACTTCAAGTAGGGGCTTGGGTGGGAGACAGACTGATCAAAACACATGGTCTTTACTCCACAGCTAACCTGCAAAACATCCCCTTCGTGTTCAAACTGCTTTGCAGAGCTTAGGGGAGACTCACTCACGAACAGTTATAAATAGCCATCAAGGACTTTGTTTATCTAACTAAGAGAAAACAGTGTTCAAGATTTTTAAAAACACGCATTTGACAGCAAAGCGATATAAGGGCCATGGGCGCAGAAACAGAGCACACCAGACTGAGCCTGCTGTTTTGATGTGGTCACTACTTGCTAAACAGAGCTGCCACTTGACAACACGTTGTGTGCCCAATTCTGGGTATTTGAAAATTTAAAAACATACCTCTTTCAAGAAATTCTAAAATTAGAGATTTTATCATTAATTTGTCAAAACCTTCCCCAAAGTTAGTCCAAAAGCCTGAGATTTTACTGTCAAGTCACATGAAGGCAGAAGGGATTACAATGACCAAATCTCTTCTTTAACCTCCTAGCATTTGTGTATCAGCTTTTGTCAACCTAACCAAGCAACATCCTAAATGTTCTTACTGTTAAAGAATAAAGTGCAAAAAGTGTTCCTGGGAGGCAAAAAGATAATAACAACTCACATGCCTACTGTCAGCACCTGCTTTCTTATTGGAAGATATAATTACGTGGGTTTGGTGAAACTGTAAGATACCCATTGTATCAGGATGGTGGATAGTCAAGGGATAACCCCTCACCATGTCTTCAGTTTTGGTATTTTCTACCTATGTATCTGACCATGGCTCCTTCTGCAGTGGATACAAGAGGCCAGCAAACCCATATAGCCTCAGCTCAGAACTGGCATCCAGTTTGCTCGCACGGAGATCCACTGCCTGCCGCGCTCTGTCACCTGAAAAACCATTTCACTTGGCCTCTGATTCTGCCCCTCCACTCCCACCCCTTCAGAAGGCAGCGTGATGGAGGGGATGTGGCACGAACATTAGAATAAGACAGACCTGGGTTGGAACCTCAGCTCTGCACATTCCCAGCTATGTCAGTGAGCTGGAGGAGTTCGTTGTTCTCCCTTTTTTCCCTGGAATATGCTTAAATCTAAGTCGGTAGATGAGGTCTTCAACCTCTCTGAGCCTCCATGTCTTAGTTCATAAAATACAGAAAATAGTTCTCGAGCTGTCATGAGAATAAATGACTTCCGTGAGGCGTTTAGCGCAGGGACTGCATCAGTCACTGTGATTCCCTTCCACCCCTCACATCTTTCCATTTAACTGTCAGAGATCTCAATTTCCCTTTCCTTTCTGGGAGGTGAAAGGAAATGCAAATATGAAAATAGCAGTGTGAAAAGCTTGAAGCTGGTAGAGTTCTTTTTGCAGGATTTGTAGTTTTTGATTTGAGGATCTTACTTACTTACATCATTAGTCAAGGAAAGTTCTTGAAAAGACAACTCAAACCAGACTCAATACTTTTGAGCTATCAGATTCAAGCCTGGAAGAGTTCTGGAGTAAGCGGAAGCTATTCCTTCACGACCTCGGTGCGGAAGGGCCAGCCTGTCCTCATCAGGAAGGGATTTCCAACCCAAGAGAAAGAACCTCTGACCTTGTACTAAACCATGAGGTCCCCGTCTGGAATATTCTATGAGAGCCGGCTACTTCAAAAAGCCAATGGCAGGTCCAGAGGGAGATGGACAGCTGACACAGTCAAGGGGAGAAGAACCTTCCATAAGACAATAATATTTAAAAATCAGGTATGGCCCTGGAAAGGGGAAGCCTGAATGCAGATGCTGGAGATATTCATGAACTCTTAACGGTGCACAGAAAGGATGAAAATCACTTATTCATCACATACCTGAACCTTCCAACTCTGGGCTATTGGAGTTTAGGGACAAAGTTTAGTTTATGGACAAAGATAATGCAACACTATTCCACACAGATTTATGGAAATGGCTACATACCTCCCCAAGGCGTAGAGACCTCACACCCTTCCTGACTTCAGCTCCAACCTTGCTAAGGGGCTTTTAGGCTGTTGGTTCCCAAATCTCTTAATGAGCCTTCAACCCTAATTTAGAATCAAATATATCCACATGTAACTCAGGTACTTCAAACTCAACACAGCCCCAAAGGGAGCTCATTCAGCTTTCCCCAAATCTGTCTCTAAAAGCCCAGTCAGCTCCCCTGACAGCCTGCCACCCAGCTGGAAACCCAGACATGGTCCTCAACTTCCTCCTCTTCCCTCGCCACCCATACGCCGTCACTGCCACCTCTGCCGTATGGATGTCTCCTCTTCCTAGGCCCGTGCTGCCAGAACCCTCAGGCCCTCTGCATCGCTCCTGATCTCCCGACCTCCCCTTGTCCCTCCAGCCTGCCCTTGGCACTGCTTCCGGGGGCTTCCTCTTAAACAACAGAGCAGTTGCATCCTTCTCTCTCATTCCAATGCCCCGAGTGCTTTCCCACTGGCCCCAGGGTGAACTGGCTCTGACCTAGGCCTCCGGACCCACCTCTCCCCATATGCCCACCTCCTGCCTTCCACTCCCCGTGCTACTGGCAGCATCAGCCTGAAACCTCATCGCTCCGGCTGACCCCGGCTCACACCACATCCTGGTGCCTCTCAAGACTCTGCTGAAACACCACCTCTTCTGCGAAGCCTTTCTTGACCAAGCCCCATCACCTCCCCACCACACCCGTTTCTCATCCTAACCATCTCTGCTCTGCTCTGCTCTGCTCTCCACTACGCGTCTGCTTCCTCTCCTCGACGGCAGGGCCTGCGTCATCTTCGTCTTCCAGATTCTCATGGTGCCTGGCACCGCGGGTAAAAGCTGAGTAAGCATTTGTGGGATGAAGAAGTAAATAAATTGAAATCCAAATGATTTAAACAACACAATCCAAAAAGATGGTGCCATGCTCCAGGAAGATGGACTCATGACACATTGTAAGAGTCTCAGGACCGTCTGGAGTTGAAACAGCAGCGTAGTGTGTGGTAGAGTCTAAGAGTCTTGAGATGGATTTCCGAGTCTGCGACAACATAGCTTTAAGACCTGGGCAGAGATGTCTAATCCCTTTGAGCCTCAGTTTATTCATCTATAAAAAATGAGGGGATGGCAGCATCGGCCTCAAGGGCTGGGGTGAGAATGCCGTGAGATGACGTTCGCCAAGGGTCCCTCGGAGGGGGCGCCGTGGGCAGGAGGCAGACGTCAGCGCCCTCTCCTTGCATCGGCAGAACTGGGCACAGACCCTGAGGTTCGTGGGGCAACAGCGGGGGCAGAGTATAGCTCCTGCCTCAAGGGGCGGATGCTCAACTTGAAGGGGCACAAGCTCCTCGCTGGAAAGGCTGAGAAAGCAGACTGCGAGTCGGTACTACCAGATGTGTCATGAAGCCGACCACAGCCCCTAGCCAGGTTGGCGTGGGCCGGGCCACGCACAGAGCCGGGAGGGGCGTCTCGGGGCGTTGAGGGTGAGGAGAGACGCGGGGGGAAGAGGAGGGTCTCGCAGACCCAACGTGCCGGGATGGAAGCCTCAGGGCGCCCTGGAGTCCAGGCGAGGGGAGGGCTCAGAGACGGGGGTTGTGGCTGGTGGGCTCTGTCTGCTGCCGTCTGCTGCCCCCTGTTGGTGGGGAGAGGGAAGGGGAGGACGGTGGCTGAGAGGCAGGGAGAGAAGGGCAAGCCCCGGGAGGGCAGGGGAGACACGGGGGCAGGCCGTGGAGGTGGCGAAGGGGGCAGGCCTGTCAGGGTCCACCGGGGCCTCTCCTCCTTTCTGTCCCCGGAGTGCTTGTCATAGCCTCTCTCTCCTGCCCTCGCTCCCCTCTCCCCATTTTCTCTGTGCAGGTCGGAGGTTCGTCACCCGGGTCTCCCAGGACCCTGGTGTGACCGGGGAAAGTGCACTTAGCATTCTTGGGCCTCCTGGTCTCACTGCCTGTCTTGCCTGAGGGTATTCCCCAAGTAAGACCAGAAGCTAAGCTAACTGGGCCCTGAATGTCCCAGTTAATATTCATCAAGTTTGTTGAAGGGGGGAAAAAAAAAAAAGGCTGAGGGGGCAGAAGACGGAGCGCGGGTGGGGAGGGGGGCGGCGCACACAAAGAGGTGAAGGAAGCCAGAGTTAACACCAAGCCCCATCCGGCAGCAGAGAGGGATTGTCCCCTGTGGGGAAAATTGCAAATGACTTTTCCCATTCACCTCGGCCCAGTGTTTTCAATTTATAGAATATGACTAGGCTTGGGGACTTAGACCATCCCAGATATGTCTCTGTTGGGAGAGGGCATCGTCGAATGTCCAGCAGAACCCCTGGCCTCCACCCACTAGATTCCAGTGGAAACCCCCGCCTAGTTGGGACAACAGAAACGTCTCCAGACCTTGCCAGTGCGCCCTGTCTCGCGAAGCCCTGCCTTAGAGCGTTGGCCCTCGTACCCGAGGGCCCAGAGCCGTGCTTCCCCTTGCATCTCGCCATCCAGCCCTCCTGAGTGCTACAAGGATGCCACATGTCCACCTACCCGTCCGGCCGCCACTCAGAAACAGAAACAAGGCCAGGGAATCCCTTTCCAGGTCCTGGTTTGGGGAGCCCCTCTCCTGTTCTGCTCAGGACCCGCCAATCAGTGGACTTCATAACCCCAAAGGGCTCTGCGAGTGCTGGTCTCCCGATTTCTTACCCCGTTTTCAGTGAAAATTAGTATTAGCTGCTTTTGGCTTTAACCTTGAACTCCAGCTGGCTTTATCTTCTGTCACTTATTATCATTGTAAGGCCATGCACGGTGTAAAGGTCACACCTGGGCGTATACATCATATGTCATCAAAATACCATGAAGAGAACGCTATGTGGTCTCTCTCAGAAGATCGAAAAAAAAAGAAGAGCAAGAGGCAGGTCCGGCTTCTGACTCAGGGCGGCTCGGCCCTCCTCGAATACCAAGACGGGCCGGGGCCCACCGTGGTCATCAGAGGTTGTCCAGGCCAAGCACGCACTGCTTATTGACAGAGAGACAAAGAGGCACCTGCCCGGTTTCAGGGTGACCGGGGAGTTTCCAATCTGGATATGAGAAAACTTTTACACTCTACCAAACATTCTTTTTTCTTTTTTTCAAAAGCCAAAATTAGAAAGAAAACAAACATATTCAGGGCTCAAGGTAGCAAGAAAAAGAAACTCAGAAGTCAAGACATTTCATAAGAAAAGCTCCGACTGGGTCTAAACTCACCTGGCCTAGAGTCTAGGGTTCCTGTGATTGGGGTGGGAACAGGCTGTGGCCCCCGGAGGCCTGGGAAGCTAGTTGTCCCCAGACAAGTGCCCAGGTAGGAGGTCCCCAGTGGTTCCCACGCTGCAGAAGTGGATGGGAAGGATGCTGGGGGAGTGAGAAAGGCGGAGGGTTCCTGGAGGAGTATTTTTCTTGTCTAACCTAGCGCTAGCGGTGCCTTGAGGTGCAATTAATAAGTAACTGCCAAGAGCAACTCAGCAGCGAAGGCACTGAGCCACTGCCCCGCTCTGCCAACGCAGAGATAACCCAATACTGTTTACCTGGCCGCCCAGTGACCCGGCCCTAGCAGGCATCTCGCTAATTAGCATAGTCCCTCTAGGCCGGCCTTGGGACTGGCTGTCACACGCTCTCCCACATTCCAGGCCTCAGTCTGCGCCGGGCCCTCCGAGCCCCCCAGGCAGCCTGCCAGCTTGTCCCCAAAGCTGCGGTGAGATCTGCCTTCCTCCGGGGGCCCTTCCGCCTGCGGGCACATCGGACAGAAGCCTGTCCCAGCCCCAGGATCCAAGGCCTACATCCATCTTCAAGAAGGCATCCTCTGAAGCAGTGTGGGAAAAAAGCTTTTTTGCCGGAGAATCACCTTGTATTGTACTGACTTGAAAACAGGTCGGTCAGCTTCCATTCGGCCAGGGTGAAACTGGAACTGAAGGGTATCCATTAACACACAAAATGCCAGGAGTGTTTTATACCATTCAGGCATTGGTGAGTCATTAGTTGACGTGAGATTCATCAGTGTATAAAAGAGACTGGAGAAATTAATTATTTAAAATTGTGTGACTATCGATTTATACTCACGTTATCTACTTAAAAAAAAAAAAGTATCTCAGTCAGGCTCTTTTTCTCCCAAGCAGTGAAAAATCAAGTTATCCTTCCTACTGCCTTCTCCAGCCTCTGCTCTAAGAGAGCTGGGATCAGGCTTAAGCAAACCAGACGTAGGGCCGAGCAAGTGATTTTCGCCAAAATTGCAAAAACACAACTGAAAGAGAACTATTCTTAAGAAAGACTCATGTACCATAAAAGGGGAATTTCCAGAAGCCTCTGATATTAGCAATTTGCTCTTCCATTCCCTTCCTCTCTAGTTTCAAGATGAGATGATGACAGAAAGACTGACTTTAAAAAAAAAAAAAAAATCATGAAACTCCGTAAACAAACGTGTAAACGGTCACAGTTTACACTTGCGGGAATTTCCACACCTGTTCTTCTGAGTGGCCATGAAGAGGAGGAAAGAGGGAGAGAAAGCAAAGGAAAGGTCTGCCCCCATTCACCCACATTCTGAAAGAATCATGAACCCTGTTTTCTTACTTTAAAATAAATAGCACTACTTACTGAGCACATGCTTTATTTTTCTTATGGGGCAAAAATAGTTTTTCCAAAGTAAAAGTTCTGAAATGGATTTTCTTTTTTTTTTTTAGAAACAGACATAACTGGGAATTTTCTGAAAACTAGTGCAAGTAGGGATGTTTCTCCTTTCACTTTCCATTTTTACGTATGCATTTAAGGCCAACATGCACTGGCTAATTTCAGTAGAATGTTCCAGAGCACGGGGAAGCACTGCATCTCAGGGGATGGGTGGACATTTATTGGGCCTTCACTTTTTATAGGGCCTGGGATATTTGGGACTATGGGGGAGTCATATTCAGGAAATAGAAAAAAAAAATCCAATTAAACAGGGAAATAAGCCAAACAAAAATGGACATCAAGATAAAACACCACATATGAAAACACAGACGCAGGCATAGAACCAGCTGCAGTTTCTACAAGCTGGGCCCAACCCGCTCACCTTGCAGAGACTTCCCGGACGGCGGTAGGGCGGATGGGGGGGCTGCCCACGAATATTTCTTAGTTTCTACCGGCTGACTCTTAACGTTTCTAAATCCCTTCAACAGAGTCACTTTTAGTTTTTTCCCAAGCTCACGACGTTCATGGGGGTTTAATTTACAGAGAGCAAAACGAACAGTGTGTGTGTGTGTACAGTGTGATGAATTTTGACAAAAGCAAATACCCCTGGAACCCACTCCCCTCTCAAGATATGGAGCCTTTTCCATCCTCCCAGAAAGATCCCTCGAAGCCACTTTGTTTTAAAATTATTTGCATCTGAATGTTTTAGCGTGGAGATTATCAGAGCCAAATGTGTGGGAAGCAAGCCTCATCATCAATCATCTACTGCAAACACAGGTTGTGAAGGTTCCGAAGATGCTGCGTGAGCCTGCACAGACACGTCGGCAGGGATGGGAGCTTGTAGTAAATGCCAAGGGGCTTTTCAGGGACAAGCACGTGGGCCCCTCTCAGCAGCCCAGCTGGCAACTTGACCGTGCAACTAAGACCCTAGTGGGTTTCTTTTCTGGTTTTGTTCTTCAGGCATCAGGGTTTACATGTTTAGAAAGAGGGAAGTTGAGGCGGGATAGTCAAATCGACCATATTCTCAAAGGAGCAAAGGCTCTCTGATGAGGAGGGTTCAACCCAGCTCAGAGCACTCCTTTCCAAAATTCTATTGCAACATCGAAAGAGGAGTTCACATGACCAAGGCAAATGAGAAATTTTCTTCACATTTCCTGTTTCCCAAATTTCCGAGGAGACCTTCAGTGAATGTCTGGCCCAGAGGCACACATTCAGGGTGAGGGACAGTGGCTCCACTTTGCTACGATGACGTCGCCCTCCTGGCAAGGCGGGGGTGGGGCTGGGGGGAGAAACGAGGCCAAATGCGCTTCCTTTGGGTCCAGGGAACCAAAATTCTGGCAGAGGACCAGATGGAGCGGGCACCTGCACCTCTAGACTTCTGTCTTCTCAGGAAAGGTAGAGCTACTTCACGGACGTTTGAATTGTACATCTTTGAAGCTAAAACAGAATGAAAAAAGTCCCGAAACATTATATAGGAAGCAGTTTCTTTCTTTTTTTTTTTTTTCTGTTAATCACTTTTCCAAGATGGTGCCAAGAGGTAATCCTTTCTTAAATCTTCCAGCAATCAAAACAATGTGGTCACAGAAGTTTACAACTTTAAAACCTTTCAAAGGTCACCTCCCTGCCACACACCCTCTCACATTAAGAGCATAACGGATATTTTGAGTCACACATATTGTTCTTTGTTCAATTTGCATTTGGTGAAATCCCTCCTTTGGACCAATTTAGTAAGCAGTGCCTTGGCCTCCCTTGGTGATGGTTCTCTTGTCTTCTCTGTTTTCGTGTGTCAAAAAAGTTTAGACTCCCAACGGATAAAATGAAGGTGTAGTCTTTGTCATTTATGCTTGCTTTTTGCTCAGATGGTTTCTCCATCTTGCTTGAGATGGAATTCCTTCTCCTTCACGAGGAACTAAGCCCTTCAAGACTCAGCTGAAGATCATGTGCTCCATGAGGCTCTTGGACCTCCTTCTCCTTGGCCCTTCCCTACCTGACCTTTCACTGAACTGACATCTCCGTATTTCAGGCTTAGATGGCCTGGTCTCCACCACTAGACTGTGTTACTTACTGAAGGCCTTAATCAAGAGTTCTCGTGCCAATTACAAAGTGAGATGGGGAGAGAAAGACTGTCTAAATGGGAAATTGATCCCAAGCACCCACCGCCCCAATGCAGGGGTTCCCGCTGAGGAAGAGTCTCACCTCCAAATACAACACGCGGCAAAGGGCTCCCAGGCCCAGGACCCACTCTTCCCCCCAGATGCACGGTGCACGCCAGCCGTCACGGAAGCCTGAGTGCTTTATGAGGCTGCTTGCTCACTACCCCCGCTTCGTGCGTAAGCCAACGGTGCTTGGCTTTTAGAAACATATTTCTTTCTCTATGAGTAATTTAAAAGTGACTCACATGCTCAGCTTCACCAGCCGGTCCATGTGACCCACAGTGCTGGCTGAGTGTATCTATAGATGTGTACACCAAAGCAGTTCTTAGAACACAGATTTCCCCCCTCCCACGTGCTGTTTCTTTCCCTCCACTTCACAGAGACCGAGCGATGATACAGACGAGCTGCCGGGGACCTGCCTGCTCCTTACGCAAGCCGGGAATGGGCCCACGAGGAGGAACCAAAGCACAGCCTCCAACAGGAGAAAATAAAAGACCAGTGGAGGAAAGAGGCAGGCAAACGAGCTAATGCGTTTCTTTCGTATTTCGTATGAGTCGATGATCAAGGAGCTCGGAGAAAAACCCATAAAAATCTCATACAATGAGGATTCATCTAAACAAAAACTACTGCGTCTCTTTCTGTTCCAGTGGAGGTTCAGATGTCAAGAAGTAGAACTCGCACCCTCACCACCTCCAAACCACCCAGCACGTCACTTCCTAACACAGAAAAACAGTCCTGGGGTGTGTTGTGGTTGGACTGGATAACTCACGTATATTAAAATGTTTTAATTTCTCCAGCTTGTCTTCACTCCTCTGCCACTGGAGAAGGCGCAGGGCCCAGCTTGGGGACACTGCTGCTGCAGGAAGGACGTCGGGTGACACAGCTGCCAAGCGCACCAGATAGTGGTTCCTACCTCCTTCTCACTTCCTTTTTTCTATTAAACCAAATCTAAAAACTCATTTGCCTGCTTTGTGAAGACCTCCATAGTCTGGCCTCTCTCACCTTATTTTCCGGTGCTATGTTAACTGTGCAACGTATCCGCGGCTACAGCCTGGGAGTGTCTTCACTGCTTCTCCAATGAGCTGAATCGGTCCCACCCCGGAGCCCCACCCACTCCCCTCGACCTCCTAGTACCCTTCATCACCACCCTCCATCTCTCCCACCCCTTGTGGCACCTTGTTACCTCCATCACCCGAGCCTTCACCCAGTCCTCAGCCTCAGCTCATCCCCCCTGAAACCCTTCCATGGAGCCTGACTGGACCACTCCAGCTGTCTTAGCATCTATGTCTCCTGAACGCCTCCCATATTTCATTTTGTCTGCTCCCCAGTTTTATTTTGCTACTTGATATACGATAGTCATGCTTCTCCAGTTGGACTGCAAATTCTTTGGGGAGGGGAATCACGTATCTTATTCCCATTTATCCCCACAGCAATGGGCAATGTGAACTTCCCAGTTAGAAGACATTTCTTATTTTTGCCAAAAAGGTGTTGTATGCAGGGCCTTACCAAACTTCTAGTTCTCTGTTCAATGTGACTGCGTGCCAGCTGAAAGAGAAACTTTCCTGTTCATCCTAGTTGGAGGCTACGTGGAGAGGAGTGAATATTTTGTTGAATTTTCAACAAAATGACAGACATGGGCAATAAGAGGCCTTTACAGAGCGCTGTGTTCAAGCTTGGGCTTAAGCATTTGACAAACATCAATTCATATGAACCTCATACTGTATGCAGTAGGTACTGTTATTAACCCCACTTCTCACAGGAGGAGACTGAGGCAGAATAGGTAACTGGACCAAAGCCACATGGTTAGAAAGTGCTGGATTCAAGCTCAGGTCATGTGGCTCCAGGCTGTGCTCCTAGGTGCTTATGCCGTACTCCTACCAAGAGGTGCGTTTTAGGTATCCCTCTTCTACAAGGCTATCTTGTCCCGGTTAGGTATACTAAAAACTGTCATCACTCAAGTCCAACGTAAACAGAACTGATGGTTAAATGTCATCTTGCACGGAAACTTCAAAAAGAAGTACGGCTACGTGGGAGCTAAATAAATAGCATCTTTAAAGTGAAGCGTATAAAATCTGCCAGTGCATCCCGGCGACCCCGCAGAATGGCACTGACCATGGTCAGCAGAAATTCCAGGTTCAAACCTCTGGGCAACCTTGACCCAATAGCATCTTCCCGAATCCTTAATTTCTCAACATAAAGAAACCTAATACAATCCAAATCACAGCTGCAGTTCGATCTGTTTACTGTATGTTAAATATGATCACGCAGGCCCACACATGGCATTCTCGAAAACATCAGATTAGGTACAAGAAGAACAACCTCATCCTGGTGGTCAAATCATAGCAGGAAATGATGCCGCCAGCAATTATTCATATATTAGCAGCTGCTTAAGTACCATAAGGCTTTTAGGGGGAAAGATCGTGAGCCAGTGGTTGGAAATGAAGCCCCGTTATGAATGTAGTCAAGCTATTCAGCTGGATTCAATAAAATAAAAAGCCCTGCCCAGACCAGTGTCTGTAGTAGAAGATGCTAAGAGCTATTTTTTTAAAAAATCTGGTTTTATTGAATCCAGGCTTTATACACAGCATTCCTTCTTCCTGAATGGTTGAAGAATCATCCCATGCATTTTAAGCCATTTGAGAGGAAATGGACTTAAGCTGTGTCAGGAAAGCACAGTTAGATTTAAGGAGAGAACTTCATAATATTCAAGGTGATAGAAACCTTGGTAGCCGCTGGACAGGCTGTCAAAACAGGCTGTGAAATCCTCTTTTATCAACTCAGTTCAGGTTAAAAACCACTCCTGGGAGCCTACGACGTGCCAGGCCCCTTGTAGGCCCTGAGACGCGCTGAGCATCCCACGATGAACAAACTCTAAGCCCTGCTCGTGAGGAAGTTACAACCCAGGGGAGAAGACAGGAGTTCGGGGCTGCCCTGGGAGGAGTCGCCTCGTTGGGATGAATGTATTTGGTATAACTCCGTCTGTCCCTCTCCCTGGACTTGCCGCTGTCCCTTTTCATGTCTCTGGCTCTATATTCATTGTTTGGGGACAGTTTTGTCCCCATCTTCCAGGCCCCAAGCCTCAGACCTTCCGGGTCTGGGGAGCCTACAGGGCACCACCTGTGTTTTACCCTCCAACCACATCCTTGGCCAACTGCTACCCCTGCCTCTACTGCCCTGCTCAATGGCCCCGTTCACACTGGCCAGTGATGCTGGGAGACCTTTCGGATCCCAAATCTCTCTCATTCCTGTGGGCTGTACACCTGAAAAGACACCACGGGAATAATTTACTCCTTGGGTGAAGGCATCAGGCCCAGGTGTTTCACATTCACCTGCTCAACAAACATTTACTGAATGCCAAGAGCCAGGTACCAATGGGGAGAAAAGATTAGGTAAGACTCTGTCTTCGAGGACCTTTGGATCTAATAAAGGGATAAAAAAGACCTCAGCCCAGGGGAAAGTGCAAATAACAAACAAGCTATAAGACAAGTTTAAAAAATAGAGATGACTCCCAGGGAAGGTCTAATTGGACCAGTTATCGTCAAAAACCAAAGCGCCAAATGAGCAGAGTTCTTGTACCAGATCTCCTGCCAAGGTATAATCTCTACCTTAGAGCAAGCTCGTCACCTTTTTGTTAAACCATGGGCCTTAATCCAGTATCAGTTATGGTCAGGGTTGCAGGCCCACAAGACACAAAGCCTGGCCCCCGGGTGTGAGGAAGCTGCTGGCTGCCCTCCCCAGAAGGGACCATGGGGGTGACACCATGGGCTTTACAGCCACTCAGGGCTTTATACACTGCTCAGTATGATGCCCCAGACAGACAGTCACTGGGACAGAGGGACATAAGGGGTTGCTAAGGAGAGGAGAGACGGCTCCAAGGGAAGGAGAAGGATACTCTGCGGAGAAGGAGAAACTTGGCCAACCAAACCTCGGATTGAGCGTTGAACGATGAGAGGGTTTGGATTTGGGGAAAAGGAAGGAGAGTCACCCAGACAGATTAGGTGCTAGGAGCCCTGGGTGGGGAGGGATCATACATGCGTATCCTTGACTGGCTCGGCGACACGATCTCGGCCATATAGGGTCACACTGATGTCCCTACCATCACACTGTCACTTCCCATTCTCCTAGATGCCCCCCCGCCAAGTCATGCCACACCCCCAGCCCTGATTCCTCCTCAGTTCCCTTCATGTTCCAATGGTACTGATGATGTCCCTCGCCAGGTCACAGGACTTCCCAGCAAACCTGAACTTCCAGCTGATCTTTGCTTCATTTCCCTTGACTTCCCACGATGGCATGAGACCATACAACAGAACTATGGAAAACGTATACATATATAAACAATGAGCTCTAATGAAATACATTTGGGAGGAAATTATTGCAGAGAGAAACATTATCATAATGAATTGGTATTTTGGTATTCCTTAGAAAGGTGTTAAATGGGGTTAAGTATTAACAAACCCTTCCAACACCGGGCAGGTTGTATATATAATCGTATTGACTTTGAGTGTGATAGCTAACCACTAACTGAGGGGAAACAGGCCATCTGGTTAAGTTCGGATAGGAAAACGTTGATGATTATAGCATTAGGAATGACGCACTCCTTAAAGGATAGAAGTTTATGTATCGTATTGGTTGACCTATCTACCTCCGTCTCTTCATTCGTTCGTTCGTTCATTCCTTCCTTCTTTCCTCCCTCCCTCCCTCCCTCCCTTCCTTCCTTGGAGCTAGGCACTGGGCTAGATGCTGAGACTCACGAGAAGAATAAGATATGATCTCTGCCTTATAGGGCTCACATTCCAGCTAGGGAGACCAACAGCTACCCCGTTCTAATGTTGCAACACCGTAAGGTGCTATGATAGAGGCATGTGGGAAATGCTTCAGGAGCATGACAGAAGGTGGCATCTGCTTTGAATGGGTTTCAGTGGACTCCCTGGCAAATAATTCTGTAATAAATATTTCTCTTATGTCTCATTGCTAGGGGGTTAGCTGTCTTTCACAATCACCTATTCCCACTCTTTCTCCTCTTCTGTCTCTCCCTCTCTCTCTCTTCCTTCTTCCATCATCTATTTATCTACCTCTCTCCACCCATCATCTATATCTATCATCTATCTATCTACCTACCCATCCATCCATCCATCTATAACATTTTAAATCATGTAACTTTCTAAGATAGACTCTTACCCTTGCTGCAGGGACAGCCTAGCTACCAAAGATCATTTTGCTAAAGTGAAAGTTGACAAAGGGAGTCTGGAGTTCCTTCTCCAGAGGTCTTTGAAAGAGGATTCTTCTCATCTGTCTGAAATGGTTAGATGGTCCTGCCTAAAGGCAGCCGGGCTGACTAGAGGACATTTCAAGGGCTCCTATATGTCCCTGTTTCCTCTGTTTCCAAGAGCCCCTAAGTGTCCTTGGACCATGAGCAGCTGCTACCCTTTCAGCACTGGGACTGGCTGCCCAGGCCAAAAGCTGAGCTGAGAAATGGCAGCCCTGGAGGGTCTGTTTCCATATTCTTAGAGGTCACTGTTGCAGCTGGCTGCTGTTCTAATAAAGACTGCCAACTCTGCATTAAGAGTCACACCTGGGTTACAATCATTCCTAGCCAACATCGAGAGCCAAAAATCCATGAGATGCTTGGACTCAGAATCTTGTTATGTAGCTTGCATTTTCTAATGCCTTAAAGCTTCTGATCTGTTTCCAGTTGGAAGGGAATGGAGACTGTTCCATTCGCTGGTAAATTAATTTGGCCTCTGTAGCATTAATTTCCACAGGTTCCCTCATCTTCTGTTAAGTATAAAGTCTTCCTGGGATAGCAGGGCTTTTTAGGTGGTCTGCATATCCACGGGAAGAGGAAAGGAAATCCAAGGGTGGTATCTAGAGACATTGTTGGCCAGTGGTTACTGCACTTTCTCTACTGCATCCAAACCAAAGGGGCTGGTCACCCTCAACAGCTAAACATAAACAACGTGGCATCCTGCACACTGGCAGCCTCAGTGGGCTTGAGTCTTTATCTTGGGGTCTTAACTATCTTTGATAAGAAATGCTTATTGGCCTAACAGTACTGAATCAACGGGTCTGATTCTGAGGCTCTGGTTTACTGTCTTGGAGGAACTCCAGCTCCTGATGCTTAAAGGCTGACAAGGGCTCCACAGGTCTCTAGGCAACATAGACACCCAATCATGTCTAGTGACATGAGTTCCCCAGTTGATTCCATGGGGGACTTCTTTGGAGTTGTCAAAAGGAACCGGGCCTGTTTTCTCAATTAAATGCAGACAAAGAGTTGCCTTTTCTTTTAGGGGTAGATACCAACGGACATCATCAAAGTAATTTTAACCCTATTTAAAATTTGATCTTTTGGGGACAGCAAAGGTGACCTGTTTACATTCTTTTACATTTTTCAGTGTCCTCTTTGCGATCACAATGAGCAAACTCATATAATCAATAGCCAGATTATGATGATAATCAGTGATCAGCACCTGAGAGGAAGCCTGACATGGTGGCTGAGAGCATAACATGGGCTTCATCCTGGCTCAGCCATTCCCGACGGCATGATCTTGGGCAGGTGCTAAATGCATCTCTGGGCCTCAGTTACTTCATCTGTAAAGTGGGGATAATGACAGTACCTGCCTCATTAAGTTCTTGTGAGGATTAAATGAGTCACTGTATGTAAGACGCTTAAAGCAGTGCTGGCCCAGCACATGGTTAAGTGCTGTATGTTAGCTAGTATTATATTAAGAATGAATCAATCATGGAGCTAATCAACACCTAGCAGACAGGGCAACATCTAGGAATCTGGATTTTAATTTAATTTAATTTATTTATTTATTTTTGGGTCACACCGCAAGGCTTGTGGGATCTTTAGTTCCCCAACCAGGGGTCGAACCCCGGTCCCCAGTAGTGGAAGGGCAGAGTGCTAAAACCACTGGGCCGCCAGGGAATTCCCATGAATCTGGAGTTTAGACGAGATACAACAATACAGCAAAGAGCTTGGAACAGTGCCTGATGCGTAGTAAGTGTGCAGTGTTAGCCATTTACACCCCGGGCAGCTGGGACCTACTTTTATTATTCTGATCTGCTGTTTTCGACCGTCTTATCCTTGCAGAGCTCTGTGGCACCACATTTGGCTTCCTCTCTGCCATCCCTGGTGTTCAGAAAAGGCCCAGCCCCCAGCCCCAGGTCAGCGGGAACCCTCCACTAACACGGTGAGATGCAGAGTCACAGTCTGATGCATGACCAGTAAAGTTGGGTCCCATTTTGGACTTCTTTTCCCTTGCTTCATTGTCCTTCTACAAGTCTCCCCTCGCATCCTCTCTTTATACCTGAGTCTTCAAATCATGAGGGCGCCTGCACCCTCTGAAACCTTCATCCACTTGTACTTCTCTTTTGCACATAAGGAAACACAGGTACAAATGATAACATGAAAAGGGTGTATGAAATCAATCAGGCTTGTCATCGAAGGTCACTGTGTTGCTGCTGGCACTTGGCTGGGCATTGGTACAAAGAGAATTATACCAATCAGGTGCCTTCTTCCAAAAACTGAGAATCAGAAGACAACCCTTCATTAGGTATTCTTGGTAAATAGACTTTTTTGAGAAGATTGGAAAAGGGTTAATTTATCTTTGAGATAATGTTAATAAAATATTACAAACTGAGTTTCTGTGGGATTTTCCCACTGTTATAATCGATGTTTTCTTCTACTGTGAACTCAAAGTGAACTTTTTTGTATAAGTCTAAAATCCATGTTTTTGCCTACGTAGTCATAGCCACGTGTGATGTGGAGCTATCACCCTGCCAATGGTTTAATGTGTACTTTTCAAGTTTTAGTCCCCATGTTGGACTAATGGGTTACAAAAAAAACAACAAAAAAAACCCCTTAATTTCAAAGATCTGGCCTTTTAACCTTTTGGGAAGTGAAAGGCTTTAAACAGTCCACCAATACATTTCACAGTGTCCATCTTGCAATTCTACAAGCACAGTGTGAATGAGCCCAATTCACTGCCCGGGTTAGGGAGGTTAGGAGATCCTGATAAATTCAGATAAAGTGTAACGAAACTGCTTAGCAACTGGGGGCCCAGTGGGGTTCAGAAGGCTTGCAAAAGAAAAGCACTTATAATCATGAGATGAGAAGGGATGTTACTGAAAACAGCTAACAGATTGATAAAACGTCATTTCTTCTTGTACAAGTCTAGTTAAGTGCATTCACAAAAGCACCACACAATGCAACAGGTAAAATGAAACTGGAGAACCTTCTAGAAGAAAGCTAGCCAAATATATATGGTAAACATGCTTCAGGTTCTAGGAGATGGAGATAATACGTATAATGAATAGAACCGAGATTTCACCTCTGACCTGCAGTTGGGCTAAGGCATCCAAGGCGCAGATTTTTCCACTGACCCCCAAGATGAAGAGCACTGGGCTTCCTCAAGGTCTGTGCAGTTAAAAGCCCAGCGGATGAACGCAGTCTGAATGAACACGTTCTGAAGCCAAGGCAGCACCTCCCTGGGAGATCACTAACTCGTTCTTATTAGTCCCCACTTATCTGTTTATGGAGCAGGAACAATGTGGACATTAAGGATGCTGCAGCTGCTGGCCCTGAAGAGCTGGTGAGATGGATCTTGCTTTTTAATCAAAAGATAATCATTTTCCCACCTAGGATCTGCAGGGAGCCAAGGATCATGCTCTCAGAGTAAGGATCAAAATTGAACGTGATGAATCCTAAACCGTCAGTCCTACCTGAAAATTGAAGAAGCCTCCTATGAGGTCATGAAGGCAGAAAAGTCTATCTTTGCACAAAGGGGGCTCAACTCAGCATTCATTCCTCTTCTAGCTCATCTTTTTCCTCATTTGCACCATTATCAGCATTTCCACTGGCTCTGCACAGGATGTCTATAAATAGCACTTAAAAACTGGGGAAAAAAAAAAAACTGGGAAAAAAAGGCAGTATATATTGTCTAACTTGAAATTACCTTTCAAAGCTACATTAGCTTCAGTATAAAAGTTGGGCTCAATTGTTCTCTTTGTCTTATTCCTGGAAGAAATTAACACAGCTAAGATGAAGAAAAATTCTGTTCTAGTGTATACCTTATGGGCTCACTGTTAAAATGCACAAACGCCAGAAATACCAACTCTACCTGAACATTTTGGGTGTTATTTGTTTAAACATGTTTGTTTTCTTAGTTAAGCTAAAAATATTTCCCCCTGGTGTTTCTGAAGGGACATTTAAACTAAAATAAAAATAAAAATAAATGACATGTTTAAAAAGTTATATTCATCAGACCTGGAGCGGAGTACAGAAAACGGATGGAGGAAGTGAATTTTAGGACCTGTGTAGTGGTTTTCCTATTTTGGTTGCTCTAAATAGACGTGGAAAAACAAACTGAAAGAAAAAAGCACATCTCCACCCTATGCAAGTGAGGGATGAAACAGTGTTCCTCATATTGAGTTAAGCTTAGAAATAAATTAATACATGTCCATATAAAAGCTCTTCCTCTTATTATATATCAAACCCTGTTACTATGGACTATAATAGTTATATAAAGCATTTTTTCGTACCAGAGTTTTTATCATTTGGTATATTCTTTTCTTTTGGGCCGCGCTGAGTGGCACGGGGGATCTTAGTTCCCCGACCAGAGGTCGAACCCGGGCGCTTGGCAATGAGAGCACGGAGTCCTAACCACTGGACTGCCAGGGCATTCCCTCATCTGCTGTATTCTTAACTGAGCTTAGAAATCTTAGGGGGTAGTGATCATAAATATTTATTGTAGAATATGGACTACAGTCAAATTCGACTTACACAGTTTCCTTTTAAGTGAGAAAAACATAATAAGAATTTTAGCAGAGAAAGGAACATATCCAGGGTTTCTTCCCTTAGATAATAGAACCCTTTATTACGATGCCTATGGCTTCAGGGAGTCCATAAATTCCCTGAAAATAGTTGGCTAAGTTTCCTGTGTTTGTGAATTTTTCTGGGGAGAAGGTACATAGCTTTAGTTTAATTCTCAAGGGATATATATATAATCATGTACATACACTCACATATACTCATTTAATTCTTTATAAAACCCCTATAGAGTCGGTATTACTTGAGCCTCATTTTATAGGTGATAAACTGAGGCCTAGCAGAGGTAAATGACCTGTCCAGAGTCATATGTCAGGTGGTAGCACAGTCCATTCTGAAAGCCAGATTACCTATTTTCTAGGGTAGCAGTTGTTTCACTAAAAGCTAAGGGACCCAAACAAGACTGTGAACCCAAAACGTTACTCACTGAGAAACAAGATTGGAACTCAGAATTTCTAGCAGGTGCCTCAGCACGATGTGGGGGTGGGAGTAGGGGGTGGCCGTGTTTGCCTTTTATTTTTGTCTCCCTACTCTTCTTTTTCTGATGCACATGGATGTGTCTCCTGTTGATTATATTCTAGTCTAAAATTAAGCACCAAATCGTGCATTTCTTTTCTGAGACCCAACTGAAAAATGGAACATCATTTTCCATTATAAGTGGCCGAAAGAGGGTCTCTGTGGCCCTCCTTAAATGTAATCACATCTCTTGTCATCTCCAGCAAAACGCTGAATTTCATGGCATTCCACTAAGAACCACAGAGCACACCCCCGCGAGGGATGTGGGATCTTAGTTCCCCGATCAGGGATTGAACCCGTGCCACCTTCAGCGGAAGTCCCCATACCCCCTTTTAAAAATGTTTATTGTCTGCCCTTTCACCTAAGGTGTCATGCTGAACCACCAATCAAAGTGAAGGCGTGTCCTGACATTCTAGAGAAGTCTATCATATTTTGTCAAAAGTCACCTTGCTCAAATATAATCTTCATTCAAAAGGCCAACCTGAGTGGTCCTTCCGTCACTCTCTGAGGCTCAGCAGTGGTTCATCCCCCGGAAAGTCAGAAAAAAGCCAAATTCTTAGGACTCATGAAAAAATACTAGAGAAGAATGTTTGAACCTAAATGTCGCGTTACTTCTCCTTTGATGAACCTTAAAAGGTAGATGCTAATTTGAAGATTACTAATCTGTCAGATGATGGAAAATATATATATATAAAAATATATATTTAAAGTTAAACTTGGCAGTGGTGACTACCCAAAAACGCCATCACCAAACTAGCTATTCGTGTGCTATACTGTCTACAAGCTCTTTTTTTTTTTTTTTGCGGTACACGGGCCTCTCACTGCTGTGGACTCTCCCGTTGCGGAGCACAGGCTCCGGACGCGCAGGCTCAGCGGCCACGGCTCACGGGCCCAGCCACTCCGCGGCACGTGGGCTCCTCCCGGACCGGGGCACGAACCCGCGTCCCCTGCATCAGCAGGCGGACTCTCAACCACTGCGCCACCGGGGAAGCCCTGTCTACAAGCTCTTTCACATAAATTATTTCCAGGAGTCATATCAAAATATTTAACACCCAGCATGGTGTGCACCCGAGCCAATCAGAATAGACTTCAGCTGGCTGTACACAGCTGGCACAGCTGTGCCATGGAATCATCCCCGATGAATTCCAGCCCTGTTTAGTTCATTTGAGGTCCCCTGTTGGTACTGAACTGTTTTACCAATGGGTTTAAGAAGAAACTCAAAGGTGAGGAAACCCGAGCTCAGAGATGTTAAGAAGTGGCCTGGAGCAGGCAGCCGGTGGATGGTAGAGATAAGATTCAGATTCAGATTTTCTGACCCCTGCTCTCTCCTCTTCCCATGACACGTGACCAAAAATATTTCCAGGGAGACTAGGCTGCCTGGAGCCCATGCCACGTGGGACCATGAAGCTATTGGGGCCCCACAGGAAATGATCTATTTAGACGCGTTTTTAGAACCTGTGGGACAGGGGAACTCTGTTCTCGAGGTTTCTGTGGGGCCTGCGCCTCTCAGAACAGAGTGACCAGGGCCTGGGGCTGTGGCACCCACTTCACTGGAGTCCTTGAAGCCTCACAAGCAGAGATTTGACTTAGGCTAAAGGGAATGAAGCTGACTTGGATGAGGGGGATGAAGTTGATGTGAGACGATGGGACGGCGGGGGGAAGCCTGTGGATGGCATTTCCAAGCAGGGCTAAGCCTAACGAAACGATCTCAGCTCGCGCTACCGCCACCGTCGTCTGGTCGTGTGCTTCCCGGACAAGCCGTGCAGTTTGCGCCGTCAGTGTTCTGCATGGTCCACTGACAGGACATCACGCCGCTGAAAGAGGCAGCAGGGGCGGGAATGGAAACCAGCGTCCCGAGAACCCCTGGTGATAAAATCACTTGCAGACTCACCAGTATCTTCCATAATGATGAGACCCGGCCCGAGAAACGGCTCTGCCTCTGGTCCTCTCTGCACACCTTTCTGACTCTAGGGACCCACTGAGTGTGTGGACGGAGGCCTAGGAGGCCAGTGCGGGTGCTTGGGCATCTAGACGACTGGGATCTGAAAACCTTCCTGCTGTTGGCTCGTGATAGGAAGTTTGTCTGTCTGCCTAGCAGTGTCCAGTGCACAGTAAACGCTTGCTCAGGGAATGTCTGTTGATCGAGTGAGTGAGTGAATGAGTAACTGAAACAATGAATGAATGAGTCAGTGAATGAGTGAGTGAGGGAAGGAGTGAGTGGTGGGCGTGTGGTAAGGGGCAGGGGCGGGAACACCCAGACTTCAGTCAATTCCTGGGGCGCCCCCCCCCGAGCCCCCCCCACCCCACCCCCCGCTCAGGGAGAATGTACCAAACACGCCTTTGCTAAGGGCAGGTGAAGGGTTAACTGCGCAGGCACACCTGGGCACACCTCACCTCATTCACCTCTACCGCAAAATGAAGAACAACAGTACAGGAACCCTTAAGAGACCAAAACCTAACCCGGGGGCTCTGATTCCAGGCACAGGTCCCCTCCAGGACGATACGCCAGAGGGTTCCCTGCAGTTTCTCTGGGGATCCACCCTGAAGCTCCCCCGTCATGCTGTCCACTCAGCCTGCAAATCCCTTTCTCCTCCCTCACTGCTCTCCTAAACAGCCCACTTCCCCGCTGTCGCCCGAGGGGCCCTACCGGCCACGCTTCGTACCGCCCGCCTCCCCGGGCGTTGGACGGTGAGTTGGCCAGTGTCGGAGGAACCAGCGCCAGGCCTGACGGATGTTTGTTGATGAATAACAAAGGCACCGTGGCCAGTTAAGAGTTGCCCTTCGAGGGTTTAGGCCTTTACATTTGTAGTGACCCTCGGGACACAGCCCTGGGCTCTGGGGTGAGCAGTGGTGACATGCTCTCAGAGGCGCTGGAGGAGCAGGGCCACCAGACGTGTCTGAGGGGTCGAGCTTCCGAGCCTCCCGGTCTGCAGGTTGGCCGTTCACCAGGGAGGGGCATGCCCTCCCAGCCAGGAAGAGACAGCACTGGAAAATGGACCCGCCCCTCCTCTCCCTCCAAAGAACAGCACCACCAGGCCCACCTGCGTGGCCGTGTAGGACGGACACACCTCTAAACAGTCCCAAAGCTCAGAGTGTCCCAGTGTCGCCGGATGGCAAGAGAATCGGGCACGCTGGGGTCCTCCTGGGTTGTGTCCCCTGAGCCAGGGGCCTCATGATAAATCAACAGGAGCCCGGGGGCCATGAAAACACTTGGCTGTGGCGTAAACCACCAGCTAGTGGCAGATTATGGTACTTAATGGCAGCGCCGCGGAACAGACTTTGTCAATTCTTACTCTCTGGAGATCACAGCCCACCTGGCTACTACATGGCCAGCCGCGTAATAGGAAAGCACTCCAAGATTCCAAGAGACCAAAAGGCTCGTGACCGTTGTTTAGAAATGTAAATGGCCTTCAATTACGCCCGGAGAGGGAGACGCATCTAGGGGGAGGGAGGGGCAATCTGTAATCCCGTCTCAGGGTTGAATCCAAGGCACAGGGAGAATACAGACGGTTTAAAGATGCGGGCAAAGGTTCTCAGGGCGAAGGATGTCCATTTCCATCCAAGATTAAAATGCGGTTTGGGAAAACAATTACCTGCCTGGGATCCTGGGAAAGTAAAACTTCCTGGTTTCTCTGCCAGGAAGAGCGATTGTAAAACAAGGGCTGAGAATCGCACAAACAAGATTTTAGAATTTTATCCAAACAGCTGCAGTTCACCTTCGAGGAGCCCAGACTCACTTGGGTCCCGATGGATGTTGCGACACCGAATTCGAGGTCTCCCCAGCCTGCTGCCAAGAGCTGGCCCCATGGGACAAAGAGAGAACAGTTGCTCTCTTAATGGGAGCAGAAAACAAAACTCTCCCCCCACCCAACTCCCTGCTTTGTTGTGAAATTGTCACTGTGCCTTTGAGGAGAGATTAAAATCCGAGCCATGTCAAATTTAAAGGGCAGGTTCCCAGGCAGGGAAGGGAGAGGGTTTCAAGGGGGGAAAAAAAGCCAGTTGCATGTGAATTTATGGAGGATTTGGGAATCACAAAAGTCATGGGACTTGACTCAATTAAAACGAATGGAAAAGCACAAGCCCGTAATTTAAAAACAATACCAAAGTAAAGCAGCAGGGATATTCTGGCTTGCTCTGATCATTCTTGAGCCAGCTTGGGAACCTAGGAACAGGTTTCCTGAAGCACAGCATGGGTGCCGAGCAGCTGTTTTTACCTACTTTCCTGCACTTGACACACAAAGATTCTGCAATGGAGAGCGAGAATGAATGGTCCGCCAACCAAAGAACATTTCCTGAGAGCCAGGGAGGTGCTCAGCAAAGTTGCTGCATTGGGGAAAGAAAAAGTATTCTAGTTTTCAAGGCATGGGCAGAAAAGACTAGAGAGTTTGAGAGCAGCTATAGGAAAGCTGCCTGCTTTGACAGCCTTGCCAGATTCTCAGACACACAGGACACCTTAGCTTTCCAGAAGGCAGCCCTGGATGCCTCCAGAGCACCTGAGTCTCTCATCTGGTTCCACATCTTTGGAAGAGTCCACGCCGGCTCTCTATAGGAGCCCTTCCACACGTCCCCTCCTGGTGCCATTTGTAAAGGTGAGGAAAGATGGATGATGCCGGAGAAGTTCGAATCCCTAGCTTTGTTTCCCAGAGAACCACGTGTTGGGGTGTGGGAGGGAGAGCCCCCAACTCCACCTTAGGAAGGAAGCACATCTCAGCAAGGGGCCTGATTGTTTCCAGGTCTGAGTATTACCATTGGTCTTTGCATGGACATTGACATTGAAGAACTATTCCTTGACTACTCGAGTCCAGAGATTTTTTTTCAAGTTGGAGGATAATAAAAGTATCTAACTTATAGGTTAGAGTTCTTACGAAGATGAAATGAATGCTTATGAAGATGTGCGGTGCTTTGAATGGAACTCGGCACACAGTAGGTGTTCAGTAGATATTAAATTTCATTACCCTCGTGAGTGCCGTTTTTCTGACTGTTCATTCATTTAGCTTTCTGTTTTCTCATTCAACGAGATCTGTATTTTGACACATATCAAAAGGTATTTTTATGAATGTTTAATACCCCCTTCATTTATGAAAGAACTCCAGGATCTCCCCGTTAACTAAGTATATGGCAATCTATGCTATCTATCAATTAAGCACAATTTTTGACATGATTTTTAAAGCCTTACATTTCTGCAACATTCCTTCCTTCTTTTCCCATCTTCTCTCTCCCAAATCCTCTAAAGATACCCAGCAGGTATTTTATTAACCCCTGATAGACTACAGGAAATGAGTTTTAGTAGTAGGAAGATAAAGGTCATTTATAAAGTTGCTTTTCAAACACCAGCACCCTGGCCACGTCGCGAAGAGCAGGAAAGAGAGTGATTAAAATCCCGCCGGTAAAGCAGAAGCCCTTGGCGCCGCTAAGAATTCTTGTCCTTAAGCAAAAACTGCAGCAGGAATCCCTACCCCCCCACCTTCAAGAAATGGAAAATGAACCACTGGCCGCTCGCCTGTGAGACAGCGCAGCGCTTACTGCCCTGGTGCGGGGGTGGAGGCGGGCTGTCAGCCCACCCCATTGGGCTTAGTCTCCATGGTGTTTTCCACTTTCCCAGGCCGACCAGGAACACGTGAATGATTTGCTACCAGCCAGCCAAGTGGCCGGGCTGCTCTTGGTGAGAACTCTGCCTCGGAGAAGCAGCGGGGACCACAGAGGAGAGGAGGTAGGTCTCCCACCCATCCTCCATAGCCCCTCTTCTAGCTACGGGGCTCCATCACCAACACTCCACGCCCCTCCAGCTCCCAGGTCTTTGGTGCAGGGCCCCTACAGTAGCTGCTCCTATGAGCAGACACATCCTTCTTCCTATTATACTTACAACAAAAACAATAAGCAATAAATCCACTGAGGGTCCTTGTGGGCTCCCACGGACCGACACTCTCACAACACCCGTGGAAACTTGTCAGTGCACTGACCCTTTGATTCACTGTGGTCCAAGGGGCTCCTCATGACTTTAAAAATAAATATTAATGCTAAGAGGGTGCTTTGTTTCACTTTGCACTCTCAGAGCTGATGGTCCAAGGCTACGAATGAGACGCTTTCAGGGCCGTCAAGTACAAAAAGGGAGAGAGACAACTCATTCTTGCCTCTGCAGTCAGAAATGAAAAGGCTTTTGCCTTGTTTGGCGAGGGGTTACTAATTCGGAGGATGCCAGTTTTAGAGTCCATCTCAAGTTTGACTTGTAAATGAAAGGTGGAACTTCGCCAAGATTGCCCTGCTGTGCCTGCTTTTCTATGTAGGGGTGGGGCAGAGGTTCGCCAAAATCATTCGAAAGTTCAGGAAAGTAGGAGGGAGAGCAAACCAAGTAGAAGGTGGTGTGGCTCCGTCACAGAGCATCCCCGGCGCCTCCGTGTGATCCTTCTGTGTCCTCACTGCAGAGGGTGAGGACCCGGCTTTCCCTTTCAGAAAGGCTCCCCGGCTTTGGCTGTATCAGAATCACCCAGGGGGGCTGGTGAAAATACAGGTCCTTCTGTGAGCCTGGCCTCTATACTTTGAATTAGCGCTCCTAAACCAATTATTTCAGAACCGCTGCCTTTCAGGAGAGCAGAGAGAAATAACTGATGAGAAGAGTGGGTAAATTTTTATTGAAATATTAATAGACATTTCTTCCAATGCTTCTTGTTATGAAGCTACACTTGCCGAACGCCTGGCACGTGCCAACTTCACCACCGTTCCATCAAGCCCATCCCACAGCCCCGCAGGGAGGTTCAGGGGAGGCCCCTGTCCAGGCACACGCAGCTGGTAAATAGTTCGTCTGATGGCGAGACCAGACGCATTCGACCACAACTGGACTCCAGCACGGCCTCGGCTCCTCACATTCACGTCCTGGGGGCTGGGGTCTCGGCCGGCACACGGCCCTTTCGTGGCAAGCACCGGGAGCTTGCTGGCTAGGGACCACCTCTCTCCACCACACCTGGGCGACTAGTCCTTGGTTTCTTCTCAGCCCATCAGGGATGAGTGGGCTGGAAACAGAGCCTCACCAAAGCGTTAGGGGGCTTCTGCGACCCAGTGAGGTCGCGGTACTGCCGCGGAGAGCATGTCACCTCTCCAGCGCTCGGTGCAAAGCCTGGTGCACGCAGGTCACCGGTGACTGGGCAGATCCATGTCACACTGAATATCCATAGCGGGCTCCAACCCACTAGTTGCCACAGGCCAGGACATGCTGGGGAAGGATAAGAAACACGAGGCTGTCCACGTGGAGTCAGACCAGTTGGCAGATCAGAGTGCAGAAGGGGCAAGGGCCTGCCCTGAGAGCAAGCCACCAGGGAGAGCAGGGCAAGACCCCTCTGTCCATCCCTCTCCTTGGCTGTGGGCCAAGATCGAGGAGAGGAGAGCAGAGGTGGGGTGTCTGCTCCTCCAGGTTCCCCAGGTGAGGAAATCGGGCCTCCTGTAGGACCTGCTGCTGCGGGACCTGCCCCCGACCCCACGAGACTCAGCACTTTAGCTGAGCCACTGCCGCAAGGGGGGCGGGGGGCACACAGATGCTTAGAGACAGTGGGCTCGGGACAGCTGTTCCTCGTGAGAGACAGCTGCAGAGGGGGGCCCCCCTCGAGGCCGCCGCTCAGCTGTGCCCGCGGGTACCTCGGAAAGCTGAAGCTCTCATGCTTCTACATGAGAGGAGTTTCAAAGACATCAAGAACTAAGCCAGCTCTGAAAAAGGTGACCGAAGACGACGGGTGGCATCTGAATGGTGACATGTGCGGCAGGAGTTCAGAGGAAGGGAAAGTCGTGACGCCACCCTTTTTTTAGGAGGGTTGGGGGGCTTGAGCAAACGTGCCTGAGGACTCGATATGGACATCTGTAATCACACGGTTGGAAGAGGAAACATGTGCCTGGAGAGAATCCCTTTGCTCTCTTCTCCTTCCTATCTCTTGTGTACTTTAAGTGGTGTGACCGATTTTAGCAAGAATAACTGTACCCCTGTCTTCCTGCCCCACTATGTGCTGCACTGGAAGGCGGCTCTCCAAGGGGCACCAACACTCCATTCCACGGGGAAGAGAGCCTGCCCTGGGCCCCGGCCCTCAGATGTGCGCCGTCTCCAGGGCCACACAGGCATGCATACATGGCGGCCAGAACCGAGAAGTAAAGGCACTTTAAAGAAACCGAATGTACCCGATCCTGAAATCTTTGACTCCAACCCAGTGGGCGTTCGTAGGAGACGACTCTGCCAATAAGAACGGAGACTTGTCAGCTGCTGCTCAGTGAGCCAGGGCGGCCAACCTTGGTCATTTCCATGGCAGCCTTGGCCAACTAACCGAGGCAGTCTTAGGAGTCAGCACGCGACGTTATCTCGGTGGCATTATCTTCTTTGTTTTTCAATTTATTTATTTAATTTATTTATTTCTGCTGCGTTGGGTCTTCTTTGCTGCACACGGGTGTTCTCTAGTTGCGGTGCGCGGGCTTCTCACTGCAGTGGCTTCTCTTGTGGCGGAGCACGGGCTCTAGGCGCGTGGGCTCGGCGGTTGTGGCGCGCGAGCTCTAGAGCGCAGGCTCAGCAGTTGTGGCGCACGGGCTTAGTTCCTCCGCAGGATGTGGGATCTTCCCAGACCAGGGCTGGAACCCACGTCCCCTGCATTGGCAGGCAGACTCTTAACCACTGCACCACCAGGGAAGCCCTTGGTGCCATTATCTTGAAACCAACCCAGTTTCCTAACTTTCCTTGTTCAGATTCTTTGCTCACCAAGCTACCTCTGAAGCCTATCTGGCTTCCGAAGAAAACCTGCCCAGAGAGAGAGAGAGCCTGGGCTGGGGCAGGTAAGCACACGATGTCTCATTACAAATGAATACACCGGTCTTCTGGTTTGAACACCTGTCCAGTGGGCTGTTAATGGGAGTCGGTCCCTAAGAGACGAATCTGTCCTTGAGGAATGAACAAATCAGATCTTCGAGTTGCCAGGATGAAGCTCAGACCTTGGACTGTGCTGAATTCAGCCAGTAATGCCACCCCTGGGAGTCTCCTGGAGGTCACACTCTTAGTCTTCCCATGGTGACAGCCCAACAGATAGCTGAAAGGCTTCCATGGCTCCTTCTTGGATTACTACACTTTTTCTTGAGGGAAGACTGGATGTAGATTCAGAAATGGCCTGCATTTTACAGGGCGTGGATGCTGTGCATGATTTCTACAGAAGCAGTGAGCATCTGTTCTGCTTCTTAGGTCTATGGAAAACTTCACAGCTGATACAGATTCAGATCTATACTCCTTCAGCCATGTCTGACTCCGATATAATCAGACTGAAAGGCAGTCAGAAAGGTTGCCCAGAAGGAGTTATGAGAGATGCTTCCTCTCAAAGAACACAGGGTTTAGTTTGGGGAGATAGAAACTAAAAAGATCAAACATATGCAATGTCACAAATAAAGATATAGCTCAAACGGATAGAGGAGTGAGACAGAATCGGGTGGAGTTGAACTCAAAAGGCTTTCTGAAAGAGGTATTTCTAAGGAAAAGCAGCTTAGTGTCATGATAAAAAGGATGGGTCTTGAATCAAATAGACTTGGGTTCAAATGCTTGATGGCTTGTGACTTCATAAGGTACAGGCCAGGCTAAGCAGGGTGGCAACAAAGTGCCTGACACATGGGAAGTGCTCAAGGAATGGTCATTGAAAAATGTCCACACTGAAGGGAAAGGATGAGAAAAGACACGAGGATAGTTTACACTCTCTCCGCATCAGGCACTGCTCTAAACGCTTCGTTGTATTAGGTCATTTCACTTTCCCAACAACCGAGTGAGGTCAGTACTATTAGTAACCCCATTTATTGACAAGCAAAACAAGGCACAGAGAGGTTAAGTAACTTGCCCAAGGTCAACACAGCCAGGAAGTGACAGAGCTGGGCTTTGAATCCAGGCATCCTGGGCCCTGAGTTTGTAGTGTTAACCACTTTGTCTTTTTCCATTACTTATGCCACGCCGCTTCTCTTTGAACCAGATATATTACCAAACAAATTGTCAAAACAGCTTGGATTTTTTAGGATGAATATTTAAAATATTATAAATCCCTTGCTTGTAGGGGAGTGGTCGGTTGGAACAGTTTCTGCTGATCACTCAGGAATCTGTCCAGGACAGTGATGTGTACAGACTATTTTTGTCTCAGTTAATATACAGCATCATATAAACATTGGCTCAACCGAAGAGCCTGAACAATAAATTATCACTAGCCCAAGTGCTAAAATAGCACTTGATTTTCTCTCTGCCTGAGCATGCTATCTATTTATACTTTGCTTACTTCTGTGGAGTTCAAAGTGCTTTATACACATCTCATCATAGCCATACTTATGTCGACTTACTGTCTTTATTATGCACATGTGAGTAATGTACCCTACAATGCTTAGTGTTTACTACAGGAGTCTCAGTTTCCAACTAGGTTTTTTTTTAATCTAAGGGAACTACTGACTCTCTTTAATTTATAATTAGTGGACATTTGTTGTCTATTAAAAGAATAGCATTTTACTGTTTCTCTTTTAGCTAACTTCATCTTGTATATGATATGACCATTCTGTCCCTGAATATTAATTGTATATTATTTTTTATCATTTCTTTACAATTCCACTTATGGCTGACCTTGAACCAGAATAGATCTGTCAGTTTAAAGCTGTAATACAATTGCCTCTTTTTCTCAGCTGACTTTCTGAAGAATGTATACACACACACACACACACACACACACACACACACATATTCTTATCTTTTCAGGCTAATTGGTGCACTGGCACACATGCATTTTCAAATTTGATCTTCACTCTTTCAGTTTTCATATTCATGGGCAAAAAAACAAATTTAGGTGTTGAAATAGAATAGGGAAAAGAACTCCAAAGAATGATTTCCTTGAATTGCTGGAGAGTAGATGAGAGCCCAAACAATGGCATATATAAACTGGGAAACCAGGCTTATGCAGTGTCAGGAGTTAATGCAACTCAAGGTTTAGAAGCATGCCTTAGCGCTGGACGCAGGAAGAGAAATGAAGGAAGAATTGTCATTTGACGTTTCCATCAGTGACAAAGCAAGCCCAAACGCATAGCCTAAGGCTGGGGTATTCTGTTTTCTTTTGTCCTCTGCTCCAGTGATTATCCATCTTCATTACTGAAAACAGAAACTCCAGCCTTAAGCATTTCCCTGTTTTTACAAGAAGGATATTATACCAACAGTCCCTTTTCAAGAATCGGCAGTTACCGTTTCATTCTACACAAGTCCCTCAAGTTTTCTCCTTGACCGAGTACGTCATCTGCCAATGTGAATTTAGGAAGACGTAAGAGTCATAAATACACTGTCAATAACGATGTTGTAGGAGTTTTTAGAAAAAAAAGTAAATGATTCCATGCATGTTTTTGTACCCTAGTCACACTGATATGATATGAGCCTTTAACAAGGTCAAGGGCCTAATCTGTAGTCAATAACCTCATTCAAAAGAGAAGGTCAGACACTTGGAGACACAGCTGCACAGATACACCGAGTTCTCTGGGAGAACCTCTGGGCTTCTACACATTCTGATCTCTCTGCCTAGATAACTGGGCGCCTCTATTATTTCTCTTTCAGGACTCAGAATCATTATCATTTCCTCTAAATGATAAGCCTTTCCTAAAACTGGGTCAGATGCCCATTTTATGGACAGAGCCCCTATGCCAATCCCACTTATCTTACTGGGTTGAAAATGCCAGGATCACCTTCAGATAAAGACCAGATCTCAGGCAAGAGTTGAAGGAAAGAATGGATGAGAGCCAACAGAAAAGCAAGAAGGGAGATGGGGGCTCACTGGTATTGTTACTGCTACATGGCCACCCTGGGTGAACCCTATGGAACTGTGGAAATCTCTAGAAGCAAAACCAGGCCAAGCCTAAAACTAGTTCAACTAATAAAAATTACACTACTTGAATGTTTTCAAAAGCAGATTTCGCTCTTGCATTTTTCTTTGTTCTTTATTTCAAGAACATAAACAATGGTATGGCATTCCCATCTGAATCAGGTCCAACCCTGAAGGCTGGAGTGGTTCTCAGATGGCACAGTGCACTGGGCCCCGAAAACCCCGGGTTGGTTCACACTGTGGAAATATCAGCAGAATCAAATAGGCTTGGGAAGTTTCCAACAGCTTCGTAAGCATATGTTCCAAGTGCAGACAAATGTGAAGCGCAGAAGTAATAGTTAATAACAAGGATCAGTGGAATGTGCTAGAAAGCAAGAATAAGGACAAACAATTGAAGCATGTTTTCTGTTCTTTTTTTTTTTTCAAAATTATCTGTTTCAACGGCAAAACAGACTCTCTGAAAAATTAATTCACCAGTGCCACACATCAGGCAGAAGGACGTATGGAACTAGCATGGTCTTTGGAGTTAGACCCCGTTTGACTGCTAGGTCCCAAACTTCCCGGCTCCAACTTCCCGGCAAGTTACTTAAGTTGGTAGAGCCTCTGCTTCCTCATCATCTTTCAGAATTTTGTGAGGTCTAGAGAAAATGTAAGTACAAGTGTTTGGCACATAGGTGGGCATTCGATAAGTAACGACCAGCGTGATCACCACCACTTCCTCCACCGTCAGAGAAACAGTCACAGCATCATTCTGGGAATTACGAAAGACCCTAAGCTGCACTGAAGTTTAACTGTGTGTGTGACATGCGTAAAGGTCTGAATAAGCAAATTAGAAGGCAAACTAGAAAATCCTTAATGAACATAAAAGAGCAAACTTTTAAGTAATTTAATAGTACCCATTTTACTATAAATAGATGTATATCAACTAATCTTAATTTGTATTGATTTGTCATAATTATTCATTGTAACTCATAGTACTCATAACTATTAAATTATACTATAATAACAACAATATACTGTATATCCTTCCAGAAAATGTTATGGGTATACATGCATATATACATGTATCTATTTTTTTTCCTCATGTATGAGATCAAATGCTCTATAGAGACTTCAACTTTTCCGCTGTACAGTAACTGGGCATCTTTCTATGTGACTTCATGTCTGTCGATCACGTTTTCAACAGCCGAATTTTAGTTCATAGACACAATTTACCATCATTTAGCCAGTCCCCTACACAGATATTTTTCTTTTCTCCCCCCAGTTTGCTTGTTGGTTTTTTAGCTTTTGCTGCAAAAACAAAATAAATAACGCCACAATGGATGTCCTTACACATATGCAGGAAAACCTCCTAGAAGTGTAATTGGTGAGTCCAAGGGTGCGTAAACTTAGTATTTTCAAAATTAAGGTCAAATTACCCTCCAAAAAATTTATAAGACTCTACCCTTCCTTTAAAAGCATGAAAAAAAAAAACAACAACAAGAAACCTAGACTTTTTCACACTTGCCTAATTCTCTCTCTTGTCCCAGAGATGAAGGTACAATCTGAAATCATAATATTAACTGATTTCACTATTTACCCTTAAATTCATGATAGTTCCTTGCAGTTCTCATCTGCAGATGCTTCATTTTTTAAAATGCAAATAATGCCAGCGGTCCTCGCTCAGGCAAATAAAGTTCCTCCAGCCAAGAAGGAGGTGTGGGAAGAGCTCTCCGACACCCAGCAGAAAAAAACAACAATTAACCAAACGAATCACAGATAAACGTGTCCAACTTAACTTTGCACTGACTGAGGGTTCCTCTGTGTGTTCAACTCAGCACTAAATACTTTACATACATTATCTCACTTTAGGGTCTGTGTATTTGTGAGTATTTATAAGCCCAATAAAAGCCTCACAGATTGCCTGATGAAACCTGGGAAAATAAGAACTGTCCTTCACCTCTGGCCAACAGCAGTGATGATTCAAAGCTCCCCACCGCCCCTTCCTCTGCCCCATCCCTCCCCCAAGGAAATGCAAGTGCTATTTCCAACCAGCAGTAACAGGCCAGTCTTCTCTCAGCCCCAAATCCCTAGCAACGGCCACGTCCAACATAACTGATGTGTTTCTCGATGGCCCCAAGGCTTGGGGAAACCCTCAAATATCTTCTGAATCATTCAAAGAGATATACATGTGTCTGCTGTAGTTTGGGGTTAGGTGTGTTTTATTGTATTAAATTCTGTAAAAACTAGTCATAAAGAAGTGGTCTAGGTTAAACAGAGGGTTGACTTAACCAGAACACCTCACTCTTCTAGCTAATGCGAGCATTTACTGTACTTCAGACAAACTGGAATTTACCATATTACTCACCCCTGATCTCACCATCAAAAGTTCTCATTCTTTTCTTTACCATCAAACTGAGCAAAAGAATAGATGCCCACAGCATCCCACCCACCCTGCCAACCAGGCTAAAAAATTTGAAAAAGAGCTATTTCCCATCATTCCCTGCAGTCAGAACATCCCAAGTAACTTTGTTAAATCCGCCCTTGATAAAGATCTCCCAGTTAACCACTGAGATTAGAGTAATTAAGTCACTGGTTTCGATGCAAAGCTTGACTAAATGACTTTATGCCACAGTATATAGTCTCTGTGATTTGCTAATATAAACGTAGCCCCTCATTTATTATTTTTTTAATTTTCTAAAAGTTTTGCAAAAGTCAGATTTTTGAAACTCAATCTACATTTCCTCCCCAAATTAATAAGGTTACACCTCCAAGCACAAAGACATGTTCCATAAAGTATCAGAAGCCAGACACCAACAGTATTGTGAGAGTTAAGTCTCTACTCACCGGAGACCACATCTCATTTTTCAGAAAGCAGGACTACAACCCCTGTACTATCCCTTCCCCCTGCAAGGGAAGAAGGCCTCCTCCCAGCCCCCTTTCTGAAGGTTAAGACCCTGGTGATGGTTTCCAAGCTCTGGAAACCATGGGGATGTCCCAGCAAATGAAACCACTTTAAGAATCTGTCTTTTAGTAGCTATAAATCCCCTTGGTAGGTCTATGATAGGCCTATCTTTGACTGTATCCCACTTTCTAGCCAGAAAAATGTTCATGAGGTTCCAGGATATTCAGGAACTTATCATTTGTATTCAACAGTGTCACCACTAACTTACTCAAAATGAAAAGGTGCTTTTTGTGTGTGTGAAATCCATCAAAGTCTATTTGAGCATCTGAAGCAGGTTTCAGGGAAATCACTCACTGTGGGTATCCGTGCAGAGCAGCTGCTTACAGAAGACGTGAAACCCGTCCTGAAGTCCAGGATAAGCCCTCAAGTTTCCTGATGCGTTAAGTGGAGATTCTGAAATCAGTGCCAGGGAGTAAGGTTTTAGGATAGTTAGTTTGCAAAGCGTAAAAGAGCAGTGTGTTTGGATCCCCTTAGGACAGGCTGTTGTATATGACTGACTCATCTCTGACTAGTCAGAAGGAGCTAAATGTTGAGGTGAGTATGAAATTTTGAAAAAAAAGGACCTGGCTTTTCTTTCTTTCGCATTATTTAAAAAATAACCTAAAACAGCCACTATGGAGAACAGCATGGAGGTTCCTTAAAAAACTAAAACTAGAGCTACCGTATGGATCCAGCAATCCCACTCCTGGGCATATATCCGGAGAAAACCATAATTTGAAAAGATATATGCACAACGTTCACTGCAGCGCTATTTATGATAGTCGAGACATGGAAGCAACCTAAATGTCCATCGACAGATGAATAGATAAAGAAGATGTGGTACATATATACAATGGAATATTACTCAGCCATAAAAAAAAGAATGAAATAATGCCATTTGCCGTGACATGGATGGACCTAGAGATGGTCATACTGAGTGACATAAGTCAGACAGAACAGGACAAATACCGTACGATGTCGCTTTTATGTAGGATCTAAAAAAATGGTACACGTGAACTTATTTACAAAACAGAAATAGAGTTACAGATGCAGAAAACAATCTTATGGTTACGGGGGAGGGGGGTAAAGAGGGGAAGGATACATTGGAAGATTGGGATTGACATACACACACTGCTAGATATAAAATAGTTGACTACTAAGGCCCTGCTGTAGAGCACAGGGAACTCTACTCAATACTCTGTAATGACCTCTATGGGAAAAGAGTCTAAAAAAGAGTGGATATCTGTATATGTATAACTGATTCACTGCGCTGTACAGCAGAAAGTAACACAACGTTGTAAATCAACTCTACTCCAGTAAAAAACTCCTAAAAACATAGCTTGTGACATTTAAGTCACCTACAGTTTGAGCACCCCCTTCCTTCACCCGACAGCTGTTCAACCAACTACTATGTGCCGCTGCCCTGGGTGCTGGGAGGTGTTGTAGAGAATAAGACACGCATGGTCCCTGGTTTCAAGGGGGGACCATGAAATCAGCTGAAAGCATAAACATGCCAGGCACTGACTGTATAGTATGAAAATATCCAGAAGATGAAAGTAGGGTGATAGGAGTGGGTGGTCAGGGCGAGCTTCTCTGAGGATGTGACTTTTAAACAGGGACTTGAAAGGCCAGAAGGAGCGGTCCCAGGACAATTAGGAGGACTAGAATCCCAGCCAAAGTCACAGGTAGCAAAGGCCCTAAGAGGTGAGCTTGCTGTGTTACGGATCAGGCATCAGCCCACGTGGCTCACGAGCCGTGGGCCTGAGAGTTGTGAAGGGGTCAGGTGGTGAAACACTTTGTAAACCTGGACGAGGAGTTTGAGGATTGCCGTAAGCGTGACGGGAAGTATTGGGGGTGATCAGAGGAACTGGAAAAAAAAAAAAAAAAAAAAAAAACTCTTCTTCTGCAAGGACTCCAAACTAGAGAGACGACCAGAGACAGTGGGGAGAGGGGGCAGCTGAAGAGCCCCTGTCTCTGGATACCCCTCCCCCGATCAATGAGAAGCACCGAGGGCAGCTGGGTTCCTGGGATGACATCAGCCTGTGACACCACGGCCACAGCACAGGCCAGGACACCAACCCTTGTCTGGTCGAGACCGAAGTCAGCAAAAGACCTTCCCCCTGCCGCTGCTCCAACTTCCTCTCGCTCCTCCCCAGAAATACGGCCCCGGTCTCCTCTCTGTGTTGAGACACACAGAAGGATTTGGGTCCCCAAGCACTAGCAGATCCCATACTTCTGTTAACTACTTCTGGGGACAAAAATATCTCTGAAATCCTTAATGCGTTTCATCAAAGAAAGAAGGTTCATCAATTCTGCAGCGATACATAAACATGTTTCACGATACGAAGAAGAAAACTCCCAAGCATCAGCCACCCACGATGAAGGTCCCAATCAACCATTAAAGACTTATTCTTAGCAGTCAACCACTACGTTCTGAGCCAAATGCAAGGTCATGTGTTATCTGAGAAGCACGTGTCATTGTGGTCATCAAACAGCTAACCTGGGGTGAGGTGTTCTAGGGAAGATGCTTGTTATGAAAGGAGAGGGTATTACAGTGATTACTGCTATTCAGAAACTTAAATAAATGGACATAGATGGAGCATGGACTTAATAACTAAATTTCAAATATGTCAAACGAGTCCAGTGAAATAACATTACTAGATATCTATTATTAACATGGGCAAAAAATGTGCCCTAAGGTTTTTCAACCTATCTTTCCATGATAGTGCGGTGGCCAGACATCAAATGCATGGTTCTAAAATGATAGGATCACATCTAGCATGTTAGTGAGAAGACCAGTGCAGATTTGTTTCCTTACTGGCCTGACCCTGAGTAAGATAGATGACATTCCTAAACCTTGGTTCCTCATCTGTAAAAAATAAAGATAATCATATCCATCTTTCACATGTTGTTATGATGATTATATGAGATAAAGTACCCAACACAGCACACGGCAAAGTTGCAGATACCCAATTACTGTCAGTTCACTGTTTCTTCAGTGTGCTGCTTCTATGGTAATCCACATTTTTAGCAAGCTAAGAGTTCTAGTCTGGGGGGCACATTTATTAACACCATCCAATGGCATTTAAGCAAAAGGGCTGGAATTTTTCTCTGTTCAGAGCTGTATCTTCAACACCCAGAAGAAGGCTTGCCTTAAGGTACGTGCTCAATAAATAGTCACTGAATGAACGAATGAATGAATGAGAGGTTACAGTGACACAAGGTTAAATTTAAAGGTCAGTTATCTTAATAGCTGAATTGTCTTGTATGTTTTTGATGGAAGAGATGTATTCTGAAAGTGCATTCAGACAATCAGCTTATAAATGCAGCCTTCTTACAAGTGATCCAAATCATCTGTTGAAGAGAACAGTTGTTCAACTATCTATTGTGATACTTCAACCTCAAATCAATGGGAAAAGTCTGCTCCCAAGGGCTCCCAGATCAGCAGGTCAGTGATTCCCCAGGAAAGTGGGAACCACCATATATAAATGGCCTTGAACTCAACTTCCAGGTAGCTGAGGGTCAGCCTGAGGGTGCCCACAAGGCCACCTCTCCTGTCATCGCCTCTCCAGGGCTGGGGCTGCCCCCACATCACAGTGGTTGGGAATTGACCAGCGTGAGTCCCGAACAGAAGAAAACGTCATACTGGGGAAGAGAAACCTACCTGGGTCGGAGAGCTGGGGATAAGGAGCTGGGTCTGCCACCAGCGAGCTGTGTGGCTCAGGGTGAGTTGTTTAATATTTGGTCAGGCAGGCCTTGGTTTCATCGAGTTCAAATGATCAACACTGGCCTATTTTATGTCTGGAAGTTCAAAAGCCCCATGCCTGGACTAGGGCAGCCCGGCCGGGATCCATCCACATGGCCTGGCTGTTGTGAAAAATTACATGCACAGAAACCACAGATGATAATAGAGGAGCAAATAAGGAAGAAAAAGTCACTCCTTCACCCTCTTTTCAAGAACTACTGCTCACAGTTGCTCACATCTGGCGCGCCTCAACGGTAATCATTTGCAAGGTTCAAAAACACTGAACCTTGAAAGTGAAATAAGGAGCTTTATCTTCAAAAGGAAAATTAAAGACCTGGAGCAGACCCCTTGGGACCTTTTTATTATACCTGGATAATGGCAGGTATTATTACTCTATCCAGCAGTATGTTTTTATGAATAGGCTAACACATATGCTTAGGCTGTAAAATCGTGCTTTAGGTTATAACATGTTGATTCAGATACACAATAAAATACTGTTTGTATGGTGGATTTTTAATGAAAAGTCTAAAAACACACCTATTTAACAAACCTCTATTTTTTTTAGATCCGGCCTAAAAAAGCCTGCTTAAAAAAAAAAAAAAATCTAACTATGGGTGGTCTCACACCTAGAAGTGGTACAAGAATCCTTTGTCAGATCATGTGTCTTAATTATTGGTATGGAAAAAGTGGTCACCGTAATTATAAGCCAGGGAAAGTAAAGAGTTTAAAAAATTCTGTGCAGGAGGGGAGTAATACTTCGTTAGCATTCAATAAAACTGTAATTTAACCAGCTTTTAGGTCTGTAATAATCAGCTTTAAAATTACAGCACTTGACAATTCTCTACGTTACCTTTCGGCCATTTGTCGAAGTGTCTTACTTCCTCCACAAAAGTTATGCTCCATGAAAACCCCCAGAACTACCTCTACTCCACTGCCCACCAGACCTGGTACACGGCTTGTTTTTTATGTTCAATGAACCTCAAAGAATGTTTCAGGAACAACCTCAGGAAAATCAGGCGAGAAATAATTCAGGGTACGAGGAAATCAATGCGTGACTTGTTTAGAAGCTATTCTCTTAGGCTTCAAGATATTTCAAATATATATTTTCAAATATATCCTTCAGTTATGGAAAAAGTTCATTTGTGCAGATTTTGAAATGAGTTTTAGGCGAGAAAAGTCAATAATAATTATTAATGAAGGAGGAGGGGGAAAGTTTAGTTGTGTAACTTAGTCATTTGGTTCCTAAAGAAAGGCATCATTAGGGGTTGAAATACACATACTGGAGGAAGAGATATAATGTGGTCGTTTCTCCCTCTATATATGGTCTTTTGGGGCCTTCAAATGAAATGATCAAAGTCAAGTGAGCCTATGGAAAATTAATCAGAGCTGAGCATTTCGTACTGTTAAGATGCTTAGTTAACTCAGGCAGCAAGAAAGAATCACATGGGCCTTTATCACACGGGGTAAAATACAAACGCCCTTCCAGAAGGCTGGGGTACAGATGAACCTGAAGCATCATAGCTATGACTTCCCCGTGCCTTGGATTTCCTGTATTTCTTGGATTTCTTAATTCCACGTTGCACCAACTTTTCTTCTTAATCATTTATATATATATATATATATGATATATATATATATAACATATATATATAATCCCATTTTTTTAGCATCTAACCTCTATCTCCCAGACTGCACCTCACAACGAGAAGTGGCCAAGAACAATTCTTCAGATCTATCCCTTGTTTTGATTTCTTAGAATAGGAAACAGGATGAGGATGTCAAACCAGGTGGGAAAAAGTAACGTCTTCCTGAAGCAGGTAAGAAGATGATGGCTTGGTGACACGTGGCTGCCGAATTCATAAGGGTTGAAACAGACCTGAACGCGCTCCTAAGTGCCTGGCTTCTTCCAAGGATGCTGCAGTGACCGAGAGCTCGGCCTTCAGAGTCCACCCTGGGCTCAAAGCCCCAGGCTGGCCCCTCGGAGCCGTGCCATCGGCCACAGACCATTCACTTTCTCTGAGCTTCGGTCCCCCCGTCTGAAAACGAGGAAAATGCCCGTACCTGCCTGCGGTTCTCGGGACTCCGATAGTGCAAGGCAAGCCCCTAGCACTGCGAGTATCATGTGATGAGAACTCAGGACCTGGGAGCCCTTGTGGTACCACCGCCTGCGGCAATCGGGCAGGATGCATTGGGAAGCCAAACTATTGCCAAACTTTCTGTGAAATTCCTAGCGGGGGGCGGGGGGTTGGGGGCTGCCTCAGAGGGACACTGCCTGGGAGCTGACAATCACTGCTAGGGTTGGCCTTTGCAACCTCACGTCTGGGAAGCGAGGGTAACGACAGGAACAGCGATGGAGAGAGAGGAGGGAGGAAAGCGTCCATAAGATAATGTCACGTTCAAGCTCTCATCCTCATCCTTCTCCCATCACCACCACATATTTTAAGTTCAAATGAAAGCCATTCATTACCGGGCAGATATGGAGAGGTGGGATGTGTAGGCAGTGAGACAGCATCTTTCGTTGGCAAATGGGGGCAGGGGTTGGAAAAGGAACACAAACAAGCGAGAAACTCAAGCTAAACTGGCCTGTCTGCCTCAGCCTGGGGTGGGAATTTCTCCATGGAAAATTTCTGTGTTTTTAATATTGGGTCATAAGGTAGATTTTATTTGAGCGTTTCAGATTATTTGGTCTTTATTTTGTAAGAAAGTAGCTGTGTTTGCTTTCACAACAAAGTGAAGTAGTTTCAGTTAGAGGAAAAGAGAACAGTGATGCTGAAGGAAGGTTTAGCCTGAAAATCCTAGGTACTTGCGTCCACGTCAACACACACAGACACACAGACAGCCAGACACACGGACACACAAACACACACAGACACACACAGACAGCCAGACACACGGACACACAAACACACACAGACACACACAGACAGCCAGACACACGGACAGACACACAGATACACAAACACACACAGACAGACACAGACAGCCAGACACACGGACACACAGACACACACAGACAGCCAGACACACGGACACACAAACATTCAGAGACACACGGACAGACACACAGATACACAAACACACAGAGACACACACAGACAGCCAGACACACGGGCACACAAACATTCAGAGACACACAGACACACAGATACACAAACACACACAGACAGACACACGGATACACAAACACACAGAGACACACACAGACAGCCAGACACACGGGCACACAAACATTCAGAGACACACGGACAGATACACAAACACACACAGACAGACACACGGATACACAAACACACAGAGACACACACAGACAGGCACACGGGCACACAAACGAGACACACAGAGCAGCACACAGACATACATATACACACAAACACAGACATACACAGAGACTCACAGAGATACATGGACACACATACACACCAAGACAGAGACGCATACAGACACACACACACACACACATACATACGGATAGATGCACACAGACACACACACACACACACGCACATGGCTAGCTGGGCTCGTCCCACCTACCCCGTGCTGCGGGCGGTGGCGTCTTATCTCCTCTCCCCTTTTTATCAAGAAAACCCTGACATCTGCAACCACACAAGGGGTAAATATGGTAGTAAGAACCAAAACCAAAACAGTAACAACAAAACAACACCCTCCCACCACAAAAAAAGCATCTTTCAAGCAAGCAGGCAGGTCTGCAAGGAAATTTTCAAAGACCGTTTCAAGATCTTTACTGCTCGGGAAGTACACATCTCACTGTTTTCAAACATGTTCCTGTTTTGTTTGTTTGGGTTTATTTTTGCCTTCGTTCTGCAGGAAGCCTCACAGATATGGCAGGGTGATTTAATGCGGCACAAGCCTCGCCTCCCTAATTCTTAGAACGTAGATAGATACCACTACCGGTATTCTAGAGTCACACAGCCTCTCACACGAAATCTAGCGAAGTAGAAGCCACGTTTCGTTGGAATCCCTACTTTTAGTTATTCACAGGTTTTTCTTTATGACACAGGAAACCAAATATGAGTTAGTGTTGCAGATATTGATAAATGGGCTTCTACAATGTTCTCAACGGCTGGCAGAACAATACCTGATTCACAGCCAAAAACGGGAGATAACGACTTACCCCTCGTGGGGGAAAGTTAGTCTGGTCACTCTTTTGTCAGGTGTCAGAATTTATTCATGACGACAGATTCTGGCAGATGCCTCTGTGAAGGCACCTGTGAAGGTTTCTCCCTGCCATCTCAGACACTCAAAAGCCAAAGATGATAGAAAATTGACAGTGCACCACGTGATGGAAGAAAAACCAAGCTTTGAAGGAAGGGGTGGCGTTCGCCTGAATGTCTGAATCCGCAGAGCCCTAAGCCCCATCGAGCAGGGGTTTGGAACAAGTCAGGCACCTTCTGCTTGAAGTGGGCAGTGAGCCTGCCGCACTGCGGAGGAATCAAGTGCAAGATCGGGGCCTCTTCCTAGAGACTCTGCTCCTCCTGCTACACTGATATCCAGTTCACTACAGTGCACCAAGACAACGCTCAGCCTGAGGCTGAATTTTCCCCACCAGGCTATCTGCACCTTGAGCGGATAACGAACCACCCTAAGAAAAGTCCATTTTTTTCATCTAACACTGACATGTGAGACTTTCTACAAGATGGTCAAAACGTCTTGAAAGCCAGATTCCTGAAGATCTTTCAAAAGACACTAACCAGTTATATGCCCAGGAGTGGGATCTGGAGAAAAACATGGTTCGAAAGGATACATGCACCCCAGTGTTCACTGCAGTGCTGTATACAATTAGCGAAGGCATAGGAGCAGCCTCAATGTCCACTGACAGATGAATGGATAAAGAAGATGTGGTACGTATATACAATGCAATATTATTCAACCATTAAAAGAATGAAATAATGCCATTTGCAGCAACACGGATGGACCTGGAGATTATCACACTAAGTGAAATAAGTATGATGGAGACGGAGAAAGACAAATATAGGATATCACTTATATGTGGAATCTAAAAAACATAATACAACTGAACTTATTTACAAAACAGAAATAGACTCACAGACATAGGGAACAAACTTATGGTTACCAGGTGGAAATGGTAGGGGGGAGGGATAGATTGGGAGTTTGGGATTGACATGTACACACTGCTATATTTTAAATAACCAGCAAGGACCTACGTCCCTGTGTATAGCACAGGGAACTCTGCTCAATATTCTGTAATAACCTAAATGGGAAATAATTGGAAAAAGAACAGATACGTGTATATGTACAACTGAATCACTTTGCTGTACACCTGAAACTAACACAACACTATTAATCAACTACGCTCCAATATAAAATTTTTAAAAACCACAAAACAAAAACAAAAGACACGAACCAATTCATCCTTATAAACCCCCCTTTTCCCACCACCCCCGACAGGATGTACCTGCTGGAGTGATCTCTACAGTCAACAGACGTTTAAGTGAATTAAGTGGATCATTTTATGTGGCTTGAATGCATGAGTAACTTTTAAGTACGTTTCTTTTAAAAGGAAATTCATTCACTCATCCCTTCCCTTAACTTTCGTTAGAACGTTGGCAGCACAGTCCGCAACTTTACTAAGATTTAGAAGACCTGGCTCTACCAGGCAAGCAACCCCAGGCCATTTACCTAAACCTCTGTGCGCCTCAGTTTACTTGTCTCTAAAACGGGGAGCCTGGGCAAGGTGGTTTCCAAGGTTACTTTGAACCGTAGCATTTGGGGGGTCCACGTGTACGTGGAGTCTCCTCTATAACAGACACGCCGGTGGGCACAACGAGGGAGCAAACGTGCAAAGACACGGTCCCGACACATCCTGTTTACGGTGTCACTGCTTGGCTGTATTTCCAAACTTCCGTCAGAGGTTCCGTCGACTTGGGATCAAATTTCTTTCTTCCTTTAAGTGTATGCCTCTCTTTGATGTGTAGAGACTCTTCGTCAGACAGGGCCCCCTCCTGTTTGCACAGGCGTGGCCTAAGCATCCTTCCGCTCACCTGCGTATCACAGTTCCGCAGGTGTTTTCCTGGCACCCGGCACCAGCAGGAGTTCTCTCGACAACGATGACGACCTCGGCCTGAGCTGCCATGTTTTCGGGAATTCTAGAATGTGGGGTGGGCTCCTGGTCCATGCGGCGTGCCCTGCTCCCCGATGTGGATCCTTCCTCCTCTCTCCCGCCTCAAGAACAAACGTCCTGGCCCGCGGCCTGAAGCCCCGGGACGAGAGACCTGGGTTACAAGCTGTGCATGTCGGACCTGTCATCATCCAGGCTCCGGCAAACAGGCTGCCCTTGGGCAGAGCAGCTTTGCTCATGAATCAAGCTTCAGGGAAGTGGGTGGTTTGTATGTGGGGCCCACTTTGCCGTGACCAAGCCCCTATGAGAACGTCTGAGTGTGAATGAAAAAAAAAAAAACCAACCCTCAACAGTCTACTTTCCATGTCTGCTGCAGGAGGGCCAAGACAAGGTTTTATTTAAAAATAACTCCCTCCTCTTTCCTGAAGGCTGAAAGCAAGCACACGAGCTTAAAAAGAATTCCTCTTTCAAGATCTACTAGTGACTCAGATCAGGAAACGCAGCTCTCAACGTAACGATGTCACATGCAGAACAGGAGAAAACTTGAGGGATGTCTCCCAAGCATTCAGAACTTAGAAATGACCTATTTCTAATTTCTCAAAAAGAGCCTCCTGATAAGACATCTCATGTGATTGGGATGTATTAATGTGACAATCAACAAGTAGAGCAAATGAGTGTCATTTGAGGCTACGCTAAGACATGACACAAGTCCCTACAGAAAGAGAGGTAGTTCATGGGAAGAGGTCAAGTTTCTTGTCACAGGGCTGGATACCTATCCTGGCTATAACCTGCTACTGGGGCAAGTCATGTAACTTCTCTGAGTCTTAAAAAAGAAAAGAAATATAAATATATATGTATGTTATACCTACACACACATGATATATTGATATACATATATAGGGGCCAATTATACTTTCAACGCATAGAATTGTGAGAACTAAGTGAGACACTATAAGCAAACCGTTTCTGTACTGTAAACACAACAGAAATGTAAAGCAGTATTATAATAATAGACATATTCATTCAAATAGATGTTACTCTATTCAGAATTATTTGATATGTAGTCTAGCTTTTGTCCTTTTTCTTCTTTTAGGAATGAGTTTCTAATTAATGCAGTTTATACGTATTTCCTATCTGAACTCTTCACATTTTCAAAGCTCCTACACAAGTGACAGAAGAATACAAGTTTAAAATAACCAGAGAAATAACAGCACAGAAATAGAATAGAGCGACGATTTAAAAAGCATTTACCCTTTGCCGCAGCAACACTCTGGTAACGTACCCTGCTCACGTATGAACTGACTGATGAACGACATTATCTGTTAAGGCATCATCTGCAGTACCAAACAATTGGAAATAACCAGGTGCCCATCACTAGGGGTGGTTAATTAAACACGTGGAGGAGATAGTTACATAATGACCTCCAACAAATCCCTCCTCCTGGTGTTCACTCCCTTGGGTAGATCCTTCCACAACTGACGCTGGGCTGGGCCTGTGACCTGCTTAGGTAATGGAACATCAGCAAACACGTACAAGCAGAGTCTTTCATAAGCCCTTTATTATTGGGACATAATCCCTCTCTGCTTTTGGAATCCGGTCACCATGGGAAGAAGCCTGGACTAGTCTCCTGGAGGAGACACCTAATCCAGCCGGTGGTGGAATCTACCACCGACATGGGGATGAAGCCGTCCTGGACCATCTAGGCCCAGCCAAACTCCCAGATGACCTCATCCATATGAGTAAATCCATGAAAAACCAGAAGGAAAAACCACCACTCAGCTGACCCCAGTCCAAACAGCCCACCAAAGAATTGTGAATAAATAAAACCATTGTTTTCATTTAAGCCACTAAGTTCTGGAGCAGCTTGTCATGCAGTGACAGATAATGAATACCACCATGATATTCCCCAACCAGTGAAATACTACGAAGGTAGTAGCCTACCCATGAAGAAAGAAAAAGGATGCACTGACGTGCTACAGTCTCCAAGATACAGAGATAAATTAACAGGCCAAGTGAAGAACAAGGCTGCCTTTTATGTAGGAAAAAGGAAAAATTTAAATACATATGTATATATACTTATTTTGCATGAAGAGACACTGGATATGTACTCAAGAAATTAACATACATAACTACCTGTTGTCAAGGGAGTTAGGGGGTAGTGAACTGGGGTAGATGGGGACTCGGTGGGAGTGAAAATCATCAATAAAAATGTTTCTAAATTGTTTCAGTATACGAACCATGTGAATCTATTACCTACTCAGAAATAATATTTTTTAAAAAGTAAAACATCAGGGACTTCCCTGGTGGCGCAGTGGTTAAGAATCCGCCTGCCAATGCATGGGACACGGGTTCGAGCCCTGGTCCGGGAGGATCCCACATGCCGCGGAGCAACTTAAGCCCGTGTGCCACAACTGCTGAGCCCGCATGCCACAACTACTGAAGACCACGCCCCTAGAGCCCGTGCTGCACAACAAGAGAAGCCACCGCAATGGGAAGCCCGCACACCGAAATGAAGAGTAGCCCCCGCTCGCCCCAACTAGAGAAGGCTTGCGGGCAGCAACGAAGACCCAACGCAGCCAAAAATAAATAAATAAATAAATTTATTTTTAAAAAAGGTAAAAAATCAGACTAATCCAAGATAGAAATGACAAAGGTTGAAAAAGTAGAATTTCAAATTGATTATTATAATTCTACCATGATGTCATCCCTTACCACAGCCTTCCTCTGAACCAGAATAATCCTCTCTTTGTAATACATAAGGTGAATTGTTAATACAGGTTATCTTCCCTGCTACATTGTAAGTGCCTTGAGAGTAGGAATCAGGTCTCATGCATTTTTGTTTCTTCTGAAACTGGCAAGCACCGTGCAGGGCACAGAGTAAGTGCTCCATAAATGGTTGTTGAGTCAAAGAAATAGATAACGTTGCTGACATCACCAAAGGTCTCCGTCGTTAATGCTGGTGAGTTCTCGAACATCTTCAGCCTAACTTCTCCCATCCATACACACGCTCCACCCACCATCTTTGAAGAATATGATGAGTATCCATCATATTTGGGGTTGGCTTCTCTCATCAACTTACTCTGAACTACGGGGCAGGGTATACACAAAAGCTAAATTTGAATGCCACGAAAGGAAGAAAAGCAAAAGAAACTCCCCCATTTAGAAAGAAAACAACACCACCCATAGAGGAAGTCTAGAAAAAGAAAGATCTTTTATTATTTCTCATCAGTAACAAATTTCACTTCTGTGGTTGAGTAAGCAGCAGCCTGCAGCCAACTAACTCTGCAAAGCCACCCAAGCGGTCCAGATAAGCGGGGCTGTGGGAATGTGGGGCCAGAAGGTCTTCTTCCCCATCCTCAGGCCTCCGGAGAAGTCGGTGCTCAGGCCACTGTGAAGAGGTGGCCTGTTCCGACCATAGCATTTCCAGGAAAGAGGAGGCCACGGCTTTCTCCGTCACTCGTTTCGGGGCTTGACAATTCTCCCTGGAAATCGGCACTTACTTTGAACCTGTGACTCTCCTCCTGTCCCCTCCCCTCTGCCTCTTCTGTTACGGTTTGCTGTCCCCGGGTCTGACCTAATGAAAACTTAACCTCTTGGAGGAGGAGGTCTGGGTCGCCTCACCTCCATCCTTGCGTCCAGATGTGCTCGTCACAGCCACTCCCAACCCCCGGGCGTCCTGGACTGCACCCTCCAGCAGCATCCCGCGGGGACCCTGGCGCTGTCTGTGCTCTTCGAACACAAGCCAAGATAAGAATAACACGGGCAATACGAGGCTGACAGTCCCGGGCTGAGCAGTAAAGGACACGCATAGTTGGTGTGTATACCACTGTGTCAAGAGAGCCAGGGCAGCCAAATCTTCCCCCCTGTAGGTTCTCACCATCTCTGTTTCTCTCATACCAAAGAATTCCAATTCCTGAACTGCTCTCTCTGACTTCATCTCCCAACTGGTGGGTCCATTTCACTGTCGTCTGCCATGTTGCATTTCCCCCACAGCTACGGCAATGGGGACTCTGTCGCTGCGGGGATCATCCTTCGGAGGTTCCACAGGTAAAGAAGGTCAGAACGCTGAGGCCGACAAACTAAAAGGCAGCTATGCTTTCGCCACAGGAGATCAACAAGCACAGTTGCTTCTGTGCCTGCCGAGTGCAAGGAGGTGAGTGAGATGCTGTCAGAGGCAGAAAAGAGTAAGACATCATCTCTGCCACTTAACAAGAGGAACGCTGGTAAGATGGCATTTAAAGAAAGGAATGTTGGCTTGGATGCCGAGAGCTCACTGACGGGTCAGGCAGCTGTGCGGCCATCAGGACCGGGTAGGACGGAGGCAGTGAAAATGGCAAAAGAGGAAAGAATCAACGAGCGGGTCAGAGGAAGCCTGAACGCGGATTCCTGGGTGCAGAGGAGAAATGTATGACGGAGGATGCTTTCCAGATTTCAGGTCTGGAAAAAAAAAAGGAAGCCTATGCCACTCCTGACAGAGGCAGAGAGAGCTCATGGGGAGTGGGTTGTCCTGAGGACCCAGTGAATTGGGGAGAAAACAAGAGGAAATAGAACACTCAACTTCAGATGAGACACTCGGACTGGGGATATAGTTTTATGATGGAAGCCATGAGAATAAAAGCCTTGTGGAGGAGCGAAGGCACAGGAGAGGAGAAAAAGGGACGGGCTCGGGGATCTCTCCGCAGGCTCAGCGTTAGGACGGAAGCAGCAGAGGCGGAGGCGGGGCCGCTCTCAACCATCGCTGAAGACGTCCCGCAAGTGGGCGTGGTTCTGCGCCCCCCCCCCCGCCCCCCCCGCCGCCTTAGGTGCTCCATGAATGCTTCATAACTGTTTGGAGAGGGAAAGGGAAATGCAGTGGTCAGAAAAGCGGGAAGAAAACCAGCAACGGATCCAAGTCACATCAGTCAAAGGAGAAGAATAACTCAAAGATGGTCAAGGGCTAATGCTGCGTGGAGAATTACATGATTTTCTGAAAACCCAAGGGCACACCAAGGGTTCCAGGCTGCCTGGTCCCCCAGCGCGCTGGGTGAGTGAGTCCGTCACCGGGAGCTCCTGCCTTCACCATAAAGTCTGCACAGACTCCCCCAGGGTGGCGCTGCCTTACCTGGCATTAAAAAAAAAAAAAAAAAAATCCCTGGGATTTATAATATTTTCAATTTAATTTCTGTGCTGTTTCAGTTTTGACGGTGAGATGTGGAAACATCGAATAAAAGTCTGAAAGGAAACTTGGGACGTTCAGGCTTGCATCGATTCCACTGACGCCGGTTACTCTAACCTTGACTTTGAAAAGAGAAAAACCGGCATGGGAATTACCTTTAAAAAAAAAAAAAAAGGCGAGTCTTCAAAGATGCTGGCAGTTGATTTCACATCCGAGGGAAGGTACTTGATTAGAGGGACTCTTAACAAGAAGAATTGAAGACCTAAGTAAATATTCCCCATCTGCTCCTGGGCCTGCCACCTGGCCCTTATCCTGTCTGCTCTGCTGATAGGTTTCAACCGACCAATTCTGTTTTATTTGTGCAAGTCGAGAAGCCACCTGTCGTGGAATAGACTCACGCATTAAACAAAGTGAACATTTCTTATTTCCGTGCTTCCCATATGATTTTTTTTTTTTTTTTAAACACAAAGCACTCCCTTTCACCTTGAGCAGATTTAAGAAATGCTGACTCCAAAGAACAGGTACAAACAAGGCAATCTTTTGTTTATGAAGATTGTTAACAACCCACTTGTAGAAGGACTCCTCCTGTCCCCAACACTGGTGGATCAATCCATCCACACTTTTTAGCTCATTTCCCTGGTTGTTACGTGTGAAAGTGGAGCAAAAAGGTTTTAAAGGGGGCGTGGTATATTTGTGCTAAAAACAGGCACCACACAAATCCAGAGATGGGAGCCGAAAAGAAATTCCAGGTGTAGGGAACAGTGTAAGAGCAAAGCGAGAAGAAGGGAGGTGCACGGTGTTTGGGGGACTGTACGTCAGGATGGAGGGGATGCAGGGAAGGGTATTGGGTTGAGGACTTGCAGCCACGAAGGCTGGGAGAGAGGGGGATTCTTCGTGGAGAGCCTTTAACGGTCAAGCTGAGGAAGGCTGGCCTCTTCCAGAGAACTGGGCACCAGCGGAAGGTCTGAGCCAGGGAACAGGAAGGTCCCAGTGGTGCCTGGCTGCCACCCAGGAGAGGGAGGGGAACCTAAAGTGCTGTGGGAACAGCATCGGAGCTAAAACCGCAGGGACCCCCTGATTCCATAAGCCCCTGGTCTCACCGGTGGCCAGAGTCTGGTGGCTTTGGGTCTCCTGGAATTAGTGTCAGTTCAGTGCCCATGCCCAGCAGTCCTCAAAAGGTCTAGTGTTTCCTTTTCCCCAATACGCCGTCACCCTGGTGAAAGGCTATAGGCCCCTTTGGGGAAAGCTGGGAGAAAGATTAAGAGTATAAACGTGGGGCAGCGTAGCAGGGTGCTTCCTCAAGGGGAACCAGCCTCCCCTTCATTCAAGGGGCCCTGGGTCTGTAAACTGGCCCAAGTCTGGGAATTGACTGAGGGGCCGTGACTTTCGGTTTTTATGATTCAAGTTTGACTTACGTTCACTTGACCTAGAACTGTTCTGCTTACACAGATCAAGTAAGAATTTAGTAGCCTGTCCGTGGATTTCACAGCTAGCAACACCCTGAGGACAGAGTTGGAAGGGGAGGAAATGAGGTGGGAGGGTTTGGGTGTGGAAGAAAGAGAGAAGGTGGAACCGAACTTGGCTGAGACGTGGGACCAGGATGAGGTGCTCCCGTGACCAGAGACTGACAACGTCAGGGCGAGGGGGCAGGTGGGGGGAGGAAGAGGCCGAGCTGGGCTGGAAATGGTGGATCATCCAGTGGACGCGACCAGCAGAGAGTCGGATGTATGGGATGGAAGCGGGAGGACTGTCGGGTCGGGAGGTAGGGGTTTTGGAACCATCTGCATACAAGCAGAAAGGGTGGGCGGGAGGAGACGTGATATGAGGGAGGGAGAGAGCAGAAGGTCTGCACCAGGCCGCAGGTCGGCTTCACCCGAGTAGGAGGAGAAAGAAAAGCCGGGGAGCTGGTCAGATGGGCTGCTCGGCGAGACGGGAGGAAGACTGAGGCTTGTGCAACAGAAGCGAGAAAGTCTAGTGTTTCAAGAGGGATGTTTCCTGGGGTTCCAACTGCTGCAGAAACGTAAAGCAGCATGGCTCTGGATGTCCTCAGAAATCGGTAATCCCCTTGTAAGACAGCTGTTTCAGGGGAGCGATGGGAACAGAAGACCCACTGGAGAGGCGGGAGGGGCGGCGGGAAGGAGGAGCTGGGGGTGAGGGACTGGAGTTAGAGGTGGACAGCTTTTAAGAAGCTTCAAGACACGGGGAGGAGAAATTATTGTAGAAATTATTGTAGCAGCAGAGTTAAAGGTAATTTTTTCCAGGATTTGGATGCCCTAAGTACACTTGCGGACAGTGAAGGGGAGATGGGGAAGGTTCTGGAAGGCTGGGGAGCCCTGGAAGGGCCTGGACTATTGACCAGAGGACAGATGTGAGTGTACAGAAGGTCCTTCACGAAGGCCTCGGGGCTCACCCTCTGGTTATAACCTTGGTGGTAGGGGAGGGGTGCAGTGTGGACTCAGGCCCCCAGGAAGAACAGTCTTTTATTTATTTTTTTTTTTTACAAAATAGTGAATGCAAAATTAGCATTGAGTCTTTATTATCTTATCGCTGGCTTCAAATTTCATTCCTGTGTTAACACTTTCCCAGTGTGTTTGGTTAAAACTTCCTTAGTTTGTAACATTCTCACCAGAAAGGAGTTTCCAGCAGCAATTCCGGGAGCAAATGTGTTCCCCTAAGTGCATATTGCTCTTTTGTGAATGAGACACAAAGAACTTGAACTTCTAACTAATGAAAGATACTGGATTAACAGATAATATGTTATCTGGGTATGAGTTCAGTCATATGTCTCAGAACGAGCTTATCTTGCCCTGAAGCCTTCTGTTTTCCTCAGTTCATTTTTGTCCCTGCCATTCAGACCGGGTGGCAGGTTCTTATTTCTTGCCATTCATTTCTGCAGGACTCCTCTGAATCAATCCAGTTGCTTCGTGCTGAGCTCGACTTTGAAGGCTGGGCCCTTGCCTGTCACTCCTTGTAACCCACGAGCTCCATCCTCACTCGTGATCTGAGTGTTCCCTGACCCAGTTCTGAATCTCCGGCCCTTCTCTTTACTTCTCTCCACCTCGCCCCAAATACCAAGTCGTAGGCTCAAGCGTTGCTCTGTCTCAGCATGTCTGCCGTCCCGCTGTGGGCTGCTTCCTCTGCATCCTTCCAGAGCCTCAGAAAACTTCCTCTTGAGTGGCTGCTCCTGTTCTCCCCACCCAAACCTTCCTCTTCTGGTTTTCTGAGCCCACGGGAGTCTCTGTGGGTGGCATCCTTTATTTCCAGTTTTAAGCCAACTCTGCTTTTTAAGTGGTCACCTTAATCCTTCGCTGAAATTCTCTTTGGTGGAACACTGTAGTTTTGGCAACCCCTTACTGCCTACATTTTAGGGAGTGGGGCCTGATTTTAGTCCTTCAGACACATACAGTGAAATCGGCACCTGACAATAAGAGATGTTGCTGACAGGCATAGTCTTCTTCTCCTGAATGTAAAATATCATGGCACTTTGCGTTACTCGAACTTAGCTGCAATCTCTGGCTCTCCCTGGCTAAGGACGCCCTTGCCAACACAGCAGAGCCACGCCGAGCAAAGGCCCTTCTACGAGGCACCAGAGGGAAGCTCTTACATCATGAGAATCAGGGGACAGACGATCTCTGATTCGCCTGGTCCTTGCACAGGTTTTATCAGAAATGTAGCCAGTTTGCTCTGGGGGTGGGGGATTTTAATGACTGTGAGAGTAGAACACTGCATTTCTAGCTGCTCTCTATTGTTACAGGAAACTTCTAAGTGGCCCTAAAAATACTGAATTTAATAGTTTTGAAAATTCCGAGTTTCTCCAACGGAAAGGAGGAAAGGGAAGGAAGTTACGATGCTTTCAGGGGGCACGTGAATTAGGGTGTCCCATTTTAGAGATTAGAAAACCAAGGCTCGACAGTGAGTCTCATAGTGCTAAGTAGCCACAAGCCACAACTGGGACCCAGGTTATCTCAGGTCTGAATTCCAAGCCTTATCAAATATAGGTTACTACCTTTACAAAAAGGATGAAAAAGTGTGGAAAGGAATTGCAGGAAGGGGGAGTGGGAGAGAGAAAGAACATCTAGAAAATTCAAACTTGTTAAGACACATGTCCCTTAATTTATACATTGCTCTTGATTAAGACTCAGTGACCTGAATTCTTACACACAGTGAAAGGGAAAAGCAGGTAAACAGAATCAGGCTCACTGAATATGTTACTCTCCCTCCCCAAACTATAAAGGTTGGTTTCAGATTCTCAAATAAAACTGTATGTAAAAACAGTAAAACAGGCAAATCACTCACTCTTGCAGCCAGTTGCAGTGACTTGGGTGCTTTTCTTGACAAATATTCAAATGTCACACACCAGCATCATGTGCTCAATACTATTTCAGTCAATATGACTTGTGTTAAAGTCACCTGAATTGGGGGATTGTTTGATCTTAGTATCACTGACAGGGTCTCACACAACAGCCCTCACTGCTAACAAGCTCAAAAGAAAGACTTTAGTTTAGGAAACCAGCATTTTCTTAGAAAAGGTTGGTGGGGGAAGCAGTTCTCAGTAAAAGATAAACCACAGACCTACTGCATTCAGCCTAATTGTACATATTAAACCACACACACACATACACACACACTCACACAAACCTACACTATCAAAATAATGTTTAGGCTCTGTCTAATCCACAAAGGTGAGTAAATTCAGAATTAAGACGTTAAAACCAGAATCCTACTCAAGACTTTCCCCGACATTGAGACTGTACTGAAGAATGATGGAACTGGCTTCTAGATCACCTCGTTTGTTCTCCATGCAACTCTAATAACCCACATTAATCCAGAGGTTCTTTTCTTGGTGGGACACCAAGAGCCAACATTCTGTTGCAGAACAGGCTGGTCAGAATTCTCTAGGAGACAGAATCTATTTCTACCTCAAAGTACAGGGAAGCCTCAGGCTCTCAGGGACTCAAGGTCCCAAAATGATGTTAGATAAAAAAAATTAAAGGAGGGGGGAGCTGGGAGAAACCTTTCTGTCAGGTGGAGAGCCTATCAACAGAAAAATTAGGGATGGAAACAGCTAACACAGGCCAGTGACCTTGAGGTTATATCAAAAATGATATGGGGGGGGGGCTTGCTGGCCTCAAAGTGCCATCTCAACGGCAGGCATTGGCTGCAAATGCCAAGCCTCTTTGTGGGAAAGTGAGAGGGACCGAAAGGAAAAGAAGAAGAAAAGCAAAAAGGACAACAGAAGTGGCAGCAGACCTTGGCAACCAGGATAAGAGTAGAAAGCACCAGACAGTCCAGACTTAGAGGAAGACAGGCAGTGGGGAGGGAAGAGAGGGGTTGCTGTACCTGCTCTCCTCTTGGAGGTACAGCAAACGGCCCCGCTCAGGAGATGGCCTGTAGGATCCAACCCACCCACTGCTTGCGGACCTCTAACACCACATGGACAGTTATTTTTAAAGCACTGGAAATGTAAACCATGTTACAGGAACTCTTACTCAGATCCCACCTTGCCATACATCCATGTACTTTTTTTTTTAAAGATTATTTTGATGTGGACCATTTTAAAGTCTTTATTGAATTTGTTATAATATTGCTTCTGTTTTATGTTTTGGTTTCTTGGCCCCAAGGCATGTGGGATCCTAGCTCCCAGACCAGGGATCAAACCCACAACCCCTGCACTGGAAGGCAAAGTCTTAACCACTGGACTGCCTGCCTTTCCATCTGCGTATTTTGAATGCAAAGGTTCAGAAGTTGTGTGTGATGTGTTTCACCTTTTGAATTCTTCCAAAAACTGTAAAGAAAAAATTAAAACCAAGAGGGAAATTTCTAGCTGCCATGCTAACCAAATGTTGTCAGGTTAAAAAAAAAAAAAAATCATCCTAAACATAAAATAACACTTCAGGCCATAAGATTCATTTCCATAAATATTTCTTCCCCAGAACCCAATTCTAGAAAACCATAATCTCCTCTTAATGAATTCTCTAATGTGTATTACTGTGATGGTCTTATTGTGGCCCCATGTTTGTCTTGAAGTTTGGGACTCCAAAGGGACCCTGTCCCCCCATCCTTCCCGGCAATTTAGGGGCACTTTTCCTTGGTGGTGACAATGTCACAGCCACATGGAAGGATGCAAAAAAAAGGTACTTCATGCACTGCTGGTGGAAACAGAAATTGCTATACCATTTAGCAAGCAATCTGGAAATATCTATCCAAATTCAAAAATACCATCATTGATGAAGTCATCTCATGCCCATATGACCACAGCACTATTTGGAGCAAAATCATTCAATAGGTTGTGCCATGGTCAACTAAGGAATAGTATGCAGCCATGAAAAAGAAAGAACAGAGGAATTTCAACAATGTATCCTGTGAAGTGAGAAAAAAACAAGATGCAGAGAGGGACATATGATATGATCTGATTTTTATAAGGTATTGACCAAAATCACATGTTTCTGTGCCTATCCATCTATCTACCTAAATGTCTGATATAATTATATGAGCGAAATGGAGAGAGGCACAGAAGGGTACACACAAGGCTGATAACACTGGCAACACGGGGGAGAGGGATTCGGGTGGAAGGAAGGAAGGGAGTGGGAGGAAAGAAATAAGTGAAAATGAAAGAAGGTAGCAACCATAAAAACCACATGGATGCCACCATCTCATTTATAGGAAATCGTGTGTGTGTGCTCAGGCACACGTCTGTAAACAGAAGATGATGAGATAGTCTGCAAAATGTCAATGGTTTTTATTTCAGGGTGTTGAGATGTTTTTAAATATAATTTTTACTTTACTCCTTATATATATTTTGAAAAATATTTACAACCACCTGTATTGTTTATAGAATCAGAAGAATTCATTGAGAGAGAAATATAAAAAGTCCCACGCAAGGCAATACAGGTCCCCAGAGAGGAAGCAACTAGAGAGAGAAGGCTGCAACGTCAAGTTGGGACCAGACTGGGAAGGCTCTCAGTAACAGGAAAGACAAAAGAACAACGTGTAGGCTGTGTACCAACATAGTAACAACGGGCTGCTGTTTTGGTGGTAGATTATGAGTAATTCTTTTTCTTCTTTTTGCTATTCTCTATTTTCCGGATTTTCTGCAAAAACCATATTTTGCTTTTGTAATCAGAACCAAAAAATGTATTATTTAAAAAATTATGCCATGAGGGCCTCCCTGGTGGCGCAGTGGTTGGGAGCCCGCCTGCCGATGCAGGGGACGCGGGTTCGTGCCCCGGTCCGGGAAGATCCCACGTGCCGCGCAGCGGCTGGGCCCGTGAGCCATGGCCGCTGAGCCTGCGCGTCCGGAGCCTGTGCTCCGCAACGGGAGAGGCCACAACAGTGAGAGGCCCGCGTACCGCAAAAAAAAAAAAAAAAAAAAATTATGCCATGAAAGTTTTTAAGTGGGAAGGGTCACTTAATGATTAATGATGAGTGATGTTTTAGGATATTATGCAGTGGTCCCCAAAGACAGAGATTAAAAGCCATTTACGAAGGAGTAGTATCAGTGAGAGTTGATAATGGCCCCCAATCAAGAGGAAATAGCGGACATGGAAAGGTACATAGTGGGCCTCAGATGTTTTTTAAATAAAGGGATGAATAAGTGAAACATTGATGAAGAAGAACCGCTAACCTCAGCGGCCCTTTGTAAAGTTTATATGGATGCCCGCAAAAACACAGCCAGATGTCCGTCGGCTGATTTAATCCAAAATTACAGAGGGCTGTAATCGTACAGAGAGACCAGCCCATGGTGAATATCACGTCCCTAAGTGCAGCCACATCTCGCAAGCCATGTCAAAGACAGGTACAACACCCAAGGGAAAAGACCAAAGTGGCAGAAACCATAGGCGATAAAGAGAAATTATGGGATGCGATGATGTAAAAAGCTTTCCTCCACCCAAAAAAGACAAGTCATTGACAAGCACTGCATGCAACAAACACTGGAATGTTGTAGATCACATAAAAATATTCCCAGGTAACTTCTGGCTTGCATTCATTTTATACTATAGCCAACTTTAAAAGTTTCTGACCAGTGTTAGGAGAAATTAATTTAAAGTTTTTTATCCAATTGTGGTTTGCTTTCTTCTAAAAGTTGGCACATTCTGAGAACTCCCCTTCATTCGAAGTATTCAGGAAGAGGATGGGTGGCACCGTGTTTGAGAGGGTGGCGGTAGAAGGCTTCCAAAGGACTTCCCAGCTTCAAGAGTCTCTGAGTCAGGAGGAGACATCATGCCAACTGCCAGATTTGGTGCCTTCTCTCTCTCAGATGCTCCAATTGAGGCCGTTTGCTAAATAAGCCACGTTTATGTTTTCCTGGCATTCCTGAAGCAGATGTAATATAACTGAAGGCAAACAATTTTTAGTAACGCCAATTCATGCACTGCCATCTAATCACCACGTAACCATGAAGCTAAAATGTTTACCCAATATCAAAGACCGAGCCAAAGAAACCAAAAGGCATTTTGTAAGACAAAGTACTGGCCGGTACTTCCCATAAAAGGATTTATGGAGGGTTATCCTGAAATGGCTCCAGAGGAAAAGTCGACGTGACTTGGTTTCTAATCACACAGAGGATCGCCCTGCTGTTTTTCCAAATGGTCAGAAAAAAACTGGGGAGGGATTGGACAGGTTGCCACAGAGAACCAGGGTCCTCCCGATAAGAGTTTCGGGGCGGGCGCGTCAGAAAGTAAGCCAGAGCCCAGCCGCCCCCCGGAGGGCACCGCCCCCTGCCGCCCATCGCTGACCCAGGGCACCTCTCCACCCGCGACCACCTCTGATGGTAATGGGCATCCTTCCCGTTCTCCGCGCGGGTGCTGTGTTCCCCTCCGCCTTCCTGCCTTCTCGGCGGCCCCTCCCTGGGTCTCAGCGTGGCGGGCTCTTCATCACCCCGCAGCCCTCTCTTCCTCCAAGTCTCGCTCAAAGCCCGCCTCTCCCCAGTCTGATACCAACCAATTCGGGTCTTTCCTCCTATCTGAGTCCCCTCCTGGTTTGTGTGCTCAATTAACGTGAAATAGTTGGCAACATTTTTTAATGGGAAGGGCCCCAGTGCATGACTCCCATTGGATCTCCTAAAACCCTAAATATCCCACAGAGCGGAGAGAGGAAGAACTTTCTCCCCTCCTTTCCTTCCTTCCCTCCTTCTTTCCGTGTAGTGTTTATCCAACATCTATTTCATGCAAAGCACCTTTCACGGTTTCTTCAGGTACTATTTCACATACTCTCCTCACAAACCTCCCTAGAAATCAAGAGCACCCTCCCAGCCCAGCTCTGCTCTTCTCCAGCTTTCCACAGTCTTGTCCTCGGGTCACCATCCTCTCTTGGTGACCCGAGTCCCTTGGCGTCCTGTTTGGTTCTTCTTTCCTCCTCAACCCTACATCCGACCAACTGCCAATTCTCTGTCTCCTATCTGCCTCCTCCTTTTTTATTCCCCCACCTTGATATCTCTCCTGAACACCAAAGCCTCTTCATTACTGGTCTCCCCGCAGCCGGGTTACCATTCTAACTCACGAGTTGCTTGATATCACTGCACGAATCCACAACTTTATGTAATTCCTGTTGTCTGCATGATATAACCCGAGTGCCCTAGTTTGACATTAAAGGACATCCCAGCTATTAACACGTAGCTTCCGGACACACAGGGCTTCTTCTGATTCTCCACACAGGCCAAGCAACTGGACTCGTACAGGTTTTTTGTTCGTGCCATTCCTGCTCTGTGAAATGGCCTTCACCCAACTCTGTCCTCGGGTAAACTCCTACTTTTCAAACCTAGCTCACGTGCCACCTGCCTACCCCAGGTCAAAAGTGATTGTTCTTTCTCCTGCACTTTCTTAGACTTCGTGGTTTACAGCTCCAAGGCTGCCTCTAGATATAAAATCCTGGAGGAAAGAGATAGTATCTGTTTGTCTTTGCATTCCAACACCGTGGCCCAACCACAACAGGACCCCCTCAGCACACGCAGGAACGGCGTTATCAGCACTAGGAAGTGAGTTTACTAGCCTCCACTGTCCTCCAAGTGTTCCTCGGAATTTCAAGCTAACAAACACTTATGAAATACCTACTCTATACAGAGCACTCTGGCAGGAGCTGCAGAAACAAGCCAGCTAGTGAGCCATGGTGTTTGTAATGTGTCTTTTTAAAGACCTACCTCACCTATTAGGCTAAGCCACCGAATACACCATTTTATATATATATATATATATATATATATATAAAATGAATAATATTATTCATTATATGAATAATATTATAATAATATAATGTATAATATAATATATAATATAAATATATAATATAATATAATAATAATGTCTTCATTATATGAAGACATTTCCAGTCTTGAGGGTCAACAGCCATTCATAACCCTTCCCTCTATCACTGGATGTACTAGAGGTAAGATCCTATGTTTCAAAAGTACCCAAGAAAACAAGGCTCAGAGCTCTCAAAATCGGGGCTGTTTTTTTTTTTTCCAGGACAGAGAATGGGTTGATATGGAAAATAAAGGCATTTGTCTCTTAGCAGTACTAATTCTCAAACCCATCATTTACTTTAACTTCAGTTATAACAAGCACTTAAGGCCAGGAAATTATCTGAGAAAACGTGAACGTCTGGGAAAACTAAACATTCTCTTACCTGTGAAGTCACGCTGGTGGAGGAAAGCTCTTGCAAGGGATGATTTTTTTTTTTTATTTGATGACTGGTATTTTGATAGCAGCTGTGCAAAGTTTTCTGAAGAGCTAAGGTGATCTATGACATAAGGTGACCATATGTCCCTGCTTGTCAGGAAGAGTCCCGGTTTACACCTGTTGTCCCTGCAAAATTATTAATAGTGCCTCTCCCTTCACTCTCGTAACTGTCCCCATTTGAATGATAAATTATATGACATTCTATCTAGAAGTGTACTGTCAGACCACAGCGGCCTGTCCATACAAGGTAAGACAGTTTGCTCAAATTCACCAGAGAGCTGATGCCAAGAAAAGGGGCAGAATCCAGGCTTCCTGACACCAAACCCAGGCTCTATCTCAGGGAACATATTTCCTCTAAGTTGTTTCCTCATCAATTAATCACGAAAATCACTTTGGGAAATGGTAAAGATACATAAGCATGGCTTCTGCAAACTAGCACTTAAAATTTAGTTGAGGAGACAAAGCACATACACATTCGATAATTAAACAGGGTCAGACAGATTCGTAATCTGGTGCCAATGATATGGTTCAAATGACAATTTCAAAAGGAGTTAGAGAAGGGAAAAAATCCTCGATGGGATGCAGGGAAGGTTTCTGGGAGATGATGGAACCTGAACGGGGTCCTAAAAGGGGGGAAAAAGGTATTTTTCTTTGAAAAAAACAAAAGACAAAATTGGGAGAGGAATAAATCACTTAAATGATTCTATAAGCTCTATTACTTTATAGTCCAGAAGATTTTAAAATGACAAAACCAACGCAAATGGCCTATGTGTCCTTCCCAAAATCTCACCATGGTTTAAGGCACAGCCATCATCAGACCGGGGTGTCTTGCAAGCAGACACGTGCTGGCTGCTAGATGACAGTACTCCTCCCTGTGACGTGGTGAGAAAAAAGCAGCCACCTTGACTTCTACCCTCAGCTTTTTCACTAACTGGCCATGTGTCTGTGGGCAAGTGGTTTCATCAGTTTTGAGCCTCAGTTTCCTTAAATAAAATGCTAGGGTTGGATGAAGCGATCCCTAAGAACCTTTCAATCTCTGGCCCTTTACAGTCAATCCCAGGTTTTAGTTTAGTTTAATGAATCTATTTATTTATTCTAGACTTAGCTCAATAGTGGATGTTGAGCTATTTCCAGCAAAATGGCAAACTTTGGGCTGATCCTATGGGTTCCTTTCCACTACAAAGATACGAAATTCTCAAGAAAAATCACAACGCTATGCCTAGAAGGAAAGAAGAAAGGGAGAAAAGCACAGGCTCCAGGAACGAAGAAAAATTGAAGCCAGAGCTTTCACAAAAGTTGACTCCAAGGGAGTCCAAGGGAGTTTCAGACCTCCACAAATGCCCTTGGGGGGTCCAGGGATAGTGATTAGATTCTGATGTCCATGAAGAGACGTGGCCTTGGTCCTGCATAAGGTGGAGGGAGGGAGGCAGGACGGAGCCCTTTTCATAAATCTTAAAGTCACCCGTCCGTGAAAAAGGGACCAAAACACTGCCTGCTGGACTCAAGATGAAGAGCAGACAATTGCCTTATATCCAGAGCTTAGGGAGCCTCTGAGAAATCAAAACCCTAAACACAAACCACATTCAGTTGTAGGATCAGAATTTACATTATCTGCATGTGGGGGGGGGGGACAAGCAATGACTATAAACACAATTCCAGGACCATCGAAATGCCTTTGATCATCATAATAAACAAATATGGGAACCACTACATAGGGACGATTTCACAACTCAGGACTTACACAAGGTTCCCATAGAAAGAAATCTCTATGAAGATGAACTTGACAACACACACACACACACACACACACACACACACACACACACACACACACATAAGGGAATTAACTACCACGAGGGACAGTCATAAAGAGAATTCTTTTCTAAGGTAAAATCTAAGAATTGGAAAAATACTACAATCTGAAACAGACTACGAAATAAGATTTCTTAAAATTATTAAAGTGATAAAAGAAAGACTAAAAACCACAATGAAATAATAGGAGTAAATTTAAAAAAAGAAAATAGCAGACCTGAAAAAGAACAAAATAGAACTAAAAATAACTCAATGGAAAAGTTAGACAGTAGAGTGACACAAATATAGAATTAGTGAACTGGAAAAAGAGATTTGAGGAAATCAACCAAAAGGTAACACAGGACTTCCAAGTAAAAACAGAGAACTGAACACACCGTATCTAACATTGGTCTCTCTGAAACCTCACTAAAACTAGAGAAAGTGACCATTTAAAAGACATAAACCCAGAAGGACAAGAAGAACAAGTGAAGGGATAACAGCAATAAAATTTTGGAAGATGGAAAACAGCTGGACAAGTGGTAACAGAACTAGCAGAACAAAAGAGGCAGAATCCTAAACTAGGAATAAGGAAAGTTAGGAACCAAGTAGCAGATGCTCAAAAGGTCCAGGAACAGAAGGCACTAGTTACCTTTGGAAATGGGAAGGGAGGAGTGACCAAAATGAGGAGATGGGATGAAAGCCGTTTAAGAACCAGTTATATCCCTAGACCCCCAGATCCTCTCCTCTTCTCCACCCTTCTGGGCAGCAGCCTCTACCCCAACGGGAAAAACTGGAGGTATGGTCTCTGGAGACAGGGTTCCTGGATTGGGAAACGTCACACATCAAACGAAGCAGAAAATATGTATATTGAATGCTGACCTTTCCAGTCTGCTTCCTCACCTCAGCTCTCAGCACTGGAACAGGCAGAGCTTCACCCTCCAGGGGAGAGTTTGGAAGGGTGTTCCCTGGAGAATCTCACCATCTCTGTAGGTTCTTCAGTAAGAGACTTTAGGGGTTGACATTAGGAGTTCCCCAACAAATGGCATTATCATATTATTCTATGATAATGCTTAAAGTCGACAAGCCCTGCACATCCTGAGAGCTTCCAATAAACTTATTAGTTCTTCACTCTTAAACATGACCAGACACTCAAGTATTACCAGACATGCAAGGAAAGCCTCTATAGGGAAGACAGAGTTCAAAACAAACAGAAAAAGGCAACACAGAGGAAATAGAGGCCATGAATGGAGAAGAAAATTTCAAAAGAGAATAATATTTTCTTTCACAATGCTGAGAGAATGTCACACACATGAAAACAGAACAGAATGCTTAAAAAAAACCCAACTATTTATAGATGAAAAGAGGAAATTTAAAACAATAACAGAACTGCAAACCCAATAGACAGGTTGGAAATTGAAGTTGAAGAAATTGCCCCAAAAGAGAGCAAATGATAAAGAGATGGAAAACAGGAGAGAAAAATAGGAGGAAATTAGAGGACTGGTCTAGAAAGTACAACACCCACATAATAGGAGTTCTGGAAAGAAAGACAGAAGCTAACAGAAGCACATTCAACAGATTGAAAGAACACACTGATTGCCCAGTACAATAGATGTAAACAGACTCGCACATAGGAAAGTCATTGTGAAATTTAGACAACTGGGGGAAAGAAAAGATTCTAAAAGGTCCCAGGAGAAAGGAAAAAGAAGGTCAGGTACAAAGCATCAAGAATCAGAACGGTTTTAGCCTTCTAGCAGCAACACTGAGAGACAGCATACAATAGGGCAATGGCTTCACCCTTTGGAAGAAAATTTAGTTTTGACCTAGAATTCTTTGTACCAGATGGACAAGCCTTCCAGTGAGAAGATAAAATAAAGACATTTCGGACATTCGAAGTGTGAATCTATCTCTCTTGGATCCATTTTGGAAAGGCTGCTTATAGATTGGGAGCTACAAAAATGTGTAAGTGGAAAAAGAGGAAATTTATGTGATCCAACACAGGACTAAAGAAGAGGGGTATGTAGTGAAGGGAGAGGACTGGGCCAGTGGATCAAGAGAGACAGTGAGGGCCACCACCAGGGCACCAGGCTGTAATTCTGATCCTGCTGGAGGATGTGCTTCCTCAATGGAGCAGATCACAAAAGGGGATTCAGCTCAGAAGAAAGGCCAAGGAAAGTTCTAGAATAACAAGGAAGAGAAATCCCAGCACGACAGCTGTGCAACAGGCCTGAAGAAAAGTCCAGAAAAAAAGGGATGTTAACAAGAAAAGAAGAACTCATGGATTTCTGATGTGATCGGCCTTGTGGAAACGTGTACAGGGAGACTATGAAAGATATAGGGGGAACATCTTTCCCTACAAGGATGAAGAACACTAAGGAAATTAAGAAAAAAAACCAAGACAGATATTAACATATGATATCACTTGTATGTGATCTAAAAAAGAGTACAAATGAACTTAGTTACAAAACACAAGTAGAGTCACAGATGTAGAAAACAAACTTGTGGTTACCAGGGGATAAGGGGGGAGGGAGAAATTGGGAGATTGGGATTGACATATACACACTACTATATATAAAATAGATAACTAATAAGAACGTGCTGTATAGCACAGGGAACTCTACTCCATACTCTGTAATGGCCTACATGGGAAAAGCGTCTAAAACAAGAGTGCATGTCTGTATATGTATAACTGATTCACTTTGCTGTATACCTGAAACTAACACAACATTGTAAATCAACTATACTCCAATGAAAATTTTTTTAAAAGGCAGATATTAACTTCATAAAAATAAAAAAGTTTAACTGTTAACACTATTTCCATGGGCCAAAGAGTGAAAACACTAACAACTGATTTAACCCAATATTGCAATATAATTATATTGAGAGAAAGGGGTTGGAAAAGCAGCGGATATGGTTATGTAAGAGAGCTAAATCTGTATTTACTATAACAGGAAGTTAAGACATCATGAGTAAAATTGATAAAAGATCACAGCATAGACATTATTTAGAAATGCCAGAAGAAAAAGATAAAATAGAGACAGTGATGTTCTTTGGGAAGTGGGGGTTAGAGGAAGTAGGATGGGGTAGAAGTTGTTCCCATAGAAATTAAGGAACCAGCACATAAGTAAATATGTATGAGGATGTTTTTATCTACAATGTTTGTGTCGACATAAAACTGAAAATAACCAAAATGTTCATCAATAGTGGAACAGCTGAATAAATTGTAGTATAGCCATACCATGGAACTTACTTAGCTATTTTTTTTAATTAGTTAAATTTGTATTACTTATCTGGAAGATATCCTTAATGTACTATTAGGGAAGATAGTAAGTTGTAAAGTAATGCACAAGGTATTATTGGATTTTTGTGTGTTTATATATGAGCTTGGAGAGACATGTGGAAGGATGCAGACCAGATGTTAACCTTATATACCTTAGGAGGACAGGAATGGAAAGGGTAGGGGGAGACTGAAAAGAAATAGACCACAGAAAAGCAGAGATGTGGGAAATATGAAAACACAAGTTAGCAGACATGAAGAAGAGAAGAACAAGATCTAATAACCTACAACAGAGGACTGAGAAAAAGACAATAAAGAGAGCTGGGAAGAACAATGTTCAGAGATTATGACAGTATTTTTCAGAATCAATAAATATTAGGAATCCTTAGATTCAAGAAATATACTGAATCCCAAACAGGACTGTGGTGAAACTGCAGATCATCAAAGACAGGAACAAAAAGAAAAACCAAGATCTTTTTTTTCACTAAAAAAGAAAAAACCTTCTAAACAAAAGACAGACTGAAGCTGACTGCACCTCATCAATAATAGATATCGGAAGACAATGAAATAATATTTTCAAATGCTGAGGGAAAATACTTCTGTAGAATTCTATACCTAGAAAATTATTATTCAAGACTAAGGATGAATTAAAGATATTTTCAGATAGAGAACGACAGAGATAGTTTCATATCCCCAAATCCTTGATGAAATAACTACTCAAAGATGTACTTCAGTAAGAAGGAATTTGAACTGAGAAAGGGGGAATGGAATCTAAGAAACAACATCAATAACATTTATTGAGGGCTCACTCTGTACTGTGTACCAGGCACCATTCTAAGTGATTTATAATTAAATTGGGATTCAGATTAAGGCAGTCTGGTTCTGGATTTCATAGTCTTACCCACAATGTGAATAAAATGACATCTAATTTGATAAATTTTTAAAAGTAGATTTGTAAAAAAATAATTGTATGTGGACAAAACAGATAGAAACAAAATGATAGATGATAATAAAATAGCTGACAGTATCATAACAGAATATGAGACAGAGAGAAAAGCTGGGTTAAAGTGTTCTAAGTAATCTGTATTACATTGTCTGGGAAGCAAAGAGATACAGATAACACTTTAATTTTAGACTCTGTGAACGCAAATATAATTTTTAAGGTTTAAGGGTAACAGCTGAGATGCAGAACAAAACATATACATTACAAATCAAGAGGGAAACATTAATCATTGTCTTAACAGTATGATTATATTTTTGTGCTTGGGAGGCAAGATGAAGGAGAAACTTCAACAAGAGAAAGGTAGGGGGAGGTCTGGAGTCTCCAGTAAGAGGTAGGGAGGTCTCTACTGGGCCCATCACAGAATGAGAGGAGAGTCTCAATACATCATTTCCTTTGATTCTCCCCTGGGCCTCCTGAGCTTCTTGAAGTTCTTCAGGATGACATCATATAACACAGCACAAGCTTTGTGGGTCTCCATGATCATCAGTGGGGTCCTGGTACTCTGCTTCACTGTGGAAGCCTTCCCGCTTGGTGTGAAGGGTGTTCATCAGCTCAAACACCTTCTTCAAAACTTTTCCCATCTTCAGTCTGAGGTATCTGCAGCTGCAACCAGGTGGTGATCCTGTGGACTGCTCAGTGACATCTGTGGTCCCCAGCTTCAGGCCTTTGCAGGAGGACTTCAATCCTCTCCTTGCCATTCACTGGGCCACTGGGAGGACCTTTGCCTTCATCTTCTCCTTTTGTCTTTTCATCCCTGTCCTCCTTCTCCTGCTGTTTCTTCCATTCCTCCTTCTCCATCTTCTGGACTGGATAGGCACCAAGATGTCCAACAGAGCCTTCAGATAGCTCAGGTTGGCTTCTTGAGAGCTGTTTCCTTCAAAAATTCATCCGACTCAGAAATCTTCCAGGGGAGATAGCCCCTAGGTAGGTTCTGTCTTTTGCCCTGGTCTTTGTGAAACATATCCACCTGGGCTTGGGCCCTGGGCATGGCTATGGCTGGGGAGCCTAGTGCCACACAAGGAGCAAGGAATGGGCATAGGGAAGAGGAAGCAAAATCAACAGGAAAACTCAAGTAATCTAACAGAAGACAGGATAGAAAGAAAAAATAAGTAAAGAAGAAGCACGGCAGATGGAAAACATTAGGATTCCTCGTGAATTCCAAATATATGACTTATCATAATAAATGTAAATGGCTTAAACTAATCCATTAAAAGGCAGAAATCCTCAGACTGACTTTTGTAAAACTCCAGCTGTTTATAAGAGTGCAGCCTAAAACAAGTCACAGGAAGGATAAACATGAAAAAATGTATTCAAATAATAAGTGTTCCTACAAATAATAAATGCTCAATAAATATTTATTTTAATTGAATGACTCAATTAATAGGATAAAATAGACTTTAAAATAGCCAAAAGCATTTTGGGGGGATAAAGAAGATCACTGCTTAGTAATAAAAAGATACAATTCACCAGCAATCCTTCCATATACCTAATCACACCATGTCAAATATATACAGCAAAACTGATTTAATTATGTGAAGGTAACAAATTCAAAATTATTGTGAGATTTTCGCACATATCTCTATGAAATCAATAGACCAAGCTAAAAAAATAGGACAAATGTAAATAATGCATATTACTAACTTCATTTAATGGATATGAAGAAACCCTCCAAGCAATAAAGAATAAACATGAATGTTTACAAAAATTAACCAAGTTCTACGCCACAGAGCAAGCCTCAACAAATTTCAAAAAAGTGCTAACATTCAGACCACACTCATCAACCAAAATACCATAAAAGTTGAAATCAATAACAAAACCACAGGTCCCAAACCCCAGTACATCTTGAAATTTCATAAACATGCTGTTACATTATTAAATAAAATCAAAATTAAAGTAACAAAATACTTGGAACTGAACAATAATTAAAACCCTAGATATCAGTAGGAGTAATGTTTAGCATTAAATGCAACATCAGAAAACAAGAAAAATTTTAGATTAAGAAAATAAAAAATTAAGCAATGAAGTAAACTCAAAGACAATAGGAAAAAATTCTTTTTCCACAAATGGATAAAGATAAAGTAGTAGGAAGGCAATAATAAAGATAATAACAAATCAATAAAATAAAAACAAAGAAACAATACACATAGGGACAAATGTGGATTCTTTAAAAAGACTAATAAAATAGGTAGATATTCCACACGAATGAGGAAGAGAAACAAAAGAAGGCACAAATAAACACTATTAGGCATGAAAATGAGCCATAACTAAAGATTTTTTTTTAAGCATAAGAATTCGATTCTCTACTTTAAAGCAGTAAAACTAAAAACAGATGAAATGGAAAATCTCCTAGAAAAATGTTACCAAAATTGACACCAAAAAAACAGAAAAAGAACAAAAGCTCCTGAATGTATTTTTATAAGTTCAGTCTAAAGCTATATTTTAGAAGTAGACAGTACAAAAAAGGAAAGCAAAAAGTCAATCTCAGTTAAAAACATCAATGCAAAAATCCTAAATAAAATATTAGCAAACATACCCAGCAGTGTAGTATGTGTACAAATGTATATTTATTTTAAAATATGTTTTTTGATATGATATACCTCAGGTATCATATATATCATGATTGCATGTATCATATTTATTGCATAGTAAATATATGGTGTGCGTGTGTGTGTGTTTTGTGTGTGTGTGTGTTTGTGTGTTTGTGGACCAGTAAGGTTTATCCCAGAAGCTCAAGGAAGATTCAACATTAGAAAGTCTTACTGTAATTCACCACACTGACAGATTAAGAAGGAAAAACTAATCATCACAATAGATGCAGAAAAAACATTTATCAAATTTAGTACCCATTCACAATTCAAAAGTACAATAAAATACCTAGCCAACCCAGAATATAAGGAAGTTTTTACTAAGCAGTTTCTACTAAAAATCTATGATAAACCTTAGGAACCTATTTCCTTTAAAGGTCAGGAACTAGACAAATATGTTTTTTTCTATCACCACTCCACTCATCATTGTGTGAGATATCTGGCTGCCATAATAACAAAGGAAAAGGAGTAAGAGAAATAAGGATTTGAAAAGGAGAAACAAAAGAAGAATTATGTGCACATAAAATTGTCTACATTGAGAATCCATAAGAAACTATAAACAATTACAAGTCGTAAGAGAGTTTGGTAAGAATGCTGGAGATAAGATTAATATACAAATATCCATGGCGTCCTTATCAGCAACAACCAATTAGAAAATGTAATTTTTAAAAGATCCCAACAGCAATAAACTATGACAAACCTAGATTCAATCTAAAGAAAGAGGTGCAAGAGTTAAATGAAAGCAAATTATAAAAGTTCACTGAAAGTCCTAAGATGTAAATAAACAGCAATATATCTCATGTTCAGAGATCAGAAGATTCAACATCAACATCAGTTCCTCCTAAGTTAATACATAAATTGAATGTAATTCATATTAAAGTCCCAGAAAGGTTTTTCATGAACATTTTTAGCTGGTTTTAAAATTCATATGGAAGAATTAAGGTCAAAAAACAGCCAAGACAATATTGAAAAAGTGTAAGATGAACACTTGTCCTACCAGATATCAAGACATTTATTAAAGCCTTATTATTAAGATACAATAGAATTGGTGCAGATATAGATTACTAGACCAGCATAATAGAGAGAGTCCCTCTGCGTATAGGAACTTGGGATGTGACATTATAAAACTGTGGGAAATGACTGAACTATTTATTAAATGGTCCTGGGACAACTGGTTATTTACATGGAAAAAAAATAGATCTCTAACTCATGCTATATCCAAAAATGAATTCCAAGAGAATTACAGTTAATTTTAAAATATTTAGGAAAAAATACAGACACTATTTTTATAGTTGCAGACTAGGCAATGACACAAGAGCACAAACCGTGAAGCAAAAAAAGAAAAAAAATGTTGACCAATTTGATTTTAAAACTTACGTGACAAAAGACACCAGAAAACAAAGGATAAAGGCAAGAAATAGAGACAGTAGTTTTTTTGTTTGTTTTTTGTTTATTTGTTTGTTTGTTTTGAGGTACGCGGGCCTCTCGCTGTTGTGGCCTCTCCCGTTGCGGAGCACAGGCTCCGGACGCGCAGGCTCAGCGGCCATGGCTCACGGGCCCAGCCGCTCCGCAGCACGTGGGATCCTCCCGGACCGGGGCACGAACCCGCGTCCCCTGCATCGGCAGACGGACTCTCAACCACTGCGCCACCAGGGAAGCCCAGTAGTTTTGTTTTTGTTTTTGTTTTTGTTTTTAAGTATCCAGGATATATAGTGAACATTTGGTAACTGTAAGGAAAAAAAACAAATAACCCACTACAAAAAATGAGCAAAAACTATAAACTGGCAATACATAGAAAAAGAAACCCAAATGACCAACAATCATGAGAAAGAAAAGCATAAATCACTAGAAATCAGAGAAGTATGAATAAATACCACAATAAGATACCTTCCAATCTATCAGACTAGCAAAATGTAAAAGCCTGAAAATGCCAAGAGCTGGAGAAGATGCAGAGCAACAAGAAGTGTCATACACGGTTCTGGAGTGTAAACTGAGAGCAGTTCAGCAACGTCTACCGAAGCTCATGATGTGTGTCCCCGAAGACTCAGAAATCCACGCCTGCATCTACACCTCTGAGAAGCTCACATGTCCACATGGAAACAAGCCCAAAGAATTACACAACAGCTCTGTCTGTAAAATGAAAAGGTGGAAACAATCTAAACTCCCATCAATTAGAGAATGGCTATATTATGATATAGTCATTAAAAGGAATTAATATAGCAGGTAAGGAAACTCGCTCTACATCCATTAATCAGGATAAATCCTAAAAACATAATTTTAAGTGATAAGGCAAGTTGGAGAAAGATGGATTACTGAGTAAGAACACTACGGTAAATGTTTTAAACTCACAAAATAATACTAGCCGTTGTTCATGACACATAGCCAGGAGCCAAATGCAACAACATGTATGTAACAACACAACTTTGGAAGACTGGCTGCCTCTAGGAAAGCTGTAGGGGAGTGGGATCAGGGTGGGTTAGAAAAGAGGCTTTAACTGTAACATTTTCTGCAAAAAAAAAAAAAAAAACTTTAAAAAATGTGGCTAAATGTCAACATATATTAAATGTGAGTAGAGGGTGACTACTGGTTGATGTATTATTCTCTGTGACTTTTTTCTTTTGCATTTCAAATAGTTCGTCATTTTTTAAAGTTACATTTTAAAAGGATGTGTGGATGCGGTGTTCATTTGCCCGTTTCCCCCATCTTTCTATCTAGGTATACAGTTGTGCTAGCAGTCTTGAGACCTGAAGAATAGTCCTGGTTCTAACACTACTGCACTGTGTGACACTGAGCAAATCGCTGAACCTCTCTGGGCCTCAGTGTGCTCGTCTGTAAAATGGGGATAGTCACAGTACTTAAGTCTTCAAGAGCACTCTGGAATTAGATTTGGACTTGTTCCAGCCCCACCACTGGGGCTGTGAGACCTCAGTCAATTTACTTAAACACTCCAAAAGGCGCTATCTTCATCTATAAAATAGGAATAGAGACAGTATTTAGCTCACAAACTTGTTAGAAGAATAAAACAAAATGAGAAACTCTTAGTACATCATCAACAAAACAAAATTACAAAACCAAGAGAAGATACATGCCATGCCTATAATAGACAAGGGAAGATACGTGCCATGCCTATAATAGACAAGGGAAGATACGTGCCATGCCTATAATAGACAAGGGATTGGTATCAAGAACACATTATATACTCCAATAAATCAGTAAGGAAACAAACACACCAATAGAAAAATGGGCAAAGGGGGCTTCCCCGGTGGTACAGTGGTTGAGAATCCGCCCGCCGAGGATCCCACATGCCGCGGAGTGGCTTGGCCCGTGAGCCACGGCCGCTGAGCCTGCGCGTCCGCAGCCTGTGCTCCGCAACCGGAGAGGCCACAACATTGAGAGGCCCGCGTACCATAAAAAAAAAAAAAAAATGAAAGAAAAATGGGCAAAGGGTAAGAAGAGAGAATTCATAAAGGAGGAAACCTGACTTCAGTAAGCAAGTGAAAAGATACTCAACCTCGCTAGTAATCAGGAAATCACATCGAAAAGCTACCCGGCCATCAGATGGGCGTAAGATAATTTTAAATATGGTGATGGCCCATACTGAGAGACCATGTGGTGACGAACTGGTACCATAACTTTGGAGAGCAATTTGGCAACACGTAGGGAAGTTTAAGATGTGCTAACTTTATGACTTTGCTATTGGGTGTGTGTGTGTATATACGTGTACGTGTGTGTATGTATGTATGTATCTATCTATCTGTCTATTGATACATCTCCAAGAGAAGCTAAAGTCTCCCACATGTGGGCAAAGAACATATACATGTTGTAGCACTGTCGGTAATGCCAAAAAGTTGGAAACAGCTATAATATTCTTCAAGCAGACATTTTAAAAGTCAGAAACAACCTTATCATCCTTCCTTTGGTAGAATACTATGCAGCATGGATGAAGTAGAGGTACACGTTTTACAACAGATGAATTTTATCAACATAATGTAGAACACAAAGCCGATGATATCATTTAGATAAAGTTTGACAACATTTAAAAATGTAAATGTCTATGGATACACATATGTGTAAAAGATGCAATCGTGCATGGTAATAATGTACATCAAAGTTAAATTGATGCTTCACAGAAAAGGGGAATGGGACTGGGAAAGTGCTTTCTCTCTCTCTCTTTTTAAAGGTAGGTAAGAAGAGCTGAAGCAAATATGGCATAAAGACATGACAGAGCGATGGTACAGACACATGCACTTGCTATCTTATTCTGTATATTTCCTGTTTGCTTGAACTATTTCACCATGGAAGAACCCCGTGTTTTGCATAGTTTAAAGATGTCGACAGATATGATCATTTGTTCCTAGGTGCCCCTAAGGCAGGCAGGGCAAGTGTCCTTATGATCACTTGACAGAGGAAGAGGTGAGGGAGGGCTGGGAGCAGCGAGCCCAGGGCTTACTGTCTGCGGGCTCACAGCCCTCCTCATCAGATTGCAATGCTCACACCGCTCATTCAGTCATCTATACACACAGGGAACTGGAACTCAGCGCAAATGAGGGTGGGCGGATGAAGGCGAAGACGACCTCTTCCCGTCTGGAAGAAACCGCAGCCTGAGGTAGGGCAATGGCATAACTCGATAAAAAAGGGAAGGAGGCGGACCGCGCAGGTCATCTGACAGCCCTTCAATGAATCTGTAACTCACTCGTGGAGGCCGTCCCCCGTGCATCTGCCCGGGAGGAGGAAGGGGCTGGAGGAAGTGAGAGAAGTGACCTCAGTGCCAGCATCCCTTCGCCCCCAGAGCACCGGCCTCTGAAGGGCAGGATAGCGCTGGGCTGGGGGCATAAGACCTGAAGTCTGGTTCGCAGTTGGTCCCTCATGCTCTCTGGCTTTCAGCTCTTCTTATTTATAAAACTGAGGAGCTGAGCTATCATCTTGAGGCCAGTGAAATTCTACAGTCTCTCTCCCTGAAGGAGTTTTTCCTTAAAAATTGGATCTCTTACAATCCAAAAGAGGGAGGTTCGTATTAATATTTACACATGGTTGTGAGGCTCATTCCTGGACGTGTCACGACAACGTCCTCTCTTCCTGGTGACGTACACAAAACGCTGGGTAACAGTACCTGGTATCTGGACGTCTCAGTAGCGCTACTCCTGCCTGCCACCAGCCCCAGCCCCATTCCTGAGCCCTGGGGACCGATGGACGTGGAGGTCAAAGTGATTGTGGCTTCCACTAAGCGGCGACTCACATGCCCCACTCCACCCTCGGAGTCACATATGCTGTGGGGAGAGGTGGTGGTCTCCACCAGCAACTTAGCCTCTGAAGCGGCACCACGTGCACATTTTAGGCTGGAAATAAGAAAGAATTTCCTGACAGTACAAATCGCCAAAGAGGAGGGTGGGTAACCAAAGGAGGTTCCAGAATCTCCTCTGGAGATCTTTAAAAACCCGAGACGATCTGACATGTCTGAGATGATTTTTTTTTTTTTGCAATCCTGCCAGATGGTCCTGGTGCCTATCTTCCCAGGCATACCCAGTCCTGCCCTTTGCTTTCTCTTTCCTCTCAATAGGACAGATGCCTCCTGTATATTTTCTTCCCCCCCGGGGGAGCACACTTGCTACAATCCCTTAGGCTTGTTTTCATTCGATTCCTTCCTCCTCGCACCTTTCCTTGTTATTTTATGGAGAGCTGGTCAAAGGTCAGAGCTGCCCAGTTACCCACACATAGTTGGGTGGTGGCATCAGATACCCAGGCAAAACAGACCCATGATTCCAATTCCAGCCTAGACTCCAAAGCTGGATGGAAACGGAGAAAATTAGCTGTTGCTAACAATCCACTGTAAATGAAAATATGATCCCAGTAATTGATTTTAAATAGATTTTTTAAAGAATCCTTGGCCGCATTTCATCAAGAATACAGAGTTTCAAAAGCGTTCATTCCAGGGTTAGATTTTTTTCCCCCCCTTTCTTCTGGCTTAAACCCCAAATGGCCAAGATCCGAGTCTGAATAAACAGTGTGGGTGGTGACTGTTCTGTGAGGCCCAGTAGAGGATGCAACCACTTTCTTATTCGGTTCAGCATTAAATCATGTGAAACTAGCCTGATGACTCCACAGAACTTTTACTCAGTAACAGAAGGCAACACAACACGTCCTGTTTCTCCGCTTCTCGGGGAGAAAAAAAATTAATTCTCCTAACTGCAAAGGTTCAATTATGTATAAAGTTCATTGACCTCACAGGCGGCTGTCAGATGATCTTTCGAAGGCCCGTGAAAGGCATCCCAGGAATGCGGTGATGTGGGCAGAAACCGTGGATTCACGCCACCGAATGCTTTCAACAGGACAGAACCAGCAGCCGTCCAGAAACACTCCAGTGCAAACAGAACTTTAGGAGAATCAGTAATTTCATCTCACCTAAGCATTTCTAGGCCTTCGAAAGTGATCGTTATAACTCAGAAGCTCAGGGGAAAGAATCCCGTAGGGACGGGGTGAAGTGACTCTACGTGCTGGTTCCCGCCGCGGCTGGCTGCAAATGTATGGATTCAGCGTTCTTTCCCCATTTTAGAGGTAATGCCTTCTGACTTCCCAGCTACTGACACGAAAATCAAATGAGGAAGCAATCCCATTCACAAATACACGGCGGGGGCTTGAAGGAGACGGTCGAGTCAGTGGTTTTGTGGACGGTTTTGATAGAAGACAGCACCCGCATGTGTCTGCAGTGACTTTATCTCTTTGCCAGTAAATGCCCTAAAGTGTGTTCTTCATACGCCAAGGCTGCATTTTCCTCTTCGGGCTGAGGGAGAGGAGGGGACAAGCAAGATGAGCTTCCAGAACGTGTGCGCCTCTTCTAGTCTTTACCGGGGGACACCCCTGTCGATTGGAACCCGGGCTACTGTGAAAGCCAGGCACCGAGGAAACCCTTGAGCACGTGGGAGGCTGATTCGGGCTCCTTGGCGACGGGAGGCCAGAGCCCCAGGGGCTGCTGTCAGGGTGGGAAGTCACTTCAGGAGCCCTGTGATTCAGAAGGAGGAGAGAGGAAATATTTCGGCTCGGTGCTTCCTAAGATTCAAATTACCTGTTGGGGTCCAGTATCGTTTTTCTTTCAGTAGCTTCCTCACCGAAAGCTTTATGCACTTTATCAGTCAAAATATTATGATTTCAGTGGGTGAAACGTCCCCGGGTTATGTTCTCGCCTAAATAAGCTGCACTCGCTCTGTGGCAGCGTTATTGTTATAAGTATAGAGAATGGGTGGCCAGAATTTAGCCAACGTTTTTGATCCTCTGATGGCAGCAGAACGGCAAGATTATCACTTGCTTCGTTTTCAGATAAACCCGCAATTCTTGGGTCCTTTACCCAAATCGGCCACCTAGCTTTTGAATACACGGTGTCAAGTCAGCATTCAGCTCGTGCTCAGTAGATCCTTGGGAAACAGAAGTAGTGGAGCGGGCGCCATTGGTGATACCGAAGTCAGAAAGGGAACCCTGCCCGCAAGCAGGTCACAAATGAAGAGGCAGACATTAACCCCAACTGAAAGATGCGGGAAGGCTTCCCGCGTGGAACCTTCCAGGGTGAGGCGGCATTTGACCCGAACCTTCACCCAAAGCTCCCTTCGCACTTGTTGGCTGTGGTCTTCTGACAGTCGCTGAGTCACGCTTATTGGTGGCTGGGGGTCTACAGCTGCCCCTTGTTTTGAATCCATCTGATATTTGAGGGGTTTCCTGCCCTGATCCCTCCCTTAAGACCCATACCATTTAATATTACTTTCTTCAGGGAACAGTAAAGTAAAACAGAAAAGGAATTCCCTCTGTCTTCCCACTCTGAAGAAGAAAGCCTTCCTTCAAGTCGTTAAAAATTTTCTAGAAATACGATTATCCTCATAGTTACAGAGGAAATATGCTTCCAGATAAAGAAATCTGGACGCGAAGCAATATCCTAAATCATTTCCACCCTTTGGATACTCCAATTTAGAAAATTCCATGAAGGAAATGACTCTTATTTCTCATGAAGTTCCCACTGGGAAATCATGGGGAGCCACAGTTATGAAAGCGATATCCTTTTTCTTATCCCAATTCCTTCCCTTTGTCCAGGGCCTCCGCCATCTCTGAACTGCACAGAACTACAATTTAGTTCTTTCTCGTCTCCCATACATGTTGCCAGAGGTGGCAATTCGGGCCCATGACTCGTCTCCGTTACATGGTAACGGAGTTACATGGACATTAGGGACTGCTTTCTTTCTTTCTTTTTTTGTAATTCCTCAAAAGTTTTTGTATTCCAGAAGTGCAAGATTAATTTAAAACAAGTGACTGATTTTAAAATCAATCATTCTAATTGACCATTTAACAGAATGAAAGAAAAATTATATGGTTATTTCAAGAGATGCAAAAAAAGTATAAAATCTAACACCCATTATTATAAAATCTCTTAGCCAACCAGGACGAGGAGAGAACGCCTTGCATCTGATGAAGAGCACTGTTCAGTCCCATTTCATGTGAGATTGGGAAAGAGACAAGAAATGCCTGTTCTCCCCACCGCTGTTCAAAGTGTATTAGTTTGTTTTTTTTTTTAATCTATTTTCTTCAAAGATAGTTGATTTACAATGTTATGTTAATTTCTGCTGCATAGCAAAGTGATTCAGTTATACATATATACTTTTTCATATTCTTTTCCAATTCGGCTAATCACAGGATATTGAATATAGTTCCCTGTGCTATACAGTAGGAACTTGTTGTTTATCTGTCCTATATATACATACTAGTTTGCATCCGCTAATCCCAAACTCCCAATCCATCCCTCCCCGACCCGCCCTTCCCCTGCTTTCTTCATCTCTACATTTCTCTCATTTCTTTAACAAAGTTGGTGTTCACTGAACAAATGAATAAATGAATGAGTGAGTAAATAAATATCATAGAGATGTCTCTGACGGGTTGGAAAATTTTCAGTACAGGACCAGAAAGCAAAGGCATCTGGTCTCTATTGTAACTACTCAACTCTGCTGTTATAATAGGAAAACAGCCACAGACAATCTATAAGCAAATGAGTATGGCTGTATTCCAATAAAACTTTATTTACAAAAACAAATGGCAAGCCAGATTTGGCCCACAGGCCATAGTTTTCTGAGTCCTCATCTATGGTGCTTATCTTTGCCATACATCTCAGTATATTCTTTAGATTTTCATATGGCACCTGTACTTTTCAATAATTAGATGTAAACATTCAAGAGTTGCTTTGGAACTCCACATTAATGAATTCATTAAAAACAAAAACCAGAAAAATAGGAAAGCACATACAGAAATTAGCTGTTACTCCAAGTAAGAGCTTGGAGTCACTTGTTTTGTATATTGTACGTCTTTTAACGGGAACAATTCTTATTCCCCAAATGAGGGTAGTAGTTTTGCCATTTACATCACGATTATTGAGTAAACTTGATATGAGATCTCAGAGTTACTGGGTGAAGGGTCTGGTGCTGGGGCATGGTGAACTTGACACTTTCCTGGAAGGGGGAATAAATGTGTCCCCCCCCCCCAGCAAACCCGCCATTCCTGTTCTCCACCACATCATCTGGTCTCTGATTTTACAGCTAAAATCCTTCCAAAGGTTATTAATGCAGAGGATACGCCTTTCTCTTGATGACCCTCTGGAAAACATCCAGCTACAAAGAGCACAACAGAATCTGAAAAGCCCGGCAAACACACAGAGTAGTAGGGGGCAGCTGCGAGAATCTGATGGAAACAAGATGTCCAGCTTGTCACCCGGCCTGATTTGAGAGTGCCCTGCCCGTCATTACTCTTTTCGAGGTATGAGGACACGCACAGCAAACAACACACAAATGAGCACCCCCAGCGGACAATCCGTGAGACGGGCTGCTCTCAGGTGGGGACCTTCAGACCGCACCAGTCATCGCCAGGGTGTCCTGTACCCTTCTAGAGACTTCTTGAAAGAAAGAGAAATGAAATTGGAGCCTTTCCCTCGTGCCAAGCATCTCCTCAACACCCAGACCAAACAATTAGAAAGACTCTGTGCCATCAGAAAATCAGACCCTCTGACTCACAAATGGAGGGAACCATTGCGGAGGTCAAAATACTGAGTTCAAATCTACCACGTACCAAGTTCAAGTCACCTACGTGACTTGAGGCAAATGATCTGATGTTACTGTAACTTGCCCTAAGTTTCAACACAGGGCTAGGACATCCACATTATGGAGGAGAAAGCTGGGAAACAGGGGATACTCTTGTTTCTGGCCCGATTTATTTCTGCAAGTGTTGAGTCTACTACGTGCTTGCGTTGGAGAGTGGAAAATGAATACGCCACAGATTCTGAGCACAGAAAGCAGGTGATCATCACTTACGGCTTGCCTGGAACACTCTAGAGCCACCAGGCCTGTTATCAGTCACTCTCACTGCAACATCCCCACCCCCACCCGCCGCTGCCAAACGCCGAGGCCACCGTCATCGTCATTCAGAACGGAGCTCTGGCGAACAGCACCGCGTACGTGAAGGGATATCATTTATGCTAACTTAATTCCTATTTGATACAATTCCAAATCGTTGACAACATATGTGGCGGTGGCACATGCAAAGCCCATTGCGATCTTGGCTGGGAGTAAGACGCATAAAAATAAAGACAAGAGTTAAAAAGAGGGAACGCACGGAGGAGACACTGAGCGGGGAGCGTAAAGGTAGTTACTGCGAAATTTCCAAAAGGTTGTTGACAATAGTGGAGGGCAGCCTCCTCCGTCTTAGTTAGGACAATCTTCCAGCGGCCTGCATCAGGTCCTTGACATCCCTCAAGGGAAAAATCTCGGAACGTGAAGTATAAACGTATCGGCCTCCTGCTGTGCAGACTGGGTGAGGAGGAAAGGGGGCGTGTGCGAGTGGAGAGTAGGACCCTTTACTCACAACCCTCTTGCGCTTCCTCTCAGAGAAACGGAGAATGGGCCTACCTACAGGGAACACTTGATCTCTATTCCCTTTGTTCATTTTTTTTTGAATTTTGTTTATTTATTTTACACAGCAGGTTCTTATTAGTCATCCATTTTATACATATTAGTGTATCCATGTCAATCCCAATCTCCCAATTCATCACACCCCCACCCCTCCCCCTGTCACTTTCCCCCCTTGGTGTCCATACTTCTGTTCTCTACATCTGTGTCTCTATTCCCTTTAAACCAGCCTCTTGGGCTGTGCCTCCAGGATACAAACAAGTGACTCAAGGGAAAAACACAATACTTAGGTCAGGGACTTATCTGACAGATTTGAAGTTCCATCTAGCGTGGAGAGAGATGCTCTTCATCTCTTCTGAGGCTTCACAAGAACTTATCTGCTCCTTACTTCTGGTCTCCAGCTTCTTTAAAATACTGAAAAATTCTACTTGAAATACGAAATCTTTAAAGAGTCCGTCTGGAGATTTCCAGAGGTTTTGTTTAGCAAAGTAAATGGGCTGCTCTGATTCGTGTGTCTAGGACAATCCAGGTACAATGTCCTTTAAATCAATCATTCTAAAGTTAGCTTCCAAGGAATGCTACTGCAGCATCAAGAACCAGGACCATATGAGTTATTTCATCAGACCCTGGCAGCATTCTGGGCAAGGCAAACAGAAAATCTCGAGGAAAAAAAGAAACTTTCAGAGCCCGCTTCGGGCCCCCTCGCATTCCTTTTTTAAGCATTACAAGATTGATCCTAGGCCACAGATGCAGCTTTTGGATGTCAGATGCAGGCAGATGTTTTCCCTTAAATCCGTTGTCTCTCCCTCAATCTGTTTATAGCTGTTTCCCATTCGGCCTGCACCTCAAGTTCTCGCTAGCTGCACGTCCTAAAGGTTTCTTCCCTCCACATACAAAGGGGACATCTTTCTACAATTTCTTCGCTTTTCTATAAGGAATGCATCCACTCGTGAGGTAACGTGTATACCCACTACCGGTGTGTTTCCTGACTCGGCCATCTTCAAGAAATATCGTACCAGAAGGTCCCCTATAGCTTACGTCCCCAAAGTTACGTGGCATCAGAAAGGGTTTTATTCTTGGAAGTAAGCTATTGAGGTCACGTGACTGGTCTTAGCCTCTTAAATCAACTAACGGGCTCCCTTGCTAAGGTTGGGGTTATTTATTCAAACCTGTGGTTTTTTGTTCCGGGCTTATACATGCTCTTCCTACAAGTCAGACCGAGGATGCCCATTGGTCAGTCAGTTAGGCAGATGCCATGGCAGCCAAACCAAGCGATAGATTTCAGAGATTCATCCAACCTCTCTCACTGCAGATTCATCCAGAATATGATCCAGACGAGAAGCAGGATAACATCTGCTGCTATTTCTCATACACGAAAGTGCCGTGAGACAAAGGGAGTTTCTTAGAGGTGATGGAATAGTTCTGTTTCCTGATGGCAGTGGTAGCTACAGGAATCTGGAGATGGGGTAAAGTACCCATACACACACACACACACACACACACACACAAACGAGCACATGTAAAAACCGGCGAAATCCCAATAAGGTCTGGAGATTATACTAATGTCCATTTCCTGGTGTTGCTAATGTATATACTATAAACATTATACTCTATGCCATGGTTATGCAAGATGTTACCATTGGGGAAAGCAAGGTGAAGGGTACATGGGACCTCTCTGTGCTATTTTTTGCAACTTCTCGCGTCTATATTTACTGCAAAATAAAAAGTTTTAAAAGTGCCATGAGAAAGTTCGTGTTTGTCTGGCAGTAGCTTGCGCAACTTCGCCTAATTGTTTTTGAAGTTCTAGGCTGCTTCTTTTTCTAGTCAGAGGATTTTAAAGGATTTCCCACGACTTTTCTCTAAGAAGCCTACTGTATAGCACAGAGAACTATACTCAATATTTTGTAATAACCTATAAGGGGAAAGAATCTGAAAGAGAATACATATATATGATATATATGTATACATGTATGTGTAACTGAATCACTGTGCTGTACACCTGAAATTAACACAACGCTGTACATCAACTATCCTTCAACAATAACCACAACAGAAAAGAAACGAAGTCAACCTAGCTTCTGATCTGCAGCCTGTCTGAATAAGAGAGCTGGGGGCGTGGGGAGGGGTAACTAGGTTTCTGAAAGCTTCATACTGGATTCAGCAGGTTGTGTATTACGACCAGGATTACAATAAGACAGCGTCCTTCTGTTGTTTCCTGGGTGTTCCCAATGACACAGGGGTTTAAAGAGCAATCAGGTCGTAGCCTCAAGAGGCAAACATACACTTGAGGTCACCGGATAAGGAACAGGGAGGGAGGGGAGAGGGGTGGAACCAGGCCAAGATTTTGTTCTTCCTTCTGTCTCCAGAAGTTTCCCCCAGGACGTTTATGGCTCCTCCTCATCTTACAGGGCTGGGGTCCAACAACATCTCCAGGGATGCTCCCATCTAAACCAGTCCACCCCTCCCCACTTACCTGGCATTACTCTTTTGATGTCTACCGGCTCCTCACTTTCTGGTTTACTTATGTATTATCTGGATCTCTGCCTTCACATATGAGCTCCATGAGAAGCCTGTGGCTTCTCTTCACCGGTGAATCCCAACACCAAGGAAAGTCCAGTGGGTATTTGTTGACTGAATGACTGAAGGGTGAATGAAACATCTCCAAAGCGACGGCGCATTCTTAAGACTGTGGCAATTCTCAAACCCACAGGTCATTATAAAATGACACAGAAATCATTCCGGCGGATTTATGGATGTCAGGGTCATTCTGTTTGGCCAAGAGAATAAACATGACAAAGATGTGACTGATGTTTTTAAAGTGAGCAGCTGAGTTTCAAGAGCCGTGGGGATCTGGGGATCCCAACGAAAAGACATGATTTCCTGTCGAATTTTCTCTCTGAGGCGGAAAGAGACTAGTAGTTGGTAAATAGATGGGGAGATAGGAACAAACGTGTATCTAAACACACACACACACACACACACACACACACACACACACTCACACATTTTCTTGTCTTCAGTGATGTAATGGGATCTTGGTACTTCCTTTCCCTGAAGTGAATGGGGAGTCCTCTACCAGGGGCAACTCAGAAAAGTACCAGTGAGACAGGCGTGGAGGGCACTTGTAGGCAGAAAGAAGGGAGGAAGAACCCCTGTGAGATGCTGAGAAACACATGAGACACAAGAGTCGTGAGAGGTCAGGAGTGAGTCCAGAGCTGTCCTCCCCTGAAACACGTCACACCCCTGTTCAAAGCAGGAGAGGCTTCGGACACCCACCATGCCCAAGATGTCAGAAGAAAACTCTTAGAGGGCTGTGTTTTTAGAGGTGGTGAAATCTTTGAAATAAATGAGTAACTTTACATGCATCTGCTTCAGTGAGAAAAAAACTCCTCCCAAAAGACCCCTCAAAATCATGGGAATAAGAAACAAGGGAGGCCACCGACCCCTCCACTTGAAAAATCTCCTTGAAGCCGAGCAGCCTGGAGCCCGTCTTCTGATACCAAAGTCAGCTTGTGCTGACGCCCCTTCATTTCACGCTTCTCTTAAAAGAAAACAGGCCGGACTGTTTCAGCAAATAACAAAAGGTCAAGAGAAACGCTACTCACATGAGCAAAATAACAGCACAACCTGCCAAAATGTTTCCTAAGGCCTGACCGCCCAACAATCCAGCGGTGAAATAGTCCACAGATCTGACTGTGAGAGGTTGAAAGTTTCATCTCAGTGAAATCTGCCACGAGGCCCTAGTTTGTATTTCATCCATCAGAAAGGCACATGCAGATTATGCCATCAGGTGCAATCGACATTTAAGCACCACGCTTCGCATAAAGGAATCGGTTGCCTCTGTGTGTTTTTGTTTTTACAGGCTCCTCTCCTTGGATTATATTTTGACACTAGAGCCAAGCACCAATGTGATGGTGAACCAACCGGGCACCGGTGGCCTCTGTGTCTGCGCGTTCCACATCCGAGATTCCACCAACTGCACGTGGAAAATATTCCGAAAAAAAGATCCAGAGAGTTCCAAACAGCAAAACATGAATTTGCCGTAGGCTGGCAACTATTTACACGGCGTTTACACTGCATTTACAACTGTTTACACAGCCTTCACACTGTATTAGGTATTATAAGTAATTTAGAGAGGATTTTAAGTGTTTAGGAAGATGTAGTAGGTTATATACAAACACTAGGCCATTTTATATAAGGGACTTGAACATCCCCCGAGTTTGGTTCTGTGGGGGGGGTCCTGAAAGCGATCCCCCTGAAGGGTGACTGTCCTCACAAAAGCTCAGAGTCAATTTTGTAAAATCTCCTGAATGAACTTCCAACTGGTTTGACTCCATTGCCTGAGGTGGGGCACCGAATGTTCATTTTCCCTTTGGAATTTCTCTAATGTGAACAGAATAAAAAATACCATTATAAGAGTTTTAGAGAAAGAGAAAAATACACACAAGGCATAAACCAGGACTCTTCACCCTCAGGATGCTGCCTCAACTGATTCTGCATCAGCAACCTGCTGGGATACTGTCTCTCAGGCCACTCCTGCAGCAGCCATGCCACCAATGCCACACTTGAAGCCCGGTCACCAGACTTGCTGCAGTGACGGGATCTTACTCATCTCTGGCCTTCACAGGGCCCTGCAGCTCGTCAACACTCAGTACATACTCAGTATATACTCAGCTCAGCAGGTAGAGTCAATGGTACCTGTGTTCTACCACATCCCTGGTTTAAAACCATAGAGCAGCGTTTTGCAAAATACCTCCCATGAAATACTAGTCCAGCAAGAGGCTACCTGGGTGCAAAATAATTCTGATTTTACGATGAAATACATTTTGGAAAAGCTTCAGACTATATTCCCCCATTTCAGAATCAGAAAGAATTTGAGCATCTGAAAGACTCAGAAAGGGCCTACAGAAAAGAAACCTGTTTAAGTCAGCATTCCCCATGTGATTTTCCGAAAGCTCTTCTCGATTCATACATGTTACCATCTTGAGGAACTAGTGTTTTGTAGAGGACACACTGGGGAATTTGACTTCAGAGCAATTTCTGATTCATGTCTATCACAACTCATCTGTCCTTAAGTCTAATTGACTCCTCCTTCGCCATAGTTATTGTGGGTCCATTCTGTCCATTTAACACCCTCTTGTGAGTTTCCTCTTCTCTAACCTATTGCTTCATAATATCATTGACTCACAGAAGGTCAGATCTGGAAGTGCTCTTAGAAAAGAATCACAAAGTAAAGGTCAACCCCTGAATTTAACAGAGCTGTTAACCAAGGCCCCTGCCGTGAAGGGATCAGCCAAAGATGTCACAGTACAACACAGTTTGGCTCTCTAAAGACAAGGGTGGTTTCAGGCACCTATGCTCCGCCGTCCAGGTACACTGCAGTCAGGGCTTACAGCAGCGGGTCCCCACTGGGGGAGAGAAGGACAGGGAAGCAAGGAAGTCTCAGAGAACCCTCCGAATGCCATACACTTCCACCGCCATCCCCCCACTTAACTCTTAAACATGTCCTGTCTCAAAAGTCTCGACAACTCCTGGGCCAGGTATTTGAAAGATGAGGCTGTTCAAGGCCACACAGTGAGCAAGAAACTGTGCCAGGGTTTGAGCCAAGAACAGTCTGACTCCAAAACACATCCTCCTGCTAGTGTATTACACGCCCTCCACAAAGAGGCCCTCAAGAAAAGCATGTGGAATTACATACGAAACCAGGAATTTGCATATCTGAAATTAGTGGCAGAGACTACGGCCAGTGCTGCAAGGAAGAAAGAACACACAGCAAGCCCTTGTTCCATCAAAAGACTCTGTCACTTGTGAATGTGAAGGAGAGAGTGAATTTCTGAATTCACTGTTAACGAAATGAAAATTTTTTTAATTAATGACAATTGAACCAACTGAATCAAGTAATGAGAACTACAGTCTGCTAGTATTGACTGTCACACATAATATATTTGCAAAGTTTTGCGTGACCACTTAACGTCAGAAGTTACCGGCTTCTCTCATTAACTGTTTGGTTATGTTTCATGAAATCTACAATGGGCACAAGCCCAGTTACTGAGATAATGATGGTGGTGGTGACATATTTTCATTTTATATCAAAAACATACATTCTTCAAAACTCTTACAGTTCTAATGAAGAAAGAAGACCTTCAGATATAATCAACTGGTAAATATGAGTGTACTTTCTCATATTCATTTCTCAGGAATCTAAATTTAAAAAGTCAAAAACTTTTTATTTGCATTTTTGAGGTATTTTGAAAACTAATAAGGGATTTTTCCACTTACTAGTGGAAGCAGTGTCTATGGGGGACCTTCTGAAGCAACATGTGCTCTGACAACAATAAACTAACAACAAATAAGAATAGTCACAAATCCATGAAAAATCAAATTAGAGAAAATACTGGCCTGGGAGGATTTCTATTGCTCTTTGTAATAATTAGTGTGCAACTCAGCTTATGGATAACATGGAGTTTCAATATTGGTAGAAGGGGAAATTTTTTATTTTAGTACATAAAAGTCAACCATGACTGTGTAACCTTAAGGAAAAGAATGACTAAGGAGGGTATTTTATACTTGAATGTCAAGATACATTTTTTAGTCAGTGTTAGATAGTGCACTCATTAGGTTTACTACCCGGAAATTTTTTAAAAAGACAAAAATTAGTTCCAAGAGTGAATTTATGCCTCTACCAATCTTTTATCCTTCAGATTTGAAAAATGCTAGTTTTTCTTATATCTCTAAAAAGTCATCCATGAGATCTTCGTTCACGAAGATTATTAGATATAAGAAGGAAAAATTTACAAGGAAACAGAATTTGTTACATCTTGATCATTCGTGTCATAGTTTATCGACAGAAAATTTACTTACAAGCAAATTGACAACACCTACTCTATCACCTGCTGCATTAACACTCCAAACGCGCTTAATTTATTCACTTTATGCACACGTCCTCATGTCTTAGTGGGAAAGCACCTATACCACATGCCGCAACTAAGGAGCCCGTGAGCCGCAACTAAGGAGCCGGTGAGCCGCAACTAAGGAGCCCACCTGCCGCAACAGAGGCCAGGCACAACTAAAATAAATAAATAAAATTTTAAAAGAAAAAGACTTAAATAAAAAATAGCATTTAGGGACTTCCCTGGTGGTCCAGTGGCTAAGGCTCTGCACTCCCAATGCAGGGGGACTAGGTTCGATCCCTGGTCAGGGAACTAGATCCTACATGCATGCCGCAACTAAGAGTTCGCATGCTGCAACGAAGGGCAAAGATCCTGTGTGCCGCAAACTAAGACCCAGTGTGCAGCCAAACAAACAAATGGATTTTTTACAAAAGTAGTATTTACTTCCTCCCATATCCAAGTAAATTTGAACGGGTCAGTTCTGTGTAGGTCCGGCACAGAGAAGTTCTGCCTAGGAAATCTATATATAGATCTAGTTCTAGAAGAAAAGAGGTACAGCAGGTAGGAATTAAGAAGGAAACAGAATAGGCAAAATAAATAGCTTCCTAGCATCTGCTATTTCAGATCTGTTTTTCTTTACATGAATGCATAGACAACAGTTACAATTCTATAAACAAAAACATATTTTAATGGCAAATTGAATCATCCCTGGAGGAAAACACAGTTCCTTGTTTCCCTCATGGTGAAACTAACAATAGCTGTCGCTGACATAGCGTTTAGGGCATGCCAGGCACTGTTCTAAGCTCTTGACTCACATTAACTCACAACAGCACTTATGAGGAGGTGTTATTATTATAACTGGCACCTTGCAGATGAGCAAAAGGAAACATCGAGAACTGGGTCGAAAAGGGCAGAGCTGAGGCTTTAATCCAGGCAGGCTGTCTTGGGTCCATGTTGCTAAGACCTGCCACCAACTATGGAGCTTAAGCTGGGTTTCCTATTCTGACATGCCTGCATAAGAAGAACATTCAAAGTAGTTAATGATCACGTCCCATATAAAAATATACATACAAGAAAGGGTTAAAATATTCTGTGATTCTACCACTACATCGCATAACTGGGTCAGCCTAATCACTGGAGAGAAGGAGGTTTCTAAGTGCTATTTCCAAACATCAGTGACCGGGGCAAACCAAACGTCCCTAAGAACATCAGCCATTTACGGTACAAATTTGGGGAGAAAACTATTTGAGGTGAACATTAGAGACTTCTGTTATTATAACAATTTGATTATTTCTTTGACCTTCTAGATGTGAATAATTGAATAGTTTAACTGCTAGAGTTAAAGACTTGTCTGTTTTTTAGGAAAATGAGATTTTTATCTGGGATTCCCCAGTATATTAGAAAGATGATTCTTAGTATAATTGTGGGCAAGAAGGAAATAATATACATATTTGTGGCTATGAGCAGCTAACCAGAAAAAAAAAAAAAAAAAAAAGGAAAGAAACTGTCTGGACTTGCACAGTTCCAAAAACTACTGAATGTTTTCTTTTTTTTTTTCTACCCTACCAAGCATTTCTTTCTTATCAAGGAAGATTCATTTCCCACCTGTGTCTTTTACATTTTTGAAATACACGTAAAGTTAATGTTCATTTTCCACCCACTGAAAGTTTGCTTCAATTATTCTGTCTCTGGGCTTTTACTTTTAGGAGTTACAATTGGTTTGGCCAGCTTTGGAGTGAGAGAAAGCTTCCTTTTATGTGCAGCAAATTCCCCACTATTTAGAATGTTTGCTCCAGAGATAAAGTGATGCCTGGTGGTTTTTCTACTTTATAACAATTCCCATGTACAACATGACTGGACAAAAACTAAAACGTGCTTGCACTGAATTCCATTTTTCTTTGACGGGTACGTCTCATAATTGGCATCAGGATCATCAATGCCAGTTTGTTTTTTTCTTTAACAGTCCAATGTTATGTGAAACTTCCCAATGTTTGTATTATGAGTTAATACATATATTCCAAATACGGGTTGTGGAAAAGATGCAGCATGAGGTGGTCCAAACCTTTGAGTTGCACTGTCTTCGTTCTTCACACTAAGAATTTGACTTCAACTCCAGTGCAGATCGTATCTTCAGGCAGCTTGCCACGAGGCACCATCCTGACACCACACCTGGGGCATATTCCCTGAATTTCAGCAAAAACCATGCGATGGGAACAAAAGAGACAGCGAGGGATGAGGGCTTGCAAAGGTCACGTGGAACTCGGGCAGAGACGAGACGTAGAGGAGCAGAATGTGAAGCTGCTGAGGCCTGTCCTGCCTGTACCTGGGTCTGGTCCTCGGCCTGCGGACCCCGGCTGCTGAGCGCTTAGACCCGAAGAGCATTTGGTGGCAAGTCTGATTCCTCTTGGGGGCGTCTGGACGAATCAAAGTACATACAGTGGGAAAGTCTGGCCTGATCCTCTGCTTTCGTCGCTTTCATCGCTTTCCCATTTTACTGGCGGCACAGCTGAGGTCCAAAAGAGAGCCAAGTGCCACAGAGCTGGAGCAGTGTAAGGCCAGCGTCTGTCACCTTTTTCAGCTCCGTAAGTTATAGCTGGATCTCTTCCGTAGTACCTGGTACTGGTCACCAATGAAACAGGGTGGTAATGAGGCCGCCTCGATCTAGGCCATCACTCCTAATAAACAGACCAAGCTCAGTGATGCAGTGAGTTTAGAGCCCCTTCCCCCTCGATGGGGGCTGGGTTGCCCTCAGGAGCACGACGGCCAGCTCTCCCTCCATTTCTCGGAGCATCGAAACCTCCAGGGACACAACTCTGTGCTTGTACTTGGGAAAGCCATGCTGATTCATTCATTCGACTGTCAGTTGTTCAGTTCTTCAAAAACCAAAATGGTCTAGTGTGAATCCTGCAAGCCGAGAATATGGACTCAGAGAGACACCACTTGCTAACCAGGACAGGCAGTGTGGCTTCCAGAGACTGGACCTCCTTATCTCACTTTGCAACTGACTTGCTGAGTAAACTTGGCCTACTAGCGTCTTAACCTTGGATTTCCCCTTGTAAAAAACGTGGGAAGACAATGTCTAACTCCTTCTCAGGGGTGCTGTAAGGCTCACCTAATCGGTGTTCTAAACCACATGGTCCCAGGGCAGCACACTGTGCTATACGTCACCCTCACTATGATCGTCTGGGGTCGGGTACGGGCACACACACCAACATTTTTTACCAAAAAGAAAAACAAAACCAAAAAAACCTCCCAGCAAGAAATTAATTCTGTTCTTATTTGAGGGACTTCACACAATGTCATATTAAAAACATTAACATTCCGAAACCTAAATTCAATTGTATGTGGCAAAGGGAACATACTAAAACCTTGCAGCAGTTATATTCAATCTACAAGCGCTTCAAGGAGAGAAAGAACTTAAGCAGATGGTTAATTAATCAAATGTATTTAATGGGACAAATATAGCCAGTAATCTCATTCTGTTTTAGGTTGAGTTTGGTTTAAGAATCCTATAAAAATGCTGTCATTGTGCAACCATCGAAGACTTAAGTTTGCCAGTTACAGAACCTCCGTTACAAAATGACGCTGGGAGAACACAGATGGGCAGATACTGTTTTGTGACCACTTCATGGAAAAAAGAAATTAAGGCAGGATTAGAGGGTGACTCACTCAAGGGCTACATACAAGTGCTAGATCTGCATATGTGGACTTAAATCCCTTCCACCTGTTTGCTCCCAGGCTCAACACCCACATTTACGAGTTGGCTCTGGTGGCCTGGACTAGGGGTACACAGTTAGGGATACAGGGATTGATTTCTAGCTTGGGGGTCACAGCATAGGGAGCACAATCTTTTCACCCCATATGGAGCCTGTCCCTAGGAACCGAGTGTTTTTCATAGCAGGTGCTAATGAACCAACCTAACCAGCCAAGAATAAGTGGAGAAATTAACAGTTACACTCAGGGGCTTCCCTGGTGATGCAATGGTTAAGAATCCACCTGCCAATGCAGGGGACACAGGTTCAAGCCCTGGTCCAGTTAGATCCCACATGCCGCGGAGCAACTAAGCCCATGGGCCACAACTACTGAGCCTGCGCTCTAGAGCCCGCGAGCCACAACTACTGAGCCGGCACGCAGCAACTACTGAAGCCCGCATGCCACAACTACTGAGCCCGCACACACCACAACTACTGAAGCCTGTGCGCCTAGAGCCTGTGCTCCACAACAAGACAAGCCACCGCAATGGGAAGCCCCCTCACTGCAACTAGAGAAAGCCCACGCACAGCAACGAAGACAAAAATAAATAAAATAAATAAATGTATATTAAAAAACCAGTTACGTTCAAACATCCATTAAAACGAAACATGTGTCCGTGAAACAAGGCTGATCTAGAATACCCTCCATCCAGTCTGGTTTTACCAGTCTAAAGAAAATGGGGAAAATAGGGAAGGTAGTGATTTTTTTTAAGTTAAATTCACTCCATTTAAAATAGTGTAATTTATTCTAAGATTATGCCCTTCCTATTTTTGGTGTTAAATAGTCTTTATTTTACCAGCGAGAGTAAACAGTAGCTGATTTCTTAATATCCCAACCTTGGCAAAATAAGAAGTTAGCACCTCTATATTGGCCCTTAAATAGAAAAAGTAAAATAAAAAGACTTTTGAAATCCACAGGTTTGGCTAGCTCTGCCTGAGAAGGAGTTACCTGCTGTTAGAAACTCTTAAAGAGCAGAGACCCATAAAGAGTGGGTATTATTTCATGTGATCAAATGTTTCCTAATAAGGCACAAAGCTTCATTTCAACCTGTAATGCAAAAGGATTTCAAGCTGTACTAATGGAGTTTCCAAACTAAGCTAGAAAAGTACGCTGCCATCTAAAATCAAATGAAACGTAGACTCTAAAGTACTATAAAACATACACTTACATTGTCATTCTTCAAAAGGTAGAAAGCATTTTCGTTAAAACCCAGAGGGCGGGCTTCCCTGGTGGCGCAGTGGTTGAGAGTCCGCCTGCCGATGCAGGGGACGCGGGTTCGCGCCCGGGTCCGGGAGGATCCCACGTGCCGCGGAGCGGCTGGGCCCGTGAGCCACGGCCGCTGCGCCTGCGCGTCCGGAGCCTGTGCTCCGCAACGGGAGAGGCCACAACAGTGAGAGGCCCGCGTACCGCAAAGCAAAACAAAACAAAACCCAGAGGGCATACAAAGACAATATAATCCAACAGACACAGGCATAATAATAAAGAATGAAAACTCTGGTTTTCATTACTGGTTTTCCACTTGTAGATCCTCTCTATTGAAGCTATAGACAAACACCGATTCTGCACCTGTGGACAGATGGCAAAGGATTTAACCATTCAGTTAACCAAAAAGAACCCAGGTCTTACCAACCTTGGCACTAGTTGACAGAGGCTGGAGGTGGGAGAGGGGAAGGGAGTCAGAAGAGCTAATGTTCTCATTTTTTAATGGGTCATTAAGTGATCATCTCTATGATTAACAGAATAAGAAATGAAGACTGTGTTTGAAATGTTAAGCACTGTCCTTTGAGGTGAGGGACTGGGAAGGATGACATACCCGTGGCCGGAAGACGCTGGTGGGAGAAATGGGGCTGATTAAGGCAGAGAAAAGCCATTTACCCTGGAACGAAGTTAATAAAACCAAATGTTTACAGACTGAGAAAGGGTGGTGTTAGGGGGTTGAATTGTGTCCCCTTTTGATACATTCCAGTCCTAACCCTGGTACCTGCCAATGTGACCTTTTTCTGGAAATGGAGCCTTTGCAGATGTAATCAAATTAAAATGCGGTCCTTGGAGTGGCCTCGAATCCAATGACTGGTGCCCTCCCTCACAAGAAGCGGGAAACACCACAGGAAGACAGACAGATGGAGAAGGCACGTGACCACAGAGGCAGAGATCGGAGAGATGCAGGGGCCTACCAAGGAGTGCCAAGGAGGGCCAGATGCCATCAGAAGCCAGAAGGGACAAGGAAAGAGATCTCCCCTGGGGCCTTCAGAGGGAACATGTCTCTGCCCACACCTTGATTTTGGACTTCCAGCCTCCAGAACTGTGGGAGAATAAATTCCTCTTGCTTGAAGCCATCCTCTCTGTGGTACTTTGTTAGAGCAGCCCTAGGACCTCAGTCCAAATGGTATACATATATTATTTAAAGAGATGAAGGTAATCATCCTAAGAACTTTAAAGAAGTGTGGGAGGCTTAAAAGCCTCTGGGAAGCAGGTCTGAGGGAGGACAGGAAGCCGCATAGCGGCGGTTATTTTGTATCAAATGCCTTTTGCAGCAATATTTGGCTTTTTAACCACGCAGGTGGGTCACTCTGTCCTTTAAAAAGTATAAATAAAATAGCCTCGGGATGGCATGCCGGCGAAACCTGCTCCACTTTCTCCACGGCCGATGCTGTACTCTGAGGACTGCAGACCGTCCCCTCCGCCCGACCCCCTGGCCCCGTCCTCACCCCTGCAGTGGACACTCCCTGGACACCGGCCCTGTCTGTCCTCAGGGACGCACAGCAGCTAAATGTCTGCACGCGTGGGCGCTCGCACGCCTGCCGGCCCCCTCTCAAGTACCGTTGGACTTTCTGTGGGTTTGTATCATCGATGACAGTAATGTTCCCCATCGACTTGGATGATTAAGACTCGACGACAATGAAAACGGAGAACCTCAGAAAGCCTGTCACTGGCCTCGTTCTCAGTTTAACACGCAAAACAATGCCTGACAAAGATTTCCATGATCACGCTACACAGTATTGGGAAACCTCACAAGGGAGCTTAATCACAACCATTTGCTGGTCAAATTTTATTTAACCCGCAAGAAAGAAATGCCGAGTGCTCCCCGGTGGCCTGGATCGAGTCCCTTGGATCTGTGCTGCGAGCGATGACTTTCCCAGAGGGACAGAGGACGGACGAGGTCCCATGCTCTCTGCTCGCTCTAAGAAGACCGGTCACATGGAGCCCAGCAGCCTGTGATGTGGAAAAGTGTGTAGTCACCTCCCGCATGAATAGGCCTATTGATGCCCGTGGAACCCAGTGCAAGGGCGCCAGCCCCCGTCCCAGAAGGGGCGGTGTTCCCGGCTCGCCCCGGGAGGGAGACGGAGCAGAAGACAGATACGGTGTGTGTGCCCCAAAGGTCTTCACGCACGTCCGTGGGCACGCGGCTCCCGTGGCAGCTGGCGAGCACCTCGCCGTGCGCTGGCGCCGACGCCGTGCCAGGTGGACGAACGCTGAACGAAACACCTACCAGCCATCACGTGGACGAACACGCAGGGAGGAGAACAAAGGGCGGCGTTTTATCAGCGCTGGGATCCTGGCCGCCGTCAATGCCCCGCCTCGGGGGAAAGTGTTCGCTTTCATTCCCATCCCAGCCCTCAGTTTCCGGGTGACCCCTCCCAGCCACCCAGGGGGTTACCTGCCCTGCCCTCCTGGCCATCAGACGTCCAGACTCAGCGAGCGCTGCTGTGCTTTCCGTGTTGCAGGTGGCAAGGTCACCCCGAGTGGACTTCCCAAGACAGGTGCGAACTGTGCCCACGAGAAAGCAAGTCACAACTGGCAAAGCCACTGCATGCGTGAATCTATACTGAACAGGACAGGTTGGCTCGATTTTTTTATAATGTGGCCTTTCAGGGAGTTCTCCCTCCAGCCCCACGGACAGAAGAGAGCGTGGCTCCGTTTAGAAGGGGCTCCATCCGCGCGTACATCTGCTTTCCCACTGTCTCAGTTACCATTCTCCGCAGCTGGCCTTTCCCCCCTTCTGCTTCTAAAACATCACCTCTCAACATACCATAATGAAGACCAAACCCTGAGACTCAGATGTTCCAGAAACCTGAGAGATTAGACGTGCTTTGATTACGTCTAGCTCCTTCTCATCTGCTTTGTTCTTGATCACGTCAATACCGCCATAAACAAACTTGTCGTTTTAGTCATGATGTAAGCCTAACAAGTCTTGCCCTATAGCACCTAACATTGGACTGTCTCCTTTTGCTCAATCCATACACACGCACACGTGTGCACAGACGCGCGCACACACAGCAACGTACCACATGAGGACGCAGGTGCAGTTCCCTTGCGATGTAACTGAAAATATGCCAATACCCTTTGCATCGCCGGGTTCTGGCTTTATTAGGGGAACTGTTTCAGAGGCACATAACGGAGGGCTTCACAACCTCATTTTACGAAAAGAGAATTTGGTAGCTCCTATGCTTACACTACAGGGTACCTCTGAAAGGAGCTGCCCCTTCAGGAGCCGGGCTCACCTTGGTCAGCAGGGGTAGATGACGGCACCGACCCCAAAGGGACAACCCAGCCAGGATGCTTCCTTAATCGCTAGGAAGGAACATAAACCAGCTCCTTGGGGGTCAGATTTATGACTAATGAGGCTCCACATTATGTAACAAACTCTCTAGAGAAAAGGTGACTATTTCTTAAAGTTGTCCAGCCAATTGACTTCTAAAATTAAAAAAAAAAAAAAAAAAAAAAAAAAAAAAAAAAGGACCAAGTGCATCCTCTCTTCCCATCCCCCTGTCCCCCTGGCAGATGATGGGGATTGACGAAGTGGGGGCAGTAAGAGGAACAATAATTGACTAAAGAAGAAGAAATAAAACAAAAAGGAAAAATAAACATGAGCTGCATCAGGAGCAAAAAAAAAAAAAAAAAAAAAGGCAAAACAAGCAGAAATGATCTTCTGATAAGAACGGTATTACATAATCCAGCGCCTATAACATGGAAAGCCACTTTGCGCTGCAAATCACTTTTCCACCAAGAATTAAAAGAAGCAGAACAAACGCAAACATCAATTAAGGTCCAGAGTAGGGCTCCGTTCCCCCTCGAGGGGCTTGTTCTTATCCAAACACTAATGCAAGTACTGTCAGGCTGCCTAGCAAAGGATATTTTTTATTATCACTTGAGCTGGTCTGTCCAGAGAGTGATTTTCCCATTTTAGTTTGCAAGGAAAGGTTAAATAGGAGGAGTAGAATGTCTTTCACTTAGAAGATAATACAATCTATCCCAGTGCTTAAGGCTCATGGGGCCTCTGTGGGTGTATCAGCTTCCAAGGAGCCCTCCTGGCTGTACCAAGGACCCGCTGCCAGGGTGTGGGTTAGACCAGACATCGCCCCTTCCTCCAAGGGTGAAAGCAGCACTACTGTTCCAACAGCTCCCAACAGGAACAAGGCAGACTCGGAGAAAACCAGCGCAGTGCTTGGCCCAAAGGAAGCACAAAAATCATATTTACTGAAGAAATGAGGGGCAAGAAAGATATCTCTGACCCTAAGAGATAAAATACCAGAGCCAATGGGCTCCTTGTATTAGCTACAGGACAGCCACGCAGGGCAGACCTGCCTTGCATAGGACAACTCAACGTGCATTAGTCCAATAAATAAGAAAAGGGGATAGCCTTGAAACTTACACAGAAATGTAGACATTCCTGGGGAATAAATCATATTTTTATAATTCTATCTGTACCATTTTGAACATGGTGGTAAATTTTCTGAAAAACAAACTGTCCTACTTTGTCTTTTTTTAAATTTATAATGTACAAGTAATCAGATATCTTAAGCTATGCACAATACCTTAGATTTCACACTGTTTTTTTTTAATGTTTATTTTTTTCTTATTAGTCCTCCATTTTATCCACATCCACGTATACACGTCAATCCCAATCTCCCAATTCAGCACACCACCACCACCCCCTGCCGCTTTCCCCTTTGGTGACCAGATGTTTTTTCTCTACTTGTGTCTCAATTTCTGCTCTGCAAACCGGTTCATCTGTACCATTTTCTAGGCTCCACATATATACATTAATATACGATATTTGTTTTTCTCTTTCTGACTTAACTTCACTCTGTATGACAGTCTCTAGATCCATCCACATCTCAACAAATGACCCAATTTCGTTCCTTTTTATGGCTGAGTAATACTCCATTGTATATATGTACCACAACTTCTTTATCCATTCACCTGTCGATGGGCATTTAGGTTGCTTCCATGACCTGGCTCTTGGAAATAGTGCTGCAGTGAACATTGGGGTGCACATGTCTTTTTGAATTATGGTTTTTTCTGGGTATATGCCCGGTAGTGGGATTGCTGGGTCGTATGGTAATTCTATTTTTAGTTCTTTAAGGAACCTCCATCCTACTTGGTCCTTCAAAAGTGAATTTTTATAACGTTGGGTTTACCTAAAGATGGGAGAGCACATACTTCTCTTCTTTGGAGTAAAAGTACAAGTACCCTGTACAAGTACAAAATAAAGGGAAATGATCAGAAGTGCTTTCTTGTTCGGGTATGTGTTACCAGTTAGTTGTTGCTGATCTGGCTGATGGACCTGAGAACGTGTGAATGAAGCTGGTGACGATAAAACGCTATAGGTCGGAAACTCACGCCAGGGTCACGACTCAACCTCCCGTTCAGGGTAAGTGCCCTTTTTTTGGACCAAATTAGGCCTCCTTGGACCTCTGGGGTAGCCCTTCTGCATTTCCAGGCAGGAGGTGGATAAGGGGCTATTTTGGTCTGTCTGCCCATCTGGTCCCTTTGTATCCGGCTAGCTCAGCCACTCAGCTCAAGGTCAGGCCAGCAGATGAGGTGCCTTTGCTCTGAGCAGCCATCCATCGCACTATGACACGGACCACTCACTGGATACAGAAGAGACCCAATAAGAAAGTCCCAGCGGGGGAGGCACCCTCTCATCCCCACAACGCAAGTACAATTCCAGGCTGGGGGTCTGGAGCACCCTTGTCACTTAAGAAGGGGAAAGGACATCAGAACTTGACAGAGGAATCAGCAGCAAACTGTTGTTCCCAAACAAAGAACTCATATCAACAGGGAATATAAAAATGTTATTGAGAACTTCTGTTCTCAGATGTTTAATACAAAGGAGAGATTCTTGTGCCAGGGAACAGAGTGATCCAGTATTCACAAAGCAGGAATTCTCCCGCTGTACATTTTGTTTCCAAAACACTCAGGACTGCAGCAAGTTTTCCAGTTGGGGTAAAGAAGCTACTTCTGGAAGCAAGAGAGGAGATAACTGAAATCTTTCACAGAGGAGCTGAAATCCTTCCAAGAAAAAGCACAGCCAGTGTCAGCATTTAGGGGCATCCAGTGTGGATGGTGAGCCGACCTGTCCCCTAACATGCGGGAGGGTGGGGGGGGGGATGAGCGCTGAGAGTTCTTAAAGCTACAGAACCTTCTAGTAACATACCATGGGAACCCAGGAACCTCAAGCATTTTTAAAAAATTAACTCCTTGAGCCCGGGGTTCCAGGCAGTGCCAGTGTGACTGTACTTCCACCGGGATCGCTGCCAGGAAGGAACAAGCAGGGCTTCTTTAGTACATATTTTAAAAACCTGTTTTGTGACCTGCAGGGAAGTCAGGTGGCAAGGAGCCTTCTTTTATCAAGGTGGGAGCTGGGGAGCAGGACAGCGGATGAGTGACCTTTCTCTCTGGCACGTTCACCATACGAGCTGCACGATGGAATTTAGAGCCAAAGTCGCCAACCAGAAAGAGAACGCAAGGGTATCGGTCGGTTTCTCTTATTTTCATGTCATTATTTTTACTTTTCACTGAAAACAGTCACATCGCTGTTTGTCCTTCTGTCCGTTTTATCAGGCTGGACGTTCCTGGAAGGAAACGCAAAATGGACAAAGACCCCCGGCTTCGAGGCCAGGCTCGCCATCTAAATCCTAGCTCTGCGGCCGCCATGCTGTCAGTGTCAACTTCTCTTCAACTCAACTTCCTTACCCATAAACTGGGAATAAAGACGCCCGCCGTTTAGGACCGCGGAAAATCTCAAATGTAAAATTATAAGTGAAGAGCCTACACACAGTAGGTCCTGCCTTTGAGTTCATGGGCTATGACTTACTCACCTTGGTATCTATCCCCCATAGCACTTTGCCCTTGAACCCTCTCCCGGGCACACAGTGTACCAGCATGCTTCCAATTAGTTATGACTAAAATTTGGTACAGCTCACCGTACTCCAAGCATTATTTTATTAACGGCAAGGATAGTGGCAAAATCAAATATGAGATGATCTTACTGCTTCGCTGCATCTCCTACCACTGGAATGTCAAGGGGACAGTGTTAAAATAAGTACACAAAGGAAATACTTAAAGAGGCAAAGGAGGAATTAAAGAGAGTGACAGAGATGCGAGTCAGGAAATTAAGTCTTAATTCTCAGCTCTGCCTCCAAAATACCAGTGTCTTTGAGCAGCTTGCATAATCTCAAGCCGTTTTTAAAGAGTTAGCATCTAGGAGCTAGCATCTGTGACAACTAAGTAAAATTTTAGTAAATATTAACAGAAGTTGACATTATGGAAATTTTTAGGGCCATCATCCACTAAAAACCTTACTACTTGGGATTATCCTTTCTGTGTGGTCCACGGGAATGGAGACAACACCAAGTGGCTTGCGGCTCTTACAGTCAATCCCTACACCCTCCCACCCACTTGGTCACAGCCTTTTCTGGGTACGTAGCATGTGGAGTGCACTGTATATCAAGTCCTCTCCGCCTGTGAATGAGAACGGGAGAGGCACCAGCCCACTGAGATGCAGCAAAGGGAGAGGAGGCGACTGCGTATGCGACCAGGGGAAGGCTGTCCACGGAGGGGAAGGCACAGAGGCGAGGGGCCGCAAGGTGATTCTCAAAGGAAGAGCGAGGACTCTCACTGATGACCCAGAGAGAGAAACAAAGCTTCAAGATCCGGCGAGGCGCCCGGGGCTGGGAGAACAGATGCGTGACAAGTGGGGACGCCGTGGAGAAGCACCTGTGGACACTCCAGGTGGCTCCAGCCAGAACTCCAGCCCTTTCCCGCTCGAATCAAAATAAACACTGAAGCAATCAAACAAGCACTCATGCGCTTCCAGCAGAGCCCCAGACTCAGACTGGGAGTGGGGCGGGTCAGGGCAGGGCTTGACGGGGCCAGAGGAATGCAAAGGAAAGAGGAGAAAGGGCTTCTGTCCTCCTGCGACTGTTACGGAATTCGGAGAGAAACAATAACGCAGTAAAGGCAGCCATCAGTAATCAAACACAAGACACTTCCCTGGGTTGTTGCATCTGATCGCCATAGTAACCCTAGGATGTAGATATTAATAACCCATTTAAAGATGTCACCCAAGATTACAGAACTAGTTAAAGATGAAACCAGGGCTAAAAGTCAGATCAGTCTGACTCCAGAATTCATTTTCCAAGCTCCTATACTCTACTGATTCTCTCTCTGAGAATCTCTCTGAGAATCAGAACTTTATACATGAGAATTTTATAATCTAGGTGTGGGGCGGGCAGGCCGGCCTCACTATGACTCAAACCCCAGAGGCTATAAAAGAAAAAAAACTGATAAATCTGATTACATGAAAATAAAAATTTTCTGCCTGGGAAAAATACACCGTAAACAAAGACAAACGACAAACCAGAGAACTATTTGGAACATAAATCATACGCAAAGACTAATTTCATTAATATATAAAGAGTGCCTATAAATCAATAAGAAAACATCCAACAAGACCTAAAGGACATTCAGCTGACATAAAAGAAAATCAAAATAGTTCACAAACACATTAAAAGGTACTAAAATTTATTCATAAGAGAAATGCAGACTAAACAATATATTAGGATTAGTGAACACTGAAACGTTTTATTCTACAAGCGTTGGTGAGGATATGAGGAAAGAGGCGCTCTCATAAATCACTAATGAGAGACTAAATGGGTACATCCGTTAGGAAGGCAATCTGGCGCTATCTATCAAAACTGTAACTGTCTTTACCCTCTGCCCCTAAATTCCAATTCCAGGATTTTATCCTGAGGATAAATCATACACATGCAAAGTGATGCCTATAGAAAGGCAATATCTGCAGCAATGTTTGCACCAGGCAAAGTCTGAGAACCACCGAAACATCCAACCAAAGGAGACGGATTAAATAAATCATGGCATCTCCCTATAATGGCCTATTATTTAGCCGGCAAAGAGGAGAGGAAGCTCTTAATGGGTTGATATGGAACAAGCCCCAAGGAATACTGCTAAGCAAACAAAGCAAAGTAAATATGGCAAGCAGAATATGCTTTCACAAATGTCAAAGCATATAGAGTATACATATGTATTTCTGTGCACCCCATGGAGAGACACACAAGAGACTTGTTACACGAGGTCCTTCCAGGGAGGAGGTTGGTGGGTGGCTGGAATACAAGGGTAGGAAGGGGACTTCCTTGTCATTGCATACTTTGTATCTTTAGAATTTAATAACACGTACTTATGCCTACTCAAAAAACAAGTTATGCACACACGCACATGTATAGAGATACACTGCATACAAATCAAAATCGAGTGCCAAGCAGTGGCAAAAGCTGGCTTCTGGCCCAGCCTCGCAGCCAGTGGGTTAGTGAGAAAAGCCCCTTCATCAAAGTCTCAGTTTCCTCATCCGTAAAATGGGATACTTCTTCCTTCCTCTTGTGCTTTTGAGGAGTAAATGAATGAATATACATAAAGCCCTCAGACCGGTGCCTGGCACACAGCAAACGTACACAAGTGTCTGTTACATAAGCACCACGTAAGCCAAGCTCAGAAAGACCCACAGGAGTTAGACCAGGAGGACAGAAGCGGGGGAAGCAGAATGCGCCACTCAGAAGGAAGAGCACGTGCAAAGGTCAGGGGGTAGGAAAGCACACTGCTGAGCGGAGGGCATCCTGGAGGGGAGGCGGAACCGAAGAGAAGGGGCTAAAGGAGTGAGCCTGGGCCCGTCCGGACAGCTTCTCTGTCGGGGGCGGGCAGCAAATGCAGCATTCCGGGCAGGGGAATCCCATGGCTGGACAGGCTTTCCTAGAAAGAGTTCTCTGGCAACCGTCTGGAGGACAAGTCGGAGAGAGGCACAAACTGGGTGGCAGAGAGGCCACTTAACCATTGTTGCAGCCACGCAAGAAAAAGGAGGAGGCTGTGAGCCCCAATGGTGCCAGCGGGGAAGGAGGAGAGGAAGGATTCGGGAGACACAAAGGAGGCCAAATCAACCTGGCCTGTGGACCCGGCCGGGGAGAGGGTGGAGAAGATGCAACCGGGGGTGATTCCCGAAGGTCAGACTCGGCTTACGTGGAAGCCCAAGACGCAACTCGGTGAGAAAAGGAGCTGGCTGGGGGTGGAGGTAAGATGGCAGGTTAGGTCCCAGGTTTGTGGAGGTTCACATGTCTCCTAGGTAATCCATGGTTAGCTACAGGCATCCAAACCTCAGATGATGGACTCTGGCTGCACACACAGCTTTGGGAGGTACCAGACAAATCCGTAGTACTGAAAGGCTCTGGACTATGTATGGTTAAGGCAGCTGCCACCAAATGGCAACGGTCCCTCTGGCCCAAGTCAGAGACTTTTGAGAAGACACATGACCTATGATGCAGGTAAGACCCATCCATGCTCCTCCCTCCTTCCCCCTTTCCCTTCTTATACCCCCTCCTCTCTCTTCTTCTCTCTCCCCCCCTCCTCCCTCCCTCCTTCCTAAAAATGGAAAAAAGTTCTCAAAAGGCGTTTCCTTAAATGCTTCACACGAAGCAACCCGCTTCTGACATTCCCAGCTAACTGGTGACGAAGGTTTTATTTTTTCCAACATCCCTGCCCTGCTCTTGTTTCTCTCTTTACACGCAGCGGAAGTCTCTAGAAAGTTGTCACTGTCCTGTAGACGCATCTCCACCAGACGGGGAGCATCCCTGAAGACCTTATTTTTCCATGTGTCTGTCTCAACGGCTGTACTGTCTAGGGGTTTCTTAGAAAGGGCATCCTGTGGTTTTTCTCTCCGGCTAAGGGGCTTCCGTGAATCCAGCCCCACGTAAAGAGCGCCTCCCAAAGGGTTTTACTAAGAGATGTTAGAGCTGACTTCTGAAAGAGCAGACTAAAAGTACGCTCTTTTTACTTTTCTACTAAAAGTAAAATCCTGTTTAAGCAAGATTTCTGGAACAAGTTAGGCAGGATCCTGGGGCCAGGATTCAGGAGTTTCCAGCTTTGTTACTCACTCGCTCACCCCTTCACATGATCCTAAACTTCCCTCAGCTCTGGTCTCCTCACCTACAAAATCGGGGTCAATTGCTAGACCACCTCCAAATCTCCTTCTGGCTCTGAAATGTTGCCAAGTCTAGATTGGAGGGAGGATGGAAATGGGTCTCATGACAGTGTGGACTATTTCAGCAATTCAAACGTGCCATTAAACATTGAAGGCAACTTCAGTTTTAGAGATTAGTTGATTTCCTCACTGGACAATAGAAATACTCCTATTTTATCATCCACCAAGTCTGTTGCAATGGCCCGTATACTTATCCCGAAGGGAACCCCAACTGCCATAACCCAGCAAGAGCCACTCACTTTTCAAATGCATCCTTGGCCAAAGAAGCCATCTCTTTTCCTGAAGAAACCACAGCTAGGGACTCAGAGGGGAGAGAAAAATGCCGCGCAAGGCATGGGTGACTACTCAGTCTTTAACTATGTAAATTATAGGCCTGACTTTTTTAAATGCAAGGTAGTTCAGTCTACAAAAAAACCGGACAATGTATTTTCCCACTTATAGGGATTTATGTGACTTGTGAGAACAAGCCAGGAATACGAACGAGGAGACCCAGCCTGATAACAGACTCCCTGCCTTCTCTCTCCCATAGAAGTCATGGGACCGTCCAGATGAATTCAGTTATTATAGCAAGGCAACAGCACAAACAGCCACAAGAGATTTCACGCGGAGCTCAACACAAAGAAAGCCAACCAGGAGAAAGTGGCCATTTTTTATCTAAAAAGAGTCTTTTCCCCATCACGTCTGTCAAAATGTGATTTCCGTAGAATCTGTGTACTTTTAGTAAAAAGCAATATGCCAGAGCTTAATTGACTTAAAATATTGTATCTTAAAAGATATCAGGTAATGTACCCTCTTAAACCAAAGCCTGGATTAGATTAGTTTGAAATGCATCATCCTCAAAAATAATTTCAGTTGAAACCTGATTTCAGCAGTGTGCTTTGGTAATTATATAAGGGAGAATATCAGGTATCTTACAACATTCGTAGAGTATTTGCTGTTAATCACACAGCAATATAGAAATTAGCTGTCTGATTTACTAGAAACCAGATATAATTTATTGGTGTTGCACAGATAGGCTTCCATCTTTGAAACTTATACATATATATATACACACACACACACACTAGTGTTTATCTTTAAATTGTTCGCTATACCCAACATCACTCAAAATAAGAGAAAGGACAGGATAAGTTAAACCGTAAACTGAGTCATTGCACCTATTATTTTCACAAATGTAAAAAAGGCCCACGAGTACTCAGACAGCTGGTGGAGCCGCGAACTGCTCACCCCTACGGAGGGCGACTTGACAGAACCAATCAAAACGCCAAACACACTCACTTTTGGTTGCAGCCATTCTGCCTCTAGGATTTCTTTCTACAGACACACAAAATAATACAAAGCTATTCACTGCATCATTATCTGTCCTAGGAAAAAACTGGAGACAGCCTAAACATCTACCAGTAAGGGACTAGTGAATAAGCCACAGTGACAAAGAAAGAGGACGCTCGCTCACCTTACTACTATGCACTGAATTCCAGACTGTATTTAAGTGAAGAGCGCATATGCAGACAGCATTTATGTTTGCCATATATAAAAAGGGGGGAAATAAATATATTCACATACATATGCATGCGTGTACATGTATGCATACCCACATATACGGATGCCTACGTGTATACGTAAGTATAAATACACGCACACATAACAAGACTCTGATAACACAGATTCTGGGAAAGGCAGCCGGGTGCTTGGGCAGAGGAATGAGTGGAAGTCCCTCCCCCGCACACCTGTAGGGACCTTATGGGGTTTTTGTTTGTTTGTTCATTTGTTATTGAAGTAGAGTTGATCTACAATGTTGTGTTAGTTTCTGGTGTACAGCAAAGTGATGCAGTTATAGGTACATATACTCTTTTTCATATTCTTTTCCATTATGGTTTATTCCAGGATATTGAGTATAGTTCCCTGTGCTCTGCGGTAGGACCTTGTTGTTTAATCCATTCTACGTATGATAGTTCGCATCTGCTGATCCCTTTTGGGACCTTTCGAATTTTGAACCATGTGAACATGTTACATATTCAAAAATAACTTGACAAACATAAATAATAATAAATTGTCCACGGGTAAGCAGTAAACACACACTCATATGTATTACTACTTAATACGAACATGAAGGACCATATTTTTTAGACACCAAAACATTTAGGCCGAGGTTGGGTTTTTAAAATAATGCTATGAAGAATAAAAATGAGGTGATTTCCTCTTTCTATTCTCTTGGAGCTCTTGTAAAATAATAAATGACATATAACAGTTTGGAGGAAAACCAATTAAAGGGACATAAATCATCATTAACCCCTTCCCCAGATGAATGACAAAGAGACACATGTTCTAATTAACACCGAGTAACATTGTGTAAAGAGCAGTTTGCAATGGAAATGAACAGATGGCAAACAAGCATATGAGGTATTGGGGTGCAAGACAGAAAACTTGATCTGACACTGAAAACTTCAAGCAAGTGAAAGAAATTGTACCTGAATGAAAATTGCTCTGAAAAGACGAATGAGCTCCCCTGTCTAACTTTCTCTAGTTTTTAGGTGCATTTGGGGGGGGGGGGGTTGCTGCTTTCTGTGTTCAGTCCCCACAAGGCAAATACTATTCCAAAGCCCATCCCACTTTCTACATAGGCAAACACACCCACACACCAACCAGGCGGCCACCTTCTTACAACAGAAAGATTTCCTATCCCCAGGCAACGGATGGCTCAGTTCATTTCAAATCAATCTAGCATTTCAGTTCAACTAAAGGCTTCGGACATCATCTTGGAGTCTGATGTAATAAGAGCTGACCTAGAGGGTTATGCTTTACCAACCCTCTCTTTTCTTTCCTTTGAAACAGAGATTTACGACAGGAGGCAGAGAAAGAGACAAAGATCGCAGGGTGGCTGAAACCCTCTTAGGAGGGACAGAGCAGGTACCAGGAGGTTTGTGCTTCTGACTCCTCCTTGCTCAAAGGCACACCAAGTAAGGAAGGAGGCACGGTTTCCTCTTGTTTACAAGTTCACCCCATTCTTAGACTTTTCTCTGTGGAAACAAGGATGCCACAGCAGTGGCAGTTTCATTAGCTGAACCCTCAGCAAAGAACCAGTGACCGACTCCACACGTGGGAGACTTCAGCCCAGCTGACAGATGCTATTTCTCTCTGTCCCCATTGACCCAGACTGGGGAGACAGCACATTTCAGACAGGATGCCCTCCCAAGTCGTGATGCAACCCTGAAGGAAAAAAAACCTGTTCAGGATCCAAAACCAGAATCTGGTTTCTGCCAGTTCAGAACGACAGAGACCAGTGGCTAAGACACTGCCCTTACAGAAGGTATGTTGAATTTACACGTACTTAACATCAGCTGACACTTCATACTCTCCTGTCTTGTATTGTTTTACCTACATCTAGGGTTTTAAATGTACATTCTGTAGTGAACAACAGCTGGATAAAAAACATAAAACTTTGAGTAAACACCAGATACGGTTCCTGCTTTCCAGGCAAAAAGCAGAAAAGGTTTTTGTTTGTTTGATTTTGGAACTCCAAATAACTACTCAGAGGAAAAAATGCACATAGTGGGGTAACCAGCTATATGAACAACACTTAAGGCCAGGAATTATAAGTATAAACGATTTGTGCAATCTCAATTTTTGGATTTAAACTGACAATTCAGTTCCTGTGTTTGAGAGGAATATACATTTATTACATACATATATACACACATACACAGATTTATGTATCTATTTGATACAAAGCAGACAGTTTCCACTAAGCTATTATTTGAAGTATTTGGATTCAAACTCCGTTCCTTTCTCCATCTGAGACAACAGACTCCTCTGGTTTGAGGATATTTTTAACTATAAGAACTAATTATCCTATTTCACTGCCTATAAATTCAATTTCTATTTCTGAGCCTGCTTCTGTTGTATGTCTCCTGGTAGGTCCCCTTGCATTATGGCTTGTTTACAACCCAGTCTCAAATCACAGGAAAGACAGGGATCGAATAAAAATACGCTTTCCAACCTTTTAGCAGGGTTTGGTAATGCAGCAACATTTCCATAATGCTATATATTTGTAAAAAATCAGGTTCACTTTCGATGAAAGGATAGTTCTTTTTAAGTGGTAAATTTTATAGACAATGTAGAGCGTATAACTTGGATGCATAAAGAGCGAGGCTAATGCCAGTGTCAGAATGCTTTGTCTTGGTGAGCTTCTCCTGCAAAACCAATCAACCAGTGCACCTGGAGATGCAAAAGGCAAACTTTTGCAGACCAGAGTCCGGGTTTTGCTTTTTGTCAGCCTACTAAGAACTTCCAAGGCCATTCTGGACTGGATCACAGAGTAGAGGTATGCAATGTACAGCAAACACTTTCCCTTCTCAACCCTGCTAACTCCTTAAAAAGAGAGGCCTTCACAAACTTGTCAAGGAGAGCAAATTAACCACCACAATTTACGTGGCCCAGCTGGGGTGGTGAAGGTCAAAGGCAAACCAAAAGAAATTGTCAACGATAAAGAATTAAATCAGCCTATGCCTAAAAAAAAAAAAAAAAAAAAAAAAACCCTTCAAGTCCATTCTACTGTCTCTGTCTCAGTTATGTAAGCCTATCTTCAGAAATCTCCTCATCAAAAATCTGCCCTTAGATTGCTGGCTTGGCCACCAATTAGCCGGCTCAACCCCTGGCAGGCTCTTTAACTCTTGAGACCTTATTCTTCTTGTCTATGAAGTGAGGGAGCTGGGCAAGGTCACTGAGCTTCCTTCCAGCTCTAACCGTCCATGGTTTGTGATCAAAGGCTGTGCCCACACGCACCCTGGTCCCCCCATCCCAAGCCTTTCGCCTGACTCATCTCTTCCGAGGCTCGGTCTCCACGGTTTTCTGGACCCCGCAGCAATGGTAGCAGACGAAAACAAGATCTTTCTTAGACGTTCCTAATCAAGATGCTTTCTATTTCTTGGATTTACAAACATCTCAGATCAGATGAATAGTAAGGAGAGGGTCCAAAGGATGAACCAAGATGATTAAGATGACATGCCTCCAAAAGGAAGAAAAGCACGTTTGTGAGGAGGACAAAGCCACTTCTGGAAATTCTGGGCTTTTTTTTTTTTTTTTCCAAGAAGGGATCTAAGAGGACGCTTTCTTAACTCTGCTCCCTCAGTCCCGATTTTTGAGGCTCTGATTCTTCTTATTTCCCATCCCTCACAAGACCAGGAAAGATGGACAGAGAATTTTTTACTATCTCCTGATTTAGCCAAATGGGGACCATTTCTTCATGACTATCATTTCATACGCTGATTTCTGAGACCTCCTGGTAAACGTTGTCTAGGCCCACCTACCACGGACTGGACCTTCTGCAAAGGTATCTTAAACAACACTCTTCCCACACTGGATATCCACAAAGGCGGATATCTGGATGCTTCCCACCCTTATTCTTGGAGTAGTAAAGTTTTCTTCAAGCCGCCACATATGCGTGAAGGCCCTGTGTACGGAACCGGCAGTGATTTCTGCCACAAGCCCCGCCTGGCCACGAAAGAAGAAACTTCCAGGCTCCTGGCTGAATCCAGGTATTTGTCAACCTAACTGGTACATCTAAATAAATGCTTGATTTTTTTTTTTTTTTTTTTTTTTGCCGCTACGGGGCATGTGGGATCTTCCCGGACCGGGGCGCGAACCCGCGTCCCCTGCATCGGCAGGCAGGCTCTCAACTACTGCGCCACCAGGGAAGCCCTAAATGCTTGATTTTTTTTAAACAGAAAATTCTAAGTCCAGCTACACGCAAGCCGTAACGGGCGTAGCCCCGCTATCATCACATTCTAGGGCCCAAACATTCGTTCATCAATATACTCAAGAACAGAAACAGGTTCTGCCTTCAAAAGTCCGAGTGTGATCCTCAAGGAAGTATTTATTCAACTACTATGGTGTACACATCCACTCTCTGGCTCCAATATCCTTTTACATCCAAAAATCGGGACGTAATTTTTTTTTTCTTTTTTGCTGTACCCGGGCCTCTCACCGTTGTGGCCTCTCCCGTTGCAGAGCACAGGCTCCGGACGCACAGGCTCAGTGGCCATGGCTCACGGGCCCAGCCGCTCTGCAGCACGTGGGATCTTCCCGGACCGGGGCACGAACCCGTGTCCCCTGCATCGGCAGGCGGACTCTCAACCACTGCGCCACCAGGGAAGCCCGGGAAATAATTTTTGATGGCCAAAGTATGGGTGACCTGAAGACCATTCAGTTACTGAGGCCATGGTCAATCATGTTAGATTTCATGAAAGCTCTGCTGTCCACTGCAGGGTGGCGTCCCAGTGGGGTCCTTGGACCCCCAAACCCTGCCCCGCCTGTACTCAAGCATGGCAAGTTCCAAAGGGCACTACCCTTACTGGCCTTCAACCCAAAACCCATGGGGCCACAATATGGAAGAGAACTTGGAACGTGCCCTTCCACTCTGGTGCTAAATACCATACAGCCCCGACTTTTCCAGAACACTTTGTGAGAGTGCCCTGGGTTACACGACTAACCAAGTTCCCCTGTTGTTGAGAAATAAAGGACAAGTTTTAAGTGGTTTCACATGCAAACATCGCAGCTCGGAGAAGCGCAGGCACTGTAGTACATGTCGTTTTCTTTGTTATTGTTTGCAGTTTCCACTTTAGGACTTAACCAATTATCGACCTATTGTCTGGTAGGCCAGGCACAGGGGATTCCAATTACAGGAAACGCTTCTGCAATCGCAGGCCCAAAGCAAGCCCTGGAGCAGATGGCAGCTCAGCCAGAGGGCGCGTATGCGCCGGAGGGTTTCCGGCTGGGAGGGAGAGGCTGCCTGGCAAAACAACCCAAGTGTGAAGTTCAACTACAAAGCTACTTCCAACCACTTTGCATGGATCTGATCTTTACTGTAGGAAGGGGAGTGCAAATGGAATAGAGGTGTGTATGGGAGGGTGACGCTGTTGAAAGCTGCTTGAGGTGACAGCCAACACCTGTACTTACAAAGGGTTTGGGGCTCAGAGGACCACAAAGGGATGCCACCCTGCAGTGGACAGCAGAGTTCTGCTGAGACGCCTTACGGAGGCCCCGGGATGGGTGGTTTAGATGCTCTGGGACAGAGACTCTGGGCGGGAAAGACTAAGATCAGCTCACACCTCTGCAGTTCTCTTGTGGGGTGAAGGGGGCATGAGCTCTTGCCGAGATACTCTGAAACCTCAGTCTCCCCCGATTGCTCTTCTGCAGGAGTTTCCTTTAAAACCCAGATCACTTCACTTCCCTGCTCAAAGCTGTCCGCTGACTTCACATCACACACAAAACGAAATCCAAATCCCTGCCAGAGTCTACCAGGCCCTACCGTGGTTCCCCATGGGAACAGAACCGCCCTTGGGGGCACCGGGGGAACCCGTAGGGGCTGTTCTGTACGTCACACGACAACCGGGGTCACTAGTGGTGCTTTGGGGGTGGACAACCTGAAATGCATGGTTTGGTCCCACTCAGCCCAGAAACGCCCCACGCCCCCTGTGAGCTCCCAACGCCCCCTGGACATTCCCAACGCCATTTTACACTTCGTGTCAATGTGAAGAGTTTTGTCCACGATTTTCATGAGCGCCCAAATGCTAGGAATGCAACAGGGAACAACATAGTCTGTTTTGTTGGGAACTTGACTAAGAAGTATTCACCATATCAGAAATAACACATCGCTAAGAGCGACACTGACTGTCACTGAACCGCAATATGACACATCTGCAGCCCCTGCCTTTATTGCTGCCACGTTCCCAGGGATCCTACAAGGACGTGCAAAAATGTGACCGCCTGTTACGACTTCCCATGTAGCCATGCCTCCGCTGACATGTGGAGATGCTTATTATAAGTGACCGTCCTTTTGTATTTTCTTTATAGTATGGTTAAGGCATTATAATGATGGTTTGTAATTTATGTGGGTGGACAGGTTGTATTTTCTACAAATTTCATTGCAGGAGAGTAAAAGGAGTGTTACTAAATATCTGTTATGAAAAGCAGGGTTTGGGTCTGGCCAGGGCCCATTCGCACCACCTCTCCCCTCATCCTGAGCCCCTCTGTTAGGCTCTGAAGGTGCCCTGCTCCCGCCCTAGGACTTCACCTTGGCCTCCCTGGAAGGCACATCTCTCAGACATCCTCAAGGCTACCTTCCTCCATTCCCTTCCACCGTCCCGTTACTCTCCTTTTTCTTCTATAGAATTTATCATTGCTTGACGTTAAATTTTATCCTTCATCATTTATTGGCTGTCTCTACTACTAGAGTTAAGTCTGTGAGACAAAGGACCTGTCTATCTTGTTCCCCAGCACCAAGAACACTGCCTGACACGGAGAAGGCACTTATTAACATCTGTTGACAAATAAAGTAACAAACAGACAAACTGAAGTTTGGTCCTACCAAGGGGCTCAGATTACCTGGGAAATAGCAAATCCTCCCATGACCAGTGTTGCAAAATGTGCTCTTTCTTCCACTGGCCATGTTTCTCACGCTGCACCCTTTTCTTAGCCAAAGAGCAGTAAAAGAGAAAGAAGCCAGTGAAAAGGAGGAGGGTAAATTCTTTTAAATCACCATCTTTGCAGGACAAGCTGTATGGGATGGAGTCTAACAAGGGGACTCCCCCTAATCTTCAGGACATCCTGCCCGTCCTCTCTACCCACTGTACAGACACACACTGTGGAGGCAAAGGTTTGATTCCCGAAGAGCCCAAAGTCCCTCAAAAAAGAACCAACTTCTACAATTCCATACCCAATAAAAGCGACTCAAACCAGAAGGTATTTTAAGATGGCTAGATCCTCACTGGTGATGGCCAAAGTGTGTCCTCCTTTACTCTTTTCTCCATTTTTTGACCCCCCTGTTCTTTGAAATGAATTGTATTCAGAAATTATCAGGAAGTAATGCTCTTCAAATCAAAATCCCAATAGGTATTTTTTTTTTTTTTTTTTTTTTTTTTTTTTGTGGTACGCGGGCCTCTCACTGCCGCGGCCTCTCACATCGCGGAGCACAGGCTCCGGACGCGCAGGCCCAGCGGCCATGGCTCACGGGCCCAGCCGCTCCGCGGCACGTGGGATCCCCCTGGATCGGGGCACGAACCCGCGTCCCCTGCACCGGCAGGCGGACTCCCAACCACTGCGCCACCAGGGAAGCCCCCAATAGGTATTTTTGTGGAACTTGATGAGCTGACTTTGAACGTCATATGGAAGCCAAAAGGCCAGAGACAGCCACGATACACTTAAGAAAAAGAAAATGAGGCAAAGAACTTACTCTACCGGATGTCAAGACTCATAAAGCGATAACAAGTACGAGAGTGTGCCACTGGTACAAGCGGAAGCAAGCAGACCAATGGAACAGAACAGGGAGCCCATCAACGGACCCCCACATACAGAGACCCCGAATTTCTGGAAAAATCTAACACCACAGAGCATTAGGAAAAGATGCTTTCCCCGGTAAATGGGGCTGAGTTGATTGGCTAACCACGTGGGAAACAAGAAAACTTTGCTCTCCCAGCTCAAAACCTTCATGTAACTCAATTCCAGGTGTGCTATATAAACGTAAACTTAAGTGGCAAAACAATACAACTTTTAGAAGTTAATATTAGAGAAAAATCTTCATGACCTCGGGCTAGCAGGACACAACAAGCACTAACCATAAAGGAAAAGATGATCAATGAGGCGCCATTAAAATTAAGAACTTCTTTTCGTCAGAGGATGCTGTTAAAACTAAAAAAAGTGTAAAAAGAGGGGGAGAAAGATATTTACAACCCATATGACTAGTGAAAGGTTCAGTCCAGAAAATGTAAAGAACGCTTACAGATGCACAAGTAAAAGACAAGGCAACACAGTTGAAAAATGGCTAAGAGACATAAATAGGCATGTCACAAAAGAGGACAGTCAAGAAACATACGAAAAACAATTAGTAATCAGTAATTGATAATAAGAGAAACACAAAGAGCAAAAAAACAAAAACAAAATGACACTGTGATAACATTATAAACACAGCAGATAGGCTAAAATAAAGAGACTGACAATTTTAAGTTTGGAGGGTAAGCAAAATATCAGGAACACCTGGCGGGAGTGTAAACTAATTCAAACATTTTGGAAAACTGTTGGCATTACGTCTACAACAATTCTACCATCTGATTGGTACCCAACAGAAACACGGTCTATAAATACAACGGGATATTATTCAGCCTTAAAGAGGAAATTCTGACACATGCTACAACATGGATGAACCTTGAACACATGTTAAGTGAAGTAAGCCAGTCACAAATATAATCCCACTTACATGTGGTACCTAAAGTAGTCAATTCAGAAGAGACAGAAAGTAGAATGGCAGGTGCCAGGAGCTGGGGGAGAGGGGAGGATGGGAAGTTAGTATTTAATGGGTATGGAGTTTCTGTTTAGGCAAATGAAAAAAAGAAATGGCAGCAACTGTTATTGTTAAGGTACATCCCCAAACCAGAAGTTAATTTTAACATATTCCCAAGAGAGAGAAGCCAGCACATCCACATGGGCTCACCGTTATTTGGCTGTCAGAAGTTTCTTTTCTTTTCTTTTCTTTTTAAATTCCATCCCATACTCAACATAAATACCAAAAGGAGTTTCTTACAGTGAAGTATGAACTAAAATTAGTCCATAGCAGTAACTAATGCTATCAGATTTACTAAGTATTCTATTTGCACTTTGATTGTAGCCTTCATTAGCTAAGGTGAGCTCAATGCTGATCAGGTAAATTAAAGATTATAGCTGAGTAAAAGGGCATTGATATTACCTGACTTAATCACTCAATTCAATAAGGGATGGTCTCTTGCTATGTGTAATTAAGAAAGTTAAGCTCCAAGTCACCCTTTGATGATATTTAACTGCTATTCTGATTATCTTTAAATTGCAATTCTAATCCATGAGATGAAGCTAGCAATTATTTCTCTCATGTGCCAAAGGATCAGAATTTACCCTGGAAGTTTATCAGAATTGCTTCCAATCTTCAAAACCCCAGTTTTGCATGCTATATATAGCCTATAGTGGCCTTGAAAATAATCTGTCCAAACACCCAGTTTAACCCATGGTTTAAGCTAAAAAGAAAGTGGACTTCACTTATTTTTCTTTTTTCCTCCTGAATGGAGGTCCAATTTGTAAAGCAGGTCGACAGAATGGAAATCTGATTTTCAAGGTTAGCTTTCACATACATCTAAATAATATTTCAGATGGCAGATTTTACAGAATCCTATTACAGATTATACTTACTCCACACACTAAAGAGTTGGCATTGGGACCCTTCCACGATGACTTCTATGAAAGGCACTGAATCTTCGTAATCACGAAAAGTAAGATCGTGAATGTCAAAACACAGGCCCTGGCTCACAGAAAAATGCTTTATAAATGGCAGTAAAAAAAAAAAAAAATATATATATATATATATATATATATATATATAAAATAGCAAGAGTTGAATGTGCATGGTCCATGTAAGCTAAATGTCTTATCTCATTTTAGCTGAACAGATTTTAGAACAGTCAGTGATTCCATTCTATTTTGTAAATTACTGAGCTACACCAATTCCGAAATTCTTCTGAAACTCAATTCCCAGGCATTTGGCTTTTGTTCCTGGGATTTCCACTGCTTTAGAGGATCCAGGTTTAATGGGTTCTTTCTGAGAAACCTCCACACATTCTGAGAAGTACTTTTAGTGAATGCTCCATTTAACTTCATTTTGCAATTAATGAAACTTTCAAGACATATTTCCCCTCCCCTTTTTTCTATTCAAGTGATTTGGTTTTTCTTGCCTTCTGGGTAATTAGGAGCAGAAAACTACTCCCACTAGGACCTAAAGGCCATAAATATGGCACCAAAAATGCCAAACGCCAAAACAAATGTCATTTGCAGGGGTCTGAAAAGCCCGTCTCTCAGACTTTAAAATATTCCACATTACCGGTAAAGGTCTTTGGTCGGCAGGTATCAAACTGATCACTTTCTGATTTCAGTGAAATTCAACCAATAGTAAAGCTTTTTGAGTTTCCAGTCTTCCTTGACGAGAATACTTAACCTTTACCAGTCTGGGAGCTAGACTCTTTCCTGCCTTTGCAACTTGACCAGTTTGGTAATAAAACAACCAACCAATTTAGTTGTTTATTTTCTTAGCTTAAAAATGTTTGCATGTTTAACTGAGTGCCAATGTACTGTATCTGCTCTTCTTATTTTAAAGTTTTAAACAAACAATCACTGGACATAATTAACCAGGAACAATCCTCTGCCTGTGAGACATGTATCCCCCATCTAGAAACACGACAGAAAAGAATGTGGTTTATAGGGACCCCTAGTCTCTCTAAATTACTGTTCACTGCCTGGTGAAAAAAACCTGTTTCAATCACTTTCCCAGTCACCCAATGCACGACCCCAGAATTTTCAGTTCAATTATAGACCTAGGAAGTCACAGCCCCTTCGGTGATGGATAAAACCACAAGGCTTGGATCAGAGGAAGCAAAGACACATCCAAATGTGAGAACAAACTGCTCCCACAGGATTCTTTATACTTCCTAGTTTTAGGTAGATCAAGAGTACTTTTGAAATAAACTTGGCGTTTGTTTCCTAGCCCAGTGGAAAAATCTGACTTCAGTCTCTGCGGTGACAGAAAAGAAGCCTTACTTTCCTGGGCAACCAGAACCCAGTTGTCACAGGAACTGCAGCAGGTCAACAAAAAGGGTATGATGTCCACCTGAGAGCCCTGATGAAGGCGACGGTTCAGGCTTGCCTGGGGGAGCATCTTCGAAGCTTTAAAATACGCTCATTCCTGTGTCCCACCCTCCACTCCTCAGCGCCCCCAGTGTTCTGACTAAATTAGTCTGAGAAGCAGCCTGGACATCGGGATTTTAAATGTTCCCTGGGTGATGTTACCGAGCAGCCAGGGCTGAGAACCCCTGTGTCTTACTCTATTCGGGCTGCTATTTCAGAAGACCACGGACTGGGTGGCTCATAAACAACAGAAATGTATTTCTCGCAGTTCTGGAGGCTGGAAGTCCAAGATCAAGGAGCCAGCAAATTCAGCGTCTGGGGAGAGCCCACTTCCTGGTGCACAGACAGCCGTCTTCCGTGGCTCACGTGTGGGAAGGGTGCTTCCCTGGTAGTTCGAGCATCTTATTTCAAAATGGCATGGGGGCATCTTGACTACATTTTTGGTTGCAGTGTATTCTGGGTGAAGGAGGGGAGAAATGTGTTTACTCAAAACTACCCTCCTCCCCCACCAGGCCCAAGTTAGGTTTCAGCAGCTCTGGCTCCAGACTGTGAGAACCCTAGAAGGAGACGGGGGCTGGCTCCCCTCAGACTCCACTCCAGCGAGTGTAGACGTCAGGAAAAAAGGGGAAGGTGTTTCTGGCAACAGGCTGCAGAGCATACCTAATAAGGAAGGAGCCTCCAGAGGTCTCTCAGCCCAGGCTACCTGCCCCGCTCTGTCTTTCAGGGTTCACCACGCCAGCTCACCTTGCAGCTACACCGCCCCAGGGACTGAGGTGGGGCTTCTGTGAGCTGCTGGAGGGAAGGAGGCTGGAGCAAGCGTTCTTTTTAAACGGGAAAAATAAAGATCATTAGGGGAACTTCTCGTTCACCCAAGAGCCCTGTGTATTCAGCTCCCCAGGCAAGGAAGGAGGCTTGTTCTTCGCCCCTGGAGACCATTGCCCTGGAGGTGGGCGGGGTGGGAAGAGAAATGTCAGGGAGGGGGGTCTCTGTCTTGCTGCCTTCTCTCTCTAGCTGACCTCTGGAATCGAGCCCCAGAGTGGGAAGAGGCCCTTGCGATCCCCCTGACACCTACCCGAGGATGCACACACGGCCTTCGCTGAGGCTGATCTGGGTGGGAGGCAGCTGCAGACTGTATCCTCCCCGCAATCTTGGGAGAGGGAACATATGCAGATACGAGATGGGTAATTGATGCTGAGGCACTGGATGGGAGAAGAGTATTCTGGAGGCCTGTGTGGGCCGCTGACTGAACATATGTCAGCCATGTGCTACGGCTCTTACCCAGGAACGCAAGCCTGAGCTTGGGTTTCACAGACAGGCTCGTGGTGTCTGGGGAGACAGTGAAGTCAAGGTGGCACCAGTTTACACGGAAGGCGAGTGTGTGTGTGTGTGGCGGGGGGGGGGGTGGGTGCTCTGCATCTCAGCATGGGCTTGAGAGATACTGGAAGGTCACCCACTCTCAACCTCCTTAGCAAGCATGTATCTGTGTTCCCTGCCTTCTGCTGGCAGCTTAAATTTGACAGCACACACATGACTGGATGGGGATGGAGGGGCAGGGGCCGTGGCGTCAGGTTCCCAAAGCCCTAAGGGGGGCTTCTCCCCCAACCTTCTGCACGAGCAGCCTGCCTGGCTTTGTCAGTGCAAGGATACTCTTATTGCTCTGGGTCTACCTGGACTGTGTCCCGATCTTGGGCACATTAAGAGGAGCTCTGACCGTATGACAGCTCTCTGAAAGCAGACCGCCTGACGTACTCACAACTGCAGGGAATCTGTAAGAGTACGGCCTGCCCCATCACAGGCCTGCTACTTGAACATAAACATGGGAGTGTGATTGGGGGGGGAAATGCCCTACTTTCCTTTCACTACTCTCAGAGTTGCTGTGATTATTTAGGAATTAACTTCATTTCATCAGCCATGCATTAAGACCCTTTTACACAGCTCAAGAGGGAGGAGAGAGATTCAGATGAATAACTGTGATACAAAACCTACGTACTTTATAAAAACAGAGAAAGAACGTAGACAAAGGAGAGATTAATTCGGATTGAAGCGGGGAAACGATTCAACAAAATGCAGGTGAACGCAGTCGGAGCACGAGATCGGGGCGGGAAGCAGAGGAGAAAGAGGTGAGCTGAGAGGAGACCTGGTGCCAGCCCAGGAGGTCAGCCCAGGAGGTCCCTGTACACCAAGCTAAAGAGTTACTTGGGATTTGGGGGCAATTTGGGGAAGAGGGGCAGGACAGGTTGGAGATGGCACAGAACCGTGGGAAGAGGGTCAATATTTCCTTAGCATCCAAAGTCTGCCAGGCACGGCGCCCACCCACTAAACCCTGATAACTTCATCACAGCCCCGTGCCGTGGATGTTACTGTGCCCGTTGTAGACCTGGGTCCCCTGACTCCCTTCTCAATATGAAGACCCATTCAAAAGGCACCCTGACGGCTCTGGGGGACTTGAGGGAATGCAGGTCTACAACGAAGGGGTCCTGAGGGCACCGGGCGATGACCTGTGCACTCCACGCCACTCATCCTCAACTTCCTCTGCAGACATCGCTGCCCCCAGCTGCTTCCATCTGTCCCTCTGTTTCTTCTACCCCCAGCAGCTCCAGGGCACCATTTCTTACTCAGAGCAACTTAACTGCGCTTCTGGCCTCCACATCAGTCATTCAAATTAGCAGGACAATATGATTTTCCATGAGTGTCCATAAAAATAAAACTTTTGTTCTGTTTATCACCAAAAAAAAAAAAAAAAATTAGCAAGACAAAGGGTCTTTTTCAGGAGCCAACCTTCATAGAAAGTATTAGAATTCTTCAGGCTAATCATTTTATACTCTTGCCCTGTCACAAGGATGGAAGCTCAGAGAAATGAAGGATTTCTCGAGGTCTAGGGCAGAGATGTATTTTAGGAAGATATGGCATTGGTGAAAAGAAGGGATGGGCTGGGAACAGGTGCTCAAAGAGAGAAAGACCGATTTATATGACATTTTGGAAAAGGGATGGAGAAGAGTCAGTGGTTGCCAGGGGCTAAGGGTGGGAGAGGGTTTGACCATAAGGGGCAGCATGAGAAAATTTTTTTAGGGGTGAGGAAACTGTTCTGCATCCTGATTATGGTGGTGGCCATGTCTCTATCCATCTGTCAAAAATCACCAACTGTGCACAAAAGTGAATTTTTCTGTATGTCGATTTAAAAATTATTTTTTAAAAAATGACAGGGAAACCAGCTGAGAGATTACAGAAGAGTCAAGAAGTAATGAGAGGGCTTCCCCGGTGGCGCAGTGGTTGAGGGTCCGCCTGCCGATGCAGGGGACGCGGGTTCGTGCCCCGGCCCGGGAAGATCCCACGTGCCGCGGAGCGGCTGGGCCCGTGAGCCATAGCCGCTGAGCCTGCGCGTCCGGAGCCTGTGCTCCACAGCAGGAGAGGCCACAACTGTGAGAGGTCCACGTACGGCAAAAAAAAAAGGAAAAAAAAAAAAAAGAGGGGGCAGGCGGACTTGGGTGAGAGAGATTTCAGAGGTGGGGTTCAAAAGTGTGGAGCATACTAATAAAGAAGGAATCACAGAGCTACAGATGCACAGGGATTTAGAGCTGGAAAGGATCTTAAGAGAAAGATCTACCTCCAGGAAAACTGAGCTGAAAATGACTTAAGGGTTTGGGCTTTGTCTGGGTGGACAGTGCTATCATTAACCAGACAGAACAGAGACGGAGCAGCGGGTTCAAGGAGGAAGTTGATGAGCCCACTTGTGGATATTTTGAATTTGGAACATTGATGTCACCAAGATTTCTTTTTTTCGTTTTCAGGAGTTTGAAAACCAAGCTGTTGGGTTTTGGCGTTGAAAGCAATCTCTCTCCACAAATCCAGTTTCACTGCAGTTACAATAAAAAAAGAACTCATGACTATAAAGTCCTACATGAAAATGCACTTCAGAGTAGTCTGAGTTTGTGAGTGTGTGACCCACAGTCATTCAAAATCACAAATACAGAGTTGTCCTGATCCAATCCAGATTTTAGGCACATTCTCCATTAATGCATTTGCCATTAACGCTACCATATTTTCATGGGCCCACACAACAGTCTTCTTCCTCATCCGTAACATACAGATCAAACTTTGAAAACCAGTTGCTTTCCATTGTATTGATGCCAGGATTATAGTTCACTGCTGTTTCATTTTTGCTTTTGTTTCATAAGATGTAGCAAATAACCAAAGGAAGATGGGCACCGACTTGCTACTTAGTAAACCGGCAGCAGCCTAGCAAGAGTTTCGGTGCTGCAGATAAGACTGAAATCTAGGAGACCTCTGTCACTGTTTCAGAGCAATTTGCAAAATGACTCGATTTCACAGGCAGGTGGGGAAAAGAAGTAGAGTTTTCAACATCCTTACAGCCACTGGGATATGGAACCAATTTTAAGAACCAGATCCTCGAAGCTGCAAACGACCAAGAAGGAGGCATAATGTTCTTGGAAACCAAGTTTAATCAGAGAACAACAAACTATCAAGTTAATCACACATTTAAAATGACTGCTTCCTGTTCTTCAAGAGATGAGGAGGGTGAATTCAAGGATGGCTTGTTTTAGGAAGAAGCTAGAACGTAAGCAACTTCTGGGCAGGGATCTTTGTTTTGCTCAGGTTCTCAATATAGGATTGTTGAAAGAATGAATGGAGCACAGAGAGCAGTAAACAGGTCTTAAATAAGAGGTGGCAAAGCTACTACACCTCATTTGTTCATTCATTCGTTCGTCAAATATCATTACAGGTACGAGACTATTTTTAGACAACGTTGTGGATACAGAAACGCAGAAGACATCAACAGGTTTATAACCTCAGCAAGGAAGAAAGAGAAGATAGCGAATGTTTGTATATCAAAGCCATATCAGAGAACATCTCACCAAGCTTTGAAGGGAGTCACAACAAAGTCTGGAAGGAGGTAGAGATGCAGAAGTCAGTGGCATTACCTTCCTCCAGGAGGTCTGAGCCTGAAGGGACAGAGACTTTTGGAAAACTTGGGTGGAAGCAGAGCCTTCTGGGATGTAAAAATAGCAGGAAAATATAATGCCCAGAGCAGAGAAGACAGGATGGGGTTAAGGAGTAGGAGCTCTTGCTCAGAGTAGCAGGGGCTGCTGAATGCTGAAATTTCACAATCAAAAGTTCTTAAGCAGCAGAATCCTTTATCTTGGAGGAGAGGAGGAGCCTTTTTTTTTTTTTTTTTTTTTTTTTAATCAGGGAAGACTTCTGATCAAATCTGTTACAAAGCATAAGATAAACTGAAGCAAGGAGAAACTGAAGCGGGTTAACAGAATTGCCTGGGCACAAATTAGGGGTGCAAGATGAGTGAGGAACCGAGGAACTTCGTAGTGAGAGAGCAGGAAAAGCAGGGAGATGCAGCCTCCGTTTTGCACCTGGGAGGCCAGGAGGACAGGGGTCAACTGAAGAGAAACCACGGGGCCCAAGAAAGCTGCTGGAGGGGTAATGATGAGCTTAGTCCTGAATCAAATATTTTGATTACATGTAAAACGTGAGCTGCCAACACACAATCCAGGTGGAAAGGTTCACCAGGAAATAGTAGATAAGCTGAACCAGAGTTTGCGGAGATACACATCTGAGAAGCAGCTGCATATGAGTGATATTCAAGCTGCGGGAATGGAGGTCACTCGCAAGAGTCAAAAAGAGAGAGAGAGAGAGAGAGAGACGGACAGACAGAGCTGTGTCAGGGTAAGCAGTATGAACGGACCTTCCCAACCATTTACGCAACATTTTCTTCCAGAACACGGTTTTCAAAGCCAAAGAGAATTCCTAAAACTCGTTTTTAACTTGAAATAAAGAAAACACCTCAACACCTCATTCATAAGAAGGGCGAGAGCTGTGATTCTTTACGACAAAGCTCAGGCTAAACTCCACGGCTGGCATTTCGCTTGAGAGCACGAGGGAAGGAGGAAAATATAACCCATTGCTCTGGACAGCTCTCCTTTCACAGACTTCATTCAAGCTTCAGTCAGCAGGGGAAAAAAATGTAACGAACGTAGGGCTTATACCAGTACTTCTACTTGGTAGAAGGCAATGGAAACAAATAACCCAATTCATTTAATCTGCCACAGCACAGACACAAAAACAAGAGAAGATGTGAGAGTACTGTGTAGGATGGATGTTTCTTTCCTCCTCCTACGGTCACCCGCCCATCTCTCTTTCCCAGGTAATTAGCAACACATATCAAACACCTCGAAGATGTTGATAAAGCAGCCTAACATCTGCCAACTCCTCCTCCACAGAACAGTGAAGTGTCTCAAGAGCAAACCTTCCCACCTTTGCGCAGAACAAAAGCCTGACTTTTACCATCGGCACCCACAGCTGTTTCCCACGAATACAAAGAACCTAGCCAACCCAACTGGCTCTTTTTTGTTTTGGTTTGGTTTGGTTTTTAACATCTTTATTGGAGGATAATTGCTTTACAATGGTGTGTTAGTTTCTGCTTTATAACAAAGTGAATCAGTTATACATATACACATGTTGCCACATCCCTTCCCTCTTGCGTCTCCCTCCCTCCCACCCTCCCTATCCCACCCCTCTAGGTGGACACAAAGAACCAAGCTGATCTCCCTGTACTAACTATGTGGCTGCTTCCCACTAGCTATCTATTTTACGTTTGGTAGTGTGTATATGTCCCTGCCACTCTCTCACTTCGTCACAGCTTACCCTTCCCCCTCCCCATGTCCTCAAGGCCATGCTCTAGTAGGTCTGTGTTTTATTCCCATCCTACCCCTAGTCTCTTCATGACATTTTTTTTCTTAGATTCCATATATATGTGTTAGCATACGGTATTTGTTTTTCTCCTTCTGACTTACTTCACTCTGTATGACAGACTCCAGGTCCATCCACCTCACTACAAATAACTCAGTTTCATTTCTTTTTATGGCTGAGTAATATTCCATTGTATACATGTGCCACATCTTCTTTATCCCTTCATCTGTTGATGGACACTTAGGTTGCTTCCAAGTCCTGGCTATTGTAAATAGAGCCGCAATGAACATTTTGGTACGTGACTTGTTTTGAATTATGGTTTTCTCAGGGTATATGCCCAGTAGTGGGATTGCTGAGTCATATGGTTGTTCTATTTTAAGTTTTTTAAGGAACCTCCATACTGTTCTCCATAGTGGCTGTATCAATTTACATTCCCACCAGCAGTGCAAGAGTGTTCCCTTTTCTCCACACCCTCTCCAGCATTTACTGTTTCTAGATTTTTTGATGATGGCCATTCTGGCTCTCTGAAGGTACGCCATCCTTTTCCTGTGGCCTACTTGAGCTGCAGATTGAAAAGTGAAAAAAAGCAAAACATGGATAAGGTTTTTCACAAGAGTTACTTAGGAAGATGAAGCTGATTTTCTTCCAGTATCAAATTCTTGGGGCATGTTTGTTTGGTTTCCATTCTTCTTTATTTGTTGAAAGAATCTCTAAATTGCTCCCTAAATGTATTATTATTTTGACTGGGCAGATGGAAGTTTGTGGTTACAAAAGAAAATTTCTACATTTTTCAAAAAGTCATCACTCATTCTTATCAAAGACTCACAAAACGGTGTTGACGGGAACGTTACCTAGTTGGGCAGCTACTGTCACACAGGGCCCGACGCTCTTCCATAGATCATCGTTAGCACTGGAAACCAGCCCTGACGTGGATTCACGGCCCTGCACTGGCCATCGTGCATAGAAAGGGAAACAAACAGAGCCCCTTGGAGTTTGCAATCTAAATCAAAGAATATCTACCCCAACCTGTAAAAGTGCAAGCAGGGGCAGGTTTAACAGCACAAAGACACGCAAACCGTCTCGGAACCAGTTAGTATGTTTGGAACGCTTTGTGTCACACTGACAAGGTCCTGGGGTGCTCATGAATATTCTTCTTTTCCCCTCAGTAAAAGAGAACAAAACTGCTGAAAGGATTTTTCAGATGCGTTCCTTTCTCGCGTAGGAAAGGTGGAAGGCAATGTTGATGAAACAGTTAGACACAGAGTCTCACTTATGTCTCTTCCTCCCATTCTTAGACTCCTAAACAAAGAAGTGGATTTGTATAAGAGAAGAATCCCATGGGAAGGAAGTTCAGTTACAGTCCAAGAAGGCTAGAAGCCACTTTAAAGCAGGGCTGAGCTCACAGGGAAGCAATGCAGTGGGAAAATGAGAGGTGGCTGCATCGTGAGGGTGGAAATGCAGTGTCCGGATAAGACCTAGTGAAAGACTGAACAGATCAGCTACGACAGTTCCAGTGAATAAGTTTGGAAGGTGATTTATAAGGATGCAGAAACCTATGAAACAGTTCATTTGGTTTTCAGAAAAATGCTGGAAGGACTCAGCACAAAACAGGAAAAAAAAAAAAAAAATCATGTCCAACCCTTAAAAAGATGGATATGCCCAGTGTTATTTCTATAGGTGCCAGTTTGCCTGGGACCATCCCAGTTTACCCTGATATCCCAGAGTAGTAATTCCTAATACCTCTTTTCACTCTCAGAAGTATCACAGCTTGGACAATAAATTTTATGGTCTTCCTAGATATGAAAGAATGGCAATCTAATAGGTTAAGGTGAACATTGAAACAAACAAACAAAAAGTTTTAGAAAATTCTAGATGGTGCAATATATGTAATAAATAATCCAGACTTCCTGGATTGCACTTACACATACAATTCTAGGTTGGGATTTGCAGTCTGAAAGTAAAGAGCGGGGCTCACACACAGACGTGTGGCACCCAGCAGGAGCTTGGTACATGGGCAGCAAGTAGAATGGTCTCTGAAAGAAAGCAAAGACAGAACCATTTTCACCAGTGTCTTGAATGAATGGTTCTTCCGCCACAAGACACACCACTGAGGGTTGGCTTAAAAGTTCTGGGTGATTCTGTGAGTGAAAGAGGTGTGTGTAGGCGGGGGGAAGGACTGTCAGGAAAGGTTTCTGTTGCAGAAGGTTCTACTGAGTGAAGCACCCTCTCACACCACGCGCTAGGAGAGAAGAGCAAGCTCCACCGCGTGCAGTAGGCAAGCGGGCCCCCAGACAGAAGACTCTCGGGCCCCGGGCACCTCCCTCCTGTTGCAGGTAACAAGTAATGTCCACAGTGGCTCTCATACCACGACCTGGTGGCTGCTGGAGCCTCCCTTCGGTTGGGGGTGTGCTCTGATGGGGAAGTTCCGAAAAGAAGAGTCATGCTGAACTCCAAGACTCCCGTGAACACGTGACATGCGCACGAGCTGCCGCCGGCCCCTGGTCGGACCCACCCCTCCTCCCATCAGGGCCGAGCCAGGCTCTCAGTGGCCGTCCCCCTGCCCCCACCCCTCCGCCCTGCAAGGCAGGACACGAGCCGCAGAGATGGGAAGGAAGAGAAGGCAGAGTTTAATCGGAGGAAATCAAAATACTTCTCCGGGCTGCGCTGCCCAGAATGAAATGTTCTCTGATCCACTGAACGTTTTAAACCAAAACACACTCAAACCCCGAACATCAGCGCTCCACTTCTCTTTTTTGGGGGGTTGAGAAGGGAGGGCGGGGCGCTGCACAGAATAACAATTTTCAGCGTAGGAAAATCCCCACGACACGGGCTGACACCTGCTTTCTCTACTCTCCTCCCAACAGAGTTCAATCATGACAAACGGCTCTTGGCGAAAAAGCCTCGGCAGGTTCAGAGAGCGACCAGGAAGAAAACGCGCAGGTGTGGGGTGGCGGAGGCGTGAGTGTGGGCTGTGGACAGGGGATGCGCCCAGCAGAGGGGACACGGGGCTCGAAGGAGCCGCAGCAGCTAAGCGCACGGCGTCCGGAGGACCCTGGAGATTCGGAACACGCACGAGTGTGTTGGTACAGGGCCTGGGGGAAGATAAGTACACACGGAAATCACCTGGACCGCTTTTCTTCCGTCCACACCCAAGCACAAAGGAACATGGGATTCAACTGTAGCGAGGCACCCCGAAAAGTCCCACTTCAGAACTTTAAGATTTCAAAATGGGAAACGCTTTCGTAGCTCACGTCAATTCACGGAAACCCTTCCTCACCGGGCTCCTGACCTTCTACAGGTACCAATTATGGAACGGTTCAACTTTACGTCTTGTTTAAGAACAAGCTGCCTGCCGACCAGAGATCGTCAGGTCTACACTTTTTAAAGTCAAATCTAGCATCTCCTTTCCATGTGATACCGTGATGCTTAGAGCTGGCAGAGCAAAAGCCTGTCATTCTTAAAGCATGAAGAGAATAATTCAGCGCCTTTTTTGTGATCACAGAGAATGCAATTAATACGCTGGCTGCCTTGGTATGTAGACCAAACCTTCTGCCACAGTGTTTTGCGGGACTGTTGTCTAGGGCGGCTCAGCCAATCTTTTCATTCCAACAGAAACTCTGCCAGGCTTCTCAGTGCTGAGCAGAGTAGATGAGGTAGGAGAGATGGCTGGGGCCCTCCGGGGGGGGGGGGGGGCATGTGGCCCCGGAGCCGTGCTCAAAAAATACAAAGCTATCTCGAGACCCAAGGGCTTTTGTCTCCCGCACCTACTAAGCAACTGAAATATCGTCTCTGAGAAGAAAAGGTAGTTAAATTCTTACGGTGTTCATCTGTGGCCCAGAAGCTTTTTAATTCACAGGAAGTCGAGGGTAGAGAAAATAGTTGCAGACAGAAAACAGCAGTGATTAACTAAAGCCTATGATCCATGTGGGAAAACGGCTACCTGTGTAATACTAGACTCTCAAGATACGAGACGAGAAATAATTATAAATCACAGAAAGTATCAGGAGGAGGAGAACACAGAGAGAGCCAAGAAAGACAAATAAGTATACATGTTTTTAGCTATTCCACTACAAAACGTGTACTGGCCACGGCTGTATGGTAACCCTAGACTCAACCCGTCTCATTCGGGACCAAATGAATGGTCCAGACCAAGGACTGTATTTGCCATGGATCTCAGTGGCCCCAAGTATATTAGACAAAAGGAAGAACAGCGGTAGAAACCAAACCCCTATGCTATGATGCACAGCTTGTTAATACTATACCTGCTGATTCTCTGGCCTTCAAAACTCATAGACACACCAAAGTTTAGTGACCGACCCTCTAACCCAACTCCCTGGTTTGCAGATGAAGAACCTGAAACTCAGAGTAGTGTGTGACTCACACAAAGAGCAGGTTCCTGGGAAGACCAGGAGGATACAACGCAAGACCCTTGGCCCTAAGTGCCCTCAATACTGCACTAATCTCACTGGCCATACCCACCTCCTGCTCTTGACCTTGACAGCTCCTCTTTTCTTCCCTAGAAGTGTACCTCTCCACCCTTTGTCCATATTGGGTGTGTGACATTGTGACATAATAAGAAATAGGTATTTGGTCTTGACTCCAGTTCCCGGCACAGAGGTCCTAAAATCCTTGTCATTTCCCGAGTGATGGGGTGAGAGGAGCTTCTGTTATAATATTTAGCCCTTAGTCCCCAGTTCCTGACACGAGAGCTTCTAAGGCCCTTGGAATCTCCAGTGATGAGTGTCTTTTGTCTGCTAATGAGATGGCTGGGGCCCCTAGACCACTTCAGGATGGAGGCTGGTCACCAGAAAGGCCAAGGCATGATTAGGGGGTTGGAACCCCCGACCTGCCAGGGAAAGGGGAGGAGCTGGAGCTGGAGTTAATCGCCAATGGCCAATGATTTGATCAATCACGTCTACGTAATGAAACCTCCATTAAAAACCCCTAAACTACGGGGTTCCGAGAATTTCCAGATTGGTGAGGGTACTGAGGCGCTGGCAGGTGGCACAGCCAGAGAGGACATGCAAGGTCCACAGCCCTCCCTCCATACCTTGCCCTATGCATCTCTTCCATTTGGCTGCTCCTGAGTTGTATCTTTTACAACCAGCCAGTCACAGTAAGTAAAGTAGAGTCTTGAGTCCTGTGAGCCATCCTAACAAATTATCGAGCATGAGGAAGGAGTTATAGGAACCCTTGGGTGGCCCAGACTTTCAACTGGTGTCTAAAGTCGGGCAGTCTTGTGGGACTGAGCCCTTAACGTGTGGGATCTGATGCTAACTCCAGGTGGCCAGTGTCCAAATTGAACGAAAGTGCAGGACCCCTCGCTGATGTCCAGAGAGCTGGAGAAGTACTTGTTGGTGTAAGGAAAAACCCCACGTTGGCTGTTCGAAGTGTTGAGAGTAAAATACCTCAGGCGTGACTTCCCGGACCTCATCCCTTGCCTCTCTAGTCCAGGGTCCTGCTTTCTCCTTCCACCCCACGGATGACTGTCCTTCCATCCTGTGAATGACCGAACTCAACCTCAGACCTTCCTGACTGGTGAGATCCACCAACCGTGCTTCGTGCTGACAGGAATTTGACAGGACAGTAGCTGACTTCCATCCGAAGAAAAGACCTCCTTGTCATGACAACATGCCCTAACCCTCCCCTGGCCTTGACCTCATGGATGCAAAAATTCAACACGAGTCAAATCTTTCCATTGAATATCAGCTACAACCTCTGATTAAAGCATCATATTAGGCTGCAGGATATTCCTGTGTCCATTTACATACACAGACACACACATATTTACTTCTAAATTGGACCCCATCCTATTATCTTTGGTATAGAGACACAAGTAAATATTTCCATGGGTAATTTTATGTCTTACCGGCATCGGACTATAAGTCAAAAGTCTGAAATTATACTTGATTGAAATTATACTTGAAAAATACTCACCTATAAAATAAGCGTGGCCAGGCCTTCCCTCCCTACCTCAGTGGACCGACAAGAGGATCAACTAGAACCCGGGTGCGAACGCACTTGTTGAAGTTACACAACGTGCCACGAAACTGTCTATGCTGCACGCCGTCTGTGAGAAAAGAAAAAGTCTTTCTACCCTCTTCTATGATAACATCCAAGTATGGGAATCAGAAGGGACCACACTGTGTAATAAAGTTAGCAGTCTAGACCAGTGCGTCCAATAAAAATATAATGTGAGCTCTGTATGTCATTTTCAATTTACTAGTAGCCACACTGAATATATTTTATTCCAACCAATATATCCAAAATATTACCATTTCAACACGCAATTAACAGAAAAACGACTAATGAATAGTTTGCATTCATCTTTCCATACTAAGTCTTTGAAACCTGCTGTGTATCTTATACTCCAATCACATCTCAATTCGGACTGGCACATTTCACGTGCCCCATAGCCACCTGTGGCTAGTGCTACCAAACTGGACGGTACAGGGGCAGATTTTAGACGCGGCACTTGGGTTCCACACTTTGATGGCGCACATGAGCCTTTGATCGGTGCCTAGCACACTGTCTGGTACTGAGTCAATGTGTGGGATGCGTAAATGATGGGATGGAACATCTTCAGGATGAGAGGAATAAAGGGCTTTAAAAGGCATTAGTCTGGGAAACCCCTAGCGGTCCAGTGGTTAGGACTCCGTGCTTCCATTGCCAGGGACCCGGGTTCGATCCCTGGTCGGGGAATTAAGATCCCGCATACCGAATGGTGTGGCCAAAAGATAAATAAATAAAAGGCATTAGCCTGTGTTGACCTTTTCCTGTTCTCACAACATGGAAGTCTTGGTTCTCAGGCTACCGGAGGAAACGCTGCTGCTCAGGACAAAATGCCAGGCAAGCTCTCTGCCGATGCCGTGAGCCCTTGCTTCCCAAACTGTCTTTAACCAGCCTCACTGCAGACTTGTCCTTGCCTCTAAAGCGGCCGCTGCTAAAAGCCCAGGGAGAGGGCTGAGAACAGATGAGCACTTATCCCTGGGTCCCATATTCCTGCGAAATCATTTGCATCCTGTTAAGCAAATTTGCATAAAGTTGGAGCCAAGAGAGCTTGGCTGGCTTTCCAGGCTGTGCTCTTCCTCCACGCTGCGCTGGCCACCATGCTTTATCACTATTTATGAGGGTGGGAGAACAAGACAGACCCCCAGTTAGAATCAGCATAAAGATGTACTCCTTTCCCACACTGCCACGAAAATCAGTGTCCTCTGGGGTACACGAGTGAAGGAACTCTGAGATGTAATCTGGCTGCTGCCTCCTTTGTTATGACAAGAGTTTATTTTCTATGACTCTGACCTGTGGCCTGAAAATACAGCCTCTGCTGGGGTTGTATGGATTCAGGCAGGCACACACACCTGAACGTCGTGGAGCTCAGACTCTGGCTCGTGGGCCACTGGGGAAACCAAAGTCACCACCCTTCATTCCAGAAAAAACACAGGCTGCCACCCCGAAAGCAGTGTTGACCCTAATGGCCCCGTTCTCGCTTCAGCAGGTGTGTGGAGGGCACCCTCGGGGTAAAGGAGCGACTCTGGACGCACACACTGGTCTCTCTTCCTTGGGGACCGAGGGGCCCAGGCTGCAGGTTGCAAGTGAACAAAGTAAGCGACATAACTGGGCAGGCAAGGGTAGAGGGGAAAACACCCGGAAAACAATTTGATACTATTTAACGTTTCTGTTATTTTATTTCATCTGCCTATCTCTTTCTAGGACGATTTCCCAGAGAAATTCCGTTTTCATTACAAAAGGGGTTTCTTATGCCAGGGAAAAGACTGTGGCGCTATTATTGCACTGTTACTTCTACTAAGGTCATCTCAGATGGTATGTCTACGTCTACGGGAGATAAATGGTTTCCTAAACAGGCTTCTCCACACCCTGCCGCGGGTTACGTTTGCCCCGAATCATCACTTCTGGGGCCGTGATAGAAGCAGCTTTCTGGAAACTGCAGAAGAAGGGAGGTGACAGAGAGCCGTGAGGAAGAGCTCCAAGTACTCCATGGACGGCTGGGTTCAAATCCCAGCTCAACCACCGAAGCAACTGTAATTAGTCGCCTCTCCAAGCCTCATCTGCGAGACAAAGGACAGAACCGCACCAGCCTCCTCCGACTGTCAGAAGAAATAAATGCGTTAACGTAGACAGAACATTTAGCAAGTGCCTGGCACGGAGCAGGCATCCTCGGAACATCTGCTTTATCACGAGTATAGCTGGGGCGCCCCGTTAATGCTGCTGGTACTGCGTAGTAGGTCCACACGGGCAGCTGTAAATGCAGTCGGTCAGCTGGCATTACTGGGCACCTACTCTGTGCTTGGCCTGGGCTAAGCCTTGAGTATTCAGTGATGGTCAAGTTGCATTCATACGCCTCACCTACTATGAACCTCGCTGACTCTACCTTTGAAATGGCTGGCACAGCTGTCCCATCTCAGTGGGAAGATGGGGCAGGTGTGCAGGGGCAGGTGCCCAGCTCCATCACAAGATGGACACCTGTGCCATCTTCCCATCTGTCTCCCTGCTGCCCTGCCCCCAACACACACACACACACACACACACACACACACACACACACACCACCACCACCACCACCACCACCCTGCTAGAAACCTTCACCAGCTCTCCACGGCATAAAAGATCAAATCTGAATTCCTTAGGGAGACACTCAGGGCCTTGGTGAGTCAGCCTCAACTGTCCCCCAGCTTCACCTCCTTCACTCCACCCTGTAACACCTATATTCCAGTCACGCTGACCTCTGTACCACTGCCTGTCACACCCTTCCCTGACTCTGTTGATTTGCACATGGTAGCCTTTCCCATCGTCCACGGAGCAAACTCCTACTTATCCTTCAAGACCCGGGCCAAATGGCTCTTCCTCTGTGAAGCCATCCTTAACTTTCTCAGGAAAAAACTCACTGGATTACCATACTCGTTTGTGTGTCTGTCTCCACAAGGCCAGAGATCACGTCCAGATCCCTAGCAGGCACAGAGAATGTGAAATGAACGAAGGACCACAGGTTATGGTACGACGGTTTCAGACTGAAGTCCTGAGTCAGATGCTCACAGTTAAGGCAGCTCCTCACGCGAGCCGCTCTGCACGTCACGCAGCTACTCTGAATATGCACACAGTGTAATGTGTGCGCAGTGAGGAAAACTTAGGTAGAGCAATACGGCAAAAATTCCCCCAGAAGTCACAATATCCACATCCACTTGGGTCAAGTTACTATTACTTCTCCACTCAAAAAAGTGAGGAAGGAGAAGAAAAGGAATGTAACAGGTAAATATCATTTAAGGTCTTTTGGTCTATTTTTAACTTGATTTTTTTCACACTACTATTGCTTTGCTTCCTCTCTTTCATCCTCTGGAATGAATCATTTCACTTAAGTGGATTTTTCAGATGACTGAAGCCTAAACTTTTTAAAAAAATTTTAACCATTTGGAATGGACACACTTCTGAGACTTATTACCCACTTTCCCTGAACTCTTTAACGCTTCCTACGGAAAATAAGCCTGTCCTGATGAGTCAGCAGCGCCCTTAGGAACAAGTAAGACTGCCCCCTGCTTACACCCCACTGCTAACCTGCAGGGCGGGCTGAGATCTTCATTACTGTCCGCCCCACACAGAGGGGCCTCACGTGGCTGTGCTTTTTTAGTTCCTGGGCTAGTCTTAATAGAGCTGTTATCCTAGTTCTTACGATCAGACTCTTAAAATAATTTTTTAATAATGTGCTGGCCTCCTCTGCCAGCTCAGTACTAATTAACTCTATTTGCAGTTTCTATTGGCTGTGGAAAAATGATAACTAATCTTGTGAGAAAGTGTATTTTTTGAATCGGGTGGAAAGTTATTCAGCCTTAAAAAGAAATGGGGTTTCCCTGGTGGCGCAGTGGTTGAGCGTCCGCCTGCCGATGCAGGGGACGCGGGTTTGGGCCCCGGTCCGGGAAGATCCCACGTGCCGCGGAGCGGCTGGGCCCGTGAGCCATGGCCGCTGCGCCTGCGCGTCCGGAGCCTCTGCTCCGCAACGGGAGAGGCCACGGCAGTGAGAGGCCCGCATACCGCAAAAAAAAAAAAAAAAAAAAAAAGAAATTCCCACACACGCTATAACAGGGATAAACCCTGAAAACATTACATTAAGTGAAATAAACCAGACACAAAAGGCCAAGTATGACTGCACTTATTTGAGATAGCTAGAGTAGTCAAATTCACAGAGACAGAAAATAAAATGGTGGCTACCAGGGCCTGGGAGGAGGAGAGAGCGGGCAGTTATCGTTTAACGGGTACAGGGTCTCAGTTCAGGGCGATGAAAAAGTTCAGGGCATGGATGGTGGTGCTAATGTCACTGAACTGTGCACTCGGAAACTGTTAAAATGGTAAATTTTAGTTATATACGTTTTATCACTAGATACACACACACACATATATATTTAAAGCAAACCTGTTAAGAATGATGGCCACGCTCTTATGAGTAATGGATGTGACCTTTAATTTAGCACGTGAACTTGGTGACATCCTTCTGCATAGCAGGGGCTGAAATTACTTCCTCGTTTCTAGCTGGATTGAGGATCATCAAAATTGCTTACACAGAGATCTCTGAAGGCGTTAATGGACTTTGCGGTCATAAAGGCCTTTCATTCACCAGTGACGATGCTTGGTGACAAACGGGTACTCTTTATTTCCATGTGGACACTGTGAATAATCCCAGGGAGAACTGCGACAGAGGAAAGGAGGGCTTTCTCTTCACACCGGACACCAAGCAGCCCATCCTGGGCACAGATTCCAAACCTTTCTCTTGTCCTGAGCTCAAGCCAGAAAACCCCAGGGTCACAGGCTTAGCTTTGAGAAGAGCAAATCATCTTAAGTATAATTATCTTCAGGATTTGTAAAAGATACATAAGGCATCCTTTTAAATATTATCCTGTTGGGTTATAGCTCATAAAGGAAACATTTTAGGTTATATTGGACCAATACTTTTAAAGCAGGCTGGTCCATAAAAGAGAGAGGGTATAGCTGGTGGGGTTTCAGTGCAGTGAACACAGAACCCAGGGTTTGGAGAGTCTGGTGTTGAACTCTGTCTCGCTGAATGGAAGGTTACTGTTGTCCCTCTCCCTGAATAATAATTCCCCTTCCTTTTTTGCTTTCTTATGAAACACCATGAAGTTCTACTCTAAAAGTTATACGTGTTGTGCCTGGGAGAAATGTTTAATTTTTAAATTCATATGTGCTTTATTAAACAAACCTCTTAAAACAGTTTTTTTTTTCCCTCCTGAATGTAAGTTCCTTCATTCTACACACGAGCCTAAAAGTAAAGATTCCATCTATATGTGTTTAATAACACCAAGAGATATAAAAATTAATGAGACTGCAGGGGGAAAAAAGAGATTGCTTAATAAGGAGCCTGGTAAGAGTTTCCTATCTTGTCAGAATTTGGTGTTTAAGTTTCTTTTAAGACAATAGTTTCCTGGCCCGTGCGGATACTCCCTGAGCCCTGCAGATCCTGCTGAAATGTTATGATGGAAACACTGTGCTGTTCTAGGCCAAATGTACCCAAATTAAACCAAGGGGAATGGAAAGAACGGTCCCTTGATGCAACCGTGGTTGCTGAAGGTGGGTTTGTTTATGAGTAGAATAAAATTTACAGCTAAATATAAAAACAGATACACCGTCATCTTATAAACTGGAGTAACATGTCATTCCTCCTCTGGACTCTTGGGAAAAAACACAAAGGTCATGCCTAAAATAAGAACAGTGAAGGGCCGAGGAGCACACCAGGGATAAAACCGCAGACTTTTCCCACTTTTGATTAAGGCATCAGGCAGGTTACAATTGGACAGTGAGCTCATTTCTCTTGAACCAGGAAAGCACTGTGGGTTTGTTATTCCAACACACACACACACACACACACACACACACACACACACACACACACACACACCCGGGGAGAGTTTCTGAATCAGGTGTGTCTGGTCTTGCTATGAAGCAGTGATCACTACTTATTTTTCAAAGGCTATTTATACAGACTATTGGAGCCAAAGAGGAGAGAGACAGAAACATTTTGTTTCTGTGTGTGTGTGTGTCTCTCTCTTTTCTTTTTAACTATAAAAGAACTTTAAAAAGTCCATGTAGTGAAAGATTTCACCTCCTAGTTACTAAAGTAAAGACGGCTAATTGGCTTCCCAAAGAGACACAAAAGAAAACAAAAAGTCACATGCATCAAACTGTTATTTTTCACAGGTTTCTGTTTTAAATTTTCAAAAATTTCTCGATGACCACTTGGATGGACGAAAAAAGCATCTGGTTTTGCCTCTTACTAGGCAGAGTGACTTGATTTTGCAGAACCTCTGTTTCCTCATCCGTAATTCCACTTTCTACCCTCAGGGGAGGTTACTGGCGTCAAATAATCTTCTATCCATAAAAGTGTTAAACCCAGACTGTGGCACATATTGGGCTTCAATTAACGTTAGTTTCCTTCCTTCCTCCTGACAGTGACGGAGCCAATGACCAACACCTTGCCGGGAAACAGGAGTGGGGATCTGGCAGCATCAGTACGGATAATGGGGAAAGTGCTCCAAGCATTTGAGCCCAAATAGTAGGTCTTCTTTAATCCTCTCTTGAGCATGGTAACCCACTTTAAACTGATGTACGGGCTGTATCATACTAATATATTAATTTTAAGGCAGAACACTATGTTTTCAGCTACTCATTTTTAAAAAGCCCTTCAACCCTCTCCCGGTAAATTGCGATACTACTAGAAGAACCTCAAAAGGAATATAAGAAGTTGATATTGCCCCATCAGCACTCTTGTATTGAATTCCTCTGTTTCTGTTATGTTGTAGCCCCAATATTACATTGTTAATTATTTGCCTGTTTACTGTTCTGACCTCCCCACAATGTCGGATTCACATGAGGTATGAGAGACAGTCCACAGCTGTTCTGTTTTCTGTTATAGCCCCAGCGCTCTTACAATTATTTGTTGAGTGAATGAAGCTGAACTAATGCATAAGCCACATGCCCTTTAGGAAATCTACTGATGAAAGCTCCACCATTTTTCAGTTCAAAAACCACTTCACTCACCAAATTTATGTTGGTTACCTAAAGACAGGAGCCCGATCTTAAAAGTAAATAAAAACATAGATCGCTAGTTAGATGCCAATAATCAGCAACAATCGTTTATATATAATTCCACTTGCCCCCTGCTGAAAGGGGCTGTTCTCTAGAACCCTCACGTCGAGTTTTAGCAAGTTCTCGCATCCACCACACTACCGCCCCCTCAGAAGGCATTTCAAGGTCAAGTGCGCCCAGCGCAGGAGCCCATCCACGGGCATCACATGGCAAACAGTTAGATGTCCCTCTGCCGTTAACATGAAACACATCTCAAAAGCTGTATCAAAGGAAGGAAAATAACCTGCAACGCGAGACCACATTTTAATTTTCCTGAAAATGTTTGAGATAAAGAGCAGTAGAGGATACTGTTTTCCAAAATTAGATATACTTGATTAGGTTTCTATTGAGGAATCGGTGTCCTTATGAAAACACACCCTGAGAAGCACCACGGTGTAAAGAAATATCCTGGAGTCTGGCACTGAATTCCCGCTTCTCTCGACTTACTGGCTCTCACGTAGCTTTGTTAGTCCAAGTTTTCTCTTCACGTGTGAATAAACAAATAACAAAAAGAACGTGGGAAGAGGAAGGCAGAGAAGTGGGAATATATCCATGATACGGGCCTTAGCTAGAGTTCTGTGAAGGTCAAATGGGCCAACAGATCCAAATTCCTTCAGAGACTTTAAAATCCTCCACAAGGCCAGAGACTGCTGTTGTAACGTTTTCACCTGGAAAATAATTCTATGGAAACTGCCTGAATTCTTTCTTCAAATACACCTTTATTAACTGATCGTTAATGAAGATTTAACTGCAATGTGAATTCCAACAAAATTAAGTTTTCAACCAGGCGGCGTTAATTTAAGAGAATGGCAAATTTTAAAAATACTCTTCTAGGGCTTCCCTGGTGGCGCAGTGGTTGAGAATCTGCCTGCGGGTTCGAGCCCAGGTCTGGGAGGATCCCACGTACCGCGGAGCAACTGGGCCCGTGAGCCACAACTACTGAGCCTGCGCCTCCGGAGCCTGTGCTCCGCAACAAGAGAGGCCGCGATAGTGAGAGGCCCGCGCACCGCGATGAAGAGTGGCCCCCGCTCGCCGCAACTAGAGGAAAGCCCTCGCGCAGACATGGAGACCCAACACAGCCAAAAATAAATAAATAAATAAATAAATAAATAAAAGAAGTGCATTTCCATTAATTAAAAAATACTCTTCTATAACCAGAAGGTGGACCGTATTCTTTTCAAAGCGACGAGAGAAGAAAGACCACTGTAACTGAAGAAATGAGCAACGCTTTGAAGCATTCAGTCAATCACTGCATCGTTCTAAAAACCTCTCCACTCCAGTCCTAATCATCGCTCAAAGCTAGCAATGCCCTGCCCTCCTCACTACCGTTCCTCTTGGTCAGGAACACGTGTCTGCTCGTTTACTGAGCTAACCTCCCACCTGCCGCTAACATCGCCAGTCTCCTTAAGCGAATGGGCCCGGGGCGACCTTTGTAGCATAAAGCCCGCCACGGCGGTCCGGCTCCAGCCTCGCCTTTCTGATACCCTCATTGGCACTCCTCATGCCAGCCAGGCTGGGCGCCCCCCGTCCCTGCAACTCCCCACGTGCTCTCTTGCCTCTGGCCTTTGTTCTCCGGGCTCTGCCTGCTGGCCATCTCTGCTCCTCCTCCCCGCACCCCTAGGTTACTTGCAGCTCATCCTCCAGGCTTCAGCTGCCTTTCCTGGGAAAACTTCCCTGACTGATAAATGCCCCGACTGGGGTTGCATTTCTTCACCCGCCAGCTTCCCCCCTCCCCAACCCCGCTCTTCTGCTGTTGCTGTTTCATGAACTCCACCCCCCCGCAAGACGGCAAGCCAGCTCTCTGCAGCTCTCCCCTCCCCAGGCTGCCCTACAGCACGCAGCCAATGGGGAAAAAAATGTACGCGATAAAGGAATAACCCATCTCCTGTTCTGTCTGCTTTAACTGTGTGATCCAACACACACACACACACACACACAGAGCCATGATTTTTTCTGGAAAACACAGAGATGCAAGTGGGCCCTTCCTAATATGAACGAGGACATCTTTTTCAACTTCATTCCGAGCCAAACAGGTAGAGAGCTTTGAAGGAAGAGTCAAGTGTCTCAACTCGTATTAAATTTCTCCAAAGTTTCTACATTTGAAAACCACTAATTTACTCATTGGCCATGCCCTTGCAATATTCCCTACAAAAGGCATTTTCAAATTCCATTTGACATGTACTTTCATCAGTTAATTTTTAATTGAGCCAAATATTAAATGCTCACATTAACCGGACAAAGCGTGTTTAGCTACTGATTTGCAGTGACAGCTTGTGTTATTCTCACACACAGGCCAAGCATGAAACAGAAAACTAATAACCCCTTAAGTGTATTCTCAAAGTATCATTTATGGGAAAGAAAACTACATTCAAAGGAAACTTGTGCAATGGCTGTCATTTTTCTTCCCCTGAGCCGCAAGCTGTTACAAAGCAGGGAAGCTCATTTTCTCACGGATCCGGAGGAGCTCAAGAATCCCACTGTCACTGGATGGATTCATTAAGGAGGAATCTGGCAGCAGCAGAGGGGACAGATACTTTGGAGAACGGGCCAATTATCTGGGTGTCCTTTATAATTTGAAGTTTCTGAATTCACTCATAGATAAGCCACTTGAAGAGGGTCTGGCAGTGGGAACACCATGCACAGATGGCCACGGAAGAAACGACAGGGAGAGTGGAAGATAGGGGAGAAAAGAGAATTTGCTTGTGGTTTCATTCATGGGGACAGATCTGTAAGCTGACACACCCCTCTTTTGAAAAAGCCCCTGGAGAAGTACGGTCAAGCTTCATTACAAGTAAACAAATCATACAGTCTTCCTCCAACAGATGACAAATGATGAGCAACGATGCTTTTGAGTTTGCTTCATGCCAAGGAACGAGGATTCTTCAAATGCAAATTCCACCAGTTCTTAAAAACCACAAAAAGGTTGTGATGCTTGCTTCCACCAGAACAGAGAACATAGCCCAGAGCTGCCAGGACAGTGGTTTGCTCCGTGCCACCCTTGGTGGTCTTCTTGTTGGTCAGTGTCTGGAGAAATGAAATCCCAGGTTCTCTTTCTTCTGGGAACACTGAGCTGTACCGACTCCCACCTTGTACTGGCTGCTTGTTTTTAGGGGAGAATAACTAGGGAACCATTTATCCTTGTGACTTTTATGCTACAGTTCTTTTACACTTTAGCTACAACAATAATAAGAGAGGAAAAACCACTTTGTCCCCACTGTGAGAACCATGAACAAGCCCTGCTTTTTTAAATAAGATAAAAAAATAGTGAATAATTTTAGATGTCAAGACTTTCACTGTCTGAACTGGGCCTGAAACGAGAAACACGAGAATTGAGAGCAACTGCACACATATATGCAGACTGTGTGCACGTATTTTTTTGTATAAACAGACACAATGTAACAACCAATGGGCTAGTCTCTAATATTAGCATTAAGGACTTTCACGAAAGTTGAATGTTTATTATAAAGCAACACCTAGTAGATTCCTTTTCAGGTATGAATGACAAACTTTTTCAATTCAACGGTGAAGGATGAAATCAAAACACTCTAGGTATTTTTCTTTGTTCATTGCTACTGAATATTAATGGATCAGTGGGATGGGACATTTGGAACACATATGTCCCTATAATGGGATGTTATAGAGTGGGACACACAGACTCTATTTAATAAGTGGGGTGGGACATCAGTTGGTTAGGGTGAGTTTGATGTCCAAAGTGATCATAATCCATTTATTCAATCAACAATCATTCTGTGCACCTATTATCTACTATGCTGGGTGCAGGTTAAATGTAACAGGAGGACTACTTTTTCTAATTTATTTATTTTTTGGCTGCGGCACTCGGCATGTGGGATCTTAGTTCCCCGACCAGGGATCGAACCCACGCCCCCTACAGTGGAACCTCAGAGTCTTTACCACTGGACCACCAGGGAAGTCCCAGGACTATTTTGTTAAGTAAGGAAGTGCCAGTGAAGGAGAAAACCTTGACTGTTTAAGACCCCTACAAAGGTAGGACACTAGTAGCAGGTTGAAACGACACTCATCTGACTCAAGGTGAATTATCTTTTAAGTAGGCAAACTGGTTGTAGGGAACCAAGCTCTGAACAGTAAAACTTCAAATTAATCACCTTCATTCAATCCACAGAAGTCCTCAGAGGACTTTGGGGGAAAGGCGGTGTAGAAACGGCAGTAACAAAAGCAGGTAGAATCAGCAGGGGCAGCTAGGACCACTTTTGGAAACGAAGAGGGAAGTGGGAAATCTACACGGTCTGGGGAAAAGGTACAGGGTACTCCTCCCCCAACCTCTCTCTTCTAGATCCTTAAGACCAACTGCTGCTGGGCATTTCCACTTGGATATCCTATTGGGAGCTCAAGTCGAAAATGTCCAAATTAAGTTCATCACACGTATCCCACAAGACAGTCACTGTTCTTCTCTTTCCTTTCTCTCTGGAGGACAATATCATTTTTTGAGCCAGCTGGGTTTGGAACTTGGGTCCTCTGCTTCTTTCCCTCCCTCATTTCTCACGTTCAATCTGTTCTCAGTCCTTTGGGTCCACTTCTCCACCAGCCCCCGGCACCTGTCCCCATTCCCCCGCTGCCATGGTTCCAACTTCCTGCCTGGCCTCCCACTGTCCAGCCTCAGTCACTGTCAATCTTCCACCAGCCCCCACATCACTGTTGTGTCCTCTCCTGTTGCGGAGCACAGGCTCTGGACACGCAGGCTCAGTGGCCATGGCTCACAGGAGCAGCTGCTCCGCGGCATGTGGGATCTTCCCGGACCGGGGCACGAACCCGTGTCCCCTGCATCTGCAGGTGGACTCTCAACCACTGCGCCACCAGGGAAGCCCTCAATACCCTTTTAACATCTACCAAGTTAAACACCAACCTCTCAACTTAGGGGCAGTCTTATCTCACCAGAGATCTCTCAGACTCTTTACAATCCCCCAGCAACGCCTCATGCATTCCTGCCTGATCTGCGTCCTCCAGCCCAGCTACCTGGAATGCCCTCTCCCCACATCTCCCAATGATTATCTCCTGCATAAAGCTCTTCCAGATCCCCTTCTAGCTGGCCTGGATCACTCTGTCCACTAAAGTGTGTAAAGGATTACAGCACTTTACACAGCACTTGTCTTAGTCTCATTATTGGTAGGCAAGTCCTTAGAGGCAAAGGTTATTGTCCACATTTTTCACTCAAGTGAAACATCTGGCATAGAGCTGTGCACATAGTAGGCCCCCAATAAACGTTTTCTCAATGGAAAAAGGTAGTGTGCACGCTCTACAAAATAACAAGATCTTTATAATACTTTCTGTTCCCACCACTGCCCTGGTTGCTAGGAACTCCTTGGGGTTAAGATTTGCAAACAACTGCTCATTTTCCTTGACTAAGACTTCTTCTTATTGTTTTCTCCTTTTTTTTTTTGAAGGGATTATTTATTTATCGTTTGTTTGTTTGTTTGTTTAGTTATGGCTGTTTGGGGTCTTCATTGCTGCATGCAGGCTTTCTCTAGTTGAGGTAAGCAGAGGCTACTCTTCGTTGCAGTGCGTGGGCTTCTCATTGCAGTGGCGTCTCTTGTTGTGGAGCACAGGCTCTAGGCGCACAGGCTTCAGTACTTGTGGCACGTGGGCTCAATAGTTGTGGCTCGTGGGCTCTAGAGCATAGGCTTGGTAGTTGTGGCACATGGGCTTAGTTGCTCCGTGGCATGTGGTATCTTCCCGAACCAGGGCTTGAACCTGGGCCCCTGCACTGGCAGGCAGATTCTTATCACATCATTTTTTTCTTATACTGTCACTTAAATATTTAGTAAGTGGCTCTGCAACATTATACTTAAAATTTTGTTAGAAAATAGCTCCAAACCACCTCTAAAAGTTTTCAGCTTTAAAGAGAAAGAGAGAGAGAGAGAGAGAGAGAGAGAGAGAGAGAGAGAGAGAGGTAGATAGACACATATCCCAGAAGGAATTCATAAAGAAAATAGCTAGGAGAGACTTTCAAGATGGCGGAGGAATAAGACATGGCGATCACCTTTCTCCCCACAAATACATCAGAAATACTTCTTCATGTGGAACAACTCTTACACAACATGTACTAAATGCTGGCAGAAGACCTCAGACTTCCCAAAGGCAAGAAACTCCCCACGTACCTGGCCGTGTGGCTGACAGGGTCTTGGTGCTCTGGCTGGGTGTCAGGCCTGTGCCTCTGAGGTAGGAGAGCCAAGTTTAGGACACTGGTCCACAAGAGACCTCCCAGCTCCACATAATATCAAATGGCGAAAGCTCTCCCAGAGATCTCCATCTCAATGCTGAGACCCAGCTCCACTCAACAACCAGCAAGCTACAGTAATAGACACCTTATGCCAAACAACTAGCAAGACAGGAACACAACCCCACCCATTAGCAGAGAGGCTGCCTAAAATCATAATAAGATCACAGACACCCCAAAACACACCACTGGATGCGGTCCTGCCCACCAGAAAGACAAGATCCAGCCTCATCCACCAGAACACAGGCACAAGTCCCCTCCACCAGGAAGCCTACACAACCCACCGAACCAACCTTACCCACTGAAGGCAGACACCAAAAACAGTGGGAACTACAAACCTGCAGCCTGCGAAAAGAGGACCCCAAACACAGTAAGTTAAGCAAAATGAGAAGACAGAGAAACACACAGCAGATGAAGGAGCAAGGTAAAAACCCACCAGACCTAACAAATGAAGAGGAAGTAGGCAGTCTACCTGAAAGAGAATTCAGAATAATGTTAGTAAAGATGATCCAAACTTTTGGAAATAGAATGGAGAAAATACAAGAAACGTTTAACAAGGACCTAGAAGAACTAAAGAGCAAACAAACAGTGATGAACAACACAATAAATGAAACTTAAAATTCTCTAGAAGGAATCAATAGCAGAATAACTGAGGCAGAAGAACGGATAAGTGACCTAGAAGATAAAATAGTGGACGTAACTACCACAGAACAGAATAAAGAAAAAAGAATGAAAAGAATTGAGGACAGTCTCAGAGACCTCTGGGACAACATTAAATGCACCAACATTAGAATTATAGGGGTCCCAGAAGAAGAAAAGAAGAAGAAAGGGACTGAGAAAATATTTGAGGAGATAATAGTTGAAAACTTCCCTAACATGGGAAAGTAAATAGTATACCAAGTTCAGGAAGCACAGAGAGTCCAATACAGTATAAATCCAAGGAGAAACATGCCAAAACACATATTAATCAAACTATCAAAAATCAACTACAAAGAAAAAATATTAAAAGCAGCAAGGGAAAAACAACAAATAAAATGCAAGGGAACCCCCATAAGGTTAACAGCTGATCTTTCAGCAGAAACTCTGCAGGCCAGAAAGGAATGGCAGAACATATTTAAAGTGATGAAAGGGAAAAACCTACAACCAAGATTACTCTACCCAGCAAGGATCTCATTCAGATTTGACAGAGAAATTAAAACCTTTACAGACAAGCAAAAGCTAAGAGAATTCAGCATCACCAAACCAGCTTTAAAACAAATGCTAAAGGAACTTCTCTAGGCAGGAAACACAAGAGAAGGAAGAGACCTACAATAACAAACCCTAAACAATTAAGAAAATGGTAATAGGAACATACATATCGATAACTACCTTAAATGTAAATGGATTAAATGCTCCAACCAAAAGACACAGACTGGCTATATGGATACAAAACCAAGACTCGTATATATGCTGTCTACAAGAGACCCACTTCAGACCTAGGGACACATACAGACTGAAAGTGAGGGGATGGAAAAAGATATTCCATGCAAATGGAAATCAAAAGAAAGCTGGAGTAGCAATTCTCATATCAGACAAAATAGAGTTTAAAATAAAGACTATTATGAGAGACAAAGGACACTACATAATGATCAAGGGATCAATCCAAGAAGAAGACATAACAATTTTAAATATTTATACACCCAACATAGGAGCACCTCAATACATAAGGCAAATGCTAACAGCCATAAAAGGGGAAAGCGACAGTAACACAATCATAGTAGGGAAATTTAACACCCCACTTTCACCAATGGACAGATCATCCAAAATAAAAATAGATAAGGAAACACAAGCTTTAAATGATACATTAAACAAGATGGATTTAATTGCTATTTATAGGACATTCCATCCAAAAACAACAGAATACACTTTCTTCTCAAGTTCTCATGGAACATTCTCCAGGATAGATCATATCTTGGGTCACAAATCAAGCCTTGGTAAATTTGGGAAAATTGAAATCGCATCAAGTATCTTTTCCGACCACAACACTATGAGACTAGGTATCAACTACAGGAAAAAATCTGTAAAAATTACAAACACATGGAGGCTAAACAATATACTACTAAATAACCGAGACCACTGAAGAAATCAGAGAAAATTAAAAAATACCCAGAAACAAATGACAATGAAAACACGATGACCCAAAACCTATGGGATGCAGCAAAAGCAGTTCTAAGAGGGAAGTTTATAGCAATACAATCCTACCTCAAGAAACTAGAAACATCTCAAATAAACAACCAAACCTTACACCTAAAGCAATTAGAGAAAGAAGAACAAAAAAACCCCAAAGTTAGCAGAAGGAAAGAAATCATAAAGATCAGATCAGAAATAAATGAAAAAGAAATGAATGAAACAATAGCAAAGATCAATAAAAGTAAAAGATGGTTCTTTGAGAAGAAAAACAAAATTGATAAACTATTAGCCAGACTCATCAAGAAAAAAAGGGAGAAGACTCAAATCAATAGAATTAGAAATGAAAAAGGAGAAGTAACAACTGACACTGCAGAAATACAAAGGATCATGAAAGATTACTACAAGCAACTCTATGCCAATAAAATGGACAACCTGGAAGAAATGGACAAATTCTTAGAAAAGCACAACCTTCCAAGACTGAACCAGGAAGAAAGAGAAAATATACACAGACCAATCACAAGCACTGAAATTGAGACTGTGATTAAAAAATCTTCCAACAAACAAAAGCCCACGACCAGATGGCTTCACAGGAGAATTTTATTAAACATTTAGAGAAGAGCTAACGCCTATCCTTCTCAAAGTCTTTCAAAATATAGCAGAGAGAGGAACACTCTCAAACGCATTCTACGAGGCCATCATCACTCTGATTCCAAAACCAGACAAAGATGTCACAAAGAAAGAAAACTACAGGCCAATATCACTGATGAACACAGATGCAAAAATCCTCAACAAAGGGCTTCCCTGGTGGCGCAGTGGTTGAGAATCCGCCTGCCAATGCAGGAGACACGGGTTCGTGCCCTGGTCCGGGAAGATCCCACATGCCGCGGAGCAACTAAGCCCGTGAGCCATGGCCGCTGGGCCTGTGCGTCCGGAGCCTGTGCTCCGCAATGGGAGAGGCCACAGCAGTGAGAGGCCCGCATACCGCAAAAAAAAAAAAAAAAAAAAAAAAAATCCTCAACAAAATACTAGCAAACAGAATCCAAGAGCACGTTAAAAGGATCATACACCATGGTGAAGTGGGGTTTGTCCCAGGAATGCAAGGATTCTTCAATATGTGACAATCAATCAACGTGATACAGCATATTAACAAATTAAAGGAGAAAAACCATATGATCATCTCAAGAGATGCAGAAAAAGCTTTTGACAAAATTCAACACCCATTTATGATAAAAACTCTGCAGAAAGTAAGCATAGAGGGAACTTACCTGAATATAGTAAAGGCCATATACAACAAAACCCACAGCCAACATTGTTCTCAATGGTGAAAAACTGAAACCATTCCCTCTAAGATCGGGAACAACACAAGGTTGTCCACTCTCACCGTTATTATTCAACATAGTTTTGGAAGTTTTAGCCACAGAAATCAGAGAAGAAAAAGAAATAAAAGGAATCCTAATTGGAAAAGAAGTAAAGCTGTCACTGTTTGCAGATGACACGATACTATACATAGAGAATCCTAACGATGCTACCAGAAAAGTACTAGAACTAATCAATGAATTTGGTAAAGTAGCAGGATACAAAATTAATGCACAGAAACCTCTTGCATTCCTATACACTACTGAGAAAAATCTGAAAGAGAAATTAAGGGAACACTCCCATTTACCATTGCAATGAAAAGAGTAAAATATCCAGGAATAAACCTACCTAAGGAGACAAAAGGCTTGAATGCAAAACATTATAAGACACTGATGAAAGAAATTAAAGATGATACAAACAGATGGAGAGATATACCATGTTCTTGGATTGGAAGAATCAATATTGTGAAAATGACTATACTACCCAAAGCAATCTACAGATGCAATGCAATCCTATCAAACTACCAATGGCATTTTTCACAGACCTAGAACAAAAAATTTCACAATTTGTATGGAAACACAAAAGACCCCGAATAGCCAAAGCAATCTTGAGAAAGGAAAACAGAGCTGGAGGAATCAGGCTCCTTGACTTCAGACTATACTACAAAGTTATAATCGAGACAGTATGGTACTGGCACAAAAACAGAAATATGGATCAATGGAACAGGATAGAAAGCCCAGAGATAAACCCACGCACCTATGGTCACCTTATCTTTGATAAAGGAGGCAAGAATACACAATAGAGAAAAGACAGCCTCTTCATCAAGTGGTGCTGGGAAAACTGGACAGGTGCATGTAAAAGAATGAAATTAGAACACTCCCTAACACCATACCCCAAAATAAACTCAAAATGGATTAAAGACCTAAATGTAAGGCCAGACACTATAAAACTCTTAGAGGAAAACATAGGCAGAACACTCTATGAAATAAATCACAGCAAGATCCTTTTTGACCCAGCTCCTAAAGAAATGGAAATAAAAACAAAAATAAACAAATAGGACCTAATGAAACTTAAAAGCTTTTGCACAGCAAAGGAAACCATAAACAAGACGAAAAGACAACCCTCAGAATGGAAGAAAATATTTGCAACCGAAGCAACTGACAAAGGATTAATCTCCAAAATTTACAAGCAGCTCATACAGCTCAATATCAAAAAATCAAACAACCCAATCCAAAAATGGGCAGAAGACCTAAGTAGACATTTCTCCAAAGAAGATATACAGATTGCCAACAAACATATGAAAGGATGCTCAACATCACTAATCATTAGAGAAATGCAAATCAAAACTACAATGAGGTAGCACTTCACACCAGTCAGAATGGACAGCATCAAAAAATCTACAAACAATAAATGCTGGAGAGGGTGTGGAGAAAAGGGAACCCTCTTGCACCGTTGGTGGGAATGTAAATTGATACAGCCCCTATGGAGAACAGTATGGAGGTTCCTTAAAAAATTAAAAATAGAACGACCATACGACCCAGCAATCCCACTACTGGGCATATACCCTGAGAAAACCATATTCAAAAAGAGTCATGCACCACAATGTTCATTGCAGCTCTGTTTACAATAGCCAGGACATGGAAGCAACCTAAGTGTCCATCGACAGATGGATGGATAAAGGATATTACTCAGCCATAAAAAGAAATGAAATTGAGTTATCTGTAGTAAGGTGGATGGACCTGGAGTCTGTCATACAGAGTGAAGTAAGTCAGAAAGAGAAAAACAAATACCGTATGCTAACACATATATATGGAATCTTAAAAAAAAAAAAAATGGTTCTGAAGAACCTAGGGGCAGGACAGGGATAAAGACACAGACGTAGAGAATGGACTTGAGGACACAGGGAGGGGGAAGGGTAAGCTGTGACGAAGTGAGAGAGTGGCATGGACATATATACACTACCAAATGTAAATTAGATAGCTAGTGGGAAGCAGCCGCATAGCACGCATAGCACAGGGAGATCAGCTTGGTGCTTTGTGACCACCTAGAGGGGAGGGATAGGGAGGGTGGGAGGGAGGGAGATGCAATAGGGAGGAGATATGGGGATATATGTATATGTATAGCTGATTCACTTTGTTATAAAACAGAAACTAACACACCATTGTAAAGCAATTATACTCCAATAAAGATGTTAAAAAAAAAGAAAATAGCTAGGAGACAGTCATGAACTTTTAGACTTACAGGTGCCAACTGGCATCCTTTATAGACTTTCTTTTTTCCCTAGGAGATAAAATATCAATATGTTAAGATGATGATATAATTTGTAATTAATTTTATTCCTATGCTAATTGTAAGAAGGCATTGAACTAAGAAGACTAAGTTTTTGTCCCATATTCCCTTTGAAAATTCTAATGCATCTCAGTAGAATATTTGGCTGCAATTGAATTTCAAAGGTAGTACATAGGTATGACATTCATCGTGTTGTAAAGCAGAAGAAATCTTAGCATTCGTGAAAAAGAGCTGGAAAAAGTCAAGAAAAGACAACCTGTAACACTCATGCCTTGTTTGGTGCTCCAAGCATTAGAAGTCATAAACTCTCCATATTCTTTCACAGCTTAAGAAAAGACAATTTTAAAAGATAGAAATACAGTCATTGGAACTGTCGCAAGAAAGATGTATTGGTCTCAATGGTAAAATCTCCCTTGGAAAATTTAAGCTGCACTTGACACCGTGGGTCCTCGGGCTAGTTTCAGGAGACAGAGTAAGAAGGTAGTGGGGGCGGTCATAAGCTTCTGACTCATTACGCTGAAGCTCCAGAGAGCTGATTAGCCAATTATTAACTAAAAATGGAATATGGCTCCATCCCTGAAATTCTGAAGGCAAAACAAGGAGCAGAATGGAAATACTGATGCCAGTGAAATTGCTCGCACAATCTGGTCCATTGCCTAAGAAAATCAGCCAAGGAGCCCTTAGTGCTTTTGTAACTGCTACCAACGGTCATGCCAGCATGTCAGAGAAATTCTCTTTCTAACGTGTTTAAGAGGGCGTTTGGGGAAGTAATCTTTAGTATAAGCTATTCTGGTTGTTTAGTTAGTCAAACTTTATCTAAGGCTAGCGTATAACCCTCACTCTACTCTCACATTGCAGAGATCAGAGCTAGTACAAACTCTTGCAGCAGATTCTATGTTTTCCCTGCACAGGGTTGGAATTTATGATCTCTGGAGGGAAAGCATCATATCTGATGACAGAATTTTTCCTTGCCCGGTTGCCTGTAGCAAGATTGGAGTAAGGGTTATAATATTCCAGCTCAGGCAGACCCTTTTTCTGCCCCCTCTTGCTGGTCATCTAAACATAATGCTCTTGCCTGCAGGTGAATCCCACCCTTCACATGTTGGAAGGTGACAAGGAGCTACCCCTTGGAGGTCTACCTGTGGTGGGGTGAATGGGCAGGTAGGGGTCAGTGATGGAGGTTGGTGGGAGGGGGGAGGGTCCCCGATGAGAAAGCCCACACGGCTTTAGAGAGACAATCATTCCGTCATCCTTCTCACTGAGGGACAGCTGGGTTTATCTTTTGTCTGGCAAATAAAGAGCAGAGAAATCGTGTTGGCACTACAAAATCGAGCACAGATCAGAACACGCAGCAATCTACGAAAATACTTTTAGAAATGAAAATGGCTTTGTCGTAACTTCGGAAGTTTTACAACCTCCATTTAAAGAAAGAGGACCACGCATAAAAGATGTTAGATGGTAAACACCTGCTCTTAGGAACGCAAATGTTCACAGTGGACTAGGAATTTCTGTAAGTAGCGTTTTGGAAGAGAAGCCTCTTAATAAACAGAACAGTGCTAGAACCTAAAACCAAATCAAAACAAAAGCTTTTGTTTTAATCTCTCCCCTGTTCTGGTTCAAATCGACTTGGACTTGTCTGCATACCAGAATGATTTAAGAAAGATAGTTCTTCAAACCAATCTATTCTAATCAACCTCATCAATCTCAGGTGTCTTTCACCAAAAAACAAAATTAATGAAATACGTTAAAAACTGCAGGCTAGTGTTTATTAAGTCTTCATAATATGTAGAAAGAGCTCCTAATGGGTAAATATTTACCAAGGGAACCCCCCTGCCTTTCAGTTCTCTTGAGCATACGTCCGTGTAACATCGTATTTTTTTAAAATCATCTCTATTTCTCCTCCTAGTTAAATCAGGCCTAATGCACACATGAACAGCCATATGGTTAGAAATAACTTTTTCAGACAGAGATTGAAGTATGTGCAAAATAACACATCCTTAGGGTTTGGTTTTGTTTTGTTTCTTCTTTTTCCCTCTAAATCTGAGAGTTTAGAATCATCTTATCAGGCTGTGTGGCAACTGAGTTCACAACGACATCTCCAGCCCTGGTCTGTGAGGGCATCCGGGGCAGGGAAAAAGCCTTCCTCCCTGGGCCCCCAAACTAACCCAGGGCCGGGCACATAGAAGACGTGCAGTCACGTCTGTTGAATAACTGTCTCCGTCCTTTGCTGACACTCAGCGTTAACCGCATTTCGACGTCAAGCACTGATTTTGTTTGAATTGAACCTCAAATACGGCATATCTCCGGGGGCAAAAAAAACAACCCTTTTACTTGTACACTACAAATGCAGCGCTGTTTTTCCAGCACAAATGCACTTCTGCTGAAATACTGCTTTGCAAAACTCTTGGCAAAGACACGATGGATGACCTCAGAAATGGGTGCGGGGACGTGCTGAGTGGGAGAGACCACCATTAATACACACAGCACCCACACACCTGCTTCGTGAGTGGGTTTATCATCCTCCAAAAAGCTGACTAGGGCTGGGAGTCGAGATAAAGAAAAGCTATTTAAGAGTTTGGCTTAAAAAAAAATAATAATCTGTGGCTTTCTGTTACCTGGTGTGCTGTGTAGCCTAGCAACATTTACCAATTCTGAAATGTACCGGTTCAATCAAGGATTGCTAAAAAGATCAATCAGTTCTCACTCGAAAGCACAGCGAAAAGTGACAGGATGCACATTAGAAAGTCATGTTTTCGACCGACATTAAACAGCAACAAAGGCCCTAAAACAGAAAAGAGAACTGTGTGAAATATAAAATTTTACAGAAGTCCCCCAAAGCAATCGCTCAGCAGCACATAACTGCAAACTCTGGGAGCAATAATGTATCTTTCTCTACAAAATAAATTACTGAAAGGGGTCATGTGATTCTTAGCAGGCGGAAAGATGCACTTTCCCAAGGAAAGTTCATCATTAAATATATTATTTAAGACTGGATCATCTTCAGGCTATTTTTAATCCTATCATTTTGCTGCCAAAATTAGCTATAAGCAGCTGAAACTCAGCCACTAGAAAACTGATGTTTTTTCATGTATTTTATACACTGGCCTGAGAAGAATATTGCTTTCCAGTTAATCAAACGTTTGGATGGATGTACAGAAAAGAGAAACTGCTTGCTGACCAACTCATAAAAAGGAAGCCAACCTCTACTGGACGTGGAGAGGTAAGTTCCTGTCTTCCTAAACCACAAAGACCAAAGGACAAACACACACAAAAAAGTCGCACCACCATGTCATCAACAGAATGAAGCCAATATCCAAGTTATTATAGCATGTCATTCTTGCAGCTGTCAAACATCTCTCTCTCTCCTAAGACATGAAGCGAAACGTTGTCACGTTTCTCAGTTCGGAAGGCGCCATCAATGTTCATTCACCATCAACTTGCCCAAATCTCAACCCTCTGCTTGCAAGAGCCCCTTCGTCGTGAAGCGGTCTCAGGGCCCCTAAACTCATCTACAGAATTTGAACTGTGTTACAAGGGGATCAAACAATACCGAATGGAGCTATTAAAAGAGCTAAATTTCCTGTCTTTAACTGGAGTAGAAATGCTATCTTACTTCCATGGGGTCTGTAATGCCAGCACAAATTGTATAGCTACCATGCAAAACATTCTTGAGAGGATGGAGCTTGTAATAATTTCTCTGCTGTCTCTCTTGCATTCCAGTCTATTTCTTCCAAGGGTCAGATCACTCTAGCGGACACATGGGAAATACTCAGCATCCTAGGTAATATTACGGACCCGCGGGGCCACTGGAAAGGTACCCTGTAGGATCCATCCCAGATTGCCGTTTTTCCTAAAAGTCGTCCACGAGAATCAATGGTCGGTGACGGCAGCCAGCATCTCTAACTCTCACGTGCACACAAACACCTGTAGACGTGCGAAGCACAGATTCTGACTCAGAAGCTCTGGGGTGGGACCTGAGCCTCCGCATCTCTAAGAAGCTCCCAGGTGACACCCACGCTGCTGGTCCCTGAGCCACACTTGGGGCGGCAGGGTCTCGGACAACTCCTAGAACTGCTGCCTCCCTCTGGAAGCCTTATTCAGACTTAGGAATAAAGCCATACTCCACTCCACAGCCAACTTCTTCTTTAGTCTTCATATAATTTGTAGACTTCTAGGTCCATCTATCATCCAAGGCCCTGCTTTCTCCAAGTTATGGAACATGGAATGCAAACTGTTTTTCCTCGGCCTCAGAAGTAGCAGCAGCAAAGGAAAAAAATGTGACTTAGAATCTAAAGCCCCCGTAAGAATAGATTCAGTAGATGAGCTGATCCCCCGTCCTGTAAACAGTACAAGTCATTATCCAACATTAAAAGAACGTCCTAGCTCTCTTCTGACATTTTACCGTCCTTACTGAGTCCTTTCCACTGCAAGATGCAACGTATTATTAGGGATGCAACACTGACTGGTGCAAATTTGGAGGAAAATCTGTCTGAATATCAAATGCTTAAAATAAAAATTTAGGTTCATAATGCACCTTTGAAAGGATAAGTACATCAGGCTCTCAAGTACTACCACTTTTATTATTCCAAAGTGTCCATTTTTGATTGCATTTCCTGATATATACCTTTTTTGGGGGGAAAAGTCCTCTGCTTTCCTATTTAGTCATCCATCTATATGTTCTCCTGAAAGCCACACATTTTACCATCAGCTATTTGTGCTTCTATATGATTTATTTTTACTATAAGAGGGCTTGTCAAAAAAAGTTTATCATGTTCTACAGTATGTCATTGTGGTTTGGCGTCATAAAATGCAGCCTCTCCATTTATCAACCTCAGATACCTGTTGACCACAAAGATAGGCTCTACTAAGAAAACTCTATTTTGAAAGGAGGCAAAGGTGAGCCTTCACTTAAAGAGACAATTCAACTGGATGAGATGTTAATACACCACAACTCGACAATAAAGATCAAGATTATATCTTAATTTCTATCATAAACATATGTCTCCATTTCCCATCTTTTTATTAAATTACTTGACACATGACAGTTACCACCATGGATTTCTTTCAACTAGAAAGAAAATTTAAAAAAATTTTTTCCCCAAAATATATAATAGTCAAACTGTTATATTAGTTTTACTTTGGTCCTAAAATTATCCTTTTGGCGTCTGGAAGTCCCTCCCTACCTCTTTGGTTATGGTGGTTAAAAATAAAACCACCTACTTAACCAAACATTTAACAAAAATATTCTTTACACACTTCACTGAATTCTTCCAGAATTATTAAAGATCTGATAATATGAGATCTCGAAAAACAAACAATTCACAGAAAGCATTTAAATTTTAGAGATTAAATAGGGATGTTTTACTTTTAAACACTGAACAGTGGCATCAATATTTTGTCAACTTTGGTCAAGTAGGATCAGATGTTCATGTCAGTCATCTACTTTTCTTGGCCTTTTCTCTTTTTGGCCCCTTACCATTAGCACACTTGTAAACTGTAGTAAAATATGTAACGTGCTTCTTGAAATCGAATCTACCTGTAGTGACTTCTAAGCTTTTTGCTCCTGTTAGGTCCTATAAAATAATAACATTAGTAATTCTCCCTAGAGACTGTGAAAGGAAGCACTGAATTGCATCCTTTTTCAAAGACAGTTCTTCAGATTAAAAGACAAGAATTATTCCTCTTTCACTTTTTCACAAAGTAATCACTTCAGATATAAAGTGCAGATGTCAATTACACTTCTTCAGTGTTAGGATCTGTACCCCTCCCCCAAAGAACCACACACACAAAAAAAACACTTTATGGTGACATGATAGAGGCTCTATCTAGCACAACAGTACCAGAAAAAAAAAAAAAAAAAAAAAAACAGTTCACAGATGTTCTTCAAAAATACAGGCATCAATCACTTCAGCTAAAGCCAGAGCACGAGAATCCGGAGCTACAAATCAATTCTTCTACACTTTATGTAGATACTCTAGATGCAAGTTTTGCCAGCAGAGGGGACCACCAAATCACGTGGATTCTAGGTGGTGAAAAGTAGAAGATACTAAAATTCCAGTAAACCTCAAAATCACACACAAGTTATAGAAACAGAACATACGGTTCACAGCCAATGCAAATTCTGTCACTGATGAAATAAGCACCCACAGCTGAGTCTCCTTCAAGACACTAGGTCACGCCCATTAGGAATATGGCACACAGTGGAGGCTGGAGCCGCCGGGCTTTGGGAAAGTCAACTTACAGCTTACCTCTCTACAAACACCCAGGTGTTCCAGGGAAAGGGGCTACACAGGTTTTCCTCTTTGGGTAGATCTTACCAAGTGAGTCAGAAAAGGCATGCCCTTGGTCCTCTGCGGGAGTCTGTTCTACCAACTGGATGGTTGTCAAATTTTAGTACAAAGAAGAAACCCACAGGGGAGCTTATTTCTGATGTTGATTGCCAGGACCCAGCCTGGCATCTAGTTTATGAGTTGTCCCTGAAATGTCCCATTTCAACAGGCTACTCAGGCCAGGTACCGTGATGAGGGGGATCCTTGGACCCCCAGTTTGAGAAACCCTGAAGGGATGCCATTTACCCCAAGATTCTACTGAACGGCAAAGGCTGGATCTTTGAACCTCCATGGCTCGCAAGCAAGGGAAACAATTTTGCCGAGAAGCAATGATCACAGTTGGGTTGGCAGGGAGACCTCTGTACAGGGAAAGAGGGAGGGAAGCCACAACCCTGATTTTATTTCATTGGCCCATCGGCCTCCCTTGGCCCAGTAGCCCACCCAGACTCCAACCACCGCATCTCAGACCCGAGAGGTCCAGCCCAGACTCACATTCAACCAGACATGCACTTACCCAGCCTCCGTTATCCTGGATCCAGGTGTGCAGGTGTCGGTTCAGGTACTCGGTCATCCACAGGGCGATGTTGTCCACCAGAGGGGACATCTCCCGGTTGACGCTCTCCACACACATGACCCCGCCGAACTCAAAGAAGGCCACAATCCTCCCCCAGTTCACCCCATCCCTGAAGAGCTCCTCCACCACCGTGGCAAAGCGTCCCCTCGCGGTGAAGGGCGTCAGGTGCAGCTGGCTGGACATCTCGGCGAAGTCGCGGCGGTAGCGATGAGAGAAGTCATCACCCGCCTGGCGCAGGGTCAGGTGAACCACAGGTGGCACGGGGCTGAGCGCAGGCCCCCCGGCGGGGGCGGCGGGGGCGGTCTGGGGCGGCGGCGGGGAGGTCCTGGATGGTGCTGGGGTGCGCCCAGGCTGGGAGGAGAAGATGCCCGGCGCGGGGGCGGCCCCCGGGGACGCGGCGCCCGCGTCTCCGGCATCCCACTCGTAGCCCCTCTGCGACAGCTTATAGTGGATGTACTTCATCACTATCTCCCGGTTATCATAGCCTGTTCTCCCAGCGTGCGCCATCCTTCCCCCACGGAAAAGCAGCCGGGTACCGACAGCACCTCTCGCCCCCGTTTCCCGCCCCACGGTCCCGCACGTGAGAATAGTTATAATCCAGCTATTTTATTGGATGTGCTTTGCATTCTTGGATGAGGGGGTGTCTTCAGTCACGCGGAACACTTGATTCTGGTGTTTCCCTCTTGGCATGAGATGCAGGATATTTTTATTTAAATTCCTTTCGGATCTTTAGTTCATGAGGCACATTATTAATTATAGTTAATATCAGTCTACTTCCTCCGTGATGCTGAAAGGTTAAAAAATCTAATCAGTCAAAATCAGGTGCATTTCCCTTTATACAGTGGGTGAAAGCAGGGCACACACACTACAAGTTACACAGCTGAAAAGAATATAATTAACTGCCTGGAAATTAAACTTACTCGAATGCACTTAAAGTTAAAAATCTCAACTGTTTCCATTGAAAGTTACATGAAACCCATTTCCTGTGCAAAGAACTTACTTGTATTTTTTCAGGACAGCATGATCCTCTGTCAAGTTTCCTTTTCTGTGAAAACAAATGCATAAGGCAAAGATTCCATCAATCTTCAGAACTCTCCACTTAAATAGCTGCTGTGAAACTTCCAAATGAATCAGGAGTTGGGGGCGGAGGGTGTAAAAATTAGGAGAATTTCCAGTTTGATTCCCAGACTTCTTCACAGAAATGTCAATCCGTAGGAATCCCAACCGGAGATCTCAAGAGCACGAGCAAAGAAAGGCAGCGGCGGCGGCAGATGAATTACAATTTTCCGTCCAGTATTTGCAGAAGTCCTGTGATTTTCCCCCTCTCGGCAATTTACACGCGCGGGCACACGCGCGGGCACAGACATGGATCTCTGTCCGCGGGACCGCTTCACGCCTCCACGGGAGAGAGACAGGGACCGGGGACCGGTGGACGAGCCGGGGACGGGGGCAGGAATCCTCCTCTGATTAAACTCCGAACAGCGAATGGATTTTCCGAAAAGCTGCTTGATAAATGAAGGCTGGACGCGCCCGGCCCGCCGGTGCCGAGCGCGAGAAGCCCGCGCTGTGTGTGGTGCGCCGAGGGCTGGGGAGAAGGACGTGGTGGGGGAGGGTTTTATTTTTTCCCTCTTTTCCTAAAAAGGATGACTGCTACGAAGTTCTCCCCCCTGGACCCCCTCTTCCGCTGCACCCCACCGGCGCACCCCGCCTCCGGGCTGCGCACCCTTTCTCCTCCTCCTGCTCCTGCGCGGCGGCGCTGGTGGCGCCCGCCTCCCCCGCGCTCCCGCCGCGCACCCGCTCCGGGCGATGACGGCCGCGCCGGCGGGGAGGGCCCAGAGCCCGGCACCTTCGCTGGCGGCGGCGGCGGCGGCGGCGGCGGCAGCGGCGGCGGCGGCGTCTCGGCGGGGAAACCGAGAGCGGCGGGCGGGAGCGCGGAACGCGGAGGGCGGGGGCGGGGGCGGGCGCGAGGAGGAAGGGGGCGGGCGCGGCGCGGGGGGGCCTGGCCTCTTCATTCTCCTCTCGAACCGACTGGTTTCCTGTACGTACGTCACACGGTTCATTCAAAAAAAGAAGAAAGAAAGAGCCCTCCTCGGAGCCGCCCCGCCGCCTCCTCCGCCCCGCTCCCCTTGCCGGGTTAAAGGAGCCGCGGCCGGCCCGGGAGTGGCGCGCCCCGCCGGGACTCATGGCGCGCAGGCCCGCGGCCGGGGAGGGAGCGCCCGGGACGGCCCCCGCCCGCTGCGCCCGCCCGCTGGGCCCGGCCGGTGGGTGGCGCGGGCGGCGCAGGCCTCCCGCGCGGCCGCGGCGCGGTGGGTGTGCCAGGGGCCTCGTCGGGCCTGCGGTGGGCCCGGCGCGCGCTCGGAGTCTCCGGGGCCCGCGAGGGGTCGGGGGCGCCAGGGGAGCCGCACGCGGCCGGTCGGGCGGCTGCTGGGGCCAGAAGCTGGGGCGACGCCGACAAAACAAGCGCTGGAAGAGCGCCGGGAATCGCTTCGACCCTTCCTAGCCGTGCGCGCGGGCGCGCGCGCGCGCGTGTGTGTGTGTGTCCGCGTCCACACATCGTGTTACCAGGGACTTTGACCGTTTCTAGCCGTGCGCGCGCGCGGTTTGTGCGTGCGTGTGTGTGTCCACACATCGTGTTACCAGGGGCCTCAGCGCTGCCCTCCCATCAAGAGAGGCGACGCTGCACGTTCATCCGCGAGGGAAGCCCCAAGCATCGTGTTTACTTTCAAGCTGCTTCCTAGGTGTCCACGCACAACATACACTCCGGAGACGCCATCCGTGACCGAGGCCACACAGAGCTCTCAGTGGCGCGGCCGAGGGATTAGTGAGGGATACCAAGGGCTTTCGAGTGGTTAAGTAAATGTTTTTCCTCCTCTCCTAACAATTTCGGCACTGGGTGAGGGCTGGACGCCACGGGGGGCTACAGGTCAACTTTCAGGCCCGCAGCCCCCCAGCCAGGGTGGGTGGGTTTCTAAAGGCCTCCGCGGTCGCTTAGCAGCCAGTCTTAGATGTCCGCACCTTCTCGAGTTATCTATATATACACAAACCTATTTATTACACACACATATGTACACATTAAAAAAAAAAATTCACCAGGATGAATAGCTCCCAGGAGAAAAGCACATAGGGCAAACAAGTTGCATGTGTTTATTTTTATCTCTAAGAGTTTTTGACAAATAAAGTGCCAGGAACAAATTAGCACGGGGGCTTACCTAATAGGACTCAAGTACAAACATATAGGGACACTGGCCTGTTGAGGTCATAGAAACATGACAAGTGAGTACTGCCATGTATACAAATATGTTCTCACACTATATTTTGTCTCATTCCTAGTCTAAAATCAAAGCATTCATTCTGTGGCAAAATAAGTATGGCAAATTATTTTCATTTCTTCATTTTATCAAATACGATCAATCGGCCAACATGCCAACCTCTTGCATATAGGAATGGGTGCCTGGTACAAATGTCTTATCCAGGCAAGAGGGAATGAAGGAAGGTGGTCCTTCTTGCCTTCCAACTGCTGTAACAAAGTCCCCTTTTATCCATGGCAATGGCAGGGAGGTGCGCTGGCCTGGGGAGAGACACTGGGTATAGACTGACCTGGATGTATATTTTCACAAAATAGCAGAAGCCCGTGTTAATGCTACACATCATGGTTTAGGGGTCTTCTCAGAACCTTGTCCTAACCCCCCAAAATTACTTAAGAGGAATTGAAAGCCTTAGTGCTTGAGACCCAGCATGTCAGTGAGGAAATGAGAGGCCAGAGCTGGAAAAAAGATTGTACTTCTGCAAAGAGGGAGACCAGAAGGAAACAGATATCCCATTCCCAGAAAAAGGAAAGCTGCCTTTTTTTCTCCTTTACTCCACAGAGCCTCACTTTACATTTCCTCCACACTTATGTGGCATCTTGACCATAACCAAACATTCTCCAGACAGGTCTGCATTATTCCTTGATTAAGGCTATATATTCCCTAGGAATGTTCTGGATACTCCTTCAATCAAAAGAGTGAAACCGTTCCTCCATTCAGATTGCATGCTTATTAGATTCCACCCAAAGTGTAAGGACATGTATTCCTTGGAGGTGTGTGACTTAACTATTTGTCTGTGAGTATTGGTGAGCCAGTGGAGGGAGCACCGGTCTGAGTCAGGAGTCCTAGGTGCGAATCTAGAGACCTTCCGATAACCTTCAAAATGTAAGCACTGTGGGCTTTTCACTTCCCAAGACTTCTTCCACCTAGAGCCAATGGATGGTCCTTTACCTGGTTTTGCCTGGCCGGCTTCTAGCAGTAGGGTAGCACCAGGGAAAGAAAAGAACAAGATGCAGGGAATGGAGATTGTACCAAGCGTCTGAAAGGCCTGTGTTTCCCTTCTTTATTCTCCAATCTGCCAAACAAAAAGCTTTTTATTGCCAGTTTTTGCCACCTACTGGTTGATGTTTAACAGTATCATTCAGAAAGTTCTCTTCATCCATCACCAATATAAATCTTCCCAAAGTTTATGAAATTCAAAAAGGACATGATTCTAATCTGAACATAAATACTAGTATTTAATATAGGTACGTATCAAATCTTCCCAACTATTAAAATTTTTATTTAAAACAAGGATAGAAAGACAGTGTTTACTGAGAGGGAACTGACAACTAATAGGTAAGATGAAAGAGTTAAAAATATAAAACATGACCCCAAACCATTTAGGCAAACTGATGTGAAAATAAATCCATCAACAAAATGAACTGACTGGGGAGAGTAAAAACCAGCAGGTAGCCTGCATAAAAGAAAAAGGAACTGCTTAAAAAATAACATCTCACAGGCCTAGATAAGCAATCCAAAACACTAATTTCCAATTTCAAGTATCTTCTACATTATTGTTTCCAACTTTATTGAGATATAGTTGACATAAGTATCTTCTATACTACAAACTCTTATGCTAAATAGGGCCATTTGCTTTAAGACGGTTTACACACTTTGTTGGCAAACATTATATAATAATGTTATTATAATACTAATTCCCTATTAGTATTAGTTACTAGTAATACTAACAGTAATACTGTTCCTGACTCATTTATGCTCCAGAGCCTCTCTTCTGTAAGTGTGATCGCATCCAAGTAATCCACTGTGTGCTCTCAAACCATCCTTGTCCTCATCAGGAAACTCTTTTACCAAATCTAAACCAACAAGCCTTGGTTTAACTGAAAAACCCACCTGGCTAATTTTTGGTGGGTCCTAAGCCTCAAAAAAAATGTTTGGAATCATTAAGCAACAACTTTTGAAACCAAGCAACGAAGTGCAGGTAGGTCATTCTGTTGTGCAAGTTTAACAGCCAGCAAATCACTTTTACATTTGGTTTACAAAGGGAAGCACAATAAACTCACTCGTGGCGATTTTTTTCCTTTCAAATTCATCACTTGGTATTTAAAGTGAATCAACTGAGATTAGGAACTTGTCTTATACGTTTCAAATGTTTACTCCTCTTGTTGGATTGACACGAAACACCATAGTATTCAGGGGAAATAGGCAAAGAATATACATTCTTATGTTCAATAACTAATGTTTATTCTCTTATGCTCTTTAGCACAGAGCACAGTATCTCCCAGACATTCACTGTTGATGAACACATTTAGAAAAATCAAGGTTAATATGTTTGTTATCTAGAGCTGCGGTAACAAAGTACCACAAACTGGGTGGCTTAAAGCAGACATTTATTCTCCCACGAGAGAGAGGAGCTCAAAGTCCAAAATCAAGGTGTCAACAGGGCCATGTTCCCTCTGGAGGCTTTAGGGAAAAATCTTTCCTTACCTCTTTCTAGCTTTCGTTGGGGGATGGCAATCTTTGGCTTGCAGCTGCTTCACTCCGATCTGCACCTCTGTCCTCCCGTGGCATTCTCGCTGTGTGTCTCTGTTTTCTGCTATTTTTATAAGGTCACCAGCCACGTTGGATTAGGACCCTAATAACCTCATCTTAGCTTGGTTGTATCTATGAAGACCCCATTCCCAAATAAGGTCACATCCACAGGTACTGGGGATTAGGACATCAACATCTTTTGAGGACACACAATTCAACCCGTAACAATATGTTTATCTTCTGTCTTAATGTGTTTTTTTCCCAAAGTAATGAGAAATGTTTATGCCAAGGCGCAAGGGCTCAGCGACGCCTGAATTGCAAAGGGAACCGTGATCTTTCTAAATCTTGCCATTTCGTATTTCTGCTCGAAGCTGTTCAGAGGCCGAAATCTCCACTCCTGCGCATGGTGTGATGTGGCCCAAGCCTACCCCCTGGACACCCACCCAACCCTTCCACTTTCCCTTCTTGTAGGGAAAGCGCTGTGTGCTTTCTGGAATACGCCAAGATCTCGCATGTCTTTGCACATCTGCTCATCTCCCTGAAAGGAACCCAACTTTCCTGTGGCAACTTCATACTCATTCCTCACGGTTTACCTCCACAGCTTTCTCCCCTGTGAAATCACCCGACCACCCTGGAAAGTCCTAGGATTCCACTTATGCCATTAGAAGAGGTTTCGTACGGAGGCCAGGAGCTTCAAAGACAGAAAACTGGTGTGGACTCTGGCTTCATCACTTTGCAGCTGCGACCCTGACCTAGTTCCTTATACCCGCTCTGTGCCTGTGCCCTCATTTATAACACGGGGATATAAAGGTAGCACGGGTAGGGTTAGTGGATGATTTAAATGAGTTAAATGCAAAGCACTCACAACAATGACTAGCACGGGTTATGTTTTCAAATGTTATGATACCTTAATCATAGCTATTGTTGGATCACCGTGCAATTTCTGACATGTGTTTTTCTCCCTAGATTATAAACTATTTGAGGGCAGGGACCATATTTGCCTTTGTGCATTCCCAGCCTAGAAGAGTGCCTGGCATTCAAATAATTGTGGCATAAAATTCAGAGGACTGAAGAGAGGAATGGGGGAGTGGTTCCCCTTCCTCTTGTAAGACTTGTAAGAGCCTTCAGAGGGATGGAGAAGCGGGGAGGGAAATAAACAAGAAATGTAATCGCCAGGAGGGAGGGACAGATTGTTTATACAAAGTCATATCCCTGGCGCCTGGATACCGAGCTCGTCACAGGCACTCAATAAATACATGTTGAAGGAGGAAAAATGGGGTGTATAAAATCAGGAGTGGAACAGAAGTCAGGAAATGTTTTTCTTTTTAAACGTCCAAACATTAAAAATTATAGAAGTGATATCCTATGCCATTTACATATACGTTACTCAAATTTAAAGAAAGGTTAAGTTTGCCAATCAAGACATCCAAAGCATCTCTTCTCAATGTGACCAAAATTTTTCTATTTAAGGACGGAGAAATAAATATTAAGGCGTGTTCTTTCCCGTATCTCTCTTCTATGCCCTTCAAGAGTCTAGGAGATATTTCATTGTTGGAATATGAAGGTTTAAAGTATGGGAAATCAATTTATTTCTGTACGAAACATAATTACTTAAGAAATTTTCTTAAATTCCACATTTCTTACTCTCTTACTCATATATCCCACACTGGAGTCAAACAAACACTGAACATACTTGAAACAAGGGCCCAGAATACGAAATACTTACTGTGAAAATATTACTTCCTAAAAAGTGATATAAATCAAGCCTTGTCAAGTGTTTAAGATGCAAGGTTAGGATAACATTATGAAAGAGGTTTGTGTTTTGTTTAAACATCTCTTTTAAAAAATGGACACTTCCAAAAAAGAAGTTTTTGAATCTGTAAAGCGTGTTCCCCATTTATTTCTTGTTGTGATTCAGAAATACAAGATATGAAAATCAGGTTACAATTCTGCCACAAAAGCTTCTAAAGTAGCAAACACAGGTTCTAATATATATCAAAATAGCCATATGCACTCTTATCAGTTTAAAAATGTCTTTAGAGTTGTCACATCAAGCAAGTGTAAAATATAATAGCTATTACTTCCTCTTCAAAATACCAAATCTGCCATCACTGGTCTGAACTAAACAAGATTTAGTGCAGAATATGGAAGGTTATGGTTAGTAGGTATTTTTTCAAAGCTGAGTCACTAAGAAGATAAGGAAATGAGAAAGATTCAGAACATTATATGTAAAAAAGTGTGAATCTTTTAAGTGTCCTCAAGTGAGTTAAGACACGTTTAAATTGGAATATGATGTAATAAAATTAAATCTGTTGATGATACAATTCAGTAAGAAAAATAATTATGGTATTGACTTCTTCCAGAAAGACAAAGACATACAATTCTTTGCATCTAAGCAACTATGATCAAAATGCTCTTGTCATCTAAATATTAGAAATGGTCTCTCAAATTTTTACTTCTAAGAATCAACAATATATGGCTTAACAGATCCAAATAGAGACATAGTTAAACATATATGTGTTCGTATACAGGGGCCATCAGTAACAGCATTTTTAATTTCTTCTCCTTTCAAGTGTGAAAATTAAATTTTAAAATATAAAGAACAACTCTCTTGACTTTGTTTTTCTCAAAATAAATAAGAATTGTTTTTACACCTTTTTCAATGATAGAGGGTCCTTGAACATATTTTGGAATTTCTAAGGCTGAATAACGTTAAGCGTTTTAAAATAAATATACTCACAAATACATTATAATAAAACAGTACACCCCAACCTAGCAGAGGCAGACACTTGGAACTGAAACACACATACTAACCTATGTCTTACACAGAAAGAACCCACATTTCAACAGAATTATGATTGAACTTCTTCTGCCACAAGTAAGACATACCCATTTCTGGTTACAACAGAAAGTGTTGAATCAATGCAATCCTTAAAAAAAAAAAAAAAAAAAAAAAAGCCAATAGTTTCCCTAACAATCTGACTCAGTCTTTCTCTTCTTCCCCTGAGCAAAAAAGCAAGTCAGTATAAAAAAAGGTTGTACAAGAATTGAGCCAAAAAAGATTAAAATTAGAATTTGCGTTGTAATATTTTCATGTTTTGGATGAAGCCAGATCGTTATGTGATGCTGCTTAAGTGTCTACAATCCCTCATCCAAAACCCTTCAGACCAGATGTGTTTCAGAATGCATCATTTTTTTTTTTTTTTGCATTTAAAAAGGTAATATGGGAGGGCTTCCCTGGTGGCGCAGTGGTTGAGAATCCGCCTGCCGATGCAGGAGACACGGGTTCGTGCCCTGGTCCGGGAAGATCCCACATGCCACGGAGCAACTAAGCCCGTGAGCCATGGCCGCTGAGCCTGCGCGTCCGGAGCCTGTGCTCCGCAACGGGAGAGGCCACAACAGTGAGAGGCCCGCATACCGCAAAAAAAAAAAAAAAAAAAGGTAACATGGGGCATATACTGGATATTACAAAACATCTCCGCAGAGTCTGGGGCAATCCCTGTAAGTCAAACCCATTGGTATTTCTTCAGACAAAATTAATGAACAGCCCATGGAGTGGCATAAATAAAAACTATAATAATCTCAAGTCAGTTCAAGTCAGGTTTTGCTATCAAATGAATTATGGCACCAAATTTAGGAAGAATAAAAGGAACACCTCAGTTTTCAAAGCTTTTTGGTTACGAGAATGTAGACCTTTGCCATCTCTGACAAAGGAGCCCATTCCCTGATCCTATAACCTCCACAGATCTGCTCTCATGCCTGAGCTTCATTTGGGTTGGGGATATCTCCCCGCCGTGGAACAGGAGGGGGGTGTCAATTTGTTCAGGCAGGAGATGACCTGGAGTCACAGTGCTCTCTCTGAGGATACCTTGAGAAATGTATATTGAAATAACTATTGCAAAATAGTTAATTTTATTAAATGAGGCATCACCTGGGACTAGATTTTAATATAGACCTTCAGTAGAAGGTACCAACATTCAAGAAGCATTTATGAGAAAAGAATCAAATTGAGAAGCACCCAGCTATTTATCTGTATCCATGAATTAGGAAAGCACAGCCTTTACTCCCTTTTAGAGGCTGCCTGATATGACTCAACTTTGCAGACGATGGCTCTCTAAGGCGGAAAGATTCATGAAACCATTATGGGTTCAAACCACCCCCATAAACTGCAATGAAGTCATCCCAAGCAACTTATATATTAAACAATAATTTCTTCTGTCATTGTCAGTGTTTGAAAATGTGCCATTCTCATGTCTTTTAAAAAGACACCATGGATTAAAGCCATTAGACATCTTACTTTGTAAAAATCAAGTCATTTTAAAGTCAAGAGTTCAAAAACTCAAAGGCAAAAAAGATTTGCAATAATTTTTAGGTCTTTAATCTTTTGTGGAATTGTATTGTTTTGTACTGTTACCAAAACGATCTTTTGTGTTGTTTTTTTTTAAAACAATAAAAAAAAAGTTTCTTCTTCAAATGCAGTGGTCTTTTCTCACCACAAGGAACTGGAAGGTGGTAACGTATAAACTTACTGTGTATGCAAAGGGGAGGGGAAACAGCGTTACAATGGAGGAGACGGCCCTCAAGTCGGAGGAAACACATACAATGACAGAGCAAAGCAGGTAGCGGTGGCTAAAACTCATCAGAGGCACTTGCTGTGGAAATCCAACCAACGGGCAACGGAGCCTGGCATCTTGAAACAACACTCAGGGGACCAACAAGATTTCCAGGTCTCTACGGTGAGAGAGATGGCTGGGCTTTCTTAACATGTGGTACAAAGAGGATGTTCTCAGGGTCAGTGGGAGAGTCATAGAAAGAACAGGGTGATCATTTTATTTCCAAAACGAGTATCTTCAACATCAGCCTTGTCATCCTACATTTTTTTTTCTTAATAAATAAAACTGAAACACGCTATCATCTGCCTCTCTTAAAAGCTACATATATGCTACGAGGAGACAAAGGTCACGCTTTCTAATTTTTTCATTTGCTTTAATAAATTCATTCATTAATTTAAAAAGTCAAGTCAAAAAAAACTGGTCTTCTCTTTTTTTTTTTTTTACAAAAATATTATAGCAGTATAAGCAAAATTGGAAAGGAAGACATGGGAAGAGTAAGACACTACAATGGAATGGGTGAGCTTCAGGTCATCATGGCTATTGAAGAAATTGTAAACTTTTAAGCTTCTAAGATTTGACTTCTCTTCAGAAAACATTTTAGGAGCCTGCCTTTCCCGGTGAACGAAAAATGAACAGTGCCCTAAGCGTCTGAGTCTAAAGAAGACAAGTAAGCATTATTTTTTTCCGACTGGAAAATAATTTATCTCCTTTGTTCCACTGCATTGCCCCCTCCCATCCCCCTCGTAGTTTTATGGGATCAAAGAGAGAGAAGCCACGAGAGTCCACCAGCAACAGAGTAAGTGAGGGACGTTACTATGCACTCAGATACAGTGGCAATGTATAAAATGCATCTGGAATAAAATACACCAAGTTAAAAAGAAAAAAAAAAGGCCCCAGAAACCCATAAACGGCCTCTCATGAAAGGTTAAAAAAAGTGCTTGGAAAGTACATTTCTGGACTTGATCTCTACCAGGGAAAAAAAAGAATAAATAGAAAAAAAATGTTCAGTGATCACTCTGGAATCCTGTCCCTTACCCTGCTCACACGCTATGAATTCCCTTACCATCACTTCTCTGCCTCGGAGAATCAAGTGGTCTCCTGCTCCAAATTTGCATAGTATTAATAATATTCTCTGGAGTTTGAACGTCTATCCCCCTGCTTGCAGCCAGGTTTCTGAAGAGCACTGGTCCAATCTCACAGATTCGAAAGTAAGACACGAATGTCTGCAGGCCAAAAACTGCGTCCCGTTTAGCAGCAAGCTGGTCAAATTATTTAGAAAGTCTTTTTCCAAGGGATAAGAATTAGGCAGTTTTGTCTGCAATTTCAGATTTCGCTCTCTGCATCATGCAACGACGAACTATACTGTCGAAGCTTCCAAGGTAGAACAAAGCAATCGTACGGAAGAGGCCCATGGTGACCACCTGCAAGACAAAGAGACCTTTGAGCTCATGCAACAGGACAACACAATCATCCATTTCAAGGGATTTTAGGATATGTCTCTGATAAATGGTTCCTAAGACGCAGCTTCCAATCTGCTCCGAGGATAAGGACGTATAATGAAAACTTTGCACGTGCCAGCAGAACACGGAGAACAGAAGCTGTCCGCTCTGAGCCACTGGACAGCACAGGGCCTGCCAGACAGGTAATGACAAAACATGTGTCCAGTTAATATACGCAAATTATACAAAGAACAAAACAGGGATTCTTGCTAGTCTTGGGGTTTTCTGAGCTAGGGCAGATCCAGCACAGCACCTCAAATATCCAAACTACAATCAAGGCTTTTTGGTTTAAGGTTTATGTTCTGATCATAAAAGGCAGACCCTACTCTAGGCGCTGACAGCACTGTGGTGAGAAGGACCAGCGCCGGCCTCCACCAGCGCACTCCACGCCGGGGCAGACAACCCACTGATGAAAGGCAATTACTATTTCAGGGTTAAGACAGCAATTAACCGTATCCGTTCATTTTCACTCTTTCCACTAAAGAACTCTCACTACAACACCTGTAAGAGGAAATTTTAAAATGCATAAAACTACAAAGAGAAATATTTTCAGATGCACAAAGCCTCAAAAAATTTGCCTCCCAAGCACCCTTTTTTTTTTAGGAAGCTACCAGAAGAGGTAAACAGCCAAAGAGAGTGGTGTCAACAAAGAAGGGCAATGTCCTGTGATGCGGAAGGCAGGGGAACCAGTACCCGGGAGAGGCAGAGGGGTGCCCCAGGAAGACCGTGAGGGGGGCCCGGGGTCAGCTAAGCCCCTGACTGGGGGCAGCCAGTCCTGACAGGCAGGTCAGAAGGCACCAGGAGGCAGTCCTTCCAGTGGTGAAACTACGGAGTATCTGACATTCCTGGGAGGAGATGAAGACGGTCCTTATGAAAAATACACAGAAATAATACATTTAAAAGGCCAACAGTAGTTTCGGGGAAAACAAAAGGTTGTATAAGAAAGGAAAATCAGGGCTTCCCTGGTGGCGCGGTGGTTGAGAGTCCACCTGCCGATGCAAGGGACACGGGTTCGTGCCCCGGTCCGGGAAGATCCCACATGCCGCGGGGCGGCTGGGCCAGTGAGCCGTGGCTGCTGAGCCTGTGCGTCCGGAGCCTGTGCTCCGCAACGGGAGAGGCCACAACAGTGAGAGGCCAGCGTACCGCAAAAAAAAAAAGGAAAATCAGTTATGTGCATTGCATAGCTCAGCTGTGAATAGCATTTAAATAGCCCTAAGGATGGTGATCTCAATACAGATCTAACCAAAATCACAGTATCACTGAAAAGGGAGGGTGGGGGTGGAGGAGAGGCGGGTATGAGCGGGTAGGACAGGGTGAAGACAGGAGAGCTCTGTCCTCATCCCTCAGAGCAGAGCCGATCCCTGATCCCGAGCTGAGAGATCAAGTGGGAGTGGCCACGTAGGTATCTGCCTAGAGGTCAGGAGGTGAAGGTCAGAAGGCCCGGCTAAGAGGCCGGCCTGACTGCTTCCGAGAAAGGCGCAACGCGGGATATGGGGTGAGGGTTTGCTGTTTCTCATAATGAGTCTTAAAAACGATTTGATTCTCTGAAGTGTGCGCAAGGATAATTTTGAAAAATGTGAAAACCAAAGGGAAGCTGGAAAAGGGAAACGCTGGAGACAGTGAAAAGATCAATGGTTGCCAGGGATTCAGAAGGAGGGAGGGGGCGGTGAATAGGTGGACCTAGGGGAATGTCAGGGCAGCGAACAGCCTGTATGACACGGTAATGGTGGACACATGTCACTCTACATCTGTCAGAACCCACGGGATGGATGGATAACGCCATGAATACACCCTAGTGCAAACTATGGACTTCAGTTGGTAATGATGTATCGATACTGGCTCATCGATTGTAACAGAGTGCCACGCTAACGCCAGATATTAATAATAGGGAGGGGGGAGGGGAAGAGAGGGTCTGCGGGAACTCACTCATTTCCGCTCACGTTTTCTACAGCCCTGAAACTGCTCTAAAAAATAAAGTCAATTTGTTTTTAAACTTAAGGGAATGGAAAAAAAAAAAAAAAAACCCACACAAAAAAGCAATTATACTACAGCATAATAAGAGGCTAAAATCGGGGTGAGTCCAAGGCACTTAACCCAGTCATGGAGATTTCTGGAAAAAAGCAACGTTTAAGGTGAGACCTTGAAGGAAGGTTGGAAGTTGGTCAAAGGAAAGTGGGGATGGAGGGACAAAGACAAAGCGGCAGAAAGAAGAGGAGGGGCAGGAGGAGAAGGAAGTGGGGTGACAGGGCCGGAGGTCGGAGGGCCGTGCCACAGGGGCTGGGAGTCTGTGTCCTGTGCACCCGTGCCAGCCGGTGACGCCAGGCGAGAATGCAGACCCTGGGCTGCTGGGTCTCCAAGAAAAGTCCAAAATCTCGACTTTGAACGTAAATCTAATCTTGAAACTATTCTAGTTCCACACGCGGGCTCATACCAGATGAGCCAAACAGAACGTTTCACAGGCGCGGGGCTCCCCGCTTCACAACCTCTGGCGCACAGAGCCTCAAGCACGGTGTGTCCTGCTCTGAGCTGCAGGAGCAGCGACAGGGCCAGAAAAGTGGGCCGACCCAGGACGAGAGGGCGGGGGGACAGAGCTGCCCCGACGTGAGGGGCAGGAGAAGCTGGGTGGGCGATGACACGCCCGTGTCTGGTTGGTCTCGGAAGTGAACGTGAACACTGATCACGGGGACAGGGGAAAACGGAACTGGTGACGGAAGCAGGGGGCAGGACGCTGGGGAAAATGCTGTAAAGTCTTCCTGTGGACGTGCTGAACTTCAGACGTAAAGTCACAGCCCAGGGAAAACGTCTAAAAGAAATGTAGTGTCTCGTCCTTTTTTTCTCTCTCTGGCCGCACGGCAAGCAGGATCTCAGTTCCCCGACCAGGGATCGAACCCGCACCCCCTGCAGCGGAAGAGCACAGTCTTAACCACTAGACCGCCAGGGAAGTCCCTAGCGTCTACTCTTAGGAGAGAATCACAGTGAGAAGAGAAGAAGGAGGAAAATCAACACCTAAGTCCCGGGGACTTTCCGTGTGGACGTGGTCGACTGCACATCGTGTAGCGCTTTGTCATAAACTGCTCACTAGTGGGGGCAGCCCCTGCTCGGTGGCCTTCCCCCCACTCCCTGCCCTCCTCCTACCCTCCGTCTTTCTAGAGCAATCCCTCTGTTATAACTCTCATTACACTGCACTGTACTAGCCTCACCATTCTTTTTTTTTTTTTTTTTTTTTTCTGCAAGCGGGCCTCTCACTGCTGTTGCGGCCTCTCCCGTTGCGGAGCACAGGCTCCGGACGCGCAGGCTCAGCGGCCGTGGCTCACGGGCCCAGCCGCTCCGCGGCACGTGGGATCCTCCCGGACCGGGGCACGAACCCGCGTCCCCTGCATCGGCAGGCGGGCTCCCAACCACTGCGCCACCAGGGAAGCCCCCAGCCTCACCATTCTTATCAGTCTCTCCCTCTAGACCGCAAGCCCCCTGAGATCAGAGAGGTTGCCTTAGCTCTGATGCTCCAGTAGCAAACGGCACCCGGCTCATCGAGGAGCAGTTAATCTGTGTGTGTGTTCTGGACGGACTATAATTTCCGTGAGGGCAGGGCCTGCGTTGAATCCCTGACTTATCTCCCGAAGCTTCTGTGGCCTGACCCACAGCAAAGCGCTCCAGTCTAATATTCCAGGGCGTTTAGGCAAGTCCACCCCATCCCCCTGGTGACAGAGATTTCCACTTTTCAAACACAGAAGATGAGTGATTCTCAGAGGAGAACCCAGATTAACACCCCAACAGCAGAGACAGCGTTTTCTCCCTCTCTCCACAGTACCCATTCCCAGACTAAATTCCTCAAGCTTACAGCTTTGACCTGCTTCCTCTTTACTTCTCCCAGGTAAAGAAAGAAAAAAGTTGATACTTCAATAAAAATTCTTCACATCCTCATGTAAAGTTGCTATGTCTTCCTTTAGCCTTTTCTCACTGAGGTTCACTGAGAGGCACCTGTCGTCTGTCTGTGTGTCCATCTGTCCCGAGGCCTACGCACAGCTCAGCTCACCTGCTGGAGCCCTTCAGTGATGGAAGTTACCGGAGCCATTCCACAGGTCAGGGACGAGAGCATGTACCCATCTGAGCCAATGGAACTGTTGAAATTTCCTTGCTAAAACAGAAGGAAAAGAAAAGACAGAGGCAATAGTAGCGACATGGGAAGGAATCAACTCAAGCACATTGGAAACAATGACGTGTGTCTGTCCACTTCAGGGAGGAGGAGAGGGTAACAAAGTGCATGTCCCAGCTGAGAGACGAATGTGGCCTCAGCACATGGGCTGGGACGGCTGGACAGGCACTTCTCAAAACGTGGATCCATGGACCCTGAGTGTCCTGAGACCCTTCCACGAGGACAAAACGATTGTCATGATGATACTAAGATGTTAAATGCCTTTTTCACCCAGTGACACTTGCACCGATGGGCAAAACTGCTGTCTCATTAGCACAGACCACACTGGTGGTACCTCTCCACTGCCACACACACTTGCAGTGACAAATCAATACACAAAGAAAACAGAAATTGTTTACATCACCAAAAAATTTTTAAATGTCAGTTTTGCTTAAAAATGCCCTTGATAAAGCAGTAAAATTAATCGTTTTGTTAAATCTCAACCCTTGAGGACACGTCTTAATATTCTGTGTGACAAATGCACATGGAAGGGGACAGAAGTCTTGAAGAAGAGCCCTCCTCCAACCGTGTAAGTTAGGAAAGGTCCTGCTTTTTCTACAGAACACTATTTTTACATGCAAGAACCACGGACTGACAATCTGTGGTTATTCAAACACGGGTATCCGGAAGATACTTCGCAGAAAATGAACGAAAGGACTGTCGCTTCAAGGAAAACTGGCAGCTTTTGTGATCAATGTTCAAATCTGAGATTTCAAGGAAAAATTAAGAATTGGGAAAGTGTATATCTGCCATTTTGAGACTGTCAGCTTCCCAATACAGAAAGACTTTTATAATAAGATCAGCACTGACAGTAGTGAATGTCATTTTTTTTTGATAACTCAGGGAATCCATATTTTCCAAATGACTAATGCATAAAGTTACAAAGCCATGAACGGGCTTTGCTATGAACATTCAAAGTGCAAGGCAGACCAATGGATTTTCATGTAACAGAGAACAAGAAGTTCATTGATGAAGTTTCAATTTCACATTGCAACTAACCTTTAAGAAACTACTATTCATCCAGTTTAGGTTTTATGTCCCCCCCACAAAAAAATAAATAAATAAGAATGTGCACAATTCTCTGAGAAGCTTAGAACATAGTCCTTCCTTTTCCAACTATACGTCCCTGTAAGGCCAGATCTACTTTATATCCTTCATTCAAAATAACATGCTACGGCGGACCGAGCGCAGAAGCTCTGAGGGTCCAGCTGTCCTCTATTAACACAGACGTTAAAGAACCAGTGAAATGTAAAACAAAGCCACCCTTCTCACTCAATTGTTTTGAAAAATAATTTTTGTTATAAAAAATGTTCATTAAAATATAATGGATTTATCACTGTTCTTTTAAATGAATACAGATTTTTTAAATGACGCAGTCTCAATTTGTGATACGGCAGATATTGATAAGTATAACCCATGGAAACAAAAGTTCTCTGGGGTTGTCGACAACTTTAGAGGCAAGAGATGAAAAAGCGTGAGAACCACTGGATTAAATGAATCCTGCCAAAATACGAAGAGCTGCTTCGGATCATTAAAAACATGGAGTGTGTTTGCTATGACTTGAGATAAGCAGGAAAAACAAAGTCCGCCCAATCCGCTGGTGCCCTCTTTCTATGCCTTTGAACACAATCAGGGCAAAGTTCTCCCCACGTCTGCAGATATTTTAATAGCCTTCGATGCTTCCTGTATTCTGCTCGGTTCAGCCTGAACGTGCAACGGCACGGACGTTCCTTCCAGGCCAAGGCCCAGCCTCCTGATGCTTCTCGTTCCAATTGTCCCCAAATTTCTTAAAGTCAATGGGTGCTAAGGTTAACAGACATCCCCTGTACATGTATACTTTTCTGCATGTGGGTTAACGGGAATGTTGCCAGAAAGCTTGTGGCACATACGCTGTCCTACAGAATAGCGCCTGGTTTCCAAATATACCATTTTTGACTCTGAATAAACACGGCAGCCTGGAAGTGCATTAGCTGAGTTGACAGGATGATGGCCCAGTGGGCTTGTGGCACTTTCTTATTAGTAAACATTTGGGAAAAGGATACTGGGAAGCAGGAAGGGGAAAGAAAAATCCTTAATCAACACAGATGGCAGTAAGACACCTAAAATAATCTAAAACTGAAAACACTGCAGGAAAGAAGAGGGCAACATGCCGTATACAGCATATATAGTACATACCGTTTACACATCACAGGTGAAGTCTCATTTTCCTTTCAAAGAACCAAAGTTCTCAGACTAAGCAATCTGTTCCTAAGATTAAGATATATTACTAGTTTCCAGAACCTACTAATCAACATGGAATCAATAAGTGAAGAAAAGTACAATCTAACATTAGATACTAGATTTTAACTCACCAAATTTAACTCACCAAAAACCCCCAATAATTTATATTTTGAAATAAGCCCTGAGAAAAATATCTTTTTGGAAACACAGTACTGTTAACTATTAATAAAAGGAAACAAGGATTTTACTTACTATGGCATCTTTAACAATTTGTTTGGCCACTTGTTCTGGTTTGCAAACAGATGTGGTCTCTGAAATAAGCCGAGTCTCCAGAGGCTAAAGGTGAAAAAATTAGACACATCAATACCATTACTGCCCACCGAACTAAAAAATAATTTTACAGCCCTCCTCCCCCAATTTATACATAATTCCAGTTTTCTGCCTTTGAACTGGTTCCTGTTTTTAGAATTATCTCTATCTAGATTTCAAATCAGTTTACTGATTACTGGTTACTGTACAAAATTCAGCCCAGTAGCTGAAGCAAGACAAGGAGGCCCCAGCTACTCTTTGTGGGATGTGTGTCTCAGTTCCAATGAGGACCATCAGAGCTTAAGTTTAAAAAATGAAAAAAAAACACCTTGCCCTGTCTTTATTTTCATTTTTAAAAAATCTTCTTTGGAGCGACATGCAACACATGTGCTCAAACATTCTTTAGAAGGGAGTTTCAGTTGGAAGTTTCAAAACTTAAGCCTTAAATGGCATGAAACAATAAATTTTATTTACCATGTAGGCTTGAAAAAATAAAATAAAATAAAAAACAGAACATATTTTCTTAAAATAGAATAGCATACTGCTCATAAAAGTCAAGTGTTTCTTGATGAACCTAAATTAACAGAAAAGCCCTATTTTTTTTAACATCTTTATTGGAACATAATTGCTTTACAATGGTGTGTTAGTTTCTGCTTTACAACAAAGTGAATCAGTTATACATATACATATGTCCCCATATCTCCTCCCTCTTGCGTCTCCCTCCCTGCCACCCTCCCTATCCCACCCCTCTAGGTGGTCACAAAGCACCGAGCTGAGCTGATCTCCCTGTGCTATGCGGCAGCTTCCCACTCGCTATCTGTTTTACGTTTGGTAGTGTGTATATGTCCGTGCCACTCTCTCACTTTGTTACAGAAAAGCCCTTTTGAAGGTGGCACCATTGATTCTTCCAGACCGCCAGGCTGACATAACCATGTGTGGCCAGATACTCAGGAGATTTAAAGGCACTATGGCGCCCCCTACGGGACCCGCAGATCAAGGTAGAATTTTATTTACCCAAAGAAGTCAGCCCGACATTTTAGTGGAGGAAAAACAAAAAACCCCAATTTAACAACAAAATCAAATCTTCACAGGGAAACCACCGTCCTTTGTCAGCTTTGCCTTCTGCCTAAAAGACCGCTCACCAAATGTTGCATATCTGCTTGGCAGATTCCCCTTATTCCAGAACAGGGCATTTGGCTTAAATTTACTTCTTTGAAATAGTAGTAATTTTTAAGAGGCAGAGCCAAAGAGAAATGAATAGGAGAAAAACCTTCTAAATCATAAACATCTTTTTGCAAATATACAGCCCATGGAGCATAACATTCACACTTACTAAGCATCACTATAAAAGAGAAGAAAACACATCAATACCAAGTTCAAGGGGATAAGTTCTGATTGATTCCTTTCTCCCCCACTTTGTTTGCTCAGAGAGTGCCTACCACGTGTCAAGGCAGGTTCATCTGAACAAAGTGCAGAGCTGGCATTCAGCTCAGGATGACTGACAGTCACTGTATTAATGTTAATGTCCAGAGGTGCTGAACACTCTAGAGAAAAATAAGGCCAGGGAAGAAGATTCACATCTCATGGGAGGGATACTTGAGACAACAGAGGGTCAGGGAAGTCCTCTCCAAGATGAAGGCTGTACAGAGATGGAAAGAAACACAGGAGGAAGATCCATTTGAATATCCAGAGAGAGGATGGCAAGAGCAAAGCCCGCAGGTGCAAACAGGCCAGGCAAGCTCAAGGAATAGACAGGGCTCCGGTGTGGCTAAGGCCAAGGAGAGGAGAAAATGCTGTGGGCAGGAGGCCGAGGTCCAGACAGTGCGGGACCCAAAAGGCTCGAGGCCTCTGGATTCTATTCCAGGCACGCTGGGAGCTAGGGGCGCTGCACTCTCTGATACACAGCCAACACCAACATGTGCTATTTAATTCTAACTTTAAATTACTTAAGGGCTTCCCTGGTGGCGCAGTGGTTGAGAATCCGCCTACCGATGCAGGAGACACGGGTTCGTGCCCTGGTCCGGGAGGATCCCACATGCTGCGGAGCGGCTGAGCCTGTGAGCCATGGCCGCTGGGCCTGCGCGTCCGGAGCCTGTGCTCCGCAATGGGAGAGGCCACAACAGTGAGAGGCCCGCGTACCGCAAAAAAAATAAAATAAAATTAAAAAAAAAAAAATTACTTAAAATGAAATAAAATTAGAAATTCAGTGTCTTGGTCCCACTAGCTGCACTGCAAGTGTTCAACAGCCACAATGTGACTACCATACAGGAGCGTGCAGGACCATTTCCACCATTCTAGAACATTCTATAGGACTGTGACGTACAGGAGGTTTTGATCTTTTGGGGTTTTTTTTTTTTTTTCAGTTTTGTTTTTTGGCTTTTTTTTTTTACACAAGAGGGGTCTGACCAGGGGAGTGACAAGAACTGACTTGGGCTTTAAAAGGATCACTAGCTACTTTATGAAGAACAGACCCCAGCGGGGTAAGAAAAGGAGCAGGCAGACCAGGCTGAAGACCATGAGAGCAGTTCAGGCAAAAACATCAGCGGTTCTCACTGCTGGGATGGTAGTGATATTTGCAGTTTAAAAAAAAAAAAAAAAGAGGTCTGATTTGGGATACATTCTGAGAACAGAGCCCAGAGGAGGTGCATGTCAGCTGGATGTGTGGTGTGAGAGGAGGGATCAAGGCTGGCCTCGCGGTTTCCAGCCTGAGCAGCTGGGGGAATGGTGGGTCCCGGGTAATGAGATGGAAAATAATAAGGGGGGAAGGAGAGGGAATCACAAGTTTTGTTTTGGAAATGTTAAGTCTTAGGCGCCCATTAGACCCCCACGTGAAGACAATGGATCAGCAACCATTTCGGGTGTTTAAATGTATTTAAGGCCAGGGGAGAAAATATTATTTTTAAAGAGTATTATCTTGCTAGTTAAAATACAAGCTGTACTCTCAATCAGAAAGCAAACCCCTTATTAATGAAATAAAGCTTGAAGATTCTTAGCAAAAATGGCCTTTGAAAATAGGGCTACATCCTCCAAGATTCCAAATTAAAGTTCCAGAAAGTTCGGAGGCCTCTTGCAAACACATACATTGAAAGGAACTCAATTTTCTGACTGATGAAAGTGCCCCCAGGCCGAAGGGTGGAAAGACAGAAAGCGGGGAAAAGGGGTTTCCTACGTTCAAAACTCGAAACAGGGCACGGAGAGGCATACTTACCTTGGTTTTGTTTTCTTCCGCAAACCCGGGGGTGTCTGTGTCCGGTGGGTAGGCAACTGTGACATAAACATTATAGGGCTTCACCTGCATTTCAGAGACAACATCGACCCCTTCAGTAAACAAGACACAATTCCGCATCCTCCCTTATCAACCTGCACTGGCTGCCGCGCAGACATTCTAAATACGGCCCTGATTTTCTCAAAAGGTGGTGAGACCAATAGGGTGATTCTGTAGGAGGAGAACTGCCATCAGGTGAATCAGGAAACTCCTGGCCCTGAAGATCATTTAGAAGTAAAGGCGAAAAGCTCATCCCAACCTCGATTCCAGAAAACAGCTGGCCCTGAGCTAGGGAGACTCGCCTCCTTCTAAATTTCTTCCACTGCCGCCGGCCAGGGGCCTGGGAGCTGCCCGTGAGGAGAGCAGATGATGCTAAGGGGAGATCCGCCCGTCCTCCCTCCCACCGCACACCACTTGGGCTCGGTGGTCAAGGCCACGGGACAGGTCTCCTCCGCGGCCATCAGGAAGGAAAACAAGTTTGTTTTCCTTCACGGCTGCTTCTCAAACCCTCGTTATGTTGATTTCATTTACAAAATATATTGAGATCATTCAAATACCTTCCCCAAGGCCCTTCCTGTGCCACCCCAGACCCGGCTCTAGAATTATATCCATCCTCTGAGAAGTCTGCTGGTTCAGGAACTCCCCTGCCAACGAGGGGCTCAGGGGTCACTTCCTCCACCACAGGACCAGCAAACAGGACACTCCCCCACGTGGACCCCCTGGGTCAGACCAGGACAACCTCACCTGTGAACCATCTCATCCCATATCTGTACGTGCAAACTCCTTCCCGGCTTCTCTTCCCAGCTCCCTGGCTCTCTCTGGAACAGAATCCTCGGCTTGTTTACCTCCCTGCTGGGTCTCCTCACTCATAAACACACCCCCCGACAATTCTAGAAGATTCTCCTGCTGGTCGGACAGGACACACCTTTCTCACTGGCGCCCTGCTCCACACTCGTATCTTGTCCTGATGCTTAGTGACGCTAAGCATGATGGATTAAACCATCAGAAACTCTGCCATGACTTTGGTTTGCTTCTGGCTCACTGTTTAGCCGCACGGAAACGCCTAAGGGAGTCGGCAGCGGACAGGCAGCTACCTGGTCATGAGGAAGATGACTGTGCGTCTTAAGGAAGCTGCAAGTGACAATGCTATATTGCTTCCTCATGCAACAGCCTCCGAGAGCGTCCCAGGGTCCTGTGTTACATGTGGCTTTCTCTCTCCCTACTTCCTTCGGTGAAGCACGGTCCTCAGGGCTGTGGAGGAGCCGCAGGGGGCAGGAGAAGCACGCGGGCAGAAGAGCCTGGCCAGCCGGCCCAGGAAGTGCAAGAGCAGAGGACGGTGTCCCTGCTGGTTCAGTTCCAGGCACCTAGGGCGTGAGAGTGCATTCACTCAACATCGCCGCCGGGCAGCTTCAAGGCCCAGCCAGCCGTGCTGGGCCGCCAGTGAAGCCGATGAGCAAGCAATTCCTCTTCCACTTGTTTTTGAGACAGTGACTTTAAAAACTGTCTCCCACGGCCTTGCCCGTTGCTGTGCACAGACCAGAGAGAAACACCGCCAAAAAAAAGAAAAGCCAATAAGCAGTCATTAGACAGCCCACCCAAAGCCTGAAGCTGACTGCTCAGACGCGGTCGCTTCCGCGCTGCGCCGCCTGTTCCCTCCCTGGCAATGACCCAGGACAGTGGTACTAAGCTAACATAAGACAGGATGTCAAAGCAGTGTTTCTCAAAGTCAAGGTTATGGCTGAGCTTCCCAATGGTTAAAACAGCTTTCCAGAACAGCTTTTTTCCCGGGGTGGGCACAGATTGTCAGGGTTGGGAGAAACCAGTCCAATCCCTTTCTGGGTACTGGTATCCCCCCTACAATCATGGAGCCAAATGACTCTCTCGACCTATGGCTGGATCCCTCCAGTGGCTAGTAACCTAACCGCTGTATTTATTTATCCAACAAATACGTACTGCATCACTACTATGCCCTCGTGGAGCTTACAGTCAGTCCCCTGAAACTCTTGGTCAAATAATTTGTTAAAATCTATAGAAACTATATCTACAACCTTCCTTTAATCGACTAATCCCATAACCCCAGCAGAAAAGGAAATGAGGTTAGTTTGGCTTCACTGGTTCTTGCTAAGACAAGTGCTGACTCCTCAAGACCACTTCTGCTAAGAATTTATAAGCCAGGACCTCACTGATTCCCGTTTACGCAGCCCCTGTCTGCATTTCCCTGTTCTGCTCACTGACCATTCTGTCTCTCCCCCCCCCCACACCCCGCTCTGCCCTAGTCCCATCCTGTTACCATTCCCTCCCTTCTACTTGGCCTCATTCTCAATCAGAAAGACGCCCACTTGCTCAAGACCTGGCTTATTACCAAATTATCTCACCTAAGGTTCCTCATTCCATCAAAGCAAAGGCATGGGGGCTGGAAAAAGGATTACAGCTGTGGACATGAAGCTCCAGAACTTAAGCTTCGGCTTACTTGTGGGCCATGGCGGGAAAAGACAGGGTTGGTGGGCGGGTCATGAGGCCAAGGGAAAGAGAAAGGGGGACGCCTAGTTTTCTTTTACTTGGTCTCTGCTACCACATCTTTGGCTACACCCCACCTCAGAAGTCTGCTTTCCAAAAAGATCAACTTCTAAAATTTTTAAATGATGTATTTGTACCTAGAAGACTGAGTCAAAAAAGGATGACCAAAAAAAAAAAAAGCCAACAAAGCATTCTTTCAAAGTTAGTCATTGTATGTAAAACGTTTCTAGGTTCAACTTTAGTCTGGGGGTCAAGGGCTGGGGTGGAGAGGAAGATTTAAGAGTTCATTAAACCAAAAAAGAATGATTAACAGCACTTAGAGTCTGACTAAGTCCAGAAGGTTTCATTCACAAAAACACAAAAATCACCTTGGCCAAACAGACCAAATGATCCAGGTTTCAAAAACACAGGATAAGTCTGGATAAGTTGGTAAGGAAACAATTGTTTTGATGCAGGTTCCGCTATGAACAAACTAGATATCGATTATTGAATTTACTTCCCCTCAAACCTACTTTCCATGTACACGTTGACTTTAGGTTTTTGGTTTTTTTTTTAAATAAATAATTTATTTATTTTTGGCTGCATTGGGTTTTCGTTGCTACGTGAGGGTTTTCTTTTGTTGCGGTGCGCGGGCTTCTCATTGTGGTGGCTTCTCGTGTTGTGGAGCACAGGCTCTAGGCATGTGGGCTTCAGTAGTTGTGGCATGTGGGCTCTAGAGCTCAGGCTCAGTCGTTGTGGTGCACGGGCTTGGCTGCTCCGCGGCATGTGGGATCTTCCCGCACCAGGGCTCGAACCCGTGCCCCCTGCATTGGCAGGTGGATTCTTAACCACTGCGCCACCAGGGAAGTCCCTAGTTTTTGTTTACATGAGGGCATTTTTAATGGAGTCCAAATACAGAGCGAAGTCAAGCTGACCAGCAAGTCCAGACCAGCCACTTGCAGCCTGTGAATCACGTGTGTCATCAGGGGGCTTCAGGGACTCGTCTGGACTAGCGGCTCCTGTCTTTTCCCTCTGCTTTATTAACATCTTCTTTCTACCCGAAATGAAACCAGGCAGCCCGGATCATACACTTTGTCCTAAATGAGTGAATCCTGACGTCGTTCTGCAAGACAAGACTTGGGGACAAAAAGGCCTCATGCACAGACCTTTCAATTCCAAACTATCCCTTCTCCTGCGGGGTTTCTGAGACCGACGCGAAGGGGTGAGGCAACCCCTGACCTGAACGATAGACACGTTACAGAGGCAGACAGGGAGCCAAAAGGCGGAACCGGAAGGCACAGACTGTGTTACTACTTGTTACCATTTCCGTCACAAAGTAATGATGTGGCTCTGAGGAGCCCAATGGCTTTACTAAAAACTCAGTTTCATTATCCAGAAGGTGGCATAACAACATCTGCCTCGTATATTTCACAAAAATGTTATAAAAATAAGATGGTTATTCATAAAGGGATTTTTCAAAGTAAAAACTACAAAAGAAATACCGGTGTTCTTGTTGGAAATTTCACAGACATACGTGCCCCATTGGCTAAGCATATATGACAATGACCTGTTATGGATTAACAGTATCAAGGACATTGATGACAATGAAATTTATGGCTGGTTTCTTCGGGATGAAAACAGCACAGTCTACCAGTCCCTAAGTGGCAGGTCGGGATTCTGTCACTGACCCAAGAACACGTCTGCACCGCATTGCTCATCCAATATCTGGGCAGCGTGGCACTTTGCCATGTACCATCAAGGGCTCTTCTAGGGGCTCTCTGAATCAGGGGTCAGCAAGCTATGGCCCTTTGCCTGTTTTTACTGGCACATAGCCACACCTGTTCATTTAAGTCTTGCACAAGGCTGCTTTCCTGCTAGCCCAAGAGATGCGAGTAGCTGCAATGGCACCATTTAGCCCTCAAAGGCTAAAATATTTACTCTCTGGCCCTTTAAAGGAAAAACATTTATCCACCCTTGATCTTAATCATTAAATGGGATTCTCAAATCACATTCTTACTATAAGAGGATTGGCCACAGTGAAGCTTCCTGTCGGTTTCTTAACATCATGACGTAGTGTTAGATTTCAGTATACAGCTGACCCTTGAACAACGTGGAGGTCAGGGGCGCCGACTGCCCGCGCAATCGAAATTCCACGTACAACTTTCCAGGAGGCCCTCCGTACCCACAGAGCTGCATCCACGGACTCAACCAACCTCAGATCATGAGGTACTATAGTCTTTATTGAAAGAAATCCACAAATAAGTGGGCCTGCGCAGTTCAAACTTGTGATGTTCAAGGTCAACTGTATATAGAAACAGAAAGAATTTTACCTTGAAGTGCACGATTTTGGAAAGATACGTGCAATGCTCTCTAAGCATCCCCATGTGACAGCAATGCAGAAGTCCACTTCACGCAGCTGAGGAGGAAGCTTATACGCATCTGACAAGTGCTTATTTTATGCTAATCCGAACCACACCCTCCTTCCACAAGATGTTCTATTCAAAACACACTCACATTCATCAATATTTCTTCAGGATATTAAAATATAAGTACCAGGAAAGCCAAATGCAACTTTTAGTTTCTCTTTTTTACAAACAAGGAAACTGAGATCAAGTTAAATGAATTTTTCTAAAAACTGAGAGCTACACAGTAGCTCTTTCTTCAAACATGCTAGTTTTATTAGTCAGTCATAAAGGACAGATCTTTTTGTTAAAGGGGGATCTTTAGAAACGTTAAAGAACAACAACAACGAAAAGTTAAAGAATAAAATATCTTACAAATACTCACACAGTATTAGGCCAGTAAAGGCACACCTCATTTTATTATGCTTTGCTTTACTGCACTTTACAGATATTGCATTTTTTACAAGTTGAAGGTCTGTGACAACCGTGCACTGAGCAAGTCTATTGGCAACATTTTTCCAACAGCCATTTGCCCATTTCGTGTTTCTAAGACACATTTTGGTAATTCTCCCAATATTGCAAACTTTTTCACCATTATTATATTTGTTACAGTGATCTGAGATCAGTGATCTTTGCTGTTATTACTAAGACTCACTAAAGACTCAGATGATGGTTAACGTTTTTTAGCAATAAAGTATTTTTTAATTAAGGAATGAATGGACATTGTTTCTTTAGACATAATGCTATGCACTCTTAACGGACCACAGTACCGTGTAAACATGGCTTTTATATGCGCTGGGAAACCAAACAATTCATGTGACTCGCTTTACTGCGATATTCACTTTATTGCATCCGGAACCGAACCCACAAAATCTCTGACGTATGCCTGTAATGCTGCGAAGATGTTAGTAGTGTATGTACTATGTATTAAGGTTTTACGCAATGAAAAGCATGTTAACTGCAAAGTTCAGGGGTTGCGTCAATTCTCCTTCACTAATGCCAGATCTGCAAATCTCTAATTTAATACAACGACACGTGTAAGGAAGTTACAAACTACAGGGGCACATATATTGCTGGGCTGACTGAAGACAGCTCTTACCTCCATCTGCAGAGCTTCTGCCAATCCCCTGATGGCGAACTTGGACGGACAGTAGGCTGTGAAACCAAATAAGCCCAACTGCCCCGCCTGGGAGGACACAAAGACAATCCTGCCCACGCGGCGCTCCTTCATGGTGGCGATCACAGCTCGGCTGGGGTACACGCTGCCCAGGTAGTTGACGCTCATTAATCTCTGCGGGGGACAAAGAGGCCGCGAGAATTAAGCAAGGTCAGTGCCCCAAGGCTGCATCCCACGGGCTTCCTGCCTTCTCACCAAGTCTGAGCTCCTCAGTGGAGCCCAGGTGAGTGGGAGCTCAGCTGATCTGCTGAACGAATGAAGGCCTAATGACCTGTAAGTGACCGTGACACACGGGACCTACCACTGGGAGCCTATTTCAATCTAGCCTTACATTCTCACAACGACAGCACTGGTCAAAATTAGTCTTCTCCTTATAAAAAGTACACTGCATGTTGCCGGTAGTACTTACCGAGAAACGGTTTTGAGGAAAGAGCTTCTGAGTATTTCCAGCCCTATCAGTTCTAAGTGACAGAAAGACTCCAAAGAGACGAGGACCGGGGTTGACAGCAGAGACTGTGGTGGAAGGCCCGGGCTCTACCCTTTACTGCCTATTTCATGATGAGCAGAAAAGTCAGACACTCTTACTTATTTCCTCAGTGAAAACAGGGTTAATATGGGTGTGAACTCACAGGCCTGCAGCAAGGATTGAAAGAGGAAACACAAGGCAAGCGCCTGCACAGCCCCTGACCTGAAGCAATTAATAAATGTCGGCTCTTATATTATGATGGGTAAGAGCTCACAGAGGCACCAAGATCTACTTTCCCCTCATCCTGGGAACTCTTATTAAAAACCTTACATTTTTAACCTGAAAGTCTCAGGATACTGCATTACAATGTTTCTATATTAAAAGTCTTGTAAAAATACTAGATCTATCACCATGTGAAACCAAACACTTCATTGGGAAACTGTAAGTCCATCATGAAATGTTAACTCAACAGCATTAAGTAACTTTTAGAAACAATGACCAGAAACACCAGCAGGCCAGGGGGAAATACTTAGTTTAAAAAAGGCAGAGGGCAGACGGTATTTACACCGTGACTGCAGCTATTTTGAATATTAAATAAAAGTACATGTGCACAGGTAGAAAAGCAAAGAAATGTAGAAAATTGTAAGTGACTATGTTAGGATTCTGGGATTCCCATTTTGTTCCCCCCAAATGTCTTTTAATATCATTATACTGGTTTGACAAAAAAAGAAGGCATACTGAACCCATGTGTAAACCTTAGCTCCCTTCGGAGACCCCACTAAAATCTCAATAGAGATTTTTTTTTCAAGGCGAGAATCCACATGAGCAAAGAAAACAGCAGCAATGACATTTTGGAAGTTGAAACGAATGACGAGTGAGAACTAACCTGGCAGAAAGCTGAATGCAAGGTGAGGAGCAGGTAAACTAAAAAGCAAGATGAAACCACAGAAGCCCCAAAAGGCTCAAGCAGCACCAAGTACCTCTGGGGGCAGGAGGGCAGGCGTGGGGCTGGAGGACAGGAATGTGGCTAAGAGTCTGTTTAAAAAAGTCAGATAGGGCTTCCCCGGGAGCAGTGGTTGAGAGTCCGCCTGCCGATGCAGGGGATGCGAGTTCGTGTCCCGGTCCGGGAGGATCCCACGTGCCGCGGAGCGGCTGGGCCCATGAGCCATGGCCGCTGAGCCTGCGCGTCCGGAGCCTGCGCTCCGCAACGGGAGAGGCCACAGCAGCAGTGAGAGGCTCGCGTACCGCAAAAAAAAAAAAAAGTCAGATAGACAAAACCACCCACCGCCATAATCAGAGATTTCAGTACCCCACTTTCAATAACTGACAGAACAAGCAGACACAAATCAGTCAGGAGACAGAAGACCTGAACAGTGTTATCAGCCAACTGGACCTAATCGACACTGATCGAACACTCCACCCAAAACAGCACAATGCCATCAACCCTCGGTATCCACGGACGATTGGTTTCAGGACCCCCCCAGATACCAAAATCTGCAAATGCTCAAGTCCCTCATATAAAATGGCACGGTACAGTCAGCTGTCTGTATCCTCGGATATGGGGGGCTGACCCTATATATTCTTTTCAAGTGCACATGGAATGGCTATAAGATAAACTATATTCTGGGCTATAAAGCAAGTCTCAGTAAATTCAAAAGGATTCAACTCATACAAAGTATGTTTGCTGACCACAATGGAATTCAACTGGAAATCAAAAAGAGAAAGATTTCTGGAAAATCCCCCAAATATTTAAAAACTAAGTAACACACTTCTCAATAACCCAAGGGTCAAAGTGAAAATGGAAAGGGAAATTATACAATATTTTTAACTGAATGAAAATGAAAATACAACTTATCAAAATTTGTAGGATGCTGCTAACGCAGAACTTAGGTGGAAATCCGTAGCACTATCTGTGTTAGAAAAGGGAAAAAGCCTTAAATGATGACCTCAGCTTCTGCCTAAAGAAACTATAGAAAGAAGAGCAACGTAAAACAAAAGTAAGCAGAAAAAAAAGAAATAATAAAAATAAAAGGAAATAAATGAAATAGAAAACAGGAAAAAAAACCCAGAAAAATCAATAAAGCCAAAAGCTGGTTGTTGAGAAGATCAACAAAATTGATAAATCTGTAGTCATACTGGTCAGGAAAGAGAAAGAACACAAATTATCAATATCAAAAATGAGAGAGGTGACCACTACAAACTCTACGGATGTTAAAATAATAATAAGAGAATGTGATGAATAACTTTTGTCAATAAATTCAACGACGTAGATGAAATGGACAAATTCCTTAAAAGAGACAAGCTACCAAAGGTCACTGCAAAAGAAACAGTTAAGAAGATATAGATGTAGCCCAACATCTGTTAAAGAAACTAAAGTTAGAAACCTTCCCACAAAGGAAACCTCAGTCTTCACTGAATTCTACCAAATCTTTAAAAAAGAATAAATCAATTCTACACAAATTCTTTCAGAGAATTGAAAAGGAGGGAATATTCCCCTACTCATGCTATGAGGCCACCTTGACCCTTATACAAAACCAGAAAATAACACTACAAAACACTACAGCTAATATCCCCCAAGAACAAAGAAAGGATAATAATAATCACAACCAAGCCGCGTTGATCCCAGGAATGCAAGGTTGGAAACATTTGGAAACTAATCAATGTAATTCACCGTATTAACAAACTAAAAAAGAAGAACTCTGTGATCATCCCAATAGATGCAGAAAAAACATCTGACAAAATTCAACATTCATTCCTTATAAAAACCCTCTGCAAACTAGGATAAACTACTAAACTTGATAAAGGGCATCTATCTACCAAAAACAAAAAACAGGGAGTTCCCTGGTGGCCTACTGGTTAGGATTCTGGGCTTTCACTGCTGTGGCCCTGGGTTCAACCCCTGGTCAGGGAACTGAGATCCTGTAAGCTGTGCAGTGCAGCCAAAAAAAAAAAAAAAGAATTAAAAAAGAGAAAATAACCAAACTAGAGCTAACATCATACTTAATAGTAAAAGACTGAGTGCTTTCTCCCTAAGGTCGAGAACCCGACAAGAATGTCTGTTTTCACCAACTTCTATTCAACACTGTACTGGAAGTTCCAGCCCATGGCATAAGGGGATCCAGATGGGAACGGAAGAAGTAACCCTTGCAGATGACACGACCTTGGATGTAGAAAGTCCGGTGAGCGCTAGAATTAATAGTTGAGTTCAGCAACACTGCACGATCAGTACACAAAAATCAATTGTATTTTTCTATATTAGCAATGAACACTCAGAAATTGAAATGAAAAAAAACATTTACACTAACGTCAAAAAAACTTGAAATACTGAAAAACAATGTGCAAGACCCATACACTGAAAATTACAAAACACTGCTGAGAGAGATTAAAGAAAACTTAAGCTAAATAAATGGAGATGTATATAATGTTATAAAGGGTGAGAAGACTCAACATTATTAAGATGTCAGTTCTCCCCAAATGGATCTACAGCAGCAGTTTAATCCCAATCAAAAACAACTCTCACTGATATCTAAAAAAAAAAAGTTAAGACCCCCGGCAATGAGTCGTGACAGCACAAACTATTGTGTACCTGTGATTTACATGCATGTGAACTTCAGTAAAATTAAAACGAAAAAAAACTCCAAACCAACCAAAGAACATAATTGAGATAGAATTCATCTTAAAGAAAAAGGAACTCTTATCTTCAGAAAATGCATCTAACGTGGTAGTGTGTGTTCTAACAGGGCGTGTCGGTGATAAGCCCACACCTGGACTTGACCAGAACAAGGCAAGTGAGCAGACCGAGGTGGGAGACGGCAGAGGGGCGCGTGACGGCCTGCGAAGGGGACGCCCTCTGCAGCGCGGTGGCCTCCTGCCTCCTCTCAGGGCAGCCAGGGGCGATGGCCAGAGACGGCGGGGCCCACAGCAAACAATCCCTGGAACGAGGCCCTGTCACTGGAATAGAGCAACAGGTGTGGGGTTAACTAGCCTTCCTCTTTAAAGCCCAGTCCTTTCAGAGGTGAGGCCAATTCCAACATCCTCTGTCAGCTGCTTAAGCCCCTGCACCGTGCGGACCTCTCTTCTCCCCGCCCTCTCTCCACGGTGCCCCTCCATCCACATCCCAACGTCACCAACCCTTGTCTTAATCACCCTGACAGTCCTAAAAGTCTCCTGACACAGCAGGCAGAAAAGAGCCTCTAAAAGCTGCGATGCAGATCTCACTACTCCCTAGCCTGGCTTAAACCCCTTCAGAGGTTTCACCTGAAATCTAAAGCGGCCCCATCCCCCATGCCCAGGGCTCGGGCAGCTCTGGCCTCCTGGCCTCCTAGTCAAGCTCCTGGAGTTTGCCCGACTCTTTCCACCTCGGGGCCCCTGCAGCCACTGGCTCTCCGGACTGGATCTCCTTCTTGGTGTCCCTGCACCTGCCCTTCGGGTCACCCTCCACACTGTGTAAGAGAGCCTCCTCTTTTCCTTTCCTGTTTCCTTTCCCCCGAGGACCAATACTCAGTGCATCTGTAATCACACTGCTGCCCCACTGGATCCCGCCTGGTCCGTCCCACCTTAGCCGGGCCAAGGCTTTTTTCTCTTGCTCACCACAGCATCCCTGGGCCCTAGAATGACACTCGATTCACCAGAGGCTTTCTCGAATATTTGTGGGTTGAATGAATAAAAGATGAAGGACAGGGCTTCCCTGGTGGCGCGGCGGTTGAGAATCCGCCTGCCGATGCAGGGGACGCGGGTTCGTGCCCCGGTCCGGGAAGATCCCACGTGCCGCGGAGCGGCTGGGCCCGTGAGCCGTGGCCGCTGCGCCTGCGCGTCCGGAGCCTGTGCTCCGCAGCGGGAGAGGCCACAACAGTGCGAGGCCCGCGTACCGGAAAAAAAAAAAAAAAAGACGAAGGACATTAATATTTACACACAGCTACCCTGGGCTGAGCATTATGCACCCAGTTATGCTACTTCATCCTCGTAGCCCTGGGAGCCGTACGTCCCATTCACAGAGATGGAGGCTGAGGATGGAGGAAAACCTGAGGTCAGAAGGAAAAAGAACGGTTTGCCTGAGATCACAGTTAGTAAATGGTTAGACTTGAAACCAGTTGTGCTAAGATTTAAAACTGGTTTAGCCTGATGCCAAAGGCCAGCTTTTTTCCTACTGTCCCATGCCGCTGGGGACAGAACAACAAATAGTCTGTGTGCGTGGGTACTGGTGTGGGTGGGAAAATCCACTGTTTTTCTAAACGAAAGCGAGAGAGAATGAGAGGCAGACAGACAGAAGGAAGGAGATAGTGTGATGGAGACTTGAAGGTTGAGAATGAAGTGAGTTTTTTAAACAAGATTAGATTTGTGCTTTTTTCAAATATTTCAGCATGCTTCATATTCTATACATGTATTTCACTTCTTCCTTCATCTCACCTGCTTCACGTTTTCTCCTTGTCATTGATACTCACACACAGTCACCTGGTCTTTTCTTCTTTTTTTTTGGCCATACAGAGTGGCATGCAGGATCTTAGTTCCCAGACCAGGGATCAAACCCGCACCCCCTGCAGTGGAAGCGCGGAGTCTTAACTACTGGATGGCCAGGGAAGTCCCACACAGTCACCTGGTCTTATACTCTTAGTTCCTTCTATTCTTCTCAGTTATAAATCCCCACAAATCATTCACTCCATTACCTTCGGACTTCCATCAGACACACAGATGGAAACAATCCCCCCCCCCCCCCGTCCCTGGACACACCTCGCTTCCTGAGGTCTTAGCTTTACAACTATGCATTTATTTATTACAGCCACATAACTACTTACACCTCGATCCTCTCTGACCTCCCCAGCCGGTCAAGGTGAGTCTGCTGATTCTCCCTTTATATCATCTTTCACACACACACACACACGCATGCACACATACTCCTCTTTCACTGGCCACCTCTGAAGTCTTTCCCCTCATCATTTCATACCTAGACTACAACTATTTCCCCCAACTGATTTTTTACACAGCTGTTGAGATAATCTTCAAAATCTCCCTGTCAATACGTAGAGATAAAGGCATACAGGTCAAGACAACTATCTTTTATGCCGAGTTGATAAACGAGCCTTAAGACACTAGAGTCCTCGCTAAGGCACTGCCCTGCTTCCATCTCCATCTGGACTCGCCTAGCTCGTCTAATCACAGAGTTTACGGTGCTTTCCCACAGTCTGCCAGAAGCAAGATGTCTAAACTGCTGCTCTTGGAGTCTCCTCTTCCATAAAAGGGGGATGCATTGTAACTTCACAGAGCAAATCATTCAACACCCACGGCCACCAGGAGGGCTCTAGAGACCAGTAAGAAAGGGATGGTGGATGCAACGTCAACAGAAGAGAAGCATGTTTTGCACCGAAGAAAGACTTCACATCTGATGTGCGTTTCTTTGGCTGACCTTTTAAAAAACATAAATATGAATATGACGCATTATCTTTGTCTCCTGGTTTCAAAACTCTACAGTCTGCTCTTCACCTTTTTGGGGTTTTCACTGTTAAAAACCTGATACTTGACAAGAAAATCCAGCCTCTCTTGGAGTACAAAGAGCTCTCTTGGTGATATATGACCTCAGTGAATCAATGCAGTAATCTGTGTCAGGTTGGAGGTTTCATTCCCATTTTACAGCTGAGGAAACCAAGGTCCAGAGCCTTGTCTGAACTTCTAAGGCTCGATGGTCATTGTGACTAAAATCTTGTCCATCCTCTAGTTTTCTAAAGCTTCTGTTAAATCTGAACGCAGTTCACCTATTTCATTCATCAAGCCTTTAGCCAGGAATGAGTCCTCCCTTTTAGAGCATGGGCTATACATACCCCAATGAGGAAAAAACAAATTTTTACTTACTTCAAAAGTACTAACTTCAAGATCTTCAAATTTTCCTGCAAGTGACATTCCTGCACAGTTTACAAGCATGTCCACTGGGCCCAGTTTCTCCTGTGCCTGGAAAAATTTATCAGGGCATTAAGAAAGAGAAAAAAAGAATCTCTTAGTAGCCAATCAATACCAATAAATAAAACCTATAAAACTATTAAATCTACAAAGAAGATATGTCAACTCCAAGCCACACACCAAAACGGCAAACCAATCGAAAGGCCGAGCGGATTAATTCCAGTTAACCCAACCTCTTACTTGTTTTATGACATTCTCTACTTGGCTATAGTCTTGAGACACATCAACTGATATACAAAGCACCACCTGTGAGAAAGAGAAAAAAATAATCAAAGCTATGCAGGGGTCTGAAACCACCTTTAAAAGAACTTTTTTTTTAAATTAAAGGCAATTTTTTTCCAAGAGATAAGGAGTCCAGTTTTGGAGGTACAGATTGCAGTAGGTGGAATAAAGAGATAAGTCAACAGGATCTACTCCCAGAAGCCTCCTTAGTCCCCCCGGGCTGGGAGGCTTAGCTGCTGGCATCATCTTACTAGGCCAAGGGCAGATCTGGGCCTGTGGGAGCCGAGGGGGAACCAAGTCACATTTGGTTCACTCTGAGGTTTGCTTGGGGTCCCTGACTCTGGACTGACCTGCCATTTACAGATTTGCTAGATGCGGGGTCACCACGCTGAGTCCAAGCCCACCTAGTACAAAGCTGGCCATGTTTAGGGGTGCACAGCACAGAGGGATGGTGGGAAAAGCTCAGCCATTTAGTCTTTGAAAAGGAAGGGAGGGAGGGAGGGAGGGAGGGAAGGGAAAAGGGGGAAAAAGCATGTATCTCGGCGCTTACTTTGTTTGGGAAATGTATGTATTTATTTATCTATCTATCTCTTTATTTATTTATTGGGCTGCGCTGGGTCTCAGTTGCGGCACGCGGGATCTTTTTTAGTCGCGGCGTGCATGCGGGATCTAGTTCCCTCACCAGGGATTGAACCCGGGCCCCCTGCCATGGGAGTGTGGAGTCTTAGCCACTGGACCGCCAGGGGAGTCCCTCGGTGCTTACTTTGATAGAAATTTACGAAATAGAAATTAAGAACACTAATGAGGACAGTGAGCTACTGTTGTAACTTTCCTTCTCAGACAATGTTTTCAAATCAGAGCTTAGGCCTCTGACATAGGAAATGTTCTATGTTCCCAGGGAGGTCACTGAGAGAAGCAGAAGGGTGTCTGCAGTTTCTCAGCCTTTCCATGGTTTCCTCCCTGTTGAGACTGGCCGCCAAGCTAAGAGGAGGACAGAGTGTGTGTGTGTGTGTCCGGAAGGACACACACACCCACGATATGCACCCAGGTGCAGTTGCAAGTCCAAGGCCGTGTAATGCGGTGGGAAGAACAGGCACGGCACTGGGGAAGCCGGGGTTCCAATCCTGTCCCTTCATTCACCAGCTGAGCGGAAACCGAGACGTTTGCAGTGGTCTCACCTGTAGAGTAACAGTGTCACAGGCTAGTGACGAGCAAGATCCCTTCCAGCTCTAAGAAGCCACGATGTGAGAAGTGAGGCCAAAGGGTTGGAGAAAAAGAGCCCCGTTGCCTCAGGACTGATACATCAGGCAGGAAGTTGTATTTAATGCAAGAAGGAACCCCATCCTAAGGGTCTAAATTCCTGTGAAAAGGAAACAAGCCCCTTTGCAAACGTAACCTGGAATATTCCAGACTAGCGGGCTTGTCCTTGAATTGTATCCCATCATCATACAGAAGACATTTTTTAAAAAAGAGAGTAGGAATCACACAATTAATTTTAAACATGCCTTTTCATACAGTATTAGATCATTTACTGTGAATAAAACCTATACCACAGGTCAGTGACATTTCAAAAAAAATGTTTACAATCTACCAGGAAAAAGAATGCCCCCAGGGCACTGCTTTTGCTAAGAGGAGTAACAAGCCAGCTCTGGGCCCAGTGGCAGGATCAGGCTCCCACCTGCCCAGCCCAGCTCCGATGATCTTCGCCTTCCTTGATGTGCAGGTCAAGAACTTTCCACATGACCTGAAGCCTTCTGATAGATGAAGGAGTGGGAATAATGAGGAAGAAGCCCAGAGCAGAGATGGTGCTAGCAGCAGGCGTGACTGGCCTTCAGCCAGGACATTTCAGATCTGTGGTTTTGGAGGATGTTTCATTCTCTATCAGAAGTCACAGGGATATTGAAAAAAACAAAAGACTGGGGAAATTTGCTGAGCTGGCAGCTTTCCAATGTTTGTGGGCTTCAGAGAAGGAGATACAGGCAGAGGCACTACAGAAAAACTCACATACGTGCACAAAGAGAGGCGGATGAGGATTTTTATGTGCAGCACAGAATGCAAAAGAAAAAAAAATACAAATAGCCAACAAGAGACAACAGATTAAATAAACTCTGGGGTACTCAATATTATGCCACAGCAGTTTTAAAAGATGAGGCTGACTTATTTATATTGACATGCAAAGTTCTCTAATATATTCTTGTGAGAAGAAAAGAGGCAATTAAAACTACAGTGAAACACCATTTAAAACTCATCAGAAAGGCAAAAATTAGAAAGTCTGCCAATACCAAGTGTTGGCAAAGAGTCAACGACCACTGCTGGTGACAGTGTAAACACTTTGGTGATGCATATGCTCAACTCAGCAATTCCATTTCTAGGTCTATTCTATTCTTGCACTAGTGCACAGAGATAAACTTTAGTAATAGCAAGAAACAAAGCAAACTAACAAAAAAGCTGGAAACAACCTAAGTATCCACCAACAGTAGAACTGATGAATGGAAGGTAGTCTATACATACAAGAAAACACTAGAGAGCAGGAAAAAAAAAAAAAAGAATGAACCACTACTTTATGCAGCAACAGAGAGGAATCTGAACAATACTTTCAGGTGAAGAAATAAAGTTGCATGAGAGTACACAAAGAATGATGTCACATAAACCTAGAGAGAGAAAGTAGGTTAGTGATTGCCTAGGGCTAGGAGGGGGTTGGGAGAGAACAAGGAGGGACTGTTAATGAATATGGACTTTCTTTATGGGATGATGAAAGTATTCTACAATTGATTCTGGTGATAACTGTGCAACTTTGTGGATAAGCTAAAAACCACTGAACTGTACACCTTAAATCAGTGAATTTTATGGTATGTGAATTATATCTCAATAAAGCTATCAAAATAAGAATGATGCCATAAAGTTCAAAAAGAAGCAGAAGTAAACAATACTCTTCTTAGTGTCACATGCATTTATGGTCAAATTGTTTTTAAAAAGCAATGGAAGATGGGCTTCCCTGGTGGCGCAGTGGTTGAGAATCCGCCTGCCGATGCAGGGAACACGGGTTCGTGCCCCGGTCCGGGAAGATCCCACATGCCACGGAGCGGCTGGGCCCGTGAGCCATGGCCGCTGAGCCTGCGCGTCCGGAGCCTGTGCTTCGCAACGGGAGAGGCCACAACAGTGAGAGGCCCGCATATCACAAAAAAAAAAAAAAAAAAAAAAAAAAAAAGCAATGGAAGAAGTAACACAAAAATCAAGTTGGGGGTTGCCTCGAGGAATGAGACAGGAAGATGAGGCTGATGAGGGAACAGAGGAGCCTTCAGGAGCCCTGGTAAATGCCATTTCTTAAGCTGGTGATGAGGGTGTGGCTATCAATTTATTATTATGTTTTATACTAAAATACATATTGTATATATATACATACCATTTTATTCACCAAAAAATTCCACAACCAAAAAAAAATTTTAATACCTCCTTCCCCTTAAGTTAATTTAAATAAATAATTGAAACGAAAAAATTTTCTAGGAAAGCATTCTATTATTTGATCATTTGTGTGTTAGAGTCTATACATTGTTTTTGGTAATAACGTGAAATCCTAGACAATTCAAATAATTTCATCTTTTTAAAGACAGCCTAATACGTATCTTAATTAGGAAACGCTTACGTGCTTTCAATGAACTATTCACAGTTGAAGTACCTCTTCTTTTCCTCTGCACACCTGTGTTGATTAGTATAGAAAATGCGTCATGAGGACAGTGATTTTTACCTGTTTATCATTAATAGAGTGTTTTTCGATTTCTTTCTTTGCCTGCAACAGTTTGTCCTGAAAATAACAGAGAACAATTAGTTCTACTGATTGTCTATTTGTCCACTTGTCTGTTTAAAAGGAGAGAAAAAGTAATTCGTTGTATAAGGATTTATTAAATGCCAAAAAACACGCAGGACAGCACCCATGTTGCAGCCACACTGCAGCTATGGTGGACACATAGCTGTAAAGTAGGCTAAGCTATGGCTAAGTGAAAGCAAGTTTTAAAATTCATTGCAGAGAAAGAATAATAAAAATTAATGAACCTCAAAATCCCTATTATCAGTATTAATTGCTAAGGGTCACCCTATCAATTCTAATAAATGTTTTAATTTGACGTTTCTTAGATATGAAACAAGAACAACCATACTGATATGCAGTGCTTCCCAAACTTAAGGGTACATGTGATTCCATGTCAAGAATGCTTTCCTGGGCTTCCCTGGTGGCACAGTGGTTGAGAGTCCGCCTGCCGATGCAGGGGATGCGGGTTTGTGCCCCGGTCCGGGAAGATCCCACATGCTGCGGAGCGGATAAGCCTGTGAGCCGTGGCCGCTGAGCCTGCGCGTCCGGAGCCTGCGCTATGCAACCGGAGAGGCCACAACAGTGAGAGGCCCGCGTACCACCAAAAAAAAAAAAAAAAAAAAGAATGTGCCTATAATAAAATTATATTATTCTATTAATAAAGATGTACACCACCTGACTTTGCCAAAATCAGAATAGAAAATTACATTAGAAAATAAAAGACTTTCTCAGTGTCAGAAGGCTCATTCACCTCCAGCAATGCCAGGACCACAGAATGAGCTTCTGAGCACCTGAAATGCTGGCCTCCCCGCCTTGTTTTTCAGCGGCCTTTTGTCCAATATCAGCATTGTTTAAATCTCACAAAATGCCATTTTATCACAGTCGTGTTTTCAGTCATGGAAGGTGGTTTCAATGCCAAAGCAGATGCGTTGTTGGAGGGGTCAGAGGATAAATAAAAGGTAGCTAATTCTGCCTTTCTTCATTTTTAAAAGAAATGATGGACGCCCAAGCCTAATTCTGTGTCATTATTTACACATCTCCCCCGGGCCCTCCGTGACCTGCCATCGCCACTGGGCCCTGCTCAGCTTGCACCCCTACCCGGCAGCCACCACACTACCACCCTCCTTGTTCACAGGTGAAGCCAAAATCCCCAATCAATGATGCCCCCCTGGAACGCCCACTCTCTCCATCATCTCTCCCTCATTCCTTCATCCAACAAAGATGTCTGGAGCACCCACTGTGACCCAAGCAATTAGGCCAAGCACAGAACGACAGCACTGGGCAGGACAGCCGTGGTCCTTCCCCCACCCATAGAGCAAGGGGACTCCATGACTGCTCGTGGGAATACAGTGTCACTGCTCTGGGCTCTGGCAAGAATAACAGACACTTTAAAAGAAAAAAAAAGAGAGAAAGTAAAACAGACCTTGTGTTGACTCAGCACAGAAAGACACATGTTTTACTAAAGCGCTGGGGAAGAGTGAGATTCCCCTGCAGGGTCTGGGTTTCACTAGAGATGGAGATCATGTCATAAGCAAATTGTAGAGAAACACCTACACGGCATCCTTCAGGACTCAGGAACCAGCCCCACGGTGGCCGCTGTCGGCACCTCCGGGGAGGTGGCGGGCCCCTGGCTTCCTGTGGCCAGGTGTGCGCTTAACTAGGTTTTGGCCACTCCTAGATCTGCAGTGTCCATGATGTCGCCTAAGAGTTGCTGGCACTGAAAAAATATTTGTGGAACTAACCTAACTTCAGCCAAGAAGGCTTTGTCCCAAATACAAGAAATAGCCAGTGGCTCAGGAATCACACCTCCAACCACAGAATTGAGCGATTTCCCCACAGGCGTGAACACTGTGACAGTCACATAGCCTCTGCGACTAACGTAATGTTGAATTAGTGGGTGAATAGTAATGAACCTAGAAGACTTACCTCATTTCGTGCAACCAGAGTTATAAAAGCTCCTTGTTTATAGCACTCGATAGCAATGCACTTTCCGATGCCACTGGAGCCTCCTGTAACCTAAAAGCAGAAATTAAGAAATCTTAGCACTTGAAATTTCCCTTCTGTGAGAAGTTTATTTAAAATAACTATGATTGGGTTTCCCTGGTGGCGCAGTGGTTGAGAGTCCGCCTGCTGATGCAGGGGACGTGGGTTCGTGCCCCGGTCTGGGAGGATCCCACGTGCCGCGCGCGGAGCGGCTGGGCCAGTGAGCCATGGCCACTGAGCCTGCGCGTCCGGAGCCTGTGCTCCGCAAAGGGCGGGGCCACAAAAGTGAGAGGCCCGCGTACCGCAAAAATAAAATAAAATAACTATGATGGGCTCTAAAGCCCAACCTACAGGAACTAACTCTTCAGCTATTGTAGCATCTTCATCCCAGACCTAATGAATGGAGTACTGAGCTATCAATTGTACACCTATGATATTTTTCTGAGTTCACCGTGGCGGGGGGAGGAGGGGGACGAGAGGGGGAAGTGCCCTGTACATCTAGCTAATAAACAGTACATTAGTCTGATAATTCGAAAAGACACATGCACCCCCCTATGTTCACAGCAGCACTATTTACAATAGCCAAGACACGGAAACAACCTAAACATCCATGAATGGATGAAGATGTGATATGTATATACAATGGAATACTACTCAGCCATAAAAAAAAGAATGCCATTTGCAGCAACATGGATGGACGCAGAGATTATCATACTAAGTGAAGTAAGCCAGACAGAGGAAGACAAATATCATGATATCGCTATACATGGAATCTAAAATATGACACAAATGAATCTATCTATGAAACAGAAACAGACTCACAAACACAGAGGACAGACCTGTGGTTGCCAAGGGGGAGGGGGGTGGGGAGGAATGGATTGGGAGTTTGGGATTAGCAGGTGCAAACTATTATATACAGAATGAATAAACAAGAAGGCCTTACTGTATGGCACAGAGAACTATATTCAATATTCTGTGATAAACCATAATGGAAAAAAATATGAAAAATTTTGCTGTACAGCAGAAATTAACATCGTAAGTCAACTATACTTCAATAAAATAAATTAAAAAGTAAAAATAAAAGAAAAAAACACTAGTCTGCCTTTGAGTCCAAACCCAAATGAACCATTTCTTTACTACACATCTCCTATGCATGCATGACCAGCTCTACAGGAGATGAAAAAAATAATCACTTGCATATACTTATGATATTTTATTTATTTATTTTATTTATTTATTTTTTTTTGCGGTATGCGGGCCTCTCACTGTTGTGGCCTCTCCCACCGCGGGGCACAGGCTCCAGACGTGCAGGCCCAGCGGCCATGGCTCACGGGCCCAGCCGCTCCGCAGCACGTGGGATCCTCCCTGACCGGGGCACGAACCCACGTCCCCTGCATCGGCAGGCAGACTCTCAACCACTGCACCACCAGGGAAGCCCCTACTTATGATATTTTAAATGACTGCTTATTATAAAGTAATACATGATCACACGGAAATACTGAAAAGTAAAGCTTTTCTTCTTGCACTAGTCTAACCCTCACCATCTACAGCTCAGCCATACTGGCTGTCTTTTGGTTCTATGCTCTCTCCAACCACAGGGCCTTTGCACATTCTATTTTCCCTTCCAGGAATGCTCTCCTCCCCTCTTTTCATCTAACTGGCATCGATTCACCCCTTAAATCTCAGCTCTACCTCACTACCTCCGGAAAGCCTTCATGGACTGCCCTCTACCGCACCACAACCCACTTTTCAGCATTGCATCCTTTTTTTTTTTTTTTTTTTTTTTTTTTTTGCGGTATGCGGGCCTCTCACCTCTGTGGCCTCTTCCACCACAGAGCACAGGCTCCAGACGCGCAGGCCCAGTGGCCACGGCTCACGGGCCCAGCCGCCCCGCGGCACGCGGGATCCTCCCGGACCGGGGCACGAACCCGCGTCCCCTGCATCGGCAGGCGGACTCTCAACCACTGCGCCACCAGGGAAGCCCCATCCTTTTTTTTTTCTTTGCTTTACATCACTCCATAATCAAACAGCCATGCGTTTACTTGTGTGATTATTTGATTCACAACCATCTCTTCCATTACCAGCCCATAAACTCCATAAAAATACCAACTCTGTTTTGGTTCCCCGGTGTATTCCTAGCGCTTAGTACAGTGCCTGGCATATAGGAAGGACTCAATATATATTTTATTTAATAATATGAATGTAACATTATCTTTCTAGTCATTTTCCCTATACACATCATAGAATATGGGCCAGGGGAGTGGGGGGCCTGGAGTTGTCAGGTGAGGGGGGAAAGCAAGTGTAAAAGAGGCATCTGTCCTTACACGCTTTTGCATCCTACTCTAAAAAACATTATATTGTAATGTCTGAGGTTAAAAAACTAAAAGGCTTTACAATATTCCATTAAACAGCCATATCAAAACATATCTAACTATTTCCCTATTGTTAGACATTTAGATTATTTCGAATATTTTACTGTTAGATATAAATCATGCTGTAAAGAACATCTCTGACCAATCGATCTCATGATTTTAAAATCATCATGACACCCTCCTACACAATGTACCTATATCCATGGGACACCCCTACTTTCTCTTGAGCCTCAACTTCTCACTAATGAAGGGATTTCTTTGGGAAAATTAACCAATTATCTACTGGTTACTGTAAAAATATACCTGCTGCCCCAGCTAACAGTTGCCTCTGAGGACCTCTTTGCTATTGAAATTTTTCATGGGTAGTTTTGGCTTATTAATTTTCACCAGATATTCCAATTCCATAGCAATTAGCAAGATCCCTAAAAATGTCCTTGGCAGGTTCGTGATGTTGTTCCTGCTGCCTAGGGGTCCCTCCACTCAACCTGTCCCACACAGCTGAATTTCCAAATCCTACCTAACTTGCAGAGGCCAGTTCCAATGTCTCCTCCTCCAAGAATTTTTTCCGGATTCTGTCCCTCTGTTCTGTCCTTTGCCTGTCACTTTCTACCTCGTGCAGTTACTTCTGTACCTGCCTTATCTCCCTTGCCAGACTCTAAGTTCCCCGACAACAAGCACCAAGTCCAAGTTATCTCCCTCATTCCTAGCACAGCACTTGGCATAAGCAGTTGCTAAATAAATACTTGTCTACATTAATTTGCAAAAATGGTGTACGATGACATTTCCCTGAAAAAAATACAATGCCAAAAAAAACCTTGTAAGTAAAATTTCCCTATTTGTTATTCAAGGAATTGATAGAAGCTGAAGTGATGAGGTTATTGAGAAAATTTATATGCTCTAAAGTGCCATGCTAACTATTCTGATTATTGCTGACTTTTTTTCTAGACTGGAATAGGTAAGCGAGTTATGTAAAATTACTGCACAGCAAAGGACAGGGTTAACCTTATAAGATTTATCCATAAAAACAAGAATAAGGCTTCAACTTTTGGGTCAGGGTTCAGGGGAAACTGACCTTCTAGGCCAAGCCAGCTAATTCATAGAAGGTATCTAAGAATATACATAAGTCCATCTAGACTATGTTACTCTTGAATGGTATAAGAAAACATAAGAGATTTTCCTGATGGCTGAGAAAAATGGTAAATATGTATTGAGTTGCCCAGCCACTGGTAAATTGAGATGTGAGACCCTAAAGATAACAGTTTAATTCCTTTCTTTGTCACTCCCTCTTACTGTTCATTGCAAATATTGTCTTAAATGTTACTATCTCTTCATTCGCACCATATACCTCTTACCAAGGGCAAGAGAAGGGGTGCTTCGCTGCAAGGACAGCTGCTCCCACCTATCTCTCCAAAAGGGAGGGCTTGATTTTCTAGTTCTCACCAAGTCAATTAAACAGCTTTAAAAAAAACACACACAGCTGATTTAAATAAGTATATACTGTGTAAGACTTGCTGAATAGGTTTACCACTGTAATTAGGGAGATAACACTAGTTTATGAGAATTGCTCTAAAAACAAAACAAGTTATGACCTAAGCCTGCTCATGCTCCCCCATCAGAAAGACATTCTAAACACTGGCCCCTTTTCTAACACGACTGGGTCTAGTCGTAACAAATCTCAAGAAAACAAATTACACTTTCACTCTTTTTATGACATTAAAAAAGAAGACAGATGGTGACATCATGTGAATTATTCATGTCATCCTCACATTATTTATAGTGGCATATGAAAACGGGATGGTGAAAACAAGAAATTCTTCGGGATCTGCCCCAGGAGATGTGTTTATTATCTTATCTAAGGCTTGCAGAAGCACGATGGGGCTGGGAGGACCAGAGTCAACACCAGCTCGAAGTCCCTTATAAACACTGAATGAAATTTTTCATTACTGCTTTGACTTCACATTTTTACAAGTTATGCTCTGCAAACACCACTTCTGAAAAATCCAACTTTTAAAGCCACGCTTTTGAGGCAGAAAGAAGTCTTCTTGTGGATGTGAAACTTTCAGACTTTAGCATGATCGTAAAATTTTGCTCCTCTCTCCCTCTCTAATGAATTTACACTCACCTCCTCCTCTGTCTTCCACATCAGAAATAGCAGGAGTTGGAAAAACACTAATAGTTTTATGAGAGAAATTAAAGAAAATATATGTTCCCATTCACAACCTCTGTCCCGATTTAAAGCACACTAAAAGCAATGACCGTTCCATCCCACCCCAGTTCAGTGAAGAGGCTCGGATTTTGGCGGAGACACCCATATGTCACCTCCGGCACCAGGAGGATTTGCACTGCCAGCTTAGTAACTAATTTTGCTTATTCATAACCTCCCGCCTCAATGTCCCCGGGGCTGTGAGAAAATCAAGTTAAGAAAACGGACCAGAAAGCCACAGCAAAATGTGACGTGCTGGGCGCAGGTAAGAAGGCCTTCCCTCTGTTTAAGAAAGGTGCCCCACCTGCAGAAAAGGGATCCTTGAAGACACGAGCTTCTGGTAAGAAACAAACCAAATCCATCCACATCCCCTTCATTCCTAAAGCACTAACTAGCCAGGTCGTTCGGCTCATCCCTCTGACTCCAAAACGACGGCAGAGGATTGCACTGGGACAGCCGTCAGCCGACCCCAGGCTGAGCTCACAAGAAAGAGGCAGGCAGTGTAGACTGGAGAGAAGCGACCCAACACCGCTAGCCAGGACTGCCAGCCCACCGGGTTTACAGCAATCCCGCACCCCCCACCCCCGCACCCCAGGTGAGTCATTTCCTGGATTCCTTTGGCAACTGTCACTCGCACAGGCCACCTTCCAGTTCCCAGCTGCCTCGGCACATCCTGGAAGCTGGGACCCGGTTCCCCGCTGCCCGCCTCCTTGCGACCCCGCCGGGACCGCGCGCCTCGCCCGGCGTCGCCACCGACCGCGGTGTCCTTGGCAAAGTTTCTCAGCCTCTCTGTTCTTCAGTTGACTCATCGGGAAACCCGAGGACAAAAATATCCGGATCCCAGGGATGTCCCGGGGATTAACGAGCGCCTCCCGAGCCCCTGCAGTGCGGGGACCCAGCTCGCTGGCGCTGCCCGCGCCGCCCCGCTCTCCGGCGCCGGGAGGAGCCAGAGGCAGCGGAGGGCGGGTCCCCGAGGCCCTCCGAACAGACAGTGCCGCGGCGGAGGGCGGCAAGTGACCCTCCATTTGGAGAAGCGGACGCCGGCGGCCCGGCCTGAGTCGCGGACCGGCGGGCCAGGAGGCGGCGGCGCAGCAACAGGAGGCCACTCACCACCACATGCGCCCCGGGCAGGGCGAGGGGCTTGGGGCTGATGAGCGGAGACACCATGTAGAGCAGCAGCACGAACGCCACGAGGAAGGCGGCCGCCAGCAGCAACATCGCTCGGCCGAGGCCGGGGCCTGGGGCGGGCGGCGCAGGCACAGGCGCGCAGGGCTCTGCTGCGCCGGCGATCACGCGCGGCCGCGCACAGTGGAAGCCCGGTGTTTGGGTTCGCGGCGCGGGGCGGGGCGGCGGCCGGAGGGGAAGAGGCGGAGCCTGCGAAGGGCGCGACCGCGGGGGGCGGTGCTTCCAGGGGCGAGAGGGCCGCGGTCGCCGCCCGATTGAGCGGAGGGTCCTTTGGGGTCCCCGAGCTCCCAGCGTCGGGACGGGGTCCCGCACCCTCCGCCGGCAAGATGGGCTGCCTCGAGCGCGCAGCGGACGGGGCCCGGGCGGCGCCCCCCGGCGCGCCTCTGGGTGACGCTTGCGGCTGGTGGCGAGGGTGCTGCTTAGGACCGCGGAGAGCGGGCGCCGGGCCTTCCCGAGCCGCGCTCCCGGGGGCCGGGCCGCTCCGCGCCGTAGCTCCGGGTGCCGTCCGCCCGAGGCCGGAGGAGGCGGGTCGGAGCTTTCTAAGCCCCGGTTCCGGGATCTCGGCACCTCGTTAGTGTATGGAAGGCCGGGGATCGAGCTCTGAAATCCCGGGCTCCATTTCGTATTTTCTTGGCGTACTTAGAAAATGGTCACAGCCCACTTTCGCTTTGCAGAGGACCGGGAAAGCCTTAACATGGAGTTTTTAAAATCGTCCAGATCATTCAGTGTCGTTGAGCTCAGAGTTCATCTTCTTTACCAACGCAGGGTCTAAAAAAGATAAAAAGCTTTTTGAGATCTAATTTGCACACCAGACAATTCGCCCGGTTAGAGTGCATAGGTAATGGGTTTTGGTATAGTCAGGGTTGTGCAACTGTCACCACTGTCAATTTTGGAACATTTAGTTACACCCCCCCAAACGCGCACACAAATCCTTACCCGTTCACAGTCACTCCCCAGTTCCTCCTCATCCTGGCCCGGCCCTAGGTAATCACTCACTAATCTTTCTGTCTCTGTAGATTTACCTATCCTGCATATTTCATATAAATGGAATTATAGAATGTGTAGCCTTTTGTGTCTGGTTTCTTGCACTTAGCATAATGTTTTCAAGGTTCATCATGTGGTACAATGTATCAGTACTTCATGCTTTTTATGACCAAATTATATTCCATTCTGTGGACACACCACATTTCATTTATCCATTCATCAATTGGTGGACCTTTAGGTTGTCTCCACTTTTTAGCTACTATGAATAATGCTGTTGTGAGCATAAACATTCATGTATAAATTTTTCATTTCTTGGGTATATACCTAGGAGTGGAATTGCTGGATCTTCTAGTAACTGTTTAACCAGAACTGCCAGACTTTAACAAAGCAGCTGTACAATTTTACGGTCCCCATCAACCGTATATAAGGGTTCCAGTTTCTCCACGTCCCTACCAACACTCGCTATCATTTGTCTTTTTAATTATAGCCTCCCTACTGGGTGTAAAGTGACATTTCATTATGGTTTTGGTTTGCATAAGGCACGTATTTTTGTTTGCTTGCTTGCTTTTCCTTTTTGAAGTTACTTTTAGAAATACTAAGGAGCTCGGGAACAAAGGAATTGATCTGAGTTTTCCTTCTTTCTTACCTTATCGCCCAGAATTAGCCAGATTGCAAGATTTGAGGGCACAGTCCCCACGACTTCTGACATCAATTGCCAGTTTGGAGGAGGGGCTCCAAAGCCACCCTCAGGTTTGATAATTTGCAAGAAGGACTCAGAGCTCCCTGAGAGCTGTTTTACTCATGGTTATGGTTTACGCGTGTCAGCCAAGGGACGAAGTGCACAGGGCAAAGTCTGGAGAACTCCAGATGTGACCCTCCTAGCACTGGGGTGTGGCAGTATCCATGGAGTGTTGCCAACCAGGGCAGCTCAGCAGGGCAGCTCCTCTGGCATTCAGAGTTTATACTGGGGCTTCATTATTAGGCATGATTGATTGATTGCCCATGTGGCTAAAGGCAGAGTCCAGGTCAGCTGATAATGCATGACAGGAGACTTCCCCCTAAATCACATGACTGGTCTTTCTGGCATGACCACCCTAAAATCCAGTTTGGCCATCCCTCACCTAAACAAGGACACTTCTATCAGGTCTGAGTTAGAATACCTCCAAGAAGCCAACGGCAAAGGCCAGGCCTTCTCCTGGGGGCAAGGCCATCCACCCAAAGCTCTTCTACAACAAAACAAATACATGCCTAACATTTGAAGGAGGCAGTGTGGAGTAGGAGGTTCTTAATTCAATTTCCCAACAGATTTGATCGTCAGTATCAGTATTGCAATCTTGCTGCTAAGACGATGCCAGTGTTCCATCATATCGAGGTGAGAGTAGTAGACAGAACCTGAAAAATAAGAGTCAAAAGGTAGCACATTTGCTAGAGTTTCACTCATTCATCAACAACTGGTCAAGCTTAGCATATCATTCAACCCAAATGTCTCCCAAAGCAATGCCACTCAGGGTTTGCAGGTTTCCATTCGACTCTATGCGTTTCCCAAAACAGGAGCGATCTTCACCCATCCAGACGTCTTCTAATTGAGCTCTCTTGGGAGACTATATCATCTCTTGCTCTGAGCCTCCTTCAAGGCATTTATGTAGCGTTGGATTTTCCTTGTCACATAATCTGTTTATTCATCCCTTTCCCCTTGGCTACCATTTCTCCTTCTATTTGTGATTTACTTTTTTTTTTTTTTTTTTTTTTTTTTTGTGGTATGCGGGCCTCTCACTGTTGTGGCCTCTCCCGTTGCGGAGCACAGGCTCCGGACGCGCAGGCCCAGCGGCCATGGCTCACGGGCCAAGCCGCTCCGCGGCATGTGGGATCCTCCCGGACCGGGGCACGAACCCGCATCCCCTGCATCGGCAGGCGGATTCTCAACCACTGCGCCACCAGGGAAGCCCTGTGATTTACTTTTACTCAAACTTTTCCCCATTGGAAAGGATATTATGTTCAGCCTAGCACTCTGCTGTTCCGGATTGCTGGCACGAATACTAGTCTAGCAAAATCCTCCTCTCAGTCCGTCCACTCCTACTCGTCATATAGGGCAGGGTGACACAGACACACAGCTAGTGGGCTTTGCCAACCACCAGGCAATGCAACTGCATTCATGATCGAGCCCAGCTGTGTCAGGTAGGGTGAAGGCATAATTCACTCATCAGCCTCTTAGGGATTCTGCTGTAAAGGTTTAAAAGTATAGTTACAATTTCTTGCTTGGGGACCATCCCTGATTCCAGCATCCACAGTTGGAGCCCTGGTCCTTGGGACCACTGCATCAGGCACAAAAATAAGAAAGTTGAGGCAATGTGGAGAAAAAAGAGCAAAGTGTAGTCAAACCACCATCTTGTTTCCATGGAAAGAACTGCAGAGGCATAGCAGCATTCTCCCCCACCCCTTCCCCTCTGGAACCCCCAGAAAAGTGGAGAAATCTACCTACTGGAGACCCTTTCTTGGTTTTCCTCATGGTAAGTGTCAGCACACACTCATGAAGGCATGTAAATCTGCCCCTCCGCCCCCATTGGAGACTACAAACGTTTCAACTGCCTGTTCCAATTCTCTATTAGACCTTTACTCTGAGGATGGTACACAGCATGGGACATCCATCTGACGTGATAGCTCCTTGTCCATCGTTGGACATTATAGGCTTATTTTTACTTTTTTTTTTTTTTTTCCATTTAAAAATGTTTAAAATTTATTTTATTTTATTGGACACTATGGGTTTAGTACAAAGTGTGTTCTTTGATCTGAAGAAATGTAACTTGGAAGTCCAAGTTCATGCAATATCTTCTGGTCCAGTCCTTTTATAGTATTTTGAGCATTTGAGTCTACCCTCTGGGCATGCAAAGCCCAGTCCAGAGTATGTCTATCCCTGTCAAGACCCATTTGTCGCCTTCCAGGGCTACCAGCATCAGTCCAAGCACCAGCTCTGTGTTGAGCCTTCCCCCCTGGGGAATCTGTCCCTTAGCCACCTGCAGCCCCTGCCATTCTTGTTGGCAGATTAAAAAAAAAAAAGTACTTCTTGGCATTTTGTGCCCCAGAGGGTACACGAGGACAATGGCTGCAGCACCCCATACCCACTCATTTCAGGTACTCACCTCAAGTGGGCACACCAGGATATCCACTTGCTGGTTCCAATCACCTTTTTTTTTTTTTTTTTTTTTTTGCGGCACGTGGTCCTCTCACTGTTGTGGCCTCTCGCGTTGCGGAGCACAGGCTCCGTAGTTGTGGCTCACGGGCCCAGCCGCTCCACGCACGTGGAATCTTCCCAGACCGGGGCACGAACCCGTGTCCCCTGCATCTGCAGGCGGACTCTCAACCACTGCGCCACCAGGGAAGCCCCCGCTCACCTTCTAAACCTAGAAGGAGGTTCTTCTAATGAACAGTGACGTGCTCTACTTTAATGTACCCCTTAAACTCCCACAGTGATTTCCCCAGGGCCGTGCCCCTTCCAGGCATCTCTTTAATGGGCCAGTTTTCTGGTGCCCTTCTACCCAGCCACAGAGACAGGACGTTAGCCGCTGCCTATGAGTTGGTTTCAAGACCCCAATCTAGGGACTCACAGCAGGTAACTCAGCCCACCGAGCTGATGTTTTCATCTTTTCCAATCAGAGTTGTAGCCTTTCCAACGCAATGCTGTCTACTCACCTCGAAACTGCCATCCATAAACCAAACAGCTCCTTTCTGGTCAATAGAGAGCTACTCAGACGGCATTGCCCAGGTAACTACAGGTTCAGCAGTTCCTCAAGTGGTTCCAAAGTCGGTCCTTGGGCAAAAGAGTCTACCTGCTTGTGAACACGTGCGCACCTCTTTGCATTCCCCTGGTCCACGTGCCTGCAAAACCGGTTCCATTTTCTAATGGGACACTCCTGGGCGCTGCCTTCTCCATTAGAGTGCTTCTTTAACACCACCCAAGACAACATGTGTATTTCAGGTTTCAAGATTACTTTAGGTACTTCAGTCATTGGGGCAGTTTCCGTTAATGTCTGATAGCAAGCTAGTAATCGCCCCTTAAATGGCAATTCTCTGGTCTAAAATCTCAGCAGCCATTGACAGGTCGTGCTCACAGCCTTTTGCCATAAGCCCCAGTCTGAGGAAAGATTCCAGGATTTCTTTCAAATGATTTTATGGATAAGATCTAGCAATATTTCCAGATGAGGAATATATGCACCTCCAAAATTCAAATAAACCAATTAGACTCCGGTCTTATAACATGTTTTGTCAACCAGGTATCCCATACCGTTGTTTTTTTTTTTTTTTTTTGAGGGGGTTGCCCCACGCAGCTTGTAGAATCTTAGTTCCCAGACCAGGGATCGAACCTGGGCCACCGGCAGTAGAAGCACGGAGTCCTAAGCACTGGACCGCCAGGGAATTCCTTCCCATACTGTTTACAATGAACAGCCTGTGTGGGCTCAGGCAATGTTATTGGTTCCCATTTAGCCTGGTCAATCAATATTGAAGGGCAGATTTACCTGCCTTCTGATTTACAGTACGAGGTAGGGGAAGCTTTCCCCAATCAGACACAAAATCCATCCCCGTAGTACATTCACGTAAAGGAGACACAACCACTTTACATAGAGTCTGCCCCAACATTCCAATTTTCATCCAACCTTTCACCTTAATTCTGTCAACCTCTGCAGCCCCACCACCTCTCACCCGGACTGTAGAACTGTAGTCCGTGTTGGGACTTCACCAACAGGTTTTCGAACCACCTAAATGTCCATCAGTGAATGAATGGATAAAGAAAACGTGGTAAATGTATAAAATGGAATATTAGTCGGTCTTAAAAAATAAGGACATCCTGTCAGTTGTGATCACATGAATGAACCTGGAGGACATTACACTAAGTGATATATGAAAAGATTTCACAGAAACTTTGCGACACAGAAAGACAAATATTACATGGTCTCACGTATACATGGAATCTATAAAAAAAAAAATCCAAACTCAAAGTAACAGAGAGCAAAATGGTGGTTACCAGAGTCTGGATGTGGGGGAAAGGGGAGATTAAAAATTTTTTTTAAAGAAAAAGAAAAGAGAGACAGTAGAATGGTGGTTTCCAGGGGCTGGGGCAGGAGGTCATGGAGAGTCACGGTTTTATGGGTACAGAATTTCAGTTGTGCAAGGTTAAAAGAGTTCTGGAAATGAAGATGGTGATGGTTGCACAACAATATGAATATACTTCATACCACCAAACTGTTCACTTAAAAATGATTGGTAGTAAATTTCGTGTTATGTGTATTTTATCGCCATAAAAAAATTTGGAAAAAGTCAGTTCTCCCCAAGCTGACATACTGTCTCAATGTACTTGCTATCAAAATCCCAGCAAGACCTTTTTTTTGTAGCTATAGACAAGATTATTCTAAAATTTATATAAAAAGGCAAAGAAACTAGAATAGCTAAAGCATAAAAAAAAAAAAGTGGGAAGAATCAGTCTACCTGATTTCAAGACTTATTATTTAGCTACAGTAATAAAGACAGTGTGGTATTGGCAGACAAAGGTGCAAAAGCAGTTTGATGTAGGAAAGGTAGCCTTGTCAAGAAATAGTGCTGGCAGGGAGATCAGCTTGGTGCTTTGTGACCACCTAGAGAGGTGGGATAGGGAAGGTGGGAGGGAGACGCAAGAGGGAGGGGACATGGGGATTTGTGTATATGTATAACTGATTCACGTTGTTATACAGCAGAAACTAACACACCATTGTAAAGCAGTTATACTCCAATAAAGATGTTAAAGAAAAAAAAAAAGGAATGGTGCTGGGAAAATTGGACATCCATCGACAAAGAAAGGAAACTCGACCTCAACTTTACACCTTCTGCAAAAATTAACTCAGGTGGTGTGATGGTTAATTTTATGTGTTGGCTTGATTGGACCACCAGGTGCCCAGATATTCGGTCAAAAGTTATTCTGGGAACTTCTGGGAGAGTGTATTTAATGAGACAAACATTTAAATCAGTAAACTGAGTAAAGCAGATGGCCCTCCCCAGTGGGGGTGGGTCTCATCCAATCCGTTGAAGGACTAGATAGAAAAAAAAGGCTGACCCTCCCCCAAGGAAGAGATCATCTTGCCCCAAGGAAGATGACCTTTGAACTGGAACATTGCCTATTTTTCTTGCCTTTGGACTTGAGTTGAAACACTGGCTCTTCTTAGGTCTCCAGCTTGCCAACTCACCCTGCAGATCTTGGGATTTGCCAGCCTCCATAATCACGGGAGCCAACTTCTTATATTTTATATACATGTACATGTATATACATATCTTCTATCTGTTCTGTTTCTCTGGAGAGCCCTAATACAGAAGGGATCATGAACTTAATCGTAGAACTATAGAAAAAAAAACATTGGATTTAAAAGAATGAAGACTTTGGTCAAAAATCAGGTCATTTAAGAAGGAAATCAGGCTCGTTTCAGATTTCTCCACAGTGACACTGAACATGAGAGAACAATGACACATCTATAAGATCCTCAAGGAAGGAATGTTGAGCCAACGGGTTCTCTCCAGCTAATCTGTATTTCACCCATGGAACATGTAATAATTAAGGAAATATTTTTCCCATGAGTGCTTCTTGAGAAAGGTATTAAGGCTATTATCTTAGTCTGTTTGGGCAGCTATAACAGAATATCATAGACTGGGTGGCTTATAAACAACAGAAATCTTATTTCTCACATTTCTAGAGGCTGGCAAGTCCAAGATCAAGGCACTGGCAGATTGAGTGTTTGATAAGAGCTCACTTCCTGGTTCACAGATGTGTCTTTTCACGGTGTCCTCACCTGGAGGAAGGGGGAAGGGAGCTCTCTAGGGTGTCTTCAGTGAGGGCCCTTATCCCGTTCATGAGGCCAAAATCACCTTTCAAAGACCCCACCTTCAAATACCATCATGTTGGGCCTTAGGATTTAACACATGAGTTTGGGAGACACAAACATTCAGCTTATAGCAGGAACTTCAACTGGTCAAAAGATGACTGAGAAAAGTATAGTAAAAGAACTGTCTTTGGAGAATTTGACAAATGAATATGTTTAACTGTAGAACAAAGACTAAAACAAATGTAGGGTCTAGGGTAAAGATGGTATATAAATGTTATACCCTTAACAACGTAGAAATAATAAAAGAAACATGTTTTGGGAGGGGAAGGAAGAAACATGTGGAAGGTAGGGTGACTTTACTAATTGCCTCATTTATACCTGACGTCCAAATATACTGGTTAAAATTGACAAATCAAGTAATAGAAGTATGAATATTTACCACTATAAAGGTAAACATTAAGAAATATATTATGGACTCAAATCAGGTGAGTTGGGAAGGAAGAAGTATATAAATTTTATCATTGCTTATGGTGAAGGATTAACAGATCCTATCAAAGGAAGCAGATATGGGGCTAAATAAGGTCTAATTATAGAGGCAAACAACTATACTACAAACTACCCTAATGAGAGGATATTTAAAAAGGCAGAGGGAAAAGAACACTACCACTCTTTGCAGATGATGATTACGTTCTCTGCTGCCTTCCACAGCAAGTGCTGTTTTTGAGTCTTGAGAATTCCCCACATTATGCAGGACTGGTTGGCAACCATCAGGCAGTACTGCCCTTTTCACTCTTAGTTGAGACCAGTGCTTCTCAAATTGTGTTGAATGTCCAGGCTCCTTTCTGTTGCAAACCAGTTAGAAAAATGAAATGAAAACAAACCAAAACAAAGACATGCAAAATATAACCTTTAACAATTTACTATTAAAGTCAACAGACTTTAAAATACATTAAATAAATATTATCTGAACAAACATAGAGAAAAAGAATGACACGACTGTATAGGCTGTTCATAGAAAGTATGCATAGGGACTTCTCTGGGCTGAGAATCTGCCTGCCAATGCAGAGGACACAGGTTAGGGCCCTGGTCAAGGAAGAGGCCACATGCCGTGGATCAACAAAGCCTGTGAGCCACAACTACTGAGCCTGGGCTCTAGAGCCCGTGAGCCACAACTACCAAAGCCCGTGTGCCTAGAGTCCATGCTCCACAACAATGAGAAGCACGCGCACCGCAATGAAGAGTAGCCCCCACTCGCCACAACTAGAGAAAGCCTGTGAGCAGCAACGAAGACCCAATGCAGCCAAAAATAAATAAATAAATAAAAATAAATCTATAAAAATTATTTTAAAAAAGAAGGTATGCATAAAAGTGGCTAATATAGAAAATTATTTTTGCAACAAACTATATTTTCCAAAGATGGCTGCCGTGATATCTCCAATCCGTATGTTCTTTTATAATGTGACCTTGATGCTCATTCCACTGAGTGGTGGGGTCTATGTCCCCTTCCCTTGAACCTGAGTGGACCTTTGCGCCTGCCTTGACCAATGGACTGTGGCAGAGGTGACACTGCGGGCCTTATAATTATAGCTTTGAAAAGGCCATGTATCTTCTCCTTGGTTAAAATTGACAAATCAAGTAATAGAAGTATGAATATTTACCACTATAAAGGTGGTAAACAAAGGACAGTAGCCCTTGCATTTGATCCATTGTCCTTGAGTAAGCTCAAGCAGTCTGTGGATAGGTCCAGTTAACAAGAACTGAGGCCTCCAGCCCACAGTCCAGTTGACTCCCAGCCAGTAGCTGACGCCAACTTGACAGCCATGTGAATAAGCCATTTTCAAAGTGCATCCTCCGTCCCCCTGTGACAATGCATGGAGCCCTATCCATATGGCAGATTCATGAGCAAAATAAATGGTTGCCAGTTGTTTTGAACCACTGAGTTGTGGAGTTATAACTGGTAACAGAAGTAACAGATAACTGAAACACTGTTACACTGGCAGCTTTCTATTATTTTGCTTTCATAACAAAATTGAGTGAAATAGCAGTGACTCATATTACATGTCTATAATCACACTATGTAGCATTTTTATCGTGAGAAATGAGCTTCCTTCTTTCTTGTTAACTTATCTAATGTATTATAGGTTGAGTTACCAACAATGCAACTCATAAGGGATAATGTTTACCAAAGCTATTTGAAGGTTTTGTTTTAATACAAGCTGCATTAATAAGCTAGATACCAAAGGGAAAATGTTGTAGATCCATTTATATGAGCTACTTAGAATAGGCAAATTCACAGAGAAAGAAAATAGAATAGTGGTAATTAGGGGCTGAAGGGAGGAGAGAGTGGGGAGTTATTATTTAATGGGCAGAAAGTCTGGGTGGAAAGTTCTGGAAATAGTGTTGATGGTTCTGCAACATTGTGAATGTACTTAATGCCACTGAACTGTACACCTAAAAATACTAAAAAATGGTAAATTTTATGTTATGTATATTTTACCACAATAAAAAAATGCTCACTTCATAAAACTTAGAAAATAAGAAAATAAAGAAAAAATGTTTCATTAGTAATTCTACAACTCAGAGAGAGTTGTTCTTAGCTCTAGACTTTCCTTCCTCAAGACGCCTTCTTGGGATAACCTCACAATACGTGGCAGGGTTATTAAGATAATTTCTATTTTCTCTTCCCTTGTTGTTCGACGATAGCGGGCTTTCTTTGTATTTTGTAAACAGGCAAAAACATAATGTCCTGTACAATATTTTCCGTTCTTCTGGCTCCCCCTACCAATAAATCCTAATCTCTCATGTCACTAAGGAGATTAAGCTAAATACCTTTGAGAGCAGCGGGAGAAAAAGGAGATTTTGCAGGTTACCCGCAGAACAGGGACAGATTTTTCACCTCACGTCTGAGGGCTGGAGTGAAAGGCTCCCCCCAGTGGCCAAACTTCAAACAGGGTGTGGCCCTAAGATTTTCAGCTTCAGCGAAGATTCTCTCCTGCGTCACTGGTGCGGAAGGAGATAGCAAAGGGACGTCTATGGACTTGAAGAATAAAAATGTCAGCAACGCTGTTGGACTGGAGATTTATCTCCTGTTCTGAGCACTGTGTAAGCCTTTTGGACTTTAGTACAAGCCTTGGAGGAAGAGGTCTAATAAAGACTAACAGGGATTTTCCTGACAGCACAGCAGATTTAGGTTTGATTTAATGATAATGTAGAAATAGGACATTTTAGTCTACTGGAGTTTGTGAACGGAAATTTAGACTCGCCATTAGCGAGTTCCCATAATTTCAACATCCTCTAAAGTAACAGGAAAATTTGTCAACGTGTTTTCTCTACTTTGTAGCCAAACCTATAGCATAAGGAATCTGTGAGAACTAATGTTCTGCCTCTTAGAGGAAAGGGGTGTGTGTGTGTGTGTGTGTGTGTGTGTGTGTGTGTGTGTGTGTGTGTGTGTGTGTGTGTGTGTGTGTGTGTGTGTGTGTGTGTACTTTTATTTAGATTCTAGACATATCGCCTTGGAGATGAACGGTTGTTGAGAGCAGACAGCCATACTGATTGGCCAGGGCTGTGCCCACAGTATACCCGTTGTTAACCATTTTTATCATCGTCCTTCCCACTTTCATGTGGCTGCTACCAATTTCTTCCATTTTCAGTTTTAAAGTTTTTATTTCATAACCTAGAGTTCCTTTGATACTTTGTAATCACTTTTTAATATGGAATGTTTAAAGGCTTCTATAAAATTGTCAGTGGATTCTTAAAGGAATTATTTATGGCCTAAGACATCATACGTTGCAATTAAGTACATGAAAGCCTTTTAATGTTGCAACGTATGATGTCTTAGGCCATAAATAATTCCTTTAAGAATCCACTGACAATTTTATAGAAGTCTTTGGGAAAATAGGATATAAGTCTTAAGAGTTTTGGCAACTTTCCAAGATACAACTATTCCCATATCAAGAATAGCTACATTCAAATGCTTTGTCATTTCAGCCAGAATGGTGATCACTTGTATACAATAAGCACGGTTCCATGACCTTGTTCGTAGATAATTCATGGGTCTGTGTTAAGTGCTTGGGAAATATCAAGATCAGTCAGTGATGGATTCTACCACTACATGTTTTTAAAGTTGGCTCTTAAATTTCATCTCCTCCAGAAATGATCTTTAATCCTTCAGTGCTAGTTATTTACTTAGTCACATTTGCTTTTTGTAGGGCTGTGAACGTGTGTATGTGCAATTTCAAAGTAAGTTGCAGACATCATGGGCCTCTTGTCTCTCATCCCTGTATGTCCATAATTCAGGACATACCACTTGAAAATAAGGGCCCCAGAAACACCCACAATAACCACAATACCATTATCACACCCAAGACAATAGCAATTCCGTATTATATGACATCTAGTTTGTATTCATATTTCTTCAATTATATCCAAATTGTTTTTTTACAGCTGTTTTTTCCTCACATCAGGATCCAAATCAAGGTTCTCATATTGCATTAAGTTATTGGGTTATGTGTCTTCAGTTTCTCTTAATCCAGCAAAGTCCTTCAACCTTTTAATTTTATTTATTTTTTGTTTAGTGACATTGACTTTTTGGAGAGACCAGGCCAGTTGTCTAGCAGATGTTCCACATTCTCTTTGGACTGACTGGTTCCTCATGATGTTATTTATTTCCCTCTCCCCTGAATTTTCTGTAACCAGCAGTTAGGTCTATGGTTTGACTGGATTCAGATTACATGTTTTTGGTAGGAACACTTCCTAAGTGTATTGGGTATTGCATCCCACCAGGCAGTGCAGTCAGGTTGCCCACGTTCGATTTGATTTCTTGGGTAAGGTGGTGACAGCCATATACCTCCTGGCAAAGATCATGTTCCCCTCTGCAATGAGCACGTACTCTGGGAGGGACACTGGGAAATGTTGGTAGATTGCCACCACCAACTCCTCCCATTCCTATTTGCAATTCCTCTACCCGCGACAAGAGGTAGAATCTAGTTCTCATCCCTTGAAGCTGGATTGGCCTTGTAACTTGGTTTGACCAATATAATGGGATAGAAGAGGTATTTCTTTACTTCTCGTCCTAGGCTTGAAGAGGCCTTGACGCTTCTTTCTGCCCTCTCGGGATTAGGCCACCAAGTAGAGGAACTCGGGGTGGACTCTGAATGATGAGGGACCACGTGAAGGGGGGAGGCCCAGCCAGCCCAGCTGGAGGCACCAGACGTGCGCGGAGCCGTCTGGATTCCTCCGCCCGGGTCGAGCCGCCCCTGCCAAACGCCACGTGCGGCACAGGCAAGCCCTGTCCAGGGAGCTCTGCTAAACTGCAGTCATGAGAAATAACAGACGGTGTTTTAAGGCACTGTGATTTTGAATGATTTGTCTTACGGGAAACAGATCTCATGTCAATGTTCTTTCATTCAATAGTTTTAGCATCATCGATGATCCTTGCCTGGATCAGCTATGTCACTGGGCTTGCCAGAGGATAGTGTAAGATCTGTTATTCTCTCTACGTTCATTAGCTGGCTTGTTTTACTGAGAGAAAGAGAGTGAGTGAGCAGGAGAGGGGAGAATGCCAGCTTTCCCTCATTGACTAGGTATAAACTAACTGTACTGTGCCTTCTAAAAATGAGGGTAAATGCTTACTCTTTCCCATTAGTTATTAGTTCCAGAATAAAAAGTTGATGGAATATCTACCTCCAAGTATGATAAATCAGGTTCTCTCCAATTCTTTTCCTCTGGTCTTCTTTAGATGTCTCTCCTCCATAGTCACATGGCACCCTATGTATAGCTCTGTCACTGAACTCCAAGTGTTCCACTGTATTCATCTGTCTATCCTGTTAACTGGACTGTAAGTTTCATTTTTTTTTTCTTTTCTGGCTGTGCCATGTGGCATGTGGGATCTTACTTCCCTGTCCGGGGATCGAACCCAGGCCCCCTGAAGTGGAAGTGGGGAGTCCTAACCACTGGACTGCCAGGGAATTCCCTGGACTGTAAGTTTCTTGAGGGCGGGAGTATTGGAGGCTCAGACTCAAATACAAAGTTCTCAGTGAAACTAGATTTCTGCTGTACTTCTACTTTCAGTTTTTTCTTCATGCATATATCTTGCATAGTTTAGACAATAATTTATAATTTTTTTATCCTGCAACTGTTTTTGTCTTGGTTATCTTGATTTATTGACCTTAGACATGATTCTGTTTCCTATTTGATAGATGAGCCCTTAGCTCACTTACATTAACCCTTCTCTTCTCCCTCCCAATTTTGGATAGTAAATATCACCATTCAGAATTCTTTTATTGGTTACATTTGAAACTTTTAATATTTTAAAACCACTATTTCTTCATCAATTTTTCAAACCTTGTATTACTACCCATTTTTTAAGATTAAGCTTATATAATGTCTGCATCCTTTTTTTAAAAAGGATTTAAGATATGGGGATATATGTATATGTATAGCTGATTCACTTTGTTATAAGGCAGAAAGTAATACACCATTGTAAAGCAATTATACTCCAATAAAGACGTGAAAAAAAGGATTTAACTTTTATTTTTAAAAAATATTTTATTTTACTGTTATATTTTTGGCCATCCCGTGCAGCTTGCGGGATCTTAGCTCCCCACCACGGATTGAACCCGGGCCCTCAGCAGTGAAAGTGCGGACTGCTAACCAGTGGATCACCAGGGAATTCCTGTCTATATCCTTTTTAACACACCTCTCTCAACACTCAAGATCTCAGATGTATCTTAATGAAACATGAGGCAAACAGAAGAACATATAAATATGTAGGCCCTGATACTCTCTAAAACTCACTTTTCTGCACTGTCCATCCTGAGGAGTTAAATGGGTCCCTGGTAGATAACACCACACAGCATCTTCCATGTTCTGAATAGTGGCACGAATTGCTGTGATTTCTCCTAGGTTTGTAAATACTGCTTTACTGTTTTTTCAGGAGCGGGGAGTTCCAGGGGCCCCACTTATCACTTGCCTCCCATAAATGCTCTCTTGAATAGTGGACCACAATGACTTTCTGATTCTCTGGTAAAGAATATTAGCTCAGGGACTTCCCTGGCGGTCCAGTGGTTAAGACTCCGTGCTTACAATGCAGGGGGCGTGGGTTCGATCCCTGGTCGGGGAACTAAGATCCCACACGCCACATGGCACATCCAAAAAAAAAAAAAAAAAAAAACCCACGAAAAACAAAGAATATTAGTTCAGAGCCAGTGTCCAATAATCCTGTGAGTATTCCCTTTCTTTATTTCATGGTAGCCTTGAGCAGCGTCAGACCCTTTGGGGAAAGCTGAAGGGAAGCTCCCAGTGCACCTGAGATGCTCCTGTAGGACCCCCCCTCAACAGTACAGAGTCTCCACTTCTGTCAAGTGGTGTGGAGTCTATGACCAGATTGTGGTCTGGAAATTGAGTGCGGTGCTCCATCATGATGGGCAGACCTCTGCTTACCAGCTTTTTGGTTATACCAACACAGCAGCCCTTACTCATGATCCTAAGGACCCTGCCACCCTTGAATCACTGGTCAAGATCTCTGCAGAAAAGACCACCCTGATTATCACGCCAGCCCTGCAGCCTAATGTGGTGACCAAGTCCACCTGGCTTGTGCGGGCTAATTGCCACTAGTTGGCTTCTGCAACCAAAAGATCGTTTCCAGCTCCAATGAAATCAAGGACCCGAAAAACACTCTGGAAATGCCTTCCTTTCATCTATCAGTGCCTTGGTTAAGGGGCTGGGTTCTGGGTCTTGTCCAGGAACTTGTGGCTTTGTGAGTGATTCTCATGTGATAAATCCACTCAAGCATTTCTCCTCCTAGATATTGGGTTCTTTCTTTCACGTCACCTTAACTGGAGTTCAGAGTGGTCAACTGTCAAGTTCAGTTTCTTCCAACCAGTAAAGCAAACAATTAAAATCACTCTTGGCTGCTCAAACCAAAATTCTAAATTCAGAATCTGTGGTGACTGAACCCATACCGATAGACTCAATCATATCTGAAATCAGTCTCTTTTCTAGGCTGATCACCGACATAATCCATTCCCACATAGTTCTCGAGATACTGCCTGATACTCAGAATCCTCCAAGCTCTCACAAACATGCGTATTTCGATAGTATGGGTCCTACTCTACTAAATTTCCTTACCTTCACATAAAAAAAGCTTGGTGAATCTGTGAATTCCACGGATACAATTTGGCAACCTGCAGGATCAAATGCTGAGCTTTGCTTTTGATTACTTTAGTACTGTGACTACAACAAATGTTTCTTTTAGCACAGTCATGGAGGACCCCTGGGTCTCCAATTAGCAGTCCTTGACGTCCTCACGCCTTCACTTTGTTGCACAGCAGCTGCAAAGTAGTTCCCCAGCGTCCTGTCCTCGCTGGACACGTCATTCCATGAGACCATAGACAACAATGTAATTAGCCGTTTCACCATCCAGTTAGATGCTATTGATGCTGCTGCGATCCTGTTTTTAATGTCCTGCCATCTTTGTGGTGCTCAAGATTGAAGGACCTGGGTGGCAGCACCTGATAAACCAAGGCTAGTCAAGGGCCCACGTGACATCTGCCACCTAATGAAGAAAAGTAGGATCTCCCCACTTTGGTTCCTATAGCAGGAAGCCAGGGCCAGTCCCAAAACCAGGTAGGCGATTTAGGTGAACATTCCTCCAAAGAACATTTGTTTGATGAGTATCTTTTCTGTTCTTCTTTTCGACAGGGAGATAGGATTTACCGGCGGGCAGGAGTAAGGAGGGGACGCCGCCACGGCACTCAGGAGCGCAGGGCCCGCCACGTGTCCAGGGCCACGACTAGGGCTGTGTTCGACCCCACAGTCTTCCGGGGTCATGAGCTGCTTTTCGGCCACCATGTTTTCAAATTCATCCGCATTAAACTTAGTATATCCCCGCTTCTTGGAGATGTGGATCTTCTGGCGGCCAGGGAACTTGAACTTGGCCCTGCGGAGGGCCTCCATCACATGCTCCTTGTTCTGCAGCTCGGTGCAGATTCACATTATGACTTGGCCAATGTGGCCCCTGGCCCCTGTGGCCTGGGGCTTCCCAAAGGCCCCGTGCATACCTGTCTGGAGCCTAGAGTGGGGACAGCACGCCAATCGTGAACGTCCACTGGAAAGGGCTGTCTTAGGGTAACCTGTACAGGCAACAGGCTGCACACACTACCGAGGAGGCTGCTGTTTGCAGCTTACCGCACACCGGGCCGCCACGGGGAAAAGAACAGAGTCGGCTGAATTGGCTGCAAATGCTGTCCTTTTTTCTTCTCTCTTTCTCTTCTTAAAGCCTTTTCTGTTATTTCATAGAGTTCCAGAGGAGACAAATTCCTGCGATCAGCTGTCAAGTTGACTGCAATTCTTACTTTAAAACGTTTACTTTAATTTTTGGAAATTAAAGTATTTAAAGATAAAGACAAAGAAAACACTAAGTATCCATATTTCCATCACACAGATTTAGCCACTGTTAATTTCTTGATATATTTGTCTTCATTCCTAATTTTCTTCTCTTTTAAAAGAAATTAAAATTGCAGGGTAGGGCTTCCCTGGTGGCGCAGTGGTTGAGAATCCGCCTGCCGATGCAGGAGACACGGGTTCGTGCCCCGGTCCGGGAGGATCCCACATGCCGCTGAGCGGCTGGGCCCGTGAGCCATGGCCGCTGAGCCTGCGCGTCCGGAGCCTGTGCTCCGCAACGGGAGAGGCCACAACAGTGAGAGGCCCGCGTACCGCAAAAAAAAAAAAAAAAAAAAAAAAAAAATTGCAGGGTAACAGGGAGAGACGCAAAAACTATACATGCTCATTCTAAAGTATTCAGACTTAGAAAAACTACAAAGACTCATTCATTCAATAAATATTTATTGAGCACCCATCAGGCACCAATACTGTTCCAGACAGTGAAGGTACAGGAGACAATAAAACAGACAAGAAAATCCCAGCTTTCATGAAATATACATGTTAGGAGGAAAAATTACAAATAAGAAAAGTAGTAAATGATATAGTATGTTGGATGATGATAAGTGCTACAGAGAAAAATAAAGCAGGGGTTGGGGTATAAGGAGAGTCAGGACGAATTGCCATTTTAAATAAGATGACCAGGGAAGGTCTCAGTGTAATCTGAAAATAAACTTAAAGGACCTGAAAGAGGTGAAGAGAGGAAAAAAAATCAAGCCAAATCTCACTACCCATAAATAACATAATGAACGTTAAGGTGAAAGTAATTGCAGATGTTTTTCTATGTATATATACAGATATCTGGATGAATGGTTATGATGAATGTACAGAAAGATACAGCTGGGAGAAATATACTGTTATAAAAAAGGAATTCACACTATAAAAGATTTCTTTTCAGGGCTTCCCTGGTGGCGCAGTGGTTGAGAATCCGCCTGCCGATGCAGGGAACACGGGTTCGAGCCCAGGTCCGGGAAGATCCCACATGCTGCAGAGCGGGTGGGCCCGTGAGCCATGGCTGCTCGCTGAGCCTGCGCGTGCGGAGCCTGTGCTTCGCAACGGGAGAGGCCACAACAGTGAGAGGCCCGCATATCACAAAAAAAAAAAAAAAAAAAAAAAAAAAGATTTCTTTTCAGTCATCAATAATCTGTTTATTAAGCACTTATTTTTGTTTCTGGAGACATACATATATACATACATTTATCTGTATCACCCAGATGTGGGTTTGGGATTGCATTAAATCTAGAATCAATTTGGTTAGAAATTATATATATATTTTAAAAATTATTTATTTATTTATGGCCTGCGGGACCTTAGTTCCTCAACTAGGGACTGAACCCAGGCCCCTGGCAGTGGAAACACGGAGTCTTATCCACTGGACCACCAGGGAAGTCCCAGAAATGATATTTTTCATAAGAGTCTTCCAACTCATGAATGGGTGGGTCCCACCACTCCATTTATTCAGGTCTTCTTTAGTTTACTGTGGTAATGTTTCATAATTTTCTATGCTGAGGTCTTATACATCTTTCAGATTTATTTGAAGGTATTTGATGCTTTCTGATGTTACTGCAATCAGTACTGTTTTTAATTTCAATTTCTAATTGTTGCTAGAATATAGAAATACAATTATTTTTATTTATTAGCCTGTATCCTGTAATCTTCTTAAATTCAGATTCTAAGTTTATTAATTTGGATTTTCTACATACACAGTCATGTCACCTGAGAATACAATTTTGTTTCTTCCTTTTTAACACTGGCTAGAATCTCCTGCACAAAACCGAAAAGGAGTGGTGACAGCAGGCACCTTGTCTTCTTCCTGATCTCTGGGGAGTTAAAGTTTTCAATAATTCACAATTAAGTATGATGTTTGTTAGAATATTTTTGTTTCTTTAGTGGATGCTCTTTATTAAATTCAGAAGCTCTCTTCAATTCCTAGTTTGAGTTAAAAAAAAATCACAAACGGGTGCTGGATTTTATTAAATGCTTTTTATGACTCTATGAAGATAACTTTTCCCCTTTATTCCTGTAAATGTGGTAAATATTAATTTTTCAATGCTCAGCTACAGTCCTTGCTTTGTGTTGCAGCATGTAGACGGAAACTTGCTGGTTTCTGTGGCGTAAATCACTTCCACCACGGCAGGTTTCAAGCTACCAATGAGGTGACTGAACAGGTGGGCAGCAGTGTGTAAAAATGGTTCTTGTGAGCCAGTATCGGCCAGCTCTGGCACACCTCTGATTTCAGTTCCCAGGGACGAAAGTGTACCACAACTTCACTAGACCAGCAGGGACAATGCGACTTCAAATTACCTATGTTATTAAGTCTCACAGACAATCTAGGAAGTAGATAAAATATGGATATAACTCCCTTAATTTTTTTCAAGCCTTTATTAAGTACCTAATAAACAGTGTCCAGCACTGTGCTAATGCAAAGGCAAACGTAACTGTTTGAAGAGCTTACAGTCTAAACAAAATTAACAGAGTGTGCTTGACACTTGGAGAAAAACCTTAAGATAGTCACAACAGCCGGGTGCTGAAGAAATCCAAAGGTTGGGTGTGGCGCAGTTTAGGAATTCTCCCCGGACGAGGTTATATGGGTCATGAGCTCGGTCTTAATGGAGCTCACGGGATTCGGACTAGCAGAGGAAAGAAGAAAGGAGGCAGGAAAGCACCCGGTACCCGCGAGAGCTCACAAAGCTGGGCGACATTTCCAGCACTGTGCGGGGGAGGTGTGCCTCCGTTTCCTACCTGTGCAGCTGCAAGTGGCTAAATGCTACTTCCCATTAGTAATCAAATACACTCATTCTGCCTTTCTGCATGTCGATGACAGTAACCTCAAAAACCAATACTTTGATAATTCAGGTCCCTATAGAGTTTTCAGACTGAGACAAAAAAATGTTCTTAAACATCCAGGGAACAGCTAGCTCACAGAGTTGCCCAAGTAGGGTTTACGTGGCGGCTCAGAAAACATCTACCCAAAATCATAACGGCCAAGGTCCAGACAGAGCCTGAACATTGTTTCCTCTTGGGTATTTATCTGCCCGTAAATAACACATGGAAGTGACCTATGCTCTACCATTCTAAAATAAGTCTAAAATTCGTAGATTCTAGAAACAGTTTTAAAACCAGACGTGTGGAAAATGGAGCTATGGCTGGAAGTGACGCGGACACTGAGGCGCGGTTCTCAGGGCGCAGGTAAGAGCTGAGTGATAAAGCAGCCACTTTTCACCAGCCCTAGACTTACACACTACTTGGCCAATGTAAGTAAAATACTTCCTCAAAACCAATTTTGGATTCACAAAAAACCTGGATTTCAGCTGTTATACAGTTATAATAATATAGTTATGTTAATTCTCCTAATGACATGATTAATAGCAATACTGTATGATTCTGAGGTGGATAAAGTAAAATGTCTCATAAGACCTCGCAAAGCACTCAGTGCTGGTGTGCCAAGTTAATCCCCAAGCCTCACACAGAAGCTACTGAAAAATAGAATTTTCATGCATACCTCCTTAATTAATAATTTTTAATGATTTCTTCAATTTAGATAATATTTTCTCCTATACAGAAGATCCCAAAATAAAGAAGCACACACAGAATATAGCCAATAGTAGGTTATATCAATTTACTTCACGGAAGAACAGCATATTTCAGGCCTACGACTTCCATTTAATATCAACAAAAACAATCTGTACAGAAAACCCAAAGGCAACCATATAGCACAATATGTAAAATGTGCAAATATACTTTAAAATGCAAGTTATTCTATAGCATTTTCAAGGCAGAACTTTATAGTAAATTAAGGAGTCTACCTCATTCTAGCTGACTTAATAATCCTTTGCATGTAGAGCCAATGCAAATGTACAAGGCACACTTAGTGTTGGTGCTCAAGCATATGACACACACCCTCAGATTATTTATTTGAAGATATTAAAATAATACAATAACATGTTTGTATTTTGTTATTTAAGGAGACATCAGCTCATTTCTAAAGCTTCATGAAACATTACACTGATAACATACGTGTGGCCAGGACGAGCTGTTCCCTGAACTTAAAAGGTAAAAGACAAGACTCTAGCTAACCTGTATTAAAAAATTTATATATATGTACACCCCCCCCACCATCACACACAAGAAACTTCCCATAATCCAAAGGGAGGCTGTTCCTTTTAACAAAGGTTCCCATTACAGTATTTCATGGCAGAATTATTTAAAAGTACACATTTATTAACCACCTGTTTTGGTCAATCTTGCTACAAGAAGACACTGAAATAGACAATTTTCTTCTTCAAGATAGAGACAATGCCTAATTTAGAGTCTTTCTCTTGAGATTGCACAGTAAAAGGTATTATTTAGTTAAATATAAAAAAGCTTGCTGCTTTTATAGAAATTATTTAAATCTACATGGAGAAAAAAGCCAACCTATCAAAAAATCAATAAGAGCCTTGGCTAGAACACAATTCAAACCTTTCAAACCCAATCATTGCTCTTTGCTGTTTTACTGCCCATCCCTGAGAGTAAATCATTTTTAATTTTTTTAATAAAGTAAATAAATTTTACATTGATAAGAATGATGCTTAAGGTTTTTTTCAAAATATGAAATAAGCCCCATTTCATTTTAGTTAAAAAAAAATGAATGCTCTTTGCAAAGACCACTATTTATAACAATTTAAAATATTTGTATCTCAATCAATTTTAATCTTCTTTTTACTTGGTAATTTCTATGTTTTTGCTATTTATGTCACTCATTTGCTTATAACCCATTACTTTATAATTTTTGTTAACAGGAGGATTTAATTGGTAATGGAGCAAAAGTACATATAAAACTTAAAAGAAGGATGAAGGGAGATCTCTATTTTCCTGCAGTAAAAGAGTTTTACTGGAAATAATCTGACTGCCATCCAAGAAAGGCAAAAATACCTGTGAAAGAGAGAACACACATGGTAAGCGTCCTCCTTGTTCTCTTTGGTCTAGCCTTCTTGGCCAAAATCTTCTGTAAACTTCTTTAATTTCAACAGGTCGTGTTCATTGACTGTGGGCTTTGTGCTAGATAGTGACCGTAACATATCCGACTGTCAGGAAAAAGAAGGGGGGGAGTATTAGTAATAGATTTAACGGAATGAAAGACATTTCATTATCAACATTCCTAACTTTTGCCTAAGGTTAAATCTGAAAATCTGTATCGTGCCATATCATCATACTGATGAGAAACTCTCTTGTTTTCCTGAAGGACATCTCTGACCAAGTTATTCCTTTGCTTATAAACTTTCAGTTGCTTGCCTTGTCCCGAGCACAACTTTCAAAGGCTCCTCAGCATCCTAAGGAAGTACAGTCCTCTTAGCCTGATGATCAAGGCCTCCAGAATTAAGTCCCCGATTGCTTTTCTGGTCGTATCTGTTTATTCTTAAACAAGAGAGCAGTTGTCCAAGTGCAACTCAAAAGGAATACAGTCATTCACTTATACTTATGTGAAATAGAATAATACCATTTAATCAAAATCAACTAATCAAAAATTTTAACTGTTAGTTAAAAGTACAATCAAAATGGTAAGAAAATATACAAATATCAAGGATTCATTAAAATATTAACTTCCAGGCCATGTCTCCTGTAAAACAGTATGGAAAACAGTCAAAAGAACCAAAACTTTAAAAAATAAACCAAGGATTGCAATAAAAAAGGATATCTGAATAATTTCTCAGATAAGCATTGTGGTTGATTAATACATAAATATATCTATGTTTACAGATATATTTCTCTATATATATATGCATACAAACTTATATACATATATGTACATATTTGTCTATATATCTAGGTCTACCTATCATGTGAAAGTTTCCCCTTTGAAAGTTACTGTTAATTTTGACATATAGATTGGAAAATCTATAACTAAAGCAGAAGATTTTTAAAAATGACTGTTCATCAATAAGAAAACATAAACATAATAAATGTACCTTTTCAATCACAGTAAGTTCCCTAAAATTAATATGGCTTACAAAATAATAAAGTCTTATGAATTATTTTATTTCTTCCAATAGAAACTACAAAAAGGTAATTTTTATGAATATTTAAATTCCTCAAATATAAACAGAAATGTAATTTTTTATAATAAAAATTTTGTTTTCAGAACTTTTTAAAAGAGTAGTGCATTATTTTAAACTTTCTATGAAGCTTTGAGAAGTAAAACAGAAAAATACTATTATGAATACTATGATTCATGCATTAGCGTTTCTGAATATTTTACAAAATCTGAGATGCAGGGAAAAATATTTTAACCAATCCCACCATTTTGGTGATAATATCCCAGCTATCAGACCTATAATGTCAGAAACGTGTATGTTTTTAAAAATAGCTTATTCACTTAAAATTTCCTCAAAGCCCAAGAAAACTTTTTAAAGATAATTATTTTTTAAATTTTACATTCAACTAATCTTTAAAACTTTTTAAGTAGTTAGTATTAACTTTTTTGAACTAATTTTACAAAACTGAAAATTTTATCTGACAGATTATAAAATATAATTTTTTTTTTGGCCGCACGGGGCAGCATGCGGGAGGTTTAGTTCCCCAACCAGGACTCGAACCCGTGCCCCCTTCACTGGAAGCATGGAGTCTTAACCACTGGACTGTCAGGGAAGTCCCCATAAAATATAACGTTTTAAAATTTTTCTTAAAAGCAAACAAAATGTCAAACCATGCAAACAACTGGCTCCAAAAGTTTATCCCCAGGGACATCCATCCACGTCATCTCAATGGCACCAGGATCACCTGGAGAACAAGGCGTTAGCAGATCATCTACTATGTTGTTAGGATCAGCTTGTGAAGGTCCGCGAACCTGGAATAAACAGCACAACAACAGAACAAATTAAAAAAACATTAAGATTTAGATCATTATTAGGAAATCTGAAAATGTACTATTATTTTATGTTTTGTTAAAATGCTTACTTCTGAAAATAAACAGAAAGGTATACAACAAAAAGTGCAATTAGCTCTGGGGTGATGGGATAGATTTTGCTTGATTTTAATTTTTTTCTTGGATGATTTTCTATATTTGGAATTTCCTACAATAAATTACTTAGATGATCATAGGGAGAAAATAAGTTAAAATAAAGTAAAGAAACAATTACCTGTAGCTAAAATTTTCTTTTTCTTTTTTCCTAATGATTATTAAGTGGTCATAATCCTCGAGTCCAAAAATAGACTTACTTAACACACTGCTATATTTAAAATAGATAACCAACAAGGGCCTACTGTATAACACAGGGAACTCTGCTCAATACTCTGTAATAACCTAAATGGGAAAAGAATTTGAAAAATAATAGATACATGTATAACAATCACTTAGCTGTATGAAACTACCACAGCAATGTTAATCAACTATACTCCAATATTAAAAAAAAAAAAAAAAAAAAAAAGACCTACTTAAAAATTCCTTTAAGTTACTCTGTTTTCCATGGCTGAAAAATTTCTGTGATCTTTGGAAGGTTTATTATTTTGAAATTACTGAATCTTTCTGTCTTTCCCCACAAAAACTCCTTCTTCAAATATAAGTACAAAATTAAATGCTAAATGTAATTTCAGTGCTATCTTACAATTCATAACTGATTTAAAAGAAAAAGTTTTAATAACATCCAGAAAAAGAATCTTTGTGACATAGAGTCACGTATAATATTTAGAAAGCAACACACTTGTATCAAACCAGGGACTGCTTTCATACTTAATAGTTGTTTTACAATGATCAATCTTAAATACTGTCTCAGGATTGCGGCAGGGGTAGAGAAATAAATATTTTCACTTTACTATGTGTATTTAATTGTCTGTCTTTGCTCACAACAATTTCAGTGGTAGGGATTTTTTGTGTTTTTTAACTATTGTACTCTGACTTACCTCTGGGCCCAGATTAGTACTTAAACATTTAATAAATAAAATACACAGGCAAACTTGTTCTTGCTAATTGAAAAATGGAGTAGAAGATGGAGCCACAGGAAGATCTCCTATAGCTGGTGACACAAGAGGCCTGGTGTTAAAGGAGATTTGCCTGGGGATTCCCCAGCGGTCCAGTAGTTAGGACTCGCTGCTCTCACTGCCGGGATCAACCCCTGGTCTGGGAACTAAGATCCTGCAAGCTGTGCAGCACAGCCAAAAAACAAAAAGAGAAAGAAAGAAAGAAAAACAAAATTTGGCTGCTTCACCTTTATCCTCCTAACAAGGGCCTGGCTTTAGGGTCATAGAAGCCATCCCTAGTAGTTATACAGAGAACTGAATGGAAAGTTCTGAGTACGGAAGGACTGAGTTCCTTCTAAATGGCCAAGAGAATTTAAGAAAAAACACAATGGTTGTGGCATAAACTTGATTCTGAGCTGACCACATCTCTCTCAGTAATGAAACGGCTGAAGAAGAGATGAGTAATATTTACTGGGCTATTCAGGTACCACGACAGCTGTTTTATGAATATTCCTTCATTTCATGTTCATAAGAGCATTTCAAAGTAGTATTATCATCCTTACTTAAGGGATGATAAAAAATAAGACTTAAAAAGGTAATGCAATTTGGTCAAGGAGATAAAACAAGTAAATTGTAGAGTCAGGCTTCAAATTCAGGTTTTAATTCAAGCTCGTTTTTTAAATAAAATTATTTTACTGTGGCACATAACAGACATATATGTGTATCAGAGTCATGACATATTAGTTTGTCATATACCGATGGATTAGGTTTGCTAACAGTGTTTCAGATTTTCATATCTACGTTCATGAGCATACTGGAGACTGCTGTCCTCAGCGAGAGAGCTGGCCCAAATTACCTAGTCTACTGTTACTTAAATTGAATATCCCAAGACCATAGTCTTTTCACAAAATTCTCTCTCAAACCATATACACTCAAGTCATTCATGCAGACCAAACAGTGCACGGGAGGAGCAGGAGAGAATGGCTGAGGCTTCTGAAGTACACCTTACCTAGAGAAAAATCACACCTTCAATCCTCTCTAGCTGTACCTTGGCAAACTGTGTTAAAAACATCCAAGTCCCAGTTTAATCATGTTAGTCTAGGACAAACCATCAACAGGTGGCTATATGTACCTTTTGTAGAGCTTCTGTGAGGACCAAATAAAATAGGAAGATGATGGAGCAAACACGGTGCTGGGCACGTGAATATTTCAACAGTATTAGCTATTATTATTTTTACTTTATTAATGAGGTGTAAACGTACCAGATTCTGCTCGAGGATATTCTAGTTACATCAGAGACAATCACAGATTTAAGTTTCTATATTTACATCAAAATAATAAATACTTCAAAAATCACTGCATACAAAGTTTTAAAACACTTTGGGAGAACTTATTTTCAATGGAAAATATGGAAACATAAAAAAATGGAAACATCATCTTTTATGTAAGTCTACTTATTTATTATACAAAACTGAAATCTTCCTAAAATTCTTCAAAGGAAAGTCAATCATGGTCTCAAAACTTGATTTTAAAAATATATGGAAAGAGGGATAAAAGTTCCTTACCTTTTTAAAATGAGTAGCTGACTGTACTTTCCTAACTGGCTGCATAAGTGCATCACGTACAATGATACTTATGTCTGCCCCTGAATAGCCTTCAGTTTTCTTCCCAAGTTCCCGGACATCTGCTTCTGTTAGACTGTTCTGAGTGGTCCCCAAGTGCAGTTTAAACATTGCTGCTCGGGCATGGGCCTCAGGCAAAGGAATATAAATTCGTTTCTCAAATCTTAAAATTAAAAAAAAAAATTACAACAAGAATATTACAATATAATAATATTTAATTTCTGATAAAAATTAGTTTTTCAAGAAGAAACAAGATATTTAGATATTCTCATTTATACAAAGTTAAGCTGAATAAATTAAATGGGCCCATATCCATCAGAGTTAAACAGATACATATTTAGGTTAATAAAGGGAAAATATCCAGAACACATTAACAAAAAACAAATAAAACCAAAATAGCCAGTGAACCAGTCTGGAGTGTTTAGTTTTTCTCACATGATTTTTGAATTATCTTGGCCAGAGTGTTTACATGTCTGGAATTCATGACACAACGCGTCCTACAGGATTACAATTTCCTGTAGAATGACACTCTGAACTCCTGATCATGGGATTAATATGATTAAAAGTGGGAAATGAGAGACGACAAAAGAATTACCTAAATTCTGAAGAGTAAAATTACTCAAAATCTTATAATTTTGCTTGCCTTCTTACAATTTCAGCATTTGGAGATAAGGAGGAAGCAATGAGGGACAATTTAAATGGGTCTGTGAAGACATTTTCTTCTCCAAGTAATTATTCTCTGTGGCAATAAGAGGAATTTTAAAAGTTTCCACCATCTCTAGAGATGGGTTTAGAATTAGGCCATTTTTCAAAAATAACCAGCACATTTCCTTTCTTGATACCGGATGGTAATCTAACATTCTGGCAAACCATCAAGTGAATGGGGTAAAAGCAGCAAAAACTGAAGTGTTCATTTTTACCATGCACAATTAAATCAATGGGATAGGGAACTGTGAAGCAGTGAAAAGTAAGGAGTCTGTATGCCTTTCCTGTAGCTCAAGTTTCACACTCAGTTAAAAAATTATAGACAGAATTTTTTAACTGAAACTGTATCTTTCTTAGCATATTTAACTTGCAGAATTGTCATTTTGCTAAAATTTTATATTTAGCAAAATGGAAAAACCTTCCATGGAAGGTTTTTCCATTGAAATATCAAACTACATATGTAAATTTCTGAAGCATCAGTGCACCTACTAAGCTTAATTAGAACTAAAGCAAGCATTGGGTAATATACTTTCCGATGTGAAAGATTCCAGTAGGTGTAAATCTTGGATCTTGAACACAGCAGGCAAACAAACAAATGCCTGCCTCTCTTCCCCAAGGCAGGGGTCAATAGGGTTCGAGCACATTAAAAAACATTCTGAAGTTATCAGAATGCCTCCTCAACTAGACAGAATGGGAATTAATATTCACTTATTATACTGTAATTAGAAATAAGATATTTACTGTATCATCATACCTTCGCCGAATGGCAGAGTCCAGAACCCAGGGTATATTTGTAGCTCCCAGAACCAAAATTCCGTCGTTGTCCACACCAACCCCTGCATCAAAACAGGTGATGTTTTAAATAATTTGTCATGTCAAGTGTTCTTTGAACATCATCTGTATGTTCTCTTATGAACGTGGTACTTTAACGTTAAAATGCCTCATCTTGAGACTTTCTCTCTGAAAAAAAATGTATTTAACCACATTTCTTACTACTAGAATATGATGCAAATATTCCCTAGAATCTCCTAAACTGTGGGAAAATACTATTCTTTTCAAAATATTTCTTGAAAGATTTAATTTGAAGTTTACATATTCCTTTTATTGATATTGTTTCCGGCATGTCGTAAGTGAATATATTAATCTCTTCACTATTTACACCAACGAGACGATTACAACTGGGTAAAAATTATGTGTGCATGTGGACCAGAGTGAGACGTGGCGTGAGACCTGGCCCCTAAGAATGGAGAAATTCTGCCTGAAATTTCTTCCATTACTATCATAATAATGGTTATACAGTAAACAGAAACTATTTTAAAAAATCAGTAACACTACCTTGCATTTGAACTAGGAACTCTGTCTTAATTCTACGTGCAGCTTCACTTTCATTTTCACTTCTTGAACCACACAGAGAATCAATTTCATCAATGAAGATAATGGAAGGTTTATTCTCTCTGGCAAGTTGGAATAAGTACTTAACTTGCCTAAAAATAAATAAAGGTTTCAATTTCTAAAAAAAAATAGTAAATGACACATGACAATGAAAAAACTAAAACAAAACTATACACCCATATTATAGGAACTCTACAGATTAAAAACTCTCATCACGTTTTGATCTCTAAAATAAGATTACTACGTTTGGATAATTCATTTTACGATTTACTAGACCATACACATATCATATATGCTATCTTCTCCCTACGAAATAAATTCCAAACTAGGCACTAATCTAACAGAAATGAATACCACCTGTATTTATAACAGCACTTTTTTTGAATGTCTATTAATGATATAAGAAACCTATTACTTTATAGACTGAAATGCTGACTAGCAGGCAAAGAAAAACTTAAAAAAAAAAATCAATTTACTACTTACTTTTCACTTTCACCTAGCCACTTAGAAACAAGGTCAGAGGAAGATATTGAGAAAAATGTTGAGTTGTTTGCTTCTGTTGCTACAGCTTTGGCTAAATAGGATTTTCCTGTTCCAGGTGGCCCAAATAACAGAATTCCCCTCCAAGGTGTTCTCTTGCCTAAAATTTGCATTAGAAAAATAACATGAGACTTGCAAGACTGTTGACTTCAGTTACCAGAGACATCATCCACAGTGAAGAATACCGTGAAGAGGTTTCCACTCTAAAGCTAGCCGTAGAATAAAACAAAATTTAAATAAATCAATCTAAGGTAAGTATGTCCTAAGTGTACTTTCCTTTTTCTAGAGACCACTCTGGCAAAACTGTGTTTATATAGCTATTACCCTTCTAAGAGGAAGTTCATTTGCTTGCTCACTCATTCAACCACTACATATTGAAACCACGACATGTAGGCAGAGAACTATGAATACAAGGGTCTCTGCTTCCAAGGCCTTCCGGTCTATTAGAGAGAAAAGAATTCAGTTAAAAGGTACTTCCTGATCATCTACTATGTGCCCTGCTCAACATCAGAATATTGTAGGAGAAACTATACTCACAGGGGAAGGGCAGCTGGAAATATGTATTTTAAAATATTTATGACCTTTGGAGGAGTGAAACTAACACAGTTTGGATGACTCGTGAAGTTCTACTCAATTCCTGATTCCACAAGGAAGCACAGGTTACTTCAGGTGGCAGGTTCCCATTCCAGTGCTTGGGTAATGATAAGGGGACTCAACCTTAAATACTAGTTTTGCCAAGATATGATAGCAAGTGAACAATTCTTTGTATCTCAATTCTGCTAATGAGAAATTATAATGCTGCCTTAAATAAACCAGGCTGGGTTACAAGTGGCAATAAAATATCAAATACACATTAAAAAAAACTACTAGGTGTAAACTGTGGGTGGACACACGGTGTCTGTAAAAGAATGATATATACAGATGACTGATGGCAAAACTAAATATCATGTTTATTGTTATGAAAGCCTCAACTTTTACTTGAATTCTATCTGCCTATTTTAAATGTCTGCAATTATAAATCAGTGTGCCCTTAAGTGTGGTACATATACCATTGGTGGCAATGAGATGCTTTTAGGTGGTATACAAATACTTTTCGATTAAGTAATTTTTAAAATGCATTCTATAAAAACACTACTTTTTCCAATTATAGAGCTACAAAGAAGTCTTCTAAAATAAAGTTACTAAGTAAAAACAAGTGAGCAAAACAATCTATGGCATTAGAAGTCAAATATGGGCAAAACAATCTATGGTATTAGAAGTCAAAAGAGTGATTACCTCCGGGGAGGAAAGAGGCAGAGAGGGATTTCTAGGCTACCAGCAGTACTTTTTTATCTGGGTGATGATTATACAGGTGTACTCTGATAATTTATGAAGCTGAACACTTATGGGTTCCTGCATGTCTTTGTATATTATGTTACAGTTTAATAAAAAGTCTGCTCTAAAAGTGAGTGATTTAAAGAAAAATATTTAAAAAATAATGGTACACGTATATGGAAAAATTCATGAAGATGATACATATAGGACTCACGTTTGGGAAACACTGGTATAAGTAACACAACATAAAATGAGTTCAACCGTATTTTTGTACCTTTATAGGATTATGATGTCAACTTTTACACTGTTAGTTTCATATTCCTGAAGTGAGGCTGTGAGTCGTACCTCGAAGCTAGGTGGACAATGGGTGGCCCACGGGCTCTTGCTCTTCATCACTGCTCTATACGACATCACTGTCTGGACCTGTTCAGTTTGAGGCCAATATCACAGATTTGCTCTCTACATAAACCAGCTTGTTTTCAAAAGGAAAAACCTCTGTTTCACTGTTAGACTGTGGGTATAGCCATATCACAAACACAGGCTATCAGTCACAAAAAGGACAACGTGAAGGAACGGTTCAGCACAGACAAACCACCTACTGCTGGAGCTGTAACTTCAATTGTACCCAGATGGTGGGTTAGCAATATTCTCCTTGCAGTGATAAAGAGCTACTAGAGGATACGCGCTTCATGTGAAACTGTTAAATAATTTTAACTCCTCTGTTTAAGAAATGGAAATACTGGGGCTTCCCTGGTGGCGCAATGGTTGGGAGTCCGCCTGCCAATGCAGGGGACACGGGTTCGTGCCCCGATCCGGGAGGATCCCACGTGCCGTGGAACGGCTGGGCCCGTGAGCCATGGCCGCTGAGCCTGCACGTCTGGAGCCTGTGCTCCGCAACGGGAGAGGCCACAGCAGTGAGAGGCCCGCGTACCGCAAAAAAAAAAAAAAAAAAAAAAAAGAAATGGAAATACTCTTATAAGACTAGTACATGTCCACTGCAAAAAAATTCAGATGAAAGTCAAAGAAGAAAGTAAAATTCACCCATAATCTCATCTCCTAGACATACATTAACATTTTTATGTCAATCTTTCTACACCTATTTCTCAGCACACACATTTATTTAACAATGTGGAATCATACTATACATACTATGTAACTTGCTTTTTGACCTTCACAATATAGGTGGACATTCTTCTGTGTCAATTATAACATAGATCGAAATTTAATGTAGATGGTATCCTATATTCTAATGAGTGCACAGTATTCTACTGTATGTCCATGATTTACCCTATGCCCTCCTGCTTGACATTTAGGTTTTTCTGCAATAAATATATTACAAATATGTATATGCATATGAAATAAGTATCTGTGTAAAGGTATATAAGGCAGTGGCCTTACAACAGAATTAAGGTAATAACTCGTGATATAATGACAAGAATTCACAATACTTTACTTCAGTCATCAACACATTTAAAAAAAAAAATCATCAAAAATAATTATTTAAAAGTCATCTCACCCGTAAAGAGATGAGGAAATTTAATAGGCAATATCACAGCCTCTTTCAGTGCTTCTTTGGCTCCTTCGAGACCGGCAACATCACTCCATTTCACATTTGGTCGCTCTATAACAATGGCGCCTACAAAAAATTAGGTCATCTTTAAAGAGGACTATTCCATCAAATTTAGAAGACAACATGAAATAATGATGAAATACAGAAATGCATTATACTTTGTCTGGAAAAGTTCTATGTATTAAAAACATTTCTGGGGCTTCCCCGGTGGCACAGTGGTTGAGAGTCCGCCTGCCGATGCAGGGGACATGGGTTCGTGCCCCGGTCTGGGAGGATCCCACATGCCACAGAGCGGCTGGGCCCGTGAGCCATGGCCGCTGAGCCTGCACGTCCGGAGCCTGTGCTCCGCAACGGGAGAGGCCGCAACGGTGAGAGACCCGCGTACTGAAACAAACAAACAAAGAAACATTTCTGAAAGTATGTGATGAGGACGAAGTTGTTAGGGAGTCGTGAGGGGGAGACAGGACCTGGGGTGGGGAGCCAGATAACCTGGGGTAAAGTCACTTAACTTTCATGGTGAAATAAAAACAATACCATCTGCCCAAACTACTTAGACAGGTTAGTGTAAAGATCAAATGATGTAATGAATATTAGAGTGCTAGGAAAAGCACAAAACGTTACAAAAAGTAGTTGTAATGTTTGAGTACGTTGACTCTGGAATATCTCCTATTTTCTCCTTTTAACCAAAAGAAACGGTGATCTAATGCTCTCCTTAACTACAGAAAGAAAATATACTTAACGACTTTAACTGAAGATAGACAGGCAGATGGATGGATGGACAGGCAGAGGGAGAGCGGAAGGGGGGCGCGTGGAAGGGACAGGGATGACGGAGAGGAGAAGGTGTACTCTTACAGACTTGCAATACTTTCCCAAGATTTGCCATATGTTCTATTCGGCTTCTAAATAGACCTATTTACAATTTTTGTACATTAACAACGTCATTCAAATGATTTAGTTTTTGGACACAATATATTCAAAAGCCATAGCAAACTGCTGCAGTAAGGAGAAGTAAAAATCAGTAAGGGTCCACAAAAGATTTATCTTACTATAGAGCGTGCTGGCAAAACTTTCTAGATCTTTTATCAAAATCTTTCCCAATTTTCAGTATATAGAAATTGCTCAACTACAAACTACCCTGTTCAAAGGTGATGTGTAATTGTTTTAAGTATAATATCACCACTCACACAATCTACTGATTACCTATGTATGATATTAGTTTTACGGGTATTTTTTCTTGTTTTGAAAGATCATCTGTTATTCTAAGAACGCTATACTCTGCAACTTACTTCCCTAAATTATGAAAATCTTTAACTATACATTAAACTGAAATGAGGGATTTCCCTGGTGGTGCAGTGGTTAAGAATCCGCCTGCCAATGCAGGGGACATGGGTTTGAGCCCTGGTCCGGAAAGATCCCACATGCCGCAGAGCAACTAAGCCCGTGTGCCACAAACTACTGAGCCTGTGCTCTAGAGCCCACCAGCCACAACTATGAGACCACGAGCCACAACTACTGAGCCCACACACCTAGAGCCCATGCTCTGGAACAAAAGAAGCCACCGCAATGAGAAGCCCACGCACAGCAAGGAAGAGTAGCCCCCGCTTGCCACAACTAGAGAAAGCCCACGTGCAGCAACAAAGACCCAACACAGACGAAAATAAATAAGTTTATGAAAAAAAAAAAATGAAATGAAACCATAAACACTTTTAGCATTCTAAAAGTTCAGACTAAGTATAAATTAAGAAAAAAAAGCCAATTCAGTTTTTCTTTTCTATGTTCCATACAGATTAGTAACCCTAAATGAGAAAAATATTACATCATCTGATAGGATTTTGTGTCAGTTAAACAAAAGTAAATTTATATATAAGCACTATCTGGTCAACTAAAATTTTTTGTTATGAATTTTCTAAATGTGTCATAATTTATCTTCACATTTAACTAATACTTTTCTCTTTAAAAGTTTAAGCTAGGTGACTTTGGAATGTTCAGTGATAAAAGACTATTTAGACAAAAGTAGTATCAATTATTAGACATTGATTAATGATTTTTAAAATTAAAAGAGAGGGATTATTAGAAAATAAAAGCCAAATAATTTGATAATTGCCAATTGTATAAACTCATCCCTTTTTTTTTTTTTTTTTTTTTTTTTTTTTGCGGTACGCGGGCCTCTCGCTGCTGTGGCCTCTCTCGTTGCGGAGCACAGGCTCCGGATGCGCAGGCTCAGCGGCCGTGGCTCACGGGCCCAGCCGGTCCGCAGCATGTGGGATCCTCCCGGACCGGGGCACGAACCCGTGTCTGCTGCATCGGCAGGTGGACTCTCAACCACTGCGCCACCAGGGAAGCCTCTCCATTTTTTCATTATACTATTTATTATACTAATATGTTATTTAACCTCAAAGTCACTGAATATCAAAATTAAATTAACAGAAAATTCAAACCATGAACTTTAATTTTAATAATAAAATATTACACTTAATGTGATAACCTAAAACAGAAGTAAAAATATTTGGAAAATTGTTTCAGGAAAAATGAGGAAAGATTCAAAAAAGGATATTATATGATGAAATCCATCAGCAACATGAAACTAAAAGATGGAGAAAAAGGACTCTCAGATACGAAAGGCTAGGACTCCTTCATATTCTATTTCATCCTGAAATTCCAAATAAATTTCCTCACTTAAATGTTTTAAGCATCTGTATTTTTATACATCCCTGGGCCTTATCATCACTCATAGGAAATGAAAAAAAAATTCCTTATTAAAAATTGTATCTTTTTCAAAATAAAAGATACAATCCAATTTTTACTTCAGTGGGGCAAAGCCAGAGAGAGGAGGAACAAAACCAAAAGAAGAGAGAGAAAAAAGCTTTTTGCCTTACAAGTACAATACAGCCACTTGGCATGGACCACTGGGTTGCCCACAAACTCCTTACTGAGGATGAAGCATGACCACAGTGCTCGAGGCAGTGGAAACTCAGTTCCTGCCCTTGGACTACACCCACCACTGGCGTGTAAAAATACGCTCGTTAACTGTAGTGCTTTCAAAATACTATCCTTAGAGTATTACCCTATACATCCCAGAGGGGTCAGTAAGACAGAAATATTACCAAAATGGAGATCAGAATATCAAGATTAAAGATCTGGCCAAGCTAGGTAAGGTCACCAATCACTAACTAAGGCTGAGCCTATATAATGGATATCTTTCCCAGATACGTGTTCTATTCAGCAAGATTCAAATGAATAAAATACATGTTACCAATGACTGAGCATAAAATTCAACTTGAAAAATCATTAGATAACAAATCAAAGAACAATCAAGTCTCAGTAACTAAAGAAGACAGCAATTAAATAGATGCCTTTTTAGATACACAGAGCTACTATTTATTGAGTCCCTAGTCCTGTCAGATATAATATTAGGCAGTTTTTACATTGTCATTAACCTTTTAATTGCCCTGAAAGTATTCTTAACTTCCATCTTAGAGTTGGGTCTTAGACTCTGAGAGGTTAGGGAACGTGCCCAAGACGAGACAGGTTTAAGCAGCAGATCCCAGAGTGGAACCCAGATGTGAACGGAGCTGCAACCTATGCCCTCTGGATCATGCCACTTCACTACAGTAGCAGAGAAAGGGCTTTTATAGGTGTGCAAGGTAAAAAACTGAAAGCGGAAAGAGGGAAACGTAAATGGGAATGCTGAAATAGGATAAAAAAGCAGATTAGGAAGAGCAGGTAGGAAACATGAAATAAATAACATCAATGAATAAGCTACAGCAACAGCCATAAAAGCCAAGTGTGAGTCCTAATGCATTCTGTTCCTCTGACAGGAAATTTCAATACCATCAGATTTTACAGTAAGCTAATAGTATAACTGATACCCTCTCTAAAAGGGGGCAAATAAGACAAAATAAAAGAGAGCAAGCTTTTTAAGGCAGATATAAAATGAAACAATATTTTTACTGCATGGAAAAAAACTAACCCATTAGAGACCCTATAGAGCAAATCTTATAAAAATGGTCTCAACAAAGCCAGCATGTGACCACTGGGAACCAAAGCCAGTTCTTGAACCTCATTTAAATACAGGTGGGAAAAAAACCCAATTCAAATAGACAATTCACTATGAGTTTTTAAAAAATAAAATAGTAAATTTAAAAATGAAATCTAAAGCAACCTTGAAGTTGACTCTGTAGTTTCTTTTTTTCAGGATCATCAGATTCTCCTTCCCCATCACTGTCATTCCTAATAAAAAGAATTTAATATATTCAAATGATCACTCATTGCTATCAAAGTAAGGCAAAAAATAAAGGAAAAGATTAACCTGAAATATCCATAATTTAAGTGGCAAAATAAGACATTCACATTAAAAGTTAAGATTATTTTATTACTTTTCAGAATATACTAAACAAAATGGTAAGCAGGCATATTACCCATCAAAATGGAATCATGAACAGGAAATGGACAAAAAGACCAGAATGAAGTCAGGAACTAGCTCCAAATTCCCACAACATACCTATTTATGTACTGATATTAATTCATAAATGCATGACCCACACCTCATTCCACAAAAGATTTAAGATGAATTACAGGAGTGTTGTAAACAATTAACAATATAAAAAAATCAGGATCAGGCAAACTATATATTAGAACAAGGAGCCATAACTAGGAGGAAAAAAAAAACCCCAAAATATCAACTATTTAAGGTACAAAGGTGCATAACCCTTAGCCTAGAGGTTCCAAAGGATGGATGACGCTTTTGATGAAAATGAACCGACCCCAAAGAACAAGGAGATCAATGCACACATTTCTTATCTAGGGATTTATTCTGAGGAAACAATTTTAAATGAGTTCAAGGACTGGACAACAAGGATAATCATGCCCATACTGTTTGCAATAGGGAAAAAATTAGAAATAATGTAGATTCAATTATAAGGACTAGCATGTGACAGAATACACTGCAATCTTCAAAGCAAAAAATATGGCATTACATTATTTTTCACATATAAGACATAAAGGGGAATAAAAAGATTGACAGGTTTTATCTCAGAATGAGCCTGCTTGGTTATCACAGGATGGTGGGGTTATTTCTGGGTAAGGTGGAGACTGCAAACTGAATCACCTTGACATTCACTCCAACCTTCTACTGCGCTTTCTCGTACAGTAAAGACTGTACTTGTTATAAAACTGCCCTTCCCAGGCTCCCCTGCAGCTGAGGCTCCACAGGAGACCAAAGCCCTCCCGGAAGGCAGAAGCACGCAACTGAGGTAGGGCTGCATGCGAGGAGACGCCTGTAGGTGACAGCGCTGCTTTGTGAGGGCGCTGCTTTGCGAGGGCGCTGCTTTGCGAGGGCGCTGTGCCCACTCCCCGGCACCGGAATGCTGGGCAAGGGAGCTGGCGGCATTGTGGGATCCCCACTGGAACTACCCTGGTGGAGGGGCGTTTCTCCCAGCCATACGGAACCCAAACTTGCCTCCCTGGCCCTCGAATTCTGTAAGGGAATGCACTACAGGGATCCCTGCTTTCCCAAAGTTTGCTTTATGCTACTTTGCTTTTACAAAAGACCTACATTAGTACCTGTTTTCAGTAACTGAAAGACATCCAATGACGATTATCGCTTTTATGAAGAAAGGCAAAAAACGAAAATAGCATTTAGTGTTTGTTTTGCAGTGAGCTCTTATGAGGCAGCACGCACCCTGAGCAGTGAGGGGGGCCCCGCCAAGAGCCTTCCGAGAACCACACTCCACCTCAGCACCAAGCCGCCACAGCTCTGAGCTGTGTCTCTGAGCGTGTGTGCTTTATCTCCATTTATTTTTGTGCATCCATTAGCAAGAGGTAATTGCTTCTTTGCTTTACCTCATTTCAGCTTAAAGTGGGTCCCGCCATCCAACACAGAACTAGCATCCCCCTGCTAGGCAGACATCTTAGGAGGGACACCACACGGTCTCCAAGCAAGACCAAGTGAGGCTCAACTCCCAGGGGAGAGGACGTTTCTGCTGGCCAGGTGGTCTCAGTGAGATCTGGGGGTCCAGGTACTTGAGGTCAACTGATCCTTCCCGACAGTTTTCATTTCATTTTCATTTGGAGTCCCAGTCTTACAATACATGCCCCAACTTTCACATAAGACACCCAATGAGGTTTAACTGATTTTGAAATCCAATAAGCTATGAGATCAGCTGGGGTCTAATTTTTGTCATGCCAATGCTAGAGCTATAAGATAAAATATTCTTAGGGTATCAGAGGAACTCCGTGGTTCCCCGACCATGTCTTGAACAGAGAATATAAAACCTTGAGCTTCTAAGTGTTTTCAAACTCTCCCATGTAGTTTGAAGCCGGCTGTCAACTCTAGTTCTTAAAATGGCCTTTTGTAGTAGCCCCAAAGCCCCCAAAGCACTGCCTTCAGGGCTCTCCATGCCTGGTGACCACAGGGATTATCTAAGTAACTTGTACCACTGCTTACCATGAACTGTAAGTGTGACATCCTACAATGCTAACCAGAATTTCCTGCCTTCATATGCAACGAGGCCAGATAACCCCACCCCAGAGTCTTGTCTTCTCAGAGTATGTTGTCACTGGAACCACTTCTGGCACCGATTAATAGAATGCTCAGAGGATCAGGGAGAATATGTTCCCACAGCTCAGCACGGAGCCTGACACGCACATTTTAGGTGCTGAATATATAAATTCTGCATCTGTAAGTGATATATCCCCCCATCTAGGAAGATATTTCAAAAATGAGTTTTGTTGTTTATAAATTACGCTGTGTCGCTTTCTTTACTATGATAAAGTAAAGCAAATCTGATGCAAATCTACATCAAAAAACATATATATCCAAAACTTGTTTTACATTACCAGAGTTGTTTCTCATTTTGTCTGTGTGCTTAGTACGAAGTCAATACTAGTAGTCAAAGATTCAATTCACAGATTATTCCTACAATTTTAAACTTCATTACATAATGGACAGAGGGTAAAGAATTGAGTAGCATTCCTACCAAATGTTTGTTCTACGACTACCAAGCAGTCAAGGAGAGCAATTTGAGGTATATCACCCCCAAAGCTTGGTAAACTAGGGGTCCACAAACTTTTTCTGTAAAGGACAAGACAGTAAATATTTTAGATTTTGTAGGCCATACGGTCTCTTGTCACAACTACTCAGCTTTGCTGGTACAGCACAAAACAGCCACAGACAACAGGTAAGTGAAGGCATGAAGCCGTGTTCCAATAGAAATTTAGGTACGAAAGCAGAGGCAGCAGGTCAGACTTGGCCTGTGAGTCACGGTTTGCCAACACCTAGTTTAAACAAAAGAAATTTACTTCACAAATTAAATTAAATTTTACCCTGTAATTCCATACAACACAATCTCACTCTAAAATACATACCCCTTCTCACCAGCTGGACTTGGCTGTCCCTCCTTCACTGGCTTCTGCAGTTTTTTCTCCTTCTTCAGGTGCTCCTTCAGTTTTTCTGCTCTATCAAGATACTCTGTACACTTTGCCCTGATACTTTGCTTGGCTTTATCGCCCTGTGCTTCATCTATTGAAGGGAAACGAGAGAGATTTTTCTTTTAGTAATCTTTACAGACAGGTGTAAACTCCTAGACATACCTTTCCAACAAGGAAAATCTATTTTGGAGGAGAGAGAAAAGATCATCTCTAGCTCATCATAATCCATGATTATCAATCTTTTCTACTCCTTCCTCCAGCAGGGTTGGGGGCCAACAGTGAGTGTGAGTCAGAAAGAGTTCTGAGCAAGACACTAGGATATCTTAAGTTAATGTTAAATAATAAGAAGAAATTTTTTTTTTTTTTTTTTTTTTTGCGGTACGCAGGCCTCTCACTGCTGTGGCCTCTCGCGTTGCGGAGCACAGGCTCCGGACGCGCAGGCTCAGCGGCCATGGCTCACGGGCCCAGCCGCTCTGTGGCATGTGGGATCCTCCCGGACCGGGGCACGAACCCGCGTCCCCTGCATCGGCAGGTGGACTCCCAACCACTGCACCACCAGGGAAGCCCCCAGAAGAAATTATTTAATATTCTGTGGGCCTCATACTCTTCCCTTACATTCTGTGTAGACAGCTGAAAGCTGCTTATCTCATACAAAACCAATTATAAGACAAATATAAGTAAAGCAATATTAACCATTTCCATTAACGCCTATATAAGCTTTATTTCAGAGTATAAAAAGTGACAGAAATCCCATAGATTATGAGTACCACCAGTACAGTAATTTTACTAAAGGCCCCTGTCAGAGCCATTTGAAAAGGAGACTTCAGCAATATATGCAGAGTATGGGATTAGCCCCACCTATCTTATATGTTATGATTCATTAATAGTTTCACTTTAATGTGACAGAAAAACCTCAAAATTAAATAGGGAAATTCAAAAGAAAATCCTAAATTATCCAACTGCTAAATTTTTATTAAAAAAAAAAAACAAAATGAAGTTTGCCAGAAAGACACTTTTTCAACGTCTTATTTCACATATGTTCAGCATTAGGTTTAAGATCCATGAAGGCGGGGGTCTTTATCCATTTCTTCCTCACTGCTGTATCCCAGTGCCTAGAACAGTAGCTGGCAGGTGGTAAACACTGAATACATATTTGGAAATACACTAAATGTCTCCCAACCTATTTTTGTTTGTTTCTGTTTTGGCCGCGCCGCACAGCACGTGGGATCTCAGTTCCCCCACCAGGGATAGAACCCGTGCCCCCTGCAGTGGAAGCGTGGAGTCTTAACCACTGGACCACCAGGGAAGTCCCCCAACCTATTTTTAAAATACCTATTTTCAAAGAGATGTTTAGAAAATGAGTAGGTCCAGATTACATAATCTGGGTACATAACCAGTAGAATGAAAACTTTTTCCCACTGACTATATGGCATTGTAATATGTTTAGGTGTACAAGGCAATAACTATGACAGCTGTGCACCTTTGTTGGCTGAGTACTTAAAAACTACTAAGAAGCTAGTGGGACTTTCTTGCAAACTGATGGTTTATAATTTTCTGGCATTGTACTTCAATTTTTATAAATGAAATAGAATAATCTTTTCTTTTAGTGTTTTTAAATTAAAAAACAAATGACGACCTTACATTTAACTACATGGAGAAAATACTGTACAGCGTGTTGGTAGAGTTGAAGGGCTTCCTCGTAGTTCCCCGCTTTGTCTTCCTGGGCTGCTTTGCTAGCAAGATCTATCGCTTTCTGTTTGAAGGAAGGCAAAACCATACCATCAAAATCAAAGCATAGCGTAAGTTTGAAATAAATAATCACGTTGATCGTTTTCTTTAAAAATGAAAGCAACCTTAAGACAAATCTATCTTTTTTTCTAAATCACAACTGCATTGTATTATAAATTATAATTATTTATAAAATGCGAATTACATTTTTTTCTATAGGTAAATGCTATCTGAACACCTCTTTATCTAGTACCAATCACTGAGATTCTCACATAACTTTTCACTCAACAAAAGTCAAGCTCAGGGCTAGTAAGGAATAATCAAGTAACATGAAAATTCAAGTTAAAAGCATTTATGGAAATTCTCAAAAATCAAATGTCTAAAGCATATGACAACAGTAAAATTTTAATGGGGTAAAACCCCTTCAGAAGCAACAGGGCAATGAAATACCAAGAGTCTGAAAAATACCCAAATCTTTTAACTCAGTAATTAACTAAAAGGTTCACTGAGCAAAGACAAACCAGAGAGGTCTTTTAAAAAAAAACAAAAACAAAACTTGAAAACTTAAATTTTAAATAGCAAAAAGATGCCACACAATATAAAAAGAATTGTTAAATATTAAGCAATATTCGTAATAATATGGAAAAATGAATAATGGAAGTTTTTAAAAAGCATTATACAATTTTTACATATAGCATGAGATCAAGTATTTGAAACAACAGCAAACAAACAAATAAATAAACTTTTAAAAAACACAGAAGGGGCTTCCCTGGTGGTGCAGTGGTTGAGAGTCTGCCTGCCGATGCAGGGGACACGGGTTCGTGCCCCGGTCTGGGAGGATCCCACATGCCGCGGAGCGGCTGGGCCCGTGAGCCATGGCCGCTGAGCCTGCGCATCCGGAGCCTGTGCTCCACAACGGGAGAGGCCACAACAGTGAGAGGCCCGCGTACCGCAAAAAAAAAAAAAAAAAAAAAAAAAAAAAAAAAAAGCACAGAAGATGGGAAGGAAATTTCACAGAGCTTATCTTTGATAAGAATCCATTTTTTTCATTTTCTACTTCTTCACATCTTCCAGAAATTCCATAATGAAATGGGCAACTTTTGTAGTACTTTTTAAAATCTTTTTATTTTATATTGGAGTAGAGTTGATTAGCAATGCTGTGTTAGTTTCAGGTGTGCAGCAAAGAGATTCAGTTGTACGTATACACGTATCTATTCTTTTTCAAGTTCTTTTCCCATTTAGGTTGTTACATAATATTGAGCAGACTTTCCTTTGCTATACAGTAGGTCCTGGTTGGTTATCCATTTTATTTTACTTTATTAAAACTTATTTTATTTTTTTAATTTTGGCTGCGTGGGTCTTTGTTGCCACGTGTGGGCTTTCTCTAGTTGTGGCGAGCAGGGGCTGCTCTGAGTTGCGGCGGTGCACAGGCTTCTCACTGCAGTGTCTTCTCTTGTTGCGGAGCACAGGCTCTAGGCTTGGGGGCTTCAGCAGTTGTGGAGTGCGGGCTCAGTAGTTGTGGCATGCGGGCTTCAGTAGTTGTGGAGTGCGGGCTCAGTAGTTGTGGCTCACAGGCTCTAGAGCGCAGGCTCAGTAGTTGTGGTGCACGGGGCTTAGTTGCTCCGCAGCATGTGGGATCTTCCCGGACCAGGGCTGGAACCCGCATCCCCTGCACTGGCAGGCGGATTCTTAAGCACTGCGCCACCAGGAAAGCCCAGATCCATTTTAAATACAGCAGTGTGGACATATCATCCCAAACTTCCTAACTGTCCCTCCCCCACCCCCGCAACCATAAGTTCGTTCTCTAAGTCTGTGAGTCTGTCTCTGTTTTGTAAGTTCAAAAGTTGTAAATAACTTTAAAAACACACACACACAACTACCAGAAATAGATCCATACAGCTACATCCAACTGAATTTTGACCAAGATATAGAAAGGCAAGTTAATGGCAGAAAGATAGGCTTTTAAAGAAATGGTTCCAGAGCAAATGAACATCCATAAGACCAAAAAAAAAAAAAGCGGGAGGGAGAACACCTCAAACTAAACCTTGTACTCTGTACAAAAATTAACTTGAAATGGATCACAGACTTAAATATAAAATGTAAAACTATAAAATCCTTAGAAAAAACAAAGAGTATCTTCACCATCTAGGGCTAGGCAAAGCGTTCTTAGACTTGACACCAAAAGCACAATATATAAAAAGAAAAAATAAAAACAGTATATTGGCATAAAAAAAGACACATAGATCAATGGAACAGAAGAAAGAGCCCAGGAATAAACTAACATATATGTTCTCAATTAATTTACCACAAAGGAGCAAAGAACGTTTGATGGGGAAAGAACAGTCTCTTCAATAAATGATGCTGGGAAAACTGGACAGCCAAATGCAAAAGAATGAAAATGAATACTATCTTATACAATACACAAAAATAACTCAAAATGGATTAAAGATTTGAACGTTAAGACCTGAAACCATAAAACTCCTAGAAGAAAACACAGATGATAAGCTCCTTGACGCTGGTCTTGGTGATAATTTTTTGGATTTGATGCCACAAAGGCAACAAAAGCAAAAATAAGTGTGACTACATCAAACAAAAAAGCTTCTGCACAGCAAAGGAAATAATCAACAGAATGAAAAGGTAACCTACTGAATGGGAGAAAATACTTGCAAATCATATATATCTGATAAGGGGTTAATATCAAAAAATATAAAATACTCATACAAATCAAGAGCAAAAACCAAAACAATTTGATCAAAAAATGGGCAATGGATCTGAATAAACATTTTTCCAAAGAAGACACACAGATGGCCAACAGGTACATGACAAGGCGCTCAACATCACTAACCATCAGGGAAATGCAGATCAAAACAACAATGCGTTATCACCTCACACCCATCAGAATGGCTATTATCAAAGAGACAAGAACCAAAAAGTATTGGTGAGGATGTAGAGAACAGGGAACTCTAGTGTACTGTTGATGGAAGTATAAATTGGTGCAGTTACTATGGAAAATAGTACGGAGGTTCCTCAAAAAATTAAAAACAGAACTACCATATGATGCAGCAATTCCACTCCTGGGTATTTATCTGAAGAAAATGAAAATATTAACTTGAAAAGATATGTGCACCCCCATGTTCACTGCAGCAATATTTACAACAGCCAAGATATGGAAACAACCTTAAGTGTCCACCAATGGATGACTGGATAAAGAAAAAGTATATATATCAAATATTATTCAGCCATAAAAAGGAAATCATGCCATTTGCAAAAACATGGATGGAACCTGAGGGCATTATGCTAAGTGAAATAAGTCAGACCGAGAAAGACAAATACCATATGATCTTACTTATATGGGGACTCTAAAAAAAAAAACCCCAAAAAACAACAAAAAAATGAGCTCACAGACAGAGAACAGACTGGTGGTTGCCACAGGTGGGGGGTGGACGAAATGGGTGAAGGGGGTCCAAAGGTACAAACTTCCGGCATAAAGTAAATCAGTCACGGGGATGTCATGTGTGGCGTGGTGACTATAATTAATAATACTCTTACGAATTTTTGAAAGTGGCCACAAGAAAAAAATTTTGTAACTATGTATGGTGACAGATGTTAACCAGATGTACTGTGGTGATCACCTCACAATATAAACAAATATCGAACCATTTGCACACCTGAAACTAATATAACATTATATATCAATTACACCTCAAAGGAAAAAAAATAATGATAAATTGGACCTCATCAAACTTAAAAATTTGGGGTCTGTAAAAGAGCCTGTTAAAAGGATGAAAAGACAAGCCAAAGAGTGGGAGAAATGTTTGCAAACCACATGTTTGGGAAAGGACTAGTACTTAGAATACAGAAAGAACTCTCAAAAATCAAGTTTAAAAACAACTGAAGTAGAAAATAAGCTAAAGACATAAATAGACATTTCACCAAAAAGGATATACAGATGGCAAATAAGCATATGAAAAGATGTTCAACATCACTAGCCGTTAGGGAAATGCAAATTAAAACCACAGTGAGATATCACTAAACACGTTATCAGAATGGCTAAAATAAAAAATGGTGACAATGCCAAGTAGTGGTGAGGATACAGAGGACTGGATCACTTATACATCGCTGAGATATAAAATGGTTCAGCCACTCTGGGAAACAGGTGTGTTTTTTTTTTTACAAATCTAAACATGCAACGACCACATGAATCAGCAACTGCACCCCTGGGCATTTATCTCAGAGAAATAAAGACTACGTTCACACAAAAACTTGAACTTGAACATTCCAGATGCCCTTCATGGTTAAACCGTGGCACACGCAGACCAGGGAGTACTACTCAGTAGAAGAAAAGAATGAACTACTGATACACACAGCTTGGGTGAGTCTTGAGGGAATTAAGCTAGGTGAAAAGAACCCATCCCAAAAGGTTACATACTGCGTGCTTCCATTCACATAACCTCAAATGACAAAACCAGAGGTGAAGACCGTTGAGTATTGTCAGGAGACAGGAATGCGGGGGGAAGAGAAAGGGAAGTACCTGTGGTTATTAAAGGGCAACGAGAGGGGTCCTTTGGGAGAGAACTCTTCTGTATCAAGACTACGGCGGGGGATACAGGAATTAACTCGATGGAACTGTGTGTGCAGACACACTCACACACACACACACACACTTAAGAGTGGGGAAATCTGAGTAAGAGAGTAGAATATATCAATGTCAACATCCGGGTTGTGATACTGTACTACAGTCTTACAAGATGCTGCCATTGGGGACAACTGGGTGAAGGGTACACAGGCTCTCTCTGTATTATTTCTCCCAACTGCATGTGAATCTACAATCATCTCAAAATAAAATTTCATTAAGAAAACTATCTGTAATATTTTAAAATATGCACACACATACAAATTAAGAACAAGCATGGTTTACTGAAACATTCCACCTGGATTAATTTAGGTAGTAAAACTATTCAACAGAAATAAGAGCCAGTAGAAAAAAATAATCATGGTTATGCTATATTTAAAATAAGCATAGTTAAGGTAAGAAATTATTCAAATAATCCAAAAACTAATCATATGTTGAAAACATTATATTTTGAAGCAGTTGCTCATGGACTGCATAGAGATGGGATAAATGAGAGGAACAGGCCTTCCCTCTGCTGTGGCAGGAGGGAAGAAAAATAAATGGTGTGTGTCTCAGAACTGATAAAATGTAGCAATAAACGTTTCACAGTTCAAACAGCCTGAACTTGGAGCTAAATTTCCAAGTTTGGTAAACTCAGCAGGATATAAAGGCAGAGTCACAGCACCTGGTCAGCTGGTGGTTTGGTGTACCTGGTCTTATAAAAATGCATCCAGAAGGCTCAGAGGGCTAAGTCACATAGCAGAAGTAAGTTCTTCCTTTTTCTGGCTATAATTTCCTTCTTATGCTATTTTGAATTGCTGTGCCGCTCGCCTCTTCAGCTATGCATTCCCCTCATTTGCTGTCAGCCCTCTTTTAGGAACCAAAATGACATTTGTAAAAACTCATACAGTATTTAAAAATCTAGCTCCAAATATGGTACCAATCACTTTAAAGCAGCCTTTCTCTGATGATGGATGCATCTGTATTTGCACTGTCGAATACGGGAGCACATGGCTTTTGAAACTTGTGGCTAATGTGACTGAAGAGTTTTAAGTTTTATTTAAGTAAAATTTAAATTTAAATGGCCACATGTGGCTATCATACTGGACAGCACATGTTAAACCTTTAATCAAAGATGATGATTGGAGGATATGCATCTGTTTTTCCCCTGATGAATGAATGCTCCACTTCACCCTTGTTTCTCTTAGCATTTTTCATTTGAAACAAAATTAACTGTGTCTTGCATGATGTGGGAGTGCCAATTATTCTTTCAGAATATAATCCTGACCGTCTCCATCGCTACCACCCTAGCTCAACGCACTATCACATTTGTCAAACCTACCGCCTAGCCTCCTCTAAGCGGTCAGCCTGCTTCCACAGTTGATACGGAAGTCCGCACAGCACCAGTGAAGGGCACCCTTTGATGGCTTCCCACTGCAAGCAATAAATCCCAAATGCTGGGTCACGATCTCCCTGGGCCCCGGCTCTGTCTAGGTCTCACCTGAAACCCTCCAGTCCTCCTTCACTCAGGCAGCCTGTGGACTAGGACCCCTCTGCCACAACCCTCTTCCCTGCTCTTTCCCCAGATGGATGCACAATGGCCTCATTTCCAGTCACAGTTCACATGCCAAGTCCTCAGAGAGGCCCTCCCTAATCTCCTATTTCAAAGGCTGCGTCCCACCCCTGATTTCAGCTCTCCCCTCACCCTGCACTTTCACCCCACTGCTGTGTTTATCATTATTCCCCTGTATACTCACTTACTGGCCGTCTCCTTTAATACACAGGGAAGCGACACAGGAAGGGGACTCCCACCGCTGCCATGCACACAGCCCTCCTTTAGCTATCCCGGACACTAAAACCCCCTTCGGCTTCTTCTGTTTCTCTGCTACCTTCAGAACCCAAACCTCACCAGGGCAGTCTCTACTCTTTCCAATTCCTTTTTTTCTACTTACCCTTCAGCTGCCAATCTGGGCTTCTATCCCGTATCTTATCAATAAAACTGCTCATATCAAGGTTCTCTGTGATGCCAGATCCAAAGACCAGCTCTGTGTCCATCCTGATCTCTCGACAATATTCTACAACAGCGACACTTCCCTTCTGGAACACTGCCCTCTGCTGAGCTCCCGAGTACCACTTTCCCCGTTTTCCTCCCACCTCTGACAGCTCCAGCTGATTCTACTTCTTGTACCTGACCCTGAAATATTAGGGTTCCTCAGGGCTTGGGCTTCTTTCTGTTTACTCCCTCCCTATGTGAGCTGTTCTCAATGACTGAAGCTGATTATCTTTAGGCTGATGACTCCCAAATTTATTCAATTTTAAAACACACAACTCTTCTGTTTAAAATCCTTCCAGTGGCTTGTTTCTGTGCATGTGGGTTTTGTTTTGTTTTCGTCTGTCCTCTCCCACTAGGATATAAGCTCCATGAGGAGAGGAGTCATGCCTGTTGTACTGGCTCCTTTATATTCCGGAGTCTTGCAAAGAGGCTGGCACAAGACTGACTGAATCTCAGAATCAGCCAGGATCCAGCCGTCAATATGGAGGCACAAAGGCTGGAACACCTGGGACTTCCTTTTCAGATCAGGAGACCATGATGTGCAAACACTGGAAACCCAGGGCAACTGGGTAAATTCAGACTCGCCCATCTCAGGAGGAAAGATGTCCCAGCCCGTCTTTCAAGGCTGATTCTTTCCCTGGTGCTCTGGAACCCATTCCTACTTTCCTCCTCAAACATTTAGTTCCCTCAATTATATCAGCTCAACTGTTCTCCCCAACCTAACCTTTCCCTTTTGGGGGGAGCATTCCTTAGCATAAAATTTTATGCAATACCTATCTTAGACTTACAGTTACAAAACACCAACAGAAACACACCAGCTCTCCCCACTTCTAAGGTTCCCATGTAGCTACCATCTTATTCAATACTTGCCTCTTCACCTCCACAGCAAAGTCCCAAAGAGAACCCGAAGTTCATCTCGGTTTCTTGATTCCTCCCACGGCAAGGCTTCCTGCTCCCTGACTGCCAGATCTCTCACTTATCTAGTTATGGGTAACTAGGTGAGCACTTAGGCCTCGTAAGAGACATCTCAAATGGCCTCCTTTGGCCATCAAGGCACCATCCTCTCCAGGTTTGACTCTTGGCTATGTCACGATTCTTTTTCAGGCTCCCTTTTCTCTCTCCGTAAACGCTGATATTCCACTGGGTCTGTACCCTGGTCCTTGTCTTTCCTCATTCTATAAACTTTCCAAGATGGCCACACCTCTGCTACCATCCATACGCTACTAACTCCCAAATCCTTATTCCCAGCCTGGCCTAAGTTCTATACATATGTACCCAGCTGCTCAGTGGACAGTTCTAGCTGACTGTCCCCACAAGCATTTCAAGCCCCAGAAGTTCAGGACCACCCTGGCCCCAAATATGCCCCCTCTTCTTGTAATCCCCACCGTCAAGCTGTGCCCTGTACACACACAATGGTTCCATTCTAAAACAAAAACGTGAGCTTTCTGCCTCCTCTGACTCCCCATCTACAGCAGGATGGGGACCGATCCCCTATGTGCAGCACACACTGCTCCTTGTCATGGGGCTTAACTAGGCTTGACCTCTCACCTGGCACACTCCGTTCCCATCACACCAAACTACGGGGACAACCCCGACGGCTCAGACTTCACACCTCTGTGTACGGTGTGCTCTCCACCTGCAATACCCTATCCCATTGTCTCCCGGCAAAACTCCAGCTTCTCCAACACTCAACACAGTCACTGTGGTCCTCCAGCTGCAAAGTCCTTCCCAGCAGCCCCAGGAGGCCTAGCTTATGCTTCCTCTAAATTTCCACTGCCTCTTGGACATCCTTCCAAAGGTCACAGAGTATCCTGGTAGTCCCTTTATATGTCTGATGTTTTCACATCAGAATATAAGCCCTTGGAAATCAAGGATGATACATTTCTTTTTTTTTTTTTTTTTTTTGGTATGCGGGCCTCTCACTGCTGTGGCCTCTCCCGTTGCGGAGCACAGGCTCCGGACGCGCAGGCCTAGCGGCCATGGCTCACGGGCCCAGTCGCTCCGCGGCATGTGGGATCTTCCCGGACCAGGGCACGAACCCGTGTCCCCTGCATCGGCAGGCGGATTCTCAACCACTGCGCCACCAGGGAAGGCCGATACATTTCTTTTGATTCCCCAACATGTAGAAAAATGCATGGCATAGCAGACGCTCAGAAGAGTAACTGTTCAGGACTGAGTAAACTTTGAGCTCTATACACAGCGAACCTGCAGTTTCTCCCAACCCTATGTGAGGTTTATTACACTTCGAGACTGAGGCATATGTTGTTTTTCTCTGCTTGGAATGCATCCCACTTTCTTGTCCAAGAAGGCATGACTTCATAGTGAAAAAGCACAAACTTATAAGCAGACACACCTGGATTCAAAACTAATCCAAGTTTCAATACTAATTAACTGTATGTCTTTGGGCAAATCATAAACTTAATAAGCTTTGGTTTCTTATACTGTGAAACTGGAGTAATACCTTGAAGAGTTGTTTTGAGGACTAAATGAGATCACATCAAACACCAGGCAGACAATTAGTGTCAGTACCTTTCACTCTTATCTAAGCTCACATCACCTTCTCTGTGGAACATTTCTCATTTATCCTTGAAGAGTTACACAAGCCCTTCCTTTCTGCCCTCCCACACTAACCTTTAATTCTATTAGAGCATTACTGCATTATTTTATTTTGATTTTTAGTTATCTGCATTCCTCCATTTGATTATAAGCATCTGGATACGGGGATTTTGCCTTGTTCAGTGGGAAATCTATTCGTTAGTTGAATATTCTTCATCCAAATTTCCTACATTAGAAGGTGGAAAAGGTTGAATGACAAAGCACACCTGTGACCCAACCACTGATGAAAGTATAACTCATTATCTCTCCCTCTGTTTAACACTATCAATTATGCCTTTAATATGGGTCAATCTCGAGCTGATTCACTGAAGAACATCCACCATCCAATTCAAATATGATGCAAAGGATTACAGAATGAAACTGCAAATGTTGCAAAATAAAAAAGATCAGTAAATAGATGAAAATTATATTGTAGAATGCCCAAATCACATGCAAACTTTTAACAAATAAAAGTTGGTGTACTATGTATAAAAATAGATGAGCAACAAGGATATATTGTATAGCACAGGAAATTACAGCCATTATCTTGTATTAACTTTTTAATGGAGTATAATCTGTAGAAATACTGAATCACTATGCTGTACACCTGAAACTAATATTGTAAATCAATAAAACTTCAATAAAAACATTTTTAAAAGATGGTGGAATATAACTATGCAGTTAACTGACAAACCAACAAGGATAAAGACAAGATAGGCATTTCAAAAGAAATCGCCTTTGATCCTCAAAGGAACAACAGTTTTATCAAATGACCAATACTTTTTCCAAGTACATTTACCAAAAAGACACCTTCTGAATGGGGCTACAAAAAAACTAATGTTAAGTGAAGATTGTTGCATTTTTGTTTAATGAAATCCTGTTGGAAAAAATACACATAAATCAACACATGACTTATTCTTTATTCTAAGAAATAAGTCACGTTGCAATTATATTTTGTTAAAGACATAAAACATTTATTTTCATAATCTTTTGTGTCGATTTTCAAGATAAAAGTCCCAAGCAAGTACCCCACCTCCTTTTTGGTGAAAATTTGATCTCGATTTAAATCAGTCTACTTTCAGTGATTTTTCTTCAGGATCAATTATACTGGGCTCAGTAGATCCTCTATTAATTATCCCAGGTGCCTGTACCAGGCACTCAACAAAAGCCTTTTCAACTGCAAGATCAAGACAAAGATTCAATATAAGGATTCACGCTACTCTTTTGTCCCAAACTTGACTAGTGGACTGGAGCTCTCGAGGTTAAGTCACATTCTAAACTCCACTGAAACCCCAGATCCATTCTAGGGATGCGTGACTGTTTCAAAAATTTCTCATCTCAATGAATTCCCATTCCACAGAGGTCTAATAATTAAGTCTGAAGTATCAGGATTACATGCTTTATGAACAAAACACTGAACTCACTGCGGTAGGGGTGGGAAAGTGAAGTCACAAAGGAGTTTAAGAAAACTCCATGATCTTATTTATATACTATATTTTGGGAGCCATTAGCGTGCACCTGAACGTATAGCTCAATGAATTCACGGATTCCTCAGATTCTGAGACTGTGCTCACGTATCTATTCACCTGACAAATCGAAAAGAAAGGCTTTGCTACACCAGCTTGAGGAACTAGGAGAGAACTCGAATCACCCTATTTTCAACTGGTCCAGAGTAATGCACTGGATACATTATGTTCTTTCCTCTCTCCCTTACACTGACTGCTGCGTTCGTGCCTCTGTTCAAAGCTCTGCCCAGCTCGGTTCAAACTCGGCTGGTTTGAAAAGGAAAAAAACAAAAACAAAAGCCTCCACAAAAGTCAAATAGTCCCACAAAGCCAGTGGGCTTGGGAAACTCCGGAAGCATGAGGAAAGCTTCCGACTCTCCCACCTGCCTCTGGGTCTGCGCGCCGCCGCTTCCTCCCTCTTCCCCGCCCCCCACTTCCCACCCCACGCCCAGCGCCTCCCCTTTGCTTGGGCTCTCCAGGGGGCGGGAGGATGGCGATACCTGGAGGTTGGTCGAGGTGGATGCCATGGCGGAGATACGAGGCGGTTCCTCGAGGAGGAACGGGGGCAGAGGAAACCTACAGTGGCAACGTCGAGTCGAGCCCGGAGCTGCCCCAAACGTGCGCAGGCCGGTGGCTCTTGGACCTCAAGCGGCGGCCTCCCTTCCAGAACTTGTTCCAAAACAACACTGCGCTCCAACAGCCAGCGGACACCCCCTCACAAAACTTCCGCAACCCCGAACCCCTCCGGGCTCTCGTCCGGCCTCTCACCTCAGTACTTCCGCTTTCGTCATCGCCACGCGCGCCACCCAGTTCCGAGCTAAGCCCGCCGAGGCCTGGCGCAATTCAGGCTGCGCGCAGGCGCACTGCGGCTCCGGCCTAGGGGCAGGGAGGTCGCCCGGGGTCGAGCCGCGGTCATTTCTTCCTTTTACGGAAGTCTTATCCTTTGAGATGAGTTATTGGTTCTGGCTTCTTTCACTTGACGGAGCATGGAGAGGGCTCTGTCAATCTATGACTTTTGTGTGAAAAAAGTTATCCCGTCTCCAAGACCCACTGGTTGGGGAGTTTGGGTCCGTTACCATTTACTCCTGTGTAAAGTGGGGGTAATTAAAGTACCTACCTCAGGGTTGTGGAGAATGCTAGTGATGCGCGGTTAGGCGCATGGCACAGTGATAAGCCTTAGCGCTTGTTATTGCTCAACGCTCTACACTTCATCCTGCAAGCGTTTTCCCAATGGTTACTGTCATGGCTCTAGGAAGCCCCGAGAATTTCAATAAAAGTTATGTACGGCGCTGCCCTCCAGGAACTTACGGCAGTCTGGTGGGGATGCAGGCTTCTGAACACAAGTCCTGTGAAACTGTTAGATCAGATATTATTTATTACAGTTAATGTTACAGGGAAGGTTAATGGCTTGAGCAAGTGAGTGCTTTATGTGGGACCACAGATGTCAGGGATTAGTGGCAGAACTAAAATAAGACCTTTTTCCAGCATTCTGTTGTTTGCGGGCACAGTCCTCTTTTTTTTCTTCCTTTCGTAGTTCAGCTTCTCAAAGGAAAACGAAATAGATGTTTAATCACTCCAACGTTTTATTTCCCACTCATTCCCTAATTCTTTCCAAACATCTGGTGTCTCCTAAATAAAGAACTTCCCTCCCTCGCTTCTTACTTGGTATTGTCAACTACCCAGTTCTTGAAATCTCTTCCGGATAGTTAGTGTCCTAATGTCCTTTCTCTAACCTCTTCACTTTCTCCCCTTCTTACTCTTTTTTTTTTTTTTTTTTTTTTTCTTTTTTGTGGTATGCGGGCCTCTCACTGTTGTGGCCTCTCCCGTTGCGGAGCACAGGCTCCGGACGCGCAGGCTCAGCGGCCATGGCTCACGGGCCCAGCCGCTCCGCGGCATGTGGGATCTTCCCGGACCGGGGCACGAACCTGTGTCCCCTGCATTGGCAGGCGGATTCTCAATCACTGCGCCACCACGGAAGCCCGGCCCCCTCTTACTCTTAAGGGCAGAATTTCCTCAAGAGTTTGACGTCCTCTTCTTTCTCACTACTCAAGCTCTGCTCATCTTATCCCCTTCCTGGGCTCCAGGTAGCAATAGAATAGAAATGGCTTCAAATTTAAATCTCTAGCCTGCCCTGTCCTCTGCCCAGCATTTATAGCTACCTCCCAGAGAGCTCCAAAAAACCATAGGGTTTTCCCACAAGAAAAATTCAACACGTTAAAAGCCAAATTAATTATACCTCAAACTTCCTTCTCTGATCTCTCCTCAGAATAATATATCACCAGATCTCCATCATGCAGGCTCAAAGCTAAAGCCTTCTCTCTGCCTGCGTCTATCAATTCTACTTCCTACCCACCCTGTCCCCTTCCAGTTACTGATAAAATACTATAGGGACTCCAGCCCTTAGGATATCAGCATATAATAGACATTTAATAAATATTAAACTATTTAACTGAGCTGCTTAAAATAAGTCGCTGGTTCCTTAATGACTTTCAAGCTTGATTTTGCCTGAAGATACAACCAGATTCCAAATTACCTTTCAATTCAATCCCTAAATGTTTACTGAACACCCACTGAAGACACCCACTGAAGTCTACTGGGCATTAGGAACCTACAAAGACGAATAAGGTGTGGTCTTTGCCATTGAGGATTTTACAATTGAGTGGAAGGCAAGACATGTAATAGTGAAAAGATAATTCATTTGAGTACCACAGTTGAGTACCACCATGTGCCAGGCTGTTTTAGGTGCTGGATATGAACCAAACAGTCAAAAATTCCTCTTTTATCACCAATACAGTAATAAGTCCTATTGATGCCATGTGATCCCTGATATGAGATGAGGAGAGTGTCACCTGCAGTATTTTTTAAAAATCTCTAACCTCAGTCTCATCATGAGAAAGTACCATACAAATATGAATTGAGTTTGTTTTTTTTTTTAACTTCTACAAAATACCTAACCAGTGCCCTTCAAAAATGTCAAAGTCATGAAAAAACAAGGAAAGACTGAGAAACTTGTCACAGACTGCAGGAGACTGACAACTAGATGCAATATGGGATTGTGGACTGGATCCTGGAACAGAACAAGACGGTGGAAAAACTGATAAAATCTGAATGAAGTCTGTATTTTAGCTAATAGTATTATACCAATGCTAATTTCTTAGTTTTGGTAAGTATACCCTGGTTATTTAAGTTGTTACCAGTAGGGGATGTTGGGTGAAGCATACATGGGAATGCTTTGTATCTTTGCAACTCTTTTGTAAATATTATTTTAAAATAAAATGCCTCCTTAAAAAGTCCTGTTCTTTGGGAGCTTAGCTTCTAATGGAATAGAAACTTTTTACCTTTTACATGTGTGAGATAAATAGAAAATATATATTGGTCTCTGCCCCTGGTTCCTGGCACAGAGCTCCTGAACCGTTGGCATTTCCTGGGTTATCGAAATGTCTTTTGTTCTAATGAGGTGACCTTGGGTGGGCTCCTGGCTGAGGACTGATCACCACAAAGTCCAAAAGCCATGATTAGAAACTTGGAATTTTCAGCGCCCCCATCCTCTTGAGAAGGCAGAAGGGCTGAAAATGGAGTTAATGATTGATCATGCCTATGTGATGTGATGAATCCTCCATAAAAATCCCCTAAATATGAGGTTCAGGGAGCTTCCGGGTTGGTGAACGTAGAGGTGCTGGGAGAGTGATGCGCTCCGAGAGGGTATATAGCTCCTCACCACTTCCCAAATATCTTGCCCTATGCATCTCTTCTATCTGGATGTTCAACTGTATCCTTTATACCTTTTATAATAAACCGGTAAGAGCAAGTAAAATGTTTTTCTGAGTTCTGTGAGCTGCTCTAGCAAATCAGTTGAACCTGAGGAGGGGGTCATCGTAACCTCCGATCTATAGCCAGTCGGTCAGAAGCACAGGTAGCATCCAGGTCTTGTGACTGGCATCCGAGGAGAGAGAGAGAGAGAGAGAGAGAGAGAGAGAGAGAGAGAGAGAGAGAGAGAGAGAGAGGGAGGGAGGGAGGGAGGGAGGGAGGGAGAGAGAGAGAGAGAGAGAGAGAGAGAGAGAGAGAGAGAGAGAGAGAGTGTCTTGTGGGACTGAGCCCTTAACTTGTGGGATCTGACACTCTCTCCAGGTAGATAGTGTCAGAATTGAATCAAATTGCAAAACACCCAGCTGGTGTCACAGAGAATTGCTTGGTGTGAGGAAAAGCCTTCAAGTTTTTGGTGACCAGAAGTATCAGAAGTGAAGTACAGCATGTGTAGGTAAAAAAGACAGGCAGGGAAGAAAGACCTAGCAGGGAAGAACTGAGTTTTTCCAGTGCAACATGTTTAAATATGTAAATGTGAAAATGTTATATTCTCTATGGTTTACAAAGTATTTTCACATTTCCTAATTCTGTAAAGTAGATCTTAAGTATCTCATTTTTACAGATGTGGAACCCAAGCCTGAGAGATAGAATTTCCCCAATCCATGCAGCTCTTAAGTGGCAGAGCTGGAGTCTGAACCCAGGGAGCCTGACTTCGGTCCAGTATCAGAAGACGGACGGTGACAAGTGCTAGAACCGAGGCAGGACACACCGTGGTGCCACAGAAGGGAGAACGCTGAATTTGGAAGGAGTGGTTAGGAATTTCTTAGGGAAGGTGTCAGTTAAACTGAATCTTCAAATCTTAAAACTGATTTTGACAGAGGCTAGGCCATTTCAGGCAGAGGAAAAGCATGAATAAAGGCACGGAAGGGTGAAGTATAGGACGTGTTTGAGGGATGGCTGGAAAGTAGAGAGCCAGGGGAGCTGCGGGGAAGGAGGGACCGGAGAGAAAGCTGAAAAGGCACCCGTGGGCACTGCCAGGTGTTCAAGGCTTTGGAGATAAGGAGTCTGGACTTTGTTCTGTAGGGAGTAAGGATTCATTGTAAAGTTCCCCGCCCCCCCCCCCTTTGTCCCTCCTTCCCTCCCTGCCTAACTGTGTTCCTTTTAGAAGAAAGTAGGTAGTAGAGTCCTGACTTGGTCAGATAACAAGTTTCCCCTGCTCTCCAAAAGCAGGGTATTCCTATGAAAGCTTCATAAGCCGACACGGCGTAAAGCAAAGAAACCATCACCTTAGGGCACATCTTACTAACAGACACACAGAATAAATGGAGATAAAGCACAGGGGCTCACAGACACAGTTCAAAGAGATGGCAGCGGCTCGATGCTGAGATGCTGAGTGTAGTTCCGGGGAAGGAGCTTGGCGGTGTTACTCTCCGTGGTGGTAACTCTGTAACTCACTGCGAAACAAACACTGAGCTATATTTTTTCCTGATTTTTCCGTAAAAGCAAAAATCCTCTTCGGATTTCTTTCAGTTAGCAAAAACAGGTACTAACTCAGGTCTTTCGTAAAAGCGAAGTGACGCAAAACAAATTTTCCAAAAGCGGGGGAGACCAGTATTGGTTTTAGGAAGATGAATGTCGCAGTTGTTTTTGTAGGAGGGGCCAGGGGGAGAGAGGAGGCAGGAAGGTCAAGCAGGAGGCTACTGCGACAGTCTTAGCTTTTAGAAAACAGAGTCTGCAGAGCCAAACAGCATATTCCCCATTCCTGCAGCACAGCTGCAATTTGGACTTTAATTAATACATCCTCCTTCCCTCAATTGCTTTCACCAATTCAACCTGTTAAAATCATACCTGGGCTTCCCTGGTGGCGCAGTGGTTGAGAATCCGCCTGCCGATGCAGGGGACGCGGGTTCGTGCCCCGGTCCGGGAGGATCCCACGTGCCGCGGAGCGGCTGCGCCCGTGAGCCATGGCCGCTGCGCCTGCGCGTCCGGAGCCTGTGCTCCGCAAAGGGCGGGGCCACAACAGTGAGAGGCCCGCGTGCCGCAAAAAAAAAAAAAAAAAAAAAAAATCATACCTATTCTTCTAGTGCCTGTTCCAATGTCTCTTGCTCAAGACACCTTCAAAACCTCTCTGAACTCCTAGCACTTTGGGACCTTGATGAATTGTCCTGAGATAATGCAGGCTAAGTGCCTAAGACGGTGCCTGGAGCATAACAGATAATCAGAAATTGTTAGCCTAGCCTGCGTAGTGTTCCTTCTTTCTAGACTGTAAGGTCACCAAGGCCTAAGACTTCATCTTATTCATTTTTATAGCCCCGTCCCCCCACCCCATGCCCTCTCTCCCCACATATACACACAGAGTATGCGCTTAAGGAGCCAAGGTCTGTTAAACAAAATGAAGTCTCCTTGTGAATGATCTTTGGCTGGTAGGTGGCATCTGTGGATTCACCTTTCCACAGGGTCTCGCATCCAGCCCATCCAGGACCAAATCCATCTCAGACCATCTTAAAGGAGATGCATAATCCTGAAGGCCTCACAGCAGGAGTGGGCAACCTGCTTATGTCCACTCAGGAGTCAGGTGTCTGCTTGCTGTGTCACCAGCTCCCTCCCTGCCCTGGCACAGAGCAGTAAGGAAGGCAAAGCACTGACAGGGCTGATCTTGTGAAGGAAGTGATTCATTGGCGATCTCAGGCAGAAAGCCTGTTCTCCATATCAGGCAGCATACCTTTCTGCATGTGCTGGTCACGTGGAGGCCCGGCCCTTCCCCACTTATTGTTGCTCCTTTGATTCATATGACGCTACGGAGAGTCCCAGATTGATAGGTGGGTGTGGGAACGGACTCCGTCAACATCAGTCAGCCCCGTGAGGATGGGCGTGTCACGGATTGAGGCGCCCATTCTTCCTCGTGGATTCTCTTAGGTGAATATGCTCTAAGGCATCAGCTCAGAAGAAAAGGTCCTCGAGGTGCCTACCCCGTAGAAGGTTGCAAGCTACGTCATCATCCCCCAGACTGTGGGTCCTTAGACCACAGAAAATGTACAAATCTACCAAGAGCGGATTTCAAACACTGGCCCCACTCCTGCTCAACCCAAGTCTCTCCCTGAACATTTTCTCCAAGAATGTCTCCTTTGCTCTTGTGCTGGATTCAGTATTCAAGTGATTTTGGCTGATAGTGCGCTACTTGTTGAAGGAAGGTGGAAAATATTTGATCTCTTCTCAAAACTTCCTTTTCGGGGCTTCCCTGGTGGCGCAGTGGTTGGGAATCCGCCTGCCGATGCAGGGGACACGGGTTTGCGCCCCTGTCTGGGAAGATCCCACATGCCGCGGAGCAACTAAGCCCGTGAGCCATGGCCGCTAGGCCTGCGCGTCCAGAGCCTGTGCTCTGCAGCGGGAGAGGCCACAACAGTGAGAGGCCCGCGTACCGCAACAACAAAAAAAAACTTCCTTTTCCCTCTCAGAGTATGAGCTATATTTTTTTCAGCTTTCTCCCTCTCTCAAGTTCCAATTAATTCATCTTTACCAATAGAATAGGAAACAGCATTTTATAGCCTTAGATATACTCTCTGATATATTTACAGATAAAATGACTTGCTTCATAAAAATGCAGTGTAGCAGTGGGTAGGTTGGGGGGGGGAGGGGGAGTGTGTGTGTATGTGTGTGTGTGTGTGTGTGTGTGTGTGTGTGTGTGTGTTATGAGTGAAATAAGAGATGGTTTGTTGACGGTTGCAGCTGTGAATAAGTGCAGAGTGTGAGGGGGTGTTCATTGGACCAATTTCTCTGCTTTTCTGTGTATTTAAAATTCTCCACAAGAAGAGATTTTTTAAAAATTGCATTTCACATTTGTGTCGAACTCCTATTTAAATTCTTTGTCCAATTTTCTACTGTAGTGTGCCTCTTTTCATCTTTCTCTTACAGATTTATTAGTCTTTTGTATATTAAGGAATTTCATCTTTTGTGATATGTGTTGCAAATATTTTCCCATTTTATTCTTTCAGTTATTACCTGTTTTTGGTATGAGAATGTAAGTTTCAATATAGTCACATTTATCATTCTTTTCCTTTTTGCTATGTTTAGAAGAACCTTACTCATTACTAGGTTACCTGAGACCACAGTACACCTGTGTGTTCTTCACGTACTTTCAAGGTTTCATTGTTTCATTGAAATCTTTGACCTCTCTGGAATTTATTTTGGTGTAACAATTAAGCTCAGGGTCTAGTTCTGTTGTTTACTTTTATTTATTCCAAATGGGTGGTTAGTTCCCCCAATGTTATTTACTGAACATTCTTCTTTTCTCTACTCATTTGAATGGCTACCTTTATCATATACCAATTTCTCACAAGGATTTGTTCGTCTGAAATCTTGATTTTTAAAAATGTTCCTTTTCACCACCTATTCTTATGCCAGCAAAACTGTTTTTATGACAGTAGCTTTGTAATACAGTATCTTGTGGAGCTGCCAGCCTGATTCACTCTAAGCAGAGTGGAAAACTATCCAAGGGCTCAGGCTCTGATGCTAGAAGGCTTGGTTCAAATCTTGGCTCCAGCAAGTGTCAGGCAATGACTTAATCTCTCTAAGCTGCTATTTTTGCATCTATAAAATGTGGAAATAATACTACCTGTCTAATGGGGGAATTAAAGGAAACTCGCATATGGCAGAACTGGGCTTGGAACATGGTTGACACCCACTAAATGTTAGCTATCAATAATTTTCTAGAGAGTTACGATTTTCTCATATTTACTTTTCCATGTTAACGTTAGTATCATTTTGTCAAGGTCCACCTAAAAAGAGTATTGATTTTGTAACTGAATTGATAGATTAGTTTAAGGCAGATGGGGATCTTTAAAATATTGAATTTCCTTCAGGTTTCAAAAACAGGTGATGTCTTTTTTGTCTTCTTGTATGCTTCTTGGTAGAGTTTCATTTTTTTTCTTCAGATAGTTTGTGAACATTTCTTTTAGGCTTATTTCTAGGTATTTTATTGTGTTATTGTTGCCATCATAAGTAGTATATTTTCTTCTCATATTTTCTAGCTGGTTATGGTCTATAAGTAGGAAACCATGGGATTACATTTAGGTTAAATTGCCAGACATGTTGTTTCTAATAGATTATCAATATATTCTCTTGGAGTTTCTAGGTAAACAATGACAGCATCTGCAAATAGCCATATCTTTGCACACACGAGTCAAGGCTGCTTCAAGTCTCTGACTCCAGGGAAGGGTCAGACCCTCTTTTAAAGGGCTTTCCTGATTAAGTCAGAACCACCCAGGATAACCTTCCTTTTGATTAACTCCAAGTCAACTTTTTAGGACCTTCATTACATCTGCAAAATCCCTTCACCTTTGCCATATTCTGTTGGTTTGAAGGAAGTCACAGTTTCTGTCTGTATTGAAGGGGAGGGGATTATACAAGGGTATGACTCATTGGGTGTCCCTTAGAGTATGTCCACCACAGTAATATTTTACAAGACATCTCTATAAGGGAGATAGGAAAAATTAATATTTTTAACATAAGAGAAATATGTAAGATTTCATATTATAAATACTATATAAAATTTTTGTTCTGTATCTAATTTATGTTTTACAGGACTTTGATAAGTATTACATTCATTAAAATAGGTAATTAGAAAAATGGAGTGACTGACAGAGAAAGAAAAATACTGTATTTTATCACATATATGGAATCTAAAAAATAGAACAAATGAATGAATATAATAAAACAGAAGCAGACTCATAGATATAGAGAACAAACTAGTAGTTGAGGGGTGGGGGAGGGGCAAGGTGGGGAAGGAGATTAAGAGGTAGAAATTACTATGTATAAAATAAATAAAATACCAGGATACATTGTACAGAACAGGGAATATGGTCAATATTTTTAATAACTTTAAATAGAGTGTAAATCTATAAAATTTTTGAGTCACTGTGTTGTACATCTGAAACTAATATAATACTGTAAATCAACTATATCTCAACTAAAAAAAAGAAAAAATGTGGAGTGACTGAAGACAGAAGCATATAAATAAAGGCTTCATGAAATATCTCTGGCTTGGAAAATTGTATGCAGTAGAGCATTTGGTTTAGAAGAGGAATCACCTCTTTGTACCTTAGAGAGATGCTGACCAATACATATTCTAGCAGCAAAATTGGTTTAGTTATAGAACCTCTTATTGTCCACTGAGAGCTCCTTCTCCAGAATGACTTGTTCCTGTTGTCTTTTGAGCAGGCAAAATCTCCCAAGATTGCTACCACCAAATCAACAGAGATCTGGGGTGAGATTGTGGGGATGGAATCATTTTTAGTTCAAAAATCAACCTCCTTGTACTTCTCATGGACTAGTTTTAGGAGAAGGATTTGGGAGAGTTTAGGTTCCATTTCTAATAACACCCAGCATGGGATAGCGTGATTTCCCAAATAACAACATTAACAACATCAAGTAATGACTGTATAGATTAGCAAAGGAACTTTGCCTGTTGTTATCTAAGCCAAGATTTTCCCAAGAATTACAGTCTAATTTAGTTGTTCATTGTCCCATTTGATTGCTAAATTAAGTCAACTCTACAACAAGATTAAGCAGAAAGAAAGTGAATACACTATAAGAGTAGCAACTATGTGTTTTACAGGAGAGGGCTCAAATATGATGTCTGTTTACTAGTGTTTTTTTTCTTCTGAAAGTAGTGTAATGCTCTCTTCACTCCTTTATAAACTCATTATTATCAACTTTAAGCAAATCTGTTGAGACCTTAAGCTTTGTTTCCATCTTCCTTTTCAAAGTGTGTAGACTTACATCTGCAGACATTTTCAAAGAGATATCACTGTGTCAGTAAAAAAAATTGGTTGTGGTTTTGTGTACGTGTCATGATTTAATTACTAGCTAAACAGTAAGTGACACTGTGGTGAATTTCTGAGTAATGATGAGAGTAATGCTCTGGGTAGAGGGGGGTGTTGAGGCAAGACTGGGGACCCCTGAGTAAAAGGTCAACTGGCCACTGTAAGACAAAATAAGCTGGCACCTTTCTTCTTTGTGATTTATCTGTAATTAAAGACAGATTTGAAAGGGATACATTTCAATGGTGAAATGAAAAACCAAGAATCACCAAACCTAAAAAATGTTTTATTGGCAGCTGCTGTTTCAACGCACCTTGAGGTCAATATTTTAACTAGATAAGCCATTTAATACTCCTGTTTCTATTCTATTTGTAATCGTGTTGGTCTTTGGAATTAAAGCTTGTGGGATGGAATTCTTATTTATATGTGTAAATAAATGTAAACCCTGGGACTTTAAGAGGAAACAATAGAATTGGTGATGTACATACTATGCTTGAACCAATGGTACTTTTCAATCACTCGACCAACTGGTACTGACTGAGCTCCTATTAAGTAGTCAGACCTGAATCTGATGTTTCAATGAATCCAAATGAGAAGTCAAACATGACCCTTTCTCCGCAAAACTTCTAATATAGCTGGAAAATCAGAGCAGTTACAATCAGAAAGCCGTCTTCACGGGGCAAAATGAATACTAAATATAATGTAGACCTTATGAGTGAAAAAGAAGTGGTGAGAAATGTTGACTGCTGTGATCATAGAAAAGGTTGGATCTGAACTCTGCCTAGAGAGGGCACTTTAGAAGCAAGGAAGGAATTTACATTTGTTCATAAAAAAACACTGTGCTACTGAGGAGGCTTGTCCTTTCTCATTATTCAAATTATAATTACAAAATGGAAGTCTTGAAAGCTCAAGTGTTTATTCATAATCTTGGCCAAATTCCACCTTGGAAGAGTAAGCCTAGGTTAAAAACCACAGCCAATTCAATTATTTAATTTCACTGTATTAAAGCTCAAGTTTGTCCAATGATCTCATTACCAAATTATATCCTAAGGTCATGCTGGGAAAATAAGTTATTCTATGCCAGACAAACTACTCCCAAGGGCAACTCCTGGCCAATGATATTTTTGAAGTTGCAAAATGGCTGTGTTTTTCATTGCAAAATTCCATCCTCCACCCCTGGTACTCTTGGAGGGTTCCTAGGCTCACCCAGTCTAATGAAACAAAGCGCTGGGCCAAAGAGTTATTTAAAAGACACTCAGTAACACATGAATGACAACTAGTAGCAATCTGAAAAGCAATTTTGTAATAGACTTTACAATGGGACAACTTAGGTCTATAAAAATTATAGGAGAAAGCAGCAAGTCGTAGCATTAATGACAAGTACCTTCCACATATTGTTATGATCAGGTATTTACCGGTTGTTAAAACACTAATAGTAAGAGATGTCAAGCTAGGGGAAATTACAAATAAAGATGTGAAAAGACTGGAAAGTTCAGCTTTCATTCTTCTCATTTTAGGACCTATTTTTAAAATGGTGGGACTTTGTAGAAGCAAAAAGTTCAGGTTCCCTCTTAAAAGAGAAAGTATATACCCCTATCAAGGCAAGGAATACCCCCAAAGAAAGTGGTTTTATTGTGCCAGTGAGAAATTCCAGAAAAGGGATATTATAAGAGCCCCTAAGGAGTAGATTCAGGTCAGGGGAAATATATACCTTGGAGAGAGATGGAGACATTAACTTATTTAGAAGCTGGCTCTCTTCAAAGACCCCAGAGTGTAAAGTATCATGTAATTGATCCAAGTGGACAATATGTCAATCAACAAATCTAAATTGAGTTGACTATTATGTGAAAGGCATCTAACCCTCCAAGCTCCTTCTAAATTTTCCGAATGAAAAAGGCCAGCATTGTGCATTGATTGTCTAAGTAATGGGTATTATGACACAAATGTGTTTGAGAAATGCCCACAGAGATGTTGTAATTTTACTGTGTAGTGTCTGCACACTGTCGTGCGGTAGAAAGAGCTACCCCTGGGCTTGAAGTCTTGACGTCCTAGGTTCTAATCCTGACTCTCTCACTCAACAGCTTCATGGACTTTCTTAGAGAGTTAAGAGAAGAGTTTGGATGAAACTCGGTGTGATTTAATCAGAAAACCCCAGGTCTATACTCAGCTATGCAACTCCCTTGCTTTTTGACCTTAGGAAAGTCATTATTAGCTTCTGTTGTTTTTAGTTTGCTTGTTTGTGACGAGCATGAGCTAGATCATCTCTAAAATCTCTTATTGCTTTGCACCAACCCTTCAAAGTGTAGCATAATTATATTGCTCAAAATTAACGGTGGATGCTTAGAGATGTATCTTTGCTTTTATGCCAGATTGTTGAGGCACTGTGATATTACATTAAGTATTAGAGATTTTGAGGTGAGACCCAAGGACAGGCACTTAACTGCTCCGAAACCTAGTTTTCTTATCTTTAAAACTGGACTAATAATTCCTACTTTACAAGGTCTCTGCAAAGGTAAGAGATAATGAACTACAATGTCTGGCCCATTGTGGACATTCAATAAGTGGTGGTGTTTTTTATCTTCACCTCCGTGAACCACTTGCTGCCAAAGTGTAGCATTATTCCTGTGGGAAAATAAAATAGACTTCATAACAATCTACTGTTTCTAGGGGAGCTTTGTGGTAGACAGCATAATACTATCTTTTGTAATGGAGATGGTGATCAGATATGAAATTTTAGGAAAACTTACTAATGGACTCCAGTAAGAGTCCATTACTTTACAAAGGTATTGGATGTTACCTCTGTAATACCTTTTACTCAGATCTTACAGTTAATTCTGACACTTAATGCCCATGGTTTCCACCGGTAGTTAGCTCCAGCAGGCCCCAAACTAACTTAAAGGGCTACAACGTGGAGGGGATGAATCTTCTCACCATGGCATCTTTCTTGATCATTCTTTTCAGGCTCCTATTTTTTGCCACCATCGCTGACATGTTGCTTCACCACTGCTCTGTGCTTCTACATTTTAGCCACATCTGGATACTGCTGGATGCTTCCTCTTTCTCGCAGGCAAACACAGAACAGCAGGCAGCTTTCTGCCAACCTCGCCACTTCCCTACATCGTGTTTGGAGCAGTAGTGATCCTTGTAAGGTGCAACATGAGAAACGCTTCACACTTTACACGGTAACGCTCGATTCTGGAATCAACTTTGACTTAATTAACTTATTCCACTTTGGAGCATCTGTCATTCTCTGTTCTTGAACCTGGGACTTCTTGTTGGTTCTCCTAAGTAAGCACTGCACGGTCCCTGTTTCTCAGAGTTTATAATCCATCGCAGTCTGGGGAGATTAGGAGTAGACAGTCCCAAGAGACAAGTGTGAGCTGAGTGTTACAGGCAGCGGATGCTGCAGGCACCAGAAGAGATTGCTCTGGGCTGGGCCGGGCTGCCTGCTGAGATGCATGAACTCTTGAGCTGGCCCTTTGCAGCGGGAGAGGAGAGGCCTGGGCCAGGCGTGGGGGCAGGATGGTGCCCACCACATGGTTTGTGCACAGAAGATTCTTATTACGCAATCAGTTCATAAGCTCATCTCTGCTGTGGACATTCTTCTCAGCCTAACACAGGGAAGAAAAGTGGGTGTCATGTACTGGATACGTGAACTTGGCTGGATGATATGTCCATGTAAAGTCCGATTTCTTCAACGGTTACAGCCAACATCAAGGGTTAGTGGCACAATTCAGATGGAACACGTTACTGGGAGAGAGCAGCGCCTTGGTTTATGTGAGGTACCACCTCTCTCTCTGCTGCACATAAATATACATATGCGACGGGTGGGTTTGGGTCATATTTCTCTCTACAGTGTATTCACTTTATGTAAGAACTTATTCACTAATTAATTCTCCTACTTATGTGAAAAAATCCAAATGTAGTAAATCTGTTGATTTCCTGGCTCTTCGTTATTGCTGGATTATTTCTGTGATGGATTGGAAGGTGTTAAAAAATAATTTTAGGCTTCCCTGGTGGCACAGTGGTGGAGAGTCCGCCTGGCGATGCAGGGGACGCGGGTTCGTGCCCCGGTCCGGGAGGATCTCACGTGCCGCGGAGCGGCTGGGCCCGTGGGCCGTGGCCGCTGGGCCTGCGCGTCCGGAGCCTGTGCTCCGCAACGGGAGAGGCCACAGCAGTGAGAGGCCCACGTACCGCAAAAAAAAAATAATAATAATAATAATAATTTTAAAGAAACCTTGGCAGGTATCTAAGCACAGAAAGCAGGAGACTGTGTCTGGGGCTTCTGGCCATTCAGCTCCCAAGCTCCTCTTTCTCGTTAAGGGGCTCCCAGTGTTTTAGTGTCCTGGTGCTGCTGTAACAAAGTAGCCCAGACTTGGTGGCTTCAAGCAAAAAAAATTCATTCTCTCGCCATTTTGGAGGCTGGAAGTTCCCAGTCGAAGTGTTGGCAGAGGCAGGCTGCCTTTGCAGGCTCCAGGGGAGGATTTTTTCTTGCCTCTCTTAGTTTCTGGTGGTTGCCCGTAACCCTTGGCGTTCCTTGGTTGGTAGACGAATCACTCCAGTCTCTGCCTCTGCTGTCACATCGTGCTCTCTTTTTTAATTTTTATTTTATGTTTATTTATTTACTTATTTGGGGCTGCGTTGAGTCTTCACTGCCGCATGCGGGCTTTCTCTAGTTGTGGCGAGTGGGGGCTGCTCTTCGTTGCGGTGCGTGGGCTTCTCATTGCGGTGGCTTCTCTTGTCGCGGAGCATGGGCTCTAGGTGCGCGGGCTTCAGTAGCTGTGGCACGCGGGCTCAGTAGTTGTGGCGCACGGGCTTAGTTGCTCCGCAGCGTGTGGGATCTTCCCGGACCAGGGATCGAACCCACGTCCCTCGCGTTGGCAGGCGGATTCTTAACCACTGTGCCACCAGGGAAGTCCCACGTCGTGTTCTCTTCGTGTCTGAACCTCTGTGCCCAAATTTTCCTTTTCTTTTAAAGACCAGCCATCTTGGATTTAGGGGCCACCCTAATCCATTAAGCCTTCATCTTAATTTTTTTTTAAATTGAGATATATTGACATATAACATTATACTAGTTTCTGACACACAACATGATGATTTAATATGTGTGTAATATTGTGAAATGATCATCACAGTAAGTAGGAGTAACATTTATCACCACACATAGTTACAACTTTTTTTTTTTTTCTGTGTACCTCATCTTAATTTGATTACATGTGTAAAGCCCCTATTTCCAAACAAGGTCACCTTCATGGGTACTGAAGGTTAGGACTTGAACACACATCTGTTTTGGTAGGACAACATTTAACCAACAGCCTCCAGGTTATCCAGGCCGAAGAGGGGGGCAGGGCCGTGCTCCTCCACGTGCAGGTGGCTGGCAGGTAGGGGCACAGTCTCCCTAGTGGACGGAGCATGTGAACTTACAAACTCAGCTTGGGCTTTCTTGTTTGAGTTTGGCATCCTAAGCAGGTGGCCCAAAGCAGCGAGGTTGGACTCCATAAACAACCAGCTGTGGAGTGAATGGCCCTGTGTGTAGCTATGGCACCCGGGTGGGTGCGTGGGGGAGGTTTCTGGCCTCCTCTGGTTCCTGCTTAATTCCTGAGCTGAATTCTCTGGGCTTCCCTTCAGTTCTGTCATCGTCCTTACATCCTTTCACCTAATTCCCTCTCCTTTGTTTAAACTAGACAAAGTCAGTTTTTCTTGTTTGCAAGCGAGAACTATGAGTAATAGAAATATCAAATTAAAGTAATTTATTATCCAAACATTACCAGAAGGTTCCAAGGGGCAGCAGAATCCGGGGACAATTAGCTTCAGAAGAGTAACTGCCATTAAGAACATTAATTGTGGCGGGACATTAAATATTGACTACCGGGTCACCCTTTTGTTGTAAATATTTTATACAAATGACAAAGGACAAAGCTCCTTTATAAATAATGGAGTTACATCAGGAAATTTCAGAATTTTACTCTTCAGTATCCAGAGGTCTGAAAGGGAAACTCAAATCATTTAAAAAATTGTAATTCTAAGAGTTTATGGAATCAGTTCCCCAACGGCAGGTCCATCTGAAAATTTTAAAGAACTTCTTCCACTCAATATAAATTAATTAATTTTCTTAGTTCAACCAATCTATCTGTTAATCAATTAACAATCTGTTAAAATTTGAGTCTCCAAACTGACTTCCCAGTTTTTCAGTCCTAAGTGTGGTAAGAGGTCCCTCTACTGGCTACTCACAGAAACTACAGCTCTCTACCCATGCGGCCGTAACACAGGAATTCAAACGTGAGCAGTTTACCTTTTATTGTAACGCCCTCGACAATTGTCTGAAGTGGTAGCCTCAGGGCAGGAATAAGAAAAGGCACTGATTAGGAAGCCAGCTGTGAAGGAAATCTTGGCCTACAGCACTCTGAAAAATGAAAATGAAAATGAAAAATGCAAATACTGCAAAAGCCACAAGTGTGAGCCATGTATTTATTTTTAAATTGCTTAGTGGCCACATTAAAAAAAGAAGTAAAGCAAACCAAGTAAAATTCATTTTAATTATGTATTTTTATTTAACCCAATATACCCAGAATGTTATCGCTTCAGCTTGTAATCCATATAAAAAATTAATGAGCTAGCTTGCATTATTTCGTTGCACTTAATTCTTTGAAACCTGGGCTGCACTTTTCACCTGTAGCAAATCCCAGTTTGGACTAGCCACGTTTCAGGTGCTCCATAGCCCCATGGGGCTAATGGTTGTTAATTAGAGCGCACGGGACCAGGGAAACTCCAATAGCAAGGACAGGGACGCAAGAGATAAGATATTAGCTGTTTCATAACTTACAATTCATAGCTCAGGGTGACATCTCACAAGCTGTCCAAAACCTGTTTAGAAAAGGAACGTCAAAGATGAATAAACTGGCTGTCAAGAGCTTAAAGGTTCATGTTTTCTTTGTATCATTGTTGGTGCTACTTGGTACAAAGGGCTCTGCATAGTGGTTTGACATCACGTATCCAGAGCTTCCAAACATTCAGAACTTCTAGACCAGGGTTTACACCTGTGGGAATGGTAGCACGGGAATGTGAGCCCAAGCCGGCTCTGGGTATTAAGTTCCTGCTGGACAGTTGTTATGGCTCTTTGTCTTTCCATCTGGCACATCTCTGTGGGCTCTCAGGATGGCTGCAGCCCTCAGTGGTAGAGCTCTACCCATGACCCGCAGGAATAGCCTAGAGACTGCCCGGCATCACACGCTTGGAGGCTCTCCTTCCCCCTTCTTGCGGGGTCTGAGGCTGGGTGGGCTAGCGAAAAGTAAGATGCATACATAAAATTAAACTGATGAATTCATGTATATAATTTAACTAGTTAAAATAAGTATAGGGCTTCCCTGGTGGTGCAGTGGTTGAGAGTCCGCCTGCCGATGCAGGGGACGCGGGTTCGTGCCCCGGTCCGGGAAGATCCCACATGCGGCGGAGCAGCTGGGCCCGTGAGCCGTGGCCGCTGAGCCTGCGCGTCCGGAGCCTGTGCTGCGCAACGGGAGAGGCCACAGCAGTGAGAGGTCTGCGTACTGCAAAATAAAAAATAAAAAAATAAAATAAGTATATAATTAAACTAATTAAATTTACAATTGATTATGAAAGTCATTGTCCTCAAGGGCATTTTTGGTGGGTCCGGTTAGAAGGAGCCGTGGGTTAACAGTGGAAGAGCATGGCTGTTCCAGGGAAGGTAGTCAGAGATGCCCCGAGATTCCTGGAGGAAGCTGTTCAACACGCCTGATGTTATTAGGGAAAAATGGAAACAACTTATTCAACAAGAGGCAATTACTTAACAATATATCTCCATATAATGGATATTATGCAGCTTTCAAAGGAAGGTTTCAATGAATGCTTTTCCTCTTTATATTTATTTTTCGGTTTTGTCAGCGTTACCCAAGTTTTGTATGGTTTGTTGTGAAACTTCGGCCCCGCCCACCGTTTCCTTCCATTTTCCTCTTCCCACGAGGGAGAACAGGGGAAATTCACCTTCCACTAGAGAAGATTATAAGGGATGTGCTGTCAGTGGGAAAAAGGCAAATTCCAAGTAATTTAATGTATGGAGCTAGAACAGGCATACAAGGAAATGTTTGAAGATACAGGGTAAACTATACACGGAATGTGATGAATTTTCAAAAGTCAGACATTAAAATTGTAACTATTTTGACAACTGGACTTAGCTCTAAATATAGGGAAAAGAAAATACTCTGGCTTCTTATAAGTCAACTCAGCTACATTCAGTAATCTGGAGGGGACATGACGGATTTAAAACTTTCTCACGCTCAGAACAAACTCAGGCACATGCAGGCAGCATCCCGGGCACTCTTCCGTTCCCCAGGATCGATATTAGGCTGAGAAGGCTTTGTCTCCCAGCTGTGTAAGGTCCCCGGAAGAGGGTGACCGCGGCACTTCAGATGCCCTCCTGGGCCTACACACACTCTCGGACTGCTGTTTCCCCTGCAGGGCTGCCACAAGCTGCTAACCCCAGGGAGAACCTCTTTGTGGAGCTTGCTGTATCCCTGGGCCTCCTCCAGGGTTTGAGGTCCCGGCCCTGCCTGATCCTGGATTCTGAAACTTCGAGGGAGGCTTTATCTCCTTCTACCTCCAAACAACCTGCTGCGGGCTAGAGAGCTTGTGGGATTCCCAAGCTGAACGTGACCCGCTTGCTTCCTTTCCTGTCCTCCCTCCTTCTTCCTCCCAAATGAGAGGGTCTTCATTTTACTGGAGGAGGGGTAGGGCCTAAGGGAACTAGGTCTGCTCTATGATTTCTATTTTCGCATCCTTTCTGCCTTACTCCTTTCAACCTCTTTGTTCTCTAGTTCAGGCCATGCTGGGGCTGGTGGGAGGGCCAGAGAGTGTACATGACACATGCACATGAGCGTGGGAGCCACATGCAATGACATCTCACAAATCTCCCCCTCCCCTCCTCTGTGCACCAAAGCATAGGGATTCTGAAGTGGCCCTGCGTGGTAGGGTGGTGGGTCAGGTGGTGACATGGGTCTTAGGGAGCACTAGAGCTAGTCAGGACAGAGAGGCCAGCCTGGGAAGAAATAGGGGCAGAAGTCTGCACCCTCAGCGACGGCAGGTGTCGGAACTGAGTCTAGAGAAGCATCGTGGTAGGACAATTCAGAGTGGAAAGAACTTAACCTACGTTTATGGACCATTTGTCCCATGGTTCTAAAAGTTTATTTCTTCTTCTTCTTTTTCATTTATTTAACTTAGAAAGTGTTGTGGTTTGAAACAGATTGCTTATTATTCCTTGGGCATTAAAACTTACTTTCTTTTAACCCTGAGTAAATGCCTAGACACTTGAAAATGCAATAAATTAAAAGCATGTGGTGGCTTATAGAAATATTCTCTCTCTCTCTCTCTCTCTCACACACACACACACACACACACACACACACACACACACGTGCACACCCCCCCAGTACGTCTGAGCGGGTCAAGTTGAGGGGATGTCTCTCCAAAATGAGCTGTCTGACTGAGGTGGCGATGATGTCACTCATTGGCAGTGAACTCATGGGGGCCGTCAAGAGAAACGAGTCCCCAGGGAAACACGCTGCTCTGCTTCTAGTTCCTTGAGATGTAAATGTCTCCAAAAATGAATACGTCTATGCATTCTCTCTTATCACCACATAAAAATGTATCCCTGAGGTAGAGTGAATGTCCTGATGGATCTGTGTACTCAGCAATCCTTCCTCAAAGGTGCAGTTCAGGACCCTCATTCCTGGGGTGACTGGGGACCCGAAATGTGATATTGTTAACAAATGTATCCCCCAATTCCTTCCCCGCCTTTCTTCAAAGTGTGAGTTCATTGTGTTGAGCCAAGATTCAATAAAGAGAGGCTGGCCCCACACCCTGATGAAACGTTCTTTTTGAATGTGTAACAGAAATGCAATCATTTCTAGAAACTGGAAGCTGGGGATTCTCTTGTAGGGGCTTTGCTGGGGCGAACCTCCCTGGGAGCTGTGCCTAGTCCTTGGGCAGAAAAGCCACCCAATCGCACTCGCATCCCAAAGCCAAATATCCTGTCTTATCAGGAAATGAATGAAGCCGCCTAGACTTTTTATGGGAGCAAAAGAGGGGGTGGATTTGACCAAGGGGAGAGAGAGGAAGGAAGACTTGGAGAAAGAGAGGAGCAGATCCTCACTGGTTTAGAATTATCCAGAAAAAATTGAGTTTGGATAGGGAAAATTCTGAATTATGGAATACTTGAAACATACCTTAATGTTTTGAAACACTGTACATAACAAACTGAAATACCTTGTGGTTAGTCGTCAACTAAATGAACAATGGACTTTTGGGAGTCCTACATCATATATTAATACATGCTAAGTATAAAAAAGTTATTTTGAACTTTTAAGCATATATAATCACAGTACCATATCTACATGAGAATAAGTTTCAAATTAGTGAAGTCAAAATCAATGGAGCTATTTGGCTTATCACTAGTACTAAAGTGATTATTGCCTGATAATCAAAATGAGAACTGCTCTAAGGTCTTTGAAAAGACATTTGAGGGGTGTTCCCCTTTCCAATGGAACAATTTGAATTCAAAGGTCTGTAAGGATATACCCTATTAGTGACAGACTCAGATATCAGGAGTGCCGACTCATATGATAAGGGTAATTTTAGTGTTTGAAGAAATTACCAAACTGCTCTCCAGAGTGGCTGTACCGTTTTCCATTCCCGTTAGCCGTGTATGAGAGATCTACTTTTTTCCCCATCCTCATCAGCATTGGATGTTGTCACTATTTTTTTCTTTTAGTTGTTTCTAATATGTGTGCAGTTCCACTAAATCTTTTATCATGCAACAAAAACATTATCCCACTGAAAATAAAGTTTGTGGGATCTGTGGAGAATGGGGAAACTTGACAAGTTCAGGGAAAAAAATCCATAGGAATGTAACGTGATAAATGTCAGTCTGTAAGTGTGAAATGCAAGCATTTCAACAGAAGCCCATTGCTTCCAAGGGGAGCGCTTCCCTGAGATTTTCTTCTTCCTTCAGTGAATCTGGCACATCGTACATTTCGCTTTTGAATCTCTTTAGTCTCCCGGACTGTGTAAATGGTCCTCGGTCCTTCTTCATTTTCGTGACCTTGACACTTTTGAAGATGACAAGCCAGTTATTTGGTGGAATGTCTCTTAGCTTGGCAGATTGTATCTTTCTGGGAATTGGTCTCTTTCATCTAGGTTATCAAATTTGTGGCTAGAGAGTCTCTTGGCCTCAGTAAACCCATGTGCAAAATGGGGAGGCAAATTGCTGCCTGCTTGGTTCATGAAGAGGGAGGATTGTGGATTAAGAGCATGGCCTTCTCACAGCAAAAGTGTTACATACATACAGGTCTCATTATCATTAGTAGCAACACTACGTGTTTTCTTATCTTTCATTGACTTAACATGAAGATTAAAATTTGCTTCTCCCTTGTCTCAAGGAGTCCTGAGCTTAATAAGTCTTCACATGAAAGGTACGATGCATGTGGTGAATTGCAAATACTGGGATGCAAGACAGTCAGATCCAGGCATCCTTCCCCACTGTCGAGCTGCCTGCACTTGGACAGCTGCTTGATTTCTTTGGATCTCAATTTCCTCATCTGTAAAGTAAGGAAAAATAAGATTTTGTCTACTTGAAGGTGGTGGCTGGTCCAGTCTATCTGTTTTTTTTCCTCTTCTATTTATATTTAATTACTGAAATCTATTTAAAATCACATGTTATGCAAAACAACATATTAATTGAGAAATATCGCATTTTTCCAAACACATTTTGGAAAGGATTTTATTCCAATTCCTGCACAGATCTTTACACCGACATCCTCTTCATCACTAGAGCCACTTCCCGAGTCACACAGACTGTCTGAAATGCAGGGTCTGTCTGAATTATTTTGAAGCCGTAGCTGGACTCCAAGCCCAAGGTCCTGTTCACATGACTGAGAGCCTTTTTCATCTGCTTTATACATATGGTAGCTGTGACCTCCACAATGTGACCACCTATTTTATTGCTTACTTTCGAAATTTAATTTTCATTTTTATCAAAGTAACATACAGGCATAGTGTAAAAAGTCAAATTGTATTCACATACTCACTAAAGGAAGTTCTTCCTACCCAGAAGCAACTACTTTCAACTCTTTTTGCCTCCATTGTCACGTGGCTGACATCCTGGGATATCTTCGCACCATCTTCCCTCTGTACATGTTACATCTGCAAAGATGTGATTTCCCAATAAGTTCACATTTAATTACTGGGGGTTAGAACTTCAACATACCTTTTTTGTGGACACAATTCAACCTTCAAGACTGAATGCCTTCCTTTTATAATAGATGAGAATTTTATATCTCTTATGTCCTCACCTTATTTCCCTGTCCACATCTTCCCAATATATCACGATTCCTGGTTAAATCTACACTTGTTGCTTTCATTATTAAAACTATATGAATATTGTTCATAACTGAAGCAAGTATATACGCTATAATTATATTTCTTGTAACTCATTTTGTTTTTCTTAGAGTTTATTGACTCTTTTTAAATTTTCTTGGTTTTTTTTGAATGTCTGGTTGCTTTCCTACACCCCCCAATGGCCCTGGCCCTGCAAAATGCTTCCAATTAAAATTTTCACTGTAGTCAGAACTGTTCAATTATCAGTAAGTTCATGTACCAGTTGTTGAAATCTTTCTGGGCTTTTGCTCTGTGGTTCTAGTAATTCCCTAGGTCTACTCTCAGTATTTGGGGAGATGTATCAGACAATATTTTGTTAACTGAAAGCGTGCCTTGTAAATGCCTAGTTCACCCCCATGGGTAGCTTGTAAAAACTGAACCAGCATTTCCTGAAGGTAATACATAGACTGTTGACCACAGGAGAACAATTACTCCTTGTGTTTTCTTCTGCTGAACGCTGGCTGAGGGTGTTCGGAGGGTAATGACTTCTGCTTCTGGGGGGGGAGAGGGAAAGGAAGGAGCCTATTGGGCCAGGCACTGTAGAAAGAAGACTTCTCCGGTGAGCTAGACCTTAAAGATGAGTAGGTGTTCACTGGTGAGGAAGGAGAAATGAAATTTTCCTGGGGTACTGAAGGAAATGGCACAAAAGCAGGAAAATAAATGTTTTATTTGGGGAATGGGGCATTCCCCTTGACAAGAAGAGGGGCTCCAGGTCAACTTGCTGAAAACCAATTCACTGCAGGATTAGTTCACTAAAGGAATTAATAATTATTCTTGAATAAATTCAATGAATAGATAGATGTATGTATGATATATATGTATGTATATATGAATGTATATGTATGTACATGTATATGTGTGTGTGTATACATGTAGATGTAATTCTAATGGCTATGTTGGTGAATATATTCTTTTTGAATAAATATATTACTTTTGTGTCTTTTCCCTCCTTGAGCTGGAGAGGTGGAAGAAGTTCAAAAGAGATGGAAGGTGGGGAACCCCAACATATTATTAACTCACATTCCTTCCCAACTGAATAGGCAGCTCTGTCTCCCACCTAATCTTTCATGTTGAAATGTGATAGTTAAATTGGTTTAGGAAAGTCTTCATCTTGAATACAGATTTTGGATCAAGTATCATTCAGTTGGTCCTTTCTATCTGAATGATGGAAGTGGTGAAAATCTACATAAGTGATCCCCAAACCTCAGAACACTTGAAAAGATACAACAGAAAATCATCTTTTCTAGGGGTTAGGCTCAGAGAACTGCTTTTTCAACCAGATTTGGAAAACACTGGCTACACCCCAACCCTTCCGGTCTTGAATTTCAGTATACATTCTAGTTAACTGGGGAAGTTGTTAAAGGTGGAGATTTGGGGGCCCCTCCCACAAATTCTGACTCAGTAGGCACAGGGTGGAGCCACGCCCTGGAATCCTCATTTTACAATCAACCCTGGTGATTCTGTCAAAACTGACCCCTAGCGTACAATTTGAGAAGTGATTCTCAACCCTGGTTGCTATTTAGAATTGCCTGGGAACTTCTAATAAATACTGATGCCAGGGCCCCACTTCTGGATCAATTACATCAGATTTTCCGGGGGTAGAGCTAGGAAATTGTCTTTGTTAAGCGCTCCCAGTTAACTCTAACATGTAGCTTGAAAGAGGAGGATCCCAGCTAAACAAGGAATGTCTAGGGAGAGGTTCTCGGTTGACTGCATACACAGAGAGCTTGGTATTGATTTACAATTTAAGATGTTTATTTACATCTCACTGCTATTCTGAGTTCCCATTTAATAGACGAAAAACACCAAGGCTCAGAAAAGTTGTATAATGAGTCTGAGGACACATATCTTATGAGTGTTGGAACCAGCACTGGATTCTGCGGCCAAAGATCTCTCCTAATACACCTTGCTGCTTCCTTCCACTGAGAATGCTATGGAAAAATGAGAACGAGTTTGTTTAATTCGATTTTGGAATTAAAATTAACTGATGACCAAAATGTCTTTGTATAAGGCATATATAACGTCTTATAAGATTAAGTGGGTCACGTGCATGTAATGTGATGAATGCTTAACCAATAGGACACACCCCTAGTCAATTGCTGACTTATAGGCAACTTGACCATGTGAAGGAGAGTGAGGTCTGTTCCCCACCAGACATACCAGTGACTTTTGCTGGAGACCCCCTTCCATGAAAGCGAGTCACTTCCTCCCAGGCAGGGGCTGCCTGGAACAATGACCACTTGCTCTCTCCAGTCCGTAGTTGTTTTGAATCTCAGTGGAACATTAATTCATGCATGAAAATGGAGGGAGAATACTTAATCCCTTGTCCGGTCCTTTGCAGTGTTTCACATCTGCTCTGACACAACCTTTACGGAGGGGTGTGACCATAGCCGTAATCCTGTCCTCTGCCTCACCTGCGATGTCACTGTCTGCCAGACTAATGGGGCTTGGCCTTGTCTTGGGGCAGATTCATGCTTACTCTCCAAGAGCTCCCAGTAGCCTGGGGCTTTTTGGACACCGCCATGAACTGCCCCACCCATTGCTCCCTTAAGTCACCTATTAGGGGAAGGACTCTCTATGTATGGGGTACTCCTTTCTTTTTTGCGGTACGCAGGCCTCTCACTGCTGTGGCCTCTCCCGTTGCAGAGCACAGGCTCCGGACGCATAGGCTCGGCGGCCATGGCTCACGGGCCCAGCCCCTTCGTGGCACGTGGGATCCTCCCGGACCGGGGCACAAACCTGTGTCCCCTGCATCGGCAGGCGGACTCTCAACCACAGCGCCACCAGGGAAGCCCTAGGGTACTCCTTTCAATTAAATATAGGACTCGTATATCTTCTGCACTCACATAAGTTTTGATTAGGTGCATTTATTTTTCTTAGTGGATCACAACACAAAAACTTTGATTTTGAATGTAGACTTTGAGTTTGAAAGAGGGACTAGGGTTCTTCCAAGAGCTAGGGATATTCTAGGTTTTCGATTTTTGAATAGTGCTCCAAATAACTAGAACGTTACTAAGAAGTGCTATTTTTGTATGACGTGTAATTGCAACCCAGACCACCCCCAATGCCTGTATGTCCAGTGTAAAGTTCTCTGTCCTCATTCCCATGGTCTGAAGTGACAACTTCAACCTGAGGGCTGAACGGCTCATCCTGCTGCCCACAGGCTCCCCCATTCCATCTTCTAGTGATTGTGTCTCAGCATTACCTTGTCTCATTTCTTATCTTCTCTCCAGAGCCTCTGAAACAGCCCCCGATTCTATCAGGGAGTGTCCAGCAAAGCATGATTTCCTCTAGCCTTCAGTTGGCTTAATACTGTTATTCATGTGTCACTCGGACTTTCCCTATAGGATTCTTTTTAAAAAATAATAGCTTTATTGAGATATAATTCACATACTATAAAATTCACTCCTTTAGGGCTTCTCTGGTGGCGCAGTGGTTGAGAATCCGCCTGCCGATGCAGGGGACGCGGGTTCGTGCCCCGGTCCGGGAAGATCCCACGTGCCGCGGAGCGGCTGGGCCCGTGAGCCATGGCCGCTGAGCCTGCGCGTCCGGAGCCTGTGCTCCGCGGCGGGAGAGTCCACAACAGTGAGAGGCCCGCGTACCACAAAAAAAAAAAAAAAAAAATTCACTCCTTTAAATTGTACAATTCAGTGTGTGATTTTTTTCAGGATATTCACAGAGTTGTGCTACCATCACCGCTACCTAATTTTAGACATTGTCATCTCCCCTAAAAGAAACCCTGTACCCCTCCACAGTCACTCCCCATTTCACTCTAACCTCCCTTCTCCTCTTCCTAGGCAACTATTGATCGACTTTCTGTCTCTATAGATTCGCTTATTCTGGGCAGCTGGTATACAGAGAATCATACAATCTACAGTCCTTTGTGATCGACTTCTTTCATTTAGCTGGTTTTCAAGGGTCATCCACGCTGTGGCACGTGTCGGTCCTCTGCCTCGTGGCTTTCCTTTCACGGCTGAATAATACTCCATTGTATGAATGTAACACATCTTATCCCTCCTTTCATCAGGGGATACACATTTGGGTTGTTTTCACTTTTGGTGTTTATGATTAATGCTGCTTTGGAAGTTCATGGGTGAGTTTCTGTGCACATTTTGGAGGGGGTATATACCCAGGGCTTCATTGCTGGGTCATGCCTTTAACAATTTGAGTAACTGTCAGACTGTTTTCCAAAGCAGCTATGTCATTTAGCATTCCAACTAGAAATGTTTCTGCATCTTCAACACATTGATTTTTCTTCTTTTTGATTATTAGCCATCTTAGTGGGTGTGAAGTAGTATCTTGTGGCTTTTTGTTTGCATTTCCCTAGTCACTAATGAGGTTGAGCATCTTTTCATGTGTTTATTGGCCATTAGTATAACTTCTCTGGAGATATATATATTTTTAAAGTCTTAGCCCATTTTTTAAAATTGGGTAGTTTGTCTTTTTATTGTTGAGAGACAAATATTCTTTATACAGTAAGTCTCGTACATATGAACCTTCAAGATGCAAACTTTCAAAGATGCGAACGTGCATTTGCATGTACAGTCGTGTAAGTTAGTTCATGTGTCTGGTGTACATTGTCACGTGTGTGCATCCTCTCTAAGTGGTTGTGCTTTTGTGTACTTTACTGAACAGTACTGTAGAGAGTACAGTAGTACAGTATCTCTATTTCAAGCTAGATCTGCAAGAGGACGACTTCATTGAACTCCTTGCTGTGCAACACGAGGAGCTTACGAATGAGGACCTGATGGAACTGGAGGCCCAGAGAAAGGACGAAGAGAGGCAAGAGTAAGAAGAAGTAACTGAAGAACCGAAGAGATTCTCGATGCAGGAAATGCAAGGGGATTTTCTTTATATGAGGAGGCACTGTTAGTTTTTGAGGCAAAGGACCCAAACGTAGAATGGTACACAAAGGTTGCAGCAGTTGTTCAGAACACAATCCAGTGCTACCATGTCATCTATGACGAGAAAAAAAGAGCTACTACCCAGACATCACTGGATAGTTTTTTCAAGAGGGTAGATAGAATGGAATCCAGCAAGGAGCTGGAACATGTGCCGTCAATGTCAGGCATGAGTGAAATTGCAGCTTCCTCCGTCTCCTATTGCTGACGATCCTTCAGCTCTACCATCTGCCACCTCCTTTCCCTTCTCCTGTCAGTAACTCTTCCTGCCTGTTCACTCGATGCAGCCCCTGTGTGCCAGCTGTTGTGCTGTACTACTGTACTTTTCAAGGTACTCTACTGTAAGATTAAAAATGTTTTCTTTATTTTTTGTGTTTGTTTTTTAGGTATTATTTGTGTGAAAAGTATTATAATCCTATTACAGTACAGCACTATATAGCTGATTGTGTTAGTTGGGTACCTAGGCTAAATCTGTTGGACTTATGAGCAAATTGGATTTATGAATGCACTCTTGGAACGGAACTCATTTGTATGTAGGGGACTTACTGTATATTCTGGATACAAATCCCTTATCTGGTTTGCAAATATTTAGTCCCATTCTGTGGAGGAATTTTTTGTTCTGTCTTTTCCACTTTCTTGATGGTGTCCTTTCTAGCACAAAATTGTGACGAAGTCCAATTTATTTATTTTTCTTTTGTTGCTTGTACTTTTGATGTTACAGCTAAGAAACTGCTGCTTAATCCAAGGTCACAAAGATTTACTCTTATGTTTTCTACTAAGAGTTTTACAACATTTGCTCTAATATTTAGGTCAATGAACCTAATCTTGAGTTAATTTTTGTATGTGGTGTGCAGTAGGGAGTCCAACTTCATTCTTTTGCATGTGGAAGTATACCTCTCCCAGCACCATTTGTTTAAAAGACTATTCTTTACCCCACTGAATTGTCTTAGTACCTGTATTAGTCAGCTTAGACTACCCTATCAAAATAACATAGACTGGGTGATTTAAACAACAGAAATGTGTATTGCGCAGTTCTGGAGGCTGAGAAGTTCAAAATCAAGGTGCTGCTCCATTTGATGAATTTGTGAAACAAATTTTGGAATGTACTTCCAAAATGTAACGGTGGAACAGGCATAGGGTAGACATTCCCATTCCAAAAGGGAGAAATAGGAAAGAAGACAGGGCGATGGGTCCCAAGCTAGTCCAAAATCTAGCAAGGCAAATTCCATAAGATTTTAAGGCTTATAAACAATAGAAGTTTGTTCCTCACAGTTCCAGAGGCTGGAAGTCCAGGATCAAGGTGCCTACAGACGTGGTATCAGTGAGAGGAACTGCTTTCTGGTTCATAGGTGGCTGTCTTTTCACTGTGTCCTCACACGGTAGAAGGGGCTGGGGAGCTCTGTGGGACGTCTTTTGTATGAGCGCTAATCCCATTCATGAGGGCTCCACACTCATGACCTGAGCAACTCCCAAGGGCACCACCTCCCAATACGATCACATTGGGCGTTATGTTTCAACATATTATTGTTTGGAAAGGGAGGCATAAATATTCAGTCCATAGCAGCTAGTTAACTCAAGTGCTTCTCTGTGTGGCATGCAATTCCGACTATATATCTGTATATATACATAATATATATAATGTTTATATATCTATGCAATGTTTTTCTTCACCATTCTAAAATTTTCTTTCACACTTGAACATTTTCTAGTACTATGAATTACTAAACATTTTGGCTCTAGGTAAGATTACCCAAAGGCACTACACAACTTAGGTGAAAATCACAGCTTATACACATTGGATTTTAGTTATTGACAAATGTGTCATAGATTAGAAAAGATACTGAGAATCTATGGGTAATAACTGTGGCTGCCTACACCTTTCCTTACACACATTTATAATACAATGATTTATGACATCAATAGCTTTTTCATAGCTGTTAAACATTTTAAACTATAGCCTTTTAAAGATGAGACCTAGATTTTGTTTCCTCTACGTGTTCAACCTCATATATAATCACTTGTCTCAGAGAATGCTAGAAAAAACTTCTTTTCATATGCATAAAGGACTCCTGTAAGTTTGTGTTCTAGCTTTACATGATTTTTTCCATTGTTATAACACATCTAGGTATTATTTTGACTAAAATTGCAATTAATAACTATAACACATAAATTTTTATCTAGAATATCTTCTTGAAAGCTGAAAGTATTGGTTTCTCTTCTTGTCATTTCTGCTATGGGGTCTTAAAAAATTATAAAAACTGTATATGTTAATTGAAATACATTGGAAATATAAGACAATGAAGAGAAAAACAGAAATATCCTATAAAGAGTGGCTACTCTTGACCTTCCTAAAATTATATTGCTTTGTTTACTCTCATCCTTATCATCACAGCCTGGTTCCAGAGCTTCCTTTTAGCACTACAGTGGGGTAAGGAGAGCAGGGAGGGGGGATGGGAGGTTGGAAAAAGGAGCTTGATTCCTTCAGAGCTCGGCTTTGGGTGGGAACGACCGGCCCCTGATTTGCCACACCACGCTCTTGTTCATTGGAAGGGACAGTTCTTCAGACCCTGACCAGTGGACCATCCTGGTTTCTTCTTGCCCAGGTGGGACCTCCTAATTCTTTCTAGGCCAGTTCTGGGGCTCTGCTCATTTGAATATTCGATCTCAGCTTCACAATATCTGATTTGTTGTTCCCAATTTAATTGTTACTGTATAAGTGAAATAAAGTCACTACTAAAATTTTAAATTTCTACCTATTTAAAGTTGCGCAAATAGATTGTTTTTAACCTTTTCCGCCTATGGAATAATTGCAGTAATAATACAAAGACTTCCCTTGTATGTTTCACCAAGTTCTCCAAATGTTACCCTTTTACCATTCTTGCTTCATCATCTCTCTTTCCCACTTGAGAATAATCACAGACATCTTGCCCCATTACCTCTAAACATTTCAACGTGTATTTTCTCAAAGACGTTTTCTTACATATCCATAGTACGACTATCAATGTCAGGGAATTACCATTAATATAATACAGTTACCTAATCCATGGACCTCGTACAAAAATTTTGCATTGTCTCCAAGTCTCAATAATGTCCTATAGAGCTCAAGGAAGAAATATTTCCCACCTCCTCCCTCCCTCCCTTCCTTCCTTCTTTCCTCCCATTCGTCCTTCCACCCTTCCTTCCTTCCTTCCATCTTTCTTTCCTATCTTCCCTCCTTCCTTTCTTCTTTTTTTCCGGTTCAGGATCCAATACAGAATCACACATCCATTCAATGAGCTGGTTGGATTTTTATAAATTACCTTTATTGAGATATAATGTATATAATACAATGTACTCACTTTTAAAAATGTATAGTTCAATACGTTGTGATAAATGCATGCTACCGAGTATCCACGACTACAATAAAGATATGGAACATTTTCATCACCACAAAACGTGGCCTCTTCTCAACAATCTGCTGCTCCTGGTCCCAGGCAACTACTAACTCTGTCATTATAGATTAGATTTCTCTTTTCTATAGTTCTGTGCAAATGAAATTATACAGTATGTCCGTCTAGCTTCTTTGGCTCCGTTTGTTTTCAGATTCATCCATGTTCTTTCATGTCTTCACTGTTCATTTAAAAAATTGCTTAGTAGTATTCCTTTGTATGGCTATTCTAATATTTGTTTATTAATCAGCTGATGAATATTTGGGTTGTTTCCTTTCGGTTTTGTGGTGGCAAATAAAGCTGTTACAAATATTTTTGAACAAGTCTTCGTGTAGACATATGTTTTCATTTCTCTTGAGTGGAATTTCTGGGTCTATGCTAAGTGTATATATATTTTTTATAGGAAACAACCAAATTGCTTTCTAAAGTAATTTTACCTTCCAATCAGCAATGTATGAGAGTTTCATTTCCTCCACATCCTTGCCAACATTGATGTGTCCACTTGTTTTGAGTTTAGCAAGTCTAAGAGTGTATAGTGGTATCTCATGGTTTTAATTTATGTTTCCCTTATCATCAATAATACTGAGCATCAGCTGATTAGATTTTAAAATCTATAAATAATAACAATAACTTTTATCAGACATCAACAATATGCTAAACTATGAACACTTGTATTAATTCATTTCATCCTCACAATAAGTCTATGAGGTAGGTACTATTATCATTCCTATTTCACAGATGAAAACAATGAGACTCAGAGAGGTTAAGCTTTTGGCTCAACTGCTTCTCTTGAATTCTGGTTTTCTCCCCACCACCAAGCCCGTCTCCACCCCTGCCTAGTTCTGATCACTCTGATGCTACGCATCCCTGAAATCTTTCCTGAATTGGAAAAATGATCTGTCTTCAAAATTAACTCATTATAACTAGCAGCTTCCCCTGCTTCTTGTATCCAGAGGCTGTATACTTCTTTCCTTTTCAACTCTTAAATTCTTCCTCTCTCTTTCTTTTTAAACCTTACGTATGGAATATTTCAAATGTATTTAAGAGTAGAGAAAATACTATAATGAACCCTGAATTTATCTGTAAAAATTTGAGGCAGTATCTCTGATTGAGAAAGATTAAAAAAAATTGTAACCCTGATATAATAATCACACCTGAAAAAATTACATCTGTTTTTTAATATCATCAGTATCCAATTGGTCTTCAAATCTCCTCTCATTATCACTATCATTATTTACATTTTGTGTGAAGCACGATCCAAATAATTGTGATTACTTGACAATTTCTTCAAATTAATAGGTTCCGCCTTGAACTTTTTTGTCCTTGCAGTTTAATTGTTGAAGTAAATAAGTCATATGCTCGTAGAGTTTCTTGTAGTCTGGATTTTGCTGATGGAAACTCTGTGGTATAAAGTTCTCTTTTATTTCTTATATTTCCTGAAATTTGCAGTTAAATCTAGATGCTTGATCATATTCAAGTTCTACTGGTTTTGGTTAAACTACTTCACAGGTGATGCTGTGAACTTCCATCCAGAAATACACAATGTCTGATTAAGTCTTTTTTTGTGATGGTATCAACCACTGATCATCATAGCCTAGATGTGTTAGTTTATTGGGAGTTATAAAATGGTGTTCCAGTCTTATAATTTCTTCTTTATTCATTAGCTGGAATACGTCTATAAAGAGAAAACTCTTTACCAACTATTTGGTTATCTGAGATTTGCATAGGAAAGGCAAAATAAATGTTGGGTTCTTTCTCTTTTGCATCTGTGCTCAAAACAGTTGGTTAGGAGAGTGTATACTCTTTAAGAAGAATGCAACTACAGACTGTGTTTGCTCATTTGCCAAGAATTAACCATAACAACCCTTTTAGTACAGTTTCATCTTTGGTTTTCCTGAAGAACATGTCAATGCAAATGGAAAATTCACATCTTCTGCCAGACAATGAGCACAAAGAATAATGTGGTACTTTTCCTCTTCAAAGCATTTCAGGGCTAATTATTTCTCCCATTTCCCCAAGAAGTAGATGTTATTAACTTCATCTTGAAGATAAGACAATGCAGACTTGAAGAAGAGATGAGAGTAACTTGCCCCAAGCTAAGCGGGCGTCACCATGAACGATGAGAATATAATTTGTGTATGGCTTAATTTAAAGTTTCATGCCGAGGAAGAGAGACACCAGGAGAGTCAGAGAAAAGGGGAGCTAGAGACCACTGACTCAATTCTAGCACCATAAGTTGTGCAGTGTGCAGAGATTCGAGGACCGTCTGGGCCATGGGGATTATCAATGAAACATTTGATGATGTAATGTCTGACAGATGGTAAGTGATGAGCAAATATTTGTCAGATGACTAAAAACAAATAATTTGCCACACTTTGTCACTATGGGTATCCATATAGTGTGACAAGGACAGAAAGCTTTCCACTAGATTCCAACTCCTCAATGACTGTACACCGGCAGTTGGAAGATGATAGCTGTTTTTCTCTAAGTCAGAAGTATTTAGTGTATGCTGATTACTTCTTATATAAAGCAAAGTTAGTATTTGCACTAAACTTTGAATATGCTCCGTTCAGGCTGACAGAGCACATGTAATTGTGAGGCTCCATCAAACAAGAGATGATATAATTCTCGGGAAGAGTCTTCTTAACTCTGGGTTGGCACTCAGATTTTTCATGGTAGAGATGTTGAAGTTAAAATAATGCCAGCACTTTGGAGCTGGAACATACAAAATTTGTGTTCTCCACCCAGATTAACTGCCCCAACAGCCTATATAATTGCTTAGACCTTGGATAAGATTGTCTCATTAGCACAAACACTGCTGTCTATGGTGGGAGAGTGAGGGGAAAAGCAACATAAGGTGTTTCTCAAGACGAAGAAACCCAGAAGCCTCTTTCTGACATTAGGTTTGTCTTATTAGTCACCTAAAAACACCTCCTAAACTAAAACCCATCTGATGATCTTTTTTAAAAAAATAAATATTTATTTATTTATTTTTGGCTGTGTTGGGTCTTTGTTGCTGCGCACGAGCTTTCTCTAGTTGCGGTGAGTGGGGGCTACTCTTCATTGCTGTGCGCAGGCTTCTAATTGCAGTGACTTTTGTTGCAGAGCATGGGCTCTAGGCGTGCAGGCTTCAGTAGTTGTGGCACACGGGATCAGTAGTTGTGGCTCGTGGGCTCTAGAGCACAGGCTCAGTAGCTGTGGCGCACGGGCTTAATTGCTCCGCGGCGCGCCGTGTGGAATCTTCCCAGACCAGGGCTCGAACCCGTGTCCCCCACATTAGCAGGCGGATTCCTAACCACTGTGTCACCAGGGAAGCCCCCATCTCATGACCTTTATAATGACTTGGTAATTTATCTCCTCCTTGAAAAGACCTGCTAATACCTTCTGTGGAGTGTAGATTTTTAATTCAGGAATCAAATGCTAGGTTTGATTTATCGGGTAAGAAATCTCAGTTTAATTTGCACCTTGTGTTTCTTCTTTCTATTTAATTCTCAACTCATGTGCCAATAATCCTATTTATTGATTTTTTTTTTTAAAGGAACTGCATTCCTTTTTAGGTTTCTTTTTCCTAACGGAAAGCTAGCCTTGCTGTTATGGCTGCTCAGCTATTAAAGGCATCCTTGTAATCTTTCGGGCACGTAAAGAGGACGGATCTTGCCTTTCTCACACAACCTCCTTCTACTCCAAATCTACTCAAAGACTCGCTCCACTTTCCTCAGGCTTCTCCTTCTCTGGCTGATGGTCTCTTCCTGTGAAGCCATGACTGGTAACAGTAGGTAAAGGCTAGTATGCTCATCAAATCCTGGAATACTAAGAGCTTGAAAAAAATAGTGTGCAAAGCACTGCCTGAGTTCTAAGGGATGTATAGATAAATAAAACGTGGTCCTGCTCTCCATGTGGCTTAGGGTCTAGGGAGGGACCAGGCTCAAATGCACATAAGAAGTGAGTGTGTGTGAAGAGGTACAAGTACAGAACAGGGCACAGTGAAGAAATGTCTGGTCTCAAGTTTTTCATTGAATGGATTTGGAGCTACAACAAGCAAATCACAGAGTCCTCCAGGTGTGGGAACAAGAGGACACTGGATGGAAGGAATCACCCTAAAATCCCATCCTAGGAGGTAGAGACCAGGTTGTAACAGTTCTCATCTGAAGAGCCTGCCATGGGGCCTTACATACTACACAGCGTAGGTTGATTCATACATTTCTTCCTCTTCCCCCAAATTCCTTGGAAGCCTCCTTGAGAATTTCCTCTCATTCCGTGTGAAGCTAGCTGACTTCATGTTCTTGAGACGTGTGAATTCTTACATTCTCTCTCTCATTTAAACGGTCCTGTCATCACATAGGACTAATGCTTATTAGAGGAAGGAGTATTTCTTATATCCCATGTCATATAGCCCACAATCCTCCTGAAATGGGTCCATTTAATCTCAAATTAAACACAAGACTATGGTGTTTAATGCAAGTGTGCTTATTAAGAGCATTACCTGGATCTAAATCTGATTCCACCATCTACTAACGTTGGGACCTGGGGGAAGTTACTCACCAGCCCTGTGCCTCTGTAGTCTTTTCCTTTTCAGTTACAAAATGGAATAAAAATAGAACTTATGTAAAATGGTTATGACAAGGCATGTAGTTGAAGATCTTACTCATATCGCTTTTAAACATGTGCACACAAGACACCGTGGGCTTAGTTTTCTCCAGGTGCAGACAAGGGATTTGGTTATTTATTTATTTATCTATCTATTTATTTTAACAGCTTTACTGAGATATAGTTCACATACTGTACAATTCATCCATTTAAAGCATACGGTTTAGTGACTCTTAGTATATTCACAAAGTTGTGTAACCCTTGTCATGATTAATTTTTGTAACAATGTCATGACCCCAGAAAGAAACCTCATGCCCTTTAGCAGCACTACCTATTTCCCCCAGTCTCCACCCCGAGTCTAGGCAACTACTAATCTATCTTATATCTCTATACCTTTGCCTATTCTGGACGTTTCCTTTTAAAAGCATATTATGTTTCTTTCACATAGTATAGTATTTCCAAAGTTCATCTACGTTGCAGCATGTATCCGTAATTCGTTCTTTTTGGGGCTGAAAAAATTCTATGGTATGGATATACCATATTTTACCCATCTGTTCAATAGTTGATGGACCTTTGAGTGAGACAGGTATTTGGACTTGGTCACAGCCAGGTTTCCTTCAGAGCTGACCATCGCTTCTCCTTGAATGCTTTATTGCATCAGGTAGTGAGGCAGAGATCACAGTGGCGACTGAGTCAGCATGTGGGCTGCTGCTGTGGAAGAGGAGGAAGAAGGAAGAGAAAGAGGGCCAGGTGTGCCCCACCTGTGGTCCCTTCCCGCTGCGGGATCCTGTGCCCCAGACCTTCGGGCTCCGTCTTCCCTGACCTGGCTCATCTTGAAGGGGTAGGGGTTGCTTTCTGGTCTGGGGTGTGACATCAGCTTCTGCTGGGCCACTGAGCAGTCCTAGACCTCATCAAGGGAAACTCTGAAATTACTAACTTCTTAAGAAACACAACTGTTGTTGTTTTTTTAAACCTGTGTATCCCTTTTTTAACAACTAAAACAGAAGGTATCTGTTGTAAAACACAGTAGTAATTGGCTGATGGGAGATTTATTATGCGAAGGCCCACTTGTGGCAGACAGCTTTTGGAAAGTAACTTCTCAAGAAACATAACTTTTGACATATATACTCTAATATGTATAAAATAGAAAACTAATAAGAACCTGCTATATAAAAAAAGAAATAAAATAAAATCCATAAGTTCAAAAAGAATGAAACATAACTTTTTAGTCATAAGAAATGACATATGATGACTGCAGGAAATGTGGAAGATACAGGAAACTATAGAAAGAAAATAAAAATACTCTTTAATTTCATTAGCCAGAAATAACTACTGTTAAAATTATTTTATGCATTTTCTTTGCCTTCTAAGTACACAAGCACGTAATTTCTTAATATAAATCATACAACCTTAAGTGCATTACGGCATGAAACAAAAGTTTACATATACATATTTAATATATATATATTTAACCTACTCTTAGACAACTTAATTTTGTGAGAATTAGTCTTAGGAAACTTTTTTTTAGTTATTTGCTTATTGATGGACATTCAGCTAATTTCTAGTTTTTCTGTTATAAATAATACAAACATGGACATTTCTGTACATTAATCGCTGACCTTATCTGTAATTATTTCCTCAAGAAGATTTCTAAAAGCTGTATTATTGGGTTGCAGGAGATGATTACTAGTAAGGTAACATATTGCTAAATTATTTCCCAGGAGAGTTGACCAATGTACATTCCTACCAGTTGTATTGAAATTCTTATTTCTACTGGATATTTTGGAAAGGTTGCATTTTGATTCTTCTATTTGTTCCTTTTGTCCTATAAGAATTATATAAGAAAAGAAAATGATAACAGAGTGTATATATGCAAATATTTGAACAGCTGAATGAGAAGTCACCAGATCATATAGCTCTGTTACCTAATGAATTAAAACCCAGTCATTAATGAACTAATATGTTTAATTTTCATTTCACTTTTATGTCACATCCAAATGTATTCCATGCTATCCATTTTCAAGAGTTATTGAGCTCTGTTTGGTTAGGTAAAGGCAGGCTTTCACTCTTTGACCTTTACATCCAAAAGGAACATAAAGACAATGAGTCCAACCCCTCCCTTCTTTTTACTGTGAAGGATTCCGAGGTCCAGAGAAGTTAAATATTTAGTCGATGATTAATAGCCAGTGAGCAATGGGGTGCAGCTCAGAATCAACTCCGAGATGCGTTCTCTTTCCCACACTGTCATCTCTCTTTTCTCTACATCCTTCAACCAAATCTAAGTGATGCGAATTTTCTGCTTGGATTTATGCCTTCACACACAGTATTAAGGATTTTAAAGGCAAATTATGCCACCTATGCCGTCTGGTTGCCTGTGGTTTATCTCTGGAGTCCTGATCTTTATTTTTTTTTTCACTTAGTTTTTTTCCCCCTCAAGTTTGCATCTTAGTAAAATTTCATGTAAATTCATGTACATTAGCAGAATTCATGTAAATTATTTTCCAGAAAAGGTTGTTTAATACAAAATTTCTTCTAGATGGAATTTTAGGCTTCTCAAACAGTAGGTGGATGATAAGACAAGAAGTATGAAAACATGTTAAGCTGTTGGATTCTTGAAATGGACATAGTCAGGGTTAAGAATTATAAATCTGGGTTTTGGAAACTTTTTTTCTAACTCAGAAACTCTAAGATGAAGTTGCCATATCTTCCCTGACTCAGTTTCTCCATGTGCGGAAAGGAGATTATAGTCCTCAGTGAGTAGAGGGGAGCCTTTATCGTGCAATTTCTGTAATTTGTTGAAAACGTGTAAGAAGATTCGGTTTATTCCTCTGTTGTACGGGAGAGCTGTCATAGGCGTCGGTGGGAATAACACTGATCAGTGGGAAAAAAAATCCACTTGATGATTTGTAGGTATTTGGGGAGGGTGCTTAAGAACTTGCGGCTGAAATTCATCTTCTTGGAAGAGAAGGGAGAGAGGGAGAAAACAACTCAAAGCGTGCTGTGACAACCGTCCTGAGTCATCCTGGGAGCGGCTGGGTGTACCAAGCCACGTCGCCAGAGTGCTGAGTAATCAAGTTACAATATTTGGACTATTTCAACCTACAGGGAAGGAAAAGCACAAACAAAACAGTCTCCTAGGTTATTAAATATTTGAGCTGAAGGTTACTGTTGTTGAACTAGAGGAAATTATTGCTTGATAAAGTTGTATGATGAATGAATGGCTAATTCATTTTTTGAGCTGTATTTCGTCCCTCCCACACACAAAATCTACTCTTTTAAATACAAAGCCAATAATATGGGTTTTTTTTGTGTGTGTGTGGCACATAAAAGAGAGAGAAGACAATTATAGATTAGCTTTGGAATTATAAAGCAAATGCTTCTTCCTACAAACAGTTATATCATTTCCCACTAAACATTTTTAAAGAAACATTTATTTCCAAGAGTCAGAGTTATGTTCGGGCTTCCTTGGATATTGCTGAATTCCTGTCTCTGGAAGTGTTTCTGCCCAGATTAGACAAGCCCTGAACAGGAGAGTTGTAAAGGGAATTCAGACATCAAAAGAGAGAGTGGACAAAGATTTCTGATTTAAGTGCAAGTCTCTTTAAATCTTTGGGACACAGTAGCAAGCAGGTACCAGGTGTTTGATAAAATATGGCAGTGAATTAAATGTGAATATCCTGCACCAGCCTTTTGGTCATTATGATTATTCCCTGAGCCTGCGCCTGCCTGGAGAACAGGCAAAATGCTGATGATAACTACATGCTATGGGCCAGACACTTTATATGCATTGTCTCTTCATGTGTATATGTGTCTCATTTTACAGATGAGGAAACTGAGGCTACCGAGGATTTCTCAAGCAGTGAGTTGTAGAGTCAGTTTATAAATTTATGATTTGGCCCGTTTAAACCCACGTTTCCACACCACCGCTGGATAGTGTCATTTTCGAGTGGTATCCTGCCCACATCACCCTGTTGTGACCTAACCTCTACTTGCTCCCCTGATGCCTAAAATTCTGCTTTAGTTGTTCAACACATTTAGTTTATGACTTTGATCCTGGTTCATAATAAAACACCCAGGGCATAGAGAGAAGGGAAGCTATTAGTCACTCTTAGTTTAGCAAAACGAGTCAACAAGCATTAAGTCAACAAGCATTTAGTCAACAAGCATTAATTGACTGCACATTTTCTATCAAGACCGTACCAAGTGTTGGCATTACAAAAATGATTGAGGCTTGGTCCTTACCTTCAAGATTCTCGTAGTGAGATAGAGGAGATCGTATAATAAAATAGATTATTATGAGACAATGTGGTAAATGAACAACAGGGAATATTAAATGAGCACAGCAGATAAGTAATTGGCTCAGTTTCAGGTCCTTTTCCGGAGAACAGATTTGGTAGGAAGGGAGGAGTTCACACCGAAAGAAGGAGCTGTACGAAGGCAGGAAAACTCTGTAATATGCAAAGAGCAGACTCCGCAAAGAGATTCCAGGGCAAAATAATCCTTTTTTTTTCAAAGGCTTTTTTTTTTTTTTTTTTTTTTTTGATGTGGACCATTTTTAAAGTCTTTAATTTATTAACAACAAATTTGTTTAGTCTTTATTGAAAATTGCTTCTGTTTTATGTTTCGGTTTTTCGGCCGAGAGGCATGTGGGATCTTAGCTCTCCCACCAGGGATAGAACCTGCACCCCTTGCATTGGAAGGCAAAGTCTTAACCACTGGACCTCCAGGGAAGTCCCTAAAGCTGGGTAATCCTAATCACAATAGGTTATTGGGAACCCCATCAACAATTTCTCCCATCAGTTTGGTATTACATATTCTGCTAAGTCTAATGTATTTAACTTATATATTCTTCACTTTCTTTTGTGATCGCCTTTCTGTTTAACAGGTAGCTAGCTACCTCTTTGGCATCTAGCAGAATGAGCCATGGAGGTGAGGGTGCTTTCTGTGGCACCACCATACTTGAGAAGTATGAATTATTACGACCATCACATATTCCTTCTATTTTATATAATATTTCACCTTCCGGCCCCACGTGGGCTGCTAGGGTTGCCCTTCCGTATGTGTGCGTGTATTCGGCCTAAGGCACGGTCCGCCGACAGCCCCGTCCTGCCTGAGCCTGTCGCAGGCCTTTAGAAGCTGTGCAGACAACAGCAACTTCAGCGCGAACCACTCTTTTCAATCACGGACAAGCTGCCAAGAGGCCTGAGTAAGGGCCAGGGCAGGAGTGGGAGGGACGGAGGGAGGGCAGGCTGGGCGTGGCCAAAGTGGGCGTGGGCCCGGCCGGACGGAGGGAGGGCAGGCTGGGCGTGGCCACAGTGGGCGTGGGCCCGGCCGGACGGAGGGAGGGCAGGCTGGGCGTGGCCACAGTGGGCGTGGGCCCGGCCGGCATTCAAGTGAGCGAGCAGCGTGCTTCTCTGCCCCACAGCAAGGTCCTGCCGCATCCGGTTTTCCTTTTCCCTGGTCGTGCGATCGCTGTGACTTCAGGTAAGCAAAGTGCAGGTAGCAAGGTGGTGATTTCCCTCTTTTTGGCAAGTCTTAAAAGAAAATAGTTCTTTGAGACGGTGAACACAGCGGACAGAATGGCTTATTTTCAAGAGTGGGATGTCAGCTTCCGTACGGCTACCCCCCGCTACATGGGCAGCATTTCCAGGGCCCAGTGCTTTGGGAACCAGGCATGCCGTGTAGGGAGCAAAATCCCTTAAAAGTACAAGGTCCGAGCATGAAGAAGCAGCACGGCCGGGAGGTTTTGGTGTTGGAAGGGCCCAGCAGTGATTCGCCGAGGAGCAAGTATTTCCGAGGACGTTTCCAGCCCTGCCCTGGAACTCAGAATGAGTTTTGCGGTGCTAGTTTCGGAAAGGGTGTGGTGCCCCAAACCTGAAGAAAGTGGAGACGCACAGGAGCGTCGGGCTCACCTTCTCGCGTTGGCGCTGTGGGCTGAGATTCAGACTGCGGGACTGCTGTTCTTTTGGGCCTTTTAAAGCAGCCAGTGGGTGTCCATTTACTTGCAACTGCGTTCTTCCAGGCGGGAAGTATTCTCCCTCCCTATTCCTGGGCTTCAAGATACTTGAAGCAAATTACAGATTTCAAAAATGTGTGTTCTTGGACGACTTTTCGAATAGGTTGGCTCATAGCTTCTTCCTCATAGAAGCTACTGTTTTGATGGCTTGTTTTCAGCGCGTCACACTGAAGAGCAATTTAACAGGCCAGGCTGTTCTGTAGGCTCATAATCAGATGAGGCTCAGATTCCCAGGGGTGAGGGGTCTTATACATCCTTCGACTCACATCTCCGCCACCCCCCATTTTGTGGATGAGGAGGGGAGGCTCACGGAGGAGAAGTGGCGTCCAGAGTCCCCTGGCTTATATGGGACAGGATGAAGTGGAATCCAAGTCTTCAAACTCACGGCTCCTGGACTTTTCCAGGTCACCATGAATTTTCTTAACAGCTTTGTCACCCCTACATTGCTGAAGAGGTTTTGAATAGAATTGGGTGCGTCAAAACCTCAGTCCCCGACAATATATGCAGGTGTTTGATGGGTTCCTGGATGGGTGGAGAGATGGAAGCTTGTCTGAAGAAAGGATTCTCTACGTGAGTCAGTGGGTTTATATCTTTGCTTCTGAGCACCTGAATTCTGCCACTTCAGTCCCTCCGGGTTGTGGGTTCACGTTGAAGGTATGAAGTCTCAGCAATCTTGGTCATCCTGGCGTGGTGAGTCTGGCCCTGTTTTACTGCTTTAGGCAGCGGTGGGATGGCTCAGCGGTCAAGATCAGGCTTCTAACCAGATGGGAGCAGATATGACGGCTCAGAATATCTGAGCAAAGCAGAGGCTCCCCGGCCGCTGGAAATTAAGCAGTTGGCCTTATTACTAAGAGCTACATTGTCCTTTCCCGCTGACAGAGCACTCTTCAAGTACATTTACTCATTTCATCACCTCATTACTCCTCATGCTGTTCTTTCACATGGCAGAAGCTGCAGGATCTCCTATTTTCTTAATCTGCCTCTGACTTTTTTCCTTGTGAGGTTAGAAAGTGAACAGCACAGACTGTGTTTTTAGGCATTCCACTGTAGTTGCTGTACTAGGCAAAGGTATTGCCTAAGGATTGTTTCCACCAAATGGTCTACAGATGAAAAGTTCGGGGAATATTGGCTTGGATGCATTAAAAACGTTAGAAATCTTGATGCAGTGGCCAGCGAGCCCCTGTGAGTCAAGAGAATTGACCTCCCCACGCCTCCACACACCCCAGTGCCCATGTCTGCATTCATCTGGGGACTGCCTGCTGTCTCTGAACTAGCAGTTCTCTCTGGCACACCTTTTTGCATGGCTAACTCCTCCTTATTCTTTAGGATGAACCTGTAGTGCGACTTATTTGACGTCGCTGTCTCTGAGGAGAGCTCACTGAGATTTCTGCTATGGGTGCGCTGTCTCCCCTAAGGGTTGCGTGATAACTTGTGCCCCCATCAAAACACCCATCACACCTACAGCACATATCATGCCACTAGGTGACAGCTTCTCGGAGGCAGGAACCATGCTGCTATGTCCACCTTTGATTTGTTAATGTCTAGATCAGGTGCCTGACACGCGTTATTAGGTTCTCAGTTAATACTTATTAAATGAAAGCAATATACGATTGATAGTTTGCAACACAAAGAGTGGAAAGAGAACATGAGTTTCTGCCAGTTGGAAAATCAGGAAAAAAAAAGTTTTGTGTTGATTTTAAAAAAGAAAACATGTAAGAAAAAAAAAGGAAACATGTAAGGTATCTTGGTATCTCTAAAGGGGTAATCCAGGACACGTGGGATTTTTGGAACTCTAAAGACTCCTGAGAGAACAAATGCCAGCAAAGACACCATTACCAAGAAGGAAGGTGATAGATGTGGTCTGGAACTACCAGGCTGGAACATAGAAGAGTGAGTGCCAGTTCTGGCTTGACCACTCTCACTCCCCGCGTGGGTGGCCTGGGAGAATCACTTCGTCTCTGTGTGCTTCCCTTTCCACATCTGTAAACTGAAGAGATGGGGCCAGACTAAATCCATCCAAGGTCTCGTGCCCCTTTAAAGGTTTATGGCTTTAGGATGCATTGCAAACAATAAAAACAAAACAGGCAACTTTACAATTAAGCTCTTACAACTTCTTGTTTGTTTGTTTGCTGCATTTCTTTGTTGTTTGTTTATTACTACTTAAACTTTCATTTCACGTTTCCCTGATTAAAAGTGGCTTTTAAACATTGAAATCAATGAAAGATGTGGTGTTTTCTAGGTTGATGCTGTAAATTAAATTCTCCTTACTTGTTCTAATCCTTAGAAGGTTTCCCTGAAAATGAAACAAGTTGTCTCTGTAACAATGGAATAATACAATGAAAAGAATCTGCAGCGATTTTAGCACCCTGAACAGGTCATTAGATATGTAAATTTACTACGCAGGAATTGCTAATCTCTACTCTTGTACCTCTAATTTTTATAGCATTTGCTCATGCAAAATGGTCTGCATAGGAACCTGACCCATTTTGCTGGGTGTGTATTGCTAAAGTTGCTGAGATTTGTTTAAATGCTGCATCTCACACCTCAGTGAGGTGGCAATTGGCTGTGGCCAAAATCATCCCTTGAACTGTCTCAGACCAAATCAGCTTTACAGTGTTTTTAAGTCACTTGCCACTAACCACCAAGCCACTGATTAGATTTATCAGGGAATATTTGATTGATTACTTAGTTGGTGATCATTTGCCCCTATAGACACCTCAGATGTTAGGTGTGCCCTGATTTACATTCTCCAACAGGGACTGAGTCTAAGCCTTGAATTGCAACAAAGTGTTAATTATATTGTGTAATTAACTGTACTTAAAGCCACCATGATCTTGTATTCACATAGAGCCATTTAGATGAAATGAATTGCTAAATGTTATCATGAATGAATGAATGATGCTTCAGTGGAACAAAATGGCATTTACTTACACTCTGATCCACTTCTGGGATCCACTTTTAGGTGTCTGCCGTCAAACTCCCTCAGCAGATTACTCCAAGGCCTTAAAAACACAGAAGACATCAAACTTCAAAGTTTGTTATAAATGATGCAAAATTATTCTAATCTCTCCTCCTGGGTGGTTGGAAGTGCAGGCTGGGAGAACTACCTGGGCTCGTTAAAACATAGTTGGTGTGTTTTCATGCTATCATTGGTATGTGGTTAGGCCTTGGGTTGTTGAAGCTTTGAGAAGTTCGCAGGGGTTTGGGTTTAGGTTTCTGTATTTGGTGAAGAAATACCTCATTTAGGCTTTTTCTATTTGGTAGAGGAATAGCTCCTATTGAATTTTAGTCATATATGAACTCAGCAATGTCAGTGTTGAACTTGCTGCTGGGGAAAGCCAGACTTCTCGTCCTGAAACTCTGTTTGGGATTCCCCAAACGTTTTAGGAAGTTTCTTTTCATTTCCCTGCGGTGGACACACGCTTCTGTTTCTGTCTAATTACCCTCTGCCTTCCTCATGCTGGTCTGCTTCCCTTGAGAGTTCGCTCTCATCTCATGGCCCCCAGCTCTCCCCAGATGAGACAGCAGGAGGTAGTAGCCCTTAAAGGAATGTAAGATGCCTGCCCTGACTTCAGATTACCTTATTGTAGGCACGTAACGAGAACACTGAGTTCACTTAGCTGTACTTTTTGGACAAAGGAGGAAGCAGTCACTGGAGATGACCACTGAGCGTGAACGGGTCAACAAAACTTTTTTTTTTTTTTTTTTTTTTGGTAATGAGCTTGTTTTTACAGATTCCAAGATATAGTATAATCTTTTTGCTTCCATCCTACACACAAGCCACATGTCCCATAAAAGAGAGAATTCCAAAGAACTATTTGAAGACCAAGGGCCCCCTCCTTGATCTTATTCTCACGTCTTTGCATTTTGAATTTCTGTTCAGGTATGAGGTGCAAAATTGAGATCCTATTCATGCATTTGACTTTAACACATCCTTGAGTCCCGATTGAGGGAAGCCCTCTGTCTTGAGTGGTGATGCTTTGTCTGCCAGTGGGGGGCACATCCTGCCCGGCGACCTGCAGTGTCATGTCTTCTGGGGGTGATGAGAACGAGAGTTCTCAGGCAAGACCAGAGGCTCGCTGCTGCTGTTTCCACTTTACCCGGCTCCGTATTTTTATTTTATTTTATTTTTATTTTTATTATTATTTTTTTTGCGGTACGCGGGCCTCTCACGGCTGTGGCCTCTCCCGTTGCGGAGCACAGGCTCCGGACGCGCAGGCGCAGTGGCCACGGCTCACGGGCCCAGCCGCTCCGCGGCATGTGGGATCTTCCCGGACCGGGGCACGAACCCGTGTCCCCTGCATCGGCAGGCGGATTCTCAACCACTGCGCCACCAGGGGAGCCCTGGCTCCGTATTTTTAGATGAAGCTGCCCTCTCTTTTCTTTAACTCCCATGTTACTTGTTTCGCTGTTCACATGGCATGGCATTCTGCTTATTTGTATACATATCTGCCCAAAGAGATGGAAAACTCGGAGAAAGGGAGGGGGTGCTCGGGGGGATCCTTATACTTTTCGTAGTGTCTTCCACATAGTAGGTAATGCACTAACAACAAAAACAATAATAGCCATTGTTGATTAAATATCGCTACGTGCCGGGTGCCCTACTAAGGCATTACTTACTTTATTAATCCCGTAGGGCTGCTGTAACAAAGTACCACAAATTGGGTGGCTTAAAACAGTGGAGACATACTCCCACAGTTCTGGAGGCCAGAATTCTGAAATTAAGGTGCCGTCAGGGCCTTGCTCCCTCGGCAAACCCTAGGGGAGAATCTGTTCCGTGCCTTTCTCTTGCTTCGGGTGTTGCCTGTGAACCTTGGTGTGCTTGGCTTGTGGAAGCATTGCTCCAAGAATCTCTGCCTCTGTCGCCATATGGTGTCCTCCCTTGTGTCTTCACATCATCTTCCCTCCGCACGTCTGTCTTTGTGTCTTTTCCGCTGTTCTTAAACGGGCACCAGTCTTACTGGGTTAGGGCCACCCTGATGACCTCTACCTGATTCAAGCTGCAAAGATCCTATTTTCAAATAAGGTCACATTCACGGGTGCCCAGAGGTGGGGCTTCAGCCTACCTTTTGGGCGGTGGTGGTGGGGACACAATGCAGCCCATATCACTTACTAAATATTAACTTGAATCACACAAAACTGCTGTGATTTGACTATTTTTGATCTACAAAAAATTCAATTTTGTATGCTTTAATCTAAATCCTAATTGAAACAATATGGATAAATAAAACCAACTCAGTGCTGTCCATTGTTCTGACCACGTGCAGAGGCCATCGTAGCCAAGTGGGCTCGAATTTGGAGATTCCGGACAGAGCTGTACACACAGAGGACCTCACGTGTTGGCTGTTCAGATCTTAGGACATTTGTGCAGGAGTTTCTTTACCACTGGCTTTTAAATTTTCATTTACTGAAAGTTCCTTCCTTCCTCTCTTCTACCCAAGACCATGACTTGGTTTGACTAGGATTCTTGTTGCGTTGGCCAAATGCAGTTGAGAACACTTTAAAGATGATTTAGAAATAACCTCACTCTTGTTCTTTGTTCTAGGCCCACAATGGATGCCCTGCGACTGGCAAATTCGGCTTTTGCAGTTGACCTGTTCAAACAACTGTGTGAAAAGGAGCCAGCGGGCAACGTCCTCTTCTCTCCAATCTGTCTCTCCACCTCTCTGTCACTGCTTCAAGTGGGTGCCAAAGGTGACACAGCAAACGAAATTGGACAGGTAAGCCTCATGCCTTGTTTCTGCTTTGAGTGGAAGCAGAGTTATAAGAACACACAGGTGGGGGCTTCCCTGGTGGCTCAGTGGTTGAGAATCCGCCTGCCGATGCAGGAGACACGGGTTCGTGCCCTGGTCCGGGAGGATCCCACATGCCGCGGAGCAACTAAGCCCGTGAGCCATGGCCGCTGAGCCTGCGCGTCCGGAGCCTGTGCTCCGCAACGGGAGAGGCCACAACAGTGAGAGGCCCGCATACCGCAAAAAAAAAAAAAAAAAAAAAAAACCACACAGGTGGTGCCTGGGGATAAAGGAATGAGGCTTTGTGATCAGAATTGCTCAGGAATGAGAGGTTTGCCATTTCCAGCACTCTTTTAATCTATTTTTAAATGTGAAAGCTCATTTATGTGTCCCGCAACCCATCTTTAGAACAGGTACTACGTTGTTGTGGAGAACGTGGCGATCTGCTAGGCGATCACAAGTTTGCCACTAACAAGTGGCCTTTGGCAAGTCACCTGACATCTTTCTACCCGTTATATTGTAAGCATCAATCAAGGTGATGTTTGTTAAATGTTCCACTGCAAATATCCTGACCAGAAAGAGTGTAAATCTACACCCCCGTCTTATGCACGAAATTTATTTACAGAATCATCCTTTATATTAAAATGCAGCCTGAACTATATTCTGCTCTATAATATATTCTACCCTATTCTATATCCCTATTGGATAGATAGAATATATCCATGTTTATTTCAATACAGAAATAATGTTTGAAATTATCTACCTTTAAGTAACATAGATAAATAAGAAGATGGATTGTGCTTGCTTATGTTTTAGAATACTCCCTGGGATTTGAATATCCCAGTTGAGAAGAATGGACTAAGATGATGTTTTACACACACACACACACACACGCACACACACGCACGCACACAGGAGTATGTATACATGTGTGTACACATATAAATAAAAAATTTTTAAGAATTTCTTTTTGGCTATGGCTGAGTATCTTTGTAAAGTTCTTAGACCTTCAAATGAGATGATTTTCTATACTGTTACATTTTAAGTCCTTATTTACTTTTATTATTTAAAAAATTGAGGTATAATTAACATGTAACATTATATTAGTTTCAGGGGTACAGTCTAATGATCAATATTTGTATATTTTGCAAAATGACCACCACAATAAGTCAACTTAATGTCTGTCACCATACACAGTTACAAAAAAAATCTTTTTTTTTAATGATGAGAGCTTTTAAGATCCACTCTCTTAGCAACTTTCAAATATACAGGATTATTAATTATAGTCACTATGCTGTACATTATATCCCCATGACTTATTTTATAACTGGAAGTTTGTACCTTTTGACCTCCTTCCCATTTCGAGCAGCTCAGCCTCTTACCCCCTACCCCCCAATCCTCTCCATTTACCTTTAGATAATAAGTGAAAACCCTTCTAACTGCATTCCATTATTATTCTTCCATGGATCATTCTAGTTCAACAGAATCTCTCTTTTCACGAGCTCATAAGCATTGAAAAAGGGAACATCTTTTACCTATAAATCCCCCGAAAATATGACCCGCAAAATGTTATTTGTGTCAGGATGGCAAATTTACGCTTGAAACTGAGTGGAACTTGAAAAGGAAACTTCCTTTGTGGGAAGAGAAGCTGTACCTTTTCATCCGTCCTCCTCTTTCAACTCCACCCCACAATCCCTACCTCATCTCTCATTCCTCATTTCTCATCTCCCATTAGAGAAGAGATAGAAAAGAGGACTTCCTGGGAGTGGGTCTGTTCCTCAGGAATAATAATAAAGGTCTTTTCAGTACATGCAATTGTCTCCCCAGTGGTTACTTGGGTTCTTTAATTCTCCGGTCTGTTTGCCTGTCATTAGGCCTGAGGGTTATGTACAGCCTCGGACCGGCCAGTTTGACCCTGCAGCACGGAGGCCGTGTGACTCGTTGGTGCAATGTGCCCATTTAGTGGTCACCTGAGGTGTGGCCTCAGGGCAGGGTTCTTATGAGTTAGGAGTGAGGAGAAAATCACCTTATCCTGACATCATGTTTTGGGAGCCATGGAGCAGAGGAGATGCGGAGCTATTTTTGAAACAAAAGAAAAGTTAGGAAAAAAATAAAAGGATTGAGGTCTTCCAGAAGATAGCATCCTAGTTTTAAGGGGCTTAGAATATTACTATAAGAATACTTGTTAACATTTTGAATCCATATGCTACTTTAGGTGTCTTAACATATAATATCTGTAATCCTCATAGCACGTCAGAAGAGTAGGTGTTCTCAGTTCATTTTACAGAGGGGAAAGTACAGTTCTGAAGAGTTGGGCCAGATGACATTTCTAGTAGGTACAGGGTGGGATGCAAAGCCTCCCTAACTGTAGCCCATCGATGGCATGGCAGCTGCGTACCATAAGTGACATATCAGCCCATTTGGCACTTGTTAGAGCAACTAAAGAGACTGGATAGGCTCTGGCTAAGGACACCTCTATCCTGGAATCTGATACCTGCCTGATGATTGTCTCTCGGTATTAATTTCTCTCTTCTTCTCTCAAAATTGGATAGAAATTATAACCCAGCTTCCTTCCGTCTTTTCCAAGTTTGGAAAAGAGCATGGAGGCATCACTTTGAAGAAAGGGCGAAATTTCCTTCTAGTTAAATCAAGAGAAGTGTATCTGTATGGCAGTGTTTCTCAGCTGGGGACAATTTGCCCTTCCCCTCCCTCACCCCTCTCCCGGACATTGGACAATGTCTGGATACATTTTTGTTGTCACAAATGGAAGAAGGAGTGCTACTGACACCTAGTAGGTCCGTGATGCCCAGGATAGCACCTGCCCCCGCCGGTCCCCGGACATAGAAGTATCCAGTCTGAACTGTCAACAGTGCTGAGGTTGAGAAGCCTTGCTTCTGGGAACAACAGAGCCAGGAGATACCTCAGGACCAACCCCGAGGAGGTAGACCATGACCACGTGTCCACCGCCGTGGTAAGAGGCAGTGCTTGACAGGTAATGGATTTTTTTCTCTTCACAGGTCCTTCATTTTGAAAATGTCAAAGACGTGCCCTTTGGATTTCAGACAGTAACATTGGATGTCAACAAACTTAGTTCCTTTTATTCCCTGAAACTAATCAAACGGCTCTACGTAGACAAATCTCTGAATCTTTCCACGGTAAGCGGTTCAAATCAATTAGCAAGACTCAACAGTTTTATCAGGGGTGACACGTTCTCATGGTTAGACCAACAACTTCTTGTCAGTGAAAATCATTCCTAGGACACATTTACGATTTATTTAAAATAAATTAGTCCTAATGGAGAGGTTGAATCTAGAGGGAATCAATCGCAGTCACATATTTTAACTTAAAATATAAGAAGCTGTGAGTTTCCTTTTCCCTCTAAAACACCCACAGATTCCACCCTTCCTCTTAGCTTCCTCACTGAGAGAAATGGAGAATGGGATTATTACTCTCTAATAAATGTGTCTCTATAGATGCAAGACAGCTCATGATTTAAACATCTTTGTTCTTAAACAGCAGGGCATAGAGCCTGGGACAACATTTTAAGTTCTTTACCTTATTTGTTCAGGCACACAAAGTTCTCCTGATGTTTCTCAAAATCAGTGAGAAAAATCATAACTGTATGAATTAAAAGTTTTCATTGGTCATAAACTGGTCTTGTTTGTTTTATGAGGCTGTTCAGGTGGGGATCTATACAAGGTAGAGGTGGTAATTTCAGCTATTTCTTGAAGGAATCATATAAAGAACACATATATATTCTTAAATCTGATCCAGAGTATATCATAATACTTAAAAAAATATGTATTTGAAACACACACAGCCAACATCCTCGGCTGCATAGTGTTTATTCTCTACTGTAGTTATGTCGCCTTGATTCAGTTTGTGTTTGGATGGTCAGAATTTCAAGCTTTCCAAATCTAAAAGGTAGACCACCAGTTAAATATTTTGCCATAGTTTTACTACTTTCGGCAGTAGGTATTTGTTTTTCTGGTGGGGATCTTTTGAGGACATAGGTCATTAGATGTTGTTGTGAGTTTATTCTTACTGCTTAAAGACACATATACACAGGCTTTCTTCCAACAACCCCCCGGGGAATTAAAGAAATACCGAGATGTGGGTTGGGGCCTGGGCGTGGAAAGAATTTTAAAACTCCCTAGGTGGTCCTTGGTGATGCTTAACACATTTTGTTGCTGGCAGTGAAGACAGTGGAGGCCCTTCATCTTGCTGAGTCTCTGGAATGTTCTTAGCTCTGTCAGTAAATGGTAACACTCAGTCCCAAGGTTGGGTTGCAATGAACAGAATCAAATTGGGCAAGGCTGTAGTTGTTCTGAAAAAAATCCAAGGAGTCCTGTGCTTAGGAAGTGAAGTGACATGACATTTAATCAAGCTGTGTTTAGTTTGGTTGACCTTCCACTCAACATTTTGAATTATTTCAAACCGGGAGTTGCAAGGAATTTTTTAAAAGGCTGTTTCCATTGTTCCTGTTGGTTGTATATCATCTATAATTTTACTAGTAACAGTACAAACAAGTGTGGTTTGAGGAGGGCCACCCGTATCAGAACTACCTGGGTGTTAGAAGTGCAAATTCCTGGCGTTGGTTCACTAGAATCAAGATCACCAGGGATGGGATTTAGGGTTTTCCTTTTTTTTTTTTTTAATGCCTTTTCTTTTTAAAAAATTTTATTTATTTAATTTATTTCTTTTGGCTGCGTTGGGTCTTCGTTGCTGCGCACGGGCTTTCTCTAGTTGCGGCGAGCGGGGGCTACTCTTTGTTGTGGTGCACCGGCTTCTTATTGAGGTGGCTTCTCGTTGTGGAGCGCGGGCTCTAGGCATGAGGGCTTCAGCAGTTGTGGCACGCGGGCTCAGGAGTTGTGGCTCGCCGGCTCTTGAGCGCAAGCTCAGTAGTTGTGGTGCACAGGCTTATTTGCTCCGAGGCATGTGGGATCTTCCCGGACCGGGGCTCGAAGCCGTGTCCCCCGCATTGGCAGGCAGATTCTTAACCACTGTGCCACCAGGGAAGTCCCGGGTTTTGCATTTTTAACAAGCATTATAATTAGAAGAACTGCTCTGTTCCTTACAGCACTGTGTTTCAAACTTTAACATGCAGATGAATCACCTGGGAATCTTGTTAAAAATTCAGATTCTGATTCTGGGGTGGGGCCTGAGATTCTGCATTTTAACAAGGCCCCAGGTGATGCTGCAGGTCTTGGTTCTTGGACCACACTTTGAGTAGCAAGCATCTTTAGAATATTTATTTATTTCAGTGTGGATAAGATTTTTCTTCTCATAGAGTTCTCTTTTCTGTACATTTCTTCCATTCTAAGACATACATATATAAATTTACATTTTATCTGTATGTACATTTTAATGTTTCTAAAATTGGAATTCATATTATAATTGTTGTGTGCATGTAGCATAATGTTTCTTTTCTCCCCCAAAACTGATGCTAAATTGATGGAGGCATTTAATAATTGATATTGTCTTAGAATTGAACAAATGAAACAATACAAAGAAAATTCATTGATTTTTACATAAGGTTTCAATTTATATAGTGTTACAGATTTTGAAGGAGTATCCATAGTAGTAGACATTTGAAAGTCCTTGTGCTAGAATTGTGTACCAACATAATGGTTTAACTACAGACTTTAAGGACTTCGTGATTTTTCGAACTGGATGTTTTTCAGGAGTTCATCAGCTCTACCAAGAGACCCTATGCAAATGAAATGGTGACTGTTGATTTCAAAGATAAATTGGAGGAAACAAAAGGTCAGATCAACAACGCAGTTAAGGAACTCACAGATGGCAAGTATCCTTGACTTATTCTGCTATAAATCACTAAGTAAACAGACCATATCGTCTCATGAATCTGCTACGCATAAGATTGAACGTCTGGAGGGTTCTTTGAATGTTTTCGGTATACAAGCTAACTTCTTGTCCATCGAGCCAATTCACCCACTTGGATTTCTGGGCATTTCCTGCATCATATCATCAGTTGGCAGAAGTTCTGAGTACTTCAGGTTTAGTCTGCTAAAACGGGCTGCCACATGCCCTTCTGGAGGCTTGGATGTACCTCCAACAAAGTACAGCTCTGGGCCAGTTCCAAGGCTGGTTTTTCAATCTGGAAATGAAGGGCTTGGCCTATAACTTGATGAGCCCTGAGGCCACTTTTGGCTCAAAAATTCTACACGTTTGTCAAGGAAAAAAAGACAAAAGGTCTTAGATAATCAAATACACATGTAGAAAAAAACAGAACGAAACAAACCATGGTGGAAGCTTGTCTCGGGTCTCACAACTCTCCTTACCCTTGGCCCTCTGACAGCCCCGGGGCCCGGGGTCTCTTCTGCAGCTTGCACCTGGTCCTGCCTTTTGCTCAGCACTTCCCTCAGGCCTCTCCCTTTCCTGTCTCCTCCCTCCATTAAAATTCTCTGTGAGTTGTGCTCCTTGCTAGAAAGGAATTGGAGCTAAGATGAGCTTGGGTGCAAATCAGTGTTCACGTCCCCCTTCCCTGGGGACATATTTGTACAGTATTTGTATAGGGAGGCAGCTATTGGGACACAGCACCTCACTGTGAAAGAGCTAACTGGGTTTTTCAGGTGCCACTGCAGTCACCGAAGTCTGGGGAGAGACATACTTCTGCGGCAGGAGAGACACTCCCTGTGAGAATGCCAGGGCGGCCCTCTTGCCGCACTGACTCAGGAATGCCGGGGGCCCCCGCTATAACTGCAGGGTGGGGCATGGAAAGAACATGGTCTGGGAGGTCATTCAAGACCTACATTCAAATCCAGATACTGCCACTTATTAACTGAGGTATTTGGATATGGAGCCTCAGTTTACTGAACTGTAAAATGGGGCACATATTCCTTGATTTAACCTGTACCTGGTCGTTGTGAGGATTAAATTAGATCATATATGCTAACAAATAATATATGATAGCCAAAATAATATATGGTAGCCATAGATACATATGCACACACAAATGTGTACATAGATATATATTTATTAATGAAATGAATTTTCTTTGGCTTCATATGTAAAGAAAACTCTGGTCTAACTAATACCAGGTTAGGCACAATTTTAGACTTTTTTTTTTAGGTTTATTTTTATTTTAACACCTTTATTGGAGTATAACTGTTTTACAATAGTGTTAGTTTTTCCTTTACAACAAAGTGAATCAGTTATACATATACATATGTTCCCATATCTCCTCCCTCCTGCGTCTCCCTCTCTCCCACCCTCCCTATTCCACCTCTCTAGGCGGCCACAAAAGGCACAATTTTAAAATGTATACATGAAAGGCAGCTCCCATTTAAATTGCTGTGTGACGGTTTTGCTTTTTTTTTTTTTGGCCACCCACACGGCATTCAGGATCTTATTTCCCTGACCAGGGTTCAAACCTGTGCCCCCTGCAGTGGAAGCTCGGAGTCTTAACCACTGGACTGCCAGGAAAAGCCCCCCAGTTTTGCTTTTCAAATGGTTAACGAATTGCATTTTCTCTCCAAGGGACTCTGTTTAAAAATCTTCATAAATTTGAGTTTTTTACCGGAGAACGTAGTTTAGTGAAAAGGCTTCTGAATTTGAAACCAGAAGCTCGAGGTTGAAGTTAACCAGCACTTACTAGCTCCCCACTTCTTCAGTGGTGCTATTACATATTTGACCCATCATACAGCACTGGCAGGACAGGTTACATCGTTTGTGGGTCCCAGTGCAAAAATGAAAACACAGGGCCCTTTATATTAAAAGCTGCATTAAGAATTTTAAGATGGCGACCGCAGAGCATGAAACCAGGACAGGACCCTTCACACCTAGTCACAGGCGCAGGAATGGGCCCGAGCAGAGATTAGGTAAATGAAATATCCTTAGCAAAAAAGTCAATGCTAGTCAAAGGCGAGGACTTCATTTTATTAAGGCTTTATCACCACCTGTTTTGGCTGTTGGGGGTTTGAGCACTACGGTAATTACAATTGTTATGGAGCTTGAGGTGGTCCTTACAGCTGACCAGGATGCAAACAAAACAGTGTGACTTGGGGAGGGGGCGGTGAGCTGCGGGGTAAAGCGGAGAGCGCTGACCTGGCTTCAGATGTGCTTGGCAGCCCAGTGAACCAGAAAAGCCACCTGGCCTCTCTGAACCTCAGCGTCCTCAGCTATGAGATGCGGATAATGACCCGTTGCCCTACAGGATCATCACGAGGGAAGTGAGATAAGACGCGTGACAGTTCCGAGCACAGGGCCCGGTGGAAAGTAAGCTTTCTTGCATTTTCCTTCCCGAGCACAGGCTCTGGAGTCACAAAGACCTGGCTTTGAATCCTGAATTCCCCCTTCCTTGCTCATGCATCATCTTGGGCGAGGCACTTAACGTGGAGTCTCACCCTCCTCATCTATAAAGTGGGGGGCGATGCAAGATACCGTGCACGTACGCGTCTAGCACATCGTCTCGGACAGAATGGGCCTTCCACAGTGGTAGCTTGTGCTTTTCTTCTTGCTCCTCTTCCGTCGTTTTCCCCCTCCCTTCTCCCCCTGACTCTCTCCCCACCCCCCAGGTCTCTTTGGAAAGTCCGGTTGAGGCAAGATGCAAGGAGGAAAAAGGGGTCTTTCTTAAATGAGTTGGTCTGGGCCACCAGGCCGTGCGTGGCGCGGCTCTAGCCAGGGTTAAACGCCCAGTCGGTGGATTTGCATGGGGACATCAGAGGTGGCTTGCAAGCACAGCCCCGTGCAACTCTGTGATTTCCTGACATTGCCTGCAGGCCGCTTTGAGAACGTTTTAGCTGACAACAGTGTAACAGACCAGACCAAAATCCTCGTGGTTAATGCTGCCTACTTTGTTGGAAAGTGGATGAAGAAATTTCCTGAATCAGAAACCAAAGAATGCCCTTTCAGAATCAATAAGGTATGTGGGCTGCGTGTTGCAGTCAAAGCATTCCAATTATAGATCTGAAAAATTAGAGCAACACAAGGGACCCTAGGACTTCACTCCAATGAGGAAAATTAAGGCACAGGAGGTAATGTGCTTTTCCTGAGACAACAGCCGGGAGGGGTGGGGGCTGTTTAAGTGTAGAAAAAGAACCATAAGCCAGAGACTCTCTTTTTCCAGAGTGTCCTCAGGGTCTGATCTGAGTGAGAGTTTATAGAGCTTCTAACACAGTGGGTAAAGCTAAATCACCAACCACAAAATAACTACAGATGTTTGGGACCATTAGTAAGAAAGGAAAAGGAAAGAAACAAACCAAATCCCAGCATTAGAGGCCTTTGGATCATCACGAAACATTGACCATTTGGGAATCTTGTTCCAGATTAATGAGCTCCTCTGTGATCTCATTTCTCACCTGTTAACAGTGAAGTAAATGGTTCTGATATTTTCATTTAAAAGATGCTTTGAGGTACTCACTGGCTGTGAAGGAAAAAGCATAGCTTACTCGTCTGCAGTGCTGGGACTCATTATGGTGAAGAATGACGATAGCTACCTGTATCGCAGGGAAGTCTCATGAATACTACTGAGCGAATAATGAAGCCATATCCCATGCCAAAAATAATTCATATAAATAGGTAAAGTGCCTCCTCTATAAATGAAACCAAAGAACTGCGACTGGAAAACTGACCCATTTCGTTAGAGGCCCTAGGAAACCCCAGGAATCTATAGGATGGTGTGATTTGGTCTCATTTGATGAGACCTGGCTTGTGTTAAGAATGCAGACTCAGAACTGTGCGTCAGTCAGTCAGCACAATCTCGGAAGGAAGCTCATTTACCCTGTAACTCTTGTGCATCAATTCTAATTTTCAGGTCTCTCTCAGCACCTAGAGTACTTAGCATTAATCACTTTTGTTTTTGCCAAGTATTATCATTGTACTTTCTTAGTGCTAGAACCCAGGAAGGAAAGACCTTCAAGATACAGTCTATACCTGAATTAACTGGACTGGTTTCCATGACTTTTTGTGTGTACCCACAGCATTTGTATTCATAGCCCATGCCCTCCCCTCCCAGATCCCCTGCCCCAGCTGTGTTTTCCACACGGAAATCTAATTATTTATTTACTTATCTAGATCTCTTACTAGTGCATGGACTTTTAAGGGCAGGGATAATGTTTTGCCCACCTCAGTTTCTATAATTCCTGGCCCAGTCCCTGACACATTAGTAGGTGCTCAGCAAATGTTTGTTGAATGAATGACCGATCTGTAAGGATCAGTTTGATTAAACAGCCAATAGCAAACAAAACCTTTTTGGCTTTTGAGACCACCATGGGTTCCTGTGCAAGATCCATGGGCCGTTTTCACTGGGAGAGGACAATAATCGCTGAGTGTGCTCCTTACCTACTAAAAACCTCCGTGGTCCTAGGGAGGGAGCCCGGTCCCCATCTACTAGCTGCTCCTCCATTTGGCTTCCCAGATTACAGTGGTCTTCTCATTGCTGCCAGCCAGGACCAAGACTGACCCTGCACTCAGGGCTCTGTCTCAGACACCAGGCACCAAACAATTACTTCTTTAGACTCTGTATTTTTCACATATGGGTCCCTGAGTTTTAAACACGGCTTTTTGACTTTCTTAGTGTTGCCTTTCATTTGGAGCTAAAGTTAAACATGACTGTACTTAGCCTCTGCTGTGAGCGGGGACCAAGTGTTGGCCCCAGTGACGCTCTCACGGAGTGTCCCCTCCAGAGTGGTTAGGATTGGCTCTCCTCCCTGGGAAGGGCTGGCAAAGGGGCCTTGAGAATGTTTAAGTGAAACCTGAAACGTGGTGCTTCTCATACCGGCTGCAGGGCCAGCCCAGAACATCATCAGAACCAGGTAACAGTGAGTGAGTTCACCATGGACTTTTGAGCCGACCACCCTCAGATCTGTGGCTTTTACATTTAAGAAAATGTTAATGGGTGTCTTTTATAAAGGGAGGAGGAATGTGTGCAATTCCTTTATTCTTGTTAAATCATAAAGCTAGGTCATGTCATGTCCTGGAGACTCAGACTCTAGGAAGAGAATTAATAAGAATTTTACATGCCATTGATCTCTCAGCGGTTCACCAAACAAAAAAATAAAACAGGATTCAAGGTTGCCTGGGGATATACCCTGCTTTTGAATGCAGGCGCTATTACTTTTCCTTTGTTTCCTTTGAATTGCTTTTGTCAGCTCCTGAACTTTTGGGGTGATGTTACTAAATCTTTTCTCATGTCCTTTGGTGTCTCTTTTAAGGGTTAGACTAAATTGATGAAGTTATATTATTAAAAGTTTAGTACAGGGCTTCCCTGGTGGCTCAGTGGTTAAGAATCCACCTGCTAATGCAGGGGACATGGGTTCGAGCCCTGGTCCGGGAAGATCCCACATGCCACGGAGCAACTAAGCCCATGCGCCACAACTACTGAGCCTGCACTCTAGAGCCCGTGAGCCACAACTACTGAGCCCACGTGCCACAACTACTGAAGCCCGCGTGCCTAGAGCCCATGCTCGTCAACAAGAGAAGCCACGGCAGTGAGAAGCCCACACACCACAACAAGGAGTAGACCCCACTCGCCACAACTAGAAAAAGTCCACAAGCAGCAATGAAGACCCAATGTGGCCAAAAATAAAATACCTATCCTGACAAAGGTGGACACACACACTCACGTGTGTGCACCGCCCCCCCCCCCGCCACACACACACACGCACACACACACACACACACACACACACACACACAGTATTGGATATTTTCTGGGATGGTCGTTACTTAGTCCTGTTTTCAGAAGATACATCTTAATTTATGTTTTAGAAAATGGGATTATTGTATGCATAGTCAGTGCTGATAAATGAAATAGATGACCGTTTTTGGTGGTCACAGCTTCTGTGAATTCAGAAACTATTAGTAATCTAACCTGATGGAGATTTTTAGACAAATCTATACCTCTTTGAGGGAAATATGTGGAAGAATTACCAGTTCATTTCAAAAGTAGTATGTTTATTTTAAAACCATAATTTTGTTTCTGGTTACACACAGAGTCAAAGTCTTCAATTATTTATCAACCAAATATTTAGTGAGCAATTACTATGTGCTGGGACATACCAAGATAATAAGACATGGTTTCTGCTTTGACTGTAGTCTAGTTGGGGTGGGGGTGTCACATACATACATTTTCTAACATTGTGACAAGTGTTACAATAGAGGTATGTACAAAAAATAAAATAAGTAAAGTCTAGCTTTGCTTGAAAATATTGTTGGGTAAGGTTCAGTTTACCGTTTGAAGATCCCAGATAAAACCTTTACTGTAATATTATTCCTGCAGACCTGATATGATGTTTGAAATTTTCCCCCAGAGAGGTTTGGTTAACAGGCAAATATCCCATGGGAGGTATAAACCAAGACAATAAATTGCACTAAATTACTCTCAGTCTTTTACTCCTTAGTATGAATTAATTTTTCTTCAGTAAATGAGTCACCTCTGTAGCAGAGATACAAGGTCAGATATTAATGGGGACACAGAGGAGAAGAAAAGTCCTGGGATGCTGCCTGGAGAGAAAGGCCTGAGTGATAAGAGCTGGAAGAGACTTGGAGATAATTTTGTTTGTTATCATTCTTAATTTTTAAAATCATAAAATATTGCAAGCATACAGAAAATTATAGAGAATAGTATAACAAACACCAATGTACCAACAACCACCTTTGTAAAATCTTTATATTTTGCCTTATTTCAGATATTTTAAAGAAAAAATATAGCAAGAATTGCACTGTCCTGTGTAGCCCCACCACCCCTCCACCTCCCTGCTTCCTCTCCAGAGGGAAACATCATTCTGAAATTTCCAATCCCCTCATTCCACTGACAAGGAAACTGAGGCCCAGACAGGTTAAGTGACTTGCTGAAGGTCACAGCGTATGTTTATATCACATTTGAGACTAAAAACCAAGGTTCTTATCTCTAATCAGATCAGAGCAGGAAGAGGGGACCGAGGGAGGGGTGACTAAAACCGAAGGCAGACGGAGAACAAAACAAGCATGGTTTTGTTCTGCTATATGTTAACTTTTCCATATTAGGCATTGTATAAGGAAAAGCTACATAAATGGACATGTGGGTTTGCACTGGAATTTACTTTCAAGTGAGCTCTACCAGGAACGGTTTAAAGAGCTTGTAATTACAGGCATCCATAAAGGCTAAATTAAAGTTTGCCTGTATTTCCAGTCAGCCTGTCTTATTTTTAATGTTTTATATATGCAAATACAGTATTATATTATGGCTAGTTCCTGTAATTATAAAGCACATGAATGACTTTTCAAAGGAAATCAAAAACTCTTGACAGGACAGTCTCTGATGGTGTGGATTACCTGCCTGCCTCTTTAAGCCATAATGACGTGAAACTATAACAGGAACGAATTTATGAGTATGTGTGTGTCTAGTTGTGTGTCTATAGAGGGGTGTGGGGGTGCGTGTGAGAAAAACAAGCAGAGCAAATGTCTTCTCCTTTTTTAGACGGACACCAAACCAGTGCAAATGATGAACCTGGAGGCCACGTTCTGTATGGGCCACGTCGACGGTATCGACTGTAAGCTCATAGAGCTTCCCTTTCAAAACAAGCACCTCAGCATGCTCATCCTCCTACCCAAGGATGTGGAGCTCGGGTCCACGGGCCTGGAACAGGTGAGGAGGGAGGCGGGCGTCCAGCGCGCAGGCGCAGCGGAGCCGAGGCGATGCTTGGGCGGTGCTTGTGGGGCCGCGGCAGCCTTGCCTTAACTTGATTCACTTGCTCATTGGTCTCTAAGGATTTCATGGTTCTTTGGGGGCCTTTCTCCTCAATGTTAGAACAGCTAACGTTTATTTGGTACTTATAACGTGCCAGGAGCTGTAAGTTCCCCATGCGCACTGGCTCATCTAATTCTCACCGCAGGCCCAGGAGTTAGAAACTATAATATTACCCTACTCACGTTTACCCACGAGGGGCTGGAGGCACAGAGGGTGGGTAACTGGTCCAGGGTCACGAACTCGTGGGTGGTATATAGAATTGGAAGGTGAGCCCAGGAAGGTGGAATCTGTGTTCTTTTTTTGTTTTGTTTTTATTTTTATTTTATTTTTGCGGTACGCGGGCCTCTCACTGCTGTGGCCTCTCCCATTGCGGAGCACAGGCTCCGGACGCGCAGGCGCAGCGGCCACGGCTCAGGGGCCCAGGCGCTCCGCGGCACGTGGGATCCTCCCGGACCGGGGCACGAACCCGCGTCCCCTGCATCGGCAGGCGGGCTCTCAACCACTGCGCCACCAGGGAAGCCCGGAATCTGTGTTCTTAACTCCAGGCAAAAGCCCCTGTGGGTAGCACCTTGCGTTAGTGTGGTGGGTGTGTTACAATTGACACATTCGCTCAAGCCCACAGTCGGCTTTGGGGCTTGTGCTTTGTGTTGCATGTTCTATGGGTTTTTGAAAAGTCCTTTTAGTGCACACACGTATACAAGGTTTTATTATGCTTTTATACAGGTAGAGACACAAGGTTTAACTGACAGTAGAGGTTTCACACCTGCCTGGGAATGACTTTCTAGCTTCCCCTCTGCTCTGTCAGCCCCCTGCAGCCCCAAGACCCGTTGTTCTCCCTCAGCCCCGCCCTCCGGGCTTCCTGGCTCCCCTCCACCTGGGCCCCCCCGCCCTCCACCAGGAAGAAGGAGGGGTTCTTTGACCAACCCAGGATTCACCTGCTTTATCTTCCGTCACACCTCAGTTACTCCCTGACTTTCCAGGGGACAGTCTAACTTGGTCGCCATCCTACCTGCTACTTTGATTCTATGTTTTATCCATCACTTTATTAACTGAATCATGATTCCCATTTCATTCTTCTGTTCGCTCCTCTCTCTCTTTTTTACTGCACTTCACGCCTTAGTCTCATTTTTTTCTTGCAGCCATTATTCAGCTGTCTCACACTTTACTTTCTTAAAATACCCTCACGCCATTTTTTTGGTTATTGTTGTTGTTAGAGTACAGAACGAAAGAAGATGATCTTTTGAGTCTCAGAAGGTATATTCCAGGATACACATGGTCTTAGTTTGCTAGGGCTGCCATCACAAAGTATCACAAAGTGGGTGGCTTAAACGACAGAAATTTAATGCCTCACAGTTTTGGAAGCTAAAAGTCCAAGATCAAGGTATCTGCGGGTTGGTTTCTTCGGAGGGCTGTGAGGGAGAATCTGTCCATCCCGGCTTCTGGAGATTTGCCGGCAATCTTTGGCTTTCCTTGGTTGTAGACACATCACTTCAATCTCTGCCTTCGTCTTCCAAGGCATTCTCCCTGTGTGAGCGTGTGTCTGTATCTGTGTCCGGAATTTCCTTTCTTAGAAAAAGGACACCAGTCATATTGGGTTAGGGCCTAATGATCTCACCTTGATTAATTACACCTACAAGGACGCTATTTCCAAATGAAGTCATAGTCCAAGGCACTGTGGGTTAGGACTTCAATACATGGATTTTGGCCGGGAGCAGTGGCGGACACAATTGGACCCATACAATGGAGGAAAAAGTTTATTTTTTCTTCTTAATGACTTTTGATTTATGGATGAATTTTCTCCTGTCTTCTCACTCTCAGGTAGTAAATGGCCAAGAGACTAGACTTTTTGGCTCAAAAATTCTAGTTACCTATGACAATCTTTTGGTCTTAATAATTTGTCTTAAATAAAGCAGTATCCATGAAAAAATACTTAGCTTAGCGAGAGAATCCAGTGGTTCCTTCTCCCATTGAAAAAACTTGTGGCCAGCTTGTGACCTTGTCATCTCCCTGAGTTTTATAGGTTTCACGTGAGTAACTTCAGTGCAGGGTCGCCTCAGGTAGTTATAGTCAAGGTAGTATCATTCTCTGTTGTACGTGTATTTCTCCTCTAGCCAGTGGGGAAACTGGAAGGGCAAGGAGCAATTAAGATTTGCTCAGTGAAGAATTTTATGACTAAATCATTTTATGTGTCATTGCATATCTCTCATTTTAAAAATAGCCAACTGAAATAGATGCATTCATCACCTATGATCTTAAAGGATGATCCTAGACAGTTCAAATTCTCATTTTAAAAAGAGTAACTTTAGCTTTAATTTGAGTTATGAAACTTGATACCATGTCTAGGGCACGAGTATTCTAGACTTCCTAGCAGAGAAATCAAAATAAGCATTCAATAAATATTATGCATAAAAACTTTTCTAGTTTTATATTTGTTTCACTATTATCCATGCAACATCATAATCCATGCGTTCATTTCTATAGAGCTACTCTATAGTTAAAAGAGGGCTTCCCTGGTGGCGCAGTGGTCGAGAGTCCGCCTGCCGATGCAGGGGACACGGGTTCGTGCCCCGGTCCGGGAAGATCCCACATGCCGCGGAGCGGCCGGGCCCGTGAGCCGTGGCCGCTGAGCCTGCGCGTCCGGAGCCTGTGCTCCGCAACGGGAGAGGCCACAACAGTGAGAGGCCCGCGTATGGCAAAAAAAAAAAAATATATAGTTAAAAGAAATGTCCTCATAAATTTCAGAACAAAGGGACCATTGTTGTGGAGTAAGTGGAGGAGAACAAAACTAGGTAGCTGGGTAGACCATTTTTATTTTTAATTAATTTTTATTGGAGTAGAGTTGATTTACAATGTTTTGTTCATTTCTGCTGTACAACAAAGGGAATCAGTTATACATATAGATATACCCACTCTTTTTTAGATTCTTTTCCCATATAGGTCATTACAGAGTTTCGAGTAGACTTCCCTGTGCTATGGAGTAGGTTCTTATTAGTTATCTATTATATATATAGTAGTGTGTGTATATGTCAATCCCTATCTCCCAGTTTATCCCTCCCCCTGATTCCCTGCTTTCCCCCTTGGCAACCGTAAGTTTGTTTTCTACATCTGTGACTCTATTTCTGTTTTTTAAATAAGTTCATTTGTACCATTTTTTTTAGATTCCACATATAAGTGATACCATATGATATTTATCTTTCTCTGTCTGACTTATTTTACTCAGTATGTCAATCTCCACGTCCATCCATGTTGCTGCAAGTGGCATTATTTCATTCTTTTTTATGGCTGAGTAATATTCTGTTGTATATATGTACCACAACTTCTTTATCCATTTTTCTATTGATGGACATTTAGGTTACCTCCATGTCCTGGTTATTGTAAATAGTGCTGCTATGAACATTGGTGTGGATGAATCTTTATTGAATTATGTTTTTCTCTGGATATATGCCTAGGAGTGGGATTGTTGGGTCATATGGTAGCTCTATGTGGGTGGACCATTTTTTGTGTGTGTGTGTGTGATACGTGGGCCTCTCACCATTGTGGCCTCTCCCGTTGCGGGGCACAGGCTCCGGACGCACAGGCCCAGCGGCCATGGCTCACAGGCTTATCTGCTCCGTGGCATGTGGGATCCTCCCGGACCGGGGCACGAACCCGCGTCCCCTGCATCGGCAGGCGGACTCACAACCAGTGTGCCACCGGGGAAGCCCGGTGGACCATTTTTAAGAGAACCTAGTCACGCACCAAAACTGCAGGGCTGATTCCATCTCTGATGAACCATCTGTACTGCTTCCAAATAGGGCTCCCAGTGACATTCTATGTTTTTAATCAAGGAGGATCTTTTACAATTGGAAATAAAATAAACAATTTCCTCTCCTTTTTGTCCTTCAGGTAGAAAAACAACTCAACTCGGAGACGCTGTTGCAGTGGACCAATCCCAGTGCCATGGCCAATGCTAAAGTCAAAGTCTCCATTCCAAAATTTAAGGTGGAAAAGATGATTGATTCCAAGGCTAGTCTGGAAAATTTAGGGCTGAAAAACATCTTTAATGAGAATACATCTGATTTCTCTGGAATGTCAGAGACCAAGGGAGTGGCCCTCTCAAATGTCATTCACAGAGTGTGCTTAGAAATAACTGAAGAAGGTGGGGATTCCATAGAGGTGCCAGGATCACGAATCCTGCAACACAAGGATGAATTCAATGCCGACCACCCCTTTATTTACATCATCCGGCACAACAGAACTCGAAACATCATTTTCTTTGGCAAGTTCTGTTCTCCTTAAGTGGCAGAGCCCAGGCTAAGTCCCACCCGACTTCTCTGTAAACTCTGCAACCGAGAATCATTTTCTAAATACAATAAATTGTTAATATTGCTGGATCAGGAAGCTGCTGGTATTCACACTAATAGGCCCTTTTTCCAATTTGTTTTTGTTGTTGTTGTTCTTTCCCTCCCACCCCCTTAAAAGACAATACTTTCAATGAAAAGGAATCACCTTAGAGAAAAGATATGTATTATCATTTGTCAAACTATCTAGGGTTTTTGGCAGGAATACAGTCTTTCACAAAGAAAATTCCTATAAGGAGGATCTGGAGGATTTTATTACCAAAGCCTAGCCTTCCATCACCGGGATACAGAATGTTCCAGATATTTGCTTTTCCCTGAAAGACTGAAGAAACTGGTACATGGGCTTTGCAAAACTTTCCTGGAGCCAGTGAAACTTGGACATACGTTCAGGCTACTGTATGTCCACAGCTCCTTACATTAAACCCTGCGGGACAAATATTTCCTTCAAATTCTGATTTTTGGAGATTTTAGAAAGATAATCTGTTGCACATACTGTATGTTATGGATCTCCATTGATAGAGGCTGGAGCAGCAGCCTATAAATCAACATCTTAATATTTCTGCCACAAAATGTAGACTTATCCGCCCAAAATGAAGACTCCAGATAGCCCATAAGTATCCGGTTTTGCTGCCAAATCAGTGTGCCTCCCACTTATGAAAAAACTTTGTTTTCAGAACTTTTTGAAATTTTGGAGTGCTGCACCTGTAGTAACCAAAGGGCAGCACCTCAAGGGGTCGCTCAGAATTAAGAATTCACTTTCACTGTTGATAGAACCCCTACCTGGTGGTTGGGTTGGTGGGAGACCACCGGCAGGGAATGCTAACCGGCTCACAGGCTGGTGGATGTCTGACCACCAGGGCTTAAATGCACGGGGACTTTCACAGCAGACAATAAAAGAATTTTATGAGTGTTGAAGGGACTTGTCTCTCTGTGTGCTGTGATCGTGGGAACCGGGGAGGAACTTCACGCTGCTGGGATACGTGACTAAAGCTATTGATATGCTCACACTGCTGTGACTTGCGTTTTTCCGAAGCCTATGGGTTTAGTTACTGTAGACAGCTGGTTGGGAACCTACAACAATTGCAGTTTTTAAGGACGTGTCTGAGAAGTTATTTATGTCACCAGTTCATGTGCTAATTCACTACAGAAACAGGGCGGCATGGAAGATTTGGATCTGGTGACGGCCCTCCCCTCTGGCTCCTCTGGCTTTGTTGTAAATAGGTTCAACTTTCTTCTTACTCCGAAGGTTCAATATCGAATTTCTTTTATGCTGTTGACAATTAAATATTATTGAATTACATGACTTGCTTTTTTCCATGAAGTTAGGTTCACCATTCTGAAATAGAACCAAGCCCTCCATTGACAAAATGCTTTGGGGACGGGGGTTGATGTCGAATAAAAAGGAATAAGGATAATGACTGCCCCTATTTCCTGGTCTTCCTTTCTGCCCACCGGCTCTTGCTTCCTCCTTGCAGCCCCTTTCATCCTGGGGAGGGAAGGACCAGGCAAGTGGTAGAAAGACTCCCGATGACATAAAAGTGTATGGTGAAAGCAGAGGCCTCGCAGGAGGCCATGGAACTTTTCTCCAGCCTTTCCCACTTTGGGACCTACCTCGAAATGTAATTTTATCAAGTTAAGCTGTATATGCCTAAAATGTTTTCTTTTCTTAAGTACTTTTTTTGTGTGTGTGTGTCAATGTCATGTACATTTGTTTTAAATCAGTTATGGTATCTGTGAACCTAATATTCAACGCAGCCCTTTTCCTGTCTCTGCCGAGCGCTCAGATAGAATGATTCCCCCACTGCAATAAATGTTGAGTACAAAAAGTGACAAATGCCTCCACCTTCTAAAAAGAAAAGACCATCTGTGTGGGATTTCCGGGGGTGGCCAAAGCCAGCTTTTACCACTGCCGGCTTGGTATCCCCCTTCTCGAGGCTGTGAAATAGGTGTGGAATATGACTGTGCAAAAGCCCCCTTCTCGAGGCTGTGAAATAGGTGTGGAATATGACTGTGCAAAAGCTTAGCGAGCGTTTCGAGGAGAGGAGAGGTGAGTGCCTCTTTAAACCAAGTGAGTGTTCAGGGAACTTAACGTGTCTCCGGGAATTTGGAGAGCACTGAAATTTGGACTTAACTCTTGCCTGGGATAGTCTCAGCCCGTGGTTTTCAACCAGGAGCAATTCTGCCCCCTAGAGGTTATTCGGCAATGTCCGAGAACATTTTTGTTGTCCCAGCTAGAGGGAGGGGTGCCACTGGTATCTAGTGGAGAGACCCGGGAATGCTGCTAAACACCCTACAATGCCCAGAACAGGGCCCCGTAGCCAATGGTACTCGCACGAGCCCATAGCACCGAGGTTCAGAAACCTGGCACTCGACCTAAAGCACAGATGCTGGCTGGAGGATCCCTGAGTCAGGGCAAGGGCAAAGGTCTCCAGGGGGAGTGGAGCCTGCTTGCTGTCAGCGGCAGTGAGATGTGGAGGTAGCCAGGCTTCATTATTTCGAGGCTTTGCTCAGACGGTGGGCCCAGGGAAGGTGTGGGGTCTCTAGGAGCCCAGAAGAGAGAGAGAGAGAGAGTTACTATCGGACACGTCTCCTGCGAGATCCTGGATTACGTCTTCACCTGTCAAGTTAGGTCCTTACTTCCGTACCTCTCCCTCCTTCCCTTGCCCCCACCAGCCAGGTGCTGTAGAGAGAATCAGAAGAGCCAGGTAGGTAAGTGATGGTCAAGCCCCCCTCTGCTTCCTTTCCTCTGCGGTTAGTGCCCCCAAACCAGACTCCAGCTGTGACGGATGGAGAAGCTTTTAATCAAAAGACAGATTGGAGTTCTGATGTAGAAGAATTCTGGTGGCTTTTACACTTCTGAAATTGTGTGTATTAATGCAAGAAAGTGACTGGAGAAGTGTTAGTCTAGGGCCTTTAGTTTAGGGGGTTTGGTCTAGGGGATGGTGAGGCAGAGCCAGCAGACTGCGCTTGAAGGCATTGGAAAGAAAGAATTCAGCTGCACTTTCCTAGCACCTGCCTGGTCTAGTTCACCATTAAGCCAGCTGTAGCTGTATTATCTCATTCAATCATCAAAACAAACAGCTGAGGAGGAAAACCGCAATCCCATCTCATAAACGAGGACACTGAGAGACACAGACTAGATATATAATCGGCTCAAGGTCACACAGCTAATGGAAGCCAATGGCTGGATTTGAACTCATGCAGACGGGGGCCAGAACGAGGGGGCCTAACATCTGCACTCAATGCCGCCATCTTCCAGCCGTACCAACCCTTGACAAACGGCCACCGCATGCACCCAGAAGAACTCCTCTCTCCTCTATACCGTCTCCGTTTTGGAGTTTCCAAATATTTCTCTTATCTCGGCAGTCCTTTTCTTGTCAACCAAAGCATCCCTAGATGTAAGCGGCCCAATTAGGCCCATTTTTTATGGGCCATGTGTTGTATGTGAAGATGCTTTATGGATGTTACTTCAGTTGCTTATTCTCACAATAACCTTAGAGATAGGGGCTATGCCCGTCTGTTTCACCAGGAAAGGTGGGATCAAAGGAAGTGGGTAAAGCCCCTCCAAACTGATAAATATCAGGGTTGGGCTGAGCTCTGTCTGATCCTCAGCCCAGGCTTCTTCCACTGTGACTCAAGGCCTTTGGACCATGATGGGGGAAGGCTCTCTCTGGATGGCTTTACTGTGATTGATGCATCACATGGGACCTCTGGCCGCCCAGTGTTGACAAAGCCATCAGTCTGTCCTTCTCCTTCAGGAAAACCAAACCAACACTCTAGGCCGCCCCCGTGCAATTCCCCGCTAGGAGCCCAGGAGCAACAGGACCTCCCTCCCGTCCTGGGGGAGTGCTCAGGGTACCTGGCTTTGGCTGGCAGGTTAGCATATTTCTGCCTGAGGCAGCTGCACCCAGATAGCATCGAGAAGGAGGTGGGATTTTAGACTGGGGCCTGGAGCCTCAGGCCAGACGTGGAAAGACCGAGCAGAGGCAGGGATCTCACAAAGGAGACGCGTGTGCCCATTGGCCATGGAAGAAAAAATGAGGAGATTCGTGGGAGGGCTCAGCGTGCTTGTGGAACCTGAGGGGAAAGGCAGGAGCCCGCATTGAGACTGCGACGGTGCCGGGGCATTGGCGTCCAGACGGCCTGCTGACAGCAGTGCCCAGCAGGGCTGTGGTGTGGACACCAGAGCTGCCTTGTTATGGGTGTATATGAAAATAGCGCACCTGTGTATTTACACACGCACATAGACACACGCGTCCCTGGGGAGGGCATTACTGAGCCATAGGTTATGCAAGTATTCAGCTTTGGGAGATACTGCCGGACAGTTTTCCAACGTGTTCTACCACTGCCTCTCTATCTTTCTTTATTATTATTGTTACATCATGACTGTTAGTGATTCGTTTTTCCAACTATGACTCTTAACAACCCCACTGGCATTCTTGGAGTAGTTATGAGCGGGGCACTGTGCTAAATGTGACATAGATTATAACTCAGCTTCCACGACAATCCTGTGAGGATCTGTTTTAGGTGAAAGGAACCGAGGATCAGAGACATGAGGAAACTTGCAGAGCACAGGAGGCTGGTAAGTTGTGTTGTTAGGATTTAAACCTCAGCTCTCTGACTCCGGAGCCCATGTTTATAATCTCTATGCATCTGGTCACATTAAAAAATTTTCACTTGGTATCATATGATACCACTTATATGTGGAATCTAAAAATATAACACAGATGAACTTATTTACAAAACAGAGATAGATTCACGGACATAGGAAACAAACTTACGGTTACCAAAGGGGAGGGTGGGGAGAGAGATAAATTAGGAGTTTGGGAGTAACATCTACACACCACTATATATAAAATAGATAACCAACAAGAAAAGCACAGAAAACTAGACTCAATATCTTGTATTGGCCTAATAATGGAAACTAATCTGAAAAAGAATATATATATGTGCGTACACACACACACACACACACACACACACACACACACACACATATATGGCACTGAATCACTTTGCTGTACCCCTGAAACTAACACAACATTGTAAATCAACTATACTTCAATAACAATTAAAAACTTTTTTCACTTGGTGAATTAAACCATTACCTTGGGCAGATTTTCTTCTGTTTACATTAAAATGAAGTATTATGTTAAATATAAGACAAATGAATGTAGATAAGGAGAAACCTTAGCTACATATTTACATAATAAGCAAGGCTTCTAGGAATGTTTCCTTTTCAAGCGTTCCTGATTAGCTAATACATTTTTTGAAAATTCTGAGCTTTTTCCTTAGGGGTCGTACTCAGTCAACTGCATGCCATTTGCTATTTAACACCAGATTTGTAAGCCTTCTCTTTTTAAGTTTTTGCTCTTAGACCTGAAACTGCTTCTACAACATTCTTGCCCTCAATCCCACCCCGTATGGTGGGAAGATTTAAGAGATGGGTATTCCCCTGTTCAATGGCTTCTGCCCGGTCATCATCAAACACCCCAACAATAAAAGCTGCTCCAGCCTGTGAGGGGATCAAAGTGTTTTCACTAACAGTGAGTGACTATTTCTGACCCCCAGGTCCTGCCACAAAGAGTGTAGATGGCGTTATTCTCCTCTAGAGATGGGATAGATCCCTATGTTCCGCTGGAACTTCTCCTCGCCTTCCAGAAGCCTGGCCAGACCCATGTAGCTCAGGCCAGACCCTAAGCTCATGGACTGAGCCCTCCCTGACTCTACCACAGGCTCTCTTGTGCCTCCCACAAATGATAAATAGCAATACAGGCTTTGGATCGATGGGAAAAAAGCATCTGCTTGGGCAGGTCACCCACGGGATTGAGTTGCCCTGGCTGTCTCTTAGACCTAACAAAGGCTTCTTTGCTGTCTTAAAAAAAAATCGCTCAGTATTTCTGAAAGTGAGCCTGGAAGAACAGGCGTTCTGTGGCGATGAGAAGCTGCTATGAAAATCGGAGGCCATGGTTAAAAAGTCTTGACAAGTTTGGGTTGAACAGAGTTAAACAGGGTCTGCAGTCCTTTCTCAGATTTTGAGAAGTCAGTCAATGTGCTTTGTGGCTCTCCGGGGGAGGGCGTGAAGCCTGGTTTCTTAAATTTATAGGACCTCTGAACCTGCGGGCCAGTCCGCACCTTGGAGGCATTTTGTTTTGTGGAGGAAGTTCTGGGAAAGGTAAATTGAGGAGAAAACCTCGGTTTGTCGAGTTGCCCTGTGGGTGGGAAGCCTGGATCTCGGCTCCAAGCCACTCGTCCTTTCAAGGGCTGAGGTTCCACTGGAATATGAGGAAGGGGGTTTATCTCAATGATCCCTGAGATTCCTCTTCCTTCCAGTAGCCCACCGGCCGAGACAGATCTTGTCTACCTGAGCCAGTCCTCACCCTTCCGTGCACACGGAACCAACTGCTGCCTCCATTGCCAAAAGCCTGGGCGGGGGTCTGACTGAGCTGACTCTCCTCTTGACATTGGAACCAAGGTCGGCCTCCCCACAGTGAAGAGCATGATAGCTGTGGCCCCCCACTATGGCAGGAAGAAGGAAACCCCTGAGGCAGAGACTCTCCTTGCCAGTTCTAGGACCTCCGTCAGTTGTGAAAAGACTCCCCTTCCAGCAGTCCCAGAAAGGAGTTTATTAAGGGAGGTGGCAAGGGTCAAGGCAATAAAGCAGGCTTTCTGACTGTGTAGTTGTTTTTTTCTGTCTAGTTATAAGCACAGACCTGGCTCTTTTCCTGCAGGCTATCCAGTCTTTTACTCTTTATTTGGGTTCCCCCTACATGAGTCCCATTGCACACTGTTCTGTAGGCTAGTCACTGCACAAGGACATCCTACAGGGAGGGTGAGAAAGGGCTGAAATCAGGCTGGCATTCCAATCATAGAGCAGTGCGCAGGGGGTGGGGCTGTGTGGGTCTGAGGAAGGGTCACTTTTTTTTTTGCGGTACGCGGGCCTCTCACTGCTGTGGCCTCTCGCGTTGCGGAGCACAGGCTCCGGACGCGCAGGCTCAGCGGCCACGGCTCACGGGCCCGGCTTCTCCGCGGCACGTGGGATCTTCCCGGACCGGGGCAAGAACCCGTGTCCCCTGCATCGGCAGGTGGATTCTCAACCACTGCGCCACCAGGGAAGCCCCAACACATGTTATTTTAAAATAACATTTTATTTTTGAAAATAGTTTTTGTACAGAAATCTTGCAAAGCCCACCAATAAAATAAAATCAGTTTGTCAAGTAAAGATTTCATATATGTATATGTATATGTGTGTCTGTATTTCAATTAGTTTTGGTGTCCTTTTCACTTTCAAAAGTGTCTGGTTTGGAAGATTAACTATATGGTCACACTTTCTATAAAAGACAGTATGAAAAAAATTGTCTGCTCTGAAAGTGTCAACAAAGACAGAAAAGATATGGGAAATCCATGTAATGTGATGGAATAGTCAAAATACTGTCAAGAAAAAGCTTTCTAATGCCCAGTTCTTCATCTCCGTGTTGGCCTTGGGTGAGGTGTTTTTCATTTTTGCTGAGCGAGGCTGTTTTTGGTTGTTATCTCAAACCTGGCCCCCTGGAAAGGGTTTGTTTCCATGTCTGGATTGATGCCAAGGCTGAGGTAAAGGAACAGCCCTATGAAGTAGAGTTGAGGATAGGAATTCACTGGAGGAAAATTCTGGAAACAGAGGTGTCTGAGAATTCATATACGCCTTGGGAAGGCATTGGACATTTCGCAGGGCAGGGAACCCCGGTTTGATCCAAAACTTGTGCAGGTCTTAAGGAGCTGAGAGACCCCAGGACTCCTTGGTCCCGGTGAGTCCGGGTCCGAGTGTTTTCTGTCATCTGCAAACCCTTTGGAGGCAGTTCAGTGTAAAGAGGCTACTGGCTTGGGATCTGACAAGCCACGTACTAGTCCTGGCTCTCTCACTGGAGAGCAGGCGTAAATTTTGGGGAAATCAAACTTAGCCCTTGTGGCCTCTGTTTCCTCTGTACAATATTGTTTCTAAAGTTCCTTCCAGCTCCAACAGACAAGAAAATCGGTCTTCTCTCGTCTGTTCCTCTTATCTTCCACTAGATGGCGCTGTTTGTCGCACTCTAACGGTGCCTGCTCAGGATCTCAAACTTAGCAGTTGTAGTAGCTTTTAAGACACGTCCACTCAGGCAGTGCCTTAGACCTGCTGCCCCTGCTTTTCTGCGCACGTTCTTGAAGTGCTTGCTTCCCCTTGCCTCGAAGACACAAAACTCTGCAACTTTCCCTCTGCCTGCCACTTAAATGTTAAAAATCCTTAGAGTTTCATTCTGGGGCCCCATTTTTTTTTTTTTTTCCTGTTTTGTTTTTGATACAGTTCCCTGGCTTCAGTTGCTAGGTCTCCCTGCTCGGTTCCAGCCGCATATCCAACTGCCCCGTGGACACCTACAGGTGACACAGACACACCAAGTTAAGGACCCACGCTGAATTCACCTTCTCTTTTCCTGTTCTCTTTCTTCGTATATGGCCACACCACCCACCCAGCGGTCCAAACTGGCCTCATATCATTTTCCACAAGAGTTTCCCGCCTTCACCTCACACAACCGATCGCTGCATTCTGATATGTCTCAAATGCACCTACTTCTCTGCTGCTACTATCCTGACCCAAACTCCATGTCTCTCCTCTGAATAATAAACAGACTCTTAAATCACCTCCTGTTTTTCTTTTCCTCCATTAGTTCATATTGCAGTCCTATATAGATATTACATATGTGATATATACATACCTATCACATATACATCTATGTATACATATATATTCTTGTATGAAGAGATATTTGTAAAGAAATGTATGTAAATATTTTGTTCATTTACAGTTGTCTACTTCTCACCCCAGTGTAAGGGTCACGAGGACAGACCTCTTGTCCATTTTGCTTTGGGCCATGTCTACAACAGTGCCTGCCACAGAGCAAGTGCTCAATGAGTAATTGTTCCAGAGACAAATTCACTGCCACCAATAATCATGGCCAGAAGAATGCTGTATGTTGGCTGTCTTAGATGTTGGTTGTATATGATACTTAGAGGGCTGGAGGTGCTCCGAGAGACAGCATCAAATAATGATTTCCACCCTCCTCATTTTGTTAATAAATATGAATTCTGTTCTCTTTCATGGCAAAGGACCCACCACACCTGGGGGCTAATCTTATGTGTGGGTGAGTTAGGCACTTATATAATCTCAGTAGTCATCCAGCCAGGTAGGGCCCTCAAACTGAGGTTAGCTGAGGACACTCAGAGCTTCTCTCGTTTCCCATCCCTTTCGGGCACTGTGCCTTGGATTCCAATAATTCCTCAAGGCACATCTGTAATGTAAAGTTATTTTAAAGCGTTATCAAATTGGGAGAGGCAACCCATTAGCTCTGAAAATATAAAGCAGTGGCTGGTTTATCTGATCCTTTCTTTATCATTCTCTGGTGTCTTGAAGGGGCTGGTTTGGATGAGGGTGTGCGTCTACTGAGCTTGAATAGGCTGGGGGCAGTGTGGAGGAGCTGGGCATCTGGAAGCCTGGCAGAGGATGCTTGAAAGTGAGAAAGGCATCTCCAAGAATGGGTAGGGCACAGAAGAAAACCTTCTATTTTATAATTTTGCTTGGCTCTGGTTCTGCTGATACGGTTGTGCTTTCAGAATCTATAGAGTCACGTACTGGGTTGGCCAAAGAGTGCGTTCGGGTTTTTCTGTAAGATGCTATGGAAAAACGCGAACGCACTTTTTGGCCAAACCAGTATTTCATTGGTTCTGGGAACTCCCCAGCCACTGTCTCTCCCAACTTGCCTCGCATCCGTTTTCTCTTCCTGGGACTCAAAATAGACATCCTTGTATTCTATTTTCCACATCTATTAATCTTCTTTTTTATATGTTCCATCTCCTTACATCTCTACACTTCATTCTAGGCTAGTCTTCATATCTATCTTTTATCTCATTAGTTTTTTCTTCAGCTGTGTCTCATTTGTTAACCATCTATTCAGTTTTTTAATTTCAGTATTTGCATATTTCATCTCTAAAATTTCTGCTTGGTTCCTTTTCAAATATGCCTGGTCATATATATACTTGTTCATTCTCGGGACTCTAACTTTTGTTTTTAAAAAACATTTTACATGTTTATTTATTTACTTGGCTATTTTATATTGTCGATGCAATAATTGCAATAGCTGAAAACCTTGGCTTCTAAACCTGTTTTGTTGTTTTCTTCTGCCAACCTTCTTTCATGATGGCTTATTTCTTTGTATGTTTGGGGATTTTTATTGTAAAATCATAGTTGGTTGTTATTAATCTGTGGGAATACTGGAGGCATTTGTTCTCAAATGATTTGCATTTTCCTTTTCTGAGGGCCAGGAGGTGCTACTGAGCTGTAATTGATGTAGCAGCCTTTCCGAGTCCAAAGGTTAATGTGGGAGTCTAGGGATTGGATTTCCCTTTTTTTGAGTTTGCTTACCCTTTAAAGCTCAGATTTCAGTTCACAAGTTTTGTGGGTTTTTTTTTAAGATTCTGAAACCATGTTGTCCATTATGATGGCTACTAGCCATATGTTGCTAGTAAATTAAGTAAAATTAAAAATACACGGGCTTCCCTGGTGGCGCAGTGGTTGAGAATCTGCCTGCCGATGCAGGGGACATGGGTTCGTGCCCCAGTCCGGGAAGATCCCACGTGCCGTGGAGCGGCTGGGCCCGTGAGCCATGGCCGCTGAGCCTGCGCGTCCGGAGCCTGAGCTCCGCAACGGGAGAGGCCACAACAGTGAGAGGCCCGAGTACCACAAAAAAAAAAAAAAAAAAAAAAAAATACAGTTTCTCTGTCACAATAACCCCATTTCCAGAGATCAACAGCCACATGTAGCCAGCGGTAACTGCACTGACCGGCAGAGATACAGCATGTTGTCATCGTTGCGGACATTTCTCCCGGACGGCGCTGTTCCTGACCATCACTTTTACATCGCAGGAGCCCAGCCATGCATTCAAAAGTATGTAGAGGTAGGAACCTTCAAAGTAGCCAGTATTCCACGCTGCCAGAGGCATAACACAACGATCAGCTTACACATCTTCCTCTTGATACCAATGCAATAAACATGGAGAAATAGTAGAGGTTTTTAATAGGACATAGGGTATGATCATCTTGTTTATGAAGAAGAATCACTAAGACAGCACTGTAGCAAATGTATCAGAGCGGAGAAGGATCAGTAGCAGGAAATACAGCCAGGAGGTGACTGCAGGACTCTAGGTGGGAAATGTTGATTATATCTCATATTGTATCTCTTATATTGTAAATCAACTATACTTCAAAATATTGATTAAAAAAAGTTAAATCCTCGTGGTTGGAGTTGTGTAATAAGGTTGAATCATGAATGTGGCGTTTAATGAGGTCTTTTTCTACTGGTGGAATCACCAGTCAGTCCAGTTGTTCTCCCATCCAATTTTTTTGTGAACGAAGATGGCACCCTTTGATACCAAGTCTGAAATTACAGAATGTCACCCCTGAGAGTTCATTTTGTCCAGCCCCTTAATTTTACAGATCATGAAACAGAGGCATGGTTTTAATCCCTTTAGAAACATGTTAAACCAGTTTCCCTCATGACGGTAATGAATGGGTGCTGACCTTCACTGTTGACCCAGAGCTGAGTTTAGAGAGTAGTTTGCATAACTCCATCTATAATGGCTTATTTGTAACTTGGACAGCGTCCCATCTCCTTTTTCAGAGCACCTTCCCAACTCTTGGATTTTCCTGGCCCAAGGAATATAATCTCCGAGGGTCGAATTATAGACATCTGCACAGGTGGCAAATATCCATATTTGGAGCAGGGGGATATTTTTTTTTCTCCTTAATATTTTTATAGGTCTACACTTTTATGGTCTTTTGAAAAAAATTTTTTGGAGGGCTATGCAATAGGCTTCGATAAAGAGACTACTGCCTGAATGAGAATAGCTTGAATTTTTCAACAATTTCCCCTTCTGCATATCACCTCCAGAGAAAAAGCGTGAGGTGAGGCAGTTCCTGGGATGCACAGAGAATGCTGTGTTCAGAGTTTGGAATTATATTAACATAGGCTATTGCTTCCAGTTTTACTTGTTGTGGACTCAATTCCATTTTTGTTTTACTGCGTGGTATTTTAAGTTGATATCGTACCCGCTAAACTCACTTGCCTTCTCGAAAAATTCTTCACCAGTACTTTCAAATTAATGTCTTCACTCACATTCTCAATATCTCAGTGAAGAACAATACCCAGTAAAAGGGCCCAATTATGCTTCATCAAGCTGTAAGCTAAAAAATTGGGCTTACCTGAGCCACGAAATCAGTTGCTTATTTACTGAGCACATTAAAATGTACTCTTTGATGAAAATACTTTCCAGCCCCTTTTTGATCTGGATCCGAGTTCCAGATAACCTGGTGTCTCTGTCTCTCCCTCCCCTCCTCTCAAGCCAGCCACAGTGCCCCCTCCTCCTCTCTTGGGAAATCCACACCCACTCCTGCTTTAGGGCCCGTGTTCCATTCCCTTTGCCTGTTGATGGTTCTTCCCCCAGGTAACTGACCTATAATTTACTTTCTCCTTCAGGACTTTGATCAGGGTTTACCTTCCCAATGAGGTTGACTTTGATCTCTCAATCGAAGGCTGCATCCTGGCCCACATCGTTGTAAGCAGCCTTCTTATCCTAGCTGCTTTCCCCACGTGGCATCTTCCACCTTCTAACATGCCACATGCAGTAATTAATTACTATGAAAAACGACATAGTTTTTCTATGCCTCCCCCACTAGAACGTAATCACCCAGAGGGCAGGACTCTTTGTCCTAGAACAGAGCTTGGCTTACAGCAGCGACCCAATACAAATTTGCAGAATGAATGAATGAAAGTGACAAGAACGACTCCCCAGTAAACCACAGGCTCCTGAGGCTGGTTTCACACTTCCCTGGATCTAGCCCAGAGAGCAGAGGTTGAGTATGAATACAGCCACGGTCCTTAATATGGAGGAGTGAATTATTGGATTGGGGCAGAATGGGTTTAGGGTCACTGCTTTATTCATTTACTTTGATTTGATGTATTATTCCATTTGCTAAACGTGACTAGAGTGTGGTGGGCATCCTCCAGGCCAGGTTTCAGATGTAGGCACTTGGGTGTCACCTGCCAGCAGACCTACCCTGAGTGGTGCCAGAGGCCCCCTTTGTCTTCCATCTTTCTGCAAAGCTCTGGATAACTTGTCTTTTGCTTGATTGATTTGAAACTCTAGATCAGCACAGTCTAACACAAATATAATTTGAGCCACATATGTAATTAAAAATATTTTAGTAGCTATACTAAGAAAGTAAAAATAGGTGAGGCTAATTTTAATAATATATATTATTTAACCCAGTACCTCCAAAATATTATCATATCGACATGTAATCGGTTAAAACATTTAAATGAGATATTTTATAGGTTTTTTTTCATACTAAGTCTTCAAAATCTGATGTGTATTTTATACTCATAGTCAATTCAGGCTGGTTCATAGCCACGTGTGGCTCTTGGCTGCCTTGATATTCTTTTAGTTTGGTTACATTCATTCTTTTTGTGTGTGTGTGTGTGGTACGGGGGCCTCTCTCTGTTGCGGCCTCTCCCCTTGCGGAGCACAGGCTCCGGACGCGCAGGCTCAGCGGCCATGGCTCACGGGCCCAGCCGCTCCGCGGCACGTGGGATCCTCCCGGACCGGGGCACGAACCCGTGTCCCCTGCATCAGCAGGCGGACTCCCAACCACTGCACCACCAGGGAAGCCCTACATTCATTCTTAAATGCAGTTCCAGGGGAGTAGCATTCCTCTTCCTTCCTCTCCATTCCGCCTCATAGCCCTAGTCAAAGGAAACATGCACCTTCCTTTAAACTGTTGCTGAGTGTTTTGTCTGACTCTGTAATCATTGCCCTTGCCACATGATAAAAATCTTTCTGAAGCTGTTCAGACTTCCTGCCGTTTGTAGTGTCTAAAAGACCCCATACCATTCTCACGCAGGTACTACACTTCAACGAAGTTTCCCAGAAGGAAAGCAAAGAACCGGATCCCTGACTGAACCGAGAAAAACAACCAGGGCACGCTGACAGCTCTCTGGAAGGGCAGGAAGAAACGGCAGGGTCTCTGGCTCTGCAGGTGAGAGAGCCACCGTGAACTCCTGCCCCTCCTTACAAACAGCTGCTCTGGGCTGTCCTATACTGGGCCACGGTTCTTACCCCCCAGCATTAGGTCCTGGTTGTCCTCGACAGCAATAGCCATAGTAATAATCCCAAATGACCCACAATTCCTTTCTGATTATGTGTCTTATAAGTGCTTGTCTGTAAGCTAGCTTCCTAAAGAGTACGATCTAGTATTTATTTATTTATTGGCGGCACGCGGGCCTCTCACCGCTGTGGCCTCTCCCATCGCGGAGCACAGGATCCGGACGCGCAGGCCCAGCGGCCACGGCTCACGGGCCCAGCCGCTCCGCGGCACGTGGGATCCCCCCGGACCCCGCATCGGCAGGCGGACTCCCAACCACTGCGCCACCAGGGGAAGCCCCGGGAAGCCCCCATCTAGTATCTTGTGCTCAGGATAAAGAAACTTAGCTCATAGGCTCAGGACTCACCTACGTTTATAGGCCACGGGTCCCCAGGATCAAGGGCGGTGAGAAGCGGGGGGCAGCTACCCCTTACTCTCTCTCTCCACTTTTGCCTATTCTACTGCATGCTGACCTCTGTACTGACACACAAGGCTTTTATGGGTTGTCTTATAGCAGGGGCAGTAAAGCTATCCTCCAGGTTATACGTCCCCCGATGTTAGGAAGTTTCAAAGGAGGGTGGAGAGATGATCTCTTTCTTGAATCTTTTTGGATACAGAGAAAAACAAGGCACACTGATCGAAAATATAGTGTGCATTGGGGACCCCCCAGATATATATACTTCCTGAATGATCTTGACGCCAGCGTGGGAGCCAGGATGGGGACCACGTCTCACCCTCCAACCCTCTCTTCTTCTCAGCTTGCTCGCCCACGTGGTGACCAAGTGCAATGACAACATGCTTTACCGTGCTTCGACTCTTGCCGTAAGATCACGTTTTATTTCTTCTATTATTAGGCCGAGTCTTGAAAGGATGAGAGTGGAACTGCTCAGCTGCCGCTTCGGGCAGCTTCTCTCCAAATTAGTCAGGATCACAGCTGATTACAGTCTGATTATTGCCAACAGGCTTTCAGGAGAGCAGGAATCTGTCTGCTGAGTTCGGCATGACTGGCGATTGAAGCTACCATATCACTTACTATTTAAACATCAGCGAGGAGCTGGATTACTCACGTGCTGTCTAGAACACAAACCTCTGACAGGAGGATGAGATGGTGGGACGCCAGGACCCACCTCTTTCTCTCCCACGCCTTCTGTGCACAGCCTGCCTCCCAGTTTCCAACCTGAACGCTTTAGAAGGCCCCTTGAGTGGAACAGAGTAGGGGAAAGAGGGTCACGTGACCCTCTTTGGAGCGCGTTTGCGTTCGGGAACGGTGTTCTCTCTGACCTTGACAGTCTTTTCCAATCAAGGTGCCTGGTAGATGCACTCGATGGCTCCTCTTCCCGTTAGCTCCCTCCCTCCCCTCTCAAGGCACTTCTCTACAGTCGTCTTTTGTGCCACGATCAGGCCACCTGCCTATGAAATTGTACTCATTTAAGAAGACGAGCGGCGTAGCCGAAGGAGGCTGCGTTTGGAGCCAAAAGGCGCAAGTCTTGGGCTTCCCTGGCGGCGCAGTGGTTGAGAGTCCGCCTGCCGATGCAGGGGACGCGGGTTCGTGCCCTGGTCCGGGAAGATCCCACATGCCGCGGAGCGGCTGGGCCCGTGAGCCATGGCCGCTGAGCCTGCGTGTCCGGAGCCTGTGCTCCGCGACGGGAGAGGCCACAACAAGGAGAGGCCCACGTACCGCAATAAGTAAATAAATAAATATAGGTATGTAGTAGAGCTGGTTTGGTGGTGCTGAATTCTCTTAGCTTTTGCTTGTCTGTAAAGCTTTTGATTTCTCCATCGAATATGAATGATAGCCTTGCCGGGTAGAGTAATCTTGGTTGTAGTTTCTTCCCTTTCATCACTTTAAATATGTCCTGCCACTCCCTTCTGGCTTGTAGAGTTTCTGCTGGGAAATCAGCTGTTAACCTTATGGGAGTTCCCTTGTATGTTATTTGTCGTTTTTCCCTTGCTGCTTTCACCAATTTTTCTCTGTCTTTAATTCTTGTCAGTTTGATTACTATGTGGCTCAGCATGTTTCTCCTTGGGTTTATCCTGTATGGGACTCTCTGCATTTCCTGGACTTGGGTGGCTATTTCCTTTCCCATGTTAGGGAAATTTTCGACTATCATCTCTTCTAATATTTTCTCGGGTCCTTTCTCTCTCTCTCTTCTCCTTCTGGGACCCCTATAATGCGAATGTTGATGCGTTTAATGTTGTCCCAGAGGTCTCTTAGGCTGTCTTCATTTCTTTTCATTCTTTTTTCTTTAGTCTGTTCCGCAGCAGTGAATTCCACCATTCTGTCCTCCTGGTCATTTATCCGTTCTTCTGCCTCAGTTATTCTGCTATTGATTCCTTCTAATGTAGTTTTCATTTCACTTATTGTATTGTTCATCTCTGTTTGTTCTTTAATTCTTCTAGGTCTTTGTTAAGCATTTCTTGCATCTTCTCAATCTTTGCTTCCATTCTTTTTCCAAAGTCCTGGATCATCTTCACTATCATTATTCTGAATTCTTTTTCTGGAAGGTTGCCTATCTCCACTTCATTTAGTTGTTTTTCTGGGGTTTTATCTTGTTCCTTCATCTGGTATATAGCCCTCTGCCTTTTCATCTTGTCTATCTTTCTGTGAATGTGGTTTTTGTTCCACAGGCTGCAGGATTGTAGTTCTTCTTGCTTCTGCTGTCTGCCCTCTAGTGGATGAGGCTATCTAAGAGGCTTGATGGGAGGGACTGGTGGTGGGTAGAGCTGACTGCTGCTCTGGTGGGCAGAGCTCAGTAAAACTTTAATCGGCTTGACAGCTGATGGGTGGGGCTGGGTTCCCTCCCTGTTGGTTGTTTAGTCTGAGCAACCCAACACTGGAGACTTCCTGGCTCTTTGGTGGGGCTAATGACAGACTCTGGGAGGGCTCACGCCAAGGACTACTTCCCAGAACTTCTGCTGCCAGTGTCCTTGTCCCCACGGTGAGCCACAGACACACCTCGCCTCTGCAGGAGACCTTCCAACACTAGCAGGTAGGTCTGATTCAGTCTCTCCCAGGGTCACTGCTCCTTCCCCTGGGTCCCGATGTGCACACTTCTTTGTGTGCCCTCCAAGAGTGGAGTCTCTGTTTCCCCCAATCCTGTCGAAGTCCTGTAATCAATTCCCACTAGGCTTCAAAGTCTGATTCTCTAGGAATTCCTCCTCCCATTGTGGGACCCCCAGGTTGGGAAGCTGACGTGGGGCTCAGAACCTTCACTCCAGTGGGTGGACTTCTGTGGTATGTGTTCTCCAGTGTGTGAGTCACCCACCCAGCAGTTACGGGATTTGAATTTATTGTGACTGTGCCGCTCTTACTATATCATTGTGGCTTCTCCTTTGTCTTTGGATGTGGGGTATCTTTTTTGGTTGAGTTCCAGTGTCTTCCTGTCGATCATTGTCCAGCAGCTAGTTGTGATTCTGGTGTTCTCACTAGAGGGAGTGAGAGCACGTCCTTCTACTCCGCCATCTTGGTTCCTCCTCAAGATATACACTACTATATATAAAATAGATAAACAACAAAGACCTACTGTATAGCAAAGGGAACTATATTCAGCATCATGTAATAACCTATAATGGAAAAGACTCTGAAAAAGAATATATATATACATGTATATATACATATACATGTATATATATATTTATATTTGAATCACTTTGCTGTACACCTGAAACATTGTAAATCAATTATACTTCAATTTAAAAAGAACAATTTTAGTAAAGAATGGAAATTAATGTTTATTGAGAACCTAATAAATATCAGGTCATTAAAAAAATCCTTGCCATATATACCTAAATTAGGGCATTCTGGATGGGAGTCATTCATTGCATCATGAAGCACATGCAAGAGCCATGGACCACTAGATGGGTGCAAGGTCTGTGGAATTAGGGCTCCAGGAGTGACCACATACTATGATCTGTTCCTTTAAACATCTGGAACAATAGGCAGGGACACACACCTTCACGCCTAGCTATTAATTAGAGCTTTTATAGGCAAGCGACTTTATAGGCAAGAAAAACCAGCAATGTTCTTTTGTTAATAGCACAAAAGCCATGGAACAATGCCCAGCCGTTTCTTTGCAAATAATCTTCTGGTTCTGTGAATAGTCAACTAGTGAATTATTAACTGTTTTTTTCAAATATATCTGTTCTTTGGGACTCTGGAGGAACAGAATTTACATAGACGAATCACTGTGAAGATGAGTCTCTGTGAAGTTGATAGAATTCTTCTTTCATTGCAAACCCTTCTTTTCCTTCTTGAATCCAAATTCTCCTCAGGACTGTATATGAGAGAAGTGAAGTTCTCTAAATTGGTGGAAGTCTGATTCAAGGTATGTTTCTTTGAGACTCTAGAGAAGATTTTGCATCATTTAGAAGTCCATTTCTCTCCAAAGCACAGCAAATACTGCCCTTTTCCCCTTGCTCAAGGGTCCCCCCGAGCAAGTCAACTGCTCAACAAATAACACCATGTTTCCCGTATCCCTTTACCCAGAAGGGAGGACCGCTAGTGGCAGTGCTTCAGGGAAGCGAGTTGGTTCTCTGAAAGGCCAAGGTTTCCTTGGGAATATAGTCTATGGACCCACGATGTCTCTTACTAATGTTATATGTAATTAGATAGTTTCAATTCTTCCCTTTCCTTTCTAAGACCTAGGGGAACCATAGGGCACTTTTCTACGGGCTCGTGTGCCATTTCCTTTTCACATTCATTAGGGTAGAGCCAAATACTGCCTCCTCAAGAGGTAAGGTGGGCATTTGCCCATTTTGTTTGTGAAGATCATAATCCAAGTTTTTGTTCCTGTGTGTAAAACAATTTTACAAAATTCACTGTAAAGTTATAAAAGGAAAACTATTGAATTTGTTTCCTGTTGTAACCAAGTATTTGGTGTCTGTTTTTATGTTACCTACACAGATCAGGGGTTATTTAATGGAAATACAAAGGATCTAAATTCTAGCTTTTTCCCCCTTTTTTATTGCCTTGAATCTTTTCCTTCCATTAATTAGCCTCTTCTTCCTCTGCATATATTTGCAGTTTGGACACTGTCTTTAAAAATCAAAAGCCTTGGGGCTTCCCTGGTGGCGCAGTGGTTGGGAGTCCGCCTGCCGATGCAGGGGACGCGGGTTCGTGCCCCGGTCCGGGAGGATCCCACGTGCCGCGGAGCGGCTGGGCCCGTGAGCCGTGGCCGCTGCGCCTGCGCGTCCGGAGCCTGTGCTCCACAACGGGAGAGGCCACAACAGTGAGAGGCGCGCGTACCGCAAAAAATAAATAAATAAATAAATAAAAAATAAATAAAAAGCCTCTACCTTTATGTATGTATATATGTGTGTAATTTGATAAAAAGATGCTAATAGTACAAGCGCCTGGATTTCACTTTAATTGCTCCCATTAGTGTTAGCTAATAATTTGTTGGGAGGTTCTTCACAAATAAATAAAAACTATATGTCTATTTTTAGAGAAAATACTTTTAAGGCATGGCTGTTTTCTGTATCTATGAGTCTGTTCTCATTTTGTTTTGTTTTTAGATTCCTCCTATAACTGACATCACCGTATTTGTCTTTCTCTGCCATTTCTCTTAATATAATACTCTCTAGATCCATCCATATTGTTGCAAGTGGCAAGACTTCATTCTTTACGGCTGAGAATATTCCACTGCATATAAGTAACATGTTTTCTTTATCCATTCATCTATCCATGGACACTTACAGGTTGCTGTAATATATTGGTTTTAGTATTGCAAATAAAGTTGCAATGAATATTGGTGTGCATATATCTTTCTGAATTAGTGTAAACACCCTGAAGTGAAATTGCTAGATCATGTGGCAGTTCTATTTTTAATTTTTTGTATGTGAAATTCTTTTTTCAGTTTTGAATATAGATTCTGGGTCACAGTATATAAATTAATTCTTAGTAGGGGCTGAAAATCTCTGAAGAGATGCTCTCTAAGGCCCCTTCGTCTCTAACGTTCTGAGATACTGTATGGGTCTCTCTCCCAGTTGGAGCTACAGCTGATCTGTAGCTTGCTTCTTCTGGGAATCCTGCCTACATTTGCCATGAGGTAAGTTTCTAATTCTTACTTAGCAAGAATTACTCAGTTCCTGGCCACCTTCAGGCCAGACAGAACAGCATTGCATTCACTATGCCTCATCTTAGGAGTCAGGGAAAGAAACCTGTTGCCAGTTTTCAAGACAAAATGCCTCCTCTCTGGCTTTTAAATACCAATAATTTGTCGTCATAGCCAGGGAGTGTTAGTAACATAGACATACACATTACAGCTAATTTTTTTTTTTTTTGCGGTACGCGGGCCTCTCACTGCTGTGGCCTCTCGTGTTGCGGAGCACAGGCTCCGGACGCGCAGGCTCAGCGGCCACGGCTCACGGGCCCAGCGGCTCCGCGGCACGTGGGATCTTCCCTGACCGGGGCACGAACCCGCGTCCCCTGCATCGGCAGGCGGACTCTCAACCACTGCGCCACCAGGGAAGCCCTACAGCTAATTTTTAAACACCACTCAAGTTATTATATAAAATCCATGCCATTAAATGTTTCATTAATTTTTTCCTACATCTCTTGGGTCACTATGTTGACCCAGGGTAGTAGTATATTTTACGAGGCATACGTCAGCTGACTCACTCTCTAGCCCTGTGTATAAATACTTTAAGTCAGATCAAGATACGAGGAAAAAATGACTTGTGCAACCGAATTCTGAGAACATGGGAGGAGCAAACTGTGGGTGCTGAGTGCCGTGTGTGTCTGTGTGTTGCAGACACAGATCTGGGCTTACCAAGCAGAACTTTAACCAACCTGAAGACAAGGTAAAAATGCAAACACTAAATCTTATCTTCTTTGTGATTTTTTTTTTGTAATTGGCGATGACTTCTCACAAAGTATAGGGGAAAATCTTTAGTTGTAGTTAAAGGTAAAGGGCAGCGAGAGGTGCCATGGTTTGGGGACATTGGCGGGAGGCATGGATTTAAAACAAGGCAGTGTGGATCTCTGTTCAGCTAATCATATTCACTGAGTGAGCTTTTTGATGTCACGGTTTCCAATATTGTAGAAAACCATTTCTATTTCTAAACTTCATTCCTAGGTTAAGGTGGGAACTTTGATGATGACTGACTTGAGGCTGAATGAGAAATTTGTCTGTAGGTGCCTGTGAACACCTAAGGAGACATTGCACCGTGGGGTACCAAAATGTAGCCTCTCTTTTTCTATGTTGTGTCTCTGTCTAGTAAATTAGGGGAAAGGTGCTAGACAGGAAAATTGGGTGTTCATTCTGAATTGGACGTTTTGGAAAAGCGTGGACTTGAGCAAGTCATGTGACCCCACTAGACTCACTTAAGTTTCTCCATTTGTAGAATTAATTTGGGGACCCAATAGCTTCCTTCTCAAATCTCTGACACTTCGAGTTCAATCCGTATTCCTAGAAGGGAACGGCAAATAACATTGCTGAGTAATTTTTCTGTTTAGAGTCCTCATATTCATTATCACCTTTAACACTCACAACAACCTTGTCTGGTATCTGGTACTCTCCCTATTTTACAAATACAGGTTCAGACAAGTCAAAGAAGTTCCTCACATGTATAGCCAAAGGCAGAGTTCTTCTTAGAACTCAGGTTTGTCTGATTTAAAAGCTCCAAGCTGTAAAGACCCATGATGAGCCATTTCGACTAATTGTCTCTTCAACAATGCAAACATGTTTCTAGGATTCTGTGAATCCAATCAGAATTATCCTCTGGTGTAGCAAGAGGATAGCTTTTTGTTTTGTTTTGTTTTTTGCCCATGCCAAGCGGCTTGAGGGAGCTCATTTCCCCAACCAGGGATCGAACCAGGGCCATAGCAGTGAAAGCGCCGAGTCCTAACCACTGGACTGCCAGGGAATTCTCCAGAGGATGGTTTTTGATTACAAGGGACCATGTGAGTTACCAGGGGGCAGTCTTCCTAAACAGTTGAGTGAGGGGGCGGAAAATAATGGGTCAAATGTCTCACAAACTCTGAGAAACAGGTCGTGGTCTGAACATCTATTTCTATTTTTTTGTGAACTTGAACCCCATCTGACCCCATTTTTCTCCTTCCATTCCCAGTTATATGACAATAAGGCAACTGAAATACACTGGTGTCCTAGAGGCTTTTACTTCCATGTTTATGTGAAGAGAGCGTAGATTTTCAAGCAAGTGGTAACAACATTTCTGGTCCCAATGAAATGTCAAACATCCAGCCCAACAAATGTATTTGAACTTGTTGTTCTCTGTGTAGGAATTCTTAAGGTTGTTTTACTGGAACCACACCTCTAGGCTGGGAAGAGTTACTGATGGGCCTCCAGATATTGGCAAGATATTTTATAAGTTAAATCCTTCAGAAGAAAGGATTATGACTTTTCTATTTATATTCTCACCCAAACCCAGCAACTACAAATTTTCTGTTTCTTGTGCTCTTTGGGGATACTCACCACGTTGAGTCTCTTTCCCCTTTTAAAACATGCAGGATGAACCAGCATTTTCCTAACTTTTTTTTGACTTTCTTAAGACTAAGATGCACGATTTGTGCCAACAGCGCACAAGGGGAGGATTTTACTCTAATTTCAGTATCTTAATCGAAGCTCCTTAAGGTATCTGTAGTGCAATATAAGACAAAAGTACAGCCACAAAAAGTACAGACTTGCAGCCTCCTGCATCCCAAACCCTGACCAGGTACGCAAAACAACACTAGGAATAGGGTGAGGTAAGCAAGACTCCTTAAGGAAGCAAAATTTAAGCAGACGTCATTCTCACGTGCTGTCTGTGCCCGTATGACTGAGTGCAAGTGCCTCCTTAACATTGGCTCAGCGGGTGGCTCATTCTTATTTAATTTAATTTAACAATTCAATTCTATTCTATTGTATTTTAGTTATTTTTACTGAAGTATAGTTGATTTACACTGTGGGTGGCTCATTCTTAAGGAGGTGTTTACTCCCAGGGTCAGGGTCATATAAGTACAGGGTCAGGGTCAACACATTAAAGTGAGTGCTTCCTGGGCTTCCCTGGTGGCGCAGTGGTTGAGAATCTGCCTGCCGATGCAGGGGACACGGGTTCGTGCCCCGGTCCGGGAAGATCCCACGTGCCACGGAGCGGCTGGGCCCGTGAGCCGTGGCCGCTGAGCCTGCGCGTCCGGAGCCTGTGCTCCGCAACGGGAGAGGCCACAACAGTGAGAGGCCCGCGTACCGCAAAAAAAAAAAAAAAAAAAAAAAAAAAAAAAAAAATTGTTAAAGTGAGTGCTTCCTTAAACTGTGCAGCCTAGAGTCTTCCCTCCTCCTAGGCCCAGCCCTAATCCCAAGAAGCCATAGACTCCCAAGTGGTTCTCCAAATTAGCCCTCCAACAGTGAAGACAAGATGCATAGAAGAGAGAAGATTCTACAGTCCATGGGGTCCCATCACTTGATTCAATCAAGCACCAGGTAGAAGCAGAGATGCTGAGGTTTCTCATTATCCTCTAACCTCACTCCTCAGACCATGCCCAGAGCATGGGAGGGGCTAGTGCAATGCAGGAAGGGAAGCGGGAAAGAGAGATTGTCCTTCTTCTTGGAAAGCCCCTCTTACAGGACTCTGAGCTGTCTCCCATGGAGAAGCTCAGACCTTCTGAGGCCTGGTGTGCTTGTGAACAGCCCCTTGAAGGCACCAAACCAAGGTGAGCTCTGCTGGCCTCACAGACCCTAGAACAGGAAGCTCTGTCTTTCTCAATAAATGCTTGAGGATGGTTTCATAGAAGAAAGTAGGATGATAATTTTGTAGGACCCTAACATGCTTAGTTATATTTCTCCGCCTCTTAAAAAAAAATATATATATATATATAAATGTACTCTCTATTATATACATTGATGGTACCGCCAACCCACTGAAGGGAGGTGTGCACTTTGAGATGTTTTTCTAGTGGTAAAAATGGGTTTGGGATGGTGTGTCCTTACTATCTCACTCAGTCAGTCCCCTTTATGTACTTTTGAAAGAGGTCTTGTGTCCACTGGGTTCAATATGATAACCTTGTCCTCTTTGTCACTTCTTTAACCAAGTAGACTACCGTAAGGTAACAGTAACAACAGGAATGACAACATTCGTTGACATATCTGACCACCTACTATATGCAGGCACAGTCCTGGGTGCTTTACAAGCAGAACATGATTTAATCTTCACACGAATCCTATGAGGAAACTGTTCCATAACCACTTTTGCAGAAGAGAAGATAGAATCTAGGAGAACTTAAGTAACTTGCCCAGGAACATAAAGCTAGAATGTGGCAGGGTTGGAAATGCATTGGACTCCAAAATCTGTGTTCTTTTTGTTTCCATAAAGCCTCTCTTTGAGGATCTAGTGTTCATCGAATGGAAGTAATTCTTACTCTAATTTGAAATAAACGGAAATAGTGGTGTTTTGACCTACATTTTTTGTTGTTGTCTTCTGCCTTTGTATTCCAGACCCCAGGGAGAGGAATGGGCTCGCTCAGTGCAGCGAACTCACAGCTCTGCTTTGATGTCTTTAAAGAGATGAACTATGACCACATGCTTGAGAATCTCATCTTTTCTCCCTTGAGCCTCCTGTCTGCCCTGGCTGTGGTGCTCTTTGGGGCCAGAGGCGACAGCGCATCCCAGATGGAGAAGGTACGTCGCAAACATACTTTCAGCCATGTCTAGAAGACAGTCAAGTAACAATTGCAAACACTGGCTTGTTGTGGAGGTTTCACAGACACCCAACTCTGTAAACACAAGAGAATGTCCACCTTCACGTAAGGTTCCCTATCTCATTGGCTCTATCAAAAAGGTGCCAAAGGTAAGATTTCCCCACAGCTCTGTTCTGGGGGGCAGGGAATGGGTGCACGCAGCAGAGGCTGAACAGGGAGAGGCCGTCAATGAGGCCAGCCTGGTCCATGGCAAAGGTGGAATTTCCCACCTCCACCTCCACCTGTATGCACCTTTAGGTCCCCAGGGCCTTCCTGCTGTGGGTCCCAGAAAGAATATTTTGTAAGGATTTACAATCTATGCAGTTACATCCCCAAGGAGATCACCAGTGCTCTAACTCAACCAATAATTTAGGGTGACTGGAAAAACTATTTCTTAGTAGACATCCTTCAACATGCTTTAATCATCTCTCTGCCTATTACAGAGGGGATGATTAACTAGTGGAACAAAGCTTCTCCCCAGTCAGAATTTAAATTGGAAATAAATTTGGAAAGCTGGAGTCAAATCCTGAATTTAATAATACATTTAAAATTAAAAAAAATTAAATGTAAAAGCTCTCGCGTTCCATTTTATTCTATTTCCATGCCTTGGGAGACGAGGTCCCAAGTGTCTTACCCATAATAGGTGCTCAATAAATACATATTTGTGGAGAGGGAGAACTGGTTGAGAATGAGGATGCTGTGGGGATCTTTACAAGTCATCTTGGGCTGAGTATGTGTAGACTCACCCCTCCCTTCCCCCTCCCTTCAAAGTGAGAGCGTGCGGACTGGTGGCTCCATCTACACCTGTGCGTGCTTCAGGTTCTGCAACCAGAGAGGTGGCAATGGTCACTGTGCTGAGGTCACAAGTCAGGCAGAGAGAGAGTCTGGAGTGGAAATAATTCTTCGTGTTTTCTGAGTTAGAAGAGAACCAGAGAATTCAAAATTTTTCCTGCTGATTTCCGTACAAAATGGAGAAAAATTTCTCGTATTTTCACCCTGTTAATGATTCTCTTACAACATTCAAAGACTGAACCAAATGCTTAGAATTCCTGGTTCAACCATCATGCGTTCTTTTGATGATGATGATGATGATGATGGCGGCAACCACCAGTGAAGCACCATCAGGGAGCGCCATGCATGCTGGGTCCCTGGATTGTGGAACAATATGCCTATGATACAGGAGACCACCAGGCAATCTCAGAGCTGGAAGAAACCATAAAATTCCCACTCTCCTCTCTATGCTTTAATCTACGTAGGGACCAGCACGCAAAAGGTTATTCAAAGTCCTCCGATAAGGCAGAACTTAATAGTGTGAAGTATACGTTCAGACAACTCTACGTTTTAGAAAGTTCTTCCTAGCCTTGAGCTAAAATATACCTCTCCATTACCATTGCTCCTTTATCATTTTCCTGTTCTTAAACACACACACACACGTGCGCGTGTGCACGCGCGCACATATTATGTTTCCTGTTCCATGTGTATTTTAATAAATTTATAATATCTTCCCAGTAACTACTGCCTCTTATCCCATTTTTATTCTAGGGAGTCACACAAAACATGTTAAATGTACTCAACCTTTAAATATTGAAGAGAGTTGCAATGTTTTATTTCAGTTGTTCTCTGATGAAGGCCTTACGAAACTACGGTTATACCTCAGTTAAGTCAACAGGACTATAGCAAACATTAACTCTTAGTGAAAAAAAATGATACACCCTACTGAAATCTCAAGGGGATACTGTGAGCGTCAAATCAGATAATGTTCATGAAAATCATTTTAAATAATGACCTGTTATATGAATTCAATCATTATCTTTGTCTGCTCAGTGAGTAACCAATGCTACTAACTGTCTGAAAATAAATTAAGATTCATCCCTTTATCCACACAACTATTTATTCTCATTCAACAAATATTTATTGGGTTCCTACCATTTATTGGGTTTCACACTGGGAAGGTAGGGGATGAACAAATTAAGTGACAATAAGTGACTAAGTCTGAGTTGATTTTGAAACACTCTTTTGCATTCTATCACAAAGGTTGCATTCTATTTATAAAGGTGAATATAAGTAAGTGTGTACACCTCACCTCTAACGCTCTAACACTTAGACTTCTGCCTAAGAGCACATGAAGGATTTTGTTTTTCAAACTCATCTGTCCTCTTTGACATACCGTTTTTAAAAAAATGAGGAGCAAAACTAATAAACAGATAAGAGAAAGGTGGGGTGAATCATAGAACATTTATAAAAATGTGAGAGCTTAACATTTATAGCAAGAAAGTGATTTGCTACATCACTCTCTGGTCTTTTGGAGAGGTGTTTGCATACCCTTTGAAAATGGTTCTTTGTTTTCCATTGTAGGTGCTATACTTGAATGAATTAACGAGAACTGCAAATTCTTCAAACTCAACGGTAGATAAAAGTCCTACTTTCATTTTTACTTCTCTTATGGCAGTCTCTCTTTAGTCCCTGAAGACTTGAGGGCAATAAAACAGGTTATTTATTCCAGACGAGTTTTGAGCCTAGAGTGTAGATACGTAGATACGTACAAATTCCTGGGTATGCTGTTTTAAAATAATCATGTTGAGATTTTGAAATAAGAGATGACAAAATGGAACTGTCAAAAATTTGAGGTAGAGACCTAGCCTTTAAAAAGAAGGAGCAGAAGGGAGATTATTCGCAAAGAGTTTTCATAATAAAACCCCCAAATCTGCTCAGACAGTAGAAGTGCTTCAGGCAGTGCCTGGACCCGGGCGAGTGCTCAGTAGATATAAATATACCATTTTGGGGAAATGTAAATAAAGATAGCTTGTCTTTCTGAGTTTTAGTGTTCAATGTTTTTCCATATTGCTAATTGCTAGGAGAAATTTGTAATGTATACCTTCTGTAGCTTTTTAGATGTGACTTTCCCACTGTTATCTATGGTGAGGCTGCTAAGATCAAACTTTCTTGCCCAGAATTCTTACTTATTACAAAATATAGCAAAACATTTTTCCTTATACAAAACTATATTAAAATTAATATGGCAGTATTGATAAGTGTGCTTTGGGCCTTCTTGTAGAGGAGACAGGGCAAGCTTTGACCAGCACATGGACCTTGCCAAGTCACCCCTCACCCCTGTGAGGTGATTGTGATACATTTTTATCAGATTGGCAGGCAACTCAGTTTGTTGAAAGGCAAACATTTCACTATGTCCTGATAATAGAAGTAGTCTTTGATTCTGTTTTTTTTTTTTTTTTTCTGAAATAGCATGTCCTAATGCAAACCCAAGAGTCTCTTGTCTAACCTCAGTTGATACTTAAGTGTGTGATACTATGGCCTTTTTTCAAGTATTTTTCTAACTTCACTTTAGTGTGAACAAGATACAGGGGTCCATTCACACATTCAAGCACTCCTCTCTGAAATCAGCAAGTCCAGCCACAGTCAAGTCCTCATGGCAAGTGGAATGTTTGCAGAAGAAGCCTATCCATTCCTCCCTGTGAGTTAAAATAAAATATTTTGCCATAAGTAAGGTAGAAGTCTTTCCTTTCTGTCTTCATTTAATTTATTCTAGCATTGTTTGTGCTATCACAGTGGTAGGAAAGTAGAAAAGATATAATATTTATATATTTAGATAGATTGATGCTATATATATATAGAATATACAATATATTTTATATATGCATTTTATTTCATATAGAAAAATATTAAAGGGTTCAGGATTCTAATTTTCAGATGCTAGTTTGTAGTATGTTCAATTATGTTTCAGACAGGCCCAGATGAAGCATAAAGAGCATAAATTTTAGATAGTTTGTTATGAAAAAAAGCTAACAAAATATTTTATATTGATAATAAAAGAGGATTAATATTTTGGAACCCCAACTGAGGACTCTAATTATGCTAAGTCTGATTATCCTAAAAGAGAGAGAGATGTCCTTGTCATTGAAATAACACTCTGTAGTAATTTGTTCATTTTATTTACCAGTCTTCTGAAAGTATGACAAATGTATATATTTTTACTAATTGGGCCTAGGCGTATATAACAGTATTTTATATATTTCTGCCTCTATTTACATATAATTCCTACCATGTGTGGTCTAAATATATTAAAACCACAATTTATTTGCTATGTCTCTTTCTATGCTCATTTTATAGAAATATTTAGGCTGTATTGAACAATTATATAAACTAAAACCTGAAAATTTGGATTTCAAAAATAATGTAGAAGAAGCCAGAATGCAGATTAACTCATGGATTGAAAATAAGACAAAAGGTAAGAGACCCAAACCTTCTTCTTTTTCTCCATCTTCTCCTTCTTCTTTTAGGCATATTTACATTCAGTGAAATGCTCAGATCTTAAAATATACATTTAGAACGTTTTGACCAATAGATATCAGGACACCGAGCATTTCCATCACCCTGAAAGATTCCTCCACACCTGTTCCCAAGCAACCATTGATTTGATTCTATCATCAGAAGTTAGTTTTGCCTACCTTAAAATTCCAGCTAAATGGAGTATTACAGTATGTACAATTTTGTGTCCTGTTTTGTCACTCAGTATATTATTTTTGAGACCATTCATGTTTTTGTATATATCAGTGGCTCATGTCTTTTTATTGCTGAGAAATATTCCTCTGTATGGATATACCAGTTTGTTTATTCATTCTCTTCTTCATGTATATCTGAGTTGTATCATCTAGTTTTGGGCTATTATGAATAATGTTGCTATAAACATTTTTGTAAAAGGTTTTTTGCATACATATTTTTTCATTTCTCTTGGGTAAATACTTAGTATAAATGCTAGGTCTTAGGCTAGATGGATGTTTAACTTTGTAAGAAACTGCCAGATAGATTTTCAAAGTGGCTGAACAATTTTACATTCTCACCAGCGCTGTATGAAAATTCCAGTTACTCCAAATCCTCTCCAGTTTTTGCTGTTATAAATATTTCTCATTTAACTCTTTTAGTAGGTACATAGTAGTATCTTATTGTGGTCTTAATTTGCATTTCTCTGATGACTAAAAACATTGAGCATATTTTTTATATGTCTTTCGGCCTTTAATATATCTTTATTTACTAAATCGCTGTTCAAGTTATTTTGCCCATTTTTAAATTGGATTGTTTACTTTTTATTATTGAGTTGCAAGAATTCTTTATTCTGGATCCAAATATTTTGTCAGATACCAATGTTGCTAATATTTCCTCCTAGTCTATGTCTTGTGTATTTTTTTTCTTAAATGTATTTTTGATGAGTAGAAGTTTCTAATTTTGATGAAGTCCAATTTGTCAATGGTTTGTGCTTTCTGTATATTCTCTAGGAAAATTTTGCTTACCCAAGGTCGCAAAGATATTCTCTTCTGTTTTCTTTTAGTAGATTTATTGCTTTAGTGTTTACATTTAGGTTTATGATCCATCTCAAGCTGACTTTTATGTAGGATGTGAAATGGGGGGAAATGTTCTTTCTTTTTTCCACATGGATAACCGGTTATTCTAGCACCAGGTGTGAAAGATCTCAATACTTTTTCCATTTCATGAAATGAAAGCTCATGGCATCTTCTTATCAATTTCACTCTTGAGAAGTGAGGAGGCAGAAAAAGCCAAAAGTCTTTCTTCTGTAACTTTTCCAGTTATTGCTTTCACTTGATTGCAGTAGAAAATCATTGCCAGGTAACAGTGGTGATCTGCAAAACCACTGACTCAGATAGTCATTGTTTTCAGCATAAGATGGTACCAGGAAGAATTTCACAAGAAAGTCAAACCTTAATGGTTAATGTGGTATCTATAAACCACCTCTTAACTGGGTAACAGTGTTATGCAAATTAATCAGGCTTGTTAATTTCCACAACCGTAAAGTAGGCAGATAGGCTAAACACTCACTTTGTTTTCTTCTGCATTCTACATTCTTTACTTATTAAAGAATTAAGAGTATTTAGATATTTGCTCAAAAGTCTTTTTGGCTCAGCTGAAGATATGGAGTGGCAATTACTTATGTAAATTCAAAGATGGGTCAAAATCCAGAGCAAAACCAATGAAACCAATTCATATCCCATGACCAATCAAGTGTGATCTTACTATGTTTCTCTTCCCAAAGGTGAAATCAAGAACGTCTTGTTACCCAATAGCCTCACATCCTCTGATCAGTTGGTGCTGGTTAATGTCATCTCCTTCAGAGGCACCTGGAAGTATGCATTTCAGAAAGACCAAACCATGGCAATGGCTTTCAGGTTGGATGAGGTAGACTCATGACTTAATTTGTTTTTTCTCTTAAAGGTAGTCCTCAAAAAATTTGCCTTAAAATACGTTAAATTATTTCTGGCTTTAGATAGGTTAATTAATTTCCAAGTGACTATTCTAGCTACATAACAGATAAAGTCCAGATTTAGATTTACATTTTTTTTTTGTTATTGAAACTTTCTTTTAAATTCTTCACAGTATTTTTAACCTATTTTGCTATCTTTGGCACTACAGTTGTAAAATTGAAAAACTGGGGTAAACCATAGACCTTGGAAAGGTTTAAGGCAGTTTTGGGCTTTGGGCTAAGCTTAAACCGTTATTAAGCAATTCACTTACTGCAAACTGGAAATGAAGTCAGGTGGTAGGGAATAACTCCAATAGAAGCCTGCGGCACTAACATGCAGGTCATTTGTAAACTGAGTGTGATCTTGAGAAGCAAAGCAAAATTGGTGAACAAGATTCATAATCAAAATAAAAAGTTCCAGATATGCTGTCCTTCTACTATCCTCAATCTTCCTAACTTCTTTCTTTTGTGCCCCAAAAGTATCCTAAATATTAGGCTGCAAGCAAAATAATCCATGTTACTTAATAAGAAAGAATGGATCTGTATAATATAACCAAGTCCCTAAACTGTGAACTGTATTTACTCTATCAAATATATTACCAAAAAATGCTTGCAATCATTGGGCAATTAAACATTTGTTATAGCCAACTGTAAAAATACAGAGGGTTTATATTTCTGGATAAGTATCTTCAGAACACTTATTACATGAATACTTCTCCATGCAAAAGAAATAGTGAGTGACTTTAAGGAAAACATAATTCTCTGAGCAAACACATTAGTCACATCTGGAATTATCCAGTATTATTTTTCCAGAGAATATTGCCATCGATATCAAGGTCATAAAACAAAAAGTGAAATTATGTAGTTTTTACAGCTGTGGTTTTTTAAAAATGCAAATTCCAGGGCCACATTCCTGGAGATTCCGACTTGCAAGAAGTGCTTGAGTATTTGTATTTTTAAGTAACCCCTGTAGGTCCTTCCAAGGATCAGCCAAGTTTAAGGACCACACCCTGAGGAAAACGGGAGTGGAGGTTTTAGCAGGATTCACGGAGAGCTACTTTAAAGGGATAAGCATACCCCAAAGCAAGCAGACTTTCTAGAGGAAACAGTTAATAAATCAGAATCTTTATTTTCACAGTAAAATCTGGTCCGTTTGGTTTACTTATGTGATGCAGATATCTTTATGTTACAACTAGCCTTTCAAAGAGAAATACATAAAATAAGGTTATGGTCATAACTAAATTTCCTTAAACTGACCTCAATATGTGGAATTCACTTAGCACGTTCTTAAATTCTTAGCTATTTCATAGCTATTTTGTAATCTGCAACCCAATGTCGTGGAGCTGGAGAGATTCTAAATTACGTTCTTCAAAGGACCTGTTTGACTTTTAAAAATGGTTATCCTGATAAGATTTTATGATGCATATTTCTCAGATCTTTGAAGTGAATTAACTGCTTCTGGGCACCAAAAATGTACAGTTGAATAACCATAATCTATTGAAAGACATAAACACTTTGCACTTCAGTAGCTACTCGTTTTATGCTACGCTCCCCCTTTTTAATCATTACAATAACGATCAATCATTGATATTTCTGTGGAAAGATGGATAGATTTTGTTTCAGTCACTCATTGTGGGCCCCTTTGGAGGATGAAATGTAAATTCCTCATGCCTTAAATGGAAACATAGAAAGGAACTGGCGTTGTTGTCTCACTGTTTTTACTTTCATAGTCTCACAGCAAACCTGTTCAGATGATGCGACTGCAAGGGCACTTTAGACTGGGCTCCATTACGGAGCCTCGGGTGCAGGTTCTTGAGATGCCTGATGTCGAAGATCACCTGAGTATGGTCATCGTCCTACCCAGAGAGGAAGTTGGCCTGGGACAGGTAAACCACCGAGACTTAGCAGCCTCTGCCACCAGCAGAAAAGGCTCTGTGCTTGAGAATTACACATGCAGGAAGCTGGGAGAGTCAAAATAACTGCTTATACTACTACTTAATGCAGTGCTATGTCCACTTAACAAAAGCAGAGCCCCCAGATAAAGCACCCATGCACTAAGACATGTTGCTTCTACTGGTTTCAGTTTTAGGGTTTTAAAGCACAGGCATATGCATCCTCTTGCAGTCTTCATGGGTTATCATTGTTATTTAACTTTTTTTTTTTTTTTTTTTCTTTTTTTGCGGTGCGCGGGCCTCTCACTGTTGTGGCCTCTCCCATTGCGGAGCACGGGCTCAGCGGCCATGGCTCACGGTCCCAGCCACTCCGCGGCATGTGGGATCTTCCCGGACCGGGGCACGAACCCGTGTCCCCTGCATCGGCAGGCGGACTCCCAACCACTGCGCCACCAGGGAAGCCCTTATATGTATTTTTTTTTTTTTTTTTTTTTTTTTTGTGGTACGCGGGCCTCTCACCGCTGTGGCCCCTCCCACTGCGGAGCACAGGCTCCGGACGCGCAGGCTCAGCGGCCATGGCTCACGGGCCCAGCCGCTCCGCGGCGCGTGGGATCCTCCCAGACCGGGGCACGAACCCGCGTCCCCTGCATCGGCAGGCGGACTCTCAACCACTGCGCCACCAGGGAAGCCCTTGTATTTTTTATATATTATGTGTTGACACACCTTTTGGACCTGCCACCAACCAATTACATCTCTTTTCCACCAGCACCCAAGGCCAGACTTGCAAACGCTATGCTCAGCCTTTTCCCTTTGCTTGTTTCTCCGGTGCTTTCCTCTGAGCCCCGTGTGGACGCTCCTGTTCCACGCTGTGACTGTGTGTTCCTGCTCTCAGCGTTGGTACAGGTCTGATTCCTCAGCAGTTCTCTTTAAATCCCTCTCTTTCCTCCTTTTCTTCTGTTTTTTATGCTTCTCCCGATTCTGTTGCTCCCACCTACTTCTCTGTGGATAAAGGGTTCTCACCCTTCCCTTCACCCTTTCTTCATCCTCACTAGCTGTGAAGCATACCAGGCAGACACTGGCAGCCCACTGATGGAGGAAGAACCTTGGAAACCAAGACGTTAAATTATTTGCTCAATATTTCCTTGCAAATTAGTCTGTGACGTTATTAGAGCCCAGCTCTCTGGCTTCTCAGTCTACTCCAGGCTTGGCGTTCAAAGGTCTGCTCGGACTCACCATGACCATGGCTGAAAATCAAAAATCTCAACTTTGCTCTACCAATATATTTACATTTACATATAAGCAAAAAACCCCCACAAATGTATAAATAATATGATTGCTATATGCTATGAAGAAAAATAAAAGATGGAAATAGGATAGAGAGGTACAGGGTCTGGGAACTTCTGTTTCACATTGGATGACCAGGGGAAGCCTCTCTGATACAGTGAGATTTCAGTCATTGCTAAATAATAATTATCAGCATTATTTTCATAAGCTTCCTTTCTCATGGTTAGATAATGTAGGAACTCTGAATTTGTAGGTACAGAATTGGAATCTGACCATAATTTAACCACAAACTCACAGTCATTTAACCTCTCCAAGCCTCATTTTACCCACACCATGAAAAGGGTAAAGTATATGATTTCTAGAGTTCCTTTTAGCTCTTAAATTTGATGATCTTCTGAAAGGTCAATGAAATGGCACCCATCTAATATAACCCACATAATTACATGATCAACACTGTGGTGTATTTTATTTTATTTATTTTTTAATACATTTATTTATTTTATTTATTTTATTTTTGGCTGCATTGGGTCTTCGTTGCTGCACAGGCTTACTCTAGTAGCGGTGAGCGGGGGCTACTCTTCATTGAGGTGCACGGGCTTCTAATTGCAGTGACTTCTCTTGTTGTGGAGCACGGGCTCTAGGTGCACAGGCTTCAGTAGTTGTGGCGCACGGGCTTAGCTGCTCCACAGCATGTGGGATCTTCCCGGACCAGGGCTCAAACCTGTGTCTGCTGCATTGGCAGGCAGATTCTTAACCACTGCACCACCAGGGAAGCCTTGTGGTGTATTTTACTTTTTTAATTTTATTTTTTAAACATCTTTATTGGAGTATAATTGCTTTACACTTGTGTGTTAGTTTCTGCTTTATAACAAAGTGAGTCAGTTATACATATACATATATCCCCATATATCTTCCCTCTTGCGTCTCCCTCCCTCCCACCCTCCCTATTCAGCCCCTCTAGGTGGTCACAAGCACCGATCTGATCTCGCTGTGCTATGCGGCTGCTTCCCACTAGCTATCTATTTTACATTTGGTAGTATATATATGTCCATGCCACTCTCTCACTTTGTCACAGCTTACCCTTCCCCCTCCCCATATCCTCAAGTCCATGCTCTAGTAGGTCTGTGTCTTTATTCCCATCTTGCCCCTAGCTTCTTCATGACCACTTTGTTTGTTTGTTTTTTAGATTCCATATATATGTGTTAGCATACGGTATTTGTTTTTCTCTTCCTGACTTACTTCACTCTGTATGACAGACTGTAGGTCCATCCACCTCACTACAAATAACTCAATTTCATTTCTTTTCATGGCTGAGTAATATGCCATTGTATATATGTGCCACATCTTCTTTATCCATTCATCTGTTGATGGACACTTAGGTTGCTTCCATGTCCTGGCTATTGTAAATAGAGCTGCAATGAACATTGTGGTACACGACTCTTTTTGAATTATGGTTTTCTCAGGGTATATGCCCAGTAGTGGGATTGCTGGGTCATATGGTAGTTCTATTTGTAGTTTTTAAAGGAACCTCCATACTGCTTTCCATAGTGGCTGTATCAATTTACATTCCCACCAACAGTGCAAGAGGGTTCCCTTTTCTCCACACCCTCTCCAGCATTTATTGTTTGTAGATTTTTTTATGATGGCCATTCTGACTGGTGTGAGATGATATCTCATAGTAGCTTTGATTTGCATTTCTCTAATAATTAATGATGTTGAGCATTCTTTCATGTGTTTGTTGGCAATCTGTATATCTTCTTTGGAGAAATGTCTCCGTAGGTCTTCTGCCCATTTTTGGATTATGTTGTTTTTTTTTTTGATATTGAGCTGCATGAGCTGCTTGTAAATTTTGGAGATTAATCCTTTGTCAGTTGCTTCGTTTGCAAATATTTTCTCCCATTCTGAGGGTTGTCTTTTCATCTTATTTATGGTTTCCTTTGCTGTGCAAAAGCTTTTAAGTTTCATTAGGTCCCATATATTTATTTTTGTTTTTATTTCCATTTCTCTAGGAGGTGGGTCAAAAAGGATCTTCCTGTGATTTATGTCATAGAGTGTTCTGCCTATGTTTTCGTCGAAGAGTTTTATAGTTTCTGGCCTTACATTTAGGTCTTTAATCCATTTTAAGTTTATTTTTGTGTATGGTGTTAAGGAGTGTTCTAATTTCATTCTTTTACATGTAGCTGTCCAGTTTTCCCAGCACCACTTACTGAAGAGGCTGTCTTTTCTCCACTGAATATTCTTGCCTCCTTTATCAATGATAAGGTGACCATACGTGTGTGGGTTTATCTCTGGGCTTTCTATCTTGTTCCATTGATGCATATTTCTTTTTTTGTGCCAGTACCATACTGTCTTGATTACTGGAGCTTTGTAGTATAGTCTGAAGTCAGGGAGCCTGATTCCTCCAGCTCCATTTTTCTTTCTCAAGATTGCTTTGGCTATTCGGGATCTTTTGTGTTTCCATACAAATTGTGAATTTTTTTGTTCTAGTTCTGTGAAAAATGCCGGTGGTAGTTTGATAGGGATTGCATTGAATCTGTAGATTGCTTTGGGTAGTTGAGTCATTTTCACAATGTTGATTCTTCCAATCCCAGGACATGGTATATCTCTCCATCTGTTTGTATCATCTTTAATTTCTTTCATCAGTGTCTTAAAGTTTTCTGCATATAGGTCTTTTGTTTCCTTAGGTAGGTTTATTCCTAGATATTTTATTCTTTTTGTTGCAGTGGTAAATGGGAGTGTTTTCTTAATTTCACTTTCAGATTTTTCATCATTAGTGTATAGGAATGCAAGAGATTTCTGTTCATTAATTTTGTATCCTGCTACTTTACCAAATTCATTAATTAGCTCTAGTAGTTTTCTGGTAGCATCTTTAGGATTCTCTCTATATAGTATCATGTCATCTGCAAACAGTGACAGCTTTACTTCTTCTTTTCTAATTTGGATTCCTTTCATTTCTTTTTCTTCTCTGATTGCTGTGGCTAAAACTTCCAAAACTTTGTTGAATAATAGTGGTAAGAGTGGGCAAACTTTTCTTGTTCCTGATCTTAGTGGAAACTGGTGTATTTTAATATACTTGACTTGAGTCATAAAAGTAGAACATTTCAGAATAACTTTAAAGTTTCTGAAAAGTAGACTCTGAAGTACAATTACAGTTTGATAAAATGATCTTAAACAGGGAAAAGTGGGGGAAATGAGTCTAGATCCTGATAGACAACTAATTTTCCCCAATTATAATGCCTAACATTAATTTACCACCATGGATGAGGGCAGTCATCCCTGGTTTCTTAAATGAGTATGAGTTGAAAGTGGTATCTGATAAATGTCAATTCCATGAAAAATAGTTTTTTTTTTTTTTTTTTCTGCTTGAGATTGCATTGTTTGTTGTCTAGCTTACCAACCTCCTGATAGATTCCATCCACAACATAGTCCAAATGAGTCATGGAAAATATGAACCTCCTCAGTAAAAACAACCTAATGAGGAGAAGCCAGAAATAGTTTCACATGGGGAATGGATGAGAAAAAGGCAGTAGTTTAGGGAGTATATTGATTGTATTAAAATACTTAATTGTCACATGGAAGAAGAAATGGACTAATTTGTGTGGCTCCCAGAGTGAGAACTAAAACTAATACATACAAATTACAGGGAAGCAGATTTATGGTCACAATGGGAAAGGTCTTTCCTGCAAGCTGAGTTGTGCAACCACTGAACCAGGCTGTTTATAAAGAAGTGGGTCATTGATTAAGGATTTCTCAAGCAGATGCTGATGGGTGTCACAGATGCTTCTTGGAGGGTCTCCTCTATGGTCTCTTTTCATGTAAGATTATTTGATTCTAATGATCTAGAAATGTTACTTAGTTTGGTCTCTATGGATCCCTGACTAACGAGAATTCTGATTGGAGTTGAGGTAGAAATTGACACTGATCAGCCTAGAATTACAACTTATGTTGTCAGAATCTGAGGATCTCAGGTTCCAAAGATGTCTTTTAATGTGGTCAATAGGAAGGGTAGGCACTTATATAAATTTTATTATTACAATATATAAATAGTGCAACTTATAGAGAGATCATGAGAAGAATAAAAGTAGAAATTCCCTATGATAATTTGTTGCTTTTTCAAGTGACTCTTGGATGGTGTGCCTAGGCATAGATCCTAGGGCTACATGCCTCATGTGCAGTTATTGCACACGGTTGCATTTCCCCCACTTATTCTTATTGAATCTGCTTTGCAAAATGACAATGAGAAGTAGTCTTGCCTATTTACAACCTCACATCCAGCCCTTAGGATATTTCACATTTTGGTATAATTTTATTTTCTAAATAAAAATGTTGGGGGGGGGAAGAATTGGGAGATTGGGATTGACACATATACTATTGATACTATGAATAAAATAGATATCTAATGAGAACATACTGTATAACACAGGGAATCCTACTTAATGCACTGTTGTGACCTAAATGGGAAGGAAATCCAAAAAAGAGGGGATATATGTATATGTATAGCTGATTCATTTTGCTGTACACTAGAAACTAACAAAACATTGTAAAGCAACTATACTCCATTAAAAATTAATTTAAAAAATTTAAATGTTCATGTTTTGCTTCTTGCTTTCTTTCCCATAGGTTACCAATGAAATCACGTACGAGAAACTAAGCAACTGGATAGGCTCACCCAACATGAAAGACACAGCTGTGGTTCTGTACCTGCCCCAGCTCAGACTTCATGGGTACCATGAAGACTTGACTTCCATACTGGCAGCTTTGGGAATGACGGATGTCTTTAACCACTCAAGGACTAATTTGTCTGGCATAACTGCAGGAGGAGGCCTCAGGGTCTCCAAGATAATCCATAAGGCTATGCTAGAGGTTATTGAGACTGGTTCAGAGTTCACACTTAACAACCAAACAAGCAAATTGGAAAATCCTGTACTCTTCAAGGTGGATCACCCTTTTCTCTTCTTTATCTTACACAAGGAAACTAAGATGATTCTCTTCTATGGTAGAGTCTGCAACCCTTAAGGAAGGGACTGAATTTATACTCAAACAACTTTCTGATTCTTGAAATTAGCTGGATTTTATGAGCTTGTAGAAAACACTCAGTATAGGTGCAACTAAAAGAGATACACTATAATTCTTAGCAATGGTTTTCTTTCAACTATATCATGTAGAATATGCATCCCATCCCTTCTTGGTTTGGTTTACTTTGGTTAAACAAGTTATAGCATGCTATTAATTGCATTTATTAAAAAATTATGATCCATACCATTTCTTTTTTCCTGCTTTTAAAAAAATTAACAGCTTTGTTGAGATATAATTCACATACCATAAAATTCACCATTTATTTATATCTACTTTAATTGAAGCATAGCTGACTTATAATATTATATTAGTTTCAGGGGTTCAATATAGTAATTCAATATTTTTATAGATTATACTCCATATAAAGTTATTATAAAATATTGGCTATATTCCCTGTACTGTATATTATATCCTTGTATCTTATTTTTTTAATACCTAGTAGTTTGTACTTTTTAAACCCCTTCCCCCCCCCATCTTGACCCTCCCCCTCCCCCTCCTGACTAGTAACCACTAGTTTGTTCTTTGTATCTGAATCCGCTTCTGTTTTGTTATTTATACCACTTCTTTCTTAGGTAGCCTTCAACTCACTCAGAACCTCGTTTATAGGATGCTAAAACTCAGAATACCTTTTTCTAAAGAAATGATATTATTCTGTGTGATTAGGTTACCAAGTTAGTTCTTGTTTACATCACCTGCATTTGAACTAATGATAATAGTAAGAGGAGTTAATAATCTCTCCTGGGTGTATGGTATGTGCCAGGAACTCACCCAAATGACCTAATTGAATTCTCACCAACACCCTGAGAGGCAGGAATTATTGTTTTCTCCATTTTAAAGATGGGAAACAGAGACTTAGGTTTAGTAATTTAACACGCAAGTGGCAAGTGACTGACTGGATTTTCAAACCCAGAAAGTTTGATACCAGACCCCAACTTGTGACCACCTTCAACCCTGTCCTGCTCACAAGTCTACATCCTGAGACTCAGAACCCAGGCGCCTAGGGTGGAAAATGGAGCAGAAAGAAAAAGAAGAAAGTTGTTTTCCTCCTTTCACATAACGGGCACGGTTCAGAAGTAACACTTGTAGAACACATTCTCAAGTTTACAAAGAAGTTTCAAAGATGTTTTCCTCACCTTGCCCCATTTCCTACTTGTAAATCCCTTCTCCCATAGTGAAAAGACCTGTTTCTCAAAAACATCAACATATTTATTTGCCTCCTACAATACGTACAAAAAAAATGCTTTAGAATCAATTTGGAACTCTTTTTAACTTAGGAGGTGACATTTCATGAGCTCTTACTGACCCCTGGTGTTTTCTTGGATGCTTCTGTAGCTTCCAAATGGTTATTCATAAAGGGGTTGCTGCTCAAGGCTGAGGTTTTCTCTGCCTCAACACTGCCGACGCTGTGTGCCAGATGACTCTTTGCTATGGTGAGCTCTGCAGTGCATTGAAAGATGTACAGCTACATAGCAGCATCTATTGCCACTTACCTGCTAGGCATGAATGGCAGTACCTCCTCACAAGATGCGACCGTCCAAACTGTCATCGCCAACACCGCCGGGGGCAAAATCACCCCTGGTTGAGAACCACCGGTCTACCTATACGTGCAGTAGAAAGGAATTCTTACAAATACCTTCTAAGTATAAATGTCTAATTTTCTGATTACAAAACTGAGTCATTGCTAGAATTTTTCAGTTTGGATTATTTAATGGTGTTTTCCAAAGTGCCCAGGACTGTTTAATTTGTTACTGTGCAGTCTGATCAATTGCTATGCAGTTTTCAAATACAATAATATTAAAATAAAAAACAACTGTAGAATATGAGTATGCCCTGAAGATATCATGTCATCATCAAGATAGTCAGTGAGCTAGGCCAGGCTGTTTGCCGCTGTGCCGTACATTTGATCTATATTAATTATCTTCCCAAGGAGCATCAGTTTGGCTAATCCCCATCAGCGTACATGTGAAATGAGTGATTCCAAGTCACTCAGTCATCCAGTAACTTTACTGTCTGTTACAGCAGGGGGGCCTCTGGGATCCTGCCCTAACTCTGCATCCACAGTCATTCTGATGCGTTGATGCCCGATGGCAAAAGTCATTAAACAATTTAATTAATCAGTTTGAATACTCCCTCTCTTCACCTCTTTTTGTTTCATTCGATCATTTATTTTAAACTCTCAATAGACATTGTGCCCGCTAACTTCAAACCAGAATTAAGCTTGGCAAGTCACGAAAAATCTAAAATAGCAGTTTTAAACGTTTTTTTATGCCACAATACATCAGATAGTCTCAACACACATTGAGGGACTGTGGCATAGAGAAAATGGGGTCATGCCCAACTGCAGATTAGTCTTTGCTATAGAAACTCCTAAATTTGAATTTCAAACTTTTTGGTGGACATTTCCTAGGTGCCTTGGAATATAAGTGTTAGCCCCTAAATCCTAAACCATGTATTGGGCCACCCTTAAGATAATCAGAATCCTTGACCTTTGTGTCTAAATTTTTAGTTAACCACAATACCATCTTTGCTTCACAGAAGAAGGAACGGAAGTACTACCAAGTTTGGGGATTTTTTTTAAAAGGGAAAAAAGAGATGGATATCATTGAGAGCAAGGCCCTCAACTCAGGAATCAGGATTTTACAGGCTTGGTTGAGATGTCATTCCTGATAGGCATGTCCCCTTCAAAGATCTGGATCATATCAGGGGTCTCGATTGGTTCCAAATTCCATCCTTCTCCTGGCTGTTCTAATCTCTTTAGGATGGGAATCACAGAGAATTTTTGCTTTGAATTACCCCTTTCCCTGCTTCCTCCAAAAGGCCTGAATGGGAGCAATGGGTAACCCCTTTCTAGTCCGGGCCAGCAGTCTCCTTTAGGTTGCAGGAGTCATACTCTTAAGAATATCACCCCATTTTCAGATGTCACTATAAATGAGTTTGCATTTTCTAGAATATTTTTTATAAGTGCGATGAAATAATCTCCACTCTTTTGTATCTGCAGTCTTTTACTCAACCAAATGATTTTGAGATTCATCTAAAGTTGTGTGTGTCAGTGATTTGTCCCTTTCAATGCTGAGTACTATCCCACTGTACAGATATACCACATTTTGTTTAACTTGAGGTGGATCATAGACCTCTGTGTGAAAGTTAAAACATCCAGAGGAAAATATGGGAGAACATTTTAATCTTAGGATAGGTAAAACTTTCTTAGAATACCAACTGAACAAATGATAAATTTAAAAAAATATAATTGGACTTTATCAGCATTAAAAACGTTTGCTCTTTGGAAGAAGCTGCTAGGAAAACAAAACAGCAAGTCACAAATGGGGAGAAAATATTTGTACACATATATTATGTAAAGGACTTGTATATAAAATGACAATTAACTCAAAGGCAAACACTCAATTTTTAAAAATTGAAATATAGGGCTTCCCTGGTGGCGCAGTGGTTGAGAATCCACCTGCCGATGCAGGGGACGCGGGTTTGTGCCCCGGTCCGGGAAGATCCCACATGCCGCGGAGCGGCTAGGCCCGTGAGCCATGGCCGCTGAGCCTGTGCGTCCGGAGCCTGTGCCCCGCAACGGGAGAGGCCACAACAGTGAGAGGCCCGCGTACCACTTAAAAAACAAACAAACAAAAAAAACAAAGCCAAAACAATTAAGAAAATGGTAATAGGAACATACATATAGATATTTGCATTGAATGTGAATGGATTAAATGATCCACCCAAAAGACACAGGCTTGCTGAATGGATACAAAAACAAGACCAATATATATATGCTGTCTACAAGAGACTCACTTCACACCTAGAGACACATACAGACTGAAAGTGAGGGGATGGAAAACGATATTCCAAGCAAATGGAAATCAAAAGAAAGCTGAGTAGCAGTACTCATATCAAATAAAATAGACTTTAAAATAAAGACTGTTACAAGAGGTAAGGAAGGACACTACATAATGATCAAGGGATTTATCCAAGAAGAAGATGTAACAATTATAAATGTATATGCACCCAACATAGGAGCAGCTCAATACATAAGGCAACTGCTAACAGCTATAAAAGAGGAAATTGACAGTAACAGAATAATAGTGGGGGACTTTAACACCTCACTTACACCAATGGACAGATCATCCAGACAGAAAATTAATAAGGAAACAGAAGCTTTAAATGACACAATAGACCAGATAGATTTAATTGATATTTATAGGACATTCCAGGTGAATTCTATCAAATATTTAGAGAGGAGTTAACACTCATCCTTCTCAAACTCTTCAAAAAAATTGCAGAGGAAGGAACACTCCCAAACTACAAGGCCACCATCACCCTCATACCAAAACCAGACAAATATACTACAAAAAAGGAAAATTACAGACCAATATCACTGATGAATATAGATGCAAAAATCCTCAACAAAATACTAGCAAACAGAATCCAACAACACATTAAAAGGATCATACGGGCTTCCCTGGTGGCGCAGTGGTTGAGAATCCGCCTCCCGATGCAGGAGACACGGGTTCGTGCCCCGGTCCGGGAAGATCCCACATGCCGCGGAGCGGCTGGGCCCGTGAGCCATGGCCTCTGAGCCTGTGCGTCGGGAGCCTGTGCTCCGCAACGGGAGAGGCCACAACAGTGAGAGGCCCGCGTACCACAAAAAAAAAAAAAAAAAAAAAAAAAAAAAAAAAAGGATCATACACCATGATCAAGTGGGATTTATCCCAAGGATGCAAGGATTCTTCAATATATGCAAATCAATCACTGTGATACACCAAATTAACAAATTGAAGAATAAAAACCATATGATCATCTCAATAGATGCAGAAAAAGCTTTCAACAAAATTCCGGGAATTTATGATTAAAACTCTCCAGAAAGTGGGCATCATTCTCAATGGTGAAAAACTGAAAGCATTTCCTCTAAGATCAGGAACAAGACAAGGATGTCCACTCTCATCACTATTATTCAACAGAGTTTTGGAAGTCCTAGCCACGGCAATCAGAGAAGGAAAAGAAATAAAAGGAATACAAATTGGAAAAGAAGAAGTAAGACTGTCACTGTTTGCAGATGACATGATACTATACATAGATAATCCAAAAGATGCCACCAGAAAACTACTAGAGCTAATCAATGAATTTGGTAAAGTTGCCATATACAAAATTAATGCACAGAAATCTCTGGCATTCCTATACACTAACAACGAAAGATCAGAAAGAGAAATTAAGGAGACAATCCCATTTACCGCTGTAACAAAAAGAATAAATTACCTAGGAATAAACCTACCTAAGGATGCCAAAGAGCTGTACTCAGAAGACTATAAGACACTGATGAAAGAAATCAAAGATGATACAAACAGATGGAGAGATACACCATTTTCTTGGATTGGAAGAATCAATATTGTGAAAATGACTATACTACCCGAAGCAATCTACAGATTCAATGCAATCTCTATCAAATTACCAATGGCATTTTTTTCCCCAGAACTAGAACAAAAATTCTTAAAATTCGTATGGAGACACAAAAGACTCTGAATAGCCAAAGCAATCTTGAGGGAAAAAAATGGTGCTGGAGGAATCAGACTCCCTGACTTCAGACTAAACTACAAAGCTACAGTAATCAAGATAATATGGTACTGGCACAAAATCAGCAATATAGATCAATGGAACAGGATAGAAAGCCCAGAGATAAACCCACGCACTTATGGTCAACTAATCTATGACAAAGGAGGCAAGGATATACAGTGGAGAAAAGATATTCTCTTCAATAAGTGGTTCTGGGAAAACTGGACAGCTACATGTAAAAGAATGAAATTAGAACACTCCCTAACACCATACACAAAAATAAACTCAAAATGTATTAAAGCCCTAAATGTAAAACTGGACACTATAAAACTATTAGAGGAAAACATAGGAAGAACACTCTTTGACATAAATCACAGCAAGATCTTTTTGACCCACCTCCTAGAGTAATGGAAATAAAAACAAAAATAAACAAATGGGACCTAATGAAACTTAAATCTTCTGCACAGCAAAGGAAACTATAAACAAGACAAAAAGACAACCCTCAGAATGGGAGAAAATATTTGCTAATGAGTCAACAGATAAAGGATTAATCTCCAAAATATATAAACAGTTCATGCAGCTCAATATTAAAAAAACAAACAACCCAATTAAGAAATAGGCAGAAGACCCAAATAGACATTTCTCCAAAGAAGACATACAGATGGCCAAGAGGCACATGTAAGCTGCTCAACATCACTAATTATTAGAGAAATGCAAATCAAAACTACAATGAGGTATCACCTCACACTGGTTAGAATGGGTATCCATCAGAAAATCTAGAAAAAACAAATGCTGGAGAGGGTGTGGAGAAAAGGGAACCCTCTTGCACTGTTGGTGGGAATGTAAAGTGATACAGCCACTAGGGAGGTTTCTTAAAAAACTAAACATAGAATTATCATATGACCCAGAAATCCCACTACTAGGCATATATCCAGAGAAAACCATAATTCAAAAAGACACATGCACTCCAATGTTCATTGCAGCACTATTTACAATAGCCAGGTCATGGAAGCAAACTAAATGCCCATCGACAGATGAATGGATAAAGAAGATGCGGTACCTATATACAAAGGAATATTACTTAGCCATAAAAAGAAATAAAAAGAAATTGGGTCATTTGTAGAGGTGTGGATGGACCTAGAGACTGTCATACAGAGTGAAGTAAGTCAGAAAGAGAAAAACAAATATTGTATATTAATGCATATATGTGGAATCTAGAAAAATGGTACAGATGAACTGGTTTGCACGGCAGAAATAGAGACACAGATGTAGAGAACAAACAATGGACACCAAGGTGGGAAACCGGGGGTGGGGTGGTGGCGGTGGGATGTATTTGGAGATTAGGATTGACATATACACACAAATATGTATATAATATATTACTAGTAAGAACCTGCTGTATTAAAAAATAAAATTTTTTTTAAAAAAAATAAACTTTCAAGTTAATTAACTCTCAAAAAAAAAGATATGGAGGATAACATTGGGTAGTTGGAAGGTTTGATTCAATATATTGAAAAATAACTCAATGGAATTGAATTCACTCAACATTCACTGAATGTCTGCTTTACTCAGATCTGATTTACTGTGTAAGGTCACTGCCTCGAGAACAAGACAGACATGTAAACCACTACCTATTTGAATTTGGGGTGAAGAATCCAGCAGGTGTGTGTGGTAGGGGTTAAGGGAGGTTCTCAACCCAGGAAATGGTAATATGAAAAACAAGGAGCAGGAAGAACTAGATGTTATGTGGGAAAGTCTTTATCCAAAAAAAAAAAAAAAAAAAGAAAAGAAAAGCAAAAAGGGAAATGTAAGAATTGTCAAAGCCAAAGAAGGCCAAAAATAATTATGAAAACTGGCTGGGCTATGAAACCAGAAACTGAAGTAGAAGGTAGATGGTCCCCTGGGCTGGACAGTTGGTGTTTGTCAAGTGGAGCAAAACTGAAGTTTTGTCCTCAGCCAGACAAGAATCATGTCCATTTCCCTTCCTCCATTGATATAGAGGGAATGAACTAGCAGTGGGGAATTTGTTACAACATAAATAGAAATGAGGTTTTTCGTCTCCTGATAACAAGGAAAATAAAGGGAACAGTGAATGGGCTACAGAAGAAACAAACTGGATTGAAAGAGTTAATCAATCCTAGTTTTATCTGAACTGTTATTAATCTGTAGTGTCTGTAACTAGCTTTGTCCTTTCCAAAGCTAACCTATCACCCCCTAACTCTGTGTAAATTACGTCCTGCACCTAGTGTTTACACTCCCTGCACTTCCTTGGAGCAAATCACCCCTTGTAGCATTTTGCCTTTCAGAAAGGTCACAGGCGGAAAAACCAGAGACGAACAGACCCAATTACTGGGCTACCTGACGCCAGCAGTGAGGGTTTTGAAATAACGCAGGAAGAAGGAGGATGCAAGCCCTTCATTACTTTGAGCCTTATCAGCCACCCCAGACCACAAGCCCTGGGCTATATAATCTCTCTGAAATCCACAGGGAAGGGGGACCAGTTCTTGAGGCCTAGCCGGCTGTGTTTCCCCTCTGCCTGGCAAAGAATAAAGCCTCTCTCTTTTTCCTCCAAAACTCTGTCTCTGTATTTCTATTCAGCATCAGTGCGCCAAGAGCCAAGATTTTGGCATCGAAACTGGGAATCCGGGAGATTATAAATATGTTTAAACAAGCTGGGAGGAACTGGGTGGGGTGGGGTAAGGAATCAGGAGAGGCAGGTATTTTGCACGGCTGTCTGTGCTCATGGAAGAGTTTTATGACAACAGCATCACACTTTTTAATTACTATAATGTAAGTGTTCATTTAAAATTGAATTTTAAATATATAATATTTTTTATTGGATCCAATTACATTTGATGAAGGAATTATTAGTGAATGGGTGTTCACAATCTCCCCCCCACCCCTGCTTCCCTCTCTTCTCCTTGCTTCTGTTATTGGGGAGGTTTCTTGCTTCCTGGAGTAGCTTCCAGGCAGGGAAAGCTGAGTAATGCATACCCTAAAGAGGAAATGACAGGAAGCCAGAGGGTAAATTAACTCGTACAATCAAGGGCTAAGAAAAGGGAGGGAGAGAGGGAGCTGGATGAATGGCGGAGTGAGGGGTCCTGAATGTCTGCGAGGGGGTGTGAGTACAGTGAGAGATGAGGGACAGAGGAAGCAAAGGCCAGAGTGAGATAGAGATGCTGGGGGCGGGGCTGGCGTCGAGAGAATAGCGAAGGGATTTATTGATAGAAGATGGTGCGTTGGGTTCCCAAGTGGAAATCCTTTCATGTTCTTCCAAGAGACAGAAGCAGAAGGTGGAATTGCTTTTTGATTATTGCTGGTTGCTGTCTGTCTGGGCAAAAATGCACTGTAGGCTACACGTTTCTTTTGCTGGGAAATGTAGAACTCAGGTGGGCTTTCTCTGGGTGGAACCTTGGGGAATGGGTATCAAAGACCCAGAGAGGGCTTCCCTGGTGGCTCAGTGGTTGAGAGTCCGTCTGCCGATGCAGGGGACGCGGGTTCGCGCCCCGGTCCGGGAGGATCCCACACGCCGAGGAAAGGCTGGGCCCGTGAGCCGTGGCCGCTGAGCCTGCGCGTCCGGAGCCTGTGCTCCGCAACGGAAAAAATAAATAAATAAAAAAGACCCAGAGAAAAGAAAAGAAATACTTAACTTTGAACTTCAGAAGGAAAAAATGTGTAAAATTACCAAGGGTTCCAAATTTCCATTAATCCACTTAACGGTGGAAAACACAAGTCTCATGCACCCTTCTCATATACATGAGGGTCATGGCATAGCTTCGCATATCAATACAGAAAAAAAATCAGAAATACAATAGTTTCTGGTAGAGTCCAGGTTTATTCAAGGTTTTATTACTTGAGAGAGCACCACCAGATGTGATGACCATACTGTTAATTATCTCAGGACAAATTCTTGTCTCCTTATATGGGAAGCGCTTAAACATATTGGAAGCAAAGTGTCCTTTGTGGTCTACGCAAACAAGGTTTCATAGTCTATTATAAAAGCATGAGGGAATAATTTTAGAATGAGCTAGGATGGGCCCTTGCCACAATAAATTGTTAAACAAGAGAAAACTGTGAAGAAGCAGCAGACAGCAACACAAAATGTAAAACAGACTCACTTGCCATACAAGTGTTTTAGTCGTTGATTTCATCCTTTGAAAGTCAAAATAAGATGCTTCAAACCTCTCCTCAGGGGTGCAAATTGTTACCTAAGCCAAACATTTGTTTTACTTTTTGATGTCTGCGTGTTTGTATTGTCAGCTGCATGTATAATTCCACTGTATTGTGTCCACATGGGCTACGATGCCATTTGCCTTCACTTCCAGTTCTGGTTACGCTCTGCGGTCATTGAAAGCATAAAAAACAAGATTACGTGGACATTTTCTTCAAAGCGCTCCACGTCACAGAGACTGTCCCACAGAGTGAAGCAAGTCAGAAGGAGAAAAACAAATATCGCGTATTAACGCATGTGTGTGGAACCTAGAAAATGGTACAGGCGAACCGGTTTGCAGGGCAGAAAACAGAGACACAGATGTAGAGAACAAACGTCTGGACACCAAGCGGGGAAAGTGGCGGGGGGGGGGGGGGGTTGGGGTGGTGGTGGGATGAACTGGGAGATTGGTGATGACATGGATACACTGATGTGGATAAATGATGACTAATAAGAATCTGCTGTATAAAAAGATAAATAAAATTCAAAAATTCAAAAAAAAAATGCGCCACGTCAATTAACTGTCCCTAGAGTGAAGATGCTTCATACCACATGCGCATTTATTTGCTCGGCCTGCATTCCAAAAGTGTTGCAAGAGTACGTGCACAGCTGGGTTGCACATGACACAGCAGCTGCGCGATGTGCTGCCATTACAAATATGCAGGAAATGGGCTTTGCGTGTGGAGCAGTCTTCCTGTCTTTCCTCATGATTAGGAATAGATCACTAGGGAGGAGTGCTGGGTCAGCAGCTTGGGGTCAATGGGGCAATGACTGGATGCTCTGATGCTCTTTCCTGGAGCAGGGGTGGAGAGCAGAAGCAAAGGCATGCGAGCGCCAACAACAAAGACTTCAGCGCTTCAGATCTATGTTAAAGGAGTGGTCCGGGGACATAGGGTGCTGAGGCTTCTGCACCTCCCAGAGATCCGCAAACGGCATTTGGGTGGTTCAGAAGTGAGTAGCTAGTGGACTGGCCCTGCCTAGGCAGGTTTTCAGGTATGATGAGGGCCCTGACCACGTGCTCAAAAAATCAGATAAGGTTTTTCCATCAACACTATCAAGAAATTTGATTCAATCATCCAGGAAATCGAAGAGGCAACGTGAAAACAGGGCATGACTGGTGAGGAGGTCGGAGATTTCCTTATGAGGAAGCTGGTCCTATTTCCTAGGGTAAGATGAGCTGGCACCAGTCAGCAGACTGGTGTATGGTAGTTTTCCCCGATAGCTATTGCCCCTAAGCGCAGGCTGACTTCGGTTTAGGTTAGTGATGTGGCCTGGGCACTGGGTCAGCCTCCACTCTGTGGGTCCTGATATAGGAATAAACTTTATTGAGCTCAAACTGATGAAGCACTTACTCTGTGTCAGGCGCTGTGCTAGGAAATAGCAGTGCACTGTCTCTTAATGTGGGATTCTCCCGCTATAATCCCTCTCTTCTTAGATTCCGTCAGAACCTGAGAACTATTTTGGAGAAGGCCACTTGTTTTACGTTGGGTTCTCTCAGAAGCAGACTTTAAGCCTAGGATTTTTTTGTAGAAGTGAATTATTTAAGGAAGGGCCCTCAGAGGAAACCAGAAAGGGTACAGGGGAGGGAGGAGAGGAAGCCAAATAAGTCTGGGATTTCGGGTGAAGTTCCAGACTCAGCCTGATTGCCTGAGGAGCTCTGGGGCGCAAAACTTCAGAGTTTGTACCACATCAGAACAAAGGAAAGGAGTTGGGCTTTTGTATACTCACATCAGGCAGCTATTGGCTATGGGCCTTCCGTGGGAGGTGTAAAACTCTCACTACTCCCAGCTCTCAGTACTAGAAACATGGCTCAAGAGCCCAGTGGAAATTCTCTGAATGTTGCAGATGTAAGCCATTAGCAGAGAGCAGACAGAGCTGGGGGCTGGTATGTGGGCAAGGCACCAACAGTGTGCGTTACACCCCACCAGTGCCGGAGGTTGTAGATAGGAATATAAAGAAGGAAGGGGCACCCAGAGTCTTGTTACTCAGAGTGTGGTCCTCAGAACAGCAGCATCTGGTCTATGGGGGATCCATCCCCAAGGAGTTTGTTGGAAATGTGGAATCTCAGGTCTCCTGGAAGACCGAGCTAAACAGAATCTGAATATTAGAAGAGTTCCAGGAAATTTGTATTCATATTAATTTCTGACTCGACCCCAGAGTGTTCGAAAAAATGATTTACTGACCTCCTAAACTGGCAGGAATAGGCACTGAGACCAGAGCTGCAACATGGTGGACTTCTCAGTGTGAAGATCCCCTGGCCTGGCAGCTGAAATCACAGGAAAGAGAACGCAGTCCTTGTTGAAAGCAGGGCAGTGTCCACTTCCCTGCTCTCTACTCGGTCATGCCAGGCTTGCTGGTTCCAAATCCCTAGACCCTTCGGTCTCCATTACTTTACCAGGAGCCCATATCCTTTTGGACATCAAGGGATGGAGGGGTAAGGAGAAAGGCTGAGGAGGAAGGGCTTGGGTGCGGACACAGGAAAGAGCACAGTATGAAATAAGGCGAGATTTAGAGCTGACCCCACAATTTAAGCTTGAAAGGCATTTAACATTTTTCAGGTAAATCACTTGACTCAGATTTGCATTATTAAGGAGTCACAGCACAACTCGTGCATGAGGAGAAATCTCTGGGGTGAAATACATTGATCACCAAAAGGACCCCCACAGTACAAAAGTATCTTTTCCACAGCCTTGAAAATTTCTGCCATCAGAGTCATGATGGAGTCAGTCAACGAATACAGACACGCTGAGGGAGGAAATTTGGGGAGATATTTGGTTAAAGATGGTAAAGATGATACGCGCTCATTTAATCTCAGGTCTTTCCTAAAATCACACAAGAAAATCATAAAGGTTTCTTATTGCTGTTGGTGTTGTTGTTTTCAAGCATTAAGCTAGGGAGATAAAGAGAATTAAAGGGACTATAGCAGCAATAACTTTTTTGAGATTAAAAAGTAGACTGGTTATTATGAGTGATGATTGACTTAGCAGAACCCAAAAAGTTGAATCCTAGAAAGTGAGCGATGGGGAAGGCTGGTACCCACAGAATGTCTCAAAGGAATTAGCAGTACCAGGTACCTTAGAAATTGAGGGTTGAGCAAAAAACAGACAAACAGAAAGACTGGTAGTCTGTTGAACAGCAGTTTGAAATTCAGATCCTCTCCCACACTCCACAGAGCCTGCACACTGCTGCTCCCCAACACGGTAGGAAGGCAGGTGACCCAGACTTGATTCTCTAGAGACAGTGAAACAGAGGGTGACCGCCAGATTGCGGTGCGACAGACATAGATAAGATCAGGGTTGACATAACAACGAAAAAGGGCAAGCAAGCGACAGTTTAAATTCTGAATTATTCAGACTCCCCTGAGCACGAGAAATCTGGTAGCCACTATCCTGCAGGCATCCAGAGATAGTAATATTGGGGATATCCCAAAGAACAGCCCAGCTAGATGATCCTACTTTCTACACTTTTCTCCCTTTTTCCCAGCTTCCCTTCTAAGCAGAGCTTGCAGTTAGCTGTCTGATGCCCCATTCTAAAATAGGAGTAGACTGGCAAGGATCCACAGAGATTTAAGGAAAGCATCTAAACTAAGAGACCAATGGCAAATGGCAAAGTGTCTTCCATGTTAGAGATGCTTCTCCCGGCACCTGTCCTGAGGGGCTGGCAAACACAACCCAGAAGCTGAAAGAGTTCATGTTCCATGGAACAAACCTAGATCAGAGAGAGACAGGAGGCTAGAATAAGCGTATTGATAAATCCCTCTCTCTTTCATTTTGAAGGACTGTTCCAAGGTGTGCTATCTCCATACAGCTTCTCTGAGATGTCCTGTATGAAAGACTATCTGGCTGGGTTTTCAAGCCGTGGCCAACCACGTAATGAGCCATTTGGTAATAGCTTTCCATCTTTCTATGTATCTCTGTCCTTCCTCATTCCTTCTTTTTTTTTTTTTTTTTTTTTTTTTTTTTTTTTTTTTTTTTTTTTTTTTTGTGGTACGTGGGCCTCTCACTGTTGTGGCCTCTCCCATTGCGGAGTGCAGGCTCCGGACGCGCAGGCTCAGCGGCCATGGCTCACGGGCCCAGCCGCTCTGCGGCATGTGGGATCTTCCCGGACCGGGGCACGAACCCGCGTCCCCTGCATCGGCAGGCGGATTCTCAACCACTGCGCCACCAGGGAAGCCCCTTTTTTTTTTTTTTTTTTTTTTACATCTTTATTGGAGTATAACTGTTTTACAATAGTGTGTTAGTTTTTCCTTTACAACAAAGTGAATCAGTTATACATATACATGTGTTCCCATATCTCTTCCCTCTTGCGTCACCCTCTCTCCCACCCTCCCTATCCCACCCCTCTACCTCATTCCTTCTTGATGCCCTGGAATTGCATCTTGTGATAACCCATAATCTGTAAGCTTTGCCTTAGGCTATTTTCTAGGTAACACAAGATATTACATCTGGGTCTGGGGATGACTGCAAAGAGCAGACCATTCACCCTCCACCCACTGATTCACATGGGACGGTGGAGTAGCTGAAAAACTTATTTTATTGGACTAGGGTATTGAATTTTATTTTATTTCTATTACGAAAAAACTCAAACATATACAAAAGTAGAGAGAACAGTTTAATGAACCTCAGTATACTCATCAACTAGCTTCAATTATTATCACCCTATGGCCTCTCTTGTTTCCCTGAAACCTCCACTTTCCACCTCAACTTTGATGACTTTGAAGCAAATTCTAGGCATCATGTTGTTGTATCCACAAATATTTCAGTACCTCTCACTAAAGGTAAGGGCTCTAGATTCATAACACAAGATCCTTTATCATAATGAAAAAATAATCATTTCTTCATAGCATCCAAAAAACCAGTTTTGCTTACATTTCTCCAATTGACTCCTACTTTTCTCCTTTTGTAGTTGGTTAATTTAAATTGGAATTCAAATACGGCCCACAAATTGCCATTAAGATATATCTCTTCTCCCTTTCAATCTAGATTTCTCTTTTTTTGTTCTTGAAATATCATTTTTTGAAGGAAATTAGTGATCTGTACACATATTCTCCCATGTAATTCAATAGTTTTGCTGATTACATTCGTTTATGCCATTTCCTTTAAGCATCATTTTAACTCATGGTTTTTATATATTTGAAATGCCATTATTATTATTTTTTTTTCATACTCAAATTGCCTTATTTTTGGCCAGTGGGAGCTTTTTCAAGCTGGCTTTTTGGTCCTTTTCACATGCCCCTAGTAGTCTTTAATGGCCTCTTTGCTTTCTGGTGTGACAATTATGTTCCAGATTCATCTTGTATATTTCCTGCCCCAGATATGGAATTAATTCTTTTTTTAAGTAGCCCTAGTTCTCTTTAGAGGCAAAATTTTTAGAAGTTACTATAGGAGAATATCTTTCTGATTTTGAGATAGAAAGTTTTCCTTAAAAACACACAAAACACTAAGTAAGTAAGAAAGTAGAGATAGATTTAATAGTGCTAAGACATCTTAAAATTTTTTAAAAAGGCAAATTAGAACATTTTTGCAACATATATAACTGAAAGTATGTATAAAGAACTCTGATAAGTCAATAAAAGAAAGACAAATAAAAACAGAAAAAAATGCCACCTTAAATTCTGCCCCACAAAAAATTTTCATGTAAGCATTTCAAAGAAGAGGAAATCTACATCATCATAATATTATGAAAAAATGTTCAACCTCTTCGGCCATCAGGGAAATGCAAGTTATGACAGCATTTTTTAATAAGCTAGATATTCAAAAGTTGAGAAATTTGACAATATCAAGTGCTGGAGAGGTATGTCTTAGAGATGTCTTTGTATAGTGTTGGTGAGAATATACCTTAGAAAATCACACCAGAAAACAAACACTAGAAACAAATTAAATATGTATTGACAGGAGAATGGATAATTTGTGATACTTTAATTCACTCAACGGAGTAGCAATGAAAAAGTGGACTAGCCCTAGGAGAAACAGCCTGGATGAATAATGTAAGATGGAACAACCAAGATCCAGAAGACTGGATAGAATATGTACAATTTTGGTAACTTATTTGGTGTTGTTTTGTACACACCATAGAGAAACGCTTGCATTTCCCGTGTACGTGTGAAGAGTTGCTCTAGAGCACGAGTCAGCAAACTACGGTACATGGCCCATCACCTGTGTTTTAAGTTAAATCGTATTTGAACATGGCTGAGCCCCCTTGTTTATCTCTGCTTTCCCACCACGACAGCAGAGTAGTGGTGACAGAGACCACAGGCTCACAGAGACTAAAATATTTAGAGACTTTTCAGCTCTTTAACGACTTTGCTGACCCGTAATAGGGAAGAGCCAAATCTGACTACATGTTATATCTGTTTCTTTTACTTTAACCGTTGCTTCCCGCCGCTTTTGTTCACTAAAAAGATACTTACTGTCTATACACAGTGGCCTGCCCCGGGGCGGCCTGCCCCTCCGCGTGAATGTTAACGCAAAGTGCCCTCGTACTCACCCTGTCCGCCTGTGGATGGCTGCAAGAAAGGAGAAATGAATGGCCATTTCAGCGGACGCTGGCAACTCTTACGGCCTTCTTACTGTACTTCCTCATCTCCTCCCCTCTCTGTTCTCGAAAAGAAACTGGCATCCAAACCCCGTAAGTTGTTGTTTTTTTTTTTTTTTTTTTCTTTTTGCGGTACGCGGGCCTCTCACCGCTGTGGCCTCTCCCGTTGCGGAGCACAGGCTCCGGACGCGCAGGCGCAGTGGCCATGGCTCACGGGCCCAGTCGCTCCGCGGCACGTGGGATCCTCCCAGACCGGAGCACGAACCCGTGTCCCCTGCATCGGCAGGCGGACTCGCAACCAGTGCGCCATCAGGGAAGCCCCGTAAGTTGGTTTTTTGGAGACATTAGTCTCCCATCTTCTCGGTCTGCTGGCTTTCAAAGTTGTATTCCCTGCCTCAACGCCTCATCTCTGATTTATCGGCTTGTCGTGCGGCGAGCAGAGAGAGCTTGGACTCGGTAACAGACACCCCCCCCCCCCCGCTCTAGAGTATATACAAGATAATGCCAAATTTGTATAAAGCTCACACATAAGCTAAAACCCACGCCCTATTATTTGGTCAGACTTTTTTTTTGTTTGTTTTGTTTTTGCGGTACGCGGGCCTCTCACCGTTGTGGCCTCTCTCTCGCGTTGCGGAGCGCAGGCTTCCGACGCGCAGGCGCAGCGGCCATGGCTCACAGGCCCAGCCGCTCCGCGGCACGTGGGATCCTCCCGGACTGGGGCGCGAACCCGTGTCCCCTGCGTCGGCAGGCGGATTCTCAACCGCTGCGCCACCAGGGAAGCCCTGGTCAGACTTTTATGTGATAAAGGCATAAAACTAAAACAAGGGAATGATGACTATAAATTCAGAATAGTGTTTTCTTCAAGTAGGGATGGAAAGGCAAAGAATGGGAGGGGGAGGAAGCCGTAGTGAATGAAAGCTAATGGCAATATTCCCATCTATGTATTAAATATTATGTTAGAAATATAGCAAAATAAATGAAAAGGACAAAAAGAAGTAATCCAAGAGAATTTCTCAGGATCGAATGACATAAGCTTCCAGGTTACAAGGGCCCACTGAATACCAGGAAAATGGATAAAAGTTAGCCCACCCCAAGGCAAATCATCGTGGAATTTCAGAGCTGTTGGAACTCATGAGTATTATTATATTTTAATTGCCTGTATCAGACATTGGAAATGCAGGATATGTGTGCAACTTTCCACACTGATGTGATTAAAAAGGAAGAGGATCCTGCTTCAAGATTATGATGCCATATTAGAAAGTCATGAAACATAATTTCAATATGAGTCACAGATACAGGCTAAAATGTCATGACTCCTTATCAGCAAAGTGTGATGACTAAACATTCTTCCTTGATCTTGGAGTTCTCCAAAAAATTTTTGTAATGGGCCTTGTGTGCTTGTGTGGAGGCAAACAGGAATTGGTTGTGGAATAAGAGTTTATAACTACTATAGAAAAGTTAAATTATTCTACTCAATCGCATGTCCTGTTAGTGTGTGAAAAGATAAAGCAGAACTTTGATATTAAGGCAGCAAGCATGTGGGTGTGAGCATTGAAATTACCAAGAAATATGATTAAAAGAGTGTTGGAAGGGTGATAAGAAAAACAAATTTTTTAAAATCACTGAGACATAGTATACTTTGGGAGATATTCATTCCTTTGACTTCAGATAAGCAAGTGCTCCAAAGGGATAGATTAAGTAACTAGAACCAAATGTCAGGAAAAAAAAAATAATAAGTCATCACAAGTCCAGACCTGATGGAAATCTGCGATGTCTGATCTTTGTATGAGCTCATTAGCTTATTCTGTTAAGTGTCCAATACATCAATCATTTATTTCTTTCCATGAAGCCAATAGTCTTGCCGATCCCATGTAATGTATAACCTGAATTGTGGCGTTTAGCAGCCTCTTCAAAAATTCTTTTTTCCATTAAAAGTTTACTCATTTCTGTTTGGAGTCAAGTGCCCAATATAAAACTTGGAAAACTGAGGCAGATGGAGTAGCCTTCTTCCCTTGTAAGTCCACTTTCTGTGGCCTTGACCCTTATCATCTTCTCTTAGCTCTTTGCCTCCTTCCTCTGCACTTGATACTTCCTCACTGCTTAGAACTCTTGGGGTCCCAGCTTCACCCAAATTCAAATTCTGGAGTAGAGGAGATATTTTCCCTGCCGCAGGCCTCATCCCCTCCATGCCTATTGCACAAGATCCAGGTGTCTGTTCTTTCGCCTACCTGCCCCTGGAGTTCCCTGAGCTCCTAGACCCAGGATCCCAACCTTCACCTCCTATCCAGTTCATGGGACTCACTCTTAACTACTCTCTGTCCTGGAAGATAAACTTTCCTATTGTCATAGTGAAAGGGAAGAGAAGGAAACCCACACTTTGAGTCATTCCGTAGTGCTAGGGAAGATCAACATTGCGATACAAAAGTTTATTTTCAGTTTCGTTAAAAAAACATTAAGTAGGCATTCCCAATGAGCACATATTATACCAAGTTTAAAAAAATGAGATACCCAATGAGATACCCAATGTCTGCTCTCAAGAGCCTTATTGGGGAAACAAATTTGTAAAGATAGCACTTTAATACAATTTCTAAGCACATAGTAGAGATAAAAGTGATAGTGGGCGTCCCTGCAGGGGACGCGGGTTCGTGCCCCGGTCCGGGAAGATCCCACGTGCCGCGGAGCGGCTGGGCCCGTGAGCCATGGCCGCTGAGCCTGCGCGTCCGGAGCCTGTGCTCCGCAACGGGAGGGGCCACAACAGTGAGAGGCCCGCGTACCGCAAAAACAAACAAACAAACAAAAAGTGATAGTAATCATTAATTTTGAGTATTTACTATGTGCTGGCTATTATGGTAAAGTCTAGAGTCTTTAATGTGGGTGGAGAGGAAGGCAGGAGCCAGATAAGAGATGGTCTTGGACACATGTGAACCCAGTTAGGGCTTTATCCTGTATTTAATGGGGACTCATTGAAGAATTTTAAGAGTCATGTCTGGGTCATATTTACATTGTAAATACATCAAGCTATGGCTTAAAGGACAAGGCATTAGAGACAGAGATATCACTGAGATGATAAAGATCAGATAAAGATCAGAGCCAGGGCAATAGTTTAGAGAAGAAAGAGAAGCGTGTTAACACAAAAAGTATCTCAAAACTAAAGTTAGTGTGATATGTTAAATGATAGATGTGAAAATGGATAAAAAGGAAGGAGTCAAGGATGTTGCTTTGATTTTGGCTTGATCGACTAGTAGACAGATGGGAAGTAGATGAGGAGAAACAGGTCTGGGGGAATGATGGGGAGATGATGTGTCCGGTTTTGGACACGCTGAAACCGGGGTGGCCACGGTCAGTCAAGTGGTGATGTCCACAGGAGGTTGGGTTTGGCAGCCTCGAGGTCTGGGAGAGGTCAAGCCCGGAGACAGAGTTGCAGGAGCCTTTGCTGTCGCTTTTCCTCCTCCTCTCCAATCACCCACACGTCCCATTTACTTCCCCATCCATATTCCTGTCCACACATTCCATGTATGGTGACTAATGAATGGAGAAGAAATGAGCAATAATTTCCTCTCCCTCCTCCTCATTTTACACAAGTCTAAATAAGGCTATCATAATTCGAAGACAATGTAAATTCTCTGGTTCAATCTTGTGATAAAACACATCACTGTCTCACAATTCATCTAATTTTTCTTTGCCATTTTCTTCCTAGAAATTAAAGGATCCTCCTAGTCATTTTATATGAGACCAAATCTGAAGTATATGTGTATCATGTACATATTTTAATAGTAAGTGTCAGTCTGTGGTCTTTTATCTACTCAATGAAAAAGAATACAGAAATTCATAAAAGTGTAAAACAAATGTAATTGACACCTGGATTTGGAATGCCTTAAATGATGATGTGGTTATTTATCTTCTATGTATGTTTTTTATGAAGGTTAACACTGAAACGTGTTACTTTTATTAGGCATACACCATTGATCGAGATGTAGTAGGAACATGCTAGATAAGAGAGAGACTAAATTAAGGCTTGTTAAGTAATATACTAATCCATTTATCCATAAATAATCCACAAGGATAATAGAGAGTTGAATGATTCATGCAGTTGTGGCTACATGCGTGCAATGTTATATCATTAGATCCTTGAAGGAAGTGCATCTTTGTAAGAGTAGAGTTTCACCTGGTGTGCAAGCTGAGTGAATTCACGGTTCACGATGCCTTCTGAGGCTGTTCTGAAAATGCAGTCTCTCTTTGCATGCTTTTCTCATGACAAGTCTTAGGAAGGTGACTGACTTTCTCAAATAGATGAATCACGGAATACCGGGTATTTGCTCCCACGTTCTACCAACCATGGCATCCACGTTGGGTTTATCACTTGGTAACAAGATAAATACTCTGACCAGGTGTTACACTCCCTAACAAAGCTTGTTTCATATACAAACTTTCTCACACTCATAGCTGGCCCAGGGTAACATCTTAAAATAGGTGAGGTTTGCTTTCTGTTGTCCTGGATACTGGGACTGTCCCTCTCCATGGCCTAGGCCCAATCTCATTCAACACCTCATTCTTTTGCTTATCCTCTTCACACACACCGAAACTCCTTCCCTGAGACCACTTCTCCATCCACTCTATCAAAAGCCTCTCTGCGGGAATTTCAAAACTGTGTTATTTCTCCAAGAGGCATTAACATGCTATATTTTTATTGCTAATTATAAAAGGAGATATTTATTCTCTGAGAAAGATATTTCAAGGAATATATGTTGGAGGATGTTTTAGTCAAGGTGACCCCAAATTCACGCTGTAGAGGTGACTACCTTTACATACATTTGGGCCTGCTCCCAGCAACAACTACTTAAATTTCTAGAGTGAATCATGCTGTCTAAACACTAACACTAATTAGTATTAATGATCTTTGTTATAAAAACAGTGTTACAATATATTTAACTAAAAGTCATTAATAAAATAAGATTACTATGTGGAGTTGTTCGTTTTTTAACAATTTATTCTTCTTATGATATTGTGGGTTGTCTGGGTGCTTTTTGTTCTGGTGATATTTGGTGGAGTCATTCTCGTGTCTGAGTTCAGCGGGTGTTCAAGTTGGGGAGTTCTCCTCCACGTCTTTTCTCTCTCTGCGTGATGTCTTATCTTTCAGGGTCTTTTTTTTGTTGTTTTTTTCTGGCCGTGCCGTGCAGCATGCAGGATCTTAGTTCCCCGACCAGGGATCAGACCTGTGCCCCCTGCAGTGGAAGTGCAGAGTCCGAACCACTGGACCACCAGGGAAGTCCCCTTATATGGAGTTTTGTGTCAAAATGGGACTTTCTTTTTGACTACAATTACATTATGCTTTGGATAACTTCAGTGATGACATTACTACTGACGTAGATATGATACACCTTTCTAATTTGTATATTTCCCATCTACCAGCAAATCACCTAGAAAGGGTAATTATGGAAGTGTTAGTGTTTGCTCATTCAAAGTGGAGAGGAGACTAGAAAGACATTACAATGTGCTGAGCGTTAATGAGTCATTGAGCAAGCTTAATGCAAAACAATCAGCCCAGTGTCCATCCTAGTCACTGGGAAAGATTATCATGGTTGTGGCACCATCTAGCAGGGAGATAGACACTGAATAGTTAACTGCATGGGCTATCGAATCACAGTTGGATGTGTGTTTCAAAAAAAAGTACAGTGTAGGTTATCTCCATAGTAGCATATTAGAACTTTATTCATAAAGTTGTTTTCTTATTTTGGGTATTATTTCTTCTTTATACCTAATTCAGTGCAGTGCTACTGGGAAGAAAATGAGCGCCTTAATCAAATCAACTATCACACCCCTTGTTAACTTATTCATATTATTTAAAATTTAGCCCTAAATTCATAGATTCATAAATTGTTTGGGGAGTTGACATTTGGTAAGCATCTGTTTCTTTCTTAAAATTTTGTTAGGTTGTTTCTAACACTCATTATACTTTAAACATTTCTAAATTATATGCAGTCAAAAGTTTTCTTTTATGGCTTCTAAAAAAAAGAAAGACACTGAACACCTTGATATAGATACTTTGATTATGTATTTCTGATTTTAAAATTAATGCATACCTATTATAGTACATGTAAAAAATTTTTAACGTAAGAGAAAAAATGACAAACATCTATAAAGTTATGACCCAGAGCTATTACTGTTTACATTTTAAATATTTCCAAGTCGACTTTCTGCACATATTTAATGCGTACAGTTCATGTCATACTGTATATATAATTTTATATCCTTCTTTTTTCCACTTAAGATTATCTCATGCACATTTCCTAGAAGATAAGAAAATGAGGGGAAAGGCATTCCGTTTCATTATTCTTTACTTCCATAGAGGTGATCTGCCCTACAACTGTTGCATATACTATTTCAGGGTAACTAGTCTTATGATAACACCTAATCTTATATATTTATAACAGTCAGGAACACTTTGTAGGAGCTGTGCTTTTCTAATTGGTATCCTAGGAGGTGTCTCATCCTCTGGGTTTTTTCTCGTCCAGATTTTCCAGATTTTTCTTCTTAAAATACCACTTTTTATAAGTCACTTCCCTTCTCGAGGGTTTGCAGCAGGCTGCCTTTAGATTAGCTCTCAACTCGGTCTGGAATTAGAGACCCCTCTGTAAAATGCTATCATCTTTCCTTTCTCCGTCCGCTAGACACCGACTGCTCCGGGCAGATCTCAGACAGCCTGTCAATGTGCTTCCCACTTCGTAATTTTATGTGCCTTCCCTTTTCAATCGTCAATTTTTTCATTTATCTCAACCCTTTCCTTGAGGTCCTAACACACATTTTCAATCCTTTCCCCTCCTCCCTATGAAACTTCCTACCTTTGGCGCCATTCAATTCAGCTCTGAATCATTTGTTGCCTTTTACAACTCTAATTGTTTGATGTGTGAATGTCCTTTCTTCTTCGGATGCTGAGCTCATAAAATTGCTCTATTCGAGGCAGGCAGCAACTCCCACACCTGGGGACAGCTAACACTATGGAGCACTTGCCATATGAAGGATAATATGCTAAGTACTTGGCAGACATTATCCCATCCGTTCTTCACAAAAGTCTGTGTCTTTTAGGGATGCTTTTGGCTGCAAATGACAGAGGACCCGATCTGTCTAACAATGCCTAAACAATACAGACTTATTTATTATCTAATGTAATTATAACAACGGGAACAAAAATTGAAGGTAGGTGGTTTCCAGCATTGGCTTAGTAACTCTCTGATGTCTGGGCTCCGGTTTGGCATCTCCGCAAGTCTTTTCGGCTCCCCACATGGTTGTGATATGGCTGTAACATTTTCTGGCATCACATCCTCACACAGCCGTGCTCAAAGTCGGGTAGGAGGGGGTGGTGTAGGATAGGAAGTTCTCTTTGCATATCTCCTCTTATCAGGAAGGAAAAATTTCCCCAAACATTTCCCAGCAGACTTCTCCCACATCTCATTGACCAGAACTGGGTTATCTATCCACCCCCTAAACCAGCAACGAGGTCCTCCTTCCCAAGATCAAGAAATCTCCGAATAATACTAAAAATCAGGAAGAAGGACAGCAAAAATGGATTGCTCTTGCATAGGCAACAAACAGTACCAGACACACAGCATATCAGGAAATTAAAGCTCAGAGAAGCTGAGGAATTTGTGCAAGATTATATAACTAGTAAATGGCAGAAAGAGGTTTCAAATCAGACCTTTCTGAGTCTCTCAGAATCCACATCTTTGCTCACCACACTTTAAAGTCTTTCTAGAGAGTTTTCAAATCTTATTCATCAAAAAATATTTAGTACCCACTTGATGCTCAGCACTGTTCTTGCTGCTAAAAGGGAATTAAGTATACAGTATCATCTAGTTAGTGATAGAAGCCCAACCTGGATGAAACAGCTAGAACACATACAATGTATTAATTAATTAATAATCATACATTATTATGTTGCAAGTTCAACTCTAAGTGGTGTGGTTCTACGTAGCAGGAGTTCACTGAGGGTTGTAGAAGTCAGACTGGATTTCATGGATACTATGGGGTGTGAATCAAAGCTCACAGGTTTGGATCAGCGGGGATAAGGGTGGCTAAAGTTCTAGGTATGTTCACTGTTGGCTTAGCAGACTGTTGTGCTGCCTATGTGTGGTTAAAGAATGGTTGAACAAATTAATTACATTGCCAGAGGGGGCCCTCCAGCGGACTGAGACGGAAAAGAGAGAGAGACCTAGAGCACAAAACAATAGCATCTACTGAACTCACTGAGACAGAGAACTGGCTGAGTGTCAAGGGATGTGAAAACTTATCAAAGGGTCAGTGGCTGCCTGAAAGGTTTCTTCGGTCTAACGGAGGAAGCTAGGAGTTGAAAGGTCACTGTCGAGGTGGGATTCCAGTTCTTTTTCTTTATGTGACCTGAGATCTTCCAGAAATTAATAAATCAAATAAGTTGGCTTTTGACTGCCACATACATATTCTGAAGAACGTAGCTATCTCACTGTCCCTTTAATAATAATGAGGGGTTTGGGGGGTAAGTCAACTCACTCCTTTTTGACCAGAGACTCACATTAGCAAGACGAGGTAAGGATAAATCTGGCTCATGGACCAGGGTCAAGCTAAGATGCCCACACAGGGCTCAGACCCACGGGCTTGGTTTTGCAGACACTCCAGATTGTCAGCTCAGCTCTTCAAGCATAGACATGGAGCTTGCCACACCAGCCGAGAAGCATGGTGCCTTTACTTCTTTTCCTCCCTATGCCTGTTAGGATTTGCTATGCATAAAAGTAAAGAGTGCAACTAGAGATGATCATACTAAGTGAAGTAAGTCAGAAAGAGAAAGACAAATACCATATGATATCACTTATATGTGGAACCTAAAATATGGCACAAGGGCTTCCCTGGTGGCGCAGTGGTTGAGAGTCCGCCTGCCGATGCAGGGGACACGGGTTCGTGCCCCGGTCCGGGAAGATGCCACGTGCCGCGGAGCGGCTGGGCCCGTGAGCCGTGGCCGCTGAGCCTGCGCGTCCGGAGCCTGTGCTCCGTAACGGGAGAGGCCACAACAGTGAGAGGCCCGTGAACCGCAAAAAAAAAAAAAAAAAAAATCTAAAATATGGCACAAATGAACCTATTTATGAAAGAGAAACAGACTCACAGACATAGAGAACAGACTTGTGGTTGCTAAGGGGAAGTGGGGAGGGAGAGGAATGGACTAGGAATTTGGGGTTGGTAGATGCAAACTATTACACTGAGCATGGATAAACAACAAGGCCCTACTCTATAGCACAGGGAACTATATCTAATCTCCTGGGATAAACCATAATGGCAAAGAATATTAAAAAAAGAATGTGTGTATGTGTAAAACTGAGTCACTTTGCTGTACAGCAGAGACTGGAAGAACATTGTAAATCAACTGTACTTCAGTAAAAAAAAAAGTAAAGTGTAGAGAAGCCATCTTTACAATGTGTTGCAAACACTTTTCAATCAGCTCTAACAATATGAACATTTTCAGACTCAGATTCTATTTCAGTATGCACATCTTTTATCTATTTTTACTCCTCAAATTCCTTTGGTTGTATCTAAAAATCTAGTGAACTTTCTGAATCATGGTTTTGACATCACAAATTCCACTTAACACCTGTAATTTACAGAGTTAAAAAAATCAACTTAAAGTACACAGTGGATTTTCACTGTTTAAACCTAAGATCTATGTTCTAAGGAAGGGCAAATGAGAAGTGCTTTGGGTGTGGTTTGTGACAGGATATTAGGGTGGAACCCAGAATTACTTAGGAAATTATAGCTTGAGAAAATGTAAGATGGTTTAAAATAGAGAATTTATAAGGAAGAAAAGGGGTATTTTTTTTCTTTCCATTCTTTTTTCTTTCCATTTTTTTTCCCCAAAGTGTTGCTTGTGGGGGGCTGCCTAGATTCAAAAGAGAAGGGATTCCATTGCTTTTAGGTATTGCAAAGTATTGCAATATTTGCAAAGTATTGCAAGGAGCTCCCAGGCCACCCTTGTCAAAAGATAGAAGGGGTATTGCAGAATTTGGTGCTATGAGACCAAAAACAGGCAGAAGCTGACAGGTTTTAGCTAATTTTGACAGGCATGTGTAGATATTGCCAAATTCTTAAGTTTTTGAATGACGTCATCCTCCCAACAAATTTCTTAAATGATGCCTTAGCAAACAAGCAACTCTATCCTAATGATGTCTTTCTGAGTAAAATGTTGAATCACTCAAAGGATACAGATTAGAAAGAGAGAGAGAAGAAAATGCTCTGTGGGAGGGGCAGAGGTTTATAAAACCAGTCATTGCCATGCCTGAACTCTTAACTACTCTCAGAGGACCGTTTCTTGTCAGACAGAGAATAACCAGGTATTTCAGTCATTTCCATGTCTATCTCTATGAAATATGGTTTTATTTTGCACACTGGTATTATTAATATAATGAAAATTAAAATGTGGGATGTTTTTAGAAGATGAGTAAAAATTTACTGGTGTTTTCTTGTTTGTTTGAGAATATTTTAGTTCTAGATTTGAATTAAATTTATAGCAAGACCTAATCTTTTTTTTTTTTTAACATCTTTATTGGAGCAAGACCTAATCTTAAATCTCAGAGGCCAGAAAAGGCCTATGTAACATTCATCAAACCAAAAGGTACATTTAGGTCGTGATGTCAATTTTACCAAACAGCTTAGAATGTGTATATTCTTTACTAGTTAGTGTTTGGCACTGAATTTGACGAGAATAGCTAGACCAATTAAAATGTATTAATGTATTAATTTAGCAAATGAAAGTAATCTATAAATTGTGTATACATATAATAAAGGCAAAAAAGATGGCTCTGTTTTTAATCTAAAACAATCAGAAATTAAGCAGGAAGCTGGGTTGGGTCAGTTCAATACCAAACTACCTTTATTGAATTTAGTTCAATAATCAGTCAATCTAGTGAAAGAGGAAAAATCAGCCAAATTAGTTGCTGGATTGACTGAAGTAATAGTTCAGTAATAGTAATAAATCATTTAATACCCCATAGACAAACAATTATTCATTATGAAAATCATCAAATATCAGAAAATGTCTTTAATTTTGTGGGGGGAGAATTTGGTAATTTGAAAGGGAAATTTCCTTGAAGTTATTGATTTCTCTGTGTTCTCATTAATTTTTGTGGTCAATTTCAGAATATTTGCACTGTGTCATTGCAAAAAAAAATTATTTAAAATGCTACTACAGCAAACTTAAATCTAACCTTCGATTCCAGCGAGCAGAGCAACTGTTGTAGTGGCTCTGGCAGCACCTCCCAAGTTCTTTGTCACCTGTGCCAAGTTTCAGTGGCACATCTGTCAACTTGTGTTACAGGAACGGACACAGACATCATGGAGCCCAGCCCCACATATGCTTTTCATCCGTTCGTTCTTCTAAAGAGAATATTCAACGTTGATTAGGAATATAACCTCTGGAAGCTGATAAAGTTGTGTAACTCTGGTTTTAAGAAATTCACAACAGGTGCTACCTAAGAGGTTATGCTATCTGATGTCACTCAGTGATTTAGTTTTACATGGTCTTAGGCAGACTCTCACCTAAATGTAAGGTGTGGATTTGTTAGAGAATCAGAAGACACTATATATATATATATATGTATATATTCATAGATTTCTAAAAATATAAACTTTTCAAACCTTATTTGAAAGGTCTGTAGGAAAAGCCCTAGAGTTGGAATCAGAAGGCTGAGATTCAATCTAGGCTTTGAAACCAGCTATGCAATCAACATCTTAATATTTTCATTGGTATAATAGGAATTACCAGGTTTAGTGGGCAAGTAATTATGCAAGTTAAATAAAGCAGTGAGGCCGAAGGAATTTGGTAACTGCAACATAGACAGCACATATTATTTTTTATGTTAAATGTAGTTAATTGTACCTGATCTTAAAGATAAAATTTAGACTACTTTTAAAAGAAGTACATGCATCTGGGATGATCTAATTCTGTCCTAATTCACTTTTTATTTCTTTATACAGTCAACTGAAATCCTAACATGGCATTAAAAGCTCTCTCTGATAGTTTGTCTTGACACTTCAAGTTTGTTAGTGTCAAAGTGACAGACTATGGAGGTCGTTTTAAAGAATTAGGTATAGGAGAGGCCTACATTTATTTTCTGGCTCTGATCCCTTATTTATTTTTTCACACAATAGAGAAATATTTATTTATATTATTCTGTTTGTTTCTGAAATGTTACTGAGATAATTTACAAAAAAAGATCTACCCAGGACTAATTCATCATAGAGATGATTTTAAATTGTAGAAGGAAGAGAAAACAAATTTCTGAGCCACACAAGGTAATCTAATCTCAGTGATGAAGAAAGAGAAAAAAATAGTGATTTTTTTTTTAACTTAATAAGCCTTCTAGGAGTATTACAAACTTGCTTCCTTCCTCTTTTTATTTCCTCTTTCTAGCATTTCTCGAACTAGTAACTGGCCTAAACTCTTACACATGGCAGTGAAGTTAAACATCAGCAGGTAAAGCAGTGAGCGACATTGGGTAGAGTGGGTTTCTGAAGCAGGCCTGGGCTTGAATCCCTGCACCATTACATACAAACTCTGTGACCTTATACAAGTTGCCTACCGTCTCTGGGCATCAGGATGTAACCTATACAGTAAAGATCCTAATATCTACCTCATACAGATCCCATGAATATTAAATATTAAAGGAAACAAGACATGAGAGAGTTTCGGGGACAAGTTTTACTTAATTTACTATTTTGTCTTGAAAAAATACAATTGAGTGGTATCTCCCATAAGAAATTTTGACACAAATTGCAATAACTTTCTTCAAAAGACATATTGGTGAACCAAGTGTTCACATAAGATACCCATGGATTAGGGAGATGTGAGCCTGGGAGGCCCTGCTGAGTGAGCCCACGCCTAAAGAGCTGCAGGACATGCCTCACGGGGCATGGGGCAGCTCCCCTGCCACTGTCACAAGAAGCTTTCCTGTGGGATGATGAGTGTCAGCGTCGCTTGGTATATTTATAGATTTTGGTAATTGCAGGGTGTGTTTTAAGCCATTATGAAAGCATAAGATACAGTTTGTTGGCCAGAATCAACAGGTGTGTCCAAGCGTTTGGCTGCATGAGGAGCCTTAGGTCATGGAGGGCGTGTCTGTTATTTATCTTCAGATGGTAGATGGTGTGTGTGTGTGTGTGTGTGTGTGTGTGTGTGTGTGTGTGTTCCATAGCCCCAGGACCACCCCTGCAATGGGACCTGGCATTGGCTTCCCTACTAGGGATGGTGGGAGAAGGGGGCCTTTCCAGCTCTCCCAGTAATGAACTGCCCAGCTCAGGGGGTGCTTTGGTAGAAAGGTTATGGCGTGCGTGAGTGGAGGGGTGCAGGTATGCGAGGTAGGGCTGTGTAAAAATGCCCACTCTCGAACGGTGAGTCTAGGACACTTCTAGAAGCCAGGAATTTGAAAGAAGTTTGACCATCTCCATTGGCGCCAATAAGAGCATATATGCGTGTGGCATACATTTGAATATGCAAGTATTTGCCTGTGGGGTGTGTGTGTGTGTGTGTGTGTGTGTTTGTGGTGTATCTGTGGGTACAACACAGATGCTGAGAACATGACCCTGGAGGCTGGCTACCCACCCACCACCTTCAATTTCTTATAGTCCTGCCCCTTAGAGTCGAGTGGCACTGCTCACTTTTCTTCTCTCTGGGCAGTAGTTTCTTCCTTTGTCAAACAGGAATAGCAATGCCTTTCTCATAGGGTTTCCATGAAGATTAACTGGTTAGTACAGGTGAGATGTTTAAAACAGCATCTGCGGTACAGTAAGATTTCAATCAAGACTATTGTTATCGCCGCTATTATCATTATTATGATGCGGGGTGTCACTGCTCATCACATGACCGTCCCCTCTATCTCAGGATTGCCTACAGAATTTGCAGTAGCCAGTGCAAAGGAAAATGCAGGGCCCTCTGTTTAACATTATGAAGAATCGCCAGGTTGTGGTAGCAGGGCATTGTACCGCGTGTGGGGCCCTCTGTGGCTGTACAGCACGATGGTGCCGTCCCGGCTCTACCTCATGCTCTTGGATGAAAGGAGAACAGAGAGGCAACCCCTGCCCCGTGCAGGGTACAGCCTGTTTATTTTTTCCCCCCTCACTTTCCTTCCAGATTGAAACCATGGAAGAACTTTACAAGGCAAACACAATCTTTGCCCTCAGTTTCTTCAGCCGTCTGGCAAATACAAGTGCCGCCACCCAGAATCTCTTCTTCTCTCCATGGAGCGTCTCCTCCGCCATGGCCATGATCTACCTGGGTGCCAGGGGCAACACTGCAGACCAGATGGCCAAAGTAAGTTTCTGTTAAAGTTCCAAATTAGAACAGAATGATTCCTGAACTTAATTGTAGAATTGCTCTGCTTACATGCCCGGGACATCTTGACTCGAACAAGGTCAGCAGTCGTCACAAGCCATTACAACACGAGTTCCTTAGATTCAAATCTGTAAAACAGCCAAACCACAAACACCCTCAGTGGTAGATATAGCAGAAGGCGTACCAGAATTTCTTAACCTGCAAGGTTAGAAAGGGTTAATAGTGACAACGTCTTATATTTGATAGTATAATGCTTATATCTTTCAAAGTATTTGCATGCTTTATCTCTATCGGTTTTAAGACAAGTGTCATTTAACATAGTGGGGAGAGGTGGTGAGAATGAAGCACCTTTCCCAGGGCTTCTTCTGGTTTCCGCCCTCCTAGCTCAGCTTCCTTCCATTCATGTAAAGAATTCCTTCTAGTGGTTTTAAGAGAGTGTCACCAAGGGAAAAAATATCCCAGACCCGTGGATCTCCGCACTCTGGGAGGTGCACAGAGAGCAGTGACTTCAGAGGACTTCAGCCAACGTTCTCAACCCCATGAGTTCATGTCAACCAAATGGGGCCGACACGATGGCCAGTCCTCAAAGTCAAGGTGGACAGGGTGGGGGACAGCATTGTGAGCTATTTTTGTTAAGGCCACTGGCTTCCTTCCTTGGTGAAGGAAGCTGACACCAGCTCAGTCAGGGGACCCCTTCACTAAGTCCGGGGCCATGGAAATATATTGAACTACTTCAACTGTACATGGCAATGGTCCTATGGGATGAATTCAGTGCCATTAAAAGTCACACGATCCTGTATTTCCCGGGTCAGTGACCAGACAAAGTAATATATAAACAAAATTCTTTCCTGTTCCCATGTGTACAAACATTAAAATTGAATGCTTTAAGCACAGGCTCTGGTTTCTCACAAGCACGGATTCTGCTTTCAGTCACACCAAAATGCTGCTGGCTACTTTTGACTTTCCCAGGAGAACTGCACCTGAGTGTGTGTATATAGATAGATGGATATCTCCTTGCAGGTACACGGTGACCCATTTAAGATGGGCCTCGTTTAGAGTGGCTCACAGAGGGTGTTGGCCTATCTCAGTGCAGCAGGAAAAGGGATGGGAGTGTCCCTCCCTGCGTTTGTGGCAGTTTAAACATCACAACAAAACCCAGTTACTCACATCTGAGAGCAGCAACATTTTGCAAAACTCCTTCCCTCTGTTTTCTTTGCCTTGAAAAAAATAGGTGCAGTGAACTCTATTAAAAACTTTAGGAAACATCAGGGTCTTCAGTTTTTAGATGTAAAGGCGTCAGAAGCAATATTTCTTTGAGGACAAATGCTAAATGAAGTGCTCTAGGTACGTAAAGTAAAAAACGTGATTTTGATACGAAAGGAAAATTAACTTATTGGTCACTTGGCACAATACAGCTTCTCTGTGTCTGGCAAGTGCTTTCAGCACATGGGACAAGGGGTTTATATAGTTTTCTTGTAACTGTGCTGCATGGGCAGATTTTAACATTCAAAGGCAAATTTGGTTAATTCCTTACTAAAAAAAAAGAGGAGAAGCTCTTTGGTTGGAGGAGGAAGCACGGATTGGGGGGGACAGACCTGTCTGTGTTTGGGTGGTGACTTTGCCACTTACCAGGTATGCGAGGGAAGGCATTTCCACTCTCTGAGCCTCAGTTTTCTTATTTTTAAAAGGAGAATGAAAATGCGTAATCGGCCAGATGGGTGTGAAGATTAGAGAGAATAGGAGAAGCACGTGGTAGAACTAAAAGTTATCATAGCTGACACTTATAGTGCCCTAGCCAGGCACCTTTCTAAGAACGTTTTATAGTTTAGCCACAGAATACAAAATCCTGTGAGACAGGTGCTCTGATTACCATAGTCCTTTCGTAGAAATGAGAAATTTAGGGCAAGAAGAGGCCACACAGTTGGGAATTGATATAGCTGGTAAAGGTGACATAGTTGTAATGGAATAAAAGAATACGTAGAAGGGATAAACTCTTACAGAGCATAGGCGATGTGAGGTCAGCAGGAGTATTTTTACCAGCTCTTCTGTTTAGGGTAAAGCCACGGACCTGCCCAGGCCAAGCTGCCTCTCTGAGCACGGTGCATCCCCGAGCATGGCCCCGGGTCACCTCACATCCCCCCCTCCTGCAGGGACTCTCGCAGTGACTCAGGAGGCCTTTAGTGCTAGCCCCGAGACCCCATCAATTTCCTTAAAAGGGAGGACAACGGGAGAAGCTGTTACATGAAATATTCTTCCCTTACACGGCGGCAGAGTCAGACCACTTCTTTTCAAAGAGTATTAGGTAAGACTTATAATGTGTGATCTGAAGAGCAGAGAGAGACCCCACAAATCCTAACACCTCTCCTTCCAGCCTAGAAATTCACCACCTGCTGGACAAACCTGCCTTTCCTTCCTTAGCAGAATGTCTACCATTGATCCACTTACCAATAAGCTCCTCCTCACCTGGGACCCCACGGGAATGGGACCCAAAGGATGTCGGGGGTAGGAGTGGGTGGGTAGCAGGGCCAGGCTCAGGGGTGCTGAGACTGGCTGAGCCAGGCTGGGAAGGCTCCAGTTTGGGGGAGGGGAACTGAGGCCCCTCCTGGGGCCAGTGTGCACCTTACCAGCTTCACTGTTATCTGGATCTGCCACTTACAACATAAAGAGATTCATATTGTCATCTTACCTCTGCCATTTGCCCCCCACATGGACAGATGAGTGGGATTTCTTTATGTGTAAATAAGGTATGTGCAAATATTTTAGGTGATCCCTGTTAATACTGAGTGACCTGCTTTTATGTTTAAGCTAGCTGTGTCTTGTTATTTTTGACAGGTTAGAAGTGTGTAATATATAAGGCCACTGAATAGAGAGATACAAGGTTGGGAGTTAACCTTATTGCTTCCTTCAAAATACTGGCATGTTTTCAAGGCAACTTATGGGTTGGGTTATAATTTAGATAATTTAGAGGTTACAAATCATCTCAACATAACAATTTGCCGTCAAAATGGCCAGCATATGGATTAGTATAAAATAGTTGGTGCTGAGTCGTGTGAAGGAAATTTCCGCCGGCTGACACATGTTACATATGAAGAGCATCTATGCTTGCTGCCTTACACAAAGGCAGGAAACGAGACGTAGGACCACTAAGAGGTACTTGATAGCCGTTGGTTTAAAAATTAAGTAATGTAGCAGAAAAATGTACCCAATTCTCTGGAATTCCAATTGTAGGTGCTTCAGTTTAACAAAGTTGGAGACCACAAAGTCACCCCAGACACCCAAGAGATCTTCACCAGTTGTGAATTCACACAGAAGATCCAGAAGGGCGCTTATCCTGATGTTATTTTGCAGGTATCTGATTCATCCATTTCTATTTCTTTTGTATTTTATTTCCAGAACATTCTTGTCTTAAAATCACAATCTTAGACAGGGAAGGAACCTAGTACAACTTCCCTCATTCATAGAAAGAAAACTAAGGCTCACAGTCCTTGAGTAAATATCCTACTCTGATAAGTAAGGGCGGAGCCAGGGCAGAATCCAGACTTCACGACGTCCAGGCCGAGACTGTTTCTACGTTCTATCGCCCCACTCTGCCATTAGTTGGGTATGTATAATTTATTCTAACGCCATTGTAGAGACTCCTAGAATACACATGCATAGACGCAGATTTACAGAGTAAGGGGTGACAAGTAATTTAGGAATGGAGAAGGCCAGGCTTGGTGACTTCATGAAAGTCAGCTAATCTAGTTTACGTAGTCATTTCTTTTCCCAATACTCCAGTTCCTTAAACACCAGCTATCCAGCTACATTGTAGGAGCTGGGCGTAGACGCGCTCCTCTTGGTAAACAACTTCCACACTCACACTCCTAAGTTAGGTTATGGGGAGACACCCCACATAGCTTTCTTCTTGGGAATGCTGATTCTCCATCGGCCTGTCAGCCAGGGAATTATGGACTCAGGAGGGGAAGAGGGCCCCTTCAGTATGGAGACTCTGCCAGGTCTGAATGGGCGGCTGGCAGCAGTCCACCTGCAGGGCTCTGACCTCTGCTTCATCCAGGCGCTGCTGTGACTAAGTGTGCGTCACCGTGCTTACAAACTTCAGGCTGGGGACTGGAATTTCCCTCAATTTCCTGCTTTCTAAAACCCAGATTTTCCACTTCACAGACTACCCCTTAATTATAAAACTGTACTTGCAGAAGTTACATGAACTTTTTAAAGAACATTTCTAAGGCAACATTTTAATATCATAAAAATTGCTTACAGACTTTGTAGTTTAGGCAACTATAAAAGGAGCCTGACTTTCTTCTAGGATCTTGGTTACTTCACAGTTAAATCCAATCCATAGGCACAGTAAAATCTGAAACAAGTAAAAAAATTATCTGCTTATCCATATCAAGAGTATTTCCTCAGAGATTCCTCTAAAGTGCCAGAAAAAAAAGTATACTTTAACACAGCATTTTATTGATGTATTGGAAAAAAATACCATTGCTTAAGAAATATCTTGTTTAGGAGTCTTGAGTTATATAAAGAGAATCTCTCCTTTCTGTTTAAGGCACAAGCTGCAGACACAATCCATTCATCCTTCCGTTCTCTCAGCTCTGCCCTGAACACCCCCACAGGGGAGTATTTATTGGAAAGTGCCAATAAGCTGTTTGGAGAGAAGTCTGCAAGATTCAAGGAAGTAAGTGAAATCTGCGATTTAAATGGCAGGGCCCCAAACTTACAAGGAGGTCAGTTTTAAAGCTGTTCTGTCTGATTCATGCTGAGAGAGTCAGAATTCCACATGGGCTCCCTTAGACTCCCTAAGGCCATTGGACATTATCCAACGCAGCTATCCCTATGCTCCCTCTGTGGGGGCTTTCTCTCCCTGCTGCAAAATTCCCACCTGTAAGTCATAAGTCAGGAAGAGCACAGCTGATTTCCAGAGCCTCTATCCCCACACCCAACTTCTCCCCTTGTACCCAGTGGTCATAATGCAAAGCGTGCAGGAGAGCAAATAGAATTGGGACTGGAGTTGGGGGTGGAGGTCAAGAGAACACATATAATCAGCCCCCCTAGCCAACCTCCACCCCTGCCCCTACCTCGGTCTCCCCAGTCTTGACAGGAAGCCTCTAATTTATAATTACACCAAGGCTTGTTCAGTATATATTCCATGTAAACTTTGTCTTTTTTTTTTTTTTTTTTTTTTTTTTTTTTTTTTTTTTTGCTTTAAAGAGATACAAGCAGCTCTCCAAGAAATATTACTCTACGGAACCCCAGGCAGTTGACTTCCTAGAATGTGCAGAAGATGCCAGAAAAAAGATTAATTCCTGGGTCAATACTCAAACCAAAGGTAAAACCAAGGAAATAGTTTCTGCTCTTCTTTCCACTTAGAAAGCTCTTATGTATTTTTTTAAAAACCATCCTTGACCTTAGCCCTTACTCCCAACCTTAGTTATTTTGGTTAATATAACCTGATTCTTGTTGAGCCACGTGGTGTTTTAAGTGAGAAAAAAATAATTGAGGTCTACTAATAGAAGACATATATTCAGTACTTAAATAATCTGATTTTGGATATTACCTCAGAATAGAATATAAGAGGAGACGGCTCTTTTCTAACATAGGAAATATCAGTATTGAAATAATTGTGACTCTGTGTCTACTGTGGACAAAAACAAAGAAAAAATGCGTGACCTTCAACTGAGTAATTGGTGTGAGAATACTAGCAATGGAAAAAGGATTTTAATTAATTTAAATCCTTAATTAAAATTGCTTTACAATGGTGTGTTAGTTTCTGCTTTATAACAAAGTGAATCAGCTATACATATACATATGCTCCCATATCCCCTCCCTCTTGCGTCTCCCTCCCTCCCACCCTCCCTATCTCACCCCTCTAGGTGGTCACAAAGCACCGAGCTGATCTCCGTGTTATGTGGCTGCTTCCCACTAGCTATCTATTTTACGTCTGGTAGTGTATATATGTCCATGCCACTCTCTCACTTTGTCACAGCTTACCCTTCCCCCTCCCCATATCGTCAAGTCCACGCTCTAGTAGGTCTGCGTCTTTATTCCCATCCTACCCCTAGGTTCTTCATGACTTTTTTTTTTTTCCTTACCTTAGATTCCCATCCAAAATCCCACTACCTGTCAGTAGTGAAGCTGGGGTTCCCTCCTCTTCTGAGCCTTAGTCTAATTCTGGAATTCTTCAGTTGGATGTTTAAAGTGTTTGCTAACTTAATGCAAAATCGGATTTTCATTTACCTCCTGTGTTTAAAACATTGTTTCAAGCCATAGTGTGGTGTCTTGGCTTCTTAGTTACCACAGTGGAAAAAGCACATGAACTAAGTTCTATAGAATTTTAAAAAATTGTTTTGTTTCTCTGAAAATAGTTGATCTACTTTAGTTCTTCATTTCTAGATTTTTAAGTTACTGCTGTAAAATATTGACACACCACTGACAAAAATGAAGCAGAGAAAGTGAAGATTAACAGAAGTGAAAGTAAAAAGGGATTGCAAAATTAAAGAGACACATGAAAGTCTTGCTTTTTTGAGAACAGCAAGAATTTCTCTTCTCTTTAAGCATTTGTGTTGAATGGCTGTAAATCAATGAGTGGAATTGCCAAAACGATCATTTGGGCTGATTGTTTTAGAAAATTTTATAATAATTTGAGACAATTTCTGCTTTGTTAGGATCATATACTAGTTTTTCCATATGCATTACAGAGTTAAGTCCTAGTAGATTTCTGTGGTAACCAAGAATTTTAATTCCCTGAGGGATATATTGACTAGAAATACTGACTGACTATACTGAAGCTGGTCAGACTACAGCGACCTTTTTGTTCGAGTCCTATATCCGTCAGTAGGAACGGAAGATGGTGGAATTCTGACCAGCTGACAAGCATTGCGACCTTGGGGGCGTTGCTAATCTCTCTTACTGTGGTGTTCATTTGTGTAAAATGACAATAATAATACCTACTAGAGTCGTTGTGAGGATTAAATAAAATTATGTATTTAGTGGTTGAAATATTGCAGAGCAGGTATTCACTATAAATGGCCTGTTTCTTAAACCAACTATAAAAAAAATAATCACTCTCAGATGTTATCATTTCTTTTTTTTCCTTTTTGCGGTACGCGGGCCTCTCACTATTGTGCTTTCCCCCGCTGCGGAGCACAGGCTCCGGACGCACAGGCCCAGCGGCCATGACCACGGGCCCAGCCGCCCCGCGGCACGTGGGATCCTCCCGGACCGGGGCACGAACCCGCGTCCCCCGCACCGGCTGGCGGACTCTCAACCACTGCGCCACCAGGGAAGCCCAGATGTTATCATTTCTGAGATGACTTCTCTGACTCCTTCTCTGACTCCTCACTTGTTTACTCCCTTCTCTGTGTTGTCATAGTTCCTTGCATTATTTAGCTCCCTTATAGAACTTATCCCACATTGTTTCCTGACTGATTTAGAATCTCTCTTGCAATATTCTAAGTCCCACCAGGACAAGTTTTCCTTTCTCACTTCATGAATCTGTGCTACTCCTGGTGTAGGTCTAGCACAACTTCCAAAAAACTGTTTTTGGGTCAATCAACGGGTCAGATGGATAGACTGTCTAGACCAGATCTTGAAGGAGCCCTAGTGACATATGTACTGTGGAAAGGCACTATTATGTTCCTTAAGTGACTCTTTTTCACTCCCATCTGAATTAACTAACTTCATACAACTACAAAATTTTGAGAAACAGTATAAAAGGAACTTAAAATTTTTTTCCAAGTCTGATAGTAATTCTAAACCTTAATTGCATTACTTCTTCATTTTCTCTTGGATTTTGCAAACCTCAGAAATTTGTTCTCAGTTTTACTTGTGATTTAGGTAAATCGAGAGGAAAGCTTAAGCTTGAAGATCAACATCTCTGCTGAGTTTGATGGTGACTCAAAAGATTCAAGAAATCATGATAACTCCACAGTTCTTAATCATGAAACCTAAACATATATCATATTTTCTGTAGGCAAAATCCCAAACTTGTTACCTGAAGGTTCTATAGATGCAGAGACCAAGATGGTCCTGGCGAATGCTGTCTACTTCAAAGGAAATTGGAAAACTCCATTTCAGAAGAAATTAAACAGGCCTCATCCTTTCCATGTGACCTTGGTACGAGACAATGAGACAGATTTTTCTTAACATATATTTTAGGGTCTTTGACAAAATAGAGAAAGAAAAGTTAGGGACCACTCACTGATACTTGTACATAATTTGCTAGTTATAGGTTATGCACATTGGATAGTTGATTGACTCTATTACATTTTGTGATCTGTCAAACTAGATTAATACTAATATCCAACTCAAAATATTGTTGTAAGGATTCAACGAGATTTTGCAGAGTTCTTGGCCCCTAGTAGGTACTCAACAGATGTTTCAGTATTATTATAATTATAATTGTCCATCTTATTACTAATGGGTATAATCTTGAAAAAGCTAAATAGATCAGAGCCACTGTCAGGGTATACAAATAATTTATTTTGTTGATTTTTAGAAACATAGTTCTTCAGCACAAAAGCAGAACCCATTCTCTTTTACGTCTGATTGTAAATCTTTTGACATCTTAGTATCTACTTTCATATTTTACTTTTTAATAATTTTAGACTCAGCGCAAAGCAGTACAGATGATGTTCTTGCACGAAAAGCTGAACATTGGATACATAGAAGACCTAAAGGTCCAGATTCTAGAACTGCCCTATGCTGGATATGTCAGTATGTTCCTGTTGCTTCCAGATGGAGTTGCTGAACGTTCTACTGGCTTGGAGTTGGTAAGGCATTCCAACTTCCATTGCTTTAAACTTCTGGGGCTAAACTTACCTTGGCATATGTCTACAACTTGGGAAATGGTGTGCAGTTTCTCACGGAAATATGTGAATTGGTTGAGAAGAACAGTGCCAGGTCTCACACTTTCATTCAAAGGCTTAAATTTATGTCATACATGCTCCTTTCTTGCAAAATTTTTACCAAACTAGTAAATTTTAATGTCGCCCACGCTGTAGTGAAGTCAAAGTCACTGACTGTCAACATTAGAAGTTGATTTCCTTCTCTGCTAAGCCCTCATTGGTTTTGCTTTTGGATTTGTAGCTGGAAAGTGAAATAACTTATGACAAACTCAACAAGTGGCTCAGCGAAGACACCATGGCCGAGGATGATGTGGAGGTGTATGTCCCCCAGTTCAAATTAGAAGAGCATTATGAACTCAAGTCCATTCTCATGAGCATGGGCATGGATGATGCCTTCAGCCAGGGCCAAGCCAATTTCTTAGGCATGTCTGAAAAGAACGAACTGTTTCTGTCTGAAGTGTTCCATCAAGCCTCTGTGGACGTGAACGAGGAGGGCGCTGAAGCAGCTGCTGGCACTGGGGCCATTATATCGGGGAGAACTGGCCATGGAGGCCCACGGTTTGTGGCAGACCATCCTTTCCTCTTCTTTATCATGCACAAGATAACCAAGAGCATCCTCTTTTTTGGCAGGTTCGCCTCACCCTAAATTGAAAGGTTCCGTTCCTCCACAGGATGTTGTAATGTGAGGTATAAGCCTCAGAATTGCTCTAAGGGCCAAAAATTTAGCAACCTTCTGTACATATTTCTGTTTTTCTGAACAACTTCTATTACACAGTGAATATAAATACAGAAGTAGCTTGACATCTGTCAATCATAACATTACCATCCTATTAATCATTTGGTCTCCTAAAATGGGATGATATCTCATTTAGTTCTTCCTTACTCTTAGCTTATTTTATAGCATTACCTTTTACTGTGTTATTTATTATTTTATATAATGGCTTTTTATTATTGTTCACTGTCTAGTGTAGCTGATCCAGTTACAGAAGCATGTCATCACTTCGTTTTCTTTCTAAGGAAATGCACTTATTTGTTCTTATAATGAAGGATGAGTAGATGTCCTTCCATGCCCTTCTGTAATAAAAACCTAGAAGAAAGCGTTGAGCAACAGGAAAATATAAGTGGTGTGCATTTCTAGCATTATGTATCACATAGATGTGTCTGTAACTTATGGAAGGTTGTGAATATATAAAAAATAGACATGTTTCCACACAACCATTTGTTTGCTGTCATTCTGTTATGGCTTTAGGTCATAAGACCTGTTTATCTTGATTCTCAGGGATCAAGTATCAGGGCTCATTTGTGAGAACCAAGAAACAATAAACAGAATAAAGGAGCCAAAGGAGAAGCTGCTGTATAGCACAGGGAGATCAGCTCAGTGCTCTGTGATTACCTAGAGGGGTGGGATGGGGGGTGGCGGGGAGGGAGGCACAAGAGGGAGGGGATATGGGGATACATGTACACATACAGATGATTCACTTTGTTCTACAGCAGGAACGAACACAACATTGTAAAGCAATTATACTCCAATTTTAAAAAAAAGGAGCCAAAGGAATAAGCTGACCGTCTTGCAAGGAGCTCCAATGTTGGCAGGGGGGATGGAGTTGTGGGAAAAATGGATTAGAGCTGTCTTCTCACAGCAGCAAAAGGTATAGCAATTCAAAAGAATAGTTTGGGTCAGAGTCCTTTGGGGACACCTGTGTTCACACCTCAAGGACATCAGGAATAAACACCAAGTCTAGTGGTCCAGACATAGAATCAAGGTCATATTCGTGGATTGAGGTGAGCGTTCAGAGGGGTAGAGATGAACTGGCCTCAAGAGCAGGGCAACATACAATGGGAAACGTTACATAAGTGTGTTTTCCTCAAATAGCACTGAATGCTTTTGAGTGGGTCAGAGAAGAACGTAATTTAAGTCCTAAGAACGAAGGAAGACCTGAGGTTTAAGGGAGCTGAGCTGGCTGCAGATTCTGGCTGCAGAAGTGTGGCTGGATCCTGGAAATGTATTCCGGGTGTCACCGTCCCTACGATGAAAGCCAGGGATGGGTGACCTACTGGAGCATGGTGGCTAAAAAGGTAACCTCAGGACATTGACTTAACTGCATCCAAATCCCAGTTCTAACACTTATGAGTCACTTACCCACAAGCCGGGAAATGATGCTTCTTCGTGCTTCAGTTTTCTTTCAGCGTAAACTAGGGAGAACAATGCTTTTCTCATAAGGTTGCTGTGATGGTAAAATGAATTCATACAGAAGAAGCAATTAAAAGAATGCTTAGCACGTACAGTACTTAATACATACTAGTGATAACGATTGTTTTCTTTGTCAGTAATAAAACCGTCTCACTGTCAGCTGGTCAAACAGAGTCCCAGAAAATTATTCTCATAATTCTTTAAGGCTTGAATTGTGGTATGTTTCCTCTAAATCAGACGTTCTTGAAAATTAGGGGTTCTTCCTTGCATTCTCCTACTTACTTTTAGATTCATATTTTAAATGTACTTTAATAATTCACTCAGCAATGCGATAAGTAGTAACTTTCTGAATTGTGGTGAGTCTTAAGATATTCATATTTCACCATGATTATTGAATTAGAGCACGAGTATAGAATTCTAGGTTCAAAGCATTCTTCAGCACTTTAAGTGCACAATTTTATCATCCTCCAGCACCAAAGTTGTGGATGGGAAAGTTGATGTCAAGATAATTCTTGCTTCTTGTAGTTTTAATTATTCTATTTTTGTTTTTGATGATGTTCTTGATATTTCATTGCATTAAGAGTATTTTTAGGGTTTCCCTGGTGGCGCAGCGGTTGAGAATCCGCCTGCCGATGCAGGGGACACGGGTTCGTGCCCCGGTCCGGGAAGATCCCACATGCCACGGATCGGCTGGGCCCGTGAGCCACGGCAGCTGAGCCTGCGCGTCCGGAGCCTGTGCTCCGCAACGGGAGAGGCCACAACGGTGAGAGGCCCGTGAACCGCAAAAAAAAAAAAAAAAAAAAAAAAAAGTATTTTTAAACTGTTTTAAAATTTTATCTTGTTCATTAGGAGATGTTTTCCATCTGGAAACTTGTACCTTGTTTCATTTCTGGGAAACTCTCAGCCATTGCTATGGCCTGAATGTTTGTTCCCCCAACACATATGTTGAACACCTAATTCCCAATGTGATGGACTTTGTAGGTGGGGCCTTGGGGAGGTAATTAGTATTAGAATTAGTCATGAGGGTAAGTCCCTGTGATGTAATTAATGTTCTTATAGGGAAATGAAAAAACAAAAGCTCTCAACCAAGTAAAGACAAGTAGGCAACCATCTGTGAACCAGGAAGATGGCCCTCAGCAAGAGCCCGATACAGACCTGCAGCCTCCAGAACTGTGAAAACTGAATGCTTGTTGTTTAAGCCAGCCGGTCAGCGGTGCTCTGTTATGTCAACCCAGACTCAATAAGAAAACCATTATCCACTCAACTGTCTCAGCCCCACTCTCTTTACTCTCTTCTTCTGGATTCCTATTTGAATAATACTGATGTACCTAGAGTTCTTTTTTCGGTTCTAAAAGATTTTGAATACCTAATAAATTCATGCAGTCTCAACATCAAATATCATGAAAAGACTAGAGCAAAAACTCTCCCTCCCACCCCGGGGCCCGTTCATATAGTTTCTACTCCCCCATCCGCATTAGTAATATCTGTACATCTTGCTAAATATTCACAGGGCGGGCCATAACTAACAGCAACAAACGAACAAACAAGCAAAATTATGCTGATATTACTATACTGTTAACTTAGGATACCATTACTCCTTTCTCTTTCCCTGCCCCCTCCAAACAGGCATCAAAATAATGCAAAACCAAAATTTTATCAGCATAGCAATATATCAATAGATACAGATTTTAAACAAGAGGTAAGTGGAAAGCAATCTGAAGAAGGTTTGTGGGAAAACATGAATAAAACTTGGTCTGTGTCTTTAGAGAAGATGAAACAATTTCTTGGCTGGCTCCCCAGAATCTATATCGATGCATTAAATGTAACATCAATAACTAGAGCCGTGCGGTGATGCAGCCCAAGCCACTCTCTGGTGGAGCGCGGGTAGTCAAGATGGACGGCCCTCTATCTAAAGCCTCCGTATGATACGTCCAGCTAAAGATAGTCCGCAGGCATCCTGTGGGTTAACAACATCTGTTCGGCGCATGTCAGGCAGGCAGCACGGAATTTGCAGCCACAAGCTGCATCCCCCAGTGAAATTCAAAGCAACATTCTACTCTGGGTTCCACATCAACATTCAACTATTCAACTCGGAGCCACTTTACCATGTGTGCCCCATGAAGAGAAAAACAGAAACCGCGTGAAGAAAAAACACACAAATACGTTATTAACAAAGATAATGCTCCTTTCCCTCAGTCCCTTCTGGACTCCTGTCTCCTCCTGTCTCTCTCTCTTCACCGCCTTCACCATTCCTCCATGCCCTGCATCCTGTTATAGACAGTCTCCCCTTTTTAATAAATAAGGAGGAACATTCACAGGGAGAAACGGAAGAGAAGCAGAAAGTGACGAAGCGACATTTGACCCGGTAACTGGGTCTAAAACGTCGATCCAGACCCCATGTCCCTGGGGTGGGGGCAGTGGACACGGGACAAGTTGCAGTTGTGCTCGGGGCTCTACACCGTCACCCAAATGAGAAGAACAGAAACATTGCTTGGATGCTTCACCTAGTACCTTATGAGCAACTTTAACAGTAAACAGTTCATCAATAATATTCTCCATTTCCTAGCCCATTGCTATTCTACTAAGTTAAAACTTTCTGCTGTTGAAAAAAAATAAATCTACTGGGGAAAACCATGAATTCCTGCCAGTTGGCAGACTCGAGAGAACATAAGCCAGGAAAGTGTGAGTTACAATTTGTTAGAATTCCCGTCTGTACATGCAGACAGACTTGGAGAAACGTGGGTAATTAAGTAATTCAGGCAAAACCCTGTCTATCTCTCTGTCTTTTTATTGGAGCTTCTGGCCAAGATGAAGTTGAAAGGAAGAGTGTATGGGCTTGTGAAAGTGAATCAGAGAGTGGGGCTGAGGAAAGGGTGGTGCTAGAAGTTTTAAAAATTATTTCTACAGTTAAAGGTCACTTAACTCAGTCACGGGTCTCTCACTAAAGGAACCAGTTGCCAATTCCTACCCCCGTGAAAGAAAACAAGGTATTGTAAATAGTTCTTTGTTTTAAAATGTTTGTTTATGTTTTCTTTCTTTGTTGAAGTACCTAGCTAAAGAACAAATGATCAAGACTCCCACAAAACAGAAATAATAGATGAAGGCCAGCCCCCAGGAATTCTGTGCAAGTCTGAGAGATTGAACCCTGAGCTGATTCAAAGTTGGTACTAGAAAGAGGGCTAAGCGGGAGAGAGCATTCACTTCCAAAGACGTCAGAAAGATAGTTTTACCGTGAATTGTGAAACTGTGCATGGAGTTTTCTCCAGTCACATTTTTGGATTTGCTACCTTTGTATCTGTCAACATAGCTAAAAAGAAATAGGGTATTGAACCAAAACCCTTCTAACCCTTCTAACCCTTCAGAGGAGTGGACTTGGCAACATGAATTTGAGCTTAGTCTCTAATGTAGGGAACTAATGATTTGACCGTCTACCCTCCCACCCTCACACACCTTCATGTCTTGGCTACCATTCCATGGGCCATTCGCTTTCTTCTCTTTCTTGGAATGATCTAAGTCCCTAACCGTACACTCCATGCTCATCATAAACCCTCCCAGACTACGAATTCCCTCAGAAGTGGCTTTAGGTAAATACAGAAGTGCTACGGATTCAGGGGGTCATTTTCTGATATGTACAACTCCACCAAGTAGGGAATATCATCAGTATCATCGGAAGGTCGGGAGGCCTTGGATGTCCTCCGATGGAAAAGGGGGAGAGAACCCTCCTCCAGCTCGTCAGCTTCCCTCTTTTCTTCCTCCTCCTGTTCATCCTCTTTCATCACCCAATCCCCCCCTTTTACCATAAAACCTTAAAGACAGTAAGGTATAATGACAAAAGCATTTGTATTGAGGGCTTCCCTGGTGGCGCAGTGGTTGAGAGTCCGCCTGCCGATGCAGGGGACACGGGTTCGTGCCCCGGTCCGGGAGGATCCCACGCGGCGCGGAAAGGCTGGGCCCGTGAGCCACGGCCGCTGAGCCTGCGCGTCCGGAGCCTGTGCTCCGCAACGGGAGAGGCCACAGCAGTGAGAGGCCCGCGTACCGCAAAAAAAAAAGAAAAAAAAAGCATTTGTATTTAGAGTCCAGAGAACGGCACTGCAATGACAGCTCTGCTGTTAGTTAGCTGCGAATGTTAGCACATTTAACCTCTCTGGGCCTCAGTTTCCTAGCAGATAAAATGAAGCAATTTGATTAGAGGGATTCCAAGCTTCTTTCCAACTCTGATTTGTGAAGAGTATGCGTATCTTTGATGAGACATGTTGATGAGTGATACTATCCTTTTCTTATTTTCATATTTCTTTAGCTAAGCCCCTTTACAGATTGAGACTTTACACATTTTACATATGTATGTATATTTATATGTATGTAAACTGATATATCCATATACCTTCTGAAAATTGCAAAAGAGCTGTTCATTCTGAAAAGGGCATAGTTGGCTTCTGATCTAGACATTTATAGTCTTTTCTGAAAAGATCACTGTCGAACCCTTGTATGGATAAATTATTTCATGCAGAATCTCATCCCCAAATTCTGCATCTTTCAGAAAGCACTTTTCACTGCCAGGATAATTTTACCCAGCACTGGCTGGCTTAGCACTTCTATACTTTATTTTTAAAGGCAGGAATTATTTTTCTTGTATGTTCTGGGCTACACTTGATATATTAATGATATTAATGAGAGAATTAATGAAGTTGAAGATACCTGGATATTAACTTTCCACCAGAAATTAGCTTTTTCATTAGAGAGAGTTATTGTTTTCAGGGATTTGTTACAAGTAACTAAACTTTAGAATAACTGTAAATAATAAGTAGAAAGGTAAAAATCCTCGGCCTTAAAATAGTAGCTTCTCCTCTCCTCCCTTCATAGTGATTATGCTTTGGCCATGGAGCCAAGCATTTTCCATATGAAAGAATTCATGAGTTCTTAAAAGATAAAGTTTAATATACAGGCAGTAAACAAAGCATCATTTGAATGAATATAGCTGTAAAGAAAATAGGGAGGTTATTTCCAAGACAGCATCAGATCTGTCAAGGGAAATACTTATACACAAGTTTCGAACATTTTATGAGGGTGTAGAATTGCTACAAGAGTAGAGGTTCTTGCTTTTCTTCTTTAATAAAATAATGTTAGCCTAGGATTATCATGAGCTTCTGAAATAGGTGGGACCTGTGACTAGGGATGAGATAGAGGCTGGGATGCTGTTTGTTTAAGTGTAAGCCTATGACTAGGAGGGATTTCAACAGTACCACTGTTAATCCAAGTCATGATGAAACCAAAACTTTGCCTACACTTGCCTCTCCCTTGATTCCACCATTGAACTAGACAGATCTTCTGACCTTTCTAAAGTTCTCATTCTGGGTTTCTCTGAGGGCCAGGTGATATCAGTGCAAGACCAAGTTCTATACAACATTGGCACTAATGGGAGTTTCTAGGCTTAGGAATTTGGTTTATTTTTAATCATTTAATCAGCTTGAGAAATTATTTGGCTATAAAATGACAATAGATTGAACTCACTATTTCTTTGATAGAGACCCAGTCTAAAAAGACTTCAATGAAAATATCAGGGTAATTAGACTCGAAATTTAGAAGTGGAATATAATATTTTTAAAAATGAGAAAGCTGGAGTTCCTTTGTTGCTTAAGATTGGTTTCAGAGGGTCTCATGTGAGTGAGAATAAAGGCAAGCAAGTCTTGAGTTCTCTACTTCTCTCTAAATATTTCCACTAAACTGTGAAAGATTTCAAGTTTAAATAGATAAAAAGTGGTGGCTAGAGCCCCAAATATAAACACTCTAAAAAAGAAATAAACAAGTATTTGTAAGTTTTCATTTTGTGCAAAGTCCTGAGGTGGGTGTTATTGGATACACAAAGCTGAGTAAGAAAATTTTGCTCTCAAGGAAATTATCCTAGAGTTGAAAACATATAAATCTATGAAAACAGAACTAGCAGTATGATAAGCTCCACGCAGGTGGCAAAAGCTAGTTTATGGGTCTTTGGTGGAAGACATGCTCCTGTGAACCCCAAAGTTTAGAAAAAGCTTCCAAAGGAAAAGAAGATCTGAAGCAGAGTTGGATTTCAAGAGAATAAAGGAGGATAAAGGAACCGGGATATCATATGTCAAGGTGTGAAGGACTAAAAAAGGTTAAAAAGTATAAAAATATGGATGAAAGATAAGTGATAAAAAGTACAAAGTTGAAAAGGGGTATAATCGTTCCTCATTCACTGGGTAAAGTCAGTAGGCATGTGGTGTGTTGATAAGAGTCACTGGGCTGATTACTCTGCCATTTATATCCTGGCATTTTCAACAGGGAGCCGCTAACTGACCAGAATCCAATTGTCCTCTCATGTGAACTAACTCTGAAACTTGAGCCAATTCTCTTAAACTCTCTGGACTTCATTTTTAAAATATTTAAAATAATGTTGGAGTCAAATTTTTCTAAAGTTTATTCAGCTCTTATGAGTGTATATATACATATTATATATATATATAATCAGATTGGATAATACATTCTTTTGTCATTTCAATGAAGGGTAATTTTAAAAGATAATTATGTAAGCCAACAAATCCATTTACAAAAGTTCAATAAATGGAAAGGATTATTAACATATTCTCTAACTCTGCTTTATTTTTCTTAGATTTTCCCAATGGACTCTCTAGCAAAATCTGTCAACCAATGTGCTCTGGGGCTTAGCAAAAAGCTAGCTGAATCTGCTGAGGGTAAAAATATCTTTTTTTTCTCCGTGGGGCATCTCAACCTCCTTGGCCATGGTGTATTTGGGCACCAAAGGCACCACTGCAGCCCAAATGTCCCAGGTGAGTGAGAAAGGTCAACCATCCTCTGTTGCCTTAAAATGAAATGCTTTTCTTGTCTTTTGTTTACTTCTCTCCTGAAATCCAAATAGCCCACGTTTTACAACCACCTCCTCCAAAATAAAAGACACACTTAAATAAATTTTCTAGACCATAAAAAGAAGTCTGAGAAAGTGAATCAATTTGAAAACTCTTTCTAGGAATACCATTTAAGAACCCGTGTTCTCTGGCAAAATCAAATGGAGAGATGATGAGGTTATCGAGTTTGGTTCAACACCAAAAACAATTTTATTTTGATTATTAAAATATTTCAAGAAAGTAATGGCTCGTACTTTAAATAATAGAATTAGTCATCATCTTTCTAATCTCAGAAGGCTTTTCTTGAAGAAAAAAATAGAAAAATCAAGTGAATCCTGTTCCTCACGCTTTGTTTGGTTGTTACTTTGTTTGGTCCCCGGTTGTCTAGATGAATCTAAAGAGCCCGTTAAGAGCATTAAAATAGCAAAACAGGATTATTGTATTAGCAATTATCAATTTGATGTAAGCATCCTCAAGTCATAGCGAGTGTATGTGTATGTGTGTAGCCTTACATAGCAAAACATCTCAAATAGCCATATATGTGTATCTGTATCTATGCATGTGTAAACATATAAATATATGTGTGTTTTAAGTAAAAATAAAAATAGAAGAGAGTAAATTCAGCTCTAAATCATACAACGATTGAAAGGCCAAGTGACAAAATTTCCACCCAGAAGCAGGCCTCTGCGACAAGTATGGAAATGGACACAGCCAGAAGCTCTGAATGAGGCAGCAGAATACATATTCTGTCCCTTTGGGCCTAGGATATCCCCCTTATGCTCGTAATTTACAAGCTATTGTGTGGTTTAAAAATAGCAACAACAAAATCTTGGTTCACAGAAAAAAATCCTGGTTCACAGCTAGTTAATAATCGGCTCATTATTAAAAGGTTGAACTATGAATGTGATAGACTTAATCTTAGATAAACGTCAATTTGCTTCCCCTCCATATACATATATTGCTGGGTGTTGCTTACCCTTGTTTTATTTCAATGTCACTGAAATAGTAACAGCTTCAGTTTGAAATTGAGACTAATGAGTTGCTTAGGGACCTCCCCTTTTTTTCCTATGGCAAGTGGTTCCTGTCTGTCACCGTGTGTCAGCACAAACTTTGGTAAAATAGACTTTATTCCTTTCTGTAAGCTGGGTCCAGGATGCATGCAGGAGATGGAATTATCACTTTGTTTTCTCAGGGGAAACACAGTGTCCACATCCTTCCTGTGACCTTTCACATGAATTGCTGGTGTGAAGAGAATGACTCTATCTCCATATGTCAGACGGTGGTAGGCAGTGCAAACTGAAGTGCTTACGTAGAAAAAACAACTAAAATTCCTGAATTTTCCAGATAACTGGGGCATTTGCTCAAATTACCTAAGTGATGGTCTCAGTTGAATAGCTAGGCTTCTTTTCAAAACAATCATAGATAAAAATGAAACTCAGAAAACATGAGAATTTTTCCTCTAAGGCTAGTCCCAACATTATCCTCAACGTCTCATAAAAAGTATTAAAATAAAGAGACTAGCAACTTAAATTCAACTTAAAAATTTATTTAAAAGCAGCTCTTGACTTACGCTTACTAGGTCAGGTAACTCACCATTTAAGTCAAATCAGACCTCCCTTGGTTCATTAATTATATGTTTTGTATCTATAGGAACAAATGGCTTGTAGTTGCTGATGTGTATTTCATATGATTACATCTCTGCGAAGTGCACTCACGTATTGCCTTTTTATTGAAATTACAGGGCTTCCCTGGTGGCGCAGCGGTTGAGAATCCGCCTGCCGATGCAGGAGACACGGGTTCGTGCCCTGGTCCGGGAAGATCCCACATGCCGCGGAGCAACTAAGCCTGTGAGCCATGGCCGCTAGGCCTGCGTGTCTGGAGCCTGTGCTCCGCAACGGGAGAGGCCACAACAATGAGAGGCCCGCATACCGCAAAAAAAAAAAAAAAAAAAAAAAAAAAAAAAGAAATTACAGGTTCTTCAGTTTAGCAGAGACCAGGACAGCAAATCTTGTCCTGACAGTTTTGAAAAGAAAAGGAAAATGGTACATCTTATATTTCAATATCTATTTGATAATTAAGGATAAAGCACTTTTGGCACATGTATTTTAGTGGCTAAATTAAGCAACCTTTAATAGGTAACTTTTCTTTAAAATATATGTTAAAATTATGGGAAATTTTTTAGAGTGCAGAATGTCTACACTTTTTGGAAGGGTAATATTCTTTTCCCTTATCTCTTCCTTTCCTTCTCCTTCAAAACTACTCTACTTTCAACATTGTTCTTACTTCTGCAAACTAAGTGTGAAGAAAATGATGTCCCAACAGCTATTACATTCTTGCACTAATAATACTAAAGAGAACATTTTTTTATCTACCATGCAGTCGATTTTGGCCTTTGTTCGTAAACTTTAAATCATTTCATTTACTATAAGTTGTTCGTATACACGTAGTTCTTGTTCAACATTTTTATTTGACCAATTTATTTTCTTTTAAAGGAATTCAACGTAGGCAAGGCTGAAGAAATACACTCTAATTTCCAGACACTTATCTCAGAAATCAACAATCCCAGCAATGCTTGCATACTTAAAACAGCCAACAGGATCTATGGGGAGAAAACGTATCCATTTCACAATGTAAGTGGAAACATCTTATTTCAAGCTGATGGGAAAAGAGTCACATGAGATCAATCAATAAACGCTTTGTACTTTTCTTCAGGGATCCCAGGGACAATCTTAATGTATATGGAGTATGTGGTCAGCATTTCCGATAAACAATCATTTAGCCTGACCAATGTGTCAAGTTGTAAGGGAAACCAATAACATATTTCAAACCAAATCTGGTGGTCAGATCTTTATGCCCAGAATAAAGGGGTACACCCCAGGAACAATCCATGAAGGCTCACAGAAATGTGGTTTATATAATCCCTGGGCCAACATTTGTCTCATGGGAAACAGAGCAAAGGATGTAGAATAACTCGATATGGCGAGTCTGAAGGAGCAGAGGGTGGTGTGGTCATAGGAGTGTGGCAGGAGACTGTGCCCTCAAGAGCAAAGTTGACTTTGGGATCAGGTAAGTCACTTCACATCTTGACTTCAGACACTTTAAGAAAGATTCTTAACATGGAACTGAATCAACTTCTCCTCTGCTCTGATGGTTGAGACACTCACAGTACAGACCATGACTCCATCCTCAGTTCAGATGCAAGGGCTCCTCCGAGGGGTCAACTCCAAACCAAGCCAAGCATTTACTTCTTTCATGTTTGTCCATCACATCCTTTGGCACACTTCAGAAGAAAGCCAGAGGACCCAGGTACCCACTGGGTAAGGAGTAAGGAAATTGAATAGGGAGAGGGATAGCAACAGGAAAAGTCAAGCTATCTTGTGATTTCAAGCAGTGTTATCCCTGCCCATACCCAGTGAATTCCGGGGAGCTCAGAACTCGGGCTTTGCTATCACTAAAGGCAAAAAAGCAGCCAAGTGAAGTCTTAAAGACCTTTTTATTACTGGTAGTCTCATGCACTCGGGTTTGATTCATAAGTAGGAGACATGATTGAGCCGGGTGGGCACTTGGTAAAAAGCAGCACACAGAGATATAAAATGGTATGTCTTTAAAATATCCACAAGCCCTAGCTGTGCACAGAGAGGTTGATCAGAACCCACAAGTCAAGACAAGGAATAGGTACCTTGAGAATGTTTACGTTTTCTTTTTACTGGATTATAAATTGTACAGAATGTAGACTTCATAATCTCCAAACCACTGCCTGGCAGCTGAATTAACTCAACCCTTTTTAACTGCACACAATTCCTCCATAAAGTAATAAACTGAAGGAATTCCACAGCTGCCCTGGGGAATAAATTATGTTTCAAGGCAGGTGCCCTCCTAAGCAGCAACCTCGGTTATAGCCCACTTAGGACGATGGCCCCGGAGGGGACCATCAACAGCCAGAAGGAAGAAGCCTGCTTTTTCCCTTAGAATACCTGACGAAACCTTTGACCGGTCTTGGAAATCGGTTTTCATGGCAGCCCATAGTTTCCCTCAGAAGCCCTCCCCGGGCTCTTGGGTGTTTAGAGTCCATAAACCGGCAGCTGCCAGACCCCGGGTTCTCAATCTGGCCCCATCTCTGCCACAGAAAGCCAAGTACAACTCCCAGTACTCCTTAGCTGGAGTCGCTCCTGGGATTCCTAGAATGGTCCTCCTTTTCAGCCCAGCCCCATTTCCCAAGGACGAAGAAAAACAGACAAAGATGTGGAGGCTCCAGAGCTGTGGGAGACGGGCCTTCCTTCCATACCTGCGGCTCTGCATGGCTAAGTTCACACAGGGCGGTGTTTAGTTTTTAACCAAAGCCGGAGTGTGGAAAGATTGAGGGGAGCAATGGGGTGGGAGTTTGCAATTGTCCATCTAGCTGGGCTTTATTTATTTATTTATTTTGGATAATCTAAATAGACTTGTTTATCGATTCTGGAAAAATTCTACAAAAGGAGATTTTACCTATTTCTTCCAGAAATATTTACAAGACATGCAAACATACTTTGGCGCAGAGCCACAGTCTGTGAACTTTATGGAAGCTTCTGACCAAATCAGAAAGGAGATCAACTCTTGGGTTGAAAGCCAGACTGAAGGTAAGCCTTCTACAAGGTACTCTCAGCAGTGTGCTTTCTCCAAGTATCGCTTTATTATTTTGAATTTGTGTTATGTGTAAGTATAGGCATTTCTTAAATAGAACTGTGGACACGTTCTAAATACTCAAAACATTTGTTTTATTCATGCCCATCATTTTTGATTTATAGCTTTTGCAATGAGTCTTATCCAAAACACAAAAGACAACCATTTTACCAAGTAGACAAGAAAATGATGAGATTCCACTAATTCCAAGGAGGACTCCAGGGATAAAAGGCAGACAAATGCAAAAACGGAATTTTGGAATACTGTTGCACTTGTGGTTTCTAAAGAAAAATAGCTGCTGATGAACAATTAAAATGGGGCAGTAAATGTACTATATAATCTTAAGTAATTTTCAAAATAGGTCATATATTAGCTTAGAGTATGGGCTGAGCTCTTGTAACAAAGAGACCCAAAATACACGATCTTAATAATAAGATAGAAGTTTATCTCTGACCTAATAGTCACAAGGTAGATAAGCATTCTGTTCCATGAAGCCATCCAGAGACCCAGACTAGTGGGTTAGCTCTGCCATCCTCAAGACATGGCTTTTATATTTGTCTAAGGTGATTCTTACATTTCTCAGTTTTACAGTCAGCAGGAAATAGGGGAAGTAAAGCCTCTCTGCTTTTAAGGGGATGCCCTGAAACTTTCACACACCAGTTCCACTCATATCTCAAATTTGGATACATGGCACATGTTATGTTCTGGTGACCAACTTGTTCTAGTTTGCCTGGGACTTTCCTGGCCTTAGTATCTGAAGACGTCTCAGTCCTAGGCAAACCGGAATAGTCGGTTGCCCAGACTTGCTGTAATAAAGGTCTTTAAAATGTAGTTTTTAGCTGGGTAGCCACATGCTACCTAAAATTTAAGCATTCTATTTCTAAAAAGGGAATAATAGAGGGATTCTCATAGGTGATTTCGCAGTTTTTTTTATTATGATCCTTATTTTAGAAATGAGGACGCTGAGGCTTTTGAGAAGTTGTTACCAAGATCAGATAATTTAAAGCTTCAGAAATAGGACTGAAATCTAAGTCAGTTTAGCTCTGAAGTTTGAGCTCATTGCAATATTCCACGCCGCCTTTTCACAATCGATATGACCGTTGATGGTCCATTATATCTCACAAAGAAACACCAAAGGTGTCCTCGCTGATGAATATTAATGATTAAGCCTTTGCTTTGCAGCAACAAACATGGAAGGTTTAGGTAATCGCCCTCTCCCCAGACTTCAGAGTCACTTGTATATTCCTGCCAGATATGCTTGCAGAGGGTCCCACATACTTTTAACTCGACATGCTGAAGTCATATTCAGAACGGCTTAGCCACGCCTTGTCCTCGCCATGCCCTCGTTTCTCCATCCCGGTGGATGGGTGGCTACCACACACTTGCCCAGATCAGAAGTCTGAGAGATACTCTAAATCCTCCCCTTTCCTTTGCCTCTTCCTGCACGTTTCTGAGTTCATCTTTCCTTTCCAATCTCTTCCTCCTCTGCTCTCGGCTTTGCCAGCATTTATCTGCGTTGATGCAATAATGTGTTTCTCATCTTGCTCCCCTCAAAGGCCACCGCCATGCAGCCATCAGAATGACCTCCCTAAAATGTGAATTCCACCAAGTGGACCACGTGCTCAACATCCATCGTGGTGCCTCACGTCCTACAGGATGAATACGAGCTGCCTGAACTGACATAGAAGGTCCAACAGGACCGTGAAGTCTTGTCTGTCTCTCCACTTCAACTCTTGTCGTTCTCTGACTCAGAGTTGATACTCAGGAATTCTAAGTGGCACAGAGTCCCCGGAACTCCCTGTGCTGCCTCACGACCCCACGCATTTGCTCATGTGTCCCTTCGATTCAAAACACGGTCCCCCTCCCCTGTCACTCCCAGCCCCTTCCCGGCCACTGGTTAACATCGCAGGGCTTCCCTCGGGCATATTGTCCTCCCCTGGCTCCCAGGCTGAGCTGAGAGCCTTCCTCGTTGCTCCAAAAGCCCCCTGTGGGAACCTTTACCTTGACACTTACCACGTTGTTATTGAAATTAACTGTTGAAGTCCCTGCCTCCCCCACTAAACTCAAGGACCCCAAGCGGGGTAATACTACCTTATTTGAGTTTCTGCTTTGCATCACTAACAGATAACAGCCCTGCTCATAGTAGCTATTCAGAGCAATGTTTATTGAAGTGAATTGAGGACGTTGGCAGCCCTAAATTCTCAGTTCCTTTTTCACTGGACTAGTGACTCAGAAGCCATGGTGAGGCAAGAGTGACCATTAACCTTAATTGATGCCTGATTTGGATTCATCTAAAAGTAAGTCTGTTCCGAGAACTACAGACTAGCTAGCATTTACAGAAAGGAATTACTTGCACTCCCAGTTCACGTGAGGACCAAATGTGATTGTATAAGCGAAAGCACACTGTAACATACAACACAAACTCAATGTAGAAGTAGGAGCAAGAATAGTGCTGGAGCTGAACTAAATCTCAGCTCTCAAATTGCTACCCAGTGCCCACTCTGTTCTCTGGGAGACAGGTGGGGACCCTACAGACAGGAAGGCGGGGAGCAACTCATCTGCTACCTTTCGCCCCGGCAAAGCCTTTCTGAGCTGAGTGGAGAGCCATCGTCCGACGCGGCATAAGCTCGGTTTGCATAAAGATCTTTGCCGTGCTTCGCCCGCACGGGCTGACACACTCAAGGAGCATGACAGGATCCATCTCTCTAGATCAGGGGTCCCCAACCCCCGGGGCCTGGGCCCGTTAGGAACCCGGACGCACCGCAGGAGGTGAGCTGCGGGCAGGCGAGCAAAGCTTCACCCGCCACTTCCCATCGCTCCCCGTGCTCTCATTACCGCCTGAGCCATCCCCGCCCGCCCACCCCCACTCCCAGCCCTGGTCCTTGCAAAAACTGTCTTCCACAAAACCGGTCCTTGGTGCCAAAAACTTTGGGGACTGCTGATTACTCTAGATTACAGAGCTGTCCGGATCTTCCTGTGATGATAGAAACGTGCCATAAATCCTAGGGCTGCCATAACAACTTACCACAAACTGTGTGGTTTAAACCAATAGAAATATGTTCTCTCATAGTTCTGGAAGCTGCAAGTCTGAAGCGAAGGTGTTAGCAGGGCCTTGCTCCCTTGGAAAGCTTCAGGGAAGAAACCGTTCCATGCCTGTCTCCTAGTCGCTGATGGTTATTGGCTATCCTTGGCTTGTAGACACATCTCTCCAATCTCTGCCTCTGTTGATACAGAACTTTCTTCTTCGTCTCTCCTATGTCTCCGTGTTTTCACACTCTGTGTGTCTGTGTCCAAATTTCTCTCCTCTTATAAGAACACCAGTCATTGAATTAGAGCCCACCCTTATCCAGTATGACTTCATTTTAACTTGACTGCGTCTGCAAAGACTCTATTTCGAAATGAGATCCTCACAGTCACAGGGACTGGAGGTTAGAATTTAACATATCTTTTTGGATGACACAATTCAGCCCACAAAAGTAATATTCTCACAAAAATTTATAACCGAAATATTACCTTGAGTAAGCATCAGACAAACTTGAACTGAGAATTGAGGGTTCTACAAGTATTTTTCAAAAGTATCAAGGTCATGAAAGACAACGAATGAATGAGGAACATGAAAGACAAAGAATGAATGAGGAATGAAAGAAAAAGACTAAAGGTGGGCTTCCCTGGTGGCGCAGTGGTTGGGAGTCCGCCTGCCGATGCAGGGGACGCGGGTTCGTGCCCCGGTCCGGGAAGATCCCACATGCCGCGGAGCGGCTGGGCCCGTGAGCCATGGCCGCTGGGCCTGCGCGTCCGGAGCCTGTGCTCCGCAGCGGGAGAGGCCACAACAGTGAGAGGCCCGCGTACCACAAAAAAAAAAAAAAAAAAAAAAAAAAAGAGTAAAGGTGACTAAAAGGAAACGACAACTAAATGCAACTGGAGCTCTTGGATTGATTTCTGGTCCAGGAAGAAAAGGACTTTATTGGAACAACAGATGAAATTTAAATAGGATCTGTTAATAATATTCTATCAATACTAACTTCCTGGCTTGGATCATTCATGGATACAAGATGTTATCATTTAATGGTATTTCATAATCATCATATTTATGTATGGCATTTCACCAGGATGTAACTACATCATTTGAAATCTGTCCTTTTGCTCTTTTAGGAAAAATCCTGAATCTCCTACCTGATGATGCTGTGAATTCTGCAACCAGAATGGTTCTGGTAAATGCCCTTTACTTTAAAAGAATGTAGGAACATCAATTCTTGGTCCAAAATACCACAGAAAAGCCTTTCAGAATAAACAAGGTAGGAACCTGTTAATAACCAGTATGAATTTTTACATGGCATTGCAAAGGGAATTCTATTTTAAATTTATTCTCTCTGACTCTATGTTCCTGTAAACTATGGCTCTTACTAGGGCAGGGATGACTGCTAAAAACCCCAGTTCCATCCTACCTGCAAATTCCTCTTTCATTATTTTTTCTCTGAAAATAGACTATTCACATATTTTATTACTCAGTCCTTGCTGCAACTATGGTAGAGTAGGTAAGGTAGTTATTACATTTACTTCCCAGGTTAGAAATGCAGCATGGTTAAGTGACTAGAGCCATGCTTAAGTTAGAAGGCTACCAGGACCATAACCCCAAACTCTTCGCTTACTAGTTCTATTCTTGTTCTATTAAGCCAGTACTACCATGTACCAAACTCTTACCCTTCCATAAGAAAAAGAAATAACATTTTAAAATCTTATTTCTTTCGTTAATGTTTCCTTCTGTGTTAGGACACAGCACACTTGTTTTTGATTACTTCAGCAACAAAGGAGACTAATGGAAGCTGACAGATATGCCTAAAGGCTGGAATGTGGCTGGGTCTTGGGACTTGAGTGGAAACAAGGATTCAAATGTTGTCAGGATTCATTCTCTATCTTTCCAACTCTGTTTCTCCCATCATTCTTCTCTCAGACTGAAGTCTGACTTCCTCTGCGTCCCAGTCCACAAAGGCAAAACATGGCTACCCACATCTCCATTCTACAGACCAGTCTGATATGTCTCATTCCAAATTCCTAGGAAAGGAACCGATTGGCCAAAGATTGTTAACATTTTTTGGTCCTGGGGTGGATCATCTCACATAAACAGTGCTGCTGAGGCCCTACTGCTAAAACCACACGGCTGTGTGCAGTAGGCGGTTTTCAGATAATCAGTGGGGTAAAGATGGGGAAGGAACTGAACACATAACCCAATAGGCTAACTAGAAATGATCTGGATAGTTACTTGGCTTAATATATTCACCAGGAATTTTCAGATGCAAGTGATAGAAAAGCATTCCAAACTAGCTCCAGTCAAATGGGCATTGTGTTAGCATTAGCTTATGCAACTAAGAGGAACTGGGAAGTCTGGGAGTGGGATCTTTGAATCTCAAACATAATCCATTTTCTCTGCCCCACCCCTGACCCCTCCTTTATGCCTTCATTCTCTAATACTAAAGATGGAATTGATCCATATGACCAGGGAATATGACAGCCCCATATTCTAGCTTCGCAACCCTACTACATAGACAAAGTCTTGGCTGCTAGCTCTAACAGAATGCTTCCAAAGACCCAAAGAGCCCTCTGGTTTGTGTTGTTCATATGCTTCTCCTTGAGACAATCACTGTATCACAGAGTATCCTGAATGAACAGCCCTGGTCACATGGCCACTACCTTAGCAGAACAGTAGGATTTTGTGATGGACATTTAGCTCCACATAGAATGGATAAATAACATATGTCTACAACGTCTGAATTGCAGGGTTTTGCTTTTGTTTCACCATTGGCCTTACTAAAAATTCATAATGTCATGTATCTACCATTACAGTATCATACAGAACACTTTCATTGTCCTAAAAATGCCCTGTGCTCCAAACATTCATCCCTCCCTCTAAATCCCTGGCAACCACTGATCATCTTACGGTCTCTATAGTTTTGCTTTTTTCAGAATGCCGTATAATCAGAATTGCATAGTATGTAGCCTTTTCAGACTGTCTTCTTCCATTTAGCGATATGTATTTAAAGTTCCTCCGTGCCTTTTTATGGCTTGAGAGATCATTTCACTTTGTTGCAGAATACTATTCCATTGTATGGACGCAGCCGTTTGTTTATCCATTCACCTTACTGAAGGGCATTTTGGTTGCTTCCAGTTTGTAGCAATTATGATTAAAGCTGCTATAAACATTTGCATGCAAGATTTTGTGTGGACATGTTTTTAACTCATTTTGGTAATTACCCAGGAGCACAGTTGCTGGATCACATGGTAAGACTGTATTTAGCTTTGTAAGAAACCACCGTACTGTCATCCAATGTGGCTTCCATTTTGCATTCTCACTGGCAGAGAATGTCAGTTCCACCCTCGCTAGAAGTTTATGTTATCAGTGTTTTGAACTTTTAGCCATTCTATTAGATCTGTAGTATCTTCACTGTTTTAATTTGCAATTCCCTAAGGACATAAGATTGAACATCTTTTCATATGCTGTAGGTCTTCTGCCTTTGGTATCAGTTCAGATCTTTCACCTGTTTTTAAAATTGGGTTCTTTGCCTTATAATTGTTGAGTTTTAAGAGTTCTTTTCAAATTTTGGATACAGGTCCTTTATCAATTATGTGTTTTGAAACTCTTATCTCCTAGTTTATTGCTTGTCTTTTCATTCTCTTAGTGAATTTCGGTTTTATGATACTAAAATACTTCACACAGAAACAAAAAACACAAATGTTTGTGTGTGAAATTCACCTTACTCAGTTTCTGAATCATTGGCATTTACATAGTTTGCATAAGACTATTTTAAGTGTTTGGTAGAATCCAGCTTGCCATGATTTATAGAGGATGCCGTAGCAGTGTCAGAGAAAGAAACTCCCACATCATTTATCGATGATGTTATCCAGTAGAACACGTATTTCCAGAAAACAAGGTTTGAATAATTTTATTCAGCATTTAGCAGAGGATCACTAGCTTTGCTAGTGTCCCAGACTACTGGGAACTAATGATGCTAAAGAATTAAGGATTTGGTGGAACACCTCCCCAGTGATTTTGCTACATATATTCTGCAGACTGCAAGCAAACCAGTGCAGATGATGTCCATGAAAGAAAAACTTCAAGTATTTTACATAGAAAAGCCACAAGCCATAGGCCTTCAACTCTTCTATGAGAGCCGTGACTTCAGCCTCCTCATACTACTGCCGGAAGACAAAAGTGGGCTGGATGGGGTAAAGAGATCAGCCTATTCATCCTTTACCTTCTCTCCTCTCCCATTTGGTAACAAGTTTGTTTTCCATATCTGTGAGTCTGTGTCTGTTTTGCATATACATTTATTTGTACGGAGAAAAACTTTAAAGAAAGACATCGGTCTGCCTGACATGAAGAGGGTTCTAGTGTTTATCCCTCCTGGGAAAAACATAAAGACATGATCTCCCACTTCTTTAATTTCTGCAGAGGAAGGCAACCAACGTACCCTGAGCCCTAGGTACTGTATTTTTACATCATTTAAGCTTTACAAAACTTTGTCAGGTTGATATTACTATCCCTCAGGAAGGTTAAGTAATCTATAGACACCTTTAGCATAGGGTAGTCACACAAACAACCACACAAACAACAGGTAGAGATATTTATTGTCAGTCACAAAGCTGTGTGGATTGATCATAACAATCTTTCAGTTAATATAGGTCTTTCTTCTCCTTCCGATAGGACTTACCTAATTAATTTTTTAACCACTTGCATTAATGTAGCCTTAGACATATGGTTAAAAATATTTAATGGGGCTTCCCTGCTGGCACAGTGGTTGAGAGTCCGCCTGCCGTTGCAGGGGACATGGGTTCACGCCCCGGTCCGGGAAGATCCCACGTGCCGCGGAGCTGCTGGGCCCGTGAGCCGTGGCTGCTGAGCCCGCGCGTCCGGAGCCTGTGCTCCGCAACGGGAGAGGCCACAGCAGTGAGAGGCCCACGTCCCGCCAAAAAAAAAAAAAAAAAAAAAAAAAAACAAACCCAAAAAACAAAACTTTAAATGGATTCTAAAACATTTTGTATCAAGTTAACACTCTTCAGGAGATATAGTCTGTATCAGTGCATCTTCAAGTATTATTTAAGTTGTTCATCTGTTAAACTTCTCTTAAGCCTGACTTTGGTTTTGCCACATTTCTGTGCAATTTCGCATGTCTAAACTGAACACTAGTTTCTCATGCAATAAGTGTTCTGTCGTTCTTTACACTGTGCCTAATTTCTTGTGTGCCAGATACTTTGTTTCCACCACCCTACTAGTGTGTAGAAAGATTTCTAAATAGTGTCATAAAATTTGTGAAACTGGAGAGGATAGTAGAAATAAGACCAAGTGTGAATACTAAACCATTAGAATTACACCCTTAAAAGATAAGCCTTTCTTTTTAAAAGTGCAGGTTCCTGACCTGAAGATATTGTCACTTACTGAACATAATTTACAAATATGTCACTGATAGCAATACTTGGATCTAGAAAGCTCTTAAAGTAGCAAAAGCATGTACTTTGAAACAAATGTTATTTAAAAAATCAAACATTGTTTATATATATATGTACGCTATGTGTATATATTTATTGTTTAAAAAATTTTTAAATATAAAGAAGAGAAAAAGCACCCTCAAAACCGCTATTAAAAATGTCATTACTCTTGGGAATTCCCTGGTGGTCCAGTGGTTAAGACTCTGCGCTTCCAGTGCAGAGAGCGTGGGCTTGATCCCTGATCGGAGAGCTAAGATCACACGTACCAAGCAGCGTGGCCAAAAGATTAAAAAAAAAAAAAGTCATAACTCTTAAGATTGGAGGATTTTCCCTTCTTTGTTTTTCTTTCCTTTTTTTTTTCGTAGTTTAGTTACTAGTTTCATATTGGCGTGTACAGACTATAGACATTTTGTCTCAGATTTTGTTTTCAAGGAATTGTCTACTATGTTAATAAAACTAAAGTTTTTTTTGTGCCCTGGCATACAACATGTCCTAGAGTATATGCTTTTGTGTTGACAACACCTAAGTGTATATTTATTTATATTGATGTATTTGCATGTGTAGTTGATGTCTTGAATATTATCATAGAAGTACTTCCATTTCGGATAAAGGTCTAATCTATCTAGAAAACCTGTATCCTGAGAACTATTCATCTGCAAAATGATTGTATCAAGGATGTGTGGAGGATCTCATTATAAACAAATAATTTCCAAATGTGTGTGTTTTGTTACTTTTGGTAATAGGAGTGACTCTAATTCATTTATATAATATCTAAAGGTCTCACTCAACGAATAGTTCTCCCTCCACTTTGAAATTACTGACTCTTTCTTTCTTGGCTCCAAACGGTAGCTGGAAAAAGCCATCACCTATGAGAAGTTGAGTGAGTGGACCAGCGCAGACATGATGCAGTTGTGTGAGGTGCAGCTGCATCTCCCCAAGTTCAAGCTGGAAGAGACTTATGATCTCAAGTCAAGCCTGGGCAGCATGGGGATGAGTGATGCCTTTAGCCAGAGCAAAGCTGACTTCTCAGGAATGTCCACGGAGAGAAACCTATTTCTGTCCAATGTGTTCCATAAGTCTTTTGTGGAAATAAATGAACAAGGTACAGAGGCCGCAGCTGGTACTGGGAGTGAGGTGAGTTTTCGAATTAAACTCCCCTCCATTGAATTCAATGCAGACCACCCATTCCTCTTCTTCATCAGGCACAACAAAACCAACAGCATTCTATTTTACAGGAGGTTCTGCTCCCCTTAAACCCTGCATCTCTCTCATCAAACAAGAGCATCGTACAGTGTGAAAAATACACATATGATGGAAAAACACAATTATAATAAAAACCAGCTTATAGCCTACCTCTTTTTAACATATAAATATTAGCAAAATTATCTTGAAATAATATATTTTAGTGATCCTATCATGCCTATATAGCTAGAGAGAATGGCAAATTTAACTTTTTTAACTTTCTTTTTTTGCTTTCTGACATTCAGTTTTACTATTTTTTACATCTTTATTGGAGTATAAATGCTTTACAACGCGGTGTTAGTTTCTGCTGTACAACAAAGTGCATCAGCTATATGTATACATGTACATATATCCCCATATCCCCTCCCTCTTGCGTCTCCCTCCCACCCTCCATATCCCACCCCTCTAGGTGGTCACAAACCACCGAGCTGATCTCCCTGTGCTATGCGGCTGCTTCCCACTAGCTATCTATTTTACGTTTGGTAGTGTATATATGTCCATGCCACTCTCTCACTTCATCCCAGCTTACCCTTCCCCCTCCCCGTGTCCTCAAGTCCATTATCTACGTTTGTGTCTTTATTCCTGCCCTGCCACTAGGTTCATCAGTACGTCTTTTAGATTCCATATGTATGTGTTAACATACGGTATTTGTCTTTCTCTTTCTGACTTACTTCACTCTGTGTGACAGATACTAGGTCCATTCACCTCATTACAAATAATTCAACTTTGTTGCTTTTTGTGGCTGAGTACTATTCCATTGTATATATGTGCCACATCTTCTTTATTCATTCATCTGTCTATGGACATTTAGGTTTAACATTTTATCTTAATGTGACTTTTATTTACATTTCAGAAGTTTGGTTATTCAATTGAATGCCTTAAAATGCTTGAACTACCTGGTCACTATTTTCATTGTCACTTATTTTCACACGCATCATTTAGTGATGAAAAAAATCTTTTTAGAGGTGATATAGTGATAAACAAGAATTTTCTCAAGACTATTACTCTGATGGTTCATAAATTACCACTGTAAAATTAAATCCCCCTTTTCTGCTATTTTTAAAATACTTATGTTGACATTAATGCAAAAACTAGTGAAATCCCATGAAATCTGCAGTTTAGTTAATAGTAATGTACCAACGTTGGCTTCTTAGTTTTAAAAAAATGTTCCCCTGTAATATTAGAAGCTAGCATTAGAGGAAACGGTGTCAGAAGTATATGGGAATTCCCTGTTTTATCTTTGTAACTTTCCTGTGAATTTAAAATTATTCCAAAATAAAAATTTTATTGGAAAGAATTTTTACGTGTGAAAGTTGTCACATGAACATCCTTGCTTTTAAAAATCATAAGCTAGAAGAGATTTCCAATTTATATAAATGTGTATTGTCAGTTATAAGATATTCTTAGTAAAACTTTATCTCCATAAAATTGGCTGTGTTTTTCTAATTTCTATTAAAAATGTTACGCAGTCTCATCAACTGTTATTCTAATTTTGGAGATTGAGTCTATCATTCTAGGCTGCTTTTTCCATTTTTTTTTTTTGTGCTGTATGCGGGCGTCTCACCGCAGTGGCCTCTCCCGTTGCGCAGCACAGGCTCACGACGCGCAGGCTCAGCGGCCACGGCTCACGGGCCCAGCCGCTCCGCGGCACGTGGGATCTTCCCGGACCGGGGCACGAACCTGTGTCCCCTGCATCGGCAGGTGGGCTCTCAACCACTGCGCCACCAGGACTCTTACTGGTGCTCTTCGCTTCTTTGTGAGAATTAGAGTTACTGGAAGACTACACTTCTGAACAAACACAGACCCTGGTCTCCAGTCTCTTGGAGTCATGGAGCTTACAAACTCGTGGGAGAAGCGGACTCAAAGTGGATGTTAGTGCAAGGAATGATTGCAAAATAAACTGCAGTCATCTTGGAGACACATATACCTGTGTGTGTGCATGCGTATCAGGCTTTTTCAACAACGAGGCTTAAAGTATTGCTGATGATATCTGTTTTCCTCCCTTAGTGCAAATGTATATAGCCTATCTTTTTAGAAGGATAACAGACCTTAGAACAATAGATAATAATCACAGTCTGTTAATCTCCTTTGTTGCCAGGGAAAACAAAACTATTAAAAACTACTTGAGGGCTTCCGTGGTGGCGCAGCGGTTGAGAGTCCGCTTGCTGATGCAGACGACATGGGTTCATGCCCCGGTCCGGGAAGATCCCACGTGCCGCGGAGCGGCTGGGCCCGTGAGCCATGGCCACTGAGCCTGCGCGTCCGGAGCCTGTGCTCCGCAACGGGAGAGGCCACAGCGGTGAGAGGCCCGCGTACCGCAAAAAACAAAAACAAAAAACAACTTGACTGTGAATGCAAGGATGGAAAAGCAAGGCAGTAGCTACAGAGTATAGAAGTAAGGAAGTTGTGGGGCTTTGTGTTTGTTTGTGCTAATATGGGAGAGACAGTATATTTATGAGATAAGAAGACTCCAAAGAAGTAAAAGAGATTAAAGTTATAGGAGATGACTAGTGGAACCATGTCCCAGAGAAGAAAAAAGTCTACTTTCCTTGAAACAGAAGGGGTAGAGATATGGTAGGCCCAGTGAAGGGGACCACGGGCCACCCCTCCTTTATTGGGAGTAAAGAGGAAAGATATTCCCTTCGCCACTATCTGTCAGAGACCAGGAGAACTAATCCCTATATGATCTTTATCCCATTCATGTTTAGTTAATGATGTGTCAGGGCTGTGGTTCCTTTAAGCTCTTCCAGAGTAAGAACTCTGACCCGGTGTAAACCTGAGAATGCAAGGATACTCATCAAAATTGTTCTGTGATGCTCTAGACTGGAGGGTCTCCATTTATCTCTGACTCCTACTTAGCCTTCTCAGTTCCCCTCTAGAAGCTGAACTTCACAGACTTTTGGGTCAGGGATAGTTACTTGGATTTGAACTTCGACTTGGCTCTTTGAACCTGTGCACAGGTACTAGACCCACTGTTTCATAATGCAGAGGCTTGAGAGTTGCGTCCTCATGTGTCTGCTTTGGGCAAGGTATTGCAAAGGATGTGTGCTACCAGATGGTATTACTGTGATTAAAAACAACAACCTAGAACATTAAAATGTAGAACTTTTACAATAGTTTTTAATAAGCAGTGTAGCAAACATCGATAGCTTTTGAAAAACAATGAGGCTTGCTTATTATTTCATACCAAAGTACTTTAAAAAAGAGGTAATTACTTACATTTTTTTTAAAGTCTGGTGCTCCAAATGTGGTGCACTTTTCTGTGATCATAAATGGCCTATTAGTAGTAGAAAATCTGGCAAGTATTCTTCAAAATAAATAGTCGATTGCCTTTAGGTAAAGGTACATCTTACCTATGAATGAGAAATCAACTGCTTTTGGAAGAGTGTAGACTGATTATTTTGAGAACATCTATATGGATATTTTCCATTATATATTTTATTGCTAAAAAGATATTAACAATTTCATATTTGGGCACTTAAAAACCTGGAAACATAACTTTCTAAACTTCATTAAAATCTTACAAAAAGAAAAGATTTAGTGGGCTTCAAACTGTCAAAAATATTTAAAATATGACAGTTTAAAAATTTTGGTTTGCAAGAACAAATGATTTTCAAGAGGATAGAGAGATTTTTACCAGTTAGATTTTAACCAGAAATCTTTGCATAATTAGTATGTGGATTAAAATCAAATGTCAGGGTTTAGTAAGTACAACTAATGATGCCTTTATTCCATTTTTAAATCAACCCATTTCCTGAAAAACCTTTTCTTATGATAGCTATCAATCCAAGTTTAGAAATAAACAACTTAAAACCTGGTCTTCAAATTACCGTATTTCAAAGCTTTAAACTAAGATTAAAACAGGCAAACATATATTCAATTACATTGATCTCATTAAATTTTAAAATAATTTTTGTAAGCACAAAAATGTACTTCTAATAAAAAAGTGTTTTTCTTATCTTAAAAATTTTTGTTTACGTGTTTTATAGCGTGCATAATATATTAGTATTTAGCATAAAGCACATGTAAATTCGATACTGGAGATGCATGCTCAAAAATTGTTTTCATGGGACTTCCTACCAAAACAGTTTGGAAACCACTGGCTTTAGGAAGCTTTAACCTCTGGTTTTGCTTTTAGTTAATTTTCAAAGTGGAGTTCCGATTCTGAAGCTGCTCTTGCATACACGCGTACTAACCCAGGAAAACAAACCAAACCCCCAATTGGCTAAGTCTTCCCCAAACACCCTCAGGGGACGGGTTACTTGCCTCCCCAGCCAAGCCATCTGCTCTCAGGCGGGGCCAGGAGGGTGCGCGCGAGGCTCAGCCTCCGCCCCGGAAGTCCAGCCTGGGGGTGCAGGGTCAGAGATTGCACAGGCCAGCGCCATCTCCCGGTGCTCTGAGTCAACGCCGGAATCCGGCCCGAAAGCAAAGCGGACGTGAAGCGTCCACCAAGCTGGAATAGCAGCGGCCGCAGCAACAGCTGGAACCTCCCAGGTACCAGGGCTGGGAGGGCTCCCGAGCCCTCAGGTTCCCACGGCGGCCGCCTCTAGCCTAGAGTTCCTGCGGAGAGAGGAAGGGAGTAAGGGGACGAGGAGGCGAGGAAGGGAGGCCAGAGGCAGACGCAGGGCTGGGAAAGGAGGAGGAGAGGACTAGGGGAACGACGGCAGGACGTATCCGGGCAGGAGAGCTGCGGGGCTGGGGTCGCCCTGGCCTCCGCCGTACCCTGGGCCTCCGGCCTACTTGGTCTGGGGCTCGAAGGTGAGTCTCCAAGCACCGGGCTCCGAGACCCGAGCGCAGGTGCGCGGTGCGCAGACCCGCCCTGGGTCAGAGGGTGATCTCCGGAGTGGAAGGGCCACGCGGCCTGCTGCCGCCGCTGCGCTGCGATTTGCTGGGAGTGAGGGCGCGGCCGGTAACCCGAGCCTGGGCGGCGGTTCCCGGAGATGGATGGGCGGGAGCTTTGGGGAGAGCGAGTGGGAGGGCCCCAGGGTGCAGCCGGAAGACTGTGGCGCCCACTGCTTCCTCGCCCGGAGTTTGCATGGAGCCTTGGGCAAGTTCGCAGAGGTGCTGGGTCAATGCCACCTCCACCACAAGTCCCTGTCCCCTCTGCGATCCAGCTTATTGCGCGTACCTCCCTCCTCTCCCCTCCTCTTGTTTTCTTCCACTTCCTCCAACTTCTCCTTCTTTTTCTTCTCTCTCAGTTCCTCCCTCCCTCCCTCCCTCCCTCCCTTCCCTCCTTTTTTCTTTCTGTATTTTTTCCATTGTTTTTTTTTTCTTTAACATATTTCATCTGTTCTTCTTTCTTTGTGGACTGCTTTCCCTCAACGTGAAACAAACAAAAGCTTTCTCCCCGTCTCCCCTCCTCTGCAGCCACAGTAGTAAACCGAATCGATTCCACACTCCCCAGACACTACTCAGCCGTCTAGCCCCTGCTCCCACCCCTCTACTGAGGGCTTTCGGGCCGAGCCTGGCTCCCCTCCGCCTCTCCTGCCTGGGTGCTACCTTCCTGCCCTCCGCCAGCCCTCCCCACTTCCTTGGCCCCTCGCACACTCCCCGTTCTCCCAGGACATCCGGATTGTTGGGTCTCAGCCTCTCGTCTTTTTCCTCTCACTACCTGCGAAAATTGGAAATTCTCCGGAATGAGGTGGATTTTTTTTGTCCTCTTATGCCTCCTCATGTGCATTCTGAGTAATTTCATCCATTTCACCTAGAATCTCCTGGAATCAGGATGCTGATGGCTCCCAATCCTCGCTGGAGAACTTCTCAGCTTGAGTCCCCTACCTATGCTGACAAACGTCCCTCAGCTGTCTTTGTTACAGGAACCCTCGGGCTGGAATGTCCCACTCATCTCAAATGGAATGAGTGGAGCATAGCACCTTCTGCCTTCCAAGCTGGCTCCTCGTGTAACTTCCTGTGGCCCCTGGCCCACCCTGCGGGCGGCTTAGCTACGAACCTGAGCACGGTCCTGCATCCCCTGCTCCTTACCCTAGTGTGGCGGGTCACCCAGCCTGGCAGTTCCATCTTCTAGGTCTTTAGTGCAGAAATTTCCTCTGCATTAGGCAGTCCCTGGTCTGTGGCAGCGGTCTACCGGCAGGGTCCACAGCCGTTTTCCCCACCAAATGGTGAGACACAATAGTTTTCTAAAACTTAGGTATAGCATTTGTTTGAAAACCGTGCCTGGCTTTCCAGACCATAGCTCGAGTCCAAACCTTTAAACCTGGCCTGAGGGGCCCCTCCTGTCTCACGCATCAGTTCTCTCGCAGGAGACACACCCACCCACTGCCCTGAGCCCCGCACAAACCATGGCCTTCCTCTACATTCGTTGTACCTGCCTATCCCGCAGCCACAGCCCTAACCTTCACCTCCCTCTTTCACCACCTTCCGGAGCTCCTGCCCAATCCTGTTTCCCTTCTCCTGAACTCCTAAAGAGAATTCATTCTGCTTTATTGTGGGCTTCCTTAGCACTTTGTCAGTTGTCTTGGTATGGAGTGCACAGCCAGCTTGAAACCATGCATTCATGCATGTGTATCTCCCCAAGGGTGGGAGCTCCCAGTCAGGAATTATGGCATTTGTTGTTTACTTTTTTTCTTCAAAATCATATAAGGACAGTTGGACATAAGTGCTCTTTGAACAGATTCACTTTGGGATGTGAGTATGGGATGCAGCGGAACAGGGAGATGACAGGCATTCAACGCCCCCCGGGAGAGAATGATGCTGAGTACGGTCGGCCCTCCCCTCTATCACTGGTTCTGCACTTGCAAATTCAACCAAAAGCAGATGGAAAGTATTTGAAAAACATTCTAGAAAGTTCCGAAAAGCACAACTTGAATTTGCGCCCTCTGGCAACTATTTACATAGCATTTACATCGCATTAGGGATTATAAGTAATCTAGAGCTGCTTTAAAGTATACAAGAGGATGTGTGTAGGTTATGAGCAAATGCTGTACCATTTTATATAAGGGACTTGAGCATCTTTGGATTTGGGTATCCACGGGGGTCCTGAAGCCAATCCCCCATGGACAGGGAGGGACAAGTACTTGGAAGCAGGCTTGCTTTTGTGGCTGAATCTGTCAGTTTTTTCTGAGACCTGAGGACAGTATTTAATTGTTCTGACCTTGTTTGTTCACCTGTAAAAGGAAAACGAGTTTAATGGCAATCCATTTTACTGGCTGGAAATAAAATCTTTTCACTGGTGTGAGCTGGGGCGCATCTGAGAGGTGCACTGCTGTGTGTGTGTGTGTCTGTGTGTGTGTGTGTCTGTGTGTCTGTGTGTGCACGCGCGCGCGCGCGACGGTGTGTCAGTGCTGGGGGCGAGATGCTGACGGGAGGTACTCTGCTGCTGACCAGCACCTGGATGTTGAAAAGGAATGGAGGCGAGGAAAGGAGATGAAGAAAGAGGCAATATGAAAGAAACCAGAAATAGACACCTACGATTAAGAGCAGTTACAAGGTAAAGAGGAAGTTGATGTGATATTCCAGTTCATTCCTTTGCCTTTTCAGATCCGACAGCCACACACACACACACACACACACTCACTCACTCACTCACTCACTCACACTCACCAGCCCAAGCTTATGTAAAACAAAGAATGTTGCCCGCCATCCAGTTCTACAAGGATCAAGTCATTAGCCATTGCAGTCGCTGACCTACAGGGCACGCGGAAAGGAATTCAGGATGAAAAACAGGATGAGGCACTCTGTGCTTTGGGAAAACAGCCTCCTTAGAGAGAGGTATCACAGAAAAAAAAATTTAATGAACCCAGATTCTTGCATCTTCCCCTACATAGGAAAGCACTAAAATCACTAACTGAGATATCTGGTACTCGTGACTTAGCACGAGTACCTTTTACTGATAATGTATGTCTGACTGCGTGCGTTCCCTAAAATCATGCTTCTCGGGCTTCCCTGGTGGCGCAGTGGTTGCGAGTCCGCCTGCCGATGCAGGGGACACGGGTTCGTGCCCCGGTCCGGGAGGATCCCACATGCCACGGAGCGGCTGAGCCCGTGAGCCGTGGCCGCTGAGCCTGCGCGTCCGGAGCCTGTGCTCCGCAACGGGAGAGGCCACAGCAGTGAGAGGCCCGCGTACGGCCAAAAAAAAAAAAAAAAAAAAAAAAAAATATCATGCTTCTCCCCCTACCTCCTCCGAGCTCTCTGAGAGGCTGTCTCCCAGCCTATAGTCCTCAGTAAGACCCCCGAATAAAACTTAGCTCACAACTTAATCTAACGTTGTGCATTTTTAATTTCAGTTCACAGGTCAAAACCCTTACGCTCATGTAAAATCAAATCCAAATTTATTCCTGTCTTTCATCTCCAGTTTACCTAATTCTTTCCTTCTTTGAGTCTCTTTGGTGCCACCTTCTGGTAGGCGCAGTGCTATCAAGTTTGAATATCCCTCCTGGCTCCTAGGTTTTTATTTTCCGAAACATCCTCAAGTGGTAAGGTGAGGAAATGTGGGGTGAGAAGTGGCCTGGAGGCAGGCTGAGCCTTGCTCTGCGGTGGGACTTGCCAACTGCAGACACATCAGCCTTCTGACCCTGGCAGCCCCCGGTTTCAAGCCCTGCAGCTGACGGCTCTGGAGTGACTTACTGAAGTGAGGGCAGTGAGGAACTTAACACTGTGTCCTCTATTAAATGACCTATTAAGTATATTAAGTATAGAGTACTGTTGTCAAACTGTGCCATTGTTGTATTTTCTTGGTTGACGTTTTAATACATTTTTTTCAAACTTTAAAGAATGTGCACTGGTTTGGGCTGTTGATTTATATTTAGAGTGTGAACTTCACACCGTTTCCTTTTTTTTTTTTTTCCCCACCACCCTTTTTTTTTTTCTTTTAAACCAGAGACATCTCCTCTTGAAAAAAAAAAAAATCTTAGAAGGAAGCTTCAAAGAAACCATTCAAGAGTGAAGAGGCTCCTGTTAAAACAGCTGTGTTCCCCACCCACTTTCCCCTCCTGCCCTTGAGGCCCAGAAGACCCACCCCCTCCAAGTCTAAATGAAATATACTTTCAAGACTGCTGCAGGAGGCCCTTCTAGTCCACTGGGGAACTGAAAGAAGGACTGGAGAATGGCCCATCTGTTTATAAAAATGAGTGCATGCATGATGGCGTGTATCTCTAGGTGGAGTTTCCAGTACTTCTGTTTGCTAATTTTCCAAATTGGAACATATTTTTCTTGTGTAGCTTTACAATTTTTGAGTTAAAAATACACATACCAATTTTTAAAAAGATAGCATAATAGAAAAAATAGCTTATGCATCATGGGATTGTGGGTGATGATTTGTCCTTTTATTTTCCAAAATGTCTTCAACTGTAACAGCAAAGAGATTCAGGGAAACCAAGATGAGTTGATGAACTTTAATAATTTACTGACTAGCAGCCCAGGTTTTTAGAAGGCTTAATAGAAATAAATGCAGCATTTATAAAAGTTTTCTAAAATTATAAAAATTAATATGCTGCAAAAGCTTTTCACAACTTGCAGCAAGGTGCCTGCTGCGATTTTGCTCCCACCATCCCACGGAGACTATTTTCCTTGACAATTACATTTTAAAGGGATGGCTTCTAGGGACTTGAGAAGGATCGTCTTTGGCTGTAAAATAGGAAAGAGGCTTTTCAAAATGTTTACCTCTCGAAGGAGCAGAGAAAGAACTTATGACAAATTGCCTAAAGTAAGTGCTCACCAGAGGCAGGAAGAAGCTTGTCTAAAGTTTCGTCAAGTTGGGGGGAAAGTTAAGGCTGGATCCAAAATTAGTGCCTGATTCAAAGGGTGCATCTGATGACTTGAGATTTGGGCTTCGTGTTCTTCCTCCGTGCCCAGGGGCTCCCTTCACAGCTCCCAGCCCAGTTGCAACAACTCCGGTGGAAAATGGTGTATTGTTTTCGAGTCCTTCGGATTTAAAGTAAATTTTGTGTCTTCCCAGGAGCCCACATTTTAGGGCAGACCATCCCAGAAAAACCCTCCAAAATCTGTTGAAATCCATCCAGCTGTTTTCATGTGACATCGTGACAGAAATGTCATTTTTCTTTATAGTATATTTTAATTCATAGAACATTGCTTATAAATTATGCCAGAGACAGCAAACTGAAGAACTATCAGTAATAGGGGATGTATCTTACGGTTCTGGAGGTCAGAAGTCCGTAAGATGTTGGCAGAGCTACATCTTAAGTCTGGAGGCTCTAGGGCAGAGTCCATTTCCTTGCCTTTTGCAGCTCCTAGAGGCTGCCCGCATTCTGTGGCTCCACATCCTCCTGACCTTTGCTTCCTTCCATCCTCACTTCTTCTCTGGCTCTGACCCTCCTGCCTTCCTCTTGTAAGAAGCCTGTGATTACACCGAGCCCACCTGATGATCCAGGTGACTGCATCTCAAGATCCTTAATTCAATCACATCCGCCAAGTCCTATTGCCATGTAAGATAACATCGTCACAGGTTTGGGGGATTCAACATGGATATTTGGGGATGCAGTTATCCTGCTGACCATACCTAGTGTCCACAGACTAGGGTGGAGGTGTGACGAGTGACTAGTGAGCAGTGGCTAGGGAAGGGCGTGGCTAATGTGCTTTCTGTGTTGTGCTTTGGGTACAGACCTTCACTGATGGATGACCTCTGTGAAGCAAATGGCGCTTTTGCCATCAACTTATTAAAACTGCTGGGTGAAAAGGACACCTTGCGAAACGTGTTCTTCTCTCCCCTGAGCCTCTCCTCTGCCCTGACCATGGTCTTAATGGGGGCCAAAGGAAACACTGCGGCGCAGATGTCCCAGGTATGCGTGCCCACCACAAAGGAAGTCCAAGGGCGGGCTTCCTCTGTGCTTGCCTAGAGCCGGTGTGTTCACCCTTCACTCCAGCTGATGGAAGCCGGTGAGGCTGGGAGGTGGGCGGAGCATCGTGGTGACGGAGAGAAAGCAGACATGCGCAGAAAGGTGAATTGTGTAAGACGGAATCTCCTGCTAGTTTTCATGGGAGAAATCAAGTCACTACGTTATTTTCTGCATCTTTGATAAGGTGAACTAAAATTCTGTTCCCCAAAACGGCCAAGAATTTCAACTTTGTTCTATTTTAAACTTTCGCTAACGTTATATTTCACATTGAAATGCAACTGTGTAAATGAACCTTTTTGTTAAATCGGTTGTTTCTAGTGTACAATTATGCATAAGTGGAAGACGAATGCGACACGAATGAGGTCTTACATCTTCTGGAGTTTATTTTAGAGGGAATATATTAGCTGATTGATCTGAAATGGGTTATATGTGCCATTAGCTACCAATGAAGTAGTGGATATTACTTTAGGAAAGTAGACCTTCCCCTATTTATGTCTTAGTTTCTTTGACCGTCTGGTGAATGTATCCCAGAAAACTGTCATATACACATCATGTTCCCCCTAATAGCGGGGTGCGCAGACACCCCCCAGAAGCGTGTCCACGGCCACAGTTGAATCCCTGGTGGCTCTTTTTTCCAGCTCCCTGGAGGAATGAGGCTTTGGACTGGTGTTGTTGGGAGATAAGGGAACAGCCTTGATTCTCACTCTGACCTGACATTTAAGTCACAGTCTGGTCTGGAGGACTTCTGTGGAATTGCTAATGAAACATTTCTGCTCATCTTGTCTTCTCTGGGTCATTCCCGCTACCTGTTTGTTCTGTCTCCCTCCTGAGTTATCACGCGCTGTCTTCCTGGCATAGATAAATCTGCTAGAGCAGGGCTTTCCGCCTGGGGGCGATTTTTCCTCCCCGAAACAGTTGACAAAGTCTGGACAGACTTGGTCGTCATAACCAAGAGGTGCTACTGACATCTAGTGAGCAGAGGCCAGAAATGCAGCTAAATATCCTAGGATGTGCAGGATAGCCTCCCAACAAAGTATGTGGCCCCAGAAGTCTATACTGCCACGTTGAGGAACCCTGTGCTTGACTGCTAATCAAAACCCATTTTAAAATAGGATTCTCGGTGATTTTCAGTGTAGACATTTGTTTGGAAATAGCTCTTTGGGGGAGAAATGGCATGTCAAAAGTTGCCGTTCTCGTCTTCTATTACCAGGCACTTTGTTTGAACAAAGGTGGAGATATTCACCAAGGATTCCAGTCACTTCTCATGGAATTGAACAGATCTGGCCCTCAGTGCTTGCTCAGAACTGCCAACAGACTCTTTGGGGAAAAGGCGTGTGATTTCCTGCCAGTAAGTAGCGCTTGCACACTGATGAAAAAGAAATTGAAAATAAAACAGAAACTACAGAAGAGCAGAGATAAAGTGTAGCTCTGCTGCCTTAAAAATGTGCTTAGAATTCTCTTTTGTAATTGTAATTTTGAATTTTATGATTGCTTCTGAATTGTGACCTTTGAAAAAGTATCGTCTCTGATATATCTTCCCAGATGTCCATTTCAGTTTGTCCATCTTCCTGCACCAGACCTGCCTCTCCCCCCTTGATCCCCATCTCAGCGATCACGTGACTCTCGCCATCGCCTGGTCTCATCTCTGATTGTTGGGCTGTTTCTGTGGAGCTGGCCTCGCAAAGTCTCTTAGATTTGTCCCCTCTTCAGAATCACCACCGCCATTGCCTGGGTCCAGACTCTCACATCTTCTCCGCTATTATTTTAATTGTTTCCTAATGGGTCTCTCCAAATTCAGCCTAGTCTTTTCACACTACGGACAGAATAATCTTTCTAAAATTGAAATCTGTTCATAAAAAATAAGGTTTTGTATCTGGGTAGTTCCTATTTACTGCAACATATAATTCCAAAGTTCCCTAGTCCAGTAAAAGCCTGTCATTATTCAATAAGTGAAGTCCCAAAAATTATGCCACATAATATGCAGAGTGATGCTATCGTAAGATTAATGAAATGATCAGGGCAAGTCCGGCCGTCTTATTGGCCAGCAGTTCCAAGGATTATTTTGTTAGACTCAGATATAATCGTGTTCTAGCTGCTGTTGGGTGCTACCCCGTGGAGGTTGCCTGCTCTGGGCTTAAATATTATTGGAGAAGATTCTGGATCCCTCAGCTAGTTAGGTTTTCTAGGATAAGCACTAGTGATTCCAGAAATCTCCTGGTTGATTGATGTTCATTTTTTAATATCCGACTGACCTTTGAATACTGTAATCGGGGAATACTGGCGACGCAGGGAACCATTCTCCACTTTTCTTGGTTGCTTGGGTCCTTCTTCTCTCTACATCTTCTTTCTTCTGTAGAAGCTAAAGTGTTTGAGAACAGGAGATGGGCGGAGGATGGGAGCCCATTGCCAGGCACATTATATCAGAAAACAAGTTTTTATGAGGTGAGTTATCCTTGGGTTTTACTGTATTGCATATAACAACCTTCTTGATTTGATCCCAGCTTATATTCTACGGCTCATCCCTTGCCACTGTTTTCCCTAATACCCTACACACACACACACACACACACACACACACACACACACACACACACACACACACACACACACTGATTCCACTCCTGGAGGACCTATAAGATTTGTTGATAATCTAGTTCTACAATGGAGCCTCCCAATCATTCCCTAAGGATGTTTCAGACACTGTGGTTGGTGCTGATGATACAAAAGTGAGTAAAACAGGGTTAGACCACCTAGGAGGGGAGACAAAATCAAACAGAAAGTCTATATGGAATTTAAGCGTTTGACAGCAACGTTCACGGGCTGTTTTGTGCATGGCTGCCGCCGTCTGTATCCTCAAAACATATTGTAACTATCGTGTGTGTATGTTTCTCCGGCAGCAGAAACGTGACCCACCTCAGGTCCAAGGTCATGTCTTCACCCTGCTGTCCAGCACCTGGCACAGTGCCAGGCACCAAGCCAGCAGTCTCTACGTTTTGATTAATGGCATAAAGGAGTCTTAAAGTACAGGGTGCCCTGTGCAAGCGTTTGTGCTAGAAACACGTTAAGAAAGAAATGTTTTCACACTTTTAGGAAACTTTGACAAGTAGAATATGGCCAAACTTGGTATTTTGCATTTGTAGGCTTTTAAGGAATCCTGCCAGAAGTTCTATCAGGCAGACCTGGAGGAACTGTCCTTTTCTAAAGACACTGAAGGATGCAGGAAACACATAAATGACTGGGTGATGGAGAAGACTGAAGGTGAGAGATTTTCATTTCAGGAGATGTGGTGTTATGAGGGACACAGAGCTGAGATTGCCTGGGATGTCACCTCCATGGGTGGCCACTGTGACCCTGTAACCAGTGGCCTGTTGATGTGTGTTTGCTGGACTTTCAGGCCATTGATGCAATTCTGATATTTTTCTTGGGCTTATGAAGTGGTGATTTCTGAAAAATGCTTAAGCCTAATGTTAAGTCTCTCAGATGCCCTCCCCTCTGGAAGGTAATGGAACATCCCCGAAACATGCTTCCTCTTTGGTGCCCCATTTAACTTCTACCTGGGAGGACACTGCCGTGCTCTCAGGGCAGGAGGACATTCCATTTAGATTATAGCTGAGGTGGGACAACGTTTCATGTCACCTCCCGGTGGTGATGTGAGCCGCTCTGGTTTCATCCACAGCCCTCTCCTTCCCTCTGAACTTGGCTGTGGCTAAGTTTGCATTTGCTTTTCTGAATTTGCTCCAGATTCTGGAAGTGCAGCTATTGTGGAGCATACAGGGTGCCCTGTCCAGACACATTCTGTCTCACCAGAAACATTTCTGCCAGTTCTCAGTCCGAGTGCAGAGGAAAAGGACGTGCTTTTCAGAACTCTAAGTACTCAGCACGTAATTGCGAGACGTCCAGCAGGAGGGGAGGTTACGTCACTCATTTGTTCACGTGCCCGCCTGGCACTCATCATTCCATCCGTTCCATCTTATGGCGCATCCACTGCGTGTCAGGCAGCCACAATACCCATGATTACACAGGCAGCCAACGACCATAGGAAGGGAAGAGCCTTTCACGTTGATATTTTCATACGTCACGTGTGTAGTGGTCTCTGGCTCTCCAGTTGATCTAGCAGCGCTGAGTCAGCTAGGGAAGCCAGAAGCTTCTCCACACCCCACCCTCCCTCCACCACCCACTTCCCCCTCCACGGCTGCTCACACCTTTCCTTCCACCAGGTTGACCACCCAAGTTTTCCCAGAATAGCAGAGCTGGAGGGGAGGTTGGAGACCACCTTGTCTCTGCTCTCATTGGACAACTCAATCTGGGCCCCTTTATTGCATCCCCCTAATTCCTTTGCCCCATTCCCTCCCTCCAGGAAGCTGCCTTCTCCCATTTGCAGACCTGAATCCCCATCCTTTGGAAGCCTCTTCTCACCTAAATGAGACTTGAAGGTGGGCACAGAGCAATGATTCTTAATCAGAATCCACCTCCAGGGGATATCCGGCCATAACCGAAGACATTTTCAGTTGCCTTAGTTGGGGGAAGTGATACTGGCTAAACATCCTAAACGCATAGGACCGTCCCCAAAACAAAGAGTTATGTGGCCTAAAATGCCAGTAGTGGCGTGGCTGAGAAATTACGGTGCCGAGGTCGAGAAGCTTACAGCTGGAATCGAGACTCTTGGGTTATTTTCTCAGCTCAGCCACTTTGTTGCCTGTGTGACCTTGGCAAGAAGTCAGGCAAATACTGTGAACCTGAATTTCTACATCTATAAATTGAGGGCAAAATGATCGTTGACCTGCCTGCTTCAAGATTGTTGTTTAAGGGCAAACACTACGCTGTGCGTGTGCACAGAATGAAACGCCATCACGCTGATTCCTCCGGCAGCCAGAACAGGATCCAGCCTTCTCTCCACCAAGCCTTGGCTTTCAATGTCCAGAGAACTTTTGTAAAAGAACGTTTATGCTCCCCCAATAGCAATGACTTGCTCTCATCCTCTTTGCAGGAAAGATTTCAGAGATACTGAGGGCTGGGGCAATCGGTCCTCTGACTCAGCTGGTCCTCGTGAATGCAATCTATTTCAAAGGAAAGTGGAATGAGCAATTTGACAGAAAGCACACAAGGGGAATGACCTTTAAAACCAACAAGGTAGGACATATTTTGCAGCTATACAGCTGCTTTCTAAAGTAATACTCTGGGAAAGGTTGTGAGTGAATGGAAAACAATAATTTATTTCACACTGTCTTGATTCTTAATTTATTATTTCTGAAAGAATTTCATGCCCCCTATATATCTCTTATTGGAATGGGAAAGAGAAAAACTAAAATAATTGTTACATTGATCATTTTGTTTTTGGATCCTCGGTCAAATCGATCTTCTCTCTCTGGTCATGTTATTTGGGTTGAAAGAAACTGTCTTGTAAGCCTTGGAATTATGTTTGTATTTTACTATCACTGTTGTGTTTAGACACTTTCTTGCAACAGTCGATGACAGCTATGACTATTTATTGCCTTAGAATTCATGGCTGTACCATTCCTCATACAAGAAAAAAAGGGTTAGCAAATGTTCAGGCCAGCTTTGTTTTTATTTATTCTTGGATCTTCTTAAAAAATAAAAATTATACATATTTAAGGTGTACAAGGTGAGGATTTGATATACATATACACAGTGAAATGATTACCGCAGTCAAGCTAATTAAAGTATCTTTCCCTCACATAGTTACCATATATTTTCTGTGATGACAGCACTGGAAATCTGCCCTCTTAGCAGATTTCCAGTATTTGATACAGTATTATTAACTATAGCATCATGTTGTGTATTTGATTTCTAGAATTACATGCCTAACTTTAAAAACACTTTTCTCCATTCACTTTTGAATATGATAACGGCTGGGGTCAATAACTGTTAGCTTGGAATTTGACCTCCATCCTCTTGATAACAGTGTATTGCACAAGAATTTATAAATCTAGAATATATTTGATGCAAGCTTTAAAAATGGTGGACCCTAGACATCTTATCAAGGTTCCCCCTTCAAGAAAAGCAAGGTCATAAAGCCAATTACATAATTGAGCAAGTTTTCAGAATAGAAGTATAACTCCCGGGGCTTCCTTGGTGGCGCGGTGGTTAAGAATCCGCCTGCCGATGCAGGGGACACGGGTTCGAGCCCTGGTCCACGAAGATTCCCACATGCCAGGGAGCAACTAAGTCCGTGCGCCACAACTACTGAGCCTGTGCTCTAGAGCCCGTGAGCCACAACTACTGAGTCCGTGTGCCTAGAGCCCATGCTCCACAACAAGAGAAGCCACGGCAGTGAGAAGCCCGCGCACCAGAACAAAGAGTAGTAGCTCCCGCTCGCCGCAACTAGAGAAGGCCCGCGCGCCGCAACGAAGACCCAACGCAGCCAAAAATAAATAAATAAATTTATTGGAAAAAAAAAAAGTATAACTCCCACTGGCCTATATACCTTTTCTAACCAGATCTTTTAGCCTAAAGACCTGAATATTAGTTAAATTTCCCCTTAACTTGGAGAAATAATTTTTTAATAAAAGGTCCCTGGGGGGCTTCCCTGGTGGCGCAGTGGTTGGGAGTCCGCCTGCCGATGCGGGGGACGCGGGTTCGTGCCCCGGTCCGGGAGGGTCCCGCGTGCCGCTGGGCGGCTGGGCCCGTGGGCCGTGGCCGCTGGGCCTGGGCGTCCGGGGCCTGTGCTCCGCAGTGGGAGAGGCTGCAACAGTGAGAGGCCCGCAAAAAAAAAAAAAAAAAAAAAAAAAAAAAGGTCCCTGGGAGTGCTTTTCTACCCATCTTCTCAAAAGAGAAAAAAACACAATTTCTTCTGAGAATAATATAGTTTTTGTGTCTCTCTATAGTCATCAATTTATTCTCTCCCGCCTCATAATACTGGATCTGCTGGGGCAATAGAATGTTATACTCAACACTAATATGTAATAATGAAGACTTTACATCAATCAGCATTAAGTGCACAGAAATAATAATTATATGTACGTAGGGATTCTGCAAATCAGACATATCTCTTTTTTTAGTGCACGGTGCTCATTTTTCAGGCATTTTCTGATTCTAATGTTGTATTCTTATTAGGAGAAGAAGACAGTGCAGATGATGTTTCAGGAAGCTCAGTTGAAAATGGGGTATGTGGAGGAGGTGCACGCCCAGGTCCTGGAGCTGCCCTACGTGGAGGGGGAGCTGAGCATGCTCATCTTACTGCCTGATGACAACACGGACCTCGCTGTGGTAAGCCCTTGGCAATGAGTCTGAGTGTCCATGGATCCAGGCTGAGCTCATTTGTTGTTGTTGTTGCGGAGCGCAGGCTCCGGACGCGCAGGCTCAGCGGCCGTGGCTCACGGGCCCAGCCGCTCCGCGGCATGTGGGATCTTCCCGGACCAGGGCACGAACCCGCGTCCCCTGCATCGGCAGGCGGACTCTCAACCACTGCGCCACCAGGGAAGCCCCATGAGCTCATTTTTTAAAGTCCATCCACCGGATAGCATTTGAGGAATTTCCAATTCAGGATTATTTTAAGGAGTGCTAAATGAACACCGTTGCATGTCTTTTGGTGAACGTGCATATGCATTTCCTGTTGAGTGTACAACTAGGAGTGGAATTGCTGGTATAGACAAATTCTGATGAAGCTTAGAAGAGAGACTTCCAAAATTATAAGAACATTCTTATTTATTTTGAAGGGAGGGGCTAGTTGAGAGCCCGATAATTACTGAACAAAAGGACGGAAAAGGATAAGAATGGATCTGGCAGTGTGCCGCAAACACGAATGTGCATATTAACCTCATGGGATCTTGTTAAAGTGCAGACTTTGACTTGGGGGGAGGTATGGCCTGAGATTTTTGCATTTCTAACAAGATTCCAAGTGATGCACATGCCATTGGTCCTCGACCGACTTGAGGAACAAGAATCTGAAGTACAGGTGAGGAATTTATCTTAGACAGGAGGGAGACATTTTCCCCTGACAGAAAATGGGGCTTCAGGACGGGGGAAGGTAAATTTGTAGGGTGGGAGGCACAAGAGTGATAGTATGCTGGTTATCTGGCTCTCTGGGGTATAGGGGAAGCATTATACTATTTAGTGATTCCTGTGGTGTAAATATCCGCGCCATGGCTGAATGTAGGCTCCCGAGGGTTTAACAGTTGACTCTCACCGGAGATACCAGCCAGCTCCAGCCCTCCACCTGCACACCAGCGCACCGCTGTGAGGCTAGGGCCTGCCTCATCTCCCTGGCTTCTCCGTGGAATCAGGAAGGTCCTGGCATAAGTCAAGGATGAGCTCTGTCACGGCGACTTGAGAAGAGAATTAGGAGAGTCTAGGAATAGAGCTGACATCCGAACCCAGCCGTCACGGGAGAGGAGTGCTCACCTGGACTCCAGGTGGTAAAGGGAAGTGGGGATGCACGTGGAAGCCCCCTCTTCCTCCTTTATTTCTTCCCTGTGGATAAATAGAATGAGTTCTGGGTGCTGTAGGTTCTGAAACTCCAGGGCAGGCAGAGGGCAAACGAGGATGCCAGAAGCAATCGTCCTGTGGAATTCGCCATGGCTGCTCTCTCCTCCCCAGAATCCACGTCTTGCTTCCCGTTCAGATGATCCCCGGTTGCCCCATTTTTCTTCCATCAGAGTTCTGAGCCGTGCTTTGCCTCCCTTTTGTCGAACAAGTTCTCAAACTCATGGTAAAGTGTTTTGCGTCAATACAGTCAATTGGTTATGAGAATTTTCTAAACTAAAAAAAAAACGCTTGAAATGAATTCGGTACAGATAGTTAAAAATAAAACCCTATCTTTGTCTCAGGTGTTTTCTAACTGTTCTTCTCTTGTATACATAAAACAAGGAAAATGCAAGAATTTGAAGGGAAATCCTGGTGTGTTTATAAGAGGAAATATCCCTTAGATTGTCTTGGGCCAGATCTCACCATCTAGCTGCAGGTCATGTGTGTGTGTGGAGGTGTTAATGAGTGGGCGGATGGGTGGGTACCAGGCTCTTTGTCATCTAGCTTTTAAGGTTTAACTCTTCATTATTTCAGGTGGAAAAGGCACTTACATATGAGAAGTTCAGAGCCTGGACAAATCCAGAAAAGCTGACTAAGGTTAAAGTTCAAGTTTTTCTTCCCAGATTAAAGCTGGAGGAGAGTTATGACTTGGAGGCTTTTCTTCGAAGTTTAGGAATGACTGATGCTTTTGAGGAAGCCAAGGCCGACTTTTCTGGAATGTCAGCCAAGAAGAACGTGCCCATGTCCAAGGTCGTGCACAAGTGCTTTGTTGAGGTCAATGAGGAGGGCACGGAGGCAGCTGCGGCCACTGCCGTGGCCACGAACTCCCTGGGCAGCAGAGTTGGACCAAGATTTTGTGCAGACCACCCTTTCCTTTTCTTCATCAGGCACCGTGAAACCAACAGCACTCTGTTCTGCGGCAAGTTCTCTTCTCCATAAAGAGCTGCAGTCGTTGTACATAATCTGCCCACCCTGCCTTACTTCAGATTCCCTGTGAGCAAATGGACGTGGTGGTTTGAATGCCAAAATAAAGTGCAATTATGATAACAGGACCCCCTCACAGAGTTGTTGAGAGGATTTGATAGGTTGATAAAGAGGTTAGAGCAATACCTGCTGTAGTCGTACACAATATCATTATTAGACAAGAGTCAGTTGCATTTTTATGCACCTAAAAAGCAATAGTTAGAAAATGTAATTAATTTTGCACTAAAAGTATAATGTTCTTAGGAATGATAATTAACAAAAGATAAATTTTGTTACGTTGAAACTTATAAAGTGCTATGACAGTCATTAATGATGACCAAAATAAATGGACATATTTCATATCACGAATAGACCTTGAGTTAAAAAATTGTCAGTTCTCCCCCACTTGTCCTATTGATGTAATGTAATTCTAATCCAAATTCCAGCAATGCTTCTATGGAACCTGACAAGTTTATTTAAAAATTTATATGAATAAGCAAAAGGCCAAAATTCATAACACAATTCTAAAGAAAAAGATCAAGTTGCAAAGCTCTGCTCTCCTAGATATTGAAGCTTATCATAAAGCCCTGGTAATACAGTGTGGTGTTTACACAGGGATAGACAAACAGATTACTAGTACAGAAGAGCCCAGAAGCATACTTATTCATATATGAAATGTGAAATAGAAAAGAACCGGTATTAGAGGTCAATAGGAAAATGACAGCCCAATACAGTGTGCTGGGAAAAATTCCTTATTTAAAAGAAGAAAACAGGGCTTCCCTGGTGGCGCAGTGGTTGAGAGCCCGCCTGCCGATGCAGGGGACACGGGTTCGTGCCCCGGTCCGGGAAGATCCCACATGCCGTGGAGCGACTGGGCCCGTGAGCCACAACTACTGAGCCTGCGCGTCCGGAGCCTGTGCTCCGCTTGAGAACTGTGCTATCTGCATATCTGAAAGGCAGATTTAGCTACACAGCTGCAAATCTTTTGCAGATTCTAAAAGATTGAATTGTTTGGATGACTGATCCTCAGGACCTCTCATACTAAGCAGCATTAGAAAAACAGTCATTTATTTTATCTCTTGGGTTTTCTATCTTTTCCCTTATCCCTAAAATTGAACTCTGTGGGCTTCAATTTCTAGGATGCACCATGGCTTCGCCAGCCCTCCATCCTTTTTGCCCAGTATTTTTTTCGGAATTTACAGTCTCGATCCCTGTGGTCCATGTCATACGTCAGACAGACCTGACTGCAGAGGGCATAGGTCTGCACACGGACCTCTGACTCTGCAGCTGTGGGGTGGTAGGGAGGCGGGTCCCAGCAAGTCTGTGGCTTAGTGAGCATAACACAGAATGGACCTAAGACAGGAGGACAAATACTAGGCCCCAGCACCTGCTGAACTTGAACTTCAGCCCTGATTAGGGCTGCCTCAATAACTGGGCAACGTTGGATTTGAAGGGAGAAGTGATTGGTCTCACAGATGTAGAGAAGGCAGTTGCTAGCAATTCAGAAGTCACTAACTAGTTCTGAGACCTCAAACGAGGTACTTCACTTCCTTTTGTGTTCTGAGTCTCCTCTTTTGTAACATGAAGGGGTTCACCCAGCTGATCCCTAAGTGGCCTCCAGACCTGATGTTGTTTGACGAATGTGTAGCACAAGGCTATTTAGGGCCATACGCCTGACTTTCTGCATTGAGATTTTTGATTAATTTGTAAGCTTTTGTTATTTCAGAGATGACTTTCGTTGTTAGAAATCCGAGTTGGCTCTAGTGGGCTTGTTATATCGACACTTTTTTCATTTCAGTTAAAGACTGATGATAGTTTCCAGTGAGAGCCCGGCAACATAAAACCATGTTTTCTGTTCTAACATTTGTTTCATCTTCATCTTTTGTCAGCAGAAATATTGCTATTTGTCGTTTCAACATTTCCCAGGGACACTTCTTCCCTAATCTGGGGCCTTTGAAGTTTCTCTCATCAGGATGAAGGCTTTTGCTAATGGTTCTCCAGGGCTGCTGACTGTGTCAGAGACAGGGCTTTAGGCACGCCTGCTAAGGGTTAGCCAAGGTCTCCAGGCAATCTCTTCTCTTCCTCATAAAGAGAGAGACATTCGACTAGAGGACCGAGATTTGGAGGAAAAAGCTGTCGCAGGGCTCAGTGGTTCATGTTGCGTTAGGGCTGCTGTTTCGAAGTAAGATTATTTATACTTACAGGCCCTCAAGCCTCTTCCAGGTGAGGCCTGGGAGTCCTGGGTTTGGGGCCAGCTGACCTGGTTATCGTTCCTGAGAAGCACAGCTGGTGACTGAAGCTGGCCAGAAAGTCCTTCAGCTGGGAGAGGCCTTGTGTATCCAGTGGGTCACAAAACTTTATAGAAGGGACTTAAACAAAGCTTTCTAGTTGTCTCTACTGAGACCAGTTTCCCCATAAATCCTAAATCAGGGCAGAATGCAAATGTGTTTTCAGAGACAACAGGTTGTAGATCAGATTTTTTTTTTTCTGGTTGAAATCAGGTTTGTTCTGGTTTGAAATTAGATTTGTTCTGATCTGAAATCAGATTTGTTCTAGAAAACCCAGAATCTCTGAGACTTCTGTTTTCAGAGACAACAGGTTGGAAAACAGTTTTTTTTTTTTTTTTTTTCTGGTTGAAATTAGGTTTGTTCTGGTTTGACATTAGATTTGTTCTGATCTGAAATCAGACTTGTTCTAGAAAACTCAGAATCTCTGAGACTTCTGCTTTCAAGGGAGGCTGAAAAGAGGAGGATCTCCTTACCTTCAGGTAGACATCAGAGAGAAATATTAACAGTGATGAATGGAAGCAATAAATAAGTTTTATTATTGCTAAAGGTGATAAGTGAATAAGAAGGGGTTTACTGGAAAGTCACAGAGATTCGGTATTTGAATAGGGAGGGAGTTTAGGAATAATCTAAATGCCACCCTTATTTTAAGGAGTCTAAGACCCAGAGAGTTTGTATGGCTTGTCCATCACCCAGAACATTGCCTCACACGTTATATAAGTTGATTAAATATTTTTGGACACAAATCTTGGTGACAGTCCTGAATTATGGACATGGAAGGAAAGGAATGGGAATCACTAGACCTCTACTCAAGAGTCCTTGACTTTAAAATTCCTTCTTTTCCACGGCCTGTTCTGAACCTCATTCTAAGCCCTAAGACTTTCACTACCAGAAGTAGTGATTAGAGAGCTGTTGGTGCCCTCCCTTCTACATTTACCGACTATCATCTATAGGAAAATAAGAGAAACCTAGGTGTCATTCTTCATTACTGCGTCTCTGGTACCCCAATAATTAATTAAGATCTGATTTCATTACAAACCCTGCCTGTTTCTTAACTCCACGTGCTCCTACCATCCTGACAACCCTTCACTAGTCCTTCTGCTGTAGTCTTATCCACTTCCTCCCGAATCGAACCTTTAACCTATCATTCGGGTCATACTTCTGAAAAAGTAGACATATTTATACCAGTCTCCATTTTTCAATGCCTTCATGATAAAATCCAGACTTGCACAAGTGACACGCCTGTTATGATCTGCTCCCTCACTAAGTCCTTATTCTCATTGTTTCCCATGGTTTTTTGCTTGCATATAATACTTCAGCTGTAGTGAACTTGGCAGTTTGATTTATATTCCATGTGGCATCACATCTTCCCCACATTGGATGCTTCTTCCCCGCTTCTTGCTATCCCATATCTGCCCACTGGATCTGCCCATCGTATACCTGGCAACCCAGAGAACTTCTCAGATTGTTCCCAGGTGAAGGTGAGGCAAGAGGAACCCAGCTATCTGAAACTGATAACAGACTCACTGTCAGGTCCGAATCCTTCCGTAACTGACCTCCCCTCATACCAATGAGTGTAGCTGTCCCCACGTTAGAGATGGGGGAAAAACTTATTAATAAGAGATTTAAAATTATGGTCTGCAGATATACACCCAACAAGCAGCAAAGATGGATTTGAACCTTGGTTGAACCTTCCTATCAGTACCTCCCACCACTAGGGGCAGCAGCTACCCCTGTAGAAGGCTGACGGCCACTCTGCACACCACCTGACTCCTCTTTCTTTCCAAAAAGATAAGCAAAATTTACTTATGCTCATTTATATACAAATCATGGTTGTCCGTACGGAATTACTTATTTGACTCTGACTCTGGTCTGGAAATCAAACTTTTATTACAGAAGCACTGGTTGTAATTATACTTAAAAACATTTAGAGGCAGGTTACACATTATGCTGGTCACAATAACCATTTTCCCGGGTTGTAATTTCTCTATTTAGTCGTTTATAAAACAGACTAAAAACATTTCCAATATGCTACCACTTGGTGTCGCTATTAGTCTGTATGTAGTTGCCTCAACCAAGATTTCATTTATTCTAGGCAAATAACCTGTTTATTTTAAAGAAATCCTTTCGGGATAAATTGGAATAGGTATATCAGAATTCAAATACATTTTTTGCTTTTTAATTTTATTTTTCGAAAATTAAAAGTGGTCAGCTTTGGGTTTATTTCGGTAGACATACTTCTGACAAATAAATCTTCTCTAATTAAAAATAAAAAGCCTCAGTTATTGCACCCATCATCTTGGTGCATTGAACAGAAATAACAGGACCTGAAGGAAACTCTTAAAATGTTGCCAAGGGCCAATCAATACAAAGTAAATTGGAACATTTAGAATTGACTTCTTACAACCAGTGATTTGATTATTAGTACCGTTCTGGTTTTCTTGTGCTGAAGATGTTGTAAGCATTTGGGTCCATTGAAGTGGGTAAGAAAAATAATACTGATTGAATAATTATGGTGTAAAGACATTGTGTTAAGTGCTTTACATGTATGAAGTCTAATCATCTTCATCATTATGACTGTTTTAATCCTTTACTTTTGTTTTGATGTTTTGTACCTTACAAAGCACTTTAACTTCATGACTCCCATGAGGCCAAGGATGAATGTCAAAATTTTTTAGGGAAACCATGAGAAACAAAAGAAAGACAGGGAAACATTTGAGAGTTGTACTCCCTATTGTAACGGATTTATAAAAGTCTATCAGAGTTTATTAGACACAACTTGATATTTGACTGCATATTTTCCCTAGGACTAGCTAAGCTCATCAGATACTTTCATGGCTTAAAGAACAACAACATTAAAAACAAAGGCAAAGAGAAAGTAAACGACCATCTCCAGTTTTTCATTTCCATGGGTTATAACCTTCTTTCAGGATCAAACACTGGCTGGGTGAGGAATCAAGGCCAGCCAAGGTGCATGAGTGTCCACGATACCGTGACTGTCAAATCTTTATGTTAGTACAGATTTCTCCTTGAGGTCTAAGACTGTATAGCAAACTGCTTATTGGAAATTGTCCAGATGCCTGCAGGCATTTCAAACTCAACAACTTTCAAAGGAAAGACATTTCCCATTCGGCATCCCCTGCTCCCTCCACAGCCTCCACTTACTTTGTCTCCTGTGATTCCAGTCTCACTGAACGGTGCCATCATCCACCCCGTCTCCAAGCCAGAAACCTAGAAGTCATCCTAAGCTTCCCCTTTTTTTCTTGCCTCCTACCTCCAGCCACTCCTGTCTTTCTGTCTGTTTGTCCTGTGAATATTAATGTCTCTCCGTCTGCCTTCATCTCCCCATACCCATGGCTAAAGATCTAGTTCAAGTTCTTATCATCACTCTCGGAAAAGGGCTATTTCCTAGTTCCGGTTTGTCCTCTATTCTGCCAGATGGTTGCCAAAACCAGTCAAGAAAATCGAATCAAGTCACACCCCTGCTCAGAATTTTCCAGTAGCTAACCATTAACTACACACTAAAATACTCCCTTTTATGTCGTAAAGGGAACCCTCAGTATCTAATAACACAGTCCTCTGTTTATTAAGATTTGTGCTACAGCAACACCAAACTACCCAGTCAATGAAGAAATCAGCGACAGTGTGATTTGGTGGCTAATGAACTTGCATGTCAATCCTTCCAATTGTCACATCACCATTAAAACTTTCTTTTGGGGGCCCTGAAGTGTTTACTGGGTTCACAAATCCTCAGAAAGAATGATTAACTGAACGTGTGAATGCGTGTGGAAGGTGTTGGGAATAGTACAAAGACTTACTAGTTAATACATACATTTTTAGTTATCTTGCTAAGGAGCCTCGCGACGCAGACATGGATCCTGTGTTTAGAGTCTGGGGTGTGGCTAGAGGATGCTGCAGGGACCCTGGACTTCCTTCAGCAGGTAGCTTGGGGCCATTGCTGCGAGGAGCTCTGCTTGCGTAATTCTCACTGCCACAGATGGCTGGGTAACCTTGGGTGAGTTACTTGACTTCAGTTTTTTCCCAAGCAAAGTTAAACTAGCAACATTAACCTACCCCCCACAGGCATGTTAATAAGCGCCTTTTCCCCCAAAGTGTCATGTACGAATTTTCATTAGTCATAGGGCTACAATAATAGTTAATTGTCCCTAGTTCTCCTTGTTCTTTACTGCTCATTCAAGCAAAAGATGTTACTGAAGGGACTGAGGTGGTGGTGAGGGGAAGTTGCAAAATATGCTGATGTACTAAATAAATTGCAGAGATAATATAAAATGCAATCCAGACTGCAGAAGACCTTCTGATTTCCATCCCAACTAATCAGTAGAGATTCTATTGCAAACTCTTCTCTTCTCTCTTCTCTCTAAGTCAGCTCCTCTGCCAAGGACAAATATAATCTAACCAGAATGGCAAAAATAATAACTAACGCATATAACCCCTGAAAATTTGTGAATAGTTTCCCCATGTGACATCTCACTTCATTAAGCTTCATGCTCACCTTGTTAAGAGGGTCTTTTAAAAAATCATTTCTATTTTACAGTTGAAAAACAGAAAACAAAGACAACGAAACTAAGACATTTGTCCAAGATTAGAGACTAAGTTAACATCATATTAGATTTTGTTTTTTTTTTGTAGAGAAATCTTTTACTTTTAATTGTTTGAAGGTGGGAAGAAAGTTACTATCAGTTTTAAAACAGAAAACAACCTTAGAAGAATGTGATTTAATGTTATGGAAGATGGCACTGAATTTACCTCTCCATGCCATCTGTGTCTAATGTGGACACAGTTCACTGTCTATCTCAACTCTATGGAGTCCCCCAAACCTGCCACAGTCTGACTCCCCTCCAGGCTAGGCCCAGAGTACACGAAGTCACATTCGGACACAGCCATTGTTTTGCCAGTAACTGCAGAGCAAGGCGAGGACAGCTTCCAGCAGGCGCTGGCCATGGTTCTAGTGAATAATTCATTGGGACGGCCACCAGCTGGGGAACATTCTTCTTCCGCTGATTACTTGCTTTTATCCACCCATTTATCTTCATTAAAGACTTTGTTTCCTCTCAACAACTTGTCTCCAATTTTCCCATTAAAAGCTATTTATTTCCCCCCTGGCTTTGAGGTTTTAGATACACTCTTTTTCTTCCCATACCAATGCTAACCACAAATTCGCAGTGCAATGAAATTTTAAATCCTAAACTTTCACTATTGAGACATAGCCAAATGTCACAATGTTCAGTATTGACTTCATTAGCATAGGGTAGAGACTAATGGAAAATTAGCCCTCTGGTCAGCTACTGTGACCCTTCGCTTAGAGACTTTTTCTGTGTGAAGCTAACTATGGGCCTTCCCTTGCCAAGGACAAGTTTCAATTTACAGAACTCACTTTCTAAACAAGTCAATTAAAAGTAATCTGGCAAGTGGATGTTAGATTTCTCACATTCCACAATTATGAAAAAAATACATACTCAGTAGTCAACGTAAGTTTTATTTTCCTTCCCTCTGTATTTCCGTGATACTGAGTGGAAAATAATACAGGTTGTTTAGTTTTGTGAGGTTAATTTTTAAAACACGTTCACGGTTATTATGATTCTAGTGCCCTGATCTTTTTGTTACGCACGGAATTCTAATCTGATGATTTTACTAATAGTATGATCAGTGGAAAAATTACCACCTGGTAATTTCTGAGCTCATTCTTTCTAATCTTTTTTCAGATAATGGGTACCATGTTGCCAGTATCCAACCAACTGTGTGTTTTGAAAAATCGTTGTAAGTCAATTAAGTTTCTTGACTAATTTCCTTAAGAGCCCAGGGCTTTCGTAATTCAGACCCATTGCTTAATATACGTCATGTTTCCCAAGCATTTTCTCACTTATTCTTTGTAAATAGCAATTTTTACAAAGTCTTCATTAGTTCCTAATTGTTGAAATTTATCTTCTTCATTACACCTGCTAAAGACCGATTTTAAAATGAGTTAATTTTCCCTGCTACTTTAGAGTTACTATATCTTATGTCCTTTGTTTATTACAGGATTTAAATTATTCCAGTATATTTTGCCTTTGGCTTTGGAAACAGCTGAAAAATCCTTTGTGTGTATTTAGCATAATCCATAATAACTAAAATTTGGGCATTTCGAGAATAAAGATTTTTTTTCTTCATTAAAAGTTAGGTAGTAACATTACATCTACATCCTGCTAAATAAAGTATTAAACAAGTTTAGCGACTGAAGCTTATAACCCACTCAGCTTTTGTTTTAGATGTATTTTACTATCAAGCAAACCAAGGTGGTTTACCCCAGTATCCACACTAGAAGTCTTTCTTACCACTCACCTCAGACAATTTGGTCGTAAAGAATTACATTTTAATTCTTTAAAGGTTACTTAGGCAATTTTTTGTCTGGATGGAAAGTTTCTAGTCTTTCATATTTTAACTTTTTTCATCTATAACTTTTATCTCCATTTCAATATTTGCAACCAAAATGCATTTGAATACAGAAAAATTGTAAATATTTTGAATTGAATAGATATCTGCAAAATTGTGCTTTTATTTTCTCTTCTCTTATAGTTGCACACTGAAGGGAAGGGGTCAGGGTCTGAATACATAAGTCTACCTTTCATATCTGAAGTAATAGTTTGCAGAATCCCAATAAGTGCAGGTGTAATTAATAAGGTTTTATAATAGTGCTAAAAAATGACGTCGAAGGTTAATACCAGAAAACTAACACAATTGCAAAACGCAGAGAATCCTTTTCCCATGTTAATTTCTACCTCTCATCACCTAAGATTTAGGAGTCTGGGGCCACTCTCCATCCTGCTAACCCTCCAGCTTCCAATTCCAAGTCTAGGCTGGTTGCTCTGCCTCACTGGACAAGTCTCCCTCCCTCGTGGGGTCCCAGCTTCACTCCCCTTTTGGCTGCAAGTTAAACGTGGGTCTCACCCAGTGCCTTCGCCAGAACACCTAGGCCCGCCCGGATTTCTACGTGCATCAGTGCTTTCCAGCGCCAGCCTGCCCTCTCTGCCCAGCCTGCCCCTTCCCCACTCCCCTGCCACCAATGCCCAAGTCCTTTTCCCTCATGTTCTGCACCCCCCAGCCCGGCTGCCAGGCCGGGGTCCAGCCTTTCCATCTGGAGCAGCAGATTCTGCTTCCCTCGCGGCTACTCTCAGAATTGACAGTTTCACTAAAAACAAACAAAGAGCCCCACACTCAAAACAAAACAAACAAATACAACACTGACTTTCTTCCTTCACAGAGGACAAGGCGAGACAGATGGGCAGGGTCTCACGCTTCTTTCCTGCGTGTTGGACCATTGTTTTTTCTTCTTCCCAGGGAGTGCACACCAGCGTGTGTTCAATTAGCCACAGAGGGAGCCCGGGACGCCCTTATGCCTTCTCTGTCATGCACTCAGCACTGCTCGAGGCTCAACGCTTGCATGTTATGTAAACACACCCCTCCTCCTTTTCCAGCTACTACATCACCTCTGACCCCCGCCCCCTTCAAATCCCAGTTCTTGAGGTCGGCACAGTCCCAAGGACACTTTTAGTCACAGAGTCCTGAGGCACATGTGACATTCAGCGTGAGGTCACCTAGACTGAGGGTGTCTGTCCCCCCCCCCCCGGGTGTCACCCGTCGGTCTACCCTTGCCATTCTGCCACTTCTGTGGAGAGCGGAAGCCACCGGGTGGAGGCCGGCCAGACCTTCTAACAGATTTCCTTGCAAACTCTCCGCCTCCTTCCTTAATTTCCCGTGTCTGCGTCCAGCTCTGCGGTGTTTTCTTTTCATTCTCCTCACTCTGCTCAGTGCATCGCGGGCCTTCAGGGTTTCATGGCCTATGATGGTCTGACTGTCACTGATGTCTGGTTACTGCCTGGCTTTCAGGTCCTCAATCTCAAATGGCTTCCCAACTGCGGAAGGAGAAATCCTGGGGGAAATGTTACAGTCATTTATGTCATATCAGAAGCATTTCATCTGGGAGCTTAGAAGTCTTTGGTGCGCAGGAGGTGGCTCTCGTTGCCCTCATTCTAGGGCCTTATTCTCATCAAGGCCGACTGCTGGTAGGCCTTGCTCCTTTGCGTCTAAGTGCTTCTCGTACAGAATCAGAGCAATTCATGGTGAGGCCAATCCTTCCTTGACAGCGGGGAAGGGCTGTGTGGTCTGTGGAAGTTTGAATACCTGTTTGATGGTAAATAGCATGCCTAGGGTGGCATACAGGGGGGTGTGTTTTGGATTGCTATTTATACCTTAGCGTGGTTGTCAGATGTGTTATTTCCATAGGTACCACCGGGTGGAAAGTGGGTTAGGGATTCTCAGGCACAGACTGGATGTGAATGTTGTTCTAAAACAGGGAAGCACTATTGTGATGCAGCATGAAGTAGCACAAGACGCAGGGGACTCTGGTTTCTGACGGAAACTAGTGTACGATGTAGTAGAGAGCTGACTCTTCATAGAAAATATATCCTGCTCTGGTTGTTACAAGAAAAACTTAAATCGCTTCTAAAATACGTTGCCTTGGAAAAGTACACATGTCAGACTTGTATGAGAATGTGTGGCGGTCTACTGGGAGCTACTGGAAGGGGGGGTTCTTTTGCCCGCCCAGCACCTCTGAGGCTTCACCCTGCCCAATGCTTACCCCGCCAGGTGGCTAGAGCATCCCGGGTTTGTCAGTGGTCAGTCAGAAGAAATCAGAACTGATCTCTTGAGCGAAATAAAGGCTTGCTCTCTCCCTCCCCCCCACCCCCGTATTGTTATCTCTGGACACAGTGTTGCTCACGGCCAGATTCTATAGAATCCAGTCACCCTGGTAGCTTGGGCCTGCCTCAAGGAATGGCTCTGTGTGTAAATCAAGCCTCTAGAATGCCTTGGCTTTGGAAGGTAACGCCCGTGTTGGCATGCTGTGACAATATTTGAACATCACACTGTGGGAGAAGGACCATTCTCACCCTCTGGTATCTAGAGAACCTGTTTCTAGGCTGGAAGTTGTAGTGAGTCCTTCAGTCACTATAGCACCCAAACTACCATGTCGGCAGTCGCTATCACTGAAGAGCACTTGACCTTCTGGCATTGAGCATGCTTTTAATTCTTTTTCCTTGGAGGGACACCTGTCAAACTGACCCTTTGGATTTTTTATTTCTATTTTTCTTGCGGTACGCGGGCCTCTCACTGTTGTGGCCTCTCCCGTTGCGGAGCACAGGCTCCGGACGCGCAGGCTCAGCGGCCATGGCTCACGGGCCCAGCCGCTCCGCGGCACGTGGGATCTTCCCGGACCGGGGCACGAACCCGCGTCCCCTGCATCGGCAGGCGGACTCTCAACCACTGCGCCACCAGGGAAGCCCAACCCTTTGGATTTGAAGGAATCCAGGTAAGTGCTTGTTGTCTAGGAAAGAAAGGAAGACACTGCTATAAAGTGGGAATTGCAGTTCAGAAAAAATTTAATCAGAGTAGTAAACAGGTGGGCACTTTATGGTACTGCTCAAGACATATCAGTAACTAAATCACTTAAATAACTTTATCCCTGACATTTTTCTTCTTGTGTGGTGCTGGCCAAAGAAGCCACATTATGTTATGAAACCAAATTATGTTATGAAATAACCCATGAGGTTTCCATTTCCATGTTTTGCGCTCGCAAATTCACGTAACTTCACACTGAATCTGCCTTACCAAAATCTTTATTAATGTAGGTGATCAAATGAAATGGTACCAGTTGCTTTTCTTTTGCTCACTAATAACAGAATTCAGAAACTGGCAAAAAGGAAAACTTATAGTATCCATCACTGCTAGATTCAGGCTCTCGACCGATTTCATCAGAGTTCAGTTTTTCTCTGTTACTGGGCTCTGCCTTCCATTGCATAGCCTTTACTCTCTGATTTCATGTGGTGGCCCCCAACATTTCTGGGCTCGTGAATGTCCAGAATTAAAGTCAGCAGATGCAAGAGCATAATTCTTTTCCATTAGTAAGAAAAAGCCTTATGAAGCTGATAGACCAGGACTGGATCACACAGCCATGCCTATGGTCATCAATATGGATGGGTGAGTCCTCTGCCCTGATGGGTCAGACAGGAGTCACCTGCCCACCTTAGCACTGAAGATGGATTGTAAATGGAGGAGTTGTGGTTTCCCACAGAAAGTTCAGAGTACTGTAGAGATGATTTCCACCCATTACTCTGCTGTTTAGACTGGGCACATTGGACAATGGTGCAAAGAAAAGTGAGAGCCACTAACAAAGAGATTCATCCCTTTCCAGCCCTTCCCTGTCAATCTATGCCTTTATCACTCAGGCATTAGACACAAGCTTACCTTTTTAATTCTCTATTCCTGCAGCATGTCGGTATGATAGGGAAAATCCAAGAAAAATCATCTTACAAATGTACCCAAATGAAAAACCAAAAACCATAAAACTAGCTGTAGCAGGGGAGAGTAAGAAGGTGACGTTAAAATCCGTCATTGGGGCGGCAGCCTTGGAGGCCAGTGGCTGGCGGTGATGGTCCCCGTGCTGTTTGCTATGCCCCCCGCCGGGCGCGAGGGAGGCTTTGGGAAACTCGTCTTCACGCTCAGCACATCTGTCTGCCTGAGGGCCCTACATCCTGGGGAAGCAGCTTTTACAGGCCCTTCTTAACCTGCTCACGCACAGAAGCGTGGCTGCAATGCCAGGGAAGCAAGATGAGCTTGTTGCCTCTGGAGGAGCCCCGTCGTTGAGGCTTTGATCCCCTGTGAGGCAGCCTTGCTGGAGCATTTTATTTGACTGTTCCTTTGAAATTGAGATGCCGTCATGAGCAGGAGTCTCTCACGTGTAGGTGAGTGGGGGAGCAGATGGATCCCTCGGAGACGAAAGTTCATCTTTCATGTGATTGTCTTTAGCAATTAAGCAGGAAGGAAGCACCTGAGAAAACCGTGAGGGTAGAACGAGGCTGGGGGAGGAGCTTCAAGATGGCGGAAGGGTAAGACGCGGAGATCACCTTCCTCCTCACAAATACATCAGAAATACACCTACCTGTGGAACTGCTCCTACAGAACACCTACTGTACGCTGGCAGAAAACCTCAGACCTCACAAAAGGTAAGAAACTCCCCACGTACCTGGGTAGGGCAAAAGAAAAAAGAAAAAACAGAGACAAAGAATAGGGACGGGCCCTGCACCAGGGGGAGGGAGGAAAGGTTTCCACACACTAGAAGCCCCTTCGCGGACGGAGACTGCGGATGGCGGAGGGGGGAAGCTTCGGCGCCGCCGAGGGGGGAAGCTTCGGCGCCGCCGAGGAGAGCGCAGTAACAGGGTGCGGAGGGCAAAGCGGAGAGATTCCCGCATGGAGGATCGGTGCCGACCGGCATTCACCAGCCCGAGAGGCTCGTCTGCTCACCCGCCGGGGCGGGCGGGGCTGGGAGCTGAGGCTCGGGCTTCGGTTGTGGGAAGCCGGGAGAGGACTGGGGTTGGCGGCGTGAACACAGCCTGAAGGGGTTAGTGCGCCACGGCTAGGAGATATTTAGTTAGGGAAAACGAAGTCACTGCCTTCCATACCAGGGCAGGGCTTATCTGCTTCATCTGTTCCTAAATCAGCATGTTAATTCTTGGGGAGGATCATAAGAAACACTTGTAGACAAAAGTTTAAAAACATGTAACAAAGCAAGAGTAAAAATAAGATAAATCTGGGTGTGACTTTTCATTTACTGTTAGCAGAGTTAAGAGAATGATCACATTTAAGTATTGTGTGGACTAGAAATTTACCCTGGCATCATGCTTTGACATTTGTTTGGTCGTTTTAACATAGCTTACTTATGTAGAACAACTTTGGCAGTATATCTTCAGTCACAGATAGGAGTGTAGGTGGGGAGATCGTAGACGAGCAGTTACCTAAATTTAGTGTTTACATTTTTGATGTTTTTCACTTACTGGATTTTTAATATGTTGAATAGTTTATCTACTTGACCAATCGTTGCATTAAAAAGTTGCTCTTTTGGGTTTCATTGACTTGATGTTTGCGTGTAATCTAACGTTTTCATAAAGTGTTTATTTTGCATGACCTTAGCAAATGGTTTAACCAATTAAAAAAGAAGGCAGGGTGTTGTTGACATTGTATGTTGAAATGTTAACATTTTAGTACTTACAGTGTTTATTAGTCTGCAGTATTGTGCAATTAGTAATTATTTCAGGGGCGATACTTTGTTCCTTTTCAGGTGAGTAGTTGCAGCTTAATATCACTGTAGTGTATTCTTTATTCTGTTTGTAAAGTTAATACCACAGTATTAAGTGTACAGATAGATTTAGAAAACAATAAAAAAAATTTGCATGCTAAAAAAAAAAAAAAAAAAAAAAGTCTGGAGCTGACGAAGGGACAAGAGACTTTTTCCTGCCTCTTTGCTTCCTGGTGTGCGAGGAGAGGGGATTAAGCGCGCCGCTTAAAGGAGCTCCAGAGACGGGCGTGTAATTCTAAGGCCACTGCTGCCGCCACCAAGAGGCCTGTGTGCGAGCACAGCTCACTCTCCACACCGCCCCTCCCAGGAGCCTGTGCAGCCCGCCACTGCCAGGGTCCCGGGATCCAGGGACAACTTCCCCGGGAGAACACGCGGCGCGCCTCAGGCTGCTGCAACGTCACGCCGGCCTCTGCCGCCGCCGCAGGCTCACCCCTCATTCCGTACCCCTCCCTCCCCCCGGCCTGAGTGAGCCAGAGCCCCCGAATCAGCTGCTCCTTTAACCCTGTCCTGTCTGAGCAAAGAACAGATGCCTTCAGGCGACCTACACACAGAGGCAGGTCCACTTCCAAAGCTGAATCCCAGGAGCTGTGCGAACAAAGAAGAGAAAGGGAAATCTCTCCCAGCAGCCTCAGGAGCAGTGGATTAAAGCTCCACAGTCAACCTGATGTACCTGCACCTGTGGAATACCTGAATAGACAACGATTCATCCCAAATTGAGGAGGTGGACTTTGGGAGCATCTGTAGACGTGGGGTTTCCTTTCTGCATCTAATTAGTTTCTAGTTATATGTTTATCTGAGTTTAGTATTTAGAGTTTATTATCATTGGTAGATTTGTTTATTGACTTGGTTGCTGTCTTCCTTTTTAAAATATATATATATTTCCTTTTTCTCTTTTTGTGAGTGTGTATATGTATACTTCTTTGTGTGATTTTGTCTGTATAGGTTTGATTTTACCATTTGTCCTAGGTTCTGTCTGTCCTTTTTTTTTTAAATTATTGTTTTTAGCACTTTTTATCATTGGTGGATTTGTTTATTGGTTTGGGTGCTCTCTTTCTTTTACTACATTTTTTTATTTTAATAACTATCTATTTTATTTTATTCTATTTTATTTTTTCTTTATTTTTTTCTCTCTTTTCTTCTGAGCTGTGTGGCTGACAAAGTCTTGGTGCTCCATCTGGGTGTCAGGCCTGAGCCTCTAAGGTGGGAGACCTGAGTTCAGGACATTGGTCCACCAGAGGCCTCCCAGCTCCACGTAATATCAATCTGCGAGAGCTTTCCCAGAGATCTCCATCTCAACACTGGGACCCAGCTCCACTCAGTGAAGAGCAGGCTCCAGTGCTGGACACCTTATGCCAAACAACTAGAAAGACAGGAACACAACCCTACCCATTAGCAGAGAGGCTGCCTAAAATCATAACAAGGTCACAGACACACGAAAACACACCACTGGACGCAGTCCTGCACACCAGAAAGACAAGGTACAGCCTCAACCACCAGAACACAGGCACCAGTCCCCTCCACCAGGAAGCCTACACAACCCACTGAACCAACCTTACCCACGGGGGGCAGACACCAAAAACAATGGGAACTACGAGCCTGCAGCCTGTGGAAAGGAGACCCCAAACACAGTAAGTTAAGCAAAATGAGAAGACAGAGAAACACACAGCAGATGAAGGAGCAAGGTAAAAACCCACCAGACCAAACAAATGAAGAGGAAATAGGCAGTCGACCTGAAAAAGAATTCTGAGTAATGATAGTAAAGATGATCCAAAATCTTGGAAATAGAATGCAGAAAATACAAGAAAGGTTTAGCAAAAACCTAGAAGAACTAAAGAGCAAACAAACAATGATAAACAACACAATAAATGAAATAAAAAATTCTCTAGAAGGAATCAGTAGCAGAATAACTGAGGCAGAAGAATGGATAAGTGACCTGGATAATAAAATAGTGGAAATAATTATAGCAGAGCAGAATAAAGAAAAAAGAATTAAAAGAATTGAGGACAGTCTCAGAGACATCTGGGACTACATTAAACACACCAATATTTGAATTATAGCAGTCCCAGAAGAAGAGAAAAAGAAAGGGTCTGAGAAAATATTTGAAGAGATTATATTTGAAAACTTCCCTAATATGGGAAAGGAAATAGTCAAGTCCAGGAAGTGCAGAGAGTCACAAACAGGATAAATCCAAGTAGAAACACACCAAGACACATATTAATCAAACTATCAAAAATTAAATACAAAGAAAAAATATTAAGGGAAAAGCAACAAATAGCATACAAAGGAATCCCCATAAGATTAACAGCTGAACTTTCAGCAGAAACACTGTAAGCCAGAAGGGTGGGGCAGGACATATTTAAAGTGATGAAAGGGGAAAATCTACAACCAAGATTACTCTACCTAGCAAGGATATCATTCAGATTTGATGGAGAAATTAAAACCTTTACAGACAAGCAAAAGCTAAGAGAATACAGCATCACCAAACCAGCTTTACAACAAATGCTAAAGGAAGTTCTCTAGGCAGGAAACACAAGAGAAGGAACAGACCTACATAACAAACCCAAAACAATTAAGAAAATGGTAATAGGAACATATAGATTGAAAATTAAATGTAAATGGAGTAAATGCTCCAACCAAAAGACATAGACTGGCTGAATTGATACAAAAACAAGATCAGTATATATGCTGTCTACAAGAGACCCACTTCAGACCTAGGGACACATACAGACTGAAATTGAGGGGATGGAAAAAGATGTTCCATGCAAATGAAAATCAAAAGAAAGCTGGAGTAGCAACTCTCATATCAGAAAAAATAGACTTTAAAATAAAGACTATTACAAGAGACAAAGAAGGACACTACATAATGATCAAGGGATCAATCCAAGAAGAAGATATAACAATTGCAAATATTTATGCACCCAACATAGGAGCACCTCAATACATAAGGCAAATGCTAACTTCTATAACAGGAGAAATTGAGAGTAACACAATAATAGAAGGGGACTTTAACACACCACTTTCACCAATGGACAGATCATCCAAAATGAAAATAAATAAGGAAACACAAGCTTTAAATGATACATTAAACAAGATGAACTTAACTGATATTTATAGGACATTCCATCCAAAAACAACAGAATACACTTTCTTCTTAAGTGCTCATGGAGCATTTTCCAGGATAGATCATACCAAGGGTCACAAATCAAGCCTTGGTAAATTTAAGAAAATTGAAATTGTATCAAGTATCTTTTCTGGGCTTCCCTGGTGGCACAGTGGTTGAGAGTCCGCCTGCCGATGCAGGGGACGCGGGTTCGTGCCCCGGTCCGGGAAGATCCCACATGCCGCAGAGCGGCTTGGTCCGTGAGCCACGGCCTCTGAGCCTGCGCGTCCGGAGCCTGTGCTCCGCAACGGGAGGTGCCACAGCAGTGAGAGGCCCGCCTACCACCAAAAAATAAAAAAAAAAAAAAGTATCTTTTCTGACCACAACTCTATGAGACTAGACATAAATTACAGGAAGAAATCTGTAAAAAATCCAAACACATGGAGACTAAACAATACACTACTAAATAACCAAGAGATTATTGAAGAAATCAAAGAGGAAATTAAAAAATACCTAGAAACAAATGACAATGAAAACACCATGACAAAAAACCTATGGGATGCAGCAAAAGCAGTTCTAAGAAGGAAGTTTATAGCAGTACAGTCCTACCTCAAGAAATAAGAAAAATCTCAAAAAAACCACCTAACCTTACACCTAAAGCAATTAGAGAAAGGAGAACAAAAAACCTCCTAAAGTTAGTAGAAGGAAAGAAATCATAAAGATCAGATCAGAAATAAATGAAAAATAAATGAAGAAAACAATAGCAAAGATCAAAACTAAAAGCTGGTTCTTTGAGAAGATGATGAACAAAATTGATAAACCATTAGGGAGACTCATCAAGATAAAAAAGGAGAAGACTCAAATCAATAGAATTAGAAATGAAAAAGGAGAAGTAACAACTGACACTGCAGAAATACAAAGGATCATGAGGGATTATTACAGGCAACTCTATGCCAATAAAATGTACAGCCTGGAAGAAATGGACAAATTCTTAGAAATGCACAACTTTCTGAGACTGAACCAAGAAGAAATAGAAAAAATAAACAGACTAATCACAAGCACTGAAATTGAAACTGTGATTTTAAATCTTCCAACAAACAAAAGCCCAGGACCAGATGGCTTCACAGACGAATTCTATCAAACATTTAGAGAAGAGCTAACACCTATCCTTCTCAGACTCTTCCAAAATGTAGCAGAGCACTCCCAAAATATAGCACTCCCAAACTCATTCTACAAAGCCACCATCACCCTGATACCAAAATCAGGCAAAGATGTCACAACAAAAGAAAACTACAGGCCAATATCTCTGATGAACATAGATGCAAAAATCCTCAACAAAATATTAGCAAACAGAATCCAACAGCACATTAAAAGTGTCATACACCATGATCAAGTGGGGTTCATCCCAGGAATGCAAGGATTCTTCAACATATGCAAATCAATCAATGTGATATGCCATATTAACAAATTGAAGGATAAAAACCATATGATCATTTCAATGGATGCAGAAAAAGCTTTCAACAATATTTAACACCAATTTATGATAAAAGCCCTCCAGAAAGTAGGCATAGTGAGAACTTACTCAACATAAGGGCCATATATGACAAACCCAGAGGCAACATCATTCTCAATGGTGAAAAACCTAAACCATTTCCACTAAGATCAGGAACAAGGCAAGGTTTTCCACTCTCACTACTATTATTCAACATAGTTTTGGAAGTTTTAGCCACAACAATCAGAGAAGAAAAAGAAATAAAAGGAATCCAAATCGGAAAAGAGGAGGTAAAGCTGTCACTGTATGCAGATGATGTGATACTATACATAGAGAATGCTAAAGACGCTACCAGAAAACTACTAGAGCTAATCAACGAATATGGTAAAGTAGCAGGATACAAAATTAATGCACAGAAATCTCTTGCATTCCTATACACTAATGATGAAAAATCTGAGAGTGAAATTAAGAAAACACTCCCATTTACCACTGCAACAAAAAGAATAAAATATCTAGGAATAAACCTACGTAAGGAGACAAAAGACCTGTATGCAGAAAATTATAAGGCATGTATGACAGAAATTAAGATGATACAAATAGATGGAGATATATACCATGTTCTTGGATTGGAAGAATCAACATTGTGAAAATGACTCTACTACACAAAGCAATCTACAGATTCAATGCAATCCCTATCAAACTACCACTGGCATTTTTCACAGAATTAGAACAAAAAATTTCACAATTTGTGTGGAAACACAAAAGACCCCAAATAGCCAAAGCAATCTTGAGAAAGCAAAACGGAGCTGGAGGAATCAGTCTCCCTGACTTCAGACTATACTACAAAGCTACAGTAATCCAGACAGTATGTTACTGGCACAAAAAAAGAAATATAGATCCATGGGACAGGATAGAAAGCCCAGAGATAAACTCACACACATATGGTCACCTTATCTTTGATAAAGGAGGCAAGAATATACAATGGAGAAAAGACAGCCTCTTCAGTAAGTGGTGCTGGGAAAACTGGACAGCTACATGTAAAAGAATGAAATTTGAACACTCCCTAATACCATACACAAAAATAAACTTAAAATGGATTAAAGATCTAAATGTAAGGCCAGACACTATAAAACTCTTAGAGGAAAACATAGGCAGAATACTGTATGACATAAATCACAGCAAGATCCTTTTTGACCCAGCTCCTAGAGAAATGGAAATAAAAACAAAAATAAAGAAATGGGGCCTAATGAAACTTAAGAGCTTTGCACAGCAAAGGAAACCATAAACAAGACAAAAAGACAACCCTCAGCATGGGAGAAAATATTTGCAAATGAAGCAACTGACAAAGGATTAATCTCCAAAATATACAAGCAGCTCATGCAGCTCATGCCGTTCAATATCAAAAACACAAGCAACCCAATCCAAAAATGGGCAGAAGAACTAAGTAGACACTTCTCCAAAGAAGATATACAGATTGCCGACAAACACATGAAAGGATGCTCAACATCACTAATCATTAGAGAAATGCAAATCAAAAGTACAATGAGGTATCACCTCACACCAGTCAGAATGGCCAACCTCAAAGAATGTACAAACAAGAAATGCTGGAGAGGGTGTGGAGAAAAGGGAACCCTCTTGCACTGTCAGTGGGAATGTAAATTGATACAGCCACTATGGAGAACAGTATGGAGGTTCCTTAAAAAACTAACAATGGAACTACCATACGACCCAGCAATCCCACTACTGGGCATATACCCCGAGAAAACCATAATTCAAAAAGAGTCAGGTACCACAATGTTCGCTACAGCTCGTTTTACAATAGCCAGGACATGGAAGCAGCCTAAGTGTCCATCGACAGATGAATGGATAAAGATGTGGCACATATATACAGTGGAATATTACTCAGCCATAAAAAGAAACAAAACTGAGTTATTTGTGGTGAGGTGGATGGACCTAGAGACTGTCATACAGAGTGAAGTAAGTCAGAAAGAGAAAAACAAATACCGTATGCTAACACATATATATGGAATCTAAAAAAAAAAAAGGTTCTGAAGAACCTAGTGGAAGGACAGGAATAAAGATGCAGATGTAGAGAATGGACTTGAGGACACGGGGAGGGGGAAGGGTAAGCTGGGACGAAGTGAGAGAGTGGCATGGACATATATACACTACCACATGTAAAAAGGATAGATGTTGGGAAATAGCTGCATGGCACAGGGAGATCAGCTTGGTGCTTTGCGACCACCTAGGGTGTGGCTTAGGGAGGGTGGGAGGGAGATGCAAGACGGAGGGGATATGGGGATATATGTATATGTATAGCTGATTCACTTTGTTATACAGCAGAAGCTAACACACCATTGTAAAGCAATTATACTCCAATAAAGATGTTAGAAAAAAAAAAAAAGAACGAGGCTGAACTTTCTCTCTCCTGCACCCCATATGCAGGTTGGAGGACAAGCTGGGTGCCTGGGGCTGCTTTGCCTGCTGATTTGTCCTAAGCTGTGTGAGGACAGGAGGACACGGCCAGCCTGGGGACTCTGTGGACTGCAGGGAAGAGCACAGACCTAATGAATAGACAGCCAATGTTGACTTGCTCTATGACCTTAAATAAAACCTGTATCCTCTCAGGTTTTATTTATTATATTAAATTATAATATATATATTTGAGATTTGACTAAGTGATTGCTAAAGTGCCTACTGGCTCTGAAATCTTATGAGTGTTTCAGCTGAATCTCAACTTTCTCTTTATCATTATCATCACTGTCATGTCCTGGGCACTGTACTCAACCTTTACAGCCATGATCCCATTTTATCCTCACTTCAGGCTTACCAAGTCTATATTACTGCCGTCACCTCACAGAGGAGGATACTGTCTTCCAGAAAAGTGACATGACTTGTTCTAGGTGACTTAACCATGAAGAGGCAGAACCAGGAAATAGAGCCAAGATTGCTTTGATTCCAAAGTCCATGGTGCCTACCTAGAGGAAGACAATATCTCTGCCAATGATGCATTAATTTATGACATTTTAAAATTCATGCATTAATTTATGACAGTCCTTTAGCCAAATCTATCTGAAATCAAATAGAGATCATTATATTTTTGAACCAGGGATGATTGGCTCCCTTTACAATGCTTATTAAAAGTGATACCGAGCAGGACCCCGTGGGGCTCCTGGGCACAAAAGCTTTCCTGTGCCCCCCATTTCTTGATTACAGGAAATAGGCTTCCTTCAGCCTCCATGACCCTCCCTGAGTTCCAGTGGGCAGGTTCAAACAGTTGCTAATTAGGCGGGGGAGGGGATGTGGAGACCAGGGAGGAACAGTCAAAAAAAACAACAGGGCAGCCTTGGGGCAGGATCCAGGTTCCCCCTCATGGGATACACATAACAATATCTTTGAGCTGTTTTGTAGATACTGAAACCCTAACCAGGTGGGAGAAGTTAACTGACTGCTTCCCACCAGCATGTAGACCCCAGACTGGCTGAAACCAGAAGGTTGATGATGCTGACACCCGATTACCTCACCACCAACCAATCAGAACAATGTCCATGAGCTGACCACGCCCTGCTCCTTGAACACTCTAAGATGCCTCACTACCCCCTCCAGGTCAGGACACACAGTTTTGAGGGCACTAGCCCGCTGTGGCCCCCTTTGCCTGGCAAAGCAATAAAGCTATTCTTTTCTACTTCTCCCAAGACTGTGTCTCTGAGATTTAATTCGGTGTTGGGGTACAGAGGCCGGATTCAGCTTCATTAGCGTATCTTAAAGATGAGAATAAAGATACTATTTGTACTGTAATATGATAAGTTAACTTAGCTGAAGAAATGTGTGGACACTAGCTGACACACTGTTGGTATGAAACAATTTACAGTTCTTTTCTCCCTTGATTAAACGAGGTTAAGACCGTAAGAAAGAAGCCATCACTTTGATATTGCTTCGCTGAGCAATGTCAATTGGGTTTCTAATAATCTTTTATTAGGGTTTGTGAATGAAAAGCTGAAGCCAAGGAACAAGTTCAGTCTGAAATCACATATGGCCTAGGCGTGGCTCTGAAATCAATGGCAAAGAATCTTCTAAGAGATTTTATATCTATTCACTGAAAGCCCGAAGGGCACAAACTAGACTGTGTGGGAGGAAACCAGAGATGTCAGCTCCATAACAGAAACAACCTTCTAACAATTTAAGCTGCTCAAAGAATGAACAAAGGGCTTCAGAAGACAGTGTGTCTTCTGTCATCCTAAGTCTTTAGATGGCACGGGGAGAAGAAGGTGCTTTGTCAGGTGAGGTTGCACCTGAAGACCTTTATAAACTCTCTCAGTGCTAAGACTCTGTGCCTCAGAGACGCTATGAATCTGCTAAGATTTAATGGCTGTTGTGGAGGAACCAAACACCTCAGGCTGCATTTTAAATTCATTTACTCATTCATTTAAGGATTTTGTTTTTTTTTTAAGTCCATCTGTGAACCAAACCCTGGTCTAAGCATCAGGGATATAAGATGAGTAAGATTTCTTCCCTTCAGTGAGCTAAAGTATAAAAAGGAAGAGACACATGTAAAATAGAAAATGTAATAATGTTTCACTGATGCTGTATCAGAAGACAGTATAAGGTATAGTGAAATATAAAAATGGAGGTAATCAGTGCTTCCTGTTTTGGGTTTAATAACTTATTTTCTTTGTTAGTTTGGCCTCATCTTTGATTTTGAACATTCTGATTCAGGCTTTAGCTTTTTCTGTACCAGTTCTCCATATTGGCTCTGTAAATTGCAGTCAAAGGGAAAAGACACTCCAACACCACTTCAAAGAGAAATTGACTTCCTGCTGGTAAGTCTACCTGGAGATACAGCTTGAGATTTAGCAGTGCAGGTTGTGGCTGGAATGATGAGAAAGGGTGAGTTTAGCCTGGGATAGGAGGTAAATGGAGAAAACAGAATCAAACAATAGTAAACAATAGTAGGAGCTCACTGGTCCGTATATACTTTTGGGTTGTTTAGTTTCCACCAATAGAATCAAAGCATCTACTGACTGTGGAATGACACAGCTTTGTGGATGCAAAGCACAATTCTTAAATCACTACTTAAACTGACATAACACATTAGAAAAAATCTAGAATGAGCTACCATCACACAAGCTGAGATTGTTGCTGTCACGACCACCTTCTGATGATTGCTTAGAAGAGGCTTTCAGAGAAGCTCCACTTCTCCACTCCATCAATTTGGGGGAAACATATCTTTTTTTTTTTTTTTTAATATTTTGAGAACATGCAGAGAGAGGGAATTATTCTTGTTTGTCCAGCATCCATTGCCCACAGGGTGGGATCAAAGCCAATAGCTTAGTTACAGAAAACTGCAAAGTCTGCACAAATTTCTTTTCATTCTCACCCGCGTACCCCAGGTCAGGTCCACACTGATGATCTCACTGTCCTTTGGACATGACAGTTGCTTTCATTAATCTAAGACTTGCACGTGCTTTCTCTTCTACCTAGAATACCCTTCCTAACATTGTCACCTAGCTCGTTGGCGAACGTTCAAAGAAGTTTCACTTTTTAATCTTTCCTCATTCTTCTATGCACAGTTTTTAATACTCTGCCCCTTTTTGTGTTTTGGCCTTTGCCGTATTATATTGAAATATATATTTGCATCATTTATGACTTTCCCCTTTTTTATTAATTTATTTATTTTTGCTGTGTTGGGTCTTCGTTTTTTTTTTTTTTTCTATGCGAGGGCTTTCTCTAGTTGTGGCAAGCGGGGGCCACTCTTCATTGCGGTGCGCGGGCCTCTCACTATTGCGGCCTCTCGTTGTGGAGCACAGGCTCCAGATGCGCAGGCTCAGTACTTGTGGCTCACGGGCCTAGTTGCTCCGCAGCATGCGGATCCTCCCAGACCAGGGCTCGAACCCGTGTCCCCTGCATTGGCAGGCAGATTCTCAACCACTGCGCCACCAGGGAAGCCCCGACTTTCCCTTTTTATTGTAATCTTCTGGAAGGCTAGGACTGAAACATTCATTTCTAAATTTCTATAATCTATTACAGTGCTTGAGAATAGATGTTCAATAGATACTTGATAAATGAATTAGAAAAATTTAGATATAAATCTGTGAAGTAGGTGAAATTGTCCCTATGATCTCAAAACACCTATTTATTTCCTGTCATAAAAAGCACCATATAATTGTAGAAGGAATAGTGGCCTGAGTCAAGATACTTGAACTTGTTGCCATCTCTGCTGGCTACTTGTTGAGCAAGCTTTAGAAAATCAGTGAACTTGAAAAAGACCTTGGTTTCTTTGTAAAGTCAGAGTGTTGAAGGAGATAATCTTGAAAGTTTCTACCAACTCAAAACTTCTGTGATTATTAAAAGTGGTCAATGGCCCAATGTTAAATCAATGTTATTAAATGTTATTATATAATAATGGGTATAGTGGATATGGAGATATAAGCCTTAAGTTTGCATTCTGAATCTGCAACCAAATGGTCATGTGACACTGGATAAATCACTTAATATCTGTTTCGAATTAGTCGTCTGAAAAATGGGAATAAAATGGTGAGTTTAGTTTGGGACTGTTATAAGCATGCAATAAGATAATTCATTTGAAAATACTTTTCAAATGTGGTTATTAATTGTGCACCCACCCCATATTTAGTTATTAATTATACCACGGCAGCTAAGACCAAGCCACCTTCATCTCTCAGCAGCAATAGTCTTCTGACCATCCATCCTGTTCCCAGAACAGAAATTTTAGAACTCTGATCACATGATTCCCTTGAATCAAATGCTCCAATGGTTTCCAGTTAAAATTCAGAATAAAATCCCAACTCCTTGTATGGCCTATAGAAACGTATATGTCCTGACTTCTGCCTCCTTCTTCAATGAAGATGATGCCTGTTCTCCAGCTGCCATGCCTGTTCTCCAGGTCCACCGACCGGCTGGTCCCCTAATAGATTAGCTCATCCTGTCTCGTGCCTTCCTGCTTGCTCTTCCCTTAGATCTTCCCATGGCTGTGTTCCATGCATCATTCTGGTCTCTGCTCAAACATCCGAGAGATAGTTCCTGCCTACAGCACACCTCTCTTCACCTTCAGGAACTCTGTGTATCTTTACCCCCAAGAATTACAAAGGCTTAGTGACCTGCCCAAAATTATTCAGAATTTAGAAATTAGAACCCAGAAGTCCCGTGTTTGTTTGTTTGTTTTTTAAGATCACATTCAGATAGAGTGACCCTATTCTATTTCTTTAATATAAGAGAGACCCACTTCTGGGTGTACCGAGTGAAAATGTTCTAATCTAGCTGCTACTAGGGTCAACCAGTCACTCTTAGACATGGGTGGTGGAGCTTCAGACTTCATCCTATTTTTCATATTCTGAACAGCATGGGACATAGACTAGATGACTAACACAAGCATAAAAGGAATATGACAGTTGGGGCTGCATTTTCCAAAAGGCATACTGAACAAAATACAACCGTTGACTCTGTGGTCACCAGATTATACCAGCAAGCACAATTTTGTGTTAGAAATTTGCAGAGAAGAATGGGAGGGAAAATAACTGACAGACACATTTCACTGATGATAATCTAGCTGCAGATTGGTAAATAGATATGAACTAATTGCTTTTAAATGGTTATGGGACACGCTTTAGAAGGGCTACTCTGGGCTGAAATCAGAATCCACTCTTCCAGTCTTTTATTGTAGCAATTAGAGATAAGAGAGAGTAAAAGTACTTTTAAGTTAATGGGTGACTAGAAGGTAAGTAGGAGCAAATTCCAGTAATTTGGATACGTTATCGGTCCCAGTTTCATGGGTGCAGTTGAAAAGTCCTAGCTGGTATTCAAACAGACTTTAAAAATATTTCCTGTGTTTGTTATTATGAAGGTAATCAGTATAAAATTTAGAAAAAAACAACTAAGCAAAAAAGAGTGAAATAAAAATCACCACCAGAGGTCACCATTGCAAACATTTTTTTTCCCCCATGGTTTAAACTCAAGGACTCCACTGCACATGGGATCTCAGCTCTAGCTGCAGAGTGAGATAGATGCCCTGACAAAAGCAATCTTCTATCTTCTTTCTGAAGCATTCGAAGTCTGTCAAGGCTCACTCAGTATACCTTTGAAATTAGGAAACTATGGGCACTGTCCATCGTGTAGATGAAGGGGTGAAAATATAGGTCATGGGATATAAAAATGCAAAACAGTTCAATGAATGTCAAGTGAATAGAAGCCAAAACTTTTCCCTTTCACAGGACTGGTGGTCCTGTCACAGGCAAGTTTCCTTTTTAAGAGTCTTTTGGGTTATATTTCAATGAGGAATATGTCAAAAAGTAGCCATAAAGATAAAGGGTATTTTCTTTATGTATTGCAAAATAAAGAAAATATCTGTATCTTTAGAGTCATAGCTGTATATGCTTTACAAATATTCTAATAGCCACATTCCCCTAATTGTTGAATATCCTTTCTGGTGAAGCAGAGTCAGTTCACTTTGGGTTTTTTAACTCTTGCTCATTACTGTGATGGCACCCTGTGGGTTAGAAGGATATGCAACCTTTCAAAGTTGCCCTTTAAAAGAGTGAGTTTTATACAAGCAAAAGGAAAAAAGAGTGGGTTTTGAAACTGCCGGTCTCAAGTTTTTTAGGCATTGAAGTTTGTGGTGGTTTTGTTGAAGTGAATGGAGCTCTCTTAACATTCTTTGGTTGACTTTACCTTGATGCCTCATGATCAAAGGTGGGCATTTGTAGCCTGTTTAGAAGGGAAACTTTGCAGAATGTCTAGTAGTTTGGTGTTTGAGTCTATTGACCCTCATCCATGAGATGATCGTCATCACCCACAGCAGCTACAGCAGGTACCAACCCCCCATTGGCCTCTCACCATGGTAGAAAATGACATGAGGACCACAGGATGCTGACATGGCATTTCTAATGACCTTGATAGCATTGTAGTGACTTTATTATATCTACAGAACACAAAGCAATGTTATCACACTGAGGTTCACTGTAATCTTTTTCTAAATTAACTAAATCTACAAACATGTCATTACTTTTTGTCAATAAATCTTGAATATTTTATAATCCAGGAAAGTTCATGAATGAAACACTGGGGCTTTAACCTTAGGCTGTGCATAGTATGTGCTATTTTCAAGTTGCTCCTCAAGTGCTCTCAAAACTGGTCTTGAGGTTTGAGTATATTAAACTAGGCTTATTTTCAACAGTCCAAGCTTTAATTTCCTCTTGAAAGTCTCTTAAATGGCAAGAAAATTTTAGCTGAATCCAAATTTACACTTTTAACAAATATATTACTCTCTATAAATGTGAATGCCAGTGGTTAAGAAACTAAATAAATAAATAAAACTGAAAAATAAGAAGTAATTATTCTTTCTTTTCCCAAAGGATTGAAAGACTACTAAGCAATTCAGTGAGTAAACACTTAATGAATACCTACTTGAAAAGATCACTTTAGAAGTTGTTGGAAAAAACAATAATAAATAATATAGAGTTATTGTCAGTAAGACAGCCATTTAAAGTAATCATACATATATTTATACATCATAACTATACATTTTTCATTTGTAAACCATGTGCTGGGTACCTAAAAGGTTTTGGACATGGAGAAGAATGCCAAGGAATCAAAACTAACAATAATGATAATGCTAGTAATAATAGCAACTACCATTTAGTGGGAGCCTTTTATGTGCCAGCACGTATCAAGCTTTCTCTGTCTTGCATTATCCCCATTTTGAAGTTACAGGACAGAGAATTAGACAAAATTAAGTCCCTTATGCAGTTGTTGAGTTCTATTTACAGAGCAGGAAGCTAAACTCCGATCTGTTCAGCTCCAAAGGTATTCCACTTTATAATACGGCTTCCCATACAAAGACGTAGAAGACAGCTCTGCTTTCCTTCAGAGATCACAGGTCATCAAGGGGATGTAGATATATAAAGAGTTAATAATAGTTACCTAGTCTAGGTAAGAAATAATTAGGGACTCAACTAAAACAGTCACGTGCAGTAGAAACGGAACAGGCCGGAGGAATGGTCAGTGGGTTAAATCCAGAGAAACCAATGAGAATATCTCTGTGGGAGCGTGTGCCCCACGGTTGTGGTTTGAGTGACAAGTTCGGGAACACTGGAAATGGAGGCAAGTTTAAAGGCAGGTAGGTGTAATGAATTCCGTTTTAAACATGCTGAGTTTCAGGTGTCATGATACATTATGGTACATATAGATTAGTAAGTCCAATAATGATCAGAAATCCATGGATGCCTGCAAAAGAGAAAAATATTTGTGGCACTATTAGCAATATAGGGGTGACTTAGTCACTGGCTTCAGAATGAATGAATACTAAGAATAATAGATGTAATTAGTAGTCCTCAACGTTTAGAGGAGAGGGGAAGGATGGCAAATAATGGAGCCAAATGAGGAGGATCCAACCTGGGGGGGGGGGCGAGGAAGCTCAGTACAAAAGACTACTTATTTAGCTATTCTTAAAATGCTTATATTCTCTTGGCGAGTGGCTACGTGAAGATGGGGAAGGTGTAGTTTGTGTACGCGAGGAGCGTATGGTATATCAGTGGGGGAGAAGTGATTTCAAAATGTGGAGATCCAAAGCATCTAATCCTAGAGGAAGGTGAAGTAGAAGATGTACTGGAAGTTATATTCAATTTGGCCATTACATAATTCACTGCTCTAGAGAGAGAAGCTTCTAGAGAGAGTACGGTGGTGAGGGCAGTAGGCAGAGAAGTAAATGTGGAGTGATTCACATAGTTTATACCACTTTATCAAGGAATTTATCTGTGAAAGAAAGGCAAATGGTGAGGTGATAAAGAATGTGGGAGGCATAACTGAGAGTGATTACTTATTTTTAAGATGAAATTTAGCAAGCTTGGATTTCAGGGAAAGTAAGGAATAAAGGAGAAGCTGAAGAAGCAGAATAGACAGGAAATACTGATGGATCAAGTCTTGGAAAGGAGTGAGATTTAAATCATAAACCTGAGACAGACCAAGAAGAACCTCTGTCTAAAACAGAGGACTTGAGCAATTAGGCCCATAGTGTAGATAGTTTTTCTCTGTTTAGTCAGAGGCAGGTTGATTTGCAGGGGCTGGTGGAGGCTTATAGGAGCTCTGAGGGTTTGAAAGAGCCATTGTGGGGAAAGATCAAAGACAGGAAGGGGCTTGTTGAGGAGTTTTGAGGGCCCAGTTGAACTTGAGATAACTAACTTGAAATGACATCAGTCTATACTATTGTGAGGCTTTCCTTCTAACATTGCCTAAAAAACCCAGTTAAAGAGTGAATAGTCAAATTCTTTGACGATTGGTGCAGATGACTGGTGAGGTGTGTCTCGCAGGACCCGGTGTAGAGGAAGCTGAAGTTGCTAGCAGGAAAAGTGTTGATATGATAAACCTTGGGGTCTAGCATATTGGGAGATAATTCTCCATGATCTGGCATTCCTGCACATCTTCTGAGCAAAGGAGGTTGACAGTTTTGCTCAAGGATGTTTGCCTAGGGACTTCCCTGGTGGCCCAGTGGTTAGGACTCCATGCTTCCACTGCAGGGGACATGGGTTTGATCCCTGGTCAGGGAATGGAGATCCCACATGCCAGCTGGCATGGCCAAAAAAAAAAAAAAAAAAAAGATGTTTGCCTATTAGACAGCTTTGGGGTAGATAGAGACAGTGGTTTCCCCCTGCGGCACTGAGTGCTTTCTCTCCCTGGGGGTCTCCTTCCCCTCACTAGAGGTGTTCTAGGGAATAAAGGTGACCTCTCTTTGGAGAGCAGGAGTGGCCGGTGTGCCAGTGGGCCCTGTATAAGATCAGGATGTCCTTATCCAGGAGCTCCTCAGCCGTGACGCACGCCTATTATGTGTACAGCACCCTCCTGGGGCTGTCTCGGCACTGCCCCCGTGGAACTTGGGGGATGAGGGGAATCAATGTAAACATGAAACCCAGGCCTGCTGTGCCAGGGGTTAAAAGCTGTCTAAGTTCATCGGGACTCATTGTATCCTTGCTGGCTGCATTTATGAAGTGTGGTGGCCACCTGCCAGCCGCTGTTGCTACGGCTTAGGGATTGTTGGATGGCTTGGCTTGACAAAGTGAAGGAGGAGGAGGGCAGGCCAGTTCTGGGGTGGGCTTGGAAATGGAAAGGGGGCCTTGCTGGGTGTGAAGGGCATGTGTGAGTGCAAGGTAGGAAACAATAAGTGCCTAGAAGTTGTTAAAAGCAGATAGTACGTTATGGGAGGGTTTTGTGGAGGGGGTGATACTTAGACTCAGTCTTAAGGGATTTAAATGATTTGCAGATGCACAATGATTTAAAATGGTGGGAGCTACTTTCAGGGCGAGTGAGAGAGTAGAAGCTGAAGTAGAAACTGGAGCTTAAGAGACCAGGCTGGATGGGGAACAGCACGGGGCGCGGTGGGTGGGGAGGAGGTGAGCTGCCCAGTTTAACTGCTATGAGCCCAGTAAAGTGATGCTAGAAATGGCTCATTGAGGCCACCATCCGCGAAGCAGACGAGGTTATGGGCACTGTGCATTAATCATAGGTTAAAAACATTAAATTGAACTTTAGCATGTGAACCGTTGGGAAAAAGCTAGGAGCCTGTTAAAGGGAAATGAGAGAATATGGCACTTACTTCTGTGAAGTTTTTGATTGTATTAAATGTGCATTTTGAGATCCACTAGCTACTTAGGTTAATGGCATCCTAACACTTAAACAACAATGTTAAAGAGATTTACTGTAAAGACCAATCTATAAAATGGAGAGCTGCATCTGAGTTGGGCCTCATTAAGAAAAATAAACCCCAGGTAAAAGTAGCTATTTAGGAGTTGGGATCTTTGTAGGACAGAGATATATCCATAGGAGGAGTTTACAAAGAACTTTGAATGACTTAAAGGGTTGCTTTAATAAAAGAAAAAGTTTCTGGTGCTACTTTTTGGTTTAGCATCTGCCCCATTTTTTCTTTTTACTTGTTTATTTATTTATTTACTTACTTATTCATTTAACAAGAATATTGCCCTTCCTTTAAACTGCTGATGTTTTGTCTACTTTTCGTAATTAGAGAAGTCAACTAAATGGTTTGAGAATTTTCTGATTGCTTATTGATTTCTTATTGTTTGTATGAATATTAAATGTAACATTTTAATCTTAACTAGGATGCATATTTTCCTGAAAGGTGCTTTTTAAAAAAAAATGGACTTTGGGTTTATTACATTTACTGTAGGATAATTCTTCCCTTCATTTTATTCATCTTCTGGAAATGTCATTAGCAGAGAAAACTAAAAAGGCAAATGAAGATGTCTAGGGAGGTGAGTTGCCCTTGCTTTTCCTCTGGATAAATTATACAACAAGGTTACTCTCCCAATTAGATAATATCTTGGGAGATAACCAGTCACTTTCTAAACACAAGCACATCTGAATTTTAAAATGTTAGCTTAATAAAAAGTGATGCATTTTGAATCTCTGGGCTAAGTATATAAAGTGTAGTTGGCTAACCTGGGTGTGGAAAATACTATAATGTAGGTCAAGAGACTTGCAATCATAACTACAAAGATACATACATACATGCTTACGTGTGTAAAAATTTGCTTTAACTTAAAAAAAAAATTTATTTATTTATTTTTGGCTGTGTTGGGTCCTCGTTGCTGTGTGTGGACTTTTCTCTAGTTGGAGCGAGCGGGGGCTACTCTTCCTGTGGTGCGCGGGCTTCTCATTGCGGTGGCTTCTCTTGTTGTGGAACACAGGCTCTAGGTGCACGGGCTTCAGTAGTTGTGGCTTGCGGGCTCTAGAGCGCAGGCTCAGTAGTTGTGGTGCACGGGCTTAGTTAGTTGCTCCGCGGCATGTGGGATCTTCCTGGACCAGGGCTCGAACCAGAGTCCCCTGCATTGGCAGACGGATTCTTAACCATTGTGCCACCAGGGAAGTCCCTGCTTTAACTTTTAAAATATTTTTATTTGTTTTATTGTTGAGTCATTGTTTGTTTATTTCCTTCCATGTTCCTCCATTAGTTTTTGACTATAATGACTCCATTAATATTAATATTTTTTTAGGGGAAGGGATTTAGAGAGAGAATCTTACGAGTTTGGTCATTCTTAGGTTAGATTGGAGAAGATGTGCTTTTCTAGGACTGGAAATTTCTAAATTTTTAACCTCTGATCTCTCCCAATGGATATCCACTTTTTGTTGGTATCTAATGAAATAAACACAAATTTTAAAATATTCAGTGACTAAGATATGACTATAGTAATAAATACATTTGCGTGTTTAATCAAATCACAAATTCTAAGCAAGGCCCTTAACTTTTCAATTCAAAAACTTTTCTCTGACTTCTTTTTTAAAACTTAATGAAGATATTAAAATACACACTTTCAAAACTATCTTTTTTTAATGTCATTGCTGGAAATATTTACATTTTTCAGCAACATAAATCATAGTCTTCATTTAGCCTGACACTGCTGGCCCAGGAATATGGAATACAGCATTCGTTTCTGTAAGAATAAATTGACTTTGCTCTGAAATAAGGCTTCTCAGTAACAGCCCTGGAGAAATATATTGGTTACAGCTAAAATGTATGGCTGTGCTTATGCTAAAACATACCGACGTTATAAAACCGTATACTGGTTTTGGTAACAATGTATTATTTCCAAAGGATTCATGTGGCTTTCAGCAAGAATGTATTGATTTCATTAAAATGTGCTCCTTGAGATAAACAAAAATTTAGTTAAAATGCATTGGTTTCTGTTAAAGTTTACTGACTGAAGTGAAGAACATTACACTACTATTGGATTGCCTCAGGGTCTGGTACGTATTGAACAGAGAAGTATACACAAGTAATAACAAAGGCTGGGAAACAAAAATATTATAAGCCCGATAAAGATGTAAATATTCTCACGCATTATTAGACTGAATTTTGTTGCAGGCACTAAGAGTTGGCTCAGGTACTTTGCACAAAGTCAGTTCAACCTCGTGTATTCCAAATTCATGGGAACTCAGTGACTTGATGCAGGGACACTCTGGTTTTCCCTCTATTTAAATGACTCTCCAGGAGGATATTAGGCACATAGGTTGCTCTTCAAAGCACATAATGTCTGAAAATTTCCACTTAAAAAACAGAGGATGGTCCCTCAATGAGTTAATGCATTTTTTTTCCATAGGACCTAAAATATTTGCGGAGAATAGGCCACCCTCTGGGAAAATCCAGTTGCTTTTGTTCAATGCCACGTTGCTTCTTCATACTTGTCATAGAAAAGGAAGAGAGAGAAGGAAGAGAGGGGATAGGATAAGTACAGTTAACCATATTTCTTCATATTTTGGTTTCTAAACAAACAAAAGAGAACCTAAGATTCCTAGGGGGAAATTATATTTAAACACTTAATTATAAAACCAACTAGCTTTCACACAAGCAGAATGTAGGTAGGTGCATTTCGCATGGGAAAACATTTTTCTCTTTGTTATCATTTTATATAGTCAGAGCTGTACAAGACTAGAGTAGAAAAATTAAAAGCATGAGCAAAAATAAAAAATTAACTTAAATTGCTGAATATCCTATTATTCATGAAAAATCAGTGTTTATATTTAGTACCTGTTTTTAACAGAATTTTTCTTCTTCATGACTATCAATATATTCATCTCTTTTAAAACAAATTGGAAGTTATATGAATTTTGTGCTAAACTTTTTTTAAGGTATATAGGAAACTGCATAAAAAATAAATATACAAATAAATGAATGATAGTGAAGCTCATATCTGACTGAGCTGGCCTTTACATTCCCCTCAGCTTCACTAAACTTTAGACAGGTTTCTTCCTGACTTTAGACCCCCGACTTCTCTTTTCTTAGAGCATTTACTTTAGAAAACTTGCAACTGTAAATTCTTTCCCTGCTCCTTTGAGATGGAAATCATCTGTAACCCAGGCAAGTCAATTCAGGAAGGACATGAGAGCTGTCCTTTGAAATGTGATCATCAGGAGATACAGGGCTCCATCCCCCAGGCTCTGTGGCAGGTAGGAGCCTAACTTCTATTAAGTGTCAATCAGCAAACACAGATGGCCTTAATCACAGCGACCAGCGTCCCCATTAATGTCCTTGAGTACTTTTTCATGAACTCACCCTAGTGTTTAAAAATACTCTTACCTTTTGTTTCAGTGGAGTTGAGTTCAACCTCTCTCCCATATTGCAAAATAGCCTTGAATAAAGTCTTCTTTGACTGTTTAACTCCATCCAGTACAATTTTTCTTTGACAGACCCATGCATGCACAATTCATATGAGGATTTGTAGTGTTGACAGTGCTTTGAGCCCCAGCATGCCCTTTCCTATCCAAATGCCCCCTTTATGTCAAACTTAACCATTGTCTTGACTTGCTAATCACTTCCTTGCTTTTCTCCAGACCTTTTCTTTATACTTTTACTACCTAAATGTGTATTCCTAAACACTACTTAAATTTGATCTAGCTTTGAGATGCATTTAAATAGAAATAAGAAGCAAATATTATTTTAGCCTGGCTTCTTTTGTCTACTATCTTGTTTGTGAGATCAAATCACATTGTTGCATATAAGTGTAATGCGTTGCTTTTAATTACTGTGAAGTATTCCATTCAATGAATATGTCATCATCTATTTGTCCACGCTACTGATAGACATGTGGGCTGTTTCGTCTTTGTGCTATTACAGACAATGTTGCTGTGAACACTCTTGTACATAAATCTTGTAGCATGTGTACTCTTTTCTTTATGAAACCTACTTAGAACTGGAATTGAAAGGTCACAAAGTTTTTGTATCTTTAACACAAAAGAAGTATATAAATACTCTTCCTTCCTTCCTTCCTTTTTGTTTTCTTTCTCCTCTATCTTTCCCTCTCTTCCTCTCTCTCTCCTCCCTCTTCCCTCTCATTCTCTTTTTTTTCTTTTCTTATTTTTTTCAATTATATTGTAATCATTTAGGTGTGAATTTCTTTGTCATTCTGGTGATCCATTGGGCTTATTAACTCCGTATTGTGGTCATTCAGCAGTTTTGAAAAATTCTGGCCATTTTCCTTTTCTGAAATTCCTCTTTTCCTTTTGTGATTCTACTTAAGTTCATCTAAGAACATTTTTTTTGTATTGCCATTGTCTCAAATCCAGGCTCTCTCATTTTTCCTTAAAATGTTGTTTCTTTGGATTTTATTCTGGATTTTTTTCCCTGGTGTTTATCCCATTCACCAACTTAATTTTCTTTAGTTGTTACTAAGATGTACACTTTCAAATACATCTATTGAGCTCTTAGTATTATTTATTTTTCAGTTTTAGAATTTCTCTTTTGTTCTTCTCCAGATGAGCTTTGTCCTTTCAAAAGCTATGTTCCAGTCCTCTGCCAAAATACTTAGTCTTGTCTGATCTCCTTGAATATAATAGTCACAATAATATAAAGCTAGTGCTTAACTCTTTGGGACCCTACCTAGCTTGTTTGGTACTTTCTTTTTTTTTTTTTTTTTGTGGCACGTGGGCCTCTCACTGTTGTGGCCTCTCGCTCCGGACGCGCAGGCTCAGCGGCCATGGCTCATGGGCCCCGCCGCTCCGCGGCACGTGGGATCTTCCCAGACCGGGGCACGAACCCGTGTCCCCTGCATCGGCAGGTGGATTCTCAACCACTGCGCCACCAGGGAAGCCCTGTTTGGTACTTTCTGATTCCCCTTTAGATCATCAGGTCTCCTGATTAGCCTGCTTATCTTTGATTATGAACTTCACATTTTATTTGCAAATTTGTAAAAATAATTTGAGGCCTAAGATAACAGGTACACATCTTGACTGAAATGAAGCTGCGTGAGACTAAAAAGGGATATGAGGATATTCGGGGGGGGGGGCTATTACGTTCATTATCTTGATGGTAATGGCCATTTCATGATGCATACATATGTCCAAATTTATCAAACTGAATTCTCTCTGTATATGCGAATTGTCAGTGATCCTTCAATAAAGCTGCTAACATTTTTTAAAAAAAGAAAGTCACAGTAAATCTGTACTGAACTAATAAATCCCAAATGAACAGTACCTTCTTCAGTTTAACTATACACTAAGAGATAAGGTGGAAGAATTCATTGCTTTTTAAAATTTCTTAAAACACAAACTTATACAGATGTACTGAGTACATATGTGTTCTAAGAAGATTTACTTTAACATTACATTAATGTATTTCAACCTTTGCCCACTTTTACTGAACTACCTCTTCCACAAGTAGCTGGTTTAATTTTCATAGTTTTCAGTGACCTGTGGTCATCACTGTAGTTTCTGGAAATTACTTTTTTAAAGAAAGCAATTTATTGTACTAAGGCATAAGTTCCCATAATATAGAACATTTATAGCGTTTTATTCCTAGTATGTAGGAGGGACTTGAAAACCTAGTAAGAGAGAAAAGCTGGCAGATAAGATGGTAGTCATGAAATAATAACATGTGATCATTAACCAATGGAACGAGGCATTTATGGGAGCCACCAAGGGGTGAAATTGTGCCTTAGCTAATACTTTCTGAGGAGACTACTTCTTTTCTCTAGGCCTTTAAAATTTAATTGGAAATAAATTTATTATTCATCAACTGGTTTTCTTGTTCATTCCAGTAATTCGTACTTATTTCTAACTTTATTTATCACTAGACTGCAAAAAGGACATGTGAAAAAATCTAAACTTTCTCCATTTTTTAATCCTGAATTTGGAGAATTCCATTGAAATTCAGGTTCTGGGCAGACAAATTGCTTGCCTACTATACTATGCTCTGTGATTATAAATGTCAAGAGATCAGAGACTTTGCTCCTGGTCATTGTAGAGCTGAAAAGCTTTCTGTTGTCATGGAAAATATTTTAATTTCTGAGTCAAAGGACAAGCATTTCTGTTTTGCTCCTGATAATCTACACGAACGAAACACACTGAACCTTCTATTCACCCGCTCTGCCTGTGAACCCTTTGTGAATTAGGGAGTCTGTGATGGCATTCGGAAGCCCATTGGTGCATATGTGGGAATAACATTCTGCCGGTCAAGTGGTGAGGTGGGGGAGATGCCCTCTGCTACTTGATGCATAATAGCAACAGAAGAGTTCTTTGTAAGCCCCTCACACCTTCGCATTCTCAGAGTCTTGCTCTATTTGTGCATAGAAGCTCCAGTGGAAGAGTGTTTCTAGTGATGGAGCATCAGTGATCATCAGAAAGGGCAGCGGAAACCAAATGGGAGTTCAAGCGTCGTTTTTGAGAAGCACCTACACTTGCTGTTGTTTATACAGTGAACTATTGACCGGGATGAATGTTTCCATGAAAGGCCATTCTTGTAAAATTTCCTCAGAATTTAAACCCTTCTGAGGTTGACCCACTTGCATTTCACTGCTTAGTTTCAGATTCTTTCTTGACAGTTAATTACAGGAAGCCTGAACTGTTGAACCATGTGCCTTGCCGACCAGTTCAAATTCCCCAACAAAATAAATTTAGCTTCATTTCATTGGAATTAAAAGGTTGAAGCTTTCTTCAAGAAACTGGATTCTGCCCCCTGCTTTGAAAAATGAACCACGTTTTGAGACATGATTTTTTTGCTTTCTTCAATACCCAGTTGCTGAAATAGTGACAGAGAAACAGAAAACATTCAAGTGAAAATAAAATCATGCACTAATTATTGGAGATGCTGTTTTGAAGTTCCGATTTCAAGAAAAATGCACATCCAGATTTCTAATGGGAAATGAACAAAGTTTGAGACTGGTCCAGTGTTTGCATCTGTACTTTGTACTCATATCTCAGGCCTAGAGATATTAGAAGCAGCCGAGACAATAAGCAGGCACCGCTGTCCTTTTCAGGTGCTCAGCTCTCCCTGGTATCCTAATTACAGACTCTTCGCATGAAGAATTCCTTTTGAAGGTAATCAGAGTTCTGTATCCAGAGGATGCTAATGAAAGTGAGTTGAGAAATCTGCTCCGAGGATGTCTGACTTTTAAGGTCTTGTCTTTCAAGGGAAAGAGAACAAACGTCTATTATTAAGGACCTACTACTATACGCAGCCTTTGGGTTTAACGTTTTCCATTTTAACCTGAATTCCTGCAGTCCTTCTCTGATTGTAAGCGAGTAAACGAGGTTACCTTACTGTACAAGTGAAAGTTGGACAGCCTGTTATATCTCATGTACCTGTACAAAGTCTGGCCCATTTTTAAGGTTTCTTCCCTAGTATCTATGAGGATTCCTACGAGGTGTTTCCCAAGTTCTCATTCATGATCACGTTCTCAGAGTTGTATATCATGCACTATATATTAAGGCTCGTCTAAGGGTTAGATTTTGGTCTTTTCCCAGTATACCATTTGCCATAGGCTGAATGTTTGAGTCCCCCTCCCCTGACCCCCCATTCACATGTTGAAACCTAACCTCCCACGTAATGGTATTAGGAGGTGGGGCCCTTGGGAGGGGTCAGTGCTTTTATGAAAGAAACGTCAGGGAGCTCCCTCCTCCCTTTGAGGATATAGCAAGAAGACTGCCATCTATGAACCAGGAAGTGGGTCTCCAGTAATTACCTCATCCACTGGATCCTTGATCTTGATTTCCCAGCCTCCAGAAATCAGAAACATTACATTTCTGTTGTTTATAAGCCACCCAGTCTATAGTAATTTTTATCGCAGCCCAACAGATAAAGAGATCATTCTACATGTATTAGAAAGGAAAAGAGGGGGGGTATTGAAGAAATATCTCATTATGTAATCAGGCAATGCATATTTGATATACCGTTCAAATTTTGCATTCTAACATTTTATACATTTTTATACTTCATCTAGAAACAACTGTTTCATTACCGAACTTGATGAAACATCACTCTCCTCCATCATAATGGAGGACCGATTCTGAACTGTAGCTTGGCAGAAAGTGTATTTCTTTCTTCTTCTTTCTTTGATTAGTTTGTTAGACTTTGTGTATGTAACTGTGAGAATTTGTCATTCTCATAGAATCTATACTTTCAGATGTTTTGGTCCCAGAGGATTCTGCCAAAATATTCAGAGAAGAAAACAGAACTATAAAGGTTTGAAAACTCATTGATAAATGTTTTTCCCTATAGCCTAAGGCCTAAATCTCAGTAATAACAATAATCATGTTTAAGGGATCATCTTCCCTTGTAAAACCAGTAACTCTCATTTCAATGGACAGGACTGTTCTCTGTCCTTGATAGATCTCATTCCTTCTCCTTTCGGTGAACCCCTGTGGCATTTCATCTTTCTGACTGAAAGTAACCAAGTGAAAAATATAGCATTAAACCTTAGAAAAAAAATTAGATAAATACCTCAGAACTTAATCAAGAAGTATGACTTATTTGAGAAACAATACTTTAAGTAAAATATTTTTATTATTTCTGAATAAAGCAGTGTGTTTCCAGAAGACTTATTTAAAACAAATTATTTATTATGACTAAAGTTCACTCAAATCAACTCATTATATATTGCTTGAATAGTTACAATATGGAAGACACTAGGGTATCTGCTTCAAGAAATAAAAAAGTAAACCAGATAGGATCAGTGGCCTTAAATATGCAGAATTTCCACAATTCTTCTGTTATTGAAAATGATGTGTTCCAATGCACAAACTTGTGTAGGAAGTGAATTTATATAAAAATGATGTAGCAAATTGGTCAAAATTCTGTGAAAATATCTAAGATTAATGATAATTTCCTATTTATTTATGTATAGTGAGAAAATTCAGTATTCTCCTATAGCAATTAATATCATAGAAGGGCAGTATTCATTCAAAAGACAAGACTAGTTTAGAAAACAAACTGAGATTAGAAATGAATTTGCACGACTAGATATAAAATAGATAACCAACAACGACCTACTGTATAGCACAGGGAACTCTACTCAATATTCTGTAATAACCTATATGGGTAAAGAATCTGAAAAAGAATGAATTTATGTATGTGTATAACCGAATCACTTCGCTGTACACCTGAAACTAACACAACATTGTAAATCAACTATACTCCAATTAAAACGAATAAATAAGTAAATAAATTAATAATAATAAAATTAAATTTTAAAAAAGAAATGAATTTGCATACAAGTGCTTAAGGTCTTGCTTTTTTGTTTCTTTGCCTTTGTAGACTGGATTGCTATGAGTATGAAGACATTATTGTTTTTGCTAAAATATGATCTTATATTTAAGAAGTCATTTAAGAACAGCATAATTCAAAATTATGAATTAAAAATAAAAGCACCGCAAAAACACTCCCCTCTCACTCCTCATTTACACCTCAAACCACATGACCTAAATTTGGGAGACAGAGATTAATCCCTTCTTTTTCCATTCAAATTTTATGTTTTTATTTTTTTCCAGTTAAATGCAGAAGGTGAGTTCATGGCACAGTATCATCATTTGCCCAGGAAATTCCCTCCATTCTTTTAATTATTTACATGCAATAAGTTTTTCATTCCACTTATCATTATCACCCATTTTTATTCCCCTTTCCCAAGATAAGCAATTATTCTAATGTCTTTTTGTTTGTATGTGCTTTTGAAAAGATTTGAAATTTTGTGTTCATACATTTTCAACTTACATAAAAGCTGTTGGGCCATATATCAAATTCTGGTTTTTTTTTAAACACTACTGTTAGTGAGCATTATGTTTATAAGCTCCATCAATGTTGTTAAATGTGCATCTATTCTGTTGCTCCTTTCTGCTCCATAGTACTCCATGAAGGGCATCCATCAACCTTTATCCACTCCTCCAGCAACTAACTCCCCCAATCTTGCCTCCAACTCCACACTTCTTCGAATAATGCTGCAGTAAATATCCTTATACACATCCCCTTAGGAGTCTGTGTGAGAAATTCATCAGGATATAAACCCAGGAGTGGTTTGCTGGATCACACTGCAGGCCTATATAAAATTTAACTGAAGGTACCAGATGCTCTCCACAGGGGCTGCTGCAATTTACAATTCCACCACCAGTGCTTGGGGGCCCCTATATCTCCACAGTCCCATCAATTACCCAGCTTTCTAATTTTTGCTAGTGTAATGGGTGTAAAGTGTAATAGTGTAAAGTATCTCTTTGTTTTAGTTTGCACATCTCTGATTTCTAATAAGTTTGAGCATCTCTTCATATATTCATATACTTGATAACTTTTGGGTTTCCTATTCACGTACTCTTTGTCCATTTCCCTATTGTGGTTGCTGTCAGTTTCCTGTCAATTTATAAGGGCCGTGTGATATTTTCTAAATATTATTCCCTTTCTTGTTTAGGACATGCGAGTATCCTCCTCCCTTTTTTCATCTGTTAAATTTGTCCATTGTATACGACTTTGAATAGAAATCTTTCATGTTGATACAACCAAACTTATCATGTATATATATGCCTTATAATTTTTATTTTTGAAATTTTAAGAAGTCTTCCAAATGTATGTAAATATACGTGTGTGTGTATATATATATCCTATATTTCTATTAACTTTACAGCTTTTTGTCTCTCACGTTGATCTTTAATCCATATTGTATGTGTTGTATGGGAAGGATTCCGTTTCTTCCCCCTGAGATAGGTTTGTCTTTCAATATGTTCTTTTAAATAACTCATACTTTCCTCATTTTTTGTGAAATCCTTTATCAGATATTGCATGCACACACACACACACACCAGTGTATTTCTGAGCTCTCTAGTGTGTTCTACTGGTCTCTTTGTCTCTTCTTACATACATCCCATACAGTTTTTATTATTATGGTTTTGCAGTATGTCAGTACTGGGTAATGTACAGTTCTTCATTCTTCTTCTTTTTTTTCAAAGCTGAATTTTTTATGGACATTATAGATTTTAGACCAAATTTATGAATTCCTCAAAAATTCCAACTGTAACTTTGATTGAAATCTGCTTTAGTTTCCTATTGCTGCCATAACAAATTACCAAAAGCTTAGTGGCTTAAAACAACACAACCTTCTTACTGTACAACTCTCTAGGTCAGAAATCTGACATGTTCTCAGGTGGCTTAAGTCAAGGTGTCTCCAGGGCTACGTCCTTTTCTGGAGGCTTTAGAGAAGTAACTGTTTCCTTGTCTCTTCCAGCCTTTGGAGGACACCCGCATTCCTTAGCTCATGGTTCCCTTTCTTCATCTTCAGAGCCAGCAACATAGGATCCCTCTGACCCTGCGTCCATTGTCACATTTCTCTCTGACCACAACTGGGAAAGATCCTCCACTTTTGATGCCTCTTGTGATTATATCACCCCAGCTGGACGATCCAGGGTAATCTTCCCATCTCAAGGCTGATAACGTTAAACTCATCTGCAAATTCTTGTTGTCTTGTAAGGTAACATAGTCACAGAGCCTGGGGATTAGGACACAGACATTTCTGGGAAGCCATTATTCTACCTACCACACAATTGCATTGTATTTGCGGATAAATTTGGGGAGAATTTGAGGAGTCCTACAACTCTTTTTATAGAGATAGTCACTTTGTTCTCTATAAATATCTTTCTTCATAGAAGAGTTGTGTATTCTTGGTTAATTCCTAGATTCTCTATAAGTTTTGTTACTATTGTAAATGGTTTCTTATTTTTAATCTCATTCTATAAAGTTATAGCTAGTGTACAGAAGTGCTATTATTCTTGTAACTGATTTGGTATCTGGCAGGCTTGTCAAAATCTCTTATTAATTCTAACAGTTTTTCTATTGATTTTCTCAACCTTTTCTATCTTCCACATTTCTCTCAACCAGACATCAGTCATTTGGCCTTACTGCCAAATCTAGCCGGCCACCTGTTTTTGTAAATAAAGTTTTATCGGAACACAGCCTCACTCATTTATTTGTAGCTGCTTTCATTCTGTAATGGCAGAGTTTAGCAGTTGTGATAGAGACTGTTAGTGGTCCACAGAGCGCCCCCCCCCCCAAATATTTACTATTTGGCCCTTTATAGAAAAAGTTTGCTAAGCTCTGCTCTAAGCCTCCTGTTCCTTATCCATGTGCTTTACACAAGTGGGAGGAGCTTGTACACTTTATGGAGTGTTAAAAAGTGGCCAAAGACCCCAAATATTACCTTTGTCTAAAATCCATTAATTCTTATATCACTTCTGAAATCATACAAATTCAGGTTTACAAGGATTAATTGTAAAGGGTTAATTGCATCTTTTCTTTAAAACTGGGACTCCCTCTAGGCTGTAAAGTGCAATTTTGAAGCATAGGGCAGGCATTGCAGTGCTGGGAGACTGAGTAGTTCGTTGGTGAGATGAGACCACTGGGTACTTAGAGAGTGGGGGAACCCACAGGAGGGACCCCACTGAGATGGATAATTGATCAAACTATCCCCTTTGCCACACTGTGTAGAGTTGCCCTGCTCTCTGATTTTGAGCAACTCCATTTGTATTGTGGAGCTGACCTGTCTAGAAAGAAGGATAATCATGATGAGACAGGTATCAGGAGAGGCACTGCTTGGAAGAGCCTGAAGTATACCTTCTACGCCTCCTCAAGTGATCTCATATTGAAGGACCCTCTTCCTGCATGGCTAAGTGTGGCATACTTTGAAATCATAAATGAATTTTTAATAAAGAACTCTGTTAGTTGTTAGAAGAAAATAGAGAGCTTAAGAGAAAGGACCTATGGGACAGGCACTTAGAAAAAAACATTCGTTCACTTTAGCTTGGCATTTAAAGTCCTCTATAGTTTGCCCATACATTAGTCGTTCCCAAACGTGGCTGCACAGCGGAATCACCAGGGGTTTAAAATGACAGATTCCTTGAGCCTTGATTCTAAACCTTCTGAATCAGAATCTCTGGAGGTGTGATCATAGAGTCTTTATTTTTAAAAAGTTTGCCAGTAGATTCATTTGTGTCTGGCCCAGCACTGTTCTAAACTACTTCTTCAACCTTGTCGTCTTGCTGTCCATTACTACAGCTCCCCTACATTTTCTTTAGGAAAATTGATTTATTTTTCCTTCCCTTACAGGCTTTGTTTTTCTATTACCATGCGTCCCCCTTAAAAATCCCCTCAGCCATGTTCATTTACCCCAATACTGCCAGCCTTTCAAGCCCAGCCAATGTATCACAAATTTCCATGACTGTCCAGATAGGTGACCTTTTCCTTCCCGGAGTTCCAGTGACAATTTGTGCTGCTATTATGCAGTTATGCAAACTTTTTTCTCTGCTCCTTGAAGGCGGGGGAGTTCCATGAATTAAACAACTTTGTATCTGTCATAGTTCCCAGTGGTGACTTGAAGCAGGGTGGATATTCAGTAGACGTTTGTTCAATGAATGATACTTGATTAAAGGACTGTGGCCATCCAGAAGACCACTCTGTTACTAAGAACAATAAAGAGGAAAAGGGCTCAAAAACATCAGAAGACAAAAATCTTTGCCTCTTTTCTGACTTTTTTGTTTAAATGGATTATTGGAAAAATATCTATATTCACTAATAAATTTCCACTCATTAAGTCACTTTCTCTTTCTCTGTCAAGAGCTACTTGTGAAGTGTTAGATTTTATTTAACGAATGAGCAGTATGGACTCTGGTAGCGAGTCAGCTAATTAAGGGGCTGCCCCTGAATATCCACGCAAGCCTGGGACCGTGTTCCCTGCCGACAGCATTCCTTATAAATATGCCTCATCCATGTGGGTCCTCAGACTCAGTGTCACAGGTGTACAGAGCCTGTAGACCTGAAAAGGTCTGCATCGCAGAAGTGGTGTTAGTTGCAGAAATTCTTATGAAAAGAACTGATAGGCTCAAAAAAGAAACATAAGATTAAAAATATCTAAACACATACTTTATGTTGCTGGGTTTAGAACACCCATAAACTCTGGGTGCTTGTTTTCTATCTGTGCTGGTGGTGGTAAGAAGAGGTTTTGATCAGTAAAGAGACACGGTACTTAATTACACAGACTAGTCCTACAGGGATTGCTCGTTCACAAAATGTCGAATCAGAATGCCAGCTGTGTGCTCCCTGGATGGGGCAAAATCTTCCCTGTTGACTTTTTTCCTCTCTTTAGAAGTGTGAGGATTTAGAATGGATAAACAACAAGGTCCTACTCTAGAGCACAGGGAACTATATCCAATCTCCTGGGATAAACCATAATGGAAAAGAATATTTTTAAAAATAATGTATATATATATATATATATGTAAAATGAATCACTTTTCTGTACAGCAGAGATTGGCACAGCATTGTAAATCAACTGTATGTCAATAAAAAGAAAAGTTGAGGAATTTGGGACAAACTTCAAAGTTAGAAGTCCCCACAAGACTGTCACTTCTGATACCAACTGCAATTTTGAAGGGTTCCAAAATCACCCTCAGGTTTGCTAATTCACTAGAAGGATTCCCAGAACTCACTGAGAATTGTTATACTCATGGTTATGGTTTATTACAGCAAAAGGATGCAGAATAGAGTCAGCCAAGGGGAAAGGCATAGGACAGCGTCCAGGAAGGGTACAGATGTGGGGCTCTGCCCATCCTCTTTCCGTGGAGTCATGGGTGACGTTACCTACTCTCAGCCATGAAGTGTGGTAACACACACAGAGTACTGCCAACTTTGGAGGTTCATCCAAGCTTACTGTGTCCAGAGTTTTATTTGGGATCAATCACATCCTGTGTGGCTGAAGTTTACCTGGATGTCCAGCTAATACCTTAGTCATCAGTTCCTTTGAAGGTTGGAACTGATATGGCATGGGTCACATCCGCACCATAAATCACATTGTTAGACTGACTGGTAGCCAAAGTCCCCAGGAAAACAAAGACACTCCTATCAGGCAGGATATTCCCAGGGCTGGGAGATCACTTCCCAGTAACCATGGACAAAGGCCAGACTTCTCTTTGGGTAAGGTTAATTCTTCACTGCACAAGAAACATCAGGCTGCTTTTCTTCATCTGGACTATGGTTTCTCCTCTGCCTCATTATTTCTTTCTTTTCCTTTTTGAAAAAATTGAAGTATAGTTGATTTACATTATTATATTAGTTTCAGGTGTACAGCATAGTGATTAAATATTTTTATAGATTATGCTCCATTGAAAGTTATTATAAAATATTGGCTATATTCTGGGAGTTATATATTACGTCCTTGTATCTTATTTATTTTATACCTAGTAGTTTGTACCTCTTAATCCCCTATCTTGCTCCTTCCCCCCTCCCCCTCTCCCCACTGGTAACCATGTGTTTGTTCTCTGTATCTGTGAGTCTGTTTTGTTATATTCATTCATTTGTTTTATGAAATTTTGCTGTTTGTAACAACATGGATGCACTTGAAGGATATTATACTTAGTGAATTAAGTCAGACAAGGACAAATACTGTACTTTTCATTTATGTGTGGAATCTAAAAAATAAAACAAATGAATATAATAAAACAGAAGCTGGCTTATCATTTCTTCATAGAACTTGATTTTTTTGAAATGGACTTATTTTTTTAAATTTTTAAATTAATTTTTATTAGAGTATAGTTGACTTACAATGTTGTGTTAGTTTCTGCTGTAGAAGCAAAGTGAATCAGTTATACATATACATATATCCACTCTTTCTTTAGATTCTATTCCCATATAGGTCATTACAGAGTATTGAGTAGAGTTCCCTGTGCTAATATAGTAGTGTGTATATGTCAATCCCAATCTCCCAATGTATCTCTCCTCCCCCTTCCCCGGGGTAACCATAAGTTTGTTTTCTATGTCTGTGACTCTATTTCTGTTTTGTAAATAGGTTCGTTTGTACCATTTTTTAAGATCCCGCATGTAAGCAATGTCATATTTGTTCTTCTCTGTCTGACTTACTTCACTCAGTATGACAATGTCTAGAAATGGACCTATTGTGGAAGTGACGTGTGGCAGTAGTTAGAAAACAACAGGCAAGGTCTGACAGGAGAGAAAGGGGATTAACACAGAAGCAGAGCTCAATATACTTCTGGCACATATATGTTATTTAATCTTTAAAACAGTCCTTAAAGAAATATATTATTTTTATTTGTAGGATAAAAGAAGCAAAGCCTCAAAGTGATCACAAAGACAGTAAAGGAGCCGGAATTTGAAGCTGGGTCTTGCTGACTCCCAAGGGTGTTGCTGTTTCCACCATACCAGACATGAACCTGGGCTGCTCTTTCTCTTCCTCGTCATGACTGGATATTTCAGTGTAAGTAGTAGCCACTCCTGAGAATGATGGGAAGGGAAAAGGCGCTGTAGCCTATAGGGCAACAAAACCCAGTGGGTCTGTAGGGCAAGCGCCTGAGCTAAACATGATGAATTCCTTTTTCCTCTCTGACCCACAAACCTACTTTAGATGAAGAACTGGTGTTGTGAGAGCCCACTGGAAGAATGCTTTGCTTATGTTTTGTACTTAAAATTTCCATTTACTGGAGAAAAGTAAAAACCAACAATAATTAAAACGTAGTAAATGCACATATATTTTTATCCTTTGTAACAATGCACTGTAAAGTAGCTATGCTTATTTCCAGTTTTACAAATGAGCAAATTGAGGCTCAGGGGATTGGAGAGCTGGTGAGTGGTAGAAATCCAGCTTGGCTCCCATGCGCATCTATGTCCCGTCCGCCACATGCCCGTGTGTTACTCCACTTCATGTAACAGAGGTTATGCAGTTCACGAGACGTGACCTTTCCCACCTTTTTTCATTATGTATAGGGAGAGGCGCCGATACATCTCCAGTGTTGCATATTCCTAGTATTTTGTAGAAATAAGCCCTGTCCCTGGTGTCAAGTTTTGAAGAAAATGAGGGTCCTGTCTGTTTTGTTTCAGGTTCTATTAGGAGCTACCCATTTCTACAGGAATTGGGTTGGTGAGATGTGTGGGAGGGAAACATGAAGGCAGCGATGATATGTTCTTATTTTATTTTATTTTGGCCACGCTGTGTGTCTTGTGAGATTTTAGTTCCTCAACCAGGGATTGAACCCGGGCCCTTGGCAGTGAGAGCATGGAGTCCCGACCACTGGACCACCAGGGAATTCCTGTGATGATATATTTTTAGACTCTGTTCTATTACTTAGTCTTTGAAGGGGGCAGTACTTCTTCCACAACCTTCATAAATTTGTGATTAAATTTGGGATTTAATGCCTCCTTAGAATACAGATATAAATCTTGGGGAAATTAAGAGGCAAAATTATTTGGAACTCATAACAGTGGTACATAAAGGCATTCAATCCTACTAAGTTTTAGGGCTCAGAGCCCAGAGAAGGGTCTGCGCATTAATCTGAAAGTTGGAAACCTGTGATTCAGCCAGCCAGTATCGGTGTCATTCTATAAATCACCTATCGCCCCTAGAGGAGGTAAAAGCAGCCCAACGCTATATTTAGTAGATCCTAGACTTGTAATTAAATGACAAAAGGAGAAGCAGGAGACAGGTGACTAGCTAGAAGTATGATTCAGCAGGACACACACTCTCTACTTTGGGAATGTCATATCTTTGCTATTTTGGGAGGAGAAAAATTGATTTGAATTAATATAAGTTCCTCAGCATTGGTTCCTTTAGGGATCAAGACATGTTTATTTTCGGGATGAGCCTAAGATCAATGGCATAATATATTTTGCCAGAAAACATAATTTAAAGAGAAGCTTGTTAAAGCAGCCAAAAGAGAATTTTCTGAAGTGATCTATTTTCTCTTGTATTAATTTGAAAATAATATATATGATACGGGCTGATTTAATTGATCTTGAGACATTTTATTGAAGCCACCATTCTGATACTTTTAAGAGCCTCTCACAGGGGTGAGAACTTTATTTTACAGATGTTTTAACTTTTTATAGGTAATAAATGAATATTTTATGTTTAATTGCATTAGGTGATATGTAATTTCAATTAATATAGGTTATATCATACTGAGATACAAATATATTGCTTTTATTTACTAATTAAAGTCATTTAAATTATTTTGTATGGTAGTAATATGTAATAAACCTTAATAAGTCTTCTCATGCTAGGGATGTCTTCATAACAAATGCTACTTTGGGGAACCAAATGTAGAAAATGATAGTTTAGATTAAGCCCTGTAGAAAAAACTTTGTGTTTCATTGGGGAAACTAAGCATGTTTTGAGCACAGACTTTTGGGTTATCCTAATCTTGATTTATGGGGGCTCTGGGCCTTTCACTGCCTTTAATATATTTTACAACTGTGCAAGTTATAGATTACTGACATCAATGCAAAAGAATTCTTGCCTACAGACAAATAGAAAAATTCTGTCTGGTGGATCAACTGACTTTCCTCCCTCCATGGAAAAAGTCAGTTTCCTCTCTATTTGTAAATCTGTTTCAACATTTCTTCACTGCGTATAAATCTGTGCTTCTTTTACTTCTCTTTTAAATTGGTTGTAATAACTTATCCTTTCCCTCATTAATAATGAGTTAAATAAAATCTTTAACTCATACTCATTTTATATCTATATGAGTCATGATTTTACCCTATTTTTGAAAATTATCCTTTTCAAATGTCATTCTCAAATGTGACACTCAAATGTCATGTCTTTAAGAAGCCAGAGTGGTATCCTTCTGTCCTTGCTGGATATTAAATCATATTCCTTGTTGCTTCTGTTTTGATACCCTCTGGTGTTGTTGCTGTTTTAGCTGTCATTTTAATCCTTAAGTGTTCACAGGTGTATGTCTTGTTTTCCCACCCCAGTTGCAAGCTCTTTGATGGTTAATGCTTCTCCATATCTCCTGCAAACATAGTATGTTACACAGAGTATGTGATCAGCTTGATAACTAGTAGGTGAATAAATAATAACGTTGGGTTTGTGTTTCATCTGTTCTCAGTACTTTCTCTGTGGTCCTTGGCAAGTGTTACAAGACTTGTGGATTCATATCACAGATTGCAAATATCCCTGGAGTCCTATCCAACTATGAAAAAGGCAACTGGATATGCTGATGTCTTTTTATTTTAACTTTGCTTATTTTTTTTCAAGTTATTTTTACATGGGAACAGTAGTCAGTGAGTCCCATACAGGATAAATCCAAGGCGAAACATGCCAAGACACATATTAATCAAACTATCAAAAATTAAACACAAAGAAAAAGTATTAAAAGCAGCAAGGGAAAAACAACAAATAACATACAAGGGAATCCCCGTAAGGTTAACAGCTGATCTTTCAGCACAAACTCTGCAAGCCAGAAGGCTTTACAGTGAGCATAAAGACACTTTATCAAGTTAAGTGACTCAAGATTTGCACGTAGGTCTTCTGACATCCTAAGGCACTCTCATTCCTCTAAACCAGGCTACTTCCCACCTCTTGGGAAGGTTTTATCCTTTGGATTATCATTTCATGGCATAGCCTTTCCAGTATGCTATTACTATGGATCCATCCACACCACATTCTAAATTTTACCTAGAGTATTTTCTAGAACATTGTAAAGATACAAAGATAATTGTTAGTCAAAAATGTGTGGTTTTTTTTTTTAACATGGATGAGGACCTGGATAAAACTCGGATGTTGAATTCCTCCCCAGTTGTTTTTTTACAATCAACAACTTAACTGTGTGACAATTTAATGTTGAGCAACCGCACTCATATTACTTGCTTTCCAAGGCCTGTCCCGATTATTGTTAGACTGGTGATGGGAAATCCTGGATCTGTAAGAATGTGACAAGTCTATTGTTGGTCTCGAATAACCTTTCCCAAATTCGGTTGCATATTAGAAACCAGACCTTTGGGATCAGAATCACCAGGAATGGGGTCTGGGAAGTTATTTTTTCAAGCTTCCCAGGTGATTCTGATGTACACTTTTGGGGAAACAATGCTCTAGGAAATTTAATTCTGGAAAGATCTAAGGGCCTGGGAGCCAAATTTCACAGGAGCCAGAGAGCTGTAAGGGGTTGATGGATGGAGGCGTGGTTGTCCTAGAAAGTACTGCTTTGATTTTAATGCACTTGATTCTATCCCTGTATCTCCTCTGAGGTGAGTGGAGGGGACCAGAAGTAAAAGCAACCCTGGACCATTCTTTACAACTCCCAAGAAGTATATGTTCTTGTATGGCTCTGCAGAAACATGAATCATTGGCATAGCACCAAGTTCATAGAACTCTGGAGTTAAATATTGAAGGGGCCTATAAGATTTGTTTAGCTAAAATACTAATTGTGAAAATAATGGAAGTAAATTCTTATTTAGATGAACGATGAAGGGAAACAAATATTTAATAAAACATTTAAAAAGAGTGTACGACAACTGAAACCTCCAGCTGGAAGGTATTAAAGAAGAAAAATAAATGGCGGGCATTCCTTACTTCAGGAAGGAAAGATGCAGTATTTTAAAAGTGTTTTGTAACTGCCCTGCACAGAATCTTTTAATGGATTCTAATCACACTCAAAATAACTTCCAAAGTCCCTGCCATTTATCCAAAGATTCTTCATGGTGAGGTGTCTGCCCCTTTTTTAATCTCTTCCTCTTGGGCTCTATTCCTTGATGATGCGCCCCTGCTCCCCTGCCTTCCTGATGCTTCCCTCTGATAACCATGGAGCTTCCTTCCTTGTGTCTTCAGGTCTCTGATCAATACAGGTTTAAGAAACCTTTCTAATCATCTTATATACAAGATCACCTCCTGTAATTCTTTGTCTCCTTACCTTGCTTTATCCTTTCTTCAGAGCATTTATCACTCCCTGACTTCATGTTATATATCAGTTTGCTTATTGGTTTTGACTCTTTTATGTATATGTGTGCCATAAGGAAGGCTCTTTGATTTTTCCATTATTGTATTAATATTTGGCCCAAAGTGGGAGTTTAATTCATATTTATTGAAAGAATGAATGAATGGATGCTCATTAATCTACTCTACAAATTCAACGAGATCCCAATTAAAAGGATTTTAAAACTCTTGATTAAATGATTAAAAATTCATACATACTAAAATTTAGAATATGCATACTTTTTGAAATAGAAATCCTACTTGCAAGAAATTACTCTACAAATAATTGAAAGGATGTTCAGAAATATCTATACAAAGATGATCATCACAGAATCATTCATGAAGTTAAAAATAAAAAATCGTCTTAACTTCACAGATTAGAGCTAGGTTATATAATTTACAATTCATCAAATTCAAAGATAATCTCCTTGACAGAGATAATACAACGATAAGTGGAAGATATTATTAAATAGAATATACAGCATAAGACCATTTAAAATATATGGTTATATGTGTATTTACACATATACATAACATGTCTGTAAGAGGAAATTGAAGATATTAAAGTAATTATTTATTATTGGTGGGAGAAGGATGATCCTCTTTTAAAACTATTCCCTCCTTACATAACAATTATTTTTAAAGGAAAAATTATTTTAGTTAAAAAAATTTAGTCCAGTTTCTTTATTGTACCGATGAAAAAATTGGTCTCAAGATACAAATTGTGTGTGTGTGTGTGTGCATACATGCATACATATTGAAGGTGGGGATAATGAAGTTTATCCAATATAATCCATCTGGAAAGAAAAGCAGGTTTGGTTTAACTGAAAAGTTGAGAGTTGTTTTATTTTTCATGAACCAAATAGCTATTTTTTATGAACCTCAAACTTAGCTGTCAAATTGTCTTGTGACAAGACACTTGATCGGAGATAGATATAATCTGCTAATAGAATGTATCTATCACAGAATACTAATGCAGCAAAGTGAAATCACACAATCAATCTTTTTAGATAGGTCTCGGTGAATCTTGCTGATTTCAACCCAAATCAAACCTATGTTAAAATATTAATGCAAAGATTATGGGACTTCCCTGGTGGCGCAGTGGTTAAGAATCCGCCTGTCAATGCAGGGGACATGGGTGTGAGCCCTGGTCCAGGAAGATCCCACATGCCACGGAGCAACTAAGCCCGTGTGCCACCACTACTGAGCCTGCGCTCTAGAGCCCGTGAGCCACAACTACTGAGCCTGCACGCCGCAACTAGTGAAGCCCACGTGCCTAGAGCCCGTACTCTGCAACAAGAGAAGCCACTGCAGTGAGAAGCCCACACACTGCAATGAAGAGTAGCCCCCGCTCGCCACAACTAGGGAAAGCCCACATGCAGCAATGAAGACCCAACGCAGACAAAAATAAATAAATAGGCTAAATAAATGTATAAAAACAAAACAAACAAAAGAAAATATTAAGGCAAAGATTAAACTATACAAGTACCAGGTCAGCCTGGAAAAAATTAAAGGGAAGAAAACAAGATGACTATTGAGTCCTCAGGCACGAAGTTGCAGTGTCTGGTGTGAGCTCTTATGAGATAGCTATTTGCATAAACCAAGAGTCGCAAGGAAAAAATATTTCTCAAAAGGTAACAACATTAGTAATTCCCTAGGTTTATTTGATGCCGATAGAAAGTTATTTTGCTTTAAACGTCAGTGGCTTTTTGCTCTACATACTTGTTTGAATTTCACCCTGTGTATTTAAAAACTGAATCATGTACATCTTAGGTTAAAAGAGTCCAAAGAGTTAAGTATTTGAGAAGCTCATGCTGTGAAAATATTATGTGAGACTGTCCATTTAAGAGAAGCATCTGGGGCTACAGTTAGCCCACATAGCACCTTTGTACACAGAAATGTGCCCTCTCTAGAGAGATATGACCCCTAGGATGCATGGCTTGGTGAGACTATTCTTTGGGCAAATTGGAAAAAGAGCCACTATGGCCATGCTGAAGGCTGAGAGAAAAGGGGGCCTCTTCTATTTCTTGGTCCTGAGATTTGAAAGGGTATGTCTGTGAATAGCACAGACAGAAAATGTACTCCACAAAGCCTAGCCAAGAGTCTGTATCACTGACCTGCTTATGGTGTGAATTCTGTATCTGGTCCTTGCCTGCTTTTCCAGTTTTGTTTCCTCTTTCATCCCCACATTGACTGTCTTTTCTTGTTTCTTTCCAGCTCTAATCTGTTTCGTTAGTTTCTCAGGATAGTTCTAGAACTTTCCATTGCATTGCTATATGCTGATCATCTTACTTTTATTTTCCACTTCTACTTTACTTAACCTCATCTGTTCATTTTTTAGGCTTCTTGCTTCATTCTCTCTCTTTTTTAAACATCTTTATTGGAGTATAATTGCTTTACAATGGTGTTAGTTTCTGCTTTACAATGAAGCGAATCAGTTATACATATACATATATCCCCATACCTCTTCCCTCTTGCGTCTCCCTCCCACCCTCCCTATCCCACGCCTCTAGGTGGTCACAAAGCACCTAGCTGATCTCCCTGTGCTATGCAGCTGCTTCCCACTAGCTATCCACCCCACGTTTGGTAGTGTATATATGTCCATGCCACTCTCTCAATTCGTCACAGCTTACCCTTCCCCCTCCCCTTATCCTCAAGGCCATGCTCTAGTAGGTCTGTGTTTTATTCCTGTCCTACCCCTAGGCTCTTCATGACATTTTTTTTCTTTTCTTAGATTCCATATATATGTGTTAGCATATGGTATTTGTTTTTCTCCTTTTGACTTACTTCACTCTGTATGGCAGACTCCAGGTCCATCCACCTCACTACAAATAACTCAATTTCATTTCTTTTTATGGCTGAGTAATATTCCATTGTATATACGTGCCACATCTTCTTTATCCATTCATCTCTTGATGGACACTTAGGTTGCTTCCATGTCCTGGCTATTGTAAATAGAGCTGCAATGAACGTTTTGGTATATGAGTCTTTCTGAATTATGGTTTTCTCAGGGTGTATGCCCAGTAGTGGGATTGCTGGGTCGTATGGTAGTTCTATTTGTAGTTTTTTAAGAAACCTCCATACTGTTCTCCATAGTGGCTGTATCAATTTACATTCCCACCAAGAGTGCAAGAGGGTTCCCTTTTCTCCACACCCTCTCCAGCATTTATCGTTTCTAGATATTTTGATGATGGCCAATCTGACCGGTGTGAGATGATATCTCATTGTAGTTTTGATTTGCATTTCTCTAATGATTAATGAGGTTGAGCATTCTTTCATGTGTTTGTTAGCAATCTGTATATCTTCTTTGGAGAACTGTCTGTTTAGGTAGCCCTGCTATTTTTAAAATAAAATGCCTTTCCATGAAAAAAAATTTAAAAAAATATTTAAAAAATGTAATTATAATCTATATCAGTTTTGTTCTGATCTCTATGTATTTGTGTAGTGTGTACTTTTTTTTTGGTATTTTTCTCATTTTATATTCTTGCCTTCTTTGTCATAGATTAACTGACCATATATGCGTGAGTTTATGTATGTGTAATTCTTAATTGTCCAGACAGAATGCAGGTTCCTTAAAGAAGTGGGAAAAAGTATAGCTTTGGAGACTGGAAGTTGAACCTTGAGGCTGATTTTGCCATTACCTAGTTAAGGAAGCTGTCTTAGTCTGTGCTTGTGCTTTGCCATCACTAAACTGTGGGGCTAGAACAGATGGTACCTAATAGCAGATGGCACTTCGTTGTAGATCTTAGGTTTCTCTTCAGTTCACCGTAGTCTCGTTTAGCACACTGTTAGGCACAGCGTGGGTTTTAACATATGCTTTTTATTAATTGATAAAACATCTATCTTACATGCATGATGAGGTATGTGAGGCCAAGAAAATTCTAATCTTGTACTGTATGAGAATGTAGAATTGAATCCAGTGCAGTGAAGAAAGCTACTCAGTGGGTAACACTCAGCTGACCCAGAAATGGTGTAGTTAGTTCAACGGTTTCTTATCAGCACTAATCACTTAAAGTCATAATCAACTTAGTCATTTCTCTTATAGCCAAATTGTAATCCACCAAATTCTCAAGCATTTAAAGATGCATTATGTTTTTAATCAATGAATTCGTTATCCTAAATTGATGAAAAGTGCATTTTCCAGATCAAAATATAGGAGAGGTCAAAGCCTGACCGTGGTGTGGGTGGGGCACTAGAAGGTTAAAGGGGAAAGGAGTGTGGATGATGAGGTAATGTAGATAGGGATGAGGTCACAGTTTCAAAAACTGAAAAATAATTAGAGAGTCTCTTGAGAGTTATAGCTTTGGCAATTTGTAAGGCTGCTTGTAAGGGTGAAGGTGGTTTCTCATTTGGTTTCTGATTCAACAAAGCTACTCAATGAAGACAGAGGAAATTTACACTCTATTGCCTGTTCTTTGTTGAGAGTGTGCAACCTGCTCCCAACTGTATACTTCATAAAGCTAAATACTATAATTTCACGTCAAGTATGACTGGTGTGGCTGGTTTCTGTATGGGAGAGGCTCATCCAGACGGAACTCGCTTGGGTTTTCTCCTTGCCCTCCCAGCAGGCAACACGCCATTTTTGATTGTTTAGGCTCCTATGATGTGTGCGGCAAACAAGAAGTGACTTCTTATCTATAAGCAGAAGCTGCCTGATAAACAGCAGGGATGAATAATTTATAAGGTAGCGGTATGGAAAGTGGCATTTCACGCTTCTTTCCATGTAAAATGTCGCATGAATTACAAACAGCCTAAACAGTTTAGAAGAAAACCTAAAATCGCCGGCAAGAGAAAGGAAAGAGAGGGCTCTATAATGTGGTAGTTACGATATTACTCAAGAAGGATTCTGGGGCTTCCCTGGTGGCACAGTGGTTGGGAGTCCGCCCGCCAATGCAGGGGACGCGGGTTCGTGCCCCGGTCCGGGAAGATCCCACGTGCCGCGGAGCAGCTGGGCCCGTGAGCCGTGGCCGCTGAGCCTGCGCGTCCGGCAACAGGAGAGGCCACAACAGTGAGAGGCCCGCGTGCTGCAAAACAAACAAAATACAAACAAGAAGGATTCTGATCCATATATTGCTCTCCATTGATTAAATGTGAAAACAAATTACAGTTTCTCAAATGAATGTTATGAAATAATTATTATATTCATGGAAATAGCATCAATAAGGCAAGTAGGCTTAGGTTTTCTTCCACCGAATTTCAGTCAATTTACAGTAAATGAATCCTGAAAAAACTGCATTTTTCATTTTCTAATCATGCAGTAAGCCCTCCATTAAAAGAGAACCCCAAGATGGGGTGTGATATATTATTATGCATCATATTGCATAGTTAACATTAGTCCACTTAATCAGAAAACCCAAGAAAATTGGGTCTCTGAATTCAAATCACCAAGCCCTTACTAGCTCTTTATTACTAAAGATGATTAGTAAGATTAAACTGAAATTGTAGAAGATCAAACTTTTGAAAGTAAAATCGCACTTTTATTTTATTTGATAATTAATATTTAGTAAGTTGATATTTTGGAAAGCTAAAAATTTAGAATTATCTTATTAACTTCCTGAATTATTACTTAATTTGGCTTGTGGTAATATACCCTTTTTAAAAGAACATTAAAAAAATTAGATTCTTCAAAGAAATCTATTAAACACCCTTATATGAAATATTATAAGGAACACTCTGGGGGATAGAAAAATATTACATTATTTCTTTTTTTCTTTAAGGAGCCATCGTTCAATCTGGGTGGGAGGAGGGCAAGAAGTAACACCTTGGAGAATTAGAGATAATGAAATGGAATATTGTTTGGTACTAACTATTGCTCAATAGGAATTCAGAGAGAAAAGATCAGCCTCGCCTGGAACAGTCATGGAAGGCTTTATAAACGGCTGGAAAGTTTGTTATTTCGTTCTCAACTCTTCCCTTTCCCTCCTAGTTTACCAATAATTCCACATGCTTCTACTGGCCAAGTAATTTTTCTGCCTTCACCCCATCCATACGGCCACCACCCTGAGTATGGCAGCATATTTCTAAATGGTAGCCGTGCACTCAGTCAGACGTTCCTAATGCATCCTAAAAGCCCCTGCTTGGGTGGTCTTCCTAAATATCTCCGTTGTACAAAGAGCGCCACTCAATCTAGCTCCTTAGCCAAACGTACAAGGTTATTCTTGAAGGGCGCCTAACTTGCCCTTGTTCACAGAGCCAGGAAGTGGTGGAGCCGGGACACATATCCATGTGCTTTGCTTCAAAGCCTACGTACTTAATCCAAAATACCATATTGTAATCACCAGGGATTTGCCTGTCTCCTGGGAAACTATTCTTTGAGAACAGCAGCTGCACTGTGTCTTATTCATTTCTGCATCAGCAGTACCATGCCCATCAGATACTCAATAATAACTACCTGTTAAATAACTTCAGAAATCTTGTATGTTGAAGGTGGGGGACCCAATCAGGAAAACAGAGCCTATGCCAGCCACATCAAGAGAGGATATTTAGGGAAGAACTAGCGGGAAAAGTCTTAGAAAGGCTAAACAGACAAAAAGGGGAGTGGAGTAATTGTTTGTTGGGTACAACATTTCAGTTTTCCAAGATGAAGAGAGTTCTGGAGGCCGATCGTGGTGGTAGTTGCATAATACAGATGTACTTACTATCACTGAATTGTCACTTAAAAATGTTTAACATAGTAAATTTTATGTTATGTGTACTTTACCACAATAAAAAACATTCTGAGGCAAAAAGGGGACAGGAATTCAAGCCAGAAGTTGGTATCAACAGAAAGGGAACCACCTTCGGGGCTAGAAGGACAAAGGGAAGATGGCGCAGCCAGCGCTAGGGAGACTGGGCTGCCTGTGGTGAGCTAGGGCCGCAGGAGGAGGGGCTCTCTGGTCAGAGCAGACACACCGGGGAGACAGAGCTAGTGCCAGAGCTGGGGGACAGTGCACAGGCAGGTGCTGGCTTCTCTTCACACGCTTCTCTCTGCTCGCCCCACCGGCCGGACCCAAGGGGAAGCCAGCTGTCAACGTAGCCTGAGTGATATCATTTGCAGAAGTCAGGAGTAGGGGAAGGGCAGGGAATGGATTTTGTCGGGGAAACATGCACAAAACTGGCACAGGGAAAGATGCTTCGGGGGACAAACAGCGGGCTCTAAGACACGGTGGAAACATATTGCATGTGGGGAGTAGGTAAAAGAAAGATGCTATTCAGGTTGGGAATGACATATAAACAGGTACTTGGGAATACTAGGGACAGACGTTTCAGTTAATAAAGTGAGGCCAATCTGGGGATATCTTTAAGCGTAGGTGGAAGAGTTTTTATGTAACATCACTAAATATTTGGAAACAGCATTAAGTGCACTCTTCAGTAGAATATAAAAATACCATGGACCCCATCATACATTAGAGGTAAATTAGGGCACTTGCCAAGCACAGACTCCGATCCTCAGAATCAAATAATAGAAAGTCGTGATGTCATCTCCCACAACCTCATTCTAGAGAGGCTTTTATTATTCCACATAACAACCATATGAGAGAGGTATTATTACCCTTGTCCCTTATTTTATAAATCAGGGAGTTGAGGTTGAGAGAAGTCAAGTAACTTTGAAGGTCACTCACCTGGGAAGTGACAGAGCTGGAACTTGAATGAGGCCATTAGACTCCAGAGCCACATGCTCCCCATAGGATCTTTAAACCTGCCTTGGTTTAGGCACGCTCAGCTCTCCAGCTGCTATGCTTGGAGATCTCTGAAGACAGATGGCACAGTTGTTGGTGGCTTGGTCCAATGATTAGTCACTCCACAATCAATACATGATTTTTAATTTTAATTTTCAAATGACTTTTTCTCCCTCTGCTTCATTCCTTTATCCAAGTAGAGAACATCTGCTCTGGGAGTTGTATTTATCTAAATTCAATCTCTTTCCTTTCCACACAAAACTACTTCCTATGCATTGAGGTATGAGAGTAAAAATGGATTCGTTCGTAAGGAACAATCTTTGCCCTTAGGAAGCTTGAGTACTTTGAAGAGTTAAAATCCCCTTAGGAAAGTTTCACCAATTCCACCTCCTTTGCCGTTTCTTCACCAATTTTGTCTTCCCTAATTGCTTGTTTTTATCAGAAGTATTTTCCGGTTTCTAGTTTTTTCTCAACATCAATTGCATGGCTGCTACAGCTTTTATGGTTTTCCCTCTACCACATCGTTGTGGTTTGGAAAGATTTTGTTGACTTACCTGATTCTTCAAATTAAGCATGGGAGATTTTTTTTTCACTTTTCCTTGCATTTTGAAGCCTCCAAAATCCTAATAGACATGAGATGTGGGCAATACTTGGCTGGATCTCCGAGAAGGGCTCAAGTAGATTTTCTCCTCTTTGTGAAATTCTCTGAGGCTTGCGTGCAGTGATAATGCTGCAAGCAAAACATGTTCTTTCTATATAAAGAGAGAAAGTTATTTAGAATAATTTTAAGACATGAGAAACTGCTCAGAACATATTTTATTCGGGGTGTACTTGGGGTGATTTCGAGTTGGTCGCAGGGAAATGTAAACAGTCACAGCTCTCCACCACTCCTTCTGAACAAAATCTTCTTCAGGACAGAGAACATATCTTGAAGCACATTTGGTATATTATTACACATCCAGTAAGTAATTAATTATAATATTTTTAATGGTTGTGAAGGGAGCCTGAGGTACCAGTGCTTTTGGAAACAGATTTTGCATATCTACTAAACTGAACAGCATAATAGCTAGTTTCTGAAAATATTAGTCTTAGAGGCATCATTCTATCCTTACTTTACTCTTTGTATTTATGCCTGAAACTTCTCCTGTGATGAGGATTTCTTTTAATTTGCAAGTATCTAGAGGTCATGTACCAGCTTATGTTATTTATTATGAAAAGTCCACAATTTCACCATGTGATGAGCTAGTAAATTTACTTCATTTCTCAGCCCTAGACTGTGATCCTAATCCTATAAATATGTGCTGACGTGGTCCTAGGGCCAGGGAAAACTGACTCATTCAACATGTACATCATTACGTCTGTTTTGGGCAAGACAGTTTTAGATGATGGGTGCAGGGGAGGGGTTTAAAGAGAAAGCCAATATTGACCTTGATGAGGGGAACCACCTGAGTTAGGCCTGCGGGGTTTCCTGGGTCTCAAATCTGGACGAACCAGGAGTTGATTTCCTTATTTTCCCCCAAAGAACTTACAATCTAATTGGAAAGAGAAGTGCCTGTAAAAGATGAGAAATAAAAATAACGTACTCTCAATGGTGAGGAGGGAGAAATAATTTCCAGCTGAAAGGATTTGGGGCCAGGTGAGTGTAAATCCCTTAATACAGCTGGGGGGCTGGAGGAGAAAAATTAAATGAATGGCATTTTGGTAAGAAGGGACTTGGTTAGGTCAAGGGATTTCATTTTCCTAGATCTCCTTTGAAATGACCAAAATGATATAAAGCAAAGGGAGACAATGTTGTTATTACCAAAAACTGGGGAAGAGAACCAATCCCTTGAGAGAAAATTGCAAATAATTTCTGCTGCATAGAGAGCTATAGGTGCCAAATTGAAGGAACACTGAAGGTTGTTTCACAGTGTCCCCTTCTGAGAAGTTGGTGCAAGCTTGAAAATGAAAGAAAGCAAATCTTGGGAGAGCTCCATGCATATTCCTTAATTTGGGGTGGTGAGGGCAGGCTGTAGACAGACATGGGAGGCACTGCCATTAGGATCACTTCCACTGCTCTCCAGGGAATTAAGGAGCAATCCAAGGCAGACACTTGTGAATGTCCAGAGTTTCCAGTGAAGCTGCACTGAGCAGAGTGTGTAGTCGGGTAAAGCTTTCCTCTAGGCAGTGGCCCTTCCCCTGATAAAGTAGAACTTCTTCCTGAGCCAGCATCCTTCTCAGGAGAAGCCTGTATCTGTGTGCCTGTCATAGAGAGCAAGATGAGCGCAGAGTCAGATACGGAGAGCTGACCCCTGACCACACAGAGAGAAACCTAACAGAGCTGGCCTTGATTGCCCACCGTTCTGATTTTCTTCTTGTTTCTTTTCGGCTGCTGGTTTCACTGAACTGGCAAAGCTGATTTAAAAATAAACAAAAACTGCTTGAGCTTAAAGTTTTAGAGGAGACTTCGAACAGCAAGCAGATGGGCAGTGAGACACAGGAGCACCCTCCTACTCTATTTATGTGCAAACATGCTAGAAGAGACCTGTCCTCTCTCTAGGATGTGTAAACAGACAACAGCCAATGGGAGGCTGGCGAAAAGATTTTACAGCTCAAAATAAGGAGAGGGACGCAGTACTCAATCTCCAGGAAAAGAGCTGGTTTTGAAGATTTACTACAGGAAATAAATTATATTTGGGCAATACCTTCTTTATGATCTCAGTAAAATATAAGACAAGAGGGGCTTTTATATAAGAAGTGAAAGATGACGCGGAACCGTATAAGACCGAGGTGAAACACGAGCTCTCTGAAAGTCAAAAAGAGAATGAAAGGAAGCAAAATAATTCGAGAAAATTTAAAATGCAATAGTGGAATTTAAAACTGTATTAGAAGTCATAAAGTAACAGAACCAATACTGCAGAAATTTTAAATCGTAGATAGAAAACACGCTTGAAGCGGCTAACGGAATACAACGAAATGGACAGGAAAACAGTACTGAAGAGCGAGGTAGTGGATTGAACAGATTTGGAGTTCCTATATATGCTTATTTGATGTTTCTGAACCAAAGACTAAAACAAATAGAATTATTTAAACGTATAAAATTAGTAATTTTCTGAGCTGAATAAAAACTTAAACCTTCATATAAAAAGAACTCGAGGAGTACCTGGAAAAAGTTATGAAACATGGAAAATGTTATGAAAAGAGAGAAAAATTTAAATTTTCTCACCACGAACACTTGGTATTTCAACAGTAAAATGTAAAGAATACTAGAAGAATAAGAGCTTTTAAGGGTGATGATCAAAAAAATATTAAAAATTAGTAACTTTCCTATATACTAACCAAAACAATTTATTAAAGATAAGGGTTAAAGATATAATTAATAATGATAATAATAACAATAATAATAGCTAGAAATAAGCCTAAGAAGGAAGTGTCTATATACATAAGAACTTTTATGCATAATACTATAAAATTTGAATGAGTGATGTGAATGCAAGCTAGAAAAAGTTGAGAATTAGTTCCTACTCTTAGATGAAAAGATTCAGTAATGCACAGATATCAATTTGCCCCCAATTTAAGGCAATTCCAATTAATATCTCAATAGGAATTTTTTGGAACTTGGCGAGATGATTCTGTAATGTGGAATTATCGGTGTCCATAAAAGAACAAAAATATTTTGAAAACGAGGAATAACAGAGAGTGATTTTTCTATTACAGTGTTATAATGAATAACATAGCTGACTAGGTAGTGAAGTCAATAAATAAAAACAGAAAAACAAGAAATAGGGAAAAAAGAAGTTTGTAGGATATAATTCAATTTATAGTAAAATCAATAGGAGAAATACAGATTATTTATTAAATAATATTGAGAATGTTTACTATTAGGAAAGTAAAATGTTATTTCTTTCTTTATACTATGCCACAAAATTAATTCTAGATTAATTAGAAATCTACCTATAAACATCAATACCATAAAATAATGAACATAACATGGGGATAAGCATATCCACACATGAATGTCAATTTGATTACATGACACATTAAAATCTTTTTTATATTATAAAACAATTAATTAGAGCCAAGAACACAGAAAGAAAATACTTAATCAACATGTGAAGAACTACCGAAATCCATAAGAAAAATTTTAATACCATATTAGAAAAAATTTTAAAGGACATCTAAAGTTGATTTACAAAGAAGTAATAATAATAGTGCTCAAAAATTAGAGGGGAACTACTTTTATATGATTCTAATAAAATGTAATTTAAAAATATCATTATTTTTCATTTATGGACTTAGTGCATATTTAAAATACTGAGAATTGTTGAGGACATGTAGAGAACTCTTAAACACTGCTGATGAAATTGTAAATTTGTATACTTCTGGAAGGCAATTTAGAAAGACGTGCTAGTGACAATGTTTTTAGAAATATTTATAAGTTTTGGCCCAGAAGTTCCATTTTCAGTTGGTTCCTTAAGAAAATAATCTGAAATATTTGTTTAAAATAAATAATTTCACCATTAATTTTAATGGTGGAAACTGGAAATAATCTAATTAGGCACTCTTACACTATTATTTAAGAAAACTATGGTACATGCTTATCACAGAATACCATGAAAGATGGTATTAATAACCACGAAAGATGTATTTTCAAAGACCCTAAAAGCTAAATTAATGTGCTGTGAATTAAACTCATGTTGTATATTTTCAAAATTTTCTGTGAGATATTTTATTATGCTATTTTTCTGAAAACCAATGAGTTTGCCTCACAGCTGTTAATTCCGTAACACAATATTTGTAGCAAAAGCTGCTTATAATTTCTGCTGAAGACAAGGGATTCTGATTTTCTCAGAAATACTACGTACTATAACTTTGGAGAAAAAAACCTTAACTTAAAACTTACAGTTGCTCTGTTTTCAGATCAAGGTTTGAACATGAGCTGTATTTCATATTTAGTATCAGATTTGTTTGTTCTTAGGATGATTTACAAGAACTTTTAAAATGTAGAGGACGTGTGAAGAATTACTCAACTTGGTCAGAAGAGGGAGCTTATAGATAACAAAAAGAGAAAAAAAAAAGCAAAAATCTATGCACTCTTATCAGGAGTATAGTACTATTTCAAATCCACATATCCACTGCTAATGAAAAACTATGTAGCCAAAGAAATATCTTGACGATAGCTTAAAAATCTGTTTTGTCTTATAATTTGCTGAAATATTGAACTTACCTTCACTGTTAAGAGAATTTCATGTCTCATTCTAACAACTGTCTTCATACTATTTGCACATCTGACTATGTAAGTGTTGCTGATAATTAAGAAGCCTGGCTGATGGAGGTGCGTATCTGTATTGCTTTATCTTTTTCTCTTGCATGTAGTTGGTAAATGAGCCAAGGGATGAGACGGTGCACAGCAAGAAGTCATGAAAAACTGACCACTGAATAATGAAAGATTTATTATATGTTATTTCATTAAAATACAGGGGCAAAGTTCTCTGTTCAAAATAGTTTATTAAGGATAATGCTATAAATATAAAAGGTGAAATACATCAATCTAATTAAAGATTTTTTTTCTATATCAACACTCAAAATGTAAAACTAGCGTTCTAGTTCCCAGTAATGTGTGAAGTCGTCATAAACCTAACCATGTTGGAGGTATGATAGTAAACTAAAGCAAACCAAGAACCAGAAGAGAGTTTTGCTATTATCATAAACACATGATAGTGAGAAGTATAACCCAGAGTTCAGGATGTAATGTTAAAGATAATCCTTTTAAAATTAGTGTTCATGACCGCCAAGTTCTGCATTCAATTCTTGGCCCTATATCTTGAGGGAGAAGTAAAAACTTTGAAGTGGGTTTACACCAGAGCCATAGTAACAAATCTGGAAAAGAAATCATGACAAAATTCCGCAAATAAGGTGAATTCTTAAGTTAGTTACCTTGAAGAGAGAATTTGAAATTTTTACGCAATGTCTTTCAAATATAGGATGGTTGGTCATACCCAGGGGGTGGGACCAGATGTCTTCCATCCTATGAATGAAAAAAGACAATGAATTTTTCATTTCAGTGACTACTGCAAAACCAAAGAAAGTGAATAATTGGGGAGTTTGCGCTTCTCCTGTTCTTTGGTGTGGATCAGTGCTAATCTGGCATGAAGCCTGGACCTGAACAACCTTAAATGTGTCCTATTATTTGTATGCAGCCTGGCTTAGATTGTTCTAAGGCTTTTTTGAATTTATGTGTGTTGCTGATTTAATTTGACGGAAAAGGTCTGGTAGGGTCTAGGCACTAAGGTGGCAAGGAGAATTGAAGTTTCTTATAAAGTAAGGGAGAAAGAAAGGACTTGGGAGAGAAGGATTCTCCGGCAACCCATGAACAGAAGGAGGCTGGGGTTTTTAGGCAGAGAGAAAATGGAGGGCTGTTTATTCACATCGTTAAGAGGAAAAGATATTCTCTTTCTTTATTTCATTCTTTACCTTCTCCTTCTTATCAGTAATCAACCATCTACTTTCACTGTTTTAAGAGATGAAACTGTCCTAAGAAGAGGAGCAAAGCATTCTTTTTTTTTTTTTTTTTTACATCTTTATTGGAGTATAATTGCTTTACAGTGTTGTGTTAGTTTCTGCTGTATAACAAAGTGAATCAGCTATATGCATACGTATATCTCCATATCCCCTCTCTCTTGCGTCTCCCTCCCACCCTCCTGCGGTCACAGAGCACAGAGCTGATGTCCCTGTGCTATGCAGCTGCTTCCCACTAGCTATCTATTTTACATTTGGTCGTGTATATATGTCCATGCCACTCTCTCACTTCGTCCCAGATTACTCTTCCCCCTCCCCAGGTCCTCAAGTCCATTCTCTACATCTGCATCTTTATTCCTATCCTGCCACTAGTTTCTTCAGAACCATTAAAAATTTTTTTTTCATATATATGTGTTAGCATATGGTATTTGTTTTTCTCTTTCTGACTTACTTCACTCTGTATGACAGACTCTAGGTCCATCCACCTCACTACAAATAACTCAATTTCGTTTCTTTTTCTGGCTGAGTAATATTCATTGTATATATGTGCCACATCTCCTTTATCCATTCATCTGTCGGTGGACACTTAGGCTGCTTCCATGTCCTGGCTATTGTAAATAGAGCTTCAATGAACATTGTGGTACACGCCTCTTTTTGAATTATGGTTTTCTCAGGGTATATGCCCAGTAGTGGGATTGCTGGGTCGTATGGTAGTTCTATTTTTAGTTCTTTTAGCAACCTCCATACTGTTCTCCATAGTGGCTGTATCAATTTACATTCCCACCAACAGTGCAAGAGGATTCCCTTTTCTCCACACTCCCTCCAGCATTTACTGTTTCTAGATTTTTTGATGATGGCCATTCTGACCGGTGTGAGGTGATACCTCATTGTAGTTTTGATTTGCATTTCTCTAATGAGTAGTGATGTTGAACATCTTTTCATGTGTTTGTTTGCAATCTGTATATCTTCTTTGGAGAAATGTCTATTTAGGTCTTCTGCCCATTTTTGGATTGGGTTGTTTGTTTTTTTTGATATTGAGCTGCATGAGCTGCTTGTATATTTTGGAGATTAATCCTTTGTCAGTTGCTTCATTTGCAAATATTTTCTCCCATTCTGAGGGTTGTCTTTTGGTCTTGTTTATGGTATCCTTTGCTGTGAAAAATCTCTTAAGTTTCATTAGGTCCCATTTGTGTATTTTTGTTTTTATTTCCATTTCTCTAGGAAGTGGGTCAAAAAGGATATTGCTGTGATTTATGTCATAGAGTGTTCTGCCTATGTTTTCCTCTATGAGTTTTTTAGTGTCTGGCCTTACATTTAGGTCTTTACTCCATTTTGAGTTTATTTTTGTGTATGGTGTTAGGGAGTGTTCTAATTTCATTCTTTTACACATAGCTGTCCAGTTTTCCCAGCACCACTTATTCAAGAGGCTATCTTTTCTCCATTGTATACTCTTGCCTCCTTTATCAAAGATAAGGTGACCATAGGTGTGTGGATTTATCTCTGGGCTTTTTATCCTGTTCCATTGATCTATATTTTTGTTTTAGTGCCAGTACCATACTTTCTTGATTACTGTACCTTTGTAGTATAGTCTGATGTCTACGAGCCTGATTCCTCCAGCTCCGTTTTTCTTTCTCAAGATTGCTTTGGCTATTCGGGGTCTTTTGTGTTTCCATACAAATTGTGCAATTATTTGTTCTAGTTCTGTGACAAATGCCATTGGTATTTTGATAGGGATTGCATGAATTTGTAGATTGCTTTGGGTAGTATAGTCATTTTCACAATGTTTATTCTTCCAGTCCAAGAACATACTATATCTCTCCATCTATTTGTATCATCTTTAATTTCCTTCATCAGTGTCTTAAAGTTTTCTGCATACAGGTCTTTTGTCTCCTTAGGTACGTTTATTCCTAGGTATTTTATTCTTTTTGTTGCAGTTGTAAGTGGGAGTGTTTCCTTCATTTCTCTTTCAGATTTTTCATCATTAGTATATAGGAATGCAAGAGATTTCTGTGCATTAATTTTGTATCCTGCTACTCTACCAAATTCATTGATTAGCTCTAGTAGTTTCCTGGTAGCATCTTTAGGGTTCTCTATGTGTAGTATCATGTCGTCTGCAAGCAGTGACAGCTTTACTTTTTCTTTTCTAATTTGGATTCCTTTTATTTCTTTTTCTCCTCTGATTGCTGTGGCTAAAACTTCCAAAACTATGTTGAATAATAGTGGTGAGAGTGGGCAACCTTGTCTTCTTCCTGATCTTAGAGGAAATGGTTTCAGTTTTTCATCAATGAGAATGATGTTTGCTGTGGGTTTGTCATATATGACCTTTGTTATGTTGATGTAGTTTCCTTCTGTGCCTACTTTATGGAGAGTTTTTATCATAAATTAGTGTTGAATTTTGTCAAAAGCCTTTTCTGCATCTATTGAGATTATCGTATGGTTTTTATCCTTCAATTTGTTAATGTGGTGTATCGCATTGATTGATTTTTGTATATTGAAGAATCCTTGCATTCCTGGGATAAACCCCACTTGATCATGGTGCATGATCCTTTTTTTTTTTTTCTTTTTTTTTTGCGGTACGCGGGCCTCTCACTGTTGTGGCCTCTCCCGTTGTGGAGCACTGGCTCCGGATGCGCAGGCTCAGTGGCCATGGCTCACGGGCCCAGCTGCTCCGTGGCATGTGGGACCTTCCCGGACCGGGGCACGAACCCATGTCTCCTGCATTGGCAGGCGGACTCTCAACCACCGCGCCACCAGGGAAGCCCAGTGTGATCCTTTTAATGTGCTATTGGATTCTGTTTGTTTGTATTTTGTTGAGGATTTTTGCATCTATGTTCATCAGAGATATTGGCCTGTAGTTTTCTTTTTTTGTGACATCTTTGTCTGGTTGTGGTATCAGGGTGATTGTGGCCTCATAGAATGAGTTGCAAAGCATTCTTATAATTGTATTTTAAATACAGTCTACGGAAGACACTTATTTTATTGTTTGTGTATTTTCATGGGTATCTCCCCCCTAAATATGACCACATTTCAAGTATGCATGCTCTTTAAGTCTGTGACTTAAAACAGGTTTTTTTTTTTTTTTTTTTTTTTTTTTTGCGGTATGCGGGCCTCTCACCGCTGTGGCCTCTCCCGTTGCGGAGCACAGGCCCCGGACACGCAGGCCCAGCGGCCACGGCTCACGGGCTTAGTTGCTCCGCGGCATGTGGGATCTTCCCGGACCAGGGCACGAACCCGTGTCTCCTGCATCGGCAGGCGGACTCTCAACCACTGCGCCACCAGGGAAGCCCAAAACAGTTATTTTAAAGCACCATTTATTAAGCCCTGACCTCATGCCAAATTTTGGGTGATGTGTGATGGATGTAAAGATGAATGACACACAGTCCCAGAAGCTCACAGCCTTACAGAGGAGTCAGGCATGTCAACACACATTTAAAATCTGCCTAGAACTAGGTCCAAAGTTCAGTGATAAGATACAGGAAGCCATGGAGACAGGATCAGGTATGGATGGGGAAGAGTGATCTGTGGTTACAGAGTTGACCCTAAGCTTTAAAATGATCTCTCTCGGGAAAACAAAAATCTTGCTACCTCATCACCTGAATTCATTTGACTTATTTTTCTTATTGCTGTCATAGGGTTTCAGAGAGGAGTTAACATGTAACGGGAGGAATTCTTCTCTCAGTTTGAAGACTGGGTTTTCAATCAGCAGCGGTCTCTTGGTTTCATTAGGTACCGGGATCCTTATTTCTAATTGCAATTCATTGATTTTGTGATGTCTACATCCTTCCAAGCTGTTAGTTGCACTTTTCTGAATGCTTTCCTGATATGTTCTACACGACTAAGTCCACAAGTCAAATAGCATTGTGTGGTTCCTTGTTAACATACCTGCAGCATTTTAGGAAATTATTTAGGAGCTAACAAATAAGTTCAAAGTTGTACTCAGCTGTAGGATGTTCCATGCTGCTCAGGGCATTCATATAAAGAGAAAACCAGCTGCAGATTTGGACTCTGAATTAGTGGCAGTCTCTGTTTATAATGCAACCCTACTTTGACAATTCTAATGTTTTTAAAGAAAGACTTAAGAGAGTTGGCTTGCTAACTCCAAGTTTTAGATTTTTTTTTTTTTGATGGAGGATGGTTATGACAGGATTCTCTGGCCTTATGGAAAGCCCTGTGTAACATATAAAGTAATAAGCTGTGTACCAAACTAGAGTTTGCTCTGTGTGACTCTTCAATACCCCACAAAGCTACCCAGCCCCCGTATTTCAATTCATTAAATACACAGAAAGTAAATTTGAGCTCTTCACCATATGACACTTCTTGGAAGTGTGAAAAAGCATCACAGGAGGGCCAGTGTTTCTTCGACATGATTTCAGTACCGTCCCTGTGCCAGACTGTGCTCCTTTTCAGGGGCTTTCCTACAACAGCCTGGAATTAGGTCAAGGATTGTGAAATCAGTCCCTCTAGGTCACTGGTCATTAGTGGAAACTCAACCGAACCTACCTTTACCGGTATCCTAAAGCAAAGTAGTGCCGATAACTGAAACGACTCATAAAGTCTTAGGATAAATTGATTTTCTCTTTTTATCTGAAATCAAAAATAAATGTTCTCTTTTTACCTGACAAATTACCTCCTATGCATTTATAACTTATGCATTTCTCCAGGGATTTACTGCATTTAAAAATGAGCACTTGAGAGATCTGTGCACATATGTGCCCATATATGGCTTCCTGTTTTATTATATCAGGCAGTTGCCTGCTTCTGAGTAGGAGAGTGATGAATAAGTGTCCCATGGCGGGTTGCTGGTGAGAGTGTCGTGATTATTTTGTTTGAGACAGAGTGTGCTTGTATCCCCATTTATTTTATGGAGAGGAGCAAGGTGCTTGCTTTCCAGAGATCTTTCCCAAAGTCCTCTGCAAATGTCCTCCGTGAAATTTCCAAATGTTTGGAATGATCGTTTCATCATCAGGAGCACGAAGCTGGACATCTTTGCAGAGGCTCTGAGTAACTCTATCTCTGCTGTTGCAAAGTGCTATTTCTCTGCAATCTAATTTGAGACTCATTGCGGGTTTGTATTCAGTACCCCCCTTTTTATGGTTGCTTCAACTCAGAAGAAGGGATTGAGAAGCTGTTACAATTTGGTATTTAAAAAATGTTACCTGGTGAAATCTATGATCAAAAAGTTAAGGAAAAAAGCCCACTGAAATTGTATACACAGGAAGTATACATATAAACTTCCCACAAGATGCTCCTTGCTTACTGGTATATGATGCCAGAGACGTTCTCATTCCCCCAAATCTGTAGTAAAATGGAATTTCAATGCATGCCATCGTTCAGTTCATTTTTTCAAAGAGGCCGCAGACACTTCCGATGGTGTCAATAGTGCAGTAAGTATTATGTATTCCACGGGAGGACCTGGGTTGGCAGACGGGAGACGCAGCACAGTTTTCAATAGCTTGTGGTTATTTTCCCATGAACCAGATTAGGGGAAAATAGCAATTCTGAGTGACATTGGAGAAAGAATTAAAAAGACTCCGTTCCCTGTGCTTGCTCATACCCTGCCATTGGCCACCGCTGGACGTTACGGTTTGTAGTCATGCACGTGACATTGTTTCCAGTGACATTCTGGCCTAACCCAGGGAAGGGGATGCTAGCAATTTGTCAACAGAGTTAGCCTTTGCGATTTCTGCTTTTACAAACTGAAGCTCTGACTGGCACCTGAACTTTAAAATGTTTATTTAATGCTAAAGAACTTCAACGTTTTCAGGTTACCCTTCAGTTCAGGATTTTCCACATGTTTTACCCAGTGATCCATGACTTACCTCTGCTTAGCCCTCTAATCCCCTTGCTCTTGGGGTTGGCTTCTCTTGGCGAGTTTCTGTAAGTTTGGGCATGTTTTGCCCGAAGCATGACAGGCTGGCTGAGACAGCGCCCATGTTCTGGCTTTTCAGGCAATGGTGTCCTTACTTCACGCTCCATCTGACTGCTTTACTTTTTTCTACCTCTGCAAACTTAGATCTTTTCCCCACTTAGAGGCTTGAGGCTCCAATTACAAATGCTCTAAGGCACCCAGCCCCTGTGCCATCCTCTTTCCGCCATTTATCTCCGGTTGCTAAACTGTCCGATAGAGTTTCTGGGTCCTATCATGGCACCTGCATAATGCTTTACTGCCCCTGAAATGTGAAGAAATAACACCGATTTGTCATTTAAACCAACGCTTCTCTGCCAGTGTTCTGATGATGAGCCCATGGGCTAACATGTCAAGTGTGTTTGCTTGTGGAGTGAAGAACGCACGGACCCAGCTACAGCTGTGGGGCTTCCATGGAGTCAAGGGAGAGACAAAGGGCTCAAGAAGAACTGGGATTAGGCTAGCAAGTAGATAAGAAAAGACAAAACAGAAACACGACCTTGTTTCATTCTGCAGTCTTATTCACTTACAGAAGAAACTAAGCTTCATAAATGATCTCAGAGAGTGCCACATGAGGAAACATCCCGGAAACTAGTGAGCAAGCTACTGTATACAGATAGTGACGTCGTGGCTAAGAAGCGGAGTGGAATTAATCTGCACCTCAGGCCTGGCCTCTAAAATATTTTTCGTAATCCTTTTTTCACTCTTACTCTCTTGCGTGACTGAAAGAGAAGGACTCCAAGATGGTGGAGCCACATGGTGAAAAGAAGCCAGATCCCCGAGTCACACTAAACATAACAGAGTCCTTGGTGCCGGAGAAGGGAGGTTCATGGCAGAAGGGTTTGGGTTGATTAGAGGTACCTAGTCTCCTCTAATTTGTGGGCACACGCTCTGGGGCAAAGAGACGAGTGGTCGAATGCTTAGTAGGTGTCATGCCCGAGCAAGCACTGGGGATGTCCGAGGTGAGAGTGCCAAGGACTAACGGGGAGGAGTTGGCCTGTGGCAGGTACTCCTCGTAGAGATGGCGAATACTGGTGCATCTGTAGAGTGTAGAGGAAGGAGAGAGACTGACAGAAGATCTCTGAAGTCCTTAAAGATTCAGGTGCCTGAGCGGTGATGGCTGACCTTCTGCAGGCACCGAGAGAGATGGAATGCAGGAAGCAGTGGCTCATGCAGCCCACATTTGTGACTAATGGAAAGGAATTGAGAAAAGCCCTCTGCACTTGTGTTCAAAGGCGGACTATGGTGAATGGAAAACAGGTTTCCCCGGGTACAGAAATACATTGCAGACTCAGTGTCGTTGGAGATCCAAAGGGACCTTGGCTCCTCAGGTTATTAGTATTAGTTTGTAGGGAGGAGAGAGGGCTGTGGCTGATGCGTCTCTGAGGGTAGAGAACTATGCCGCAGAGTCAGAGCTGGGGGGCAGAGTGAAAGTCAGTGAGGCCCCGTGACTGAGAGCTGTCATGATAATGAGGCTCTGGAGTGGCGACAGGCTTGCCCCGCATCTCGCATCTCGAGGCACAGGGTCCTCCAGATGCCTCAGGGGGCTTCACCAGCCACGCCGCAATAACTATGCAACTAACACAAGCAGCATTGCTGAGACCAGGCAGACAAATGACCTCTAAAAGTCTACAGTCTGTACGGTATGATTAAGGTAAAGACACAGAATAATACAGCCAGGTTTCTGTCCTTCGGAGCAGTGTCTTAGACCCAGGTTGGAAAACTACTAGCCTTAAAAAAATGCGGATTTCTGATTTCTGGAGGATGATGAAACTCTAGGACTTGAGGAAGCAGACATATTCACTTCTGTTACGGTTGTAGGGAGGGTGGGATTTTTCTGTTAAAATCCCCAGCATGGTAAGAACCTGCTTGATTCTACGGGGGAAGAAAAGGATGGTTTGGAGTGCCTGGGGAAGGAGGGACAGGGGACTCATGGAAGAAGAAGTGAACCCCCTGAATGTTATGAGTTCGTATGACAAGTTGATTCTGGTCCTTTCTCTTCTCTCAAGTGGATGGAGAGAAGTCAGGGAAGCTGAAAACTCGTCAGAGAATTCAGTGACTCTGCTAGTTAAATCTAACCCTCACAAACTACTGCTGCTGCTCTTTGGGGGCTAAGGACACTCGAGTCCCATTCCTTGCTCACAGAGGCCTATTAGCGTTGCCCTCCCCGCCTCAAGACTGAAGAGTTAGAACCAGGATTGACATGTGTGAGTATGTGAGAAAACAAAGGCTGAGACAAATAGGAGCGAGGAATAAGGACTTCATTGGGCTCCCATGCACAGCTCTTAGAAGGGAAGGCAAGAGTCACATCCACAAACAGGAGTGTCTGGTGTGTGGTAGGTGCTTTCACTCTGGGACCAGACCCAAATAAGTGTCCAAATAAATAATTTGTTTATATATTTCTTACCCATCTGTCAGTGAATAAACATATAGGGTAGAGCCTTGGCAAGGACTACAAAGTCTTTATGCAGCGGAGGATGGAACAGGAAGAAAAAGGAAAAGATATAACAAAATCTGGTGTTTCCTCCCATTCAGGGGATTAAAAACAAATTTTTTTCTTTCCCCATATGTGCACTGAGGGAGAAAGCCCCGCTGAAAAATTAGCTAGGACATGTTACATCATCACTCCATTCGAAAAATTACTATTTTACGTGTGTAGCGGTGTGAAAAGGGTTTGTAGAGTGTTAGTTTTACTAAGGATTTGAGAAAAATAGATTCGATCTCAGGGTAGGTGCTCTGATGAGTAAATTAAGAGAATAACAGCCAGTAGGCTGACAGAGTCCTGCAACCCAGACCAACACAAAGTTGTTTACTTGGGGTTGGTGCATAGGAAATAGACCAGTTCAAGAGAGGGAAAGAGTATTATAGCTTGGCATGTTAGGAATTGCCTATAATGCAAAACAGGGTGAAAGGTTAGAGAAATTCAATGGGAAGGACCTGATTTCTTATTGATCAAAACAGCTTTGGTCAGAGGCTCTGTCTCTTCAGTGGTAGAAATAGGGATTAAAATTGGAATTGACCACAAACTCATGTTTCGTGTGATAGCCATGGGTATATTTGAGAAATTAGATGAAGGACTCATAACTGACATATACTGAGCTGTCTTCTTACGGACATTGTCAGCATCTCCATCATTATCACCATGCCTTCCATTTTTATTTAGCTTCTACCATTTTTGGAAGTATGTTGGGAACGTTTCCGTCTGTGACCTCACTAATCCTAACGACAGTTCTGGTAGATAAAAATATTACTGACGTTCATCATACCTGTTTTTTTGCTTTTTTCCTGAACACAGAGAGAGCTGAGCTTCCTGTCCTCCCCCTGGCTGGGCGTGGCCATGTGCTTATTTCTAGCCAATGGACAGAGAGGGGAACTGCTATGTGCCACTGTCAGGCCCAAACACTCAGTTGCCAGTGGGAGACTCTGCTCTACCTTGTTATGGAAATCTAGGGGGACACTTTGTGTTAAGATGGCAGGGCCAAATAGTTAGGTGGCTTGGATCCCTGAGATACCTTCTGGTCCCACAGGGGACTTTGCATGAATAGGAAATAACATTACTGTATTTATTACTATAACATTACTCTATTTATTTATACTATTACTATATTTAAAGTCACTGTGTGGGATTGTTTGTTAACACAGCAGCACCTAGACTCTCCTTTTTCTACAAACTATATCTACCTATGAGTTACATTTTACAGATGAGAAAACTAAGGCCTCAAGAAATAAGAAGGCTTTCTTGATATTGCACTTTAGGTCGTTGAGCTGGCATATGAATGTGTGTTTTTGCCTTCAAAACCTGATGGTAGTAAAATAGTTTGGATAAGTTAAACAGCTAACTGGGATCTGCTAGACTGACAGCACTGTAGAGGAATGGTAGCTTAGAAAAGCAAAGGGGAAAGTCTTTGGGGGTATAAATGAAACAGGTTTTGAAGAAGAAATGCTTGTGTTTTTTTTGTGGTGACATACAAAGTTACCAACACAAAACACTTGGGAACCTTCTTGGAAATGACTTAGTTTTCTTGTCTAGGACCTTGTATCTGTGTCTGTATTTTAGGTTCTTTCTCTCATGAGTTGTTCAGAAGCTTACAGAGGTCCCTGCTGCCAAGTATGGAATACAGAATAAAATACACAACCACCACAAAGGACCCTTTGCTGTGGTCTGACACAAGCACAGCTCATTCATTCACGCTATGCTTGAAAATATTAGGAATAACTGTGGCCATTGCTACCTGTGGCAAAACACCTTGCTGTGGATGGATGCACTGCTAATGACCTCCCAGCGTGAAATATGGCTCCGAAATCGTTTCTTGGTTTCCAATGCGGGGTGGCTGGGGTGTTTTTCTACATCCTGAGTAGTGCCTGAGCACCTCTGTGTGGTGCTTTCTGAGAACAGGGTGGGGATCCATTTTGTTAAATACCGTGGGTGTGGATGATTGGCAACTGCAGATCGAATGGACACTTGCTTAACCTGTCCGAGGAAAGACGAGGTGGGACAAAAGGGCTACAAACTCCCTTCAGATGCATAGTTTCAGTCCTCTAACATTTCATTCATCAGGATGATTTCCTTGTTAGGACATCTCATGCTTTCCCATTTCAGTTCTTTAAAGAACGACTAACAGAGCTTCCAGCTCCCCTTCCTTCAAGACCAGCCGTCAATGTGGGATAGGAAAGGAGGCAGGGCGTGTTCCTTACAAGACTGCAAATTCCTTGGCAGACAGGGTTAGGCCTTACTCACCTCCTCCGCCCAGATCCCAGCTTGGTACCTGGCACACAGTAGGCTCTCAGTCAGCGCTGGATGAGAGAACAAGGAGATGACCAGCTTCTTAGCTCACTCGGGCTCAGATGCCAAAGGAGCTCCTTGACACCGCTTCACTTCTGATGTTTGAAATGTGAATTCTTGTCTCTAGAATAGTAAAGAAAATAAATAATTGTGATATTGTAAAACAGAAAACGAAAGGACTGAGGTCAGCGGGTTGACTAAAAAGTAGAGGACCAGTGCCCTAAACGTGAACCCTTTTACCACGTGATTCTGCCTGGAGAAGTGAGTCTGGGAAGAAGGCTGCAGTGTCGCCCCTTTCTCTGTCCTGTCTGCATGTCTGTCTGCTCTCCAAAACTGCCTGCATAAAGCAGTCTAAGCTCCTTCAGGGAAGTGCTACGGAGGCAATGTGTTTCCATGCCAGGCTTCCTAAGGATTATGAGAACCAGGTTTTGATACTTTTTAATAGTAAAATTTAATTAAACTAAATGTACCTCAGGGAAGAATAATGTATGCAAACTTATCACAAAATCAAGCACCATGGTGAGAAAAAGTGAGAGCTTAATGTGGATGAATTCCAAAATATCTGGCTTAAGCAACAAAACCAACTTATTCTGTTATTTCCCCTTAATATATGTTGTGTGGGTCTTTCAACAGTTGGTTGTTTTATAATAGCAATCTTCAAGCTTATTTCTCCAATCAGCCCGCCTGTGGCAGTCCTTCTTTCTCAGTAAACACTGTGATACAATCAGTCTGCAGCAGACGCTCCTTTATTCTATTACCGCGGCATAATCATTTGGGGAAACCTGTGAAACTAATGCAAAATCTCACAAAGCTATTCAGAAATATGGATTGAAAATGGAAGGCTGGGAAAATAGCTTGTCATAGCGCATTAGCAGCTACACAAGCTATTTAAGGAATTATTTTTCAAACGTTTCCTTTTTGCACATTACTTAAAAAAAAAGATCCAAACTCGTGTGTTCCTGAAGAACAATGGGAACATTTATCACAGAATGTTAAGTCCTTTGCCAGGCACATACTAATATGTCCACTGGAATAAAGGATGTGGCTTGACTTAAGGTTAGCGTGTGCATTTTTCTCAGAGAGAAACAGCATTTTTGGTGTTATTTTTATTGAGAAGGGAGGATATTAATGTAAGTAGAATTTAATGGTATAATTTCATTTATCTTTGATGAGCAAGATTCTGTACTTAACAATTGGCCAGTACTTCATCAGAGAGGATATTAGTTCTTTCATTTTTTTCTCTTCCTCCATTGTTTTATAAATGTTCATTCACAAATCTTGCTTCTCTCCAGCCTTCTCTAACACTGGGGTCTTTCTCCGATCATTGATTTCTTTTTCTTTATTTCCCAGTCAATGGTGTTAGCTTCATATTTGGATACACTATTGTCCTCTGAGATGTCAGTAATTTTACTTGTTTTTCTCAACTCCTGATTAAGAAAACAACAGGTTTTTGTTTTCTGTTTTCTGGGGTTTTTTTCTCCCTATACTCCAGGAAGGAAAAGAAGGCATCTCATACTTCACAGTCACTGTGAGCCTATTAATACATTTGGGGAATTCTACTGAGAGCTCTTATGACAATGTCTTATATTTTATAGGATGGAAAACTGACATTAAGAGGTATTGAAAAACTTGCCTAAATTTTACTGATCAAGTATATTGCAGAGTCAACCTTCAAAACCATTTCATTCTGACACTCAAGCTCCTGGTCTTTCCACTTGCACAGGGTAACGTAGAACGGTCACTTCCTCCCTCATCTGGCTGATCCTCTAACAGCAGAGTTAGAGACAGAATAAGCATGGGCTGTGTAGTCAGATGTACCCTAGAATCGCTTATTCACTCTACCACTTACTGCCTTAGCAATTTACTTAGTTTCCAGTTAAAATGAGAGTCAGCTTACCAATTTAAAATGAAGACCTTGTAGGTAATGTAGCACAACGCCTAGTTATTAGTGACAGCCAAGGAATGAGATTACTATAACTACGACCCCACGTGTAGCCTGCATATTCATCCTGGAAAAGAGTCATGAATTATTTTCCTTGATTTGACTCTTTCTTTAAAGCTCAAAATTTCTACTCGCCACTCCCTCCAACACCCCCAGGCCAATGGAAAACAAATACTTATAGGTTGCTTAGAGGACCTGCAAGTTTAGACCCCTGTGCTGGTTACACTGCATGTGAGAGTGGTAGCCTCACACCTTCTGCTTTCTCCTCAGCCCCAGAGAGAAGTGTAAGTGCTGGTAAGCATTTGGGTCGCATCATTCTGGAGCCCCTGTCCTGCCAGCAGAAACAAGATGGCCAGTGACACTCAACCTTAGCCGTGGATTGAGTGTATGTGAACCCAACATATGTACGGCAGATGTGTAAAGAAGAGATAGGTAATCTTGACCTTGACCATGGCTTCTGGAAGCCCACGCAGCCATAAGAAGATGCTGGTGTTTTCCATAAGGTGTCTTTGGAGACTCTTTAGACTTTCTAGAACATACAAACATTTGAAATCCTCTCAAATGTGAATTTATATTGATATATTCACAAATAACTATTAATCAAGTCTGGAGTAGGGATTTATGATATTTATGAGAAGCACATAAAAATGGGAGAACATATAAATTTCAGGGTCCTAAAATGAGCATTTCCAAAAGGGTTCTCCCTGCCAGTATCTTCAGTGATGGCTTCTGAATCCCACTTTGGGGGAGCAGAGGGGCACCTCGTTTTGTTATCCCAAACTCTTCTGCAGAGGATGGCTGAATGGAACAAAATGTAAGTTCACCGTGTGTCATGAAGCAGGGTGATTCTGATTCAGTTCATCACAGTTTATACCCTAAGTCTATACTGGAACTTTCTGATATCTCCTTTGGTGCTTATTCCTAAGAATGTTTATTGTTTTGTGTTTTTTAATGAGTTTGTGTGAGAAGCTAGTGGGCGTGGTGGTGACACACATAAGGAAAAAAGTCTGGAAAGCTTGCAAGCATTTCAAAACATCCTTCTTCTCCCATCTCCAACCAACTGCCCTCAAGCAGGGCTATAGGGCGATGTACCAATTTGCAGTCAGTCACTTTAGGTGGTTTTGAGAGAACAAGGTGCTCTGTCATCCAGGGAAAGCCATGTGCTGAAATTTAGGGGAAGCTGTGAAAACCACACTCTCCCCACCTTACCTTCAACCCAAATCATCTGCCTTATCCGCATTTCACAAATATCAATTTTGTTCTAGAGGATCTGTCTAGTGTGTAGGATTTTGTGTCCCCAGATGTCCATTGTGCATATGCAGGTATCCTCAGTGACTCATTAATCTACCACGGACCATGAAGTAGGGTATAAGCAGAGATCAAGCTATCAGGCATCCCACTGAGAAAGTAGGAGGCTTTCCAGCTCGAGGGCTTTGCCAGGAAGGAGGAAGGTGAGGTAGGAGTGACCTGTAGGTGATTTTGGGGGGTGTGTATATGGCCTGTCTGTGGGGACAAGTGAGGAGGGAAATGTGGAGGTGTCAGATGAGACAGTGGAAGGACAGCCTAAAGACACACTCTCTGTATTAAAATATTTGTAGGATATTAAAGGGAAGTGGATCCCAGGTTTCTTTATAAAATTGCCTGACAATGAGTAGGGCCAAGATGGTCCACATGTTCTCTTCAGCTGGACTAAACTTTCAATAGGGTCTTCCTGCTTCTAGACCCCTGACCTTCCTTCACTTGGAGGCTTTACTCCAGAAAACTTGCAAGTAGAAATTCTTCTCTCTACCTTTTTGAGATGCAAATCTTGCTAAAAGCCTCTGGCTGGCTTACAACTCAGGACTCTTTCTCAAGGACCTGGGGGGTCATCCCTTTGAAATGCCATCACCGAGGAAGATAGCACACTTATTTCCCAGTTTCTGCGGGAGGGTAGGAGCCTCACTTGCTACAAGTTATAAAGGCCAGCTAGTGAACACAGATGCCCTAAAATCCCACCATGTCAACCCTTTGGCGCTTTGTTTCAGTCCAGTTCAGGAGTAAGTGCTGCCCTCTCTCCCGTTCTACAGTAGCTTCCAATAAAGGCTTAAAGGCTCTCCACCTGCTTAACTGTGTTTGGTGCAGTTTCTGCTTTGATCGTTGGGTGAAAATGCTTGGTTTTCTTTCTTACACACAGAAAGGGCTAAACTCATCAACTGCTATAGATTTTCCACAGGCTTCAAGAGAAATGAGTCCTGAGGTGTGGAAAGGGCCACTTCTGTGGTAGGGTGCGAAAACTCACAAACTTGATACGTTTATTGAAACAAAGCAAAACAAAATAGTAGAAACAGGTCTGTTTTTTCCAGGTGATTTAGTAACTCTTTACTCCACTGGGTCAGCACTTAGGATAGTTTTTAAAAGGGCATCATTGGTATCTAAGTGGTACAAATCACAAGTTCAGCTAGAGGGCAGCTCTTGGTTTCTCCAACAGGCAGACACAGCCCTTCTCTCCATGTTTCCATGACTTTTTTTTCCCTCTAAACCCAGAAAAGTGATATTTACAGTCAAGCCCTTCTTGAGAAGCTTGTAGGGTATAGCAAATGAAACCATCCTCGGTGTCAGGCTCATTCCCGTTTCCGCCTGTTTCTCTCTTCTTTGCCCTTTGGTAAATAAGCAGCATCATTTCTCTAAGGCTTTGTTTTGTCTCTTAAAGACTGGTGAGAATAATACCTATCTTTTCTAATGATTAGGTAGAGGAAAACTCAGAGAGCCTTGAGCCTCCGGACTGAATGCATTATATAAAAGTAATTACTTAGTGTGAACAGTTAGGAGGTATTTTATTCTAGTCAGGGGGTGCCTCTGGTATTTATTTTGCATAAATAGAATGAGCTTAAAGGAACCTCAGCCATCACCTCCTCTAATGCTCTTATTTTTACAGATAAAGAAAATGCATGAGGGTTCCCTGGTGGCGCAGTGGTTGAGAGCCCGCCTGCCGATGCAGGGGACACGGGTTCGTGCCCCGGTCTGGGAGCATCCCACGTGCCGCGGAGCGGCTGGGCCCGTGAGCCATGGCCGCTGCGCCTGCGCATCCGGAGCCTGTGATACTATGAAACTGAAGTCAGTTAGGCTAAGTGTAGAAATTCCCATGCTTGATCTCCTCCCCAGACCGGGAACGTTGCCCACCCTTGAGCATTGTAAGGAGCAAGAGCCCTGCAGTAACACCCTCTCCTGAGAATCAGCTGACTTTGAGGAACAAAATTCCCCCAGTCGATCAGATCTCAACTCAGCATCAACACATCCTTCCTCCCTCCACCAACTCCACTTCTTGCTTTGTTTACCTGTCTCTGTACAAGGAAGGTTTCTGCCTGACCTTCAAGACACGTGCAGAATCTTACAACAGGGCTCTGCTTCCTACTGTCATAGTCTCCCTCCCGCTGCTTGAACTGGGGTAATCCCCCTCCCCTACAACGATGGCCTTCCTCCTCCTATTGCAATCGTTTTCTCAAATAAAATCTCTCCTTATCTAAGTCCAGGTTTGCTTTTATTTGATATTTCGACTCAACCATTATACCAGACACTTGTTAACTCATAGTCGTTTGCACTGCTCACTTTATACTTATTTGCATTATTGGTTATCTTGCACCACTCTAGCTCTTATTTCCCTAACTATAAAATAAAACTACTTGATAGAGACCCTGCTTTATGTACGTATTTTTTATATCTTCCTCCACACACAGGACTGTACTGTGTATCAGGTAGGGGCTTAATGACTCTGTGTTGTTTGAAATTGGTTTATTTGATTTTCTTCATATAATTAATATCGATATGTACAGCATATATTTAATGAATATCACTTTTGTGCAAGTGTAGAAAAATAGGAATCATAGGTCTGGATCTTCAAGAATGCATGATTTAGCTAAGGAGATAAGAATTGTTGTCAGGCAATTAATAGCTAAGTGACAAAAGCAAAGGTATACATATTCCAATAGAATGAAGAGAGAGATGTAGCCTCCTGAGGTTAAAGAATTCCGAGAGGAGAAGGGATTTTCAGTAATCCTTGAGTGAAACTAAGAGGGAGAAGAGAGGGATCATTCTAGGCAGGTGGACCGACTGAGTAAGGACTGGAGCTGGTCTGGCCAGTAGGACATCATTTAGGAAGTGGTTAGATAGAAATTCCAAGAGTTTCGTGAACTTCAGATTAGAAAAGGGCTTGATTTTTCATTTAGCATACTTTTAAACCAATTTACTGATTCACTGCAATTAATTATAATTATATACAATTATGTGTTGACTTTTACTGGGCTAAATATTAAAGGGATTAAAACTATGAGATGAAATGGATACAGGTGCTTTTACTGCACAAGATACGGTAAGAACTTCTCGGAGTCCAGTTGTTATAGACATTCTGCCTATTGACAAAAAATCATCAGCACTACTTTTTCACATTTCTGTTCTGATTGAAAATTACTATGACACGATTCCTCATAGTGAATGGATGGGATGAGTACCTCTCCCATGAGCGTTTGCCAAGATACTTTTTCTGTGTCTCCTCCTGCAGTGGTGAGATGGGTTTCCTCGAACCTCACTGATAGTAGGCAAGAAACTGAAAATCTTCTGGATTATTCTACCTCAAAGACTGATCTATTACTCACATCATCTTTTCTCCATGGCTGTTTTTTATATCTTATTACTGTCTTGGGACACAATTTTGCTTTTGCTTTTGGGTATACTTACGTAGTCTGTCTGATAGATACTAAAAGTCACAGGAATGATTCTCTTCTATGTGAATAAAAATAGCTAAAAGTATGGAAAGAAAGAACAGCCACCATAACGAAAAACTGCATGAAAAATAAGCTTTGCGTCTTGATTTTTTTTGTACCCCCCTCCCCTCATTTTTTGAGAAGCAGTTATACCTAATTATTTTTCTTTAAACATAGATTTATGACCACTAGGGGGGCCACCTTTCTATGAAGAGACCAGGAGAGTGTGCAATGAGAGCATAGCTGCTAAAGGCCCAGACCCGATGTGGAGCATAATTAAAGCCGATTGTGATGGGACGTTTTGTAGAACAGATACTCCTCCTGCATCTTCTCTCTAAGATGGTTTTGATTTTTTTTGTTAGTTTAAAGAGATTCTAAAATCTGAATGATAGTTAAATTTAGAGACACACACACCAAATCTTTCTATTAACTGCTAAAGCCGGTTCGGATGAATGATCTAGTACTCCTGTGTGAAATGCACGCAGCAATAAATTAAATGTGCACTTTAACTAAGATATTCTCTTAGGCTCTGGTACAGTTTAGAAAGAAATTCCTGCATGACATATTAAGGGTTGAGATGATTGAGAATATTTGTTTTAGCACTAACTTTCTTTGTGCATCTGTGAGATGTCTGGGGTACATTTCAGATGCTCAAGGAGAACCAATGTATAGTTTTGTTTTGTTCTATGTAGGGAAGTTGTAGCCTCTTTAATCCTCCATTATTCAGCTTCTGGAGACCAAGGCATGAATGATAGCAATTTAGTTATCGTGTTCTATTTCCAGCAGAATTGTTTGTAGTTTAGCTCAAAATATCTATCTTCTTAATTTTAACTGGTTTTGCCAGTTGCCAGTTAAACCAGATTGCAAGTGAAAATGAATATCATCAACACACTTAAATATTTCTGTGCATGATACAAAGCAGACTGTAGACAATTATAGACTACTGGAAAACGTGTTTCCACAGAAACTTTCTTGGAAATTGCGAGGAGTGTGTTAGACTTTAAAATCACTCATAGATGTAAACCCGAAATTTTAGTAAATTAGAAAAATAGATTCTGCTTTAAAAGTACAGATCTTCCTCAAGTGTATCGGGTTACATCCTGATAAACCATGTTATGTCAAAAATGCATTTAATACATCTACCCTACCAAACATCATAGGCTTAACCCAGCCTACCTTAAACGTGTTCAGAACACTTCCATCAGCCTATAGTTGGGCAAAATCATCTAATACACAGACTATTTTATAATGTAATGTTCAATAGCTCATGTAACTTATTGAATATTGCACTGAAAGAGAAAAACAGAATAGTTGTCTGGGTACAGAATGGTTGTAAGTGCACTAGTTGTTTACCCTCAGGACTGGGAGCTGTGGCTGGCTGCCCGGTGTCACAGGAGAGGATCATACCACTTATCACTAGTCCAAGAAAAGATCAAACTTCATAATTCAACGTATGGTTTCTACCGAATGTGTATCGCCTTCATGCCATTATAAAGTTGAAAAGTTGTAAGTCGAACAATTGTAAGTTGGGGACTGTCTGTATATTCTATTTAGGGCAGTGAAACTGCTCTGTATGATATTATAATAGAGGATATATGTCACTATACATGTGCCCAAACCCAAAGAACGTACAACACCAAGAGTGAATCTTATTGTAAACTATAGACTCTGGGCAATTACCACATATCAATGCAGGTTCACTGATTTTAACCAGTGTACCACTCTAATGGGGGATATTGATAGGGAGGGAGGCCGTGCATGTTGGGGACAGGGATACATGGGAAATCTCTGTACCTTCTGCTCAATTTTGCTGTCAACCTAAAACTGCTCTAAAAGATAGTCTATTAAAATTTAAAAAAGCATATTACATGAAGAGAGTAATAGACTTTAAGGCAATGATTCATATATTCCCCTACAGTTTAAATGTGGTACATATAGCATTCATGCTGCTCACAAGATAACTTTGACAGCCATGTGCCATCATCGTAAACACTACAGATCACTGAACATTCACCATGAAACGCTGATCACCCTTTCAAGGTCTCCCTAAGCACCTGCCCTAGATTATCCCATCGTCATTTTTCACCTGGACTGTAGCTATAGCCTGATAGGATCCTCTCCTTCTACTAGCTCCTTCCAAATGAACTTAGAATTGTCTTCCTAAAATGGTTCTGGTAATGCACTTGCCTTTTAAAGATCTTCAAGGTTCACAAATTGCAAAACAAGTCAGAATACTCAGACCACACATGTACGTCCTGTACCACTAGCTCCTCTCAAAATGTCCAGTCTTTTGATCACACTCTACCCCTTTCTCTGCTAATAAATCTGCACACTAGCTGCACCTTGATATGTATTCAGGTCCCCCCCATCCTAACTCTATTCTTTGGCTCATTTGTTTTCACATTTCTGTATGTTAATGTCTTATCATCAAAGGTCCATATAAATGCTACCCATCACACACAGACACACACACACACACACTAGATTAGCCTTGAGATTATACTTTTCCAGGAAAGGCATTCACAATATTTACTTTCTGCACAGCTTCTACCCACTGATCAGAACCTAACTGGTTATAAACATCCAATATGTTTGGGTTGAATGGTTAGCCTACAGCCCTTAGGATCTCTTGGTTGGTTTCCCTGAGTCTTTTAGGAAGAGTTCAAACATCTTTCTGACTAACACAAGCCTTCTCTGTGGTCCCATAGCACCCGTGTGTATCTCTGTCATGGCTCTAACCACACTGTGCTTGAATCACACTTTGCTATGATTTCCATGCTCTGCCATGTCTTGACCTGGCACACACAGACATTCAATAAAAGATTGCTGGTGAACTGATTGAATTACAAAAACAATGAATTGAGGCCAAAGACCAGTTTTATTCATCTTCCTATAACTGTTTATACTAATTGCATCCAAAAAGTGCTAGAAAAACATTTGTTGAATTAAACTGGAGCAGTTGCTCTCTAATGAAATCTGACTATTAATCATTTAATAATGATTTATAACTGCTTATAAATAACTTATAACTATTTAATAATAGCAGTTATGATGATGATGACGACACTACCAAACAATTGTATAGCATTCACTGTATGCCTGGCCTGTATTCAATGCTTCAAATGTACTTATTTAATCCTCATATCTACCCCTGTGTAGTGGTTCTATTATTTTTCCTGACTTGTAGGTAAGACTGAGAGATTAAGTAGATTGTCTAAGTTCAGGCACCTCATCGGTGGCATGGCCACACTTCTATCCTGGGCAGTCTGACCCCAAATCCAATGCTGTCTTGCTCTGAATTCATTTTTGATGAAAATACATTTTGACCTAATGAACCTATGATATATACGCATTGTTTTCCTTTCCCAACCCCCTGTCCTTTCTATTAACCACTGATACTCTGGCTTTGACCCTATTTCTCTGTAGAATATTTTCAATCAAAAGCTTGTAAATAACTTTCTTAGAGAAATCCTCTAAGACCTGCAATCGTTGTCCACACGCTAAACTATTTCTTTCCCGCCTTCCATGATATTACTCTTCTGTCTCCATATCTGTGTCCACCCCTTCGTGGTTTCCCAGCTGAGGACGCCTCGTGAAAGCCTGTTCCCTCCTTCACCCTGCCTGGCCTGCTCAGCTTCTCTGTGGCCTCTTTACTCCTTGGGCATCTCCTGCCACAAATACCTCAATATCTTTTCCTCTCATCCTAATTATTCACCCACATTTCAGTCTCAAGTCTACTAAATAGATGTTGGTTTTTCTTTCACAATTAAAAAAAAGCACCTAAAGAGTATCACTGCCAACTTAAATCATACTCTCAAATATTGATCCCTTAATTATATTAATAAACATGACTGGCTGATCCAGTGTTCCAGTTCATGTGGCGGTTTCATTTCTCATTTTTGCTTAAGGAATTGCTAGTTTGGCTTTGAACATCATCCTTGAGAGCTTGGTTTACATCTTTTTGGTTAAGACACAGGTTAGCAAGAGCATAACTGCTTTCAGTCTAAGGATCAGCCCCTAGCTCATGTTAAAGTAACCAACGAAGCAATGCCTTATAAAGTCTGTTGGAAGTGAGCCCAATGACCCCATCTCTTTGCAAACTACTCTCTGTGGTGTGAGAAGCTTACTCTTAGTAACCCATGTTTGTGCATGTGTGCTTCTGCATTTCTACACCCATCCAACCTCAACGTCCTTAAGTAATAGGAGAGCATCTCTCTTATGGGTTACTCTCTTCTCTGAATTTGATTCTCACATAAAAGTATCCAGAACTTGCCAAGAATGAGGCATTTGGGGTTGTGCTAACTGACTGAATTTGGGGAGGGAGGAGGTTGAGTTTAGTTTCACATGTTGAGCTCTCTAAGGTAGAACTAGGTTACTCTAGTAAGAAATACTCTTTACTTCTTTTGGGATGTTCTTTTTAAAAGTTACTATCAGTGATATCCAGTGTCACTGCCTGATACTAATGTAAAGTGTCAGATTAAATCAAATAGTAGTGTCTAATTGTTTTGCAAATGAACAACCCAAGTCACTTATAGTCAATGTAGCTCCACTTTACAGAGATTTAAATAGAAAAGGTGATTCTCTGGAAGAGTGATCTCTTCAAGTTTCCTGAGCTACTTGTGCAACATAGAAAGTACCTAGTTATTCATCCACTTGGCTCATTTGACCCAAATGAGGAGAATGGAAAAGACATCTATTCTTAGATTGTGACACTGCCACCTGCCACCTGTCACCTGTCACCTCCAGGTCAAGATCTTGAACTGCTCTCTAATATAAACTGAAAAAAGACGTCAGTGAGCCTACTGCAAAATGTTATTTTATTTAAAGCTTTACAACCACGCTCTTGGATGGGGGTGTTCGACATGCGTAGCAGCTGCACTTGAGGATTTATCTGAGAGCACCGAAATGAAAATCACAGCCAGCCGTCACCTTAAAATTATTGGGCTGCAGGACTTAGGGGAGATGTTTTGAATTTGTGATTTATTTTCTCTTCTGGTGGCAGATAGTGCTTCATATTCCATTCTAACACGCAAAAGGTCGGGCCACACCAATTGTTAAAATATTAAAATACTTCTCTACCAGTTGATAAATAATCACTGTACTCAGCCCCCTGAGCAAAGTCCCTCCAATCAAAGACCTTCCCTCAGGACCCCTGGACTTGCCCACAATCCAACAAATAAAGGAAATAACCCTGACACAGCAGGACTCTTCTCAGGCTCTGTACCAATACCAAGGCCTGTACCATTCTGTTGTTAAATATTGCCCCTGAAATGAGAAGTGGAGAACTTGAGTGGGCTGGCTTTTATACAAGATCAATTCAAGAAATACTCCTTTTATAGGATGCTTTGGAGCTTTTACAAAACTGCAGTGGAAGGTAGGATCTATTATGAGTCTATTGTCTCTCATTATAGGATTCATGTGATAAATTTCTTAATTTCTTTGGGAGCACCTTTTTTCTGGGAATGTAATTTGCTTCTCAAGATATTTCTTGTTTCTTTTCATCTGACAGAAGGACTGCATTATAGTATAGTTTTCTTTTTGCTTTGTCTTTTAGGAATTCCAGAATTAAAATTAATACTCAATTGAACAATAAAATTTTATGAGCCTTTGGTACATCTCTCTTTCCTCCTAAATGATTTATTAATTTAACATTTTAATTTATTTTAATATGATTTCACATTAGTAGCTGCATCAAAAAATTTTGGGGGGGGCGTAGATGGTAAAAAATTATACATAAATGAAGTATGCTCTGTGTTCTACTGGACTTAGTGCTTTGGGTACCATGAGCTGCTGGGTCACTGCTGTGGTTCACCATGTTCTCCAGGATGCCTCCTGACTTAGATCCTTATGCTTCTAAATTCAGAACTAAAGTTTCTTACTGTTAAAGATGAAATGGGTGGGAATAAATACTGAAAACACATTTAATTATCCATGTATTTTACTCAAGAGTCCTCCTCTGATATTTGTATATCCCTAAAGTTGACCTAGCTAAAAACAGGGAAAGAAAATCTCCAAATGATTTATTATGATGATGATTTATTGTTTTGCCTATGTATTGAATTACTCTATCCGTGAGTAGATCCAACTACTCTTGGTATTTACTTAGTTCATGGACAATTACAGTTTTTCCAGTTCCTTCCTTCTCCTACCTTCCTTGTAGCCAGACTACATAAGCATGTCTATTTTATAGAATCAGTGAAGGCAGAGGAAGTTAAATTCAAAGTTGTCACCTTTGCTAAAAGTGACTTACAACTAGTCTAAGAAAAAGTGATGTGAAATGTTGCATGTTGAGGAGACCAATTAGAGTGAATACAGGTTTTAAATTTTCTGTGCATGTCATTTTCAAGAACATTCTTTATTTTTTTAAAATCATATATACCATGGATGATAGGCCCAAATGAGAACCAACCCTATTTTAATACTTTCTATTTATTTCCAACAGTCTACCCATTCCACAAATTTACAGACAGTATTCTTTTAGTCTTTGCAGTTCCCATTCTTTGTTCAAGACTTTATACATGATATGTGGTCAGTGAATGTATATCCAATTTTCTTTTATTATCAAGTATGCACTGTGTGCTTTGCTCAAAGGGGAACAACTAAGTCCCTTTTCTTTTTCTCACAGTTTCTCTGTATTTTATTTTATTATTTTATTTTATTTTATTTTTTTTGCGGTACATGGGCCTCTCACCATTGTGGCCTCTCCCATTGCGGAGCACAGGCTCCGGACGCGCAGGCTCAGCGGCCACGGCTCAGGGGCCCAGCCGCTCCGTGGCATGTGGGATCTCCCCGGACTGGGGCACGAACGCGCGTCCCCTGCATCGGCAGGCGGACTCCCAACCACTGCGCCACCAGGGAAGCCCTCTCTGTATTTTAAATGTCTCTTATTTAAAGTTCTGCCATTCTACCAATCAAATGAATAATTATTATCATCCATCTGTCCTACCTTTTTAGTTACCCAATCAATCAATAATATATTGTGTGCCAAACATGTTTCCAAAAGAATACATACATAAATTAGACATTTTTCTTCTGATAAATATGCTTACCTTTCAGACTAGAAGATAGATATAAATAAATATTTTTTCTATATAATGTAGTAAAATTCAACAGAAATTTGACAAAGTGCTACAGGAACGGAGAGAAGAGATCAGTCTATCCTCAGAAATTTAGTAAATGCTTCACAGAGTCATTGATATTTGTGCTGTAATTCAAAGTATGAATATGAATTTCCTCGGTAAAAGGAAAGAGCAGACGATGGTAGTCCAGATGAAGTGATGACTTTGTTCAATGATCTGGTTTATTCAAGGAACCTTGAGATGCTCAAGCTGCATGGTGGGGAGAGGTGGGGAGTAAATGCAGACAGCTGGAAAAGTGCTTTTACACAGGACCTTCCAAACCATGCTGGCCCAGTCCGTTTGGGCTGCAATTACAAAAATACCATAGACTGGGAGCTTAAACAACAGACATTATTTCTCATAGTTCCGGAGGCTGGAGGTTGGAGACCAAGGTGTCCCCAGGTTCTTGGGGGGCACCCTCTTCCTGGATTGTAGATGGCTGTGTTCTTGCTGTGTCCTCACATGGTGAAGTAGGAGAGCAAGAAAGAAAGCTCTCTGTGTTTCTTCTTATAACTAATTCCACTTACCCCCAATTGCCCTTAATCTCCAAATACCATCCCATTGGAGGTTAAAGTTTCAACATATGAATTTTGGTTGGCGGTGGACACGAACATGCAGTCTGTAAAACATGCCTAATAACTTGAGTTTTAGTTGGTAGTAAAGGACAGCTAACAGAGCAAAGACTTTGCTGGCTAAGCAGCAAAGTCACAGCTATCAACTTGCGTTGAAAGGCATGAGCCAGAGACAAGGGATGAGGTATCTCACTTAGATTTCCGTGTGTCTATTTAACCCATGGACAAGGCATACTGCAAAAATATGGGAATTTATGATTAAGAAAGTAGAAATGGTAGTTCTTCAGCTGTACATATAACTAAAAGGGCTTCTTTTTAAACAGATCCAAATGAATAATATGATGAAAAATTGGGAAGGTATGCTATTTATTTAAAAAATATGGTAGTGATTTCTTTATCATTCTAGATTATCGTGGGAACACTGACCTCTATATGTTATGCCACAAATTTAACTTACACCTCAAAAGTATTTGTGCTAGACTTATGTGACATCTGCTGAGAAATCTACATTACCAGTTGACAAAGACCATTCAGACAGGAAAATCTAAATCTATGTAAGAAAGTTGAAAAGAGCAGATCTGGGCAGGGGTAGGGGAGAGATGATAAATCATCCATTGATGTCAGAGGAAAGTGCCTGCTTCTGTATTGTTGGTGCATCATGTGGTTCAGGTTGGAAATACAAAGCTAATAATTTTTCTTTATATATAGCATCTGTCCATGAAGGGCTCAAATAGCATTTATGTAATGGTTTCTCACAATATTTCAGTGGAATAAGGGATAATCTATGATTGTAATTTATGGATCAGCAGTGATTGCTGGAAAAGTACTAGAAAGACTGCAGGATCAACTTGTTTGGGATTTGGTACAACAAGCAAGCAAGACCAGAGAAGGCTGCAGTAGGTGGCTGAATTGCAGAAAGCAATGCACTGTGTAAAGGTAGCCCTAAAAGTGTCATTAGAAATGGGGATTGGGCTTCCCTGGTGGCGCAGTGGTTGAGAGTCTGCCTGCTGATGCAGGGGACATGGGTTCGTGCCCCAGTCCGGGAGGATCCCACATGCCGCGGAGCGGCTGGGCCCGTGAGCCATGGCCGCTGAGCCTGCGCGTCCGGAGCCTGTGCTCCGCAACGGGAGAGGCCACAGCAGTGAGAGGCCCGCATACCACAAAAAAAAAAAAAAAAAGAAATGGGGATTAACAATGCCAAGATGGCGGCATTCCCATCCTATATGAAATAAAGAAATATATAAGAAGTGGGCTTCCCTGGTGACGCAGTGGTTGAGGGTCTGCCTGCTAATGCAGGGGACACCGGTTCGAGCCCTGGTCTGGGAGGATCCCGCGTGCCGTGGAGCAACTGGGCCCGTGAGCCACAGCTACTGAGCCTGCGCGTCCGGAGCCTGTGCTCCGCAACAAGAGAGGCCGCGACAGTGAGAGGCCCGCGCACCGCCATGAAGAGTGGCCCCCGCTCGCCGCAACTAGAGAAAGCCCTCGCACAGAAATGAAGACCCAACACAGCAAAAATAAATAAATAAATAAATAAACTCCTACCCCCAACATCTAAAAAACAAAACAAAACAAAACAAATCTCTCAAGGAAACTTTTAAGTGCATAGGAGTCCTACCTTGCAATCAAAAAAAAAAAAAAAAAAAGAAATATATAAGAAGCAACTTATCTCCCCCAAATTAAAAATCATTAATTTTCCAGGCCCAACACGTTGTCTACTGAGCTCCATATTATTTATTATCCATTGTGTTGCTTTTTGTATTTGCAATAGCAAATATTTTTTTTTTTTTTTTTTTTTTTTTTGTGATACGCGGGCCTCTCACTGTTGTGGCGTCTCCCGTTGCGGAGCACAGGCTCCAGACGCACAGGCTCCGTGGCCATGGCTCACGGGCCCAGCTGCTTCGCGGCATGTGGGATCTTCCCGGACCGGGGCACGAACCCACGTCCCCTGCATCGGCAGGTGGATTCTCAACCACTGTACCACCAGGGAAGCCCAGCAAATATTTTTTATTTTGTTCTGTAATACGGGGTGAACACGATTTAAAATAAAATGAAAATTTATTAGCTCAATATTAGTGTATTTCTATATTCATTAAAATAAGGAAATGAAGGAAATCGGGAGAGGGTCTTATGATTTAAGTGCTATTCTGTAGGAATTTCAATGTATTCAGGCATAAAAAGTATCCTTTTAAATAATCTCTCCAAAAGAAAAATAGGTAGAATTATTCTACACTCTTTGCCTGAACAATTAGGAGTAGATCTTTTGTTAAATAGATTAATAGATAATTAGTCATTAAAAGCTTCAGAATTCTCTTCCTTCTCCCATGGTTCTTTGTGTCTATATGTGTGTAATGATAGGGGTGCCTCATTATTTCAATTATTTGCATGTATTGAGTAACAATCTGTTTCAGGCACTGTGCCGAATTCTTTATATGCATCATCTCAGGTAAATCTTAGATAACGATTTACCCAGCTGATATTGTTCCCACTCTACACGAGAAAAACAAAGCACAAACTATGGAATTTAGTAGTCGCCTTGACCACACCCCCACCGATCGGCAGAGTTTATGAGTTTAACCGGATTATGAGTTTAACCCGAGCTCCACGATTCTTCTCCGCTCTGCCTAATAACCTCTTTAGGGAAGGAAAAAGCAGAGCAGAGAAAGTCTTGAATTCCTGCCCTCTGGCAGGAGGTGTGTGCTTGGGGCACAGTTGTAGATGGGGAAGTCGCTGCAGGACCACGGCCAGGAAACACTGAGGCGCTGTCTGGGTGACATCTATCTTAGTCTCTGGGGGCGGCACCAACCCAGCACCGATATGACTCCCAGGATAAAGTCAGGAGGGATGAAGGCTCTGGCTGGGTGGCCGACGGTGCTGGCAAATTAAGTGGAGAGAGTTCGTGAGTCCTCAGTAAGCTTCTAGAGCACATGGAGTGATCGGGACAGTTGGGACTCCAACCATGACACTGTGTTATTCGTATGCCTTTGCTCATCACCTGGAAAGTCTGGGAGAGCTGTCTAAGAAAACGGAATCGTACAGGTGGCCAACGGGCACAGGAAAGGATGCTCAACATCGCTGATCATTAGAGAAATGCAAATCAAAACTACAATGAGAGAGCTTCCCTGGTGGCGCAGTGGTTGAGAGCCCGCCTGCCGATGCAGGGGACGCGGGTTCGTGCCCCGGTCCTGGAGGATCCCACGTGCCGCGGAGCGGCTGGGCCCGTGAGCCGTGGCCACTGAGCCTGCGCGTCCGGAGCCTGTGCTCCGCAATGGGAGAGCCCACAGCAGTGAGAGGCCCGCGTACCGCAAAAAAAACAAAAAAACAAAAAAAACACTACCATCAATAAATGCTGGAGAGGAGGTGGAGAAAAGGGAACCCTCCTACACTGGTGCAAGGTAAATTGGGATTGTAAATTGGTGCAGCCAATTAGGCTGCTTAACTCTCTGGACCTGTTTCTTTACTGTCACTGAGGAGTGAATAGATAATATCCATATTAATTTTCTAGGGCTAAGTACCACAAACTGTGTGATTTAAACAACTAAAATTCATTGCTTCACAGATTTGGAGGCCAGGAGTCCGAAATCAAGGTGCGGACAGGGCTGCTTCCCTCTGAGAGCTGTAAGGGGAGGATCTGTTCCAGGGCTCTGTGCCTTGGAGATGTCCCATCGCCCTGTGTCTTTTCATTTTCACCTCCCCTCTACGTGTGTCTGTCTCTGTGTCCAAATTTCCCCTTTTTATAAGGACACCAGTAATGTTGGATTAGGGCCCACCCTAATGACCTCATTTTAATTTGGTTACATCTGTGAAAACCATATCTCCAAATAACAACACATTCTGAGGTACTGGGATTTAGGACCCCAATATGTCTTTGTTTGGAGGGGACCCAATTCAACCCATTACAATGTCCAAGATCTTTCCTTTCAGCTTTAACATTTTGTCAAGGCCAGGTATGTGCTAGTCTGTGTCCCTGAGGTTATTTTAGTGAGAGAAACACAAACGCACCTGGTTTCAGCTGAATGGAAGGAATTTGTTAGTTCACAGAATCCAGACGCATGAAATGACAGGGACACCAGCCAGATCCTTAAATGCTGAGAGGATTCGCTATTTGTTCAGCTCTGCTTTGTATCAGCTTTATTTCCCTTCTATGTAGATTGACTTCTTACATAACAAAAAATTTGATAGCCGGCATCTTCAAGTCTTCCAAGGCTAAGGGAGGGGAGGGAGAGGTGTGGATAAGTATCTTCCTTGGAGTCTGAACAATCGCAGACCGGGCAGCATCTGAGGGTCCAGCTTAGACCAGGTGCTTCCCCTGCAATGGGGCAGCTGTAGCTCCACGCACAAGATTAGGAAGGAGTGGGACAGATATTTCTGAGGAGAATGGTAGTTCACAGGGCCGGCAGTTCCACAGAATTAACGACAGGTATGCCATTCAAAAATGTGTCATTCCCACTGATCGTCTGAGCGTGTGTGACCCAGGACTCGTTCGGATAGCTGCCTGCCTGGTACAGAAGTAACCACACTGGAATAATCCTCTTGGCTGTGAAGGCTGAAATGAGCAGGCGTTAAACAACAGCGTGTATGAACGCAGAGTGAATGGCCAAGCTGTGGGAAGAGACAACACAAGGAAGGAAATCGCGAAGTGTGAGGGGAGCTTCGGAACAGAGCACGTGTGTGCAGCTCCTTTGACCGGAGGCCTTGTTCTGCCTCAAGAAGGGACGTTACACAGTGCAAGGGGGTACTCGAGTGTGTGCTGGCCCGAGGGACACGCGGACCTGATCAAAGCTCACAAAAGACGTAAGAACAAAGGGCGCGGATGCTGCGTGATGCTCACTTGACGTAACACTGCCCTGTATCGGTCAGTGTCCGCCCACTCCTCTAAGTTCATGTCCGCACGGAAACTGCGAAGGGGACCTTATTTGGAAAGAGGGTCTTTGCAGGTGTCATCAAGTGAAAATGAGGTCCTACGGGCCCACCCGAACCCAGTGACTGGTGTCTTTCTAGGAGGAAGGAGAGGGTGATTTGGACACGCAGGCACGCAGGGAGAACGTCATGTGGCCACGGAGGAGGACACTGGAGGGACGCAGCCACAAGCTGAGGATCTGGAGGGTTGCTGGCGGCCCCCAGAAGCTCAGGAGGAAAGGAAGGGTTCCCCTTTGGAGGAGCCCTTGGACGGAGCACACCCTTGTCGACACCTTGACTTTATATTTCTAGGGCCCCGCAACTGTGATAAGAATAAAGTTTTGGCGTTTAAACCGCACAGTTTACAGTAATTTGTTAGGACGGCCCTAGGAAACCACCACCGACAGCATGCTTCAATTTTAAGCAAGAGCCTGTGAACACAGATATAACTCCTTTCGAGGAGGCTTAAGGCTTGTTGTAGAAGTAAAAAGTTAAGCCAGTTCAACAATTAAAATCCAGAACTAAAATTCTGTAGTGGAGGTCTGTGAGGAGTCATGTGCCATTATAATGTTCTCTTTGGGCACCTGCTCAACTGGACTCAGGGAGTTGCTAATTTTCACCTCTGTGTTGTCAGATATCCTAAACTTTCGAGGTTGAAATCAAAAACCTATATCAAAGATTGAATTTAATAAGAAAAATTTCTCAGAGTTCGACATGTCACTAAAACGCACAATAAAAAGCACAAATAAAGAACACAGAGCACTAATTTTCCTTCTCTTGTATCTTCTCTTGTTTTATTTATTTATTTTTTCTATAGCCTTCAGTGTTTTCTTAATTCCAGAGTATTGCCTGATTTGGATGGGAAATATCAATTTCCTCTACTGAAATTCTTCAGATTGCTTCTCTAAATGTCAGTTGTATTGGGCTTTCCCTGAAAAAAAAAAATGCTGTCAGGGAAGCAGTTTGCAGATCAAGTAGGTAACAGAAACCAGGAAGCTATTATTAGCTATGGAGAAGGCAGTGAGTTTGCTGGTTATATAAGTGAGAGAACTGGTAGCATTCTGGGAATGAGGAGGGAAATGGAAAATTGATCAGTAAGGAAGATCTGGGCTGTTTCTCATTATCTCTGTTTTCCACCAAAAAAACCCAAAAAAACAAAAAACCAAAAAAACTAGCCCAGAATTGTGTTCTGGCCATTCTGTCTGTCTCCTGTCATTTGAATCCAGTCCACCAAAGAATAATGTTTAAAGTGTTTCAATGTTGATTATAAAATCCCTAGCTCAAGTCAGTGGATACAAGTGAGAAGTAAAAAGTCAAGCACCTCTGCATGGAAATGTTTCATCACACCCTGCTTTTGCTGTGTTACAGGTTATAAAAGTGTAGACAGCCCTTTCTCAAATTTCTGTGTATTTCTTCACAGTTCATAAAAATCTGACTGTTGGTTTGCAATTTCTTTTCTAATTATATTTTTTGGCATGTAAAAATGCAGGGCTGCTTTAGTTCTAGTCCAGGGTTTTGTTTTTGTTTTCCTCCACCTTTTTCTTCTTTTTCGTTTGTTTACTTTTTATTCAGCAGTGGTTTGGTGCTTTCTGTTATTTTCTCACCCTTGGCCATGACATACTTAGTTAATTTCTGGCAGACTCTTGCCTAATGCTTGTCAAGTTCCATTTCTCTCTGTGTGTTTTCTTAGTATATAAAGCTCAACCATCACTCATTGTTTTTTGAAGATGATGTTGGTTGTGAGCCTGGAAGGACTTCAGTAAACTTGCTATAAATGACCTTATCCAAATGCAGGGAACAGTTCGCAGGGGCACAGCTGATAACGACTGCACGGAGACGGCATCGGTAAAAGCTGTCAGCGCCCCAGCAGAAACACTGAGAGCTGCCACAGGCAACTCCTCAGAATAGAACTCTTGCAGGAAACAGTTTCTTTTCAGTGACATTGTCCTTAACAGCCTCCAAACATTCTCCCTCTGTTGGCACTCCACCTCCAACCAAAAATCGAAATTCTAAACCAGCAGACTGAAATGCTTTTCAGCAAACCACTCAATTCTTAATCTCCTGAAAATTAAGGAACCAAATCTCCAGCTGGGAGAGATTCATAGCAGCAGCCTCCAAACAAGGTCATCTTCATGTTCTTTCCTCAAGGCACGCTCCTGTGTGTTTGCTCACATAATGAAGGACAAAATGATGCTAGGTGAGGGGTACATGGAAATGAAGTCATATGTGTCATCTGATTGTATGGAAAGGATAATAGGCGAAACCTGATAAAATTCCTAGGCCAGTAACTTTGCTGCTACTGGTTTACAATTAGACGTGACAGAGTAAGGTAAGAATTAGTTGTTTTTAGTCTGAGTGGTACACCTGCCTAGTTTTCTAAATCAGTCCAGCATTTTCTGAAGCACATGCAATGTCTTGGGCAAGTTCAAGAATCTCCCCCTAATAATAAAAAAAGAAAAGAAAATTTGTAGGTATGTGTTTTAATCTTGAAAGATCTAAATGATTGGGTGACTAAAAATAAACTCTATCAAATAAATAATAAATGGTACAGCTACCCAAAAATAAATGAAGCAAGTGATAGGACACCCTGTTTCTGGCCTGTGAATCTAAGCAGAGACCCAACTGAGCTTGCCAGACTCCTGACCAATGAAAACCCTAGGTTATATACATTTGTGTTTTAAGCCCTAAGTCTGTGAGAATGTGTTAGAGCAGCAATAGGAAACTAATGCAATAGGCGGTCAATATGTATTTACTGTTGAGTTGGTGACCTGAGATGAGCTGGCCTGTCTTGGGTGACTTGTATATCTCTGACTCAGTCACAGGGGACGGGATGGTCTAACGGGTCAGGCCTGACTCAGGTGTCTATTCCTGGAACCACGTGGATGGAAGGTTGGGGAGGAATGATTTCTCAGAGCATGCTGAGGACTTTTATAGAGGGAAAGAGGGAGAAAAATAACAGAAAAATAACATACGATTCCCACACAAGCACCAGGATTCATCTTGAGAACAGATGGGCAGCCTCCCGAACACTACTGTCAAAATCTCCATCTGTCCTACAGCTCAGGAAGCACTGGAGTTGAATTACAGCGAAGAACCCTCTGTGGACTGGAGAAGCTGAGGCAAACCTTTCACAGCAGGAGACCTGAATTGGGGGGGGTGCATCACCATCACCTCTGGGACTTGGTCACTCTTCAGATACCCAGAGTCTGCCCCAGGCCTAATACAGTACAATGTCTGGGTGTGAGGCTTGAGCATCTATATTTTAAAATTGTTCCACAGATGAATCCGATGCAAGCGTTAGTCTGGAGTAGGGGTCGGCAGGCAGATTTTTCCCGTGAAAGGGTCAAATAGTAAATATTTTAGACTTTGTGGGCTATGTGGTCACTGTAGTTCATATTCAGGTCTATCATTAGGGAGGAAAGTAGCCACAGACAATTCATTTACAAATGGATGTTGTGGCCATGTTCCAATAAAGTTTTATTGACAAAGGCAGATTGTGGGTTGGATTTAGCCCCTGGGCTGTAGTTTGTGACTCTTGTTCTAGAGCATGAAGATCTGTACAGAGAAGCAGACCTGGCGGGAGAGCAGAATTCCCAGGAAGGTCAGAGGCTGTTAAGAGAGATACCAGCACCCGGTGGATGGGGCATGAAGGATAAACCCATAATTTGCTTAGAGAAAATAAAAGTGCCTGATGAAAAGCATACATTTCTAAGAAAAGACAAGGATACAGTTAGCAATCATATGCACATTAATATTATATTCTCTTTCCCAGTTAAATTCATAGGTTGGAGTTAAAAGCAAAACAAAACAAAACAAAACATTGTATTTAAAAATAAAAAGAAGTAAAGCCTGTCATTTGCAACAACATGAAGGAACCTGGAGGACATTATGCTACGTGAGATAAGCCAGACACAGAAGGACAAGTACTGCGCAATTGCACTTATATGTGGCATCTAAAAGAGTCAAACTCACAGAAACAGAGAATACACTAGTGATTACCCGGGAGATGGGGGAAATTGGGAATTGTTCAATGGGTATAAAGTTTCAGTTATGCAAGATGACTAAATTCTAGAAACATAGTACCAAGAGTTAACAACATAGTATCCATGCATTTCAAAATCTGTTGAGAGTAGACCTCACGTTAAGTGTTCTTACTACAAAAAACAACTAAAAACCAAAGGGGAACAAAGAGACTTTGGAAGGTGTTGGGTACCTCTATTACCTTGATTGTGGTAAAGTTATCACAGGTGTTTGCATACGGGCAAACTCAACAAATTGCACATAGTTAATATTTGATATTTATTTGCATTTCAATTATACCTGAATAAAGCAGTTAAAAATTTTTTAATGAAATTATGGTTTCAGGTTGTATTAATCACATACCTATACCTGCTTTGTCCTTCACAAGTTTAGAGGAGTGAAAAATTGAGCAAAGTGAAGTTAAAAACCTGAAGAATAAAGAAAAAATTAGAGATTACCTACAAGACAGTTTGTTTTTGGCATGTAATATCCCAAAGAGAAAGGATTAAGTGGTTTCTTAACTTATCTGTTATTACATGGAAGAAGTTCAAAGTAAGGGCTGTACATAAGGTATACACTTAAATGTTATAAAACTGAACAGGCTTTTAAGTAGGTTGCCATTGAAAATAAGTGTGGATTCTCTTTTATTTAGGAGAGGTTGTGTTGTAATTTCATCATTCTAGGCCAGTGACCTTGGACATGTCACTTAACATTGAAATAATGATAGTATCTACTCACAAGGGGCTTGTGAAGAACCAGAGATAGTGTTTAAAAAAATGTTTTGTAAATGGTAAAAAATCATAAAATATGGGCTGTTAAAATATGATAACAGCTCTCTTGGATGTACTGGAACTGTTACCCTTAGAAGAATTCTATTCTGTTCTGGCAATTCTGGGATTCATTTATTTTCAGAAATGCATTTTTTCTAAGCACTTTGAAATGATACACATATAAAACAACATGCTGTAGCATTATCTGTATACTTAAAATGGGAATATTCTCACTTCATGGTTAATGTGAGGGTGAGAAGCTCACTCAAAATATTTATGGCATGTTTAAGGCTGATTAATTTTATGATCTCACAAACCTGATCTGTTTCACAGTTTCTAAACTAAAATAGGATGTATGCTATTGAGCTATAAAGGTCTTGGAATGAAATTTTCTCACATCTTCATATTTGTATATGAACAAGCATAAGAAATGGCATTTTGCTGGCGGGGCTCCAGCTCACACTCTGCTGTCTGTACGCACTGGTGGGTACAGAGTTGGGTTTGTACGTGGGGTGGTGGTTTAACATTTTCCCCAACAATCCGGATACACTTACTGTTCAGTATGGGGCTTTCAGTTTATAACTGGCAGAAGAGATTGTAGTTTGTTTGCGTATAGAGGCTGGTGGGAGGAGGTATAGATAGATTCTCTGGAGTGGGTTTACAGCATCTCATTCTGGTCTAGCCCTTGGATTCAGGATTCAGGTTAATCACAGGAGTGAGGGTCCAAGGCTATTGGAACTGTATTTAGGAGAGGACTGTAATGCTCTTGGCAAAAATAAGTGAAAAAGTGATACAAAGTCCAGGAGACAGTTATTCCCACCACTTCTGAATGGGACGGGCTCTGCTGTTTGATGAGTCTCTAGACAACAAGTGTAAACTAGACTATGGATCACAGGGAAACCCGTGCACTGCTGGTGAGAGCATACCCCAGAGTAACCCTCGTGGGTGGAGCATACACATGTAGCACTTAGTGAAATGAGGACCGATTGTTATGCTACGAGAGACACCCCCCCACACACACGCACACACACTCCCTTGTATGTAACCAGAGAAACCTAGTCGAGTTGTCAGGGTAGTTGAAAGTAATTTAGTGCTCAGTAATAGGACAATGAATAAGTAAATGTGACGGATACACACATGGAATATCACAAAGCAGCTGGAAGCAGTGAATGATGTGTACATACTGCAACTTGGACAGATTTTTAAAAATATAGTGTTGACAAGGAAAAGTTAGGAGCAGAATAAAATCCATAGTTCATTGCCATTTATGGAAATAAAAACATTAAATATTTTAAAGGATCAAAAACACACCCACAGAAATAGAGCAAGCAAAGTAGATATCATGAGGAACAGAGGAAGAAAGTGGGAATTGAAACTTTATGAACCAGCATACAGTGACGGCAACGTTATGAAAATTTCTGTTACGGTCCCCTGCTGTCCCCGCCGGCTGGCCGCCGCCCGCGTCCCCCAGGGCGCGGCGGGACCGGGGTCCGGTGCGGACAGCCCTTCGTCCTGGGACACGGGGTGCGGCCGGAAAGGCGGCCGCCCCCTCGCCCGTCACGCACCGCACGTTCGTGGGGAGCCTGGTGCTAAACCATTCGTAGACGACCTGCTTTCTGGGTTGGGGTTTCGTACGTAGCGGAGCAGCTCCCTCGCTGCGACCTATTGAAAGTCTGCCCTCGACACAAGGGTTTAAAAAAAAAAAAAAAGAAAGAAAGAAAGAAAAAAAATTAAAAAAAAAAAGAAAAAGAAAAATTTCTGTTAAAACTGGAAGTAAAGGGATATATCTGGTCTTGGGTTATCTGGCTATAATATAGCTAAGTCCTTTATTTTAAAATGATCTACATGATTCCCCCTATTTGCTTATCAAATCTGAATGAATTTTAAAAAGTAGCAACAAGAAGATTAATACAGCATCAAGATAAGGAACTATTGATATCTAACTTGTCAGCTTTGATGCCATCATATAGTAATTGGCAGATGACCCAATATCTGAAATATATGTATATATATAATTTCTAAATTAAGACATGCCAGAAATTTGGAGAACCTTTTCAAATAAATGCAGATTTAAGAGGTAAGAAGCACTCTGTCTTCAGGAAACACCACAAGTATCTACTCTTCATGAATTACACACAGCACCTAGTGTTTATGCCAAAATTTGCCTCTTTATCAATTTTTAAAATGCCCTTTATAGCTCCTTGGGTATTGGTAGTTGGCAAAAAAGAAACCTTGTTTTTCTATCTAGTCTGCTTACTTTGGGTTTTATTTCTGTGAAATCAAAGGACTCTTAGACACACAGGAAGTTGACAAAAGTTGGTCAATTATTAATGTTCTATAGAATTAAGTTTTGCTGCCAATCACTTTATGTGCTTTACTTTCTGTGGTAGACAGAATTATGGGCCCCTAAGATATTCACATTCTAATCTCTATAACCTTGATAATAATGAATGTGTTACCTTACACATTAAAGGAGAATTAAGTGCTTCCCTGGTGGCGCAGTGGTTGAGAATCCGCCTGCGGATGCAGGAGACACGGGTTCGTGCCCCGGTCCGGGAAGATCCCACGTGCCGCGGAGCAGCTGGGCCCGTGAGCCATGGCCGCTGGGCCTGCGCGTCCGGAGCCTGTGCTCCACAACAGGAGAGGCCACAACAGTGAGAGGCCCGCATACCGCAAAAAAAAAAAAAAAAAAAAAAAATAAAGGAGAATTAAGGTGTCGAGAAGATGAAGTTAAGGTTGCTAATCAGCTGAATACAAGACAGGAAGGTTATCCTGGACTAACCAGGTGAGTCCAATGTAATCATAAGGGTCCTGAAAGTGTAAGAGGGACAGAGTTCAGAGTCAGAGGGAGATGTGACTATGGAAGAATGGTCATAGAGATGGAACAATGCTGGCTTTGAGGATGGAGAAAGGGGGCCAGGAGCCGAAGAATGCACACAGCCTCTAGAAGCTGCAAAAGGCAAGCAAGTGAATTCTCCTCTAGAGCCTCCAGCAAAGAATGCACTCCTACACTCTTTATTTTTTTCCCAGTGAGACCTGTGTCAAACATCTACTTTACAGAACTGTGAGATAAGAAAATTGTGTTGTTCTAAGCCACTGAACTGTGGTTATTTATTATGGCAGCAACAGAAAATTAATGTACTGTGTGTTTGTTATTACACAAACATATGCCTATACAATGCTATGCCCTCAAATTTAAGCTGACTATTCCTGCTGAGTGTATCATTTCTCTTTTTGTAGAGTCCACTTGGTTTTAAAAGCCATTAAGTTTTGACCTCAAATGAGGTTTCAGAGTTAACTGTATGAAAGTTGTAGAGTACTTATTAGTCATTCTAAAATGAGGAAAAAAGTCTATGTAAAATATTAATATTTCATGGAAAGAACAAACCTCAGGCTATCCTCAGTAATTAGGAAAAAAAGTTTTAAAAGAGAATTAACTTTTAATTTTAAGTTAATATTACAAAGTTTTAGTCAGCACTGTGTTAATTTTGTTCAAGTTACATGGTAACCAATATGAATTATTTTTTGGCCTTGGTCAAGAAAGTTTTGGGAATAACGTTATTACCCAAATTGTCTCTAGTAGCACAGACTGGTTATAAGGAACATTTCCCCCTCCCTTTGGTATGGAATGTCTGAAGGTGACAATGTATGTTTTCCAAGAAGTGGTTCACATTATGATTTTTTCTAGATTTTACCAGTTTTTAATTTAATTGGCCTATGAATGTGTGTAAATATGTGATGAGAACTCATTCAGAAGGTGAATGTGGCCTTATGAAGCATCTTAAGTGACCCGGTACCCATTCTAGGTTGAATACTGAGGTATTGTGCCAATGAAATAACATAGATGTGAAGGATTTGAAGTGCTCTGACAATCATCCTGAAGAGAAGGAACATGACATGACCAGTAAGCATCCAAGAACAGACCTGAACAGACCCAACCAGGTGGGGGTTCACAGGCGAACACAGGTTGAGTTTACTGCTCCTCAGATGCCGGTGAAGCATCCATTAACGGATGAACCACTAGACAACATTAAGATGCCTAAATCTTTGGAGAGATTAAAAAATGGAATGTGATATTTAAGTACAATCAGGCTTTAACACATGCTGTGGGGGAATAAGCAATACAAGTGCAGAAAATTTTTCTGGCAGACTTGGACCTATTCTGAGAGGGGGGGTTTAAGTGTGTGTGTGTGTTTGTTATATTGAACTGCTGCTAAATTAATAATGAGTGAACCTTCTGCTGAAAACTAAAGGAGATGCTTTCAGTTCAGCTTCACATATTAGCAAGTCAATTTGTATGGTTTTCAGATTCTTTTAACAGAATGATTTTATTGCACTGTTTTCCCAAGCTTTTTCTTCTTCCAAAAGTGTACATACAACTTGCATAATGGAGAGCCGTGTATTTGCTGTAAAGGAACCGTAGCAGTCACATGCGTTCAATGATTTTGAATATCCCTCAATATCACATGTAAATCCTCTGGAATATTACCAGTGGTTTACACGGGACCTAGAGATTCAGCACCCTTCATTCCCCTCAGGAAATGAAAATCCATGGATGCCTTCAAGCTAATTGGATACCTTGTAAAGAGTTATGCCAAATGGGTATGGTGGTATTATATGGTAATATAAGAAGTTTAGCCATTGAACTAATATATTTCTATAGTGGTGTTAATGGTGGATGAAATGTATTGAATGAGTTTATGTGAGTTGAAGTATTGGGGAAATTTACATATATTTGCATATACGTACCACTTGTCCCAAGTTACTCCACAGAGCTATATCTGTTCTGTCTTCTGTCTTTAACATTGCAAACAAGTTGTACTCAAAATGTACCGATTTGTACAAGCGATACAAATATGTAACTTCATTTTTTTGTGACTGACTGACCTCTTGTCCTCCACCCCCATCCTTGCTGAAAATGCCTGACCTTGCCCACCACAGGGGCTGCGATCTCTCCTGTTTTAAAAATTAACCATTTTGAGTTCCTTACTCAGCTCCTTAGATGGTTTCCCATTTCCATACTTCCCACAATGCATCTGGATGCAAAAGGAAGTGTATACAATATGATAAATGGGTGGGGAGTGGGCTGCTCTAGGGTGCACAGGTGTTGTCATTCCTCGTTGGTTTTGTCCTCTCAGTCAAGGCCCGACTCTGCTGTGCTAACTCAGGCGGCATCCATCTCAGGTTGATGTGCTTTGGCTCCACCCTCAGCTGCCTCCCCTCCGCTGACCAAGCACCGCCATGTCGGATGCTGCACCACCTGCCATCCGGGAAGCAAAGAATCTTCCAGCCTCTGTCCAGAGGGTAAGAAATATCCTACCCAGGATCTGCACCCACCTCCAAGGGATCGCTATTGCAATTTCTCTTCTGAGGTTCAGTTCAGGGGGGTTAGGGGAGAAAAGACAGTAAAGTCTCACCTCATGCCCCGCCCCCCTTCTCTCTCTCTCTCTCTCTCTCTCTCTTTCTCTCTCTCTCTCTCTCATGCTCAAGCGCCAGAAACTACAGCGGCCAGAAGAAATTTCTTCCTGTGAGGTGCAAACTTTCCTCACCTTTCCCTTATCTGATATTCTTTTTTTTTTTTTTTCTAAGAATAACTAACACTCAACATGTGTCAGATACTCTACTAAGTGCTTTTTTTTTTTTTTTCTAAGAATAACTAACACTCAACATGTGTCAGACACTCTACTAAGTGCTTTTTTTTTTTTTAACATCTTTATTGGAGTATAATTGTTTTACAATAGTGTGTTAGTTTTCCCTCTACAACAAACTGAATCAGTTATACATACACACATGCTCCCCCATCTCCTCCCTCTTGCATCACGCTCTCTCCCACCCTCCCTATCCCACCCCTCTAGGTGGTCACAAAGCAGAGGTGATCTCCCTGTGCTATGCAGCAGCTTCCCACCAGCTATCTAATTTACATTTGATAGTGTATATATGTCCCTGCCACTCCCCCACTTCGTCACAGCCCACCCCTCCCCCTCCCCATATCCTCAAGTCCATGCTCGAGTTAAGTCTGTGTTTTATTCCCGTCCTACCACTCATCTCTTCATGACATTTTTTTCCCTTAGAGTCCATATATATGTGTTAGCATACGGTATTTGTTTTTCTCCTTCTGACTTACTTCACTCTGTATGACAGACTCCAGGTCCATCCACCTCATTATAAATAACTCAGTTTCATTTCTTTTTATGGCTGAGTAATATTCCATTGTATATATGTGCCACATCTTCTTTATCCATTCATCTGTTGATGGACACTTAGGTTGCTTCCATGTCCTGGCTATTGTAAATAGAGCTGCAATGAACATTTTGGTACATGAGTCTTTCTGAATTATGGTTTTCTCAGGGTATATGCCCAGTAGTGGGATTGCTGGGTCGTATGGTAGTTCTATTTGTAGTTTTTTAAGGAACCTCCATACTGTTCTCCATAGTGGCTGTATCAATTTACATTCCCACCAGCAGTGCAAGAGGGTTCCCTTTTCTCCACACCCTCTCCAGCATTTATTGTTTCTAGAGTTTTTGATGATGGCCAATCTGACCGGTGTGAGATGATATCTCATTGTAGTTTTGATTTGCATTTCTCTAATGATTAATGAGGTTGAGCATTCTTTCATGGGTTTGTTAGCAATCTGTATATCTTCTTTGGAGAAATGTCTATTTAGTTCTTCTGCCCATTTTTGGATTGGGTTGTTTGTTTTTTTGTTATTGAGCTGAATGAGTTGCTTATAAATTTTGGAAATTAATCCTTTGTCAGTTGCTTCATTTGCAAATATTTTCTCCCATTCTGAGGGTTGTCTTTTGGTCTTGTTTATGGTATCCTTTGCTGTGCAAAAGCTTTTAAGTTTCATTAGGTCCCATTTGTTTATTTTTGTTTTTATTTCCACTTCTCTAGGAGGTGGGTCAAAAAGGATCTTGCTGTGATTTATGTCGTATAGTGTTCTGCCTATGTTTTCCTCTAAGAGTTTGATAGTGTCTGGCCTTACATTTAGGTCTTAACCCATTTTGAGTTTATTTTTGTGTGTGGTATTAGGGATTGTTCTAATTTCATACTTTTACATGTAGCTGTCCAGTTTTCCCAGCACCACTTATTGAAGAGGCTGTCTTTTTTCCACTGTATATCCTTCCCTCCTTTATCAAAGATAAGGTGACCATATGTGTGTGGGTTTATCTCTGGGCTCTCTATCCTGTTCCATTGATCTATATTTCTGTTTTTGTGCCAGTACCATATTGTCTTGATTACTGTAGCCTTGTAGTAGAGTCTGAAGTCAGGGAGCCTAATTCCTCCAGCTCCATTTCTCGTTCTCAAGATTGCTTTGGCTATTCGGGGTCTTTTGTGTTTCCATACAAATTGTGCAATTATTTGTTCTAGTTCTGTAAAAAATGCCAGTGGTAATTTGATAGGGATTGCATTGAATCGGTAGATTGCTTTGGGTAGTAGAGTCATTTTCACAATGTTGATTCTTCCAATCCAAGAACATGGTATATTTCTCCACCTATTTGTATCATCTTTAATTTCTTTCATCAGTGTCTTATAGTTTTCTGCATACAAGTCTTTTGTCTCCTTAGGTAGGTTTATTCCTAGATATTTTATTCTTTTTGTTGCAATGGTAAATGGGAGTGTTTTCTTAATTTCACTCTCAGATTTTTCATCATTAGTGTATAAGAATGCCAGAGATTTCTGTGCATTAATTTTGTATCCTGCAACTTTACCAAATTCATTGATTAGCTCTAGTAGTTTTCTGGTAGCATCCTTAGGATTCTCTATGTATAGTATCATGTCATCTGCAAACAGTGACAGCTTTACTTCTTCTTTTCCTATTTGGATTCCTTTTATTTCTTTATTTTCTCTAATTGCTGTGGCTAGAACTTCCAAAACTAGGTTGAATAAGAGTGGTGAGAGTGGGCAACCTTGTCTTGTTCCTGATCTTAGTGGAAATGGTTTCAGTTTTTCACCATTGAGAACGATGCTAGCTGTGGGTTTGTCATATATGGCCTTTATTATGTTGAGGAAAGTTCCCTGTATGCCTACTTTCTGCAAGGTTTTTATCATAAATGAGTGTTGAATTTTGTCAAAAGCTTTCTCTGCATCTATTGAGATGAGCATATGGTTTTTCTCCTTCAGTTTGTTGATATGGTGTATCACGTTGATTGATTTGCGTATATTGAAGAATCCTTGCATTCCTGGGATAAACCCCACTTGATCATGGTGTATGATCCTTTTAATGTGCTGTTGGATTCTGTTTGCTAATATTTTGTTGAGGATTTTTGCATCTATGTTCATCAGTGATATTGGCCTGTAGTTTTCTTTCTTTGTGACGTCTTTGTCTGGTTTTGGTATCAGGGTGATGTTGGCCTCATAGAATGAGTTTGGGAGTGTTCCTCCCTCTGCTATCTGTTGGAAGAGTTTGAGAAGGATAGGTGTTAGCTCTTCTCTAAATGTTTGATAGAATTCGCCTGTGAAGCCATCTGGTCCTGGGCTTTTGTTTGCTGGAAGATTTTTAATCACAGTTTCAATTTAAGTGCTTGTGATTGGTCTGTTCATGTTTTCTATTTCTTCCTGGTTCAGTCTTGGCAGGTTGTGCATTTCTAAGAATTTGTCCATTTCTTCCAGGTTGTCCATTTTATTGGCATACAGTTGCTTGTAGTAATCTCTAATAATCTTTTGTATTTCTGCAGTGTCAGTTGTTACATCTCCTTTTTCATTTCTAATTCTATTGATTTGAGTCTTCTCCCTTTTTTTCTTGATGAGTCTGGCTAATGGTTTATCAATTTTATTTATCTTCTCAAAGAACCAGCTTTTACTTTTATTGATCTTTGCTATTGTTTCCTTCACTTCTTTTTCATTTATTTCTGATCTGATCTTTATGATTTCTTTCCTTCTGCTAAATTTGGGGTTTTTTTGTTCTTCCTTCTCTAATTGCTTTAGGTGCAAAGTTAAGTTGTTTATTCGAGATGCTTCCTGTTTCTTAAGGTATGATTGTATTGCTATAAACTTCCCTCTTAGAACTGCTTTTGCTGTATCCCATAGGTTTTGGGTCGTTGTGTCTCCATTGTCATTTGTTTCTAAGTATTTTTTGATTTCCTCTTTGATTTCTTCAGTGATCACTTCGTTATTAAGTAGTGTATTGTTTAGCCTCCATGTGTTTGTATTTTTTACAGATCTTTTCCTATAATTTATATCTAGTCTCATAGCGTTGTGGTCGGAAAAGATACTTGATACGATTTCAATTTTCTTAAATTTGTCAAGGCTACATTTGTGACCCAATATATGATCAATCCTGGAGAATGTTCCATGAGCACTTGAGAAAAATGTGTATTCTGTTGTTTTTGGATGGAATGTCCTATAAATATCAATTAAGTCCATCTTGTGCAATGTATCATTTAAAGCTTGTGTTTCCTTATTTATTTTCATTTTGGATGATCTGTCCATTGGTGAAAGTGGGGTGTTAAAGTCCCCCATTATAATTGTGTTACTGTCGATTTCCCCTTTTATGGCTGTTAGTATTTGCCTTATGTATTGAGGTGCTCCTATGTTGGGTGCATAAATATTTACAATTGTTATATCTTCTTCATGGATCGATCCCTTGATCATTATGTAGTGTCCTTCTTTGTCTCTTGTAATAGTCTTTATTTTAAAGTCTATTTTGTCTGATATGAGAATTGCTACTCCAGCTTTCTTCTGATTTCCATTTGCATGGAATATCTTTTTCCATCCCCTTACTTTCAGTCTGTGTGTGTCCCTAGGTCTGAAGTAGGTCTCTTGTAGACAGCATATATATGGGTCTTGTTTTTGTATCCATTCAGCCAGTCTGTGTCTTTTGGTGGGAGCATTTAATCCATTTACATTTAAGGTAATTATCGATATGTATATTCCTATTACCATTTACTTAATTGTTTCGGGTTGTTCTTGTAGGTCTTTTCCTTCTCTTGTGTTTCTTGCCTAGAGAAGTTCCTTTAGGATTTGTTGTAGAGCTGGTTTCGTGGCGAACTCTCTCAGCTTTTGCTTGTCTGTAAAGGTTTTAATTTCTCCATCAAATCTGAATGAGATCCTTGCCGGGTAGAGTAATCTTGGTTGTAGGTTTTTTTCCTTCATCACTTTAAATATGTCCTGCCACTCCCTTCTGGCTTGTAGAGTTTCTGCTGAAAGATCAGATGTTAATCTTATGGGGATTCCCTTGTGTGTTATTTGTTGTTTTTCCCTTGCTGCTTTTAATATGTTTTCTTTGTATTTAATTTTGGACAGTTTGATTATTATGTGTCTTGGCATGTTTCTCTTTGGGTTTATCCTGTATGGAACTCTCTGTGCTTCCTGGACTTGATTGACTATTTCCTTTCCTATATTAGGGAAGTTTTCAACTATAATCTCTTCAAATATTTTCTCAGTCCCTTTCTTTTTCTCTTCTTCTTCTGGGACCCCTATAATTCGAATGTTTGTGTGTTTAATGTTGTCCCAGAGGTCTCTGAGACTGTCCTCAGTTCTTTTCATTCTTTTTTCTTTCTTCTGCTCTGCAGTAGTTATTTCCACTATTTTATCTTCCAGGTCACTTATCCGTCCTTCTGCCTCAGTTATTCTGCTATTGATCCCATCTAGAGTTATTTTTCATTTCATTTATTGTGTTGCTCATCGTTTCTTGCTTCCTCTTTATTTCTTCTAGGTCCCTGTTAACTGTTTCTTGCAAATTGTCTATTCTATTTCCAAGATTTTGCATCATCTTCACCATCATTATTCTAAATTCTCTTTCAGGTAGATTGGCTATTACCTCTTCATCTGTTAGGTCTGGTGTGTTTTTATCTTGCTCCTTCATGTGTTGTGTGTTTTTCTGTCTTCTCATTTCACTTACCTTACTGTGTTTGGGGTCTCCTTTTTGCACACTGCAGGTTCGTAGTTCCTGTTGTTTTTGGTGGCTGTCCCCAGTGGCTAAGGTTGGTTCAGTGGGTTGAGTAGATTCCCTGGTTGGGGGGACTAGTGCCTCTGTTCTGGTGGATGAGGCTGGATCTTGTCTTTCTGGTGGGCAGGTCCTCGTCTGGTGGTGTGTTTGGGGATGTTGGTAACCTTATTATGATTTTAGGCAGCCTCTCTGCTAATGGATGGGGCTGTAGACCTGTCTTGCTCTTTGTTGGGGATAGGGTGTCCAGCACTGTTCTTTGCTGGTCCTTGATTGAAGCTGGGTCTTGGTGTTGAGATGGAGATCTCTGGGAGATTTTCGCCGTCTGATATTACGTGGAGCTGGGAGGTCTCTTGTGGACTAGTGTCTTGAGGTTGGTTCTCCCACCTCAGGGACACCGCCCTGGTGCCTGGCTGGGGTGCCAAGAACCTTTAATCCACACGGCTCAAAATAAAAGGTAGAATAAATAGAAAGGAAAGAAAAGGAAGGAAGGAGGGAGGGAGGGAAGGAAGGAAGAAAGGAAGGAAGAAATGAAGGAAGGAAGCAAGAAAGGAAGGAAGGAAGGTGCAGAGGAAGAAAGGGAGGAAGGAAGAGAGGAAGGGAGGAAAGAAGGGGGGAAGGAAGGACGAAAGGAGGGAAGAAAGGAAGGAAGAAAGGAAGAAAGAAAGGGAGAAGACAGTAGTATAAAGTATAGTTATTAAAATAAAAAATAATTATTAAGAAGAAAAATTTCCTTTAAAAAAAAAAAACAAAACAGAAAAATGGGTCGGTCTAACCCTAGGACAAATGGTGAAAGCAAAGCTATACAGACAAAATCTCACACAGCAGCACACACATACACACTCACAAAAAGAAAAAAAAGGGGAAAATAATAGTATATCTTGCTCCCAAAGTCCACCTCCTCAACTTGGGATGATTCGTTGTCTATTCAGGTTTTCCACAGATGCAGGGCACTTCAAGTTGATTGTGGGGCTTTAATCCGCCGCTTCTGAGGCTGCTGGGAGAGACCTCCCCCTCTCCTCTCTGTTCGCACAGCTCCTGGGGTTCAGCTTTGGACTTGGTCCCGCCTCCGCGTGTAGGTTGTCCGAGGGCGACTGCCCTTCGCTCAGACAGGACGATGTTAAAGGAGCAGTTGATTCGGGGGCTCCAGTTCACTCAGGCTGGGGGGAGGGAGTGGCACGGGGGCGGGGCGAGTCCGCGACGTCAGAGGCCGACGTGACGCTGCACAGGCCCAAGGCGCGCCGTGCGTTCTCCCGGGGAAGCTGTCCCTGGATCCCGGGACCCCGGCAGTGGCGGGCTGCACGGGCTCCCGGGAGGGCCGGTGTGGAGAGTGACCTGTGCTCGCACACAGGCCTCTTGGTGGCGGCAGCAGCGGCCTTAGCATCCGACACCCGTCTCTACTGTCCGTGCCGACAGCCGCGTCTTGCGCCCGTTTCTGGAGTTCCTCTACGCGGTGCTCTTAATCCCCTCACCTCACACCCGAGGAAGCAAAGAGGCAAGAAAAAGTCTCTTGTCTCTTCGGCAGCTCCGCGCCCGCTTCTAGGGCTCCTTTAAGCGGCACACTTAATCCCCTCTCCTCGCGCCCAGGCAGCAAAGAGGGAGGAAAAGGTCTCTTGCCTCTTCGGCAGCTCCAGACTTCTCCCGAACTCCCTCCCGGCCAGCCGTGGCGCACTAGCCCCCTTCAAGCTGTCTTCACTCTGCCACCTCCAGACCTTTCCCTGGGATCCGACTGAAGCCCGAGCCTCAGCTCCCGGCCCCGCCCGCCCCGGCAGGCGAGCAGACAAGCCTCTCGGGCTTGTGAGTGCCGGTCGGCACCGATCCTCTGCGGGAATCTCTCCGCTTTGCCCTCCGCACCCCTGTGGCCGAGCTGTCCTCCGCGGCTCCGGAGCTTCCCCCTCCGGCGCCCGCAGTCTCCGCCCGCGAAGGGGCCTCTAGTGTGTGGGAGTCTTTCCTCCTTCACGGCTCCCTCCCACTGGTGCAGGTCCCGTCCCTATTCTTTTGTCCCTGTTTATTCTTTTTTCTTTTGCCCTACCCAGATATGTGGGGAGTTTCTTGCCTTTTTGGAGGTCTGAGGTCTTCTGCCAGCGTTCGGTGGGTGTTCTATAGGAGAAGTTCCAGTGTAGATGTATTTCTGATGTCTCTGTGAGGAGGAAGGAGATCTCCGCGTCTTACTCTTCCGCCATCTTTAAGCCGTCTCTTATCTGATATTCTTATGTCTTTTCACTAGGACTAAATGTAAAATTATTCTCAGATTTGTAAGCTTTGCTCTTATTTTGAAAAATCACGTTTTGGGTGGAGGGGGGCTATTTGTATAATCTGCCTACATACCCGCAACCAAGCCAGGCTTTCAACTCACTGTCTTATAAAGGAACATAAGGATGCCTAAGGAGGAGCCCAAAGTAAAGCTAGGTTCCCTTTGCTCTAGGCTGTCTCCAAAGAAGTGGGTGGGCCAAAGGGGGTCCACGTTTATGCTTCTTCTAAAAGTTGGAAGGAAAAAAAAAGTCTTCTTCCTTCTGGGCATATTCTACTTCTTAGAGTCAAAGTTGGGATTTTCCACATATAGCAGCCACAATATGGCTGTTGGTTGGTGTGCTTTATTTTATTTTACTTTATTTTTACCTCCAGCATCCTAGCAGAGAAGAGGGTGCTTTTGCAAGTACCTGGTGAAGGGCAGCTTGCTTCCTCTGGTATGATGAATCTCTGGTTTCCAGGATGCCACGATCACAGCTGGTTCCAGGATTCCTGGAACCTGGCTTGGACAGGTTGGCCCTTGTCCGTGTGTGTCACTGGGAGAAGCTAAGTCATAAGGAAGAGACCTGGAGGGATAAGCTGGAGACAGTTTCACAGGAGCAGGAGGGCACAGAAGTCAGAGCTGGGTCCTTCCCTGAGCTAGCTAGCAGATAGTGTGGGTGGACTTGGAGAGCTGATAAACTGAAGGGGTGGAAATGTTCTGAAAATTTAAGGGAACAGAGTTGGAGCAGACAGCTATATCTGCTTATAAAACAAATTAATCATATCCGCCTTCATGGCCACCGGAGGGAGGAATCCACGGGTTGAGTGCCTTGTGAAATATTGCCACATCCCTTGGGGAGAGCTGGAAATGAATTTCTCACCACGGGATGGATGGGCACTAAAGACACCACCTGGAAAAAGGAGAGCACCAGACTCGCCCTTTACCACAGGAAGTGTTTACCTGAGGTCCCTGAACTTCTAGGGGACCCTTCAATGGTAGGCACGGGTAAGTTTACCCTTGACATGGCTCGCAAACTTGTGTGCATGTGCCTTTGAGCACTTTGTCTCAGGAGATATTCTGGTACTTTCAGCAGATTCTCAACAGAATCCCTGATTCCAAAATATCAAGGGCCATGACATCAAAGGAAATGCTACACAAACAGGTAACTTCTAACTTGGTACATGAAAACTCTTGTCCCTTTCCCAGAAATTCCATTGGAAAAGAGCGGTGTCACTGATCACAGAATTCATTTTCCAGTTTTATGAATCCCATTAGTGATAAAACTCATGCAAAAATGTCGACTTAAAAGAGAACAACAACAGAAACAATAAGAAAAGAGGACAAAAGGCTGCCTTGGGCCCCCCCCGCCGTGAACATGCTCATAGGACCTTTACTATAAGTAGGTGAGGAATTAAGAATTTCTTTAAATCATTGGGATCCTTTACAGGGATCCAGCTTTGGAAAATTCATCTGTGAGCCAAGCAGTGTGTGTGAGGACAGGCAGTAGCATATGATAAATAAGTTACTGTAAAGTTTCCTTAAGGAATTAACGATTCATTCTCAGGAGGCCTTTATTTACTATAAAAACCTGAGTGCCTTTTGTCGTTATCATGCTGATAGTTACAGGGAAATTGATTCTCTTCACAGAATTTCCTGATGGTCTCCATAAACCATCAGATGCTCCTGGCCTTACCCTCCTTGTTCCAGTAGCTGCTCTGCACTGGTCAGCATCACCCTCTCGGCAGCAATTAGAGGTAATAAGTAGGATCTTACACAATTGATGGCGTAATTCGCCCGGACAGTGTGGAAGCAGCAGTTACGAATTGCCTCGCCAAGCAGAGCTCTTGTACCTGGTGCCTCCCTCCCATCAATTATCCACATAGCAAAGCCTAATGAAGGCACAAGGCAGGTGGTGTGGGAGCCGTAGGAGTTCGGATGCAGAGCTTTCTGGTCCAGGTCAAAAGGACCAGACTTTGCTTAGTATGATTGCTATGAATTCCTTCTTCCACAACCCTAACTGATGCTTCTCTTAAATTAACCCTGAAAAGGTTTTGAGGAAAAGGGGGAGTAGAGGGGAAGGAGGAGAATGTGCATGATCTTTTCCTTATATGTCTTTCTGCAACAGTGTTTTTGATCTCTAGCATATCCTTTTGATTCTTCCTTAGACTTGCCCAGCCCTCTGCTTACGTTGCCTGTCTATTCCTGCATGCTGTCTTCTTTGTCTATTAGCACTCCCAGCATATTATAGTATATCTAATATTATATGCTCCCAGCATGTTATATTATAGTTTTAAATTCCTGATCTGATAATTGCAACATCTCTGCCTTTTCTGAGTCTGGTTCTGACGCTCGCTCAGTCTCTTCGAACCGTGGTTTGGGCTTTAGTATGCCTTGTGACTTTTTGGTGAATGCCAGATGGGATGTACTGGGTAAAAGGAACTCTGGTCAAATTGCTGGTATGCGGTATTGTTAAAGAATACTTGTAGTCAGATTTTTCTCTTTTGAACAGCCCTTCCTTTCTCCCTGTCTGCCTCTCCATCTTCTCCTCTTCACAGTTTGAGTGCATCTAAGATTTGTTGCTCTGCTCTATTTCATAGGCTTAAGGGAACAGAACAGACCCCTCCAACTTTCCTATTTCCATTTTTCAACATCTCCTCATGTTGCATAGACTAAGAAAAGTGTAAGGCTGAATAAAAAATTAGGTACAAAGTTCCTCAGAGTATTGTTAGAAGTTATAGTTGATTAAAATTTGAGACTGTTACTTGTGAAAGATTGTCTGCTTTATGGAGAAAAGGCCCAGAATATGAATCATAAATAAATAAAATGAATAATCCCATTTCCCGTAAGAGAGAGATAAAAATGGATTTTTTTTCTTAAAAGAAATCAAACTGCAAAGAAGGAGAATAGGACCAATTGTGAATTTAAATGAATGCCCAAATATTGCAATTATAACTGCATTTCTTATAAAGAGTGAAATATTTCTTAAAGATTACAGATTAAATTTAATTTCCAACCTCTGCAAGGATAATTTATTAAGTGGAAGGTGCCATTTTAAAAGGAATTACTTCTGTAAATAGATTTTTTTTTTTTTTTCTCCTTTGGGTTCTCAAATCACACCACTTGATTCTGGATTGAACTTTCAGAAGTTTTTCTAAATGCAAACACTTTTTAAAAATAATGTGGTTAAAATATGGTTTGGGAGGTTGAGCCAGGAGAGTAGATATCACCAGTTACCTAGTGTTGATTTTTTTAACTATAAGAGTCTCAAACATAAGAAAACATTTATAAACCGAGAGTTAAAAATCAACTGCTCTTAACATTAACAACATGAGGACGGGGCTAGCTATATTCAGTCATTTATAGTTTTGAGCATATTTACCCTCAATCAATGTTCAAAAATACAGTTTGAAAGAATGGAATGCTATTTAACTACAATGAAGTGGAATAATTGGCAAAGCATCGGTACCTGCACATTTACTTAACAATAATCTACATTCCTCCAGAGCCATATTCCTATTTGAAAGTTTGTAGGAATTGTTCTAGATTTCATTTTGCTGAAACTCTGTATATGAGTAATTATGTCTGTCAAAATGTGTGCATATTTTTCCTGTAATAAAACCTTATATTTCTGGGATCGATGGAAAAAAAAACTCTAATATGCGTGAACTGAGCATGATCTGCTATGAACTTTCTCACAACTAGACTGCTAATTATCAGCTGGTTCATTTGTGTGACTCTATGGTACACATGACGTTGATAGTAAATGAGATAAATGGCACTATCAATTCTCAGAAAATCCAGGATATCTGAACTTTAAATTACTCAAGAGTCAAACTGGGAGTTTTCTTTGTGATCAAATATCCCTGCCTGCCTCTTCTAGATTCTCTCAAGTCACTTAACTTTTCCTGTGTTTCTGCTCTTCACATCTGTTTTTGGGAAAATGACATCTATATATCTCACCTTTCTCCTGTGCTTTTGGGATGATTAGTAATTCTGGGAAAGGAAATGTCAAAGCCCAGAGAGCAGGTTGGGGGCTCTCTCAAAGATCCTAGGATCAATCCACAGAGAAGCTTTATTTATTTATTTGTTTATTTATTTATTTATTTATGACCATGCTGTGTGGCCTGTGGGATCTTAGTTCCCTGACCAGGGATCGAACGCACGCCCCCTGCAGTGGAAGCGTGTAATCTTAACCACTGGACCGCCCGGGAAATCCCGGAGCATTTTATAAATAAGGAAATTCTGAGGAGAGTGCACTTTTATACCCCTGGATCTTTTCAAAGCTGCTTCTTTTGGAAATTCTTTGGGAAGAGGAGCTGTTCTACCTAAAGGTCATATTTTAAATATTTATTAGAAAGTAGTCTTCGTTTACTGAGGGAACATTGTTTGCTCCAAGTTTTGGGAAAGTGGGATGGTAGCAGGGTGACTAGCTGTTCTTGCTTTTAACCTTGATAAATCACAGGTCTCTTTCCAGGGTTCACGCTTATGTAAAGCATGTTGGGCCAAGTTGGAGAAATTCAGGAGGGAATTTTGTTTTCGTTTTTGCTCTGAGTTCTTGTTACTATCCAGTTATGGTCTCAGGCAAAGAGACATTGGTGAAAGGTGTCTTGAAATTTCCATGATTTACCTTGTGACTTGGGATTTGTTGCTCACGGTTCTATTAAATCCTTTCACAAACACTTTGAGTTGTAATTTCTTGGCTTCAAGTCCCAGATGAAAGTGAGCCGGAGAAAGTAAATGTGAAGTCAGAGGGCTGCTCGATGGCTCCATGGGGCCTCGGGCTCTGACGTGGAACTACCCGGAGTTCCCCACAGGCAGGCCATGTCCTGTGTTTATGACGTTTCCCAACTCCTTTTCTTTTTGTCAAAACTTCTGTCCCAAAAGCATTCCCTCAGGGCCTCTTCTGCTGGTTGATAGCCTGCTAAACTTATAAATGAAGCCAAGCTAGTGTTGCACTGAGTGCTAATCACATCATCTGCTATTTTTCTGGGATAATGTAACTGCATTTTAACACAGATATTCTTCAGATCTGATGCTGCCATTAGAGTCACCTGGCCAACTGGTGAGGCAGACATTTGGGGGACAATTTGGGACTGTTAGCATCCTTCAAATTGAAGTATGTGGTAGGCAGCCCTTACTTAGGAAATTCAAGAGCATTGGTCTTGATAATGGTGTTTCTACCCTTTTGCATGAATATTATTAAGAAGATATATATGGGAACACCAGTCTCTTCCAGTAAAATGTTATAATTTTGTCCCTGAATATTCATAGGAATTTATGGTGTGGCTATACCTCCTGTGTATTTGAAGAAATAACCAAAATAACCCCATTATATACACTTAAGGCTACTGTTCTAGAGGCCTCACTGCTTTCCAGTAGCCTTCATTGGCTATGGCAGGGCTTTCTGGTGCAGAACAAGTCACCATGCATCTGGGTCTCAGTTGTCTCACCTGTAAGGTAAAATGGTGGCACTCAATGGTCTTCAAGTTTCCTTTCAGTTCTAATACTCAGAGTTTCAATGTTTGCCCTGCTTTCATTGGCTTCTAATCCATCCCCAAATGTCTTCAGATTTCTGGGTGGTGGAATGAACAATCTGTGTGTGTAGATTCAAGAGAGAGAAAATCTGATTCTAGGAACTTGAAGCTCTCGGTTGCAGTAATTGCAGCTCATCTCTGACCTTGAAAAGCCATTCCTTGGCGGCCGTGGAACTCATTACTTGAGAGAAGTTTGCTGTAGCCCTAGTTTCTCTGCCTTTGGAAGAAATAAAGTTCTCCTGCCTCATTTCTAACCTTCCTTTCATGGTAGTACCAGAAATCTTGATTTTATTGACTCCTCAGGAAAGATCTTACCCATCTCCCAACAGTCAGTCACTTCTGGGTCTGATGGATGAAGAATCAAGGTCTTGTACCTTTTGCTCTTCCAGAGGTAATAAATATAGTTCACTGTGTCCACAGGCCACAGATATAGGCACCAGCAGATCAGAGAGGGAAGTAGAACATTAAGCACAGAGAGTTCAGTCACTCTTTTTCATGATAATGTGTTTTTGACTGCCAACGGTAATCTTAGCTCCTCTTTTATTGGACTCTTTTCTTTCCCCCACCTTTCTACCCTGTATTTTAAAAGGCTATATATTCATATAAATCCTCAGTTTTTTTTTGAGCCTAGTGCACTGAGCATTTCTACTCATGCATAAAATATGCCCTGAAAATTTCCATCATGGCTGCATAAGTGTTTATTTATTTTTTACTTTTTGAGAGTCAGGCTCTGAGATGGTGCCTTTCAAGAGACAAGGAGTTATAGTTTTGCTATATGATTTGGTTTAGTTTTTTTCTTCCATCTTGTTTGTTTTTCAGGGGTATAAAAGGAAATTAAAGATATTATAGAAAAAGTTTCCCTTGTTGGTTAATTTTAGGTATTTTGTGAATAAATGTAATATATGGGTTTTAAAAAGAAATAGAATTATGGGAAATAGGATGTATTGTATATAGATCAGGTATTATGAGAAAATTCATTGCAAAGTTGATCTGAATAATGTTGAATGACTAATTTTAAATTACATGCAATCTAGATATGAAACAGGTAATTTAATCATAAATTTTCTATATTTTGATTTTGGATTCTGGTATAATCCTTAGAGTAAAAACGTATCGGGCTTCCCTGGTGGTGCAGTGGTTGAGAGTCCGCCTGCCGATTCAGGGGACACGGGTTCGTGCCCCGGTCCGGGAAGATCCCACGTGCCGCGGAGCGGCTGGGCCCGTGAGCCATGGCCGCTGAGCCTGCACGTCCGGAGCCTGTGCTCCGCAAGGGGAGAGGGCACAGCAGTGAGAGGTCCGCGTGCCGCAAAAACAAAACAAAACAAAGGATCATTTTAAATTATTTTGGTAAATTGCCTAGTTGTATATAAATGAGGCAAAAAAGAAACATTTTTGTACCATTTTGTAACTTTAAAAGTTTTTATTTCCTTTATACCTCCAGTGTTCTGATTTCTAAAGATAAGGTGAGGAAATGAAGGTGTTTTATACTATCATGCTAAATTTTAAAATAATTTTTGTTCAGAATATAAGAAACTCAAAAACTACAGCTTTGTTTTTTAATAGTGAAGAATAATTTCTGAGTTACTCTTACGGTGGACAGTATTGGCCTCGTCTGAAGTGTACATTTAAAGACCAGACTGGAAATTTCCCCTGCAGAGTTTTTTATGGGTGAAAATAAAAATCCAATTGTTTCCAGCTGCAACGAAGAAAATACATGTGTGATAACCTGTGCACAACTATTAATCAGATGAGCTTTCAGCATTGTTAGAAGTGAAGTGCTCATGAAAGAGGCTGGGAAATGCCCACTGAAACCTTGGGCTGGCTCTGACCAGCTTATTTATAGCTTACAAGGATGAAATACCTCCTCTGGGATTTACTTAATACAACTCTGCCAGATGTTTCACATTCATAACCCCAGACTAAGCCAACAGCCAAAGTCATGCAAGATCTCGCTGCCAGAAGAATGCAAATTTCTCATTCTGCCTCAAAATTGTCTCAAAAGGATATGTTTTTTCCTTCCTGATCTATAAGAATTAATATCCCAGTCCACAAAGAATGCCAAACTATGTCCATTTTCTTTCTCTCTTTCTTTTTTCACTTATTAGTCAAGCCATATTCTTCTAGCTTCTATTTTTTTATAGAGAGAATAAAAGTTTGAATGATTATTTGAGATAGTGCAAAAATTCTATTTTGATATCTGAAGTTTATCTAGATTAACTGAAAATCATCCAAACTGACTGGATTGTTTTTATTTAATTTAATTTTAAAAAAAATTTTTAAATTTTTTATTTATTTATTTTTTTGCGGTACGTGGGCCTCTCACTGTTGTGGCCTCTCCCGTTGCGGAGCACAGGCTCCGGACGCGCAGGCTCAGTGGCCGTGGCTCACGGGCCCGGCCGCTCCGCGGCACGTGGGATCCTCCCAGACCGGGCACGAACCCGCGTCCCCTGCATCGGCAGGCGGGCTCTCAACCACTGCGCCACCAGGGAAGTCCTGCATTGTTTTTAGTAAATATTTATAAATTATAAATATTTTAAAATATCTATATTGGTTTTTCAATTGGACCAAAATACAAGAGCATAATATGAGCATATAGGTCCCACTCAGACATTTCTGGTGCATTTATGCATCTGAGTATAGAAAACAGGCTCATCTTTAACAGAGGTATGCTTAACCTTGGATCAGACTTCTAATGACTTTGAAGCAGTCGAAATAACTTTTAAAACTCCTGGCGGAGGGATAGAAGGATACACTATGATAGGGTTAACATCATTCTGTCAATAGAAATCTAATATTGATCAGACATACTGTATTTTATAAAAACTGACAGCTTATAACAAAGCAATTCTATCAATTAATTTATATATAATCACAGGGATGCTGAGAGGAAGGATTTTCAAAGGTCCATGGATGTACTAGATTGAATATCATTACAGATGCTGCTGGGAGAAAATATGCATGAGCTGAAAGATTGCTTTTAGGCAAATGATTCTCTGCCTGATGGAAGGATTCATATGATCAGTGCTGTATTTTCAGTAGTGAGGTGTTACTTTAAATATGTCTCCTATAGCTTGAGACACACTTTAGCTCATTCTTTCCCTATACTTTGGAAAGGAAGCAGCTACAGTAGCAGTTAATCATGATCTAGCTATAGACTTAATCTGGGAAGAAAAAAAAGAAACCCTCTCCTGATACAATTTGCCCACAAAGCTTTCAAAGCAGGCAGCACAGAGTTGCCTAGAGTGAATGAAATCAGAATCCAAGGCAATGTAGATGCAATAATTCTTTATTTCAGCACACCTATGCACCAGGTTGATACAGCTATCATTTGTCACAAAAGGCTTTTTGGAAACTAAGTGCAAGGCTGTCCCTTTAGCTAGAAGCTTACTTGGCTAGAAGGAAGATTGCTGGGGAGGGTGCGGAATAACTAATCTCCATTCTTCCTTCAGAAAGGAGCTCACCCTGCATTTTCCTGCATTTAAATGGAAGAAAAGAGAGAGCTGAGTATTCAGGTGATCGACCTCGTCCTTGGGGGCTGGAAACCTATTAGAGAAGGCTTTACAGTTTCTCATAACTGCAACCCTTTTAAGGGCTCTTCAGAGATTTCCTTCTGACCACTGCTCCCTTCAATCTCCACTCCCCACAACACAATTCTAAAGTGATTTTTTAATGTCCTTCAATTTCTCAGTCCTCATTTGTAAAGCATTCATAAAGGTTTTTTTTTTTTCTTTTTTTTTCTCGGTACGCGGGCCTCTCACTGTTGTGGCCTCTCCCGCTGAGGAGCACAGGCTCCGGACACGCAGGCTCAGCGGCCATGGCTCACGGGAACCAGCCGCTCCGTGGCATGTGGGATCTTCCCGGACTGGGGCACGAACCCGCGTCCCCTGCATCTGCAGGCGGACCCTCAACCACTGTGCCACCAGGGAAGCCCCCTAAAGGTATTTTTGAAGAATTTATGTGATATTTTATTCCTGGGAGAAAATAACCTAGTCAATTACAATAGTAAAAACAAAAACTTCTTAAAGAAATCTGCTTTGCTTTTCTGAATTAAGAACTGAACTTACACTGTTATGGCACTTCTCAACATCTTCTTGTAATTTCTTGCCCTTTTTTCTATTTCCTCTACTAGATTCTAAGTTCTATGAGGCAGGGACACTCTATGTCCTGTTCATTCTTGCATCTCCAGATGCATATAAGATTAGTTGCTACTTATATATTTGTTGATACTTACATAAATGAAAGCAAGAAATAGGACACATGGAGAAAATATTGTGAGAGTACAACACCTAATTCTCTCCCCAATATTGAGGATTCTTGTAATTTGACCAACCAAATATAAAATAGGAAAAACTGCTCCCTCAAATTAGGGATGACTGTTCTCCCTGAGCCAGGCCTATTGTAAAATTATTTTTACATAGTCAATTATGCAAACCGTTCAACATGAAAAAAGACCTGAAGACAAGTCAAAGGTTGTTTTACTGCTACCTTCATATCTACTTAAAGCAACACTGCAAAACATTCAGAGAGCCAGCCCTGTGGTGACCTCAGCCTTCTATTTACATAGTTTCAACCCTCGCCTTATGAAATGAAAGTTTTGGGAACGCTTACCACACAGGTTTTTGGAGGATAGACAGGGACTATTTTAAAAAAACAACTAGACATCTGTTTCAAATTTCAACTCATCTACTTTGGGCTCTTAAGGTTGAAAAGACTGGCTTGATGACATCAAATCATAACCCTATCACTTCACTTCTGCTAGGTTTTCTAGACCCTTTTTTGTTAACTGTAACATAAACAAAATGTTCACACAAAGTTTTTCATCGGATAATTTATTTGGGAACTTCCCAAACATTACATGTTCAGTTTGATGTAATGATGTGAAATTTGTTATTCTGCAAAGATTCACACACATTATAGTGTGACTTACTTGAAAACACCGTTATTTTCATTTTTTTTTTCCCCAAGAGAAAGGGAGAAATAACCGAATACTATACGGTAGATGTTAAGGGTACTTCATGCCTATGAAACTCCATGTTCTCCTGGAATACTGCATCCTAATAGCAAGAAAGATGCCTCTCCCATCTCAGACATTTGGAGAAATTGCTGCTGAATAGAGATTGCTGGGGATATGTTGAAGGAACATTGTGATATAACTACTGTAATGGGACTCAAGGTACCTGGACAGCCAGTGGTGGGGTTCCTGCCAAATCCCTAGGAACCTTCTAACTCATAGGAGTAAGGGCTGATCAGAGGCAGAGAGAAAGACAGATGTAGGCACAGAGCCTGCTGATGTGTCAGGCAATGTGCTAGGTTTGAGGGACCACACGGTTGAATATGACTCTTACTATGGCCGAGAGGTGTTGACAGGTAGACTTAGCGAGAGGGGAAAGGCATCTGTATTGGTGTGTGTGTGTGTATGTGTCTCAAACATTTTCCAACTTTTAGAAGTCATGCTTCTTTTGCAAACTCAACTCGACTCAAGCTAGCTCAACTAACACAAACTTCTCACGATACAGCACCCCTGGTTTTCTTATACATAACTCGAGGGGTCTGTGATCTCACCTCTCCTTAAGAACCAAACATGGATATTCACTAATGATTACAACACAGTCTAACGTACGCTGTAGCTGAAGTGTGAGCAGAGAGCAGTGGGGTATCGAGGCGTGAGAATTGGTTAGCGCTGCCCCTGCTGTGCAAAGCTGACGTGGTGGCCATCACATCTGAACAGAACTGGCGTCACTCCTCCACACTAAATTCTGCACTTTGTTTGATCTGGAGAAACAAGTTGAGCAAAGCAAAATGTACCACGGAGGGAACACAGTCATACTCACTATGCAGCTCAGCTCTGGCTCTGGTAAATGTTAAAACGGAGGCGACCTCCACACCGTAAGCTTCATGGCCATAATCCCAGGAATATCCCCCAAGTGGTGATCGGTAACAGGAATACCCACTAGACTGTCAGCTGCAGCGGGCAGGACCCTAGTCTGGTTTGCTCAGTTTTGGGGCCTAGCTTCCCAGACAGCGCTAGGTGCACGATAAACTCAGTATTTGCTGAATGCCCTCATGAGTGACGGCCCTGTGGGAATACATAAAGAGCTACTGAACTATGCTGAGGTGGCTTGATTTCTGACCAAAATCAGTATCAGCCTATGTAAAAAATATAAGATTCACTTAAACTTTTTACTTTAACCACTGGGGAAAAATAGCTCTCTTATTCCTGATATTCCTCCAATGTGTAATTGCTATACTCTTGCAGCTTAAAAAATTACATCCAATGGAAATATATATGAAAACTGAAATAAGTTTTGTGTAAGAGATGATTAGAATTTTTTCCACAACAAAATATTTATTTGTAATTTGTCCTTCTAAAGAAATTTTATACTTAACATATGATTGCTATCTAGATGTAAATTTAAATCACTTGATATTCCCCAAATATTTTGAGTTTATCCCGTTAGTAATAATGAGAGTTCAATGGTTGTATAAGCCTATTCACTAAATTCAGAATGTTCTCCTTTGGGGGAGTTTTAATTAGATTTTAATAAGAATGGTGAATTAAACATGATTATTAAGAGACCCTTTATGTTGTACATTACTATGCGTCAAGATAATGAGGTGTATTTTGGGTATTTCAAACATAGATAAAAATAGAGAGGGGAGGACAGAATTTGGGACCGACTGACGGACGGACGGCTACCCGGGACGGAAAGATACATCAGAAATACATCTACACGTGGAACTTCTCCTATAGAACACCCACCGAACGCTGGCAGAAGACCTCAGACCTCAGACCTCAGGCAAGAAACCCCCCCACGTACCTGGCCGTGTGGATTAAAGGCTCTTGGCACTCCAGCCAGGTGTCAAGGCTGTGTCTCTGAGGTGGGAGAACTAACCTCAGGACACTGGTCCACAAGAGACCTCTCAGCTCCACATAATATCAAATGGCGAAAATCTCCCAGAGATCTCCATCTCAACACCAAGACCCAGATTCACTCAAGGACCAGCAACGAACAGTGCTGGACACCCTATACCCAACAAAGAGCGAGACAGGTCTATAGCCCAATCCATTAGCAGAGAGGCTGCCTAGAATCACAGTAAGGCTACCGACATCCCCATACACGCCCCCAGACGTGGACCTACCCACCAGGGAGACGGGATCCAGCCTCATACACCAGAACAGAGGAACTGGTCCCCCCAACCAGGAAACCTGCTCAACCCACTGAACCAACCTCAGCCACTGGGGACAGCCACCAAAAATAGATAGAAATACGAACCTGCAGCCTGCAAAAAGGAGACCCCCAAACACAGTAAGATAAGCAAAATGAGAAGACAGAAAAACACACAGCAGATGAAGGAACAAGATAAAAACACACCAGACCTAACAGATGAAGAGGTAATAGCCAATCTATCTGAAAGAGAATTTAGAATAATGATGGTGAAGATGATGCAAAATCTTGGAAATAGAATAGACAAATTGCAAGAAACAGTTAACAAGGACCTAGAAGAAATAAAGAGGAAGCAAGTAACGATGAGCAACACAATAAATGAAATGAAAAATACTCTAGACGGGATCAGGAGCAGAATAACTGAGGCAGAAGGACGGATAAGTGACCTGGAAGATAAAATAGTGGAAATAACTACTGCAGAGCAGAAGAAAGAAAAAAGAATGAAAAGAACTGAGGACAGTCTCAGAGATCTCTGGGACAACATTAAACGCACAACATTCGAATCATAGGGGTCCCAGAAGAAGAAGAGAAAAAGAAAGGGACTGAGAAAATATTTGAAGAGATTATAGTTGAAAACTTCCCTAATATAGGAAAGGAAATAGTCAACCAAGTCCAGGAAGCACAGAGAGTCCCATACAGGATAAACCCAAGGATAAACACGCCGAGACACATAATAATCAAACTGTCAAAAATTAAATACAAAGAAAACATATTAAAAGCAGCAAGGGAAAAACAACAAATAACACACAAGGGAATCCCCATAAGGCTAACATCTGATCTTTCAGCAGAAACTCTACAAGCCAGAAGGGAGTGGCAGGACATATTTAAAGTGATGAAGGAAAAAAACCTACAACCAAGACTACTCTACCCAGCAAGGATCTCATTCAGATTTGATGGAGAAATTAAAACCTTTACAGACAAGCAAAAGCTGAGAGAGTACAGCACCACCAAACCAGCTTTACAACAAATGCTAAAGGAACTTCTCTAAGCAAGAAACATAAGAGAAGGAAAAGACCTACAAGAACAACCTGAAACAATTAAGTAAATGGTAATAGGAACGCACTTATCAATAATTACGTTAAATGTAAATGGATTAAATGCTCCCAACAAAAGACACAGACTGGCTGAATGGATACAAAAACAGGACCCATATATATGCTGTCTACAAGAGACTCACTTCAGACCTAGGGACACTTACAGGCTGAAAGTGAGGGGATGGAAAAAGATATTCCATGCAAATGGAAATCAGAAGAAAGCTGGAGTAGCAATTCTCATATTAGACAAGATAGACTTTAAAATAAAAACTATTACAAGAGACAAAGAAGGACACTATATAATGATCAAGGGATCAATCCATGAAGAAGATATAACAATTGTAAATATTTATGCACCCAACAAAGGCGCACCTCAATACATAAGGCAAATACTAACAGCCATAAAAGCGGAAATCGACAGTAACACAATCATAGTAGGGGACTTTAACTCCCCCCTGTCACCAATGGACAGATCATCCAAAATGAAAATAAATAAGGAAACACAAGCTTTAAATGATACATTATACAAGATGGATTTACTTGATATTTATAGGACATTCCATCCAAAAACAACAGAATACACATTTTTCTCAAGTGCCCATGGAACATTCTCCAGGATAGATCATATCTTGGGTCACAAATCTAGCCTTGAAAAATTAAAGAAAATTGAAATCGTATCAAGTATCTTTTCTGACCACAACGCTATGAGACTAGATATCAATTACAGGAAAAGATCTGTAAAAAATACAAACACATGGAGGCTAAACAATACACTACTTAATAACGAAGTGATCACTGAAGAAATCAAAGAGGAAATCAAAAAGTACTTAGAAACAAATGACAATGGAGACACGACGACCCAAAACCTATGGGATACAGCAAAAGCAGTTCTAAGAGGGAAGTTTATAGCAATACAATCATACCTTAAGAAACAGGAAGCATCTCGAATAAACAACTTAACTTTGCACCTAAAGCAATTAGAGAAGGAAGAACAAAAAAACCCCAAATTTAGCAGAAGGAAAGAAATCATAAAGATCAGATCAGAAATTAATGAAAAAGAAATGAAGGAAACAATAGCAAAGATCAATAAAAGTAAAAGCTGGTTCTTTGAGAAGATAAATAAAATTGATAAACCATTAGCCAGACTCATCAAGAAAAAAAGGGAGAAGACTCAAATCAATAGAATTAGAAATGAAAAAGGAGATGTAACAACTGACTCTGCAGAAATACAAAAGATTATTAGAGATTACTACAAGCAACTCTATGGCAATAAAATGGACAACCTGGAAGAAATGGACAAATTCTTAGAAATGCACAACCTGCCAACACTGAACCAGGAAGAAATAGAAAACATGAACAGACCAATCACAAGCACTTAAATTGAAACTGTGATTAAAAATCTTCCAGCAAACAAAAGCCCAGGACCAGATGGCTTCACAGGCGAATTCTATCAAACATTTAGAGAAGAGCTAACACCTATCCTTCTCAAACTCTTCCAACAGATAGCAGAGGTAGGAACACTCCCAAACTCATTCTACGAGGCCACCATCACCCTGATACCAAAACCAGACAAAGACGTCACAAAGAAAGAAAACTATAGGCCAATATCACTGATGAACATAGATGCAAAAATCCTCAACAAAATACTAGCAAACAGAATCCAACAGCACATTAAAAGGATCATACACCATGATCAAGTGGGGTTTATCCCAGGAATGCAAGGATTCTTCAATATACGCAAATCAATCAACGTGATACACCATATCAACAAACTGAAGGAGAAAAACCATATGCTCATCTCAATAGATGCAGAGAAAGCTTTTGACAAAATTCAACACTCATTTATGATAAAAACCTTGCAGAAAGTAGGCATACAGGGAACTTTCCTCAACATAATAAAGGCCATATATGACAAACCCACAGCTAGCATCGTTCTCAATGGTGAAAAACTGAAACCATTTCCACTAAGATCAGGAACAAGACAAGGTTGCCCACTCTCACCACTCTTATTCAACATAGTTTTGGAAGTTCTAGCCACAGCAATTAGAGAAAATAAAGAAATAAAAGGAATCCAAATAGGAAAAGAAGAAGTAAAGCTGTCACTGTTTGCAGATGACATGATACTATACATAGAGAATACTAAGGATGCTACCAGAAAACTACTAGAACTAATCAACGAATTTGGTAAAGTAGCAGGATACAAAGTTAATGCACAGAAATCTCTGGCATTCTTATACACTAATGATGAAAAATCTAAGAATGAAATTAAGAAAACACTCCCATTTACCATTGCAACAAAAAGAATAAAATATCTAGGAATAAACCTACCTAAGGAGACAAAAGACTTGTATGCAGAAAACTATAAGACACTGATGAAAGAAATTAAAGATGATACAAATAGGTGGAGAAATATACCATGTTCTTGGATTGGAAGAATCAACATAGTGAAAATGACTGTATTACCCAAAGCAATATACAGATTCAATGCGATCCCTATCAAATTACCACTGGCATTTTTTACAGAACTAGAAAAAAGAATTTCACAATTTGTATGGAAACACAAAGACCCCGAATAGCCAAAGCAATCTTGAGAACGAAAAACGGAGCTGGAGGAACCAGGCTCCCTGACTTCAGACTATACTACAAGGCCACAGTAATCAAGACAGTATGGTACTGGCACAAAAACAGAAATATAGATCAATGGAACAGGATAGAAAGCCCAGAGATAAACCCACACACATATGGTCACCTTATCTTTGATAAAGGAGGCAAGAATATACATTGGAGAAAAGACAGCCTCTTCAATAAGTGGTGCTGGGAAAACTGGACAGCTACCTGTAGAAGTATGAAATTAGAACACTCCCTAACACCATACACAAAAATAAACTCAAAATGGGTTAAAGACCTAAATGTAAGGCCAGACACTATCAAACTCTTAGAGGAAAACATAGGCAGAACACTATACGACATAAATCACAGCAAGATCCTTTTTGACCCACCTCCTAGAGAAATGGAAATAAAAACAAAAATAAACAAATGGGATCTAATGAAACTTAAAAGCTTTTGCACAGCAAAGGATACCATAAACAAGACCAAAAGACAACCCTCAGAATGGGAGAAAATATTTGCAAATGAAGCAACTGACAAAGGATTAATTTCCAAAATTTATAAGCAACTCATGCAGCTCAACAACAAAAAAACAAACAGCCCAATCCAAAAATGGGCAGAAGAACTAAATAGACATTTCTCCAAAGAAGATATACAGATTGCTAACAAACACATGAAAGAATGCTCAACATCATTAATCATTAGAGAAATGCAAATCAAAACTACAATGAGATATCATCTCACACCGGCCAGATTGGCCATCATCAAAAACTCTAGAAACAATAAGTGCTGGAGAGGGTGTGGAGAAAAGGGAACACTCTTGCACTGCTGGTGGGAATGTAAATTGATACAGCCACTATGGAGAACAGTATGGAGTTTCCTTAAAAAACTACAAATAGAACTACCATACGACCCAGCAATCCCACTACTGGGCATATACCCTGAGAAAACCATAATTCAAAAAGAGTCATGTACCAAAATGTTTATTGCAGCTCTATTTACGATAGCCAGGACATGAAAGCAACCTAAGTGTCCATCAACAGATGAATGGATAAGGAAGATGTGGCACATATATACAATGGAATATTACTCAGCCATAAAAAGAAATGAAACTGAGTTATTTGTAATGAGGTGGATAGACCTGGAATCTGTCATACAGAGTGAAGTTAAGTCAGAAGGATAAAAACAAATACCGTATGCTAACACATATATATGGAATCTAAAAAAAAAAAAAAAAAATGTCATGAAGAGATTAGTGGTAGGATGGGAATAAAACACAGACCTACTAGAGCATGGACTTGAGGATATGGGGAGGGGGAAGGGTAAGCTGTGACAATGTGAGAGAGTGGCAGGGACATATACACACTACCAAATGTAAATTAGATAGCTAGTGGGAAGCTACAGCATAGCACAGGGAGTTCACCTCTGTACTTAGTGACCACCTAGAGGGGTGGGATAGGGAGGGTGGGAGGGAGGGTGACAAAAGAGGGAAGAGTTATGGGAACATATGTATATGTATAACTGATTCACTTTGTTGTAAAAGAGAAACTAACACACTATTGTAAAACAGTTATACTCAAATAAAGATGTTAAAAAAAAAAAATAGAGAGGGGATGTAGTCTCAACTTGGCTGTTACCAATATTGATGAATTTCTATTTACTGGTTTGGAAATACATTTTTTCATTGCTTACATATTTCATAATTATCAGCCGATGTGCTTTAATAAGAATGGCTTACTTCAACCAAAGTAAATAATTCATTGAGTTATAAATGAAAGGCATATTTGGCAAGTCAAAGTGAAAGCATGAACATATCTGGGTCGTCCCCCGCAACCCCCCCCCACGCGCCGCCCCTGCTCCTTCCACCCCAACTGTTTGCAGATCTCAACATTCAAATCTATAAACCACACTTAGCACTTGACAACTCCTGCTGAGGCAAAGCTTTGCCAACGCTGAGTAATAGATTGTTCAGCAGCACAGGAAAATATATCAGAGTTAAGGAAAGAAGGACGGCGTTAGTGGTGTTACAAAGCCTGCCTCCTCCTCTGCTTCATTCTGTAGCCATTAATACAGAACATTGCAAGCTCTTCCTTTTTAGTCCTGGGAAGGAACCTGGTCTGCCTTGAAGACTTATGTATGTAATACATGAGGGTTAAAGAGTTAGAAAATTAATGAAGGACAGAGAAATATTTGAAAATAAGAGCAACCCCTTCCTTGAGTTAGAATAATTCTGTCTCTTTGATCGTGAAATAAATTTGCCTTCATTTCAATTTATGATACTTTAAATATTAAACTTGTACTTTGCAAATCTGATGGCTTGTGGGACGTTTCGATTGATATTGTGGATTACAAACCAAATTATATATTTCTTTCAGAAAATTTTACTTTAATACGTCTACAGTAACAGCACTTTTCCGTTTTACTTAATTGCATTTTAACTTTCTAATTTTAGATTGGATAGCCGTTCTTATTAATTCTGCTTAAAATATATCAACTACTGTCTGGAATGAAATTGAAAAGTAATACTGTTAAGTAAATAATTACATTAATTATATAAATTTCAACACATGGTCCAACATGTTCTAGCGGAGGTAACTAAGTTGACTTAATGATCAATTAAGTTGGTTGGGGGTGGGGGTGGTATGTATGAAGTAGAAGCTGACAAATAACTTGGTTTAGATTATAAAGCCCGTATCAGGGTCAAGAATACAACTTCAGCTTTCTGCTTCCTTGTGTATGTCTCTATCTGTAAAGAACACTGACGGCACAGTGAAAATGCCTTTCGCTATCACATTCAAATGCCTAAAAATTAATGAGAGGAGCATAGCTAATGGCGTGACCACGAAGGGAACAGGCTCACTGGTGTCCATTTTCACTCCATGAAGCAAGGGAAGTGCTTGTACGTGGGGGACTGCCCATTCCTTTCCCATCATTTATCTATTTTTTATGTGTATTTGCCTTTGCTATGATCCAGGGAAGTTGAGTGAAGCTGGTGTAGAAAGTCTTTAGTTATGATGGGTTCTGTGTTGTGTGTGAAGCAAATCACACTTGCGCATGTTTCACCTGCTTCAGTGGAGAGCTGAAACAATATGAAACGAGGAACCTGACCTTGTTCTATTTCTCTTACCATGATAACAAAGTCAATATTTATAACCTATTTTTTGTGGCTTTTACAAAAGTGTTGCAATTGCTACTATTCTGTCATTTAATTTAGGGCCTCTGTGGTCTCTCATAATTAGGGAGTGAGATATCTTGGTTAATAAAATAGCATGGTTGACATAAATGGCTATTCTCTTGAATCTCTCACTCTTGAGTATTCCTGTAGAGGCTCCTTCATCGGTCTCTTTACCTACTGAAGTGGCCTCCTAATTGGTCTCCCTGTTCCCAGTCTTGAATTCCTCCAATCCCTTATCCTCAAAACATTCAGAGTGATTTTTAAGTGCAAGTTAGATCACACCAAAACTTCTGCTCAAACTGCTCCACGAATTGTTTCCATTGTACTGAAAAATAGCTACATTTCTTTCCAAGGCCTCCAAAGCCCTTTAAAACCTGGTTCCTAAGGGGTCCCATTGGTCTCAGCTGATTCCATTCTACTTCACTACGAACTGCAGTCACATGGTCTGTATATTCCTTCAATGTGTCAACCTCTTCCTCCTTCAGGTCTTTTGTACCATATGACAACACTGCTTTCTTCTTATTGGGTTCTTTCAGGTAAAAGCAGAGTACAGAGTAACAGCAAAATCCACCGGGTTACAGTCAGAGGTTGCTTTTTTCCAACTTTATCATTATCTGAGGAAGCCCAGGAAGCCATTCCAAAAATTATCATGTCCCCTTAAATAAAATCACTGTAGTCACTGAAGTTTTATGCCTTCAGGCATTCATAACTTTATAATAGGAATGTTATTTGAATTTTCAAATTCATTGCTATTTCTATCATTTCCTCTATGCCTACCTCAAAAAAAGCTTTGGATTAGCTTTTGGAAATGAAGTCTATCAGAATTTCTGAAAATGTACTACATTTAGCTTTCATCTTTTCTTTCATCAGCAGCAGCTGGCGTGATACCATGATACTGTAATTATCAACACGTTCAGGTTAGGAGTGAAATTCTAGGTTTGCCACCTTTTTATTTCTCTCTGTCTCTGTCTCTCTCTTATCATCGATCTGCCTGCCTATCTATCTATCTATCTATCTATCTAATCTATCTATCTACTTTTAGTATCAAATAAGTAACAATAATAATCAAGCTCTTTAGAACACCAAGTACACACGTAAGGAGAAAAAAAATTCTTTTGGACTATGTCCCCACCAGTAAAATTGAATAAGTCACTGTATATGCTTTCATTTTCCTCATTCACCTGAAGAAAACTGATTTTTGCCTGGTGCTAATCTCTTAGGAAACTCAGTCAATTCATTTGATAGCATCTGCAAAATGTTCTCAACACCTCAGCACAGGGTGTTCTACAAACATGATGTATTATTTTAATCATCATCTCTATCTCTTCTGCACCTAGTAGAGCACACTGTGTGCCATCCATCTCACACTGATGTTGTAGGGATTAATGAGATAATATCTCTAAGGTACTTAAAGCTCCTTGGAATCAGGGGGTTATGTAAGTACAAGGGAATCTGATTATTATTAACCCAATACATTATGTTGCCACTTTACTCTCCCTTTTCATCAAGAGTAAATGTAAATGATTTATCAGATTGGCACAGATACAGCAATATAACATTAAGTTACTTTGGAAACTGGAGGGTGTGTGCATGTGTGTGTGTGTTTGAAATATCATTTGAATCTAGTCTCTTAGGCAAACGCATTTCTATTCTGAACTATTTTGGTTGCAATTAACAAATGTGATTAAAAGTTCAAATCTTGGTTCATGAAGCTAAATGTTTTGAACCACAAAGTCCATTAGGAAGAAAAAGTGATAAAATGAGATGTAAAGTCATTTCAGTAACCTTGTGACAAGACTAAACTTAACTGTTTTAACTGGGAGACCAGTTAAGAGTTTTACTAAATCTATGGACATATTAGTAGTAAAAGCCTGGATGGATGTTTCATAAACCTTGTCAATATTGCCCTTTCCCCATATAATACATTTCCTCTTTGAAAGAAATTTAGTATTCCTCAACTTAAAAACTGAATTTTGAATCAGAAACAGGATGTGGGGATAGTAGCATCAATCAGAAACAACTTGTGTATAATGAGAATTAGAATCAATTAGAATTTTTTATATATATATATATATGTAGTTCTGTGTAACAGACAAGAGCATTCCATCACAGCTGTTAGTACCAGTGCACTCTGCGATCATCTGTCTCTCTGTCATTCTGTCTTTTAATTCCTCTGTTGTCTCCATCTATCCCTCTATCTATATGTCTTTTCTTTCTTTTTTTTTGGCTGTACGGCTTTTGGGATCTTAGTTCCCCGGCCAGGGGTTCAACCCAGGGCCCATCAGTGAAAGCGCCAAATCCTAACCTTGGAACCGCCAGGGAATTCCCCCTCTATCTATATTTCAATCCAACCATTTAACCATTTATTACTCTGTCTTTCATCTATCATATACCACAGTAGTTAGTAAGCTAAGCTGTATATCTTCAGTGTGAAATAAGATTCATATTTTACGACAAGTAAAATTGAAACAAAAAGTTATTCTTTGCTCTTTGACTTCTTTTCTTCCCCGATGTCACTGTATATCTGCATTTTGCATCAACCCAACCTTCCCCATCGGCAGAAACTCCTGCTCAACCATAAAGAGCAATGTTCTCCTAGCATCAATAAGATGACTCCTTAAAGATAACATTCTTTCTTGATAAGGTTCACATGGCACTTAGCTCTGGATTACGTAAACTGTCACTAATAACAACATTGGACGTACAGCCGTTTGTCTCGAAAAGCTTATGTAATTGTGCCTTGACTTCGAACAGGTGCAACAGTTCTAAGAGCTTTCTGAGTTTCTGTTCCTGGGTTATAAAACTCAAATTTGGGTTGAATAAAATTTCTCCTTCTTTCATAGGTTGACTATTGATTCATTTTCGTCTACATCAGTCAAGAGCTATCATCTGAGTTTCTGATGCTGCTGACTCTCCATCTCAACCTGGATGTTTCAAGAGCGTTACAAACTGAGCAAGCCTGACAATGAACGGAAGCCCTCGCCACCACCACCTGCCTCAAGCTGCCCTGGCCTGAATCTGCTCTCCCCTGAGGCTCTACGCATCGGTAAACGCACTTGATAGTTCCCAACAGAACCTGGGAGACCCTGCCCCTCTCTGTCATCCCCCATTTCCACCTATTATGTTCTATTGTACGTATTCTGTTTTCCTCCATTAATCTTATAATTGCTATTACTCAAAGAATTAAATGACGTCTCTTTAGTTCTCCAACTTGCAGATTGAAAGTTTAACTATTACATGTATTTCGTTGGCTTCCTCTGCAGGGAATCATCAAAGCATTTGGATCAGGCGATCCTTTACCTAACTGGCCTACAAGGTATCAGCAATGGATCTGGGATATATTTAGCGGTTATAAATTTCTCACTGTTCCACCGGAAGTCAAGTAATTAAATGTACATGTAAATTGTTTTTTCTAGATGTTTGTTACATGTGTGTTAACATTAAAAAACTAAAATATTTGCCTAAACATTTTCTATAGTAATAAAGATTTTATAGTAAATTATACACATTCTCTACTTTCTTAAATTATCCTGAACATAATAATTTAATGTTTTCTTGAGAAGCCAGAATTGGCATTTTGGATATCAACTATTTTATTACTGTGTAATACGTTGATGCCTTCTCTTGAGGTGTGTAGGGCCTGTTTCCTGCTCGCTTAATGGCCCCGGGCACCTGTACTTTTAAAGATTGTGCTTCTATTACTGTCTTGTTCAGATTTGATTCAGTCTGTGTATCTGTGTAAAATTACATGTTCCTAGAGGCAAGGGGTGGATCTATAGTTTTCTTCACACAGCTCTTAGCACAGAGCTTGCCCAGGTAGATTTCTTTTGATGGTAAAATATTTTTTTAAAGTGATGTCATCTTTTAATTCCATTTTTGAGCAAAAGGGAAATGCTGATAAAGTTAATGTAAGTTAACAATTTCATATTAGTTTTTCCTTGTATGTAGTTAAGTCTTCAGTGGCATGTTTTAATACACAGCATACTTGTACCAGTGGAATAACAATCTATAAGGAATAACTTTACCAGTTACTGATAATTTGACTAATCCTCTGCTGCTGATGAGACAGCCCATTTTATTGGCTTAAATGTATTTGGATACTGAATTTCCTCCTATCCTGGTTCCCCTTTCACATGCTGTCTGCATTTATGGAGAAATATTGGGTGTGAAATCGTTACACGGTGAAATCATTGGGTGTGGGAAGGCCCCATTCAAACAAGACTGCCATACATTTTGATCCAGGGGAAAATGGGGGAAGCGAACATTTATTTTAATGGAAATAGGATGGACTTCTGGGAATTACAGGCTTTTAGCCCATCGTTTCCCTTGATTTCTCAGAAAAAAATGTATCAGCGTCCACTTGGGATGGCTTGATGTCACCAGTGGGAATCTAAACTAGCACACCTTCCCTTCTCCCTCATCTACTTCCAAATCAGGCTACACATGAATTAGGAAGTGGCCGTCCTGGGGATGGGCCCGCCTCAACCTCAATGAGGGTGTGTTTCCTCAAGGGTGCACCGACTCTAAACGTATCGTTGGGGACGCTGTTTTAATACAAGACCATGTTTCTTGGGACATGAAGAGTCCTACGGAAGGGGAGTAGGTTCTCTAAGAAGATATTAGCTTGGGGATCAAATTTCGCAGACTACAGTCCCCGACTGCCCAGTGCTGGCCATCCAGGTAGCCAGCCGCAGGGACTTCCGTGTGTGAGACTCACCGAGCCAGCAGCCAACGTACTACAGTTCGCATCAGCAGCAGAGGAGCAAGTTCTGACAGACCGAAGAAAAGCGCGAGGCCCGTTTTGTCAAGCTCTTTTCATTCCTGCCGGGCTTTCCCTTCTTCCTACCCCACCAAACCCATTTCATCTTCTTAGTTTTCATTTTAAAAATACAGTTATGACACTAGTGGTTTCCAGCAGAAGTAACAGGGGTTTGAACGAAGAAAACTGAGAAAAAGTGCCCTGGGACGAGTCTGCCTAAAATATAAATTGTTTGGGGGCCTCTACCAGCTTTCTTGCTGGTCTCAAGCTGCCGCCCTGGGTTATTTTCACCGTAGTCACGGGGAAGGTTAGAGGAAACGCAAGCACCTAAGAATGAATGAAGCAGAGACTGAGAGTGGCAGGCAAGGTCCCTGCAAAGCTTGGAGCCAGGCACACACACACGGAGGGGGTTCTCCAGCTCCCCTACACACACACACACACACACACACACACACACACACACACCACACACACACACGGAGGGGGTTCTCCAACTCCCCTACACACACACACACACACACACACACACACACACCACAGACACAGACACACACACACACACACCACACACACCACACACACACACACTATCAGACACAGACACACACACACACACACCACACACACCACACACACACACACGGAGGGGGTTCTCCAGCTCCCCTACACACACACACACACACACACCACACACACACACGGAGGGGGTTCTCCAGCTCCCCTACACACACACACACACACACACACACACACCACAGACACAGACACACACACACACACACCACACACACCACACACACACACACTATCAGACACAGACACACACACACACACACCACACACACCACACACACACACACGGAGGGGGTTCTCCAGCTCCCCTACACACACACACACACACACACCACACACACACACGGAGGGGGTTCTCCAGCTCCCCTACACACACACACCACACACACACACACACACACACCACACACACCACACACACACCACAGCCCCACACACCACACACACACACACACACCACACACACACACACACACGGAGGGGGTTCTCCAGCTCCCCTACACACACACACACACACCACACACACACACACACCACACACACACACGGAGGGGGTTCTCCAGCTCCCCTACACACACACACACACACACACACACACACACACACACACCACACACCACACACACACACACGGAGGGGGTTCTCCAGCTCCCCTACACACACACACACACACACACACACCACAGACACAGACACACACACACACACACCACACACACCACACACACACACACTATCAGACACAGACACACACACACACACACCACACACACCACACACACACACACGGAGGGGGTTCTCCAGCTCCCCTACACACACACACACACACACACACACACACACACACCACACACACACACGGAGGGGGTTCTCCAGCTCCCCTACACACACACACACACACACACACACACACACCACACACACCACACACACACCACAGCCCCACACACCACACACACACACACACACCACACACACACACACACACGGAGGGGGTTCTCCAGCTCCCCTACACACACACACACCACACACACACACACACACACACCACACACACACACACACACACCACACACACACCACACACACACACCACACACACACACGGAGGGGGTTCTCCAGCTCCCCTACACACACACACACACACACACACACACACACCACACACACACACACACACCCCACACGGAGGGGGTTCTCCAGCTCCCCTACACACACACACACACACACACACACACACACACACGGAGGGGGTTCTCCAGCTCCCCTACACACACACACCACACACACACACACACACACCACACTCCTCCCCCACACACACACGGAGGGGGTTCTCCAGCTCCCCTACACACACACACACACACACACACACACACACACACCACAGCCCCACACACCACAGACACACACACACACACACACACATACACAACACACTTGCTCAAAATTCTCCTTTTCTTTCCTTAAATATACAAAATATCAAGACGAAGCTAGAACATTTCCGTGAGTTCTCAGCTGTGAGCAAAGGGAGAAATCAAAATCTTTTTCGCCACAGTTTTAGAGTCCGAGCTAATAGAGATGGATGGCTTTCAGCTCTTCACCTAAGTGTCACCAGCTCTCCCCCCTTCCCAGCCTTTCTCTACCTATCGGTCATCGTTAGCGTGCTTTACCTTCGACTGCAGCGCAGAGCGGTGCCAAACCTCCTCCATTAATCAAGCAGCAGGTGGAGATTTAGGGCCCGTGAAACTGGAAAGCTGGAATCCTTTCTTTCTATTCCCCGAATAAGCTTTAAGCTTTACAATAAACTTTACAAATGGTGGCTCTTTTGGCGCGCGTGTGTGTATGTATGGGTGTAGTTTGGCGTATTTAAACAGCTGAGCAGGGTATTGACTCTGTACTTTCCAGAGTACTTTTCAAAACATGTCTTGAATATAAGCTTTGTTTAACATACCATGTATTCTAATACCAGTGCTTAGTTAGTGAGCGCTCTTCAATCCCTCGTGTATTTTTGAAGTTGACTTAGCGCCTGAACTGGGAGTGCCTTTTTAATATTTATGGAGACTCACAATGTGATAAATGCCAAATGGGGTTGCAGGGGTAAATGCTCAGGGATGGCTTCATTTTGTTTAATTCCTAAGAAGCAGGGGTAGAACGTATGCCTCTCTGGGTAGGAATAGACCTCATGAAAGTATTATTCAATAAAGACAGTTGACCTAGTGCTCCAGAGAAACAGAGCCAATAGGATGTGTGTCTCTCTCTCTCTCTATATATATATATATGTGTGTGTGTGTGTGTGTATATATATATATATATATATAGAGAGAGAGAGAGAGAGAGAGAGAGAGAAAGAGACAGAGACAGAGAGAGAGAGAGAGAGAGAGAGAGAGAGAGAGAGAGAGAGAGAGAGAGAAAGACACACACACACACACACACAGAGAGAGAGAGAGAGAGAGAGACAGACTTATTTTAAGGAATCTCACAGGATCACAGACTCTGGCAAGTCTGAAATCTATGGGGTGTGCCGGTCGACTGGAAGCCTAGGGGACAGCTGATTCTACAGCTCAAGTCTGAAGGCTATCATGCTGAAGACTCAGGAAAGAAGGGGTATTACAGTTCAAGTCCAAAGGCTGTCTGCTGTAGAATTCCCTTTTGCTTGGGGAAGTCAGTCTTTTGCTCTAGTTAGTCCTTCAAATGATTGCATGATATCCACTCAGATTATGAAGGGCTTTCCTCAAAGTCCACCGATCTGAATATTAATTTCATCCGAAAACAACATCACAGAAACATCCAGGCTAAGTCTGACCACACATAGGGGCACCGTGGCAGAGCCCAATTGATGCTACAATGAACTATCACACTTACTCCAACCCAAGGCTCTGACCAAAGTGATGGTGGGATCCATCAGCCAGATACCTCTCTTTGTTTTTAAATGCACAGACTTTAAGTGTACAGCTACATGGTTTTTACATGCATAGATACGCCCGTGTGTAACCACACCCAGGTAAAGATATGGAAAGTATCCGTCCTCTCATAAAGTTCTCCTGTGCCCCTTTCCAGCTAATCCTGCCACCCCTAAGCCTAACCACTTTCTGACTTCCATCCCTACGGACTTCAAAGAAAGAGAATTGTTCAGCATTTATTTATTTGTGTCTACTTTCCTTCACTCAACATGTTTTTGGATTTATCCAAGGGGTTCTCAAAACTTATAACAACAAAAATAAGAATATGGGAATTTCTTTGTTCTGGTTCCTACGAGTTCCACTTTTGTTTCTTATTTTGTTTCTGCATGCTCCATCAGTTCTCTTCCCTGTCGATGCTGTTCTGTGTTCCCACACCCTTTTGCATTCTGTACCTTCTTCTTTACTGCTAATTGCAAAAAAATCTTCCATTTCATGGTCTGCAATTGCTCCAAGCCACGCTTTAAGTATGAGTCTTCAGTTGCTGCGTGTAGTTGAAATGTTGAAGCCCTTTCCACCGGCCTTTAATTTACAGCTCTCAGTACCTAGGGATGTCCTCTTTTTTGGAGCCCTCTTGGCTGGAGGTCTCTCTGCTGTACAGAACAAGAGTAAGTGGTACTATATAGGTCACCACTTTGCTTGCCTGGAGGAAATGACTTCCAGGTTGAGTACTTCCTAAAAAGTATCTCTACTCCAGTGGATAAGTCATTTTTAAAAAAAGTGATATTCTCTCAATACACTAAAATCAACATCCTTCCCATCAGTTTTAAATGTTTGATTGTTGTCAAGTCCATTTTGGCGGGGGTAACACATGCTTGGATGACTTGTAAGCTACAACTGTGCTGGAGAAGGAGCCTGTAACTAGGTCTCTTTGGTTTGTGAGCTAACACTTTGCTATTCATGTCAAGATTGACCAGATTCTGAGCTCACACTAGCATACCTCTGTGCAGGATACACTTGTGAACTGACTTTGAAAAGCCACACTGACTGATGTTGGCTGGGGAGCCTCCTGATCTGCTTTGTATCATGAAAACCTGTTCAGGCCTTTGGAATCACCCCCAGTTCTAGAACTATGCTTTATCCACTGGACTAGAGAAGGATGCGTTAAGGCTCATGAACTCATATCTCACTGTATCACTGCTTTGGTGGCCAGTCAAGTAGCAAAATCTAAAATAATTCCCACAGAAGTCTCAGGATGATAGTCAAGGCTCATGTGTATTCAGATGCTCAGTGCCTGTAATGGCAATTTTATCTAGTATTTCCTTGACTTTATCAGTACTTCCATATCCGCCCTTGTTTACGCTTTTGGAATTTACCCTGGGCTGAACTGTCAAAATAAATTCAGCAGGAAGACCAGCATTATATCTTTAGCATCAAGAAGGAACAGTTTTTAAGCTTGAAAGATAAAGAATTTAATGTGCTAAGAGAAAGCAAAGGTGATGACGTTTTTGCAATACAAACTCAGTGTAAACACAGCTTCCCATTCCCACCTCTTGGAATAAAGTGGCACAGATGCCAGAAAGACTGACAACATACTTGTAGTGTCAACATCATAACCTGTTCGAAAGCCTTTCCAGAAGCACAGAGTATGATCCCCAACTGTGGGAAATTCTGTTCTCTAAACATAGTCTCTGATTCTTTTTGTTTTTCCTTCCTTCCCTCTCTCCTTTTTCCCTTTACTCTTTCATCCTCCCTTCTTCTTCGTTTATTCCTCACTTTACTTCTTTCAATAAGTATTTGGGTCCACCCAGTGTGTACCAAGCATCCTTCTAGCTGTTGACAAGAATCACAGAAATAAGTAAAGACTAAGCCCTCATGGGACCTGCTCCTTCTTTTCTCCTTCTGACTGACTTCATGCCACACCATTGGGCTAAAACTAGTAACCATAAAGTGGTAGCACTCAGTTTCAGCTGACAACCACAGGAAAACCTTGTAAAAGACATATGAGCCTGGGCTGAGAGTACAGAACACAAGCGACATGGAAGCTCCCTTGCTTACAACTGCATTTGGTAGTGACAAGGAATAAGGCAACTGGTTCTGCACCTCCACCAGGTCCCCATCTATCATGAGAGCCCTTGTTAGCTGGTGATTAGAGTTCCTGGATATCAGTGATTTCACTACTAAAGCACTAGCAGTGCCACCCCAGTGGTAGCAATCACTGTTTCTGAGAACATCAGCTCAGAAGAGGAATCAAGAAACAGTTATAAGACACAAAGTTGCCTGGCTCACAGTCAGATAACTTTTATGGCTTTTAATTATTTTATATTCTCATTTGCTTCCTGGGTATCTTGAAATCCTTAGTCAGTATCACTGCCTCTTAGTGAATATGAACCTCAGATGCTTCCGTACCAGCCCTCACTGCACCCTGAAGACCGGGCTGAGGTGAACTTTCATGTTGGTCTCCAGCGTAAGTGAATCTGGGAACCTCTGGACTGGTTGGAATATTGCTTTCACTGCACATTTCAATTTGCATAATAACAAAAAAACATGACTTGACTTAGACTTAGATATTATATATACTGAATCTCACTTCTTGTCTTTCTAATACCTGGCCCAGGTGTTGTACATTTAGGTGCTTAACTAATAAATGTTGAATTAAATAATGTTGGAATGTGATTCCAATATATTATATAAAATTGGAATATTATCACACAGATAATATCAAGACAGAAGTCTGATCCTTCTGTCTTGCTTCATGTTCAACTTAACATGAAGAAATTCACAAATACAAATAAATCTCTCTCTCTCCAAAAAGAAAAAAAAAGAAAAGAAAGAGAAGAAGAAAACTGGTGAAGGCCTTTATAATTATTTTCTATAAGGCTTTATAGGCTTAGTGCCCACACAAGTTTAGGACACTCTGACATGCCTCCTCTTTAGTTTATAGCAGAGACTATTGATATAGTTGGCAAGGTCCCACTTTCTCAGCACTTCTAAGAATATTTAAAATACACAACACTTTTACTACCGAGTTACACTAATAAGTTTAAATAATTAAATATAGTTATGTTAGTAGTTAGTGTAGGATGCTGCTAAAATGCCACACCTTTTCTCTTCTGTCTCTAGATTTCTGATTCTGGGGGTGTCATCGCTTCATTCGTGATAGCTGAGGATGTGATGAAATTTTCCATTTGGGAATCCTCCTTGCCACAGAACATTTTTCTGATGCTCACCCTCTAACCATTATGGAGAAAAACAACTGGGGCTTGATTTCCTCCCATTCTAGGAGCCAAGCTCAGTACCTGCTGGTCATCTGTAGGCTGTGCCTATGAACTACCCAAGAAAAATTGTACCAGACAGAGTTAACCACGTAAAGAGGACTTTATTCAAGGCTATTGCAAGAGGGGAGAGAGACTGAACTCAACTTCTTTGTAAGCAAAGACAGATGAGAGGACTTTTATAAGTACCGCGCGCTAACCGATTGCGCCAATGGAGCTCCGAGAGGACTTTTAAATGCTGGGGTGAGCTAGCGGAAAAGTACTCGAGGGCATTAGTGGGGAGGTTGGGCAATGTGATTAGACCATCTATGTCTGCTAATTGGCACTTATTGAAGTTAGATTCTTACCCTCCTGCAGAGATGGGGGGGCGGGGAGGGAGGAGATTTATCTTTCTTGATGATGCCATTTCAAAGGGATAGCTCCCAGGGTCCTTGAGAAAGACATTCCTTGGTTGCAAAACTGGCAAGAAGCCTAGAGAAGATCTATCTGCATTTCAAAGGGATAGAGAAAAAATTTGCAGTCACACGTTTTCTAAAGTAAATGCTCTAAGGAAAGGGAGGTCAAGGTCTGAGAGTCCAGAAGAGACCTGTCTAAAGTTTTCTCAAGCTGAAGGAAACATGAGGCTGTCTCGGTAAATGCTTATCCACTGACTTTCAGCTCTTGGTCTCCTTCACTAAATACTTGTTGGTTTTGTGAGGAAGGAATATAATTCTAGTTTCTCTTTTCCCTTGTGGTGGTCACATTCTCCTCTCTGATCACCACCTTCTGCCCTTCTTGTCCAGTGCACCTTGAGTTTCCCTGGAAACTTTCTTCACATTCCGCCAGACCCCTCTCTAATGGTACATTTATTTATGAGCTCATACCTCACTTTCTTTCTAAAAGAGTGTGAAGAGGCTCAATCTCATTATCTCTAGCCTTTATAGTCTGAATTTAGCTTCTGGGTTTCTAGAGGACAAAGACCGTGTCATGATGGAGTTCCGATTTGTACACATCAATGGGTCAGTAAGCACTGCTTTGCCCCTAGCAAAGAAGAGCTCATTCAGTTACTCAGCCACAAGGCAGTTTGCATTAAAAAACTAAAGAAAATGTGGATTTTGTGCTGGTTTAAACTATAGATTGCAGAAGAGTCTGTTTCTTGGCATTCTTTGAAGTCTGAATATTCACTGTGCGTATGTTAAATGTCAAGTATAATTCACTCAAAATTTCAGCTCCAGAGAAAGCAAGAAATCAAGTATCGGGATCTACAGGAAACAATAAAGGAGGCAGCCTGTAAAAGTGAGGAAACACTAGATGATTTGAAGTTTGAGGAAAGCAAAAGTGTTAATGTTGTAAACAAAGAAAAGGCAAGCTCAAATAGATATAAGCCAAACTGAGAAGAATGTGTAAAGAACCACATAGAAAAGGATCTCGAAATGGCTAAGGATGGAAGACTGTGCAGATATAAAGCTCAGTCAACTTTCCAGAACCCAGAGCGTCCTGTGTCTTTCATCTCAGAGGAAGCCAGAAATCTGCATTGCTCTGCAGTTCTAAGGAGCAGTCACTTGCCTAATTGTGGGGTGAGAAGAAGGAAAAATAATTGACAGAAGCTCATGAAAAAAGTCTACTAATAAAAGATTTAGGTAGTACTCAGGAGAGCAGAAAAATATTGCTGGCAGCACTGAACTATGTTGACCTTATTTAGCAGGAGTCCTGAGTTCTCAGGTAGGAGTTCAATGCCTGGGTTAATGGGAGGAAAAATATGTTGATTTACAGTGCAGATGTTTTGCAAAAATAGGGAGAATAACTGTTGACTTCTTGTCTTAGTGAGTTGTGGCTGCTTTAACAAAATACCATAGATTACATAGCTTAAACAATAAAAATTGATTTTCATTGTAATAACATAATGTCCTGGAAGTTGGGAAGTATGAGATCAGGGTACCAGCATGGTTTCTGGGTTTCTTGGTGAGGGCCTGTTTCTTCATAGGCAGATGGACACCTTCTTGCCGTATCCTCACGTGGTGCAGAGAGAGATCATCTCTTTAGTGTCTCTCTTATAAGGGCACCCCTAATCCTATTCAGAGGGCTCTGTCCTCATGACCCGATAACCTTCCCGAGCCCTCACCTCCATATACGATCACAACGGGGATTAAGGCTTTCACGTGTGAGTCTGGGGGGAGGGGAGCAAACAGTCAGTCTCTGGTACCTCTTGAAATAAACACAATGGGCTAATCTACTGAATTAGGTATATATACATTTGATGGTTAGGGCCCAGACTAGACCTTACCTTACTATCAGTACTAAGTAATAATGGAAATAATTACTAATTAATGGACGCTTCCTTCTTGTCCATCATAGATGGGAAAGGGTTGGCTTGCTCAGTTTAGCTCATCACATCTCCTCAGACATGAATAACCATGGAACTAGAAGACCCAAACCTTTCAGGGCATCATGCAATTAGATACCCATCCCGTGTTTCCATTTTATCAGTGATGGAATAGGAGCCAGGGAAGGATAAGAGACTATCCTAAATTCAATTAGTAAGTGACAGATCTGGATCAGAACCCAGAACTTTTGATGCAGATCCCCAATCCAGTGAATATGTTTGTTTTGCTTTTGTTTATTCCACAGTGAAGTTTGGGATCTGTCACCTGCATGCATTTTCCTCTAGTAAATTTATTTGGAATAGTCAAAGAATTGGTAAATTTCTCACTTTACACTGCAATTGTCTTTGAATGGAACACTTTACTTTTTTTCTGAATGTGGCTTCCATTATGTTGAAAACCCTTTCTACCTTTGGTCTCGTGCTACTCAGATATCCCTGCTAGTTTCTTGTCTTTTCAGTCACTTGCCGTTATAGAAAGAGTCTATCTTGCCTATGAACATTTAGATCTACCCATTTCAAACCTTCAGGCTGAAAGCTTTCGTCCTTTTCTGCAGAGGCCAGGCTTGCAGATCCAGCTACCAGCTGTTTGAAGGTGATGAAGTGAATCCTCTGGTCCCTCTCAGCCCTGTGGTTGGGATGAGGAGGACAGAGGGCTGCATTTGTGCCTATGGTGAGTGAGTCATGTGTTCCCTCCTAGGTAGCTGCAGGTGCTCTGAATTTTCGTGACCAACCCACCTCCTTGTTGATGAGGTCACCCTCTCTCTCCTACTTTTCTAATGCTGAGAGGCCATCCCATAGCCTCTTGCTCCTAGAGTCTTCTTAACCCTTCAACTCTCTTGGGAGCTACTATAAGGTATGGAAGCCTGGCCACTTGCTTTAGGTGTCCTCAGCCTAAGCTAACAGCTCTCTTAGCACTTGTTCTTTTAGCCCTCCAAATGATCAAACCTCTTTCTTGACTCACTGAACTTCCAGCTTGGGGCATGTACTCTCTTAGTTGTATGCCTTGCAATTTTCAGGCAAGAGAAAGAGCATTTGTTGCTAACCCAGTGGAATGGTTTGGGCATCTCCTCATCTTATAGAAAAGGGAGGAGCATCTCTATCCGGTGCTCCATAAACTCTACATTCGCCCCAAAGAAAATCTCTTCTCATCAGCCTGGGTTACGATGCTTTCACAACTGTGTTACATCACTCAGAGGTGGCAGTCCTGGGAGACAGAACAGCGACTACAGTGTCCCCTTTGCTAAAAGTGTACCTTTCAGAATCTGTTGTAACGAAATTGGAATATGGAATATTTAGCAACCACACTTTTTACTCTCAACTGTTGTGTGGTTGACAGTTATTGGAAATATATTTTATATATATAGTCCCTGCCTATATTAATTTGCTACATTCAGGAGGTTTAGCTTTTTTCTTCTCTGATGACAATCTATGTTTCCATGATCATACCTCCATTATGTGTAAGGACTAGAGTACAACAATTTTATATTGATGGAAGCATCGTTGCTGTAAACACATAACTTTCTATTTTGCTAGTTTAAAGCATTAGTTCCTGCACACTCCAAGATGTATTTTTGACAACCCAGATGAATTTCAAAGTGAATTTTGAGGACTATAGGTATGAACATTTCATGTTTTTCTGCAAGAGATTGATTGACTGCTCCTAAAAATAGAATACTAGGGAGAGAAAATGTCAGAAGTCATCTAGACTAGTTTCCTACTTCCAAGCACTTAAATTTAGACGAAGTGTAGTCTAAACTTTTTATTCTTTTTTCTTTTTTCTTCCTATATAATGGAGACCCCATAATCTTCTTTGTGTTGGTTCACCCAAGCATTTCTTCTAATACCTCATGTAAATCTTCCCTTCTGTGATGTAAGCTCATTTTTTTTGTAGCTTTTATCTTAGTTTGTGTTGCTGCCACTCTTTGAAGTTTCTCCTAAATTTGATTTCAGTGGTGGATAAAAGTAATCATCTAAATTCCTCTCAGACCTAATATCATGCACAGAGGCCTCAGGCAACATGGATCTTCTCCAGACAGCTTCTAAGCCCAGGCAGTTCCTAAGCCCTAACTAAGGGAGAGTGACAGAGGGCTGAGAGCGGGCTGGCAGGCTGACAGGCTGACACTCCCTACTCCCTCCAGACCCACAGAAGGAGAAGGGGAAGCCTCTTTAATGGGGAAAGGAGAGGGAACCAGAAGGAAGAATGAACAAACAAGGAGGAGACGGAACGGAAGATGTCAAGTGCCCATGAGATTCCCCCGGAGTGAGATAAGCATTTTTTTTCCCCACAACATGAAGAAAGCGGTGTCGGGGCAGAACCTACTGAGACTTCGCCAGCACCCCACTGCTCGGCCCCCTCCATATCCTGATGAGTGCTGTCGCCTAAGCATCCTTTCCCGGAGGTGAGAAGAGGAAGAGAGACTCAGTCATGGGCAGCAAACCCACTGGCATTTTTCACAGTTAGTAAGTATGGGTAATGAATAGATCATGTCTGATTGAAGGAGGATAAAAATAAAAGACTGAGAGAGGGAGAGAAGAGGGTGACTTGCTGGATCTTGTCGTAGAGAAGCAAGCTGAGTGTATGGAGAGAACTGTATGAATAGAATTTAAAAAATAGGGGTCCAAAGGGGAATATATTCGATATGGGATTATGAATGGGGTAAATTTACAAACTTACAGATCTCATTATTTTTGGGTAGCCTTACCTAGCTTTGAGAATTTTTAAAAGGGTAGGCGTTGATGCTCTTACATTAAATTAATAGAAGGTTTTAATGTATTTTTAATATCTTAATACAGTGACCTACTTTCTCTTGAAGAACACTTATGTAAGCCCAACATGGAAGTGTGATTATATTTTCTTTTCAAATGTTCACATGTTCTTTTCCTTCCTCCCTTCCTTCCTTCCCTCCCTCCCTTCTTCCTTTCTTTCTTTCTTTCTTTCTTTCTTTTTTTCTCTTTCTTTCTTTCTTGCCTCTTTTTGTTCATGTGTGCCTTTCATTCTGCCAACATTATTGTCTTGAGAGGAGGAAAGCTGATGTTAATGAACGAACCTTTCTTTAGCATTTAATAGTTTAGAATCACGTATATCTAATGAAATAACTAATATGGATTACTCGCCCCAAAGTTGTAATTTTATACCCAGAGAAGTTCCTTTTTGGTAATAAAGGCAAAAGAGGCTAAAGTAAGGAACCCTTAGTGTGTTAAATTTTTATTATTTCCCGACAAGGCAAAATTACAACTCCCATTTCTACTGCACTAGGGGGAATTTAAGACCTCTATACCTACATTTTTAAAAAGTTAGGAAGAACTGTACATAGTTGACATTTCATGGTATGATCAAAATGTTCCTCAATCTTTAATATGTACTTTAAATGTGTCAGATACACCACCACCTGCTCACTGTATCTTATAAACTTCCCTACATACCACCTGACATGAGCTGACCCAGTGATGTCACTGTTCAGTGTGTACTCTCTGCTTGTCAAGCCATTCTGTTTAGCATTACGTCTGCTAAGGAGGTCCTGTTTCACACTGGTAACAGATTGTGTCTACGCTTACCTTTCAAACGCCCCTGTCATTTTTAGATATTTTAAGTGACGGCCATCACCCTTTCTTTGGTGGCCAAAAAGCACAGCAAGAACCACATTTGCAACATTTGGTGTCTTATTGGCCTGATCTGATTCTGTACTTGAAAATCCCGAGAATTCACTGTGAAGTTCGAATTACTAACATGGTGTTTTCATTCCAAAATCAAGCTGTCAAAATGAACAAGGAGTTTCTGAAAAGTAGGAATGAATGTTGTTAGGACAAAGACCACAAGTTCATGTGTGTTTTTAGAAACCACGTTAGCCCTGCCCACTTTGGGTAAATGCACTACTATCTCCCTTTGAATTTACGATATCAGAACAACACGATGGGCAGAGACTGCTTGGGACTTAGACGCATAGCCAGCCAGCAACAAATCCCGAGCATCCTTTTATATACAGATTTCTGTCCTTTGGTGAAATGATGTTTCTTCAAAGCCAAAAAAAAAAAAAAAAAAAAAAAGTTTCTTGTGAGAACATTTAGGCTCAGATGTCTTGGATATTGTTTCCTTTTCAGGGTGCGGTTATTTTGCTTAAATTGCACATGAATTGTTGGAACACCATTTCCGTGGTTTATATTCTATTTTATTGTAAGCCAAATGATACCTTTCTTTACAGGTGACAGGCGGCAGCACAATTGAGGAAGCGCCATTAAGGGAAGCACACTGTTTGCTGGAAAGAATCACTGAAGAATTGAGTGGAAAATCAAGAGCCCTAGAGAGGCATCAAAGTGACTGGTCATCCACGTATCACATGCAGGCAGCGCTGAGCTGTGAAAAGCACGGCTACTCTTTGCCTCCTTGCTTCACCCTCATGTGGAAACCCAATGTTCAACTTCAAAGATTGTTCAGCTGATGAAAAAGGAAATTCAACTCAACACATATTTACTAAGAGGCTGCCCTGGAAATGCACAGTCATAATCACTGTGAGGCAAAAAGAAAGCTTACTAAGCTGTAGACAGTATCTACAGAGCTTAAAATCTAGGATATTTAGTATATTTTAAATGTGCATGTGCAACCGTAAGCCCATGAGAGATACACAAACACACAAAAATACCAAACATTTGTCTTAGTCGGCGGGGCAGCTGTAACAGAATACATACCATAGGCTGGGTGGCTTATAAGCAGAAGCAATTTATTTCTCACAGTTCTGGAGGCAGGGAGTCTGAGGTCATGGTGCCTCCTGGCAGGCTTTGGTAAGAGTCCTCTTTCAGGTTGTACATGGCTGTTTTCTCTTCGGATCCTCACACGGCAGAGAGGACGAGAGAACTGTCTAAGGTCTCCTTCATAAGGGCACTAATCCCATTTGTGAGGGCTCTACCTTCCTGACTTAATCACCTCCCAAAGGCCCTATCTCCTAATACCATCCCACTGCGGGCTAGTCTTTCAACACATGAAGAATTTGGGAGAACGCAAACATTCAGTTCATAACAACACTGAATAAGGTTTCAAAAAGGAAGAAGGCACATTCCATTTCAGTTTGGAAAGTGATCCTAGGCTTATCCCACTTCTTGTTCCCTCTTTCTAGCATTGGATCACGGAATGGAAAAAATGACATCTACTTGTGGGTACAGAAAGCTCAAAGTTCCTCAGCTGGGTCGCCAAGAATGATGATGAGAAAGCCTAATTGTTCTCCTTGTTTCTTGTTCTCTATTCTGGCTTTTGAGGGATACAAAGTCAGTATAATAACCTTTTGTTCAATGTATTCTGTGTCTTGAAGGTCAGGGAACCAACCTTTAAAGTTGTCAGCCCCTGAGCTGAGCCTTGAGAGGCTGTCCCATTGTTATACAGGCAGTGGTTTCTATGCAATGCAGTACAAGAAAACCAAGGGATCACGTGTTCATGTGTCCCTTGTCACTTCTTTGACATAAAGTTGGTCTGTTGGTCCCATGATACATTATACACGAGCTGATATCAATAAATCAGGTAATTTGTGAGCCCTCACAGAGGCACTGCGGACAGGGAAGAAAAATCCTAGCCAGAATCTGTATCAATTCTAGTAAAAATGCATCAGCATCCCCTCCAGGGGGAAAGGGCCTGTTGCAATCAGCTTGCTACCAAGTAGCTGATTGATCTCAAGAGATGATACCACGTTGAGGACTCCGAGTTGATCTCAGTTGCTGACAGGTCACATATCCTTCGGTGGCAGAAGCTCTGGAGAGGGAAACCTCATCTTGATTGAGCTTTGTACATCCTCCATTTCTGCCCACGTGACTGCTCCATCCTGGGGCCCTTGCAGAGGCCTTGGAGTGGTGAAGACAGAGGCCGGCTGATGTCAGTGGACGGGCAATTTTCATTTATGGCATATGCTCTCTGGTGGACATTGATGTAAAGCACAAAGATTCACATACCTTGTGCCCAGAGCCACTGGTCCATCGAAAGGCCTCTTGCTCAACTGTCCTTGTCTTTGCTCTTACAGTATTACAATATCTTACAATGTTATAATATTATTCCTCAAAGTATTCCGTAAAGCTCTGCCCAAAGGGCCAGTTTCTCTTCCCCAGGGTTTGTCAGGGATACCCCCCCACCCAAGTGGACGTGTAGTTTCCCAACTGTCCATTTTCAGTCTGCACCAATATTTCAAGGTGATCCATCCCAGAGTAAGGCTCATATTTCTTTTTCTTTTTCTATCTCTGGTTGTAGGGAACCCTTTCCCCCATTCCTACTTCCCACATTAGCCATAAAGGGAAGCTAAGGAAGGGATGCCAATTCAGAAGAGGCACATGACATGGGGTCTGGGACACTGGTTTAATGTTTGTGTTCTGTCGACCTGCTTGGTCTGAATCCAGAATTTTCTATTGTTTATGACATATGGTGCACCTATCCCACCCTGTGACTTGGTGGGTATGACGTTTCCCACTTCATGAATAAGCGTCTCTAGTTGATGTCCCATTCCTGTCTCACTCTGTTAGAGCCTAGTGACGTTCTGAGGAGAAGCTTTGTGAATGATGAGTAGTTCTCTGCCGCAGAAGGCATGATCTCGCTCGGAAATCCTAGAGTTCTGTACCACGACTCTTGGTTTGGGGGTCTTGACAGAAACGCCACATGCTGCCCTTATCTGCTGCAGATCCCGGGCGGAACACTGAGTCTTCCTGACATACAACCCAAACTGCAGGGCGGCGTGTGCCACAGTCTGAACCGACTGCAGAGTCCTTGCCTGTTCTAGGGGTCCTGCTCAAAACTTGCAACCTTCTGGGTCCTCCAACAAATGAGTCAGGGCTCTATCTCTAAGTGTGGCATATCTTGTCTTCAAAATCCAAAGATGTTTACCAAGCACGGCCCCTCCTTCTCAGTGGCAGAAAGTACAAGGGCAATAAATTCCCCTGACCTTGGAGGGGATGTCCTGCCGCGCCCCCGATCATCGGACCCCTAAAATCCTCAATGATGTGACAGACTCAGGAATCTTTCAGGGTTTGCCTCTCTCCCTCTGGTGCACCTTCTAGCAAAATCATGCAGAGTGATTGCTCTGCATGACCTGTTCGCATGATATAAAAAACGCAGTGGACGAGCATGGCGCTCTGACGCACGTGAGGCGCTCAAGTTCCTTTTGGACTGTATTCTGACACAGAGCAAGATCCGTGTCAATTACTTTAACTGAGAGAGTTTAACATAAGGAATTGGTTAAATAAGTACTGGAAAATTGAAAAGCAAAAGGAGAATACTGAATTCATACTGAGTAACTACGGGATGTACTCTGTCCTCTCAGGTGGGGAAAATAAGAGCAGAAGTTGGGGTATTAAAACTTAGAAAGTTGAAGGTGGAACCAGATATATGATCTGGGGGTTTGCCAGATGGTGCTGGTACTCAGGTGCTCAGGGGTCCCCCACAAAGCTGGGGCTCAGACCTCTAAGGAAGGTGCTACCGCGCCAGTGATAGTATCTCTGAAGCTGGTCCTGAGAAGGTGGGAAAAACTCTGGAAGTGAGCCACAAGGACTTCGAGGACAAAGGACCATTGCTAGAATGGTGCTGGCAGAACAGAGAAGAATCCAAAAGGAGCATATGTCCCTTCTTCCTCTCTAGCCCTCCAAGTGAATCCAAGTCGGCCCGATTCTCATAACTCCAGACGTCAACTCCCTGGCTGCCTTATAAACTGGATTTACATAAGTGCTCTCCTGGCTCTGGAACAGGTGAGTGTCCTATTCATTCACTCTTTCATTAACTCATTCTTTCTTTCTAAAAGTCACCTCACACTTGCTACATGCTTCAGAAGCTAGTTGCTTTGTGCTGAAGACTCTTTGACACACGTATTCCCTTCAGTTAAACCAGAGCAGCCGGGTAGTTAGAAGGAGAACAGGGCAGAGAAAATTTTTTTTTTTTGTGGTACACGGGCCTCTCACTGTTGTGGCCTCTCCCGTTGCAGAGCACAGGCTCTGGACGCGCAGGTTCAGTAGTTGTGGCTCACGGGCCCAGCCGCTCCGCGGCATGTGGGATCCTCCCGGACCCGGGCACGAACCCGCGTCCCCTGCATCGGCAGGCGGATTCTCAACCACTGCGCCACCAGGGAAGCCCGGGCAGAGAAAATTATAGTGCAGGCTAACGAGACAGGTTTCAATGAGAAGAGTGTTCAATGGTTTCAAATGTTAAAAAGAGCTATAAATAGGTGAGATAATTAAGCAAAGCCATGATCTCTAAAATTATATATTTGTTTTCACTTAGAGAGAACATTTTGCTATTACCAAGGTTGTAAGATATTTTGGATGCACTATTAGTTGATAGTTTCTCACAGAAGAAGGAAAATAACTTTTTAAAGAGATATATAGTCTGCCTAAGAAGTACGAACGCTATTTGGAGAAGAATTCAGAGAAATTCTACTGGGAATCTACATAAAACACGCAGTTTATCAGTGAAGTAAAAAATGCAAAATTGCATGTAAATAGAGTTAAAAAATGAATGTCTCTAGTTTGCTGCTAATTTCGTCATTCTGGGACTCCTAAGAGACATTGTTTTTCTGGCATGGTGTTTTGTTTCCTGTGCTTTGTTTGACTTATTGTTAATTTTTTATTTATTTATACAATTATCTTAATTAAAACATCTTTTATTCACCCCCCACCCCAGGATCAGGCGGAGTATAATTTGTAGAAGCAAATCGTTAAGCATGTGTCCCACTGTGGAGTCTGGGATCATGGTGAGAAGCAGGATAGATTCTTACTGATGTGAAAAGCGTGGCCTGGAGGGGCCCGGAAGGGCTGATTCAGAGTGAGGGGACACCCCCAGGCAAGTCCCTCGCTGGAGAAGGCTTCGGAAGATGGCTTTTATCTTAGATGAAACAGACTCTGTGGTTTCTCCTCAGCTGGTTGGGAGATCTCTACTTCTGGGGGTCTCTCTCCAGTGATCGCTTTGTTAGCCATTCTTGCTGCAGTACATCTTCCAGGACACATGAGCCACTCTCCTAAAGAACGTGGCCTGCACTTCGCAGAAGCAAAAGAGCCATCAAAATAAACATTTAGAGGCATCGAAATAAACATTCTCAGACTGATGCTTCATCACTGGGTTATTGGGGCCTTTCACTGCTTTTTTAAAAAAAATTTCTATTGGAGTATAGTTGCTTTACAGTGTCGTGTTAGTTTCTGCTGTACAGCAAAGTGAATCAGCTATACGTATACACGTATCCTCTCTTTTTTGGATTTCCTTCCCATTTAGGTCACCACAGAGCATTGCATAGAGTTCCCCTGTGCTATACAGTAGGTTCTCATTAGTTATCTATTTTATACACAGTATCAATAGTGTATATAGGGCTTCTCTGGTGGTGCAGTGGTTGAGAATCCGCCTGCCGAGGCAGGGGACACGGGTTCGTGCCCCGGTCCGGGAAGATCCCACATGCCGCGGAGCGGCTGGGCCCGTGAGCCATGGCCGCTGAGCCTGCGCGTCCGGAGCCTGTGCCCCGCAACGGGAGAGGCCATAACAGTGAGAGGCCCGCCTACCACACACACACAGACACACACACACACACACACACAAATAGTGTATATATGTTCACTGCTTATTTTGATGTAGTTGATAACCTGTGTAGTAAACTTGGGACCCCTCGTGTCCTGAAATATTATAGACTGTTCTGTATCTGATTTACAACAAACAGTAAGCAGAATAAGGCAGTGAAAGTTACGACGCTTTATCTTAAGGAGGAGTTTAATGTAATGCTTTCTTATTTCCTCATGTTGGTCTGAAAGTTAGGCATTTTCTTCAACGGACTGTATTATTTTTTAAATGGTGCTTAAAAAATGTCAAGTTTAACATCACACAGGAATGAATTCTTTGCTTATAGTGATAGCTTATAACAGGAATCATGTACCAATGTATAAAACCTTTGATGCTGACATGTATTTTAATAGCAGTAGATAATTGCTTTAAGACCATTAAGGAGAGAACATGGGGGAAAGCCAATTTTCTTTGTAGTAGATTTAGACCGAGGAAGTTATAACAGTGGATTTCATGAAAAAGGATGTTTGTGCCACTTACTTCAGTTATAACACATAAGTGTAGAAAAGCCCGGAGGACAAAATAAACACAGGCCCGAACTTTTCGGGAATCACTTGCTTTGCTCTTCAGTGAATACAACCACGTACAGCTTTAAGACCAGAATTTTAGACAACATTTTAAGGAGTGTTAAGCCCACCCCCATCACAAATGCTTCTCCTGAGAAAGCACTGCTTCCTGAAACACAGACCCGGCCTCTCCTTCAGCATCTTTCAATGACTTTAAGATCAGGCGGGGCCTTCCTGGCCTTCAGAGATCTAAATAAAGTGGGCTGAGATTCCAGGTCCGTGTCTGTGACGGTCCCCAGTCGCCTCCACGATTTCTGCAAACGCTCCAGGAGCTACTTTCTTAGGATCGTCTCTGTTAGCACATCCTGAGCCCGCCTCCATGATCTATGTTTTTCCACATCCCCAGGTGGTGACACTCAGCCTCACAACTGGTTTCCATACACATATTTTAAAACCTCTGGCAACAAGTGTTCATTAGATTTCACTTTCCTGAGGACTAGTGAAATCACAGGGGGATACGTGCCACTTGCTTTTTCCTCCTTTCTCTCTTCCTCTCCCATCTTTACCGCCCTTTCTCTACCTCTTTCTGCTTCTTTCCAAAGGATGAAAAAAAGAGAGAGAGAGAGAAATCTCCATTTTAAACAGGATCATCTAAATTATTTTCCCAAGACCTGGGGTCCATGGAACGTTCATCTCTGTGGTTTTACCAAGGCCTTCTTCCCCCACTAAGGAGTCCCTCTCACTGTAAGAAGTCTTCTACCTGCTATGGAGAGAGCACAGCTTTACATCTCAGAAGTTTCTGCAACTATGATTTCTTTAGTCCTCATAGTACCACCTTAGATGGTGGGAAGCAAAAGGAGTTTTCATATTTGAGATGAGAAAAACCAGCCCAGAAAAGGAAGGCATGAGACTTCTTATGTGTAAGAAAGGAGGAAAATCAAGGAGAGTAAAAAATCACTATCCAGTTTTTTCAGTTACATCTGGGAATGTTTACACCAGTTAATGACCTCAGCAAAGAAGTCTGTAATTTCATACCGTAGACAGATACCAATGCACACATTTCTGTTAACCCAGGTCCTTTCCCAACTAAAGAAGAAAACACTATCACTTCAGCAGATACAGATTTGAGTGACTTCACAAAGAATACAAAACACGGAACGCTCCTCTTTTTTGTAGTAAACCAGGGGTGACTTGGTGGGAAGGGAGGGGAGGCATGGTCCTCGGTAGCCTCCTTCATCAGCAACACATTTTGGACCAGCAATAATGTGGAAGCATCTCAGGGGGTAGTGGAAGTGTGCTTATGATGCAAAGTATTTTTTCGTGATGCTGTGGTTTAAGTTCTCAATTCCTCTCCTGCTCCCTCGGGATAACTCTGGATGAGGTCCTTCTCTCCCCTTCCACTAAAACACGGGGACAGGCTTGCCACTCACTCTGATATATACAATGATTATTTTATGTGTATGTATTATATGCACAAATGGCTAAGAGTTTTTGTACTCTGTCTTAACGTGGAGCAGAGCTTCCACAGAACCAAGATATCCAGTGCTTAAATTATCAAAATCTCCAAATGGGGCATTCATATCTTCAGTCTATTATCACAAAAATAACAAACTATCCACCAACAATTGATGCTGTTCCTTCCTGACTCAGTTTGCTAGAAATGCTTGTGGAAAAAGTGCAATATCAGTTTATCCAAAATAGTGCACAGTTCAGAGCCATCATTAATTCCTCACTGAATAGGGAATTACACATTACTACGTTGTCTTTAACAAAATTATTGTACAATGAAAACTTTGTTAATTCAGGCCATTTTTTCCAGGTCTTTGAATTGTAAACATTTTTACCATTTTGGTAAAATTATCTACTTGTGATTTCTTTGTACAAGAAATAGCTCATACAAAGAAACTCATTGCATCATAAAATTTTAGACATTTAGTATAAGGAAGTTTAGTGTTACTGTATTGCAGTTCAACAGAAATTTGTTGAAAGCTTATTTTGTGATAAACACCTGGGAATTGGGAATAAAAAGGTAAAGTTCTGATAAGCTAATGAAAAGACATATAGATTATGCAACCAGTCATATGATGTGTTATAACAAAAGCATGTTATAATAACATCTAGCATTTCAGGGGCACTTACATTGTCCTGGGCATTGTTTCAAAATCCTTCATCTATTTTTCTTTCATAGCTAATTTAAACCTCAGAAGGACCTCATGAGGTATAGCCTATTACTGTCCCTATTTTACAGATAAAGAAACTAAGGGACAAAAATTAGCCAAAATCACAGAACTAGTAAGTGGCAGAAACGGTACTTGAACCCAGTGTCGTAAGTGACATCATACTCTGTAGCAACAACAGGAAATGACTTTTCTCTAGATGCATACGAGGAAGTTGAAAATACTAGCTTAGACAATGAGAAAACAGGCTAACGTACAATGAAATAATTTTTCATCCAGGGTAAGCCCAGCTTCCTCACTTCACTAGTTTTTAATTAAACCTCTGTCTGATCAAGTTCTCCATCTCTTTTCCACAACTTTTGCTTATAAAATTTCCTTCATTTGTTCCTTAGCAGCCTCCAAGTAGGGTGAAAAACAATCTTGTTTGATTGTTGTCTGGTATCTTCCTTTTACACATCATCTATTATTTTAGTTTAAAATATAATGTAAAAAAAAAATCAGAAAAGCAATTAAAAAGGATAAGAATAGAATATATAGGATATATAGAATGTATAGAAACTGTGATGCCCAGGACCTAGATGAGAGCATGGGCCCTCCAGAGCACCTCCAATTCTTTAAGATACACACCCGGACAACAGATGAAAAGGAACCTTTCCTGGGCTTCTGAACACGATTCTGATGTTTCCTAAGGACAACCAAAGGGGAGCCTCAGATTCCTCAACTAAAAATGCCACCAGATGGTGAAGACCAGTCCCACAGCCAGAAGCCCCTGCTGGGCCCCTGCCCTCTCTGGTGACCCCCAGGTGACCCCTCTCTGGCTCTTCCTATTACATTCTCCTTGCAGGACAAGGGATCTGTCCTCCAGAACCTGCTCAATTCTCCTTTTTCAGATCTTGCTCCAGACCTCCAAATTCCAGCCCCAAAGTCCCCAAGCTGGCTTCCAGCACCTGCCCAGGCCTCTTCCCTACCTGTCCCTCCAGAGGGGGGACTCAGATGCTGTTTCCTCACCCCTTGGCCAGAGGGGTAGCCTGGGGGCAGCTGCCAGCAGGAGTGGGCTGGAGGGGTGAAGGAACATGCAATTGTACACTGTGTGGTCCCCTGGCCTGCGTGCCAGCCTCTCGGGGTGAGGGTCCGAGCTGGCGATGAGAAGATGGGAGATCTATGGGTCTGAGTCTTCTGTTTGCGCCCTTGCCCCAAGTTCCGCAAATGTCAGGGGCAGGCATTATCACGACACGGTGCCCAAAGCTTAATTACAAAAAATTATCTCTGGATCACGCCACTCCTCCCCATATTTCCTTTAGAAGTTGAATTTAATCTTTCTTTCATTCACTCGCTCCTTCATTTCTTATCTATGGAGCAAATATTTATTCAGAGCCACTTTGAGCTTACTGCTAGAACGCAGAGAGAATTTGCAGAGATACAGGGGCAATACTGGCAAGACGTGCGCTCCTGGAAACCAGAGGAAGATGGGTTTTCAGAAAGAGGAAGTGGTCAGGAGGGATGCTGTCACAAAGTCTCAGAGCGTGAAGGCGGAAGGATGCTCAGAGCTCTGCGGGAGGAAGGCCACTGGGCTTTCCCGTGAGAGCATCCAGTGAAATGGCAGAGGCGGGAATGAAGTGGGAGTGGGTTGAAGGGTGAGTGGGGAAGGAGGTCCTGAATGGTGGGTAAAGATCATTCTTGAAGACTTTTTCTATAAAGGGTTATGGGGAGATGTTGAGGGGACTAGGATAGGAGGTAGGGTTAAGGCAGAGAGGTTTTCAAATAAGAGAGATTTGACTTTGTTTAAAAGAAGCTGAGATCCCAGGGGTTGGAGCCACTGTGCAGCGCCGTGCACCGCGTACAGTCCTTGCCTTTGCACGGGGCTCCAGCCTTGTGTAACACGTTTTATTTCAGTAACAAAATGTGTGGCTTCAGGTATAGCAATCGGGCAACTTTTAGACAGCTAATCAATACGACTGTTTCACCCCCCCTTCTCCTAATTATGTAATTAGCCACAGAGCTATTCCAAGAACAACCAATGGAGCACTTTTCTCCCCACATTTAGGGTAGAGTTTTATTCCCGAAGTAGACTTCTCTGCTCCCTAAATTTTAATTTATTAACTGTTTCACCTGAAAGCAATCACCCTTGCAGTCAATTCTCCAAATAAAACATCTGCCTTTTCAATTCAGACAGCTATAAGTGAAGAAATATACCAGGGGAGCAGAATTATGTTCTCTTTCAGAAAGTAGAGACGTTTACAAAGGCAAGGTTCTGACACCAGCTGCCTGGTCTGCATGGTGAATGAGCCGCGCCGGGAGAGGAGGTGAGTGCCATTAGCCTCGTTCCCCCAGCTCCCCTGCTCCCCTGCGAAGATTCAGCGGCAGCTCCTGCTCCTTAGTCCTCCTGCCTGTATTAATTGACCTTTTACAGAGGCTACTTGAGACCTGCAAGCTTTGAGGTCGTCAGTTCTCACAGTGCTGTGTTTTTCTGTAGCATCTATTTGCATGACACGTGGGGTTTTAACTTGCTTTAAAATCATTTATCTCCTGAGGTCTTAAGGTGCCATTTTGCAAGTCTGTTAAGATGTCTTCAGAAGGGGGTGAAACTTGTGCTAACTTTTCCTCAAACCTTGTCCTAAGTACAGAAGTCTGGGGGGCAAAAGGTGGGTGGACATCTTATACCAGGTAATATTTTTAACTCTCATAAGAAGAGTGCATGAGGCAGACACTGGAAAGCATATATTATTAATATACTGCTTTTTCCTTTTTTTCCCCTGAATAGTTAAACCCTTTGGAGGTTTGGTTTGTAGCCATTGCTGGTAAACAAAGCTGATGGAGACCCAGGATAATAGAAACAACAGAGTGTTCCACGGTTCCTGCCTGCTTACAAACCTATTCCACTTAGAGGAGCTCAGCCAGCAGCATTCACTGCAGGGCTGTTTACAGTTACTACCCCTCGAAAGGCAAAGGTGCAGACCCAGGTCCTGGGGTTTCATGGGCAGATTTCTTTCTCTCTGCCACTTGCATATCTATACTTCTTTTGTTAAGGAAGTGAGCAGAGGACCAAAATAAGCCTCTAAAAGACTGTCTTCTTTTTGAGAAGAAAAAAAAGAAGACTACTATAATGATTAACTACCCAAGCAGCCCACACAGTAATGTGCAGGGCAAAGAAAGAAAGGAAAATTTTGTGGAGCAGAGGTGTTTCAGGGAGTGTTGGGTGGAAGAGAGTAGGAAAAAAAAAAAAAATCTGTGCTAGTATGTTTTTCTAGATGAGGTTCACCTATCCCTTCACATTAAGTACTGAGACTCTGTAAAATCATCCCAAGACTCAAGAGGGTAGAATCCCACAGTTCACAGGATCATTTGCAGGGAATCAGGATATTGGTTTTGCAACAAAACTCTGCTTAACCCCCTGCAGAGCAAAACCAAAGGAGCATGCTGCAATGTTAGGGGAACCACTGACGGAAACCGCCCGCCCTGGCCAGGCACCATAGTAACCAGTTGCATGAGTTCTCTTACACCAGGAGCTCCTGGTAAGGAACGCGGAACTAACAAGCTACCACCAACCAGAAGAATTTCAGAAAAGTCAGAAGGAGAGAGGAGATGCCAGTCCATATGTCCTACCAACTCCCAGGATCCTTCTTGCTGGAATCGATCTTGGCTGAGTGATGTGCGGGCCACCAGGAAGGACCCTGAGTGAGAATGATTGGCCAGAGACAACCCGGAAACGAACCCCTTTACCATAAAACCCGAGACCTCGAGCCACGTGGTAGAGCCGTCCTCCTGGGTTCACGCACCCTGCTGCTCTCCGCCCGGGCGCCCCTTCCCGATAAGGTCTCTTGTTTCATCAGTACATGTGTCTCCTCGGACAATTCATTTCCGAGTGTTGGGCAAGAGCCCACTCTCGGGCCCTGGAAGGGGTCCCCCTTCCTGCAACATTGTCTCATACACCAGAAGCTGCGTGGAGTTTAGATAGTATGTGACACAAAGGAGCTAGTTCTAGATGTGATAAGAAAAAGACGGGGAAATCTATAAAAATATCAAATCACTATATTGTACACCTGAAACTAATATAACATTGTAAGTTAACTATACTTCAATAAAAATTAACAAATAAAAAAGTAAATAAAATGAAAAAAAGAAAAGGGGGAGAAAAGCAAATGACTGCACGTTGATTCGCTCTGTAACTGATGAACAGCAGGAGTTGAAAACTATTACTACCTCCTACAATAGACATTTTATCACTTAAATTATCAGAAGTTTTACAATTCCCTTATGCATGTTATACTTTAATAAATGTTTTTTAAAGTTTCATAACATTTTAAGCCTATATAAACATGGGTTTTAAAGAGTTATTTTCTAGATTGAAAAACAAAAGTCAAATAATTTGAAACAAAGGCCCTTAACTCCTTCCATTGAATTAAAAAACCTCCACTGAGAAGTTTTGTGACTTGTGATAAATGACAGAATACCCTCACATTTAATCTTATTTGTTATCTTTGCCTCAGATTGATTAGTCAGGAAATGGGCAATTTGTTTAACGCCTTGGGTCACATAAATATTCCATATCCTTCAACTTTCTCAACAGCTAAGGGAAGACAATTTACAAAGCTTTGCCTGAACAAACCAAGTAGTTTAGACCCAAGTGATTCCTTCATAGTTTCTATGATAGACTGATAATTGTTTCCCCCCAAATTTCATATGTTTAAACCTAATTCCCAATGCGGCGGTCCGTGGAGGTGGGGCCTTTGGGAGGTGACTGGGCCATGAGGATGGAGCCCTCATGAATGGATTAGTGCCCTTAGAAAAGAGACTCAGAGAGCTCTCTTTCCTTTTCCTCTGTCGGAGAACGTAGTGAGAAGATGATCGTGTACAGATCGGGAAGTGAGCCCATCACCAAACAGGGTCTTCCCTGCGCCCAGAACTGTGAGGAATAAATTTTTGTTGCTTATAAGCCACCCAGTGAATGGTAATCTTTTATAGAAGCAGATCTTTTAATTAAAGATCATTTTTCTTCTTAAGAATAGACATGCTTCTGATTTCATATTTTCTGTTTCAAAGACAGAAAATTGTGGTTTACAATATTCTATCTCTGTATTAACCAATGATTGCTTATGTCACATCCTCTTTAGAGTTTAGGGGCTGCTTCTTCAGGTGACAATCTTAGAATGCAGCCCTAACTTTTAGCTATCTTTCACTATCACTTCTGCATTAAGAAACAGTACATTCAAATAGCCATTTAGAGGATAAGGAATTGGTTTAGCTCTCTGAAAGAATTTTGGAGTACACATTCAAGGCAAGTTACAGGCATGGAATATAGGAATCTGTGGGTAGCTTTCTCTTGGTGTTTTCACTGCTTCTCATTTTCTTTTACCTCCAAGCAAATTGGATTCCTTTTGCTTTAGTGCAATGCATGCTCACTCTATCCTAGCATTCACAGCACTCAGGGAAAATTGCATGTTTAATTTTGACCCCTACTAGAGTTCATAAAGGCAGAAGATGATTTTGTTCATGTTTATATTATTCTTCTTAGTGTCTGGTAGTGTATTCAGCACTTTTTAAAGAGCTCAATAAATAATTTGCTGAATCTCACTGAAGCAAGGACTCTTCTGAAAGTTTATATAAATATATATAATAACATTTTTTTTGTTATAGACTATTAGAGCTAGAAGTCTTTCAATAGCTACTCATTCATCTGTTTTCAAGTCTGTGTATGTTACTCCCAACTTTTCTATCTTCTCTGGTTTATTTCTATTGACTGTTCCTCCCTCCCCCACCCATGGATCATATTGTTTGGCTTCTTCACTTGTTCGTAATTTTCGATTGTGTGTTGGACTATGGAACCTAGTCTGGATTTTGTTTTCTTCTTTTGAAGAGTGTTAATTTTGTTCTGGCAAGCAATTACTTTACTGCAGATCAGCTCAATTCTTTCGGGGCTTGGTGTTAAACTTTACCGAGTCTAGGATAGCCTTCCTCTAAGACAAGAGGAACTCTACTTCTAAGACCAGAACTTTCAGTGTCTCAGTTAAATGCCTGATGTGTTCAGATTGTTGTCTCCACTCTCCTGCTCAAACCTCCTTTGTCTCCCAGTGCTGTGCAAACCCTGGAGTCTGCACTCATCTCTCTGCTCCCTCGGAGCCCTTGTCTACCAGTCTTGGTGGAATCTTAGCCTGTACATCCCCAGTTTAGACTACTGCAAACCCTTTCGTTTATTCCTTAGTGAAGAACTCTTCAGCTTCTTCCCTGCACAGTTCGCTCCTCCCTGGCTCCCTTCCCACTAACTGAGTCACCCCAGCAGCCCTGAATTCTCTCCCCTTCTAGGTTGTTTGGTTGGTCTAAGAAGTAAAGTGACATGAGACAGATTAACAGCAGGAAATTAAACAAAGTTTAATAACACGTATACCTGGGAGAGACCCAGGAAAACTCAGTAACTTGCCACAATGGCCGAAACCCTCACCTTAAATAACGTTTTCAGCTAAAGATAGACGACGATGTTGGGGGTAGTGCTTTGGGACTTCAAAGGGAAGGAAGGCCATTTACATGGAGATGGAAAAGCAAATGTTTGGTAACACGTTTGCTGGGACATGCAGAGACTATGGGACACAGAGTGGACTCTGATCTCCAGGCCCTCCCAAGTTTCTCCACCACATCTCACCCATATTCTTTGTGGATACCTCTGGTGATAGCTCTATTCTGGGAACAGGCTCTTTACCTAAATTCATTGGGCAGCTAAGGGGAAGTTAAAGAAAGACTTCCTGAGTCTTCTGTTTTTTAAAAACAATCAGTTTAACTTAAAACTCTTGCCAAAGAGACACATTTTGGGGTTGCATATTTTGCTCCCCTACATCCAGAAATTTCTATTCACCCACTGTGTGAAGTATCTGACCTTGAAAATATTTTTTCCAGAAGTGAGCTAGGGTTTCAATTTATTCACAACAGGCACAAAATTCTTCAATTTCTGATGAAGGAATTGGTATGTGCAATGAATAATGTTTGCTTCTACATTAAGATTTAATGCCAAATTGGTGGGTATCAAATGCATGAGGTGATGTTTCTTTATCCCTGCTTCAGCTCTTGGTCACATTATTCCACTACTCTGATCTTCATATAATAATGCCTCTCATCCCTTAAAGGTGTCCACATCCTAATCCCCAGCACCTGTGAATATGTTATCTTACTTGGCAGAAAGGACTTCGTGGATGTGATCAAATTAAGGATCTCGATATTGGGAGACGATCCTGGATTATCTGGGTGGGCCCACTGTAATCATAAGAGCTTTAACAAAGAAAGAAGGAGGCAGAAGCATCGGACTCAGAGAAGGAGATGTGATGATGGATGCCGAGGTCAGAGAAACACAAGGAAGAGGCCATGAGCCAAGGAATGTGGGCAGCTTCTAGAAGCTAGAACAAAACAAGGGAATGGATTCCCCTCCAGAGCTTCAAGAAAAAATAATGTAGCCCCGTTGACACTTTGATTTTAGGACTTTGACCCCATAAAGATAGGAGAAAAAGTTTGTGTTGTTTTGGCCACTAAGTTTGTGACAATTTATTGCAGCAGCAATAGGAAAAGACAGTGGACCCCTGAACAACACATGTTTGGACTGTAAGGGCCTTCATACACAGATCTTTTTCAATAAATGCATATTACGGTACTATACAATCTGCAATTGATCGAATTTGTGGATTTGGAATTGTGGATACGGAGGGCCAACTGTAAAGCTATACTTGGATCTTAGACTATGTGGGATTGGTGTCCCTAATCCCTGCATTGTTCAACTGTAATACAAATTCCTACCTTGAAGTCTGTAGGAAAGGTTAGAGATAGCGTATGTTATACATTAGGTAGATGATCAATAAATAGCATCATCAAATTTTTTGTGCACTTCTGAGACTGATAGTAGAGTTTCCTGGCCATATTAACAAAAGTAATAATAGCATTAAAACATACATAGTTTGTAAAGTTACTTAATAGGCATTGTTGAATTTAAACCTTTTAAGGGATTCATATAAGTTAGACCTATAAAATTTAACATAAAAATCTAAATACAACTCTAAAAAATTCCCTACTTTACAGGTAAAGGAACCACAGTTGCCAGAGATGTTGAACGTCTCCCAAAGTCATAAAGGGAATAAGTGCTGAAATTTGGAATTACATCCCAGTATTCTGAATTTAGAATATTTTACCCACTATATTTTGCTGCAGTCTTTGCATTTTCTTCTGTTCCTGCCTGTGACAAAAGTCTGGCCTGTAGCTTCCTTTTTATTTGCAACTCATCTTTTTATGGTGGAGGTAAAAATTCAAAGAGAAAGACCACAGCCTCTATTTCCCTTTCTTCTCTTTACTCCACCTTTGAGTCCCAACAAGAGAAGGTCCTTTTGTGAGTTAAAAAAAATTTTTTTCTTCCAGGGTTTTTTGTTTTGTTTTTTTTCAAATCTCTCTAAAACTTAAGAGCAACTTTCCTTCTTAATGCTGTTCCTTCACAGTTAAGTATCACATAGTGGTGGAATGCAAAATAGCTAGTGTTGGAGAATTCTGGCGTCTGCTCTGTTGCCTCCCTGCTACACACATTAGTGGAACAATTCACTCAACCTTGCTGAGCTTCAGCCTCCCCCGCTGAAAAGCCAATGGTATTGCTATATTACTCTGAAATGTTATTTTCCGAATAACAGCTTCAAATGGTTAGAAAGCTTTTAAAACATTCGGCTTCCATTTAAATGCATGTTTCAAACCAGGCTTCCAAATGTCCAGTGATTCAAAAACACCTTTAGGTAATATCCACAAAGTAAATTCCAGCCATTGATTGACAGAAATGAACTCCTAGGGTGCTGAAATATACATCTACCCTTTATTGCCACATTCACTCAAGCACTTTACAATGTGGAGTCAAATCTGTTAGAATAGCCCTTTAGACACATGTGTCTGGTTGGATTCAGGATGTATTCATTTCTGGCTGCCAAAGGTGTAGTTTGCTTCTCTTGACGGTGCTCAGTTTGAGCTGACATCTGTTACAGGTACTGCCTGACTAATGAAGCCTTTTTATTTTCCTGAAGCACATGTGACCCGGGGCAGCCCAGGGATGAAAAAAAGAAAGAAAAGTAAAACAAGAAAGACCAAGATTTCGCACCAAAATACATTTTTTAAGGGATGCATAATGCTTCATTAAGAGTTTAGGAACACGGAGCACAGATGCTGTGTTCTGTTCATCCTTAAACTGGGTTTTCTGCAGGTGCAGCCTCGTGTCACCCCTTCGGGAGACTTACACGCTCTGTCCCCTTTAACAGGGAAGATCAGAGGCTTGAGATCTTTATGAATTTCCCCTGAGGGAGAAAGTGGCTAGTTATGCAGAATAAATTAAACAGCCTGGGAAATAAAAAAAAAGGGCTATCACCATTGTGATAATTCCATGTAGTGTGGCGACTTTCATTTCTGAAGCAGCACAGAGGTGTGAAGTCGAAGGTTAATCCTCCCCCCGCCCCCAAGTAAGACTCCTCAACACTGCAAGGCGATTAATTATTGGCTGGAACAGTAGAAACAATAGGGAAACAGTTGCTGTCTAATGCCTTACCTACTGAACTCAATTTTAAAGACTCATTTCAAATATTTCTTGTCCAGGAAGTTCACATCACCTCAGATGGAAAAGACTAGTGCGTATCTGGAGACAAAATGTCAATCACAATAGCCGTCATTGGCAATTGCAAGCACTATTTTATTCTCTTAAATTACTTCACATATGTGTTAACTTGACATCCTTATAAATGACACTTTGAGGGCATGTAGTAACTAACCCCTGTTGTGAAGATAAGGAAACCGAGGACTAGAATCTTTAAGGAACTTGCCTGAGATCACCAAAGCAATAAACAGAAGAGGCTTAAAACTATTTGAACTCTGAATCTTTTGCCCTACCTGCTACAAAATAATATCACCTCTATAAATTACTGAAAAAAAAAAGATCTCTTTATAGCCTCTTGCAATATTTCTTTACTATAGAAAAGTGCAATAAAATATCAACTTTATCCTTTTTTACGCAATATATTTTCCTTACTGACATATTACAGGTCAAGTGGAACTGAAAAATATATTAAGATATAGTGGTATCATCCAGCCATCGACATTGCATTTCTTTTACTACCAAGATGACTTCCAAGACATCAATTTAAATCCCCAAAGATGGGGACTGGCACTTGTTTATGTTGTATTTCTGACTTAATAATAAACCAATAGGAAAATAACAGGTTCCTTCAAAACTCTATGGGTGATACAATTCATTTGACCATCTGTAAATGTTTGAAATACAATATTCAATTTTTCAAGGAAACACCAACTTGGAATAAATGCTCATTTGAGGGGAAATATCACAGAATATCCGCAGTGTTCTCTCTTAGCAACTCCAGGTCAGTGGTGAGCCTAGTGGAAAGAGTAGACTCAACAGGTCACCCAACCAGCCTTTGTTTTGGAAGCCCTAGGACACAAAGAATGATAAAGGACAATGCAGAGAACCTTGCCTGGAAGTTTCTCAGGGGTCCGATGGTGATACGGTACGGAGTCTGGGGACAGACAATGAGAGCAAACTCAAAACCCAGAAGGCAGCCACTGAACGAGGCAACCCATTTTGGGTAAGAACATAGATTCCTGAAAAGCAAAAGGAACTAGAAAGTGAAGCTTCAGTCACAGGACAAGAATCACCCATCTGTTTGATCTTTCCAGTCATTCATACATATAGACAGTAATTAATCTCAGCACCTAAACTTTGGATGCAGAGAACCCAAAACAAGGTTACGGAGATGCTGGAGAGATGGAATAAAATACTGCTTCTGGCTAACTTTGACCAATACGCAAAATGATCAACGGAATGTGACTGTTGCTATGATTAACAGAGGCAGAAAAGGTTCAGCTTATGTCCGGAACAATGTACTCGGATGGTTGAATAAAAAACAGTTTTCTCACCAAGGTAATCTTTGATGTGGGGTTTGGGGAAGAATGTTATTTTGACATCAGAAGAACAGAGAGAAGAAAATAAAGGTCATTCCAAAGAGAAAGTGGAGAATGTCAAAATATTAAGTTGATGACAGGGAACAGCATGTGTGTACCTTTTGAAAATTTGATAATAAAATATAGAAATCTCTCCCCAGGAAAAATGCACAAATCTGCATCCAAACCAAAGTTTAACGTGTAATTTTAGAGGCATGATAGTCTCTCCTTAAATTGATTTATCACTTATGTCAGGATAACATTTTGCATGTTGAATTAGCCCTGCAGACTCTAGCACCTGTCTACCAACAGAAGTGGACACACATATTTTGCTTTTTAAGTCCTCATGTCATCACCCAGTGCACTTATGTTTACCACACAGTGGCCCTAGATGGAGAGAACACTTCCTAGAGAGAGTTCATTTTTTAAATTCCGTGCAGTATTTCTTTTCATGAGATAATTTTATGTATTTTTCTTTGTGTGTGTTTCTTTTTCATTCCTTTCTGTTCACTTTGGAGATAACTGTTTGCATTTGTAATATGTGTAAGCACAACATCTGCATCCAAGTGAGTTCCTGTGTGCACTATTCAATGAAGCAATGAAGCTTTTGGAATGCAAAAACATTCCTCAAAACGTTGTTGCTAGTTAATAATTCTTCATGCTCCAAATGTTGCATCTCTTGCACTCTGAGTCTATTAATCTTGAAAATAACACAAGTTACATGGTTCTTATTATGCATTTTTAAGGATACAACAGAAAAGTGGTGTGAGGGGAGAAGGGAATTCAATCAAAGATTTCTCGCTGGAATCTTTCAGGCAAATGTTTTTGTGAGTACATCTTACTTAAGTCAAGGAATAAATTATTTTATGGAAACAATATTTTACTTATTGGATTAAAAACTTAGGCTGCCAGTCTCCTGAACAAAGATAATATTCTGAAAAATCAATAAGATAAGATTATCAATCTAGTAGAAAAATGAAGTCAGCCCATAACCACATGAAAAGATATTTAACCTCACCAGCAATTAAAAATAATAAAAAATATAAAAATAAAATGCCTTGTATTTTCATTAGCTGCCAAACATGAAAAATGAAGCACAGTGCCTAGTACTTGTTAGGGAAGATGCAACAAAGAGTAAAACTTGAGGGCAATTTGGCAAATTATGCCAAAATTTTAAGAAAAAAAAAATCATACTGTTGGCTTAGCAATTCCTCTGCTTAGAATTTATCCTTGGGAAGTAGTATACATTTATAAATACGTTTGTACAAAACTGTTCATTGCTAAAATGTTAAACATAATGAAAAATTGGAAACTAAATTTCCTACAAATAGGATTGAGCTACTATGTATATTACAGGGATCGATGCAGAATAAGACTGTGCAATGATTAAATATGAATATATACATATATTTAGTGTCATGGAAAGGGGTTTACAATGTTAGGTGGGAAAAAGTCAACTGTCAATTGAAAAATATTTGCTGCAAAAATTACGGTTAATATATATTTTACAAAGAAAAGTTTGGAAATATACAGCATAAGTGAATAGTTGTTATCTCTGAGTAAAAGGATTTTAGGTAACGTTTTTTCTATTTGCTCCCCTGCATTTTCTCAACTTTTCAATTAGTGTGTTATTTTTGTAATGAAAAAGTATGATAAGTATATAGCATACCAACAAAAAGAAAAGCATAGTTCACTTAATATTTTATTACATAACCTGGATATAGGTACAATTTAAACTGCGAATATTTTTAAGTTCTTTTTTCTTCGTTCTTCACTCACAATTCACTTCCCTACCCCCCCACTGTGTATAAGGGAAACACTATACTAGCTTAAGCAAACTAAATGAGCAGATGTGGATGAAAAGTATGCAATAAATTCCATGTACGGAAGCTATGGAGCAAATCTACAATGGTGTATTGGCCAATTCAAGACTCAAGGAACAGAAAATTTGCAATCTGGGTCAAAATAAATGTTCAAATAAAATGGTAATATGCCTTACACTGCCTCATAACTAAAAATGAAATTTCATAAAAGAGAAGGAATATTTTAAAATTTCAACTTTCCCTCCAACTCTCAGTGGGGTCAGAGGAGTATTTTAATGATAGCACACAGCTGATATTTCATAAATAAACTGAATCATGCCCCTAACTCTGTCATTAAAGGAAGCGGTGCATCTGTGGCCCTGGGTCTAGTGAGATGATGGAAATCAGGCTTCAATCCACTCACTTATTGTTAGTCACTCACCAAGCATAGACTGAATGCCTGTGATAGACACAGTACTGTTTTAGATTCCAGAGGACGATTAAAGTCATGATCATGGTCATTATCATCAAGGAGTTTAGAAAACTTTGGAACTTACACATGCAGCAGTTAAGTAGCAATGAAGAGGTGTATGTTCTCATACATCTTGATCACTGGTGCAGACATTTAGCAAATGGCTAAGGAGATACACAGGGAAAAGGAGCTCTACTGAGTTAGGACTCAAAGGAAAACCAGATTCCAATTATAGAATGGAGGGGGAAAGGCCATTCCAAAAAGAGGAAAACAGTCATATGAAGAGTGTAACATTTTCTGTTTAAATTATTTCTTGATTTTGTGAGAACGCCTGTGAGAGGAGCTCCAGATTTGATGTAGACAAAGCTGAGTCTTCTCTTGGACTGTTGCATTGAGAGGTAAGCAAAAGGTATGCAGGGATAAAAAGGAATGTAAATAGTTGACTTTGAGATAAAATGCTTACTGTGTTATGTTTTATTTATTCATTAAACATATTTATTGAAATCTGGCCGTGTCCCAGGAACAGTGCTATCCACTGGCACTACAATGGTAGAGAGAACAGACATAGTTTTCCACTCCTATAAATTATTAAGAATATGGTTACAATAAAACTTTTTATGATAATAATCATCTTTCTACTCTGTATACATATAAAATGAAGCTTATTATCAGCACATAGGTCCATTAAAATAAAGTAAAAAATAAAATGTAATTTATATTGTAATGTCTTTCAAGTGAGTTCATTATAGAAACAATTAATATGGCTACAGATTATTCACATGAGTTTTTCTTTTAGCCACGTATGGTCGTATGATGGCTTTCAACTTTTTCTTAACAGGATGCACAGTAAGACATGTATTTTATGTCAAGTCTCAGTATACATACACAAATGCACATGCATGAAACAAAAGCTTCACAAGAAATAAGAAATAAGGGAGTGGAATTATAAAGCGTGGGCCAAGGTGGACTACGTGATGGTATGTAAATGATATTAGGACAACTCGTTGTGCAGAACACATTTGTCCATACTTCATATTATTCACAGAAATCAAGTGTAATTATATTAGAAACCTAACTGCAAAGTGAAAAATTCAGCATTGTAAGTTAGAGGAAATAGAGGAAAATATATGAGGTAACCTTGAGCTACAGAAGATGGGCTTAAACAACACGTGAGGACACACACCCTAAAGCAAAGGCTAAAAAAGATGGTGGCATTAAAATGAAAAACAAACAAACTTTTGTATATCAAATTATAAAAGGAAAGACAAACATTTCCACTTCATATAACCAAGAAGGGTTAGAAGGCGGGATATATTAAGATTTCTTCCAAAAAAAAAAATCAATAGAGAAACGGGAAAGAAATGTAAACAGATGATTCACAGAAAAAAACCCCACCAAAATCCAGTAAATACCCGCAAAGATGTTCAACTTCACTAGTTATAACTGGGCAAATGTAGTGAGATGCCACTTCATAACCATCAGTTTGGCAAAACTTGTTTGAAGGTACAGATATTGGTCAGAATATGGCATATGTGAGCTCTGAAAACGTTGCTGCTGGAAATGTAAATTATACAATGCACTTCATGAGGAATTTGACAAAAAGCAATACTAGAGGTATTCTTGCATACATATGGAAGTAGAGTTATAAAAAATGTCTTCTGCATCATTGTAAAAGCAAAATGTGGGAAACAACCTAAATGCCTATCGATAGGAAAATGAGTAATTAAATTATGGCATATCAAGCAAAGGAATACTATGTAGAAGTTAAAATGAATGAACCAGAGGTACCTGCGTCATTGTAGATACATCTCACAAAATAACTCTGAGAGAAGCCAATTATATAAGAATATGTAAAGAGTAAGGCATATGCGTATTTTGAATATACTCTGTTCTACTATATTTATAGGACTACCAACATACACACCCAACGAGGTTAAGTGTTGTCATGTCCCATTCTATCGATGAAATAACTGAGATAAGGAAATACAGCCAAGGTCACACGGTTCTTAAATGGAGGGTGAGGAAAGGAACCTGGCTGTGTGACTGTCAAGTCTGCCTGTCGAACCATGAAGCTCTGCTGTGCTCCACAGCACTCCTCTTCTCCAGTGTTTTTGATGCTTCTACTGTGCCTTGTGTATAACTTTATTGTTCCATTTGTCACATTATGGAATCGGTCTGTCCCCCTCATCAATCTCTGTGTTCTTGGGGGTCCTATGATACTGTCATACCCCAGTGAAATGCTCAGTATATAGTAGGAGTTAAAGAATTTATTTAACAAATTAGGCATGAGACTGTAAAATGTACATTTCATTGGGCTATATAATTAACTCTTAAAAATACTGTATATAGGACATTCCTGTGTAAAAACATTGGGGGGGACCTTTAAATACCTTTGTTTTATTTGGATTTTAATAAGAACACCGAATGAGTAAGTCAACATGTATAAGCTACTCTTATGTGCATTTCTGAGAGTATTCACCAGGTTATTTTCACGGACATATATTAGCATTTCAGTGTGGAAGTTGCAGCAGTGAATTAAAAAATACAGACTTGTGTTTTCATTACATTTTTCTTAATTGAATGAATATTTGATAATATTTTGTTTATAATCATCAGTAAGACACATTAAGCACTCACATAAACGTGTTCATTTTGTAAGCACATTACATACAAACACACATGTGTGTCTTTAAATTTTTTTTTTTTCCATTAGCAAAGCCACATTCACATTCTAACAGTCTATAGATCACTGGAGAAAGAAAACATACTACTTTTAACCAGTTAGTTCCTCTTTTAAATTATTGAATTGTACTGATGGTAAGAGGAAGATGTATCTGGGATACTGTCCAAAACAGACCTAGTTACTTTTAACTTATCAGCTTTTAAGGGGGTTGCCAAAAAGGATGCTGGCTTTTGACAAAATAGCCTTCCTCCATATTTCTTGAACCCAATCTCTACGAAAATTTATTGCCTCAATTTCTTGCTTGTTTTTCTTTCACTGTAAACATTTTACCTGCTTATATGCTTGACTTTGGGGTTTATTTGACTTTAACATGTTAACAAATCTGTTTCCAAGCAGATCAGGAGAACAACATGAATCATAACAATAAACACTTGAGCCTGAACCACTGACTGTTTATTTTTCTTGTTTTTAGATTCACCACTGTTACGGAAAATAAAAGCTCAATCCCTTAATATCAAAGTTATCAATATGAAAAGGAGTTTAGTGCAGTAAAAGTGCCCTTGTGAGTAGGTATACAGGGTTAGTCTAGCACTGTTCCGATAGGAAGTCTTGCTTTGCATTCTAGCAAACACAAAAAAGCCCCACAAAGGAGGCAAACGTCACCTTCCATCAGCTCACTCTAAATGAAGGAAAGAAAGCAAGCTGAAAATTGGTAGAAGAGTTGATTTCACTACATGTTTATGTTAATAGGGTATTTGACTTTTGAATGCTTCATAAACCTTGTTATGCTCTGTGCTATTTGAGGGAATAAAACAGCTGGAACACTGCCAGAAACCTTAATTGGAATCAGCTTAGCAGGGGCTGACACGGCTGCCCAGTGTTTAGTTTCAAGCTTATTATAAAAATGCAAAATTATGTGCCATTTATTTTTTATTCCTCTTTGGTTTATGCCTGTAAAGGTAAGATTTAGCTGCATTAGGAGATAAACTCATTTTTCCCTTGTCTGCCCCAGGCCAGGGCTCTGAATCCAGCAGCATGGGCATCATCTCTTCTCATTAGCCATGGCTCCACTTCTGATGCAACAGAGAATGTCACAGAGACCTTTCCCCCGTGCGTTCTGATTATTGGCTAAATGATCACTCAGATGACCGACCCATGGTTGAGTTACTGGGCTGTGTGGTCAATCTGTCAACAACGTGGTGAGCAAGGCCAGAGAAACCTGGTCAAAAGTGGCTCTGGGGTGCTCTTAGGATTCTCCTACCAAAGGGTCACATTTGTTCTTGGTCAAATATCACACGTAGGCGCTCAGCTTTATTTCAAGCCATGAGAAATATATGTTTTCTGCCACATTTTAGGGAATTAAGTGCTTTCGGCTTTGTTTTTTAGTTGGGTTTCTCAGCTTCAATTGGCTCTAGTGTTTCAACCTGTCTATATCTTCTCTGACGTTGAAAAACTAACTCAGTTACTTAAAACAATATTAAATGCCTACTGTACGCCGGGAAATGTGTTGGATGATAATGACACCAAATCATATATAAAATATAATTCCTGTCTTGAGATTATTCCAGAAATTGGAACAGATAACTTGGAATTAGTGATGAGTGAATACTGATTCAAGATGTTGTCTGGTTATAGCTGATCCAGAGGCAGCCTAACACAGCCTTTTACTAAAAAAAAAAAAAAAAAAAAAAAGACATGTTAAAGGATAGCAACCTACCGCCTGGGTGTTTTCTGGTTGCACATGTGACAATTTTGGAAGTCACAACTCCATCCTAACAGAAAGTAAAAAGCTGAAAAGTCTGAAAAATCAGCAACTTCTTTTTGATCTATAAAGGAGAGGGGAGAACCCAGGGGAAAGTGCTGCCCCCAAGATTGGAGAGACAGACAGGTGAACACAGGTAGCCATGGTTTAATGGGGCAGGGACTCACGAGCAGAAACCACCATGGAAACCAGTGCCTGAGTCGGAAAGCCTGAGCTGTAATTGATACATTGTTGGGGGTTCAGTGTAGACAACTCAGAGTTAAAAACTCCAAGGCTATCCGGGCACGGGTGGGCCCCCGCAATATTGTAAGATTTACCTCCAAGAACTTGACTAGTTTCCCACAGTAAATATGGGAGAAAAATCCTATTTTGCTTCTAGCAAAAGAAGGGGGAAAAAGAATTTTGAAATGCACCAGAAAACTTTGTTCTTCCTCAAAAGACCTGCTCTCTAGGAAAACCAGTTAACCAGAGCCTAATCTGCTAGGGTATTATCAAAGCCTAACTAACCTGGGGAAAAGTAAATAACCAACTCCAGCTGGCTCTGGCCATGCTGTCCCACCTAAGCGGGGAGAAAAAAGCCCTGCGAAACTCCTGGGAAGTTCACAGCGCAGAGGCACAGGCTCACCAAAAAACTGAGACCTAATCGCAGGACTCTAGACTACGCCCCCTCCCCGCAACACCTGACCACCACGTTACTAAAGCAGAACCGTTTACCTATCAAGAAAAAAACTGTACGGTTCCCAAAGGCAAAAAAGCAAAATCTGAAGAGTCAGAGCAAACTTCAGAACCGGACATGGCAAGGATTATGGAATCAACAGACTGGGAATTTAAAACAACTATGATTGGGCTTCCCTGGTGGCGCCGTGGTTGAGAGTCCGCCTGCCGATGCGGGGGACGCGGGTTCGTGCCCCGGTCCGGGAGGATCCCACGTGCCGCGGAGCGTCTGGGCCCGTGAGCCATGGCCGCTGAGCCTGCGCGTCCGGAGCCTGCGCTCCGCAACGGGAGAGGCCACAGCAGTGAGAGGCCCGCGTACCACAAAAAAAAAAAAAAAAAGAAAAAAAAAAAACCAACTATGATTAATATGATAAAAGTTTGAAAGGATAAAATGGTGTGCAAGGACAATGTAAGGAGAAAGACAGCAATCCTAAGAAAGAACCAAAAAGACGTGATCGTGATCAAAAGCACTGTAACAGGAATGAGGAATGCCTTCGATGGGCTTATCAGTAGACTGGACATGGCTTGATCACACTCTAGTCAGACTTTTGCTCTATCAATCCACAACACACTGCTCTCATCAAGGGAACAAATGACTTCCACGTTGCTAAATCTGATGGACTATTTTGGTTTTCATCTTACCTGATGCACTGGTAACATTTTATACCACTATTCTTTCTTTCTTTCCTGATACACGTTTTTCATCCGGCTTTCAGGACACGGTGCTCTCTTCCTACTCTGCCATCATCCTTTCTCATCTCTTCTGTTCCTACAGCCTTCTATCTCCCAGCACTGGTATGCCCCAGGGTCCTTGGTCTTCCTCTCTCCACTATCTACATTTATTATCCCTGACTTTATCCAGACACCATCTATAGTCTTACAAGTCTCCAAGTTTACACCACAACCAAACATCTTACTGAACTCCAGTCTCATCTACCCAATTTAGGTCAACGGTGGGGGTGGACGAAATGGAGCATCTGTGTTTCACATAGTTATTCGAACACCCAGGCTGATGGAAGCTCCACCATCTGCAAATGAGGAAGCCAGATGGTCATGCACTACATCTCACGCTTCGGTGCGAAGAGACACGCATTATATGAGCAATCGTATAGCCCCACACAAATGCAAGGAGGTTGGGCAATGTGGGAGAACCTATGGATATTCAGTGAGCACACGATAAACTGACATGTCACAGTACAGGCGCTACTCTCTTTATAAGGTCGTATGTCTGTATATCAGGGTCTACTTTGCCTTTTTCTGCATTTTCTGTTTTTCATAATGAATATTTAGTGCGTTTGTAATAATAAAAATGTTAGTTTTGATTCTGTAACTAAAAGCAAATATTGTTGGGGCCAGGGTGTGGCAGTCCTTTGTGCAACATTAGGGCTTAATGAAAGCGACAAAGAAGAGAAGGGCTTGGAGGAGACTGAAATACAATGGACACAGGGGCTGGAGGAGATTGACCAGAGAGGGAATGTGAAAGCCATTTGTGAAGACAATTTTAAGAGAAGGGGACTAATTTGCAGAATTCCTAAATGCCATGGTAGGGGAGAGAGGGTATTGGGAGGCAGGTTTGGAGCCTGTTGCTGTGTCTTGACTCCTGGGAGCGGTCAACAGTGGTAAATGCAAAGAAGTGGTTCATAGGAATAAAGAAGTAGAGATAAAAAGAAAATGGCGGTGGGGAATTCCCTGGTGGTCCGTGGTTAGGATTCCATGCTTTCTCTAATGAGGCCGCGGGTTCGATCCCTGTTCGGGGAACTAAGATCCCGCAAGCCGTGCAGCATGGCCAAAAAAAAAAGAAGAAGAAAATGGTGGCAATAACAATGGGCCTGCAGAGATGGACAGAGAATATATTGTAAAGAAGATCGATAAAATGTACTGAGCTGTTATCCTAAGGAAATGAGCCTGTAAGGAAAGTTGGGCTTGAATGAAACCTCAGTATTGTTAGGGCATATATATATATACGTATTGTGCATGTTGCAGACTTTGAGAGGTAAGTTGTGCAATCTATAAAGTGCTATATATTTAAGAGAAAAGGTCCATGACCAACATGGAAGGTGAATTGGTCTTAGGATGGTGGTATCTGCATATGACAGAGGGAGGTGTAACTGCCGTTTCAATTTATAATGCCACATTTGAAGTTGATTCTTGGTGGCACAAAGAGTGGCTCTCTGTGTCATATCCAAGGTAGGAGCTGTGTAACGATGTTAACAGCCTGAAGTTGAGGTGAAGGCCATATCTTGATGCAAGAATATAAACCCCATTGTCCAATTCAGGGCAAAGTTTATTTGATTCTGAAATTGGCATCAGTCGATGTTTGAATAAACCTATTCACGTCGCTTGAATGTATGAACGTCTGTGTATTCTTTAATAATGCAATAGACCTTGATTAGTTACTAAGGGGGGCACACCATAATCAGGACAAAGTCTTTTGCATTTGGCAATTAAGAGACAATTGGTCATGTTCCAAAAGAGTTTCAAAAGATTAACAGGTTGGAAGCCACCTAGTTGGATTGGCTAAGGAGTAAATAAGAGGAGAGGCTGAAGGAACAGCTAGTGTACTCAGTTCTTTTTTTTTTTTTTTTTTTTTTTTTTTTGCGGTACGCGGGCCTCTCACTTTTGTGGCCTCTCCCGTTGCGGAGCACAGGCTCCGGACGCGCAGGCTCAGCGGCCACGGCTCACGGGCCCAGCCGCTCCGCGGCATGTGGGATCTTCCCGGAACCGGGGCACGAACCCGCGTCCCCTGCATCGGCAGGCGGGCTCTCAACCACTGCGCCACCAGGGAAGCCCCACAGTTCTTTTAAGAGGCTTGACTTCAGAAGGAATATGGGAGATCTGTTCGTTCACGGAATGTGCAACTATACATTTTTGTATACACACGAAGATGGTTAAAAGGCTTCCACGTCAGGTATGTATTTCTTACTTTCCCTTTAAATACTCTTTTAAAATTGAACAGTTGTTTTTATTGCTCCTTGTAGAGTTTTGTAGCTATAAAAAATGTAGATTTTTCTTCAATCAATGGGAGCTTACCTAAGGCTACCAATGCTTCGCAAACTAAGGCAAGTCCAAGAGAGCAGCTGGGGAAGCAATAATTTCATTCTTTTCAAGCTTAAATTCATTGTTTAAGTATTTTTTAACATGTATTTTATGAAGCGATCTAACACAGTTGCAGGCGAGGTCAGGAAAAGGGGGTCTGCCAGTGACAGCACTTTCTTCTGTTTTATCAGAAGTTTGTTTCTGGCCCAATATTCTGCACTTGGGCCAAAAAGGGCAGAGCTGCAGCTATCTCTACAAACCTTCTTTATTTTATTTTATTTGTTTGTTTATTTATTTATTGGCCGCATGGCATGTGGGATCTTAGTTCCCTGACCAGGGATCGAACACACATCCCCAACATTGGAAGGGTGGAGTCTTAACCACTGGACCACCAGGAAGTCCCTACAAACCTTCTTTAGAAGGTAGTTTACTAGCCCTCAATTGTCGAAACTTGAACATGCGTCTTGAGGATTTCACCTTCGTCTCCAGTGCCCACCAGGACATGCCTTCCGACAACATAGTCACGTTCCTTAGAGGGTTCCTATTAAAAACATTTTCCCGGGGGCTTCCCTGGTGGCGCAGCGGTTAAGAGTTCGCCTGCCGATGCGGGGGACGCGGTGTTCCAGCCCTGGTCCGGGAAGATCCCGCGTGCCGCGGAGCAACTAAGCCCGCGTGCCACAACTACTGAAGCCTGCGTGCCTAGAGCCTGTGCTCCACACGAAAAGCATCCCCGCTCGTCACAACTAGAGGAAGCCCGCGCGCAGCAACAAAGCCCCAACGCAGCCAAAAATAAAACATTTTCCTCATCTCGTTATACGCCCTGTGAACTTTAGCTCCCTTTATAGGTAAGCCCTCTGAATATTTGATCATCTCCAGCCAAAAAAATTCAATTTTTGCTTACAATACCCGGCCTTTAGATTATTGGATTTTAGTTGATTAACTCTTTAAGCATATACTCCTTTATTCATCTCTCTCTGGTATTGTATCCTCAGTTTCATATTTCGCAGGAAGTTCTAAGATCAGATGATAAGCTGGCTGGAGCATGATGCATGTCTAGACAGTAATAAAATACAAAATCTCCTGATTTCAGCCACTACGCTTATAGTACTTACAGCCAGACTTAGATGAATGATTAAAGTACATCAACAGTACATGGAAAAACTCTATGGTAAATATGAGGAATAATTCAGCTCTCAAGAACCGATAGTAAATGGCAGCGGGCGAGGTGGGCACCTTCAAATTATTCTGAACATAGGAATCAAGAGAAGGAAACAAAACCGAGAATCTAAAAAGGATAGAAATAAGAGAATTCTCTTCTTCCTCTGAAAAACTATTGTGTTGTTTTTGCCCTTTTAAAGAGCATAAGCTAAAGGTCTCCTTACTAAGACCTATGTCTGGCATTGCCATTAAAGAAATGGATTATAAAAGAGCAGAAAACGTCAGCCCCTGGAGGTTCTGTGAAAATATTGGTCAAGGGGAATAGGAATTGGAAAGCAAAGACTGTTCGTATTGAATTTATCTTCTCTGGTGCAAAGGGTTTTTGCCTTCTCTCCCCCTCAAGCCCACGGGTGGAAGCAATGAAATTCACTGACATAACTGGGCCAGTTGCTTTTTATTTCAAGTGCGCTGTGAGGAATACTTGAAAGCAATCATCTGTGCTCAGTAATTGGCTGATAAAGCTCAATAACCTCAGCAATTACAGTCACTGTTCATTCAGGAAATCCTCCATACATCATTTGAAAGCAGGGCAAAATTGTAAGTTATTACAATACAAACGTGTGTAACGCTAGGAGAACATACTGTTACAGTGGGAGGAACAAAGATTTAGACACCACATGGAAATTCTAGTCAAAGAAAACACAGGTTACGGCAGTTTTCAAGGGAACGGAGGACAGGGGTCCATGGAGCAGCGATGGATGTGATGAACATGGATTGTTCCCAAAGCAAATTTACTTGCAGGAAAACTCACCCAGGAATGAGGGTTCAGGGGTTGTGATGAGATTTATGAAAAGAACAAAACACAACAGTACCCATTTTGAGAGTAAGAGAGTAGAAAAGTATTAGCTTGAATGTGCCCATTGCGTACCGGACGGGAGGAGAGAACATGGCTGGTGATGAGCACCAACTGAACGGAGTATTGAATGAGTAGGTGCTTCTCAGAAGAGATCACAGGGCCACAGGATGTGTGGGTATAAGAGACGCGAGAATGAGAAGCATGTAATTTCTTGTGCAGACCTACTAACGCAGACTATCTCGAGCTGGGTAGCATCTAGTCAGACTCTGTTTTTCAATTTACAAGTCAAATGTCTGAGGCATGAGAAGCTCAGTGACTTGTCCAAGGTAATACCACCAGCAGGCGGCAGAGCTGAAATCAAAACTTAGGTTTTTTTGACCTAAAATTCTGCTTTCTTTTCAATATGGTATGTGGCCTTCCCTCGCATTGTTTTCCCTATGTACTAGTTCAGATTATTATTCAGTAAATATTTACTCATTCAGGCTTATGGTCACCAGACCTGTTTTATAGGTCAGCATTTCCTAAATTCCTCATGTACTTCATTTCTAGGACTCTCTGATCAGTTACCATCAAAGAGCCCTACAGGTTAAGATATTAAGAATACTATTTTGTCCCTGATGCACCTATCTTGTCTTTGCATAAGCACTGCCATTTGGTATCTGCTATTTAGAGAGTCAGTCTCACTAATGTAATTACTCTTAGCCTAACTCCTACCATCGTATTTGGCCCATAGAAGGCAGACAACATGGGGATGGCTGTGTTCCCTCACTAATACATTTCTCAATGAATTAATAAAGCAAGTGTACTTTGGACTGTCTAGGAATAGAGTGTGTGTGTGTGTGTGTGTGTAAGTCTGTAGGGGTGATTTGGAATGATATATCCACTCCTACATTCCTATCTCCCTAAACCGTTGGGTTCCATCCTCTATATTATGCCAGGGATGATCTGGCATCTGACCCTCACTAAATTTAACCCCCTGTTAAGTCCAAGTTTTAGTCCACCAACCAAGAAACCTGCTACAACCAGCTACACAGGCCAGCACATTAAGTCTAGCACCTCTAGTAAGTGCTCACATATCAATAAGGGTTCTATCCTCCTAAGTCTAATTCCCTTGAAATCCATTCCTATACATATTCATTGGGTTTATGGCAATATTAATTAATAAGCTAAATTAACTGTAAAAATGAACAAAATCTTCAAATTCTCTTGGTGTAAAAATTATTTCTTTTCAGAAATACGCCCCACCGGGATACCGATATCAGATCCTAGTTGTGGGCCTAATGGGAAAACGGGGTCAATGGGGTGAGTCGAGAACAGTAAGCATCCACCTGAAAACAACTGCCTCAGGAGAGGTTGTTACGTTATCCTCAAACAAGACACTAGTGTTTGCAAGACCTAGGAGGCCAGGCTTCTTCCACTGCCAAGGGAGACTCGAAAGTTCTGTATTCTCAGCTTTCTCTCATACCACCCAAATATCACCTTTTCACTTCTCAGAGGCAAAAGTCATTGTGAGGATCAAACAAGTGTATTTTTAATATATGTATATATCTCCTCTACCCGATTAAGCTTTTTGAGTGCTGGGCTTCTGTGTAATTCAATTGTGAATCAGTGCCTGGCAGATAGAAAGCACTAAATAACTGTTGATTGAATAATGAAACTGAAGAGGTCTATTTGGCTTCTAAGTGCTTTGGCAAGTATCCGCTGTTTATTATTCTGGAAATGTATAAATGTCTTCCTTTATACAGTTGGCTATAGCTCTCCATAATCTTCCTCTTTCTTTCTGCTTCTCTCTCCCTCTTACGCAGGTCACTGATCTGTGGCGTGGTACAGAGACAGCTATGGTCTACTGCAACTACGACTGGAAGGAAATAGCTCTCAGGACGCGTTCACTTGGGGGGAAAAGCTGTCCCCAAATGGGAAGACGTTATTAACTGATATTTCCTATTTTTGATTGTCAGGCCGTCCTGCTCACTTCAGCAGCCGGAGCTTTGCTCCTCTGGGCTCCTGTGGTGTGTGTGCTGCAGTGACTTAGGTCATGATCAGCTATAATGCACCACGCTGGCATTTGAATTCCTCACGGAGTGCGAAACGTCTGTGAGGAAAACCTGGGGGCGTGTTGCCTTCGGTGGGCTGGGTGGGTTCTCACCGGCAGGGTGTTCTGGTGTCTGTCAACTAGTGAAGGATCTTAGCATATGAATTCTGAGATACTACGGAGAAATGAAATCTTTTAAGAAAGAGCCAAGATGTATCTTGGAAGAAAATCACTCAGGTCAAATCTAAGGGACAGGATGGGATTAAGAACAGAAAGAAATGAATGCCAAATCCAGACACCTTTCCCAGGCCCATTCTTTGCCCATCTGCCAATGGGAAACTGGGGACAGAAACAGACACCGTCGGCCCCCTGCATCCGTGGTTGCAGAACTCACAGATCAGGAGGGCTGACTGTTGTCCCCATTTTATATAAGGGACTCGGCACTGCAGAGTCTGGATTGTGATATCCGCTGGGGCTCCTAGAATCAGTCCCCCTTGTATACCTAGAGACAACTGTACTTTCACATTTCCCTGTATCGAGAGGTGGTCTTAAGATGGTTTTCTGGCTGAAGAGATGTGAGACGATGTTTTGGGGAAGTTTCTAGGAAATATTTATTTTTTCCCTGACCAAAAGGATAAAGCTCTGGTCGTTAACTCGCCCGCCTCCTTCACCCATCCCTTTCCCTATTTCCTGCCTTCAGATGTGGTCGTGTTGCTTGGCGCTGCAGCAGCTACTATAAGATCATGAGGTAAGAAGTTTAAAGAATAAAGGAAATACTGAAGATGACAAAACAGGAGGTTGTGAAAAACCTAGATCGTTAACTTCAGTAACATTAGCTTAAATTTGGGGAATTTTTTATCTATATGGTGACACCTATATGGCGAGAGTTTGGCATGTTTTAAAGTCTATACCTATACCTATATGGTGTCTTTCTTTTTTCCTTTTAAACTAAAAAAATCAGTAAATATGGTACGCTACATGCTCTACTTGTAGGATCGCAGCAAAACACTCAACTTTCCAGGACCTCAGTTTCTCTAACTATAAAATGGCAATGAAGCCTCTTCTTCACAAATATAAAACACGTTAGGTATGCAGGTTAAAATGCTAGATAAATATAAACTATCTTTCCAAGGGAATTAAATGTATTCTGCATGAATATACTGATTTTGGAACACAAGATTCCTTTATTAATAAGCGAGAACGGCATTCACATTTAGAAAGCAGGGACTCATGAGACATTAATTAGTATACCAGTTCTTTCCACAGACTCACTTTGTAATCTTTAGCAAATTATTTAATCTTTCTGATCTCTGTTTCCTCAGTGGTCAAATTAGAGATGTAATGCTTTCCCTACCAGTGTAATGGGGTTGTTTTAAAGATTGAAGATGGTAAAATATTTGGAAACAAACAAAAAACTGTGATATGTAAATGTATAATATTAATATATCATTAGAGATATTTATGTATGAGACTAGAATGCCCCCATTTACATCTAATATGGAGTTTAAATACTGAGAAACTAATTACTATTAACTTGTCCTTTTGAAAGGAACTCTTGTTTACTAGGGATTTATTTTTGTATGTGTACTTTCAAATATCCTCAGACAGATGAGGGAGTCAGATTATTTTAAATTTCAAAATATTCTGTCATTTAAAATATTATTTATTACTATATTTATTATTAATAAAGAGAATACATATACAAATACAAAAAACTAGAGAGATACTTCACAGAATAAAATGTAACAGCAATTTTTTTCTTATGAATTGTCTTTATCATAACCATTTGAAAAAAGAAGTTAGATTATTTGTCCTGAAAAAAATGTTTTAGTATCTGTATTCAGAAATTGCCTAAAGTATTATTTTATGTGGGAAAGCTAATAGTCAGGTCTATTTTCCTGAGGTTAGAACAAGGAAAGATATACACCTATGTATATGTATATGTATATGTATATGTATATGTATATATATATATATACACACACACGTATGGGTGAATGTGTGTACGTATGTGTCTATCTAAGATTCTGATTTTTACAAGTAAGGTTCTGCTATTGAAGGTTGGGGGGTTGTTATGAAGTGGATTAGATAATTAGATTTCCAAATGTTTGGATGGTGTAGAAGTTGACGTGACCTTCTCAAGTTTGTTGGACCATTTTATAGAGCACCGCAGCATGCACGTTATTTACACAATGTTAGTGAAATCCCGGCTAATGGATAATGTTATATGCATGTACAGGGGGCTTATAATCCTTTAATATAATTAGCGTTATTTTCAGCATGGGCTGACAGTGTTCTACAAGAGAACTAAAGCTCCCCCTCTCTTTCAGCATCCCTTAAGCACTGTCCTTTCCAGACAGAGATGTCTTTCCAGATTTAGCTGCTCTTTCTTCTAACAGAGCTGACAGCCCTTGCTCTGACCATAAATGTTATTTTTAAACCTTCCCTTGCTTACTGTTACAAGTTTTGATAAGGTTTTGACCACCAGGACAATTACTGGATGCTGCTGCCTGTTTGTGTTCTCATCAGACTACTTCTGGTAAAAGTTTCTACTTTTCTTATTCCCTACCTGTCTACTTTACACTCAGAAAGCTTTGTCATTGGTAGGAATAAGAAGTTAGACTAGGTTGAAAAACACTTATCTTCTCCAAAATCTAATCAAATTCAATCCATAAAGTATTATTATTCCCATTGTTACAAGGACTGCCAGAAAACGACTAAAAATTATAAATTAGAATTCAGACTTTCCATTTGACACCATTTAGCTACTAGACTGTTGCCTTTTACTGGGGAAAAAGATCAGGGAAAAGCATCTGACCCCTTTCCCCTGTGATCTGGGTCATTAAGTCAAGATACTACGATTCACTCTTCTTTTTTTAACATCTTTATTGGAGTATAATTGCTTTACAATGGTGTGTTAATTCAGTCTTCTTAAATGGTCTTATTGTTTTTGATGACTATACTCAGCTTCCTGGCTTTTCATTAAGTTCTACCCTCTTTAAAGTGGGAAATGTTGCTTTGAAGCCTCATTCTTGTACATCTCTCAAACTTTCTTCCCTTTACTTATCATACCTATCCACTTTCACCGCAAGGTGTCTTGGCTGAAAACAGAAAAATCTGATGAACTAGAAGGAGCATTGCAGATTAAATGCTAATGCAAATGTTTAGAGTTTGGCGTGTTTTAAAGTCTGTTACTCTCACTGCCATTGTGGGGGGATTATCCTCAACAACTCCTATAAATGCTACAGGGAATTATGCATGTACAGCCCATCGACGTTCGTGGGTGAATAAACCTTACAGTTTGTTAAGTAAAATCTATTAGAGAAGGGTGAATGGGTTAATGTATGAGTTAGGTTCTGAATTTACCTGAATCAAACTTCTTTTTTTTTTTTTTGCGGTATGCGGGCCTCTCACTGTTGTGGCCTCTCCCGTTGCGGAGCACAGGCTCTGGACGCGCAGGCCCAGCGGCCATGGCTCACGGGCTTAGTTGCTCCGCGGCATGTGGGATCTTCCCGGACCAGGGCACGAACCCGTGTCCCCTGCATCGGCAGGCGGACTCTCAACCACTGCGCCACCAGGGAAGCCCCAAACTTCTTAATAGACTACTTATTTTATGCTTTGTGCCAATGAATAATGAAGTCCCAGTGCATGCACCCTTAAGCAAAGCAAATTACTTATCAGTGGTGTTTGGGAATTGACATAAAATATTCTGTCTAACCTCAGAAGTGTCTCTGTTGTCATCTTCACAACAAGTCCAAGTAGAACTGATAAAATTCTTTTTATTAATAGAAATGAGAGGTAAACCTGGAACAAAGCCAACTTTAGATGTGCAGTATTAATTTTACAACTGAAGGCAGTTTGTATAAGAAGCAACAATGAGGCCACATATTAGTGATTATTGCTGCTAATTTTGTGGTTTATGGAGCTTAGTTTTAATTTTTATATTCTACCAAGGAAGCATATTAGATATTCATGTAAGTTACTTTGCATTAGACTTATTACAAGGCAGATGTAATTTCCTTGGCAATAACCTACCTGTGTCCAAAAAGAAAACTGTGATCAAGACTTCTAGCACATAAGAAAAAATTTTTTTCTTTTTTCTTTTCTCCATCAATGGCAATAGGAGATAAATTTCTATAATGCACACACAACTTAATTTCCAATGTCAGTGATATTTTGCCACTATTATACCATTCCTATTTAATGGCCATTTTTCCATGTCCAGTTGTAAAAGACTGTAACATGATTGAGATAACTTTCCTTTGAGGAAATGAGCTTTTGAGTAAAATGTGCTGCTACCGTTTTTAATACAAGCTTTCTTAAGAGCTTTGGATATTAACAGGTGAGATTAAAACTGACTCCTTATAAAAGGAAATTGTTCCAGAGTTGATATAATTTTCTCAGAGAGTGCAAGATGTACAGAAAACAAATGTGACATTTCTTTTTATTTGATGAATGGAGCTTGGTGTAAGCATCGTGTCTGTTAGCCAAAAGGGTCCCTAAGGCGAGAGGAGTGAGATTCCTTGCTTCTCCCTGCTCCTCTTGAAACTCATCCAGGAACAAAAGAACAAGAAATTGAAACAAAAACTCTGTATTCTATGAACCTTGGAGACATCTGTAACCCCAGTTCACAGTATAGGAACAGAGAGAATTAATGATAAAGAAATAGTAAATGACTTACTTGGATGTAGGGAGGTCAAACCTAAATGTCTACAGAGGGAGATACTGATGGGCCGTCAGTTTACCCTATGGGATGCTGAAAAGACTCAGCAATTAGAGGTCCAGATACCAGAGAATGTAGAAGGAAGGCAGGAGCTGGAAACAAGGAGATTGTTCCAATATTGGTCTAAGAAGCATTTTGTCCCCTGTGAGCCCACCCTCACTGCCTTGTTAGGCATGTCCTCTGTACTCCCATAGCAAATGTTCATTTTGAATTATAGGAGGTCCAGAAAAACAACACAGAAAACAGAAGAAATAAAAACTGTAAACATCAATACAGGAAAATTTCTTGGAACTGGTAAATGTTCATTTTCTGATTAAAAAAAGGGCTCGCAAAATGAGTAAAAATAGAAACACACCAATATTCCTCACCATGAAATTTCAGAATATACAGAAAGAAACAATGGTCCTCAAAACTGCTCCCTGTGGTCAGGAGAGCCAAGCACACTCCTGACCCCAGGAGGAGGACACAGGAGGGGTGTGAGGAGATACGAGACGCACCAGCACCACTGCCAACTTCGTCCCTAATTCAAACGATTTTGTATTTATGAGAATCTTCATCTTCTTCTTGAGCTGTTGGCATTTTTGAAGGATGGCATTTGCCCAAGGCCACTGATTCGGATACTTACTGCACAGAGGAGTTTGTCTCCATGGCCAATATTAATAAACAAGCAAAGGCCATGATTACATAGATCCTACAATCAACTAGGGAAAAATAAAGGTAAAACATCCTAAAATGTTAGGCTGTTCCGCAGTGGTTATGCTTAATCAGTAGGGACAGGTAGGCTGAGAGGTGTCTGTAACGGGCTCAAACTTAGAGAATCAGTCAACAGAGCAGTTTCCATCTCATCTCCCAGCTCTGAAGTCAGTGGCTCCAGAATAGATTTCCCAATTCTCACTGATTATTAAGCTCTCTAAAGTTTTAACAAATTTATTTTTAAAATGAGGCCTTTGGGTTCAGCCCTTTCCATTCCCTCTTCTATAGAAGGAAGTTTCTATGGGTTTCTCTTCTCTAACCCATCCAGTCAGGCACTCACGACCCCACACTTTTTTTTTTTTTTTACTTTATTGGAGCATAGTTGATTTACAATGTTGTATTAGTTTCTGGTGTACAGAAAAGTGTCAGTTATACACATACATATATCCATTCTTTTTCAGATTCTTTTCCCATATAGGTCATTACAGAGTGTTGAGTAGAGTTCCCTGTGGCTATACAGTAGGTCCTTGTTAGTTATCTATTTTATATACAGTAGTGTGTATATGTTAATCCCAATCATTGAAACCGCTCTTGCTAAGGTCAGAAACTGTACTCAACTTTTGAGCAGCATTTTCTTTCCTGCCATCTCTTATTTGAAATATGCTTTCCTCCAACGACGGTGAAACAATACCCTCCTTGTGGTCCTTTTCTCTCACTGCTCCTTCTTGATCACATTTTTTTGTCTCTTCTTGATCTATATATAGGCCATGGTGGGGAAGCCCTGGACTCCATCCTACGTATCTTCTCTTCTCCCTGCAAACTCCACTCCTCTCAATCTCATCCGGTCTCAGGGCTTTAAAGTCAAGCTCTGTACTGTGGACTCTCGAGCTTTATCCCCATCCCATCCTCTCATTTTCCCTCAGGCTTGACCCTGGACAACCTGGCAGCCATGCACATCTCCGCTGGGTGGTCTAAGACGCCTGGCACAGCTAAGCTGGCATGAGGTCGAGCATTACAACGTCTCACCTGTACCACTATAAAAGCTCAGCGTGGTCTCCCGCTTTCTCTTTTGTACCTCTGAGTCCCTTTTCCACGTTGCAGCCAATGCCATCTTCTAAAGCGTGAATCTTCCCTGCTTCAGTGTTTCTGTGCCATCCCACTGCAATCAATACAGGTCTGAATTCTTTCCCACCATCTCAATGACCTGGCCCTGATTTTCTTTCTGACTCCACCTCTATCCACCTCCCCTGACCACACTCCAGCCGACTCATCTTCTTTCTGATCCACTAAACCCACTGAAAAGACAACTCTCTTCCCTGTGCTACTCACAATACTTCAGACACCAAATATGTAGGTTTTTCAAACCAAGCAATTCTGACACTAAATCCCCGGAACTAGCACAGACCCCGCAGTTTAAGGGGTCAGTCTCACAAGACCATCCCCACTTCAGACCCCAGTGGCAAATTCAGGGCTTCCCTACTTCTCACTGACCGGCTATAAATTGGTGCTTCCCACAATCCCCTCCTCGGGTTTGATAATTTGCTAAAATGGGTCACTGAACTCAAGAAAGCACTTTACTAGCTATTATGGGTTAATTATAAAGGATACAACCCAGGCTCGGCCAACTGGAAAAGATGCATGGGGCAAGGATGTAAAGAGTCTCTGCCTTTCACTTTCTCCCAGTCTGTCCATTTACATCAGTGCAAGTGTGCAACTGGGCATCAGGATAGCGTGAGGAATTTCAAGGATATTAACCAGACTTAAAACTATGCACTATTTCTGGTCACTCTGGTTTTTTTTTTTTTTTTTTTTGGCGGTACGCGGGGCTCTCACTGTTGTGGCCTCTTCCGCTGCGGAGCACAGGCTCCGGACACGCAGGCTCAGCGGCCATGGCTCACGGGCCCAGCCGCTCCGCGGCACGTGGGACCTTCCCGGACCGGGGCACGAACCCGCGTCCCCTGCATCGGCAGGCAGACTCTCAACCACTGCGCCACCAGGGAAGCCCCTAAATATTCTGAAATTGCCAGATCATCTTTTAATTCCTCTGTTCAATAGTTTATCAGTGTTTTCTGTCATGAATGGAAGAAAATATTTGCAAATGATGTGACCGACAAAGGATTAATCTCCAAAATATACGAACAGCTCAATATCAGAAAAAACAAACAACCCAATCAAAAAATGGGCAGAAAATCTAAACAGACATTTCTGCAAAGCGGACATACAGATGGCCAAGAGGCACATGAAAAGATGCTCAACATTGCTAATTATTAGAGAATGAGGTATCACCTCACACTGGTCAGAATGGCAATCATCAAAAACTGTACAAATAATAAATGCTGGAGAGGGTGTGGAGAAAAAGGAACCCTCTTGCACTGTTGGTGGGAATATAAACTGGTACAGCCACTAGGGAGAATAGTATGCAGGTTCCTTAAAGGATTAAAAATAAAGCTACCATATGATCCAGCAATCCCACTTCTGGGCATATATCCAGAGAAAACCATAATTTGAAAAGATGCACTCCAATGTTCATTGCAGCGCTATTTACAATAGCCAAGAGATGAGAGCAACCGAAATGTCCATCAACAGATGAATGGATAAAGAAGATGTGGTGCATATATACAATGGGATACTACTCGGCCATAAAAAGGAATGAAATAATGCCATTTGCAGCAACATGGATGGACCTAGAGATTATCATACTAAGTGAAGTAAGCCAGACAAAGACAAATATCATATGATATTGCTTATATGTGGAATCTAAGAAAAAATGATACAAATGAACTTATTTACAAAACAGAAGCAGATCGACAGACATACAAAACAAACTCATGGTTTCCACAGGGGAAATGAGGGGATAAATTAGGAGTTTGGAATTAACATATATACACTACTATAAATAAAATAGATAACCAACAAGGACCTATTGTATAGCACACGGAACTATACTCAATATTTTGTAATAACCTGTAAGGGAAAAGAATCTGAAAAAATACATATATATGTATGTATAACTGAATCATTTTGCTGTACACCTGAAATGAACGCAGCATTGTAAATTAATTATACTTCTATAAAAATAAATTAATTTTAAAAGAAGAACTGAACAGAAAAAAAATGTTTTCTGTCACAAGGGGTTCAAACCTCTTATTCTGTCAATCTTGAATCCTGTATATGAACTTCCAGCCTGAGCCAAACTGGAATTCCCTTTGCTCCCCATTGTAACCCCACACATCGCACCTTTGCTACTCTGTTTCCTTATACTAAATACTCCTGCCCCAAGACTTATCAAATTCCTAATTTCCGCCACACCTCAACTAGAATTTGACCTTGAAGGCTCTGCGCTTTTAATTGCCCTGGCTCTCACTGTTAGCTTCTATCTCTGAAATCCTGCCATACTTTCTGTGAGTGCTGCTACCTGGAACTTAAAAAGTGGTTCATTTTGTTATTCGTTTTGTGTGTATGAGTATCTTACCCTTAACAACTGTGAGAGTATTATTCACCTGTTGCTATCTCTGGGACCTAAAACTTAAAAGATGCTAAATAAGAGTTAAAAGGGGCTTCCCTGGTGGCGCAGTGGTTGAGAGTCCGCCTGCCGATGCAGGGGACACGGGTTCGTGCCCCGATCTGGGAAGATCCCACATGCCGCGGAGCGGCTGGGCCCGTGAGCCATGGCCGCTGAGCCTGCACGTCCGGAGCCTGTGCTCCACAACGGGAGAGGCCACAACAGTGAGAGGCCCGTGTACCGCAAAAAAAAACAAAACAAAACAAAACAAAACAAAAAAAAGAGTTAAAAGACTTGGACAGTGATGAGCAGCTTTCGACACAGCACACTGTAGCGGGGGCTGGGGCGGGGGGAGTAAGCCAGCAAAGCTTTAATGTTATTTCTTTTCTCTTTCTCAGCCTGAACAGATGATGACATACATTATATTTCTTTGTGTCTTCAGTCTACCAGCATGCTGTCTGGAAAATGGCAAGTGGTCAATAATATTCATTGAATTTAACTCAATTAAGGACACTTTTGTGGAGAAGGTGAATTTCCAGAGCTGTTTGAATAACACAAGAGAAGACTTGATAGGCTCTTAGGAAAAGAATGATGTTCTGAGCACATTACTCCTTTCTAGCATGTTTTTAAAAGGAAGGAAAAGTGGGGGAGGAGGGGAAACAAAGTAGAAGCAAGTGCTTGGATGAAAAACCAAATAACATAAATTTTAAATTGCTATACAGAGAATTACAGAAACTCTCCATTTCTGCAATAATTTAGTCAACATCATTTCGATTTTGCCTTAAGAACAATCTTGCTTGGTGCCTCAGTTTATGTTTTCATCTTAAGAAGTTTCAAATCGAAATATTGTATCCTATGAGTTAAGAGATAAAATTCAAGATGCATCCCAAAGAAAATGCATTATTTTACTTATATGAGTAGGAATCACAATTCTTTAGATAGCATCTATCCTACAATATAAGAATGCAGGAAAAATCAAACTTGAGGTTTCTAGTTTTATATATATATATATATTTTAACTAAAGACAGCCTTATAATTGCTCAGCTAGGTTTTATGTAGTAAAAGAGAAAATCAATTATTTTCAAATTATTTCAAAAGTTTTTCATAGAAGTCATCATGAAATATACAGTAGTACAGGCATAATTTTATTGAGGTTGAAATTATAGTCAGAACACAATTGCTCAAATGCAGTTGAGGACTTAAGGAAGTTTTCAACAGGAATAGTAAGCAAAACAAGATCAGGCAAAGACATTAAACATGACTTAGAAAGTATGGAAATACGATCACACACACAGTAAGTTATAACCAGAATCACAGAATGTTGGAATTGAAAAGGACCTCAGAGATAAAGACCCAGACCCACATGTAGGAAGGATTTGACTAGGATCAAAAGCAGCCTTGCGGGGCTGGACCCAAAAAGAAAGGAGCTCAGAACATTTTTGTTGGAGTTCAGAACCACAAATTTAAGTTTTTATAATGCCTGATAATGAATGCAAAGAGAGAATTTACTGTTTTAATAGTTTTTTTTCCCCCCTCTCTGTGAAATAAGCAGATTAAGACAAACTACATGTACTACAATATGGACTTCTTGAGGTCAAGGGCTACATAGTGTCTCTTTCTGCGTCTCCACCCCCTAAATATAAGGTCCAAGGCATATCGACAGTAGTTGGATCCAGTAATCATTGACTGCTTACAATGTTAATTACCTTAATTACCGGGTACATATATCAATAAACTCTTGCTGTTATGGGTTACATTCGGTCCCCCCAAAAGATATGCTGAAGTCCTCACCCCCAGACCTCAGAATGTGACTTTATTTGGAAATAGAGTAGTTGCAGCTGTAATTAGTTAAGATGCGGTGATAGTGCAGTAAGGTGGGCCCTTAATTTAACCTGACTCGTATCCTTATAAGAAGACAGACGCAAAAGGAAGACGGCCATGTGAAGACACAGATGCACAGGGAGAACACCATGTAAAAATGGAGGCGAAGAGGGGACTGATGCCTACGCAAGCCAAGGAACACCTCCGGCCACTGAGGCTGGAAGAGGCAAGGAAGGACGGTCCTCTAGAGGCTTCGGAGGGAGCAGGACCCCACCAATCCCTTCACGTCAGATTTCTAGCCCCAGAACTATGAAAGAATGCATCTCTGCTGTTTTAAGCCGCCTAGTTTGTGGCACCTCGTTGCAGCGGTCCTAGGAAACAAACACACTACCTTCATCCTCACTACGGCCCATGTGGTGGAGGGGCCTCTTCTTTCATCATATAACTGATAAGGAAACTGAGTCCCCCAAGGCAAAGCAACATGCTTAGCGGCACAGTGGCTGAGCCAGGAAGCAAGCACAGGCAGTCTGGCTACAGAACCCATGGTCATAGGATATTACACTATGTTTGCTGGTTAAGTGAAATTAGTGCCTGGATGTGTCGTATTGCTCTACAGTGCATTGGAACATGCAAAATAATTTCTTCTCAACATATTGTACTAAATCATATTTTAAATAAAACACCAAACCCACTTGCAATGCGTTTTATGACCACCCCCCCCTCCTCTTTCCACCAATTACTCACTAATCAGATGACCAGCTCTCACTCAATTATAATAGGGTACTTTACATCTAATTATTTCTTTTAAAACCTTTATGTGTAGAAACCAAGAAAACTGCAATTTCAGAGCTTTGAGCATCTGTGCAGCTTTTTTAAAAAAAGGCTATTTCTTTGGTCCTTAGAAAAACCATCGCAAGAATCTAGCAAGTAAAAAAAAGGACACCCAGGACAACTTATTGCAATTGAGTGGTGAAGCTTTCTTTTGAAAAACAATAGACATGTGTGTGAGCTTTAGCAGAGCTCTGTATCTTCCACTGAAATGTCTGTTCCTGAGCATCCCAACTGGGGAAACTGGGCCAACCACTTTGCTAGGGATTCCCCACCTCCTACCCCACAGGCCACCTAAGAAATTTGCCAGTAATTTTGAAATTATAGGACATTTGCTGTCCGATCACTCCCTCTAGACCCAGGAAAATGGTCTGCATTGCAGGAGAACCTGTTTCTGAGTTGTGGTCCTCAGGTTTGAGTAGAAGGGAAGAAAGCAGGAATAAAACAATTCCTGCTGGTAAGTGGTTCCTCCCTGTCATTACCCAGTTAAGTGGGGAGATGCTCTGACAGGGGCCGCTCCAGAGCATGGCCAGAACACCTCTCAGTGTCCTATTAGAACATCAAATGACTAGCTATTGCTGTGGCACTTAGCCCCTATGGCTCATATGTAACCATTTTAAAATCTAACTACTGTTGAGGCCATAGGAGTCTTTAAGCCTTCAAATGAATCATTCTTCCCAGTTCAGAGGCCTCTTAGGGAAAGGTTGAAAGAGAAAGTCAAGCTCCACTTTGCAAAGGTCAAGCCGTTGAAGGCTTTGTCCGGTGCAGACAGACCCAGTACTCCCCTTTCAGAATGCCTCGCAGGTGTGACATCCTCAGGGAGGAGTGAAGTCACAAGGCTTGTGCATTTCACACAAGTGGAAGCTTATTGGTTTATGTGTAAACACAGACAGTGAGGTCAGCAGATGGAACTTATTAATTAGAGAGCCGTATAAGCTGAAACAGAGACCAAAACGATTCTACGGAAATTATGCCAATGCTATTCTTCCATACGGAGTGGTTGCATCGTTCTGGAATTTGGCTGGCTCACCGGGGACCTTTGGCAACTCTATTGACCTATAGACCTATTTTTCTCAGTATATAACACGAGGAAGTGGTACTTTTAGATTCCTGACCTCTCTGAGTTTGTGAAACCGTGGCACAAAATCATAGGCCATACAGCAGAGAGGAAGGAACTGGTCATTGCAGCCAACAGAGCTGTCATGAAATTGCAGCTTAATGGCTAATTCAGTGACAATGGACTAGTTATGGAAACTTTAATCTCTAGTTTCCCCATTCGTAAAATAAAGATATTTATACTGACTGCAGATCTGTTAGAAAATTAACAGAAATAACGAACATAAAGCAATCAACTTATACCTGTTGATAAATGATAACTTTGATCACTTTCCCTTTCACTGTCTAATCACTCCCTCTAGACCCAGAGAGATGATACCCACTGAAGAAGAACCAGTTTCTGAGTTGTAATCCTCAGGTTATGGCAGAAAAATTTCTATTTTTTTTTTTACAGTGCGGTTTTGACTAGCTTCTAACATAATGCCTGCCTGACTCCTGGTTTCCATAAACAGGTGTCTGTTGAAAGAATGCATGAGTGAGAGAATGAATGAATGAACGCTAGATCCATCCAGTGCCCTTCAAGCATCTGGATCTGTCTGTAGCTGATCGATCATTCATGCAAACCTTCCCAGCAGCTGTCATGCTCTGGCAAGATAAATGGGACCTAATTATTCATTAAAACACCTTTTAAAAATTAAGTTATCCTTTCAACAAGGAATATTTTACACTCAGATATTCTACTAACACACTCTATCTAATGTATTCCTCATAAGAAGCCTATAAAAATAGAAATTATTACCGCATTATAAAGTTGAGCAAAGTGAGACTTAGAGTAATGAAGAAATTTTTTTCTAAGGTCATTCAGGTAAGAACTAGCAAAACCAGGATTTAAACCTAGGTGTCTGACTCCAAAGCTACTGATATTGATCAATGGATTATATTGCCTAAAGTTTAATCTCAAAGCGTTCACATACTGGTAGGAGAATGAAGACCTCTACACGCATATATAAGAGGGAAAACACCTAAGGACTATGACAGTATAGAGGAGAGATGGCTCCAACCAGGTACCAGGTAGGTCAGCACATAATCTTTCCATGTTTGCTCATCTTTGCGCTTGCCTTCGAGGGATAGGCACGTTTCTTATGTGGAAAAAATGGAATGGGAGAGGATTTTAGGCAAACAAAATAAAAGAAATTGCATAACAAATTATGTATGTTCATGTAACATCTGGTCATTGGTTTTGGTCGGAGCACAGAGGATGATATGAGGGTAGCCGTGGAGAAGGCCTGCAAGGGAAATCATGGAGTCTTAAAATCCAGATCAAGGAGTTTTGATTTCATTTGAAATGGAGAGCAGTGTCATTTTTGATACTGGCCCAGTGAACGATACACTCAGAGCTGATTTAAGAGGACCAATTGGCTGGGATGTGAAGGATGGAAAGGAGGACAGGAGACTTTGGTGGTAAAGTAAGAAGTTGCACCTATTCTGATGAAGGAAAAGAAAAGCATTTGTTAAACACCTGTTAGGGAAAGGCACCACACTAGACATTTTTCTCAAATCACATTTCTAGTCCTAATAACAATCTAGTGAGGACATATTGACTCAGTTTTGCAGATGAGATGGCTGACCTTGGGGATAAAAGGGCCAAATGGTCAAGAACAAAGACAGTGTTGGGCTCTCAGGCTCTCGGAGTCCGAAGACCCGTGGGTTAAGGAAGACTCTTGGCTTCCAGAGAACCTGATGGCAGCTTCCATCCCTAGGAAGGACTGGGCTGCAGCGGAGCATTAGGGACCTCTGGAACCTATGGCTGGAAGACTGAAAGTTGTTTTGTGCTTCTTTGTACATATTGGAGTCATTTCTTCTCATTAAAGATGCGCTTTCTCAGAAACCTGGTGATCTTAACTACCAGCAACACCCACATTTATTTATTTATTTATTATTATTATTTTTTTGGTGGTACGCGAGCCTCTCACCATTGTGGCCTCTCCCGTTGCGGAGCACAGGCTCCGGACGCGCAGGCTCAGCGGCCATGGCTCACGGGCCCAGCAGCTCCGCGGCATGTGGGATCCTCCCGGACCGGGGCACGAACCCGTGTCCCCTGCATCCGCAGGCGGATTCTCAACCACTGCGCCACCAGGGAAGCCCAACACCCACATTAAGCATCTTACTTTGTTAGCCTCTAGAGAAATACCTAGTTGATAATATCTCTCCAAAAATCTTGTGGATAAAGAATAATAACAACCTAGCTTAGGGTAAATATTCATCTCTACATCAATGAACTCTAGGCAGGAGAGCATGACCTGGTAGGAGCAGAACACCTTGGTCAGGCTCATGTCTGTGGCTGGAGGACATGGTCACACCTAATTAATAATGGAATCTCTCTCAATAAATATGTGGATGGAAAAAGAAGGCCAGTTTCTATCAAAAAAAATAAAAAAGAGTGTATGAGGCACATCATCCTATTGGTAGCCACTACATGCACTGTCTTTCCATTAAAAAAATACTTTGGGACTGGACTTCCATGACCTGAATCACAGAAGCACCAGCTGAACTGGCAGGAAGAAGGCAGGTGAAGTGGTCAATAACAGTCCGAATCACAGGCCACACCACAAACATCTCTTAAGGGCCTGTCTTTATAAGAAGGCTTTGCCCAAATAAGCATCACTGACATGAAAAGGGGCTTCCCCACTATTTTAGAATCCTTGCTTTTATCTTATGTTATGACGTTATTTTATATAAGCAACATATGTATAATAAAACCAGTGATGATGATTGACTATTCATATGTCACTATCCCATAAGAAAAGGATGGCAAACATTGCATCCTTTCTTTCAGAGACGGAGATTTTTTCCAGATGTTGTGACGGAAACAACATGCACTTCCCTTTTGTTAAGTATGTTATTCTTTGAGGATAAATTCATAAGGGATGATAGAAATACCAAAACCTATTTATCTTGATAAAATGTGTTACCTAGGCAACTAAAGAGTATGTTCAAGATCCATTTTGTAAAGAAGATAAAGCACGTATTTTTCAGACCACTTAAAGATCTTTCTATCCTATTTCGTGAATTATTTAATAACTATTTAATATGTTTACCTAGTTTTACTGTGCATTGTGTATTTTCATATTTCATCCTTTCTGAGATTTCACAGCAACTTTGTGAGGTAGCTAAGGAGGGCATTACTATTCTCATCTTGCTAATGATGAAGCTGAGGTTCAGATGAACTGATTTTCCAACTTTCACAGTGTACTGATCTTGATTCTTGCAAAAATCAGAACTTATTTTATTAGGAAGGGAAGGGATATATTAAAGAACGTCTAGTAATTCATGGAATATCTGAGGTGGCCAAAGACCCAGCCTTGATGTCTAGATAGCCAAGACATTGCTGGAATTACACTACAGAACCACTCCATGATTATTACTTCTGGGTACAGGCATCACCTTTCAGGCTGTGACACTGGGCAGGAGACAACTCTCCTGGAGCCAAGATCAACGTTGCCTTGGGGAGCTGAATGTCTTCAGCACCTTCCCCACCTAAACAGATTCTGTACCTGCATGGACTAAATGTTCACTTCTTCCCCCCCCCCCACCCCCACACCAATTCACAAGTTGCAATCTTAATGCCTAAGGTGATGGTATTAGGAAATGGAGCCTTTGAGAGGTGATTAGGTCACAAGGGTGGAGCCCTCGTGAATTGGATTAGTTCCCTTGTAAAAGCGACCCCAGAGAGCTCCCTCTCCCCTTCTACCATGTGTGAACACAGGGAGAGGACAGCATCTATGAACCAGGAAGCCAGCCTCCGCTAGACACTGAATCAGCAGCACTGTGATCTTGGATTTCCCATCCTCCATAACTGTGAGAAATAAATTTCTGTTGTTTATAAGCCACCGTGTCTATGGTGTTCTGTTACAGCAGCCCAGACTGACTAAGACAGTGCCTCACCTGCTTCTGCACATCAAGGCTTTCTGAATCAGTGTCCTATGAGTATGATTGAGTGGTAGAAGCAAGTACCTGCTACTAAGGTGGATCAACCATCCTGGTTTTCCCAGGGCTGTACTGAGGTTAGGACTGAAAGTCCCACATCCCAGGAAGCCTCTCAATCCCTGGCAAACTAGGCTGGTTGGTCACCTTACTTTACTGTGGCTGCACAGGAGGCTAAGAAAGCAAGTGTCACTACCCCTAAGGTAGATACTTTCTAAAGACACAGCAGAGGTACTCAAGCATAACATACCACCAAGAAACAAGGACAAATGCCACTACACAGCAATGATGAATAACCAGCTTCTCACTAAATTACTAGCAGGAGCTTAAAGCATCAGAAAAAAATCATTACACATTTAGTAAACATCTTTATTTTTACTTTTGGTCAATGCAGATACCATCCACCTGATCTCACTGGTTGGTCATGATACTCAAGCCAGGATGATCACAGGGTACCTGTGTTCTCCAGACTGGACTGGATATCCAGTTGGATTTGGCTGCCTCTGGGTCTCTCACTTTGCATCCAACGAGGAGGAAACCCGAAACTTCTTAACAGGGAAACTGAATGAGTTCATTCTATGGGGAGGAACAGAGTCATGGACAGCGAGAAAGCAAGACACAGTGAGAATGAGAGAGAGAGAGAGCAAGAGAGGGAGGGAAAACTGAGAGCATCCTGTGAGTCCCTGAGAGGACCCCACCTCCCAGCACCATCATGCTAAGAGCTCTAATAAAGTTCTTTTTGCTTAAGCAAGTGTGGGTTGCCTTTCTTGCCTTACTTGAATCCTTCCTTGAAGGATTTTTTATTCTTCCAAGGTTTCATGCTTGTATCTGGGAAGGCTGGTTGCAGACGCAAAGGCTGGTTGCAGACCCATGCTTGCCCGAGTGTGTAACTCAGGGAAAATAAGTAGAATTACTATAGTTTGGGGTGTCTGAATGGCAGGCGTACTGCACATAAAATTATCACTTGCTTTAAAGTATGCATGTGTATTGGTTTATTACTTCTAGATTTAATTTATTCCCAATTAAGTTGCCTTTTCACCAGCCTGTTATGTATTCCATTTTTAAAACTCCTGTATTTGCTTGTTTCTCTATATCTCTTATAAAAGTATCAAGTCCTATACATAATTCTTAGGATCATTTATACCAGTACATCTTCCAGTAATATTTGCTGAACAGGGATAATGTCTATAATTAAGGTTTTTTTCTTAGTTTGAGTCCAAAATGCCAATAATTTAGCTAATATCTCCCTTTTGCTGTCTAAGTCCTCAAGCCTCTATCCTTGGGGGCCTCTTTTCTTTGGACTTGCTTTTAAAATAAAAGAATATGCTTTTCCTGGGCTGATATAAATGCTTAGTTTTTAAGCACTGGAAAGAAAAAAAAAAACCAAGAAAACAAAGTAAAGTTCGTAACAAAAAACTGCAACATTTATGCTGCTTAATTATTTTAAAAATCCTTACAATAAAATTTCCATGTACAGTCTGCAGGGTACACCATGCACCAGTGGATAGTCAAGCACAGATTCTGTGAGCCATAAACAAGACCAGTCAGGGTTCTGGTCCAAGGAAGGAAGCTTACCATCACTGTTAAGGGGCACACCGCAGACCTCCAGGTGAGCACATGTGAGCCGTGGTACACATAAGCGCTCCAGGTCTGTCAGCCCAGCGTTCTGGAGCATCTCCTTCCTGACCTAGGTCTCAAGCCCCCTAATGTTGGCTAGTCTTGATTCGAGCCACTGATGATCAGACAAAAGGGGGGTAGGAAAGTGATAAGGAACTCAAGACCCGGTTGCCTACCCTGGATTTTCAGCTTGGGCTCCATGCCTAGGATTTGAAGATAAAGTCTGAGGTGAATATACAGCTGTCATGATCGCAAAGCACTGAGAGTGTATTAAACCCCCAGAGCCAGGAGCACATTTTTTTCCTTCTTAGGAATTTGAATATGAATTTGATAAATATGAATTTGATAAATATTGTATGTATGTTATATCAGTGCTCCATCAACAATTCTTTTTATATAATTTTAAGTAGACTTTATTTTTAGAGCAGTTTTAGGTTTACAGCAAAAATGAAGGGAAACTACAGAGATTTCCCTGCTACCCCCCGTCCCCAAACATGTAGAGTCTGCCCCATTATCAGCATCCTACGCCAGAGTGGGACATTTGTCACATTCGATGAACCTGCACTGATGCGTCATTATCACCTACAGTCTATAGTTTCCATTAGCGTTCAGACTTGGTGTTGTACATTCTGTGGGTTTGAACAAATGGACTCACTGTTATAGTCTCAGAGCAGTTTCACTGCCCTAAAAATTCTGTGTTCCATCTCGTCCTCCTTCCTTCCCACAACCACTGACCTTTTTAGTGTCTCCATGGTTTTGCCTTTTCCAGAATGTAATGTAGTTGGTATCATACAGCATGCAGTCTTTTCAAACTGGCTTCTTTCACTTGGTGATATGCAATTAAGTTTCCTTCATGGCTTGATAGTTCATTTCTTTATAGCACTGAATAATATTCCATTGTCTAGAGGTAGCATAGTTTATTTACCCATTCACTTACTAACAGACATCTTGGTTGCTGTGAAGTTTGGGCATTTACAGATAAAGCTGCTGCAAACATTCAGGCCCAAGCCTTTTGTGTGGATGTAAATTTCAACTCCTTTGGGTAAATACCAAAGACATGATTGCTGGATTGTATGGTAAGAGTACGTTTAGTTTTGTAAGAAACCATCAGACTGTTCTCGAAAGTGGCTGTACATTTTTGCATTTCTACCAGCAATGAATGATTTATATACATATATATATATATATATTTTGCGGTACGCGGGACTCTCGCTGTCGTGGCCTCTCCTGTTGTGGAGCACAGGCTCCGGACGCGCAGGCTCAGCGGCCATGGCTCACGGGCCCAGCCGCTCCGCGGCACGTGGGATCTTCCCGGACCGGGGCACGAACCCGCGTCCCCTGCATCGGCAGGCGGGCTCTCAACCACTGCGCCACCAGGGAAGCCCCGATTTATATATATATATATTTTTATATCTTTAATTTGTTCGTCCCATTGGGCCTTTCTTAAGTCTAAAAACTTGATGATGTCTCATCCTGCTGACATCCAATATCAAGTGAAAATCAAACCCTTCTGCATGCCATTTCTTCCTATCACTGCCAGGCTGCTTTAAAGAAATTTCTGTATATGCTTTCTCCCTTCCTGCTTATTACCTTAAAAACCATACCTTTATCTGGGAATTTCTTTCTCTCTCAAAGAAGAAAATAACATAAAGGAATGATACTGAAGCTTCCAATTATAATGGATTATTAGTTCTCACTCTGTTAAATTTCCCTTCTACCTTGGACATTATTGAGCTCCTGTTCAAGGAAACTCTTTTGCCTTGAGGACACTCTATGTTCCTGATTCTCCTTTATCTTCTCCCTTTAAACAGCCTGTAAAATATATTCCCTGTAATATTTTTTCTTTACATTGTCAACGTTGTTTGTATTGGTTATCATATGTTTCAACTGTTGCAACTCTGTGAACCACCCCAAACATATTTACCTCCAGGCCTAGCCATCCACCCAATTCCAGTTTCACTTCTCTGATTAAACACTCAAATGGACCCCCAGATGTAAGACTTAGTGCCCTCTAATGAATGGACACTATTTTCTCCTAAATCGCTCCTACTCTGTGTCTTTTATTTTCGCCGAGGCTGCCGTCACCAGCACTTCGCCAGACTCCAGCCCTCCAGACACCTGGGCATGCAACTTCAACGTTAAAAAAACTTTTCCCTTTGATCTCACACATTGAATCAATTACCAAGTGAAGTCAGGTATGCTGCCATACACTCTCTTTTTTACTCTCCTCTCTTTTAAATGCATCTAGTTCTTTCTTTCTCACCTGGACTTCTGCAGGCACCCTCCCGTTCAGTGATTCCCAAGCGTGGGTCTTGGCAGAGTGTGGGGTGAGAGAGCAGGCACGTCCTGTTAGGAAGCGCCGTCAAATACTGGCTGGGAAAGGAGTGCGTTTGTAGTGGGCCAATAAGATGCTTTATGAGGCTTGACCATGAAAATGACTCGCGTGGTGTTCTCCTACATCTAGATGAAATGCATACACCCCAGGGGGGAGACAAAATGATCCACACGGAGGAAGAAAATTTTAGATTTTCTATTTTCTGTTTATACTTATTGTTTTCAAAAACAAAATAGGAAAAAATATAAGCACTACTAGTATCTAATGTATGTCTCTCCACTGGCCCTCTGCCTTCCCATATGGGGTAGGCTCACATGTGACCTGGCAAAGTGAAGAGTGGTGCCCTCACTTTTTCCTTTTCAGCAACGCCGTGCTTTATATTTCAATTTAGGTATACCCTGATAATGGATTCACAGAATATTTTATCTCGCTTTAACGAAACAAGCCCTCACAAAATGAAATGCTTTAAAATGCCACTAAGTGTCGGAAGATAATATGAGTAATTAAGCAAACAAAAAACATGGCGGAGCTGATACTTCTATTCCTAGTATATGCTCTTTATCACTCACATTGTAACACCACATAATGATAAATCTAACCAGATCGAACAAGAAATAGGTCTCAGACTCTCGAAGTTAACAAGAGGGCTATTTGAAATTTGGTTATATTTCCACTTTAGTTGAGGACGAAACTTGCCTTAAGTGTATATTGTGCCTTGAGGTACTAGCTAAAGATAGCATGTTGCTGTCATGATTAGTAAGATACAAAAAGACCAAGCCTAAATAACACGATTAGATATATAAATATATACATGTGTGCATGTGTGTGTGTATGTGTACAGTGAGAGTGAAAGGATTTATTGTACTATCAAAATGTTGTAAATACATATCTGATATATTGTTCATTTCATCTTTTAGATTACTATTCTTGAATAAGTGAAAATAGCATAACAGCATAAATGAAATAAAGATATTAAACTTTACACTTTTTATTGAAAGTATACATGAAGCAAGATGTCTGGGGACAAATGTACTTCATAGACTGAGACATGAAAACTTGCTCCAAGTAAGCAAATTCATCACTTAGACTAGTACCCATGATTAAAATTTATATTGTGTTACATTTAGAAGGAAATAATTTTTTCTTAAATAATATCTTATGTTTGTTTTTTGGTCGAAACAAATAATTCATTTAAAAGCTTTAATGTAATAAAAGAAAAATAGGAAAATATTATCCTTCTCAAATTGGGGCATGAAATAAACAATCATGTGAGAAACATTTAACGAACAGTATTCTTTTTTATTTTTCGGCTGCACCACGTGGCTCGTGGGGCTTGTGGGATCTTGTTCCCCGACCAGGGATTGAACCCGGGCCCCCTGCAGTGAAAGCACCAAGTCCTAACCACTGGACCACCAGGGAATTCCCAGTGAACAGTATTCTTAATGGATATTGTTAAGAATACATTAACACTTCCACTATTCACTGTTATGTGTATTTGTGTGTGCTTTTTATATTATAAAATTTCAAGCATATAAAGTCACTAAGCATTTTAGCATTACAGAAAGTAGACTACAAAAATCAATGAAGTAAAAATCCTGGCATTCTAAATATGACTTAAAAATATCAGTTCGAACTGATAATACATTTTCTCTTCAAAAATGTTTATATTTCCTAGTTTTGCTCTCTGAAAGGACCTAGAAACAATGACATGTCGAGGAGCAATGAGTATGCCTATTGTCTAGATTGTGGTCTCTAAATTCCCTGGAAAAGTTACTGATTTTAGATATTCAGAAGGAAACGGATTAAATGATCCTAGAACATCTTATTGTACCAGAAAAGTAAAAAAAAAAAAGCTATCAAAGACAAAGTCAAAAGATTCCTGAGCCAATGGACTCAAACACATCAACAAATGTTATTATCAGATACTCATATGGGTAGATGATACTCCAAAAAAAATCTCTTCGGTGACCTTTGGAGGATACTAGAAAACTAACTTAATTTTGAAAACTCATAAATAAAGGGAAATCATCAAGAACTAATTTGATCTTACTGTATGTACTGTACCTCAAAGTAATGAAAAACTTTTGATAAAAAAAAATTTTTTAATAGAACGGCCAGCTATTAGAATATTAATGGAAAAATGGATCCAAGCAATGATCAACAAGCTACAAAGCCAGTGGGGATTTTTATAATTCATAAATCAAGCTGACAATTCTAAACCAACTGATTAATCTTAACAAAAGACAGCCAGACAAAATATACCTCTGATGTGACTCAACAGGAAGTATACACCATCACCTATGGAATGTTCTTCCTAAAACAAACAAGCTAACCTTCAACAACGTCAATCAAATGCAATAAGCAAAAATCTAGAGTGTTGGAAACTCTAAAGGACAAATATCCCACTTTCTTCAGCCAACAAATTGCAAGAAAAAAAATGTAGCAGAAAACATAGATTAAAAAATTGAGAGGCATATCAGTCAAATGTGTTCTGGCTCAAACAAACTCTAAGCAAAACCAAAACCAAGCACAATTATAAGAAAGTTGGGGAATTTTGACCATTGATTTGATAATATTAAGAAATAATTGTGTGTACATTATAATGGTAACGTGAACATTTGAAATAAGTTAGTATATGTTGGTATACTTTATACTTTTTGGAGTCTCAGTTCTGTTTCTTATTGTCTGCCTTTGTTGGTAGGTGGCTTTTCTTTGTTGTTCTGTGCTTTGAAAGATTAGCCTTCAATTTCTCCAGGCTTTCTGTACATCGGTGTAAGTCACCAACATTCAGGGGTTGTTCCTAGTGGGGTAAATGAGTACTGATTCAGCTTCCATCTGTTTTCGGCCCCTGTGGATTTCCCTTACTTTCTTGCAACCTGGCTATTTCAGAGAAAGTCTGTTATTATTTTATTCAATGTGTATAGGTATTTTGCAGTAGAAAAGTTTGCAGATTATCTAATATATAATATTTCTAGAAACAGAAGATAGTTTTGTCTTTTATACAGCTTCCAGATTAATCTTCTTGGAACACAGGCCTGTATACAATTAAGTATTATTAAACCACTACTTGTTAATAAAAAATATCTAAAAATTAATTTAGCTTAGCTTTCAGATTTTTCCACTACGTAAGTCCCCCATGTGTCTATGACTTTATTTTCTACCCATTTTTTGCATTAGGCAAATTTTGTCTGTTTCTCACAAATGTCCACTTCCATTGCTCGGTCTCCTCCACCCACTTGGGATGTCCATTCCTTCATCTCTACCTGCTCCGAGCTTACTGCCTTCAAAGTTATCACCTCTTCCCCAAAACTATCTCCAAATCTCCCAGATGATAATAATGTTTTTCTCTTTAGAACTCTGTCCCCTTTAGGGATTCATTGTGAAGGTTTTTTTGCTTTTTGTTTTTTGGTACTACATTTTTATCTGTATTTCATCTAATTTTATATTTCTTACTGTCTAACCTTCTCAATGTTAGGACCTTTTATTCATCTTGGCATTCCCTAAATTACAGACCACAATGACTTTCATGTAGCAGAACCGGATAATAATTTTTGAAGATCTTAAAAATATGTTACCAAAAAATCCCTATCTATTATTTTAACAGCCTTATCTTTCAACCCAAAAGACACCTGTGAACTGAGATCACTCGTGTTAATATCATGTAGATGAGATTTTAGAACACCTAGATGAATATGACTTTGCTCTTTGCTTCAGGAAACATTTGTCTGGGAAAGAGAAGACCACAAACCAGAAAATATCGTCAGTGTTTGCTTCAGGAAATTCCTACAGATCAATTTATGAGACAATACGCTTCACCTGGGCCTGAAAATCACTTATCAAATGGTTTCCTTATGAACACTTGTTTTCTTGGTCTTGTGGCCATCAATTTTAAATAGTATATCAGAAATTCAGTCCTCTCCCAATCACTTCCCTGCTTTGAAATACCTATTTAAAATGACCTGAGGCCAGAACCGAAAGTCCAGTAACTATCCCACTTCTGAATTCTCTCTTCTGAGACCCTCCTAAGATGGCCATTGGTACTCTTCCTTACTTCTCAATTAGGGCCATCTGGTGATATTTGGGGAGTTTGATATACCCTATAAATGTTTCAATCTACATTATAGATTACTGCAAAATCGAATAACAATATATACAAAATTTCTCAAAATCCAGGATGATGTCATGTTTCAGTTGACATTTGTAGCACTGATTAAGGTGCTTGAAAAATAAAGTTTTTTCTTGAAAACTATGTTCAATATGATAACATCTTGTATAGGACTGCCATTCGCAAAAGAATCTTTCACATAAAATTCAGGCTTTTTGTACTGATGGATAATCGCAATCTTTTTCCGCCCTTGCCTCACTTATTGAAGAACGGTTCATTTGACGGTTGTTTCTAGTTCACAGAGTCACTGTTAATTTCAAATGGTTTTTGTCCATTTCTAGTCTATTTGCACTGGAAATCTAGTTAAAGTGATTCTGTAATTTTAAACATCCTTATGAAATATGGAACAATGATCATTGTATTCAAATGATGAAAGAAAGCAAGAACTTGGTTTATATTAGCTTATGATTCTTGGTGTTCTGAACTATGAAGGGGTTTTTGTGAATTTGTAAAGCACTCTACGAATGTTTTTCTAATTCCAGAATGGAGCACAGTCACTGACACTTAGGAGGAATGCAGTAAGGTTTACTGAGTGAATGACAGCTTTTAGTCTACAATTAGAGGCTTTAAAAATGCCTCTGAATATTTACCATCAGCTTATATTCCCACTGTAGTAAAATCGCTATCACCAAATCCTTCCTCAAGAACAGGTGTCACTAAAAGCCAAGGAAAGACGGCAGCTCCAGCTGTGGGATGTGTGACACTATTTGTGGAGCCAAAGAGTGAAAAGGGGAGGCTGGGCTGGCAGGACTCCCAGAGATGGCGGGGTGCCTTCTAGGCTACATCAGTGGAGCGCCAGGGCTGTCCAGTGACTGATGTCATGGAAGGCAACTCTTTTGAATTTCAGGACGGGGCTGGTGCCTGCCCTGTCAGTGTGGAGTGAGTAGCCAAGCTTGGGCTTGCTCAGGGATTGGCAGGGTTCTGGGGTACCTCAGGGTGAGTGGACCTGCTCACCGCGTTCCTGCCACCTACCCCGCAAGTCCCTGGAGCGTGCGGAGCCCTGAGCCGCTGGTGCTCGGGGATCCCCCTGCTGAGCCCGCAAGAGCCCATCCACACCGATCCCAGTCAGGGGTGAACGAGCAATCAAGAGACAATAGTTAGTCCATGAGGAAACCACTAATCGGAGCAGATTAACTGGGAAAGAAAGAAAGATCTGCTTTTCATGTTAATGACTTCAATTTTGAAAAACAAAAGGAAAGAAATATAAAATGTTGTTTATTGTAAGATTATTTTTCTAAATGGATCATTTTTCTGGGTATCTCTCGCCCTTGTTTCTTAAGCTCTATTGTAAAGAGATAATTACATATGACATTTTGCCACGTGCGAATGGGCGAGGAGATGGCACTCACACACACCCACGTTCGACACCATCCTGTGGCACAATTATGTCTTGTCTTGTCTTAAGGAAGGACATTACTTCATAGAGATGATGGGGAGGAGGGGAAATAACTTCAATTCTGTGGATCAGAAGAATAAACGGATAATGAAAAATTATATTTCTTTGGTGTGAAGAGGAAAATACAGACTGCCAAAACTTTGTCTTAAAATTAGGAGATTAATCCATGGAAAGGCATGGACGGTGGTGTAAGTGTCAGCAGAGGAGTTGGTCCCCTTGGGCGCTCCAGAAAAAAGTCTTCGAGCTCCTGGCTGCTTGCTGTGGAAGCAGGAGGGGAGTCTCTACCGGCAAAAATATTCATCTCCTTTAACACTAGTGCATGCGTGCTGTTGAATCTGGGGATCAGACCCATATGATACAGGTGACAAGCAAATAGGAGGGCACAGCTAACCCTCACCAACAGAGGTGAACAATGAAGAACACTATGAAACCATTTATAAAACCGTTTGAGAGACAGGCTTTATCTTCCTCTAGAACATTTCCTCCTACCGTCCATCTCCAGTGAATGTAATTACAACTCTCTTTGGATTATAATGAATTTGGAGAGACCGTCAGTAGAACATGGTAATCTGCGAACATTTCTATGCTCTGGATGCACAGAATTTTATGTGAGTGAAGTTTAAAGCGGTGAGCATTAATTATCCAAACATTCTAAGCTGTATCTCATAGCTTGAATGGAATTTTAAAGTCAGATTAATTCACTGGTCCTTTTTGTTTTCTTCACTCTAGCACATAGGTGAGAAGGAGAAAAGTGTCCAGCTCCTGAGACAAGCTGTGCTCTGAAGAAGTGGGTTGATGATGGAGGTGGGGGAGGTGAGAGTGGGGTGGGAAGCATAAAAAATACAAGCGTTTCATCCTGATCCTTTGGGACACTGGTTTTGTCATGTCCCACGGCGAGAACCAGAATGTCTGCGCTTTGGACTTCGTAGGTCCTCATAACAAAAATTAACACTTGTAGAATCTATCATGTATTGGACAAAGTTCTTATAATAACTCCCCTGATCCCACGGGGGTAGGTGGGCTATTATACCTCTTTTACAGGTGAGGAAACTGACGCTGAGAGGGTCTAAATGTCTCGTCCAACGTCACGCAGCTACTAAGTGTGGGAATGAGGATTTGGATCCTGGAGTCTGGCTCCAAGGCATGCACTCTTATCCACCACTGTGGGCTGCAATTGTGGCAGTCAGGACCACGTGGCTCAGGACCGTAGGTTCCTGATCTGAGTTCTAGCTGGGTGAACCCTAGCCTTTAAGAGCAGCCGGGGCTTAAATGATGCCAATTGCTGGTCTCGAGTTAGTACACAGAATTTTCATTAAGACTTGAATGAGCTGCTCTACGGACACAGTGTCTGTGTGTTACTGCCTGTGTCCTGTACTCAAATGCAGACCCTCAAAGGCTGGCCTCCATTCCCTCATCTATGGCCCCCAGCGGCCGGCAGGACGCCCAGCCTAGTGTGGGTTCTACGTAAATATTGAAGGTATGAAGGGTACCAGTACCTACTGCTGACGGTTTAACCTCCCCAGGGAAGGGTTTTGTGTTCCAAATGTCTAGAGAAGAGACTAATTTGGGAACTACATTTTAAACAGGCTGGTTTGAAGTTTCTTATTGAAAAGGGTCTCAGTTTCTAGCTCATTTTTGGCAGAGAGGATACAAAGAGGAAGGCATGGAGACAGAAAGCCCTGGTCCCCACTTGACCGACATCCCTGCTAAAAATGCTAATAAGCCAGCACCGTACCTTCAGTCCTTGGTACATTTCCTGAATTGGTTTGCAAGGAGTGGACTGACCCTTGTAAATGAGTTTAACTTGCTTTTTCACATGGATAGAAACTGTCAGTTTTCTGTCATCTAAGCTGCTCTGCGGAGCTCTTCATGTTCTGTGTGTGTCAGGAGACACTTTTTTTTTTTTTTTTTTTTAAATTTCTGATTTCATACAACCTCAGAAAGGACCTTTCCCTTTCCTTAGAAACATGCCACTGTGACAGACGCCGAACCAAGCTCCTTCTTCTTTTTACCTTTAGCTCATTGCCAAGGTCCTTGTCATCTCCTGGCTTCTTTTTAAATGTCTTTAATTTCTTTGAGAAATGGGAAGGCCAAGCCGGCTTCCGCATCAGCAGTTGTCATTGTTTGGAGTGTCACTCAAGAGAGGTTAGCTGGGTTAGGGGACAATAACATTCAAATCTGTTGAAAAACTGCATTAGGAAACCTCTATGAAGGTGAAACGTCATGTGAAGTAGATTACAGCTCTGGGTTAGGGGCTGACACCAGTGGTGGGGGGGAGCTCTGACCCTCTGAGTTCCTCCTTTCTTCTGTCCCAGCCTGTGGCAGTGTGATGGACAGTTTTCTCTCCCTGAGGCTCAGGCCTGACCCTGTGGAAGGTGCCAGAAGCCCAGGGCTGGAGACATTACAGTAAGTCCCTTACATAGGAACCTTCAAGTTGAGAACTTTCAAAGATGCAAACGTGTGTTTGCATGTCCGATTACATAAGTTAGTTCACGTGTCTGGTGTATATTGTCACATGTGTGCATCTTCTGCAAGTGGCTGTGCCTTTATGTACTTCATTGTACAGAACTGTATAGTGTACAGTATCTTTATTTCAAGCCCAGGATGTCCAGAAGCGAGTGTAAAAGCAGTGGTGATGTAGCTGGTACTACTGTACTTTTCAAGGTACTGTACTGTAAGATGAAAAATGTTTTATTTTTTTTTGTGTTTGTTTTTTATGTACATTTGTGTGAAAGTATTATAAACCTATTGCAGTACAGCATTATATAGCCAATTGTGTTCGTTGGATACACAGGCTAACTTTTTGGACTTACGAACAAATTAGACCTACGAATGTGTTCTAGGAACAGAACTCGTTCATATGTAAGGGACTTGCTGTACACTTGTGATGCCCAGAACCAGAGGTCGAAGCTCATAACTTTTTCTTCTGTCCAGTCCTCAGTTTTGCAAAGATACCATGAAGGCACGACATTTACAAGGCTGCCAAGAGCAAAGGCGATCTCCTCAGTCTCTTTTTCTCTGCTTTCTCCCCCTGCTTTAAAAGAAATATTATCTGATTACTAACAAAGAGTTCCTCTCTTTAATGCACCCTCCAAATTGCACATGTAAAGAGATCCTACAATTTCAGGCAAGAGAGAATTGATGTTTTCAGGCATAAGGGCCAATAATTACAGTAATTTTCTATTCCTTGGATCTCTGACTGCCAATATTTTCAGACAGCTTCAAATGTCATTTTACAGCTTCAGATACAGCTTCACTGATGCTTTTTAACATTCCAGTAAGTATTGACAATGTGTCTTTGAATGGATGACAGGGTTACAGTTTTATACAAACGGTAAAAAACAGGAGCCATTTTACACTGGCTTTATGGAAAGATGAATATTCCAGGCTAACAGCCACGCTTACGGTGCAATGTGTTCTGGAGAGATGCTGGTATCTACTGTGGATCAAAAGCAAAGAGCGCTGTCCCCTTGGAAGGACGCCTGTATAAAGGTACCGAAGCAATTATACAGTGCCTGTATTTACCCTCTTTAAAAATTTAGTGGAAAATCAGAGAAGACACCACTGTGAAGGAAAGTTGTAGGAAAAAGCAAAGCAACTCCAAATGCTGTATGCTGCCCTCTACCTCCTCAAGGACTTCTCTGTGACCGCCAGTGGAGACTGAGGGCAGCTGCAGGTTTACAACCTGCAAACCTGCTTGCTGGGTTGACCTTGCCCCGTTCGCCAGCCAGTCGGTCCCCAGATGCTTCCCTGTCAAGCTTCTCCGGTTGGTTGATCTGGTTGGCAGGGTGAAGAAACACTTGCCTCCTCTATTTTCACTAGTCGAGGTGCAACTCTAAACCTATATAAATGGACTGCAAGTATTTCATGATGAGTCGTTGCCTGACCTTGGCAGTGACTTTTCCAGATAATACCTTAAATGACAGTGACAATTCTGATGCTAATGCTAACTGACTTTTTATTTTTTTGGTAAATTATTTCGGGAAACATAATTGCTAACATTCCTCGGTAACAGTCTCAATTTCTTTCTTTTCTTATTTTTCTCAACAACTTGCACTTAAATTTAGGGTCCCTGAATCCAAAGAAACTTAATTTTTCCCTATTCGTGGATGCTTTATTTTCACCCTTGATTTGTGATTTTATGGTGAAATGACTTTTCCCTAGCAAATGCTAACAATTTTTCAGTGTAGAAATTCTTAGTAATCATGTTTTGATTTTTCTCAGTTTTCTCTACCTCCCCACCCTGCCCCTCCCGGCCACGACACAAGATAATCCTCTTTCTGTTGCGGAGGTGCATTTACATGATACCAGAATCTATCTTTATTAAGAGCTCACCTGCTCCTGCTGTTATTCTCCACCCAAGTTCTAATCCTCTGTTTGTGACAACATAATCATTTCCATAGCAACCAATTGTAATGTTGCAAAGCAAGGATTGGACTTCAGGTGGGGAATAAGCAACAAAGGGTTGATGAACTCTGAAGGAAAAAAAACAAAAAGAGTGCCATTTATATGCAAATCTTAAAAGTGGTGAAGGAGAGTGGAGAGACACTGGAGAAAAAGGACTGAATAACTAAATAGCATTGTTTTAAACAGACTTGAAAAGACTGTATTTTTTCTTCTGGGAATTCAGTGGGCCTTTTGCTGCAGCTGCAGGTTGATTTGGTCTTCCTTCCTTCCTTCCTTCACTCATTTTTAGTTTCAGAGGACGAGACTTGCCAGACCAAATATGGCTGTTAAAAGAGGGATGTTTATGACGTTGGTGTCCTTTTGAATGTACCCTATGGGGAGGGATGAAGAGAGGACCTGCTTAGTGAATGTTCCTACTTTTAAAATAAACTTCAAGAGGAATTGTCCAACTTTTATCCTGAATGTAGGGACAGAACATTACAGTGAGCATCTGGGCCTCCCTGTTTCAACTTAAAGTAGCAAGACACAAGTGGGACCATGAGATTTCATGCAGAGATTGTGAAAAAAAACAAAACAAAACACCCAACTATGATGGATTAATAGGTTTCTAGGAATTTCAGAGGTAAAAGAGGGGAAGAAAATATTATTGTGATTCTCTGATCACTGTAAAATCTTTTCACTCGATTCTAGTTACTTTTTCTTTTTTTAATAAGCCAAACTAATTTGCAGTCTTTATTTCCAGGTTTTTCTGAATCAAGAACTCAGACCTTTTATTGATTTCTTATGTTTTGTAAAATGTGAGAGCAGCAAAGCTACTTGCAAATAACTTAACCTAGAAACTGTGTCAAAGAAAGATTGCACTGGACAGAGTTACACAGGCAGGAAGACTTTATTCAAGACTATTGCAACAGTGGAGAGATTTAAAATCTTGGTTGAAACGATGAGACTCAAGGACATTCTCATCGTAGGGCTATTTTGAGTTCTACTGTGAGTGCTACACCTTGGGTCATGATGCCAAGAATATATGCACAGGTAACAATATTATTCCTGGAAGTCTTTCTTACTAACTCAAGAGCAGCTAGTAATCACTTAACTATACACTAAAGTGACTACAAACAGCATAAAAGTATTTCAAACTATCCAGAATTCAACATCTCCTTAGAAGATTCCAAAATTCCCATGGCTACTACCAGTTTCCCCAACAGGAGGCAAAGTGTGACAGAAGGATGTTAAAGTGAGAAGAGGTTTTGGTTGGAACTGAAGACTTTTGCAAAATTTATCATGTGAATCTGAAACTTGGGCTCACCTCAGGGGGCCTTGGAAGGGCCCACTGTAGGTGAGGGGCTCTGAAGCTTACACTTTGTTAGCTGCATGGCAAATCCACTCCTACCTTTGTTTGGACTAATGCAATCCATCAATTCTGATCTTGAATGTTTCAGCATTGCTATTTTCAGAATACATTTCAAACATTTAACACTTCACTTTATTCCTCCAACCCCCTGCCATTTATAGATTCTTGCCTTTGCCCCTCCAGTGTGGTACCTCTCTTAGATATGGATGTATTCACTGGATCAGGGTAACTAAATTCCTGTCCCCAAACTGTAGCTAACTCTGTGAACATGGACAAGTTACCAATAATTCTTTAAGTACAAAAACTTTTCCTTATTAATTGATGCATCAGGTTCTAACATAGTAACTGGCATGTGCTCGGCACTCAGCACATTAAATAAATATGTATTGAGCACCTACTAATATTCTTGGTGATGGGGAATTCAGCACAAAACAAGATAGTGTCCTTGTCCTCATGAAGCTTACATTACAATGGAGAGGCAGAAAATAGCCAGTGTGATTTAGTGTGTATTAAAATAATGAGTACCTTTTGGATAATTATAGCTATAAGCACTATAAAGAAAAACAACAGAGAAAAGTGGTGGAGGGTGAAGAAAGCAGGTAGATCGGAGTTTGGTTTATTGAAAAACTCAACTCTGGGTCTTAGCGACTTGCATAGAAAGTGGGATGTTCAACCTAAATGAATTTGAAGGTCCTTTTTTGCTCTATCATTTTCTTATTCCATGATGTAGCAGAGGAAATAAAGTTTGTTTGTGTTTCTGGGAGATTTTCAGTCATTTTTAATCACTACATTCAACCAAAAGGCTGTTACATAAGCCTTGGAAATATTCTTAATTTTCATGAGTCAGAAGGTAGGTAAGAACAAGGCTAGCAAACACAGATGGGTGATTTTATTCTAATCATCTTATTTCTGTCTCTGTCCACTTCTCTTAAAAAAGCCAATAGCAGAAACAGTGAAGAGGAACATGGAAAATAGGACAAAATGTACTATTTTTGTTGACACCCCCAATAGTGGCAGTTTTCCCAAGGGTAAGAGAAAAGCAAAAGAGCCTGAGACCAGAATTGGTATGCAGAACACACCAAGGCATCCTAAAATCAATTTTTAAAAACCTATAGGAAAATGAACAAAGAATATGAAAGGAAATTCAAATCAATTAATAATAAAGATGCTGAGCCCCATTAATAATCATAGAAATGATAATTGCAAATACAATGAAAGATCTGCTCATAAACATAAAATTTTAAAAATCTAACAATCATAATGGTGGTTGAGGAAGCGTAGAAATTAAACACTGCTGGGGTCTGGGGGAGATCTACACAACTGCTTTCAAGAATTCTCTAGTTTTTGGAGGCTGTAGTTGTGTACAGTGTACGGTAGCAATTTCCCTTCTAGGAATAACTCAGAGAAATCCTTACATGCTGCACGCACGGAGACACGGTCCCCAAAGTTCACCGTGGCATTGTTGGCATTAAAATCCCCGGCAACAGGAGAACGGTCATACTAATTTTGGTGTTTTCCTACCATGAAATACCATACAGCATTTAAGTGACCTTTGTGGCTAAATCTAAAATGTACATCATTGTAAGCAAAAAAACAAAACAAAACAAAAAAAGCCAAAAACATTTAGGTCGCAAAATGATACCTAAAGAATCATACAATTTACGTAAAGTTTTAAAACATGCAAAATAATTGTATATATTTGGATTTATATTACACACACATGAAACATGGAAGCTAAAATACCAAATTCAGGAACCAGACCACAGGAGTGGGAGAGTGGGATCTGGTAAGAGCGCACAGAAGGCTTCACCTCTATCTGATATGTGCTATTTCCTTGAAAGACAGAAGCAAATACGGGACAGTGTTAAGATTTAATGAAGCTGGATTGTAAGCACTTGGGTGCTTATTTCATCTGTCTATATTTTCTGTATGCTTGAAACATTTCACAATGAAAAAGAGAAGGAGAAAAGAACACATTTCTCTTTGTTTATTTGGTACCCACTGCTGCTGGGAGAGCCTTCCAGAGACTTCAGTGCTACATTTGTACTGAGTGTGGTATTAGGTACCCCCAGCTCAGAGTAGGAACCTTCCACTGCTGGGGTGGAGCCACACACCTACCCCAACTTGAAATGTATTGTTATTTGGGATAAAGCAACTGAAAGCATTTTTCTTACTCCTAGAAATCCTTCTGGACCCTGTATGCCAACGCAGCTGAAGGTGAAACACCTTTAGGCTAAAGACTGGATCCAAGGGCAAGGAAGGGATGGGGAATTACTCTTCTAAGAAACCTGGTGGTGAAAAGAAATCAATAGAGTATTAACCTGAGTCGGCAACAAGAACATTTTGTCTTGAGAAAAGACTTGATATTATTTGTAGGCAAGAACAACTTTAATTGCAAGAAAAGCGCCATCTGTCAGAAGCATATCATTAATGGATTAACAAGAAAATTGCCTGGAAAATTTTCTTGCCAATAAAAAGTTAAACTGGAATATTTACAGAGGAATAAATGAGAGCATTTTTTAATCTTTGAAGGAGACTGAGATACTTCCGTAAGAAAAATAACTAATTTGGTCACTGTTCATTCTAATAAATATTGAATTACATAAGCAAATTCCAGTAAAAATAACATAAACCCAAACCTAACGCTGTCATTGAAATTAATTTGGGGCAAGTATCTGCTTGGACAGCTGGCATATAACAGAATAAACATTTACTTCAAAGTGTCACAAACACATTGGGCTTTATTTAGTTAACTCCTTCGTGACCGATTCAGAAATAAAGGTCCCCTGTGGGGACCAGAAACGCGATGACACTATGGGGACTGCTGAGGGCACCCCAGACGGCAGTTAGGGGCGCGAAGGCAGTCGTGGGTGACAAGATGCGCCTTGTCATCTTGATTGAAAAACTCAATCCATATTTTTATTTGAAATTAGTTCCTTAGAAAAAAATAACGGTTTTGCTTTCATTATTTCAGCATTTAACTGAAGAGACGCAGGTATAACTGTAGGTCAATGATAACCAATGAGTGTCCCAGCAGTGGTGTCCACATAACGTACAGAGAGCTAGAAAAGAAAACCATGCAGTATGGCTGCTCGACTTCTTCTCTGACCATGCCCGATCACACCGATCACAGTTTTAGGATCTTCATTGGGCAAGTATTTGTGTAAATGGAACTATCACTTTAGCACAATGTAAACAGCTACTGAAAACCGAAGAGCTCAAAAGGAAACTGCTTCAAACCTTGGGGCATCAGGGAAGAAGGCACACCCAGCACCTGTCTGGAAATGAGCAGGTTGCTTCGCTTAACTCTTTACGGTGATTATAAAAGGACGATTTTTTCCTATTTAAAAGCTGAACAAACCTGTATGGAGGGTCAATGCGTTGCTTAATATCACACAGATGGCAAATGATGGAGCTGAGAGTGGGAGTCAGGTCTAAGCCACGGGCCCTGTTCTTTCTCTTACTGTTTTAATGTTTTGCTTCGTATAATGTTCAGAATGCACCTTTTTTTTTTTTCAACTTTTGGCCATAACTTTTGACTACGACCTTTGGCCATAGTACATATTTGAACTGTCATCACTATATTTTTTTAAATGCTGTTTATTTTTTATAGAGACCACTGGCCATACTCTTAACCAACAATGGGTCTTAACCTACTTAACTACGGAAGCATCTAGAAGGGGTGTCAGCAACGGGCTGGGTACAGAGCAGGCTTCTGGAGGACATGACTTAGTAGAGGCTTGAAGAGGGAGCTTGAGTTAGCTAGGTGAAAAAAAAAAAGTGAAAAGATTTTCTAGGCACAAGAAGCAGTGTGAGTAAAGATAAGGGCCCCGAGACAACATGCAGCATGGTGGGAATGAAAGACAATTCTTGATGACTAAAGCATGAAGCAGGGAGTGAAGTAATTCCAGTTTTCTTGTTTCTTTGGTCTTAATGACCATGGAGAAAAAAAGAAAAAAGACACTTGAAATGCTTCCATGGATAATTGGGAGTAGAAAATAATAGAATGGAATAGAATAGAATAGATAATAATAACAACCTCACCCTTTCCCCCTCTCTAAGGAGTGTGCTGACATTGCCCACCAGGAATTTCCTCTTCCTCTGGCTTCATTATGTACAGCATGTAACAAGGGCATCGAAAACTGTTAGAAGAAGAAATAGGCGGATCCAGGAAGATCAGAAAAGGAGCGAAGTGGAGAGCGGCCTGTGCAAGGGAGGATTTTGGAAAGTTTGAGAAGTGGAATTTAGGAGTGAGAAGAATTCTGGGGAATAACAACCATCCATGTGGGAGGGACAGTAACAGGGCTGGGGTTGTTACTGAGGCTGTACTGTATATTATTCAGGTCTCCCCGGCCCACCCACTCGGCATTTTTCCCGTAAGGTTACAGAAGAATCGTTGCGTTTTCTCCTAGGCTGCTTTTACGAGGAATAGAACTCCTTCACATATTTCCACGTATATATTGTCTTTACATATATTTTAAATTATTAGGAGTGGTTGTTTACAAATATATTTTCTACTTTTCCCCCAAGAGATACCAGTATTCTTTTTGTTTTTATTTTTAAAATTTTGATTGACGTACAGTCGATTTACAGTGTTGTGTTAGTTTTGGGTGTACAGCACAGTGACTCAGATATACATATGTGTGTTCTTTTTCAGATTCTTTCTCACTATAGGTTATTATAAGTTGTTGATCAGAGTTCCCTGTGCTATCAGTAGGTCCTTATTGTGTATTTTATATATAGCGACGTGTATCTGCTAATCCCCAACTCCTGGTTTATGCTTCCCACTCCCCTTCTGCTTTGCTAATCATAGGATTGTTTTCTATGTCTGTGAGTCCATTTCTGTTTGGGAAATAAGTCAATACCAGTATTCTTTATTACTATGTCCATTAGGGAGTCAAGTTCTTCATCAGAAATGGTTTTTAAAAAGTTTCCAATAATTTCAGCAAATGTTTTTGATTTCTCTTCAAAGTTGATTAAAAGAAATGTATTTAAGTAGTCAAAATACTGTGTACATTAAAACCTAAAAGAGAAGGAAAGACATTCCCCTTTCCATAGATATAAATACCAATCCACATATTTGAGCTCAATTCTGCTTCAATGAACTGAAAATTGCATATACTATGTTGAATGGCATTTAGAGCTTTGAATCACTTTCTTGACATCAATACATCTTCAAAGAAACTAGCCTGGGAAAAAAATCAGACATGTGAAATTCACTGAATTTCAATCAGCAATTCATTACACAAATTTCAAACGTGGAAGCAATTACCTCTAAGTTTTCTCGGAATTGAGTTTTATCAGACAAGTACAAATGATTATAGACAGTCTTAAGCCATCTTATGGCCTTTAAAGAAACCCATCTCCTGTCAAAAATATTCACATTCAGTTATGACTGTTACTCCACCTGTGGACTTTTCTAAAGGAAGTGTTCCTCCCTGTTCACAGCACAATCCTTTCACTACCTGTCAATTTTGCTTCTTTGTATTTTAAAAAGAAAGTGTTATTCATCAGCTACACGTTTAAGTCCATTTCAGTGACATTCCTGAGAGATCCAATAACTACCTTAATTCAGTGCGTGCACACCTATTTTGATAGATTTTGAGAAGAATCACTATAAAGGATGAAGAATCTGAGCTGGAAACGTATAACGTTACCTTCAAGTGGAAACCTACACATTTTTGACTGTACATAAAAATGTGTTCCTAAATTTTGAGAGCAGCTGCACAGTTTTGAAATTACTTCTGGATAAAAATATGTAGAAGTGGATAAGTTCACTCGTACTGTTTTTAGATTCCACATATAAGTGATATCTTATGATATTTGTCTTTCTGTTGGAAGCCAACCTGGAGCCTCTGTGCCATGACAAGGTCATGGAACAACACCAAGACAGCTCTGCAGGGCAGTGCTGCACCCAGGAAGCTGACTCCATCTCTTCTGAGCTGTTCTGTAATTTTGTGCTTCTGCCTTGAAAAAGTACATGGGGGATCCGCCCCCCGTCCCAAGCTTAACCGTGTCAAACATCCCCTTCCCCCTCCCAAACCAAAACCTACAAATTGGGACTTTTTAACAACAGCCCCTGGCTGGTGGGAGAAAAAACAAACAACCTGGAAATGTAGGGTTGTTTCTATGGAAAACACCAATAATAAAAAAACAATGGCCCTACACGGGAGTAATAAATGATTATGGGTATTGTTGGTTCTGGTATAAGGATAAATTAATCACACAGAGTCAACTGCCGACATTGGAATTGTTGACTCGTCCATTCAGACAAGGCTTCTTGCCCAGAAGAACACACTGATAGATTGAATTGTGAAAAATATTGTAGATGATTTAGGGGTACATTGTTAAGACTTGTCCATGTGGACCTCTGGGACACATAGGAAAGTTCAGGAAACTTCCTCCTCCATAGTTTCTTTTAATGGCTTGTTACATATTAGCTTGGCTTTGTTATTAGTACGGATTGAACCTACTCTAAGAAAAAACAATGATGTTTTGAGAACCTTTAGAATTACTTTAAAAGTACATCTAGAAACATTAGGTACAATCTATTGTGAATATCTTCTGAGGTTTTAGTTAAACACCTGATGACATAATCACTTAGGGTATATAAATCTGACTGTGAGAAAATAAAGTAGAGAGAGATCATGCTTGTACATACACAGTGTTATTGATTTATTTAACTTCCCCTCGCCGAGGCTGTCCATCCCTGGGGTAATCCTGGACCTGCAGGAGCTGGACTCCCGCATCTTTCTCTGTCTTACTTCAGTATGACGATATCTAGGTCCATCCATGTTGCTGCAAATGGCACTATTTCATTCTTTTTTATGGCTGAGCAATATTCCATTGTATATATGTACCACATGTTCTCTATCCATTCCTCTGTCGATGGACATTTAGGTTGCTTCCATGTCCTGGTTGTTGTAAATAGTGCTGCTCAGCACTCTGTAATGGTCTATATGGGAAAAGAATCTAAAAAAGAGTGGATATATGTATATGTATAACTGATTCACTTTGCCGTACACCTGAAACTAACACAACATTGTAAATCAACTATACGTCTAAAAATTTTTTTTAAATACCATACAAAATATGTGGAAGTGGAAAAAAAAGGCAGAAAGGATGGGTGGCATGTACTTTAAATGTTACATGGAGGTGAAGGATGCCCAATAATCGTCTAGACAGTTTAATCAGCTGTTTAGTCTTGACAAAAGGCCCCAGGTGTAGTGTAGCTAAATGTTAAAGTGGAAATACAAATAATTTGTCTCTGATGGAACAGATCAGCACAAAAGTTTATGGCCCTGTGGGACATGTACCAGTTTTGTATCTAATCCAGGAATCTTACCATCCCATAAATTATCCTAGCTTCTGAAATGCTCTCTGAATCAGTCGTAACATTTCACTGGCTTTCTATTAATTAATGAGTTAAGCAGAATCTTTTACATGTGGTCATATTATATTTGTGCAAGAGACAGGATTTTATCTTTTGGAAAATTATACTTTCATTCTCTCTGGAACAATCAGAATCAATGATAAAGATAAGATAAAGATAATGACCCAAATAAGATTTTCTATAAAAAAGGAGGTTTAAGATTGGAGGGAAATTAAGGGGAATAAAAGGCCCACTCCATAAGCAGGTGAGATATTAATATGGAAACAAGAGAATTTGGTCTCATTGGAACTCTGCCACAAATGGAATTTTTGTTTCCATCATTTTAATTATTCTAGAATGTCCCATTTCTTTAAAAGGGAGATATCTAATACATGTAGTTCTACATTTCAAGAAAATGGAGAAAATAAAATCATTCTGGTCATAATACAGCCATATGCATGAAAGGATTAAACACTAAAAAAATGGAATTTAATGTGATAAGTAAAATGCTAAAACATAAAGATAGTATGTTTCAAAGCTAGTAATAATTTGTTGTGTGCTGTCTCTAAATGCCAAAAGATGTAAAAACAAAACGATGAAACTGACAAGGGCTTAATTTACAAAATATGCAAACAGTTCATAAAACTCAAAAACTCCAACAACAAAAAACCCAATTAAAAAATGGGCAGGGCCTTCCCTGGTGGTGCAGTGGTTGAGAATCTGCCTGCTGATGCAGGGGACACAGGTTCGAGCCCTGGTCTGGGAAGATCCCACATGCCACAGAGCAAGTGGGCCTGTGAGTCACAACTACTGAGTCTGTGCGTCTGGAGCCTGTGCTCTGCAACAAGAGAGGCCACGATAGTGAGAGGCCCGCGCACCGTGATGAAGAGTGGCCCCCGCTTGCAGCAACTGGAGAAAGCCCTCACACAGAAATGAAGACCCAACGCAGCCAAAAATAAATAAATAAATAATAATTTTTTAAAAAATGGGCAGAAGACCTAAACAGACATTTCTCCAAAGAAGACATACAGATGGCAACAGGCACATGAAAAGATGTTCAACATCGCTCATTGTTAGAGAAACACAAATCAAAGCTACCATGAGGTACCACCTCACACCAGTCAGAATGGACATCATTAAAAAGTCTACAAATAACAAATGCTGGAGAGGGTGTGGAGAAAAGGGAACCCTCTCACACTGTTGATGGGAATGTCAGTTGGTGCAGCCACTATGGAATATAGTATGGAGGTTCCTTAAAAAACTAAAAATAGAGTTACCATATGATCCAGAAATCCCACTCCTGGGCATATATTGGGAAAAGATGAAAACTCTAATTTGAAAAGATACTTGCATCCCAATGTTCATAGTAGCACTATTTGCAATAGCTGAGACATGGAAACAACCTAAATGTCCATCAACAGATGAATGGATAATGACAATGTGGTATATATACACAATGGAATACTACTCAGCCATAAAAAAGAAGGAAATAATGCCATTTGCTGCAACATGGATGGACCTAGAGATTATCATACTAAATGAAGTAAGGCAGAAGGACAAAGACAAATACCGTATGATATCACTTATATGTGGAATCTAAAATATGACAAAAATGAACTTATTTATGAAAGAGCAACAGACTCACAGACACAGACCTGTTCATGGAGTGGGCCTTTTATTCCCCTTAATTTCCACCCAATCTTAAGAAGAGACTTGTGGTTGCCAAGGGGAAGAGGCAGTGGGGAAAGCGTGGATTGTGAGTTTGGGATTAGCAGATGTAACATATTATCTATAGAATGGATAAACAACAAGGGATTACTGTATAGCACAGGGAACTATATTCAATATCCTGTGATAAACCATAATGGAAAAGAATATATATATATACATATATATGTATAACTGAATCACTTTGCTATAGAACAGAAACTAACACAACATTGTAAATCAACTATACTTCAATAAAAAAACACATTTAAAAAAGATATAGCAGGATTAAAGATGTAGACATAGAGAATGGTCTTGAGGACATGGGGTGGGAGGGGGAAGCTGGCTCAAGAGGGAGGGGATATGGGGATATATGTGCGCATATGGCTGATTCACTCTGTTGTACAACAGATACTAACACAGTATTGTGAAGCAATTATACTCCAATAAAGATATATAAAACAAAAACAAAAAACCTAAGAATGAATCCAGAAAAAATAAAGATGTAAAAACAAAACACAGAACGTACAACGAAAATAACTCATGATGATGACCTTTAATTTTTAAAGAATTTTATTTAACTTTCAAACACAAGAAAAATTCTCCCATAAAATAATTTGGCTTTTAATAAAAGTTTGATAGTTCAGACAGAAGTCTAAGAAAGAAACTTTTCTATCTGACAGAAAACTACTTTTATCCCCTATTCATTTCTGGCAAGAAGCCAATACCTCATTATTTATGGTCATTATGTGATAGCATTTTATTGCATAGTATAAGAATATGAGCCTAGAATCCCTGGTGAACATGTAGAGTGTTTCACATCCAGAACCACAGTCCATGGGGTGTATTGTGGATGTCAGGGGTAAAGTATATGAGGCCAACTCAGCTATGTGTAAGCACTGTGTCTCAGTAGAGAATGTGTCTCTCTGTAAAATATGGGGAATTTGAAGAACATTAAGTTTACATTTTAAAAAACGCTAAGGGAGACCTAGAGTCTGTCATACAGAGTGAAGTAAGTCAGAAAGAGAAAAACAAATACCGTATGCTAACACATATATATGGAATCTAAAGGAAAAAAATGGTTCTGAAGAACCTAGGGGCAAGACAGGAATAAAAACGCAGATGTAGAGAATGGACTTGAGGACACAGGGAAGGGGAAGGGTAAGCTGAGACGACGTGAGAGAGTGGCATGTACATATACACACTACCAAATGTAAAACAGATAGCTAGTGGGAAGCAGCCGAATAGCACAGGGAGATCAGCTCGGTGCTTTGTGACCACCTAGAGGGGTGGGGTAGGGAGGGTGGGAGGGAGAGAGAAGCAAAAGGGAGGAGATATGGGGATATATGTATATGTATAATTGATTCACTCTGTTATAAAGCAGAAACTAACACACCATTGTAAAGCAATTATACTCCAATAAAGATGTAAAAAAAAAAACGCTAAGGGAAATAATATAATAAGAGCATAAATAAACAAATAACATTTAAAAAGCAGAGTGGTCATTCATATATTCTTAGATTTACTAATACCTTCATGAATTTTTTCAAGAAGGCTATGCTTCAAGAAAGATGTTCATTCTATCTTTGAGTGTCTGAAATTGCCTCTCTGTTTTCTTCATACAAGGAAAATCATCTGGCTGAGTATGGGATTCTTTACTTCTAAATTGAACATGTGGAATGATAGCCTGCTGGCATTAAATGTTATGAAAGAGAAGTATTAAACTACAAGTATTTTCAAAACAGGTAGACTTTTCCTGTGGCAGCACTATTGACCTAGATGCAAGAGACTTAGAATAATTGCCTTGACTTAAAAAAAAAAGGTTGTCTTTTGTTGAATGAAACAATTGAGCTAAATGATCACTAAGGGACGTTCCAATTATCAAATTTTATATCTTATGACCATGTTTGATTCTTTGAAATTATGAAAGAATGTCAAACTGTAGCATCAGAAATTCCTATTGATGCTTAAATAGGGGTGAATCTGTTTCAGTGTATGAGGATTTTGAAAAATTCTTATCAATACACAGGAAACTTTAGTTTTCAGTAAGATATAGATAAGACTAAAACAGATAAAGCAAAAAAAACCCCAAATACACTTCTGTTTCCTCAACTCTGTACATACTGGATCAGCACTTATCATCAGACTGGCAAGATAAACCCAGATTCCGCCACCTAACAGTAAGACTATTTAACTTCTCTGAATCTCTGTCTCTTCCTCTATGATGTAGAGATAACAAAACTTGCTTCTAATTAATGTATATTTGAGAGAATATAAAGAAGCATCTAGTAGATATCAGGAATGTAAGTGGTACTTAATAAATTACATTTACAAATTCTGTAAAGAGGTTAAGGCAGGAATTATCAGCATCTAATAGATAAGAAAGTGGAGACCATGAGTGGTTTTGAGATTTTTTCAAAAGAAATATTAAGATGATATAAAACCCCAACAATAATTGGAACACAGGCTTCTTATCTCTCAGGTCTTTGATGCCTTATTTTTTCATGATGTGTGGGAGGTTATTGTTGGATATACACTCGTATTTTTAACCTTTATTTGTTCAAATGTGTCAGGATGTCAGGAGATGGATTTTGACTATCAAAGTGAAGTGAAAGTTCAATACTTTCATTATTATAATTGCACTTTATTCTGGATAGTGCAAAACATACTTGTAAAAATAGAATAATTACATATTTGTTTGAACTCATAAAGAGCAAGGTCAAAGCAGACTGTTGAGGATTTTCAATCAAATATTAAAAATATAGCAAAACCTATGACAAAAAGGAGAACTATTTAAAGCAACAAATAATGCACAGTTTTTTCATGAGTATTATTTCTAGGTAGAAAACTAAAGTGGATGGCATAGATTTTAGACACAATAAAAAGTAAGTATAAATGGAAATACTTTAAAACTTAAAGATTTCAAAAACAAAAAAGGAGCTTAGGTTCCAACTAAAAAGTAAATAATACATATAACAAAAAGAAAGTGAAAACTGCACAAAAGTGGCTCAAGGCACTTTGTCTAATAGTAAAAGACTTTATTTTTAAATATATAAAAGTATACATTGTTTTTTTTCGCTTTTGGTTCTGGGATTTTTTATGTATACTTTGTTACTAGTTGCAGAGTCTCTCCAAATATCATCATCATCATCATCTTCATCATCATCAAATCGCTTGATGAAAATCAAGTACATACTGCAAACTTTTACAAGTATGCACCCCCAATATATTTCGCTGGGGTTAGATATTAATTTATATCTACTGCATGTCAACACACGGAATAACAATAAGCTGGCTGAAGTGAAAAAACAGATCTGTCTCCAAGAGCACAAATAAAACATGAACAGTAGCAGGTCTCAGAGCTATTGAAAGGGCTTCGTGAGCTTTGAAAACCATTCCATGTGGATCATGGTGTTTTGTCTCCCAAACGCCCTAAAATTATTTTTTAACTGCTGACAGTTTCAAAAATGTTTTAGCAAGAAAACATATTTTAAAATCTATGTGATTTTGTAGAGCAGCAACAGAAAGATTTTTCTTAAAAGTGCCCATAAACAGTTGGAACTCATTGCCAATTAAAGGCAGAAAAAGTGTCAGCACTTTGTCGAGGAGTCAAGGGTTTCCCGATATTGCTGATTTAGGGGTAGCTCCTGCAAGTGATTAATCTGAGCTAGGAGACGGAGGTCCAAATTTGTGATGTCCATGTGCTGCCCGTTTAACCTTCAACAGGTCTGTTAAGTACTTGGATTTCAAGGGGACTGTCTTGCTTACCAGAAGGGCAACACAGGCTTTGCTCTGTGTCTACCTTTTGCTTCAATTTTCCTAGGCTGAAGGACTAGAAATTTCCTAATTTAGAAGACGTGGAACATTTGCTGGGCATTTCCCCCTTTTGTCCTTGAGTTACTTTCAGTATCTGGGAGCAACTGAATCTGTCATATTTTATATGTGGAAGGTAGACATCTAGGCTAATTTTTTGGTTCCCAGAGAATTCCTAAGGACCTAGATCCTGGAACAGAAAAAAATCACATGGAAGCCTATTTTGCAACACAGTGGGAATTCTTACTTGCAACATGGGCTTATGATATGCCAGTCGGAAGTCTGCAAACAGGGAAGAAGCAGAAATAAACCTTACAGATGAATTGTACCAAGAAAACTCTAAAGCTGTCATTAGCTACTTATTCCATAAAGCAAGTCTAATGGTCTAAGTTAGAGGGAAACCAACGCTTCTTCAACCTTATAAATGTGAAAGTTCTGACTTATAAATGATCGGGTTTGAAAATAAAATACAAGATTTTTGTTTTTCCAGATATGTTATTACACCAGTGTAAATCACTGGTAAATGTTTTAGTGAAACTGTGTAAATGGGAAATTTTTTAAACTTTTGAAGATAACAAAGATAACTAAATTCCTTAAATAATGAGACAATAGACTCTCTGAGATAGAAAAGAATTTGTAAACTGAAGCATTATGAAGTAAAATTTGAGAAGTTTTAAAGCTTGTCTAGATTATGATACTCATCTTATTTCAGAATTTCTTTCATACTCTCAGCTCTGCCACTGCTGAAGGAAATTCCAGACTTTTGCCTAATAACCATCTTCCTTAGCAAGGTATTTTGGCCGAAATTTTATATGACCCAGTATGATTGTTCCTTGGATCTTCATTTAAGTGCCTTGCAGAAGAGATATCTGGCATGTTCTGTGGAAGAAATCTTTATAAATCCGAAGACTATAATGAAAATGTCATGCTTAAATGTATTCCTTACACATAAATGCACATATTTTCCCATTACCCAGGAAGCTCTTTTTAAAAAAGATTTATTTAGTTTTTTATTTATTGGCTGTGTCTGGTCTTAGTTGTGGCATGCGGGATCTTTTGTTGTCGTGTGTGGGCTCCTCGTTGCAGTGTGGGGGCTTCTCTCTAGTTGTGGTACGCGAGCTCAGTAGTTGCGGCGCACAGGCTTAGTTGCCCCACAGCATGTGGGAGAATCTTAGTTCCCCGACCAGGGATCAAACCAGCGTCCCCTGAATTGCAAGACGGATTCTCAACCACTGGATCATCAGGGAAGTCCCACTCAGGTAGTTTTTAAAGAAGGAAATAGTGCAGAAAAAAAAAAAATGATGACTTTGTAAATCAGATTGATTTTTTTTTTTTTTTGGTTATCATTTGTTTTATTTTATTTTATTTTCTTAACATCTTTATTGGAGTATAATTGCTTTACAGTAGTGTGTTAGTTTCTGCTTTATAACAAAGTGAATCAGCTATACGTATATATATAATATATATATATCCCCATATCCCCTCCCTCTTGCATCTCCCTCCCATCCTCCCTATCCCACCCCTCTAGGTGGTCACAAAGCACCGAGCTGATCTCCCTGTGCTGTGCATTCAGCTGTTATAGATGGAGCCAGGGGTGAGAGAAAAATAATATTTTTGCAGGTTGACTCATATCAAAATGCAGCTATTACTTATCTTGGAAAAATTATAGAAAATTGAAGCCACACGTTTCCTGGGAAATATAGAGCAGCTGAGTAATAATGACATGCAAGTATGTTAACGCTAAGGGGAGCTAGCTGAGCCGCCACATAGTCTATTGGTTAAGAATTGAACTCTGATACCAGACTGCTTTGGTTCAAATCCTGGCTCTGCTATTTACTGATTGTGGAAACTTTGGCAAAAGAATACAAATTGTAAGCCTCGCTTTCCCTAGGTGTATAAAGGAGAGGATAATAATGTTTACCTTATAAATGAGATAATGCATGTAATTGCTTTAACAGAGCGGCACATCGTAAAATCTCAACAGACGCTAACATGGCAAAGAACATTCTAAGTGCTTTACCTCAGGTAAAGAAGAAATCCAGGTAGCTGTTACGATCATTTCTCCTATATCATCAGTGAGGAACCTGGACCACAGAGAGAGGTTAAGAACCTGTCCAAGGTCACAAAAATAGCACTTGGATAGGCTGAGATTCTCACTCAGAGTTCTCTAGATGGTTTTAAGCAAAATGCTGTACACAAATCTACAGACTCACATGCCTGCAAGGACCAGTCAGGTAAGACAAATACACACAAAAGTGAGGTAAAAGTCAGTAGAGAGTGGTGTCTGTAATTCACTTTTTACATTTGCTGACATTGTGCTGGTCCAATAAAACAATTACTTTATGCCAAACTGCATCTGCAGCCCATTTGCAGCCCCTGCAAGTTGATATCTGAAGAGGAATTTGCCCAGCGGCCCGCACACTCACTAATGGGGTGGTGGGTTCCTGTTTGTGTCTGTGTGTACCCTGCAGCCTGCTTCTGTGCCATCTCCCCAACTTATAAGTCCTCCATCTAATGGCTTCCAAGGACCTGTCTTGCCCATATGTTTGGAAAATAGTCTGATAAAGAAATCTTAACGCTGAGTGAGCGATATGTCGTGCTCGCCGAGCACAACTGTCTCCCCTTTCCCTGTTGGATGGAGTCCTTCTTTATTATCCTCGATGTACTGAATAACCCAGGCAGGGCATATTCTAGTCTTCGAAAGTGGAATGGGTGAGAGTTTGAAAAATAAATGAACAAGTAGTAGAATTACTCAATTTTCTTTTGACCAAGGGTTTGTTCCCAGTATTTCAAAAAACATGTCAACTTCTAGTAGGATTTTGGAAAACAAAAACAAACGAACAAACAACTAACAGCAGACTGGGAATCAAAGTTCTAGATTCCAGACTTTGTTCTTCTCTTCAAGTCACTTTGTGAAATAGGACACATTTCTTAACATTTTTGGCCTATTTCTTTAGCTGTAGTTACAATGGTGTGGATGGGAGTGTCTCCAAATTTTCTTCAATTCTAAAATTCCCATGTGTCTAATGATTTTACCTTAGTCCTTCTTCCTTCATTAAAATTTATTCCATGATCCCAAGTAGCCTTTTGGGTACCTTTGTATAAATAAAGTTGTGGCAGTTAAACATTTAGAGGAAATAATTTGCATGGTGACATTTTATCAAGCGCTACTGGATCTTGGACTACATCTGTCCTGAGTGTGTTATATTTATTGTATTTGTGCTGATTTATTTAGAATATTCTACTTAAGTAGTATAATGTGTACATATACTGAAAAATTAACCAAAACTGTATTAACAATGTTGTCTGGCTATTTACCCTGTGATTGACAGAATTAGTGATGTTTAAAGACAGGTGATGTGATCTGTTAGGAGTTAAACAACAGACCTGTTGTCCTTGAGTGAATATTGTATAAGTATCTGCAAACTCAACAGTCCTTACTCTGTTCCATTTGTTCAGCCCTTGAGGTCGTGAACTTACTGGTGGTGTATAACTCGCCTGCTGGGAAGACCCAGATGTCCCATTCAACTACAAATCTTGCTCATCTTACTTAAGAACAAGGCAGTGCCCACTTTTGAACCAGCCTTCTCACAAGGTGCCATTTGATGTGTCAGAGAGCAACAAAGACAGCTTTTCTGAACTGCGAACATGTTGCAGGTCTGGGTCTACTTACTAGTTAATAAGAGCCTTTATACTTGTGTTATTACCCGTATACAGCGTGGATATTTTTCATGAGATTTGCTTTCATTGCCAAACATGATCTGGTAGCAGTGACGTGAGCATGGGTGTATTGCTATGAATTAGCTTCGTCTGTGAAGGCTACTGATATTTACCAAAGGTTCTGAGAATCAAATTGGGTTAGGTCAGTTTAAGACAGTGACAAAGTCAAGTAAGTTATCTGGAGAATTTAGAGTTTCATGTGATCACTTGAGATTAGAAGCAAGGGAAATAGAGGCTAGATATTTCCTTGGTTGGATAAATAAACTGTTATCAGTGGTATCAGCAATTTTAAAAAGACAAAGGAAAAGAGTTAAGAAATGTGCATGAAAAGGCTTCTCTTCCTGATCTCTATCAGAGTAGCGGGTGAGACTGAATTAAGTTGTTAGAACAGATTTGACTAGGCTGAAATAGAAAGATTTGAGGTTTGTGACCTTTTATGCTATTCTTGATTGATGTAGATGGTACTGCGTTTGTAAGGTTAAGTTCTCAATCTGTTCATTCATTTAAAAATACCCGTTTACAGAAACTTTTCTAGGGTTTAGGGATACAGCAGAGGATGAAACAGGCAAAAAGTCTTGCCCTCATGAGCTTTACATTCTAATGCAGCAGTGAAGGCAGAAAATAGATACATGGTGTATTAAATGTTTGATAAGTGCTACGGAGGAAATTAAAGCAAAGATGGTAGTGAAACCATGCACCTCAGATTGGGACTTGAACCCACGTGGCCGGGGCTCGAACCTGGCCAAAACCCACGGCCTTCCAACTGAGATCACACACCTGGTTTCAGGACTTAACGAAGCTCAGGTTCTTGATGTCTCATCACAGAAAGAATTCGGTGAGAGACAAAGTGACAGGTAAGAAGTGGATTTATTTAGAGAGAAACATACCCCACAGACAAAAGTGTGGGCCATCTCAGAAGGTGAGAAAGGCACCAGCGTATGGGGTTGTCAGTTTTTATAGGAGTGGGTGATTTCATAGGCTAACTCCAGCTATTTCAGGAAGGGGCGGGGATTTCCAGGAATTGGGCCACCACCCACTTTTTGATCCTTAAGGTCAGCCTTGGAACTGTCATGGTGCCTGTGGGCGTGTCATTTAGCTTGCTGATGTGTTACAGTGAGGGTCTACTGAGGCTCAAGGTTTAGTGGAAGTCCACCATCTTGGACCCATTCGGTTCTAATCAGTTTACGTCATGTCCTTGGGCTACGTCATTCTTTCAAAGGCTGTGCCCTTTCCTCCTTCCCCCCTGTTTCAGTAGGAAGCGTTAGAAAGGAGTAGACCCATGAAGTTTTAAATAGAACAGTCAGGGAAGACCAGGTGGCTACAATGACCTTGAGCAAAGATCTCCAAGGAGGCGAGAGAGCAAGCCTTGTGAATGCAAGAGACTCAGAGGAAATGAATGGTCAACCTGAAGTGAAGTCACTGAGGAGGAATGTTCAGTGACAAGAATTGCAGCGTAGGTGGGGATCAGAGAACCAGAGAACGAGGGGAAGGGTAGTAGGAGATTAAGTTGGACTGGGGGACCGAATTGGGGACTTGCAGACTCTTAACGACTTTGGGTTTTATTTGCATGGAAATGGAACCCAGTAGAGTACTTTGAACAGAAGAGTGAGATACCTCAACTTCAGCTCATATTGAACAAGATCCTTCTGGCTGTTGGATTGAGAATAGATGGAAGGCAGAGGGCAGAAGCAGAAAGATCAGTTTAGGTGGTTCTAATAATTCACAGGGGAAATAATGGCAGCTCAGCCCAAGGGAGAAGCAATGTAGGGTGTGATGAGTAGCTGGACTCTGGATATATTGAGAAGGCAGAGTTGTCAGGATTGATTGACAGATGTGTGAGAAAGAAAGAAGATTTTCTGAGCATCTGGAAGGTTGGACTCACAGTCAACACAAATAGGAACCTTAAAAGAAGCAAATTTAGGGGGAAGATCAAGAGCTTGGTGTCAACATACTAAGTTTAATGTGACTATTAGACATATAATTGGATGTTCCAAGTAGACAATTGAGTCTACATGTCTGGAAATCAGGAGAGAGGTCTGGGCTGAAAAGACATATTTTGATTATCAGCACTTAGATGACATTTAAGAACTCGTAAAACTACATGGGATCACCTTAGTTGTGAATGTAAACAGGAAAAGGAAGAGACTCCAAAACTGAGCCTTGGAGCACTCCCAAAGGAAGGGATCAGGAGAAATAAGGAGGAAAACCAGGAAAGTGTGGAGTGAGGGGTATGTTTCCAGGAAGGAGGAGTTATAAATTCCACAATGGTAACACACATCATTTCTTTCTTCTTTTACCTTTTAAAGTTAGGATGCTGAATTAAAAGCATCCTTTGGGGCCTGAGGTTATTACATGGAAGTTTTTGAATATTTGTAACACAAGATTCCTTGGTATACAAACTGGATGGGGGAGAGGAGCTCTAGATTTATAAAAATGTATTGCATTTGTGGGAGCCATGAAACATGACTGCCTGAACAACTAAAATATCTGTCTTTTAAGATCCGTTTAGTTTTTTCTGTCTCTTTATGGAGGGCAGGTTTCTGTAATATTTCTGTGAGGTGAGCTGTATGCTTCACTACGCTCTCAGTCAGAGAGCTCTGGAAATTACAGTTTTCTGAGCACCTGGGATGTGGAGTTGACAGGCTGACAACTATTGAGAGGTGACAACAAGCCCTGCAATATTAAATGTTTCTTCACACGCACTTCCTAAGGGCTGAACATATGTTTCTCTATTGACGAAAATGCATTTGTTTCAACCTTAGATGTAGCCATTTCCCAAATATTCATCAGTAAGGATTGTAAAGAAAGAATTTCAACATTTTGCTAAAAAATGGGATATAAACAAGGAAAGTACGTGAGAGAATATTTTATTTTTTGCTAATTTATTATGAAAATGTCCAGTTATACAAAAAAGTTGAAAGAATTTTACAGTGGAAACTTTTATGTCCACCTCCTGGATTTTACTGATAAATTTTTACTATAATTATCTTATCATATATCTATACATTCTTCTATCCATTCATCAATCCATCTTTTGTGTTTTTTTTTGATGCCTTTCAGAGTAAGTGGCCAATGTTAGTTTCCTCCTAAATACTTCAGCACGTATATCACTAAGTACAGTTGGGTGTTTGTTTTTGTATGTATGCTTGTGGATAAAATCATCTTAGAACACGAACATGCATTGTTTAAGAAGAGCAGATGAATAGGTGGGCTGATAGTTACACACCACCTAATGAGTCCCAGATATCTGACCTGTGTCATTTTTCTTAAACGTCTTGCTCCGAGAGGTATGATCTCCATTTTACAAATGAGCTATGTGCTCTCTAGTATGCTTTGCTTCTACCAGAGAAGTTTCCCAGAGCTTCCTTCTACCCTGTAGGCAGTGGGGGCACTCAGGGCTCCCTAAGGTAAGCTTCCATACCTAGCTAGCCTTTCCTTTGCCTTCTTCTTCTTGCTTTTCCAGTTACTTGATTTTCTTGAGCCTTGTTCAAGACTAGGTGACAGCTAGCCAATCTGTTAAATTATCATGACAATGTCCTATGAATGCTAGTGTCCTAATATATGCTTCCTGTGATAGCTAATACATTTACTCTGTAGCAAGTCCTCTGGAGACACAGGATCTTTATCTGAAGGAGAAACTCAATGGTAAGAATTTTAGATGCTCCTTTAGATAGGCTGAAAATATATTTCAAGAGGTAGGCATTTGCACATTTCTAATATTCATGTTTACTGAACTTATAACAGTTGCTCATAGTTTCTAGACATATCCATATTCCATATCCATCACCAGAAACTCAGATATTGCAAACCTGGTTCAACACAGTACCTAAGAGTTCCAGAACCTTCAGACCTACTCAGGATGCCCCATTAGGCATATTTAGTATCCACATGAACAATATATCTGGGATTCTGTTCTCTTTATTCCTTGGCCTCCTTTCAGTGAATTATTTTTCCACATGCTGCCTCCCTCAACTGTGGTCACATCTTTCCTTGTTCATCACAATAGGTTCATGAGTTCTAGACCTTGATTTTAAGAATCCTGCTCATTGACTCTCACCTTCTATCCATTTTGCTCTATCTAATTTCCACATTCTCAAAGAACTTCAACTTACTGCTCCTAAAACTTTTACTTTCCTGATGGATGGTTGATGGCTGGAATTATGCAGTTATGTAAGATTTACCTTGAATCTTTCATTTCCTCCAGGATGTTCAGAACTACTTGGGATGATATGGGAGAGACCAGATAATACCAGTTGGTACCCTCTTGGTCTGATGTTTTCTGTGCACCTTCCAACTGCAGCTCCACTCTACAAGGGTTCCTGCCAATGGCAGAAGCACAACATACTGGAAACTTCGAGAGGACCCCCCTCCCTTGGCAGTTGCTCAGTGGCCCAGGGGGATCCTCTCAGCAGTTCATCTCACTTTTACGGGCAGCAGCTTCCTGGAAAATCCTGGGCTAATAATGTAGACAGTTCCAAGATATTCCTGGTTAAAACATATGGTGATTCTGGTGCCCATCCAGGAGTACTACCCTCCTCACAAAGCTTGTGGCTACATTAAATCAGCACAGTCCATTGTTCCTTGAGGGCAGCTCTGGCTTTTTCAAAGGTAATTAAAAAAAAAAAATTCTTGCCTTTCAGAAAAATTCGTTAAGATTCCCAAGGTGCTACAGGGGAAGGAATGAGTGTAACAGCACAATGTGCAGCTACATTCCAATCTGTCTCTTCTTTTCAATTTTGGTGGAGGGTGACCTCTCATGCTCTTCCAGGGAGCTCTTTGCAGATTATAATATGTGGAGTCCACCACTCCTTTCTGGAACTCTCTAAACTCAGGTATCAAGAGAAGCTCCCACCATTTTTCCCCATGTGTCCTCTGCCCATAAGACTCAGGACCTTAAGGTTCAGCAATAGTCCTGGATTTATCCTTTCTCCTCCTCCAATCTTTCACCCCATAAAGTCAGAAAGACAACTAGAACTGTATTCGCTGGCTCTAGGTTAAAAGTCTGTGTACAATACATTCAAAATCATCTAACACAGGTAAAAAATTTGAGCATCCCCTTCTTCCTTTAGACTAGTTTCCTGAATTTGCCTAATTAAAGAATCACCTAGGGCACTTGTTAAAAATCTAAACACACAAGTAGTTCAGGCTCATTCCCTGGAGGTTAGGATACTAGGTTATTTTGGGGAAGGGAGAAAGGGCTGGGAGTCAGCTGTTTTAATGATCACAGATGATTCAAATAATCAGGCACGTTTGAGATGTTCAGATCAGAAAATAGGAATGCTGTTATTTTGATCATTCATTTATTTTCTCATTCACCCCTTCTGTCTGGAGAATGGAAAAGGTGTCCCTTCTTTCCTCCTCTGTTTTTCATCTTGGGTACTGAATGGGATGAAAATATGTAAAAAGTGAATGACTGGAGTAAAAAATGAGAGTCAAATAGTTAGAAGATTTCAGAAGCTCAGTTTCAACCCTAGATAAACGTGAACTCATTTCTGCCTCAGTAATTTGAGCTGTTGTAACAAAAGTACCGTAGACTGGGTGGCTTATAAATAACATTTATTTCTCACAGTTTTGGAGGCTGGGAAGTTCAGATCTGGCAGATTCCGTGTGTCTGGTGAGAACCTGCTTCCTCGTTCACAGAAGGCCCTTTCTTTGCTGTATCTTCACGTGGTGGAAGGAGCAACGGAGCTGTCCAAGGGTTTTGTGTTTTATTTGATTTATAAGAGCACTAATCCCACTCAGGACAGCTCCATTCTCCTGACTTAAATCACCTTCAAAGCCCCTACCTCGTAATATCATCACATTGGGCCTTAGGATTTCAAAATATGAATTTGGGGGGACACAAACATTCAGTCTGTAGCACTCATTTTTTATTCACTAGACATATTAACACTTGCATAAATGGTTCCAAACATTGTGAATGAAAAAAACTAAAGTGCAGTCATCACAGAATAGGATCAGTGCTTTCCAAATTATACAAGCAGCTCATACAGCTCAACAACAAAGAAACAGCAACCCAATCTGCCCCCAAAATGGGCAGGAGACCTAAATAGACATTTCTCCAAAGAAGACATACAGATGGCCAACAACTGCATGAAAAGATGCTCAACATTACTAGTTATCAGAGAAATTCAACTCAAAACTACAATGAGGTACCACCTCACATTGGTCAGAATAGCCATCATTTAGAAACTCTGCAAATAACAAATGCTGGAGAGGGTGTGGGGAAAAGGGAACCCTCTTGCACTGTTGGTGGGAATGTCAGTTGGTGCAGCCACTATGGAGAACAGTAAGGAGGTTCCTCAGAAAACTAAAAATAGAGCTGCCATATGATCCAGTAATCCCAATCAAGGCATATATCTGGACAAAACTATAATTCAAAAAGATACATACACCCCAATGTTCACAGCAGCACTATTCACAATAGCCAACACACGGAAACAACCTAAATGTCCATCAACAGATGGAATATGACTTAGGCACAAAAAAGAATGAAATAATGCCATTTGCAACAACATGGATGGACCTGGAGATGATCATACTAACTGAAGTCAGTCAGAAAGAGAAAGACAAATAGCATATGATATCACTTATATGTGGAATCTAAAATACGACACAAATGAACTTATCTATAAAACAGAAACAGACTCACAGACATAGAGAACAGACTTGTGGTTGCCAAGGGGGAGGAGGGGTGGGGGAGGGAAGGATTGAGTGTTTGGGATCAGCAGATGCAAACTAATATAGAGAATGGCTAAACAACAAGACCCTACTGCATAGCACAGGGAACTATATTCAAGACCCTGTGATAAGCCATAATGGAAAAGAATATGAAAAAGAATGTATATACATGTTGAACTGAATCAGTCTGCTGTACAGTAGAAATGAACACAACATTGTAAGTCAACCACACTTCATAAAATAAATTTTAAAAAAGAACAGTATCAACGCTTGACAGTACACACGGTGTTTCAGGAGTATGAGAGATAACACTTAACTTGAGGTGGGAAAGAACGGGAAGCCTCCATAGCATCTCCTTTCTACTAGTCTGAGTGCTAACTGAACATTGAGACAGAATCCAAAATGAGACTCTGACTTAAACGGTTGTGCTTTGCTCAACAGAGTTTCTGGAGAGGAATAGATTTTAGATTGTATCAGAGTAGGAAAATGTGCAAACAATTTGGAGATGGTGAGGTTAGTGCAAGCCTTGGAAACAACCTGCTCTTCCTTTGGACTGGAGCGGTAATGAGTGGCGAAAAGAGCGATGGCCAAGCACAGTCGGGAATCAGCAGGGGGCCGGGCAAAACCCACACCTCTGCTGACTCCAATATCTTTTCATTTTCTTCACGTACTGCTTCCTAATAAGTAATGGATAGTTCATTATTGCGGCAGTCACTCTCCAGGTTGCGATTGTTCTGTGTGAGTGGGTTTGGTTTCGTTGTATATGGTTTATAATGTGTGATAAGGATGTAAGTAATATACACACACATATATTCAATAAATATTTATAGAATATTTGTGGGTACATGTATATACATATACATATCATAGATAGCAAAATAGTAATTACTTGTGTATACTATTCATTCAAAGAGCTTTCTACATATTTAACCTTTCTAAGACCCTTCTGAGGTAGGGATTATAATTATGTTCATTTTCAGAGGTGGAGACGAAGGTTTAGAGAGGCCAGTGGTCTTTCCAAAGGTGGCACAATCTGGCAAGTGCTTGAGCCAGGATTCAAATTCTCTTGTTCGGAGCTTAAGGTTTGTGCTCATTCCTCGGTAATTTGCCACTCGTCTTCTATTGTCTAATATTGTCTCAGGGTCAGTTACAAAGAGACTCTACAGGAATAAAGTTTCCTACTGCTCCTTATATATATATATATATATATTTTTTCCCGGTACGCGGGCCTCTCACTGTTGTGGCCTCTCCCGTTGCGGAGCACAGGCTCTGGACGCGCAGGCTCAGCGGCCATGGCTCACGGGCTTAATTGCTCCGCGGCACGTGGGATCTTCCCGGACCAGGGCACGAACCCGTGTCTCCTGCATCGGCAGGCAGATTCTCAACCACTGCGCCACCAGGGAAGCCCGCTCCTTATATTTTTGAGTCTGTTCTTTTTACATGAAACCCTTCAAGTATCTGATGCCTTCAGTCTATCTTATTCTTTTCTGATTTTTACAAGAAAGGATGTGAATATATTTATCCTGGAAGGAGAGGGTACAATATTGAGGCTGAACATTTTCTCTTGTAGTGTTTTCATTTTAATTAGAGACAACATCTTAGCCAAAAGGAGTGTACGTGTGCGTGTGTGTGTGTGTGTGTGTGTCTGTGAGTGTTTAGAGGTGATGGAGGGACCCACAGAAACTTCCAAATACATTTTTATCTACTTATTTTATTTTTAGGATCAACTCTGAGATGCTGCGTTAGTTTCACCATTGAAACCACTGTTGAAAGATAAGGATAGGAAGAGGTTCTAAGCCTGATAGAAATAAGGAAAGTTACTTAAAACTAATGAAGTCTGTTTTATACAAGGCAGCACAGAAACCAGTAACAACATGGTAAAATTCTCCACTTCACAACAACATTTTGGAGGTGTCAGTGTTTTTAGACCACAATTTAAGGGTGTGTGTGATTAGCACAGATTTATTATCTTTGCTTTTCTTTGTGAAGGGAGTCACAAAAACTTGTGTTAGTATCAGCTTTCTGCACGGTTAATAAGTAAATTGAAAGATTAAATTAAACAAACTAATTTAGAGTCTTCTCCTAACCCTTATGCATATTTACATATGTTAGTGTTTACGGATTAATAGATTAGACTCAAGTTACTTTAAGTCAAGAAAATTGCTCATGTATTCATTAAATTTTAAATCCTTAACTACCTCCTTATTTTTAAGGCAGTGATGTAAAGAATAAGGCATAGAATAAATAAAATGAGGACTAGAAGAAGAGTTAAAGAAAAAAGGAGATGATTTAAAGAATAGAGAAATTCTTTGAAACACGTTTTTTTCAAAAAGATATGTGTGTGTGTGTGCGTGTGTGTATATAATACAAACATCTCTGATGTTAGTTAGATCTGATTTCCCTAAACAATTATGTTTTAACAAATATTTAACTGTATTACATTTGCATTTCCATTACCAATGAAAATAGCTCATTGGGTTGAATTAATTCAATCTTAATATTACCTGGCTGACCTCTCAGTGAATATGACACACATGCAATAACACTGAGCACACATTCTGGCATTTGTGAGATGTGGGCACCTCTACCTTTGTAAGTGCCTGCCTCCAAAAAATACTGAAAATCATATTTTATGACTATTATTATAAAGACAAATGTATTAAAATTATATATGAAAACATTTTCATTGACTTTTTTCCTCCTGGAAAAAGGTGGGCCTCTCTATACAAGATGATACAAATAAATACCACCAGGATACTGCATGAATTTTCTGGGTCCCTTCTGGAATAAAAAATAATAGTAATAAAAATTAAAATACTTTACTACTACACTCTTATGAAGTCAATTACGTTAAAAATGTATATTAAAACATTTTCATTGATCTCAAAGTTCTTCTGTTTTCTTCTGATTTTTAAGGAAATTGAGATTTTGGAGGGATCCCTAAGAGTATTATGGGCCCTTGGCTCTTGATTCCGGGCCTAATGGGTAAGTTGGTCCTGGACATCCCAACTCAGCCAATATTATTTCTTCTGGGCCTCAAACATGCAATGTTTTTTCACTGATCTCTCTCTGTGTGTGTGTGTGTGTGTGTGTGTGTGTGTGTGTGTGCGCCTTTAAAGCCTTGCAGCCTCCCCAGGGGTTGCAAATTCCTACCCAGCCATGGAGACGCACCTCAAATTTTATCTCTTTGGTAAAGTTTTTCCTGAATCCCCAGGTAGAATCAGTCATACCAAGAAGTTCCCTTGGTACTTTCTATATAACTTTACAGAATTGAAGAGAAACCTAGCAACCACTGTTGTAAATATCTTGTACTATCACTTACCATATTTGTTTCTGGATGAACTTTAAATTTTGGAATAATTTTTGATTTACTGCAAAATTGCAAAGATACAGAGATTTCCCACATATGCCTCACCGTTTCAGCTATCCTGACATCGTTATCTTGCATTATTGTGGTGCCCTTGTCAAATCTAAGAAACCGACCTTAGTACTTCACTATTAACTAAATTTCAGATTTTATTCTGACTTCGTCAGGCGTATGATCAGACCGTTCAGGATGGCTGTTCTCTTGATCTCCATACATCCCCTGCTCCACCAGTCCCTGTTTCAATCACATGACTATCCAATCCTCTGAATTATAGGGCTTAACCAGTAACTGCCTGGGTGATTGCCCTCTGCCCCAGCTGCTGGTTTCCCTGGTAACTGATGAGCCAACCTGATGTCAATCCCCCCTATAAATGGTAGCCTCCTTCTCCCCTGAGTAATGAACGAAGATTGCTACCTTGTCCTGACGAGTTTTCTGTATCGGGTGGGGTGCTGCTCCAGGACTTTTGTTTCGGATGTGTAAGATCCTCTATCCAATAAACCACGGATGTCACTGTCCCTGTCTCTAGATTCTTTCTTAGGTAGTGAGGCTGGGCAATTACAGGGCTTTTAGGCCTGGGGGGTGCAGCCCAACATCAAGTTTTTCAAAGACTTTTTTTTTTTTCTTTTTTTCTTTTCTAGGATCCTATCCAGGGTCCCCTACTGCATTTACTTATCATGTCTCCTCAATCTCCCCTGGACTGTGGCAGTTTCTCTGGATTTTTCTAGTTTCACATGATCTTGATACTTATGAAGAGGAATGACCGATGTTTTGTAGATTGTCCCTCAGTTTGGGTTTGTCTGTTTGTTTGTTTTTTGGCTGTTGGTTTTTTTCATGATTAGACTGAGGCTATGGAATTTTGGAAAAAATACCATCAAGGTAAAGGATCCTCTCATGTCATATCAGGGGTACCACATTAATTGTTAGCTGTGTATCTACATGTTTACTTCTTTATTACGGATAGGGTCCTGGGTTAAATTGAAAGTGCTTGTATTTCCTATATTTACTTAATATGTTTTTAAATAGCACGTTGATTTAGTTGTCTTCCTTGCTAGATAAGGAGCCTCTTAAAACTAGACTTGTCTTGTGCATTTGTTTCTCTATACCCTCTGCACTAAGCCCAGTACTTGGTGTAAAGAAATGTCAAATAAAGGTTTTGAAATTCATGTTAAATTAATTGTTCACTCTTTTTTGTAGCTATTTTCAAGGGCCTGCCATGTTTAAAATGTTCACACAAAGAAAGTAGTTGGCGAGTCACAGACTCTTTTACTTAAGCTGATAAATGGTTATTCTTTGTGGTAAGTACAAATAAGACTCAAATTAATGCTCTTCCCTGTTTATGAACATGAGTCCAACTTGATCTTTACAGAACAGAGACTTACTGAAGCTGTATTGAAGCACTGCCTCTTAATGCTGCCCCCACGGTCTGTACTAGGATACCTTATTTATTAGAAGTTAATTCCTTCACTAGCAGACACTCTGAGTGCTCCTGGCTTATGCTGAACCTGGCCTAGCAATTTATGACACAGGGGAACTAAAATGGTAGATACAAGAGAAAGTGATACAAAAAGGCTCCAAATTAGAGAACTGATAGAGGTAATAAGTAGGGCTGCCAAGAAGAACAAGGCACAATCTAAAGACCTTTAACAGGACAATATTTACATAAATTATGAAACTAAATATAATGGGCTATTAAATAATCATTACAATCTTTGTTTAAAAAGAAATTTTAAGGGCTTAAGTTTTGTCCTTTGAGACATAAATAGTATTTACTGGAAGAAATGTTAACAAAGACATGCAAAAGTAGAATGTCCCCAATCCCATCCACTCCTTTTTCCTATTTGTATGGGTGATGTCCAAGAGAGAAGGACAGACTGACAGTGTCAGAACAGAGGGACAGACAAAATGTGTATATGCTGGTCTTTCAACAAAATTGGGCTATTCCATACACATTATTTTGTAGGATTTCATGTTTTGTGTAAGCAAGCCACACATTTTTTTGGATATTAAGCTTGCTTCAAATAACTGTTTTATTGAAAGTTTAGATGTTTCAAATTTTCTGTCTTATAAATAGTGTACAACAGAGTGATGGTGAAAATCAGTTTGAGTTAAAAAAACATAGTAAGGTATTTTTTAAACTGACAAATACATTTAAACATTTCGGTCAATTCAATAGTCTGCTTAGTACCACAGACTACAAATATTAAAAATCAGTGTTTGTTGTTTAATATTTTGATCTTAATGTTGACTATTTTAATATTGAAGATATTAACAATATCTTATGGGGTACCAAAATTAACACTAGTTAAAAGAACAACAGCCAGATACATTTATTTTCAATTCATCGTGTTTCATCAAATTCTTTTTGTTTCTCCTCTTGCAATTGATCTCTTAAGCGCTTTTCTCTTTATCATGTGTTTTACAGTATAGTCACTAATTTATGACTACCATAAGATTCTCTAAACAAATAACAATATAATAATAACAACAACAACAACCTTTTCGTATTTCTGTTTACTAAATGTGAAGGACTGGGCTAAGGGTTTTACAAATAATAGCTTACGGAATCAGTACAGTAACCCTCTGGTCTGGGTATCATCTATCCCGTTTTGCTGATGAGAAAATTGATAGGCTAGGGAACTTTCTAAAGGTCACAGGGGTAGTTAAATGACACAGTAATTAGAAGTGAGGACTTTAGATCTACAAAGCTCCGGGCTTTTCCACAAAGTTGTCTATCCTGCCTCTCCAAACTCCGCTGCCTGTCTTCCCATCCTCACTGAAAATGTATTTTCTACCTATAACGCCATCTGTTAGGAAATGTACGTGGTTCAATTTAATGTGCTATAGCTGTTGAGTCTAGCTTATGGTTATTTTACCTCTTATCTCATATCTCATCCATTTCCGTTCTCTCTACTCTTTTTAGAGGTATGGCATCATGGTACAGCATATGAGCATAGGCTCCAAGGACAAATTTAGATCAGGTGAAGTTCTACTATTTAATAGCAATTTAATCAATAATTTTCAGCCTCATTTTCCTAATCTGTGAAATGGAAATAATAATGTCTCTTTCACCGTTCACCTTTGTGAAGACTAAAGCAGAGGACTCACACAAAGCAGCAGACACAAGCTTGATACATACCTCTTGAGTACTTGTATTAGTTTCCTTTTGCTGCTGTAACAAGTTATCACAAACCTCCTAGCTTAAAACAACACAAATTTATTAGTGTAAACCCTGAAGATCAGAAATACAAAGTGGGTCTCATGCGGGCTAAAATAAAGGTAACCACCGGGCTGTGTTCCTTCCGGATGTTCTGGGGACAATCCATTCCTTGCCTTTTCTAGTTTCCTTGGCTTGTAGCCCCTTCTAGCAATGGTATCACTCTGACCCTTGCTTCTATTGTAACATCTTCTCCTCTGACACACCTGTGATTAAACTGGATTCACCCACATAAACAAAGATACTCTCTCTATGTCAAGATCTTTAATCGCTTTTGAAAAGATTTTTTTTTTTTTTTTTTTTTTGCCATGTATGGTAACATATTCACAGGTTCCAGCAATTAGTGGATGGACACCTTTCAGGGCAACCACAGGACTCCTTTCCCCTTCCTCCTAAAATACAAGTCAGATGTCATTATTTTCCATCTTAAAAATTACACACATACACACACACTCATACACACACACATTTGGTGGATTTCTAATGTCTCAGACTAAAACTCAAACTTTGTAGCAGTAACACTTGAGACCTTCCATGATTCAGTCCATTCACAATCTTTTCTAACTCAACTTCTCTCACTTTTCCCACCCACCACTGCCAGCATTCTTCTACCTGCATGTTGTTTTCGCAACAAAAGCTTCAAAGCCTGTGCCCATATTTTTTCCTGAGCCCGGAATCTCTCCCTCTTCTCCCACCCCAACCCTCCATATGTGGTCTCCAAGTATGAGATCAAATTTTCCCCTTTTTATGACTCTTTTTCTGTTTACTTCAACTGAAAGAGTCATTCACTTTCCTGCACAGACACAAGTCTTTGTCCACACTATCACCACACCTGTTTCATTCTCCTTTGAGTACACCTGTTTCTCAGGCCAATACTACATCGAGAACAAAGCCTGCCTTTACTTTTCTTAATAGAGCCACAAAATAGTCTGTACGTGATATGCAGCATCTCCAGACCTTTGAAACTTTGTCCCCTCAACTATTTCTGGAAGACCCTGAGGCTGCCTAGTATCTGCCTGGTTTGTTTGAATAGTCTCTTGCCATCCATATGGCATCCACCATTTTATTTCTTACCATTAACTGCAGAGATCTGGAACTGAGGGTTCTAAAGACGGTGCAAAGGAACAATGGATATGACAAAGCAATACACCAGACTCCCTGCCAGTACTGTTCTAGGAGCTGTCGCCTGACATCTTTGCTACCACAGTGAAATTGCCCCAATGTTGCTCATTGCTGAAGCCTATCCACCTTTGTTTTACACTCTCTCTGAAAGCAATAGTACTTGAACATCTAATTTCTGCCCCCCGAAGATTTAGGTGCTGTAACTCTTTCAGTTTTTAGTAATAGTTCCTCTGACCCTGAGACTAAGCACAAGTTCATAGGGAATGGGTTGTGTGATGATCTAGTCCACTTTCCTTGGAGCTTTGTTCAAAATAACTTGATTCTCAGGTTTTATTCTTAGATCAAGGTGTTATGGTTTGACCCTTTCCTCTGAGATTTGAGTTATTTTGCTAAATGCTTCTCAAGCATGCACGAAACTAGATTCCTGGCAGAACTACTCTCTAGTCTTCAAGTTATGCCCAGATATCCATGAATACTGGGATGCCATCTAAAATTACTTTATGACTCATGTTAACATTCTATTATGATTTATTGTTTATGTGTCTTTCTGTTTGACTATCATATAAAGTCTCTGAGAGCAGGGAATAATTTCTGCATCTATCCCAGTGTTTGTGTCATGCTTTGTACAAAGTAGGGCTGAATAAGTAATTTTTGAATGAATGTGACTGGGCCATTTGTAACATGGAAACTTTTCTCCCTGTGCAGTTAGTGAAAGCGTTAACTTCACTTTTCAAGGAAGAGCTAGATCAAGCACAAATAAAATACACAATAAATGTGGGTAGCCAGCAGATTCTGGAACTCTGCCAAAATGTTTCAGGATATTTATTCAAATCTGCCATTTTCTCCATGCATACACAGGCACGCTTAGGGCTGATGTGCCCTGGGAGAACTGGCATTCATCAAGGTTTTCAAGACATTACTTTTTCCATGTGCCCTAGCTAATGCTCCCTTCAAAAAATGTGAAAGGCCTGCTAATTTCTTCCAATGAAAGAGCAACAGAGGCACAAAAGTTGAAACCTGAAAGGTCATTCTGTGAAATACACAAGGTGGGGGCCAATGCCCAGAAATAAGAAAAGGAAAATGAATTCATTAGATCATCAGAGTTCTAGTAATAATCCTTAATAAATATGGACATTTGGTTCCCATTGCAAAGGAACTTAAAAAAGAGCGTTTGTCTATTTCGAATTATTAACATATCTATCCTTTTTCAAAATGTTTTTGAAAAGAATAATAAATAATGACAATATAGTTTATGGCAAATTCTCTTTACATTATTATTGCATCTCCTGAGGATGACAAGGAACTGAGGAACTTCTGGAGGCCGGTTCAAAATCAAGGGTTCATCAAGGCCAGGCTCCCTCTGAAGGCTCTAAAGAAGAATCCTTCCTTGCCTGTGGCAGCATCTGCTGACTCTCTGCAATCTTTGCCATTCCTTGGCTTGTAGATGCATCACTCCAATCTCCGCCTCCATCTTCGCATGGGCATTTTCCTTCTGTGTATCCTCTCCTCTTCTTATAAGAATACAAGTCATTGGACTTAGGGCTCTGAGTTTTTGGTTAGATACGAATTTGGGGGAGACACTAGTGAAACGACTTCAGGGTATTACGGCCAGAACTAGGCAAACAAGCATTTCAGTCAACCCAGAGTCCACATCGCAACGGGTTGTAAACATCCCACTAGTAGCCCAAAGGGCTTCTTGGTGAGAAAAAGCCCTTCTTCCATCACAACACTTTGCTGCTATCTGCAGGAAAGTACAAAAATCTAGGATGACTACCCATGAGAATGGTTTCCTAGAGGTGAGTGGTCCACATTCTCTGCAATGGATGTAGCATGTGTCCTCAAGATATTCAGTTACTTCTCTGGACCCCTCCCTGGGAATCCATAGGAACATTTGGGAACAGAAAATGTGCAGAAGACTGAACTTCAAGTGAGTAAGGCAGGTGGCAATGCAGACCATCGAGACGGGGGGAACTGCAGAAATTGTGACCAAATTTATACTCATCAACTCTTTAAGATATGAAATCAGAATCTTGGAGTATAGTTTTTCTGAAAAAATCTCCCTTTTGTCTAAACAATTCGAAGGGAAGTTCAAAGCAATCACATTTTGTAAGTAATTTACATGAGCAATTTAGGTAGAGGAAGGGGGTACCTGAATTGTTGAGAAAATGGCCTTATTTCTCTTTCTAGCCTTTGTGGCAGGAACTTTTTTTTAACCTGTTTGATCCTGGAAGTCTCTCAGTTTCTCAGTGTTTCTTTTATCCAATGGCTCAAGGAAGAATTAGAGAGGCTCAGGAAGCAGGTGGTTTGGAGGTAAAAATGTTCTATGTTTTGTTTGTTCTAATTATTTGCTTGCGGCATGTGGCGGGAGAGAGTCAGTTAGGCGGCTAGGGTACCAACCACCAACATCCTTATAGATTCAGATTTGCACTTGCATCCTGATGGGACACAAGCAGGAAGCTATTTGTTTCAGGGATCCTAACATTTTAACTGCTACCAAATTTAGCCCTTTTTAGAATGGAAAGCAAGAACTCTTTAATTGCCCTCAGTATCTCTAACAATTAAGAACAGGAAGTGAAAAGTAAGGAGTCCAATTCCAACTGGAAAGGCAATAACTGATGAGAAGTAAGAGGTCTTGTTGTTGTAGTTTCTTTTGGTCCTGATAAATAACATTGGTTGGGTATTCACTGTGAATTTCACAATTTATTTCAACGCAGAGCTGTGGCACATTAAATGTGTAGTAGGAGCATTGTTTGTAAAATTTCATGCAGCGGAAAATACTGTGAAATGGCTGGTTTATAACAGCAAGTTATGGTGTCCTATGAAATATTTTACAAGATTAAATAGAAATGGTTTGAGAAAAAAGAAAATAATTGTTGAGCAAGGGGATGCTAGCTGAGAATTTGGGGGGACTCTTCATCACTGTGTTTGAAGTGTTCATTTTCATAGGAAGGTTGTACTTGGATTTGCTCATGTTGGGTCAAACACATCTGGGTCCAGGAGTGGATCAGAAGTGTCCACATGGACACTTGTATATGAGTCCAGACTCAGATCCAAGCAGAAACCAAGAGGTCCTGGTCCAGCTGTGACAACTTGTTTGCTTTTGTAGACTTGGCCAGGGTCCTGCTATGAGAAGATGTATCTGTGGTAGCCAGTACGAATACCATTACAGACACTGCAGGCATACATTAAACAACGGCCATCCATCTCATGTATCTAGGGGTAGGAGGTGGCTTTGTGGATTATCTAGGAGAGATATTTTATTTAATTAATTAATTTATTTATTTATTTTATTTTTTTTGTGATATGCGGTCCTCTCACTGTTGTGGCCTCTCCCGTTGCGAAGCACAGGCTCCGGACGCGCAGGCTCAGCGGCCATGGCTCACGGGCCCAGCCGCTCCGCGGCACGTGGGATCCTCCCGGACCGGGGCACGAACCTGCGTCCCCTGCATCGGCAGGCGGATTCTCAACCACTGCGCCACCAGGGAAGCCCGAGATATTTTAAATCACACACAACTTTCTTCTGCCCCTCGGCAGACTTCTGGGCTGTGGATCTAGCTGGCACTCAGCGTATTCAGAGGAGACAAACCAGTACAGACTTTAATCCAAGAGGTTGGGGACAATTGGGATGCTAGATGTTTTTTTTTAATTAGTTAATTTTTAAAAAATTATTTGTTTGTTTATTTATGGCTGCGTTGGGTCTGCGTCGCTGCGCGCAGGCTTTCTCTAGTTGCGGTGAGAGGGGGCTACTCTGTTGTAGTGCGTGGGCTTCTCATCGCGGCGGCTTCTCTTGCTGCAGAGCACGCATTCTAGGTGCACGGGCTTCAGTAGTTATGGCTCGTAGGCTCAGTAGTTGTGGCTCGTGGGCTCTAGAGCGCAGGCTCAGTAGTTGTGGCGCACAGTCTTAGTTGCTCCGTGGCATGTGGGATCTTCCTGGACCCGGGCTTGAACCCGTGTCCCCTGCATTGGCAGGCGGATTCTTAACCACTGCGCCACCAGGGAAGCCTGGATTATAGTTTTTTTTTAAATGCAGGTACAAATTGGTTTTGTAGTTGAAGCAGATGCTGTGGATATCTGCCCGTATCTCCTGGGGTCACCAACTCCCAGTACCTGTAACTCTTTGCCCGAAGTCTTGCTCTAGTGACAGAGCCCGGACTGCCCGGGCATGTGGCAGATCAACATGCAATGAGATGGCTCCTCACCTCCACCCCCAGCTGCCCCCAGGCAGCTCCTCACCAGTGGCTGAAGGAGCTGGGAGATTAACATCCTGCAATCTTGCCCTTGTGCGTAACTTTGAGGTGCATGTCCTCACCAGCTTTCCAAGCGCTTTGGTGGGAGTAAGCTTCAGCTCCCACAGTGGCAATTTGCTCAATGATACAAACTTTGTTTTTGACCTTCCCTCTCCTGTCTCCCTTCCTTGCTTCTTTCCCAGGGTTTCTTGGGATTACCTCCCCAAATACAAGACCCGAAGTTGAGTGCTGCCTCAGGCTGTGCTTCCGGAGAGCCCAATGTAAGCCAGCAGTCACCTTCCACTTGTTATTATCTTGCCAGATTCAGAAAGCCAATTAGGCATGCATTGAAACAATGCTTGCTATGTGTCCTGGGAGCCTGTTATGTGCTCAGACTGTGTTGGGAGCTGCACATTTAGTGTTTCTGATCCTCATATATCCATCGTGATGGGACTCAGTCACTGGATAAGTCATGTGCTCAGCCCGAAATCCTAACCCGATCCTTCTGCATCCCCCTCTCCCAAGTTAAATAGTCATGAGGTGTATTTTGAGAAACAACAAACAGGAACGCACCACTTAGCAGCACTTTCTCCTCTGTCATCAAGTGTCTGTGCCCAGACAGAAGTGAGGCAGCCAGCGTGAGGCTCTCTTGAGGCCCCGAGTCATTCACTAAAGAGGCAGTTAGGAATCAGAGAGCGCAGTAAACCTGGGGCAAAGCTGGTTCATTAGTGCCTCTGCCAATTAATCAAGACTGGGCTGCCACTTTGCTAAATGCCCCGAGGTGAGGCTGGAGGCAGTCAGCTCTGCGGAAATTGCCTGATTGCTTCTCAAAGTGGCAGTTTGCTCTTGGACACTGTACTCATCCCCGTCAGATCTGCATTGTGACCTTCAATAAGGACGATGACCGGGCCTCCAAGTGCACCGTGTATGATCACACTATCTTGGAGCCGGCTGTACAAAGAGAGTTACACATGAAGAACCAGCCGCAAAATCCCCGAATGCAATTATGTTTTGGTTTCAGAAATGCAGCTCAATTATTGCATTTGTCTCGCTTTTGTATTTAGCTTGGAACAGACACTCCCACTAACTGTGCCAAATGCTTTATTTTTGTCTCCTTTCTAGACTGTACGTCAGGAAAATGAAGTGCGCTCTTTCTCCCTCCCACAGTAAACAGCCACATAACTGTAATAAGAAGCTTTCTGAATAATTTATAATTTGCAAACAAAAATTCATCTGATTATGCTGAAATGACAGACACTCTGCATAACAATGGGTATTATCAAAGAGAGCTTTTTTCTTGTTTCCATTCTGGTTACTGATTATTTACACAAATTGAAGAGAAATTACAATGTACACTATTACCTTTAAATTATTTCTTAATCTACCTTTTAATCTCTCAGAACTATACAGGAACAATATAATTATTCTCTGCCAATCACTGATGATGCATTCAAAAGTGTTTTCCTATGCAGATGAACAAAACACACGTTCAAGATAATATGCCGTTCGGTGCTTCTTTTTCCGAGGTAATGGGTGTTTTAGGGTTATATATCATCAGCGGCTCATGACTATTTTATGCTCAATTTTCTTTTCTTACTGGAAAAAAAGCAGATGATACATACATTTTGCTCCGTAGTTACACCACCCCTTCTTTTCTCCTCTTGGCTTAGTGTCAAATGTGAAAATGATGGAGCTCTTATTTGTTTCAGGGCAAAAGTCTTTGATTAAAACCGATGGTCTGGTTGGAGCCACACTGAGAACTAATCAGAAGATATGGAGAGCAGAAGACGTAACCCCTCTCCAAAATGCTGGGGGAAGATTATACGATCCGGAAGGAGTATGAAGTTTGGCTGAAAATCATGATGGTGTGGATGAATCCTCTGCGGGGCTCTCCACATATGTTTAAATTATAGAATCTCATATCGTGTGATTGCTCTGGAGCTACAAGTCACTGCCGGGTGATAACATATATTATATAACCTCTTACGTTTTCAGAAGAATGATGATTTTTCTTCATTGAGTTGACTGTTTCCTCAAACAATCCAGAATACCAACATGTTTTCCCCAAATTATTGATTATTACCTAATTTTACCCCATGTTGGTTTTTGTATTGTTGAGAAAGGAAGATATTTTTTTCCTACCCTTCTAAGTCCTTCTGGCTGGTCTAAGAACTAAACTGACGAGGCAGATTAACAGGAGAAAATCCAGCTTAAATATGTACATACAGGGGGGCCCCATAAGAAACATGAGACTCACAGACAAGTTAGGCAGTTGAGGCTTATATGGCATCTGAGAGAAGGAGAAGCAGGTAGGGGGCTGAGACTTCAGAGGCGAGGGAAAGATTCACAGGACAGTGGGGAAAAACAAAGGTTTGGTAAACAAATGTTTGCCATGATACTGAGAGACAATGGGACTTTGATCAAACAGGCCTTGCTAAGCGTCCCCCTCACCTCCCACCCGCGTCTACCACTCTAGCTCGTATTCACTGTAGCTGGTGCTGCTGATAGCTCTCTTCCAGGGACAGGTCCCTTTTGGACAGTTAAGGGGGCAGAGGTGAAGCTCTACCTGAGCCTTTCACTTCTCAAAAACAACCAGCCTCAACGAATCCTCATGCCAGAGAGACATATTTTGGGGTGGCAAATTTTGCTCCCCTAACTGTATATTTCACCAGAATATACAAAAACTGGGTTATTGGGTTAAATAAGTATGCATGGCACGATTCATGTATCAGACACCTCTTCTCCCACAACACTGTACCTTATTCTGGGAGACTTTAAGAATATTTAAAAATTTACAACATAATACTTCTGCCTTCTAGGACTTGAGAATTCATTTGCAAACAACACAAAATTACTGTCCGTTAGAGCCACAGGTTCCTAGTATTTGCAAAGAGAGAATTTATTTTTCATAGCTTCAGTTGGGCATTTTCCCATAGAAATGGGTGTTCGGGTGGCAACTACACCGCTCATCAGGTTAGAACCCAAGAACACAATGGGGAATTGGCCATAGAGATCTGCAAGGTTTATGGTCCTCTGGAACCACACTTCCTTTTTGGAGGCACAAACTAAAGAATGTCACTCGCCATCTGGCTCTATAAGGATTAAGTCACTAGACACTGCAGTTGCTGACCTTTAATACACCCTGAAAGGAGTTCAGGGTGGAGATCAGGAACGAGGCACTCTGTGTTCTCGGAAAATCTGGCAGAACAGGCCTTCAGATAGATATTTTCGGGAGATAATTTTTGTGTGTGTGTGTGGTACGCGGGCCTCTCACTGTTGTGGCCTCTCCCGTTGCGGGGGCACAGGCTGCGGATGCGCAGGCTCAGCGGCCATGGCTCACGGGCCCAGCCGCTCCGCGGCACGTGGGATCCTCCCGGACCCGGGCACGAACCCGTGTCCCCTGCATCGGCAGGCGGACTCCCAACCACTGCGCCACCAGGGAAGCCCCGTGAATTTTTTTTTTTCTTTTAGTAGAGGAATCTGGCCAAACCTTTAGAACCAAGTAAAGATCTAGAAATCATTTGTGAACCCAGAAATTCTGAAGTGTGTGCATTCTGCCTTCTCTTGGAAGTACATGTGAAGAACACCAGACGCCAACTGGAAAAGCTGCCACCACTGTGGGAGCCACCTCCGCTTCTTTCTCATCGCAAGTCAGTAACAAGTGTGGTTAGAGGAGGAGCATGGGCTGTCTGCAAGGTCAGAACCTCTTCCTTACGGCCTGGCAGCGTGCTGCAAGGGGAGGACGCTGATAGTGTCAGTGACGCGTCCAGTGTGTCACATCTGGGATTAATCGGGTGGTCTCATGGCGGCACTGTGGGTGGAACTGGGGTCTGGTTTGATTGACGGCACTTGTGGGCTCCCGTTATTTCACCGTCAGGGTGAAACCTGCACTCTTGGCCTAAAACTATTTTGCACCAACATTGTCTTTAGAAATTCCATTAGGCTAACGTTTCTCTGTGTATATTTTCACTAATACTTTATTTGGAAAGCAGCCACTAGTTCTTTTTAAACTCCTTAACAGTTGTCAGATGATGAAACTTTTCATTCCATAATAACCTGGGGTCGATTAAACTATGTCATATTTCCCAGTTTCCAAATCATCCCATCTCCCCTGTATTAGCACATTTCTTAATGGTTAGGAGAAGGCAGACAGTCCACTTAGAACACTCCAAATAAGAACGTCAAGAAAGAAGACACCTCTACATTGAGCCATGGCTAGTGCCATCTCTCTTAGTCTGAGGAATCTGACTGCATAATAAGGCAGGAACTTTCTTGCATTGGTGAAAATGATTTAAATAATACATTTAAGAATTTTATTTGCCTTTATCTGTCGGGGGTTTCAATTTCTATGGGGAGGAATATTTTTCCAGTCCTATAGTAATGTGATGAAACATGTCTAGAGATTCAGAAGTACCCCATCTATAAGGAAAGTACCACAGAAACCCAGATATGGGCCCAGGAAACTGTTCTATGCCCCTTCGTGTTGATCTTGCCTGAGCATCCTAAAAGCAGCCCCCAGAGGGGATCGATGTTGGCCTGATGTCAACTCTCCAGGGCAACAGATGCTCCTCCAAAGAAGGGTCTGTTTATGGTTTTGGTCCCTGTACTACGGTTTAGTTGCATTTTTGGTGGGAACACAAGTGACCTTGTGAAGGCCAACAGTAAACAGGATGGGAGTGGACCAGACACTATCATAATAAGACCTCTGGAAACAGACATTGCATTCCAAAAATTGAGTCTCGAATATAAAACTCTATTTTTTATTATCTCAGCAGTGACTCCATATACACAGGAGTTGGCTAATCAAATGTTTCCTTGATGATTTTCACTCACTCAAAGTTAGGGTGATGCTAAAGGATCTAATGAAGATTCCGGTCCTGAATTTTTATTAATTTTTAAAATTCTCATTTGTACTGACCATCAACCAAAAACAGTAACAAGCCAAACAGAGCCAGAGTTAACAGGAATCCAAATTTCTAACATTTGTCTCTTCAAAAATTTATTTGGATTAAACTTTAAATAAAATGGAACCTAAAATATGTATTCCATGAAGGGAGAGTTGAATGGGAATGGAAACTGTTCTCACAGGGATAAAAATGGAAATTTACAAATTATTTCATATTTAGGTTTCTCTTTTCATATTTGAAGTTTATGAATCTTTCCTCCCAGCAGAAAGGAAAAACCCAATAGTTACATTCCTTGCCCACATAAAGGGGTTGACAATACATCTGAGGATGTTTCCTACTTAGAAAAGGAGTCTGGAAGAACTAAGAGATTGAGAGGGAGGAACATTTTTGTGAGAGCAAAATAAGATCTCAAGTGAATGGTCCCCTTGCAAAGCACCTGGCACATCACAGAAATTAAGAAGCATTGTGACCTTCCCTACAAGAAGAGAGAAGAAAGTAGCCTTCTGGGTCAGAGAAGCTCTCTTTTTTACCTTTGGAGGTTAGTGAAAAAGATCTATTTCTCCAATAATTTAACCTTTGTCTTTCCCAGCAAGGGCAAAGTTCGTTCTGATCAGAGAAGTCTTCTTTGATAGAGTCTTTCGTTATTCCAAAGCATAAATGAATTCGGACTGAGTTTTGTGGTTGACCTTTTTCCATTTTCTTCAGACAATGGTAGTGATGGACAGGAGAACAGGAAGGACAGAGGACAAGGTGAGAGCAAGTAGAATTATATTTATGAAATATGATAGCAGCCACCATTGACTGAGCTTCTATAATACACAAAAAGTGTCATACGTAGTATTTTACTTCTTACAACACTACCACAAAGCTAGTGTTATTGCCCTTATTTAACAGAAGAATGGAAGTGAAAGCCAGAAAAATTCAGAAATATTATCAAAATAATACAACGTGCAAGAAGCAGCTATGATTTGAAGTGGAGTCTTTTGGATCCCAAGTTAGTATGATTTCTATGGCGCTTTACTGCTTCTCACTGGTTTCCCTCTGCTACATAAGAAAACATCGCTAGCCGTTGGAGTGGGAGCAGGTCCTCGCACTCTCTTGACGCCGCCCTGACCTCCTCCACCTACTAGGGGCAAGTCTCCAAGAGAGTGGCTCTCACGACTGGGCAGTGACTTGTTGAGAGCAAGGCAAGAACAAAGAGCGGGAGGTAAAGACAGGCACCGGGAGAGAGGAACTGGGCGGGGGCCGGGGGAGTGAGGAGTTTAGGGGGACGTGACCAATAATCAGCTGTAAATTTTCTGTGATGTTCCCTAGACGAAGCTCACTGCAAACTGCCTCCTTCATTGTTATCCAGGGACCACAAGGGTCTGTCTGCCCCATTCCGATCTTTGTTATGCACCACCTGTTGCTACCTAATAGATCTTCTACATTTTGCCCATGTAGAAAGAACAGAATCTAACAGCTGCATTATCGATCCCATTCTTCAGAGGCATGTGCACACCCAGTCTCTTGGACTTTCCCAAGTCCTGGTCCCCCACTCCAGCAGCACCCAGAAATGAACTTGAAATAGTGCATGGGAAGGAGGACCGGGCAGTGCATTGAAAGGTAAGGACTTAGTCTTCCTGTCAACAAAGACAAAGACACCCCCAAGTGGGCTTATTTCACAAAAGACTAAAGTTTCATTTATCTACTACTGCTTAGACCCACCCATTCAGTTTTACTGTGGTTCAGGATGAGGTCTCTGTGGGTGCCCTCAGGAGTCTCCTTGGGGTGTTGAGGGTGCCTCCAAAGAGCTGGTTTCTTGAGGCCGAAGTATTGAAAATGAGGAGGAGGCTGGGAAACAAGCGCAGAAAATTATGGTTGGGGGCATTATCTCCTCTGCCTTTGTTAACACTGTAAATCTCTGGGCTGGAGACAGGGGTAATGGGAAGAGGAATTTGATCAATAGTCCAGAAAAGCTTGTGGAGGAGAAAAGAAGGGGAGTCGATTCTAAAGTACAGCGGCTGAAGGGATGTTCGTTCCCCCTTGATCAGTGGTACGTCACCAAGGGACCATGGTGGCAAGGGCAGCACTGCTCAGACACACTTCACCGCATTGTCTACGCTGGATACCTACTGGCTATTCCAATGAAACATACAGTCTAAGTACAAAGTGTTTTTGCTAAACCAGTACAGCTCTAGGCCAAGTATCCAAGCTCATCACTCCAACTAGAAGGAGCCCCACCATGAAGAGGCTCTGAGGTGGTCACAGATGTCAACACACAGCATAGATTAAGTCTGACATACACATTGAGTGATTGGGAGTTAATTTGTCTACAGATGTGTATGTGTATAAATTTTATATATATATATATACATTTATATGTAGATAGACAATGCACAGTTCACAAATGTATACTTGCCTCCCCCGGTCAATCTATTTTAGAACCCAAAGGTTCCTAAACCCCATTTATGAAAATATAATCATATTTAATTTAACACCATATTTAAGCCAAGTAAACAATTTTAAATTACACTATTGTGAATCACTCTCTACCTCATCTTATTTTGAGCTTAGAAGTACAATTACAATATCCAACATGACGACTGAGTTTCAGAATACAAGAATCACAGGTGTAGGGAACTCAATTATTTGATTTCAGACGTAAAAAGATACATTCTTACAGGGATTGTGGAAAGAGGAGTGCATTTACAGATGTTCAGTTGCAACTTGGAAGAGAACCATAAAAACGAAAGAGCTGCTCCAAGGATTATCCTAAGCCCTGGTCTCCCAACAGTGGGCTGATCCTGAAGAACGTCTACTGCTAGTACCAGAGGAAATAGGGCATAAGGGGGAAAAGTACTAGACTTTAGAAAATATGTAGAAAATAAGACAGTTGTAAAGGCAGCATTTTATTAAGGGAGATGCCTGGGAGGACTCTGAATGCCAGAGGGACAGGAGCTGGGCTGGGGGTGGAGATTTTGGTTCACACCCTCAGTGCTCTCGTTGATTGGATTTCAAATAGAAAGACGCATTTCGTCTTTTGAAAAAACAGTATTCTCTCTGTGACAAATATGAATTATTCTCTCCATAACTATACACTGTTAGTTTAAAGAGGTCTCTCTCTTTTTTTTTTTGCTGTACGCGGGCCTCTCACTGTTGTGGCCTCTCCCGTTGCGGAGCACAGGCTCCGGACGCGCAGGCTCAGCGGCCATGGCTCACGGGCCCAGCCGCTCCGCGGCACGTGGGATCCTCCCGGACCGGGGCACGAACCCGTGTCCCCTGCATCGGCAGGCGGACCCTCAACCACCGCGCCACCAGGAAAGCCTTAAAGAGGTCTCTTTTATTCTGACATGAAATTAGCACCTTTCTGTCATCACAAGAGAGTGAAAGTATTTCCCAGATAAGTTGGAAGCAATCTTGAACTTTAGGCAGATATGTAAGAACAAAACTGTGATGCCTTTTAATAGAAAATTAATATTTCATAATACTTTGTTCTACTATAAAGTAAAGGAAAAAAATAATCCTAAATCTTAGGCATAACTTGGATGGGGGCATCTCAGCCTCCCAGTGCCCTATGTTCCAGAGGAAAAAGGAAGACGTATCTGTAGAAAAAGTGTTAAACCACCGAAATATTTGAAATAACCTATGTAAATGCCTCCATTGTGTAGAAGTGCAAATATGATTTTAATGTCATTTTTACATGATTTTATGTCAAATGCTTTTTATAGAAAATAAAACAGAACCCGTGGAGAGAACTGCCACTATTACAACCATGCTAGGCGTGCACCTACCCATAATAGTTTTTACTCACTCTCTGGACAAGAAGTTCATTGCTTTGTTAGTTTGCAAAAGAGAAGGAGAAGAATTTACAGTAAGGACACACTAATCTGCAGTTAAATCCATTTTGCTGCCTGAAACTCACAGCACTTGTATCTATGAAAATGATGAAAGACGCTAACTCAGGACCATTGTCCATCTACACACTATGCCTCCCAGCTGTTCACTCCAATAACTATCAGAATATTTATCATCAGTATGCACAAGTGGAATTTGTCTGAAAATATAATTTTTCTTCTGGAAAATTTGCCATTAAATTTTAACGTTTAGACCACCTTTCAGTTGTCTGTATAATTATTTGAAAGCATTTTATGTGTATTTTGCTTTGTCTTTGAGTTTGCTTTGAAACATGAAAGTGGGGCTCTCTTTACCTTTGAGGGTATTTTTAATGCTAGAAATACCCTTGAAACCTTTTCTTCTTCTTTTTGTTTTGATTTGGTAGAAATTTCCTGTGCTTGCCTGTCACTGTTGTGACCTTTATTGCAGTTTGCTGAAGTGAAAAAAAAGAAAGATTTTATAGATATCAGATTTTTCACCAAGCTTTGAGTAGTCAGATGCCTACACATATGACTATTAAATAACAGCTCAGAATTGAAGAATTTTAATATTTGTTGATTACAATGTATGTACTCAGAATTATGCTAGTTATCCAGAGCCTCAGTGTTTGTCTCTACAGTATCTACATTTATTAGGTAGAGCAGAAGTACATAAAATATCAGAAAGCAAGTAAACTCAACTCTACTGTACTGATTCTAGTAGCCAGGCATAACCTAGAAGAAAAGAAAAAATTTCCAGCGTTGGGTGGAAATTCAGCTTCATGGAGGAGAAGGGCCTATTATTGCTCTTGAACTTTTTTACTCTTTATCTTTTAGTAACTATCAGAGACTTTTACATAAATCTATTTACACAAGTGATACTGTGTTATGATTTGAATAGGTCAGCATTCAGAGCCACTGGACCGTGAACCTCCTCAGGCAGGGACTGAGTCTCATTTACTTTCATCCCAAGGAGCTGGTCTCAAGTTGGTGACGTAGTAGGTATACCATGGATATTTGATGAATAAATGCACATATGAATATTAAAAACATTGTTTTGTTAGATATTTATAATTTTAAACGAAAGTAACCCATTTATAAAGTGAACAACCCAATAATCACAAGCTTCGAAGGGATGTCCGAATAAAATAATTCTATTTGAGTCGTTTCTTTCAATTAAACTTTTCATGGTAGTTGTGACAAACTGTCTTTTCCAAAGATGGCCTCAGCAATAACTCCCATCCTGTGCACTCTTCTCTCACGTGAGCTTGCCTCTCCCTCATCATGGGGTTGAGTCTATTTCCTCACCCCTGGAACGTGTGCTGGCCCTGTGACTGTGTGGACAAGAGATTATGACAGATTATAACTGAACCCTCAGGCAGAGAGAGAGAGGTCAAGGGGCACTGAGGTGCTAGATATGTGAATGAAGTACCCTCTTCACCTGGATCCTCAGCTCTACTTGCCCCATGAGGATTCAGGAAGAGCCACTCAGCTGAGTTCTTCTTAAATTCCTGACCCCCAAAGAACAGCTAAACTAAAATGATTATTTTAAGAGACCAAAGCATGCTAAATTGAGGGATGTTTGATATGCAACAGTGGAGAATTTATAAAATATTATACACATTAATCAAAAACATCTTGAGCTTGTAGAATCATCTTCAGGTTATTTGCAAGTAGTTGGTTTCTGGGCTGTTTGTTACCAAAGGAAAAAAAAGGCTGACCATTTTCTCAAGGCAATCATTAATTTGCTTCGCATCCTGAAGAGTGAGTGACCTGTGGGTTACTATTTCTAGGAATCAAAAAATAGTAGCAGTAGTCTTTCTCTCATTCAAAATGTGAATAACATAATCATATAAATATTTGTTTTCTGGATTACGGCTATCTCATCTATCTTTTTTGATTTAGTTTAGAGCTTGATGGCTGGGGTCGTTCCAAAGGGATTAGCTGTGTTATTTTAGATGTATAATCATCCTTCAAGATTCAAATAATGTTTACATAATCCCTTATGTTTTCCAAAGTACGTTAAAATATATTTGTCATTTAATCCTTAAAACAACACGTTAAATACCATATATCATTTTACAAAATGGACTTAGATAAAGGTCTAAATTATCCCAGGGGCGGTGGTAGGCTTGATTGTGGGCATGGAAACATAACCGCAATGTAACCACAACACAGGCAGTGTCTTTAAGAAACCGATCATTTACTATTTCTACTTAATAAATAAAGTATAGGGAAGTTCAGAAAGGACTAAAAACTTACATTCTGGTCTTTGATTTCCAAATTGCATGTTCCTTTAACTTTAGCGCACTGCTACTTTCTAACAACCATTCAGATTTGCATTTTAGCATTTGCAGCGTGTGCTACGCGTGTTATTTCAGTTAATCCTCAAGATAGCCTTATCAGGTAGATAGTAATTTCCCTCTTTGAGAAAGATGAGGTAATTGAAGTTAAGTGTTTTTTCTAAGATTTGACAAATAATAAGGAATAAAGCTGATACTAAAAATTAAGCCTCTTGACTGCAAAACTCCTGCCATTTTTGTACGTCACAGACATCTTCCTAGAGAAAGTGATGAAAATCTAGCTTTAGACTCTGGATGAGATGACTCCAGACTAGGTCTTGCACAGTTTGCCTGAGGGTCAGGTAACCTTCCTAGCAGTGTGACCTTGGGCCAGTTACTTAACTTCTCTGTGCCTTAGTTTCCATTTTTATCATAAACTTACCTCATGAGGTGATTTATAGGGATTAACTGAGGTAATACATGTAAATCGCCTAAAATAGTTCCGTGTACAAGGAAGTAATTTAATACATATTTGTTATTATTATTTCAGGACTGTTAGACACAATCACTTACCCTACATGAGAGAATTAGTCAAATGGCCTTAGAATGTGATCAGTTCTTTGTTTTTATCAATAGCTCTCTAGTTTCTGACTGCTGTATGTCTACTTCCTCAGGGTCTCTACCACATAGCAGGGATGCCACATTTGGAAAGGTGAATTTGATACACCTAAATTGCATGTTTGCAAGGCGTAACCCTTAAGAAAGGCTAATAGTGTGAACAATATGCAGGCTATTTTTAGAAAGGCAAGAGTACAGCTATCACTTCTAACAGGCTCTGTGAAATCTTCTATCATGAATTATATTTCCCATTCAGTTGAAAAATACAGTAATGCACCAGAGCTTTTTGAAATCCCAGTGCCTTCTGCATGAATCTGAATCCCACAAGCAGGTTAAATGCAGGGCTTGCAGTTGCCATTCTGTGCGACTTCTGTCCTCTACCAGCTGCGATCAGAACCTGCAGGATGTGGTGTTCTGGCTTCCTGCTCCTGACTCATGTGCATTATGTGGGATGCATGCTAAAGACTGCCAACAGCTTGTAACCTCAGAACCTAGAAGCAGTCACGAAAAATACTGACCTCTCTTATTTTATGTTTTCTCTTGCACACTGACCCTTAAAAGGAAAATCATATTGTACCCCAACTGCTTTTCTCTACATACAATTTTTGAGAAAAATACAAGGGAAAAGCTACACTGCATTCGTTCTGAAACTAAACAAAGGTGTAAATGTAAGAGGTTGTTCTCCTTCAGAGAAAGGTTAGAGTATTTTTGTTTGTTTGTTTTGGGCACTGTCTGGTCACTAAACTGGAAGACTGTAATACAGTATCTTTTCCTGCGGTTCCCATTTCTACTCCTTATACTCTGGCACCTACTCTATTCCAGTGTTTAAGAAATTGTTTCTAAATCTAGAAACAATTTTAGCATATTCACTGCATTAATACCTGAGCACACCTTTTGAAAAATGTAAGTACCTTTACAATATGTGCAGGAGGCACATATATGAAGGAGGCAGAGGAAATAAGTAATATACAGGAATATAAAGTCTAGGCAACGATATGCATTGAGCAGCAAAAAATTTTTTAATCCAACCACACTTCATATTTAAAGTATCTACCTTAAACACCTTAATGCATTCAGTTTATTAATCAATGCTGCCACTTCTTCATTTTAAGAGGAAAAAACGGGAAAAAATAATGAGATAATCTCTATTAAAAGTAACAAATTTAAAAGTCCACGTTTACTTCCGTTTATTTTAATGCACTGCAACACATGTTTATTGAGCACCTACTATCTTCCAGGAATTCCCCTGAGGACAGGAAGCATCGGGATTGATAAGACAGAACAAGGCGCTTCACTGCATGAAGTTTACAGTAGAGTAGGGAATAGAGACATAGAACAACTCATTCTGGTGTGATGACTATTAAATGGAAGTGAAGTGTAAGGAGCTATGAGAACACAGAACAGAGGAATTTAACCTATTCCAGGAGTTAGGGAAGCCATCCTCACTCCATACCTGGGATGCTCCCGACGGAAATATGAGTTGATACGCTGTTCCAATCACACACTGGGGGATGGAACTGAGCTTCCTAGGTGCTCTTAAGTCATGCATATTTGGCAAAGTATTTGTAAACATCTTTGTGGTTTGTTCAATTCGTTTTGAACATCCAACTGAAGAATTACCAGAAAATCCGTTCCCCTATTTAGGTGATCCTTCCTCTCTTCCACATAAGGTAGTGGGGTAGGTGAAAAATCCACTTCCGAATGCTTGAGTGGAATGCTGGTCTGGGACTTCCCACCCTCCCTCTACACCTGAGATACTTCTAGGCCAAATAGAGGGTATTTGGGGTGAACCCCTTGCAGTGCCTTATCCCAGGGAAAGTTCACTCAGGAAAAGTACTGATTGTCCATACTGGTCCCAAGGTCTCCATGTGTTTTCTGAGGCTCTACTAGTTCCCAAGAATAGCTGTTAATGGGCCTCTTCCTGGTTGTTTGTCTTCTTCCTGTCTCTTGATCTCCAGACTGTCAAGTTCTTCTCATCCTTTTAGGATGAAACACACAGAGAGAAGGGGTCTAATGGCCTTAGACGATTTTCCTATCAGACAGTATTGTTGCTGGTTGCCAACCATCTTTGGGTGAGACGTCCATTTCTGACTCAATTATTGGCCACCTCTGAGTAAAGAAAGCCTTGTAATATTTTCCCAAATGAGGATCGCTTAATTCCAAAGGGGGAACCTGAGAAGGGCAAATGTGATTATCTCTGTTACAAGAGAAGTACAGTATCACTCTCTGCTTACTTCATATTCCTTCACTGTATTCATCACTCTTTGATGTCATAGCATTACATATTTACTCATTTCTGTCTTCTTTGCTAGAATTAACTTCCAGGAGGTCGGGAAATTAGTTGTGTTCACTGCTGTGTTCAGGACGAGAACAGCTGCCCAAAGTCAACTGTCAACAAATATTTCTTTAATGATGCACGAACAATTAGAACATTCAGGCTGTGTGCATTTTTTCCTCCAACATGCACAGGTTTCCAACATTTTATATAAAATCTAACCCCTAGGATTTAAAGTTAAAATTTAAGGCAAATTTTAGATTTAATAGTAATTGGTCCTTTCTTTTCCCAAAGTTTCACTGTTTAGACATGTTATGATTGTTACTAAGGGATATTTTACGAGAGCGATGAAGACTGCTTTCACCAGATGAAATGAGTTCGAGGAAGAATTTGAGGTTCTAAGATATAAAATCACCTCTTAGAAATTTTACTCCGTGCACCTTGACTGAAGCCAGCACGTTCGCTTGGCTCTATTACAACACTGAAGAGACTCCTGGGGTGGATTAAACTTTCCCTACACTAAAGTCATTTCTGGATCCCTCTACAGGGTGAAATTCTTAGTAAGGGCATTTCAAAGGAAAACACTTATTTTCTCACCTGGCTCACTGTTTCTCTAACTACTGGAAGAAATAGTGTAAAATTGCAGTGAACACTAACTAAAAGGATGTATTCAATTTAATTCCAAATGTGTATCTTTTGTTCACTCTCCTGATAGAAAACAATGTCTCTAAAATTTATTCCTACTTGCAAACATTGAACAATTTCCTAAACCCACCCTATGCCCTTTAGGGCAGCAGCATGTAAACAGCTCACCTGCCACAGGATGCCTTTTTGAATTTTCCCAGTGGTACACTTAAGGGGGCTAAGGATCATGACAGTTTTCCCCAGAGCTAAGTGAGCAGATTTGCTAAGAGCCATACAAAGTATTTTCACAAAGGCTGTGGGTCTGTGATTTGAGCTAGTTTGTAATCGTAATTGCCTGGAGGGCTTGTTAAACATCTTGCCAGGCCTCACTTCTAGCGTTTAAAATCAATAGGTGTAGGGCCTGCAGCCAGTTTCCCAGGTGGTGCTAATGCTGCTGATTGAAGACCCCACTTAGAGAACCACCTTCACCTTGATGGCCAAATTTGCACTGTAACTTTTACACTTGGCAATGAATTCTCTTTAAACTTCCCCGTGAATTCTCAGGGTTCCTCAAAAAAAGCTCACAGAGCACTTTGCTGACTCAGGATCTAGAATGGGGAGTAAAATCTGACCAAAGAAAGGGGGTGTCCTTTCCTGCTCTGATGACCTTAGCTGTGATCCTGAAATGTAAGTCCTTTATGAGTAACCTCATACAAATGTCGACTATCCTAAACTCTTAAAATAGTGGCGTAAAAACGCTAACGATGCCACTTTTCCCCATTGTGCCTATTTTATGAGGTGGGGAACAGTAGGAAAACCTAGCATTTCAATAGCACGAAAGAGTTACTAATTACTTTTGATTGCTCTGGGAAAGTGGGAAGTCACCCACCATGACATGCCTCTTGTGAGGAGGTAGGCAAGGAAGGGGATTTGGGGCCAATGTATGATATAACGGATCTTGGAAGCTCACTTGGGTATGCTAACGCTTCGAGTCATAAAGAAGTGATTGAAAAGTGGGTCAGATTTCCACCTCTCTAACTGGGATGTCATCCTGGTGTGTAATGCCTGTGAAGGAGCGTGTATAAGTGTGGACATAATCAGCCTTTTGTGTAAGCTCCCTCTGAGCTTACTGGGGAAGGAATTTAGGCCAGGCCCACCGTGGGGGAAATCAAGATTCCAGTAAAACAGCCCTTATTCCAGGTAGGTGAGTTGAATGCATTGCCCTTATGAGGCAAGAGGGAAGTGAAGGTAGAAAGTGGATTCATGCACAGTAGAGTTTTAAGTGTAGAGGCACCCTTTTCCTTGCCAGTGAAAGATTCAGAACTAACGCCTATGGCATTGTTTAAAAGTGGAGGGAGCGCAGAGATCAGATTATTTTTGTTTGGGTAAGGTACATTCAAGCAAGTTAGGCAATACTGTACTAAAACTTTAGACCTAGAGAATATCATTTAATCAACTGCATAACCATCAGCAAACTAAATGACTCATGAGTGGGGAGCAGGGCTTAAAGTTAATGTAGTTTCTAAACCTGTTCATCTAGACTCTTTCTGTGTAGCAAATCAATCAATAAATCAATCAAATTGGTGGTGACTTGCCTCTATGGCAGAGACTCTAGACTTTTGTTTACTAATTGCAGTACCTATACCTGGTCATTCCCTAACTGTAAAGACATCACACATGCTGAATTCATTTTGAGGCAAATACATTCCTTTTGAACTGCCTCGTTTTTAAGGTAAAAATGTGTTCACATTACAAAACCACTGCGGCAAAGCACTTCTATTAAAATAGCCCTGCCGCTTGTATTTAATGCTTTCTGGACTGCCGTGTGGCTCAGAGGGGCTGTGTGAAGCACATGGAGGCACGAGAGTAATCATTAAAGATCAAGAGCTTTCCAATTATCAAGCCATACTTAGTAGACAATAGGCTGAGATAAATGAAGCACGGCTTGGCAGTTGCATATTCTGAAGCAAAGATTTTCAGAACAAGGAAAAGATGCCTGCCCCTTATGAAAGACACAGGCATTTGTCAATACATTTGAGGAAGACGCTCAGCAATTCCCTGTTTCCAAGGTTTTAACAGGTAACAGAAAATGTTTATATGAAATTTCTCCCTGTGATAAAAAACCCAGGGGTACATTTGCAAGACCACTGCCCACATTCCCATTCCAAAGCTATTTTTCCAAAATAAGGTACAGTACACTGCCCATCGATGAAATCTACTAAAGCTTCAATTAACTAGCGTTTTGTTTCTTCTGTGCTTAATTTTAGTAAAGAAGTTCACAAGAAACTAAGCTGTAAGGAAGGATTTTTTTCAAAAGACTGACTTCCAAGGTATGTCCTGAGGTCAAATAGACACAGACCAATCTTCTTTTTTCTTTATATTTACAACACAGTACAGCACTGCACTGTGATTCTCGAGATTCCAGATGATCCCCCCAAGGCAGTGCAAGATGCTCACTCATCTTAGAAAGATTCAATTATATTTGCTGGACAGCATCTGCTAAGGCGGAAAAGGGGACTAATGTGTTTTAGGAAGATTTCCAGCAGCAGGAGAGGAAGAAAAAAGACATGGCTGGGTAGTCTCATTTTCATAAAGTGCTAAGCACAGTTCATTGCAAGCACAGGGAGATCAGCACGGTGCTTTGTAACCACCTAGAGGGGTGGGATGGGATGGGGTGGGGTGGGAGGGAGGGAGATGCAAGAGGGAGGGGATATGGGAACATATGTATATGTACAGCTGATTCACTTTGTTATACAGCAGAAACTAACACACCATTATAAAGCAATTATACTCCAATAAAGATGTTAAAAAATGTTTCTTTAATTATATTATATTTAAAATAAAAGATTGGTTAGCATCAGTTAATTGGAGGCCAGATCATCTTCAAGATTGCTCCCAGTTCGGGCTTGCTTTCTACGGCAGTGTAACCTAACTTTGGAAGATGTGACCACTCTCGGTATATACATGGGAGGAGCTTGTTTCAAGGTCTCTGTAGGCATTTAACTCATATTTAGGTTTCTGTTTCTTCCATTCAACAAGGTCTCCAGAGGATAATATTTTTAAAAATTCTCCTCTTTGCCAACTTACTCAGATCCAACCAACATTTCTTGCGTTATTACTATGTGCGTGCACCAGGAACATTCATGCAAACGTAATTACTTTAATCCTCACAAAAATCATGTAAGAACACCAATAACATTTCTAAGTGAGAAAAATAAGTCTTCGAGAGGTAATCTATCCCAAACCACTTATAACATAAATGACAAAAGGAGGATTTGAGACAGGTGTGTGAGTGTTTGTTTATTTCTACTATCTTGGTGTTTGGTGCTCTATACCGCTCACTCAAATACAGTGCACTGGGAATTGGGGCCAAAGCTCCTCTCTTCAACCAGAGACCCTATCGTCTTGGGTCTCCCAGGCTATTTCTTACTTTCAAAGGCTAAGGGCTTCTCTCCCACTCAGCCCAGAGAGTCAGCGTTGAGTAGCTCTTCCCTGTCTTCATAATAACATCCATCATATACTGAGGTTTTCTATGGTTCCTACCTCTGTGGTCACATCGGGGCGAGACAGCCTTAATTTAGCCCTTGAATGCCTGTTAAAGAGCGCGTCACCTTCAGGGCTCTGCTCATTCCTCTGATGAGAACGCAATGCTACTCAGCGATTGTAAGGAGAACCCTCGGGAAAGAAACTTGAATTGCCTTAGTTATGCTCCCCTGGTTCAGGATGCATTCTCATAACTTGATTCAATATTATTGAGAATCTTCTGTAGGCTGAAATAGTTCTGGAAGATGGTGATATGGAAATAAATGACACTGTTGTTAACTTCCATGAACTCAGAGGGAACACAAAAACCAATAATTGTGGCCTGTTAAGGGGTTTAATAAAGGCATGTACGGGATATTTATAAGGAGGCATATTATGATGTGATTAATTCTGGTTAAGGAAATTTCAGAGAGGGCTTCAGAGAAAAAGTGACAATTGATTTGAGCCTTGAAGCATTCGTCGTCTTTGCCAAGCAGAAAACTAGGGACAGGGCTGTGTAGGAAGAAGAAATAATATTGAAGAATTGGGGAGCCTGAGAGGATGACTAGGGATTGATTTGCAGCACTGACCATTTTCCTTCATTTGGGTAACAGTTTAAGTCATTAAGAGACTTATCTAGAAGCTCCAAAATCCTCTCTTGGGGTATCCCCTGTACTTTGGACTCCAGGGCACTTGTAAAAATGATGTCCTTGGAACAGCCAGACATTATGCATCTTCCTGTACTAAGTGACCATGTGTGTCTTGTTGACTGTTTTATATGCCGTGCCACACACAGTACCTGTCACGGGATAGTGACACAGGAACATTTATTAAAATAATTAATATGCAAATAAAACTAAATTGAAAATAGGATCTTAGGAAAAACACCCATTTTTTTTTTTCATCAGTTCATGTATATTTCAGTTGATGACAAATTCTAGTTGGCCTCTAGTTCTGCTGATCAAGGTACCAATAAACATTAAAAAAAATTTTTGGATAGTCTATGTGTTATTTATTTTTTCTATTTTGCATTGGAACTTACCATTCATATACTCTAGTTTGTTAAAGCAGAACTTCACCTTGTAATTTATCCCCCTCTTTGCATCAGATAGCTCCAGCTTTATTTGTTAAATGTGGTCACAATGAAGAAATATTTTTCCCCCTATACACGCAACTACCAGAATTGTGCTTCATTAGGAACAGATGATGAAATATTGCTTAAAGTGTTTGATTTATAAATGCTGTGGGACCTATTGTCATCAGGGTTCTTATTAATGGGAGTTTCTTTAAAAATAATATTCCCCACTTCTATTAGCATTACCTTCTAGATAAACACAATAGGACTTCATTTATCTAGCATATTCGGAGAATGAACTGTCACACATAAATAAAATTTCCAAAGAGCTAAAGCATGCCTTTCAGAAAATGAACCTTTTTTTTCAGCTGTTGTATATTTTTAAAAAAATGACAATAAAAGAACTTTAAAAATCTCTATCATGCACCTTTGCCTTTTAGAGTTTTGGTCATAATTGTGCCTTTTCTTGGTGATTCAGAATTATGATTATGGATGTGAATAATTGTACAGTCCTATAATATAGTAGGTATTGTCCATGAATATCTATTTCCTCCAACGTTAAAAGGCTTTGGACTGAATACCTCCTGCTAATTAGTTTCCTGCTTCTTCTATCCTTTTCTAATACTTGTAATTTGCCAGTTTCTAACAGTTTAGTTTCAATTCATTTCAATTAAAATCAAAACAACAGACATTTAATAAATACTTAGTCTATTCCAATTGCTGTGTTGAAGGCTTCAGGATTCCTAGATGAATACACATCACTATATGTATGTCACTGCCCTCTATAAACTTGAAAAAAGTTATGAGACAAGAGATATATCATGAGTAACTTAAAATTCCCTTGTCTGGGGGCTTCCATTTGTCTTGAGCAAAATTTGTAGGCTCTGCAATAGCTTTTATTTTTTCACCCCACATATATTTTTTTCTATTTTATCTAGGTTCAAAATGTGACCTTTGGGTAAGTCAAGTGTCACCATTTTAACCTACTCCTCTATTTTTTTTTTTCCCTCTTCCTGTGTGGAACTTAAATACCTGGCTCTCCCTATCTGAGTTCTCACAGAAGTGAGGGGTAGACAGTGGGCCCAACCCTTCCTCACTATGTGATACTGGGAGTTGATGGCATCCTCAGTGAGTCTCTGTAGATTATCCTGACAGCTTCCATGCTGGGAAGGATGTGAATGAAAGTTGTAAGAGTAATAATAATAATAGCAGCAGCAATGATAGGTAATATTTGTATTGATAATATTATAGACTATATCATAATTTTAGGTTAAACTATGAGATATTTAAGTTCGTATCCATTACTCTTGTCCCATCATTTGGCATCACTGAGAGTCCCTGTATGTTCTACTCTTTCTGATAAGATGGAAATAATCAAAAACTAAGTCAAGTGATTTCAATGGCGATCTCTGGGGTGAGATAATTTTTCAAAAATCTCTTTGCCAACCTGTGACAACTGTAGCTGAACAGAAAAGACAGCATATACCGTATTAGGTAGAGGGATCTCGGGATAGCACTGCTCATCATCGTAAGTTTCAGTTTCAGCAGAGGGGAGAGATATACAAAAACTTCCTAGGGTGTCTGGATCCCTTGCTCTCCCACTCTACCCCAGATACACACACAACAAAAGAAACAGAATATGCCAATAGATGCGAATTTTGATGCTGGTGTGCTTCTGTAGGCTGTCATGGTAGTGTAGGGGAAGGCGCAAGGGAGTCCCATGGTGGAGGTCGTGAACTGGGCAGCACATACGTGGGACAAGTTGCAGCAGCACACAGCTGATTCCCAGACGACATACCAGGGAAAGGCAAGAAAGTTTGAACAGGTTAATGTTGGTGCCAGTGATGGTCAGGAGTGGAGGTAGACACAGGAGCCCACTAGACCCCCAAGAGCAACAGCAACGAGTTGCTTCTGGTAAGAGAACCAACCATGAGATAGATAACTGCAGAAATCATTGGCTGAGGCAAAGGCCCTTAGATGCTCAGGACTAGGTGGGAAAAGTTACATCTCCTTAGAGACCAGTGAGGACTCATGGATGGAACTCAAACCAGAAAACCCTCACTCAATGCCCTGATAGTAAGTAAGACCTCTAACCAACCAGTCTGGAAATTAGCACTGTGGACAAGAGGCAGGGATGTTGATACAACTGGGTTGAAATCCACACCTGACCAAATTTAAACCTAGTCATGGCAAAGTTAGACGAATGGGTAGGCAAGTTTAAGTGGATGCTGCTGTTTTTATCCTGCGAACATTGAAATACAGGTCTGGATGCTTAAGTGGAGTTGATACAGGAAAAAAAAGAAGCTGTAATTTTGTACACTTGTAGAGAGAGCAGCGTGAAATCTCCTGCTTGTCTTCTTAGGTCAGCAGGGGTGACCTGGTCCTTGCTCTTGTTTCCTCACCCAGCCCGTGCATAGTGAGGAGACCGGGGGCAGTTTTACGCTTTGTGCTCACCAACATTGAAAACTGGCAAAATCAATCCTGTAGCATCTTTAGGTATCATTGGTGGAGTTCATTTTTAGCAAAACAACATTGGGTAAAACTGATTAATTGTGTAAAGCTTATTGCAGCATGATAGTGAATGATACCTGAGAATTGTACAGATGGTGCTTCACCGGCGAAACAAGTGTGGATTAGGATACATTTTAAGGGTAGTCAGGTCCAGCTATATTCTGCCATATATTACCAATATTTTCTGAAATGGCTGATAGGTCCTTGCCAGATTTCCAGCAGTTTGATGTTGAAAATATTGTGGATGGTCCATTTGATACTGGAAAATATTACATGTTTTCCTTTTTATATTTATTAAGCAGAACGTTTTCATTTTAGTTTTTACTCACTGTTCATATCAAACATTCTATGTCTTCTTTTGTCTCAAAGGATGAAATACAAGAGGTACGATATTAATGGAGATGAGTTTTCCTTACAGATGATGTGAGAGTTTTTCCTGCTTTTTTTTTTTTTTTAGTTGAGGGAATTAGAAATCTGTTTAATTCGCTTTTTTTTTACATTGCTGACACTTTTTAAAATAACAGATTATTAAGATATAATTCTAACATTAATTCTTTTAAAATGTACAATTCAGTGGTTCTTAGTATATTCACACAGTTGTACAATCACCAATGATATTTAAGAAAGAACGTTTTCATCACCCCACAGAGAAACTTTACAGTCATTAGCAGTCACTCTCCATTCCATTCTGCTTCTAGCTGTTGGAAATGATTAATTTTTATTCCACATCTGAAGATTTTTCCTAATCTCAACATTTCATATCAATGGAATGATACAATATGTAGTGTTTTATAAATGGTTTATTTATTATAACGTTTTCAAGCTTCATCCGTGTTGAAGCATGTATCAGTACTTCATTTTTAAATTGTCAAATAGGATAGCTTGCTGTATGCTGTATGGATATATCACAATTTGTTATCCATTCACCAATTGATGGACATTTGCAATGCTTCCACTTTTTGGCTATTATGAGTAACATTGCTATGAACATTTGTGTACAAATTTTTGTTTGAAAATACATATTCGGATCTCTTGGCTATATACCTGGGAGTAGGATTTCTGGGTCATACGGTAATTCTGTGTTTAATTTTTTGAGGAATTGACAAGCTATTTTCCATCATGTCTGTACCATTTAATATTTCTTTCTGCAACGTAATGAGAGTTCCAATTTATCTACATCCTCACCAATGCGTGTTATTTTTTTAAAAAAAATTATATTGTACTGTATGTGAAGTGGTATTTCAGTGTGGTTTTGATTTGCACTTTCCTAATGACTAGTGGTATTCAGCAACTTTTCATGTGCTTGTTGGCTGTTTGTATATCTTTTTTTTTTTAATTTTTTTTTAATTTTTTGCTGTACACGGGCCTCTCACTGTTGTGGCCTCTCCCGTTGCGGAGCACAGGCTCCGGACGCGCAGGCTCAGCAGCCATGGCTCACGGGCCCAGCTGCTCCGCGGCATGTGGGATCTTCCCGGACCGGTGCACGAACCCGTGTCCCCTGCATCCGCAGGCGGATTCTCAACCACTGCGCCACCAGGGAAGCCCTGTATATCTTCTTTAGAGACATGTTTAGTCAAGTTTTTTGTCCATTTCTTAATTGGGCTGTTTTTTTCTTATTGTTGAGTTCTAATAATTATTCATGCCTTCTGAATACTAGACCCTTATCAAGAAAATAATTCACAAATATTTTCTACCATTCTGTGGGTGGTCTTTTTCACTTTCTTGATAGTGTCGTTTAATGGACCAAAGCTAATAATTTATTTTTTAATTTTTTAATTTTTTTTTTTGCGGTACGTGGGCCTCTCTCTCACTGTTGTGGCCTCTCCCGTTGCGGAGCACAAGGTCTGGACGCGCAGGCTCCGCGGCCATGGCTCACGGGCCCAGCAGCTCCGCGGCATGTGGGATCTTCCCGGACCGGGGCACGAACCCGCGTCCCCTGCATCGGCAGGTGGACTCTCAACCACTGCGCCACCAGGGAAGCCCTAAAGCTATTAATTTTGAAGTACATTTCATCTTTTTCTTTTGTTGATTGTGCTTTTAGTATCATATCTGAGATTCTACTGCCTTATCCAAAGTCACAAAGATTTACAACTATATTTTCTTCTAAGAGTTTATAGATTTAGCTCTTATATTAGAGTTCTGAACCATTTTGAGTTAATTATTGTATATAATGTAAGGTAAGAGTCCAACTTCATTTTTTGGCATATGGCTTTCCAGCATCATTTGTTGCAAAGAAAATTCTTTCCTACATTGAAATTTCTTAGTATCCTTGTTGGAAATCAATTGACCCTAAATGTAAAGGTTTATTTCTGGATTCTAAATTATGTTCCATGTCTAACCTTATGCCTGTAGTGATGCTGAAAGCTTGGCTTCTCTGTACACTGGTGCCGAATCGAATCTTGGAGACAGTTTTGGGTGAAGTAGGAAAGGATAGCTTTATTAGTTTGCCAGGCAAAGTGGGACACAGTGGGCTCCTGCCTCAAAAAACTATGTATCCCAACCTGGGAGGATGTGAGGAGGAATTTTATAGCAATAGTTCAAGGGTGGGTTACTGACAAGATTAGGGTGTGTGCAGGGTCTCAGGTGGTTGTTCTCCTAATCTTGATGAGTTTCTTTGGTCCCTTCAACCTTGCCTCAGGTGGTTTCCTGGCTGTTCTTCCCTTGATTAGCAACTGTTCGACTCTGCCCTTTGGAACTCAGGGAAGGTCATGGAGTCTGGAGTCTTGCCTACAAGACATAGGAGACAAAAAAAAGCTTCTGTGCCCAGGACTTCCACAGGGTCCTACTCGGTTTCACTACCACACAGTCTGACTACTGTTTTTAAAAACAAATAAGATTAAAAAATAGTTACAAATAAAAATGCATTTATTTTCTCTTTTACATTTACCTATGTATTTTCCTTTATTGGTACTCTTTATTGCGTATGGGTTTATTTTACTCTTTGGTTTTCTTTTATTTCAGCTTAAGTACTCTCTTTAGTATTTCTTGTAGGCCAGGCCTACTAGTGACTCATTTTGTCAGTTTTTAATTATCTAGGTATGTCTTATTTTCTCCTTTCATTTTGCTGGATATAGAATTCTTGCATGGTGGTATTTTTCTTTCAGTACTTTCTTTTAATTTCTATGGAGAAGTCAGCTCTTAATCTTAAGGATCCTTGAAATGTGTAGCCACAGGGTACCCGGTTATTTAGTTAAACATTACCTCTGTAAGATTGTTTCCTGAAGAGATTAGCATTTGCATGGTACACTGTGTAAGCAGACTGCCTCCCCCCCACACAATGTGGTGGGCATTATCCAATCCCTTGAGGGCTTCAACAAAAAGGTGGAGGAAGGGAGAATTCACTCTCTCTGAGTTGAAACACTGGTGTTCTCCTGCCTTTGGCTGACCCACCATTGGCACTCCTGGTTCTCCAGCCTTCGGATGTGGACTACAGGGAACACATCAGGTTCTCCAGGTCCTCAGGCCATTGGATTGGGTCTGGAACTACAACATCAGCTTGCCTGGGCCTCCAGTTTGCAGACGGCAGATTATGGGAGTTCTCAACATCCATCATCACGGGAGCCAATTTCCTAAAATAAATTACTGATACTGTCTCTCTATCTCTCTACTAACCTATCTATCTACATGCTATTGATTCTGTTTCTCTGGAGAACTCCGACTAATACTGATTTTGGTACTAAGAGTAACTCTAGAAGAATTTTTCTTTTCAATAGACTTTATTTTTTTACAGCAGTTTTAGGTTCATATCAAAACTGAGTGGAGGTATAGAGATTTCACATATAAGCCCTGCCCCCAGGCATGCATAGGTTCTCCCATTATCAACATACCCCACCAGAGTGGTACATTTGTTACAAGTGATAAACCAACACTGACATATCATTATCATTAGCACCCGAAGTCTACAGTTTACTTTAGGTTCATTCTTGGTGTTATGTACTCTATGGGTTCAGACAAATTCGTAATGACCTGTGTAACTATAATAGTATCATACAGAGTAGTTTCACTGCTCTAAGTAACCTCTGTGCTCTACCTATTCATTCCTCCATCTCCCTGGCAACCACTGATCATTTTGGTCTCCCCATAGATCTGCCTTTTCTAGAATGTTCTATCGTTGTCCTTACAGTATGATGCCTTTTCAATTGGCTTTTTTTGCTTAGTAATATGCATATGTTTCCTCCATGTCATTTTACGGCTTGATAGTTCATTTTTTAGCACTGAATAATATCTAACTTTCTGCATGTACTATAGTTTATTTATTCATTCATCTAAAAAAAGGACATCTTGGATGCTACTAAGTTTTGGATTATGAATAAAGCTGCTATATAAACATCCATGTGCAAGTTTTTGTTGGATAGATGTTTTCAACACCCCTTGGTAAATACCAGGGAGCTTGATTGCTGGATCATATGGGAAGAGTATGTTTAATTTTGTAAGAAACCATCACATTGTCTTGCAAAGTGGATATACTACTTTTCATTGCTGCTGGCAATGAGTTAGGATGTCTGTTGTTCCACATCGTAACTGGCATTTGGTGTTGTCAGTGTTCTGGATTTTGGTCATTCTAATAGGTGTGTAGTGGTATCTCACTGTTGTTTTAATTCAGATTTCCCTGATGACATATGATGTGCAACATACTTTTTCATATACTCATTTGCCATCTGCATATCTTCTTTGGTGAGGTGTCTGTTAAGGTATTTGGCGCACTTTTAATTGGGTTGTTTTCCTTTTTACTGTTGAGTTTTATAAGTTCCTTGTATGTTTTGGGTAACAGTTTTTTATCAGATAAGTCTTTTGTAAATGTATTCTCCTAGTCTGTGGCTTTTCTTTTTATATGAATTTTCTTTTTTAGTCTGTTCATGCGATAGATTACATTATTTGATTTTTGAATGTTTGAAGCGGGCTTGCATACCTAGAATAAATTCCACTTGGTCATGGTGTATAATTCTTTTTATACCTTGTTGGATTCGATTTGCTAATATTTGATTGAGGATTTCTGCATCTATATTCATGAGAGATATTGGTCTGTAGCTTTCTTTTCCTGTTCTATCTTGTCTGGTTTTCATATTAGGGTAATGCTAGCCTCATAGATTGAGTTAGGAAGAATTACCCCTGCTTCTATCATCTGAAAGTGATTATAGAATATTGGTATAATTTCTTCCTTAAATGTTTGGTAGAATTCACTAGTGAACCTAACTGCGACTGGTGTTTTCTAGTTTTGAAGGTTATTGATCATTGAATTAAATTTAATAAATAAACACAAGTCCTATTATAATAAACACAAGTCCTATTATATTATCTATTTCTTCTTTGAGAGTTTAGAAAATGGCTTCTTTTAAGAAATTGATCCATTTAATATAAGTTATCAAAGTTGTGGGCACAGAGTTGTTCATAGCATTCCTTTATTATTCCTTTAATGTCTCTGATACAGTCCCCTTTTTCATTTTTAACAGTAGTAATTTGCATCCTTTCTTTTTTCTTGGCCTGGATAGGAGCGTATCAATTTTATTAGTCTCTTCAAAGAAACAGATTTTGTTTTTTTTTAAATTTTCTCTACTGGTTTCCTGTTTTCAATTTCATTGATTTCTGCTCTAATTCTTATTATTTCTTTTCTTCCTCTTACTTTGGATTCAATTTCTCTTCTTTTCTCTACTTTTCCAAAGCGGAAGGTTAGATTACTGATTTTATATCTTTCTTTTTTTCCCTAATATATACATTCAACGCTATAAAATTTCCCTTCTAAGCATTGCTTTTACTGTATCACACAAGTTTTGATAAGTTGAGTTTTTATTTCCATTTAGTTCAAAAAAGTTTTTAATTTCTTCTGAGATTTTGTCTTCGATCCATGTGTTATTTTGAACTGAGTTGTTTAATATCCAAGTACTTTGGAATTTTCCAGCTATCTTTCTGTTACTGATTTCTAGTTTAATTCAATGTGGTGAGAGTAGAGACTGTATTTTCCTATTCTTTTAAATTTGTTAAGGTGTATTTTATGGCCCATAATGTGGTCTATCTTAGTGAATGCCCAGGTGAACTTAAGAAGAATGTGTAATATGCTGTTGTTGGATGAATTTTTCTATAGATGTCAATTACATTCAGTTGATTGATGCTGTTGTTGAGTTCAGCCATGTCCTTACTGGTTTTTCTCCCTGCTAGATTTGTCCACTTCTGATGGACAATTGCTGAAGTGTCCAACTATAACAGCGAATTCATCTATTTCTCCTTGGCACATACACATTAAGGATTGTTATGTCTTCTTGAAGAATTGACACCTTTATCATTATGTAATGTTCCAATTTATTCCTGATAAATTTCCTTGCTTTGAAGTCCACTCTGTCTGAAATTAATATAGCTACTCCTACTTTTGATTAGTATTAAGATGGTTTATTTTCCTCCATTCATTTACTTTTAATATGTGTGTCTTTATATTTAAAGTGGGTTTCTTATAGGCAACATATAGTTGAGTCTCACTTTTTGATCCACTCTGACAATCTCTGTCTTTTAACTGTAGCATTTAGACCATTGGCATTCAAAGTGATTACTGATATAGTTGGATTAATATCCAACATATTTGTAAATGTTTTATAATTTTTCCCTTGTTCTTTGTTCTTTTTTTGGGCTGCACTGCAGGATCTTACTTCCAGGGCCCTGGCCTAACCACTGGACTGCCAGTGAATTCTCCTTTGCTCTTTTTATTTTTATTTTTATTTATTTATTTATTTATTTTGTGGTACGCGGGCCTCTCACTGCTGTGGCCTCTCCCTTTGTGGAGCAAAGGCTACGGATGCGCAGGCTCAGCGGCCATGGCTCACGGGTCCAGCCGCTCCACGGCATGTGGGATCTTCCCGGGCCGGGGCACGAACCCGTGTCCCCTGCATCTGCAGGTGGACTCACAACCACTGCGCCACCAGGGAAGCCCCTTCGCTCTTTTTAAAATACTCTTTCCCTTTGCAGTGAGATGGATGGACCTAGAGATTGTCATACTGAGTCAAGTAAGTCAGGCAGAGAAAGACAAATATATATTGCTTATATGTGGACTCTAAAAAAATGGTACAAATGAACCTATTTACAAAACAGAAATAGAGTCACAGGTACAGAAAACAAACTTATGGTTACCAAGTGGGGAAGGGAGGGGAGGGATAAATTGGAAGTTTGGGATTGACATATACACACTACTATATGTAAAATAGATAACTAATAAGAATTTACTGTATAGCACAGGAACTCTACTCCATACTTTGTAATGACCTATATGGGAATATAATCTAAAAAAGAGTGGATATATGTGTGTGTATATATATATATATATATATATATATATATATATATATATATATATATAACTGAGAGCACAAACTAACACAACATTGTAAATCAACTGTACTCCAATAAAATAAATTTTTTTAAAAAGTCAGACTCAAAGGAGAGAGTAAAATGGTGGTTGCTGAAGTCTGGGGAGAGGGGAAAATGGGGAGGTATTAGTTAAAGGGTACAAATTTTCAGTTATACATGATGAATAAGTTCTAGAGATTTACCATACAGCATGGTACCTACAGTTAACAAAACTGTATTGTACACTTAAAAATTTGCTAAGAAGGCAGAACTTTTGTTAAGTATTCTTATCTCACATTATATATAGATAATAATAATAAATAGAATGGGAAGACACTTCTGGAGATGATGAATAAGTTTATGGCTTAGATTGTGGTGATGGTTTCATAGGTGTATATTTATCTCCAAACTCATCCAGTTGTATACATTAAATACATACAGCTTTTTATTTGTCAATTATACTTCAATGAGGTGGTTTTAAAAAAAGAAAATAATAAAATAAAATACTTTCTCTGCTTTTTGTAGTTTTAACTGAGCACTTTATGTGATTCTATTTTCTATACTTTCTTATCATATCAGCTCTTCGTCTTTTTTCACTTTTTTTAGTGGTTACCTTAGTTTGCAATATTTATTTACAGCTAATCCAAGTCCATTTTCAGATAAAACTGTACCACTTTATGTGTAGTGTGAGTGCCTTATAATAACAAAATAACCCTAATTCTTCCCTCCTCTCCCTGTTTCATTGCTGTCATTCATTTCACTTCTATATAAGCATACATAAGCTTATATATACATAAGATAAGCACTTAAGCATGCATAATTGAATACACTGTTGCTACTGTTATTCTGAAAAAGCTACTATCTCTTAGATTAATTAAGAATAAGAAAATTAAATGTTTTTATTTTATCTGCACTTATTCCTTCACTGAGCTCTTCTTTTCTTTACATGTAAATCTGAGTTTCTGGCCTATATCATTTTTCCGTCTCTCTAGATCAGCTCTTTTAACATTTCTTACAAGGCAGGTCTACCAGCAATTCCCTCAAATTTTGTTTGAGAAAGTTTTTATTTCTTCTTCACTTTTGAAGGATAATTTTGCAGGATACAGAATTCTGGGTTGGTGGTTTTATTCTCTCAGTACTTTAAATATTTCACTCCACTTTCTTTTTGCTTGCATGATTTCTGAGAGGTCAGATTTAATTCTTATCTTTGTTCCTCTGTAGGTAAGGTGTTTTTCCCTCTGGCTTCTCTCAAGACATTTTTTTTAAGCTTTAATTTTCTGTAGTTTGAAAATTATATGCTTATGTATAGTTTTCTTTTTTTTTTTGTCATTTAGCTGCTTGGTTTCCTCTGAGTTTCCTGAGTCTGTGGTTTGCTGTCTGTCATTAGTTTGGGAAAATGATCAACCGTTATTTTTTCAAATATTTGTTTTGTTCCTTTCTCTCTTCTACTATTCTCATTACATGTATGTTACAGTTTTGTAGATATCACTCAGTCCTTGGATATCCTGTTCTGTTTTTTTCAGTCTTTGTTCTCTTTGCTTTTCAGTTTTTTGAGGCTTCTCTTGAGATATTCTCAGACCCAGAGATTTTTATTTTCCTCAGCTATATCCAGAGTCTATGAATAAGCCCATCAAAGGCCTTCTTCATTTCTGTTACAGAGTTTTTGATCTCTAGCACATCTTTTTGTTTCTTGGAATTTCCATCTCTTGGCTTATATTACCCATTTTTTTCTGGCATACTGTCAACTTTATCCATAAGAACCCTTAGCATAATAATCATAGTTTTAAATTCCTGGTCTGATAATTCCAACATCTCTGCCATGTTTCAGTCTGATTCTGATGATTTCTCTCACTCTTCACATTGTGTTTTTTGTGTTTAGAATGCTTCATAATTTTCTTTTGATATCCAGAGATGATATACTAGGAAACTGTACTGTAAATAGGCCTTTAGAAATGTGGTGGTAAGGTGTCTAGTAGGGGAAGCATTCTATAGTCCCATAATTAGGTCTCCATCTTTTGGTGAGCCTGTGTCTCTGTACGTGAACTTTACATGTGCTTCCCAGTACCCCAGCCCATAGATGAAACAGGATGGCTAGAGTGGGCTACGGACAGTAGAGGGAAGAAAACCAACCTGCACACCATATCTAGCCCAAAGTTTGCCAGTGTCCAACTTAATAAGTTTTTAGTTGACGTATATGAGTTAATGGTGTGCTATTTATAGGGAAGAGAATATATTACTATCTATTCTGTCTTCACTCAGCTTCAATCCATAAGGGAAGAAACATGAAAATAAACTTCTTGTCCTTTGGCTCTCCCCAACTTTTATTTTTCAATCTCTTTCTACAGAAAAAGAGATGCATTTCTTTTTTTTCTTTAACATCTTTATTGGAGTATAATTGCTTTACAATGTTGTGTTAGTTTCTGCTGTATAGCAAAGTGAATCAGTTATATGTATACATATATACCCATATCCTCTCCCTTTTGCATCTCCCTCCTATCCTCCCTATCCCACCCCTCTAGGTGGTCACAAAGCACAGAGCTGATCTCCCTGTACTTGAGGACACAGGGAGGGGGAAGGGTAAGCTGGGATGAAGTAAGAGAGTAGCACTGACATATACACACTACCAAATGTAAAATAGATAGCTAGTGGGAAGCAGCTGCATAGCAAAGAGATGCATTTCTGATTGGTCAGAACCGCACTGCCCTGGAGCAGCATGACTTTCACTTTGTGTACCTATGTTGTAAGAATATGGAGACTGGCCCCATATGGCTGGTTGTTGTGTGGGCATCTAGATTAAGAGGAGAGGATGTAGGGAATTCCCTGGTGGTCCAGTGGTTAGGACTCCAAGATTCACTGCTGGGGGCCTGGCTTCAGTCTGTGGTCGGGGAACTAAGATCCCACAAGTCACAAGGCATGGCCAAAAATAAATTATTAAAAAAAAAAAAAGAGGAGAGGATGTAGGAAGGAAGAAGCTTTACTTTGTTGCTTAAGCAGCATTCTCCAATCCCACTTCTTCTCGAACAAAGAAGTTCTGCATTGGAAAATCAGATATTTGTATCACAATTAATTAACAAGATCCTTCTCCACTTCCTTTGGTGTACCTCACTCCCATGACTTAGAATCCTGGGAGGGGAAAGAGATTAGGAAGCTCACCTTGCATTGTTAGCAGTTTTAATTGAGCTAGATAAAGGAAGAAAAAAATGAGCATTTTAGGTCAAGGGCAACCAATTCAGATTTGGGTATGTTAACTTTCACTTCGACTTTTGAGACAAATGTCATATAATGTCAATAACATAAATTTGAACTCAGAAAGATTTGAGCTTTATTATTCACTTTTCCAAATATAATTTGTATGACTTTGGGCCTCATTAGTAAAATGAGGATAGTAATGATTTCTTCACATAATTGTTCAGTATTAAGAGAATAAAAATATTCATGTCCTAGCATGATTATTGGTACAAAAAAGCAGACAGCCAATGGTAGTCTTTTCCTAATCCTGAAGTACCTTGGAGATATTAAAAATTTGAGCTTAGAGCTTACTTAAGATATTAGACCAAAATATATTGATTTTTGAATAATCAATAATAATGGTAACTAAGGCAATAGGAAAAGAAGTCATGGAAGTAGGATATATAAAGTTAAGGGGAGAAAAAAGGTCAATGACTGAAACCACTGACATGACAAAATACACAGGTAAGTAGAAATAGAAGTCCTAGGAAAACAATCATGTAGAATTGTTATGAGAATAAGAATATATCTTGATGGGAGGAAGGCAATGTTATGCACTGGCAAAAGCATGAATTTTGGGGCCAATAAGCATGGTTTTGAATCTTTGCTCTGCAACATGCAGTTGGTGCTCCGGAAAAATTATTTAAGCTTTCTATTTCTTGATATCTGCCTCCTTCGTGAGATGACCTTAACCACTTCAGTGGTATAACAATCAATGTGACAAAAACACTTAGAGAAAGGTTTGGCTATGGTTGACATCAAACAGGGGTTAGTATTTTCAAACAGGGGTTAGTATTATCATGGAAGTGAAGAAGATTACATAATGTGTGCGTAGCTCAATACCAGATACTTCAAAAGATACAGCAAAAATCACGACTTGTTATTTACCTAAAAAGGAGGAGTTTTCGTTCAGTAGAAACTGTGGCTTCAGTGGATACATACTGCTTTAGACTGAGGGCAGGGAAATTTACCTTACTTACTTTGAGAAAAGAAGGTCTAGAAAGAAAAAAATAGTTTAGGAAAGAGAACGAGAATCTTACATCAGGACAAGTCTCACATCTCAGGCCAAAACGCAGTCTCCAGATCTATTCATTAAATCGGGGGGTTCTGGACTATCTTTTCCTAGCTTATCTCTTTCTGTAGGTGATTTCATCTTGCTGCTATCTTCCAATGCCATTACATACTCATAACGCTAACATGTATCTCCAGCTCCACATTTCTTCTAAGCTCTAGAATCATCTACAAGTGTCTACTCAACCTGACAATCTGAATGTCTCAGTGATAACCTCAATCGCCACACGCCACGATCTTTCTCCACATTCCCTTCAAAGGTTCATTTATTCCAGTGAGTGGTTCTGGCGTCTATCCATTCAGTTACAGAAACTAGAATCCTGAGAGTTATTCTACGTAATTCCGGTTCATCCACCTTCGTATATAGCCAATGTTTTACTAGGTGCTGTCAGATTCACCAGTTTCTCATCTCCACCCAGTCCGTGCCATCATCATCTGGACCCTAGAGAAATCATTTGTTGCTACTTCCTGAATCTACTCTTGGCTCCTCACCCTGCCCCCAGCATCCTCTGTGTCCTTGACAAAGCATCAGCACATGAACATACCTCTGCTCTCCCACTTTTCTAACAACATGTTTTTATGGTTTTACGTGGCTTTCAGGATAGATATCAAAACTTATAACATGTCCTACCAGAGGTCTTAATGATATGGTTCCTGCTTTTTCTATAACTTTACTATCATACCCTGCTATGCATAGCACTTGACATGGAATAGATGTGAAACAAATGTACTGAATGAATAAAGAAGTCAATATCCACAGTAAGGCTCATTTTATTTTCATATATAAGGGAGGGGAGAAATAAGCCATAACACCCTGGAAAGAGTCGCTGCGGAAAAGAGGAAATAAAGTTTCTACTTTCTCTCACCGAATCACTTCCTTCCACGTAGAAAACTGTTGCTGACGAGGGTAGCACGGTCACCTTGATCAGAACTCTGCCTAATTCCTGAACTCATCCTAAAACTGTTGGATGAAATCTGTTTTAAAGGCTCTGCTGTTTCTTTGTCTTCTGATACTTGAAAACCAGAATTCACTTTTCCTGTAGAGATTCTGACTTGGAGAAAATACAAAAAGTGTTGTTCGGAGAGACTGAATATAATAAAAAGGAGTTACACTACAAGGTCCGGAGGAAGGTGACAGCAAAGGGACTTTCTGAGACACTAGAGAAATGATGACCTTTTGGGAACAGTGATGGCTGACAGCCTATCTTGATGCTAAACATAGTCTCCTTTGTTACTTCTTCCTTCCTCTTCATCACCTCTTCAGTCTCAGTCTCCAGTAAAGCTCTTTTTAACCATTAAAAATTAGAGCAGGGCTTGTCTTACCTCTGTCTAGAATAAAGACAGGAGGGCCAAGGTCATGGTTTGGAGCAAAGCAAGATCTGAGAGAATAAGAGGAGCTTGTGTGATATACTCGGAGGTGATGGAGGTAAAACCTGAAGTTGAAGATTGACGGGTGATGATCAGATTTATAAAATAAACAGTATCCCCAACACCCAAATCCAAAGAAGGATTAGAGAAAAGATATTTTTTGAAATTAAATGTGGTTTAATGTGGTTTTGAAGTTACTCTATTGGGAAATTAAAGCTAAAAGTGAGTCCTGAATTTCACCCCTCTGCTAAAATGATTTTTGCTGAATTTGCAGAATGACCTAAAAAGGAAGATGGTTATGCAATACATTTTGACATAGAGCATGGAACTATGTCTCAAGGTTGTAATACCAAATATGGAAAACAAAAACAAGTGCTACTCATTCTTAAGTGCTGTCATGGTACACAGGGCAGTCAGCCTGCTGACCTGATGCCTCTGCTATCTCTGTTCTTTGGGGACTCTGTTCTAGGATTCTTATAGGAACTCACTCTAGCCAAAGTTCTAGCACAGAGTTTCAGAAGCAACTGTGTTCTAGCCTGGCAGCTTTGGTCTGTGCAGCGTTTTTTTCCAGCCATCCCAAGCTTGTGGCATTTCTCAGGATGCCCCACTGAGATGATGACTGGCGGTCAGTCACTTTGGTAATGGAGACTGGGTCCCCTGTACACCAGGTTACCACCATTAACATTTTTCGACCCCCCATGGGTGGGTTACTGATGCTTTTCATGAGCTTCCTTGACCTTGTCTTAAACTTTACAGTCCATGGTGATGAATTTATAGAGTGATTGTGCCTGTGCATAAATCGTGTAACGGAAATAAATGGGCATTAGATGTTGACAAAGCAGAGAGAAAAGTATTGCTCTTGACACCTTTTGTTAGCAAACGCTTGATTTGTTATAACTCTTCTTTAGTGACTTATCTATAAATCTTCTTTTTTTTTCATTTAATAAAATGCCCCCCACAGCTCCTCCGGGGCTGACACCATGTTTTTGTAATACATTATTGAAGCCGTGTCAAGCTCAAGATGCGATGTGCTTGGGGGCTCAGAGTAGTACTCTTTACCTTCCAGCTCTGAAAAATACTCAGTTCCAAGGATGTATGAGCTGCCTTCTGCATTGTTCTTCACAGCTTAACCACGGCTACCTAAAGCTTTGTCGGTGGATATGTTTCTTTTCACGAAGTTTTCTCATAGGTGTTCCATGAAGTTTGGGGAAAATTGTTTTTAAAAATGGATTGTAGGGCTTTGAGAAAATGAGAGTTGTTCTTCTCAAAATTAAGTTCAGAAGAATAATTTACACAAGGGTCCTGGATCTAAAAAAGGTCAAATGTTACTATTATTCTGTAACTCTTTTGCTGACTGGCTTTAAGGAGCCATATTCTCTTTTTCATTTTCTTGTTTATGCTCCAAAAAAGGTATGTTATTCTCATGTTTTCAATCTTTCTTTCTTTCTTTTCAGGCCAAGGCAAGAAAGTTGGTTGATAGAAATAATTTCCAGCGAATTTGTCCGCTGTGTGTGGACTCTCCTGGCTACAGTCAAGAAAGAGCTGTCAGCCACTCTTCTTCAGGTTTATGGCCTCATTAACTCTGTGCCTGCTGCCTGTGGTCCATGACCACTCCCAGGTCTTCTAGGATGAAGTTCAGAACCAACTCACCAAAGTCAGCATGTATCTAAGTACGACAGGCCCAAGCTTAGGACTTTACCATACATGGCAGTGGGTCAAGGTGCCAATACTTTTTTGGTTAGGATTTATCACGATGTGATTTCTTTTGTATTATGATTCCCACTCATCTTGTGTGAGACTTACAAGCTACGTTGTCATGTTAAGTAGTTCAAAATGGAGTCACAGTGGCCAATGTGAACTTCCACATTAGTTGTTTTGGAAGGTCTGCTGCAGAACTGTGAGGGTCTTAGAGTGACACAAGAAGAATATTACTTTACACAAGTGGTTTGATGGCTGACGTGCATCACTGGAACAGAAGGAGCAACTGATGGAGTCAAGACCCCCTCCCCGGGGGTAAATGCTGCTTCTTAAAAAGAGACCACGAAGCTAGGTGACTTGAGTGATCTTCCCTGGAGGACCCGAATCCACGCTGCTGAGAGCTGTTGCAGAAAGATGCTGCCACCGGTCCTGTCAGAGCAGAAGATGACTTCCTCTCACACTTGTTGCCAGACCCATTGCTGGGCCAGAGGCTGCTGGTACTGAGAGGCCTCCTCCCCGGACTTCCCCTGGGGTGGTTCCTCACCTGCTTTTCCCCGTCTTTACTAACCGGTGTTGTGTGCTGATTGTATGCAGTAAACCAAGTGATTCACGAATTGCTTATTGGCTACTGTTCCGTATATCTCCAATCCCTGCCCTTACTGCTGGGCCCTGCGTCAGACAAGATCCCCAAATGTTTCTTATATGCAGCTATTTTGGGACATTGAACAAGACCTGGAGAGATGCATAGAGTTTTGGCTTTTGAAGGTGTGGAGAAATACCAGTGCAAAAAAGGGGGGCAGCAAATATTTGCATTCGATTTTAAAATAGAGATTCAGTCAACTTGGCCTGTGTTGTGTTAAGATGATCAGTTGAAAACAGAGTTTGAAGCTGGGTAAGATTAATCTGAAGGTCCTAGTAACAACTGTGATTTTTATTTATAAGTAGAAGATACTCTGTATGTTTTTACATCGGCAGGTGACTAAATTGGAGCTGTTCCTCAGGAAGATAAATTTAATGGTAATGAGCTGGATGAATCAGGGAAAAAATAGATTGGAAGGAGGGCTATTAGCTAGGAGATTTTAAAAGGTCAGGCAAGTGGTCAAAAGGACCTGATCCTGGTAAATAAGGGTTTTTTTAATTAGATAGAAGGAGACAGAAACTCGAGACCTTCTGGTAAGCTGGGTAGAATGATTCCAGGTAAGTTCAAAAAATGCCATGCAGAAAATAATGAAGGAAATCAAACAGTTCTGTCATTCCATGTAAACATGTCACTCCTCTCAAAGCCTGTTATTCTATTAATACATGACAGTCTCCTCTGGGTTATTCTTCCATCACAAGAAGTTACAGGACCTGATAAGCCCGTGACTAATTTAAAATGTAATTGTTGTCCTGTCTTCCTCAGACATAGTTTGTGTGTCATTTCCTTTAAGTAAACAGTATAAAGAATTACAGTCAAGTTCAATATTAGGAGCATGACTCTTAGAAATCGAAATGGGCTTAGGAAAGATCCCCAGCTGTAAGCCCAACGCGATCTTCAGATTCCCATACCCCATGGGTGGTGTGCGTCACGCTGTCGTGGTGAGACCCTGTCCCCCCGTTCTGTGCTTCCAGGTTGAGTGAGGTTTTCTGGTACTGACACCAGTGAAGGACACAAAGTAAACAGAGAAGACATGTGTCACTGAAAGGGACTGCTGGGTTCATAGATCATGGAAAATTCATTTGGAGAAGAGAATTCATATATCGCAGAATGTTAGCCCTGTAAGGGATTCTAGAGATCACCTAGTTAAATGTAAGAGTGTCAAAGCCAGATCAAACTGGCAATGAATTCTCAGATCCCCATATAGGTACTAGACGTATGGCTTTTATTTTACTAGTAACCATTTCTCTGAAACAGTTTCTCCATCTGTACATAGCCAATCACAGAGTCACTGTAAGGATTAAACAAGTTAAAAATCGGACAGCACTCAGCCCGGTACGTGGCAAACACTTAGCCCGTAACAGCTGTTACTAGTAATACAACCCAGACCGCGACTCGGGTCTCCTGAATGCAGACTGCGGCTCCCACCCAGAGCTATACCATCCTCTTGTACATTCCCACTTGAAATCAACTATTCCAGAAAACTTCCTCCAATTATACTGACAACACCTTCCACATCAGATTGTTTCCATCATTACTAAGAAGCTATTAAAGTCAACTCTACCTAATCAATCGTTTAAAAAAATATATTGAGTATCTGAAAAGAACATGCATTTTATGATAAGTAACATGCCGTCATTCAAAACTTAATTATTACCTATTGCCCTGCAAAATATTTTAACCAGAAATAAGAGGCGCTGCTCTGGAATGACGGGCTTTGGGACTGGATGTGTGAGTAAAAATCAGCCCCTTGGGTGAGGGTTACGAGTCACCGCTGTCAGGATTCAGCTGCAGTTTGGAAGGACGTATTCTGGTTATTCGGAATAGGCCTTCAGAAGCATGCAGTATATAGTCCAATATTTAAAATTATTATCTGATTAAACGAAAGTATCAGCAACACTTGGTAGAGAAAATACAACGTCAAAGCAAAATAAGAAGTAGATGGGAAGAGAAGGAAAGGACATCATATCAGCAGAGCTGCCCACTCTGGGCCAGCCTCTTGGTATAAATCATTGCCTCTCATTCTTGGGACAGCTCTAAAGGGTGAGCGTACTTATTTGTATTCACATTTTATTGAGAAGGAAACCAAGGCTCAGAGGTGAACTTGCCAGTCTCACAGATGATATGTGATAGGTCAGGATTTGAACTCAGATTTTATTTCACTCAAAAACTTTCATTCTTTGTTTCTTTTATAAATCTTTTTGTTATAACATAAAACACAGTTACATAAAACCACACATAACAAATTCATAGCTGAGTGAATTTTTAGAAGGGGAACAATTTTGTAACCACCATCCAGGTCAAAAAATAGAAGCTTGCCCCTTGCTCCAGATGCCACGCTCCCTCTCTCCAAAAGCAAGCACTACCCCAAATTTCATAGTAATCACTTCTGTGCATTTATTTATGATTTTATTAGCTAAAAGCACATCCCTCTAGCATAGTTCAGGGGTTCATACATTTTTAAGCTTAATATGTCTGTGATATCTCATTTAATATAGAAATCCCTTTTGTTTTCCTTATTTTACCTGATGAAAAACCCAGGCCATTTTACCAGTAGCGTTTCCAGCTGTCTGGATTCTGGAGGTTGCAAACTCATGGTGCAATTCAAACTACTGTTTTTTTCTTTATTCCTTGTTAATTGACCTCTGGATCCAGAGTTTTGATCAGACTCAGGTTTGATCCCTTGGGAAAAATCTTAGGGGAGGGTGAGTTTTTTCACCACGGGGCAGACATATAAATCTGAGTTTTGTTTTGTTTTATTTTAGCATCTATTGAGGCTCAATACCTCATCATGAATCCTCTGGAGGTTGCAAATGGTGATAATTTGTCATTTACATTTCACTTATTCACTGGAATAATTTTAAAAGAAGAAGCTTACTCACCTAGTATTTGGTTCCTTTTCATATAGAAAAAGAATAAATGCTGGTTCTTTCCTTTCACATACCCAGTTTTTAAATATATGCAGTGTGCTCCACTCCATTCTAATTTTCATCCTTATTGAAGCTCAAATATCTCAGTCTTTGACCTTAGTTCTTTTGATATGGCATTAGAAGTTTTTGATAACTTCCTAGTTATATTTGGTACGACACAATGTTGCAAACTCTTCTTGCGTATTTCTTTCTAAATACCTAGACAGCCATTTCTACAAGAAGCTTCATTTATTTGAATAGGAAATGGTATTTCAAGATCAGAATCTGGGCCTAGAGATGATAATTGCTACTGGGTTGATAATTGTTTCTGTCTCTTTAGATGGGATGTGGTTAAAATATCTTGTGATTTAATAGCAGTATTTCTAATTCAAACTTAAAGAGTTTTACTTAATTTCTTTGGTATTACATTTGTATTTCTTTTTTTCCACACTGAGAGTCCTACTTGTCCGGGACATAAGGGATGACAGAATTAAAATGTGGCATAAATATTCATTTGCTTTTTCCCATATTATATACAGTAGCCCCACTCCCCATTCTTACTTAGCAACTTCATTTTACAATTTTTCTCTTTTCCTTATTAAGTTGGGAACTCTCACCTTCTCACTTAAAGGAAGCACTTTATGGCTTCTCGTTGACACACCTAAATTACCAGAACCGCTGTTCTTGCCCTTATGGCCGTTATTCGGTAAAATAAGGCTTACTTGGACACTGTAAAGCACTGCAGGACTGAGACAGTCAGTCTGCTAACCAAGAGGGCTACTGACTAACAGGCAGGGTACACTGGACAAAGAGACGATTCACGCCCCAGGGGACAGAGCAGGACGACATGAGATTTCATCAGCTACTAGCAGCAGTGCTTGATGTAAAATTTATGAATTGTTTAGTTCTGGAACTTTTCATTTAATGTCTTTGGACCGTGGTTGACCACGAGTAACTGAAACTGCAGAAAGCAAAACCGCAGATGAGGGCAGACTACTCAGGATGTTTTTCAACAACAACAACAACGAATTTCAGACAGCTTTCTTGAATTATCATTGTTTTTTCCCAGAACCTTCTATTATCTGTAGGTTGAATCTTCTTTGCTTATGTTCAATCGTTATGTCTCTAGTCTCAGGTTCATCTCTTTTATTTTTAAAATTTTCTTCTTTTTCTAAAAAATAAATTTATTGTATTCATATTATTTATTTTGGGCTGTGTTGGGTCTTTGTTGTTGCGTGCAGGCTTTCTCTAGTTGCAGAGAGTGGGGGCTACTCTTCGTTGCGGTGTGCGGGCTTCTCATTGCGGTGACTTCTCTTGTTGCGGAGCACAGGCTCTAGGCACGTGGACTTCAGTAGCTGTAGAGTGCAGGCTCGGTAGTTGTGGTGCACAGGCTTAGTTGCTCCGTGGCATGTGGGATCTTCCTGGACCAGGGCTTGAACCCGTGTTGAGAATAGAGAACAAATAGCAGAATATCTTCCTTATAGATAATAAAAATATGCCAAGTAGACTTATTTAAAAACAGATCAGAACAGTAATGTATTGAATTAAAAATAAGCTAAAAACACTTAAGAAAATAATACATGATATAAAAGAACAACGCATATCAGAATCAGAAACAATAATTAGAAACGTCATTTTAGAAATAAAGACTAAACTTAAAAGGAGCACAAGAGTGAAAAACACATCAGAAAACTTACTAGGATAAAAAGAAGATTAAAAAGGAAGAAAATTTTATGGACTTCCCTGGTGGCACAGTCATTAAGAATCCACCTGCCAATGCAGGGGACATGGGTTCGAGCCCTGGTCCGGGAAGATCCCACATGCCACAGAACAGCTAAGCACGTGTGTCACAACTACTGAGCTCTAGGGCCCGCAAGCCACAACCTCTGAGCCCACGTGCCTAGATCCTGTGCACCGCCACGAAGAGTAGCCCCTGCTGGCCGCAACTAGAGAAAGCCCATGCACAGCAATGAAGACCCAACCCAGCCAAAAAAAAAAAAAAAAAAAAAAAAAAAATCCATCAGCAAGCCAGGGATCCTTCTGCTTTCTGGTGCCTGCTACTCGACTGTTCCCCCTAATTCAGATGTTGCTAACGTAAAGGCCATTGATGGTTTGCCCCTAATCACTTGCATTTTGTGGCTCCTCTGGACATCTCTGCACCTAGTTTTAATGCAAATGTTGGTCACGGATGTGTGATTTTGCTACCTAGTCACTCTTTCTTGTTTTTATGTGGGGGTTTACAGAGATCCAGAATCTATGCTTCTACTGCTGTCACGATATCCCTAGATTTTAATTTTCTGAAATCTAGGCATTTATTTCATTTACCACCACCATGTTACCTTAATACATGAATAAAATGACAATCACAGCTCAAATACTCAATGTGTTTGTAACTGAATTGGAACGTGGGGAATCCATTTAGGAAGCAACATCTCTGAGTATATTCTAATCAGACTCTAGATACACCCTGATCTTTCCTGCAGGAAACTCTGGTGCCCCAGATGATCCACACAAGTGTTTACTGGGTGAGGCAAAAACGTATTTCTTGGGGCAATACGGTGTAATGGAAAGAGTGTGGGTTTTGAAACCAAAGGATCTGAAGTTCATATCCTTATTCTACCATTAAATGGCTGTAGAATGCAGGCAAAGTGTTTATGCCTTATAAGTACAAATTTCCTTATTTGTGAAATGAACATTAACTGTATCTGTCTCTTAGTATACAGCACATTTTGAATACATTTTAGTTTCCTTCTATGGATCTGAGAATCTGCAGCACTGTGTAAAGATCAAAAACTTTTAGGAACTTTCTGATTTATCTGTGTACTCAACTGGATGAAACATACACAGGTACCCTATTCAGATGTGTAAAAAATTATACACTTTCTCCTAAAGAATTATTTGCTTTTAATAAAGTAGAGTTATTTTTCCTTTTTTTCCCCCAGTATCAGTTTTGATTTGCTCCAACCTACTCAATTTAGGAAAATATGGGGAAGGAAGGCAAAGTAATGTAGACTTTGGAAAGCAATTATATAGATTTAAGCACACTTTAGAACTATCTCTTTCTACTGTCCAGGGCAAACCCAGAGGGAGAGTTTTCTTTCTTTTTTTTTTTTCTCCCTCATGCAGACTGTCACATAATGAATTATAAGCAGAATTCAACTTCTGTGAAATGTTGGAACTGGGGGTTTGGGGTGTGCTCAGAAGATAGGCAACCATGATTAAAAAGTTTTGTCAAACGTGAACTTTGAACATGCTGTGGTTTGGGTTTTTTTTTAATGTAACTGTGAGCAGAAAATAGCATTTTCTCACTCCATGAAGTCACATCTCTCTTTGTCAATGGAATAGTTGATAAAGCAGTGAAGACAAAATTAAATGTAAATTGAGCTTTCCATTGGGCCACTGTGATACCCTTCAATTCAAGCCAAACAACTTGTCTTTGAGGAAGTCTTTTCTGAAGTACACTGGATTGACATGATAAAGGGATCCTCTTATGGTGCAGGAAAATATATAGCGTATTTGAGGAAAAAAATTCTGAGCAGAACAAAAGAAGAATATAAAAAGGGAATGTCTGGTTAGCTACCTTTACCCTGAGACAGAAGGTATGTTTGCGTTTAAAGAACGTAAATAATTCTGTTAGTTACCCACCACTTTTTTGCAGTGTGCTGATTTTCCTACTGTCCGGGCTCTTTTTGTTTTCCTTTATTTCCTTCTTGTTGTTATTTCATTGATTTTAAGGACCCCAAGGGAGAGGGGAGGGAGGAGCAGAAGGAAAAGGAAACCAATAACAAATTCAGGAACTTGAGAGGTAAATGGTTAAGGGATTCGACTTTGGAGTCTGCCAGACCAGAATACTAAGTCCAGCTGGGCCATTTATTAGCTGAATAAGCAAGTTTCTTAACTTCTGTAGGCTTCAGAAATAGATGTCACAATATAGGTGTATGTCATTAGTAAGCACCCATTAAAATATTAGCTATTTTTATCAACACATGGTTTGAGGACTAGGTTAGAATATCTACTTCTTTGACACTATACCTTAAGTTATATTTTTTTATATGGTGGCCCATCAACATATAGTGAGCTCATTTTATATTTAGTGGTGTATCTGATGATATAGAATTAAATGAAATATGACAGCTCCTTCTCTTCATAGCTGAACATAACAAGTCATTTGGAGCACACCTATTGTGTTCAGAGGAGAGTCACTTGAATTTCTTATCTTAGATATGGCTGGTAGGTTTCCAGAGGGAAGGCAAACATATAATCCTTTGTGAGTTAAGGAGGGAGTCCCCAGACAAGGATCATTTCTGTGTACAATTCTAAAGAAGGATTGGACCAATTTGCATAAGATGTCCTTTTTGGGGAATGAAAGAATGCAAAACTGGCACAGGTTGGAGTCTCTAAAATCAGAGATGGAGTTGGAGTGGGGATGCCAGGCATTTATTGGGGGTGAGTATGTGTAACAGAAAGAGGAAGGAAGGAGGACTGGGAAGAAGAAGGTGAACGTCTATGCCAGCCCGACAAAGTCTCCACCAACCCAGCAAGGGTTCTGGACCAAAGAGTATCTATTTGTTCATCTGAAAGGGCCTGATCTGTTTACTTCTGCTTTGCACAGCCACCAAACATGGGCAGCTGTAGGAAGGTGTAGCCTCTGGGCAAGGTGGCTCTCAGCAGTTCGGACAGGTCCTGAAGGAGCCAATGCTGGAGGCTGTCTGTTGACGGCACTCCCGCAGCTGGGAGCAAGTCCTTTCTCAAAAGGGGATCTGATCTGGCATCTCCATGTTTGCCACAGACACTGAAACAGTACCACCTGAAATTTGAGAACTGTGAATCCTGATCTAGTGGAACTGGCTGAGTAGACCCTAAACGTTATTATCATAATAATTAATGTCTTTGGGAAGGAAAGGACACCAAGGACCCCAGGCAAAAACTGATGAAGGAAGAAGGGAGAGTCTGGGCTGAGGACGCAAGATTAATACAAATACCCAGGGGTTTTGCTTTGGGTGGAGGAGAGCTATTTCTGGTTATGTTGAACAGCACACAAAGTCTCTAAACACAGTAAATTGTCAGCTTTTCTTTATAAAATTACTGTTGTGTTGAATTTAATTTACTTTATGTCTCATATTTAAAATAAACATATTTTAGTGTTAGTTTTTCCTAATATTGAAATATTTTGCAGTATTTTGGAGCCACCACTGTTATATACCCACACTAAAATATTCGTACTCATTCTTTCCCTTTCTACAAAAGAGCTGTCGTAAAAGTGCAAATCCTTCCAAACATTGTATGCGGCAGAAAATGTAGTGTCCCTTGTTTCGTAGTGTACCTCTGTATTCTTAAAATATATATTAATTCTAGCTAATAATACTATTGGTATCATCAAACTCATCATAGCAAAATAAATGAAAGTATATTGTCTCACTTGGGAAGCAACGGCTGAGTGTGTTATGAATGAACTAAAGGAGATGCAAACTTGGAAAAGTGCACCATGGCTGCATGTAAAGGAACCTGGATCAGTGCTCGGCAGCGGGCGAGTATCCATGGCAGAGGACTAGGCTTCAGTAGCGATGCTGCTTGGCTGAAAGTAGTGAGAGCAGTGGTATGTAACTCATACTTTCTGTTCCAGTAATTGGAAAGAAGGACGGTGCTCTTTTGGACTGACCAAACCCCAAAGATTTTTTTTGCCAATTAAAGTATATGTGTATGTGGGAGGGATCATCAGGGGAGAAAACAGACCTTTTGCTACTAACGGAGATGGGTACTAGAATCAATTTGAAAAATTAAAAATATTTATATTATGAGGTTGTGAAGCAGATCATATTAATTACACATATAAGAGGGGAAGCAAAGTGTATTGCTTCCTCTTCCTTTAGAGGCGATAACAGTATTTTGGGTTTTTTTTAATATTTAAAGACTTTTTTATATCAGTTTTTGGTACAGAGATTCCTCATAAACCCCACTTTCCCCACACATGCCTAGCATCCCCTACCAGAGTGACACCTTTGCTACAATTGATGAGCCTGCATTGACACATCATAATCACCCAAAGTCCATAGTTTACATTACATTTCACTTTTGGTGTTGTACATTCTGAGTTTGGACAAATGTCTAATGACATGTATCAATCATTAGGGTATTTATTCTACAGGGTGCTTCCGCTGCCCTAAAAACCCTCTGTGCTCTGCTTAATCCTTGGTCCTCCATCACTCCACCCTCTGGCAGCCACTGATCTTTTTATGGCCTCCATACTTTTGCCTTTTCCAAAATGTCAGATAGTTGGAATCATAAGCATTTAGCCTTTTTAGGTTGGCTTCTTTCGCTTAGTAGTATGCATTTAAGATTCCTTCTTGTCTTTTGGGGGCTTGATGACTCCTTTCTCTGTAATACTGAATAATAGTCCATTGTCTGGAGGTACCGACGTTTATTTCTGCATCACCTACTGAAGGGTATCTTGGGTGCCTCCAAGTTTGGGCAATTATGAATAAAGCTGCTATAAACGTGTGCAGGTTTTTGTGTGGACACAGTTTTCAACTATTTTGAGTGAATACCAAGGAGCGTGATTGCTAGACCATATGATAAGAGTATGATTAGTTTTTGAAGAAACTACTAAATTATCTTCCAAAGTGGATGTACCATTTTGCATTTCCATTAGCAATGTATGAGAGGTCCTGTTTCTCTACAAACTTGCCAGCATTTGGTGCTGTCAGTGTTTTGGATTTTGGTCATCCTGATAGGTGTGTAATGATATCTCGTTTTAATATGTATTTTTCTGGTGACATATGCTGGGGAGCTTTTGGTTTCTTTTTGAATATATGTACTATACTAGGTAAGTTCCTTCATCATTCTGGAATTACATTTTCTAAGCTTAAAAAAAAAAAAAGCAGTTGAACTAGATCTCGTGAATTCTTTTAATTTTCTATGATGCGTAAATACATTCCACCAGTGCTATCCATGTATGATTTTAGCCTCTTGCATATAGAGAAAATTGGCATTTTACATTTGTGTAAAAATTAGGAACAAGCAAATAGATCCTCCCCAACTCTGCCTTCAGTTTCCTAGAATACTGAGCTGCAGTGTTTATAAGGAAGATTATCCTTTAAATCCTGGTTTTCAATTTTTTGCTGTCATGAGGACAATACTCTAGCAAGAATTAGATAATGAAGTTGAAATACAAAATGACCACAAAATAGGACATCAGATAAAGCTCATAGGGGCCCATCGTGGAAATTAGGCAGATCAGTTTCTGAATTTAGACAATCTTCAGTTGTTTCTAACTGAATGTTGAATAAAAGAAACCCCAAAGAATTTATGGTTACCATCTCTTACTCAACAAATCATATTGGACTGAGTATGTTAAGGTTCAGCAGTGCAGTACTTTTCTCTTAAAATCTATAGCAGCACCTTTAGTATCAAATTCCCCTTATTCTCTTCCCTTCACAAGTGGTAAGTATTTTCCTGAATTTCTCAAATTCCTTATGACCTTTACCCCACATTTCAGTGTCATTCTTCTCCCAGATGCGACTAGGATATTCTCTTCTAGCACATTGTGATGGACAGAGCAATCCATTTTGTTGTCTAACCTCTATATTAAAGCGACAGAAGATTCAGAGGTTTAACAGCTGGAGAAATTTTCATGACATGAATGCAATTTAGATAACACTTCCATTAACAGTACTGAAGATCAATGTCCGTAAACATAGCATTCCCAAATCCAGAGTTTATTGTGTTTTAACACTTTGGAGCCAGAGTTTTTCTGATTCAAAATGTCTGTCACACAATTTGGAGGGAAAATTACTTAAATCAATCTTCAGATAATTTATTAGAAACCCTCAGTGAGTAGCTGAAGATGGCCCTCCCACACACCAAAAGGGAAAAAGTAAAATAAAATAATAAAAAGAAACAAAATAAAATAAAATACAGATCTTCTGAGAGGTCAGTGTGCCACTACTTTATCTCCTAGCTGTGCTTACAGAATTCACTGCTAACTTGGAGAAATGAAGTGTACGGAGGAACAGCTTTCAGTCACTTTAGTCTACCAGTCGAAACTGCCTTCCAACTGGTGGGGTTCAGGGCAGGCCACCCCAAAATGTGCCCCTGTGGCGTGTGGACTATTTCGAGCTGAAGACAAGAAAGGCCCCCGAAGACCCAGGAAGAACCTCTGCCCTTCCATGTAAAGGAAATTAACATAGGAGGCTTACGGCTGGCAGGGGCTAGGGAGCTATCACCACGGATCATCACAGTAAAGTAAGAACTAGCTGTGGCAGACAGGAAACTATCTCACAAGGCTCAGTTTGATCAAAGTCCTCTCTGTGTCCCATTGTCTTTGGATGGCCCAGCAATCCTTTGTTTACCAAACATTAACTCTTTTTATCTTCCTGTGAATGCCTTTCCTTCAGTTTTAAGTCCCAGACCCCTACCTCCTCTCCTTAGTCCAGAATAATATACACCTCACCTTGCCTTGCTGTCTGTGGGATTCTTCATGGTTATGTGGATTCCCCATGTGTACACAACAAATTTGATTTTTCTCCTGTTAACATGCCTTATTCAGTTTACTTGCCAGCCAAAAAGAATTAAGAGGGGAAAGAGAGGAGCAAGTGCCTCACCCACGTTACCTACAACTCTTTCAAATACTGCAAAAGTAAGTCAGAACTGTGACCTTGTTTTAAAATTCTATCTTCTGGCACAGCACCGGGAAGTATACTGAATATCTTGTAATAACCCATAATGGAAAAAAAAATCTACAAAAGAATATATATATACTGAATCTCTTTGCTGTATACCTGAAACTAACACAACATCGTAAATCAACTACATTTCAATTAAAAAAATTTAAAAATAGTTAAAAAACCCCACATTCACTGAATAAAAGGAACTCCTGTGGTTTGGCCATTCATATTTCTGCAAATTATATTGTCAATCAGTAGTAATCCTCAAACAAATCTTATTCCTCTGTACGTGCCTGGACTTTTGCACACGTCAGCAGTCCCATCTTGGGCATTTATAAAATGATTAAAGTGAAATGCAACTGCTTTTGTGTTAAGTAAGAAACACAATGTTCAATTTGGTGATATTGTGACATTGCTTCCTGAAAATTAAATGTCTCAAAATTTGTTTTGTTTTTCTTAGAATTTAAGATATACTAGTTTAACTTTTGTCTAAAGTAATTGCTTGCTATTCTGTGTGCCAAGACAATTTTTGGTCTCAAGGATTCATTTTTTTTTTAAAAAATGATATTAAAACAAAACCAAACGGACAGTTCTCAAGAATTATTAAAACCACTGGTTGCTAATGTTATAGAAAGACTGTTTATCTTGTAGTATCCGACACAAGTGCTCCCATAAAAATCTATGGAGTACTCTCTTGATATCAGGGAAAACAATAATTTCCTAAATTTCCAACACCCTCCTGTCTTCCCCACAAAGAACTCAGCACAATAGCAGTGAGAGATGGACTTGAAGACTCCACTGGTCAGATGAACAGGATAAGGCACTGGAATGAAGAATGAGTGAGTTTAAAATATCATGAAAAAAATCAGGGATTTGTAGAGCTAGAGCATCGCAGGGGTCTCAGAAAGAGAAGTGGAGGGAAGCAGTGGGGGAACATGCTCTCAGGTGCTCTGATGAGGGGGGTTGGTTTCAGGGGGTGCTAGGGAAAAGGATGTATCTCTAATTTTATTGGTTTGATTCACAAAATAGCCAGGATAATCTTCACGACATAAATGTTGACTGCAGCCTCAAGCCAAGTTACATGGAGAGAAGAAAGACAGTTATGTTCCCACACACTTCTACTGCATTATACCAAAACCTTCCTGTCAGCTGTAGTATCTGGTCAAGTGTACGTTCTCACGCATAGAGTTTGACGGAGGGAAGGGAAAAATGGATCTTTCCGTGTTCGTTCACGTGGTAAGTCCCTGGTAATTCCCTGATGAATTCATATGAAGTTATTTCTCAATCAGACCACTGTCAGCATTCTGTACATACTTGTTACGTTCTCTCAGGCTGGATAATTAAACTATGGTTGATTGATTTGATGGAGACAGTCCAAGAAAATCAAACCCGATAATTGAGTTTTGCCTATGATTTCATCACTTTTTAAAAGTGAGACAGCTTAGCCAGATGATTTTGATTGTGACTGATACTCGAGCACACATTTCCTGTTCTATTGTTGCACCCGGATAAAAATATTGGACTGTGGCTATTTCAACCTTTTCTCCTTGTGTTGTGGAGGTTTATTTGGTTAATTTAGGTTTTCACCGTCCCTTACCCTGAAAAATGAAGCTTCAGATAGCCATTATGCACAGAAGTGAATCTGATCAACTATATTCTATCCATGCTGCTGAGCCACTTGAAAGATACTGATTCCCATGTCCCTAGACTTTTCAGGTTTTTAATTATCTAAAATATTGAGCTCATATCAAATACTATCTTTTATTTCTGACTAATGGGTTTCAAAGACCATAGTGTTTGCCCATGTCAAAGAAGCTAATAAAGAAACTCAGTTTTTCATGTTACATGAAATTGATTCTTGAAATTACAGCTTTCCTACTTGGGTGAGATATTTTACTCAAAGAAAGACTTTACCTCTTTCCTGCATTTCTTTATTAGGAACTTGAAAATAGCAACATAAGATTATGCCACTAATAGCAATAATTCAGAAAGCTGATTTTAACCCTGAAAACTGCATTTTAAAAAAAAAAGAAGGAAAGAAAACTGGGTGGAAAACAGTTTCTAATTTGCCTTGGTAATAGGCAAATAGACTGATGATTTTTCCCTAATTGTCCTTAAAAATGGCAAAACCCTGTAACATTACCAGTGATGTAGATCTCTGAGCAGGCAACAGTCTGACAGGAGCTAATTTCTCTACTTAAAAAAAAAAAAAGCAAAAAAATAAGCATATGTTTTTGCATTTTTGGCACAGAGAAGTGATGCTGGAAAGCTCTGGTTTTCAGACGTTTTCTAAGCGATTTCTGTGCTGTTCCCAATCTGTATGTTTCCACCATGTGCATCTCCCTGGTGTGAAATTGATTAGTAGCAGCGAGAATCTGTCACCCAGAGTTACAGTGACTAGGATTTAGGGGGACTTCAGCTTATTTTTGTTGATGCTGTACTGTGCCCACACATCCCTTCAAATGTGACCTGGGTCTGGAAATGATGTGGTTTGATGTATCAAGGTCCTTAGGGACAGGGATTTCTTTTTGAGGAAAAATAAAAACAATTTCCACCCCCTAGGTGTCCTCAAACAAAGAATGAACAGGTCAGGGAGATTAAAATGTCTCTCAATAAGACAGTTAATATCTACAGAGTTATATCTGAGGAAAAGAACAGAAAATGTGAGAAAAACTACCCAGCAGCAGCTTAAAAGGTCATAGTTATGTCTTTTATGTGCATAACACTATGTTTCTTCTATCATATATTATTATTTATATGTAAAAGTACACGTCAGTGCTCTGTGCTAAGAGGATGAGTTAGCTTGGATTGCAATGGCACTGACGTCTATTGTTGAAAAGTGGTAGACGGTTAAGTTCTAACAATGTCTTCTTGCAGCTAAACAAAAATATTCAATATATGAATTTAATTTTGTAGCAAATGTGCATAAAATCCACTAGATTTGGTCAAATAAATCACAAGATATATATTTTTAAACATACACTTGAATTTACTGAAATTTTGATACTTATGGTTGGTTGTTTACTTAAATTAATATAGTTGCTTTGCTTTATTATTGGGTTCTATATTTCTTAAAAAACATAAAAAAGGGAAAGTGGCTGTATTTCTTACCAAATAAACACTTGCTTTAATTCTTGAAAATGTTTTTATATAAACTCAGTACAGCTACTGTGAAGCTATTGTATCAATTACATTAGGCTATCATAAAACAATCATATTGTTGCTTTTTTGTTATCCATGCATGAATCATTATACCTGTAAATAAATATGAATTTTTTTCACATTATCTTTTCATTTTTGATGGCTTGTATTGGTAATACGTATAACATCTACAGTGTTTTGTTTTGTATAAGACCATATTGACGAAGGTACCGACAGACGATTCATCTTGTAAACAGATGATGTAAACTTTCAGTATCTATACAGGCAGTACAGTAAATACATTTTCTCTTCTTTATGATTTTCTTAACATTTTTTCTCTAGTTTACTTTATTATAAGAATATAGTATATAATACATATAACATACAAAATATGTATTAACTGACAGTTTATGTTATTGGTAAGGCTTCCATGGGCTATTAGTAGTTAAGCTTTTGGGGAGTCAAAAGTTATACACAGATTTTCAACTGTTCAAGAATCAACTGCACTCTCATTTTTTTTATTTTCTTTTTTTTCGGTACGTGGGCCTCTCACCGTTGTGGCCCCTCCCGTTGCGGAGCACAGGTTCCGGACGCGCAGGCTCAGCGGCCATGGCTCACGGGCCCAGCCGCTCCGCGGCACGTGGGATCTTCTCGGACCGGGGCAGGAACCCGTGTTCCCTGCATCGGCAGGCGGACTCTCAACCACTGCGCCACCAGGGAAGCCCTCTCATTTTTAAAAAAAATTTAATTTGCCCACTGTAGACTATGGTAGTATTTCAGCTAGTGGTTCAAGGAATAAAACAGATACTTTTCATTTGGAGTAGCCCAAAATACTGAAATGCCATATTTTGTTTTGAGAAGAAATATTTCATCTTATTTGAAAATGAAAAATTATAATAGTTACAATTGTGCCTGTTGTATGCTAGTGACTTTCTGTGTATTGAACTTCATTGAATTAGCGCCTGGGGTCTAGGCATTGGATCTTTTAACAGCTTCCCAACCAGGATTGAGAACCATTAACCTAGCTCAAATGTTACTTTCTTCTTTCTGTGCCCTCTTTTTTGCCCACTCCCTCTACCCCCAAGCTGACAGAACTTTCAGCAGCCTCTCTGTTAGAAAAGCAGTTTACAGATAAATCTTATCTATGGTACTTATCATATTCCACACTGTATTAGAATTGTTTATGATCACGTAGGATTTCCCTTTACTAGATTGTTACACCATTCAGGTCATGCTCAGTGTTCGTATCTGACATGATATGTTTGCAAATGTAAAGATTTAGGCAGACAAAGGAATAACCACACATATGAAAATTTAAGAAAATCTAAGTATGTGCTTTTAAAAACTTAGATGACTTCAACTGACCGAATCCAAATACATGGTTGTGGACTTTAAAGAAAATAAAGATGAAGCTGGGGTCCAAAGAAAGAAATCAGGGCTTCCCTGGTGGCGCAGTGGTTGAGAGTCCGCCTGCCGATGCAGGGGACGCGGGTTCGTGCCCCGGTCCGGGAGGATCCCACATGCCGCGGAGTGGCTGGGCCCGTGAGCCATGGCCGCTGAGCCTGCGCGTCCGGAGCCTGTGCGCCGCAATGGGAGGGGCCACAACAGTGAGAGGCCCGCGTACCGAAAAAAAAAAAAAAGAGAAAGAAATCACATGGTCTGTGTATAGCAATAAACATAGCACATTGGGGAGATGTGTGGAGACCATGTGGGTTTCTGAGATACTGGTGGCTGTGAAGAGGATGCCAGGACTTGGGGCTTACCTCTGCTAACTCATGTCAGTTTTGTCCCAAAGATTATGGTCCTCAAGATCATGTGACACTCAGCATGCATGTATTAGTACTCAGCATGCAGGGTAAACGGGGTGCCATCTGGATATTCAGGTGTCCTATGCAAGAATGTAGAGCAAGGAACTACCATCTAACTTCCCTCTTACTTTCACAGAAAGTGGGAGGTTCATAAGGAGTTACGTTAAGGAAGGAGACTGTTCCCAGAAAAGCACTGGAAAGTGGGACAGGAAAATGAAGATATCAAGTCCTGCCAGGTCAGATCCAGACAGAAAATGTGCAGCACACGGTGTTGCTCAGTCATTTCTTACACATATTTTCTCTTTATCTGGCTTTTTAGTGAGAGGCTCCCTCAAGTTATTTTCAGGTGCCTCTTTCCCTCATGCTTTAATTTCTGGGTTCTTATCCTGCTATGAAATCTTCTGCTTCCAGCAAAGCACAATACTGATCTTGCCAATGTCACAGAGACCTCGAAATCATATGTGCTTTGGTGTGAAAGGGGAGTACAGAGCTCATAAAATTCTTATCTTTATAAGGGAAAGAAAATAATAACATGATGCAGCATCTTTTTTTTTCTTACCCTGGTTATATTCCACAGACGGCTAATAATGACACTTTAATATGAGATCATTTGCAAGCATGACTTTTTTCCCCCTCAATGCCTGATTGTTATTTAGTATTTACGTATAGTGTTGGGGATGTAGAGAGAGTGGTAATTCAAACACTGAATCCTAAAATTAGTTTAAATAACTTAATGCTTTAACCAGCACTCCATAGGAAAAGGCTGGTACAGAAGGACCATAGAATACTGCCCCTGGTTTTATTAAGAAATATAGAATAAGAACATTAGCCGAAGTGGTTTTATGTTAGGCAAAATTTTCTCCAATTTACCATTTAGTCTACAAAATGATATGTTTTATGAGGGTGAAATCTTTAAAATGCAATTCTAAGCGCTTTTTATTCTTGTCATTAAAAAAACAGACATCATACAGGTTAGGAGTAAAAGTGAGTTCTCATAGTAAGATAAATATGAATGTTTTAGTTAATATATGAGACTAGTACATGGCTAATAATTTACAGTAACTATATGGCTTTTGATTTTTTGAATCCTGTCTCTCTTTCATCATTTCAGTAAAAAGCAGAATTCACCATAGGGGAAAAATATGGTATTTTCCTACATTTCTATAGCTAGTCTCTTCTGTTACATGAAACCTAGCTTTCATGGCCCAGAGCAATAATTTTTATCTACTAAGGAAGTTTTAACTATGGATTATTATGGGAATTTTTTTCCTTTGCTCAACTTCTATAGACCCAGAAAAGTTTAAAATATCAGATATTGTATTCCTCTATGCTACTTTTAGAGTTCCTGAATATTATATTTATATGAGTCAGCAGAGGTAATAATTTATATAATATATACATTATAAGTCAGTTATATTACCATGAGCCCACGACAAATTCATATCAATTAAATGTTCCACTTTTTCAGATTAAAATTCTATAAATTCTTTTCACTTTACCAATAATTTGGAGCTCACATTTTAAATTATTACATTTCTGTGACTTTTTTTTCCTTCTTTACCCTCTCAATTGTCTGAAAGTCCAGCTGTGTCAAGAATGTATCAAAGTATATTGAATGCCTGACCAGTCTTCTCCTTTCCTTTTTTTTTTTTTTTGCGGCACGCGGGCCTCTCACTGTTGTGGCCTCTCCCATTGCGGAGCACCGGCTCCGGACGCGCAGGCTCAGCGGCCACGGCTCACGGGCCCAGCCGCTCCGCGGCACGTGGGATCCTCCCGGACCGGGGCACGAACCCGTGTCCCCTGCATCGGCAGGCGGACTCTCAATCACTGAGCCACCAGGGAAGCCCTTCTTTCCTTTTTAAGTTGACAAAATTGACTTTGTTGAGTGCTTTCCTTGTGGAATAAGCTGGTATTTTCCCTGCTCTTTCACTTGCTCTCACTCTCACTCCAACACTCTCTCATTCTCTTCTCCCCACAGTGTATTTAGTAGCCACTTTTTCAGGCTCAAGATGTTCAATTAGCTTCAGAAAATATGCAAAATGCAGCAAGATCTCCATGGCCAGTATATTTTGTTTCCTTTCTCACCTCAGCTAGTTTTGCCTCTGTCTTTTCCTTAGCTGTTAAATGTTCTAAGGGTATAAAATTAGGGATATGATGTTGCAGAACTCCAGATAAAGAAACAAAAAATATGTATCTTCTTTTTATTTTAAAAAATAGTATGTCCTTGCCACTTATTTATCTTGAATAAGTTTTTGAGGGGTTATAAGGAAGGACCGAACCATATAAACCACAAGGTTTTTTTTATGGAATATTTGAGCTCTGGAGGATACAGAACTCTGCCCTCTGAGGATGAAGGCACTGTCTCAGGTCCTCTGGTGCCGCCCCTCCGGCCAGGCGCACAGGAAGGGCGGGTGAACAGCCAGTGCTGCTTTTTCCAGCTGCTGTTCACCTGCCACTGGAGAGGAAGGATGATCTTAAAATAAGGGGACGCTATACCCTGAAAAGGACCATCTAAATAGCACAATAAACAAGGCCGTTACTCCCATCATGTCTTTACTCCCATTACCACCTTTCCAAGGTGATGCTTTCAGCTTACTATTCTCCTTGACTGTTCTGTCTTCTCCATTCTCTTCCGCATCTGCATTCTACTCCTCTGCTTCAAATCAGTTAATAAGCCACCTTATTACTTACTGTCTGTGCTTTGCCTTACCTGTGGAGGTTTTGCTCATTTTCCATTTCTATTTTCTGACCATTCTGACCATTCCTTAATGCCTCTGACATCACTTTGACTATCACACACACACACACACACACACACACACACAAACACACACACAACACACACACACAACACACGTCAGCATACATGCTTCTCATTTATTTACAGTTTAGAAATATAGACATGAATTTGCTTTACCCACATAACTTTCCATTTCCCTTTTTCATTTGTTTATGCACTATAAATATTATGGGTTTAGGGAAGTTATGTTTTATTACTTCTCTTCTTGATGTAGAATGGGAGTTTCAGAAACTGGGCTCAGAAAATCCAGGTTGATAAAGCAGATTAAAGTGTGCCCTGAGGGCAGAACTGCACATCTATAAAGGGAACGCAGGGCTGTTGCTAATATTCGTGAGAATTTTTCCTGAATGGCCAGATCACAAAGATGTTTCTCGCCCTCTTTTCATGGTCCTCTCCTCTTCACTTTTGATTCCAGACTGTTCCATGGACAGTGGCTCAGACCCTGGACCTGCCCAGATTTCAGGATCTCTCCACAATGGTGTGAAACGCTGGCTCTACCCTGGCTCTGCTCTGACATCATCAATTGGGTTCTGGTATCCCATGTGTACTTTTCCAGCATTTTGACCCTTGACATTTTCTTACATTGTACTTTGAATCATTCATGAATAGGTTCAACTGCCCAAAGAGAAAAATGAAAATAACAGTCATTTCATAAATGAATTCTAGAAATAGGCAATCCAGGGTTGGCATGGGAGTTTTATGAAATTGTCATAGACATGGTCCTTTTAGCTTCTGCTATTTTCAACACATTCTCAAGGTTGCTTCATGTACCACAATGGCTGCTTGAACACCCTGCATCACATCAGAATTCCAGGATGCAGGGAAGAGATAGTAAGGGAGGCAAGGGGAACTCCTGTCAGTTCAGTCAGTTCCTTTTGAGTAACCTGCCTGAAGTTTTGTCACACATCCATGTACTTCTTGTTTGGAAGGCAGGGGAAAACCTCCTGGCTACGTGCATTGTGGCTATGTTTCTTTTCTAGGTGAATAAAAGGGGGATTAAATAGTAGATTGAAACAAGAATTCTCTGACATATTATAATTTTATTTCTGGGCTGACTATTCCACAAAGAAGAAAAGGAATGGGACTTGCGCTCACTTCCCTACTAATGTGAGAAGCAGACTACATTTTTTAAATTCCTTTTTGAGACCAAAGTTAGTCCTCACAAACCATATTTTCAGAGACTAAATCCTTTTTGAAATAGCTTAGTTTCCTTCAAAAATCTTTCATTTATTTTGCAGCCGTTTATTATTTCTTCTCTTTTTCCTTTCTTTTTTTTTAGGAGACAGTCCCTGAATTTCATTTCAACAACTTGCAAACTCACGCCTAAGTCTCTTACATGAATGCGGCTGACACAAGTTCAGATCAGTCTGACAGTGTGGATTCTACAGTCTTCAAGCCTGTGTCCTATCTTGAGAACTCCCCTACTCTGTGTGTGTGTGTGTGTGTGTGTGTGTGTGTGTGTGTGTGGAGGGGGGGATGTGTGTGTGTGGAGGGGGGTATGTGGGTGTGTGTCTTTCAATCAGATTATAACCTCTATAGACTGAAAACTATTTGAATTCTTGGTAGAAATGGGGAAGGTCAACAGAGCTTTTAGCAGCCTAGCTTCACCTCTCTATCCTTTGAAACTTTTTCAGTGAAGTCATTTATATATTCAAAAATATTTCTTGAGTTGCCTACACTGTGTCTGGCATAGAGGACATGGCTGTAAACATCACTGCCTTTATGGATTTCACATGCTCTGTCTTTGTTGTCATTGTTACTGAAGGACATGGACTTGCAGATATGAAGAGCTTCTGGAACTCGCATACTAATTTCTGACATCCTCTTTTTCTAGCAGGATACACTAAAAGTATTCACAAATTGAGTGAACTAATAAATGAACAGGTGAGAGCAACAGAGTATTCCCACCTCCTCCATTTGACCTGATTCCTGAAGACCTTGAATCAATATGGGTTTCTCTTTTCCCATAACTACTTCTTCCCTTGAATTTTCTGTCATGCTCCCTGAACACAGGCATACATACATATGTTGCAGGGGCGTCTGTTGCTTTAAAAATCAAGAACAAAGGTTTTCTCCCCCGTAGTTGTTATGTAGCCCCTTAACTCTCAGTGACTCTTATTTCCCTAGCCAGCAATAGTAATTTGGTCTTTTCATGGTTTTTAATATATTTTTCCATCTCCCTGGAGCACTATGAGAATTACCTTCTTTTATGTCAGATTCTGTAAAAGGCACCTTCAAGGTGCAAGGAGGAAAGGTGCTGTACATAATATATGTAATCTCATAACGATGCATCATAGGAACATTGCAAGGAATAATTGAAGGCTGTCTGTAAAATATGGTGAACTCCTCAGAAGACAGGTGCGATTGCAATTTTCTTCTGTGTAACTAAGCTTTCTGGCTCATAAAAAAAAGTGTGTATCTCTTTTTAAATGCCCATTTTTTTTAATTTGCAAGTATTATGTCTGTGGGTCTTGAAAGATGTTTGAAATAAAGGATGAAAGTAGAAAAAACTTTAAATGGTAGTTGAATACATTTTATTGTCAGCTGCATAGCAGAAAGGGCACCAATGTGAAAATTAAGAGGAATGAGCTCTAATCTCCTTTCTGCTCCTGGATTACTGTACACCTTTGGGAGAGTGGCGCATCTTTTTAAACTTGAAGAACTCCCTCTTGTGTGAAGCCAAAGATGGAGATGGTGAGCTTCAGGGTCCCTTTCCACATTTTTCAATTTTGATTCCACTTGCTCCCTGTGGGCAGAGACTATGAATTTTTTTTTCATTTCCTGATTCTCAGTCATGAGCGTGGCGCTAGGCAAGTGTCAGACCCTCCGTAAACATTCATTGAATGGATGCCTTACAACATATAATCGGTGGTAGGTATTTGTGAAAGAGATGCAGCAATCCCAAGGTTTCATATCCTCTGATATGAAACAACACTTCTCTGTTCAACACATGACCGAGGACTTGATATCATTAAGAGATCCTCTTGGGAAAGCAATAACAACTGTCAGACTGTGTCATATGGACCAGCTCTGAGCAGAGGCTGTGAGGAGGGATCTGGGAAAGAACCCCATGAATTACATTCTAAGATTGTAACTGTGCGAAACTGTATGTATTTCTGGCTGTCAAGTGGAAATGGGCTTGTGTGGTTAGTTCTGCTGCTGTTTGCGTGAACCCAGTTGGAAGGTTTCTGAGTCACCAGCATGCAGAAGGCTGAAGGCTGTGGTGCTCCAACCTGGAGCTAAGGTTGCTCCAACCCTGCTCAGCAGTGAGTGAGTCTAGAACACCAGTTAAAAATCTTCTAAAAAAGAACACTGAAATTTGGAGGCCGAGTGAAGCACACACCATTACCTTTAGAGATACTTGGAGAAGAAGAAAATGTCTGCATTCATTATAGCTAAATTTTAGGGTCTAGAATATGAAATACGTTTTAGTCTTCTGGGTACAAAATATAAATTAAAAGACCAAACAGCAGCAAGCAGGAGGATGGGTACATTTCACAGCTGAGAGTCTATGTGCTTTTGTTTCTCATTATTTTCCTTATTTCTCAACTTGTTTTATCTCTAAGGGTCTGAGGAAAATCATCACTAGGAAATTGAGACTGGAAGAAAGATTAATCTTGAGAATATAGGAAAACCAAAAAGACTTGGATTTTAGAAGATCTAAGATAGACTATTCTAGACACAGAGCAGAGCATTGATGACAAGAACATATCAAGAAAAGTATAAAGAATAAAAATCTGTTTGACAAGCTTGCTTTGAGGGATATTTTGGTTTTTCTGTTTCTTTGTTTTTAAAGGAGGAATAAGCTCAGATTTTAAGACTGACTTAAAATCACCTGGGGAATGTGTTCTGGAGGAGATATTCCTGAAATCCATCATGAGAAATTCTGAGTTAGAAAATCTGGCCTTTGTTTGCTTGCTTTTTTATAGTTTTCCAATATAAACAGCTGCCATGTCCGTGTAATGTTTGCTAATATCCTAGGAGGAGCTTCTCAGGTGTAGACCGACCATACTTGGCTTAAACACTACAAACAGCTTGATCTGTCCCTACTCCTGCCTGGAATGTGGCCTTGATTGGAGGTGTGAATAGAGAATGTATGCTGGTCACAGCTAATTTGTGCGCTTCACTTCATCCTATTATTTCTGGTCCATTTCATAAATCCTAGCCTCTATTATAACTAATTTCTCTCCCTCTCTCTTAAATTTCCCAATCGTGAAGGTAGGTCATTCTGAACATATCTTTTATTTAAAAATAGTCATCCTAGGACTTCCCTGGTGGTGCAGTGGTTAAGAATCCGCCTGCCAATGCAGGGGACATGGGTTCGAGCGCTGGTCTGTGAAGATCCCACATGCCACGGGGCAACTAAGCCCATGCGCCACAACTATTGAGCCTGCACTCTAGAGCCCACGAGCCACAACTACTGAGCCTGCATGCCAGAGCTACTGAAGCCCGCGTGCCTAGAGCCCATGCTCGGCAAGAAAGAGAAGCCACCGCAATGAGAAGCCCGCGCACCTCAACAAAGAGTAGCCTCTACTCACCACAACTAGAGAAAGCCCACAAGCAGCAACAAAGTCCCAACACAGCCAAAAGCAGATAAATAAATAAATAAATTTATAAAAAAATAAAAATAAATAAAATTTAAAAAGATAAAAATAGCCATCCTCATGTGATGGTTTTAGAGTAAATCTTACTAGAGCCTGAGAGATTATTTTTTCCTTTATTAGAGTGCATGCTGGACCTTCATTTATTAAGTAAGAGTGACCAAAAACATAAAAAAAATTAGGAATCATAGGTATATGGAATGCTAAGTACTTTAAAACAGTGATAGATTAAACTTAATGAGATAAACAATTAATAGAGATACATCAAAATATCAGTTACTGATGCTGGGCAAATGAGAATTTGAGGTAGATGATATTTGATGACTCTAGTTGATCTTTAATATTGCAAGAGAATGATAACTTCTGCCACTGGTTTGCTTTTAAAACACTTCAGAAGAGTCCCTATGTATCAGTGGAAGCTGCAGATTAATACAGCTGCATAAAACCTCCACTCATGCCAAGATGCTAAAGAGAATCATTTGCTTTCCTACTAGCTCTATTTCAAGAAAAGCCGTGTTACCAACGCTGTCATTCCACAATAATCTCTGGATGAAAGAGCAATGATATAGAGCACAGATTTCTGCATTTATTGAAGAATAGCATTTTTCCTTTATTTTTAAAAGAATTCATCATTTGTGTTCCATTTTCCTTTGGCTATAATGGACTGAGGTTTGATTCAAGGTAAAAACTCACCTGAGTAGGGAATTATACACTGGAGAAATATTTACAAGATCCACTGTAATCTTTCCAGCTAGAGTACCTTAGATTTTCTTCTCATATCCAGGCACTTGAAATTGATACACTGAATATTTCCTTTTCCCCAGGTCACAGTATAAGAACAATATCATGTAGTTTACAAACTATACCTTGGGAGTCAAACTTTATGTGGCATAAAACTAAAGATGGGTTGATACTGTTTGGGCAATTAATTTACAGACAAACATCTTCAGTGCCCGTGGCCTGCAGGAATAATGAAGGAGATATGAGTAAATGGCAGTCCCCTGCTTGATATTATTCCACAGCCTCCGATCACCTTGGATTTAGTTCAAATCCTCTCCATGGCCCACGAGGCCTTATTGGATCCCAGCCTAGACTCTCTCTTGGACTTCATCTTGTATCAGGCATCTTTTTAAAATTACTTTCCAGGTACACTTGCCTTCTTAATGTCCCTCACACATCAACCTCAATCCTCACTCATGGAATTTGCCCTAGTTCTTTCCCCTGCTGAAATGCTCTTTGCATAGAGTATTTACTTGGTGTAATCCTTTTTATTAGATAGGTTTAAATGTCTTCTCCTTTGAGAGGCCTTATGACCACCCATTCCAAAATAGTCTCGCAGACACTCAATTACCTTGCCCTGCTTTAAAAAAAAAATAATAATGATTTTAACTATTTTTACAAGTGTTCATTTCTTCTTCCCTCCTTGCTAGAATGTAAGCTCTGTGAGATCAGGTTCCCTGTCTGGTTCATTGCTGTACCTGAGGCAGTACCTGGTGATAACTGGCACTTACTTTTTGTTGAATGAAGCACTGAATGAATAAATTAGGTGGCCTTTCAATCTAAGGACAAAATAAAGCAAGTAAAAGTCCTATTTTCTCTCTTTCTCTCTTAATGCACTCATGCTTTAATTTCACATTTAAATTCCATGAAAGGCAATATCAAAGGGTAGGTTCAATTAGCTTCAAACAAAAATTTAAGATAGAGAAAACAGAATGTAGAGTTTTTCTTTTTTTTCTACATCCCTAGAGCCAGCACTCAGGGACTTTAGCCTATTTCCAGCAAGGGTTGATTAAGATTCTAAAAGTCTGGCATTTAACATGAGCTTCCACATTGGTTCTATAAATCTCTCTTTTTTTTAAACATCTTTATTGGAGTATAATTGCTTTACAATAGTGTGTTGGTTTCTGCTGTATAACAAAGTGAATCAGCTATACATATACATACATCCCCACATCTCCTCCCTCTTGTGTCTCCCTCCCAGTAACAAAAATCAGTAGGACCAAAACACAGTAAACTTGGATTTTGGAATTACTGGCTGTGGACCATAGAATATGAAATAAATTAATGTATAAAGAATGAAAGTACAGGATAAATAAGAGCAAGATATGATATATTTTTAAAGTAGCAGGTAGATCTGAAACAAATAAATCAATAACAACAAAAATGATGATTAAAAACTCATCTGATGAGTTAAATAGTAGGTCAGGAATAGCAGAACAGAGCATTAGTGAATTAGAAGACATAAAAAACTATAATATGAAGCACAAGCAGACAAATAGATGGGAAATACAACAGAAAATAAAAGACAGGGAGGATTGTGTGAAAACACCTGACATTCATCTAGTCAGAGATTTATACAGAGAAGATAGAACTGAAGATTAGAATTAGTTGAAAAAGTTGCTGGTGAATGCTTCCTGGCCTCAATTTCAGGATTCACAAAGAGTCCCAAGTATCATAAATAAAAAGGTTTGTTCACCTAGCTACATCAGCTTCATACTCATGACCAAGAAAATAGCTTGACATCCTTCAGAGAGAGACAGCAACCTTCTGCAAAGTGAGGGCAACAGACCAATACTTAACTTCCCACAGCAACACCGGAAGTCAGAAAACAGCATAAAGATATCTTCCAAGCACTAAGGTAAAATAGCTATTGATATAAAATGACACACCACATAATACTATACTTCTAGTTGGGAGTGAAATAAACACATTTTAACTAAGCTAAGAAGTAAACAAGTTTACCTCTGTTCACCCTTACTAATGCTATTTCTAAATGATGTACTTCAGAAATATGATACCCAATGGATAGTGTTAGATGAATGACACTATTATAATTTTAATTTTTATAAACATATTGGTAATTAGTTGATGATATAAAATAATTGTGTCTAATATGTGAGGTTTCAAATAATGACTGAATTAAAATACAGCACAATAATAAAGTAATCTAAGAGGGTGTACATTGGATTTAAATTGTTTTAAGACCTTGATATTTTTCTGGAGGAGGATGAAGTTATTTATTATCATTAGCATTTATTTATATTTAGAACATGGGCTAATACTAAACATAATATGTAGTGCTTAATATCCAATAGAGAACCAGAAATCTAGTGGTTACCTTCTAAATTACTGGAGAGAAACAAAAAAAATAGGGGAAAAAAATAAAGCTATTCATAAAGAGGCAAAAATAAAAATAAAATAAATTTAAAAAGTGAAACAGGTGAAATAAAACAGCAGGAATAAATTCAAACACATAAGTAATCAAAACAAATGTAAACAGACTAAACATCCTAGTTGAAAGACAAAGTTTTTACTGATTGAGTTAAAACGTCATACTGTTTATTAAAAGTTAGAGTTATTGGCTATATTATACTACAGCCATTTCCAAAATATGAGGATACAGAAAATCTGAAAGTAAAAGCACATAAAAAGACTTAATGGTTAAATACTATATTACCCAAGAAAATGTTACTGTAAGAAAATTAATATCAGACCAAAAATACAAAAGTGAAAATCATCCCTAGATGATTTTCAAGGCAGTCACATTATAAAGTTGAATTCACCATGCAGATACAGTAACCACAAATATATCAATAATGATATTGCTTCAAAATAGATAAAGCAGCAATAGAAGGAATTACAAGGAGAAATGTTTAAATCCATGTTATAGTGGGAGATTTTTACATCTTTTTTGGTAGTAAATAGGTTGAACTATTAGAAAAATCAGTCTGCATAAGAAGTATTTTTAAAATGTGATTTAATAGACATGTACAGAAGCTAAACTTAACAATTAGAAAACACCCACATTGATAATTTTTAGGCTATATATCAGGTCCAACAAATTTAAAATATTTAGTATAATATACAGTATGTTCTTTGAATTAAATGCCATTAAGTTGGAAATAAATACTGAGAAAAAAATCACTCATTTAAAAATTATCAATAAAACATGGATGCTTCCAAATTACTTGTGGTTTAAAGAAAACCGTAATAAGATATTTGAATACTCATACTTGTATATCAAAATTATAGAATGCAGCTAAAGACAGACCTAGAGGAAAAGATATAGCTTAGAATGCTGATATTAGAAAATAAGAGAATTCAAAATGAAGGAGATGGAGTCAAGGTAAGAGTTAGAGACTAAATAATAGAATAGATCCAAAGGAAATGAAAGAAATTAAATATTCAGATTAGAAAATAATTAATAAAATTGAACACAAACATTATGTAAAAGTTGGTTCTTTGGAGCAATATTAATACAATTGAGAAAGCTCTGGTAAATTTTATTTAAAATTAAATAGAAAGGCTCAAGTAGAAAATACTGCAAACGAAAAAAGGGACATACAATTGCAGATACATTAGAGAGCAAGAAAATAGTAAGAAAACAAAATATTTATGACAACAGCTTGAAAATTTAGGCAAAATAGAAAATTCTAAGAAAAACAAAAATGCTTTACTATGTTTACTTAAAATGCATCTGAAATCTTCTGTGGTAATAAAGTGTTTTATTTGATTAGATAGGACCATGCCATCTAAAGTCCATTTCTTAGGAGAAACTGAGGTCTTTACTAATACCATCCTGTTCCCCTTCAAGAGGGGATGCAGGAAGTGGCCAGGAGCATTATGCCAAACGGTTTGTTTGGGGTGACTCACCAAATGACTGTTTTGCCAACGACATCTATGTTATATGCCTGTCATGGGAACTGAATTGTCATTACAAAAGTCAATTTGTTGGTGTTAATAAATGTATTCAAATGTAAACATCCAGTGAAAATGTCTTTGGCATGGAGATTTTTTGTTAATGATGGGTTGTAAATTAGTTAATAACTAAAAAGAACCCAAGATGACACAGCAATCCCACTCCTAGGCATGTATCTGGAGAAAACCATAATTCGAAAGGAGGCATGCACCCCAACGTTCACTGCAGCACTGTTTACAATAGCCGGGACATGGAAGCAACCTAAGTGTCCATCGACAGAGGAATGGCTAAAGAAGATGTGGTACATATATACAATGGAATAGTACTCAGCCATAAAAAGGCATGAAATAGTGCCATCAGCAGAGACGTGGATGGACCTAGAGACTGTCATACAGAGTAAAGTAAGTCAGAAAGAGAAAAACAAATATCGTATAATATTGCTTATATGTGGAATCTAGAAAAATGGTACAGATGAACTTATTGGCAAAGCAGAAACAGAATCACAGATGTAGAGAACAAACTTATGGTTACCAAGGGGGAAAGTGGGGGGACGAATTGGGAGATTGGGATTGACATATATACACACACTATGATGTATAAAACAGATAACTAATGAGAACCTACTTTTAGCACAGGGAACTCTATTCAGTGATGACCTAAATGGGAAGGAAATCTAAAAAAGAGGAGATATATGTTTATGTATAACTGATTCACTTTGCTGTACAGCAGAAGCTAACACAACATTGCAAAGCAACAATACTCCAATAAAAATTTTAAAAAATAAAAAATAAAAAGAACCCAAGGGTGGCAGAAGAAAATTTTAAGGGGTGGGAAAATGTATTTGTAGTGTGAAGAGACCTAAGAACAAGAAGAGCAGAGATGAAAGAAGAGATGAACGGAAGGTGCCCAACTCAGCATCTCAGCACATCTGGTGCCTGGGGGTCTTGGGGGAAGAGGGCAGAAGGAAGTGAGAAAAAAAAAAAAACACAACACAAAAGTATTGAAAAAATAGTAAAGAAAAACATGTGCCCTCTAAATCAGGTCTAAGGACGGATATGATGCAATATGTCTTACTGGAAGAAGAACCAGACTAGAAGTCAAAAGAACTGAATGTTTTTCACTTGCTGTGAGATCTGCTTAAGACATCTCTATTCTCTGTAAAATAAAGATATTTGTTTATACGGGAATCCCCAAGATCCCTTCCTGTTCTAACATTCTATTTCTATACATTTTAAAGTCACTCACCTAATACAAATACTCTGTTTTCTAATACAAAGCCTTCTGATTTCCTGGTATCACTACATGTTTAGCGTTTTATGGTGTTTGAAGTTATACAATCTTCTGTCCTTAAACCATGGAGCTAAAGAATGTCAACTTGTCATTATTTTTATTGCTATGCTATCTTTTTGAGTTACTAGTTAGCATTTCTGTGTTTTCGTATATGCTTTAAAGTCAAAAATTAATCCTCAAAACAGCTCTCCCATGGAGGTCCTCAAAAGATTTTATAAATACTAACGAAATTCACTGCACAGTTCCTTAAGAAAGTATGCAAATGATTTCCCTATTGGATGACTATGAATCTATATCAAGTTTCAACTTCATAAACAAAGAACCGTCAATAGCACATGTACTAATTAAGCTTCTGTTCCTTAGTTTTAATGTGATGTTTAATTGTTTATTAGCCCTAATAAGATGCTTTGCCAGGATGAGAACTGTCAATTTTGTAAAATTTATTGAGCGAGGCTTAGACCTGACTGGGAAAAGTAAGAGTGCAATAGAATTGACAGATATTTGTGAAATGCAAGCACATTATCTCTTACTTTCAGGCGCTGATAGAGGTAATAAATCAAGTAGAATTTAGTACAACAAATAGGAGCTCTCACCTGATGATAATAGTTAACACATGAGCCAAATGGATGAAGAGGTGAATCTTTAGCTGAAATTCCATCTTTTAGATGAATGGATGTTACCTGAACATAGATCCCAGCAAATGTTTGCACGGTGGCTCGTTTCCTAAAGAGAATTGTATATGCACCAACACCACACCGCTTTTATAGGCCTCCCATGAAGACATTGCAAAATTACAAAATATTTCTTATTGAAGATATTTCTGTGAATGGGTTTTGAAAATCTGATTCTACAGTGTCCCTCACATGTACATTTTTTTTGTGAGGACCTTTTAGAGCAGGAGAAATCACTGGGTAGTGCTCTGTGAAGAAGTCAAGGGCTTAGAAAATGAAAAGAAGGAAACAAAGGCAAGTTGCATCCACTCCCTAGTTTTGTGTGCCTTTTCCTGCTCTGTGAGCATTACTGTGGTCTGGACTAGGGTGCCTGGCTGTGCACGGCCTTTATCTCACATCTGTTTCTCAGCCTGCACCAGTGACAACAGGAAAAACAGCTCTCTCGTTGGGTGCTGTAGTCTGTTCCAGCTGCTCCAACAGAATATCATAGACTGAGTAGCATATAAACAATGGAAATTTATTCCTCACGGTTCTGGAGGCTGGAAGTCCAAGATCTAGGTGCTGACAGTTCCAGTGTCTGGTAGGATTCCCCTTCGCTATAGGTGCTGTCTTCTGGCTGCAACTTCACCAGGCAGAAGAGGAGAGGGAGCTCTGTGAGGTCTCTATTATAAGAGCACTCATCTCATTCATGAGGGCTCCACCTTTAAGACTGACCTCCCCAAGGCCTCCTGCCTAATATTATCACATAGGGGATTAGGTTTCAACCCATGAACTTTTGTGGGGCTAATGACATTCAATCTATAGCACTGGATTAGTGTGAGAATCCCAGATAAGAAATGGGAAGGTGCGTAATCAAATTGGAAGGTGCTACATACAAAGTGTTTGTTATACCTTGTTGAAATGACCACATCTCAAGCAGCTGGTATTAACATTTCTTGGACCTTCACGTATTGCTGAATTTAAAATATGATAGTCAAACTGCTAAGGGAATTTCTGAGTAATTAAGTCGTTTTGATATTTGGTACACGTGTATGGCCATATCTACACACACACACACACACACACACACACACACACACACCCCTAACTCTCAGTAATATATTACAAGAGATTTCATAATATACTATAAATGATGTGGCCTATTATAGATGATAGAAGAACAGTAAGGTTTCTGAGACCGGCCAGCTGACACTGGCTGTCATGAGGCCAAGGTGACTCAGTGCTGTGAATCAGCATGGTTCTCTCTGTGAAACGCCATGTTCTATCTCAGCCAATGCTGCATCCCTAAAGCTAGTGCTCACTGAGAAGCTAGCATTTTGCTTTCTGTCCTGAGATCAGGTCATACAATATTTCAGCGCAGGCAAAGGAAACCAGTTTGACTTAGTGCTAAATGCATCTTTGTATAGGTCCTTAACTGGTGCTTTCTGGACCAAAAATTTCCCTTCCCTCACCTCACACAAGACTGACTCACCAGCACTGAGACAATAGACAGGGTGAAAATTTTATAAACAAAGAAATATTATTAAAAAGAATGGTTTGTGCTTCATATCTTGGGGCCTTTGGATAATGAAATCTCTCTCTTTTACCTACTTCAATTCACCTTTAGCTGAAAGATTTTTTCCAAATGAGCTCGTATAAAAATATGTCATTGGGCTTCCCTGGTGGCACAGTGGTTGAGAGTCCGCCTGCCGGTGCAGAGGACGCGGGTTTGTGCCCCGGTCCGGGAAGATCCCACATGCCACGGAGCGGCTGGGCCTGTGAGCCATGGCCACTGAGCCTGCGCGTCTGGAGCCTGTGCTCAGCAACGGGAGAGGCCACAACAGTGAGAGGCCTGTGTACCGAAAAAAAAAAAAAAAAAAAAAAAAAAAAAAATGTCATCAAGATTAGGATTTAATTCAAATCAAAACAGAAACGATTGAAAGCAAAATATAATTTCAAAAGCCTGCAAACATTAAGTATCACAGAATTCTGTGTAAGTGGAATGCATAATATCATAAATATTAAGAGAAACCCACAATGCATTGTGGAAATAAGTTTGGATAGGGCAAGTCTCACTTCTTCAGAGAAATGTAATACAAGTCATATACTTCAATAGATGTCTGGAAGATTGTGTAAGTATGTCCATATAACTGTCTGACACTCAAATTTAAGGAAGAGAACTCATGTTCATATGAATCTGTAGGTGCTGCAAGATTTCATTCTGGGTAGTGAAAGTTCCTTCATGTCTTATATTGTCAACAAAAGTTCCCGTGGTTTATTATATACCATAGCAGAAAGGCATCTTTTTCTAGATTGTTTTGTGTTCAAATAGCAATATTTCTGGCTCTCTAGGAATGACATATTGTTTGGATTACTGAGCTCCAGAGGAGCCTCTGGACTTGGATAGAAGACTGAGATTTAGTAGGCAATATATTTGCCAGCCTTTTTGAAAATTGGAATGCTGTTTCCAAACTTTATCAGGGAGCATGTTGGATCCTTGAGATGGACATCATAAAATTAATGAACATATGGCTATATCTCATTTGTTTGCCTTCTGCTAAATTAGAAAACCAGTGATCCAACTTTAAGAAAATGTTATTGATCACAGATGAGTTTTTTTAATGGTGTCATTTACTTAAGTAATAATAAATATTTAATCTGCTGAATATTCGCATTCAATTATACTCACACACACACATTGATTAAACTATTGTTTTTGTCCAGGAATGAAAAATACCACGAATGCAAATACAGAGTTTGAAATGCTCCTGTTACCACAGAAATGCTTATTTGTGTTAAGATACTTTACACCTTGATTATAGCGATTAGTGGCTCTAGAAAGTGAAAAGGGGACTGAATTTGTTTTGGATTTGTTTTGTATATCACACGTCTTACATTTTACAGTGGCATCTATCTCTGTGTCACACAGAATCTGAACCTGTTGTACAGAGACATTTGCTTAGAGTGCTGGGTTAACAAGATCATTGATTTATTTGCATGCAGGGCAATTAGCTTCCTTCCGCTCAGAGGCCACACAGATTGCACCCATGATCAGGATCACTTATCCTGTAAATGTCTGTCATGTGTCACAGAAAGAATCTGGAGACAGAAGGGGACTGGGTCAGCACAATTTCCTGATAGGAGAACTAACTCAGACATACCTGCTGATAGTAGGTTGCAGGACTTATGAGTGTGAAAGCCCGAAGGGGTATGAGATCATCTCTTCTAGCCCTCCCAGAAACATGATTTTTGAGTGAAGAATTACTTAATGTGCAGCACATAATATGCAGAAGCAATCCTATGATAACCACGTAATAGATCTCATGTCTTTAAATCTAAGGCACTGCAGACACCAAGGTTTACTGGAGGGTGACAACCTCAGGCTAGCTTAACCATAGAAAACTGGGGATTCAGCCCACGGGTCCCATTTTTAAGGAAGTATTAAGACTTAAATATATTACTCTGTCCAGTCATGATTTGATGGGTCTATGAGAATAAATCTATTCCTTGTAAAGCCATAATAATACATAATATGCGTGATTATTATGGATCACAATAGTAATATAATGTAAATCTTTTGCAATGTCAGTGTTAAAATATAGATTTGTAAAGCATTTGCACTTCATATTTTCAGTAAAGAGATCATTGGTACAAAGCAGAGTAAATAAAATAAACCATATTTTAGAAAATATATACATGCTAAATGCTGCAAAATCTTGTGATTTTACTTTTTCAAAGTAGGCATGTCTGTATTATGACATTTTTTTTTTACCGTTTCTCTCACTGTTCCCCAAAGCTGTGATCATGTGTGTAGTAGAATTAAATAAAATCAAAAGATTGAATTGCTCTGAAGTGTTGTACACAGCAAGAACTACTTGAGAGTAGAACCATATACTGTGTATTTCAAATGTTCTTGTTTAATAACATTTATTGTGTACCTAACAGGTGTAGTATTGTGTAAGGTACTGAAACAGAGGTAAATTTGGTGAGTTCATGACATCTAGGAAGAGGCAAAAGCTGTACATCTCCTCCAGTGTTTGGCAGAGTAATGAGAAGAGAGGGAAATGATTTAAGATGTATCCTCTACAATGTATTGAATGGTGGACCCTCAAGAGATGGACCATATCACTGGTACCTGTGCCCATGAAAGAATTTGTAAAAAGTGCCTTTGTAGATGAGATTAAGATGAGAATCTTGAGATAAGATAATTCTGGAACTCCCACCCCAGGTGAGCTCTAAACCCAATAACAAGTGTCCTCAAAAGAGAGAGGAGAGGAGAAGACAGACACAGAGGAGAAGGATATAGACAGAGACGGAGATTGGAGTTAGGCGCCAACAAGCCAAGGGACATCTGGAGCCACTGGCGGCTGGAAGAGGCAAGAAAGGGTTACTCCCTGGAGCCTCTGGAGGAGGAATAGCTCCGCTGACACCTTGATTTAGAACTCCTGGCTTCCAGAACAGTGAGAAAATAAATTTCCGTGTTTTTAAGCCTTCAAGTGTGTAGTATTTTTTACAGGACTCCTAGGGAAGTAGCAAATCCCCTCTCACATTTTCATTCTAATTGAGCTCTTTTGGCAACTGAAAGCCTTTGAGGTTCAAAGGTGATGGAGTCTCCTGTGGTAGAATTTGAGTTTACACTGTGGTTCTATTTATGGTCCTCAGGCGTGGAGGGAACAAATGTTTTCACTGACTTGTAAAACCTTCCCTGCTGATGTGTTTGTGTTGGCTTATGGGAAACTCTCCTTTAGAGCCTTGATCATGTTGATCATAACAGTAATAGTGATGATAAAATTAATGTGCTATTATTTAGGGAGCTCCTTGTCCATGACAGGTATTAATCTTGACCTTATGAGGTAGTTGCTATGATTTTTAAAGATGAGGAAACTGGAGGATAGAAAAGTTAAGTTCCTCGGTGTCCATAGCCAGAGTGTGAGAAAGCCTGTGCTCATGAAAGCTATTCTATGCTTCCTCAAATTACTTTCTGTAAAATAAAAAACCCTCTTGAGCAATTTTATGCTTTTTCTTTGCACTTCCTCATTATTTTAAAAATGAGCTCAAACCTCTCTCTCCTTAAAACGAAATAAAAACCAACTTCTCAGCCTTGAAAACTCCCACTAATTACTATAAGCCTATCTCAAGACTTAAAAAAAAAACCGTCCATCTAATATCTCCACAAGGAATTAACTGCCTGTTAAGGTGAATGATATGACATTGCGAAGCGCTGGGTGGTTCTGATACACAAAATGGCAGTCATATCTGGCCCAGTTTAGTGTTTTTCAACCCACTAGAATCAGACTTCTACCTTTACCACTCTGATTCTACTCTTGAAGATACACAGGTAACGTACTAATCACAAAATGCAAGAGTCACTTTTCAGTTCTCTTTATATAAATAGTAGTTACAATTAATAATAGCAGGTATATCTGTTGAGTACTTCTTATGTAATCAGCACAGGGTTAAGCATTTAACTCTTTGAGAAGAGATAATGTGCTTTCCCCCAAATAAAAAAGGATGGAACTGAAGCTTGGAGAGGTTGTGTAAATTGCCCTCCATACCCAGCAGGGCTGGGATTCAAAGTCTGGCTCATTTCAATATGAAGCTCTTGATGGCTGTGATATAAATCTTCCTAGCTTTTGACACAACTGAGCACTCCCCTGTGAACATGTTTTCTCTCCTGACGGCTGTGGGACCACCCTCTGTTCTCCTTTGACCTCTGGTCACTATTCACTTTCTTTCTAACTCTTCTTTCACTGCCTAAATGGTACTGTCACTCTTCCCCCAAGGTTTTGTCTTGGGCTCTCTTCTCATCTCACTTGTCTCTCCCCACCGTTTTAATTTTATGCACTCATCCTATGGATTCAGCTATCACTTATAATGCGACGACTTTCAAACCTCCACCTAGAATTTTCTCCTGAGCTTCGGATGTAATTTACCACCGGGCACTGCTCCTGGACCTTAGGCTACTCAACTCAGATATACACATCTATTCATACCCCAAACTCCTCCACAGCTTTGTTTCTTTACTTCCCATCCTGACTGAAACACTCCCACTGAAAAATCTTGCAAGGAGAGATTAATGCACAGAATTATTTGAGCTTTTCACCCACCTTTCATTTTTTCCTCTCCTTCATCAAAAACAATAATCTCTAAGTTGTATAACTGTTGCCTCCATATAATGCTCAGATCTCTCTCTCTTTCTCCATCCTCAATTCAACTGCTGGTGTATGAGCCCCCAGCAGCTGCTTTGTGGACTTCTGAAGTGGCGCTTTGGCTGGTGTTCCTGTTCCTGTTGTGTCAGTCTGGGTAACCCCTCCTGACGCAGGTGACCCTCCATGGAGAGCTCCATTCAAAAGGGTACAGGTGGGGCACCCTGGATCCATTCGAGGCAGCTAATTATGCCGTGTTCTGTGCCTCCCACAGTATGCCTTGTATTAATATCTATTGATAAAACACATGAATCCGTATTTCCTGTGTCAATTTACAAAACTCTTCAACATATTATAAAATATTTGTGTCATTATCACAATAATGTTGGGGGCTAGGCATATAATTCCATCTCTATTTTACAGATACGGAAATGGAGGCTCAGGATGTCTAAAATGTTTTCCCAGATATGTGACCTACAGAAAGGGAATTAAACACAGATCTTCCTGATTTGTAGCTAGATTCTCTTTTCCCTCTACCTCCGTCTCTGGTAAGAGAACCTGCATTTACCTGTGCTCTACACGCCTAGCAGCAGCCTTCTCTGACTTAGCCAGTCAGGGTCTGTTAATGAAGGCCAATTCACAACAATGCTGGTATTACAATCTATTTTTAATTAGGTGTCACCTTGGAGGTTTCAGCTTTGCCCACCACTCACATCAAGCCCCTTAAAGCCATCAAGCCTTCTTTGACTGGAATCTTCCTCCGCTAGAGTTTGATGGCCATTGAGGAACTAGAGCATAAGTTTGGTTTGCAGAAGTGTTTCAGATTACTGAGGCTTGTTTGATGTCAATTTTACAGTTGTTAGTAGGTGATGGAATTGCATATCCATTTGGCATGGCTGAAGAAGAACTCAGCCACAGCAAGTTTAGGCTGTGATGTATGCCTGTCTGTTTCAACTCTCTATTCGTATTTTTTTTTTTTTTTTTTTTTTTTTTTTTTTTTTTGCGGTACGCGGGCCTCTCACTGTTGTGGCTTCTCCCCATTGCGGAGCACAGGCTCCGGACGTGCAGGCTCAGCAGCCATGGCTCACGGGCCCAGCCGCTCCGCGGCACGTGGGATCTTCCCGGACCGGGGCACGAACCCGTGTCCCCTGCATCGGCAGGCGGACTCTCAACCACTGTGCCACCAGGGAAGCCCTCTGCTCCAGATTTAAGATTCCATGCCATTTATGGACAACAAAACCCTTTTTGATTTCTCACAGAGGAGCTGAGATATGGACTAGTAGGTGTCTTCAAAATTAACTTTATTAAATATTAATATAATAATGTTGAGTATATTTAATAAATATATTATATATATAATAAATTATACATAATTATATTTATGACATATTGAATGTGTATAATTGTATAATGGTATTAAATATTAAGTGAATTAAATATGAAATACAGAAAATAAAAATACATCACAGTGAGTACTTTTCTGAATACAAGAATGAGTAAGAAGTAATTTATCTTAATGCAGAGGTGCCATAGGCTTTGGAGTAGGACAAGATTGTGATTCTGTTAATTAAAGAATGCATGACTTTGTGCTATTCACTTAACTCTGTGCCTTTCTTCTTTCCTTTATCATTAGAAATAACCATCTTTTTGTTGAGAAATAACTTATTTTATCATTAGAAAGAACTATCTTATAGGGCTGTGATGTGGCCTAATAGTATAATTTAAAGCACCTACCTTGGTTCCTGGAATATGCGTGATATAACTGTTACCATGTTCATAGGAGTAAAATGAATGTGAAAAGTTCAGAAACTATGATGAATGAAAATAACAGAAATGAAGGCATTGAATAAATATGGTTAAACCTCAGAGATAACTCTAATAATTAAAGCCACCAGACAGTGGAAATGCTTGTTGTAATACAGTGGGCAACCAGTAGTTGAAACGGTTCAAGGAAGGGCTATATTATGTTTGTGGGGAGGGAAAAGCTGTTGATAAAAATCTCTTGATTAGGTGGAAAAATTAACAAGACAACTTTTGAGGTCCCTTTCAAATCTAATATTATTTGATTATAAAATTGAGATCCTCACTACCTAGGGTAGCATTGAGGTCTATTAGTCATTACTTCATAGTGTGACTGAATTTGACAGCCTCTTAGAGTCACAGCAAAGAACAGGTTTGGTCAGCAGTTGATGGAGAGCTCGGTGGAGCTGAATTATCCAGGACGGCAACAAGAATGAAGGGCACTGACCAGAAGGAGTTCCTTTGTTCCTCAGAGAAGAAATGGTTAAAATTGCTGAAAAGTAATTTTGCCTATTTTATTTTATTTTTTTTGCGCGGTACGCGGGCCTCTCACTGTTGTGGCCTCTCCCGTTGCGGAGCACAGGCTCCGGACGCGCAGGCTCAGCGGCCATGGCTCACGGGCTTAGTTGCTCCGCGGCATGTGGGATCTTCCCGGACCAGGGCACGAACCCGTGTCCCCCGCATCGGCAGGCGGACTCTCAACCACTGCGCCACCAGGGAAGCCCAATTTTGCCTATTTTAATTTGCTTGAGTGAAACTTTGCTTTGTCTTAGTTACACTTCATTCGAATATCTAATTAGTAATGGTCCCTGAGAAATCTCAGTTTCTGAAATGTAACTGGAAGGTAAACATTGTTGCTATACCCTGTTTCCCAGCTCCCAGTAGCCCTTTATACTTTTTCTGTGCTGAGGAAGTATTTGCTGCATTAGCAGTTTGGTGATGTCAGCACATTGGAGAATGTTCTGGAACATCTGGAAGCTGTCATTTAGATTTAGAGGGTGCAAGGGGAATAGAAGATTGAGTTCTCTTACATCTAGGCTCAGTTCCCTTTAGGGTGTTTCTAAAATAAGACTTATTTTGAAGCAGCCACTAGGGCTTTCTGTGGAGCCCTGATTAGACCTGGTTCAATAAAGCCACCTAAGTCCATCAGGATTCTTAGGGAGCCTCTTATTTAAGACCTTGTGAACCTGTGATGCATCCGGAATAGTCCCCATATCACGGGAAGCAGCATGTGGTGCAGGTAATGCGATCTGAGATACCCCCTGATCACTCTAAACATACACACCTCTCAAACGCTTTTCATTGTCATAGTGCCTTAAACCCTACATATTGCAAATTTTCCCCTGGCTAATCCATTTTATGCAAATTAAAAATGTATATAAGACCCTAGGAAAGAGTGTGTAGTTATCAGGCATGCCATATGGGGCATAAATTTACTAAATCACATTACTTTCTCAACTAGCTCCACCCATGGACCTAAAGGACTGTTTCTTTCATTGGGAGTCGTTAGAAGGAAGGGTAGAAGGAATATTTGTGCAATGGGAGGAGATCATTGGTTCATTACATAGCCAGGGAAGAAAAGAACAGAAAAGGCAGGTGTTGGGGGACACATCATTCCCTTATGCCATGACTTTTCATGTGATGGTGTGTGGCCAGGCCAATAACAAGATTGCCCCAACAGCTGCCAAACTATCCTGGAATCAGAGTATCTGTACAAATTCACTGGCAACAAAAGTCTATGGACAGTTAGCTGTGGACTAACTTCAAACATCTGAAGCTAGAAAGTGAGTACGGGGCAAATTAATTGAGCACCTACTATGCTATTATGTGTTAATCAAACGGGACATTTCGGTGTGGGTTTTGTGACAATTTCCTTTTTAAATGTTTTGTTTTATTTTTAATTGTGGTAAAATATATATGACATTAAATTTTCAACCTTAATCACTGTTAAGTGTACAGTTCAGTAGCATTAAGTGCATTCACATCGTTGTACAACCAATCCACAATGCTTTTCGTCTTCAAAAATGAATATTCTACATGCATTAAACAATAACTCCTCATTCTCTGCCCTCCCCTCCAGTCTCTGGTCACTGCCATTATACTTTGTCTCTATAAATTTGACTGTTCTAGGAACTTTATGTAAGTGGAGTCACACAATATTTGTCCTTTGTGTCTGACTTATTTCACTTATCATATTTTCGAGGTTCATCTATGTTGCAGCATGTGTCAGAATTTCCTTCCGTTTTAAGGCTGAATAATATTCCCTTATATGCATATATTACCTTTTTTTATCCATTCATTTTTTTATCCATTTGTTGATGGACCTTTGAGTTATTTGTACCTTTGGCTGTTGTGAATAATGCTGTTATGAACATGGTGTGCAAATATCTCTTTGAGATTCTGTTTTCAATTCTTTGGGGTATATACCCAGAAGTGAAATTGCTGAAGAAAGTTCTATTCTGTAACAAGATCTAAGATGAGTGTGGGAAGACATGTCAGTGCTTCCAAATAAGGATGCAAAGTTGAGGGAGGAATGGGGTAAGACTCAGCACTGGTCTCATGCTCCAGGTAGAATGAAAATGCCTATTCTGCGCTTTCATCAAAAGAACTTAACACTAAAAACACCACTAGGAAACAATAGCCTTAAGATGTCTCATTTAATTCAATCCCCACCACGGCTTCAGAGGTAGTTTATTGTAGTCTCATGAGAGGGAGCATTGTATGTGGTTGAGGGGAGTTGATTAACAGTATCTTAAGTTATTGCTTGGATTTCTATCCCATCTCTTCTACTTACCCTCTGTGTAACCTTAGGAAAATTACTTACTTCACTTCTGTGTCTCAGTTTTCTCATGAAGATGGTAAGTGTTTCGAGTTTTAAATCAGCTAATGCATGTGAAGATTTCAGAACAGTGCTTGTACTGAACACTCCATGTTCATTATTATTATGAGGCTGCTTCCTTCTTTTCTTTCTTTCTCTTTCTTTCCTTTCTAATATAAAGAACCTAAAGCTTAAATGATTCAGTTTGATGAAGATCATGCAGTTACTGATTGACAGAACCGGGATTTGAATTGAGCTGTTTATGACTCCAATGAAAAAGGTCTTTCCAGAATTTCATTGTTCCTTCTCTTTGTTAATAAACAATGAATCTCACTTTGAAATCCAGATTATTGTGTATGGACTGACTTAATTGATATTTTATTTAGTAAATGTTTATTGAGTATCTACTATGTGTCAAATACTAATTTAGCAATAGGGAATATTATTGAAGCCTAAGGAAGACAAGGTAAAATATATGAAATAATAAGATATAGGAAAGAAATGTAAAACAAATAAGGATCAATTACAGAAATACGAAACTTAAAAGAGTGAAAAGAATTCTATTACTGGGGAAGCCTGACTTGGAGTTTTAGGAGTTTTAGAACTGATTTTTGTTTTGTTTTGTTTTTGCATCACAGAAACACACCTGTGTATTTTGATCTTGTTTCCTTTCCTACCACCCTGCCCCTCAACTCAACACCACTTCAATGTTTGAAAGAAAATAATTTGCACAATCATTGCGTCCAGTTGCTCAGAGCATCGTCTCATGGTGAGAGGTGATAAGTGGAGAACAGTGAGAAGGAAAACAGCTCTTTACTAAACTCTGCTCCTTCCCTTAACCTTTTCAAGGCATAACACTGCTTAATTAACCAAGTGGCACTTACCATACTAACTCAAATGTCCCAGGGCCCATTGCCTAAGCCGTGCTTCGTTTGTATTTTTTTACTAAGCAACAAGCTCGCCAGCTTGAGATGTCTATGCGATATGTAAATGATGCCCTGAATCGTTTTTATATTCTGCTTTTGGCACTGGGAGAGCAGTTTCAGGGCTGTCGTCTCTGCTGAACAATATCAAACCTCAGATGTCAAGGAAGATTCTCAATTTAATTCAGAAAAGCTAGGTATTTGCTTCCCGGCTCTACAGATTTACATCAGTTTGTTTGATGTATCTTTGATGATGTAATGGCTGTTGCTGCTATTTTCACCTTATAGAACCTCAGGTTGATCAGCCTCAAAGGACGTAAGCATTTGAAAATGCTGTTGCTTGTACAGTTGGAGCCGTGTTTGCTCAGGTGCGCAGAACGCTAAGATCGCAAAAGTGTGTAAAGGGGGTTTTGAGGGGTGGGACATGGCTAGAAAGAGAAGGAGGAGGTTACAGCTTCATCTCTCTTTTTACTGAAGTCTAGAGGGAGAGCTCTGCTATAAGGAATCCTAAGTCAGAAGAGGTTCTCCCTTGTGAAGAAGATACCCCTCATCTGGGGTCGGGCTCCTAGAAATCCCCTTGCATATGTAATTCCTGGGCTACCTTAGGCTGGTTCCCATGCCCATGTCCCAAACATGCGGGTCCTCCTTTTGTGACTATGGAGTCCCACACTCTTTAGGAAGATGGGCTTGGGAGAGGTGGAGGCCCCAGATTGGATCTCCTTCAGGAAGGCTGTAGCTACCCATCTCCCTCTCTCGAAACTCCTTTAGTGTTCAGAGATAGCACACGCAATACAGTAACTTTAGTTATTGTTTTACCGTCATTTTAATATGCTTAGGCCAATCTCTCCAACCAGATATAAAAGTTCATGAGAAGAGAGACTGTGTTTTAGACTTCCCTTTCCCAAAGTGTGGGCACATGGCAGGTGCCCAATGAACTCTCAATTCTTGATAAACCAGGCCTCTACTATTGCAACTTCTCCCTTCTCTCAATAAGTTTGCATTTTGCATTTGCACCCGTCACTGAGGACTTGTGTAAATATAACTCAGAGGTAACCAGAGCAATCACAATGTTCTTCAGAGGCTTTCGGAAAAGTTTCTCTGAGGCAGATGTGACAGGCCCTTCTAGCGACACACAATGATCTGTCTTCACCTGGTGCAAACACATGGGGAATGCGGCACTGACAGTCGTCTGGCAGTGTCGAGGCCTAACGGTGAAAAGATTCTACATCTGCTAGAGTTAGTAGAGGTGGCCTTTTCCTGTGATGCATAGAGAATCTCGGATGGAGGAGAGAACATTTTGAGATGTCCCATGAAGAAGACAAGGTGTGTGTGTTTCTCATGGGAAGGTCTCTAATTGCTGAAAGGCTATACCTGGGCGGGCTCCTGGTGTAGTCCTTGCTTACCTCCAACTGTATGAAGGCACATGGCGAAATCTTTTCTCAGAGCCGTTTGTCATGTTGCAAGACTGCTTGGGAATATTATTACCAAGGCTTTCACCATGGTAACTGTTTCCAGTGGTGGCTTTGTATGTGGACAGACAAGAGATCTCAGAATAAACAAGCTCAACTATTTATCTCTAACGATCATGAAGGATTATTTTCATATGTATTATATAATTACATGAGGACTCCAGGCACATGGCTGCACAAGGATTAGATATACTTTCTCTTTGGAATCTCAGAAGATCCTTGAAATTAAAAATTAGCAGAACTAGTATTGATTTTTTAAACCAACATCATTCAAAAATTTTGGTAATTGAATAGCTCTGACCAACTATTTTCTATGTTCATCAGAACTGTGAGTGATGCTCCTGGTAGAACTGCTGAGGGGTGTTGTTGAAGGAAACATATTATTTTCCTTCCAGAGAACCAGAAGATACTACTGAGATTTCTACCTGGCGTGTTTTGGGTGGGCTGTTTTGAAGTCAGGATCAAATGGTAGGTGGGAGTACAGTTTAACTAAATGTTAATACATGTAGACATGCTGTAGAGTTTATGGTGCTCTGCTATGTACTCTGATCTCCTTGCTTGAGTATATCTGAACATACAAAAATGCAGTGCCTATCTTCACCCTGTAAAAAAGGATGGGTGGAGCTATAGTTGCATTCAGAGGGTCTGCTGCTATATTTGAGGCTTCAGCTGCAGATTAAAAGTTGATATGAAGCCATCTGACAGAAAGAACTACTACGTTGTGGTCTGCTACACTTCCAGCTGGCCTCCTCTGGTTGCTGCTTCTGAAAGCTCAGCAGCAGTGCTGCTTGGAGTGTGCCTCAGGAAATCACGTAACTGATACGCAGCACTGTTTAAGTTAAAGGTGTACAGCATAATGATCTGGCTTACATACATCATGAAATGATTACTACAGTGAGTTTAGTGAACACCCATCAACTCATATAGATACAAGCTAAAAGAAAATATATATTTTTCCTTATGATGACATAATATTTACTCTCTTAACAGTTTTCCTATATAGCATGCAGCAGCGTTAGTTATATTACTCATGTTGTACATTACATCCCTAGTACTTACTTATCTTATAACTGGAAGTTTGTACCTTTTGACCACCTTCATCACCATTCAAAGATATTACATTACTATTGACTATATTCCCCACACTCCATTTCATCCCCGTGTCTCATTTATTTTGTAGCTGGAAGTTTGTACCTCTTAATATGTTCCCCTAATTTCTGTGAAGGTTGAGAGACTTCAAATACTTATTGGCTATTTAGATTTATTTTCTGTTAAATATTTGTAGAAAAATTCTTTACCTACTCTACATTGTTTTTGCAGTTTTCTATCATGTATATTCTGAAGAACTCCTACAATAAAACCTATGTGTGTACGTATATATATCTATATATATATATATATACACACACACGTATATATATGTCTTGTGTCTGTCATATGTATTTCATGTATCCATTTAAACTCTCCCATTCTTTAGCTTATTTTTTCACCCTTGTTTTCATTTAAAAAAAATTACCCATTTTAATGCTGTTGCATGTTATTATCTTTTCTGTTTTGATTAACACTTTTTGTGCCTTTAATCTACCCTAAGGTCATAAGTTCTCCTATAAAACTTTATAAAAGCTTTATGGTACATTATCTACCTGCAGTTGTTTTTATGTGTGCTGTGAGCTAAGAGTTTCATCCCTTTTAGTTTTTTATGGATAAACAGTTATCCCTGCGCTATATATTGAAAAAGTATATTTCTTTTCTCACTACCATTTTTGTATTGCTGAGGGACTTTCAGATTCCCGTTGGAAAACCAAGAAAGAGAAGAGTGTTGAGATGAGAAAAGGGAATTTGGTGTCCTACGCCTGCAGCACAGTAGCAAGGTGACTGACTCCTCAGAAACCAAAGAGTAAGGATTGACCTGGCTTAGCCAGCCTGCTTCCACTTGTAAGCTAGTTTTTGTCATTCCCTTAATTTATCACCAAAACCATCAGCAAACTTTGTCAACCGCCATAATAAGTGTTAGTTTCATACTGTCCACTAGCCGGGGCAATAAACTAAGCCCATTTCTTAGAGAAAGGGTATCAGAGGGAGCTGGAGAAACTCAGAGAGCTCATGACAGGAAAGCCAGAGGTGATACGAGGGAGCAGGAGTTTTGAGCAAATGAGGCGAGAGGAAAACAAGGGTACTCAGTAAGCTCTGCCCCTGCCCAGGTCATCTTTGTGCATTCCCAGAAACTTTCCCAAAGTTTGGAACTGGATTTATTATTGTTAACCTAGAATATAGCTTGAGTAATTGTATTTGCATATTAAAGAAAAGGATGAAATCAGAAAGCTATACTTTGTCGTGGATATTTGGGTCACGAAAATGAGAGGCGACACGGCTGGGGTGGCGTGCTCGATGCTCCCTGGTTTCCTCTTAAGATTACGGGATCATGGATTGGGCAGGGAAGAGAAGAAATACGCATAGCAGATGCTGAAAACTCAAACACCTACAGAGGCAAACAGGTAATACTAATGAGGAAACTGAACCGGGACTAAGAAAGGCAGCGGCAGAGGCTTGATGAGAAATGGCTGGAAGGGAGGTAGCAGTTAGCTCTGAGGACTGTGGGTGGTTGCCTGGAGCGCAGAGGTCCCCTTCTAAAGCGGCAGCTGCAGCTCTTCTCCAACAGAGTGCTCCCATGGGGGAATGGACATGGTAATGGTAATGCAGACTTTTCTAGTGGAGCCAAGAATCGAGATTTTTTTTTTTTTTTTTTTTTTTTTTTTTGTGGTACGCGGGCCTCTCACTGATGTGGCCTCTCTTGTCGCGGAGCACAGGCTCCGGACGCGCAGGCTCGGCGGCCACGGCTCACGGGCCCAGCCGCTCCGCGGCACGTGGGATCTTCCCAGACCGGGGCACGAACCCGCGTCCCCTGCATCGGCAGGCGGACTCTCAACCACTGCGCCACCAGGGAAGCCCAAGAATCGAGATTTTTATGTGAACTATCTCAGTGATCAATTGCCAGTAACTGATTCAATTTTTTTTTTTTTAAAGGTAAGAAAAAAGAAAAGAACTATAGAAAACATCCTATGTGCCAAAGAAACACTTCTATCAGCTGGACTCCACCCCCAGTGCTCTGGTTTGTGTGCTTTGGACCAGAGCAAGCACGCTTCTTGATCGGACAGGCCCAGGTGAGGTTGAGTGAGAAGTGCTAGAAAGCCAGAAAAATGGCCAGACGTGACTGGGGGTCTGGAGGAGAATGAATGGACACTGAAACTGAACAGGGCTCGAACAATTCTGCTTTAGACTCGTTGTTTCAATCTAGCCAGCATGGCTATAGATTATTATGGAAATAAACTAAATGAATCAAGAAAGCAAATCAATTCTAACCATCTACAGTGCCACTCAGACAAATACTCGAGGAGAAAACAAATACTGGCCTGAAAGTAGAGTTACTGATCACTTACTAAATCTGAACACCTTCACACAATTCACCTTATCGGAGTATTTGTCCAGCAATAAACAGAATGCTTTTCTTGCAGGGATTCAACATGGTGTCATTTCTGCTGTCCATTATCAATGAAATTATTTCTCCCTAAAGAGCATCCAGAGATACCTTCTGGTTTAACTTGCGTCCCTTGTATCCTATGTTTCCCTCCAGCGCTGGCTGCCCTCACAACCAGCAGAAAATTTGAACTGGGTCAGCCAAGCACTTTATCAGAAGGAAGAAAACTCTTGCATTAGAGACTAAAACTCATTCTGCACAGAAACACATATGCACACACACTTACCCACAGATCCCTCCAAAGAAGTCTGCCTTATATAATTAAAGTAATGTGTGTCGAGCGTTAATTACAAAATTACCGTGCTCTTCTGAGTGCTGCACAATTATCAGGCAAGCGGCACAAATATCATCATGCCACAAGGCTGCCCTTCCTACACCATGAGCTTCAACAATTTATTTTCAGGCATTTGGCTGTCTATTAATTATGCATGTATCTCTATATGTTCATTTGCCTGAATGATTGGATATGTGCCATGTCATGAAGGTTATGAATGTGTGGGCATGAAATTCATAGACACCGGTCCCCAAATTTCCCTTACCATAGGCACCTGTATCAGTAAGCATCATATTGCAGCAAAGGGTTTGGGCTCCAGTCATTTAGAATAGCCACAGTGCTCAGGAATATATCTTTACTTATTAGTGTTTTTATCATGGGACGTAAGTACTTATCCATGACGTAAATCAGGAGCTTATAATCCCAGAATCATTTGACATAAACCAGACTGCCAGAAATATAATTAAAATTAGAAACAGAAAAACTATATGTTCTTGGAGCCCTACATGTTTACTATCAGATGCTTTGGTACTGTTTGTCCCAGGTGTTAGAATGACTGACACTCTGACAGCCTAAAAAAATTATTGGTGAGCTGATAAGATATTTGAAGTACTTCTCCACTGCCGAAGGATCCTGAATCTGCAAATTTCAATACAAACCAGATATATCTTCCTGGCCTATATCTAACCTTTCAGGGCTGTTTAACAATGAACTACAGATCCTCCTCGACTTATGATGGGGTTACAAACCCATCAACCCATCGTAAGTTGAAAATATCCATAAAATGCATTAATACATCTAACCTACCAAACATCGTAGCTTAGCCTACCCTACCTTTTACGTGCTCAGAACACTTCCCTGAGCCTACAGTTGGGCAAAATCATCTCACACATTTCCGTCGGGAGAAAGAGAATGACTATCTGACTGAGTACAGAACGGCTGTAACAGTTCACGCTCGTGACCCCGTGGCTGACACAGCTCACTGCTACTGCCCAGCCTCACGAGAGAGCATGGTACCTCGTACCACTAGCCCAGGAGAAGGTCAGAATGCAAAAGTTAAGTACAGTCTCTACTGAATGCATATCACTTTTGAACCATTGTAAAGGTAAAAAATCCTATCATAAATGGGGGCCATTTGTATTACTAAATAAGGATGTTTGGCATATTGGATTGGGTGACATCAAAGGAAACTATTAGTTATCTAGGAAATAATATACAAGAGTAAAAATGCAAGACAAATAATATAATTTTTAAAAAGGAGGAATATTTCAGTTTTTAAATGGCTCATGCATATTTGTCGTATAATCTAAAGCTGATAAATGATTATTGTTACTCAGGCATTTTTTGAACCCATTTGTCTAACAGGTTTCACATGTGCAAAACATCTTTGTAAGTAACTACAAAGAGGTGAAGGGAAGTTCCAGGCTCTTTTACTGATAAACCACATCAAGGGTTCTTAAACTTTAGTGTCCAGCAGAATCACCCAGAAGGCTTGTTAAACACCACAGATCTCAGGCCTCAATCCAGATATCTGATTCAGTAGGTACTGGGTGAAACCAGAGCTCAGGAATTAACATTTCCCACGAGGTCCCTGGTGTTGCAGCTGCTGCTGCTGGTCCAGAGAGCACACTTGGAGAATCAATGCTGTACACATAAGCTCCACTTTATCAGTGCTATAATCTCTGTTGTTTATGCTAGGAAAACAGTTGGCACTCAACAAGCAAATAATAAGTGACGAGTACTGTTGAAAGCCTTCAAAATGCCTACACACTTTTATTACAAAGAAATTTTAACATGACATCTCAGAGTAGAAAATCATCAGTATTTGGGGTACAAAAATAGCTCACAACAGGCTCAGATGCTTGCATTAAAGCAAAACACTGGTTCTGCCTTATTAACAAAATTTATTGCTACCAGATCTTTTTATTATAACGTTTTCAGCATTTTTTTTGAATTTTAAAGCACTTTTATTTTTTAACATCTTTATTGGAGTATAATTGCTTTAAAGTGGTATGGGAGTTTCTGCTGTATAACAAAGTGAATCAGCTATACATATACATATATCTCCATATCCCCTCCCTCTTGTGTCTCCATCCCACCCTCCCTATCCCACCCCTCTAGGTGGACACAAAACGCTGAGTTGATCTCCCTGTGATATGAGGCCGCTTCCCACTAGCTATCGGTTTTACATTTGGTAGTGTGTATATGTCCACGCCACTCTCTCACTTTGCCCCAGCTTACCCTTCCCCCTCCCTGTGTCCTCAAGTCCATTCTATAGTAGGTCTGTGTCTTTATTCCCATCCTGTCCCTAGGTTCTTCATGACAATTTTTTTTTTTCTTAGATTCCATACATGTGTGTTAACGTACGGTGTTTGTTTTTCTCTTTCTGACTTACTTCACTCTGTATGACACTCTCTAGGTTCATCCACCTCACTACAAATAACTCAATTTCATTTCTTTTTATGGCTGAGTGATATTCCATTGTATATATGTGCCACATCTTCTTTATTCATCTGTTGATGGACACTTAGGTTGCTTCCATGTCCTGGCTACTGTAAATAGAGCTACAATAAACATTGTGGTATATTACTCTTTTTGAATTATGGTTTTCTCAGGGTATATGCCCAGTAGTGGGATTGCTAGGTTGTATGGTAGTTCTACTGTTGTTTTTTAAGGAACCTCCATACTTTTCTCCATAGTGGCTGTATCAATTTACATTCCCACCAACAGTGCAAGAGGGTTCCTTTTTCTCCACACCCTCTCCAGCATTTATTGTTTGTAGATTCTTTGAGGATGGCCATTCTGACTGGTGTGAGGTGATACCTCATTGTAGTTTTGATTTGTATTTCTCTAATGATGAGTGATGTTGAGCATCCTTTCATGTATTTGTTGGCAATCTGTATATTGTCGTTGGAGAAATGTCTATTTAGGTCTTCTGTCTAACTTTGGATTGAGTTGTTTGGTTTTTTTAGTATTGAGCTGCATGAGCTGCTTGTATATTTTGGAGATTAATCCTTTGTCAGTTGCTTCATTTGCAAATATTTTCTCCCATGCTGAGGGTCTTTTCGTCTTGTTTATGGTTTCCTTTGCTGTGCAAAAGCTTTTAAGTTTCATTAGGCCCCATTTCTTTATTTTTGTTTTTATTTCCATTTCTGTAGGAAGTGGGTCAAAAAGGATCTTGCTGTGATTTATGTCATAGAGTGTTCTGCCTATGTTTTCCTCTAAGAGTTTGATAGTGTCTGGCCTTACATTTATGTCTTTAATCCATTTTGAGTTTATTTTTGTGTATGGTGTTAGAGAGTGTTCTAGTTTCATACTTTTACATGTAGCTGTCCAGTTTTCCCAGCACCATTTATTGAAGAGACTATCTTTTCTCCATCTATGTATAGTATCGTGTCATCTGCAAACAGTGACAGTCTTACTTCTTTTTCAATTTGTATTCCTTTTATTTCTTTTCCTTCTCTTATTGCCATGTCTAGGACTTCCAAAACTATGTTGAATAATAGTGGTGAGAGTGGACATCCTTGTCTTGTTCCTGATCTTAGAGGAAATGCTTTCACTTTTTCAACATTGAGAATGATGTTTTGCTGTGGGTTTGTCATATATGGTTTTTATTATGTTGAGGTAGGTTCCCTCTATGCCCACTTTCTGGAGAGTGTTTATCATAAATGGATGTTGAATTTTGTTGAAAGCTTTTTCTGCATCTATTGAGGTGATCATATGGTCTTTAATCTTCAATTTGTTAATATGGTGTATCACATTGATTGATTTGTGTATACTGAAGATTCCTTGCATTCCTGGGATAAACCCCACTTCATCATAGTGTATGATCCTTTTAATGTGCTCTTGGATTCTGTTTGCTAGTATTTTGTTGAGGATTTTTGCATCTATGTTCATCAGTGATATTGGCCTGTAGTTTTCTTATTTTGTGACATCTTTGGTTTTGGAATCAGAGTGATGGTGGCCTCATAGAATGAGTTTGGGAGTGTCCTCCCTCTGCTATATTTTGGTAGAGTTTGAGAAGGTTCGGTGTTAGCTCTTCTCTAAATGTTTGATAGAATTCACCTGTGAAGCCATCTGGTCCTGAGCTTTTGCCTGTTGGAAGCTTCTTAATCCCAGTTTCAATTTCAGTGCTTGTGATTGGTCTGTTTATATTTTCTATTTCTTCCTGGTTCAGTCTCAGAAGGTTCTGCTTTTCTAGGAATTTGTCCATTTCTTCCACATTGTCCATTATATTAGCATATAGTTGCTTGTAGTAATCTCTCATGATCCTTTGTATTTCTGCAGTGTCACTTGTTACTTCTCCTTTTTCATTTCTAATTCTATTGATTTGAGGCTTCTCCCCTTTTTTCTTGATGAATTTAGCTAATGGTTTATCAATTTTGTTTATCTTCTGAAAGAACCAGCTTTTAGTTTTATTGATCTTTGCTATCGTTTCCTTCATTTCCTTTTCATTTATATCTGATCAGATTTTTATTATTTCTTTCCTTCTGCTAACTTTGGTTTTTGGTTTTTTTTTTTTGTTCTTCTTTCTCTAATTGCTTTAGTTGTAAGTTTAGGTTGTTTACTTGAGATGTTTCTTGTTTCTTGAGGTAGGACTGTATAGCTATAAACTTCCCTCTTCGAACTGCTTTTGCTGCTACCCATAGGTTTTGGGTTGCTGTGTTTTGTCATTTGTTTCTAGATTTTTTTACTTCCTGTTTTATTTCTTTTGTGTTCTCTTGGTTATTTAGTAGCATACTGTTTAGTCTCCATGTGTTTGTATTTTTTACAGATATTTTCCTGTAATTGATATCTAGTCTTATAGCATTGTGGTCAGAAAAGATACTTGATATGATTTCAATTTTCTTAAATTTACCAAGGTTTGATTTGTGACCCAAGATATGATCTATCCTGGAGAATATTCCATGAGCACTTGAGAAGAAAGTGTATTCTGTTGTTTTGGGTGGAATGTCCTATAAATATCAAGTAAGTCCATCTTGTTTAATGTATCATTTAAATCTTGAGTTTCCTTATTTATTTTCATTTCGGATGATCTGTCCTTTCATGAAAGTCCCCTACTAAGATTGTGTTACTGTTGATTTCCAGTTTTATGGCTGTTAGCATTTGCCTTATGTATTGAGGTGCTCCTATGTTGGGTGCACATATATTTATAATTGTTCTATCTTCTTCTTGGATTGATCCCTTGATCATTATGCAGTGTCCTTCCTTGTCTCTTACAACATTCCTTATTTTAAAGTCCATTTTATCTGATATGAGTATTGCTACTCCAGCTTTCTTTTGATTTCCATTTGCATGGAATATCATTTTCCAAGCCCTCACTTTCAGTCTGTATGTGTCCCTAGGTCTGAGGTAGGCCTCTTGTAGACAGCATATATACATGCCTTGTTTTTGTATCCATTGAGCCAGTCTAAGTCTTTTGGTTGGAGTATTTAATCCATTTACATTTAAGGTAATTATCGATATGTATGTTCCTATTACCATATTCTTAATTGTTTTGGGTTTGTTATTGTAGGTCTTTTCCTTCTCTTGTGCTTCCTGTCTAGAGAAGTTCCTTTAGCATTTGTTGCTGAATGGTGGTGGTGGTGCTGACTTCTCTTAGCTTTTGCTCGTCTGTAAAGTTTATAATTTCTCCATCAAATCTGAATGAGATCCTTGCTGGGTAGAGTAATCTTGGTTGTAGGTTTTTCTCTTTCATCACTTTAAATCTGTCCTGTCATTCCCTTCTGGTTTGCAGAGTTTCTGCTGAAAGATCAGCTGTTAACCTTATGGGGATTCCCTTGTATGTTATTTGTTGCTTTTCCCTTGCTACTTTTAATATTTTTTCTTTGTATTTAATTTTTGATAGTTTGATTAATATGTGTCTTGGCATGTTTCTCCTTGGATTTATTCTGTATGGGATTCTCTGTGCTTCCCGGGCTTGACTGACTATTTCCTTTCCCATATTAGGGAAGTTTTCAAATATAACCTCTTCAAATATTTTCTCAATCCCTTTCTTTTTCTCTTCTTCTTCTGGGACCTCTATAATTCGAATGTTGGTGCGTTTAATGTTGTCCCAGAGGTCTCTGAGACTGTCCTCCATTCTTCTCATTCTTTATTCTCTGCAGTAGTTATTTCCACTATTTTACTTTCCAGGTCTTTTATCCTTTCTTCTGCCTCAGGTATTCTGCTGTTGATTCCTTCTAGAGAATTTTAAATTTCATTTATTGTCTTGCTCATCATTATTTGTTTGCTCTTTAGTTCTTCCAGGTCCTTGTTAAACGTTTATTGTATTTTCTCCATTCTACTTCCAAGATTTTGGATCATCTTTACTATCATTACTCTGAATTTTTTTTCAGGTAGACTGCCTATTTACTCTTCATTTCTTTGGTCTGGTGGTTTTTACCTTGCTCCTTCATCTGCTGTGTATTTCTCTGTCTTTTCATTTTGCTTAACTTACTGTGCTTGGGGTCTCCTTTTTGCAGGCTGCAGGTTTGTCTTTCCAGTTGTTTTTGTTGTCTGCCCCCAGTGGGTAAGGTTGGTTCAGTGGTTTGTGTATGCTTCCTGGTGGAGGGGACTGGTGCCTGTGTTCTGGTGGGTGGGGCTGGATCTTGTCTTTCTGGTGTGCAGGACTGCATCCAGTGGTAAAACACTTTTATTTTTAAAATGCTGAATCTACTGCTACTGTTGGAGGGTCTCCTACAGAGGTGGGGGTGACTGTGGCTCACCATGGAGACAAGGACACTGGCAGCAGAAGTTCTGGGAAGTACTTCTTGGCATGAGCCCTCCCAGAGTCCACCATTAGCCCCCATGTTTTCAGCATTTTTATGGATTTTGCCACATTTGATTTTTGCTCTCCATTTAACTTACATTTCAAGGATCTGCTTTTCCCACTCCAATTGGGGGAGGCACATTGAGATTCCTTGCAGAAACAATGCCACTGTTCTTATTTTTGTTATTTCCTTTTTTTTCTTCCCATTAGAATGATTTACTTTTGCCTGCAACTACAAATGACTTATTCCAAGTATCAAGCAAAATATAATTTTCCATCCCTGGAATAAGTTTCATCTGTGATTGGCAGAGGTTGCTGTTCTTCTGTGCCAGGCATTGTGTGAAGTCCTTTATGTGTATGTGTATTACTTATAGATAAATTTTTATTTTAGAAAAATTTTTATGTAAGTATAGTTGATTTACAATAAACTTTTAAATGCAACTATTATTTTGAAACTGCTTTATGTCTAATAAGAAAGTTTTCCACTGTCCATCATTTACAGACATAGAAGGGTGAAGTAGGCATATGAATGCTATATTTGCTGTGCCCTGGCTGAATCCACCTATTTTACAAAAGAGAAATCTGAAGTGATTTTTCTATAATCACAAAACTGGATGCATGGGATATTGAAGAAAGCAAAATATGACTAATAAATAGGAAAATAGGAAAATAGTCTAGAATCTATGTATTCTTCTTCCTAAAACAGTACCTTATTTTCCCCCTAACTGCTTCATCTAGTATGTTCAGAGATGTGGTTTTTACTCATCACCTACAAATGGAAATCATACTACTCATATGAACTTTAGGTAATTCTTTAAGAGTCCTGGTGGAAGCAGAGAAATGACAGGTGAGACAAGCCCACTGTGGTGGTTTGAAGTGCAGCAGAGGCTGGAGCTCTCTAAGCAAGAAATGGAACCAGGCACATTAACTCAAGACATGATCTCCAGGCAAATTACTGTAGATACTTGTTTCTACCTTTCCTCCTCCACTTCTTCGGTCCTCATTCCATTTGACGTTGTTGCACAGGCTATGACAAGCTGCTGGTTACACATGGGAGGGAGAAAGGTTACCCAAAAAAAAGAAAAAAGAAAAAATGGACAGCCTGGGAGGTTTATGTGAGGAAGGGTGATGTTTATTCAAACTACGGGAGATGTGGTAGGCAAAGTACTAAAGATGACCCCCTAAGACTGCCATCCCCTAATTATTCAACTACATGCTAATCTTGGCACTGTTGTGAAGTGACTTTGCAGATGAAATGAAGGTTGTGGGCTTTAAATGGGCAGGTTTTCAATGGGAAGATTCATATGACCCTGAAAATCAGAGAACTGTGTCCATCAGAAGGAGGATGAAGAGACAGTCAGAGAGACGTGGCAGAAGGAGGAGAGATTGCAAGTCCTTGATGGAGGAAAAGGGCCACAAACCAAGGAATGCAGTGGCCTCTAGCAGCTGAGGATGACTCCTAGCTAACAGCCAGCAGAGAAACAGAGACACCAGTCCTATATCTGCAAGGAACTGAATTCAGGCGAAAACATGAATGAGTTTTGAAGCAGATTCTTCACAGAATTTCCTGATCAGAACCCAGCCAGCTGACATCTCGATTTTGGTCTTGTGAACCTGGGAGTGGAGAAACCAGCTAAGCCAACCTGAACTTTTTACTGATAGAAATGTGTCATTCCAATAAACATGAGTTGCTGTACATTGCTAAGGTTGTGATAATTGGTTCCAGCAGCATAAAAAGCTAATATAGGAGGAATGAGTATGTGCTAGGACTGCACCAGGCCCATATTCTCCCTCAGTTCTCATCACATTCTGCAAATCCCTCACATTTTATCATAGTCTCTTAGTGTTAGAACTTCCTTGTGTTCATCTTTGTATCTCCTAGGTCTGGTTCAGCCTTTGGCACCTGAAAGTGATATAACATAAGCACTAAGATAGCACTTAATTTTTGCCACTTAACATGTATTAACACTAATGTTACTTAACATATATTAAATAATCCAAATCTCATGGGATCCCCTTTGCCGTAGGTATTATTACCATCCTCATTTTACACAGGAGAGGACTAAGGCATGGTGAGTTAATCCAGGTAGGCTAGCTGCACATCCCACGCTCAACACTACATTATGTTGCTATTTGCTAAGTGGATATACTGACACCCACAATCATCAAGGAATTTGGGCATTTGCCACCGTTGAAACTTCCCCTACCTGTTTGCTGTCACTCATTAGTTTCCAGCAATGCAATGCCTCCGAAATATAGCTCAAGAATCTGCCATAAATGATAAGCAAGCATCATATACCATCAGTGGAAAGATGTGTTTTTGAAATGTTAACTGCTGAATTATTTTAAGTCTCTCCAAAGTGCTCCAAAGCAATAGTCTGACTTTGCCCCTGTTTTCCCTGTGATTCCTCTGAAGTATTAAAGGATTCAGAAGTGTCAATCAGCATGAAAGGGAGTTTGGGAACCTGTTCTGTCTTCTGGGAGGAGGTATCTTACCTTCTAGTGTGCCCTGATAATAGGGCGTATGATGTATTCAGAGATGGAAATGAGTCAGTTCACAGATGTGGAATGTTGATGCTGCTTGCACCTGGATAAACTGTTTGAGGTATATTTTCTTGTCCCAATTTGCTTTTATTTCTGCCATCATAGAAGTTTCTCTGTCATCCCTGCCTAGGAAGATGTATTCGTAAGGGCAGAAAACGAAAGCAAAAAATTTCCTGCGGAGAATTACTGATTTGTATTATTCTAAGGGCTTATACAATATCTGAAAGGATTTAAGACAGGGTAAAGAAAAATAATTTTGTGGGAAGAACAGATGTGGATGAAAATAGCAGAAGGTTAGAAGGGTTTTCTCTTTGATTCACCTCGGGAGGCATTAGAATTATGGAGAAAAAGCGATCTCTGGGTCTGAGCATCAGGTACTGCAACCAAGAAGGTAATGCACCTGGAGGGGAGGGGCTATGGGGGATCATTGGGAGATGCATCTTAGCCAGCCCTTCTGTGGATGATTATACTCTAGGTGTGGCATAGGTACAATGGAGGGTTACTCCTCTGAATGCACGTTGTAGATGGTGACAGACTAGCAATTCTATGTTTAAATTTTTGAGGAACTGCTATGATATTTTCCACAGTGGTTATCCTATTTAACATTTATTTTCTTTTTTAACTTGATGTTTGCTTCCTCACTGGGCTGCAAGTTAAGACTTATATAGGCTGGCCATTCAAGCCCATGTCTCTAAAACTAGTTCACAATGACGGGCATACAGAAGCCACAGTAACATTTGTTGACTAAGTAAGTATATAAATTCCACATGTATAAACTATGACCTGTTTGACAAAACTGGAGACAACAGACTTCACAATTTTAAGCTATATTACAAAGCTGTAGTAATCAAAATGGTATAGTACGGCCATAAAAACAGACACATAGATCAAAGGAACAGAATCCAGAGTCTAGAAATAAACCCAGGCATATATCATCAGCTAGTATTTGACAAGGGAATCAAGAATACTCAGTGAGGAAAGGATGATCTCTCCAATAAATGATGTTGGGAAAACTGGATATTCACATGCAAAAGAATTAAACTGGACTGCTATCTTATACCACTCACAAAAATTAACTCAGATTAAAAATGTAAATGTAATGCCTGAGACTGTAAAACTCCTAGAAGACAACATAGGGAGAAAGCTTCTTGGCACTGGTCTTGGAAATTATTTTTTGAATATGACACCAAAAGCACAAACAACAAAAGCAAAAATCACGTGAGACTTTATCAAACTAAAAAGCTTCTGCATGACAAGAGATAATCAGCAAATGAAGGCACCTCAAAACAGTAGGACATATTTGTAAACCATATATCTTATAAGGAGTTAAGATCCAAAATTCATAAGGAACTTATACAACTCAATAGTAAAACAAACAATCTGATTAAAAATGGGCAAAGGACCAGAATAGGCATTTTTCTAAAGAAGACATGTAAATGGCCAACACGTGCATTTTAAAGATGCTCAACAACACTAGACGTCAGGGAAATGCAAATCAAAATCATAACGAGCTATCACCTCACACCTGTTAGAATGGCTGTGATACAAGAAACAAGAGATACCTCTGAAAACACGCCATCTAGTTTCTCTTATTTTCCAACATTCCTTTTCCCATTCCATTCACTTAATGCCTCAAAAATGAAATTAAGCCTTGATTCTTGTCTTTCCTTCACACCCCACATCCAAACCTTCAGCAGATTCTTGTTTTAACAGAAAAATATAATCCAGAATGTACTCACTTACCCTGACTTGGCCAAAGGTGCTTCTCACTGCAGGACACACACAGTGGACCAGGAGAAACAGGAAAGAAGCAATGCAGCGACTTCTGTATTGGCATCACTATGTTGCCAAAACTTTTGTCCGGACCTTGAAAACAAACAAACAAACAAATATTACAGGCCTAATCTGAGGGAGTGCAGCCCACTGTTCACTCACAGACCATAATGGAAGAAACTGCCTCTGTTGCCTGTGTGGCCTCCTTTGGTCCATTTCTTTGTTCCATTCTCCCTTCTTTCCTCTCCCCTACTTTCCCATTTTCTCTACTCACTCTTAATTTACTCTGCCTTTATGTTATCTTTCAGTTTATTACTTGAACTTTTATAAAACAGATATTAACTAAATCACATAATTTTGCATTTTTCTATTTAGATTCAATGTTCAGAAGTTTAAATAACTACGTTATTCTGTGTATTGTCCAAGATGCTTATATTTGGTAGCTAAACTGTTTCCTTTATATTTATTGCTTCCAAAAAGTTTCCCTAAATTTAGGTAAAATAAATGAAGAAGGACCCCTCAGTGAGCAGGAGACTGTCAAATATAAACTCCCTTACTGACATTTTCTTTTCCTTTTATTGGGGTAGGATATGACACAGGTATGAAAAGTAACAGTTGCCAAAGTGAACTAATGAGTATATTAATATTTATAAGGTGATCATTAAAGCATTAACTTTAATTTGAATGATAATGCTATGGGCAGACTTGCCACTGTATTCATTTCCATACTCAGACTTAATCCCTGTAAAAAAATTGTCCAAACCCAAGCCCCTCTTCAACTGAATATGATGAACAAAGAACTTTGCTAATCACTGCTGGAACATGATCTTGAACTGACTGCACTGTGGGAAGACAGTCTTGCTTTTAGATACTACTGTCATTGTTTGTTTAGTACCCAAGATATTAAAAAAAGAGAGAATTAGAGAAATATACACTGCACTTTCACTATAACACACTTGTTAGAAATCCTAGTCTCAGAAAATGTTTCAAATAATGAAGAAAAGTGAGTCTTTGATGATATAAGGCAATTCATTTTAGAAATACATGATGGAAGTTTTGAAATAACTTGAAGTGTTATTTAATTATTAGGTCACTGAAATTATGTATTACTGTAATAGCTGTTGCATGTAGCATTCTTATTTTAAATTACTAGTGGTGGGCTTCCCTGGTGGCGCAGTGGTTGAGAGTCCGCCTGCCGATGCAGGGGACACGGGTTCGTGCCCCGGTCCGGGAAGATCCCACATGCCATGGAGCGGCTGGGCCCGTGAGCCATGGCCGCGGAGCCTGTGCTCCGCAATGGGAGAGGCCACTACAGTGAGAGGCCCGTATACCGCAAAAAAAAAAAAAAAAAAAAAATTACTAGTGGTATAAGCACATTTTTATGAGTCCATAAAAAGGTAAATTCCTTGTACCAGGGGTTACTAAAACTAGTACTATCCTGTACTTCTTGTATATTTGTGCACTGCATTGGAAAACAATTGCAAATGTGTATATTTATTCAAAGTAATTTTTCCAACTTTTGTGGTATTTGATTATAAACTCTTTCTTGGCCTGTTATTTTGGTAAGAATACTGTGCATCTGAGATCCAAGTATACAGCCTTTAGTGTACATTACTTATCATTAAAATCAAAATGATGATTTCTAACTTGTTTGTAGTTGTGAAAAGTAGATGCTTACAAATATATAAAGTGTCTAACAGCACTTGGAACATAGACTTGCAAACAAATATTGCCTCTACCATCATCATCATTATCATCATCAACATCATTATTGTTACTATTAGTATTAGATTCTATATTAATATTTGTTTATTTCATACTCCTACTTTAACTTTTTTTTCTGTGTTTAGTATGAACTACATTTCATTCAAGCTACTTTAAGGCAGGGATCATCTATTTTGCATTTTACCTGGAACCTAGGACTGTGCTGAGCACACTGAAAGTGTTCAGCTTAATTCAGTTCATCAGACATTCATAAAATGTTAGATTTGCCCATCGTGTGTTTAAAAATAAGCCTAAGCTTCATCAGGCAGCTCTAAGCTACACAGTATCCTCTCTTCTGTTTTGTCAATGTGATCTACTGATTGAAGCGGGCAGTCTAAGGAAGGATGGATACAGCCATGTCTGTCGTGACCTTTCTAATAGCTTTGGTCCCCCTTCCAACGTAATCTTTTGGTTTATTTGACTGTTTCAGAGCCCAGTGCTGTGTTACTGACCCTTGCTTTTCTCTGATCCTCTTCCCAGGCTACAATAAAGTTCTGGAAATGTGCTGATATTCATAATTTCTAAATTAAATTGAGCTTCACTGTAATTCAGCAATTGTAATGATAACAAAATGGCAGAGAGTTTCTCCTCCATCACCCTTTTCCTTCAGGGTCTAGGAAAGTACCCCGTATAATAGAAGACTAGAGATAGATATCCACAAGAATATTCATTTAGGCAGTGTGAATGTTACATAGTGTGGGTGTTATAATAATGATAATATTGTCTATTAATTACTGATCATTTGCCAGGAATTTTGAGATATATTATGCATATTATCTAGTTAATTCTCATAATAACACCTTGTAAGATGGATATTATTACTCATTTCAGAGAGGTTGAATAACTTGCCCAAAGTCATATGACTAATTAAGAGGGAGAGCTGGGACGCAGAGTACAAGTCATTATGATTTCAAAGTTCATTTTCCTTCTACTCTGCTGTGTTGCACATCTATTTCAGGTTGTTATCTGTTTTCATACTTTTATACCTTTATATGTCTCTAATTTTATAACTAATTGTACTTCCAATCACATCCTTGATTGCTGATTTTAACTTTATTTTTTTAATTAAGACTTTAGTTTTTAGAAGAGTTTAATGTTCACAGCAAAACTGAGGGAAAGGTACAGAAATTTCCCATATACCCCCTTCTGCAACACATATAGTCTTCTCCATTATCAACTTCTTCTACCAGAGGGGTATATCTGTTACAACTGATGAATATATGTTGACACATCATAATCACCCAGAGTCCATATTACTATGTTTTATTTTGAAATTCAGAAGAATCAGCTGTGATCTTCTTCCCCTTATCCATCTGTCTGTCTGTCTGTCTATCTATCTATCTCTCATCCACCCATCATCTGTTTATTTACCTATTTATCTATCATCATCTCTTTATAATTTCCTTTATGTTGTCTTATAAAAATGACACCCCTCTTCATTTCTAAAAATAACACTTCAGTTTCTACTTTTTTTTTAAGGGACAAAAAAAATAATTAATTTTTGGCTGCATTGGGTTTTCATTGTTGCGTGTGGGCTTTCTCTAGTTGCGGCAAGCAGGGGCTACTCTTTGTTATGGTGGGTGGGCTTCTCATTGCGTTGGCTTCTCTTGCTGTGGACACAGGCTCTAGGTACGCAGGCTTGGGTAGTTGTGGCATGTGGGCTCTAGAGAGCAGGCTCAGTAGTTGTGGCACACGGGCTTAGCTGCTCTGCAGCATGCGGGATCTTCCTGGACCAGGGCTCAAACCCATGTCCCCTGCATTGGCAGGTGGATTCCCAATCACTGCACCAGCAGGGAAGTCCTCAGTTTCTACTTTTGTCTACACATGGCCTTACCAGCTTTTGGATTTTATTCTCTGAAAACAAAAGGCATTCTAGTTTCCTTCAGGAATGCACATCTCCTCTATATTAATGAACGACACATCTGACTCTTCCACCCTGAGTAAGAGGATGTGAATGACACCACTCAAGAGCTGCCCTTGATTTTAACTTACCATCTATTGTTCTTTTAGAATTCAAACGTGTGTCTCAAAAACTCTCAGTCCATGTCTTATGCTCCATACCTATGTCAGACCTTCTACCAGGCACCTCAACCAAATGTCCCAAATTTAATGTATGTTCTTCAACTTATGCTAATTCCCCCACTTCCCAAATCAGTTAATGTCACTCTTCCCAGTAAGTTTTGAGTCACCTTGCCCTTTCCTTCCTTTTAGAGGTGCTATTTCATCTAACATCAAACCCCAATAATTTTGCTTTTAAAATGTTTCCATCTCCTCCTCTTCCATGATTATTTACCTAACTCAGCATTTTATCATAATTTGGAAAAACCCTTTAAACGACCTTCATACTGGTCTCTTTGTCCCCTTCCTCACATTTCACAGATAGGATCTACTCATTCTGCTGCTAACGTCTAGCTCCAATTTCTTGTTCCTGTTTCATCTACTGACCTTCTCTTCATTTCCTTCTACCTTACTCTTTGTACACTAAACTTTATACTTCACTCAGAAAATATCCTGCCCTGTTAGGTTCATTTTTTTTTTCTATTGTGATGTTCATCTTCTTTCTACATCTGTTGGGATTGCCAGTCATTCTTCAAAGTTTATGTCAAATAACACCTCAGTAAATTACTTCCTGATCTGCCAAGTAGAATTCAAATTTCTCTCCACCATAATTCTGTAGCAATTTTCACATAGACTCTAATATTATAGCAATGCTTTGTTACCATTTTATTTAGAAACTTAGAATATAACCTCTATAAAGTCTAAAAATAATAACAGTCTTCTCATTGTCTTTCCCAAGAACACAAGCACAGGTTAAAGTACATATTTGATACTCGATAACTGCCAGTAACTTAACTAAAAGTCCTGATCCTGGGAATCAATCATCTTGTAGATAACTTCTTACTATAAAAGCTCTTTTATAGTGATATTTACTCACTATCTTCTCTCGCTCTTTTCCTACTCTGATGCACACAAGAGAAATCACAGTCTTTACATATGTTTAAATTCTATCTGTATAATTTATAGCTAGTGATGTTGGGCCAAATTATTTAACTTTTTCTGACTGGGGATTTCTTCATCCAAAAGCTGAAAATTTCACTGTTCTGAAGATTAAATGAGATGACATATGTGACCTGTCTTACAGGACCTGATACATATGCCATGCTTTGTAATCATAGCTTTCCTTCCTCTGTGCCTCTCCTTATTCATTCAAAAATCCAGTTCCCTACCACTTTTATATGTTGATGTTTCCCTAACATTCTCCCAGTCAGAAATTCTGATTTTCTGTCTTGATTTTCCAGTGTTTTGTATCAGATCATTTAAGATTTTGATTCTGGTCTTCTAGAAGGCATATCCCATGAATTACTCTTACATTTTCAAAGCAATCTGACTAACACTCCATACAGACGAGTACTCAATAGCATTTTCAAGACTGAGCAGCATTATTGGAAGATGACATCATGTGCTGGCTCCTCTGGGCAGAGCAGAAGCAACAACAGTGCATGAGGCCTGAGTCTCCATTGTCCCCCAAAGCCCTATACACCCTAATGCCCAAAGTTCATTCACCTGGCCTGGCCACTTTAGAGAAAGAGAGAGGAAGCAGTAGACTAAAGAGAACTACATTTATTTTAAAATGTTACCCCATTAACAACATGTATTGCACACTTATTTTTAGAAAATGTAATGAAAACAGATTAGATTTTACTCTATTTGTAACAAGATATCTATTGGGTTGGCCAAAAAGTGCCTTCAGTTTTGAAGTAAAAAGGAAAGACACATTTTTCATTTTCACCAATAACTTTATGGAACAACGTATTCACCCTTTTGTTCCACTACCTTCTGCCATTTCTCAGGCAACTTCATAATTCCATCTTCCCAAAACGTTTTATCTTTTTCAGCAAAGAACTGGTCCAGGTGCCTTTTACAGTCTTTCAGGGAATCAAAATTGTTTCCATTAAGAGACTTTTGGAAAGACCAAAATAAACAGAAATCTGAAGGTAAAATATCTGGTGAATAAGGCAGATGAATCAGAACTTCCCAGCCAAGCTGTAACAGTTTTTGCCTGGTCATCAAAGAAATATGTGATCTTGATTATCCTGATGGAAGATTATGCGTTTTCTGTTGACTAATTCTGGACGCTCTTCATTGAGTGCTGCTTTCAGTTGGTCTAAATGGGAGAAGTACTTGTTGGAATTAATTGTTTGGTTTTCCAGAAGGAGCTCATAATAGAGGACTCCCTTCCAATCCCACCATATACACAACATCACCCTCTTTGGATGAAGAGTGGCCTTTGGTGTGGTTGGTGGTGGTTCATTTCACTTGTCCCACAATCTCTTCTGTTCCACATTATTGTACAGTATCCACTTTTTATCGCCCGTCACAATTTGTTTTAAAAACTTAAAGTTTTCATTACATTTAAGTAGAGAATCATATGGGGAAATACGGTCAATAAGGTTTTTCCCCTTAACTTATGTGGAACCCAAACATAAAAGCGATTAACATAGCCAAGCTGGTGCAAATGATTTTTTGAACGCTTGATTTGGATATTTTGAGTGTGGCGGCTATCTCCCACGTGGTATAACGTTGATTGTTTCTCAATTATTGTTTCGATTTGATCACTATCAACTTCAACTGGTCTACCTGACCGTGGAGCATCGTTCAGCAAGAAATCTCCAGCACGAAACTTCGCAAACTACTTTTGACACGTTTGCTCAGTCACAGCACCTTCTCCATATACTGCACAGATCCTTTTTTGCATTTCACTTGCGTTTTTACTTTTCTTGAAATAATAAAGCATAATATGTTGAAAACGTTGCTTTCTTTCTTCCACCTTCAATATTAAAACGGCTACATGAAAATTCACCAATTTGGTAAGTCTTTTTTAGAATGTATGCTGATATGATAGCTGTCACACACAATCTAACAAAATTGTTTCAAATGAAGTTAAAGACAACTAAGTGCTACTAGAGCCATCTCATGGAAAAAAAACGAAAAAACTTTTGGCCAACGCAATATTTATTTCATTTTGAAACATTTATTTCAATCCAAAATTCAAACAGTAAATCAGGCTTGTATACATGACGTATACTTAGTAAAAATAAATGAATACGTACTTAATAGTAGTAGTGTAAACAATTTTTGTTTATCCACTTACTCTTATTAAAGAAATAAACTTTCCCCTTATCAGAGAAATACATTCTGGGGGTCTAATGCATAGAACAGTGACTGTAGTTAACAATGCCGTATTGTACACTTGAAAGTTGCTATGAGAGTAGATCTTAAACATTCTCAACAAAACAAAACAGCGTGGTAACTATATGAAGTGATGGAGGTGTTAACTAACCTTTGTCATAATCATTTTTCAATACATGCATGTATCAAATCATCTTATTGTATACTTTAAACGTACACAATGTTATACATCAATTATATCTCAATAAAGCTGGAAAAACTTTAGGGAAAAAAACGCATGTAAGAAACAAAAAAATTTAAATCTAAGAAAAGCATCAGAGTAGGTTGTATTAAAAATGTTGTCAAATGCATAAGTTTGAAGAAAATCAAAATAATGGATTAGAATACAGTGGACCAGTGTTCTTTCTGACTTAACCAGAAGATTAATTCCTAAGTATTACCTTTCATGACAGTGACGGCTATAGTTTATTAAGTATTCATCAGGTATTTTAATTCACTTCCTCATTTAATCTTAATAAAAACCCTATAAGGAGGGCTTCCCTGGTGGTGCAGTGGTTGAGAATCCTCCGCAACGGGAGAGGCCATGACAGTGAGAGGCCCGCGTACCACAAAACGAAACAAAACAAAACAAAAACACTATAAGGTAAGCGTTGTCACTATTGTCTTTTCATAGGGTAAGCATAGCCAGTCTAAATAACTTGCCCAAAGTCACAGAGCCAGTAAAGGGTGATGCAGGACCTTGAACTCGGGTTGACCTCAAAAGCCATGCTTACAGCAGCACTGTGCTCTTCTTACTCTGACTTAAATTTGAGTGACCTGAGAGTGTTTTGCCTTCTGACCTTCCTATCTATACCTCACCTTCCCTAGTTTTACATAATAAAAGGCAACTTAAAAGCAAAAACCAGATTGTAGTCAGTGCCAAGATTGCCGACTGGCTCCTTTATCAAAGTGAAGCCAATTAACGTTTCAAAGAAAGAAACTTGAAACAATGTTGGAGATTATGGTTAGGCTGACAGTTCATTCCACCTAATTCACAATGCAGTAGAAATGCCACCACAGATGGTTGAGGCTGAAAGGGAGACAGATGTCATAGAGTCCAGCCCCCTAATTTTATAGAAGAGGAAATTGAGGCCCACAGAGGTTAAATGACTTGCCTCAATGACTTGCAATGAACAATGGCAAGAAAAATTACCATTGCAAATATGTAGTATTTCAGGTTTATTATGGGGTTTTGTGGGCTTGCTTGGGAATATAACTATTGTTTATATTATTGTGTTTGCAGGAAAGTATGTGGTAAAAAGTTAAAAATAACAACAAAAACAAACAAAACAACAAACCCACTACTACCTCATCCACTAAAGGAATAAAATAAGAACTGAGTAGGTGAGGCAGGATTAGAACAGTAGGTAGAAAAGAAACAGAGAGGTTGAGGAATGTGAGAGAGAAAGGAAATGTATGATTACAATGAACGACTAATGTGCCATAGCTAGTGCTACACACATTGTTCTTTTCAATAACTGTAAAGGTACATTTTAAATTAAATGGCCTGAGCTTGATACAGAAGAACTTGTTCTTGGAAGACCAACAGACCATTGATATTTTTCAGACATGGGGTTCCTGTGAACATTCTAGACTTTTTGCAGTAACAGAGAATTTAAGTCCAAATTAATGCATTAACTCATTTTCAAATTTAATTTATAGCAAGTGCTTACCATGTGCAAGGTATTAATGTTTTTGGCTGTATATCATACACTCCTTTTTTGGTCTTTACATTTTCATATATTGCCCTACTAATTTAAAACATCATTTACCATTTCATACGCATTTTCCCTTGAACACGCTTGTTTTTAGCTAAGGAACAAGGAAATTAATTGTTTAGGCACTTGCTACTCTTAGCACTTACAGCATTAACGGGAGGAAGGAGAGAACCACAGGAGAACAAAACCACCAGAGTACATCCAGGAGCGTACATTGATGCTGTGAGTGTTCATAATCCAAAGAAGGATGTGAATGGCTCAGAGAAGCCTGCCTGCACTTAGACCTCTTCTTCCCCAAAGCCATAAGCAGGAAATGCTGTTACTGCCTTTGCAGGATTGGTAATGACTCCTTCGCCTGCCTCCCATGCTGCAGGTAATGGCTCATCCATGCAATTACCTTCTTTTGTCTTCTCAGAGTTCAAGATAAATTATTTCAACCTCTTTGCAGGGGGCATTTGAAACCAAAGTTATTTTTAGGGAGAAATACATTTGTTCTTGTAAGATGCAGAAGCTGTGGTCCCTCAGGCAGCTGAGGGAAAATGAAAGGCACTTCCAGTCCTTTTAAAAGGCAGATTCTGATGTTTAGCTTGAGATCAAAGAGAAACTCAGGAAAGGAGGGGAGGTAGAGGATAGACCAGAATATACAGCACTAGACCCTTTGAAGGCACTGCCATTACATTTCTGATCTTTGAACTCAGCAACTTATTACATGAAGATAAGCTGAATCCCTTGCAATTGTGAAACCAACAACCAGATAACTTGGACAGTGTGTACCAACACTTAAAAGAAAAAAGAAGGCTACATTCATAAACATGATTAATGCAGACAGACTTTTTCTTATGTAAACACACTGAAAGAGATTAAAACAGTTTCTGCTATTTATGGGGTCAAAATCATGGCTTTTGGGGGAAACGTCTTGCAGTTCTTCCAGCCCACATGGAGTCTTTTTGGTATAGCATTATATTTAAACACTCAACTCTGGATTCCATCTACCTGGATTTGACTTCCAGTATCTCTACTTATCAGCCGTGAAAGCTTGAGCAATTTGTTTAACTTCTCTGTGCTGAAATTAACTCATGGATATAGAAAAAAAAAATGGTTAATAGAATTAGGGCTGATTTTGAAAGGTTGCTATGATTAAATAAGTGCCGTATCATAAGTTCTCAATGAATATTAGGTATTATTATTATTCATCACATTCTGCAGCAAGATGGTTTTCATTTTGGACGACTTCATTTTTCAACAGTGTTATAGACAAAGCTGCACAAACGTACTCAGCTGAATGTACAGTTTAAACTATATTTCTGCACTAAATGACTTTCAAGTGGTGGTTTACATCTAACAAGAAATCCTGGTATCTAAGTCTTGACAGACCACAGGTGGCTCTTGTACTCAGAGGAAACTGATTCCTCCCCTTTCTGCTTCCTCAAATTCTAAGAGGTGAGACAAAAACAAAACAAAACAAAACAAACAAACAAACAAAAAATAGAGACAATTTGGCAAAAAGGCAGGTTACTTGGGGCTTGTCCACTTTCGCCCTCAGTCAGTGAGACTGCTGTAAAGTTTCTCAGCACCTGGTATTGATCTCAATTACACCCCGACTGTTTCCTAAATATATCCTACCTGAAGCGACAGAGGCTGGAAATCCATCACATTTTATTGCCTTGACTATGGGGACACCCCCAAGATACAATTTCAAAGCAATGTGCACAATGTCAGGTATTTCATAGTGCAATTTAATCCCTGGGGAAAGAAATGGCTGTGAGAACAAGCACTTATTTTATTCCTTCCCATCTCTATCTTCACCTTTGCCTTGGTTGATACATACTTATCATCTGCTCACATGTTAATGTATGTTTTTTCCTCTTTATTTTCTCTTTAAGTGGTTCTGCTGACACAATAGACACTGATGAGATTCTTAAACATTGTGGTAAGTATTTAAAGGAGAAGGAAGGATTCAGGGCTCTGATATTAAGCACGTATTCAGAGGAAAGAATGATATTTTCACTGTGGTTTTAAGTATTTGAACCAATTTTGACTGAAACCTATAATTCTGGGGTAATGGTATGTTTTATCCAATTTGTTTGCCATCTGTTAAACATGTATGCTAGGACTTTGGTTTGGATGCAAGTTTAAACTTGATATATCATTATAGTAATAGTGCTTTAAAAAGTCTCAAAATATATAAATTTAAATAAGATGGCCTGAAAAATAATTCTCTTAGATATTGTATGATAAATTTTGATCCTTGCCCTTTAAGTTTTATACTAGATGAATGTTTTTATGAACCACGTTAAAATTATTTCTGTTTTCAAGGGAACCTTAATTTGACTAAAGTTTGTTTTATTCATTTAGATTCTCTAACTAATCTTTAGCTTACATTTGACTTTTGGTTATGTTCATAAGTCACATCCAGAGGATGAAGATTTTCTACCATTGTAGGTACACAAAATAATGTGTTACAGAGTCTGAAAGCAATTCCAAGAGAGACAGTCCTTAAATTTTTTGGTCAATGGTGACATTACTGTAATAACAGAATAGCTTCTGGACGTGACTCCTATGTTAAAGGGGACAAAAACACATGAGCACATACATTTTGTAAGAGTTGTTAAAAATATCAGTGTCAGTACACCTAGACCTCTCAAGCTCCCTTTAAAACATAATAACCTGTTTGTAAAATGGGATAGACCTCTGAGTTCTAACAAAACGTAAAATTATTATTGTTCAGACACTAAACTGCTAGTGAAAATGGTACTTCCATTAACAGTCCAAGATGTAAAATATATTTTTTTAGTGTATTAGTGCCAAAGAGACAAAATGTTTGCTAAGTGGTAAAATATCAGGAACACTATATGAAGCACTATTTTGGGAAAGGGGAGATATTAATTCTTTTGGGAAAGCAACTCTAATTTTACAAACTTATCTTCTCCCTCCTTAAACTCCAATAGTACCCTGTATAAACCTCTGTTTTGCCACTTATCTCAAAGCATTTAAATTGTGTGTTTAGGTTTTTGCCCCTCCCACTAGACCCTGGAGTCTAAAAGACTCCAGGGATCTTACCCTATTCATAGTGGTATCTGGTATACGCAATGCTCAGCCCATAGTATATCTTTCCTAAATACTTGATAAGTGAGTGAATGAATGACTCATTGAAAGCAAGCTACTTGAGCCAATTTATTTTTACCTTCAAAGAGAGAAATGTAACAAAAATAGATCACAGATGGAATATGGAAAATAGAACTCTAGTGTCTTCTTTGCCATCAACTTACACATCACTAAGTTTTTTGAAACGAAAAAATCCACATCTGTGATAAGAAGTGACCTGTCTTTGAGACGAAGCAGTTCACTGTAGAGCTTACAGGAACTTTGAGAGGGAAAATGAAATACTGTATATAAAAACTTTGGGGACTTCTGATCTCAGTTTTGACACATAAAAAGTTTCAAAGTCATCACTTCTATCCTTAAAACAAGTGAAAGATAAACTAACTGAAAAATCAATGGCTGTTCTTGTTCTTTCAGAGAACTATGGTTAACAGCATAAGACACCACCTCAAAATCTGGAGGGACAGGTCAATGCAGAAAGTCAAAGTCAAGATCTTCTGGGGGCAGAGTGTCCACTAGCTTGAGGCAAGAAACTTCAAGGAGGGAGCTGGAGGCTTGGGGAACCCTCACAGTTTCATAGGTTCTGCTTCCAGGAACTCCACCAGGTTCTAACAGCAAAAACCCTAGTAATAGCGCTTCATGGGTAGGAAGACTGGGAGGGAAATCATTGTACAATACACCTGAAGTGTTCTCTGCAACAAAGGGCTGCTCTCTGGGGGAAAAGACTTAACCAGGGCATCAGAGGAAGCGCAGTCTCCCCACTTTTAGACACTTCCTGCTTTCCTACCTAAGAGAGAAAGAGCTCCCCCACTAGAGAAACACTTGTGAAAGTCACAAGTCTGAGACACAGGCACACTGAAAACTGAAATGTAATCATTAACCTCCCCTTTCTCACACATTACTGCCAAACAAACAGGGTTCAAGTATGACAAGTATGCATTACAGCAAGACACAGACTCCATCTGAGGAGGAGTACACAGAGAAACCCAACACGGAGAAGAGAGAAGGAAACTTACATCGCAGGAATTGGAACCTTCTGACATTTACAGCTCCAGCAAACATTAAACACAACCCAGTTCCTCCTAGCCAGATTGACATAGAGCCTCACACTGAAGGTCTATTTACCTCACTTCGTATTATTCAACCCGAAATAATCAGCTTTTAGCAAAAAAATTACAAAGACTGTCGAAAGGCAAGGAAAAAAGATACTCTGAAGAGATAAAACAAGTATCAGAACCAGACTCAGATACGACATAGAATTGGAATTATCAGACAGATACTTTAAAATAACTAGATCAGTATGTTAAGAGGAATATTGGAAAAAGCATACAGCATCAAGAGATGTGTAATATAAGAAATCGAAACTCTAAGAATCAAAAAGAAATGCTAGGAATAAAAATGCAACTGCAACAAAAATGAAGAAAATCTCCAATGGGTGCATCAGTAGAGTCAACCAAAGGAAAAAAATCAGTGAGCTTAAACATATATATAAATAGAAATGTCTCACCTGAAATACAAGGGAAAAAATAAAATAAACTATTTAAAAACTTCAGGGCTATTTCAAAAGGTATAACATATGGTTATATGGTTGGAATACCAGAAGGAGAAGAAAAATAGAAGAGTGAAGAAAAAGTTATATGAAGTAATAATAGCTGACATTATTCCAGAATTAACGACAGACACCAAACAAGAGATCCAGGAAGCTCAGAGAACACTCAACAGGTTATTAAAACAAAAAACAAAAAACAAAAACAAAAACAGAGGGAGGGGATATGGCGATATATGTATACATATAGCTGGTTCACTTTGTTATACCACAGAAACTAACACAACACTGCAAAGCAATTTTACTCCAATAAAGATGTTATAAAAACAAAACAAAACAAAACTACATTGAGGCATATCATGTTCAAACTACAGAAAACCAGAGACAAAGAGAATATGTTAAAAGAAACCAGAGTGGGGAAAAACAAAAAACACCTTACTTTAGAGGAACGAGTATAAGAATTACAGAGGTCTTTTCATTAGAAACCATTCAAGCAAATAAAACTATGGAGTGAAATATTTAAATGGTTGAAACAACAACAACAAAAAACACATCAAAATTATTTATACAGTGAGATTATCTGTCAAAAAGTTAAAGAGAAATAAAAACTTCTTAGAATAAAGAAAATCTGGGGGAATTCAACACCAGCAGACCTGCCCAGCAAGATATTTAAAAACAAATTTTTCAGGAAGAAGAAAATGATATAGGCAGAAACTCAAATCTCCAAAAAAAAAAAGTGTATAAAAAGGGATAAATGGTGGCATAAATAAAAATAAAATTATCTTATACTTAATTCTTAATTGAGGTAAACAATAACTGTTGAAAGTAATAATAGTAAGAAATTGCCTGGGGTCCAGTGGTTAGGACTCGGTGCTTTCACTGCCGGGTCCCAGGTTCCATCCCTGGTTGGGGAACTAAGACCCTGAAAGCCATGAGGTGGCCAAAAAAAAATTAATAATGGTAACAATATATTGGGTGATAAAAACATGGATAAGTGAAATGAGAGACAGCAATGACATAGGGAATAGGAGGGAAAAATCAGGAATACTCTGGTATAGGGTACCTGTGCTACCCTAGAAGTGGTATAGTGTTATTTTAAAGTAGAGATATATTAGTTAAAAATGTGTATTGGAAAGTATAGGTCAACAAACAGAAACACTTTTTAGAAGTATAATGTACAGTGCGGGAATAGAGTCAATAATAATATAATATCTATGTATGGTGATAGATGGTAACTAGAGTTACTGTGGTGATCATTTTGTAATGTACAGAAGTAGCGAATCACTATGCTGTGCACTAGGAACTAACATAGTGCTGTAGGTCAATTATACTTCAACAAACAAACAAACAAACAAACTTAGAGAAAACAGATCAGATTTATGGTTACCAGAGACAGTGGGTAGAGGGGGGTAATTGGATGAAAGTGATCCAAAGGTACAAACTTCCACTTAGAAGATAAGTAAGTACTAGGGGTGTAATATACAATATGATTAATATAATTAACACTGTTATATGTTATATATGAAAGTTATTAAAAGAATAATCCTAAGAGTTCTCATCACAAGGAAAATATTTTTTTCTTTTATTTTGTATTTATATGTGATGATGGATGTTCATTAATTTTATTGTGGTAATCATTTCATGAGGTATGTAAGTCAAATCATTTTGCTGTACACCTTAAATTTATACAGTGCTGTGTATCAATTATATCTCAATAAAGCTTGAAGAAAAAAGTATAATTGATATGTCAAAAAGCAGTTAAAATGGAAACATAAAATGCTCAACTAAAACCATAGAAAGATTAAAAAAGAGGGGAGCAAAAAAAGAATGATTGCAACAAATAGAAAACTGCTACAAATACAGTTGATATTAATCCAGCTATATTCATCATCACTTTAAATGTGAATGGAATACATACATCAATTAAAAGAGAGACTATCAAAGTGGATAAAAACAAAACAAAAACAAGACCCAAGCATATGTTGTCTATAAGAAACCTACTTTAAGTATAAAACTCAGATAAAAGTAAAGTATGGAGAAATATATACAATGCTTACACTAATCAAAAGAAAGCTGGAGTAACTGTATTAAGACAAAATAGACCTCAGAACAAGGAAAGTTATCAGGGATAAAAGAAACATTACCTAATGATGAAGGAGTTGATTTTCTGAGAAGACATAACAATCCTGAAGTATATGCACCTAATAACAAAGTGTCAAAATACGTGAGAAAAAAAAAACAGTAAAACGGAAAGGAGAAATAAAAAAATACACTGTTATAGTCGGAAACTTCAACACACCTCTCTCAGCAATCAATAAATCAAGCAGGTAGAAAATCAGAAAGAATAAAGTTGACTTGAGCAGGACCATCAACCATCTTCATCTAGTTAACATTTACAAAACATTCCACCAAAAAAAAAAAAAAGCAGGGCTTCCCTGGTGGCGCAGTGGTTGAGAATCCGCCTGCCGATGCAGGAGACACGGGTTCGTGCCCTGGTCCGGGAAGATCCCACATGCCACGGAGCAACTAAGCCCCTGAGCCATGGCCGCCAGGCCTGCGCGTCCGGAGCCTGTGCTCCGCAACGGGAGAGGCCACAACAGTGAGAGGCCCGCATACCACAAAAAAAAAAAAAAAAGCAGAATACATATTATTTTCAAGATCACAAGGAACAGTTACCAAAATAAACAGACTAAAGGGATAAGTATTTGCCTACATAGAGCTTAAATTTTACTAGAAGAGAGACACTAGGCAAATAAACTAAAAAGTATACAAAGATTGCTATAAGGGAAAATTAAGCAGAACGATGAAGTAGAAAATAATTGCATAGGAGAAGAGACAGATTTTTAAATAGGATTGTCAGAAAGGCATTTTGTCAAGTGTTCTCCACCTGAGTGGAGACCAGAATGAAGTGAAGGAAGTAGCCATCTTGGAGGAGCAGGATTTCAGGGAGCTAGAACAGACAGTACAAAGGACCTCAGTAAATGTGAGTTTGTTGTGTCTGAGGTACAGCAAGAAGGCCAGTGAGATCAGAGTGGAGTGAGCAAGAGATGTATATAAAGGGAAACAAATGGAGTTTCAAGGGACAGGATCACATGCATCCACCTTTTACATCATAGCAGGTATTTATTCCTATTAAGATGGGAAACCACCGGGGACGCGATCCAATGAGTGATGTGACCTGACATAATTCTGGCTGCTGTGTGGAGACTAGGCTGTGGGGAGGGGAACTAGCAAGAGTGGAAGAAGGGAAACTCATTAGAAAGTTACTGCAACTTGGGCAGGAGTTAAGGGCTACTTGGGTTACAAGGGGTAGTGCTGGAGGAAGTAGAAAATGGTTACATCAGGGTGTATTTTGAAGGTAAAGATGGCAATGCTTGCTGATGGATAAGATAGGAAATATGAAAAAAAAGTCAAGGATGACTCAAGGATCTTGGGTATGTATTGATGTATATTTGAATACACACAACTTTTTTTTGTTTGTTTTTTGTGGTACACGGGCCTCTCACTGCTGTGGCCTCTCCCGTTGCAGAGCACAGGCTCCGGACGCTCAGGCCCAGCGGCCACGGCTCACGGGCCCAGCCGCTCCGCGGCACGTGGGATCCTCCCGGACCGGGGCACGAACCCGTGTCCCCTGCATCGGCAGGCGGACTCGCAACCACTGCGCCATATACATATCAGTCAATCTAAACATTTAATCTCTAATACAGCAGTGAGCATAGATCATTTAGCTCTGTGAGAACTGGAAATACATCTGTAGTGTCTACCACTGCAACCTTGCATCTCAGCACAGTGCCCAGTATATAGCAAACGTTATAGAAACTGGTTAAAAAAATTAATGGCAATCAGTGATGAGAAGAATTTTCTTAATGTCTGGGTTGAAAAACACATAGCTTTTTCAAATTAAAAGGGCTTGATTTGAAGTTTGGAGGCATTCTGTGAAAAATAATTTACTAATGAGTAGTCTCCAAAATCTCTGGCTAATTACCGTGGATTTGTAAAGGCACTGGAAAAGTGTAGCTTATTCACTGCTTCCACCCACTAGTGACTTTAATAAATGTCATATCAGAACATGCTGTATGTGTGAAATATGCATGAATTAATTTTAGTTTAAATTTTTGGTTTTGGAGTGTTTGCTTTCTTCAGAGGATTCAAATTAGCATAATTAACACAACATTAACTTTTCATCAGAAGAGACTTCAGTTTTATATTACTCTGACCCTAGCCTTCAAATCCCATACAGGTTCCAAATGCCTTTTAAAAATTTATTATTATTAATTATGACCTTTGGGGCTGTCATCTCCCTGTCTACCCATTTCTCTCAATCCATTTCCATTTATTCTGCTTTCCATTTGCCTTTTCTGTTTGTTTTTCACTCCCCTTAATAAACATATCTACACATCTAGTATTGTTTTTTTTTTTAAGATTTCCTTTTTGTTCCTCGGGTTTTTATTCAGTCTTCCCAGTATGTAGTTTTACCCACATGAAGTCATCAAATCCCTACCTAACTCAGTTTTAGAACATGCTGATATAAAAATCCCACAAATAACTTAAGATGAAGATAGATGAAATGTATGTACATTTGCAACCCTTTTTCTTCTCCCTTAACGCATGCCAATTATTGCTTTTATGTTTATGTTTCATATGCATGTTAAGCATTAATTCTAGGAACATAAAGAGAAGGATTCTTTCTGTCCTTATAGCCCAGGGCTGTGGAAGTGAGAGGCCCGTGAGGATGAGCTGCACAGATCTTTGAGTACAGTGAGTATAAGTGACAGAGGGCTGGAGTATCAGTAATTCCAGTGGTGGCTTTCTTGTGCAGATGAGGGTCCAGAGTGGGAGAGACAGTCACAGAGCTGGGCTTGATGCCCTCCCCCACAAAGTAACTGAGACCAGGTAGAAGCACTTAAACCACAAAAAGCCAGGAAACCATAGTTACCTGGCAAAATAGGAGGGGTAGCCAGGGTGTTTGACCTGCATTGAGCTGTGTAGATGCTTAATAGATCATGGTGTCCTTTGGGACAAAATAGACAGGCAGGAAATTATCGCAGGTGCTGCTTAATATTTATAAAACAAATAAAAATCAAGAGTGGAAGAGAAGAAGGCTGAGCTTGGTCACCCCAATTAAAAAATTAAAAAGCTCCCTGAACTCACAGGCCTGAATCAATAGTCAGATTCAGAATCCATTGCCAGAAGTGGCATGGTAAGTGATAATTCTTCCAGTTTTGCTGCAAAGGCACTAAACACATTTACTCAGTGAAGAAAGGGGACTAACCAGGTATTAGGGGAATTTTGATGACTATTGGTTACAAAATCTGGTTAACAAGGTTTGGGACCTGGAGTCCCAAAGCATCACCATGAACCCCCTTCTATTTAACAATGGGTACATTGTTAAGGTCCACTGACTTTGGGTCAGGTATATCCATGAACCCATCAGTGGTCATTTCTCCTGTCCTTGAAAGTGTAACTGGAACTGATGTACTTGGCATTTGGCATGGCCACCATGTTGGTTCTCTATTCTGTCAGATAAGAGTTATTAGGGTGGAAAGGCCAAATGAAATGTTCTGAACCTGCACAATCCTCCTCGCCTTCCAATCCCCACTCAGTCAAGGCAGTAAATTAAAAACACACAACAACAATATTGTACCCATGGAGGATTGCTGTTATTAAAAACATAATTGATGCAGAGGTGTTAGTTCCTATGATATCTTCATTTAACTTGTTGCTCTGACCCACACAGACATTGAATGGATCCTGGAGAATAACTGCAGGCTACTACAAACTTAACCAAGCAGAAGGCCTGGTCATCTTTGCTTTGCCAGATGCAGTATCATTGCTGGAGAAGATGAAAGAGGTCTCAGGTATGGTACATGGCCATTGATATGGTGAACATCTGAAGGTATCTAGTCTCAAAGAATGCTGAAATGGCCTTATAATGGCTCAGCTGAAACACTAACTCAGAGGTAATACTTTGAAAAAATGGGTGTCATCCTTCAGGATGCAGTGTATATATCAAATCCAAGATTTCTACATGGTGTGATGTTCTCTGTAGGATCTGGTGACCTTGGGGTAGAAGCAGTTCCTACAACTTGAAACTATGCAGGTTGGCAGTTCTGGCTCCCCAAAGGGATAGACTCCTGTATTAGTCTTCTTGGATTGCTATAACAAAATACCACAGCCCAGGTGGCTTAAACTATAGAAGTTTATTGTCTCACAGTTCTGGAGGCTAGAAGTCTGAGACCAAGGTGTCAGGGTTGGTTTTTATTGAAGCTTCTTTTCTCACCTTATTGTATTCTCACATAGCCTCTTCTTTTTGTGTGTGGGGAGAAACAGAGCTATCTCTCTGGTGTCTCCTCCTTTCTTATAAGGACACCAGCCCTATCAGATTAAGGCCCCCACTCTTATGACCCCGTTTAACCTTAATTACCCCCTTAAAGGCACTATCTCCATATACAGCACAATAGGAGGTTAAAGCTTCAACCTATTAATTTTGGGGGACCACAATTCCATCCATAATACCTGCCATAGGACAGATGAAATTCCTATTGCATTACAAGTTATGGTTTCTTGCAGGGCTCTTTAGACTCATTGTGTCCAAGAAGAGGCGTCACCCAACTTGACGGAAGTGATTTATCCCAATCAGCAAGAGGAGGAATGAGAGAGGCTGGAATACAAGTTGAACCCAGGTGTTCCACTTGGGCTCCTCTCAATATACCTTTGCCCCATCGTGACTATGAAGAGACCCCAGACAAAAAGAGGTGTGTTCACTAGCACCCTCACTTCAGATGCCCAAACCTTAGTGCAAAACTTAGAATCCTCACCTACACAAGGATGTTCACTGCAGCATCATTTTTGATGGCAAGGAGTTGAAAGCAATGTGGGATTACATCCTTCCTAAGAGTAGAGATGGGTAAAATGTGTTGGGTGTACACCATGGAGCACCACACAACAACGAGAAGGAGGAGAGAATTAGCTGAACACACAGATACACCGTAAAAATGTAGTGTTTATGGAAAAAAGCAAATATTCAAAATAATAGCTATAATGAAAACTAAAAGACAATGCCCATTTTAGAAGACATAAAAATACACACACACATAACACATTAGAATGCTGTCCTGTTGTTTGGGATGTTGAGAGGGGGACAGGTGTGTGTGTAGGGATTAAAGGAAGAAAACAAGTTGAGACAGAAAAACTGAAACAATATACATGCCTACCAACTATCTAGCGATAACATCTTTAGGTATCCAACACTCCTAGTAAATGCTGCTTCTAAAGCAACCTTTATTCCAACACTTGCAACATTTGAGTTCATGGTGGACTGAGCTGCCTGACAGTCCTAGACATCTCGACACATTTTCCAGATGAATAACTGGATTTAGGCAAAATGACTCTCAACACTCTGTTTCACCAACTGCTTATCGTCCACTTTCACTGCTTTCGTACAGATTGTTGACCTGTCACTTGGCTTTGGTTTTCCGCTCACAACTCTTCCATTCCCTTTCCTATTAACTCTTCCAATTCTTGTCTAGTTGCAAAGAATGTATAATTTGTATGTAAAGCCAAAATAAAAATGCCATTTTTTTTTTAAAAAAGAGTTTTCTGAGAGTTATCGCCAGTCACTAGTTATCACGTAGTTTATATAAGGAGTTAAGCTGTAAGCATTTATAAGAAAAACTCATTAAAAGAAAGTAATATTGCTGCTCTGCAAAAAATCATATAAACATTACCCCCAAATCATTAATTGTACCCAAATATGAATCTCCTAGTCTCCATTTTAAACAGCACACTGGATCCAACAATTCTGCACTCGGATTCCATCATTAGGGTATGAGGAGCTATTGTTACCAAGTATGACCTGGAAACACTTTGGATTTGAGATGCTCCCTGTTTATATATTGTTCAGTTACAAAACAAAATATGACCTCTATGAGAATGTGTCATTTAGGATTAAATATCAAGGTTAATTCTCAACCTTTAGTTAATTTATTAATGCCCTGAGATGCTTAACTAGGCTGCTGTCTATTTTTCTTGCATGAACATAAGAATTCACATTCTGCTCTGAATCAAAAATTTTCACTTAATACATTTAACAATAAAGGACATTCAAGGAATCACATAACTATTGGACCAGCTTAGCTGGAGAAATAAAGAGAGTGAAAGAGAATAAGAAGAAGGGTGCATTAGCAGAATAAAATAAATAAAAATTTATTTATAAATAAAATAATAAAAACAGAAAAAAAAATCTGATGAGAAATATTACCTCAAAATTTAACATGTTAATTAGGAGAGTGCAGTAGTTCTTTTCCCAAAGTTCAAGCAACTTTTCATCAAGGTGAATTTAGCAGTACTCAGTGTTTTCTAATTAAAACCAAAGTTAATTTGAACTTGGTGAGATGAAAATTCAGGGTTATATGAAAACCTGAAAAGAACTGACCAATTTTCTCCTGAGATGATTTATTTTTTTTTAAACTAAGTTTTTACTGCTGAAGTTGTCCATTTTTACAAGTCCTTTAGTAATACTGAGTTCAGAATAAAGTTAATTCAATAGTTAGAAAATAATGAAAAGAAAAACTTTTTAATCTTCATTTGAAATTGCTTTACAGCAGACAGAACAGCATGAGACAATGAACAATGGATTAGCAATCAGGGGTTTTAGTTCTGAATTCAACTTTGCCTGAAATTAAAATGTATGAACTTGGACAAGCTCTAACTCTCTGAGCCTCAATTTCCACATCTGTTAAGGCCGTAGTGGCCTAGGTAACAGGCCCTTAACCTGAGATCCAACGTACCTGACCATGGTCCAATGTACCTTTTGGGGGTCAGGTGAGGAGGAGAATGTGATCTCAGACAGAAAATTACACCTACTCCACGTTAATGCATTTCCATCCAGAAGTTAGCATTTATTTCAATTTTGACTATAGATAATAAACCACAGAGGTATTAGCAGTATTTGTGATTTTATCAATAATAGAAATCACAGATATTGTCATATCACATTAAGATATTATACATCTTTCTAAATATCTTTTAAGCTCATCACTGCTTCAAAATTGTAATAGTTATTAGACCTACTGGTATATCTTGTCATTTATGTATTAGTAAAGGTAAATTATAATCTCTTTACACATATTTTTAATAATTCCACATATTTTACATTACACATTTAAAAATGTTATTTTGTAAAAATGTCCATAGACTTCATACTGCAAAAGAGGTCGGTCCATGGTTCTGAAGATAGGAAACTCCTAGGCTAGCTGATGACAACAATCTCTTTCACCTCTAACATACCCTTTTAAATCCTATAAAATGACACTTTGTTTCTTTAAGATTGAGGAAAAATAACTGGAAAAAATTAATATTCTGTATTTTACAGATTGCTTATGTGACCTCCACTGGTCAGGTGACGAATTCTTCCCCTAATCCAATCCTCTTTTTCTGTTCTGGCTTTTTACTGAGGACAGAACACATACAAGAATCAGAAGTTAAAAGAAAATCAAATTGTAGGCATAATGTGAATGGCCCAATTAGGAAACGTTTACATCCAAAACAAGTCTCCCTTATAAACACCTGATTGAAAGAGTATCTCAACTGGGCCTCCTCCTGTTCTTTTCCCACCACAGCTATCAAAGAGTAGAGATAATGGTGAGCATCTTTGTGCTTACCACACCATAATCAGAACTTCTTCCTTTGACCTCAGAATGTAAAAGACAAGATCAGGTACCATGTTGTACTTCAGCAGAGTCAAAAAGGTGGGTTTTGGCCTGACTATTGATTTTAAAGCACAATAGCAATGCCCACTAGTAATACTGACTCATGAAATTCTCACAACAAACCTACAAGGTGGTACAATGTTGAACCTTACTTTGCTATAAAGAAAACTGAGATATAGAGATGTCAATTGAAGTATTCAAGTTCACGGAAGAGTAAGCAGCAGAACTGGAGACTGAGCTCAGATCTCAGATTCTAACACACCTAGCCCATGCTCTCATCAGTCAGACTAGCTGCTTCCCTCAAGTGGGGAAAGAGAGGCAAGGACCATACAAATTCACACCACCAAATTCCTCCAAGTTGTTTTAATTGCTTCCACCATTGTTTTTGGTGGAAATATGCAAAGTGGGCTGAGGGTTTCTCCTTCCAACATTAGTAAAAAGATAATTCTCACAGATCATAGACCTTAATGTAAAACACAAAAGTATAAAACTCTTAGAAGATAACATAGGAGAAAACCTAGATGATCTTGGGTATGGTGGTGATGCCTTTGTAGATACAGTACCAAATACACAGTCCACAAAAGAAATATTTGATAAGCTGGACTTCATTAAAATGAAAACTTTTGTTCTGTGAAAAAACAATATCAGGAGAATTAGAAGACAAGCCAAAGGTCTGGAAGAAAATATTTGCAAAAGACTTCTGATAAAGGGCTGATATCCAAAATATTCAAAGAAACTCAAAAACTCAACAGTAAGAAAGCAAATAACCCAGTTAAAAAAATGGGTCGAAGACCTTAACAGATACCTCCCCAAAGAAGATATATAGATGGCAAATAAGCATATGAAAAGATACTCCACACATTATATGTTATCAGGTAAATGCAAATTAAAACAACGAGATACCACTACACACTTACTAGAATGGTCAAAATCTAGGACACTGGCAGCTCCAAATGCTGGTGAGGATATGGAGCAATAGGAATTCTCACTTATTGCTGGTGGGAATGCAAAATGGTATTCCTACTCTGGAAGACAATTTGGCAGTTTCCTAAGAAAATAAACCTAGCTTTACCCTATGATGCAGCAATGGTGCTGCTTGGTAGGTATTTACCTAAAGGAGTTGAAAGCTTGTGTCCACACAAAAACCTGCACGTGGATGTCTACAGCAGCTTACTCATAACTGCCAACATTTGGAAGCCAACAAGATGCCCTTCGGTAAGAGGATAGATAAACTATGGTACAGACAATAGAATATTATTGTCTGTGCTTAAAAATGCGCTATCAGGGACTTCCCGGGTGGTCCAGTGGTTAAGACTTCACCTCCCGATGCAGGGGGTGCAGGTTCAATCCCTGGTTGGGGAGCTAAGATCCTACATGACTTGTGGCCAAAAAAACCAAAAAATATAAAACAGAAGCAACACTGTGACAAATTCAATAAAGACTTTAAAAGTGGTCCACATCAAAAAAAAAAAAAAATCTTAAAAAAAATGCGCTATCAAGCCACAAAAGTCATGCGGGAACCTCATGTGCATATTACTAATTGAAAGAAGCCAATCTGAAATGGCTACTTACTGCATGATTTCAGCTGCATGTATTTTGGAAAAGGCCAAACTGTAGAGACAGTGAAAAGATCAGTGGCTGTCAGATGTGTGTGTATGGCGGGGGGCGGGGGGGGGGGCGGGGGTGGTGAGCAGAGGGCAAGAGATGAGCACAGAGGATTTTTAGGGTAAAGAAAATACTTCGTATAATATTATAATGATAGATATGTGTCATTATACATCTGTCCAAACCCATAGAATGTACAACACCATGAGTGAAATCTAAGGTAAACTATGGACTTCGGGTAATGCTGTGTCAGTGTAGGTTCATCCCTGTTAAAACATGTGCCATTCTGGTGAGTGAGGTTGATAATGGAGAAGGCTATGCACACATGCAGTCAGGGGTTTGGGAGGAAATGATCTTGGGTATGGTGATGCCTTCCTCACCTCAGGAAGGTGGTACCTTCCTCTCTGTTTTTGTTGTAAACCTAAAACTTGCTCTAAAAAAATGAAGTCTTAAAAACAAACAAACAAAAGATAAAAATGATAACCCTCTCTTCTCACCGGACACAATTAGGAGAGTTTTCTATAGCAGGATACCTAAGGAATCCTATTACACAGTAGTTTCAGCACAAAACAGACATCTGAAATCATTGTAATATTTGGGACCATGGTCCTTATTTTTCCAATATTGACATTATCTGTATTATTAGTGTAAAAAATAAATACAGAGTTGTCACCTGTGTGTATTGGTTGGCGTCAGATGAATAAGGAAAAGAGTACTGGGTACTATTCACTATTTATGCAACGTCTCTAAGACTCAGTTTCTTTATTTGTTAAATGGGTATATTAATGCCTAATTCAGGGGATTTTTATAAGGATTAAGCCAAATAATGCATGTTTCGTGATGAGCAGAATGTTTGGATGTTAACAAAAATGTGTTATATTATTATCAATTTTAGATTAAATAATAATCCTTCTGTAAGAATTAGTCGGGGATTTATTTTTGTTTGTTTTTGCTTTTACTTTTCCTCTTTATTTTATTTATTTATTTATTTTTTTGCGGTACGCGGGCCTCTCACCGCTGCGGCGTCTCCCGTTGCGGAGCACAGGCTCCAGACGCGCAGGCTCAGCGGTCATGGCTCACGGGCCCAGCCGCTCAGCGGCACGTGGGATCTTCCCGGACCGGGGCACGAACCCGTATCCCCTGCATCGGCAGGCGGATTCTCAACCACTGCGCCACCAGGGAAGCCCTACTTTTCCTCTTTTGATGATATGAGAAGCATTCTATTTTAAGTCACTTCTGCTTATTCATACTAGCCAACTAACCAAGAAATGGACTTTGCCCCATCAAACTGTTCCTTGGAATCCTAATTTAACTCAAGTAACAGTTGGAGTGAATACTGTAATTTTTATGAAATGGTGCTGTGTCTTGAGGAGGGTGGAAGACAAAATAGCCAATATTTATCGGGGACAGTTAGAATAGTAACATACATTTCTATAATATGACTGTCTGGTAGGGGAGATGGATAGCAAATTGTTAGCTCCTTTTTTAACACCTAAGCCCGTTCCTTCTTCAGCCAGAATCCATCATCGATGAATAGTCTCATCATTTTCAACTAATGGGGTAAGAATGAAAGGAAACATATTTTCAAAATTTTCTAACTGTTAAAATACAAACATTGAGATCACAGGGATTAAAATGGCTACACTTGCAAGAACGGTTTTTCTGATGGATTAACAAAATGGGAGATGTTTATCTAGAACACAAGCGACTGATTCTTTCAAGAGGAGGCTCTTGGCAATTTGCCTTCACTCTGTTTTGCTCTGAGTCACCCATGCTTTCTGCTTGCTCTCTACTCTCTGCTGACTGAGAAAAGCCTAGCTTTTCCTCTAAACCCAAAGCACAGTTCCGATGTTCAAAGAGGAAGACACTTTTTAAGAAGCAACAAATAACACGTAACAACCCACTCCCAGCTTTGGACCAGTTAAAGTGGTTTTTAAATTCTATAGTCATTCTCAGCATAAGCCAGAGCAGATTTTTAAAACAGATATAAATTAAACAATATATTTCAGAGTCATAAGAGTCAGAAAGTTCAGTGGTTGCAAGACCACTGGAAAACAAAATTTTATGTAAGACACGTAACTATTGCTTCAGAGTAAAAAACAAAAACATTTCCCCAAACAATATCATTTCACATTTCTAGGATCAATATTAAGTATATTGTCTTCTCTGCCATAACTGTAATTTTGAATAAATCCATCTGAACGTTTCAAAGTAGAGATTGTTCTAAGAAAATAATCTAAGCATCTGAGGAGACCTGCAAGTGGCTTTCACACTGTGCCTGCCATGGGGCTAGGTGTGTCCTCAGAGCATGTGGCTCTGTGTTCACTGCAGACAGATTGTGACAGTCTGACTCTGAGGGCGCTTACATCAGGGCCATCATTTTTGATGTAGATTGGTAATTGCCCAGCATGCTGTCTTTTTTTTCTCTTTTTCAGCATGCTGTCTTGAATTCTGTTTCAAGCTGTTTATATTCCTTTTAACTAATTCCACCCAATGTCTTCCTATATACAATCACATGAACAGTGGAGAGGCAGTTAGAATGCCAAAGTATATTTTGAGTTATTAAATTGATTTATATCTTCATTATTTCCTAACAATTATTAAGGCAAGAGAGAAGAAAAATCCATAAATTGGGGATTAGTACATGTTCTTGTGTCCAAAAGAAAAGGCTCACAGTTGATCTCATCCTCAGATGAGTTCTGCAGGCCATCTTGATACTATTACAGGTTACCTCATTTCTTCATTTCCTCAATTATTCAATCAACAAACATTTATTGCTTTCTGTGAACCAAACATTGGAGATATAGGACCACAAAAATGCAATAAGCACAATCTCTGTTCTCAAGGAACTTTCAATATTCTGGAGAAATGCCTCAGCAAAACAGCAAGTAGAATTCAGTGTGACAAGTTCTAGAGAGAGATACCTAAGATTGATTCTGGAACAAAGCATTTTGTCTTATATAGGCATACTTAGAAGATATTATGGGTTTGGTTCCAGACCACAGCAGTAAAAGGAGTCACGTGAATTTTTTGGTTTCCTGGGGCATACAAAAGCTATGTTTATACTGCACTGTAGTCCGTAAGTGTACAATAGCACTATGTCTAAAAACCAATGTATATACCTTAATTTAAAATACTTCATTGTTAAAAATGCCAAAACAATTACAATAGTAGCATCAATGATCACTAATCACAGATAACCATAACAAATGTAAAAGCTTGAAAAATTGCAAGAATTACCAAAAGGTGACAGAGACATGAAGTGAGAAAATACTGTTGGATAAATGGTGCTGATAAATTTGCTAGATGCAAAGTTGCCACCAACCTTCAATCTGTAAAACTCAGTATCTTTGAAGCACGGTAAAGTGAAGCATGATAAAATAAGGTATGCCTGTAGAGTGCTAATCAATCACTGACTACCTTGTAATCTCTGGGCGAAACTAAATGAGCTTGATATGTTATTAACAGTATAACTCGAGTGTTTTATCACTACAGCTCTAGAAAGGGCATGTGAAATTCTTCTACCTGTAATACCTTCCTCATCCCACCTCACCCATCCCCCCTTCTTCACTTGGTCAACTCCAGACCCGTCAAGTCTCTGTATAAATGTTTCCTTCTTTGTTAATCTTCTGATTTCACCCAAAAGACGTGGTAGCTCTCCTTTGTCATCTATTTCGATGTGCAAATGCCCCTAATAACAATTACCTTAGGGTAGTGGATCTCATAGATGAGAATGCAGTGCATCACATGGGAATATGTTAGAAATAAAAATAATTGGACCCCTTCCTATATCTGCTGAATCAGAATCTCTGGGTCCAGCAATCTGTGGCTTTATAAATCCTAACTAAGGTGATTGTGATGCAAATTGGAGTTTGAAAAATACTGTCCTAGTGTATTGCAATTCCAAGTTTGTGAGTCTTTCCATTAAATTGTAGAGTATCTTTTCACCTTGAAAAAAAATGGTACCTTTTCACCTTGAAAAAATGTAGTACTGAACACAATGCCTATCACCTATCAGGTGATAAATGAATAATCTTTCCCTTTCCTTCTATATCATCAACTTCAGCATAAACAATACTAATAAAAGAGGATACGGTTGACTTGGTTGACTGCATATTTTAGAACATGTTGACTTCTTTGCGTTATAATTAAGTTCTGATTCTAATGGGAAGTGTAGCCTCATGAGTTGTTCATTGCCCATGTTTACTCAGTTGTGAATGTAATACACTTCCCTTGTACTCACTTTGAGTCTTGCTGGACACCCATACACCATAATTCCCCCAGAATTCCTTGCTCATGGGGCATCAAAAATGCTACTGTGAATGGGCTGGCAAGGAAGAGCACACACAAGCATTGTGTATGTTTTCTCTACTCACATGGATTCTCCATCGCCCCACTGGACTTCACTTACAAAACACAAGTTCAAAGATAAAATTTATAAGAATTTTCATATGGCAACAACAGATCATTAAATGAAGTTTGGGGCTCTTTGGAGAATGGGGTGCTGAGCAGGTCCCATGCCCATGAAAGGGTCCTTGTCTCATGTTATCATGAGATTGTAAAGCTATGCCAGCCTGTGAGGTAAGTACAGCTAATATTTCCATTTTATAGATTAGGACACTAAGGCACAGTTGGCAAGTCATGGAGTGGGAATTCAATTTCAGAATTGCACATTTTTGAGCATTTACTATATTATATACCAGGTATTTTCCCAAGTAATTTATGAGTATTAACACATTGACTCCTCATAACCATCCTCTTATTAGGCTTATACCCAATTTACAAGTAAATAAACTGAACTTCAAATAGCATAAGTGTATTGTTAAAAGTTCTCCAGCTCATACATAGTGAAACTAGATTCAAGCCCAAGCAGTCAGATCCAAATTCCCTTCTTATCACCAAGTTAATACTGCAAGATTGTTTGATGCAAGTGGAAATGCAGGTATTCAATAAAATTATTATTTTATTCAATAAAGCAGGTGTTCAATAAAATTATTTTTTCTCTACTCATTAAATTTATTTGCAGAAAATATGTACATTTTATGTAAGCTTGCTAAGTAAAGTTGAGGCTGAAAAATGACAGGGCATATCTTATGTATAAGATATTGCTAGGGGTTGGCTGGATCATTGAAGTATGTCTATGATTAGCTCTTACCTAGAATTGTAGAGTAGTTAGGGGGTCCTGGTAGAAAAGTGGCAAGCATTAACTTTCACTACTTTCCTATCTTGTGCAGAACAAGTCCTGCTTCTGTACTTAATCTAAGCCCTATCCTCTTGAGTGGTACATCACATTACAGAGGTAGAAGCCTGTATTAGTCAGCTTGGGGTGTTATAACAAATTGCCATAGACTAGGTGGTTTAAACAACAGAAATCTATTTCTGACATTTCTGGAGGCTGGAAAGTCCAAGATCAGGTTCTGGTGATGGCCTTCTTTCTGTTTGCAGTTGACTGCCTCCTTGTTTTTGTGTGCTCACATAGCAGAGAGAGAGAGAGAGAGAGAGAGAGAGAGAGAGAGAGAGAGAGAGAGAGAGAGAGAGAGAGAGAGAAGTAAGCATAAGTTCTCTACTTATAAGGGCTCCAATCATGACCTAATTACCTCCCAGAGACCCCATGCCCAAACCATCACTTTAGGGATTAGGGTTTCAACATGAATTTGGGAGGAACATAAACATTCAATTTACAACAGAGTCCTTTTTATAAGAAAAAACTGTGCAACTTGATTTCCCTGTAGTATAACCAGGCAAAGTTGATCAAACATAGGGGTTTGTTAGAAATCCTTTTGTACACAGTCATTCTCAGAAAAACTACTGGTAAATTACAGTTTTCACTTGCAAACACTAATAAACATGATTGTATCTAATTGCAGACTAGCAGACGCATCCAGTAATTTTCTTTCAATATTGTGTTAGATAGCCAACCTGGAAATAATCGATTGCATTACTCTAAGTTATATCTATAGGAATTTACTTCCACTGCACGCCTACAAATGTTGTATTTTTCCTTCTGACTTTCCACTTTAAATTACACAACTAAAGTCTAAATTTTGTTAACCTAACTACTGTATATTTTAAATAACAGTAATTTCATTTGGGAGGTAAAATCTTAATATTCCAGGAATCTTAGTACTTTTATGATTTGGACATGTTTTTATCTTAATAAAATGGTGATTAGGAATGAATATATTGGCTCTGACATTTGCTGATGAGCTCAGTTCTACACTACCTAGATCCAAAGATCTGATTTGTTCTATATAACAGATGATGTGGGTTGCACAATTAAGCTAAAATAAAGGGATATATATAATCAGTGCTTTGGTAAAATGTATAAATGAATCAACTCACTGGCTAATATGTTTTGTAATTATACAATGCTTTTACACAATATTTATCTTTAAAAAAGGTTATGTTATAATGCCATGGTTTGAATGTTTTTGTTTCCCCCAAATTAATGTGTTGAAATTCTAGCCCCCAAGGAGGATGGTATTAGGAGATGGGGCCTTTAGAAGATGCAATGTCATGGAGATGGAGCCCTCATGAGTGGGACTAGTTCTTACGAAAGAGGATCCAGAGATCCCTAGTTCCTTCTACCACATGAGGATTCAGTGAGAAGGCACTAGGCACTGGCTAGGAACCGGAGAGACGGCTTTTACCAGAACTGGACCATTCCGGTGCCTTGACAGTTAGAAACAAAGAATCAGATCCAACTGTATAATATCAGTTTTCCTTTCCACATTGTAACTATTGACCACAAACTCAGCTTTATCAAGATATTATTTAAATTTACAATTTTAATTTAATATATACTATTTTAATTTAAACATCCCAGGACCTCAAATTCAGAGTAATGAAAAAGACACAAAACTAATTTGTTCTTTTTTTAAACTCTCTCATCTTTCCAAGCTACCAACATCCATAATTTCTAGGTGTAGCATTTTATTGAGACACTGTTTATGGTCTATGTGTGTGTATGCATGTATATGTAGATATAATCTCACGCTGTGTTTTTGTATTTCTACTTCACAATGATGTGAGTTTTTTCAAGTGTTCTCCACTCTCTTCAGCCCACATAAGAGCAAAAAGACTAGGTCAGTGATAGAGAAGACACCAGTGCACAGAAGACATCAACATTTATGTAAATCATAGGAAACGGATAGATACGTGCCAAAGGATAACACAAAGTAGAGGCAACAACTCAGAATAAACAGAAAGCGCTTCAGTGAAGGATTTAATTGAACAGCCAGCAGAACCTTTCAGAGTCTCTAAGACCAGAGTCAACTGACTCCCAAGGACAGAAGTAAGAACAAGCATTCAGCAAGAGTGATAGCTGAAAAAGTCTTTATAGAACAACTGTGTTGGTTGGCTTTCCACACCTTTCTCCATTTTTTCCCCTCTCCGTGATCCTCATATACATTAAACTCAGATAGCATTGTAAAAAAACCTGCTAGCTGGAGAGCCTTGTTTCTAAATAATATTCTGCTTCAAAGAAAACTAGGGCTTATTGGTGCTATGACTGATAGCAGAGACAGGGAAGGAGATGATGAGCTGTGCCAGAAAATAAGTGCTAAAAAATAAAAAAAGAAGAAAAAGGAGATGAAGGTATTTCAAAACACACAGAAAACAGCCAGCGTGAAAACCTTCCAACTGACCAAATCTGTGGAAAAAGTCAACATACAATGAATACTAACAGTAATGGATTATAATTCATTTAATACAATTCCATAATTCCAGACTGATAACAAAACAAGTAAACAAACAAATGAATAAATAGATGCAGAAGACATGATAGATTTAGACACAGCATTTTACAACCATTATGAAAATAATTATTTCAGGCAAGGATGATTGATGGATGCTAAAATTACTGAATACAAGTTAATGAGGAACAAGATATTTATAGAGTTCCACAGTATATTGCCTCGTGCTATTTAATACTTGCAAGTCAAAGACACTTTTTTTGAAAAAAGCCTTAGCCAAAGAATTGAAGGTAACATTATCTATAATGGGTCAAAGCAGTGCCTTCTGATGTGATGCACTAAGAAAGAAAAGATGTCACCTGTACGTATTCCTAAAAAATACGCATGACCTGAATGTAATCATGAGGATGCATCAAATTCAATTTAAGAGACGTTCTAAAGAACAACTGCCTGTGTCATCTTCAAAACTGTCAGCAAAGGCAAAGAAAGGTTAAGAGGTCTGTTCAAATTAAAGGAGAATTAGATCTTGAAGAATGCAGGTGGTGGGCATAGCTTATGAGACATTATTGGGAAAACTGCCAGCACTTAAATATAGACTCTGTATTAGAAAATAGCATATCGATGTTAAATTTACAAAATTTGATTATTTTAAAGCAAGAATATTCTTTTAGAAACACTGGAAAATACACTGGAACACTGAATTATGCAGGGGGTAAAGAGTCATGATATCTGCAACTTACTTTTAAGTAGTTATATCTATATACAGGTATATAGATATACTAACATATGTACATATATATGTATATATGAATATATAAGAATGAGATCATGAGCACAAGAAAGAAAGCAAATGTATCAAAGTGTTATTAATTGGTGAATTAAAGAGTATCTAGATTTTTTTTTTTGGTAGTATCCTTGTAGCTTTTCCATAAATTTGAAATTGTTTCAAAGGAAAAAAACAAAGCAGGCTTAATTAATTTACTTAAAAGTCTGAAAACACCAGAAAGTAATTGCATTAAACAAGACACAAAATGGAAATAAAGGGAAAGTTAGCAGCAGGTAGTGTAACTCAACTAAATTATCTTCTGTGATGGGGTGTTGCTAATTAATTACCCAACATAGAGAGGTATAAGCAGAAACTAGTGGAATAACTACACACAAAAGGCTCTGGGATATGGGACTATATGTGGGGAAGTTTAGAACAGAGACTGTGGCTTTTCTTTTAAATTCCTCTGTACTATATTTAGTTCAACAGTTCATTTATATTTAGTTCATTAAAAATATGGGCATATACTCCATTAATAAAAACAAAATAGCCAAAAAATTACCACTGTTGGCACTCCTGTAAGATAATAAAAACTTTTATCTATATATTTGGATTTTGAATATTTTGATAGAGCTATTTTTTTAATTTTTTAATTTTATTTATTTTTTTATACAGCAGATTTTTACTAGTTATCCATTTTACACATTAGTGTATATATGTCAATCCCAATCTCCCAGTTCATCCCACCACCACCTGCCCACCCCCACTTTCCACCCTTCGTGTCCATACATTTGTTCTCTACATCTGTGTCTCTGTTTGTGCCCTGCAAACCAGTTCATCAGTACCATTTTTCTAGGTGCCACATATATGCGTTAATATATTTGTTTTTCTCTTTCTGACTTACTTCACTCTGTATGACAGTCTGTAGATCCATCCACTTCTCTACAAATGACCCAATTTCATTCATTTTTATGGCTGAGTAATATTCCACTGTATATATGTACCACATCTTCTTTATCCATTCATCTGTTGATGGGCATTTAGGTTGCTTCCGTGAACTGGCAACTGTAAGGAGTGATGCAATGAACATTGGGGTGCATGTGTCTTTTTGAATTATGGTTTTCTCTGGGTATATGCACAGTAGTGGGATTTCTGGGTCATATGGTAGTTCTATTTTTAGTTTTTTAAGGAACCTCCATTCTGTTCTCCATAATGGCTGTATCAATTTGCATTCCCACGAACAGTGCAAGAGGGTTCCCTTTTCTCCACACCCTCTCTAGCATTTGTTGTTTGTAGATTTTCTGATGATGCCCATTCTAACTGGTGTGAGGTGACAACTCATTGCAGTTTCGATTTGCATTTCTCTAATAATTAGTGATGTTGAACAGCTTTTCATGAGTTTCTTGGCCATCTGTATGTCTTCTTCAGAGAAACGTCTATTTAGGTCTTCTGCCCATTGTTTGATTGGGTTGTTTTTTTTCTTTTAATATTGAGCTGCATGAGCTGTTTATATATTTTGGAGATTAACCCTGTGTCATCTGATTCATTTGCAAATATGTTCTCCCATTCTGAGGGTTGTCTTTTGGTCTTGTTTATGGTATCCTTTGCTGTGCAAAAGCTTTTAAGTTTCACTAGGTCCCATTTGTTTATTTTTGTTTTTATTTCCATTTCTCTAGGAGGTGGATCAAAAAAGATCTTGCTGTGATTTATGTCAAAGAGTGTTCTGCCTATGTTTTCCTCTAAGAGTTTTATATTGTCCAGTCTTACATTTAGGTCTCTAATCCATTTTGAGTTTATTTTTGTGTATGGGGTTAGGGAGTGTTCTAATTTCATTTTTTTACATGTAGCTCTCCAGTTTTCCCAGCACCACTTATTGAAGAGGCTGTCTTTTCTCCATTGTATATTCTTGCCTCCTTTATCAAAAATAAGGTGACCATATGAGTGAGGGTTTATCTCTGGGCTTTCTATCCTGTTCCATTGATCTATATTTCTGTTTCTGTGCCAGTAGCATACTGTAGCTTTGTAGTATAGTCTTAAGTCAGGGAGTCTGATTCCTCCAGCTCCGTTTTTTTCCCTCAAGACTGCGTTGGCTATTCGGGGTCTTTTGTGTCTCCACACAAATTTTAAGATTTTTTGTTCTAGTTCTGTAAAAAAATGCCATTGGTAGTTTGATAGGGATTGCATTGAATCTGTAGATTGCTTTGGGTAGTACAGTCATTTTCACAATATTGATTCTTCCAATCCAAGAACATGGTATATCTCTCCATCTGTTTGTATCATCTTTAATTTCTTTCATCAGTGTCTTACAGTTTTCTGCATACAAGTTTTTTGTCTCCCTAGGTAGGTTTATTCATATATATTCGTAAGTGATATTGGTCTAGGTATTTTATTCTTTTGTTGAAATGGTAAATGGGAGGGTTTTGTAATTTCTCTTTCAGATTCTTCATTATTAGTGCATAAGAATGCAAGAGATTTCTGTGCATTAGTTTTGAATCCTGCAACATTACCAAATTCATTGATTAGCTCTAGTAATTTTCTGGTGGCATCTTTAGGATTCTCTATGTATAGTATCATGTCATCTGCAAACAGTGACAGTTTTACTTCTTCTTTTCCAATCTGAATTCCTTTGCTTTCTTTTTCTTCTCTGATTGCCGTGGCTAGGACTTCCAAAACAATGTTGAAAAATATTGGCAAGAGTGGACATCCTTGTCTTTTTCCTGATCTTAAAGGAAATGCTTTCAGTTTTTCACCATTGAGAATGATGCTTGCTATGGGTTTATCATATATGGCCTTTATTATGTTGAGGTAGGTTCCCTCTATGCCCACTTTCTGGAGAGTTTTTATCATAAATGGGTGTTGAATTTTGTCAAAAGCTTTTCCTGCATCTGGTTTTTGTTCTTCAATTTGTTAATATGGTGTATCACATTGATTGATTTGCATATACTGAAGAATCCTTGCATCCCTGAGATAAATCCCACTTGATCATGGTGTACAATCCTTTTAATGTGCTGTTGGATTCTGATTGCTAGTATTTTGTTGAGGATTTTTGTATCTATATTCTTCAGTGATATTGGTCTGTAATTTTCTATTTTGTAGTATCTTTTTTTTTTTTTTTTTTTTTTTTTTTGCGGTATGCGGGCCTCTCACTGCTGTGGCCTCTCCTGTTGCGGAGCACAGGCTCCGGACGCGCAGGCCCAGCGGCCATGGCTCATGGGCTCAGTCGCTCCGCGGCATGTGGGAGCCTCCCGGACCAGGGCACGAACCCGTGTCCCCTGCATCGGCAGGCGGATTCTCAACCACTGCGCCACCAGGGAAGCCCTATTTTGTAGTATCTTTGTCTGGTTTTGGTATCAGGGTGATGGTGGCCTCATAGAATGAGTTTGGGAGTGTTCCTTTCTCTGCAATTTTTTGGAAGACTTTGAGAAGGATGGGTGTTAGCTCTTCTCTAAACGTTTGATAGAATTCAACTGTGAAGCCATTTGATCCTGGACTTTTGTTTGTTGGAAGATTTTCATTCACAGTTTCAATTTCATTACTTGTGAACGGTCTGTTCATATTTTCTGTTTCTTCTGGGTTCAGTCTTGGAAGGTTATACCTTTCTAAGAATTTGTCCATTTCTTCCAGGTTGTCCATTTTATTGGCATAGAGTTGCTTGTAGTGGTCTCTTTGGATGCTTTGTATTTCTGCAGTGCATGTTGTAACTTCTCCTTTTTCATTTCTAATTGTATTGATTTGAGTCCTCTTCCTATTTTTTCTCGATGAGTCTGGCTAACGGTTTATCAATTTTGTTTAGCTTCTCAAGAACCTGCCTTTAGTTTTATTGATCTTTGCTATTGTTTTGTTTCTATTTCATTTATTTCTGCTCTGATCTTTATGAGTTCTTTCCTTCTACTAACTTTAGGGTTTGTTTGTTCTTCTTTCTCTAGTTCCTTTAGGTGTAAGGTTAGATTGTTCATTTGAGATTTTTCTTGTTTCTTGAGGTAGGCTTGTATTGCTATAAACTTCCCTCTTAGAAGTGCTTTTGCTGCATACCATAGGCTTGGATCGTCGTGTTTTGATTGTCATTTGTCTCTAGGTATTTTTTCATTTCCTCTTTGATTTCTTCAGTGATCTCTTGGTTATTTAGTAATGCACTGTTTAGCCTCCATGTGTTTGTGTTTTTTACATTTTTTTCCCCTGTAAGTGATTTCTAATCTCATAGCATTGTGGTCAGAAAAGATGCTTGATATGATTTCAACTTTCTTAAATTTAATGAGGCTTGATTTGTGACCCAAGATGTGATTTATCACAGAGAATCTTCCATGTGCACTTGAGAAGAAAGTGTAATCTGCTGTTTTTGGATAGAATGTCCTATAAGGATCAATTAAATCTATCCAGTCTATTGTGTCAATTAAAGCTTGTATTTCCTTAGTAATTTTCTGTTTGGATGATCTGTCCATTGGTGTAAGTGAGGTGTTAAAGTCCCCTACTATTATTGTGTAACTGTTGATTTCCTCTTTATAGCTGTTAGCAGTTGCCTTATGTATTGAGGTGCTCCTATGTTGGGTGGATATATGTAATTGTTATATCTTCTTCTTGGATTGATCCCTTGATCATTATGCAGTGTTCTTCCTTGTCTCTTATAACATTCCTTATTTTAAAGTCTATTTTATCTCACATGAGTATTGCAACTCCAGCTTTCTATTGATTTCCATTTGCATGGAATATCTTTTTCCAACCCCTCACTTTCAGTCTGTATGTGTCCCTAGGTCTAAAGTGGGTCTCTTGTAGACAGCATATATACGGGTCTTGTTTTTGTATCCATTCAGCAAGCCTGTGTCTTTTGGTTGGAACATTTAATCCATTCACGTTTAAGGTAATTATCAATATGTATGTTCCTATGACCATTTTCTTAATTGTTATGGGTTTGTTTCTGTAGGTCCGTTTCTTCTCTTGTGTTTCCTACTTAGAGAAGTTCCTTTAGCATTTGTTGCAGAGCTGGTTTGGTGGTGCTGAATTCTCTTAGCTTTTGCTTGTCTGTAAAGCTTTTGATTCCTCCCTCAAATCTGAATGAGATGCTTGCTGGGTAATCTTGGTTGCAGGTTCTTCCCTTTCATCACTTTAAATATGTCATGCCACTCCCTTCTGGCTTGTAGAGTTTCTGCTGAGAAATCAGCTGAGAAATCAGCTGTTAACCTTATGGGAGTTCCCTTGTATGTTATTTGTTGTTTTTACCTCACTGCTTTCAATAATTTTTCTTTGTCTTTAATTTTTGCCAGTTTGATTACTATGTGTCTCAGCATTTTTCTCCTTGGGTTTTTCCTGCCTGGGACTCTCTGCACTTCCTGGACTTGGGTGGCTATTTCCTTTCCCATGTTAGGGAAGTTTTCAACTATAATCTCTTCAGATATTTTCTCGGGTCCTTTCTCTCTCTCTCTCTTATCCTTCTGGGACCCCTATAATGCGAATGTTGTGCGTTTGTTGTTGTCCCAGAAGTCTCTTAGGCTGTCTTCATTTATTTTCATTCTTTTTTCTTTATTCTGTTCCATGGCAGTGAATTCTACCATTCTGTCTTTGAGTTTATTTATTCTTTCTTTTGCCTCAGTTATTCTGCTATTGATTCCTTCTAGTGTAGTTTTCATTTCAGCTATTGTATTGCTCATCTCTGTTTGTTTGTTCTTTAATTCTTCTAGGTCTTTGTTCTTTAATTCTTCTAGGTCTTTGTTAAACATTTCATGCATTTGCTTGATCTTTGCCTCCATTCTTTTTCCGAGGTCCTGGATCATTTTCACTATCATTATTCTGATTTCTTTTTCTGGACAGTATCCTATCTCCACTTCATTTAGTTGTTTTCCTGGGGTTTTATGTTGTTCCTTCACCTGGTGCATAGCCCTCTGCCTTTTCATCTTGTTTATCTTTCTGTGAATGTGGTTTTCTTCCACAGGCTACAGGATTGTAGTTCTTCCTTCTGCTGTCTGCCTTCTGGTGGATGAGGTTATCTACGAAGCTTGTGCAACTTTCCTCATGGGAGGGACTGGTGGTGGGTAGAGCTGGCTGCTGCTCTGGTGGGCAGAGCTCAGTAAATCTTTAATCCATTTGTCTGCTGATGGGTGGAGCTGTGTTCCCTCCCTGTTGGTTGTTTGGTCTGAGGTGACCCAACATTGGAGACTACCTGGCTCTTTGGTGGGATTAATGGCAGACTCTGGGAGGGTTCACGCCAAGGAGCACTTCCCAGAACTTCTGCTGCCATTGTCCTTGTCCTCAAGAGCCACAGCCAAACCCCGCCTCTGCAGGACACCCTCCAACACTAGCAGGTAGGTCTGGTTCAGTCTCCTATGGGGTCACTGCTCCTTCCCGTGGGTCCCAATGCATGCACACTATTTTGTGTGTGCCCTCCAAGAGTAGTGTCTCTGTTTCCCCCAGTCCTGTCGAAGTCCTGCAATCAAATCCCGCTAGCCTTCTAAGTCTGATTCTCTAGGAATTCCTCTTCCCGTTGCCAGACCCCCAGGTTGGAAAGCCTGACGTGGGCTTCAGAAGCTTCACACCAGTGGGTGGACTTCTGTGGTATAAGTGTTCTCCAGTTTGTGAGTCACCCACCCAGCCGTTATGGGATTTGAGTTTATTGTGACTGTGCCCCTCCTCCCGTCTCATTGTGGCTTCTTGTCTTTGGATTTGGGGTATCTTTTTTGGTGAGTTCCAGTGTCTTCCTATCGATGATTGTTCAGCATTTAGTTGTGATTCCAGTGCTCTTGCAAGAGGGAGTGAGCCCACGTCCTTCTACTCCACCATCTTCAACTAATCTCTTGATAGAGCTTTAAGGATCATTTTGGTTTTTTCTCTGTATCCAGTTTTCAAGTGTTGAGAATGAAATCATTTAATTCTAAGGTAAACAGTTATTGAGAAAGGGGATGAAATAATCTCTTATATTCAGATCAATAATTTGGGTGCCTTGAGATTTCCTCAAGTTATAAAAATGGATTTGTGAGATGAAAATTCAGAAATTCTTGGGGGATATGTGATGGGTAGGTAATGTCTTGGTACCAGAAGCGTACCATTGAGGCTGTTCTTCTTTTTCTAAATAAAGTTAATTATTGTAATGATAATGAAGAATTTCATTTCTTCAACCTTGCCTATAAAAGGTTCTGTTTTCACGGAGTTGTAAGAACCCTTCTATTATACAGTAATATAGTGGCGGGACAGGCATCTCTCAGCAATCTCCTCAGTGTTGCATCATTGAAAAGTGAGTAATAAATTTTAAGGCCAAGACGACTAGTCGGTTCCATCCAAACATTAGTTTCCAGTGGGGGAAATTCAGTCAGACAGTCAATTAGATGTCATTGGGTTTTACTGTTTTGGAGATTTTGCCACTTGATCAGTCAGAGATAATCCTGGGCAGAATTGTGAAGTCAGTAAGATTAATTTCTCTACCTTTTAATGATCTTTCTCCTTCCCTTCTAAAGCATCTTTTTTTTTTTTCCTACCCCAGGTTCGAAGCACAGCCTATCCAACTCCCTCTCTCTTTCACTTTCTCTTCCTTTGTCCAAGTCATTCATCACTGCTCAACTCTATTATTCTTCTTGTTTGTTTAACACAACAACCATTTATTTGCTTGCAATTCTGAGGTTGGGCTGGAATCAGCTGTGTGGTCCTCCTGTTGGTCTTGCCTTTCTGACTACAGACATCTGGAGGCTTGATAGCTGGATGGTCTCACTCAGGTATTTGTTGGTTAGCTGGGGCTCTTGGCTGGGAAGCCTTAGTTTTCCTCCATGTGACCCATCAAGCAGGACAGACTGAATTACTAACATGGGTGTGGGAGCACACCCACCCAGGGGGCTGGGTGTAATGGGAAAGCACTTATCAAGCCTCTGCTTGTGTAATACTTAGTGACTCCCCATTTGCCAAAGAAAGTGACATGCTAAGCCCAGAGTTAGTGTGGAAGGGACTACAAAATGCAGAAGGCATTGAGGGACAACAACTTAATCTTCCATGCTACCCCAGTACAAACAGAATCACAGCCTATGTTTTGTATTTTTGCTGTTGGTCTCACATATTTTTGACAGCTCATGTAAGTTACCGATTATTAAAAGAAAAAAATTCCTGGGAAGTTGAACGTTGAGAGAATATATGTGTCCATGTCTGCCCCTAACGCAATACAAATTCTTCACCTATTATTCTCTTACTAAATAAAACATGTCCTCTCTATCCTGCTTTTCCCTACTTCTGCCACCAAATACTTTGATTTATGTAACAAATGCTTTATGTGACAGGCCCTGGAGCAATGTGTCTGAACAAGAAAGGCAGAGTTCTGCCTTCATGGACTGAGTGCCTTGTGGAGAAGATCAGCATCCAACAACCAAGCCAAATGCAGTGTTTCCTAGGAAAGGGGAAGTACAGGTCCTAAGACAGCCATAGCAGGGGTATCCACCCAACCTGCAGAAAAAGAGAATGAAAGCCTGGAGCCAGAGTGAAAGTAGGTCAAGCCAAGAAGAGTTATGGGTGGGAGGGAGATCACATTTTAGGTACAAAGAAAGGTATCTTGTGCAGGAAATATAAGGGCCCCAATATGTTTGTGGTATACAAGGTAAGCATATTTGAAGAGAGGCAAGCAGCAGCAAAGCTGTGTACCATGTAAAGACCTTGTGTACCATGCAGAGAAACCAATGCTTATCCTGAGGGAAGAATCCATTGCTACTATACTCTCACCCTTCCATCCGGCCAGAGCTCTTTACTCAGGTATGTTTCTTCTCCTGCCCTCCTCCAAACGTTTAAAGAGTGTGCTCTCATGTTTCCTTCCAATGTAGATATGCACGCTTTTTATTTAAATAATATATTACTCACTTGTTATCTCGCCCCCCCCATACACACACACAGAAAAGCAAGAAAATAGGAAGCAGCTGAATTTGTTCATCATGGGTGCTAACGGAGAGACAGATGGGATGGATGTTAGAGAACAGGAAACCTCAAAAGGTCTTCATTCAAGGTTATGTACTTGTTCAGAGCACAGACCTACAGCCTGGAGGGGTCCTGGTCTGGGTTATTTTAAGTGTGTGCACACAGTGTGAGGAACATGTATGAGGAGACTGAGCCCAATCTAGATGGTGGTAAGGAAAATAATCCATTGTAAAGTCTGATTACAGATAAAAAAATATGATGAAAACATTTAGTAAATGTTACACACTTCCTTAAACTGTATGAAAATAATTATAAGCATACATGGAAATGCTATTTTATCCTTAATTTTTTGCATAATAAAATACAAAACATGGAAATAGGCTGCATTTTGGAGTTAAACTAGTAAAATTCACTCCTAAGTGAAGAGTTTAGCTACGATAGAAATAATGATATTGTGAACGTATGACTGGACTATGATATCAGCAAAGTACAACAGGCAATTTGGGTTTCATTCCAAGGATTTATGACTAAAGATTTTTATAACAAAAAAATCTCAAACAGATATTGTATTCTCTGGAAAAAAAGGACTATACTATAAGAGGAGGTTGCTAAGCACAGGAAAGCAGTAGAGAAAGTAAGTTTGTCAATATACATACATAATAGTTAATTGAAAAAACCCTGAATTTTATACATGTGAAAATTTGGGTCCCCAAGAGGAGCCAGTTATTTTTTTAAATGGATGAAATATTTCATTCCCTCCATCCCTCTATCTCTCTCTCATTTTACTGAAAGATAATTTGTGTTGAAAGATGATTTGGTTATTATGAATGTTACATATTACTTCTCAAGTATGTTTTACTTTCTTCTCTGAAATTCAAAAATTAAGAAGACTCATTAGTTTTGAAGTAATCTTCAGACAGTTAAAGTACCATCACCTGCAATAATAAAGCAAAATCCATTTTGACATAAATAACTCGTAAGTAGATATGCACGAAGAGGGTGATATGACAAAATATTGATATATATGCATATATAGAGAATTTACTATTTTTAGAAAAATTAGTTACCTTCTTTTATCAATAACTAAACAGTATGATTATGATTATTGTTTAACTTCTTAGGATTTTATTTTATTTTATATTTTGGCCGCACTGCATGGCATGTGGCATCTTAGCTCCCCAACCAGGGATCGAACCCACATCCCCTGCACTGGAAGCACAAAGTCTTTTTTTTTTTTAACATCTTTATTGGAGTAAAATTGCTTTACGATGGTGTGTTAGTTTCTGCTTCATGACAAAGTGAATCAGCTACACATATACACATATCCCCATATCTCCTCCCTCTTGTGTCTCCCTCACTCCCACACTCCCTAACCCACCATTCTAGGTGGTCACAAAGCACCCAGCTAATCTCCCTGTGCTATGCAGCTGCTTCCCACTAGCTATCTATTTTACATTTGGTAGTGTATATATACCCATGTCATTCTCTCACTTCATCCCAGCTTACCCTCCCCCCTCCCCATGTCTTCAAGTCCATTCTCTATGTCTGCTTCTTTATCTCTGCCCGGGCCCTAGGTTCTTCAGAACAATTTTTTTTTTTTAGATTCCATATATATGTGTTAGCATATGATATTTGTTTTTCTTTTTTTCTGACTTACTTCACTCTGTATGACAGTCTCTATGGGATTGCTGGGTCATATGGTAATTCTATTTTTAGTTTTTTAAGGAACCTCCATACTGTTCTCCAGAGTGGCTGTATCAGTTTACATTCCCACCAACAGAGCAAGAGGGTTCCCTTTTCTCCACACCCTCTCCAGCATTTATTTTTGGTAGATTTTTTGATGATGGCCATTTTGACTGATGTGAGGTGATATCTCATTGTAGTTTTGATTTGCATTTCTCTAATGATTAGTGATGTTGAGCATCTTTTCATGTGTTTGTTGGCAATCTGTATATCTTCTTTGGAGAAATGTCTATTTAGGTCTTCTGCCCATTTTTGGATTGGGTTTTTTTTTTTTTTTTGATATTGAGCTGCATGAGCTGCTTGTCTATTTTGGAGATTAATCCTCTGTCAGTTTCTTCGTTTGCAAACATTTTCTCCCATGCTGAGGGTTGTTTTTTCATCTTGTTTACGGTCTCCTTTGCTGTGCAAAAGCTTTTTTTTTTTCAATTTTTTTTTTTTTAATTTTTTTGTGGTATGCGGGCCTCTCACTGCTGTGGCCTCTCCCATTGTGGAGCACAGGCTCCGGACGCGCAGGCCCAGCAGCCATGGCTCACGGGCCTAGCCGCTCCGCGGCATGTGGGATCTTCCCAGAACGGGGCAAGAACTTGTGTCCCCTGCATCAGCAGGCGGACTCTCAACCACTGCGCCACCAGGGAAGCCCTGTGCAAAAGCTTTTAAGTTTCATTAGGTCCCATTTCTTTATTTTTGTTTTTATTTCCATTTCTCTAGGAACTGGGTCAAAAAGGAACTTGCTGTGATTTATGTCATAGAGTGTTCTGCCTATGTTTTCCTCTAAGAGTTTGATAGTGTCTGGCCTTACATTTAGGTCTTTAATCCATTTTGAGTTTATTTTTGTGTATGGTGTTAAGGAGCATTCTCATTTCATTCTTTTACATGTAGTTGTCCAGTTTTCCCAGCACCACTTATTGAAGAGGTTGCCTTTTCTCCATTGTATATTCTTGCCTCTGTTATCAAAAATAAGGCGGCCATATGTGCGTGGGTTTATCTCTGGGCTTTCTATCCTGTTCCATTGATCTATATTTCTGTTTTTGTGCCAGTACCATACTGTCTTGATTACTGTAGCTTTGTAATATAGTCTGAAGTCCGGGGGCCTGATTCCTCCAGCTCCATTTTCCTTTCTCAAGATTTTTTTGGTTACTATGGAAGCACAAAGTCTTAACCACTGGAGCACCAGGGAAGTGCTCAGTATGATTATTGCTTTAAAAAATAAAAACAACACAAAAAAGCTTAAATTGTTCTTATTTTATAAGTCATTATTCAAATATAACATATTTTAAAATATCTTTTTATCATCCTCAAATTGGTTTTGGTACATTTTAGAAGAAAATCCTGAGAAAAAATGAAAATTTTATAAATATGTCATTTTCTATAAATGTGTTAAATTTTTATTCTATTTTGTGTCTGATGGCAATAGATACAAGTAATATTAACAAAATAAGACTTTAATAAATCTTCCTGTCTTTAGGCTGAACTCCAAAAAGCTTTGAAATAAAATATCTCCATATTTTTTCATGTTTTTTTAATGATCCTTGTGGTGCAATAGGATGCTTGTTTCTAAGCAGTGTTAAACAGAGTAAGAGTAATTATTATTGGCACATAATGTAGTTACCAATAATGTATTGGGTTCAAATGAAGAGAAGCATTTTAATTTTCACATGAAGCAACTGATGTGTTTAGCTCCCAATTATGTTAATGGCAAGTATTCCCATGAATCTCAGTGTCAGCAGAAGAGACATATACTCTAAAGAACCCTCATCAGAAATTCATGCTGTTTTATTTAGCAGAAAGAATAGAGCTCCCTGAGAAAGATATATTTTTTTGATGAAAAGCAATTTCTCCTCTATCAAGCATAGCCAAAGACTCCCTACCCTTCCCTTCCAAAATGTGCTGTGTACTCTTTTCACCTTAAGAGGACTTGATTCCTTTTGGGTTTCTTGTTATACAAAGTGAAACTTTTCTCTGAAGAAATAAATCATTTGGGCAGAATTGTCGCCAAAAATGTGCTTGTTGAAGATTCCACAAAAATGGAATCTTCTACATTTAAACCAGAGATGTAGATAGAAAATTATCTCTAGATTCTACTTTCTTTTTTTCTTCCATGTTTGTTTTCTGGTGGAAATGAAAGAATAATTATTTTTCCAATATTCATATCAGGATATGCAAGAGCACAGACATCAGAATAAAACCATAGTTTTCCAGATGTCCCCCTTGGTATAATTTTCATGAAATCCAGATTTTATTCGAGTTATTTTCTATTTTAAAAGCAAATCATTAATTTTCTAAGTCATATCCAAACTGACTTAATGACTAATTCAAGCAAATATTTAAAATAAAAAAGCTTGATTCCTTTTAATTATTTAAGACATTTTGAATAATATTCAAATATAAAAACAACACCAAAATATTCTTTTTTTGATATCCTTCAGGGAGCCGTTTTATGACTAGATTAAAATTATTTGTAATGAACATATTGTTTGCCTATAAGTAAAACAATACTTCTAAAGTATACCCAAAGATCAGTGAAATAAATTGTGGCACATTTAAGCGTCAAAATACTGAAGAACACATTGTAAAAGAATTTTTGATATCTTGGGAAAACATTTATGCCCTTTATTAAAGAAGACTAGCAGAGTACAAATTAATATGTAAAGTAGCTTTTAAATACGTAGCATAAAGTATACATATTTATATTGATATAATTATCTCTATCTTTGGGAAAGAGTAGAAAGTTTGAAGTACAATGAACTATTAAAGGTGTCTATGGTGGCATGGTAGGATCACAGGCGATTTCTATTTTTGCCTGCATGCATGTCTGTATTGTACAAACCTTATATAATTAATAGAAATTGCTATAGTAATCATCAAAAGAATGTCTTAAAATAATTTTGTGTAGGTAAAGCATACCCTTTGCAATACTTTTTACATATGTAATATACTGGGGATTAGTATATTTTTGACAGATATAGTACAAAAATGAATTATGTATATTAATCCCTATTGAAATGATCACATTTTAATGAACAATATTAAAATATTGTTGGTTCCCTCTTGAATTAAAAACTCCCCAGTTAATACAACATAATTATCTTCTATAAAACTGAATATAATAATTCCCAAATATTTTGAGGGAAATACAAATATAATCCTTTAAACTCTTTGAAATAAACCATACTGCTCACCTGTTTATTAAATAGTACAAATGGAAGGACAGAGATTAACTGATTTCCTCTGAGAATGGATAGTGAATTTTACTTTTAAGGATATCTTGTTTTCCTTCCATTTGAGAGATGTTTCAAGTTGATTAGTGAAACTACAGTATCAATATAACAGCTTGTCAGAAAACTTGCCGAATCCTGTTTTTAAAGATTTAAACGATGAATCTTTATTAACTTTGTCAGTCTGTTCTGACAGCATGATACTAGAGTAGACAGAAAAGTAATAATAATTAGAAGACACTTTTTGACCTTGGGTTGGCCAGAAAATTTCCTTATCTAAAATATGGAATATTATACTTTTCCAAGAATTTGTTAAACATTTCTTTGGAACACATGGAAAAGCAAAAACATACACTTATGCTTATAACGTCTCCCAGCCAAGGGCAAAACTTCTCACCTAAGGAAAAAGAAAGATTGAAGAGTAGGAGGGTAAAATTACATCTCAATGTAATTACACGGCAGCAGAAAGAAATGGGGGGCCATTTTTAAAATGGCTCTAATAATGCGATCTGAACAACATGTTAATTAATTCTATAATTTTTCCAAAGGAAAGACTGTGATCTGGATCATGTGAGGGTGTGATGAGAAGGAAAACTTTACGCAAAGCCAAATTCATTAGCCACAATGTTGGGAAAAAGGCAAAGTTGTGATAGGAAACGTTTTCATAAAAGTACACAACAAGATATCTAAAAGACCTTCATGAATTTTAGACGTAAGATGATTATTGTGGGAAAAATACTAGATCAGAAATTGTAAGATGGAATCTTTCAGTTACTAATTAGATAGATATATCTACAATATTTTTGGACCTGATTTTTTTCTTACCTGTGAAATAGGGCTTAGAACTATTTCCCATTAAAAAATCATGTATTGTATAAAATAATTAGTTCTTCGTTTCCCTACATATAACTGGGAAGTGTTTTTGCCCATACTGGTTACTCTATTGGAGATATATTCCAGATTTTCTTCCCTTAGAAATCCATTGTGACATGTAATATAAGGTAAACTCTATCTTCAGTTCAATGTAAAAACATAGAATAAAACTATTTCCCACTCTTAGTGCTATATGGCATAGGTGAAGACCAATGCAGTGAACCAGTGAATTTCCTGTAATAGAGACATAATGTCATATCACTTAATGAAAATAAAATATTGTTTTGTGCCACAATTTCAGAAGACCAGGAAATTACTGAACAATAAAACAGGAAGAAGCAACAGTTATAACATGCATAGCAATGGGGGAAAATATTTTTTCATAAAAGAAAATATCCATTGATTTTATCAAAACCATCATGATTTCATTTCTGGTTATATATTGGTTGCTTTTTTTAAACCACACAATATGCTAGTCTCTGGTGACACAACAGGGATTTTACAGTGAAGACAGGAACAAACTCCAAGAATGGAAATAGGAAGAGTCAGAGAAAGCCCACATACTAGCTAGTCAATCCCCAATCCTAGGATAAATACCACACGCATGTACAAAATACCACAGAGCATGAAGTACTATCCTTTGACTCCCCAAAGAAATGACTTTCTTGGACTGGCAACATACCTCTGATCACCCTAAGGTGAACGCGACCAGTCTACAAGGCTGCTCACCACACAGAGTGATTAGTTCATTTGGGAGTCAGAGGAAACTATACAGGCCTTGGAATCACCATGGAGGAGAATGCACCAAATGCCTGAAGCAGTCATGTGTTTCAGAAGCATTTCTTAAAGATATATTCTTTAAACTGTTTGCAGGACCTTCTACAATGTTTCCCCTCAAACTAACATTCCATGTTCTTAAAATCACTTATAATTTACTGAAAGTAGTTGTAATAAAACAAGAAGTCATACAATTAGACATCTAACATATATTGGGTTTTGATGAAGATAATGACAGAATGTAGAATACCAATTCCTGAAATGTTAAAATATATTTCTCATTTAGTTCATGACCCTATGTGTAGAAGGAAATTAGCTTTCAAGAGTACATCTTGTCATTCCTCACTTTTTTTTTTTTTTTAAGGTGGGAAACTCTCTCTCTGCAAAACAGAAATTCAGTGCTCCCAGGAAGAACTGCCAGAGTATCTCATTTTCATGGAGACTTCTAAATCTCTGAAGAAGAAATATTTCTGACATAGTCCAATCAGTATACTCTCAACTAGTTCTACTCGTCTGAAATTAAAATACAGCAGGACAGAAGAACAAAAGTTCTTGGGAATCCTGTCACTTTCACTGACTATCTTCTCTTGCATATAATCTACTACCCAAGAACTGAGAAGCAGAATTCATAGTAGTCGCAGGATGAAAAGACAGCTCAAAGCAGGGGAGGAAAAAAATCAATGGGGAAAAAAAAATCAATGTGAAAGCTGTAAAAGCTATACCAATTAGCTCTCTAATATATGGCCTTTTGAAGTGCCAAAGAGGATTTTTAAGTGCTACTTTTTATTTTTATTCGAATAGACTCACTGCTAATGGTACGGAAGCAATCATATGAAACCAAAAAGACTAAACCCAAAAAAGAGCCTTTAGAAGCTAAAGGAGTATTTATAGTCTATAGGATGGATCCTTTATATTCATACCAAGTTTTTCTTGCTTCCTGTGGGCCAACTTTCAATATATGTGAACACAACGACTCTCCGAGTGTGTTTTAATCTCTTGAATAGGGCAAAAGATCAGAATAGATACCATAATTTGTACCGTTCTCTGATATTTCAGAATACGTTCACATTCTTTTACTCAAATACAGTATCATTAAGGAGTTTAATTTTTCAGAAAGAGTACTTCAGGTCATAGACATCATAAGAATGAAATTATTATTATTCTTTAAATCCCATTTGGGTTCTGTCATGTCTGATGAACAGTATAATAAAAATACTGAAAAAGACAGTTTCTTATTCACTGTTAACCATTTACTCCCCTAATTAAACCCTTCTTACAAAGATGAGAAAGATGAAAAAAACTGTACTTGGGATAACAAATCATGCTCAGTGTCCAAGTAGTAACATTTACTTATACACTCCTTACCATAGCCTAACACTGTTCTCAGTGTTGGTTACCTTGTCAATTCCTCTAATCCTTACAACTATGCTTTGAGGCAGGAGCCATCATTATCATCCCCATTTACAGATGAGGAAACAGCGTCACACAGAAGGAGTAAGTAATTGGCACAGAGTCACAAGAGTAAAGTGATACTACAATCTTTCATCCGGGTTGTTTGGCTCTATGCCTTAAACACTCAGTTGCTTTTCAATGAAATGTCCTTTGATTGCTGAAAATCATAGGAATTTATTTTATTTAGGGTAGAATCATTAAAGTGGCACACTAACAACTTGCCTCAGAAGTCTGTGGATCCTGAATCACTAAATTGGAAATAATATAAATGATCAAAATTTTTAAAAAAATCCTCTTTGTGCTATTTATCCCTGTTTCACAAAAGTGACAGGCATTAAATAACCATCTGCTGAAGAATGAATTAAATAGGGCAGCCCTGCTGTATGTCATAAATACAATAAAGGGATATTTTCTCCTTCTCCAACTTTCTACCACTTTCTCTGAGCCTGAGAAGTAGTGCAGCTTACCTGGAGAGAAACATCTGTAAAACTACAGCAGACTTCTCATGAGAAACCATGCAAGGAAGAAGACAGTGTTGTCAACTATCTGAAGTGCCTAAAGAAAAAATCTGCCAACTCAGAATTCTATATCCAGCAAAATTTTCCTTCAAAAGTGACAGAGAAATACTTTCTCAAGCAAATAGAAATTGAGGGAGTTCATCACCAGCACATCTGCCTTGCAAGAAATGTTTTTAAAGTTTGTTAGGCAGATGATATATGTCCAACTTTAATCCACATAAAAAAATAGGAGCTACCAGAGAAGGAGTAAATGAAAATAAATAAAAATATTTTACTTTTGTATTCTAAATTGATATAAAAGGTGGCTATTTGTCTACAGTAATAATAATAGTATATGGATGATTACATTGTATGGATAATTGAAATGGATGGCAGAAGTGATATAAGAAGTGATGGGAAGGAAGATGGGAGAATTGGGGATTCTCTTTTATAAGGTATATGGACTAATTGTGAAGTGATACAAGTATTTTTAAAGGTAGACTTAGATTAGTTAAAAATGTATAATGTCAACTATAGGCAAATAACTAATTTTTTTAAAGTATACTTTATATACTAGGTATTGATAAAATGAAAACAAATAAATGCTAAGTTGAAACCAAAGAATTAAGAAAAAGAGTAGGGCTGGGATGGAGAAGCAAATACAAATGCAATAAATAGAAAAAGTTACAAGCATGGTAGGTATTAATCCAATTATATCAATAATTACTTTATGAATTTAATGATATACATATAAAAAGACAGATTGTAAAAGTGAATAAATAAACAATACCCAATTCTATGTTGTATACAAGAACTCATTTTAAGTATAAAGAAATAGATAGGTTAAAAATAAAGGAATGGAGAAAGTTATATCATGATAACCCTAATAAAAAGAAAGTTGAAGTAGCTACATTATTTTCTTTCTTTTTTTTTTTTTTTTTCCTGGGGTGTAATTGCTTTACAATGTTGGGTTAGTTTCTGCTGTACAGTGAAGTGAGTCAGCTATATGTATATATATATATCCCCTCCCTCTCGGACCTCCCTCCCACTCACCCCTCATCCCACACATCTAGGTCATCACAGAACACTGAGCTGAGCTTCCTGTGCTTTATTTTTAAAAATTAATTAATAAATTAATTTATTTTTGGCTGTGTTGGGTCTTTGTTGCTGCATGCAGGCTTTCTCTAGCTGTGCCAAGTGGGGGCTACTCTTCATTGAGGTGCGTGGGCTTCTCATTGTGGTGACTTCTCTTGTTGCGGAGCATGGGCTCTAGGCACCTGGGCTTCAGCAGTTGTGGCATGAGGGCTCAGAAGTTGTGGCTCTTGGGCTCTAGAGTGCAGGCTCAGTAGTTGTGGTGCACGGGCTTAGTTGCTCCGTGGCATGTGGGATCTTCCCGGACCAGGGGTCGAATCTGTGTTCCCTGCATTGGCAGGCAGATTCTTAACCATTGTACAACCAGGGAAGTCCCTTCCTGTGCTTTATAGCAGGTTCCCACTAGCTATCTATTTTACACATGGTAGTGTATATATGTCAAACCTAATCTCCCAGTTTGTCCCACCCTCCCCTTCCCAGACTGTGTCTACATGTCCATTCTCTATGTCTGTGTCTCTATTCCTGCCCTGGATGTAGGTTCATCTGTACCATTTTTCTAGATTCCACATATATGCGTTAATATACGATATCTGTTTTTCTCTTTCTGACTTACTTCACTCTGTATGACAGACTCTAGGTCCATCCACATCTCTACATTTTCAGACAATGAAGACTTCAGAACAAGAACGTTATCATTTATGTATCCAACAAGGGAGTGTCAAAATACATGAGATCAAAACTTGTAGAACTGAAAAGAGAAGCAGATAAAAGTGCTATTATAGTTGAACTTCAACATCCCTTTCTTAACAATATATGAATAGTGGAGGTAGAAAATCAGTAAGATATAGATGGCTTGAATACCACAAATTAAATTTATTTAATTGGAAGTTATATAATATTCTAATTAACAACCAAAGAATATATTTTTCTCTAGCCCACATGGAACGTTCACTAAGACATACCACAGTAGAATTAGACTAGAAATCAAACAAAAAGATAGTTGGAAAGTCTCTAAATATTAGGAAATTAAATGAAACATCTTTAAGTGACACATGAGTCAATGAGTACGTTTCAAGAGAAATTAAAAAACACTATGAACTAAATGAAAATAGAAATAAAACACAAAAATCTGTGGAATGCAGTGAAAGCAATACTTGGGGAAAAATTTATAGCATTAAATGCATACACTAGAAAAGAAAAGATCTAAAATCAATAACTAAGTAAGGAACCACCTAAGGAAACTAGAGAAAGAAGAACAATTTAAGCATAAATCAAATAGAAGAAAAGAAATAATAAAATTAGAATGAAAAATCAATAAAATGGAAGCCAGGAAAATAAAAGAGAATTTTTTTAGGCTGGTTCTTTGAGAAGTCCAATAAAAGTGATAAACCTAAAATCAGAGTAACCCCTCCCAAAAAGAGAAAATTCAGAATATCATCTGAATGTCATCTCTCTCCACTCCTCTTTAACATTACTCTGAAGCCATACCTAGAGTACTAAGATAAGAAAAATATAAAAAAGCTGTATGGATTTGAAAGGAAGACATGCTAGTGCTTTACTTGCAGATGAAATGATTATCTGTGTAAAAAATCCCATATAATCTAAAAACAAAATTCCTGTAACTAATAAGTGATTATAGCAAGGTTTCAGAATAAAAGGTCAATATATACATATATATATATATATATATATATATATATATATATATATATCTCAGTTGTTTTAGGTAAAATCTCACACAGTATATATAGGATCTCTTTGTAAAAACGTACAAAACACTGATGAAAGAAATCAAATGGGATCTAAATAAATGCAGAGTTATTCCATTCTCATGCATTGGAATATATTGTTATTGTGTCAATATTTACCTATTTGATGCATAAACTCAATATACTAACAAGTGAAGGTACTGATACACTATGCACTGATTCTAAAGTTTATAGAAAATATAAGCAATATAGAATATCTAACACAATATTGAAGAAGAACAACAAAGTTGGAAGACTCACCCTCGTGAATGGAGACTTACAGATACAGTTATCAAGTGTCATATTGATGAAAGAAATGACCAATGAAAAGGAAAAGATCTGTGTGGTAATAGATTCAAGCTGGAGACATCAGTTTGAACTCATACTTAGCTTAATATAGAAACAAATGTCACATGTAGAAATATTTATAGATATGTGTATATACACAGTTTGTATACACACCTGTATTTCCTTTGATCTGCCTGCATAGCAGGACTAAAATAAATGACCACCAACAGTAATGAGCATAGCTAGCGCTCTAATCTTGGTTTCTATTACTATCCTTAAATGAAAGGAATCCAGGCTTCTTGAAGAAATGAGTCTAGAGTATCTCGTAGTATCCAGTAGTGCCAGAAAGTAAGAAACTGCTAACAAACAAACACGATGATAGGGATATTTCACAGGGACACAAGAGTCAAGTGAAAAAGTTCCCCAAATGGTCAAACTGGAACAATTTGAGCAAAAAACAAATAAAGCAGTATTGGATTATAAGCCAAAGTATGTTAAAATAATCCATGAGTACACAGTGATATAAATAAATGATTAAATAAATAAGTAAATGGGGAAGAATACACAAATATTTTGTGCATATGAATTGCAAACAAATTACGTAGATACTTCACTCTCAAGGAGGGGGAGCGTCACTCTGCATTCCTTAAGTGTGGGCTGTGAGGAGTGACTTCACCCCACAGAGTGCCATATAAATATACGAACACTGAGCTGAGTTCCCTGTGCTATAGAGTAGGTCCCCGTTGGTTACTCCAATATAAAATAAAAAGTTAAGAAATATGAATAAAAATAATAACTTTACAGTGGATAAACCTGACAAATTCTGCCTCAGATCATTAGCATTAACAGTGATAAGACATGTTGATAATATGTACCTTTGATATGATGTAATGAGAATGACATGTTAATTCTGTGGTTTTCCTCCTTAAATCCAAATCTCCAAGCTAATCATGAGAAAAACATCAGGCTGATACTAATGAAGAGATTCTACAGTATTTGTTAAAATTGTCTAGGGCATCAAAATCAAGAAATTTCTGAGAAATCATCACAGCTAAGAGGAGGCTGAGGGGACATAATGAATAAATGTAATGTGTTATCTTGGATGGGACCCTATCAAAAACCAAGATAACTGGAGTAAAGTATGGACCTTAGTTAGTAAGTGTATCAGTACTGGTTCATTAGTTGTGACAAATGTACCATTCTAAAATAAGCTTTTAACAATAAGGGAAACAGGGTGTGGGGTATACGGGAACTCTCTATACTATTTTTCACAATTTTTCTCTAACTCTAAAGTTATCTGCAAATATTTAAATTATTGTTATTATTTAAGCAAACACTGAAGGGAAATTGTGTTACATTTCAGTAGAGGCTATATCTTAAAAAAATGAACATGTATGAATGTTATAATTAGAAAAGGCTACTTAAGAAAACATAATTACCTAGAAAGAGTGTATATTATGTGTAGGCATACAATTACAGCCATGTCACCTTTGGCTTCTAACTACTATACTTGCTTAAATAGGACCATTCAACAATATGTTAGTTGAGATTATTAAAAATTAATACTATTTTAAAAGAAAGAAAACTAGTGATTATGTAAGTATTCCTCACACCATTTAAATGAGATTCTCAGATTTCTATTGACCCCCAAGCTGGGTCTTAGCACTTGTTCCCTCCTGAATTCTCTGCATAGGAGTAGAATAAAAATAACCACCTTAATTAAGATCACATCACATCACTCTTTTTTTGACTTAATATTTTATCGTCGGTCCCTTTAACAAGGCTATCCTAGAGTCACAGTTTCATTTTAATGGGCATAGGAAAAGATGAGAAGGATTCTGACTTATACAGCAATTAGATTTAATAAGAGAATAATTAGTAGCAGCCAGATCCCTGTGTCTATTCTTTACATAATTTCACACCCCTGGGAAATCAAGCCTTTCCAGATCTATGGCACACTTACTGGTTCCTTACATTTAGTCTTTTACAATCTACATATCATTAGCCAGGTAGCTCATTCTGACAGGGACAAAAACACAGTAACAACGAAAACCATAAAGGAGCAGGAAATAAGGCCCATCTAAAGTATCCCACGCAGTGGTTATTCCAGATTTTCCTCTTTGTAACTATTTGACAAGTCACCTTATCCTACTGAGCCTATGTTTACACATGAGTAGAATGAACTGTCATTGAGCCTAACTCATACTGCTATGTGTGAATGAAATTACAAAATGTATGTAAAGCACTCAGTATACACTATGCTTTCCATAAATGTCAAATCCTAGCATTTCTTTAGATTTATCAGAACTAACTACTAGCAGAGTATTGAGAAAAAACACAAATCAGGGGACAAAATAAGGAGTAACAACTCAAAGTACAAAAAAACCCACAACACATGAGAAGCTGACAATTTTGAGAACGGTTTCACACATAGTCATTGCTTAGTGCTAGGTTGCAATCTCTTTCTCTGTTTTCTTTTTAAAGTAAGTTTATTAATGAGTAGAAAGTAATACACTTAGGCTATTTTAGAAATTTCGCAAAATGTAAAATAATACGGAGACAACAAAATGAGCATCACCCATACTCATATCACTCTGAGATATCTGTCTATAAAAGCCTATATCAGCCAGAATGCTGAGGTATAAAACCGCTCTCCAAATCACAGTGACTCAATGGAATTTAGAGTCATTACCCACTCAGGCTACATGTCCTTGGGGAGTAGGGGGCTCACTTTGATCAGCCGGATCAGATGGCTTGGGATCCCTACCTTCGAGAGGATAAGTCATGTAATCCCACCATATGTTGGGAAAAATTATTTGGTAAATATTTCTAATGATATTATTTGGTGTAACTCTTTCAACTGATTTTCTATTTCATGCGTATTTGCATATATGTTTATTCTGATCTCTATTAAAACAAAGTTGGGAACATGCATTATTACTATTTTTTAATTTTACTTTTTAATTAGCAACCTTGTGGAAAAGAAGTCACATTTGTTAAAGGCAAAGGCAGAGACCCCAAACTAGCTGGTTTTTCCTTGGAGAATATACATTACAAACCCATTTTTAGTTTCCATTTTTCATTTAACAATTTATTGGTTTCAATTTCCTATGTCAACAAATTTTACACGATAATATGATTTTCATCAAATTCTGTCATATGGATATCAATATGGTTGTATCTTGCAATATTATTAGACACCTAGTTTTCTTTCAATGACTTCTATCTTAAATAACTCATGATGAAAATTCTCATAAATAGCCTGGCATATTCTTCTACTTCCTGGACAAATAATTACTAGGTCAAAGTTAAGAACATTTTAAAGAATCTGGAAACAATTTTTTTAACTGTTTTCTAGAATGGTTATTTCAGCTCTAAGTGAGAATACCTATCAATGCAATCTCATCAGTATTAACAATAAGAGATTAAAAATCTTTGCAGATTTGGTTGATAGACGATGTTGAATCATTAATTTAATTCAAATCATGTTTATTGAAATTTGCTAATTGCCAGATGCTCTTTTAGTCATGGAAAATATAGCAATGAACAAAATAAGTAGCCTTCATGAGCCTGCAGTCTACTTGGGATAACAAACAACAAACAAGAAAAAAAAATATTTTTATACCATATGATTATAATATAAATATACCATATATACAGTATGCTCCTATAATGAGAATAAGGAAGTGGACAGCGTCCTACAGGGCCCACAAGGCGGTGGAGGGAAGTGGGTGCTCCTTAAAGATAACATAAAGCCCTGTACGGTTTGACAGGGGCTTCAAACTTTATCGAGGGGGGACCCAGCAGAAGGATTTGAGCAGAGGTATGAAAAGGTTTGAGTTGCATTTTTTGATTTTTAGCGACAACGAAGAATTCTTCATAAGCATATTGTATACATTAATTTAAAATATTTTAAAAGCATTTTTATATTTGGAGCTATTAACTACTTTCATCATTCTTGCCATTTATTCCATTTTTATATTTGCCTTTTAATTTTCCATTTTGTATGAATCGAAGTCTATAAACTTTTTCCACTTTGATTATTTCTAATTCATTTCAATATAATTTAGCTATGTGCTTTTTAAAGATTTTTATAAAATGGAAAATATTTTATCTTCACATAACTCTAAAAAAATAGATGTCCTTTCTTTTTTTTTTTTTTCCGGTACGCGGGCCTCTCACTGTTATGGCCTCTACCGTTGCGGAGCACAGGCTCCGGACGCGCAGGCTCAGCGGCCATGGCTCATGGGCCCAGCCGCTCATTAGCATGTGGGATCTTCCCGGACCGGGTCACGAACCCGCGTCCCCTGCATTGGCAGGTGGACTCTCAACCACTGCGCCACCAGGGAAGCCCTAGATGTCCTTTCTTTATAATTCAGAATCATACCTTTGTAAAGAAGATGAAAATCACTCAGAATCTTACCACTTCAAAATGATAACCAAGAAGATTTTAATAGATAGCTTTTGATATATATTGTTTCTGAATTTTTTTTTTTTTTAGCTGATTTTTCCCTCCATTCTATCACTGGGACCACGTGTTAGTTTGTAACTGGGAGCTAACTGGTAGTGCAAGTCTTTCTTCTGCAAAGAAGCCATCAGGTGATCTGTGGGAAGAGTTCATACAGCTAGATTTTTGTTTTGTTATTAAGAGAAATTATTTGTTTTAGACTGTTGCAGAACAGTTGGAAATATCACACGTTATATGTCTGTTTAAAAGAATTTTTGACAGTTCTGCTACTTTTGTGCTGATGATTCATCCTAATATGTATGGCAAGCATGATCTACCTTGCTTTTCTTTTCTTGATAACCTAGCAATTATTACTATTTTAAACATTGTTTCCTTATTTTGATTTCTAAGAACCTACTAGGTTGAAAGAAAATTCAGTTAATTTGGAGTAAACTGAATCTTTCTTCCCAGGATCATGCTTTATCTCTCAACTCACTCAAAGCCCCTTTTCTGTTCCCCAGGGAGACTGTATGCTGTTGTTCACATCCATTTTTCATAGTGCATTTGACATTTATTTGTAAGTAGCATATATACATGTATTAACAAACGTGTTTTATTTTTTCATTGTGTTTAACTGCTAAATACTTTCATTTGAGAATGTTTTTAATTTTATATTTGGTGTATCATCACCAATTTTTATAAATTATCCACAAGCAGTTCATATACTTCATTTTCTTTTTATAGTTAAGAGGTTGAAAAAATATATATAAAATACCTTGATGATATTATCTAGATACTTTATACCAATTAACACTTTCTGAATCTCAGATTACTTTAAGTGATGGATACTCTTCTGTAGAAGACACATAAAATATTTATATGTAAAATATTACATATAAATTTAAGGAGTTCCTGACTCCTCTGAAAGAAAATCATGGATTCCTTTATGTCCATTGGCCACTGTTAAGAACCGCTGCTCCAAATCTCATTTATCTGGTACCTGCTTAAGCAGTCAAATCCAGAAAAAAATATTAAAATTTCCCATTATGATTAAGAGTTCTCAGACTTTCTGTACTTCTAATAATTGTGGAATATATAAGTAGGTACCACATTGCGTATTGCATAAAAATTTCAGACTAGTATACTGTGCCTTCTCTACCACTAGCACCTGTCAATACATATTACCCCTTTGCTCTGTTTAGAATTGTCATATCTATTTATGTTTGCGAATTTTGTTCCTCGTTTTCTCTAATTTTTAATGAATATGAACAGTGTTTTACTTGATTTTGTAGCAAGTTTTATGTATAATCAGATATGCAGATAAGTTAATCCGTTCATTTCTAGCATGTGTCTTTGATTTCTGCATTTTTATCTCATTGCATTGAACTGTATTTACATAATATTATTAAATGATAATGATAAAACTAGGTATCTATTTAACCATTCTAATTTTAATGGATTTGCCTTATTGTTTACCATAGGTTTAATGGTAACTGTCACTTTGAAATAGACATTCTGTATTCTGCTACAATTATTATACATTTATATGATTATATAATTTTTAAAATCAGGAGTAGTCAATTAGCCTCTTCTATCAATTGTTTAGTTTGCTTTTCTCTTTTCTTTTTTTAAATCCTCAACTCTGAGTGATTTGCTGTGGTTTATAGAAATTTATAGAAACATTTATAGAAAAAGGAGCTCTATTCTTTCCCTTCCTCCGCCTCTTTTCCACAAATACACAAACACTGCTACTCACTAGAAACAAAACCAACCGAGCGCACTTGCATTATCAGCAATTTCTGCTTCCCTCAATTCGGTATTAATCATGCTACATAGCTATGTTACTTAGAAACAACACTGCAGTTGACATTATTGATATCACATATGAATGAAGGAGTGATTTGATTGAGAGCATTGACAACCCACAAAACTCTTTCTGATGCAGCACAGGCGAAAACAATAGAGTCTCTGGCTATTTCCCAAAGATGCTGAACAATTTTCCCTGGCTGGCAAAATAGCCTTTAGTTTAGCCTACTCTTAATAAACTCTTCTGCATGAAAGGCACATCTAGTTGGGGGAATGAACAAAACAGATAATGAAAACTCCAGGTGTTTGGGTTTGAAGGCTGTTCTTTATCTTATTGCTTGTTTTGAATGTGGTATTCTTATGTTTTAAACATTTATGATAAAATTATCAGGTAGAGGGCTTCCCTGGTGGCACAGTGGTTGAGAATCTGCCTGCCGATGCAGGGGACACGGGTTCGTGCCCCAGTCCGGGAAGATCCCACGTGCTGCAGAGCGGCTGGGCCCGTGAGCCATGGCCACTGAGCCTGCGCGTCCGGAGCCTGTGCTCCGCAACGGGAGAGGCCACAACAGTGAGAGGCCCGCGTACCGCAAAAAAAAAAAAAAAAAAAAAAATTATCAGGTAGAAAAACTTAGTTTTTTAAAAAAAGCTGATTTCATCAGGCATACAGTGAAGTTGTTCCTACATAATTTTAACAACGTAGAATATGACCAGTATCACTTTTAAGAATATGGTTTACATCCTTTCCAATAAAGGAATAACACCCAATATGATATTTGTTATAAAAGGGTAATTACTAGATAATAAGCTTTTTTTTCTGATAAAGATTTAAGGAGTATATTCTTTCCCTCATATCTAACATAATGTTTTCATTTTGTAAAAACACTCAATTTATAATTATTGACTTATTTCTCCTCCTTTTGCTTAATACTAATGTGTATTTCAGAACCATTAATTTTTAACCACTTACTTTGCTTATCTTTTGGTGTCCTTTACAGGTGAGCAACAAAAGAAAAAAGGATATTGCTTTGTAAACTAAAATGTTTACAGATTCAATATTAGTTATTGTTGAGTTCACTGTTATTTAGTTACCTGGAAGTGTCTGGTATATATAATAACACTTTTTTTTGGATTGACTGATGCATATGTCTCAGAGAACAAACTATCCTAAGAAGATCCCTGCCCCTTCATTGATACCTTCTGAGATAAAAAGCCAAGGCTGCTTACAGCCCATCAAGATAACACCTTGATTCAGCCCAAGCAGGTGAGAGAGCAGACAAACCACTGAGCACTGAGGGTTTTCAAAGCAGGATGGAGACAGATATTTGAGCTGCATTACCCTGAAGTTTATAAGCTATGGGAAAGAATCAATCACAATTTAGGGTTTTATTTCAAAATTTCGTCCAGCTTAGATTGCTTGTAATGGACTCTGAACATGTCCTGAAATAGCCTGTCTTGCCGTTCCACAAAGTGCTTGGGCATTCGTGTTATGAAGGAAAGTAATCCTTACAGCGATATCACAGCATGTGAGGACACTTTATCCAACGAGTACAGTTTAAAGATTTAACATTTGAGGAAACACTGCCCGATTGTCCATCATTCTCATAAACTCTGGCCCCTTCTGTATTTGGCAGATTAGTCCTTTGCAATATAATTGTTCAAATAAAGAAAGGGAAGTAAGAATTACAGAGCTGAAATTTAAATCCAGGCCTGTTTGATGCTAACCCTGTGAGTTTTCTAATACTTCATCCTATACAGAGAAACCAAAACTCCATTCTATTTGTTAATCCAAACAACTTTTTTTTTCCCAGGAATTTTTCTTTTCAACTAGAGTGTTTTTTTAAAAAATGGGATTGATAAAAATACTTTCCCTTCTCATTTCTTTCTGCCATTGTCTAGGCTCTGATGAATGCAGGAATCAACACAAAGTTGTCCAGAGAGTGGCAGAAAAGTGTGTACATAACAGAAAGCTCTGAGTACCTGCCCCTGAACTCTCAAGAGAGAGATTTTCAATTGGCCATATTCCAGGTTATCCCTGGTGACTGTTCCTTCTCCATTCTACAGTGATGAATGAAGCAGTTTAGACCAGTACTCTCTAAGCAAGTATTGAAATTACAAAAATTAAAGTACTCATCGACATTATTTTTCTTAGAAATTAACCCTTACAATTATTATTGCAACTCCAATGCACTGAATGCCCCCTGGAGGCTGACACTTTATACACTCATAAAAATACAATCAGAAGTGGGTTTTATCATCCCCAGCATACAGACGAGGGGACTGAAGTGCAGAGAGATCAAATCCCTTTGCCACCATACATTACTAGTTGGTGTTCTGACCCAGATTCAAATCCAGATCTGCCTATTGTCACAGTCTACACTCTTCCTCACTTTACCTGGCTGCCTATGAAACCAAATGATAAAATTCAGGCAACAGAAGAGAAGCTAATCACTTAGGCAGCCATCTAAAATATAAATACCTTTCATTTGCACTTTGCCCTGTCTCATATGTATAATCTCATTTAATTCTCCAATCTACAGTAGCTAAAGCTAAGACTCTAAGCAGGGAAAGTGCAGGAAGATGGAGTAAAAAGGAAGTGCCTGCTTTGTATGGAATCACAGAGGGAAAGAAAGGTCACATTGCCAGCTGGTGCTGTAATGTCTGTCATCAGGTTTTAGAATATGGTGTAAACACTAGGGTCTGTGACACTGAACAAGGAGGGAATCGCTTATTACCTCCAAAAATAGCACAAATGCCAAGCAACTTTAACTGGCTTAGCCTCAGGAAATTTCTCCATTCTCTAAGAATGTAAGGTCACATTAAATTATTTAGAAACTTACAGCTTGAGTGTATCAAAAAACTAAGCCTCTGTGTGTTATTTTGATGACAGTTGAGTAAAGATTTGCTGTGCTCTTGGGTTCAAATTTTCTAAAGAGTTTTAATATTAAATCAGTTGCTGAATTATGAAAAAATAAACATAATGTTCTATTAAATGAAAAGATGAACTATACATGTATTAGTGAAAAAAGTACTTGGCATATTCCTCTGAATTCAAAATAAAGAAGCTGTCTCTCAGGCAAGGTTGTCTATGAAGTGTCATCTCATAGGGAAGACTTGAAATGAAATTATAAATCCCCAAACAGATTTTATTAGAGTGGAAAACTTGACAGAAGCTTAACACAGAAGCAGAATGCAACAAAGGCTAGGATAAACCTAGCTCTATAAGACTTTTATACCATTCGTACAACAGAGGAAAGAAAATACTAATTAAGGATAATGTTATGTGTATTCATATTGCTTTCTCACTAAAATGGTATTTTTCTATTGTAAAATTAATTTCGATAATTCTCCTTGAGATCTCCTTGAGATATCTCCGTGAGATATTTCAAAACAACTCTGAAGAAAGTTTGTGACTTGGGAAAACTTTTCTATTTAAAATAAAGGCTGTTTGCTTTTTCTGAAAAAAGAAAATCTCTAAAACTTAGACTTGACGAATTGTGACATTTTCTTCAAAAAAAGGAGGAAGAGGCGTTTATGAAATATCCATTTCTTTACTTCCATTATCCAGATGTTTCCTATCTAAGCTCACGAAAACTCATTTGGCAAGGCAATGTTAATTAAACTTCAGCAGTGGGAGTCTATGTTCAAATAAAGTTGTGCATAGGGACCTAATATGTAAGCTGAGTGGGAGGTCAGCCAGATAGTTGAAGCCGGGAAGTTGGGAGCAGGAACAAAGCCCAACTCTGACGGTTTCCACCTCTCCCTCCTCAGTAGTCCCTGGGAGTCTCTAAGAAAATCATTAGCATAAAGCCTCCAAACATACTGTTAACTGGATTTGATTTATTTATGTTCCATTCCGTTTCTTATCTTTGTTCAATGGTTTTCATGTTTCCAAACTCCTGACGCTTATTAATCCTCAGGAATAACACACACAAAAACCCAGAATAATAAGCAATAAGTCACTTTTTTCTGTTATAGGGTTAGTTTTTTTTGGTAAAAAAATATAATAGTATGTGTTATTATTAAGTACAAATACGCTAGTAAGATGATATATGTCAATACTGTATCAGTCAGGGTTCTCTAGAGAAACAAAATCAAGGTGAGTGTGTGTGTGTCTGTGTGTGTAAGAGGTTTATTTTAAGGAATTAACTGATGTGATTGTTGTGGCTGGCAAGTCTGGAATCTGTAGAGCAGGCTTCTGCACTGGAGAAACTGAAGTTGCAGTCTTTAGGCAGAATTTCTTCTTTTTTGGGAAATTTCAGTTCTTTTCTCTTAAAAAACTGATTAGATGAGGTTCACCCATATCATGGAGGGCAATGCTGTTTACTTAAAGTCAGTTTATTGTAAATTTTAACCACATCTACAAAATATCTCCACAGCAATATTGAGATCAGTGTTTGCTTAAATAATGGGGTATGATAGCCTAGCTAACTTGACACGTGAAAAGGAGCACCACAAATAAAATGTAAAATAATTTCTACTTGATATATACATTAGGTAATAGGATGCTTTAAAGAAAATATTAACACAAAATAAATGCTAAATAAAATTATCTAATAAAGAAAATATGACAAAGATTTAATATGTATTAGTTACCATACTTAATTTGAAATATTAAAATACAAAAAAGTTAGAATTGTCCTATCTGATAACTGATTTTTGTTTCATGACAAATATTACAGATGAAGAAAACTTTACCAACAAGTAAAACCACTTTGGCTGGGTACTATCTCAGGCTCTAATACACTTGAATGACTGACAAGTAGATTCTGTGGCTTCTTTAATATTCGTTTTTTTCCTTTCTATTAACACTACTGCTTGTGGGCTATAGAAGAGACGGAAACTCCACTAAATGTCATGTTCTTTTCCAGTCTTGCACATCATGACCTTTGAAATGTGACCCCCATCGCTGTCTATTTGATGAGAGTATCTGTACATGATTCTCAGCTTCTCTAATTCCCTAATGGTGGCCACCTGGCTTCCACAATGACAGGAGAAAGCTTGGGTTAGGCCAGATTCTGAGTCCACACAAAGCAAGGCATATTTAGAACCCTCAATCAGAAAGGGGAGGCCAGTATGATCAATTTGCCAATCCCTCACTGGTTGGGAACTCCGATGAATGGCCCTGGACTCCTTTGGCAGCTGCCTTGGGTGGTTTAGAACACACAGGACATGCTGTTACTGCATTAACCGAGTCACTGTATTTCAAGGCAATAGGGCATCCTTGACAATACACCATCGCACACGAGCACTGTGGCGGCTGCTCTTCCTTTGCAGCCCATCAGCTGTATCTCCTGAAGGCTCAGCTGCTGGGGGTCATACCTGGGCTAGGGCATCAGCTTTCTGATTGCCATGGAGTGTCACTGCCTCACGAGCCGGGACTTGGAAAAGTGAGGACTGTCTCAGGCTCTTGCAGGTGAACCTAAACGTCTTTCCACACATCCTGACCCCACAAGCTTATTCATGATCATCCAACCCCTTGGCTTCCACTGTCCAAGCCATAGGGTCAATCCCTTCAGAACAGCCCATCAGTCAGTGTAACAGGTTAATGGCCAGAGCTCATGAGTGATCACTGGCCAAACCCTCTGAGTTTGGCCCACTGGCGGCTGAGGTTCATTCCTGTTCCCATGCAGATGCTGTCAGTGTTGGGCTAAATAGTGAATGCACTCCATGTGGAGAGATGGCCTGTATACCAGGCATTGGTGGGAATTTCCCCCACTCCCTCTCTACAAGATGCAGGGGCCATCACAGGGATACGGGTGGGCGATCTAGGACCTATAGGAACGGCAATTCTAGAGACAGTGCGCTGGTAGTGTGTTCCTCTGCTGAAAACTGACCTGCTACTAATTAAAATGGGAGTTTGAGTCATGGCAGAGGTAGATCAATAGAACATATTCTCAACCCACCTCTTGACAGAAAGGAGAGTTCTTATCACAATATGCCATTCCTTTGTGAGAGGTTCTACCTGGGGAGGAGCTGTGTTCACTGCTGGGAGCTGCTGCTCTATGCGGTATAATGGGTTTCTACTTCCTTCCAGAGCAAGGGCCAAAATTTTAGGGGTACCTTCAAGCTCCTTACATGTGGTTTGTCAAATCTTTTTTGTTCGTGTACTAGTTATCCATTGCTGTGTAACAAAGTACCCCAAGACAACAAATATTTTTTCACAGTTTCTGTGGGTCATGGATTTGGAAACAGCTTAACTGGCTGGTTCTATCTCAAGTTCTCTCCCAAAACGTACAGTTAAAATGTGAGTCAGGGCTAAAGCCATCTGAGTCTTGACTGGAGAAAAATCTACTTCCAAGTTTGCTCATGTGATTGCTGTCAGTCACCTTGTAACCAGAGAAGATGGGAGAAGGATGCTATGACAGGCAATGATTTGGGGAAAGGTGAAGGCAAAGCAGACCCGAATGGAAAAGTACCTGTGTGCCCTGCTAAGCAGTTTGGCCACTGTCCTCTAGTGGAGAACATTTGGAGGTTTTGAAGCAGTGATTTGATGAACTTAGTAAAAATTGTTCATAGAGGTGGAAAATTAGTAGCTTAATAGTGCAAGATCAAAAAGTGATTTGTAAATGGCAGGTATAGCGAAGGGACCAATGGGTCAGAGGTTATGTCAAAAGTTACAGAAGGCTCAACGGAACTCACCTGTCCATCTGCCTGCAGACCTCAGGAAGCTTTGAGCCTCAGCAAGTTCTGTGACATTCCCTGGTCTGAATCAGCCTCTGAGCTAGGTTCAGAAGCTACAGAATGTGTCCCTGGGCTGGGCTTTGCTATACACCAAACATCCAAGCACACCTGCTGTTTTGGATTTTTCTGCAGCTCAGGCAATAAGAGGAGCCAATGGGTATCAGACACTTATTAATGCCATGCCTGCCTTAAATGCTTTACACGTATTAACTCTTTTAATCTTCATAACAGCCCTTTGAAGAAGTTACTATTATTACCCCAATTTTACTGAGGCATAGAATGGTTAAGTGGTCCATATTTACACAGACAATAAGTGGTGGAGTGGAAAATGCAACCCTAGTTAGTTAAGCTAAAGACCCGAACTTAATCCTTGTCAGGGAAATTGCATGAATATCCAAGGTTGGAACTGTGCTTAGATAAATTAAATCCCTCCCACAGATAGCTCAAGGGAAGTATACATTAAAAAATCTAATCTAGAGGTATAGTTAAGACACAGCGTGACATATTTTTTAATGTTTCTAATGAACATTTTTCCTTGAATTCTGTTGATGCTAATAAGATAAGAAATGGATTGTCAAAAGTTGCATTTATAGGCAGAGCATCACTGGGTAAACATCTTAGTGTTAATCTTATAAAGATGTTAAGCAGCCTGTTTTGTTCTTTCCAACTTTAGAATCACTGAACTCCCAAATATCTTTAATTTCTGATTTATGGTAAGATTACATGCTTCTTTCTTCTCAAATTAAAACTAAATGATAACCCATGTGATTATTTCATTACTCATTGAGATATGATCTGTATGTCACAGTTGACTAATTATATTGCTAAATGGGTTTGGTCTAAATGTAAAATTGACCAATATAAGGGACAGACTGATACTGACAATCAGGTTATATTTTTCTGTTATACATATATTCTAGACCAAGTGGGTATTATTTATTAATCTGAATATAAGTTTGAGTTTATCCTTCTCAAAATGGGAAATTACATAACTCATTTTACATACATATCCTCAACTCATTAATTTCTAAATTTGTGTTATTATTGTGGTTATTTCTGACCTACATGTATTTCTACTTAATGAGGATCTTAGGTGTTAATTTTGATAATTCTCAGCTTGTTGTATGAAGATCAAACTTCGTCTTTAATTAGACTCATACAGAGTTTGCATCATAGAAAGGAAAAACTAAATCTCTTTTGCTTTCAATAAATTAGGCATAAGAACCCTTTCAAATATCTTATTTTTATAAAAGCTTTAATAAGTTTGGAAGATTAAGGGAATTACTTCTTGAGCAAAGTTGGGAAGAATCAGATTCTTTTTTAGAGTGTGTTACAAACAGTGTTCTCCATAGCTGATAAGTTATGTCACAAATTACATTCTTCCACACTTTTTATTTTTAAATGAGAGGGTGATATAAAATCTCCAATCCACTGTAATCCCACTAACTTGCATTTTAACAAACTGCAAAATACAATGAGAAAAGGCCTCTAAAGATCACCTAGACGTGCACCACAGGCAGTCCTGTCTTACAGCACATGCAGCCAGCAGGGAGGTGTCCAAGGAAAGGACTCCACTGTGGCACTAACCCACCTTAGGGTTAATGGTGACTCCTGCGGCTGTGGTGCAGAGGCCCTGGGAGCACCTTACATAATGTAGAAATTCCTCCTACCACATTCCTAACAGGTGTTCATCCAGTCTTTCTTCCCCACTCAGGGCCTCTGCTGGTGTGTCCTTCTGCTTAGAATAATTGTGACCTGAGACCTCCGCAGAGCTGCAGCCTTAACTATCTTTAGGTCTTTGCTCAAATATGACTTTCTCCCCTCCCTGATAAGTAAAAGAATGAAAGAAAATTCAAGCAGCTCCAGTGACAATGGCATGCTTTGCTGTGTGTAAGGCATTCCATTGTTAGACCAACACCTGCTGAGGAGAAGACCACGTACTAATTTGCCAGGGCTGCCATAACAAAATACTGCAGGCTTAAACAAAAGAAATCTATTTTCTCACAGTTCTGGAGGCTAGAAGTCTGAGATCAAGGTATTGGCAGATTTGGTTTCTCTAGAGGCCTGTTTGATTTGCAGTTGGCTGCCTTCTGCTATGTCCTCACAAGGTCTTTCCTCTGTGCACATGCATCCCTGGTGCCTCTCTCTGAGTCCAAATTTCCACTCCGTATAAGGACATCAGTCAGATTGGATTAGGGCCCACCCTAAAAGTCTCATTTTAACTTAATCACCCCTTCAAAGGCCCTATAAAAATATAGTCACATTCTGTGACTTAATGTGAGTTAAGGCTTCAACACATGAATTTTGAGGGGACACAATCAACTGATAACACCATTCTTTGCCCAAAGGATGCTTTCTGGATATCCACAACTCAACACCTTCTTCTGTCTCAACACTTGTATTTGCAGCCTTATCTCATGCCCTTTACTGCATGATATTTAACTGAACTTACTTGAAAACGCATGTTAATTTACTGTAGTAGATGAGAGATTGTGCCTCTGCGATTTCCTACTGCAGTGAGTACGACTAATGGTCTCAGCTGTGGTGCTCTGAGTCCTCCACTGTGTCTGCACCAAGGCGACACTCCCCCTGGCTGCTCCTAGACAGTGACTGCGTGCAGCAAGGACGCTAAGGTAGGTGCTCTCCTATGGGACACAGTACTCTTCTGGCTGGTGATGTTGGCCTGAAGATCTCCCACCAGTCTCATTAAACTGCCTGAACTCCACTGCAGTCTAAGACCTTCCTTCTTGCCTGTCCTTCACAGGGTGAGAGCTACACTGTAGGCTGATGGCTTCCCATTCTCATTTTCCCTCTCAGGCATTTCCCCCAATAACCTCTTGCGTGTCTAATCATCTTGACATCTTCAAGCTTGGAGGACCTGGACAAATTACTTCCACATGTGTGAATGATAGACATTTTCTCTCTTCTGAGAACATGACTTAAACAGAAAGAATAAATTCCAGAGTGGAAACTCTAGCAGGCAAGGGGGACTACATATTTCAGATCTAAATACCATTGAAATAATGCAAGACAAGTAGAACATGAATTTAGTAAAAGTGTATTTCAAATTTCTGAATAAACCATTAAATATTTTATAATACAGTGTTAAGTCCTACAAAATTGTATTCTGAACACAAGTATATTTTATTCATCTTTATACTTCAGCTAAATGTATATTTTTTCTATCAAAATCATCATGAACAGGGGTCCAGAGGGATAAGGCCACATATTAAGGATAAGACCCTCCCATTCAGGCCTCAATAACTCTTATCAGCAGGCAAAAAGTGGGACCTAGTCCCAAACAGTCACAGCCTAGCTACCACTGTCGACTGTGAGACCAGCCAGAACTAATTTCATTAAGCCTATTACCTGTTTATGTCAATCATACAAGGAGTTCCAGGTTTCCAGCAAATCGTGTTTTTATGTCCTTGTCTTGCACCTTCCCTAACTCCTAAGGCCTCTCCAGTGAGCCCTCTGGAATTTATGGTCCATCGTAAATAAAACTCCTATGTTCTGTTCTCTAAAATTAACTCACTCTAAATGAAACTTAAATCTCCCTTCAGGATGCGGCTGCCTTTTTAGGCACTCAGGTGGAAGCTGTTTTAACATCTCCCTCAGCCTTCATCCCCCCGGGCCTGCATTTGGGTAAGTGTTCTCCTTGTTCCTCACTGCCCATTTCAGACTGTAATCTCTCTACAGTCATAAAACTCTATAACATTGATTATAATGTCATTGCCTCTTTGGACACATATTTCCTGTCACTCACTAAATCTGCTCCAACCACAGCAGTTTCCTTAACTTTCCTCAAACCCCCTGGAAAACCCCGTTCTCAGGGTCACAGTATACTTTCTATTCCCTCCGTATAACATGCCCTTAAATACCTGCATTGCCTAATTTGGTCTGCTCCCTCCTTGTATTTAAAAATTTTTAATCAAATTTCAAAGAAACCTACACTATCTACAATATTTAAAATTGCAACCACCCTCCACTACATTGTTTTTTGTAATCCATTGCTTTTTATTTTTTCTCCATGTCACCTGTTTTTATCTGTACCTTCCATCAAGAATTTAAACTTCAAAGACACAGATTATATGCTTTACTGTTGTATAATCAGGATCTGCTATATAGCAGGTACTAAATAAATATTTATTGAATGAGTACAATAAGTTCTTTCTCCTGTCCAAAGAAGGATAATTTCAATATTCTTTTAGGAAAAATAATATTGCTTTCTGTCTTAGTCAACATATTTCTAGTTTTTTTCCCATGTGCCCAATGTACTGCTAATAATACACGCATGAAAAAAAACCAATTTCTTACCTTGAAGAATTCTCTTCCTAGCTATACAGACAGAAATATATACATTGTCATAATCATAGGGATAAATATTTATGCATATTTAGGTTTTAATTTCCTCCAGCAACTCTGTGGAGAACAGATTTCAGAGGGCAAAACCAGAAACAGAGAAACCAATTAGAAAAGTACACAGTTACCCAAGTGAGAGATGATGGTGCCCCGTGTGAAGCTTATTAGAAGAGATGGAGAGGAGCAGGCAAATAGAAAATATTTAAGAGGTAAATTAGGAAAGATTTTTTTTTCTTATATTTTAAGAGTGAGTAAGAAACAAAAGACAGAAAGAGACATTAGAGAAATCAGTTGAGAGGGAAAAATGAGAAATTATCATTTTATCTGATTAATTTTGATGCTTATGTGAGACAGTTAAAAGAATATATCCAAGGATACTGCTCTGAATATAAAGTTTAGTAGAGAGACCTGTGATGGAAAAATAAAGTTGGGAGTAACACAGTGCATAATGTGGCGTGATGTAAACCAAGAGATGAGAGAGTATCAAGAATGAAGAAATAAGCAGCATTCCCAGATATTAAACATCATCATTGAAACTCCCATTTGCGTATATAGAGATATAGTCTCTAATCATTTCTTCCCTGCCTTCTTTGAGCGTGTGTCTCCAGCTGAACCTAATATTACTCCTGCCCCTCAGTAAGTCAGTCTATTAATCGCTCCAGTAACCTCACTCTGGGTTACCATGATCGCCCCTGCCAAGCACACACTTATCTTCACAGGGATGACTTTTTCCCTTTATCTCCACTTGTCAAACCCTACTGAGGTCAAGCTCCAGGAAAATGCTACTCTTTATATGAAGTTCTATTTAACCATGTGTAACCTTTTATTCCAATACCAGAACCGGTATCTTCTTTCTTAATTTAATATATACCACACAAACCTCCTGCACAAGCTGTTATTAAAAGAGGCCAGGTCCTGGCCACCACTGTGTCCCCCCAACATAGGCATAATGTATTTAAGGCATCAGACTTGTCCAAACGGGCCACTGATATATTCTGTTTTACACTACACCACCACAGTTACTCAGTTGATCCTTCCTCTATCCCTTTACCCTTGACTACTCTGTCATTCTTTATGGGCAGGAATCGTAACTTCAAGTCCTTTAGTCTCCACCCCAGGCACTGATTATGTGAGTTAGAAAACAGTAAGTGTTTAATAAATATCTATAGAATGAATGAAAGAGTAAAGTATGTGCAGGAGGCAGTGAGATAAAGACTTAGAAGAGACATGCATTGATCGCCACTGCCCTGGTAAGTACACTCAGCATATAGGCCACTCCCCAGGTGCAAATTTCTTCCCACTACACAGTTTTCTCTCTGATCAGAGGGTGTGTTACTGGTAAGGAATGGATCCCACAGTAAATCCTGCCCTCTCTAAGTAATAAAGGGGAAAAGGGGAGGGTCTTTCTATGAATGAACTACTTAGTATTCAATAATGTTACTAATTACAGATATTAAGTATGGCAGTATAACCTTTTTAAAGCAGTAAAGGAACGTCAGGATTATTTACAACTCATCCTTTATTCAGAAGAGGCACCTGAGAATGAAAAAGGTCAAGCTACTTGCCTAAGTTTCAAAGCAAATTATAGCAGATATATATATATATATAATTATAGCATGACAAAAGTCATGGTTTTCTAACTCTCTATCCTGGGCTTTTTCCATTACAAGTACATTTACTTTATGGTATTAGTGATGAAGTAAGCTAATATCACTTAATTTTTATATTTCCTGAATAAGTGATTAAATTTTAGTATGTTATTACTGTACCATACAATTAGCAAGAATCTTTACAAGGATCTATTGTTTAAGCTTGTGATTTTATGATACATTTTACTTGATACAACTTTTGCAACAAACTTTCTGATCTGCCCAGCAACGTTTATAAGGCAGTCAATGGAAGGTAAAATTTCAAAGTAAATACTCCCTCAATTCCCAAGGCAACAACTTGAAAACAACATAATCCACAGAAGGAGCCTCTAAGAGGCCTGTGTTTTGTGGCCCTGGTAGAACTTTGCACTCTCTGAAATCCCTGGAGGGAGGAAAGCCATTTGTGTTAGTGCCACTGGGCTGAAACAGTCCGAGAGTTAGTTCCTGTACTGCTTTGGATGTTGCTCTTTGCTCTTTTCAGCCCCAAGGAGACTTCTTAGCACACTTGAAGCAATAAGGGGAGGAAACAATACAAGTTTTTGTGCTTGTGGAACAGACGCAGAAGTAAGGACTTGTGTAAAAACATTTTGGCTTCACATTGCTAGAATTTGTCATTACACAGACCGGTGTTGTATTAGTTTTCCAGTGTCGTCATAACAAAGTACCCCAGACTGGGTGGCAACAGACAGCAGCATGTGGACTGGCTCTGATGGCAGCAAAGGGTCATGGGAATTTGTGACTTTGGAGTTCTCAGCCTCATATGTGTCTACTCAGACTCAAAGCTATCCACTCAAAGGCTCAGGGAACCATCCCTTCCTGCCTGTGTCCTGACCTTCTCAGAGGAAGGGAGCTGACAACGGCGACCATGCAGATTGCTGGGTAATTAAAACATGTTAGGTTGGATTTGATGGATCTGTCGTCTTGGTCAAATCCTGGCCCTGAAAACAGCCCTCTTCCAAAATCTCAGCATCTTATTAATCCCTGGACCAGAAGAATTTCCTTCTCCTTTCCCCAAAAGTCATCCATTTTCCTACTTCAGGATGAGTGGCAATTCTTTTCAGGAAATAACTTCTTGTACTTTGATATACTCTCCACCCAGGGAAATCCACTTTCCTTTGCAAAGTTGACACAATCCTATGAGAATCCTTTACTGGAGAATAAAAAGCAGAGCTGGCAAAGCTAGGTGACCTGAACGCTCCTGGACAAAGTCAAGAGGGAAGGTGACAACTACCTATAAAACGACGCCGGGCTGTGTGAGACGTCACCTCAGGCACCCCAAGAGCTGGGTGAAAAAGTGGGTATCCAGAAAAATCCACCTTGTTATTAATTTTTGAGAAGAAAATATAATAACATATACAATGTTCATGCAATGGGACAAAATCATTCTGATTTTCCATCAGAGCTACCCAAACCTGAACCTATTTAAAAATAGATGAGTCAACCCTGCCAGTGAATCCTGGGAGCTCAGGGCAATGCCAGGATTTGTGCTTGGATTGTTCTTTCCGTGGACTTGATCAAATGGCATTAATGTGATTTGAACTGTGAAATTCCAGCCAGAGCCTAAAAAGTCTTTTGCTAATTCCCCTGCTACCTGAAGTCTCTGAGTTTAAAATGCCTCCGGTTCGAATCCATTAAAGTTAACAACTTTCAGAGCCATTAGCTGTAACAACTTCCCCCTTCACAGTTTCTCATAGTAACTCCTCCGTGAAGAATTTATGCAAAAAGTGGATCAAGGGAAAACATATTCAAACCTTGTAGCGCACTGACACAGGCGACGAGGACTCAAGGCTTGTGAGCACGTGCGTTGTGCAGAGAGGAGAGCCCTACCGTCTCACCCATTAGAGGCGTTCCGACCATGCCTTCTCTACTTCAGGATGGAAATCTGTGCCTTACAGCGGCAAGCCAGGCTTTACAATGTGAACATTTCTCCTCTCTGGTGTCAACAAACAGCTGTCAGATGGACGGAGGGCCATTTGTTGGGGAGGCTGCAGTCCTGTGCTGTAAACTCAGTTCCTTCATTGGGACACCCGCACCTTGACCCCTACTAGCCATAGCCTTTCTGGGGTATGGATGTCCCGTGGGACATGCAAAGCTCCTCCTTCAGATGTTCTTCAGGGTGGGATGGGGTGGGGGTGGGGCTCTCTTGTCCTGGGATTTGCTTGTGGGGCTTAATTTTATTATTTGTATTCCTTTCTATCCTTCAGTGGTCAGAGATCTGTCCTCGGAACATTACTCTCCTCTCACCTCCCACCACATCCACTGCTTTCTAACCTTTGACCTAATTGTACATCTTTCAACAAGAAACCAAAATCCATAATATTGTGAAATGGATGATCTTCTTTAGGTGCTCCCCCAATCCTGCAAACATTCAACATGTTTTTCTTTATACTGTCTTAGAATATCTTAGCAATTTAACAGGAAAATGGCAGTCATTTTTACAGTAAGGGAGCATATATTGCAATTCTACTTTAGAAACAGTACAAAAGATTGGACTATAGAAACAGAATGGCTCATGGACTCTGAAGTCAGACTGCCCAAGTTCAAACCCTGGAGTATCTGTGACTTACCAGCGGTGTGACTTTGGACATCTCTGTGCCCCAGTGTCCCTGTCTCTAGAATGTGGTTGGGAATACTACCTACCTCAAACGTAGCAAGTATGAAGCTCTTAGCCTGTCACAAACTGAAAACTTTACTACTTTTTATTTATTATTTAGTACTACTTATTTATTTATTCTTTTGCGGTACGCGGGGCTCTCACTGTTGTGGCCTCTCCCGTTGCGGAGCACAGGCTCCGGACGCGCAGGCTCAGTGGCCATGGCTCACGGGCTTAGTTGCTCCGCGGCATGTGGGATCCTCCCGGACCGGGGCACGAACCCATGTCCCCTGCATCGGCAGGTGGACTCTCAACCAATGTGCCAGCAGGGAAGCCCAGTACTATTTCGTTTTTATTGACTCTTTTAAGTTTTAATTAATCCATAGATGCCAAGCCAAATTCTACTCACGTTGACAAAACAAAGAAATGAAAGAATCTTTGCATGTCTCAGTTGGCTTGTAGAGTGGCTATAGGTTTGTTAATTACAGAAGCAGGTCAGCTAGTAATTATACTTCCAGCCTCTTTCAGATAATCTTAAAGTCACTTTGGAATGGCAGAATCCAGAGAAAATGGAATAGTGGCCAAAAGAGGAGAGTTAACACCTGAGATTTAGGAGGGTTAGTAGGAAAGGAGGCGCCCGATATTTTTTAGAATCTAAATAGAAACTGGAGTAGTAAATAAGGGAACCAGATTTGGGATAGTCTTATTGAATACAAAGCCAGGTATAAATAAGAGGTGAGAAAAAGGTGTTTCTCTGGCAGAAATTCAGATTAGTTCGCTTGCCTGCCAAAGCCATACCTCCCTGACTCCTAACGTGGTAGCTTTTTGGTGCAAAAAGCACATAGAATAGCAGCTATTCGACATGAGATATGCCATTCTCACCTTTCTCCTACAGACAGCACATGGGCTATGCTGTTTTCACATTTTAATTTAGTTATTTTATTATTTTTTTAACATTCTTATTGGAGTATAATTGCTTTACAATGGTGTGTTAGTTTCTGCTTTACAACAAAGTGAATCAGTTATACATATACATACGTTCCCATATCTCTTCCCTCTTGCGTCTCCCTCCCACCCTCCCTATCCCACCCCTCTAGATGGTCACACACCACCCAGCTGATCTCCCTGTGCTATGCTGCAGCTTCCCACTAGCTATCTATTTTACATTTGGCAGTGTATATATGTCCGCGCCACTCTCTCACTTCGTCACAGCTTACCCTTCCCCCTCCCCATATCCTCAAGTCCATGCTCTAGTAGGTCTGTGTCTTTATTCCCGTCCTACCCTAGGCTCTTCATGACATTTTTTTCCCCTTAGATTACATATATATGTGTTAGCATGTGGTATTTGTTTTTCCCCTTCTGACTTACTTCACTCTGTATGACAGACTCCAGGTCCATCCACCTCACTACAAATAGTTTCCTTTCTTTTTATGGCTGATAATATTCCATTGTATATATGTGCCACATCTTCTTTATCCATTCATCTGTTGATGGACACTTAAGTTGCTTCCATGTCCTGGCTATTGTAAATAGTGCTACAATGAACGTTGCAGTACATGTATTTTTCTGAATTATGGTTTTCTCAGGGTATATACCCAGTAGTGGGATTGCTGAGTCATATGGTTGTTCTATTTTAAGTTTTTTAAGGAACCTCCATACTGTTCTCCATAGTGGCTGTATCAATTTACATTCCCACCAGCAGTGCAAGAGGGTTCCCTTTTCTCCACACCCTGACTCTTTTTTATCCAATTTTTAAAAAGGGGCTTCCTCCTTCCTGCTTTTGTCTCCTCTAGAACTAAGTGTTTTGAAGATACCCTTTCAAACTATGTGTCCTTTTTTTTTAAAAAAATTTTTTTGGCTGTGCTGCACGGCTTAGGGGATCTTACAGTTCCCTGACCAGGGATCAAACCCCTGCCCCCTGCAATGGAAGCACAGAGCCCTAACCATTGGACCACCAGGGAATTCCCAAACCATGTGTACTTTTAAACACCTTCCCTTTGACTATATTTTATTTCACTTGGTCACTTGGTTTTGTATGTTCAGACTTGGGGCAGATTTAGCATTTCTGGCAGTGGTTTTAGATCACTCCTTGCCCTGTCAATATCTTCCCTCTTCTATCTTCCATACAGTTTTTCTCCATTTGTCTTTCTTCACAGCAAAGCCTGGCAATGAGGTGGGGATGGGATTGAGCAAGAGAGAGCAAATGCTAAGATTAAGGAAATTTTCTTTTTTTATGTACAGTTACTTAAAGACTGAGCATTCTGTCTTAAGTTATGCTGAGGGCCTGATTGTGTGTAATTTTTTTCCTTCCTGTTGTCCTGTATGTTTTCCAGTTACCCTGAAGTTCTCAGTATTTTTTTTTTTTTTCGATCATAAAAACACAGATGGTAACTGGAAAGTATCCTGAGCGGTCCTGTGGTCTAGGCTCCTATCTTCAGGCAAAGTTTTCCCTCTTCAAGTGGTATAGGATGTGGACTTAATAAAAGAAGAGTCCCATTAAAAGTATGGCTTACATACACTCCTATCACCTCAAAAATTCCATACCACATGGAATCTTATTATTTTATCATGTAGATTCTAGTAATTTCAGGACTATATTAAAAAACGCAAGCCAACATAATACATAGTACGTCATAGTTAGGAGTTAATTGCTAATGAAAATGCAAGGGATAACTTTTTGTTAAAATATAGGGAAAGGAAGAGAACGTTATTCATTGTTAGAATTGAAAAGACGTAATAATTTTAATAAATGAAATTTTCTTTTGAAGTCTTCATTACTTACTAGATAAACACATTTTCATTTGAGTATTTCTTAACATCGAGGATACCGAGTGTTATGGACTGAACGTCTGTGTCTCTTCAAAATGCATATATTGTAATCCCAACCCACAACGTGATGGTATTAGGAGGTGGGGCCTTTGGGAGTTGATTAGGTCATGAGGCTGGAACCTTCATGAATGGGATTAATGCCCTATAAAAAAGACTCCAGAGAGCTCTCTTTCCCCTTCCTCCATGAGAGGATATAAGGAGAAGTGGGCAGTCTGCAACCCAGATGAAGGCCTCACCAGAAACAAAACATGCTGGCACGCTGATCTCAGATTTCCAGCCTCCAGAAGTGTGAGAAATAAAAGTTCTGTTGTTTATAAGCCACCCAGTCTATTGTAATTGGTTATAGCAGTCTGACCTAAGACACCTAGTTTGTTGCAAATGGTAATTGGAGCTAAAGGTCAAAGTTCTAAGGTCTTTGTTCATATACATCACATACCTACAATTTTTTGGTCATATTATTTTTAGTGTTATCCACAGTGACCAACAAGAGTTATGACCTCAACTTTTTTGCTGATAGTTCAAATAAGTGTGTTAGGAAAACTCTTTCATGAGTGGATCGTGTATTTCCCTCAACTGTGGATGAGTCTTGATCATCAGCTCAACTGGTGGTATGGCTGATCTGTCCTCTGGCACCATTAATTTTCAAATCATCTCTACTGCACCATGAATATGATGAAAGCCGAAAAGCTTGAAGCCAGACTGCACATGACTTTAGGGCCATAAACATGTCACATTAAAGACTCTACAGTCTGTCAAGCATTCTGATGGCAGCAAAGATCTTAATATTCTCCTTGCCAACTATTTAACATGAAATAGGATGAAAAGGATCACAAGATCTTACACTAAGTCCATTATTAAAATCTTGATCTTAACCACTTTGGAGATTTCTTTTTTGTTCCTAATGTTACTAACTTTGTCTTTTCAAATAAAAGCTTCTCCCATTTATGTTCTCCATAGGACTTTTCCTCCAACTCTCTCCTTTTAAACCACTGGAAAGAGGTTCTCAATACATCCCTACTCCTCTTTCAACTTATAGCAATATTTAAAGCAGCACATTTCTTTTAGTTCTTTAAACTGAATGTGAAATTATATCAATTGTTGGCCTATGAACCATTCCTTTGTGTACTTAGAGAGTTTTGATGTAAGAAGGAATTGAAGTCTCAGAATTTCAAAAGTTCTCCTTGTGAATTAGTGTCTATCTTCCAGATCCTTGATTTTCAGTGTTCCATACACTAACATTTTTGGTGGTTTGTTTTAGATTACTCATCACTGTGGTTCCCTTCTTAGTCTTGTCTCAAATTCACATTTTCTGTCTTATTTTTCTGATCTTATGCCCTATTGCCTCTTTAACTTATTTCTTGTTATTGGTTATGCCAGAATCTGTACTCTTGTTCTGAGATTAAGTATTAGCTAAGAGTACTGTATGGTTTAGAAAACTATATCAACTCTGCACTTGTTTATTCATTCATTAACACAACTTTATTAATTAAATGATGTAGCATCCACTCTGATAGAAACTGAGGATGTAGTCATAATTGCTACTTTAAAGAAAATCAATCTAGCGGAGTAGAGAAAAAAATATTAGAATACTACAGAGAGCAGTACCGTTGACGTGTGGACGAGGTAGTATGCACTGGCAGAGAAGGCACAACAAAAAAAGATAAATAAATAATCTAAATTGGCCAGGTGTGGAGTCAGGTGAGCAATCAGAAAGCTTACAAGGGAGGAGGCTTTTGAACTGAGCCATGAAAAATTAGGAGTTCAATAACAAGGTCCTTTATCCCTCTACTAACTCTTTACTTTCAGCAAAGATCTCTCATTTTAAAACATTATTTTTTTTTATCCTTTATACTTTTCTCCTGTTACCACCCTATTTCCCTTTTTCTCATTGCGACTCACTTTCTTGGGAAAATAGTTTAGATCTGCTCTTTCTATTTTCTTAACAACCACTCATCCATCACAGTTATCCAGACTGTGCTCCAGCCACTGCACAAATAACTATCTGTCAGTTCTCATAGATGACATCCTAATTGCCAAATTCAATAGCAACATTTCTCTCCCCTTTCATTTGACCTTTCTGTATCATCTGGCACAGGTTATCACTTCCTGTCTTGAAACTGTCATTTGTTAACTCCCTTGCTATCATTTTCTCTAATTTTCCCCATTTCTGGAGGGTCATGTGCAAAGTTTTCTTTAGGTAATGTCTCTTCCTCCTCATACTACTAAAGCTAGCTAAACCTTAGCTTTAGAATATAGAACTAGGGTTTCCTTGATTAGTTAATTTGATACTTTAATAGCAGCTAAGAATATGATACAAATCTGTAGACCTGAGGACTGGACCTGTGTTTCTCTGGTCTAGAGAGCCAGTCTGCAGAGGCAACATCATTCTGATATCAGTTGATCTGCATGTATTGTCTGTAAGGGATCTACTCTATGTAAGATTCTAAGAATAAAGAAAATGTGTACATTACTAGTTAACAGATTATATGCCAATATCAATGAGGCGTTATATTTGCTTTTCTTCTTCTTCCATTAATATTCTTGGCTGCTTAATTGGTTTGGCAAAGAGAGTCTTATTTTGGCTTATATATCTATCAGTATATTTCCATTTATCGAATGCATTGGCTCTATAGTTCTTTTCTATTTGCAATATTTCCAGCAGTAACTGCAAACTCAATTCCTATACAATGTTCAATCATGTATTATTCACTTCTTCTGTGTCATTAAGAAGGATGAATTGGAACAGGATGATGATTCATCCTAATAGTACCTCATTAGACGCTCTTCCCAAATATTAGTGAGCCATTTCTTCAATGCCCGTACCCAGCATCCTCTCACGTACATTTCATCAATAACGACTTTAACCAGACTGTCATGATTTCCCAATCTCCCAGATTTCTTTTCTTCACTTTTCTCTTTAAAAAACAGCCACATAGAACCCATTATCAAAGAAAGGCCCATTGATTTTTATGTCCCTGCCTATTTGTTAGCAGGCCTTTATTTTCTCTGCCTTTTTTTCTCTCAATATTTAAAAACTCTACTCACTAACTCAGTCTGTGTGTTTCCCTCTGCTAGTCTTACTCACTGCAAGTTTCCTTTCTCAGACTTTCTCATTTTTTAACAGACTTTTGTTTGTTCATATATCTAATAAATTCCGTAGCAGACATTAAACTGTTGGAAGGTAAGGAAAGTGTGTTTTGTGTGCTTTTAAAGTGAGTGCTTTATAAATTATGCCTTTTTGAGGTGATAATCACAAACATCTTTCATGAAATTATTCCCCTATGTTGTTCAGCCTTTGGCAGCTCTTATTTTCAGAAATATTAGCAAACTACTGTGATGTGGAAGGGGTTGGAAGAGCTGAGAATCTTCAGCTGTGGGAGCCCCATTTTTAGAACTCTGCTTTTTCTTTTCATTTTGCTGTTGCAACAAAGATTGTAGCCATTGGTAGTCACATACCTAAGTGCTGCAGAAAATGTTCACGACAAAACCAACTCCAACTGCTGAGTTTCAAATACTATACAATTTTCATTTTTGTCTATTGAAATATTTAAAATGCTAATATCTTTTATGTTTCATGTGCTCAGAAAATTTTTAAGTGAAGGGCACTACTGCACACATTAAATAAAACAATATTTACAGGGAATACCCTGAAACGATGTTGTAGAAATATGTGGATTCTTCAATAAATTATTGCATGCCTCTAACCTTGTAGTTAATGAAGTTAATGAAGCTCTTCTTACAATATAAAGATATGAAGGGAGGAACCAAATCATATAGCTCTATAAAGATTATCCTCGGAAATCTGACTTTTAATTAAATGACAGCATAAATACATTTTATTTGCATCTACTAAATCAGAGACATTTTTCAATTTATCTTTTTTCCTATACTCCTAAACATTGCATAGTCCTTATTTATTATAAGTACTATACTTCCGGTTTGTTTTAAAAATCTGAAAATAATTGTGAGCTAATGTTATTAACTGCTGTCTCTTTTTTTCCTCTTTGAGTATTCTCTTTGTGGTTCCCAGTATCTGCTGATTATACTTATTTTGTTACTCTTCAGTGGTGTTGGAGAACTTCTCATATTATAGTCTCATTAAGGAAAGTTTTCCTAAGAAGGAAATATGAGTATATACATAGAAATTTGGAAAATTAAGTCAAGTCCAGCCTTGATAAAATTATTCCCACATACTTTATTATCTCAATTTTGAATTTTCATATACTTTTTTTTTTCATTTTGGGAATAGATTTTTTTCTGGAATTATCATTCCATTCTTTTGATTCCTATCACCTTCAAGACCTAACAAGGGAGTAAATGATACTGGAATTTCTATCCCACAGTAACAGTTGAAAATTAAAGGAAATATATTATTTAATAACATTTAATTTATATTTCTAGAAGCCTGCAGAAAGAATGGTAATAATTAACCTTCTAAATACCTGCAGATAATTTAAAAATATCCATTTACTACTGGACTACATCCATAATTCCCTTTGTATATTTTTAAGTATAAGCCAGAAATATGATATGTAAATGGAATATAAACCCTGAATATTCCTAATTTGCCCATTTTAAATAGTATATATGGTGCTATATGTAAAGCTATTTACCCTATGCCTAACAAATGTGAAATTAATATTGCTATTTTAATAAAAATCTTTTGTATCTAGGCAAATCATTCTCTTGGTTCCTATAAAAACTAAAATCTCAGGACCAAATATTATTTACTAAGAACCCTAAGCTAAGATACCACCAATTAACACTTGGATATTGTTCTAGAAGTGTCTTTTGCTGGCTTATTTTTGATTCACCCGAGAGACTTGGATTTGCAGTGTTAGATGCCTGAAGGAGACAGAAACGTAAATATTCACCTACAAAAGTAACAAGATAGTGACCATAAATTTTTCTAAAATGTTTCCAGTAAATTATGGATATGCGATGAAAAATAATACATAGACACCACTTCACAGCTTCAAAACCAGTAGACTAGAAATATGAGTCCCCACATACCACCTGCCCATCTACCCTTGGCCAGTAAAATTGTTTTACTTATACTTGAATTTACAAAACCATTCTGGGTTTCTGTGATTCTCTCCTTTATTTGACCTGTATGATTTAATATTTTTCCCAGTAGAATTATTTTCTTTGATTGGAAACAAAATGAATTAATCATTTTGGATAACCTGCTATAAAAAATCTGTATTTATTTCTGATTATTAGGAATAGAGAAAATATCATAGCTTCAAGTCTATATTTCTTTGAACTGGTAATTAATAATTAGCCAGTCTCTGAATTAGCTCAGAAATATTTTTCACTGTTAAAATGTACTATATCATTTAGTATACTTAGATATATTTTAAGAGTACATCAACCTTTAAAATTATGCATATAATTTTATTGCACATATAAAACTGGCCTTGTTTCTTAGATATTAGCTTTTGAGTTATCAGATTGTGGGTTTAATTGTAACTCCAATTATTCATAATTATACAAATTTCCATTGAATTTATTAAGAGGTTTTATTAAATGTTTATAATTGAAGAAACAAAAGTTCTTTGAAAATTGTCTTCTTTTAAGTTAGTGCTTTCAAAAACCATTCATCAGCATATTATAAATGACACCAGCGAATAGAGACTGAGAACAAGAACAATAGTTTGTTTTCCCTTGAATATTTCATGTTGTGATGAAACAGAATAAGCACTCCACCAAATTACATTACAGGAATCAAACAGGGTCTATTAGATGCTAGTCTACATTTTGCGAAATTATTTTGCTAATATTGTTAAATTTACTACCAATTGTTTTAAGAACTAAGAAAAAGCATAATAGCTGAGAAGGAAATGTTATAGGTTGATTTTTAGAAAAGAGGGTGTGTGGATATGGGGGGCCCTTCTAAACATTCATTCATTAGTGGCTATTAAGCATCTGCAAAGCATCAGTGGTTCTATGAAGAGCTTATGTAGATAAGCATCCTTCCCATGAAAACCTTATAAAGTGTATGTTAGTTATTGTCTTTTTTACAGAAGAAATAACTTCAAATAAAGAGAAATTAAATTATTTGTATAGGATTGCATAAAGAGTAAATGTCAGGAACAGGATTTTACACTGGACTTGTTTGCCATGTCAAACTGAGCTCCAAATCCTAAGTTATACTGTTCGGACATATCAAATTTTATCCCAAGTTTTCCTCTCTTAATAGTGTTGAATAAAATTTTACCAGATTCAATTTGACCTAGTAACTCTAAGAGGAGCCAGGTCAGACAATCATCAAATATTAGTAACAGGCCTTCCCTGGTGGCGCAGTGGTTGAGAGTCCGCCTGCCGACGCGGGGGACGCGGGTTCGTGCCCCGGTCCGGGAGGATCCCACATGCCACGGAGCGGCTGGGCCCGTGAGCCATGGCCGCTGAGCCTGCGCGTCCGGAGTCTGTGCTCCGCAACGCGAGAAGCCACAACAGTGAGAGGCCCGCGTACAGAAAAAAAAAAAAAAAAATTACTAACATATATAGATGGTATACATGTTATAAACATTGCATTTTAAAATTCATTTAATAAATATTTGCTGAATATCTACTATGTACCAGACATATACGAAAGATAATAAATATTTTAAAGTATTTATAATTAATATATGAATCATACTTTAATTACTTATAATTTTCAAAAAATTAAAATGATGTAAAATATTTTAGAATCCTTTCTCTTTCCTTGTCTCTTAAAGCCACTCTCCACACTGGAGGAAACCAGTCATAAAAACTTGGTGTATATTATTCCAACCTCTTTCTGTGGTTTGACTATCACACAAACAATATTTGCATTCACTTACATTTACACTGAATTTTATAGACATACACACATATGAATATATAAATGAAATCATTAAATAAAATCATTTTATTTTCTTTGATTTTCTGAGAATTGCTTTTTTTTCCTACTTAAAATATGCCCTTCTGTATTTCCATGTCAGTACGTAGAGTCTATCATTATTTTAAACTTACTATTTTTGATGACTTCATTATAACCTTCTATGTGATTATATCAGAAGGTTTCCAATTTTTCACTATTAGGGATGGTGCTGAAAGGTACATGCTCATAACCTGATTTCTGGGGTTTGACCAATGTGACAGGCAGGACACACAAACGCCTCTGGAAGAAGGCTCCCAGAAAATACTACAAATTTCCCACAGATGAAGTCTGAGTACTGCAAGTCCACACAAGAACCAAGCTAGTTCTAAAAACATCATTCACCAAAATGCAGCTAGCCGTGAGTACTGCTTTCTCTCTTTTTAAAAAATTTACCCAGTAAGCTTGACCTGACCCATCATCTAAAGTAAGTTAGTTTCTGCATCATGGCTCCTCTGCATTTTATATGTGATTTTAATGCACTGATCACAATACTTGTTCTTCTTCTTTTTTAGACAACTCTTTTCTGTTCCTTCTCCTAAACTACTGCATAGTTAAGGGCCAGCCCTTTGGCTTATTTATCTTAGTTTCCCAAACACTTAGAATGGTGCCTGTGCATAGTGGTTCTTACAAAGGTTGTTGAATGAATGTATATTACATACAACACATCAATTCTTCAAATTATTTTTGTGAAAAGGAATGTAGTACAACTTTAATGTCATGCAAAGCCATAATAGTTTGGTTCATCAACATTTGAGCTATCCTATCACACATTTAGAAAGTTGGTAACAACCTGAATCAAATTCATTGCTTTCCTCTTCCCAGGAATAAGTATATTGTTTATTCTTGTGAAACAAATACATTGTTTATTGTGTGTTATGAATGGGAAGAAGGAGACATTTTGTAGTTTTCCAGCGCTAGTGCATTGATATTTAGATACCTTTGATCTACTGAACGTCTGGCATACTGCATTCAAGCTTCAGCTCCACTGTTTCTAAGCTGCCAGCTTAGCCTCCCTGAGCCTCAGTTTTCTCCTCTTGAAAATGAATATAACTGTGCTTACCTAGTATGAATAATCTGTGATTTATATGAAATATAACTGAGTTGTATGTCATGTACCACAGTTTCTGACAATTAAAGAATGATTATTATTAATAGTGCTATTAATTTAAAAACAGTGTACAGCATTATGGACAATAGTAATAGGTTAGTAAAATTAAGAATAATAATACATATTAAGCATTTAGTACATACCAGGAGGTGTTCTAAGTTCTTTGCACATGTTAACTCATTCTCTCTTTATTATAACACTTTAAGGTGAGCATTATGATGCCCCTATTGTATAGAGGAAAGAACTAGGTCTCAGAGAAGTAAGTTGACCAAGATTATACAGTAAGTACAAAAACCAGGCTTCAAATTCAGGAATCAGATGCTGGAGATGATACAGAAATAGTGATTGTCATTGCTATGTGAATATTTCCAACTATTGCCCTTCAAGTTTAAAGGTTATTCAGTTAGAAGGATTCTGTTACCTATTCTTTTTCAGGAAAAACAAAAACAAAAACAAAAAAACATTAAAGAAAGCAAGTCCCTAAACTTTATCTCAACATATCTACAAACTTAAGTACATGCACAATGATTTCCATATTCTCCTTCTAGGAAGGACTTGATTTTAATGTGCTGTGTGTGCTGTTGCCAGTTTCCAGCTGAAAATCCTTCCAGAAGCAGCCTCAGCTGCAGAGAGCATCCTCACCAAGGTTCCACGTTTACCAGGGCAACACAGACCCAGGGATTGATCATTGTAGGATTGTTGTTCTAGCTCCAGATCTCCCTATGCAATCAGCCAAGGACGTCATTAAGGCTACATTATAGCTCTCCTTCTCTTTCCACCCAATAATGTTCCTTTCCTTTCTTTTCCAAAGTTGGAGGATCCTATAAGCACTCCTTAATAAACACCCTGCACACTGAACATTCAACATTGTCAGCCATGCCTTTCGAAACAGTCTGTGCCCTTGTCTTCAAAGTCAATACATTCTCCTGATTTTCTTCACAGTCTCATCTTCCTCCACCTAACTCTCAAATGTTGCTCTATGTTAGGATTTATCCAAGACCCTCATCTACACATGATCTCCCTAGGCACGAATAAGTGAATCTCATTCATTTTCATGGTTTCAATAACCATGCACGTGCTGCTGCTAAGTCACAAAACTACATCTTCAAGCCAACATTTTCCTCCCATTATCAATATCCACAGATAGAACTCTCTACTGGCTTTATAACCAGGGATTAGCAAACGTTTCCTATAAAGGGACAGACAGTAAATATGTTAGGTTTTGTGAGTCATACAGTCACTGTTGCAACTACTCAAGTCTACCATGGTAGCATCAAAGCAGCCACAGACAAAAGGAAATGAATGGCCATAAATGTATCTCAATAAAAAGTTATTTAAAAAAAAAAAAAGTTATTTAAAAAAAACCAGGGTGTAGGCTAGATTCTGTTTGCCAATGCCTGAGCTAAATTACTATTGTTCCCAAACCTTTTCTCTAACTTCCACTTTCTTCATATCTCAACTTAGATATTACTTCTCTCTGGCAATCTCTATCTCTGTCCCCCTCCTGTTATGTGCTCCCGATACTTTACTTCTCCTATTGTATTTTATTTTAGTTATGTATTTAACTTTCTGTTGCTCCATTAGCTTATAAACTCCAGTACAGTAACAATGAAACCTATCTTGCTCATGTTTGTAACCCTAGGATTTGTAGTGTTTGGCCCAAGGTAGGCACTAATAAGTATATCTGGATGAATGAAAGCATATTAAAAATATGGATTTAGGAATAAGCTAAATGTATTTAGGGGGAGCAGTTGATGCATATGAGTAGCCATTTGATGTGAGATATGATCATATTTTCCTAGAACATATATAAAATCAGTAAATTATTTTGAAAACATTTGAGTTTCCCAAAACTCAAGGCTTCTAAGGTTTGAAACAACCTTAGGAATTATATACTTCAAGGGTGAATTGGATTCAAATTTTATTTTTCTTCCACATGATTCAAATGAGTAATGCACTTACATCAGTACAGCATGTCTAATGAGTTTTCAGTGTAGGTTGGAAGGGCTTTGGTGAGTGTAAAGGAAACTGGTCCCAGGACCAGCCTACCTGCCCAATTTGGAGTCAATCTAATTATCCTTTCTCATGCATACTTTCTCACAGCCAAATACCTCATTTCAATTACTCTCACAGGCAGTATTTTTTCCTGCCTCTGAATCTTTTCATCTGTTATCCCTTAAGCAACCCTCCCTCTATTCTTCATTTGGCTTCTCCCTTCTCAGCCTTCAAGTTTCAGAGGGGCTTTCTCTGGTTAACTAATACATGCTGAACAAGTCATCTCTGTAACCCCCTTTCACTGCACCAGATTCATTTCCTGTTTAGAGCTAATTTTAAGCTATTAACTGTACATTAGTTATTTACTCATTGAAACGTAATGTGAGTTATGCTGGGTTTAAATTCCAGTTCACCAGCTACAGGAAATTGGCAATGCTACTGGAAATTCATGTGCCCCAGATGTTCTGTGAGGTGAAGATAACGATGGTATTTAACCACAGATTTATGTGAGAACTGGATAAATTAAAGTCTTTTGAAATTTTTCTGGAAAATAACTCAATACAGATTAGCTATGTAAAACAACAATAATGATTATTAATATTAATCACATTAATGGTTATTGTATTATTAATAAACAAACACGCTATTATTAATTATTAATTATTTATATACCTCACTAGACTATAGGATCTGTTAGACAAGGGCCGTATATGATTTTGTTCAAAACTATATACCTACTGACTGGCCCTTCAGTGACTGCTGAATGAATAGGGCAGTCCTAGTAGGTTTCTCTCCCCTGCCTGTGGTGAAAATCCTTGAGCTAGCCAGTGTCCAGGACTAGACCAGAAAGCAGAGGCCTACAGAGGAATATGTCTTGCTCACGTCAGCAGATATGGAGTAGGGAATTGAACTTGAGACATTTATCCTGTCCAGGCCTGCCCTGTGCTAGCTTTTATTTCACCAATTGCTAAATATTTAGGAGGTCTTGGCTGCCACACAAGACTTCCCATTTCTTTACCATTTTCCATTGGGAAAGCAACTTTGCATGGAAAGTCTTCATTACACAGATCGGTTCCACTCCAAAGCTGTTCCTACGTCTGGGTTTATAAGTGCAGCTTTCAGGACCTCCCCCCTGCCCACCCCTCCACAGATATCAAAATCCTCTGATGGGTAAGTCCCTCATATAAAATGTATGGATTACAGTCAGCCCTCCATATTCGTGGGTTTCACATCCAGAGATTCAAACCATTGATCCACTTGGGTTGATTGTATAGGAGGATGTGGAACCAGCAGATACAGAGGGCCAACTGTACAAAGTGGCTTTGATAAGCCACTACTAGTGGCCTTTATCAGAGGTCGGTTTCCACTAATTTCTCCTGATGTGCACATCTGTATATCTATAAAATTTCACAAATAGTACTTAAAAGTGAGGAAGAAAACAGTGATACCCAGTCATGGAAAATGGGAACTGTGTAGTTCATATAAAACCAATAAAAACATTTCTAGTACTAGAGGATGAATAATCCCAACTACATAGTTTACATTTGAATGATAAACATAAATTTGAAATAGTCTACTTATGATAAAATAGGGTTTGAAAATATTGCAAAGATACCAGAGGAAAAGCAGCTTATCTGTTTTGGAAAACAAGGCTGTTACATTTACTTTAAAGTATCCTGGTAAACAAACATGCAATGTTACAACTTACAATGTATTTTTACGGTAACAATATTTCCCATTGAGCACAACACAATAAATCTTTTTAAGGCTTTTCTGGATGTATTTACCTCTGAGCTGTATTTAGCCTTGAACAAGGCATGCTGATGAAAAACAATTTTTAGAAACCAATGTTGAAAAACAAGAGCTTATGAAATCCCATTTTATCTACAAAGAGACAGCAATGAAAAGTGGAAAAAAAAAACCTCATTACAACCAATGAAAAACTGTAACTCCTTTGCTACTAAAAATTACTTTTATTGTATTAACACACTGTCAGAACACATAAACCTATTTCATATAGCAATCAATTCTAAAACAATTACAAAGCTTTCAACACAGCTCTGTAAAAGATCTTTGAGTTCCTCTGGATGAAAAATTCTCTGAAAATAACAGAACTACATTTCGAAGGGAGGAACCTAAGAATTGTTTTTCCTATGGAAAATTATTAAAAATAAATATCTGGGGCTTTTAAATAGCAAGGTAGAAAACTGATACACATAAAAATAGAATTCATCTTTAATATTTAATATCCAGAGGTAATTTCTGTGTGCATGTGGGCATGTAATTATTTGTCTTTCTTTATGCATATGTGTTTTTTTCCACCCAAAAGGGAATGCTACTAACTCTAACAGGATAATATTTTGAAAAGTTTGAGAATGTTTTCCTCCCCGCTCTCAGAGCTAGGAGCATATTATCCTCATAGAGAAACTGCTTTGCCAATATCGTGCCTGAAGAGTAGAGTGGCAATAGGGGAAAAACAGGTGAGTAAAACCCCTCATACTTTAGGTATGATAAACATCTAAAATAAAATGATGTTAAGTAAAAAAGTGTGGGTGGGCATCATCTAATCAGTTAAGAGCTTTAAGAGCAAAACCTGAGATTTCCTAGAAAAGAAGGAATTTGGCCTTAGGGCTGCAGAATCAAATCCTGCCTTCCAACTTGCCCTACAAATTTCAGGTTGCCAATCCCAACAATTACATGAGCCAATTCCTTAAAATAAATCTATCTAACTATCTATTATCTATGTGTCTATCAACCTACCTACCTACTATAGTTACTATTTCTCTGGAGAATCCTAACTGATACAACTTCTCACTGCATGATACCAGGAGGTACATAATATCAACATGACTTATGACTGGTGATGTTAACCTTGATCACTTGGTTTAGCTGGTGTCTTCCAGGCTCCTCTGGTGTAAAGTTTTTATTTTCCCTCATGACACTCAACATTTTGCAAGGCAGTTGTTAATTCCAGTCCATACCCAAGAAGACTGGAACTAAGTTCTACCTCCTTCAGAGGAACTGTCCACACGTATTACTTGGAATTCTTCAGGAAGAAGTATTTGTTCCTTCTTCCCATTTATTTATTCAGTTAACCATTTATTTATATCAATATGAATGCATGTATACTTATTTTATATTTGGGGTTGTAATAAGATATTCTCATTTATTTATTGCTCAAATTTTTCCAGCTGTGGCTATTGGGAGTTGTTTTAATTGGCTCCTGTTTCCACCCCTCCCCTCCCGTTCCGTTCCTTTTCCACTTCCTTTCTGGCACTACAACAGCTCCCTAATCTTCTCGTAGCTTTCCAGCCTCAGGCTAGAATCAGTCATTTTCTTAAAGTACTTTGGCTACACTTACTGGATAATTGTGTCTGGAAACCAAGAGCCGAGTGCTGGGTGTTCTCATTGCTACTGAGGTGCCATCATTTGTAGCCTCTCTCAGTGGACAGAACTAAGAAATACATGTGTGTACACAAAGCCATACACATGTACACGTCTAAAGTGTACCCCATGCTAATCCAGCACCACAGGGCTTATTGTAGACCTCCTCTCTCAATTATTTTTAACTTTTTTATCTGACAGTAAGAAACCTGGCTACTATCATCCGTTTAATCTATTTAATCTATTTACTTATTTGGTCTTCCCTAGAATACATGTAAAGTAGTTTCAAAATTGCTAACCCATACTTGTGGGAAATCAATTTAATAATTAATGTACACTGTTTATATATGGTTCCCTTGCCAGTAGCCTTACAATATTCATTTAAAACATTGTTTCCAAAGTTACTTAGGTTAGTTCCTTTTTTCTCCCTCACTCCCTTCACTGAAGTCATATCATATAGTTGTAATATGTTTATATTTACACGTCACCACCATCTGTATTCCATGCTAGGATCCCTTGACAAATTGGCTGATACTTTAAATGTGCATACAGTAAAGTCCACTCTCTATGGGTTTTAACAAATGCATATAGTCATATACCCAGTAATCCAGTTTCATACAGGATGGTTCCATAACCCTAAAAATTCTCCTTTGTAATCAACCTATTCTTTCTCCACCAACCCCTCTGATGGTTTAGAAGAAGTTACTGATTTCAGTTTCTTCTATTAAGGGTGGGGACAACACTCTGTAACTCTGACCCTCTTCAAATTGATTCCAGAAGTCTGGCCAGTTGATTGCTGATAAAGGTTTCAAGGCAACTCAATAGAAAATTATATTATTTTCAACAAATTATGCTGGAACAACTGGATACCATATATTCCTTAAAACTGACCATTATTTCACACCATTCTCAAATGTTAACTCAAAACGGATTATAGATCTAAATGTTTAATAAGAAACTGTAAAATTCTTAGAATAAAATCATTAAAAATTTGATGTAGGCAAAGTTTTCCCAGAACACAAATAATACAAACCATAATATATATCTACGGATCTATATAGATAGATAATTATACATATCTGTAAATTTGACTTCATGAACATGAGATCCATTGCTTTCTTAAAGACATTACCATGAAAATGAAAAAGCAAGCCACAGATTAGGAGAAAGTATTTGTAAGACATAGATCAAGAATGTGCATACAGCATATATAAAGATCTCTTATGATTCAATAATAAGACCACAAACCATGGTATTAAACCATTGGCAATACCTCAGATACTTCACAAAATAAGATATGTAATAAACACATGAAAAAATGCACAGTATTATTACTTATGAGACAAATTACGGATTAAAATCTCAATGAGATAGCACCACAAACAGATGAGAGTTGCTAAAATTAATTTTAAAAACTCCTACCATGCTTTTTGTTGTCAAGGATGTGGACAACCTTGAACTCTCATATACCGCTGGTGGAAATACAAGTGGTACAGCCACATTACTTGATAGCTACTGCACTTATAAAGTTAGACATACACATACTATCACTCTATGGTACTAACCCAAAATAAATGGAATTTATGTGTACATCAAAGTTCATAACACCTTTATTTCCAGTAGTCCAAAACTGGAAACAGGATGTCTATCATCAGATGAATAAATGAACTAACTGTGGTATATTTATACCAAATTAAAAAAAGGGTGCCACAAACTTCTGACAAATATGGATGCATCTCAAAATGGTTATTCTAACTGAAAGAAGTCAGAAAAAAAAATATATATATATATTATATGAGTAGAAAGAAGCTTTTGAGGGTGATAGAAATGTTTGCTATCTTGATTGTGGTGGTTTTGTAGGGCCTCAACTATACTCACACCCCTACTTCCCTATCGATACCCCAAAACTTTCTAGGCTTTCCGGCTGGCGGGTATAGATAAGATACTGGAATGTCCCTCTGGGCAGAAACCGTTCCGAGAAAAAGGCCTGGAAAACAGGACATGTCTGAGACATGCCCTAACCGCGAGCAAACAAGTACGGCGGGGGCAAGAATGCCTAAGCCAATGAGTTTAAAGGTCGCCCCAGCCAATGAGTTTAAAGGTCGCCCCGTTTACCCAATCATTGTGAAATTCCAAATATACCCGCCCTATAAGTAAATAAACCACAAAACACGAAAATGTAAACTAGGCATCCAATAGCTAACCAATCAAGAAACTAGAGCCAAGTTCCCACTCCGGTCCGTCCGGAACAAACAAACCAATCAGAGAAAAACCCTCGATATATCCACACTTTGCATAATGAAACCTATAAAATGTGTGTGATTCCGCGTTTACGGGTTCCTCTTCGGCCTCCTGCGTGAGGACCAAGGAACCCCGGTGCACCAGCTCCTAATAAACCTCTTGCATGTTACAATGACTCTCGACTCTTGGCAGTTCTTGGGCGAGCTGGGATCCCTTGGAGACCGTTCAGGTCTAACAGTTTTATATAGTATACACATACATACCAACACAACTGTACAATTTTCTATACTTCTAATATAGTTTATTAAAACTTACCAAGTGTAATGGGTACTGAAGTTTGTAGCTGGACCCTCCAAATCCCAGCATTCCACTCGGGCCTGCACCAAGATGGCGGCGCCCACGTTGCAGTCTTTTATCTCAGGCAGGTGGTTCGGTCTGTGCTCCAGGCCCTTCAGAAGGTTTGCCCCTGCGGCTGCGTGAGGCCCACTCTGATACTCAGGAGTGGCTGGCGGTGTAGGAGGCTCGGGGTCTGTTTTAGAAGTTCCTCCCCTAGAGGGGGGCAAAGCTAGAACTCCCTGCGCTCTTCCACTGTGGAAGGCGGGCAGCTTTCTCCAGACTATCCACCGCGGCCTCGACCCATGGCCGACTTGTTGCTTCTTGTGGGGCATCTGCTGGCGCTGCTGGGCCCCTTTCACTTGTAGCGAAGGGGCTACCAAGTGACTGCGCTGGGGGGTCCGGTGCCGTGGTGTGCCGCCCGGGACACCCAAGCAGCCTGAAGCTAGGCGCGCGCCAGGCGCCGGCTGCCAAGCGCGTGGGAAGCAGCGAGCGCCCTGCACCGAAGGCTCCAAACCTTGTCTGCTCCTCACCAGCAACTCTTCGCTGACGCGCGGGCCTGCGGCAGCTTCCCGCGGCGGCCCCAAGCAACTGGGGGTGGGGGCGGGGGGCGGAGCCTGACGCTTGCGCAGGAGCTTCCGGACGCGGGGCGAGAATCCCGAGGCCCGGAGTTTGGACGAGGTTTCACACCGGGTGCTCTAGGCCTGTGACCTCTGCTGCCTGTTCGAGCCCAGCTGGGTTAATCTGGTCAGCTGGGCAATATCATGTCCTGGTACGACTTCATCCACAAGTTGACTGGAGAAGACAGGTGTGGAATCACTGTTCCCCTAATTACAGGTACACCCGGATCCAAACTGGGAAGTCTGCTGGCAGTGCTGTTTGGCTGAACAGAGTAAAGACACCTCCTTTTGAATTGTATCAGTTCTTGGTCAGGAAGCAAGGTAATTGGGTAGAAAAGTAAAAGCGCCTCACTTTTCTGCCCCTTGCACAGATTGACCACATAGTGCAGCTTCGGGTCAAAGAGCCAGGAAATCGGCGTCCTCAGAAACGACTTGCCGCGGAAGTAGCAAAGCTCGTTCATGGACAAGAAGGGCTGGGTTCTGCTAAAAAGTGTACACAAGCCCTTTGTTATAGTAGCATAAATGCACTGGAGGTCACGTTTGATCAAGAGTTAAAAGAGTTGTTTAAAGAAAGTTCATTTTCCGAATAAGTTCTTAACCTTGGGACAAGTGTCCTGGATACATGCTGCAACGCAAATGCCTTTCCAGATGGTCCCCGAGGGTATTGGATAGCAGAAGGTGGAGTCGGTATTTATCACAGACAAGTAACAAATCCTGAGAGTGTTTTAGTTGTTGGACCACATGTTCTTAATAATGGACTTTCATTCTTAATGATGGAAAAGGGATCTTTACACCATAAATGGCTTCAGCTCTGATGAAAAATCCTGTGGTTCAAACAGCCATCATTCATTCTCGAGATTAAGAAAGAACTTATACCTCTGCTTATGCAAATCAGGACAACAGAGACTGGAGTATACTCTCGGCTTCACACCGTAAGTAATTTCATTATTTATGCAGGTTGGTTAATAAATAAGTTGTTTATGTGATGATGGAGTATTTTATTTCCATAGAAAACCATAATTTCCTGGGTTAATCTTTTTTCTTTTAAGTTATACTTCATGAAAAAATTAAATGCTGTGTTTCCTCTCCTATCCTTCTTGCTCTATTTTTTGGACTTGAGGAGAAACAATGACAAATAGGTAGTTTAAGGGATTGTGGATTCTTTTTATCAGGTTTGTATGTCACTGATCTCAGGAGTGTTTTATTGTTGTTCTGAAATCAGCAGTGCCTCTAGTGTCCATATTAGGAATGCAAAATCTAGTATTTGGAAACGTAAATGTCTGATTTTTTCATCATTTAGGAAGTAAATATAGTTCTTCTTAAAAAGAAGAAGAGTATGGGATGAAACCATAGTTGTCATTAGAAATTACAGTAGAAATCATTTCTTTTCAGAGAAAAGAACGAAAATCAGTACTTGACTTTTCAGAAGTTTCTAATTCAGTTTTGCAGTCCCTAGCCTGTTTCAGTATAGTTAACTTTATTCATCGCCTTAAAAGAAGGAAAGTATCCAGTGGAAATTACTGAACTACAAGATCCATCTGTTGAAATTAACAGCAACTTGGACACAACAAGTTAAAGGTTCCAAGAATTTGAAGGCAAATTGATATGTTATTCAAACTGAATAATATAAAGAAAACAAACAAAAAGACAGTAGTCTCAGTTGCGGGGCAGTATCAAGCTAGTTAATGTATATGTAATTGGAGTTTCAAAAGGAGAGGAAGAAACAAACAATTCAGGGATCAGAGGAAAACAAAATTTACTTATTTCAGTTGTTAAGTATTACAAAGAGAGAACTTTCATATCAAAGTCAGTAAGTCTAATTAGTAACTGTAATAAATATTAGAACTAATGTATTGCCTGCCTAGAGTGCTTTACCACCACACCTAATTCATCTTCATATGCATCTCCAGTGTAACTACCCCCAATGGTTTTCTGACCTGCACTCCTCCCATAGACATCAATGCCTAGTCATTCCTTTGCATTGCTTAATTTTACAGTATTATACTTGTACCATTGCACACTTAACAATTTAGTGAAATTTTTATTTACGTTTGTCTCTGCCACTATAAAACTAACTGGGGCAATGTCTTATTTAAGTTTATTTATCTAGTATCTAGTACTATGAGCACATGGTCACTCTTCAGTGATTATTCATCAAGTAAAAGAAAGAATATAAGAAGATTCAAAATGATAAAACACAAAGAAGGAAAATACCTATAACTTATTACTATAAGCCCTAAATGGATATGAGAAATTACTCTGTAAAGGAGAAACAGGGCAAATTATTATGTACATTTTATAAATTTTTTCTGTGTTCCTTTAAAATTGATTTAGGGTATCATGGAAAAGAATCCACATCTTGAGCTGGTAGAGAGCATGGCTTGAGAATCAGAACAAATGAGTTGCTTAGCGTTTGTGTCTAAACACGTCTTTCATTGCAGTTTATCTCCCTTTTCTTGTCTGATAAGAAGTGAAATTGGTTAGCATTGGTCTTTCATCTGTTCTATTAACTTTAATCTATTTTGGGGTTAAACTGTTTTGTCTTCTTATTTTAAAATAATTTAAAAGCATTTGTCTCTAGCATGCAATGGGAGAGCTGCCTCACACGGGTGCCTGGCTGACCTGCGGAGGATGTAGTAGGTCTCCTCAGAGGCGTCTCCATCTGGGACAGGCATGTCTCATGAATGTGAAGTGATCTTCTGAGAGTTTCATTTTGCGGGAGAGGGACATGGTTTAAATGCCCTTTTTTGTCTTTTAGGGAATTTCCATCTCTCATGCTTATAAAAGTTTCATTACAAAATGTGAGACTGGGATTTTTTTGGGTAGCATCCCATCTCTTGCTTCCTGTTTTAGGTAAATCACTACCTCATACTTGGACCATACATGAGTATCATGCATGACCCATACAGTTAAAAAAAGAGGGGACATAAGATAGCCTGTTGGTAGGCATGCTAAGTCTCAGGTGGAGTGGACTATGTCGTTGAATGTTCTTCCATTTCTAGGACTGTATGATGCTCAGGAATCAGGAATCTCAATGAAACAATGGACAATGCCATTAAATAATAATCCTGATGCAATGATAATTTTTAGAGAGTACTACTATCTAACACATAGTGGCTAGAATTTTAAAAATTCTTTTAAATTCTAGCAAAACGTATACTTATAACACATTTCTTTTCCCCTCAGCGTGATGCTTGTGGCATATATGTTTACTCTCCAGAGTTTCTGTGGAGACCTGGCACTGTGGTTTATTTTTGCTTTGTTTCTGTACTTATGTTTTTTCTCTTAGTAATTTAGTTCTCCCAGTGAAAAAATTTATTCATGTTCTTCAAAAGTATAATCCTTGGATTTGGAGCAGTTGTCTCCTTTCTTGCCGTTATCTATCTGTCCAAGGACACTGAATACGTGTCACCTTTCTTATTACGTGGACATTGCACGGGAGGATATAATTTATTAAATATTAAAGATCTTCAGGTATTTCTTCACATTGTATTTTGCTTAGAATCGTAAAATCTAAAAGCTGAAATGATTTATCTAATGGTCTCATTTTATGTATTAGGGAACTGAGAGGGAGAGAATTGAAATAACTCATGCTAGATCTTAACGCCAGTTTGCAGCAGTCCCAGGAGTACCTCTTTCCCTCTTCACGTCTCTTTTGCCATCTCAGATAAGCTTGGTTTTTCCTTGTAGCCTTTTGGATCAGAGAAGACACTGTCTCTGTTCCCCTATTCACAGAATTGTTTGGATGAATGGGAAACTTTCTTGGCCATGGGTGAACTCAGGCTTCTTTCTTTGTCGCTGAGAAATCTGCCTTTGCAAACTGTGAATCACTATGCAGCAGCTGCTTCCACAGAGAACACCTGGCCTGGATGTCTGTGCTTTGGTAACTTCTCCCCTCCTCCTACAGTTGTAGTTAAAGTAACAGGTTTTGACTTTGAAAGGGCACCCGTGGTTCTCTATCATTATTTTTACTAGCACAATAGTGGATACTCAGTAAAGCAATTCATATGCACATTGAGAGGTTTTTGAAGCAAGGTTGGGGTTTGAATATGTTATTATATGCTTAAAGATATTGCTTAAAGGTTGAATGGGTTCTCAAGTCCTGTCCTGCCAATTGGCCTCTCTAACAATGAAATCATCAGGGGAGCTTTATGAAAGGAACAAGAGTGAGTGAGGATCAACATGTATTTTTTTGTCAACTAGGTAGGTACCAAATTCTAGTGAGCAGCTTGAGGTACATGCTTGTAGGTTGGAGGCCTACGTGGACCACTATTTCCCTTAAGGTTTAAATCTCAATTCTGAAAAAGTACAGTCCTCTGGTTGCCTGCACCATCTTGGAACCTGAAGGAATTGTCAGTATACTTAAGTGTTCAAACGGAGAAAAACATAGCCAAAAATATCTTTCTTAGGATGGTAGTCTTGGGTCAGCTTATCTCTCCCTTTTCTTCGGGAGCGGAGAGGGAAGAGAACACGGTTTTCTGTATTAAGGCCTTCTTGGGTCTTCTCATCACATAAAGGTAGACAGTAGGTAGGTCATGTCTTTGTAGGAGGCCAGTAAATTCAGATGGTTTCTACATTTGGGTATATATGCCCTCAAATAATATTCCACATTCTGAAAAGTGAGCTTAATGTTTTCTCCATTTTAAGAAAATACAGGAAAGGGGGCTTCCCTGGTGGCGCAGTGGTTGAGAATCCGCCTGCGGATGCAGGAGACACGGGTTCGTGCCCTGGTCCGGGAGGATCCCACATGCCGCGGAGCAACTAAGCCCGTGAGCCATGGCCGCTGAGCCTGTGCGTCCGGAGCCTGTGCTCCGCAACGGGAGAGAGGCCACAACAGTGAGAGGCCCGCATACCGCAAAAAAAAAAAAAAAAAAAAAAAAAAAAAAAAAAAAAGAAAATACAGGAAAGGAATGTCAAGTGGCAGAAGCTGACGGAGAGATATTTTTCTAGAGTAGAGAGCCTCCCCTTTCCTCCTGCAGAACCAGACTCTGACTACTGTATTAGACTGACGTTCGACAGAAATACTTTGTTATTCTTTCCTTAGAATCATGGTGGTATAATCAAGTCTTAAATTTTGTGTAGTGTACTTTCCTCATTAATGGGAGGTTGCTTCTGCGGATTTCTAGAATTGCATAAATACTTGAATGTGCCAACAGTTTCTTTCCACATCTTTCCTTTGCAATTTACTTGCATTTCTCTCAATTCTCTATAACTTCTCTACATCACTAACAAATATTTGGAAGAAGTCAAAATAGAAGTCTTCAAGTCAATACTGCTAACTCTCAATGAAAAATACAACTCTCTTCTATTTTACTAACAGAAGAGCCTCTCAGATCTTCACACATATATTGTTTTATCTCAGTTTATACACAAGTCTAACAATCAAGATTATACAAGATCTCAGACTGTAGGCAATTAGGAGGAACAAAGAAGAGGGGGAGACATACAGGATACTCACTGAGAATAGCAATGAATAGCTTACTAGTTAGATAAAAAGCATATATAGGTACCCTAGAAATCATGGGGTTCAAGTCAGCTCCTATAGGAGTAAACCAGCCTGAGGAACAGTTGACTCTAGATTATCAGAGAGTTTGATACACTCAATATTGTCTTTAAAAACATCTGTAAAATATGAAATACAAATAAGTAACTATTTAATTTTACCTCTGTCTTAGAAATCACCTGTATGTAGAACCATATACCAATATTAAAAATAAAAATTATTAGTATATTGCAACAAGTGTTTATTTCATGATACAAGGTTTAGTTATTTGTAACAAGTATGACTAACTCTTTATTCATCATTCTAGGTATATGAGAAATTGTGTATGAGAATAGAAAAAGGGGCTTCAGAAGAATAGTAATGAAAATAGGGGCCTAAAGTCTAACAAGCCTGTGTTCAAATCCTGGCTTTGTTACTAAACTCTCATGCGTTTCCGTTGCTTTACCTAATATCATCTTTGCAGGCATTTAATGCTTATTCCCATCATTTAGAGTTACTTTGATCATTAAGTGATAATGACTAGAGGCTATTTGGGCTGCCCACTGAGTAATCTAGAGTAGGGGAATAATAGATAATGAGTATAGCTTTTTCAGTTTATCTCTAACTCAGTAATGCAGGCCTTCAGAAGTAAGCACTTAGAACCAGTCTCCTAAAAATAAGCCTACTTTATTAGAGCGTTGTGAATAAATGTGGGACGTTGAGAAACGAACGGTTCTTCCTCTAGTGCCCTCTACTTTTGAACCTATAGCAGGCAGCATACTCTCATGGTACTGGCACTGTCCAAGATGGGCGTGGCTGAGGATAGGTGCAAACGTGGTGATTTCTCTTTAATAAGTGGCTTGAAAAATGCTTATTTCCCAAATTCAGTCACTTATCTCAGGAAAGAGTCAGGATGCACCACAAGCCGTCATCCAAGCAGACAGTATGTGCACCAGGGCAGTCCCACATCCTGACTAAGATCCAGGTCTCTTGGCTCTTTTCCACTAAGTGTGTAGGCTACGTTTTGAAACAAGCCACGGTTGTTCCGTCACAAATGATGTCTCTGAGGAAGGGTCATTGAAAACCAAAGCATTTTCTCCGTTCAGCTGCTTTACTTTGCTTAATGCGACACTATTGGAAACACCAGGAATTAAACCATTACTGCTATTAGTTGATGCTTAACAGTGCAAGGTTGTCAGCGTTCTTTTCGCCTGTTTGTTTTTGTAACTCAGAGTTCTTGCCTTCCATAAACACTTTGTACTTGTTCTTGCTCTTTTCCATTCCTGTTAAAGTGTTAAAATAACAGATACTTTTCCAAATTTGCCAAAGTTCAGTTATAAATATTAGTTCCTTTCTGTTGGACTATTAATTAATACTGTCCTGGTTTCTTGCTACATCATCAAGATGGGCTACAGAATTTATTGTGAGTACAATTGGACCCATTACATAATTTTGCTTTTTGTCTTAAAGGCCCAGTTTTAAAAATAGAATCAGAGAATTTCAGTCACATATTAATGTATTGTTTTAAATCCTGGATGTGTTTACAGAATAGTTAACTCTCACAAATAACTGTGTGTTTAACTTTTGGTCAAACACTGCTGTCAAAGTGACAGTTTTTCATTTGCAAAGTTAAGATATCTGTCCCATTCTTAAACAAACACCTTTATCTCAATAGTGGGACAATGAGAGCTGATAAATTCCATCATGCAGTATCCTGGTTGCTGAATATCAAAGTCAAAAAGCTAATTAAGTCATCTGAGGACGCGTGTGTGAAAGCAAGGGGGAAACAGTCTCTAGGATAAGCACATAGCAAATTCCAGAAAACTTCCAGCTTCAGAGAAGTGCCAACATGCGCATTAAGATAAGTGCTGTTAAAATATTAAGCATCAATTTGTACCAGCCTTGCGTTTCTTAAATCTATAGGGACACCACAGTAATGGAAGGGCATGTATGAACCTCAGGAACAAGAGATTCTCAGTATTACTCTTTTCACTGTCAATTTTGATAAAGCATATTATTGTAGAAAAGTCAGAATTAAAAAAAGAAAAAAGAAAGAAAAGACTATCTCTACACTTCTACAATCCAGAGATAGATATCCTTTGTTAACATTTTGGCAAACAGTGCTATTTAAGTGCTTACTTTTCATATATCCATTTATATTTTAAATTTTGATATCTTTAGGAGTATTTAAATACATCATAATCTTTTACTTTATATTACTTTGTCTTTGCAAACATCATGAAATCCTTTTTTTAATTTCTTGAAAACTGTAATTTTTCTATATTTGGGTAGTTAATTTGGTCCACTGGTTTGCTATTACAAACTTGAGAATCGCTGCGCACACATTTATATACATAGTATTTCTAGAATCAAAATTAATGGGTCAAAGAATATTTCAGGTTTTTAGCACATATTGACTTTTTCTCTGGATAGCTTATATGCATTTATGTTTCTGCTGGACAGAAATGCTTCACCACTTATTTACCTTCACTGGGTCTTATTAACATTTCTCTCAGACATTTTTTTTTAACCTTGGAGTTGCATTTTATGATTCTTATTTTTTAAAACTTGTTAAGATGTGGTTTTTGTTCCAGTATGTAGTCTGTCTTAGTGAATGTTCCAAAATACGAATACCCGTTGCACTCCCATCAGCATTGTACAAGAGCGTTGTTTCATATCCTCACCAAGGTTTTTTGTGTCTCCGTACAAATTTTAAGATTTTTTGTTCTAGTTCTGCAAAATATGCCATTGATTATTTGATAGGGATTGCATTGAATCTGTAGGTTGCTTTGGGTAGTATAGTCATTTTCACAGTATTGATTCTTCCAATCCAAGAACATGGTATATCTCTCCATCTGTTTGTATCATCTTTAATTTCTTTCATCAGTGTCTTATAGTTTCCTGAATACAGGTCTTTTGTCTCCCTAGGTAGGTTTATTCTTAGGTATTTTATTCTTTTTGTTGCAGTGGTAAATGGGAGTGTTTCTCAATTTCTCTTTCAGATTTTTCATCATTAGTGTATAGGAATGCAAGAGATTTCTGTGCATTACTTCTGTATCCTGCTCCTTTACCAAACTCATTGATTAGCTCTAGTAATTTTCTGGTGGCATCTTTAGGATTCCCTGTGTATAATATCATGTCATCTGCAAACAGTGATGGTTTTACTTCTTCGTTTCCAATTTGTATTTCTTTTATTTCTTTTTCTTCTCTGATTGCCGTGGCTAGGACTTCCAAAACTATGTTGAATAATAGTAGCGAGAGTGGACATCCTTGTCTTGTTCCCGATCTTAGAGGAAAGGCTTTCAGATTTTCACCATTGAGAATGATGTTTGCTGTGGGTTTGTAGTATATGGCCTTTATTATGTTGAGGTAGGTTCCCTCTGTGCCCACTTTCTGGAAAGTTTTTATCATAAATGGGCGTCAAATTTTGTCAGAAGCTTTTTCTGCATCTATTGAGATGATCATATGGTTTTAATTCAGTTTTTTCATATGGTGTATCACATTGATTGATTTGCATATATTGAAGAGTCCTTGCAATCCTGGGATAAATCCCACTTGATCGTGGTATATGATCCTATTAATATGTTGTTTGATTCTTTTTGCTAGTATTTTGTTGAGGATTTTTGCATCTATATTCATCAGTGGTATTGGCCTGTAATTTTCTTTTTTTGTAGTATTTTGTATGGTTTTGGTATCAGGGTGATGGTGGCCTCATAGAATGAGTTTGGTAGTGTTCCTTCCTTTGCAATTTTCTGGAAGAGTTTGAGAAAGATGTGTGTTAGCTCTTCTCTAAATGTTTGATAGAATTCACCTGTGAAGCCATCTGGTCCTAGTCTTTTTTTTGTTGGAAGATTTTTAATCACTGTTTCAATTTAATTACTTGTGATTGGTCTGTTTATATTTTCAATTTCTTTCCGGTTCAATCTTGGAAGGTTATACCTTTCTAAGCATTCACCCATTTCTTCCAGGTTGTCCATTTTATTGGCATAGAGTTGCTTGTAGTAGTCTCTTTGTATTTCTGCGGTGTCTGTTTTAACTTCTCCTTTTTCATTTCTAATTTTATTGATTTGAGTCCTCTCTCTCTTTTTCTTGATGAGTCTGGCTAATGGTTTATCCATTTTGTTTATCTTCTTAAAGAACCAGCTTTTAGTTTTATTGATTTTTGCTATTGTTTTCTTTGTTTTTATTTCATTTATTTCTGCTCTGATCTTTATGAGTTCTTTCCTTCTACTAACTTTGGGTTTTGTTTGTTCTTCTTTCTCTAGTTCCATGAGGTGTAAGGTTAGATTGTTTATTTGAGATTTTTCTTGTTTCTTGAGGTAGGCTTGTATTGCTATAAACTTCCCTCTTAGAACTGCTTTTGCTGCATCCCATAGGTTTTGGATCATAGTGTTTTCATTGTAATTTGTCTCTAGGAATCACAGCAATTTCTGAGTTCAGATTCAATGTGATAGGACATACAGAACCTTTGAATATCTCTGGTAAGTATGAGAGTTGGAGAAATACAGTCTGGAACAGGGATTCTCTCTCTGGGGAAAATTTGGATCAATGAAAGGAAAGTGATGTAAAGGAACTGGAAGATAAGGTTTTTCATTTTTCCTCCCTACTTACAGATTGTTTTAACACACAGCAGTTCCACAATCTCTGTAGAGATTGTGGTGTTGTGGGTTTGTTTGTTTTTGCTTTCAGTTGAACTCTACCCTCATTAAAGCACTACCATCTGAGTTTGGCCTCAGGATCTGTTTTCTGGGGAATGAGGTGTAAACTAGAGCTTTCCCAAAGAAAGAGACAATCAAATGGACAAGATTAACCTAGTAATTAAAGCTTAGTTTTAAAGGAAAAAATATGGTTTTAGAATGGCATCAGTTGCTTGCCAGTTCTGACTCTACTGTACATGTTTGCATTACCTGAAGAAAGAATGCAGTGGTGGGACAAGGGTCCGGATGAAAAATGAACCAAAAAACCCTTATTTCTTTAAAAACTGTTGGGCACTGGAGCATAAGCAACACTATTTTGAACCCACGTGCACATTGGATCTTTTAACTGTAGAGTTACACTAAAATAGTTGGATTTGTAGTTAAGAACCTTTCTATGAAACAAACTCCAGATCAGTTGGCTTCAGTGGAGAATTCTACCAAACACTTTTGGAAGACAGTATTTCTACAGAAACAGCAAGGTGTGCTTCTTTGTGGATGGAACCTCTGTGCAGGTGGCAGTCCTCCAGCCTGTATAGCAGCTACACTCAGGGTCTTGTCTTTTCCTGTAGAAGGTTAAAATTCTATGCAAAGTATTCTAGCTTCAAACTGCATATGGATCAACCCAACTCTCAATTTAAACTGACAAAATTTTCCCCATTTAACAATCACGTAAGAGTTAATTTGTGTCATAGAAACATGTGTTTTATCAGAACAGACGACAGCTCCAAATATCACCTATTCAATTTCTATTTCTTGTGGATTCAGTGTTAAGTATGAGCCTGAGTGACCTTGACCACAAATTTACAAGCTTTGTAAGGCAGATTCTGCATGTGCTATATTTATTTACAGACATAGCATAGAAACATGTTTTGTACTTAAGCAGATGCTTAAAAATGCTTTGTTGGATGATTGTTTTGGTAGAAAAAAATTTTTATAGTTCAAAAAAACCTAGTATCATATTTGCACGGTCACTAATTTTTTTCAATTACATTAACACAGTGAATTAGGACATGTTTATTGTATGATTTTTACATATGTTAGTATCAAATTTCAGAGAATTCAATGACTAAAACTAGTATGAAGCATTGAAGTAGAGAGTAAAAACTCCCACATTATATCCTTCTTCTATATCATCTTGCCCTTTTATGATGTAAATTCTAGTTCTTTTAAAGATTAAATGCATTTAAGTAAAAGGGGACCAGGATACTAGGGAAATAAATTACAGAAGATGCACTCTGCCTGAAACATTAAAAGTGGATAAAGTGACTGAAGTACATAAAACTGATGTGAAACTGAAAAATAAATAAATATGGGAAAATCACTAGATTTAACGGCTTCCTGAACCAGAATTGTTCTGTAAATATCTGCTGCCCCAAATGGTCCTTTATCAGTTGTCTTCTTAATTATGGCCTATTTTAAATGTCTGAAAAAGACTTTGGAAAATAATTCATTTATAAAAGTGTTTATATACAATGAAAACATCTTCCTCACACACACACAAACACACATACACCCCAACACCATGTATTACAGTAAAACACTGTAACATGTAACACATAATTAAAGTCTGAAATAATTCAATTGCTTAAAATACAGGATGGTATTATTGTGACTTTAATTAAATGATTCAGGCATGGCTGCACAGCTAGCTTGCCTGTAGTTCTCTGGATTTGGGAGCCAATTGTCAATTATTTTAAATCTGAAGTCATTGTATTTACTATAATGAGTATTATCACAAGATTTTACTGTATTTATATACAATTTGGTTCTTAACATGATTTTTAATACTGAATACAGTATAATACTCATCTTTTTTCATTAAATAATGTATATTTAGATAAAGAATTAGATTAAATATCTGTCTTTCCAATTTATAGAAAATATTTTTAATTCTTGTTCATCCTTGTAGACATGGTACATATTTATAAAAGATTTGGTTACATATTCAGATGGAAGGCATTCATATAAAATTTATTAAAGAGCATTCATAGCTGACAACAGTTGTCTTATATCTTGGGCCCGAACTGGGAAATGCATATTTTTTGTTGGATTAATTTTTCATAGTATCTTAGAATACCAAATATTGGTGATAGGTAAATAAGAAAAATATTGAAGATGGCTAAGTAGACTAACTTGTTTTACATAAAAATATATTAACAAAGGAGAGGAAGTGTGAGGAAAGAGAGTGCTCTTTCTGAATGAATTTTAAAGAACATGAAGGGAAGATTTGGGGATACTTTTGGGTGTGTAAGCTTACACACCTACACACACAGAAATGGAAATGGAGAGAGGGAAAAAAAAGAGAAGGAGAGAAAATGAAAAAAGTTCTATCTGCTGGATTATTATGGAGTTCCATTCCCCACTGTCATCCTTTAAAGGATTGTGGGAAAGATAGAAGCCTCTATCTTGAATTATGTAAATTGTCAGAGTAATGCTTAATTGATTATTACTCTGTATCTGGATTAGTCCTCAAGATGCTTCAGCTTTATTCAGGTAACTTTTATTTTGTGGGTTCTCACCTCCAAGTCTGGACCCATAGTCAAGTATTTATTTGCACCTGAAATTTAGCAGATTAATCCTGAGCCAAGAGTACATTGTTGCCATTATTATCCACGTACTAGCTATTATACCAAGAGATTAAAGCTGTTCAGACATGAAATGTGAGATTTTTTTAAGACTAGTACAACAAAAATAGAGGAAAATAAAGGTCTCTGAGATAAAAATTATAATGTTTTTCAAATATTTCTATTTTTTTAACCACAAAGTACTCTATAGAGAATTAAAATATGTCCTATGTGAGTTTATGAAAATGGAGGAAACATAAGAAACATGAAATCACAAACTAAACCTAATTTTTACCTAAATTCAAAAACATCAATTTCTTAATGCATATGAACCCCTTTAGGATAGATGGGGGAAATGAAACTTAAACTAGTTCACAGACATTTTCTTGATCCATTGAAACATCTCAGATCCCCTAGGGACTTTGTTGATGCTAAGAGACTTGCAAACACATTTTAGAATTATCATTACTAGCTCATCCCAACAAAGGTTTGGAAGTTCTGCTAGAAACTTAAAACAATAAAGGCTTGTTTGAATCCCAGTCCACAAATTGATTGGGTTTCCCATCTCCATCTTGGAATTATACCATTTGGAATGCATGGTCTCCAATATACAACAGCAAAGAAAAATGGCCATGGGATCTTGATGAATTCTTTTCAAGAATGGGCCTGGAAATGTTTTAAATCACTTTTGCTCAAATCCATCGGTGTGATTTGATCATGTAGCCTGAATGTAGCTAAAAGGGAGAGTGTCCATGAAGAGGGGAGTAGTGTAGAAATATACCCAGAATAGGTAGACACTGTGGGAAGATAGAGTCTGTCAAAAAAAAAAAAAAGAATTACTGTTGATAGGGAAGAACAAAGGACCAGTGACTAAGCCTTGGTATCTTTCATTAAGAGGTTATGAAGCAAAAGAGGAACCAGAAAGAGGGACTGAGAAGTAGTTGACCAGTGAAGTAAGAGAAAACAGAATGTGGTGTTCATGAAGTCAAGCAAAAAAAATATTTTCAGAATGAGAGAGTGGATTAATTGTGTCAAATGTTACTCTAGGACAAAAAAGACTAGAACTTATATTTAACCATTCAGTTAAGCATTATCACGCTTAGTGGTGCCTTGTCAATAGTAATATTAATGGAGTAGTGAAGTAAAGCTAATAAAAGAAGATGAAAATGAAAGATTGGGCAGAGAAGCTCTAGATATAGTTATGTAGACAGCTCTTTAAGGAAGTTTTACCCTAAAGGGATACAGTAAAACATCGGAATGGCTGGAAAGGGAAGAAGAGCCTAAAGAGATCTGTTTTTTATGCAAGAGATGGCAAATTTTATATAAGGTAATGAGAATGACACCACAGAGAACATAAATGTCAGGGTGTGGGAGAGAGTAGAGTGAATTACTGGGTGATTATTGAGTTAGCAAGAGGGAAGCATCAAGTGCACAAATAGGGATTTGATCTTGGATGGGAAATGGGCGTTTCATCTCTGGTAACAAGAGTGATGATAGAGCATTTGAGTACAGCTGCTAGTGAACAGAGTGATGGGAGTTTATGAAAGTCCACTTTTGATTATTTAATTTTATAGAAAAGTAGCAAGTATGCCATCATATAACTATGAGATTATGGGGTGGAATGGGTATTTGAAGAGCAAAAAGAAAGTATGAAATGTTTATCTAGGAGAGTGGGAGAATGAATAGGCTAGGAGACATGGTATAATTCTTGGTCATTAAGATTCAACCTTCTAGATTTAAATGACATCAGTCAGAATGGATTTGTTTTTCTTCAGCCATGTTTAGCGACACAAACATTTGTGCATACTAACGGTAAAGGTAAAAAATACTAGGGTTATGGATTTTTCAAGGAGGTCTTTTCTAGAAGTTCAGTAAAGCCAACAAAGAACAAAGGAGATAGGAATTTATGCAAAGAACTGACTTTAATGTTTGTCCATAGAATTTATTCTTCATGAAGTGGGAAAATATACATCAGGTGTGTCAGGTACAAAGGCAAGGCAAGCTTACTCTAAATGTTTGGCCCAGGTGAAGTTGAAGAAATATTAGAGCTGGAGTATGTGAGGAAATGAGCTAGAAAGTCAGCCGGAGATGGTCAGAGGTTAGGATGATTTAAATTGACATTACAGAGAATTTATACCTACAGGTAATGGCACATTTTAGTGTAGGGTCTTTCAACCTCAACCCTATTGTAATTTTAGACTGGATAATTTTTTTTTTTTTTTTTTTTTGTGTGTGTGTGTGTGTGTGTGTGTGTGTGTGTGTGTGTATGAAGGCTACCATGTGCAGTGTATAAGATATTCAGCAAGATGTCTGGACTCTATTCATTAGATGACACTAGCTACTCTCTCTTCCTGACCCAGTTTGTGACTACCAACAGTGTATCCAGATATGTTCAGATATTTCCTGGAGAGGAAAATTCAAGAGAGTAGGGACCATGCTTGACTCTTGCAAGAGGATAGATTCCCTCTTGACCCCTCTGCATGGACAGTAGAAAAAATAAGAAGGCTAGATCCTACTCTGAGTGCTGTTTATCTTGATTCCTATTCCAGAGGTAAGAGGGTCTAGGGAGACTGAATCTTACCCCAGAGTTACCCACTCATCGGGAGGAGTGATCTTGAGCTGGCCCCACTCAATGCAGAAATCCAAGAGAAAACTAATTCAGTGTGGTAGAAGAGAAATACAGAGATGGGATTTGACTGGACTGTTAATGATAGTGGAATGGAATCTATACATATGTTGGAGAGAGTCACAAATATTTGATTAAGGGAGGTGTTTAATGGATAAAAGAAAGGAAATTAAGTTCTTCCTTCATCTTTACAACTCTCACCCTCCAAATTAGGAAGAGTTGCTATTAATGAGTAAATTAGGAAAACAGTTAAAGAAGCATGATAGTTTAAATTTAAATCTACCTAATAAAGAGACAGTTCAAGGACTAAGAGAAAGAAAAGGTAATGAGCAGGCTAGATGAGCATTTTTGGCCTGAGGTAACTGCTGAGTACATGAGATGCATATGTATGTGTGTGGGTATACATGTGTGTCTTTATGTACGTGTGTGTGTATATATATTTATATTTGTATAGAAAGCTAGATAAATAGATCATAAATATATCAGACATACATTTTGAGTTTATGTATATATGTACACACATATACATACACACATGTATTTAGAAAAGGAGAATAGAGAATATAAATTTCAAGAAGTTTGAGTTACTTTGTAAATAGATTATTAAACTTATGAATTTTTCTGGTAAACTTTATTAAAAATACTGCATTATTTAATTGCTTTTTAATTATTTTCAGTATTGGATTGGCATTTCTAGTATTTCTTTGTCTGCGACTCCACACCAGGCCTGTAACATGAGGTTACAATTGCTTACTTACTTAGTGGTATTTAGAATACAACAAAACTACGGGATAGGAAGAATGTTAGGCCAAGTGACTGCCTTACTATGATTTAGTGTTTTATTTTATGTGTGTTTGTTTTAATCCCACACTTTTGGGGACATGAATTCAGCAGTGTATCTAAGGAATCTTTCCCAGGTTAATTTGTATCACATCTGATATAAACCAAAGTTAGTTCTTCTGGAGCTTATTTCACAACCAGTGTCTTTATTATCGCTCAAATCTTTTTTAAAACAACTCTTGTGGAGATTTTGATTAAGAAGCATGTTGTGGGATTTAGGTAAAGGCAGACTGAGGTTTCATCATGTTTGAAGAGATACTGTGATATTTAATGATACTACATAGACTGGTATTGTCCAAGATTTTAATCTCAAACCTATATATTTTTACTTAATAGATGACAATGGATGCCTTTGTCTGGGGTTTAGCCTCATGTTCTGAAAATTTGACTTCTCACTCACAGGCGTGTCAACTGTGTCAAAGATCAAATTATTTATTATACTTACTAATGTTTTTGCTATCAATAGCTAAATACTGTATCAAAATAAACAAAAAAGAAATTGACTATAATTAGCATAATACCATCTTTAAAACTAGGTTACATTCTATAGCATACAGATATCACATCCAAATAATTATTTTCCTCACATCTTCATAGCACTTACCCTTTTTTTCCAATTCGTGGATCATCATTTAAAAGATCCTGGGAATATGTATCACCCTCATGTGCTTGTAGATACATTTCCAATGAGTATGCTTTTTGCTTAGCCAGGATAAAGCCTAGGTTTCTTTCTTTTTTTTTTTTTCCTTTTCTCTCTCTCTCTCTCTCTCTCTCTCTCTCTCTCTCTCTCTCTCTCTAATTAGCTGATTTTTGAATTATTAAACTGTTTTCTAATTATGATGGCTTATTGAATTGCTGCTTCTGTTATTTTTTTTTTAATGTGTCTTTTTTGAATGACAGGGCGACAGGACAGGGTCCCTAGTAATCAGGTTTGTACTGTCATGTTTCTTCAATGATCAGGATCAAGAGGAAGAACACACCTAACGTGTTATATTTTCCAAGTGAGATCCAGGCACTGTTGTCTCCCAATTAGGACAAGACTTTTTCTTCTATATGACCATCCCTTTCCTTTTTTTTTTATCATTTGAAGCCTGGAGCTCTTGGGAATATTTTGCTGAATGGCTGTCCTCAAACTACCATGAGACTACTAGATCCTAAGCAGTCTCTAAAGTTTTAAGATTCAGAAAGAGCCTACTTTTATTAGGAGGTAACTTAAAGAAAACAGGAATCATTGTGTTATTTCTTCAAAGACATAAAGCTCCCTAGGAAACACAGTACTTTCCCAGAGTCTCTCATCACCCTGGAGAGGTCCGTATTATTCACTATTTGGGATTACGGTAGTTTAACTGCTTATGGAAATGCACAGATTAATTGGAGGAGGTGTCTGTCAATTCTTTAAAAGTTTAACTCGAATTTTGTTAATTAATGACCTTATGGAATGAAATGTGATGTGTGAATGGGCAAAACTAAGAAAGGCCCTGCTGATAGAGTACTCACAGCCTGCGGAGTTCACTTCTCAGAGTGACTTGAAGCAAGGTCAGCATTACCGGCCTGGACCAATTGTGGGTTAAAGGAGGAACATGCACGGAAGAAATGAAGAGTAATAACTGAAAGGGAATGGAGAAAGGCTGAAACCAAGACACTTAACGAATTTAGATTCTCACCAATAAAGAATACAGACTACATGCAGTAGTGTGCGTGGCTTGGTTCCTCTGACTGACCATGCTTGAGGGAGTCTGAGGGCCACTAGGGATCTAGAGATAGGAGGCCATCAATTTGGTAAACAAAATGTTTCACTTTCTACTTCCTAACATGTGCCAGAACTCAGGGCCACTTTGCTGTGTACCCTGGGGGAGAACAACACAGATGATTCAGATTTTTTTTCTCTCTTCTTCCTAAAGGAAAATAGAATGAATGAATAAATAGATAAATAAATGCTGGTTTCAGTCTTAATGAGTTCTTTCTGTGTGTGATGTTTCCTGTCCCCTCTCCCAAAACAACGTTGCACTTCAAGTAGTTGGATTTTCCTTGATGAGCTGTCTTCTTCCCCAAATCTTCTGAGTAGCAATGCAGAGTGTGTTACCAGGTGCATAGCAGTCAGCCTTGGACCATTTACAGGGGCTTGTTTGTCAAAGTTCACAGCTTGGCAACATTTACTGCTACTCTTTCTCTGCAATGTTATGGTTGTAATTATTTGGTGTTATTCTGGGAGTTAATTGCCAGGAAACAAAATTACGGGAGCGTGTCTGGTCCTTTTGCTCCTATGAGACTACTGAAAAAGAATTGAAAAGAGGTGAGAGCCTTAATATCAACCCAGCATGGACCATTTCTCTCGCCACTGGTCTCACTGAAGGAGCTCACTTCAGGAAAGTCACAAAGAGGTCAGAGATTTTAAGCTGCCAACTTAGATCTGCATTAGACTTCCAAGGACTTTCGGTAATTTGGTATGGATATGCTGGAAATCTAGCTCATTTCTCTATCTATCATGAGATTGCAGAATGAAGCCGTGGTTTTCATTGTGCTGATAGAGCAGCTCTTGGAGAAAGATTTAAATGAGGCATTTTAGTGGTGATTATCTTTTAAAACCATTATATATTAAATTATTAGAAAAAAGACTTTAATCATTTGAGATAACTGAATGACATCATTGATAAAATTTAATCGAATGGTGATTCAGACTGAGAATGTGTGAAATACATTTTAAGCCTGAGAGAGGCTCACCTCAAACAGGACATTAAATTCCGAAGGGTTTATGTCATCACTAGTATATCCATCATCCTGGGGTTACTCCGAGTTTACTGAGAAACAGGGAAAAGTGCTACATCAGCTCATTTTTCCCTTCCAAGAGAGAAAATTGTTCCCTTATTGTCTGAAGTAGCAGTCCCTTGGTACTGCGTGTATCCGTTTGGCCGCCACCCTCACTGTCAATGACAGAAGGTACCTTCCGAGCAGCTCACAGCTGCCGTGTGCTCTTGTCCCGTGCTCAGCTGCGCAGCCTCTTCTTCCTCCTTCAGCTTGGTATCTGTCATGGCGTGAGCTTCTCTTAATAACCCAATGTTCACTTCACATTCAGACAATGAGAGAGGAAACTATTTGTCTTAATTGCTGAGCCTCCAAGAGATGTTTTGTTAATCGTTTTAAGACATCCTCATCTAAACTGTTGCTTTAAGATGGGGAAACACTGCCTGGTGCTAACATTTAAATGGTTATAACTTTTAAAATGTTCACATTCTACTTTGAAGAGCAAATACACTTAAAAGTAAGCCATCATTGCTTAATATAGTAATATCTCATGAACTTGCATGATTTTTAAATGTTTTGCACATTGATAGAATTTATCACATGTCAAACTAGTACTACTGGAAAAAATTCTGTTAAGACATGATTTTAAATATTGACATTTGGGAGGGGAGTAGAATCATTGCTCATAAAATAAAAAGACTTTAGGACAGTCTTAAACTTCTTCAGCTAGTAAAGCCTTTCCTTCAGGCTATAATGTAAATTTTAAAGGGTACAATATTTTCATGGAATTCACTAACTTTTACAAACGAAATATTCAAGAACACACTGAGTTTTGTTCTGTTTTGTTTTTAAAGCTAAACAGTATAACTTCCATGTGTGGTCCTCCTCTCAAACATAACATTTTATGGGGCTTCCCTGGTGGCGCAGTGGTTGAGAGTCCGCCTGCCGATGCAGGGGACGCGGGTTCGTGCCCCGGGTCCGGGAAGATCCCACGTGCCGCAGAGCGGCTGGGCCCGTGAGCCATGGCCGCCGAGCCTGCGCGTCCGGAGCTTGTGCTCCGCAACGGGAGAGACCACAACAGTGAGAGGCCCGCATACCGCAAAAAAAAAAAAAAAAAAAAAAGAAAAGAAAATTTAATGGTGTGATCTGTGTTGGCTTATCAGATGGACCAGCAACACCATAACCTGCAAAGGTGTCAGCTGGGTCGAGACACTGCTGATCGTACTGAGAGGGGTTCTAAAGTGTAGTGCAGTAAATCTGCTAGGGTCAGACAGGAGCCTTATATCACTCCATGTGGCCTCCCTTACTGTGAGACAAAGGGGTCAGGGCTTTCCAGAAATCATGAGTCTGGCATGGAGCAGGATCTCTGCATCAGGAACAGTCTGTGATGGAGGATTTGTTGCTATGCTCAGGCAGAAATGGTCGTTCTTTGTGTGTGATGCAGGCTCAGACAGCAACTTAATTTCAGTTGGTCTCATCAGAAAAAGGGCACTTAACTTGGGCATTTGCATGAAGAATCCAGATGGTTTGATCAGTAGCTGTGATTAGTTTCTGCAGTTCATGGCCCCAAAGAGGAGAGTATTATCTGCCAGTCTGTAGTTTTCCAAGTAGCAGATGAAACATGACGTCATTGGCAATTACCCAGGCTTCAGTGAAATTGTAACACATTGTACCAAGGTGAGCGTTGGCCAGATCTATAAAAATGGCCATGAGTTCTGTCCACTGAGAAGAGTGATCACATCATTTTCTATTCTTCACTGTGAGCATTGAGGTTGAACGGATGCAGAGAAGCCCAGTGGATGCCATCAGTTTTCAGCTCGGCCAAACCATCAGTGAACTAAGCCCAGACATTTAGGGGGAAACTGTGAATCAGTGGACCCAACAGCTTTCCCATAAGGCATTGCCCTGGGGAATGAAATTGCTCTCAACGTTGCTTCCACTTTTCAAGTAAAGTAGAGAGATGGGGACTAAGGCCAGGCCAGCTGCCTTGTTGAATGTAACATTTCCAATTATCAAGTGAAGCTTATTGGGTCCTTCACACCTTGTTAGTTGTTTAGTCCAAGTTAACCCACACCAAAGTCAGGCATTCAGCTTTAACGAGAACCCGGTGGAAAGCTAATAACCACTTTTCAAAAGGAGTAATCCTGGCAATCGATTCTTGGATGCAGTGAGGCCAAAATCCAGGGGTTGCCTCTGCATTGAGGCTGCATCCTTTTGACAGAGGTTCAGGTGGCAGTCATCAATCATAGAGACTCATAGCTCAAAGAGGCCATTAGTGTTGTGGAGGCACAAAGACAGAGACTGTGCCATAGTTTCCTGGATCACTTCTGACGCAGACTGTTGGTTTGGGTCCACACAAAGGATGCTGACTTATCCACTGTTCAATATGAAAGACCAAGGAGAATGTCAGTGCTAAGAGACATACTGTCTCTAGTACTGAGACTCTAAGAGGACGCTGGGCTGCCCACGTGGTGGTAGGGGGCTGATGAGACAGCAGTTTGTCCTAAAGGGATTCAGTGTTTTTAATTCATTCACGTAGTCCCAAGACATTTAAGTTGTCAGGCAGGTACCTGCAATATGTCAGGGTTTATTAGCTGCTCTTGCAGGTGGTAGTGTGATAACACAGTCAAGGCTTTTGAGACCAAATGCTGACCTGCCAATCAACAAGATATCATGTACATGGTGAAAGCTTTGAACATCAAGGGAAAAGGCCCTCATGGTAAATCCTTAACAACTGCTGGTTGCAAATGAAAGGGAGCTTTAGGGAAGTGATTTTCATGTTGCATTTTTCCTATACTTTTCCTAATCTGGAGAATCTCCTGTCATTTATGTGCTGGGGAAGTACACACATATAACATTCATTCCTACTCTACTTTTAGATGAGAAACAACAACCCACCACAACCCACCGTGAGGTCATGTTAGCTCTTCTTCACCACTGTGCTCAAATCCTATTAGTTGAGTGTGGATGCCTTTTCCATCTGTGGTCTGGACAACACTGTGGTTTGAGCACACATATCCATCAAAGCCTTAACACTTTGATCCTCTCTCCTCCCCTAAATCCCCTAGCATACTTAGAAGGGTGCATATGGTCTTTGATCTCTCTCTAGGGGTAATGGAGATACCAGCCTCTCCTCTAGTCACCTTTATTCTTAGAACAGCTGAGGTCAGGATAGAGGACATGGGAGGGATTGGTGACACATAGAAAGAAAGTGTTACCATGCCCAAGGACTTGCATTTACTCTTTGTTTTGAGCAGCATGCTGGCAGCTCACGACTCAGCCAGACTTCTAGTATTTGAGCCTGCTCCGTGCTCTGCATTGTAGAGTAAGATCTTCCTGGCTGACACCATCTAGTTCAGCCTTGAAAGCCCTTGGCTCAACATTTCGCATCCACTTTCTGTTTTTGGTTGAGGTTATGGAGTTTCTGGCTGACAGGCTTGGTTCACACGAGGTGACTTGCTTTGAGGAGTTCACCTACATCTAAAGCATCTCCTGCCCCTTTGTGAAGGTGACATTGTTTGAGTTCTGTCCCCAGGCTAGAGATGTTTTACAGATGCTGAGGTTGACTTCAAGAGTTTTTCTAGATTTATTTGGGTCAGTTTCTCATTCTATAGAGGCCACCTTCATCAGTATTGAAAACTCAGGCAGTAAGGGCCCCTGAATATTAGTGAGCACCTCATCTGTGGTTTCCTGCAGGAGTGGGTCTGTCTCGTGGAAATCCCCCAAATAGGAGCAAAGCTCCCTTACAGCAAGACCTATTGCAGAAAATTCTGAGACTTCTTACTGTCTTCTCTGAATGGATCTAAGATTGCCATAGTAGACATGATGGATACAAGAGCTGTAGGACAACCCAGCTGTTTCCGGTCTTCTTTCACAGTATTATGTGCCCTGCCTCCTCATCTCATCAGTGACCGAGATAAAACTCGGACGTTTCACTGGGTTTCTATTCATAGTTGTTCCGTATTTCCCTGATTTTATGTTCAGCGTGGAAGCACTTTTTTGTAACTATTGTCCAAAAGCAAGAAGGGACCTGCTGTGCATCTAGGACAAATTTTAGGACTAATTGTTGCAACTGATGATAAGAAGGCAGTTATTCCTCAACTGCCAGAGGGATTAAGGACTTTGCATCCACTCCTGAAATCTCAGGAAATTTAAATTGGGTAGCAGGTCCCTGAATTTTGTCTGGGTTCATTAGCTAACAGGACACATTGACGAAGAAGTCCTCTACCCAAAGGACTGTTGGCCATCACTGGGGCACAGTTTGGGCAGCTCTCTGGTACTCTGCCTGTAACCACCTCCCCAACTCCCCCTTTCTTTAACTGGCAATAAGGTAGAGAACCATTCACTTCCCACTGGACTACACAATATTGTCCAAAGGTTTGCTGCTGGTTCCCAAGGACTTCCCTTAAATCTCATTAATTGGTCCACAAGGTCCTAATACTTGCTTTTTCAAAAAGTCATGTCACTCTCATAATTCCATCTTCATCATTAAATCTATCAAGAAAATGGAAAGGTTTGTGATTTTATTCTACTTTCAAGCACACAGTTTGTATACTCTACTTTCGTTGATGACAATAGAAGACACAAACCCCAGGTCAGGGAAGAAAGATGGGTTATTACTCACAGCCATAATAATAGCAAGAGTATCAGCCTGTTTGTACCAATTCCCCAGCCTCAGTTCCTTCAGGGTATTAAGTTAAGGACCAGAGGATGCCTGTACTAAACTGCATTACAGGAGAGGAACCCTGAGGTTTGGGATTTCAAATCTTCTCTAAATAGCATAAGCATGACTTTCCTTTGCTGGAGGAAGAGATTATCTCTATTATACTAGAGAGTAAGAATATGTACCCTTTGTCACAAAAGGGTGTGCTATCTCTGTTTCCTAAGGCTGTTGCTATACCAGCAACCTTGTAAAGATAGTCTGGAACAAAGAACAGTCAGTGCTTGACTTGTAAGACTTGCAGAATGTGAGAGACCCATGGAGAATTGCCTTCCATCACTGAATAATTCAATTAAAAATTAACTCAAGATGAAATAATGCTTCTGGTAGAGGTAAGAGTAATCAGCAAGTTTTAAGTTCTCATTTTAACAAAATATATTAGTTTGATTGCCTTACATTGTCTCCTTCCAGCTTCTAGGCTTCGGTAGTAGCTCAAAACCTATTGGTTTCACAGATGCATTTTGTCTCAGGTTAACTGGCCTTCACCTGGGGTCCTCAAGCTCTCCGAGAAGGGCGTTTTGGGAGCCTGGTGTTTTCATAATTTGAGTTCAGATGGCGCCAATATTAGGGGAACTTTTTAAAAGTAAAATGCCAATTTTAGAGATTTACATAGCAAGGACATATTAATAACAACACAAAAGTCAAGGAAATGGAATATTGGTTCATATGCAAACAGTACTAAAAGAAGGAACATTTTTTTAAAAACTCAGTCTGGCCCATATTGTGGCATATACATAAAGAAACTCTATTCTTACAGGCTAATCAGATTGTATTTTCTGTGAAAATCTCTTCCACAAAAATGATGATATATGATAGGAAATGTCTCTTTAAAATGCTTATGCTTAACATGACTCAAACCTTAAATCCTCAATTTGGAAGATAACAGTATATAGTTGGGCCTCATGCCCCATTTCCTCCTTCATTAATTTTTGCTAACGGGGGTTTCTGACATGAAGGAGAGAAGTCCTAGGGCTGTGCACAATGCTTTGCGCATATTTTAATACAAAGCTGCCAGATGCTTCCCCTCCAAAGTAGGGATGAAGGTCAATGGGTAAGTGTGCTTGTTGTGAAGCATTTTTACTGACTGCATTATACCTGCCGTGTCAGCAGTACCCAGACTCACCTCTGAGGTTCAGCAGAGGGAGGATAAAGGAAAGGTGAATTTCAGGTGGTAATTTAGTGCAAAAGAATAGCACTCAGGGAATAAAGGTGGTGCTGAGAACTCTTTATGCCCTTATAAAGAGGTCATTGCATAAGGGGTATCTGTCTCTCTCTCTCTCTTTTTTGATATCCCTCCAAAAGGAACAAAAGGTGTGTTTTAGATACAAGATACATTTTTCTCCTAGTTATTATTCTCTTTGACACCTCTGAATATCCAGTTTTCCCTCCAGCTAATCCAGTAAACTTGTTTCCTTGATGTTAAAGAAATACTGTATAAAACGATCGTATCTATGTGTGCTTGTCTGTGTGTATGCACGTGTGCTTGTGTGGATGTATTTGTGTGTGCAGTTGTGATCAGGAAGCTTGGAAGCACTTAGGGAGTTTGATTTCTTTTTTGTTGTTGTTGTTGTTGCTGTTTGTTTACAGTGATTGGAATTCTGATAATTGTCTTATATTCCTTCTTTTGTCTCTTGGGCTCTGGAATCTTCTCTCATCTTCACTGCCCTGCTCTCTGTGGTTTATGGCCTGGATTTAGCTGAGATCAAGAGACTGGATGGTAATTACGAAGCAGAGGATGTGCTGGGAGCTAGAGAACCAATTAAAGTGAGTTTAGTAAGATTAAATAACGTTCAAGGTAGAAGAACATTTATTTAATGTAAATGCAGATACTTTGGTAATCGACTAAGTTCTTTCAAATCTGTCTTTCTGCATATCAGTGTGAGTGCAAATGGCATAATGAGACTATAATTTTCATTAGTATAAATGCTCACTGCCATTTCATGTGCATGACATAACTGTCAAATTATAGTAGGCCACTGGGCGAGGCACACAACGGGGGTCTCAGCCAGGATTGATCCCAGGAAGTGAGCCAAGGGATTAAAGAGAAAAGGGTGAAGCAAAATCCTGAGATGGAAGTTAGGCAAGAGAAGCTTTGAAAATGAAGATGGGACTGCCAAACTAGAAAATGGGGTCTGAGCATTGGCATTGGGAAGGGTTCAAGCTTGAGCTTTTCAAAAAAACAAAGCAAAGAACAATACAGCGTTTATTTGTTTTGTTTTGTTATAGTTAATGCCTAAATTTATTTACTTGCCTGAGTAGGGAACTCATGCCAATGAAGGAATTCTCTGAGTAGAACTCAAAAGAAAAAAGAAAAAATCAGGGTTTTCAAACTGTTACAAACAAGCTATGCCAGTGTTTAAGCCATTTAAGTTTTGAAAACTAGAACTTTTAATAAAGCAGAATTCACAGCTGGTTAAATTTTTTTATTATTATTTATGGGTAAAGAACATATTTTCAGTTAAGGTCTGGCATACCAAGGTTACCCAGTGTTCTTGTTGGTTTATGATTTTCTACTGTTGGAACCAATTATGAAAAAACACAACACTTAGTTTTATTCATCACTCATTCAGCTATAAATGAAAAATTTTAAAGAATCACAAGAAAAATGGAATGAATCAGGAGGAGCATTTAGGTCACGTTGTAGGTTGGGTTTTCTAGAAGCAGATGCTGAAATGGGGGTTGGAATGCTTATGAGGGATCAGTTCCTTTGAAAAGGAAGAAAGGAAAAGAGGATATGCAAAGGACAAGTCAAATTGCAATAGAGATCTCGCCAAACTTCAGCTAACCTGGGTAGGTTCTCAGATGTATATTGCCATTGAAGTGTTCCACATCAGACTACACCCTTTACCCTTGCCTTGTTCAGTCATTACATCATGGAATTCTACAGGAATGGGGTGGCCTCCAGCCATTCGGCTCTCTGAAACTAAGGCAAACCCTAAAGTCACTGGTATTTGGACTCTGTCTGCTGACCAGATAACCCATAGCTGGGTAGCAAGTCCTAACCTACTAAATGTAAGATACAACCCAATAAAAAACATGTGAAAAGATACTTTACAAATGAACATATGGAATGTCCCAAAATGATAAGCATACATCATTATGAGGGAGTATATTTGCGTATGTCATAATTAATTGGGAAATGTAAACCACACACACAAAAATCAAATCACTACACAGCTACCTAGATGACTCCTATTACAAATCAGCTTCCAAGAGTTGGAGAAGGTGTGGATCAAAGAAATACTGGTAAATGGCTGATGAGATTTGTAATGGTACAACTAGTACTGGAAAATAGTTTGACAGTTTCATCAGAAGCTAAAAAACAAAAGCAAACTACCACGTGTACACCAGTTTCACTTTTTGTATTTACCCAAGAGTAATAAAAGTAGCCACACATATGTGTGTACGAATGCTTGTAGTAGCTTTGTTCACAGTAGCCAAATGTTAGAAATCTGCAAACATCCACAAAATTCATCAAGAGATGAATGGGATATGAATCATCAATGCAAGAAGGAAAAACCTGATAAGTGCAATCTTAAAAATATGATATGCTGAGCCATAAAAAAGAGTATTGTATGGTTCTATTTATATGAAACTCTAGAAAATGATCTAATCTGTGGTGACAAATCTGGTCAATATTTTCCTGAAGCTGAGGGTTAAGAAGGGATTAACTAGAAAAAAAGGAGTACAAAACAATAATTTGAGCTAAGGGAAATCTATACCCTGATTTTGGTAATATAAACATTTGTTACAATTTATCAAACTGTGTACCTAAAATAGGTATTTTATGTAAATTATACTTTAATAAAATTATTTAAAATAATAATCTTATCTGACATTTTAAACATTTATTGTGATACAATTTACATGCTATAATATCCGTATATTTAAAGCATACAATTCAATGTTTTTTAAGTATATTACAGAGTTGCACAACCATAGTCACAATCTAAGTATAGAATATTTTCATCACCCTAAACGAAACCTCGTACCCATCAGTAGTCTTTTCTCTCTTACCTCTTTTTCATTTTCTCTTTTTCTCCGTATGTAGAATAAAAGTATGCATTAGTACAATGTAGTTCATATTTATAGTATTTTGTAAGAATTTACGTATGCCATTAAAATTACTGGTAAATCTAAAGGCTGTGTAATATTGAACTTTTTGAATGTATCATAATTTATTTAAACATTTCTCCATTATGGGATATGTAGATTATTTTATTGAAGGCTTTTGAGAAAAGCATACAATGAGATATAGAACGTATTAATATAATAGCTTTTGTTTAAGTGAAGATAGTATTTTTTGCTCTCTTATTAATCTAGAAAAATGATCCCAAAGAATGATAATAAATAATAAAGAAGAGTGGATATGAGTACAGACTGTTGAGAACTAGTCACCTTTTAAATCAATACGTCTTTTAGTACTAAATTTGTGATTAGTGAGGTTTGCATGGACTAGGTCTTAGGGAGAGCTTCTTAAATTAAGGAGCCAGAGAAAACTATGAATTTTTGGAATCATTTGCTCATAGATAAATTTTGAAGTAGAAAAATACAGCAAAACGGTCAGTAGAAAGTTATCTATTTGCCTTCTATGGAATCATTGCATTCCGTCAGCATATTTCATGATTTGAAGATGTGAGAGTCATAAAGGACCAAAACACAAAACAAGATTTCTTCTTTTCTTTACTTGTGTGGTTCACAGTGTTTCAAGAGTAATCGTGAATGAACTTAGGGGAGGTATGTCATCCACAGGACCTCATCCTAATCACGAAGAAGGGAAGTTCTAAGATGCTGGCCTTTTGTCTCTACATGCTATTGAACTTGTCTTCAATAGCATGGAGGTTTTCTGCTTGAATGATCTCAGTTTACTAGATTTTTTCACATGAAACTTTTTTGAATTGTCAAGGAACTCTATGCCTGCTGCTACTGGCACAATACTGTTTTGACAGTATGAACGGTAATGAGCAATTGGTATTCTCCCAGGATATGTGGATAAAAATGACTTCTGTAATCAAAAGTTTGAAGGCCTGGGAAAATCTTTTTACTTAGAGGGGTAGAGAGCCACTCTTTAAGAAAACAAATCAATTATTTTCAAATAAATGGGAGATAAACTTGACATTGCTATCTTATTTGCAGAGACAGGTAGGATTTGTCTGTTAATGTATACAGGTCAGCCATCTCTTTTAGAATTGTCCCACTGAAGGGATAAACATCCTTCAATTTATAATATTATTTTAAATGTCAATTGGATCAACCTTTAACTGCCATCTTTTGAAAGAGTCACTGACTCAGAGTAAGGGAAGAGTTCGTATGGTGGGTATATTTAAGTAAGAGGAAGAAAAACTAACTTCTCAAATCATTTCTCTTCAATAGCAGGGATGCAATAGATTTTTATGTAATCAGGGACTGTTTTCAAGTGCATTTACTTGCTTTTCTTTGTTCTCTAATTTGTTTTGGAGGTACAAATGATTAGAACAGAATTCACATTAATTGAACAATTGAATGGGGCTGCTGAGGTTGGTTGGAAATAGGAAACATTACATATTGCTCTTCTACAGATCCAGACACGATGTGATGGAAACACGTTTCTCATTATTTACCTTGGTAACTAAATGTATATTAAATACTTGACTTGTATTTAGTAAAGGTAGTTTTATTTTAATGGAAATATTTAATATAGTTTATTAAAAATTTTTTTGGAGTATAGTTGATTTACAATGTTGTGTTAATCTCAGGTGTATAGCACAGTGAATCAGTTATTCATATAATCATATCCACTCTTTTTTAGTTTCTTTCCCCATATAGACCATTAGAGAGAGTACTGAGTAGAGTTCCCTGTGCTATATAGTAGGTTCTTATTAGTTATCTATTTTAATTTTTTTTTTTTTTGGCCACACTGCACAGCATGTGGGATCTTAGTTCTCTGTCCAGGGATCCAAGCTGTGCCCCCTGCAGTGGAAGCGTGGAGTCTTAACCACTGGACAACCAGGGAAGTCCCCTATCTATTTTATATATAGTATGTATATGTCCCAATTTCCCAGTTTATCCCTTGCCCCCCTCCCTTCTGGTAACCATAAATTTGTTTTCTACATCTGTGACTCTATTTCTGTTTTGTAAATAAGTTCATTTGTACCATTTTTTTAGATTCCATATATGGAAATATTTAATATACTTTAATTATATTTTAAAATCATGATGTTCAGCCAGATTAAGAGTCTTGATTTGATTTTGATACAGATTAATATAACTTATATTATACTATTTAATTTTAATAGATAATTTAAGGAAATATTTTGAAGATATAAAATAAATATTCAATTTTTTATAGTTTTGCTCATTTATAGTTTTCCAAAAATTAAATAAACATTTTTTTATATTTGCATATGGTTACTTTTTTTTGGTCCTTTGGATCAGGGGTTAGCAAGCTTTACTGTAAAATTTCAGATAGTAAGTTGTTTAGAGTTGTGGGCTATACTGTTTTCAGTCGCAACTAGTCAACTCTATTGTTTTAGTAGGAAAACAGCCATAGACAATACATAAATGAGTGAGCTTGGCTGGTTCCAATAAAACGTAACTATAGCCACTGAAATTTGAATATCGTACAATTTTCATGTATCATGAAATATAATTCTTTTAATTATTTTCAACCATTTAAAATATTTTTTAAAATTCTTAGCTTGAAGGCTTTGCTAAAACAAGTGTCACTGATAAGAGCTGATCGAACCCTTTCCTAGATCATTATTCTCAGTATAACAAAAATTATGTGGAAACTTTGATTATAACAACAAAATGAGTAATTTTGCAGAATTGAATCAATAAAAATAAATTTTATAGAATAAATATATAATTAGTTATGAATTTTCTTTACCTTTCTTTTCATCCAAACATAGCCAGCCCATCAACAAAACCAAGAAAGATGCAAAATAGATGTACTCCACTTTGATATTTTTCCAAATGTTAGTCAAATAGAAAACATTGCTTTATACATTTTGTCCGAATGAATGCGTATTTGACAAGGTTGGAAGACGTAACACATTTTATTCAACAACTCGTCTCTTGTTTTATAATTTTTAAAGCTAACATACTGTTGAATAAAATATGTTTTATATGGATATTTTCTCTCCTTAAGTGCTGTTTTAGCATGTTCCCTGTTTTCCTGTTTAACCTGACCTAGTGATTCTCTTTCTGGAATTTCCTTCTTGGTTAACCCTGGCTTTTGTATCAGCCCATATAATTCTTTGTACCTCTTAGCTTCTCTGACAGATTTCTCAGGAATGTGTTCCAGAGCCAGACCTCTTTATTTCCTTGGTAACAGTCTGTTGTGAAGGGTGGAGAATGAGTGACGGGAAGAGGCAAGGATTGTCCTCCAAAATTCCCAGTTAATGAAATGAGCATACGTGTCCACCTCCAGATAGATATATATATAATCAGTGCTTTAAACAATAAAAGCTTTTCTTTCGCTCACACACAGGCCCACTGCTGGTCAGGAAGGGTGGATCTGCTCCACGCAGACCCTCGTGGATCCAGGATCAAAGAGCGGTGATCGTGACGGTCACAGTTCCAAAGGGAGATATCTACGGGTTCTTGCGTTCTTGCATAGGCAGTTAAGTGTGTTGTCCTTAAAAGGCACTTTCGCATGGCTAACACCCATTGGACAGAAGGAGCCACATGGCTCACGTATCTCCAAGGGGACCAGGAAGATGGAGAGACAGGAATATTTGGAAAACAGCAGTCATAAATACGACAGATATAAATAAACCTTTAAATGCCTTAACAATTGCTCTTTTTAGGATGCCTTAGTCGCTGGGGAAGCTCGTTGCTTGACTAGGTACAAGCATAGCATGTCTTTACTATTTTTTGTTCCCCAAAGCCCTAGGTTGTCCCCAAAGTCAGGGTACCTCAGGTGAATTAACCTGGACTGTGACATTTTAAAAGTGTTAAGGTATTTATTTGAGGCATGTTGTTTTGTTCATTTTATCTCCTTTTTGGGGAGGAGGAGATGACAGGCATCACCCATGAACATGGTTTTTAAAATTATGCTTGTTCTTTTTTTTTTTTTTTATGCTTGTTTTTTAGTTTGATTATTTCTTATATATATTTCAATTTTTATGTTACATAATTGAAAATTGCAGCAAAATGTGTTTCTGGCTCTACTGAGGGCAGTGAAATTCCATCTGAGTATTTGCAGTATATCTTCTGATGTCAAAACATTTGTAGTTTCCATCTCACTCCAGCTAATGCAGTTTTAAAGGATGCAATTTGGGACTGATAATGCTTAACATAATTCATTTTCTATTTATTTACATTTAAGTATTAATTTATTTCTGCTAGTGAGACCTAGATAGGAACAAAATAGAGCTAATTTTCTTTAAATGAGCATTGAGTTCTTTGGCAGCATTTGATAGCATTGCCATATAGCTAAGCATAGTAAGTCAGAAAGTGTTTTTGATAAAATAAAAAGTAGACGAACAAAAAATGCTCATCACTTTAATTTTTTTGTAGGAAGGTGAGGAATATAAAGGTCATAGTAAAGCAGTATGGAGTGTGGATAAAAGATGCTAACATCTCTTACCAACATTAATCAACATCCATTATAGGCTTAGGCACTAATTAGGCACCCTATGTTTGTTCCTTACCTCATTTAACCTTCACAGCTGCTCAGTGAAGTAGGCATCTGTTATCTCCGCTTCACAATGAAGGATGTAGTCACCTGCACTAGCAGATTACAAGAGTAGACTCAAACCAAGATGGACTGGACCCTGGAGCTTTTTTTTTTTTTTTTTTTGTCAGATTATTCCCAATTTCAGTATTCCCAGTGACATTTAACTGGGAAATCTATTCCCTCCTTGCCTGAACCACAGAGGGAAATAACAAGCTCTAGACCGTCCCACACTGTGTGGGTATCTCAGAGGGTCTGCTCACACACTAGTGATGATGGGGGTTCCCCTCTTAGCAAATACAGCAAATCTGCAGACCCTAAAAAGAGAATTCTCTTGAGATATTTGGTCGAAACAGTGATTGGAGAAAATAAAACCTCTCCTTAGTTCCCGAGGAGAGTCTGTTTCTTCTGAAAATTGAAGTGGCTGGGTAGGGGTATAGATAAGAAGTGAAGGATAGATATGGATTTGCTACAAAGTGGCACTTATTTTTACTGAGGAGAACATTTCTTTCTCTTTTCACAAAATATGATGTGATAAGAATTTTAGCTCTCCCTAGAGATCATCTGATACAGTGCCTAAGCCACATTTTTCTTACTCTATGCTTATTTGCTTTCTGTGCAGAAATAGCCATGGAGAATTTCTGTCACAGAATATCTAATTTCTGAGGTGCTCTAATGGGGAAGATCGAGGAGACCAATTTGGATTACTTAGGGATGAAGATTCAATCTTTCCCCTTTTCTTAAACCTTTTCTTGCCTTTTGTCCATTTCAATATTCATTAACACCTACATTAAAGGAGAAGGAGGCAAAAGGAGATAAAAGGAAATTCTTTGCTTTCAGACGTTATTAATCTTTCACGTTATTAATCTTTCATTAATGATCCCTCTGATCAAAAGGTGGGAAGCTGATGGTTTTTCTCAGTTTGTCAGGTATATTTCTATTCTACAACAAGTGGCAGTTGGTTACTGTACTGCAAAATTAAAGTCATTTTACAGCTTCCTATATCTAATGTTGTTTATTTCTTAACATGCTGCAGGCCACACTGATTATTTGTGATCTGCTATTATTTATGCTAATGACTTGTTGTCATCACATTGTTTCTATGTAGGTTTCAGTTGGTGACTGTATGAGATGTCTCTATTTTTAAAAAAGTGTTCTTTGGATTACATACATTGAATTCCTTTTAATAGTTGCTAGAAATATAACACTGTCAGTTATTTGGAACTGAAACAAAAGAAAGGCCATAACATTTAATAAAAAGATATAGTGAGCCACCAACAGGTATGTTTAATCTTATTCAGAAGTTTCTGGACTTGTAAGGAAGAAGTTCTTTTGGCTGAGTTTTATGTTTCTATGGATTAAGGGCTGACTTTCACAGACACTTGTGCCTTTCACCCATTGTCCTTTCTGCAAGGTACTATTCTCACTCTTATAATTAAGTAACACGTGGTAGGAGCGGAATATGTTGCTGATGATGATTTGGCAAAATAATTAATAATCATAGTGAGTATTTTACTGCAGTGCCAAACACTGTGTTATTTGCAGTGAATGCATTATTTAGTCTTCACAAGTGATGTATGAGATTCGTATCATTATTGTTTGCATTTTATAGATGAGACAACTGAAGGTTAAGAGAATTTAATTAATCAGGCTGTTGAGTGGTGGGATCGGAATTTAAACCTAGGCAGTCAGATTTCTGAGCACATGCTGTTAGCCACTTGGGCCAGAGAGCCTGAAACGTATGCTAAAGATCGCCAAGGCATCCTGTGTGGCAGTGATGACCACATGGAGGAGAGTGAGGTTAAGGTACCTATAACTTTAGTAAGATTTTTCTGACCACTTTTGGTATAATCACTGCAGCAGTCAGCACAGAATCTAGAAAGAGGGAAGAACAGAGCAAGGATTTATCAGTATTTAAGCAACACTTTCAAGAGATGATTGTCTGATTCTACATGACTGGAGGATACTCATGGCCCTTCTACAGGGAACATCTTCCCAATTGCCTTCTTGTGAAGCCACCTTTCATATGTAAGTTGGTCTCCAGATTGGCTATGCCTTAAAATAGAGTAACCTATGCAGATAAGTACTTTTGGATGAAAATAAGTTGACGTGCTGGCTTATGGATGACTCCATTGTATTTTTGATCATGCTGTTCACCCCACTGGAAAGCGTGAACTCAAGTTTCTGGATCTTAGCAGAGGACTTTGGGTTCTGATGCCTGGTAACTCAGTTACAGTCCTTCCCAATTCTGAAATCTTTAACACTTGGAGGGCCACATCTCCTGGTTTTTGATGTTTCTGCAGGCTGCAGGTACAATCAGCTGTGTTTCTAATCTTGCAAAAACAAACAAACAAAACCAGCACTGGGAAAATACAGTTTTGGTTTAGGTACTTGTTCCACTCTTGAGTGGGGCTCCAAGGATCATCCAGTGTATCCCCAAGTCTGCTTTTCTACCCACACATTTCAGTTTAAACCTCTTATCGAAATGCCCTTTGCCAGCTCTTTTGAACAAGCTTAATAATTTTCGTAAAAGAAGCTGGCTACCAGATGATATTTTGGCCTGGAACATTGGTTCTTAAACTTGACTGCAAATTAAAGTAACTCCAAGGAGTTTTTAACAATACTGATGCCAGGCCACATCTCATAGCAATTCGGTCAGTATCCCTGGGATAGAACCCAGGATTTCTAAAACTCCCAGGTAATCCCAATAAACAGCCAAGTGTGAGAAATACAGATCAGATTGAACAGATAGGAATATATCTTAAGTTAAATATTTATTAGTAACAGCTTTCCCCTCTTATATAGTAAAAAACTGAAACCAACTAATCTTCATTATTTTTTATTTACTCTTTTAAGGAAGTTAAAATGTGAAATAAACGTAATCAAAATAGAGCTTTGGTTAGAATTTTCCAATTCTAATATTTGTGTTTGTTTGTTTAGCTCTTTATTCATTATATTCATTTGCAAATTTGGTTTTGGGAAACAAATCTGAATGGATTTATAGTAAACTAAGGGATGTATATTCCTGTTGTAGCTCTGGCATAGCCTTTCTTTATAATTTGGAAAAAGCCATAATAGTAACACTCAAATCCCTAATACTAGTTTGTGACTACATTTTAATAACAATTTAGTGAAATTATAAAAGTGTTCATACATGCATGTTTATATACACGCATTGCTGTTTTTTATTAATTATTCTGATACATTTTCTATATTTTTAATATTAATTTTATGGAAATGAAAATAAAGGGCAGCCACTTTGCAGAATTCCAGGTAACATTGTTTACATCATTTCCTATGCAAATGGTGCCTTTTCGAATTATGCAAAGGAGAGTGAGGATAAGTAATTACTTTGGTTTTGTTTGTGTTTTGTTAGTGTTCAAGATCTTTCTTGAAAAAAAATTTCCATGTGCCCTTTTGTAGATTTCCTTCTTCCTCTCTATTTAAAATCACACACACATACACACGCACACCCCTCCAGGACTCAGTTACGAAGTCGAAGTCTACGAATAATTGATAGTCAGTGACTGCTCCCAGTTCACCCGCAAGGTTTCTCACCTTGGCTTCTGAGACCTCAGCTTTATGGAATACCTCCGCTCGAGGTCCACATGAGCTCTTCATCAGCTGAGATACTGACTTTTACATTCTCATATTTCGTAACTTCTTTGAAAGACTCGCCAGTGTCGGCCATCTCTTTCCTCAATATCCACAGCACTGTCCTTTTCTCATTCTCCTCTGAAAATACTGTCTTCTTAACTCACTCCTCTTTCTCCTTCTTTTCTTGTTCTACACATATAATGATCCCTAGTTTACCCTTCTTTCATGAAGGTTTTATTCATCTGATTGGATGCAGAAAATTGCCATGTAGAAGACCTAAAATCTCCTTTTCTAACTCCAGTATTCCTCTAAAAATTCATACCTACGTTTACAACTTCTTTCTGAAAGCCAACATCTCCAAAGCTCTTCTGTTCTCTCTGCACCTAAACGTATTTGAGAATCATTTATTAAGTTGAGCATAAAGTACATCATATGCATTGACTAATTCTGTCTGTTCTGATGCACGGATGTTACATTTACCAGCGTATGGCTGTATTAAGATCCAGTGGAAAGAAGAGTAAACCAAGAATTGAAGAGCCTAGCCCTCTCTCAGTCTCCTGTATTGTATAACTTTACACATATCTAACTTCTCCAAGTTTTATTTTTCTGATACGAAAACGGTGGTTGATTGGCAAAAGGAACTCTGAATGGGTAACTCTCATCTTGAACCTACTAGTATTATCCTAGAGAATTAATACTTATTTCCCCCCTTTGAATTTATCTTGTATTATCTTTCCTATCCCATGTAAGCATCTCTCATTTGTTTCAGTCAACTGGTGGGCTCATGAATATCCTCAGGTTACTTTAGCTTCTCCACAAACTTCCTTTCATGGGGGTGGAATTGACTGGACCTTGTGCAGAAAGACATAGACTCCAAAAGTTCTTGAAAGTATTTTTTTCATTTCCTTACTTGAAAAGTACTTACAGAATTGCCTTCTTTACTGGCTTCCCCAGGAAATGCCCCTCATTATGACTAGGCTGAGTTGGACGTGAGGTTTTAGTTAGTGGGCACTTCTGCCAGACGGTCAGCTGCCCTCTCTCGCCTCTTTAATTTGCTAAAGTGTTAGCAATTAGCACTGATTTGCTTAACGAGGCTCGCCAAGCCAGCCACATCAGCTTTTATAAAAAGAGAAGCTCAAACATTGGGAGATCTTTATTTTTCAACATTTTTGCCTTCTTTTGCCAAAATTTGCCACGGGGATTTCTGGCTTGCCTCTTAAATTGCATGTGACATTATGTAAGAAATCAGATAACCAGATAAGAAATGGGAATTGCATGAGCATCTGGAAGAAATAATTAATCTGAAAACTTTAACACTTATACAATATCAGTGTTCCTCAAGTGTTTGAAGGAACAAAAAGGATTTTATTACTCTGAAAGGAATACATTGTAACATGCTTTTTATCCTCAAATAATTAAATGCTCTCTGTTAATCCCCTTAGGCAGGTGGTTACTGACTTCCTAATTGTAAATATATTTCTCCCTGGCCAATAGCCAACCTACCACATGATATTCTCCTTTATTTAATATTTATTTAGTGAGCCGCAGTTATGTGCAAAGCATTATATTTCCAGGAAATTCTCTGGGATTGACCCTTTTCTCAGAGTCCTCTTGCTTCCTTTGTAGATCTGCACAGACACATTGTCTTTAAATTAGCTGACATGGGGCCCTTTGGACTCTCTGTATTGAAGAAAGACTATTTTCTGTTTATTAATTGGTGGTTTGGAGAGGAAGAAGAGGCTACCTTATATCAAGATTGAGGGAGCTCAGCTGGTAAGCAGTCATGCCTCAGGTGTTCACCAGACAGCACTCATGTCCCTGCGGACTATATTATTTTAATGATTTCATAAACAGTGTTAATGAGGAATTACTAAACAAACAAACAAAAAAGAAAAAAGAAATATTCCCCGCCTTTCAGTGGACTGATGCTGTGGTGTTTACAGCAGAGAGGAGGTCATTGAACAATAGGCTCCTTGTTTCCAAACCCAACACCCAGAAATCTCTCTTCTAGTTTATTGTTTGTTTTCCTTATGTAAAAAGATTAGCTCAGGAAGTTTAAGTATTGGAGGAATACGGTAATTAACAATATTATGATTATACTGAGAGAATATTGAAGAGAGATAAGATTAGCAAAATTCATAAAGAGTGTGCAAAAGTAATGTGGGGTTCAAGAAATTTATCAAATAACTTTTCAAGGTACTAGTCTGGATCATTGGATTACACGTTTGTTTCTTTTTTTCTCACCACCTTTTCTACCTACTACATCCTTGACTCCCATTGCTTTGCCCAGGCAGATAGATACCCTGTACCAACTACAAAAGATGGCAGATGCTGGTATACTTGGGTAGGAAAAGGGAGAAAATAATTTTAATTGCCTTGTTATGCAGTTTATCTATATAATAAGCCTTCGTCTACAAATATAATCTCAAAATAATGGACATCAAGTTCTTATAAAAAGCCAGAGTGAAAAAAGTAATACTTATTGAAAATCTTGAAGACTCTACAGCCAAATCACTGAGCTTGATACTTTATTATTTATTTAGTTTTTTGATCTTGATACTTTAAATCATAGCCTTAAATCATGATACTTAAATCAAGCTGGGCTTCAGTACCTGAGTTGATCACAGAGTTGCTTTCACTAGATTATGTTTTAATGTTATCCACCAAGCTTTTATTGAAGAATACTACACCTCAAGAACTGTATCAAAATCAGGAGTATACTTGCCATCAAAGTGTTAAGGGCTCTGTCCTCTGTGTCCTTCCGTATGTTATTTGTAACATCAGGAATGTCTAATAGGAAAGTGCTAAGAGCTCCCATGCTTCCTACAGGAACTGGCTTTCTGTCTCCTGTCTGATTATGCAAGGAATCAAAAGATCAGAGTAAAATTTGAACCTGCAGTATAACAATTAGGTTTGACCTTTTTATCTGCATTTAAAGTCTTCTATTCCCTGGTTATGATTTTTCTTTTTCTACTTTGTCATTATTTTCTTGAAAGCACTTGAATAATCTATGAAGTAGGCAGTGTAGGTATTTCCACTTTCCTGAGGTAAATTTTTGCTATTATGTTGATTCAGTGACTTTTCCAAGATTTCATTGTTAAGCTAAGACTGAAACATAGATATTTGCATACAAAGTCATGTTCTCTTTACATGAAGCCACATGAAGCTGGGGCTTCTCAGTGGGAAGGGATGAGGAGGGTGATGTTGCTCTCCTTGAGACATTCGACATTCAGTTGTCACAAACTTGGGAGGATTGATACTGGCATCTTATGCGTAATTCTACAATGTACAGGTCAGGTCTCCCCTTCCCCTAACTATAAGGAATTATCCAACTCAAAATGTCAGTAGTGCGAAGGTTGAGAGGCCCTGCATTAAAAGAGAAAAACAAATACCGTATACTAACACATATATATTGAATCTAAAGAAAAAAAACTGGTTCTGAAGAATCTAGGGGCAGGTTGGGAATAAAGACGCAGACCTACTAGAGAATGGACTTGAGGATACGGGGAGGGGAAGGGTAAGCTGGGACAAAGTGAGAGAGTGACATGGACATATATACACTACCAAATGTAAAATAGATAGCTAGTGGGAAGCTGCCACATAGCACAGGGAGGTCAGCTAGGTGGTTTGTGACCACCTAGAGGGGTGGGATGGGGAGGGTGGGAAGGAGGGAGATGCAAGAGGGAGGAGATATGGGAACATATGTATATGTATAACTGATTCACTTTGTTATGAAGCAGAAACTAACACACCATTGTAAAGCAGTTATACTCCAATAAAGATGTTTAAAAAAAAAGAAAACCGTAAAAATAAATAAATAAAACCAGTAGAATAATTAAAAAAATAAATAAATAAAAGATTAACTCTCTTCAGTAGTACTTTTAAAACAGTTTTTGTGTAAGTTGTTATGCCTTCTTTCTCTTTTGTTATTTTTACTTTCAACACCTTTGTTGGTTGTCTACATTTTATTAATATTTTACAATGTATTAACTCTTATTACTTAATTTGATAGTGTTTTTCACTTTTCGTTTTATTTGATTCAACTTCATGGTTTATACATTATTTAACAAGAAAATGAATTTATAAAAGAAGAATATAAAGTCTTTTGACTCTTGAAATTGAGAATAATATCTCTGGTGATGGGAAGTGCACAAGGTCCTTCTTGTTCCGTAATTCACTAGACTAGGATAAGATTTCTCCAGCACAACTCCCAACTACTTGACTGTGATCTTCCAATTAAGCTCATCCCCTTCAGTGTTTAATCTCCAAAAGAATTGCTTTCACCTTGTTACCTTATAAAGAACACTGATTATTGAAAATGACTTCCAATCGAATTTTCTTTTTTTCTCACAAGAATTTATCCTCTTGAAAAGACAATATAAATCTTTTGGGAAAAATGCCTTCCTCTCTTTGCTCTACACAGAAGGAGAGAAGGATATTGTGTTGAAACTAAAATAAGCTAAAGCATAGATAGGTTCTAGGCAGAAAGATGAGATAGATAGATAAGAAAAATATATTTTTTAAGATGCTGGTTCAGTGAGAACACAGAATAAGGAGATCCACCCTTGGAATGGTTACCTGGAAAGTTCTCTTTACAAAGTGATTTTTAAGCTGGGAGCTGAGAGTAGAGTAGAAGTTGTAGATCTTCTACTGAAGGATGTTGGGAAATCATTTCAGGCACTTGTGCACGAGAATATGAGAGTGAAGACGTTGAGATGAGAAAGCATTTGGTGAAATTAAGGAATGGAAAGATGGTTATTGTGACTGGAGCTTGGTGAGGATGCAGCAGGATTTGATTTGACAGAACTTGGTAATGGACTATTATGGTGGAAAAGGAAAGAGAGATGTCAGCAGTAACTTCCAATGTCCAAGTGCAGTGACTGGCTGGATAATAGTGCCACTAACTGAGTTGGCAAAGACTAGAGAGAGATTTACCCAAGAAGATGAAGTGGTCAGTTTGGGCTATGTTTTGTTACGTTTGCTTGCCCATTGTTTGGTTGGCTGTTTGCCTATTTTCTTTCTCTTTCTCTTTTCTGTGCTTTTTTTCTTTGTTTTTTCTTCTCCTTTTAGATATCAACATGGATATTTTAAATAGAAAATTAAATATATGAGTCTGAAGTTCTGCAAGGCAGCTAGACTACAGTTTAATTTTGGAGTCCTTGAAATATAGATTCCATTATAGCCATGGGAATGGATAAGATCACCTAGAAAACAGTTTCCAAAAGAATATTGACAGCTCAGAATGGAGCCTTGGGGAATTCTAACATTTAAAGCTCAAATACAGGATGAGAAGGAGAAGGAGAATCAAGAGGATAACCAGAAAAGTGCATTATCTGGTGATCTTGCTACTGAAGCCAATAGAAAGGAGTGAGTGATTAAATGTAATATATTTGAATAACATAGAACTTTATAGTGTAAATCTAGTCCTACAAGTGAAGAATCAAACTCTCTGTCTTGGTTGACAGATTATTTCCAGTTTTTAAAATAATGGTATTTATTCATCTTACTGGTAATAAATTGATAGGAAGTATAAAGATGAAAAGATAAAGCTGGACTGAGAGAAAAAGGGAAAGTAGATTACTGCTTAAATAGTAATCTGATGAAATATTAATGAAAACTTACAAACAGAAAGGATATTATAGAAATATATTAATCATAGGTTATCACACTATTTATTCACATTTCTTGGTGGATGGAAAGGTTATACATTGAAAAATACATATCCATGTTATTTACGTATGTATGCGTTACCTAAAATATCACAGAATTAAACCCACACTTTCTGTTATCTGCAACTTTTAATCCATAATAGCTCTTTGATATCAAACTAGCCATCCCATATCAATCTTGATTGATGCTTTGATGTGTTTTTTTTTTTTTTTTAATATACATGGTTTGACTGGGGGTGTACTTCAAAGAGAAATCAGTCTTTTAATGGAAAAGAGCTTTTTCCTTGTTTAGAGGTAAGTATGTGCAAGTCCTAGACTAGTATAGATTAAAAAATAGTTCTCAAATTGCCAGAAGATCAGACAGAGAGAGGGGCAAACTACATAAAATTCAGAGGTCTAAATCCTAGTCAGCTTCCAAGAGACTGATATTTCTTTGCCCACATCATTTGAAAATTTTGAATCTTGGTTTGAGAAGAAAGTAGTAAGCAGGATTTCCTGAGTTTGCTATTACATCAAGATTTCTGATTATCCTGAAGAGATTTGAGTACAGAAGCTCAAGCATTTGAAAATCCCTTCAGTTTCACACTCAACAAGGTTGATGACCCAGGTGAAATTCCCATTTTCCCAAATTTGTATATTGGTAAGTTCTGAGCTTGGAATGATTTTTTGATTCTTACTTACAAGGATCATTATTTCAGTCCCTCAACAAAAACCAAAAATGCTTTCATATTATTTCCTGAACATCAAAGCAAATCAAAGTGTCTTATTATTTACCAAAGAATACTTAGGCATCATAGAGTGTAAAGTATCAGTTTTGCTTTTGAAGCAAGAACTATAGGTAAAATTTTTTAAACTAACATTTTGGGAGTGAATGAAATAGTGTATTTTTTTTCTGTCAGGCGGGTGGAATGCTTAGATAAATTATTCAGTCATCTTAATATATTCTCTTTATCAATAATTATTTACATTAAAAAAAATTCTTCTTATGTGAATAGTTGAAATAATTTAAAATATGGCCATAAAATTCCCTCAATTAAGTATCATGGAGGTTCAATAAGTATATTCTGACTTTTACTTAACAGCTATATCATCAGAAGACGAGACTCTATAAACTAAAATTGTTCTTAAAGAACATGGGCTGGACACTTGTTTATTATTGCAGGTCTATTACAGCAGCAATATTTGAAATATAAAGTAAAGCTTAGAATAAAACTTCCCATACAGGCTTGAATTGTCCTTGCCCACTTCATTATTTAAGTCCAGAAAACAATTGCAAAAAGGAGATCATAATTATGGTGAAAATTATGTGGAAAACATGGGGATGTATATACAAATATCATTCTAATAGTAAAAAATATGAGTAGTATATGTTGGTTGTCTAATTTGTGTTTCCAGGAGCTGTTTACTGTCTATCAAGGAACCCAAATTAGGACGGCTCTAATGATGAGTGATGTTGAGCATCTTTTCATGTGTTTGTTGGCAATCTGTATGTCTGCTTTGGAGAAATGTCTGTTTAGGTCTTCTGCCCATTTTTGGATTGGGTTGTTTGTTTTTTGGATATTGAGCTGCATGAGCTGCTTGTATATTTTGGAGATTAATCCTTTGTCAGTTGCTTCGTTTGCAAATATTTTCTCCCATTCTGAGGGTTGTCTTTTTGTCAGCCATGAAAAGGAACGAAATTGAGTTATTTGTAATGAGGTGGATGGGCCTAGAGTCTGTCATACAAAGTGAAGTAAGTCAGAACGAGAAAAACAAATACTGTATGCTAATGCACATCTATGGAATCTAAAAAAATGTTACTGAAGAACCTAGTGGCAGGACAGGAATAAAGACGCAGATGTAGAGAATGGACTTGAGGACACGGGAAGGGGGAAGGGTAAGTTGGGACAAAGTGAGAGAGTGGCATGGACACATATATACTACCAAATGTAAACTAGATAGCTAGTGGGAAGCAGCCGCATTGCACGGGGAGATCAGCTCAGTGCTTTGTGACCATCTAGAGGGGTGGAATAGGGAGGGAGGGAGGGAGGCTCAAGAGGGAGGGGATATGGGGATATACGTATGCATATAGCTGATTCACTTTGTTATACAGCAGCAACTAACACAACAATGTAAAGCAATTATACTCCAATAAAGATATATAAAAAAAAAAGAGAGAGAAACAGAAAAAATAAAATAAAGTGTACAAAATGATGATTTGAAAAAAAAAACCCAACAAATTAGGACGGCTATCTTCCTTTCATACTGCTCGCTACAGAAACTAGCAAAATTCACTTTATTGGTTATGCTATTAAGGAGAACAAATCATTGAAACATTGTGGTAATATTAGTTAAGGCTCCAAATTCATTATCTAAATCACACATGCGTCAGATTTTCCTTTTAATGCAAATGTGGACCTTGACTGTGGATCCTTGAGATTATCCTATAGGTCAGGAGCAAAATATATATTCACTTTCAAATGCAGACATCAGAGTAAAGCAGCCACACCCAACATGAACAATATCTTTTCTTTTAGAATAGCCATGGCTCTAAAGAAGTTTAAATAATATTTGAAAAAAAAAGTCTTTGTTCTCAGGATTTCTTAGGTACTTTGGAAAAATCCTCTGAATATTTTGGGAATAAAATAAAATACTTTATTTGGCTATATACAAATTCATTATCATTTTTTTTTCCATTGGAATACCCTGAAGTTCAATACAGAGTTATATTTTAAATCTTAGGCAGAACTAAAACATTGAGAGACAATAAAAAGTTAAGTGGAAATCAACTTCATTCATTCTATGGTCAGAACTTTATTTTCTCCATAAGAGAACAACTAGGAACTGATCAAATGGAAGGAAAAGCATTGAATGCAAGGGCCTAACAGTCCATTGCTTTTGAAGAATAGAGTGAAAATATATTTGGGGCCCTGCCAACCTCCCACTTGAGGATAAAATTAGTTATGCCAAACAAACGTCTAACTTTCTCCTGTATGATTTTCTGTATGGGGAAAGGACCTGACAGCAGGGATGCTTCCAATGGGCTCTCCCACTTGACTGTTTTATTTATGATGCAATAGAGTACACATCTTTAAATTTAATGCTTTCTGAATTGAAACAACAAAGGCAGATCTATAAAAAGAATGTCTGCACAAGCCAAAGACACAGAGTTAATGAGGTATTATTTTACCACTCCTTAAGAAATGTGAACTATATTGACACCATGGAGAAGAGTGAAAAGTAAAAGAACATTGAAATAAAAATGAACTAAACTGAATGTACCTCTTTCCCAGCCTCAGAGATAGCAACTACAAAATCACATTACTCCTTTCAGACATCTGGCCCTGAAATACTTCCTGGGCACCTGGAGTAGTAAAGATCTGGTGTCGGGTTTTTGTCTTCCATCAATTCATTAAGCTGCAAGGGGCCTAGAATATTAGATCACATTAGTCTCATAAAATTGCCACCAGTGTTAAACAATAAGCATGTTTGGAAAGGGAAACACATTTCGTTTTTTCTCCTAGAAAACATTTTCCTTTCAGAGTTAGTCTTTGTTTTTTTTTTTTTTTTTTTTTTTTTTTTTAGCAGAGCCAAGAAATGGGTTCTATTTATCAAGCTATATTTTAAGTAGGATTTAAAAATCTAATAAAATGAAATGTTTTACTTTCTAGTTAATAAATTTGCTTTTGTAAGTTAGAAGTAAATGAAGAGGACTTATATTTAGTCCAGACAGAGATAATACGTTGGTGAGAGTGTAGATTAAGAATTCTGTTTAGGAAAATGAATTAACAACCTATTTCTGGCTACAGAGACAATGCGTCATTATACGTAGAAAGTGTATATAAAAGTAAAAGGGAGGGCCTCCCTGGTGGTGCAGTGGCTGAGAGTCCGCCTGCCGATGCAGGGGACGCGGGTTTGTGCCCCGGTCCGGGAGGATCCCACGTGCCGCGGAGCGGCTGGGCCCGTGAGCCATGGCCGCTGAGCCTGCGTGTCTGGAGCCTGTGCTCCGTGACGGGAGAGGCCACAACAGTGAGAGGCCCGTGAACTGCAAAAAAGGAAAAAAAAAAAAAAAAGTAAAAGGGAGATGCTTTTTCTTCTTTTTTTTCCATTTTGTAGTACCATATCTTGTTTACATGGTCAATACCCTTAGAATCCTTCTGATGTAAATGGAAAGCATGATGTCAATATAATGCTTGGTTTGATGTGGACAATTTGAATATGAGCATGTATTCTCCAACTCTGTGAGTATGAAGATGTAATTTGCCTGTTAGGAAATAAATGACTAGGCAGCAGGCCTGTAATGCATTCTTTCTTATCTGGCCAGTTCTTGAAGCAGATAGTTCCCGGAGGTTAACAGTCTATACTCCAGGATTAAACTAAATGCTTTCACTGATTGCCTTAGCTGTACCTGATAGGACAGAAAGTGCAATAGGCCAGAGAGGTATTTCAGGCTGTTATAGACCTATAAGCAAACTGATTTTCAATCCCAATTTCTAAATTGAACCAGGACAATTTACATTCTCGTGTAATGGGATACAATATACATTTACACATTGTCACAAGGGTATTTTTAATTCACTAGCCTAGTTCCATGATCTAGTGAAATGGGCCTGGAACTTAACAACCATTATGAGGAACTTAGTGAAAAATATGATGAGATCATAAGAATTGACTTCTTAGAGAAAGGAGGGCAAAAGAGTTAAAAACATAGCTGCCTATAAGACAAAGGGGGTCTGACTGATCAATTCATTTAAAATTCAAAGCTAGGACCAGTCTTTGACATGTCTGAGGATGATGTGGGCTGCTGAAGTTGGGAGCATTCCTCAGAAGGTGGACAATAAGTTGCTACATATCACAGACCCAGCCCCAAAACAAGGTGCTCAGAGCCTAGGGGCTCATTTTCTCATCTAGAAGCCCTTTCCTTTTGTTCCTGCGTGAATGTAAAGTGGGTCATGTAGATGCCCACGAAATACATGTAGCTGAGGGCTCAGGGGAACGGACTCCTAGGGCAGATGCCTCGGTCAGATCCCAGAGCTGGTTACTTGACTTCTTGAAATGAGCAGGCTTGGGGGTGCTCAGCCATGCACTGGTGAGCAGGGTCACAGGGCATTGTTGGCGTACCTGTTGAAGTGGCTGGAGTGACAGGAAACTGCATCCGATGGCAACAGGAAGGAAATCACTTAGAAACGGCTGGAAGCAAATCCCCCGAGGACAACAACAGCCTGCATGCAACTTGCAGGTGGATTGTATTGGACCTCCATCAGGGACACCGGGAAGCTACAAATGGGTGTTAACTAGGTTTGACACCTATTACGCTCTCAGATTCACTTACCCTGTAACAGAAGCAACTTTGAAGAACACGGCGAGAGGTTGGAACATCGATTCTCTGTTATTCAGCTGATGTGGACATAATGTTTCTGACTAAGCTGGGCCTGTTACTCCTCCTAACGTGCAGGATGGGCAAGGAATACTGCGTGGCCATGCCTCGTTCCTAATTCCCCTGTAAGCAAAGCGGGCCATCAAAACAGCCATTAGTCAAAACATCTGGTAAAAAAGGTTTTTAAGGATTGGCTTAGTTGTTTAAATAACATGTGTCTCAGATTGATTATGGGAGGACTTGGAAGTGTTCTAGGATTAGGAGATGGCAGGATATAGGGGAGGATGCAAATGAATAGCTGCAGGTATTACTGACTTCCCAGATTTTACTTTTATTTACCCGATAGGATGTTCTCAAAGCAAGGGGTAAATGCTTTTCTTGTGTAAACCACACCGTATACAATACCACTCTACCTGACACTGAGTTTTCCTCCAAGTATTTTGGATCGTCATAACTTCACTGCACCTTCAGTAGTCAAATCGGTGCTGACTGTGACTGTGGCCCCTCTTGTGGGTATTGTTCTTCTTGGTCTGTCAAATCCTAGGATACCTGCCTGGAGTTTGAGCTAAGAAGAACCATTAGCAAGACTGCTATTATTTTTTTTTTTTTTTTTTTTTTTTTTTTTTGCGGTATGCGGGCCTCTCACTGCTGTGGCCTCTCCCGTTGCGGAGCACAGGCTCCGGACGCGCAGGCGCAGCGGCCATGGCTCACGGGCTTAGTTGCTCCGCGGCACGTGGGATCTTCCCGGACCGGGGCACGAACCCGTGTCTCCTGCATCGGCAGGCGGACTCTCAACCACTGCGCCACCAGGGAAGCCCGCAAGACTGCTATTATTGTTGGATATTAGGTTAAACACTATATCTGAGTGGGTAACCCTAACGGTGGGGGGAAAGTGTGCGGGTCAAAACAGGTAATACATAAAAAATGGGGGTGGGAATATACCAGATGGAAAGGCCCCTCATTAGTGGACCACATCGTGCTATCTCCATGAGGGCGCTCTAGGGCCAGAGAATGGCGCCCTGGCTTAGATCTGGGGCTGAGGAATTGGCAATGTCGGGAGGAACATCCAGCGCTATTTTCTCTGGAGAACGGAGATTGAATTCCTGCTGCTCTATAGGTTCCAAATAAATAGTTAATCTGGATAATTTGAAAAAAAAGAAGTGGCACAGCACCTCCTAATGATCCAATTTACAAGGAGCTGACCAGTTCAATGAATGCACTACCTGATAGTGAACGACAATTGGATTTCCAGGTGATTTCTACAGAACACCAGAAGCTGGATATCAGTGAAATAATACCTGAAAAGGCCTGGGGAAAAAAAGTCACTTTTAATTTTAAATGCAGAGAACATGTTTTAAAAGAACAAAGGTGATCTATAGACACTTTCAGATAAAAACAGAGAGATTTCACTACCAACTGATCTTTACTAAGTGAAATGTAAAAGTATGTGTGGCCTTCAGGAAGAAGGAAAATGGTCCCAGGTCAAAGATGGAATTATGAGCAACGAAATCGGCAAATGTGTGGATAAACGTAAGCAAACATTGACTGTATGCTATAAAAAATAATAAAGATGTCTACTTTGGAGGGCAAAAATATTGTAAAACTATAAACTTGCACAATCGTAGTATTTGTTATTGGTTATGGGAAAACCCAAACGAACTTTTTGGCCGACCCAATAGAAAGGATTGATCACAGTTTATTATTCCAGGACTCTTACATTGTTAAGGGAGAGTATATTTATGAAAATGCTATGTTGGTTACGCAACTTAGAATTTAAAGATAATCTTTAAAACAATCAAAATAGAGATCACGAGTGGCAAAAGAGTAAAGTAAAAATACGTAAAACAAAAATAGTGAAAGTAGATAAAACGATACCAAAATTATTAGAGTGTTTATATCTGGATGGTGTGATTATGAGTAAATATTTTTATACATTTTATCATTTTGATGTGTGATTCAAAGTTCCTACATAGAATATATTCCTTATATAGTGAAAAATATGTATGTTTATCAAAAGTTATGGAGGACTTGGATGTTCTAGGTAGTGACTGAACCTTACTACTTCAGAGATTTAAGATTTTAAACCAATTTGTCAGTCATATTTCCACATCACAAAGAAACTAGCTAATTTCAAACATAATTAAAACATATAAAATGTCAATCAACAGTTTTAAGTGAGTCTGTGTTTTAAAATGAGAAGGATTTATTCCATTAAAAAATTGGACCCTGGGGGCTTCCCTGGTGGCGCAGTGGTTAAGAATCTGCCTGCCAATGCAGGGCACATGGGTTCGAGCCCTGGTTGGGGAAGATCCCACATGCCGCGGAGCAACTAAGCCCGTGCACCACAACAGCTGATCCTGTGGTCTAGAGCCTGTGAGCCACAACTACTGAGCCCACATGCCACAACTACTGAGGCCTGTGCGCCTAGAGCCTGTGCTCCACAAGAGAAGCCACTGCAGTGAGAAGCCTGTGCACTGCAACAAAGACCCAACACAGCCAAAAACAATAAAATTAATTAATTAATTAAAGAAAAATTGGACCCTGTAGATAAGAGGGCTTTTAAAATAGTGTTAGAAATAGAATGAATATCCATTCAAAGGTATTATTTCTAATATATTTAAGTTCATATAATATCAGTCTTGTGTTTCTCCTTATGGACTAAAGGATAAGCTTCATTGCAAGTATTTTTGTTTCTGTTTTTGTTTATTTGTTTGGAGTCTATAGTCATCAAGCTATTGTTTATAGAATAAATATTTATATATGTATGTGTATATTATATTACATTATTTATAGAATAGAATTTGGTGAGTTTGTGTTTTTTTCTGACTATATTTCTATATCTTTATTTCTGTTGCTAACTATATTTTATTCTCAAATCTGGTGCTTAGAAAAGATGTGTTTATTCATGACTGCTGATGAACAACTGATTTACCTGTTAAAATGTATTTTTTCCCTAAAAGAAAACAGTTTCAATGACCTTATTTCTGTGTCCTTAGAGCATTTCTTCTTCCTGCATATTGGTTTCTCTTGTTACCTACGGTATTTCCTGTGAACAGGAAAGTCTAGCACCAGAGAGAAACATTGTTTGTACATACTGCTCTAAGGGGGTTCTCTGGCTTACTTTATTACTTTATTTCATATTAATGAAAGGAAATCATGTCAATGAAATAGTACAGATGTTGCTGTGCTATTCTGTTATAGTCTGTCCACCTTGCATTTCAAAATGAAGGTTTTAAAGTTTGACATTGGTTGTCACTGTATTGTTGGAATGAGTATACCATGGGCCTCCGTCATATACAGTCAATATTTACTGTGTATTCTATGTGGTCATGCCTATAATAATCACTGGGATTAAAAAATAATAATTACTTTGAAAGGCCATAACTCTGCCTAGTAAGGTGACAAAAATGTAAATGAATAGTTGAATTAATGATTTCTTTAAAAAAGTATGTCCTGGGCATATTATAAGATATTTAGTTCCTTTATGATACATTAATGGCTAAAATAAACTGAAGAGTCAACTGTGCAGAGGTAGCATTTATAGGAAAATGAAGGAGAAGTTTTCAAAAGAGCATTTTTTCATGACCTCAACCAAATTGTTTAGGAATATAACCTAAACATTTCTTCTAGACTGTTTCCACTAAGTTTGGGATCTTGAGCTTTTATAAATTTTTTCATATTATATAATGTAGTATATAATTTTTGTCTTCATATGATCACTTTTATTGGAAAGAAAATTTGCCAGTTTCACTTATTTTTGAGAAAGATACAATACAGATATTGAAAATTATGTTATAAATTGATAAAATAAATTACAAAATATTTTATGAGAGTTTCCTGTATGACAGGCATTGAGCTAACAGCTCCTAATGATTTATCTTAATTTAATCCTCAATTTTCAGAAAGAAACTTAAGGTTCAGAGTTTGAATCAAAAAACAGTAGGGGTACAAGTCCAAACATTTATAATTCAATAGCTTTCTTTATCATGATAGTGTACTGGTATGAATTTTGAGAATTTGCCATCTCCATCTTTCCCAGTGTGAAAGGTGCATATATTAAAGTTTTCCTCACTTAGCACCTTCTTTATTCCTTTGATCATTAAATTTGCTTTTTGTTTCATCTTTGGAAGCAGAATAATATTTGCAATATTCCATGAATTTTGTAGAGTGACTTTATAATATTAGGATATCATTTTATCCTTTTATTTCAAATATGATAAGCATGTTTATTTCCCATAAAATAATTTATTTTGCTATAGGAATTAAAATTCTACAGGACTTAAAAAATTTTCTTGGTCAGTTTTGGTGCTAGTCACTCTAGTACATTAAAAACATGGAAATTGTCTAGGGATGTGTTAATATACTGACGGGTCAAAATATTCTAGATGGTTGTTAAGTATGATCTTACATATGTACTTTGTTTCTCAGTAATAGTGGTGGTAGTAGTACTAGTAGTAGTAGTACAAGTAGTAGTAGTAAATATTTCATAAAAACGGGATGTGTATGAATGCAGCCTTTATTTCATAAAATTAAGCATATTATTGCCTAGCTTTGAGTAGGAGACATAATAACTTCTAAACAAAAGTTTATAATGTTTTTATCCTGAGGGATAAATTGAAACTACTTAGGTAGGATTAGAATAATATTGATGCTTGCATGAGAAATAAAGACATAGGAACTCATGGCTAATTTTCATTGGCATTATTTACCACATGTGAAAATAAAATAGATTTGGCATGAGAAAATAAATATCTGTCAGTGCCCTAGTGTTTTTAGTATATTTGGATAGCTTACCATGATGAAAATTTACAAAACTGTCTTGCTCAGAAGGAAATGCCCTCCAATTTCTGGCACAGTTGGCCAGCCTGAGACGAATTAGATTATATTGGGAATCAAACTGAGAAATAAATAGAGTGAGACATGCTGCAAAAGGTAGTAATAAAGATGTAGAAGTAAAGATACATACTCTGAAAAAGGTGACTTTGAATTATTTGGGTATAACTATACATAAAGCAACAAACATTTCTTTTCACCATATTATTAGCAAGCTATGTGATTTTCAGGTAAAATATATAGGCGTGTGTATATATATAAATAAGTATATATGAACAAAAATATATGTATGTTTTATATGTATATACACACACACAAGCAAAAAGAGAGGAGGAGGAAATAGAGCTATATAGGTATAAAATTACTATATCTTACTGGAATTCGTATATATTATATGTAGATTTTGTAAATTAAGATGAATCCAGTAAGCCCTAGAGCATCACAAAATAGAATGAAAAAACAGCAAAAAATTAAAATGTCATGTTAGAAAAAATTCAGTTCTTTCAAAAAAAAAGCAGCAAAGGAATAAAAGAGGCACAAAAGTCATGAGACAAATAGAGAACAAAATGTGAAATCAGGCAAGCTTACTTGCAACTATGTAAGTAATAACATTAAAAGTGAATGGATTAAACACCCAAACAAAAGACAGAGATTGTCAGACTGAGTGAAAACTAAAATCTAACTTTATGATCTTTATAGGAAACACACTTTAGAGTCAAAGATACAAATAATTTGAAAGTAAGAGGATGGAAAATGTATCATGCATCAGAAAGTTATAACATTTATAAACACATGTGCACTTTCAAACAGGGTCCTAAAATACATGAAGCAAAAAAAAGGCATGATTAAGGGGAAAAATGTAAAGTTCAACAATAATTTTTGGAGACAAATACCCTATTTTCAATAATGGATAGAACAACTAGGAAGATCAACAAGTAAACAGAAGGCTTGAGCAACATCATACAAAAATAGACTTAATAGACATCTATAGGACACTCCACCCAACAACAGCATTATACACATTTTAAGGCCATTTAAAAAAGCCTCAATAAATTTAAAAAGATTTAAATCATACAAAGTATGTTCTCTGATCACAATGGACTGAAATTGATAAAAAATGGGGAAATTCACAAATATGTGGAAATTAAATAAGACACTACTAATTAACCAATGGGGTTAGAAAATAAATCACAGAAGAAATAAATAATAAAAGAAATTTTTAAAAATACTCAAAAATTAGTAAAAATGAAGGCACATAATACCAAATCTATGAAGTATAGTAGAAGCAGTGCTCACAGGGAAATTTAGAGTTGTAAAGCTGTAAAGCTCTACATTTAAAAAAAAGAAAGATTTCAAATCAATAACTTAAAATTCTACCTTAAGATACTGGAAAAAAAGAGGAACAATTAAACTAAAGCAAGTAGAATGAAAGAAATAACAAGTATTAGAATGGAAGTTATTGAAACGAAGATAAAAACAATAGAGAAAATCAATAGAATGAAAAGATGGTTCTTAGAGAAACTTACTGACACAATTGATAAACCTTTAGCTAGATTGATCAAGAGAAGGGAGAGAGCAAGAGAGAAAATTCACATCACTAGAATCAAATGAAAGAGAAGTTATTACTACCAACTTTACAGAAACAAAAATAACTATAAAAGAATATTATGAATGGTTATATGCAAACAAATTAGATAAGACAAAATGAACAAATTCCTAAAAAGACACAAATTACTGAAACACACACACATAGCTCTAGGCATATTATAGTCAAATATCTGAAAATAAGAGACAATGAGAAAATGTTGAAGGCTGGAAAGAACATTAGATACAGAGCAGCAAATATAAGTATATATCCAAACTTTAATTAGAAATCATGCAAGTTAGAAGACATTTGAGTATATCATTAAAGTGCTGAAAGAAAAAATGTCCATATAGAAGTCTTTAGCCAACACAGATGTTCTTTAAGAGTGCATATATATTCTCAAACAAATCTGAGAAACTTATTGAAAGCAGTCATATATTACAAGAAATGCTCAGAAAATGAATGAGAGTAAGGATGGAATGTGACTGACAGAGTGCTAATTTAATAACGTCTTTGAGAAGCTCACATATCAGAAGAGCCTTGCCTGGATAAAGCTCTTCCTTAAAAGTAAGTATGCTCTTCCTATGAAAGTGTCCAAGTAAAGAAGATAAACACCATTGAATGTCCTGAATATGGGAAGTCTTCGTGTTTTGCTTTTTTTTAAGAAGAGCAATAGGCCATTATAAAATTTTAAAATAATCATAACAGATTGAGCATACCTGTTTAACTTTCTTCTGTCCTAAAATGTCAATAAACTTGATTTATTTTATTTTTTTTAAATTATTTTTTGGGTGCATTGGGTCTTTGTTGCTGTACGCAGGCTTTCTCTAGTTGCAGCGAGCAGGGACTACTCTTCATTGTGGTGTGCGGGCTTCTCGTTGCAGATCATGGGCTCTAGGCATGTGAGCTTCAGTAGTTGCAGCACATGGACTCAGTAGTTGCGGCTCGTGGTCTCAGTAGTTGTGGCACGCGGGCTCTAGGGTGCCCCAGCTTCAGTAGTTGTGGTGCGTGAGCTCAGTACTTGTGGCACATGGGCTTAGTTCCTCCGTGGCATGTTGGAACTTCCCAGACCAGGGCTTGAACCCATTTCCCCTGCATTGGCAGGTGGATTCTTAACCACTCTACCACCAAGGAAGTCCTAGAATGTCAATAAACTTTAAAAGGACAGTAAAATACTTATTAAAGGCATAAACCAAAATAAAAAGAGAATGTAAGAGGACGTTGCTAACAAAATTTTAGAAGTTGAAAAGCGTGGGAGTCAAGTAGTCACTGAATTAACAGATTGTTGAAACCTGAAACTTTCTCAGCCATGAGAAGTCAGAGAGTAGGCCAATATATGCCAGAAAATAAAACTAAAAATCTCTTTTAAAGTGGGATACATATGAGATAGTGCTTAAAAGTGTAGGTTAAACATTTATATGTGAAATAGAGATAACTATAATTCTTTTCCTTACTAAGCCTAGTGAGATAATACTGCTCCTGTCTCCAGAATATAAGACTGATGGTAGCTCCCTGAAAGGGTGAATCTGAGTCATCATGAATTGTGTAGATCAGAAAGAGGAAAGGTCAGACATTGAAGGAAGATCTTGGACATGAAAGACAGTTAAAGGAAATGAATAACAAAACCTAATTCAGAAGGGTCATAGATAATGAAAAGAGAGGAAATCATAAATAAATATATAAAAATTGTTATATCTTCAAAACGATAAGTGAGTATATTATGTTTATGAAACAATAAAGGAATCTATGTACAAAGGTTCATAAACAAAAGAATGATTCTGATTAACACTGTGACAGTAACAATTTAGAAAGATTAAAATGTTAGAAGATAAGTTTGAGTAAATCTCTCAGAAAAATAACAAAATGATCAGTAAATTATAAATCCAGTATCTGAATGAAAGTTTCAGAAATAAAGATGGAAAAAGGGATTGAAATTATGATAAATATAATACAGAAAGAATTTCTGTAAGTGACTCATTTGTATCGTTTTTGTATAAACTCATGCATTGAAATTCCCAATAATCAGAATGGCATCAAGAATCTCAACATCAACTCTGTATGTTAAAAATGTATTTGTTCTGTCAATGGACATTTAGGCTGCTTCCATGACTTGGCTATTGTCAGTAGTGCTGCTATGAACATTTAAGTGCATGTATCTCTTTGAATTAGAGTTTTCATCTTTTCCAGATGTATGCTCAGAAGTGGGATTGCTGGGTTATATGGTAGCTCTGTATTTAGTTTTTTTAAGGAACCTCCATACTGTTCTCCATAGTGGCTGCACCGTTTACATTCCCACCAACAGTGTAGGGGGGGTTCCTTTTCTCCACACCCTCTTCAGCATTTATTATCTGTACATTTTTTGATAATGGCCATTCTGACCAGTGTGAGGTGGTACCTCATTGTAGTTTGGGTTTGCATTTCTCTAATAATTAGTGATGTTGAGCATCTTTTCATATGCCTATTGGTCATCTGTATGTCTTCTTTGGAGAAATGTCTATTTAGATCTTCTGCCCATTTTTTGATTGAGCTCTTTGTTTTTTTTTTTAATATTGAGGTGTATGAGCTGTTTGTATATTTTGGAAATTAATCCCTTGTCAGTTGCATCATTTGCAAATATTTTCTCCCATATAGTAAATATTGCTCCCATATTATAAATAGTGCTGCTATGAACATCGGGGTGCATGTGTCTTTTCAAATTAGAGTTTTCATCTTTTGCAGATATATGCCCACCTCTGGCAAACCCGACCTAAGATTGAACTCCGTTTAAGATAGGTGATAACTGGTTTAGCAAAAAACAACCTACAAAAAACCAAAAGCAAACCAACAAAAAAAAACCAGATAACTGGTTATCACCTATCTTAAAGGAGTTCTATCTTATGTCAGGTTTGACAGAGGCAGATATGGGACAAGGATTGATGTGCAAGTGAGTTATTAAGAAGGTAGCTATAGTACAAGTGAATTGATAAAGAGTTGGGGAAAAAAGACAGGGGAGGGATAGTGGCCAAGCATGCATGTGGCTTTAGGCAGAGTCCCACAGTTGATAGCCCTTGCCTCTTTCCTCAAGGAAACTCAGATATGTAAGGATGCCTAAGAGCTGTTCCTTCCAGATCATGGCTGAGGTCTTTCTTGGTCTTGTACCTGTGTTTCACTTGTTAAGGACCTCCCGGAGTGGGGGCGGGCAAGGGTGAGTTCTAGGCACTCCTGCTCTCCAATCATGAGCACGGTGGATCCATTAACCCTAAAACAGTCTTCAAAAGTGGTTTCAGATTGAGGAACTTGGAAGCAAAACACATGGAAAATGGGGAAAGTTCACAAAGGAACAAGACATGAGATCTGAGCAAAACTGGGCAGAGTGGCTGGAGTGTCCACTGAAACTTCCCTTGAACTTACTGCATCAGAGATCATTTTCTGATTCTACACATATTTATTGACTGTTTGCTATGTGTCTGGCATTAGACTGAATGCCTAGAACACGAGATAGTTAAGGACAAGTTCCTGTCACTGAACAATTTATAATTCGGTGGGGACAGGGAAGGAGAAGAATGTGTGCAGAATGACAGTCAATGCTGTAACAGGTCATTTTTCAGGAGTTCTAGAAGCACAAATTAGGGGTGCTAGTTGACCATGGGGTGGGGTCTTAGGGAAGCCTTCTCTGAAGAAGTACCTCTTGTTCTGGATCTTGAAGTATGAACAGGATTATTCTAGTAGTTACATTCTTTTTCTCATTCTTTTACTGTCAGAATTCTTCCACACTGTAACAATTTAAAGTTCTGCTATGTGGTTTCCTGGAGCGGGCGACTCTCCTGAAACCTACCACTCATAGGTTAATTGATAAACGACCCAATGATCTTTGCTCAGCTGTTTTTTAAAACATCAGTTTCTCTGTAGCATTTTATATATATATTTTTAACACTCCAGTCATCACGGAACTCTCTAGTTTTGCTGGTTCTGCCCTGCTCTGGCTTTCTTCGTGCCCACCTCATCTGCCTTTTGCCCAGATTGTGTGTTCTCTTTTATTTACTTCTCGTGTGTCATTTACTAAGGTTTAATCTCCTGCCCTCCGCTCTGCTTGCTGGTGTTTGGTTTTCCCCATTGAGCAGTCTTTCCTTGTGCTTCAGGAGTCTTCATAATGATCAGGGCTAATTCTTTTTTAAGCTTAACTCTGTTCTTTCTCTGAAATCTTAGTTTAGTTCTACACACTACACTTTAAAGAAAGACATGGTCAAAGGACTCAAAGCACATCAAATGATGTTTAACCTAGAGAAGAGAAAGTTCAATGGGACATGAAAAGTGCCTGCAATTATAGAGGGGCATTTTGTGAAAGAAGGATTAAATTTATTTTTTGTTTCCACAGGGAACAGCTAGCACCATAGCCTAGCATTTTAAGGAGACGCATTTTTGAATCAGTATAAGAAGGACATTTATAAAAATTAGATTTGCAAAAGTACATTGAATTGATAGCAAAATAGGGCATTTTCCTGTCATTAAAGGATGTCAAACATGAGTTGAATGACAATTGATTAGGAATGATGTTGAAAGGGATCGAAGCCTCAGGTGAGGATAGAGCCTTAAAGGTGTTTAAGTCCATTGCAACTTGGAGATAATATCGTGCTATGATCCCCTTGGGTTTTCCCTTGTTCTTTCAAGCCAAGCATATCTCAATATAATTCATCACATTCCTTTCTAAGCTGGCTTTCTGGATGACTTCCCATCTGCCAGTCGAACTGTCTTCCCACAGATCATCATACATGCTAGACACTTCAGCACCATCACTGGCTCATTTTTCTCTTTTGTTTCTCTTTTCTAGCCAGTCTTCCATTCCAGTCAGTTTTCCCTTGGTAAAATTTCTTCGATTCATCCTTTATTCTTCTCGTGGTAACTGTTGTGATCGAGCACCTTACCTAGAACTCTGGCAAGGATAAAATTAATTTTATCTTACAGCATCTTTGGCTCCAGAGTCTCTGTCCCCACAATCTACTGTGCAGAACAGCCCTCATGAACTTGGAAAACTTCATTTTCTGTAATAAATGAGAGGGATATAAATAACAACTATGCAAATAAAAGTAAACTCCTTTAAACTGATTTTAGACCATACTAAGTATCATTTCATCAACTTCCCCTTTAACCAAAGTTCCATTATGTTAAGAGCATAAACCTTCCATTAAACAATGTTTGATTATTCCCTAAGATGAGCTGGCCTTTCTGTTAAGAATTGCAAGAACACTTTATCTTGAATACATCTTTCTAATTCTTTCATCTATGCTTTAGTTTCAATCCTTTTTGTACTTTATCTCTTTGTAAAAACACATTTCGTTTCTACTTTTTCCCAGAAAGTAGCTCTCAGTTCTGAATACTCTATATGTATACTTCATTTGGCACTTAATATATTAATCTGTTTTATATAACTTGATTTATATGCTTAATATATGCTAAAAAAAAACTAACCTCTTGAGAGCAGTACTCGTGGACTAAGCACAGTGCCCAGTATTTTAAAACCATTTGTTTGAATATATATGTTACAGTTACAGATTTAGCATACTGTTTACATGGTTTTTAATTAATATTAAGTGAATCAGGCACCAGTTTCTCCCTTATCATATCAGGTACCGCTGAGGCAATCAGGGAATATTGTTCATTCTGACTTGCAATTATTAGTGCTTTGTGGCTCCACATTTATATTAAAAATCCACACATAAATTAAATGAAAAAGTCATAATATCTGACTCTGTCCCCTATTTTCATATTTGGCATAATATATTTGGTTATCTTTCGACCCTATGAATAATAACATCAAAAATCCTACTGATGCAGGAGGAAAAGACGTTTACTTTCTCTTTTACTTTGTTTTATTTTGATAGTAGAAGGCTCCCTATCCTGATGGATCTTAAGCACATTCTGTCGCTGAAGGTCTTTGGGATTATCCTTACATAACTGGTGTGGGAAGCACACAGGTTGGTGTCGTCACAGAGACCCACCAGCTAGGTCTCCCTTGGCTCTTGCAAAGCACCACTAGCAATGCTCTGGAAGCACAGATCTCTTTTGAAGTCCTGGGCAATTTCCCCCATCACATTCTGGAAGGGATGCTTCCATCTGGTATTAAGGAGGTGTCACAGCACTAGGCTGTAAGAGATGCCTTCACTGCTTAGCAAAGGGTCACCTTTGCAAGCAGCTTTTGTATCTAGGCCCTTCCTGGTTACTTCAGCCTGTTGTCAATGACATAGTTCTTCAGTTTTTTGCTTATTCCTTTCTCTTTCAGTTGCACATCAGCTAGTGAGGTACCTCAGACTCTGGGAGTCAGGAACAGTACAAAGGGTGAAGTAAATTGGGGACGTGGTGCTGCATGCAGATAAGCACCCTCCTCTCATCTGGCCTCCTGGGCTTCAGCTGCCCAGAGTAAACCTGACCAAAAATAATTACTTAACAGCAGCAGAATCAATACTCCCAATACTTATCTAACCGTTCTTCCTACCCAATTTTAAAATTTTTAATTAAGTGAATATTCTTTAAAAGATCAACACTTGGAAATGAAAAATTTCAAGAAATACTGTTTTTATGTAGACATGCTAAATTGTTCAGAGCTTCAGATTCTCCACCTTTAAATAGGCTTGATACGGGGCCATGTTTGTTACATTCTGTGGCCAAAAATGTGCATTAAATTGAAGAGAAAATTTAGTACATGCTCAAGCAGATTGGTAATTTTCTTCTTTTTTTTTTTTTGCTTTTTAAAAATGTTTATAGAAGTTATCAGTTTAATCCTTGATTTTTGAAATAATTTTAAATCCAAGAAAATTATTTTCTTAAAAATAGGTTATTGCTCACATAGATCTATAGAAAAATGATCTTGTTTATTGCAGTTGGATTGTAATATTAAAGCTGAATTAATAGTGCGTTCTTCAGCTCTCGAGACTATCCTGTGAATAATTCATAGTATCCAATATACCTCCTTTTAATTTGGTATCACCAGGACATTTACTTTATGGAGGGAATATGAAAGCAGCTTCTTCTTATCTGAGGATGAATTAACTATGAATGGGAAATGATCTTTTAAGTTAACTTTATGCTTTATTTTTTTCCTTTATCACTCATAAGGTAAGGAAATGACAAAGGATTATTTTATCCTTTTGGTCATCATTTTCTTTTTTCAAAAAACTAGAAATATATATTCTATGGATGATTGCTATACTGTGGAATGTAAGGACTCTATATCCGAACTAACCTTTACTTGTCTTTGGTCTTATCTTCTGTTAGTAATTTTACCCTCAAGAAAAACCTATGTCTGCAATCCAGGGTATTTTTATTTCTTCATTTTCACCGTGGCTCTTAAATGCCCATGGTGTCCAAAGGGTTCCCCAAGAATGTGTAGTTAAAAAGCTACTTTTCTTTTCTTTACAGATATTCTTTTAGCAAGTGTGAAGATAAGGAGCCTTAGGGGTTTTCTTCCTCCCTCTAAAAAAATACTCAAAGTTCTTCATTTGATTGTATAATTGTGAAGATGATTAACTTCACAGCAACAGCAGAACTTTAATCCCAGCACATGAATAGTACACTTTGATCTTATTTATGACTACAATACTCCACCCATTCATTTAAATATCATAGGAAAATCAGTCAACTCATGGGAACATATGAGTTTCTTTCTTGGCCTGATTATAATAGGTATGGTATGAATTTAATGAGTTTAAAATATTAAACATATTTTCTTTAAGTAAAGATTTATTCTTTTGTTCTCATGATACAAGTAGATTTTATAGTATTTTCTTCAAAAATATTTTTATCCATTAACTTTTTCATTAGGACTTTATCTTAGTATCTTTATAAATTATGAAAATCCTAATAAAATATGTTTGTCATCAAACATAAATAATATTAAAATCAGTGTTCGCTGATAAACTACTTTTTATCCAACAGTTTAAATTCCAATACTTCCTATGGGCAAACTAAAAGGATCATTATTAGGTCAATATATTATTATTATTATTTTTAAACAACTTTATTGGAGTATAATTGCTTTACAATGGTAATATATGATTTTTTAAAGAAAAAAGAAATGGTTACGCTGCACAGTAGTTCTTGGGGATCTGGGACCAGTAAATGTTAGAAGAGGCCTACTTGAAAAACATATTCTTATGGAAATAAAAATTTTGGTATCTTCTGTCAATAATTTTTAAAAAGGATGTAGCAAAATATTTTTCCAGAATTCTGTTCTTTTAATAGTTGAAGTAAGAGGCAATGTTGATATCTATTGGTTTAACCTAGGAAGAGTAAATAGAAATAAGAACCATCATCAAATGTAACACACAAGAAAAAATGACATTGAGGCAAATACCCCAAGAATAACTGGTGCAGAGAAAGGAGTAGGCATGTAGGAATCAATTGAAATTTGGAACCTGACTCCTGTTTGTCTGTAAGAATTTAGTGTCCTTGCTGAGCGAGACTCAATTACACCACATGAAAATTGGAGATAATCATTAAGGATATCCGTGTGTGTGTGTGTGTGTGTGTGTGTATGTTATATATGTGTATGTATGTAGCAGTGATCTTTTTCCAGTATGCTATAAGGTGTTTCTCCCAAATCATAACCCATCTGCAAGATTTTTTAATAGACTAATTTTTAGAGCAGTTTTGAAGTCACAGCAAAATCAAGTGGAAAGTGCAGAGTTCCCATGAACCCCGTGTCCCATACTTGCACAATCTCCCCTACTATCAACATCTCATCCATTGAAGCATGTGACTGTGTCCAATATGCATTTAAGAACTTGTGAACTTTTATCTGTGGATCCTGAATTGGTAGACTCTTTGGTTGAAACAAAGAATAAGATATAATCTTCTACAGCAGTGACACTTCTGGCTTATACTATGTATTGGTGACTTCTGTTTTAAAGAGCCTGTTTGGTAACATTTAAATCAAATTAAAACCCAAAGTCATCTGTATTGCATTCGAGAAGATTTTACATACGAGGTATATTTTCAGGCAGTAAAATGTGTTTTGATTTCTTTAGCGTGGTGAAAATACAAAACTCTTGTTTGTGTAGCTGTTTTATTTCTGTTTTACTTCTGACTTATTGAGGCCATATTTGGATGTCTAGTCACCTGGCTGTGGAATAGCTTGTCACCTCTCCCCACCAGTAGGGGCTTTCTGCATGCTTCCAGGCATCAATAACACATGTAGGGCAACAAAGATGTTCCACAAAATAAAAATAACAACAGTAAAGAAAGATGGGCATGAAACCAAATGGATATTAAATCAAGTACCTGAAGTTCTTTTTTATAAACAGAGCTCAGTATGTAGTATTAGATTTGTTTTACAAAAACCATTTAAGCATTATAACACTTGGTTATTTAAATTTTCTTTTTCTTTTTGAGGGAGGGTACTTTGAAAAACTCAAACTGGTGTTTTCAAGCAGGAGAAAGAGTGTCTGATAAAATGTTCATCCTTAAGCTAATTGAAAATTAAGTCATAAGTCACTGTGAATTTACTCACAATGGATTTGTGAAATCTGAAATTAATTAAGGACCCCTATGTGTAGCACTGCTCTTGATACTAAAGGGGAGGTATCTTATTAGTTCATCATTTAACAAATATGTTTTTACTATTTTTTTTTTAAATGAAAGCTTATTTATTTATTTTGGCTGTGCTAGGTCTTCGTTTCTGTGCGAGGGCTTTCTCTAGTTGCGGCGAGCAGGGGCCACACTCTTCATCGCGGTGCGCGGGCCTCTCGCTATCGCGGCCTCTCGTTGCGGAGCAAGGGCCCCAGACGCGCAGGCTCAGTAGTTGTGGCTCACGGGCCCCGTTGCTCCGCAGCACGTGGGATCTTCCCAGACCAGGGCTCGAACCCGCGTCCCCTGCATTGGCAGGCAGATTCTCAACCACTGCGCCACCAGGGAAGCCCTTTAATATTTAATATATATGCCAGACACTGTGCTATGCACATGGTATTCATAGTGGACTTTAAAAACAAATTCTGTTCTAATGAAGCTTACATTCCAGGGGCTGAAGGGAAACAGCAGCTAAACATATCAACACATCAACAAGATCATTTTAGAGAGAGAGAGATGAATGCAACGAGGAGAATATAACAGAATGCTGTGATTGAGGGGGACAGGGAATGGGTCGGGGCTTGTTTATGTGGAGTGAATTGCAGAGAGTGGCCATCAGGGAAGATTCTGGGATGAGAGAGCTCCAGGCAAACAGAACAGCTATAGCAAAAGCCTCAGGTGAGAACAAAGCTGCACTGTTCGCGGAGCAGCAGAGTGGCCTGCGTGCCTGGACAGCAGCGCAGAGGGCTGTTGTGGTAGGACGCGCCCTCTGAGAGATTGTCAGGGTCCAGGTTAGGGGCTATGGACTTCATTCCAAATACAGTGAGAAGACAGGGTTGACATTTCACTTAGGCGAGAGGCAACATCTGATTTATATTTTTAAACGGGCACCCCGGCTTCTGCAGATTTAATGGCTTGTAAGGGAGAATTCTAAAGAATAGAAGCAGATGCTACGTAGGAGACAACTGCAGCAATCCTTGGAGGGATCACTGAACCTTGATCATTCAAGGTACCTTGAACCCTGGGTCATGGCAGTAGAAATGGAGAGACGTGGGCATAATATACATTTTGAAAATAGACTTGACAGAACTTGGTGATGATTTGGATTTGAGAAAGAAGAAAGGAAAATCAGGAACAGCTTCCAGGATTTGGAAACTGAGGGAATGCTGTTTCCGTTCGGTGAGTTGGCAGTGGCCGTTGGAAGAACAGATTTGGGTTTGGCCATCAGAAGTTATGATGTGGACACAATAAATCGCATCTCTGTGGAGATTTCTAGTTGGAAGTTGGAGAAATGAATCTGGATTTCAATGAAAAGGATATAATATTACAGTTTCGATCAGGATTAAGAAGACATTTTGTGAATTTATTTTTATAAATCTTTCTTTTTTAAAGTTTAACATTGTTTCCCTAGTTTGGTATCAAAATATTATAGCCTTTGAAATAGAATGACTTAAGGCAAAGTCTTCTACAACAGGTAAGTCATTAGAGCTTATCCATGTGTCATAAATTCATTGTTAACGTATTATTAGAGCAAGGCAGACAAGAACACATTTACTGATGAAACACAAGACATTTTCTTAAGGAAAATAAATAGTTGAAAGGAACTAAAATATATGTAAGGGCAAGAAATTCTTTTGATACTATTTGGATGGATCTTTTTTGAGCTGCCAAAGGGATTATTAAATAGCACCTCCAGTTTACAAGGAAGATAAAATGTAGGTCCCACGCATTGTCCAAAAAACTTTTACGTTTGGGTGTTAGTGATTCATTGCTACTATCTTGGCCAAACCTGTATTAAGAGAGATGTTTTCTCCCAAATGCAATTACTTTCTTAGAATCTTGTCAATTTTTAAGCTTTGAAGAACTCAATTTATAATGTATGGATTTAGATTAGAAAGCCTGGGAAGGAAATAAAATTATATTTGTCACAGATTCAATTTCTCTGAAAGAAATCCCCCCCCAAAAAACCAAACAAATAAACAATTAAAAAAATCAAACAAACATAGATTTGCAGCTTCTTTGAGTATAAATTGTCTCCAGTTTAGAAAGTATAATCCTTAAGGGCAGTGACCCAGTTCCATCAAAGACTACCCAAGTGTTACTATCAAACAAGGCGGGATGCTCGAATGTTATTTCGGTTTTCATTTTCTGGTCATAAAAAATTACCAATCCTCTCGAAACAGTCAGTCTTATCTTTATGACTTGCTTAATGTGCATTGGGCTTTCTTCCCACCCTGTGGAAATGTGCTTTGCTAGGCTACTAAAAGAAGCCAGGTACAGAAAAACCAACCAAGGTTTGCCACCCTCAACTTGAGCCTGTAGGGAGGTGTCATAGATTTTCAGGTTATTGGAAATCAATGCTAATTGGAATTCTTTTCAAAGCAGCAAAAATATTACCTGGAGCAGCCTTCCAGACATAATCTAGATTTAAGTTTAACAGTCCCACCACTGAACTGAATATTGTCTGGAGAGAGAGACGTTTGATCATGCTTATATTTCAAAGGAAGATTCCTCCTCCTTGAATTTGTATCATATTTCTAAGAGTCTGTGAACCTAGAGAACTAATCATTCCTGGTTGATGGGACACAGATAGCAATACGATTTGCTTTGCAGTAACATTCAGTTGATGTTTTCTGAATCAGTGACGCTCAAATAACAATGCCTATTCAAAAGATTACATGTGCATATTTGAAAGCAAAGTTGACCTGATTTCTACCATCACAAATGGTAGAAATCCTCAAAGTCTTTCCTGAAAATGCATATTCTCCTGCACACATGCAGGCATGCACAGGCACTGCAGGATCTGAAGCTTGCCTGGTAAATCATTCAGTTCCAAATTCATTAGTCCCTCAAAAAGCTGAATTCATTTTGAAGTCCAGGAATGTTAGAAGAAAGCAAAACCAAAACCTGCCTGCCCAACTTTAAAACGGGCTTTTGAAAATTAAGGATACATCAGTCAGTGGCTCATACCTTTAACCTTTCACTTCTGGAATAACTTTCTGGTGCAGGGCATCACTGTGCCTGTTTCTAGCACAATGTATCATTTCTAAGCATGTAAATTCCTTGGCTTCCAAGAAAGGAGTCCTGGAGGAAATGAATCCTGATTAAATCTAAAGGCAGTCTAGAGCTGTGTAATTACTATGAATTATAAAATTATAGCTGTTGATGTTCCATTCTTTCCGAATAAGAGAGTAAAAGTGTGTACTAATTCTTAGACTTGTTCAGGTACTGCTGGGGTGATATATTTATGTTCCAGAATTACACTAAAAGCCATAAATGGCCAGGGAAATCACCAGAATGACTTCAAATATAACTTAATTGTGAACATGCTTATAGGAGAAACTAATGTGAGCAAATATATTTGTTATTACCATCCTAAGGTATGCTACAAAGGATTTTCTTAAAGTCTTATTTTTATACACAGTGCTTACTTTTAAAAATTTAAGCCAATATTAGCCTATAAAATTTTAGAATGTTAATATGAAGCATTCTGGATATAGATATTGTGCTTCCTGACTGTGGCTCCGTAAAGGTTATGGAGGTGATGAGTGCTGCATTGACCTCACTGCTTATGGTTAGAGGTTTTACAGCCTCTAGCTCTGAGATGACAATATGGGTTATAGGTTCCTGTCCGTTAACTACATCTATCCAAGAATATAAAAGAAACCTGCTTCTCATTTGTGTAATCATTTCCCATGTCTGGAACCATGTGCCATGTGGCAGACTGAAACCTGGAACTTCTGGCTCCAACAGTTGGGTCTGAGGACAATTAATGTGACTATACCACTAATCTATTAACTACAAAGTTAAAGAAACTGTGAATTGTGAAATTGTGAAAAAGATTGTGAAAATCCTTTTAGTGTCGTTCCTGCTTCATCTGGCAAAGGCATGAACTTTCTGTAGCTCTTTGTACTCTAACTTCATGGGCTGCTAGGTGTCTGAATTAACAAGATGAAAAACCTTTGCTCTTAAGATCACTTCATTCCCCTTTCTGGGTTCTTATATTCATTCACAAATATTTAATAAGCCAGTTTTGTGTCATATGCTGAAGCTTTCATGGTTATCAAAAGCAGACAGTATGACTGATTTCATGGAGCTTACTGTCCAGTGAAGAAATCAAATATTAATCAGTTGATCACTGAAATAAATATAAAGTTGAAAAGGCACTAGAGAGGACAGTACTATGAAAGCATATACTAGAACTTGCAGAAATCATCCAAGGCCAGGAAAATCTTCCCTGAGAAAGTGATGGTTTAAACTATGATGTGAGAGTAGGTAGGAATTAATATATTCAATGAAAATATAATAACAAAAGGAAAACATCATGTCTTGTGTGATGCTGATTTGTTTTCTTTTAAAAATTATTTGTATTAGAATAGTTTTAGATTCATAGGCAAGTTGTAAAGATAGTGCAGAGAGTTCTCAGGTGCTCCACACCCCATTTCCTCTATTGTTAAGATATTACATCAGTCTGGTTCATTCCTCACAATTAATAAGCCTATATGGATACATTACTATAAACTAAACCCCATACGTTATTTGGATTTTATTAACATTCCCATAATGGCGATTCCTTGCCCAGATTCCTTCCAGGATATCAAATTGAATTTGGTCCCCATGTCTTCTTAGGCTGCTCTGGGCTCTGACAGTTAATCAGACTTTCCTTGTTTTTGATGACTTTGACAGTTTTGAGGAGTACTGCTCAGGTGTTTTGTAGAAGGTCATTCTACTGGGGTTTTTCTAAGGCTTGTATCATGTTTAGACGGGGGTTATGGGTTTGGGGGAGGAAGACCACAGAGGTGAAATGCCATCGTATCCTCATCACATCATATCAAGGGGCTGTGCTATCAACAATCCACACGAATGTTCACTGATGACGTTCACCTTGATCACCTGGCAAAGGTAGGGTTTGCAAGGTGTCTCCACTGTAAATTTACTTTTCCTTTTTCATACTCCACTCTTAAGAAGCAAGGTACCAAGTACAACTTACACTCACAGGATTTGGAGATAAACTCCATTTCCTTGACCAGGGAGTAGCTACTTAAATTTTTTGGAACTCTTCTGTGTGGTAGATTTGTTTTAACAAATTTTTAAATTTGTTAAATTTTAAATGGCTCACAATTTAACCATAAAAATATTGACTATGCCTCTATCTCTGCAGTGTGGTTTAAGGAGATTTTAAATATAGTATATTTGTCTGTCCTTTTCTGTATTTCCAAAATTTGTACAATAAATGTGGTTTTATTATAAACAAATATTATTTGAAATAAAAAAGAAACCAAGATGTGTGAAATAGTCTAGCATATTTAAATTTGGAATCTACATATATACTACAGTTAGATTTTTCATTAAATTTTTGTATTTTGAAATATATTTTAAGAAGAGTGTGTGTAAATTATATTTACAGCTTAAAGAAATGAAATTTATAATAAACATCAGTGTACCCATCATCCAGCTTAAGGTATAACAATATCTGAGAGGCTCCACATGCCCCTTTTGTGACTGTAGTTCTCTTTATTATAAATGGATTGTCATCCTGATATTTGTGTCCCTCAGCCCTTTGTTTTGTTTTATAGTTTTAACAAATATTTATGTATGCTTAGACAGTTTTCATAACAATATAAATGGAAAAGTACTTGTGTCTTTTGCACAATATTATATTTGAAAGATTCAACCGTAGTGTTGTATATAATTATAGTTCATTTTCACTGCTGTATAGTGTTCCAATATATGAATTTATCAATAGTATATTTATTGTCTCTAATAGTGATGGCCATTTGAATGATTTTAGGTTTATGAATATCATGAACAATGCTGCTACAAACATTCCTGTGTAATGTGTCTTGGTGCCTGTGTGTAAGAATTTCCATAAGGTATATATCTAACAGTTAAATGGATAGATTACAAAAAGCTACATTACTAAAATATGCCAGATTATTTTCCAAATTTTTCACCCAACTTGTATCTCTGCCAACAGTGTACGAGTTATGATTGGTGCCATAGTCTTGCCAATTCTCAATATTCTTAGAGTTTTAAAATATTGCCAATGTTTTGTGTGTGAAATGAAAAGTGGTTTTAATTAAAAGTGGTTTTAATTTTACCTGATTAGTATTCAAAAAGAGCATGTATTTTCTTTTTTAATTGGCCCTCATTTCTTTTCCCACATTTGTGAAACACTTATTTTCACACTACTTATTTCCACTGAAAAAACACTGCTTATTTTTAATGCAGATTGCCTTTATTCATATTGATTTGTTAGATTTCTGTGTATATTCTGAAATCTTTTCACTGGTAAGTATTACAAATATCTCCCAATTTGGGGTTCGTCTTTACATATTTGTTATTCTATTTATCATGACTTTTGATAAACAGAGGTTCTTCTATTTATCAAATATCCCTTTTATGGTTTACACTCTTTGTTGAATCCTTTAAAAAGAGATTATCCCAACCCCATGATCCTAAAAATGTTCTCTATACTTTCTTCTTAAAGTTTATTTTTCTTTTATGTTTATCTTTTTGTTTCATGCAGAATTGATTTTGTTAATGATATGAAATAAGGACTTTAAAAAATAAATTTGTTTATTTATTTATTTATTTTTGGCTGCATTGGGTCTTCAGTGCTGCACGTGGGCTTTCTCTAGTTGTGGCAAGTGGGGGCTACTCTTCCTTGCGGTGCGCGGGCTTCTCATTGCAGTGGCTTCTCTTGTTGCAGAGCATGGGCTCTATATGCACGGGCTTCAGTAATTGTGGCTCACGGTCTCAGTAGTTGTGGCTAATGGGCTAGAGCTCAGGTTCAGTAGTTGTTGTTCATGGGCTTAGTTGCTCCACGGCTTGTGGGATCTTCCAGGACCAGGGCTGGAACCCATGTCCCCTGCATTGGCAGGCGGATTCTTAACCACTACACCACCAGGGAAGCCCAGAAATAAGGATTTGTTTTAAACTTGTTTTCTGTATAGTTAATGCATTGTCCCAGCATTATTAAGTGGTCCGTAATTTATTCCCTATTTTTCAGTGTACATTTTTTATATATTATACTTCAAGTTTATTTAGGTCTATTTCTGGGCTTTCCGTGCTGTTCTCTGATTATTTATCTCTGCCAAGATCAGACAGATTTTCATCAGTTTGGCCTTATAATCCAGAAGAGGTTGTCTTGTATAATTAGAAGTGGTTTCAGTATTCTAAAACCTTAGCCTCCTGATATCCACGGTATTGTCAACTTTATATGTTCACAAAAACATCCCTGTTAATTGAAATTGCATTGATTTTTAAATCAATCTGAGTAGAAGTAACATTTTTAATACATTGTAACTTCCTTTATAAAATAGATGTACATGGATATATAATATAATAATATAAATAATATAAACAACAATAGTATATAATCATGTACATATTTGTATAGATCTCCTTTAATATATTTAAAGTAATTTTATAGTATTTATTTAAAGGTCTTGATAACTTTTGGGAAACTTATTCCTGATAATTAATGTATATATATGTATAAAATTTATAATTAGTAATAATATACAATATATATTAATTATACAATTTATTAATATATAATAACATATATTATAGATAATATATAATACAATGCTGACAATATAAATATTGTTATATATAACAGTATATATATTTATGTAGGCTTCTTTTAATATATTTTAAAGTAGTTTTATAGTACTTACATAATAGTCTTGATAACTTTAAGGAGACTTATTCCTGATACTTCATATTATGCACTAATATTGTGACTGGTAGGTATTTTTAATAACACTTTCTAACTGTGGGTTGTATATAAAGTGTAATTAAAATTTTATATTGATCTTTTATTTAGCAACAATGCTAAAACTCTTTGTAATCAAATAATCCTATGGATTATTTTTAATGTAAATAAGCTTATCAGCTGGGAAAAGTGGTGGTATTTTCCTTCCTTTCCAAATTTTGTACCTGATCTTTATTTTAGTTGTCACATTTCAATTGCTATGATGTCTAGTACAGTATTGAATAAACATTATTTTAGCTATCATTGTAATCTTGTTCTTGATTTTACATTGTTATTTTATATTATTAATATTTGTTTATAATTATATATTGAATGTATATAAAAATAATAGAATTATACCAAAGTACTGGTGGCTGCAGTTTCTTTCATGATTGATTTGTATATTAGATCAAGAAATGTCCTTAATGTAGCCAGAGTTAATCTGATTCAGATGGTAAGATGTGTTCACATTAATTGTATTTGTTTTGTGACTATTTTAAAATATACTATTAGTGCTAAAAATAAATGCTAATATAGGTATAAAAACTATATTTCCATACATATTGATTTAGTTCAATATTTAATCTAGATCAAACATACTAAGAATCTATGTTACATATACTGATTTCAAACTTTTCCTCTATGTAGAAGCTACACATTTAACTAAAATCTGTGTTACTCAATTACTCAGTATGTATTTGGTCCCTTGCAGAGTCATGTGTATAGTGGGTAGTAGGACAGAGAAGAAAATTATTTGGGCAATGGATTCTGAAGAACATTAATATAGAGCCTAAGTGTCACTAATCTTACCCACATAGGTGTCTAGGAAACTATTTCCCTCTAACTCACACATGTGGCCATCACCAAGTTCCCAAAGAAATCAACAATATTTCACTAATATACATGAGGTTCCAGATTCCTTAGGTCCTTTGCTGGGGAAAGGTCACCCATTATTGTTTCCCTTTGAAGGAGAGAATGAAAAGAGATACAATACCAACTAGGCTCTTTCAACCCTCCTCCTTCTGACCTTTATCCCTGCATCCTACTTGTTTTAAAAATGTCTTTTTGATCACTCAATGGAAATTGAATTTGGTAGAAAATGTTTCCCTATACGTAACCATTGCTGACAGGAGTTCAAAGTGAAACCAGTGAAAGTGTTTTAAAAGGCGACATCCTATCCTATTGCCAGATTTTGCTTGGATTGTAAAATATTTTGCAAGTTGAATGCAGAACGATCTTGGAATTGACAGTAGTATTTATCCTGCTTTCTTTCTGCCTTATGTAAAGAAAGTTATCTTGTTGTGTGTGCATGTACATGCATGCATTTGAGTGTGTATGCATGTGTGCTTTCGCCTAGCTTTTCCTTCCCTGGGGAGTGAAGAGCCCTGGTAGCCGCCACTGTTACTTTGTCTCTCTAGCTCCTCAGTTTCTGTTGAATCACTTTCCAATCGTGTCCAGAGAGGATTGTGATATTGAAATAATAGTATTATGTAAGAATTCCCTGGCCACATCACCTACTCATTCTTATGTGAATTAAAATGACATTTTAAATGGCTGAATGTACAGAGTGCACAGAATAGCTAAGAGTAGGCAAAAAACATATTTTTTCAAATTCAGCTATTGTATTAAGTTGTAAGATAAAGAATTACGTGTAAAGTTTTTTCAATAAATGGCTAGTGTTTATATATGTATGCCCCCTCCATATTCTTTCCCATTCATTCAAGAGAAAACAATATCAAGATAGAACAAAACCAAAAGAATATTCTAATATTCTAATATTCCAAAAATATATTCTTTGAGATGTTTGTACCGCATCTATTCTGAGGAAGAACAATGAACAAAATACTTTGTTGATCCATTCTGTTCCAGTAGATTGGGACTAAAAGTAGGACAGAGTTTTGGTGAAATTCAGATTTATTTTGAGGCTAAGTCTGTTTCTTTGTAAGGATAAAAATAAAGTAAATCACCATAATTAAATGATTTTAATAATGAATTTTATGTTCTTTTTTGTGTCTGGGACATCCTTCTCTCTCTTTTATGGCTTAAATTCTTTCCCATTCTCATGAACCAACTTCTGCTCCATCACTTCTACAAAAGCACCTCAATCAATCACCTAATAATGGCCTTCTTCTCTTTAAAAATCCAGTGGCTTTCTTTCAGTGTGTGTCTACTATCTTAAAGCTCTTGGAGCCTAGGATTCCTAACTTTTTAAAAACTGAGTAGACATTTTTAAAACAGTTTTAGTTTTATAGAAAAATTGAGCAGAAAGTACTGAGAATTCTCACATGCCCCGTCCTCCCTCCCATACATTTCCCCTATTATTATTATCTTACATTAGAGTGATATGTTTGTTCAATCAATATTTTTTAAAGTTGACAAGTATTTTTATTGCAGATAGTTTCATATACAATGTTAGTGATATCGATTTCCAACCCCTCCCCCGATGGAGCCACGTTCCTATCTCATAAAAACATTCAAATTACACTTAGATGTTTTCATGTTTCTCTCTTTTTTAGCACCTGGGGGTTTGCTTTCACTAGATTTTCTATTTTAACCCACGCTTCTTCTCATTCTTTCATTTTTAGCTTCTCTTTCAGTTTCTCTGCTTTAAACTGCTGGGTGCAGTCATCAAATAATTTTTGGTTCATCTCCATGAAGAGTTTCAGCATGTTGTACTGATATATCAAGACATGTCTTGTCTTGTTCCAGTGGGTCTTTCAGTTGTGGTACAGGGAAGGAAACGTGATGGGCAGAATCTTTGCTGCATTGTCACTGATTAGACTCATGATGTACGCGTTATTCCAGTAATATGGCGCTTGCTCTGCCACCTGGAAGTGGGGGCTGGAGACACACTTGGCTAAACGCTCCATGATCTTCACAAACTCGTGACAGTTCAATGACATCTAGAATCTCTTCTAATTCATTTAAGAACATTACTTCTTTTAGACTGTGAGTCTTTGGCCAGTGCTTGAGAAGTGCCATCACCACTGGTTCGGTGAGGGTGCTGTCCTTTTCTAAAAACTGAACTACGCAGTATGCCAGCTGAGGATGGTAAACGATCAGAGACTTCACTTTTTCCAAAGGTAATAACACCTTCAATAAGAAAATCTTGTGCTCTTCTTTCAGTGGTAAGGCAAATCCTTTTTAAAATATTTTATTGAAGTATAGTTGATTTACAATGTTTTGTTAATTTCTGCTGTACAGAAAAGAGATTGTTATACACACATACACACACACATATTCTTTTTCATATTCTTTTCCATCATGGTTTATCACAGGATAATGAATATAGTTTCCTGTGCTATACAGTAGGACCTTGTTGTTTGTCCATCCTATTTATACTAGTTTGTATCTGCTAATCTCAAATTCCCAGTCCTTCCTTACCCCACCCTCCATGCCCCTTGGCAACCACAAGTCGTCCTCTATGTCTGCGAGTTGTTTCTGTTTAATAGATATGTCATTTGTGTTGTACTTTAGATTCCATGTATAAGTGATATTATATGGTATTTGTCTTTCTCTTTCTGACTTACTTTGCTTAGTATGATAATCTCTAGGTCTACCCATGTTGATGCAAATGGCATTATTTCATTCTTTTTCATGGCTGAGTAATGTTTCATTGTATATATGTACCACATCTTCTTTATCCATTCATCTGTTGATGGACATTAAGGTTGTTCCATGTCTTGGCTATTGTAAATAGTGCTGCTATGAACACAGGGGTGCATGTAACTTTTTGAATTATAGTTTTGTCTGGGTCTATGCCCAGGATTGGGATTGCTGGATTATATGGTAACTATTTTTAGTTTTACAAGGAGCCTCCATACTGTTCTCCATAGTGGCTGCACCAATTTACATTCTCATCAACAGTGTAAGAGGGTTCCCTTTTCTACACACCTTCTCAAACATTTATTACTTGTAGACTTTTTAATGGTGGCCATTCTGACTGGTATGAGATGATACCTCATTGTAGTTGGAGTTTGTGTTTCTCTAATAATTAGTGAGGATGAGCATCTTTTCATGTGCCTATTGGCCATCTGTTTGTCTTCTTTGGAGGAATATGTATTTAGGTCTTCTGCACATTTTTTCAATTGGGTTGTTTGTTTTTTTTTGTTATTGAGTTGTATGAGCTTTTGTATATTTTGAAAATTAAGCCTTTGTCAGTTTCATCATTTGCAAATATTTTCTCCCAGTTCATATGTTGTCTTTCCGTTTTATTTTTTTTTTCTTGCTGTGCAAAATCTTATGTTCAATATTGATGGACCAATATTAAAACATTATTATTAACTAAAGTCTGTGGTATACTCTTTGTGTTCTACAGTTCTATGGGTTTTGATATATATATATTGTCATGTTTCTACTATTATAGTATTATACAGAATAGTTTGCCTAAAATATCCCTTCTATTCCACCTATTCCTCCCTGCCCACTGTCTCTGATAACCACCATTTACTCTCTGTTGCTATGAGTTTGACTTTTTTATATTCTACACGTAAGTAAGATCATGCAGTATTTGTCTTTCTGTGTCTGGCTTATTTTGCTTAGCATAATGTCCTCGATCTCCATTCATGTTATTGCAAATGGCAGGATTTCCTTCTTTTTAAGACTGAATAATATTCCATTATAGGTATATACATATATGTGTGTGTGTGTATACACATACCACCCATTTTCTTTATCGATTCATCTGTCAAGGGACACTTAGGTTATTTCCACATCTTGGGTACTGTGAATAAAGTTGCAATGAATATGTGAATGCACATATTTCTTTGAGTCAGTGATTTTATTTTTCCTTTGAATATACACTGAGAAGTAGTATTGCTGAATCATATGGTAGTTATAGTTTTAATTTTTTGAGGAACTTCCATACAGTTTGCCATAATGGCTGTACCAGTTTATGATCCCACCAGCAGTATATAAGGCTTCCCTTTTCTCCTCATCCTCAACATTTGCTATCTTTGACACTTTGATAATATCCATCCCAAGAGATGTGAGGTGATATCTCATTGTGGTTATAATTTGCATTTCCCTGATGATTAGTGATAATGAGCATCTTTTAATATACCTGTTGGCCATCTGTATGCCCTCTTTAGAAAAATGTCTATTCAGGTCCTTTGCTCATTTTGTAATTGGGTTATTTGTTCTTTTGCCATTGAGTTTTCTATTTTGGATATTAACCTCTTATTGTACACACAGTTTGTAAATATTTTCTCTCGTTCCTTTGGTTGCCTTTTCATTTTGTTGATTGTTTCCTGTGCAAAAACTTCTAGGTTTGATATAATCCTTCTTGTTTATTTCTGCTTCTGTTGCATGTGCTTTTATAGTCATTCAAAACAGTTACTGACAAGAACAATGTCAAGGAGATGTTGCCTCTGTTTTTTCTTCTAGGAGTTTTACAGTTTCAGGTCTTAGGCTTATATTGTTAATCCATTTTGAGTTGATTTTTTTATATGTTACCCTTCTTTTCTTTGCTCGAAATATAAGCATTCTACCCTTTATGGATATTTTGGCAACAACTGTATTCTGTAAATTCCCCACTTGTATTTGTGGCCCTGGTTTCTATTCATTTAATACAAATTCAGTCATAATTTTTGTACATTTGTAACATTGACAATAAAATTACGTTTAAATTAACATTGAGCCAGCTGTGTTTTCACAAGGCACCACAGCGGCTGAAAGCTAATGTATTTTCTTTTATTTCTTTTTCTGTATTAGGTAAAATGTTTTTGTGAGAAAGTGCTTTTGAGTTCATGGGTGTTTGTACTACTTTCTGTTGCTCAACACACTTGTTTTAATCCTCTAGTTGTGGTCTAAATGATATAATATGCTAGCCCACTGGGCACAGCTAGACTTGAAAAAAAAGTTTCATGCTAGGTGTGGCTCATATGAGCCTTTACTGCTGGACCTTTACAAAATCATCCCAGAATATCTGCTTAGTCAGTAAAGATAATTTGTCCTAGCATCTCAAAATTTGAAAAGTTATCAGGAAGAAGAACATAGTGCATGAAAGTCATAATAATTTTGCCACCTGAAGGATATAGGTTAGAGGTAAACTTTATGATTTTAATAAGAATACGCAAGTTGTCCCATTTTCTTTTCATAGAGCAATCTCCAGCTTTCTACATTTAATTATACTTGGCTTTGGAAGACCTCATAGAACTTCTGAAATGCTGTGCATCACACCTCTGTGGAACTTGAGGAAATGATTTTATTTTCCCTTTCTAGTTTTATTCCATTAGGGTAATAAAATAAAGACTTTAAATTTTAGATTTATGACTGCCTCTTTAAGCAGCGCTGGGACTTCTGTTAATGGTCTGACTTACTCGATTGAAAACTTTATAAAGGGCTATATTTTTAAAATGCATGATTGTAAGACTGTGCAGTACAGTTATACACACATGAAAGAAAAATGCAGAGCTAATAAGGACATCTGTGAAATGCATACTCCTAGAAACACCAATCCTCACAATATGGACAGAATTCTTTATTTTCCTCTAAACAGAGTTGGATCACTGTTTTATAATCCTTATGGATAGCTGGCTTGTCTTAATTATCTTCTCAGTCCTGAAACATGTATTTCTCATATGGCAGGTATTCCATTTAATAACTACTGAAATAAATTTTATATAAATAGAATTTTCTCCAAATACAAGAAGACTTAGAAAAAATGGGAGAAATTATGCTCTTCCACAAAATATTTATGTAAAAGGAAACATTTGAAGGAAAGTATACTTAGTCCATTATCATGAAATGTAGAAATACAAAGTTGGAATGTTAAATTATTGCAAGGATTTGGAAGTAAGTCTGACATATTTTGTTTTAATTACATGCCTCAATACTCACCACATAAGACCTCCCACTGCGTTGATCACATAATAGTCAACATTATTATCAAATATTTTTTATTGCTAGGCAAAATATGAAATAGAATCTTGAAATTATCTAAATAATTTAGTGCACATAGACTCTAAATTCAAATATGTCAGGCCAGTCTAAATAGTTTAGTGCACATAGACTCTAAATTCAAATATGTCAGGCCAAATAATACACTTTTGACATTTTATTCATTAAAGTATTTCTCAGCCTCAGCTGTACTCAATGATGAAATTAGCATAAATCATCACTTCTGACTTTTGTCTCAAGCCTTTTGAGAAAAGTAATTGAATAAAAAGGGAAATTGTTTTGCTAGATTCAAGTAAGTAATGTAAAATATTATTCTGATTCTCATACATTTTCAGACGCTTATGAGAGCATGCAATGAAATAATAGATGTAAGATGCTTAGTCCTACACTGATGCAAGGCAAATATGCAATATTTGTTTGAAAACATGATTGTTGTCAGTTTTAAGTGGAGCTATCCTTCCTTTAGAATTAGAATTCTAAATCATTCCATTAAAAATTGGAGACAATGCATTGGAACACACATCAACTCCAACCTGTCCTTATAAAAACATCTCTATACTTACTTGCCTTTTGATCTGCTGGAAAGGGTTTTCTGATATACTGTATATTGATTATCCATAAAACATGTTCAATATGTTAATTTTCCTTTCCTTCTTTTAATAAAGAGGTTATTTTTACAGTTGATTTTAAATTGACCAGTAAATGTAAATTTAGTTAGGATTTCATCTTTGCATAGAGAAGACTAGTCTTAAAATCTTCACAACTTAAAGTATTTTACATTTGTATAGGTACCAACCAAGATATGTTGCTTTATTATCAGTAATTTCAGCTTGAGATCTCATAAATTCATAATTTCAGTTGGTAGTATCTAAGAAATATTTGTATTTTTTGTTAGTTTCAACTGATGATAGACTATAACAGAAATTAATAGCATCACCAGAACTATGTACAAATATCAAAAATATTATTTAGATATAAGAGAAATTATAGATATAGTCGTGCTGCCAAATCATGTCACACAAATGCAAGGTAACAGTCAGCATATATATGTGAAGACATCCTTACAGCAGTAATTCCATGCGTCTATGAATGAAATCACTGCACACAAATATTCACATCAAAGGTAGTGTTTTACTTTTGTAGCTGAGATATGTTAGTGCTGTTTCATTTGGTGTGCTTTTCTCTCTTACCTACCTGTATTATGATTTTGGGGGAGGGAGGGGGAGATATAAAAGTTTACACTTATTGTGTTATATGATGACATCTTGTTCTAAATGTGCAGCTCTTCCTCTCCCTCTAACTCTTATGTTTGAAATGCATTGTTGAAAACAGCATTTTTTCCTTCTCTTGCCTAAGAGGCTTGGGGACTAAAAACATGCAATTCCAAGTAAAGGATTAGGAGAGAAATGAAGTATTTTTGAGCTGAAGGGTATCATTAACTGAGACACTGCTGAGATTGCAGCAGTTCAACACCACCATGTCAACCCCCCCCGCCCCCCACAAAAAAAAGTTTCAGATACTGTAAAGGAATCAGCCTTTAAAGGAAAGATGAGCAATATCAAAAAAAATTCTGAAAAATGATGTAACTATTCTGGTTGATAATACAAATTGTGAATAAATCATATACTGCAAGGGAAACATGAAAATAGGTTAGTATCTAGGAGGTTGGATGCTGAATTCCTAGAGAAAAAAAAGGTGATAAACATTTTGTCCCTTGCATTTCCTACAGCAGTAAAAGGAACTAATCTGTTGAAATTGTTGACTTCTATTGGACTCTAATAGGAATATGTTGTTTTCTGAAGGCTAGATTACTTATGTTTTAGAAATGTATTCTCTCTGGGTTTAGTCAATGTCTTCTCTTTTTTTAATCCCCAAATGATTGTACAGCAATGTCAAGCATGTCCACAGATTTGTTGGGTGACAGTCAAACCAAAACTTGGTCTCAGTTAATGATTGAACTTATTAATTACTAATTAATTTTGAACTTCCAGTATTGATATTTTCAACTTTCTAAATTATCACATAACCAAAGGTATGAATTTCAACTCAGAAAGTTTGGAGAAAGAATATAGAAAATTGATATTTTCCCTATTCAGGAAGGAGTAGGGGATAAGCAAGAGTCTCACAGGAAAGTGAGATGAAAATGCTGGAATAATTTCTATATCCAACAATTAGTAAACACAGTTAGAATTCCCTAATTTTATTTGTAATTGGATTAATTCCTATTATTTCATAAATGTCAGTACTTGTATATACACCCGTGTATGAAAACTCAAATCCAGATGATGAACTTCCCACAGCATCTGCATAATCATATTTTGTTGATTTCCCTCTCTTCTCCCCACATTTAGACTCGAAACTCTTTGATGCTTCCTCTTTACCCCGTTCTTAAGCATTTGACACAGCCACCAAATGTCAATAGCCCATGTGTATATTTTTGAATAAAATGAAAACAACGGCTGAAAATGTTCCCATGACTGCCACAGCTCATTATGACAGAGTTGTGAAGATGTACCTTTTTGACATAAATAGATGAAAGTTGAGTATGTGCCAGAGCTTGGTTTGAAGCCATACCTTCTTTGATTATTTCTTATTCTGGCATAGGAAACTCCAAAAATTAAGCTTCTATAACATGTCCTAAACTATTATCCTTCTCAAACTATTCCAAAAATTTGAAGAGGAAGGAACACTTCAGTTCTGAAGTGGCCTTCTATGAGGCCAGCATCACCCTGATACCAAAACCAGACAAAAATATCACAAAAAGAAAGATTACAGGCCAATATCACTGATGAACATAGATGCAAAAATCCTCAAGAAAATATTAGCAAATCAAGTCTAACAGTACATCAAAAGAATCATATAACATGATCAAGTGGATTTAACCCAGGGATGCAAGCATGGTTCAATACCTGCAAATCAATCAGTGTGGTACATCACATTAACAAATTGAAGAATAAAAAATGTATGATCATCTCAGTAGATGCAGAAAAAGCTTTTAACAAAATTCAACATCCATTTATGATAGAAACTCTCCAGAATGTGGGTATAGAGGGAACATACCTCAACATAATAAAGACCACTTCTAACAGACCCACAGGTAACGTCATACTCAATGGTGAAAACCAGAAAGCATCTCCTCTAAGATCAGGAACAAGACAAGGATGCCCACTCTTGCCCATCTTATTCAGTATAGTATTGGAAGTCCTAGCCACAGCAACCAGAGAAGAAAAAGAAATAAAAAGGAATCCAAATTTGAAAGGAAAAAGTAAAACTGTCACTGTTTGCAGATGACATGCTATACGTAGAAAATCCTAAAACAGCATCAGGAAAATACTACAGATCATCAATGAATTCAGTGGTTTCAGGATACAAAATTAGTATACAGAAATCTGTTGAATTTCAATACACTAAAAACAAACTATCAGAAAGAGAAATTAAAGAAACAATCTCATTTATAATCACACCAAAAAGAATAAAATGCCTAGGAATAAACCTACCTAAGGAGGTAAAATACCTGTACTCTCAAAATCATAAGATGCTAATGAAAGAAACTGAAGATGACATAAACTAATAGAAAGATACACCTTGTTCATGGTTTGAAAGAATTAATATTGTTAAAATGACTGTACTACCCAAGGCAATCTACAGATTCAATGCAATCCCTTTCAAAATACCAGTGACATTTTTCACAGAACTAGAACAAATAATTTTAAAAGTTATACAATTTTAAAAGTTGTATAAACTAACACAACATTGTAAAGCAACTATACTCCAATAAAAATTAATTAAAAATTTGTATAGAAACACAAAACAACCTGAATAGCCAAAACAGTCTTAAGAAAGAACAGAGCTGGAGGTATCACACTATTTACTTTCAGATGATTTAGCAAGATGATTGATAAATTAATGCCTGGCTGGCTGGCTGGCTGGCTGGATGGATGGATGGATGGATGGAACGAGAGGGCAAATATGGAAACATGCATTTAATTGCTGAATCTAGTGGTAGGTACTTAGATTATTGTATAATTCTTTCCAATTTTTGGCATGCTGGAAAACTTTCCAAATTGTAAAGCAAATACTAAAGGAAAACACAAGACATGCTTTATATTGGCCTTATTAGTAGCAAATCCAAGACAGGCATTTTTGAGCAAGTGATATATATGAGGGAGTGCTCTCATGCAAAATCTTTGAGAGAGTGAAGGAAAAATATATAGATTGATGCTAACAAACTGAAAGGTTAATGATTTTAAACTGGCTATTTATTTTTCCCATAAGAGTATAGGTAATGAATTAATAAAATAACTAAAATTTTCTGATGAAACGATGATTTTTATACTTCCAGTTTTTGCTTGTGAGTAATCATTCTATTCAAGAAATTGTAATTCTTCAAACTGATCCCCCCCCTCCTTTTAAAGTGTTATTATATCCAAATAAGATTGGCATTAAATGTTAGCTGGAACACTCAAAGCTCACATATAGAAAAAAAACAGTATCATTTGCCTGTTTGTAAAGCATCATACAGCACGCACAAATCATACAATTCAGAACTGCATGAAGTATGCCACTGTTTGAGTATAACATGGCATTTTTCCAGTTGGGATTATTAGATCATCTAGTAATAGTGGTTCTTGAAAATTGAGGGTCTCAGAGGTTAAATGAATTGCATAAAACCAGTCATTAGTCGTTAAGTCAGAGTTCAAATTCTGACTTTTGGGCTGAAGATCTCATCTAAATCTACTCTGCCACCCTTCACTCCCAAGTAGTTTGGATCTGGCTGGACCCTGAATTAATAAAATTCTCATCAGATCTTTCCCCCTTCCAGCTGCGAGAAATTAATCTGAGCTACTGGAATTGGCAGGGACAAATCTCTTTCCTCCCTATAAAAAGAAGATCAAATTGATATTACATTTCTGGGCTTGAAATAAATCTAATAGTATAATAATAATCAAATTGAAAACAAATAAATGTTGTATTTAAATGATTGAATTTCACTAAGTTAGAAAGCTAAAACATAATCATTGCCAAATAAATCCTACAGCTTCCCTAAGAATCTTGGATATTTAGATACATATTAACTGTTCAGCTGGAGAGAATGTTCTTTTTTCTTCACCCATATGTATGAACTATTCAAGTTATTATCTGATAAGGTTATTTTTAAAAATCACTATACTTCTGAAGTGGTACACTTAATATTGAAAACTTGGAAAATTATTATTTGCAAAAAAATATAAAAGCTAAGTACATTTGCTGTGATTTAGGAAATACTGTTAACTATCCCTGAATAAACTTCTTCTATAAATATGTTTTTATTTTTTGTTTGCTTATTTGTTTACAGGTTGAATAAAATAAAGTTACACATGACACAAATTTGTTTATTTTGATAGCTGAATCACAACTTAACCACTCCTAAAATTTATTAACCAATGCTTGGCTATTAAGGATGCTGTTTATTTCACAAAGTGTAGGTTTAATTCACTATCAACAAGGTTGGTTCATTCATGTATGGCATTACATAAGATTCTAGGTTCTTTGTTAAAAAACGTAAATGGGACTTACTGCCTTCTCCATTTTAGAAAATGCAACTATTTTCAACCTCCCTTTTTGAACACTTGTTATCTTGATATTGTGTTTATGTTATCAGTAGGGAAGACGTAGATAAACATTTGGCTTTGGGATAGAATGGAAGGGGTAACAGGTGGTTCTAAAGGTTTTCTCTAGACTCAGGGGTACCATAAGCTTTCAGTCTTGGTTCATTCACCTTGTAATGTGAATGCAGGAGATTATTAGGAGCACACCTATATACCAGATTCAAGATTAGTGAAACTCCAGTTAAGGAATACACACCTGATATTGCACCTGGTGGTCATGATTGTGTATTAAGTCCTGAGAACCAGCACTGATGAGACCCAGATACCTAAAGGGTGGAGAGTTGTCTGTATTTTGCAGACTGTGTTAAGGGCCCATCGTGGACACCTGTGGGGCTATATGACTAAACAGGTTTAAACACTAAAGGGATTCCAGAGCCCTGTGTTGGAATTGTAAACACACACTCAACCCCATTTCTCATGTCCAAGCACATCCCAAATTCCAATTGACTTGAGCATCAGAAAATGGGATCAGGTTTCAGAAGACTCCTGTTGTGACATTTCAGGATGTGCCGTGATGTTTTCTGTCTTCCATCCTGTCTTTTCAATAGCTGTCTTTGGCGCTGAGTACAGCCTATTGTGCCTTATCAATGCAATTATAAATCTGAATCCAGACCATACTACTAAATCAAGCAGAGTTGGTGTTCAGGAGGGCTAAGATTATTTTTCCCTATACATTAGAATTTTTTTCCCCTATACTGATATTTTCTTACCTTAATGAACGTTCTAATCATACTCTGACTCCATGTTGGATAAGCACCACTTCCTCAAAACATACACATAAAATCACATACATGTATGCCCATGCTCTGGAGATCTGCTGTAACTTGGAGTGACTACAGAAATAATGTACCTTGAACCACATTCAAATGTGTTTAGTCATCAGTGCTATTGGAAAGAACAGTGGCTTTAAAAATTTAACAGTCCTTACAATCAGCGGGAGTGTTTTTTCAGCGACATCATCCTACCAGTTCTTATTCTTTATGGGTGAGGACAGTGAGGTGCTTTTCTAACAAGCACTTTTTGTGATTCTTATGAAGAACCTCAACATGCATGAAGTTGCTTTCTTATGTTTAGGTTTCTGGTTTACTCTTTTTATGTGGAACACCTTAAGGATTTAGGGGGGAAAAAAGAACAAGAGATGATTTCCACGTACATTCTTAATGTGACATAAGATGGCTTTTATAGATGTGAATTCAATACTCCTCTTTTAATCTTGGGATGAAATGTGGCTGTAAACTGTGGTATATGAAGATAATTGCATGTACTAGAAATCTGTATAACTTTGGAAAGAAGATCTAAGCTTCCTGTCTCATGGGAAATATTAAGGGCTGTATTATCCTGTAAAATGGATAGGAAAGGGACCCCAATAATAAGGTATGCTTGCTCTCAAAAGGCACAGCAAGATCCTCAGCATAACATAACTGCACAGAGACCCACAAACTGAGTCGGAGCAGGCCGCTGCAGTGGGCGTATCCATACCATCCTAGAAATACATAACAGTGGCCATTCGACTCTAGAATCTACTATCATGACTAAAATGATAAACTAGCAGTGTTTAATCCAAATATTATTGAAACCTTAGAGGGAATCTTTTTCCTAAATTGTATATTTACAATGGGCAAAGTAATTCAGAATGGCTGAATATGAAGGACAAATATATTCTAATAGCATAACAAATTAATATTGTGTTTTTGAAATAGATTGTGGTTAACTCTTGCCTTTCTTCTTTTATAAGAGTGTTGATTTGATCATTTGCATTTAGAATCGTTTTGCATCATATCTGTATATCTCCATCTGAGAGTAAAGACATGTAGAGTAAGGAGGGTTGTTGGGAGGGAAAAGAACAATTGGTTGCCTAAAGAAAGGAAAAAGAGGCTATCTAAATTCTTGGTCAAACGTAAAGAGTACTCTATCCCCGACTATAGAAAATATTTGTGTTAAAATAAGTCATTTTTGAAGTTAAAGTATCCCACCTTTTCTGCATTCAGTAATATATTATTTTCTATAAAATCTGTTGACTTACAGGAAATTCCTGAATACTCACAATTGGGAATCACTAGGGAGAAAGATGTGTGGTCAGTGGCTATAATTTATTGAAAAATATATATCAATACACACACACACACTCCATATACATCCAACCCTCCAAACCACCCTGATGAGCAGGCATTCTTAATCTTCATTTTATAGATGAGAAAGCCAGGGCTCGGCATACTTAAGTAACTTGCTTGTGGTTACACAGCTAATAAATGCTAGTACTGAGTTAACAGAGAAACAGGTCTGCATGGTCCCACACTTATTCTTTTTTTCCCCATATTTGTCATTTTATTTTACTTTATTTTTAATTTTCATTGAAATATAGTTGTGTTAGTTTAGGTGTACAGAAAAGTGATTCAGTTATACATATATAAATATATATGTATTCTTTCTTTATATTCTCTTTCATTATAGGCTATTACAAGATATTGAGTAGAGTTCCCATGCTATATAGTAGGTCCTTTGTGGTTATCTATTTTATATATAGTAGTGTGTATATTGTAATCTCAAACTCCTAATTTATCTCCCCCCTCCCCGCTACCCACTTTGGTAACCATAAGTTTGTTTTCTATGTCTGTGAGTCTATTTCTATTTTGTAAATAAGTTAGTTTGTATCGTAAGTGTTATCATATGATATTTGCCTTTCTCTGTCTGGCTTACTTCATACGTATTCTTCACTGTTATATGCTGTTCCCAGAGACAGAAACAGATGCCAAGAGGTAGAAACAGAAGATCTGAGTCTCATTGTTGACCAAGAAATCCAAAAACCAATCCCAGACAGACATAGAACCATATTACTGTTGAGGACCCAAATGAGACCTTAAAATAAGACCCCTTTAAGTGGGATAACTTTAGTGAGTTTCTCTTCTTTGGAAAAAACATAAGTAAATAAAATAATTAAAATGAGGCATGCAAGTAGGAAAAAAAACCTTTTTCCATCAATGCCTTTCCATCAAAGACACATGTAAACAAATAATTTCAATGCCATACTTCACATAGCAGAAATCAGTATTTTGGGAAGAGGAAAAATAGAAAGGAAACCGAGAAGAGGAAAAATAGAAAGGCTTTATGTGACTGTCAGGGAATATTTTGAAAGGAGGTACCATTTCAGGTGGGTATACAAGTAAAGGTAGGAATTTGTTATTTGTAGGAAGGGGGAAGTCATTTTCTTGCTAATGCAAGAAAAATGATGTGCTCTATTGATATAATTAAGTACAAACGTTGTGCATAATTTGAGGACTCCTTCACCTTTACAAATCATTTAAGTGACCCTACATTTCTAGGGGCTTCCATAACTTCTGAACCATGAAACCTGAGTGATTAACAGTTTGAAAGAATTAATTTACATTTCCAAAGCAAGACAGAGGTTTTTATTTTCATTTGTCAACTTCCTCTATTAAAATGGACCCCAGCCTTTCAAAGATCACTTCATGGTTTTGCCCTTTTTCCTGCTGATCCATGTTGCCTTATACTGAATTTAAGGAGACTCAAGGTAGGTTAATTAAATTTGCTGAAGCTCTTTGCAAAGCCACATTGGGGGCAATTTAATTTTTTTTTCTGTTTAGCTGGTTGAGAAAAGAAATTCAGGCACAACTGTATAAAATACTGTTTTAATTAGATCCAAAGAGAAATGTAGCCTTGGATTCTTATTAAAGTTCCTTAATTATGAAAATTAATTTTAAAAGACATAGTAGCTTTGTCTTACAAAAGTGAACGTTTGTGAAGTTACTTTGCACTGTCCATAAGAAAAAAGGTAATGAGTCAAATTTTGTTCCTTTCATTATTTTTGTCAGTAAACAAAGTCTCAAATCAAGAGAGGGTAATTTTCAGGAACTCCTGAAAAAACAACAAAAAAAGAATCAGACATAAATTCATATCTCAAAGTGCTAAAATTTTCCAAAGCAAGAAAGGGGAGCCACCCACTATGTATCCAAATGAATTTCTGAAGAAATACTTGAGCATATTTTTAGGCAATTAATATATATAGTTTGGTTTCTCTTTTCTAAAATATATTTATTTTTAATAAAGTAAAAATCTCAGTAACAAAAATCAACAATAAATAAATTCAGTGCTAAATATTATAAACATCTCTCACATCTCTTCAGATGTCTAAGTAAATTATCATTGAAATTGTCTTTTCTCAATGACATTGGTGAATGATTTCTGTGCTTTGGCCTGTGATACTCCTGTATGCACCATAGCCAGCTTAATTGTTTGAACAAAGTCAGTAACTTTGTCATTGGTTTAAACATCCAATGTAATACAGTATACAATCTGTATATAATACAGTATTATATACAGATTGTATACATTCTGTATTATATACAGTATACAATCAGTATATTACAGAACTAGAAACACATTCAAATAGAGATGAGAGAGGGATAGATTTCAGAAAAATGTTTACACACTTACTTATACTAACATATTCTCTCTCTGCTCTCTCTTTCACAGACATACATACATTACAAATACATACATACCCTACTCTGTTTTCACTTCGCATACTCCAATTTGCATTGCGTGAATAGTGCTACAGTTTGAAGATTAGTTATACTTATTAAATTCACTGGATAGATATATAGATAGAAGTATAGATATAAATATAGATAGAGATGTAGACATAGATGTAGATGTATACATAAATATTGATTTTTTTTGATTAGCTACTTGAATTTATCCATATAGATACAGCTTGAGATAATGAATTTCTATATTATTTCTCAGATATGAATTTTCCATACTTTCCAATAATTTTGTCCACTGTTTTCTATTTATGGTTATAATAAAATCTTGTCAAAGCATAAATAAAATATATTTCATTTCAAATTTCTATTAATTTTTGAAAATCAAGATTTGGCATATAATTTAACAGCCTACTTGGTGGAAAGAACATAGGCTTTGGAGCCATATCTAGACTGAATATATGCTTCATCACTTAGAGCCCATGTAATGTAGAGAAAGTTGCTTAACAACTCTGGGTTACAACATCCATATCTATAAAAAAGAGGATAACTCATACTTATCTCATACTCTATAAATATGTTATTGTTTGACTCAGAACCACTTATTCTCATGTTCTTACGTTTAATTCTTACGTTGAATATAAACATTTATAATTGTAGACATATATTTATATTTTTCTATCTACCTCTCAAATTCTTTTTCAATTCATTCAATGCTAAATTTCATTAGTGAATGATGAAACCATCATATTAAAGCAGAGAGAAATATAAAAACACTGAGCTGAATTGTATGAGTTCTAAGTATTATTTTGATGTTTATGTTTGTTTTACTGTTGGGGAGTGGGAAATTATCTAATGAATATAGTCTGAGGAGAGATTGATAGCACATCATGGTAACACATATTTAAGTTTCTACCTCATCTTGTTTTCAGTATTAAAAAGGAGCAATGACCAAAAACATTTCCTAAAAGTGGTTTTCTTAATTGTTCACTGTTCATCATATCTATAAAATCTCCTCTAGGATTGAATTTATTACTTTGCCTCTGTGGGTTAAATTTTCTTTGCTATATCTCCAATATTTCATCTTGTCTTTTAAACAGTTTGCTATCAAATTGTGGCCTAAGCTCACAGGGCGTTATCTTCGTGAGGAGAGTTCACCTCTGTAACACTGGAAAGTTTTGGAACTGAATTCAGGCAAGATGAGAAAGAGGCTTCAGGATTATGTATTAAATTCTAATGTATTTTCACAAAATAACTTGCCAAGTGTTCATAATTAGGATATCCTCTCATTGTTATTGGCTACATTATAAGAGACTATCTGGTATCAAGCTCAATGAAAACAATCATAACAATTTCTTTTCTGAAGTATATATATAGGTTAAAAATAATTTATTTTTTCTTATACATTAAAGTTGCATAAATCACTTAATCCAAGAGTTCCTTTCACACATTTTATGCAATTTTCTTATACTCAGGCTTTTCCACTCATGTCAAGTTAAAGTTTCAAGTTGAACATATACACTGTTGACCTGAAACAAATAGACTGCCAGTTATTTCTCCAGCAAAGATGGGTTTATTTGGGATTAGCAGAGAGTCGCAGTTCAGGGTCTGCAACCAGGGTGAGCCACTTGTGTGTCCCTGCAGGAGAAGGGAAGGAGGTCATTTTACAGAGGGGAAAAGGAAGTTGGAGGGCTATGGTAAACAGAGTCCACTGCTTTTCATTGGCTGAATCCTTGCCAGGAAAGAAGGGTAGTCTTCCTTCATGTTGGGCTTGGCTGTTGTCACAGGATATGAGAGTTCCCCTTTCTGGTCTCCCAACACCGTTTAATTGAGGTTTCTGTTTATTAATTTTTACAATACTTTCCATAAGCCAAAAGACAATGTTTATCTAAGTTATAGTTTTCTAAGAAATAAGAATAAACATCTTAAGCTAAGCTGGAAAAGTAATTAAAATTGAAACCAACACAAACTTTTTTCTCATTCTAAGAAATTTCCACTCAAAACTAGGCATTGTCATTTTAAGGCAAAGCTATGTTGTTATATATACAGAATATTTTGAACAATAGTTTGTAGTCATTTTGCCAGAATGGCAGTAATGCCATTGATCTAGTGAAAGAATTTTGTCTCATTTTTATAAATTCTTATCATTTATTTGCTTAATGTAGTGATAATCTGATGATATGAATATAGCCAATTAAAAGTCATCTTTTTTTTTAGATTTACCTTCATAAAAAGTGAAGAATATGTTTTGACATTTGTAAAAACTTCACTAGTATTTTGTGAGTGAAGCTAGCAAGAGGCAGAATTCTTTCTTGCTGAGTTATAATTGCATATAAAATAAATATAAATATGAAAAAAGTAAGAGAATTCCAGAAATGCTGGAACTCTTGGAATATTCTTGGGTGTAAGCTTGTACAAACAATGCTGCTATGTTTGAGGGGGTAAGGATTGCTTTAAAACCATTCCTTATTCAATTCCAGAAAGAAATATCTAGGGGAGTATATATGTTTTCACTGAATCTCCTTATGATAAGTGTGTAAGAGAAGAAATAGTCAGTGTGGGCTGTTATGTGCTCAACACTCACAATGAATTAGTTTAAGATGCATTTTGAGCTTTAAGAAATAAAAACGATAGCTACAACTCTATAGTAATATACTTTTTAACCATTTAAGTGGCATGCATTTTCAGTGCTAAACAGAAGGCCATAAAAATCAACACTAGTAGGGGCTTCCCTGGTGGCGCAGTGGTTGAGAGTCCGCCTGCCGATGCAGGGGATACGGGTTCGTGCAGGGGATACGGTCCGGGAGGATCCCACATGCGGCGGAGCGGCTGGGCCCGTGAGACATGGCCGCTGGGCCTGCGCGTCCGGAGCGTGTGCTCCGCAACGGGAGAGGCCGCAGCAGTGAGGCCCGCGTACAGCAAAAAATAAATAAATAAATAAAAATAAAAAATCAACACTAGTATATTATTTATGCTTAGGTATTAATTACTTGGGGATATAAAATGTCATTACTTATTTTTATACCAGCTAACTGAAGTGGAAAAATGAGATAATTCTCACAAGCAGAATTCACATTTGCTTCAATTATGTGGATACTTCGGATGAGTAAAACTTTTATGTTATAATTACTACATCTTTCAACTTTACTTCATGTCTTGTCACAACTTTAATATGTCAGTTCCAGTTCTACCAATGCTAGGGAATTTTTTTTTTTTCCTTACCACAATATGTTGTACTTTGCTGAGTATGTTCTAAAATTATGGGAATCTTAGGTATTGGAAGAAATAGGATAACAGTTTCAAAGTTATCACAAGAAGATGTAAATCTGTGGTGACATACACAAATAAGCATCTTAAAGATAGCTTTTTTAAAATGGACTCTAAAATTTTAAAGGTCCTTGTTTAAAGTATCTAATGCAACCAGATCAAATTTTGGAAGTAAGTATATCAGTTACTTGGTAGAACATGTGCTTTAAACATTTCTTACACAAGGCACAATATTGCATAGCTTTATAAGGGCATAAATATAATTTAACACACAGTGATCTAAACCTTAACTTGATTTATGACTGCTGACAGCATCTAAGCACAAGAAATAAAGGCAACAAACTTTCCTCAGTCGTTGGAATGCTTAGTGTTAATTTTGTTTGCACGTAATTGTGTTTTTTTACCTTGTACCATAAAGAAGGTTTTCCTCCATTATTTTCGGTATTCTCTGTATCACATTTCAAGGGCATTAGTATTTGAGGCACATTTTTGCTAATCCCCTTTTCCATGCTTGGCCCTATCTAGGACAAAGGACACATTTTCTCCCAAATCTTGGGAGACTAGTTTACATTGATGTCCAAGTGTTCTTATATAAAATAAGATAAATGAGTTAGCATTAACTGTTCTATTTTTACTTAGAACTTTAATAATTGAGAGACTGGTTAAAAACAAACTTGTTATAAATGACTGTGATTTGGAGGAGAAAAATATATATATTAGAATATTCAGTATTCATTCAATAAGTATGCCTCAATTAATGACTGCATTACACAATAAATGTTAGTATATCAATCAGGTCACCAAAGAGCATTGCATTATTAACATTCATTAACTTTGTAACAGATAACTTAATTGTACAAATAACCCAAAGCTATGTAATTAGGATGTGATTATATTCACATTTCTTTATGACAAAATGAACTTATAGTTCAAGTAACTGGTGCAAGTAAAAAGGAAAATGTGAAATGAGGTTATAAATCAACTATTAAATACTTATTCTCCTTTGCTACTGACTAGGTACAAAAGGATGTTTTAATTCTCTGTGTTTTAATAACAATTTTCTGTTAAGTAATTTTGTAGAATTGAGCCCAATAATAGTCCCTCTTTTCACATTATAGTCAAAATGTTCCCTCTTTTCTCATTATTTGGGAAAGGCAGGACTGTTTTCTTGTTGCTTTAATTATGTTTATATTATGTGTATATTCATGGGCTAAAATAAGGAAAACTTAAACATTAGGATATACTGCCTTTTTTTCAATCTTTATTATAAATCTTCATTTCTTGCAGGGAGGGAGGAGTAGTTATTTATGGGTTAATTAGTCCTAACTCCATCCTTGGACAAAGAGATGTTGAGAATGCCAGCATCTGATAAGGACTGATGAAAGCTTAACTCTTGGTTTCAGGTGAAGTACTCGTGCTCATCTAGTATTTATATCTGCACTTCAACATTCTGGAACAGGACATCCATATCAAAAAATTAAGAAGTTTACTGGAAATACAATAATTAGTACACTCCTTTTTATATTTAGTGTGGCAGATAATTTTCTTTCCACTCAAAATTATGCACAATTTAGAATTTTCTGTGCTTTAGGTTGAATAAAGAACTAGTTTGACAAATAAATTGAAATCATATGACTATCTTAACCCTGATTTATTAACTATGGTACAATTGGAAGTAATGAGTAAACTCTCTGACTCCTAAATCATTGAATGAGAGAAGCAAAATTTAGTAGTACAATCTATTCTAACATCATTTATTTTTGTGTTGTCCCCCATTACCTGTCTTTTTGTAATCCACAGCGTTACTTGACATAGGTGAACTCACTCTCTTTCCGATATTTATTTGAGTATATTTTAAATTTCAAATCCACCTGGAGAGTCAGCCCAACTTTTATGACTGTCTCCCTTCCAGCAAGATCTCCCAGGTTCACCTTATTAAGAAGAGATAACGTGTACCGCAGGTCTCCAATGTGCCTGGCCCTAGGCTACCATTCATCAGTTCTGCTTCTCTTTAAACACAGTTTTCCATAATTTTGGTTTTTCCATGTCATGCTTATTAATTTTTCAACAAAGAGGTGAATGTTTGGAATGGCTACCAAGATATGTTTGTTTTAACACTCCCTGGTAGTTCTAGAGACAAAAATTCCAAAGGTTTGAAATCTAATTTTAGCCCTAATATTAGATAAGCAGTCTTAGGGTACATTACTATTGTAACAGCCCTAAAAACATTTTATTTTAGAATTTTAAATTTTTTAATGAAAAGTGATATATGTATACAGAAAAATGCACATACTATAAATATACAAATTAAATTTTTGCAAAATGAACACACCAGTGCAACCAGATAGAAATAAGAATTAAATCATTACTAATATCCAGAAGTCCCCTTCCATTCACTACTGACTCAAGGAGAGCTATTTTCCTGACTTCCAGGAGCATAAATATTTTTTACATACTTTTCTCAGTGGCTTCTTTTACTCCATGCTGTGTGATGCTCATCTAAATTTTTTCATGAAGTTGTAATCTTTCATTCTCTTTGTTAAATAGTATGTCATTTTGTGAGTAAACCACAATTTCTCTAGCACTGTATTTATCCAGTTTTCAGATATTATGAATTATATATTTATAAGCATATACATTTCTCTTGGGTACATACCTAGGAATGGAATTGTGTCATATGGTATTCATATATTTACTTGTTTTTTAAAAATAGCTTTACAGTATTCCAAAGAGTGTGAGCATTGTATGGAAGTTCTTGTTACTCCAGATGTGTGTCAACACTTAGTATTTTCTGTCCTATGACAAATGAAGTTGAGCACCTTTTCATTTTAGTGTCCCCTGAAATTTGAATAAATTGATCTGCCAGATCAACTTAGAGGGCTTGTCCTGGCTGCTTCTTTTTGGAAAACTTATTTCCTAAGATATTTGAAGCATTCTAACTCACTTCAAAAACTATTAAAATCCTAACCTGTTAATGTTGATTGTATCCATATCCAAAGATTTTGGCAAAGTTTAGTCTTTGTAGACATTTAGATAAGAGATTTTCTACTGAAACAATTTTTTTGTATTTTAGCACTTTTGGTGACATTAGAAGATCAATTATAATGTAAAACAGGGTCCACAGATCCTACAGGTCATCCTTGCTGGGCCTGGGTCATGTTCTGTGACTGGGCAAACAGATACTCTGGAGCTGGAGAGTTAGATGAGGGCTCTCATGGTACCTGAAAACTCATGGAAAGTTATATGAGGGTGGTAATGGGGAACTTAAGAAACGAATAATGCAATTGCACGTTGAAAATGACATTTCAAAAGTTTTTTTTCAATAAATAAAGAATAACTGAGTATTTCAATGTCAAGCATTCCTTGAATCATCTTTCATTATGTCTACTGATACTCGATAGAGTAACAGCAATGACTCAAGATTGACCAGATGCATATTCAGTGGATGTACATACAGAATCAAAATTATAAAAAACTATTGCTTTGATAATAGCAAATATCAAATGAAGATCTCTATTCACTGATAATAGAGATATTCATTTATAATAAAAGTATAATCTGTGTTTTAAGTGTATTTTTTCTTTTTTGTACTTGAATGGCAGTTAAGGACTACCATTTGGCAGGTAAAAAGAAGCAGGCTTACTTGTTTTCATGAATTGCATAATCATTCTTTCTCTTCTGAATTCCACATTTTAGTACATGCAAGGAGAATGAAACAAACAAACACAGAAACTTTTCTTTCAGAATTTATTTAATAAAATCTTGAAAGGTGGAGTAAAGATGGTGGCGTGGGAAGACACGGAGTTAGCATCTCCCCACAGCTAGGGTTCCTGGCGGCTGCTGGTGGGGAACTCTGACACCCAAGGAGATGGGAGGAACCCCAAAGTGAACCGGTAGGATGTAGGGGGACTGAGGGCGGAGGAGAAGTGGAGGCCAGACAAGATTGGTGCCCCTGAGGCAGGTGGGAGGGACTCTCCAGGAAAAGCAGGAGAGGAGCAGAGGGTGATTGCCTGGCCCACTCAGTCCAGGGAGCCTGCTGAGCTCCCAAGCCAGTACCCCCCCTCCAAAGCCCCCTCCATAGGTCCTTGGGGGCATAGGAGGGAGGCTGGGGAGATCAGGAGAGGCAGGTGGGAGGGGCCCTCCCAAACTGGAGGAGCAGGAGAGGAGAGGAGGGCTTTTACCCTGCCCACTCGAGCCCAGGAAGCCTTCTGGGCTCCCAGGTGAGGTCCCCTGCCCTCTGAGACCAAGGGTGGGGGGCACACCTGGGTCCCTTCTGTTCCTTGAGCCTAAGCCCCATCCCCCACAGCTCCCAGGGCCTTTTCCAGCCCTGGGGGTCCTAAGAATTGGCCCCACCCACTGCTCAAACCTCACCCTTGCTTAGTCCCCGACCTCCACAGCCAAGGCCTTTTCCCCACGTTTTTTATTTTTCTTTTCCATCCTCTTTTTTACTGTTGTGGTACTGATGTACATTCCAGTTGTTGATTCATCTATATTTTAATTTTTATATTCTTCCTAATATATCTGTTAGTTTCCTAGTCTAATTTTATTTTTACTCTGTTCTGCTTTTTTAAATTTTTTGCCACCCCAGGCAGCTTGTGGGATCTTGGTTCACGAGCCTGGGGTCAGGCCGAAGCTCCAGAGGTGGGAGCTCTGAGTCCAAACAATCAGACAAACAGAGAACCTCAGACCGCAGAGAACATTCATCAGCATGAAGTCTCACAGAGTTCCTCATCTCAGCACCAAGACCCAGCTCTACCCAACAGCCTACAAACTCCAGTGTTGGAAGCCTCAGGCCAAACAGCTACCAGTAAGACAGGAACACAATGCCACTCTTAAAAACAATTAAAAAAAACATGAGACGACAAAAAAATATGTCCCAGATGAAGGAGCAAGGCAAAAACCTACAAGACCAAATAAATGAAGAGGAAATAGGCAATCTACAGGAAAAAGAATTCAGAGTAATGATAGTAAAGATGATCCAGAATTTTGGAAATAAAATGGAGGCACGGATTGAGAAAATACAAGAAATGTTTAACAAAGATCTAGAAGAACTAAAGAACAAACAGAGATGAACACACAATAACTGAAATGAAAAATACACTAGAAGGAATGAATAACAGAATAATGGAGGCAGAAGAACGAATAAGTGAGCTGGAAGACAAAGTGATGGAAATAACTGCCAAGGAGCAGAATAAAGAAAAAAGAATGAAAAGAATTGAAGACAATCTCAGAGACCTCTGGGACAACACTAAACACACCAACATTCGAATTATAGGGGTCCCAGAAGAAGAAGAGAAAACGAAAGGGTCTGAGAAAATATTTGAAGAGATTATGGTTGAAAACTTCCCTAACATGGGAAATGAAATAGTCACCCAAGTCCAGGAAGCACAGAGTCCCATACAGAAAAAACCCTAGAAAAAACACACCAAGACACATATTAATCAAAGTAACAAAAATTAAATTCAAAGAAAAAAATATTAAAAGCAGCAAAGGAAAACAAAAAATACTACACAAAGGAATCCCAATAAGGTTATCAGCTGATTTTTCAGCAGAAACTCTGTAGGCCAGAAGAGAGTGGCAGAATATACTTAAAGTAACGAAAGAGGAAAACCTACAACCAAGATTACTCTACCCAGCAAAGATCTCATTCAGATTCAATGGAGAAGTCAAAAGCTTTTCAGACAAGCACAAGCTAAGAGAATTCAGCACACCAAACCAGCTTTACAACAAATGCTAAGGAAACTTCTCTAAGCAGGAAACACAAGAGAAGAAAAAGACCCACAAAAACAAACCCAAAACAATTAAGAAAATGGTAATAGGAACATACATATTGATAATAACCTTGAATGTAAATGGATTAAATGCCCCAAACAAAAGACACAGACTGGCTGAATGGATACAAAAACAAGACCCATATATATGCTGTCTACAAGAGACCCACTTCAGACCTAGGGACACATACAGGCTGAAAGTGAGGGGATGGAAAAAGATATTCCATGCAAATGGAAAATGAAAGCTGGAGTAACAATACTCATATCAGATAAAATAGACTTAAAATAAAGACTGTTACAAGAGATAAGGGGGGGGACACTACATAATGATAAAAAGATGAATCCAAGAAGAAGATATAACAGTTATAAATGTTTATGCACCCAACAAAGGAGCACCTCAATACATAAGGCAAATGCTAACAACCATGAAAGGGGAAATTGACAATAACACAATAATAGTAACACCCCACTTATACCAATGGCCAGGTCATCCAAACAAAATAAATAAGGAAACACAAGCTTTAAATGACACAGTAGACCAGATCTAATTGATATTTATAGAACATTCCACCCAAAAGTGGCAGAATACACTTTCTTCTCGAGTGTACATGGAACATTCTCCAGGATCGATCACATTTTTGGTCACAAATCAAGCCTTGGAAAATTTAAGAAAATTGAAATTGTATCAAGTATCTTTTCTGACCACAACGCTATGAGATTGGAAATCAGTTACAGGAAAAAAAATGTAAATAACACAAATATATGGAGGCTAAACAGTGAGCTACTAAATAACCAAGAGATCACTGAAGAAATCAAAAAATACATAGAAACAAATGACAACGAAAACATGGCAACCCAAAACCTATGAGATGCAGCAAAAGCAGTTCTAAGAAGGAAGTTTATAGCAATACAATCTCACTTCAAGAAATAAGAAAAATCAAATAAACAATCTAACCCTACACTTAAAACAACTAGAAAAAGAAGAGTAAGGAAAACTCAAAGTCAGTAGAAGGAAAGAAATCATAAAGATCAGAGCAGAAATAAATGAAATAGAAATGAAGGAAAACATAGTAAAGATCAATAAAACTAAAAGCTGTTTCTTTGAGAAGATAAACAAAATTGATAAACCCTCAGCCAGACTCATCAAGAAAAAAAGGAAGAGGATGCAAATCAATAAAATTAGAAATGAAAAAGGAGAAATCACAACTGACACTGCAGAAATACAAAGGATTATAAGAGACTACTACCAACAACTATATGCCAATAAAATGGACAATCACGAGGAAATGGACAAATTCTTGGAACGGTACAATTTTCCAAGACTGAACCAGGAAGAATTAGAAAATATAAACAGACCTATCATAAATAATGAAATTGAAATTGTAATTAAAAATCTTCCAACAAACAAAAGTCCAGGACCAGATGGCTGCACAGACGAATTCTATCAAACATTTAGAGAAGAGCTAATACCGATCCTTCTCAAGCTCTTCCAAAAAATTGCAAATTCATTCTACAAAGCCTCCATCACCCTGATTCCAAAACCAGAAAAAGATATCACAACAAAAGAAAATTATAGACCAATATCACTGATGAATTTAGATGCAAAAGTTCTGAACAAAATACTAGCAAACAGAATCCAATAGCACATTAAAAGGATCATACACCATGATCAAGTGGGATTTTTTTCCAGGGATTCAAGGATTCTTCAAAATATACAAATCAATCAATATGATACACCACATTAACAAATTAAGGAGTAAAAACCATATGATCATCTCAATAGATGCAGAAAAAGCATTTGACAAAATTCAACACCCATTTATGGTAAAAACTCTCCAGAATATGGGCATAGAGGGAGCCTACCTCAACATAATGAAGCCCATATATGACTAACCCACAGCAAGCATCATACTCAATGGTGAAAAACTGAAAGCATTTCCACTAAGGTCAGGAACAAGACAAGGATGTCCACTCTCACCACTCTTATTCAACACAGTTTTAAAGTCCTAGCCACAGCAGTCAGAGAAGAAAAAGAAATAAAAGGAATACAAATTGGAAAAGAAGAAGTAAAACTGTCACTGTTTGCAGATGACATGATACTATACATAGAAAATCCTAAAGATGTCACCAGAAACCTACTAGAACTAATCAATGAATTTGGTAAGATTGCAGGATACAAAATTAATGCACAGAAATGCACATTGGTAATAGCGAAACAAATATTCTTCACGGGGGATAATGACAGCTATTCCATATTGCCCTGCAAAGCTACCTCCAGCTGCTTTATGGCAACTGAGAAAGGAGAATACCCACGAGCAGATAATGTTTAGCTATCGATACACATGGGAAATGATAACCAGTCCCATGCCAGGGAATCAAACTGAATACAGTTAAAAATTACAAAATTCCTTTGAATAGATGAAAGAAACCTTAATGTAATGAAAGGATTGTGTAACCAATTAATTTATTACATGGGCTTATTGTTAACGTATGCCAGATTTGAATCCACAAGGTTTTTTTTTCTTAATTAATGATTCATAAAGTAATGGCATATCTTATAATTGATGGCTTATTAAAATCAAAGGTGAAGGAATGTGTGCTAAAAGAGTGAATGAAAACATGCAAGGATAAATGGTAAAATCTCATCTTGGTACTATAATTCTGAAATTATGTTCCTAATACTGCAAGTCTTCAGTCCAGGACATAATTTGGGCTATACTTTCTCTGATTAGAAAAAATATAGGAAAATCAGCATTTATTCGTACTAAATAACTCTTTTTCCCCACAAAGAAATCAAACTATTCTTTTTGAAATGTAGTTTGTTCAGTAACACACACACACACACACACACCCTCTGTGTGTGTACATATACATGAAATATGATTGTGGGTATATTTTGTCAATGATTGATTGTGCTGTTACTTTACAACATGAAATAGAGATGGGCCATTTTTTTTTCCCTTAATGTGAACATTTAGAAATCAGGAGATGTTCCTCTATAGATGACGTACCTATTTTCATAGTGGCCCAATACATATGAGACATACTGCCCAAACTCCCCAATTCAATGCACTCTACCTGATAACTACAAAACATGCTGGTAACTCTATCACAACTAAAATACTCTTCCTGAAGAGATGAATGATAGAAAATGAAATTTACAAGTACATGCCTAGTTGACATATTTATAATAAAAATATATTTGTCGAGGGGTATCTTTGTTTAAAAAGTTGAACTAGACTTAGTTTTCCCCTGAAGCTGCAGCCCTACTGAGAGTTGCTTGAATGTTTTTCGACTCCCACTTGAATTTTAGAGACGTAACATTCTCCTTTCCCCCTGTTTAGTGCTAACATTTATGTTTTTCCTCTGAACTTAGTACTAACTCCAAACGTGTGGGAAGGGACGAATCATGTATCACTTTATACATACAACCAAAACCAAAATCGTTTTAAAAGATCACTCTTGAGGAAACCTCTTTACAATTCATTAAAATTGTTTTAGTGACTGAGGTAAGAAAGAAAATGCTAAAATGTGAAGAGTTTCAAAAAAGAAAAACACAGCTAAATTCTCTGCATTTGAAATTTAAGAGAAATTTTAGGTAGGAGGCAGAGAGGGGAAAGAGAAAAGAGAGATTGACAGGACACTTGGTTTGTGCCTTAAGGACATTTAACAACAGAGGCATCTAATAAGAAGTTGGTTATGCTTCTACAGAACTTCCCTCTCCCTATCAGTGTTCACTCTTCCTTCCCCAGGCTCCCTTCTTCCTCCCTTCCCTTAAGCCACTCTCCATCTCAGCTACCTCAGTGATCCCCAGAGAAAGCTGAAGGGTCGTGTGTGTTTGGAAATGGAGGAACGTGGCTCGGATTCATATCTGGGTCTAAGGCGAAGAACTTTACATACGAGAGAACAGACAATCCATAAGCTAAACTGATTCCATAGCAGTAGAAGAAAAGGTCCAGAATTCATCATGAGAATGTAAGCCTGTCTGCAGAAATCTTAGGGTAGGCACTGAACTTCTATTTGGTGTAGGATTCAAATGGTTCATGATGGTTGAGGTTAATAGATTGGAACTGAACTTACTTGAGTGTTAAAGGCAAAGAAAGAAAGCTCAGAAGACATCCTGGTTATATTTGCATGACAGGTGCAAGAAATCAGGCTGAGCTGGCATAGATATACCACCGATTTGTCTTTGCCTATATCAGTCACCTTAGACAGAAGATTATCCGTGTAGAGATCAATTAAGCCAATCACATAAACTGACCAAAATTCTCATTACTTCTTTTGATAACTTGCAGTACAAGATGGGTATTTTTCAATAACTGAAAATAGCTAAAATTATAACTCTTTGTCTGTTTCTGAAAATTTCGACCCCAACTATCTCTGCCTTGCTTTTAGCTGGCTTGGGTGGTACCTGATTTAGGATAATAAGTATGCAGTTGTCACATTAAAATTAGATACCACTTAAATCCAAACCTTCCCCATTTCTAATCATGAATTCTCTTCTCTGTTTTCAATCCTGTCACTTCCTGCTTTGCTCAAAACTTCACATATTTAAGGAATAAAATTTATTTTATAATTTTTCTGTAGTCTTGATTTTTAAGTATAGGGAAGAGAAAAAAAAGTTACTTGGTCCTAATCAAACAGATGTCAATGTAAATGCATTTTTAGGGCACAGTGAAAAACCTCCAATGAGATTGACATATTAAAATGAATGAATTCTCTCCAAGGTGGTAGTTTATTCAAAATATCTTAATAGACTTAAGATTGACTGACAGGACGGAGGAGCATCTGCTTGCTGGTGACTGAGGTTAATTTTAGAGTTCCATTATTCATGTAATCTCTCAGCATCGTCATATAACTTTGTCATAATTCTTGGGTTTGACTTCATATATGAAATTAGTGTCCTTGTTGGTAGTGAAGCGCAGATGATATATTTTCTATTCTCCCCATAGTCCTCTGACTAATTTAGACTTAATATGCAGTAACTTATTTCCTAGTTTTTGAAAAATTGAATTAATTGCACGATTGGCCTTTTTTCAGAATTCAGTGCTATTTTAAGTAACTTCTTTCTGATTTTAATACCAAATTCTTATTCAAAATTTAAAAAGACCACTATTTAAAGGAAACTATTAATGTTATTTGGAATGAAATTTAATGCCATAGGTTTCCTTAAGGAGCCAACTTACGTATTCTGGTTTCTGTTAATACTACGCAGTCAGACTTAAATATGCTTGCATATTTCTTTCCAAAAATAATTCTGACTCCTGCCAAGCGGCCATAAGTTAACCTATTATCATTTACTCGTGTGTGTTTATTACAGGTATATATGTATATATATAGTGTGTGTGTTTATTATATGTATGTATGTATGTGTACTCTGCAGTCATCCCTGTAAGCATGCTGAGGTTCTATGTTTTTTCTTTTTTTCTTCCATGTGTAAGTTAGGATAATTATAGCTTTGTCAAAGGGAGAATCGTATGAGAACTAGCAATACAGTGACCACAGTACGTAAATACGGTGTGTGTGTTGGCATTTTATATTAGACCAGACTTTGAACTGAGTTATTCCTTCTCCCAGGGGAACAAAAAAGCATAAAATAGATTTTCCTTCTTTGGAGGACATAATAGTAATTACTTAAATTAGCAGCAAATGCAATATTTTAATAGCTCTGATGTATCTTCTTCATGATACCTTATCAGCATGTTGTTGCAATTTAGCCTTGAAAAATAAGTAGTAATGAAACTCATGATTGGAAAGAGACAAGGGTTTTTTTTGTTTGTTTTTTTCAAGTAGGCAGGCTTCTCACTGTTGTGGCCTCTCCCGTTGCGTAGCACAGGCTCCGGACGTGCAGGCTCAGCGGCCATGGCTCACGGGCCTAGCCGCTCCGCGGCATGTGGGATCGTCTCGGACCGGGGCACGAACCCGTGTCCCCTGCATTGGCAGGCGGACTCCCAACCACTGCGCCACTAGGGAAGCCCCAGAGACAAGGTATTATTAAGAAGATATTGAAATGGGGTATGTCATTATAACCAGGTAACATTATTGTGATGTGAATATAAGGGTAAAAAAAATAACAGTCTGGAAACTAAATACATACTAAGAAAACCCCTCTGTGTTAACATGTTGATTTAAAAGGTGCTAATGTACATGTTTGCATATATAGTGCTAGAAAAAATAAGATAAAAACATAATACTTAGAAATAGTGCATTTAGTTTCCCTTTTTAAAATTAATTAATTTATTAATTACTTTATTTATTTTCGTTGTGTTGGGTCTTTGTTGCTGCACGCGGGCTTTCTTTCATTGCATCGAGGTGGGGCAACTCTTCGTTGCGGTGTGCCGGCTTCTCACTGCAGTGGCTTCTCTTGTTGCAGTGCACGGGCTCTAGGAGCGCGGGCTTCAGTAATTGTGGCTCCTGGGCTCTAGAGCACAGGCTCTGTAATTGTGAGCACGGGCTTAGTTGCTCCGTGACATGTGGGATCCCCCCGGACCGGGGCTCGAACCCATGTCCCTTGCATTGGCAGGCGGACTCCCAACCCCTGCGGCACCAGGGAAGCCCCTAGTTTCCCTTTTAAATTTGAAAAATTGTCATCATTTTGATATAATTTGACAGAGAGAGTTTTAACTGCTCTTTAGTTTGTCTTCTTTAAATAATTACTATACTGGAGAAATATTATAAGATGTATACTCAAAAAATAAGATAATAAAGCCAATAAGGTAAAATTCATAATATTCTCATTTCTAATGTGTTTTATGTATGCAGATTGGGTATACAGAATCTAAGATATATAAAGGAATATTGGCTCTTAGCATAACATGTAAAATATTTTACAATAGTTTCACTTACACATGTAGACGTCTTTAAAAAATAATTATTTAACTCTTTTGATTGATTTTAACCAAGAAACCAGGATTACCTCTTTTAAATATGTGAATATCCCCCTAAAAATATATGAATAAATTAATTAATTACCTTTAATAAAGATATTTCAGTATGCTTATTACAATTTGGAAAGTTAAATATATGGTACTCTAACTTATTAATAAATTAATCTTTCTGATCATTTTAATATTTTTTGAATAGCAATAATATATATTTTAATGTTATAAATTATATCTAGGATTTAGACAATATACAAAACAGAAATCAGAAAATTGACATTTTCAGTAATATACATTGATAGAGAATGTTTTCATTATTATTAAAGAAAAAGGAAAAATGTTTTCATTAATTCAAGCATATTAATGAGAGATTAAATTTATTTCTATAATGCTGTCAGCAGTTACTAGGTTTTTAACATGTTTTTACTGAGGTAAAATACATATAACATAAAATTTAACATTTTAATGTGTACAATTCAGTGGCATTTGTTATTTTCACAATACTGTGCAACTACCTCCTCTATCTGATTTCAAAACATTTTATTATCCCCAAAAGAAATCCCACACCCATTAGGAAGTTTTACCCCATTCCTCCCTCCCCACAGAAGACTGACAACCACCAATCTGTCTTCTGTCTCTATGGATTTACCAATTATGAATATTTCATATAGTACTTTGGTGGCTCCTCAAAAAGTTAAATATAGAATCACCATATGACTCAGTAATTCCACTCCTAGTATATATTGAAAACAGATAGTCAAGCAAATACTTGCATAGACATGTTCATAGCAGCACTTTTTACAGCAACTAAAAGGTGGAAACAACCTAAATGTTCATCAGTGATTGAATGTATAAACCAATTGTGGGATGTACATACAATGGAATATTATTCTGCCTTAAAGAGGAATGAAATACTGATATATGCCACAGCGTAGATGAAACACTGAAAATATTATGAAAACACCATGCCACTTGAAAGAATCTACTACAAAAGCTCATATATCACATAGCTTTAAAAAGAAACTATGGTAAGAATACTTAACATGAGATCCAACAACACATTTTTAAATGTACAATACAGTATTATTAATTATAGGCATAGTGTTGTACAGCACATTTCTAGAACTTAATCATATTGTGTAACTGAAGGTGTCAAAATACATCAAACTGTACATGTTAAATAAGTGTTATTTATTGTATGTCAATTATACAGATATGTGTGTAAGCATATATATATTTGTATGTCATTATTGGCATATAATAATCAACAAATATGCATTGCACAAGGGGAAAAATAAAAACAAGATTCTCATGAAAATATAAACTGAATATCTGTCAAAGATTTTATTCAATTCATTAATTAATGAGGAAATTATTAAGATGTTAAAACAGATTCAAAATGCATTTGAGGAGCTGAATATTTATAAATAATTAATAAATGTTAAGTTTGCTGAGTCAGATTCAAAACTGGTTAATATTCTGCACAGTCATAACAGTAAAATGTGGATATTTAGAGACAAAAATATTTGTATTTCCACTAGACAAAAATCTGTAAATTCACATTAGCCTTTACAGAGCTATAAAGTAGCCTAGTCAACAGTAAGTGAATCAGAGGCACAGCCCAGAACAGCACCTAAAGAACTTCCAGTAATCTTTTGTCTATTTCCAAGTTTCTCGTAATTTTTCTACAAATAGATTTCTCTCTGTCTAATGTTTATATTGTAAAATGCTTCAATTCATAATTCGAAGCATTTGCTATAAACAAAAAAATAGAATTTTGAATAGGTTCAGCAGAATTCTCAACAGTTGTTATTGTGTTTTTCTAAAATGTTGTCTAGTTCATTTCTCAGGGAATAATACATTTGCCCTTAAGACATAAAACAAGAAAAATATGTTAATAGTCTTGATCAAAAACCCTAAGGTATAATGTAAATACATTGATAGGACCTATTAAATAATACCTTGTTTATTAATATTTAGATGAAATAATTCTTTGCTTTTATTTTCTTATATTATAAATCTTTAATTATGTTCATTTGCTTTCTGCTAATCACCAAAAGTTTAAAAATTAGCTCATTTCCCATCCAATATGTATGTCAGCTACATTTTTCAGTATCAATGTAATACAGTCTATATCTTGCTGAAACTCATTTAGTATAACTGTGTATGCTTCACTTGTCTAGAATTCATCTGTGTATAACATTTCAAAGAAAATAGTTATGTGGTAAATTACTTTTTATCCTCAGATGAAATCAGTTTTTATAGTAAGTGAAAATTTCATTTCCTCCATTGTCGTATGCTTTATTACTTCAAAAAATACAATTATGCATGGATGAAGAGGGAATTTAAATTAATTTGTGTATTAAAGTTAAGTCAAAGTCTTGACCTCACACTATCTTTGAATACTTCCTGAAGTTCCACAATATGTTCATTCACTTAACAAATATTTACTTATGTAATGTGAGCTATGTGCCAGGCATTGTTCTAGGCTGAGAACATAAAAGACCAAAGCTCCTTAGAAACTACATTCCAGTGCATGGAGACATATCATATACCAATAAACTAGTAATTAAACAGTATATCAGATGGTCCTAAGTATAAAAAGAGGAAAGTGGGGAAAAGTGGGGAAATATTAGGGATGCAGATTAGATAGTTGTAATTTTATTTATATATTTATTTATTCATTTTAATCTGAAATAACTTTATTAATTTTAAAATTTGTCTTTTAATTGAAGTAGAGTTGATTTACAATACTATATTAGTTTCAGGTATACAACATAATGATTAATATTTTTATAGATTATACCCCATTTAAATTTATTGTAAACTAATGGCTATATTTCCCTGTCCTGTACAATGTATCCTAGTAGCTTATTTATTTTATGCATAGTCGTTTGTACCTATTAATCCCCTACTTCTCTCTTACCCCTTCCACCTTTCCACCTCCCCACTGGTGACCACTAGTTTGTTCTCTACATCTGTGAGTCTCTTTCTGTTTTGTTATATTCATTTATGTCTTTAAAAATTGTACATATAAGTGATAACATACAGTATTTGTCCTTCTCTGTCTGACTTATTTCACTAAGCATAATACCCTCTAGATCCATCCATATTGTTGCAAATAGCAGAATTTCTTTCTTTTATGACTAATATTCTTTATTCATTTATTTGTTGATTAACACTTGGGTTGCTTCCATATCTTGGCTGTTGTAAATAATGCTGCTGTGAACATTGGAACATTGGGTCCATGAATCTTTTCAAATTAGTGTTTTCATTTTCTTCAGCTATACACTCAGGAGTGGAATTGCTGGATCATATCGTAGCTCTATTTTTAGGTTGTCAACGTAGGTATCACTGAGGAAGTATGATATTGTGATTTATAATAAGAAGTATATAGTTGGTCTTCCTCCCCATTTCTGACACAGAGCTCCTAAAATACTTAGCATTTCCTAAGGGCTGAGAGTCATAAAGGTGTTCTTTGTAATATTAATGAGTTGACTTTTGGAACTCCTCTAAGGATGGGGGCTGGTTGCCAGTGGAGCCAATCATGTGATTAGAGGGATGGAATTTTCAGTCTCAACCCCTGGCCTCCAAGGAAGGGAAAGGGGCTAGAGATGGAATTCAGTAACCAATGGCTAGTGAATTAATCACTCATGCCTATGTAATGAAGCCTTCATAAATACCCAAAAGGATAGATTCAGAGAGCTTCCTGGTTGGTGAAAATGTGGAAACTGGGGAGAGTGGCATGCTAAGAGAGAGTATGAAAGCCCTGTGCCCTTTCTCCGTACCTTGCCCTATGTATCTCTTCCATCTCCCTGTTCCGGAGTTATATCCTTTTACAATAAACCAGTCATCTAGTAAGTAAAATGTTTCTGTGTGTTCTGTGAGCTGCTCTAGCAAATTAATTGAACCTAAGGAGGGGGTCATTGGATCCTCCCATCTGTAGCCAGTTGGTAAGAAGCACACGTGACAACCTTGATTTGGTGACTGGTGTCTGAAGTGAGGAGTCAGTCCTGTGAGACTAGACCTGTAACCTGTGGAATCTGATGCTATAGCTGGTAGATGGCGCCGGAACTGAATTGAATTGTAGAACACCCAGCAGGTGTCCAGAGAATTGCTGGACTTGTGAGGGAACCCCTGACTCCCCCCCCACACACATTGGAATTGGGTGTTCAGATCCCTTTAGTAGGTGAACTTTCATTTAGTTAGAAGACCCTAAGTAAGTAAAGGAATGGGAAAAGTGTAAAAGCAAGAGCTAGTTCAAAAACCATGAGTTAGGAACAGGCCTTGATGACTATTAGTGGATAAATCAAGCCTTTGTCAATAAATGATTAGTTTTCTATCTTTAAAGACAGGGAATAATCGTTGAATTTTTGTTAACTAACTCATCAGCAATAAGAAAATTCAAGAAAAGAGGATATGGATTTTATCCTATAAAATATTGTATCCTTCTAGCCAGGAGCAATGTCAGACTTAACCATAACAGATGTCAAAAGCAATCTCACACTCAACTTGTTAAACAATTCCTGGAATGACACTAATTTGTCTTTGGAGGAGGAAGGTCTAATTCTGACTCATGCTGCTGGTGATCACTACTTTTCTCCATTCTGAAAAAGAACTCCAGGAGAACATCCAAGGATAGAGAGGGTTCATACTCTTTCTGTATAAAGTGCATCAAGTTTCCTTGGTGTGATGGCTGTAGGTGTTGTATGCATAAACACAGGACACGGCGTCTGTGGCGTGTACTTTATTTTTGAAAACATCTGTAAAGCACTCATGTAAGTAAGTTCCAGACCAAATGAATGAGGGTTAGAGATCATATAGACAGCTCATCTTTGGTCATGTTATCTAGCACTGCTCTTCCTAACACTATGAAAACTTCATTAACATTTTTGAATAAACGAATGAAATAAAGTCAGATTTAGAATTTGTCAACTTTCTCCACAGATTGTCTCTATTCTCATTCACTCTTATGTTTATTATTTCCTTTCATCTAATTTATTTGTGCTTAATTGATGTTTGTTTGTAAATAATTCTTCATTTACTTGATATAAGCATTTAAAGGAAAACATTTCCCTTTTAAGGATTGTTTTAGTTGCATCCCAAAGATAGTTTGATTTCTCTTTTAATTTTGTTGTGATGAGACAACATACTCTAAATGAATGCAGCCTTTTTAAGTGTGTTGAGATTTGTTTAATAGCTTGGCATATGGCCCATCTTAGTGAATGCTCTGTGGGTTCTTGCAACGTCATGCGTTCTCTGTATGGTGTAATGCTTTAAAAATGTCAGTTTGGTCAAATCAAATGGAAGTGTTATTCTTCTACTTCCTTACTGACATTTTTATCCATGTGTTCCCTCAATTACTAATAGGTGGCTGTTAAATCTGAAAGTATGATTGAAGATTTGCCTATGTCTGCTTATATTTTTGTCAATTTTCATTTCATGTATATTGAAGCTTTGTTATTATGGGCATACACATTTAAGATTTTTATATTTTCTTGATGAATTTTCTTGACACTTTTGTGATTAGAATTAAGATTTTTTTTTCTCTTTTAATGCTCTTTGCCTTGAAGTCTCTGTCTTTCATTAATATAACCATACCATTTCTTTAAAAAATTTTATTGGAGTATAGTTGATTTACAATGTTGTGTTAGTTTCTGCTGCACAGCAAAGTGAGTCAGTTATACATACACTATATCCACTCTTTTTTAGATTCTTTTCCCATATAGGTTATTACAGAGTATTAAGTAGAGTTCCCTGTGCTATACAGTAGGCCCTTATTATTTATCTATTTTATATATAGTTGTGTGTATATGTCAATTCCAATCTCTCAATTTATCCCTCCCCCATCTTCCCCCTGGTAACCATAAGATTGTTTTCTACCTCTTTGACTCTATTTCTGTTTTGTAAATAAGTTCATTTGTACCATTTTTATAGATTCCTCATATATGCAATATCATATGATATTTGTCTTTCTCTGTCTGACTTACTTCACTCAGTATGACAATCTCTAGGTCAATCCATGTTGCTGCAAATAACATTACTCTGTTCTTTTTTATGGCTGAGTAATATTACATTGTATATCTGTACCACAACTTTATCCATTCCGCTGTTGATGGACATTTAGGTTACTTCCATGTATTAGCTGTTGTAAATAGTGCTGCAATGAACATTGGGATACATGTATTGCTATCTTTTTGAATTATGGTTTTCTTCAGGTATATGCCCACAAATGGGATTGCTGGATCATGTGGTAGCCTATTTTTAGTTTTTTAAGGAACCTTCATACTGTTCTCCATAGTGGCTGTACCAATTTACATTCCCACCAACAGTGTAGAAGGGTTCCCTTTTCTCCACACCCTCTCCAGCATTTACTGTTTGTAGATTTTTTGATAATGGCCATTCTGACCAGTGTGAGGTGATACCTCATTGTAGTTTTGATTTGCGTTTCTCTAATAATTAGTGATGTTGAGCATCTTTTCATGTGCGTTTTGGTCATCTGTATGTCTTCTTTGGAGAAATATTTATTTAGATCTTCTGCCCATTTTTTGATTGGGTTGTTTGTTTTTTTGTTATTGAGCTGCATGAGCTATTTGTATATTTTGGAGATTAATCCATTGTCAGTAGCTTTGTTTGCAAATATTTTCTCCCATTCTGTGGGTTGTCTTTTTGTTTTATTTGTGGTTTCCTTTGCTGTGCAAAAGCTTTTAAGTTTCATTAGGTCTCATTTGTTTATTTTTGTTTTTATTTTCATTGCTCTAGGGTGGATCAAAAAAGATCTTGCTTCGATTTATTTCAGAGGGTGTCCTGCCTCTGTTTTCTGCTAAGAGTTTTGTAGTATCCAGCCTTACATTTAGGTCTTTAATCAATTTTAAGTTTATTTTGGGTATGGTGTTAGGGAGTGTTCTAATTTCTTTCTTTAACATCTAACTTTCCATTTTTCTCCAGCACCACTTATTGAAGAGACTGTCTTTTCTCCATTGTATATTCTTGCCTCCTTTGTCATAGATTAGGTGACCATAAACCATTGGTTTTATCTCTGGACTTTCTATCCTGTTCCATTGATCTATATTTCTGTTTTTGCACCCATACCATACTGTTTTGATGACTGTAGCTTTGTAGTATAGTCTGAAGTCAGGGATCCTGATTCCTCAAGCTCTGTGTTTTTTCTCAAGATTGCTTTGGCTATTTGCAGTCTTTTGTGTTTCCATGCAAATTGTAAAAATTTTTTTTCTAATTCTGTGAAAAATGCCATTGGTAATTTAATAGGGATTGCATCGAATCTGTAGATTGCTTTGGGTAGTATAGTCATTTTGATAGTATGGATTCTTCCAATTCAAGATCATGGTATATCTCTCCATCTGTTTGTGTCATCTTTGATTTCTTTCATCAGTATCTTATATTTTTCCGAGTACAGGTCTTTTGCCTCCTTATGTAGGTTTATTCCTAGATATTTTATTCTTTTTGATGTGATGGTAAATGGGGTTGTTTTCTTAATCTCTCTTTCTGATCTTTTGTTGTTAGGGTATAGGAATGCAACAGATTTCTGTTTATTCATTTTGTATCCTACACCTTTACCAAATTTATTGATGAGCTCTGGTAGTAGTTTTCTACCATACCAGTTTTCTTGTACTCGGTGTTTATTATGCGTTTTCCCATTCTTTTACTTTCAACCCATCTGTGTCATTATATTTAAAATAAGTCTCTTATGAACAAAATGTTGGTTCTTGCTTCTTTATGTTGTCTGAAAAGCTTTATCTTTAGATATTTTGTCGATTCACATTTGATGTATTAGTTAATATTGCAGGTTTGTAGCTCTCATTTGGCTATTTGTTTTCTTTTTCTCCACTGTCCCATAGTCCTTCCATTTTCTCTTTCTTTTGGGTTAATTATATACATACATTTTTTTCTTTCGTATTCTACTCTACATTGTTCCACTGGTTTATATGCTACACCTATTTGTATGTTTTAAAGGTTGTACTAAAGATTAAAATATTAATCATCAACTAACCTCTATCTTGATTAATTTTAAGGTACTTCATGTAAAATATAATAACCTTACTACAGTATAATTTTATTTATCTCCCTTCTGTCTTTTGTGTTATTTTCATATATTTTACTTCTACATTTTTAGCAAACCCAAGCCACTTATTTTTGTGCTTCTATTGTCTTTTGAAAATATAGTAACCAATTGAAAATAATCTAAATTTATCAACATATTTAACTTTACAATATCTTCATTTCTTTCTGAGACCTTTTATATAGTTTTTTTTTAACTTCTTTATTGGAGTATAATTGCTTCACAATGGTGTGTTAGTTTCTGCTGTATAACAAAGTGAATCATCTATACATAAACATATATCCCCAAATCTCCTCCCTGTTGCATCTCCTTCCCACCCTCCCTATCCCACCCCTCTAGGTGGACACAAAGCACTGAGCTGATCTCCCTGTGCTATGTGGCTACTTCCCACTAGGTATCTATTTTACATTTGGTAGTGTATATATGTCCATGCCCCTCTGTCACTTTGTTCCAGCTTACCCTTCCCCCTCCCCGTGTCCTCAAGTCCATTCTCTATGTCTGCGTCTTTATTTCTGTCCTGCCCCTAGGTTTTCAGAACCAATTTTTTTTTTTTAGGTTCCATATATACGTGTTAGCATACAGTATTTGTTTTTCTCTTTCTGACTTACTTCATTCTGTATGACAGCCTCTAGGTCCATCCACCTTACTACAAATAACTCAATTTCCTTTCTTTTTATGGCTGAGTTTATATAGTTTTACTTTAGCCTGAATGGCCAATAACTACATTTCTTGATCTCTTGACAATGAACCTGTTTGGCTATTGCTTTTCTGAATGTGTGCTTATTTCATCTTATTTTCAGTACGTTAAAGCTGTTCCATTTTTTTCTGGTTTCCATTATTTCTGATAATATGTTAGCTGACACTTTTATTATTAGTCCTTTTCATATAATAGCTCCCACTGCTGAGACGCTTTCCAGATATTTATATTTACTTTAATTAGAATTTTTGAATGTGCTGTTCTTAAGCTTATTTTTCTATTTATTTATCTTATATGGTTTTGTTAAACTCTTGGAACTATATGTTGCTTTTAAACAACTTTGAAATAATTTTAGCCAATATTTCTTCAAATATTTGTCTGTCCCTGCCCCACTTTCAGCTCATTTTCTCTAAAGCATATGTAAGTTAGACTATCTTATATGCTTACAGATTATTGAAGTTTTATTTTTTCTCAGTTTCTTTTTCCTTGGGAAGGGTTGTTTGCTTGAAGAATTGCTCTCTAGTTTTCTGATCTTTTATTCTGCATTGACTAATCAGTTGACTGTCCCATGCAATGTAATTTTTGATTACAGATATTTAAATTTTATATCTAATATTTGCAACTACTTCTATTTTCCATAGTTCTCTTGATATTCCCCATTTCTTCTTTTATTATGTCCATCATTTTCTATAGTTTTTAGGATATATTTTTGATGGTTATTTAAAATCTTTGTCTTCTGATATAAGAATCATCTCTGGTTCTCTATTTGCATTGTTTGTTTCACATCTGATTATCTTTTTATCACATAATGGAAATTGTAGATGTTACCTTGCAAAGAACCTGGATATTTTGTCTTCCTCTGAAGAGCATTGATTTCTCTTCTAGCAGGAATTCCCTTACTGACTGATCACCTTGATAATGTAGAAGCTTAGTTTTATGCTTGGTTCAGGTGGCATATTTCGGTTTTTTCAAATTATCAGTGCTGTGAAGTGCTCGTTAATCCTAAGGCATGGCTCTTTGATGATTTTGATAGAAATCCCAAAGTATTTATCCAGCCCCTCAATTATTTAGACTTGAACTTCAAATTGTAACTTTTATAGAATGGAGAAGCTGTTGAAATCTCTGCTCAGTCTTTTTAGCCTCTATCTATTCCGTTTCTCAGAACTTCTTGGATTCATGTCCTTCATATGTGCAATTTAGGCGTCAGCCAAGACTTTGAGTCAATCTTATACATAGGATCTTTGGGCCTCCCCACTGTGGCATCTTCTATTTTGGGATTTCTTTACTAAATTTGTAGCCACTCTGCTTCACCTAAATCTTTATTTCTATTTTTCAATCTAATAATATTCTCACTTTCTGCATAAACTGTATTACTTGAGAACCATGCTGACCAGTGAGTATTTCCAGGGGGAAATTAGATTAAAATTGACTATTTAAACATTGTGAATTCTATCCTTCAAGGGCCTTCAGTTTCTACCTGTATGCTCTCTAGTACTTTCAGACAGTTGATTTTTTTTAGACTTTTAAATTGTATTTGTTAGAATAATAGTCTGCTACGAACTACTCAGTCTTTACCAGAAGCAAGAATATAATATAAATGTTTGAAATAAGGAGATACATTATATGTGTTTAAGCTTGTATCCTTCTCATTGAATTACTAGCAGTTTGTTATCCTGTTGGGTAAAGTTTTCACATCTGATAGATCGATGAAGTTTGATGTTTTAGAAGTGTGAGAACTGGGCAAGGAATTTTAATCATGTCTTTTCTAACTTTTGGAATGCTGTGTATAGAAAAGACAAGATAATGATTTTCTCCTCATCCAATCACAATATCATTTTAACATAATGGCTTATGCAAGTCTTATAAAAAATTGCAAGGGATTTATACAAACATTTAGAGCTATTGCAAATAAACTATTGGGTGAATTTATTTTGCAAGTGTAATTATTATGATGAAAAAATATAATTGAAGATTTTAGTCACATCCTTGAAAGGAGAGAATTTTATTAAAAATAGATACTTATCTACATTTTAAAAATCAGGTTCATTTTCAGTTTTTGTTAGCAGAAATTGGAAAAAATGTCATTTTATCTTTTACAACTATCCTTTCACAGTCTAATATCAACAGCAAGTAGTTTGGTAGTTCTCAAAATATAGTCTAATTGTGAGAGCTGGTTAAAAATGCAAATATGTAGAGTCTAGGATTTTGAGTTTATAAGTTCTTCAGGTGATCCTCCTATACAAAATTTGAAAACAACTGGTTTAATAATAGATGATTATCCAGATTAGTGACAAAATTCTGATTAATTTTCAAATTACTTCCTTTCACAAGGAGCTTCTAAAATTTCTCATATCTTATTTATAAAATATGGAAATAATAGCACATGAGCCAACCTTATAAATAGGAATTAAAAACAATTGGCTCCTGTGGAGCTAATAAAAATGGCTTAAAAAGCAGGGCAAAAATAAGAGTGTCTTTCTTTATGTTAAATGTCGTTCTTCATGACTACAACAAAAGGACAGAGAGGTCAAGATTAGCAACATAACCAACAATATTTTAATTACTTGCCCAAACAAGAAATGTTGAGAAATGAAAACCATATAATATAGTATAAACAATATAATAAAAGTATTCAAAGTAAACTTAGGACAGCAAGGAGAACCTGGCATGTGGCACAGATTAAAAGAAAGCTAGGGCTTTGCTGGTGGTGCAGTGGTTAAGAATCCACCTGCCAGTGCAGGGGACTTGGGTTCGAGCCCTGGTCCGGGAAGATTCCACATGCTGCAGAGCAACAAAGCCCATGAGCCACAACTACTGAACCCACGTGCTGCAACTACTAAAGCCTGTGTGCCTAGAGCCTGTGGTCTGCAACAAGAGAAGCCACAGAAATGAGAAGCCCGCACGCCACAATGAAGAGTAGCCCCCACTCGCCACAACTAGAGAAAGCCTGTTCGCAACAACAAAGACCCAACACAGCCGAAAATAAAAATAAATTAATTAATTAATTAAATTATTTTTTTAAAAAAAGAAAGCTAGACAAAGCTCTGAAGACTGACTTAGGTGGCCACATTAGGGTGAAAAGAGATCTACAAGCTCCATATTCTTCAGCCCACTAGGAGAAGAGTAGATGGGAATCTGATTTGGGTATAAGTGATAGCTAGGACTACAGAGCATATTCTTACCTAATATAGCCTGAGGCTTTATCATGTTGGTCACTTTGTGCAGTACTCACTAGCTAGACATGGGTTCAGTATGCCTAGATGTAGAGGCTTGAATTCAGGAAAACAGGTTTAAGTATTATCTTTTGTATGGGGCATTTTTGACCCTTGTGACATCCTGACTAAAATTCAATGGAAGACATGAGTTTTATAAGGAAATTAAGGTGTAATTTTTATATAGAATTTCATGTAGAATTTTTGTTGTCTCTTCTCTCTTTATTTAAAGATAACAATGCTTTTTTAAAAATAAATTTTGATTACAATATATGGAAGTGAATATATGGACTATATGGAAGTAGCCTAAGTCCAGAGTATGGTAAAAATGGTAATTTCTTAGGGTTTACATTCATTTTTATGACACCTGCTGTCATCCTTAATGGTTATGGATTTCTTACGGGTTCTTATAGGTTCTGTTTTGTGGAGTGTACCTCACCCACTTGCTATATAGAAGCAGTAAACCTTAATGTAAAAATTGGTGAAATCCGTATAAAATTTCTAGCTCAGTTATAGCATTAAATAAAAGTTAATTTCTTAATTTTGACAAATGTGCATAGTTATATAAGATGTTAACCTTAGGAGAATTGGTAACGGCATATGGGAACTTGCTGTACTATCTTTGAAACTCCTTCTGAAAATCTAAAATTATTTCAAAATAGAAAGGCTTAAAAACGTATCACGTAACACTAATGAAAATTTAGTTGGGAAATTTCTGATAATTTTCTTCAAAAGAATAGGAGCAAATTTTCACAGCTGTCCTTCACTCCATTTTTTTTTTTTTTTCCTTGAGGACCCTTTAAATCAATGATTTGGTCCTCTTGATGCTCACGGAATAGGCACCGGATAAATGCTTTCTGAATGAATCAGTCCTTTTGATGTATTTAAAGAACGTTTTATTGGGATTTGTATTGCCTTGAAAGGTGCTCCTGAAATTTTCTTTTGACTCACTTAAGTTTGAATTGCCCCTGACCTGCCACATTGTGTGCTTTTAAGTTCTCTTCAGGAAAGCTACCCATGATGGTTTAAAAAATACGTACTGCACTCACCCGTCTCCCTCTTCAGCTGTCATAATGGATTCTTTGAACTTTACTAGTTATCTGCCCCTATATGGATTTTATTTTACTGTCTCATCTTTGATGAGAAATGATAAAAAAGTAATCATTCTTTTAAGTGAGTACATATCAATACAGATCAATATAGGATATTGATCAATATCAATTTATCAATAGGATAAATTAGGTCATTGACTAGAGAAAGTAGAAGAGCCTCTTGGATGCAATAAGACTTTAAGTCCTTTTGAAATGCTCCCTGCATTTCCCCAGAGTTTTCCAATATTTTTTTATCATCCAGGTGAATGCTATTTTGCACGCTTGACGTGCAAGTTTATCTGCATACATATGCTCCTTAGATTACTGAAGTTTCAGTCCTTTTGCTTTCTAACTCCAAACGTTTCTGTGTGTTCTTGATCCATTCACTCACTTTCCTGATTCCCTTGCTATCTTAAACCTTCAATTATTTTCTCTGGTCTCATCTTTTTTAAAAAATTCTTTTTTCAGTCTTCTCATTCAGCCATTTAAAAGTGCTCAGATGTCACAGATTGTGAGAAAGACACATTGTCCTGTGTTTTCTACCTCAAATGGAAAAAAAAAAAAAAATCTCTACAGCAGTTTTTATGTGCACTCTCTTGTACTCTTTAGCAACTACTGAGTCTTTAATTGTCTAATATTTATATCACCATTATTCTACTGAAGCTACTCTTTAAAAAGTTCCATTTACTTATGAGCAACCGAATTCCTTAGTGCTCCTGTTCATTGATGTCTCTGGACAATTGGACACTATGGAACCCCGGCTTCCTAGAAACCCTTCTCCACTTACGTCCATAACATTCTAACCTGGGACTATTCTGACTTCCTCAACTGCCCTGTTTATCAACTCTGGTTCCACCCTTTCAACCAACTTTTTAATGGGTTCTGACTTTGACATTTTTTTTTTTTTTTTTTTTTTTGCGGTACGCGGGCCTCTCACTGCTGTGGCCTCTCCGGTTGCGGAGCACAGGCTCCGGACGCGCAGGCTCAGCGGCCATGGCTCACGGGCCCAGCCGCTCCGCGGCACGCGGGATCCTCCCGGACCGGGGCACGAACCCGCGTCCCCTGCATCGGCAGGCGGACTCCCAACCACTGCGCCACCAGGGAAGCCCTGACATTCTTCTTTCTCCTTGCCTATACTCTTTTCCTTGTCTTTACAACTGTGCACTTTGGCTTTACTAATCACCCATACGTAATGACTCTAAAATCTACCTCCTTCCTGATCTTGCCCCTGAGCAGCAGTCTTACCTTACTGAGCTTCCTGCTATATAGTTTTACCAGGATCTTCCAAAAATATTTCAAACTCATTTCCAAAATTCAACTCATTCTCTTCATTCCTCAAACTGATCCTCTCCCATGTATTTATCAGTGTCAGTGATACCAACATACTTCTTTTTATAGTTTCAGTCCTTCTCTTCAGCTTGCTTTAAACAGTTCTGTATTTAAGATCTGTCAACTTTACCAATTTTTTGCTGCCCTTTATGTTTCTGCTTCCACTAACCCTTTCCAACACTCACCTGTTATAGACTCTGGTAGTCACCCATTATTGGTCGATTCCTCTGTTTGTAAGCACGTGGTAAACTTAGGAGAATTTAGCTCTAACCCTAGTTAAGAGCACTTGCTGCCCTTGTTCGGATGGTGGCTTGTATTTGCCATCCGAGTTTCAAGGTCTTTACTGAGCTGCACAGCATAGGAATTTATGTTATTGCTTTTCGTTGAAAATAAAAGAAACATACAAAAAGCACAGAATGTCTAAGTATGATGACTCTAAACACGTTGTTCGACTTCAGTCCTTTCTCTAACTTGCTTCAGCTTCTGTGCTCATCTTTGCACCCTTTACACACGCTTCTTTTTTTTTTTTTTTTTTGCTATATGCGGGCCTCTCACTGCTGTGGCCTCTCCCGTTGCGGAGCACAGGCTCCGGACGCGCAGGCCCAGCGGCCATGGCTCACAGGCTTAGTTGCTCCGCGGCATGTGGGATCTTCCCGGACCAGGGCACGAACCCGTGACCCCTGCATCGGCAGGCGGATTCTCAACCACTGCGCCACCAGGGAAGCCCAACACACGCTTCTTAATTTACCACCAATTCTCCATCAGTGCAACCAGAGAAAACTTGACATGGACTCCACCCACACCCCCAAGTTACTGTGTTGGCTCCAGCCAGGCTGTGTGTGGAAGAGCTTGCACAAACAAGGTCTGAGGGATGAGGACATGGCATTGTGGGGAGAGAGGCCAAAGGCAGAGACAGAGAACAGTTTAGGGTCTCAGATTCAAGGAGAAAGTGCAAATCCACGGACACTGGAAGAAGTCAGAACTTGAAGGGATTTGAACGAGCTTGGAAAATAAGTGGATGTCTGCATAAAGGGAAAATATTGAGGAGTCAGGACAAGCAAAAATGCAAAAATGCTCATCTAGATATGTGGGACTAGGAGATAAGTTGGCCGAGAGGTGATCAGGGGAAGAAAGATAAAAGTTGGCCCTGGGTTTTTCTACCCTTTGTGTTTTTAATTGATGTACTAGATTAATATTATGTTTCCTGCGACCTAACTTGGATTTATCATCAGTGAACTAGTGAACCCAGTTTAAGCTATCCAGTCCTTAAAACTTTGTCCTTAGATACTAAAGTTGAATGAATATCCTTAGACTCATTCTTATTCCAATATAATTATTTAGTTTTGAGAGCCCCCTTCATTACATTGTTGCTGTAAAAGGTCTATTTTCTATGTCTATTGGTCTATTCTGACCAATAGCTTTAAGACTTCAAATGCCACTTCCCTATAGTGTAAGAAGCTTTAGCATGAAACTCCATGGCTCTGTGAACTCTAACGTTACATGCATTTCTGAATGACTGTGCAAATGTGCATGTTCCTGGGTGTCTGCTTAAATATTTTAACAGACCCTTAAAGGCACAGGAGATCTGAAAAAGCTGTTTTCCCGGAGGTTTATCAATGTGAGCAGGATGCTGGAAATCTCTTAAAATATAAATTTGATCATGCCCTGCTCCTCTGTTTTATAACAGTTTGGGTTTCCCTTGGCTCTTGAATGAAGACCAAATCTAAGGAATGTGACCTATAATACTTGAGGGGTATGTCAATTTTGAAATCTCTAGACTAGGTTTGCATTGCCTTTTTTTCTGGACATGTGGCTTGAGAATATATTACTTCATTTCAATTCCTTTAGCAAACTATGCTTCCTCTCATCTCAGGGTCTCGCATATTTTTGGGGGGAAGGAACTGTCCCCATCATAATTTCCCAACCTGCCTCCACCAGCCCTTTCTCCCAATTACTTTCTGTCTCACTTCTCATCTCAGCTTAAACGCTGTTTTCTTGTTAAGTCTTTCCTGACCATTCTGACAAAATTGAGTTTTACTTATTCATATGTGCATAATTGCCCTCTGCTTTTATGTCATGATGTTTATCACAGCTTATAATTATAAATTTGAGTCAAAATTTTATTAATATTTATTTTGTGTGTGTGTAAGCTCGGAGTGCAGGGAAGTGATGGTTAATTTTCATTGTATTATTTGTAGCACCCAGGATGCAGTTTGGTACTCAGTACATGTGCAGTACAGATTTGTTGAATGAATACATGCTTTGATTTACTATCTCGGAGCTCGTCATTTGAGTGCGTAGTTCCATTCAGACACCCCACAGCATCCTTCACAGAATTTTAGTACGTAATAAATCCTAATTAAATAGTTGTTGACTGAATGACAAGATGCTTTCCTAACAGAGAAATGCTGCTTTCCTGCAGTTACCTTAATCATGTGTTCTTCTTTTTATTTCCCATATGTAAAAATGCTAAATGGTGTAATTTCTAGGTCAATTGCTTAAAAAGGTATTTCCAAAGTGATGAACTCTATGTTTAAGTCTTTGTGAATTTCACACATTTTCCATACCTCCCTACAGTATTTGTGTACATGAATATGTGGAGAATGTATCATTTGATTTTTCATATTCCACAGCTAATGTGAGTTGATATGCCAATTAGACCATATAACTTTCTGCACATTTTAAACAATTATATGCATGTGCCTCATTGTATGTTAACTGATATATGGAAGCAGGAAGTACTGACAGAGCACTTAATTGCTTAAACCATCATCCTGGCACAGGGAACCTTTCATAATTCTTGATAATATGTTTCTGATTATTTGTTGCCCGAGTGCCGTATCGTTAGAACTTATGTGAACGTAAGGGTCTATGTGTAGTTAGGTTATATGCCATTTTATATAAGTGAGCTAGAAACCAATTCGATGACACTGGAGTTAAATTTTGAAAAGGTGATTCATAAATAGAAATGAATGTTTTCACAGTTATGCTTCTCTCTAACATTGTGAAAGCATAACATTGTTATGCTTCTCTATGACTATTTTCAGTAATAGGTGCCTTTACTGATAAGGCTAAACTTGTCCAGAATATTCACAACATTGTAATATTTTAACAATTTTTTTTGTCTCATAGAAATGACTTTGAGAGGTGTTGTTAGCTAGACAGTGCAATGCATACTGATAAATTAGAGAAAGTATAAGAAATGAAAGCCCACAGGAGATGTTTTATCTGTTTTAAAAATCATTTTGTAGTTTGACAATGCCTAGTAGCTAAACTCAGTGTCCCAGGATCTATTGAACTGATAGAAAGTGGAGCTTCGCAGTTGCACTATCATAATAAGACAGTTGTCAGCATGCTAGAATCTCATTTTGACTGTGGTTTGATGGACGTTGCCCTCAAAGGTGTGTAGTAGCTCTACTGAAGACCCACACATATGCAATACCACTTAATTGAGCTAAGAATCGAGTAGTATGATCCTGGACTTTCAAAAGTAAATACGCTCTCATTGATTACCTCTCACCCAGCGTCCCTGTGGCAATGGAGCTGAAGCACTTGAACTTCAATTAGGATTTAGTGGCAATTCATAGCAAAGATGAAAGACTGAACATGAATATTGAAAAATAGAAGCTAAATATGCTTTTTCAGAATCATATGGTATCTAAATGTATGGAGAGCCTATTATGAGTCATAAATTGTGCTGTAGATTTTACATGGACTATCTGACCTCTTCACAACAAACCTATGGAATAGGCACTATTATTATCATTTCCGTATTACTATCGAAATTAATAAAATGAGGCTCAGAGGAGAGTTATATAACTGGCCTTCTGCCACAGAGTTTACATGGCAGAACTTTGGAGCCCGGTCTCAGAATGAAAAGGCCAGGTTTCTAATCACCACACAGGCAAATGAGATAAAACCAAAATGGCTGTTTATGAAGATGGCTGCCGCAGTCTATTTGGGAAAAATATTTTTGAAACCACATTGTCTAAACTACACAAGGTTTTTTTGTTTGTTTGTTTGTTTGTTTTTGTTTGTTTTAAATAAGTAGTGGACCCAGAGCTATTGAAGTTGGGGTTTGGAGAATTAAGATAGAATAGGGGCTGGTAAATATTCTTAGCATTCTTATGCTTCTTTAATTCCCATTCTCTCTCTTACCATTCTATACATACAAAAATGAATGAACCAAACCTATAAATCCCATAAAAGCTATCCTTAATCTGTCCCTTTTTTAGTGTGCTTATTAAAAAAAAGGCCAATAGGGGATTTCCTTCACTGGTGGCGCAGTGGTTGAGAGTCCGCCTGCCGATGCGGGGGACGCGGGTTCGTGCCCCGGTCCGGGAGGATCCCACATGCCGCGGAGCTGCTGGGCCCGTGAGCCATGGCCGCTGAGCCTGCACGTCCGGAGCCTGTGCTCCACAACGGGAGAGGCCGCAACGGTGAGAGACCCTCGTACCGCAAAAAAAAAAAAAAAAAAAAAAAAGGCCAATAGCTTTCAGGAAAATATGATATGGACTGAAGCAGAGAGCTCTGCACAATTTTTAGGATGTGGCTTGGCAAAATCTGTTCATTTTTATCTCGGGAGCAGGAAATACATACGATGAAGCAAATTCATCCAGTACATAAGCAATTCATAGAGTACAAGTTTTTCTGGGAAATTGACTGATATTGCTGTATCACCAATATACTTTTATATAATATTGTCAGTTATTTTTATCCTATTGTCCAGAATCATAAGTAGAAAAAGTGCCTGCATTTTTGATGCTATAAGTTGAAAGTATTCCAAGTGTAACTTTTAAATTTTATTAAAAATGAAGATAGTACTAAAATTTTCCTTACCTATTTTTAAATGTTCACATTTAGAAAAATCTATTTTATTTTATATTTTAAATTTTACTTACTGCAACCTAAAAGCTACAACTCTTTAGCGCCATAAGCAGGAATTGTTACAATACATGCTTCAAGTTTTTAGGTTTTTCCACCAGGGCTTGGGGGTATATAAAACACTAAGTAGTATGTGAAATAATGAATTATATCTTACATCAAGTGTATTTGTGCCACCATCCTATTCTCATAAAGGATATCGCAGTCTTTCCTCTTGATCTTGGACTTAGCCTAGTGAAATTACATTCTGGACAGATACTGCATACTTACAATAGTGGGGCATATGAAACCTGTTGCTTCATATACCCCATGAAGATTCAATCAAAGCCAAAAGGAAACAAAAATAGCCTGAATAAACAAATGCCAATTTACTCCAAAATGTACTATACATTTGCACATGAAATTTTCCCCAAGTCTCCATTAAGTAAAAATATTGGAGAAAGTAATATAGTTCATGGGGTTAATTCAAAAGCGGGTGGGTAATTGAATGAAAGATAGTCAAACAACTGATTTGAAGAGGCCAATATAAACCACTTAATGCAGATTTGAAGAGAAACAAATAGTAGGGAAATCTTCCATTTAAAATGAATAATCTTAAAAGCATACAATTATACATTAATTTTAAATATATATATTGTATTTATAATTCACAAAAATCTTAGACGTTTCTATGTGTGCATCTTATAGTGAACTTCTGGGAATCTTAAAAATTCAAATCTGGATGATGAAAATTAGATCAAATCAATATTTAGCAGTATTCAACCAATGTGTAATAAGCTTAGTAATTTATAAGTATAGTAAACATATATATCCCAAGTAGAGACAGGTGAAAAGCACTACTCTTAATATAAATTACATTATATTTGGTATTGTAACTCCATTTCTAGTTCATTCTTACCTAATGTCATGCTAATAAGCTTCTGTGGTGTAGATACTGGTTTTAACTTTCCTCCTAGGATTTGAACTGTCAGTAAAACTTTAACAGAAACAACTCTAAACTACTTAAACTGCTCAAGGTTAATTATTAAAATGTGTAATGTGCAGCATAATAATACTGTTGTATTATATATATATATTATAATATATATATATATATACTGTTGTTGTTGAACAACTGAAATTAATATAATTTATATTCAATTATATCTTAATTGAAAATATATAAAGGTGAGCAATCAATACTTGGAAATTTGTTTTCAACATCTTAGATATTCCACCTCTTTGACACAAATAGGACATTATGTAAAAAAGCTTTACCTCAATAATATAGTTCCTAGTTTGCCAATATGAATGTTAGCTAGATTTGTCTGAGTTATATTAATTCTCAAAAGAATATAATTATCAGAAAACTAATTCCACTGAGGAAAGTAAGTTTAATTTTTCAAACGTGGAGAGAAAACTAAGACCAGAAAATAAATATCCAGTTTATTATTTTTAAAATGATTGTAGATTAGCCTCATTGATTCCATAAATTTCTGTTGAATGCCCAGTAAATACAAATACACACACACATTGATTTATTTAAAGTAATATGCAATGTCTATTTCAGTTGTTTTAAAAAATGATTGAGCAGTGAGCAATTGTAGTCAGATACGAGGAAAGATAATGCTGGTTCTTTAAGTATTTCATGGTTACTGAAAGAAAAAAAAGAGTTTTTCTGGTTCTGAAGGGTAAAAATAAGTATCCGGAATAAGATATACTACAAACAAATCCTCTAATTCCTGTTTCATTGGTATATTGGGGCAAAGGTTTCCAAATGACAAACTTGTAATAATACTTCTGTTTTACCACACTGATGAAAAAATATCAGTAATATTAACAATTATTTAAATAGAATAACCATCTGAATAGTTTAAAAACACTGAGTGAAATCTTAGATTTCAAAACAGATTCCTTTAACAAGCAAAAATTTGCACGCTCATATTCACATGCACATTTAGAAACTGTCTCCTAAATTATTTCTCATTCTCTCTGAGTTCTTTAAAAGTAGAATCAAATTTAGCAATATGTGTTAAATTCTGTAAATAGGATTAGCCAAATTCACCCTAGTTTGTCTGAATTGCTTTGAAACACAAAACACCATTTTGAATAGCCACAACCTCTTTTCATCATGTTCCATGTTCAGCTTCCTATTTTTGCTCTTTGCTATGGCCTTGAGCACAGTGTTCTTTTTTGCTTCACTTTTGTTCACTTTTATGATGAACACAATAATGTAGTATTTGAGAATGTAGATCTACCCCTGTGGCTATGTTGTCTCTATAACTGTTCTATATCTTATTACTGTGTCAGTTTTCTTAGACAGATTGTAAAGTTTTGAATTTTACAATTGGAAGATTTTTGTTTTACTATGAAAAAATTTTCTCTGATACCATTTACCCTAACCTGAGTTACCTATCTGTGTATTATATAATCTGTTTATCGTGTCTATATCCCTCTATTAAAAAAGTGTCAGGGGGCAGAAAATGTAGATGCCAATTTTAATTGTTAGCTAAAAACACTTTTTCAAACATCCTCTTTGCCAAATATATGACTTGAATACCTCTTTTATTCCTCTGTGCTTCTGTTCATTTTGGTAGCAGCTGAATGGGAGGTAAATGATTTGCATAGGTCACAAACTACATAATAGGATCATGAATATCTTATTTTTTATTTTAGCCAAGTTCTAAGTAATTGCCACCCACAGCTGATATTTAATAAAAGTTACTAACAGATGGAACCACTGAGGGTCAGGCAAAATTTAACTCCACCTGATAAGTATGTCTTCAAGATTAATAACATCTCAAAGCTAAATGGATCCCCAATCCTTGCAATCATTTTCAAATTAAAATTTTACATAATTAGATTTCAAGAGAATTATCAGGCATTGCCTATAAAACAGAACTTGCTAATCATTCCTGTACATTTTGTACTGACTTTCCCACTATTAGCCCGAGCTATATTTACACTTTAAAGAATTAAGGAAAAAGTAGACATTGTGTTTGTAGTTTCTTTTTTCATGTAATTATGTTCAAACCAGGAATACATTTTTCTCAATTTTTTGATACTCTCCCCTGCCCCATCACATGACCTAGACACGAAAAGCTCTATAATCTCCTTCACTAATTTAGAGAAAACCATAATTCAGTTGTTACAAGTATAATTCATGCCAGAGCACTGAGAATCACTAAGCAACTAATTCAAGAATTTAATGATTTAGGGACTTCGCTGGCAGTCCAGTGGTTGAGACTTTGCCTTCCAATGCAGGAGTGTGGGTTCAATCCCTGGTTGGAGAGATAAGATCCCACATGCCTCGTGGCCAAAAAACAAAACATAAAGCAGAAGCAATATTGTAACAGGTTCAATAAAGATTTTTTTTAATGGTCTACATTAAAAAATATCTTTAAAAAAGAATTAATGATTTATCTTTTTCCTAAAATTTTAAACTTTAGAGGAACAAGATGAATTTTCTGGTCTACTATGGCTTTCTGTGTTTTTCATTTGCATCCATATTATGATGTAATTTGGGTTCTAGATATTGAGGAACCATGCTTTGGAAACTGTGTTGGGGTGAAAGTACCAACAATAGTTTAAAGTATATGTAAGTGAAATTACTCCACTTTTTTAGTCACTAGAGAGTGAAACAATGTTTCATAAAACTATTTCTTTGCATTTGCGAGAAAGAAAATTTAAGGAAGTAGGATTATGAGTTAATACCCAATATTAGTATATTCTAACAATGTTGAATCCATAATTTGATATTGATACTTCTGCGTATTTCTTCCTGACCTACACCATTAGCATGATGTGTGTAAATGCTTACTCTAAGCATAATGATTATAGTTTACCATTAAAAAGTAGTGTTCTTTATGGAGAACATATGTGCTTAGTCTGTTTCCAGAAGCCATAAATTCTATAAGAAATATGTTTAATCCAATCCTTGATCATAATGATTTTATTCTCTAAGTGAGGAAATGAGACATGTATGAAACAGTCGATAAACAGTTGGATATGCTAAATGCTACAAAGCAGTTAAGTAAGAACAGAGTGATATGGGATCAGGTTGTTATTGCACAGGTTTGTATATGTGTCAAAGGAACAAGGCATGTGCCTTGTACGTCTGACAGCTGGCTATCTCTCTTGGACTCACAGGGTGTAATTACCTTAAAAACCAGAGGCTGCAGGAGAAATAAAGCATCTTCAGTAAGAATAAGTTTGGGAAACAATGGCTTAAATAATGTTACGTGTCTTTAGCAAGACTTTTCTTTTTCAAAATAGGCTAATGTACATTGGGATATCTGAAAAGTAGACATTGTCTATAGTAGTAGGCATAGTACTTTTTAAACCTCTGTTTTCACCTGATAGTCCACAGAATTCATTTAAAAAATGCTCTTAGTGAATTTCCCATGGTTCATGTTGGCACTCAATCTCGATGCTTAGGAACTGAATTTCATCATTAAGCAGAAATTGGAGCCACCTTTTAGTAATAGATTTGCATCAACCAATCTCCTAAGACTGATCTATGAAATCAGAATGCCAACAGTTGAATTAAGAATGAGAAGTATAACTGCCAGAGAAACCAAATACAATCTTCTGAGTAGTGTTTTGTCCCCCATAGGAACACAGCATGGGAAAATAAGTTATAATTAGGAGACTGGTTGGTGAACATGAAAACAAAACACAACAAGGTACGAAGATTTAGGTTTCAAATGTGTTAACGTTCTTGCACTAAAGTAACGTAATGCTGTCATCACCCCTGAAAGGATTTGCCCGTCATTAACACCATACAAGTTACGTCCTTGGTCCATGGGGTACTTCCCTGCGGACACTGTTCTAATTGCAGTGCCAGACTTTTATCAGCCACTAACCTTTCTCCTTTATGGATAGCAACTTGCCTCCCTTTCAATGGAGCATTCTGTGATTAGCTACTTTAGTTAATCTATTTGATTAGAGAACTTTCTAGTCTTGCTGACTTGTGAACTTATTCACTTACTATGTCCCTTTAAGGTGATTCTGTCTATATATGCGCTGATAAGTGAAGATATAGTAAGTTCGTTTTAGAATACATTGAGTTAGTGGTACTGGAAAGTCTGATTATGATTTTCCAGGAAGAAAATGGAGAGATGAGACTCAAGAGCCAGACAGAATTTAGAAACATATATTTCGGAGTCTTTTGTGTAGATATGGATGGGATTGTCTGTTTGTTTAGGATAAACACAAAAATGCACAAAGAATAGAATATTGGAAAATACTTACATTTAGTAAGTGGGGTATCCAGAAATAGAAGATGGAATATGGAGAGCCATCATCATGTAGCACAGTACTTGTTAAGGATGTATATCTTTATCTGTATTTATACATTTATATCTGTGTCTCTATGTCCCTATCTATCTATCATCTATAATATCTATCTATTCCCCCCTCCCCACCCCCCCACCCCACCCCCCACTCCTTTCTCACCAACTTCTTTTAGGTCTGGGATAATACAGAATGTCACCTTAGAGCATCAGGTTGGACTAAGGAGAACATAACTAGTTGAGTGGGATAAGGAGACACTTTTTTCTGCTTAGTGATCGGAAGTAGGACTAAATCCAGAAAACCCAAGTGAGCTCTCAGGGTTTGGCTCCTTTTATTTTTGCAAATCCAGATTCAGCAATCAGTCATGACACTGGATCTTTGCTGCTCTAACAAAGCTTTCTCTTCCTCACACCAACATCCCTTGGGGCAAATTGGTGAAGGAAGGAGAGGCTGAAATCTGCACAGAAGCCAAGGAGCCTCCAGAAGGATATAGGATTGAGGTTGCCCCTTTCCTTTTGTGATGCAATAATTTAGAGCTCGGTATGTTTCTGACAGAGGACAGCTGGGAAAAAAAAGGGATCTTGTGTTTTCCAACGAAGCCCACCATAAGGGGATCCAGATTTAAATTTGAGCTAAGGACCTAGAGACTGATGGGGTTCCCCCAGACTCAGCTTTGTGTTTGTACTTTGGGAACAATGGATGAGCGGTGTGGGGGTTCTAAGGAGGCTCAAACTGGCAGTAAAAGGATTAGGATAGAATGAGCACTGAGCCTGCAGCATGATGGCTGACGTTTGAAAGCAAGACTATATCCAAACCCCTTAGGGTGCAGGAGAAATCTTTGGGGAGGACAGCAGGACTTCAGAGAGAGACTCTCAATTACACACAAATGAGAATTAAGCAGTGACTTGGAGAAATGAGAGTATTTTTTCTATATCTGTTCTGTAAGCTGTGGAAGAGATTCATATATGTTATAGCAGTGCTATGCTGTGAAAGCAAGAGAGAAGAGCACTTAAGGAAAGTATTCTCACAAGACATTTTTTGTAGAACAGTGAAGAAAATGAGACCTGAAGAAAATATCAGTCATTTGAGCATTTAGAAGTCAGTAGTATATTAAGAGACGTATTAGAACAACAGAGTATATACCTAGATGGTTAGAGATTAAGCAGTTAGGATTCTGGGAAAAGAAGGAATTTTATCAAGCAGAGACCACTCGTGGGGAGGATTTGGGGGCTTAATGGGATAATATGTTAAAACCGTTATTGCCTTTAAAAAGACAGAGTAGGCAATGAGAAATGATATGAATTTTTCTAATAAATTCTATTAATTATTGAGCTTCTAGTATGCACTTAGCACTGTGCTATTTGCTAAATAGAAATGTTAAAAGAACAAACATGCATGCAAATGGCTGATGAAACCAGCTACTAAAAAGGCAAGATGGAATGAAATCAAGTTGACATTCTAAGAATTTCTAGATAGCAGTGAAAGTCCAGTTGAATTTGGAAAGAAGCATTTTTAATTGGAAGCTTTGCAGTACATGGAAATAACATGGGCTTCAAAATCAGGTTTATGTGAATACTGTTCTGGTAGGTTTTTATAATATACTGGGAATTTCACAGGGAACAGTTGGACTCCTAGGACCAAAATAAGAGGAGAGTGATGTAAATTTCATCTAACTGATGGCAGAATATCCTGATTTTTACTTTTCTAGTAGCTATGACAATGATGGAGCAAAATGTCTCTATGTTTTAAAAGGTAAGTACATACATACATAAGAAATAAATCAAAATGTAAGAAAATATTAAATTTATATTCAAGAACTTCTAAGTAAAATTTTGAATTTTGCATACTAGGATTGCTCAAAGTGTAGAAAAACTTTCCATCATCTCATTACTGAATTACTAGACTTTATAACTTAGTAATTTTAATCATTACAAGATTGAAAAGGACTCTAAGAAAGCATTTCACACAACCCCCTATTATAGAACAAAAAGTGAAGTCTTAAAACATTGAGTGGCTTCCTGTAGTTTATTCATTTTGAAAGAATTTTTGACAAATTCAGAATTGGAATCCAATACCCTGACTTCCAGTGCAGTGTGTTTTACTGAAGCAAGCTTCAGATGTTTTAATGGGTGTAATTGTTTTTCTTTAGCATGTAATATTAAATTATTATTTTCTATAATTTTTTGGAAGCGACACACATTACACATGAAGGAAAATCATTATGTTCTATTTTTGTGAGTTTACTTATTTGTGCTGATTTTGATATTCCCATATCTAAAACAACATTTTTTCAGAATGCATAATAACATGCAAAGCATGGTGATTTTTTGTCTTGACTGGTTTTCATACATGATTAGAGTATCTTTTCAAAATTCTGGAACTACATTTGAATCCTGTCAGAAATAAATGAACAACCTCAGTAAATACTTTAGTCTCCTTTGAGCTCTTTGAATTAGATTATCCTTCTCTGCAACTTGCAGTTCAAATGGAAAAAACCAAGGAGATGCAACTAGATTGTTAGTAGTAGAAGTGGTCTGATTCAGGTACAACTGTACAAACATTCCTCTCATTTTAGTTTTCAAATTGACTTTGCAAGATATATGCTAATTTTTTAGCTATATATGTGGGCAAGTTTGCAATTAATACCAATAAAGGGAATAGTCCATTTAAAGTCAGTCTTTCAGAACGCACAGTTCTATATTTATGACCTTGATTGCATAATGTAACGTAAAGTGGAGTTATTCTGCAGTAGTTTTATTTATATGTTTCTTTTTTGTATAAATATAAGAATAAAGAAATTTTTCACTTGAAATGTTGACTGTGGTATATACAGAATATCAAATCATTTTGGTGAATATCTCACTAGAGAATTAAAACAATACTACCCATTTGTTTATTAATCTGAAACATGATTATTGAATCACTTTACAGATTCTGACTATATCAGGAACTTCTGACTGTTTCAACATACAAACTGGTATTGATCACTAGAAATTTGTCCAGAGCTCTATTGGGGAATTGTGAAACCCAGTTTTTGAGTTCACATAGCTATCTTTATCAGTTTTCATTTTGTAAATATATATTTTCTCCATTGATTGTTTCTTTGTAGAGTTTACATAAGGCCATAAATTAAATATCATGTTATGATAGCCTCTGAATAAGTGCACATCAATTTTTCTTTATATATGTATCTCATTTGATTTTAAGGAGTGTGTGTGCGTGTGTTTGTGTGTGCATGAGAGAGGGAGAGAGAGAATTTTCATAGGTACCTACCCCAGTTTGTATAAAGTAGACTATCCAAGATATAAAAATGATTCTGATACAACATTTACTGTAATTTACAGCTAATTTTACCTATTTAAAATGTTTTTATGATGGTATACTAGAAGTGGAGGGCTATGGAATAGATTGACTTGGTGTTAAAGAACCAATCAGAACAAAATTTCCTTTGTTCAGACACTTACAGGAGGAATTAAAATTGAAGGAATCACTGAGCACCTACTATGTTCCAATCTCCTTACCAGAGATTGTGCACATATTATATCATTTAATCTCTACAACTCTATTTAGTTGGCTTTATTTTCACACTTTAAGGAGGAGGAACTGAGAATTAGGCAAATAGACCAAATAAATTGCTTTGTGATGCCAAAATGAGTGATGAAACCTAGGATCCAAGGCCATGTCTGTTTGACTAAGAGATCAACTGTCATCCACTCTGTTTAACTGATTGTATATTCTGACACTTAATGGCTCAGTGGGGAGAAGCTATTTCGTTTACTCTTCTTAAAAAATGTTTCTATGTTGTAATGATTGCTTCGTTTCTGAAAACACCATAAAACTTCATAAAACCTGAACCATTAAGAAGATTAGGTATATTGTTTTGGTTTGGTGAGCAAAAGGATTAGATATATAATATAAGTGAATTCCAAAATGAATGAATATGAATAGAAATAGAGAAAAATAAGAAGAGCAAGGTAATTGAGAATAGGGAAAGTAAAAGCAACAATGTTTATTTACAGGTGGCTCGTGTAGAAGGGTCTGGAAGCATGGGGCTGCACGCTACTCTCCTTCATCCATACAGTTGCTTTTTCTGAGAGGGCTCTGCAAATCTGAGCTCTTTGTGTCAGGTTACATCAACTGTGCAAACCTCCTTGTTTGAACTGGATAAATGGAAAGAGATCTGACTTTTGAATACAGACAATGAAAGAAGAAAAATCCTATTAAATCCTGTACAACAGTGCAAAACTCGAGGCTTTATTAAAGCTTCCTTACTCAAGGAACTATGCAATACTTCCACAGGGAAACAAAATATCAGACAAAATCACAAGGAAGAAAAGCTGTCATTGTCAACAGAGACTTTAATTTCAAGTATATTAATAAATGCACCATGAGCTCCCAAGAAAGAAGGGTTGCCAGGCAGTCACCTGAAGGCTGTTCTTCTTCTCCTACTTCAGGCTCCTGTGCCACTTTTCAAGTCGTTGTGAAATTTTCCTTGTTGATGACAGTTATTGCTCACCTTCCTAAAATTGGTCTTTAAAATGACTCTGTGCTTTAATGCAGACAGAAAAGTCCTTCACTCTGGTGATCAGTTCCAAAACCTCAGAAACAGTGCAATCAATCACATGTAGTGCCTGATGGATGTGTCAGGCAATAAGCGTAGCTATAGCTGTTTCAAGGCCACTGACTCGGAATCTGCAATCTGACTCAATTTCTTTAAAGCCTATGGCTTTGGGGTAAACCAAGGGTCAGCAAAAGTGTCCTCTTGTGCACTGATCATTTGAAACACCAGAATATCAAGTTTAGAAGACCGAATATTGATTTAGAAAGCACTTTCAGGTTATTCATGATTTCAATAATTCTGATAATGAAAAAATTAACTTTGATTTGATGACAGCATTTTAGCTGTGTTCTTTACTTTTCTCAAATACTTTTATAATGATAAATTGGCAAATTGCATAAAATCAATGAATTCCTTGAAAAACATAGCCCAAATTGTCAAGTACTCTAGTAATCTTTTTAAATATATACTTTAAATTTTAAAAGTATATATGTTTAAGGCATAAAACATGATGATATGATATACATAGATAGTGAAGTGATTGCTGTCAAGCTAACTAACAGATCAAGCTGACTAACAGATCATCTTCTGACATGGTTACCATTTCTTTTTGTGATGAACGCATCTGAAATCTACTCTCTTAGCATATTTCCAGTATTCAACACAGTATTATGAATGTGTTGATAACTCATACAGTTGTCATGCGTGTCTATGAGATCTCTAGACTTATTCACCTTACGTGACTTCAAGTTTGACCAGCATCTCCCCATCCCACCCCCTGCAACCCCAGCTACCATTCTACTCTCTGCGTCTATGAGGTGTTTGTTTGTTTGTTTTTTAAGATTACACATATAAATGAGATCATACAGTATGTATCTTTCTCTGTCTGGCTTATTTCACTTAGCAAAATGTCCTCTGTGTTCATCCATATTGTTGCAAATGGCAGGATTTTCTCATTTCTCAAGGCTGAATAATATTTTAAGATTGCTTTCTCTCTCTCTCTCTCTCTCTCTCTCTATATATATATATATATATATATGTGTGTATGTATGTATAATCATATCTTCATTAATCTGCGGGAGGACACGAGTTGTTTCTGTATCTTTATATCTTGGCTATTGTGAATAAGGCTGCAGTGAACATGGGAGTACATATATTGCTTCGAGATAATTTCATGATTGTGGAAAGAGTTTATTACACAGCATTTCTAAGAAGAACATTATATATGATCTTGACAGATAGTTTACTACACTGAATTCTGTATCATTTCTATGAACAGTGTCAGAAAAAAGCTATTTACATTGTCCTAGGCTTGTGTTTAGAGCCAAATTAAGCCAAGACTAAAGAACAACAAAATTCAAAATGAAATGAACAAAAGAAAAAGAAACAACAAAAAATATATATGAAAGCAATGTTTAAGTTTGAAAAATCTAAATAACAGAAATATCAAAACTATTTATTACTTGAATCATCTGTTAAATTTTTCATTGTTTTTATAGATACCTCTGATATTTTAAATCACATATATACACAATTACTTATTTTTATTGCTTGATTTTTTTCTGTCTTTAACTTAGCTTTTATCATTTCATTAAAAAAATGTTTATTTTATGCCTGGTGTGCATCAGACACTCTGAAATATTACATTTTAGCTTCTGAGGCCAAATGACCAAATATTAGATTCTGTGCATATAAAATATTCCTGTAGAGAGATCAGTTATAACTTAAAATTACAGACATATTTTGACAACAAAAGAATCTAGTCATTAAGCACTGACAACCCCTATTGTTATTCCAAATCCAGGTGAATCAATAAGAAGTTTTACATCCTGCTTAGAGAAAGAGCAGTAACCTTTAAATCAGTGCTCCACATGAAGAAGTAATTAGGTGCTCACTTTTGGAGAGGTCGAACCATCACCGATTGTAGAAATGCCTGCCTCTGAAGCTGTATTCATTAACGTAGTAATGAGCTGTTGAAATAGCAATGCAGAGCAAATCTAAAATGCAGGGAGACTAATTGGCTTATGGATACTTTCAGCTACCCTGCTGTTAGAGACACAGACACTTCTTTATATACAGTGGACATTTTGAATTCCATTATCGGTGAAACATGATGCTGTGTTCACAGGTCTCAGACTCATGAATTTCTGAAACTTTGAATTGTGGCTCTGTGGATGTTTTTCAGAAATTTAACCAAAATGCCCCATGAAACTTCCTTAGTGTTAGCCAGGGACATCTTTTTGCTGAACAAAGAGGGATCTTGGGTCTCACATTTACAGAAGACTCTGCTCACAGAATGATCTCATCTGTTTTGTCCTCAGCTGTGAAGTTGGTTAACAGAACCTACCTCAGCTCTGTTCCACTGCACAGCCCCAGGTCATTACAACAACGCTGACAAGCCATCTTGTAAATATGTCATCTACTAAGAGTTAAAAAAAAAAATTGGTAACATTTCTACATTATTCATGGATAAAAGAAGACACCTTAAAGAACACACAACTCTGATGGTGGCTGAATGCTAAACCCTTTACATTATTATTATTATTATGACATGAATTGATAACCAGTGACAGCAGCTTTGTTCCTGCATTCTGTCTTGAAGTACCTCATCTGGTCACACAGACATAAATTCCATTGGATGCTTAAATTTTAATAATAATTTCTTTCCCTGCAGTTGGACATTTAGAAATAAGCTTGCTAGGCGCTAGATCCTTATATGAAGGGCCTGAAGTCTACTTCGCCTTCCTACGTCCTTCCCTTTCGAATCTAGAGCTCCTAGGTGCCAGTTACCTCTCCATCTAAGAATCAGGTAATTGCTTCCTATCATTTATCTCCTATTCTTTCCCCCACTCCAATTTCCTATTTTTGAATCACTTTATTTCCCTTATTAGTATGTAGATTGATTTCATATTTGCTAATCCATAGCTTATGATACACACTGTGCTGTAGGTTGTAAATCAGTTACATAGATCTTGGTCATAGTGCTTGAGAAGCTCATAGCCTTGTTTTCTGTGTGCGAGGATGACATAATCCAGTGGTTATTCTGCAAGAGTCTCTAAATTTGCACAGAGGAGGTCATTTGTATACATTCTGGTGTAATGGATTAATGCTCTTCTAAACTTCCAAGAAGGATGACTTTCTATACAAGTGTTCTCATCTCCAGCTTAACCCTGATAACATGGTCTTCCTGGGTTTTTCAGATATGACGCATTTGGCCACCATCCAACACCTAGGTAGGTCATTATGGCCTATGTGTAATGGGAATATTGAATGCAACTGAAAGTAATTAACTAACAACATTATGTTGCAGGCCACCATTAAACCTTGATGTAGCCTCATTATTAACATGTTTCCTGTCTCTTTTGCTTTGTATTTTATAGCAGTAGCCTGCCAGGGCTTATTTTGCTTATTAATTATGCTATTTGCTGATTTGATGAATGATGAAATAGACTGAAGATTAGAATAGAAAGAAAACTAAATAATTGGAGAACCAGCCACAAAATAGTTCCTTTTGAATTTCACTAATTAACACGACTCTATGCTTTGCAGTCATTTGTTTCCTACCATTCAAAGTAAGGTTTGTCATAGTACTTTTTTTTTTTTTTTTTTTGATATGTGGGCCTCTCACTGTTGTGGCCTCTCCCGTTGCGAGGCACAGGCTCCGGACGCGCAGGCTCAGCGGCCATGGCTCACCGGCCCAGCCACTCCGCGGCATGTGGGATCTTCCCGGACCAGGGCACGAACCCGTGTCCCCTGCATCGGCAGGCGGATTCTCAACCACTGCGCCACCAGGGAAGCCCTGTCATAGTACTTTTAAGAAGTAGATCTTAGTTACAGATCTATAAGAAAAGAAAAATTAGGAATAATTCCTATGTAGAATTCATATTCTTGACTTTTTTCATCTCTAATAAGTTAAATTCTGGTTTGTTGAGTTACTTGTTGTAGTGAAAACATTGGCATTTTGGTTAGATGTTTATCATTTCTTTTTTCAATTCTTTTATGTCTATATTTTATAATGTTTTTGTCTATTAAGTCTCTGATACTGAGACCCTGTGTTGTTTAAAAATAATTTTCATAAATTGGGGGGAGGGGGTGGTGTTGGGATGAATTGGGAGATTAGGCTTGACATATATACACAAATATGTATAAAGTAGAGAACTAATAAGAACCTGCTGTATAAAAAAATAATTAAATTAAATTTTAAAAATTTTCATAAATCAATGGGGCTCTTCCTTTATGAAGTAACAATGTATATGCAAGGCACAAGTCAGAGAAAAAGAATCATATTAGCTGAGAAATAGAAAGGGGAATTATATTTAGTATTTATTGTGCTACTTTAGCCCAAAGTATAAGTGCAAAGAGACCTAGATGATGGTATTCTCTTGCCTAAAGCATCTAATTTAAATAATGCTGACCTTACCTACTACTTTCCTATCTACCCACCCCCATAAAATAAGAGCCTGGCAAACACTGGCATCAGGCTTGTTGCATACTATGTTTTCTCTGATTAAGAACCGTTTTTCTTTGGAGTATAACTTTAGATAGGTCAGTAATAAAACAACAACAGCAACAAGGGTATTTTTGATTTACTGTTGTGGCCTAGAGCCCACTAATTACAAAACACATTATTTCCTTCCCTAAATTTTCAATAATAAGCTTAGATTCATTTCTAATTTGAGCTACAAAAAGAATTATATACCGGCCCAAGAAAGTATTTTAAAGATAGGTTTATATAACAGTGGGGTAAAATTAACTTCCCTGCAAAAGAATAACACGGTTCAATTGACATGGAATGCATTAAAAAGTCTGCTTCCTGGCTTTCTCATGGTAGCAGTTTGCCAGAAATCTATGTTGAAAAATATTGTCATCTTCCTAGCTTCTGTTCCTAGAAAGGGTGTATGGCTATGATGTAAATATTTTTATACTATAAGCTTTTAGCAAGAAAAAGGTGTAAGATGATTAACATCTTCTCTTTACTTCTGGGCTAGAATCTCAAAGCTTAGCTGCACTCCCTTGCATTTCTCTTGAGTTACCTCAAGTCTGTAACTCTATAACTCTATAAATCTATAAAGTCTGTAAATCCATCATCACTGATGGACTGGATTACCAGCACACGGAGATGATCAATGCATTTATGATTTTAAGGTAGTAGAGATATAGGTTGTAGAGGTTCCATTTTGATTTTGGAAAGCACATTTTCAACAATTTCTGTAGCTCCTTTCAAAGACATATTGTGGCCTAATTGAAGTTGCATCTTTTACAGGAGAGTGCAGCAATTAGTTGGTTCCCAGTAAATATCTGTTGAATGGCTAGATAAACTCTTCCTCATAAACAGCTCAGTTGACAGAACCATTGACACCATTTACACAGGACACAAAGTTCAGCCTTCTTGTTGTTTCGTAAAGTATGTTCTTTTACATTAAGTGAGAACCATCATTCCATAACAGTGTTGATTGAATATGACATCATCTTGAAAATTATAATTAATAATATCTATTTGAGAAGATTCCAAACATCAAATAGAAAACAAAAGACATGTGACAGGCACTATTATATATAACTATATTAACTATGATTATCAATTTGAATAAGTCAAGTGGAAAACAAATATTTGAATCATGAGACTAGAAAGAGCCCAGTCTTTTATATAGGTACCTGTTTGAGCTCTTTCTTAGAAAGGCAGCTCTACTTTCTGATCTCTGACTGCTTGACCGAGCTTACTCATGGAAATACAGCAGACTCTCCCTAAAGAGAAGGCAGAGGGGAAAGCTGTTCTCTCAAGTATCAATGCATATTGCACTTACATTTATCATGTATTAGTAAAAGCATCTGTCTCAGTAAAATATCAATTCATTTTCTTCCACTGCTTATACTATGACTCCTGTATCTCATTTCTACTAAAATACACTTCTGTCAGTGATGCAATTAAGTTCATCTCTTTATAATTTAATCTGTTTATATTATTTCAGTTAAAATAATCACTGTGTTGACAATTGAGTTGTTGAATCAGAGATTGTGTCTGGGTTTTCTTGATATCAATATCAGCACCCTTAGTACAATTCCGGTTGCTTCCCTCAAAAGGAAAATATTAGTTATACTTTATAGCTTTCATATTGGACTGTGATGTCTAACCCAGCATACCAGGCGGCATGCTCAGTTAAACCTCCTTAATCCTGCTTTTATCCTATCACCCAAAGCAAGATTATTGAGTGGACTTAATAGGTTAGTGCAACATAAGGTCTCTCTTTACTTTCTAGTTTCTGAATAGAGATGATTTGTACAGAATAATTATAAAACAGAATAGAGTCTGTCATATGAATGGAATACCTGTGTAACACACAAACCAGGAAGTAGTTTTAAACCTTTCCAAGGAGATTGGAAGCTGGGTAGAATTAGTGGTTCTACAAACCAAGAAGATAAATTCTTCTTTGTCTTGATTGGGTTGTATAAGAAATCTCTTCTATAGCTTGGTACCTCTGTATTCTTTGCGAATGACTTCTGGAGCTCAAGAAGGTGGGCTGTGATAGAGGAATGGGGTATAAAGAATAAGAGTCGCAGCAGTACATCCTCTCATGAATATTTTCTTTCAGTTTCCACTCTAGGAGTATCAGGATATTTAAAAAAAATCATTATTCATGGCAGGATTTATTTTAATATAATAGCAAGAGTAATATACATATATAAATAAATCCCACAGCTACTCTTATGACATTTATGAAAACTTCTTATAGAAATTGTCAGTAGTTAAAATATGTAGATCAGTACTTAATATGTGCTGGGCAGTGCTCTAAGCCATTTACAAACATCAAACAGGGAGTATATGTGATAGTTCATTAAGGATGGTCTATATTAGATAGCATTTGTAATATTATAACAATATTATAATGTTAATAATGGTGAAAATGATGATGGTGATGAAAATGGTGGTAATTATAAGAATACTTATCTTTTTTTAAAAAAAAAAATATTTGTTAAGTCCGCTTGCCTTGTCTAAACCTAATTATTTAGATGTAATCTTAATGCAGTGAATCTCAAACCTGTCTGCCTGTTAGAATCACACAGCAGTTTTCTTTTACTTTGTGTTTTACTTTTTAAAAATTTTTTGTAAATAATTTTATATTTTACAGAAAGGTAACAAAGATAGTGCAGGAAATTACCAGATTCCCTTCACTGAGATTTTTGTCATGTTAACATATTATATAATCATGGCAAACATCAAAATTAAAAATTAAATTTAGCACAATACCATTAACTAAAACTACAGACTTTATTTAGATTTTACCAATTGTCCCACTATTGTCTTTTTCTGTTTCAGGATCCAATCTAGGTATTTGATTGGTATTTCTCCTTAGTCTCCTCTAATCAGTGGCAAATTATCAGTATCTCTTCTTTCATAACCTTTCTACTTTGAAGAGTATGGTCAGGTATTTTATAGAATGTTCCAAATCATTCTGGAATGGATTTTCTGTTATGTCATGATTAACTTAAAAGTATGAATTTTTGAGAAAAGCACCACAGGGGTGAAGTGCCCTTCTCTTGGTATTTTAACAGCAGGTCATGGTACCAATTGGACTTCTTACTAGGGAGGTTAATCCTGATCACGTAGTTAGGGTGGTGTCCCACTGTAAAGTCACCGCTTTTCCCTTTCCATTCTCTGCTTGTGAGAAAGGAGTTCAGCCTACACTCAAAGCAGGGGGTGAGGGAAATTAAATTATTTCATAAAACTGTGGATATATGTTAAAACTACCACTGTAATTAATATCTCTCATTTTCAGCATTTATTATGTTCCTAGAGTTGTACTAAAAACTTTACCTGTATTTTAGAAGTTAATTTTCACAACAGACATTATGTCTCTTTAACATTTCTCTGGTTTGCTTAGAATGTTTTGATATTCCTAAAAGTTATGAACCTTATTTTTTCCAGCAATTATTTCTGCACATCACATATTTTACCCATACCTGACTGCATGTCCTTACCTGTCCCCAGCTCCATGTCTAGCCAAAACTTAAAAAACGCAGTCTACTTAGATCCATTATAAATCTTGATGCAAATCATGGAAAGATTTCAAAGCCCTACCAAAAATAAGACAAAAACAAATAAACAAATAAAAACCATCTTCACTTCCCTGGACTTTACAATTCCCTCTGTCTCTGTCTCCTGTCTCACTTTATGGCAAACCTTTTCCTAATAACTGTTCATACTCACCCTCTCTACTCCCTTACCATTCTGTCTTATACCTACTTCACTTCAACTTCTGTCTCCACCATGTCACAAATTACCTCTTGTCCTTTATCTTCTGTTTGCAAAGCCACAGACCAAGCTTCATGAATTTACCCAACTTCTAGGAGCATTTTATAGCTTATTAATTATTCTCTCCTTAACAATTTCTTTTTTCCTTTTCACTTGGTTTACACAGTCTTCACTTTCTTACTTCATCTTTTTCCACCCATCACACTGCCCACTCTTTAAAACCCTTTTGTAACTGGTCATTTTTTTTCTTCCAAGTTCTAAAAATTAGAGTTGCTTAGTAAACAATCTTTTTAAAAAAAAATAAATTTATTTATTTGGTTGGGTCTTCGTTGCTGCGTGCGGGCTTTCTCTAGTTGAGGCGAGCGGTGGCTACTCTGCGTTGCAGTGCACGGGCTTCTCATTGTGGTGGCTTCTCTTGTGGCGGAGCACGGGCTCTAGGTGCACAGGCTTCAGTAGTTGTGGCTCTCAGGCTCTAGAGCGCAGGCTCAGTAGTTACGGTGCTCGGGCTTAGTTGCTCCCTAGCATATGGGATCTTTCTGGACCAGGGATCGAACCTGTGTGCCCTGCATCGGCAGGCAGATTCTTAACCACTGCGCCACCAGGCGATTCCCAGTAAACAATCTTGACTCCTCTAACAGATTGTTATTTTCATTCAGGTCAACATCACAAATATAACATATCGTGGACAAAAACTTTGAATTTCTACTAATCTAGGGTCCTGATCTCAACGAATGGCATCATCATTCACTTGCTTGTTCAGATTATAAGATTAACTGGCATACCTGACTCCTCTCTTCTCTAGTAACCAATATCCAAGGCATCACAAATCCTATTGGCTCCACCTTGAAAATATTTTCTGCATATGACTACCTGTCACTTCTACCACCACTGCACGGGTTGCATCCACAAATATACCCTTACTAGGCAGATAATTTTTTCTTTGCTGTCTCCTAACTAAGGAGTCCCCAGCTTTCTGGCGCCAGGGACCGGTTACGTGGCAGACATGGTTCAGGCAGTAATGCGAGCGGTGGGCAGTGGCAGAGGAAGCTTTGCTCACTCGCCCGCCGCTCCCCTCCTGCTGTGCGGTCCGGTTCCTAACAGGCCGCAGACCAGAACTGGCCCATGGCCTGGGGGTTGGCGACCGCTATCCGAACTGATTTCCCGACTTCCAAACTTATTCCACAGTTGTCTCCTCCCCATAAGGTAGCCAGTGTGATCATGTAAAAATATAAATAATATTTTTTCACTGCTGTTATCAAAGTTCTCCAAATTTCTCTTAAACAAAAAATAAAATTCAGATTCTTATCATGGTCTGAAAACCTTACGAGATCTGACTTCTGGCTGCTTTGCCAAGTCCATTTCTACCTTTCATTTCTCCCTTACTCTCGTCAGTGCCCTCACTGCTCTTATTTGAATACGAGTTCCTGCTCCAGCCCAGGACTTGGCACCTCCTTGGTCTACCTGTGATAATACTCTTTCGTAGGTATTATCATGGCTTCTTCTTATACTCCTTTTATTCTATTTTGTTCAAGAATTATAACTTCAGAAGGGGCTTTGTTCACCCCTCTATCTAAAAGAGCACACGTCTAACTCTATATTCCCTTAGTCTACTGAATTTTTCTTCATTGCCCTACTATCAGCTCACATTAAGTTATTCCGTTTCTTTTGTTGTTGTTTTTTTTATCCTCACAAGAATGTAAACTCCATCGCAGGAGTGATTGTGTCTGTTTTATTCTCTGCTGCACGCTCAGAGTCTGGGAGAGGGTCTGGCACACAGTGAGTACTCAATGGCTATTTGCTGCATGATTTTTTTTTAGTAAAAATTTTAAATGATGTAAATAATAAACTAAAATAAAATAAAAATTATCATAAAATAATAAATAAAAGAAGCAAACAAAATTAGCTTTGTTGTTATAATTACTATTTTTACTATTTTACTATAATTGCTATAATTACCTTCTACCCCTACTTTACTTCTTAGGTTTTCCCTTTTTCACTTCGATCATATCTGATTGAGTTTCCATCTTCAGTCTTCTTGCTATACTGCCAGAACCCGTGGTGCTCCAGCTAGAAAGATCTGCCTTACTCACAAGGTTCTTTTGGAGACAAAATCTCGCTTCTGAAATCTGGCCTCCACTGGACTCATGAGGCACTGGTTTCTATTCAGTAAATAAGCTGTCATATTACCTCTCAAGGCTATTATAATAATTAAATGAAACAAGGTACCTGAAAGTACTCTCTAAACTAAAAGAGCCCTAGGAGATATTATTTATATTTATTATTTATTAGTTGTATGCTTTATTATTTTCTACCAGCAGCCACAAACGTATGTCCTTAGTGAGATAAATCTGCACAGCAAACATCGAAATCTCTAATTAATTATGTCCATTAAGATACATGTAAATGAAGCATCTTGAATAGTGTTTTGGATAGCTGGTAGTTCCTTTTCATACCCTTTCCACTTCATACTGGTTGACTTTCTCATCTGCTTCTTGAGAATTATTGTGCAGCAGGAGCTAGAAATAACTCTGAAATTTTTCCCTTTGGAATTTTGTATGGAACTGATGCTCATCAATTCATCTAGTTTTAAACTTCCACCATATGTTTACCTGATTCATCCATCTACATAAACGTAACTATAATTTATTCGATCTTATTTAGAAATGCATTTTCCCCTCAAAAAACATTTTCTGTTTGCAATTTTTAATTTCTCTTAATAAAATAGTAATCATTATCTAGAATTTGTAATCTCTAATACTATTTGACAATGTCTATAATAGTTTCTATTATAGAAACTGGCTTAGCATAATAAATGCTACATAATTTCTCATATCAAGTTATACACATTTATTTACTACTTTAATAAGTCATGCCTACCACCAATGGCAGTAGTACTAAATCAAATACAAAGATTTTTTGGTATGCTGTGATATTTTACTTTAACATTTTATAAGGGAACATATTCTGTAATTTAAGTTCATTTTCCATTACTGCCAAAAGCAGATTTTTTGTTCTTTTACCACTATCTCAAGTATTCTGTTTACAAATGTCATTTCAGATAAAGTTAGCAAACAATTATTGTTCCAAGAGAACAAATACACCAAATAAAAAGAGAATGTTCATAACTCAACTGCCACAAAAGCACAATCAAATAAATTAGATCAGAACATGGTATATGAAAAAAGTATTTTGATTTTAAAGTCTAGAGACAAGTGTTCTTAGTCTAACTTTATTTTTAATTGGAACTATGTTATTGGGAAGCTCATTTAATCTTCAGATATTTACATAGTTTGGATATTTAGTTGTTGAGTCAGATAATTCAGTTTTGAATCTCAACTCCGGAGCTTGTTATCTTAGTTAAGTTACTTTCTTCAGTCTCTGTATTCTCAACTATAAAATGGGAAGAATAATGCCTACCTTCTCAAGATATGTGTGAGTACAAATGTTATATTTTAGGGCTTCCCTGGTGGCGCAGTGGTTGAGAATCCGCCTGCCGATGCAGGGGTCACGGGTTCGTGCCCTGGTCCGGGAAGATCCCACATGCCGCGGAGCAACTAAGCCCGTGAGCCATGGCCGCTAGGCCTGCGCGTCCGGAGCCTGTGCTACATGGTTTTATGATTCATTTATATATGCAATTTTATTTCCCTAAAATTATTACTAAATGTGAAATGAGGGTTTAATCAGAATGTATACTTTTCAGTATTATACTTTGGGAACTACCATTAAATTGATAAGTGGCTTAGTGGTTAATCATGACATTGTAAAAAACCTGCAGTGGCTATGATAATGGTGTTCATATAAATGATTGTCATGCTAAAAAGTCAAAAGAGGAGAGACCTTCAAGATGGCGGAGAGTAAGACATGGAGATCACCTTCCTCCCCACAAATACATCAGAAATACATCTACATGTGGAACAACTCCTACTGAACGCTGGCAGAAGACCTCAGACCTCCCAAAAGGCAAGAAATTCCCGACGAACCTGGGTAGGGCAAAGAAAAAAGAATAAACAGAGACAAAGAATAGGGACGGGACCTGCACCAGTGAGAAGGAGCCGTGAAGGAGGAAAAGTTTCCAGACACTAGGAAGCCCCTTCACTGGCGGAGACCAGGGCATGGCAGGGAGGGAAGCTTCCGAGCCATGGAGGAGAGCACAGCAACAGGGGTGCAGTTGTGCCATACCACTATTAAAGGATAAAAATGCACACACTTACACAATACTTTAAGGAATGCTGAAGTGGAAACTGTAGATGTTGAATTATAGGTGATTTACGCTAGAAAGATGAGTCAGAACAGTAATCAGCAGTAGTATTACAAAGAAAAAGTCTCCCGTATTTCATAAAACACTGTTATTTTGTTGAATAAATGCACAGACAAATGTTTTAAGTTAAAATATTTGAGGCCTCTGTATACTTTTCATGATTCTCAGCTTTAACTGAATTTTGATAAACTATCTGTTATTACCAGTCCAAGATATTTTAGATAATATGTCATTATTGTAAGCAAGAGGGCAGAACCATGACAATAAGAAGAGACTGAGACTACACAGTGCAAATATTGGGTTGGTCAAAGAGTTCGTTCGGGTTTTTCTGTAACATCTTATGGAAAAAGCCAAATGAACTTTAGGGCCAACCCAATACAACCATATTAAATAAAACTATTTCTTTTAAGATAATAAAACTATAGAATTGGGAAAAATGTTTTCGTCAATATTAACTCAACTGAGTGCCTACTTAAAGTGGAAATTGCTCTTTTGAGGCTACACCATCCTTCCAAATTCTTGCAAAGATAAGGTCTGGAGCATTCTGGAAATAGAACCACAAACATCATATCTTTGATAATTACCATCCTGATGCTTTTATTTCTTATCCAGTTTATATATTTATATATATGCATATATATGCAAAATATACATATACATGTATGCGTTTTATATATATTTTCTTCATTCTACTAGAGCAGAGGCATTAGTCTGGCATTTTTAAATGAACTCTATTTAAATAGAAATTAAATGTAATTGAAACTCTGTAAGATACTCAGAGAAGCATTATTTCAATAGGAGTCAAGAATACGTACAGGGGGCTTCCCTGGTGGCGCAGTGGTTGAGAATCTGCCTGCCAATGCAGGGGACATGGGTTCGAGCCCTGGTCTGGGAAGATCCCACATGCCGCGGAGCAATTGGGCCCGCGAGCCACAATTACTGAGCCTGCGCGTCTGGAGCCTGTGCTCCGCAACAAGAGAGGCCAGGATAGTGAGAGGCCCGCGCACCGCGATGAAGAGTGGACCCCACTTGCCACAACTAGAGAAAGCCCTCGCACAGAAACAAAGACCCAACACAGCCATAAATAAGTAAATAAAATGAATTTTAAAAAAAAGAATACGTACAAAAATCTTAAGTACATTCAATAAAATAATCAGTTTTTTAATTATAGTTTATAAAAATAACACTCATGGAAATACTAAAACGTACATCACGTCAAGAAAAAGGAGGTCAGCAAGGTTATGAGTAATTAATTAAAAATAACACACAAATTCACAAAATATTAAAATCAATGCACCATGAAAATATTTGTTTACTAATTAAAATGAGGTCAGTATACTCTCCTGGAATTCAATTGAGTGGAACATGAGAAAAACATATCTCTGCAGTTCAACACACATTTATATGAGAGCAAATAATTTCTGTTTTCTTATTCAGAATCAATGAAACAAAAGATTAAAACAAGTCCTTAATTTCTACCCATTTGATTCAATGTATTGTATCCTATATTAAGTGATCATTTCTCCTGGTCTAAATAATAGTGTTGAGTTAGCATTACTTTTCTTAGTTTTATTCTTTGTTTTTCAACAAACCAAGAGTTTCTAAAAGGCAAAATTGTGATAGATGCATTTTCCCCTTCCTCCCTCCCTCGCTTCGTTTCTTCCTTCCTTCCTCCTTCTCTGCCTTCCAAATCCCAAATATAACAGAATAAAAAATGTTAGCAACACTAGTTAGACCTGCATTTTTAACTTTTTGTTTTTGCTCTGAACTTGGAATTGAATTTTTAAAAAATTGTCACTATTTCCCTGGCACCTTTATCAGTGTCCTGAACACAGAGTAGATGCCAATATACCTTGAATAAATGAGTGATGACACCCTCAGATAGGACAAGGCAAGTATAATCTAAGAAATTTCCAGACAAGGGAAGAAAATGGGTGCAGATACTGTTAGCACTCAGGTCCAGGGGATGCTGCTTGCTTGGTAGGCTAAGTAAGCTCGTGGCCTGAGTATTTTAATTACCTCCTAGTAGCTTCATTGTCTTTATGACAGTCCAGCATATTCTGTGCTGCACAGCTAGTGACCTGCATACAGACTCCTGAGTTAGACGGACATTTTTTTTTTTTTTTTTTTTTTTTTTTTTTTTTTTTTTTTTTTTTTTTTGCGGTATACGAGCCTCTCACTGTTGTGGCCTCTCCCGTTGCGGAGCACAGGCTCCGGACGCGCAGGCTCAGCAGCCATGGCTCACGGGCTTAGTTGCTCCGCGGCATGTGGGATCTTCCCGGACCAGGGCACGAACCCGTGTCTCCTGCATCGGCAGGCGGATTCTCAACCACTGCGCCACCAGGGAAGCCCTAGATGAACATTTTTAACTTTAACCCAGCACATATTTAAGCCCCACCTCAAAACCTCAAGGAAAAGGAATCATTATAGAAAAGGGGCAGTAGACTGTTTTGGATCCGACATGCCAGTTCAAAATCAGCAGCATACTAAAACTGCAATAAAGTGTGACCTTTGGTAGCACTTATAAGGTGGTACTTAAAGATCGTTGTCTAATCGTTTCACTTTTGTTGGTTTTTTTTTTTTTTTTTTTTGCGGTACGCGGGCCTCTCACCGCTGTGGCCTCTCCCGTTGCGGAGCACAGGCTCCGGACGCGCAGGCTCAGCGGCCACGGCTCACGGGCCCAGCCGCTCCGCGGAAGTGGGATCTTCCCGGACCGGGGTACGAACCCGTGTCCCCTGCATCGGCAGGCGGGCTCTCAACCACTGCGCCACCAGGGAAGCCCTAATCGTTTCACTTTGGGCAGTCGGTTGAAAAACATCCAATATAAAACAGATAAAGTGATTAAATTATCTTTTGGCCTCCCGAAGACCTATTTTTGTGCTGAATTTGACTCCACCTACAGGTATCTGTCTGTATGTCCATAAAAATAGGAGATGGAATCCTTTGGGAAAGTACAGAAATATTGTGCAGACACTATAAACCACATAATAGAGCGAACTCATCACCTATCGTCCTCCCCACTGAAGCAAGGTGTAAATTCAATTTTAAGGAAAGCTAACACTTTTATTCTGTTTTGAAGCAATTTCTTACCTGGCAGATAGGTAACTCTGTCTTCGCTTACATTTCTTAAGGTGCAAATTAATTTTTGGCTCAGATAGTAACTCATCCTGTGTAAGGAAATTGTAACAGTGAGGGCTGATCTCTTCTTCTCAGAAGGACAGTTGAGTCAAGCATAGACATACCAGATTCTAGAAATGTTTGCATTGTTTAAAAATTTGTCTACCCCTAGATTATTCCCCAAAAGGTGATCATATTTTATTTGCTCAGCATACATTGAGATTTATTTATTTATTTTTGAGGTATCGACAAAGCAAAAACATATAGGAATTTTTATTGTGAATTCATTTGGCTAATGCAATTCTGAATTTGAAGGAAAATATATATCATTTATACTGCAATAAATATTTACCCCATTTATATAATCAGCTACTGACAAGGCATATTCAAATAGTTATTCTTCATTCTGAGTACATTTAATATATCCAATTTTAGTTAGCAATTTGAAAGGATTTTTTTTCAGTATAATTTCAAATGAGGCATCATTCACTTTATACTGAAGTGGGAGGATTTTTGATTGGAGGAGGGAAGTTTCCAGAAGTGAGTATCCACAGGCAGATGCTGTTAGATATTGTGATATTGAAAACATAATAATGTTCCATGTATTGCAAATTTAGAGTTGTGGAATCTCAGTGCAATATTGAGTTTGGTTGATGTTAGAAAAACCAAAAGTGAAGGATCAGATTATTTCAAAATTTTGTATATAATGGAGAAAGAAAAATAAATTACCATGGAGTTAAGTCTGTGTTAAAATGCCTGGCACCAAGTAGACCTTTTCACCATATTAACTCTTCTTAGGAAACTGTTTGGTTTTATAAAGGAAAGCAGTGAAAAGTGTATATTGACTTTCAGAAAGTTTCTTTATTTCGAACTGGATGAAATGCATCGGTAAATGTCACTCACCTGCTTAGAAACTTTCATTTGTCCATTACTCTTAGAATAAAAGATTCGTTCCTGAACACTGCTTGCGTGATATAATCTCACATGCGCTCTTATCTCCCCACTCATCGTTGCTCTGCTTCAGCCACTTTGGTCTTCCAGTATGCTCAGGGAGGGATGTTAAAGCTCAATCTCACTTTCTCAGAGAGATTTCCCTTAAGCCCACTAATTTCAATTATTTTTCTCCTATTCTCTCAAAACAATCCATTCTTCATCGTACTTATCGTAACTTGCATTGAAGGCTTACATATTTGTTTGTGTAACGTCTGTCTCCTCCACTACCTCTTTTCCATAATGGAAAGGATCATATTCATTGGTTTTTCCCTATAAACAACAATGAAAAATCATACATGGTAGTTACTTCTTAAATATTTATTTAATACAAATTAAAATGTTTTACCATATTGTTACTATTATAAAGAACATATATGATAAAAGAATTATTGAATCTCTTTATTTTCTTAACTTGTAGTTTTCAATTTTAGCACATTGAGTGCCACGTGCTCTCTCCAAATGTTCCAGTGACCTTTCATCAATACATAAAACTTAGTTCTGTAACAGTTAACTATAAACAGTATTAAGGCAAGATCTTTAAATGAACACATCATGGTTTTAACCTATAATGATATGCTACCTTCTTCAAATAAATGATAACATTAAGATAATTCTAAGAAAGACCACCATGACCAGAACATAGGTGAATTTTACATTGTCAGTCTCTGAGAGTTAGCCAAGGGAGTCAGTGGATCTACTCAATAGAAAAAAGTGAGTAATTGATGTGAGTCATGAATGCTTGTATAGACGTGGTAAGATTTTAGTTGTGATTATGTTGTAATTGTGTTTATGTAGTATTCTTTCAAATTTTTTCATATTTAGAAATGTGTTGTGTAATAATCTAGTTTTTGAAATAGAATGAAAACCATTGTCTACTGTGGTCTGGGTACCTTCATTAAACAAGAATTTGGGGCTTCATTGGTCTGATAACTGCTGTAGGTATATGATTTATTTTATTCTTCAAGAATCCTTCCATAAATATTAATCAAAATAAGAACAAAAAGCCTCAGGCGTGAAAATTATATATAGATAGGAGAATATACCAATTTGTCTTGTTTCCCTTAATTTGAAGAATGAAAACTAATATTTGTTTAGATTCTGCTAAGAGCCAAGTTACCGTGTTGGGTGTTTCTTAAACTCTGTATTAATCCTTATAGGAACACCGATGTACCAATAGCTTCATTTTGCAGATGGCCAAACTAACTTTAAAGTTTAAAAGATAAACTAATATTCCCACATGCACAAACACTTACATCTAGTAGAAACAGAATTGAAAACTGGTTGTCTGGATGCAGGTGAGAATTCTTTCCTTCTTGCCTTGCTTTCTCCAAATGGCTAATTGAAACAAAACAGGTGATTTTCACTTTATAACCCTCTGTATAGAGTTCCACAAAGAAAAGTTACCTAATACATTTAAATAGAAATTATTGTTCTAATAATGTTAATATGTTACATTTATGTTCTTCATTTCAAGTATTAAAGTGCATTTTTAAATGCTTCTTAAGTAATGCTGAATTGCCCAATGACTATGCAAAATAATCTCTATTGACTAGTTGGTAAAACAGCACACAAGCAAACATAAAACATTTTTCTTTATCAATATTTTGAAAATATCACAAAACATTAGCATTATCGATCATCTATTTTTTGCCGTTTTCATAACAGCCTTAGGACAACTGGGTTAGTAGTGTCCATTATGAAGATAAGGAAAGTAAGACTCTGAATGGTTATATAATGTAAGAGTGTTTAGCAAATATGAGATTAAAAAACAAGTATTTCCTACCACAGTAGAGCCCACGGTTTTTACCTTATCTTATGTTGCATCTCAAAATAGTGTTACTTTTTTTTTTTTTGGTACGCGGGCCTCTCACTGTTGTGGCCTCTCCCGTTGCGGAGCACAGGCTCCAGACGCGCAGGCTCAGCGGCCATGGCTCACGGGCCCAGCCGCTCCGCGGCATGTGGGATCCTCCCAGACCGGGGCACGAACCCGTGTCCCCCGCATCGGCAGGCGGACTCTCAACCACTGCGCCACCAGGGAAGCCCTAGTGTTGCTTCTTTAAGCAAAATTTGAACCCGCTCCTAAGTATTAATGGAATAAATCTGCTATACTATTCCCTGCTACCAAAAGGGTCGCAGAAAAATTCCTGAAAGGTACATAAACCTAGACAAATATAGGCATAATGTTTTAATGACTAAAGTAGGAAAACTTGTCTAGCTTCCACAAAGGCCTTGAATGCCTGCCAAAGCTAAAATTAAGAGTAAAGACCCCTGCAATGATCAAGATGCCTTTTATGTTTTTCTAGGATAATTCTTGCAGCAATACTATACTACTTCCATATTCTTTCAATATGGCATGTAAAATACCAGATGAATAGAGTAGTGACAATTTGAGCATTGGGGAAGAATATAATCTAGAGACAATCTGGTGTTTCTTTCAACTGAACTGGGCTTTTAGAACAATAGTATTGTCAGTCATGTACCTAAATTGATTAAAATAAAGAAAAAAAAACTATTTGTCTTTTATTATATTTCAGAACAAAGGAACATCTCTTCAGCCAGGTACTGCTGTGACTTCATAAACAGTAAGTTAATTCCTAAGGTTGCATTGCATATTTGAGTTATGTAATTCAGGATTTTTTCCCAGCTCCTAATTTGCTAAGTTCAGTACTAAACCCTTCACAAAATAATTCAGCCAAATTGCTCATAGTTTGATATCACCAAGTCTTTAGTACATACTCTATTTAAGAGGCCACATTAACATAGCCACTCCTTCCCTATCAGGGTTTTCACTATTGAAGATATTTCATTGTAGACTGCAGCTCCCAGAAAAAGAAATTTGTTTTTGTATATGGTACCTGGGAACAACTTCCAGAACCATCTTCACTGTGTATTTTCTATTGGAAGAAATCAAAGGCTTTTTTGACTCCAAAAGGTCTTGGGTCTCACTTTGGTCAATATTGATGGAAACAATAGAAATTACTAAAAATCAAGGAAAATATCCTATGAAATAAGTTATTTGCATAATCTTTAAAAATGAATTCTACTTTCAATATAATAACAGGAACTCTAAAGAATTTCATTAGCCAATATTGTATAGGCTGCTAATTATCTATTGTGAAAAATATCTTGATTAGAACTAAAGGACTGAAAGAGATGGATCAGCACACATTAAGTACTGTAACACAAAGGAGCTCACAGGGAACATCATAAAATTGTTCTACTCTTTTTTCTTTTATACAACCACACATATGCACACATGTAACACACACACAAACACTAAATACTACACAGGCTTTACAGAAAAACTTAAATTCTTGTACATTGAGAAGAGGTTTCTTAAAATTTGTCATGGACTTTATATTCAGAGATATTCAAAAAATTGGGTTGACATTGGCAACATTTATAAAGTTCTACAAGTTTAGGTAAATGTTAGAAGAAATTTGATTAAATGACTATTTAATAATATTAAATAAGAAATTCAGTCCCATTGGTATAGACAGATATATTTTTCTGAATTATCAGATTAGTCGTCTGTTAAAAAGAATAAATATTCATCTCACAGGTTGGTGTAAGAATTAAATCAATGTGCTTGTACATAATGTCTGCTTAACAGGCATTCAAGCTATTATAGCTAACATAGCATTAAAAAGTATCTCCCCTTTTGAAAGTTGAGATAGAGGCAAGATTTTGAAATTATTGATCTCTTGTGCCTAAATTAATGTTGCTGCATCATGTAAGTGGCTGACCATGTCATCCAACCTTTGACTCACAGATTTGAGATCAGAATGAAAATTTATCATAACTGCATGATACCCTCCTAAGCAAGATTCTAAGAAGCAAAATAAAGTGTCTTGGTAGATAACCCTACTTACCTATCCTTTAGTGGCCACATTCCAATTTTGTTGGCACTATTCTCAGCTCGCTCTCTCTCTCTCTTCCTCTCTCTCTCTCTTCCTCTCTCTCTCTCTCTTCCTCTCTCTCTGTCTCTCTCCACACACACACACACACACACACACACACACACACACATACATATATTAAGCTTCAAAACCTCTCACTGTTAGAGTTTCTGCTAGGGTGATGGATGACATATAAGAAGTTTTCTGGGTCCGCATTGGTCATTTGGAAAATATTGGTTCACTTAGTTACGAAGATCTCTCAGATGTTGACACATTTCACAATACAGTATAGAATAACCACATTATGTAATTTACCACTGTCCACCTCAGAAAAATCTTTAAGTATTATGCATTTCTCAAGGTCATAGTGGGTGGACCTTATGACTTGTTTCTGAAGGGTAGAATACATAAAATTATCCCCTCTATTTTGTAATTCTCTCTCTTGCTGACTTTGATGGAACAAGCTACTATACTGGGAACTGCTGTGTGGAGAGGCCCACATCATGAGTAACTGAGGGCAGCTTCCTGCTGAGAAGCAGCAAGGAACTGAGGCCTGTACATCCAATATCATGTAAAAAACTAACTACCAAGAGGCATCTGAGCTTAGAAAAGATCCATTCTCAGTAGAGCCTTGACATGAGGCTGCAGCCCTGGCCAACACCTTGACTGCAGCCTATGATACATCCTAAATCAGAGACACATCAAAGCCATACCTAGACTTTTGACCCACAGAAAATGTGATTTCCTTGTGATATTTTTTAACAGCTGTTCTAACAGGTGTGAGGTGATATCTCACTGTGATTGGCATTTCCCTGATGATTAGTGGTGTTGAGCACCCTTTCATATATCTGGCCATTTGTACGTCTCCTTTGGCAAAAATGTCTATTCAAGTACTTTGCTCATTTTTAATCAAATTCAGTAAAATTTCAGGATACAAAGTAGACATAACAACATTTAAATGTCTCTATATACTAACAATGAACTATCCAAAAAGAAAATTAAGAAATCAACCTCATTTATGACAGCATCAAAAAATATTTAGTAATGAACTTAACCAAGGAAATGAAAGACTTGTACATTCTGAAAACTACAAAACATTGATGCAATAAATTAAAGAAGACATAAATAAATGGAAAGACAACCCATGTTCTTAGATTAGAAGACTTGACTTGCAACAGTTAAAATGTCCATACTATCCAAAGCAATCTGCATATTCAACTATATCTCCATCAAAGTCCCAACGGCATTTTTTTACAGAAAAGAAAAAAAAAATCCTAAATTCACATGGAAGCAAAAAAGGCACTGAATAAGCATAGCAACCTTGAGAAGTTGGAAGCATCACACTTCCTAATTTCAAAATATATTGCAAAGGTATAGGAATTAAAATGGTACAGTACTGGCATAAAGACAGACATATAGACCAATGGAACAGAAGAGAGAGACTAGAAATTAACCCATGCATATATAATCAATTGACCTTCAACAAACGTGTCAAAAATATACAATGGAGAACAAATTATTTTCAACAAATTGTGTTAGGAAAACTGGATGTCAGTGTTCAAAAGAATGAAGCTGAACCCTTATCTTATTCCATACACAAAAATTAACTCAAAAAAGATTGCAGATTTAAATATAAGACCTGAAACTGTAAAATTCCTAGAAGAAATCATAGGGGAAAATATTCTTGACATTGGTCTTGGCAGTAATTTTTTGGATATGCCCCCCAAAGTATAAGCAACAGAAGCAAAAATAGACAATCGAGACTATATCAAACTAAAGCACTTCTGCACAGCAAAAGAAACAATCAAAAAATTAAAAAGACAATGTACAGAATGGGAGAAAATATTTTCAAATCCTATATCTGATAAGGGGTTAATATTAAAAATATAAGGAACTCCTACACCTCGATAGAAAAAAGAGCAAAAACAAAACAACAAATAACCATGCTACCTTTTAATATGTTTATATTTTTTATGTTTTGCCTCTATATCTTACAATTAAGACAGGATAATGTATAATTCAGTGATGGTGACCAGAATATTTTCAACATTAAATTGACAGCTTGACATCTGAGCAATGACTTTATGTATTTAAACATTGATATTTATATGATGGTGAAATAGTACAGCCTGGAATTTAATAATAATATGATAGAATCTTAATATATACATTAAAAATTCTAGAATTTGTGGTCATCTGTAGGTATAAAGTTAATGCATATTAATCTTAAAAACACTAGAACTCTTCTAGAATTTCCTTCAGATATTTTAGAGCATGCTTTTGAATATTCATTGTTGAAGCAACATTTCATATTTTGGGAGAGAATTTAATTGTTTTTAATACCCTTTTGGATCTAAATCTGGCAAACAACGTGAGCAATCACATTGAGAAAATCCATTTGGAGTTTAAAATTAGGTATGAATTTAAAGTAATTGAGATTGATTTTCTTAAATTACCAGTAAAATGTCTCTGAAAGTATTTCCAAAAGAGGATCCCCCAAGAGATTTTGAGCTATTGCAGCAAAATGAGAATAAGTTTTGCCTCTTAAGTCAATATTGGGCAGGAAAATTGGTATATATGTATATTGCATTATGGTATTCCTAAAAACTTTGTCAAAATTTGGCCTTTATCTTTAAAAGTATAAAATATTAGCCCCAGATATTTATTTGTATTTTTGTATTTTTTATGTCTGCTAAATAATAGTTTCTTAAATATAGCTCAGCTGATACATGTGTGTATGTATCTATACATATACTCACAAAAATGTATATATATAACATATATACATGTGTGTATCTATACATATTTTACATTTTTTCATATATATATATATATATATATATATATATATATATATATACAGCTCCCGTATATATAATGTGCATATATGTGGTATGAAAATATTGAAAGAAAATATTTTCCTAGATTATTAGGAGAATTTGTGGTTCATTATGTCATTTGCTACCCTAAACTGAAGACATCAAAAATATTTATAGTACCAGCTTTTTGTATTCATGTATTCCATCGGTAAATTGCCTTAAATCATTGCAAATTTTAAAGTGTAACTTGAAGAACATATATTTTCCACTAGTTAGAACATTACAAAATACAAGTTGTTTAAATTCACTCATTTTAAAATATTGGGCTTATCTCTATATAAAAGCTCTTACAAAAGAAAAGGCTATAGAATGGTATTTAGCCTGTATTTTGTTAAATTCAGATTTTAGAGGAGATTAGAGGAGGAAAGGCTATCCTTTACCTGAGTTAATCATTGTTTAAACCTTCCAAATATTCCCAAGCCTCACTATCAGACTCAGATCCAACAAAAAAAGCCCAGGGGACTGTGAAACCTAACTTTATTAAAGATAACTTCTCTAATGAACATTTTGGTACATGACTCTTTTTGAATTATGGTTTTCTCAGGGTATATGCCCAGTACTGGGATTGCTGGGTCGTATGGTAGTTCTATTTGTAGTTTTTTAAGGAACCTCCATACTGTTCTCCATAGTGGTTGTATCAATTTACATTCCCACCAGCAGTGCAAGAGTGTTCCCTTTTCTCCACACCCTCTCCAGCATTTATTGTTTCTAGATTTTTTGATGATGGCCATTCTGACGGTGTGAGATGATATCTCATTGTAGTTTTGATTTGCATTTCTCTAATGATTAATGATGTTGAGCATTCTTTCATGTGTTTGTTGGCAATCTGTATGTTTACAATAGCCAGGACATGGAAGCAACCTAAGTGTTCATCAACAGATGAATGGATAAAGATGTGGCACATATATACAATGGAATATTACTCAGCCATAAAAAGAAATGAAACTGAATTATTTGTAGTGAGGTGGATGGACCTGGAGTCTGTCATACAGAGTGAAGTAAGTCAGAAGGAGAAAAACAAATAGCATATGCTAACAAATATATATGCAATCTAAGGGAAAAAAAATATCATGAAGAGCCTAGGGGTAGGACGGGAATGAAACACAGACCTACTAGAGCATGGACTTGAGGATATGGGGAGGGGAAAGGGTAAGCTGTGATGAAGTGAGAGAGTGGCATGGACATATATACACTACCAAATGTAGGGTGGATAGCTAGTGGGAAGCAGCCACATGGCACAGGGAGATCAACTAGGTGCTTTGTGACCACCTAGAGGGGTGGGATAGGGAGGGTGGGAGGGAGGGAGACGCAAGAGGGAGAGGATATGGGAACATATGTATATGTATAACTGATTTACTTTGTTGTAAAGCAGAAACTAACACACCATTGTAAAGCAATTATACTCTGATAAAGATGTTAAAAAAAAAAGATAACTTCTCTAGCTCGTCTTTCATTTTTTTCTCTATTTCATTTTGTGACTCCATGTAGAAACTGATATACTCAGAAAATCTTTTTTTTTTTTAACATCTTTATCGGAGTATATTTGCTTTACAATGGTGTGTTAGTTTCTGCTGTATAACAAAGTGAATCAGCTATACATATACATATATCCCCACATCTCTTCCCTCTTGCGTCTCCCTCCCACCCTCCCTATCCCACCCCTCTAGGTGGTCACAAAGCACCGAGCTGATCTCCCTGTGCTATGTGGCTGCTTCCCATTAGCTATCTATTTTACATTTGGTAGTGTATATATGTCCATGCCACTCTGTCACTTCATACCAGCTTACCCTTCCCCCTCCCCCTTTCCTCAAGTCCATTCTCTATGTCTGCGTCTTTATTCCTGTCCTGCCCCTAGGTTCTTCAGAACCTTTTTTTTTTTTTTTTAGATTCCATATATATGTGTTAGCATACGGTATTAAAATAGAACTACCATACGACCCAGCAATCCCACTACTGGGTGTATACCCTGAGAAAACCATAATTCAAAAAGAGTCATGTACCACAGTGTTCATTGCAGCTGTATTTACAGTAGCCAGGACATGGAAGCAACCTACATGTCCATCAACAGATGAATGGATAAAGAATATGTGGCACATATATGCAATGGAATATTACTCAGCCATAAAAAGAAACGAAATTGAGTTATTTGTAGCTAGGTGGATGGACCTGGAGTCTGTCATACAGAGTGAAGTAAGTCAGAAAGAGAAAAACAAATCAGGTAATCTTGTATAACATCTTTCTGTGAGAACTTGAAAACTCCCCCTTACAAATTATTCTCTCCTTATTTCTGCATGACCATGCTCCATGGACAACATTTTATAAATGCTCATGTTTTCAACTTCACTTTTATTGAGTCTGAAGTAATTTTGGCGTTTTTCAACTTGTAAGTCTTTATTTACAATATGCAATGGAAAACCACCAGATGTTGCATTGGTGCATCAATAATCACATGTAAGAGACTGAACTTTTCTTTTTTCTGTTAAATATTCAATTATCCTATATGCTATCTCTCTTGCAATGCTATTATATAGATATTTAAGACTGAAATATCAAAAACAGTTCTATAGACATTTATTGAAAGTGCATGTAATAATGAATATGCCTCTTCATACATTTTCATATATTCCTTTATCTCCCACATTTAATAATTCACAAATTTCTGTCATTTTTCTTTTTTGAAATATATCTCAAATCATTTTCTTGAGTCATTTCATTGTTATTAGGTTAGTTTAATATCTTATAATTTTCACTTGAAGAATTTTAAGTCTGTCTTCTCTACTTCTTCTAGTTGGTTCACAATATTGTGACTAGAGGTACATTTATGAAACACAGATTCAATCTTGTCATTATTCTAATTAAAATCCTTTGAATAATCTTCATGGTAGACAGAATAAAAATCAAACCCAAAGTCAGATACTCAAGGCATTTTGCTCTCTGTCCACAAAATAATGTTCTGTATTTCATGTCATGGACACTTTTCAAATATAAGCCACAATGAGATTTAGTAGACTTTACTATGTGTCTCCTCTACTTAGAATGATCAGTCACTTCTCCACCTGGAAACTGCCTTTTCAAAAATGACCTCGAATATAATTTTCTCTTAGAAGGATGTCCCAATGTTTGTATCTACAGTGGTGCCTCAGTATCCACAGGGAATTGGTTCCAGGATTGCCTGCACATACTAAAATCCATAGATACTCAAGTCCCTTATACAAAAAGGTGTAGTATTTGCATGTGATCTAACCTATGCATATCCTCCGATACTTTAAATCATCTCTAGATTACTTGTAATACCTCATACAGCACTCAGCAAATTCCAGTTTTGCCTTTTGGGACTTTATGGATTTTTAAAAACATGTTTTCAATCAGCAATTGGTTGAATCTATGGAAATGGAATCATGGGTATGGAGAGCTGACAGTGCTTCTGTCAAGCATTTATACTTTGTACTGTGAACATTTGTTTAAATGTTTGTTTACTCTTACAGATGTGTTGGCCTGCCTAATCCTTTACACCTTTGCTTCATGAACAATACCTTTGAAGTGCTATTGCCTTCCATTATCCTTTATACAAAATCTGAAATATGTTACTCAGGATCTGCCCTGAGATTTCAACCTGCTTTTTGCCAGTGTTTTGTATCCCAGAGACACCTCAAAATTTTCACATCAGATGAGCTCGTTTGTGGTGGGAAATATAAACTCTGTCCCTCAGAATAAAAGTATCCAATAATGAGTAAGGTATTCTATATGCATATTTTCAAAGAAGCTATTAGTATCATTAGTATCAAGTATAAACCTCTATGGAAAAACAAAAACAAAAACAAAAACAAAAACAAAAACAAAAACCTCTATGGAATGCTTCTGTGTACCAGATACTGTGATTTAGGTGAACTAGTCTGAACATTTAAATGTATTGTAGTTTAAGTTGGCAAGACATCTGGGACGTTTAATTCTACTTGCATATTCACCTACTAAATTCAGATATGAAAAGTGGATTTCACCTCTGTATGTATAATTCAATGTCTGCAGTGTCTCATTCATGAATGTCCAAAAAGACAAATTGTTCTCATCTATCAAATAGGTTTTTGACAAGGAACTGGCAGTAAAACCAAAAGACCTGCCTAAGTTTGGACTTTGCATAACTTTGTGCCTCCTTCAGATTCTATTGTAATCTGTCACCATGTGTCATTTTGAATGTGTTTCCTTTAGGACTAACATAGATTCATATTGACAGAAAAAAATATAACATTTATTATTGTTATATTTTATACCCTATTCAAATGAGTAAGAAATCCAAAAAGACATTTGTGTTGAGAGTACATTTTCAAAGGTGACACTTAGTAGGAGAGTTCTTTTGGTTCAGAGCTCAATTAGTGAGCATACTTGCTAAACATTATTAGGAACTGGGAGCTCATGGGTAGTCTGAGTGAATGATTCACCAGCTGTCCAACTAATACTGGTAAGTGCTGGATATTCTATATCACAAAGATAACTACTTTTATGTGCTTTGTCTTGTTTAATACTTAAAGCCAATCTAGAGGGAATACAATATAGTTATTAAAACCTCACTTTTAATACAAGCAAACTGAAGCATATCCTTAGTTGACTATCTCAGGAATCAACTAATTGGGGGCAAATCTTGATAATGATGGAGTATTTCTTCCTCAACATTATAGTTGGTATAACTTTTAGTTGCACTGAACTAAATATATTATCAATAACAAAAATGATATGCAAACATAAGCTATATGCTTTCATTATGCAGAACAGGTATTAATGAGTCAAAAGTACTTAAACTTCTGAATTAAGATATCACATGAGTATTCTGGCATTTATTTATACCATCTTAAGACTACATTTATGAAGTACCTAATTATAAGTGGTCATTTCTAAGCAACGAAGGTAGTTAAGAAGACAAAGCCTTTAATCTGTGAAGCTTTTAGTTAAGGGATAACCAAACTTTGTTAATGAAAATGAACAGGACAAATGACAGCAAAAACAGCAGGGTGTACATTTAATGCCCGAGTTAAGTAAAAGCAGATCAGGCCTCTGCTATTGAACAAATGCTTCCAAACCTGTGAATATTCTGGAGAGTCAGCTAATTGTTTATGTCCAACTAACAAAATTTACTACCCACAGAACATTTCCAATTTTTATCTAATGTGTATAAATGAGTGTAAGCCCAAACTGGTTTCTGGCAATGCTTACTGATATTTTATATGACTTCCGACATCCAATTATTGAAGGATACAAATAGATTTGTTTATGTGCTTTTTTTTGGTTAATGTCTTTATTGGAGTATAATTGCTTTACAATGGTGTCTTAGTTTCTGCTTTGTAACAGAGTAAATCAGCTATACATCACTCTCAATGGTGAAAAACTGAAAACATGTCCTCTAAGATCAGGAACAAGACAAGGAGGTCCACTCTCACCACTATTATTCAACATAGTATTGGAAGTTTTAGCCACAGCTATCAGAGAAGAAAAAGAAATAGAAGGAATCCAGATCAGAAAACAAGAAGTAAAACTGTCAGTGTTTTCAGATGACATGATACTATACATAGAGAATCCTAAAGATGCCACCAGAAAACTACTAGAGCTAATCAATGAATTGGGTAAATTTGCAAGATACAAAATTAATGCACAGAAATCTCTTGCATTCCTATACACTAATGATGAAAAGTCTGAAAGAGAAATTAAGGAAACACTCCCATTTACCACTGCAACAAAAAGAATAAAATACCTAGGAATAAACCTACCTAGGGAGACAAAAGATCTGTATGCAGAAAATTATAAGACATTGATTAAAAAAATAAAGACGATACCAACAGCTGGAGAGATATACCATGTTCTTAGATTGGAAGAATAAATATTGTGAAAATGACTATACTACCTAAAGCGATCTACAGACTCAATGCAATCCCTATCAAATTACCAATGGCATTTTTTACAGAACTGAACAAAAAATCTTAAAATTTGTATGGAGACACAAAAGACCCCGAATAGCCAAAGCAGTCTTGAGGGAAAAAAACGGAGCTGGAGGAATCAGACTCCCTGACTTCAGAGTATACTAAAAAGCTACGGTAATCAAGACAGTATGAAACTGGCACAGAAACTTAAACATAGATCAATGGAACAAGATAGAAAGCCCAGAGATAAACCCACTCACCTATGGTGAGTGGCCCAGAGATAAAGCCGTGCACATATAGTCACCTTATCTTTGACAAAGGAGACAAGGATATACAGTGGAGAAAAGACATTCTCTTCAATAAGTGGTACTGGGAAAACTGGACAGTTACCTGTAAAAGAGGAAATTAGAACACTCCCTAACACCATATACAAAAATAAATTCAAAATGGATTAGAGACCTAAATGTAAGACCAGACACTATACAACTCTTAGAGGAAAACAGAGGAAGAACACTCTGTGACATAAATCACAGAAAGATCTTTTTTGATCCACCGCCTAGAGTAATGGAAATAAAAACAAAAAGAAACAAATGGGACCTAATGAAACTTAAAAGCTTTTGCACAGCAAAGGAAACCATAAACAAGACAAAAAGACAGCCCTCAGAATGGGAGAAAATATTTGCAAATGAAGCAACTGACAAAGGATTAATCTCCAAAATATATAAACAGCTCATGCAGCTCAATATTAAGAAAAGAAACAACCCAATCCAAAAATGGACAGAAGACCTAAATAGACATTTCTCCAAAGAAGACATACAGATGGCCAAGAAGCACATAAAAAGTTGCTCAACATCACTAATTATTAGAGAAATGCAAATCAAAACTACAATGAGGTATCACCTCACACTAGTTAGAATGGGCATTGTCAGAAAATCTACAAACAACAAATGCTGGAGAGGATGTGGAGAAAAGGGAACCCTCTTGCACTGTTGGTGGGAATGTAAATTGATACAGCCACTATGGAAAACATATGGAGGTTCCTTAAAAAATGAAAAATAGAATTACCATATGATCCAGCAATCCCACTACTGGGCCTATACCCATAGAAAACCATAATTCAAAAAGACACATGCACCCCAATGTTCATTGCAGCACTATTTACAATAGTCAGGTAATGGAAGCAACCTAAATTCCCACTGACAGATGAATGGATAAAGAAGATGTGGTACATATGTACAATGGAATATTACTCAGCCATAAAAAGGAACGAAATTGGGTTATTTGTTGAGCCGTGGATGGAACTAGAGACTGTCATACAGAGTGAAGTAAGTCAGAAAGAGAAAAACAAATATCTTATATTAACGCATGTATGTGGAACCTAGAAAAATGGTACAGATGAACCGGTTTGCAGAGCAGAAATTGAGACACAGATGTAGAGAACAAACGTATGGACACCAAGTGGGGAAAGCGATGGGGGTGGGGGTGGGGGTGGGGGTGGGATGAACTGGGCGATTGGGATTGACATGGATACACTGATGTGTATAAAATTGATGACTAATAAGGACCTGCTGTATAAGAAAATAAAATTAAATTTAAAAAATTATAAAAAAAGAATTTAGAGAGTTTTAATTTAATGGTAATATCCTAAATTGCAATCACCCATGTTTCAAGAAAGGGATCCACAGTTTAACATTGTTTTGGCAAACTAAATAATTACAGAAATGTGCTTTAAAATTTTGTAATCATTCAAATTTTTAGCAGTTTTTACTTTGTTAATATTTTTCCCTTTTTCAGCAAGACACTGAGCTTTATTGATGGAGAAAGCTTTAAAATATTTTTTTAATATTTTAAGTGAGAAAAAATGAAAATTGATTTACTCAAACCATCAAGACAGTTATAAAAGTAACTCACAGTGTAACTACTTTTTATGTTAATAAATATTAAAAACATCTTCAAAGTATCATTGATACCTCTATTATCTAAATAGAAATTTAACTTTAGCTGCATTGACAGTCCCTTTCATTGTCATTATCCTGAATATTAGCTGATAAAAGGGATGATTAGTTTATTTAGACACTCTCACATTGACCCTATCTTTACAAAATAATAAAAATAACGCACAAAGAAGCAAGCAAACCCTGTTATCATGCAGCCAGTGTTTAGTATAATTTTACAGTCAGTATTCCAAGTATTTTGACTATGTACATTTTATTGGTTCTTTACTTGCTGTACTCTATTTCAGCCATAAAACAAAAGATCATTTATTCTGTCAACAGAGTGAAATAATGCTACTAGGTAATAGCATCTGAAATGTTTATAAACCTATAAATGAAGACTGCACCGTTAATATGAATGAATATAATCAAATGCTTTCACGATAATTGCTATATACCTAGCATAGTGTAATTTAGCTATTTTTAGTACATTATTTGCAGGTTTTATAGTCAAGGAAATGCTATCAGTGCTTACAAGCACTAATTTTCGTGTTACAAAGGATGTTCTTTTAAAATCTTTTCATGTCAACATTAAGGCAATTATCATAGGTTCCTATGGTTCCTTATGAACTCAACCAGATTTTGTATCATAACATATCTAACTTAACCATTTTGAAAAATAGACTAGCCAATTTAGAAAAACTACCCAATCAAGATGTCAAGTCAGGTAGGATCCTTGATGTTGGATCCTGATCACAACGTCACGATCCTGGAAAATTCCACAATATCACGTAAAATGTATGAAAGAATACTCTCTGCTGTGGTAAAGGGAATCTTACAAGACTGGGGTCAGCAAGAAGAGATGAGAAGCTTTGGTTCTGCTGTGATGTCAGCATGAGGCCCCAATGATACCTGCTTTCAGGGGAGGACTCCTTCCCCCAGTACAGGGAGTGGTATCAGCTTTCAGCTCTCAGCAGCTGTGGGGACCGGGGATTGCATAAATTGTAGAGAACCCCCTCACCTGATGCCATACTACCCTTACTGGAACTGCTGACATCCAGTCACTAGAAGAGGCATGCCTGGGGTGCCAGATGTTTACAGGAATTATCTGGGAATATCGCCACCCCCATCCACATAGAGGGCAGAGCTTGGGTGCTGCTCCAACATCTAAATAAATATGTATACTTGGATCCAAAAAGCTGGTTGTTTAGTCATCCCAAACACTCAGGATCCTTTTCAGATATTGCTCAGTGCAATACAGTTTTTTAATTGAACCAGTATGTTTATTCACTGAAAAAATTATTAAAAATTAATCAACCCAGACATAGATGAAGACATAAAGAATTTCAGGTTCACCGATTTAAGCATAGATAGGTAGATAGATGGATACATAGAACATTTACTCTTTGTTGAAAACCTAAGAATGAAAAGGAAATGGTAGTAAAAGTACAAGACGCATTTGAAGATTATCTTAGTAACAATACTCATTTTGCATAACTTTCCTTATGTGAATATATCTGACTTAACTCTGGATTGCATGGTACACTATTACATATATCAGTTCTAAGCTCCCTTTTTTTTTTTTTTTTTGTGGTACGCGGGCCTCTCACTGTTGTGGCCCCTCCCGTTGCGGAGCACAGGCTCCGGACGCGCAGGCTCAGCGGCCATGGCTCACGGGCCCAGCTGCTCCGCGCACGTGGGATCTTTCCGGACCGGGGCACGAACCCGTGTCCCCTGCATCGGCAGGCGGACTCCCAACCACTGCGCCACCAGGGAAGCCCTAAGCTCCCTTTTCTAAAGGTCTGATTCTCCAAACATTTTGTTTGGTCTTCCCTTGATAGTGGGTAGGAATCTATGTTAAATGACTTTTTTAAAAAAGAAAATGTAAATTCATTGGGGCAAGGGGAGTAAGTGACAAAATATCAAAATAAGTGCCCTGGGCCCTGGGGCTGGTCTTTATGGAAAGTTCTCACAGCATTTTGTGACCTTAAGGTGTAGGAATTTATGAGCCTTTGGTCTCTGCTTGGCTACTCTATAAGGCATTTCCATTCATGTCAGGTTTAGCGAATAATAAACACAACCTCAAAGGAAAGAAATCAGGCTTTATAGTGTGAAGTACACATTGGATTTTTTTGCACTAAAAATGCATAGAGAAGAGAATCATTATGCATGGCATTGTTTTCAAAATAGAAAAATTGCATCTATTGGGGCATTCTTTAGGCTTGTTCAAAATGAAAATGTTCTCTCTTTTTTTTAAAAGTATTAACAAGGGAAATGATTTCTGACTATCTTGTTACTATAGGAAACTATATTTTCAGCAGGAGAGAAATAGGATTGCTTTCATTACTTTAATTGCAAGACAGTTTTCCGAATGCAAAAAAAAGAATTGACTTCGGAGGCTTAAAAAGCACTCCTACAAAGAACTCATATGTAATGAACACTCCTGACACACTGCAGATGCCTATGATATTGTCCTACCTTTCAAAAAGATGTGAAACTTTCTGCAGCTGTTTCACATAAAGTATTGTGACACTAAGTAATTTAACTTTTGAGATATTTCATCCTTAAAAAAATGTTTTTGGAGACAGAGTTATAGATAACCCAACTGTATTCATTCATATTTACTGTTGCTTTTGTTGAATGCAAAAATGACTTGCCCAGCTGTGTAATGAAGTTCATTCCAAGTTTTCCCTAAACTCTCTGCATTTTCCTTTTGAATGGGATAGATGAGTTATATAAAATCTTCAATTTATGTGCAATGAGGTAAAATGCTAACAATGAAAGTGTTCTGATTTTACTACAGGGAAAATATTTAGTTGGGGGCAGGTAGCTATTCTATGTTTGTATCCTCAGTTTTCTTTTTTAGGTGCTGTTTTTATTATCACACAGTAGCAATGAAAGGGTAAATGGTAAACATTTACGCTTTACCTTTTAGAATGGTAAACATTCTAAGCATTGCATTTATTGATTTTCTTTTATGTGACACTTTGCATACTTAGTGATATATGTAAGAAGCCAAGAAAAAGGAAAAGTTATAACTGTTCACTGATTATGAATTGCCCATGAGAGTTTTTTAAAAACTCTGTAACAGTTCAGGGCTTCCCTGGTGGCGCAGTGATTGAGAATCCGCCTGCCGATGCAGGGGACGCGGGTTCGTGCCCCGGTCCGGGAAGATCCCACATGCCGCGGAGCGGCTGGGCCCGTGAGCCATGGCCACTGAGCCTGCGCGTCCGGAGCCTCTGCTCCGCAACGGGAGAGGCCACGACAGTGAGAGGCCCGCATACCACAAAAAAACAAACAAACAAAAAAACTCTGTAACAGTTCATTAATAGGAAAACACTCATTTAACATGTTTTATATGCCTCATCTACAGCTTAAAGGGATAAAGAATTTTGTGCATGCTAACACACGCATGCCTTTACTTACTGAAAAGCCTCCACATCTATTTCATATTTATGCACACACTGCCATTCTCAAACAAAGTAAATAACTGTTTGTTTTAGGTGACAACGATTTCCTGATGTTTTAATTTTCCATAACATAATTAGATATTGCAAGTAGCTGTGTACTTTTTGTTTTATTGTATTGGCAGCTGAAGCAGCAACATAGCAATCTAAATGTGTTAATGAAAGCTTTTTGCTTACAAATGGATTTACATGGATACATGACTAGGCTTCATGAAAATGGATTCCTATTTAGCTTTGAAAATTCATTTAATTACTGTGCATAATGGATGCACAGTAGAATTAAGTTTAAGTATTGATTAGTGATTGATAGACATTAGGGCTAAAATACTACATAAAAGTTAATTTCTACCACTTGTCTTGTTAACTAGCTGTGTCCAATATGATTAGCATCTTTTAACACACCATTAAGAAAAAAAAATCTGTTTAATGTTCTCAAATTATGCAAACTAGACTTTTTTGAGTATGTTTTTCAAATGCTCTTTGTAATCTGTATAAATGAGGTTAAATGGTGGAAACTCATATATTCTAAGTTCACAAACTCAGGTTGACAATAGGAAACTAATGTTCATCAACGTAGGCAGCAGTAGCTGAGAATCAAAGTCCTCAGTTTGTAATTTTGGATCCATCATCCTTTCTATGATTTGGGGCAAATCACTTTCTTCATTTTGCCTCTACTTTATACTTTGTAAAAGGTAAAATATTTCTCTGTTTCACATAGTTCTAGATTTTAGTGTAGTCACTTTTTTTTTTTTTTTTTTTTTTTTTTTCGGTACGCGGTCCTCTCACTGTTGTGGCCTCTCCCGTTGCGGAGCACAGGCTGCGGACGCGCAGGCTCGGCGGCCATGGCTCACGGGCCCAGCCGCTCCGCGGCACGTGGGATCCTCCCGGACCGGGGCACGAGCCCGTGTCCCCCGCATCGGCAGGCGGACTCTCAACCACTGCGCCACCAGGGAAGCCCTAGTGTAGTCACTTTGAAGGCAGAAATACTGCCTAAATGGAAGAAATAGTACTATTAATAAGCACACTTAACTGAAAAATAAGAATCTAGTGCATTATTTGTATGAAGAGTAAAACCAAGCTAATTTAAGTTCTGTCCATCTTTTCTATCAGATGCTGCAACATGCATAAAATGTCAAGGCACTAATTTACATGCTATACATTCTCTGAAAAGGTCAGTGTCCAGTGCTATGCCACTTATCCAGTGGCTTGTTTTCCAGAAACTTCATTTCTCTGTAATAGAGTCAAATGTGAGAAAAGATGTCAATCACCTAAAATAGCTCTTGCTAGGCCCACCTATAGAGATATGCTATTGTTTTCTGTCTTCACTCAGAATCTTGTTGACTATAGATAATTTAACATATTATTGTTTGCAGTTTGGGCTATTTTTTTTCACAATCCACAGCAAGTAAGAAACAGTGGAGCACAAATAGCTTGAGAATGATGACACCTGGAAAAGCTCAGCCCAGGGATAGATCAGAAATGTCAATTTGACAGTCAGGTATCAAAAAAATATGACAGAAAAGTTATAAAAAATTAAAGCAATATGGTGAGTTTTCCTACTGTTGACCCTGAATCTACAACAAACCAAAAAAAGAAACCATCTTTGATTTCTTCTGATTACATAAAGTTTATAATCCATTTTTTAAAAGACATCATAAAGCCATAGAAAATAAAACCAGGGAAGGAGGTGAGAGATTATCTGAGACTATAAATCCTCATTTTGCAGATGAAAAACTGAAGCAATATGAGTCTTATAATTTACCTAAGGTTATGAATAAAGATTTAAAATTAATAAAATTTTACTTGGGGTAAACTTTAGTTATTTATAAAGTTCTCTATGTAAAATAGTTTATTCCTTAGCAATATAGTGTGTGTGAAGTTATATAGCAGTTTGTATATATTCATATTTATTTATATACCAACATGTGCATCTTTACAGCAACTATATATGAGAAACATATGTCTTAGTTGTCAAATATCACATTCCTCCAATATTTCTACAATATTTTTTAAACTCATATTTGAGGTTGAACATATTTATGCTATTAGGATTCACCCTAAATTTTCAAGTCTATATCTGGAAAATAAACCTGATTCAGTCCAGAATTGCTTAATCAGTGTTGGAATGGGAGTGAGGAAGTGTTCCCTGTTGGGTCTTGTTATCTTTCAGATCAACAGGATAACAGATGCAATTCACTTAGGTAAATCTGTTATGTATATGCTAAAAGACAAGCCAGAATGGCAGAGGTAGAAAGAAACAATGGGGCATATAGGAGACCGTCAACCCATGTACAGACCTTTATCGTAGAACAGTTCGTCTTTTCCAAATGTGATCTCTGAGCACTTGCATGAGAATCACTGCCAACATGTACTGACGATGTAGCTCTGACACCTGTGTAGGGAGAGAAGGAAGGAAAGAGGCATGAATTGGAAGCATCTCAGATTGCAGTGCAAGTCTGAAAACACTGTGACCCAGCCAAAAGGAGGTCCAGAGCAAAATTTGCGAGTTATGCCGAATTCTCCCTCTCCATGTGGTCCCAGCCCTGGAGAATCTGCTTCCTAAATAGCACCTATTTTGCTTTTGTTCCTTCAGTTTTCTTGCCAGCAAACTATCTAGGCAACAGTTATTAATTGCTTGCATTTCCGTGCCAGCGTCCTTAGCGCATTCCTGATGTAAGCATTGCCTCATCAATCTAACCCACAAAATCCAGCCAGATTAACATTTTAAAATGCAATTATGAATTCTGTTCTTGTCACTCTTCTAATAAACCTAGCATGTTCCTTCAAGTTTGTATAACTATCTTTTCCCATTTACTAGATGAATTTCATTGGGATAGTTAGATATGCACCAGCTTAAATAAAGGACTGAAGTTCTGCCAATCTTAAAATTATCAAGGAAAGAATAAAATAATACTCTATAACTACCAGAGTATGCCTGATCAATAGTGGATCATTCATTTCCATTTATATTATATATATATTATTTGGTCGATGCATATCATATATATGATGGAAAGATTACAGCTGTACATGGTTCCAATCAATAAAAACACAGAACCTTCAAAAATTGATCCATTCACTTCCATTATACATACCTCATTCTAATCGACTACCACCCTTGATCTCTACATATTTTCTTCCATATGTTTTGCCAGTTCCAAACCTAGCAGCTTGAAAAGTGTTGGGAGCTAAAAAAAGAGACTCTTCCCTTAGCTTCTGTAGCTCAACACTCTAGTGTTTTCTTTTTTCCTTTTTCTTCTTCTTCTTCTTTTGTCTTTCTTCTTTTCTCCTTCTCCTCCTCCTCCCCCTCCTCCTTCTCCTCCTTCTCCCCCCTCCTCCCCTTCTTCTTCCCCTCTTTCTCCTTCCTCTTCTTCTTCTTCTTCTTTGTCTGCACCTTCTCATTAGGCTTGAATTAGAAAGCAACTTACACTACTAAAGTACAAAAATACAAGACTGCGGCCACAGAGAGTATGTCTGTTGTGTTTACCGATCTAACCCTAACACATGAAACAGTACCTGGAGCACAGCAACCTTTCTCTGTGTTCAGAGTCTCCAATGAATGAATGAATCTAGAACCTCTGCCAGATTCTTTGCTGAGAATTTTTGACCAGAATTGCAGAAAGAACTCATCAGTCCACAGTAGGTATTTAAAATGAGAAGTCATTAGGTAGAAAGATCAAGAGAGGTTGTTAATTTCCAATTGTGGTCTAACCAAAGTAATGTGAAGCACACACTATGAAAAAAACAGAAAGTTAATTTAGTGAGAAATAAAGAAACAAATGTGGAATATAGTTGAATCCTATTACCTGATTGGCAGTAGAAAAGACCCAGGAAGTCTTCCAACTAGTACTGTCTTTTTGTGTCCTTACCTAATAGAACCACATGTTCGTGGAGTCCCACGAGTACCTGTTCTGGATTTATCTGCTGCATCTCATTGATAAACAGCCATATACTTAGTGACCCAAATGCCCAATTAACAGTTAACAAATCTTGTAGATTGGTAGCAAAGTACACTAAATAAGTGTCTGAAGTAGAATGAAAGAAACAACACTGCTGAAACAACACCTTGTTTCATTGTGCTTCACTTTATTGCACTTCATAGAAATTGTATTTTTTACAAATTGCAGGTTTGTGGCAACCCTGTATCCAGCAAGTCTATTGACATCATTTTTCCAACGTCATTTGCTACTTTGTGTATGTGTCACATTTAGTAATTCTCACTTTTCAAACTTTTCAGGATTATTATATTTGTTATGGTGGTCTGTGATCAGTGATCTTTGACATTGCTCTTACAGTTGTTTGGGGGATCCCACAAGCCACGCCCATAGAAGACGGCAAACTAATCCATAAATGTTGTGTGTGTTCTGACTGCTCCACCATCTGGCTGTTCCTCCTCTCTCATGAATCACAACAATATTGAAATTAGGCCAATTAATAGCCTTACAAAGACCTCTACGTGTTCAAGGGAAAGGAAGGATCACACATCTTTCACTTTAAGTCAAAGGCCAGAAATGATTAAGTTAAGTGAGGAAGGCATGTCAAAAGCTGAGGCAGGCTGAAAACTAGGCCTTTTGTGCCCGTTTGCCAAGTTGTGAACACAAAGGAAAAGTTCTTGAAGGAAATTATAAGTGCTACTCCAGTAAACACATGAATAATAAGAGAGTGAAACAGCCTGATTGCTGATACAGAGAATGTTTTAGTGGTCTGGATAGAAGATAAAAGCAGCCAAGATTCCCTTAAGCCAAAGCCTAATGCAGAGGAAGTTCCAAACTGTTTGTCAATCTATGAAAGGCAACAGAGATGAGGAAGCTGCAGAAGAAAAGTTTGAAGCTAGCAGAGGTTAGTTCATGAGGTTTAAGGAAAGAAGTCATCTCCACAAATGCAAGGTGAAATAGCAAGTGCAGATGTAGAAGCTGCAGCAAGTTCTCCAGAAGATCTAGCTAAAATAATAAAAATGGCTACACTAAACAACAGATTTTCAGTGCAGACAAAACAGCCTTCGTTTGGAAGTTGCCATCTAGGACTTTCATAGCTAGAGAGAGGTCAATGCCTGGCTTCAAATATTTAAAGATAAGACTGACTCTCTCATTAGGGACTAATGCAGCTGGTGACTTTAAGCCAATGCTCATTTACCATTCGGAAAATCCTAGGGTCCTTAAGAATCGTGCTAAATCTACTCTGCCTGTGCTCTATAAATGGGACAACAAAAGCCAGATGTTTACAACATGGTTTACTGGATATTTTAAGCTCACTGTTGAGGCCTACTACTCAGAACAAAAAGATTCCCTTCACAATATTACTGCTCATTGACAATGCACCTGGTCACCCAAGAGCTCTAACAGATGTACGACAAGATCAATGTTGTTTGCATTCCTGCAAACACAACATGTTGATACACTCTGCAGCCAACGAGTAATTTCCACTTTCAAATCATTATTTAAGAAATACATTTTGTAAGCCTATAGCTTCCAGAGATAGTGATCCCTCTGATGGATCTGGGCAAAGTCAATTGAAAACCTTGTGGGAATTATTCTAGATTCCATTAAGAACGTTCGTGAGTCACGGGAAGACGTCAAAACATCAACATGAACAGGGGTTTGAGAGAAGTTGATTCCAACCCTCATGGATGACTTTGAAGGGTTCGAGTCTTCAGTGGAGGAAGGAACTGCAGATGTGGTGGAGGTAGCAAGAGAACTAGAATTAGCAGTGGAGCCTGAAGATGTGACTGAATTGCTGTGATCTCATGCTAACACTTTAATGGTTGAGGAGTTGCTTCTTATGGAGGAGGAAAGAAAGTGGTTTCTTGAAATGGAAACTAGTCCTGTTGAAGATGCTGTGAAGCTTGTTGAAATGACAGCAAAGGATTTAGAATACTGCATCAACTTAATTAATAAGGCAGTGGGAGAGTTTGAGAGGATTGACTCCAGTTTTGAAAGTTCTACTGTGGGTAAAATGCTATCAAACAGTCAAACAGCTTTGCATGTTACAGATAATTCATTTGTGAAAGGAAGAATCAGTCAATGCTGCAAACGTCACTGTTGTCTTATTTTAAGAAATGGCCATGGCCATCCCAACCTTCAGCATCTGATAACCTGAGCAGTAAACATCCATCAACATTGAGGCGAGACCCTCCACCAAAAAAAAAGACTGCGACCTGCTGAAGGCTCAGATGGTAGTTAGTAATTTTTTGTAATTAATTTTTTTTTTTTTTTTTTTTTTTTTTTTTGTGGTACACGGGCCTCTCACTGTTGTGGCCTCTCCCTTTGCGGAGCGCAGGCTCCGGATGCACAGGCTCATTGGCCATGGCTCACGGGCCCAGCCGCTCCGCGGTATGTGGGATCTTCCCAGACCGGGGCACGAACCCGTGTCCCCTGCATCGGCAGGCAGATTCTCAACTACTGCGCCACCAGGGAAGCCCCTGTAATTAATTTTTAATTAAGGTATGCATATTGTTTTTTTAGATATAACTCTATTGCTCACTTAATAGACTACAGTAGAGTATAAATATAAATTTTTTTTTTTTTTTTTGCGGTACGCAGGCCTCTCATTGCTGTGGCCTCTCCCGTCGCGGAGCACAGGCTCCGGATGCGCAGGCTCAGCGGCCATGGCTCACAGGCCCAGCCGCTCCGCGGCATGTGGGATCCTCCCGGACCGGGGCACGAACCCGTGTCCCCTGCATCGGCAGGCGGACTCTCAACCACTGCGCCACCAGGGAAGCCCTAAATATAAATTTTAAATGCACTGTGAAACCAAAAAGAATCATGTGACTCATATTATTGCAATATTCTCTCTGTTGCTGTGGTCTGTAACTGAACCTGCAATATCTCTGAGGTCTGCCTGAACTCTCTTCCTTTGTAGATGAAATTAAAACTAGGAGCAACTTGGAAACACATGCTAGTTGAGACAGCACACAGAAGATAAAGCGATGAGTGTAATGGATAAATAATTGGAACAAGATCTTCTGGATTTTCATCTCAATTCTGATGCTTCCTAACAGTGATGCCCTGGGGAATTCACTTAAATCTCCTTAGGTTTGGTTTTCACCTGTGTAAGATAAAGATAAAAACTACTGTGTCTACCTCCCTGAGGCTTTGGGGGGACCAGGGTTGATAATATCTGTGAAACAACTTTATGAAATTTATAGTTATCTTTAAATCATCAGTTTTGTTATAATCATCATCATAAAGCACTCTACCGTGTACAGTGGAACTTCTTTACCAAAGCTGTGTCTTTTGTCTTTTAAGTCCGATTCTAATGTGGGCTTCACCTTTGTATTCAGTGCTAACTGAAGCAGCTTATCCCCGGAGTCTGCAAAGTCAAAGCAGAGCATAAGGAACTGCAAGTACAGGTCTGAAATCCTACTAAAGATCAGGGAACTACAGAGAGTGTAGTTCAAGGGAAAGCTGCCTCTTGATCACTTTCTCTGGAGAGTGAAAAAAAGAAAAAAGAACAAGGAACAAGAAGGAAAGGCAAAAAGACACTGCCACCCAGAATGGAAGTCTTGATGTAATAATGTCTGAGCCTGGTTCCTTGAGAGTTTAATCACTGCTTACTTAAGGAGGAGGCAAAAGGAAGCTGTTACCTCAGCCTCTGAACAGGGAGGTCAGAAACCTGCCTCTGCTTTTTTGCGGCAATTAATCCCATTGCTTTCTCCCTGTCAGAGATCTTGGCGGAGGGTGGGATCAAGGGTTTTATATATAAAGAATCTTTCTCCTTGTTGCACATCTAGATTCCAAGCAGAATGGGTATCTAGTATTTTCAGCAGTGTGTCTCCTCCATTCTACTTCAAAGTGTCCATTACGGTGGATAGTGACAGTATCCTTAAAGAATACTTATACAAAAAGAGGAGATAAAAGAATCTCAGCACCCAACTGCTTAATTACAGATGCAATGTGTTTCGAGGCTCGGTTGGCATTTTGAAAACATTTCTGTGGTACCGTCAGTGAAGCCTGAATTTAAATACTGTGGTTCATCTGAAATTTGGGGCCCATAGTGATTTAAAATCAGAAATGAATCCAGTTGCTGCAGTGTTTTTTCTTGCAGCAAATATAGAATTAGGAGCAAGGATTTGGCTTGGGAAAAATAAGAACCTACCTCAGCCCATGACAAATCAAAGCAAGGCTAGTTTTATTTCCTTGTTCACTTTTAGTTGATACTAAGCAAAAGCAAGGAAAGAAGGAGTGGTTTGATTTGGGATGGCTTTATACTTCCCAGCTCTCAATGGTTTACCACATCTTTAAGCAATCACCCAATGTCAGTAAACGATTTCTAGCTTTGCGGTATATAGCAAAGTTACAATAAAGAGCAATTGCGACAGTAACAAGCAGTGGCCAAGGTCACATACTTCAATATCACAAAAATGTTGAAGATAATTTATTTACGCCCTTTTAATTTGTAGATCAGAGAAATGAGATCTAGAAAAACTAAATGACTCACAAAACTAATTAATGTTGAAATCAGGATGTGAACCCGTTTTTTGACTCCTGTATCACTGAAGTTCCCAATTTGCATTATCTGTCTCCCTCTTTTCCACAGAAATATTTCTGTACTAATGCCTCCAAACAAGAACTCATTGCTCTATAAACATGTCACATGCACTAGGCTGAAAGAATAAACTATGGTAGTAATACATTTTTGTATTTTTCCTATAGTGATAGGTCCAGAACAAGTGGTGAAAAACTCATTTGACGTCTTTCGAAAATATCTGTTGTAAATAAACATCCCCTTCTGAGTCGCAGAGACAGAGTTGAAACTCTATGAACAAACATGCCAGTAATAGTGACTGTGCTCTCTGCTGTTATTCTGTATATTCAGTAAGGACTATATATATAAATAAGCTGATACAAACTTCTAAAGAAGAGAAATAAACATAAGATGAAATTATAAAAATCCAGTAATGCTTGGAAATGTAATAAAATATTAGAACAAAATCATGGATCCTGAAATAAGCACCAACTACATATGTCCAATCTTTAAAACTAAGTTTAAAAAATTAATATATAAATAATAATATATTTTTTTCATCGATGGTGGCAAAAACCAACACAGTTACAATTATTCGTATGGATTATTGTGATCAAGGAGGTTGTATATTTGAGTTCCTATTTTTAGGGATGACATCCCAAAAATCTAAAAATGAATAAAAAAGTAAAAACAAGTGCTTGTGTAATTACAAATATTTGGCTTTTACCGAGATGTCAAATTCTCTTCACCTGACTGAAAATCCATCCAATAGGGAAATATGGAGTTTATTTAAATTTTATTCTGATATACGTGTATCTTGAAACCTGTAGGTTCCTGGATACATAACTACAGTAGGCTTTAATAACATCTCCCACTCCCCACCCCCCTAAAAAATCCACATCCTAATCCCTGGAACCTGTGAATGCTACCTTATTTGGAAAAAGGAAATTTGGAGATGCAATTAACAGTGTTGAGATGGACAGATTCTTGATTATCCGTGTGGGTCCATATATGATCATAGGAGTTCTTATAAGAGTCAAGCAGAAGGAAATTGACTACAGAAGAGGAGTCCCTTTGACCATGGAAGTAGAACTTGATGTGGCTTTGAGCCAAGGAATGGGCAGCTGCCAGAAGCTGAGAGAGAATAGATATTCCCCTGGAGCCTCCAGAAGAGCCAGCCCTGTCACCACTGTGATTTTAGCCCCCAAAGACTCTTTTCAGTCACCTGGCCTCTAGGACTGTAAGAGAATAAATGTCTAATGTTTTAAGCCACTAAGTTTATGGTAATGTGTTATAGTAGCACTAGAAAATCAATACAATAGCAATAGATATGTTCATTAAGAAAGGTATCATCTAATCAGAAAAATATTGAGATTAAACCATGTCCTTACCTGGAACTCTCAAGGAAAAGTTTCACTGAAAAGTTCAGTATCTTTTTATGATCATCTTGTGTTTCTGTTGTTAAATTCATTAGAAATAGGAACTATGTAATAGGTTATCTAACCTGTGCCCTGGAGAGAAGAAAAATAGACATTGGCAGGATTTTTGGCATTTCATCATAGCTTTGAAGATGGCTTGTCCAGGATATCTGTACATAACTTCCTCAATAACAGGCTGCTCCCAGTGGAATTTAGTTCCAACTTACAACCTTCATTGCTAATTTTTTTCTCTTTTTCTCTTGTAACACTCATTTAAAATAAAGCTATTATTTAAGGTAGATACCGTGCTAAGTTTGCATGTGGACATTCCCAGGATTATAATGAGGGTACCTAACAGGAAATTTTTGCTGGCCATGCTGTCATGAGCAATCTTTAGCAGGCCTGGAGGAGAAGATAAATGAAAGCAAGTGAGATGCCCCAAGCTCTTATTCTCACATCTGCTCCCCCAGCACCATCCCCATCTATGTACAGGGCACTCCTGTCTGGTGTTAGAAGCCAAATTCTAATCAAGACTGGGAGATCTCCAGGGAGCAATAATTTGAATGGAATAAAGGTCAAGCTATTTACAAGAATGCAAATGTGAAGTTGTCCGCTCATTTTATTTTATGGACCCATTCAAAAGCTGCCCTGGGAAAGAGAGCAGGAGACTAAATCAGAAGTATGGTTTCATAGGTAGAACATAGAATTTGGGGGCCGAAAATCTGGAAGGGAATCCAAGTTCACAATTTTTTACCTTTCTTTCTCATGTATGGTGGCAGATACACACTAAGGTGCACCCTAATGAATCAATCACACCTGAGTATAATAACCTTCCCCTAATGAATCACACCTGAGTATAATACCTTCCCCTTGAGCGTGGGTGGAATCTGTGATTTGCTTGTACTCAGTAGAATGTTGCAAAGGTGGTGGGGTGTTACTCCCACATTATGTTACATTATGTGAGACTCCATCTCAGCAGACCAGACAGATTCTGTCGCTGGCCTTGAAGACCTTAGGTGCCATGTTGTGAGAGGACGTGTGAGTGAGTCATGTGGTGAAGAACTGAGGGGGAAGGGCAGCTTTAGAAGCTGAGTCGTCTGTGCACGCCAGCCAGCAAGAAAACAGGACCTCAGTCGTAGAGCTGCAAGGGAATGAATTCTGCCAGCAATCACGTGAGCTTGGAAGAGGACCCCTACCCCAGGAAGAAACATAGCTGGATGGCGTCTTGATTGCAGCCAGGGGAGACCCTAGAGGATTCGGCCAAGCTTCATCCCAACTCCTGACCCGACAGAAGCTATGAGATGACAAGTATGTGTTGTTTTAAGCCGCTAGGTTTGTGGCAATTTGTTAAACAATAGAAAAAGAATACAGCTGTAAAATTTGTAAATCAGCTTCTTATAACTTGTCAAACAATGCATGCAGAATAACTTGTGCATAGTAAAACTTGATTAGTTATCAATATTGTTAATCTATTATTTTGAAAAATAAAGGATTAAAACCATGCAGGATCTATAAGACCTGTAATTCTATAATATTTTTCATATATGAGTGCTTGACCATCCTTAAGCTTTGAGAAATTTGTTAAACCTCATAATTTCCAAACCAAAATAAACAATCTAATTATTCTAAAGATTTGGAAGACAAACATTTTATCACTCAGTAAACATGTATGAATTCCACTGTTTTACATTTTGATATATCTAGTCTTTGAGACTGAAAGCACATTTTCTCAACATAAATTATTTCATGAAAATTATCTTGAAATATTCGCCATAACCATAATAGACACTTGTGAGTTAATTATTTGGGGAAAAGGGTTCGTGGACCAGAAACCTAGACTTTCTAGATCTTAACTTGGACACAACTTGGCAATGGTGGTGCAAACACCTATCTGTTGTCCGGACTTTGAGGTCAAAGGCCCAGTGTTACATCTAAGTTCTGTTGTCACTTTTTATTTGACTTTGAAAGTCACCTCACTTCTCTTGGGACCTGAATTTCCCTAACTTTAAAATGAAAGTATCCTTGGTAATTATTGTTGATGTGCATGAAGATATTTTCTAAATTGTAACCTTCCATAAAATGCTAGTCATTATTTATTATTTTCTTTTTACTACTCTTTTATAAACAAAAACAAGACAAATAAGAAAAAGGTGAGTCCCTGATGTGTTCTTGTTTCCTTCAGTGTCAATAATGTAGTTACCTTCTTGTTCTGTGATAATCATTTTTAAAAGTCATGTCATTTTTTTTTCTTTTAGGACAGTTGCGTCTGAAGCTCTTGCAGCCGTTTTCCTTGCCATCTCTTCAGTTTCTTTCATTCAAGTGAGAAATTCCATCAAAGTGATCAAAGAAAATATCAAACATGGTAAGAATTTGAGTTAGATGATCAACACTTTTCAAAGATTTCTGACTATGCCACTATCACAGGGAAGTAAGTATCTAGCAAATTATCAAAATCACTGATCAGGTTTTAGAAGAAATTAATTGTGCTACATATTAAAACTTGTGATACAGAGTCACAGCTTTTATAACTCCTCAAAATCAGCATTTCATATGTTGTAGTATTGTATATAGTGTAACAAGTATTAGTAGATTTGGAAAGCAGAACCTCTGCTTCGATGAGTGGTTGATAGTCATAAAAATTACTCAATTTAACTTTGAATTCAGCACCTAGGAAGAAATGTATAACCTTATAAATAGTCCCTAAGGAAGAACCCAGTAAATAATGTTCTAAAATACCACATTTCTTACATATATCGAGGAATATGTAATGCTGGAGAGTAGGTAATGACCTGTTTGGTTTTTTGTTTTGTTTTTGTTTTAATTAATCCCAGGATCCCAAGCAATTATTGCAAAGCTCAGCACATGATGGCAATTAGGTGAGCTCCGTGACTTAGGAGTTGGAAGTACAGGCTTTGTCATTAGATAATCTGGGTTTCACAGTATGATTTAGGGTGAGCTACTTATATTCTCTTAGCTTCAAGTTTATCTAATATAAAAGGTAGGTGATAATATTCTGTTCCTTGTAGATTATTGTGAGGACTAACTAAGATAATGCCAATAAGGTGCCTGGCCCTATACATAGTATATATGTGTAAACAACTATAATCTTGGATCACAATGGAAAAAAAAGGATTTGCTTAGATATTTCAATTTAGATAGTCCTTGTATTGGTTAAAATTAGTCTCAGGGCTAGTTTTTAACAGTGGTTTAACGAAGAGAGAGTTTTGGAAGGTGGTGGTTTTCTTGTCTGCTTGTTTGCATTTCCTCTGACCTGCCGTTCAAGGGCAGGCAGTCTAGAACTGTCTCTTGCTCCATGGTGTCTCAACCCAGACTCCTTTGCTGTATTTTCATTCCCCAAATCAACCCATGGTTCTAGATGGATTCTTCACCTACCAGCTTTGATGATCACATCCAAATAAGTAGGAAGGAGAAAATGGAATCAGAAAGGCCAGCCCTTCCCTAAAAGCACATTCCTGGGAATTTGCACATTCCACTTCTTTCATATCCTATATTTTAGTACTTAGCCATCTGGCCACAGCTATTCGTATTTAAGGGAGCCTGGGAGTTGTAGTTTTTTTCAGAGAATACATATGTGTAACTAAAAATCTAGGTTTCTCTTACTTTAGAAGAAGGGGAGAATGGATATTAATGGGGGGATAAACATCTTGATCACATCTGCTATACAAACTTCAGTTGTTGCTCACTCCTAGTAAAGATTAACTTCATGTACTCTTTATGCTAGGCTTTTTAAAAAAATTGAAGTATAGTTGATTTACAATGTTGTGTTACTTTCTGGTGTACAGCAACATAATTCAGTTATATATATATGTTCTTTTTCATATTCTTTTCCATTATGGTTCATTATAGGATATTGAATATAGTTCCCTGTGTTATATAGTAGGACCTTTGTTCTTTATCTATTTTATATATAGTAGTTTGTATCTGCTAATCCGAAACTCCTAATTTATCCCTCCCCACCCCCTTTCCCCTTTGGTAACCATAAATTTGTTTTCTGTGTCTGTGAGTCTGTTTCTGTTTTGTAAATAAGTTCATTTGTGTCATAGTTTAGCTTCCACATATAAGTAATATCATATGATTTTTGTCTTTCTCTTCCTGACTTACTTCACTTAGTATGAAAGTCTCTAGGTCTGTCCATGTTGCTGCAAATGGCATTATTTCATTCTTTTTTTATGGCTGAGTAGCATCCCACTGTGTGTGTGTATATGTGTATATATATATATATATATATATATATATATATATATACACATATATATAAATATATAAAAATCCCTGTATATATATATATATATATATATATATATATATATATATACCACATCTTCTTTTTCTTTACCCATTCATCTGTCAATGGACATTTAGTTTGCTTCCATGTCTTGGCTATTGTAAATAATGCTGCTATGATCATTGTGGTGCATATATCTTTTTGAATTAGAGTTTGATCTGGATATATGCTCAGGGAGGGATTGCTGGATCATATGGCAACTCTATTTTTAGTTTTTAAAGGAACTTCCATACTGTTTTCCATAGTGGGTGCACTACTTTACTTTCCCATCAACAACATAGGAGGGTTCCCTTTTCTCCACACCCTCTCGAGCATTTGTTATTTGCAGGTTTTTTAATGATGTCCATTCTGACCGGTATAAGGTGATACCTCATTGTAGTTTTGATTTGCATTTCTCTAATAATTAGCGGCATTGAAAATCTTTTCATGTGTCTATAGGCCATCTGTATGTCTTCTTGGAGAAATGCCCATTTAGGTCTTCTGTCCATGTTTTGATTGGGTTGTTGTTTTTTGTTATTGAGTTGTATGAGCTGCTAGGTATGTATATTGAAATTTAAGTGAACGCTCTCAAGATTGAGGAGAGAGGATACAGACCTCTTCTGATTGGAAGAAAATCAAAGAACATGTGGCCAACTTTATTTTTACATACGTGGCAATGATACAAACAGGAGAGGGAAAGCCCTACTGTTGAGCACATTTTGAGTCTTGGTTACATTCTATCACTTCTGCCAACATCCCTTTGACCAAGCCCAAAGTCAGGGGACTGGAAAGTGAACTCCCCCACCAGTGAGGAAAACTGCAAAGTTACACTGTGAAGGGCAGGGAGGATGCGTATTTGTGGTCAATATGTCAGTCTACCTTAAGAGCTCCTAGTGTCAAAACATAGTCTACTTCCTTTCCTCTACCTTCATATCAAAATACTTTCATGGTATTAAGGCAGCAGGTGTAATAGGCATTTCATCTACCTATGTGGAATGGGGAAGTGTTTGGACCAGGTTCCAGAGAGGGAGAAGTGTCCTAATTTTCACTGAATCTGGTTCCTTTTCTGCTGTTGTATTTACCACATACTCCAACTCTGTCCAAAGAGAAAATTGAGAGATACATGGAAGGAGAGAGCCTCCTTCAAACTGGGTGTCTCATAAAGTTTCATATGAATTGAATAATAATGTTATTGTAAATAGAAAGCAATTTTAGTCATGAAATGAGGTTTCCTTTTACCAGAGAGAGGCAAGAATGGAAAGAGCACAATTTGTACCATTCACTTTTTGATGGTAATAGAATTATAATAGATAGATCAGTTGTACCCAAATACATACCATGATGTTCAGGAAAGAAAAACTCAGTAATTATGTGTATATTGTGCTACTGTCCCATTACGAAAAAGAAAATCACATTCCTAGAAGAGCTTTCAATTAACACCAATTATGTATTATCATATAACTAGTTCCTTATAGTGCCATTGATTGTTAATATGGTACAATTAGTCCTTAAGTATGTGATAAATATTCTACTAACTGTTTAATGCTGTTTGGCATTCATTACCAATGAATAGTCATTTAATTAGTGCCAACTTATTCCATGGCAACAACACAGCTGAAGCTTTCTTGCTTCTCTGTGAATATATTCAGCTTTCTCTATCTTCACCTCCCAAGAAGACTTCAGCCTTTATAGTGACACCCATTTAAAGAAATATCAATATATGTTGACAGTGTTATAGTTTATCATTTTAAAGATGTTATTGTTTTATAAATAAAACATTTATTTAGAATATAAAATATATATTAGAATTTAAAATAGAAAATATTTAGAATATAAAATATTTTAGAATATACATTATTTCTTTTTAACCCTGAGAAATTATGAACAATGTTTCTGCTTCCTTTTCATCCTTAATTCATAAACTACAGCTACTCTAAAGAAAGCAACTAAATTCCATAATTAAAAATCAATATAAGTACACCAGGATGATGTCACCCCTTCAAAAGACAATAGCAAGTTCAAAGGTTAAATGAATATAGCAAAGAAAGGTATTCATTTGACTCTGAGATAGTGTGAATAAATTATTCCTGAAACATAGTTGTTTCTCAGAGGAAAGGTAAAAGTTACCTGGCAAAGGGCAGAAAGGAGCAAATGTATATGGTCATAGCATTTTCATATTCTATCAATATAGCTGACATAAGCAAGGGGTTGAAATCTAGGGAATGAGAACACAATGATTTCAAGCTTCTACTATTATCTTCACTTCCTTCCAATTTATACTTTATTTCATGGCAGGTGTTATTATTTATAAATATCTAATATGAAGACTGACATGAAATATGAAAACCTCCTGGAAGGTGTTAGAGATTTTTAAATGATGGTCACTGTCATTAGTTTTTCAGTCTTTACAGGTGCTTTGTATCAAACCAGGCATGTTGATTTCTTGATGTATTTTAATTATTTCTGAATATCTATAACTTTACATATGTATGCATATAACTGTTATTCTAAGTAAGTAGTAAATAGGATGAGATTAGAAGCTAGTGTTTTTTATTTCTTAGATGGAAGTTAAAATGCCATGCACTTTGCCACCCCCCCCAAAAAAAAAACCCTCCACAATTCTTCTAAGTCTAAGACAAAACAAATGGGCAGAGGAATATACCTGTAACTTACAACACAGTAGCAGCTCTCTTAAAGGAAATCCTCCTCAAAATACTTTCTACGGATTCTTTTACAGTCTTGTTTTCAGTTGTAGTCCTGACAAACGCATTTGTAGCCACACTATGGTGATGTGCAAGCTTTAGGTTTCTATCTAACAATTTTCTTTACTATCTATCATTTTTCATATTTTGATGCATCAGTTGAATTCTCTGTTTTATCTTCCCGTTGCATATCATAAAGTTGACCTCATTGAGGACATCAGAGAAAGTCCAGAATAAGAGATAAAAACCATAAAACGTTAATACATATTTGTGCACTATTTAGGAAGGGAACAATTTTCTTCTTTAGGGTCCCTGGTTAGGTCTGAAAATTAAACTGACAAAGGCGGATTAACAGGAGAAAAGTATATATATTTATTTAATCCATGTAAATTTTATGTGACACAGGCACTATCATAAGGAAATGAAGACCCCCCAAAATGGTCGAACCTTAGTATGTTTTTGCTAGATTTGATGAGAAGTGGAGAAAAATGGCAGGTCAAAGAGCATGAGGTAATTGTAGCAAACTGGGGGAAACATAGCAAGGCTCGCTTGTTTACAGTCTCAGTGTCCCTTTGCCTTTAGAGATAAGGATGCTCCTTTCAGCAGGGTATAGAGAGCACCTGCCACATAAAGGCTTTACAAAGGTCAGAGTAACCTTCTTGCTTCCGACATTTTCTCAAACTTCTTCAGCTTAAAATATCAGTAAGCTAAGTTGCCATATTTTGAGGTAGTGGGTCCTGAAACCCATCAATTAACATATACTATGTAAGCAAATTCTTAGCATACCTAGAAAAAGAGTACGTAATTAAAGTTACCTGGATTTTATGAAGGACATTTTAATGAGGAAGAAAGTTTTGAGGCTGGGTGTTGAAGACAGGTGGAAAGGAAGGAAACAGAGGCCCTCGAGCTCATGCAGAGATAACACTACACCAGTTCTGTTCACCACCCCCCCTTCCTGTTATTTTGTTAATTTAAAGTTAAGCACACTTTCTCCCCTTCTCTCCCCAATACACACACTCACTCACTCACAAATGACCTCTTTTTTTCTGCTTTATTGTGATGCTTTTAACCTCAGAACAAAGAGTAAATAATTTATCTTCCACATCTGCTGCATTGGACTAAAACCAAGTGTTGTAATTTTAAAATAGCCAAGTACTATAAAGAAAAGACATATTTTTAACTTTCTTTATATACATAGTTACGGGATTTTTTAAAATATAAAAATCCGTGTAATACCACATAACTCCCTCCAAGATAAGGAATGTGTGCATGTGTGCATGGATATGGTGTGTATATGTGTATGTGTTTGGATATATGTATGAGTATATATATGCATATGTTTAAGGATATATATATCAGGAGAGTCCCTAAAAGGGTGTGGGAGAATGGACAACTCAACTAGCCAACTAGGGCAGTCCCAGCAAGGATAAGTGCACTAGGAAAGAGGCTACATGGGGCTCAACCCTTAAATGTGTTTTTTGGCATACCATTAAAGACAAGAAAATAATACTGAGTTATACTGATTTTCAGAAAAGCGGTATCCCCTGTAGCCCTCTTACAGGACCAGGATATAAATGTATTATTTTGGCGGGAGTGATGTTTGTTTTCATATCATAGAATTTATTAGGTGATTTAAACAGAATGTTTTTTAGTTTGTCATTTAACTGCATGAAAAATGAATTCATCCTTTCATACCTCTAGGTCAATGTTACAAATTTTGAGACATGATAAAAATGACAATAATTTTCTTTCATAAATGGTTATAAGAAAACAAAGGTGATCCTTTGCAGATAAATGCCAGTTTTGCACCTAGGTTTCTGTTTGGTGCCAGAAAGCTGAGAAAAATATGTAGAACGTTCTATTAAAATATCTGTTCTTGCCACCAGTCTTCATGAATGCTATTCATTTTCTTCTGTCCTCCTTTAATCTACTAAAGTTTAAAATGATTGAAGGTCATTTGTCAGTTTAAAATGATTGAGGTCAATCGTTCCCTGCAGGACATGAAATAGTTAATAATTTCTTGGAGCTTGGTGTACTTAGGCTAGGTGAAAAAGCAGTAAGACACTGACAGAGTTTGCGAAATAAAATTCCCATGAAGAACTCCACATTCCCAGATGGCTAACAGCCATCTGAAACATGTGTCCATATTCAGCAGCAGATTTTTAGGCCTATTGATATTTCCAGACAACTGGTATCAAAATAATAACTTTAAGTCATGGAGAAATACTGTAATTGGTGCAAATCATTTATCTAGGAAAGAGGTGCATTTATAGTGATAGTGTAAGTAAAATGGATATTTTGTGCACTTATTCCAAATTTAGTATCATAGTTCGTATAGTTCTAGATGTTGTTTAATTCTCCTCCAAAGAGGTAAATACATGTTCTTCTCTTGAATTGCCATCACACAGCAAAGGTAAATAATCCTCCGGCTCACAGGATGGGTATGATGGTTAAACTCTGACTTAGAAAGAATTTCAGAGTCAGAGATTTACCCAGAGTCCTCTCCATTCAGTTGGTATAAAACATTACATTATATAACATTTAAAATTGTACTGTCTTCCTCCCTCTCCCTCTTTGCCCCCTGCCATCTCTATCTTCGCTCATTTTTCTCACATTAACTAGAAAAAAAGCAACTATCCCTACTCTAGTTGTTCCCAAAGTAGAGTTTTCTGAATGTTTGAGTTGAGACACTGTGTAGAATTGGCTAAAAGAAATTTAATGAAGGGAAATGACTTTTGCTAAGACCAGGTTTCCTAAATTTAATTTTCCACATTTATTTTTAATCATATTCTTCATTATGTCTTATGAAAAACATAATGTTTTTACGTAATGCTAATTTATATGTAAACTAGCCTCCAGGATATTCTAGAAAAGTATTGCTTACCCTATTATGTAATTTTAATGACGTTTTAGAATTCTAAAACAACAATACCTTATTAGCTTCAAAGTGGGAGACTGAGGCATTTACAAAGGAGAACGGAGAGTTCTTGATAGATACCTTCCTTCAGACAGAGATTGAGAATATCTTCTCATACTCTGAAAGTGTGGGAGGGAAATAAATGAAACATGCCAATGAACTCGCTGTTGTGCTGAAAAGTCTTTGCCACAGATGCTAAAGGTCACCTTGGATATTCAGCTGCATTTGATTGTGTACATGCTGGAGTGGGGAGGACCCACACATCAAAGGTTTCCAGCAGTATCAGAAGCTGTGCTGCCATTTTATAACAAACATTCTGTGATGTACCTTTCTTTACCCATAACTTCAAAACAACATATGATGACTTCATTTTCATGTCATGATGAAGAAAGGAATGCAATATCTAATAAAATAATATGTCTTAATATGTAAATAATTGTGACCAGAGCAAATGTGGATGAAAATGGTATAGGACCTTGGCTCCACATTTCCAGACAGTCTGCTTTAAATAACCTGTGGTGCATCCTGGGAGTTAGAATTTGTTAAGGACTTTCCAGAAGATTCTGATATATAGCCAGTGTTGAGCTGATTGGTATAAAATACATATAGAATTCCTTTGACGGTGACAGCCATGAATCTGCTGGTATATATTGATGACTCCAATGGGACAAGCTATGTTGCATCACTGATGTGATTATCTGAAATTATGAACATCTCTTAAAGGTATTTCTAGTAAAACAATGCATAATCTTCCTTTGATTTTTTTAAAAAAGATTCATATTAAACTCTATAATGAAGTCTGGATATTTATATGTAAAATTATTTTCTGTTCTATTATCACATGATTATACACACATATATCACCATAATGCTGAAAATGACATCAGAAAATTGAAGAGGAACATACTAAGATATTCCTTAACCTAGTTGCCACGATTATATCCTCAATCATGGAGAAAAGCAGAAATACCCCCATACTTCTGCAAATACCTCCTCAGGTGGTATTGTTGTTGAGAATCATAGGGAAAATCTATTGCATGAACTGAAATATATATTCCTTTCTAGAAATAAGTCATCTATAACAAACATTACCTGAGTTACATTTTTTTTCTTCTTGCTTCCACTTATATAAAAGTATTCATTGTATTTTCAGTTCCTCATTTTATGCACACCTAACTTATTTTCTTACATTTGCTTTGTCTGAACTAATGGCATGTTTTAAGGGCTCACTTTCCAATTTCAGCTATATATTAGCCACAACTTTATGTTTAAAACAAGTAGGATTATATGGAAGTCTTACTGATTTCAATGTGGAAGCTTCTTTGATTTTACAGTTTGGATATTAACCCATGCCAAATCATTGACATATTTGACATCTTACGTTAAATCTAATGAGATATAGCTCATTAGTTTGAATTAATTTGTTTGGAATATATATATATTCCATATATTCAGACAAGAATATATATGGCACACTACCTGCAATTTCAAAATTCTATATACCTATATATGATAGTTCTCATTTTAGTAATGTTAATTTCTTCAGTAATTAACATCATGTGGTTACTTGTCTCTTCAATATGGCTATGTTCCTAAGAAAATGTAAGAAACAATCTGGCAAATTATCATGCACATGTGTATCCTTCTTCCATAGATGAAGGATCAGAATTGAAATAGATTTCACACTGAGATTCTAGGATAAAATGAACTGCAGTATTCAAGACTGATTTTTATCTTGGACTAGATCTTCGGTAGTTTCTAGTTCACTTGTCATGGAAAAAAAGTAAACATATAAATTAATGTAAGAAGCCTCAATAATGAAGAGATTGTAGCCATTTTTAGTATTATTGGTTATTCTCTTGTACATTAGTATTGCATTGTTAATATCTTCCTGGTTTATAACTGATTTTGTATCTATTCTCCAACACTGAATGCAACAAATACAGAATGATCTACTAGAGGTTCCCCCTTTAGAAGGAAAGGATTTATTTGAAATTCTTCTCAAATGGTTATTTAACAAGTTAATTTATTGTTTGCTAGTTGGTTCACTGGTTTGTTGTTTTTCTGTTGCCTTTTTTTCTTCTATTTTGTGAAGTCGTCACAATGTATGTTAAATGCTAGCCTATTTAATAGATTTGATGAAGTGAGTTTTCCTTGGAAACATTAAGGTCTGATTAAAATACTCATCTGGAGATTGAAAAATATAATTCTGGCAAAAATGAAAATGATTTTTTTTACTAAATGGGAAGAATTCAGGCTTTTGAATCAGTCAGACAAAGTTACAAACTCCAGCTCTCTAGAGCCTAAGGATAAACATAACCGTGGCAACTCTAATCTTAATTTCTTCAAAAGTGAAGTAAATATAATAATAGCTTTATGGAGTTTTTGTGAGAATTAGAGATAATATAAAGTGCCTGATACTTGGTAGATTCTCAATAAAGGATAATAAATAACACATATTAAATTGCTACCATGTGTATTTAAACATGACAATTGCTACCCAAATATGAAAAGTTATGACTTGTGAATTTATGCCTATGTATATTTTTTAAATGATAATTATGAATGTATGCCTGTGTATATTTGGTTTAAATATAATCCTTACTTTGGTGTATGAAAATATATCTTCATTTATTTTTTTTATACCCTAACCCTTCCTAAAATTAGAATCTTAGAGATTTTTAAGTTAATATATTATATATAACAGCACTATCTTTAAATAACTCATGAACAGATGATTGAAGATTTTAGGGTATTATTTAAGACATTCATTGTTTAACCCTCTTACATAAAGTCCAAATATGGCAGGTTTTACTAAGCTACATAGGTAAATGTTTGTATTCATTCATTTAACAATTATTTATTAAGCATTTATGTACGAAAAGTTTTGTGCGTGAAATTCCTAAGTGACTTCCATTTTTGCTTGGGAAGCAGATGTTAAACAACAAAGCATGAAATATTTTATTAAAATTGTAGTAAATGTTAAGAAAGTGATGCAGGATGTCATGAGAAGTTTATAATGAAGGATCTGACATAATTCAGGGGGGTAGATAAGGCTTCTTTGAAGAAAATATATCTGAATTGAGCTAAGAATAATTTGTAGACATTAATCAGGTGAAAATGTAAGTATGTTGAAGGGAGACTTTCTAGGAAGAGGTACAAAATGAACCAATATCTTGAGGTAGCAAATATAGAGCAAGACTGAGGAATTTCACAAAGGCTAATGGAACTGGGAAGCCGAGTGAAGATTAGAGTTGTATAAGAGGCTGGTGGTTTTTCAAGGCAGAGGAAATGTAGGCTCCTGTAATGTTAAGGTTTTCTTTTTTCTTTATCTCATGAGCAATACTGAGCCACTGGATTGTTTTAGGCAGGAAAAAAAGAGGAATCTTAAGAATGAAAACAGAAAGGATATTTTAGGTGTAGCTAGACAGGAGTAGAAACATACCAGAAATAGGGAACTATAAAACGGATAGGAATTAACAAGTGAGAAAAAGTGGTGTACATGCAAAGGGGGAACTGTAAGCTCGTGGAAACCCAGTCTACACACGGAAGTTCTGTTCACACTTCTGGAGCACTGACCCTCCCTTGGGACTAGTGCTACACACATAGGTAGCATCATCTCTCCTTTGGATGAAAAGCCCACGGAGAAGCCCCAAGCATATTCTCGAAGCAGGCTCCAGGCTATTTGGACAGGGAATCTGGGGCTCATTTTAGACTAACACGTGGTCTAAAAGGGCTTGGGTGGCAGACTCTGGATGAGTACACACCTTTGGCCTACAGACTCCTTTCCCGGTGAAGGATGCAGGCCCAGACAAGGGCTAGAGTGGGGTGCTGTAAAGCGAGGTGCCCAGAGCAAGTGCTACTGTCATTGGGGTTATTTTCGCCATTCTTCCAGTGTGTAGTGATATCACACCATGGTTTTGTATGGCATTCCCCTGATGAGATTGACAAATGTTTCAGGTTTATTGGTCTTTTGGATATTCTCTTTTGAGATGTAGCTATTCAATTTTTGTGTGTTTTTCTTCCTAAGAGAATGCCTGAGTTTTAAGAAATTTAATTATATGAGAATATGTATATGTGTATATATATGTGTGTGTGTGTATGTATATTCTTGCTATAATCCTGTTATTACAAATACCTTCTCCCACTTGTGGCTTTTCCTTTTTACTCTCGTAATGGTGTGTCTTTTAAATGCAGTCTGATTCATCACTTTCTTTCCATATGGTTATTTAGAAACTTTTGATTTACCTTTAATACAGAGATCATATGGAAATTATACAATTTGAATAAAAACTATCTGAACAATCAAGTTCAACATATTCCTTCACCAGCTTTTGCTAGCAGTTCCTTCATATGTTGTTGAATTGCTGTGAATTGCTCTTAGGTTATGACTATTCCACTTGCATCCATGTGATTCACTCGCTAACCTCAACCTACAAACACTGCATTCTTCTTCCACATGTGACACACATACATTCCTTCACACCTGCTCATGAACTCACACACACATGTTCCCATATACACACACTCAAGCACAAACTCAGGTGCTTACACACTCCCATACTCTCATACGCAAACACACACTCCCACTCTGATAAATACACACACAATTTCTCTAGTTTAGAGCAAGTGAGAGGTTATTACTCTTAGTTTTTCTCTTAAAATTTTTAAAGATTCCTTTACCTATGAAATCATGTTGATTTTGAAAGTTGCCTCTATATAGGAAATCTATCCCATCACCCACTCTAGTGCATCTGCTGACATTGTCAGAGAAGCCGTTATGGCCAAAGCATCAGCTATGTTCGAAAGTACACTTATTCTGAGGCAAAGAGTATTATTAGGACGTGAAGTAGAAATCAAAAGAAAATGTTCATGTATCAAATTTGTTACAAATGAGTAAAATTGAATTGCAGAGGCAGTTCAAGGTATACCATGGGTTAAGTAGACTACTGACCTGTCCTGAGAATTGGACATTTTAAAACATCTCCTATAAAGGAAAATATGCCATGATTTCCAGAGAACTGATTTACAAGTAGACTTTTTAACATAGAAATAAATGTGTCCAAAAAATAAATAATTATGATCTCAAAAGTATTCATTAAATATTTAGCAAGCCTACTTTTTTGTCATTCAACTTGGAATATTATCAAGGTGTCATTTATGTTTATGAATGGAGATATCGATATAGAAAATAAACAGGGAGATAAGAACAGGGCATGTGCTTTCTGAACTCGAGAAAAGACAGATGCCAATTTCCCAATCTTAAAGCATCCCCTGTGTTCATATCTCTGCCTGGTCTGTTGAATTTACTGTACGGATTTCATGACGGGTGTAAACGGCAAGGTTAAACAGGGGCGACAGTTCAGGCAGAATTTCATGGTAGATTGTTCCTAAAACGTTTGCCTTTGTTCTGTTGCTTGCTTTTGGTTAAGAGCTGGGCCCTTGAGGTTCACGAAGATATGCCCTAGAGTGTGTTGTTCTTCCAACTTATCACCTGACAGTACTGATCGTACAGTGTAATTAAAAGTCAAAGCTAGCTTTGGCGATATATACTCTGATGAAGGAGCCATCTGAAATTAGGACTTAAATAATGAAGGGTTCAGGGACACGGAAGCTGGTATTTGTTATACATTTTAATAGCAGAAGTTTGCAGCTAATTGGAGGCTAACTAAACTCCTTGGACATATTTCAAGTCACGTCAGTAAATTTTGCTCCCCAAGGAACCTGATAGGACATGCAGCTTAGTACTGCTTTTTTCTATCTTAATTACCACATTGAGTTGTGCTAATATAGATTTACTTTGGAGACATGTTCTATGATTATAACCAGGCAAACATTGTTGGCATTTGTTTTCAATTTTATGAGCTCAGACTCTCACCCAACATTAAAAAATAATTGTCAACTTACAGATAAATTGAAATATTTTGAAATCATTGAAATACCATTCAAGTGTGCAAATGGTAGAAATTTATATTTATTGAATATTGAGACAATTTTAAAAAGTAAAAATGACAACTGAAGTATTACTTCAAAGATTAGATTTATGTGTTTTCATGGTTTCAGTATTCAATTGATTCTAAGCCATGATGTGCTAAATCCAGCTTATAAACACATGCTCAGATAGAATGCACCCAATTTTTAAATAATAGGGAAAAGCTAAAAACAAATTAATTTAACCCTGAGGAGCATTGTATGCTCTTCTTTAAAGCAGAGTTTCAGTCAGGAAATTGTGTACATTTTGCTTACTACACTTGAAATTCCTAAGATATTTTCTAAAATACTCTGCAAAGCGGGTCACAAAACCTCATGAAATAAAAACAGCAGATTTCCTGGAGTACAAATTTTGATTATAAGATTAATTTGTATTTTAACTTTGAAGAATGTTTTTAAAACGTTTTTGTGTTAAATTTTTATCATTTTAAATAATTCTTCTTTTTTTTAACTTAAAATACTTTGCCTCCATTGCAAAAATAAAATGTTTTGGCTTAAAACTAGATTAAGACAGTTGTTCAACTGAATATTCTTATCATTGTTTGTATAGTTTGTTAATACAGAATTCTGATGTTTCATTGGAAGTCATGTATCATGAGACCCAGAAATCATAGCCATCACTTCCTCTGAGCCCCTGATTTCCTTCCTTCACTTCCAAAAAGTGACAAGAAAGGAATAATGTATGAAATTAAAGCCTATAAATGCATCAGTTCTTACCTTTTGATGCTATTATTTTGTTCTGTCCTTAAGCATGTGAAATATCATATTTTAGTAGTGTTTTTATTTACCAGAGGGAACTCTTGGTCATAAGGCAATTAGGTATAAGCAGAATAGGTTATTGAGTGAGACAAAGCCCTAAATTAAAGCACACACACACACACACAACTGAAAATTCCATTATGGATTTAATCTAAATAATCCTGTTCAGTGCACTCACCTGTGGGAACAAACAAATAATCCTGTCTTCCTTTTCTAATGCACACACCCAATAAAATACTTCCACAAAGAAGTATTTGTGGGAAAGGAAAATAACCACAAAGAACATGGCAAAAGTTGCAAGAAAAATGGGCTTCAGGAAAAATATATACCTGAGTTCAAATACCACCCCAGTGTGAGTTTGGAAAATTACTTAGTCCTTAATGTTCGATTTTCTCATCTGGAAAAAAATAGGTAAAAATACTCAGTGCAAGAAATTGTTGAAGTTCTAATGAGGTGCTAATGCAAGACGCCTGAATAATATGTTTGTCCCTTCTCTTCTAGATAAGAAATATTCTATATATAAAAATAAGAACTTCAGAAATTAGAGGACGTTTAAGAGATTTATTTTCGTAAGCCATTTTTCAAAAAGACCATACCTGGGCTTCCCTGGTGGTGCAGTGGTTGGGAGTCCGCCTGACGATGCAGGGGACACGGGTTCGTGCCCCGGTCCGGGAAGATCCCACGTGCCGCGGAGCGGCTGGGCCCGTGAGCCATGGCCGCTGAGCCTGCGCGTCCGGAGCCTGTGCTCCGCAACGGGAGAGGCCACAACAGTGAGAGGCCCGCATACCGAAAAAAAAAAAAAAAAACAAACCATACCTAAAATATTGTTTGTAAAAGGCTGAAAAATATCTTTTACTTTAAAGTTCTCCAGTCAAGGATTTCTCCCACTTCGGTGGTGAGTAGCCTTCATGAGGCTCCTTGTAATTAACCAAATTATCTCAGGCTGAATTTCTCTAGTCTCTCTACAATTGATCTGGAGAAAACGTATCATCATTTTCTGTTCAAAAGCCCTTTGCACACTCAGAGAATATTATTTGGACACTTCTAAGCTATCTACAATTCTGGCTCAAAAATACTTTTTATAAAATCAGAGAATAACAGCTTCAGGAAAAAGTCAAAACAACAAACAAAACTAAACAAAACTGACATCCTTCCTGATTTCAGAGACTAAAATACCAGAGCCCCAACTTAGAGAAGGAAAATAGGTAAATGTATTTTTAAAAGTTATGTGTGGTCATGGCTCCTCATGCAAACGTAACTAGATGAAAAGTAAGAAAAAAATCACTTTGACGTTTTGGATATTTGGGGGTTTTGTCTAATAGAAATGTAGTGTAATGGGATGGAAATATCAGGTTTTGATATAAACAGATCTGGGTTTGATTCTTGGCTCCTATTTTTTTCATATTTAGAATTTGTTTAATATTGTCTACTTGTATTATTCTAAGAATTAAGAATTAAGTATCATTCTAAGAATTATGTAAGTATGACAACTGAGATCTAGATAGACACATAGCTGTTACAAAATGCCCCTCTAGATTCTATGCTTCAGATCACTAGTCTCTAGATTTTTATGGTCTTTTTTCTGTTTGCTTTACTTTTTAATTCATCATCATCTGATGTAATAGATCTCTCTCTCCTTTTTCTTTTCGCATTTGAGGTGGCTTGTAGGCAAGACAGAGCAGATGCTTCCTGTTTGAGAGTTATGGTAGCAAGGAGCCATTGGATAGGAAATCTCACTGCTCTCATTGGTTATTAATTTCTGTATGGACTGCAAAATAGTGCAATATTTCCCTTCTTTTCCATCCTTCTGACTTCTAAGACTCTGGTATTATGTCTAAATCACTATACCTGTTATATTTAATAGTATATTCTAGGTATTTATTCTAGGTGTGTGCCTGTTTGCTTATTTTTTTGTTGAAATATATGTTGATTTAGGTGTTGGTATCTTTGATAAGTTTGACAGACAACTTGGTTTTGTCTTTTTAAAAAATAATTTCTCTTAAACTTTTCCATACAATTTAAAATAATATATTGGGTACTTAACATTTTTGTGTTCTAGAAGACAATATATTATCTTTTTCTCATCCAAATTTAACCTCCATATTGCATGTCTGTATAGATTCCACTATTTCAATTCTGCTAACAACAAAAAGACCATAGCTCTACTTACAAAACTCTTGATTTATCTTTAACAATATCTTTAGCTGTGTCATATAATTTAAATTGTGCATTTAATTTCTCAAGAGCTGTAAGTTCCAAATAAGAGATAAAAATTATTGGAAAATATTCCAGTTTTTAGTGAAAGAATATGAAGAAAAATAAACAGAATTTTCTGAAGTGATATCAAACACTTTCTTGGTATGAAACTGGGGTCAATTCTTTATCTCAGGCTTTTCTATATATTCCCTCTCATTTATTTGAAACTATTATTTAAAATCCATGATTGGTACAGGTTTACTTTTCATGACAAACAACTTTTCTGGCAATGATTAAAAATATATTTAATTTAATGTGGGAAATTTTGATAATCCATAGTAAGTTTTGACTCTTCCCCTAGATATTAATATTTTGTGATCAAATGTGAGTGTATTCTTTACTATACATTCATAGAGGTGCTTTAAATTTACCATTCATGGGTTAATTACTTTTAAGGCATTTGCTCTTCTCAGTGTTTCCAAATCATGCACCCCTACTCTGCTATTCCCTTCAGGAAGGAGACAGTCCCCTGGACTCCTCCTGCTTTACCAGTGTGTAAAGAGCAGATCAGAATCCACCTCTACTGGGTTTTCTTCCTTGATTCATTGAAAATGCAGCCACATCCAGAAATGATTTCTCCTTCTTTTGAATTCTCATGACAGTGCATTTGGTGTTTTCCTTAAGGGTGTTTTTCATGTTGGAAACATTATCAAACTCTCTTTTAGTGTGTAAGCCATTAAGGAGCCATTTCTTATTTAATGTGTATCTCCTAGATGCCCTCATCCAATGCTTCATACATCGTGGTTAGTAAGGAAATTTTGGTTGAAATAAATCATAGCAAGAGTAATACTCTAATATTTTTAAGACATCTTGAAAAGTTACTTAATTCACATTTATTCAGTCATCTATTTCAAGAAACACACAACTGTAAATCAAATATCTTTCCTTAATATACAAAAACATTTAAAGAGCAGACAAAATCTTGGATGAATACAAGACTCTTTATTGAAATATGTCTATATTATCAGATTTGGGTAATTCCAAAGAATATAAAACACTGCGTATCTCATTTTTCTGGCAGGATATTCCCAAACACACTGCCGTATCACTTTGAAATTTGAGGACCCCTGAAATGATACTTACCATATCAACGTTTTCAATCTACAAACAACAGACTCTGCTTTGTAAATCCAACAAATATTCATGGGAAAATCTATTGAAATTTAACATAGAGAAAAGATTAAATTTGACCTTAAATGTCATTGTATGCTTGATCAGAATCCAGTGACAAAAGAGAAAGAAAGATAGAAGCCAACACAGATACACACCTTTTGTATTAATACATACCAGTAAATATATATTTATTTTAATGTAGAATAAATACATTTATTTATTTATTTTTGCATGTGAGATTCTGGAGAGTGGCGTTTGAGACGAACACGAAATCAAGTCACTCACATGAGGCACTGCAGCACGCAAGGAATTACCGTAGATAAGACAAAAGTGCAAAATGATTTTCACTTACACAGAATTTTCATTTCTGTGTAGTTGTAAATCGTTTTGTTCTGGAGCAAAAAGATACAGCATTTAAGAGAAGAAAGGCAAGGTTGATGTTGTTTCAGTTGGCAAATAGGATAGTCATTTTTTTTCCCTGCACGGTACCATATATTAAATATTTAAAACACCATTATATCAGAGTGTGTTGCTAAATAAAAGGGTGAAATTTTGAATTCAATTTAATTTTATTTAAATGTAGTTCACAGATGTTGATAGGACAGATGGTGGTTAGGGTTTTCAATACAATCATACTATGGATGTGGTGAGAAGCCAGCTTTATATTTCTGTGTAATTATCTCAATGGATTATGTATATCATACATTTTTTTAAAGTGACAGGGCTAGAAATGAAGCCTGTGGATTGAAGAGCCAATATATCAAAATATATAAGCTGGAATATTAACCCACTTTCATCAAAGTGACAGATGGTTTCTAGGCCAATTCCTTTAGTCAGTGATATTACCAGTGCAATTCCAGCAGAACTGTTCCAGAGAACAACTGCCTCTTATATGCAGAGGATGGCGAATGGGTGTCTGCAGTTTCAATTTTGAGAGCAAAGAGCCACCGCCACCTGCAGTGCTACCCACCACCCATAGGGAGGTAGAGAGGGTTCTGGCATGGTTCGCTTGGCCATTAAGAGAAAGTTTTCATTTTTCTTCTCAAATGTTTTCCATATGTAAGTCAATTTTATATTATTATTTTTAATAATAGTCTTTACAATAACTCTCAAAAGTGTTATTTTGTTTGTTTGTTTTTTGTTTGTTTGTTTTTTTTTGCGGTATGCGGGCCTCTCACTGTTGTGGCCTCTCCCGTTGCGGAGCACAGGCTCAGCGGCCACGGCTCACGGGCCCAGCCGCTTCGCGGCATGTGGGATCCTCCCGGACCGGGGCACGAACCCGTGTCTCCTGCATCGGCAGGCGGACTCTCAACCACTGCGCCACCAGGGAAGCCCAAAAGTGTTATTTTGATAGAGCTGTGTACACACACAATCACATTACATCCTAGTGGATATCAGATATTGAATGCAAAATATATTGATCAGTATGAAGATTCCATTAAGTAACTTTGTCTAAATTATAGAAGTTGCAGCAAAAATTGCATTATGTAGTTATATCACTGAATTAATAAATAACCCTTCTTTGAAATACAATATATTAACATTTTTTTCTTAACTCTGCTTTTATTTTCCCTCATATACCTCTGTCTTACTCTGCCTCTCTCTTCTACAGTTCCCTCTATATTGTCTCTTTAATTCTCTCCATGGAATACTGCCAAGAAAAGCCTAGGAAGCTTCTGAATTTCCCAGAATCTCAGGATGAGTTTCTTATACTTCATCAGGAATCCCACCATTAGACACTTCACAATTATCCCCTTCTATTCCAGGCAGCTTTATCAAGTTTACTGTATTCTGAGTTTCCCCATGTGTATCGGGCCCTTCTATGTATAATGCCCTTCCCAACAAGTAAACTTGACCTGAGGGTAGCTAAATTCTCACCTTCCACACTAAACTTGTGTGATCTCACATCCTAAATAAAATACTACTTGACCTCCATATAAAACACAGCATGTTTTCAACATCTTCTTAACTTTGGATTAAAGGCAATAAGGCTCACAGTGCACTGATTTCCAAGATTGATTTGGCTGGCTGATCACGTGTAAAGGTGGCTGTCTCCTTCTCCCTTCATTGCTTCATGTGTACACATGAGGTCAAGAGGAAGGAAAGTTTTCTCAATAAACAAGCTCTATTCTTCAGTCATTGGACCTGACAACAGCCATCTCCTGCTAGAGCCACCTAATATATTCTCATCAACCATGAATTGGCATAAATACGTTCATTGTTTCGTTAGTTTTTACTTACTTTAAAATTATATATAATTTTAAAGATATTTCAAATCACTTATATAACTTTATATTCACTGGCTTGTTATAAGCAAGCATGTTTAAGAATTATGTTATGGGCTTCCCTGGTGGCGCAGTGGTTGAGAGTCCGCCTGCCGATGCAGGGGACGCGGGTTCGTGCCCCGGTCCGGGAAGATCTCACATGCCGCGGAGCGGCTGGGCCCGTGAGCCATGGCCGCTGAGCTTGCGTGTCCGGAGCCTGTGCTCCACAACGGGAGAGGCCCACGTACCAAAAAAGAAAAAGAATTATGCTATAAAACATGATGGGTAAATTTCTGATATTTTTTCTAACATTTTCTAAGAGTTGTCACATTCATAATTGGTTTATTAAAATTTTACTTAAGACAGCCACAAAAATTAATCGATATTTATACATGCTTAAATGATTCTCAGCATAAATGAGATTTCAGTCATTCTTTAGATATTTTTCCATAAAGGTATTTCAATCTACTAGTAGTTTTAAAAACTCTACTTATGTGTACCAAAATTGCATTTGGTCTCTAAGAATTGCTTTTATCTCAACTACATTTCCTTCTTCATTCCGTAAATAGTTGTAATATGTTATAACTTTTCTATGACCTGGTTTCAATACTGAAAAGTTTTTATCTGAAATATAGTTTTGTTCAACTCATTCACATGGGTCAACAACAACAAAAATTGGTATTGAATGCCTACTAGGTTCTGATTTTTTTCTTTACAACTATTTTCCAAACTTGTAGTAATGTTGCTATTTTACTTTTATAATGTAAAAATGCTTATAGTATTCTCATAGTTCTTAGGAATGGGGAAAGTAGGACGTCGTATTTTATTGTTACATCAATTGATTTTATTTTCTATTTATTCATCACCCTATATACCACTTTTCTAAATTGTGAATCAGCAGTTAAGTAATCTCGCTCTATTTTTTCACAGGAGATTTTTTTGTATCACTAAATACAACTCTAGAGCCAAGAGTTATTTCTGCATTGTTCTATTCATTATAGCATGTGCAGAATTTTAATTACCACACAGAATGCAGATTTCCCCCAAGGGCACCCACTGTGGAAAATGTTTAAATGTAATCATAATAAATCTTCTTATCCTTATTATTTAAAACATCCATCATTAAAACTTCGGGTTTTCCTGAAGTACTATTCCTTCCAGATCTCATTTCAGGAAAGTCATGCATGAAGAGAACAATAATAAAATGGGTCCAAAACAATTTTGGTTAAATTACGAAGACATTTTCATAGTCTGCCACTTACCATTGTCTCTGCAAGCCACGGACATTTTTTATGATTTTACAGTTATCTAGTTTATTGTTTATAATATAGGGAAGTTCATTTATTCGCTAGGTATCTAAGCTTTAACTATCTTGGTGAGATTTTTGAGTCACCCAACAAATTAAAAACATTTTAGGAAGAATGGAGAATGAAATAGAGAAATAAAGGGAGTCTGAAAAATCAGAAAATAGGAATATAGTTCTGGTAAAGCAACTTTAAGAATATATATATATAAAATCATGAGCCATCCATCTTTTATTTATCTTTTTAAGTAACAACAATAATCCACAGTAAAGTTCTAGTTTTTCTTATCAAGCTACTTTCAAACACAAACAGAAATGATAAACAGTAATTTAGTGTATCCAGTTTACTAAATACTAATGATAAATAAGCACACAAAAAGCAGGTACTTTTAGTTGCAAAGTAAGCCCTTTCTAATGTTATTAGATTTAAAGACACTATGTTTAAGCTCCACAAAACCACCTGACAGTTTAGAATTGCATAAAATATAAAATGTCAAATTTTTGCTTGACTTTGAAGAAACGTATAAACTATAGCTGGAATATGTGGTGTTATGATGTTAATAACCGTGGGTAGGAGAGCAGCCAACGTCCACCAGGTTGTCGGTCAAAGGCAAGAATTCCCAGGCCTTTAAAAAAAATAAATTACTCTTCCATTTCTCACTTATTAGCGGAATTTTGTAAAAGTTCTAGGTCCCCTGATGAATTAGTTCATTTATTTTAACGATACATATACAGCAAACTATGAAAGATAAAAACACTGGAAGCATTGTGGGATCCTAAGTAGAAAGGGTGCTGCTCACAGCTCTCTAGTAATCAAGCTTTGCAAAGCTGTGACTTGGAAAATTTGTTTTACTTTTCCGTCTTATGAACATTTTCAATTAAATATAAAGAATTTTTTTGCTTCACATGGTGGTTTTTTTTTTTTTTTTTTTTTTTTTTTTTGGTGGTACGTGGGCCTCTCTCTGTTGTGGCCTCTCCCGTTGCGGAGCACAGGCTCCGGACGCGCAGGCTCAGCGGCCACGGCTCACGGGCCCAGCCGCTCCGCGGCACGTGGGATCTTCCCGGACCGGGGCACGAACCCGCGTCCCCTGCATCGGCAGGCGGATTCTCAACCACTGCGCCGCCAGGGAAGCCCCCACATGGTGGTTTTAAACTGGTATTTCATCATTTGAAATATGGCACTGGCTCTGGGTTATTTAGTATTTATTAATAATTTCCATTTTGACCTTTCCCAGGTTTTGCTATTTATTAGGTGTTTTTGCACTATTGCAGAGATGACTGAACAGAATTGGGGAATATTTTTTGCCCTTTTTTAAAACTTCATACTTTAACTTATTTTTACATTGACCTTTAAAGTTGGTATGTAGCTATGATTTGAAAGTTCTGTTTAAAAACCGCCCTGCTGAAACATCAGACAATCCCAAAAGTTCAAGACAGATTGGCCAGCTGATGGCTGAAAGCGAAGGAAACCAGGCAGAAGAGAGAACTGAGAACAGAGAAAGGAGCCGAGATATGTCAGGGCACAGGGAGATCTTCAGCATATTTGTCGTGACTATTTTTTTAAAGATATTTATTGGAGTATAATTGCTTTACAATGTTGTGTTAGTTTCTGCCGTATAACAAAGTGAATCAGCTATACGTATGCATATATTCCCTTTGACTATTTCTTTTATAATTCCTTACTGACTTCGGGAAGCAGGAAGCACACCATGTGTAAATAAATTGTATTTGATGGAAGTGACTTCTGAGCACATCTGGGTATATATGGAGAGTGGGCATTTTATTTTTCCATTTGTTTATTCTACCTTGAATGGATCACCCTGTTTTCATTTAGTTAATTTCATAAAAAAGGTCATCTTTGATCCAGGTTAAAATCTGAGGGATCTTCAGGTTTTAGGGATGCAGTCACTGATTGGTTTATGTCTTATGCTTGGTTTACACTTAGAGTTCTTTTGTCAGTAGTTACAAACTGGCTTAAACAATAGAAGCTGTCTGACATGAGGTCAGAAGGATTATAATGCTTTAATTGCTTGCGGCCAGTAAAAGCATGGCCATGCCTAATTGTGTTCTGCTGAGTCCCGTAAGATAGCAGAGGAATGCTCTTCTCCATTTGGAATTTTTCCTGACTGCTCGTATTTCACCAAGGCCTTGGCATCTGCAAGAAACTATTTGTTACCTGCATTTTCTAACGGGCAACAACGTTCTCTTTTCCTTCATTAAAGTGTCATCCAGTGAAAGATGAAATCTCATTTTTAGTCAAGCAGCAAAGTATAGCTGATTATATGTAACAAAATAGTTTGATTTTGTTTATTGAGCTATTTAAAATAAAAAGGCATCATTGACTGAGATGAACTACAGTGTAAGTAACCCATGCGTATCCATAAAGTGGCCAATTACATGATGGATGGTGCCAAAGTATTCAAGTTTCATCAAAGAGCTATATTTTTAAAAAATTTTAATCCAATTGGCCCTCTTTCTTCTTCTATCTTTGAAGAATGGAGAACATATATTTAGTTAAGCTTGGAAATGTGCTGTTGAACCATGATTGTTAAAATATTTGACAAAACTGAAATATGTATGTGGTGTCCGTAAAAAATTCGTAACTAGTTATTTATACTGATTCTGGGTTTCAAAAGTGAATTCTCCAAACTTTGCTGGTGTATTCTGCCACGTATTGTGCTAGGTGTAGGAAGACACAGGTATGCATCACAATGGCTCGCATATGGAGTTCTGTCCTCAGGAACGTAGCCTCGGGGCTGTGTTTACCTTCTATCAGTATTTGCTCTTTTACGAAGCGTTAATGTTGGGTATTCACTTTGGGAATACGGGTTTATGAAGGGAGGTGAATGTCATCTCTATTTGACTGAACTGACTGTCCTAATGGCAGAAAAGACATCTAATGTCCTTTGTCCTCACAGTTATATTTTCTTTTTAAAAGTAATTCATTGAGGTGAAATTCACCTAACATGAAAGTAACCCTTTTAACATGATGTTACGAAGCATTTAGTGCATCCACAACGTGTGCAACCACTATCCCTATCTAGTTCCAAAACGTTTCTGAACCCATTAAGAAGTTTCTCCTCATTGCCCTATTCCCCACCCCCGCAAACCCTAGCAGCCACCAATCTAAGTTCTGTCCCTATGGATTTATCCATTCTGGATTTTTTCATGTAAATGCAGTCATACGATATGTGACCATTTTGTGTCCGGCTCCTTTCCTTCAGTATGTTTCAGAGGCTTATATTTTCTATGTATTGCTAAATTATTCTCATCCTCAAAATGTTTTAGGGTGGACCTAACACAAGCTATTTGTTCAGATAGACCTGGTCCAAATCCTGGAGTTTCCATTCTCAGTAGTTGGGATATAGTGCATGTTATGTAACCTTTCTGGACCATGTATTCTTGTGTATAACTAAGAAAGAAATATCTGTCTTTTAGGATAATTTTAGGAAATAAATGACAATGTTTAAGAAGTCCTAGAACATAATAGGCCCTCACATGAGGTTTATTCCATTTGGCTGTAGCAGAGGTAAAATTGTTGCATTCTCTTCACAATTCAATGATTTAAATGATAATCACTCAGAAATATTTGTCAGTATGTATTGCCATGTAGGCAAGTAAACAATAAATATCACTCATTTTGCTTACATAAATTTTTAAATTTTGATTCCATATCTATGAAAGTATTCTAACACTTTTACATCATAAATTTCAGTAAAAGGATAGATTAATGGAAATTACCCTTAAAAAAGTCACATCACCTCCATGTTTGGGTTGCAGCCCATTTTGCCTGAATTGTAATATTTTTTTTTTCATTCTGATCCATTTTACAAGATTTTTATGTTAACAATGATGAAATTCTTCCACGGAAAGCAGTGTACTTCTAAGGACAGAAATTCCAACAAAAGCAAAGCCGTGTTAGGTCACAAAGTTGTTTCTCCCTTATGCGGAGACTGTTATTCAAAATTACACACACAGTTAAACTGCTTTTACCAAAATTTAAAAATTTTAGTTTGTAGGCTTGACTGAGACATAAAAGACAATAAAGTTTTATTTTTATATACTGGAGAGCTGATATTTGAATATGAACATGGCCAAGGCTCAGCCAATGTTATTTATGACTCCATAGTAGTTTAGAGCGAAAAGTCTTAAATGTAGACTGCAAAAATCAAGAACAAACACCTAGTTATCTGTCCTTATCAAAAGGAGCTTGTCACTGACTAAAGCAAAATGACATTTTTAAAAGGCAGGGAATGTTTTCTGGAAGTTTTAAATAAATGATTCTTCCCCTTCTGTCCAGGTATCTGTCTCTTTGTTCATTTCTTGTTCTCATTGGACAGTTCCTTGGTTAAATTTCATTTGTATTGATTCCTTTCTCCTTATTGCTCTATTTTAGCTTATTCCTTATTAGTTCTTGACCCAGGTGACCCATTATATTTGTGGAAATTTTATCTGTTCTATGTCATTTTACATCATAATGTTATTGAAATAAGTCTTATCTGAAATTCCTTTGCAGTTGGAGAAATGAAATATCTACCTGTGCACTGTTTTATAGGATTTTATTATGATCCTTCCTTAAGGAATATTACACATTCTCTCTCTCCCTCATAAAGAGCAAAATAAACTTGCATTCCCTGATTTTTTTTTTTTTATAAATTTATTTATTTATTTTTGGTTGTGTTGGGTCTTCGTTTCTGTGCGAGGGCTTTCTCCAGTTGCAGGGAGCAGGGGCCACTCCTCATCGCGGTGTGTGGGCCTCTCACTATCGTGGCCTCTCTTGTTGCGGAGCACAGGCTCCAGACGCGCAGGCTCAGTAGTTGTGGCTCATGGGCTTAGTTGCTCCGCGGCATGTGGGATCCTCCCAGACCAGGGCTCGAACCCATGTCCCCCGCATTGGCAGGCAGATTCCCAACCACAGCGCCACCAGGGAAGCCCGCATTCCCTGATTTCTTACCTAGAAAGTAAAACTTGATTTCCTTCTTAGTTTGGTTGTGTACTATCACTTCTCAAGTCACTTTTTAATGAAATGTCATTTCTGTGGGATGAATGACCACCTATAATCAAGTTATATTTCGAAATCACAGTCCCTTCATAACGTATTTAATAGGTTGATTTTTAGGGCTTGGAAACTAGTTATGGAACATATTTACTGTTGGCATTTACTCAAACCTCCCAGCTCAAAACTTTGTTTCTAAAATCGAAATAATAGCAGGCCATGTGACTATATACAGTTAGTAATATAAAGTGTGTGATATATCTTCCGTATGGATGCACCAGATGCATACATCTTAAAAATGTGTTAATTTTCTCCCCTGGAAAACTATTTTATATATTCCACACCATACTTCATTAAATTATGTGTGATGATAAAATACAGGTACAGTTTTAAAATAAAACTTCCAAGGAAGATTTACGCTAAACCTCAAATGTCTGTATGCCTATTATGCACTTGTCACCAATCTAAAAATTATTTAAAGGTTAGTTTTCTAGTATTATTGCACAGCTAAGAGTCTAAGGTCATCATAATGCTGGAGAGTTGAAAAAAATAGCCTTCCAGGCTTGACAGATACAAGAGAAAGAGAAAGGAAGGAACTAATTTGAATCGTATAGAAATACAAAGTAAAATGAAATAAACGGTCTCTTTCATGGTACACAAGCAACAAGATCTGTTTTGATGTCCCAAGTTAGGAGAAAAAAAATTTTTTAAAGAATTAAGCTGTCATTTTGAATTGTAGCCAAAGGATATTCTCCCTTCTCTTTGGATAAAAAGTACCGAACCAGGAAGCGTAAGATGTGAGTCTGAATTGGACTAACAATAATGTGAGATTTACCAGAATTCCATAAAAGCGGGATTATCTAATATTTAAAAGACCTGAGGTGAGGACAATCTTAATACCAGATTATTATCTGGTATTATCACAGAAAAATACTACTACTTTATTGAAATGGATTCTGGATTTGAATTCCAAGGGCATTTTACAGTTGTATCCTTTATGGAACCTTATCATAATCACAGGAGGAAAAATATCACACTGTCAAAAATTGCCTTGCGTGATGGGGCACTTCTCTTCCCATGTTCAGCTACCTTCTAATGGTTAAGCTTGTCGTGGAGGGCGCTGCCGAGACCACCAACCGAAGGAAACCCACAGTAATGACTACAACACGTTGAGAAACGGAGTCGCTCGAGGCGGGAACCCCACAATCAACATTCTGCACCTCAAGGGAAACGCAAACATGGCCACGCTCAGACAAATCAGGCATGAACAAACGTTTCACACTAAGTGAGTTAAAGGACCTTGCTGAAAATTACAAAGGCTGCTTAGGAAAGCAGTGGATCCCATTATGGAAGCAATAGGTCTCAAAGAAAGCAGCAAAGTATAGCTGGAGGAGGTAGACACCTGAGGAAAGCAGTCCCCCTCCCCCATCCTGAACACAATGCTTCAACACCGCACTCTCTGGGAGGAGGAATCCAAGCCAGCCCGCCTCCTGACTCTTTTCTCCCTCCCTCCATCCTCACTACCTTCCTCCTCTCTACCTCCCACACCCTTGCCTCTCCTCTGCCCCCTCCTCTCCTACCCACCTTCCCCCAGCATCCACGTGGGACCCTTGCTCTGCTGCAGGCAGCGCTGGGCGCTAGGACCGTCCCCGACAGGGTGCGACAAGCTCACCCGTGGAACGACAAGGCCTTCATTTTCTTCGCGATCCCCTTGACTGGGCTGGGCACCGCCCCCCCCCCCCCACCAGGAGCCTCGGGGACCAGCTGAGGGGAGGCGGGTCCCCGGCTTCATCCCCGACCTCAGGGATCTCTTTGGACTGCCAGATCGTCTTCACCACGACGCTCGCCGGGGCGTCTTGGGGGACGGAGGGGCTGCTCCCAGGAGCTCCTTCCTCTGACACTCTCCACCTGCACTGACCACTGACCCTCAAGGTCCCCTGTCCCCATAAACCTGCCTCATAAAGGACCCAAGCCCTGGGCCCCAGTACGGGGAGGGGGGGGACACGGGGGTAGGCACACGTGATTCAGCACGTTCCCCCAGGGGGCTCAGTGAACTCTTCTTGTTCAGGTTTCTAGTTCTGCCCTGATCTGTCCCTCCCCTTCAGAAACACAGTGAAATGTATCCTAGTCCAGAACGTACTGCGGAAGGACCCACTGTATTAATTCATCATGTAATACGCTGGATTTGTCACTTTCCCAGGATCTGGGGGACGATAGGGATTGAATACCAGCGCTGGAGGATCTTACATTCTGTGGGGGGTTGGAAGGGGACAGGCAGGCAATAGAAACAAACCCAAAATACCAGATGTCCGAACGTGATATAAAGGGAATCAAAACTGGGCGATGGCCACGTGGACATTTGCCAAAGCTTGTCGATTTGTGCACCTGGGATTTGAGCCTTTTATTGTGCGTGAATTCTACCTATTCAAAAATCTAAACAAGACAAAAAAATGTAATTAAAAAATAAAATGCTGCTTTCTATTACCTCAAGCAATTTTACTATGAAAAACCAGGAGGAAAACAATCTTACATTTCTCCCTGAGTTTAAAAACACTCCATTGTTCTGGTAACACCTGATTTGAATTCATCTACTGCACATTACAGAACGTATGTGGACATTTATACCTCCAACAGGAATTACTTCCATATTAGGGTAAATCGGCTTGAGATACAGGTACTTCTAAATAACAATCTTTGTGAAATATATTATTTTAGTACTCATTTTCCCTGCCTTCCACTTCTTTGGCAGGTGGGTTAGGAGTTACTATTCTTTAAACACGAAATGAGACTGGGCAGTGCTCCGTTTCAGTCTTTCCCCTGCTTCTGTGATAATGTAATTCATAGGAAATTCCTCCTCGACTCTGCTTCGTAGTATTTTCTAATGGCTTGCTACACTCTGAAAAAGTGTGCAGTTTTATTCAAGTCCATTCTGTTGTGGAAAAAATAAAATTAAGGTGGGAAGCGCAGAAGAAAAGATATATGTAGCAAACAAGCATAAATATGTCGATAGAGGGGCTTAACAGAAAATGAAGTCAGCAGGGGCCCACGCCATGCACCACCATTATAAAATATAGGATAAATCACCACCACCCTATGTTTTGCAGGTTTCCATTAAGGGAATCTTTATGTGTGAGTAAATGGCCTGTAAATTCAAGCCTTTTTTTGTGGTTTGACTTTAAAAGGTGCCTGTTTTATATTATGTGTTTTACGCTAACATGTTGGTGTATTTTTTAATGGTAAACTAAATCCAAAAAAAGGTCCAATGGAGAAGAATTGATTATACTATCTATCCCAATTTCATCAGTTCCCTTTTGGATATAAGCTCTATAGTCTATAAACGGCTCTGAATTTTTTTTCTTTTGATCAATGGGCCTTCTTAGATGAGCTATAAAACCATTAACCTTCTTTTCCATTTTTCATATTTCAGTTAAAAAACTCTCATTATACACTTGTTGCATCTATCTCTTAATGAAATGTAAATTACTCATGTATGAAATTCATTGAATTTATGTGTCAAAGTTTAAATAATTTGGAATTAATGAGCCCATAAGTATAATTGATACAAATACACACTGTATAGGTTTAACTAAAAGTCTCACAACTGACCCACATAAATTTCATTAATATAAAATGTACTAATAATAATTTATAATTAAAAGGCAAATATAGGAGTAATGAAAAATTATGTAACCCATTCAGAAGCATACTGATGATACCCAAATACTAGAATCGCTGCTATTCTTGGGCCTGTGGGTGTAGAAAGGGAGATGTATGTTTATCAAGCATTATGTGGCTGCTAAATTTCTTAATAGCATGTTTTTTCAGCTTTCTTGAAGTATCACTGATAAATAAAATTTATAAATATTTAAGTTGCACAGCATAATGATTTGAGGTACTCACGCATCGTGAAATAATTAACACAGTCAAGCAAATTAGCACATGTGTCATCTCACATGGTTACCATACTGTGCGTGTGTGTGTGTGTGTGTGCGTGTGTGTGTGTGTGTGGTGAATTCTCACTTAAGATATACTCTCAGCAAATTTCCAGTATACAATATGGTATGGTTAACTATAATCGCCATGCTGTACATTAGATCCTCAGCGCTTATTTATCTTATAACTGAAAGTTTATATTCTTTGACCATCTCCCCACTTCCTCCTACTCCAAGCCCCTGGAAACCACCGTTGTAGTCTCTGTTTCTGTGAGTTCAACTATTTTTAGGTTCCACATATAAGTGAGAGCATACAGTAGTTGTCTTTCTCACTCTGGTTTACTTCACTTGGCATCATGTCCTCCAGTTTCACTCATGTTGTCACATTGGAGGGTTTCCTTCTTTCTCATGGCTAATATCCCATTGCATTTTATACCATATTTTCTTATCCATTCATCTGTCTATGGACACTTGGGTCATTTCCACATCTTGACTATTGTGAATAATGCTGTAATAAACTTGAGGAAGCAGATATCTCTTTGAGATCCTGATTTCATTTCCTTTGAATTTATACGTAGGAGTGGGATTGCTGGATCATACGGTAGTTCTATTTTTTAATGTTCTATTTTTAATTTTTTAGGGGAAACTCTGTACTGTTTTCCAAAATGACTGTTCCAATTTACATTTCCATTAACAGTGCACAAGGGCTCCCTTTTCTCCACGCCCTCATCAACACTTATCTCTTCCCCTTTTGATAACAGCCATCCTACTGGGTTTAGGGAGATATCTCATTGTGGTTTTGATTTGCCTTTCTCTGATGATTCGTGATGTTGAGCACATTTTTACATACCTGTTGGCCACCTTTTATGTCTCCCTTGGAAAAATATTTATTCAGGTCCTTTGCCCATTTTTAAATTGAGTTATTTGGTTTTGTTTTTTGTTATTGAGTTGTATAAGTTCCTTATATATTTTGGATATTATCCCCTTATTAGATATGCGCTTTGCAATATTTTCTCCCATTCTGTAGGTTGCCATTTCATTTTGTTGACTATTTCCTTTGTTGTGCAGAAGAATTTTAGTTTGATGCAGTCCACTCACTTATTTCTGGTTCTGTTGCCTGGGCTTTTGACATCATATCGAGAAAACTCTGATCTCTTCCCTGGGGACACATCACCTCTTATAAACCCTGTGTTCCTTCTATCCACAGAGTGCAGAAAGCTTACAGAGAAATCCTGTGTCTAGTGGATTTTTCTTGCAGTAAGTTATTATTATTATTAGTTTATTGTTTAACCTAACCTTGGATAGCCTATGTGAATTTTTCTTGCTGTCTTTTTCTCTAGGAATTTCTCAAGGTGCTTCCTGTGAAAAGTCTATAACTACTCACCTTATCCTTTAATTTTATCTTACTTGCCACTCTTATGTGTGTAATAAATTTCACTTGAACTCTCATGGCTAAATCTGGACTCTGGACTCCCTCATTCTAAGTAAGCAACCATTAATTTAGTCAGTTAGAGTTCTGCTATTTAATTCTTACCTTTCTAACAGATTTGAAGAGGATTATCTTGCCTTTCAAGGATTTCTTTGAATTTGGCCAAAATTGCATTGTAATATTTGACTATTCTCCATAGAATTTTGGTTGAGATCGTGATGATCTAATATTTTCCTTCCTGATAACTCGGTGTGTTTTTGTGGTTGTTTTGTTTGGCACAGGAGAGAGAATTGCCAAGAAATACTTTTTCTCTACTGTAGTAAACAAAAATGGATTTCTTAAAAATATGAAATTTACTGCTAGAATCAGTGAAAGAGTTTTAATGGTTCTATATTCTTTTGTAAAATAATATTAATTACTTGTGCCATATAACATGAGGCAATTTTTATACACACTATCCCTAAGCTTATCCTTAAAACTCTGAAAATTATGTCAGATATTTCCTACTTTATAAATGGAAGCAATGAGGCTCAAAGAAACGATCTTGCCAGAGTCTAATTAATAATTAAGATATCATAACTTGATAAACACATAATTTATAATCTTACCCAAACTTCCTCTTTGGTCTAATTTCTCCTTACTCTTTCACGTGCATTATCCACTCTTGATACAGTGAATAAAAACAGTTACTTGCCTTTACATAGCACCTAATGGACACAAAACTAGTAGCTAGTATTTTCCCTTCTGCTGCATGTCCTATAATTTTAATAACACAGCCAAAAGCCTTTTTTTTTTTTTTTACATAATCAGAATGTTCAGCTTAATTTGTCCATCTGCTCGATATAGGCTACCTTGTTCATTCCTTGGAACTTTTTACACTGCTTTTAATGAGCAGGGTATTTTATGTAATAATTGTTCAGACAATTATCATGTCTAGTACGGATAGAAGGGACTTGGTAGAAGTCCCAATTATTGTGTCTCTTTTGTCCAAGTTTATTGTCATTTTTGGAGCTTTTAAAGATTTGGTTAAAATAATTTAATTTGTTAAATTACTGTCCTCTTTTGATATTTTTATGATTTGTACAATTCCTTGGCTTCTTTGCTGGTCTGGATATTTTGTTTCTTATTCTATAAACTTTTTCATCTCACTCTTTTCTAACTTTGGTCTTCTATAGCAAAATCTTGAGTTTTCAATGAGATGTTTTTCCCTGCCTAAAGGGCAGATGAGATTTGAAACGTGGCCTGCTTTTATTGATATCTGTCATCTAAACATCGAAATACAAAATCAACAATCTGTAGAGTTGTTTTGAGTTAATTTTACCTTATCCTTTTTCCCAAGAGTAATAAATACAGGAGCTGCTTACTATGAGCTGAGAATAAAAAGAAGAGACTGGAGTTGTTGATGCAGGGTTTTTGCGCTGTAGCTGTCTGGCAAACGGAGCACTTCCATTTTCATCCTCACTTTCTACTTAACCGGAATCGTAGTCAATTAAACACTCTGGTATAATATTTCTTTATAGAAAAAAATGAAAGAGGCTGGGTTAGATTACTCTGAGGTCCCTTCTAGTTAAAAACAAACAAACAAAACCTTTAGTTCTATTTTTTGGTGTGTGGAAATCTTTGAAAACTGAGTTTAGCTGAAAAATGTAAAATATAAAATACCATGTGTCTGGGGCAGATGATGAATCCAGGCTGGAATGAGGGTTTAGTCTGGTGCAATTAGGTAGAGACTTCAGTGATAAATCCAGATAATTTTACTATAATGGGCAGAGAATCATTCTTTTTTTTTTTTTTTTTTTTTTGGCGGTACGCGGGCCTCTCACTGTTGCGGCCTCTCCCCTTGCAGAGCACAGGCTCCAGACCCGCAGGCTCAGTGGCCATGGCTCACGGGCCCAGCCGCTCCGCGGCAGGTGGGATCTTCCCGGACCGGGGCACGAACCCGTGTCCCCTGCATCGGCAGGCGGACTCTCAACCACTGCGCCACCAGGGAAGCCCTCATTCAGGGTTTTGAACTGAGTACTGACTAGCAGAAAATGAAAATGATACTTTAATATTGGGGAAGTGTGGTGCAATTGAATGAGAAGCAAGTATAAGCAAATAGAGCAGTAAGCTTATCAAGTATTATGTGTAAAAACACTCATAAGGTTAATATACAATGATTTATAGCATTTATTTTGCAAATAATAAAGAATTTTGAGTAAATGATGGGGAATAGTACGTAGGCAAACAGCATGACACCGTTGAGAAAATCATGCGCCGTAGGGTATCACAGAGGGGCTTCTTCAAGAACTGGGTTCCCATCCACTCCAGGAAGCCCCTTTAGTGATATTATATTAATAAATCTTTCTACCTCTTTTCTCTGTCCCCTAAATCTAACCCCCACAATACTAATAACAGGAAAAGATGCTAAGAAAAGTCAGCTGACAAAAATGAGCCAAACAGCATTCGCTCTTAGGAATCTGGCCTACAAAAAAAGAATGACTTTTGTTAGTAAGTTTTGGATGGTTAAACTGGGAAAAAAACATAGTCATTTGCAGAGGGAAGTAAATATTACCTGGACAAAACAGGCCAGATTGAGACTAGATTCAGCATGGTGTCACTCTAAAGTTTAAAAAATAACAAATCCAATCCTAAAAGCATAGAAAGGCAATATAACATTTTAATACAGGTGCCTTTGGGGGCCTGACAAAGGAAAGTTTTTACAGCATAAAAAAACTAGGGACTTCCTGATAACCACACTTCCACATTCTCTCCCCAAAGGGACACTGACCACCACATCCGTAGCAAAAATCAGGCCTCCTCTTTCTCTCCTCATCATTTTCCAAAATGACTCTGTGCCATATGAGTGCCACTTTATTATTAAAACTTTCCTCTCCAATACCATTCATATGTAAAATATTCTAGTCTCTCAAGTCTCCTTCAGACTCTTCTATCCCCCTCCGTTTTGAATAAACACAAGGAAAGCTCTACAAGTTGTCAAATTTGCAAGGAGTACATGTGTCTTAGTAAGCTGGAGCAGGACATAAGAGGCTGGGCACTGGGGCAGCCCATGTGGCAAACTCAGAATTTGCTAAATTTGCTTTACCTGATCCTGACCCACTGAGGACAATATGTCTAGGGTGAGAGGATACAGTAAAGCAGATGCACAAGGAGGAGAGACCGTAACGCTTGAGAAGGAGAGAAAAAAACTCTTTTCATTTATGATTCTCATCCATACTTTCTTCCTTTTCTGAGACCCAGCTACACATCCAGACTTGGGGAAAGTGAGACCCTAGATTTCTCATTTAATCCCCATCTGTCCTGCCTCATTATTCACACTTAATCAGAAAGTTACTCACAATAATAAATAAATAAATAAAACCACACAAAAAAAACCGCCTCAGGCCAACTTCCTCTACATGGAAACAGTCTAAAAGTGCATCTTTCAAAAATGCAGAGATACAAGTAATTCACGAGCTAGAGCAGTTATTCTCCAAATTAAAATAAACTATTAGCTGTACTTAAATCAAAGGGGAAATAAAATTAAAACTAAGAACAGAAGGAGGGAATAACTATGTCATATAAATAATTTCTCATAAGCTTTAGTACCTACATTTCAAAGCAAATATACTTTTTATATAAATCATGTAATTATGAGATAGCCTGACTGAAAAAATTAATATAAATAGTGAGGCAATAGCCACTCATTATTTTTACATCCTTTCCTAATATGATACTTGAAAAATTCAAGAAATTTTATCTTAAATGTTTGTTTCTTTTATCATTAGGAAACTAGAAAATGTCATTATATTTCTTATATAATGTTTATATGATAAGTTTTCATGACACTTTATATAAGCTTATATATTGTTTATATTCTTAATTAAAATTATAATCTTCATAGAAAAATACTTGCTATAAAACTACCATATTTATCATCATAGTATCCTATTTTTAATCCTTTGTTAATATTTAAAGTTATCTTGTTTGTCTATTTTCCATATCTTCTCACCTGATTGACAGTTTTGCTTCTTTATTGATTGCTTTTCTCCATACCTAGAACAGTTTCTGAAACATATTATAGACTCAATATCCAAACAGTCCTAAAAAGATAATAGAAAAAACAGCCATTGTGTGTTTCTGTTGTTATCCAATATAAGGATACACTATAGCTTATGACATATTCTTGCAAAAATGTTTTAAGACCTAATCAGAGATTTAGATTTAATTTCCAATTTACAGAAGATACAGAACATTTAGACACAAGTTAAATACAATGTGGAAACCATAAATAAACATAGAATAATAAGACAAATGCCTGGAATTCCCCCAAATTAAAAGTTTGGGGTACAGTGAGGAAAAGGGGTGAGCAAGATGCAAAGACAGCATGGGCTGTCTGCAGATCAGAGGTTGTTTTACCCTGTGGTCAGCCTGTTCCTGGAGTGGACTCTTAAGGAGAAGGCTGTACGCCAGCTCAGGCCGAGGGTGCGTAAGGTTCAGGGACCTGAGTAAAAGAGAGAAGCTTAAACAAAGTTACTTAGCGAGCATTTGTTCCGATTGATCAGTGAGGACCACCTAGTTCAGTGAATCATTTATGAGGCAAAAAATGGGAATTTGGAGGGTCTGTGTCTGGCTTTGTCATAGAAAAGCATGAGGACATCTGTGAGTCTAAGTTACGTGGGCAAGGGTGGTTCGTCGTAGTAAGCCATTTCCTGGGACACAAGGGTGTGTGTGTGTGTGTGGTGCGTGGGGGGTGTTCTTTAACCACTGTTGTTTCCCAGAGTCACAGGCCTCAGACAAAGTTCATCACTGTCGTGCCTCACATGGCCTTTCTGGGGCTGGCCAAATAATGTACAATCAAGACAGAGGGAAAACATTTTTAAGTGGCACAAAGAGAACAGAGAGAAGGAGACAAACACACACGCATGTCAGACATTGGGCTGAGGCTCCCATGCGGTGGTGTAAGACGTGTCCACAGGTTCTTGGATATTTCTTCCTTCAATAGGGCTCTGGACTTAAGGACTTCTGGGCAATAGAATAAAGCAGAAGGGATGGCGTACAACCTCAAAGACTAGATCATAGACACGCTGTACGGTTTCTGGCTTGTTCTCTTGTTTCTCTCTTGGATCAGTCATTTGGGGCAAATGCAGCTCTCAGAGCCCCATGTGGAAAGGAAAACAAGGCTTCCTGACAATAACCAGTGAGGAAATAATGTCTCCAGCCAACAGCCATATGGGTGAGCGATCTTAGATCCTCCGTCCTCATCAAGTTTCCCGATGGCTGCCGTTTGGGGCGACATTTTAAACACAATCTTATGAGACCCTGAGTAGAAAGGACCCAGTTAAGCTGCTCCTGAATTTCTGACCTCTGAACCTGTGAGATAATAAATGTTTAAACTGCTAAATGTGAAGTAATTTATTACTCTGCAATAGTTAACTAATCCAAGTCCTTTGAAAAAACACGGGCTTCCCTGGTGGCGCAGTGGTTGAGAGTCCGCCTGCCCATGCAGGGGACGCGGGTTCGTGCCCCGGTCCGGGAAGATCCCACATGCCGCGGAGCGGCTGGACCCGTGAGCCGTGGCCGCTGAGCGTGCGCGTCCGGAGCCTGTGCTCCACAACGGGAGGGGCCACAACAGTGAGAGGCCCACGTACCACACACACACACACACAAAAACAAACAAACCACTAGTTTGATTTTCTGCACTGGATTTGCTAATCTTATCCCCCAAACTGTAATATAATGTTTCTGAAATCAAGAATGTTGACTTCTTTTATATTTTCCAGAGTACCTGCAATTCCAGCAGTCTTGTATAAAAGTGTTCAAAAAATTCTTCCTTATTGCATGCATATTAGGAGAACCAGGATCAAAATCAAAAGTGAAGAGAAGAGCAGAAACATAAAGTAAAAGGAATAGACAGAAACAAGACATAAATAGAAAAAATAAATATGCACAAGAAAATGTGGGGAAATGTTCAAAGTCAGTAAAATGTGTATCTTTGATTATAACTGGTAACAAACTTAGGTCACATTATTTTTGTTTTAATCTGAGGCTTTTTGCATTTCACTTTGTATCACTTAATTTTTTTTTTTTTACTTGCCTCAACTTCAACAATAAAAATTTAAAGATCCAATGATTGGTCACAGATACAAGTAAAGTAGTAGGTAAAATATTTATATTCACAACTGAAAGCTGTGTTCTTTTCACTTACTGTTTAGAATTGACATATACTTTTTTTAAAAACAGTAATTGCCTCTAACTCTTAATGTTTTTTTTTTTTTCTAGTGGACAAATGATAGTTACAAGATCATCATTGATAATAATCAATAAATTGGTGGCATTTTATAAAAATAGAGGAGCAATAACTTTGCAAGTGTTCCCTTGGCAGTGTTTGCACCGGGGGCTAGCATTCTGTTTGGGATCTGATTCACTTTACTTGCTTTTACGGAGCAGTAGAAACAACTCCAGTGCAGGGTCAGGTCCGGGATTTTTAGGGTAGGAGTGGAGGTGTTGAATACCCTGGCTTGCTTGAATATATATGTAACTTCAAATTTCTTTTATTTCCACAAAACTTACAATTAATTCTTTGGTATCTCCCTGTTGTCATTTCTTCCTAAGACCTTATGCAAAGAGGTTAATAAGGAAAATTGTGTTTTCTGAAATGATTAGGTTAGCAGCATAGATAGAATAGAAATATATGCTACCTCTGTTCCAAATAGAGCAGTCTTAACAAAATTTCTGGAAGTGTTAAAGACAAATAATTCAAGCACGTTCTGAGGACTCAAACAAGAAAATAAACAGAAGCAGAGAAAGGTCATTAGGTAATTTCTAACCATCTTAACTTGTTTCAACTGTATCTATTTTGGTGCCTTAATAAAGGAAACCTTTACGGATGATAGGACACTGTGAAATGTGTAGTGCAAGGACTAAACCGCCGGAAAGGTGTCCGGTGAGTTAATTTAGAGTTAACAATGTTGAACAGGTAATTTCCCACATACCCTCCAGTTGCTTTCCTAGAACGAACATAAATGTTAATTTGTATGTTCACCTAATTAACATTTTGTGTGTGCACTTTGTGGAAGGTGAAGTGGTAAACACAAAAAAACAAGACATAAAAATAAGTTTTGTGTCTCGTTTTCTGCATTTAGATAAGATTTTCCCATAGAAATGACCATATGTTTGTCTCCTGATAGAGCTTCATGCTCTTCCTTGCTTTCTGTCTCCAAGGAAAGATCCAGCATTTTATGTGGCCAGAGTTCTACAGAGTAGATTGAACTGATTCAACGGGAAGAGTTGCTTTTGGTTTGCAGTTCCCTGGGACTCCATTCCAGGGCTCTCCTCCTCATGAGTTTTGAAGTCAGTTAGTCAGAGAACCAGGTCTAGCTTCAAAAATCTGCCCGAGTTGGAAGGCACGTGAAACATGGGACTCTGTACTTGGTGAAGGGCACCGGGCAACATCCTGTGTGCACGATCGTTCCATAGTTCTTTATGGAAGTTCATTTCCAAGTTCACTTTCTGGACCAGATTTTTCTCACTATCACAGGGTGGTTGTACTGAAAAAGGCAAGATTTGGTTCTGATCTTAGAGGATAAGACTGTTCGATCTAGACTACGTTTATACCGCAACCCTAAGCTTAGCCTAAGCATATGTTTTTTTCTGTAATGTTTATCGTCAAATATAGAAAATTGCCTGCTGCAGTCAGTGCTTCGGTTTGAAACCGATCATAGAGCTCTCTGTTAGGTGGGGAAAAATTAAACCCCACAAGCTGGTCCATTAATTAATTTCAAATGGCAGCTCTGAGCACACATCCTTCCAGAATCTAATGATGCCATTTGAAGACTATTTTCCCTTTCTGCTGTAACCCTGAAACTAAATGCACATTTTTCTTACTGACTAGTTTCACTAACAAGACCAAAAGGTAGCTAAAGCCTGTCTCTCTGTGAGAGACAATCATCTCTGATCAATAGTTCCATTCGGATCCTCACTCTGTAATGTATGTCAGAGCTCAAGCTACAAGAAGCTGAGTGACCTCTGCCGTCCGCCGCATGGCCAGGAGCCAGTGAGCCACTTAGGGATGCCCTCTCTCCTCACTGCCAACCTTTGAAGGCAATTTTTGCATCTGAACATTGGGAGTTTCTCTTACCTCCCCTACAGGAAAGGGATTTCACTCTGATATTGTTACAAAAGAAAATCATTCAAGAACCCAGCATGTTTACTTGCTAGTCAAACATTGCTATCAAAGTGTTTATTCAAAATGACTTGTAGTGTGAATCATTCTACTTCAGGAAGTACAGTGTAATTAAAAACAAACCTGGAAAGGTAATATTAGAATTCAATACAAACCAAAATGACCCTATCTGACACTAGGCTTTGTTTCATTCTTAATAGTGTATTACACAAAATCGAAAGCAGCATTTGCTCTTGATTGAATGAAAAAGCAAAAGTTTAAATTATGAGATATTTCAAGTGACACTAGCTGCGGACAGGCTAAAGTAGGTAAAATGCTAGTAAATCTCCAGACAGCATTTGGAGGAGAAAAATACAGTATAACCAGTAAAAGAGCATATGTTTTGAGTACAAATGAAAATTGTACACCCACTTCCTCTGCCTCACCAATAATAAAGCAAATGTTCTTGCTGAGCCTTACTTAAAACGTGCTTAAATTATCACTTCGAAGTCATCAAATTTATTTACTGTAATAATGGAAACAATTCGCCTAGCACCAAAATTTGTTTGTGAAAAATAATCAAATAATTTTCTGTTATTTTCTGTGGAAATAATAAATTTCATGACTATATCTGGTATATCGGTGTTGTTTCATACTAGTTTATTTAACAGTTAAAATGTTGTTTATGGTATAAAATGGAAAACTGTATCTGATTCTAAGTAAAAATTACCCACTGTCTCCCATTGCTCCTTGGTCCCTGCAATGTGAGAATCTACCCCTTGATTCAATGTACAGAGAAAAATGTTTCCTTTCTTCTTCAAAATTCTGCTTGATATGTCATTCAACTTTAACTGGCAGGTTCCACGGCCAACCAAATTTCTTACTGTTGATTCAAAGTTATTCTAATCTACAGTGCTTGCTGTATGTGGGTGTATATGTAATCACCTCTTATGTTTGTAACTTATGAATTATTCAGTGGAAGAATAAGATATATCCTATTTCTCTGAAATGACACAGTGTGAGATTTAAAATATTTGTGTTCAGTAAATAATGTTATAATGTGATGCAGAGTATTATTCCATAAATCTTATTAGTAAATAATATTTCATTGTATGAATAACCCAAAATATATGGATCTACTGTACTGAAACAGGGCTCAGGGTTTTTTGCTGTGTGTGGGTGCATGTGCATGTGTGTTTTTAGTTATTGACAGTTCTTCCAAAGGCACATTATTTTACATGTCATCTGATGAACATGTGCGTATTCTGTGGCATGTGTTTACGTGTGTGACCTTTTGCGTGTATACATGTTTTATATATGTGTATATATATTTGTATGTGTGTGTATATATATATATGCCTATATTTAACTGTTTTCTTGTAGTATATGTGCATGGTCAACTTTACTGGGCAATGCCTAATTGATTTTTAATGTGGCTGTATCATTTTATCCTCCTATCAAATGTGGATAGTGATGTCACATGTACCTATTCTTGAAAACACTTGTTATTATCAGATTTTAATATTTTGTTCGTATGGTGAGTGTAAATTTTATTTTGCATTTCTTGTTTAACAAGATAGTTGAGGGTGTACTCACATATAATGATTATTTTTTTCCAATTCTATGAAATTATATTTATACCTATTATACACTTTTCAGCTGGTTTGTTTGCCCTTTTTTTCTGATTTGTAGAAAGTTTTTTTTTTTTTAATATATATATATTCTGGATGTAAATAATTTGTTGGTAAAATGGGATGATAGTATTTTACTTTGTTTATGGACTATGTTTTTATTTTTTGTTCTTTTATGGTATTTGTTAATAAGTATGTTTTTAATTTAAGATTGTTAAATTTATTATTTCCCCTTTTTTACTTCATCTTCTTTAAAACATCCTTTAAAACCTTATTGTAGAAATATCTTCTATTTTAATCTAGAAACATTTCTGTTATCTTTTACATTTAAATTTCCCAAATTATTTTAGTTGTTATGTGAATTGAAAATGTCAATTCATTTAAACTGTATTAAAAGAACTGTTATATATGATTTGATTTCTACTATAATATTTGTTTCTGTTTTCCTATTTTTTCCCTATTTCTTTCTTTCCTCATTTTTGCCTGTTTATTTGGGTTCAGTTCCCACTCAATATTTCATTATTTTTCCTTAACTAACCTGAGAGTTACACATACTATTTTCTATTATTTTGTAGTTGCCTTTGGAATTTTAATACTCATATTTAACTTAAAGCATACGTGATATCTTTTCCTTTTTCCCGGACAATACAAGGACCTGAGAATTATTCTACTCAAAACCCCCTTTTCTCCCCTTCCCCGCCCCAATAACACAGAGCTGTTCCCTTTTAATCCTGGATTTTAATTCTTTCTGCCTTGGATCCTTTACTCACAAAACCTAGATGTGATCTTCGTCATTTGCATTCATGCTGTGTTTAACATTTACGTTATTTACCATTATTTCATACATTTAATACTTGCTTCTTGGTTCACTGAGACCCAACTTCTAGAATCCTAGATATTGACAAATAAACCCAGGCAGATGCTGATTCCATTGTTGTTTACCCTTACAAACTTTTCTGTTGTCATTTCTTACCTCTTTTTAAAAAAATTTCCAAATGTTTAGCCATGCCTTTTAAGCTCTCATAGTTAATATATTACACAGGTGGAATTTTACTTAACATCTAGTTTACCATTTTGGGAAAAATGGAAATAAAAACAGTGTTTTGAAAAAAAAAAAAGGAATGACAAGAAAAGTTTCCAGAGAATTACTTGTTGCATAAGGTGCCAATATACATAAATTCTTTGAAAAATTTAGAAGACAAAATAACTTGAAAATTTTAGCAAAAGGTGATATATAAGTTCCCCCAAATATCTATATGACCCATTGAGATGGGAATTATGAACGGAAGAGGTAGTGTATACAACTGGGAATCATTACCAGACAGAGGACTGTCTGTAACAATGGCATCTTAGGAAAGGTAGAAAGACATAGGTTTATGAAATTAAAATAACTCTTTATATATTTCAAGGCCTGTCATGATGAAGTAAATTCATCAGTAAACAGCGTTTCCTCTAAGTTGATTGGTATTTTTTTTGACTGGACTGTCGTAACTTTCACTGAGTTCTTTACCTGACAATGACTATTGATATCAAGGTTAAAGGGTGGGATTTTTAAAAGCTCACTCATATACATTCAGAAGGAAATAGAGTTGAAAGTTAAATGTTTCTCATGGGAAAAATCACTCTTTTAATTTTCTGCCCACTAAAGTGTTGCCATCGCATGTCATTTTAATACACAGTTAACCAGAGGATGGAAATGTTATGATTTATCATGACAGGGTAAATAAAGCAATAAGAGCAAATCTAATTTACGAATGCCTCATCGAGCATGCCTTCTCACTCCTGCTTGATGGCTACCCAAAATGATCCAACGAAACATGAAAGGCAAGATGCATTAAAAGTGAGAGACTGGCTTTGGAGCACTAAAGGCCTGTTGTGTACTTAGGGGTTCTGCAGCCTCCTCCTAAATCACTGACTTCTGGCTGAGATCTGGGCAAGACTTCTCATGATCTACTTAAGCATTTACACTTCTTTTTTTTTTTTTTTTTGTTTGCGGTACGCGGGCCTCTCACTGTTGTGGCCTCTCCCGTTGCGGAGCACAGGCTCCGGACGCGCAGGCCCAGCGGCCATGGCTCACGGGCTCAGCTGCTCCGCGGCACGTGGGATCTTCCCAGACCGGGGCACGAACCCGTGTCTCCTGCATCGGCAGGCGGATTCTCAACCACTGCGCCACCAGGGAAGCCCAAGCATTTACACTTCTTGCTGCTCTTTGAATCAGCTGATTCTTCTAACAGGAACCCTAGATTTGAAATGTATCTCTACTGTTTACTAGCAGGGGGTTCCTGGACAAGTTCCCTAACAAGCCATGCCTCCCTTTCTATTTCTATAAAAGGGAAATACAAATCATGTCAAACGAGTAGAGTTTTGGAGCATTGAAAGAGATAATACATGCAAAGCATTTATGGCATTGTCTAGTAGTTATAAATGCTCAGTAAATATTAGTCATGTTATTAATATTAGGCTTAATAGTTATATTAAGCTGAGGTGTAAGCTTAAAAAAATGCCTGAAATAAGTGCAGTCACTAAATTTAACACCTTGCTCTCAAACAGGAAAATAATATGAAAACATGCAGCTTGTCCTCCAGGCTGCCAAGTAACTAGATTTAAGAGTAAGTATTTAAAATTCCATGTTAAACATATGGAACTCTTAATGGCCCCATATATTCAATCTGTCTAGGGTCAGTATTTATTTTAAAAGACCCAGAAGGTGGCTTAACTTTTCATTCTGTTTGCTTTCTCCCACTCTACTCTCATTTGTGTAACAGTCTTCTTTACAAGATTTTCCTGATTAAACTAACCTTAATTTCTGTTTCCAAAGACCAAGAATGAAGCATTATCATGAAGAAACAACAACGACAAAACCAAACAGGCTTTCTTTAAGAAGTCCACTTGACTTGCAGCTTGAAAAGAAATATAGGGCGAGGACAGATGAAGGACAGCTGACGTGTGGCGCTTACTGAGCGCCAGGCATTCATTTATACATCAGCTCTATGAGAAATATTCCTAAATTCATTTTTCACAGAAGAAACTGGAGGTTTCAGAAGTTGTTCAAGGTCCCGTGTTCAGAACTTGAACCTAAGCTTTGGACTCACATTAACTACTGCTAATTCTAATTACGCTAATAATATTTCTGTTGAGTAGCCCGCATTGCTATTGAACAGAAAACCACAGAAGCCTGTGTAGCCAACTTTAATGAGTTTGCCATCTGTGAAAATATTATCTCACAAGATCTCATTTTTCTCCTGCAGTTGTGGTTGAGCAAGTGTTTCGGTTACAAATATATAGCTTACTTTACTTCCAATCTCGTAATAACATAAATGCAGTGAACATTCTGGATTCACTGAATTTATCACCAATCTTTTAATATCTTGACCTTAAAAACTTTATGCTTAATGTGGAGTAGGGGTTGGGTTTCAAGATAAAGTTTAAAGGACTAGTTCAGTTTTTCAAGAAAAGGTGTGAAAATACAAAGTAACTGAAATCACTCATGTTTGCGACACACATTAAAAGCTCATGAGGTTTTCCAAAATGAACCACTCCGAAAAGAAACTGAGAGCAAATGCCATCCACTATGGTATGTTTGGTAGTGGGTCACATCCTCCAATGTAGGAGGCACTTAGGTGTTAATGAGGTGCATTTCGCTATTATATTTACGTCTGACATTGCAATGACACCTGCACCCTGGTGACCTGGCAGACTGGGTTGTCCATCCTCTGCACAGGACTTGGCACAGGAGAGACTATTTGTCCGTCTTTCCAAAAGGAATGAATGCGTAGCTGACAAACGAAGGAATTTCTGAATTGTGTGACTAGGAGCAGATATATTTTGCTTTGCTTTTCTATGCTTTTCAAATTTTTTACCCCCAAGCTTCTATGATTTTTATATAGTAATAATAATCTTTATTTTAAAGACTCGGTTTGCTTAGAGAAGTGAGGGTGTAGGGTGAATGTCACTGAAGAGATTCCACACATTTATTCCCCAAAGTTTCAAACCCACTAAAGCTGTGATGCTTGGTAGTTCAGTTAGCTAAGTTTGAACCCCAAATCTCCTCGTTAGCATTCCATACCAGAGATGTAGCAGGAAGGAGGGCTTCCATTTTCTAACAGAAACGTGAAAAGGAAGGGAGGTGGAAAGAACCGTAAGAAGGAAAACACTTCATTATGAGGAGAAGCATCCTCGGTTACAGTTCTTGTTCCTTACAAGAAGAATTTAGGCATAGTTATGAAAACATCGAAAAGTGTGTATTTTAAGACTGTTTTCACTCTGTAGGCCATTGATGAGGAGTGTGAGGTTTATCCTGAGAAGATTTTAAAAGTTAATCAACAACACAAGGTCAAACGTAATGAAACATCTTCTGCATTTGTAAACTTCTAGGGGTGTTTTGTAACATTACTTTTCATTATCTTCTCTGGATTGACTGGTCCCTCTCCCATTATTAAAGAATATCAAGGTCAAACCTTTTGCCACTGCCTTTGATGAATCTCTCTTATACTCCAGAAATTTAACAGATTTCTCTATGTGTGCTTATAGACTATTGTCTGTGTGTGTGTGTGCTCCTTAAAGTGAAGAAACAAAAATATTAATATTTATTTATATATTTATTTAATTTGATATTTTTATCACTAGTGTTGACAATTAGATACTTCAATGTTTGTGATGAGCGAATGAAAGAAAATTCTGCCTCCCTTGATAAAAGGGACAGTGAATTTAGATTCTGGAAAATTTTATGGTCTTTAAACATATCTCTGAGATTAAATGCCCACAGAACTTCTGTAAAATGGAAGATTAAGTAAATCGGTTAAAGTCACACAACTAGGAAATGGCAGAGCTCTGTTTCCAACTGAGGCAGTAGAATTCCAATGCCCATTGCCTTTACCATGATATGATGCTAAAGTTGCAGATTTTTTTGTGAAGATTAAATGAGACAATGTCTATAAAATAATGTTACATATTTTTTTAAAAGTAAATAATTGATAATAAATTTCATATTATTATAGTTACATTAAAAATAACTCCTGACATGCTAGAAGGACATGTTTAAGGAATACAGCAAAAAGATTGGCCTAACCAGGGGACACAGGATGCGTAAGAGGATGTTAAAGGTAGTAAGTTAAAGTTGAAAATGCCATTGGGCCAGATAGTGAGGCTTTTAAATGCCAAGTTTAGTAGCTTTTACTTTTTAAATGCAACCTAGAGGGATATCTAACATATTTTGTAAAGATGCAACATGATGTGTTTCTTTAAGAAAGAAACTAAAAATAGGACTACCATATGATCCAGCAATTCCACTCCTGGGTATATATCTAAAACAAAACAAAACAAAAACACTAATCCAAAAAGATACATGAACCCCAATGTTCATAGGCGCATTATTTAATTATTTATTTATTTTTTCCGGCATGCGGGCTTCTCACTGTTGTGGCCTCTCCCGTTTCGGAGCACAGGCTCCGGACGCGCAGGCTCAGCGGCCATGGCTCACGGGCCCAGCCATAGCCTCATTATTAACAATAGTTAAGATGTGGAAGCAACCGAAGTGTCCATCAACAGATTAATGGATTAAAGAAGTGGTATTACCCTCCCACACAAAAGAATGAAATTCTGCCATTTGCAACTGTGAATGGACCTAGAGAGCATGCTTAGTAAAATAGGTCAGACGGAGAAAGACAAATACTGTATGTTATCACTTATATGTGGAATCTAAAAAATAAAACCATCGAATGTATGTAGCAGAAACAGGCTCACAGAGATGGAAAACAAACTAGTGGATACCAATGGAGAGAGGGAAGGGGGAGAGACAAGATGGGGGTATGGGATTAAGAGGTATAAAATAGATACGCAACAAGGATATATGGTACAGAAGAGGGAATTATAACTATTATTTTATAATAACTTTAAATGGAGTATAAACTTTAAAAATACTGAATCGTTATTCTGTATACCTGAAAAACTAATAAAATGTTGTAAATCAACTATACTTTTATAACAAAAAGAAAGTTGTAGAAACAATATACAACATGGTTGGGGAGGGTAGGCAGGAGGAGGTGGCAGGGTAACCCATTAATTTGCCATTGTATTGATACTAGTTGAAGCAGGGTGTGTTTGCATGGTTAGTGGCCGTGGAAATGAGCAACAGAGGATGAATTAAAGTGTATATGAATGGAACAATGTATAATGAATCAAGAATATAGAAGCAGGCTTAAAATTCATTGAGTGCCTTTTCTATTCCAGATTTTGCTAGAAATTCTACATTCTGTCAAGTCATACCAGAGTTTAGGGTATACTTATGAGATTCATTTACTTCCCACTGTACAGTTGAGGAAACAAACTCTCAAAAAGTTAAATAGGCCTACATCATGCAACACATACAAAGCAGAAATAGGAGTGACATGTAGATGTTTGTCTTCAAAACTTGAGTTACTCCTATCACCCCAAATACCCCATGTCATACAATATTGGAGAAAACAAATGTAAAATTAATAAAAAATCTCAAATTTGTTTACCAGGGATGATAGTGGCAATTCTAAGCAAAGTAGGTGATGTAGGAATTGGGGGTGTGTATTTTGATGAGACAGTGATAATACAGAGATGACAGCAGGAATTAGAAAATTCCGGTGCCTACAGCATATAATTGTAGCTATGTGATATGATGCCATTAATCATTATTATGTCTAAGTCCAAAAATTAAGGCGATTTCACATATCACTATGTGTAGTAGACCTTTGACAAAAAAAATATTTTGATGTGTTTTACCTTGATCCAGTAACATAACTCTGTCCTCCCCAAATATGGCACTTTGTCCACTTTGAAGAACTTAAGGAACAATTAATCCTTTTATTGCCATCACCAAGTCTGTAAGAGACTGTGTATATAAATCCTGCCAGTTTTCATCAAACCAAATTACTAATTTCTGTGATCTTAGGAAACTGTGGATCATCTTTGACAAGCAGAATGATGTAGAAAGTAAGAACACGAAGAATGCAAGATTTAAGGTAAGTTTCCTGACATGGAATGAGAATTGAATCACTATAATCCCTGGGTTCCAACTTTTCTCGCTTGCTTTTAGCTTCTTGCATCACGTGGTATCAGTGTTTGCTCAGATGGTAGGATTATCATGTCTGATTTTCAAGAAGTACCATTGGTATTCCTACAAAGCATGGTCTTTAGGTACTGCATGATAGGGTCATGAGAATTGTTCATGGATCTAGAGAACCTAAGGCCTGAATTGCTAAGTCAGACTTAGGCTTATGCATGATCTACTATGAGAATCAGTGAAACCTAGAATTGGCATTTACCTTCCTCACCAAAATGCAGGAACATTTCCTAAAGTTTCCTGATCAGTTGTCATCAGCCTGTTTTTAATCACCGGTAGATCCCTGATGTCTTCAGCCAATGGAGGATGCCAGTTAGATAAGATATGGGCTGAACTTCAAAATTCGTTCCCTTTCTCTCTGAATGTCTTCTTTCTTTGGTGTTATGTCACATGTATTTCCTTAAAGTTCTTATAAATTCTATATTCTTGATGTCTTGGAGTGATTGAACACATACACACACTAAAATTTATTTAAAAATTTGATAGCCCTACTATCAGCCAGATTTGAAGCTAGTTATAAGTCAGTTATTAACATAATAAAAATATATAAAATTGGACATTTATATGGAAAACCAATGCACTGAAATAATCCTGTAACCCAAAGATTTAAATTCTATCCAGTGTTGCCATTAGGGATATGCCATTTTATTTTTCTGAGTTTCACTCTTTTTTTCAGTGTGATGTGAAAAGCAAAATAGTAATACTCATTTCCACAGGTTGCCGTTAAGAGTCATATGAGTTTATGTAAACAAATGTGCTAAAAATATTATAACATTTTCCTTATTGTTAATATTATTTTTATTTATACTTTGCCTCTTTCTATAAAAGTTTGAAGTGGCTTATGAAAATATACTAATAACACATAGAAATGTAAATCATATTTAGACATTCAAAACAAAGAATGGTAAAAGTCAGGAGGATAAAGCCAAGATGAATGCATTATTACTATTAATAAAAGCATAGAAAGAAATAAATGAGGGGTGACTTGAGTTCTTCAATTTTAAAAGCATTTTACTTGGGGCTTCCCTGGTGGCGCAGTGGTTGAGAGTCCGCCTGCTGATTCAGGGGACGCGGGTTCGTGCCCTGGTCCGGGAAGATCCCACATGCCGCGGAGCAACTAAGCCCGTGAGCCGTGGCCGCTGAGCCTGCGCGTCCGGAGCCTGTGCTCCGCAACGGGAGAGGCCACAGCAGTGAGAAGCCCGCGTACCGCAAAAAAAAAAAAAAAAAAAAAAGCATTTTACTTGCCTTATTTAGTTATAGCTCTATTTTTTACACCCCTAGGATTGTGCAGTCTGTAACAAAGGTTGGTTAATGCATCAAGTAACAGCATTATTTTTTTTCCATTTTTCCTTTATGTTGATGAAAGACAGTTATTTTATGTTTTTAGTAGAAGATAAAATCAAGATCATTCTAATTTCTAATAGCTTAGGATTTAATATCATGAAAATTGCACAAATAAAACTATAGACATTGCATTGGTTAAACCACGTCCTATTTTATTAATATATGATGTCAATTGAATGCCCACTTCCAGAAATGTAACAACTGCAAGGGATGTAGATGAGAACCCATAACAGATGTTCGCAAGATTTTTTTCCCCTACTTAGAACATAATAAACATATGGAATGGCCTACCAGGCACAACTGCTGAGGCAAAACACAAGGATCATTCAAGAAACAATTAGATTCTGTTCTCAACAAATGGAATACTTTAAAGGATGAGTCCTGATGGGCCTATAGTCCTGATGAGCAAATAGCTCCACCTAAACGCTTTATGATCTTATCTCCATTTGAATGTAAATATCACTGCAATGTAATCATATCTAGAGTTGGGAGTGCTGTGGAGAGTTTGCTTCTCTGCAAGAAACACGAGTGTGTTGACAGTATTCCACATCTATGTTGTAAAATGCCCACATGTGGTAACTTTGTTTTCATTCTCTTTGATATTAAATGAAAGGAAGATGTCTCTCATCATCGTAACATCTTCATTTGCTGGATAATGTTTAGTGGGGCTAAACAGTGATTTTTTTAAAAGAGGAAAATTTTAGGAGTATTTCAAGGCACATACTCCGAACTGCATTAGGACGTGAATTAGGGAAATTTATTAGGGAATAAATAAACATTATGAATGTACAAGAAAGAATTCAACATAATAGCATATGCAAAATCTAAGAGAAGAAATCTTTGGAAATCAATGCCATCTTTAAAGCGGTTTGCCCTCAGAAAGCTAACTCTGCTGTAGCATGACTGAACATGGCCCTGAGGAAATTTTATCTTATTTTATTTATTACTTTTGAGAACAACAGTCTATCCTCATTGGGAAAGGCAGTCTTTTGACACCCTGAGTGGCTGCCTAAGAATGGGCTTTGGGCCTGGAACGCTTCCCTACCTAGAGATAAAGAGCCCTTGTAGTCTGAGCTGGGCTTTTCGCCTAATGTAGAAATAGCTTTCTCTGTTCTGGACCCAAGCTGCGCTCTCATATTTGTCTTCAGTGCTTGCTTCATATGGCACCTGGCCAATGCCAGTACTACATCTATTCTGTGCATGTCAGGAACGAGGTCCTTTGCCTGCAGCATGAGAGGGGTGCAGGCAGACCATCATCCTGAGAGCATTGCTGGGGGAGACCCACTGGCCTTGGGGGACTGACCCTCACTATTGACAGTGATCCTTCTCTGTGTGAGTAAAGCATTCCTTCATCCAAACCTTGTGTAAGTCTTGCCTTTCTTGGTCATCCCAAACCATGCGGTGGGTTGACATCTTGGATCAGCCGTTCCTGGTGGCAGGCATTGTTCTGTTCTTTGCTAGCCTCCATGAGGTGGGACTCCTCCCCTGGAGGTGGAAACGTGTTACTTGCTTGAGTTCCACAATACTAAAATTACACACACCTCTCTTCCTTCTTTTGTCCCAATGCACTTTTTTTAGAAACCTATAATTTTTTTACACCATCCTAGAGAATAGAAGGTATTCAGTCTCTATCCCATATCTCTCTATTAGGCGTAACAACTTGATTGAATAATTTTGTGTAGTATATATTATAAAAATGAATAACTTTGTGTTTTCCAAAAATAAAAATAATAATTGAATGTGTTTTTCAGACTACATATACTACTAACATCCTAAGATTGAGCTATGCTCTCCAGGAGCTGTTAATTATTCCTTCTGTTTTCCTGTTGGGCATTGACTTATCTATTAATGTAAGACCAATACGTATGATTGATGCATTGTTTTAGACAGCCATAATAGATACATCTTGAGAAAAATATTCAGTAATCAGACAAAAGATATTTGCTCTTCAATAAATCATGAAGACAAGTCAGTTATTTTAATAAATATCATTTTTATATTATCATTCACATGATAAATGGTGACCCTCAAAATAGTAAGAATTTGTAATATATTCTGAATTCTTCATTTTGTTGCTTACTGAAGTTACCAAACAGACCAAAATAGGGACATTGGAAAAGCATGAATTGTATTTCCCAAGTGATCTTAAATTGACCAACTTAGTACTTGTGCTTAATATTTAAGAATAGAGGGAAGAAATTTTCATTTTAGCTTACTCAATAAAAATTGTTAGTGAATGTGTGTGTCTCCCTACTAGAAGTTACCTTCTTGACAGAAGGGGCTATATGAGCTAATCAACTCTGTATCTCTGACGTATAACAGGTTATCACAAAATGCTTATGGACTAGAAATTAATTGTTAACACACATTTGCTTAATTTATTGATATATCCTTCTGAAGCATGCACTTTTATCTTATTAAGCTTACACAAATTAGATGCTAAGTGTAGAATGGCAAATTTTAAGACTGTCCTTGAACATTTGCTTCTCACAATTTAAATCTACTTTGGCGCAATGAAATATGGCCCTATAGGGCTTTCTAGTTTCAATGCACACAAACTCATCCACTGGATGCCCTTTAACTACTAATTGCTGTGCATTATTCACATTCATTTATGTGAATTTTTGGCTTACTGTCAACAATTAAAACACACACACACAAACATAGAGTAAAGTATGGAGTGTATTTTTCCAAGATTAAATCTTCAAAGCCAGGCTTCCCTGGTAGTGCAGTGGTTAAGAATCCACCTGCCAATGCAGGGGACATGGATTCAAGCCCTGGTCCTGGAAGATCCCACATGCCGTGGAGCAACTAAGCCCGTGAGCCACAACTACTGAGCCCGCGAACCTAGAGCCCGTGCTCTGCAACAAGAGAAGCCACCGCAATGAGAAGCCCGCGCACCGCGACAAAGAGTAGCCCCTGGTCACTGCAACTAGAGAAAGCCCACGCGCAGCAGTGAAGACTCAACGCAGCCAAAACTAATAAATAAATAAAATAAATAAATTTAAAAAAACAATGTAAAATTGAAGCCAAGAGATTTTTTTTTTTTAATCTTCAAAACCTTGTATGAGATATATCTATAGGATATTGGATTGGTATACGTATCCTGACTGATGTCAAACATAATTTCTATTTTACAGGTGAAAATGTTATGCAACTTGATTACTTATTTAAGTAGATTTAATAAAGATATATTGTGCACCTAATAGTCACATAAATTTGGATCACCTGCTAGTAATTGTACAATTAGGTTAAAACAATTTTTTTCTCTCTTAATAAGTTTGGGACATTATTTTTATTAATAGTTACAATGTGCTTCTTAAATTATAGTATTATAAGACAATCTCTTGTCATGTAATTAATTTTTTTTTTTGGCTGTATGCGGGCCTCTCACTGTTGTGGTCTCTCCCGTTGCGGAGCACAGGCTCCGGACGCGCAGGCTCAGCGGCCACGGCTCACGGGCCCAGCCGCTCCGCGGCATGTGGGATCTTCCCGGACCGGGGCACGAACCCGTGTCCCCTGCATCGGCAGGCGGACTCTCAACCACTTGCGCCACCAGGGAAGGCCCATGTAATTAATTTTTTGTAATCTAGTGGTAAATTTACTAAGTGTCTTGACACTCACCATTCATAGAACTAAAAGATTATTCTACATTAGTTTTCTTAATATGCTGAAACAGGGTATTTACTTCCAAATATGAGATATTGCCATGAAAATTACCGAGATTAAACTGAGCATATCATATGAGTACATTTTAAAATATGGTTTCCCATTGAAAGGTTTAAAGAAGATTTTATTTTTAATAAAGTATAGCTTAAATTAAAATTTTTAATTAATACATTTACAAACATAAAATTGTAATGAAGTCTCTATGCTTATAGTGCTTATGCAACTTTAAAACCAATCCACATGTACATTAAGTATAAGCAAAATAAAAATACCAAACCAGTCAAAATAAAGTTTGCAGTATTAATGTAATCTGATAGATTTTTTGGGGTGGGGCTATAATTCAGTTACCATGTACAATACAAGGTGATTCTGCCAGCAGTGACCAAGATGAGATAATGATTCATCTAAATCTGGACATCCATACTATTTGTATGCCACCATTTTGCCATTGCCTTTCTCCATTGCTACCTATATGTAATATACTGTGAGATCACTTAGCCATCACTTGATCCAAAGACCTGTCAATATTAAATTTGCTCCTACTCTTGTATCCTGGATAATCCATGAGATAATGAGAACAATTTTATTGATGTGATATTAAACCCAGTTGAAAATTCCAACACTGAAATCCTGTGGTGGCTCCCAGAAATAGGACATCCAACCAAGTGATAAAAGTTTTATTTATGTAATGGGAATATCATCACTCTTTCCATTGTGGACCCTTCATGTCTGGCCCTAACAGGAAACTACCACATCACTGTCATTTCTCCTCCCATTCATCCTTAAAGAAGGCTTAGTTATTTATTGGTCTGTTCATCTGATGGTTTATTTATATAGTATGTATCTATTTATTTATTTATTTATATTAATCACTGAGAGAAATTCTTCAATCTTTCTCTAGGTTCCTAGCATAATTGCAATCATGAATCATTTTTAAGAAACCAATGACACAAAGAGCTGCAGGTAACGCTCCCCCCATCCTTGATCCCTACAGGTAGACATACAGATTCTGAGTCAATAAACACCCTGAAATGAGAAAAGAGAAAGGTTCATCTCTCAGAAGAAAAATATTGGTTAATCTCTCAAATACAGTATGAAATCTTACAAAGAAATACTCTATGTACCTTAGCTAGAGAAAAAGAAGTTAAATACTTAAGAATTCTGAAATTTCTTGCATTGACATGCTTTTAGGTATCTAATATCTACCTCCAGGATCTGTGCCTTCTCAAGACTGTTCATGGTTTTTAGTGTAGATATTTAAAGTTTAGCATGCATACAAAGTGCAAAAATCATGGGTACATCTCAATTCATTTTTACAGAATGAGCGCATTCATGTACCCAGTATTCAGATCAAATCACAAAAAATACAAGTGCCCAGGAACTCTCTCCCCTCTACACTAACCAAAGATGCCTCCTACTCACTAAACCACAGAGGGTAAAGACTATTAATTCCCTTCTGACAGCATAAATTAGTTTTGCCTGCTTTCATACTTGATATAAATGAATCATACAGTATTCATGCTGAGTCTGCTCTCTTTTACTCTAAACTGTACCTGTGAAATGTATTTATTATCTTGGCCTACAGTTTATTCTCATTGTTGTCTGGTATCTGATTATTTATTTGGTTTATTTGTTCATTTATTGCCTTATCACACTAGGGTATCTAAGTAATGATGTTTTTCTTGTTATTAGTAATGTGGGTTTTCTTTCTTCTTTTGGTGATTAGTCTTGCTAGGGGGTTATCAATTTTATTAATATTTTCAAACAATCAAGTTTGGCCTAGGTCGATGTTCTCTGTTGTGTTTGTGTTTTCTAGTTCACTAATATCTGTTCTTCTTTTTATTTATTCCTCTTTTCTAATTTCTATTAACTTGATATGCTTTTTAAAAATCCAGCTTCTTGAGATAAAGATTCAATCATGAATCATTATAAAAGCCTCAAAATTTATCAGGCATTTTCAAGGTCTTCATATATACAGATATGTGTTTATATATATTACATGCTTTATATTTCTCTCTAAACAATTTAGAATTTCATGAACTTTGATATGTCATAACCACACTATAATTCTGATTTCTGTGGTGATTTTTCTTTTATCCATGAGTTATTCAGTGTATGCAGTATACTTTCCAAATAATTGGGAATTTCCTAAATATCTTTTATTATGGATCTAGGAAAAGTACTCTGAACTATATCAATGTTTTGAGATTTATTGAGACTTCCTCTATAGGTTAGCAAATAAATGGTCAAATTTTTTAATGTTACAGGTGCACTTAAAAGAAAATATATTCTGGCTTTGTTGTGTGCAGTGTTCTATATATGTCAGTTAGTTCATGTGTGTTAATTGTGCTGTTTATTGCTTCTGTGTTCTTCTTGTGTGTGTTTGTATGTGTGTGACTGCTATTTCTCTCAGCTCTTTGAGGGGAATGTTAAAATCCCACTATATTTATGGATTTGTCTTTCATTCAGTTCTCAATTTTGCTTTATATATTTTTAAGATAAATTATGAGGAAACAGAGTAATATTTCTTCCTTAGCACCTAAGTTGGCTGATAAAAATACAACAATAACAGCTTTCTTTTGGTTAGTGTTTTCATGACAGAACTTACTTCATGCTTTTTGTTTTTAACTTTACTGTGCTTCTTGTGAGCCATATATAGATTTTGTTTTTGCTGTTGTTTAATTCAGTTTGACAATGCTAGTCTTACGATTTTAGTCTTGTTATATTTAAAGTAATTCCTGTTATATTCAGGTTTATATTATTATTATTCATTTTCTCTTGACCCTCTAGTTCATGTTTACTTCTCTCCTTTCCTATTCCTTTCATATTAGACATTTTATAGTCTATATTTTCTCTCTAGTATTAATTATACATTATTTTATGAGTTCTTAGTGTTTTTCATGCAGATTAAAATATAAATACTTTATTAACTACCCTTGAACAATAATATCCCTTTTATAATTTTCCCAGTAAAGTAAGAACTGTAGAGCATTTAACTCCATTTGCTCCCTTTCCTCCATTCATGCTGTTTCAGCCACTTTTGCTCTACATATATTTGGGTCTTCATAGAAGAGCATTATTGTTGTTTTAAACACACAATATTCACTTTCTTGTAATTCAGGTATGCTGGCTAGAAATTCTCTTTGAATTTCTCGGTAAACTTTTAATTTTACTTCTATTTTTGAAGTATATGTTCGTTGAGTACAGTTGACCCTTGAACAACATGAGTTTGAATGGTATGGGTTCACTTATACCAGGATTTTTTTTCAAGAAATACATACTACAGTACTACATGAACCACAGTCAGTTGAATCCATAGATGCAGAACCACAAGTGTGGAGATCTGACTGTAAAATTATGTGTGGATTTTTGTGTGTGTAGGGGGTCAGGACACCTAACCCCTGCATTGTTCAAGAGTCAACTGTATATAAATTTAGGTTGGAGATTATTTTCTTCAGCACTTTAAAAATGATAATGTATTGACTTCTGGCTTCTAGGTTTTGTTTTTATTATTATTTTTTGATACTGTTGTTGCTTCTCATAACTAATTTGAGCCCCCTCTCTGGATGATTTTAACTCCTTTTCTTTGTTTTTAAGCAGTTTTACTAAGACAATTCCAAATGTGACTTTCTTTGTGCTGTTTTGGGCTCAATGAGCTTCTTGATCTATAGGTTGATATTTGTTCTGTCTGTTGCTACTTCACAAACCACTCTAAAATGTAGTGGCTTAAATTAATGACCATATTATTAGCTCATGTTGTGTGCGTTGATTGATTACAGCTGGGGATTTCTTTTGTGAGTCTTGCCCAGATTTTCTTATTATGTTATTTCCTTCAGATGGTGGCTGGGTATGGAGTCATTTGGATGCTAGAATACTCCAGTCCAGTTGGACTGTCCAAAATGATTTCTTCCCTCATATATAAGGTGACTTGCACTTCTCTGTAAAATTGTCATTTGCCTATGGTGTCCTGGCCTCCAGGGCCTCTTTCCAGCAGGGTAGCTGGAATTCCTATGTGGTGGGTCAGGGATCCTAAGAACTCAAAAGAAGAAGACACCATTTTAAGGCTCAAGCCTGATGCTGGCACAGTGACCCTACTGTCACATTCTCTTGCTTAAGGAAAGGCACAGTTCTGGTCCATATTTAATAAAGGAGGGCAACACAGGGCATGGATATAATGATGTATAGTTCTTTTGGAGGCCAACTCTGGAGACCCCTTTCACAATATCTTTCTTATTTTTTGGAATTTCTCTGCCATTATCTCTTTAAATATCATTTCTTCCCCTTTCTATTGCAAATTTCCACCTGGAACAGAAATTGTAGGTATGCCACACATTTCCTCTGTGTCTGACTTTTCTCTTTTCTGTATTTTCCATCCCCTTTACTTTCTTTTCTTCAGTGTGTTTATCTTCTATTTACAGGTATTCAGACCACTAATCCTGTGTTCTGCTGTGTCTAATCTGTTGCTAAATCTGTCTTTCTTAATTTTAATACTTTTATTTTTTCAGTTCTAGATTTTCATTATATTCCTTTTATGTACTTCCGTATTCTGGTATAATTCATCACCACTTTACCTTCTCAACCTTTTCATTTATTGTGTTTTAACAGTTTGATCATAGTTCTTTTAATGTCTCTTCTGCTAGCTAAATATCAGTAGTACTATCTCTGGCTGTGTTTCAATCATCTCTTTTGTTCCCTTGGTTTTGGATTTTATGGACTGCTGGATTGCAGTTTGGGCAATGTATAGTTCTACCTCTGGTTTGCCCTCCCATTGGCCCCAGTCCTCTCGGTGTTTTCAGATTAGCACGTGACATTGTCTCCAAGACGGTTTACTGGATGTTGAACCAAGTAAGTCATTATCTCCTCAACAAGGCTAGACTTGCTCTGTTCTGCTTTACAGAGGCTTTCTGTTGAGCCTTTTTAGCCTCCTCATCCTCCATGCAACTTTAGAGAGGGAATCTATATATTTAAGAGCCATCATGTTTCTATTTTCTCTTCCCAGTCCCATGGGACCACCAAAAGCTCTGTTAATTTTTCTCCTCTCAGCAGCAGACCACTCTGGGGGTACAGCTAACATTTTCAGCCTATCAGCAAACCCCCTCAGGGAAAACACTTCTGTGAGAGCTCAGTTTTCAGAAGGTCTTTTCTCTCTGGAATATTGCCATCTCTAATTATCCTGGTTTCAGTACTTCTCCGATACCTTGGACATGATCTTTATATTTTATCCAAATTTTCTAGTTGTTTATGGTGGAAGCATTAGTCTGCTCCATTTAACTCTTTATCAAAATATTTAGGTGTCACACACTCTTGACTGCCCGCCTGCCCCATTCCACAAGGGTATCTGTAATTCCCTCTATTCTTGGACAAGCTTATTACACAGAATAAGAGTGTTTGATAGGCTCAGTCTCCCACTAGACTGTATGCTTTTAGAATAAACCTTGTATTATTCATCTGTGTTTTCTTGGTATGTAGCACTTGGTATCTGAGAAATGAATGAGAGTATTTTCTTTCTTTAATATACTGTTGGGTCAAATGGATTTTTGGTAATATATTTGAGGTTATAAGCTAAATATCTTAGAGGCCAAAATTCCCATAATTATATATGACATCTCTATGTTGATCATCTTGGGATATGTTCATTCTAGAGCAATCAGATAATAATACAATCATCAACACACGTTGCTCACTGTTACTTCAGTTGTCTTTTAGCAGCAACTTTTAACCATAACCTCCTCAAAATTGAAGAAACAATTTTTTTTCTCTGGATTCCACAATAAGTCAAGTGTTGTCACTTGACATCTCATCACTGATAACTCTTAACAAAAACATGGCACCCTGAATGGTAGGAGAGAAAATATCCTAAAGAACAAGGTACACTATGAATTAAAGATTATTTGTTTCGTTCATTTTATATATATGGTTTGATGATTTACCAAAGGAATAAATAATACATTTTGTTTAAGTAAAATGTTGTTGACATATGTATTACTTTAATTTTTAACTATTTTCCATTCCACAATATAGAAACTTTACAATGGAAAAGAAACATAATAGTTATATAAGTACAAGTAAAACCACATGAAAATCACAAAGTTGAAAAACTACATGAATTATTAATCCTGACCCTTGTAGAAAATTAATAGTTTTTAAATAATTTTTGAATGTAACTATGAATGAATATGATAAAATGATAATACATATTATTCAGTGTAGTTTTAGGATGAACTTTTTGAGGCTCTTCAAAAACAGAAATACCATGCATTTTCAGTTGTTCAAATAAATATTCAAAATTTCATTCGTAGCTGAAAACAACAGGCAAAATTAGATGAATATCAAAGAGTTTTTCTATTCTTGGGATCATGATAAAATTTTTCTACCTGGTTGAAGTAAAACAGAGATGAATTTTGCTGCTCATGGAAGACAGGGTTCGTCTAACTATGGCCATGTTTTTTGAGGCCCCTCTGTGTGGTTAATTTACACTTATGAGTGTAATATTACACTCAACATAATGTATATTGTGATTTTACAGATTATTGTTTTCATTCTAAGGGACACTTTAAAATATTGATTTAATTTTTTATTATAGTGGCTTTTAGGTTATCTAGATTCTTTGTTGACTATTTTATTTTGCATAGCCCTACTGGGCTGATATTAGATACATATTTCATATAGCATCCCATACTTTTAATGTTAAAACACTGTAAGGAAGAAAAAACTTCCACTGCTTTTTCATCTTTACTTCCTTCTTGAGTAATTTCAAAGTGATTAATATGTAAACATATATGGAATTTATCTTATGTATTTTGATTCATCTGTTCATACTGTTATGACAATACATTCAAAGAAAACGGTGTGACAGAGAACGTATTTGAGGAAAATTACACAAGAAAATAAAGCAAAGGGTATTTGTGACAAATATGACAGCTCTAACTTTCAAAGGAAAATGAAAGTAGGGGATTTGTCCTTGAAACTGGCATTATGACCTTTTATTTTATAACCATTTACTCCATGTTAAATGAGAATATGGCATAACAGCTTTACACATTATCTTTGACCCTCCAACTATAGAGGGGATACGAATAATGGTGAAGCAAGGAGTAGAGAGCATTGTAAAATAGCCTACTGTGTCTCAAATAGGTGCATTCAACTATCAGTGCCAAGAATAACTTCTTGTAAGTGAAATGTTTAGCATAGGTCATTTTCAAAAATGGATACTTTAAAGAAAACTATAATATAAAATCGTAGGGCTAAAAGGGACGTTGTAACTTGTTAGTCCAAGTACCGATTTTGCAGAAAAGAAACTGAGGCGTGGAGATATTAAGTGATTTTTCCCAGCCATTTTAATACAGAGCATGATGTGATACACTAGCCTCTGTCTCCCTGTCTCACCACAGAATTGAGGTGACATGTAATTGCATTATGTTATGCACTTTCATTTCTAATAACACCTAGAAATAGAGTAAGTGCCATGTTATCATTCTGTCTAAAGCATGTGTGAGATGGTAAGGATGAAAAATCTATTTATTAACATACGGCCTAGAAAATTAAATAAAATAAATAGCAAATCTCTTTTTATTGCCACCCTCTAGATGTAATATCCTACTTTTCTGTTTTACTTACAATTACCTTTATTTCTTTTAAGTTGTCTACACTTATAGAATAAGGAAAGGTAAACATAAATAAAAAGCACATAACTCCAGCAATAATAACCATTTGTCTAAGAAGAAAGCACCTAGAGGCTCTTAGATAGATGTCAACATTATAGAAGAGATATTATTACTCAGCTGAAAGAGCGTGTGCATCAGGAGAGGCAAATGAATACTTTCAGTTCTTAATATAGGGGTCATTTTGACTTGCTGGATCATGAGTTACCTTTAGGAGATTAACTGTGTCTGGTCGCTGTCACCCACGCCAGCCATCTCTCGTGTGACTCGGTTTGACGCTTGGAGCAACACCAGCAGCATCCCCTGGGAGCTTGTTCGTGCAGAATCCCGGGTCCCAGCCCAGACCTACTAAATCACAATCTGCACTTTAACCATTTCCCAGGTTATTTGTGTGCACATGCAAGGGTGACAAGTCCTGACCCAGACCCCATCAACCTTCCCCGCCTGCTTGCTGACTTACTCTCCATTTCTAGTTCCTCCAGCACAGAGACACCTGAGCCTGTTTACTGAACGAGAACTTAATAGCTATCTATCGAAACCTTTCATTGCACCTGTGAGGGGCCGAGGAGACTGGTGTGATCCTGGCCAAGGTCAGATCACATGCTGACCTATCTGGGACTAGAGACAATGAACTTGATCCAGGAAATAGATTCCTGTGTGTAAGCAGGTGATATTGTTCTTCCAGTCAATGTGTCATTCCCTACAGATGGCTCTACATAGTCAAACAGGGCTCTTGCTGACCTAGCTAGATACAGACATGCAAGGCCATTGTGAGAATGCCAGCACCACATTGACCTATGGCATCTGTGACTTAAAAATAGACTGCTCTGAGTAGTATACAAAACAGTAAAAATAAAAAATAAACACTGCGACAAAAAATCGTTTGCACAGATAAGTGCAATGGCAACTACTGATATCTTAAATCTCACCTTTAACATTTCATTCATGTGAAAATTCAGCAAGAGTTTGGCCTTGTTGTATTATGCTGTCTTCTATAACTCGAAATCAAAAGTTTTATTATTCATAGGTGAAAATTTTGCTTCTGAAGTCAGACTTCTATGTATATGTGGGCTGGACTTTGCATATATTGTTCATAGTATTTACTAACTTGCTCACTGATACTGTATAATATAGATAATAAAGACACTGAGACAAAGAAAAACAGATGATTTTCATCGTTCATATTATATTAGGTATAGACATTGAGAACATGCTTAGCTTTTTAACATCAAAATATATTTTTTCAAAATGAATGCCTATCAATGGAGAGAATTTCCAAGAAAACAAAAGATTCTGATTCATCTTACTGATAATATTGTCAGGTAACTTAAATGCTAATAGACCGTAATGTTTATAGGAAAAGTGAATCCTCTAAAATATTAACTCTTAAGAATGCAGATGGCAAATCCACTGAGTCTTTGATAATATTGACTATTTACACAAAACAAATTCATATAATTTTACCTCAATTACACACAATTCTAGACAATAAAAGACAACCTTATACCACTAAGAAAATCAACACTGATAACAGTTAAGTTTTATGACACATGAAACTCACATGCAAGTTAAGTTGTAGAGAAGAAATGGCAGCCACGGTCAGTGTAAGACTCACGGAACCACTTAATACATCTTTCCAAGAGACAACAAGCCTGTCCCATGAAATAAATCTACCCTGTCCCTCTTCTTGAATGATCTTAAAAGAAAATTTTATATTTGAAAAGCATCCAAAGCCACTATATAGACCGTATTTGGTCAGAGAAAAGGAATAGAAATACATAGACATATTTTCAATTCTCTAGATTATGTTTATTAAATATTTAGCACTGATCAGTTTATGTGTATATATTCATACACAGAGAAACATAAGTAGAATAAAAGTATATTTTTAATTTCCATTTTTCCATATTTACTATTCGATTTCATTCTTACAGATTTTCAAATTCTAAATGACCTTGATACATAACTTCAATAAATTGATAAATACTTTTGTTAAATAAAAATATATCAACTAATTGTAGTATTTAAAATTATCATCTAAATTATCTAATTAATTTTTTTAAAGTAAATCATTTTAGAAAGTATAATACTTTGCCTTGTAAATTTAAATTCCACACAAGGTTGGATAATTGACCCATAATTGGTCAATTATAGGTATAATTATATGCAGTTGCTGTCTCTTGCATTCACATATAATTACAGGTGACAAATATATATACACTGAAGAAGTAACCATTTTTAAAAATAAAGCCCTTAGTTTATGTCTTCCAAGGGCATGTGGATGTATGAAATTCTAACTGGCAAACACAAAATGTTCTATACCTGTTGAAGAAATTTTAATCACCTGGAAAAATACTTTCTATATAATAACATAGAATAAGAAACAATTACTATCAAAATTTGTGTCTTTCTAAACACCTTGCTATATGAAAACCAATTTAAGTGAAGAGTGGTTCTCACCTTTAACACAGAGCCAATTTCTTGTTGGATTGATGTCCTACCAAGTTGAACCCTTGACTACTTTGCTATAATGGAATGTTAACAGGGACAGTTGACAAAGTGAAAAGAGCTATCGCCACTAGTGGTCAGGGTGTGATCTAGAGCAGTCACAGAGCAAATCTAAAATGAATAGCTTACAGAGGTAGGAAGAGGGAAATATGCTATTCAAACTTCTCAGACCTTATAGATAATGGCCTTTAGGACATCGGAGAGACTTTCTAGAATTATCAATTTTTTTGACATAACATAAATCAAGCCAAAGTAGCAGTAACCTTTGTTATCATGCAGCTTACTGAAATATAAAGCACCTCAAAACCACACTGATTAGTAGACAAATACCTTCTGTTTCCACACATGCTAAGTACTTATTGATTAGGTTTCATCTGCTAGTGGTCATTAAGGCCTGAAGAAAAATAATGACCACAACACCATAAATCATTATCATGCTGAGACATTGATTAAGTACCTTCATATACATAAAGGCATTTGGTGAAAGCATACAAGGCAAATCATGTAAAAATAAGAACCGTTGGAGGATGTGATGATGAAAGAGACAATGTGTTTGCAGATGTGGATTAAAGCAGAAAGCACTGCTTTAAAGGTTCTGTGTGGAATCATTCGAGTCTAATGGAAGAAGAGCAAGCACACCCAGTGTGTCAATATGTGCTGGTGTTTGGCAGGGGATTTATCCAGGCATATCGTCAAATATGGTGTTACATCAAAACTAGATCTGTCTTCAATATTCTGTGCATCACCACAGAAATTACTAGAAATATATTTGTGTTGTGTTTTGGTCTTTTTTTGTATTTTATTGTTCCAATTTTCATAAATTGGCTAGAAAATTTAAAAATCTGAATGCGACACAATTTTTTTGTTTTGTTTTGATATTGATTGGGCTCTTAATCCTTAAGAGGACATGGGTTTGTCCAGAATATTCTGGCTTCCTCCTAATCACAGGCAAGCAGAGCGACCTATGAAAATGACAGGAATTGATCAGTTAGAGTGAACAAAGGAATTCATTTTTAAGGAGGTTAACATAACTTTCAAAACCATGAAAAATTGCAAAATGCCTTACATGTGCTATCCCTTACATGATTTTCCCTTGACAACCTGACAATAAAGAAGAACTACATGATTTCAAAGAAACTGCAGCTCAGCCCTAATCTTCAAAGGAGCCAGAGAGCCCTCATAAGGGCAGGAGCTTTTTCTTTCCACTCTGCACCCTGGCTGGCAAGTGCAAGACCACACACCTTTGAGCTGATTGAAGAAAAGCAAAGCTAACTATTTGCTCCAAGAATCAGACGCTGGCTTTAGGCCACAGCTCAGAACAGAAGTGATCTCTACTGAACAGAAAGTTAAACAGATGCAGTCCTCAGTGACTATCAAGAGAGACAACACTGATACAGGAGAAAAAAATTCTAAGGGCAAGTCGACATTCAAGCAATGGCACAGACATTGAACCCATAAACTAAATGAAGCATTAACAGATTATACAATTCCAATTTGAGTTTGGGGATGAGTGAAACTTTTTGTAATCTTGACTCAAGGAAATATGCAGACCAAACTGAAAATGGAAATCAAATCCTTGCAAACCACTGTTTCACCTTCATCAGATATGGTTAAGCATTTGACCTTCAGTGCTAAACAGTTGTCTATATCATGGGAAGAACATATCAGGATCAACGTTTTTAATATGTTTCAAAAATGAATGCCCTGACTCATGATTAAAGCAACTTGTGGGTAGACTCATAGTCTTCAGGCTTCTAAAACTTATTATTAGTTCAAAACATTATTGGCAAAACTTCCTTAGCTTATATATTAATTTATTCAAACGTTTATTGAATGTCTACTCTATGCCAGGTACTGAATTAGGCACTTGGTGCATAAAGCTGATAAGGACCTGCCTTTGTAGTAAAGAAGCTTATGGTCATAAAGAAGAACTTAAAATAAGCCAACATCTGCCGACAGTAATGGAGGTGATGATGAGTAATTTTACTTATAAGTTTTACTTATCCACCAGAAGATTTTAATGATTGGTAGATCTTGGTACCGTGCCCATACCAAAATTAAAGATGGTTTTTAAACTCTCCTATTTAACATGCCATAAATATTTTAAACAACAACACAAATGAAAATAGCCTAACATTCCACGGTCCAGAAACAATTTCTCTACTGGCAGGGATTAATTATGTGCAAGTGGCTACATTGCTTTTTTTTTTTTTTTTTTCCAAAATATAAACTCTTTTGTTCTTAGGAGACCTCGCCTTGAGATTCCTGAACTTACTAGGGACTATCAATGTAAAGCTGGAAAACAGGGAGGGATATTTCACTTGGGCGGGAAGCAATGAATAAGAAAAAGTTTCTTCCTATAAATTTGTTTGTGGGACCCAAAGACTTTGTCTTGGAGGAATCCAGACCAAGAAATGAAGTTGTTGCCTTTCTCTTGACTGAGGACAGAAACTAAGGTCGATTTTAAGAAAGGCAGTCAAAGTTAAGGGGAAAAGAACTTGGTTTGCAAAAATAATTGTATCAGCCTAATTTAAGTATGTGAGTAAGCTTAACTAATACAAGTTGAGATACGGAAAGTACCCAGAGGTCTAGAATAGACTGAGAATAACCACAAAAGGAAAAAAAAAATTTACCATAAAAATAGGGTGGCACAAAATACACTTAATTGGAATTATGTTCGAGAGAACCCAGAAATTCAAGTAGAATAAGCTTTCTTTTGGTCTTCTCTGCCTTTTTCCAAATACTATACTAGTTTTCATAGAAATTCCTTTTCTAAACATGTTACCTACGTGGAGTAGGATGTGTTGAGGCCGGTTTTCTCTCTGGATGAGTGTGATAGCAACATCCATTTTATCAGTTTCGAAATGGAAAACTAGAGCATTCAGCAGAGCCTGGGAGGAAGAGAGATTCTGAACTAGTTTGGAATATTTTCATTCTTCTTCATATCAAGGAATGCTGCCCCAGGATCTCATTTATGCTTTTCTAACCTCAATTCCTTACAAACCACCTCAGTTTGATTACACAGCAGCCACTGTACTGAAAGATCTCTAATGGCATTCACATTGATGACTGGACACTTTTCAGTGTTATTTTATTTGAACTCTCAGCATCATTTGACCCCTTTAACCACTTCTCCCTTTTTGAAATTCTTCTCACTCTGCTTGGATAACACTATATTCTTCATGTTTACTTTCATCAGATCTTTCTTTTTCAATGTCAGTGTCCCTAAGTATCCGCTGTGACCGCCTCCCTCTCATTATGTGCACTCATTTGGCTAACTTTTGTAGCCTGACCAATTCATATTTGTCCTTCAAGGGCCATTCAGTCCAAGCGTCACCAATTTTGGAAACCTGCCCTCTTGTTATGCTCCAGCTTGAAGCTGAGTGTCTCATAATCATTATTCCACTCTAAGATTCCATGTCATTATGTACAAATCCCTTATGACACCACAGTGAATTATAATTTTGCACTATATTGTTTTTCATTTTCTTCTTTTATCCACCAGGTTTTAAGATTCTTAAGATAGGAGTCTTTATCTTATGTCATCATATCCCACCTTATCCCCAGTTTTGTCAGAATTACTGAATAAAGTCGGTGATGTTCATTAAATGAATGAATCAAGGAAAAATGAACAAACTAATATCTCTTATTGACAAAACAGTTAGTATGTGACTTTCCTCAAAAGTTATGGGAATTTAAGAAATGTTAGCATTTTCCGTAAGTTTTGAGTACAGAGCAGCCTGGTAAAATATTTTATATCAGTATATTCTGCTCTGAAGCACACAATTAAACATATATATTTTCCTATGAGTGTGATTATACGCAAATGTATATAAAATGTTTTTAACTTTATTGCTCATTGCATTTTATCTGAAAATCCATGCTTCATGCAGACAAGGAATAACTTACATGCAAATATTTTACAGTTTCTACACAAAACGATATTGATAAAGAACTAAGAAGTGCATTGAATATATCTTGATTATGTATATTATGCTGAAGCAAGAGACCAAACAGACTAAAATCAAACCAAGTAAAATATAGGCCACTTGTTTCTCAAATTAAAATGGGGGAGGGCTATAAAAATAAGAGATTTCACTGGAAATATTTTTCACATAACTATTGCATATTTCCTATTTCTTAAATCACATTAAAAAAACACACCAAATTTGTTGATACCTGTGCAAGAAGAGAGCAGCGTTGGTAATAGAAAACTAGAGGCAATTAAGCCAGACATGTTAGGGGGTGGAGCGACCGTGAGTGTCCAAAATATTCACTGCAAGTATCTTCGTTACAAGAATTTTCGCCACGTAACTGCATAATTGGCCATAAGACAATTTTGTCGTGAATAAGAAAATAACTGGTTGACAGGTTTGGGTTTGAAAGTTTGGTTTCAACTGGTTGAAATGCGTTAACATTTTTTCCAGCTAGCAACGTTATTGACTTCATGGAGCTGACAGGTGATTATGATTTGTCCCAGGAGCTGGTTTATTATTTTGAAACACACCATATCGGAGGAGAAAGCGGCTAAGGGCCTTGAGCAGAGTTGAACCCACAGTTTCCATAGAACTTTGGAACATCTGTCAAGGAGCATGTGACAATATGCGAACAACAAACAGAAGTGTAGAGGCTTTCCCAACTCAGCACGAAGCTCAGTTACAAACAGGCATTCCAGTGTTTGGAAACTGATACCTTTCCTAATGGAGGAAGAAATTTTAGCAAAAAAAAAAGTGAGATGGCCAATGAGGAGACACACCAACAAGCAAACAAAAATAAGTGTCTAATACTACGAAGGAGAGACTTGGAACACAAGGACTTAGGTACAACCCACAAAATGAAATCAGTTATTTGCCCAGTATTGCCGTGAATCTACACACATTTTTAAATGTATTTAAATATTTTGTATTTCACCATAAAGCTTTTAATTATTACACACTTCTCATATTTCATTATGTTCTTTTTAATGCCCCTCTTTTATTTTTCATTATTTTATCTTTTATGGCAGAATTGCCTCATGGCCAATTAGTTATATGGCAAAAATATATGCGACAAAAGTCCTTTCTTTCAGCAAAGATGTCTACGAAAAAGAAGCTTATGGTGAAAATACCTAGAACTGGAGCTCCAGGATCCTGAACCAAATGTAGGGTGGCATCTGGGTAGCAAGTAATGCAGAGGGCGTGATAACCTCATGTCTAAAGAAAAAGAAGGTGTCTAGAGCCTAAGGACAATCAACAATGCATGTAATTGAAATTGACAAAACGGGGTATTATTCCTAGGTGAAGTTCACAAATACTCAGCTCACAAGAATCATTTTTACAGCTACATTGGAGTTTACACAGGTGACACTGGTTTAATGCAAGATGTCAAATGTGTGAACAGACGAAGGGAGGTTAATTTATTCTTTTAGAGTCAGTGGCAGAGGAAACATGATTCTGCTTTCAGTTTCCTTGTAAATGTATTTAGACCATTGGGTAAAAGTCTTACATACATTTTTCTCAAAAAGAAAATGTTACTTGCGACTAAAGCCCAAATTCAAGAGTAAGAAACAGTCAGAAAAGGGTCCTTGGTTGTGTACAGATACATATAAATAGAAAGGAACATATAAATAGAAAGAGGACACAAGCAGAGGTAAGAAAACTAAAATAAATCATCCAGTGTATTTCAGTATTTAGGAGCAAGAATAGTTCTGAAAATGCCCTAGATATTGGCCTGAGGGAAAAAAAAAAATTAGTATGGAGTAGACAGTGTGTGAGGACAGGACCAAAAGCATCCCCCCTCAAGAAATATTTTTGATACCTTTTTGTGCAGTAGGAGATATATTTACCCTTGTTTCCTAGAGTATAGACAGAACTGTGTGCAGGAGAAAGAAGGAAAAAGCTGGAAGACACTGTAGGTGAATCTCAGTGTGAGCCTCTTTATCTTCTTCAGAACCCCGCCTCCTCTGGCGCCTGTGCTTCTCAGGAGGTGTCATTCCACTAAGTACAGTTTACTTCTAAGGAAACCGCTGCTGTTGCGAGCTGGCCTCTCCTTTGTCTTCCTGCACGAAACTTAGAAGAGTTCTTTACTAAATTCTACACTATACACACATTTAAAATCATCATTCTTAAGGAAATAATCAGAAATTTAAAGGAAAGTAAAATTCAGAAAAGCAATTACAACTGCTTTTACATATGAGTGCTCTCAGAGCTCAGAGGTTCTGTCGTATGGAAACATACAGGTTGACTTGCTTTGTCCTCTAGGCAGAGAAGGTGGTGAGTGGGAGGGAGATGGCAGCTTCTGACATTTGTTACACAGGAATTGAGTGTTATGTAGCTCAGTGTGGAGGTTTCCTAGGGCTAAAAGAGAGGAATTAATTTTGATTAGGTACAACTAGATAGTATTAGGCTTTAAATACTATCTACTCCACATGTATTCTCACAGAAACTTGTCCATGAATGTTCATAGTGGCATTATTCATAATAACTAAAAAGGTGAAACAACCTGTATGTCCATCTACTTCTGAATAGATAAACCAAATGTAGGATACTGAATGAAATAGTATTCAGCCATGTAAAGGAAGTACTGATGGATGCTAAAACAGAGCTGACCTTTGAACACACTATGCTAAATGAAAGAAGCCAGACCCCAAAGGCTACATATTGTATAATTCCATTATTTGAAATCTCCAGAATTGCCTGGGGATGGGGGTGGGAGGAATTTGGAAGTGCAGGGTTTTTTACGGGGGAGGCTATGGAGATGTTCTGGAATTAGAGAATGGTGATGATCGCACAACATTGTAAATACACTAAAACCCACTGGATTGTATACTTTAAAATGTTTAAACTGCTACCTTTTAAGTCATGTGAACTTTATTTCAAAAAATATTGGTAAAATATTATCGAATCCAATATTCAATATAATGCTGTGAGGTAAGCATTTAAATGTAACTGTTTTAAAATGAGAAAGATAAAAGATTTGTTCTTGAACACTATACTAGGAAATAGAAGAACTGATTACAATCTATTTTATCCCCTTTATACCACAATGTTTCATGAGATGACTCTTAAGTAACTTCCTAGTGAATTGGGTCAGAGTCAATAATACATAAGGTACCTTTAAATATTTCCTTACCATATTGGTCATCAATATATTTCATAATCCATATTTATTTGAAATTGCCAGAGTTCCTTCAAGTTGAATTCCATCATGTTTTCTATTACTGATTTCCAAATTCCTTCAGGGCAGGCATCCTGTACATCCCTTTTAAAATTACTCAAAGTTCATATTCAAGGAACACTACATATTTCTTATATAAAATAATGCTACTTTTTGATACGTATTGTTTTATTTTAAGGGTTTAATGATCCCCTTAAGTCATTTGCTTTTATAAGGTTTATATAACTGATATTATTTTAAAATATTTTGGTTTTATTTACAATTATCAAACATGTTATTATCAAATGTTATGGTATTTCAAACATCAGCATTTTAATTTCCAGAACTTTCTGTAAGTAAAAGTAAATCATGTTATCAAAAGTTAGGCATGTGTTTCTCTTTTTAATGTAGTAAATACATTTTCAGCTAAATGCATAGATATTTTTTGCTTAGAGTGCATCACTTCCAGGTTTGAAAGATTCACTTGATCTTGGAAATGTGTTCTTTCTCCTGTTTAGCTCTTTGTAGAATAGGATAGCACTGAGTTCCCAGGAAGCAACGGTAATGTCAAAAATTACAGCCTCATAAAAGCTTTAATTCTCACCATAAAAATAATATATAAAGTAGAGAACTATGAGGGTGCCTCACATATTGCAGTGTCAGGTTTAGGAGCACTACTATAAAATTTATAACCCCTATCCATTTGATAGTGGGTAAGAGTGCAAAAAGTGTTGCTTAAATATAACTGGGTTATAAACAAGTGAATGCTTTGGGGGGAAAGTTTGGGGCATGTTCTGTGGTACAAATGAAGCTGATATTTAAAAAGCCTGTTTCCTTAAGATGCATCTCTAAAAATTAGGTTTCATCATCAAAACAGAATGAGTCAAAATTATAAAATACCGCTTGCTATATTTTGGATGTACGGTGGAGTGCAGAGCTGTGATTAAATGAAGACACAAAAACAAAAGATAAAAAAAAATGAATTCACCTAATATGCTGCTGGGGTGACATAAACAGAAATGGACTGAGCATAGAAGCATCTACAAGCAAGGCGCACCACATGCCAGATTAGGCAGGGTGAGCTCTGCTTGGCCAGTGAGAAGTCTCAAATCCCAGATTTTTCAGTTGGACCCTGATCCACTAGGTTCCCTTCCTTACCGTTTGAATTTGGGGTGGAATGAACATTGTGTTGATTTTCTGTCTTTGCACTGGTAGAACACAAGACCAGCTTTTGAAAGTGCATGACACTAAATAGGCAGGTAGGACTGTCCTGGATCAATTAACATTGGCTTACTCCTCCACGTGGGTAGAATAACTGCTGGTGCATAATCCATTCAGCAACAGCTCTTTTCTTTCCAGGGCGTTACATGAAGACAGATGTCTTTGTTGATTTTTTGCCATTTTTAGACAAACTGTTTGGGTCAGGTTAACTATAAAATTTACGGTCTTGCTTTGGCAAGGTCATCTGCTACTCGTGAATTTTCTTTCCTACCCACTTCATTTTGCTTTCTTTAATCCAATACTTCATTAAGAACAAAGTTCTTTCCACTCTGCATATCCTTTATTTTGTCTACCATTTTGAAAACTATTTGTCCCCAAATCATGTTTCTATTCACGTATCTACACCCCATCCTTCCAATTCCACCTCGGCAGCAGCTCAAGTACCTCCATGATCTACTTCAGAGATGGGAGGAGTGGGTGTCACTGGAGAAGCAACAAACAGACTAACAAAAGCTCAAAGCTAATTTCCCTTATTTAGGTTTTATTAGGGAAAAAAAAACTGTGACCCAGTTTGGTCAAAGAACTATCTAGAAATGTCCTGACTATTTGGGGAAAGGTTTTCTTGATTCCTAGGGGAGGGCCTCTTCATCTCTCCTCGTGTCCACAGACAAGAGGGTGTCCGTTCCTGGCTGCTTCTGTCGGACATCCCACAACAAGCCTGGGAATTAGGTTAAGATGAAGCCAGCCTTGTGGCTGCAGAGCAAAGTGACCCAAGGAGCTTGGGTCCCTGATGACTTCATTAAGCCAGTGGATCAGTGAAAGCTGATCTCCCATTTACAGCTGCATATTCTCTCACGTAAATGATTTAATTTTCATATTTTTAAAACTGTTCTAAATATGATTCTCTGATACTTGCTCCAAGGGCAAATTAGCTGACTGCTTTTCTGCCAGGTTATGTTGTCCCGGTGCGTGGAATCCTGGTTTCGCCGTCTCTAGTCTTCTCATGCTCCCACTGATTTAATATTGAACGTCACAAACACTTTCTCGGTATATTATAGTGCTGCGTTTAGTACAACACACTAAATGGACAGCCGATCTCAGTGAGTTACGGGCTTTGTCTCCCAGGGTCTTGCAGTCTGGTGAAAGATGTTGCTGTAACTTCTGCATGACTTTATGGCATTATTGACTGACATACTCCTGAGTCTTCCCCAGGAGACCACAGGAACAGCCTATTTCACAACTGAAATGAGAAAGAAAATCTTACGGTAAAATAAGCAATGTATATTTATCGTCATTGTTATCATCTTGAAAGAAACAAGATATATCATGGCCTTTCCGGTCTCTCAAAATCACGGAGTTAGAGCCTCTTCCGGAAGAGCTGAGGATTCATATGCGTGTTGCTTGCTTCACAGAGCTGAGCTCTGGAGAAGCCCTTCTCCCTGTGCACCTGGGTGTAGGTTTAGTATGCTGCTGAGTTCTTGTTTTGCGCAGGAAGGCGCTCAGGGAGCACATGCCACAGCAAACACCTGCTGTCTAGCCATATGAATATTTTTGAACCCTGCAAAAATAGGCAGAGAGTAGGTGCAGATACAGTTATTGCTACAGATTTGTAATTTTCAAAGGAAAATTGCAGCTTTCATTACTGCTGTCTACATTTAGATGAATGAGAGCAAAATCAGCAAAGTAACTTTTTGATGTTATATATGTATAAATTAAGAGTTTGCATCGGAATCTACATTTGCCCATTTTCTGTCTTCTTATTTTATTACAAATATTTTAGAAGATGGAGATTAACGAATAAATTCTAAAACTACATAAATTATGTTTTGCTCCCTGATGTAGTTTATTTAGTCAGTTTATATCTGAGAAGTGAAAGTAACACTGAGAAATGGAAGTAATACTATATATAAAGTAACACCTCTTCCTTAAGCGGAGCTATTCTTACATGGCATTGAAAAGCCAACAAAAGCTGTAGAAACTCTCCACATAAAAACAAACAAGCACACCAAATCTTGCATATAATTTTAGGGTATTATGGATTAGTTCTATTTAATAATTGATATGTTAAGTAGCCTTCCCTCCCTAAAAGTATAAAGTAAATAAAAGGAAAGATGCACTTTGGTTAAAAAAAAAGATCTAAACGTGAAAGTGACTGAAGAACTACCTTTTTGGCTTCTTCTAGTAAATAAAACATTCTTAGGGAACAGAACTTTTTCCTTGTATCTAACTAAGCACATAACTAGCAGTATATTCAAGTTTTTATTCCAAAATGTATAAATACAGAGAAATTCAGAAAATAAACACTTTTTCATAAACTTTAAAGCACTTCAGATAGTATATATGTGTATATAATATATTAATTATATATGTATATATATGATAATGAAAATTTTTCCTTAATAATCTCTTTTGCTATAAAATAGCTTAAGTGGGCACAGTGGTTGAGGGTCCGCCTGCCGATGCAGGGGACACGGGTTTGTGCCCCAGTCCAGGAAGATCCCACGTGCCGCGGAGCGGCTGGGCCCGTGAGCCATGGCCGCTGAGCCTGTGCGTCCGGAGCATGTGCTCCACAACGGGAGAGGCCACAACAGTGAGAGGCCCGCGTACCGAAAAAAAAAAAAAAATAGCTTAAGTACTTTAAATATACTTTGGAGAGGTCATTAATTAACCACAGTTTGTTGGCTTGTGCTTGGTTGCATTCAGGATCCTATATAGAGTGGCTTAATGAAAAAATGTGTCCTCCTTACCTTCCAGGAAATCCACACGTTGGCAGTCCAGAACTGGCCATGTGATGCTACAGTATCATAAGTATTTCAGGGTCTTTCTTTCTGGTCAACTATCTTTAACATGAGACTCACAATTCCACAACTTTCTCCTAGTCATGACATGAGTGCAATCTTTGGTCTGCACCGAAGGCAGGAAGGAAAACATGAGAAAAATGAAGGTGATCGGCTTCTGTGAAAAATAAACTCACTGGCCAGAACTGTGTCACTACAACATACCCGAAGCCAGGAAACATATGCTTGGAGGTAACCACACTGCTGCTTTAAACAAGGCTGTGATCTTTAGGAAAGACAACGGTAAGAATGCATATCCAAGGCAACTAGCACTTTCTGAAACAATCACTAATATTTTCATTATTCTATTTTTTATTCGGTCACTTTTTACATAATGCCTTTGGCATATATTTTTTTACCACCCAGATGAATTACTGCCCTGACTGAATTTAAAATTATAATGAATGAGGTAGTTTCCTAAGTCAATATTTATGAGACTAATTTAGATTTGAAAGGTATGAAAGGTATGTGAAGGAAATATACCTTATTCAAGTGGACACGGGAGAGTTCATTAGAGGACATCTCACCCAAAATGTTTTTGGTCACAAAGAATGAGGAGGCAGGCTTTCCTGGAGGTCTTTATAATGTTGCCTATCTTTACGGTGTGCTTACTATTTGCCAGACACAGTGACTGAATGCCTTATGCCTTATTTATGCTGCCTTACTTAGCCCTCGTAACAACTTTACAGGGTAGGTACTTAAATTAGCCTTAAGGGCAGCAAGACTTCTCCTCCTGCCCATCTCCACTCCTACAGCTTGGGGCCACCTTGTCTTCTTCCAGTTGACTTTACATTTTCAAAGTTGAGAGAAAAGGCATGTCGAGGAAGCTTCCATTTGACTGGATTTCTGAGTGACTCCAATGAATGAACAGATTGTCTACAAACTGACATTAGAAATGAACCACAAAAAATAAGCGTCAGTCAATTAGTAGAAAAACATTTAAAATTTAATTAAATTATCGAGGGGGGCGCCATCAAGATAGTGGAGGAGTAAGACATGGAGATCACCTTCCTCCCCACATATACATCAAAACTACATCTACATGTGGAACAACTCCTACAAAAAAACCTACTGAACGCTGGCAGAAGACCTCAGACTTCCCAAAAGATGCCCTCAGGCGACCTACACACAGAAGCGGGGCCAAATCCAAAGCTGAACCCCGGGGGGCTGTACGAACAAAGAAGAGAAAGGGAAATCTCTCTGCAGCCTCAGGAAGAGCGGATTAAATCTCCACAATCAACTTGATGTACCCTACATCAGTGGAATACCTGAATAGACAAGGAATCATCCCAAAATTGAGGCGGTGGACTTTGGGAGCAACTGTAGACTTGGGGTTTCCTTTCTGCACCTAATCTGTTTCTGGTTTTATGTTTATCTTAATTTATTATTTAGACCTTATTATCATTGGTAGATTTGTTTATTGATTTGGTTGCTCTCTTCTTTTTAAAAAATTTTTAATATATATATATATTTTCTTTTTTCTCTTTTTGAGTGTGTATGTGTCGGCTTCTTTGTGTGATTTTGTCAGTATAGCTTTGCTTTTGCCATTTGTCCTAGGGTTCTTCTGACTGTCTGTTTTTTCTTTTTTTGTTTTTTGCTTTTTATTTTTTAGTATAGTTTTTAGCGCTTGTTATCATTGGTGGTTTTGTTCTTTGGTTTGGTTGCTCTCTTCTTTCATTATTTCTTTTTCTTTTTTATTCTTTTATTTTTAATAATTTTTTTCTATTTTAATAACTTTATTTTTTTAATCTTCCTTCCTTCCTTCCTTCCTTTCTTTCTTTTTTTTTTCTCCCTTTTCTTCTGAGCCATGTGGCTGACAGGGTCTTGGTGCTCTGGCCGGGTATCAGGCCTGAGCCTCTGAGGTGGGAGAGCCAAGTTCAGGACATTGGTCCACCAGAGACCTCCCAGCCTCAGGTAATATAAAACTGCAAAAGCTCTCCCAGAGATCTCCATCTCAATGCTAAGGCTCAGCCCCACTCAGGGACCAAAACGCTATAGTGATGGACACCCTATGCCAAACAACTAGCAAGCCAGGAACACAAACCCACCCATTAGCAGAGGGGCTGCCTAAAATCATTATAAGATCACAAACACCCCCAAAACACACCACTGGATGTGGTCCTGCCCACCAGAAAGCCAAGATCCAGCCTCATCCACCAGAACATGGGCAACAGTCCCCTCCACCAGAAAGCCTACACAAACCACTGAACCAAACTTAGCCAATGGGGGCAGACACCAAAAACAACAGGAAATAGGAACCTGTAGTCTACGAAACGGAGATCCCAAACATAGTAAGTTAAGCAAAATGAGAAGACAGAGAAATACACAGCAGATGAAGGAACAAGGTAAAAACCCGCCAGAACAAACAAAGGAAGAGGAAATAGTCTACCTGAAAAGGAATTCAGAGTAATGATAGTAAACATGATCCAAAATCTTGGAAATAGAATGGAGAAAATACAAGAAACGTTTAACAAGTATCTAGAGGAACTAAAGAGTAAACAAACAATGATGAACAGCACAATACATGAAATTAAATATTCTCTAGAAGGAATCAATAGCAGAATAACTGAGGCAGAAGAACGGATAAGTGACCTGGAAGACAAAATAGTGGAAATCACTACCATAGAGCAGAATAAATAAAAAAGAATTAAAATAATAGGACCATCTCAGAGACCTCTGGGACAACATAAAATGCACCAAAATTTGAATTATAGGGGAAAGAAGAGGGGAAAAAAAGGGACTGAGAAAATATTTGAAGAGATTATAGTTGAAAACTTCCCTAATATGGGAAACAAAAAGTCAATCAAGGAATAAAAGGAATCCAAATAGGAAAAGAAGAAGTAAAGCTGTCACTGTTTGCAGATGACATAACACTATACATAGAGAATCTTAAAGATGCTACCAGAAAACTACTAGAGCTAATCAATGAATTTGGTAAAGTAGCAGGAGACAAAATTAATGCACAGAAATCTCTTGCATTCGTATACACTAATGATGAAAAATCTGAAAGAGAAATTAAGGAAACACTCCCATTTACCACTGCTACAAAAAGAATAAAATACCTAGGAATAAACCTACCTAGGGAGACAAAAGATCTGTATGCAGAAAACTATAAGACATTGATGATTGAAATTAAAGATCATATAAACAGATGGAGAGATATACCATGTTCTTGGATTGGAAGAATCAACATTGTGAAAATGACTATACTACCCAAAGCAATCTACAGATTCAATGCAATCCCTATCAAACTACCAAGGGCATTTTTCACAGAACTAGAACAAAAATTTCACAATTTTTATGGAAACACAAAAGACTCCGAATAGTGAAAGCAATCTTGAGAAAGAAAAATGGAGCTGGAGGAATCAGGCTTCCAGACTTCAGACCATACTACAAAGCTACAGTAACCAACACAGTAGGGTACTGGCACAAGAACAGAAATATAAATCAGTGGAACAGGATAGAAAGCCCAGAGATAAACCCACGTACACATGGTCACCTTATCTTTGATAAAGGAGTCAAGAATATACAATGAAGAAAAGAAAAAGATAGCCTCTTCAATAACTGGTCCTGGGAGAACTGGACCACTACATGTAAAAGAATGAAATTAGAACATTCCCTAATACCATACACAAAAATAAATGCAAAATGGATTAAAGACCTAAATGTAAAGCCAGGCACTATAAAACTCTTAGAGGAAAACATAGGCAGAACACTCTATGACATAAATCACAGCAAGATCCTTTTTGACCCACCTCTTAGAGAAATGGAAAAAAACCAAAAATAAACAAATGGGACCTAATGAGACTGAAAAGCTTTTGCACAGCCAAGGAAAACATAAACAAGACGAAAAGACAACCCTCAGAATGGGAGAAAATATTTGCCAACGAAGCAACTGACAAAGGATTAATCTCCAAAATTTAAAAGCAGTTCATGCAGCTCAATATAAACAAACAAAAAAAAAGAAAACCCAGTCCAAAAATGGGCAGAAAACCTAAATAGACATTTCTCCAAAGAAGATATACAGATCGCCAACAGACACATGAAAGGATGCTCAACATCACTCATCATTAGAGAAATGCAAATCAAAACTACAATGAGGTATCACCTCACACCAGTCAGAATGGCCATCATTAAAAAGTCTACAAGCAATAAATGCTGGAGAGGGTGTGGAGCAAAGGGAACCCTCTTGCTCTATTGGTGGGTATGTAAATTGATACAGCCACTATGGAGAACAGTATGGAGGTTCCTCAAAAAACTAAAAATAGAACTACCATATGACCCAGCAATCCCACCATAGGCATATATGCTGAGAAAATCGTAATGCAAATAGAGTCATGTACCACAATATTCATTGCAGCTCTATTTACAATAGCCAGGACATGGAAACAACCTAAGTGTCCATCAACAGATGAATGGATAAAGAAGTTGTGGTACCTACATACAATGGAATATTACTTGGCCATAAACAGAAACGAAATTGAGTTATTTGTAGTGAGGTGGATGGACCTACAGACTGTCATACAGAGTGAAGTTAAGTCAGAAAGAGAAAAACAAATACTGTATGCTAACACATATATATGGAATCTAAAAAAACAAAAAAACAAAAAACAAATTGTTCTGAAGAACCTAAGGGCAGGACAGGAATACAGACAGAGACATAGAGAATGGACTTGGTGGACATGGGGAGGAGGAAGGGTAAGCTGGATCAAAGTGAGAGAGTGGCATGGACATATATACACTATCAAATGTAATATAGATAGCTAGTGGGAAACAGCTGTATAGCACAAGGAGATCAGTTTGGTGCTTTGTGTTCACCTAGAAGGGTTGGATAGGGAGGGTGGGAGGGAGATGCAAGAAGGAGGAGATATGGGAATGTATGTATATGTATAGCTGATTCACTTTGTTATACAGCAGAAACTAACATACCATTGCAAAGCAATTATACTCCGATAATGATGTTAAAATAAAATAAAATTAGCATTAATATGAAAAAAACAGCTGTTCAGAGAAGTCAAGTAATTTTCTCAAGAACCCTCAGCTATTAATATGTTTTGCTGAGAATTTAACACAGTTCTCTCTAATGCCGACACTCACACTTTTAACCATTACAGAGCACTAATTTGTCTACAAGCAAAAATGGGGAAACATAGAAAGAAGTACTTTGAAAGGATTTGGTGTTGCTAAAGAGTAAGTTGACTCATGAAATCTCAAGCGAGGTGTTTAGAGAAGCTTGAGCTACATTACTTAATAATTTAATTCAATCGAGAGTCCATTGAAGGATTTATGCAGAAGGATGTCAGAGCAGGGCTTTTTAAACTTCAGTGAACATACAAATCATTGGGGGAGCTTATTAAAATTCAGATTCAGGGGTTCTAGAGGGAGGCTGGTGACCCTGCATTTCTTTCTAAAAAGCCCTCCCTCTCAGAGACACTTGAACACTACTAATGCTGTGACCTTGAGTAGGAAGGTCGTTGATCACTCTGGAGGTTCTGGAGAGTGGATTCTGAGACATATACTGGAAGCTCAAGACATATTTGTTGATGAGCAAGACAAGATTCCAGTTAGGAAAACCCATTAATAAGATGTTTTGGGTGTGTTGCTGTGTTAGTGAGATGAGAAGATGAGGTGGGATCAACTGGGGATACTGCAATGCATGTCCGTGTAAGCTGTGGGATGCAAAGATGAAAGAGACTTTGACTCAGCTGAGGTAAATGAGGATAAATAAGTAGTATAGGAATTGCACTTTCTTTGCCAGCAATGGTATGAAATGTCCTGATGACAAAGCTTTGAAGAATTCAAACAGGGAGAGTCAATTCCCCATTATACAGTAGTCTCTGGCTTCTTTGGAAGGGGATGAGGATTGTTTATGTCTATTCTAAACAAACCCTTCTTATTTATAAATAGTACTTTCCTCGCATCAAGTGTAAAGTAAAACATTTTTACCGCTGCTGTTCCGAGTAGATCACTGCCATAGTTCTAAAGAAAATATACACATAAAAGTTTCAGCCAGGAGATGAGTATCATAGCTAATGTGCCTGGGTCAGGCAAATTTCTGGTAGGACAAATAGAAATGCATTAATTGTAAAATATCTTATTGAAGCGCATAATTGGGCAATGGCAGGATAAATGGGAATATATGAAACAAATCCAGTAGCATAATAATTTTTATTTTGTGTCATGTATGCAGGTGAAATAAGCCTGAAAAACAAGAACAAAAACTGTTTCTTGGCCAACAGGGGCTACGCTGCTCTTTTTGCTTATGCCAGATTTTAGAGTTTAATGAAGACAAAAAGAATGCAAACGTCTCAAGTAGTGCAATTTGGCTTCAGTATACTCATAACTTCTCTTAATTAAAATATAACCAGGCTAAACACAGAATCTGCCTTTTCAACAGCATCCATCCATCCATTCATTCAGAAAAATGTTTACTGAAGGTCTACTATTATTGGATACTGTGGTTTCAGAGGTAAAAAATAAAAGATGGAGCCCCTGCTTTCGATGCTTTATATTAGAGTGTGGGAAGGTCGAAAGTAAACAATAAAATGAATGGAAGAATACTTTCAAATAAGAGTAGAGATATCAAGTAAAAAAAACTTAAGAAAAAATAACTGGGGCAAGAATGTGACTTAAATATAGTGATATTAAAAGCCGTCTTTGAAGAACTACCAGTTCAGGTGAGATCTTCATTTTAAAGCCACTATCAAAATGTCTGTGTGGGAAGTGTGTATCATGTTGAAGAAATGGTTCGTGTATGGGTCTGAGGTTTGACTAATCATGGTATAATCAAGAAAGGGAAAGAAGGGTAGTTGGAATGGTAATATTGAGTAGTAGGAGGGGTCCCAGGAACTAAGGCACACGATGCAGTGGAGAGAAAGCCAATGAGCTCAGATTTGATTTAATGTGACAGGACACAAGCGACAGGTTCAAGAAAGCAAGAAAAATTATCTGAATTTGGTTTCTAAAGAAGTACTCTGCTTGTTGGGTGGAGAATGGTTTGAAAGAGGATGAGCGAGAGTAGAAGAAGAAAAGTTTTCAGATAGTTCAAGGTCAACTCAAGAGTTCTAATGTGGACAAGTAGATGCTTATAAGATATCTGCCTATTAGATATTGAAGGGGTGATGTCAAGTGGGCAGTTGTAGCTTAGGGAAATCGTGCTTAGATAGATATCTGAGAAACAGATGTCATGTAGATGGCTTTTTAAATGGTTGAGGTCCAGGCAAGAATCAGAAGTGAATAAAAGAGAATGAAAAGTATAGACCGTAAAGGGGAGAAACCTCCCCCAGAGGGCAGCATCACAGAAAGAAAGAGACCACTGTCTCAAGGAGGCAGAAATAGGGAACTGCGTCGACTGCTGCTGAGAGCTGAGTTGTGGTGAAGACAAATGCGCGGTCACTGAATTTTCCCACGTGGAGCAACTGGTAACATATATTAAATCAGTTTCACTAGAACCATAGGATGGAAGTTGAATTGGAGTGAGCTTCACGGAGCATGTGCATTGAATGAATTAAAATGTGTAAAACGTCTTCAAGAAAATTGCTCTGTAAAGGAAAGGAGAAAAATAAGGCCATAGCTGGAGCAGCGTGCAGGATCGAGGGGGTATTTGTTCCCCAGAGACGGGATAAGTTTTGGGCAGAGCTATTTTAGTTAACCCCTGGATTATATCCCATGAGACAAAAAATTTCAGAGTTTTAGGGTTTCCACTTCCTCCACAAATATCATTATTTTCACTTCTCAACAAATTCAGCAACATACATCAGATCTACTGTTGAGAAATAATAATCATTTATTGACAGTATTTAATATCACTCCTTTTTTGGAGGTACTGAAAAATAGGACACAATATATATGAATTTTTAACAAATTTGTAAGTATCTATTTAAAATGCTGCCGTATTCAGTTTTTTCCCGAGTCCCCTGTGTTTCAGTTTTCCTGTAGTCTAGACAAAATGCTAATGCGTCAACTGTTGAGTTCAAAGCTACATTCCTGAAACTCTCATTTGTTTCAATGAACAATCTCCCCACTCGTAGGAACCTAGAAAGACAATCAATTCTAGATAGATCACAACTAAAGCTTTCTGAAAGAAAACGTTTTCTGTATTTTAAAAAACTTTCAAAAGGAAATTTCAAACTCTTGTAAAAACCAGTCTGAACACAACCAGTTGCTTAATAGTATATTTTCAGTCCCTCCATCATTGTCACGTAATGCAATTATTTTTAAAGTGTTGCAGCGCAAGTGTGGTCTCGGTTAAGGTTACCTGGTTTATATGTTTTTAAGATAATTTATTTTCCGTAGCTATGCTTGCTCGAATCAAAGTGCCATCTAGACTTGCAGGGTCTTAACTGTGAGAGGTCACTTTTGATCAGTGATTTTACGTTGTTCAGCATATACATTAGTAAAATTATGTATTGAATCAAATAGAGCATCCTCATTGTTCTATCCTGAAGCCTATCAAGTATTCTCATGTTTATGCCAAGCACCTTCTTCTACTGGCTATGCATAGTTCTCCCCGGGCTATTAATGTTTAAACGCAAACAACGCTAAAGAAATGATGCTCTAACAGAGAGCATTTAGGCACCAGCCAGGAATCAAGCGAGTTACCTGACAGCACAGTAGAGTAACCCCTGATTTTGAAACAGAGCTGTTTGTCCATAAACTGTCTTATTTTGGAAAATGAGTTCTAGAAGTAGTCCCTTAATGGAAAAGAATAAATGACATTTTATAGAAGCATCATTTGTTCTATTGATGTCACTACGCACACAAACTGTGATACTGTTATGCTATAATTTATACATTTTGATGACACTTGATGCCTTTTATAGGCACCCTAAAAATACCAATTACTGTAAAGAGTATGTAAGGATATTGTTCTTATGAACCTTTAAATTTTTTGTTGTTGTTTTAATAAGGTAACGCCAATACAGCAGATTGTTGATAGTCTTTCAACCACACAAGATTGGAAAAACAAAGCTCATTTCTTTGAAGTTTACTTTTTCATGATTCTGTCTGCCAAAGGGTCAGTTAAAAATTTAAATACAGCACCCAGATTACTCATGTTTTGCCAGCAGCGCACTTGTTATTACACCCATATTTGAGATGTTTCACTAGCTTCCAATTACCCAATCTGAGGGAACTGCATTCTGCTTTCAATTTTTAATGCCCAGCTCCTGTGGATTTCAGCATGAGATCTGTGGGTAGCAAAGTGTCAGAATATACTGACTTTAAGAGGGCACTTCCAGTTTTATAAGGCAGTAAATGACATAAAGTTTCCATATGTGGAAATTTCACTGCATGTTACATTATTGAAGGTATACCAGTTTGGTGGTCCATCTCAGAGCTCTGTGGCAGTTAAGGGAAAGTTGTGGGGGTTTTTTGTTTGTTTGTTTGTTTTCCCTATTATGACACAATTTAAACTTCTAGCCCTTGAGAAAAGTAAAATGTAATATTTCATTTTATGATTAAGAATTGTTATTCGAAACCAGATTTTGAACGGCAGCTGAGCTCAATGTTCTCTTTTGAGATAGTTTATGATCTCGGCTTAGATTTTGTACACCCAGTTGGTCTCCACTGTGGTTGGGGAATCTAAGAAAAGGGGCATTTTTACTGTATTTTGAAAGCTGTTCTAATGAAAACCAGAGAAGTAACTGTGACAATACTGATGCAACTGAAGACTTGACTATATGTTTTTGGTTTGTTAATATATAGAGATTATGTTAATGCATATGAATAAATGACATAGTAAATAAAATGTATTATTTAGATGTGTTTTTCATACATTTTGAACACAGTGCGAGTTTCATAAATTTGTAGTAGGTTTGTTTCTGACATTACTATGAGAAACTCATTAGTTAACATATTATTAATTCAAAAAATAGATATCCAGTGTATATTACGTGCCAGGCACATGCGAGGAGTCATGGATGATGCCAGACTATATGAACAACATCTCTTCTCAGGAAGTGAAAGGGAAAAAAGACATACAAAAACTATAATAAAAGTCACGAAGAGCTATATATTTGGGGGGAGAGAAAGGTTCCTTCTTGCAAAAAAAAAAGGGGGGGCGGTATTTGAAGATAATGTTACAAGAGCAAAAGCATGAAAACCTGAAAACATGTAATACTTCTGCAGAATAAAAAGTAACTCATTAGGTAACATTTTACTCTGTGAGTGTGTGAAAGGAAGTAGCAAGAGACAAACCTGAAAAGGCAGGACAGGAAGGGATTAAGAAGGACTGTTTTGGAGACTAAGGATATGAACAATGTCCTGTAGGCAACAGGAATCCATTAACTGGTCTTGAGTAGTGTAATGTAATTCTATCAGCATTTAGGAATATTAATCCCCACCACTGGATAAGATGATTTAAAGAGGATTATAAAAAGGAGTTAAAAAGATCTGATACAATTATTTTCCTATGGTTTAATTGGGACAGAATAAGGGTGTGAAAGTATTGGAAAGAATGAAGAGGAGGAAAGACTAGAGACAGATCATGGTAGAAGAATGTACAAAACTTAAAATTTAAATGCCAGTGGACAATAGGGAAGATTATCCGAGGTCACTGAGGATGATGACAGAAGAAACAGGATGGAAATTTCAAGAGAAGCAAAAGCAGGTATACAGGAATAATGATTTGGCATGATATAATTAAGGCTTGGTAGAATAGCCAAATAATGAATTAACAGGCAATGTGAAAAGTTGACTTGAATTTGGGGAGTGATTTTGAGATGGAATATATTGGATAATATGAAGAAGGCAATGGTTGAAGTCATACAAGTGGATGAAACTAATCAAAGTAAATGTATAGAAATGTGAAAGTAAATGAATATATGCAGGATATTCTCACTACCTTCCTAGTGCCCTTCCTTACATGAAAGGTAACTGTGACGGACACTGTTAGGGTGGCCAAGGATCCACACCTTTGAGCGTTTGTGTCCCTTTGTGATCTTCTTCCCTTGAGTATGAGTGAGATGTATAGAATCTCAGTTTAACTCAGCAGACCCTTTATGGTGAAATATGGCTTTTTGAAGCTGCGGGAACAAAGACAACGTATGTTGTAGATTAATGTATCAATGTCTACATGAAGAAAGAATACTTTATTAATTTGTCAGGAGATTCCATGTTTCTACCTATCCATTTCAATGTGATTTTTAATCAAATTAGAAAAATAAAAGGAACACAAACCTAGGTGTAGATTCAAACCCAATTAAAATACTTTTCATTCTTGCTTAGCCTCAGATCTTATGGGTCACCAATCCTGCAAATTTCAACTACATATAACCTTTTTATCATCCCTACTAATAACGCTTAAATTCAGGTCTGTATTTTTTATTTGAAGAATTTCAATAGCTTCAAATGAACATTCCTGCCTCCAGTCTTGCCCCTCACATTATGAGCTCCACACTATTTGCAAAACTATCTTACTACCATGCTGATCAGAAATAAGCTCCATGAATTCAAGGTTTTATCTGTTTTTTGTCATTACGGATTCCCTAGCATTTAGCATGGGAATACTCAATAATTTTAACTGAATAAATATGAATAAATGATATTGAGTGAATCACGCTGTTTCTTTTGCTTAAAGATTTCAAATGATTCCCAAATGAATAATCTCTAACAATTGGTCCTAGTAGAGTAGCCTCTTTATGATCTGGTTCCTACCTCTCAGACTTCTATCTAATTTTAATATAGCTCTCCTTGTTTTTCCACGTATGGTCAACTCATAAAATACATAGAAGACATAGAAGTATTTGTGATTTCACCCTCATTTCCTATTTCACAATTCTTCAGTTTTGTACAGGAAATTCTATAGTTGCTTTTAAGTTGACTGCCTAGAAAGATAATACCAACCCATCTTTCAACATCAGGGTTTCATTTTTCTTCTAAACCCTCATCTGACCCACAGTAGTAAACTGAGTACCAGCTTCTATTATGCTATTAACCTACACCATTAGGATGTGCATTCATCTGTTATAGACCTTGCAAATTTGTATTGCATTTATCTGTGTGCATATGTCTTTACTTTTCATGCTAAAGCACCTTTACTGAAGAAACGTATACTTTGTTAATTTTTACACCTCCAGTGTCTAATAGAGCACTTGACACAGATGAAGCTGAGCGCTTGTAAGATGCTTTATGAAAATTCCACGACCACTATTTAGATGCCTGTGACTCTCCTGATTACTAAGTGTGACATGGGCAAGTTTCTTAACCACTTTGTGACTTACTCTGCCAACTCAATTATGAAAATATTAATAACACCTAATCCAAAGAGTTTTTTAAAGATCACAAAAGACAGTGCTTAGTACCTGATATGAAGCAAGAGCTCAACAATACTGTGTATTATTATATTGTTGGAAAATCACCGACTTGCTCTGAGAGGGTTTTCTTATTTGTGTAAGTTAAGGATCACAATGCCTACCTCAGAGAATTTATTGTGACGATAAAATGAGTAAATTATTTTGAAATGACTATTTAAATAAATGTTATTTTATAAATAAAATAAGTGAAATGAAATTTGTGAGCAAAACTGTTAGTGTTATCATGAGAGTCATACATTTAATAGTCTCCCAAGGGTAGGCAGGACCATGCAGCGGAGTGTACCCAGGAGGGAAGACTCACGTGAGACAGAGTCAGAACTAAGGACAGGGAAAGGAATCAGGGACAAATTAGAAACACAGAAAGGCCTGGGTATGTTGACTTGGGTAAAGAACATGCTTGTCATGCACATGAAGTTCTCTCCAAATATTGAAATGATTAAGTTGAAGAGATACTGATGCGGTTTTTGACACCCCCCCCCAACCCCCAAATGACAGTTTCAGACTACAGAGTGGACGGCTCCTATGAGCTCAATATAAGAAAGTATTTTCTAAAAATTTTGATTTATTCAAAATAGGAATCCATTTCTTCACATGGAGGTGAGAATTTAAAAGCACATGCTGAATGATCCACTCTTTAGATGTCAGATCGTTACTCTCTGAAACGAATCCTCTTTGGTAAAATGAGCTCTAAAATTCAATGTTTACATCTTGTTATATTATTTTGCTCTTTTTATTGAACTTTTCTTCTCAGTTATCTAAAAATATAAACCAATTGTTTCCATTTTCTTACAAATATGCAGCGTTGGAGAGAGCTACTTAAGGCAATACAATGTCTTCTCTTCACCTGCCTTTGTATACTCGATAAGCAGCGTGACCAATTTTGTGGGAGAAAAAAAAATTGAGGCCACCTCAATTTTAGAAGACCTAGCTTTGAAGTTCCTTTAAGCATGAATTTATTTTTTTTCTCCTCTTTCAGAAGCAATGCCCATCAAAAGGAGCCTGCTTTTTTTCAAGCTTTCAAATGAGTTTTGTAATTATTATTTTCATGAATGATTAATCCCTAGCATAAGAAAATTAAGAGGATGCAAATAAGCCTATGGAATTAAATAAAGCAAAATGTTGCTTGGTGAAGCAGCAGCTGTTGAATATTTCACAGCAGCCCTCATCCCTGTTGTACGGTTGTGCTAGGTGTCTGATGACAACCGAAGCACACATTTTTTGAGCCCCAGTGGGACATTTGATCAATGTTCAAGTGGCAGACAAGCCTCATTATTACAGTGTCCGGCAGGTGTAGGCATTCAGAAGGGGGCTGTCATTAAAATATTTTGTATGTATCTGCTAATTATATTTATCAGTTCCAAACAGCAGCATTGTCATCCCTTTATCATTTGTCACTCCTGCAGCAGGTAGCAAGGGTACAATGAAAGATAAAATATTGTCTTCATGATCATGTGGAGTGGTGCCAGAATTCTGGGAAAGGTATGATAAGAATATCCATCCTTTTCATCCAAAATGTCATTAGGAGAAAGCCAGGTGAGTCAGACAGTCAAGTCTGACAAGGGCAATCTCTAAATGTGTGTGTGTGTGTGTGTGTGTGTGTGTGTGTGTGTGTGTGTGTGTGTGTGTTTGCATGTGCCAAAATCTGTGCTTTTTAAAATTGGTCCTTGTTATCACACGCAAGCTTTCTTCATTGTTTAAATTAATAATAACAATTTTCCTGTATTTCATTATATAGTTTACAAAACATGTGGACATATGTCATTTTATTTAATACTTAATGAAGGCTATACATTTAATTTCATGAATTTGAAACTAAAAGAGTAAATGATGTACCCAAAGACCAAGAGGCACAAAGAGTAGACCCAGAATTTCACTGCGACTTCTGATTCTAAAGTCCAAGGCCACTCTCTGCCTACCCACATTGTATCTTTCTTGAACTTGTTACCCAAACTTTAAATTGAAATAAATAAAAGAAAACATTAAAGAAGAAATAGAGCAATGCAAAGCTTTGTGAGATATAATTGGATTTGCCCTGTGAACATCACCAATAGTCAATTTGTTTTATTAGTTCTGAAATGTGCTCTGCAATAAGTTTTATGAACCACTCTATTGGTTTTTAGTTACAACAACAAAGCCAAATGTCCAAACAGCTATCAGCAACATAACTTCAAATTTTATATCATTTACCCTTCAACACTTTCTTCTGACCCTCAGCTAGTTATGAGGGGATTAAAAAGAAATGGAAAATTTTAAAAAAATTTTACACTATAAAGCAGCTAGACTATAATACTTCTTAAATGTTTGACTTCCAAAGGATTACTTACTTGCAAAATACAATTTTTACCAAAATAGTCACAAAAATCACTGTGTTTAAAAGATAAATGGAACTTTAAATATCAGTATTTCACATAATAAAATAATGTCTTTGAAAGCTTCAATTTTTAGATCTTTTTAAAATTTAATTGTAGAAATTTAAAATATATTTTTATCCACCATTATTAGAATCTAGGTTAGACAGAAATTCTACACCCATAGGCACCCCATTTACTTTGCTCTTTCTCTGTTAAGCTTGCTTATAGTTAAATTTATGCCTTTTTAAATTCAATTAAGGAATAAACTGAGCATTTTAGTATTATTGTGTCTTTCATATTTTTGTTACTTTACTCTTTTTACTCATATTGTTAAAAGACAATGGGTTTGGGAAATTAGCCCATTATCCTAAAATAATTATCCTTTTTTCTCTCTTGTCCTTGACCAGTCGTTCTGTACTGTAGCCAGAATGATCTTCCTAAAATGCAAATCTATTCATTCAGTCACCAGTTCAGAATCCTTCAATAGCTACATATCCAAGATGGTATAAATTCCAGTGTCCTAACCTAACACCTTAAGGACCTTTACTGTCTGATCTGTTGTTTCAAATGCAGCCCTTTCCACTGACACAGATGTAATGTTTGGCCCTTCCATGATAAAACAGTCATCAGAATGCTTCATATACTCTTAATGCTTTACACCTTTTTAGATGTTTTTGCTTTTTCTTCCAGGCCTTTCCCATTTCTCATATAATTAGTAAACTATTCCTTAGTGGCAAAGAAGCTGGTTCATCCTCAATTCCCCCACTCCTTTACCCTCATGGTACTAGAATTATTGGCTGGTGAATGGCTGTCTACAAAATACAACATTTCCCAACATCCCTTGAGGCTAAGTGTAGCCTTGTGGTTAGGTTCTGACCAATAGGATGTATGCAGTTGTTTTATGGTCTCCTTCTGAAACTCTCCTGAAGTGGCAGTGGGCATGTATCTTTTGGCCCTCTGTTTCTTCATTGCCTCCTTCCTGCTTTCTGAAATGGGGTGACTGAGGGTCACACCAGGATCAGACGTCAGAGTGTTCATTTGGAAGAGCCAAGGTCACCGGGAATTTGTAATGCAGAATACAGACTAGCCCTGGATCACTTACTTCGAATATCATTTTAATAGAGAGGAAAATGTCATCCTGTCTTGTTTCAGTCATTGTAATATTCAGGTTACTTGCTGCAGAACCGAATTCTAACTGTATATCATTTTTCAAGATCAAGCTCAATTTTAACACTATGAGAACTAATAATATTAGACTGAGCTACATACAATTGAAATTTCTGTAGGTCAAAGCCCATCAAATCTCTGCAATTTCATATGGTCAAATTTAATACTACTAATGGCAGTATTCTTTACTGTATCTTTTATAATCCTGTAACAATTTATGTCTCTCTCAATTATATTATATCATATCTAGTACTGTAATTAGGTCTTTACATTCCTATCTCTGCAACAATCATGAGTGCTGTAAGAGAAAACACAAGACTTATTCATTTGCAGATTCTCAAATTAGAGCTTAACTCCTGGTTCTTAGAGGTACTTTTTAATGGAAAGAATGAATCAATTAAATACAGTATTTCTATGTTGTACCTATATAACTTTTTAAACTCTTAGCCTTTCGAGATTGAGTTTTATGTATTTTCACAGATTATTAAGTTTCCAATTATGCCGTTTAATGATTACTTGCTTACTTGATAGGGGCTATTGTTTGGGAAAAAGATGAGTGGTGTTCCTTTGTGGTTTATTGTACTAAGAAGTACTTAAAGACTTTTAAAGAAAACCTAAGTGAGTCAACTTCTCAACCAGTGGATCAAGGGTCTTTGTTTCTATAAACCTGTTTGGGCAAGTTAATTTATTTGACAGTAAGGTTTGGAATAAGGAAGATTAAGTGATCCAGATTCTACATAGGAAAGAAGCTAATCCATTACACAAAATTGTTATTATCTAGGGCATCAGAGCCTAAATCTCTCCTCAAACCACTGTTGAGAAAGGCTGTCTTAAACTATTGAGAAATTAGCTAAGTATAATTTAAATTACTTCCATAGCTATTGGTAAGGCTTTCATTTTATATAAATTATGGTTTACTTTTCTATGAAGAACAATATCCTACGCTCCACCTTCTACATTCATCCAGCCAGACTAAAAGGAGACCTAGAAAGGGACAGCTACAGTTTTGCAGAAGTAGAAACAATAATGTAATAGTAGCAACCTTAGCATATTAAGCTGCCAGGAAGTACAGACATGAGTTTGCTGATGGACACAAGGTCGTTTTATTATGCCCATGGCATAATTTAAAAGTAAGCTGCAGGGCTTCCCTGGTGGTGCAGTGGTTGAGAGTCCGCCAGCCGATGCAGGGGACGCGGGTTCGTGACCCGGTCCGGGAGGATCCCACATGCCGCGGAGCGGCTGGGCCCGTGAGCCATGGCCGCTGAGTCTGCGCGTCCGGAGCCTGTGCTCCGCAACGGGAGAGGCCACAGCAGTGAGAGGCCCGCGTACCGCCAAAAAAAAAAAAAAAAAAAAAAAAAGCTGCAAGTGACATTCAGCCTTAGATGTCTCCTTTTCAGGTAGCATGTTATAATTTCAAGGAGAGAAGTGGGAGCCTTTTCTGCTGACCCTTTCCAGTATACATCAGGTAACTGCCTTAGTTTATACAAAAATAGTTACATGTATCGATTTGGACAAAGTGCAGACAGATCTTCTGAGGTGTTGTTTTTAATACCCATCCTATCCCTCTGTGTAACTCCCTTACTCTTTCTGCTGATTGGCTACATGTGGGAATAGTCCAGTGTTAAACAGAGCCTTTAAGTGATAAGAAAGTCTTCCACGGAACCAACCATAATCAAATCCACCAGGAGCAAGCTGAGGGGGGAGTTGGGGGCTGGGTAGATTGAGAGAGATCATTACAAGACAATTGCTGCATAGAGGTTTGGGAAATTCCTTTAATAATCATCATCCTTGTCCTCTCTTAAAAGGGTAGGTAGTGAATATTTTCTTCATCCTTTATCATACAATACACATAGCTCTAATCTGTTTGATAAAACATACAAAAAGCACTTTTTACTGTTTTTTTATTTTTTTATTAGAGTATAGTTGATTTACAGTGTTGTGCTAGTTTCAGGTGTACAGCAAAGTGTATTTTTTTAACATCTATACTGGAATATAATTGCTTTATAATGTTGTGTTCGTTTCTGCTGTATAACAGTGTGAATCAGCTGTATGTATACATATATCCCCACATCTCCTCCCTCTGTGTCTCCCTCCCACCCTCCCTATCCCACCCCTCTAGGTGGTCACAGAGCACAGAGCTGATCTCCCTGTGCTATGGGCAACCTTGTCTTGTTCCTGATCGTAGAGGAAAAGGTTTCAGTTTTTCACCATTGAGAACAATGTTGGCTGTGGGTTTGTCGTATATGGCCTTTATTATGTTGAGGTAGGTTCCCTCTATGCCTACTTTCTGGAGGGTTTTTATCATATATGGGTGTTGAATTTTGTCAAAAGCTTTTTCTGCATCTATGGAGATGATCATATGTTTTCTATCCTTCAATTTATTAACATGGTGAATCACACTGATTGATTTGCATATATTGAAGAATCCTTGCATTCCTGGGATAAACACCACTTGATCACTGTGTATGATCCTTTTAATGTGCTGTTGGAATCTGTTTGCTAGTATTTTGTTGAGGATTTTTGCATCTATGTTCATCAGTGATATTGGCCTGTAGTTTTCTTTCTTTGTGACGTCTTTGTCAGGTTTTGGTATCAGGGTGATGGTGGCCTCATAGAATGAGTTTGGGAGTGTTCCTCCCTCTGCTATATTTTGGAAGAGTTTGAGAAAGATAGGCGTTAGCTCTTCTCTAAATGTTTCATAGAATTCACCTGTGAAGCCATGTGGTCCTGGACTTTTGTTTGTTATGTATACAGCTTTATATCCTGTATTCATAGTACTTCATATCACTTATTATTACCTGATTATCTTGTATCTGTCAACTATCTACCCTAATTAATTATTACCTCACTCCTCTGTAACCTAAACTCAATGAAATCAAACATTTTTCTGTACAGTTCACTGCTGTATTTCCAGAGTATAAAGCTGGAAGTCAACAAATATTTGTTGATTTAATTACACAGCTATTAAATGTATAATTGAAAAAAAAGTTACTGAAACTTTTTGTTTTATCTTTATTTAAAAATAGGACTTTATCTGCTATAACAAAACTTTTCTAAAAAAAAATACATCACTTCCAAATATAGAGGGTAAATATTTCTTATAATCAGGGTTCACCCACTCTTAATCAAATCAAATCAAATTGGGTTTCCTACATTTCTAAAAATTAGTAGATGGTTAAAAATTATTCAGAGAAATAAGTCAGTAACAAAAAGACATTTATGGTATGATTCCACTTATAAGAGTTACTAAACTAGTCAAATTCATAGGACCAGAAAGTAGCATGTGGTTACCTGGGGCTGTGTGGAAGGAGTAAAAGGGAAGTTGTTATTTAACAACTATAGTTTCAGTTTTACAAAATGAAAAAGTTCTGGGGATCTGTTTCACAACAGCATGAATACACTTAAAACTATTAAGCTGTACACTCCTCACAGATTTATACAATACTTCTATTTGTCTTCTTTAGAATCATTTCATTACTGAAATCCTCTGTATGTTTTCAGCACACATTAAAATGCAAATGCACTTAAATTGTAGGTGAAGATGGAGATGAACATACATCCTTAGATTAGAAAAGTACTTTTGTGGCCCAAGAGAGCACAAATGGATATTTACAGGGCAATGACTATGTCACATGAGACCACAATTCAGTACTAGCATTACGAAATGATTTTACTTTACAAAACTGAAGTGGCAAAATTACCCACCAACTTATAATATCTTAAATAGTCCCCCATTGTGTTCAAGATAAAATTCAACGTTCTTGATTTACTTACAGATCTGGACCCTTCACAGTCTGCTTCAGATTTCCCAGCCTTACCATCTACCATTAATACACCCACTCATCCCAGACAATTCAGTATTCCACCTACATGCACATGCCAGGCAAGTTTGCATTTCAAAAACCTTTCTACCTACTGTGCTCTCTTCAATTGCAAGAATGTCTTTAAATTCATTCTTTTAGCTTTTAAATCCTACTAAAAAGGATCTTCCTCAAATCACTTCATTGGAAACCCTCCCTGATACACTCCTCACTATTCAGACAATCCTTAGAGCAAATTTAATTAATTCCTCTACCAGGCCCTCAAAGACTTAGCATACTAAGGAGGGGAATAAGGATAAGACAATATTTGGCCTAGTCAGAACCTCAGGACCCCAAAAACTCATCACGTCCAATCTACCAATCATCTATGACACTCTCAAGTGTTTTGTGTGAGCATGTTTGTGTGGATATATGTATGTGTTGGAATGTCTGTACATATTTATTTTGATAATCAAGGAAGTTCTGACTTTCAAATTTGGCTTGTATGGTATGGAACAGAGACAACACACAACAAGAAGCCCAGATCCGTTACTGACCTCAGAACAGAAGCACCCCAACAGAGGACTCTTTGGGCATCTTAGAAAAGAATGTGGGCTTTTCAGAAAGAAAACAATAGCCACACAAACTAATTGTTTTTCAGTCTCATATGTCTTGGAGGAACATTTGATACTTAAGTAAAATTTAATAATAGTATTGAGTATTTTTAAATTGCATTCTTTTTATAAAAAGAGATTAGCCACCCTACTGGATGTGTATCTAATGGTGGTTTTAATTTGTATTTATCAGATAATTAAAGATATTGAGCACTTTTTCATGTGCTTATTGGTTATTGTCATGTCTTCTTTGGTGAAAGATTATTTCAGAGCCTCTGTTCATTTTTAATGGGTTGTATATCAATGTATTGGATTTTAAAAGTTTATTAATATAACAATTATTTATTAGATATACCTTTGCCAGTATTATATTCCAGGCTGTGGTTTGCCTTCTGCTTCTCATAAGCATCTTTGAAGGGGCAGAAGTATTTGATTTTGATGAGCTGCAACAGCATTCTGGGTGGATTTATGCATTTTGTGTTCTAAGAAATACTTGTTTAGCCAAAAGTCATATTAGTTTTCTATTGTTTCATAACAAATTACCACAAACTTAGCATTTTAAATCAACAGCCATTTATTAGGTAAGTTAGAAGTACAGACACATTGTGTCTTACTTCTTTCTCAGTTCAGAACCTCAGAAGGTCAAAATCAAGGTGCTAGCAAGGCTATGTTCTCATCTGTAGTTGGTGGTTCTCTTTTAAGCTCATGTTTATAGCAGAGTTTAATTTCTTACGGTTGTAGGACTGAGTACCCTATCTCCTTGCTAGCTGTCAGCTGGGGACCACTCTCAGTTCCTAGAGGATGCCCAAATTCCTTGCCTCTGCCCCCCTATATTTCCAAAGTCAGCATTAGAGAATCTTCCTCACATCAAATCTCTCCCCTGCTTAAAAGATATTTCTCCAGGAAGAGCCCAGTCCCCCCTAGATTAGTGTTTGATAAATACTTGGGAAAAGGTCTAAGTATACCAGGGGGTGGATATCTTGTGGAATCATTTTAGGTTCTGCCTATCACATTTCCTAAGAATTTCTCTTATATGTTATTCTCAAGTTTTATAGTTAGTTTTATAGAGGGACTTATCACTAAGTTCACCTAAGTTTATCTTGCTAACTTAGCTCTGATGGAATCTGAAAAACGCTTTTTAAGGTTTAGGGTGGTAGAGGCCTTCTCTTGTGGGTTTCCTATAGCCTAGGAAATAGGCTATATTTGGACACGCCCCTGTCCTCCTCCCAGGATGCCCACTGCTCCCTCCTGCAGCTTTGGGTAAATACATTTCGATAGATTAAAATCTTCAAAACAACAAATAACAAAAGACGAGTCTCGGGGCTTCCCTGGTGGCGCAGTGGTTAAGAATCTGTCTGCCAATGCAGGGACACAGGTTCGAGCCCTGGTCCAGGAAGATCCCACATGCCGCGGAGCAACTAAGCCCGTGTGCCACAACTACTGAGCCTGCGCTCTAGAGCCCGTGAGCCACAAATACTAAAGCCCGCGCACCTAGAGCCCGTGCTCTGCAACAAGAGAAGCCACCGCAATGAGAAGCCCGCGCACCGCAATGAAGAGTAGCCCCCGCTCGGCGCAACTAGAGAAAGCCCACGTGCAGCAAGGAAGACCCAAAGCAGCCAAAAATAAATTAAAAAAAAAAAAAGACGAGTCTTTACTGATAAATATTGGGAATGGTAAAATACTGGAAATCAGTGTTGTAAAAGACAACCTGGAGATTTACCTCGCAAAATTTAATCCCTCCTTTCTCTATTGGTAATGCCGAGGGCTTTTGTGAGGAAAAGAAAACAACTGGCACAGATGATACTGTGCGACCTCTGGATCTTTTACTCTGTTGTTTGTGGGTTTTATTGGATAGGAGAAAGCGGTGCAAAGATTTCCGGAGAGATACATCCTCAGTGTTAAGTAGCAGCCGGAGAGGTTGAATTGTTATTTAGTGATCATCCATGTGTATATATGCGTGAACATGCATTGTGTTAGGGACGGAGTGCCCTTATGAAATACACAGTACCTATTTACAAAACAAGCAAACACCTGTTAGCTTTTAAAATGAGATACATTCCAGATTATATATTTATTTAAAATAGTTTATTTTTTATTGCTCTTTAGAGTGCAGTGCAAATTACCACAACTAATGTATTTTCTAAAATAGGCATGCATTTTAAATGACAATCATACTATAGTATGAAATCTTATGAGCATATTAGGAAATAAAGAGTACACTGGAATAGGAGTGAAAGGGCCACAGAGAGTGAACCTCTGATTTCTTCAGATCTCTGAAGACAAAATCTAGCAGGAAAAAACGTTCCTGTTCTGTGAACCAATCCAATCCTGATTCTACTTTCTATGGGCAATTTGTTTTAAAAAATCTAATCATCCTCTCCTGTTCCAGATATAACCTCTCCACCGGATGTGGTTCATATTATGTAAATGGAGTCAGAAACGTAATAGCTCAAATTTGATTATAGCGGCCTGTTGCCCGTGGTATCATTAAATGTGCAGGTTGACACATGAACTTCTGGTTTATGGGACTGTGTGTCGTAAGCACATTAGTTAAGGCAGTAGCAGCCCCTGTTTGCTTTTACACTGAAACTGACAAAAGGCATGATATTTGTAGAACATGCTAACTGCTGTAACAAATAACTTCCAAATCTCATTGGCTTACTCAACAAGCTTCCCACCCGCATCTCAGTGGAGTGATGTAGGTTGGCAGGATACAGGGAGGGTCCTCCACTCCTCAGGCTCTAACCCTCCCTAGGGTCTCCCAGCCGCTCAATGGATCCTTTTGCCTCTGGGGACAAACGAATTAGGAGGGATTGCACAGAAGGCTTAAATAAGAGGTGTAGGGGCGCCTTCAAGTGACACCCATCACTTCAGCTCTTTTCATTGCATAGATCTTAGTCACATGGCCAGGCACTAACGGGGATTGGAAAATGTGTCAGCAGTGTGCCGAGAGCAAACCTGGAAATTGCTGGACAGCTTATTGGGGTCCACATCAAACAATGCCCAGTAAATGAGTAAAGAGCTCATGTGTAATGTGATTTGTTCCTGAAGGTGTGTGGTTAATGGAGAGAAACAATCGTTTTTCTGTAGCTCAGTAAATTGCAGACTGATCTGAGAAGTGTTTATTAAAAATAAGTGTTTTACAGGGGTAGTATTTTAAGCTTCTAGCAAAAAAAAAAAAAGTTTTCTATATACAACAAATCACTAAGAACATAGAAAGTTAACTTCAGAAATGAAAAATTATTTTTAAAACTGTAAATAATTTATTCACTAGATCATCTTATTATCACCTTGTAAAAGTCACTGGAGCGTGGCAAAGGTGGAAGGGAAATGAGAGATGGGAGGACTGTGTTTCCTGTTTCTCTAGCATCCTTGGTCCCAGGGGTAGAATTGTCTGGTAATTCTGAAGAGGTGTGAGAAGTCATCAGAGAGCCACTGCAGGGATTTGGAGTATTTATATTACCATAGCTACAGAACCAAACATCAATCCCTTAAGCTATTATTTCGGTGAAGATGGTTAAACACATACTGACAAATGGACTCCTCTGTTTTCTAATTTTTACTATGTGTGGAACTTATTTCTGAGCTTAGGGTATTAGTTTAACTTCCTGCACACTATGAAACAATAAAAGAGGGTTAGATGGGTCATTTTCTTGTCACTCTGGTACCTCTTAAAAGTGGTGTAATGCATCAGAGCATACTTTACTTTGTCAGGACAGAGAAAGATCAGATTCTATTATAGGAAGAGCAACAGACATGGAATCAGAGAATCCTCACGAGTGTACATTCTGTAGCTCAGCCAGGCTATTTGTAAGGGTAAAGTTATGGGAACTGATGGTGTATAGGACTGAATGACAACCTTGAGAGGGTTGATAATGTTTCACAAAGGAGTAGAATCAGCTTCAAGTAAGAGAAAAGGAACCAATGGTTATTACTACCAATTGCGTACGCTTAATATTGAACTCTATTAGGTTTTCCATACACGTTGCTTTGTGTCATTGTTAAGACACCCTAAAAATATCATTGTCGTCAAGACTGTTTATGTTAAATGATGATAGATTTTAGCAAAGGGTGAATCTGCATATTTCATTACCCGATAAATCTGACAAAACACAGAAGAGCAAAATACAAAAAAGAATAAATAATTCTACTTCATAGAGGCGAGTGTTACCACCGAGGAATGTCTCTTTCCAGGATACTTTTCTATTTCTTACTGTGATCATACTATGTGTTGAGGACGATTGGTTGAGCAGTTCATTCATCATCTACTTCCTATGGTAAATTTATGTGAAACGTTAAAATAAATTCGATGTATTTTCATAAAGTGTTTAGAATCATTTACTTATCCTTACATAGAATAGACCTTTAGAAAAAGAGAGACTGAGACCTCTATTCTAAACTCACCATTTCAGAGGTGACAAAAAAATGAGTCAGACAGATGCTGGACTACACCAACATTCCTCTCATTGCAAAATGCCATTTCCCATTCCCTGGGCTATAAAAAGCACACAGATGCCTCAAAACTTTTGCAACCTCCCAAGAGTAAAATGTATATTTGGCCTCTTCTTTTGAATTGCATATTTAGCCATTTTTCTAGCAATCACTTTGTGTCATTTACAAATGGAGTCTCATAAATATTCCAGTTTGCACTTTCTCGGGTACAGAGCACTCACGTTTGATGGTGTAATTTCATTTTGGTTAGAGGAAAATTTTATGCATTTGGGACCCTTTTAGATCCCAACATGATTAAACCTGGTGTTGTAGCTAAAAAGCTCTTATGGCAATTTATCATGTGTTGGCTTAAAGAAATTTTCATTACTTCATCTCAAGACATTGCTTTCCTTGCAAGTTTCAAAGCAGATTTTTCACTTAAAGACACTTTCTCTTTACATACTACTCTCCATTATTGCCCAGATCTTCTTTCACCCCAAACTTTTTCTTTTTTCCTTGAGGCAGATCCAAGAGAGTACTTATACAAAGAAAGAGATAGTTTCTTCATTTCTTCTTCTGAACCTTGGAACTAATTCCACAGAATTCCTTAGTCTTTCCATTCACTGTCCATATTTTTTACCAAAATATATTAGGACCTACAAAAGGAAATGAGGCAACTGCTCACTTCCTTTCAAATATAAACAATAAAAATAATGTTCATTTCCCAAAGGCCCATCATGTGTTTTGATTTATTTTTGGTGCTTGAAATTAATTATTTAAGTTAATGCTTTCAGCTCCTAACCAAGAATATTGTTCATTTTAACTTATAGAGGGAAACTGAGGATCTTAAAGTCATTGTAAATTTTGTAGGGTTCAAATTATAAGCAGAACAGGCATTTTCAGGCATGACTTATCCAAATATTCAAGTTATTACTACCCTGCCATCTTGTTTGACTCCAAAATACCTGACAGAAAAGTTGTTTAGTAGAAAGAAAAGAAATTATAAATTAAAATGATTTTGTGTAATTTATTAAACTTATTATGATTTCTTTCTCAGACTATCACAGAAAATTAAGAGCTGCCTGTACCACAAACTAAGAAATTGTATGGGGGTTCAGATAATGTAGTTTGCTGATTACATTGCTATGATATCTACCTCCACTTCCTTATGTTTAAGATAGAAAAGATAATAGTTTCTTTGAAAATAATCTTAAAATAATTTATAAATAATTTATCTTTTAAACTTCTTTTTAGAAATTATTTTGACTCACAGAAAAACTGCATAGTTGTGTATGGTTTACTTTGTCTTTAACCTGAGAGTATACAGCCAACAGACTGTTTCCAGAACATAACTAGTCTAGTTCTTCTCACTTAGCATAGTTATGTTGTTCACTTTCAGGGCAGTAAGATTTATTTGTTTGTGTTTTTATTCCACCCTTTTCCCACCTTCACTGCCGATTCTATTTTATTTTTGTGTATGAAAGTTTGGCATGATTCTAAAAGCTGGAGCTCTATAAAAAGGTAAACTCAAAGAATTGACACTCCCTCACCCTTTTCTAGCCATTCCCATGGACTCCCCGCAGAGAACAGATCTCACTGGTTACTGATTCATCTTCCTCTAATTTTTCTCTTTACACAAACGAGCATACCCAGGTATATTTCTTATCCCAACATTTTTCTTACACAAAAGGCAGCACACTGTAGATATTCCTTTGAATTTTGTGGTTTTTCGTATCTGGCTTCCTTCACTTAGCATAGGCAATGACAAACTACAGCCCGTGGGCCAATTAAATTCCAAGTCCTGTAAGCAAAGAATAGCTTTTACATCGGTAAAAGGGTTGTAGAAAAGAAAAGACAAAAATATGTTATAGAGCTTGTATGTGGCTGGCAAGCCTGAAATATTTACAGACAAAGTTGTCCTACCCGTGACAGCATACTGTATTTAAGTTCATCCGTGTGGGAGGATATACCCAGAGTTCACTCTTCTTATTGTTCAATATTATTCCAGTGCCAAGATATATCACATTGGGTTTATCCACTTATCGGTTTATGGGCATTTGTGCTATTTCCACTTTGAACTATTATGAATAATGTTTTTATGAATATTCATACGTACAAATCTTGGTGGGGACATATATTTTTATTTCTCTTGGATAGATACCTAGGAGTGGAATTGCTGGGCTTCATGGTAAATATATGTTCAACTTACAAAATTCCAAACTGCTTTCCAAACTGGCTGTACCATTTTTCCATTCCCAGCAATATAGGAGGGCCCCCTTTTATTTATATTCTTGTCAATATTTGTTATTTTCTTTCCTTTTTATCACAATGACTCTAGTAGATATGAAATGGTATATCAGTGTTTTTTTTAAATGTAAAACTATTTTATTGCAAATTATACTGCTGTAAAATAAACAAAGGAAATGGATTCCAAAAAGCATTAAAGTAACATTAAAGAAAACAGAACCTCTTTCTCAAGTGCAAGAGAATGCTAAGTAAGAAAAGCACGCATTCCACGGTGAAAAGCTGAGCGCAGACTTGGAAGTCAGCCCTGTGTTCCCGCCTGGCCTCAGTCCCCAACTAGCTGTGTGATCCCCCACAAGCATTTCATCTCTCTGAGCCTCAAGATCCCGATGGGAAAAATGCTATGTTGATGGGAGGGTTAAATGACATGAACGGAGAGGGAGAAAGTTACGTGCTCAGACACTATACATCTCAAGCGTACATGGCTGGTCAGTAGAAGAGTCTGGAAGGGTGATACCTGAATCTGGGCTCGGAGCATCTCCACTCCTCTGAGAACTCTCACCCTCAGGCTGATGGTGCAGAGCAGTCAACTGAGGCCCGGGGAGATTAAAGATCTGTGCCCGGTGTGTGTGTACACGTTTTATAACGTATCTAATGTATCCGTAGAATAGTATTTATGTACTCAAAGTTGTGTGCTCAAAAAAATATATATTTTTTAATGCTAGTGATATGTGATCAAAGAAGTTTGGAGCCTACTGAGAGAGTTGCTCTCTAAGCTGTCCTGGAGTGGAAAGACCCTGGCTGGGCCTTTGGTCCACAGGTGACTCTTGTGATCCGACCTGTCCCTGCCAAACGGAGAGAGGAGCTAGGCATTCTCTGATTCATCAATGTGGCTTTGATATGTATTTTCCTAATGACTAATGATGATGAACATCTTTAAAAGCACTCAAATTACATTTGGGTTCGATGTCGTCTAATTATGAGCAGAAAGAGTTCTTTTTGTATTTTGAATACAAATCCTTATTCAGATATGCGATTTGCAAATATATTCTCATACTTTCTGGCTTTTTCTTTCATTTTCATAATACTTATACTTGAAATAGGAAAGTTTTTAGGTTGCTTACTTTGTCTTCTTGAGAATTTAAACCTATATTCATGATGAATATTGGTCCAGTTTTATATTCTTGTAATGCCTTTGCCTGGTTCTGGTATCAAAGAAATATTGCTCCCATTTAATGAATTTGAAAGTATCTCCATCTCTTCAGTTTTCTGGGATAGGCTGTGTAGGACTGGTATTTCTACTTTGTAAACAGTTTGGGAGAATTCATCAATGAAAGCATCTTGTTGAGGAATGATCTGTAACTACAGATTTAATTTTTTTAATATACAGGACTATTTAGGTAATCTGTTCTTGATTGGAATTTGATAGGTTGTATCTTTCAAGTAATTTGTTTCATCTAACTTGTCATAAAGTTGTTTACAATATTCCTTTATTACTCTTTTAATATTTGTAGAATCTGTAGGAGTATCATTTCTCTCATTTATATATTTTTAAATTGTGTGTTTTTTCCTGAAAGAAGTTTATCCATTTTATTGATTTTTCTCATAGCACAAGCTTTTGGTTTCACCAATTTTTCTCTATTTTTTTTTTTGTTCTCAAGTCTATTGATTTTATACCAATTTTTATTATTCCCTTTATTTACTTTGGGTTTAATTTATTCTTCCTTTTGTAGTTACATTATCTAGCAGTTGAGGACAATGGCCTTTATTGATTTCTAATACAGGTGTTTAGTGCCATCACTTTCCCCCTAAGTACTGCTTTGTCAGCATCCCACAAGGTTTAATAGGTTGTAATTCCATTTTCTTTATTTAAAATACTTTCTAATTTCTATTCTGTTTTCTTCTTTAACCTATATGTTATTTGGTTAAGAATTCTTAATCATTCTATTTTTATCTCTTTTGTAGTTAATTAGCTATAACTTCATTTTTGTTTATTTTAGTACTTGCTTTAGGATTTATAACATACATATTTAACTTATCTCACTCTACTCTCAAGTCATATCATACCATTTCTTAAATAGTATAAGATAAAATAACTTCAAACTAGTATACTTCCATTGCTCCCCTGCAAACCTTTATGCTGTTATTATATATTTTTGTTTTATGTATGTTATAAATGTAATATTTCATTATTTTTTATTCTTGCTTGAACAGTTATTTTTTAAATAGATTTGGATAATAAGGAAATTTCTTCTACCTTCATCTATGTAACTACCATTTCTAGTCATCCTTTTGTGTAGATCCATGTTTCTATATTGTTTCATTTTTCTCTTCTCTGAAGGACTTCTTTCACATTCCTTTCAGTGGGATACTACTCTTGATATGTATCATTAGCCTTTAGATCTCTAAAAAAACTTTTTTTTAACTTCATTTTTTTCCTCGGACATAGAATTTTAGGTTGGAAAGATTTTTGTTTTTTCTATTTTTTTCTTTTATTCAGTTTATTAAAGCTGTTGCTCCACTGTCTTTTCATTCAAATTATTTCCAGTGGGAAGCTTCTGTTCTCCTTAATTTTGTCTCTCTTAGTAACGTCCTTTGTAGTCTGACTGCTATTAAGATTCTCTGTTTATGATTCATTTTGGACAAGTTAATTATCATATTTTTTTTGTAATTTTCTTCATGTTTCTTATTCTTCATGTTTGTTGAACTTCTTGGATCTGTGAGTTTATAGTTTTCATCCAATTTAGAAAAATTTCAGCCATTTTTTTCTTCCAATATTTTTTCTACCCTTACCCTCTCTTTCAGGGACTCAAATTGTACATCTATCAGCCTACCTGAAGTTGTCCCACAGATTATTCTCTGTTTCTTTTGGTTCTTGTTGTCTATTCTCTCTTCTCTCTTAATTTTGAATAGTTTCTATGGCTATGTCTTCAGGTTCACTAATTTTTTTTTTTTTTTTTTTTTTTGCGGTATGCGGGCCTCTCACTGTTGTGGCCTCTTCCGTTGCGGAGCACAGGCTCCGGACACGCAGGCTCAGCGACCATGGCTCACGGGCCCAGCCGCTCCGTGGCATGTGGGATCCTCTCAGACCGGGGCACGAACCCGTGTCCCCTGCATCAGCAGGCCAACTCTCAACCACTGCGCCACCAGGGAAGCCCAGGTTCACTAATCTTTATTCTACTAAATGTAATGTGTGGTTTATCTCAAAATTCCATTGGTTTTCATCTCACTCATAATAATGTTCATCTATGGAAATTCAATCTGAGTCAGTTTTGATTGATCTAATTCCTCATTATGGGTCATATTTCCCTACATCTTTGCATGCCTAGTAATTTTTTTAATTTTTTATTATAAGCTAGATATTGTGAATTTTACCTTGGATGCTGTGTCATTTCATATTCCCATAAATAATCTTCAGCTTTTTCCTGGGACATTTAAATTATTTGGTAATTGTTTGATCCTTTCAGATCTTGATTCTCAGCTTCGTTTTGTGAAATAGGAGTGTTGTTTCAGTTACGGTTTATTTCTCACTGTCATGTACCTTACCCAACACCCATGCATCACACAATATACCAGTATGGCTGTGCCATCCACTGACTGATGTGTTTCCCTCATGTTGCTTCACTTCCCACACCACCCATTACCTGGAGAGTAAGTAAGGAGTTAGGGATAGTATTTCTAGCCTGCGACACCCTTAGTCACATATACCCTACAGTTTTTAGTGTCCACTTGAGTTCCTTTAGTTATTATACTGGTTCTTTCACACTCACATGGCAGTGTTGATATCTTTGGTCTAAGACTTTTGGGGTCATGACATTAAAATTTAGGGTCTGTGTTTTCTGCTTAAAGACTAATGTCTTAACTTGTCCACAGGCTATTTCCTCACTCGAGTATAGATTCCAAGTTTCATGGAACTCCAAAGTGTGGTAATAGTAGCTGTGTATGTACTGATTTGTTGAAATAGATTTTTATTTTTATTTTTGTTACTGGGATTTTGAGGAAATTAGTACCTTAAAAATGTTCTTTCTTGATTTTCCCTGCAAAATTTATGAAACAATGCTTTCCTGATGAGAGAGAGAGAGAGAGAGAAATATTTTTCCATTTTATGAAGCTAGTTTGTACATAGCAAAGTGCTTATTGAGTTATCTCTTTTATGAGTGTTCTCTGCATTTTATAGCATTTTTGTTGCTACCAGGAGAAATGCAAAGGCTTTGAGTCTAAAGATAATAGCATATCATTTTTTATGGGACACTGTTTAATTCATATCCAGCAATAGGCTTGGAAAAATTCTATACAGCAATAATTCAAAAAAATTATAATTTTGTTGATTTTCCTTTTGTCCTCATTCCTGGTTTGTTGAACAAATTAAGTTTATTTCTTCTGGCAGTAATTTGTCAGCTGTCATCACTTTTTAGAAGGTTGGTTTTATGTGAACTCCAACAACTTTAGAACTATCATTCTTGTACTTTATACAACCAATTACCTCAATATTAGGTAGTATTTACTTAATTAGAATTATAATAAAATGATGAAAAATAAAACATTTATGTGTTTAGAAGTAGTATGTTTTTCTAAATGGAGTAGACTATATTTATTATGCCATAAAAGGTTTTGACATCATTGTAAATAACAGTGACTTAGTAATTAACTGCTCTTGTATAGCCTGTAGAGAAAAATAAAAATGAGAGGAAAGGAGTGATCACCTTGGTGATTTGTAACCCAGTAATTTATTGGAGTTTGGTAAGATTACAAATTAACATTGTGTTTCCAGTTATTTGCAGACAGAGACTCTTGTCAAAACCATGCAAATCCCAGGGGTGATGGTGGGGTATTTAAATATCATGTCCAAGCCTGATGATATAGGCAAGTCGAATATGAATTGGAGCAGGCAGGCATCATTTAGGAGATTGATGCAATCTCCTAAACTCAGGTTTGCTTGACAATATACTTCTGAGGTTAGGAATAATGCCTTCCTGTCGATAAGTCCTGTTGGCTGACTACTAAACTGGACATATTTCTGCTTGGGAGATTGATAAGAATTAGAATTTCAAACACATAGAGTTTACCTGATATTTCCTTTTGAAATAGTATAAATATGACTTACCACCTCTGGTCTTAATAATGGATTGACTTTCATTTCTAAAATATTTCTAACTTTTCAAATATCTAAAACATTGAACAACGCTCACTTCTTGCTGCCCTGGTATATATTTGAATTTATTATTTTTACTTCAAATGGACATTTTTATTTTTGGTTTGTTTTTTGATTGACTTTTTTTTTTTTTTTTTTTTTTTTTGTGGCACGTGGGCCCCTCACCGCCGCGGCCCCTCCCGCCGCAGAGCACAGGCTCCGGACGCACAGGCCCAGCGGCCATGGCTCACGGGCCCAGCCGCTCCGCGGCACGTGGGATCTTCCCGGACCGGAGCACGAACCCATGTCCCCCACATCAGCAGGCGGACTCCCAACCACTGCGCCACCAGGGAAACCCTGATTGACTTTTAAAAATACTTGAACATGTAACGGTACTATCTTCTTCTTACACTTACCTTCTCTCTCTCTACATATATATACACATACACACACACATATATGGCATGTGTTAATTATTAAATATATCAATTAGTTTAGAACACCATAGATCATCATGGAGTATGATCGCTAGTGTTATATTAAAAGACTTTAAATCAAATTAAGTATGTAAAAGATATACAGGGCTTATCTAATTTCAGTTCTAATCAATGAATTGCTAGCCCTTTCTTTGATTCCTCTCTAAGATTAAACGCCCTTCATTGTAGCTGCTTTGATTATTTGTTCTATATTTTCCCAAATTTCTACTGATTTGAATAATTCCATGAATAGGGGAATAAAAGCCTTTGCACATTTTCTGACACCTTTCATCAGTCCTGTTTCTAGAATGTCACATGAAAAAGTACCATAGCTAGTCACTCATGTAAGGTATAGATTTCAACTAATTTGGTCCAGTGAAAAAGCTGGGACTGCATATTTATTTTGTAGTATAAATCTGAGAACAAGATTTAGTTTAAAATAGAACTAGAATATAATTGTGTTAAATACACATATCAGCACATAAAATTTACATTGATATATTTTCATTAAGAGAATATTAATCATTAACTAATATGCATAGAGCATTGAGTTCTTCTGATTGTAATTATTGTAATTTTCAGCAAACTTTTCACCATTCATCGCAAGATACAAATGAACCTAACAAATAATAAAAATCTGAATATTTCATCCAAGCCATTTTCTTATCTCTTTTGGTCACTGAATTACTGAGCAGACAACGATCTTTCACTTTCAATTTGAAAGTCATGACAATTTTAAACATTTGATAAACATTTTTTACATGTTGATTCACTAAAATTTTAAAAAAGATATTATTTAGAAAAATGTCCCTTTGATTTACATAAGACAAGAGAGCTTCCTTGATTTTTCTGACAAACTTTTATTAAAAACAAAAATTCAGTAACCTTTAGTAGACATTCAGCAGGACTTGACAAAGTTTTGATTGAGGAAAGATTGATTCTCTAAAGTTTGAGTGGTCAGACATGCACTGAATTTGCTGCGGTTCATTGCTATATCCCAGAAAGGATTTCTAGCCATTCTCACCTAATGAGCTTATTAGTAAAAGGCTGAAAGGATCACAGATTGTCTATCAAGGAAGATTGTCAGTCACAAGCTGTTAGCAACTCTGCTGTGATTTACACACCATGAGTAAAGAACAGAATGGTGCTAAAATGCTGCTTACTATGTCCTGCAGCTTGTGCAGTAACACAAATAAAATATGTGGAGCAAAGGTTTAAAGGAAGAAAAATAAGTTCTGAAGAAGAAAATCAGAGGAAATTAGACAGAAGAGTGCTTTACCACCTCCCATTGCCTTTAGTGGTAATTATAATGCAGAGGAGAAATCAAGGCACCTGCAGCAATAATAGCCATAGTCCAAAATGATGCTATTAAACTCCTGTTGAAAAAAAAAAATAAAGAAACCCCCAAACTAAAAGTCTACTTGACTGCTGTTAGCAACAGGCAGAATTGACTTTTCTCCTGGGAGATATACTTTTTTCTGTTTCAAACAGATATTTGGAGTTCTGCTCCATTCCACAACCCTTTGTTTATACCTTAGTTTACCTTTAAAGTCAGTATTTTGTAATCAATGCAGTCTGTATATCTCATTTGTAGTTAGATAAGTATCTCTGAACCAAATGAATTTGTTGATGAAAACTTCTGAATTTGATTTAAAAATAGGCAATTCTAACTTGTATGTATTTGGTAATTCTTTCATATTCTAATTCATATTGTTATACAACTAATATAATTATATTTATATATTTTTCTTTCCTGACAATTGATTAGGGACAATATCTAAAACACCTATTTAAGTGGATGAGGATTGAATTTCATTGCCAATGCTTATTTATTGTAGGTAAAGTGGTTTTGAATTTTTTTGGTTTTGTTTTAAAAAGGTTTATAGAATCCCTCTTTAATGAATAAACGCATTTCTTTGTTCTTTACACCTACACTACTGCATTAGTTGATCTTCCATCCTGACACAGCTTACTACGTATAATCTCTTCTAATAATCATCACTGGGGCTGATGAAGTTAAATTGACTGTCTTATGATCCATTCACATCCTTACCGGGGGATACTATCAAGGGAAAGAAAGTAAAGCAGGCACTGGTCTAAATTTCCTTGCTAACATGATATATGGAACTCTAGGCAAATAGACTAATGATATTTGGTAGAAAAATGGTCCTTATTACAGAATGTTCTTAATAGGATGTCCCTAATAAAAGATGGCTTAAATTCAGAATCTATGAAGTTGAGAGACGTGATTCCCTGGGAAAAGAGTGTATGAGCTGGGGTATGAAATGGAGGTATTTAATAGACTAAATATTTCTGGTGTGTGATAAGAACCCACTTAACTCATTTGGAGATTTCATCTACTCTGGGCCAGAGGACATGTATTAGACGCTGGAGGAAAGGACCAAGGGAGCTGTCCTCAATGTCTAGATTCCAACCTGTTTTTCCTGAAGTCTTTAGAACTCATAACTTTGAAATTATTATTGAATCTTAATCTTATTTGTGTGATTTCTGTAAGTCTGATTTGTTTGAGTGGACAATCAGATTATTCATGTTAAGTCAATGCTAAAACACTACTTTTATTATGTCACATGCTTGGCAAAAGCAAAGAATGAAATTCTGTAGTTCCACAACACCTGTTGTAATGTTTTTGGAAGTCTTTCCACCACTATTCTCCTATGTCAATCTTCTAGTCGCACGAAACTTGCTAACTCACAGTCCTACAAAGCGCTTCAAATATTCCCATCCCTGCACTTTTGTTGATATTCTCCCCCCCAAGGTGTGGCTATAACCTACTTCCTTCCTAACAATTACAGTTTAAAAGTGATCTCTTTACTAAACTGGATTCCTACAACCTCCTTAATCACCCCATACTCCACCACACACCCTTACATCCCCCCCAAAAAATCAATGTTTCTTTAAATTTAAAATGGGAAGCAAAAAAATTAATAAAATACAGCTAAATTTCATTAGGAAATTTGTGTAGAAAAACTCATGAAGATAAAGTGCATGAGCTTGACTATGTAAAAATTTTAAACTTCTGTTGAAGAGGGCAAATAAGGCCCCAGGAAAATAGATTAGGAAAAAAATTTGTGAGATATGTAATACACAAAGAGTTAGTATTCCTATTCTGTGAAGACCTCTCATAAATCTATAAGGAAAATATGCAAGACATGTAAAGGGGTAAAACAGAGAAAAATAAACTCAATGATAAATAAACATGAGAATAGTTACATAACCTTGTACAGGCATTAATACCATGAGCTACAGGTTTTCCTAAAAAATTTGAAAGCCAGAGTTTGAATACACATCTTTAATGAGGAGGCTAGGACATGGACATTTTCACATACTGTTCCTGGATGTGTACGCAATGAAACCTTTTAAAATTAACTTGTCAGAAATTTAAGTGGGTATTCCTTTTACCAACTGATTTTGAAAACTGTACTCTTAGGTTGCATGAAACAAAACAATATCACAAATATAAAGCATATGGATTGAAATAGCATTTACAATGATATGAAATTAGAAAGGACTTAAATATAAATCAAGATGGTATAATTGATTACATTGCAGTACAGAAACTGGAACCTAATGCAGATCTTAAAATATATGATAGATCTGTAATTATTCATCAGAAAATATATCCTCTTAGACTGTTAAAAAAATCACATACCACATATGTTGAATACGATGACCTAGTTGTAAAATATATGTATATACGTATGTATGTATATAATTTGTGATACTATGGAAGGTACACACACACACACACACACACACACACACACACATATACTATTCAGACTGGGAAAGATGCACCATTATTTCCAGTGACTCTCTGTGATATTTGTATATAATGGGATTTTCACTAACCATATATTCTTTCAATATCTAATATTTTAAGATAGGAAGTATATTTTGTTTTCAGAATGAGAGAAGAAGTAGTGTCTTTGCTACCTTTTTAGAATTAGTTTAGCAAAACTCACATTTACCTCACTGTTACGCAGTATGATTTCATGAAACCAGAATAAGAGTAGGAGTGACGTGGTAAATGCCTCCACTCGTGCTGTAGCTGTTAACAGTGAAAGATTAATAGTGAAGTTTGATCTTGTGGGAGTGAAAGCTATCTTCCCTGTGGATGTTGGATTTCCTGATAAAAGAGTCATCGACAAAACCTGCCTAAATGGAAACACAATAAAGACAGCGGCGCTCAGAGAAAGATTGGAAGCAGCCATTTCCATTCTATTAGCAGTTTGCAATTACAGTCCCGGTAATCAGTAACTGTCATCAGGCACTTGATGGGGATCTTTGTTAGAAAGCTCTCCTTTAAGTACAGTCAATAAAAATCTGTATTACTAATGTAAAGACTTAGAATTCTCTGAAATCACTCAAAAGGAACCTGACCAAAAATGAATAAATGAATGAATAAATAAGCACACAATAACAAATAGAGAGAAGAGCAGACGATCCCAGGGAAGTGCATTATGTGACAACTTTATCATGGGACAGAGTGATAAAGATTCAATAAACCTAGAAAACAGACACACACACACATACACACACACACACACACACACACGAGATGGGGGGGGGGATAAGGAGAAAAGAGAAGGAAAGAAAAGAAAAGAAAAAAAATCGGCCCAGATTGAAGTCATTGTAATTAATTCCATTAGTGTCATCTGACTAAAAGTAGAATTGGCATATCATTTATGTTTGCAAAGGTAATTATGCCTAAATAGACTGTGAAAAATATTCTCAATCAAACTATTACTTTTTTTTAGTACTGAATTACAGAATACTTCTAAGTAGTTTTACACTTAAATAATAGGATTGCCCAATCAAGATATTAGAGCCCATAGAGGGACATGGAGTAACAGCCACTGGAATGTGCTGTGCCGCTGAGCAGTAGACAGCTATAGTTGAGCTCCCAAATAGGATGTCATAAGCTTCAGGAGTAAGGACAGTCGCATCACTTAACCATCTGCTGTAGTATCTGTTGTTATTATTTTTTATAAACAGTAATAGTGAGAAAGAGGAAATATAAATGCTCATTATAGAAAAATTTTCAATATATTTATATATGCCCTCATTTCAGAAGTAATTAAAGCAAATGCATTTCACAGTCTTTTGGAAATAGGATCTTCTATTTAGATTAATTATTCCTTATATGAAATACTTGCAAATATATTTTTGCTTTATTCTTCTACCAGATTGATCCATGTACTATCAAATAACCAGACTAGCTGTTTTTATGAATGTCAAAGTCACAGCCTCACTTGAAGTTCAGGTTCTCCACCAAATTCTAAGGTTATAAGTTTCATCACTTCTATTATATTATACTATATATATTCTATTATTTTCAAGCTTATAGTAGTCTTAACTTTGCGTACATTTTCTGAAAACTTACAAATTTTTGACGCAGGTTACTTTGCAGGAGAAAAGACATATTGTATTAATATTGACACTGACACTAATTTGGTATGCAAAATGCTAATTAAATACATAATAAAATTATTCAAGATAAAGATAACCTTAACAATAATTACAGGCACAATGACCTTTTTAATTATAAATTTCCCTAGAAGTCCAAAATCTTTGTAAATACTGTTCATCTCATGTAAATATAGAGAAATAATGTAAGCATTATCCTAACATATTCATAAATTTAAAATGTTATGTGGTTTAGTTATATTTGGTTGAAATATTTCCCATCCTTCATAGTGTATAAAATGTGCTAGAAAGAAGGAAACCAGGTTTAGCTAATAGATTTCACTTCCATAATCAAAGACTGACAGTGACCAGCGGTTCTGCAGAAATAATGGTCTTGAAGTTTCTAAAGAGAATAGGTTGCACTTTCTTACATCTACCAGAGTCCTGACAGCTGATCTGCTGCTACGGGTTTCCTGATGGCTCTCCAGTGAGATGCTACCACCCTTCTCAAAGCATTTAAGCTAGAACTAGTTCCACTGGAAGTAAAAGAACAAGAGATAGTTGAAGAGAAGATAAATAGTCAGAAATGAATGTTCCTAAAGGTGATTACAAGATGATCCCACTAGCTGATGATATAGAAAATAATAATTGAGTCATTCTAAAACAAAAGGTAAATAAACCACACTCTTGTGAACTTAAAAGTACTGATATTTTGTGTGTCGATAAGATGAATACAGAGGATGTAGCAGATGGGTCAAACTTTGAAGAACTATTTGCCTTTTCCTACTTCAAAGTAAACATTTCTGGAACACGTGTCCTTAGTTGTAATTACTTGTCTGTTAGCTGTTTAGTTAACTTTTTAAACTTATTTTTACTGATGCAAAACATTCCTATCATATTTTACCTTCTCTATAATTAAAATACAGGATTTTAGTAACTCTTTAAATTAGGTTTCCTGATCCTTAACCTCCTTCTTGAAACTACTTCTGAGATTATTTTTCTTTTTGTACTGCATTATTTGCTCATCTATCTCTATACTTGGGGAGAAAAGTTCAAATAGCTGTCCTCCTAAAAGATTTTCTTTACTTTTTTGAAATACTTAAGATTGAAAATGTACTACATTTGATAATTTGAATTTGTTTCCCAATGAACAGAAATAGCTTCACACACATGTATCAAGGCATATTTTCATTTCAAATCGAACTTGGAATAATACTATGAAAATATTTCACCAGTTAGCAAAATCACCCGCAATTGATTACTAATTGTTATGGACTGAATTGTGTTCCCTTAAAATTCATTGGTTGAAAATCTAACTCCCAACGTGACTGTATTTAGACATACGGCCTTTAGGGAGGTAATTAAGGTTAAATGAGGTCAGAAGGGTGGAGTTCTATCCCATAGAGCTGTTGTCCTCATGAGAAAAGGAGGAAACTCCGGAGATCTCTCTCTCCATGGTGAGCACAGAGACAGGGCCAAGTGAGCACTCAGTGAGAAAGTGTCTTCTGCAACTCAAGGAGAGAGGCTTCCCCAGACAGCAACCCTCCAGCACCTTGACCTTGTGTATTTAGAATCAAGAAATGTAAGGAAATCCATTTCTGTTGTTTAAGTCACCCAGTCTGGGGCATTTTGTTATGGCAATGCAATCCTTGTAGTCTAATCCACTAAATCTTCAAATTTTCCTTCAGTTACTTAATAATATATTTTCCACCAGATAGCACAGTTTTGCTTTTCTGAACTAAAAAAAGGAAGAGTCAGTTTTAAACCATGTGTTCTTGAAAATTTGGAGGGAAAAATTGATACTCTAGTATTTACAGGCTATGTGTGACTCAAAATCAATTCCCTTTATTATGTCAAGAGGGAAAAAAATGTAGTTGGGATGAAGCACACTCAATCCCTAAGTTAAGGCTGAGTTAGCACTGTATTTGCATAAGCATCCTATAGAAATCTTTTCTATTTTACAGTTCGAAATTATATACAGCATATAGAAGGTAAACCTGGAGCCAAACTTAATTTTAAAATTGTGTAGGAATAGTGATGAAAGAATTACACACCTAATGTGATATTCATGTAGTAAGTCATTTGGGGTCCTCCTCTAAAATGAAAGTTCAAAGAGGAAAGTTAATTTATGTTGCTTGCCAATGTTTCTGCAGCTCCTAGAACCGTGCCTACCACACAATGGGCACCAAGTAAATATCAAATATTGAGTTTTATGAATTTACTTACACATATGATCACAATGACAGAAAATAAAATCAGTTGAGAAATATTGCCTTTCCACTCCGGTTTTATGAAATTATCCATAGGTACACTTAACATCAGTGTTTTTTCATCACCAAACCCACTTTCTGAGTCATCTAATCAAGACTCCCACATCAGCTTTACTTGCATTTAAATTGCTTGAGATACAGCATTTTGGGAGTTGTGTATTTTTTTATCCCTGGAAATACTTCCCCAGGTCACAGGTATCCAATCACATAAAATCAAAATGAAATCAGTTTTTCTCTCTTAAGCATCGTGGAGATATTTGTGTGGATCACCACACAACCTTATAACTACTCAGTATGTTGCACTTTAAGTGGTTGGTTACAAGGCTTGTTCACAGTGACGGCCAGCACTTGGTGTCCTGCAGCCACATCCCAAGAATAATTACTCAAACTCTTTAACATTTATTTGTTTTTTAAAAGAATACACTTTACTGTTGACTCTGAATATAAAAAAAATTGTGTATGTTTAAACAGGCATTAATTAGGATCTGATGTATTCTCCCAAATGCACTTTGTCTTTTCAAAACAAAGGGTTATATTATAAATAAGTATAATAAGTTAAATTATAATAGGTATGTCCTGTGTGAGAATGTGAATACAAGTCTAATTTTTGTGGGAAAAATATATACACATTACAAATATATTAATACATAATGATACTAATAAGTAGTATTAAGATATTAATAACAGCAGTTTAATACTATATTAATAAATATAAATTAATCTAGTTCCACCAATTTTTATTTCATTTTTCATTGAATGTTGTAGCCAACCACCCAGTTCACATCTTTCCTTTGGTATTTCACTGACAATTCATAATTTATAATTCATAAATTTCTTTAAAATCTATGTGTACGTTAGTGTTTCTTATCTCCATTGTGCCATGTACCCACTCATGAAACTTGAAACTTCTCAATTACTTCAACCCGCAAAATATCTCAATGTATCTACCCCACTTTATCTCTGTGCCTAAACCCTAGTGCACAGAAAATCTGATTGAGAGTAAAAATTCTGGAGACAGGCTGTTTATTCTCTCTCCCAGGTCATCCACTTATCTGCTTTACTATCTTGAGCAAATTATTTATGCTCTCCTGAACTTCAGTTTCCCCACAGGTGAAGCAGTGATAGGAGCAGTTGTCTTTTAATGTTCCCGTGTGGAAATATACAGAAGACACTACCTGGCACATAAAAATTTCATGCTTAAAGACAGTGAGCAATTACTTTTAACTTGCCTGAGTCATTTATAAAGCATTGCTACAGCTTTCTCACCAATCTACCCTGGTCGATTATTTAAAAGAATATATGATCCTTTCATATCCTTTCTTAAAATATTTCAATGGTTCGCAATCTCTCCCAGCATACAACAGTCCATAATGTAGCCTGTACCACAGGCTCCTGCTGACTACCCAGCGTCTCTCACTAGCCCTCCTCCCTCACTGTCCTCAAGTAATGTGGGTTTTCTTGAACCCCATTGAGGTACTAAGCTGTTTCCCATGTCAGGGCTGAGTCACATGTTTCCTCTGCTAAGAAAAAGTTCCCCTTTGCTCTCTTAACTCAACTTAAAACGTATGAGAATTATTTAGGTGTCTGACCCCCAGAAAAATGTAGGTACCTTCTACGAAAGGTGACATAATCTTTATAGTTATTCTTTATTGGTATTTAGAAAAGTTGATCTGTTTAATTATTAGTTTTATGTTGATCACTCCTTCCAAACTAAGTTTTTTGACATTAGAGACCATGCCTGCCTTGTTTACTGCGAAGTCCCAGCGTATGTTATAAAGCATCTCCCTGATTAAAGAATAGTTATGTATTTTTTAAATACATAAATGGATGAACACAGGAGAGTAAGAATAAATAAATTAACTAATGAATTAATGAAGAAATGACTCTTTCAGTGCTAACCTAGTATCTGCAAAAATGTCAATTCTTCCAAACTTTATTTAACCACAATTATGAAGTAGTATTTTAGTTGCCTTCCAAAGAATTTCTAAGTAAGGAAAATTTTACCTCAAATGCCTCTTTTTACAAATACAATGACAATGACCCAGAAAGATGCTGTAACTAGCTTAGGGTTATAAAACAAGTTCCTTGGCACATATATGCCTAGTATACCCTGCTTCTAATGCAAAGTCTGGAATCCTTATTTTCAATGATTTAATACATTTATTCAAAATACATTTTATACAAAACCAGTTAGCAACTATTTTAAAATTAAGGAACAGTTGCAGGCTTGCATTTTTTATGTCTGCTGTTACACATATTGTATTCTAATAATTCTGAAAAGAACTATTTGAATTAGTGCTTTAGTTAGCAGGACTGGAGAAGAGAAAAGAAAGACCAGCAAAATAGAGGTGAAGGTTACAACATTTGTCATTTATATGGTATATTTTTTACTTCCTAAGGCAAATGTTAACACTTTCCTTCTGTTACTTTTCAAAAGATTAAAAAAAACTTTAGCTTGAATATGTATTTTATTTTGGGCTTTTTAAAGAAAAGATGATCACTGCCTAAAATGAAGATTATTTGAGAACTCTTCCCAGCAACACCATAGACAATTGCTTATGTATCTCTTATACCTAAAATATTAGATTACAATTTGGGAAATAGATATAAGCATAACATGTATTTTTCAACTGAGTTATTTCAAAGTACATTTAATCTATTAAGCATGATAAGAAACATTCTTTGTCATGAAACATGTTACATAAGTAGTGGTTTTTATATATAATAAAATAGACATTTCTCTAGTGTTTCAATCATTAAATGATTTATTTAAATTCACTTTATTTCACCACATGTATAAAAACATGTTATATAACATGTAAGAAAAGAAAAAATGAACCATAATTTTGTTTCTGGTTAAAGGTTTCTCATTTACTGTTACTGATTTTCTATAATTATAACTTATTTACTCTTAACAAGGAATGCAGCTTTGACTAACAATTTCATGCTCATATTTCAACCCAGAGTTTCAAAGGACTAGAATTTCCCACTTTATCTGTGATAGTTTGGAATGTTATTCAACAAATATCTGCTTCACATGCTACTATGGAAGGAGTGCATTTTCCCTACTGATATGACCATGTGATTCTCTTTGGTCAATGGGATGTTTAAGTCTGTTCACCTCCAGCTGACTCTCAGGTACATAAGCAAGAGTAAATGATTGATTGGTAGCCACCAAGTTTTGGGATGATTGGTTACTCAGAAATAAGGGAGAGCATTCCTTATATGGTTTAATGCATAAAATGTCTTTCATAGGTTTCATAAGGTATGAGGCATATCCTCACTGATAATTTCTGTTTGAGATAGAATATGACATAATTTCATGGAGTTGAAGACAGGTAATGTTCTAAATGTATGTCCCATTCAGACAAACCCAGGATTTGGGCATGATTTCCAAATATGTCATTCCGCATGTAGAATATATGCCATTCATTTTTTAATATAAAGGTAAAAAACTTAAAATATAAAGAATTAGATGTAAGCAAGTCTTAAGACGAATCCATGACCACATTTTTTGGAAATCTGTTTAGATTTCAGTAACACAGACTTTATTTTTTCTCATATTTCTAGATCACTATAGTCTCAATAATAAATATGAAAATTGTCATGTCTCATATTTGAAGATACTGAATTTAGCAACAGCTCACTTGATCCTTCATCAAAAACTCAGAAAGTAGAAAAAATATGTTTATGTATGTTCATGTGGATGTGTACCCATGCAAATATACACACGTGTACCCACAAATACACACATAATAAAATTAATAAGTGTACCTGTACCAATATTGTAAACTTCTCCTTTTAAAATTCCACTAGTTTAAAAATTAAGGAATAGACTGTGGAACAAGTATTTGCAACATACATAGCAGATATGGGATTATTGTACAAAATATATAATAAGATGAATTAAACAACCTGTTGTTAAATTGGCAAGAACAGGGACACAAAACATACACAAGTCAAAAATTATAATTAAAAATGAAATTCATTATTAATTGAAAATGCAAATTAAAACTCATGAGATTACCAAAAACTAAATTAAATATCAAGTGCAGATGAGTGTGGAGAAAAGGAATAGTCTTTTATATTATGATTATAAGAACAATTTGGTTGTAATCCAGTGAAATTTAGAATGTGCATACTATAATATCTCTACTCTTTTTGTATCTACACTAGAGAAAAAAATACACGCAGTAAGACATATAGAATAGCATCAATAATTCATTGTTTATAATACAATACTAGAAATATTTTAAAAGTTTATTAATAGAGGAATGGCTAAAACTTTAAGGCATACCTATAACTATGACATAACATGCATTAATTAAGAATAATGGGATACTCTATAACCTAACATTAAAAATCTAAAAGTATTTAAATTTAAAATAATGTAATAATAAAAGTTTTCTTTCAATGGTATTTAAACTAAAAAGTTAGTATTATGTTTATATAGTGCACATATTGGCTAATTTAATTCTCAGAAAAATCAACCATCCAGTTATCCCCATTATATAAATAAGGAAATGGAGATACAGAAAACATATGTAACATATCTGTTACATAAGCAACAAGGTAACATAGCTATTAAATGGCAGAACTGAAATTTAGACCCAAGCAGACTGGCTCCAGAATCCATGCTTTTAAGCAAGTTATAGAGTTATAAGGATACTAGAGAAATAATGCAAACCAAAAATGTGTATTTCATATATCTATATTCAATAAATATATATTAAACACAGCTAAAGAACAGGAACATTATACATCATATTGATATAGGTGAAACCTCTGGGAATGAAACATGTCAGAATTTTGGTTAGTTATCTTTATTATTCATGTTTTAATCAAGGACAAGGAGACTGTATTCACATATTTCTCTAATTAGAATATAATAAAAATTAAAAGTGTCAATTTTAAATTGACTTAATAAAGTAACAATGCAATTAATTTTCTATTTTTGAGAAAAATTGAAGACATATTCTGTGCATATAAGCCGAAAGTGAAAAACTATTGAGAATGTGACTTTAAAAAGTCTTGAAGTGAAAAAGAATTAATTGATTAAAAATTGAGTATTATTTGTTCATTAGTATAATACATGATTGAATACCTAAATCAATAAAGCTTTTTCTTCTGTATATAGAATTTCAAGAAGATATGATCTCATTAATAGTATTGGGTGACTTTTTTTATATCTAACAGAAGTTGAGACAGGGTGACAGTGAGTTCTCAACACATTGCTAATTTTAACATACAAAAATTTAAACCCACAGAATAAAATGAATACTTAATTTGAATTCTTTTTTTATAAGTAAAATGAATCAAACTGAGAGGAAGCTTTGGGATGAGTAAAATAATTTATCAGTAAAATATCAGAAAGTTTTATAAAATCCAAGTTAGGAGATTCATTCGGTTTCAGGAATGAACTCACACCAACTCATCATTTTTATTACTAAAGCGTTTTAAAATTATTTCTACAGGTTTTTTTTGTTTCACTCTCTCTATATAGATATGTTTCTAAAATTAGATACATATACAGGAAAACATGGCTTAGCCACCTGGAAAGAGATAAAGCTAGAGAAAAATGTTTTTCTTTATCTTAATCACAGAGTTAAGGATTAAGAGCATCCAAGTTCCCATCAGGTCCTTATCCCTCTTCCAGGACACATTTTATATTGTAAAAATGAATGTCAGATTTCATTACTTTAAACCATAAAAATTAGGAGCTTGGCAATTTCCCAGTAAAAGGAGCACTCAGTGAATGTTTCCTACTTGTACAGAATTGTTATTTAAAACAACAATGACAACAACTCTTATTTAACTGAGCAGTCGTGTATCAACTGGACTCTACTACCTTACTGGTGAGAATGTAAAATGGTCCAACCACTTTGGAAAATCCTTTGGCAGTTTCTTGTAAACTTAAACATACATCTACTGGCACATTCCTTTCCTAGGTATTTACCTAGGTATTTACCCAAGTGAAATGAAAACATAAAAGCACAACAAGAATTGTAAAGGAACATCTATAGCTTTTGTATCCACAGTATGAAAAACTGGAAACAATACAAATTGTCCACCACCAGAAGAATGGATAAACAACTTGTATATTGATACAATGCAATACTACTTACGGTAAAAGGAGGAGGAAGAGGAGAAGAAAAGAACTCTGATACATCCAACAATATGGATGAATCTCAGAAACATAATTATGTACAGAAAAAGATAGACAAAATCTAGACATACAGCATCATTTCAGTCATATACAGCTCAAGAACATATGGATTTAATCCGTGGTGCTAGAAATTGGAAAAAATGATTGCCTATGGAGGGTAGAAATTACTTAGAATGGGTTAAAGGTTATTTTGAGGGATTGACCATGGTTCTGTATCTTGATTAGGGAGCAGTTATTTTGTTGTATACATTTGTGAAAACACATCACTTATGACATATTTATGATATATGAATTCCACTCTGTACATTTTCCTTCAATTTTTAAAATATATATGCAATGTCTTAAAAAAAAAGAGGTCATGAAAAAACCCTGCAGATCGAAGACAGTCCTGACCATGCCAGCACAAGCAAGTCTTGGGATGGAAGTGCTGACCATTTCTCTCTCCTAATCCTCTCTTTTTGCTGCTACATTAATGTTACTCCAAAAAATTGATACTCTGATCGCATTTAAATACCTAATAGAAAGGCTACTTTGAAAAAAAACAGGCATCTTGTGTAAACTTACTGTTAACATAATTAAACGAGGTCATCAGACTGGTGTGGTTCTTATACCTCCTGAGCTCATGTTAAGTAAATCAAAACCTAAGCCATGAATGGACATTTTCCCAAAGAGGACACGCAGATGGCCAACAGCCATGTGAAAAGATGCTCCACATTGCTAATCGTCAGGGAAATGCAAATCAAAACCACCATGAGATATCACCTCACACCTGTCAGAATGGCTATCCTCAAAAAGAACACAAGTAACAAATGATGGCTAGGATGTGGAGAAAAGGGAACCCTCCTACACTGTTGGTGGGAATGTAAATTGGTGCAGCCTCTGAGGAAAACAGTATGGAGGTTTCTCAAAAAACTAAAAATATAGCTACCATATGACTCCTGAGTATATATCCCCCAAAACACTAATTCAAAAAGTTACATGCACCCCAATGTTCACAGCAGCACTGTTTACAATAGCCAAGATATGGAAGCAACCTAAGTGTCCATCAACAGATGAATGGATAAAGAAGTTGTGGTATATATTACAATGACATACCACTCAGCCATGAAAAAGAATGAAATTTTACCATTTGCAGCAATATGGATGGACTTGGAGGGTATTATGGTAAGTGACATAAGTCAGACAGAAAAAGATAAATACCATATGATATCCCTTATATGTGGAATCTAAAAATACAACAACCTAGTGAATAAAACAAAAAAGAAGCAGACTCACAGATATAGAGAACAAACTAGTGGTTACCTGTGGGGAGAGGGAAGGTGGCAGAAGCAATAAAGGCTAGGCGATTAAGAGGTACAAACTATTATGTATGGAATAATCCACAGGGATATATTGTACCACATGGGGAATATAGTCAATATTTTATAATAACTATAAATGGAGTATTACCTTTAAAACTTGTGAATCACTATATTGTACACCTGTAACTTATATAATACTGTACATCAACTATACTTCAATTAAGAAAAAAAGAAAAAAGACCCTAAGCCAGAGTCAACATGCTATAATAAGAGAAAGTAAAACTTAAGAACAACCAATAAAAATGGTCAACCAGGCTTTCCCAAATAAGGCAACCTCTTAAGCTGTAGCCAATCAAATAATTACTCTGCTTTGCTTCAGCATCATTCCTATAAAAGCTTTGCCCCTAGCTCCTTTCAGAGTACTCCTAACCACCTTTGGTTGGTGCTGCTTGATTTGAATCCATGTATGCTCAAATAAAATCTTGAAACTTTTTATGTTCCTCAGTTTACTTTTTAACGTCACAAACACAGCATCACTCCTGAAATTCAATCAAGGGATGATTCACAAGCTTGGTTTTGAAGTAAATAAGCCAAAGTTGAAGCCAATTATGAACAAATCTACGCAAGGTATAATCAAAGTGATGCTATGAAAACAAGAGCTACAACATTATTTAGAATATTTCAATACTCTGCCCTGAGAGGGAAATGGCTGTGAAAAATTTTTATTAATTTCCAGATGTTCACTGATCATCATATGGCAAAGCATGTCATACCTGCATATTTTAAAACTCCGGAGACATCCTTATCTAAACTGTTTGAAATCTACTAAGTAGATAATTTCACTAGGTTCGGAGCTGTTAGTTTAAAATTATATATTCACAAAATCCACAAGAACAATAGATATCAGGGAAGAAAAAAGGAATTATACTAGTCAAAAAAATTAAGCAATTATTATCGTGATAATGAAATAATAAAAATAAGTAAATAATAAAACTAATTATCAATATTAACTCAGATTCAGACCTTACCTTGTTCATATCAAAGCATTAAAATTTGTTTTTCAAAATTAGTGAACAATATTTAATCACATTGTTCATTTTGGAAAATATTATTGATACAATTGGATCGTTGATATATGAAATAAAATAAATTATTTTTCTAGAATCTTATTCTCCTTTTCTTAAAAATTCCATGTTTATATATGCATTTAATGTATATGCTATATTGGTATAATATTACATAAGAAAAATATTTTATAATTTTGAAGACATGAGAACTGATACTTTATTATTGTTATTGTTATTATGATTGGTTGAAAGACTTTCATAGCTTTATGATCTTGGCAGATTGTCAAATGTTCTCTCTTTCAACTATGTTTATCAAAGGAATAAATAATATAGTGAATAAAACACTTAAGAAAGCGCTATAATTTGAAGGAATAATTAATTTCTTGTTTTGCTTCAATTTGGGATTCTATCCAGTCAAAGAGACATGGTAAAGCTTTCACTTGTATCAATAAGTTTATTATATTTCAAGATTCCCATTTTCTTCTCTCCAAACATAGTAGAAATTAATTAGCACATTTTAAATTTTCTTGATGCTACCATTTTTTTCATTTATACCAAACTAATTAGTTTAGAATATATTAGGCATTCTTAGCATATTGGGGCTTGAATACAATTCAGATAGTTGAAAATATTGTATTGTGCATATTTGAAATTAGGAAATCTGTTATCAAATTGGAAAATGTTTGGCCAAATAATAGAGGTCCTCTTATCATGGGAAGAATTGTTTTGTTTTGTGTTTTGTTTTGTTTTTCTTTTCAGAAGACAGAATGATAATGAATAATTTAATAGCTATTAAAATACTATTGACTCCTTGACTTAGCTTAAACCATTCTCACTTCAAGAGTTTCTTTTGCTATTCTCTATTCTTAGCTATATCTCAAGGTACAAGTAAGCTTTTGATATTTAAGTGAGTTTTGTGATAAACCTCACAGTATGGACTAAGCTTAATTTTCCCTTTGTTCTTTCATATATAATATCTCTGCTCCTAAAAGCAACCCTTAGAATAACTGGGGAATAAAATCTTCCTTGTTCAACCTCCCTTAGGGTGACAGCTACTGGACCATTTGCACTGCCAATCTATGGACTATATCATGACACACTGGATGATCAAAAGTTTAAACATTTAAATAACAAAGCAGTGATTCTCATTATTTTGATACATTCTTCAGGCTATTTCAGGATTTGTCCAGAAAGGTCAGACTTATGAGCTGGTGCCAGGGCAGCCTATTTCCCAGGTGCAGAGGCATCTCAGAAAGCCACAAGCTTCCTTTTGGTAAACAGTATGTCTATTTCTGCCCAGATACTTTTCCCTCCTCAGAGAAATGAAATTAACTTGGGCCACTCTTTCTCTCAGCCTGATGACAGTAAGAATTAAACTACCTTCCTCCAGAGAGCACTGATTCTATGGGAAATCTTTCTCACTCTATGTGTGCTGTCAACTAATTCAATTAAACCTATTGCTTTGCACCTTTTAGCTTTAATGAAATGTTACCCTTCACCTCTCTCCATACCATAGTAGCTACAGCCTTGGGTATTTCAAGCCCTCTTCACACTGGGGCTTACCTCCAAGAGCTCCTGGATTCAGGAAGAGGGCTTTGGTCCTTTGGTTATCCACTCTTTCATATTCCAGTCGGCTTGAGTCTAACACTCCAGCTGTATTGGAAATGAAGAATAATAAGAAGAAAAATTATATTTCAGTAGAGCTAAAATTAAAATATTGATTGCTGTCTAATTTATGTGTGAGCACAGATCCATCATTTTATTTCATTACAAGTCCAGAAGATTCACGTTAACTCTATTCTTCACATACGCTTCATGCTGTATTTCTCTTAAATGCAAAAATTAAGTGCTCTGCACTTCCCATCAACATCCTTGAAGGACACTCCTGAGAATAAACACACCGGTGCTTTACTTTGTTTATTAATTCCCTTCTTCTGAAGGGAGCTAAACCATATGCTATCCATACTGCATAAGCACTACTTTATTTGCAAACCTTTATGAGATTTTCACTTAATAAACCTTGACACATTTTGCAGTTGGTGATATTAATAGCCACACAGGAGCAACTTCAGTGGGTCTTTTTTGATGGAACAGTAACTCCCACTGCAGGCTTGGTGACACCCCTGAGTGTCCTTAATTATCACACAGGCTCTTGTGAAATTCTAAAGTGACTCTCAGAAGAAAATTAAATTTAATTAGCTTTAATTTTGAAAAATACATCCTGTACAACATTTTCCATGGCCGAAATGTCCACATTCAAACATGGGTTATCATATTGCTGAAATCTTATCCCTGGGATGCAATTTCACTCCATGAACATGGTTTGAGCACCTACTCTGTGCAATGTCTTGAGTCAGGCCCAGAGAATTTTTGAAGATGCATTACAAATAGTCACTGCTATTGAGAACTTAACCTCTATGGGGACAGAAGCATATAAATAACAAAGTAAACCATGAGAAATTTAATTTTCTAAATACAAAGTTTTGCCATGGGAGTGCTGAGGAAGGAACAATTAATTTTGATGGAATATGTCAAATAAGACCTTGAGGAGGAGGTCAAATAGCATCAAGGCTTTGAAAAGTAAACACGATGCTAGTGAGTTGATAATGGAGGGGAGATACTGTGGAAAGAGCGTCTTTTGTTCCTAAATGAGCAAATGCAAAGACCCAGGGAAGTAAGCAGGTATGAGGGAGAATCATGTGAGAATATAATGATTTTGAATCATTTAAAAATAATTTTATCTTTTAAAATGAATATAAACCCTGACTACAAAAATTCACAATCAAATATATTTCTTCCTTCCACCACTTATCTTTAGCCAAAATTCAACTAGATTGTAGATGTTCTGAAATGTGGGCATGATTTCTTGAGGCCTGCGTTAGTAAGTGGTGGTATCAATATATGTTGACGTTATTAAGCATATTATTATTATATGAATCTTTAAAAATGTGTCCTGAGCATTTGCCATATGTATGGCATCATAGCAGGAGCTATTTATGTTATTTTTTTGTTTTTCAAATTGAAGTATAGTTGATTTACAATGTTGTGTTAGTTTCAGGTGTATGGCAAAGTGAGTCAGTTTTTTTTTGTGTGTGTGTATACACACACACACACACACACACACACATATACTTTTCCAGATTCTTTTCCATTATAGGTTATTACAAGATATCAAATATAGCTCCATGTGCTATACAGTGGGTCCTTGTTGTTTATTTTATATATAGTAGTGTGTATCTGTTAATCCACAAATCTTAATTTTAGAAAATAATATAGCTCCACATGACATCCTCTGACTTCTCATCCTTTCTCTTTTTCACTTATATTTGCACACACACCTCTAAACCCAGAACTTCTTCTGCCATACATATGTTTGCCTATATGTTCTTTAGTTCTGACAAAGTATCATATTTGGTTCAGAAAGAGGCCAAGATACATCGCAGAAGGAAGACATATTAGTTATTATGTTAGAATTTATTAACTCGTATCACATTTTGTTGTATATTAACTATTATGAACAAAGTAGACAGAGATCCTTGCCCACAGGACTTGACTGTCTTGCAGAGCTGTGTATATACATGCATATGCATATGCATATGCATATGCATATGTTGTAGGCAGCCTGAGCATCATGGGTATGTATGATCTCCATTCCATTCTAATCATCCCGGAGAAAGGGAAGGGGGACAAGTTTGCCAAGGGAGAGAAACTGAGAAAGAATGTACATGGCAGTATCATTTAAACATCTGAAGGACTCTCAATGTGGAAGATGTTGATTAGTTAGCAGTCAAATGGAAACAAGTCTGGGCTCAATAGCGTCAATCAATTATTAATAGTTAGAGTTGTGAATCAATGGTAAGTAGAATCTTATAAAATAAAGTCTGCAGCTGTAATATGCACAGAGCATAAATGGTCACCAGCAGAGGTTTTGGAGCAGGGATTCTTCTAGTTTTCTCACTGGGGAATTGGTCTTAATTACCTGAATATAAAATTCAATTCCAATGTCTCATAATTTTAAGCTGTGTATAGTTATATAGGCAACCTCACATTTTTACCCGTGACTTGCCCATATCACTGGGATGGCCCTCCCATGCGGCTGGTTTCTACATATTTGGATATTTCTCTCTTAGTCACTTTGGGGTGTTACTCTCATGCAACCCAGCCTCTGACTTAATCCCAGAATGGGATGGCTCCCTGAAGCTTCCTCCCAATTGATTTTTGTGTAACTCCAGCTTGGGTCACATCAGGCCTGTCTTTATGCTCTAAGTCACAGTTGGTATATTACATTCTGAGAGCCAAATCCTGCTGCCTGTTTGTATAAATGACGTTTAATGGGAAGACACCTATTTCTGTTTGTCTGTGTGTTGTCTATGGCGGAGTTGACCAGTTAACAACAGAGACAGTGGGCCCCACAGTGCGACCCATTGTCTACCTGGCAATTTACAGAACGTGTTTGCTGTAAAGCACATCTCACTGCACCGTCCAGAAATTCTTTTCTATTTCTCACTCCAGACTGTCATCCATTCCAAATGCCCAGGAAACTTTTGTTGATATTGTGAAATAAGGAATGTAGATAAATGAGACTTATCACCTTCATCCATCATTATATTTATTGTCCCTCTCTTTCCTTCCAACCCACATCGTAAAATAAGCAGTAAGAACTTGAATGCAGCTGGATTCCCATCGCCCTGAGGTTCACTGGAGGGTGGTTCTCATGAGTGAAGATGCATTTGTTACTCTAAGAAGTAGAGCCCAGTGCATTTTCCAATATTTTCATAATTACAAGAGTCAGTTCAATTCTACAGTGTTATTTGCATAATTTAATAACAGGTAAAATTCCCACATTAAACTCTTGGGTATATATTGGTACACTTCTGTAGTAAATCTTACTTTTAGAATTTAACAAAACCTTTAGTAATTTTTTTTTATAAATTTATTTTATTTTTGGCTGTGTTGGGTCTTTGTTGCTGCATGTGGGCTTTCTCTAGTTGTGGCGAGTGGGGGCTACTCTTTGATGCGATGCGTGGGCTTCTCATTGTGGTGGCTTCTCTTGTTGCAGAGCACGGGGTCTAGGCACGTGGGCTTCCGTCGTTGTGGCACGAGGGCTCAGTAGTTGTGGCTCGTGGGCTCTAGAGGGCAGGCTCAATAGTTGTGGCTCATGGGATTAGTTGCTCCACACCATGCAGGATCCTCCTGGACCAGGGCTCAAACCCATGTCCCCTGCATTGGCAGGCGGATTCTTAACCACTGTGCCACCAGGAAAGTCCTAGTCATATATTTTTCAAAATGCATGTGTGTTCATAACCAGATGTCTTTTTAACAAATCTGTTTCAGTGTCCTAATGAAACTATCTTATAAGGTCACTATGAATACTTAATGAGACAAAAATGTATTGATATAAAATACATTTTACAAAACGTATATGTCAAACATTGTTCTAGTAGTTCACCTATTTTGTACGTGAGATATTCTGTCTCTGTTGCAACTAAATCAGTAACTCTCTGCCTTGGGCAGTGAGAGGTACATGGAAGCCCCCTCTTTAGCTGCTCTGAACTACGCTTAGAAAGATTGCCAGCAGTTTCCTCTTAAAGTCGTGCAAGTTGTTCTGCATTCCTAATTCCCACTACAATAAGATATAGTAATTTATGACATGGCCTCATTGATACAATCCAAATAACCTGTTGCCATCAGAGATTAACACTCTAGAAATAATCCAGAATACTGCTGTGAGATTTCTGCTACTGCTGCTTTGGAATACTAACTGTAAATGCCAGCATCCTTCTGAAAAGTCAAGTGGTATATTTTTATACTAATGTGGTTGTATATTCTTTCTTCAGCACCCCAATCCTCTTCCACCCCTTACCAAAGATTATCAGTTTACTCAGTAGGATGTGATGACTGTGAGTGAGCCATTAAACCTAAAATCAAGGAATGCTCTTTAAGGATATAATACTGTTCTCCCTTTGCTCAATATAAACTTAGTTGATACTTCAGGTTCTCTTTGGAGTTTTATGCTGATCTTGGATCACCATATGCACTTAGGTCAGTGTATCAAAAATAACCATTTGTCTTTGGGATTTAAAAACAGACCAGCACTTTAGTACCAACACTGCAGTATAATGCAGGATAATGATATTGAAGGATCCGATACCCTTTCCAATGATAATCAACTCCCTTCTCCACATGTTGTTCTACAGAAGGGGAGGCTGCTTCTTCATAAGTCAAAGTGTGGGACAAACCGTTCGCAGGCTCTAGAAGCAGGCTGCCTGGGCTCAGATGAGGTGTGACTTTGGACAGGGTCCTTCCTCTCTCTGTGCCTTCATTTACAATCTCTAAGTGGATGAGAGGACATCCTTCATTCTTTGGTTGTCATAAAGATGACATGAGCTAACCCATGATGTCCTCGTTCAGTGTCTGGCACTCAGCATTCAACTTCAACTATTATTTTCATTGGTGGTGTTGTTATTCCTGTTCTTACACTTAAGAGCTGTGTGTTCTTGGATCTCCTAAGTTTTGATTACTTTATTTCCATGATAGGAAAAATACACCTGCTTTTAAACAATTACGTTGAACAATGACATATATGTTTGATGTGAACTTCACCTGGCTCACTGTAGAGCAAACAGTCATGTGTGAGCAAACAGCACCCTCACAATTTAATTTAGGATTTTGGAAAGTGGTTGCAGAGACTTGGATGCTCCCAGGGAAAGAAAGTCAGCCCCATTATGTTTATTCTGTCCTAAGAAAGAATAAATACTTCTCTTAGTAGATAAATAGTGTTCCTTTTGTGTTTACAACAAGCTCAACACCACTGGGAGCAATGTTAATTTGAAATAAAGTGATTGTTGACTTGAAAACTAAAACCGCCACTAGTATTCTAAAATAATTTCAGAGGTTTCTATGAAAATGCCTAATTATGTTTTCTTTCTAAGTAATTTTGTTTACATGTAATAAAAACACTAACAAATTCTTACTGGGAGAAAATTATGGGCTTCTCCATTTGTCAATCATTGTCTCTGTGTTTCTTCCTTATTACAAATTTAACATTTACTCATCATGAGCTTTTTTCAAAAGTGGTGTGTTTCAATTCAAAATCTTTAGTTAAATTTGAAGGTTGGTACACACACACGCACATATGTGTATATATGTGTGTGTGTATATATATTTGGGTATTTATGCAAACTCATATTTTTGCTACCAAGTTTCTTTTCTGCCTTTATTCTTGTGCTTTTCTGGCAGCAGAGAAAGAGGATAAAAAGCAAAGGAGGGAGCGAGAAGATGGCGGAAGAGTAAGACGCGGGGATCACTCTTCCTCCTCACAGATACATCAGAAATACATCTACACGTGGAACTTCTCCTATAGAACACCCACTGAACGCTGGCAGAAGACCTCAGACCTCCCAAAAGGCAAGAAACTCCCCACGTACCTGGCCGTGTGGATTAAAGGCTCTTGGCACTCCAGCCAGGTGTCAAGGCTGTGTCTCTGAGGTGGGAGAACTAACCTCAGGACACTGGTCCACAAGAGACCTCTCAGCTCCACGTAATATCAAATGGCGAAAATCTCCCAGAGATCTCCATCTCAACACCAAGACCCAGATTCACTCAAGGACCAGCAACGAACAGTGCTGGACACCCTATACCCAACAAAGAGCGAGACAGGTCTACAGCCCCATCCATTAGCAGAGAGGCTGCCTAGAATCACAGTAAGGCTACCGACATCCCCATACACGCCCCCAGACGTGGACCTACCCACCAGGGAGACGGGATCCAGCCTCATCCACCAGAACAGGGGCATTGGTCCCCCCAACCAGGAAACCTGCTTAACCCACTGAACCAACCTCAGCCACTGGGGACAGCCACCAAAAATAGATAGAAATACGAACCTGCAGCCTGCAAAAGGGAGACCCCAAACACAGTAAGATAAGCAAAATGAGAAGACAGAAAAACACACAGCAGATGAAGGAACAAGATAAAGACACACCAGACCTAACAGATGAAGAGGTAATAACCAATCTACCTGAAAGAGAATTTAGAATAATGATGGTGAAGATGATGCAAAATCTTGGAAATAGAATAGACAAATTGCAAGAAACAGTTAACAAGGACCTAGAAGAAATAAAGAGGAAGCAAGTAATGATGAACAACACAATAAATGAAATGAAAAATACTCTAGACGGGATCAGGAGCAGAATAACTGAGGCAGAAGGACGGATAAGTGACCTGGAAGATAAAATAGTGGAAATAACTACTGCAGAGCAGAAGAAAGAAAAAAGAATGAAAAGAACTGAGGACAGTCTCAGAGATCTCTGGGACAACATTAAACGCACCAACATTCGAATCATAGGGGTCCCAGAAGAAAAAGAGAAAAAGAAAGGGACTGAGAAAATATTTGAAGAGATTATAGTTGAAAACTTCCCTAATATAGGAAAGGAAATAGTCAACCAAGTCCAGGAAGCACAGAGAGTCCCATACAGGATAAACCCAAGGATAAACATGCCGAGACACATAATAATCAAACTGTCAAAAATTAAATACAAAGAAAACATATTAAAAGCAGCAAGGGAAAAACAACAAATAACACACAAGGGAATCCCCATAAGGCTAATATCTGATCTTTCAGCAGAAACTCTACAAGCCAGAAGGGAGTGGCAGGACATATTTAAAGTGATGAAGGAAAAAAACCTACAACCAAGACTACTCTACCCAGCAAGGATCTCATTCAGATTTGATGGAGAAATTAAAACCTTTACAGACAAGCAAAAGCTGAGAGAGTACAGCACCACCAAACCAGCTTTACAACAAATGCTAAAGGAACTTCTCTAAGCAAGAAACATAAGAGAAGGAAAAGACCTACAAGAACAACCTGAAACAATTAAGTAAATGGTAATAGGAACGCACATATCAATAATTACCTTAAATGTAAATGGATTAAATGCTCCCACCAAAAGACACAGACTGGCTGAATGGATACAAAAACAGGACCCATATATATGCTGTCTACAAGAGACCCACTTCAGACCTAGGGACACTTACAGGCTGAAAGTGAGGGGATGGAAAAAGATATTCCATGCAAATGGAAATCAGAAGAAAGCTGGAGTAGCAATTCTCATATCAAACAAAATAGACTTTAAAATAAAAACTATTACAAGAGACAAAGAAGGACACTATATAATGATCAAGGGATCGATCCATGAAGAAGATATAACAATTTTAAATATTTATGCACCCAACATAGGCGCACCTCAATACATAAGGCAAATACTAACAGCCATAAAAGGGGAAATCGACAGTAACACAATCATAGTAGGGGACTTTAACACCCCCCTGTCACCAATGGACAGATCATCCAAAATGAAAATAAATAAGGAAACACAAGCTTTAAATGATACATTATACAAGATGGATTTACTTGATATTTATAGGACATTCCATCCAAAAACAACAGAATACACATTTTTCTCAAGTGCCCATGGAACATTCTCCAGGATAGATCATATCTTGGGTCACAAATCTAGCCTTGAAAAATTTAAGAAAATTGAAATCGTATCAAGTATCTTTTCTGACCACAACGCTATGAGACTAGATATCAATTACAGGAAAAGATCTGTAAAAAATACAAACACATGGAGGCTAAACAATACACTACTTAATAACGAAGTGATCACTGAAGAAATCAAAGAGGAAATCAAAAAGTACTTAGAAACAAATGACAATGGAGACACGACGACCCAAAACCTATGGGATACAGCAAAAGCAGTTCTAAGAGGGAAGTTTATAGCAATACAATCATACCTTAAGAAACAGGAAGCATCTCGAATAAACAACTTAACTTTGCGCCTAAAGCAATTAGAGAAGGAAGAACAAAAAAACCCCAAATTTAGCAGAAGGAAAGAAATCATAAAGATCAGATCAGAAATTAATGAAAAAGAAATGAAGGAAACAATAGCAAAGATCAATAAAAGTAAAAGCTGGTTCTTTGAGAAGATAAATAAAATTGATAAACCATTAGCCAGACTCATCAAGAAAAAAAGGGAGAAGACTCAAATCAATAGAATTAGAAATGAAAAAGGAGATGTAACAACTGACTCTGCAGAAATACAAAAGATTATTAGAGATTACTACAAGCAACTCTATGGCAATAAAATGGACAACCTGGAAGAAATGGACAAATTCTTAGAAATGCACAACCTGCCAAGACTGAACCAGGAAGAAATAGAAAACATGAACAGACCAATCACAAGCACTGAAATTGAAACTGTGATTAAAAATCTTCCAACAAACAAAAGCCCAGGACCAGATGGCTTCACAGGCGAATTCTATCAAACATTTAGAGAAGAGCTAACACCTATCCTTCTCAAACTCTTCCAAAAGATAGCAGAGGTAAGAACACTCCCAAACTCATTCTACGAGGCCACCATCACCCTGATACCAAAACCAGACAAAGACGTCACAAAGAAAGAAAACTATAGGCCAATATCACTGATGAACATAGATGCAAAAATCCTCAACAAAATACTAGCAAACAGAATCGAACAGCACATTAAAAGGATCATACACCATGATCAAGTGGGGTTTATTCCAGGAATGCAAGGATTCTTCAATATACGCAAATCAATCAACGTGATACACCATATCAACAAACTGAAGGAGAAAAACCATATGATCATCTCAATAGATGCAGAGAAAGCTTTTGACAAAATTCAACACCCATTTATGATAAAAACCCTGCAGAAAGTAGGCATAGAGGGAACTTTCCTCAATATAATAAAGGCAATATATGACAAACCCACAGCCAGCATTGTTCTCAATGGTGAAAAACTGAAACCATTTCCACTAAGATCAGGAACAAGACAAGGTTGCCCACTCTCACCACTCTTATTCAACCTAGTTTTGGAAGTTCTAGCCACAGCAATTAGAGAAAATAAAGAAATAAAAGGAATCCAAATAGGAAAAGAAGAAGTAAAGCTGTCACTGTTTGCAGATGACATGATACTATACATAGAGAATACTAAGGATGCTACCAGAAAACTACTAGAACTAATCAATGAATTTGGTAAAGTAGCAGGATACAAAGTTAATACCCAGAAATCTCTGGCATTCTTATACACTAATGATGAAAAATCTGAGAATGAAATTAAGAAAACACTCCCATTTACCATTGCAACAAAAAGAATAAAATATCTAGGAATAAACCTACCTAAGGAGACAAAAGACTTGTATGCAGAAAACTATAAGATACTGATGAAAGAAATTAAAGATGATACAAATAGGTGGAGAAATATACCATGTTCTTGGATTGGAAGAATCAACATAGTGAAAATGACTGTATTACCCAAAGCAATATACAGATTCAATGCAATCCCTATCAAATTACCACTGGCATTTTTTACAGAACTAGAAAAAAGAATTTCACAATTTGTATGGAAACACAAAAGACCCCGAATAGCCAAAGCAATCTTGAGAACGAAAAATGGAGCTGGAGGAATCAGGCTCCCTGACTTCAGACTATACTACAAGACCACAGTAATCAAGACAGTATGGTACTGGCACAAAAACAGAAATATAGATCAATGGAACAGGATAGAAAGCCCAGAGATAAACCCACACACATATGGTCACCTTATATTTGATAAAGGAGGCAAGAATATACATTGGAGAAAAGACAACCTCTTCAATAAGTGGTGCTGGGAAAACTGGACAGCTACCTGTAGAAGTATGAAATTAGAACACTCCCTAACACCATACACAAAAATAAACTCAAAATGGGTTAAAGACCTAAATGTAAGGCCAGACACTATCAAACTCTTAGAGGAAAACATAGGCAGAACACTCTATGACATCAATCACAGCAAGATCCTTTTTGACCCATCTCCTAGAGAAATGGAAATAAAAACAAAAATAAACAAATGGGATCTAATGAAACTTAAAAGCTTTTGCACAGCAAAGGATACCATAAACAAGACCAAAAGACAACCCTCAGAATGGGAGAAAATATTTGCAAATGAAGCAACTGACAAAGGATTAATATCCAAAATTTATAAGCAACTCATGCAGCTCAATAACAAAAAAGCAAACAGCCCAATCCAAAAATGGGCAGAAGAACTAAATAGACATTTCTCCAAAGAAGATATACAGATAGCCAACAAACACATGAAAGAATGCTCAACATCATTAATCATTAGAGAAATGCAAATCAAAACTACAATGAGATATCATCTCACACCGGCCAGGTTGGCCATCATCAAAAACTCTAGAAACAATAAATGCTGGAGAGGGTGTGGAGAAAAGGGAACACTCTTGCACTGTTGGTGGGAATGTAAATTGATTCAGCCACTATGGAGAACAGTATGGAGGTTCCTTAAAAAACTTCAAATAGAACTACCATATGACCCAGCAATCCCACTACTGGGCATATACCCTGAGAAAACCATAATTCAAAAAGAGTCATGTACCAAAATGTTTATTGCAGCTCTATTTACGGTAGCCAGGACATGGAAGCAACCTAAGTGTCCATCAACAGATGAATGGATAAGGAAGATGTGGCACATATATACAATGGAATATTACTCAGCCATAAAAAGAAATGAAACTGAGTTATTTGTAATGAGGTGGATAGACCTGGAATCTGTCATACAGAGTGAAGTAAGTCAGAATGATAAAAACGAATACCGTATGCTAACACATATATATGGAATCTAAAAAAAAAAAATGTCATGAAGAGATTAGTGGTAGGATGGGAATAAAACTCAGACCTACTAGAGCATGGACTTGAGGATATGGGGAGGGGGAAGGGTAAGCTGTGACGATGTGAGAGAGTGGCAGGGACATATACACACTACCAAATGTAAATTAGATAGCTAGTGGGAAGCTGCAGCATAGCACAGGGAGTTCACCTCTGTACTTAGTGACCACCTAGAGGGGTGGGATAGGGAGGGTGGGAGGGAGGGTGACAAAAGAGGGAAGAGTTATGGGAACATATGTATATGTATAACTGATTCACTTTGTTGTAAAAGAGAAACTAACACACTATTGTAAAACAGTTATACTCAAATAAAGATGTTAAAAAAAAAAAAAGCAAAGGAATGTTACAGCCGTGCATATTAGCTTTACTTTGCAAATAGCAATAATAATTAAGCAATCAACGTAATGGTTGTTACTACATTGCTATTGCCTCACTCTTCCCCACTTCACTCTTTGTGTTCTAGGCATATTCATCTTCCTGTAGCTAATCGGTCTCACCAGCCTCCTTCATGCCTCAGAGCTTTCTTACAAAGGTTTCCTCTCATCAGCCCGCACTTTCGCAAGCCCCATCTGTCTCTCCCTTGTATAAGTTATTCATCCTTCATTAGAGAAGATTCCACAGCCCCCCTTTTACAAGACCCTCCCCTATGGCCCAACACACAGGCTAGTTTTCTTCTTAGATCTTTTCACAGGAATAGTTACATATTATTTGTGTCACTTTTTTGTTAATGCAGGGAATACATATTTGTTAACTGGATATATTATTCATGAAGGAAATGTCTCTTTAACTATCTTGGCCCAGGACCACCCCCATCACTTCTGGTCACATTCCAATGCGCAGGAACTGTAAGCATAGACCCAGGCAGATGCAAGGGAGCGAAGACTGTGAGCTGTAGCTCCTATCTGGGCAGCGCCTGATCACCCACTGTTCTCTTATGGCAACAACAGTGCATTATTGGAGGACAGGAATACTGGACAGCAGTTTACCAATGACCAAGGAGAGTAAAACTTAAAAGAAGTTGTGTGTGATAGAATTACTGCTGAATAATATAAAATTAACAGATAATATTATCAACAACTAAAATTAGGTCTTAGACTTGTATTGGGCTTTTGCTTTTCAAATAGATTTTCCATTCTTCACCACCTTCCATCTTCTTTGAAACAAGGAAGATGATTTCCAGAAAGATTAACAACGAATCCAAGATCATTTGGCTTCTAAGATACAGATCAGTACTTGAACTATAAGATTCCAGTGCAACTGTTACTACTTTCCTAATGTCTCTCTCAAAAGGAATTCAGTTAACCTTTTTTCTAAAATTATTAGTCATGCTTCTATACCTTGAGCATTGTAAGGTTCTTCTCTAGACAGAATACCACAAGAGAGATGAGGATCTAGAGCATATGACTCCATTGAGTCTAGGACAGAGGCAAGTCTGACCTGCAAATTCTAAAGCAAATGCAGAGAAGTAATGTTTGTTTTTTTATAAAGCATAAATTATTAGTAGTCACATCTGTGCACTGGAAAACTGAGAATCAGAAAGTTTAAGAATCTAGTTCAAGATCACACAGTTAAATGAGGAAGTTGGAATTCAAATCCAGAATCTTCTGATTGTGAATTCCACAGAGTTCTCATTATACCCAAAAGTGGGGGACTTATTACCCCATATACATAGGACAGATGTTCCTCTTTAAAATGTTTATAACTTTTCATTTTCACTTAAGAATGGCATTTAAGCATAGAATCCCTTAGATTACATGTTCAGCTCAGACTGAAAGATCTGTAAAAGGAAAAACAACTAGACTCAGTAGAAATTTACATCTTCTTCCTGGCTCTATTCTTGACAAGTATTGGACAAATGGAATCACTGTAGTTCCGTGAAAGATTTTAGAGGAGTGGGAGAAAGAGATTCTCATTTTATGTTAAGGATCGTAATGCTAGATATTCATAGACAGGTATGCAGAAGTCTACTGGTATAATAAACTTAGTTATCAAAGAAATTAAGTTAAATTAGCTACAGTTTAAATGAAGATATTTAGAATGTATAAGCAGCAAGCATGAGCAGAAATGTTACCAAAATCATGAGTAATCTTACCTCCTCTTTTAAGAACTGTAAGAAGGATAAATGATGCGGGCATTGGGTTTGCAGATTCCCTAGACAAGGAAATCTACACAAATTTCTAAAGTTAATTTTACTAAATACTTAGGAACTCTGGACTTGTTCTATGAGACACAGTGACATTTCTAGTGGATCTTTCTGCAGATCCTCAATAATTAAAGGGATTTCGACTCTGGAACATTCACATCTGGCACACACACATCAAAGGTTAGAAACACAGGAACTCCTTCATTTCATATCGGAGAATGGGAATTTATCAATATCAATTGAAAATGACAAGAATACAGCTGTACCAAACAACTCCTATGACTAATTAAGATCCAGGGAAGAAAATGACTATCTCAAATATTTTTTTAATGATTGATTAGAATTTCCTCTTAAACATGATAGTATTTGCCTAAGAATTTGGAGATCTCTAACCTACTTAGTCTCAGTTTCTTCATCTTTAAGGAAAATGCCATGAATTATCTGGGTAACTGGAAATTACATGGAAGGCACAAACTTTAACCAATTAGAAAGTCTGAGAGCATATTGCAGTATTCACTGGGCCACTGGCACCTAACATGATATGAAAATGGGCAAAACATTTTATTTCTCACATTCAAAAATGCATTTTCTTTTTAAAACTATTTTTTAGAGCAGTGTTAGGTTTGTAACATAATTGAAAAGAAGGTACGAAGATTCTCCCTATATCTTCTACCCCCGCACATGCATAGCCTCTGCCATTATCAATATCAGTCACCAGAATGGCATATTTTTTATGAAGGATGAACCTACACTGACACATCTTAATCACCCAAAGTTCATAGTTTATCTTAGGATTCACTCTTTGGGGTATACATTCTATAGGTTGACAAAAGTATAATGATATATATCCATCATTATAATATCACACAGAGCATCTCACTACCTTAAAAATCCAGTGTGCTTTGCCTGTTTTTCTCTTCTCCCCACCCTTGGTAACCACAGATCATTTTAATGTCTCCATAGTTTTGCCTTTTCCAGAATTTCATAAAGTTGAAATCACACAGCATGTAGGCCTTGCAAATTGACTTTTTTCACAGAGTAATATGCACCTAATTTTTTTCCATATGTTTTCATGGTGTGATAGCTGACTTCTTTTTAACACTGAATAATATTCCATGGTATGGATGTACCACAATTTATTTCTCCATTCACCTACTAAAGGACATCTGGTTGTTTCCAACCTTTGGCAGCTATGAATTAAACTGCTGTAAACGTCCATGTACATGTTTTTGTGTGGACATAAGTTTTCAACTCCTTTGGGTAAATACCAAGGAGCATGATTGCTGGATCATATGATAAGAGTAGGTTTAATTTTGTAAGAAAGCGCCAAACTATTTTCCTAAATGGCTGTACCATTTGCCCTCCCACCAGTATTGAATGAGAGTTCCTGTTGCTCCCCATTCTTGTCAGCATTTGGTGTTGTCAGTTTTCCAGATTTTAGCCCTCCTAATAGGTGTGTAGAAATAATTCATTGTTTTAATTTGCATTTCCCTGATGACATATGATGTGGAGCATGCTTATTTGCCATCCGTGTATCTTCTTTGGTGAAGTGTCCTCAGCACCTTTTTTATTCAGGTTGTTTATTTTCTTACTATAGAATTTTAAGGGCTCTTTGTATATTTTGGGTAACAATCCTTTATCAAATGTGTCTTTTGCAAATATTTTCTACTAGAAAATATCTTCTAATTCTCTTGATATTACCATTTGGAGAGCAGAATTTCTAATTTTAATAAAGTTCAGCTTATCATTTCCTTCATGAATCATGTCTTTGGCATTGTATCTAAAAAGGCATCACCTGAATGGATAAAGAAGATGTGGCACATATATACAATGGAATATTACTCAGCCTTAAAAAGAAATGAAATTGAGTTATTTGTAGTGAGGTGGATGGACCTAGAGTCTGTCATACAGAGTGAAGTAAGTCAGAAAGAGAAAAACAAATACCGTATGCTAACACATATGTATGGAATCTTAAAAAAAAAAAAAAAAAAAAGGTAATGAAGAACCTAGGGACAAGACGGGAATAAAGACACAGACTTGCTAGAGAATGGACTTGAGGAAATGGGGAGGGGGAAGGGTAAACTGGCACAAAGTGAGAGAGTGGCATGGACATATATACACTACCAAATATAAAATAGATAGCTAGTGTGAAGCAGCCGCATAGCACAGGGAGATCAGCTCGGTGCTTTGTGACCACCTAGAGGGGTGGGACAGGGAGGATGGGAGGGAGGGAGACGCAAGAGGGAAGAGATTTGGGGATTTATGTATATGTATAGCTGATTCACTTTGTTATAAAGCAGAAACTAACACACCATTGTAAAGCAATTATACTCCAATAAAGATGTTAAAAAAATAAAAAGAAAATTAAAAAGCATCACCATATCCAAGTTCATTTAGGTTTTCTCCTGTGTTGCAGATTTCTTTTAATCACTACTTACTTATTTTAATGATTTCAAAACCATAAACTACAGGGATTGAATTAGATGACTTCTATGGCACCTTGCTTTATGTGTTTTAAATGACCATGACTAAATTTCAAAATATTTATTTCCTATGAGAAACTCAATAGGATATTATGGTTCTTCTGGTATAATCAACAAAAAATAACCTGGTTTAAAAGATAAAAATAATATTTAAATGATATAAAGTTCAGAGAGTCAAGGTGATAGATTGTAAACATGCCCACACCAAGATGACTCTGTTCCTAAAGTTATTACTCTACTTGAGATATAAAGCACTGGAAAAAAAAGTAGCAGATGGGATTTTTTTGAGTGTGCCACAGTTTACTCTTTGGTTAGGAAAATGAAGAACATCTTACTAATCTTCACGTGAGATAAAAAATTCATATGAAGGTATTTCCTCAAATGACAATGAGTATGTTAATTTAAAAAAGGATTACAAATTCTAGGTAATAGATCATGTGTCTACTATACTCATAATGACACGGTTGTTTGTATATTAATTTTCCATGGCTGTGTAACAAATTACCTCAAACGTAACAGCTGGAAACAACATTTATTTGTTATCTCAAAGTTCTGTAGGTCAGAAACCTGGTCAGGCTCAGTTGGGCTCTCTGATTAGAATCTTACAGGGCCAAAATCATTTTTAAAAAGTTCTTCCCTCCCTTCTCTTCAAATTCTACCAATATTTCAGAGTGCTTTCAAGTACCACCATGAAATTTTGGGGGCTTTTCTCGTTGTCTCTGGTATCTTTCTTCTAAGCAAATCCATAATACATAGTTTGTATTATGCAAAATTGGATAGTATTAATATTTTTTCTTGTTCTCAAGTTTTGGCACATTTTAAAACTGTGTCAAACTAGACTATGAGCTATCACAGAGTGTTTATTTCATGAATACCTTATGTCACTCACAGCATCAATCAAAGTTTTAAATACACAGCAGATAGTGCGTATTAATTTTTCCCTACATATGAACATCCCAATGTAGAATACAATGTCAAAATAAAAATTATCAAAATGGAATAATTTCCATTAAACCTGGGATAGTCCCCTTGTTTTACATTCAAGGAAGCACTTCCTTTTCGAAAATGCTTTGTCATTTACTTTTTCATACTGTCTTACTCCTGTCCATTGCTGCTTTTTGTCCACACAAATTTTTCCAATTGGTGACAAGGTGAAATCTATAACCGGAAGGTTAACAATTGTAGGCACATGAAAAAGGATTGATTATGAAAGGCAAAACAAAATTGCAGAAAATTCAACATCATACAAAAATATCATGTGGATTCCTCACCACTAGCTTTTGTGCCCCCAGTAGATATATTTTGGAACAATTTGGTTGGCTTAATAAGAGCTCTGGCACTAACTAAAAGGTTTTCAACCTTCAGGGTTTAGCATCTGAACATCCTCTTCAGGTGCCAGATTGGGCTGCCCTGGAGTTGATGGGGATTTGATGAATTTGTATGTATGTACATCACGGGTAGATGAAGAGGCAGGGCCTGGAAGCAGGCAAAGCCACTGAGAAAGAGAATTGTTGGGAAACAGCATCCAAATGTACTGTAATATGACAAAAGTCAGTAGACCCAGAGCCAGCCCATTAAGGACCAAGGTTTGAGCCATCAAGTTGAGACATCTGGCCACTTTACCTTGGCCACTGATGGCGAAATAAAGGCAGGCCATCCTGGATTCAACAATAATTGGGATGGCTTTTCAATGCTCCCTAACATTTCCATTTCAAGAATATACCAGAATGTTTCTATGTTTGATGTCTACTTTTCTTTTCATTTTAATCAATTTTAATAGTAGGGTTATATATTTTAGTGGCATTTCTTCCCAAATATAGAGGTCATCTATCAAAAAGGAAATGACACTGACTTTCCCCTTACACAATATTTAGAACAAGCTAAGATGGCCATATCTAAAAATCTTTTCTAGTGAAACAATTGGAACTTCCTCCACATAAGGACTTTTAAAATTCAAACAGAAAGTGCAATGGATAAATACAGGGTGAGTCTCTAACTTGTGCTTACTGTGAATATTCCAACTCTGGTTAGTTTGTGTTCCCAGAGGAATGACTTGTACCCATCGGGGGTTGTATTGTGAAGTGTTAAAAAGAGTCCTGATATGTTATCTCATGGCTGAGGACCTCAACCTTGGATGCTAGAAAAGTCACAGCTTGTGTTTACGGATTTTTTATAAGTGTGAATTCTATGATCACATTTGGAAAGGGGAAAGTACAAATAATTTTGAATGCTTACTTTTAGGATATACTCTTTTTAGTGTGTGAATTAGAGACAGCTTTGCAATGGTCAATGAGCAAAGCAAAACAATTCTTTTCATTCCTAATCTGGGTTAAATTTTTGATTTGTAATCAATATAAATCTGTTGAGTTAATAATGATAAAGCATACTACTTCTTTCAGTAGGTAAAAACAAAGAAGCCAATGAAATATAATTTTTAGCTTCTGGTATAATAGCTTTGGAGGTAGATAAACTGGTCTCAGGGAAGCCTCCTTCTGATAGAAAGAATACATTAGAGGGTCAGATATCCTAAGTAATCTGAGTCTGAGTGATTGATCAAGGATGTTGGAAGGTTGTAATTTGGATCTTTTTTTGGAATGAGCCTATGAGAACCAACTTCATTTCTTCAGTTCGTTTCCAGGCATAGGAACTAGAGTCCAGTCAGAGATATTAACTGTTGTTTGTCTTGAGCCACATCATTTCTAGGGGATAAATGCTTTCCTGGGAGTAGAGGCAGGAGAGGTAATTGACAGTCTTCTCTTCATACAGTACATCAAATCAATAGGTCCATTTCCTTAGCAGTAGAGCAGGCTTTCTTTTTTTTTTTTTTTTTTTTTTTTTTTCTTTGCGGTACGCGGGCCTCTCACTGTTGTGATCTCTCCCTTTGCGGAGCACAGGCTCCGGACGCGCAGGCTCAGCGGCCATGGCTCACGGGCCCAGCCGCTCCGCGGCATGTGGGATCTTCCCGGACCGGGGCACGAACCCGCGTCCCCTGCATCGGCAGGCGGGCTCTCAACCACTGCGCCACCACGGAAGCCCAGAGCAGGCTTTCTGTGTGTTTGTGGGTGATAGGCAGAAAAGCTGTCTGATCAGCATTTCTGATCTTTCTCAATCCATACATGTAACTAAGGAGTCACTCTACAGGAAAATCCCTGACTTCTATTCACTAGAGTGCCTGTATCTTCCTTAGCAAAGCAGATGAATATACCAATGAACCCTCACACACAGGCAAGTCAGATCCAGAATTAACTCACTGCCCTTAGCTTCCTGCTCAGGGAGGTTCTGTAGGGCTCTGTTCTAGATGCCACCTGGGCTGCTTCATTTTGCTCACCCCTGGTGTGCAAAGCCAGTCCTTAGATTGAACTCCTGCCTTGTTTATTGAGAATTCTCCACTCTCTCTACTGGAACTGAAATCTTTCTATTTTTTTCTAGCTTATTTCATCGAACACTGATTCCTTAGTTAAGGAAAAAAAGAAAAATAGTTTGCTTTGTTTTGTTTATGCTGTCAGAAACTGCACCAAGAGATTTTTGCATTTATTATCTCATCGAGTCCCGAAAACAATGCTAAGATGCAAATATTATTGCTGTCGTTTTGTAGACAAACAGGTGTAGCCTATTTAACAATTTCCCCAAAATCACTGGCTGCTTTAAATTTGAATAGAAGGACACAACTTGGTAATCACCTGAGTTCCCAAAAGATCGTCATCTCTGAGTTAGCTTGAATTTAGATCACAACAGGTTATACAACTGGTACATCATTATAGATTCTAGTAATAATAATAATAATAATACATTTTATAGAAAGGTGATCTCAATTTAGGCACCTGAACCTATGTATCTCTGGATGTGAGAATATTTTCTCATACTTTGTGATAAAAGTAATATTTATCTTATCACTTTATCAATATTATTTTTTTCATTTTAGATTGTTTTAATAATTCTATCTCCCTTTGACTTTTGCATTAGTCAAAACAGTGTTGCAAATAATTGAATTCCAACTTAAGCTAGCTTAAGCAAATAATAGTAACAATTACAACAATAATAAATATAAAGGGGAATGATTTACCTGACAAATGAAAGGTATAATGTGAGCAAAACTAAGTCTGGTTGTTAATTCAATAGTCAGGCCTTTTCCTGTCTCCATGCCTCAGTATTACTAGCCTCCGCTTAGCTTCCACTGAGGTCGTTTCAACCCCACAGCACAATGCCATCCATCTGCCCCAGTCACTTATTTCTCCATTTAAAGGAAGTTGTCTGGAAATCAAAAGTCTTATCAATCGTCCTACCTTATAATTCTTGTAGAAAATATTTAAATAGTTCTCAATTTGGGAGAGCTTGAATAATGAGCCTATTTCTGAACCAATCAGGCTGGCTTGTAACAGTGGAAAGGGTCGGGCCATTTAGACCATTTGAAATGGGTTTTAAGCAGAAAATTACAAGATACATTTGTTCTGTTACCAAAAGAAAGAAAACATTGATGTTGCACAGGCAAAATTAAGTATTGTCTACAACACGTTTAAATGGAGACCAAGAAATATAAGAATAATTTAAAAATTAGGACAGTTTTTGCTTTCAACTAGGTAGATTAGAAGTATTTTATATTCTCGTTAAATTACTAAGTATTCTTTTTGGATTTTTTTTCCAGTAATATATTTGAATAAATAATTGGAATATATACAGACCCTTTCTCGTCTTACAATGGTGTTATGTCCCAATAAACCCATTGTAAGTTGAAAACATCTTAAGTTGAAAATGCATTTAATACACCTGACCTGCCAAACATCATTGCTTAGCCTAGCTTACCTTAAATATAATCAGAACACTTGCATTAGCCTATAGTTAAGTAAAATCATCTAACACAAAGCCTAATTTATAATAAAGTATTGACTATCTCATGTAATTCGTTGAATACCAAAATGGAGTACTGTTGGTGAAAAACAGAATGGTTGTCTTGGTACAGAACGGTAGTAAGTATACTGATTGTGTACCCTTGTGACCTGGCTGATAGAGAACTGTGCTGCTCAGCATCATGAGAGAGGATCATTCCATACATCCCTAGCCCAGGGAAGATCAAAATTTAAAATTTGAAGTTCTGTTTCTACTGAATGTCTATCACTTTTGCACCGCTGTAAAGTTGAAAAATCATTAAGTGAAGCCATGGTAATCGGGGACCATCTGTATGTGAATTTTCTTTTCATAATTGTGAATTAGCTTACAGGAAAATTTTACAGTGATATAAAATTTCATTGAATTTACTTTATAGTACCTTATCTTTATGAAAATAATAATTAAAAAGGTAGCATTCAGGCTCGATCACTTTCCAATGATAGAAACGTCATTTTCTTTCTATCCCAATGCTTTGACCCTAAAATGAACCACAGGAAAAATACTAATCTTACTAATTCAGAACCTCAAAGAGAAAAATATAAAATCCAAATTAAATAAAAATATCAATTTTTGAGCCATCCCATTGTTCTCTGTATAAAAGAATCCAGCCTCTTTTGGGGAAAATGTAGTATCTAAACTCTATCTCCAACTTGTAAAATTACTTGTTAATTTTTATATTTTGCAATTACAATCTAATAGTTTGGGGAAGGAGATATTTGTCCTTCTTTTGTTGTGTTCACAGCATCTTGTGTAGTCATTTATCAGTGCACTTCATTAAAAAATTAATTCAAAAAATAATCAGTGGAGGACCTAGTAGATTTAAGTAATGATTGGCCCTGTGTGAGAGCATTTAATCACATTTTATTGTAAATTTTTAAATTTCTAAATCTACAATTTTAAGAAATAATAACAAAATATCCATAATCAGGTTATTGTATTGCTTTCTTAATTTTCCCTGATATAAATTTTATCAAGTTAATTTACTCTCTGTGTAAGAATGCTTACACAAAAGTAATCTTGGTTTGCAGATTTTCCCATGAGATTCAGAGCTCAAAGCTGATTCTTCATGAAATTTGGAGTTGGTACTACTTTTATGTTTTGGAGTTAGGAGTAGTTAAATTCTCAAAACTCACACCTGTGTCCTAAAAAGAAAAACCACAATAATCAGAATACAATGGATCCCAGGATCCTCATACATGGGCTTTATTATATTAACCTTTATTTCTCACTATTTAACAAAACAGTACTTCTATTTCAAGCATTTATAATTTTTCTTTTTTCTTTTATAAGTGCCCCCAATACTACAAATGTCCCCAATTCCTACACAACAATCGAGAAACTGCTGGACTCTCTTCTGTCCCATGGTTGGAAGAGAAGCATTTGTCACACATTTGGGTTTCAGTGGTGCATTCCTAATATCATAGGATGATTCTAGCCATTACTGGTGACAAAAATTTCAATGTTCATTCATCTGTTCCTGGTATTCATTAGGTGATGTAATTTTTCACAATTCATTCAAAACACTATAAATTACCAGTTTCATTTTAAGAAACTATAATTTAAATTGTATTATTTATTTTCAATGGTTTTATATGCAAGATTGACTGTGGCATATTCAGCAATGCATCTCTCCTCTCCTGACACTGGAGGATCTTATAATCTTCCGTTTTCTGAAAACATGTATATTCTTTTATAAATACACAATCCTTATTCTGATTACTTATAAAATGAATTTGACTTGAAGGTCAGTATAACAGACATTGAACAGAAGTGCTAGAATAAAAGGAAGAAGAAGGTGGGAACTCAGACCTAAGGACAGAGAGTCCAAGGTATCTCAGCCCTTTGTATAGGCAAAGAACTGTCTGATCTTCTGGCCAATGTTTACACTTCTCTTTTATAGACCTAATGTTTCAAAAACCTCCTACTGTGATTATACATTAAAAAGCTGAGCTAATAATGCTGTCCTTAGGGTTGTTGGAGAATATGAATTTATTAAGTTATTCATAAACATTCAACACTGTTATGCAAATAGTGTATACAGTATAGAAGTGTTTCATATGAAAGAAAATAATGTAAAATCACTTTAAGTATCACAAATAAAATTCTTCTTGACAGTGTTGAAAATTTCCAAAATTCAATATTATTTATTCTTTCCTATAAAATCAATTTCTGCCAGTAAGAGCTCAATACAACTGCAAAATAATATCAAACAGCTTTCAAAAGGATATAAAAGTCACATGTATTAATAAAAATAAATACCAGCTTTAACTATAACTCTGCATGAGATAGCTCAGAGATGAACACAGGGATAGTTAGGCATTTTAGAGGGAGGATATCAGGTTACAGAGTCTCCCTACAGCATTATGACAATGTCTCTTTGCTCATTTTCTCTTTCACTGTCTCCCTCTCTCACTGCTTGGTTGCCCCTTCTGGAAAGAGGAAAGCTCTTCACTCCCCCATAACAATACCACCAACAAAGTGCCATCCATGTGCTAGAAATTTGAAGGAGGAGGCCTCTAAATCTTCTAATCTGTACAAAAAGAGCCCTGTCAGTCTAGAATCACCAACTGATTTCTGCAAATAAAGAGTTTATCTGGAAAATCACTTTTGGTATCAAATTTCCAGGTATTAATAAAAAGTCACTCTGGTTGGCCTAGTACTGTTGTGGATGCCTTTCTCAGTCTCCCCAAGAAAGGCTGAGGCAGGGCAAGTCTTAGAATTAGAGACTTAATCAATCTCTATGACCAGAACTATGACTCACAAGAGCACTGGAAATTGTGGTACTCTCGAGCAATTTGGACAAGTCAGCGTCTATCTCTGGTTTTCAGTTTGCTTATTAATATATGACAATTTAAGCTCAATGATAAAGCACTTAGAGCCCTAAGACTTTTTTGAATCTACCTTCTCTCTTCTCTGTTATTATATTAGAAAGTTTTCTGTTTTCTGTTTATTTCCAAATGTGTATTGACTCAAGTTTCCATGTGCTATTATAGTGGCACTAAAATGCAATATAGTGAAACTGTATCAGTTTATACAAGCAAAGTAATAGTCACCAAGAATTTGCTAGGAATTGTTTGAGTACAGATTGCCATCCATATTTTCATGGCAATTTGAGCCCTGCATTGTGGGGTATAAGGAGTGGAAGCTGGGGTAGATTGTATATTGTGGTAGGTAGGTGAAATCCATATAAACGTTTTATCTTGTTAAGTCACTTTGATTTTTGGATTTTGTTTCAGGGAAAAAAAAATTTTAACTTTGGTTTTTATGTCATTCGCAAATAATGTCACATTTCTCAATGACTTTCAAAATTCGAAGAAGTTTGTTTGCATTCAGCAGTAGCATGGAAATAATTTCAAATCAACTTTGGGACAGCGATAGCAAAATGTTTTGAAGTCGAGCATGGAGAATCATGTCTTATGCCATCTGTTGACAAAATGGAACTCTGCAGCTTGGAAGGCTCCTGAATAAACCTAAGGAGTGTATTAGTGCCAGAAGCTAATGTAGTGAGGAGAAAAACAGCAACAGCACAGCAACAACAGAAAGCCATGGGGTGTCCTCATAAAGAAGCAAACAAAAGAAAGATCAAGAAGTGCAAACCCAGAGCTTAGATGTTTCTTTATTTGCACACATCTGCTTACTGAACACATTCCAATTTAATTATATAGCCAAATTACCATCCCCTTACAGAACTATTGTCATGGTTTTCAGATTCTTCCAAGTGCCAATTTCAGTGTAACTCCCTATGTGTTTCAAAACAATGCCTGGACATTTTCCTGTCTGCAATTATGTAACATCTGAGGATAAAGGCATTTTTTTCTTATCTAATCAAATTTTTCATGTTAATTCCCTTAAAAAGTACCTGCATTTGTGTACATACCTGCCTGGTCACTTGTCTCCATATCTTACTGAGACATTAAAAAAAATAAGTAGGTACATTTTCATAGAAGTATTAGAGATACAGAATATGCATTTCCTTTTTTTCAACTTAAATGAGGTAAGAAATATTTGTATTGTATAAGCAGAAATATTTCTACTTATATAATAAATGATAAACTTTAAACAAAAACTAATTCACTGAATATGATTGCCATCAGTTCTAGAAGCATGATGAAAAGCTTTTTATTTTCAAAAGTATCAATATTACAGGAGCTTTTGTCCAAAAAATAAATTTCCACTGAATTTTATGCCAGCAGGAAAGGTTGAGGAATTATCTCACCCACTGCTTTTCAGTGAAAATCTGTTTTCTGGCGTGAGGTGGATTTACTTATAACAATTATTGAAGTTTTAAATATATGCCTATAAATGTGACTGCCTTTAGAGAAAGTAAGGATTTTAGCTCTATCAAAGATGCTTATACATTATTTGGTAGACTGATTGGTGGAACATAGGTATACAAACTGAGAAATAGTACAGAAACTATAGACAACTGACAAAACTAATTTAGTAAATTGGCCACCCATTTATTTATTCAGCAAACATTTATTAAATGTGTTCTTTGTGCCAAGGAATATACAAGATGATTTTTATATCCATTAATATATTGTTTATACACCAGTCCTTTAAGGCAAATCCTTCTTTCCGATGTAGATAACTGACTCAATATTTTGTTTTTCTAATTCTTAATTGTCTGATTGTGTTTTATGAGTACTATCCTGATTTCCTTTCCAGGAGTCTCTCAAATAAAATATAAAAACAAAACCAAAAAGTCAAGTTGCAGTAATAATTGACTATGAAGATTTTACTTTTCACTGAGATTATAAGAATTTGAATTTGCATTAGCAAGGAGAAATCCAGATTGTGTATGTCCTGAAGTTTATATAATTTTTGGTATTTCTAATCTTGATTAACTTCAGAGTAAATCTGTTATTCCTTGGCTTACTCAGAAACACACTGTTCCCAAATATCACAACCTGAAAAGAAACAAACATGATTTTAAGTCTTTTAAAAGGTAGAGTAGGTCTGATCCAGATCTGGACAAGGCTTAGATTATTGCAAAGACTACATGGTACCCCGGGGCGCTGGGGAAAACAGCCAATGGACCCAGGCAGAACCCATCCATTTGGCAAATGAGGTTTCTCTAGTGGAGACAGCTGCTCTCCTGCACTTCCGGCTGAAATCTACTGGAAAAAAGTCCCTACAGATGAAAAGGAGGACAGAAAACGTTGGTGATATAGGGGAAATGCAACAAAATAAGGACCTACAGCCAAGAGAAAAGCAGTTTATAACAAACTGTTTAGAAAATTGGGCCCAGATCTCCTCAGGGAAATGCCAGTCGCCTTTTCTTCTTTCAAATGTATTTTCTACTCTTTCCCACCTCATTTTTTAAAGTATTTAACCATGAGCTATCTTTCAATAACACAGGGTAAGAAGGAAAGCTTTTTTTGCATTGATTCAATTGTGGATAATTGTTCAGAAAGCAGCAAGTTCTTTGGAAGAGAAAGAGCATCGCTCATTGATCAGCATGGCAGTTCACTTCGTCAGCATTCATATAAGAGCCGGCAACCATAAAAATTTCTCTGAAGAGTTTATTGTAGAACCAATCAGTAATTTGAGTAAATGAGTGAATGAATACCTAAACTCTATAATATCCATGTTATGGTCTTGTGTGTATGACTAGGTGATTCTGAAAAGGGTGAAAATTATTTTTAGTTGTCTAGAACTAGGTTACTAGCCAGAAAAAAATGTAAGTATCTGGTCAAAAAATTTTTTTAGAGACTTCAATGAGAGGAAGGGTCTCTGTACTAGGACAGGCAGAAAAATGATGTTTTCTGGAGAGAAAAACAAAGTCATAAAGAAACAATAAACAAAAAGCCATAGCATAGCAGATCTACATTTGATTCCCAGTCGTGCGCGACCAAGGATTCCGCCACATCTGAAAATGTCTGGATGACAGATGTTGCAAACAGACCAGAAATCTATTAGTATGAAAGATCTAGGACTCTTCCGTGAACAATTCGTCCTAAGAAAAAAGGTCCTTGAAATTCCTGTAATTAGAATGATTACAGAGATCCCAGCCCACTCTTCTCTTTCTAGTGATATGATAGGGTCATATGTTTGGATATGCAAGTGGAAGCAATGTCAGTTGGTCCCTGGGGCGGGGGCGGGGGGGGGAGGCATTTAAAAGCCGGTGTGCAACTTGCCACAATTCCCCATCACACCTCCGCCACTGTGGAGGCATATGTTAGAGGAAGACTCTCAGCTCCATGGTGAACATGTGCACCAGTCACCTTGATGGGAAGCGCTGGATGAGCCTTGTGAGTGAGCATAATCTTGGAGTCACTGTATCAGAAAAAGGCTTTGAGAAATCTGTGTGAAAAACTCCTTTGCTGATCCCTGCGGAGGCTTTGAGAACAGAAGGACCAGGGGCGGCATCACTGCGGAGGGGCGGGGGGGGCAGGAACAGAGAGGGGAATCCCAGTAAAGGTAGGAACATGGGAGACATCCCTTTTAAGGCTTCTAAAACTATTAGAGTGGACTTGACATACAGCCAGATGTGCCTTAATTTCAGCATGTAAGAATTGCACATATTGGGCTTCCCTGGTGGCGCAGTGGTTGAGAATCCGCCTGCCGATGCAGGGGACACGGGTTCGTGCCCCGGTCTGGGAAGATCCCACGTGCCGCGGAGCGGCTGGGCCCGTGAGCCATGGCCGCTGAGCCTGTGCATCCGGAGCCTGTGCTCCGCAACGGGAGAGGACACAACAGTGAGAGGCCCGCGTACCGAAAAAAAAAAAAAAAAAAAAAAGATGGTTTGGAGTAGCTTTTAAAATTGTCCCAAAATACGTATATTTGACTGTGATATAGACACTAAGCATCACGTTACACAGCAGTCTGGGACATAAATTGGCACTAACCTTCCACAGAACAAATTGAAAAATGGTGTCAAAAATACCAAGAAATGTATTTTTCTGTTCATTGATTTGACTTCTAAAATTTTTCCTAAGGAAATAATTTACTACTGTCCAAAGATATATACAAATATGATAACATAGCTGTTATTTTTATAATAGCAGAAATTATATATAAGTATATCCCAAATTAGGATTTAGGTTAAATAAATACAGAACAGAATAAATAATTTACACACTGAAGACGTTTCTTATATCTGGGGCAGAGTGTCTGATAGTGGAAATAGGACGAAGCTGGGAATCTGACTCGAATCTAGCTGGAGAGCTTTGCCTGCGCACTGTGGAGCTGAGACTTATCCGAAGGGCAACGTTGAGCCGTTGCAGGGAGTGAATCAGAGGACTGACATGACCATATGTGCATTTTTTTTTTCCAACTCACTCTAGCCCTAGGCAGGAGAATGAATGGAACGCTATAGATATGTCACTGGACAAAGCTGTCAGGGGGAGACAAAAGCCATCCATTTAAAAATATATTTTTAAAACCATTCGACTATTTAAAAACAATCATTTGTTGAGCATATACTATGTGTCAGACACAGTGCGATACTAACATAAACAACTGAAGACCTCCCATGTCAAAATGTGCTTTGATTGAAATAATTTATTTCAACGGTCCCTGTAACTCTCAAGGCAAAGATGATGGAAGCACAACTATATTTGGACAAGTGCGGAGCACAGGCTCCGGACGCGCAGGCGCAGCGGCCATGGCTCACGGGCCCAGCCGCTCCGCGCCATGTGGGATCTTCCCGGACTGGGACACGAACCCGCGTCCCCTGCATCGGCAGGCGGACGCTCAACCACTGCGCCACCAGGGAAGCCCTGGACAAGTTTTATTCAACTATTTTTTTAATGTTACAGGGAACAATCTATGCTATATGATATGCAAACAATACAGGTTTGGTATCTATGAAAGTAAATCTGTACTGTAATCATCTAAACCTTTCAAAAAAGTAACTTGCTCTGTTTATAGTTGTATGACTCTATTGCATTAGGTATAAATAGTAGGAGACCATTGCAGACATGATACATTTGGATGGATTCTAAAATGTATCTTCTGGGTTACAGCAGTAATGAGTTGTGTAGATGTAAATATTAAAAATAAAAAAGGAGGAAAGGAAGGAAGGAGGGGAGGGAAAGAGGGAGGGAAGGAGGGAGAAAAGAAAGAAGGAAGCTCTTCTTGTGTAGCAGAATCATCCTTCAGATACTTTTCAGTTGGAACAGAAAGAAGCACCAGAGAGAAAATTGGTATTAGGAATGAATATGACTAGTTTTGGGGGACAGATGCCCAGTTATTATGTGTGGCTTTTACCACTGGAAGCAAACTACTCAGTTAATGGGTGATGTCATTTCTTAGAAACCTAAGCATTTCTTTTGCTTTTTTCCCTTATTGCTTATGCTCTTAAACATATTTAATCATTTCTACATGAGCATTTGCTGTGTAGAAACTGTCTAAGTGAGACATACTAAGGAAATTCCTATAATTATTATGACTTTTTACCCACAGCATTAAATGCAACCTGACTTCTGTGGATGCATCTGGATAATTTTCACACCAAAGAAATGAAAGGTGGTAGATCACTACATCTACCCTTGCTCAGTTTTCTAGAAGGGTGACGAATCTCAAGATTAATAAATTAGAGAAATATTTTCAAAATTGAGCTCTTGGGTCTTAAAAGTGAACTTCCCCTGTACTTTTTTCCTTGTACTGGGTAGCTCAGTTTTCCGGGGATTAGCAATGGCTAGGCAGCAGGTCTCTTTCGGAGTATCTGGGCCAGATACTACTTATCTGGGATCCAGATCCCACATCCCAGACATTGAATTCAACCGAAAATTCACATCACTTCTTAAGGTGGGTTAAGACTGAGGTGGAGGAAAAGCTGGCCATTAAAAGGACATGCACAAACTTCGAACTTCAGGCATAAATTGTACAATATTAACTACCGTAGTTAACTGGAAACTTAAAAGGTGATTATGACTGTTCCAAATCAGTACAGCTTTTGCTAATATTAAAATATTCCCTTTGGGATATATGATGTGTCCCAGTAGTTCAAACTCAGGTCTTAAGAACATTAATTTCCTTGAGTATTTATAGAGGTTGTAGGGTCAGGAAGTAACCAGGATATTTCAGAACAGGGAGTATATGAATTTATCTCCCAGATTTAAAACCACACCATAATATTCCATTTGAGATTGTCGGAGAGGGCTTTTATGAAGCTGAAGTGTTTAACCCATTAGCTGACTGTTTGAATCTTGTCTGATAGCATTTCACTTAAGCATTTTCAAATATAAAATATTGCATAATAGTGAAAGTTGACTAGTAAACTTATTTCAAATTTTGCTGAGCCTAGACCATTTTTGTTTGAGAGGCTGATTATTTAAACAGGGTCGGGCCTTGAACAAAGAAACAAAAGATAAATGATCACTGACATCGAATTTAGAAACATAGATAGCTAAAGAGAGAGAGAGAAATAGATAAATAAGTAGATAATCTTCCAAACAGAAGATACGGTGCCCAGCTCTTTTCAAGACCTTTTCTCTGCTCTCATGACCTGGTTTTATCCCCTGATGCCCTTCTTGGTGACTCTCCTCTTACAAGTACACCTTACTCCTAAATATTAGTTGACTATCACAGAACAGTTCTAGATGCTAAGGATATAACCATTAAAAAAAAATGCACACACACAAGATCTCTGACATTATGCTACTTATATTATATGGATAGACAGACAAAAAAGAATAACTAAGCAAGCACATACATGAAATAAAATTGGTAAGTGATGACGATTATATAAAAAATAAAAGAGGGCAAATGACCCAAGAATTACTCTGTGATAGGGGAGAGGACAGATGGTTTTATAATGTCGGGGTCACATGACATGCTTTTTCTTCCTTTCTTTCTTTTTTTAGTTTCATCTTTTGTGTTGGGTTGGTCTTCACTGTGCTTAGTATAATACTTTTTATGTCTTATGTATTCAAGAAAGAGTTATTAAAGAATATATGTAATCAGCTCACTAAATGCATGTTTTCATGTTCTCCCTATCTTATTTTTATCAACTTCCTGAGCAGACCTGGCATTCAAAGAAGGGGAAGTTTTACTATATATTATGTTCACTGGTTGAACGAAAATACTACGAAGGCCTTTTTTCCACATAGCCCAAATAAAGGAGTAAATGATGAAAAGGCAATTTAAGACAAAAGAAGATATTACAAACTGTACTACGACAGAGAAAATATTCTCTAAATGAGCTTAGCATTTGGGAACAGTATTGAGTTGATGCATTTACTGTCTAAAGTTATACGTCAATATCTGCTGGAGGGTGTGGATGTTCTACTCAAGAAGAAATTAGCACAGATATCCAAAAACATGACCATACCACAGAAATGTAGAAACATAAAAGAACATTTACATTTCTACAAAAACAATTCCTGCATTTTAAACCGGCATAAAGTTTCGAATCCACCAAAACCTAAGGGTTATTTTGTTTGTTCATTACATCTATTCTGCAGTAACATACTAGCTGGGGGGAACAGATTAGTTTCCTATGTAGGCAACAGCAAAGCCCTTGCTCTGAAATACCATGCCAACTCGGCCCAGCCCTTCCAAACCACTGGTCCTCTCCTCTCCTCCTAACAAGAGGTGTAACAACATCTCCCTGATGCCATAAGTCTGGCCCATAAAAAAGACCGTTTGTTGAAGAGTTTATACTCCGGTGGCAGACAGCCTGTGTTCAGTAATCATCGCTTGAACACTTAACTCTTCTGTGACCCTAGGTTGCTTAGACCTACATCTATCAGTTTCTTCATTTATATGACCCAAATAACAGCAGTACCTAACATCGGGGTGTTGTGAAGATTAAATTAGCTCATACAGGGCTTGGAACAATGCTTGACACACAAAATAAAAACGTTCCATATACGTATGTTATTATTATCATTATCATGTTTATTTACTGGGCTTCTATCAGCCTTATTCTACTTTATTTCTCAATTTAGTCAGAACTCAGGTGGAGGAAATTGGAGCATTATCAGACACTGATATTTGGAGCCAAGAATGGACCAGGAAAGTTGGGAAATAAGACGAGAAGTAAAAATTAGGCCTCAAAAACACAACGAGAAGCTTTTAGTAGAGCTTGGGAACATGGGGAGTGTGTGATCACAGATATTGACCTTGGCCAGGTGGAGACATACTATGGCACAGAGTGCAGCTGTACACAATTTGGGTGGAAAATATTACACAGACTGAATTTTCAACCATAGTATGGAATGACCTGCCATGCACATGATCTGTGCGTTGTTACAGGTGGTCAGGGACAGCAAGTCGACCGGCTACCAGGAGTGCCAGGGAGATACCTACAGCCTCCCGACGGTGCCAGCAGGATTGCCCAGGTTTTTTTTTTTTCCCCTCGGGAGGCCATACGTCTTGTTTCCAAAGGCTTCCTGAATAAAATCAGTGGGTTAGAAGAAAAACAGGGATTTCAGGAAGAAGATGCTTCCTTTCCATTCCTGATGCCTCCTCAGTGAGAGAGGTCCAAACTGCCTCTCACCCGCCCAGCACGCTGGCAGCTAAAACATCTTGTTTCTGCAAATTGTACAGAATTCTAGATTCTATTGCTTCAGCCTCCATTGGCTTTCTGGTAAATGTGGGAAAAATAAATTGGATGTGCTTGTCTTGGTTCTGATTCTCCTCTTGAGGAGAAAGCCTACCCTTCAAGAACTAGAGTTCTCTGTTTTTAACATTCTAGTAGCCCCCATCCCTGTCTCTACAACCCCCTTGCCCACGCACGCACAAACACACACGGGGAGGCAAACGCAGCCCATCGTGTCCACGACGAGGTAAACAGTCTACTAATTCTGGAGTTGAGATTCTACATTGATATGGACTTCACATTAGGTTACATATTCACATTTAACAGGTTTTAATAAGTAGGTTGATACCTGGGCCTCCAATCTGCCTTACTTTTGATTTAACTTCTCATTATGTGCAAACAGTGAGAAAGAGAAAGTCTTAGCAATCTCTTGATCTGCAGCCACGATTTCCCCATTTAAGTTAACACAGTGAAGAACTTCTTGAATACATTAAACCAGTTACTCCTTGGACTTTATAATCATTTGTCAGGAGAGAAATATACATTAAAACCACCATGAGATACCACTACACACCTATTAGAATGGTCAAATTAAAAAGATCGACCATACCAAGTGTTGGAGAAAAAATGAAGAACTGATACTCTCATACACTACTGGAATGTAAACTGGTAGAACCACTTTAGAAAAGTCTTGTCAGTTTCTTATTACAAAATAATGCAGTTAATAAATGACCCAACAGTTCCATTATTTGTTATTTACTCAAGAGAAATAAAGATGTATGTCCACAAAAAAAAAAAAAGAAAGAAAAAGAACAACACCTCTGTCAGAATATCAAGTTTCTCACGTTTCTTATCATGACCTTCATTTATTACAGAGGCTTTCTCTTTAAATGTGGAAAGGCTCTCCCTTGATTGCTTCAAAACAATATTCTGAGAAACGTCAGCTATCGACGAACATGACAACTGTCTCATTATAGGGATCTGTCCTGTATCCAATCACTTACGAGTTAATTTACATTTAAAAAAACACACTCCGTAGCAGAACATACAATATTTTTAGGAGAGAGATGATTCTGTACCTAGAGAAATAAAATGTTGGCTTTTCACATTTGTCTCTGAGCCAGCCCTCTCACAGACACCTGGCTGAGTTCTGTGGGAAACAAAGGTTGAAGTAAGTAAAAATGAAAGAGGTTTTTGACTAAAATCTTTGTAAACTTTCTAAGACAAACAGGTATGTGTTGGTATCTGATTGCCAAAATACTAAGGGAAGATGAGCAACTTTTTTGAGTCACTTTTAGATAGAACACGACGAGATTTTGAACGGAGGGAAATGCAAGCGAGAGGCCCTAGTGTTCAGCAGAGAGAGTGCAGCTACTCAGGAGGGCATCACTCGGCTGTGGCGAGGACTGGACGGGCAGTTCGAGACTTCTGGAAATAGATATGAGTACTCACCATTGCGGGCAAGAGGATATGGCAAGAGGGAGCGGTAGAAACTATTAAATATCTCATGGTCGATGAACAAGAATTTCTTACACATACAATACACTTATTGGGGATTTCAGTAACAACAGGATGTGAGAATTGCCAATTGGAGACTAGAGTCAGCAAATATACAGACCGTTATAGTTTATTGTGTAATAGACAGTTACAGACTTTGCTGATCCTTAAAAGCTGGTGCTTCCTTTCAGGGGAAGAGGCCTTCAGGATATTTTTTCTGCCTAAAGCCAGAGCTTAAATTCTTCTATTAAATGTTCTCTCTCCTGAGAGATATTCTCTCAGTCTGCATAGTCTATTAGAGTCTTCAGAAAATTAGAGAAAACTAATTACAGGATAATGATGAGTTCCCTGAGAAGAACTGAAACCCTACCATGTCCAGGAGGTCAAGGCCTGATTTCTTCAATAAACTCTAAGCTCTCTACATCCCCAAAGCAAAACATTTGCCTAAAATATAATGGGTTCTTAAGACATAACTGTTGATTGGTAAATAAATGTAGGTCATCAAGTTATTTCTAAATTTACCCTTCAATTTCTTCTTATTCATAATGTATACATAGAATTCTTAATTTAAACTATGGATGAATGTTTAAATTGGAATATAATTATGTGTCATTTTAGTTAACTGAAGAGACCCTATTGAATGACTCACATACTCAAGGACGAAATATTCAAAAATAGGTTCTAACTTCAGATAAATTGTGAACTAGAGATACTTTTTCTTTTCAGATAGCAATGACTAATTGCTCTTTTTTTTTTGGCCATCAAGGAAATATTTTCTATATGATGCACTTTATGCTTGTCCTTTTTGACATTCTTTTTGATGCTGATAAAATTAAAAGGTATCTTAGTAGTAATTATGAGCTTATAATGGCTTAAGATATCAATTCGCCTGCATAGAATAGTTTCAACTTATTAAGAAACACCATAGGCCTTCCCTGGTGGCGCAGTGGTTGAGAGTCTGCCTGACGATGCAGGGGACGCGGGTTCGTGCCCCGGTCCGGGAGGATCCCACATGCCGCGAAGCGGCTGGGCCCGTGAGCCATGGCCGCTGAGCCTGCGCGTCCGGAGCCTGTGCTCCGCAACGGGAGAGGCCACAACAGTGAGAGGCCCGCGTACCGCAAAAAAAAACAAAAAAACACCATAAAAGGAAGACAAAGCCTTAAGTGATAAAATAATTGAAGTCATAAGTGTATTACAACTGAGGTAAACACACAGCCCAACATCTCCTAAATAGAAGAATTTGTCTTCTACTTGCTTATTACTACATTCTGGAAACAATATTTAAATAGGCAATATTTTGCAGGTCTAAGAGTGTCCTGTAGTCACTCAGTGGGACCCCATACATATATTTCACAATAATTGCGTCCTAAATGCTTTAACAATGGCAGATAATCATGAGAATTCTTGGGCCTCTCTTGGGTTAGGTATGGCATCTTTAGAAAGCACTCACATAGTATTAACAAATTGTCTTGGCTTGATAGAGATCTGTAGAAAAGTTTTTATCTCTGGCTTGATAAAAATATTTTACTATCTTTCCATTTATTTCAAAAAGTTTTACAAAGGGCAAAGGTTTCGAGTGTCTGTGATCAGAATGTAACTAAACAAACATCAACTTGTGGCATTCTCTTTTGTTCCCAGTTTTAAGGATTCATCTGACTACTCTGGAATAGTTTCATTAAGTTAGTTTTCCTTAAGGTTTTACAAATCTTTATTCCTTAAAATGAAAAACTGTGGCACGTCAAGAATTAACAAAATGATGCTTGTTGCTTCCCCTGAAACATGACCTAACAAGTGTGAAACATAAATAACAGATTGGTAAAATGAAGGCTTCACAATACCATTAGATCCAGCTTTCAACACATACATTTAGTTGTACTATGGGGAAAAAATGATTATATAGGAATATAATCTATACTATGGTAACTCAAATATTAAAATATCTTCCAATAAATGGTCAGTAATGATGACAGAGATTATAAACCAGTGTGTTATAAAATGTTGTGTTCCTGCCCATCAAGAGTTTCAAAGTGTTTTACTAGATGATATATTGACGATGAAGTTGAGCTATATCTTGTGTCTACATTGGCAAGAATTTGAAATGACACTTGTGTTCGTCATGAAGAGCCTAGGGGTAGGACGGAAATAAAACACAGACCTACTAGAGCATGGACTTGAGGATATGGGGAGGGGAAAGGGTAAGCTGTGACAAAGTGAGAGAGTAGCATGGACATATATACACTACCAAACGTAAAATAGCTAGCTAGTGGGAAGCAGCCGCATAGCACAGGGAGATCAGCTTGGTGCTCTGTGACCACCTAGAGGGGTGGGATAGGGAGTGGGCGAGGGAGGGAGACGCAAGAGGGAAGAGATATGGGGACATATGTATATGTATAACTGATTCACTTTGTTATAAAGCAGAAACAAACACACCATTGTAAAGCAATTATACTCCAATAAAGATGTTAAAAAAAAAAAAGGGCAATAAACCCCAGAGAGAACAGAAAGAAACATGCCCACATTCCTCAGTATATTTGTATATTTACCAGTGTTTTTCTTGCGTCAAATGACTTTCCCTTTTTTATTTTTCCTCCATGAAAGATATGTGATAAATATAATAGCTCTGAAAAATTCATGTATGAGGAATACCAATAGGAATAAATGTTTCCCTGGAGAGGTACAGAGCACACAGAAAGATTCCAGTTACTCTTTCTTTATTTATATTGATGTTATGCTTTTGCTTATAATATTTGAATTTTCTAACCATAATTATACTGTTTGAAAATATTTTTATGTGCTTATTATCCAAATCAATAAGAAAGTGTTATTCATAGACCTAAGAAGGATCCCAAAATACATACTCAGGTTGATTGTTAATGTTTTTATTCCTTTTACTAAACTGTCCATTGCAACATTAGTCATGAGGCCTAAAATGGGATTATTTCTCTAAAAAATATTGTCATACATAATGACCAAGAACATACATTATATTTAACATGGATTTTAAGTCATTTGATCTCAAGTAGGCAAAAGGAAAGAAACCTACAAAGAGGTAAAGTCTGTGACCTCTGTAGATAAATCCAACAGAGTCTTGGGGGGAAAAAAAAGGTGACCTTTATCCACTGCCTGATTTTGGCCAGATTTGTCATGGCTGTTCATATATTTAAGCTATTTTAAAGATGCTGTTTCTTATCAAAAATATTTTCTAAAAACAGCAGGGAAAATATTAGTAGTTATAAAGTTATATGAGCTGGATATCTCTTTGACCATCTGTGTTATCTATTGTACGTGTGACTCTTTGCATACCCATCTTATATTTTCATAATTGGCCCTCTAATCTAAATACAAAATGATCAGCCACGAATGCCAGCTTGACTGGGATGAGAATTACAAGCATATGTACAGTACCTCGGGTATTATTGTCAGAACACTACAAAATATGTTTGTGACTCTTGTATATAATTACACCCTGGACTCATTATAGCTAGAAATAACGCAGTCTTTTATTCAAGTCAGGATGACTGGACCCAGTGTAAACGCTGCTCAGCTATATTGTCATACAGAACACAGATGACACTGCTGAAGGTTGTTTGGGAACAGTCACAGCTAAATTGGCAGATTCAATAGCATAGGAGAACTGAATCCCAATGCTGGGTTGAAAAAGAAAAATGCGCTTAGTGACTTTACCTGGTTAGTGACAAGACTCATCAAAATGTATTCCTATTTTTCTTTTCACATACAAGGACAGTTCCTTTGCAGCTGTGAAATATGTCGGTACTATTTATTTCAGTGATATGATATAGTAAATATTTGGTTTTAAGAATGAACTTGCAAAAAAATTAATTAATTAATTAATTATTTTAAAAAAAGAATGAACTTGCTTATAGTTGTGGTTGGTCAGGATAGAATGGGACACTAAAGAGATGGTGACTTTTTTTTCTATCATTTTAATCATCTACAGTTGCCAATTTCAAAGTGCTCGACAACGTTAAGTTACTGACTTTCCTGATAAGATAGAGTCTCCTATGACCCCATCTCGATTATGATCTATTTCTACTTTATATTTATTTGTTGTGACTTTGTTTTAATTCAGATCTTCTCATGATTGGCCCATCCTTATCCTTACCTTCTTATTTCACATGTTATCTCCTCAAGCATGGCTTTCCTGGTGTTCTTTTTAAAGTTCCTGCTGCAAATCACCAGCCCCTAGTATATCACATTGTTCATTCTCTTTACATAATTTATCATAATCTATTTATTTAAATTATTGTTTTAGTCTTTCCATAATATAATGCAAGTTCTTTGTATCAGTATAAGAGAAGGGATCCTTTCTGTTTTGATCACAACTATATTCCCAAGATCTAGCATGGGGCTGGGCATACAGTGATTGTTCAAAAAATACTGCTAAATGGATAAATGAATAAATAACAAACAGTTAAAGAATACTAACCCTAAACAACTGGATTGACATTATTGCTGCTATGGTGATAGTGTGTTTATCCTTAGTAGGTTACCTCTAAGTAAATCATATATCACTGGTTCTACACATTTAAAATGATTTGAGGACATTTACAAAACTGAATATTGTTGCTGTGTTCAAAATTGTTTTATTGTCTGGAACCAGACAATGACATTAAAAAAAAAATTGGGGGGGTGCTTCCCTGGTGGCGCAGCGATTAAGAATCTGCCTGCCAATGCAGGGGACACACGTTCAAGCCCTGGTCCGGGAATATCCCACATACCGCGGAGCAACTAAGCCCGTGCGCCACAACTGCTGGGCCTGCACTCTAGAGCCCGTGAGCCACAACTACTGAAGCCTGTGCACCTAGAGCCTGTGCCCGGAAACAAGAGAAGCCACTTCAGTGAGAAGCCCACGCACTGCAACAAAGAGCAGCCTCCGCTCGCCGCAACTAGAGAAAGCCCGCGCGCAGCAACGAAGACCCAAGGCAGCCCAAAATAATTAAAAAAAAATTTTTTTTTCTTGACTTACCTTTAATTTTATCCTTGTTGTAATTCAAGGAGTATTTCCTGACTTCTTTTTCTTACCTGAAAAAAAGGGGGTTGGGGAGTTTAATACTAGTTCAGCTTCATGATCAATTTCCTCATGGTATTTAATTTTATTCTTATGTCTGCAATATTGTGGTTCTTGCTAATCTTCTTATCCATAGCCCCAGGAGACAATTCATTTGACTGATTGCTTTTGATTGCTCTTGGATCTGATTATTAGATAAATGATAATGATATTAATGTTCAAATGAAATACTTTTTCTCAAATGTCACTTCCTATTCTTATAGATTATATCTCAGTAGTATCATAGAGACAACCTTTATTTTTTTTAAAACCTACCTTATAAAATAAATACTGAAATGATACAATCAAGAAAAATTAAGAGCTGAAAGAGATCCTAGTCATTTGGACTGCTTTTCAGACGAGGAAATGAAGGTCCAGTGATATTTAATAAATTGCTCAAAGTCACAGAGATAGGTAGTAGAAAATTCAGGGCATCTTGTTCTTTCCATTAAAATTTTACACTGGTTGCATATTATTACTTTAAGTGATGCATCTCCTACGTAGTTTTATTTATTCTATTAAGAGAGAGAAGTACACAAACAAGACAGAATCTAGTAACATTTCTGCAAATGTGTCTTCCTCTTTTGTGTTTTATGACTTTGTACATGGTGCTTGGATTGCTTGCTCTATCTTGAGGATTCAGAGCTCTTTTATCAACCCTGCAAAACCCTGTTCAAACATGACCATTGTATTGGGAGGTCCCTTGAGCATCTGTCCTGCAACCAATTAGAGTTAATACCGCTTTGGATGGATGTATTTTTTGTATACCTTCCAGATACTATCATTACAGCAAGTATCACCTATAATTTCTTATGCACAATGGTCTAAACATCTTTAAATATGTTAGTTTATATTTATAGAGCAGAGTCAGTATCTGTTATAACACTGCATCTCCTCCTAGTGCCTAGCAAAATTATGGAAAATTGCAAAAAATTACAGAAAAAAAGAAGACTTGTGCAAGAGATTCTGAAGCAGTCCTATTCCTGTCTCCCTCTAATCCTACTCATTTATTCAGTGCAGTTAGATTTTCCCCTGTATTTGAATGAAAACTTAGGCATGTTCCACGAGTCCCCTTGGCAAATTCTTGTAATAAAATATTCTACAGCCATTTTACATCACAGAACACAGTCTCAATTCAGTAACTTTAAACCAAAGTGTCCATCAACAGATGAATGGATAAAGAAGATGTGGCACATATATACAATGGAATATTACTCAGCCATAAAAAGAAATGAAATTGAGTTATTTGTAGTGAGGTGGATGGACCTAGAGTCTGTCATACAGAGTGAAGTAAGTCAGAAAGAGAAAAATACCATATGCTAACACGTATATTTGGAATCTAAAAAAAGATGGCTCTGATGAACCTAGGGGCAGGACAGGAATAAAGACACAGAGAGAATGGACTTGGCGGACATGGGGAGGGGGAAGGATAAGCTGGGATGAAGTGAGAGAGTAGTACTGACATATATACACTACCAAATGTAAAATAGATAGCTAGTGGGAAGCAGCCGCATAGCACAGGGAGATCAGCTTGGTGCTTTGTGACCACCTAGAGGGGTGGGATAGGGAGGGTGGGAGGGAGATGCAAGAGGGAGGGGATATGGGGATATATGTATATGTATAGCTGATTCACTTTGTTATACAGCAGAAATTAATACATTGTAAAGCAATTATACTCCAATAAAGATGTTAAAAATAATAATAATACAAACACCAAGCCATTTTATTTTTAAAAATTTATTTATTTATTTTTGGCTGCATTGGGTCTTCATTGCTGCACATGGGCTTTCTCTAGTTGCAGCGAGCGGGGGCTACTCCTCATTGTAGTACGCTGGCTTCTCATTGCAGTAGCTTCTCTTGTTGTGGAGCACAGGCTGTAGGTGCATGGGCTTCAGTAGTTGCAGCATGCAGGCTTCAGTAGTTGTGGCACACAGGCTCAGTTGCTCTGCGGCATGTGGGATCTTCCTGGACCAGGGCTTGAACCTGTGTCACTTCCATTGGCAGGCGGATTCTTAACCACTGCGTCACCAGGGAAGTCCCATACACCAAGCCATTTTAAATCTGAGACTTTATACCCATCCCTCATGTTGGAACTTCATTCAGAATGGTCAACTTTTACAAAAAGATTGGTCAGCATCTTCTCTCTTTCTCCCTCTAAACCTTCCTTTTCCTCTCCATATCTTCCCAGCCAAAATTTCCAGGGGTTCGAGCAAGTGGGAGGGAGAAGAGAAAGATCTTTTCTTGACAAGCCCTGACTTGGGAAGCTGGCATTGATTTGCTCTATACTTTGGAGATATTCAAAGTGAAATCTTTCTCTTGTGGGCATGTTTATGGGTGGTGTGGAGCCCACCCAGTTGCTGGGAATCTCTCCTCTATCCTTCCCAATTGGCAAATCCTTCTCTTTTCTGCTTGGTTGATGTAACATCTCCCAGTAGATTTAGGAAACTGTTAGTCCACTACCATCATCCCTCTGCTGAGGGAGCAGCTCCACACCTCCTTCTCAAGGAGGTAGAATAGGAATCACCATTGGCTCTCTCCAACAATCAGTATTCCTTTCCTTATCCTATTAAATTCATCTCCTTGAAGCATTTCTCTCTACACTTGGGGATGGGGCATGGCATTCCATCAATCAACCTCTCCAAAATATTCCTATGTGAACTTTTCTGAAAACCTCAACTAACTCCTGACAATTTTATGCCATCTATATGATACCGGGTATATATCTATGTACCTGTAATACCAGCTATAAAACTGTTTTTTAACATAATCTGTTAAAAATTGTTTTTTAAGATCTAACACTTCTCATAGATTTTTTTTTTCCACCTATGTTTTGGGCCTCAATGCAGACTTATATTTTAACATCCTATTACATTAGCATATTTAGGTATAAATGTATAGTATAAAATATATTTATTCAATAAATAAATTATCATATGAATGTGTTGAATAAAGTGATATTTAGGATTCTGGTAGTTCTCAGCAAAAGAGAAACATTTGGGATATCCACTTATTTCTGAGGAAAACATAAGTAGATCTACAAGAAACCCAAATTTATTAATAAATTCTGAGGCATATAACATTGAGGATATATGTGCTAAAAAGTAAAATATTTTATGGATTATTTAGTCATATGTAAAATCTAACTATCATATTTTATTCATGAAAATGAAACTAAATTCTCAAGTGGTATGTACCCAAATTACCTACCAAATAACAAGCTTAAAAAAAATTTTTTTAAGCCTTTATTTAAATTACTACTAGGATATCTCAGAGGCAGTTGATTCTGAATGTATCAAGGAAAGATTTAATGAGACTCTAACAATCAAGTTATCGTATTTCTGCTATTACTCACATTATAGTTTATTTGTTTAAGCTATATTGGTTTTATAACATATAAGAGATCAAACCTCAATATTGTCCAGAGGTTCTGGAACACTTGTACTTCTTTAAAAGCAACTTGTGGTAAAGATTGTGCTATGGAAGAGTCATTAAAAATGCACTTATCAAAACTATAAATGAATATTAGTTTTTGGTCAAATAAGTTTGTGTATTATAGAATATTTCATTTCACATGTTATTTTATCTACCATCACCCTCAAAAGGTAACACAGTAAAGAAACACATTTATCTCTTTTTAACCCATCATTTTACAAATTCAAAGACAGAAGCATTTTCAATTTATTTTTCCTTAAAAAATAAACAAATGACTATCAATATTCCATTTCAGTCAGGGTCCCTAAGAAGCTGACCCTGACACAAAGATTTAAATTCATATACTTCATTTGAGAGTTGATCCCAGAATACATCAGTAGGGGGATGGGAAAGTGACACAGAGAAAGGAAGGATGACAATGAAAATGCAGCATCAAGCAAATTACCACTGGGGACAACTGGAGCTCCATCCTACTGGTGGACTCTTAGATACAGTGTTGAGTGTGTCTCTGAGCTCTCTCAACCAAGGGTCAAAGAAACTGAGGGATTTTACTTATATACCAATATCTTATCCACCTTTGATTGAGGATATGCTCTTGGATGCCAAGTCTAGAAGAGGCTGAAGCAAGTTCCTGTGATCAGAAGTATGTCTTCCTGCAACACATCACAGCTGTTTCCAGTAAGCAATCTTCAGCTCATGAAGAATATGGGTGTGGCACCTATAGCCTCATAAACTGCCCACTGTCTGTTCCACGGAACTTACTATGGGAAAGACTCCTTGGATCCTCTGAGTTCCTTTGATATCACTGAGAAATGTCTAAGTTATTAGGGAAAACTAATAAAGGAAATATATTTTTACCATAGGGACAAAATATGTCCTTAAAATGCTTCTAGTATGCTTTTCTCACAAACAGTATTTTTACATTGCAGTGAGAGAATTATTTTAATGATGTCAAGCTAAAGCCTAGAGATGTAATCTTTCCAAATTACCTTGCCATCATTTTGTTCATTTAATGATTTCTCAAATATGGGTAGCTGAAAGTTTATTAATTTTGCTGATGACACAGGTGATCTGCAAGGACTTAAAAACACTCAAATATGAAGTCTCATGAAATTTACCAGTGTCCAATCATGAATTATCACCTGAAAATAAATAACTAGATGTTTTAAGTAGATACTTTATCTTCAAATTTTTGTTTACAATTTGTAAAAAAAAAATTAATTAATTACTGTGTTGATTCTGAAGTTTCTATCAGCATCATATAAAACTCATCTCAAATGCTACCTACTTGAGAAATCTGTGCCTTACTGTGGACCTGAATAGAATTAGTATCTCAATAGCTTGTACTAATTTTTTGTCTTCTCCATACTTCAAGTCCAATATTATAGGTTTTTATAATTTATTATTTAAATCCAGTTTCCCCTGTAAGAGCTGTGACTATGTCTTGTTCAAATTTATATTTCTATATCTATCTCAGATCTTGGTACATATTTTGCTTAAGAGGACCGCAATTCAAAGACACCCAGTGATAATTTAAAATAAATACACAGAGGGACCTTCAAGATGGTGGAGGACTAAGACATGGAGATCACCTTCTTCCCCACAAATACAACAAAACTACATCTACACGTGGAACAACTCCTACAGAACACCTACTGACACTGGCAGAAGACCTCAGACTTCCCAAAAGGCAAGAAAATCCCCACATACCTGGGTAGGGCAAAAGAAAAACAGAGACAAAAGAATAGGGACAGGACCTGCATCTCTGGGATGGAGCTGTGAAGGAGGAAAAGTTTCCACACACTAGAAGCCCCTTCACTGGCAGGGACCGGAGGGTGGACGGCGGGGGAAGCTTCGCAGTCATGGAGGAGAGCGTAGCCACATGGGTGCAGAAGGCAAAGCGGAGGGATTCCCGCACAGAGGATCAGTGCCGACCAGCACTCACCAGCCCGAGAGGCTTGTCTGCTCACGCGCCAGGGCAGGTGGGGGCTGGGAGCTGAGGCTTGGGCTTCAGAGGTTGGATCCCAGGGAGAGGACTGGGGCTGGTGGTGTGAACACAGCCTGAAGGTGGCTAGTGCACCACGGCTGGCCAGGAGGAAGTCCGGGAAAAAGTCTGGAGCTGCCTAAGAGGCAAGAGACCATTGTTTTGAGGTGCGTGAGGATAGGGGATGCAGAGCACCACCTAAACAAGCTCCAGAGACAGGTGAGAGCCGCAGCTATCAGCACGGACACCAGAGATGGGCATGAAATGCTAATACTGCTGCTGCAGCCAGCAAGAAGCATGTGTGCAAGCACAGGTCACTATCCACACTCCACTCTCTGGAGCCTGTGCAGCCCACCACTGCCAGGGTCCAATGATCCAGGGACAACTTCCCCGGGAGAACACACGGGGCCTCAGCCTGGTGCAACTTCACACCAGCCTGTGCTGCCACAGGTTCACCCCGCGTTTCAGTTATAACTACTGTACCCTTCCCCTCCCCCCAGCCTAAATGAGCCAGAGCTCTCTAATCAGCTGCTGCTTTAACACCGTCCTGTCTGGGCAGGAACAGAGGCTTGAGGGTGACCTACACACAGAGGTAGGGCCAAAACCAAAGCTGAACCCCAGGAGCTGTGCGAACAAAGAAGAGAAAGGGAAATTTCTCTGTTCAGCCTCAGGAGCAGCGGATTAAATCCCCACAACCAACTTGAGGTACCCTGCATCTGTGGAATACCTGAATAGACAACGAATCAACCCGAAATTGAGGCGGTGGACTTTGGGAGCAACTGTGGACTTGGAGTTTTCTGTCTGTGACTGTCTTGTTTCTGATTTTTATGTTTATCTTAGTATAGTTTTTAGCACTTTTTATCATCGGTGGATTTTTTTATTGGTTGGGTTGCTCTCTTCTTTTTATTATTACTTTTAAAAATAATTTTAAAATTTTAATTAATTAATTAATTATTTTCTCCCTTTTCTTCTGTATGGCTGACAGGGTCTTGATGCTCCAGACTGATGTCAGGACTGAGCCTCTGAGGTGGGAAAGCCGAGTTCAGGACATTGGACCACCAGAGACCTCCCAGCCCCATGTAATATCAATTGGCGAGAGCTCTCCTAGAGACCTCTGTGTCAATGCTAAGACCCAGCTCCACCCAACGGCCGGCAAGCTGCAGTGCAGGACGCCCCATGACAAACAACTAGCAAGACAAGAACAGAACTCCATCTATTTGCACAGAGCCTATCTAAAATCGTACTAAGTACACAGACACCCCAAAACACACTACCAGAGACAGCCCTGACCATCAGAAAGACCAGACCAGACCCACACACCAGAACACAGGAACCAGACTCCTCCACTAGGACGCCTACACAAGCCAATAAACCAACCTTACCCACTGGGGGCAGACACCAAAAACAACAGAAACTACGAACCTGCAGCCTGTGAAAAGGAGACCCCAACACAGTAAGTTAAGCAAAATGAGAAGACAGAGAAATATGCACCGGGTAAAGGAGCAAGGTAAAAACCCACCAGACCAAACAAATGGAGAGGAAACAGGAGGTCTACCTGAAAAAGAATTCAGAGTAATGATAGTAAAGATGATCCAAAATCTTGGAAATAGAATGGGGAAAATACAAGAAACGTTTAACAAGGACCTAGAAGACCTACAGAGCAAACAAACAATGATGAACAGCACAATAAATGAAATTAAAAATTTTCTAGAAGAAATCAATAGCAGAATAACTGAGGCAGAAGAACGGATAAGTGACCTGGAAGACAAAAGAGTGGAAATAACTACCACAGAGCAGAATGAAGAAAAAAAAATGAAAAGAATTGAGGACAGCCTCAGAGACCTCTGGGACAACACTAAACAAACCAACATTCAAATTATAGGGGTCCCAGAAGAAGAGAAAATAAAAGAGTCTGAGAAAATATTTGAAGAGATTATAGTTGAAAACATTCCTAACGTGGGAAAGGAAATAATCAATCAAGTCCAGGAAGAGCAAAGAGTCCCATACAGGACAAATACAAGGAGAAACACACCAAGACACATAATAATCAAACTATCAGAAATTAAATACAACAAAAAAATATCAAAAGCAGCAAGGGAAACACAACAAATAACATACAAGGGAATCCCCATACGGTTAACAGCTGATCTTTCAGCAGAAACTCTGCAAGCCAGAAGGGAGTGGCAGGATATATTTTAAGTGATTAAAGGGAAAAAACCTACAACCAAGATTACCCAGCAAGGATCTCATTCAGATTCAAGGAAGAAATTAAACCTTTAGAGACAAGCAAAAGTTAAGAGAATTCAGCACCACCAAACCAGCTTTACAACAAACGCTAAAGGAACTTCTCTAGGCAAGAAACACAAGAGAAAGAAAAGACCTACAAAAACAAACCCCCCAAAATTAAGAAAATGGTAATAGGAACATACATATTGATAATTCCCTTAAATGTAAATGGATTAAATGCTTCAACCAAAAGACATAGACTGGCTGAATGGATACAAAAACAAAACATGTATATATGCTGTCTACAGGAGACCACTTCAGACGTAGGGACACAAACAGACTGAAAATGAGGAGATGGAAAAAGATATTCCATGCAAATGGAAATCAAAAGAAAGCTGGAGTAGCAATTCTCATATCAGACAAAACAGACTTTAAAATAAAGACTCTTACAAGAAACAAAGAAGGATACTACATAATGATCAAGGGATCAATCCAAATAATAGATATAACAATTGTAAATATTTATGCACCCAACATAGGAGCACCTCAATACATAAGGCAAATGCTAACAGCCATAAAAGAGTGAGTCAACAGTAACACAGTAATAGTAGGGAATTTTAACACCCCACTTTCACCAATGGACAGATCATCCAAAATGAAAATAAATAAGGAAACACAAGCTTTAAATGACACATTAGACAAGATGGACTTAATGGATATTTATAAGACATTCCATCAAAAAACAACAGAATACACTTTCTTCTCAATTGCTTTGGAAAATTCTCCAGGATAGACCATATCTTGGCTCACAAATCAAGCCTTGGTCATTTAAGATAATTGAAATCGTATCAAGTATCTTTTCTGACCACAACACTATGAGACTAGATATCAATTACAGGGAAAAAAAACTATAAAAAATAGAAACACCTGGAGGCTAAACAATATGCTATAAACTAATCAAGAGATCACTGAAGAAATCAAAGAGGAAATCAAAAACACCTGGAAACAAAGGACAATGAAAACATGACGACCCAAAACCTAAGGGATGCAGCAAAAGCAGTTCTAAGAGGGAAGTTTATAGCAATACAATCCTACCTCAAGAAAAAAGTAAAATCTCAAATAAACAACCTAACCTTACACGTAAAGCAATTAGAGAAAGAAGAAGAAGAACAACAAAAAACCCCCAAAGTTAGCAGAAGGATCAAATCAGAAATAAATGTAAAAGAAATGAATGACACAATAGCAAAGATCAATAAAACTAAAAGTTGGTTCCTTGAGAAGATAAACAAAATTGATTAACCATTAGCCAGACTCAATAGGAAAAAAAAGGGAGAAAACTCAAATCAATAGAATTAGAAATGAAGAAGGAGAAGTAACAACTGACACTGCAGAAATACAAAGGATCATGAGAGATTACTACAAGCAACTATATGCCAATAAAATGGCCAACCTGGAAGAAATGGACAAATTCTAGAAAAGCACAACCTTCCAGGATGGAACCAGGCAGAAATAGAAAATATGAACAGACCAGTCACAAGCACTGAAATTGAGACTGTGATTAAAAATCTTCAAACAAACAAAATCCCAGGACCAGATGGCTTCACAGGCAAATTCTATCAAACATTTAGAGAAGAGCTAACACCTATCCATCTCAAACTCTTCCAAAATATGGCAGAGGGAGGAACACTCCCAAACTCATTCTATGAGGCCACCATCACCCTGTTACCAAAACCAGACAAAGATGTCACAATCACACACACACAAAAAAAACTACAGAGCAATGTCACTGATGAACATAGATGCAAAAATCCTCAACAAAATAATAGCAAACAGAATCCAACAGCACATTAAAAGGATCATACACCATGATCAAGTGGGGATTATCCCAGGAATGCAAGAATTCTTCAATATATGCAAATCAATCAATGTGATACACCATATCAACAAACTGAAGGGTGAAAACCATATGATCATCTCAATAGATGCAGAAACACTTTTGACAAAACTCAACACCCATTTATGAGAAAGACTCTCCAGAAAATAGGCATAGAGGGAACTTACCACAACATAATAAAGGCCATATACAACAGACTCACAGCCAACTTCATTCTCAATGGTGAAAAACTGGAAACATTTCCTCTAAAATCAGGAAGAAGACAAAGATGCCCACTCTCACCACTCTTCTTCAACATAGTTTTGGAAGTTTTAGCCACAGCAATCAGAGAAATAAAAAGAAATAAAAGGAATCCAAATTGGAAAAGAAAAAGTAAAGCTGTCACTGTTTGCAGATGACATGATCCTATACATAGAGAATCCTAAAGATGCTACCAGAAAACTACTAGAGCTAATCAATGAATTTGGTAAAGTTGCAGGATACAAAGTTAATGCACAGAAATATCTTTCATTCCTATACACCAGTGATGAAAAATCTGAAAGAGAAATTAAGGAAACACTGCCATTTACCACTGCAACGAAAAGAATAAAATAGCTAGGAATAAACCTACTGAAGGAGACAAAAGACCTGTATGCAGAAAAACACTGATGAAAGAAATTAAAGATGATACAGATGGAGAGATATACCATGTTCTTGGATTGGAAGTATCAACATTGTGAAAATGACTCTACTACCCAAAGCAATCTACAGATTCAATGCAATCCCTATCAAACTACCAATGGCATTTTTCACAGAACTAGAACAAAAAATTTCACAATTTGTATGGAAACGCAAACTACTCCTAATAACAAAAGGAGCGTTGAGAAAGAAAAACGGAGCTGGAGGAAACAGGCTCCCTGACTTCATACTATACTACAAAGCTACAATAATCAAGACAGTAAGGTACTGGCACAAAAACAGAAATATAGATCAGTGGAATAAGATAGAAAGCCCAGGGAAAAAGCCACATACATATGGTCATGTTATATTTGATAAAGGAGGCAAGAATATCAGTGGAGAAAAGACAACCTCTTCAATATGTGGTGCTGGGAAAACCAGACAGCTACATGTAAAAGAATGAAATTAGAACACTCCCTAACACCATAAACAAAAATAAACTCAAAATGGAGGGAGCTAGGGGCAGGACAGGTATAAAGACGCAGACGTAGAGAATGGACTTGAGGACACAGGGAGGGGGAAGGGTAAGTTGGGACGAACTGAGAGAGTGGCGTTGATATATATACACTACCAAATGTAAAACAGATAGCTAATGGGAAGCAGCTGCACAGCACAGGGAGATCAGCTCGGTGCTTTGTGCCCACGTAGAGCGGTGGAATAGGGAGGATGTGAGTGAGACACAGAGGGAGGGGATATGGGGATATATATATACATTTAGCTGATTCACTTTGTTATACAGCAGAAACTAACACAACATTGTAAAGTAATTATACTCCAATAAAGATTTTAAAAATAAATAATAAATAAATGGATACACAGAGTTAGTCAGAAATAGATTCAGAAATAGATTGCTCCAAGATCAAAAATTGGTAAACAATATCCACATAAATTATATAAATATAAAAGGTCAGTTTCCTATTTATTTTAGATCCCAATCATATGAGCAGTTATTAAAAATATGGTTGTGTAGTTTTAGGACAACCGTAATACCAATCCTTCACTTTCAAAGACCAAATGATAAAGAACAAGGTGAAAAATAGAAATCACCTTACAAAAAAACCACACACGATAAGCTACCGTTTTTCAATAAGGAGTTGTTTTGTTCCTTAGATGAACAGAAGACAAAAAAATAGACTTAAATTCTTATAGTTATATCTAGTTAATGGATCATTTCACTAGATAAAATGCTTTTGACAGTCAATGCAGTGCTCTGTTTATAAATCAATACTTATCCTTAATTTTGTAATTTCCCATTTTATTCTCCATAGGCAAGCAAATATTTGACTTTGAAGCATCAAATATTTTCTCTTTTGAATGCTCTTTGCTATCAAAGTTCATTATGTACTTACCAAATATATTTTGTCACCTGAGCACTCTCCTTTGAGTAATTTCAAGTGGGAAGATAGTGCATTGATTCTGGCATTTATTCTATATAGAAATTGCAAATTTCAACATAATGCATCTGGTCAGAAAGATTCTCTAGGGAAATAAAAGAAAATAGCAATTGTTTCAAAATAATCCTCAAGACTTGACCAGATGCCATTTGAAAGATTGAAGAGGTCACTGTATTTGACCAAGGAGTAAATAAACTTTGCAACTATTTGACACATTATCCTTTCATATATCTACTTAAATAAAGCTAATATTTATGCTTATATGAAAAGAGTGAGGCTCCATATTAGAAATATTTGGGAGTTGCTGAGTTCATCCTAAAATTGGGGACTGTTGTATGCAATTGAGGAAAAAAAATTGTATAAAAAAGTCTTCCATTTGCATATGCATACTTTCAATTTTTCATTTAAGGCCTCTACATCATTGATAAATTGGTTAAATATATCAGAGGCAGATAATCCTAACACATAGAAACACATATTTCTAAAAATGACAACTCCTAGTTGTCATAACTAGTTCACATAACTTTTTGCTTTTGCTTACTTCAAATACTAAGTACATCAAAAAATGTTCTCAATCACTAATCCATCTATTTGTTTCAATATTTATTTAATATTTCTTTGTTCTACTCAAATGGACATGATGATGAAAGCTATCAAATATCTTACTGAAGTCTGAATTCTACATCTATGTTAATTTCATCATCTGCCTATCATAAGGCCTGCTCATAAACATATTTTGGCTTCTAGTGAGCATGAATTTCTTTTCTAAGTCATTCAGAAGCCATCCAGCTATTACTTTGTTCTAGGATCATGACATTCTTGTGATGTCATTCTTACTGGTATTATTGGGTGAATTGATCTACTTTGCCTGTTTTTAACTTCTGTGTCTGTTTTTGGTACTGCTATGATTTACTAGATGCTTCTGAAAAGAAGGATGGAATGGCGGGGGAACAGATTTTTCAGTCTTAGAATATATAACCTTTATATGTATGTATACAGACTGATCTTGATCCTTTTGATATTTCAAATAAGCCCTATTTAAGCTCTTTGGTATCTTAATTAAAACATCTAGACACCCTATATTACCTATATTCATTTTAAAACAAAAGAGAAAACATTTTTTTCACCTTCTCCCCCTTCAGATATATTCACTCATTGCTCTACCACTTGAAAATGTAGAGGCTAAGTTCTCTTACAGAGAATATCCTAATGCAATTATCTAGAAAGAGAAACAAAGAAAATCCATTAAGTTCATGTAGGGCTATCGGAAGACATCTGCCTGAGACTGGTATTTCCACCTTGCTTACATTCTGCAGTTTGGTTAATCTATACCAGGAGGCCAGTAGTGCTTGCTCACTTTGGCAGTTCATATTTACAATTAACTATAATAGAGGTAAGCATATTTTACCTCCCATTCTGTTTTCCAAAAATCAGACAACTTTAATAGTGCTTCTGTGGATACATTTTAATTAGCAGAAACAACAGTCTTACTTTTACATTATCTAATTGGCAGGAAAAAAATGAACTGATTAAATGGTAGATCTAAAAAGAATACCCTTATTTTTTCAGAGAATATACGAAAGATTAAAGTACATTATCCAATGACAAATTTCTAGGATTCAGCCACTATCAAGTCAATATTTGACAAAATTTGACAAGTCAATGAGTTGACAGCTAGTAACTCCTAATGTTGGATTGTATCCTATACAGACAGGTCTCAGGTTGGAATGGAAAGAAAAAGTCTGAATATTTGGCTCCCTTTTACAATAGAAAAATAGTAAACAGTAAGGGTTTGGTTAACACCTGGTTCTTTTAGGCACCCAAATTCCTTATTTAAAACTAAAAATTTATAGCTCTCCAATAGTTAAAAATGCTTTATTTAAAATTTAGTCATGTGTTCTCTTATATTGCTTTTTTTCTAATAAATTTGTACTGGGTCATATTTTCTGTCATATTTAATTCATTTCTAAATACTTGAAAAAACTTAAATAAAGATATTAAGATATAAACTAGTGTCTACAGCTGTTCTCTATCCCAAACCTCTTTCCTAAGTTCTAAGTTTTATATTTGACTTACCAGTGGCCATTTCCACCTGGATGTCCCCCAGTCCCCACAAATTCAACATGTTCAAAATTAAAGTGCCTATCCTCTCTCCAAAACAGGTTACTTTCCTCTATTACCACGTCACAATTGTATACCATCACCGAGCCTGTCATTGATGGCAGAAAACTTTCAACATTATCACCTACCTGATAAAATCTCATTTGCTATTTATTTTACTTCCTTTTATCTCTCATCCTCTTCTCCTTTCCTCCTTTGCTCTGATTCTTATATTTTTCACCTAGAGTGTTGTAATAACTCCTAATTGTCACCTTGCCTTCATCCTGGACTACTTCAGTCCATTCTTCACAACTAAACACAAATATTTTGTCTCAAAGACAAATCTGATTATGCAGTTCTGTTTTCAGAGACTTTATTTAAAAGGCCCACATCTTTCATAGATTAAATACGCTTTGATCTGTACCTTACCTTCCTATATAGTTTTAACTCCCCTTTACATCCTGATCCCCATCACGTTCTACACAAAGAAAAACTGTAATTATATAAGATCCCCAAAGAACAACCTCTCATTTTTTACAAAGGCAATTTCCCTATCAGCATTTTAACTCTCTGTCAATCCCTCTTTATTTTTCAAATGCTTTGTTTGGCCTTCCATTTCCATTCTTGAAAACACATGGTACATACATCTATTATTGCATGTTTCACATTTTATTGAAAATATTTGCTTATCTTTTATCTCCCTGGCAAGGCTGTGGGCTCCCAATAGCAGTCTCTTGAACCTAATTGCTAGATAATCCCAGTGACTGGCAAGTGCCTTGCAAAGAGTGGACCCTTGATGAATGTCTGCCCAGCTAAAATGATTTTCTCTCATCCTCTGAATATTTGGATGCATTTTGGAATCATTAGTACATCAAGGAAGTATATCTCACCAGACCTATAAGTCTTTTAAATAGGTCAATAACATTTCCTATAAAATTAGTCATTTTACACATATGCACATGCATGCACAGGGAAAATCAAACTCAGTAACTTCAAGCAATATATCTTAATCTTCCTTATATTTCAATCTTCAGTACTACGTTATAGCCACACTTGCTTCCAGAAGGAATTGTGTACCCTTTCAGTGCATCAGGAAAAGAAATTTCACATAGGTGATTGTAAACCAAAACTCTTCATTCAAAATTATCCAACAGATTTTTCCCATATTCTCTTTTTTTTTTTCCTGGCACAATTTTATTCCCTGCACCCTTTTTACAAACTTAAGCAAGGATTAACATTTTGCTATGATATGCTCCTTTTTTTCTCCCTTGGTGGATAATTAAAAGTTGCCTGTAGCTATGGCAGCTTGTGTTTGAAGTCACTTCCATTGAGCAAAAGACTTTGTCACATAGGACCTGTTACTGATTTAGAGACCTCCAAGAAATATGCCGAATTGACCCAAAGTGGTTTTGTAAGGTCAGCAGATGCCATGTATACCTGAGGGTTACTGATAGAGTAAGGTCCTCACATGGTGTTTTCAGTCAGAATACAGTACTCCTCTCCAAATCGGGCATCAGTCGTCTCAAGTTGTAGTTGTTTGTGATTATCAGATGCTCTGGGGTACCTTCTGAAGAGATGGACACTTGAGCAAGCTGGAGTCACCAATGTTTAAGGCTATTGTGTTTGACTTGTTACTCATCTTCCAGGTTGTTTCAGCTGTGTGCATTATTCCTCTGCCATACATTTTTAACAAGTCCTTACTCCTGTCCTTTAGTGAGCCTACGAGAAGACAATGTCCATGCCTGGCTCTGACTGAAAAGAGTAGTATTATGTACACTTGGACATCCAGACCGGGTCCCTGTTGACTGTCTTTAATGTAGTGAAGATTGTATTTTAAGAAAACATAACTAAATACATTCAAATATGACAGATTGGGTTGAGTTTACAGGAATTAGGGCTAAACAGAGTTTGCACATTTTCAAATATGAAGGTGTTCACATTTCAACTGTGACTGTATTCACATTTAAACAAAAAAGATTTTATTTTTAGCCACTTTTTTGTTTAAATAATCCAGTTAGCAGCCTATAGAAAAATACATTAAAACATAAAGTGTATATACGTACACAATACATGCAAATATATACACAGATGTGTATGCATATGTATTTATATAAATATAAAATAATGAAGATAAAATGAACTGTAGAAACTTAGAATAAAATTATCATATAAACCTACCACCCCAAAATGCTGGAAATATTTTCTTTCAAATATTTTATCCATTCTGTTTGCTACTGTTATGTTGATCTTTCTCTTTGAATTATAGACACACTAAATAATTTATATCCTATGTATACACATTTTCATATTATGTTTTCATTTTCATACACTATAGAAAATTACTAAATTATCATTTAGTGTTGTATAATTCTAAATAATACACTATAATTTATTTAGTACACTTGAGAATGTTTTTATTTTATAAATAATACTGAATGATCATTGTTATACTGTATATGAATTCTTACCAGAAAGTTTACCTAAAATTGACCTTTGCCATGGAATTACTGGATCAATGTAACCTAAAATGTTTAAAATTCTACAGACATATTGAAAAAGTATTTTTCTAAACACTGTACATTATACCTACTGCTTTCCATTTATAAGAATAACTTCGGGTTGACACTCAGCTACTCGGAGCAAAATGTTTTCGTTTTCTTTTTTAGTTTCTTTTTCCATCTTTGTCTATTTACGTTTTGAAAATGGATCCTTTATTACTGATTAAGTGAACATTTTTTATTGCTTGCAAAGTAGAGCATTTTGAAATGCTGGTAAGCTACTTGCATTTCCCTCTTTGCAAAATATCTTTACTTATATGCTTTCAGTTTACTGCTTTTTAAAGTATTTTCTTAGTTCCAAGCTCCACTCAGAAATAAGAAAAGTATTGACCTATGATTTCTTCCAGTCTTGAATGGCTTTATTTTTACACTTAAACTTTATTCATTCATATATTATTTAGGTCAACGATGTGAGTTGAAAAGAAATTTTTCCCAACACCTGAATTTTCATGGAATTTATATGTATTTCTGGCTTATCCATTCTTTTCCAGAGCTGTTACTTATGGTTCATGTTATTGTTAGATTAATCATATTTTATAAAATCTACCAGGGTACTTCTACTCATTCTTATTTTAATGGAAAATTTACTAAACCTAAAATATAATTTATCAAGAATTAAAACCATTATGGTGACCCATCTTTTTATCCAAGAACAGTGTATATCCCCCTCAATGTATTCAATTCTACCTTTAAATCATATAGTAGTTTTTTTGGTTTACTACACTGGTCCCATATTTGTGTTTAAGAATATTCTTCAAGTTTTATACAGAGTTGCTATTGTGATGATGAGATTGCATTAGTTGTAAAAAAGAGAGAGAGAGAGATACCAACCCTGACTGATTTAAGAATAAAAAGGATTCATTGAAATGATTTGAGTGATTCACAGTATTTTCTGGGATGTTGGTGAACTGGGCTGAGATAACAGGAGCAGGATCTGCTAAGAATTGGTCATGACTTAAGGCAAAGCATCAGCACAAAAACAGTTTGGTGAGAACATAGAGCCACTGTCATTAATATCTGGATGCCCATGTGGTACTGCTGTTGCCACTGGCACAGGTGTATGAAGTTAGGCATGCCTCGTAGGCACACCTCTGTCACAGCTGCTATTTGTCTCCCGTAGGCTCTATCTATCACAACGATTCATATAGTAAATTCCAAATACAAAAATGGGTTTTTGTATTCGGAATACAAAAAGCGGTTTCAGTTCAAGATTCTTTTATTTTAATCCACTCAGAATGTCTTGAATCAGTCTTCTGTTTTTGTGGTGGGAATTGTAGAACTTTTGTCCATTGCCCATATATTTCACTTCTAATCTGTTCATGATCAATTAACTACTTTAATATCCTTATGGGCCAATCTATTTTGATTAACCCTCAGTCTTTGTTGCTTAATACCTTTATAATCACTGGCCTCTGTCAATTAAGTTCTGCTACTTGGCCTTTGTCATTCTAGGGTCACATTATCTTCAGTGAAATCTATGAACATATCACTAAACTCCTCCCCTGACATGTTAGTTAGCTATTGCTGCATAACAACTTATTCTAAAATTTAGTGGCTTAAAAAAACATGTATCATTTCACACAGTTTTTGTGGATCAAGAATTCAGGAGCAGCTTAGCTGGGTGGTTCTAGTTTGGGGAACCCCAGGATATTATGCTCAGGTTTTCAACTGAGGTTGTTGTCTTCTGAAGACTTGAACAGGGCTGGAGGATCTACTTCCAATTTGGCTCATTTACATCCCTATGGAGTTAGTGATGATTATTGGCAGGAGGTTTAAGTTCATCACCAAGTTGATATCTCCATAGGCTGATTGAAAGTCTTCATGGCCTCTACCAGCTAATTTGCCAGGATCACAAGGGGAAAGTTTCAGTGTCTTTTATAATCTATCCTTATAAATCAAACCCTATCATTTCTGCAACATCCAATTGTTTAAAAAGGTCAGCCCAATTCAGTGTGTAACAAAACTGCAGGGTGTCAGGAATATTAGGAAATGAGGATCACTGAGGGTCATTCTGGAGTCTGGCTGCCATGCCTGACTACAGAAGACAGAGGCTTTAGTAATTTTAACAATGCTAGTGAACAGTAACCAATGTACTTCTCAAAGCAATGATGAATAAATTATCTTCTGTTCTAACTTAAGTGGTACATTCATTCAGTGAGTAAGTAACCTCTTATGATTAATAAAACATTACAGTATTCTTATATCCCTGTTCTATTTCTTCTTCTATATCAGAGATGAAATACTACAGCCCAACTCATATTTTTGTATGAACTCTGAACTATGAATGAATTTTATATTTTAGAGAATTTTTTTAAAAAGGAAAAATAAGAAGAGTATGTGTCAGAGACCTGATAAGTCTACAAAGTTTAAAATATTTACTATCTATCTTTTCATAAAAATAGTCCCTGTTCTATATAGTACAAATAAACCTGTGGTATTTCAACTTATTTAGCATAGAACACAAGTCCAAGATTCAGTAGGTTAACGAGGCAAGAAAGTAGAATTTCTCCTAGTAATTCTATGTATCCTATAGAATCCAAAACTTCCAATAAATTCTTTCATAGTAATAAAATCTTCATAATTTTAAAATCATCCCAAACTAAATTTATCTTCCCACCTTCTTTGTATAACATTTTTCAAATAGGTTTCACACATATTCCTCACATTTATGCTGATATAAATTTACAAATTCACTTTGTATCTAAGCTTTCTCCTCTTGGGTTTACCCAAAACTTGACCTGGGGACAAAATAAAAATAGTGATATTTGTTAAACATGATCAGATTTGGCGCTTTTAAAAAATGGACAAACAAACAAACAAACAAAAAACTACCTCAGACAAAGTCATTACAGATTCCTCAAGCAAAATAGCCTGACTCATTGGATTGGATTGTAAGGGAAGCTCAGTGGAATATGCAGGCTTATGGTTCTTAGAAAAATCTGGTCCTCCTAAATAGCCAATTACAGCTTTGTCGATCCCACACTCATCCATTTCCTGTCCTCATTTTCATATGAAATCTAGAAACATCGTGAATTTACTGTGCTATAATTCAACCATCTGAAGTATCCATCTTTTTATCAGACCCTCTGCTACATCAGCCCTTTGACTGAAAGAGATAGAAAGCTATTTTGAGGTAGTCTTAGTTGTTCTCTGTTCTAAACAATGCCTTGCATTATACTTCTACTTGCCATATTTTGTTCTTTCAGCTCTCCAGCAGAGTTAGAAGAAGACTTTTCCCTGAACGACCGTATTCATTTTGCCCTACATCGTAGGGAATAGTAGCACACATTGATCTGCCAAAGTCTTGCTGTTAATAGACACTGCATACCAGGTGACAGGTGATAATTCAATGACTACATTAACACTGTTATTAACAGCTACAGGATCATCAGTGCTCCATTCTCCAATACCGAACAAGTTCTTACTTCATATAAACATAAACAAGTTTGATAATCAAACTCCCAGTTGGTTTCCATTTCTTTGAGGGTTGTCTGTAAATACCTTTGGCCTAAATTTTCATATTTGTCAGCATTTTGGGGGGAAGACTGTAGGATCCACTGTAGTAAGAGTAGATATTGCATGACCCATGAAATCATTGAAAATCCTGGGGCAAAGGCTTTAGGCTGAACTTTCAGGATGAACCCCATGCAGAACAGTCATGACAAAGTAGATGCTGACCTTGGAGCCATGTTATTTCAGCCATAACTCAAATCAACAAAATGAATCTATTTCTTCATATGGCTCAATTCTGAATCAGAATCTCATGCCTAACTGGCAGAACCACCCATATATTTTAATCTAACATCCTATGAAGCTTAGATATATAATTGGTGTATTTAACCTTGAAAAGGTAAGTTTCATGATGTCATAAATTATCAAAATGTAGAAAATGTGTTCAAAGTTTTGGGTAAACCAAATGGCATATGATCACTACATGACCTATTCTCTCTCTTGTGCTCACTCTCTCAGTTATATGTTTCTGATATTATCGTATTTACTTAATATATTTTGAAGCCATGAAATTTGCTTGGTGTTGATATTATCTATATGAAATTATTTTCCTATGTAATATTTTTATTTGATTATGCCTTGCTATTAATACTGCCTTCACTATTTTCTTTCATTTGTGCTTATCTAATATAATTTTTATCTTCATTTTATATTTATACTTGATGGATAAATTTTTTTGAATGTCTCATAAACATGAAGTCACTTAATGTTTATTTTTAATCCAATCTGGGAGTCATTTTAGAGAGTTTTTCTCCTAAATGGAGATTTCATTTATACTCTATATCATTAATTTAAATTCCTTCAAGATTTAATCTGTTAGTTGCTACATCCATCAAGATTTTAATTCAGAAATCTTATTTTTCCTCCCCATTGAACACTTTCAAAATCAGATTGTCCTTCTTCATGACATGTTGCTTTGGTTTCATAGGAGCAGCAAGCATCCTCTTAAAAGTTGTTGAAAACACTAAGTCATTTTTCAAAAATTGTGTTTCCCTTCTTGCAGTAAGTCTATTACAGAAAAGTCATTGTGTCAAAATTTGAAGGAATTGGACACTCACCTTACTTTGCACTGCAGAATTCCTTCATATTTCTCTATTTTTTGCCTTTTTTATTTTATTAGGTGATACAAAGAGAATTTAACACACTAAACTGGTTGGATATATGAAAGAAATGAGAAAATATCCAGTGTGTAGGAAGACAACCCAGAAAAAAACAGTAGCAGAAAGCACGATCATCCAGCATTGAAAGTAGTGAGCACGTGTCTCAGGTCCTGGAGCACCGCTGAAGCCACAGAAAAGACATGACCCTGATAGAAATGCCACTTGAAAGGGGGGAGAGAGATGCTCCAGTTCTCCTTTCCTCCTGCTCCCCATCCTCTTTCTATGCTTCTTTTCAGCCAAAACAAGTGAAAGCAAGTGACACAGGAGCCTAAGAAAAGCAGCCTGAAAGATCTGTCTTTCCTTTTATAAAGAAGAGCAGAGAAAAGGAGAAGAAAAGATAGAGAGTAAACAGAACCAAATAGGTGTTATCCACCTGTGTTGCTAGTCAGCAACATTCTCATTCATCTCTGAACTTCAATTTATCATACAAAGCTTTATGCTCCCACCTAATCAGAGGCAACTTTCTGTCTTTAAAATGAAGACACTTTCATTCTCTTTATAACAAGAAGAGACTCAAAGTCTCAACAATTATGAGTGTTTTACCCTGGTAATGGCAAAATACTTTTAGAGTTCTAAATATTCAATCATGAACAACTCTAAAAACTAAACCTAATATTAAAAATATTTGTTTGAAGGCAGTAGAAACCTAACAGGGCAGCACAAACTAAAGGGGTCTAGACATCAGATAAAAGGGAGATGGAAAAATGAGAACCTGAAGTCAGTACTACTTTCCCTCTCAAGGCATTTGGTAATTCTCAAGAGAACTGAGAGGCTGAATATGTGAGAAGAGCTTCCAGCCATCTCATGAGGCTGGATGGTCAATAACTACACCAAGTAGTAAAAACGCTACATAATACCTAAAGTTTCAATTGGTTTTTCTAAAGAAAATAGCAGGAAAAAGCAATAGCCAGTCCTCACAAATAACCATAATAGAGGAATCTCTGTATGGATTAGGTTATCTGACACCCCCTTAACTGTCTGCCAGAAACAGAAAAAAAAAGGCCTCTGGAGAAAAGTACTGAAGTGCAGAGCTACAAATTGTCTCTAAAATATTTCACCCACGATGTCTAGCAGCCAATCAAAATTACCAATATGCCATGAGAGAAAATTAAATGATGAGAGAGAGAGAGAAAGGGAAATAGAAACATACCCTTAGGAGATCCAGATATTGGAGTTAATAGATATACGTTTTAAATTAAATGTATAAATAGATTATAAAGATTAGATATCTAATAAATAATAAAAGAATATCTAATGGAAAAAATAATTGGGAACTGAAGAAAGTTACAGTGTAATTAAGGTTAAAGTAAATAAGTTCAACAGCATTTTAGATTTAACAGAAAAAAGTTTTAGTGAACTGGAAGGTCAGGAAAAAATATTAAGTCTTATACATGGAGGAAAAAAAAGATAAAGATTGTAAGCTAATAGTATAAGAGACCTGTAAGACAAGTTGAAAAGTCTGAATATAAGTGTAATTAGAGTCCCAGATTGAAACACAGAGGCAAAGCAAGGAATGAAAAGCCAAAGAACAGTTAAATATCTGACAAAATCTAAATGAATATTGTTGTTTAATATAATTTCTTATGAAGTTAAAAAATATATATATAATGTATAAAGAATTTAAATGTATGACAACCATAGCAAAACAAACCAGAGGGGTAGGTGGATTTAGAGTATTCTAAGACTTTATATTGTCTAGATAGTGATGAAAGTATGGGTTATTATTACATGAAGTAAAGGATTTATATTACAATCCCTAAGGTCACCGCTAAAAGAATAATAAAAGAGTGTTCACTAACAAGCTAATAGAGGATAAAAATGGAATAATTTTTTTAATTCAAAAAAAGACAAAAAGCCTATAAGAAAGAACATGGAATAGGTAGACAAATAAAAAACAAAGAGTAAGATAATATATTTAAACCCCAATAGATCAATAATTATATGAAATATAAAAAGACTAAATACACCCATTAAAAATAGTGCTTGTTGGATTGGGGAAAAACAACCATATATAGGCTTTTTTAAAGCAGATATAAATCCTTGAATGTTAAGATACAGAATATTGTCAGTAAAAGGGTGTAAAAATATATAGCATACAAATAGTAACCAAAGAAAACCTGGCGTTCTACACTGATATTGGACTAAGTAAATTCAAGGCAACTATAATTACTAGAAATAATGACAGACATATTACAATGATTAAAAAGTCAAACTGGCAGGAAGGTTTGAAAGATTTGAAACAAGACTTAACTTATCCCAAATAACCTGTATAGAAGGCTGTACCCAATAATCACAAAAAGCACATTTTCTTCAAATATACAAAGACTCTACAAATTTGGATAATATGCTGGGCCATAAACACACAACAAGAAATTGGAAAGAATTACAATGAGAGAAGAGCCTTTTCAACAAATGGTGCTGGGACAACTGGATATCCACATGCAAAAGAATGCATCTGGAACCATATCTCAAATCACACACACAAATTAACTTAAAATGGATGATAGACCATAAAACCGTAAGACTCTCGGATGACCTAAGAGAATTGAAAACATAAGTCCACAATAAAACTTATACACAAATGTTCACAGTAGCATTATTCATTCAGTAGCTAAAAAGTAGAAACAACCCAAATGTCCATCAACTGATGAGTGGATAAATAAAATGTGGAATATGCATATAATACAATATTATTCAGTCATAAAAAAAGAATGAGGTAGTGACATGCTACAACATGGATGATCCTTGGAAACATCATGTTAAGTGAAAGAAACCAGTCACAAAAGACCACATATCATATGATTCCATTTATATGAAATGTCCAGAATAGGCAAATTTATAGAGACAGAAAGTGGATTAGTAGTTAGTTAGGGTTGGGGGAGGAAGTAATGAGGAGTGACTGCCAATTGGTACAGGGTTTCTTGTTTTTTCAGGGGACACACACACACATAAATGTTCTAAAATTAGACTATGATGATGGTTTTACAACCCTGTAAACATACATATGCTTTAAATGACTTGTATGCTTTATTTATTTTAACATCTTTACTGGAGTATAATTGCTTTACAATGGTGTGTTAGTTTCTGCTTTATAACAGAGTGAATCAGCTATACATATACATATATCCCCATATCTCCTTCCTCTTGCATCTCCCTCCCAACCTCCCTATCCCTTTGTGAATTGAATGGTATGTGAATTACATCTCAATAAAGTATTTTTAAGTAAAACAAAGAAATCACACAGAATTAAAATCATAAAATATATTTTGATCCTCGTGGAATTAAACAAAAAATCAATAAGAAATATACAACTGGAATCTTCAAGTGTTTCTGAATTAAGCAATATACAGTTGACCTTTGAACAATGCGGGGGTTAATCCTCGACTATAAGGTAGCTCTTCATATTCGTGGTTCCTCCACATTCACGGATTCAACCAACCATGGATCATGTGGTACTGTGGTATTTACTATTGAAAAAAATCCACATACAAGTGGAACCATGCAGTTCAAATCCACATCGTTTGTCAACTGTACTTCCAAATAATCCACAAGTTAACAAAAAATTAACTATGAAAATTAGAAAAAAAAATTGAACTAATTGATTAAAAAACCAGAACAGAAGTTACAATTATCCTAGTGTGTCTTTTCAGAAGCTTGATAAATATGTTTTCATTTACTTCCTTTATCATTTGAGCTTCATCAAATCTGCTGTGTCTTAAGGCCTAATTGACATGGGGCTTTTCACGTCGCCTAGTCCTAAGGCAGAGCTTTCTCTTTCTCTAGGTCCCACTCAAAACTAGGAGCTTTATGGATTATTGGGTAAAAGGTTCCAGGGAATGCACGCAAATTTATAGTTGTTGCCTCTACAATCTGGGGAGCCCCACAGGTGTTATATATTTGGTCAGCATTAGTGTAGGATGAGATACCTCGTCTCATTTTAGGGGTGATACACTGACATGCCAAAGACCATCTGCTCCCTAAATCCTTTCTTAAAATGGCAGGGCCTTGAATTTTGTAGTTTTATTGTCCCTCTGGGCGAACATATGTTTATCCAGTACATCTGGGGTGTTTCCCCTTCCTGCTCACCAAGGACAATCCATAAGGAGGAGCAAATTATGCTCTGTGGGATCTCTACAAGATCAAAGTTCGGGGGACTCTAACAGTAACAGGGAAGTTGACATATTCCTGAGGGAGAATGGTGAAATCATAATATTATCTCTTCCATTTGAAAGCAAACTGCTCTGATCATCCTTGATGATTGGTATGGGGAAAAATGCATTTTGCAGGTCAATAGGGGTGTATTAAAGCAAAACATGTGTTAATTTTTGTAACAAAGATACCATGTCTCTTACAGCAGCTGCAATTGGAGTGACTCTAATTATATTTACAAAAATCCACACTGATTTTCAAGATGCATCTGATTTTTCTGACAGCCAAATGGGAAAATTAAAGTAGTTGTGATAGGAATAGTATATGTCTTCAAATCTTTGATGGCAGCATTAACTACCATGATTCTCTGTGGGATGTGCTATTCTTTATTTCTTACTGCAGTGATAAATTCAGTTCCATGGGTTTTCACTTGGCCTTTCCTACTTTACCGATCCTCACACCATGGGTAAGAGAACCACTGTGGGTGGAATTTCTGCCAATTTCTGATTATGTACACTGCAACTGGTCCCAGCTGGAGATGGATTTGGATCAAATTTGCATGGATTACCTGAGTTTCATAATTCTTTTCTCTTTTTCTGACACTTGAATCAAAGTGGCATGTTAGTTTCTTAGGAATTGCATCAACTCAGAGCCAATATAAAATCTTTAAATTCTGAGTATGTCTTTTGTCTCAGTGTCTGCTTATCATATTAGATTGTCTCTGGTCTTTTTGGAGAAAGCCTGGAGAAAGACTTAAGTATATTCTCAAGGAAGGTCTCTCCTCAAGGGACTCAGCCTGCTTTCTAATCAAGGAGCTTTTGATATGTGATGGAGTGACTAATGGTCTAGTTTGGGGTTTTCCCAGGATATGCAACATTCAGTGCTATAGCCATGACCTGGGATGGTCAGTCGTCCTTGTGTGAATTGGCTTTGGTTTGGGAACTGGGAGATTGTAACATACTTTTGTGATGACACAAATTGGATTTCTGTTCGCCAAACCTAGGTCTTATCCTAGTATATAGATTTAGTAATACATCCATAGGCTGCACATCAGTTTTACTCTTAGGGACTTTGAGTTCAGTTAACTATCACCACAAAATTATGTGTGGGTCAAAACCTTTTGATTACCACTGTGGACCTGCTGCCTGTTATGGCCATTGAACTTACGTGTCACCAGCACCGAAACCCCAGTGTTACACTCTCCAGGATCCCATTATGACCACTGAAATCAAGGACCTCAATTCTACAACCCAAATCCACTTTGATCCCTCGTCTAGGGATGACGGTCACCACAGAGCTTTTCAAAACTACTGGTATTCTCCTCACAAGTGCATTTATCAATTCCTTTGTAAACGAACGTCTTCTAAGCACTCTCAGGATGCATTGCTGAGGGAGAGGGAGGGAACTGCTCTTCTCAAACCATGTCAGCATTACTCTCTCCCTAAGACTTGAATGACTTCCTCTGTATTATGCCAAAGAAGGTCCAGCATTTCTGACCTCATTGATGTAAGCTACTGAGTGCAGATTTCAAGCTCCAACTGAACAAACAGATCAAATTCCAACTCCTCTAACCAGCACTTAAATTCAGAATGAAATTTAGTGCAACGTTATAGTGTATTTAGCTTCAACCAAAATTAAATTTTGTCCCTTTTGGGAAACTTTGTTAAAATTTATTTATTTTATTTTTTATTTATTTTTGGCTGTGTTGGGTCTTTGTTGCTGTGCGCGGGCTCTCTCTAGTTGCAGCGAGCGGGGGCTACTCTTCTTTGCAGTGCGCGAGCTTCTCATTGCAGTGGCTTCTCTTGTTGCCGAGCATGGGCTCTAGGCGTGTGGGCTTCAGTAGTTGCAGCACGAGGGCTCAGTAGTTGTGGTGCACGGGCTTTGTTGCTCCGCACCATGTGGGATCTTCCCGGACCAGGGCTCGAAACCATGTCCCCTGCATTGGCAGGCGGATTCTCAACCACTGCGCCATCAGGGAAGTCCTTGGGAGACTCTCTGAATCCATTATTATGATTTTCTCCAGGTATGTATAGATAAAAACTAACAATATTTCAAGATTCCTTTGCTGTGTGTGCCATATCCTCCTGGAGGAAATCTATACACTTCCTGGAACATTCTGGGAAATAACTACTGTTATTGGCCTGGAGGCAGTTAGAGCTTACGGGGTAGGCTTTAAAAAACCATGCATGCACAAACTGGGTCAGGTGACAAAATTAAGTATTATCTATTTAAGGGAAGGCCACTTTTTTTTGTCAGTGAAATTGGAGCTGATTCTGTTGGCAAGAACGATGAGGGAAATGTAGTGGTTCAAGGTTCTCAGCATTGTCCAAGTGCACACAAATGTCCCCTTCCCAAATCTCAGGGTCCCACTACTTCTGCACAAATGCCTTAAACTTAAGCAGTAATGTCTCGACCTTAACTAAGGGACTGAAGATGCTGTGCAGTCAGCTTGTCCTTTATGTATGTTCCTGCACACTTAAATTTTGTTCTAATTCTCAGCCATGTTTTCCCTGCAGCTATGGGATATGATAAATTTTTTAAGGTTATCCTAGAAGTTCTTTAATACCCCAAGGCTGCTTTTACCTGAGAGTTTGTTGACATGAGTATACTATTTTTTTTGTCAACTCTTCTTCTGCCTTTAGAAGTGGGCATCACCCCCTTCTGTGTTTGTCATTATCCTTGTTACCATAAGAGTTGCTTATAAGAGCAACTTGATTTTCTAAAGCCTTGACGTTGCCCAGCCCTTCATTTCCAGCATCTACAGATGATGATTTAAGTAGAAATGATGTCACTGCGTGCCAGACATTACCATTATCCTACTTGCCAACTGCAAGAGCATCATGACTGTACTCATATTCTAACAGGTGATAAGCTCAGTGTTTTGAAAATCCCATCATGAGAGGTATGTTTCTGGGATCACTGCTGATTAAAAAAACTACAATAATCAGTGTCAAACCAGGTAACACATACCTCTGAATATTTTAGGTCAAAACAATTTAATGCAGGAAATTAGTAACAAAAGCTATAGAAGTAGCTGAGAAGATGATTACAAGACAGTGAGGCAACATAGATTAGCTATAGCAGGTTATTAGAACTACAAGTGGCCTGGAGAAATAGACAAATCAAGGAGGCAATGACACCAGAGCCAAAGAGCTTTGTCAAAGGCTCACCAGGCAGCAGCTGAAAGTATGGCAGACCTGTTCCATTGGTGTTTGAGCCATATATATGTAGACATTGCTAGAAACACCACCCCCCCAAAAAGGAGGAAAATATCCTGGCTTCTCCTTTCTTTCTACCCTCTAATATCTCTTCAATACCTATTTTTAGCCAAAAGCCAGCTGACAAAGAGTCAGGGCTCAGCCTTTCTGACATCCAGAACTCTATATGAGAAGAGTGGGGAACAACTATAAGGGCAAATCTTAGTGCTGGCTCAGTGGGACATGTAGTAGTGAAGGAAGGAAGGAATGGAAGAAAAGAAAAGGGGAATAAGCCTGGAGTTGTGGTGATGCTGGGGGAGAGGGGCTGATGAAGGTAATTTGATATCAATAGTAGTATGGATCCAGAGTGAAAGCATGTTTGTCACAGTTATGACCCCCTTATCCCAATTATGGACAGCATCCCCAGAGAAAGAAGGTCACCACAAAATTTTCCCTCTTTAGACCTCTATTGAAAAAGGCACATCTCTGGACCTACGAACGGCCGGTTAATATGGCAGATAAGACATATCTAAGAGAAGATGTAGGGCATTTTATTGTGTGTGAATCTCTAATGTTAACGCTGCATTGAGAGTGAAGATGCAGAATTGAGAACAGTCAGATGATACCCAAGCCATTTCACACCTCAGCCCAGCTCAGTATTTGTTGGTGTGGGAGTTCCAGGACAAAGTCCCATGTTCAGGATATTTTCCTCTTCCAGAAGGCACTGGCATGTGTTCTGCAAAAAACAGCTCTCAGTGACCACACCCACTCCCAAAGAAAGAGAGAAATCATCCATTCATGCTGTTTGTAATAGCAGCAACATTTGGGAAAGAAGAGGTTGATATCATTTCTTATGCTGCAACTTTGCAAGAGTTTAGAGCCTTGTTTTTGAACCTAAATTTAGGTTCTTATTTTTAATGTGAATAATTCCTTTGTGACATATCCTAAACTGTTTCTATATAGTTTATGCCTTATACTCAAAATAACATATGGGATGTCATCTGTTAGTTCTGAAAAGTTTGACGTTAATGAGTGCAAAATAGCAAGGCAAAGTTATATCTCTTAAGATCAAAACCATGAAAAAACTCAACATGTGCATGTAAAAAAAATGTCTTGGGTAGAAATACATCAAAAAAATAACTTTGGAAATCATTGGGGATTTAGACTATAAGTGATCATTTTCTCTTTTGACGATTCTGTTTATTTTCCTCTTATCCCATAATAAACATGTGATATTATAGTGTTATGTATAGATTTTATTCTTTATAAAACTAAATATTTGAGTCACCAGCTTTCAATTCTGACTATATTTTCCAAATAACATGTTGCTTCATGGTCACTGCTTAATAATTTTGTAAAATTTTATATAACAACTCCTTATACTAGTATTAAGCTAAATATGAAACCAAAATACATTATTATAAAACTATTGTGCACTTCTACAGTCTAAAACTTGATAGCATTTGTAAATGAACTGCAGAAAAACATCATTTGGAAGAGAATAATCAAGTCTGGATCTCCAAGTGCTGCTTCTATTTTTAAAGTTGTTGATCTGATGACATTAACTGAATTTGCCTCAAGAACTTATATAAAAAAGATAATAGGTTTATGAACCAATAATCTTTGAATAAAGTTGTGATATCTCTGGTGCATTGTTATAATGTTCTGCAACTTGTTTTTGTTTGGTTTGTAGGTTAAGAATCTCCTATACTTACGATATTGATCGTGGCGTTAACATCTAAGAACTTTCCCTAGCTTTTTATTGTTTATCAGGTCGCCATTCTTCTGTTCCGGTCAATGAAAACTATCACTAAAATGAATCCTGCGATTGGTATTCCCAAGATTACATAGATCAAGCAGTAAATAGGAAGCTAAGACAGATAAATGTCAATTGCCATCTTCTGCTTTCCTCCCGAATTTCCTCCCCCAGGGGAATAGGTAGCCTAGAGGATTTTCATTAATTTCAAAACTGCTAGCGTGAATCTAGCTCACACTGGGATGGTGGAAGTTTTTACTTTCTGATGACACGTGTCGGGCTCTGTGAAATGACGGGGTGCCTCGGTTGAGTTAGGAAGCATGGAAGTCTTTTTCACCAGAGCCGTAAGTTCCCAGAGAAAAGTTAAAGACTGCGTCAAAAATAAATAATTTCTTTATGCTCAGAGGTGATTTCTTTTAGTCAGGTTAGTCATACTACCAGATCAATGTACAAAATGTCCACTTTTATAACTTAAGCTTTGACTGTCAGGGAACCCGGAGTGTTGATTTCTCATAATGTGAATCTGGCACTTTTTCTGAAAATAAAGTGCACTTAGCAATGCAAATTCTTACTAGACAAGGGCCATATCGGTGTTCCACATATAGTGGTCTCATATGTAAATAAAAGCATGGGATGCCTGAACTACCACACTGTACTGAACTTTTGTACTAATACCAACACACAGTGTATTATTTTCCATCTCAGAGTCACTCAGCTGACTGAGCAACAGATCAAAGATTTACTCTCTTGAGGTTAAAACACTAGTGTTTAGGGTTGCTCCTTTATGACCCTGAGTAAATCAATTAACTTCTCTGCCTCAGTTTCAATCATGTGTAACAGAAGTTGAAGCAACATTCTGACTCTACCTATAATATCTTGTTCAAGAATCACACACCGACACAGTCCAAAAAAACAGCCACTTAAGCAGCACTTGTTTTAAGTAGCACTTGTTTTAAGTTATTACTGAGTTTTTCTCCCAGGTGTTTAAAAGATAATGCTGCAAATGAAATCCCCCCACGAGCAACTCACGTTCATACTCAATGTGGCATTAACAGAGGAGAAAATGAGAGCACTTGCTACATAAAAGGCACAATTGCTTTTGTCAATTTCTTCAAATTCCACATAGAATTGCATTGATCAAGGGAATGGCTGAGAAGTGTTAGAAATCCTATTCTGAAGGGAAACCAAGTCCCATTCTCCCAGGACCCGTCACTTCACATTTGAGTTTGATGAAATGTTTTTACTGAACGCATGCTGTGATCATTTCAGGTTTTATTGAATGGTCATGCTAAGGTACACTGGAGCTGCTGAGGACACAGGGCTTGTCCACATTAGCTTCAAAGCATCACAGACAAGCCTGCTTGAGACTAAAGTTTAAAGGCATCTTCCTTTGAAGATGCCACTGTTCGTTTTCTTATATCCATATATATAATGCATTTGTTTTCCTTTGTGAGCTTTCAGAATGTGTCATTATTCCCTGCTGTCTGCTTTGGGCCTGCCACGGCATCTGGAGTGAGAGCTCTTGACAGCTTATATTAGCATCATTAGGGGTCCGATAATGTGCTTTCTCACTGGGGCACTGTCAAGGTTTTATCCTCAGTTTGTAGTTTCAACTTCTGTGATTTGTGTAGACCTGCCATCAGCAGAGAAGTAGCAGTTTGAAAGACAAGAACAAAGAAAAGCCTCGGGATTGAAATAGGTAACATCAGATTTACTCTCAAATGTATCATGGTCCGGATTATAGAACACCTGGTGATTTCTCAATCTAAAAGTTTTTAACAAAGTTATCAATTTCTAATGTTACTTCTGAGATTTAGATATAATATTGATTTCATTTTCTCTTGACTAAAGAATGAAAACTGTCACAGGATTTTTTTTAAAAACTCATATATAAAATGAGTGCAGGGCTTCCCTGGTGGTGCAGTGGTTGGGAGTCCACCTGCTGATGCAGGGGACGCGGGTTCATGTCCTGGTCCAGGAAGATCCCACATGCCGCGGAGCGGCTGGGCCCGTGAGCCATGGCCGCTGAGCCTGCGCGTCCGGAGCTTGTGCTCCACAATGGGAGAGGCCACAACAGTGAAAGGCCCACGTACCACAAAAAAAAAAAAAAAAAAAAAGTGCAAAATGGAATGCTATTTATACAACTAATGAAAAAATTAGATTAAGCGAGAAAGCTGTATTTTCTAAAATATTTTTGGTTGAAATAGTATTATTAATTACTAGGTCTTCTGCTGAAAAATATTTAAAGACAATTACAATTCTCAATTTAACAGTTTTCATAGTAAATTTCTCCCCAATAAACTTTTGTTTAATTTGCAAAATCTGGATGCATGCTAATGAACCCATAATTAGCATATTCGAGTGGATAAATTATTGCTCCAACTGACTTGGTTTTTACTGTTAAATTTGATATTTTTCCTAACCACTGCAAAACCATATATATATTAATGTATATATACATGGATATATGAATCTGTTTTACAAGTGGGTAAGGAAGATCTATAGTGTACGGAAAAGTATGCTGCAAAGAAATGAGACAGGGCCCCAGGTTCTGCTTCTAGAACTGTAACAAACTAGTTGTGGGACCTGGAAAAACTTACTATGCATAACTGGTCCTACTTGTTTGCTCCTGTAACAGGGACCAGATTATCTGTACAATAGCTTTGGATTAAATGCTACATAAATTCTATAAATTAAAATTAAAATAATATGTTCCTTAGATTTCAGCAAGTTTTATAGCGAATTTCTAACAATGCAGGAATTTCAATATTTTGATTTTATTTCTGGTATTCACAGATTGAAAAGCTTTGTTTAATATCCTACTCTATAGGTATTTACTTAGTGTGCATAAAATAGAAAAAAATATTTCACAACCAGGCACAATATTTGAATGCTTATGCAAATGTCTGTATCAGTATTTACTTAGAAATAATCACTTCACTTTAACTTAGTAACTACTGGTAGAGCACATACATTGATCGAGCCAGTCACTGTGGTAAAGAAAGTGATTCAAAGATGAATAAACATAGTCTTTCAAGATTCTCTAGCTACGACAGGGGAAAGTGATAAATAAAAATAATAGTAACAGAAATGGGTACAAAATGTGTAACTACCACCACTTCTCACAGCCTGCTTGTTGCACCAAGCCACCATCACCTCCTGCTGGATTACGCCACAGCTCCTTAATACATCTATCTACAATCACTCTTGCCCACTGTCGATTGTAAAGAAAGCAGCCAGAAGGAATTTGTCAAAAACATTCAGCTCACAGCATTAATCTGCTCGAAACCCACCAGTGCCTCCCCATTCTCTTGGAGTGAAATCAAAGTCATCACAAGGGCCTGACTGAAGGATTCTACATCTGGCCCCTACATCCCCTTGACCAAATGCCTTACCCTCCTCCTTCCTCAGTTCAAGGACACAGGCCACACTCAACACCCTAGAACACACCAGATACATTCCATACTCAAGGTTTTTTAGTTCCCGGTTCTCTGGATCTGGGATATCCTCCTCCCAGATATCATGTGTCCTTATCTCCTTCAAATATCTTCCTAAATATTGTCTTTGCAGTGGACACTACCATGACCAGTCCATTTAATATTACACTTCACTCATTCTCCTTCGATTTTTATTTGTATCTTTCCCTGCTCTCTATTTTTTCAGAGCACTTAACATGCTTTAACATTCTATATAAAACATTTAATTATTTATTTAGCATGATTAGAATTTCTCATATGTTACTAGGTTAGAATATTGCAGAGTTTTGTTGTTGTTGTTATTTCCTATTTCTGTGTGTCCCCCTGTGACTAGTATCTGGAATATATGTTATTCAATGCATGATGGCTGAATTAATGAAAGTACTACAGGAACAGTTGAAGAAACAATCATCGTGCACAGGAAAAGATGGAATTTTATGATGTTTTGGGGAGATTGTATGGAAAAGGCAGTTTGGTTTTTTGGTTTTTTGTTTTTTTTAACATCTTTATTGGAGAATAATTGCTTTACAATGGTGTGTTAGTTTCTGCTTTATAACAAAGTGAATCAGTTATACATATGTTCCCATATTTCTTCCCTCTTGTGTCTCCCTCCCTCCCACTCTCCCTATCACACCCCTCTAGGTGGTCACAAACCACCGAGCTGATCTCCCTGTGCTATGCGGCTGCTTCCTACTAGCTATCTATTTTACATTTGGTAGTGTATATGTGTCCATGCCACTCTCTCACTTTGTCACAGCTTACCCTTCCCCCTCCCCATATCCTCAAGTCCACTTTCTAGTAGGTCTGTGTCTTTATCCCTGTTCTAATTTCATACTTTTACATGTACCTGTCCAGTTTTCCCAGCACCACTTATTGAAGTGGCTGTCTTTTCTCCATTGTATATTCTTGCCTCCTTTATCAAAGATAAGGTGACCATATGTGCATGAGTTTATCTCTGGGCTTTCTATCCTGTTCCATTGATCTATATTTCTGTTTTTGTGCCAGTACCATACTGTCTTAATTACTGTAGCTTTTAGTATAGTCTGAAGTCAGGGAGCTTGATTCCTCTAGCTCCATTTTTCGTTCTCAAGATTGCTTTGGCATTCGAGGTCTTTTGTGTTTCCATACAAATTGTGAAATTTTTTGTTCTAGTTCTGTAAAAAATGTCAGTGGTAGTTTGATAGGGATTGCATTGAATCTGTAGATTGCTTTGGGTAGTAGAGTCATTTTCACAATGCTGATTCTTCCAATCCAAGAACATGGTATATCTCTCCATCTATCTGTATCACCTTTAATTTCTTTCATCAGTGTCTTATAATTTTCTGCATACAGGGCTTTTGTCCCCTTAGGTAGGTTTATTCCTAGATATTTTATTATTTTTGTTGCAATGGTAAATGGGAGTGTTTTTCTAATTTCACTTTCAGAGCTTTCATCATTAGTGTATAGGAATGCCAGAGATTTCTGTGCATTAATTTTGTATCCTGCTACTTTACCAAATTCATTGATTAGCTCTAGTAGTTTTCTGGTAGCATCTTTAGGATTCTCTATGTAGAATATCATGTCATCTGCAGACAGTGACAGCTGTACTTCTTTTCCGATTTGGATTCCTTTTATTTCTTTTTCTCCTCTGATTTCTGTGGCTAAAAGTTCCAGAACTATGTTGAATAATAGTGGTGAGAGTGGGCAACCTTGTCTTGTTCCTGATCTTAGTGGAAATGGTTTCAGTTTTTCACCATTGAGGACAATGTTGGCTGTGTGTTTGTCCTATATGGCCTTTATTATGTTGAGGAAAGTTCCCTCTATGCTATTTTCTGCAGGGTTTTTATCATAAATGGGTGTCGAGTTTTGGCGAAAGCTTTCTCTGCATCTATTGAGATGATCATATGGTTTTTCTCCTATAATTTGTTAATATGGTGTATCACGTTGATTGATTTGCGTATATTGAAGAATCCTTGCATTACTGGAATAAACCCCACTTGATCATGGTGTATGATCCTTTTAATGTGTTGTTGGATTCTGTTTGCTATTATCTTGTTGAGGATTTTTGCATCTATGTTCATCAGTGATACTGGCCTGTAGTTTTCTTTCTTTGTGACGTCTTTGTCTGGTTTTGGTATCAGGGTGTTGGTGGCCTCGTAGAATGAGTTTGGGAGTGTTCCTCCCTCTGCTATATTTTGGAAGAGTTTGAGAAGGATAGGTGTTAGCTCTTCTCTAAATGTTTGAGAGAATTCACCTGTGAAGCTATCTAGTCCTGGGCTTTTGTTTGTTGGAAGATTTTTAATCACAGTTTCAATTTCAGTGCTTGTAATTGGTCTGTTCATATTTTCTATTTCTTCCTGGTTGAGTCTCGGCAGGTTGTGCATTTCTAAGAATTTGTCCATTTCTTCCAGATTGTCCATTTTATTGGCATAGAGCTGCTTGTAGTAATTTCTCATGATCCTTTGTATTTCTGCAGTGTCAGTTGTTACTTCTCCTTTCTCATTTCTAATTCTATTGATTTGAGTCTTCATTTTTTTCTTCATGAGTCTGGCTAATGGTTTATCAATTTTGTTTATCTTCTCAAAGAACCAGCTTTTAGTTTTATTGATCTTTGCTATCGTTTCCTTCATTTCTTTCTGATCTGATCTTTATGATTTCTTTCCTTCTGCTAACTTGGGGGATTTTGTTCTTCTTTTTTTAAAATTGATTTAGGTGCAAGGTTTGGTTGTTTATTTGAGATGTGTCCTGTTTCTTAAGGTAGGATTGTATTTCTGTAAACTTCCCTCTTAGAACTGCTTTTGATGCATCTCATAGGTTTTGGGTCATCGTGTCTCCATTGTCATTTGTTTCTAGGTATTTTTTTATTTCCTCTTTGATTTCTTCAGTGATCCCTTGGTTATTAAGTAGTGTATTGTTTAGCCTCCATGTGTTTGTATTTTTTACAGATCTTTTCCTGTAATTGATATCTACTCTCATAGCATTGTGGTCGGAAAAGATACTTGATACAATTTCAATTTTCTTAAATTTACCAAAGCTTGATTTGTGACCCTAGATATGATCTATCCTGGAGAATGTTCCATGAGCACTTGAGAAAAATGTGTATTCTGTTGTTTTGGGATGGAATGTCCTATAAATATCAATTAAGTCCATCCTATGTAATGTATCATTTAAAGCTTGTGTTTCCTTATTTATTTTCATTTTGGATGATCTGTCCATTGGTGAAAGTGGGGTGTTAAAGTCCCCTACTATGATTTTGTTACTGTCGATTTCCCCTTTTATGGCTGTTAGTATTTGCCTTATGTATTGAGGTGCTCCTATGTTGGGTGCATAATTATTTACAATTGTTATATCTTCTTTTTGGATTGATCCCTTGATCATTATATAGTGTCCTTCTTTGTCTCTTGTAATAGTCTTTATTTAAAGTCTATTTTGTCTGATATGAGAATTGCTACTCCAGCTTTCTTTTGATTTCCATTTGCATGGAATATTTTTTTCCATCCCCTCACTTTCAGTCTGTATGTGTCCCTAGGTCTGAAGTGTGTCTCTTGTAGACAGCATAAATATGGGTCTTGTTTTTGTATCCATTCAGCCAGTCTGTGTCTTTTGGTGGGAGCATTTAATCTATTTATATTTAAGGTAATTATCCATATTTATGTTCCTATTCCCATTTGCTTAATTGTTTTGGGTTTGTTATTGTAGGTCTTTTCCTTCTCTTGTGTTTCTTGACTAGAGAAGTTCCTTTAGCATTTGTTGTAAAGCTGGTTTGGTGGTGCTGAACTCTCTCAGCTTTTGCTTGTCTGTAAAGGTTTTAATTTCTCCATCAAATCTGAATGAGATCCTTGCTGGGTAGAGTAATCTTGGTTGTAGGTTTTTCTCCTTCATCTCTTTAAATATGTCCTGCCACTCCCTTCTGGTTTGCAGAGTTTCTGCTGAAACATCAGTTGTTAACCTTATGGGGATTCCCTTGTGTGCTATTTGTTGTTTTTCCCTTGCTGCTTTTAATATTTTTTCTTTGTATTTAATTTTTGATAGTTTGATTAATATGTGTCTTGGTGTGTTTCTCCTTGGGTTTATCCTGTATGGGACTCTCTGTGCTTCCTGGACTTGATTAACTATATCCTTTCCCATATTAGGGAAGTTTTCAACTGTAATCTCTTCAAATATTTTCCCAGTCCCTTTCTTTTTCTCTTTTTCTTCTGGGACCCCTATAATTTGAATGTTGGTGTGTTTAATGTTGTCCCAGAGGTCTGAGACTGTCTTCAGTTCTTTTCATTATTTTTTCTTTATTCTGCTCTGTGGTAGTTATTTCCACTATTTTATCTTCCAGGTCAGTTATCCATTCTTCTGCCTCAGTTATTCTGCTATTGATCCCTTCTAGAGTATTTTTAATTTCATTTATTGTGTTGTTCATCTTTGTTCATTTGCTCTTTAGTTCTTCTTGGTCCTTGTTAAATGTTTCTTTCATTTTCTCTATTCTATTTCCAAGATTTTGGATCATCTTTACTATCATTATTCTGAATTCTTTTTCAGGTACACTGCCTATTTCCTCTTCATTTGTTAGGTCTGGTGAGTTTTTACCTTGCTCCTTCATCTGCTGTGTGTTTTTCTGTCTTCTCATTTTGTTTATCTTACTGTGTTTGGGGTCTCCTTTTTGTAGGGTGGGTGCAGGTTCGTAGTTCCCGTTGTTTTTGGTGTCTGTCCCCAGTGGCTAAGGTTGGTTCAGTGGGTTGTGTAGGCTTCCTGGTGGAGGGGACTAGTGCCTGTGTTCTGGTGGATGAGGCTGGATCTTGTCTTTCTGATGGGCAGGTCCACGTCTGGTGGTGTGTTTTGAGGTGTCTGTGTCCTTATTATGATGTTAGGCAGTCTCTCTGCTAATGGGTGGGGTTGTGTTCCTGCCTTCTAGTTGTTTGGCATAGGGTGTCCAGCACTGTAGCTTGCTGGTCATTGAGTGAAGCTGGGTCTTGGTGTTGAGATGGAGCCCTCTGGGAGATTTTCACTGTTTGATATTATGTGGAGCTGGGAGGTCTCTTGTGGACCAATGTCCTTAACTTGGCTCTCCTACCTCAAAGGCACAGCACTGACTCCTGGCTGGAGAACCAAAAGCCTTTCATCCACATGGCTCAGAATAAAAGGGAGGAAAAAAGAAAAGAAAAGAAAAGAAAAGAAAAGAAAAGAAAAGAAAAGGAAGAAAGAAAGAAAGAAAGAAAGAAAGAAAGAAAGAAAGGAAAATAAAGTAAGATAAAATAAAATAAAGTTATTAAAATAAATAATTATTAAGAAAAAAAAATTTTTTAAGTTAAAAAAACAAAAACAGACAGAGAGAACCCTAGGACAAATGGTGAAAGCAAAGCTATACAGACAAAATCTCACACAGAAGCATACACATACACACTCATAAAAAGTGGAAAAGGGGAAAAAATAATATATCTTGCTCTCAAAGTCCACCTCTTCAATTTAGGATGAATCATTGTCTATTCAGGTATTCCACAGATGCAGGGTACATCAAGGTGATTGTGGAGATTTAATCCTCTGCTCCTGAGGCTGTTGGGAGAGATTTCCCTTTCTCTTCTTTGTTCGCACAGCTCCCGGGGCTCAGCTTTGGATTTGGCCCCGCCTCTGCGTGTAGGTCGCCTGAGGGCGTCTGTTCTTTGCTCAGACAGGACGGGGTTAAAGGAGCCGCTGATTCGGGGGCTCTGGCTCACTCAGGCTGGGGGAGGGAGGGGTACGGAGGCGGCAGAGGCCGGCGTGACGTTGCAGCAGCCTGAGGCGCGCCGCGCGTTCTCCCGGGGAATTTGTCCCTGGATCCCGGGACCCTGGCAGTGGCGGGCTGCACAGGCTCTCGGGAGGGGCGGTGTGGAGAGTGACCTGTGCTCGCACACAGGCTTCTTGGTGGCGGCAGCAGCGGCCTTAGCGTCTCATGCCCGTCTCTGGGGTCCGCCCTGATAGCCGCGGCTCGCGCCCGTCTCTGGAGCTCCTTTAAGCGGCGCGCTTAATCCCCTCTCCTCGCGCCCCAGGAAGCAAAGAGGCAGGAAAAAAGTCTCTTGCCTCTTCGGCAGTTCCAGACTTTTTCCCGGACTCCCTCCCGGCCAGCCGTGGCGCACTAACCCCTTCAGGCTGTGTTCACGCCGCCAACCCCAGTCCTCTCGCGGCTTCCAACAACCGAAGCCCGAGCCTCAGCTCCCAGCCCCCGCCCGCCCCGGCGGGTGAGCAGACAAGCCTCTCGGGCTGGTGAATGCCGGTCGGCGCCAATCCTCCATGCGGGAATCTCTCCGCTTTGCCCTCCGCACCCCTGTGGCTGCGCTCTCCTCGGCGGCTCCGAGGCTTCCCCCTCCGCCACCCGCGTCTCCACCCGCGAAGGGGCTTCTAGTGTGTGGAAACCTTCCCTCCTTCACAGCTCCCTCCCACTGGTGCAGGCCCCGTCCCTATTCTTTGTCTCTGTTTTTTCTTTTGCTCTACCCAGGTACATGGGGAGTTTCTTACCTTTGGGGAGGTCTGAGGTCTTCTGCCAGCGTTCAGTGGGTGTTCTGTAGGAGCAGTTCCACATAGAGATGTATTTCTGATGTATCTGTGGGGAGGAAGGTGAACTCCGCGTCTTTACTCTTCCGCCATCTTCCTCAACTTCCGGAAGAGGCAGTTTTAATGCGGATGTTGAAAAAGGAATAAATAAGCAACATTTTAAAGTTATTTTTTCAAAAACGCTGGTTCTTTTACATTACCTAAGAGCCATAGTATCATATCAAGTTCATGTTTAAAAGTTTGGGCAGAAGTGAAATCGAAATTTTATTACATTTAGGAAGTACTTGATTCAAATGCTACTAGTTAATATTTTAATTCTCTAATAATGATAGTTCATATGTTCATTACAATTACATTACATATTAGAAAATAAAAAGTTGCACAAAGTGAGACCTAAAACTCCCATATTGTTAACACTTTGGGCTATATTTATGTTGTACTATATACAATATTCACTTGTACTATGTATGTAGTCAATAATATAATATTTATATTGTACTGTGAGGCAATTGATATTTGGATCATAATATCCTGAAATTTAAACTCAGTGGAGTGAGCTGATAGAAACAAAACATATATAATGCTCCAAAGCAGATCCCCTGATGAGAAACTTAATTAAAATCTTAGGATATTTCAGTAGGAAACAAGAGTAATGATGATTATATATTATTTATAATGCCAGAAACCCAGTAATCATTATTTCTCCATTTTGAACTAAAGATAGAAAATAGGAAAGAAATTTATTGTTTGATTCCAAAGTTTCCATTTATATAGCATAAGTACATTTGAAAAACAGGTATAAATTTCTGCAGTGCTTTTCATTTTAACACAGTGATTAAGATCCAGGACATCTGAATGATTTTAAATAATAAACTTTAAAAAATATTTATTCAAATTAAGAGAAACTGAGCTTATTAATAAGCATGTTAACAATAATTCAAGAAGTTAAGGAAAGGTATTTCGAATTTTACTTGCAATCAGTTTCTCCATATTAATAATATTTATACTTATTTAATGCACTGTATATCTCCCCAAAAGATTATTTCCAAATAGCAAATTCTCACATTTACAAACTTATACATTTTCTCTATCAATACAACAGAATCATAACATCTTTAAGAAATTCTGTTTCACTTTTATATCATGTGATTTATAAATTTTATATAATACCTATTGAATTTATTGTCAATGAGATGCATGATAAAATTCAATTACAATTTAGCATCTAAACAAACAAAATTAAGTATTCTACTTGTAAAATCATTCATATCAGTTCTAAAAAACAGCTTTGAGACATTTTGATAGCTATAGTAGCTTAGTAAATAAAACTTTAAAATTACAGATATACAAGATTTACTGTGGTTCTTTTCCCCACTATCTCTGGTGATTAATATTTGTAACCAAAAATAATAAAATTTCTAAATCAACCCTTCCCATCCCCAGGAAAAGAATCCAAGATTGAATAATCTGCATTTGAATTTCACTTCCTCACACTGGAATTGTGAGTTAGAAGCAAATGTTAAAGAAAAGAATGCTTTAAAAGAATTATTTACAAATTATATAAAGCGTTGTTTTATTGTATTACGCTGTTTCACTTGAAGACCACATTTAAATAATATAAAATAATGTAAATAGAATAATAATAATATAATTTTTCTGTTTTGGATCATAGTTTTTCTATATATAGTCAACATTTAATCTGTTAATCTGGTTATCTAAGAAATGCTTACAAATTCCTAGATTGACAGGATGAGACAATTGTAAATAATCTCTTATTTTTTCCCTCCCACAACTCTATCCAACAAAATCAAATCAGAATATACATTAATGACAAAGCTATATGAAATATATCTTATTATTCTATTTCAATGAAGGAAAAAGTCTAAGCTATTAAAATCAATGATTTTTCTCTGAAATCTTATTTCGGAGAGAGATTTTAACATATTCCTCTTTAAAGCAGTGAGATTAAGTTTATCACAGAGGACTAATTATTTACAAAATGTTCTTAAACAGTTTTATGGCAGCATATTTATTAAAGGAAACATTGGAAATCATTTCTTAAAATCAATGGAATAACTTAGCTGTATAGTAAAGTTAATATTAAGAAACCCATTATTTTTTAAAGCAAACTAATATTTTTTCTACTTGTATAATTATAGCCATGGACCTTAACCTAAGAAACCTAACGTACCATTTACAACGAAGTTTTTAATATACCCAAACTGAAAAAATATCCATAGGAAACAAACAACAAAGTTACACCATAATATTAAAAGAAGTAACTATCAAGATTTAGCTCTAAAATGAGGAAGAAAAATTATAATAAATTAATATCTTCCACCAAGTAAATTCTCACACATGCCAGACTAGAAGACCAAAAAATGCCAAGAGTTTTTTTTGTACAATCATGGTGCAGAAGCAACTACAAATGGATGCACACAGGGGTGTCCTACAGGTATGCAAATGCCGACAGTGACATCAGCTACACTGATGATGGAGCTCCCTCAAAAACTGAACAATTCTACACTGTATTTCTGGAATATCCAGTGTATAGTAAAGCGCTATAAAACAGTACAGAACTTGGTGTTCATTTGTAGAATAGAGTTAAGATCTAAATAAAACAAGTTTGTCATGTCCATGAATGGTTGAGAGGCCAATCGAAATCTGTATGAGACACTGAAAAATATTTTGTTATGCTTAACTGTCCTAATTTGCATCCATCAGTGAGGAGCCCAGCTCCCGATTACAGTAACAACTAAAACAACCCCACAAGTTGCAGGAAAAAAACAAACAGAGAACCGCTAAGTTTTTGGATTAACTACCAGTTAAGAATTTTAATTTATATTACATAAGTTGATGGACTGACATTTTAGTTAGAGAAAATGTCAGGGCAATCAAATGCAATAAAGAGTTTAAAATTGTTCACAATTGCTGACCTAGCTTTTGTTTATTATTTTTCTTCTTAACAATCTCCCTCTCTCTCTTTCTCCATACATAATTACAAACACAAACATACATGAGATTGTAAATTATATATAATATATATAATACATATAGTATATGTGTCCAAAAAGCTTTAAAATTCCAAGCAAACATCTATATTTTTATTTCAAGAACAACTAATATTACCCCTTCTGTCTTAGATATATTCTAATTCTTCAATTCTTACGTATTTCCAGTAAACTGAAAGTTATTAGCAAATCTCATGTTCTATCTAAATTTTTTGGCCACTCTGGAAATTTCAGTTTGCTGGATTCAGATTTATCTGTGAACCTTGGTGTTGGAAATGTACAAATGACAACCCTAAGTGTGTGTTTGCCTTATCTTAGATTCCTAAGCACACCCTGTAATACAGACTTAATTTATCACTTCCTGATGTGTATACAGTGTGTAATGAGACTAAAGATCAAAAAGGTCATTGTTGTCTTTTTTCCTGTACAACCTAACTTCTGGCGTTCAATCCTTAGACTACATAATTGTTAGTATTTTCTGTTCCAAAAGTCACATTTTTCACGACTTAAATGATTAAATTACTTATGTTATTTGGGTAGCTAATCATTTATAATCTCTGAAAACTGATATTTGTAAAACAGTATCTTTGTTTCTATGGCATTATCTCTATTAAATTTTCTTTAATTTTTCAAAAATATTTTGTTTAATTCCATATTAAAAATATTCAACCACATATAAATAAAAACATGTAAAATTAATTCAAATTCAGCTGACAACAAATTTTGCCTGGCAAAAATTTTGAATGCTATAGCAAAATGATATTGTATAACTGGACATCTGAACTTTCTGTATGTGCTCCTGTGTTTGATGTTTTCAAAATAACTGAATAGACAGGAATATATTTTAATTGAAATAACCTTTAAAATAATATCTTCTTCAAAAAGTATGTTGACAGGAGTGAATTTTTAAACATCATTTTTATAATGCTATTCTAAACATGGGTAGCAACCATTAAAAGAAGAAGTTTTCTTCAGTTAATTAACAGGTCTTTCTCATGAAGGAAGCATATGAAAATAAACTAACAGTCAGTATAGAAACTCAGGGGTGATGCTAAAAATGTGGAAGGTGATATTGCTGTGTGTGTTTGTGTGTGTGTGTCTTAAATAATAACTCTTTTGTCATGTCTCTTGTAGAACATTTTGGCAAAGGATATACCTGCTGATTAACACATAAACAATTTGCCTTCAAAAAAATATTTTTTTTTATTTGATGGGAGAAAAGCACCACTTGCTAGGGTATTGTTGCTTCAAAAATCATGTTATTTGATGTCTACATCAATAGCTGGGTGTTAGGTGCTCTAGCTTCATGAACATAGATTATGTAAACCAACTTTAGAAAGACACCCTTGGTGGGACTGGAATTCTGGTTCCTAAGGTAGCATGCTAATCCCTCCATTTATTTACTTAGATAACTCTTCTTCATCCTTCATCTTCAATTTATACGCCACTTCACCTAAGAGACCTTTAACCTTAATCTGGGTTATTTTCTATTGTTATGGGCTTCCATATGAATTTTATCTATTATCATCTCTCCCCATATTATTATGAGGACTTGTCTCATTGTCTGACTACTTTTATAGGTTGTAAACTTTCTGAGGCTAGAAGGAACCAAGTGCATCTTTGTTTATTGCTCTCTCCCTAATCTCTTTCATATGACTGGTTTCAATGTAGTCATTTGCTGGAAAAAAAAAAAAGATAAAAAGGAGACAGAAGGAAGAAAGCAAAGAAGTGAGAAAAATGTGAAAGGTAATTTTGCCATTTCCTTATTTATTGTTAAGAGTCAAGACTTTTTTAAAACTGCCTGAAACAGTGAATGACATAAGAAATAAGTGGAATAGGTGGGTTAATGGATATATAAATAAATAAAATTAAAATAAGAATGTATATTTACTGCACTGAGTGTTGTATATACATCTTTTGTAGCTCTTGCTGCATTGTATTGCCATGACTTGTGGACACATTTGTGTTAATCACACTCTTGTGTTATCAGACATTTCATGTGACCAGAGATGGCAGCATGAGTTGGACTCAGCCCAATGATGCTGGCTTTGAAGATGGTGGAGGTGGCCATGAGCCAAAGAATGTAGGAAACCTTAAGAAGCTGGAAAAGGCAGGCAAATGAATTCTCCCCTAGACCCTCCAAAAGGAACACAGCTGTGTAGATACTTTGACTTTTAGCCCAGTGAGACCCATTTTGGATTTCCAACCTCCAGAACTGTCAGATGAGAAACATGTGTTGTTGTAAGCCACCCAGTGTGTAATTTGTTACAGAAGCAATAGGAAACATACAGATTTGACACATGTAGTGTCAGGAGGTCATTGATGTTCTTTCCTTCTCCCTCTGCATTGCGGCCACTTAGTCTCTGCCTCCTGCTCCCACTTTGGGTGTCCTTTGACTTTTTCTCTTGACCACATTTCTTGATCGTGATAATTTATTCGATTCAGCAAATTGACACCACCCTCTTTGTTAAAAAACTTAATGCCGGTCACTTCCTTAACAGAAATTAAGACATTCTCTAGAGGCTTTTCTAATTCTAGTGGCCAGGGTTAAGGGTCACATGCAACATGATACATCCATTTTGTGTGAAGAGCTAACTAAGGCTGATTCCAGAGCAGATGTACTGACTTCTACATTATATCTTATGACACTGCCCTTTGACTTTTTCCAAGACAAGGTCTGTATCTTTTATTTGTATCCCTAGTGGCCAGTAATATGCAAAATGGCTATCACATAGCAGATGCTGGATTTGTTAAATTCTTTTTGATTGAAGGAGAATTACAAAGCACACTGATGCACAAGTAATATATAGATAGAACATTTCTTGCAGCTGTAGCCTTTGATACGATTGCCTTGACAAACATTAAAAGTGATAGTTTTTCCAATCAAAAGTATGAATCATAACATTGCTATTTGGTAATGGCTCCATCAGCTGAATGAAATGTTATTGATTATTCAGTATGATTTGATGATCACAATTTCTCTATTTCCAGTAATCAGGTAATTGTAGCAAAGGAATCATCTTTGAATTATATATCTCACTTTTTGTGGATCCCCTTTGGCTCCAGAACTGCCTGTATGACTTTTCCACGCATCTTACATTTCTTCCGTTTTGATACATTACAAAAGATACCAAAACATCTAATTGATTAGGCTAAATGAAGAAAAGTTAAGTAGAAAGTGTTTTAACATATTTGTAACAAGAATAGAGCTGTTATGCAAAACATACTTGATTCTAAGCCAAGAAAATTACAGTGTATAATGTTTCTTGACTTGTTATTATTTAGACCTTCAATCAAAAGTCAGTATCTTGGCATCAGAACATGAGAATAGTGTCCTCAACATGTCTCCACATAGATTGAAAATGATTTCACAGAGATGAAGTGGTCAGAAACAAATGGAATGAAACTTGATATGAAGGGAAAAATAATTCAGTTACAAGATGGAAAGCTATTGCTTATAGAAATATGTCAGAAAAAGATGGAGAGGTCAAAAGCTGCCTTTACTAAAAGCTGTAAAAAATTAGATAATTTAATAACAGTTCTTCAAAAATACTACTCTGTTGATGATGATAAAGCCTAAGCAACCAACAGATTGGTGGTACTAATTTCTTCTTGTCAATTAAATTGAAACGGCAAAACAATCAGATATCTAAAGTAATAAACTCTCACTTATGTGTGGGCAATATGGATAATGATGAAAATTAAAAGAGTACTGGAATCTCATCCTTTTAAAGATCTGCAAAATGTTACCCTAAAAATCCCATCTGTGTAGTAATTTTGGATAAAGCTTTTCTCAATTTCCTTTTAAAATATGTAAGAAGTAACAAAGAAGAAAATCACAGCCCCACAGAAAAAGAAAGTAATTAAGCTAAGAATGAGAATCTGGAAAAAATAGACACATAATTTTTTTTAAAAATAGTTCAATTGAAGTAAACCTATATAGGCATAGCTTTCATGACATAAACTGATTTCACTTTATGGAAATGAGTTTATCTTAAAAAGGTGAACTAATACTTTCTACTTCTCCCAAAGTCTGACTTATGATTCAGAGACCCAGAATTTCTAGAACAAAGGAACTGGGCTGCTGTTCTTCCAAAACCATGATTTTCCCACTGTAACTGCACAAAAGTGAGAATGTCTTGCAAACAGTTGTTCTCAAATAAGGTTTCTTGTCTGAACCACCGAATGCAGCAAGCTATGGGAGTGACTGTTTCCTCAGTTGTACCAACAACAGTACAGAGCTATTGACAGTCTACATTCACAGGAGAGAACTTATCTCCTTATCGTCAATGGATACCTTAGGTCATCAGAATTTTATTCTCTTGCAGTACTAGTTGAGAATGAATCTCCCAGGTTAGGATCTAAGTAACAGTACTACCTAGGGGTTTCTTTTTGATGCATCCAGCGATGCATCCTTTCTTCCTGTTTCATGTCATCCCAAACCATGTTTCCAAATATATGAAGAGAATGAAAACCTTACAAAACAGATGGCAGGAACACAGAAAGTGTATTGAGGTCCTGGACAAAAAGAACCCTCCCATAAAGCAAGATGTGGAACTGACAGAAAGAACTCCAGTGTCAGTGCATGATGAGAATTGATATTTTTTAAGTAATCAGTCAGAATCCATTAAATCAGAATAAGATGCTGGGGAAAAAAGAGACCACTTACCTAAAACGACTGCAACTTGTGATTGCCTATTTGAATATGCCTATTATACTGAAAGCTGTTTGCAATAGTCTACCTTATATTTACATGTATGAGGTCTGGCTACCACAGAAGTACTCTGTCTGTTAGACAAATAATGTGTGTGTATAAGTCTTGCTATGTTTGAAGCAAATAAAAACAAACAAAATTCATAATTTTAAGTACAAAGACAATAATAGATCCAGAAGAATTGATAAGTAAATACAAGCACTATTTTTAAGGTTAATATAATGGGAAAAACTCTGCAAAATATAATTCAATAAAAATGGAAATAAAGGAACTTCACACTTAAGCAGTTTAAAAAGTGATATACTCAGATTAAAAAGGTGAAAAAAGTTAAAGGTTGTTATTATGTTGAAGTTTATACTAATAAATTTTAAACCTGGAAAAATAAAAATAAATTCCATGAATATATAAATGACTAAAGTTCACTTACCCAGTATAAATCAGAATATAACAATATTCCTGTATATTATGCTCTTTTATGTATCAATCTTTCATAATTTAATGCTAGAATGCCTCTTAAATCTTATAGAAATAGATAATCACCCTGCATTTTAGTCTGATCGAGGCACAGAATGTGATAAATGTTTCAAATTTATTTATATATTGTAGCATTTGCCTGATATTCCAAAGTGTAAAATACAGAAGGAGAAAAATATACAAACAAACCTTAACACTGAGTATTGGCATGTAGGAAAATGGGTGCTTTGATAAAAGACTGTTGAGAATAAATTAAGATAAGATTTTTGGAGGGCAAATTAGAGATTTCAAAGGAAATATAGCACAGAAGTGGTCATGGATATATTAAAACATCTAACTATAATCACCAAACTTTATCTGTAGGACAAAATCATATAAACAATAAAATATGGAATAATTTGACATTTGTTAATTGAATTTTTACCATCTAAATAAGCAAAAGCATACAGCTAACAAAGTTTAAGTTGAAGGAAAATGTGATGATATGAAAATATGAAGAAATGTTTCAACGTATTTCACTAAGTGGAAAAGGAATTTACACAGTTATATATAAATATTTAATTTTTGTAAAAAAATGCACATGCATTAAGTAGAAACTAGACACCAAAGATGTCAGTAATTATCATATCTGAGAGTTTCATTATAGGTGGTTCTTATTTCTTCACTTTGTCCTTTTTTAAAAAAAAATCTGAAAATTTTATAATAAATATGCATTGTATAATAATAAAAATATTAACAAAAATAAAAAAACAGAAGTGTCAATCCTTAAATATAGCTTCATAGGTTTCTTGAGAATATTTCATGATACAAGCTATTCTTGGCAATTATTTTCTTTAAAGCATTTGACTTTAGTCCACCTGGATTTTTTTTTTTTTTTTTACAATTTGATTCTGTTCAATATTTTCAAGCAAATATATTTTCCTACCCTATTATTAGAGATTACTTCATTGACCAAAAAGATTTCTTAGCAGAGGTTTACAAACATGTTAGTTATTAGATAGACTTGGGGTGCTTTCTAAAAATTCAGATTTCTAAGTCTCTCTTCGGAAAGTTGAGATTCATTTGCTGTAGTCTGTGACGTGGGCATCTGTGTTTATAATCAGAGCTCTAGCAGATCCTGATTACCAGTCATGTATGGAAAACAATTGTCTTGAGAAAATAAATCTGTAGACTGATTTCATAGATGTCTTCAAATATATGCAGTGCTAATCTAACAAAGTAACAGCCTCATTAATTCATCAGTGGGAATTAAAAATAGAAATAGGTATATATCACACTGTCAGGGACTTAAGTGAGATATAATGAGAAATGCCTTGACAGCAAGGTTTGCTAAATCTTGGGATGAATTTCTTCTGAAATCCTCAGAAAAAATATTGTTTGTTTTCCATCTGGCATAGTTAGGTATAGCTTAACTATGGTTAGGTGAGCCACTAAAGATGAAGGAAAGGGAACAGTTAGAAGATCCATCAGGAGAGTTTGCTTAACAGTATCTGCCTGGTAGCAGAAGCCTCTTCTGCTTTCACAGTTTTGCTTATAGGTGTCACTGATGTCTCTGCTGGCAACAAGAACAAAGCACGATTGACAGACTACATTATTGAAAAACAGAAAGTGAAAAATACAAATCATAAGAAAAACAAGGACAAGAAAAATGGCCAGTACCATACTGGTTCTTCCACATTATTTATATATGGCATCAAATTCAGCAAGGTAGATGGTCTAAAAATTCTTATGAGATTTGATAAAATCATTATAATATTTACAACCATATATTGAACACAGTATTTTGTGTTAAGAATTATGCTTAATTTTTACACCAAGACTGTGAGGCAGGTTTTTTTTATATCCCTCATTTTAAAGATAAGGAAAATGCAGCTAAGAACAAAACTTGTTTATGGGTTACCAAGTTTGAGCTTGTAGAACTTTGGCTCAGAACCAGATAAGTCTAACTCAACCCACTGGACACCATGACTTAATAGCTCTCCACATTAAAATTATTAGTCATTATTTATCCAACCAAATTTTTGGAGGACATGTAAGGTACAAGGCATGATTTATGACTCTGGATTTATGGACAGAAGAATACTACCACAACTCCGGCTTGCTCCTTCTCTGTCTGGTCTGGGTTCTAAGTAATCATTTAATTCACACAACAGCCCAATGAGGTAAATGTTTTATTATTCCAGTTTTGCAATTGCAAAGCAATAAGCAGAGATTGAAAACATTCTCCATATCACACAGCTATAAATGATATGATCCTTGCTCTCAAGGGAACATATAAATAGGAACACTTATAAAACACATATCCAAATAATTATACTAAACGCCAAATACTAAATGCTGAACACATTATTTGTTCCTTGGATCATACAATATGTACCAGTATTATACTTCCTGTGTTGAAATTTAACTGTGGTTATTATTCATTAGAATTTAACTGTGCCTGTTATTCATTCATTACATAGTACCAAAAGAAGAGTAGGTGTGAACATTTGGTTCATAATAATCATAATAAGAAAAAATTTTTCTCGGAAACTGTAGGAGACTGCATAAGGGATCAGTTATGTGATTTCAATAACTTTAAAAACTGCCAGAAACACTTTTCAACTGATTAATTTCAAACTTATTTTTAAATTTTTGTTTTTATAATTGAGGTAGTAAATCATGATGTTCATCTCAAAAATCATTTTTTGCTTTCTTTTTTTTCTTCATTTTGTTTATAGTTTGGGACACAAGCTAAACATCTGCATGAGACCTCAGAAAGGTCTTAAGAAATGTAAATGTATCTCAAAGAATTAACAATAATTACAATCTTTAACCATTGTTATTTCCCATAGCAGTCATTCCTTAATGACTTCTCCTAACTATATAAATGTTTCACAATTTTTGACTGTCATAAAAGCTTATGTTTAGATAGGTAACAACATAATGTAATAGCAAATAATTGCTCTTTTTAATATACAATGCATAGATAGGTAACAACATAATGTAATAGCAAATAACTGCTCTTTTTAATATACAATGCATGACAAGAAAACTTAATACAAGGAATCTGCCACTTATGATGGTGCAGGATCAAATTTTTAATCTCACTTGAGAGTTTTCTTAACCTAATTAAGTAGCAAAAGAAGGAGGAGGAAGTGGAGGAAAAATAAGTGTTTTAGGATCCTGATAAAAAAATTACATATCCTCTAGTTTCTCTTATTAGTAAAGAAAAGGTGATTCACATGGCATAATACATGAATGGTCAAGAATGTAAGTTCAACTAATCCACTTCAATGTCATTTTATTTAAAATAATTTCATACTTAAAGTGATATTTTGATTTCTGATGTCATGTTTTCATTTTCCCAAAAGAATATTTTCCTATTTCTTCACACTTGAAAGCAAGCTTGCATTTCTGCAAGTAAAGGATAAAAAGGAGTTTTTGCAGATTCTGACTCCGGATAGAGTGAATGCATGTGACCAGTTGTTTTAGTAAACCATTATTTTATGTCTATTTAAGAGCATATGAAAGTCAATTACATGATTAGAGAATAGTGAATAACCCACTCAGAATGAATGGATATGGGCACGGAATTGTTAGAATTTTTATATTGAGCCACTGGATAATAACATTTGCAATTAAAAATGATTTAAGAGATGATCTAAAAAGTGGAAACAGGGCTTCCCTGGTGGCGCAGTGGTTGAGAATCCGCCTGCCGATGCAGGAGACACGGGTTCGTGCCCTGGTCCGGGAAGATCCCACATGCCGCGGAGCAACTAAGCCCGTGAGCCATGGCTGCTAGGCCTGCGCGTCCGGAGCCTGTGCTCCGCAATGGGAGAGGCCACAACAGTGAGAGGCCCGCATACCGCAAAAAAAAAAATAAAAATAAAAAAAATAAAAAGTGGAAACAGCTCAAGGTCACACACATACGAGAAGAGCTTGGACCTCAATCCAGACTTTTCTTCTAGTTGTCAAGTGAATCTTTAAAATTAACCTTCTCTTTTTTTCTTAAAGGATATATATTATTGTACTGTACATCTAGTCTTTTCCTAATGCCTATGAAATAGGACAATTTTCATCAATCCTTGTTCTAAAATTATAAATGTCTTTTTAGATTTTTTTAAACATCTTTATTGGAGTATAATTGCTTTACATTGCTGTGTTAGTTTCTGCTGTACAAAAAAGTGAATCAGCTATACATATACTTATATCCCCATATCCCCTCCCTCTAGCGTCTCTCTCCCACCCTCCCTATCCCACCCCTCTAGGTGGTCACAAAGCACTGAGCTGATCTCCCTGTGCTATGCAGCTGCTTCCCACTAGCTATCTATTTTACATTTGGTAGTGTGTATATGTCAATGCCATTCTCTCACTTCGTCCCAGCTTAATTTTCTTTCATTATTTATGGTCATAGAAAAAGAGAAACAGAATTAAGACACCCTACTTTGTTGATTATATCTTAATATTTTACGTTTCTTTAGACTCTAGATTGGAAGAAAAGGGTATAGGGGAGACTTTGGAAAGCTAATCATGTAGAAAGTGCAATTTTATATTCAGATAGAAAAGTTATACAAAATAATTTAATAAAATAAGCATATGTGCTTTTTCTACATAATCAGTTTGGAATGACACTTTCTAAAATATTTTCTGATTAGATAATTTTTGTGTTCTTGTCATTCCTGGGTTAATAGTTATTCTAAAATATGTTTCTTCTAAATGTAAGCCTATGTTTTGGTAGGAGAGAAAAAAAAAATCTCTTCCTTATTGCAATAGTTTTGAGCAAATTCTTCCTTAACTGTTTAACTTTGTTCAATGCAATTTTCCTTTGACACAATCAAAGAGAAAATTTTGGAATTCTGCTTCTGAAGAGTTTAATATAATCAGGTTTACCTTCATGACCATAATAAAGTTAAATTGAATTTGGATTTTGCAGAAGAAGCCTGCCTGGTCCTGTTCTCTATGGTCTCTGTAGAGCTGTAAAATTAAGTTGATAGAAATAGAAACAATTTTAATAATTAATAATGCTTTAAAATTAATAATATAAGTAATTTAAATAAGGGACAATGTGCTATTTAGCAATTAAGTAAACTTTTAAGTGTGTTAACAATTTAGTAAGTGCATAGTATTTACTAATACTTAGTAGGGAGGTAACTTCAGTTTCAATCTAAATCTTAACTGGAAAAGTAAATCTCTAGAAGCATCAATTCGACATCTTCCTCAGTTACTATTAATGGAAATTCCTTGATGAAAAGGAGAAATAAAACTTTATCAGGGGAAATATTTAAAACCCTGAACATAAGTAATGCTGCTGTTAAAACTGAAGTGGATCATGAAACCTCGATGCAAATAATCTTCCTTCATTTAGTGGTGAGAGATGTCTCAGAATTTAATATTTTCATTTCTGAATTTGTCCTTCTATCTCTTGGCACAGTTTAAGAAACAGTTTATAAAATGCTTATGACTAAAGTTAAAATAATTGTGTTTATGTGTGAGATTTTTAAGTAAAATAATAAAAGTTCTTAATAACTCTCTTACATCAGGGATATGGAGGAAAACTATGTTGCCCCAAGACTAGAAGAGAAAGATTTAAAATATATGAGGAAAAGACATGAGAGTTAGAATTGGACTACATAAATTGAGATGCATTTGAAAGAAGTGCAGAAGCAAAGTAATTTGAAATTGCAATTTTGGCAAATATAGATTTTGTAACTAGGTGTTGATTTCCTTAATTTAAAAAATAATTGAAAATTTGCTAAAGTTTATGGATGATAGATACCATTTTCCAAAAGTTCTATTTGCTTTTCAGTTATAGCAGAGGTTCTCAATCTCCGTCCTATTGGCATTTGGCTCCATATAATTCTTTGTGTGCTTGGGACAGTGTTGGGGAGAGTGTACATCATGAGACGTTTAGCATTATCTCTGTCCTCTATCCATTATGTTCCTTAATACCTTTAATTGGAAGTGACTTCTTCATTTCTATTTTTACAAATATCAGGTTTTATTTTTATCTTAAAATATTATATTTTATGTGTCTAATTAGATGCATAGATGGTTTACTCCATGAAATTGCAAGGTACCTGAAGTTAGAGCATTTTAATTTCCATCATTGCATCCTTCATCGGTTTAAGACTTAGATGTTCATATGATAGCCATAGCCACATATTACTATTAAATACTTGAATTGTAGCCAGTCTGAATTGAGAGGTGCTCTCAATATCAAAGTTCTAATTTCATTATATATATATATTACCTTGATTACAGGCTTACATTTTAATATTTAAGGTATGTGGTATTAAATGAAATATATATTACTAAATTACTTTCACTTATTTCATTTTATTCTTCCATATAATATACTAAAATATTTTACTTTACATATGTGGCTTACATTATATTTCTATTGTACAGCACTGGTCTAGTTTTAAGTAACTGCTAAATAACTATTAGGATGACAACCATATGGAAAATATTTATTTTAACTTTCAATTTTATTTACAGATTGTTCTATCATAACCTTTTAAAAGTTTAATAACCATATGTCTGCATGTGAAATAAGTAAGTGTGTGTCTGTATTCTAAATGAATATGCCCACAATAAATTTTAGCAACGGGGTAATTTATGATCATATTATGACCATGTAATAACAACTTCTTGTATGGCCTTCTGCTACATTTAATAGTTTATTTACCAAACAAGTAATAATGTTCCTATTTTGTGCTTATATGTAGACAAACATGATTTTATAACAGTGTATTACTAGAATCAGGTTTGAATACTTTATGAAGTTTACCTCAAAGATGAGATGATTTCAAAATCACCAAAATAGCACCTCTGCATCTCCCCACCATCTCTCCAATCTACAGGTTGATATTATAATTTCTATAATGTGCTATTTCTTTAGGAGTTTTGATCCTAGTGGTGGCATATAATAAGGACTTGACTTGCCTTTGTTGGCTTTGAAGATGGAGGAAGGAAGACATGAGCTAAGGAAGGCAGGTGTCCTCTAACAACTGGAAAAGGCAGGAAAACGGATTCTCCCCTAGAGTCTCCAGAAAGGAATGCATCCCTGCTGACACCTTGATTTCAGCCCTGTGAGCCCCTTGTTGGAATTCTGCCCAACAGAACTGTAAGATAGTATACTGGTGTTTTAAGCCATGAGTCTGTGATAATTTATGGCAGCAATAGAAAATGAATACAGATAGTATTCTATATTAACTTTATTCTTTGTTCACCCAAATGCATAGAATCTATTTCATCTATTTCAAATTGGGGATAGATACGCAGAAGTGGGGATGGCGCAGTTTTTTTCCTAGATAATTGTTACTGTTCATAAAACAGGTGGAAATTAGCTCATCCTTTTTATCTCTAGTGCATTTTACACGATCAAATTCCAAAGCTTTGTAAAACTTTGATTAATGGAACACAATGTGATCTCCAGTTACGTGAAAAATTTTTTTCCTTTATTCAACTTAAAAGTGACAAAGATAAATGTAAGGAAACTTGTGTAAGGAATTCCTGCTGAAAAGCAAATAACAAATGTTCTGGGGAAAGAATCTGTACAATTTAATTTCTTGAAATTTTTAGAAAAGAAATCATTAGTAAAACATTTGAATTATTTTTTGGATTCTGTGCAACACCATTAATATTGGGTGGGAGAAAGTAAATTATCGTTAATGTAAGGAGTTTCAAAGTAGAAAATATTTCATGTGTGAGAACTTATAATAAATCATCCATATTAAAATATTGCAAATGCTGGCTTCTCAAATTCCTTCAAAAGCAAAAGGAGGTTTACAATCAAGATATTTCTTAAAAAGAAATAAATTTTAAAATGTTGTTTTTAAAAAAATCTGATCTCATATACTAGTGTGTCTAACTTTATTAATCAAATATCTATTAACTATGGTTTTCTTAGGATCTTTGGAGATGCATAAGTCTTTATGATCCTGTGTGTTATTTAAACTTCCTATGCTTTGAAATTTCCAAAAGTATCATCATAATTTTCAACATTCAAGCTTATCTTTAAAATGAGGTAAAGCCTTCTATTTTGAATAGGCTATGCTTTTTTATGCTAAAGATATATATTTATCAAAAGGCTTTGTTTTCCTTATCTTTGGGATTTATTTTATTTTCCTTCAACTTAAATGTAGTAAATATGAATTACATTTGAATTGAATTTGGGGTTTAGAGATAACAAAACATGCATATATCATTGTGTTAAATTGTAATTGTTTCAACTAATCTTTTAGGAAAATAATAATAAAAATGTGTTTTTTAAATTTATGAGCCAGTATTGATTGAGTAAATTAAATTTTTTAAAAGTTGATTAACCCAAAAGATAATGAAATGTGTTAACAGTATTTTACTTTATTTTCATCATATTTCCACATCACCTTGTGATCTATAGACCTGACCGATTAGCATTTCAGAATATCTCCTATAACCACCTAGAAATCCTTCCATGATTGTTTGGAATTTATTATTCTTGGTACATACTGTTCCATTCACGATACTTACGAATTGCTCAGAATCCATTTAGGCAACATGAAACTACTAAGCTTTTCAGATAGATGAGAATTAATACAGATACTTAATTATATATGAACTGACTGTTGAAAGAGCGAAAAGGGATTACTTTGGTAACCCAGAGATGGTGACCACAGGAAACAGCTACAACCTTTGGGGTAAGAAAAAAAGGGCAAGTGTAGGGTACTATAAACCTCAGAGCTGAAAGGAGACCCTGGACAGAGCTGACACTCAGAACTTCAAAGAGGAAATGCACCATCTGCACCTGGTATCTCTGAAATTGGATCTGAGGATGCAGGAGGTTGAAACAAATGACTACTTCCAGCATCAACAGAAGTTGGGGTATCTCTGCCCAATACATATTCACAAATCCCCTTGTGAAAAGTCTTACGTTAAGGCCCATTCCCAAACTTGACTCATTAAGTGTAGAGTCATTGTCATTAAGAAAAATCTTCATTTTAGGAAACTTTTAAAATAATTATTTAAGTTCTCAAAGTGAAGGAAAGCATACTTATAAATAAATAATTGATTCTTTTTTAAAATTAATTTTTATTGGAGTATAGTTGCTTTACAATGTTGTATTAGTTTCTGCTGTACAGCACAGTGAATCAGTTGTACATATAGATATACCCACTCTTTTTTAGATTCTTTTCCCATGTAAGTCGTTACAGAGTATTGAGAAGAGTTTCCTGTGCTATATGGTAGGTTCTTATTAGTTATTTATTTTATATATAGTAGTGTGTATAAGACAATCCCAATCTCCCAACTTATCCCTCCCTCCCTTTCCCTCTTGGTGACCGAAGTTTATTTTCTACATCTGTGACTCTATTTCTGTTTCATAAATAAGTTCATTTGTACCATTTTTTTTTTTTTAGATTCCACATATAAGCGATATCATATGATATTCATCTTTCTCTGTCTGACTTACTTCACTCAGTATGACAATCTCTAGGTCTTGAGTTTTACAAATATTCAGTTTTCTTGAATCTGTACATAAAAAGACAAAAGTTTAATTTCAAATGTACATGAGTAATAATGCATAATCATTTCAATTATGAAAAATTTGGTGAAAAGAATTTGATGAATTTCTTATTCTATTTTTAGAGAAAATAATTGATTTACATAGTAAACATTAATGCTTGATATTCATCTGCTAATTATACTACAACTTTCTTCTTTAGAAATATTCTTTTTGCTGCCATCACAACCCAGTCCATGTGGTTCTTGTAAAGTGACTTCATCACCCACTTCTAGGTGTAGCACAAAATCCAGGCATAAGGTAATTCACTCTTCACATTCATCCATCCAAGTAAGTTCAAAGATTGGCATATGATCTAATCAAAGCAAAAATATGCAATGCGTTTTTGAATCTGTGTTCTCACAAAAAGACTTGCCCTTTTTATCACTACACAGGAGATCTGAGATGGTTTAGAGACTGAAGCCTTTGTGTGCCCTACTTAATACTATATTGTACCTGAGACTGAGTCCAGCAATCAAGTTCAGGGCTCAACAGGGAGTCCAGGCTTGGATGATGCCCGTTCCACCCCTTGAATTTTCAGGTTATTTCATTCAACAAATACTCTTTTAGCTTAAGCTAATTTGGGTTGAGTTTTTAGTTATTTGTGACTGAAAAAGCCCTAACTAATTGAATAGAATACAAGCTCCAGGAGGGATGCTGTTTTTACACATTTACTCACTGATATACCCATACACCGAGAACAGTTTCTGATACATATTGGGTTGGTCAAAACGTGCCTTTGGCTTTTAAGTAAAAATAAAAGACATTTTTCATTTTCACCAAGAACTTTCTTGAACAACATATGCACCCTTTTGTTCCACTACCTTCTGCCACTTTTCAGGCAACTTCATAATTCCATCTTCCCAAAACGTTTTATCTTTGTGAGCAAAGAACTGTTCCAGGTGCATTTTACAGTCTTCCAGGGAATTGAAATTTTTTCCATTAAGAGAATTTTGTAAAGACCGAAATAAATGGAAATCTGAAGGTGCAATGTCTGATGAATACAGTGGATGAATCAGAACTTCCCAGCCAAGCTGTAACAGTTTTTGCCTGGTCACCAAAGAAACAAGTGGTCTTGCTTATCCTGGTGGAAGATTATGCATTTTCTGTTGACTCATTGTGGATGCTTTTTCGTTGAGTGCTGCTTTCAATTGGTTTAACTGGGAGCAGTACTTGTTGGAATTAATTGTTTGGTTTTCCGGAAGGAACTCAATAGAGGACTCCCTTCCAATTCCACCGTATACACAACATCACCCTCTTTGGATGAAGACCGGCCTTTGGTGTGGCTGGTGGTGGTTCATTTCGCTTGCCCCACGATCTCTTCCATTCTACATTATTATAGCACAGTATCCACTTTTCATCACTCATCACAATTTGTTTTAAAAACGGAACGTTTTCATTACGTTTAGGTAGAGAATCGCATATGGAAATATGGTCAAGAAGGTTTTCTCCGTTTAACTTATAAGGAACCAACACATCAAAGCAATTCACATCAAGCTGGTGCAAATGGTTTTCAATGCTTGACTTGGATATTTTGAGTATGTCAGGTATCTCCCGCGTGGTATAGCATTAATTGTTTTCAATTAATGTCTCGATTTGATCACTATCAACTTCAACTGGTCTACCCAACTGGGGAGCATCATGCAGTGAGAAATCTCCAGCACGAAACTCCACAAACCACTTCTGATACGTTTGATCAGTCACAGCACCTTCTCCATACACTGCACAAATCTTTTTTTGCATTTCGGTTGAGTTTTTACCTTTCTTGAAATAATAAGGCATAATATGCCGAAAATGTTTCTTTTATTCTTCCATCTTCAATATTAAAATGGCTACACAAAAATTCACCAATTTTGATAAGACTTTTTTTAAATGCACGCTGATATGACAGCTGTCATATACAATATTAAAAAATTTCTTCGGATGAAGTTAAAGACAACTAAGTGCTACTAGAGCCATCGTACGGAAAAAAACGAATGAATCTTTTGGCCAACCCAGTAATAGATACTTAATAGCTATTTTGGGAATAAATGAATTTTTAGAAAAATAGATTTCATGCAAGAGAAGGCTGAGTTTGTAGACTTTAAAATCACAGTTAGTTAAACACTGCAATCTAGATTTATTCGTTTTCAGGCATTTCTAAATGGTCTTTTTAAAGGAAAAATAAATATCCTTGCATGGTTTAATGGATTTTTCTCTTTCTCATTCTAACCTTTCCTGAGCCTGAGTTTCAACATGAACAGAATGATTTGAATAACAACTTGAATGAAAATTCTTTACTTTGACATCTGATTAAAATTATTTATACTATGGCATTGTTCAGTACATTGTAGACTAATTAATTGCATTTTCACTTCATTATGGTAAAGAAGTTTTAATAGCTTCTCAAATGTTTGTGGGGTACCATTAGATTTCACATCTTTTGATTATTAATTGTTATACTTAGTACACTTAGTACCGTAGTCTTTCATCCACTGGCAGTCCAACAATGGCTTTCCCACTTTATTCCATTGGAACAATATCACCATTGTTATTCGTGACACAGAAATGGCTTCATCAAGCATACAGGAAGCATAATATATATTTTCATCCTATTCTCTTCCTTTTTACTTTCAAGCATTAGGATCCCTTGAAGCAGTGTAAAAATTATCATTTTCTCTTATTTTTGAATTGCATTTTAATTAGTGTATTTAAGTTCTGCACAGTCTTTGATTATATTCCATATTTCTTGTGATTCCATTTACTTTTTAGTCATAATGAATCCTTCTCTTAGTACTTTATCTGTATTTTAGTTTCAGTATAATGTAGTGAAAGCATGGAGAACTTCTCCAAAAATAACAAATTTTCATCCTTCAAAACATGAAGAATATCATAGTTTTGATCTTATTTTATTTTTATATTTACATCACATCAGTGAGCTATATAATGTAGATTATTACATTAGGAGTTTGATTTGAATGATCTTTAAGGTTGCATTTTTCAGATATAATTTCCCTTTTCTCTTTCTCTATTAGATTTTATTTTGAGATAATTTTAGACTTGGAGAAGAGTTGCAAAAGTAGTCCTGGGAGCTTCCATATGCTCTTTAGCCAACTTGTTCTTATATTAACATCTAACAAAACCATGGAAAAATTATCAAAAGTAAGAAATTAAACTGGGTGTAATATTTTAACTAAACTATAAAGTTTATTCGTATATCACCAGCTTTTCCACGAATCTATATATTTTCTGTTGCAGGACCCCACCGTGCATGTAGTCATCATATCTTCTTAATTTCCTCCAATCTATGAGAAATCCTTAGTATTTCTTTGTCTTTCATGACCGTGATACTTTTGAAAAGTATCCCTTATTTTGCAGACTATCCATATATTTAGGTTTGTCTGATGTTTTGTCATGACTATATTTACAGTGGAAGGTGGCAGAATATAGCACCCCCAAATATCCCACTTTGGCAAAAGGATTATTTTAACCTAAAGGCACTTAAACAAAACAAAACAAAAAACCCAGCAGATGCAAGGAGGACATTCTAATCTCCCCCTTTTCTTCCTGAAAACAAGAGCTAAAAACTCTCACTTAAAAGATGCCCTGCTGTACCAGAAGGAAAGAAACATTCTTATCCTTAAGGACAAGAAATTGAGGCCATGACAATTCTATAAGCAGAATTTATTTACATAATCCTTATCCCCACGAAGTTTTTAGTTGATTTTCCACAATTGCTTCTCTTTGTCCAAACTAATACAAAAAACCTGTCGGTTTCCCCAATTCTTTGGGTTGTCATTCCTTATGAGGGCTCCATGGCCTGTAACCATTAATATAAATGTGTACGTTTTTCTCCTGTTGATCTATCTTATGTCACTTTAAATCCCAGGCTCAGCGAGAAAACCTTAAGAAGCTAGAAGTAAAATATTATCTCCCCTATAGGGGCCATCCATCACAGACGTGATGTGCTCATCATATCAAAGGCTGCATGATGTCAGCATGTCTTACCGTAAATCTCAGAGTGATTACTTGGTTACGGTGGTGTCTGCCAGGATTTTAAAGGTACAAGAGCCCCTTTGTGATTACTAAATGGTTGTGGAGAGATACTTTGAACTCATGAAAATATTGTTTCTGCTCAAAATTTGCACCATTCACAATGGAAAGATCTTTTTGAAAGTATACATAACTCTTTTGGATCAGAGGAAGACGGGAGTTATACGTCCTGTATGTCCTTTCCCCTCTGTGCCCTGTCTCAGTCAGTAAGTTCTAATAAAAGAAGGTCTACCTGTATGTAAACTTGGTGATGTCCTCTCTGTCCTTTTAGGCTCTTGGACAAGTGTAAATATCTAATGGCAGGATCTACCAAGAGTCTAGCCAGATCAGCTGTAGAGTGCTTGTTATATAGGACCAACATGCTTCAGATCTAGAGCAATCCTGAATAGACATTAGGCTGGTGGGCTTGCAGGATTCTGAACACTTTGCTCATGCGAGGAGAGCAACATCTATACAACCTTTCTGAACAACTACATGTTTTCATCATTCCTCACTTCCTCGATGAAAAAAATTTCTTATGTCTTTACGCTAATTGGATAAGATTTAGATAGAACAATTTGAAGTTGTTTGTGCTGTCTCTGGAGGGAGTTTCAATTGCTAAATAGCCACACGTGGAGTGTGATTGCTTGTTAGAGTGTTTTAATTTTAGCTAACCTCCTCTGGAGTATAAATTTTAGCTAAACTCCTCTGACTGAGGAGTTTGGAAGTAATTGATAGGTGACACAACCGTCTCAAATTAGAACCATCTCCCACTGGTCCTAACTATATCTGCAGCTTGTACCTTTTTTCACTTCAATTTTAGGTCTAATTTGTGTCACTATAGAATAATCAGGAACATTGGTGCCATAGTTGTACAGATATTCAATTTGATTTGAAAAAATTATGACAAAATGACTGATTTTCCGAAGCAAATACCTCTTTTGGTTTATATCAATTGATGCTTATGTACTGATATATGCAAATTAAAACACTACTTTTATTGCAAATTTTTCATTTCTTAATTTTTATTAATCCATAGTCGTTCTTGACAACTCCCACATGTCCACACTAATGTTCATCCTACTTCTTACTGGTAACAAAAGCTGTCAAATTTTCCCCAGTGAGGGCATTTATATCTGTTTCTTTCTGTCCATACCTGTGACTATTCTGTGTTTCTCAAGTCTCTGCCCACCTATTCCATCCTGAATAGGCTACAGCCGTCCTGGTCCACCTCCTACTCCACAGAGATAAGCGAGGTTCTCTGAAACAGACTGTGCAGACTCTTCTCTAGCACTTTGCTTCATTAAATGTGTGCTCCCTTTTCTCCCCCTCACCTTCTTTCCACAGACTATCGCCCATCTTTTCACTGGGTTCTTTTCACTCTATTCACAAATGTGTTCTTGTCTCTCTCCTTTTATAAATCAACCTTTTAGAGTCATGTACCAAAATGTTCATTGCAGCTCTATTTACAATAGCCAGGACATGGAAGCAACCTATGTGTCCATCAACAGATGAATGGATAAAGAAGATGTGGCACATATATACAATGGAATATTACTCAGCCATAAAAGAAATGAAACTGAGTTATTTGTAATGAGGTGGATGGACCTGGAGTCTGTCATACAGAGTGAAGTAAGTCAGAAGGAGAAAAACAAATACCGTATGCTAACACATATATGTGGAATCTAAGAAAAAAAAATGTCGTGAAGAGATTAGTGATAGGACGGGAATAAAACACAGACCTACTAGAGCATGGACTTGAGGATATGGGGAGGGGGAAGGGTAAGTTGTGACGAAGTGAGAGAGTGGCAGGGACATCTATACACTACCAAATGTAAATTAGATAGCTAGTGGGAAGCTGCCGCATAGCACAGAGATATCACCTCTGTGCTTTGTGACCACCTAGAGGGGTGGGAGGGAGACGCAAGAGAGAAGAGATATGGGAACATATGTATATGTATAACTGATTCACTTTGTTGTAAATGAGAAACTAACACACTATTGTAAAACAGTTATACTCCAATAAAGATGTTAAAAAACAAAACAAACAAACAAACAAAAACAAAACAAAACAAAACAAAAAATAAAATAAATCATCCTTTCATAAATCACCTTACCACGTATTTCCTTCCCTTAGGCAATTCTTTTCTCTTCTTTCCTTTGCAGTCACTCTCCTTGACACCATCTATTCTGAATTATTTTCTTCTCAAATATTTCTCTCATGCATCTATTCCTTGGCATGTGATATTCACCTTGCCAGAAATTACCTCACCCCTGCCCTCCAGATTCACTCCTCCCAAACAAGAAGCCCAAGAATGTGTCCCCTGTCTTTATTAGTCTCTTCCTGACACCCCAAGAGTAGCACCTATGAACCCCTGGTTGGAGCACTTTACCTCCTATAATTGAAATCACTGATTTCCATTGTTCATCTTCCTCCCAAGCCCCCTTATATATTCATCCTTGTATCACCCCTATCCTGCACTGTACAAGACCCTAACTAGGAACTCAACAAATATTTGTAAATAAATAAATGAATCAATGTACTTGGGAGAATGAGTGAATATACTCCACGAACTTCCATGTGCCATCCTCTACTATCACTTATCCAATGAAATCTTGGCCATGCCTTCAGCTTAGACCGTACCAGTTAGAGGGTGAAAAATAAAGCAAGTCAATTAATAAAGAATTGCAGTGAAGTTACTAGAGTTCTAACACTATAATTAGGTCCAGACTGATTTTGAAGGAACGGAAGAATTCTTTGAAAAGCTAAATTTTTTCTATATATCTCCAAATGCCACAATGGACATATATTAAACAGAAAATGATAGTTTAGTAATAGGCACGTATGTTTGTCAGGCAAGTGTTAAAATGTGGTACACTCAGAATTATATATATATATATATTTTTTTTTTTTTGTGATACGCGGGCCTCTCACTGTTGTGGCCTCTCCCATTGCGGAGCACAGGCTCCAGACGCGCAGGCTCAGCGGCCATGGCTCACGGGCCCAGCCGCTCCGCGGCACGTGGGATCTTCCCAGACCGGGGCACGAACCCGCGTCCCCTGCATCGGCAGGCGGACTCTCAACCACTGCGCCACCAGGGAAGCCCCAGAATTATATTTTTAAGAAAAATATTCTTTGAGGCGTACTGATTAGCTAAAATGTTCCATTCTAAATAACACAATACTTCTTATATTTGGAAAAGATACTTGCTACCCATATATATCGATATATTACTCCAGAAAGGTCGTTTCATTTGGGGCTGTATGAATATCAGAAAGAATTTGTTGCAAATTATTTAGTACACATTTTGGAGTGAGAGTTAAAATGTGTAAGTATATAGCTGATTCAGGCAAAAATATTTACTGTAAGTGTTGCTATCCTCATACATGTAAGACAGAAATCCCCTTTTCTTCCTCACTGAGCTTCTGATGATAACTTCTAAATAGTGTGACTGACCTAGGCCAAGTTCTTGTTTCTTGACATTCCAGGTCTGATACTTTGTCAGTGTATGCTTCTCCGTCTTACTCTACTCCCAGCCCCAATGAACTAATATCCCCAATCTCCCCCACTCCATTCAGGGATAAAATAGCATTTTCTTAATTAAAGTAATTCTTTTCAGATATAATTAATTATTTTCAGATATTAATTATTTCAGTATCTGAAAATACTCCAATCTGACGTTAGGAACACTTTTGCCAAGGCTTTGCAAAACGCTGCCTGTTTACTTGACTTTCTAACCCGAAGTTTGTGCTTATCACCCAGCAGGACCTCCTCCCCTGAGAACTCTATCTACCCTTCGGCAACCTCAGTCATTTCCCAAGTGAGAAAATGTCACAGTGGAGGCTGCATTACATCCCCAGTCACTAGCTTTGTTGATGTCTCTAACCTCGCTCTGCTGTATTCCCTGACACAAATCATTCTCTGGAGTACACGTATTGATGAATTCTTTTGTAATCTGGAGTACTGCAGACTAAATGCACAGCATTTCTGGCTCTGGCGATGTCCATATTACTTATACACGCTATTTACATAATACCACGATTTTCAGCAGATCAAGATTATTCTGTTCAAAAGCTTTCATATTACGTACTTAACATATTTTTCTCTGATAGTATTTAGTCATAATTAGGTCTCTACTGTTTAGAGCACTTCGGTTCAATTAAAGTCCCTGCTGTCTGTGCCATAGCACGTGCCGGGTAACACTGTCAGCCAGGGGATTGTACCGTTCAGACCCCCCAGGCCCATAAATGAGTGGCATACACTGGGTGATTATTTAATGCAAACACACACACACACACACACACACACACACACACATCCTGTATGTAACAGATGAGAAAGCCGCGATCGGTTCATCTGGCCAGAATCCAGAATAGAACCCCAGTGTGCCAAATCCCAGAGCGTTTTTATTTTTGTCTTTGTTTTTCCAGCTATACCTTAGTGTCTCAGGTACCCAATACAAGAAAGGTTTCAGATAAGTGCACAACTAAAATAAGAGTAAAATCCACCCCCCAAGGACAGCGAGTGTGGTCTGAGGACACTAGAAACATTTTCTTTTTTCTTTTTTTTTTTTTTTGCGGTACGCGGGCCTCTCACTGCTGTGGCCTCTCCCGTTGCGGAGCACAGGCTCCAGACGCGCAGGCGCAGCGGCCATGGCTCACGGGCCCAGCCGCTCCGCGGCATGTGGGATCTTCCCGGACCGGGGCACGAACCCGCATCTCCTGCATCGGCAGGCGGACTCCAAACCACTGCGCCACCAGGGAAGCCCCGAACAAGCAGATTCTTAATTACCTTGACCCCCTCAGATGTGGTGACTCGGGTAGAATGTAGTCGAGCCTCTCACTGCTGTGGCCTCTCCCGCTGCGGAGCACAGGCTCCGGACGCGCAGGCGCAGTGGCCATGGCTCACGGGCCCAGCCGCTCCGCGGCACGTGGGATCCTCCCGGACCGGGGCACGAACCCGTGTGCCCTGCATCGGCAGGCGGACTCTCAACCACTGCGCCACCAGGGAAGCCCCGAACAAGCAGATTCTTAATTACCTTGACCCCCTCAGATGTGGTGACTCGGGTAGAATGTAGTCGGGCCTCTCACTGCTGTGGCCTCTCCCGTTGCGGAGCACAGGCTCCGGACGCGCAGGCGCAGTGGCCATGGCTCACGGGCCCAGGCGCTCCGCGGCATGTGGGTCCTCCCGGACCGGGGCACGAACCCGTGTGCCCTGCATCGGCAGGCGGACTCTCAACCACTGCGCCACCAGGGAAGCCCACATTTTCTTGAATAAGCGGAAATGAACGGGCCATCAACCATAGTTAGAGTTTCATAAACTAGAAATAAGTGCTGTGAAGGGTACATGTACTTTCAGCCAGAGAGAAAAGCATAATTAAGGCGCAAGTTCAGAAATACAAAGTGCCCCATATACGTTAAGCTCAAGATGTAAGAGATAACACATCTGGGGTGACGAAGAAGGCATAGTACACTGCTTGGAAATTAGTCTGCACTCAGCAATGCTTGGCGTGCTACATTTGAGAAGTTAATCCAATGTCTGAAGGATTTTAGAGTCCCATTTTTTTTTTCATCAAAGCTTCTGTTAGTTTCAGACATGAGGCTAGCTCTGTTATATGTACTATATATATTATCAAGGTTTTTGAAAATAGCTTTCAGATAATAAGCAATTTATACAGGAGCAAACAGTCAAAGAGACATATTAACGTTATGGTATTGTTTCAGCTTTCCAATTTATGTAGATAACTCAAAATCATTCTATTAGCACAGGGATATTTACCCTGAGCATCACCCATACCAGGTGTAAGGTTTCCGTCATTGTACGTAAATGTATCTGGACATAATTTCCTCATCCTCATAAAATGGAACTAATCATACCTCCCAGGGTTTGGAGAATATTAAGTCATCACACGTCAATGAGGGGCACATATCCTGTCACATGCTCAAGCACTGCTAGTTCCTTTCCCTCTTGGCGTGGGGAATGTAATGGTAAAACAGAAGGTGTAGGCATTCAGAGAACCGAAGTCCAGGGTAGGCTGGAGCATTTTGAATAAGACTTTATGGATTTGCAATTACATTTAAAATTTTTTTAGATTTAGAAGTACCTATGAGATTCCCCCAGGCAAAGATAAAGAACAAGTGTGTATGCGTGAGTACGTGTGTGAGAGTGTGTGTATGTGTGTGTGCAGCAGGCTGTTGATACATCAGCACAATGTAGCAGGAAGAAGAGAGCATTACTTACCCAGGAGAGGGTCCAGGTGGCCTCCAGGGATTGATGGTGAAATATATGGTGTGTTACAGGACAAAGCTGAAAAGCTTGATTGAAGGTTACTCCTGGGAATATATATAAATATTACTCTCTATCACTTACTTCAAGGGAAGTTCTCACACAGAATTTGCCCACTCTGAAAGCTTAAATGGTTTTGGACCTGTCTTAGTGTGGAAAGGCCCTCTCCCCAAATTGCCCCTGTTGTGTAGAAAGTCTGTTTTTACCCATTCCGGTGGCTACTCCTTTTGCTGGTTCTATGGCTGCACAAAGAATTAATACTGTACACTCATTAAAGAGGATGGATGTGGATGAGACCAAACCTGAACCCACAGTTCATGAACATTCAGGACACCTATTGTTCAAGGTACTCCCACATCAGAGCATCATTTAGTTGCCTCAGTGACAGAAGAGCTACATGTGGCAGGTTGCTTCCCCCACAAAAAAGTGTAAATTTAAAGATTTTCAGCCAGATGTGCTAAGTTTTTGCATTAGATAAATTTTACTTCTTCAGTCTTTCTCTGAACATTAGAAATGTCACCACCTTTGAAAAGGTCATCCTGACTTTCAATTAGACAAGAATGAAAAATATATAATGACTCAAGGGTGTCTTTTTAAAACTGCATTTGTCTCCTAAAATTTTAAAACACTTGTAAACAGTAATCTAATTTGTTAGGAGGAGTATTTTCCTCTATTTTGATGCTCACATAATGAAAAAGAAAATTGATTGCAAGTGCTTGAAATTCTCATTATATTTGACCTGTATATATATATTTAACTTCTTAAAATGGTCATTCATTAAGCTAATATTATCATAGAAATACAATTTAAAATCGTTTCACACACACTTGTTAGTTAATAGTTAACTCTTATTTGCAATAGAACTGAAGAAACATGGCTCTTATTAATATATTTGCTAATAGATTTTCCTCATTTCCTGGTTTTAGCCCAAGTCTATTGTTAAATTTATACATACAACATACACTGTAGAGTTTTGTTTGTTTGCTATTTTAATGCTTTGGTTTCTGTTCATGAAAAACAGACTGGGAAATGTATTTTATACCCTGGAAATAAAAGATGTTATTTTTTATGAATCAGTGCTTTGTATACAACAGATATACTTTCTTTTTCTTTATGTATTAAGGTAATTTCATGCAAAATTCAAGGATTAGAATTCTATTCATATGCATGTTTCTTCATATATCTTTAAGTTGACATTAGGAAAGTAGTAATTTTAATCTAAAAATTGTAATTGCTTTTCTTGCCTATGCTCTAAAGTAGAAAACATTTTAAGGGAAGTCACATCTGATTAAGGTATAAACTAACCTTGCTCTCAAGGAACTGTGTTCTTCTAACTGCTCTCGTTATTATACGTAAACAATCACATCCTCATCCTATTGTCTCTAGTTTAAATGAAGAACTCCCTTATCTTTTTAAATATCTGAGCCTTTGAAATATGCTTGACACAATTTCACTGGTAGGGTTCTGGTTCTTCCTAATTCTGACTGAGAGGAAGTATTAAAAACAGCTTATTGTTAGACGCATACATTCTCTGCTGTCTCAGGAAAAAGAGTTCGTTATACAATAGAGAGAAGAAAAAGAAGATGCTTTTGTTTCCCCAATCCTGCTGTTTCCCATTAAGGCTGCAGCACATGGTGAGGATACTGAAAAGGTATCTCTCATTTCTGTGCACCTCATCCAGAGAGAATAATATAAGACTGCTGCTTGTCTGCTTCATTTGACTTTGGACACCGGAATCTCAAACCAAATAGTTAAGGGGCACCTTCTTAGTCCAGTTTTCTATAAGTAACTATATCTGCAAGTGTCTGTGAACCTGACCAGAATGATTAAACCCAGAAACTGTAATGAACACTGTAAAACATTTACAATATCTAATTACATATGAGGAACCATCACTAGTACATAGTAGATCATGATAAATCTCTAGTTCCTTATCTCTAAGGAAAGCCCTTAGAAGCAAATGATCTTGGAGAGTCACACCACACTCTTGTTCACGTCATCCAAGATACAGTAGGACATCAGTGGTCTCTGTGAGGGCCTGTATTAACTGGATATTGGTCTAGTTCCTGCTTCTGCTCAAAACTAGAGTCTTCATTTTTGCCCGATAACTCGGGCACAGAAGTGGGACACCAGCACTGGTCACCTTGAAACTGGGTATGCTGACCCAATGAATATCTGCTGTTTGAGGATATCAGCTTTTTAAAAAAATTTAGTTGGATGCAGTGCTTTCTTTTTCTGATGCTGCATTCTATATGTATAGAAAGAATCAGTGAGAACTGAGAATGGATCCTTCATTTGTATAGGGTCATGACACTTCCTGGAAACACTATTAGCCATCCTTTTAGAAAGTGTGAGCAAGGAGAAACTCAGGGCTGTTTGGTCATTATGAAAGTTGAACTAATATATGCCCTATATATAATAAACCAATATTTATCTCATGTTAGTTATATAATGAAAGAATAGAACAATATGAGAAAAGTATCCAAGTGAAAAATTTTAAAGCATAATAATTCCAACACAAATAAGCAACGTATTTGCATTTTTATACATAACCAGGCAGATTTTTCTTTTAGTAGAATTTTAAAAGGTGCATAGAATGCCACTGAAGTAACTTTCTTTGTTGCAGTCAAATTGTTCCTAATATTGCTAAAAGTGTAAAGACTCATCTTCTAGCTACATCTTTGCGCATGAATACAAATATTTCTCTAGGAATCCTTTTCAAAATACTAAATCAATTGTTCTTAACCTGTACTTTTTTTAAAAGTTGGGGCATATAAGCCAAAAAGGTTGACATCATCTCGATAATGACATTTAAAATATTTTATTAGAAAATGATTAGAGATTCACAGGAAGCAACAAAAAAAGTATTTAATAGTGTCCTTCACCCAGTTTCCCCCAAAGCTCACATTATATGTGATGACAGTATAGTATAAAAACCAGGGAATTCATATTGGTAAAATATGTGTATATAGTTCAATGCCATTTTGTTACATGTGTAAATTTGCATAACTCTCAATGAAATCAAGATTAAAAAAACATTGTTTTACCACAAAGATCACCCTTGTTCTATCCCTTTATAGTTAGATCCATCACACTTGCCCCACCATCCCTAACCCCTGACATCGACTAATCTGTTTTCATCTATAATTTTGCCATTTCACAAATGTTATATAAATGGAATCCTACAGTATGTGACCTTTTGATATTGACTCTTTTACTTAGCAAAATGCCCTTGAGATCTATCCACGTTATTGCGTGTCTCAATACTTTGTTCCTTAGCTGGGTAGAGCTCTTTTTTGATCTATCTATAGTGTTTTGTGTGTACCTCAGTCTCAAATCAAGGTGTTGGCAGGGCCATGCTCCCTCTTGGGGCTCTTAGGGAAGTTTTCTTTGATTCTTCCAGCATCTAGTGGCTGCCTGCATTCCTTGGCTTATGATGGCATAACTCCAATCTCTGCCTGCATGGTCACATGGTCTTCTCTGTGTGTGTCCCTTTATGTAGCTTTTATGAGGACACATGTCATTGGATTTAGGGTCCATTGGGGTAACCCAGGATGATCTAATCTCAAAATCCTTAACTTAATTACATCTGCAAAGATTATTTTTCCATCTAAGGTTATATTCACAGAATCTGAGGGACATATGTTTATGGAGGCCATCATTCAACACACAGTGAGGGGTTTAAGTATTCTCCTACAGAGGATTAAGCACAATTTCCTAATTGGTTTCATAGTTTCCATCTTTCCTAACCTACAGAAATTTTCCAGTGCAGAACCCAGAGTAAACTTTCTAAAATTCAAGTCATGTCTTTGTACCTCTCTGCTCAAAACCAGCAGCGGTTTATCCCATTTCACCCATAGCAGAATTCAAAGTCTTCTTCAGCAGCTACATGATCTGGGACCCTTAGCACTTCTTTTATCACTACAAGCCTGCTTCCTCTTCTTAGTACTGACCTTCCCCTGACACATAATTGTCTATTTTCTGTCTTCTCAAACTGCAATATTAATATCAAACTGTTCTTTCCTGCTGTAACTCAGCACATAGGAGAGAGTCATGTTTATTAAACACAGTTGTGTTTATTAAACAGAGAGTAGGTGTTTAATAAATATTTGTTGAATGAACAAAAGAATAATATTGCAAAATCCCCATCCAAGGAAGGTTCTGTGAAATTTTACACCAACTATTTATGACTTATTCTGCTCATTCTATTGAACTTCGTTTTAGTAGCATTGTTTTTTTTAAATTTTTATCTTTATTAATTTGATGGATGAAAATATTATTAATTTTAATAAGCATTTATTTGACTACTAGTGAAGATGAATGTTTTAATGTTTAATTGATGGGGATTTGTTTATTTTTATTTGATGAATTATTTCTTCACAGTAACTGGTTACATCTCATTGAATATTTACTTTTTGTTTTTTAGAATTATCTGTATGTTAAAGACATATGATTGTCAGTTACGCATTTTTGAAAACATTTTTGAAGATTTGTCATGTACACTTTAATTTCTATGGATATTTTGCAATGTTTTTGTGTACTTTAATCTAAACATTTTTTCCCTTTGCAATTCTTCTATCCATTCACTTCATTTCTGAAATATGTTTTTACAGCTCTAATATTTCATACCTAAGTTTCCACACGAGAAAAAGAAGAAACTTAAGTTTAGAAATTTAAGAGTTTTTAATTCTTTTTCCTTCTCAGTTTCTGAGTAGGGCTAGTGATTCTTAGATATAGAAATTACTTGGATTTTTCATAGAGAAGAGAGTGCAAGAGAAAGTCAAGGAGATGTAAAATTCAAAAGCAATATTTGCAAATTGTGGGAAACAATGATCTTTTAAACACTTATAAGACCAAAGCTCACTTTGGTTTTTCTTGCAGAACCTAAAAGACAGACACAATTAGTGATAATATTATTAATAAGAGAGTTATGAGAAAGAGAAGCAGCAACCATTCAAGAATAATATTAATAACAAATTGATAGTTCAACAATATCCTCTTGAGATGATCATCCATTCCAAAAACACAAGAAGATCAAATTAGCCTAAATGTCTGGCTTTCTAACTTTTAGATTTGTATGAGTTTATTTAACTTTAATTATTTAATTTATTTAAATTGTATTGAAACTTACTGTGGTAATGATTTCATGATGTAAGTAAAATCATTATCCTGTACAACTTAAACTTAGACAGTACTGTATTTCAATTATAGATCAATAAAGCAGGAAGAAAAAATCAAAATAATAGTTAAAAAATAAAATTTAATTTCATGTTTATGTATATAATTCACATAACCATATATAAGAAAGCTGAGGGCTTGGGAGGTAAACGGCACATGGTTTGTGGAAAGAGAAGAGACTTCCCAGGGTGATATATTTAAATTCCAGATCCATTACTGTTATCTGCAAGTCAAAGGTAAACTGCTTACTCTGAGCCTCCATGAAAATGAAAGATGTCAATAATACCTTCACTGTTAAAATGATGATGTCAATGCCTACCTTACAGGCTTTTCTTTATTGTTGTTGAGGACGTTGATTACATTGGTATGTACTTTATGCATGAACACTTGCAGATTTATTCTTATATTTGAAAATACAGGGGTAGAACTGTATGAGGGAAGCTAGTCTAAAGATAATGGCCTTACAAGAAAAAAGGTCTCAATGATGCTGGATGCCAGGGATTAAATTTGCAGGAATCAGATGCTTGAAACCAAGAATGAAGATGCCACATGATACCAGGCTTAGTGTTTCAATAGGAAAATGGGTTGTTTATCCTTACATGATAGGATGAAGTACAGAAATCTAGTGAAAATCTATATGAGATATTCTACGCATGAGATATTTAGAGACATCAGTATACGTTAATGTTTGCAACAGTTCACCTTCTTTCATTAGATCCAAAAGTTGGAAGAATACAAAGGATAGAGAAAAAATCAATATTCCGTCTTCCTTAATTACAGGGATTGCATTTTTCAGTCACCCACAGGGAGGAGTTCATCAATACTGATTCCTTTCCAACATACATCGTCCTCAAGTGACTGCAACTGACATCTGCTTTCTCTCTCACCTTTTGCTCTTACCTGTGACAATATTTGTACAGGTGAAAATGAAATTGTGTTTTAAGTAAATAAGCTGGAGGGTTGGCAACAATTTTTTTTTTGGAAATGCATGACCTCAGATCTTTCTTGGCAGTAGGTTTTAAAACAAATCAGTTTTCTCTGAGTATCTGAATCTTTCTCCCAGGATGATCTCACTCTTTGTAACAGAAGGAGCCTGGAGCCAGCACCTCCCCCGTCCTAACCTGATTGTGCAAAATCACCATTGCCTCCTGCATATCCAAGTCTGAAGCTACAAAGAAGCAGAGGAAGAAGATGCTAACAAGGTTAATTGAAGGGGCCTATATTAGCGTACCCCTCGGTGTTTGGGGGTGCAAGAGTTCAACAACCAAGAAAGGGATGATATTTTCAAAGCTGTACTGTTAAAAATTCACATGTGGCTTCAGAGGGGAGATTTATGAAGAGAAAGTCATTTATCCTGTAACATGCTAATAAAGCTGCGTCGTGTGTATACTTTCTGGCAGCTAATGTGGTTTCTCCCTGTGGAATCAACACTGGTTGGGAGCAGGGGGAGGCTGGTGATGAGTGAGAGCTTGGATTTCTCGGGGGGAAGAACTTCAGTTTGGAGCTAGGTGGAATGCATAAGCAATCAATAAACAGAAACCTTAATTACATAGAATTGGAAGAGCAGAAGGGAGAGCTGTCATGCCATTGAAATAATAGCAGAGCCGAACAGAAAGAAGAAAGACTCCTCTTCTTGCCCGGCAAGGACTCAGCCAGGAAAAGCCATGGACTCTGTTGACCGTAACCCTCCCAACTTTCTTTTCTCCGCTATAAAAATATCCTTCCCTTGCCCTGGGGGAACCTGCACATGACTCACCCTGGTTGCAGACCCTGAATTGAAATTCTCAGCTGAATCCCAAATAAACCCATTTTTGCTGGAGATACATCTGGCAGTCCATTTGTTTTAGCTTAACAGATACTACCATTTAATTATATCATGTTCATTGTGTATCTGTTATTTACATTATCTTTTTAAATTATAATTTTTTTTTTTTTTTTGCTGTACGCGGGCCTCTCACTGCTGTGGTCTCTCCCGTTGCGGAGCACAGGCTCCGGACGCGCAGGCGCAGCGGCCATGGCTCACGGGCCCAGCCGCTCCGCGGCACGTGGGATCCTCCCGGACCGGGGCACGAACCCGCGTCCCCTGCATCGGCAGGCGGACTTTCAACCACTGCACCACCAGGGAAGCCCCTTAAATTATAATTTTTATGTAATATAATTCATTGTAGCTATTATTAATATTTACACTAATATTTAGTACCATTAATATAGTAGCATAAATAACTTGACGTATTAATTTTTTGTCCCTAAGGGAAGTTCAGCAGTGTCCTCAACTGATAAGATACTGTGAAGAGAGCATTTATAATGGACTAGGAGGTGCCATGATGCTAGGCAGAGTCTCTCAGGTGGCAAGAAGCCATTACCTACTGGCAAAGGAGTAAAAAGATAAGAACACAAAACCGCTAGTCCTCTGACATGTTAACCAGATACAGCTGGATCATGACAACACAGTACTTTCACACGCTATTTGTGCTTACTTACTGGTAAAGCACAACATCGGTTCTGACAACCTGCTTGTCATGTTAGTAAATACATGTCAGATACCCTGACACTTTAAAAACTATCTTACCCCATTTGATCTGGCTTAGAGGACCAAAAGCAAATTAAAACATTTATTCACTTTTCAAGGAATATTTATTAAAGTTCTATTTCTAGGCTGGCACATCCTTCAATTCAGAAGGACCAATGGTGATAGGTGAAGACCAGATCTCTGCTCTCAAGGGACTTCTGGAATATAACAGTGTCTATTTCTGCCTGCATTTAACAGAATTCTAATTAGAGCTGCTTTCTCTTTGGTACTTTATGTTCAGGGAAATCCATATAACAGTGTAATTAAGTGTAGTCTTAGGAAGGAATTCTTTTTGACTCTATTATTTTGTTTTCATAAGCTTTAGAGTTGAATCATGACAATTATGTTTGCTGTTTTATTTACTGGATTCAAAACCAGGCTACACTATGTGATGACAATTATATTCAAAGAACCAATACATTAGTTGTGCTATTACTAAAAGGCAATTGTTTACTTTGGACACAATTTTTCACCCAAATATTCAGACACAGAGAGATATGTATGCACACAACAAAATACATAAACACACTGGTAAATAAAAGGAACAATTTAAACAACAAAGTATATTTTTATTATTTCTCCTTGACTAGAAAAGAAACATTTGAAAACAGAATTCAGGGATTGATTGATAGATTGATGGCCTGTGTTATCAGTTTGTTTTTCATATCTCGATCCTAAAAATCTCTTAGTTATATAGCGATTCATTATCTGTTAGGTTATGTTGTAATAACCATGTCGTGCAGATAAAAAGTACGTTTAGCATAGAGCTGCAAAAGGCTTTCCTAGCTAAGTTAGATGAGTACGTGGGTAATAATACAGGTGGAAAATTTGGCCAAGAAAATGCAATTTTTCTTGAACTAAAGGTCACAATTCTTCATGCAGTGATAACTTCCTCATTATTCCTTCACACTGCAACAAATCTGACCAACTCAGTAAAAGCATTTATCATTTCTTAATCAGAGAAAGCATTGGTGATGAAAAACAAATACCTCTCTTTTTTTAAAGTTGGACACATTTGCTCAGTACAAAAGAACCTCAGCGATTATTTCTCCAATAACAATTAATTTATTTTTAAGGCGTCTGTTTCCTCGCATTTTTCTTTTCATTTTAAGAGGGGAAGAAATGGAAATGGGTGGATCACTTCTTCAGAGTAAAGTGTATTTATGAGATGCTGTATTCAGATTGTAGTTTGCAGATTATATTTTATTTAAAGTTTCATTATTTATTTTTTATAGGTAACTAGGGTTTTGGACATGAGAAATATTTTATCTAATTATCTTCAATTTTATAAACACATAGCCATAAACTATAGATTTAGCAAGAACTGGGGATTAAGTAAAGTTCATTTTATGCTGTCCTGGTCTCATGCCCAAACATTTTAGATAAAGTGATTCTAGGTTGAATGAAGAGCAGTCTATATAGATTTTTAAAACGAATTTAAAATGACAATAGGAAGAGGAATGTGTGTTAGAGAAGGAACATGGCACAAATTATGCCTGCACGAGAAAGCTATTTTCTGCTGCCCTTACTAGGATCCTTCCTTAAGTTACTATCCAGTGGCAAGTCAGGACCCGACTGATACGAGAACAGGAGGCTGAGTTCCTGGCAAAATTTAGGTCGAGGGTCACCTCTCAGATTTGTCAGTTCCAATGATAGCCTGTAGTAAATAGGCAGATATTGGACTAAAATTTTAATTATTACCTTCAGTGAAGAAAAGCTGTATTAGAGTGAACCATGATGGTTAATTTTATGTGTCACCTGGAGTGGGCCAGAGGATGCCCAGGTTAAACATTGTACCTGGGTGTCTGCAAGCATGCTTCCAGATGAGGTCAGCATTTGAATCTGTGGACTCCATACAGTAAATCCCCCCACCCCCCGCCAGTGTGGGTAGCCCCCCTTCTATCCTCTGAGACCTGAACTGAGCAAAAGACAGAGGAAGGGGGAGTTCGCACCTTTTTTCCTGCCTCACTGATTGAGGTAGAACATCTACACTCAACTTCTTCTGCCCTTGGACTTGGATTTATACCACTGGTCTTTGATTTACACTACTGGTTTTCCTGGGTCTCCAGCTTACAGATTGCAGATCATGTAACTTGTCAACCTCCAGAATTGCATAAATCAATTCCTCATAACAACTCTCTCTCTCTCTCTCTCTCTATATATATATATATATATATATATACACACACCTATATAGGTATACATAAGTGTGTGTGTATATACACATATACAGGAAATGTAGACATAGATATTCGTTCTGTTTCTCTGGAGAATCCTAACTAATACATACACACACACCCAGACAAGTAATTTAGTAGAAAGCACATAATGCTAAATTACAAAAGTAAAAAATGTTTACAAAGAAAATATTGCAGGTCCCTAATAAAAGATCAGATCAAAAATTAAGCTAAAGCAAGGATGAGGTCTTAGAATAATATTATCTTTAGTAATTGTTATTACTAGTATTAGAGTCCAATAATAATAACAGCAGCACAGATTTGTAAAACGATTATAAGTTTATAAGGATATTCTGTACTCATTGCCTCAGAAGGCAAGTGCCTGAATGAAGACTTTGACACCTACCTACCTTCTCAGTATAGCTCTCCTCCACTTTATGCAGATCGATCCAGATTAAAGAAACTGGTGTCATTCCCCAGGCATTTTATTGATTTCTTCAAACCTTTTTAAGACCAAGCTCATAGGCCTCTTAGCAATTTCTCTGTTTCCCTTTAACATCAAAATATGCCACATATTTTACACTTATTATCAGCTTTTATAGGCTGTTTTTCTTCATGTTGTGTTGTCTTCTTAAATAAGTGTCAAGCTCATCATAGGCTTAGATGAAATCTGTTCTTGTGTTATTAACATCCCAGAAGCTATTATAGTGCTAACAACATAGCAGATTTTAAAGCTCATAAAAGAGTCTCAAATTCACATGTTTACTGATTAATTTAACCCCTCTCCTCCTGAAATTTTTTTTCTGGAAAATATGATGGCAGACTATTTCCACACTTTAGGTGACTAATATTTACTCAATTTACCAATGCTCCTAAGTGTGTTATTGGTAATAAGATATATTTGTAAGGAAGATATTTTCTAAATTACAGCAATCTTGTTTTGTTAAAATAAGGATGAAATAAAAATTCTGCTGGATGTGAATAGAGGTATAATTTTAAGAAACCATAGCTTAAAGGACAAATGAAAATTGTCTGAATGATCTCCCTACTGTGTTTCAATGGAGTTGTGTCTCCGCTAGTCAGTTTTACATCAAATATTTTAGTCCTGTTGATGATCAATGGATTCACATGAGGAACGTATTTTTTTCTGAAATACTCCTCTGAGAATTATCTCCACAGCTTATTTGTGATGATTAAATGGTTTTATGGAATTTCTAAGACGTTTGTTGGTTTCTATTTATCTTCTCCCAACCTAATGTGTTTACTCTGTGGATTATTTCTGATAGAGTTTTACGGTTTAGCTATTAGTTCTTGTATGTTGTTTAGCGATGTTGGGCATTTTTAGGTTTCTTTTGTTGAAAAAAAAAACACTTTATATTTTCTTACTTATGAAAATCAAGATAAAAATCAACCTTTTAAAATACTCTGTGTTGAATCAATATGCAATGAAAATGCTCAAAAAATATGAGTTCACAATTGATTCTGTCAATGTATTGCAGTAAGCCTTCTATTTGCACACGTGGCTGTGATATTTCTCGCATTACTGAACCATCATCATAAAATAATGAAAGAAGGCAGCGATGACAAGTTTCTAGACAAGTTAGGCAAAAGATCTAGGCTGAAGAGCTAGGGAAAGGAGGAGAAGAAAAGAAGGGGAATGCTTTTTAGTCTTCCATTTTCTCCAGGTGTCAAGTGTCCCTGAGTCTTGAAAGAAGCCAAAGCCCCTGGCTCTGGCCCCTGACCACCCCAGGTTAGCTCAACTCCTGAAGAAAACCTTCCCTTGAGTTCTGAGAAGTCTCCCTGGGAGGATTTCAGATGCGCTTGGACCTTAGCTCTCAAGGGCACCAAGTGGGTTCACAAGGCATCAGAGCTCCCTCTGGTGGCTACTGTCACCTTCTGCAGACCCCGGGCACATTGGTGTCTCTGCCAGGGACCACCATTTCTGCTGAGCGGTCCAGGACTCTGCTAGGAGGGCTTCTACTGGGGGCCTCTGTCTCCAGATCCCCTGAGGGCTGTGGCTGCACAGTGGTCTGAGTTAAAGAGGAGGGGATCTTCTATTATTCCAGACTCAAATATTATATGTGAAAGAGTAATATTTATGCCAACAATGACATTTTGTCTGCCATATCCCTTTCTATTTTCCTCACCCAAAACATGTCTAATATTAAGACCTGGGATAAATTCAAGTAAAAGATTTGGTCCTAGGTTAACTTTATCTGGTCTGGCTGCCTCTCTTTATGTTGTGTTCTCTTCAACAAGGTTTCTCTATCCTTCCTACAAAATGTTTGTTTTAGTCAGGTGGTAGTCTCAAGTGCACCAGTCACAGCTATGCACATCTAAGCCTCAAGGTGGCACAATGCTTAGGCTCCTGCCCAACCTAGAGCTACAGATCTGTTAAGGCAGGCAGTGTTGATTAAAATCGTCCGAATTAAAAAGAATTAATTGGGTTTTTTTTCTAGTTCCTTAAGAAAACTTTTTGTGCACTCGGCCACAACTTTCACAGTTGCATATTTTTCATATTTATTTTCCACATTGGTCCTAAAAAACCTCACAGATCATACAGGTAGGAGGGACCATCCCCAGGCACAGATTGAGTCCCTTCATAGAAAGCACCACTTGTGTCCTGCTATGCTGACAAGCTGGACTATATCAGCCTAGCACACTTACAAAACTCTGCCTTATCAGACACTTCACTAACAGTCTGCAGCATTACACTCTTTTTCCAGATTCTGGTCTACAAAATAAAAAGCAATTTGAGCCTTCATAAAGAGGTAAGAACATTATTTCCTAAGAAACAAAGATACTTCTCTTCTACTTTTTTTGGTCTTGTTTTATTTTACCATTTTGTACTTGGGAAGAAAAACTAGCCAAGATGAAAAAGCACATTTCTCAAAGATTAATACCATCTCAGTCTCTAAAGCTGAGAACTGCAGAGAGAAATTTTATGATTTTGAACTCCCTAGCTATCCCTCTACATGAATTTCAAAAGTACAACCTTTTCATCTTCAGAAGTTGGATTGACTATTTAGCCCCCATGTCATTGGTTTATTTTACCCTTACTCATGGCCTCAGATTATTAAAAAAGAAAACAAAACCTAGAAAAGAACAGTAAAAAAATGAACAGACAAATCACCACCCCACCCTGCCATTTTGCTGCCTTATGATGGAAAGTCAGATTTCAGTTTTGGCAGAAACCAACTAGACATGAGAATAATCTAAAAATGTAGAAGCACTGATGTCTTGATGGCTATGGCATTCAATTGCTTACTTGTTGAAAATCTAATCATCATATTCAGCAATTTTCTTGGATGTTGTATTTTGATATCAGAGAAAATTACCATTGCTATTTATAGAATAGTATTTTCTTAGACATAAAATATAGAAAGGTATTTGAAATGCAAGCTGGGGGTCAAACTAGTCAGGAAGTCAGCTATTCTGTCTGTTCTACTTAATAGATATGTGACCATGAACGAACTTCACCTCCCGGAACCTCGATTTCGTCATCTATAAACTGGCCCTAGAGGTCTAAACCAGAGGCCTGCTTCTTCTATGACACCTCGCTGGCATGATCGTTGGTTCTCTCTGCCAGCATGGAGAGCTGAGCTTCCCCAGAGCTCACTGAGACTGAACTTCTGAGCCATTTCATCCCCAATAAACATTGATGAAAGAGTAGCTGACACAGGGGTGGATATATGGTAAAGCTGAAAAACATAAGACAGTCAAGGAGCAAGTTATTTCAAAAGGAAGTCAACATACTGGATTCTGAACTTCTTCAGAAACAAAAATGTCTGGACTGAAGGATCAAGGGGAGGGTATTTCCCTTACCATACATGAGGATGTATTAAGGACTTATTATAATGAAAATCATATTATTTAGGCAGGGTTGGGCAATGTGGAAAAATGGAATAAGATCAAGCGTCAAAAAATTATTCCAATTTATGGGATTTTGGTATATGACAAGTGATATGCAATTTTTTTAGAAAAAAAGAGAGTCTATTCAGTAACTAAAGATGGAAAAGATAGTTATTCATAGATAAATTATATAACCAAATTCCTAATTCACACCATGTACAAAAATAAACTCCAGACGTGTTTAAAAATGAAAACATTTAGTACACAATAAAGGTAAGAAGTGTTGACCATAAATAAAAAAATAAAATCATATATATGACTACATACAATTGAAAGTTTTGCTTAATGAAAGACATTTTAAAGAAAATAAAAAAGCAAATTATAAATGGAAAAAAATGTCTGTGACATAGAAACAACAAATAAACAAAAAATGATTCCTAGAAGTGAATTTTAAAAAGCTCAGATTCAATGGAAAAAAGGAAATGTATGAATAAATATCTCACAAGAAGGAAACATACTTGACTTCTAAACATGTGACAAGATCCTGAAGATTATGAATGATCAGGGAAATGCATATATGAACCATACTGAGATACAATATTCATCCATTTGATGGACAGCAATTAAAGTCTGAATATCAAATGGGAGAGCACACGTGCAGTCACTTGGTTTTATTGTCAGTGGAAGCACTAGGCGCAACCACTTTGGAAAATCATTTGGTTTTATTTTTTAAAATTTGGACATTCAAATAGCATATTACCAGGAATTCCCTGCCAAGTACAAATACAATGTCTCAATCCTTTATATAGAAAAGCAAAGTAATAACAACAATTATTCACAATAGCAATAACCTAGAAACAACCAGAATGTCCACCAAAAGGAGAACTGATGAAAAAAACTGCTGCATATTCAAATATAGGGCTATTATACAAAATCATTCACTACATAGTAATATGCAACAGTATGGATGAATCCTAGCCTAATGTTAAAATGGGAAAAAATAATTTTAACAGGTGACAGCATGATACATTTTATTGACTATAAAAACAAATAAAATAAAGAATATAATATTGGGGGGTATTTTTCATTTGTGGAGATACATTTTGAAACAATAATTTTTTTTAAAAAAAATCAAATTGTATGATTGACATGGAATTCCTGACATGTTTATTTCTATAAGGAGGTAGATAGGGTGAGGGGCAGAGACATGTGATTACTGCAAGGTCCTATCTCTTATTTGCAGTGGTGAGTTTGTAGGTGCTTATTATATTTACAATGAATAAACATCAAGTAAATTTTTTTTAATGGTCATTCTTGGATCAGTGTTGGGAGTGCACCGTGATTCAATGATTCTGATTAATCAAATTTTACACACATGAAATATTCTTTTCAAATAAAATAAAAACTAATGATAACAGTTAATAAGACTATTGTGATGATTCAAAGTGATTACACGTGGAAGGAACTGGCAAAGAATGAGTGCTTAATATTTTTTATGTGTTCTGTTAACATTTTTGTGATCTCTTAACTGTACAAGTTTCCAAATAGAAATTATTTGCTTTGGAGTAAGTGTTCTTTACACTCTTTCATTCTCTACAGTCTTGAAAGAAATGTGTAATATATGCATTAGTCAGCATACAATTATACATACAAGTGGATGAAATTACCACATTAATATAATTAAAACTGTGCAGTCACAAACCTTCCACATAAACGCTGTATTCTGATTTGACAAAATTACTAGACATGATTTATAACAACTTAGTGTTTATTCTTCTTAGGAAAAAGTGGGAGAGGGTATGGTTGGAGAACGGGCACTTAATTCTTGATCATGTAGACTAATGAGAAAGTTGGACAATTACAAATCAGTGTTAATGAGGAACTGAATTTGTAATAAAAATACAATCGTAAACAGTATATGTGTGTGTGTGTCTATATATGTATATATATATATATGCTAATTTTAATCATCGTGACAAACTTGTGAGGGAAGGAGATGCAGAGAACTGAGTTGTCTGCCTAATGGCATAACTAATTCAGGGAGATGCAGTTAGAATTCAGATCTTCCTAGTTTCCTATACTTTCACGTTTCATCTTAGCTACGAGTGAAAAAGTCAGATACCTGTAGCGGTACACAGGAATGTTATCCAGACAGCAAGTCAGCTTTGGATCTCCCCAGTATTAGCACAAAGTCAGGATATAAAAATAAATTACACAAATAAAGCGGTTCCATTTGGACACAATCACCTCCAAAATGTACCGCTTTGAAAATAACGCAATAGAAATATAGGCTACTCAGGGCATTAGTACTAAAAATACTAACCTTTAACAAAGACAAAATAGTGAGAATGGTGTCCACATTTGGTACATTTTAGTATTGCTTAAAGGTGAAGCTAAATTAATCATGATAATTAGCTTTAAATTCTCAAAAGTTCCCATTACCATTTCTTTAGCTTTTAGCATTAATATTTCATACGCATTTTATATTGGGAAATTCTGTCAGATAAACTGTTACTATGATTTTTTTTTTAACTTTGAAAATTAACTTATACAGTGAGTAATGTGAAGACCACTCTTTCAATTTTTCTTTATAATTACTTCTTAAATTTAAAATTACCATTAAATTGCTATTGAACCGCTAAAGGATGAGAATAACTGTTCAAAATGGGAAATAGATCTGTTAGAAGTGAAATTTTGAGCCTTGGAAGGTAATACTAGGGAAAATCAGCATATCATAAAATAATTCATACTCTACTGAGTGTGTACATACTTTTGTGTTGAGGGGATAGACGACAAAATGTATTTAGGCAACAAACTTTTTGTGTATTTGTGCTACATTTTTTTTAAAGACAGCTTTGAGAATAAATTTCAAGAATTTTTGTTAGACCTTTCTCACCTCAAATGCATTTGCCAGAAATAAATTTAAGTAAATCACACACAAAAAAACCCATCTTCTAAAAATCTCTACTGTCTACAAGGTTTGAATATGTTCTTGTCATTAACCATAGGAAAAAGATTGATTCCCCAAAGGGAAATAAAATAATAGTGGTAGTCAGGTGGCATCATCATTGCCTGTGTAATGACAGAATCTCTGGAAACAGAAACTTTCTTCTCAGGTGTTCACGCTTACCCAATAACCCTCATGGTAGGAGAATCAAAGTTTTCATTTAAATTAATGGAGTTTTCCTCAAAGTGAAAATTTGATATTTTGTTTAACTCTTTTTCGTTATTGGTGATTTACAATGTATGGTAAGTTCATTTGAGACATGTTCTTAAGAATGCATTCTTATGAGAATTGCTTAGCAAGATAACAAATTCCTAGAAAATAGAAGTTATATGAGCAGCTTTTCCCTCTTCACCAGTATCGGTAGTGTGAAATGGGATGTTAAAAGTTTTTCTGTTTAAAAAGGTGTTGCTACAAAAGCCATGTCCACAGACAAAATTTTCTTACTTTTGAGGGCCTTGTGGCACAGTCAGCAAGCTGTCAAATATGAAAGAATGCCCCCTTTTTCACAGTGGGCACTTGTTTCTAGAAGGCTGTCCAGATGTCCAATCAGGGATTATATTTCATAAAGTTCTTGGCATCTGGATAGTTCACAGATGACTTAGACAGAGATCAGACCGGGAGGTGTAAGAAACATCCGGGGCTTCTCCACTCTCCCGTTCCCATCTGCCCGCTGTGTAGAGACTGTTTCCCAGGGAAGGTGGGACCCCGTGTGAAAGAACCTGTATGGCTCAAATTGTTATATGGAAGAAAGCTGTCTGCCTACAAAGAACACTCGCTTTGGGTCTTTATATGAACACAATATTGCTTTCATGGCATTACAGTGTTGAAATTTGGAGAAGGGGAGTACTTTTTAAAGCTGGTAGTTTAGACAAATGAACATAAACCCTATTTTAGATTCAATGCCCCATTTGTGAATATGGGAGGTATAGTGATTGAATAAATATCTTCAATTGGCATTTGGATAACTGTGTGCTCTTATACATATTTGGTATTTTCCTCAGATTTCTCCACAGTTGTGTGTCCTTAATACAGGCCATCTTCACTCTCTAATCACCCTGCAGGCTTTGTGGGCTTCTGGAGAGTTGATTCATCTTTGGGACTTCACCCTCTTTAAAGCTCCATTGCTTTCTTTTAGAGAAATTCATCGACTTAACATTTTTATTTATATTTGTATGATTTCAGGTTTTAATACACTTATATATTTAATAACCCAACTCAAAATCCCAAACTAAACAAGAAATCATATGCTGAAAATTAGCCAACAAAAAATTCAGCAATTGAAATAGGAATTCACTCCAGAAAAAGTTCATTCTCTGAATCAGTCTGACAAAGTATTAAAACAACTAAGTTTAGGAAGCTCAAAGAGATATACTAAGGAACAGAATCCCTTAAAAATAAATCCTGTGAAAGAATCAGAAACAATGAAACAAAACTAGGTAAAAGTGAATAGAGAAAGTCCAAGACAAAAGAAAGAATTGTACAAGAAATGATATGGGTTGATAAGCTAAATTAACTCTACTTAAAAATAATGTTGTATTTTTCATGGTTAGGAAAAGTAAAACAAAATTCTGGACCACAATAACAAGATGCCTAGCTAAAAGAAGTAAAGGGAGAATGCTAAATTTGGGAAGAATTTTTTCATAGGAGAAAAACACTGAATAGAAAAATATATCACTAGGCCTTTTAATTTTTTTAAATTCTAGAGATTTTAAAAAAGAAAAAGGTAAATAATAGGCAATATTTAAAAGTCAATGGAAAATATTATTAGGCATTTACATAAATCTAGAAGTAGTGGATAAATAATAGACATTAAAAGTAGGAGAATAAATGAAAAAATTAAAACAAAAAAATGAAAATGTGAAGCAGAAAAGATATGATGACAGAAATTAGTTTAATATATCTGTAAATGATAAGTTTAAGACAGTATTTTCAAACTGGAGACAAAATTCCCAGGGTATGTACTCTGCATATGAACACCTTATAAACTGCTATGATATACTATGCCCTATAACAAAAAAAGAGAAATGAAAAATATATGTAATTAAATGGCATGAAAATACTATCTAAAAAAGCCATGAAGTATTAGCACTATCAGAACATACTGTATTTTCCATTTAATTTACAAATACTACTATTTCTTGTTGAATAGCTCTTTTTATTGTTAGAATGAGTCCTTCTTTATCCAATTTGATGCTTTTTAAACAATAAGACAAAAGCAAATAGGCAAAGTAAAATCTTATGTATACAAAATAAATTGACAAATTTATAATTATTGTGGATTTTTAAAAAATACAGTTTTATAAGAAACAGACTTTTCAGAACAAAGTAATGTTCAATGCTACAATAAAACTATCAAAATTTAAATGATAGTTATTACTGAGCCTAATGGATAGAGAATATACATTTAAACAAATCAACTTATATTAATATACATTTTAACTTTTAACTAACATACCTTTACTACATGGCAATATAAGCTCTCAGAAAGGTCTCAACAAATTTCAAAACATTACTGTGACACAGAACATTTCTTCTCATAACAATTTAATTTTGAAATAAAAATGTTAAAAAATCTTTAAAAATTTAAATGCTCTTCTAAAACTCTTGGGTGAAATAAAGTAATCACAATTTTTTAAACAAAAAATTAGTAAGTACTAAATAACAAAAAATTGTGGAATGCAGTTAAAATCTTATATTGAAGTATATATATATCTAAGCATACATTTATTTAAATGCATAAGAAAGACTGGAAATAAATGTTAGAAGTTCAACGTAAGTTCGTTGAAAAGGTGTAGTAAGTATAAAGTATGGAAAAAGGAATGTTTCAAGACAGAAAGTAGTGAAACACAAAAATGATCTGACCCAAGAAAACCAAATACTACTTTTGGGAAAAAATACCAATAAAATAGTCTCCCTTGAAGCAAGGATTATTAGAAAAGAAAGGAGAAAGGATTAAATAGCAACATTAAGAATGAAACTGGACGGCTTCCCTGGTGGCACCGTGGTTAAGAATCTGTCTGCCAGTGCTCGAGCAGCGAGCATCGAGGACATGGGCTCGAGCCCTGATCTGGGAAGATCCCAGATGCCGCGGAGCGGCGGTGCCCGTGTGTCACAACCGCTGAGCCTGCGCGTCTGGACCCTGTGCTCCGCAACGGGTGAGGCCGCGACAGTGAGAGGCTCGCGAACCGCGATGTAGAGTGGTCCCCGCCTGTCACAACTAGAGAAAGCCCTTGCACAGAAATGAAGATCCAACACAGCCAGAAAAATAAATGAATTTTTTTTTTTTAAAAAAGAATGAAAGGGGAGACATACCCCGAGTGGAAATTTTATAAATCATCAACGAATAGTTTGTACAATGTTGTCACAGTTTATTTGAACGATCCTAGGAACTTTCTGAACTTACTCCAATTTTAACAGTGGCTCTTTCTGGGTAACAATATGCATTGATTTTATTTTTAATAAATTTCATGTATTATAAATAATTTTAATTATTGAAAAAAAATTAAATTAGCAATCAACAAAATTTCAAAAGGAAAATTCCTTTTAAAATGTAATAAAGAAATCAAATATCTCAAGAAAAGATCCTCCAGTCCAATAAATGTGGTTTTTTTTTTATCTTTTGTCATTCATTACTATGGTAATGTAGAAATCCAGTTACTGAAGTTATAAACCCTTATAAATCATTTATATTCTCTTTCATTCAACTGTAATCATGTGCAAAGGAAACAAAGTTTTATTTTACTTCATTCCACGGTCTGATTAAATTACACTTATTAAAATTTTTAAAGTGACAAATAATATAGCTCCTTTCTTAAGAGCTTATGCCATAATCCCATCACAGAGTAGAACACATATAATTCATGGAGCTACTAGAAAAAATTATATATATTCAGTTTTAGAGAACACTCATGCTCGATATTCAGAATGAGATTGCTATAACATTTCCAGCACTTATTTTGTTTTAGTAGGTATTAATATTAAACAGTTAACTAATACATTTTTAAAATTCAATATTCTTGCATCCACTCTAGGATTTTGAAATTGAGTTAGCTGTCGTAGTGTAAAGAAAAATACTTTTCTTTATCGAAAAAGGAGTTCACGATATTGTTTGAATGATGAGGAAAGCAGAAAGGACACCCTGAAGTACCCTTTTGATGGAAAATGGAAGCATCAATGTCTGCCATTTCCACAGGTAATAGGTTGAATGTTTCTTTGTGACCCAGTCAAATGTAGTCCTGATTAGGAAGTTCCTCATTTCTGCAACTCCAATAGTAAATCAATATCTCTAAGAGTCTAGGAAATGGACAAAAATATCCATAGTGGGTAAAGCTCCCTTTCACAGATGGTTCTTCAATTAATGGTTGAGTATCTCAGGAGAGAGGACAAAGTTACACTTAATTTTAAACCTACAATTAGTCATAGTTGTTGTTCTATACCTTAATGAAAACCTGATTTTCTTGTGTCTAGCTCACCTTATTATTTTTGTTTTCGCAATCATTGGACCAACACATTAGCCCTGGTCCCTCCATTACACAAGCTCATTAATCTGTACTGCTTCATGATATTTATCAAAATTGTGTTTATATAGTTCCTTCTGTAATTAGTTTAAAATTGGTCTTCACACATAGAATACAAGCTTCATAAGGGCCCAAACTGCCAGTTTTGCCCACATTGTATTTTCTGTACCTAGCAGAGTACTATATGTTGACAACCCATAACTATTTTCTAAAATTTAATTTTAGCACGCTTTTTAGGCATCCCACACAACATATTTTGTCCCATGCAATATACACAACAATATCAGGATTGGAAGGTAGTTACTACAATCTTCACTGTTTTAATAAAGAAAGACAGTGAAGTTCAGAGAGATTAATTGACAAGGTCCCACTACAAGTGACCAAGCCACCATTTGACCATTTGGCTGCCTGTCAAGCTTGGACTCATCCCACTAAAACTTTTTTTTACACTGTGTCTTTAAAGCCTGGAAAGCACTTCTGCATAGTAGCTGCTCAGGAAATGAGAGAAAATATCAGTGGGGTCTAAGAGTTAAATCCTAGCCTGACTGCCTTTCTGCTGCAAGACTCTAGGTAGGGAAATAACTTCTCTGAATCTGCATCTGGAATCGATATCTGCATCTGAAAATGATACTCATTGATAAAGATGATAATTACTTGGAGGGTTTTGGGGCAAATTTAAAGAATTTCTTTATAAGGTAATATTTACTTGCACTTCCTAAGTGCCAGCCCTGTTCTATATATTTTGTTCAAAGTCTTAGATTTAATCATTGCAAGAATCCATAAGCTATGAGAAAAGGACTATGATTACCCCCAGATTTAATGATAAAGAAGCAGGCACAGAGAGATTAGTGTCCTGCCCCAAATCATGTATCTTGTAGTTCACATGCAAGTTTCTTAACAATGACTGAATGAATGAATATTCAACAAAAGTTAGGCATTATTTGGTAAAGGAAAAGATGACAAAATAAGTGAATGATTTTTTTTTTTTTTTGTGGTACGCGGGCCTCTCACTGTTGTGGTCTCTCCCGTTGCAGAGCACAGGCTCCGGACGCGCAGGCTCAGCGGCCATGGCTCACGGGCCCAGCCGCTCCGCGGCACGTGGGATCTTCCCGGATCGGGGAACGAACCCGCGTCCCCTGCATCGGCAGGCGGACTCTCAACCACTGCGCCACCAGGGAAGCCGCACATGAGTGCATTTAATATTCATGGTCTCATGCCCTCTGAGAACTGAAAATCTACTGGCAACCATTTAGGAAAATAAAACAATAATGAAACACATTGGAAGATCATTTTCACGTTATGATGAGCATATGATGCTTGCATACTTCTCTTCAATTATCCAACTTTCCCACCTTTCATCAAAGGCAATAGTTTTTTTCCCCAACTACTTTTCCCCTAGCAATAGAAGTGCTAACTTGTAACAATGTTTTAGGTAACAGAATATATAATAAATATACTTTATGATATAATGAAGGCAATTCCCCTTCTTCTAAAAAGAAGATGGTTTTCTTTTGAAAATAAGTATTGCTTTGCTCCTCTATTTTGACGAGAAGTACTAGTCAAAGAGTATTAAAAAATTACTGTAATGTTATATGGTATTTCTCATCAGCACAGAACCTATTTTTCAAAAACAGATATCCTTAAATGGGCCATTATTTTACTTTTGTAGGCAACAGCACAATAAAATGTTGACTGAAGTTTTTATAAAAGCAAAGGTGAAAATAGAAGACTGGAAATTCCTACAAAGTACTGTTCAAATTGTATAACAACTTCCAGTTCCATTGTAATAAAAAGTACTTAAGAAACAGAGATGACAGAGAATACAATCGGAGTTTCCAAATAGCGGGCTTAAGTTTCCACAATAGGAAAGTAAAAGACTCCAGAAATGATTCAGAATAGCGCCAAAGGGAGCCTTGATCCAGGATGTACAATACCTATTGGCATGATTCTCATAGATCACAGGAAATAAATCACAGGAACAGAAGGACCCGCGGAGGATGGGAAAACAGGAAAGCTGTGTGTTTCTCTTCCAGGCAAAAGCAGAGGCAATTCATGGGAGGAGATGGACCTCTAGATTCTGTCTGAGGGATGCCTAACCACTCTCATGTCTGCAGATTTCCTTTATTTCCCTACTTAGAACATATTGTCTCAAAATTTTTTTACTTGTAAACAATAGCCAAAGAGACCAGAACCCTCACCCCATACTGTCCTGTGAATGCTTAAAGTTTTACAGACAGTAATTTGAATAAACAAAAGTAAACAACAGAGATGTAACTGCTTCATGATCTTATCTTTGATCCCATCATTGAGTAATGGGTCTGTGCTTTTTAAAACTTATGTAAATAAAGATCATCTTGGTATTCTGCTGAGAGAAGTGAGGTTATAAAACTTCAATGTTTTAATATAATAATTGGCTGATAGCTATCTTAAAAAGACCCAACGGAAGCAGATGGGGTTATCGGAGAGATATAGCCACCTCACACAGTTTCTGGAAACAAACAAACTAACTAACTGGACAAACACAGAACACATAATCATCCACAGGAAGGAAAAAAGGGGGAAGGAAGGAAAGATTCTCAAATGCACATTTTGTGAAATTATGAACAAACATTAAAATGGAAACAAAGCTGGAAAGTTTCTAAGTAAAAAAAAAAAAAGTTTTATTGGAATTCTAATTTAATTCTGAGTAATAATTTTCTATTTTTCAATATTTTATTCCTTAGGGAGCCTACTTTCCAGTTATTCTACAAATCAGTCTTTCAATTATTATAAGTTAAGAGTTTTCATAATTATAGACTATGGATCATATGAATATATCTGATATCTCTCTCTCTGTCTCTTTCTCAGTCTCTCTCTTTCTCGCTTTTTTCTTCACTTATTCTTAATATTCTTGAAAGCAAGATACTATTTCTCCACTTTGTATGTCTTCATATCCCCAATCGCTTAGCAACTAAATAGATGGTGGCTGACTAGAAGGAAATGACATATTCCTGAATAAGTAAAAATATCTCTGAATCCATCTGTTATAACTACGAGTTAGTAGTGTGTGTATGATTTGACTTTACAATCATTGATATTTAAAACTGTAATTTCAAGGACCCTTATTTGATGGTAGACTCTCAATTATCCACGTTCAGCTCGCTGAATAGTAGCAAGGCATCAACAAATGAAAAAGATAAATAACCTCAAAGTTCTATTAGTTGCTAGTTTCAATCTTTTCTCCATTCTAACTTTCAGGAAAAGTTGCTAACAATAAATGACGTTTAAGTGTATTTGTTATACAACTGCCTCGTTTCCTGGCCTATATTTTTATGGAAATGTTAAAGAGCAGTGAAATGATCAAAAGGTGGGTAATCATATACAGGTAGAGAGAAGAAAGAAGAGCAGACTGTCATGAAATCTAAAATATTGTACTCTCAGATAACTGATTATATACTGTGCAAGGTAGTATATTTCACTTCTGCCTATATTCTTTCTACCTGGAATGGTTAGAATTTAAGAATTTCTCCTTGGTGATTGAAAGCATGCTGAGCTCCTGGTGAATTTATGCCTTATAGCTATTTCTGGCTTTTCATGCAAGGAAAATGGAAAGCAGATCTTACTGGAAGGCCCCGTGGCCTCCAGAATCAATAATGGCATTAGAAGAAGAGGAGAAACTACAAAAGGAATGCCAAACCAAACAAAAACTCTGAATCACAGATCTTCGACCTGGAGACAATAACAGATCCATGTTGTCCAATGATTATCAAATATTTAGGTTTTTAAGAGCAGAAATCTTTTTCTTTTTAAGGGGTATAAATGCCAATCAGTGAAAAAGACATTGGTGAAAGTTCTGTGGTTGAAGCAGTGCTTAGAGCCTCGTTTCCTCAACCCTTCCCCCATGGTAACCTCTGATACTCCTTTACAAAACCCTCGGAGTTCATGGAACAAAGGTGAGGACACACATGCTTTAATTGTATTGATGAAGAAGCCAAAGCACAGAGAGCTTAAAAACCTTTCTCAAGATGCAAGACGCAAAAATAGTATGATGGTCCAACAAGACCCAGCATCTGGGTTTTCCCACTTATTATCTTGTGTTTTTTCCACTGGTCCACCAGGCCCTATGGGAAGACTTGGTTGTTTGGGCCTTTCCATTTCCATCACCAGGAAACCTCCAGGGAGAATGGAAAAGCCCTCCTTTGTTCCTCCACTCTCTCTATAGCCTATCATAGCACTCATCATCTATTATTTATTTCACTTATCTATGACTCTGTTCTGAAAGTACAAAGCTCTCTGAGAAGGATTTAGACTTCTCCATCTTTGTATGCACCCCGAGGGGCACAGTGCCTGGCCCCCACGGGCTCAGTCATACAAACTTTCTTTCCCTGCTATCTGCCCCATTGTGACCTAAATGAGAGATAATGCACATAGCTCAAACTTTGTAACATTTGATTTGAGACCTCTTTATAGGAGAAGAGTTCTTTAGCCATACTAAGCTGGATATAAATTGTATGTTATGAACTTAACAATATTATAATTTTCTCACAGCTATTACAACGTCTATTTGAGCCAAAGATTAAAAATAGCTTGTTATTCTAAGTTATTAAACCTTTTAAACAAATTTTAATAATGTTACAAAGTAGGTTTGTGAGATAAAACAAAAAGTTGATAGTTCAAAGCTCTTACCTAATGCATAGTTAAATCTCTTCTGGTCTGACAAGAAACGAAATATCTTATTATGACACTATTATACAAAATGGAGCTTTCCAGTTTTCACCAAGTAAGTCAAATGTTCACTGGCATCATTGAGTTGTAAGATACCCCAGGACCCTAACATAAACTGTTGAGCTGTAGAAGATAGTGTCACCCCTTTCTGAAAACATTTCCCACAGTAGAAGTCCTAAACAACGTAAGATGGTTTAGGTGTTCTTACATGGTCTAGTCCCTGGCTACCTCTCTGACACCAACTCTCTCCTCTGGCCCTGTCCTCTACCCTCTGATGTGATTCTACACTGCAGTCCAGCCCTGCTCTACTTAATTTGCATCCTAAATCATGCTGTGCTCTCTGGTTGCCTGCCCATGACACATAGTGACTAGAGCTTTCCCCCTAGCTCCACCACTGGCTAACTCCTACTCATTTTTCACTTTCCCCATATTTTCCCAGATTCATCCTCTACTTCATCCTAGCTTATTTCCATGCTTCTTCTGTGTAAGTCCATTGTAACACTTGCTTTCCAGATTTTAGTGATAATCACACTGCTTCTAATTGAGATATTTGACCACATCCACCACTAGACCATAGATTATGGTCTGTGATAGAAATTTGATTTATCTTGTACCATAACTGTATGAGATTGTTTTTCTCTGCTCTAACACATTATCACAAACTCAGTTTCTTAAACAATATAAATGTATTATTTTACAATTCTGTAGGCCAGAAGTCTGACAAGAGATCCACTAGGTTGAAATCAAGATGCTGACTGTAATGCATTCCTTTCTGGAGGTTCCAGGCAGGAATCGGTTTCCTTGCCTTGCTCAGTGTCTAGTGGGCAACGACATTTCTTAGCACATGACCTCTTCCTCCATATTCAAAGCCAGAAATGTTGGGTCAAGTTCTTCTTCCTTTGCTGCATCTGATCTCTGAAGGCAAAGATTGTCCACTTCTAAGGACATCTGTGATTAGATTAGACCCACTGGGATAATCCAGGATAATGTCTCCATCTCATCTACGGAGTCTCTTTTGCCATGTAAGGTAATATATTTACAGGTCTGGTCATTAGGGCAGGGACATTTGAGGAGGAGTCGTTATTCTACCTACCACAGTGATAGAGTCTACAGTGTCAGCGAGCTTGGTTAATGTTTTGTGCTTTCATCCTCACACTAGTATATAAAAACTTATAAATTGATATTTGGAAATATGTCAAATTCCCAAATTTAATGTCACTATCTTCATTTTTCATTTTTGTTTAATGTTTGCCCCAAGTTGGTCACAGGATGTTACAGTGACAATGTACAAAATTTTCTCCATGGTTCATACAGAAGAAGTGAGGGCAGAATTGAGCCATGACAGAACCCACAACAGAATATATATGACTGTGATAGAAGTCCACCATAACACGTAGATGTGGTTCAGGGATCCTACATGTATATATTGTACCGGATCATAAGTAATATGTAAAATCTACAATGAGTAACTTATCTTTGCATCCTAAAAGTATTTTAATATCATTTCAAGGATGGCTTATTTACTTTTTTGGTCTATCAAAATAATAAAAGAATATCTTTTTATTTTTAAATGTTATTTTTTTATTGAGGTGTAGTTGATTTACTGTCTTATATTAGTTTCAGGGGTACAACCTAGCAATTCAAAATTTTCATAGACTCTACTCCATTTAAAATTGTTGTAAAATATTGCCTATATTCCCTGTGCAGTACAATATATCCTTGTAGCTTATTTTATACATATAAAAGAATATTTAAAGAACAAGATAATTTTTTTTTTTTTTTTTTTTTTTTTTTTTGCGGTATGCGGGCCTCTCACTGTTGTGGCCTCTCCCTTTGCGGAGCACAGGCTCCGGACGCGCAGGCTCAGCGGCCATGGCTCACGGGCCCAGCCGCTCCGTGGCATGTGGGATCTTCCCAGACCGGGGCACGAACCCGCGTCCCCTGCATTGGCAGGCGGATTCTCAACCACTGCGCCACCAGGGAAGCCCAAGATAATTTTTAAAAGAGAAAAATACAGTAATAATTCTAGAAATGATAATTCAAATGATGATTCATCATGTTCAATTTCAAAAAAAATCAAGTAGATATAAAATAAGCTATTACATCTATTGCTACTAAAGCCAGTATCACAAATTTAGTTTATAAAATATCATCTACCACATAATTTTAATAGTGGTAATTAGAATTTTATTGGTTATAGTTTTACATTGATTTAATTTGTAACTGGATTTGGTCTTTATGGTAGTAAAAGATCTATACACATGGGATGTATTACCAGTTTGGGTTTTAAACATATTTATGTATTAATAACATTGCATTTTGCCTCTAAAACTTCTTGAGAATAATTAGTACTTTCTGACATTCTTCAAATCTCTTGCTTGGATGTACTCTCATCTGTTCTCTTAGCCACAGGATTGAATCTCAAACAGTATCATCCAAATGCTTAAACTTATTTTCATATGTATTATACTGAGAATTGCTGCAGTCATTTAAAAAAATTTTCGTGACTGTTCCACTTATCTATTCTTCTTTATCTAATTGAAACTCATCGCGGTTAAAAAGCAACAAACAAACACAATATCCCACAGTGCCTACGAAACACAAACCCTATGCATCCTAAGAAACAGAAGATCAAGGAAAATTTCAGTTAAAATTTTCCCTGAAGAACAGTTCTCTCTCCTAGTATATTTGTGACTTAAAAGAACATGCAGGGCTTCCCTGGTGGCGCAGTGGTTGAGAATCCGCCTGCCGATGCAGGAGACACGGGTTCGTGCCCTGGTCCGGGAAGATCCCACATGCCGCGGAGCGGCTGGGCCCGTGAGCCGTGGCCCGCTGGGCCTGCGCGTCCGGAGCCTGTGCTCCGCAATGGGAGAGGCCACAACAGTGAGAGGCCCACATACCGCAAAAAACAAAACAAAAACAAAAACAAACAAAAAAAAACATGCAGATTAATAGTTTCTGCAAAAATCTTAATTACACTATCATCGCACTTAATTCAATCCTGAAAATGGTGGCTACCAATATTGTCTTATAAGCGTACTGACATAACAGTAATCTTTTTACAAACAAATTAAGTGGCAGGAGAGGCAGTTAGGGCTGGGTATTGGAATGCAGGTTTAAAGTGTCATCAGCTGTGTCAATGTTGTTACTTTTTTTAGGTTAGGAACTCGAATCTGACTAATTTTTAGCATATGCCATATTGCAGGTGGTTCAGAATCTCTTCAAAGTACTAGTGACAGGGCTTCCCTGGTGGCGCAGTGGTTGAGAGTCCGCCTGCCAACGCAGGGGACACGGGTTCGTGCCCCGGTCCGGGAAGATCCCACATACCGTGGAGCGGCTGGGCCCGTGAGCCATGGCCGCTGAGCCTGTGCGTCCGGAGCCTGTGCTCTCACAACAGTGAGAGGCCTGCGTACCGCAAAAAAAAAAAAAAAAAAAGTACCGAGTGACAGATTTCTTAACTCTGACATTCCACATTTACCCCGATGCATGGTACGCATGCAAATTGAAAGCCCATTAATTTATGAGCAGCATATAGAGCTATCAGAGACAATTTCAAGCCTAAGGGTAATACTATTATTAAGTTGTTCAGCCCTCTCATTGCTCTTGGTAGCATCAACGTAAGCCTTTGTACATTCGCATCCTACCTTCCTATACAGCAGAGATATCAAATGTTCCAATAGCTGGGCTTTTGCCAACTCAAAAAGCATCTCATACAAAATTATTTTGAAAAATTAGACCAGGTCTCTGTAGCGTAGTTTCCTGAATGTTGAGTTTCTTACATTTCATACCAGTGATCCATCATACAACATTTTTATTACCTTGCAAAATTTTCCTTTTGAAATCTCATTTGGTATTTCCTGTTGTAGTACTTTGAAATTTACCACCTAGGCATATTTCCCAGAAGCTGGGCTGAAGTGAAGATTATCAGTTGCAAGTTGTGAACTGTCTTTTAAGTCTAGAAAATTACAATGTGCTACATCATTTTACTCCGGAATTTGGGTCATTAACCTTACAGACGTTAATATCTTTTGGAGTCCTTGTAGATTGAGCTTCTCAGTGGTGTTTCAGTTGTTTCATATTGAAACCAAGGGGGAGAAAACTTTGCCTTATATAACCCTTTATCTTTCAGATTCATCTCTATATAATTGAGGGGTTTGAAAGCAAGTTGTCTAAAGCTCCTTCTATGTCTAACTATCAAAGTTTCCATAATCAGTAGACCAGAGTATTTCTTTCTCTGTCCATGATCCACAGCAACTTCATATGTTTCTCAGTTAAGAAAGCAGCTATTTAGTATTTTTCTAAATATGCCAGTCATGGTTACTGGATGCTGAAGGTATCAAATGTTCTGTTTTTGTCTTCAGTCTTCAAAAACCCAAAATATGTCAGGAATCTCGGTCAAGGGATGTGAAAGGACATATATACATTATCTAGGATTGGAAATGCTCTCATAGAGAAGCAAGGGGCTTGATGTTTCAAGCTATCAGATTTCCCAGTACTTAAAAAAATCGGAGTCCTGATTTATTTCATTTTGCCATTTGAATTATATTGTTATCAAAAAAAAAAAAAAAAAAAAAGACGGGGACATAGATAGGCCTAATACGTCCTTTCTAATGAAGCCTGTGGTGGGTGGAGAATGTTTTTCTCTGGAAAGCAAATGGTTTTTGTTCCATGCGGTTAAGGCACTCCTACTCATACCCTTCCGTGTACACTTCAACGATGAAATACTACACGTGGTTCTTGCCACCAAATAGCTGAAGCTGTCAGAAGCTGCTATGGCTCCTTTTGATTCCCTGTGGAAGTTTAAAGAAAATAGCCACGTCCCGAAAATAGCCATGCGCCACTTTGCTTCATCATTGGTATGTTCAACTAAGCAAGTGGAAAAAGTGAAAGTCATGACACAATGCAACTGAGATTTCAAGATTGCTGTACCATGAATTCAGAGTCTTTCAGCCAGAGGAATGGGATCTGTTCAAGCATCTTCCTACAGGACGCAGCTCACCTTACCAGCTACTCTGGAAACTAGAACACCAGCTGATAGAAACATCACCTTAAGAGCAAGTCTAAGGCAATATCTGAAGGGGCTTTTCAATTCAGGATTTCTTAAGGTTTATAGAAAAAATATCTGAAGAAAACATGACCCTTTGGTATGAAATAAACTATCTGTTAATAATGGAACCACTATATTAAACCTGACTACTCAGCTAGGTATAATAAATACGTGGATAATGTTATATCTTCCTATTATTGTCTTTCTCTTTTGCTTCTAAGGTAATTTTTAGACACTCTATCTATAATCTCTCCAAACGAAAGTGTATGTGTGACACATACACATATGTAAATATACATATAAATTTGTTATTTATATATACATATATTGTGATACATACATATATATATATAGATATACTCTTTAATAACACCACTTTCATTTTGCTTCACATAGAGCCATGCAAATGATAAAAATGTGATCTTCAATGGGATATTCTGAAGAATGCTTGCTATAACTTTTCTGTCCTGTGGTAGTACTGGTCATCTTTTATATATTTGGCTGTTTTTGTTGAGACAAGTATCACTTCCAGGCTCAGTGTTTTCCTAAAATATTCCTTTGGTCCAAGTCAACCCTCTACTTAATGGTTAACTGTTGGTTTATAATACCAGGCATTAACCCCAGCCAATGCAATTACAGGTAAAGACTTGCTTTCTTGCCAAAGTTTTACTGCTTAATCTGGAGAGAGATACTTGTAAGGAAGTAGAAAATGTATGCTTGGAGAATCATCACTTCAAATACTATGCTCATGGGAAGTACTTATATTTTTTTAACTCCACCAGGAAAAGCAAGCTGTTCTTGAGAGTTATTACTGAGATGGTATCTTGTCTGTTCTCCTTGAAGATTATAGTCCATATTAGAAATGTAAAACTGAAAAGAACTGACCTCTCTTCAGGCAAGAAGCCTCCTTTTCTTTATATATTACCTTGAGTGAAAATAGTTTATGCAGACAAATAAAGAATCCCCAATTGTCTTCTTGAAGATCATACATCTTGCTCGAAGGAATTTCATGGCTACAGTCTTATAAGCTCCCGTTACAGGCTCAGTCAAGAGTGCCTTTAGCAGTTACATGATCTTTTCTATCTGGGTCATTGCCTCCAAACAACAAGCTGAGTTTATCTTGATTTTGTCCTTGAAGAAATTATTAAATAGAGAAAAATAAAGGATATCGTATGAATCTTACCATAAAGTAATTTTGTTTCTCAAAATCAGGATGACCACTCTCCCTCCCAAGCCACCCCAGTTGGCCCAGGATGGTCGTGGCTAATGTCCATTATCCTGGAATAATTATTAGTAGCACCCATTGTCACTCTCAGAAAGACTTTGGTGGGGGTGAGTCGGGGGGGCGGGCAGTCACTGGGTAATATAATGTAGGGTCACCTACCCAAACGGGAAACAAGAAAGCATTCAGTTAATGCCAAAGAGGTAGACTGTTTACTTTCTTTAGCTGTCACTTCATAAGTGGACCAAATAACCTTCTGCAACACGTTATTTCTTTTCTAAGTTCATTCTAATAAAAATACATCCTAAGATGAAAAGAGATTACTTCTCTGCCCATTTTGCCTTCGGACTGTTTTCCAAAAACTGAAAGAAACTGACAATAAAAAAAAAAAAAGGAGAGTGTGCTAGAGAGATCCTGTTTTGTGCTTCGATTCCAGCCTCATAGCAATTGCTCTTGGAACAGATGTTGTCTTCATTCTTGATGCAGCAACATTTCAGTCTTCATCCAAGGAAAGCATTTCAGTTGTAAAGGATTTAAGAATAGAAATGGAAAATGATTCAGAGCAGAACTAGAAAAGAAGCAGAATGTAACAACATCATCATTCCCCTGGTGATTTTATTTCCACAAGGAAGATTCTGAAATATTCCAGGTATTGGGGCTCTGAAGCATCTTTTAGGATATGTGCCCCTGGACTTGGTGGGCTTGAAGACTGAAGGGTCTTACACTTTGAACATATTTTACCCTAAATACCTGTGGAATGACTTTTACATTTCATGTGACTTTAGGGGGTGGAGGGAGAAAGAAAGTAGACCAGATGGGCATAGAATGCTCTGAAAGTGAGCATTTTCGTCTTTTTGATAGTTATCTGTTTCTGGCTTTTGGAAATTACAGAGAGGCTTCTTGCCATATAAGGATGGGCATGAAAGTCTTTTTTTAAAACAATGATAGCCATAAAGATTTTACAAGGAAAAACAAGTGAAAAAAAATTAGAATAGCATCCAAGTTGTATCTAATTTGCTACAGCACAGAGTGTCCTTCCTCTGTCAGCTGAGTCTCCGGTCACTTTAAATTAGAGCTAAAGCATATTGCTACACTCAAAGTCTAGAGCTGAAATATCTCTTGGTGACACTAGACTTTATAAATTGAATTCATAATTAAGCTTAATCTTTTCATAGATGGTAAAATTCTCTCTTGCTAAATGTGCCTCATAATTCCTTTTTCTTCCCAATAGGTGATATTAGCCTGAGAGGAAATCTAAAACCTTCATCATTTCTGACAAAGTGAAACCACAGATTTTTTTTTTTCCCTAAATTGAATTTTCTGGGTCAGCAAAAACTGTCTTTAAGGACTCTAGCTACAGCTTAGTAGTTAGACAATAAACTTGTCTCTACTCTTCCATCATGCCTAGGCTAAAAATGATCAGATTCTTGATTACCTTATGGAAAGAATTATAAATATAGAGTTTAAAGATATTTGTTTCAGTCTCCTTAATTTTCAAATAGCCGGGCCAGAAACAGTGATGGATGACTGTAGTGATGGTTGGTGTTGATAGAAGCTAGAACCACATTTTCCCATTAATGAGTACTTTTACTCATTAATATTGATAGTATGTGGATTACCTCAAAGACTATGGGGCTAAGTGCCAAAGTCTATGCAGGAGAGAGTACAATGCATGACAAGATGAAAAGATGGATTATCGTCTTGTCCTTAACATTTACGTTATTCATACAGAGCAGGTATAGGAGCTATTAATGGTGGGAAAACGTATGACACAATCTAGAAAGCTTTCCAGGAATATGATCTATGAATAACACACTATCACATGCAATAATTATTCTTAATCTTAGTGTTTATGCAGTTTTGTCAATTAAATAATTCCTATTTTTCAAACTCTTGAAAGAGATGTCAGTCTCTAGTAGCAAACAATACCAATAAAATGTCATCAAACGGATATGTAAAAACAATTAAAATAACCACAATAATAATAATACCAACTACCATTTACTGAGGGTCTGATATGCACAGGCACTCATCTATGACTTTGCATGCTTTATTGTCACTAAATAATCCCTGTAAAATCTGTGTTAGTGACTACTTTCGCATTTTATAGGTAGTGACGTAGCTTATCCAAAAGAAGAGAAGATGATTGACTTTGCTGTAGGGATGTGTCCTCGCAGGGAATTCTAGTTCTTGAACCTGGTATCAATATTGTGGTTAACAAGTGAGCGCTAGTTCTTTTTATTAAGCAAATTTACATGTAACTGTTGCTATTAACCTTCTGCCTTGTTGATACTTAGTAATTTTAACTTTCTGCAGTCCCTTCTGATGCCTTCTCTATTTGGGGATAAATGTCTATCCTACCCTTCCTTCAGACAGCCTAGATCGATGTCCTCATTCACAGAAGTCAGGGCTGAGTCCTCATGAAGTGTCGTGGGTCAACTCACTTGGTCAGTCTGTACCCTGGTCAGTGATTGTGGTTCAGTTTTATCCAAAAATAATACAGACTGTAAATGTGCCTGCACCCACACACACACACACACACCCACACCCACACACACACACACACACACACACCACACACACATTGAGGTTGAAAGAGATAGAACCAATGGTAGAGTGAAATAAGACTTAAGGGCATAGTGTAATTAAGGGACAAGAAAAATTAAACAATTATAAGACACGTGTCCTAAACACGTCGTGATTACTAATCAGTATGCGAAGCAAATTGGCAGGTGTGTTCGAATGCTCCAATTATTATTTTATTTATTGACAAAATAAAGTTCCTTGCAGATTCACACGGAGCAGTAAAATAGAAAGGAGACCTCGGGTTGGCCATATAAACAAGCTGAAATACTCCTAGCTGCAAAGGGAGTAATTTCAGAGCCACATTATCCCTGTAGCCTACAGGTATATCCAGAGGCTTCAATATGTGTTTCAAGAAAGTCATGTAAACTCTTTGGTCAGAAACACCTGGGGAAAGTCTGCCTGATCTGCCCTGGAACCCTGTGGTTAAACAAACAATATCAAGCACATGCTATGCTTTGGGGCCTTTGATAGGCACTTGGGATACCGTTTAACAACTTTAATGAAAGCAGTCAGAAAATGTTAGCTATATACCAGCCATCTCTCCATGTTCTACCTCTGTTAGTTTAATTAATTATCACAGCAACAGTTTTATTATTGTAAGCAATTTTATTAATTGTAAACTGCTTATTATTTCATAAATCATTATTTTATATTTGTTATTATGGTGAGGAAATTGAGATAGAGGCACAACACACAGATTTCCCAAATGTTCATTGTTTTGCATATATTTGAACTTTTCACTCTCTGGCTGGGTGGGCAACTGGCCCTGCACGGCTTCCCTGAGATGCTTTCTGTCCACTGCTGTTTATTCTGGATTCTCTTTTCTCTCAGATAATTAAATGTTGCTGATCCATTTTTACCTTTTCTATGAATCTTTGAGGTTCTACACAGGACCAGCTACTTGTTTGTTGCAAACTGAGCTTATAATTCCCTGTTTAATGACTAAAAACTAAATTTTTAGAGTAAGAATAGTTTTCTTCACTTCTAAAGAAAAATAGTTCAAATGTAAAAAAAAATGAAAAAGTGTACTACCAAATGAAGAAAAAGTACTACATCTGCAGATGAAGTACATGAAATGAGCTTCCAAAGAACAAGCCTGTATAAAAATACCAGTGGATTAATTTCATGGCTATGGATGAAGCATTTAAAATATCTCTTTTTGTTTGTTTTTAGTGATTTCTCAGCTGAGTTATGTCTTAAAGAAATGTCTTGATTATCCAGAAGTTCCTTATACTAGCATACTTTTCAATGTCCTATTATAAAATTAATTAAAATAGAAAAGTAAAAATTATACAAATAATGTTGGAATAAAATGTCCTATTTGAGATCTCTTCTACTTGGCTCCTGCTCTGACTACATTACCATGGCCAAAATGTGTTTATAGAATCACCAGAGCTTGGTTGATTATCTCCTGCACACACACTTATGGATAAATCAAACTTACACATTCAAGAGAACCCAGAAGAGGGATAGTCATGGAGTTTGGGATCGACGTGTACACACTGCTATATTTAAAGTGGATCACCAACAGGACCTACTGTACAGCACAGGGAACTCTGCTCAATATTCTGTAACAACCTAATCGGGAAAAGAATTTGAAAATGAATAGATACATGTATACGTATAACGGAATCACTTTGTGGTACACCTGAAACTAACACAACATTGTTAATCAACTAGACTCCAATATAAAAATAAAAAGTTAAAAAAAAAAGAGCTGTGTGACAATAATAACTCCTACTTCTTCCACAGAGTCAGGTATCAGTAAAAAGCATCCCTCCATTTATGTAATGTATCTAATGGGAGTTTTTCCAGGCCCCACTTCTCAAGGAGCAGGCTCAGTCTTGCCAGTTTTTAACAGCACTCTTTTAATACAGAATTCACCTGCTACGCTCTACGCACTCCCTCAGACTTGACACTAGTGCATCACACAGGGAGTAACAGCGAGTGTGCTCTTATTAAAGCTCTGATGTCCTTCTGCACCAGTTCTGGGCCAGACCTCTCTTTTCCTTTATGCATTCTTGCCTCTGGCTTTCCACTTCAGGAAGAGCCCTCTCTCTCCACTCGTCTCAGATAATAAGCATACAGAAAACGACTTATTATTTCTTTGGTTATATCTATACTTTTTTTAAAAACTGACTTTAAGCTCTGGGAAGGCTGGATTGTCTGTGTCTTTACTGGGATTTATCTCAGCATCTGACACAGCATCTGATGCATAATAGACTCAATAGAAATTTGACAAATGGATTAATGAATTACCATTGGGAATATTTGTGAATATTACTGGTCTTGACAAGCCAGACGGTACTTAAACCTCTTTTTCCTTTTTATTCCCCTTTCTTTTTATAACTGAAGTATACTTGATTTACAGTGTTGTGTTACTTTCTGGTGTACAGCAAAGTGATTCTGTTATGTATATGCTTCTCCATTATAGTTTATTACAAGATATTGACTATAGTTCCCTGTGCTATATAGTAGGACCTTGTTATTTCTCTAGTTTATATATAGTAGTTTGTATCTGCTAATCCCAAACTCCTAATGTATCCCTCTCCCCTCCTTAAACCTCTTTTTCTATCTGTGTTGGGTGAATTCTTTACAGAATTCTGGGTTTTCAGCGCCCAGAGCACTTATTTTAAGACTTGCTTTTCTGAGCTGAGGGCATCTCAGAATTTACAGAGCACTTTTCCAGGAGGCATTGTTGTTAGCTAGACTTTCTCTCTGAACTAAAAGTGACTGTACCCAGCATCTCCTCCTGACTGCTGGCCGGTAGCTCCTCGCACACTGGGTCCCCGGCTTTCACACCTCTGACTCGGGTAGATCTGACACGCAGTTTCTCTTCTGCCCCCCACACATTGGACCTTAGGTACCTTGGAGACTTACCTAAGACAACATTTTCTAGTAGAGAAAGTTCTCTTCAGGTTGCTTTTCTTTGTTCTCTGCAATAAAAGTGTAAGTGTTAGCTCTTTTGAAGAGAGATGAGCAGATATGTAGGTAAATAGATGCTGTAGGAATTTGCATAAAGCTACTGTCTAGGGATGTTAATATGACATATTGCTTAATTAGGAGAGTAAGCCTTTAGCAGTAAAAGCTCATCTGTACAATTACTTCTTTGAATCAAATCTGCTTACATAGAGTTCAAGAATTTTTGTACAGCGTGCCATTCTTAAAACATTAAAATGTGTTCCTTTCATCTTTTATTAGTGTCTTATATTAGTGCCCCTGTGTACGTATACTTGCCTCCTAAGGAGAGGAATTTTTAATATAACATAACTTAAATATAAGCCATACACATATGGCCCTTGTATTATCTCCTCTCTATATTTTGAGAAAGAAATAAAAGATGCTTTCTCTATATCATTTCCTATTCCCCATACTTGCGTTTCTACATTCCTCTCTCCACTCCTATTTTCTCCTACTCTAAGACAGCAATTGCTGTTGATAGAACAGACTTTTCTAAGGAAATGTGTTTTGTATTTAGTACTGCATTTGGGGTTTAGTATTGCCAGGACTGATGAAAGTTTCAAATAAATTCTGCTCCAGAGTGTGAATTGGGTAGGGGTAACAGGAAGTTTTCTATCTCTAAGAGTTTAATTTCCTTTTCATTCCTTCCTTTTTCTAAAGTTATAGAAATTCAGGAACTGCTAGATTGTTTTCCTCCATTAATCCACAATTCCCAGGGGAAACACTGTGGTGGAGCTGTAAAATCTGGCTTCAATTTCTTACCTAAAATCAGGATAATTCATTCTCCAAACTCGAAGAGAATGACAGATAGGCATATAACACAGAGTTTGGCTGTTTGCTTTAAATTAACTGTGATTTTTAACATCATAGCATATAAGTGCCATGTATGGCCAAAGACACTGAAAAATACAGTCATTCAACATGATGGATATGTGAAATGCTTCTTTTCTGGAGGAAGGAAATTGGGGAGGATTAGTTCATTTTTCGGTTTTGCAGAAACTAAGGAAGTAAGTTTGAAAAGTTACTGACACTTCCACTTCTGGAAATATGACTAACTGAATGTCCTGAGAAAAAATTCCTAGTTTTCAATATAAATATATATAATAAAATAAGTAAATATATATATAAATATAAATAAATATATATATATATATAAATTCAGCATAGCTGAATTAGCAACAGTTAAGAGAAATATAATCAAAGGACAAAAACCATTAGGCTAACCCCAGATAAATAAGCAGGTTCTGAGGTTGATGGCTCTGTGGGGTCACCTACAGATTTCCAGGGTCCTAGAGCTTTCAGTTTAATAAGATGAAAGATAGGACAGTTGACAAAGTCTCTGGCCCATTCAGTGCGGGGAACTGTATTAGAGGCACCACATAAAGTGGGCTTCTCCCTGAAACCAAATTCTACAGGGTGTGCACTGGAAAAAACACACCCACCCAATGGGGATAGTGTGAAAACTTGCTTATTTCCATCTGAACTCTAGGTAGAGAGAAAATATCTGCCATATGAGATTTTAGTTATAAGCAGCCAACCTCATGAATGTATGGAACCCATAACCGCTGTGGAACTGAAAAAATCCCAGAGCAAGTACTAAATGGAAGTAGTCACAGCATGGTGGTGACACTGGCACTTGGGTAGAACAAATACATGCATTTTCTAGAAAAGTGTTCTTAACTATTCTTAAAGCAAAGATGAAGAGAATTCCCCCAGATGAAATTTCAAGGGATATGAGCTCAGAACACAAAATACATGAGCAAACAAACCATTTGCTGTGGCAGTGAAATCAATGAAAGCAGAATCAAACATGCAAGAAACACTTTGCAACACTATTAATTAATAATAAACACGAGTACTTTTAAATACTTAAGGAATTAATTTTTGAGAGAATAGTAAACATTTGGGGGAATACTGATCCTATGAACTGAATTTTTGTGTTTCCCCCAAATTCACATGTTGAGGCCTTAACCTCCAATGTGATGATACCTGGAGATATGACCCTTGGGAGGAAGTTGTGGTTAAATGAGATCATGGGGGCAGGACCTTGATCTGATCAGATTAGGGCCCTTATAAAAAGAAACAGCAGAGAGGTTTTTTGTCTCTCTCTCTACCGTGTGACGACACAGAGAAAGAGGCTGTCAGCAAACCAGTAGGAGGGCCCCCACCAGAACTCAACCATAATGGCACTTTGACCTTGGACTTCCAGCCTCCAGAAGTGTGAGAAATAAATGTTTGTTGTTTAAACCATGCAGCACGTATTTTGTTACAGCAGCCTGAGCAGACTAATACAACTGCAAAGACTGTTCCTTCCAAAGAGGATTTGTGTTTACTTCGACCAGATTCCTTGACAGCTTCTTTTTTACCTTTCTTATTTTCTGGTCCTTGTTTGCTTTATGTGAAAACTGTAGGCCTAATTCCCCATATTTTGAGACTCATAGGCTTTGTCTTCTGACCTCTGTACAGCCCTTAAGGTAACAGACCCTCAGCATTAATAAGACCCCCTATTTGTCACTCCCATTGTGTAGCCAGATCTTCAGCCCAGTACCCCTACCTGTGGCTTCTAATAACCTCTGTATTTCTGGACCTAAAGATTTCCTTTACTTTCTTAAAATTTCAATAGTTCATTGTACACTCATCATTTGAACAAATATTTACACATCTAAACTTCTTTGCTGTGGGAGTGTAACTTCTAACACCCCCCCAACAAAGATGCTCCCCACCTTGTGGTTATGCCCTAGTTTTACTTTATAGTTTGGAGGGACAGACAATATAGAATATCCTTAGTAAAAAGTGAACTTTCAAACAGGCTAGAAGGTGTTAAGTGTTATAAAAAATTAGACTGGGCATGTTGTGATTTTAGTAATTTGAGCTGACTCTGATAGAGCTCATTAGGAAGGTAACATCTGAACAGAGACCAAAAACAGGCAAGGCAGTTGCCATCCCATATCTGGAAGAAGAGTGTACCCAGCAAAGCAAAGAGTCCTTGCAAAGGCCCTCAGTCAGCAGCATGCCTGGAATGTTCAAAGAACACGAAGGAAGCCAGCATGGCTGGTGGCCACCAGAGTGAGTAAAACGGACAGCAATAAGAGATGAGATCAGAGAAAAGTAACAGGGAGAGGTAGGGGAGAGAGTTATCAGGGCTGGGTAGAAATGTCCTGTAGGGTTTGGGGGTTTTTTTCACTGCTGGGTTTTTCATTATATTTCGTGTAAATTTCTGTTTCCAGCTGGAGGTCTCACTGACGTTATGGTCAATATGATTGCCCTAAAATATTTCTCCCCCTTTTAAAATAAAGCATCTAGTTTATGAGCTGTACTTTATTTAATATCAATCCATGACAATATTCTTCTTTTATGTATAAGAAGATGATATCAGAATAGGTTAAGTAACTTGGCTACCACATCTTGTTAGGACTGGAGTGAATGCAGTGATCTTTCCACACTAACATATCTTTCCAATTACGCTTTCAGTCTCCCTTGGGAAATGGATAGGACTTCGTATCAGCAGAGATAAGAAACTGACACTGGTAAAATGAATACGATGGAAACTCAGAAGACTTTCTGGCATTTTTACTTTTCTGGAGCTATCAAGAATAAATCTTATCTCTGAAAGACATCACAAATCTTTCATTATTCACACGAATCATTTTCTGTATTCCTTAAGGTTGCATCATTTATCTAACATTCTCCTTCTCTTTTATGCCCTTACAGTTATTGGATTTTTTCTATAATATAACACTAACTGCTTTGTGCAACAATTTACATGATTTCCTCATTCAAGGGTAAGCACCTTGATAGCATTAATGGTACCTTAGTGCTACGGACTGAATACACGTGTTCTCCAACATTCATATGTTGAAGCCCTAGTTCCCAATGTGATAATATTTAGAGGTGAGGCCTTCGGGAAGCAGTTAGATTTAGATGTAACCATGAGAGTAGAACCCTCATGATGGGATTAGTGCCCTTATAAGGAGGGGAAGGGACCAGAACTTGTCTCTCCTCACCATGTGAGGATACAGCAAGAAGCTAGCCATTTGCAAGCCAAAAGAGAGTTTCTCACCAAAACCAACCAGGCTGGCACCCTGATCTTGGACTTTCCAGCCTCCAGAACTCTAAGAAATAAATTCCTGTTTATAAGCACCATTCTATGTTATTGGTTTATATAGCAGCAGTTAGTCATTATTGCTTTCCTATACTTGATGCAGTGTAGGGCTCCAAGTATCCACTCAATACTATTTGTTTAATGAATGACGCTGTATTGAAACCGTATCGTAATTATAATACTTGATGGATCTGGGGAAGGAGTTCATTGAAATGAAAGAAGGCAGTTGAAGACATATGTCCTTTTTTAAATTTGGCTTGGTGTCATTTTGATTTCCAAAATTTAGACATAATTTAATGCAAACTAATGAGGAAAATATGTAAAAAATATATTACAGGTGATTGTTTTTCTTCTAAGATATAATTTGAAATTATGTTGTAAGTTTTTTTATGTGATTTAATTATTTTTTACAACCAAGTCAACAGAATTTCTGCCAAGTCTAGTAGATTATGCATATGTTTAAAAAACAATCTAACCAATGATGATTTTTAAAGAAACAGGTTAAGACAAAATAACATCCATTCATATATTCAAGCAGCAAAATATCTGTAAAACAGACATTTTCCCAAAGAAAAAAATTTCCTAGAAATCTTATAAGTGGACATTAAAGAAATAAAATCTACTCGGTATTTTATTCTAGATGTTTTATTATCTTGAAAAGGAGAGATAACCTTTATTCCCCTCATAGTTTTACATAATTTATTGGAATCTTATCAAATGACAATAATGTCTTATATTTACTTATTTTAACCACTAGACACTAATATCAGGCAACTCCTAAGTTGTATGTAGTATTCTATGGCTAAAGAGAGAGAGATTCTCTTTTTAATGACATATAATTATGGCTGTCACATCACCACTCTTTTGGGGACAGTCATAATTTTAAATATTTTGTCCTATCATCATTACAAACAAGCATTTTCTTATTAGACTGATAGTTCAACATGGGGTGAGACAATATGATAAAATGTTTAATCTAAAGAAGCCAAATAATCTTAACTCCAATATTCCAGTGGTATCCACTTTGGAATATCACCAGAGAACTCAAATTTATTCTCTCTCTCTCTCTCTCTCTCTCTCTCTCTGTCTCTCTCCCTTTCTCTCTCCTTCTGAATATAATAGTTATTTTCAAGCTAAAAATTTACCTACGAAGTTAAATTGTTGGGTTAAAATTACTGCTCCTGAAGAACATATTGAAATCAAGCCAAAGTGAAATCCTCCCATTTTGTTATACAGAGGCTGAGGTTGTGCCAGATATTTGTAATTTAGATTTCATTTTCAAAAATTGTTCTGTCCAGTTAAAATATTTCAAACCAGTAGACTGTGTTTATTTATTTATTTTTCAGATATCAGAATAAAAGTTCACCTCTCCTGTCACTGAGAACAATACATATAGACTTCTTTTAAATGCTTTATTAATTATGAAAATGTTAACATTTCACTAGCTTAGGTCTTCTTTCTCTTTTTCTGCTTTAATTCTGACCTGTTACGTGATAGTGTTTTATAGCACAAATTCTGAGTCAGGATTTTTCTCACTAGTGTGTAAGTATGATCCACGTTCCCCAATTTCAAATTGTTGTGTCCATCTGTGGAGAGTTTAGTGAAGCTCCTCCAAGGTATTGCTGCCTCGGTGTCCATTTTGTCTGGGGAAACAGCCGGCAGGGACCTTGACATAACATGAGTGCTCCCACACGAGGTCATGCCCTAGACAACACCCGCTGCAGAGGCACAAGCGAGTGGAAGTTCCTGCTGTGACTTGCCCAGCAGCCCCTGTGATCGTAGTCACCCCTGCCTCTCAGCACCACTGTGCTTTCTATGCCCCTTAGATAAAACCCCCATGGGGGGTACCAAAGCCCTGCTCGTTGGGTTTGAATTGACCAGTCTGGCCCTTGCCCAGGAACCCTAATAAAGGCATGTGCCCAGGTCCTGTGCTCTCTGAACCCCGCCTTGATGTCCCCGTGTGGCTCCTGGAGAGCTGCCAGGTCCTTGCTCCAGGAATTGTGAGGACGAAACTCTATTTCAATCTCTCTTGCGGTCTCTGCTGTTGAACTGAGACTCACCTTCCAGCATTTTGTGCTCCACTTAACAAAAGTTAATTTAAGTCATAACAAAATCATAACACCACCCAAACAATTTCAATCTATGCATTGATTCATCATAATAAATAGATGTGAAAATTGAACTTATTAATACATTCCAATAAAGTATCTTTATGATCTGGTTATTATACTGAATGCCATGGCAGATTTTGTGGGGAAGAAAAACATTCTGCTTTGAGAGAGTCTGGAGTTTTTGCATTTTTTTTTGTGTGTGTGTGTGTTATACGCGGGCCTCTCACCATTGTGGCCTCTCCATTTGCGGAGCACAGGCTCCGGACGCGCAGGCTCAGCAGCCATGGCTCACGGGCTTATCTGCTCCGTGGCATGTGGGATCCTCCCAGACCTGGGCACGAACCCACGTCCCCTGCATCGGCAGGCGGGCTCTCCACCACTGCGCCACCAGGGAAGCCCTGGAGTTTTTTAATTAAGTAGCCACTCCCTTCCCTCTCTCACTGTGGACCAAATACAGTTCCCCACACTTTGATGTTGGCTGGACCATATAAACTTTCTTTGGCCAAAAAAATTTTGGTGAGTAGGATATAAGCAGAGGCTTAAATGTACCCAAGATATTTGGCTCAGCTATGAAATGCTGACAATTGATCAGGAGAACTTCCCTGGGATAGAGACTACACTTCCCACCTGAGTCCCAGAATGAAAATAGGTGATACAAACCTGCACCCAACTCACAGCTAGAGCCATCTCTGATGACCTACAGACTCCATACCTGGAGTAGAACCATTCCAGTGATCCCACACTCATGCACACAGGAAAACAAAAAAACTTACTCTTGTACGCCACTGAGCTTTGCTTTATTACTTAGCAAGTCTGTGTCAAAAGCTCAGTAAAAACACTTGGACAGACAAAGGGGAAAGGTAGTGGGAGGGATAAATTAGGAGTTTGGGATTAACACGTACACACTATGATATATATAATAGATAATCAACAAGGACCTACTGTATAGCACAGGAAACTCTACTCAATATTCTGTAATAACTTATATGGGAAAAGTAACTGCAAAAGAATGGATATATGTATATGTATAATTGAATCACTTTGCTGTACATCTGAAACTTACACAACATTGTAAATCAACTATAATCCAATATAAAATAAAAATTATATTAAATTTAAAAAACACTTGGACAGAGTTTGCAAAGTACAATAGATCAAATAACTTTCAAACATTTTTTTAAAAAGTCATAGAAAGGAAGGAAGGAAGACAGAAAGGTAGGAAGGTAGGAAGGAGGGAAAGAAGGAAGGAAGGGAAAAAAAACTGGGGGAAGGGAGGGGCAGTAGAATAAATGAGTAAAATGGGACAATTTTTTAATACTTACATTAAATACAAAAAATAAACAAACAGCTAATTGAACTTTTCAAATACAATCCTAGGGGAAATACTAAAATCAGCCTGGCTTAAACGTTAAAACAAATCTTGGGGGCTTCCCTGGTGGCGCAGTGGTTGAGAGTCCGCCTGCCGATGCAGGGGACACGGGTTCGTGCCCCGGTCCGGGAGGATCCCACGTGCCGCGGAGCGGCTGGGCCCGTGAGCCATGGCCGCTGGGCCTGCGCGTCCGGAGCCTGTGCTCCGCAATGGGAGAGGCCGCAGCAGTGAGAGGCCCGCATGCCGCAAAAAAAAAAAAAAAAATCTTGGAAATTTAACAGAAGTTTCATGATTTCAGCAGTAAATGTATAAGAAAAGGTTTAAGTGATCTGTTGTCATTCTTCAGGTCTTTGTTATCCTAACCACCATAATGTGCTGGTAGGATAAAAAAAAAAGCTGATGTCACAGAGAAAATTGTCTCTTAGAAATTGCAAAATTAACCTGAGGAAACTCTTTTTATATTTATGCTGTTATGTTATTACCTTGTTATGTGTATAGGCTCTGACTTTTAAGACCTCAGTATGTTAATGGTTCCTTCACTTGGGATCCAAAAAAAGATGAGTTTTCTTTTCCATTAACTCCTAGGTTTCCCAGATTTTTCTGATTTTCTGATTTATTAATAACAGCAGCCTCTGCTAACAGTTTCTGCCATCACACATTGATGAAATAGAGATCTGCTTCTAGCACCGTTAGCTGCTGTACAAAGTGAGTTAAAGAGACCTGACCCCTGCAATCTGCAAAAAGTCAATCTTGTAGAGAACTGTGAGTGATGTGACTCAAATGAAAATATTAAAAAAAAAAAAAAAAAACTTGTGAGGCATAAAACAATCATTGTACATGAAAGAAAGGAAATTGATTTTTAGGTGGCAGTAGAGTGTGGGACCTTGAAAAGACTTCATTAACCTAAAGAAAAATTTCAGAGATGTTTTGGAGGAAAATATTTTGGAACTGGAAGACATTGAAAAGCTTGGTAAAATAAAGGAGGGTTGGACAGCAAAACTGGTAGAGCAAAGAAGAGGAGGGAAACTTGAGTTAACATCGATCAACTATTATTTATTCAGTGCCTTACAGAATGGCAGGCTTTGGATACTAATTCTTGAATTATTATTCTTGGAAAAGAAAGTAGAAATTTTCGACCTTTGTGATATTCCTGAAACGCCAAAAACACACAGACGTATGCACAGCCGGTCATCCAAACAAAACAAGCATTCTGCTTTTTCAGTAAAATATTCAATCCCCAGTATAGTGGGGAAAACAACCAGGAGAACCTTTGTCCATTTCATATTCTCACTGACAACCTCAAGAGAGAATGATTGCATTAGTTTTTTTTTTTTTTTTTTTTTGCGGTACGCGGGCCTCTCACTGCTGTGGCCTCTCCCGTTGCGGAGCACAGGCTCCGGACGCGCAGGCTCAGTGGCCATGGCTCACGGGCCCAGCCGCTCCGCGGCATGTGGGATCCTCCCGGACCGGGGCACAAACCCGTGTCTCCTGTATCGGCAGGCGGATTCTCAACCACTGTGCCACCAGGGAAGCCCGATTGCATTAGTTTTGACAGAAAATGAAAGTGTTGATGAAACTTACAGTGTACTAATAGATTTAAGACGACATCAGAGGAAATTTGAAGATTGGTCTTTCCATGAAACCTGGGACAATGAGGTTCCTGAAATGTGTCTGCTGCTGTGAACTTGCTTTCACCATATTCCGCCGTATCAGAGAAGTATACATAGACGGTGTGTGGTTTCTAGCGTTTGTGTTAAATGCTGTTCTCTTTACTGGTTGGAACAAGCGATGTACCACTAGATTTTGTTTAATCTGAGGTTAATTTCAGCCTTAATATTTCCAAACATTTAAAATTTGACATAAATTTTCAGCTTCCCAGAGAGATATAAAACAGAATATTTCATGCACTTACAGCATTAAAGGAACTGAAGCCATGAAAGTGTCCTGATGCAATTTAGTGAAAATTTATCTTCACAGGGAATTGTCCAATTCGTAGTGAAATAGGATTGGAAATAATATTTTCTTCTATAAACCTTACACCTAGAAGACAATACACCTGTTTGATACGTTCTATTTGTAAAATTCTGATCTGTACCTACCAGATTGAATTCAACAACATGTAGGTATTGTCTATGGCATATACTTATACATACACCTTTCCCCCAAAGCTGAATAATCACAGTGAACAAATATCACTTATTTGTTTAATTAGTCTTTTCATACTCAAAATATACCAATTACTGTTAGTTTACTTTATGGCTGAAAACATTTAAATATTTGAGATTTAGGTATTTCTCATTTCAATTTGACCAACAAAAACAAAATTTATTTTCTCCTGTCATCCAAAAATACATGCAAACATATATACATATATGTAAATATAAATATCCTTAGTTTTGTGAATATGAGTATTAAAATATTTTATGTTAAATTTCTCTAATCATGAGTGTATTTCCCAGTGATTGCCACTATGAGGCTGACAATTTATTTTAAAAATCAAAAACCCAAACTAAAAAACTCCAAAACTAATGTGAACATTTTCAGTAAGAAAACTCTGCAATGCCCCTGGTGCCACCCCCCTATGTTCAAACTTCCCATCAGATTGGTGAACCAAATCAGGGAAATTTTCCTCTACTTTCACACTCTTTGTCCTATTATTTCCTAGCATCTTCTTGATATAGACAAATCTGATAACATGCTCTTTACTGCACCCAACAATTTTCCACACTCTTTTGTCAAGTTGCTTCCTTTCTTTACTTTGCATTTATCCCATTGTTTTACTCATTTCTACTTCCAAAAATTATACAATTCTTTAGATTTTCACAAATCAGCTCAATAAGAAATGTCTTATAATCCCTTTTTCTCCCCAACTGAATATAGTTTCACCCTTACTGGAAGGCCCAAACTTTCTCTGTATCTCTTTACCTTTTTTTTTTTTTTCCACAATCTTCACACAACAGTTACATGTATAATTGTAGAATAGGTTAGGTTATAAACTTTCAATTTTGGCATTTTGATTCATTATTCTTGTACCCACAAGCAAACCTTTCTCATTACTAATCACAAAGGAAATTATAACTTACTTTGGTTATGACTTAAGTAAGCAGGGAATGACCAAAATAGACATTGATAATACTGATAAAGATATCACTCAGCTCTGTGGAATTACTATACCATGTTGTTTCTAGTGACATATTGAATGCCAGCTACTTCCTTGCTCCAAACCCTTAACAATGATAACAATGTTATCATAATGATTTTATATATCCAAAGCCTCCTATATTTGTATTTATTTGGGAGAACACATATTTTTCCTAAGATGCAAAACATTAATTATAGAGCACATGCCAGTAGACAAATTACTGGGATGACTAAATGTTCTTAATGAGGCAATCTGCTGACCTGTGCCTGATTCTGGAAGCCTAAAATGTTTTAGACCATTCAGTTTTACTTGGTACCATTTTAAACCCTAAGAGCTGTTGTGCAATGGAAAATTCTCTTCATAAGGACTCCAGGTTAGCAATTTTCTTCCATTCACGACACAAGAAGCACAGATAATTTAGAAGGTAGACAGCCAGCTTTTATGAGACAGAGAATTAATGACAGCACCTAAATGTTCCTTTCACTTACTAGTGTGATTTCAGTGCACTGGGGAATAGTTAGAAGTGTATTAATGGAAACAGAGGTCAAAAAATGCTTTTACAATGATTACCTTTTACAATATAGAGGGTTTATCTGGCAATACATTGTGCTGGTCACTGTGAGTAGACAAAAAAATTATTTATAGAATGTAAAATTTACATTTAACATGAATGTATTTCTTTGTCAATTAGTCTGGGTAGTGAGTTTTATTATTATTATTTTGCTTTCTGTAAAGTTACAAAATAAAGTTTGCGTTAATCTCCTCAAAGCCAATACCAAGAATGTAAAGTTCCCAACTATGAATTAGTACTTTGCTCATTCACGGCTCTAATATCTTCATCACAAGTCTCCTTAGGTGCTTCTTAGTACTTTAGACTGAATTAGACATCAGTTTTGCCCTCTACTAGCTAAATAGCACACTGTCAGCACCCAGTATTCAATTATAAATACGGAAAAATTAAGCGAAAAGGCTAGGAAAACCATGAATTGTGTGGGTCTCGCAGATTGGTGTTTGGAATATATATAAGATTCAGAGAGTCATTCTGAACAAAAGACAACTGGGAACTCCAGAAAAATACTAGGCAATAGTATACATTTAGTCTGTTCACAGTTTTAGTCACAGGTGCCAGGTACCAGTTACTAAATGAGGGAATCAATGTTGCCTCATATCAGTCTTGACTGGCAGATTACTTGTTTAGAGGCTTCATTGGGAGAGTGGGCTGCAAAACAGATGCCGATGGCCAAGTTAAATGTAACATAATTCCTTAATGTCTTTCCTCCATTACTGATATTATCTAGTATAGGAATGTTGTAGTAGCGAGAGTTACAAAAAACGGGTTCCGAACCCACCTGCCCATTACAGAAGTGTGGGGCTTCAACTGTCTAGATTCAGAATTTGACTCCTCTGCTTTTTTACCAATGAGATCATGTTCAATGATCAAGTTCAGAATAGATCATGGTGTGAAGGCTTTAAATATTTCCTCCTCATATAAGATTGTAAAACTGTCCACTCTCTTTTCTTGTAGTAAGTCTTTGAGTGTGTTAATTAAATTTACTCTGGTGAGGAGAAGATGTCCAGAAGGGATCATTTTGAGATGTGTTAGAAATGAGGGATGGAAAAATGAATGATACGGCATTGTCAACACGGTCATCGAGATTAAAATCTAGTGAAAGATGAAACATAAAAAGGCAATCAAAATATAGGACGATTAATGCTATACATGAGAAATGCATGTATAAGGGAAACCCAATCCAGAACTACAGATTCTGACAGTTCTCAGAGAACATGACCTCCAGTTCAGACCTAAAGGATGAGTAGACAATAGCCTGGTGAAGGAAAGAAGGAAAAGAGTTGGAGAGAGAAAACAGTCTGAAGGGAGAACGTGTTTTCATGCAAATAGAAGGCACTCTGTATGGCCAACAGGACATGTGAGAAATAGAAATGGGCAGAGAGAAACTGAGGTATAAGACAGAACCAGAATAGCAAGAGAAACATAAGTCTTTTTAAAGGTGTTGGACCTTATTCTGAGGACAATATGGGGCTTCTGTAAATGTCTTAAATAGGGAGTGATATGACTGGAGGATCATTTGGGCAGCACCAAATGGAAGGGCCAAGGCTGGAAATACGGTGATAGTTGAGTAGGCTGTTCTAGTGCTCCAGCCAGAGCTAATGGCGGCCTCTAGGATGGTTTCAGGGGAGATAGAGGCGTGTGAATGGACAGAAGGATTTAGGATGCAGTACTGAACTGGGCTTGATTAGCACCTGGCCATGGAGCGGGTGAAGGAAAGTGAGGCATCAGAAGTAATACCCAAGTTCCTAACTTCAGCACACTATGTGTACTGAGTTTAATAATCTGCGCTTCATTATGGGTGAGAGTCAAGTCTGATAGAGGCAGGAGCCTCATCGATCCAACATAAGAGACAATGGTGATGATTCTCAAGAGTGAACAAAAGTTTTCTCACAATTAATTCTGGGGAAAGACGTTTCAAAACGTTCTCCCCAAGCCATTCTCTATCCTTACTTAACGCTCTGACAAGTGTGAACATCTGCTTATTCTCAGGTGCTGTCACTTCTGTCACTTGAAGGTACAAGACTGTCAGTATGGATAGGAACATGCCCTGTCTTTCAGATATTTGAGGCTACATGTAAATTTAGAACAATGGATCAAAGGTTTTACAAAATAATTCATTATACCTTCCTGTTTCCTTCTCAGTAGTTCCACTATTACCGATAGAATGTATAGCTTGCTGAAATGTTAATTTTATCCCCACTTCTGCTTCTCTTCATTTAAATAAGTATTTATTGCGCATCTGGCATACAATAGGAATAATCATGAATGAATATTCATGATTTGCCTGCTGAGGGCGCTCACATATAATTCTTACCTATACAGATCGCAAGTAAAACACCTATAACAAAAGTACTTATCTCCACACTACCTGGTACAGGAAGACCGAGTCTAGATCAAAACGAATTAGGAGGGCAGGCGAGAAGGATTCAAAGAAAATGTCAGCTACTGAAAAAAACCCAGCAATCTGATCTTGTTCTGTGTCTGGTAGAAAAGAAAAACACTGTGTAGCAGACATAATTTAGGGAGGTTGGCTGGCTGACAGACAAGGATTCCAGCAATAGAATAGAAGTCTGGCCTTGACTCTCATAATCCCCCCTCCCCAGTAGATATCACTCAGTAGGTACCATTCCTTCCTTTACTTTTATTTATTATGGGATGTCTATGAGTGTTGTCTGATCCCATCTCATGGACCACAGCGCTTGGTTTAAAGAGTGTAAAAGAGGGACAAAACCACCCCCTCGGAATTTTCAAACTGGAACCGAGAGAGGGAAACTTCTGTTTTATGAGAAGCTGGAAATATGTGAGCCCATTGCTGGCCGAAGGTGCTCAAATCTTGAGCTTCTTCTTATGGAAGAAACCATGTATAATAGGAGAACATAAATCCTCTACACGTGAAGGTGCACAATGTTCAGGTGTCTGGTCAGTTTCTCTGAGCTGTTCCCATGCATGCTTTTGTACATTGCCTAATAATCACTGTATTTATTACCTGAGTTTATTCTTTCTGCTTTGCCCATGTAATCAAAATTGTTCTTCCTTCTGTATGTGGGGATATGAGCAGTCCTGAAGCTAATCAGTCAAAGCCCACATGCTCAACAGTTTCTCTGAATGAGAACTACTTCCACTGCTTACATTTTGAGGTGATTCTGAGATTCAAATGAGGTTCCTTTGTTAGATGCAAAGTAAGTATATACGCTTCAGGTATGTACATGCTCTGAATATCTAAATAAGTAATCTGGAAAAAAAAAAAGTGGGAACAAGAATTAATAATATTTCCAAAAGCTTCTTGCAAAAGAAACAAACTTGTAAATTCAATGAACATCAATCACAATTCAGATGAACCTTAGGAAAAAAGATTTTTACTGTGCCAGATCAAGCACATGTTTGTTTAAAACGTTTCTTAGCCCATCTCTTTAATGATACAGAAATCCTTTCACAGAGCTTTTGGTTACTTGTCCCCATTGTTGAGAAGTCCGAGATCACTAAATTTTCTACTAGAAGGTGTCACTTGTTCACCGTATAGTTCCATGTTCATTCTCTTAATATGATTAACTGTTTCTAACTGAGCTCTCTCCCCATAATTTCATTTCTTTCACGTTCTCTCTCGTGTCCAAATGCTAAACTATCTCTCCCCTCTCTCCAGCAGCGCCGCTTCCCTGCAACTCCTTTCTGGGATAACCAAAGAGCAATTGATGACTTAGTTCAATACAATCTTTCCATATTGGAAACATCACCATCTTCTTCATTCACCTCATAGATTTGTTCCTTTACGCGGCTGAACATGTATTGCTTTCTATTTTTCAATTTTGTTAGTACTGGAAATCTGAGGGTAAAATAAAACAAAAGTTGAGCTTCTATAATACAAAATTAATTACCGCACAGATGTCTCTAGGGAATATAGGAGGAGGACTCAGAGAATATGGAATATGGCACTTTTTCATGCATTTTGTAATTGTGTTTTTTTTTTTTTTTTTTTTTAACTTGTGGAGTAAAAACTAGTTCCTAAAAAAGGGAACTAATTCTCAATATTTGAAAGTAGGAAGGTGAATAATTTTATAAGCATTCTTATGTCAATGCAACAATTATATATGAATTTCAAAGCAGCGGCAATGAGGTATGTTAAGTTCTCCAAGTCTTCAGATGCCATTTAAATCTTTAACTACTTTGGTTTCCTCTTTAACAGAGACTGCTGAAGTGATCATCAGGGACAATATACCTATTTATTTTCATTTCAAAGCACTGGAAAATTACACAGCCTACATGGAGGGCTCTCCTACAGCTGTGAAGGAAGTGAAAGACATTGGTGTGTCACAGAAGTATGGGCACAAACCTCAAAATTAAGCTGGGATTTCGAGACTAGGAAACTGGACCTCATCACACTGTGATATCAAAATAGAAATGTATAGAATTTACCTTTTTGAAGGCTAATTCACGTAAATAATAAATTTATCATGTATCCTAATTTCATTCTGTTTCAACCGTGGCAGTCAGGAAAATACAATTTTGAAGAGATTTTAAAAAATCATTTCTCACATGTACTAAGTGCCTAATAGATAAAAGGAAATGCATGCATTATATGCTTTTCTGAAAGTAATATTAATTTTAACCTTCAAAATTTTGGTGATCCTTCTTTTGTGAATCATATCTATGTCAGGAGGGATGACAGTAAAGTTGGCATACAAATTGACAGGTTAAACTATATTTCTTAACCAAAGCAATTTCTTTAAAATAGTATCATTGTTTTTGCCAGTGTCTCTACTACTGGTTGTTTCATTCTGTCTTAAGATTCTGCTTTTATAAACTCACTCCTCTACAGTACGCACAATTTTGAAACTAAAGAATGCAAAAGCTTATGGTCTAGAAAGAATAACATGAATTCAATGAAGATGAATACAAAGAAATACCTATTTGAGGAAGTTAAATTTTAATTTTGGGCTTCCCTGGTGGCGCAGTGGTTGGGGGTCCGCCTGCCGATGCAGGGGCCGAGGGTTCGTGCCCCGGTCCGGGAGGATCCCACGTGCCGCGAAGCGGCTGGGCCCGTGAGCCATGGCCGCTGAGCCTGCACGTCCGGAGCCTGCGCTCCACAACGGGAGAGGCCACAGAGGTGAGAGGCCCGGGTAACACACACACACACACAAATTTAAACTTAAAAGTCTAGTACTTATAATTATTTTTGAACTTTCTGTTAAGTATGATAATATAAATTTCTTTTGAGTAAAGGCATTTTCTAAAAGACTCTGCTTACCTAGCAAGCAAGTACATGCAAACAGAACAGTACAACATCACTGCTTTGGCAACTAAATCTAAAAGTTCTTATTGTGGTTCTGAAGTGGAAATTGAGCCCAAAGTGAAGGAACAGCATAAAGAGAAAAAAATCTTACTCCAGAGAGGTTAAGAAATTATTAGAAAAAGATATAAAGAACAGGATTTGATGAATGAGAGAAAGCAGGTAAGGTCGGCAATAACACCAAGGAGACCTGAATTCTAAGCCAAAATATATTCAATTACATTCGATTCAAATGTGAACCTTAAGGACAACCTGTATAAATGTGTATTGACAATCAGATGGGAATGAAACATAATTTTTAATATATTACTACGTGGATTTTTAATCCTGTAGGAGATAAGTCTTTTTGGTCAGTTTCACAGGAGCATGGATTTTTTTCAGATGCACATAAAACTGAAATGTATATATTTAAAAAATATTTATCTTTACTACTTCTAAAACACTTGAGCACTCTTGCAGTACAAGTCATCAAACAAAAAAGAAAAGAGCGAATGAGGACGGTAGTGAAAGAAAATTAAGAAAATAAGTACATGAGAAAACTCAGAGTAAGAAAAGCTGGCAAATTTGTGTATAAAACTAAGTTCTGTTCTTCCAGGCAACAGAAGAATTAAGAAAGATGAAATAGATTACATCCCATTATATCATATAATTCTATCAATTTCACAATTTATTAGGCACATTATCAGCCAAATACTATGCCATACATTAGGCAAAGATAAATAAATTATGTACTGTGCCTTCAAGGGATACAAAATCTGACTTAAATTATATAGATTCACTTTTTTATTTCAGGATCTCAATAAAACTCTCATCCAACATTTTCCAACGTATAGAGTTGCCAGAACTTTTAACTATTAATCATAGATTCCTTTTGGTAACACTATTTAAAGTTATAGTTTTATAAGTTTAATTTACTCTAATTTAAAGTCTTTCAATTAAATATGCTTAATCTATTTGACAGTAGATATGTCATCTTGGTCAAAATAAATCTATTTGCTAATGTGGCTTACATCTTAACAATGACATTGGGTGATCATATGAGTTTGGAAAAGGGAACAAACCATATTTACATTTTGTTCCACTTCTAAAATATAATTGTGTAGAATACTATTGTGATACAGTTTAAATAAGGGTATGGAAAAAAATGCATGATATACAAGCAACACATCTTCACTCCAAGTTAGTGCTGAAAACTGCCACAGGGTTAAAACAAACTAGAAGCTGTAAAAACATAGAGCAATATCGTGACCAATCCGCTTTTCCCAGGCTTTCCATGGTCAGTGAATATTCCTTTGAACTTCACCATTGGAGTATTAAAATGTGACGATGGAGTATACTTTCTAAGACTAATGCAATCATAATTTGAGAAAGTATGTGTTTTTAATTATATCTGTTCTCTCTGTCAGGTAAGACCACAGTCCTCTGAAAGTAGGACCACTTTTTCTTTTTGTCTGTTTTAAATTTTTATTGGAGTGTATTTGATTTACAATGTTGTATAATTTTCATGCGTACAGCAAAGTGATTCAGATGGGATGAACATATACATACTACTATATATAAGACAGATAACCAACAAAGACCTACTGTATACACAGGGAACTCTACTTAATACCCTGATGCTAATTAATGGTGAGATGAGTTGGAAGACTGAAATATAAGACAGATGAACCTAAATATGTAGGTGTTGTTATCATTATTATTTGTACTGTCTATATATTTTTAAATTCTCTGTATATTATACCATTTTGACATCTTAAAAAAGAAATTTTCTTGCTGGAAAGAGGCTCCCTCCATCTCTTGGGATTAGGCAATTTTTACAGATTCTTAAAAAGCCCAGCCAGAGCATGTCTTTAATATGCAAACTAACCAGTCCAGAGCCAGGTCACCTCCACACCCACATCCCAGACACGATATTCCTCTGCCTTTATCAGCCTGGGTCAGGTACCAGGCAACTAGGGACCAACCCTATAGCTTAGAGCCACCAAAATTATTCCAGCTAGCTAATCCTCACCATTTACGGTGACCCGCTTTCCCCTAGGAAACCCCAATAAGGGCTCCCCCTCCTACTGTCTTCTGCTACTTGACTAGCCTGGTATCTTTCCTATATGGCTCATCAGGTGCATGCCTCCCATCTCTAGGATCTGGGAATATAATAAACTTAGTTCTCCTGAGCCTTTCCACCATCTCTTTTGTGGCCATATCTGACTGACCATCGCTTAAAAGTATGCGGAAAATTATCACTCAGGATTCGGGGTATAGTATTCAGTTATGAGTTACAATAACTCTTTTTTTAAAATCTGTCACCCACCCCTCCCTCCTGGTAGCCATAAGTTTGTTCTCTAAGTCTATGAGTCTATTTCTGTTTTGTAAAGAAGTTCATTTGTATCATTTTAAAATAGATTCTGCATATAAGTGGTATCATACAATATTTGTCTTTCTCTTCCTGACTTAACTTCATTCAGTATGACAGTCTCTAGGCCCGTCCATTTTGCTGCATATGGCATTATTTCATTCTTTTTAATAGCTGAGAACTATTGTGATCTTATGTCCTGCAAATTTCCCAATTTCTCTCTCACCACTTTTTTGTGTATTAAATGAGGTTGTTTGTAGATGCCAGTTTGTTTCAGAGGTTTATTTTTTAGGCAAAATGGTTTTAACTCCATAGAGTATCTTCTCAATAATGAATTATTTGAATGTCTCAGAGTACCACACAGGACCAGCACAGCAATGCATTAGAAAAGGATGCTGAATCATAACAATGGAAGATGTTCTGTCAAAGAAAACTGCTCTCAAAAATCACACACAAAAAAAGTTGTATCAGTTCTCAGCAAGATTTTCAAGTAACATATTTCATTAGTTGATCTATCATGGGTACAAAAGCCATTTCCCTATTACTCTGTTTTTTGTCTTTCCCATTCTAACATCTTTCTCAGTTACATTGTCTGCATGTGTGTCATTTCTAGGCTTCAGAGAAACAAACAAAAATCTAAAATGTATGTGATTTTTTTTCCCAGTAGTTTGAAAACAGAGCTCGTTAAAGAGCTATATTAATCAGATTCCGTTAAAATGTTACCGAGTTGGTGAGCACCAAAATTGATTTTCATCACAATTCTGTTAAGTAAAAATACTCATCAAGATTCTGGGCTTTAAAGTATTTCAAACAATTGGTTAATATTTTTAAAACTAGAAGGAGATTCTTTGATATGCAATAAAAAATTTACTATTTATATATATTTTACTACTAAATTTCCATTAAATTTGATATGTTTCCATGTCATTTTTTATACCCATATTTTGTGGAGAATACCTCATTTTTGTTATCTTGAGTTAATCATGGTTTTATATTAACCCATCTTTAAAATAACAATTTTTTATATCAAATGCAATGTATGGCTATTATATTTGGTTAGAACATTAAAAAGTAGTTAACCTAACTCCTAATTTTCTTAGTCTAATATGATTACTTCAGATTTTGTTACACTGATGTAGGGGCTCGGTTAGCAACACTACATCTTTAACTCAATCTAATATGCAAACACAGGATATTGTGGACATATAAGACAAATTTAGTAAACTAGAATTTTCTGGAACAAGGAGAAGGAATCGTGCACTGTTGAATTCTTACCCTCGTCTATATCACACTCCACCCTACCACCCCTGATACAGCAACGTACCTTAGAGCTATTTATTTACTAAAATATCTGATTATTTTCAAAAGAAATAAACTATCTGGTAATCAAAATAATGAAAATATTTGACTATATTCAAAAGAAAGAAGAATATCCCTAAAAATGATAAAAAGTCTAAATTAGTTTGACTGCCAGTTTAAAAACAAACAAACAACAACAACAAACTTTGAACTAATTTTAGCAAAATAATTTTGGATAATTTTCAACCTAAAAAATGAAGATATTAATTCTTAGGATGGAGATAACTGAATTAGCTCTCACTAGTTATGACCAGGTATAAAGTATCTCTTAGGTAATAAGTACACCTTGCTTGCTAAATAATAAACATAAGAGCAGGAGTGCACAATAGCAGTATCTGGAGAGCTTTAAATCATGTTTCTCTGGTGCCCGTGAGGCTGAAAGCATTCAGGTTCATCTAGCAGCCTTTCTTCTCATTGACTCTTAGTCTATGTAAAACACAAAGCAGACACACTAGTCAACAAAAACAAGTTATATCACTCTCAGTGAAGATCAAAATTTTACTATGTTCGAATAAAAATTAGACGGCTACCAAACATAGAGTATGTATGCAAAACTTGGAAGTACAGTTCTACATTATGTATACAACACAAACATATATGTATACATGATGCTATACTATATACTATACACATGATATGTAAGACATGAATGGTGAGGTACACATACTTAGTTTAATCCCTCAGTATACTATGTACAGCAGATGTTCACAATGTCTTATATAGTTTGGGTCAGAAGCATAAAACTTGACTATTTTGAAGGTTAACCCTAACTTTTTTTTGTTTTTTGAGACCCTTCAATGGTTTAAAATGGTCTAGACAATCATAGGAGGTGTCATTTATTTAGGGAGAAACAAGTTTTATCTTTTACTGAGATATCTACTGAGATACAGCTGGGAATAATTTAATTTCCAGTGATTTGAGGAAATGCAGTGGCTTGAGTCTCTATCCCACTGCTTTTCTCATCTTGATTAGATCTTTTTGTGTGCAGCTAGTCTAAGACTCAACCAATCTGTCATTGACTATCTGACTCCAGCAAACAACTTTGTGGAAGCCTAAAACTTTTGCTAAATCGTTTGTGTTGTGAATTTTGTCCGAGAAGCCCAGTTCCCCACCATTGTTCTACTAAGTTTTTCCTCTTGGTTTTTTGAAACAAAAAATTAAGCTATTGTAGGCATGTGACAGCTTACCAATTTCTCAGTCTGCAGTAGATATTATAATACTAAAAATAAAAATAAATCCCCATTAATTTCTGATATCAAACAAGTTCTATATATTTTTATATTCAGCTCTTTAAAAAATTTTATCTATATAACTTCATATGTGTTTATACTACTCTACTATACTAGTTCTCACACCAAGCATTAAGTTCCTCAAAAGTACAAATTGGCCTCTCTTTGTATTATCCTCATCATTTAAAAAGAATATTTATTTATTTATTTGTTTGTTTGTTTATTTTAGCTGCAGCAGGTCTTAGTTGTGGCATACGTGCGGCATCTAGTTCCCCGACCAGGAATCAAACCCAGGCCCCCTGCATTGGGAGTGTGGACAGGCCCCCTGCATTGGGATTGTGGAGTCTTACCCACTGGACTGCCAAGGAAGTCCCTATCCTCATCATTTCTTGCTTATATTGATAATTGAGCTGTGTTACAAACTGGAAGAACAATATTTGTTATTTCCTGAAAGATGTCCAGTATTCAAGAAATTACATTAAACAGAAGTTAAACTTATCTAGATCTTGAGAACAAGAATTGTATCTAAATACAGAGGTACTGGCACTGCCTTACAACCAATTGGAGATAAAGAGAAAGAGAATCTGAAGCACACTGTGGTTAGGTAGAGAGGGAGCGGGAAAGGGATTTTTCAGAGGCAGCCATGGTCTCCCAGTGAGACCCCAAAGTCCCTAGTGCTCTCTGCCACTAATATACTCTAATCAGATCAATGAGTACACTAAAAAAATGAGCAAAATGGGGTACATGCTTCTCTTAGCCATGACCAGTCTTGTTTTTTCTTTCTTTACATCTTTATTGGAGTATAATTGCTTTACAATGTTGTGTGAGTTTCTGCTGTATAACAAAGTGAATCAGCTATAGATATACATATGTTCCCACATCTCTTCCCTCTTGCATCTCCCTCCCATCGTCCCTATCCCACCTCTCTAGGTGGTCACAAAGCACCAAGTTGATCTCCCTGTGCCATGCAGCTGCTTCCCACTAGCTATCTATTTTGCATTTGGTAGTGTATACATGGCCATGACCAGTCTTAATGAGCAAGATGACCTTAAAGTGCCCCTCAGCTTCACCAAACTTTAGACAGGCTTCTTCCTGACTCTAGACTCTGATCTGCCTATTCTTAGAGTATTTACTTTAGAAAACTTATCATTGTAATTCTTTCTCTCCCTCTTTGAAATGTAAATATTGTTATGCTTTATTTATTTGACATATAGTTGATTTACAATGTTGTGTTAGTTTCTGGTGTACAGCAAAGTGATTCAGTTATACGTGTGTGTGTATATATATATTATTTTTCATATTCTTTTCCATTATGGTTTATCACAAGATATTGAATATAGTTCCCTGTGCTGTACAGCAGGACCTTGTTGTTTATCTATTTTATATATAGTAGTTTGTATCTGCTAATCCCAAACTCCTTATTTATCCCTCCCCTGCCCACTTTCCCCTTTGGTAATCATAAATTTGTTTTCTATGTCTATGAGTCTCTGTTTTGTATGTAAGTTTATTTGTATCATTTTTTTATGTTCCACATATAAGCAATTATGATATTTGTCTTTCTCTGTCTGACTTACTTTACTTAGTATGATAATCTCTAGGTCCATCCATGTTGCTGCAAATGGCATTATTTCATTCTTTATTATGACTGAGTAGTATTCCATTGTATATCACATCTTATTTATTCATTCATCAGTCAATGGATATTTAGGTTTCTTCATGTCTTGGCTATTGTAAATAGTGCTGCTATGAACATTGGGGTACATGTAACTTTCTGATTTAGAGTTTTCTCCAGACATATGCCCAAGAGTGGGATTGCTGGATCATATGGCAACTAGTTTTTTAAGGAACTTCCATACTGTTTTCCATAGTGGCTGCACCAATTTACTTTCCAACCAATACTGTTGGAGGGTTGGTTCCCTTTTCTCCACACCCTCTCCAGGATTTATTTTTTGTAGACTTTTTAATGATGGCCATTCTAACTGGTGTGAGGTGATACCTCATTGTAGTTTAGATTTGCATTTCTCTAATAATTAATGATGTTGAGCATCTTTTCATGTGCCAGTTGACCATTTGTATGTCTTCTTTGGAGAAATGTCTGTTTAGGTCTTCTGCACATTGTTTTTTTTTGTTTGTTTTGCTTTGTTATTGAGTTGTATGAGCTGTCTGTATATTTTGGAACTTAGTCCCTTATCAGTTGCATCATATTTTCTCCTGAAATGTAAATGTTTTTTAAAGCCTCTCTCCTGTTTTACAATTCAAACTGTCTCTCTCAAGTACCTAGGAGCCAGAAAGACAGCACCTCTATCTCCTAGTCTCTGTGGGAGGGTAAGAGCTAACTTTGATGGACACCAATTAGCAAACACAGATAGCCTATGATCTCCTCACCTCCACTGTATCTCCTAAAAACTATCCAGCCTGTGTTCAGCTGAATTGAGCTGAAATGGAGTTCTGTCTGGGAAATTCTCTCTCCCCTATTGCAATAGCTTTGAATAAAGTCTTCCTTACCTGTTTCACTTTGTCCAGTGCAACTTTTGCTTTAATACTCCTTTTGGTTATCTGTCCATTCAATGTTTTACAACATTGAACAAGACTGTAGGTTAATGTCATTTTTAAAATAAAGTTCAATTTCATATGCAGACTGAATTGATATTGTTAATAAAAAGCATACTTGTCTCATAAATATATATTTATACAGTGCCTTATTATTATCTCTTACCTGAAGCTTCTATTTATTTACTTTCAAATATTTAAAAGACATTTATTGCTTTCAGAGCCATTACATTTAAACTGGAAGTTTAATTAAATTCATTCTTCACTGAATTCACCATCATTTTTTTCTCTTGACAATTGCTTTACTTTTTCTTTCTAGACAATTATTAAAGTTATGAATGACAGGAGACATTATTTGGAGGTAACCTTTAAGATTTACTTTTAATGGTTCAAAATGAAGCTGTCCAAAAAAAAGTGAGGACTGAAAAAGTCAAAATTTAATGAAGGAGACTAGAGTACAAAATGTAAAGAGTCATGCAAGTTAGCAAAATGCATATGACTAAAAGAGACACACTTTTATTTTTAAAGTATGACATCATAGTTCTTGTTATAGCTACCAAGTTTGACAACATACAAATGTTGGTTAGGAAGAGATTGGTTAAAGTCTGTAAAACAGTATTTTTAAAAGTATTGGAAAAGGAGGGTAAAAACATCAAGGAAGCATTAAGTTCTTTTAACTGATTAGAGGTTTAAAAAGTACTGGATGAGTGTTCATTATTTTTGCTAGCTTGGCTATTTGTGAGTTTTATTTTTCTATGTATTAATACATTTGCAAGCAAAGAATGCTTTTTCCAAAAGTATGGCAATTTGGCTGCCCAGGTCCACATAGTTCAAAAGAAGAAAATGAAAAAAAAGCTCAGGAATTATGCAAAGTGAAACAATTATTGTTCCTGAATCTTTTGGGCGCTCCCCAAAAGAATTTCCCTGGCAGGAGACTTTTGTAGTGTTTTTACGTAATAGATAACAGTTCTAACAACTGCAAATTGACAAGCAAGCAGGGAACACATTGTAGGCCTGAGTTTTTGTAAGGATATCAAATCAATTCTGATCTTTTGGTTATTGCAGAATTATTTGTTCAAGGAGATTGTAAATGGAAGCTTAAGCTTTGTGTACATGCAAATTATCAACTTCCCAGGTACCAGTATTAAATGAGCATGCAAACGTAATTGCTTACAGTGTTAGAAACTTCAGCCTGGAAACTCCATGGGGTGAAACAGCATTTAATTTACAGCAAAGGGTAAAAATCATGACACCTGTACCTTGTTTCTGCTATGTGTAATGGCTGGCAATATTTAACAGGCAAAAATAAGTTTTGAAATTTTACCTTGGGCCTTTTGGTATGTAAAGTCTAGAATAAAGAGGCCATAATGTTATAATCATAGACTCAGAGGATTTGAGGTTTTGCATTCAAATGTTTTTCAGTAGTCAAAGTACAATAACATTTAAAACAAAAACAACCCCCCCTGATGATTATGGGATTAAACTGAATCAGAACTCTAGATATAGAAAGTAAAATTTAGACTTTATATGTAATGGTTTGTTACATTAAACATTTTTACTAGTGGGAAACTAAATTCAGACACCAATTAACAAGTACCATGCATTTCAATACGATAATTCCCTGTAACCATTCAAACTATATCTTCTAAATTGATAACAAAGCCAATTTATTATTTTTTAAAGATAGAATAAATTAAATTTAGGAAAGATGGAATGACTGTATTACACTTACTTATCCCCTCATCTAACATTAGTTTGCATTTAATAATAAAAGCAAAGAAATTTAGCAATGTGGAATAGTCCCTGCTATTTCAGTATAACATTCATATCTTTTGTGACACGGGATTGGTGGATAGAATTGCTATATGGCTTCTCTCTGTCCTCGAGTGTGAACTACAGAACAGCATTACAGCTAAGTTTATCCATAAATGTAGAAACTTCATTATTTTCACCCAGCTATGTTTGCCTAGCCAAGTGATAAAAATGGATTGCATTGGAATGCAAAAACAATAACAGTATGGATTAGCTAGGAAAACGGTAAGCTAGTAAAGGACACATTGGAACACATCTTGAAGTTATTAGCCTCAATTAAAATGGCTAGAGGGCTTCCCTGGTGGCGCAGTGGTTGAGAATCCGCCTGCCGATGCAGGAGACACGGGTTCGTGCCCTGGTCCGGGAAGATCCCACATGCCGCGGAGCGGCTGGGCCCGTGAGCCATGGCCACTGAGCCTGCGCGTCCGGAGCCTGTGCTTCGCAACGGGAGAGGCCACAACAATGAGAGGCCCGCATATCACAAAAAAAAAAAAAAAAAAAAAAAAAAAAAAAAAAAAAAAAAAAAATGGCTAGAAATTAACAGGGCAAATGCATCATGCTGGGATGAAGTAATCTAAACGGTTTCAAGTACTTAAAGTACATCCTAGTTCTGACAAAACTTAAGAAACAGAATTATTGACAATAATAGATCATTGGACACAATATATTCACTCATTCGTTTGTTTTTAAAAAAATTTTTTTCCCTTGAGTTAAGATATTTGGAGAATATGAGAATTTTTTTCTTGGAAAATTAGGTGGGAATAAGTGGCATTAAACCATTTATTTCTCCTTGCTTTGTATTACCCATGGTGCAGATAGTAGGGTAACTTCATCATTACACTGCTGTCAACAACTATAATAGATCTATCTTGCTATTTCAATGATAACTTGCATTGTCTTCTCTTATTTTCTATCTGGCAAAACATCATCTTCCCAATGCACCAAGATAGACTAACAAGAAAGCTTATTCGCAAACTTGTTAGAACCTAAGGGAAAGTTTGGCAATGACCTCACCTTTGTGGGTGTCTTTTGAGGTCTTTGGCGGCACTTTTCATTTTGAAGCTGCATTTGATAGGAAATGGCATTTGCTTTGAGCTTTCCATGCTGATACTGATTCCACTGGGTTGTGTCCAGATTGACTAGTCCATGGCCTTTTGGGATAATATTTCCTTTAAAGGAAGTTTAGTTTCAATTAAACAAAGGAAAATGAAATGGTGATATGAATCAGGAGTGCCATAAATAAGCAATTTTTGAGGCATTTTAATGAATTTTTATCCTATTTATAATTCTTCTGTTTTTTAATATCTTTAAAAACAAATCTATGATTCAATTTTTTTTTTTTTCTTTTTTCGGTATGCGGGCCTCTCACTGTTGTGGCCTCTCCCGTTGCGGAGCACAGGCTCCGGACGCGCAGGCGCAGCGGCCATGGCTCACGGGCCCACCCGCTCCGCGGCACGTGGGATCTTCCCAGACCGGGGCACAAACTCGTGTCCCCTGCATCGGCAGGCGGACTCCCAACCACTGCGCCACCAGGGAAGCCCTATGATTCAATTCTGAAGAGTTTTGAACAAAACATATAGCGTTCATTCATTCACTTATTAAGTTTTGTGCACCTATTCTGTGTGCAATAAAAGCTAGTTGTAGAAAAATTAAACACATGCTCCATGAAGAGCCTATAATCTAGTGTGATAAATAAAACTGGCAAGAAAACCAATTACACATATCCTGCTTAATCACATTAGCGGGATTAGGGGAGTTTTTGTAAAGAAGGTAGAGTTTGAACATAACCTTAAAATTGATTCAAAATATTTTCATAATAGTGACAGAATTTAAAGCATTCCACACGAACAAATAAGAGCAGCAAAGGCAGAATCATGAAGGTTACCGATATTCATAAATTTGGGGGAAGTCTTAATTTAGAGTCAACTTCTTTTAACTATTTATACAAACGTATATAAAAAACTTTAAAGAGCCCAAATAAGTTATAGATGGTACATTGAGGGTTTCCAGTTTTCTGTGTTCATGGCAGCCGCCTATATTAAAAGCACTCTATTCCTTATCTAGAGCCATATGGAAAAATAATGAGAACAAATAGAAATCACCTGAAATTTAGAATAAGGAGAAGATTTATACAGTCAAGTGGGTAATGATATAAGCAAGACCAGAAGAATTGAACCTGACCATACACCACTGCTGGGTTTGGGGTAGAATGCAGAGTAAAGAGGACAAGGGGATCCTAGTAGTAGAAAAACCCAGATAACGACAGGGATAGAGCTCGCCCCAAAATAAAATCATTCAGAAGTAGATGGAAAATTGGCTAATCAGAGCAAGCAAATGAAAAGAAGTGGGATCTTAGAATGTGCAGAGCATAAGCAATAGCAGTTTTGCAAAGGTTCCACATTTGGGGAAGGCAGGCAAAGCATTTTGGAAAGCAATATGTATTAAAAGCAGTATCCCGTAGTGAAGGACATAAAAAACAAAGTGATTGATAGGCTTGATTTAAGAATATGAAATCTAAGAATATATAATATAGACTTTATAAACATACACACATATATGTGTATATATAGGTATATGAATAATACTTAAAAAACAGACCTTCACACACATAACCCAAAGGGATCACATAATAAAGTAACTGCTCTATACCCTAGCAACAGAACAATGAACCACTGAATCAAGAAAAGAAAAAGAAAACCAGAATTCCAATCTTCTTTCCCCTCTCTCATGTTATTCACAAGACTCTCCCTCCTGGTAATCACTAGTTTAAAGAATTTCAAGACATTAAAACTTAATCAGAAAGATAACATGCAAATACAGATAATAAATTTAATGTAATATAAATAATATTTAGATATATATACTATAAGAAAATAAAACAAAAGAACAATAAAAACAAAAGCAGCAAGGAAACCTGGGAAAACTTTACATCAGACAAGAGCCAACTGGAGAAATCAGCAGCAAATGGAAAATGTAACACGAAATTTCATTATTCATTAGAAATAATTACAAAGGTAATTGCAGATGTGATAAAAAAGAAACCACACCACAAATGCTAGATCTCAGAAAATGTAACATAAACTAAGAAACATTTCAAATATTAAATGAGAAAACCCAGGAAATAAATAGAAGAAAAAATATAATTTTTCCAGAATTGAATACTAAATTCAAGTTACCCAAAGGATAATTGATTTGACTAAAAGTATAATAAGGAACATAAAAGATGCAGGTGAGAAAAATCAAAAAAATAAAAAATATATAAAGAAAGTGATTTGAAAGTATTAAAGAAAAGGAGAGTGCATCTTCCTGCACACTCTATACTACAGACTTCTTAATGGATGCAAATGAGAAAGACTGTGGATAAAAAAAGACCAGAGAGATCATTATGATTATCTCTCGGAATCGTAAGTGTGGGCAGGGATTGTCTGCCTTGACAGAAAAAGAGCAAAGCCTCATCCTCCTCTCCTGTTCAAATGATTTTCTCTAAAGTCTTAAGCTAACAGGGAGGGACAGGTACGTTGCTGGAAAAAGGATCTGAGAGAAAAAACAAAAACACAGGAAAAGGAAGCTCTTGAACCTAGAATCCCAGATTAATTGCATGAGAGATATCCTAGTGCAGACAGAGGGGCAGAAACCTACTGCACAAAGCACGCCACATTTACATGGCAAAATTTAGCCCATATAAGGACAGGCAGAAACACTGGAAAAGCTAAACAGACACTATGTATAGAAAATTCTAAGCAACAACAGCAGAATCAACACTTTTTTGAATAGACTAGTTTTAGATTCACAGCACAGTTGAGTAGTATAAAATACAGAATTTCCACATAGTCCCTGTTCCCACACACACACAGCCTTTCCCACTAGCAATATCTCACACTAAAGTGGTCCATTTGTTACAACTGATAAACCTACATTGACACACCTTTATCACTCAAGGTCCATAGCTTACCTTTGGGTTCACTCTTGGGGTTGTAAATGCTATGGATTCTGAAAAATGCATAAAACATGTCCACCATTATATTATCATACAGAATAATTTCACTGCCCTTAAAATCTTCTGTGCTCCCCTGTTCATCTCTCTCTCGTCCCAGCCCCTGGCAACCACTGATCCTTTTTTTTTTGCGGTACGCGGGCCTCTCACCGTTGTGGCCTCTCCCATTGCGGAGCGCAGGCTACGGACGCGCAGGCTCAGCGGCCGTGGCTCACGGGCCCAGCCGGTCCGCAGCATGTGGGATCTTCCCGGACCGGGGCACGAACCCACGTCCCCTGCATCGGCAGGCGGACTCTCAACCACTGCGCCACCAGGGAAGCCCAATCACTGATCTTTTTACTGTCTCCTTAGATTTGTCTTTTCCAGAATGTCATACAGTTGGAATCATACAGAATGTAGCCTTCTCCGATTAGCTTCCTTCACTTAGTAATACTCATTGAAGATTCCCCCATGTCTTTTCATGGCTTGGTAGCTGTAAAATATTTCATTATCTGGATGTACCACAGTTATCTATTCACTTGCTCAAGGACATCTTGATGGCTTCCATATTTTGGCATTTATGAATAAAGCTACTATAAACATCCATGTGCGGTTTTCCTGTGGACATGAATATTCAATTTATTTGAGCAAATACCAAGGAACACGATCGCTGCCTCATATCAGAAGAATATCTTCAGTTTTGTAAAAAACTGCCAAACTGACCTCCCAAGCGGCTGTACTATTTTGCTTTCCCACCAGCAATGAGTGAGAGTTTCCGTTGCCCGGCATCCTCCCCATCATTTTCTATTGACGGTGATTTGGAAATCAGAAATTAAAGTGAGACCTACCAGCAAGAGGGACTTCAGAACATCTACTCAGATAGCAAAGGGAGTGCTAATCCCACCGGGTCAAAGGCTCCACATAAGAAAAAGTATAATTTACCTGAAACAAAACAAGTGAATGCTTAAATTGCAATGCATTGTGGTGATATAAGATAATGGAATTACCATGGTGCCTTTGGTGAACATTTTCTGTTTGGTATGTACGGTGCTACCTGTAATGATTTTGTTTTCCAACAAACTGACAAGCATGATTCTCTTATCATGTCATTTCTTGTCCTGCTTCTCCCAACAATTTGTTCCTCTTTAAAGGGTCTTATTCTGGAAGTTTAACTGTTGTTTCTGCAAATTATAGGCTGCCGAGACTAGGACATTTTTGTATAAAATCTACATTGACTTTATTTGCATTCAATTCCTGCATGTGTAATATCTGCTCACCCATCAAGTATAATTACAATAGGCGGGCTTGGAATTTACACACCTGAAAAGGTCACTTGAGTTAGTTCCAAAGCATCACACCTTTACCTAATATCCTTTCAGCACTGTCAAGAAGGCAAGTCCCTCTTGCCGCTGTTTAATTTATGTAGTTTGTATATTAGCACCCTTAGTCATTTTCCATGAATGCTGTGAACATAAGCTCTTAAAACAATGACATGAATTAAGGTTACAGAACACTTTCACCCTTCATGCCTGGAAGTTTATTATCAGAACCTGTTTGATGGTGACAACTTGTCTCCCCTTACTAGTGCTCAGTGCCCTGCATTTAAACGGGGGGGGGGGGGCTTTAATCAAAGAGACATATTTTCCTCCCTGTTAGAGCACTATAGTTTCACATCACAGTCACAGCCTGTGACATGTGGAAAGGTCTGTGCGCAACTATTTTTGACGTTAAACATCAATCATTTTTCCATCTGAGATTGAACATGCACTATTAATCACCAAGGGAAATTGAGAATTTTGACAAAATAAATCAAATTAAGTGCTAAACGAATGTCATGGCAGGACCTTGTTTTTACAAAGGTGTTTGGTGGTTGTATTTCACCACCGTGTTCATGCGGGTGTTGTTGCGTTGTGTACATATGTGCACTTCGATGTGTGAACATGTATAATAATCCCATTGGGACACACAGAGAGAATCATATTGCGATTCATACAACCAAAAAGTGCATATACTTCAACTGTCTATGATAATAGGAGAAAGCAAACAGTATTTAATAAAAATAAAATTGGAGGTGCTAATAAATACTCCAAGCAGAGTGTAAAGACTGAAAACATCATAAGATAACAAGTCATGCATATGTTGTATGGTGGCTTCACCCTGAAGAGATGCAAAGTGGCATGGGTCTTGCGGTTGGTTCATGCTGATGTAGTACTTGGCAAAAATGCATTAATTCATGGAAGTTTCTATTTCATGGAAAAATAAAAATAAAAATGGAATGTTGAGGTTTGTAATTGATGCATGTAAAGATGAGGAGGGAGAAAACTTCATTTGTCTCTACAGGTGCTAATTCCCTGCACATCATCTACAAAAGACCTAAAGGTATTTGATAAGTAGCCTATTGTATTCTTCACAGAGTAGAATCGTTTTATTGACAAATGGGCAGCAAAAATGTATTCGATTGCTATTACCAATGGCATACAGAGAGATTGCCTTAAAATGGAGCGAGGACAAAGACCCAGTAACAATTCTGTCTCAATCCAGCCATGTACACTTAATTGGTTAATACCACTGGAGAAGTTTCTAATCAGAAATACTTCTGTTTTTTTTTATGCAGGCAACTAAAAGACACTGCAAGGGCACACATACATGGTGAAAAATGTTCACCTTTAGAGAAACGTGTGATGTATTTTGTAAGTGTTTGGATTCCTGTGAACGTTGAGGGTCATAGTGATTTTTGATCTCATGACAATAGTTCTTGGCAACTGTAAAAAATGGGTATGAATTGCTGGGGACAATAAGCCATTTATAGAGATTCTTAATTGCCTGTTAACACTTACTTGATAACCTTTTCATTTCTCTCTAGGTCTCTTAGCATCTGATTATTAAATAATTAACACATAGAGGGTAGTAGGGAAAACTGAAATAAAGCTAAAATCAAGTAAATATTGTGTTCAGAATAAAGAAAGTAAAAAATACTGCATCAGGTATTTATTTAACAAAGTTAATTATGTTGAAAAAGAGTTATTAAACATTTTTGTTGTTTTGCTTATAATTAACTTTTCTCTAATAACTTTAGCATATTTATTAACATGTTAATAAGAATACCTAGTCTTTCTGTAAGAAAATATATGTAGAGTCATAAGAAAGACTTACAGTTTTTCTTCTAAAGTGATGCTAGGAAATTTTAACAGCAACGTAAGCTTAGTGCAGGTTATAATACACAGCCTAGTTAGTACTTTAGATAAATCAAACACTTCCCTTGAAGACGCGAAGTGTTACAGAAGTACTGTATACCTAATACAGCAGCTGGGACCAGATAATTGAGTTAGATGCCTGGTGGGTGATAAATCTAAGTTAGATTCAACCAAGATTTATGTGCAGAATAAGGTAGAAAGACAATCATAAAGCAAAACTAAACAAAGAATAACAACAACAATATTCTATGAAGGAAAAAAAAATGAGTGGGGGAAACAGTATCTTTTTTCCAAGAGTCCTAACTTCCTGGATAAGTCTGTGTGCTTGGTTATTGTTTTCAATTAAGTATCATCGTGCCACCCACTTCTGAGATTTCTCTTGCATTGCAGAAAAGTCCTATCTCCCAGGATCTCCTTCCTTGTGTACACAACAGGTTAGAATCTGCCTACAATAGGCAATTACAAAAGATTTGGGGGCAAAAGAGAAAGGGAGGTCATTATTTTCCAGCTGCAGTTTTAAATGCACATGAGCAGAGATAAGGTCCAAAATACCTGCGGAGAGATTTTACTTGAGCGTCACTGATGTTAATGACGGAGATTGAAATAGAAGGTAGAGCTTTCCAGAGGCTGGTGAGATTGATTGACAGGGGCTTCAGGGTGAGATGATCTTGGATTTTCAGCAATTGCTGGCTGATATTTTCAGAACTTCCTGCTTTGGAGCGGCAGGCTGATATCATTGGTGACAGCTTCTCTGACCTCTGTCCTCTCAACTTTACCAATGGTTATGTCAGCCTCTAATTCCTTCTGTTAAAACTTTTCACTCATCAATCACCTATTCTGCCTGATATGTTGAGCTCCATACATTCTCATCACTCTAGGCAGAAGATGGAAGGCTTGTTGCAATTCAGAATTATTTTTTGGAGATGGAGCCAAAAAAATTGAAGTTTACTTAAAGAAAGAAGGACATTTTTGCATTTTTAAAAATTTAACAGAAAATGGACTATTTCTCATGCATCAGGCAAGGTCCAGAAAGTGGGGGCTATATCTGGACTGAAAGTAATATCCGAAGTCTCTGGCCTTATAGAGTTTCTAATCCAGTGGAGAGTGTAGTGGTAGTGATAGCAGGAGAAGGGTGTGAGTGCGATATTCAGTCTAGGGGGCAAGATTGTACCCAGGGAGTCCGGTTAGGAAGGAATTGCAAAAATCCAGGTGAGATATGATGGTTGATGGAACCAGAGTGGCAAAAGTAAAGCCTTATAAATTTATTTGAATGTTGACTCATTTATTCATTCAAAAACATGTATTGAGTGTCTTCTGTGTGCAGGAAGGAACTATATGAGACACTGGAAATAAAACAGAAAAATAAAATGATGTCGAACCCTACAGAATTTGAAGAAGAAACGTAATAAATAAGTTGACTATATATTATACTATGAGATTTTGTGTTATTGAAAAAAGACAAATCATAGTGTGTAAGAGAGAAGGAAACTGCTGGGGTGTGTGTGAGCAGTATTAATTAGGGAGGGCAAGTCGGGCTTCCTGTCCCTGCAACCATATGCTTTGCTGGCCTAGGCTTCTTAGTTCCAGAGGGAAGAACGCTTCCACCTGGAAATAATTCCATTGAACAGGAGTTGAGACTGCCATCCTGCCACGTTGCGCAACTCGTGCTTGTAAACCGACCGGCAAAGGAAGTAATTCCTGCGCTGGCTGGGGTAGGTTGATTCTGACCGTGGGGAAATTGTACTGCTACCCCATGGAGGTAAGGAAGGGTGTGTCTGAAATACGGAAGATCCCTTAGGGCATCTCTTAGTATTACCATGGCCTGTGATTAAAGTCAATGGAAAACTACAACAATCCAATCCAGGCAGGACTACTCATGGCCCAGACCTTTCAGGAATGAAGGTTCGGGTCACCCCGCTAGATTAAAAAACCAAACAAACAAAAACACAACTAGATGAAGTGCCTGCTAAGGACAAAGGGAATTACATATGTGTATGTACATATATGTGTGCATATATATATATATATATATATATGGTTATATATAAAATATATAATATATATAATATCTTTGTTTCTTTCCTTTTTTATCCCCTTATCATGTAACATAGATGTATTGACTTTATATGATCCTATTTAAGTGTTGTCAACTTAACATCATAGCATTTAAGTTATAGAATACCGAGGAGAAAGTAAACATTTCTCAAGGACTTTATCTCCCCTATGGGAAGGGGGTTAGTGCATTTTTGGTTCTATACAGGATAGTTGTATCATGTCAAATGGAAGTTACTCATCTTTGTTTGGAGATTAAGTATGGTTTAAGGAGATGGTTTATGGGTACCAAGTTGACAAGAAGTGAAATTGTGATTGTTGATTTTATAAGTCAACTTGGCTGGGCTGTGGCATCCAGATATTTGTTCCGAGATTATTCTGTGTTGCTGTGATGGTTGGTTTTGGATAATATTTACATTTAAATTGGTGGTCTTTGAATATATAGATTGCCCTCCATAATGTGGGTGGGTCACATCCAATCAGTGGAAGACCTGAATAGATCAAAAGACCGCCTCTTCCCAGCAAGAGGGCACCTCCAGCAGACTGCCTTATATTCTAAGTCTACCCTTTTCTGAGTTTCTGGCCTGCCCACCTCCACCGCCATATTTTGAACTCACCAAGCCTCCACAATCCCATAAGACAATTCTATAAATCTCTTTCTATATACATATCTAAATCCTACTCTGGAGAACCTTGACTAATAGAGAAGATAAAGAAAAGACAGTAGCTGATGTATGGAGTGATATCAAGGAGTTTTTCAATATGGTAGAAATAACAGCATCTTCATAGGTTGATGTGAACAATCCTGTATAGAAAGGAAATAGATGTCAAAATGCAGGATATGACAATGAGTTTATCTGGGGTAATATCCCTAAGTAGATGTGAGGGAATGAGGTACAGTGCTTCAGGGATCCTGTTAGGAGTATGGATAGATCAGGAAGGTGGTGAATGGAGGCAGAACATGTTGATGACATAGTGCCAGTGTGGTGAAGATGGTGAAAAATTATGGCATTCCAGATACATTGGGAAGGTAAACACAGCAGAATTCAAGTGGCTAGTATAGCTGTGAATCCACAGAATCTTTAGAAAAGAAATTTATTTATTTTGACTAGACATTCTTTTTCTAGACAACCGATTATGGCAATCAACTCTAATAGACTAAGGATATAAAATAGAATATAAAAGTTGCTTTGGATAAAGATTTATTTTAAATTACCACTTATTAACTAATCCTAGTTCAATAACAAGAGTTAAAACAAAATACTCATGTGCTAATACACTATCAACTACAAACTTAGACATAAAATTTAGCACTTACGCAATATTACACACACAGATGTGCATATATGTGATATATTGGACATGCAATATATTGCATATCTCATACACATTTTAGTTCATTATGAATTATCAATTGCTTTCTACTAAGATGCTTTGGAATGCTTTTTAATGACAGACTGCAAAATGTGTTTGTGCTTTTATTTTAGAGGAAATAGTTTTCTTTTTTCTTTCCTTTTTTCTTTCTTTGTCTCTTTCTTTCTATCTTTCCTTTCTTTCTTCTTTCTCTTTCTCTCTCTTCCTCTTCCTTCTTTCCTTTTTCCCTTTTCTCCTTCTTCCATCCCTATTTTCATCATTTAGCATATTAAAAGTAACATAGTTATTAAGAGTTCAGTATGTGCTCCAAACCATGATAAGTACTTTAATTAAATTTGTTGAAGTGTAGACAAAGTTGTGGCTCTGAAGATTTTATGGTTTTTGTTAAAGAGACAAAATAAATGTTTACGAACCAATTAAAGGATAAGTACGAATATTTAATATTGTCAGTGTAGAATAGCTCTAGGAAAGATGAAGTTTGGAAGAGAGAGAGATCTTTTTAGACCAAGTTTCATGAAAAGGCTGGCACTTGAAGAAAGTATCCAGTATCATTTTAGCATAATTATGAAATATAATAAGGTATTCATGTCTATATTATCTTATAATATATTCTTTTCTTTTTTTCCCAATAGTATATAGTACAATTCTCATGGGGTCTTCTCATAAGCTATATTCTTCACATTGACAGTTACAATGAATTTTAAAATAGCTCTTTCTGAAGTTGTTTACAGACAAAATTAGGTCATACAGACACACTGGCCAAAGTAAGAGAAAAATTGAGGCAATTACCCAGTGTTAGACAAACAACACGCCTCCTTACATTTTTGCTTTTGAATTTTTTGTCTTTCTTTCTGCATGTGTGTATGTGTGTCTGCACATGTGTGTTATGTATCTGCAATACAGATGCATATCAATATGTAAGTATTCATACCCATGTACGTAACACTTAAGAGTAATTCAGAATGTGGGTAAAAGGTTTTGAGCCGTTAAAAACGGATTAAAGAAGACAATTTAAGTGATACAAACAAATTTAAATTGAACACTTTATGAAGCAGGCAGTCTCCATTCCCAAAGGCTAGAAAACTGCAAAATAGGGCAGAAAGCAGGAGGCTTTATAGGATAAAGAATAAAGAACAAGGAAGAGAAAAATAGAAAATGAATAAGGAACAAGGAGGTCCAGAATGGAGCCCAGAATTGGCCTGGGGTTTGGGGATTAGCTGACTGGATATATATCGTATTCTTGGTCAAGCGAAACATTTACAAGGACATGAACGTTATCTAAGTTTGCTGGCTTGGCACCCAAGGCAAGAGCGGCTCCATGTTGGGCCAAGAAATGTATTTCAACAGATCTGAATGGAAGTGAATGCATCGCAAATAGATCTAATAAGTCATAGGATAGAAAGACTAAATGGGCTCAGCACATGGAGAGCACAAAATACCCAGGTATTGAAAGCAAACCTGCTTTCTTTCTTACAGGGAGCATTTTGATTTGCCAAGTAGAGTATTTGCTTTAAAAGTCTGCCAACTTGTTATCTCCACTCATCCTTTTCCTTTACTGAAATGTGTTATTTGTCCAAATGTGCATGATTTGTTCTCCAGGTTTCACCTTCTGCTTGTTTGGTAGGTCAAAAAATATATATATATATATATATATACACACTGTTCTCCAAATACTGATTTGATACTAGAAACTAATTTGGGATGTCTACAAAGAAGGTTACATTTTACAGCAGAAGAAAAAAAATAAGCTGTCTGTTGTTCTACATTATTCTGTGCAACTTTTACACTGATTTAAGCCGTAAGCTACTAGATGCTATTTACCAATCAAAATAACTCTTCTCTGTACTTCCCTTAGACGCCAAAGTATCTGAGATTGGCTTCCCATTCAGAAGTGATGTCAAATGTCACGCAATAGGAGTCAGCCTTTTCTTTGTTTTGGTTTAGTTTTCACTTGTTTATGTAGCAGCGCAATCTGCTGCTAATGAACTCGGTATGCAAAATCCTCTTTGGAAGATATTACTACCCTTTTATCTCCACTGCATTCTCGCTGTGATTATTATTATCATTATCACAGGCACTATTCTACCTACATATTGTACAGTTAAATGACCCCTCCACATACTACGCAGGCTGCCCCAGCATCCCATATTCTATAATATGTAATACACAGACCAAACTGTTTGCAATCATCTATTTAAAGATGGATTTAATTTCAAGTGTTTCTGATAACTAAGGTAAAATTCAAAGGCTACTATTTCTAGATTTACACACCAAAGGTTATGTTGGGAACACAATGACAGCAGTGAAATCCCATCTAGGGGGCCTTGTTTCATACATGCAAGGCAACTCTCTCCTGCAAAATATTCCCTCATCTGCAAAGCTCATGCCTGCTATTCCGTTAATGAGGACAGGTAGTATTTTATTCCACAATACCACTGAAAGCTAAAAATACAAGCACTTCAGAGAGGTAGCTCATTGATTTATATTTATTCTAGGCTGCAAATGACTGAGATCAAATCCTTTCCTGCAAGAAGGTTTTGTTATGAGGGAATTACAATTCTGAAAAGGATCAAAAGTGACTGCCCCTGAGGGAGGTAAAGTTGTTCAGCAAGAGAAGGTAGATGTCTCAAGGGCACTGTTCCCGGTTCAACCTTTTGCCTAAGGTCACCCTGATAGAAGCACTGCTTGCTTAAGCATACTGAAGAAGTAAGCTCTAGCATTCTCTGAAGCTGAGGAGGGAACGTGCTAATGAAAGGACCATATTCTCACTCTCCATTCTCCTATCTAATGTCTATTACAGTTCTGCCTAGCAGCTGAAGGATTATTTTCCTGACAACAGATGGGAGAAAAGAAGACAAAGATGCTTAAAAGTCTGCCTAATTCTTCCTTTTCCCTGTATCCAGCTCAAAAAGTAAAACATTTAGAATCATGAGCATTTAATAGATATTTCTCTGTATCCAAAGTTTTATCCTATCTTTGCAGGGCTTTGGAATGTGAACTCTTGATTCAGGATCTAAAACAAACAAATGAAAAATCAAAAACACCTTACTTTAGCTGTGATTGTATAAACAAGTGAATTATTAATTTAATTGGTGTTTAAGGCACACTTGCCCAAACAACATTTTTTCATGTTTCAGTACAGTTAGCCCTACTTACCCCCTGGGTCCACATACGTTGATACAGAACTGGTTGTACTACATCATTTTGTATAAGTGATTTGAGTATTTTGGATTTTGGTATCCATAGGGATTCTGGAACCAATCCTCTGTAGATATCTAGTCAGGACTGTACGACTTCATTATGACAAATTAGTGCTCAGAGCTCCCCCTAGACTGTATCACAGTTTTACAATGGCAAAATCATGTAGAGGCACTTGCTAATATTTTACAAATAGTAACTATTATCATTATTTCACTCACTGGCTAGGAAATGAAGAAACAAAATTCCTGTCACTTCCAGAAAGCCTTTAACCTCTATATTATTTTATCTTAATTTTAAACTTACTTCTTTGGGCCATATGTAAAGGGCTCCCAATGACTTATGACTTGATAAATATCTGAGGGTAAAACTTAGCTTTTTTTATCTTTACAAAATTCCCTGAGGTACTTTGGTGAATGAACTGAGAACCAGAAACATGGACCTCTACTCTTGGCCTGGACCCCAATAACCTAAATCAAACCTTAATTTACTTCAACCTGACTTTGCTATTTCCATCTTCATTAGCATTTATTCACTCTTCCAGGACTGTCCTTCCCAGACAACTGGCTTGATTGTTCATTACTGGAAATTTCTGAAAGCCCTAGCAACTCCTCAGTGGAAAACAGAACACCTGACCCAAATCCAAGGTTAGGATTACTGTTTTCACAAATCCTGGGCTGTTTTATCACGTTTCTTCCTCAATCCTAGTCAAGATCCTGCATTGAAAGATGCACTTTAAACGAAACATCCAAATGGTAAGGAAGGCTGACTTTCCCTTCTCCATTCTGAGACAATACTTAGATGTGGAAAACGACTCAGCTTTGTCTCAGAGACAGGATGTGGTGGTGACGAACACCTGGAGAATAAATAGCATGAGCGAAGGCATGAAAGCAGAAAACATGGAGGATGTTTAAAAAATGGCAGACGGCATATTTTGGCAAAAATGTGAATTGCCTGAAAACAGTTACAGAGCATTGGAAAACTAGGGTAAGATCTTAATGACAAGGATCTTGAACCTTAGATTACTTTTAGACCAATAGTTTCTCACTAAACTATGCCAACACTTTGGGATGTCTTGATCAGCTGATACATGTGACCAAACTAATATGTGATGGCATTAATTGAGATTTAGAAATAATTTACTTTCCAAAAAAATAATAAAAGCCAGTTCAAAGTTTTCCATTTTATTTTGCAGTGTCATATACCTTCTTTAACAGGCCAAGGCCACTAATTTGGTGATCATTTTTTCAAGAATTGCTGAGGTAGGAGCCAGGACAGAGCAAAAGCAAAATGTTTTTTTGAACAGGAGCGTGTCAAAATCTGCATTTTAATATTACTCTGACAAAACAGTGCAGAACCCCGATTTTTCTGAAACTGTGTGAAAAAGGACTACACCAGAATTTGTATGTATGTCTGTGAAGAGAGCAGTAGAGGCAAATCACAATCAATTTCTAGCCTGAAAACCCCTAGCAGAGTGTTTGATTCTACTGCATTCACAGAAAAAAGTCTTGGTTATACATGGTGCCATGCTAGTCATAACCCAAAGGGAAACTTTAGATAAATGTTTATTCTCTAAGAGCTAGAAAAGATGCATATGGCTTCTGGGAGGCATTGTTCATCATTTGAATAAAAGGAGCCACTGCTATCTCTCTCACCCTTACTTATCAAGAAGGGCAATGAAAGATAATAGCAATTATCCTGAGACTTAATTCCATGTCTTCATGACACATCCGTAGAACTCTGTCTACACTAGGGATTTTGGATGAAAATAATTAAAACAATCAAGCAAGGGAGGGTTAGAACTATTTCTGTCTGGTTTACCTTTTTGTCTTATGCACCTGGCATGGCCCCAACACATAACATTTATGTCAAATGATCATACAAATAAGGGCATTAAATCTGTGCCAGAATATGCAGTCTACATGATGGCAACAGCAATACAAAATGTGAAGTGGAGAGAATAATTCTCCTCTCGTTTGAGTATATGCCTGTCTCCCACTGACCCAATGCTGCCCTATTGTACTTGGTGCCTAAGTCCTATCAGTTCTAACCTTCTGTCACGGTCTGCTTGGGCTGCTAAAATAGAAGACCATAGACTGGGTAGCTTATAGATGACAGAAATGTATTTCTTACAGTTCTGGAATCTGAAAATTTTAAGATCAAGGCACTGGCACATTTGGTTTTTGGTGAGCACCCTCTTCCTGGTCTATGGATGGCTCTTTTCCTGTGTCCTCACATAAGTGGAAGGGGAAGCTCTCTGGGGTCTCTCTTATAAGGACAATAATCGCATTCATGGGGCCAGAGTCTTCATGACCCCATTACCTCCCCAAGGCCCCACCTCCAAGTACCACTGCATAGGGGTTAGGTTTCGACATATTAATTGTGAGGAGACACAAACATTCAGTCTATAGCACTTTCCAAGTTTATTTCTAGTCAAATCACAAGTGATAAACTAACATTAGCTTCAACACTAAGGTGTTAAAAGGAACAATGGCACTATGCCACATTAGGGATAAAGCTTGTTAATCAAAGGGATGATACAATTCTGCATTCAAGAGAATGGTGCTGGAGGAGAAGACTTTGGGGGGTTTTAGTAATTTCTGTGGATTTTCAATCTGTACTTCTAGACTATAACGAAAAAATAGACTATAATATGTATGTTAGAAACTGACAAATTGCACAAGCTTTTCCTATTCAGCTCATATTTACATAACACTGTGTTTCCTAAGTTGAAAACAGTAATCCTGTTATACAAAATAGGCATTATACACCAAAAATGTGTATATGCAAATGTCTAAATAATTCATTCTCACATCATCTAGAAAAATAAAAGTTCATTTTTAAAATATTAAAAATTAAGACTACTTTTGAAGACTGTACCCTAGCAATGACAAGGATACAATTTCAAGTACACGAATTATTGCTTAGACAAGGTCAGTCTTAAATAATTTATGAGTTAGTAGGGATTTTATTTAGATATGTATCTGTCTTCAAAATATTCTTTTTCAATGGGTACTGACTGATATTTTTCTACAAAGATATCTTATAGCATCTTCCTTTATATCACTATCATTCCATTAATCAAATATGTCCTTGTGTATGTTAAAGGGATTTGGGTCTGTGCCTTATCTTCCCTGTTCAGTACTAAGCATCTTGAAAGTAACAAGCCATATCTTGTTTATTTATATGACTGTCAATTGTTTTCAATATATTTGAGTTAAATTGCATCGGATACTCATAACAAACTCATGTAATGCTAACTAAGGGCGGGACAAAATTGTTAGTGATATGAATATATAATTTATTCCCTATAGTAAACCTGTGAGTTACATATGGAGAAACTGAGGCAGTGATAAGTGAGTTGCTCTTGATCATACTGTCAGTAGGGAGCCAAGATAGGATTTCAAACTAGGTATATCTTTTCACAGAGTCCACACTGTAAACTCTATGCTTTACTGTCAGTTGTTTGACAAAAGAAACCTACTATTCAGGAATTTGCATAGCTTTCAATTCTGTATTTAATGCTCTTCTTTATTCATGTATATGAATATTCATTCATATTGATTCATTCATACACATATTCATATGTCTCTATATATTCGTATGTGAAATCTTAATTACACATACAGGTACATTGTGAAAAATTCAAAATAAGAAATGTTTTCATCAAAAGTTCAATGCTTTTTAATCCTACAGAGGAGAAATAACCACTGCTAATAGCTGAGTATATATTCCGTAAAAGTCTATTTGTATACATATGCTCTACTTCAGGAGACATATAGAAGAATGCTCACAGCAGCACTGTTCAAAGCAATAAAACAGTGGAAATGTCATAAATGTCACTTGACTGGGAAGGAACTAATACATTAAGATATAATCTTGATGGAATACTGTATTTGTCTTAGCTGTGTATCCTGGGAAGCGGGCTCTGAGAAAGCGAGCAGGTAATTTATTGGGAAGTTGATCCAGAAAGCTACGGGGAGGGTACAGGGACAGTGACACTAGGAAAGAGGAAAAGTCAATAAAGTGCATCAATGAGCTGGTTTCCATTGCAGACAACTGGGCCTCGTTTCCCCTGGAAACACTCTAGGGAACTGTGTGGATTGGATGTCAGAATCTCAGTGGTAAAGGTCAATTCATTCCTTCATTAAAAGCAGCCTGGTATACATGAACATATTCTGTGGGGCCTCAACCATCTGGTAGATGTCATGGAGTAGTAAGGTTCAAATGGCTGTCTTATATCTACCTAATTCACTGCTACTTCTGAGCCTGACAAGTGTCTACCTGTCATAACCTTGCTTTGCACATAAAAGGGATTCAGTCAATACATACAAATATGCATGAACAAGTGAACATACTTAGTATATGACTCATAATCAGTTTTTTTTTTAACCATGGAGATAACTTCTAAGAGATGTCTTGTGAATTCCTTCCTTTGGACCACTGGCCCAGGACCCTCGACTAAGCTGTGACTTCTAAAGCCTGAGTGCATCTATGTTAACATAAGATTCTTTAAAATTTGAGCTGCGTGGTAACTCTGACAAATAGGAGATCTTTGAAACAGAACATGCCATTATGTTGTCATGAGAAACAAAGGTCAGAATGCCTCCACGTGGGTGCAGGGAGGATCATTTGACGCCAGTCAGGCTTCATTGCCAATAGGTAAATAAGTGAATCTCAGCTTTAGTCATCCCTCACTTAATTCATGAGTGATGAGGGGCCACAAAAAGCAAGTACCTTTTCGATTGTTTGGCAGTCTATCAGAGCATAATCTCTTAGATACTTCAATGTTTTATAATCTATATGTTGTCCTTTTGGATGTGTTCTTGTTATCTAGACACTGCTCCTGACTTCTCATCTTAGTCGTCCCTATAAATTGAGTTCACATTATTCGTCTTGGAACGATATTCACCTATATCAAATCAACATTTCAATAAGATGTTCCCATTTCATTTTCAGCTGATTTAAACCAGCATGTGAGCTCCAATTTGCAAGTTGAATTTGCTGGCTCTAAAATGCCACAGCTACAAACTAATACATAATTTGCTGTCCTTAATTCTCCTAGGATCTGATATCTTGCAACAGTGGGTTGGGTAAAGGAACATTCATATTTATTTCTTGAAGGTCTCGAAAATCATCTTCCCTTAAAAATGGAGAACAGTTTTAAGTTATGTGCATGCATGTATAAATTTAAACTGTATGTGTACACCCAGAATAAAATCACACAAAGCAAGAGGATTATGCTTTATAATTGAAGGGTTTTGCATTGGATGCACTTCCCTACATCATATTTATGATATTTAAAATACTAAAATCCAGAAAGCCCATATTAGTAGACAAGTCATAAAAAGAATACATTTTTAATATAGTAAAAATGTAAACAGCAAAAAGCTTCTCAAGCATTTTTAATATCTTACATATTAACAGTCACCTATATAGTAATAAGTGGCAGAATATTGCTCCTATATTACATTTTTTTTTTTTTTTTTTTTTTTTTTTTGCGGTATGCGGGCCTCTCACTGTTGTGGCCTCTCCCGTTGCGGAGCACAGGCTCCGGACACGCAGGCCTAGCGGCCATGGCTCACAGGCTTAGTTGCTCCGCGGCATGTGGGATCTTCCCGGACCAGGGCACGAACCCGTGTCTCCTGCATTGGCAGGCGGATTCTCAACCACTGAGCCACCAGGGAAGCCCTATATTACATTTTTTTAATTTAACAATTCCAAATTTAAATGTAATACTCATAATCAAATAAATAAGTGGAAGTGTTTTACTGAGGCACTCTCAGTATATATTGAAGTCCCTTTTTACTAGTGGTAGCTGCTTAAATTATTTCCTTATGTCTGGTATTTCTGTAATGAAAGAGTAAATTATTTTGAAAAGAAAGAATTGTTTAATCAATGAATTTGGTAAAGTTGCAGGATACAAAATTAATGCACAGAAATCTCTGGCATTCTTATACACTAATGATGAAAAATCTGAGAGTGAAATTAAGAAAACGCTCCCATTTACCATTGCAACAAAAAGAATAAAATATCTAGGAATAAACCTACCTAAGGAGACAAAAGACTTGTATGCAGAAAACTATAAGACACTGATGAAAGAAATTAAAGATGATACAAATAGGTGGAGAAATATACCATGTTCTTGGATTGGAAGAATCAACATTGTGAAAATGACTATACTACCCAAAGCAATCTACCGATTCAATGCAATCCCTATCAAATTACCACTGGCATTTTTTACAGAACTAGAACAAAAAATTTCACAATTTGTATGGAAACACAAAAGACCCCGAATAGCCAAAGCAATCTTGAGAACGAGAAATGGAGCTGGAGGAATTAGGCTCCCTGACTTCAGACTCTACTACAAGGCTACAGTAATCAAGACAATATGGTACTGGCACAAAAACAGAAATATAGATCAATGGAACAGGATAGAGAGCCCAGAGATAAACCCACACACATATGGTCACCTTATCTTTGATAAAGGAGGGAAGGATATACAGTGGAGAAAAGACAGCCTCTTCAATAAGTGGTGCTGGGAAAACTGGACAGCTACATGTAAAAGTATGAAATTAGAACAATCCCTAACACCACACACAAAAATAAACTCAAAATGGGTTAAAGACCTAAATGTAAGGCCAGACACTATCAAACTCTTAGAGGAAAACATAGGCAGAACACTATACGACATAAATCACAGCAAGATCCTTTTTGACCCATCTCCTAGAGAGATGGAAATAAAAACACAAATAAACAAATGGGACCTAATGAAACTTAAAAGCTTTTGCACAGCAAAGGATACCATAAACAAGACCAAAAGACAACCCTCAGAATGGGAGAAAATATTTGCAAATGAAGCAACTGACAAAGGATTAATTTCCAAAATTTATAAGCAACTCATGCAGCTCAATAACAAAAAAACAAACAACCCAATCCAAAAATGGGCAGAAGAACTAAATAGACATTTCTCCAAAGAAGATATACAGATTGCTAACAAACACATGAAAGAATGCTCAACCTCATTAATCATTAGAGAAATGCAAATCAAAACTACAATGAGATATCATCTCACACCGGTCAGATTGGCCATCATCAAAAACTCTAGAAACAATAAATGCTGGAGAGGGTGTGGAGAAAAGGGAACCCTCTTGCACTGCTGGTGGGAATGTAAATTGATACAGCCGCTATGGAGAACAGTATGGAGGTTCCTTAAAAAACTACAAATAGAACTACCATACGACCCAGCAATCCCACTACTGGGAATATACCCTGAGAAAACTATAATTCAGAAAGACTCATGTACCAAAATGTTCATTGCAGCTCTATTTACAATAGCCAGGACATGGAAGCAACCTAAGTGTCCATCAACAGATGAATGGATAAAGAAGATGTGGCACATATATACAATGGAATATTACTCAGCCATAAAAAGAAATGAAACTGAGTTATTTATAATGAGGTGGATGGACCTGGAGTCTGTCATACAGAGTGAAGTAAGTCAGAAGGAGAAAAACAAATACCGTATGCTAACACATATATATGGACTCTAAGGGAAAAAAATGTCATGAAGAGGTTAGTGGTAGGACGGGAATAAAACACAGACTTACTCGAGCATGGACTTGAGGATATGGGGAGGGGGAGGGGTGGGCTGTGACGAAGTGGGGGAGTGGCAGGGACATATATACACTATCAAATGTAAATTAGATAGCTGGTGGGAAGCTGCTGCATAGCACAGGGAGATCACCTCTGTGCTTTGTGACCGCCTGGGGGGGTGGGATAGGGAGGGTGGGAGAGAGGGTGATGCAAGAGGGAGGAGATGTGGGAGCATGTGTGTATGTATAACTGATTTAGTTTGTTGTAAAGGGAAAACTAACACACTATTGTAAAACAATTATACTCCAATAAAGATGTTAAAAAAAAAAAAAAAAGAATTGTAGATAGATATATTTGCTATCAGACACAGAGATTTATCATAAAATATTTTTTTAAAAAGTAACCATTAGGGCTTCCCTGGTGGCGCAGTGGTTGAGAATCCGCCTGCCGATGCAGGAGACACGGGTTCGTGCCCTGGTCCGGGAAGATCCCACATGCCGCGGAGCAACTAAGCCCGTGAGCCATGGCCGCTGGGCCTGCGCATCCGGAGCCTGCGCTCCGCAACGGGAGAGGCCACAACAGTGAGAGGCCCGCATACCGAAAAAAAAAATAAAATAAAAAATAAAAATAAAAAGTAACCATTAAACACAATGGTTATGATTTAACTGATTTCATAACTTCCTCCTCTTTTTAAAGCAATAAAACGGGCGATGCAATATTTGGGCTTTTCTCTGTTGGTGATTTCACTAGTATGTATATATCACTGACAACGCACTGGGCAGCGTTAATAACAATCTGTGACTCAGCAGAGCTTCTCTCATTGTTGTCATTCACATATCCCAATATCAGCCTTCTCTCTCTGTCCTCGCGTCCCTTGTGTCAACAAAGGAGCACAATGACTTACAAATTCCTTTCCCCCTCATCTGAATGGAAGAATGCAACCTCTTCCCAGGCTGTGCAAAGACAGTCAAGTTTACACATGTGGCATTTTCTTGCACATAGCCTAGACTCAGTAAAGGATAGTGTTTTGTTTACTTGTCCCTCCTGAAGTTGGTGACCTGGACTGCAAGTCAGTTGTGTGTTAGAAGGTATTTACCATCACCTTGACCAGCTGTCCTTTAATGAAGTCCTTTAGTTAAATATCTGCAGAGCAGTGAAGCCTACAGAGATTTTGTAACTGGAACACAAAGAACAGAAGTGCTTCTGAAGTATAGAGCTGAAGAAACTATTTGACATTGACAAATACATTACGTATTACATAACTACTGTATTATGTAATCACATATAACATCATTTAAAATATATAGTTTTATTATAATATTGATTACATAAATATTCTGTAGTGGTTAAACATTATTGATACTTTGGCACTGCACCGAGTCACTATTATATTACAAGCATTTGTGCAAGGAGGAACAGTGAGCCTAATATATATGAAATAGTAAGCATCTGTCAAACTAATTGAAGTGTATATTCAAGAAAGCAATCTTATTCTATTCCTTCTAGAAAATTGAAACGAAATACGGTTATAGCTTTTAAAATTATCACATAATAAAATATTATGCAGAGTTCTCAGAGAAATAAAAATTTTAATATTTGTTTAGAATGGAAATTGTATAATTGGGGATTAGACAGTATGCTGCAGCTCGTTTTGTCCAAGAGTTTTGTTTCAGAGATTGAGAAACATACACAAAGGAGTTACAGTCATAGTTGCCAAGATCTCACTAAGGAATAGTTCTGGTGCCAGAAATCAAGATCTCCAGTGTCCACACACCTTCTCTTTTTCTAATAGGGCAATATAAGAAAACCCAATGAGCATGACTTTTTTTTTGACTAATGTGCTCATGTAAATTAGAAATAAGTGTTCATTTAAGAAAAGATATTACTTATATGTGTATATAGGAGTGTATGTATGTACTTGCATATAGACACACTCCATTGTTCATTAATACTAAAATACTTGACACAATTATTTTAAATATTTAAGAGCAAATGGTTGGCATAAGAAATGTAACAATGTCCCTTATATGTCAAAAAGGGATGTATTAAAATATTTCTGTTGCTCTCTTACTTTATTAATGTCCTCTCTATAGTCCTATATAGGTTTCCTAGGGCTGATGTAACAAGTACAACAAACATAGTGGCTTAAAGCCACAGCAATTTTTTCTCTCACAATTCAGGACGTCAGAAGTTTGAAATCAAGATGGCAGCAGGGTTGGTTCCTTCTGGAGACTAATGAAGAAACAGTGCCATGCCTCTCTCCTTGCTTCCGGTGCTGCTGGAAACCCTTGGTGTTCCTTGGCTAGCAGCTCCATTCCCTCCAATCCCTGTCTCTATTGCCACATGACCTTCTTCCCTGTGTGGGTCTGTGTATCTTCTCGTCTTATAAGGACAACGAACTTATTGCTCCACTCTAATCCGGTGTGACCTCTTTCTAACTTAACTAATTAAGTCTGCACACACCCTATTTTAAATCAGGTCACATTCTGAGGGTCTGGGTGGATATGAATCTGGGGAGGATACAATTTAGCCCACTACAACTTCCTACCAAGGAATTGGTGGAGCGCTTACAATGGTGCTCTGCCAAGTATGATATTAGAAGCTTTCTTTCCACTCCTCCAGAATATCTTTGGTGATCTCAACTCTGAAAATGGGTGGCCTCACATAGTCACAAAGAGCTTATTATATACACTGCCTCAGGAAAAGCAGAGCTCATTAAGAAAGCAGCTACTAACATAACTCATAAATTTATGCAGGAACATATAATAATGCATTTTAGAAAACATTTTGGGGAATTCCCTGGTGGTCCAGTGGTTAGGATTCTGTGCTGTCACTGCCGTGGACCCGGGTTCAATCCCTGGTTGGGGAATTAAGATCCCACAAGCCGCACGGCTCAGCAAAAAAAAAAAAAAAAAAAAAAAAAAAAAACCATTTCGGTTGTCCATCAGTTTATCCGTTGTATTGGCATATAATTTTGTTTCATATCAGCAACTAAACTCTCCGCCAGTCATTCTTGTTTAATTCTAAGAAAAGTTTAGAGAAAGACATTTCTTGCAAATTCCTCAAAAGTTCCCTCTAACAGACATTAGATTTAAGAATCCTAGTAATTTCTTTCTAGTCATTGCAGGGCACTGGATGGTATGTATGATTTAGGGGTATAGAGAAAAAGGAACTTGCTTATGTTTTCTTTTTTTTTTTTGGCCTTGCCGCATGGCTTGCGGGATATCAGATCCCCAGCCAGGGATTGAACCTGGTGGCCATGGCAGTGAAAGCACCGAGTCCTAACTGTTGGACCTCCAGGGAACACCCAAAACTTGCATATGTTAAATCTTACAATATATCTCTTTCTGAAATACCCCCTTTGACAATCAGCGTATACAGACTTATAGATAATTCTACTGACTGCCGCATCATTACTCTTAACTAGTTTCTTTTTTTTTTCTGGGAAAAAAAAACTAACTGTGCTATTTAATTACCTAATTGTGGCATGTGCTTCAAAGCCTGCCCTTTGAGCCTGAAGAAGAAAGAAAAAAATTATTTGGGTCTGTTTACAAAAATTTCTTCATTTATTTATTCATTTAATAAACAATAAGTACTGTATCTCTTATCTATGAAGCTATTCTTTAAGTGTTGAGACTTTGGGAAAACAAACATTTGTGAAGATATATTTACGTGGCCTGAGCATATAAAATGCTCTAGAATTTGGAACTGATTTCAATAGATATTGAATCCAAGAGTCTACTTAGTTTCTTTTCAGAAATTTTTCTTAGCTTCACTTAAAAGTTATTTGGAAAACATGAGATAAGATTCTTGAGGTAAATAGGCACAACTTAACAGTTCCAGAATTGTAAGACATTGCTATTCTCACTTTTGCTGAGACAGAGTGGTTATTATTTCAGTTAAGGAGAATATTTCTAAGAGCTAAAAATTCAATAGCAACAGACTTTAAAAATAGTATTATGATTATAAACTGCAGAAGAGTTTTTACAAGTATCCTACATCTGAAAAAAATGTCTGGCCACATCATTCTTTCAAGACATATTTTCATGTTTTTGTATCAGTGTTGCATATTTTGATAGTCTTATATTTAAGAAATAGTCTACCTTTAAAAATAAATGTACTTTGGTCATTGCTTTAAACCCATTCAATTATTTATGTCCATATCTTCTGTCTAATTCTCAGAGAATGAGACAAAACGTATTAAAATCAATCATCTTCACTTGTTTATCTACGCTTGATCATTCACACTGTCCTGATCTTTCCTCAAAACATCTTACATGTTGACTGAGTGACCCTACAAGTAAGGAAACAGTGCTGAACATAAGCTGCTGAAAAACACCTAAAATAAAAGAAGGTTGGATCACTCTTGCCAACATGATGTGGTCTGGGAATCGGCTTGGATTTTCTAACACCAGCCAATTCTGTCAGGAGCATGGTTAACTGCACATCAAATGACACCTGGTGTAGCCCACTGACATAGAACATGGGCAGAGTATAGCCATTTGCAGTGTTAAAACAGTTATGATTGTGAGTAGGTAAGAGTTTTATGAATAGCTCTTTTTATTACAGGTATTATGTTGTACTATTATGGTTTTTTAATGAGAATTGAGTGAAAGGATTCTTCTTCATTTGAAGGAAAACATCAAAACTAATGTCTTTGGTGTGCTCTTATACAGCTGGAGTCCCAAACAGAATAGACAGGAAAGAGACTTCAAACAATTATGGGATCATTTCATAAAATGAATATTCTATTGGATCTTCTCTTACAGCAGAGTTTCAAGAAAAAGAGAGATTTTGAGCTTTTATCTCCAAAGTTACTTTGTTAAAAGTAGGACAAAACGGAAAAAAATGTTAAAAGCTTCATGTGAAAATCTTTTTCATGGAAGAAAATAATATTCAGATTACAGAAGAGTAAAAGAATGTTTGATATCATTGGTGGTCCACATGTAACTAAGGTGGCTCCAGACTCATTTTTTCCTTGTAATGAAATGTTTAGAGTGAAGTATATAAGATAACAAAGATAACTAAAATCAATGAATGCTTTATCATTTAAGAACTCGATGATTGAAATAGATGATGCTGAACAATATTCAATTAATCATTTTAGTCTAATGAGCTAATAATATTTTTTAAAATATTCGAGATCTTGTGATATTTTGGGTTTTTCAATCAGCATTTATAGTTGCTTGTTTGTTACTGCTTTTGTTTTTAATTGAGAAAATGTTACACTAAAAAAAAAAAATGAGAGGGCTAATAGGAAATAAACCAAAACTTTTGGACCAAGCCATTGGGCTCCTCTTTCCAGTTTCCTCTCCCAACCTTATGTGAAGTCAATAAACTTTTGCTCACCCTGACTTTCCACCCAGCATGAAACTGTAACTATAAACTACAAGATTTATTCTCAAGAGAAACTTAAAAAGAGAGGCCTTGGAATAATTATCAGACATGGGAGAAAGAAGGGTTGAGGTACAGGGCTATATGTAGAGGATCAGTTGAATTTTCATACACAGGAGTGGACAAGTCTCATGTTCTTTGTCCCACTTGCTCCTTCCATGCTGGCAAGCAATCTAATGGCTGTCCTGTCCTCTCAGGAAGAGACTGGAGGATGTATCTCTGGAAAAACAGAATGACTCTTGAAAAGGCTCTTCTTTACTGCCTAATAACACAGCCAGAGTTCCAGCCCTGTCTACACACAAAAAACATCTGATCAAATTGTCATGCTGTTCTCTTAAATAAGAATAGATATTCATGGAGCACTGAATATCTGAGAAAAAATTCTGAAATGAAAGACAAGGACAAAAAAATCAGAAAGGCACAAAACTCATAAGAAAGAAACAATGCAAGATCTGGAAGGAAACGTCCAAAATAATTGTAAGTAACATACTTTGGGAGATAAGATGCTGCATTCATGAACCTAAAACACGATCCTAAAAAAAGAGGAATAATCAGGGATTTTATATATATATATATATACATAGAGAGAGAGAGAGAGAGTGAGAGAGAGAGAGAGAGTTCCCCATTTGATTCATATGTAAATGTAGTCAATAGTATTATGTCTGAAAGTTTATTCTCAAGAGATGTATTTCATGGGATGTCGAAAGATTTTTTTTTTTTTTTTTTTTTGCTGTACGCGGGCCTCTCACTGTTATGGCCTCTCCCGTTGCGGAGCACAGGCTCCGGACGCGCAGGCGCAGCGGCCATGGCTCACGGGCCCAGCCGCTCCGCGGCATGTGGGATCATCCGGGACCAGGGCACGAACCCGTGTGCCCTGCATCGGCAGGCGGACTCTCAACCACTGCGACACCAGGGAAGCCCCGAACAAGCAGATTCTTAATTACCTTGACCCCTTCAGATGTGGTGACTCGGGTAGAATATAGTCGGGCCTCTCACTGTTATGGCCTCTCCCGTTGCGGAACACAGGCTCCGGACGCGCAGGCGCAGCGGCCATGGCTCACGGGCCCAGCCGCTCCGCGGCATGTGAGATCCTCCCGGACCGGGGCACGAACCCGTGTGCCCTGCATCGGCAGGCGGACTCTCAACCACTGCGCCACCAGGGAAGCCCCGAACAAGCAGATTCTTAATTACCTTGACCCCCTCAGATGTGGTGACTCAGGTAGAATGTAGTCGGGCCTCTCACTGCTGTGGCCTCTCCCGTTGCGGAGCACAGGCTCCGGACGCGCAGGCGCAGCGGCCATGGCTCACGGGCCCAGCCGCTCCGCGGCATGTGGGATCCTCCCGGACCGGGGCACGAACCCGTGTGCCCTGCATCGGCAGGCGGACTCTCAACCACTGCGCCACCAGGGACGCCCCGAACAAGCAGATTCTTAATTACCTTGACCCCCTCAGATGTGGTGACTCGGGTAGAATGTAGTCGGGCCTCTCACTGCTGTGGCCTCTCGCGTTGCGGAGCACAGGCTCCGGACGCGCAGGCGCAGCGGCCATGGCTCACGGGCCCAGCTGCTCTGCGGCATGTGGGATCCTCCCGGACCGGGGCACGAACCCGTGTCCCCTGCATCGGCAGGCGGACCCTCAACCACTGCGCCACCAGGGAAGCCCTGTCAAAAGATTTTAAAGAAAAAAATAGCTGATGAACAAATAACTTTGGTAAGTGCTGTGCAAGGTAAAGTTAATGGGTCTCTGTACTGGAAATTTTCTTAGTAATATTTGACATGATTATATGATAAATCAACCCCCAAGAAGGTTCAATATACGGGGCTCCCCCAAATTGCTTGGCAATAGAATATACCAGTTTTTTGAAGATTATCTGATGATAATAGTGTTCCTCAAAAAAGGCCATGGAGAAATGATGGCCTGTGCTGTTTCTTTATCAAGTTATTTCATAATATAAATTGCTTATTTAATTTTTGTATATGATCTGAAGAGTTTATGATGTGTCCATTTCTTAAGGCAATGTATTAAATTCTCATTTTGTTTTTCCCTTAACTATATTCCTAACTTTGTCATACTGAAAAATATCTTAAGGAATGAATGATTTAAGTTATGCTTATTTTTTCACTAGCTGCTGGAATAAGGTGTTTACTAAAAGTAATAAGAGAAATAGAAATATATAGGGACTATGTAAGAGGAGAAATTTTCTGTGAACTGTTGTGGGTTGAGTTTCTATGATTGGATAGCCTTGGGAAAGGTGTCAGTGTAATACAAGTTGTCATGGATTGAACCATTTATCTGTAAGTGGAAGTCTTAGAGATAACCAAAGTTATTTCTCAAGAATAGAAAATTTAACTAGAGCAGAAACCTGCGAACCCTTCAAGATTAAGTATGCAGAGGAATTATGTTAAGATATAAGGAAGAATTTTCTCCCCCTCCTTCCCCTCCCTATTGTCCGCATTATACAATCTGCCTTTCGAGACTGAAACACTCACTAGGTCTTTCTCAGATATATTCCCACCATGTTTTCGTCACCCCTCACTCCTGCGGTCTCACACTTTTACCTCCTTAATTCTAGTTAATTCACTGTGGTTTCCCCTGGGCCCTCTCCACAAACAGCAAGATAATATTATTTACCTCTCAGACTTGTGAGAATAAAATGAGACAATGTATGAAAAGCACTGAAAAAAACACCTGGCACCTGTCGTCAGCAGCACTATTGATAAATAGATTGGACTCAGTGTAATCTATGCTATCTTATGAATATAATACCTTTGACTTCTGTCAAGACTCCGGAAAGAAAAGCCCTTCTGAAAATCTTGGACAAGTACTATTTGGAGAACGAATAACATCATCTCCTTATGAGTTTTCTTTTAACAAGGCAGAAACGTGTATAAAAGTTTGGGTAAAATCTTATGATACAGCAAATGAAGATCAAATGAAAAAAGCTGGATTTGTTGAAGAAAGGAATGCAGCTGAATTATCAACATCACGGGGTCTTGGTTGCCCCGCAAGGGATTGAGCCCGGACTCCCGGCAGTGAAAGCGTGGAGTCCTGGAATTTCCCGGAAGCAGTCTTAATATCTATCTGAAATTGTATATTATTTTTTGTGACTTGACTTTGATTAAAAATCTGAACTTAAATATTTTTTAAAAGATATAAAGAAGAATCTAAACAAAACTAGTCCGTATAAACATCATACAAACAAGCAAGCAAGCAAACAAAAATTGAACCCATAGATTGAAAAAATATGCAAGACCTTAATTCTCAAAGACGTAAGTTACATTATGTTCTTTCTTGAATCAAAGCCTTCATCAAAACGTGCAGAAACTGGAATTCCTCAGAATTTACTGGTTACCTCCCTGCTTTGAGACCTGCCTATTCCTCCTAGTTAAGGCCTCTCCCAATTACTAATACTCTTTTATGAACCTCAAGAACCCTCTCATGAAGAATATTACTTGGCTTGCCCAGAAGACAAATGGCATTTAGGCATTTTCAGGAAACATGATTCCTGGAATAACACTGGCTGATTTTCTAGAAAGGAAAGATGACTGACTTCTTCACTTTTTTTTTTTTTTTTTTTTTTTTTGCGGTACGCGGGCCTCTCCCGTTGCGGAGCACAGGGTCCGGACGCGCAGGCTCAGCGGCCATGGATCACGAGCCCAGCCGCTCCGCGGCACGTGGGCTCTTTCCAGACCGGGTCACGAACCCGTGTCCCCTGCATCGGCAGGCGGACTCTCAACCACTGCGCCACCAGGGAAGCCCGAAAGATGACTTCTTAAAGAAAGGTTTTAAATCACATTTTCTATCACTCCCCGCCCCTTCCCACTGGCAGAGAGAGTGTATACTTTCATCAGAGTCCCAAAATGTGAACCACACTAACTATGTGAAAATTTTCATGTATGTAAATACAAATTTGCATTGTTCAGAAAGGGAAATATTAAACTACGCCTCTAATTTTTCAAAGTATTCTGGCTCGACTCAAAGTATGTACTGTTTTCTCCCATTTACTTGACTGGCTGCCATGGCCCAGCAAGAGGTGAAGATGGTACATCAATGGCTGACAGCTTTACTGGCAGTTTCCATCACTATCTTTCAATAAGCAGACACAAAGTAACTGGAGAGAGTGGGTCTGATATGTTACCACATCCTGTCTTTAAACACTGATGGCAGCCTAGGCCACCTGAGGGCCACATGTCTTAGAGTATATACTGTATCACTTATCTGATGTGTGAAGACCCAAATCATGTGTTTTATCTTGTTTTTTTTTTTTCCCCACAGCCTTGTACTACCTGAATTTGTCTACTATCTTTGCTTATTTTTTACTAAAAAAATTGTCAAAATAAACTCAATACTTAGTAAAATATCACAAATGATCACATATTCATCAAGAAATATTTCAATGTGAATTCCTCTAATTTTGAAAAAAGATATGCCTCAGTGAATTTTATTCTGTAAGCTAATGCTTTATTATTTAGTAATCGTTATAAAGGAATAAACATGTAAAATTTCAAAATATTCAACATTTACTGAGTTAAAGGTTTAGACAACTATTTGAATAGAAACAGAAAATATAAACTATCCTTGCCTAGAGAGGGATTGAAATGCAAGACATGATAATCCATTGTTTAGTCATAATATTCATTTGCCTTTGCAATGATTTTGATTTAATGACTTACACTCACATAAAAAAATGAATGGAAAATAAATAAGGCAAGACCAAAGGAACTTAATTTATTTCTAGAACTAAATCAAAAACAAATATTTATCAACATTCTTAAAGTAAAAAATGAAAGTGACCTTGTAAATTATTATTCCAATTTGATTCAACAAACATTTGTGTTCAACCTACATAAATATAGAGGCATCCAGTAGACACACACATCTTACTCATATATTCACCAAACCTACATAATCATGTATGTCAACTGGTTCTATTTTTACCATTTAGTTATGTGGCATCATCTTCAAAAAACACAGCTAAACTTTGTGGTATTTAAAGTGTACTGGAAAAAGAAATTTACATGCATTTATTCTTATCAGAGAATTTCTTATAATCTAAGACAGACATTATGAAATGGATATAAAGAAAATAATCAGGACATTATATTAATAGACACTAAGATGTTTAAAAAATACATACATAATAGATATGATGTAGATGGATAGATGACCAAGAGAACTGATGACAAGAGATAGGAGAGAAAATTAGAAAACAGGTAATTGGGTATGTGATGTCAAGTTCCAAAATGTACAAATTTTAGTTCAAAGCAAAAGTGCAAAATGTAATCTAGTAATACCTCTTAGTTTCAGAAAGTTCCTCAGATTTGTTCTCACATTATGGAGAAAGTTCTAGTTGCTCTCCAATACCAGCATTGTACATAATATCACATGTCCTTATGCTGGCAATAAAATCTTCAAATCAGTTATCTTGTATGTTTTCCCAGATCCATCATAAAACACATGCTGATATTACATATAATTGTTGGAATAATGTAACAAGAACATAAATATTTTTTAAAATTTCTAAATACTCTTCTTTAGTCTTTCTTCTGATTTCTGGTGGAGGTGAAGAAATTATTAAAAAATTTAAATTGTGAACATTTTATTTGGAAACTTGAATTTAACATCACAAGATTTGTTGTTGCTTCATCACACATCTTTGGGCTTGTTCTCAGATTTTAACTATGTACCTTTAAACTCAATTGCTTAGGCTTCTCCTGGCCTAATAAAAGCCCATTCTTAGTCTTTATAGTTAATAATTTTATTGAATACCCATGTTTAAATATCATAGGAATTAAAACTAAACCTCACTTTTAGGAAGAATTTTCTGTGTTTTAAAGTGGATTATGTTTGATCCCCTTAGAGTCGCATTGACTTAAATTTTAAAAAAGTGTTTTTGGCCTTTTTGCCTTTTGAAAATATTTCAATTTTAATGGCTTTTTCTTCATAACTAGAACTTAACTATGCACAAAGCACAATTAAATAAAAATTAACATGTAAAGTCTGAATATAAATTTGGAGAGACTTACGACGACTTTATTATTGCTAGCTTAGTTTTATAGAGTTTTGGCTTTCTAATTATAGAAGTAAAGAACTTACTTCAGAATTAGCAAGTAAAAATAAACGTCTGTATTACATAAAATACAGACGTTGAAGTATCTTTAGGTATTTCTTGATTGTACAATCCTGCAAGAGTGTTTATGTTGGAAAATGTATCATTTTGGTCTTTGTCTCCTGCAAAGTTTAACTATGTTTCATATAGTAAAAAGAAGATACATATTTTATTGTATCAAATTTTTTTTTAGTGAAAATTGATAGTTTTAGACTATGGCATCCAACAATTAGCTTTCACATGTTTTTGGAAACACACACACACACACACACACACACACACACACACACACACGGAAACCTGGGAAAACCATGCCAGAATATTGATTTGACGATCAGACATTTTAAAATATAACACATTTTTCTTCATTCCTTCTATATAATCCATCCTCTTTTAGAGTGTTTTAAGTTTCGTTTATCAGGTTATTCACTTATGCCATAAATAGTTTTCTGAACTGTATATTTAAAATGTGTTACTCACAAAAAAAAAATAAAATAAAATAAAATAAAATGTGTTACAGTAATTTTTAAAAAACTAAATGAAACAAGCATTTATAATTCATATTTTTATTCTACTTAAAAAATTTGCTCTTTTAATACCTAACATGTCCACGTAGCATAGAGTAGTACTTCAAAGTATAAAGCAAACACTTAATACATTTTTTTAGGAAAATTTCATTTCTTTTAAACTTGTAAATCCTTTAACCTTCTTAAATGTGTTTAATTCCAATAGTCATAGATTATTAATACCTAAATCACTTCAAAGCAAATATTTTCAGCAATTTTCGTGATATTTGCTCATTTTAAATGACACATTTTGCTGTCTAGAAATTTCACCTTCATTTTCTGAGATGTAATAATTATTTAAAACACCATGCTGTGATAATGGTATTAATAAAAAAAAGAGTCATTTTCTTTTCAGATTTATACCTGCAATTTTTATGGATGATATGATTTCTGAGACTTGTCTCATAGTATTCAGTGAGAGCAGAAGTGAATAGCGATAGATATGAAATAAGTTTGGCCATGACTTAAACAATTGTTGAATCCAGGTGATGGGTATGTAAGGGTTCAACACACTATTATATCACTTTTGTATGTGTTAGAAATTCTCTGAAATGAAGTTTTTAAAAATGTGATAGAATTTATACATTGTTACCCTGTATCACTCCATCCTTAGTTTATGCTTGCCTTAAAACCGGAGCATGATAATTTCCATTCTGAAACCAGGAAACCGAAACAAAAAGGAATTGTAGTATATCTATACTTGGTTACACTACAATTATTCATATATGCAATATTTATTGGTTATTTTTATCTACACATGTACAATTACACATCTATCTGTATATATACATGATATACATGGATTTGCATGAGTGATAGAGACTTACAGATGCATGTGGTGCAATATCAAATGCCATTAGAGGAGAGAAGAACCTTCCCTGGGCAGAATTGCATGGGGTTGCAGAAGAGAACTAGAGAACATCTAACCAGCAATCTAGGGGAGCATTTTAGAAGGTGGACAGGAAAGTCTCTCTTAACCACATGCTGAAGTGTCTCCCTACTTCCCTAGTGAGGAGGAGAGAGCCGTTAACACAGAGCCTTGATGCAGGTTAATTACAGTGTTCTGCCCGTCTGTATCTTTCTCTCTTCTTCTCTTTGGTAACTTTTAGAAAGTAATATTCTGTTCTCATTCTTGAGTGGGTTTAAGCACTGTCAATAAATGTTGCTGTTGTGTTTTTCCTTTTCTTTGTCTTGAGTTAAATAACTCATTCTTTTACTAAACATATGTTGGAGTGTACTCAAATATAAATTATATATGTACAAATAGAAATGATATTTGGATATTTCACATATTAGCATTGTTGCCAAAATTATTCTGCTCAGTGGGTAGGAAACATATCAATATACCTTACAAAGTGCTTTCTGTAGTGTACCATCTGGGTAGACTACACATGACATCTACAATAAACACTCACTTTTATTGAGCATATCTGGAAATACAGAACTAACCATTGGAACAAAGCTTCAGATCTTAAACTATAATATATTCTAATATTGTCACTCTTTGTTTTTTGAAGAATTAACAATAAGAAATTTGCAACGATTCCTGTAAAAGGCCAAATGTTACTTGAGACATCAAGTTTCATCTTGGAAATGTAAAACTGGAAAGAGCATCACTAAATAAAATAAAAAGAAACAATAAAAAGAAAAGAATAAAATAAGAAATAAAAGAAAAGCAAAACACTGGACAAATGGCAAACTAGTGACTTTTCTTGAAACAGTCAGACACCTGAAGATTCAGGGCAAACAATCCAGTATCTGGGGAGAGATAGGTTCCTACAGGGACAAAAAAGGAAAAAAAAGAGAGACCTGAACTCTTGTGTACCTGGACAGACAATGCCGGACATTCTCTAAGCCAGAAAGAAGATGCAGCTAAATATTTTTAATGCATTGCTAATGATCAAGCGTGGGTGGTGTGAGAAGGTGAAGTTCTGGGGGCCTCCAGCAGAAGAAGTTTTGCCCACTCTTGCAGTCTTTTCTTCTCTAAATCCACCAGGCATTTACAGGGCAGATTGGAGTCAAACCTGCTGAGAGAAGGAAGTGTAGCCACCACTGAAACTCTACTCACTCCCATAAGCCCTAACCACCCCATGGAACGAAAGCCTTATTATTTAGAGGAAAGAACAAGAAAACTTAGGACTGCTGGAAACTGTGGATAGAAGAAGGGAACAAGAAAAAAACATTTCTATCTGAGGGCAAGAGGCAGGAGAACCTGTAAAGCCACAGATAGGAGACCCAGGTACACAGTGCCTGCCAAAGGCTTAATCAGAGTTAATCAGAATAGCAGAGGAAGCCCCGCCTTCAAATTCAGAATGGTGGGTACAGAGACTGAGAGCCAGTTGAAAAGAGCCAGCCTTAGAAAAGACCCAAGTGCTTCTTCTGGAGGGTCCTAAATCTTTCCTGTTATCTTTTCTTCTTAACCCTTGGCATGTAATTAGTTTTAAAAAATCCCTACAACCCTCTAAATTTCAGTGTGTGATTTATTGACCAAAATAAGTCATTTATTATTATGAATACCTGCATTTCTCATATATTTCATGCATCTACATGATTATTCTTCTCAATAACTGTTCATACTTCAAAGATGGACATAGCCATTCAAAAATATTTATTGAGTTCCTATTACAGGCCATCCATAGTTCGAAGTGCTAAAGAGATGGTAGAAAACAAAACATAAAACAGTATCTATAATACATAACTTAAATAAATAAATAACATTGTTTCAATTAGTTATAAGTGTTATAAAGTAGGATAAGGGAGAGTGACCAGAGGCAGCAGAAGAGGCATTTTAAATTAGGTGATCAGGTGACAGTTGATAATGCCTCCAATGTTGGGAAGGAGTCGGCCATACAAACATTTGGAAGAAAATTAGGTCAGGGAGAAAGGAAAGAGAATATCAAAGACTTGATACTGCGTGTTCAAGTAGCTCAGAAAAGTCCAGAATGGCTGGGGTATAATGGAGCGTTACAGATAATAGCACAAGTTGAGATTGGAGAACTGGGTAGGTGAGTTCCAGATCATGGAAAGCCTTGTGGGCCATGAAAAAGTGTTTGTAGTTCTGTCCAAATTTAATCAGAAGCCATTGATGTATAATTAGAGGGATGATATAACCTCATTTAGGCTTGGAAAAAATAATACAGTTCTTCTAATGACTATGTAATAAAGGAGAATAAGGTTAAAAAAAGAACTATTGTAGTAAATCAGGTAAGACATAACTAAGAACAAGGAAAATTATCCATTCTACAGATTAAGAATGTAATGACATTATTCTAGCTCTGGGGATAAATGCAAACAAGACCAGACTCATTAATACCTCCTTTCTAAATGATGTCATGAATCTTCCAAGCAGAATTTTCTCTTTTATACAAGTTTCCATCACTTTGCATATAAATGTCTTATCATATATAATTCTTATGGATAGGGCTTCTTATGGATAGGATTGTTTATTTAAGCATCAGTATATTTTCTACCCTTTTATCCCCAAACCAAGCAAAAGTAGAAGTATTTCAGAATATATATTTTTAATTTTAAGTAAGGAATGCTGGTGAAAGTTCTTAAATTAACTGTAATCATGACTGAGCCAGACAGAGTCAAATGGTGCTTAGGGCAAATAATATTATAACAAAATTCCATCCTTGCTAATCCAAAGTAATTCAATTGACTAGGTAAAAGCTGATATTTTACATGTACTGTCCATATATGATAAAGTAGGAAGGTAAAAATTGCTAGATTTTGGGGGAGGTTATAAAACTTTTTATAAAACCATAATGGTTAGGTTTCAGAAAAGCCAAGCATGTCTTGATGAGCACGAAATTGATTCAAATAATTTGTACTTTGGCCTACAGTGAGTGGTGGAGCCAGTATTTGAATTCAGTTGATTCAATTCTTGAAATATTTATAATGTATAAAAATATCTTCATATTAATTCTACTATTTTCTACTCAATGGTATTTTAGCATTTGATAACATACAAATTAATATTTTTCTTTTGCATGTATATGAATCGAATGAAGTGGCTACTTCAAATAAACAGTGAATTGGTATAGGGAAAAAAACTGTATTTGTCAAATTCTCACATTAAATGAATGGAATAAAGAATGAATCAGCAACTGTGAAAATACTGGAGGTTGGTCTGAAATTACATGTCTTGTGAAAGTGAGAGAATTGACAATATTTTCAATTACTTTTCACAGCAAGAGTCCTTGGGTAAATCTATATCATTGGGTTCATATGCTAAGTTAGATGTTTCTATTGCAAAACAACGCACTGCTTCAGAAAACTTTAGGATGTGTGCCCTAAGAGCAGCTTTACAGAGTATGTACTCATTCCTTGAGACTATTTACTAGTATCATAGTATAATATTCATTAATGATACATTAACTTATTCAGAAACTATTACCACCATCACATTTTCATACAAAATTATAGCAACAATATAATTAGGTAAAATTTTTGATGAATATCCCTTAACAATGAATTCAAGAAAGAGTTCTTAAATTTTTATACAGAAATAAAACCAGTTATGTATTTCTGTTCACATGTAAGTTTTATACTCAAGTAATTCTGATAATTTCCATGATTCTAAGAGCTAACTCTACCTACTTAGACTGATATGTAAGTATTCTGGTTTGGGGATTATTATTTTTTTTAATGTATTTATTTTATTTATTTCATTTTTGGCTGTGTTGTGTCTTAATTGCTGCGTGTGGGCTTTTCTCTAGTTGCGGAGAGCGGGGACTACTGTTTGCTGCAGTGCGCAGGCTTCTTATTGCAGTGGCTTCTCTTGTTGCGGAGCATGGGCTCTAGGCACACAGGCTTCAGTAGTTGTGGCGCGTGGGCTCAGTAGTTGTGGTGCACGGGCTTTGTTCTCCACGGCATGTGGCAGCTTCCCAGACCAGGGCTCGAACCCGTGTCCCCTCCATTGGCAGGCAGATTCTTAACCAGTGCGCCACCAGGGAAGCCCTTTTGGGATTATTTTCAATGCCAGTTGAATGGGCCTCTTTGTAGCTGGTTTAGAGGTATTAAATTAGGTATCAGTCCTTATATGTTGCTACTATTGAAAAACTAAGAACAGACACTGGTCATTGTTGCTGTAAATCACAGTTAAAATCTCTAAGTAGATACTGTGTACCAAGAGATACCCAAGCTGTCACTGAAGTGTCAAATATATTCCTCTTTGTCCAGTAGCAACTCTACCTACTCAAAATAATCAGTGTTATTACAGTTTTTTAAAACTATGAATTATCTTTTAAAGAGACATAAACAAAGAAAAATATCTCATATATTTATCCAAGTTACTATTTCTGATGCTTTTCATACCCTATTTCCATCTGATATTATTTTCTTACTGCCTAAAGCACTCTCTTTCATTTTTCTTGGAGTGTGAGTCTACCGGTGATGAATTCTTCTAGCTTTTGTTCTTTAAACATCTTAATTTTGCTTTCATTGTTTAAAGATAGCTCTATCAAGAGTCACACAAAGTACTATGTACACCTTAGCTACTGCTTGGTATAATTTGCAATAGTCCCCTATTATGTGGCATGAACTATCCAGTTTTCCAAGGGTCAGATATATATTAAAGACATCCTTTAAATCTTTAAGTGTGACACCAACGTGTGTCATTCCTTTGAGATACAACATTGCTTTTTATTTATTACCTGGACACATGGAAGGGGCAGTTTCAGAGGCTTCCACGTGGATTTTCCTACTAGAGAGGCACTTGTCCCATTGAAGGTATGTTGTTGACAACCAAGCATGTCCATTGAAATTACACGTGTGGAACCTGAAGAAATGACTAGAGGGCAAATCCATGTACACCGTGGACACATTGTGACACAGATCTGGGTTCAAACTCCAGTTATTATCTAATTCCCATGTGTGCCGTGTATCCAAGAGCTCTCAAAAAAACTTGGAAGTCCACTTTCCCCGATGTATGGTTGCCTTGGGAAATGGCCATAGGTTTCTTGGAAGACTGGTAAGATCACAGCTATTTACTCTTTTTCTGGTCTTGCAAGTTCCTTCCAATGGGGACGGGTCCTCCCCATTAGATACTGACGTAGGTATGAAAAAACGGGCAAAGTGTTGGCTTCAGCGCCTCCGTTTAAAAATATATATATTTATTTATTTATATATATATTTGGCTGCATTGGGTCTTAGTTATGGCATGCAGGGATCTTTCCTTGTGGTGCACAGGCTGTTCATTGGGGTGTGCGGGCTTCTCTCTAGTTGTGGCTCATGGGCTATTTCACAGCTATTTACTCTTTTTCTGGTCTTGCAAGTTCCTTCCAATGGGGACGGGTCCTCCCCATCAGATACTGACGTAGGTATGAAAAAATGGGCAAAGTGTTGGCTTCAGCGCCTCCATTAAAAAATATATATATTTATTTATTTATATATATTTGGCTGCATTGGGTCTTAGTTATGGCACGCAGGGATCTTTCCTTGTGGTGCACAGGCTGTTCATTGGGGTGTGCGGGCTTCTCTCTAGTTGTGGCTCATGGGCTTCAGAGCACGTGAGATCTGTAGTTGCGGCACATGGGCACGTGGGCTCTGTAGTTGCGGCACGTGGGCTCTGTAGTTGTGGCACATGAGCTTAATTGCCCTGTGGCATGTGGGATCTTAGTTCCCCTACCAGGGATCGAATTGGTGTCCCCCACATTGTAAGATGGATTCTCAAGCACTGGACCACCAGGGAAGTCCCAGCACCTCCATTCTTAATCTCTTCTGATTATATACGAAGAAGTACTATTTTGGCTGTCCATCAGTTTAGTTCCTGGAGACCCCAGGTACTATGCATCATCTCCATAGGTACCTGCTGACCATATTCCTGACCGACACACCTATTTCTTTGAGACTTTTGATCCATTGTGCCACAGTTTGTTATGATAGTTCTGGCACCTCTACTCTGTTTAATGTGAACTATTTATTACTTTTGTCACCTTCGCCAAGCTTCCAAGAGCCATCAGAAGAGCATAATAGAGCTGTCACCCGGATCTTTGCCAGTGTTTTGGATCTTGTATAGTGTTTACAATCACCTCTATCCAACTTTACATTCCACCTTTCTTGTTCTAGCATACAGGATCCATTCTTGGGCTGAGATTTGTGCCTAATTATTATACCGTGGGGCGGGGGCGGTGGGGACAAGCCCTGTAGTGGGAAAGCATTTATCTTGTAAGGTATGTGCTGAATTTGAGTGTTCTGCCTTTTCTTCCAGCAAGAGGGTCTCTCTCTTCTAACAAGGGAAGGTGGGCCATATTTGAAGATTCAGTCAGTACAGGAGAAACTGAGGATTCACTGTTCTCAAATGCATCTATCAAGTTATTCTCATACCAAATCAAAGGGCCCCATTCCTTCCCTGTCAAGTGACTTTAATGTGAGACTTTCCTGAATGTCCGCCACTCTCAGAATTGTGTTACACCTGGTACTCTGCTGTGTCTGATTAGGGGCTGTAAGCCATGAGGATCTATGTAAATACAGTGAAGTCTCTCTCTCACACTTGGCTTTAAATTACTGATGAATTGTCTAGGCTTGGTTTTCCAGTTTTAAATAAATTGGTCATGCTGAGAAATAGCCATCCAGTTCTATAGTTGTTATTACTTCCATACCTTTCAAATCCCTGAGAGGGTGCTGGTAGCCCATCCCAACTGAAACAAGTCAAAGTCCTTGGAAGCACACCGTCATGGTCGCCAGGAACTTGTATCACTTCACCTACCACAGGAATCGGGTACTCCTTGCAGTCAGGTGACACGTGGTGCAAATCCACAACCCCGTGCTCTGAGTCTGCTTTCTAGGGCCATTCACAGCACCAAGCGCCTTAGATCATTTGCCCTAGAAACAGAGCAAAAGATGCGAATTCCTGTTTAAGGGGCTTATTGGATGATTGCTCTCAGGACAAAGGGACTTGCTCCATAGTCAGCCTTCCTTGAAGCAAGAAGCTGCCACCTTATAGCAAGGTGTCCCCCAGGTGGGGACTGGAGTGGGGAAGGCCCTGTGAGTGAGGTGGTTCCCTTTGGCTTAAGGCAATTTTTTGGAAAAGGAGACAGCTTTGAATTGCTAACAGGCAATACGAACAGGCTGATAGGTGCCCTGATAGTAGGAGGGGCCCCACCAGAATCCACGACAGGAAGTTTAACCACCATGAAAATTCTGTGCGTTTCTTGAGGCTGATGCTTTCAAGACGTTAAATACACTCAAGAAATGTTTACTGAGCACTTACAATATGATACATTTTGTGATAGGCAGAGTTCTCTATTCTTAAAGCGTTAGACATCTGGAACAACAGAGTAGATAGGTACTCCAGTTAGCAAAATGTAGGGCAGAATGTGGAAATTGCCTTAGTTCTAAAGTAAAGGGAGAATAGATCAAAGAAGCATTTATTTTAGAGAAATGCTTTCATGACTATAATAGCTAGGGGTTTTCCTGATATTGTGACATATAAGAAAACTTGCTGTCCTTCATTGTGAAATTAATATGATGCCTCTATGCAATTTAGTTCTATAATTATTAGACATCAGGCTCTGTGGATATAAAAGTATAAAGGGTAAGACAGTCTCTGACTTTATGAAGTTTAGATTAATGTCAACATTACATTTTGAAGGATTATTTTTATTTAACTGAAAAGTGAAAATAAAGTGGTTATAATGAGCAAAATTTTCCTAATTAAAGTTTTTTGTTTGTTTGTTTTTTTAAACAAAGGGATCTCTTAGTTTCTAGAAAGGAAGTGAAGTTTTCTTGGAGTTTAAGCTAGTAAGAATATGGCTGAGGGACTCCAAACCTTGAATTCCTTGTATATATTTCTTCTCTTTCTTTGTATATTCTAACAGTTACCTGTTAAACAGTAATTTACTTGTTAAACAATTACTTGTTTAACAACAATTACTTGTTAAACAGTATTGAAATGAAATACCAATATTCCAGTACCCCCAAACTTTACTGAAATATAGTTTTATGTAGTGATATTAGGAAAGTACAAGTATCAGGGAGATATTTGACTTGGAAAAAAAATGTTAATGTAGAATATAAGAGTCCTAGACCAGGGTAAGACAACTCAGAGGAAGAAGATGCTTAGAGAAATTTTGTAGAATTATACTGATTTTTATGTTCTTCTAAATGATTGTTACATCTTTGGAGGCTCCTCTCCTTTTAGGAACTCTATAAAAGAGCATGCATGGGTATTATGATATTTCTTTCATAAAGCAGACTTCTATTGCCTTAGAAGTAAATTATCTCTTCCAAGTGTGTGTAGATATTTGATGTTAGTTGATATGACAGCTGAGATAATACAATTTCCACCTCAAAGCTTTTTATAAGAACTATTGCCTCATGAAATTAAAATGTCCTTGACTTCTCAGGACCTTTTTAGAACTAGTATTTTTAACTATTGTACAAGCAACAGGTTATTCTCTCTCCCATGTATCTTGTCAATCTTTGTTGATAGATGTCAATTCAAGAGTATATGAGTTTGGATTGAAGTCAGTCTCCATTTCATGTTTGCATTTGAATTTAGGTCTGTCACAAGTGATAAAGAGTGGTGACTGTGACACTGCCATGTAGAAAGATCATTAAATGTCACTCTGCCCTGGCAGCCAAATGGCTGGCAGAAAGTCAATGATGCAGACTCAGTGTGGAGCACGGAGAGTGGAGATGGATCTAGGGCAGCACAGAATCACGCAAGCTGTGAACAATCAATCAGTCATTTCATTCAGACGAAGGGTGAAATGAGACTTGATGGAAATACTGTGTGAGTACCTACAGCGGTGGACATCGAGCTTGTAAGCGTTTTGATTTACACCTATAACCATCTAGTCGCCAGCACCTAGACTCATAGGCTGGGAAAACTACCTATTGGATCAATTTACTTGAAAATCTCCTTGACTTTAGATGTTCTTTATGCGCCTTACATCTTAAACAACTTTCCTAGCTCCAGAGCACAGACGGCCTGAAGTGACTCTGGTGTACAGTCAACCTATTCGAGGTACAATTTATACACCCCAATAAAGAAAGCACTGAATCTGCCCGGCAATGCTATTTCACTTCTTCAGTGGCTTCCCACAATTTGCGTATAATTTATGTAGCTTTCCACTTTACTTGCTGCACTGCCATTTCTATGAATTGATTCCCTAAAGTTGCTAAATATAAATTGTACTTATAACAGTGTGGAGGTGCTTACCCAATATTAATATTTATTTTTAAAAAGCTTTTAAAGCCATAACACAACTATAGAGCACTTTTTATATGTTTATCCAGTAATTTACACCAATTGCATTTTAAATGTAAGCTAGAAAATAAAAAACATGGCCATTGACTACTAGTAGGTATCCGTTAGACTGATAAATCTGTTTAATCTAGTTCACTTCCATTTGATGAAAATGGAGGGTATAAAATACACAAACCGAGGAGTGAAGTGAGAGGCATTACGACAGGAGACGGTTGCATTAGTGAGCTCTTTCTGTATTCATATATTTGACTCAGGGTATTTTAGCATGAGTTATGAGTGCATCAGTATAAGTGTACTGAGAATAATATTATCTGTTTCAAGTCATAACCATATTTTAAAATCTTTACTAGACAGTACAGGTAGCAGATATTCTAAATCAAATTCAGATAGTTATATTCTGAGGTAGAGCTAGAAACCTATTAAAATCTCTGATCCCAAATCATGAGATCAACAAAATGACTGTTGTTTTAAGCCACTAAGTTTGGGGATAGTTAGTTTCGCTGCAAAAAATAAATGGAAAATAATTCTTGCACCTGGAAGTGGGATGATGCTATAACAAAACCTAAACTTGTTATGGGATAGGGTTGGCAGTCGAGGACCTGAAGGGACTATTGGTGAGAGTTTGTGATAAAGTGAGAAACATGTATAGGAAGGTAGAGAAAAGAGGGCTCTTATTATATAGTAGTGGAATTTTGGCAACACTGTTGCCTGCAGTAATATGAAAAATAGGAAATCCTCCAAAGGACCACAGTGATCTAGTAAAGAGATTTCTGGGCTGAATATTAAAGTTGTCACTTGCCTTCTTCCATTTTGCTTATCTTTGCTTAAAGAAAGAGATAGAAGAATGAAAGATATAACTTTAGTTTTTGAGTAGAATTTGGATGAAATGTTAAGGGCCCAGCACAGTTTTTTTCAACCAGAAAAGGGTTCCCCAAAGAGTGAAAGTCTCAAGGAAAAAATTAAATGCAACACTGTCAAATTGTCACCTCAGTGTGAAGATGGAGCCAAAGTGGTAACTATAAAAACCTTTTTAAAACCTTAGAAAGATTCAAACTGATGTTTCAAAGACCCTTTCAGAGAGACAAAGGCCTTCTATGGATCTCAAGATAGGCCCCACAGGTCTTATTTGTTAAATGAAGGGGCTTCTAAGAACCTTCAGGGCACTTTCCAACTGCAGCCTTATAAAATGCCCAACGTAGAGAAAAACTTATCTCAGAGAGATTTGTGGATATGTCCTTTGACGGGTGGAATGGGTTACAGGTGGATACATAATACACTCATGCATTTTATAGGAGTATATCAATTTGGTTTGAATAGCATGGAGAAAATAATTAGACTCTGAAATTTCAATGGGAACAAAGAAGGTTAAGAAAACTACTGAACTGAAAACACAGCCTCTTTCTTTCTTTCTTTCTTTCTTTCTTTCTTTCTTTCTTTCTTTCTTTCTTTCTTTCTTTCTTTCTTCCTTCCTTCCTTCCTTCCTTCCTTCCTTCCTTCCTTCCTTCCTTCCTTCCTTCCTTCCTTCCCTTTCTTTCTTCCGTCCTTCCTTCCTTCCTTTCTCTTTCTTTCTTTCTTTTTTCTTTCTCTTTCTTTCTTTCTCTTTCTTTCTTCCTTTCTTTCCTTCTTTCCTTCTTTCTTTCTTTCTTTCTTTCTTTCTTTTTTTGGAAGAAGGACTCAGAATATGGAATCAAGAGCTCAGAGGGCAGAATTAAGAATCATAAAGATTCATTACCAGGAAGCAGTTTTGAACCCTGTACAAAGATTTGGCAACATGTGCCCAGCTGGTTTTCAGAATTGCTCTGAACAAGTGACTGCTGTGTACACGCGTGATCCTATTTTTGGAGAGGGGTTTCTACTAAGGTGACCCTGTGTCATTTGTACAGGTTAGATAATTCGTTTCTAGTTCATAGCTCTTTAGATCTGAGAAACTGGATGTGAGGACCCTCATCTGCACCTAGATTTGATGTGAATGAATATTCTAATCCTTGAGTTCAATCTTACGCCATCATGTGACGTGACTTTTGAGAATGTCTTTGGCAGGAATTACTTCATTTTGCATTTGGGAGTATGTGAAATTTATAGCCAGATGTATACGTTGACATATTTTTGACAGACCTCCTAACAAGATGTGTAGTTCATGTTCCCTGCCCTTGAATCTGAGTGGGCTTGTGTCAGTTTCAACCTACAGAGTATAATAGAACTACTTTAAAGTTAGATCACACAAAATCATGTGGCTTCCATCTGCCCCTGGGTAATTTCTCTTGGAGCTTTGACCACATGTAAGAAGTTTGAACACTTAGAGACAGGAGGCTGGAGAGATTGCAAGCAGGTACTCTGATCAAAACATCTGAGCCCAAATTTCCCCTATCCCTACTAAAGGGCATGGTGAGTAAGTGAAGACAGCCCTTCCATCATCTGAATAACATCACATAACCTCAGTCAGTGACACATGGAAATAATGAATCACTTAGCTGAGCTCTGCTGAGTTTCCAATTTCCCTCTCCTACAATATTCAATCCTTTCACTCTAAAATATATCACAAATCCACTACCATTTCTTCCTTTCAAAGAGGGTTTCTTTAACTTCAATGCTTAAAATATTCAGTTCTTCTTTATTCTCTCTCAACCATACTATATCTCAATCCCCTATTTTATCTCTTCAAAGCAGTTATAACTATCTGAATTTACATTATCTAATTATTTACTTATCTCTCTTTGTTATCTTCCTAATGAAATATAATTTTTCCAAGGGCAAGCATTTTCTTGTTCTTATTTATTTATATTATCCTTAAGCCAAGAAGAATAGCTTGTACTTTTGTAGCTGCTTTATAAGAAAACACTGAATAGATGAATAAAGGAACTTCCACTGTCGTCATCTGCTTCACCCACAGAACACTTTAGTAATTTTTTAATGAGTGTCTTTACTTTTACATTGTCTTGCTTCAAATCACCACTATGTCTTGCTTGGGAAAATTCCAAAGCTACCTGACAGATATTTTCTTCTTTTTTCAAACTTTTACCTTAAAATTGATTTTCCTCAAGGACATACTCGTAGACCAAAACAAAATCATTAAGTCTATGCTAGGAACAGTTAATTTAAACAAATACCAAAATTCTTAACCATCATTTGAAAGCTAGTGCATGATTTCTCCTTTTTATCCTTCAGGGCTGTGCTTAAAAGTTCTACCAGGGAGGTTCTTACCACCATCAATCCATCTGCAAAAAAACCAGTATTTTTCATCCATTCTGAGTGTCCAGAACAGCACGTAACACATATTTAGTAAATAATGGTACTCTATAAATAGTGAATGAATAAATGTATCAATCAAGGAACTGATCAAATCTAATCAACATGTACACAAAAATGACTTCATATGAAAGATATGTATAGCTCAATAGCTTTTTTCCCTGAAAACTCCATTGAAATATTAGTATATTATGTTTATATATCCAACTTAAAAATGCTGGATGATTCAATCCATGTACTTCTTAAATCCACAGGATGTGAAAAAGAGAAAACATTTGCTAAAAGGCAATTAATGCAGAGTTTAATACATTCATCTTTAAGCAACATTTCACTATTTCTTGTATATGTAGAAGAAATATTACAGGAATAGATATGACAGAGGCTTCCTGCTTTTAAAAAATCAAATCTGTTTATAGGAAAGCTCTATATCTAAATTTAAATAACTCCTTGCATTTACTGACCTTCTGCTCTAGTTAGATTGTTTATCTTATATTGTTTCCTACATAGAATTAAGTCAATTTTCATCACTATTCTTACTGTCTCAGTAATTAGAGATCAAACTACTAATTAGGGTAGTATGAAAGGTCATAAAAGTTTGAAAATTTTCTAGATAACAATTTTTATTCTTCCTATGCCTTTACTTTGTTCCATTTCAAGACATGTTACATGATCAAATTCCATAATTTTATTTTACAATTGCAAAATCTCAAAATGTACACTCACATATTCATTTATTTAACACTTATCTGTTAATTATTTAATATGTGTCTGGCATGATACATATGAGGGACAGACAGACACCATCTCAGGCCTAACGGTCATGATAGATCAATGAGGAGACCATCACTAAATAAACCATGCACATAATTCTATAAATCATGATTAAGTGGCAGGAAGAAAAACTACATGTTGCAGTGAATATGTATAAGTTAACCGAGTCTGAGGACTCAGGTAAGTCCTCCATGAGTAAATAGCATTTAAGCCAAGGCCTGGGAAAATAACCTGGTGTCATACAGGTAAGGGGCTGGGTAGGGGGATGGGAGTGGAAAGTCAGACTGTGCCCCAAGCAGAAGGAAAGCATAGAAGAAAATCTATGTGTTTATTCTCTAAAGCATTTCCTATGAATGCCCAGATTTCTTCAAGTCTTGTATCTCATAAAACCTCTTAAGGATAAAGTATTTGTTATTTATTGTCTATCTATTAATAAAACATTTTTTTCCATGTGTCTTTGAATAATACATTTTTTATGACCACAAGTTTTGTAGTATACTATGCTTTCTTCTTTAACACATAATTTTAAGATTCCTTTTTATTTCTAAAGCAGATTTGCAGGAAATTATGATTTTATTTCCATCACTTTTTAAGTGAAGATTCTAACTTTGCCCCCAATGATTGAATACATCGGTCATCTGTGGCCTGCCTTCTTTCTTGCCAGGTAGATGATTTATCACCTGAGTAGCTAACCTATTGTTCACTAAGAACAGAAATGGTGCCCATCAGTACAACAGCGTACTGGTGGTGGAAACCCTACATAAATAATGAACAACTCACAACAGAAACTGCTTGTTCAGCCTTATTGTTTCTAAGTCTAACGAGAAAGGTCAAGTACCCATCATGTGCACTTGGAATTTATTTTTTGCTAGCCCTTCCCATGCAAGTGCATGCCAAGAATATTCACTTTACCAATCTCCACACTAATATCTACAGTAGTAACACTACTCCCTTTTATTTTCCTCTTTATTGAACTTCTTGTTAATTTTATGTTCCGGCTTTTCTAGTATAGCTTAATTTTCAAAATGGCCTTCTTTTATTCTTTGTTACTATAAAAATGATGGCATATGAATATGCCATAAATAGACAGTATCAGTAAATTCATGTTCTTTTGTTCATTTTTAACTGGCATACTAAGTGTTCATCATGTCTTGGTCTCCTGGTTGTTTTCCTTCTTTCCTGACTCATCTGTTGAATGATGAATTGTTGATATTTATCTTCTGTTCTCTAATCTGCTACACCCTGCTGTCTTCTAATGAATTTGGCATACCTTTGTATCTTTCCTTATACCATACTTTAAATTTTCAGCAATATGGCTGCTAAAATTTTATAAAATAGTGTTTGGCACGTGTCAGGATTCTCTGATTTCTGAGCTCTTCCTTAACTTCTTTTAGTGTAATTATTTAAAAGCTATTAAATTGCTAATAATTTTATTTCTCTTCTACGTATATAGACAGGTTGTTTTTAAAAAGCTCAATAATTAAGCTACAAACACTTAACCATATTTTAAAATCGCACCCTTCTTTTCTTTCTTCTTTCTTTCTTTCTACCTATGCATTTTCACCCATGCAGCCATCAACAAAAGTTTATTGAATGACAGCTTTTTGCCAGACACTTGTGCTAATTTCTGGGTATGTAGAGATGGATAAAATCAAATAATTCCTGCCATCAGGTAGTTTATAGTCCATTAAAGAAGGAAGATGCATAAATGAATAAATGAAGCAGAAATATAGTAGATTTATACATGGAGCTGAGTGGTGAAGGATGATTAAATGCCCATCTGTTAAACGATACATGGAAAGGACATTCCAGGCAGAAGGAGAAAAACAATCAAAAGCAGAATTGTATGTTGGTATCAGCAAATATGTTAGCATGTCTTATCAGGAAAAGAAGAATGAATATAAGGCAGCACAGATTCACTACTTCATGGCTAGAAGCTCACATTTTATTGTACATGATGAGAAGATTTTGAAGAATATTAATTTGGGGTAGATGAAGATCACATTTGGACTTTAGAAAATGAAATTTTGTTTCTCGTTTTTTAAAGTCCTGAAAATATCCTACATTCTTTGCCCACTTTTTACAGACCTCTTTGTCCATTTTTTTGACCTTGGTATCAATTGATAAATAGCTCTTCTACTATTGATAGGTACTTATTTTGGTGTGATTTTATTCAGACATTTTTGTTTTATGTTCATCATACTCCCCATGTTTTGTGTTCTTTACAAATACTTCATAGCCTAAAATGAAAGCTTTGTTTGACTTGCTTTTTTTGCCATCACTTTGAGTAAAATTTGAATATATTTTTCTATTTGGTCTTTGACTTCTAAAACTTCACTTGTTAAGACTTTATTTTTTCATCCAGTTTTAGGCTCACATCAAAATTGAAAGGAAGGTACAGAGGTTTTCCATATACCCCCTGCCTCTATACATGCATAGCATCCTCCATTATCAACATCCCCACCAGATGGTACATATGTTGCAACAGATAAACATACATTGACACATCATTAACACCCAAAGTCCATAGTTTACATTAAGGTTCATTCCTGGTGTACATTCTGCGAGTTTTGACAAATGTATAATGACATATATCCACCATCACAATATCATACAAAGTATTTTCACTTCCCTAAAACTCCCTTGTGCTCTGCCTATTCGTCTCTCCCCCACTCTTACCCCAACAACCACTAATCTTTTAATTTTTTTTCATAGTTTTGCCTTTTCCAGAATGTCACATAGTTGGAATTATAACAGTATGTAGCCTTTTCAGATTGGCTTCTTTCACTTAGTAACATGCATTTAATGTTTCTCCACGTCTTTTCATGGCTTGAGGGCTCATTTCTTTTTAGTACTGACTAATATTCCATTGTCTGGATGTAACATAGTTTATCCATTCACCTACTGAAGGACATCTTGTTTGCTTACAAGTTTTGGCAATTATGAACAAAGCTCCTATCAACATCTGTGTGCAGGTTTTTGTGTAAACATAAGTTTTCAACTGCTTTGGGTAAATACCAAGGAGTGTGATTACTGGATCATGTGGTTAGAGTATGTTTAGCTGTGTACGAAACTGCCAAACTGGTTTTCTGAGTGTCAAGATCATTGTGCATTCCCACTAGCAGTAAATGAGGGTTCCTGTTGCTCCACGTCCTTGCCAGCATTTGTTGTCGTCAGTGTTCTGGATTTTGACCATTCTAATAGGTGTGCAGTGGCATCTCATTTTTGTTCTAATTTTCATTTCCCTGATGACATATCACATGGGGCAACTTCTCATATGCTTATTTATCGTCTGTATATCTTTGTTGTTGAGGTGTTTGTTTAGGTCTTGGGACTCTTTATAAATCAGGTTGTTTATTTTTTTCGCTGTTGAGTTTTAAGAGTTCTTCATATATTTTGGATAACCATCCTTCATCTAATGTATCTTTTGCAAATATTTACTCCCAGCATGTGGTTTGTCTTTTCATTCTCTTGATATTACCTTTCACAGAGCAGAAGTTTTTATGTTTTAATGAAGTTCAGCTTATCAACTACTTGTTTTATAGATTTTATCTTTGGTGTTGTATTTTAAAAGTCATCACCGTACCCAATTGAGTTTATTCTTATATTATCTTCTAGAAGTTTTGTAGCTTTGCATTTTACATTTAAGTCTGTGATCCATTTTGAATTAATTTTTGTGAAGAGTGTAACATGTGACTAGATTATTTTCTTGCATGTGGATGTCCAGTTGCTCAAATACACTTTGTTGAAAAGACAACCTTTGCCCCAAGTATTGCCTTTGCTTGTTTGTCAAGGATCACGTGACCATATTTATGTGGGTCTATTTCTGGGCTCTCTATTCTCTTCCATTGATCTGTTTGTCTACTCTTTCACCAATACCACACCATCTTGACTTCTTGTAGCTTTACAGTAAGAACTGAAGTCAGGTAGTGTCAGTCCTCCAACTTTATTCCCATTTAATACTGTGTTAGCTATCCTGAATATTTTTTTTTGTTGGTATTACAGTAAATCCCCTACATATGAATGAGTTCCGTTCTGAGATTGTGTTCATAAGTCCAATTTGTTCATTAAGTCCAACAAAGTTAGCCTAGGTACCCAACTAACACAATTGACTATATAGCACTGTACTGTAATAGGTTTATAATACTTTTCACACAAATAATACATACAAAACAAACACAAAAAATAAAGAAAAGATTTTTAATCTTACAGTAGAGTACCTTGAAAAATACAGTAGTACAGCACAACAGCTGGCATACAGGGGCTGCATCGAGTGAACAGGTAGGAAGAGTTACTGACTGGAGGAGGAGAGGAGGTGGGAGATGGTAGAGCTGAAGCATCGTCAGCAACAGGAGATGGAGGGGAAGCTGCAATTTCACTCACGCCTGATGATGGAATGCACATTCGCATCTTTGAAAGTTCTCAACTTGTAGGTTCGTGTGTAGGGGACTTACTGTATTATTATTTTATTATTTTGGGTTTTTTATCCTGTATAACTTAATGCCAGGTAAAAATCATGAAAAGTCTTTTGGGATTTGTGGAGATCAGGGATTATGGAAGTGAATTTAAATCTACTTTTTCCTTACCTCAAGGGTGTAGCCCTTTGCATTCCCAGCTTAACATGGTGAGGGTTCTTATATAATTCCCACCCTAGATTTAAATTATGTCCCTATTTTTATACTTACTCCATGAGACTTTGACCTACAGCCTGCATTTGCTGGCTTGTCAGGACTGAGAGAACAAAAATATTTGTATGCTCAAGTATAATGCCTGCATTTCTTTCTTTAGAGTTTCCCTGAGAATTTGGCTTGGCCCTATCCTATTAGCCAGAAAGCTCTTCTGAATGCATTCAGATCATCAAAAATATTTACCCAGCAGTTTTATTGTTTTCCTTGTAAAAGTCAGTCCTAATAAAGAACTTGATCCAAGTTATTAGAAACAGAAGTCCTCATCTCTGAATCTCTAGTACTTTATAGAGTACTTGACACAAATTAAACACTTCATAATGATAAAATGAATTGTTGAGGAGTGCTTTTATCAATCATTTTTGGGCCTTAGTCACAAATTACACATTTCATAATTGAATGAATTTGAAATGTTACTTCTAAAATTCTGAAAATGAATAACTTTTAGAAAATAAGCATCTCTGCCTCAGGTGAAACTTTAAACTAAAAGCCTTCTGTTACCTTTTGAAGCAATTTTTCCATGAGTAAAATTCCCCAGTATGAAGCTTTCTAAAACCAACTTTCATGATTCTTGCTAATGCACATCACCTGAAATTTAGATTTGGTAAAGTAACACTTAATAGAGCTCATTATTTATAAATGAAAAAAAACAATTGATGTTTAAACATCAATTTGATGAAAACATATTGGAGCTCAATGTCAGTTTCCTCAAATACTTTTCAAATACTTCAAGGAAGCATTTAATTTTTGGCACTGAAGTCAGTTGGCTTGTATACATGGATAAAAATAGATAATGCATGAAATTGCAAGGGGACTTCTTTAAAAGTTTATATCAAGAATACTCCATAGGGCTTCCCTGGTGGCACAGTGGTTGAGAATCCGCCTGCCGATGCAGGGGACACCGATTCGTGTCCCGGTCCGGGAAGATCCCACATGCTGGGCCGGGCCCGTGAGCCATGGCCGCTGAGCCTGTGCGTCCGGAGCCTGTGCTCCGCAACGGGAGAGGCCACAACAGTGAGAGGTCCACGTACCACGAAAAAAAAAAAAAAAAAATACTCCATAGAATATTGTGATTCTATTAAAATATCAGAGAGCTTTTATAGAAATCTAACAAAAACTAATGGATAAAATATATCAAGTAGTTGATTTCAGATGTGGACAGCATACTCATTGAGAAATGTACGAATCTCCACTAAGTACCATATACATTTTCTGATTGTGATGGACAAACCTTAGAGTGACCTCCATTGAGTCATGCCTTTGCATTGGGTTCTTCCTTTGGAGTGTGGGCAGTAGCTATAACTTGCTTTGAACCAATAGAATGCGGTACTCCCTTGATTAGGTAATGTTATATGTCAAAAGTGAAGGGATTTTGCAAGATGTTATTAAAATCCCTGAGTAATTGTCTTTAAGTTAAGCAGAAGGTTAGCTTGAGTGGACCTGACCTGATCAGCTAGAAGAAGTTCTTGAGGTCAGAGACTCAAAGCAGCAGAGACACTGTCCTGCTGGTCACAAAGAACGAAGGGCTACGTGATGATGATTACCTTGCACTGAATGTCAGGTGACTTCAAGGAGCTAAGCCCTATCACTTCAACTCACTGATGTGACTCTGCCAACAAGAAGTGAGTTTTTAGAAGCAAATATCAAGATCAGATAATATCACATCCCTGGGCAACTCCACGATGGAACCTTGTGAGCTTGAAGACCCAGTTAGCACACAGACACACTCCTGATCCACTGAAACAGAGATAATAAACGCGCGTTGTTTAAAGTTGCTAAATGTGTGGTATTTTGTTACATAGCAATAGAAAACAAACACAAAAATACTCACTCACAAGTTCTTCTAGAAACAACAATATTGTAAGGAAATATTCTCCCTTCAAATTCTACCTGAAAGAAAATTTTAACAAGCCTCTATAAATCAATAACTGAATATAAAGTAACAGATTAAGATAACTGAATTACATTATTATAACATTTTAACAATGTCATTACCTTTTACTATAGCCAAAAACTAATTGTTAACAAGATCATTGTAGTGTGTTATGACCAACTGATCTCTGAACTGATCTCAATTATTCTTTTTAATTTTTATCTAATTAGACAATTGGTTCATGTTCCTCTCAGAAAATACATTAAAGCAAAATTTAAAAATAATAAAAGACTGTAATAATCACTTTTAATCTTCATTCAAGAAGTTAATGAGGGCATTTTGATCTACAAATCTTTATTTCCTACGCCTTTCTGCAAAGGAACACACACACACACACACACACAGTGTCAAATATTTATAAAATTGGAAGAATACTATTGTCATTCACTGTAATCTTTTTCCAATCAACTCCATATCTATACCATATTTAATATAATGTATTTCCATTTTAAATATTCATCTACATCATTATCTTTAAAATTAATAGGCTGTATGATATTAAAATATATTAAATATATTCCATATTTCTGATTATATTTTTCTAAATTTCTTTTTATTTTAAACAAAACTGTAAAAAACATTTGTTCACATGTATCTTAACACATTTTCTGATCACTTCATTAGGAACCTTACTAAAAATAGAAATCCTTATGACTCTATAGCATTAAATAGTCATTCCTGATTTAAAGATTACCCACATTGTTATACACTGTTTTATATGTGCTTCTCATGCTGGTAAGAGTCTTATTTTGATTTGAGGCTCTCAGTTAGTCAGACATATATGAACACTCTACTATGCGTGAGGAGTCCAGCTCCAGATCAAAACTTATTGTGTGATCTTTCAGGCCGACCACAGACAAGTGCAGGACTCTCCCTGGCTGGTATCCCAGGGATACCACACCCTCCCCGCACCAGACTGGGTGCCCGGCCCTTGCACTGCAGTCTCTGCAGAGAGTCACGGTCAAGGAATCAGAGGCCAGCCATGCTCACAGACATCTTTCCATTTCTAGTCCAGATACCAACTGTGAAAATCTTTTCATCAGAGGACCTTGACTGAGGCACTTTTAAGGTGTCTCCATGGAGACCTCCTTATTGGGATGGGGGAGGGACTTGACACTTTTCTCCACTTGGACTTGGTAGTTTTCTACTCCTAGTTCTTCCCTGCTCTCCTTCTCTACACTATCCTGGATCCATAAAATGACAGGAGCCTTTCCTTTAGGGCCTCTCAAGGGGGAGATGACTCCCCCCATCTGCACTAATGCACCTGACTCTCCAGGTGCTGTTTCCTGGGTAAAACTAAAGACTGGGGAGCTGTGCCTATTTTGACTTCTTGTGAGAGAATAAAGCTTCGATTGTTATTCTCCGTTTGGCTCATTGTGCTAATTGACCACCTCAGCACCTGGCAGAACGAAGAAAGTCATTGTGTTGGTACAACCTCCACCATGCATTTGTATGTAGACATGAAAATGAATACAAATGGAAAAGATCATTGAAAATTGTTTTAAAAAAATTGAAGAATATCATCAGAACAGATGAGCAATATAATCAGAGCACAAAGAACAAAAAAGGAAACATAGTCATTATTTTTGAGGAACTCACCAATTAGAGGATACTTTGACAAATACAAAATTTTACCTAGAATTGAATAAATAAAAGTGTGTCTATATTTGAAATGTGCAGAATTGTTTCATTGTGAACCAGAAGCAAATATATAAATATAAAATCTATCCTTCAGCATTAAGCAAATAATATTGGAAATGCATGATTGTTACTTACTGGAAATATTAGGAATCAAGCGTTTTCAACTATCTTACAATCTATATTCTGATATCAATAATGATTTCAAAAATTATACCTGTATCATTTAAATTTTATAGTTATTAATAAAAAAAGGCCGAAGATAAGTATCAGGACCAGATGAGTGTCATCATTGACTATAAAGATGTATAAAGATGTATAAAAATAATAAAATATCCTTTAGAACTTTAAGAGACCCATCTATCTTTGACATGCTTTCTCAATAACAGCTGTGGGAACAAAATGGAGAAATCTGTATCTATATTTACCTAGCAAAAACAGTCTCTTTAAATTCAAACACATTGATATTTTCAAGTTATTGAACTAAAACAATATGATTTTGATCAATCAGTAAATGAGATAACCCAAAATGTGTGTTATTAATGAATTATTGGATAGATTGGATATTCAACAGAGCACAGCATTTTGCAAGAAGGAGAAAGTCACTGTCACCAAATTTACTCTTTCAGATTATTCTGGGGCCAAATTTAATTACCTTCTCTGTATTTATCTATGACTTCTGTTCTCCAACATTTTGGGGTCGGGACCACTTCACACCCTTAAAACGTATTGAGGGACAGAAGCATTTCAGTGATGATTTGAGTAAGAATCTCCAAAAACATGCTCCTCTATAAAAGGAGTGTGAACATTGGCAAAAATGGTTGAAAATCAATTTATTCAGAATGTTTATTCTAGAACTACTGCTGAATTTCGTTATGAACAGCGAGCTTTGTGGTGTTTTGTCTCATCTTTACCTCATCCCGTTTACCCCAGCTCTGAAGCAGACTTGAAAATCAACAGCCCCAAAACCAGCAGCTTAGGGCAGGTGAAGAATGGTTTGGAGCTCTCCAAAAACACCACCCCTAGACAATTTTCACTTTTTGACCTTTCTGGTATCTCACAGGAAAGCTCCATTATCAGGGCTTGCCTTTAATTGACCTGACTCAGAGCTTGCTGGATGGGATCAGCCATACCCCTAGGGCTTTCGTCAAAAACATTCAGAGGGGATTGTTTATCATCACAGGTGCCTGGGGTGGTGTACCAGTTGGAGTTAATAAGGGGCTGACCAAAAAACTTGAAAAAAAAAATAAAAAATAGGATGTCCATAAAGGGCTTCACAAAATCTCTGACATGTTCCTGGTATTATAGAAGTCCACAGGCATGTGCAGGGCTGTGTGTAGGCCTGGGAAAGCTTATGATATATTAATCCACACAAAAATATGCACATTCTCATATACACAGATAATCTCTGGAAGGATATGTATTAGAAAGTCCACACATTCTCTCAAGGGTAGAAATTATAGTGACTTTTCTCTTCTCTCCCTGGACCCCTATTCCTCTCCACCTTTCTTTCCCTCCTTTCTACCTTCTTCTCTTCCTTTCTCCCTCCTTCTTTCTTTCTTTCTTTCTTTCTTTCTTTCTTTCTTTCTTTCTTTCTTTCTTTCTTTCTTTCTTTCTTTCTTTCTTTCTTTCTTTCTTTCTTTCTTTTTTTTCACTTATCCGTTATTATCTATAATAACTGTATATTACTTATATTTAAAGATAAAAAGAAAGTGTATTTTTTAAATGATCTTTTAATTTTTACTATTTTATGAGCTTTTTGAGTGATGACAAAGAAAGGACAATAGAAAGTATAGTGGGTTTTTTGTGTTATTTTTTGGCCGTGCCGCGCAGCATGCGGGATCTTCCCTGACCAGGGATTGAACCCATGTCCCCTGCAGTAGAAGTGCGGAGTCTTAACCACTGGACTGCCAGGGAAGTCCAAAAAGAACGTGTATTTTAGGCAGAAATATTTCTGACAGTTTTAATTCATTATGGGCTGCAAGTTAAATTAGTCAAGAGACAATACAGTATATTCATTTGATCACCTAGTAAATTGGGATCTGCCAGAAAACATCTAGGTTATATCTGATAGCCCTTTCACTTAAAAACCTGTCTTTGGACTTCCCTGGTGGTGTAGTGGTTGAGAGTCCGCCTGCCGATGCAGGGGACACGGCTTCGTGCCCTGGTCCTCGAAGATCCCACGTGCCGCGGAGCGGCTGGGCCCGTGAGCCATGGCCGCTGAGCCTGTGCGTCCGGAGCCTCTGCTCCGCAACGGGAGGGACCACAACGGTGAGAGGCCCGCAAAAAGAAAAAAAAGAAAACCTGTCTTTTCACATGTTTTGGAGTTACAGTGCTCTGAACTATTATAGATTCTTAACTTTAAGAGTTTGACAGCCCAAATAAGCAACTTCTTTGTTATGTTCAAGAATAGTCATCTCTTTACTCCTTCAGCCAATGATTTAAATTTGTTCCTCTTTAAGAAAGGTTTGGGATGTGTCTCATAATAATTGATATCAGAATATTATTTACCATTTAGCTCAAATGTATTTAACTTTTATCAGTAATATTTTGGATAATTCTGGGTCCTGAGAAAAGTTAATGTGCCTTTTATATAAATTAAAAATTTTTTGTTTAATTTTTAAAATACTTCAACAAATGAACTTAGATAATAAGTAAACTTTTAAATTATTTTTCTATTCTGAAACTTTTAGAGACATTTCTATTTTACTTTTGTTCAGTTTAAACAATATCCATGTATCTGCAAATAAGTACAACTGACTGTTATAGGTGATAAAAGTTGAGAATTAACAAAGATTAACAAAACATAATCCTAACATAAAAGATTATAAACAATGAAAAATAAGATTAAATATTATTCAGTACATTTTAAGCTGAAAATGCCTTAATTAAATATGCAATTGTTTTTCTTAGTTGAAGTTTATTTTCTCTGACCATTATGTATTTCCTATCCTTCAGTTGGTAAGTTATTTTATATAAATTGTAATTCATCTAAAAAATTAAGAAGTACTCACCTGTAGCTTCTTCTTATAAGTAACATTTATCAAAAAAACTACATAAAATATACAATTTTACTTTACTTTAGTGTAATATGTTGAAGCTAGTTATATTAGGTAACGATATGCTGTTGTTTGCATAAGTGTAAATGGAATCTTCAGCCAAACAAGTTTAATCTCATCCAGTCTAAAACACCAAATATTTAATTGTGCTAAAAACACAGGTTTACATGTTGGTGGCTTAACTCACCATATAAGCATATGTTTACAGAATTAGATGATCACTTTACTATGTTAGCATCCTGCTGACTTTGCAGAAAAAATACATTATATTCATTATGCTGTTATTTTATTCTTTGTGAGTAAAGTGATAGTCCATTGAATATAACTAAGAGTTTGAAAAAGGAGAAATGTTAACAGAATTAGACAATGGTATGAGTTGTTTCTCAATATAAAATAGCCACTTGCATAGATTGGATGCAAGGCTCAGGTTCATTTTAGAGAAGAGAACTCTCTTAAAGCAAAAAACTGGCACTTACAAGTTTAGCCTCTTGTTGCAAAGCAGCACTTGTATTCAGGAAAAATGCCGACAAGTCATCTAAAAATAACACTGACTCTCAGGATCAACGCTTAGAATGAATTAAGCTAAAACTAAAGTATATCAGGCAATGGGACTATTAAAAAGTAGAATTAAGGTTATTGATGTAATGACTATACTCTGATAACGTTATCATTTTGATTGATATTGCAGATATGAGGATGTTTAAAAGTGCACTTAGGGACTTCCCTGTTTGTCGAGTGGTTAGGACTCCGTGCATTCACTGCACGGGGCACGGGTTCAATCCCTGGTCAGGGAACTAAGGTCGCCCACGTTGTGGCACAGGCAAAAAAAATGCACTTATATATTGCTTTTAGAAATGAAATTTACGTGCAGTTTCACTGCAAAACCAGTCAGTATACAAGGTCTGGTTCTTGCCTATATGGAATGTAAAATATCATTGAGGCAGGAAAGAGACCCATGCATAATACAACTGTCTAGGATTTTAAGCAAGTAAAAAATGTTGAGTATTTGTATAAACAGTGAGGGCCAGGTTTAACATATGGCAGGAGAGTGTAGACAAAAATGGGATGACTGAGTTAGAGGAACCACTAACTAGTTAGACTGGGTGATTAGAAATAACAATGTGTATCTTGGAAGGTGAAAATAATCTTGAGGATTTTTCTACCAGTGGTTGAAAGTTTGATTTAAGGCACATAAATATGGTCACTTTATTCCTGTCCCATAATTTGTATTAGGCAAAATATTTTTTATCTCTGCCTTTTAATCTTAAAGCTAATTTGTAATTTTAGAATTTATGGTAGGAATTTTAAATGAATGCACATGGGTAAAGTATTATATAAAGAAAATGTTAAGTGCCATTACATAAATTCAATTTAAAATATTACCTTTGCCTTGTAATCTGCTGGTACTTATTTTGGGAGACCCTAGTTACCCTGTATTAGGTATATTCATCCAAACACAGTTAAAATAATCCTTGTAATAGAAGAAACAAGTCTAATAGCTAAAATCAATATAGAATTACATTAGTGATTGTACGATCTGTTTCATTGCTGAAAATTAATTCTAATTACAGTAATAAAAGTCTTTTAACTGACATCTTCACCTGTCATTCCTTTAGCTAATGGGAAGATATAAATGTACAAAGACAAATGTTTTACTGAATTATAAGTGTGATAGATTTTCATAGACCGAGAAAGATCAGGCCTGTGAGAAACACATTAGTATATGTTTCTCTTATTTCTAAAAAGGCAAATGCTAATTAAAAGTACTAGAGTTCTTAATTCTATCCTTGGGAACTTATATGCATTTTCCTGTCTATTATCCTACTTGTTTATGAGCCCTATTTAAATTTTCTGTGCTGAACATTAAGAATCTTTTATTAAATGGATTATTAATGATTAATAGAAGTTACAAAAGTAGAATTGCAAGTGTAATATTTTAAATTATTAAGTGCAGAAATTTAATTCTTGTGAAGTATTCACAGTTAAGTTATAAAGATTTTATTTAATTGAACATCTAAAATAATAATTTTCTTATCCTAAATAAACACAGACGTATGTTTTTCAGTTTTGTACCAGGTGTAGATTTAGGCCAAACTGCCCAATTCTCACTAATTTGTGAGTGTTGTGGTCACTTCTTTCCAAGAAACCATAGGATAAATGAGTTGAACACGTTTAACCACCATCTCTTTTGCCAAAATTTCATATGTAAAACATCCTAAGTAAATAGACATCTTAAAATGCCTTGACTTTGAAATGTGTAATTCAAAATGTCTCTGAAATTCTGCTGCTATAAAAAAGTAAGGAAAATTAATTTAAAATAAACTTCACTTTCATAATAATTTTGAATAGCTCTGGATAGTTTTAGGACAGTAAGATTTTTTGATTCATGTTTTAAGCTGTGAATAGGAGGTAACATTAAGAAAATATTCCCTGGCTTCCCTGTCTTCTCCCCCAAAACGTGGGGTCGTCCTTCCTAGGCTGGAGGAGTGTCCATAAGGAGTTTCACCTTCTTGAAGATTAAAGCCTAGCAGTACTGAGCTATTCCCAGTCCAAATGTCTGCAAGATTGAGAAAGACATCAAAACTCCTTCCACAAACTTCAGGGGACCCTGACTGCATTCTAGCAATGAAGGTGGAAGAGGGAGGGCAGGCCCATAATATGGTCTCCAGCCGCCACTGGAGCAGCTACTACAGCTCAGAGACCTACTGCCAGCGGTTCAGGCAGTTTGACTACCAGGAATCACCTGGGCCCCAGGAGGCCCTGAGCTGGATGCGTGAGCTTTTCTGTCAGTGGCTGAGGCCAGAGGTGCACAGCAAGGAGCAGATCCTGGAGCAGTTCCTGGCCATGTTGCCTGAGGAGCTGCAGGCCTGGTTTCAAGAGAACCGACCAGAGAGTGGAGAGGAAGCTGTGGAGATGCTGGAGGAGCTGGAGAAAGAGCATGACAGGGCAGCTGAACAGGTCTTTTTTTGGACGAAATGAGGACATGCTTGCAAAGAAGCTACCAACTTGTGAAATCACTTAGGAGACACCACGTAGCCAGCTTAAGCCCACAAAAAAGCAACTGCAGTGGGCATCGAAGGGGCTTCACACCTTAAGACAAAATGTTAGAGACACTGGAACTATAAATGTGAAATCAGCTTCAAGGCAAAAGACTTCTTCAGGCAAAGAACTGCATTACAAAGTGTCTAACACTCTTCAAATGAATGCTTCCCAGAGTTTCACATTTAGAGAAACCTGTGAACAAGACAGAAAGTTTGAAAGAAGACAGGGAAACCGTCCCCCCCCCAAAAAAGTGTGATTAATGTGGGAAAGCCTTTAGTCAGAGCTCAGCCCTTAATCGACATCAGAGAATCCACAGTGGAGAGAAACCTTATACATGTGATGTGTGTGCAAAGGCTTTCAGCTGAAGTGCAATCCTGATTCAGCATTGAAGAATCCACACTGGGGAGAAACCCTTCAAATGTCATGAATGTGGGAAAGCCTTTAGTCAGAACTCAAATCTTTCCAGACATAGGAAAAACCATGCTGGAGAAAAAGTCCCATCAGTGTTGTGAGGGAGTCAAAGCATTTACTGAGAACTTTTCAACAGGGGAGAAGACACAAGGCACCAATACTCCTTTAGTATAAATCGGTAGTTTCAGTGGAAACCAGTTTCCTTTCAAAGGTTATAAAAGCCACAGGAGAGAATGTAGAATATTTTCTGTCAGCATTGTTTGCTTTTCTGCTTTTCAGTAATGTCAGTTCAGATGTTTGAGATTCTAAAGCTTAAATCGGATTTCCATCCCTAGTGCAGCTCTTGAAAAGATACTCTCAGACATGTTCTACTGTTTCCATTATTAACACAAATAATGAACTAGTATGTTCCTTTTTAGACAAGTACATTTTCCCTGTTGAGAAGGAATGTGTGAGTTAGTACATAAGTGGGTATTGAATGTGTGAGTTAGTACATAAGTGGGTATTCTCCATTTCATTACTAGAACATTGGAGTTATTAAACCAAAGATTAAATCAGTTTAAAAAAAAAAAATTTCCTGGGAATTCCCTGGCAGTCCAGTGGTTAGCACTCCATGCTTTCACTGCTGCAGGCCTGGGTTTGATCCCTCATCAGGAAACTAAGATCCTGCAAGCCATGCGGCATCGCCAAAAATAATAATAATAAAATAAAATAAATTTCCTGTTTTATTTTCTGTTACCAGATTTAAAATATGAGAATAAGATTGAGGAGACCCAAAAGAATATGTACCTCAAGACCTAAGTGGAAATGTCCAGGGTCATTGTTAGGAAAGAGGTGAGTAAAGGGACTTTAGTCATCTCTTATGAAAATCTGAGAACCTACATACTGTTTTGTTTTGTTTCAATTTTTTAAATTGAGGTATAGTTGATGTATAATATCATCTATACATACAGTTGATGATACTAAGTAATTTCCTGTGTAGGAAAAAAATTATCTCCTTTACAATTTATATTGGAAACATCTAAGTGAAAGCATTAAGATTTGCTCTACATGTCTTCAGGAAGTGGCCTAAATATGATGAGTGTTCTAATAAAGAACAGTTATCTGTGGGTGCTTATATAAATTTGTTGATCAGCTTAACATAAAGAAATAAGGAAGATGAAGAAAAGACTGTCCAAACAAGGCTGATGTTACCTGTTAAGTGCAGCACATAATGGAAAAGTGTACTTACCTGGAAATGAGAACCCTTAACAGCTGTTGACTCTCCTTCAGAGTTCTTCATAGCTTCTGTTCTGGCATAAATCAGCTGTGAACATGTTTCAGGCATCACAGGACAACCTTTGCAGGGTCTTATGCATTCTTAGTAAGATGAGTTTCTAGACAGTTTATCATGATGTTAAGACCTTGGATTTGGATACTCTTGTACAAATGAGAAAATCACTAAAGTTCAATTTAAAGAGTCCTTTGAGTTTAACCCACATTTAATACAATCAGATTCTCTTGTTTAAAAAGTAAATGACTCGTATTTTTTTTAAGTATTCTGACAGTATATAACATAGTGTCCCCCTTTCCAGGGATTCTTAATAAAACTCTGTATGTATTACAAGAATACATGGATTATCGTGTCTCCCATGGTGCCACCATTACCCAGTATGGAGGTAACCATGAGAAATTAAAGTCCTTAGAAGGAGAAGGGAAGATAGACCTCATGGTGAACTTCTTTGTTCCTCATGAAGTGTGAACATTTCATTATCAGAAAATCCAATCATATCTAGTGCTTGGAGTAACTCCTGAGACAAATGTGGGATTACATGCTCTGCTTAGTTAGAATACTGATAAATATAAGATTAGTAAGGGGAGAGGTGAATACAAATTTTAATTTTAGAATTTTCTGATAGTGATTATACTCATAGCTCTAGTAAATATGGATACATATTGAGTTTTGTACCTTTTCATTTATTAAAAATGTAGGAGTCAAAAAAAAAATGAGAAAATATTCCCTGAATGGCTGGAAGTGCAACTGTTTGTAAAAATGATATAACCTCATCCATGGCTTTGGAGACCTTTTTTTTTTTTTTTCGGTATGCGGGCCTCTCACTGTTGTGGCCTCTCCCATTGCGGAACACAGGCTCCGGACGCGCAGGCCTAGCGGCCATGGCTCACGGGCTTAGTTGCTCCGCGGCATGTGGGATCTTCCCGGACCAGGGCACGAACCCGTGTCCCCTGCATCGGCAGGCGGATTCTCAACCACTGCGCCACCAGGGAAGCCCTGGAGACCTATTTTAAATTCAAGTTGCTCATCAGAACTTGGGAGAAACTCGGTAACATAGGGATGAAATGTCTCTCTTCTTGCTTGATTAGAAAGACTGCAAAAGCAGTTATTAACCTGGTAATATAAACTGGAGAATACTCAACATTTCTGAATGAGAAGATGTCTGTGGTATCTAGTCCTTTAAATAAAATAGAGTAGCCAGACAGCTATGATGTCTCCAGAAAGAATTGCTGTGCAGATTGAATGCAGCAATGAACAAGACACTTGATTAGTACCAAAAGAGCCCGGTGTCGTACTGTTGCTGTTGTTATTTCCCTTCTGAATGTTTTGGATGCTGATTTTGCATAATCCAGACATCCCTGCTCTATGTGGTTTCACCATAGTTAGTTATCTGGGTCAGAGCCACTGTACCATTTGGTGGAGTAGCAGTGTGATAAATGAAGCACAAACTCAAGGCTCAAGTTTGTAAACTGAAGCGTGGCTTGTAGTCTGTTCTGTGTGTGTGAGACTTGAAAGTGATCACAATCATCCCCTAAGCAAATTGTATCATTAGCCATTCTAGTGCATCATGATTATACTCAGATATACATATAGAAGGTATATATGTATGTACACACACACACACACACACACACAAGATAAAACATGATTTCAAACTACCAGACTGGGAATGAAGAGCAGCGTCAGAATCCAAGCCTAACAAAAACTGAAGACTTGAAATTTTCCCTGTAGTTATTCTTTCAAAAGGGCAGAGATGCAGCATTGCAAGCAGCAGTTGGCCCTTTCAGCTAAGGCCCTTCTTTCCCCAAATGAAGCCCGTGCACATGAATCTCATGGCCAGTTAAACTTTAATTGTTTTCCATCATTTGTCAACCTGAGAAATTCCCAGCAATTCTCAGAATGGGTTTTCAATTTGGAAAATTATGTTGATGTAAAAAACTGCAAAGTTTTATAGACAGTTTATCTCAATGTTAGGATTCAGAAAAGATCATGACCACAGTTTTCACTTTTTGTCTATTTTGAATAAACTTAATCTTTGTTAGGAATGATCCAAAATGGAACATCATGTGAAACAAGACTACTGAAAGCATTTTCAATATCATTTGGTTCCTCAAAGAAACGAGATTTGTATAAGTACAAGTCATTTTATTTTTGTTAATGCAATTTTTTTTGTTGTAATAAACTTGAGTGAAATCACCTAAACAAATAATTATAGGAAAAGAAAATCAAGATGAGATTTTGTAAAAAAATCAATTCAAACTAGATTCAACAAAACCAGTCATTCTTGTCTCCTGCCAAAATGTTCGTGACATATTAATGCTAAATAGTATTACCAATGTTTAAGCACAATAGTCATTATTCACTAATTTATGATTAGGTCCAATACCCCAAATTCTTTGCCAAAGACACTTATTTTGCAAATTTATTCCAAAGAAATTTTGTACATACTTAACTCAAACCTGCAAGACAAGACATTTCTTTAAAGTAATATATTCAGAATGTTTTAGCCATTGCAAGCCCATTTAATTTAATAGAAGAAATACATATGTATGAAACTTTTCAAAACGTAATTTTAATATTATTAAACCATATAGTGATTCTTTTCCATATGAGGATTCCTTCTACAATTGCATCAGAAAGTTGAAATGTTATAAATAAATAAATTAAATAAAAGTTGAAAAGTCATGGACCAGAATAGTATATGATGCATTTTAAACAAATAGAGAAAAGTTTAATTTCAAGAATAGCTTGAAAGAATACAGATTTATCACTGATAATGATATACCAAACTGAAAGATGCATAAATATTTTAAATAAATGTCTTGCTTTTAACAGTAAAAAGTGATGTAATATTTAGCATAAAATGATGTCTGGCCAGCAAATCCATCCAAAGATCTTTTCCGCTTTTTTTCACACACTTCCCATCGACAACATACAATAGGAGATAAACTCAAGAAAGAGTATCAGAGACTAAGACTTAGAATTTTCCTACCATTAGAATCAGGGAGGAATTAAATAAATCAGGGATTACCTAAATTGGTTGTTCAAAATCCAAGAACAGTACTGTCTGAAATTACGTCAAATGTACTCTATACTTTCAAATTTCCTGCCTCACTTTTACCAGACATTCATAATAACACTACCTGAACCAAACAGAACTTTGGACATGTGTTTCTCCATTTCATGAGCATGCATTTTACAATCAGCCAAAAATGCTGATGCCAGATGATCACTGCATCTTCACCTTTCATCTTTTGGCAGGTGAAACTTTCTGAAACAATATTAAGCAAGGAATAAGAGTGAATTGGTAGTGTGATGCATTACTTTCGGGGGAAACTCTTCCAAATTAAGTTTTGTAGGCAGGGCAAAAACAAGGTATAATTTGGAAGCCATCATTTTGGATATTAAAATTCTTCACGTATTCTATTTCTCAGGGTATAAGATCTTACACTGAAGAACTTCTGGTTCACACAATGGCATAGATAAGAGCAAACTTGCCTTATGGACCAAAATGTATCAACTCTGCACACCACTCACAGATGAAAATACACGAGAAGATGCTATATAGAAGCAAAATATTAAGCTCATACTAAGTAAACTGTTCCTGAGTTTTATGATGATCAAAATATATATGTATATTAGCAAAAATTTGTTATAGAAAAAATAAATTTTTTAAATGTCAATTATTAACGTACTCTACAGTATTTTTAAATTGAAACTGTAATTAAATATTATAAATACCATTTTGTTAGCATTGTTTTTCAGAGGAGGGCATTTTGAAATGTGATGAAGTCCAAATTACCTACTTTTTCTTTTCTTTTTCTATTGAGAAATCTTTTCCAACTTCATTTCACCTTATTCTGATTATGTTCGTTTTTTTGACATGTTGAGAAAATTGAGCCTACTTTTAATAGGTGCTTAAATGTCCCTGTCCCCCAACTACATCTTTCTGTCTTTTTCAGCTTCTGTCTCTATTTACTGATATATTTTTTTCATGTTCATAGAACACAATTTCTTGGTTTTGGAAATGTATAGTGATTTTTCAATAAATGCTGGTATTTATGATTGTACATTGTCAAATGCAGTAATCTGGTGTATTTTTTAAATGATGTTGAACTTGGTTTTAACTACAATTTCCAAAGAATAGAGGGACTGTAGTCTAATAAAATTTCATGAAATACTTATTATGTAAGAGTATACAATAAAGCTCCTAGTTGTGAAACATTTTCTTATTTCCAATATTTTTATGGTTTTGAGACTATGCTTTAAAATCACATGAAAAAAGAAAAGTAGAATAAATCAATAAGTTGATCAACTTATTTTTTTGAATTTTATTTTTTTAAATTTTTTTATATAGCAGGTTCTTATTAGTTATCTATTTTATACATATTAGTATATACATGCCAATCCCAATCTCCCAATTCATTCTACCACCACCACCACCCACATTCCCCCCTTGGTGTCCATACATTTGTTCTCTACATCTGTGTCTCTATTTCTGCCTTGCAAACCAATTCATCTGTACCATTTTTCTAGATTCCACATATATGCATGAATATATGATATTTGTTTTTCTCTTTCTGACTTACTTCACTCATATGACAGTCTCTAGGTCCATCCACATCTCTACAAATGACCCAATTTCATTCCTTTTTATGACGGAGTAATATTCCATTGTATATATGATTAATTCATTTTTTTCATGGAAATTTAACATAAGAAAAATATGTGTGAAGGCAGCTAATTAAATTTCTGTAGTTTTAAAGTCAGGAGTAGCACCAAAGTATACTGACCCTTCTTCTTGAATGTCTCTCCATGTTATCAAATTCTCCCTTTTAATGATATGGGTTTGTTCTTTCAAATCCAAATGGATTTGGTTTAACTTTCCACAAAGGCCTTTTATGGACTACATATTCTGGGTGTCTAAGAACTGACAAAAAATAATTAGATAATAAAATGATCTTGAAAATGTGGATAACAAATACAGGGTTTTCTTGATTTTTGGAAGAGTGACTGAATTTTCTCTTCTTTCATTTTTGAAAAAAGTGGTCCATCAATGGTCAAAAGTGTATCTTTTTTTTTTTTTTGGCACTGACTTTAATTGAACTGCATTTTGAGTCACACTGGTACTTTAGATCAAATTTTAAAAATTAAGTTTAAACAACTAATATTCAATATAGATACACTCTAATTCCTGAAACTCTTTTACCAGAGCAAACATAGCTAGAAATGAAATTGAGACTGACTTTGCAACTAAAGTACAGTAGAATACGAGAATTAGATATAAATGACTTAAAATGCGTAATTAAAATTTGAAGAACTCAGGGCTTCCCTGGTGGCGCAGTGGTTGAGAATCCGCCTGCCGATGCAGGAGACACGGGTTCGTGCCCTGGTCCGGGAAGATCCCACATGCCGCGGAGCAACTAAGCCCGTGAGCCATGGCCGCTGGGCCTGTGCGTCCGGAGCCTGTGCTCCGCAACGGGAGAGGCCACAACAGTGAGAGGCCCGCATACCGCAAAAAAAAAAAAAAAAAAAATTTGAAGAACTCAAACTATTAGTTAATGTCTGCCTTCCTGTAATGTATCACTTTTGTTAATTAATCATTAACAAATGGTCTGAGCAATTGCGTAAAGAGTTACATGTTTGCTAGAAATAAACAATAAAGAGTGAGGTAAGCTGTTTCTAATAGGTATCCATATTCACATAGTGCTTATCCACTGGACTTGAATTCCCTTTCCAAACACATTCATTTTGTATAGCATATTAGTACAATGTAAATATATTACATGAGAACAATACATGAAATGTGAATTGTGTTCCTACAGTTATATATATATATATACACACATATTACATTAAATTATATACTATATACATTTTATTTTATATATACCAAAATACATTAAGTATATTATATACAATATATATTATATACTATGAATAATATACATATTTATGTATATGTGTATATTATACCTGCATATATATTATTCATAGTATAATTTATTAAATTATTTAAATGTTATAAGTGAAGAGATGTGCATTGCTCCTGTGGTCCTATATCTCATTGTGTGAACTTATTTAGGTCTTCAGTTTCTCCATCCATGTGACAGGAAGGTTAGCCTCCTAAAATTTCTTTCTGCTGATAAGCTCTAATTATCTATGTTAAATTTTTTATGTACCAGCCTTTTGGTAACAATTTTTATAAGGTCTTACTATTTTAAAATAATTTCTGTATTTTGATAGTAATAAGTGAAAACAGATTAATATAAATGTATTATCAACCATCCCTTTACATGAAACTATATAACAGAATATAAAAAATATTAAGGCATTTTAATTGATATAATGCCCTGAAGAGAATTGTTATAATGGCTGGTGTATGAGGGAGATGAAATATTTATTCCTAAGATCAGGCCATCTACTCAATTTGTCTGAGTTCTGTAGAGTTGTATATTTTCTACATAATTTTAAATACATTCTATCCATGTAAAAGACCTTAAATTAAACAATGTACAACAGATTTCATCTAAATTGTGTTAGAAAAGTAAGCTGATCGTGCCACATCACCTAGCTAGGCCCAAAGCAACTAAAGACAGAAAAATATGACCAGCAATAAATACTAAAACAGCAATTTATGCAATGTAGAACATTAACTAAAATCTTAAAACAGTTTATATTCCAGGTATGTATCAAACTGCAGATGTCATGTAAAATACATTCACTGTTGGAGATTACATGTCACACAGAAAGGTCTTTTAAGGAAACTTTCAAGGTCATGGGCCATAATAATAAATCAGCCAAATGATCCTCCTCTCTGGCTGATAGAAGAAAATTCTCCTTAAGATCAATCATCGTGAACAAGCTGACAACAAAGTAGCCTTGCTGATCTTGGGCCAGACTATGTGGAAGATTTCACACATCCTTGAAATGCAACTAGTGTAAAAATTGCAGACTCTTCGCATAGACAATTTGGTTCAGAGAGAATGAGAGCCTTTTGACCTCAGAAAAGAAGAGCAAAAAGCTCGGCAAAAGAGAGTTTGGGGCGGGGGGGGGGGGGGGGGCGTGTATCAGAAGATTTAGAGGCAAGGGAGAGCTAGCAGGGGTGAGGTAAAGAGGAGACAGGAAGGGTCAGGGAAGCTACCTATTCTAATAGAACTTCCACAGTCTACTGACCTCGACTAAGTGCTCAGCAGCAGGAAGCTGGTTGGAATCGCTCAATTCCCTTAAAAATCTCCATCAACACCTCTCTGTACACACTGTTTAACAAGGAAAATTACCATCTTTCCCACCATTGTGTAAATTGCCCTGTGAAAAGAACCTCAAGCCTCACTTACAAACGGATTATGGTTCCTAAAACTCTCCCTCCACACAGGTGTTCGGTTGCATCAATGTACTTGTAATTAGCAACTGAAAAGTTCACCAAGAGAGTCTCAGGATAGAAAATGGAGATTTCTGCTGGCAACACAGGAAGTTACATGCTTTACCTATAATTAAGAAGTGTGCTTAGTTTAAGTATAACAATCTATTCTGAAGGATCCTTCTCAGCCATCAGCTTAAAGATATTTGTACTCTTTCAGGCTTAAGATAACAGCCTGTGGTGGAAACATTGCTGACTAGCCCTGGCATCAGGAGAATTGTGCTGTACTCTTGACTCTGCTACTAAGTAGTTCCTGGACTTTGAATAAGTCACTTAAACATTTTTGACTTCAGTTTTCTTAGCTTGAAGGGGGCATTCTTGCCCTTGATGAAACCTAAGTTTCCTACTATCAAACCTGCTGAAACGTACTCGCCAATATTGAAATGAGTTGACTGTGTCATGAGTCTTGCCAAGGAAAAATATCACACAAAACAATATGATATTTTCGTATCTAGCTTAATTGTAGTGTTCTCTTAATCATCTACAAAGTTTCTAGTTAAGTGACTTTTGATCCTTTATTTTCATCATATAAATTATGGTCAGAAATCATATAATCCCCTTCCTAATAATCAACCAGTAAGCAAACATTATTTGTAAATCTTTCTCAATCTCTTTTTTAAAAAGTTTCCACTTTAACCTTATGCATCTGAATTATTTTCACAGTTATTTAAAAAAGCTAGATATTCAATTAGGAAATCTAGTAATTATATACAAATGTTTGAACAAATACCAATGTGATTATTCTATACAAGCTTTTAAGTTCAAAAATTCTACTGAGGAGACTTCCAAGTTTGTCATGTTAATGCTTGTATTAATGAATAAAACATGGCTTTTTTTTCAAAAATATAATTTATGTCAAACCTTTGCAATAGCGTAAGTCTTTTAATTGCCTTTCCTCATAATGGACATTACTGAAATTAATCAAGGACCAGAAGGAAGAGAAGTGACAAAGAAACCACTTGTATAAAATGAAGAACAACTTTTGTACATATTAACTGGCTCCATGTGTGAAAAAATATAATCTTCAGTTCTATCCTACCTACTGATGTTTGCTGATTGTGGATAAAAGTTTTTAATTATGATGAATTTTACTTTCCAGTATTTTGTCTCCTTTCACTGAAAACATTTTCCTTATGATTTTTATGCAACCATTTTCCATCTATAAGGTTTCATCAAGAAAACTGAACTGTAACTCCGAAGTTGAACACATCATATACACTGCTTTCTGTCATCTGGAAATCTCTGCATCTCTTAATAGAAATCTCAGAATCAAGGGGGAAAGAAGATGCATGACTCTATAGGATATTTCTTTTTCTTATCTTTAAAGTCAACATACTCTGTGTTTCAGGTGAAAAGAAGATGTATCTGAGGGATTATAGATTCCAATATATGTAGTTTATGTAGCATCATTATGCTGTTTGCTCTGGGGAAGACATATCTTAAACTGTGCATTTGAGTCTTATAACAGCCCCTGGATGTTGCTAGTAAGACAGTTATAGCAGCCTGAGAATCACAGAGGTTTGGTTATAAATCAGGCTCAGGTATTATAATAAAGTTTATAGACGCTATATCAACAGCATATACCCAGCGTAGGAGGAACTACTTTTGCCCTCTTCTTGCCTTCCTGTTTTTATTCCTAGAGTAAGAACTTTTGAATACTTGGGAAGTTGGTCTCTAAGGCCCTTGTCTAGTCCCCATGAGGGAGGAGTAATAATGTGGTCAGTGAGACAGGAATAAAAAGCACATCTGAGTGTGTAGCTCAGCCCTTCTGACCACTCTCTTTCGGGTGAGCTCGTCCTCAGGATGTCCACTCCTCCTTCCACGCAGTAAAGAAATCCGGGTAGAATTCTTGCCTTGGAGAGGTGAATATGAAAGTCAGTCTTTCTCGCTTTCTGCCTCTGTCCCTCTTTCTGGAACACACACACACTTAATACGGAGCTGTATTTCCAGAGTATCAAACCAGATTTTCATGTGATTTCAGTCAAGGAACATTCAAGTATTCAGTATTCAAAACTCAAGTCAAAATGACACCTGCTAATTTAAAAATCGATGGTGATAAATGCCAACACAGGCTATTCTGGGCTTTGTTTTCACAGACTTCTGAATGTAAGCTTAGAATTTCTAAAATGTGTAATGTTAAACATAATGATTTGAATTTAATTATTATGTGTCATAATAATATTATAAAATTCTAAGTGTTATATGTATCTGAGGGTTTATGTACTTAGAAATATTTACATAAGGTTGGAGCTGAGCCATGGGCAAAAAGTCTGATATTGTACAAAATGTCAAAGAAATGTTGGAGGGTGGATCAAATTAACAATTATACAAAAATAAATCTGTAATGATGAAGATGAAATGGGGTTGCAGGAAAAAGAAATTAATTTGGGAAAGGAAAGGCAGAGCAAAACACTGTAGGGCTGATGACAAAGTTTAATCAATATACTTTTATTCATGTGCAAGAAGATAGTAAAACAAACAGAAAAAGGTTTACCACTTTGCATATTATAAGTCTAGATTCTGAATAGTTTTTCTCATTCTTAATACTAATTAATCTGCTGCTACTTTAGGCTTCCTGAAACACAAAACACTCAATATTTTTCTTATAAGATATCCTCATGTATTACATTGGCAAATATTTCTAGCAAATATTTAGGAAAATGATTGACACATAGTCATTTCCTATAAATTTTATATTCAAAAGAAGATACTTTTTATACCTTCAGCCTTTTCAAACAGGATCCATAAATCAAACTTTTGACAAAATCTGCTTTTAAATTCTAAAACTTATATTAAGTTAAAGAAAATTTGCTTCTCTTCAGAGTGTGTTTATTGGACTCTCTAATCTGGGAAGTAAAGGTTTATAATGTAAAATTTAAAATTTATTAATGTTTTATCAGAAATTATTTTCAAGTATTATTGATACATGTATTTTAGTATGCTGCACGCAGTCAGTCCTTATAAGGCTGTATACTAACATCAAGAGCATGTCCAGGCTTTGCTGACTATTGACCACAGGCTCTAACATCAGAAGAAGCATGGCCCTTCCCCTTGCCACCTATTAAGTTCCTCAACTTCCAACTTAAAGGGCTCTTACAAGGTACTGCTAAGGATGTAAAAGGAAAATCAAAATGAAGTCACTTTGGCTAAGAGACCTCTCTAAAATGAAGCCAGGAGGCCATCAAGGATGTGTGACTGGGCTTCCCTGGTGGCGCAGTGGTTGAGGGTCCGCCTGCCAATGCAGGGGACGCGGGTTCGTGCCCCGGTCCGGGAAGATCCCACATGCCGCGGAGCGGCTGGGCCCGTGAGCCATGGCCGCTGAGCATGTGCGTCTGGAGCCTGTGCTCCGCAACGGGAGAGGCCACAACAGTGAGAGGCCCGCGTATCGCAAAAAAAAAAAAAAAAAAAAAAAAAAAAGGTCATGAAGAACCTAGGGGTAAGATGGGAATAAAGACACAGACCTACTAGAGACTGGACTTGAGGATATGGGGAGGGGGAAGGGTAAGCTGTGACAAAGTGAGAGAGTGGCATGGACATATATACACTACCAAATGTAAAATAGATAGCTAGTGGGAAGCAGCCGCATAGCACAGGGAGATCACCTCGGTGGTTTGTGACCACCTAGAGGGGTGGGATAGGGAGGGTGGGAGGGATGGAGATGCAAGAGGGAAGAGATATGGGAACATATGTATATGTATAACTGATTCACTTTGTTATAAAGCAGAAACTAACACATCATTGTAAAGCAATTATACTCCAATAAAGATGTTAAAAAAAAAAAAGTGCTGGAAAATCTGGACAGCTACATGTAACACAATGAGATTAGAACATTTCCTCACACCATATACAAAAGTAAACTCAAAATGGATTAAAGACCTAAATGTAAGACCATAGAACTCTTAGAAGAGAACACTCTTTGACATAAACCATAGCAATATTTTTTTGGATCTGTCTCCTAAGGCAAAAGAAATAAAAGCAAACATTTAAAAATTGGACCTAATAAACTTAAAAGCTTTTGTGCAGGAAAGGAAACCATTGACAAAACAAAAAGACAACATAACAAATAAGAGAAAATATTTGCAAATGAAAATGCAGCAAGGGGTTACTATCCAAAATATACAAACAACTCACACAATTCAATATCAAAAAATACACAACCCAATCAAAAATTTGGCAGAAGACCTATATAGACATTTTTCCAAAGAAAACATACAGATTGCTAACAGTCACATGAAAAGGTGCTTAACATCATTAATTATTAGAGAAATGCAAATCAAAACAACAATGAGATATCACCTCACACCAGTCAGAATGGTTACCATCAAAAAGTCTAAAATAACAAATATTGGAGAGGATGTGGAGAAAAGTGAACCCTGTACACTGTTAGTGAGAATGTAAATTTGTGCAGCCACTATGCAAAACAATACAGAGGTTCCTAAAAACAATACCTAAAAATAAAACTACCATATGATCTAGCAATTCCACTCCTGGGTATATATCTAGAAAAGACAAGAACACTAATGCAAAAAAATACATGCACCCTAATGTTCATAGCAGCACTATTTTCAAATAGCCAAGTATGGCCAAGTGCTCATCAACAGACAATGGATAAAGAAGATGTGGTATATATATATATATATATATATATATATATATATATATATATATACACACTGGAATATTACTCAGCTATAAAAAAGAATGAAATTCTGCCATTTGCAGCAATATGGATGGGCCTAGAAAATATTATGCTTAGTGAAATAAGTCAGACAGAGACACAAATACTGTATGATATCACTTATATGTGGAGTCTAAAAAAATAATACAAATGAACGTATATGCAAAACATAAACAGACTTAACAAAATACAGAAAACAAACTAATGGTTACCAAAGGGAGAGAAAATGGAGGAGGGGCAGATTAGGGGTATGGGATTAAGAAATACAAACTACTATATATAAAATTGGTAAGCAGGGAGGATATATTGTATAGCACAAGGAATTATAGCCATTATCTTGTAATAACTTTTAATGGAGTATAATCTGTAAAAATACTGAATCACTATGCTGTACATCTGAAACTAATACAATATTGTAAATCAACTATACTTCAATAAAAATATTAAATAACAAAAAAACCCCAAAATAATTATCCTTCAGAAGTATAATTTTTGTGATTGTATACATCTGAAAATATACAATAATTAGAAGAAGAAAGAGAAGAGGAAGAAGATGAAGTTGCTAGAGAGGGAAAACTGCTGTCCTTGGCACAGCTGTATTCAGTTGCAGGTGTCAGCACACTTTGTCATCAGTAATTTATGTAGTTAAAGCGCTAGGGAAAAGAGGGTATATGATTGCCACTTTCTATTTCTGGGCCCAATTTATATTGTCTTCTGAAAAAACATTATTTAATCTCACTCATAAGAGCACATTCACATTTTACCTCACAGTTTAATGCATTTTGTAAACTTTAGCATTAGTATACCCGATTTTACAAGACATATATTAAATAATATTGTATACCCATCCATTTATAGCACATGTCTGTAGTCACAAGGTTCTGGGAAATGAAACCCTGTAGAGCTAAAAGTATATCAGATGTGGCTGGGAAGGCTTTAGTTGATTAATCCAGATTTGGAGACATTTATTTTGTTTCTTCTTTAAAATTAATTATTAGCATAGATTTTTGATAATATTCAAGGAATTTTCAAGTATACATATTCATATAAACTATCTTCCCAAATGTTAGTTTCTTAATTATATTCCTAACATCCAGCTCCATTTAGGACGTTTTTATAGCAGATCAGTCTGATATCTTAAGCTTCAGAAACAAAGAACATTTTCTTTCACTATTTTTAAAATTCATTTTAAAACTCTTATTTATTATTTATATTAAACATTCTTGTTTCTATTTTCTCACCTAGTCATTTATTCCCACAATTTTTCCAACTACATCATCACATAAGTCTTAGTAAGATCAAAATATAAAAACCAAAGAAGAGTCTTTGGATTTTCTTTTATACTGACTTTTTCAATGTAGGGTTTATGTTAGTCAGGGAGATGTTCATCAATTTCAATAGTTAGCTGTTGTTAGAGATGGAAACACAGAACTATTGTCAAAAAAGCAGATGAATCATAGAGTCAGAATTTTCTATTACAAATAGCAATAAAAAACTTGGGTCAGCAAACTATTCCAACCTGCAACCTTTGCCAAGGGAAATCGCAAAAATGCTTTTCTTCCAAAAAAGATTATATATAAAAATATAAAATTTTTTTTTGTAAAAGATAGATATCTCAACCCTGTGCTATCTGTGATTGTGAGGTTGCAACCTACTCTGCTCACTTGATAAAGATATTTCAAGCTAAGAAAATAACACAGTAACTATATCTGTGTCCATGGAAGCCGTAGGGCTCTGGGAGAAAAAGAATGAAGCCATGCTGCAGAGGCAGACTCATAACTTATAAAAGAACCTGAGAATAATAATCTTTGTTAAAAATAAGTGAAATTTTTAAATTTAAAAGCCACATGAGAAAACAAGTCATCAAGAGGTAGAATCACAGTAATTAGTATGGAAGGATCTGGGCTAATTACCAATCTGGTAAGTATAAAATCAGTATGCATAAAGTGATGAAAGTAATACAAAAGGTAATAAAAATCAAAATGTATAATTTAATACCATGAAAAATAAAGAAAACATGTTTGAAACGTGACCAAACTGAAATTCTAGTGTTTCAAATTATAATGAATAAAATAAAACACTTATTATATTTCTATACTCAAGTAAACCAGTATTCTAGAAGAGGGGTGGATTACATTTTAATTAAACATAGAGATAACATTTTAATTAAAACATTGGCATCGCTCATTTACAAATTCTAATGCATTATAAGAAATGTATAGTTAAGTAAGAAGGAAACCAAAGTCTCAAAAAAGATAAGAGCATGATACTGAGCAAACAAATTTAAATAAATAATAACCACCAAAGTCAATATAAAAATAATGGTAACTGGGTAGTTATAAAAGGGGAGCTGAATTGCTCAGAGATCAGATTTAAAGCACTGAATAACGGGAAACTTTGAGCTCTTGAAAACATTACACCTTATTAGGTCAAGATTGATTGTTAAAGACCTAGTGGTAAACAGAATGTATGACTTCCAAACTACAAGGATCAAAAGGAAAAAAATATATACATGAAACCTGATCCATTCAAAGTTTTGCCAGATAAAACTTAGCAAAATCTTACAGTGTGCATATTAGAACACAGTGAAATCATAAAATATTTCTTCCGTTCAAAGTCAGTGTCTACTATCACTGCTACCTTTCTGCATTAAACTAGAAATCCAATTCAGCTGAAAAAATATGAAGATGATATAAAATGTAATAAAGGAAATCAAATTGTCATATAACTTTGATGATGTGATCTTTTGCAGCGTACAGCATCAGAGAAAGCCTAAAAACTATAAAAAGCGATCAGCAAGTTTGTTGGATATCAACCAGAAAAAAAATTATAAAAGATTATTTTTTTAACCTTTAATAGCAACAAAGCTAAAGTCTTTTAGGATAAATTTTACAAAATTACTAAAATTTTGTAAAAAATTTATTAAAAACCAGCTGATCCATATGTTCATATAGAAGATGAACTGGCTCAAGATGAAATAATTTTCATTAAGAAAAATAAATGCCAAAACTTGCCATGTTAGATAATAAAGTTTATTATAAAGCCAGTAATTCAGTGTGGTAATGGCCTAAGGATAGAGAGGAAGATAGAAGAAAATGTATAAAGATGAAAGAAAAAGAGCCATATGTATATTGGCACTTGGAATATGATGAAGATGGCAATGAAAATCAATGGGCAAAAGATGGACAAGTTAACTGTATGTAAAAATATTGTTTTATGATTTATTGCAATATATTTTATGCAAAAAATACCAACATATTTATATTTAATGCATATAGCAACATATTAATAGGACCTATACACAACAGTTTTATATATATAAATGCATACCCACAGCACACGCATACACCCATTATGGCAATTATTAACATTTTATAAATAGTGATTATATGTCTGTCTGATATTATTTGTTGTCTTGTTCCATGTATTTGAATTATTTCATAACTAAATATTTTATTTCATATTTAAGGATAAATGAAATAAGAATAAAGTCATAGAAAATAAAATATTCCAGCCTTCCACAGTGATTCTTCTGCAGGCAAATGTGTTATGTCACACTTAACACAACTATTTTTATTCTTCAGTCCTCACCATGTAGTGCACTACCAATTACCTATTTGTGTAATGAAAACATTTACTGAACTTTTCTAGATTCAATAAAAGTGTGGAGTTTTTTTTCCCTTTCTATACCATATTTTTTTAGATCTTGAATGTTATGTTGAATGAATAGTTTCCATTTTGCTTTTATCTCCTAAACCTGAGTCAGCACAATTCTATTTTCTGGCTATAAGAATGGTATTTTTTACTCTGGAAATCATTTGAGAGATTAGAGGATGAGAAGAGTAATTACCCAAAACATTAAAATCACCCACAGTGATTTGTATGAATTCAGCCAAGTAGGGTGATTCAGTGACAAACTACCATCTTTATAACTCCAGGTAATAGAAGACAAGCAGATCCTCACCATCTGTACCTCATTTTATTTTCCATTGAGATGAAGCATCATCTCTCACCATCTCTTGCGTTTTAATTCACCCTCTGAAATGGGATAAACCATCCTGCAGTTACAAAGCAAATGTACATATGCAAGCGATTCCTGAGAGAGCTTGGCACCCTTTCCTCACCCTGCTGTCCTCTGCCCTCCTTTTTGATCCACTCCTGTTTGGAAGCCAGCCATTCCTCCCACACATAGGGCACTTTTGGCAGCTCGAGACTTCGTCAGCAAGCTGGCCGGCGCCTTAGCTGGTTATGGAACAGATGTTGGGGAAGTCACATTTTTGAAATTTATTTTCTCTATAGAATAGAGGACAGGGTTTTTAAAATAATTTCGTCCGCATTACACTTTCTGCTCTTTTGAGAGTTATGCTCTTAAAAGGCAATTCTTGCAGAAGAAGCATAATATATGATTATTTTCTGCTAATCTCATTAGGCATTGAGTTGATGATCAGAAAAGGTGTCAGAGTCTACGATACAACAAGGAATGGTATCCCCGGTTACACAACCAGAACAGAGGTGTCAAACTACACCAAGCGTTTCACGGAGGAAGAAATTGGAAGAAAATACTGCTCAATAGCCATATTGTAGGTAGGTTAAATGAATAATAATATTTTAGCAACATTATTTAAGGAAGCTTATAAAGACCTATTCTCCCCTGTGGAAAATGCATGGGATGTTTAATTCATGACCTCTAACCTCAAAAGAACTTACAATGTAGTAACCACTACATTGGGAATAGAAATTCCCAAAGAGGGAATAGAAATAATAAAATGCAAGTTGGAAGAAAAAAAAATGAGATGGAAATAAAATGTCACCTGTATGTAGGATGAGTATAAATAAAATGCCCCCTGTATCTAGTAGGAGTATGGTATACAGTGTGAGTACCGTTTGAAACAGAAGCGTTGGGATTATTCTGTAATGTTTGGTTGCTTGTTTTATATCTTGGTATTCACAGTTCTTTTCAAAGACTGAGTTGGTTATTTCTGAATATATGAGGGGGAAGCACATTTGAGTTATCTCTGTGGCCAATTTTGAAGTCTGAAGAAAGAATGGGGGATTTCTGTTTTCTTTTAAGTGGATAGAATATTCATATGTGGATGTACAGAATGTTTATGTATAGCTAGAGGTATCTCTGAGAGAATCAAATTGTACAAGATTTGAACAAGATTTGTACAAGATTTGAACAAGATTACTGCCCCTCCTCACCTGCCAAAGGATCACATAATGTCTTTAGTACTTGATTGTATCTCTCTCTAGCAGCTGAGAGATAAAGTGATGCAGATTTCCCCATTATAGTTGGGACTACGTCAGCCTTTCAATTATAATGCTATACTGTTAATGGTTTACAACTTAGTCATAAAACGTCCTTTCCCTCTGAGGAAAAGAAAAAAGAAAAAAAGAAAAAAAGAAAAAAAACTTGGCTTATCAGGTCCCAGGAGGAGAACTATTTTTAAAAACTGATTTTTTTTTAAGGTTGGCTATTTTAATTTTAGAGCATCTTTTAAAGAATGTTTTAAGGACATTTTCAACTCCAGAATTTTCAAAAAGGGATTGGTTTAATATACATTGAGCCTTAGCTATGGAATAATTACTTGAAATTGGTGTTTATTTCCAATGTTAATATACTTTAATTTCTATGATAATTGAAGTTTAAAGTCCTATTTCAAAGACAGTTTCTGTGTCATGTGCTGGTAATGATTTAATCTCTGCTAAGAATCTTCTGAATGTAAAACAAACCGTGAGAATCATGTAAAATCTAATCTGTAGAAGTTACATGTGGACAGCATGATTCCTAATGTCAATTTTACACATAAACTTTATTTTTATAACTTAAATGAAAGTAGACACTATGTAGTCAAGAATTTAGCCTTGAACAAAAGAGGTCTGGCCTTTGACCTTGGCTTCTGAGAGGTAATCTCTAAACCCTTGGAATGCCTTGCCTGATTGGAGGGTCTTTGTTTGCCTGGGTGCCTTAGGCAAGCCAGTAACAGTGTGCTCTAGAGAGAGGGCTCTGAGCCATAGCACCAACGGGATGTATAGACTGAGGCTTTGACTCACTGGTGTAAGTGGAAATCTAGCAGGGCTGGAGATGAACAGGAGGCATGTGGGCAACCACTCATGCCTAAGTGATGGAGCATCATAAATACTCTGGACTACAGGGCTTAAATGAGCTTCTCTGGATATAGGATATTAACTGAAGACATTCAATCAACATTTATTCCATATTTATATAAATATATCCAGTATATGTATTTGTTGATTTCATATATGATTTCACATACATTATATATTATATATAACACATTAATATAGAGAAAGAGAGAGAGACTGACTACTGGTTGTGAAAGCAAGGAAGAAAACATGACTAACTTGGAAAGGAAGTTCAGAGTTGAATAAAAATAAGAATTAAAGCAAGAAGTCCCAACTAGTAGGTCATTTCCTTTGTGAAACAGTTATGGTCCTCAGGGAACACTGCAGTGATGGAATACCATAATACCCAAGATTTCCCATGTCTAGATCAATATTGATACTTAAGTCACTGACATATTTCAATATAAAGTCAATATTTTGATAACAAATTCTTATTTTCCTATCTTTCAGCTCTCTGTTCTATTTTGCATAAAATGCACTCCCAGTGTTCAGGACAGCATAAAATATATAGATTACCCACTATAAGAATTAGATTTGAGGGGAGGGAGACCTCAAGTAACTTCATGAAAATTTGACTAAAGTAATTCATTTCTCATAAATGTATTATCTCTCTGATAAAGGACCTAAAGAACCCTGAAGCTGGTGATGCATAAATAAAACTGTGAAATATTTCATTTTATATTGCAAAATAAGCCAATATTCTTCTTAAAGTTTAATATAATGAGTTCACAAGTGGAATGAATAAATAGACTAATATCTTACAACTTACTTAACCAGATGCCTTAATACTGCCTTAATTTTGTTTGTCCAATTGCCCCTTTGGTTTATTATTAATCTCTCACTATCTTTCACAGTCAGCGTTTAATATAATTCTATGAAAGGTCACTTGTAGAAAACAGAGCAATTAAGTATGCAATGGCCTGAGCTACAATCCAATATTTCAAACATTTTAGGTATTTTTTATGAAACAAGCAAATAAAAAAAAAAGACTGGCTCTTGACAGTAGCCAAGTGATATTGTTGAAGCTTTATTCATTAACTATTTATTAAGTACCTCTGAACCTGGCATTAGGTTATGCACTGTTGCCTTTCACAAATGGGTAATGACTTCATTCCTGGTCTCAAAGTGCTCATGGTTTAAGAGGGAATATTTGAAACAGATTCAACAACAATGCCTGGCTGAATGTAATAGTATCTGGAAGGAGGTAGGTACAAATGCAGAGAGAGTTTAGACGAGGAAGGTCTATCTGGTCTACAAGAAGAAATGAAAGTTAAATACACATTTAACCTCATCATATCACAACTTTTTCACTTGTAGAACAGTATAATAAATAGAACCAACCTCATAAGGTTGTTATGATAATTAAGTGAATTAATGTATGTGTTTTCTCTTTTGGACTCAAAGAATGTATTCTATAAATGTTCAGTATTAATTATTAGGACTTTTTGCTGTTATTAGGCAAGGGACAGTGAGATGGGAAATGTGGGAGAATTTTTTGAGCAATGTGGGAAGGGCAGTACAGAATGAGGACCTTGATTCATTCCCTTCTAATTCAGTAGAAGAGGAATTGATAAAAACATACAAATTCATAACAAGATATTAAGAAGCAGGTGTTTATAGTTGTAATATGGGTTGTTATTGTCTACTATTAATGCAGATAATACGACACTCTTTTCTAGTGTAAGGAGGACGGTCTTATTTCCTTCTTCAGGATCTCTTTTAAAAAGTCTCGTCATTGTTGGGATACATAGAATTCAGAGGAAATTTTCATGTAGTATTTTTAAATGCTAAAGAATTGACAGTCAAAGTGGCTCCTTTGACGTGGAAAATGGGAAAAAAATTAAAATTACCGTAATAAAAATGATATTGTCTTAGAGTTTATATATTTCTTGTCTGTAGTCCTAGAACTTAACTTGATAATCCATTGGAGACAGCTAGATTTTTAAATTTTATATTCTTATTTTATTATTAGTTCTATCAATGTTTCAAGAATGTTTAACATGACGTTGAAGGAAAAATTGAGAAATTCATTAATAGCAGTTTTTTAAAGAGTTCTTGAATAATTTGAGTAACAATACAAGTAAATCACATAATCATCAGAAAATATTTCCAAGTGCCTTTTCTATTCCTGTCAATATTCTTTGTTCTGTGATTGATCAGGGAAATGATGTAAAAGTCAACCACAAGCCTCAAGATTTTAGCCACTTAAAAGTTGAGATGGTGATAATATTGATGAGAGAACTATTGAGTGTTGAACTCGGTGTTTCTGACAATATGAGCAAAAATTTTTGAAAAACAGAGAAGAGGCTGAAGTAAACGAAGAATGGAAGATGGAAATGGGATTGAAGCACCTCCATTGACACTAGGATTTGCAAAATGAATGGGATTTGAGTAATGAAATTCACAAGGGTAAGAGCAATTGATACTGGTGCAATAATTCTTGAGACTATTCACCTTACATGAAGTAGAAATTTATTCTATATTTCATCTTTTCTTTTTCTATATATACACGTATAAAATTTCAGCAAGATAGAATTGTATTATGAAGGAACGTTGTGTCTGTTTTTTTTTTCTTTATTTAATCATGTCATACCATTTCAGAAAGTTTGCAACTTTTCACACTGTGACCAGCCCACTCGCCCATGTGTTTGCCATCAAAAATATTATCAAAGATATTTGCTTTTTAAGGTGAAACAAGCCATATATCTCTTTTAGTGAAGTCCAATTGTAATTTCACTCTTTTTTGACCATTTGTATTATCTTTTTCATAAATTGCTTTTTCAGAGTCTCTCCTAATTTTCATTGATTTGTTCTCAATTATTTGAAAAGTTAATGGAATATTGTTTTACCATTTCACACATATTATTTTCTCTTTATGTGTGCTTTTTATATATATTACACTTATTTTAATCCACTTGTTTTTCTGTGATTCTTATAAGAAAATTTTACGAAGACATTTACTCTTTTTTTTTTCTCTTATGGCTTAATGTTTATCTTTCCCTGTATGGCTTACATTTTCCCTTTCCTGTTAAAGAAGGTCTTCCCATCCCCAAGTATACACAAATATTATGTAAAGTCGTTACATGTAAATTCTATGAATAAAGTCTATCAGGGGGTATTAACTATATAGGTTAAGTTTAAGAGTATTCAACAGTGCTTCTAAGCATTTAGAAAATGTGTTGAAAATGTAAAGTTCATTGCATGGGTCAGCAGTTGTAAACAAAGGCTTTCAGTGTCACAGAACAATAAGCATTTTCTTCTCATAGATGTTTGTGTTGGCTGGGGAGTCTATGCTCTGTTGGCTGTGTGGTTATGGACTGACTCAGTACATTTCACTTGTGGTTGGGGAGAAGCTCTTTGTATGGCAGTGATCACAGAGCAAGAGGGAGATTTCACTGCACAGGTGTATTTCAAATCCCTATATGCATTAGGTTTGCAAACATCCCTTTGGCCAAAGCAAGTCAGGGGCTGATAACCACGTTAAAGTTTGAAGAAGGAAGTTTCACCTTTAGTGGGGAGACTTCAAGGCAATGTGCATAGGGACAGGGTGGAGTAAACAAAGGCCAAAAATTTAATCTAATTCATATACACGTAGTTAAATACACACACATTCACATATACATATATTTATGAGCATAAGTACATATGAATATAAATATAAACTGTGGCAGAGTTTGTTAAGCGCCAAATGCTTAATCATAATTTTTAAAGATAATCTCCAAACAGCAAACTCTTTCTGCAAAGACCGAAATTAGCACTTCCGTGCAAAAATGTAGAATTTCATATCTTGTGTAAAGCATGTATCTTTGGAAAAGCTTTGCAAGAAAATTAACCATTCCTGTGTAACTGAAAAAATTCAATCTGTTCAAAAAGTTACTTTACTCCATTTGGACAGCCTCGCAACTAACCTAGTTTAACTTGGGTCAATCAATTATAATAGATAGAAACCATATTTCATTCAGGAATCCAGATCGTGGTCTTCTATTTTGTTTAGCTTTTTCCTGTTTATATTTGGTAGTGAGAGACTTCAACATTGTATTTTTTACTTAACATATATTCAACATTATATTATTTAATCAAACCTTTTTTGAGGTATCTGTTATATCATTACCTGGAATGGTGTTTCAGAGTTACAGAACTGGGGAAGAGTTTTCTATAGTAATATGATCTCCAAATATTTTTCACATTTCAGATTATTCATAAGTTTTAATTCACTTACACACGCAAACACACACACACACTGCATTTGATCAAATAAAGGCAATATTGATTAAAAAGGAAAAAACAGATCAGCACAGTTTAAATGTCAGCCAAATAATCCATAGACCTTTTAAAATGTATCATCAAATGATCAACCTAGAGGTAACCAACTGGTGCCAGAAAAAATGCCTAAAGACCTTGCCAAGGAGTCAGATGCTCCTACTGCTAAATTATCTCTGCAGATTGTCATGGGTCTCTTACAACTGGCACGCCCAAAGGTATTGCTCATACCACACCGCCTTAAGGTTTGAGGACAGGAATAAAGACGCAGATGTAGAGAATGGACTTGAGGACACGGGGAGGGGGAAGGGTAAGCTGGGATGAAGTGAGAGAGTAGCATTGACATATATACACTACCAAATGTAAAATAGCTAGCTAGTGGGAAGCAGCTACATAGCACAGAGAGATCAGCTGTGTGCTTTGTGACTACCTAGAGGGGTGGGATAGGGAGGGTGGGAGGGAGACGCAAGTGGGAGAGGATATGGGGATATATGTATACATATAGCTGACTCACTTTGTTATACAGAAGAAACTAACACAAGATTGTAAAGCAATTATACTCCAATAACTATGTTAAAAATATAAAAAATAAATAAATAAAAATAGTTTGCTTCTTATGGAGAAAATTGCATGCTCTGTATACATTTATTTCATTCTCCTAGGGAATCAGTCCATTTTGGGGGGGGGGGATTTTTTTTTTTTTTTTTTGTAAGACATGAGACAACAAATAATATGTATGAAATAGACTTGCTTAACCTAAATAGATTGTTACATAAAAGTGACATGTCATTCATTGTTACCAGCCCTTTCTACCACTGGTTATATTTTTCCTTCACTCAGCCCCTTTTTGAAAATTGGCTTATAGGACTCCCATAAAGTGGGTGACATTAAAATGTAACCATCAGGTGTTTAAAATACCAATATGCTACGTATTGTGCAGCCAACAAAGAAACAAATGCACCTGCTTTTGATTTGTAATCTAAGTATTTTATGGACATATCCTGAGATAAATACTTGTAACATGAAGAAGTGAGTATTTAATTGAATTGTATGTAATTGACCATGCTATGATGTATTAATAACAATTAAAATTGTTGACACTCTTTCTAATATTCTTTGCCTTTCTCCAAATACTATTTTGAGGTGTGTTAAATGCATGACAGTATTTCCCATGAGAACCAGTGAATTTAAGAAAAAATTTATTAGTGTATTGGGGCAAATTTAAACAATTTTCCATTCTCTACAGCGACTACACTATTGTTTTTCTCAATATGTCAGCAATCTTTCAAAATATTGGCTTTTATGTTTATCTAAAGATAGAAAAACTTTTGAAACTCTTATTTTTATTTTAAAAAGGACATTATTTCCTTAGATATTATGGAGCACTGTGCCAAGTGAGAAAAAGGACTAGAAAGAACCAGAATGACATTATGTAAGGCTGATACAAAATAGAAGAGCTGAGATGCTTTGCTATAAACACTCTTTTTAATGTATTCAAAAATATTTTATAGTGTAGGTGGCACATTTATTTTGGAAAGAATTTTGAGGAATAAAAGAGTTTAACATGCCACATAATAGCAGCTTGTGTTGGTGATAATAACTGGGTTATACAGAGAATAAAGGTATATGAAAGCCCCCCAATTTATTTTTCCTCTAGGCTGTTGAAAATTGAAGGCAGAACTTACTTAATTTAATGTCAAGTATGTTCAAGAACATACATATTGAAATTAAACATAAAAGAAAAAAGTTGCGTTATTTACATAGTGTTATTAGCATATTTGTATCAGTCTTTAGCAAGTATTTCTTATTTAGAGGTTTTAAAATCAGTATTCTCTAACACAGAATCAGAATTCTGCAAAAAGAATAAAATAGACTGCCATTTCCTTGCTATTCTCAATATAGGTTGCAATGATTTTTGCAGTGTCAGCATATATCCAAGGTGTATGTATACAATATATCCATATAAGATCTAAATTATACATTATACCATTTATTAGATTCTGAAGTTAAATTTAATTTAAATCTAATCCATGTACACTTGAGAATTCATGGACCCCTTACTAAGGACTGAAATAAGGTAAGATCTTGAATAGTTACCTTCCTCCATGACTTTCTTCATTGTCTTCTTCAGAATACTCTTTTGTATCTTGTGCCTTTTGATAAAAATTAAAGAGAATTTTAGTCTTTTAGGAAGACTTAATAAGATTAACAAGTCCCTTAGAGAGAGACTAACTGAGATTTGTCTCATCCACTGAACTCGGTACATTGTCTGCCCAGTTACCCCCGAGCATGGGCATATTTTCCCATAGTCCCTCTGCATTGCTTCTCTGTGGGTGCACTTCACTGTACGTTGGTGAGTCTCTGCCATACTGCAGTGAGTTCAGGAAATTCTGGCAGAAGATAGAACTTTTCTTTTTTTTTTCTTTTTGGCCTCACCGTGTGGTATGTGGAACTTCCCCGACCAGGGATCGAACCCGTGCCCCACGCAGTGGAAACGCGGAGTATTAACCACTGGACCACCAGGGAAGTCCCTAAATAGAACTTGTAGCATTTGTCTGAACAGAAAAATTATTCTCTATTACAAAAAATGTCACAAATGTCATCATGCATTGCATGATGCATTGCAACACTGGAAATTTTCCTACCTGTCTCGAGAACTTGGTATTTTATGGTTGGTTTGATATCCACTTGCAGTTCTCCTCTAAAACTGGAATATCTTTTCTAATTTCTTCTGTAAGGCATATTCTGCAAACTTTTGAACTATGTAATATCTCATCTGTGATAATATATGTGAGAAGAATTTGAATGAACTGTGGTATCATTCAAAAGTTTGAAAGCACAATTCTCCTTGCAAACATTTAGATTTATTTTGTATGTCCAAAGATACTGTGTGTTATTCAAGCACTTTGAATATCCCCATAGATTTTTGGCTGCCATGTGTGCTTTCCATTCTTTTACTTAGAAAAGCCAAAAGGGAAAAAATAAATAAATAAAATGAAGGAACCCTTTAATAACTAGGAAGAATATAAATGTCACAAGTTATAACTGTTGGAGTTAGATTACCTGTCAACTAAAGCATTGAGTGAGTATGTGAGCAAGCCTGGAATGGAGATTCTCAAGGGTGCTAAATATTGTTTCCTCCAGATGTTTGTTAGACTCAAGAGGGTAAATACTTAGCCAGCTCCTTCCAAACTGTAAGGGAATAACATTCGATTCATACAATTGTTTCTTTCCTTCTGAAAATGCATTTAATACTCAACATAACAACAAACAGTAGCTCTAGAAACTACTTGTTGTTTTTTATTTTTAGGAATGTAAAACTAGACTTTCATAGTCGTCATCATTCTCTGGGTTTGTTGTCCTTCCATGCCTATATTAATATTAATATCCAAATTCCATTTGGTTGTTAGATTTAAAATGCATATATTTTAAGGGCTGGAATCTTCCTCCACTGTAGTTGTGGAGCTTCTAACTATATAATCCCCTTAAGTCATAGACTCAATGTCTTTCTGACTCATTTCAAAATTATACAGAAACTGTCTGCACGTGCTTGGGAACGAGACAGAACATGAAATCAGCTCCAGCCTTTTCTTAGGAATCTATGAACAAGATGTTGGAAGGGGTCACCAGACCGCTGCCATAAACAGGCATTCAGGCAGCCTCTCTTCGATGTATGGTTGTAGAATCCATCTTTTATGTTTGCCAACCTTTGTCAGGTTGGCCCCTAGGAACCATAGCTTGTGGCGAGCATTGCCCTCTGAGGAAGGCGCCATTAAGACCCTCATAAGCCTCAGGGCCCGATTGTACTCTCCTTGGTATGCATCCTGGACTTTATGGTATGAATGTAAAAAAGGAGATGGCCTTTGGCCAGATCGCTCCAGGGACCTGCTCAGTGACTGGGAGTCCCTGGTTGTTCCCTAAAGCTAGGAAAAGCAACCCTGGAGGGGAAATTGGTGCCTTTGAGGGAGAAGCCGAGAAGCCAATCAACCAGCTGATGCGGATAAGGCGTGACTAAGCAAATTCCCTGCTTTAGGGGTATGTATATGGCTATGCTTTGTTATTAAACTTGCCTTGCAATCATCAGTTGCTTGTGCCCTTCTGATCCCATACCTTTGTGCGTTCAGTTCCCTACCCCCTCTCGTCGATTGTTGCTGCACTTTGAGGACCCCCGCGGCTGGCGGCAAGTGGCGCCTGAACAGGGACCTGACAAGAGGGACATCTGAATCTCGGTAGGTGAATCCCCGGAGTGAAGAGTGAAAGTGTGGCCACATAGTAAAGTTGATAGTAACTCGGGGCAATAGTCAGAAGTAAAAAAATATGGGACAAAAAGTATCCAAGAAGCGACCTGAGATCACTGATCAAGAAAATAGTATGTTGTATTACAATCAAGCAGTCATCCTGTATCATGTCCGACAGTATACAGAAGCCATATCCGTTGGTGAAAAACCTTATCAATTCATAGAACCAAGAAAAATTTGCCCAAGCAGTGTGTTTTTTGTTGGTAGACCTGTATATATTAACCTACCAAGCTGAGAAAGCTTTACATCTTCTTGCTGTTCTAGAAAAAATGATTTCACAGGGCAACAATAACAAAAATGGAAAGAATGAGACTGTTAATTACAGCAACAAAGATGGGTCTAATCATAAAGCTGAGTGGAGCTCTAATAGAAGCTGCAAAGTCAAAGATACTATTTTTGTGTTGAAGTATATGTAGGAGGACAAGGGACTTTACTGGCCGGCCATAGTTTAAAGGTAGTTAAAGCTGTTACAAGTTTGAAGTTTCCCTCCTTTTTTCCTTCTGATTTTCCCCAGTTTGATTTTGAATTCTCAAATCTGGTGCACCTTAAATTATAATAATGGTACCATTTTAATTTCTTCAGTTTCTGTTACTAATAATAGTTTGGTTTTTTATAAGCATTGGGATTTTGGGAAATTTGCATTGTCTTATTCTTATCAACCGGTTATTACTTGTGTTACACCTTCATATGCCTTGCTAATAGGAGATTTACAGATTGAGTTTACTTCTGGTTCCTTAGGATATAATATAACTTGTCAGAATTGTATTTTTAGTACTTGCCTTCTGCCTATGAAAGGAACTTTTTCTGTTATGATGTTAAAACAACCTTCCTATGTAATGCTGCCTGTAAATATTTCTGAACCATGGTATCATAGTACTAGCATGCAAGCTTGGCTAGAATTATCTGAAGTTTTAAAAAGACCTAAATGATTCATTGGAATATTAATATGTAGCATATTAGCCTTAGCCGCTTTAACAGCCACAGCCGCTACCGCCGGTTTAGCATTAAGTAAAACTGTACAACAAGCATATTATGTTAATCAATAGTCTAAAAATACCAGTATTGCATTAGCATTACAAAGTCATATTGATACTCAACTAAAAACTGAGGTTGATGAGTTAAAAAAATGCTCTCATAGGTTTAGGAGACCAAATTATGGCTTTAAAGTTGAAAATGCGTTTGATTTACCATGCTAAATATACTTGGATTTGTGTGACTCAACACGCTTATAATGAAACTGACTGGGATTGGAACAAAGTAAAAATGCACTTTTTAAGTGTATGGACTGATGGACACATTAGTTTGGACGTACAAAAACTTAATGCAGAAATACAAGCAATTCAAGAAGCTCATCTACAAGAAGATGGGCCCCAACAATTAATTCAAGGACTCTTGGATCAGCTTCAATGGTTAAACCCAATGCATTGGTTTCAAAATGGACTCACAGGATTGATTACCGTGGGGTCATGTGTATTGTTGATGTTAATTGCCTTACCTTGTTTATTACGCTTTGTTGTTGGCCGTCTCGCTGCTCTTCGTCAGGAGGTGTATGGGTTGAAATTGCATTATCAAGCTTTAAAAAATAAAAGAGGGGGAAATGTGGCGAGCATTGCCCTCTGAGGAAGGCGCCATTAAGACCCTCATAAGCCTCAAGGCCCGACTGTACTCTCCTTGGTATGCATCCTGGACTTTATGGTATGAACGTAAAAAAGGAGATGGCCTTTGGCCAGATCGCTCCAGGGACCTGCTCAGTGACTGGGAGTCCCTGGTTGTTCCCTAAAGCTAGGAAAAGCAACCCTGGAGGGGAAATTGGTGCCTTTGAGGGAGAAGCCGAGAAGCCAATCAACCAGCTGATGCCGATAAGGCGTGACTAAGCCGAGAAGCCAATCAACCAGCTGATGCGGATAAGGCGTGACTAAGCAAATTCCCTGCTTTAGGGGTATGTATATGGCTATGCTTTGTTATTAAACTTGCCTTGCAATCATCAGTTGCTTGTGCCCTTCTGATCCCATACCTTGGTGCGTTCAGTTCCCTACCCCCTCTCGTCGATTGTTGCTGCACTTTGAGGACCCGCCGCGGCTGGCGGCAATAGCTCCTGCTTGGTATGTCACCAGCTTCTCGAAAGACGATCACCACCCCTTTGACTCATTCTGTAGACGTGAGAGCATGATCTCTCAGCCTCCTTCCCATCGTCCCATTCCCAGTCTGCACCATTGCCCCAGATGCCTCTGTACACATTCATCTGAGCCTTCACTCCACCAAAAATAAGGAAACAATAAACATCCAGGCTTAATAGTCCTTGCAGATTGGATGTGGGGTGAAGATACTGTTGCTACCCGCCGTGTCGCACGCTGCTTGGACACAGTGAAGCACGCCTCTATGTAGAGTTGCGAACATATAGCCAGGGAGAGGAGCCGACATGACTGCAGGGCTCAGGTAGTTAAGATGTGCTCTCTTCACACAGGCATAGTTGGGCAGAGTGTTTTGAAGCCTTGGCACATAATACTAAACTAAACTGTGAAATTGGACTTGGAGTATAGAATAATTAGCAGCACAGTTATCTGACTGAAGTGACACTTTGGAAAAGTTAAAGTTTGTCTCACATTCAGCTAAAATTGAGATTGAGAGTAAACCCCAGAAATAATTACCTAAAGAAAAAAATCATTTGCTAAAGTGAAGATAAAGAGATTTGATTAAAGAGAAATTGAAAATCATCTCAAAGAGCATGACCATTTACGGACTAAGAGAGAGAAAGAAATATAGCATCTTATCTAAAAGATAATAAAAATAATACATCTTTATATTTTATAAAATCTGTTTACATTAAGGTATAAGTTCATACAAATTGTAAATGTATTTTATGTCATATAGTAAATATGCCCATTGTTGCCTAAATAGAGAAAAAAGTTGCACCAAAACCTATGAGCCTACTAATTCCATCATGTAAAATAATTAACTTTTATTAAGAAAGTGAGAAAAGTGTTAATAAAATCTAAAACAAGCTCTTTTTTCTATAAAGTTAGTATAATTTTTCTCTTTGTGAATGAAAGAAATATGTATTGTTTCTCTGTTTTGTACATAACTTTTCAGTGTGTTTTGATAATAATTCCAATTGTAGGACTATAGCAATACAAAGGAATCATAGAAAAATTTCCATAGTAGCATAAAGTTTCTGGGAAATGGGCAGCCCTCCTAAAAATAATATTCACATATAGCAAAAGAAATTAAACTAAGTTAAATAAGTGACTATTAATGTATTTAGAAACTAGAAACCTATAATTAAAATGTTTTAAATCAAATAGTGAGTTTAAGTTGAACATCAAAACCTGAATTCCAAGTGTAAAGAATAAACTAGAAACTGAACTGGTAGCAGCCAAAGCAAGTGATTAATTTTATTGAATAGAAAAAAGAATTAAGAAAAAGGGTTCTTTAGCAATGTTTCCCCGTAGATAATCTTAATTCCCAAGAAAAAGACTGAAACTAATTCCTCTCTTTTATTACTGAATTAAAAAAAAAATGATCACAAGATATGTCCAGGGATTGGCATCTTTTCATTAAATATTATTAACATCCAATTAGCCATGTTAGTTTCAAGACTCCTGGTCTTTCTCTAGTTAAAGTTGTGTTCAATTATATATTTTTATTACATTTGTTCAGCTACTTATAGCAGGATTCTTTATCTAAAAATCGGCTCTAAATTAATGACCTTTTGTTCAATCTTTTCATAACGTTCTTTCCTTCATGTTCAAGTATTTTGTCCTATATATTGATTGCAGGTTCTGTAAACTTGATTCTGCTCTTTGTTTCTTCTAATGAAAATTTCATCTATCAGTTGCATTCTTATTTTCCTATACGTTTCCTCCTTCATACAGATATTTTAAAATTATTCACATTTGTTTGCATCTTTGTTAGCTTCCTTTTGATCTGAATCTACCACCTTATCATATCTCTTATTTTCTAACATAATTCTGAAATTTTATTGAAAGAAAAAACCAGACTTTTTCCATGTTTTCCTTCTATTTCCCTCGACTTTCTCTCAGAAGTGTGTTTTTCTTCTGCCTCTGCAGTACTGTTCTCTGTTCTCGTTACGCTTCTGTTTTGCCTTACTCACATTCAGACAGAGATGTTGGCTACATTCAGGTTGTATGTCCTCACTTTGGTTTTCCTTCTTGTTCATAAGTTTGCTGTTCGAATCCTCCTCTCTGACCTTAAACGGCTCAGTTATCTTACTGTCAGTAATCTACGTCCATAGCTACTGACATTTCTGCAAGCCAGCTTGGTGCCACCCTCTTCTGGGGTTAGTTGAAGCTTCACTGCGCTCTCCTTTTTTTCTGAGTCTTTTACATCTGGCCTCTGTGAAAGCTACTCTTTACGGCCATGCTCTTCTTCTTTCCGTTTTTTAAGCACTCTGTGTCATCTGTATTTTTACTACCTTTAGTCATTGTATGGCCTCTGATCCTCTGGAGTGCCACAGCTCTAAAATGCTCATATGCACCCGTGAAAGTCTGCCGAATGCTCATGGCCCTTCCTACCCCGGCCCTTGCAGGGGTTCTCACAAAGTCCCCTTTACTGCCAGTACACCGACGTTCATCAGTCAGGACTCCTCAAAACGTCTTTGAACGGCTAATTTTCTGCTGCTTATTGGGAAGCTCTAAAGCTATCTTAAATTGCTTCAATGTTATTTACGAGGTAGTTGTATCAAATTATTTATATCTAACTTGCCAACTAGTTCTAGAATATTCATTTATTCCCTTGCTCATTATTAGTGCATCCAATCAATAAACCATTATTGAGGATCTACCTGCATATTTTAAGTACTTAGAGAAGCATCAGGACCTATTTGTTTGTACTGTGTTTAATGGATATCAACAATTGTGCTTCCAGATGCTTGGGTGAAGCCCTAGTGACTGGAGATTTATATTTGGGATTTTCTATACAGAAATTTGTGGAAACATCCACAATTAGCGGCAGAAGGCGATCTTGCACATAATGTGTTGTAACTATTCTTGTAGTTGTCAAACAATCATTTATAAATACAGAAAGGAAAATTTTTCTGGCCATTTTTTGGGGCCACAAGAGGAGGGTTTTTCTAATGCTTGCTCTGGTTCATTACTTAGAGTAGAAAGTAATGATACACTATAATATCTATAATATTAAAGACTATGTCTTAACAATAATTTTAGGTAGGAATTTGTATTCTGACAGATGTGAAGGTTTTATCTATTAAGATATATGGGGAACCTTAAAAATAAAGTGGTTGCAGATGCAGCAGATGGCCATATATGAGGCTTTAGACAAGAAAATAATAGCAAAAATATTTGCAAGCAATGATTTAATAAAAACTTTTTGTAGAGTAAAAATCTTTATTTCTCTAGTTAGGGAATAAAGTTTCACATGATTGATGTAATGCTTCTGTTTTGTTTTAGAAAATCTAAGTGAATAGAAGCCTTTGATATCTAAAATTTGACAATCCTTCAAATGGTATTTATTTCCTAAGCTATAGATTACATTCACATACTTCACATGTACCTATCTACATTCTCTTTTACATATGTATGTTTATTCATACATGTTATGTATATTCATGCAGCAGCATGTCATATTAGTGATAGCTGTCAATCCATCATTTTATTGGCAGTACTTCTATCAGAAATTTTACATTGAGTACTATTTGATTATGCATATACTTCACACAATACAAACTCTACATGACTTTTGAGAATACGATAATTTTTTTTAATGGAGAATTTTTAAAAGGACAAAAGACATGACCTGATTTTTGAAACCAGAGAGGACAAATCTCTCCGTCGGTTGGTAATCAAATGTCAATCAGAAGTTGAAATTGTGCTTCCAGTTAAGCATCATCCTGATCTCATCCTGTGCTGCTTCTTAATTACAAAAATCCCCTTTAGTTCTTGAAAATTAAAATTATGTTTATTTGAAGCATTTATAAATTTCTATCTAACTGATATTGGTAATCTCAAAAAGAAACTACATAATGCAAAAGCTATGACTCAAACTATATTCCATTGTTAGGAAGCATGTGACAGAATATGCACATATTTCAAATGTCCTCCCTTACATTCATATCATTTAAGAATCGTTTCTACCCCTCATTTTTTTTCTTCCCTTAGTTTCCTTTTGTTGTTACATTTATTTGCTTGACCAGTTTCTGTCATTCAGGTCAGAAAAGCTTTTCAAATGTTGTTTTTAAAATTGTTGCTTTGGGGACTTAGCAGCACAATCATTGAAACCAAAGAAGGAAGAAACCTCCCAGCAGCACAATCATTGAAACCAAAGAAGGAAGAAACCTCCCAGATTATTGAGTTCATTTCCGTTGGAAAAGTAACAACTGATTCCTGTCTTCGATTAGAGTTTTATGTGTCCCTAGCTACACTCAAGTATTGCTTGTAGTTATTATTATTATTGTTATTTTTTTGCGGCACGCGGGCCTCTCACTGTTGTGGCCTCTCCCGTTGCGGAGCACAGGCTCCGGACGCGCAGGCCCAGCGGCCATGGCTCACGGGCCCAGCCGCTCCGCGGCATGTGGGATCCTCCCGGACCGGGGCACGAACCCGCGTCCCCTGCATCGGCAGGCGGACTCTCAACCACTGCGCCACCAGGGAAGCCCATTAATTACTTTTAAGAAAGCCTACCTATAGCCAATAACTATCTTTAATTTACCTTTCAAAAAATTCCCTCCTCCACATAATTCTGATTATATGAAAAGCAGAATAGCTTTGTGTGACCAATGAGTAGCTGAAACTTGTCATAAATCTGACAGCTTTTATTGCTTTACTGTTCTATCATTAATTATTTAAAAATTAATGAAAAACTCAAGCTAGAAACTAGCTTGCTTATACCTTAAAGGTACATAGTTTGTGTCAAATGAAAACATTTCCTACATGAAAGGAAATATGTGTAAAAAATATCCATATTTCACACATGTATTTCTTTATTATTATTTTTTTGAATTTGAGGTTATTGGACCAGAATGTGATATTCTCAACTGGAATATTATTATAAAATAATTCAAGTCTAAACACTGCCCTTGAACTTAGAGAACCTGAGATTCATGTAAGAATCAAATAAATCTGTTTCATAGACTAAAAAATACCTAATAGAACAAGATATTACTAGAAGCTCAATGAGATAAGAAGCCACATCAGTTTGTTCTTCATTGTAAATGCAACTCCTAGAAGACTGTCTTGATACCAGTAGAGATTATCACTTTTAATATTTATTAGGGGAGCAAAATATTATAAAGAATTGAAAATTATTTCAGCCTCGTCTCTCCAACTATTTCCAGGCTAATAAGAGTATTGAGGTAAATGTTTAAACAACTAAAATCAAAGTTTGTTTATGATAGGGTACACATGGGTAGCTGAGGTGCTAAGATTTTCATGAGTTCATGTGAGGAGAGATCATTTTGGAATAGTATTATCTAGTCATTCTCTGTAGAAAGTATGAGATTTCAGTTTGATTTTAAGGAATGAAAATATTTAAGAAAATGTGAAAAAGAAAGGAATGATAATATTTAGATAATGTTTACAAAGGAGAGATTATTCAAAGGCACGGGGGAATTGCTGGATTCACAAAGACAATGATAATTAACAGGAAGGAGATGTCTCCTTGAAGAACAGTTATTGGGAATATGGCTGTGTGGTGCTTTCTGGATAGCTATCAAGAAGCCTGAATGGTAGGTTGAGGAGTTTGTGCACCATTATAAAGGTTTAGAGGTTACTAAACAATTTCATTGATGGATGACATAGTAAAAAGAGTAACTTTTAAAGATTTGTCTAGTAAATATATATTCCATGAATCAGAAGGGAGATCTAGGAGCACAGAAACCAGTTAGGAAACAGGCTCAATCATGTTGGCATAAGATAAATAAAATTTTATCTTTATTTATTCATTTATTATTGCAAACAGGGTGCAGTTGGAGCCCACAGGGTGTACTAGGTGGCTCTGGGTATGTGAGGCAGTAAAGTGCACGTCCTGATAGAGGGACAGGGCAAGGATGGGCTGAGATGCACGGAGCATCAGGTACTGCTCAGAAAATGGCAGAATTAAGACCCAGGCGCTGCTGCCTTGACCACTCTTCCCAGAGGATGCCTGATCTTGTGGGTTCTCTGGAGTTCTATGGGGTTGCCAGGGGGAGTTTGGGCATGAGATACACCTGGGGAACCCAGGTGTCTGAGGCCTCCTATTAATATTTTTACAAAAATGCAAAATAAATCGCTAATCACGTGAGTGAAATTTTGAGGGTAGGATCAAAGGACTGATGATTGATGAGGTATGAAAGCAGAGAGAGGAAAATAAAGAAGGATTTTAATGGATTCTCAAGGTGATATTATAGAAATGGTTTTGTCTAGAACTGAAGTAGTAGAGGAAATATTACCACTTAGTGCTTCTTTAAAAATATACCTAGAGGGTTTCCCTGGTGGCGCAGTGGTTGGGAGTCCGCCTGCCGATGCAGGAGGCGCGGGTTCCTGTCCCAGTCCGGAAGGATCCCGCGTGCTGATCCCGCGTGCCGTGGAGCGTTTGGGCCCGTGGGCCGTGGGCTGTGGCCGCTGGGCCTGCGCGTTCGGAGCCTGTGCTCCACGGCGGGAGGGGCTGCGGCAGTGAGAGGTCTGCGTACCGCAAAAAAAAAAAAAAAAAAAAAAAAAAAAAAACCTAGATAAGTTCATTGTGTATACACAATTCTAAGTGCTTGCAAGTTCCTTGTCCAAAGAACGTTTCTTTTCAGTGAAGAGAGATGACAGAAAACTGCTTCTGATGCTACCCAAGGCACATTTTTATTGATTCATTTTAGAGGGTTAAGCCTTGGCATTTTCTAAGTAATTGCAGTATTTGAGTTCAATATTTTGGATAACAATATGCAACCATAAACTTCTTATGTCAGAAGTTCTTTTAAGAGTTACTAGAATTTTCAGTCTAAATGTCCTAATGGGTGAAATTCTCATAATTTCATTAGTTGTTTTCTCCTACAAAAATATCTGTGCATGGAAGCAGTTACAGAATATTCATTTCGGCTATGTTTGCAATTAATGGCATTATCACTGATGACTTGAAAAGGGAAATTGAACTACATACAGCTGTCAAGATGAATGTCGTGTTCAAATTGTTAGTATTTTCAATTTGCACAAAAATACTGACAACGAAGATAATATATAGTTACTGGGCTAAAAGGGAACTAGAAAGCTCCTAAAATACAAAAATGTGTTACATAACAGACCTGAGCTTAATTGTACTTGTCAGATGGGACATTTTCCTGTTTTTAAAGCACTCATGAAACAGAATCCATCCTGGTAAGGCACAGACATTCTAATCAAGTTTTACTGTCAGTGTGGGATAATCGGTGGTCTAAAAGAGAACCTTAGTTTCTACCTAGAAAGCCAATCCAAGGGTGGAATAAAATTATATTATTTATAGTCATAATCACAATCAAAAGGAAAGTAGTTTAGTCAGGATCATTCTTATGTTAATATAATTTGAATATATGAAAAATACATTTTTTTTTCTTTAATAACTCATGATTTTTTAGAATATGTGAGACAAACTACTAGCAAACTTTTGGTGGACCCTTTTAGATGAGTTATAACGTGGAAAGTGTTACGCTGAGCTAATAAACGTGAAATTTCCTAGGAAGTGAGAGAGCCAATTATTCAGAAATACCATCAGGTCACCTTGCTTGTAATTCTCAAGCATGTCTCTGGTGCATAAATTACCAATTCACAGTTCATGTTCAAAATCATCCAATCTATGCTAAATAAAATGTTGGCTTTTATGGTCATCTAAACTGAAAAACCCTTTTCAGACACACAGTCATGAATAATGGAACTAGATAGACAAGCAAAAGTAGAAATGCCTTCTACTCTGCCTTCCTAAACCAGAGTTAAGCGTTCTTCTAGATCTCATGATTATCCTTTATCCCACTACTTTATAGGGCTTCATTTTATCATATTTATTACTAAAATGTAAGTTTATGTTTTAGTTGTTCTTAAAATTTTCAAAAGTGCATCACGTCCTATATAATCTTTTCAGAATCTTTGAATTAATTTTATTTTGCAAAGATTCACCCATATTGTTGTGTATAGCTGTGGTTGTGTATGGATTGTTATATAATATTCCATTGTGTGCGTGTAACATTGTCTTTGCTAGTTACGGATATTTGGATTGTTTCCAGTTTTTGATGTTATATAAAATGTTGCTGTGAACACTGTTTTACTCATGATAAATTGGCAAGTATGTATCACACAAACGTTATATTTTGTTTGTAAATTAACATATTTTTTCTTTAAACTAAATTTAACATTTAAAATTTGAACTAATGAAAAGTGGAGGCATTTCTCAAGCTTCTATGAAATGATACAGAGAATTTTATTCAAGAAAATGTATTCTATAATCAGCTGCAGTATTACTAATTTTCAGAACTGATCTTTAAGTGCAGACTTTTAGGTGATAAAAACCAAAACCAACTTGAATTAAGTAAAATAAAAGAGTCAATTAACCATGAGTTTATTATAAGTGTATTGGTATATCTCACAGATGATATGGACAGAAATTCCACTGGGATCAGAAATTAGGAACAAAACTCTGTTAAGAGTTTTTTGTTTTGTTTTGTTTTCTTCTGGTGTTTTGTCTCTCCATACTATTCTTTATCCATCTTTATAATCTATATTTTTTATTGTTCATTTCACACTTTTTAAAAACTTTTATTGCTTGCTGTGGTCTGAAGTTCACAGAAAGAAGAAAAATGGCCATCATAAACAGCTCCTTTAATACATGTCCTCAGAGAACTTTGCTGGAATGGCATTTTCAGCCTGTTTCTTAGCCCTTCCAAGAGAAGGACAGTTATTGGGTTAGCCTGTGTCAATTTCCCACTCCTGAACTATGTTCAAAACCTTGACAACTATATCCAAAAGCTTGAGTGCCCCTATATTGTTGAGATTCCCATGGTAACTCTGAGGATGGATTTTGCAATTTCAAATAGAAGAGGGGATGGGAATTTTCCTGAAAAGAAGTGAGGATGTTCTGGACAAACTAATACATTCCAGTAACCTATAGTAATGCCTGTGCTTAAGCATCACCTGACTTTCTTCATCAGCTGTTTGTACTATGTACTAGAGCATCTATATCTATAGGTATCTATAGCTATATTTATGTCTATATGTATCCACCTATACCTATATATCTATATCTATATCTATCTATGACCAATTTGCTCAGATTTGACCAATTTACTCTGGCAGTGGTGGTGGTGGTGATGAGAACCCTAGCATCATCCAATAATATTACATGTTTTTACTGGGATGTTTTGTGGCCTGACTTCTTAAGTCTTATTATATCAGATGGACTATATTTTGAATAAGAACTAATGATTGATGCAGAAACCTTGAGAAATTCTCTAATAAAATGTGAAATAGGCAAATATGTATTCTCCTAATTTTGGAAGCTTTCACATGATATTTATTTAGATAGTAATAGAGCTTCTAACAATAATTTATAGAAAATAGAAAAGAAATATGTTTAAAAAAAGGAAGTGATCTTGTTTAAGAGAAAATTAAGGTGTTAGAAGACATGAAAATATGTTTTTTCTTGGAGAGGGATGCTGCAAATCATAGACCAATGAGCTTAATGTAAAATAGTGGGTAATCTATTTCAAGTGAATTGTTGTTAAGCACTGAGAGACAGATGAAAGGGTTACTGGGAATCAAAAGGAATTTAATTAGAATGAGTTATTGAAGATTAACCTCATTTCAAGTTATAATATTATTGGTAAATGGACAGTCCAACTGACTATAGTAGTTTTTATATTTAAACTTCAGCAAATTTCCAAAACCTTACATTTTTCTGAAATGAACTATATGCCACAAAATTTGGAAAATGAAAAGAAATATAAAAAAGAAAATAACTCAGAATTCAGAAACTCAGTCATAACCAGTTTTAATATGCTGTTATATACCTTCCCAAGATTTTTTCCTCTCTATGTATTGGATAATGTATCATGTGAACTATATATATATAATTTTAAATATAAAATGACTCCCTATACTTGTCTGGTTGTGACTGTTTCTTTCAAGCACCATTATTTCGTACGCATTTTCCATGTCATTATTTTATTATAGTTGTTATTTCTGCAAATATTTTATCTATGATTACACCATAACATATTCACGCAAGCTCCTACTATTGACCATTGAATTTTCCTCAGTTTTTGCTTTTGTAAATAATATTGTTATTAACATAGTTGTTAATTGCTCATTATTTCCTTAGAATATGTTTATAGAAATGGAATTTATGCAGTCTGAATAATTTAAGACCCTTGATTCATGTTGCCAAATTACTTTCCAAAGTTTGTAGTCAGATTCACTTACACCAGTAATATATGAAAATGTCTTTCTTACTGTGCCCACATTAGCATCTAGAATGATATATTTCCAAATCAGTAATGCACTTGACAAAGTCTTTAATAAGCCCCATATGGAATGTGGGCTGGATGACAACGTAGACAGGAAGATCCACAACTGTTTCTTGTGTCTTTAATGATGACATAGCTATGATCTTCAAGTCTTGAATCAGGGTCAACTACTGCAGGTTCCTGAGAAATATTTTGCAAACAGAGGATACTCTAGCCAAATGTATCTTCTTTACACTGAGTAGGATACTGACTGAATACTCCAGGTAGATTTTTGTCTTGGTAAATTGAATTGAAGGGGATGCTATAAATATAATTTTTGGCTAGACAAGATGTAGCCTAAACAACCTGATCAATGTTTCCCTGCAATACAGTATGGTACCCATTCCATGGCTTTCTATGGGTGACTTTGTGTCCTCCCAAAATATTGATAAGTGGTGGCTCTATTATGTGACTGTATTAACTGTGCTGGTACCAGCTGCATGGTGATTCTATGAGCCCAGATAACTTTTCCAAGAGACAGAAAAAGTTCTCAACATAGTTATTAAAATAATACTACCTATATAATGTTTATCTTGTACTTGTTTCTGTTTAACTGCTTTCCATGAATTGATAATTATTTAATCCCCCCAAATCGGAACAGTCTATATAACATTACTATTTTCAGTTTTTTCAGATGAGGAGAATGAAAGAGGGACATTGGATAACACATGCTCACTCCAACAGGTGGGAATCATGGAGCCCAGAATTGAATTCAGGCCATTTGACTCTAGTGCTATAACCACCTTAGTACCCCCTGTACAGACACACACACACACGCGCACGCGCGCGCGCACACACACACAGACCTAAAGACACATACACACACTCACAAACACATTCAGAATAGAAGACAGTGGTTTCTTTTTATATATATATATACATTTATCTACTTTATTTTTGGCTGCGTTGGGTCTTCGTTGCCGTGCACGAGCTTCCTCTAGTTGCGGCGAGAGGGGGCTGCTCTTCGTTGTGGTGCGCGGGCTTCCCATTGCAGTAGCCGTTTGTTTCACTCGTATGTTCCTGGTGGTCTCTATGATCCCTGGCCCACGATATGGGAATAGGTTCTGGTGGAGGATGGGAAGGGAAAGAGAGGAAAAGAAGTCTAGCATCCTGTTATGTCAGACAGCTGCTGCTCCCTCCCCTTTGAAAGAATAGTGTCACAACGTATTGCACTTGAGCCCGTGATCACAGGTCATTCACACTTTTATGAGTCACTCAGACATATGGTTAGGGAGTGAGAAGGACACACCAGCAAGAGGGCTTTCTGAGGTCTTAATGTTGGAAGGAGGCGAAGAGAGAGATAGAAAGAGAAAGAGAGATGGAGACAGAGAGACTGAGACAAAAAAAGAGAGCGATCCTAGGAACAGATCTGCAGGACAGGAGCCCTTTGTGGGAGTTTTGATTGATGGCAGGGATGGACTAATTTGGGACCTGTGCTGGTCAGGGAGGATCAGAGGGACAGAGAAAGCAGGTTGCCTTACATGTGACCTTACCTGATATAGGAGAGTAAGTGCAAAGATGTCTGCCAGTTTCTCCCCGAATACAATTTTGCTGTGAGTGATTTAATGCTTCCAAGTCTATTTCTCCTTATTTTCCTTAGAACTTGGAGTATGTTTTCAATATTTTTCTATGCTTTCTTTTCTCTTTCTCAAGATCCAAATAATCGAACTTTGCAAGAACAGTGAAATGAAAATACGACACAATGGGAAGGAGATCCAGCAAGAACCATGCTGTCCTGAACCTTTATGGCGGCAACAAACAGTCCTCAAATCTTAAGGCTTGCCTCAACAAACATTTAAGTCTTGCTCCCTTTATATGGGGCTGTGGGCAGCTGTGGTCATTCTCATGGTGGAAAAAAAGCTGAGGTAGGGATTAGAAGGAGGAGGAAACAAGACCCACAGAGCACCTAAACCTTGGGGAAATATCAAGCTTCTGCTAAGACGTATATACATCGCCATCGCTCACATCCCATTGGACAAAGCAGGACACACAGGTTAACCAAAGTTAAGCAGCCATGGAAGTTACCCCAACTACTAGACAGAATGGCTAAGAGCGGAAAGCACATCGGTGCTGAACTGTGTCCACGTGTTTCCTCCATGGTAGAAGAAGTTTTCCACAGGATAAAATCAAGAACTAATTGCCTGTATTGATTTCTAATTTCCCTGTGGGTGAGGTTTTTTCTGTTTTGTTTGTTTTTTGCGGTACGCGGGCCTCTCACTGCTGTGGCCTCTCCCGTTGCGGAGCACAGGCTCCGGACGCGCAGACTCAGCGGCCATGGCTCACGGGCCCAGCCGCTCCGCAGCACGTGGGATCTTCCAGGACCAGGGCGCGAACCCATGTCCCCTGCATCGGCAGGCAGACTCTCAACCACTGCGCCACCAGGGAAGAGCTTTTCTGTTGTTTTGATTGTGCATCTGAGATCCTGCAGTTTGGCGAGGGGCAGCCAAAGAGCTCCACTGGCAAGATCTGATAACTGCTTCTGAGGGGCAACTGACGTGACCCCGTCATTCTTCATCCTGGTCTCAGGCAGAAATGTTTGGCAGTGAGGACAACCGGTTATAATTTTCTTTAATCAAAGCACTGAAGAGTAAGCAGTTTGTGTCTAAGGCCTAGCTACTGTCCATGCTCCAAGGAAAAACATAGTGACATTTTATACATCTCATTATTTTACAGAAAGAACACTTGTAATATAGCCAAAGTTAAAAATCTCTTGTTTCCCAAACCATACTGATCATCCAAAGTTTTCTAAAATATTATCATATGCACCATAAAATGCTATTTATATAAAATTCTCTAATATTGTTTACCATTGCTATCACCACTCCCCATTTTCAATCCCACAGATAAATTAAAGCTTTCAACTTTGCTTAGAGTATAATCTCAATTCCAATTTCTTCCCTATTTTTCTTCCTTCTTAATATAACTCTCAAGTCTCATTCGCCTGACTAGAAAAAGAATGTTCCCTTGAGCAAGCTTCTGCTGGGGCATCATCTGTCAAAATTATTTTTTGTTTTTTACATTCATCAATGTTATGTTAACCTCACCCAAGACCTAGTTCTGGACCCACCGCTCCAGTTTCAGTACACAGGGAATATAAAAGCATGTAACGGTAGCCTTGTAAATCAAGCAGCTTGTCTAACCAACCCGAAACTGGTTCTACATGTTCCTCTTTATTTGCATGTCTAGGAGTTCTTAAAAGAACATTGGACATTGTTGACAATAATTTGTTTTGACTGTAAATTTCTTGTATTATTCTACATTATTCTTGTATTATTCATTGATGCTTTCTTATTCTAGTAGCAGTTAACTCACCTAGATGCTATCTAAAACCTCTGTCTCTCCAGTGGGATTCAGTATCTAACACCTTCTCTTTCTTCTAATGTCTTCCTGCTACTGTATTTTTAGCCTAGGCCTTGTTTAATTTGGTGGTCAGCCAAGGATTGGAGCAGAGATTATATTCAGACATGTGAGACTGCTCTCTCTTGTTTTCTTTCCTTCTAGGAATGTCCAATTAATTTCCAGCTGCTTTGCTGGCCTTGCACTATATACTCTGACAATTCAAGCATATAAGACTTTAACTCTCTGCTAAGCTACACTCTATTAAGCAGAAAATTTACAAATCTTGCCGGGTGCAGCTCTATTTTTCAATAATAGATTATATTCCAGTTTCTGTCTACTATACCAGACTCCCTATCATTTTTCCTGCACATGCATAGTTTAGCTTCAGCCAATGATATGGGTAGAATTTCATTTTTATACTCTGAGTCTTACTTCTGTAGTCCTCTGGCTACCAGGAAAAGAAAAAAATCCCTCTCTATTTTCAGCTGATCTACCAGCCCTGAGCTCAGTTTTTTGTTTTTCTTTTTTTTCAAATTAAACTACAAGGCTATAGGTTTCTGCTTCAGTTTTTCACCTCTAAAGCCGTGGGTGGTAAATAGCACACTTAGGTCAGGAAATTTCAAATCTAGATTCTTGTCCCTTCCAATGCAGGGTGTTTTTTTCCTTAAACAAACTTTCTACTTTCTTATTTCTGCTTTTTGATGCATTAAACAATACTTAGCCATTTTTAATAATTATTATTTGCAAAGGAGTCTGTCTGTGAACATTTCTCTGTCAACATTACCAAAAGTTTATTCAAACTTCACTCTCAATTCACTTCTATAGATTGTTAAATATAAATCTTACAGTAAAGCTATTGCATCATTGCTCAAAGTTCTCATATTTTTGTAACTTAAGCACATTTAAACAAACAGTTTTGATATATATATAAAGTTAGTACCTTAATTTTTTGTTAATTATACAATCATTCAACCTCAGAATTACAGACTTTTTTATAAAATGGATATATTTTCAGACCTGAATATATATATAAAATTTTATTTCTATTTTTAAGATCTACATGAGCTTCTTAGAAAAAAATTTTTCTCTAACTTTATGAATAAGAAGACTGACTACCTAAAATAATGTTCTTCTCTCAGTGGGAACTTAATACACTTGACTACAAGTGGAATATACCTGGCGTATTGAAAACCAAGGCTGTAATTTTCCACCTTACGTATGTACGGACAAAAAAGGGACAGTACTAGAATATTAGGTACAAAATCAGAACCTAAGAAGCCTTGAGAAATGTGTCAAAATTGGGGAAATTTTTCCAGTGAGAAATTATTATTCTACTGAAATCATTTCTATTCTGGCAATATCCTGATTTTATTTTTTATTTGACCAAAATTGTTTAATTAATTTATAATGTTATTACAGAATTTGATAAAAATCATGTCATTTTAAGTAAGTGTAAGGTCTAAAAAAAGGGGAAATAAACAAATATGGTTCCTTTTATTTTTCAGGACAATGTTAGCAAAATAAATTAATAATATAATAAAAACACTACTGATTCATAAAAGTATGTAGGCTCTTACTTGAGAGTCTGAGTTTCTTCTTCCACCAGCTTTATTAAGGTACAATTGACCAAAAAATGTATATATTTAAGGTGCACAATATGATTTTATATATGTATACACTGAGAAATGCTTGCCACAATCAAGCTGATTTACACAGTCAACACCTCACATAGTTACCTTTGTGTGTGTACATGCGGCGGGTGGTGAGAACACAAGATCTATTCTGTTAGCAAACTGCAAGTATGCAATACAGTATTATTAACTAAAGTCACCACGCCATACATCAGAGTTTTTGTGCAGTCTTCTAACATCACGTTATTCCGACGGGAAGTGTACGAGCACTGCGTAAGCAAGCAATTTAAATCATCATTCACCAGCTAACTTTTCCTTTTATAGTCAGTAACCCTAAATGTTACTAATGTTTAATGTAAATGTTTAATGTTAGCCTCACTGACTTCTCCATAATTAATTTTTTAACTAATTAAATAATTCAGAGTAGGAAAAAAAGTAAACTTACTTAGCATCAACACATAAATCATTGAGCAAATTTGGGTAAAATAGATTTGGAATTCATTTAAAGGAAACTAATAGCAAAAGAAATAAGATCAAGATTGGTAAATAAAGGGATTTACTATTTAATATGTTAATTATCCCACTTATAGGCCCAAAATGAATGAATTACCACAAAAATATTGATGACAGTGGACTACAAATGTATAGGTCATTATATATATAATGATATATGATATTGTATGATGTTAACATAGAGTATGTAAAATTTAACATCTCATGTGGTATATAACAATTATAAAGGAAGCAATAAATCTTAGTTGAATGATCAGTTCAAATTTATTACAGCAACGATTCCTACCTAGCAGTTGAATGACAAGTTCAATTCCTCATACATTTACATAAAGGAGGCAAATAAGAAAATTATCCTCTCAATATATAACCTAGGAACAACAAAAAAGACTCATCCTAGATATATCAAGTGAGTATTACCAAAGAATATGGGGGACTTACCTGGTGGCACAGTGGTTAAGAATCTGCCTGCCAGTGCAGAGGACATGGGTTCGAGCCCTGGTCCGGGAAGATCCCACATGCTGCGGAGCAACTAAGCCCGTGTGCCTCAACTACTGAGGATGCACTCTAGAGCCCGTAAGCCACAACTACTGAGCCCGTGCCACAACTACTGAAGCCTGTGTGCCTAGAGCCCGTGCTCCGCAACAAGAAAAGCCACTGCAATGAGAAGTCCACGCACTGCAAAAAAGAGTAACCCCCGCTCGTTGCAACTAGAGAAAGCCCGCGTACAGCAACGAAAACCTAACGCAGCCAAAAATTAATTAATTAAAAAATTTAAAAAAGAATACAGGCATTGGCTGTGAGAATGTCTTCCTCAATCATGTGCCTCCAACCTGAGGCACTTGCAATTGTACAGCTTTTATTTCAGACAGGAATTTAGTAATCCTGCCCTACCTTACTGTTCACCCATCACTATGTTTGAAGGTAATTACAAACTATCCCATAGTAAAAGGAGAAACAGTCAATTTGTTAAAAGTTTTCACCGAGTTATGGTTTAGCTAATTTGGCAACATCTCAATTATTTAACTAATTTTTATTTCTGTCAGAAAGATTGGTATAATGTAGATCCAAAGTGTGTTGTGATTTTAAATTTTCAACCCGTGCTCAAGCATCATACCTTCTGTGTCGTCAGCATCTACTGAATTCTCTGCCTGGTACTCACATCTTTGTGTAACCTCCTCCTCTTGAATGTGAGCTGGACCTAGTGACCTCTTTCTAACAAACAATATGGCAAAAGTGATGGGATGCCACTTTTGAGATTAGGTAACAATAGATTGGGCCTTCCATCTCACTTGCATACACTCTCTGGTGCTTCTTGTTTGCCTGATTTGCTGAAGCCAGCTGTCGTGCTGTGAGCTGCCCCTGTGGAGAGGCCCATGCGGGCCTGAACTAAGGAAGGACTCTAGCCCACAGCCAGCAAGCAACTGAAGTCCTGAGCTCACCAGCACACAAGGAACAGAATCCTGTCTACCTGAGTGCACTTGGATGCAGGTCCTTCCCTAGTCAAGACTTGACTTGCCTACAACACGAGCCGACATGTTTAAGCCGTGAATTTCATCCAGTTATTAACAGATAATTAATACAACATCTACACGTTCTCAACAAGCTTGGCAAAAATTATTAAACTGCATTTATTTTAAGGTATATCTCGTGATTGATGCTAGAATGCCAAGAAAATTTATGAGTGTGTTAGAAGTGTATTAATATTCAAATATAATATATAACTTATGGATATAATGTTGGATGATTTGTTCATGTCTTTGTTCAGCCGAAATGGGTAAAAACCTTTCACATTTTAAAACAAAAAGTTATTAATTCTGAAAATGTCCTTCATTTAGATGAAACACACTAAAACAATTTAATTTTGTATTTATATTTTGAGATGATCTGCCATGGGTTTCTTAACCATACCTGCTGTTAGAATTATATTTTCATTTCATATATGATATTACCTGTGGTGGAGAAACTTTTTTTTAAAAAAGTTACTTGCTTATTTTTTGGAGGCACTATGAATACTCATAACAGTTTGTAAAATACCACTAACTAGTCTCTTGATTCTTAGGTCAGTGGTGTTAGGGCACCATTGACAGAAACAGCCCGTCCTGAACAGGCATGAAAATTACCACTTACCTAAGTTGCCTCACATCAGGAGCTCCCGATAAGGAACACGGAATTAATAAGCTGCTACAAAACCGACCGAAAATTCGGGAGGGGCCAGAAAGAGGGAGGAGGGGCCAGACAATCTCCCAGAAACCCTTGCGGTGGAATCCATCTTGGCTGAGAGATACGCCGCCACCAGGAAGGGCCCTGAGTGGAACGAGACATGGCACGAGGAAGATGACTGGCCAGAGACAACCCGGAAACTAACCCCACCTCCACAGCACCTGAGACTGAGCCACGAGGCAGAGCGCTTCTCCTGGGGTCCCTTACCCGGCTGCTCTCAGCTCCGGTGCCCCTTCCAATCAAGTCTTTTGCTTTGTCGGCACGTACGTCTGCTCGGGTAATTCATTTCCTATGTAAGACATGAGCCTGCTCTCGGGCTCTGGAAGGGGTTCTCCCGCAACATCTTCGGCACCCCAGGGAGGACCCCTGCTGCACGACTGACACCCCGACCTCTAGGTGCTCCGGGACCTGCTCACCTGCCGGCGGACCAGACCCAGCGGCCGCTACCAGGACCCTTTTGTCCCTGGTCTCCTCCTGACACGAACAACTGACCCGAGTGCCCTGACCAGGTAAGGAACAAGAGACTTTGTTGACCTCTTGTCCCCTCTTTCTCCCTTTCCTCTTTTCACCCCCGACCTCTTTCCTCCCCTCCTTCCTTCCATCCTGTTCCCAGACACAGGAGTCTGGTTGAAGCGCCTCAGTTATCTGGGGCCTGCAGCCTGATCACCTCCCGTTGGCGGAGAACTGGAGGTAGCTGATTTCTGTGGGGACTGAGTTCCCATCCTCCCTCCCTCCCAGCAACCTTAGAGAAGAGTCCTGTAGAAGACACCTGCCTGGGTGTCTGCAGGTGGCGGGAGCTGCCTATAAGGCCACCCCTTTTGTCCTTTCTCCTTCCCCTCTTCTTTCAACCTGGCCCCCTTTTCTCCCTTTGAAAACCGGAGAGTTTTCCATTTACTCTGCCTGTCAGTACTTGGATCTAAAGTTCTGCGTCTTCGTAGGAGGTTTCTTGAGAGACTGAAATCTTTCCTCCCCGTTAATTGTGCATTCTGTTCCGGGGGGCATAATCCGGTGATAGAAAACGTCAGTCAAGCTCCCTGTTTCTGTGAATTCAGCCATTGAGTTGTGCATTTGACCCAGTGCATCCGTGTGGAAGTGGCTGGTGGGGTTCGATACACTTGGACCTGGTCTTGGGTGAAAATTAAAACCTTACAGGTCTGTCTAGGAGTGAACTCACCTGTTGGAACCAGCCCTACGGCCCCTCTGATTGTGCTAATACTGAGCATTTTCTTTGGCGCATATACAGACACTCTGGGACCGGCAGAGAGCTTACAACCTCTCCAGAATCACAAGTAGGAGCAGCCACCCCGGCGCTGGTCCCCTGATAATAGGGCGCAGACTATACCACCGGTTCCAATGGGAAGCAAGCCTAGTTTCCCTTTGGACACCCCACTGGGTTGTCTTTTGATTCACTGGAAGGGGTGCCAGCTGGACAGATTGAAAAGGAAAGAACTTATCAGATATTGCACTCAGGACTGGCCTATGTACGCCTTGGGGGATGGGGAAAAATGGACCCCCTCGGGGTCATTAGGACTTAGCACCATTTTGCAGCTTGGTTTATATTGTAAACATGAGGGCAAGGAAGATGAGATTCCCTATGTTCAAGCCTTCATGGCCCTCTACCAAGACCCCAAGAAAAGGAGAAAATATAAGCTCAGAGACCCTGATAAATGCCTCTTCAATGTCCTTTTGGCAAAGGCTGGGATGGAAGACCCCCTCGATGTTCTCCTGATTCCCCCAAAGGCAGTGTTAACAAGAGCTCATTCTCAGGCCCTGGAAGGGGTCCCCCTGGCAACAGAGCCCTTCAAATACAGGTTATCTCAAAAACAAAAGCAACAGAAAAGTCATTACTTGAAATTACTTGAGGGGTAACACCACGTCTAACAGATACGTAATTTTAAACAAAAAAGAAATATCCAATATCTTGGGAAACTAAAATAGTATCTTTTTATTTCCCTCGTAAGAGAATTAATTCAAGACTATCAGTGGTCCTTCACTGCTTCTGTTTGATCTTTTTGAGGTATGCATTTTAGGGATAAGAACATATATGATGAAAATGCTGAAGAAATTTCAGATTTATTTTAAAATGGGAATAACAAGCATCCCTCTGAGTATGACTTTGAATACATAATACAATGCTGGTGAAATACGGAATAAAGACTATCTAAGTATATAGTTTTACCTTAAAAGGGGCTACATTATAGGCTGTAATTTATAACCAATATGTTTCTATAGTTTTAATAAATGTAAAGTTATTTATTCCATCTATGGCTGTTTTATCTTGGATTAAGACAGTCTTCACAGTTGGAAGAATGTTTATTTTGAGAAGCTCTGACATTCCATCCTTCTTTTTAATCTTTGAACTGAAGTTAAGACTTCTGAAGTTTAAAAGATGGCTCTGTAAGCCCTGAGGGAAGAATGAAACTTCCTGAAAACCAGAAAATCCAAAAGGAGAATCATCTTGCTTCCTAAATTGTGGTAAAAGAAAATCACTAACTGTTTAATGGAAAACTTAGAGTCATATAAACTCCACTTCCCACACAATTCTTGCCACCTGAGGAAGGGAACAGGAGGAAAACTGAGAGTGAAGAGAGGTAGCAGTTTTGATACTTTAAAATTGTGTCTTATCTCTATCTCTCTCTCTCTCTCTCACACACACACACACATACACACACACACAAATGGTAACTGTGTGAGGTGATGAATGTGTTAATGAACTTGATTGTGGTGAGCAGTTTCACAATGTATATGTATGTTAAATCATCACATTGTATACCTTAAAAAATCATGTCATACAACCTAAATACATACAATTTTTATGTGTCAGTCATACCTCCACAAAGCTGAAAATAAATCCCGATCAAAGAAAATCAAAGATACTTCCGAATCCCAAAAACTAAATCACTAAAAACTAAATCACAAAGGTGGAAACTTAACAGTAATTTAGAAAAGAAAATTTGTAGCATACATTTGAAGTTTATGCATTTTCCTTCAACCTTTCCCTTACAAATCACTTGTCAATATGCAGAATAGTCTGTTGCAATGATTTTTGAATAAGAACTATTTCCCCTTTTGGCTATGAAGAATGATATCAATAGAGGTCACAAAATCCATTTGCGATCGAGCTGGGCTCAGAATCTAACCTTTCTAATAAAATCCAGTGCCCATTCTCATAATGTAGTCTGCAGACAGGTGGAGTTTCTAAAATGTATTATTTCAATAAATAAAGTATAAATTGAGGTATAAGAATAATGTCTTATATTCAACAGATCTATGGTCTCCTGGTAGTTCCCCGAAGTTTGAAACCCCTGAGCCTTCTATAAGCCACATTCCTGTCTTCAAACATCTCTCAAAAACTTCCAGTGTGATGCCATAGAAAGCATAAGGGTAGAACCTGGTTAATTATTTCTAATTCTAGCTTAACTATTTTTATATAATTGCTAAAAAGTATAACTGCATTCATGCTTGCATCTCTACTCACCAGATTTTACATGACAGCTCCACAAATCCTAAAGGTGTCACTATATCAATATTCGCAATGGTTCCAGGACCATGTGCAGTAATTGGAGATATTTTTAAAATGCACTTGATAACAGGATATGGAAAAGAAAAGGACAGAGAATAAGAGGAAAGAGAACATGAAAAGTTGAATTGAAGCTTTATAATTTTGCGTTTATGAGACTTTTCAGTGACCTGAGCCTGTACTTATTGAAAAGCGTGTGATAATGTTGCCCTTATAATGTAAAGCAAATAATTTTGCCAGCATCCATCTTTTTCCTGTCAAATATTTCAAGGATTAGGGTCTTTGTGACAGCTTAAAAGCCTTTGTCAAAGTTAACACAATCTCATTTTTTTTTCTTCCACATTTGTTCAGTTAAAGATGTGGATCCTTGATAAGTGTCTTTATCTAGTCGCAGCTTGTGTTATCACTATTGACTCTGCTTTATAGAGGAGCAAATAATTTCATGAGGACCTCAAATATCCTTTCTATTTTTGATTAGTATTACACAAAACATTGATAGATTAATCGTGGGGTGGGGGGCAGGCTTAATGATTATTTCTTAGATCCTATGCTTGCAGAACGTTCTGTCTGAGCACAGCATTCCCCAGATTGGGGGAAGATGAGAGAACAGTGTAGATTCGGTAAGTTCTAAAGAAGCTACAGGGCCTGGAACCTGGAGGGGGCAAAGCAAACCTATTTAAGGAGATGGTGAACTACAGTAGGAAGATTACACATTTGGAATAAGATAGATTTCAGGTCAATTCCCAAATCTGTCCCTTAGCTCTGTGAACTTGGACAAATTACCCAGTGCTTGTGAAGCTCAATTTTCTCCTTTATAAAATGTGATTAATAATGGTAACCTCTTAGGAGTTTTAGAAAAATTATATGAGCAATTCTGTGTTAATCCCTTGGTTCAGTGCTGGGCATGCAGTAGGTCTACTAATTAGAGCACAGGCTATGCCGTCATGACAAAGATATAAAAAATGCAGTGCTTCAAACAGATGACAACATATTTCATTTTTCTTTTTAACATCTTTATTGGAGTATAATTGCTTTACAATAGTGTGTTAGTTTCTGCTTTATAACAAAGTGAATCAGTTATACATATACATATGTTCCCATATCTCTTCCCTCTTGCATCTCCCTCCCTCCCACCCTCCCTATCCCACCCCTCTAGGTGGTCACAAACCACCTAGCTGATCTCCCTGTGCTATGTGGCTGCTTCCCACTAGCTATCTATTTTACGTTTGGTAGTGTATATATGTCCATGCCACTCTCTCACTTTGTCACAGCTTAGCCTTCCCCTCCCCATATCCTCAAGTCCAGTCTCTAGTAGGTCTGTGTCTTTATTCCCATCTTACCCCTAGGTTCTTCATGACCATTTTTTTTCTCAGATTCCATATATATGTGTTAGCATAGACTGTACTACCCAAAGCAATCTACAGATTCAATACAATCCCTATCAAACTACCACTGGCATTTTTCACAGAACTAGAACAAAAAATTTCACAATTTGTATGGAAACACAAAAGACCCTGAATAGCCAAAGCAATCTTGAGAATGAAAAATGGAGCTGGAGGAATCAGGCTCCCTGAGATCAGACTATACTACAAAGCTACAGTAATCAAGACAGTATGGTACTGGCACAAAAACAGAAATATAAATCAATGGAACAGGATAGAAAGCCCAGAGATAAACCCACGCACATATGGTCACCTTATCTTGGATAAAGGAGGCAGGAATGTACAGTGGAGAAAGGACAGCCTCTTCAATAAGTGGTGCTGGGAAAACTGGACAGGTACATGTAAAAGTATGAGATTAGAACACTCCCTAACACCATACACAAAAATAAGCTCAAAATGGATTAAAGACCTAAATGTAAGGCCAGAAACTATCAAACTCTTAGAGGAAAACATAGGCAGAACACTCTATGACATAAATCACAGCAAGATCCTTTTTCACCCACCTCCTAGAGAAATGGAAATAAAAACAAAAATAAACAAATGGGACCTAATGAAACTTAAAAGCTTCTGCACAGCAAAGGAAACCATAAACAAGACCAAAAGACAACCCTCAGAATGGGAGAAAATATTTTCAAATGAAGCAACTGACAAAAGATTAATCTCCAAAATTTACAAGCAGCTCACTCAGCTCAATAACAAAAAAACAAACAACCCAATCCAAAAATGGGCAGAAGACCTAAATAGACATTTCTCCAAAGAAGATATACAGATTGCCAACAAACACATGAAAAAATGCTCAACATCATTAATCATTAGAGAAATGCAAGTCAAAACTACAATGAGATATCATCTCACACCAGTCAGAATGGCCATCATCAAAAACTCTAGAAACAATAAATGCTGGAGAGGGTGTGGAGAAAAGGGAACCCTCTTGCACTGTTGGTGGTAATGGAAATTGATACAGCCACTATGGAGAACAGTATGGAAGTTCCTTAAAAAACTACAAATAGAACTACCATACAACCCAGCAGTCCCACTACTGGGCATATACCCTGAGCAAACCAGAATTCAAAAAGAGTCATGTACCAATATGTTCATTGCAGCTCTATTTACAATAGCAAGGACATGGAAGCAACCTAAGTGTCCATCAACAGATGAATGGATAAAGAAGATGTGGCACATATATACAATGGAATATTACTCAGCCATAGTAAGAAATGAAATTGAGTTATTTGTAGTGAGGTGGATGGACCTGGAGTCTGTCATACAGAGTGAAGTAAGTCAGAAAGAGAAAAACAAATACCGTATCCTAACACATATATATGGAATCTAAGACAACATATTTCTATTTCGTGACAGTCTGGAGAGCAGGGCTCCAGGGAGAGTAGGCAGCTCAGCTCAGCAGGAAATTCAGGGACAGACTCAGGTTCCTTTGATCTTGCTGCTTTGCTGCCCTCTCAGTTGTTGTGTTGACTGCATGTTCAAAGCTGACTCTCACAGTATGTCAACCAGAGTCCCAGCAAGAAACACATGACACAGTCCATTGACCTATTTGAAGTGAGTGTAATAAAGGGACAGTTTACAACAGCAGGACAGGGGGAAAGGAACCAAAAAGGTTTGGTGTAACAGATAAGAGGAGACCACAGCACAGCCTCTGGCATCTTGCTTGAAGGGACAAGAAGAGGGAGAAATTACAGAATCTGTGGGAGAGAGCCATCCAACAAGACCTGTGATTTTCAGTGGAATGTAGCAGCAACATACAGCAGTCCTGGAATGAGCAGAAGCAGGGGAATAAATACCTGACCCTGTTCTCTTCTCACCCTGTGATCATCCCTGGAAGACACATTCCAAACCCTGATCCTGAGGACAAGTGAGCCTATGGATGCTGTTCATAACATCGGCCTCCCAGAGCCCACAGTGTAACAAAGGGGCAAGAAAAAATAAATAGCATGCACAGTTCATTACTTTTTTCCATCAGAAACCATTTTTCGTCATTTATCCTGAAGAAAAAATATATGTTCCCCAAACAGACAACATACTAAGTCCCATCAGCTATTGTATAAGTACAGAGTGATGTCCATTTAATCACACTCTGATCTGACAACTAACTTCAGTTACTATCTGCACTTGTCATGTGAGAAAAAGAAGGGAACATGAACAATGAACTAATATAAATCATAACTGCTACTGGCCCCTCTCCTCTTTCCACCTTCCGGTTGCCTTCTGGCATTACGTTGGCTGGACTGGATTCTTTATGAGACTGAATAACACGAAGCTTTATTCCTTCAGTATCCATTGGTCTTGCCTTTATTGATTTGCTTATCAATTTCATTCCTAGGAAATTTGGGATGGATTAGCTATTAAAAAGACCCAAGGGCTTCCCTGATGGCGCAGTGGTTGAGAGTCTGCCTGCCAATGCAGGGGGTACAGGTTCATGCCCCGGTCTGGGAAGATCCCACATCCCGCGGAGCGGCTGGGCCCGTGAGCCGTGGCCACTGAGCCTGCGCGTCCGGAGCCTGTGCTCAGCAACGGGGGGAGTGGCCACAACAGTGAGAGGCTCACGTACCGCATTTAAAAAAAAATAATAATAATAACCAAGTCAATCAACACATTGAATTCTATGCCACCCCTGTTACTAATTGCTACCATTCTATACCTGTGACCAGCTTGTCTCTGATTTTAAGTGACATAAGATGACCTCTACCTACTGTGATCTCATTTTTCTCATTTGGATCAAGAACCTAAATTAGTTGTGGTATTCCTCTTTTTCATTTCTAGCCTAGAGAGAAGAGCTACCCTAAATCTCTCAAAGATACTGGTGCCTCTCTCACTAAGGCATATTTTACTGCTGTGACAAAGAGAATGCCCTCCTGGATTAAACCATTCCAGTGGATACAGCTTAAGACTAATTTAAGAGCTCATACATAATAGATCTACTTCAATATACTCATGCTTGAGCCCGTGTACTCCTTCCTCTAGAATATGTCAGAACAGGGCTGGTATTTCATCCTCATTGACTTTAGGTGAAGCAGTTAGCCCCCTCACAGAATATAAGTGCCACTCCCCAGGGCTCAAGCCAACATCTTTTTTTATTTGTTTGTTTTGTTTTTGTTTTTTTTCAAGGCTCAGCGGCCATGGCTCACGGGCCTAGCCACTCCACAGCATGTGGGATCTTCCCAGACCAGGTCACGAACCCATGTCCCCTGCATCGGCAGGCGGATTCTCAACCACTGTGCCACCAGGGAAGCCCAAGCCAACATCTTAAATCCAGAACACTGGATGTGTGCCCGTGTCAATAAATTCAGCTTGATAGGTCTTATATTTTGTATGCCTTTTCTAACACCTTCAGAACACAGTTTCATTATGATTGTCAGGTTCTTGTTGATCAGCTTTGACAGAGTCATGTAACTCTTCCAGTATATAGGCTATTTTCTGCCAAGTCTTATGCTTTTATATTGACAATAGGCTAGAAAATAACTTATTATGAGCTTGGAGGGAAATGAGGAGTTATCAGGGTGGGTGCTGGAGAGAATCCTCTTAGAAGGCAACTGCCCAATATACAGTAATTTAAATATTTTTCAGGTAGGAAACATCTAGTTCCCTCAGACAAAGGGGAGACTACTTCCAACAGAAAAGGAGATTCTAAATAATTGAGAGTTCAGTTTCTTAGCTTCAAGTGTCAAATACCAATATCAGGGTTTCAATCTTTCCCCATCACTCCCCTTACCTTAGCATCACCTTACCTGGTGGGAATGAACATTTAATTGGTGCTAAATTCTGCAGCCTATGAAATTAGCCTCTGGGTCTGACTCTCAGTCTTATCTTCCCCACAAAGATTTGCTGACTTTGCATCCATAGTATGAATTAAACATCCAAGGTCATCATTTTGGTGTTTTTTTCCTACGTATCATTTTTAGGGACAACAGAAGAAACCAGCTTACCCCACAATCCTTATATTTACTGTGATCTCGTGAGCGACCTTATCTGTAGATGCTTTTATCTGTATACTTTTTTTCCCAGCAAGGAAGATGCCATATATATGAGCAAACCTTTCCCATAAACATAATTACTTAAGGGTTTGTTTCCTGATACAACTCTTTGTACTGTTTACTGTATCAATCCAGGTCTCAAAAAGTAATGTTGCAGGTGGGGGTGGGGGAAGACATTACACTCAAGCTAAAAATGAGAAGAGTTTAATAAAGGGGCTAGTTACAAAGGTATAGGTAGGTTTAAATGAACTCAAAGATAAAGGAGCTGTCATCATGCCTAGACCTGAAGAGGAAATGAGAGAACTACTTCTAAAACGCAGAAAGGATAACCGCAGGTGAAGGTGGTCCTATGGACCACCTCCTAGGAGTGGTCTTGAGGAAAAGAACACAATATCTGGACAGAGAGAGAGACGAAAGAATAAGTTTCTCCTCCCACCAACCAGCCTTCAATTGACCAAACCCAATTGGGAATCAGAGCACCTGGGAATCCATAAGAACCAATTTCCCAGGGCACAGAAAAAATGAGTGGTGGCTCTAGAGAGGCAAACAGAAAATATCCAGCCCTACAATTAATTCCAAGATCCAGTCAATGAGAAAAGGAGAAGGAGTACCAGAAGATAAGCAATGGCTTTTAAAAAATGACGTGGAATGTGAGCACTTAGATTCCTCTTGCATCTCTTTGGTCAAAATTCAGGCACATGTCCACAATATCAGCAAGAAAGACTAAGAAATATAAATTCAAGCTGAATGGTCATATGTACAGCTAAAACTTGGGGGTTTTATAACTAAAATAAAGAATAAAATGAATATTGAGGGAAATTTAGTGAATTCTTTCATAGTATATTGTCAGGAAATGTCAATAATAATTATTGTTAATAGTGGTATTAGTAGCAAAGAAAGTAAAATGATATAAATGTAATGTGATTATCAATCATTTAACACATGTTCACTTACTGTCTACTTTGTGTCCAGAACTATGCATTTGACAGAGGTTATAGAGGGATCTCTTGCACAATCCTTATCTTGCTAAAGTTGGTTGAGTCTCCATTCCAGTTACCTCTCTGTCAGTTGTATAGATCACCTCTTTAGGGCAAATAAGAGAAGTAACTAATGTATAAAAATGTATTTTCATGGCAGGAAAAAGGAATATGGTGGTTAGGTAGAGCAAAGGTAATAGAATCCTACCAAATTGGCGTTAGATCTATTTAGTTAATATTTTTAAGCACCGACTATGTTCCAACAATGATAATTTAGCAGTTAATAAGACAAAGGTCCTGTTCTCTTGGAGCTTATTTTTTGGTTGGGGTTACAGTAAAAATACATATAGTTCAGGCTGAGAGATACCATTTTAACCAGGATTGTCAGGGAAGTGCTATCTAAAAAGGCAATACTTGAATGCAGTGTTGGAGAAATCCGCAAAGAGAGGTGAGAAGAATATTTAAGGCTGAGGGAACAATAACTCTACATGCCTTGAGATAAGAGGATGCTTGTCATGGATAACAACCAGTAGCCCAGAGGAGAAACAAGTGAATGGAGAATGACACAATACAAGGTCTGAAATAGGAATGGACCTGATTGTATACGTTCTTGTTGTCCATTAGAAGATTTTGGATTTTATGAATGTGAATTGCATCTTTTAAAGAGGAAAGTGGCCACACATGATTTCCCTTTTACGTGTGTCATGCTGACTTCTGTGAAAGAAACCATGGTGTTGTGAACATAATTGTGGCTGGTGATAGTAAGAAGTGGTTGGATTCCACATATATATTTAGAAGGTATGGCTGGTAAAAATTGACTTAATGTATTAGTTTGAGATGTTTCTGAGGAAAAGAAGTTAGGATGACTAATGTTTCCAGGCTAAAAACTGAGCAGATACTGGGAGGGAAATCAATGATTTGTATGGGGCCTGTTAAATTTGTGATGCAAATATATTCTGATATTAGCTTATATGCTAATGAAATGTTAATTTTAAGTTAGAAAAGAAATTAAACAAAATAGTCCAATATTTACATTTTTTTCATAGCTGGGATGGTATACAAGGTTTAAATAGTTGGACATAGATTATTTCTATGAAAGATACCAGAAAGAATAGATTATTTCTATGAAAGATACCAGAAAGAATACTTTCAATGCATTCGCCTCTCAAATTCTGTGATGAAAGAAAAAGTGGTAGCCTTTCACTAAAAATGTACTGCCAATCACTGGCCTTAATTCATTTCTTTCATTTTAAATCATTCAAATTCTAATGAAGGATGAATTATTTCTCTTGACAGGTATGATTTACTAAGTCATATTTATGTTTCAAAAAGGTGAATGGCTCAAGAGAGGTCATTGGGGTGAGCTAATGTCTTCTCTTATTCTATTTTAATTTATGTTTTATACAGGTGATAATGTTTATGTATTTGAAAAAAGGAGTGTACTTCAATTTAAAAAAAGAAAAAGAAAGGAGTGTGATTTGATTTATTTGGTTAACAGAACTGACATCAGCTTAAATTCTTTGGTGCTCCGTGATTTTATATCCTATATTTTGGTTTTATAATAGTGTGAATTAATTCAATTTGTAAGGTGCTGTAATAGAACAAAGGTAATTATGAAGGATGTGTCAGCCTCAGTTAAAATATTACTACTTTAATGTGCCTTGAAAAATATTTCTTACTGTAATTGTGGTGAAAGAAACCATATTTTTTATAAATCTCTTTTTGGAGGTAAAATGTATCTGAAGTGCATGTTGTTACATAATATGCAAATAATAAATTAAAATATGCAAAATAATTTTCTACCTTGCCTTATATGCAAGCAAAGGGATTAGGCATGGCTACAGATTAGTCTCACTGGAAATAGAAGACAAGTGAAAAAATGTATATGCATACTTTATTTATACATGTTAGAAGATATACCTAACTGCAGAAGCATTATGTAGAGATAAATTTCAGTTTAGGTCCTTAAAGAAGTATGAAAAACACCCAGTGAAGAAACCTCAACACAAACCATTAACTAAAAAAGTTTAATTTCAAATGTATGCTCTTCTTAAAGAATTCATCTTCAAATATTTTACCACATATATATGAAACACACACGCATATTTTTTTCTTCTACACTGATTCTTTATTTCCAACCTCCATTGGCTTAACATGTTTGTGATTTTTGATTAAACAAAATCATTAAAAAGTAGAAATAATGTTTAACCAAGTATCTGGGCACCCTGTGATCCAGTCAACTTGACATATGAAATTAACCATCACAGGAAGCTACCTGTTTCTTAAGGCCTGGACCCAGAAAATGGCAAAGCATAACTTCCACCACATTCTGTTGGTCAAGTAGTTCCAGAAGCCCATCCAGATACCCCGAGAGGGGACACAGACCCCACCACTCTCTATAAGAAAGCACAACATTTGCCGCCCTCTTTAATATACCACAGTTCTCAACTCGGGATAAAAGAAGTATTCTTTATCAGCTACCTGACAATATTATCCATTATTAATTATGGTATTCTTGTGATATAAATTGATCAATAATAAATTTAGTGTTTTGTTTACATTTTCTTTATAAATGGTAGAAACTGGACCATAAATGATTAATTTCCTTTATCTAGTTCTCCCAATGAATCCATAGTTCAAAAATAATTAACATATTAAATTGTGTTCTATAATATTTCAGAAATAAATTAAAAATACATTTGCTCAATTCAATTTAAAATATACATTGAAACCCTGCCATAGGTTTTATGACACACAGAGTCTAAAAGACAGCTGACCTCAAGGAGCTGACAATACAGGGAATGACACATGAAAATAGCCATAATACAAGCCTGGGGGGGAAAAGCACTAAATTCAGTTGTATTACATGCTCAGGGGTATTATATATTTGTATTTTCAAATGTAACACATGCTATAAATATTTTTATAGTTTTTGTTGGCACGTTGGAGCTCCTTAAACCACACATTGAAGACCTTTTCTCTTTTCACTTTTTTTTTAAATTTGAAAATCTCATTCATGATGCCACTTCAAAAACCAATGACAGGGGCTTCCCTGGTGGCGCAGTGGTTGAGAATCCGCCTGCCGATGCAGGAGACACGGGTTCGTGCCCCGGTCCGGGAGGATCCCACATGCCGCGGAGCAACTAAACCCGTGAGCCATGGCCGCTAGGCCTGCGCGTCCGGAGCCTGTGCTCTGCAACGGGAGAGGCCACAACAGTGAGAGGCCCGCATACCGCAAAAAAAAAAAAAAAAAAAAAAAAACCAATGACAGGGCTTCTCTGGTGGCACAGTGGTTAAGAATATGCCTGCCAATGCAGGGGACATGGGTTCAAGCCCTGGTCCAGGAAGATCCCACATGCTGCGGAGCAACTAAGCCCATGCGCCACAACTACTGACCTGTGCTCTAGAGCCTGTGAGCCACGAGTACTGAAGCCCGCACGCCTAGAGCCTGTGTTCCACAACAAGAGAAGCCAACGCAATGAGAAGCCTGTGCAGCGCAAGGAAGAGTTGCCCCTGCTCGCCGCAACTAGAGAAAGCCCGTGCTCAGTAACGAAGACCCAACACAGCCAAAAATAATTAATTAATTTTTTTAAAAAAGGTAAAAAAAAAAGACAAATTTTTATCCCCAACTCCAACACCCCATCTTAGCTGTAGACAATATATCCAATTGCATTAAAAACACCTCAAGTTCAATACTCCCAAACATTCATGTTGCTTGCCCCCAAACCTGTTCTCTCGCCAACGTTCTTTATTGTAGTTCCCATGGAATTGCACAAGCCAAAATTAGGACTTTGATAATCCTGTCTCCCTCAATCTCCATACTATATTTATTTGTCTCCTCCAATGTAAACCCTGATTATGCCATTTTTTTTTGCATCCCCTGTGCCTGGCATATGTTTTGCTGAATGAAAAAATTGCCCCTGAGTTTGGCTTTATTTTGGAAACATTTTTGACGAATTTATAAAAGCAAATGGAATTCTGAAGTGCATATGGCAAGCAACATGTAAGAGTATATTTTCTTAAGTTTGAACATTTATAGAGATGAATCAGATTGTTAAAAGCAAAAAATATATATTTGTACAAAGAAATACATCTTGTAGATTTGGGGGCTCACTTTAAGAGTCTTGAGGAAGTGTACAGGCTTTTTCCCAGAGAAAGCACTACATTTAGCACTTCTCTGAATTCACAGCACAGAAGTAGTCAGGAGACTTTATAGTTTAGTCACCAACAGTGAGACATAGCAAAATAGCACAAAAGACTGTTTCTTACACAGTGTAAATCATGTAGCAAGAATGAATAAGATTTTCTGTTTTCTGTATCATCAGTATAGCTGAAAGAAGTTCCTCGGAGACAGGTGACACAGAAGGAGACAGGCCATTCAGATGCCATTTAAACTTGAAACACTGATGGGCCAGTGCTGTTATTTCACCTTTTCCTATTTATCCAGTTTAAAGTAACCTCATAATGTTTTTATCTCTTTCTGTCAGGGAATCATTTTTCTCATTGCTTTATAAAATTTCTTTACTCCTAAATTCCTTTAAAAAGTGGGCTTCAGACAATACTTTTTTCACCTTTCCTCAGCTTCCATGAGTTCTAATAATATGTCTAGTTGAGAAATAATTTTCTATTCACTTTTCTGTTTTCTTCAACAAATTTGTCAGGTTCTTAAGAGTGAATATTGTTTTATACATATTCTTGTATCTCCAGTGCTTAACACGGTTCCTGCCACACTGTAGAGAACTGACATTTGCCTCCCTAACCAATAAAAAGGGAATGTGGTGTCCTGATAAAACTTAGGAAGTGAAAACAGAATGCTACTCTGAAGGAAGGACATAGGAAGTAATACAGAATACCACCAAAAGAGAAAAGCAATAGGGAGAATAATACAGTTTTAAAAGTCACATTAATTGTTTCGCAAACTTCCACTTATTTTTTTTTTTACTTCAGTAAAACGCTTAAGAAAATAAGTTCATCAGATATATTTTCAATTCATTCAGAGTGGTATATTTCAAGCAGAAATACATACATAAGGATACCTAAACATACATAAAGGATACCTATTCTTACTTTATGTGCTGAATTCTAAGATTTCACCTTTATGTTCTATCCTATGTCCATCTTGTAAATTGATTTCACAAGTCACTAGAAGGTTGTGACCCGTAATTTGAAAATACAGTAGTAGGTGGGGAGAGTTCTGGAGGCACCTAGGCACGGTTAACCCTGCAGTGTTCCCCATCAGCTATCGGTGGAGAAGCAATAGCTACAGCAGGGAAATGATGAGCCCAAGGTCATTAAATGTACAGGGTCCAGACTTCCATAAAAACTCTTCCTCTAGCAAAACCACATCATTCATATAAAGGGACTTCTTGACTCCTTTAATCAGTTATGTTTTGGGTCATTAATTTAGGTAAATGACTTTGAGTCACTATGTCTTGAATGAGTCCAAAATATTTTAGAGGGCAGAGAAGGTATATCTGATTGATGCCTGATTTATAAAAATTAAACAACTTTTGTTATCAAAAGGATCCTTTTTAAACCTAACCTATTTATTGTGATTAAATTCCACCTTACTAGATTTCACAGAAGTGATTTGATATTACAAAGGAAGATCATTTGCATTTATAGTATAAAAGAATTCTGAGCTTAAAAGCACTATGTTGGACATTTCAGTTTTTTTCCAACAACATTATTGATGTAAGAAAAAATTGAAATTCTTTAGAGAGTGTTTTAACACGAGATTTTTCATCTTTAGCTTAAATTAAATTTGCGTTTTCTATGATAAAAACCGAAGCAACTTGAAAGAAGTCAAGACGCTTGGAAGTTTATAATTTCTTTTCTGAAGATTTAAATAAATGTTGAGGAGTTCACAGAAATAAACATAACGTGGCCAGTGAAATATGAATACATATAATTACTGAAGTGACAACAGGTGAAGTTTTGGACATTACATTCAGACACATGCCCTGCATTCTAATTTGAAATACCCAATTCTTGAGATGCTACCTGTATTTTCAATGCAGATCTAGAATGCAAGAGCATATTCAAAAGTCAAAACTGAAAATATATAATAGTTTCAATATACCTCATCATGGCATGTTAACGCTTCTGTGGGTATATTTACTTTGGATATTTTGAAATGAGTAAAATAATATTTTATAATACAATGTAACTTATCATAAGAATTGCTGAAAAATGTAAACCCCTCAGAGATGTGCCATTTATTAAAAATCAATAGAAAAATATATAATGCTGTAGAAGCAGAGGTGACAGTTTTACTAATAGCCAAATTATCTACTAATATTTAGAAAAGATAAGACCTTTCTCGACCAACGTTCGCATCAGATCTACACTTTGCCCTTGATTTATTTTATACTATATTGAATATCGATGACAGCAGTTAAAAATAGGCTATATTTTTTAAAAATAGGCTATATTTTTGAGGCAGAAATTAAACAGAAATATGTGTGCAAAAGAAATTCAATATATAAATATAAAAAGAGTTCAGAGTTACACTCATCATCATTTTAAAATATGGTTAAGAAGAATATCAAATATGAGAAAAAAATATGGGAAAACTTTAAATTACAAAATTTATAAATTCATGAGGATTGTCATATGTTTGAGAGGTTTTGTCTACCTCATGTTATATTTGTATATGTTAGAAAACTTGATCAATCTGAGATGCAAACAAAATGTAAAAATCATTAAAGGACAAAAGTATAACAAAACTACGATTGATGATTTTATCTTAGTTTTTTTGCTCATCAATTTGATATTATGTAACCAAATAAATTGATAGAGGCTTAAACATTATAAGACTTTTAGCAGATGTTTAATTAAGCTCTAAGTTCAGTAGCTGAAATTACTGGAGGATAGTAGTTAAGGGCATGGTCCCTGAATCCAAATCCTGGTTCTAACCAGTATTCCTAATATGTGTGATTCTCGGTAACATATGAATAAATCTCTTGGTGTCTTAGTTTCTCAAAATGCAAACTGTGGACATACATTTGTTAGGTCAGTTAATAAAGGTATGAAAGTGCTTAGAACAATGACTCCTATATATTTACACCATATAAGTCTCTGATTTTATTGTCTATTATAGCATTAGGACAAAGATGAAAGAGATGTCTGTCAATAAATTGACTATATATCTGTGGATGATGAGGCATTTAAAGATGATAAGAAAAGGTGGTACACTTAAAATTGGGGTGCGTGCAAAATTATACCTATGTAAGTTATAAAGAAAATAAGCTAGAAATATTTCTATGTTACTATTTGGACATTGTATGATTAAATTAAGAATCAATTATTAAAATAATACTTGACTTTAAAATTAACATTTTTACCACTCCTTCAGTAAATGTGGCAAAGTAACATTTGTTACACCTTTTCCACCTTGAATCTTTAGTATACAGGTATGGTTTCCTGATATGACAAGAAGTAAGGGATATTTATGTAGCAGCTTGTTTCATGTCTTCGATCAAAAAATAAAATCATCATTGGTTTGGAAAATTTTGATAAAGTGAATACTTTTAGCAGTTTCAGGAACAACCCTAAAAAATGAAGGACCCAGGATTTCCACTGGCCAATTAAAAAGAAATCAGAATCATAATAATAATTGTGGTAAAGAGAAATAAGCTGATTTTTAAAACCATAATTTCATAACAAAATGAAAAAAGGTTACCTGTAAGCAGATGTGATTGTTTTTACTATTGTTTATTCTCTGTCTTAGAAAATAGAAAAGAGAGGAGAGCGAAAACACTGATTAAATCAAATTGTCCTAATATAGAAGATAGAAAAGAGGACAGACCTGTACTAGGAGCCCCAAACAATAACCACATAGAAAGTTTTCCAATAATTGATTAGCTCATGTGGGAGTTCATAAATAAAACTACATAGATCTTACTCCTCATCTGTCAGGAGATAAACACAGATGAGAGCAAAACACACAGATGAGAGATAGTACAGGTTATGTTGGCCAACTGGGAATGAGACTATATTCCTGTTTTTCTTTTTGATTCTGCAATAAGATTGTAACTCCATAAAGGTACCTGAATAAATATGTCCCTAGCCATAGGAAAGTATCAAAAATAAATGAAAAGTTAAATCTGGGAAGGTATAAAATAATAACAGTAACAATAAATGGATTACATATTGATAATTATAGTAGTGATTTAGAAAAATGCAGGTATAGAAAAGTAAATATTAAATTTTTGATATTAATACTTTTATAACCAGTTCATCTTTGCCTTGTAATCATTAAAAAATTTCTCAAAGCTAGACTACTTTTAAGTGCATCTAAATATGGTAAATTTATAATTTTAGTAAAGTTAAAGGTTTAACAGTTAATTAAATTATTTAAATTGACATTAAGAAAAATCTTATTGAATACAATTTAACCAATATTTACACATCCGGGAGATTTAAATGTTAACTATAATTCTTTTTTTGCATTATTACTTGTTACTTGTATTTTAATTTTTAGAGGCATGCTGTTTAAACAGTTCTGTAACATGAATTAATTGCACAAAAAGTGCCTTGGATTAAACAATCTGCTTAATAATGTACAATTTTACTATAACTTAACAACCTTAGGAACATGTTTATAATGTCAGTATATGAAGAGCCAGTGTTTTGGGCTATTCCATGTGGCTTGCGGGATCTTAGTTCCCCAACCAGGGATTGAACCAGGGCCCTGGCAGTGAAAGGGCAGAATCCTAACCACTGGACCAAAAGGGAATTCCCAAACAGCCAGTATTTCATATCTTTTGCTTTTGTTTTAGTTTTTATTTTACCTTATGACAGATTGTATCATATAAACTATTTTGAGATGGGATGAAATAAACTTACAACATTGATGATGATATCTAATAAACACATTTTCACTGGTGATGTTAATGATGGTGCAGAGAGAATAATATTTCTAGCCAAATTACAGCTTTTTTGAAAAAATGGAACTTTTTGGTTTTAGAAGTTAAATTCTGAACTAAGTTCTTTTTAATAAAGCTCTCCTGCAATTTTTCTTTTAAGAATTAGAGCAAAATTGCATGACTAACATTTAAGTAAATACATTGTATAACACTGAGTATTCAGTCTGTTGGATTTAGTCAGTTCTTTGACTTGAGCATCTTATAATCATTTTATACACATTTGAGACTGTTTTCCAGGAGGAAAGTCCATACAGCCCTTCATGTTTCATAACACTTAAAATATTACTAACAAAATAATAGTGATGAAAGCACTAATATGTGCCTTCTCTCTTAAAGGATGCCACAGGATTTTAAAATGTTGAAAGGAAATCTTTTGCTTTTAATGTGACTTTTATTTTGTCATCTAATAATTGTAACATTTAAGAATAATCTTCTAAATGATGGTTATGCTATTGTAGGCCAGTTATTCCACTCTGGGTTAGGAAGGTTTGAGGAAAAAAGCAAAAAAAGAAAAAAGAAAGATTAGGCTTTGTGGAAAGCATTTCTAGAACTTTCTAGAAAAATTTTACACAATGTGAATGTCATTTGAAAGCACTTTGGAAGCCTATTTGCTTTGTTAAAATAGCGTGGATCTCTTTGATTTCTATGGCATATGCATGACCTATCACTCTGAGACATCCGGCACCGTGCCGACAGCGTTCTGCAAGAGGACCCCATTTTAATAAAGGAAAATAGATTAAAGGACAACTTGAATTTGTTTGCATAGTACTTTCACAAATACTTGACATGGATTGTATACCCGCAGCTTGCAGCAAAGAGGCCCACTTCTGGAAGGAGGCAAGAGGTGTTCAGTGCAGGCAAGAGCTGGCTGCACCAGACCCAGATTCTAGGCCAGGATCCCCAACACATCAAGCCACCAGCTTTGGCAAACACATTAATCCTCATGATACTCGGTTTTGCCATCTGGAAAATGATAGCAAGATCAGATCAGTGGTTTTCAATCTGTGCTCTGCAGAGTTTTAATGGATTCAGAGTAGCAATCTGAGGACCCCCACGTGGGGAGGACAGACTGTGTTTTGATCTGATTTTTACATTGGAGTTTGCCCAAAGGTTTCTGAGATTTAAAAAGGTACAAGCTGGTGAAAATAACTGGATTAAATGGTCTCTAAGGTTGCTTCTGTCTCTTTTAGTCTGTGAAATGTATTGCCATTCTCACTATAGTCATTTCATAATATTAAAAAGACTCAACCTGATTTTGATTTACTGTATCTGCTTAGGGGCATAATGTTCTACTTTTTTCAGTGAAAGCTTCCTCGTAAGGCATTGCAGAGCAGACCTCCTGTGACTTATTGCATAATGGATATTCATCTGAGAAAGGAATAAATTTGACAATGTCCATTTTTTAAAAATTTAACTTTAAATAAGGGAGTATCTTTCTCCATATGTCCTATAATTATCCTAAAAGAAAACATGTTATAACATATGCCATTTCAATTCACCACTTCTGTTAGTCTTCAAATTCCTCCAGATTAGCTTTGTTTTAGAGGGATGAATTTTTGCACTTAAAACATTTAATTGGGAAAGGAATCTAAAGCGTGACCAAATTTTAAACTCTTTTTACAACTGACTAAATATAAAATTACAAATATGAAACCATTTATGCCTCTAAGTAGAGTATCAGTATTCCTAGAAAAAATGGTATATGATACAGTTCTAATTTTGTGAGGTTACTGAGATATTTTTCTATGGTATTTGACAGATGATATATATTATTTTTAAAGTATAGGCATACCTCAAAGATATTGTGGGTTTAGTTCCAGACAACCACAATAAAATGAATATCACAATAAATGGAATCACACAAATACTTGGTTTCCCAGTGCATATAAAATCTCATATATATATATATATATATATATATATATATATATATGCATTGCCTTATGCAAATATTACTTTAAGCGGAATCTAGGGATGTTCCTTTGTCGCAGTTTAATAGAAATGCCAGAGGACGCTATAGCTGGAAACACATCAGTAATTATTAAACACATTTTTTATGTGAAGAAACTAAAAACCAGAAAATTGAAATTTACAGGGTGCTCAAAGGCAAATACTAATTAGTGATGGAACAAGAATCTACATTTTTCTTTTCCAGAAGAGTTTTGTCCATTTTCTTAAATCTATTTAAAATGTAGATATCCTATTTTTATAGAAGGACAAATAAATACAAAATATACAAATACTGTCAGTTTCCAAAAGAATAATCACTTATTATCTTAATTTCCTTTACTGTTGGGTGTATAGTGCTATCCATAATCGAAAACATAGATCGATTCAAATGAAAGAATCAAGTACACATTGCTGTAAAGCAAATCTAAAGCATGTGACAGCAAGGAGCTATTTATCAAAGTCTTCATAGACTTTGCTTTTAGCTGTTTTCTTCTTCCTGTTATTTTTTGGTGTCTTGAATGACAGTCTTTCTAACATTCCAAATCTATCTTTGATAAACCCATCCTCTCCCTTTAAGATACACACAAAGAGGAACATACTTCAGGGTATGTTTTCCAATCACCTCTAGGGGGAAAAAAATAAAGTCCAGAAGGCTATTACCCTGGCTGAAAAACTTCAAGCTCTTTCTCTTCTGTGGTGAAGCAGCTAAAATTGCTGTTCTCTTCTTTTAGCCTTAGTTGGGTTTTTGTTTTGTTTTGTTTCTTTGTTTTGCTTTGCTTTGTTTTGGACTCTGCTCCATGCATGAAACATTTTGGAGTCATTCCAAGATTTAGATAGTTTATTTTCAGAATTTGAGGACATCTCTCTCTATCTTTCTCCTTTGCCCGATTTTTAGTGTCACATGCCAGCTCTGAATTCACCCTAAAATCTTCATTCTGATTTCTTAAGACCTAAATCTTAAGATTTGGGTCTTCCCGCAGACAGGAAGCCATAAAAATTGGAAATTGACCTCCTTCCTTGTTCATTTTAGTATCAACTCTACTCATTTCTACTTTTTTTTTTTTTTGCTTTTTTGCTAACTGTCTTATGACTTTATGTAGTTGGTTTTTAAACATTTTTCCAGAGTTACAATTGTAATCTTTGGGAGGATTAGGTTGGTAAGAACTATCCCTCTGTTACTGGAAGTTGAATAGCAATTTTGTTTTGGTATTTTTAGCCCATAATGAAATCGTTTTCTACTAGCTGACTTGGATTTGATACTACTAAAGCTTTGTTAACTCCACAGGGCAGATGTTTTTAAAACTCTCTAATAAGTTTTAGCCATTCCCTGCTTTCCTTCTATCCAATTAATTTAACTCCTAATAACCTACTGTGTATGTTCCTCATCAGTTGCAAGTTTACTCATTCAGGTGATTTAGCTCTTTCCAGAAGTCCTCCATCACCATGGCCTTAAAATAACATATTTTTTCTGGCTCTAATAACTCTTATAAGGAGTTATATCAGTAATAAATCTCCTTTCCAACAGCTTTCCTTGCAATTACATGGCCTTTGGTCTACCATTGTTCTAGTTATTTATAAGATCAAAATATCCTCTCCATTAATAATTTAATTAACTAACTTTATCCAATACCTTCTCAATTTTCCACCCACCCCCATGCACATATTTTATTCCAGAAAAGAGTTTAGGTGAAACTTTTATTTAATATTCCTCTAAATTTTCAAAACTAATTAAAATCCAATGTAGCCAAGTATCTATATTGATCTTCCAGCCCGGAAAACTCTTTTATATCCAGTGACCCTAATCTCTGGTTTAAAAATTCCATCAACATGTCTAACACAATAATTCATTTTCATCAGATTTTTTAGGTTTTTTAAATTTAAGAATAGTTACAAAGCATGTAAGCTATGAAATGCCAACTCAATAGCTTACACCCTTTAATGTTCAACAAATGATAATGAAATTCACAAAACAATGACTTTGTAGTTGATGAAAACGAATCAAAAGTAATAACTCTTGCATTCTAAGTTGGAAAACCAATCATTATATAAGTTCTTATGCTTTCAAAAATATTTGCTTGCAGCTGTCAGATATGAGGGTAAAAACTGATCATAAACACAAAAATGAAACAATTACAAATTTTGATAACTGCTACAAAAGGCACAAGGAGGCAGAACAACACAAGATGGGGTATTTTAGGCAGAAGGGGCAGAGAAGGCCTAAAGAGCTGTCACTTCGACAAGGGGTGATTTGTAATAAAAATTCAACCATGCAGAGAAGGATCAATGAATGAGTACTGGAGAGAGGGTTAATGGAAACCAAAGCTTTGAAAACCATGTGTGGCTCAGCATTTTATAAAGAAGTTTTTAAAAGTTCTGGATTCCAGGGTGGGAGGGAAGAAAAGAGGGAGGGAAGTAAGAATTAATTGCTGGAGCTGATTCTGAGGGTGAGTAAGAGTCAGATCATAACAATATTTGTAGGCAAACATAAGGAATTTAGATTGTTAAATATAATGATAAATTTTTGAATGATTTTAAGTTGGGGAAATGATATGTTGTGACCTCCATTTAGACAGAAACATTCTGGCTTCTGAATGGTGAATGGACAAGAGAAGAATCCCAAGTAAAGCAGGAGATGAGCAAGTTAATTCTCACAATTTCAGTTAACGTGTTTCTTCCCTCAGTTGAAACCAGACATGACCATCTTTGTAGGCTGTCCCTCAGAGAGCCATACTTATTCCCCCAAATCCTTAGCCATTGGGTCCAAATTTGTTAAATTAAGCTTTTATCTCAGAGGATTTGGTAACCACAGTAACACAGCATACAAAGTGTTGGTTATCTGTGCTTCTCCCTAAATGCCCGACTTCGATAGAATTAAGCCTGGATAAAACTATTGGTGGGGAATCGAAAGTCATGCTCTCTAGTAGATTATTCTTTAAAATATGCTATTTTCTGCAGAATGAATGTCAAACAGGACCAGAGAATTGCATTGAGTTTTAAATATATGTAATAGTTACCATTGCTTTACAAGTATAATGTACTACATAAATAATGTAATCCTGGTTCAGACTTCACTTGGCTTATCTTTCCAACATAGTAATGATAAACAATTTAGGGCTTCCTCTCTCAATCTCTGAAGTTCCTTTTATAGCCCTAAAGTCTACTCCTGAGTGCTGTTGTTAAAGGAAAAGAATCTTTTATTCTGACACCCCTAATATCCTTTGCATTTTCTACAAGTGCGTGAAAGGAAGATATTGTGTGAAGGGATTTGATTTGTAACACAATAGCTGCTTTTCCTCAGCTGAAGTAGAGAGCATGGAACACATTTACATTAAATGTGTGCTCTTATGAAGGAAGAAATAAGCATTTGGATTTGAAATATGTCGAACACTATTTTTATGAAAGGAAAGTCATTCTGTTCAGCTGTGATAGTAGTTCTAACTAACAAAAGCTCACTGCAAGCGTTCATTTTCTACTTCTGGGTATCTTGTTGGTTAAGCTTTAAATCTTCCACATGGTCCCTTTCTTCCCTAAGAGGTAGATTTCAGACAATGTTGGCTTTGCTGTTAAATTTTACAGCTCGATGGTAATAAAATATCAAGGAAGCTATTTCATGGCCATTCAGCAATGTAAATAGATGGATTCAGAACAGAGAAATATATCTGGACATGCAACTCACCTAACATATGCCCTCATTTAATTGATGACAGATCTATTAGCTGCACAATACAAGCCTCAAAATGGATTTTGTGCATCCATCCTAGTTACAGGTTTTTTGTTTTAGTTTCTGTTGTTTTTTTTTTTTTTTTACTGTCAAAGAAACATTTGAAAGATACCGAAAGGTTAAACTACTGGTGGTCACAGTTTATAGGAAACATTTGAATAGCAAATGGTGGAATAGACCAAAAATGTACAGCTTGAGTAGCTTCTTGGGGCCCCGGGGGACAGAATAATGGACTCAAGCATAACTGTGTCTCATTTACTAAAACAACATTACCTTTCTTCTCTCAATAAAAGGAGACTCTGGTAGCATGACTATATCTACAGCAATAAAAAGACCATGATAAATGCAAACACAGTATCATGTCTTATTCTCATTGTCCTTCTACTTGTTGGGATGAGTGTCAGTGACCCTGAACTCCTTATATGGTATTTGTGCTTGACCAGGCAATATGGCTACCTATGTAGCTTCTGGCAATAAAAGAAATTACTTGATATTTAAGGTCAGCTACATAGGTCAGTCTACATGTCAGCATATTCTAACAGTTCCCTCACACCATGGAGACATTACGTTGCTTTTGGCTGTAGTAAAATGAAAAATCCAACTCAAATTGCTTTTAAAACAGAAGGAAGTATAATATTGATTCTTATAAGTGAAAGTCTAGAGAGTCACATTTACAGTTGACTTAATTATTGAAGGTTTCAAGCTCCATTTTATCACATTTCTCTCATCTCAGCCCTGGTCTTAACCTTTGTGTGCCTGGCCTTAACCTCAGATCATCAAAATGGCTATAGAAATTCCAGGTGGCACATCTGAATGATAGACACTGTCCGTTCCTGTTAATCTCAACTCCAAGTAAAGAAATATTGCAGAAACCCAGCAGAAAACCTCTCACATCTCAATGGCCCAAATTATGTAAGATACTCTTGGTGTGGGGAACACCACACACTGATTGGGTTTAAGTCTGATTCCTAAACGAATCAGTGGTGACGATTAGGACATTTCCATAATAGACATTAAATAATTAAAGTTCACCCAGAATGGATATGGGAATATTTAACACAATGTAAAAGTCCCCTCATCCCTGCCTTATAAATGAGGATTTCTGACGTGGCTTAACAAAACACCATCGTTAGGATATAGATTTTTTATTGAGTGTTGGGGAAGGCAGAATAAATAAAATGTCCTCCTCTGTGTGATACTCTCTTTGATTTGGCCCACCCTTTATTGCATGTGGCATTGTAATAAGTCCTATTGCTTTCTGTTTCAGAGAGTTTTCCTGCCACTGAAAGGCCTAGAAGGATCTGGATGTGGTAAAAGCAGGCATATAAATACTCTGTTTTCTAAACCATGAAATAAGAGTCTTCTCTTTCCTTGCTCTCTCCAGCAGGCATAGCAGTAAGATCTAGAGAAACAAAACCAGACTACACCCTGAAAGACACTTGCTAGAAAGCAGAAAAATTAGTCTGTTTTCTATGTGGGTGCAAAGAGAACATGCATCTCATATGTTATCCAAAACATATTGATAGAATAAGACACTACATGAAATTTGGATCATCATCCATAACTAACAATAAAGGTGCAATTACCTTTATGATGGTGAACAGATAACCCTTATGAATTTGGTGCAGTGGAAGGTGAGGAATCCAGGGTCATAGTCTAATTGCTCTCCTTTCCTAAGCCATTTATTAGCCTATCTACCTTAATATACAAAATATAGAATCTCATTTATACTGATCTAACTTAAGTTTTAAAATGCCATTTTATGTGGTAAAATAATATACTCAATTTTTACTTACCCTATTATGGAGCATCCTTTATTTATTTATATTTTAATGCTAAGGTGTATTCTACCCAATCATCATACAATTCTGAGCATTCAACGTTGCTTTTCATGGATGGTATTTATATTTTTGCTAGCTTTTCTACAGCAAGAGAGATGAGTAACAAAATCATGCCATTACAATTGGTTTTCTTTTGCTAGGAATTCATGAGTTTAAATATTTGGAACATTCTCAGTATCGAGAATAAAAGAGTCAGAAAAGGGTACAGTATTGAGTTTCCACTTAAAAGGGAGGTAAGTTCAAATGTCTGGAAATATTGTGTAATAAATATTGGAGGGCTTGACAAGAGATAAAGAAAGTTGAAAAAGGAGCAATAAATTATTATATCCAAAGCCTTATTTTCCTTATATGAAAATATTCTATCTAGGCGCCCCCAGCTCTAACATGCTATGAGTTCATGATTCCCTACTGGATAACATTTGATCTGCTATGAACTAAAACAAAGTGGGTCTCCCTAGGTCCCTTGCAAATTTCTTATCTTGCTCTTGATAATGTCCCAAATTATTTCCAACATGATATCATAATTCTATCTTTATAAAAATTTCTCCTTAGAAAGCACCTTCTGGTTTTGACAATTCATGAGCATCAAGATATAACTGATTAATTAACATTACTTCTTTAATCATGGTTTGGCTTTTAATAGAAACAAGAAGAGATTCTAAATCAGTGCTGTCCATTAGAAACATAATGTCATCTACAAATGCAAGCCAGAGACATGCTTTAAAAATTTTTTGTAGACACATTTAAAAAAGTAAAAAAAAAAAAAATAGATAGTACCATTAATAATATATTTTATTTTAACCAGTATACATTTCAACATGTAATTAAAATTAAAAATTACTAATGGAATATTTAATATTCTTTTATTTTATACTGTCTCCAAAATCTGATATATATTTTACACTTACAGCACATCTTAATTCAGCCACATCTCAAATGCTCCTTACCTACCTGTGTTTGGCGGCTACCTAACCGAATAGTGCAGCTCTAATGAATAAAATCTTAACTCAGTGTTGAACATCATTGTAAAACAGAGTATTTATCAGGGTGGAGATGGAGAGACCAGGGAAGAAAGAGAAACAGTCTTAGCTCAGGTTGCCATAACAAAATACCATAGGCTGCATGGTTTAAGTAACAGAAACTTACTTCTCGCAGTACTGGAGGCTGGGAAGTCCAAGATTAAAGTGTCAATATGGTCAGTTTTTGATGAGGACGACTCCCTTCCTGGCTTGCAGATAAACACCTCCTGTTTATGTCCTCACTTGGCAGAGAGAGACAGAGAGAGGGAGAACAAGCTCTCTGATATCTCTTCTTACAAGGGCACTAATCCCATCATAAGGACCCCACCCTCATGACTTCATCTAACCCTAATTATCTCCCAAAGGTCCCATCCTCCAAATAACATCACACTGAGTGTTTTCAATGTATGAATTTGGGGTCAGGAGGGCATGAACATTCAGTCCATAACACTGTTGCTTTGTTTCTATATCATTATCATTACTCTCCTGACCTGTGAGTTAAGGATTGTAATGACCATACTTATGCTTGGCTTTTAGCGGAGAGGATTTTTTTTTTAGTTGTTTTGTTTTTTATAAATCCTTTTATACATATCTGTAACTATAGAATATAAAAGAAAGGTGGTTGAAAGAGTTAAGTAGAAGCATATGCTCTCTTCAGAAGTGTTAATGAGAAATTAAGTGGAAATTGTTTTACCTGGGAAATAGTACTATCCTCTTTGGCCTACTTATCTTCTTTAGTGTTTCTAAAGTAGACACAGAAATTGTCTTAATTGGGAAATATTTTAATTAAGGAGAAATAGGTCATTTGGGGAAAATTACTTGACTGGTTTGTGATTTAACTTTTCAAGCACAGATTTTTTTTTTTTCCTGAGCTCCCAGATCTTATATCAAATCTCTTGTAGCAATTTACTTTCTGTGGCTTACAAAAGAGGTTGAGATAAAACTGGCTTAGCATCTGAAATTTGTTTCACTTTATTTTCACTGTATACTGATCTTAAACTCATCCACAAGTATTTAGAATATTTGATTCAGGGCTAAAGCTGTTCTGCTTTACAAATAATGAAGATCATAATAAGTCTGATAGTATCAGTTGTAAAACAATGATACATAATTGAAAAAATAACTTTCTCCAAATACATTCCCATTACTCTCTAAGTAGATATACAGAGTTTTTGTTGTTATATTACACTTGAAAAAACTGAGGAAAGAGTAATTGTTTAAGGTCAAGCAAATAATTTGTTTTGTATCAAAGACTTTTTCTTAAGTTACCTGGTTCCTAATGCAGTGTTTCTTCACTGTGTAACAATGAACATCCAGATCCTTGAAATTCAATTATCTGTCAGCTTTGGCATATTGCCGCTAAATCACATCTTAAGGCTTGGTGACATGGGTATGTAGATGAGTTGCTATATAGGGTCTTCAGATTTTCCACCACTTCATTCACATTCAATGTTCACTTAGGCCCCACTACATAACAAGTGCTAGACAAAAGGCTTCTACCTTTGTCTTTTGAAATCTGAAGAAACTTGAGTGCAACTGAATGAAATTAATTTTCCTTTTAATAAATAGGTATTCATATTATCTGAGTTACTAAATTTTTCTTAGCAAGCATATTTTCAAGAGAAAAACATAAGAGAAGGTAGAGGAGGAAGAAGGAGGGGGGTGGGGAGGAAGAAAATATAAGGAAGAAAATTTGGTTCTCATAATCCTAGTAAATTGTAGGAAAATCTCTCATTCTCTACAAATTCAGGAGTTTGGTAATTCAGGGCCATTCAAGAAACACTACAGATTACATCAGAAAAGATATGTTAATTGATTAAACTATCAGATTATTGTTCTCTTGTTTATTTTTAAAGTCAGAATCTTCCAAAAATACTCAATATAATATTGATCCACCAGTGTTCCACTAGTATCAACTTAGCAAATTATCCATCTGCATAAAGTATAGTAACTTTATAAAATTACTTAATTAAATCATTTGAATGCTTTGTTTTTAAAAGGTGGATGATATATTAGGTAAGGATTCTACTTAATCCATTGCCAGAGGGAATATTTTGAATGTTTTATTCTCTTAAAAGCTATAATATGTGATTTGAATTGAGTGTTTACAAAAAGGTGCACTTTTTCTACAATTTTTATTTTAGTAAACAAGTGGGAATTGTTGAGAATGGTGTAGCTTTTTTTGTAACTTCTTCCATCTCTGGTGTAGAGGATCAAAGGCAACCAAATAAAATCAGGTTGTAAAAATGAAACAAAAAACCTCATTAAGAAGATTAGTTATTAAGTTAAGGCTAGAGAACAAAGTTTCATTTTTTTGTCAAAATTAGTGTGGTACCAGGGAATTTAGGGGCCTAATTAACACATTTCTTTCTGTATACTTGTATTGATTTCATGAGTGGTCACAATTTTGAGTACTTGTTTTATATCAGATACTTTACTTTATAGATGAGAAAGCTAAGGCTAAAGGAGGAAAAGCAAATTCCCCAAGGTCAGAGAGTAAGTATCTGTTAATTCTGACCCAACTGAGTGTAACTCCACAGTTTAGGCTTTTAAAAATCTTGCTAAATTTCCTCACCACTTCTTCCAAATCTTAATCATGATTAATTCTTTGTGTTGCCTATAACCAGAAAATGTACCTTGAATAAAGATGTCACTGTCACCACAAGTGAGAAAGCAGCTTATTTTAAAATAAATTACAAGTGTGCCATAACATTTGACATACTAAGAGTACTATAATTTTCTCCTCATTCAAACAGCAAACAGTGAAATAACAATTTCATTGTCATGTTAAGTAAGTTTTAATCAGACTTACTAAAGAAACTAAGAAGTTTAGCTTTTTGTAATATAGAAATATAATTCATATTAGGATCCTGATTATTATTATTATTATTAGTGATATGGCATATTCAAAATGTTAAATTGATTTTGGTTAAGCAATATTACAGATGAAAATCTGAGGCCTTTCCAAAGCATATTTTGGCTACTTTTGACTAGCTACATGTCTATTTTTTTTTTTTTTTTTTTTTTTTTTTGCGGTATGCGGGCCTCTCACTGTTGTGGCCTCTCCCGTTGCGGAGCACAGGCTCCGGACACGCAGGCCTAGCGGCCATGGCTCACGGGCCCAGTTGCTCCGCGGCATGTGGGATCTTCCCGGACCAGGGCACGAACCCGTGTCTCCTGCATCGGCAGGCGGATTCTCAACCACTGCGCCACCAGGGAAGCCCTGGCTACATGTCTAGATCTTTGCCAAATCTTTGGAACAATACCTTGTAATGTTTGAGGAATTGACAACTTCTGAATGAAAACATATTTTAGAGATGAAATATACAGGTTTTCAAAGCAACTAAAAGAATTTTAAAAGTCCTGTTTGTAAGATTGTATCATTCTTGTGATTGAGAGAAAATGTCAAAGAGGTACTACATTTTTCTCTTTGAACCAGCTATAGAAGTTGAACTGACTCTTCATTGGGTATGAAGGGTGAGGCACTATGTTCAAGGTCAGATGAGATGGTAACACAGAAAGATAAAACCAGAGTCCTTTTTATTTTTCAAGAAGGTGAAGGATCCATCATTTCTTAAAACTTAGAGAAATTCAACAATAAATATTTTCAAACATTTCTTTGAGCAGAAAATATGAGCTAATTTCCATGGCAAGGCACTGAGATCACAGAAATGAATATGATATAATCTAAATATTGGCATAGCTTAATCTTTGTACAAGACAAATGATTGCTAAGGCCACATCTTGTAGATTGGACATCTGTGTATGTGTAGTGAGCCAAGGGCTAGCAATGTCCAAGTTATACCCAAATAACTTCCCTAATGAAATTTTCACCACTGACACCATCCCTTTGAATATTATCACCATTTCCAAGATGCCACGTCTCTAAGAAAGATTTAAGCAACATGTCTGTGCTCCTATCAGGAGAGAAAAAGCCAGGAGGACTGGTCTATTTTCATGGGGAAAATAAGAATGATAGACTTCCTGAAAGAAAAAAAAAAGCCACGAGTTTTGCTAGCAGGAAAGTCATTATCTATGGAATGTTTTTAGCAGAATAGGCCTGGTTCTTTTCTTTCAGCTTTATTAAAATATTATAATTACCATACACAAGTATAAGATATTTAAAGTGTGTATCATGGTGATCTGTGTATACATTGTAAAAGGATTATCCCCATCTAGTGAATTAACACATCCATCCCCATGCATATTTACATTTTTTGTGTGTGAGAACATTTAAGTTCAATCCTTTTAGCAAATTTCAATTATACACCACAATGTTGTCAGCTATAGTCACCATGTATATTAGATCCTCAAACCTTATCATCTGATAGCTGAAAGTTAGTACTGTTTTACCAACCTATTTTCCCCACCCCTTAGCCCCTGGCAATCATTTTTCTATTTTGTTTCTATGAGTTGGACTTTTAAAAAGAATTCTACATATAAGGGATACCATGTAGTATTTGTCTTTCTCTGTCAGACTTATTTCACTTAGTCTAATGCCATCAGGATGCATCCATGCTATTGCAAATAGCAGGATTTAATTCTTTTTCGTGGCTGAATAATATTCCATTGTATAAATTTATCACATCTTCTTTATCCACTCATCCCTTGATGGACAATTAGGCTGTTTCTATATCTTGACTACTGCGAATAATGCTGCAATAAACATGGGATTGAGTACAGATATCTCTTTGATATCCTATTTTAATTAACTTTGGATATGCCTGGTTCTTTAGGATTGCTCATGGTAAACAAGTTTCTAATTTATGGTTTGTAGGGTCTGACTCCCAGGAAAATAGTCTATCAACCACGTAACTAACTACCTGAATATAAAATGAAGATGTTTAATGAACTAAATGACTTTCTGTGTGTAAGTGAGGTGATCACACTACCACCTAGAAACTGTATCTATTTCTTGGGCTAAAGCACATTAGATATGCAAAGAAAGGACTGGGGGACTTCCACTAGTAAGGCATGATTATGGTTAAGACTGGTGTGATAATTTGGTTCTTTGTGTTATCTCACACTCTTGAAAGTATGGGATACAGCTAATCCAGAAGAATAATGTATAGAGACGTGTATATACGATATTTTTTTCCAGGTAGTTTTACCTTTTCTCTCTGCCCAACCTTGTACCATTCCACATGTCAATCGACTGTCCAGATATTTTATGAAATTCCTTGACATACATTTTGGTGGGGCATAAAGCAGAAACATACCATATACACTTTACTTTCTTAAGTGAAATACTGATAGTGAAAAAATGTCCCAGTAATGATTGGGATTGGAACTTCTCATAAACCTAGCAAAAAAAGAGCTTCAGGGGCTTCCCTGGTGGCGCAGTGGTTGAGAATCCGCCTGCCGATGCAGGAGACACGGGTTCGTGCCCTGGTCCGGGAGGATCCCACGTGCCGCGGAGCAACTAAGCCCGTGAGCCATGGCCGCTAGGCCTGCGCGTCCGGAGCCTGTGCTCCGCAACGGGAGAGGCCACAACAGTGAGAGGCCCGCATACCGCAAAAAAAAAAAAAAAAAGAGCTTCAACATGCATTTAAATTTATTTAAGAAGAATAAATAAAGGGTATTTATTCTCCTGGGATTTTTTATTTTTTTTTATTTTTTTGGTTCCCTGACCGAGAATCTACTAAGATTTTTAGACTGAAACCCATGTTAACCCAGGAGCAATTTACTACTGAGTCAGAGAGAATTAGAGAGAGGATACAGAGGTAACAAACAAGAGGGTAGATACAGATGATTTTCAAAACACGAGAGACAGAGAGTGATCGGCATATACAAATAAAATGATTTTTAATATTTGTCCTGGGCAATCTCTTTAAGTCACATGCACGTGCACGTGCGTGCGTGTGCACACACACACACACACACACACACACACACACAAATGATAAACAGTGTTTAGACCATGGGCTCTGGAGCCTGGCTTCAGTATCTAGCTTCACCAGCCACAACCACTGAGGCTTTACGAAAATAAACACAATGACCCCGTGCCTCAATTTCCTCATCCGTAAAATAACAATAACATAGTGATAGTAATTTCCTCATAGAATTCTTGTGCCAAGTGACTTAATACATGTAAACTGACTGGAATATCTCCTATCCCATAGGAATTGCTCAATAAGTGTTATGTTTTCTTCTATACAGTGTTTCAGTTTTCAAAGCATTTTTATAAAAGAACATTTCTTTACAAGTCAGAAGTATTTGTGTGACCATAAATTTGACTACAAAGTATCTGATAATCTTAATTAAACAAACAAAAACTATACAGTTGGATTAATTGCATATTAATCAGTTAGTTTATTCAGTTAATTTCTACCTAAATTTCTAATGTTGGTTATTAGCGTATGAGGCTTCTCTCTACAAATTCTAAGAATTGTAGAGTTATGCTTTCCTTCACAAAAAATATCAGTCTTTATGATAAAATATTACAATTTTCATGATCACAGCCTAACTGAACATTTTCCTTTGAGGGAAACACTCTAGATCCATTGGTGAAATTTTAGGAAAAACTTTAGTCATAGCAGTACCCCATTTACAAATAAACTCTGTACCGTGTTATTTCTTAGATGATGTATTATTATTTTTCTGTTACAACATAACAAGTTACTACAAACTTAACAGCTTAAACAATACCTATTTATTAGCTTACAGTTTCGAGGGTCAGAAATCTGGCAGGATGTAGCTTGGTTTTCTGTTTAGTGGGTAACAAAACTGTAATCAAAGTGTTTCCTGGGGTGAGTTCTCACCTGAAGAGTCTGCAAGAAATCTGCTTCCAGGTTCATCCAGGCTGCCAGCAGAGGCCAGTTCCTTGCAGTTGTGAGACTAAGGTCTCCATTTCCTTGCTGTCTGTAAGCTGGGGTCACTCTCTGCTCTTAGAAGTCACCTGCATTCTTTCTCACATGGTCCCCTTCAAAGCTGGCAGAAGGTTGAAAGTCCTTTTCATATCTTAAATCCCTCTCACTTTTTCTTCTGCCACCAGTCTGAGAAAGCTCTCTGCTTTTAAGGGTTCATAGCATTTGGCCAGGACCACCTGGAAAATTTCCCTCACTTAGCATCAACTGTGCCATATAATATAACTGAATTGCAGAGTGGTATCACATCATATTCATAGTACTGGGAATTAGGGTGTGGAATTTGAGGATGGGGCCATGATTTTTAGGATTCTGCCTTACACAAATGATGCCATGGTTGGCTATAATGGCTCTTTCTCTGAATCGTCATCTGCTCAAAGTCATCATCAGGGACAGTATTTCATAGTCCTAGGGATATATTCTTTGGGGTCTCTAGACACTTTTAACAAAGGATAGGCAGGAGCCAGAAATAAAGATGTAAGCTGTAAGAATTTTCTGATAAGCCATCTTGTCCAGCAGTGAAACAGGTTAAGTTTTGATGTAATAAATTTGATATTTCACAGCATATTTGGCTGATAGAAAATGACCTCTTGGTATGGACATTAATGTGAAGTTTCTGCTGTGAGGAGAAAGACTAGACTAAGTGGTTTTTAAGTTTCCCCCCCATGCTGATATTGTATGATTCAATGATTTTGAGAATGATTTAACTATGTAGCCTCCTAAATGTGAATTTTTGTGATGAATAGTATTAACCTTGAACCAGTTAAAATAGATTTTTTTTAAAAACAGGAATTTTAAGAAGAAAAGAACATAAATACTATCTAAATTTCTCACATTTTACATATGTAAAAACTAAAGTTCAGAGAAATCAAATGACTTTACCAGTTTCCTCAATCACAGATTTTTTGGACTCTAATCTAATATTATTCTCCTATTCACATATGTTTGGCTACTTGGCCAAACATAACCATAGAGAAAAATGTCAGGATGAATAATGCCTAATTTTGACAGTAGACTTTTTCATTTTCCTTGCAATCTTTACAACTGAAAACTTATTTTAAAAAACTTGATGAGGCTAGCAGATTCACCTCTATTCTGAGTGCACAGAGACTCAACGAGGACAAGATGGGCTTGTAATGAGAGGTCACTAAATGGGTATAAAAACAATTAATTAAAAGAATACCTATTCGTTTTTACTATGACATTTCTGGAAGAAAGCAGAAATTCTATGCAATGTAATCTGTATGACCTAGGGTTTTGTAACTGAAAACGATAGAATTGTTTGAGAAGAGAGATGATGCAAGCAGAAAGGCATGCAGTGGTAGTGAAGAATACATTCAGCAAGGCAAACCTGGAGGGAAAAGGCTCATCAATATTCTTTCCAATCTGTCACAAAGGCAAATGGTCACTGATCTCAGAGTAGGAAATACTGGAAAAAAGAAAACCCTATGGTATAAAAAGTTAAATTTCTCTATGCCATATATTTATGGATATGAATTCACTTCAACAAACATTTATGAGAGGCTACTATGTACACATCCTCAGATTAGGCACCGGGCAATGCAAAAAGAGAAGAGCTTTTGACCAAGTAGAAGTGGGAGGAAGTTCACAGCTAACCGGAAAATGTTACAGTTGTAACAAATTCTGTAATGTAAACACAAAGTAGTATTGCGGGATCACAAATGAGGGAGTAACTAAATGAGATTACGGAAGCCACGAAAGGACTCACAAATATGTGAAATTTGAGCTGGTCCTTAACATGATTCAACGGGCTAAAATGAGCGGAATGAAACGTCAGTTAGATTGAAGTGGGACGCATTACCATGAGCAAAACCACCGGGCCATTCCACACGCATGCTCAGATCAGAGAGGGAAGAAACACGCATTCTCGGATCAGAGAGCGAAGAAATGATAGGGAAAAAACAAGCACACAAACAGTAAGGTATTTTAAATCTAGAGTGGGAAAGGTCTTGATTATTAAGTTGATTGAATCTTCTTCTCTATTAAGGGAAAATCTGATTTTTTGACCATAAGAGTAATAACGATAGAGTAATAACTTATTACTCTAATAAATTATTAGAAAGGTCTTGATTATTAAGTTGATTGAATCTTCTTTATTAAGGGAAAATCTGATTTTTTGACCATAAGAGTAATAACGATAGAGTAATAACTTATTACTCTAATAAATTATTAGAGTAATAACTTTAGTGGAAATGTGGGGAAAAGGCACATGAAGGATGTAAAATGTGAAGCCATGGAGACCTATTAGGAAACTATTCCAGATGTTCAGTGGCTTTTAATAAAGAACTTACATCAAATAATTTGGGGCAGTATGAAAAGAGACTGAAAGATTACAAATATCTCATTTCTTCTTCTCTGATTCTATATTACCTTTTTTACTTTCCTGTATTCAGTCTTTATTTTGAGTTAACCTAAGTAGAATAAAAGATGTAATCAAAACAAATAAGCAGCTCTACATCTTAGAAAGTTTGTATTGCCTTCTAACATTTTCTGTCTACTCTCACTGGACTTTGTTTTAGCTTCAATTATATGAAACTATTTTCTGAAGATTTAAAAACTCTTAATTAAAGACAACCAAGGTTCCATAAATATGTAGGTAAAAAAATATATATTCCTTTCTTTATTCAGAATCCAAGTCATAATAAAGCCTTTGAGCAATTGATATGCTCTGTGAATTTGACTTACACTGGTTGATATACACACATGCTATGTAAATGCTTTCAAATAATAATTCTTCCTCAAAATATAATAATACTGTAGATTAATATAGTATTGATTTTAATATACCATCTTTGTTTACTTATTCCCCAAAAATGCTCTTTTTTAAATGACTCATAAAAATACAAATGGGTGGAATTTCAATATTTTATATTATTGTGGTTTTACTGAAAATAGTAAGGGCACAGTATATTTAGCATTAATTTTAAATTACATTTTCTGGAAAAGTAATGAAAAAAAGCTTTTTAATACCAGTCAGATGCCTGTAACAACATTCACTTGTTTTAGAATAGTTTCTTATTTTTTATTAATTTCAACCTCATCTACTGCTAAAGAAAAATTCCAGATACTTAATTTACATAAATGCTTATATCACAAGCCTAACCCTTCATATAAATCAGTATGATGAGAACACAATATGATTCTGTATTTCAGTGAATGACTGACACTGTCTTTTTAACTTCTTATAACCACGCAGAAAGATAGATGTTATTTCATCATTTAATAGATGAGAAAATTGGTTCCACGTGACTAAAAAATCTATCAAAAGTCTCTGTTAGTAAATTGGAATATCATGATTCAGATCCAAATCTATCTGCTCTTTGTTTCCCCAATATTCAGATCCCCATCTTCTTTCCAGCATACCCCATTTTGTCTGGGGTTAGAAAAGTGTACATTTGCAGATACCTCCCAAATACTCACCTGTAGCTATCAGTTGCCCTTTGCCCCAGTTACAGACAATTAAATATAAATAAAAGTCTACTCTTGAATTTGATCCGTGAAATTTCTAGAAAAGCTATCCTTTTCCTGTTTAAAATGTTAAAATAATTTGAACCAATGGTCAGTGTCTTCCTACTCCTCCTCAATTACAGTTGCTAGATAGAGCAACACATGAAGACACAAGCCACAGACTAAAGATAGCAGAAGAAAATAAGACTAGTTCCCTTGTGACATAATGGAGTACCATCCATGCACTACCTGCCTCTGAACTTCTTTCTGTGTGAGAAATATATGTCTTTTTTTCATTAATCTATTGTACTCAGATTCCTATTAAATGCAGCCAAAAGTAATAAAAATGACTGACATAACATTAAATAGGAAGAGGTTATGAACTACATAGTTGAAATGAGTCTGTTAACATCAACTGAACAATTCTAGTTTTGAGTGTCTGAACAACCAAAATTATCAAGGAGACACATTCCATTACATAACAATAAGAAGATATAGATCATGATCAACAATAGGAATAGCCTAAAATTTAGAGAACTTACTCCCTGTGAGAAAACACACTAAGTGCTTCATATGCATCATGGTTGATCCTCAGCACAACACAGATGTCACACTAATTAAAAAGCAAAGAAAAATAGTAACAAATAAAATGTTATTAAGAATCAGTGCTGGACTTCCCTGGTGGCGCAGTGGTTAAGAATCCACCTGCCAATGCAGGGGTCATGGGTTCAATCTCTGGTCTGGGAAGATTCCACGTGCTGCGGAGCAACTAAGCCCGTGCGCCACAACTACTGAGCCCACGTGCTGCAACTACTGAAGACCGTGCACCTAGTGCACCTAGTGAGAGAGCCCGTGCTCCACAACAAGAGAAACCACTGCAATGAGAAGTCCGCACACTATAACAAAGAGGAGGCCCCGCTCGCCGCAACTAGAGAAAGCCCACACACAGCAACAAAGACCCAACGCAGCCAAAAAAAAAAAAAAAAAAAAGGCTCAGTGTTTATGGAAAAATAAACATACATATATAGAGAGTTACATAATAAAAATGTTATCTATGGTCATTTTTGTATAATGGGAAAATGAATATTTTTTAAAGTCTTAAATTTTTATGTGGTTTACTTTTACATTTTTATTTATTCAGTTGCTTTTATACCTATAACGTCCTTTCTAGCAAAGTATTGTTTATATGTTCAGCTATGCTTTCTTATTTATAGTTTACTTTTTGTCTAAGCCTTTTAATTTTGTCTTGGCTGGTTATGGTATATGATGTAAGGTAAAGATCAGTAATCTTCTAAAAGTTTAGATAATTTTCTTAGCAACATTTTTTGAATAATCATTTATTTCCCCAATGATTTGTAAAATCACCCAATACATAAATTCTAGTAGAGGTACCTTTTTTTCCCCTCATTTTTGACTCTCTTTCTATTTCTTTTAGAATCACTTTGTCTAGATAAATATCACATTAAATTTTTTATTGGAACTACACTAAATTTATAATTGTCATGGGAAGAATTCCCACCATTTCTTGATCACCCTATATTTCACTGATCACGTCAACCATTACACTTCAATATGCCATTCTTTAACCTATGCCCTGTTTAACTTTCTTCTTGGTATTCTTCCTCACCCAACACTGTATTGCTTATTGCTTATGATTGGTATAACCAATTACGTTTCATTAGGGAAATCCTATTAAAGCATAGTATCTTTAAAGCCTAGAGCAATGCAAGCATGTACCAGATTCTCAGTAGATACACACTGTACTAGGAAAGAATGGAGAATTGAGTTATTTACAATGTTTCATTTCTGTCTTCAAGAATCCTGAATTAGAATAATATAGATGGCTGAGCAAATATATAATAAATATAGATATATGAAGTTATAATTTAAAAATTTTCAGGCAAATAACAATTGCTGAGTGAATACAAAATGCCAATATTATTTCTGGAAGCTGTATCTTCCTTCTCTTTGTCTTCCCAGCTACTTAAAGAGATTATCTGTTTGATTTTAAAGGTAAGCTACCTGAAGAACAGGTGCAGAGATAGCATGTAACATATTCAGATTTAAAGTAGCATATGGGAGAGATCAAGTCCAAAGCTTTTTAAAAAATTTATTTTATTTTTTACCTCTTCTATGTGTGCAAATAAGTTAACGAAGCAAAACTTGCAAGAGTTTGTTCTTGGAGATGTGCTGGGGAATTTCACATATATCATCTCATTTAGCACTGATAGCAATCCTTAAAATATTATACTCTCCATTTTTTTCTAATAATTGAGGCTAGTTTGAAATTCAGATAGTCCTACAAACAGGAAAGATTCGCAATGGAGACTTGACCACACATCTAATTTGCATGGTGGTGAGTCATCATGAATGACCATTTCACTATTTTCAGGAAAATGTTTATGTCCTCATTCTTTTCTTTGTCACAAAAGTTTTCAATGCAGATAGAATTTCCTTGATGATCAATCCCATTCAGAAGGGGTACAGTGAACAATAATGCTAACTGAAGAAAGTTGAGGCAGAAGAGTTCTTCAATCTCATGTGGGCTCCAGAGTTTTTCCAAGTTTCTCACTTTTTTCAAATTAATTAAAAGGAATCACTTAAAAAATACGTAGAAGACAGGACACACTGAATCTTCTTATGTCTTCTTCACAGCCACTGCTTTATTTTGTGCCAGTTTATTTACAACTAATAATCTACCCCACAAATTCATTCAAGCTACAGTAATTTAATAGGGATCTGCATCTGTAAGTTTTCATTGTCTGTTTAATCAGGCTGTGAATAAACCAAAGTAGGTTAATTTTTAAAATCCTATTTGGAGCAAATGTTTTAACTAAATTGAAATTTTACCAACACCTGGTGAGATTATAGGAAAGAAGTAAAACAGACAAACTGACTAAAATTGTGTTTGCCATTATCTATCACTTGGCTTTGTTTTGATAAATCAACAGTTTTCTAAACACAGTCCTTGCAATTAATTGAAAGGGGGTCGTTAAACCAAAAGCCGTGTTATTTTAAATGTAATTATTTGATAACAGTGTTGTTAAGCCGTGCTAGTTTTAAGAACAGATACTTGGAAATATTGGTTGAGACAATTTTATGATGTACCAGCATAGTACGGTACACTGAATAGTTAAGACACCATATCCCCTATATCCTGGTCCTCCTAGGTTTGTGGGTGTAACTGAGTCCTTAGTATATTTTTAACTGTTAAAGGAATATGTATTTTTATATAACACTAAGGCATAATAGTACAAGGTGTCCCTAATGTGTGTAGTTAATCTCTGCTCGTTCCTGCAGTCCTCCAGGGGTGGCAGCTCACAGTGCAATGTGAACACTAATTACTTTCAATATTCCATACTTAGGAACCAGTCTCTTTTCAAAATTATTTTCCTACAACTATCACATGGGAAAAGCTAAGCAATTATTTTCAACTACAGAATTGGAAAAGGAAACTCAAGTTCACTCAACATTTCACTCAACACTGGGGACAGTACTGAACATTTACTGCAGCAACAGATGATACTGAAGTTCTGTCTTTGAAGGTAATACACTGATTCCCCAGAGAAGCAATAACCAGCTATTTCAGTATGAGAAAAGAAAGAGTTGTCTTGTTTTAGTACTTGATCGAGGTACCTACATTTGGAAATTTTATGATTGAAACTCATGATACAGCATTTTACAGCGACTATTTCACTTAAAAGCTAGAGCCTGGATTCTCCAGGTGCATTATTTTCATTGTTGTGGAGAACACCTGTTGACTGAAAGAGAAATAGCATGAAAAGAAAATTAAAATCCTAACTCAGGTTGAAGGAAATTACATGAATTTTATTATTAGGAATAGATGATACAGCCTATTAAGTGGTACTGGGATGGTTTATTATCTTTGGGTAGGTGATATTCATTATAGCAGCATAAATTACAATATTATTTTAACAATGTAAATTACATTAAAAAAATATAAATTATTTTTGATGCTGTATACTTAAAATGACTATAACTGATAAATTCTTATATTTTATTAAAATTTCTAATTTAATGAAAAGGAGGAAATTTTACTTACATTAAATGTATGTCTACTTTTTAAAACTTCACAGTGTGTACTTTATAGAATCATTTATGTGTTCGCTTGAGATATTTTTCTGGACTTTGTACAGAATTACCGTAGATTTAGCTGAAACAAACTGATTCTGATAGATTTTTAAATAACCCTAATGTTGATTATAAATTATTTTGATTTATATCTGCAATATGGTTCAAATTTATAATTTCACTTGTGATATCTTCATATAGATAGTATGACGTGTTTTGTCATCAAATGACATTATCAAAAAAGGGAAAAAATTATAGAATGAGAGAACATATTTGCAAATCATATATATGATAAAGATCTAATCCCAGAATATATAATGAATGCTTGAAATTCAACAACAAAATGACAAACAATCAAAATCTAAAAATTGCCTTGATAGATTTTCTCCAAAGAAGATATACAAATTGCCAATAAGTGCATGAAAAAATGCTCAAAAGCATTAACCATTATGGAAATGCAAATCAAAATCACAATGAGATACCACTTCACACACACTAGGATGATGATAGCATTAAAAAAATGGAAAATAACAAGAGTTGGTGAGAATGTGGAAAAATTAGAATCCTCATACAATGCTGGTGGGAATGCAAAATGGTACAGTTCGGTGGTACCGCAAAAAGCAAACAGAATTACCATATGATTCAACAATTCCACTCCTAGGTATATGCCCAAAGATCTGAACATGGAACTCAGACAGACACTTATAGCACAGTGTTCATTGCAGTATTATTCACAAGAGCCAAAAGGTATACGCAACCTGTGTCCATCAACAGATAAATGGAAAAAACAAAACGTGGCATGTACATACAATGAAATATTATCCAACCTTAAAAAGGACTGAACTTTTGTGCATACAACAGTATGGATGAACCTCAAAAACAGTATGCTAACTGAAAGAATCCAGACACAAAAAGTCACTTATTTATGACTCCACTTATATGAGATATCCATTATTGGTACATCCAGACAGAAAGGAAGATTGGTGGTCGCCAGTTGTTGAGATAAGATGGGAATGTGGAGTGACTTCTTAATGGCATGGGGTTTCCTTTTAGAGTGATGAAAATATTTGGGAACTTAGAGGTGGTGGTTGTGCATATGTGATGTACTAAATGACACTGAATTATGTACTTTAAAATGGTCGATTTTATGTGATGTGAATTTTACCTCAATGTATTTAAAAAGCAGTTTTGTTTGTTTTCTGCAAGGTTGTGGTGTGAGGGGTGGTGATGGCAATGCTTTTGAGTTGCCTGACTCGGGTCCTCTCCACCTTTAGGAAAATATTCAGGAGTCTGTGAGCATATCACGGTCAGATGCCAATACCAAAAACATATACTATACAAACTATAAATCCCCTTTTACCCAAATAAATAACATTACTCATGGGTTTTTTTTTTTACTATAATTAAAGCACCAAATGTATAAACCTTTCCTGGATAATCACTTCTCTTGCTATCAGTTTCATTAACACTAAGCTGCATTTAGTCTTATACCTTAATGAATCTACTTTTCAACCATTTAGTCAACAAATATTTATCGGGCACTTATTCTCTGTGCATGGGATACCTCAGTGAATTAAACAAAGATCCCTGATTATAGGGATTTTACATTCCAGCAAACAGAGATAGACAGTAAAGAATGAATATAATAAATAATTTATGTAATATCTTCATAGAGGCTATAGGAATAAAAAGGTTTAGAGTACAGTAAGGAGACTGGGTGATTGTTCTGTGTAAAAGTTTTAATAGAACATAAAGTCAATTGGGTAAAACCAGTGCTGCCTTTTTTTCACTTGATTGTGGAATATTATAAGGGTTATATAATGTTATAAGGGTTATATATTATATTATAAGAGTTCATAAATTAAACATAAACAGTGTTGCCTTTAATCTTTTTTTATTTGCCCTATTCCTTTCTTTGCATTTTGGAAAATTAAGAACAGTTTTTGCTATTTTTGTTTGCTTGTTTTCATGGTACTTTCCTCCTTTAATTGTGACATAGATCATATAAAAAAACATATAATTTAAAACTCACCAAATCAGCTAAAAAAAAAAGAGTATACTGGTGAAACATTAAAATCTTTTAAAGTAATTAATAATGAGGTTGAACCAATCTTCTTATACGTTTATTTGTCTCTTGGATTTCCACTTTTACGCAGTGCCTGTTTATTATTCATCATCAATTAAGAGGTAGGCTGCCTTTGAAAACATGTGAATATTTAAATTAACCTTTGCTTGGGATACTTATTAAAATAAATATTTATAAGTAGTTATAGATATGTTTTGCCCTTGAAAATCTAAATTACTAATTAACATATCATTTTACTTTATTTAACGTTTCCTCAAAGCAAGCCAGTTCAAATATAGTTTACTCACATCTTTAAATCAACACTTTACTTATGCACGCTGCGCCTACATTGGGAACCGTTTCTAAGGTCTTCACAGTCTGTTGACACAAATGATGTTACATCAGAGTCACTATCCCAAGTTTTCTGTTTGTGTTCCCACCAGCAAAGGAAGGATCTTCAGGACTCTGGAACATTCTCACTAATAATATCTGAGGAGGTTTTTTGAAGGTTCACAGACCTAAGTACACACTGGAGTTCCCACTCTGTTTTTGCCCTGTTCTTTCTTCTATCCCAGTTCACTATGGAAGAAGCCCAGAGCTGCCTCAGTTCTCTGTTGCTTTTGGAACTCACAACGAGAAGACCAACATCCACACTAGAGGTGGTACGTACCAAGGCTTTCAAACTTTCCAGTCTCCTCCTTCCAGACAGTGTTGAGTGCTTTACAGAAGAGCAAAGGGTCCATTTCCCAATGATTGTTTGTACTGTCACCATCTGAAATCTGAAGCAAGTACCCTGGGCATATTATACATTCTAAAACTTTCTCACAAGAAGACAACTTCTTTAGTACTTTACCTCTAATACCTCCTTTCACATGGAATGAAATTCTGTTCAAAGAGGTGTGCCAGGGCACAGATACCATATTTTCCCTTCTACTAGCTTTATGTGGTCTCGGAGTCTCCTGACTGGGCCACCTCCCTATCCAACCTAACACAAACATTCAATAGAAAACCCCTCGCATTGCTGACTCCTGCTAAAAGATTTTAAGGCAGCACCCAGGGGCTCACCACTCAGCAGTCATTCAGACTTGAAATCTTCATTCTTCAGCAGGAGCACATTACTGATTTGGACCGGTTTTGATCTGAGGCTGCCACAGATTGGGTGATTTGAAAAACTTCCTTATTCTAAGTTTCTCAGCTCCCCTCTTTAAAAATTGAGGAGGATAATAAGAATGTATATCAGTGTAATTAAGAGAACGCCTACAAAATGCCTCAAGCATAAGCCATGTGCATACTTCACATTTAGTACATTTATCTTTATAATAAAAAGGTGGAATCATGAATTTTGATGTTATTACTTTCGAACTTTGGAAAACTCAAAGCCGTTTTGCTATTTTTGCTTGTTTATCTTTATTAGAGCTTCCTCCTTTAATTGTGAAATATAATGCATAACAAATACATCATATAATACCCATCAATTCAGCAAAAGTCTAATAGTACAACATTAAAATATTTTATATAGTTCATAGAGAGGTTGAACACATGTTTATTTGTTCCTTGGGCCCTGTTCAAGCATATTGTCCAATTTTTATAAGTCTTTTTCTATTGATTTATAGGAGTTCTTTATGTTTTTTTTTGTGTGTGTGTGTTTTTTTTTTTTGCGGTACGCTGGCCTCTCACTGTTGTGGCCTCTCCCATTGCGGAGCGCAGGCCCCGGACGCGCAGGCTCAGCGGCCATGGCTCATGGACCCAGCCGCTCTGCGGCATGTGGGATCTTCGCGGACCGGGGCACGAACCCGTGTCCCCTGCATCGGCAGGCGGATTCTCAACCACTGCGCCACCAGGGAAGCCCTATGTATTTTTTTACACCAATTCTTTTGTCACTTATGTTTGTGACAAATATCTCCTTCCACTGTCTATATAATTTTATTTCCCTTGTTTATCAGGCTTTCAATTTAATGTGATTAAATTTATTGATAGTTTTTTTTTGCAAAGTATTTTCTTTACTTTTTGATCCATTGAAATAACTTTTTCCTATCGTACCCTAAGATCAGGAGAATATTTGCCTATATAATTTTTTCAAAGATTTATAGTTGGAACTTTTCATTTAGTTCTTTAATCTACTTGGGGTCGATGTTTTTGTACAGTGTATGATAGAGGTTCATTTTTTTTATGTGGTAGGGATTTTAGATAACATCATTTTCAGCACTCCTCTACAATGTCACCTCTGTTGTAGGATGAAGAGCCCATATGTGAATACATCTCAGGTTTCCCTTTTTTTTTTCAAATGGTCCATTTGTTTCTACTTGTCCAAAGACACATTTATAACAATGACTTTAAAAATAATTATTTTCTGGTAGAGAAAAATCCTTTACCACTTCCTTCTACTTCAAAAGAGCCTTACCTATCCTTAACTTTTTTTTTTTTTTCCTATCCTTAACTTTTGACATCACATATACATTTTAGAATTAGCTTGTCAAGTTTCACAAAGTCCATATAAGCAAACCTAAAAGGACTTTGGTTTGTACTAAATTTATTAATCATTTTGAGTTGAATGTATACTATCTTATAGCTTTGTACAGCAACATGGTATCTTCCTCCATTTACTTATCTTCTTTATTGTGTTTCAATAGAGTTTTATATTTTCCCTATAGAATTATTTGCATCTTTAAAAATATTTCTATGTAATAATACTTCTATTTGTTTTAACTGACATCTTTCTCAATTTGAAATTTATCACTTGGTTGTAAGTAGATATCAGGGTTGGCGGACTGTAGCCTGTGGCCAGATCTGGCCCTTTTCCTGGTTTTGTAAATAAACTTCATTAGAACACAGTCAAGTACATTTGTTTATGTATTGTCAATACTATTCTTGGGCTGCAATGACTGAGTTGAGTAGTTTTGAGAGAGACCTTATGAATTGTGAAACCTAAGTAATTATTAAACTATCTGGCCGTTAATAGAAAATATTTGCCCACCGTTGGCATATAGGAATGTATTGATATTGCTTTTTCTTCTTTTCTTTTCTTTTTGCATGTAGCAACCCTTCCAATTCCATTAATTAATCTGTACACAATTATATCATCTGTAAGTAATAACAGATGTGTTTCCTTTTCCTTTTTCTAATTCTCTCTTGCTCTCTCTCTCTCACTTTACTGAGCTGGCTAGAATTCTAGCACAAGGTAGAAAAGAAAAGAAGTCTATCACGTGGATAGCCTTGTTATTCTGTTATATGTTTTGAATATTTATTTAAGAACATCTATTTATATTCCTAGTTTGATATTTTCTTTTAGATTTGGCTTTTTCCAAACTGCTTTTTTTTTTTTTTGCATCAGTTGAGAGAATTGCGGGATATTTTTAATTTAATTCTACTAATGTGATAGAATACATGAATTGATAATTTGCATTTCTGGTACAGATCTAACTGTATCAAGACGTATTTTCTTTCTTATCCCTTTTTAATTTGGCCTAGTTCATTTTGATTTTTTTCAAATATTTGTTGTTCTCAAGAATTTTATTATTGTCAGAAGGATGATTAGTCTGAATAAACTAGTCTGTAATGCCAGAAATGAAGTTCTGTTTTTATGATTTTGAATACATTAAAATGTTCAAAGCAGTATCTTCTTCTGTGCAATTTTATCTTTAGACCCTTCAGAAAGGGGAGGTTGACTTAAAATCAGTAAGTTTTTAAAATTAAGAGCTCAGTAAGGAATTCATTTAATTTGTGGTTCAGACTTTAGGAATAATAAAACCATTTCCTTCTTATATTAACTTTAATGTAGAACTATTTCATATTCTATTTTTCATGTATGTATTTCAGCATAAAACAGGTATTGTTTATAAAGCATACAATATTTAGAAATGGTAATTTTGCCTCTAAAGTAAAAATCTGTGATGTATTTTGGCTAAATTATATTGATCTCTATGTGGCTGACCATTATTTTGAATGAAATTATTCTAAGTATATTTTTCTGTAAAAATTTGCCATCTGTGGGTGGTGTTTCCACTGTTAGTTCAATTTTCAAAATTTTGCTATGTATTTTGGGTCATTTATCTGCAACTTTGGCTGGGGTAAGCATCAGAATTGACTTCTAAAGCCTATTCTATGTTTTGATAAGTTCCTCACATGTGCACTTTGTAAATGAACAAGAGACATAATGTTGATTAGTATCAGAATTAGATTCCCTTGACAGCCTCTCTTCTCAGGGATTTTCCTGATACTCATCAGAATATCTTTACCTGTTCATAAATACAGGGTTCTCTCTGAGTCTTATCCTCCCACACTGTTGAGTAGTTCTGTGGGATTGGGTCTGAACTTGGGACAAAGCAGTGAGAAAAGAAAGAAGAAAAAATATTGGAGATTCTATTCACATTCTTCAAACAACACGGGCCCTTTTCCCAATTCTTCTATCCAAGGGGTAGGGTTTTGCATTGTTTTGTTTTTTCCTACATGTCCAGTTTACTGCTCTGCTACTGCAGTGTAGTTCTTCAGTGAAATCTGTCCTCAGGGAAGGGCTGAAACTTTAAAAAGAAAAAAAGAAAAGGAGATGAAGAAGAAGAAAGAGAAGAAGGAGGAGGAGGAGAAGAAGGAGAAGAAGAAGAAAAAAAATAAGCAAGGATTCTCTGCACATGTTCCAGGTCATAAGAGCCTTTTTGCCATCCCCTGGTTAGAAATTTAGGGTTCCTCTAGAAGTTTTACTGAGTATCCCATCGTGCAGTTCTATAACTTTGCCTGACCTTGGGTCAAAGCCAGGAGATGAAGGAGAAACAAAAATAACCCCTGCCACCAAATGGGTTAAATTTAAAGATTGATCCCCCTCTCACTTCACAAAGTCTGCCTATTAATTTATTTTTCTTCTTATTATTTTTTTAATCCAGAGGTTTTTATTGTAATCATTTGGTAGCAAACAGCCTTGTAGTGAGATTTCTCCATTTTGGCTGGAGCCAGAAATCTATTGTTTCATTTTGAATGTTTAGTTCTTAACCCATTTAAATAGTATTAAGAAGAACACTTGACTTATTTTTTCCCAAAAGTTCTGTCACTGGTTACATTATTTATTAAATACTCAGTCCCATTATAACTGACTTAAATACATTTTTCATACATTTATCATATGAATTTATACCATATACATGAATCTGTTTTAGGACTTTATCTTGTATTATAGTGATCTATTACAATATTAGTGCAATGTTGTTCAAATGATTGATAATTTCAATCAATATCAATATGTGATATTTTCAAATATCAAATATAAATATAATATTTCATGAAAAAGGCTTCACTATTCATTATAAGATGTCTTGACCGTGGTATTCTTTTGTTTTTCAGAAAACTTTAAATTCATAGATAAGATTCAAAAACACTGCAACTTTGATTCAAATGATTAAATGCTTAATCTATCTTAGAGAAATGGCATTAAAAAATTATTTTCTCATTAATAATTATTTCTCCATTTAGTGAAATATTATTTATGTCTCTCAAGAAAGGTTTTTAGCTTTCTTCAAAAAATAATTAAAGTGTTTAAACTTCTTAAGTATTTTTTCATCAGGTATAATTGTGAAGATTTTTTCCACTTTTATTTATAACCTACAGTTCAATAGTGTTTCTAGCTGTATAAACACAGAGAATTTTGTCTAAAATTAAAATAAATTTGATGAGCTAAAATAAAGCAATGCTTTGTATATATGACTCTGTTGAGTCAAGAATTTCAAAAGATATTGACCTTAAAATTCAGCACATTTAGCTATAAATATTTGCATTTGTCTGATATGTCTGTTTTTCTTTTATTCATCTGTTTTTATAAATATTTCAACATTTTACCAAATTGCCATTTGATCTCTTAGGACTTTTTAAACTGGGAGGGAATTGAAGGGGTTCAGAACAAACCTCTCCAACATGTGCCACTATTTTGAGTTGTGGACTATTTTGCTGAAGGCAGTCAAGACCCAGCAGATTCAAGAAAAATTTTTACCTCTCTCTTAACTGCCTGAAAGAATTTAGATAGAGGGATTGGTCCAGGAAGAGAACTATCAGCAGAGATAACTACAAAGAACATGAGTGAAGTGTGGTAAGCTGGTGGGGAACTGACTGAGACTGGAGATCAAATTCCTCCATTGTCTCTGCATAGCAAGGCAAACATTTGTTTACCAAACATTCACTCACCAAACATTTGCTCTTCCTGTGTTCCTGTACATTTTCCTCACCCCCCTTGAAGTTCCAGACTCCTACCCAGCTTCTCCTTAAATCAAAATCTCATATAAGCCTCAATTGCCTGACTGCACGTGGGCCTCATAGTCTTAAAGGACTCCTGTATGTATGTAAGTAAATTTTCTCCTATTTATCTGTCTTATGTCAATTTGATTATTAAACTAGCCAAAGAACCTAGAAGGGTGGAGGGAAAATTGTTCCTCCCCTACAGGATAAAAGGAGTTATTTTGTATAAATAAAACTTTTGGACATTTTTATGAAATTTGTGAGAATGGCCTGGAATCTAGTATGTAGCAGTTGCTCCATGGGGTCAGACTCACTGTGGGACATCTGGGCAAATCTCCAGCTCTCTAGCAAGATAGTTAGCTTGGAGTCTCAGAGCTTGTGCTTTGGGCTGAATTCTTTTTCCTTTTTCTGGAAATAGGAGAAAAATAGTGAATATTCAGGTTTAATTTCAGATACTGTTCTTTTTAAATACATAATATTGCTAAGTGAATTAGTAAATATAAAGTAAATAAAATGATGCCCAGGATATAAAAATCATTTTTTAAAAAGCAATCACCCATTTTCTAATAAAGTTCTATTTCTACTAAAACTTCTATTTGACTTATACTCTTTTCTTATAAATTATATATAAATTGAAAGTATATAATAATAATAACAAGGAATTTAATACTATATTTTTATAGCACTTCATCTAAGTCATAATAGCAAGATGTTGATGTTTAAACACCTCACAGGCAGATTTTGGATCCTTCATGATTAATCAAAGCATGTGTTTATAGATATTAATTTTAAAATCCTTTCTTGAGTTATCGCCATTGTCTTAATTCCTCTTCCCTCTCACAAACGATCTTTATTATACACAACTTCACCTCATTTGGGAGTAATAAAAGCAATTATTCAACTTTATCTTTTCACTTTTGAAAATCTATAATGGGACCAACTTTACCCACCAGCTGTCGTGAACCCTGCAAGCTCACCCTAAACTTAATCCCAACCACTAACTCCCTTGCCCGCCCTTTCTAGAGAGATTGTAAAAGCTAAATATGCCCTTTTTTAGCCCCTATTGCAGATGGGGTTTACTTATGTCACTGATCTGGCTAATGAGATGAAGGCAGGAGACTCTTGGCACCACCATGGAGACATAAACATGATGACCAGAGCCATGGCAGCTGGTCCCACCAGGAAAGAAAAGCCAAGGGAGTCACAGAAATAAAGCCGGAAGGGCATCAAGTAGTCACAGAACCAATAGCTTCATTAGCCCACATGCTTCTTGTTACATGAGAAAATTCAACTTCTATTTCCTGAAGTTAGTGAGACATTCCAACTGATCCACTGGCATTACTATTTCCTGAGGGTGTTATAAGGTGTTATTCCCATACTGTACTTGAATGGTTGGATGATATCAAATCATAAATAAATAAATAACAAAATAAACAGGCAAAAATTCTTCCCAACATAATATAAAATGCCAAAGGAAAGCAATAATTGCCAAGAACTGAGAATGCATTCCAGCTGTTTCAAAAGATCTTATATGTAATTTATATATATGTATATACATAATATAATGTGTATATTATATAATATAATGTAATATATATATGTTTTCTGTTTGTGATTACATAAAATATGTGGAGGAGTATTTTTATAAATCACATTTGCATTAATATGCTTTAAAAAATAGATGTATTCCTGTTGTATAAAAACATAGTAGGAAATTCAGATATTGTTTTCTAAAGGCACAATGAGAAGTCTCTCTCTTTGCTGTCCCCCAATCACCTAGCCTCCTCTTCTGAGACAACCTCTCAACCTCTACTATTAATGCTTATATTTTCTCTCATAGATATTATTAATCTGTCTTTAAAGGTGTGTGTAAAATATGTTTTATATCTGTAAAATAAAAAGCAGACATTTAATAATACACTTGTCACCTCTATTGACCCTACAGCCCTGTGACTTTTATTGGTAAGAATGTAAAAATTGACTGTTTCCTGTTCTGCTTTGGGGGTCTACCCAATTTTCCCTCCACACAGTATCCTGAAGCTTGCATTGGTCAACAGCTTGCTATGATTTAGCTACACAATTTGTTGGTTTTATTTTGGTATTTAGAACCTCCTGGATTATCCAACCTCCACCATTTCCCACAAAAATCATTTGAAGTTTGACTTCTCATACCATTTCCTGAAAAGAGACTTTAGTGAGCTGAGACCGTTTTCCTTCCTTGGAACTTACTGCTCTTTCCAGCACTGCTGCTACAACTCGTATACCACCACCACCCCAACTGGAACAACCTGTGGATTTTGTCCCATTTCCTATACACAGGCAGGGAATGGTATGTGACACAAATGCATACCAAACTGAGTTAAATGAGATTAATTAGATGTTGCTTTGGTATGACTCTTTTACTTAGATTACATAAATTCTATTTGAACTGAACATTCAACCTCTAAAAACATTTTGCTTTACTTATTCATCCTCAGCCCCAGGGGGGAAAATGAAACCAGTTATTATTCAGTTAATTGAACTGCTATTTTGTTCATTCCTATTGAACTCAAGGATAGTATACTTTTCATTTTGATACACTCAGATACTGGCACAAAACCGGATTCAATAAGTATAGTGATCATTTGCTTTACTCAATACTCAGTTTATTGGGAATTCCCTAGAGGTCAAGGGTTAAGACTCTGCTCTTATGGGAACTAAGATCCCAGCATGGCCAAAAAAAAAAAAAAAAAAGAAGAAGAAGAAAAACACTCAGCTACTGACCAAGTATGAGTTTGCTAAATTAGTTAACAGTGTTTTCTGATTTGATCCTATGTGGCACAAGATAGCATTTCCATAACTAATCACTTTGAAATACAAAATTTTTGTTGGAATTACCCTACAATTTGCTACACAGTGTCAGTTGTGATTTCTCCTTTTTCATTTCTAATTTTATTGATTTGCAGCCTCTCCCTTCTTTTCTTGATGAGTTTGGCTAAAGGTTTATCGATTTTGTTTATCTTCTCAAAGAACCAATTTTTAGTTTTATTGATCTTTGCCAGTGTTTCTTCATTTTTGTTTCATTTATTTCTGCTCTGATTTTTATGATTTCTTTCCTTCTACTGACTTTGTGTTATCTTTGTTCTTCTTTCTCTAGTTGCCTTTAGGTGTAAACTTAGATTGTTTATTTGAGATTTTTCTTGTTTCTTGAGGTGAGATTGAATTGCTGTAAACTTCCCTCTTAGAACTGCTTTTGCTGCATCCCATAGGTTTTGGGTTGTCGTGTTTTCATTGTCATTTGTTTCTATGTATTTTTTAATTTCCGCTTTGATTTTTGTAGTGATCTCTTCGTTATTTAGTAGTGCATTGGTTAGCCTCCATGTATTTGTGTTTTTTACAGTTTTTTTCCTGTAATTTATTTCCAGCCTCATAGCATTGTGGTGAGAAAAGATGCTTGATATGGTTTCAATTTTCTTAAATTTTCAGAGGCTTGATTTGTGACCCAAGATGTGATCTATCCTGGAGAATGTTCCGTGCACACTTAAGAAGAAAGTGTATTCTGCCAATTTCGGGTGGAATGTCCTATAAATATCAGTTAAATCTATCTGGTCTACTGTGACATTTAAAGCTTGTGTTTCCTTATTTATTTTCTGTTAGGGTGATCTGTCCTTTGGTGTAAGTGGGGTATTAAAGTCCCCTATTATTATGTTACTGTTGATTGCCCCTTTTATGGTTGTTAGCATTTGCCTTATGTATTGAGGTGCTCCTGGGTAGGGTGCATAAATATTATACCATAAAAATACAAAGGGTTATAAGAGACTACTACAAACAACTATATCCCAACAAAATGGATAACTTCAAAGAAATGGACAAATTCTTAGAAAGGTGCAATTTTCCAAGACTGAACCAGGAAGAATTAGAAAACACAAACAGACCTATCATAAGTAATGAAATTGAAACTGTAATTAAAAATCTCCCAACTAACAAAAGCCCAGGACCAGACGGCTTCACAGGTGAATTCTATCAAACATTAGAGAAGAGCTAACACCTATCCTTCTCAAACTCTTCCAGAAAATTGCAGAGGGAGGAACACTCCTAAATTTTTTCTACATAGCCACCATCACCCTGATAGAAAAAACAGACAAAGATATCACAAAAAAAGAAAACTACAGACCAATATCACTGATGAACATAGATGCAAAAATCCTGAACAAAATACAAGCAAACAGAATCCAACACATTAAAAGGATCATACTCCATGACCAAGTGGGATTTATCCCAGTAATGCAAGGATTCTTCAATATATGCAAATCAATCAATGTGATACACCATATTAACAAATTAAGGAATAAAAACCATATGATCATCTCAATAGATGCAGAATAAACTTTCAACAAAATTCAACACCGATTTATGATAAAAACTCTCCAGAAAATGGGCATAAAGGGAACTTAGCTCAATATAATAAAGGCCATATATGACAAACCCACAGCAAACATCATACTCAGTGGTGAAAAACTGAAAGTATTTCCACTAAGATCAGGAACAAGACAAGGATGTCCACTCTCGCCACTCTTATTCAACATAGTTTTGTAAGTCCTAGCCACAGCAAACAGAGAAGAAAAAGAAATAAAAGAAATACAAATTGGAAAAGAAGAAGTAAAACTGTCACTGTTTGCAGATGACATGATACTATACATAGAAAATCCTAAAGATGCTACCAGAAAACTACTAGAACTAATCAATGAATTTGGTAAAGTTTCAGGATACAAAATTAATGCACAGAAGTCTCTGGCATTCCTATACACCAACAATGAAAAATCAGAAAGAGAAATTAAAGAAGCAATCCCTTTTTCCACTGCAACAAAAAGAATAAAATATCTAGGTATAAACCTACCTAAGGAGGCAAAAGACCTGTATGCAGAAAACTATAAGGCACTGATGAAAGAAATCAAAGATGATATAAACAGATGGGAAAATATACCATGTTCTTGGATTGGAAGAATCAATATTGTGAAAATGACTATACTACCCAAAGCAATCTACAGATTCAATTCAATCCCTATCAAACTACCAATGGCATTCTTCACAGAATTGGAACAAAAAATTTTACAATTTGTATGGAAACACAAAAGACTGAATAGCCAAAGCGACCTTGAGAAAAAAAGAAACGGAGCTGGAGGAATCAGGCCCCCTGACTTCAGACTACACTAGAAAGCTACAGTAATCAAGACAGTATGGTACTGGCACAAAAACAGAAATATAGATCAATGGTACAGGATAGAAAGCCCAGAGATAAACCTGTGCGCATATGGTCACCTAATTTATGACAAAGGAGGAAAGAACATATGATGGAGAAAAGACAGCCTCTTCAATAATTGGTGCTGGGAAAACTGGACAGCTACATGTAAAAGAATGAAATTTGAACACTATCTAACACCATACACAAAAATAAACTCAAATGGATTGAAGTCCTAAATGTAAGACCAGACACTATAAAACTTTAGAGGAAAACATAGGAAAAACACTCTTTGACATAAACCACAGCAAGATCTTTTTTGACCCCCATCCTAGAGTAATGAAAATAAAAACAAAAATAAACAAATGGGACCTAATGAAACTTAAAACCTTTTGCACAGCGAAGGAAACCTTAAACAGGATGAAATGACAACCCTCAGAAAGGGAGAAAACATTTGCAAACGAAGCAATGGACAAAATATTAATCTTCAAAATATATAAGCAGCTCATGCAGCTCAATATCAATAAAACAAACAACCCAATCCAAAAATGGGCAGAAGACCTAAATAGTCATTTCTCCAAAGAATATATACAGATTGCCAACAAACACTTGAAAAGATGCTCAACATCACTAATCATTAGAGATATGCAAATCAAAACTACAACGAGGTATCATCTTACACTGGTCAGAATGGCCATGATCAAAATATCTACAAACAATAAATGTTGGAGAGGGTGTGGAGAAAAGGGAACCCATTTGCACTGGGATGGGAATGTAAATTGATACAGCCACTATGGAGAACACTGAGGTTCCTTAAAAAACTAAAAATAGAACTACCATATGACCCAACAATCCCACTACTGGTCATATACCCTGAGAAAACCATAATTCAAAAGGACACATGTACCCCAGTGTTCATTGCAGCACTATTTGCAATAGCCAGGACATGGAAGCAACCTAAGTGTCCAACGATAGATAAATGGATAAAGAAGATGTGGTACATATATACAATGGAATATTACTCAGCTATAAAAAGGAATGAAATTGGGTCATTTATAGAGGTGTAGATGGACCTAGAGTCTGTCATAAAGAGTGAAGTAAGTCAGAAAAAGAAAAACAAATATCGTATATTAACGCATATATGTGGAATCTAGAAAAATGGTACAGATGAGCTTATTTGTAGGGCAGGAAAACAGACATAGACGTAGAGGATGGACATGTGTACATGGAGGGGAAAGAGAGGGTGGGACGAATTGGGAGATTAGATTTGACATGAATACACTGCCACATGTAAAATAGATAGCTACTGGGAACCTGCCTTATAGCATGGGAGCGTAGCTCGGTGCTCTGTGACGACGTGGATGGGTGGGATGGGGGGTGGGAGGGAGGTCCAAGCGGGAGGGGTATAGGTATACATATAGCTGATGCACTTCACTGTACCACAGAAACTAACACAATATTGTAAAGCAATTTTACTCCAATAAAAAAAATAAAGTTATATGTTTTCAACTGCAAAAAGAAAATTTGCTAGGGCAAAAATATGATATATAGTATACTAATATGTGCTTATTATTAATATGTGTATGTGTGTAAATAGTGTCAGTCATTTTAGAGATTGAATGGGTCATATGGAAACAGTCAAGACCACAAGCGGTTTAAATTTGGCTGCACCATCCAGTGACTCCTCTATCTTAAACACTTGTCTATGTGAATGGAGTGTCTCTGATACCTTCTGTCTTAATTCTTTTAGACCTGTGGAGTAGCGAGCTGACAGTTTTGAAAAATATCCCCTCTAGATCAGCCTCGGCAAGGACATGAGTTGCAATCACTCAACAATTCAATAATAACAGTATTTCTGTAAAGATTTTTCTCAAACTCTCATTTAATAAGCAGAGCTATGTTGACACTTTAATATCATTGCTAACAGCACATTTTATTTCTATGGTCAAGGAAAAGTGAATCTATCAGTAAATTCTAAGGGCCAATTTTTTTCTTCTCTCTATCTTAAGAAGAAAACAAAACTTGCATTTTCCTACTCAAGATGAACATTTGAAAGAAAGTATGAGTTGTGTCTCTCTTGGTTGCAGCACAACTCACTGGAATTTTTGAAGAGTATTTAAGATACATTATTTTCTATAGGCAGCTATTTATTTACAGATGATCTTTTTGCTATTGAACCAACAGTGAAACAGCTATACTCAAAAGTAAAAAGTCTTTGAAAGTATAGGCTATACCTTTTATTTCCTCTGGGTTAAAATCAAACACTATATTGTACACATTCTCATTAGAAAATATGATCTGCCCACCACTATATAAAGAATTTGGATTCTAAAACTCAAGCACAGAAACTCAAATATGTATTTTAAAAGGCAAAAAGGATAAAACAAAGAATAAACAATTATTTGTCTCAGAACTTCAGCATTTGTAGTGAATTTATCTCTATATGCAATCTAAAAATACCATTTGAAAAAAATAAAAATAACATTTGACTCTTGATAATCCTTGGGAATAGTTGAACAGTTCCATAAGCTAGCTATACTGGTCAAAGAGAATGGAACTATAAGTTCAATCCAAAAACTAAAACAAAATAAGAAACACTATCTTTGATCATAAACAAAGTTATTATTTTTTTCCCTATTTTGTAAAGCTCAAATTTTATCAAGGCCTTAAGTAGAGACTGTAGATGGCAAGTTCAGAGGTATTAATGTTGCATCTACTGTCAGAGAAGAAGAAATTTTCCTCTCCCCTTCTAGGTTCTTCTGGATGGTCTAAGAATTAAATTAACATGAGACAGATTTAATAACGTATACATGGGAGAGACCCAGGAAAACTGAATAACTTACTAAAATTGTTGAAGCCCTCATCTTAAATACCATCTTCAGCTAAAAACAAAAGAGGATGTTGGGGATAGTGGTTTGGGACTTCAAGGGGGAGGAAGGTGATTCACAAGGAGATGGAAAATCACATGTTTGGAAAATAAGTGTTTGCTGAGCCAGGCAGAGACAAGGGATGCAGAGTGGATTCTGATCTCTAGGCCCTGCTGAGTTTCCCCACCACCACACCCAGCTTATGTAGTTTGCCGATATCTTTGGTGATAGTTCTATTCCGGTAACAGGGCCTTTATCCAAAATGTTTCAGGCAGTTAAGGGGGAGGTAACGAGAACAAACCTCTCAACTCTTCTGTTTCTTAAAAATCCAGGCTAAATTAATCCTCATGCCAAACAGACATGGGGTGGCAAATTTTGCTCCCATACACTTCCAGCAAGAAGACCACTTTATAAGGCTTGATTTCACCCTTTAATATCTTATGGTGATGTCTCTGCTGCTAAAAGAATAATAATATTGACCTTGAGAAATTGGACTACTGAGACATCAGTAGAGTGAAAAGATAAACAGACTTAGATCCAGAATAATTAAATTACAAAGCCATATTTTCACAGTAAAATTTGGAGAAAAACTAGAAGAACCTAACCTTCATTTTAACTACAAATACTACATTAAATTAAGAGCAAGGGAAATGAAAATTAACAGATGTGACCTAGTATTTGAGTATGAAAAGAAAATGCAAAAGAGTCAGCAGGTACCATTTAAGGAGAAGCTAAATTGTGGAAGCATTATGTTAGGTGCCTTATATGTGCTTTATGTATTTTACTATAATGCCTTGTAAGTTGGTATTTTTCCAGTTGTACCAATAAAAAAATTAAATGAATTACACAAAGCCACATCACTTATACATATACATGTATCTATTCTTTTTCAAAATTCTTAGATACATGTATATGTATAACTGAATCACTTTGCTGTACACCTGAAACTAACACAACATTGTTAATTAACTATGCTCCAATATAAAATAAAAAGTTTAAAAAAAAAAAACCAAAAAACAAAGCCGTATCACTCTTACGTGGCAGGCCCAGGGTTTTATCTTGATTCCAAAAACCATATTCTTTCCTGTGTACTACATCTTTGAAGAAGGCAGTTTTTAAGATTAAATTTCAGAGCATTCTTTACTTTGCAGATGAAAATGAATCACTATAAAGAATACAAAGGCAATCCACGATATGTAAGGCGTGTCACAAAGCACACTCAGGACTTGCTTTGGTTTTCAAGTTGGTTCACTAATATAGCACCTTCACCGTAGAGTGGAATGATTGTTCTTTGATCAATGGGACCACCTCATTCAGTCATGCCAAGTTTAAAGTCAGAAAACCATAAAATTACTCACTTGGTATCTTTCTTAAAATGAAAAGTAATTTATCACAAACAGTTGTGCCTATAGGCTTTAAGCCTGGCATTTGATGGTCTTTGGCAAAAATCCAGTCATGAGGCTTATTACAATGCTGCCTATATAACATTGGCAGAAATACAAATAAATATTTTGTTCCAGTGTCCCCTTAATCATTATAAAGAAAAGTAGTCTCTTAAGTACCACACTACCCCAAAGTAAATTCTGTCATATTTTCATAAAAACATAGAGAGGGTACTTAGCTTCACTATTTAATGGCTTTGGATCATGTTATAGCCAGGAATGCAAGATGTAGCACGAGGACTTCTAGAGATGGATGGTCTCCCTAGGAACACACCACAGGACATGTGTGATTTATTCCTCCTAAATATCTTGTAATTTTCTAAAACTGTTTAATATCTGTGGTATCAGAAGATAAAAATATAACTTATTTTAACTCTAGGATAGCAGTACATTAAGCTAAATTCATGGAGTGGAGAGGTGCATGCCTGAACTAACAAATTAGAAAAATTAAATACATTTAAAAAGATTTCTTTGATTATGGTTGGTAAATCAGGGTCTTTCCTAAGACACTAACTAAATATTTGTTGATTCATGCTATACATCACTATATACTATAAAAATAACAATTTAAAAATATTGATTTCCAGTATTGAAAAGTCAATATTCACTAATATTAGTTATATAAATATATATCATTATGCAGTATAATTATTAAAATTCATTATTAGAGAATACTTTTTAACACATAAGCTGATATTCATTAAAAAACAATTCAATATGTTCTGTATTATTTCCTATTCAATTTGTAGGAAGAAAGACATAAGGTAGAGGATACATTTTGATTCGGAAAAGTGATCCTCTTTGGCCGCAGGGATCAACTTAGTCAATTTAGTCAGAGAATATGACTGAATATAAATCTCACTATTCAGAGCACTAGAGAAAGCAAAGCAATGGAAAGAGTTATAACCCTTGAACTCTAAGTTCTGCTTGTCGTCTCAAGGAATATTGACTTAAATAACAAGGAAACACAAAAAGAAATCCACACTTCACCAGGTAGCAGAAGTTCAAGCAGCTTGGAAGCCTATCTGGTATAGACTAGCTGGGGCTTTCGTGGCAATCCTGGATGCAAATTTTAGCTCTGTGCAGACTGATCCTCTCCCTTGGCCCCTTTATTCAAATCCTTGAGTCGGATCCCACCATCTCCTACCCTTACCAATGGGAGGGTTACTGTTCCTTGATGTTTCCATTTGTAAAATTCAAATAATGATGCCGCTGAGTAAATGAGTGTCATGTGTATTAAATACATGGCAAAATACGGAAATTCAAAAGAGTTCATTTGGGTAAAAAAGTATCTTAGGGGGCTTCCCTGGTGGTGCAGTGGTTGAGAGTCCGCCTGCCAATGCAGGGGACACGGGTTCGAGCCCCGGTCTGGGAAGATCCCATATGCCGCGGAGCAACAGGGCCCGTGAGCCACAACTACTGAGCCTGCGCATCTGGAGCCTGTGCTCCGCAACAAGAGAGGCCGCGATAGTGAGAGGCCCGCGCACCGCGATGAAGCGTGGCCCCCACTTGCCACAACTAGAGAAAGTCCTCGCATAGAAACGAAGACCCAACACAGCCAAAAGTAAATAAATAAATAAATTTAGAAAGCTATAGAACATTATTTAAAAACAACAACAACAACAACAAAACCCTCTGCCTTAGAGAGAACTCAGATCTCCAAATATGTGGAAATGATTGTTTATAACAACATATATAACTAAGAAGTATTATTTCTATTAAAAAAAAAAGTATCAGGGGTTGAACATCTTATCGAAAGATAAGGATTAGGGCAGTTTGTTTAGCAAGAAAACACAAGACTGCATGGCAAGTGGCAGAATCATGTGACGTGACAACTGTCAGCCCACACTTTCAATAAATATCACGTGAAGTGCTCTTTGAATACTGTGTGTTTAGAGCAAGGTTACTCAAGGCAACATTTTTAGAAGATTTTACCCCGCTACTTATACACTCAATTTCCACCATTCATACCACAATGTTCAGGCTTCTCACAAACTAACAATTTTGATGTATACTTTTTCAAAAGCGAAATGTTATTTTAAAAATATAAGCAAAGATACTTTATACCTTTACGAATTACTAAAATCTGCAATTTAAAACTATTGCAATAATGAGTTCAATCTCTGAACCTAATTTCCCTGAACAGTAGGATTCAGCAGCAGAAGGTAAGAGTATGATCTTCAGAGTCAGGTTGCCTGGATTTACACCTTGGCTAGGGAGCTGTTGACTAGGGACAAGTTACCTAGCTTCACTTTTCTCACCTGTAAAATGGAAGTAATAATAATATCACCCCTTATAAGTTTGCTTTTAAATGAGCTAGCAAATGACGAGGGTTTAGACCAGTGACTGGTGCAAAGTAAGTGCTCGGTGTATTTTAGCGGCTTTTAAAAACCGTTATTAGTAAATGCGTTCTGAGTTCACCTTCAACTCTTATTTTCTAGGATGCTTAGATTCCTTTAACTTAAATTTATAGATGCAGACACTCAAAACAGTGAAAACTTCTGTTCACTCTCCTTTGTCTTTCTGAATCTCCCAATGACAGCTCCTGGTGCGCACCAGTCACTGGGAGTCACGAGACTGAAGAACGAAGATTCAATTCAGTTTGACAATATTTCGTGGGTGCTAATCATTTACAAGATTTTACCTTGTGGGGAAAAGCAAAGATAAATAAATTGCTATTTCCGATTTTGAGTTCATATACTGATTGAAAATAGCTCTAGGTCAAGAAATATCTCATATGAAGCAGCACGTAGAAATATAAGTGGGGAGCACTGATGAGGGAAAGTAGGTGCATCTTCACGCTAGGATTTTACGCTGACACAGTACCTTTCAGGCAGTTGAAGAATAGGAAAAATTTAGTTCCGTATCCACTAAATGAGATGGAAGGTGGTGGTAAACTGAGAGGGAAAAAGGATAAATTAAATACTGTATAAAATGTAAACCAAGAAAGGCCTAGAACAAACCAAGTTTTCAATCAAAAACATTTTCAAATTGTTTTACAAATGGAGTCGGGAATTAAAAGAGGTGGCCGAGTCCCATGCGTATCTCCTTACCAGTGTATCCACACAACACTTAAAGAAATCAGTCGGGCCCTCTGACAAGATTACTTTCTGTGCACAGTGCTTCTAGAGGAGGGAAAATAAGTTGTATGAACACATTCCTGTATGTGCGTATAAATATGTTCCACTTCAAAGATAATTTATCATGTTTTAAACTTCCCATTTGAAAAAAGAACACATATACGATGTTTCAAAACAAAGTTTTCTCTTCTGCAACTTGTTTAAGGATGACTAGGGACTGACTGGGTGTTGACTTTGATCGTTTTGGTGACTTGGACTAAAACAAATATAGTTCCATATCAGAGATAGATATATACACGGGAAGAAGGCCAGGATGATTGAAACAAAACATCACACCTGATTCCATTCAACTAAGCAGGAGAGGGGTGTTAAAAAAGTGTTTTGGGTATGTGGGAAAGATTAATGAAGAAATCCTTGAGATTTAAGAAGAGAGATCTTTTAAAGCTAGCTGAGCTACTGTCAACAAGCAACACAGGACAAAGGCTCTGAAATGGGAGATTAAAAAAAAGACATTTAAATTGAGGTCCTTATAAAAATTCAATGTAATGTACTTGAAATGTACTTGGTACTTTTGCAGTTGGAATGATTCCAAAGCAAGTGGCTTTAACCAGAAAAATCTTATTTCTAAAAGGAAGCTGACATCCTCCTTCACTTGAAATCATTCTGCAAATGTTGACAAATAGCAAATCTCTATCACAGCATCATTGTGAAATGTGAAGTGAAGAACTATCTGCAGACATTATACTAAGATGCTTCTTTGGTAATGTTAAAAACTTGGGCTTTGCCTCCAATAATGCCATTCACAATGATAGGACAAACAAATTATAGTCCGTATTGTTTTGCTTCCTCCCGTTAAACAGTTAATATTCAGTTACTGAATATCGCAGTATGCTAGGCCCTGGGTTAAGTAAGACATACAATACACATAAACCACATCACATACACATCACAGAACAGGATAAATCCACTGAAATTATGTAGCACTTTAGGAATATAAATCGTTTTCTAATTTTAATGTCTGAAATCATGATAAAAGGGAGCCGGGTCATCATCTGGATTTTGCTGCAGGGCTTTTTCTAGTACCAGCTGTGGAGACTTCAATTCACCTTTGGGCAGACTACTATAAACTTTCTTGAAAGAAATCTTAAGGTCTCAACCTTTCATTAAAATTTGATTATATGTCTCTGGATTGGTTGTCTATGCCGTTTGTATACAGTTGAGAAAGTCTGTTGGGTTATTTTCCAAGGTGCAGTTTTATGTTTTTCCTGAATTTGTATATATAAAGATGGTACTCTCTGCAGAAAGACAGTTATCTGCCTTGAAGGATAAAGACGTGTTTGTGTGTGTGTGTGTGTGTGTGTGTGTAGTTACTAGCTAGAGGAGCAAAGACGAGGAGCCGCATGAGGTCTTCTGTTTTAGCCAGCCTGTGGTTCAGAGCCTGAGCACCGAAGTGCCGCGTAGGGTGTCAAGAAGAGGGCCATTCCATTGTTTCTGCACAAAGAGAGCAATGTCTGGCCTCCTGCGCACTTTTTACGCAGACACCATGATAACATCAAAGGCCCCTGCAGCAGTGGCAGCAGAGAGGGTCCTCTGGGTCAGTTCCAGGAGAGTTAGAAGTACAAAGCAGGGCAAAATACGCGGGATGCATGTGGAGACCAAAAACGATGATCCGGTTTTTGTAAGCAAGCAAGAATACTCGGAGTGATTAGAGAAATTATTTAAAGAACACTTTTCACGAGAAAAAGATAAGACATGGCAATATTGAAACATTTTACTTTTTTGATTAGGAAATTAAATTAATCCCTGATTTTTAATTAATTAAAAATTAATTTTTAATTAATCCCCTTTCCTTTACTAACTCTGCCTGGCTTTCTTTTTTTTTTTTTTTTTTTTTTTTTGCGGTACGCGGGCCTCTCACTGCTGTGGCCCCTCCCATTGTGGAGCACAGGCTCCGGACGCGCAGGCTCAGCGGCCATGGCTCACGGGCCCAGCCGCTCCGCGGCATGTGGGATCTTCCCGGATCGGGGCACGAACCCGCGTCCCCTGCAACGGCAGGCGGATTCTTAACCACTGCGCCACCAGGGAAGCCCTGCCTGGCTTTCTTGCTGTTCTTCTGACACGTCACACTTACGGATGCTCCAGGGCCTTTGCTCTTATTGCTTCTTCCAGCTGGGATATTCTTCTCTCAGACCTTTGCTTTGCTTTACCCATCACTCCATTTATGTATACTTATGTGTTACTTCCCAGAGAGCGTCCCAAGGTCACCCTAACTTGAATGTTTCTCTCTAGCCATTATTCTCTTCTGCAGTTCCCTACTTATTTTTCTTCGTATTACTACTTGGCAGTATAATATATATTTATTTATTTGCTTTTTTGTTTCAGTGCTGCCCCAGACTAAAGGCACGCATCTGTATTATGCTGGTATTAAATTAATGTTTATTTGTGTATCTCTAACTTACGTTTGGTCCTCTTATTCAGGAAGATCCAGTCATCAACTATCACAATCAATTTCGTCTTTCATTCACACGTACAAATGAACAACCAAGAATCCTGAGACACCAGGAGAAATGTAATAACTCAAAATAGAAAAATCTAAAGAGAATTTAAAAAAAAAACAGGACCAATAGGAAGCGGAAGTAATGCTAATTCTTATCCTCAGATATATAAATATTTTCATTATTTTAATGTTCAGTATGCTTAATAGTGAAATGAAAAAAATATCAATAGAAATGGAGAATATAAAAATAAAGGTGAAAGAAGATAACATCTGACCGAGGAAAGTTGTAAAGGCGAATGAGGTTACGGTATTTAAAGGCACACATGTATGGGATTGATTTCCCCTTTGCAGAAGGGGAGTCACCACATTCATTGCGATGGGGAAGAAGAATCAAGAAAATGACTCAGGATTGGAGGGAAGTTAAAAATCGCTTGAGGGGGGCTTCCCTGGTGGCGCTAGTGGTTGGGAGTCCGCCTGCCGATGCAGGGGACGCGGGTTCGTGCCCCGGTCCGGGAGGATCCCACATGCCGCGGAGCGGCTGGGCCCGTGAGCCATGGCCGCTGAGCCTGCGCGTCCGGAGCCTGTGCTCCGCAGCGGGAGAGGCCACAGCGGTGAGAGGCCCGCGTACCACAAAAAAAAAAAAAAAAAAAAAAAAAAAATCGCTTGAGGGAGTGATTTTTAAAAAAATCTATGTCGTACCTTCTATTTTCTCATTGAAGAGGAAAGTGCAGTATTCTATCCAAATGTGGTATGTGGATGGTGGTGTTGGAGAAAGCGGTAAAGTTCATCAATAACCACTATAGAAAAGAGGCAGTGCAACTTACTAGGTAAATTTGAGTAATATGCATTTTATGGATTTACTTCAGGGACAATACACAGTTTGGTTTTTAAAGTGTAGAGGTGAACAGATTGATCCAAGCTTGGGCATTTACGGTGTGTGTGCGCTCGTGCGTGTGCAGGCATGTAGGCGGGCCGATTACGTAAGCATGTTGAGAACATCTGGCAAACAATTAGTTGTAGAGATTGACCACGGGATTTTAGCTGAGTAAAAATTAGGCGAAAAGAGGAGGTGCTTGCTAGTAGGAGAAATGACATAAGTCTAAGGATAGAGGGTTTGGATATTCTTAAGAACCATGGTGGAGACTGTAAAGAGGTAAGAGAAGTAGAACATTTGTAGGACGTAATACGAGACTGGGCATAGTAACATTTTAGAGGTTGAGGTGTTTTCGGTATCTCAAGTGTTAATATTCAAGGTAGGAGGCTAAAGTGGAAAGCAGATGAAAATCACTAAAAATCAAGAAGTTAAGGAAATAAAGGTGATCTTATTGGACTCTAAATTAATGTGTAGAATGGAAGAAAGTATTGTGAATGAGAACACAATGTCCCCAAAGAATGAGAAGAATTCAGTACGTAGAAGACCATAATAAAATACAAAATAAAAGATAGTATGGAGAGTAACAGAAGCAAGATTTTTATATGAGGATAAAAATATTCCTCAAAATAGACGATTTCTTAGGCAGAAGGAGACGTAGAAATTTGACTTGGGTTAAGGTGTAACTTTCAATATAGTCTTAAGTTAGTGGCCTTAAGAGGGTTATAGTCAAATAGGTAGTAATGTTCGTGGTAAAAATCAATCCCCAAACTGGGTTTTTATTCTGTACTCATGTTATATGTATAGCGTAGGTTGGTGTGCTTTCTGATCCATGCATCAATGACAGACCCAAGCTGATGAACGCATTGCTATATTGTAGCTACATGTTCTGGAAAAACGTCTTCCACTGTTACCTACGCAGAAAAGGAGAGAATGGGAGAGGTACTCAAAAATCTAAAATGCAGAGATCAAAAAGGGACCCACATTACTTATCCTCAATGCCAATCGCCAGAACAAGTCACATGCCCCTGACTACTTGAAAGGATGCTGGGAAATTTGGGGAAGTAGTGCATATCTTTTCCAATAAGGGATAGGTGAAATTAATTAAAGGGAGACATGAGAATACAGAAAAGTCAATTTATATTTAGCTAGAGAAATATTGGGGGAAAAATGTGCAAGTTATATTTAGCTGCCATTATCTGAAAACTAATCACATGTATAAACATTTGAATACACACAGGACAAAAATAATGTGGTTAATCTTACCATTTACTTGTTAATTATTACCTTCTTTATACTACATTGATTATGAGTTCGTTTCTGAAAGTGTGTGTCTTGGTTTGATCTGCTAAATAAGAACAGAATGCTAAAGGAATACATTATGTTACAGCTATTAGCTGTTCACATAGAAGGGTGTTATTGACAGCTACACTCGTCCCTTTATTTGACTTCCTGAGTAAGTAATACTATATTAATTTATTTGGATTGACCCTTGAAAATCAGTTTCATCAGGCATGATTCATCAAGCAGCTGCACACTTCACAACAGCAGTTAGGAGAGACATCCTTTTATATTGGATAAGAAAAAAGATAATAAAATTGTCAAAATGTATTGGGGGGAAAAAAAGAGAAAGGTTTGTTCAAGATGTTGACCTTTTGGTTTCTGGATCGGATCTGCTTACTGAAAGAAAAATAAAACTGAGATTTCGGTACACACAAGAAGTATAATACCCAGGATGAGTAAAGAGAATTGATTCCAAACTGAGTAAAAGCAAAAAAGAGAACAAGCCAGAGAGGAAACACGTTCGGCTGTTTCAGTTGAAGAGCTTCTTTTGATTATCTAGGTTTTAGACTTGCTTAATATTCAAAACTGATTTTTAAAATTTTGATTTTGGTTTTGTATTGGTGAAAGCTTCCCATGTTCACAGAGTTGAGATTTAATAGTGGTTGGGAGAAGCAAAATTAAGCTTATTTCTTAGAAAATGCCCCACCTTGAAGGGTAAGAATTGCTTGCAGTGAAAAACTTTCAAATATCATCCTTAGTTATCCCCCAAGGAAACACGTTTCTTTCACCTACCAAATATTCTGCCTATTTTTCTAGTTTTTTCAGAGTATCCATCACTGTGTCACATGAGAACTGTAACTACTTCCCAGTGTTATTTGAACACATGACCAGGGTTCTGATTTTTCTATCTCCCCATAATTAAAGCTTTAAGTTGTAATATCGCTACTTGAAGATTTCTGATAATCTTAACTAAAATGAATCTATGTTAAATCCAAACAAAGTCTGTTTTCCTGAATTATTCTTTGAATGCCATTTGAAATCACTTTAGATGCTGTCAGTTGTTTATTGCAAAAGGATGACATTTCAATGGTAGGCTTCTTTTGAAATTAAAGAATTTTCCTTAGGGATGACTTCCCTTATTCTGTGGTTGTAAGTCTCAATAAAGGTGGCTTTGTTTCACATCTTAAAAAAAAAAAAGTCAGGTTTTCCCGGAGTGGTAAGAAATAAATGAATTTTATCTAGTAGTACCAGAACACAAACACCCTTCAACAAACAGGGCATGGGATTGTGAATTCCTCCATTGATATGCAAGAAACACACACTGGATAGAAACAGATTTTACCAAATCTATGCTTCTCTTTAAAGTTCCACTTAACTAGTTTCTTTTATTCTTTTTTTTTCCCCCAAGGCTTTGATAGAAATATATTTAAAGCACATATGTAATATACAATATGCCAGAAAATGTATCCAGTCAAACTATTTAAAATTTTAGATAGTAACTTTAAATTGTATAGGGAGATACACATGTTTTTAATTTAAAATATGTTGGCAAACATATGTGGAGAACACTGCCATTGAGAGGACAGACATCAAAGTTAGTAATGCTAGACATAATAAACTTCATTCATTCTTAAGAAAAGCTCTTTGCCTAATTGTTAATTTGGTCTCATCCTTTTTTTTTTTTTCCACACACACTGTATTTTATTTTTACAAGAGATAAATAGACTGACACCAAGCATTGTAAATGGATGACCACAGCAAAAGCAACAATGATTGTTGAACTGTCCTTTATTCACAGAACCCTGAGGTGAACACCAGGTCTTAGGATTATGAAAAAAATGTAAGTTTGTGTTGAACCAAATTGAATTATTATTCTGAGTCTAACAATTTCAATATTAATAATGTTTGTAGAATGTCAGCTGGGACATACTTTCCAAGATTTTAGCTAACAATGTTTTGGACTGATATTAAATTAATTAATTGATATTAATTGAATACCTAGGTCATTCATAAGCAAGATAGAATACTGAAATATTTATTACTAACTCACATTTTAAGTTTATGTACATTAGCTTTTAACTTTTCTATATTACAAAGAAGTTCTATCTTCAGAACTTACTTTCTATGCAATAGGGCCAGTCTGTTAACGAACATGTTCATTTTTGATGCTTTTAGAAATTGTTTAAGGAAGAGTTTTTGCTGTAAGAGCTTGTGTTTTTGTGTATTCATGAGTTCTTTTAAGTCCACTAAAATGCTGATGTGTACCAGAATGTTCTCAATGTCCATTTTATTGTTTTTTGTAAATAGAAGTTACTCTGATTAAAAATTATAATTAATATACATAAATGAAAGTTGGAGCAATAATGGTAGAGAAGTGCTGTTCATATACAAGATAATGAGGTAGGTTTTTGTTTATTAAGGGAAAATATCAAGTTTTGACCTAGAGTAAAGTGTCTGGCCATTCCAGAATGAGAAAGAGAAGCACGAAGGACAAAACCTGAATGGATGTAGAAAGTTGTAAGTTTACACAGAGGAATTTAATTTGCTTTGAGATACAGTTGGTGCGAAAATGAGCCTGAAAAGAAGGGACAAGATATGTTACAATTTTGCAAAACTTCTAACTCAAGATTCAATGAAACAAAGATCAATTACATAGGAGTGAGTAAACTGATAGGGGTTGAGTATAGCTTTTGTTTTCTTTTGAATATTCTTGTTGTTGCTTTAGTGTTCCATTTTCTGGATGTATTAGGAGGCCCTCTTTCTTTTTAAGCTGTCTATAACCCAAAACAATTTAGTGAGTTATTATTTTGTAAGCTAAAATAAAACATTTTAAAATGATTATCTTATGCTCCGTCTGACCCTCCCATCCCAGAATTTGAAACTCTTATGAAAAAAATTTTACTTTTCATGGCAATATAGTTACTTGCATAGATTCAGTAAGAAATTATTCCCTTAAATGATTCACTTTGTTGTAAAGGAAAAACTAACACACTATTGTAAAACAGTTATACTCCAATAAAGATGTTTAAAAAAAAAAAAAAGAAATTGTTCACTTATTTATGAGGAGGTAATTGGAAAAATTTACTTTGCAATCAAGGACTTGCTTGGGATGTCATATTTAAGAATGATGCTCATTTAGTCAGATATGACCAGAGACTTTTAAGTCAACTGAGGTTGAATTTACAGAGCAGTGCTCACAAAGCCCTATAGGAAAACTGGACTGGTACCTGGCTTACAGGAATTCCAGCCTTAGAGGTCAGTAAGGAAGTTCACTTCCTGACAGACTTAGGAAACAGGATATTTTGGGGACTGAGAATTCACCTAAATGTATTGGTACTACAGGTAAAACCTGGTGGAGAGAGTTCTTGGCTTGGATTCTAGCCTCAGCACAGCTTATTAAGATGATTTTAAAATCTTTATCTGAGATTCCTTATGAAACTTACAGCAAAACAAACTAAAAAAGGGCCATGTGGTAAATTTACATTCTTCCTATAGCTGGGTAAATAATCAGTACAGATCTAATGAGAAGAGCCTTCGTTTGTGATTCAGAATAATCTTTCTTTGAAATTATTTATCATAGAATGAGGGGAAAACTTTAGGGGAGAAAAATGTGTTTCCAAAAAGCACTGCATTTTCTGGATCATACAAGGCCATCCATGTCTGAACTATTTTACCACTACTGTTTACGTACAACACATTTTTGGGTTATTCAATTCTATAACTCTTCATGGTTTTTGAGCTATTTTACAACTCAGTAATTTTATGTCTATTCTTTGAATTCTCTTTTGAACTATTTATAATGTTTTCCTAGTTCCTTCACTGAATGAGTTAAATAACATCATTTAACAAATGTTCATTTTTATATCTGTAGGACAGTCATTTCAGCTTTTTTTGAAAATTACCTTTAAATATGAATCTTTCTCTAATATTGTGTTATGGTTTTATATTTTCTTCCAGAATTTATAACATGTATATTATCGAATACTGATCTTTTTGTTTTCTTGTTGCTTATTTTCTGTTTATTTATATTTTATTTTCTAAGTATATGTAAGTCAGTTATTGAATAGTCTATGCTCCATATTTCATTATTTCCAAATACCTATACATAGAGTAATCTCTTTCTGGACCTTTACTTCTGTAGAATTCTATTTCTGTAAATGTGCCCACCACCAGACTGTTTTACTGTGTTTGTGTTACTTTATTTTTTATTCCTATAATTTTAGAGTAGTGTTTAATACATGGTATTTTAAGTAATCTGTTCCTTAAAGTTTATTCCTCTTTTTTAGAATCTTCTTATCTCTCCCCACACAATTACTCTGCAGATGATCTTTAGAATCTGCTAGTGAAGGTTCATTTAAAAAACTCTATTGAATTTTTACAATGACTGATAAGGAAAGAAACTAAGAGACATTAAAGCTCTTTTGTTGCAGTCTTCAACGAAAAGCTCTAAACAGACAAATTGTATCAAGAAAACAGTAACTTAGATGTTAGGTAAATTAAAACATATATTTTTGAAATTTTAATTGTAATTTATTGTACTGTACGGAATTGAAACACTTACTATATTGATTATCAATGTGGCAGATCTCCTGTTATTTTTTTATATACTTATATGTTCATTATTTTTTAATGCACTCAGTTCAATATAAGGCAAAACACATTTTTAGAAATTAAGTTTAAATATTTTTGTTTATTATAACAAAATAATAAAAGTATTATTATACCCTAAAATGAGATCTGAGGTCACAAAGTAGTACCTTAGTTACCTCACACAGACATGTTCTTGTTATTGTTTGTTTTTAATTTTTGGCCACCAAAAAATTAAAAGTGACAACTTTTAAAAATAGAGAGTTGTGAGATTTCCCCGGGGGTCCAGTGGTTAAGACTCCATGCTTGCAATGCAGGGGGCGCAGGTTCAATCCCTGGTCAAGGAACTAAGATCCCACATGCCCTGCAGCACAGCCTAAATAAATAGATAGATAAATAAAAATAGAGAGCTGTAATATAAAAATATACATTTTAGACTTCTTATTAAAAATGGGGCTTCCCTGGTGGCCCAGTGGTTGAGAGCCCGCCTGCCGGTGCAGGGGACACGGGTTCGTGCCCCGGTCCGGGAGGATCCCACGTGCCGTGGAGCGGCTGGGCCCGTGAGCCGTGGCCGCTGAGCCTGCGCGTCCTGAGCCTGTGCTCTGCAATGGGAGAGGCCACAACAGTGAGAGGCCCGCGTACCGCAAGAAAAAGTATCTGGCAACACTGGGCCAGCCATACCAACATAAATGTTCAAATAAAAAGTAACAATCACATCTTAGCTAATAAAACTTTATTGGGCTTAAACACCTCACAATAGAAAGCACTTACTCTTCACTATTCCATTACCTTAGTGCGCTAATACAATATGATTGTATTTCCTATATCATATCGAAGAAAAAAGTGGGGCAGGCAGCTGTTGGAGATGCTGATCATTGGAAAGTAATCAATTCCTCATTGCAGTAAGAGGAAGCCTCTGACTCACAAGGCTTCCATCTTTTCAGCTATGTGGCATGTTAAGAAGTGAATCTGTCAAATTTCTTTGCCCCACGATTGCTCTTGATCATTTAGAATTGCATGTATTGTAAATAAGAATGGAGCTTTTGTTTCCCGTGCAGACTGCCAGCCACATAGGTAAAATTGTACCCTAAGTTTACTCTTTATAGTTCTAATGGAAGCTAAGAGTCGTATGAACTTTGACCACTCAGTCTGCTATGTTAGAACTGTCAAGTCTTGATATTGTGTAGCTTATTACTCATTTGAACATATAGGTAGAACGAAGTAGGTAGAAATTCAAAAACTATAACTCAGACATGCAAAAGAGTTAGATTGCTCCCAGCTTCCCCATGGCAACCACCTCCAAGTAGAGCATCCCTGGGGGCCTTCCCTCTTGTCACTGTAAAGCTTTCTCACTCCCCTGTCTAACTTTGAGTCTCTGCCGAAGGCAAATGATGATGGCTGACTTTCTTGCTAGAGCAAGAAAATTTCCTCTTGTCTGTTCTCCTTTGGGTCATCTTTGCAGATTTCTATAATACCTCATAGGTTGCACGAGTGCTCCTGGGTCATGCAGGGGATTCCCCTCAGAGCTCCAAACTGAAAATAAGGATCTAGCTCCTTCTTCTTTCCCCTCAATCTGTTTGAAATTCTTAACATATCTTACTCCATGACACTGAGTTTCATCTTAAGAACCAGTCAGTATCATAACCCGGATCTTACCTCTCCTGGGTCTCCCCACCTCCTGCTTAAACATCGTTTTCATAGGAGAGTTGAAGGAAAGCTGCTTTGATTCATCCTGTGTCCTGCCACCACCTGACTGATTGTGTACATGTGACAGCGCTTTATTTTAAGCTTGCTGCAGGAAGCAAGACTTCTAATAAATTTAATTCAAACATTTCCTTCAGCTGGAAAGTTTTTATAGAAAAATGAAGGTGACCTGATCATATTTTTTTGATGAAGTATAAGAAAGGAAATGTCTGGTTAAAGGTAATTAGGCTCTTCACAAGACTGCAAGTTAGCTTTCTGGGCAAATCCAACTCAACATCAGGGAACTTGATCTCATGGATTCTTTTAGAAATTGCTCAAACGTTCTCCTTAATAAAGGTTGTTAATTCTATCAAATAACTAAGTTCTGCTCCAGACCGCCTCTTCATGAGCTTAGACAATTTTTTTTTCATTTTCTTTTGAAATCATTTTTTTCTAAAGTTCTAGCATGTTAGAGTACATAATTACACATTTTCCCCATTCAAAAAAGCTTTTTACTATGGACTTAAGGGAAATCTCTAATTTGATCATCAAGGTTAAGTAATTATTTCTGTCAGGTGGCATTCACCCCCCCCCCCTTCATTTACTCAGTAAATTTCAGCCTCTTGGTCTATACTTAGTTATAGACCAAGCCTATACTAGGCTTGGTCTATAACTAGCAAGTACAGCCTCTTGGTCTATACTTGCTAGTACAGCAAAAAACTATTAACAGGGGGTTGTGTGTAGGGTTGGAGGAGGTAGGTCATGGCACCAAAGTCTATCAGGGGGAGTCACAGGTCTAGAGCCTGGGAGGGCTGTGCTGCAGTCTGGCCTCCACATCTGTAGGCTGTAGGCTGGGCTCTGCAACCATCCCTTCAGGTGAGGGCCCAGGCTGTACTTCCTAGCTGGATGGTGTAGCGGGTTTGACTCTGCATTAGGCAAGGCCACACTTTTGTACCAGCCTCCGGCTGCGCTCTGTGATCAGTCAGGGCTCCAGATGTGGTCCCAAGTTGGGCGGGGCTGCAGGCTTGGCCCCACGCAGTCCTCTGCCTGTGGTCTGCTGTTGGAAGAGGTTGCTGGCTAGGTCCCTTGGTCAGGTGAGGCCACAGGCTAAGCTCCACAATTGGGCGAAGTCACTGGCAGGTCTTTTGCCTAAGAAGGGATGCAGAATGGGAGCAGAAATCGGGCGGGGCTGAAGGCTGGTCTCCGCAACCAGGCGGTACCATAGGCTGTACCAGGTACCAGGCTCTGAGGCTCCCTGGGTGACTATTCAGTCTCCCTGCTCAAGTCGGGCCGGAAGTTATACTCTACAGTTGGGCGAGGCTACTGCCTTCTAGGGGTTGTAGGATGGGCTCCAGGGCTGCGCAGGGTCTCTGGCCAGGCTTCCTGGTCAGATGGGGCCGGAGGTTGTGCTCAGCAGTCGGGTGAGCCCTGTCCGGGTGGAAGTGCAGACTGGGCTCTGTGGCAGGTACGACCCATTGGCTGGGTGTGCAAAGCCGGCAAAACTGCCAACCCAGCTCCCCGGCCAGATGCGGCCACTGGCTTGGCTCTGCGAATGGGCAGAGTCACCGGCTGGGACCTGAGCTCGCTGCCAGCAGCGCAGGAACAGGGTCCACGGGGATCCCCGCACCGGCGGCTGCAAGCCCCGCCCCTCCCCCCATCTCCCCGCTGTTCCGGTTCCGCTTTTTCCGGGACCGTGGTCCCCAGAAGGTGAGACCCTAGCGGGTCTCCTGGGAGGCGTCCAGAAACGCTGAGGAAGCTGGGGCTTCACCTTGGACTCTGGCACCGGAGACCAGGTAGGCAGGGGGACCCTCTAAGGGCAGCGCCGGACCGGCCTCTGGGAGGGGCAATGGCGTCAACCGCCCCTTTTGGTGAAACCTCTCCTTTCACGCTTCTAACAGTGTTTCTTGGTGTTTGTGGTACAAAGAGATGCTTCAGCCTCACCCCCAGCTTCTGGGCATTTCACAAGAGCACTTCCTTTGTGGCTAATTGCTGTCTGGCCTTTCTGTGAGGAGGGTTTATGTCGGGAACCACCTGGGCTGCCATCTTGCTGAGGTCACGAGCTCAGGTGGCTTTTCCAAAGCTCCTCCCACCATGTTTAATAATTATTTTTATAGGAAAAAGATCTATTTTTATAGGAAAAAATCTTGAATTTTAACATTTTTAATAGTGAGATACTTTCTTCAGAAATTTCATGGCCAGGAGATAACTTGGTCTAGATATCCTTTCTCTCAGTGCAGTATCAGTTAATGCTAGTAGTTTCCACAGTTTCCCGCTGGTTTATTTTATTCAAATTCAGAAACATATTCTCAAGTGTTTGTTGCTTTTCTTCCTGTAAATGAGCCTCTTGCGCCTAACCGTTTCATTCACTCGGGGTTTACATATTGTGTCTGTTGTTTGAAAAACCTCTAGGGTAAGGTTCTTGAACAGGTGAATCTCGAACAGAGTTTGAGAGATGACCAAACCTGCTTCTATGACAGTTTGATTTGATTTTCATGAGAATCTGCGATTGATAATTCAGATTTTCTTTTTTCAGTTGGTAGACAGGGAAAGAAGGAGTAGTTATATTTAACTAATAGATGTAGTGACACTGATGACTCAGGTAAGGTCAATAAAAGATTGAAGAAACCAGTTGATTTTCTGCAGTTGCAATGCTTTCTGAAAGCTATTTACAAATATTGTGGAATGAATTCAAGCCAATCTACTTCCCATTTTACGTTGTGTCTCACTGCCTGAGCTGTTCACCATCTGTGCCTTGATTTCTCAATTACATGCTCTAGAATTCTATTTTTTACATGTTTCCGTACGAATAAAAAAGGCATTTTTACATCAATAAAAAGGGAGAATTTCTAATTTTCTGGTTAGTTTTTTTAGCAGAATTGGAGAAATAAGTATTCAAAGCAACAATATATGGCACTTACACATTTATCACAAGTATAAATAGTTAAGTCAATTTCATGATTCACCCTGGCCCAAACTTACCAGACTCCAAAATCCCTGGAGCTAACTGAAGCAGCCCTCTTCTTAAAGCATGAAACCCATTACAATAATCACAATAAGTGGTCACATACATGAGGATATACATTGAGCTTTTTAATAGTTCTGCTTGTTTGAATTATTCTACTTTGACAACGAGTTGAGTTTTTCCCTCTCAGGAACCCTTCCATACCCTTGATATGCACTGTGCCCACAATTTTGCAAGATGAGTTTTATTACGCTATTTGGAAATGAGATGCTAAAATTCAGAAATATTGATTTTCTTTTTCAAGCTCACAGAACTAGTAAACAGTAGAGCTAAAATTCCCATCCCACTCTGCTTCACTCCATATTTTCTTCACTTTCTTGGTTCTCTGATCGTATTTCCCTGGGTGAATTTCTATGCCTTGAGCTAAGAATGGCACAAGAGAAATCCAGAAGGCACTTGTTGGGAAGACAATACCAAGTATGTATTCATAGCTTACCCGTGTAGGGCCTAGTTTGAAAACAGTTATTTCTAGAATTGCCATATGCAGTTCCCTGATATATCTCTCCTGACGACCACTAATAAAGCAAAAATTAACTTTGGAGCTTTTCTTCAGATTGAACTGATGAGACAATTAGAATAGAAAGCTGAGTAGTTGTTACCTAATGCATATTTCCAGATAATAGAAGCAAAACACAAGTTAAATTACTAGGTGATTTAAAAGGTTATTTTATACTGTATGGATTTAGCCTTTGATTCATTTTCTGAAGTACAAAGGATGAGATATGGTCTTATCTGTTTATCAAACATTTATCAACTTTCATTCATTACTGCTACCATTCTTAACTGAGTATAAAAGAATAAATTACTGAGGTATGTTAAGTAAATTAGGCTGCCAAATAGATGTCAATAAATAATCTCGATAAGACTTGCAATTTTTTAGTTCAATCAGCACTCGTGGAGAATATAATTATCACAAAATACTTTCTTCTGAAGAATGTCCCATGTTTAAACATATTTCTGAAAAATACCTTACAGGCCATTTTTATTTAAATGTAGACTTTTCTTCCTCTTAAGAACAATTTCAAATGAAGTAAAAATATTCTAACATTAAGTGCACTTTTTAAAAAATGCCCTTCAAGGAAGGTTTCTGCCAGACATTACCAAGAGTGCTTTATAAGTTTAGATAATCGTTTCAATTACAGAGGTAAAATACCTCATAAGTCTCTAATTATATAGTATTTTTCCTATAGAACACATGAGTTGCTAAAGCTTTCATTTGGTGGGTCATGTTGCATACTTCAAAAGTTAAGCAGTCTTTATAATGCCTCCCATACACAGACCAACTGGGGATGCTATACCCAGAAACCTCTCAAAAGTCAATATGAAACACTGATTAGATTATCAGCCATCTAATTTAAACTCATAAAATAGGATAATTTCTTCAACTGTTTGTGTATTATAATAACATCCAATGAAACATTTGTTGAATATTTTCTATGCAGGAGTCATTTCCCCTTTATTGCTATTTAATGTAACAGTCTTCTGAGGTAGGCATTATGATTAGCTCAGTTTTATAGATGAGGGAACTGGCATACAGAAAGGTTGCCTGACTTAACTATAGTCTCAATGTTAAAAAGTAGTGGAACTGAACTTCAGAGCCAGGCTGTACTGCTACAGAGCCTGAACAATTACCCACAACACAGACAGCCTGTTGGTTGATTGCCTACATGTCTATTTAACTCATTAACTGCATACCCTGAAGGTTGATCACCTTGTTATATCATCATTTAAGCGGATACCGAATGGTAAATCTCACTATTCTAAACGGGGAAATGCTAATATTGCCAGTAATTGAGTTTTACTCACTTATTAATAGTAATGTTCATAGTAAGACTACAAGTGATTTCAATTACAACTAATGCTAAAATGTCTCTTAGTATGTATTATTTTGTGCCATGAAGATCTTTCAATACACAACAGATATAATCTTAAAATTGTACCTTTGAAAAAAAATCTATAGCAATATTATTGTCATTGTAAAATTACTAGAATTATGTTGAATTACTTAAGAGCTCACTTCATGGGAAAATACTAATGGCATGGTTATGCATTATTCATGAAGAATTCATATTCCCATAAACTGAATTCCTCATTCTGTGAACTATATGTATCTTGCCATTTCAGTACTATCGTAAAACATATAAGCATAAAAAATTCTCCATCCTTCCCGTCCCCATTCACTGCAAGCGAACTTAGAAATATGGAGAAAATTTAAATCACTCATAAAATTTGCCCATATTCTCTTTACAGGTATGTTTAAAAATTTGCCTCTATTTTAGGAAAAAATGTCCCTAAGTTTGGAATCAGATATCCTAGAGATAAAACTATGTTTTACAGCTAAAATCTGGGTAGTTTCACAGGAATTTCCTGACACCTTCAGATGATGAAATAATCTTTTAGATATTTAATAAGAATTAAGGAAAATACTGTGAATGGCAATAGCACTGGTCAGTAGTAAACATATAAGAAGTAAGTTCTGAAAGAAGACATAATTTTAATTAGGTATAATCATACTGTAGAAATAGAAAATATTCTAGTATAGAGCTTCATGTTTTTACTCATTTGTATAAAACTTTCCTCAATACTTCGATATTGAAAAATTGTCAGGTATCATGACAGGCATAGAGAATATAATTATAAATAATTAGTTGTATTATGAGCACATTTTGGATAAGTATTTGATCTACATGTTTATAAAATCAGTAATGGTAATATTCTTAAAAAGGAAAAGTATCAAAAAAGCTTAAAGAATGGAGAATAATATAATGGAGACCATTCATATAACCATAATAAAATCTAAATATAAAATTTCTTATTAACACTTGGAATGTTCTTTTCTCTTTTAAAATTGTCAATGCATAACTTATTATCTTTTCCACTATTTAGTTTATAGATTATTTATAATTTAATAACATGCCTTTTTTACTTTACATGACAGCTTAAGCATTTTCCATGTCATTGAAGATTCTTCAGAAACATGATTCTTAATGGTAGTTTAAATATAGGAATAAATGAATAGAAAGCAATACTGTGTTCATGGATTGGAAGGCTCAGCATAGTAAAGATGTCAGTTTTCCCCTAATAGATATGCTGATTTAATGTAATTTCTATCAAAGTCTTAGCAAGATGTTTTTTTCAGTATAGACAAAATTATTCTAAAACAGTGTGGAAAGACAGAAGAACTATAATAGTTTAAACAATTTTTAAAAAGAATAATAATGTGGACGGAATCAGTCTACTCAGTTTCAAGATTTATTACATAGCTACCATAATCAAGACGTGGTTTGGCACAGGTGTAGACACAAAAATCAATAATAAAAAGTAGAATAGAAAATTCAGAAATAGACCCAGGCAGATATGCTCAATTGATTTTTGACAAAGGTGCAAAAGCAGTTCAATTGAATAAGACTTTTCAGCAAATGGTGCTGGAACAATTGGACAACCATAGGCAGAAAAGAAGCAGGATCTAAGTCTTACACTTTATACAAAAAGAAATTTAAAATAAATTATGGATTTAAATGTAACCATAAACTATTAAACTTTTAGGTAAAAAAGCTTGAGAAAATCTTCAGAATTTAGGGGTAGGCCAAAAATTATTTAGGTTTGATACCAAAAACACTATCTTTAGAGGGAAAACTAGGTAAATTAGACTTTATCAAAGTTTAAAAGTTTGCTTTAAAAAATATTCCATGAGGAGATTGAAATGACAAGCTACAGACTAGAAGGGAATTTATTCACAAATTACATATCTGACAAGGAACTAGAATCTAGAATATATGGAAAAGTCTCAAACCTTAACAGTAAAAACACAGTCTAATTAGAACATGAGCCAAATATATGAAGAGATATTTTACCAGATATGCATATGGCAGATAAGCACATGAAAACACGTTCAACACCATTAGCCATTTGGGAAGTGCAAATTAAAAGCACAATGAGATGTCACCGCACACTTAACAAAACGGCAAAAAAAAATTGTGACATCAGTTGCCAGTGAAGATGCAGGGAAACTTGGCCATTCATATATTGCTAGTGGGAATGCAATAGAGTATTTATAATTAATAACATGCCTTTTTTACTTAACATGACACCTCCACCCTGAAAAATAATTTGACAGTTAAAAAAAAATAACTAAACGTGTAACTACTACCATATGACCCGGTAGTCCCCTCCTGGACATTTATTCCAAGAACTGAAGGTTTATGTTCACAAAAAAATACCTGTAAATGAATATTTAGAGCAGCTTTATTCATAATAGCCAAAAACTGAAAACAATCCAGTTGTCCTTCAACAGGTACGTGATTACACAAACTGTGGTACGTCCATACCATGGAATACTGCTCTGCAATAAAAAGGAATGAATTGTTGGTACACATAAAAAAGTGGATGAATCTCCAGAGAACCATGCTGAGTGATTAAGAAGACCAAAGCCAGAAGGTTGCCCACTGTGTGATTCCATTCATATAACATTCTTGAAGTGACAAAAATATAAAGATGGAGAAGAGATGAGTGGTTGTCATGTTTGAAAATGGCTGGCAGGAAAGAAGTAGATGTGGCTATCGAAGTTCAGCACTTTCATAGGGATCCCTGTGATCACAGAAATGTTCTGTATTTTCACTGTATCAATGTCAGTATCATGGTTGTGATATTGTACTACTGTTTTTCAAGAAGTTACCATTGGAAGACACCGGGTAAATGACACGGAGGATCTCACTCTATTTTTTTCTTACAACTGCATGTGTCTCTACAATTCTCTCAAACTAAAATGCTTAATTTAAAAATATTTTTCTGGGCTTCCCTGGTGGCGCAGTGGTTGAGAATCCGCCTGCCGATGCAGGGGACACGGGTTCATGGATCTTCCGGGAAGATCCCACGTGCCGCAGAGCGGCTGGGCCCGTGAGCCATGCCCGCTGAGCCTGTGCGTCCGGAGCCTGCGCTCCGCAATGGGAGAGGCCACAACAGTGAGAGGCCCGCGTACCACCAGAAAAAAAAAAAAAAAAAAAAATTTTTCTATCCTATGGGACTTCCTTGGTGGTCCAGTGGGTAAGACTCTGTGCTCCCAATTCAGGGAGCCTGGGTTCCATCCCTGGTCTGGGAGCTATATCCCACGTGCATACCTCAACGAAGAGTTTGCATGCCACAGCCAAGAAGTCCGCGTGCCACAACTAAACGTGCCACAATGAAGATCCCGCGTACCAAAACTAATACCCAGCGCACCCAAAATAAATAACAATAAAAATATTTTTCTATTCTAATCTGTTTATTTCTGATGAACTTTAGGTTTTTTGGGTTTTGATTAGTATTCTATTTTGTTAAGCCTATAAATTAATTTGGGAAGGTTTCCTTTCTTTACAATAATGAGTCCTCCTTTCACAGATTTTACATATTCTTCTTCAAGTTATTGTTGGTGACTATTTAATGAGACATTATTTGTAATTAGAATGGTGCCTGGATCATAGTTAACCATCGATAAATTATCAGTTGTTATCTGACATAAAATAAGCACATGGTAATAAGTCTGATATAAAAATGTAACAGACTAATAATATAGGATTTTCCTACCAAATAGAAAACATTAAAAAAAAACAACAACAGCTTTACTGAGCTATAATTGATATGCCAAAAACAGTAGAAGCCCTTGACAGAGACTGGGATGGGCAGAGCTGCGCTTTGGTTTTCACAGCTGCATTTTGTTCTTGGTTGCTGATTCCAAGATAGCATGACTGACGCAGTAGATGACTCATTCACAGGGTAGCTCTGAGTTGAGAAATTTTAATGACAAGAATGCTTGAATGGAAGCGACTGGTTTGTAGTCTATCATTGCCATTTATCTATGTGTCCTTAGACAAATTATTTGGACTTGCTTTATTGTGGTTCCTAATTTGTAAAACAAAACGTTGGGGTGAATTGATCTTTTGAATTGCCTTGGGTTTGGGAAGACTATAAATCCCACGAGAACTGACTTTATGGGTATTTTGCATCCCCAGTGCATTCATCGCCTCGGGTTGATAAACATCCCAGTTTAGCAGTCTCCTTAGCGTTACGTGGTTCCCAGTGCACATCACTGGACTGTAAGACATTTTCCAAGGATCAGTACTTCCAGCAGTCACTTGGGAGGCACTGTGAGATATTTTACATGTTCCTTGAGCACAGATTATCTGTCTTGCTCATTCTTATGTGTTCTAAAGATTTGGTTCTTAATCTCAGAGGAAGAAGAGGGCATTGGCTTTTAGTTTGGCAAGAATTTCCCACAACTACCTCGTAAGTTTATCTTTTTTGCAGACTTGAAAAACAAATCTTGGTCTGCCTGCTGGAGTGAGCCATACATGTAATTATCATGTAGCAGGTGTGTTGAAATAGACAAAAATATTTTGAACCACTGCCTAAAGTAGATAATGCAGTATCATTTAGAGACTAGATAATCAAAATGTTATTGAATCAAAGTAAAATACTGCCTTTATATTAAACTTGGCAATTCTCAATATAATTTCATTTGTCCAAAGATTTCCTTTAGTTATAGAATAGAGCTTACTGGAGCATTTTTTTCCTCTCACAGTATTGACTGGAATTAAAAACAAAGCTATTAAAATAAAGGATGTCTTTCAGCCTTCTTACTGAAATGTGTAGGCTAGTCTAGTCCATAGTATAATGTAAAGATGTGATGACAAGAGATTCCATCTTTTCTGTGATATTTGCTAAGAGCATTCTCACATATTATTTATACCAAATATGTATGACTAATCGATTATTGAGAAATTATTAAACAAGATCCCAACCCATCATTTACTATAGTAACTGCAATGAACGTATTCTTCTCCATTACTCATACTGATTTCTTCTAGAGATGCTGACAAGGGCACTGTTTTGTCAAGAATTATAAAAAAAAAATTTATATTATAAAAAATTTTAAAAGCTGAAAGTTCACAACAGTTGGGCAAAGAATAGTACAGAACAAAATACTTTTCTACTCAAAAAATATTTTAAAAGCCTTATTGATGCCATTTGAGGTTTCTTAGAATAAAAAAAAAAAAACTAGTTTTAAAATTGACTGCCAAATTGCAGAACTTTTAAATTACCAAAAATCTGTTCACAGTATCCCTAGTGTGTTTAAACACTGCTTGATACAATTTAGTGCAGCATGATGTGGGCCAGCTGAAACCAGTCCCCAGGGGACATACCTTAGTAGGCTGCTTTACCTAGAGCATACCTTCATGACAAAGACTGGAAGACAAAGATTGAGAAAATAGTGCATGTAGTGACGATGTGATAACAAAAAGTAGTGTGTGCTCAATGATTTGAGTTTTATTTTGCAGACAACATTTCAATGTTGTGGTTTGGTCGATTTTTTTTTTAACCTGGTCTTTTTCTCTCTACCCTACCCTAACCGTGGATATATACCTATTCTCTTTTTGTATTTGAACTGTATAGTGACAGTTCTTACATTGAGTCATTAAACCATTGGGAATTTTTGAGGGGAATTGTGTGAAATGGAGACCAAATTTATTTGTTTCCAATTGTTTTAACACCATTTACAGAATAGTCTGTTTTCATCTTTTGTTTTTCAGTGCTGTTAAGGCTTATTGGGTATGCTTGGAGGCCCCAAAGCAGTAACTATCAGCCATGTCTTCCCCTTAGACTCAGCTGAGGAGCTTTTGAGCTTCCGATGCTTGAGCTTCATCTCTAAAAAGTCCAAGTTGATTAGTCTGGGGCAAGGCCTGGGTGTTGACATTTTAATCACCCAGATTATCCAAAGTATTAGCAGGTGGAGCCTTGCTAGAGGGTTAAACTGCTGGAGTCTGAAGCAGGTTCTGTCTTATGCTAATTGTGACATTGGGAGTTACTTCATATCTCTGTGCCTCAGTTGCTTCACCCAGAAAATCAGAGTATTAATAGTTCCTAACACAGGGAGATACTTTAAGAATTGCATGATAAAATGCAGAAGTGATTAGACGTAATGAGGAAAGTGGTTGTGAAGAAAAGGATGTAGATGTCCCAGAGGAAGTGACACAGGAGAAAATTTCACATTAAAATAATTTAGAGATATTTCATGACATTGAAAATGCAAAGAATAAAATGTTGGAAGTTGATCCAGACTTAGAGGAGATTTGCCTCACTTCATATCCTAAGTTACATAATCAGAAGGCTAGCACTGTTCAAACTACTCTTAATAAGTTTTTTACAAGGACATAAAACAATTTAATTCTCAACGTTTCTAATGTTTTTCTTTAAGGTGTACTAAATATATATTATTTTTATTATGTTTAATTTTATTTATTTTAATTTTTATTTTTAATTTATTAATTTTAATTTTATTATTTTAATTTCCTTGTACACTGATAACCAACAATAAGAGTATGTTTACACAAAACATTTCATTGGTTATGGGACCATCATAACTTTTTTCCCCTTAACAATTAAGATCACTTTGTATTTTGAGTATACCATTGGAAATCATTAAAAATATATTTATTCAAATGTTTTTTGAAATTATTCTTCAAATGTGAATAGAAAGAAAGGAAGGAATGAAAGATCATCTTATTTTTTGCAATTATGTCATCTTGTACTGATAATGGTAGCCCTTCTAATTATGAATTAATTTAGAATATTATATAGTACTAGAAATCTAAGCATTTCTGTTTACATCTAAAAATGCCATTTGGATTTGTGTGTGTGTGTGTGTGTGTGTGTGTGTGTGTGTGTATGTGTATTTAAGATTATATAATCTGACCTACATTCTATTTTTCTTACTGTCACAGAGGGTTTTTTTTTTTGAGTGATAATTTTTTATCCAGCAACAATTTTTATTGCTTTATTTTAAGTAATAAATATTCTAATATGCCAAACATTTCTCTAAGAGATCTGCTTGTATTAACTAATTGAATCTACATAACAGTTCTCTAAAATAGATATAGTTTAGATCCTCCTTTAAAAACAGAGAAATTCAGCCATAGAACAGTTAAATAATTTCCCCAAGTTCACACAGCTAGAAAATAGTGGAGCCAGAATTTGAAACAAAATAGTATAATTCCAGACTCAATATCTTCTTAGTCTAACTACCTTCCAAACTTAATAAAAATACTAAATATTGAATGCTAAACTCAATTCGTGCAACCTAGTCTATAAATCAACATTTATAGACAACAAAGGTTTTTGATAATGATCAAATAAAATTATTATTATTCTCCTTATTGTAAAAATTCTAAGTCACATAATTTCCTATAGCTATCTCTTTGTATTAAAAACTCATAGTATTCTAATTTCTTTATAGTGTACCATGATTTAGGGTAAACCATTTCTTGATAATTTAGCTAGTAGGTAGATGTTGGAGCTGAAAAATGGTCAGAGTTACAGAAATTCTGTTTCTGAGTCTCACTCTCATTCTGCCAGGGGCAAACATCTGTTGATACCTGTCATCACTGGTATCAGTCATGTTGTTAATTTTTCCTTGTTTTAGTATTCCCCACTGTCATCATTGATCACAGGATGTCCATTACAATTTGGTTCTGATACTCTGTGTGATGATCTTTTGTTTCATTTGTTCTTCTTTATTAGGATCATAAGGGTGTTGACATTCAGTTGGTGTTTCACCAGGCAACTGACCTGCTAGTTCTTATCTGTCACAATGTCATCATGAAAACTTTTAATTTTCCCAAGTCATGATGCCTTATATAGTAAAAAGAAGCAAATTAGGACACATTATAAAAATAAATTTAAAAAAACACAAAGAAAGAGAGAGACACAGAGAGGATTCAGTTGAGCTGTAAAAAATACTATGCTTAAAGTACACAGGCCCACTGTATATATCATGATAGTCATTATAACTAACTGCTGCAGCTCAAGATTATTAAATATTTACCTCCATGATGCTTACATATCTATTCAAAATGTGCAACCCCCAAAGTGAGTTTCTTGCTCCACTTTGTCATAACTGTCCATGAGAAAATGTCGCATTTAACTTTAAAAAATTTTATCTCTATAGAATGTTTAAGCATGCCTTCTGTTCAAGAATGTCAACTAATTTTGACCAGAATATGCATTAGTACTATTGTTAATTATTATCATGTATTTGAATATAGATCAATCAAGCAAAATCAAAACCTAAAGTTTTCTATCAATTTTTTATAGTCAATTAGAATTTACAACATAATTTGAAGCAAAAAAATTAGCAAGATTCTGTAAATAATACCTAAAATGTCATGAGATTTGTGTGACTCTAAAACATTGCAAGACTGATATTTTAATTTATTTTCAAGTTTCAAGGAAAAGAAAAATAAACCTTTACATTTAAATGGGGGGTGGGGCTTTTTTCAGCCATGATAGAATAATAGGAATCAATTTATATTCCTATCTAAAACAACTAAAAATAACACCAAAAAAAATCAATGATTTTCATACATTAGGCATCAGACAAGGCAGAAAAGTAGTCCCTTTGAGAGAAGAAACAAATGACTTGTGCCTTATGATTGCCCAGGGAGGCTGCCCAGATAGAGGTACAAAGTTGACATGCAGGAAGGGAGCACTCAGGCCAAGTCTGGCAACTTTCCTGAGTTGAGGAGAGGTACCTTAGACTCTAGTGGGGTCAGAAGGATGTAATCCACAGAGTAGAGTACTAAAGGGAACAGAGAAGCATGGAAAGAAACTTCTTGAAAAGGGCAGAGTGTCCACTTCTAGTTTTCAGCTGACTACTGATCAACAAAGGAGTATATGAGAACTCTTGAGGCCAGAAAAGAAAAAAATGAAAGAAGCAGAGGAAACAATTCCAGGAAAAGTTCATGCCCCCACTGGCCAAAGTGGAAAATCTTATAATCCACAGAGTTTCACAGAGAGTTCTTAGAAAGATATTGCCTCTATAGGGAGTCAGAATAGCCCTAGACTAAAAGTTGCTGTGTTCCCACATGCAAAGCCTGAAAACAAACTGTTTCCAAGCAAGTTAGTTTTGCCCCAGAACAAATTCAAGAACATTTACAGGAATGTAAAATTATGCAACACTCAAAAAGGCAAAATTTGCAATCTTTAACATCTAATAAAAATTTTCCTAGCATAGAAGAGAGGCAGAAATATGACATATATAAGCAGAAAAATCAATGATTTAGAAATCACTGAGAAATTACACAGATGATAGAAATAGTAAACAAGGCTTTGAAAACATTTATTATAACTATCATATATGTTCAGGAAGGTAGAGAGAAGATAGAGCATGTTAAGTAGAGGTATGAAATATATTTTAAAAGAAAAAAATTAAACCTCTAGAGGTGAAAAATACAAAGTCTAAGATAAAAAAATACACTAAATAAGATTAAGTAGGCACTACCAAAAGGTGAAAAATAAATTACTAAACTTGCAAAGAACATATCCAAATTAAAACACAGAAAAAAAACAGAAATAAAAAGATATAAAACATCAGTAAGCTGTAGGAAGACTTCAGGAGGGCTACTTATATGTAATTGGAGTCTCTGAAAAGTGGGGTGCAAAATGAAGGAATACTGAATGAAATTTTTCTAAGTCAGATTAGAGCAACAAGCTGTTGGGAAAGGCAGACATGTGCAGCTTGCTCAGCCCTAGCTTGGCTGCATGAGAGTGTGCCTTGGGCCTGAAATATCTTCTAACATGGGAGTTAGGAGCCCTCATAGCCTGTGCTGGGCATATTGCCTTGTTTAGGAATATCTTTCCCTGTTCCAGGTTTGACGTCTACTTTGTTTCGTTTAAAGAATGTGTCGTATGGCACCTGGCCAGCCCTGCTGCTTTATCTGCTCCTGGTGGGGAAGGAATGGCACCCTTTGCCTGCGGCACAAGAGGGGTGCATGCAGACCATCTCCTTGCCTTGGCTGTGGGGCAACACCTGTTAGACGTGGGGGACCGACACTCACTATAGAAGCTGATGTTGCTCTGTCTCTTCTCTATGTGAGTGAAGTGTTGTTGCATCCTGTGCCTGTATGATTTGTGTCTTTCATGGTGAGTCTGCTACCTGCAAACCAAGCAGTGGGTAGATATCCTGGCACTGCTGCTTCTGGTGGTAGGCAGCAGGAGTTAACTTGCTTGACATAACCCAATAGGTCTAAGATGCCCATTAAGCAAAAGGAAGGAAGGGAGGGAGGGCGGGAGGGAGAGAGAAAGAAATGAAGGAGAGAGAAGAAAGGAAGGAAGGGAGAAAGGGAAAGAGAAATAAAGAGAGAAAAAGAGAGAAAGAAAAAGGGAAAGTAAGTTACATAATCACCTTGCTTAAAATCAGTGATAAAGAGAATATCTTGAAAGTAACTTGTTAGAGGTGGGGTGGGGTGGATATTATGTACCGGAGAACAAAAATAAAAGGGACACAGACTTCCTGATGGACACATTGTAAGCAAGAAAACAGAGGAGCAACATTAATGTACTGAAAGAGCACATCTTTCAACATAAAAGGTATACCAAGCAAACTTATCTTTTTTTAAAAAAAAGGTGAAATAAAGACTTTATCATATATTAAAAAGCTAAAAAAGTCAGAATTAGTGACATGCTCTACAACAAACGTTAAAGGTAGACCTTTAGGTATAAGGAAATGTTACCGAGGTAATATGCAGTTTGTAAATATGTAGAAGTAAGATATATATCATAGTGCAAAAGACTGGGAGAGGGGAAATGGAGGTATACTGTTGTAAGGTTTTATAGTATGTGTGATGTGGTATAATATTACTTGAAGGTAGACAATGATAAATAAGAAATCTATAAATACCAAAGCAATTGCTCAAAAAAGCATGGAGTAATAGATAATTAGCCAACAGTGGATACAATAAAATCATGAATTACTCAATCAAAAAGAAGGAAGAAAAGAGAAATAAGAACAAGTAAATAAATGGAAAATAAATAACAAAATGGTGAATTTAGACCCATCCCTATCAATAATCATATTAAATGTAAATGGTCAAAATGTATCAATTAAAAATGAGAGATTATAAGATCACATGAAAAACCAAGATCTAACTATATGCTGCCTTGAACACCAACAACAAAAGCAAACAAACAAAATACCTCAAAAGACTTTAACTATAAGACGTGTATAAATATAAATATAACATATAAATATAAATATAACATAACATATTGGGTTAAATAAGCCAATATGTTAAGTAACATTAATCAAATAAAATTGGAGTCACTCCATTAGTATCTGTGGTTGACAAACCTTTGAGTTGCCCTGTGATCCTCACCCCCTGATGTTTGCATTCTGTATAATTTCCTCCCCATGAGTGTAGGCAGGATCTGTAACTTGCCTTGGCAAACAGAAAATGTCAGACATGAAGGAATTTTGTAGATGTAATTAATCATTATGACTTTGAGGTAACTGAAAGGATGACCTTCCTGGGTGGGTCTGACTCATAAGTGGAAGTACAAAGCCCTACCTGCAGAGAGAGGCTCCCCGTGAAGGCTTAATGAAATGAGTGGCCATGCGGGAGAAGTTTGTATGACAAGAAACTGTTGGCAGCCTCCTGGACACAAAGATAGCCTCTAGCTTACACTAAGCAAAATGCCAGAAACTACAGTCATACTGTTGCAGGGAAATAAATTCTGCCAACAACCTGAATGACCTTGGGAGTGGATTCTCTCCTACTTAAGCCTCCAGATGGAACCCATTCTAGCCAACACCTTGGACTCTGAACAAAGCAGCCAGATAAGCTATGCCTGGACTGCTGACACAAGGAAACTGTGAAATAATAAGTGGATGTTGTATTAAGTCACTGAAATTGTGGTCAATTGTTATGCATGATTAGAAAACTAATACAATATGAGACAAAGTATATTTCAGAGCAAAGATATTATCAGAGGCAAAGAAGTTTATTTCATAATAATTAAGTGGTCAATTCAGCAAGAACACATAAAAATCCTAACCATTTAACATCTTAATAACAGAGCTTCAAAATACATTAGGCAAAAACTGATAGAACTGCAAGGAAAAATTGAAAAACACTTAATTATAGTTAGAGATTTTACCCAAAAGAAATGAAAGATTATGTCCATACAAAGACTTGTACATAAATGTTCATAGCAACTTTATTTGTAATAACCCCAAACTGGTAAAAATTCCTATGGCCATAAACACATGAATGCATCAGGAAACTGTAGTGTATCTCTATGATGGAATTCCACTCAGTAATAAAAGGGAATAAACTATCAATTCATGCAGCAACATGGATGATCACAAAGTAATTACACTGAATGAAAATAAAAGCAGAAAAGTGTATAGTATACTTCCGTTTAAAAAAAAAGACATCTAAAATTCTAGAAAATGCAAAATAATTTGTAGTTACGGAAAGTAGATCAGTAGTTGGTTGGCATGAACTGGAAGTGTGAGGGAGAATAGGAGGGAGAGGCCAAAAAGAGTCATGAGGAACTCTGGGAGGTGATGAGTATGTTCATTACCATAGTTTTGTTGGTGGCTTCATGGGTATATACATGTTCAGAACTTATCAAATCATGTACTTTAAATATGTGTGGTTTATTTCATATCAATTATACCTCCATTAATCTATAAAAGTTTAAATTGGGATAAGTTTCATTGTAAAATCAGAGTGTACTTGTAAAGAATTGATTTATACCTTTCTAATAAAATTACTGTAATGTACTTATAACTTTTCCATTGTATTGTAGTTTGGGGAAGAAAACTGAAAATAGGAAAAATAAAACCAAAACTAAAAATCTAAATAAATTAAACAACAGATAGAATTTTCTGTACAAATAATAGTTCAATAGAGTCTTTTTTTGTAACATCTTTATTGGAGTATAACTGCTTTACAATGGTGTGTTAGTTTCTGCTTTATAACAAAGTGAATCAGTTATACATATACATATGTTCCCATATCTCTTCCCTCTTGCGTCTCCCTCCCTCCGACCCTCCCTATCCCACCCCTCTAGGTGGTCACAAAGCACCAAGCTGATCTCCCTGCGCTATGCGGCTGCTTCCCACTAGCTATCTATTTTACATTTGGTAGTGTATATATGTCCATGCCACTCTTTCCCTTTGTCCCGTCTTCCCCTTCCCCCTCCCCATATCCTCAAGTCCATTCTCTAGTAGGTCTGCGTCTTTATTCCCATCTTGCCCCTAGGTTCTTCATGACCATTTTTTTGTGTGTGTTTTATAGATTCCATATATATGTGTTAGCATACGGTATTTGCTTTTCTCTTTCTGACTTACTTCACTCTGTATGACAGTCTCTAGGTCCATCCACCTCACTACAAATAACTCAATTTCATTTCTTACTATGGCTGAGTAATATTCCATTGTATATATGTGCCACATCTTCTTTATCCATTCATCTGTTGATGGACACTTAGGTTGTTTCCATGTCCTGGCTATTGTAAATAGAGCTGCAATGAACATTGTGGTACATAACTCTTTTTGAATTATGGTTTTATCAGGGTATATGTCCAGTGGTGGGATTGCTGGGTTGCATGGTAGTTCTATTTTTAGTTTTTTAAGGAACCTCCATACTGTTCTCCATAGTGGCTGTGTCAATTTACATTCCCACCAACAGTGTATGAGGGTTCCCCTTTCTCCACACGCTCTCCAGCATTTATTGTTTGTAGATTGTTTGATGATGGCCATTCTGACTGGTGTGAGATGATGTCGCATTGTAGTTTTGATTTGCATTTCTCTAATGATTAATGATGTTGAGCATTCTTTCCTGTGTTTGTTGACAATCTGTATATCTTTTCTGGAGGAATGTCTATCTAGGTCTGATCCTTTTTTTTTTTTTTGAAAAAGCCTTTATTTTGCCTTCATTTATAAAAGACGTTTACTAGTAAGGAATTCTAGATTGACAGGTTTTTTTTCATTCATTACTTTTAAGATGTTGCTACATTGTTTACTGGCTTACATGATTTTTTTTTAAACATCTTTATTGGAGTATAACTGTTTTACAATAGTGTGTTAGTTTCTCCTTTACAACAAAGTGAATCAGTTATACATATACATATGTTCCCATATCTCTTCCCTCTTGCATCACCCTCCCTCCCACCCTCCCTATCCCACCCCTCTAGGTGGTCACAAAGCACAGAGGTGATCTCCCTGTGCTATGCGCCTGCTTCCCACTAGCTATCTATTTTACGTTTCGTAGTGTATATATGTCCCTGCCACTCTCTCACTTTGTCACAGCTTACCCTTCCCCCTCCCCATATCCTCAAGTCCATGCTCTAGTAGGTCTGTGTTTTATTCCCATCCTACCACTAATCTCTTCATGACATTTTTTTTTCTTAGAGTCCATATATATGTGTTAGCATACGGTATTTGTTTTTCTCCTTCTGACTTACTTCACTCTGTATGACAGACTCCAGGTCTATCCACCTCATTACAAATAACTCAGTTTCATTTCTTTTTATGGCTGAGTAATATTCCATTGTATATATGTGCCACACCTTCTTTATCCATTCATCTGTTGATGGACACTTAGGTTGCTTCCATGTCCTGGCTATCGTAAATAGAGCTGCAATGAACATTTTGATACATGACTCTTTTTGAATTATGGTTTTCTCAGGGTATATGCCCAGTAGTGGGATTGCTGGGTTGTATGGTAGTTCTATTTTTAGGTTTTTCAGGAACCTCCATACTGTTCTCCATAGTGGCTGTATCAATTTACATTCCCACCAGCAGTGCAAGAGGGTTCCCTTTTCTCCACACCCTCTCCAGCATTTATTGTTTCTAGAGTTTTTGATGATGGCCAATCTGACCGGTGTGAGATGATATCTCATTGTAGTTTTGATTTGCATTTCTCTAATGATTAGTGATGTTGAGCATTCTTTCCTGTGTTTGTTGACAATCTGTATATCTTCTTTGGAGGAATGTCTATCTAGGTCTGATCCTTTTTATTCTACTCTATTTTATGTATTTTATAGCACTTATTACCTTCTTTTATATTATATTATACATTTACTCATTTACCATGTTTATTGTTGTTTTTTTCTCTCTCTCCATGTGTCTTGTTCACTGATGTCACTCAACCCCCACAAGCACAAACCAGCCCTTTAATTAAAGTTTGTCATATTGAATTGACTCAGCTGTATTATCAGGAGAAACAGAGCAAATCCTTCCCTGGTTATCAACCATCCTTCTAGAAGAGAGTTTTATATAACACAAAGTGGAACAAAGAACCCTACATAGAATTTACGAGACTATCTTACACTCTATCTTGTAACTGTGAATCCTTGAACAACTAATAAAATTAAATGAACCTTAGTTTTCTTAAACAGTAAAATGGCTAGGTGAGGTAAAATATGCGAAATAGTTAAAAAGCTAAATTAGATAGAAACATGTGGAATGCCCACCATAGACCCTAGAAATGCACTGATAATTAATTAAAATATAGTTTTCTTTCATCCTTTCTCCTTTCTCTTTTCTTTCAGGTTTTCAATTTCCTTGCCCTGGCTTCAAAGAACAAGTTATGTTTTTGTTTATTTTAAATTATTTTTATTTTTATTTTAAATTTATTTTTAATTATTGCACACTTTGTTGTACTGGTTAGTATTCTGTTATAATGTCATGTATTTAGTGCCTGCAATGATCCTGAACTTTTAGCAGTAGTCTGTTAAGAATAATATATACACCTCAAGAAGCAAATCGGTATTGGTCCAAATGTCACTCATTCACTGTTACACTTTAGAAGGCAAATTGAACTTTTTCTCTGCTAGAAGACTATGATTTATCATTAATAAGAGAAGGTAACTTTAGAAAAATTAATGTAAAGATCTCCAAGTAATCTACATCAGTAAAAACAACTTGATTTTAGAAATGATTGCTTTTGATAGGCATAATTTGTTTCAATTTATGGATGAAGAAATCAAGGTTACATGAGCTATCTAGGTACAAGACTCAGTCAATCTGTCGATCAACATGAAAGTCATTCATATTATTCTTCCCACTTAGTTCACTTTTCTAATACTCAGCAGGTGCTAGCCCAAGCCTTGTAATATAACACTGTTATCAAATATTCACAGGAGGACTCTATCTCTCTGCCTTAAACAGAGTGTCTAATATCTTTGACTTCAGTTAACCTCTCCATAAGGACTGCTAAAAGTGTTTTCATGTAGAACGCATTGAGATTCAGATGTATGGGAAACACTGAACTTTTATATACATTTCTGTGTATATATATATTTTACTATTTGAAGCATTTGTGGAAAGGTATCCCACTTGGCTGTATAACAAGCTCTTCCTTCTACTCTTTGAAAGTGTAAAATAGAGTAAAGGAATCCATCTTAAAGAGAAGTATGACTGATGACTCTCTCCTCCCCCTTTCCATCCAATCTTACCACGAACACTTTAAATAACAGAAGATGAGAGTGTGTGCCATATGAGTTAAAGATGTTTCATATGAGAAAAAAAGGTTATCTTTGATAACTCTGAAATATTCACACGTATTTCTGTCTATATTTCCCAGATCACAAAACTCAGTATTTCTTTTCTGTAATGTTTTCCACTTTGCAATAATTTTTTTTTCAAAACAAGATAAACCAAGCAAACATCAAAACAAATAGAAAAAAATTAGAAAGGAAATGCATTCAGGATGATATAGCATATATTCTTAAGGATTACTGCTACACTGAACCTAACTCTAAGACTTAAAACTGAGAAAGAGTAGTATTCTCTCCAGGTACCAGAGAGCAAAAAGATGATAATGTGAAGTGACAACTGATCAACCTGTGACCCATAAGTAAATTAAAGAATGAGTATGAATTATTTAGTTCCTATCAGGTCCCACCTGAGAGTTATTTTCTATATCAGTGAATGAAAGAGAGAAGTTAAGATGGAGAGAAAAAAGAAAAGAACATTTTTTTAGCACTTACCAAAGGCCAGGCAGTTGGCTATGAGGTTTTATATTATATTATATATATATATATATATATATATTTTTTTTTTTTTTTGCGGTACGCGGGCTTCTCACTGTTGTGGCCTCTCCCCTTGCGGAGCACAGGCTCCAGACGCGCAGGCTCAGTGGCCATGGCTCACGGGCCCAGCCGCTCCGTAGCATGTGGGATCCTCCGGGACCGGGGCATGAACCCGTGTCCCCTGCATCGGCAGGCCGAATCTCAACCACTGCACCACTAGGGAAGCCCCTTTATATAATATTTCATTGGATTTAATTTTCTCAAATGACCCTGCGGGTTATAATTGGATCTATTTTTCTGATACTTAAATATGAGGCTTGGCTCAGTTGAGTCTTTTTAGACTTTGTCAGGTCTTGACCTTGTTGACATAGCTCATAAGTGGCAACACATCAATGGATGAGCCGAGAGAAAGGTATCTGGTGAATACTATGCAATGGGAGGAAAATGAGGTTATAGTCAGGGCCTGATATGCCTGATTTATTAACAGCATTCAAAATATGGTTGGTAAGTTGGCTGAAATGTTATATAAGACCTACAAAGCTTATTTATGGTGAAAGTCTTTAAAACGCTAAGAGGACAAGTTTTTGCCATAGAGTAATAATTTGAACATTAGCCAAGTCAAGATATATTGGATTTTCAGTTATTAAGGACTTTTGTTTGTTTCCCCATTCAGATTTAGATAAAATTATCTGACACAAAGTTTGGGAAAAGGAAAAATAGGTGATAACAGCTTAGATTCTACCAAAAATGCTGATTGGTACAAGAGGTCTAACAAGATGGGGGTCAGAAGTGCTTGGGGACCAATAGACCCTGCGTGGTTGCTTCCCTTAGACAGGTGGCTGCAGAATTCTTACATTATAAATTAAGGAAACAGTTGGAACTCACCTTTAAACGTCAGCGTTCCTGTCAGAGCCCTGACAAGGTGATCTGTGGCCCTGACTGTTTCAGCAACTGTTCAAAGGGACATTTTTACTATCAGATGCTTAGTTTAAACAAAATACGTTCCACCGCCACTGAGTTGAAGCCTGGATTCTATTTCTTCTCTTGTGCCTGGCTTTACAAGTTGAGCATTTGTTTGGACAGAGAGGCTATGTTTTAGTGTAACATATAACTTGTGATTCAAGGCCAAATAATTAAAGGACTAATAACAGTGTAGAAGATACTGTGATTTGAGCCACAGTCATTCAAATAGAAGTGCGATTCCTCCTAAGTGTTTCATCTTTGCTTTCATTTTCTTAAGGAAATGAAACTTGCTATTACTTTACACATTCATACATACTTTGTACTTTTACATGCCATGAACTTTCCTAGTGGATAAACAAATCTAGATATTTTTGGTATATCAAGCTCTCTTGGGTCTGACTTTTCATGTGTCTTTAGAAGTTAAAAAAAAAAGAAAGAAACGCATATTTTAAACTGGCTCTACCCTGGAGAGGCTGTATAACTTTGAAACTTTATTTCCTCATCTGTAAAGTGATGATAACACCTAATGTGTTAAACTAGATTGACATATGTGAACCTCACATATATGGGTATGTATTGAATCCTACTAACTAAATTGCACATCCAGTATAAACATTACCAGCTAAAGGGAACAATGACTGAGAAGTACATAGCACACTGTCTGGCACCTAGAGGGTACTCAGTATGGCCGCAGTGATGAGAATGATGGTAAAGGTGATGGTGATTATTTTTATGATTATGTCAGCAGGCATTTTACTATCTGCTCAAATAAGCACAGGCTCGATCTTAGAATCTCATAAAGGTTGTTTAATATAGTTTTAGCTTGATTTTTAACGGAATTGGTTAAATTAGTGGCACGACCTTAAATGAGTTGGACGCTGGGTAGCAGTGACTTAGGAAGTCAACGGTGAAATGTTTAATGAGTGAACTGTAGCACTAACTGAAACTTGCAACTGGGTACCTGGAGGGAGGGATTGGAGAGCAGTGAGCTGAGAGCCAAGCTGGAGAATCAGTCAGGTGAGAAAGGAAAATTACTTCCTTCTGATTAGAAACAGAGAGCCATGGGGATTTGTTTTGCTGATGAGCAGACACGTAACATAATAATGGAGATGTCTTTCTTTCTGCTTCTGCCTGGAGAGAGAGAAACAGAGAAAGTCATATAACAAAGAGTGAGGGGGAAATAGAGCGGGGACTTTCTAGATGATTAGAACCCAGGGAAGCAAAAAGGAGAACCATCTCCCTAATAGACTTAGGAGACTGAAGAAAGGAAAACTACCAGCAGAAAACTCATTCATAAATTGTTTTACACCCACTTGCCCTGGAATCCCCAAGTTGCTGTCACGTAAGTGACCCCAAAGATTGTTTGGGTCTAAAGTTATCTTCTAGATGCAGCTTGGTGGGGTGGGAAAAGAAATGGCTTTGGATTCAGGTGGACCTGGGCTTCTGCCATGGCCAGGTCCTGTATTGAGAACTTTGTGCAAATTACTTAACCTCTCTGAAGTCCAGCTTCTTCTTCAGTAAAAGGTAGATAGTAATAACATCCTGCAAGTGTGCGGTAAGAACAAATAAAAGTACAATTTATGTAAACAGTTTCTTGCAGAAAATACTCAGAAAATGCTAGTTATAATCCACCGTCTAAGACCATTTCCTCTTTGTCTCTTCTACTGATGCATCTTTCTCCTTCCTTCCCGCAGGATTCTCTCTTCCTGCTTTGTTCTTAAAAAGCAATATTTGTCATTCCTAGTCAATATTGGCTTGTCTTTCGTCTCAGTAATCAAATATATAATGATGCTTGGCTTCAGAGATTGTTTGCTAAACACCAGTTCTACACTAAAAATACTAACGAAATTGCTATCTCTACTTGTATGTCCTGCAGACATAATGGACTCAACATGTCCCAAAGTGACAGCATCAGATCACCTCTTAACCTCTTCCTTCTCTTCCAATAATCAGTAGCTCTCTTCATAGTTTTATAGCACTATTTATTTTCAAAGCTGTAACGCAGAGGTTGGCTCCTGTATTTGTCACTTCCAACTTGGTAAAAACTCATGTTCTTTCTAATATTTGGAAGCTAGACCTATTGCCAATCCCTTTGTTTAAGTCTGTGTCATCATCACCTAGACTAGTGACTCTTAAAGAGCCACTTTTCCTTTAAACTCTTCCTTCTCCAGCAAATCACCAAAATTTGTCCTGGGTTTTGTGAAAGTCAGACATTTTATAACCAGGCACAATTAAGCTATACAAAAAAAAAAACCACAAAAAAACTTAGCAAAAGAATCTGATCAATTAGAGCTAGAAAGATATGGTACGTGATTACACTAGGTTGCATTACAACTGGTACTAGGTATTGGTTTTAAGTTCTCACACGTAATCAAGTAAGAAGTATAATTATCTGTAAAGCATTTGTACGTAGTGGAATAAATTTAAAAACATCAGAATCTTCACTGGAGGCTTCACTCTCAGCTGATGACATTAATTTGTACTTTCCTGGAAAGATTGCTGTCAGGCGATATGAACTCACTCATCTTCCCTAGTTTCTATAATAAACTACTTCATATATTGACTCAACATCTTTCTCTCTTTTTTTATGCATGAAGTAGTTTCTCCTGTTATTGCTAAAGCAAATATGAGTCATATTGTGGGAAAAGCATGCTCACATATATCAGTGATCCACAATGTGCAAATTATAAATTTAGGTTCTGCTATCCAGGTTACTCCTCTATAAATTATTTCCTTCCACTGATAAACCTTCAACCTTTTAAATAAACTTCCCCATTTGTTATCCAAGCATAAATACATAATATATTCTTCCCTAAATGAAAATAAACACAATATAACAAACAAAAACAACAACAGAAAAAGTTCTACTCCTCCCTCATACAACCTCTTTTCCATCGATTTTGAATGTCATGAAGGAGCAGTCAGCCTCTGTAGCTTGCACTTCCTCAATACTCTCTCCTTTCAATCTGGCATATATTTCCACAATTTGTTGGAAAACAACTCTTTACAAAACACTATTTGTAATGTCGTGACTGGTTTTAATTCCTTAAATCCACTTAGCTTGTATCAATCTTCATCCTACATAGCTTTTGAGTAGCATTGGGCATTTTAGAGCATTTCTTAAAAGTGTTGTAGAGAATCAAACTTCTGCCTTGTGTTTCAAGTCACTCTTTAAGAGTAACATTTATTTTACTTGTAAAATGACTTTTTCACAATGTGGAATGCTAATAGATATGTATATATTATTCTAAGGGAATCTTCAGTATTCATACTTGATTATTAATTAGAAGTGGATCGATGAGGTCATGTGGATTAAGTAATGCACAGCTAGTGAGTAAATTCCAATTTCTATGATAACCATAGTTTACATCCTTAACTGAGTTATTGATAGTCTAACAAATGTGGTTTCCTTAAATAACATCCATAGTCTAATGTTATAAGACAAATGTCCTCTATCATACTAAGTGAAGTAAGTCAGACAAAGGCAAATACCATATGATATCTTTTATATGTATGTGGAATCTAAAAAACTGAACTTATTTACAAAACAGAAATAGAGTCACAGATGTAGAAAATAAACTTATGGTTACCAGGGGGGCAAAGGGAGAGGGATTAATTGGGAGATTGGGATTAATATATACACACCACCATATGTAAAACGGATAACTAATAAGGACCTACTGTATAGCACAGGGAAGTCTACTCGATACTCTGTAATGACCTATATGGGAAAAGAATCTAAAAAAGAGTGGGTATATCTATATGTATAACCGATTCCCTTTGCTGTACAGCAGAAACGAACACAACATTGTAAATCAGCTCTACTCCAATAAAAAATTTTTTTAGAAAAAGACAAATGTCCTCAAAACTATTAAAATGTTCATTATTATAAGAAAACTATGTGCCCCTTTAGTAAACAGACTTAGATTGAAATTTGATTTATGATCATTAGGTATAAAAGAATCCATAAGGCAGTCCCGAAATGGGCAAACTCCCAAGTGCTCATTGTAGATGCAAACATGGAGGAAATGGAGGAAGACCGACAAAGTATTAGTTTATTCCGGAGAAAGAATTTAGGACCATGGAAGACAATGAAAAGGGACACCATCTAGAGAACAGGACTTCTTGTTGCCATATTGGATTAGCCTCTGACAAGCCAGATGCCTTCAATGCTTATCTAACAGGATGGCGTTTGTGTTATAGACCACGTGGTTTCCTCTTCAATTTTTTTATAAAATGCAGGGTTAAATTATAGTTATTCAGTTCCTTTACTACCTTTATAAACTGAGTATGTATATTATGTTTAGTGTGTTGGCCAAATCTAAACCTAATTTAAACCAATACATATTTTGCTGCTGACTATTTTTGTCGTAAGGGAGACACGTGACTAAGTTGACTTAGACTGAAGAGAAGGGTTTTATCATGGGTAGGAGAAATGTTCTTTATCTTAGGCAGGGAGTAAACAGGGAAGTGTTCTGGCCTGGCTTTTGCAGACAGTTATCCTAAGACCACCAAGAGAAAGTAGTCTCACAATGAGGCTAATGTTGTGGACAGAGTAAAAGAGAGAACAATTTTGAGTTCTAGATGACACTGTTGAAGCGCCCAACCTACCAACCCTGTGTGCTGTTATGTGAGATGATGGACTTAGTTATTTTGAAGACGCAGACATGGTTTCTGCTACTTATAACAGATGACATGTTAATTCAGACATTATTTTAAATCAGCTCTTCATATTCCCTCCTCGGCCCAATTGCTTTATTAAAGCCACTTCATTCCTTTTCATTTTATCTTCTTCCCCAGTAGCCAGGCCTAGAAATCTTGGAGTAAATCTTGACCAGTTCCCTTCCTGCATCCTGCGTATCCTGCGATACAAGGCAACCAAGTGTTGCTTCCCCTTAAACGTCCCTAAAATGATTCTATTCCAAACTACCGACTGTCACTTCGTATTGGATCTTCTGCTCAAGTAGAGATTACAGAAAACCTCCTAGACATGCAATGTATTTCAGGTCTGTCCATCCTTACTGGCGTAATATACTGCTGCTCATGTAATACTGCCAGTCTGATCTTTTAATGTCCCTAATATAATCCCCTATTTACAGGTTCTATTTATTTCCAACCACTCAGCTAGGAAAGCGTTAGTGGAAATAGAGCTAATGATGTGTTGTTGGAGGTGAGTTCGATGACAGAACTCAAGTTCCACCAGACAAAACAGTTCCTCCTATGGTTGTGACTCTTCCTGAACCCTTTTCTCTATTTGTGGCAAATAATAAAGATATTTCAATACTTGTTTTGTGACTACTTGCCTTTCTGGCTATATTGTGGGATTTCTTGAAGGTTTAAACCATGTTCTACCTTTTTCTTTTTTCGCACTGCTTATAACACTAGTGACCACATTACATATCAATGGAACAATCTGAATATTGAATAATAATGACAACTAGGAAAAGGCATATGTATCCTTTTTTATTGCTGAGTCACAAGTTGCCACAAATTTAGTAACTTTAAACACTGTTTATCATTCCATATTTCCTGGTTGTTACAAGTGTAGCCGTTCTGTCTGAATTCTCTGCTAAGGATCTCAGTGGCGGCCATTGTTCTCATCTGGAGGTCTGGGTCCTCTTCTGAGTACAGTGGTTTGTGATGGACTGTGTTTGTTTCTCATGCTTTCCATGTGAAGTCCTCCTTCTCCAAGCACATCAAATCTTTCTCTTGTTTCAAATCTCTTCAACTTTCTCTCCTGTTCTAAAGGGCTCATGTGATTACCATGGGCCTACCAGAATATCTGGGGTAATCTTCTTATCTTAAATTCAACTGATTAATAACTGTAATTATATTTGTAGAATCCTTTTTTCAAGTGACATAACCCTTTCATAGACACAACACCAGGGGAAAAAGTTCATGTGGGCCAAGACTCTGTCAGTCACAGCATGCATAAGGCATGTGTTAGTCTAACACAGCAGAGTATAAAATGTATTACGTTATCATTACAAATGTGTAAAAAAATATGGTAGGCAGAATCAGAAAATTATTCTAACATATTAAGATTTATATAAATTAATTTTTTCTATGTATCAAATATTCTTTAATCTTTTATAATTTATAGAATAACAGAAAAATATAAACACCAACATAAAATTTAAAGGATTAAAAATGCATCTAAATATCTATTAGTAGCAAGGTTTAAATTTCTGAGTTTATTACATAAGGTTGAAATTTTTCCTTGACTTAGAAAAGCTTACAGGGTTATTTTTCATTTTGTTAGATAACGATAAATAATCTGTCTTGTCACAATTACCCAATAAATCAAATATCTAATTTGTGTAGCTGAGGCAGAAAAAAAAAAAAAAGGCGTTATTACAGTGCTAATGGAAGAAATGCAGTCATATATTAACTCAGAATATTACCCTGGAAAGAGAATGGGTGATACTGTGATATGTTCAAAGATGTCTGTGGGTAAGAACAGTTGACTTTCATTCTAATCTTAAGATTATGAAGCAAATGTTTTAATTGATCAAGTACTCATATTAGGGTGAAAGGTATGTTTAACAACTATTGTGTATTAGTAGAAATGTTAATTTATTTTTATCAGCCTTTAACTCTAAATTCTTTAACATTTTAATCTTGTTAGCTATTAATATCTAATAGAAGGTATTATGCAAATCCAGAGAATTATCTGAGACTCTTCAAAATGAAACATATTTTTACAGATGGTATGAAATACTGAATTGTTTTCAATGTAGTATAGATTAACAAGTGTCTAAACAGAAGCACACTTGAAGGACTGCTTTCATTTTCACTGGTAAATCATGAATTATTTTGAGACATATTAATTTAAATTGGATTACACTCAATAAAAACAGAGCTGTTTTCACATCATAAATAAACTTTGAAAATACAGATGAATAAGCAAACAGCCTTTGGGATGTGTGTGACAGTAGGTATGTGAACATATTTTTAAATAACTTATTGTTTTAAATAAATTTAAAGATTTTCTACATTTTTCCTCGCACCTCTCAACATCCAAATACACTTGTGGTTTTGTGTAAAAAAAATGCACACTCCTTCCCGGTGGCTAAGGATGAAAAGACTGCATTGGATCATGATAGATGGGCTTTATTCCCCAAGCTGTTTAGAGCTGTGAAGTGATTGTGGGAGTTGACAGGGTTGATACTTTGTGATGTAACTGGAGATAATCAAGAGATTTTTTTATACATTATTTACACATGGCTTCTATCAATTCAATGGCACTCAAAAGAGCCTATCCATTTTATAGCAATCTAGTTCTCTGACTCTGCAAGTGAGGTTAAGACAAATGTATTTCTATACAATATAGAAGGAATTGTGTGAAATTCGTATTTTCATTTTTAATATATCGTGATTTTAAATATTATAGAATACTATTTTTATTTTTAATTGTAAAAATAGCATTCCTAGGTGAGTCATTTCCTGTTCTAAATAAAATAATTTCATGTTTCTATTTATTAAATGTTCTTTATCCTTATGCTATTTTACTATAAGATTGATAAAAGAGATAAAAATCATAAAAAAGAAATGTCTACTTTGTATAATTCAGTATTCTTTTTTAAAAAACTGTAAAATTATCTTTACTCAGTTTCTGTCTCTCAGCTAAATCTTTTCTTATTTGAAAACTCCAATTGGAAGGTTGGCAACAGGAAAAGCCAACACTCATGCTAAGAAGGTGCTGTTGAGAGCTCATTTGAAGAAACTGTGAGAAAAAAAGAGGAAAGCATATGTAGAGTAAAAAAAAATACATTACTACTTTCTTAGGCAGCAATGTGGTTAAGTATTGGAATGATCATCTATAATTAAGCAAAATTAAAATCAGGTAATTAGATAAAACAAAATAATAATGCAGTGTGTAGATGGGTTAAGTAAACATTTTTACCAAGTAACAGTTATAATTGCCTTTGTCTACACTCAATACGACTATAGCTCTTCTTCAGTTCTTGATCTAGCTCTCCCTTGATATATATGTAGTTTATAAGAGGAGAATATTTTATTCATTCTTATGAACTTTTCACTTTTCTTTATCATCTTTTCTTTTTTTTTTTTTTTTTGCTGTATGTGGGCCTCTCACTCTTGTGGCCTCTCCCGTTGCGGAGCACAGGCTCCGGACGCGCAGGCTCAGCGGCCACGGCTCACGGGCCCAGCCGCTCCGCGGCACGTGGGATCTTCCCGGACCGGGGCACGAACCCGTGTCCCCTGCATCGGCAGACGGACTCTCAACCACTGCGCCACCAGGGAAGCCCTTCTTTTTCATCTTTATAGATGGACAGGTACATAAGTAGATAGATAAATATATACTAAAGCCTCCCATCTGCTAGGCGCTGGGAACAGGGAGATCTAAAATCTACTGGCCAAGTGGGAATAGGGAGTCAAACAAATAAATAAACAATTACGTAAACATGAGAAGAGGTGTAAAATGTAGAGAGTGAAGGAAATACACTAGAAAGCTCACAGGAAGCACCTAACTGCTTGGAATGGTCTGGGGGCATCAGTGATAAATGTGTTCACTAGTATGACCAAGTAAATGGATAGGTCAGCAAAATATCAGAAATAAACCATGTGCTTCACTTGGGGAAAGTATGATTTGAAATATCCACAAAAGGCTGTGAGAACGATCTATCAGGTCAAGGGAATACACAGATTGTTATTAATATTTTTCCTCACAAATAAATATGAGCTGCTCTGGCTTGACCCAGACCATCATTTAGGGTCGTTTAAGTGGTGAAGTAAAATGACCAAAGAAAAAGTGTGTCACCCTCCCAGTTTCCTTGCCCAAATACGTAGATTAAACATGTTTGTATCCTGATGGAAGGCTTGAATTCCACCACCGTCCCAAATTAGATTGTTAGATTAAGATGGGATAGTATATTTAAATGTCCTTGATTCAAGGAAAAACAGTAATATTCACATGCTTCGATATATTTATAGGGTTTCAGTTTGCACATTAAAATATGAAATCTAAAAATAGATTGTCCCTAAATCCTAGCGTAAATGAAAGACAAGGTCTCTCTGGGCTCTTTTATAATACTCTGGAAATCCTAAGTTTACCAGAGCACAGCTAAGAAGCAGGCAGAAGGAGAGAAGAATGGTGAAGGCTTCTTATATCCATAGGTGTAGGGCCAGGAAACTACAATAAATAATAAACCAAGGCTTTCATAGTGGAAGTGAACAATTAAACACCAAGTAAATGTAAACGTAGTTCTGGCAAAACGCATGTCAAGTGTCTTGCAACTATATTTCTGGACTGTGACGAGACAATTAATGAGTGTGGTAGGAAAGCCAGCAAATAATGCATTGTAATTATCCATCAATAAGTGCAATGAACATATTGATCAAAGTCTAAATATCTCCTGCGTTAAGAAGGGGCATAATGGAACTATAATTACTAGCATCAGTGGAATCCCAGAACAGTTTCTTCAAGGTCAATCTTAATATTGAAATGTGGAAATGTTGGGCAAGTAGCCCAATTAGAAACATTTATGAGTTTGAGATAAAGGAAGCTGAAAGACAGCTGAGTCAGTAAAAGATAAGAAGAATTTTCCATGCTTAGTACTTGCTGGGGTTCTGATTAGCCGATGTTTTAAACTGAGATTAAGACATAACTAAAGGGGGAAAAAAGTAATAGAATACTCTCGTCATTTACAGTGAAGTTGTATATTGCATGTGTATGTTTTGAGGAACATACAAAATTACATGTTAAGTCATTTATCCCTCAAGCGGGAACAACAACAAAATAATTTACTTGCTACAACTGAAGACAACATGAAACTACATAAATATTACTTTAAATTTTACTTATCAGGATTTTTAAAAGGAAAAATTATGATACGTGATAAAAATCCATATTATTCCTTGTTTTAAGAATCGCTATGTTCATCTCTTTGGTGTGTCAGTATTATTGATTAGATTAGATTTGGTTTACTTCAGGATGCCTCAAACCAATTTAGTTTGCTAGCCTTAAGTGTTCTAGCTGACAGATCACTCTTCCTCGTGTCAGTTAAAGGGAATTGCAAAGATTTTTTTGAACTCCATAAAAAATGTCATTAAGGATTTCCTCTATGCCAGGCATGACTATTGCCTTCAACCCTGCTTTGACATTTCATTTATTCAAGGGTGTCCTTGTTGCCTTTCCCTCCTCTAAACTCAGTAATTGTGGTGCCATACTATTTAGCCTTAGAGAAAGATTTCCAGAACAATTCCAGATAGTTCAAAACTCAGCAAGCTGTCGATCCATTTGCTACAACAATGATAAAGCCATTTATATTGTAGAAGGATTCTACAGCTTTATGAGGCAGTATGAACTCCAAATGATATTTTAACCCCAAATTTAAAATAGCCTCTTCTCCATTTGCAAAAAGTTCTACCTAAGCTGCTTTCAGTGATGTATCTCTTTAAGTATTCCTGTTAGTATTTATTATAATGCCAATTTAAAATGGGCTATATGAATGAGACTTTTAATTCTGCATCAATACTGACAAGCTGAACAATAATCAGAAGTATTAAATATGATTTGACATAACCTCAAATATTTCTCTTCCATCTCCAAATACTTTTTTTTTTTAAGTTCATGACCTTAGATAGTACCATTGGCTACTTTCATTCGTTATGTTTAGCTACCAGTCAACTCGTTAGCTCCCCTCATTTACTGAATGACTGAATTCCCTCCACCATTTCCGGGGTCATTCCTGATAACTTCAGCATCACAAGTAGCACAAGATCTTTGTGCCAGTTGTTTTACCCTTTGATCCATTCAACATGTTGTGTAGATCCTTTTCCTCCTCACCTCTAACATATATTTTCTCTACCTCCTTCAGCTACCTATTCCCATAGGATTGGCTTAAATCTTTACATTACCAGGTAGCTTCTTCCTCAAATTGAACATATCACCCCATTTTCCTAACTCATGAACTCAATTATTCCCATGTCAACACTTCAGCACTCCAGAAAAATTTTCTAACCCACTGATACTTCCGTTTTTCCAGAGGAGTTTCAACTGAATGCATCAACATTTTTTAAAAAAGGAAGAAAACATATATAAAAGGAGGAGAATATTAAACATCATAAAGCATAGTCTAACATACAAAAACAGATTTTCAAAACTAGTGCATGATAATTCATTTACTAAGGTTAATGATATGTGAAGGACTGTTTGGGGAGGAAAATGGAGATGAGTCATGTTCTGGCATCCTAGGTTTTATCCAAATGAAGATATCAAGTAACCACTGCATTATATTGCAAATATATGTGTGTGTATAATCTTAATATTATAAAAATGTTTCTCATTTTTAGATTTCACTTCCATTCCGTTTCTTCATTCTCCTTCATAGCAACACTCCTCTCAAGCTGCCTGTGTTTGCTGACTCTGCTTCCTTTCTTCCTTAGTCTGCTTCCTTTCTTCCTTAGTCTTTTCAGTCCCCTCTAGGCTGGAGGAGTCTCCATGAGTTCACAGTGACAAGTCTTGTCTAGACGATTTGTAAACTGCCTCTTCCCAGATCCTATCTCCATGTCCTGGGGAGTCAAGCCTGGAACAGCACTCCTCCCTGATAACTCTCCTTCTTCCGGGACACACTCTCCTCTCTTGATTTCTGTGCGATGCCCTCTCATGATTTTCCTCCTACCTTAGTCTCTGCCCCTTCTAGGTCTGCACGCTAGATGCTTTATTCTTTGTCTCCTAAAGCTGGAATAGTCCAGGGCTCAGATTTTGGCCTCATGCACTATCTACACACTCTCTCTAGGGGAGATCTCCAAGGGAGATCTTATTTAATCCCAAAACATTATACATCATCTAAAGGTCATTCACTGTTAAGTCAATAGCTTGACCACTGAAATTTCCTGGAATCCAAATGCATATAGTGCAATAGTTACTTGACAGCTTTATTGAATGTTTTTATAAGCAGCCGCAACCTAGCATGCCAAACCATGGCTCTCATTTTTTCCCCAAATATTATTCTATTTAGTCTTTCTCATATTAGTAATCTTAATAAATGTGCTATCTTTCTCTACTTTTCTTTCATTAAAATTTCCTAAAAATTTTATGTAAACATACACAATATTTCAAAATTTATATAATAAAATTTATAAAAAATATTATTACCAACAACAATAGTGAAACTGAGACAGTCTTGATGCACATCTCTTTTCCTTACACTCAACAGCAAGGTCTGCCAACTTTGTCTCCAAAATATACGTGAACTTTTCCTATTTATCTGCATCTCCATGGTCACTACCCTAGTCCTATCATTCAACTTTCATCGTTCCCATATAACGTTCCCAGAATGGCCTTCTAATGTACATTAGGTCATGTAACTTTACTGTATAAAAGTCTGCATGATCCCTTAAGCATTCAGAATTAAATCCAGTATCTTTAGCATGACTTACAAGCCTATCATGACTTAGTCTTCGCTTATTACAACTATCCATCTCCCCCAAATACAATCCAGCCACCTTGGTCTTTCTGTTCCTTGTTCTAGCCACAGTTTGGACCACTCTTCCTAGAGAGACTTCCATGACCAGATATTTCTCGGTACTCCAATGTTAGTGCAAATGCCAGGGAAATCAGGTAAATGTTTAGAAAGTGAGTGAAGAGCTACATATGTTAAGGTGATCAGAGGCTGCCTCTGTACCACTTCTTAGTTTCATTGGTTTCATAGAACTTGTCACTGCTTGAAATGATCTTACGTACTAGTTTAATTTTTTTCCCGTCTCTTTCTGCCAACTAGAATTTATGCTTCAGGAGAAGAAAGCCATTGTCAATATCTCTGATTGTTGAAGCCTCATCACCTGGAACATCTTGTCATAGGATAAGCTCCGTAAGTATTTAATGAATAAACTAAATAAATGAACATGATTGTGAATATTTTCTCATTATAGAATCAAGTTAAAGTTTTGTTCTAGGCCTTTCACATCAGTTTATCTTTTTAATGTGTTTTTAATTTGATAAGCCCAATTAGGATTAAATGTATAGATCCAATGATTCCTGTCATTTCCTAAAGTCAACAAGGAGATGAGGAAATAAAAAACTGTAGGTGCTAAGTCCAACAAATAGGCCCTTCTCATTCAGCTTCCAAATATGACTCACATTTCCTGAATTTCCTAACAGTTATGTACATTTTTTTCTGAGAAATGCCCTAAGGCATTCAGTCTCAGCTTCTCCTGAAGGCAGTGGCTCTCTACAATTGCTGTCCTCAGCAGCTCTTATTCAAACTTCTGACTCTGCTTCCCTTACCAAAACACCTCTCATTAGCAGCTCTTGGCATCAGTCACTCTTTAGAGTGCGGAGACAATTCTGTGGCTCCTTTATCTTCTTTGTACTCACACTAGTGTCAGTTTCTCACCCTTAGCATCACAGCCCTTTGGAGTGGATTATTAACCTGCTGTGAGAGCCTTTCCTTTGTATTGTAGGATGCTTAGCAGCATCCCTGGCCTCTTCCCACTAGATGCCAGTAGCTCCCTCCCCAGCTGTGACCACTGAAAATGTTTCCAGATAATGACGAATTTCCTTAGGAGCCCAGCTCACCCACCTACCCACCATGTTGAGAACCACTGCTCTAGTGGACAACTCACAGAAAGAGACTTTCTAGAAAATAGCTCTTCCCTTGACTTCCGTGGACTGATTCTTATTCTCCACCTACCTGTCTGTCTGCTTCTTCTTTGTTTTCTAAGAGAAATGATATCCTGCAGTTCCTCAAGGTTCAATCCTTTGTTTTTCTCTTTTCATTTTATATATATCCTAGGAAATCTGGTCACCCGTAACTTCAATATTAACTTAAAAGCTGTCTTCTCCAGAAAGATCCCAAAAGTCCCAGTATAGGTCATATGTCTTTGTTACACACTCTTTTAAGCCTGTTGCTTTCTTTCACAACACTAATCTCAGATTGTAAGTCTTATGTAATACATTTATAATTATGATACTGTTTTTATTAATATCTGTCTCCTACGTAAGACTATAAGCTCCCTGAGAGCTAGATCAGTTATATATTTTGTATGCCGTGTGTGCCAATAAGACTCAAAAACACTAAACCGAGTTCTAGGGACAGCTTGGATTTCCCCAGGCTAGACATGGAACCTACTCTTTGAATAGCCATCTTAACTAAGATTATTTCTGACAATTACTGCTAGTTATTTTCAATAAACTCAGTACATTCCAATTCTGTAGATTCAGTCTTCTCTCCCTTGCAAGATTTATCTTGACGTAAAGCATTCAGTACTATCAATAACTTCATTCAGGAAAATGTGGCTACTGTCTGTTAGGTTTAGCCAGGACGTATGAACCGTTACTCATTTGTTTCATTTTTGTTCCACAGGATACAGCCCTCTTTATGTACTCTCTCTTTAGGTTTGTTATTTTTGTTTTAGATTTTCTTCTTGTCTCTATTTTCAGAAACTGGCTTAATTTGGGGTAGTTTCCTTCTTTGGTGCCTGAAGCCTTTGTCTGTGCTCTGTTGCCTATGGACAACACTTCTGGTAGGCTAATGGCCTGAATCATGAGTATGGCTTATACCCTGACAACACACTCACCTATTGGAAAACATTTCTTTTCTTATGGTTCAAGCTTCATGACTTGAACTTTTTACCTTATCTTGGCATAAACTGAAATAAGCACCCCTTGTGAATTTATAAGGTGTAATCAATTCTAAAGGTTAGTCCTGAACCTCCCCTAATGCCTTGCTACAAAGAAACAGATACCCCTCAAATATAAGTACAAAATATGACAGTCATTTTTACATATATATTGTCAGAGGTATACCATTGCCAAAAAGCAGAGATAACAATGGAAATGCAACTTAACTAAGCATCAAAATTATTTTATCCATTCAACAAATGTTAAATGAGTGCTGATGCTTTGGCATTCTAGTCGGCTTTGCAATATATCAATGCACAAAACACACAAAAATAAAATTTAAATTAAAAATTCTTGCTCTGAAGTATTGTTTCCATGAGTAACACCCAGCGAGGATGTAGTTGAGTGATTGTTTTTCTTTCTGATCTTCAGTATTCTCACTTATAAAGTGGAGTTTAATTCTATCAAATTTGCATGGTTCTTGGAAAGGCTATTGGACAGGGAGGGAACTGGTGTAGCGCTTGGAATAAGAGGATATCAGTAAATGGTGGGTTTTCATTTATTTATTTATTTTTAGATTATTCCTAAGTTCTCTTCCAAATTTAACACATGAGAATCTGAGCTGTGCATTAAACATGGGGAAATCTCATGACCTTAACTCTCTATGTACTATTACCATAAATAAACTTAGGTCAAAATTATGAGAGCCTCCTCGGAAAATTTGATATAATTATGATTTATTCAAACCTGATAAAACTGACTACAGTAATAATTGTTTGACAACTACAGGTTTTTACAGTTTTTGTTTGTGCTTTTGTTTTAAACAGAAAGAATTAAAATTCAGTTGTAGGGATGGCTGCACTTCTGGTACAGAGTAGTAAACTCCTAAAAATGATCCTCCCACAGTTATGTACAGGTGCCTCCCTGTTAAGTGCCCTCTCAAGGGGACACTCGCCATCAGGATGAAGTACAGGGTCTGCACCTTGAGAGCAGATGATGCTTCCTTACATTTTGCAACCTCAAGTGCCTTGCCTACCTCACCCACTCTTAACGTTCCTATTCAACTTGGTCACAAGTTTTGGAGAGGAAGAGTAAAACTTTTATTTGCAGATGATTAATTGTGCATGTAAAAATTCCTAAGAAATTATTAGGAATAATAAATGAATTAGGTAAGGTTGCAAATTGCAAGGGCAAGAAAATTGTAGGTTAATTGTACAATAAGTGAATGGAAAAATGTCATAAATATTTACATTGGCCTCACAAAGTATAAAATGTGTAACAAAGTATGTGGTAGATACACTGAAGACTAAGAGACGTCGCTGAAAGTTAAAGAAGACAAATAGGGCTTCCCTGGTGGCGCAGCGGTTGAGAATCCGCCTGCCGATGCGGGAGACACGGGTTCGTGCCCTGGTCCGGGAGGATCCCACATGCCGCGGAGCGACTGAGCCCGTGAGCCGAGGCCGCTGGGCCTGCGCGTCCGGAGCCTGTGCTCCGCAACGGGAGAGGCCACAACAGTGAGAGGCCCGCATACGGCAAAAAAAAAAAAAAAAAAAAAAAAAAAAAGAAGACAAATAAATGGAAAATATGTCACCTTCATGACTGGATGACTTAATGTCGTCAGGTTAGCAATACTCCCTAAATCCATCTTTAGTTTCAATGAAGCTCAACTCAGAATTGCAGCAGCAGATTCAAATATTAATAGGGAAATGAAAAGGGCCTAGATAGTCAAAACAATTTTTAAAAAGATGAGCAAATTTGTAGAACTTACTACCTGATTTCAAAACTTTCTCAAAAGCTACAAAAATTGGGAGCCTGTGTAAGAATAGACAGATCAGTCAATGTGATTTATAACTTTAAAAAAAAAAAGAAAACAGAAAAGCAATTAAAAATAGAGAAAAGAACTGTAAGGGCAAATACAAGTTAAAAATAAGAGGCTTAATTTTTCCTGTTGGAAATAAGGGAAGAAATTCTTCCTCACTCTCTTTTTTTTAGAGCATGTACTTTAGAAAACTTGTAATTATAATTTCTTTCTCAGTCTCTTTGAAATGTATGTAAATCTTTTCAAAAGCTAAATAAGCCTCTCACCAGCTTAGCAACACAGGAATATCTTTCTCAAAGACCTGGGAACCATCTCTTTGAAATGTCATCATCAAAGAAGTTAACACCCCAGTTTCTGGGGGGATGGGGGGAGGGGAGGTAGGAGTCCAACTTGGGGTCTTGCTCCAAAACTATATCCTGTCATAAAGATAGGAGAAGTGAAAGAATGAAACATGTAAACTACACTTAAAATACTTCCATTAGGTTAGGAATTATGTCTCATACACAAGTATAAACTGCAAAGTACCGAGTTCTCCGAAGTGTGCAACTGAAGAATTTAAACTTCCTTTCAGATCCCACCTGTCTTAACCTCCATCCTTTCAGAAGTAAATTATTGAGTAGAGTATGTGAGGGTCTTTCAGGTGAGAGTGTAAAACCAAGGTCTTGTCTGCCACGTGTGGATATTAAACATCCCCTGGCACTCTTCTACAAAGATAGAGTAACTCCTGGTGTGACCTTGATCAAACTTCTTTTTTCTCTTTCATTGTCGCTGGCCCTGATAGCAGCGCATTGAATTCTGTATCATGCCACCGTCCCTTTCACAGAGGTAATCATAAGCCTTAAAAAAGATCTAGATAGCAATCAAAATTAGAAAAATGCGTACATTATACTGGTTTCTTATGCAGCGTTTAATAAAGTGCTACAATGTTATATTTATGGGGCATGCATACATAGTATATTTATATATTACCTATACTGTATGTAATAGATAGATAGATGATAGATAGATAGATTTTCATTTGAGATAACTAGAGAGGTGAGTAATGCATCAAATACCTGCTTAACCATAAGTCAGATTTATATCTCCCCATAAATGGAAATGGTTTTGTAGTTTTATATTTAAGAAAATTAATAATTAGCAATGCAGATTTAGTTTCTTCCAATATATAAGGTTAATACTTATGATCTAATAGAACGATATCCATATATTGAAGAAATGTTAAGCCAAACCCCATCTTTTTTGGTGGGGTAGGAAGCTAGATCATCTTGAATAGTAAATGATCTGTGATCAGCAAATCTGTGATTTTAGACACTAGCCAAGTTTAATTTTTTCAAATTAAGAAAAAATATAGGTGGAGCCTCTATGCTTAAGACAGAAAAAAATAAATCTCAAAGAGTATGATTGTGGTCCCTGAAAGATGATAATCTAACAAGCTATATGTTGTTTAATGGCCAGTGAATCAATAAAGTTTTCAGGAGTTCATACATTTATTTGTCAAATCATATTAAATTTTTACTTAATTTTATAGACATGGTACCGTGAATAATTACTAATTCTGTCCATGAAAGAGAGAAAATATAACTTTGAAATAAATAACATCACCGAACACTGGTTGTTAGTTAATTTTTATTTGAAGCTATCACTAGAAATTGGAAGTTTGCAAATACCTGATTAAGAATAATAAGACTTTTCCATGAAGTTACCTTATTAATGTTCATTCTACAATGTTTATTACATACTTTTTTGGATTACCAAGTTGTTAATTTGGTTATAAAATGTGAGCATCCTCATGATTAAATGTTCCTCCAATAAATTATGGGTTCAGAAGAATCTACCTTTTCTTATTTGAAATATTATTGTTCATCACTCTTAATTCCCTTATAATATCCTTATTCTCACTACAATTCTTAAAAGGTGCTCGAAAAAGGCATATAGATGAGTTATAGATTTCCACTGGCTACTTTACAAGAAGTGCACTCAAACTTTATTCTGTTACAATCTCTGTAATTTACATTAAAGAGCAAATCGAAACTATTTTGTGTTAAATAAATTGTATAATAAATGACATTTGGGGCTTCCCTGGTGGCACAGTGGTAGAGAGTCCTCCTGCCGATGCAGGGGACGCGGGTTCGTGCCCCGGTCCGGGAGGATCCCACATGCCGCGGAGCGGCTGGCCCCGTGAGCCATGGCCGCTGAGCCTGTGCGTCCGGAGCCTGCGCTCCGCAACGGGAGAGGCCACAACAGTGAGAGGCCCGCAAAAAAAAAATAAACGACATTTGGTCAAAGACAACAAACCTCTTGTCTAACCTTTTATGATATGCTGAAGTGTCATATAATTTAGTCTTACACTTTGGGATTAGGTAGAAGAAAGAAAAGTGAGTCATGGCTATTTGCTCCCTATCCCCTAATGCAGTCGGATAGCTCAGCAAGTTTTCAGGACCTAAATCTGTGTTCCAGGCCTATTTTATAAAGAGATCTTATTTGTGCTTCACTAACTAACCCGCTTTACACCAAATTTTTGATCTATATTATTGTAACTTTCAGCTGGCTGGACAGGAATGACTGCACAGAGCAATTGCTTGGTGATCCCGTCTCAGAAAAGAAAGTCTGGGTGATAAGATGGAAAGCTTATAACCTTTGACCCAAACATTCTTCCCCCAGATGCCCATGAAGCCTGTTTCCACCGTAAGCTTGTCTTTCCCAAACTGTACAATCTCTGTAAGGCTTTTTCTGACACTTTAATTTAAATTTAGACCACATCCCTCATCTTCCTCATCATCTTCTCCCTCCCTGCTTTTCTCTCTAAGCCATTTATCACCTTCTAATTAGCTATACCGCGTCACATTCCCCTACCCAAAAAATGTTTGTACACTTGACCCTGGAGCCACTCCACCCGTCACACAGTTGAAAATCGGAATGCTGCTATCTCTGCCTCAAAACAAAAGAAATGACTCACCCAGGGCAGGAAGATGAAACAGTTTGCATAGAATCGGACCAAATTCTAGTTGTATTTTTTTATTCCACATATTGTGATCTCTAGTCAAACACAAACTTTTCCCCCACATCTAGTTAATGATCTGTAAAATAAAACTACTGAGGGCCTTCCCTGGTGGCGCAGTGGTTCAGAGTCCGCCTGCCGATGCAGGGGACACGGGTTCTGCCCCGGTCCGGGAGGATCCCACGTGCCGCGGAGCAGCTGGGCCCGTGAGCCATGGCCGCTGAGCTTGAGCGTCCGGAGCCTGTGCTCCGCAACGGGAGAGACCACAGCAGTGAGAGGCCCGAGTACCGCAAAAAACAAAAACAAAAAGAAAATAAAACTGAAAAATATGCCCATGTAAGTGGACCTGTGAAGTTCAAACCCATGTTGTTCAAGGACCAACTGTAATTTGGGGTGAAAGAGGTGAGTAAGTAACAAAAGGCCTCTGTGGCCCCCTTGCCTCTATGTAGCACACACAATAAATATTTTCCATAGTCTTGTCTGATAATATTAATGACATTCATGCTAATAATTTGAATATAAAACCTTTTTTCTTGCATCCATGTTATTTAGAAAGGTCATCTCACTCCCAAGTTAAGCTAAATAACCATATGAATTTGCCAAGAAACTTGCAAACTACATGCATCCACGAAGGTTGGTTGTCATGAACCACTGTGTGCCACGAAGCATGATGGCACAGACACCAAAGCACTGAGCCTCTCCCATCCTTAACGTAAGCCCTGGGCTCACACGCCCTGGGAAACCACATTTCGAAATGCAACTTGACAAACGTTTACTGGGAACCAATAGTTTTACTCTGAAAGATTTGTCTATCTTTTTCTGTAATAATTTAGTTGTTACTGTGAAATATTACAAATATTTCTAGATGGGCAAACAGGATCTGATACTGCATTACCAGTTGCATTAAACTACCCCTTCTCCATCCTCTTAAGAGCCACACTAACATAGACATTGAGAGATGCATATTTTTACTCTACAATATGTGTTTGCATATTCTTATGCACTGTTTCATATGCTGTAAAGTAAATCTTTACTAGGATATTTGTTTTGTAAAATGGTGCATTGCAAAAATTAGAAGGTGAAAATTGCCTAAGAGATTGGTATACTATTCTTTCCAAAAGTATATTGACAAAATCATCTCAAAATATCAGGAATAAAGTTTTGCTGAAATGGCAGTTTTGTCTAATTAAGATAATCACTTTTTACTTAATTAGAAATAACCAAGTGCTAATTTGGTTTTCTCTTCGTTTACTGAATTATACAAAGCTTTAATTTTCATTTTGTTCACCAGCATGTTCAGCGCTACAAGAAATTTCAAACCAAACCATTTTCCAAGTGCTAAATTTAGTTTTTCCATGTGTAACTCCCTTAATCTGATTTGGAAGTATGCAATTTAAAATGTTAAGACTGCAAAACACATACTTCATTTGCTCTTTGGAGCAAGACTGCCAGCTGAAAATGACCATAGACTGAGAAAAGTCTTTTTTTTTTTTTTTGCATACTAATAAGAGTTTATGGTTTCTATTTCTGCAGATGGTAGTCTGTCTTATTTCATAACCATTTTAGAGGTAAAAGAAATCTTTCCAGGTTTCTCTCTAGCACATATTTGTTAGACCTAAGAAAGAACTTAGCTCTATTTCTTACTTATTCACTCTTCACCTCCCTGGTATAAGTGGAACATCTTCCTTGGGTGCCAAAAATAAAATTGATAACTCTACCTCTTACTCTCATAGAAGACAGAAGTGTTACTGAAGCTTCAGAGAAAGAAAACAGTATTAAATATTTCAGTGATTTCATAATTTTCTAGTTAGTGTTTCCACATGTCTCTTATCAGGAGACTGTTCTGCAAGAGAATCAGGAAGGACTAAAAGGGACAGGGAGTCTGACTTCTGGGATGCTGGGTCACCTTCCCCAACAGAGAACGTGAGATTTCTCTCTATGCTTCACTTTTTATCATTTGGATGAGTTACAGAATTTTGTAGGTCATTATTGGCTAGAAACCATGTCAAAGTGGAAAAGGAATCTATTGGCAGCCTCACAACCTCAGGCAGCTTGGAAAGAGAAAGAGCTCCTCGACAATATAAAGAGGCAATTTAAGAGCACATAGCTCTCTGATTGCTGAGCCGTACTGGGAAGACTCAAGAGAACAAGGAGGGGACCCATATGTGTTCTTAATACATATGGATGTTTTGTTCTACAAGTGTTGAAAAGATTTATAATTTGACTCAACTGTAAATGCACGTTTTCTAACTAGGGCAGAGATGTTACTAGGTATTTGGGCTCTAGATTAATATCCTGCCATCAAATGGCAAGGTGTTTAGGACTGTTGAATTGTATGGGGCCCAAGGTACTTATTGATGTAAAAGCAACAGCTCTTTCTTTCAAATGACCTTTCAAAAATATTGTTTTCTATCATAATGAACTGGAGGAGTTAATAATAAGTGAAAGCGCACATCAAAACATTACCTGGCATGCTGATTTACACTTCTCTGAGTGGTCCTACACAGTCTCCTAGAGTATTGGTGTCTAGGCCAGCAATGTGCTACCTGTGGAGACTATTCAGGAAAGCCAAGGCCCCACCCATCAGAGAGCTTCCTGTGGAGCAGGACAGTTTGACGGGTGGCCGGCTGCAGCAGGTGGCCCTGGAGGTCAGGCTGCCCACTACAGGCTGCCACTCTGTTTGCCCCAGAGTAACGCTGCGTCTGGATCTCTGGAGTAGAGCTTAATAGAAACCGATCACAAGGGAAAGCAGCCTGGCTACTGAATCTCTGGAGTAGAGCTTAATAGAAACTGATCACAAGGGATAGCAGCCTGGCTACTTTTCGTCAAATGTTTACTCTTGGAACAAGCTTTGAGGTTTTTTGTTTCCTTTTTTCTTTTTCTTTTTTTTTTTGTTTATGGTGTGTTAGTTTCTGCTTTATAACGAAATGAATCAGTTATACATATACATATACATTATTTTCCCATATCTCTTCCCTCCTGCATCTCACTCCCACCCTCCCTATCCCACCCCTCTAGGTGGTCACAAAGCACCGAGCTGATCTCCCTGTGCTATGTGGCTGCTTCCCACTAGCTATCCACCCTATGTTTGGTAGTGTATATATGTCCATGCCACTCTCTCACTTCGTCACAGCTTACCCTTCCCCCTCCCCATATCCTCAAGTCCATGCTCTAGTAGGTCTGTGTCTTTATTCCCTTCTTGCCCCTAGGTTCTTCATGACCTTTTTTTTCTTAGATTCCATATATGTGTGTTAGCATACTGTATTTGTTTTTCTCTTTCTGACTTACTTCACTCTGTATGACAGTCTCTAGGTCCATCCACCTCACTACAAATAACTCAATTTCATTTCTTTTCATGGCTGAGTAATACTCCATTGTATATATGTGCCACATCTTCTTTATCCATTCATCTGTCGATGGACACTTAGGTTGCTTCCATGTCCTGGCTATTGTAAATAGAGCTGCAATGAACATTGTGGTACATGACTCTTTTTGAGTTATGGTTTTCTCAGGGTATATGCCCAGTAGTGGGATTAGCATTGAAGTTTTAAGGTGAGATTGAACACCTTGACAAAGACAGAGTGAAACAACATCCAAGTAATACCCTAGGAATGAGAAGAGAACACGTTCTTCTGTTCTTTTGCTCAAATTCCTAACAAGTTGTGTGGGAAGCATATATTCCTTGTGGTCTATCATCTTCTAACATCTGAGGAAAAAGTAACTTCTATATATACAACTTGTACAATGTGGGGGAATATAACCATACTGCCAGGTACAGAGTGACAGGGACTAAATAATTCAGAACCTAGTTTCTTTCTTTAGTCTCCTCATAATGTGCTTTTGGCAGGTGATTAGTAGATATTGTGTTAAATCTCAGTGGCCAAGTTCCAGGTAAAAATTTAGATGTTAACTCTTATCTTTTTCTTCATATCTAAAACATATGCACAGAAAGAAGCAAATGAAGTCTCAAGGCCATACTGCTACAGCATTCCAAAGGACAGAATTCAATGTCCTATAGGGTGCATATGCCCGAAACCCAATTCGGGCATATTCATTATGTTAAGGGCCAGAAGGAGGTAAAAAGCTTCTTTCATCTATAAGTTGTGCTAAGGCCTGGGTAAAATCATATGTTAAAGCCAAAGTCCCGGTTTTGAATTTAAAATTTTTAAGTACATTTGTATTTCATCCATGAACATTTTTATTTTGTTTAATTGGAGTCTGATTGCAGTTGCTAAGATTAGAAATACTGCATCGTTTGTATTCACTGGAATATTACATGAACTTTCAAGTGGTCTCCACGTGTGTATTACTTAACAAATCTCCACCTTAATCTTTTTTAAGGCCTCTGTCTTACACAAAATCACATACAAGATATGTTCAGTAAGCAATATCAATTAATAATTTAATTGCTCATCTAGAATTAAAATATTATCCTTATCTATATATTCTGCTTTAGTAGATACCATTGCCATAAGAAGTAGGGAAGTATAACCTGATAGGGACTATACATGCTATTTTTTATTCTTTAACATCTCTAAGGACTGAGAGCAGAGATGATATCCTGCAGATAATTGATTTTAATTATTATTACATACGTTTCATATTAGTTTGCATGTTGTATTGCATGAATAGCTGTTATCAAAACTGTTGAACATTCTCTTCAATTAATGGCTGAACTACTACTTTAGGAAGGATATGAAATATACAGATGATGGAGACTGCTGGGTATTAGTATGAATGCAGACAGATTAAGTTACTAACTTTTTTTACCTTGATCCTTTACCTGCATACGTAAGCATGCCCACATAGCGACATATGTAGGTAGCTTTTCCACTCATTTCGCTTTCTACAGTAAATTTTTTGTTTGTTTGTTTGTTTGTTTGTTTTGTTTTTGCAGTACGCGGGCCTCTCACTGTTGTGGCCTCTCCCGTTGCGGAGCACAGGCTCCGGACGCGCAGGCGCAGCGGCCACGGCTCACGGGCCCAGCCGCTCCGCGGCACGTGGGATCTTCCCGGACCGGGGCACGAACCCGTGTCCCCTGCATCGGCGGGCGGACTCTCAACCACTGCGCCACCAGGGAAGCCCTACAGTAAATTTTTTAATCCAAGAGGACCCTCCTTTCTTTGCTTATGATTGTCCTGCTCACCTCTGTTTCTCATACTGAAGTTGCCTTCCGATCTTTGATGATCATTTGGTATTTAATTAACGACTAATAATTAGCTACACAATGTATGTAAATATTACAAACAAAATCTTAATTTGTATAAAAACTTCGCAAGTGGGCACATATGGGTTCCAGCTTCCGCGTGTCTCAGCTCAGTGCATTCGCTTTGCTTTCGAGCTGGAGCAGCCCTTGCAAAGGTTTGCTCTGTCACCAGTGTCTTTGGGACAGTACTCTGGCTCCTCACCCACACTTCACCTCCCTCTGGGGGGTTTCTGTGTCTACTGAGGCCCTAGATTGTTGCTCTGTGAACTTACCCCAGGGGAAGCAAGAAATATAGGAGCAACTCTTCTGCCTCCTAAACACCAAAAAGGCTCAGGAGGCTGCAACATTGGTACATTTTTAGGCATCCAGAAATCGGAAGCACCTTGAACAGCTTCTCTGAGACAGAAGGTAACATATTTCTCCTCACACCCCTACCTGACAAAGGCTACAGCATTTGGGGCTCTTTGACTTCAGAAGTAGCTTTGGAAATACCGCCTAATCTATTTATTAAGCCACATAGCAGATGTGATGATTAATTTTATGTGTCAACTTCGCTCTCACAATGCCCAGATTAAACATTATTTCTGGCTGTGTCTGTGAGGGTGTTTCCAGATGAGTTTAGCATTTGAATCGATGGACTCAGTAAAGTAAACCCACCCATGTGGGTGGACATCCAGTCCATTAAGGGCCTGAACAGAACAAAAGGCAGAGGAAGGAGGAATTCACCCCTTTTTTTCCTGCTTCTATGCTTGAGTTGGGACATCTTACCACATCTTTTCAGCCATCAGACTGGGATTAGCACCACAGGCTCCCCTGGTTCTCAGGCCTTTGGATTCAGGCTGAATCACACCATCGACTTTTCCTGGAACTCCAGCTTGCAGATGGCAAATCATCGGACGTCTTGGCCTTCATAATCATGTGATCCATCTCCACATAATAAATTCCCCATATATATGGTTCTGTTTCTCTGAAGAACCTTGACTCATATAGAAGGCAAACCATTTTGAATGTGACCTAGAGAAACAAGGGCCATATAACCAAATCCAAATAATGCTAGAGATACTCTCATTGTTAAGGATGCTGTGTATCTTTGACAAGCCCCTATAAGAAAATTGCAGAGCAGACAGGTAAGGTTGTGAAGCATGGCCATGTCATTCTGTGTCAAAGAACTGTTCCCTCCCTAACACACATACACCCCTTAGGCTATTGGGCTTTCATAAACACTGAGTGCCTGACCATGGGACTCCAGGTAATTATCCATTATGAGCTGTGCATTATCATATTATTAGATCCACCAAGCATAATATCAGGCAAACACACCAGTATTCCATTGTCAAGTAGAAATGGTTTATTTGAAATGGACCAGGAAAAGTTGAGAAAACATATGTAAATTGCATGAGCGGGTGGCTCACGTACCTGTCACGCCACGCCCATCATGAGATCTGTTGTACTGATGCTTCTCCCTCAACTCACACCTATGGCCAACTGACAGAAAAGGAAATAACTTGGATCTGTTTCACAGGGTGGTTGGTGTGATACGTTGGTGGTGGTCAGCATTGGACCTCTATCAATTTTCAGCCTTCTAGGAAGCAGCTAACATTGTGGAGAGAAATCCTCCCAATGGGAAGAGCTGCAAGTAGTACGCAGGTGTTTCATTTGATACCAGTGAAGAAATGAACGCATATTGACTCCTGGGCGGTAGCGAATGGGTTGGCCAGTGTTTGGGCGGCAAGAAGAAGCAAGACTGGAAGATGGAGAACAAAGGAGTCCGGGGAAGAACCCTGTGGATGTCCCTATGGAGATGGATGCAAAGTGTATAGAATTTATGTCAATGACCACCAAAGAGCATCCAACCAAGAGGAGGCTCTCAACTAGTAGGTGGACAAGATGACTTGACCTTGGATGTTAGCCAGCCTCATTCCTTGTCCATTGACTGCTTGACCCCTGGCCCATAAGGGATGGCTATGGTGGCAGCTCTGCGTGGGTCCCATGACATGGCTTTCACTTCATCAAAGCTGATACAGCTGTTGGTAGTCCTGGATGCCTGCCTGGGCAACAGCAGAGAACAAAGCTGATTCCTCAATACGGCATTACTTCTTCATGTGACCATCAGTTATCTGGTGGAAGTTCCATTACATTTGTCCCCCTGACCCTGGAGGAGGCAGCTATTTTTCATTACTAGAATCAGTGTTTGCTCTGGATAGAGATTTACTTCTCTGTTCAGAGTGCTGGCTCTATGGACTTAATAGTTCTACACACGTTGCCTCAGACCAAGAAACCTTTTTGTAGCAGATGACAGTGGGACAAAGGGACTGCTCTTACGTGCACTATTAGCCACACATAGCCAATTTGGCAGCTCAGCTAAAAGTGTCAACTCAAGGAAAATAATTTGTGGATTTGGGACACTATCCTCCCTCATGAGGTATATACACTGACCCAGTGGCTGATGTAAAGTACTATATCCCCAGTATCTGCAATGTATAGGTACAGGAACCAAAGAGTCAAAGCAGACCTGGCTTCTATCACCACCACGTTCAGGGATTTAGTTGTGGAATTTAAGCTTTTCAGTCCACAATCTTAAACTCTGCCAGTTAGAAGTTCTGGTTCCCAAGGGCAGAAAGCTTCTGTCAGGTTCCATTGGACTGAGAGCTCTGACTGCCATCTGATCACTTTAGTATCCTTTTGCCAAAGTACCAGAAGGCAAGTGAAAGGAGTTACAAGACTGGAAGGGATAATCAACTCTGATTATCATAAGCTTCCAGGGAAGCTGCCACACAGGAGTAAAGAGGAGGAAGTCTGGAAACGGTTGCATTCACTGGGATGTATTGTGGTGCCCAGTGACGGCTCTAAATATTTCATTCCAGCAACTATGCCCCAACAAGGGTAAGACGCCTAAGGACACAAACCCCTTAGGGGATCAGACAACCAGACAAGCAAACCAGACCAGCTGAAGTGCTGTCCAGGGTGGAGGAAATTGAGTGTTGGTGGTAGAAGAGGGACATGCTGGTTATAGTGATGGACTCAGGAGCAGCTGTGTAGCACCTCTTAGTTCTTTTTAAGAGACGGCAACTTGCTAGCGCCTGATGGAGTCTACTCTACACCTTCATATCCCACCCCAGGAAAAAAGTCATTTCTGACTCCGGGAAAGATCTAGCTATTACAAGATGGTGCAAACCGGTGTGAGTGGCCCACAGAGTGGACAGTGCCAAATTTACAGATTTGTGAAATCCCCTTGATTTGGGTTTGGGGATTTCCTAGAAAGAGTGTGTACTATGTCCATTCTTCCATGGCCACCACTGCTGCTACGGAAAGCCAGGGGTTACTGGGGCTTGAACCCAGTGGGCGGCCGCTGCTGCTCCCTCAGGGGACTCACAGGCATGTGCTAATAAGACCTCAAGTCCTGCCATGCTGCGCAACCCTTGATGGATAAATTCTCTCTGTGTCTCCCGCCGCAGATGTGGGTCAGTGATGCAGTAGCTTTAGAGAGCCTCAGTGAAGACAGCCGGTGAGACTGAGCATCGGCGGCTTCCCATATCCCTCCTCTGCTTTGGGAGCGCACTCCACAGCAGTTTTAACACCTGAACTTCTGCCCCACATCCTGATTTCTAAGAGCCTTTGGCCATGAAAGTCATTTTCCTCGTTCTCACCCTCCTCTCCACATTTGTTCAAAGACATGCTATCATCTCCTTTTTGAGATTCTGTACTTGAGATTTTGGAGATATTGAAGCAAAGGGGAACTTTATTTTGAAATACTTGTGTTAGCCCATGAGTTTCCTTGTAAATACAGATGATGGGAATGAAACAGAAAAACACCTTTTCTAATTTTATTATCCTCAAAATTGTCAATTAATTTTCAGATGTGTCTCTTGCAAATGTTGTTCCCCAGTGTGTAGCTTATTTTCCCCTTCTTCTGTTATTGCTTTTAATTTTAGTGACATCTTCTTTATCAATTATTTCTTTCATGGATGGTATCTTTGATGCTGTGTCTAAAAAGTCACTGCCATACCCAAGATGCCATACCCATCTAAGTTTTCTCCTATGTTATCTTCTAGAAGTTTTATAGTTTTGCGTTTTATTTAGGTCTGTGATCCATTTAGAGTTAAGGAAGGGTATAAGGTCTGTGTCTAGATTCATCTTTTTGCATGTGGATGTCCAATTGTTCTAGCGCCACTTTATGAAGAAACTGTTTGCTCCATTGTACTGTCTTTGCTCCTTTGTCAAAGATCAGTCGACATATTTATGGCATATTAGTTGACTGTACTTATGAGGGTCTTTTCCTGGCTGTCTATTCTGTTTCATTGATTTATTTGTCCATTCTCCCGTCAACACCACCCTGTCTTCATTACTTTAGCTTTATAAGAAGTCTTTAAGTTGAGCAGTGTCAGTCCTCCAATTCGTGTTCCCTATTCCAAAACTTTTGCCTCTTCTTATAAACTTTAGAGTCAATTGTCAATATTCACAAAATAGTTTTCCAGGATTTTGATTGGCACTGCCTTGAATCTATAGATCAAGTTGGGAAGAACTGACATCTTAACAATATTGAGTTTTCCCTTTTATGAACATGGAATATCTCTTCATTTATTTAGTTTTTCTTTGATTTTGTTCCTCAGAATTTTGTAGTTTTTGTAGATACTGTATGTATTTTGATAGATTTATACCTAATTTTATTTTATTTATTTATTTTTTTGAATCAACCATTTTATTTTATGTTTTCTTTTTTAGTTTCTGCTGTACAACAAAGTGAATCATCTATATGCATATATTTATCCCCATGTCCCCTCCCTCTTGAGCCTCCCTCCCACCCTCCCTATCCCACCCCTCTAGGTGGTCACAAAACACCGAGGTGATCTCCCTTTGCTATGTGGCTGCTTCCCACTAGCTATCTGTTTTACATTTGGTAGTGTGTATATATGTCCATGCCACTCTCTCACTTCGTCCCAGCTTACCCTTCCCCCATGTCCCCAGGTCTGTTCCCTGTATCTGTGTCTTTATTCCTGCCCTGCCACTACGTTCATCAGTACCACTTTTTTAGATTCCACATATATGTGTTAGCATACGATATTTGTTTTTCTCTTTCTGACTTACTTCACTCTGTATGACAGTCTCTAAGTCCATCCACCTTGCCATAAATAACTCAATTTCATTACTTTTTATGGCTGAGTAATATCCATTGTATATATGTGCCGCATCTTCTTTATCCATTCATCTATCGTTGGACATGTAGGTTGTTTCCATGTCCTGGCTACTGTAAATAGTTCTGCAATGAACATTGTGGTACATGTCTCTTTTGTGTGTGCACTTGGATCTCTCAGGGTGTATGCCCAGTAGTGGGATTGCTGTATCACATGGTAGTTCTATTTTTAGTTTATTAAGTCACCTCCATACTGTTCTCCATAGTGGCTGTATCAATTTACATTACCACCAACAGTGCAGGAGGGTTCCCTTTTCTCCCCACCCTCTCCAGCATTTATTGTTTAATTTTTTTCTCTAATGATTAGTGATGTTGAGCAACTTTTCATGTGTTTGTTGGCAATCTGGATGCCTTCTTTGGAGAAATGTCTATTTAGGTCTTCCACCCATTTTTGGATTGGGTTGTTTGTATTTTTTGATATTGAGCTGCATGAGCTGCTTGTATGTTTTGGAGATTAATCCTTTGTCATTTGCTTCATTTGCAAATATTTTCTCCCATCTTGAGGACTGTCTTTTCTTCTTGTTTATGGTTTCCTTTGCTGTGCAAAAGCTTTTAAGTTTCTTTAGGTCCCATTTGTTTATTTTTGCTTTATTTCGATTTCTCTAGGAGGTGGGTCAAAAAGGATCTTGCTGTCAAGATCTTATGTCAAAGAGTGTCCTGCCTATATTTGCCTCTAAGAGTTTTATAGTGCCTGGCCTGGTATTTATGTCTTTAATCTATTTTGAGTTTATTTTTCTGTATGGTGTTAAGGAGTGTTCTAATTTCATTCTTTTACATGCAGCTGTCCAGTTTTCCCAGCACCACTTATTGAAGAGGCTGTCTTTTCACCATTGTATATTCTTGCCTCCTTTGTCAAAGGTAAAGTGACCATATGTGTGTGGGTTTAATCTCTGGGCTTTCTATCCTGTTCCATTGATCTATATTTCTGTTTCTGTGCCAGTACCATGCTGTCTTGATTACTGTAGCTGTGTAGTGTACTCTGAAGTCAGGGAGCCTGATTCCTCCAGCTCTGTTTTTCTTTCTCAAGATTGCTTTGGCTATTCAGTGTCTTTTGTGTTTCCATACAAATTGTAAAATGTTGTGTTCTAGTTCTGTGAAAAATGCTATTGGTAATTTGATAGGGATTGCATTGAATCTGTAGATTGCTTTGGGTAGTAGAGTCATTTTCACAATATTGATTCTTGCAATCCAAGAACATTGTATATCTCTCCATCTGTATCGTCTTTGATTTCTTTCATCAGTGTCTTATAGTTTTCTGTGTACAGGTCTTTTGCTCCTTAGGTAGGTTTATTCTTAGGTATTTTATTCTTTTTGTTGCAGTAATAAATGGGAGTGTTTCCTTAATTTCTCTTTCTGATTTTTCATTGTTAGTGTATAGGAATGCCAGAGATTTGTGTGCATTAACTTTGTATCCTGCTACTTTACCAAATTCATTGATTAGCTCTAGTAGTTTTCTGATGGCATCTTTAGGATTTTCTATGTATAGTATCATGTCATCTGCAGACAGTGACAGTTTTACTTCTTTTCCAATTTGGATTCCTTTTATTTCTTTTTCTTCTCTGATTTCCATGGCTAAAACTTCCAAAAATATGTTGAATAGTAGTGGTGAGAGTGGGCACCCTTGTCTTGTTCCTGATCTTAGGGGAAATGCTTTCAGTTTTTCACCATTGAGAATGATGTCGGCTGTGTGTTTGTCATATATGGCTTTTCTTATGTTGTGGTAGTTTCCCTCTGTGCCCACTTTCTGGTGAGTTTTTGTGATAAATGGATGTTGAATTTTGTTGAAAGCTTTTTCTGCATCTATTGAGATTATCATATGGTTTTTATCCTTCAATTTGTTAATATGGTGGGTCACATTGATTGATTTGCATATAATGAAGAATCCTTGAATTCCTGGGATAAACCCCACTTGATCATGGTGTATGATCCTTTTAATGTGCTGTCAGATTCTGTTTGCTAGTATTTTGTTGAGGATTTTTGCATCTATGTTCATCAGTGATATTGGCCTGTAGTTTTCTTTTTTTGTGACATTTGTCTGGTTTTGGTATCAGGGTGATGGTGGCCTTGTAGAATGAGTTTGGGAGTCTTCCTCCCTCTGCTTTATTTTGGAAGAGTTTGAGAAGGATAGGTGTTAGCTCTTCTCTAAATGTTTGATAGAATTCACTTGTGAAGCCATCTGGCCCTGGGTTTTTTGTTTGTTGGAAGATTTTTAATCACAGTTTCAACTTCAGTGCTTGTGATTGGTCTGTTCATATTTTCTATTTCTTCCTGGTTCAGTCTTGGAAGGTTGTACTTTTCTAAGAATTTGTCCATTTCTTCCAGGTTGTCCATCCTATTGGCAAAGAGTTGCTTGTAGTAGTCTCTCAGGGTCTTTTGTGTTTCTGTGGTGTCAGTTGTTACTTCTCCTTTTTCCGTTCTAACTGATTTGAGTCCTTTCCCTGATGAGTCTGGCTAATGGTTTATCAATTTTGTTTATCGTTTCAAAGAACCAGCTTTTAGTTTTACTGATCTTGCTATTGTTTCCTTTATTTCTTTTTCATTTATTTCTGATATGATCTTTATGATTTCTTTCCTTCTGCTAACTTTGGGGTTTTTTTGTTGTTGTTGTTGTTGTTGTTCTTTCTCTAATTGCTTTAAGTGTGAGGTTAGGTTGTTTATTTGAGATGTTTCTTGTTTCTTGAGGTAGGATTGTATTGCTATAAACTCCCCTCTTAGAACTTCTTTTGCTGCATCCCATAGGTTTTGGGTCGGTGTGTTTTCACTGCCATTTGTTTTGATATTTTTTGATTTGCTCTTGATTTCTTCAGTGATCTCTTGGTTATTTAGTAGCATATTGTTTAGCCTCCATGTGTTTGTATTTTTTACAGTTTTTTTCCTGTAATTGATATCTAGTCTCATAGTGCTGTTGTCAGAAAAGATGCTTGATAAAATTTCAATTTTCTTAAAGTTACCAAGGCTTGATTTGTGACCCAAGATGTGATCTCTCCTGGAGAACGGTCTGTGTGCACTTGAGAAGAAAGTGTATTCTGTTGTTTTTGGATGGAATGTCCTATAAATATCAATTAAGTCCATCTTGTCTAATGTATCATTTAAAGCTTGTGTTTCCTTATTTCTTTTCATTTTGGATGATCTGTCCATTTGGTGTAAGTGGAGTTTTAAAGTCCCCTACTATGATTGTGTTACTGTCGATTTCCCCTTTTATGGCTTACCTAACTAATTTTAGGGGGTGCTGATGTAAGTGATATTGTGTTTTTAATTTCAAATTCCACTTGTCTGTTGCTAGTAGTGTACTAAGAAAGTGTTTGACCTCTCTTTTTTGGAAGCGTTTATCTTAGAATGCCTGTAATTATAAACTCTTTCTCCACCCCTTTGGTATGTATAACTTTCAAAAGCCTCTTTCCAGTTTCACACCGCAGGGATGTATTTGTCAAGGGCCTGGGAACCATCCCTTTGAAAGGTAACTAATGAGGAAGATAGTGTAGGCGTCTCACTTAAGTGGATGCCTTGTTCCAAGGTGTAAAACTACCTCGTGTCATGAAGATATGGAGAGTTTACTTTTCCTTTGGGTAAAGCCAATTAGTAAACACAGATGGTCTAAGGTCTCTGCTCCCTTACCCCAGCTCTTAAAAGCCCTGTTCCTTTTGTTTCACTCAAGTCTAGGTCAGACTTATTTGTGGCCTTTGTCCCCTATCTCAATAACCTTTACTGCTTAGCTTTGTCCAGTGCAATTTTTTGCCTTGAAAGAGATCATACTGTTTGGGGTGAAGGAATCAGGAAAATCTTTCCTGAGAAGGTGACATATGATCAGAGACATGGATAATGTGAAGGACTGACGGTTATAAAATATCAGGAAACATATTCTAGATGGAGGGGGAAGCAAATATTCTCTGGGGCAGAAATGGACTTGGTATGTTTTAGGAGCAGGATGAATTCAGTGTAGCTAAAACAGACGGAGAGAAGAATAGCAAGTGAGATGCAAAAGATTCATCTTGGTTGTGGAGGCACTCGTGGGCCATTTAAAACATTTAACCTTGCCTTTATGAGATGAGAAGTCATTTTCACTAAGGGAGTTACATGCTCTGATCTGTTTGTAAAAGATTATTCTAGATTCTAAGTGGAGAACAGACTCAATGAAAGTCAAGAATGTAAGCATACAGACCATTTAGGAAGTGGTCCAGGCAAGCATCAGATAATGGAGGCTTGTGCCAGAATATTAGCAGTGGATTTGGAGATGTGGAGTTAGATTCAGCTATAGTTTAAAGGTAAATGTAACAAGACTTGATAAAAGGCAATGTTGGATGAGAAGATGACAAAAGAACCTATAATAATGCTTAGTCTTCTAACTCAGGAAGTGGATAAATCGTGGAACCAAAGATTTGGGACACAAAGCAGCCTTTTCTGGAGGGAGTAGGGGATCAAGAGTATTGTTGTGAACATAATGGATCTGAGATGCCTGCTCAATATTCACATGGGATGTCTAGTAGGAAGTCCCATCTATGTATCTGTGATCAATGAGCACTCATGACTGGTACATGAACTTGGTGTTATTGACCCCAGGGCTTCCCAACAGTCAGAGGAGGGGCAGGGAGAAGAAGGAGGAGCAGTGAGGTGTGGTTCAAAGAGTTATAGGTAACAGGGGAGACAAATCATGCAAAGAGATTATCTAGATAAAATTATAGGAGTAAATTGTTAATATAGTCACTTTTTTATATGAGTAAGAAGCAGTCAACTCTAACATCTTTTCTAGAGCTCAAATATTTTAAGAGAAAGAAGAAATGTAAAACGTGTTTAAAAACATTTTTAACTGGAAAGAAAAACAAATGAACCAATATTAAAAGTCTAACAGTCTGTAGTATTATTTTCACAAAATTAAATGTTGGTGTATTAAAAATTATATAGTAAATATTGTATGATAGAATTCACATCTCCTCTAAACCAAATGTTTATTTTCTAATCAAGTTTGAGCTTTTATTCCTTCATTGTCCTCATAAACAGAACTGCAGATTTGGGCACTAATAGCTTCTTGAGTCAGTCCACTTAAATTATTTTTAGTATGTGAAGAAAAAGGCTAAATCTTTTCCAGTCAATCAGAAACAGGGTATTTTCTTAATAGATGTCATGTCTCCAATTATTTAACCAGCTTGAAATCTGTACATTCAAAATTACATACTTGTATCAAACAAGACAGATAATTTTGGATTGATCATATTAAGATATACACCTGAAACAATAGTTTGTTCTGTCTTTAGCATATTAATAAACACTACTAATATGTTTGAATATAATGATTTAAAATATTCATTCAAAAAATCTTTATTTTTGAAAACTATTCACCTAAAATCGAATCTCCATTTATTTAAATATTGTATGGCATTGAAATACTATCTCAGAAATTAGAAATAAGTGGTTATTACCGTGATTTAAATGCATTGATCACATTAGTTATTCAGTGACATTACAGAACCCAGGAAAAATGAGGAACAAAGAAACCTAGTGGAGATATCTGGAAAGCAACTGGTCTTGGAAGTTACCCAGAATAAGAGGCCAAGGCAGTCACCAAAATTGGCAACCCAGTGCATCACAGCTGTAGGGAGAACTTAAAGAGAATTTAGACTACTGTAGAAACACTGCTTCTTTCATTATTTTTCCTTTAACTTCTTCTGATTTTCTGTTCTGTTTAACAGGAGAAAAAGAACTCAGTACTTTATGTCTTCTTTGCTAAGAATGCCTTCTACTGCTTTGCTACACTTCTCTCAATTTCCTCTCCCACCAAGCCAGGCTGATGTATGCCTACTTATCTTTTAAGCTCTAAATTAATTTTCCGCCTGCTGTGTAGTCTTCCAACGCACCTAGGTACAGGTGCACACAGTTCTGCATTCTCCCACTGTAACATGTGAGGTCTTCTATGATAGCACTTTACTTTCATGTTCATTCGTTCAATTCACAAATACTTAGTGACTGTTACTTACTGCAGTAAACGTTTTCATGCTGGGCCAGGAGACTAAGCGAGTGAATAAGACAAAAACTTGATTCCTGTTGTCATGGAACTTACATTTTTAAATGAAACATAGTTTTTCTCTGTTTTCCCTAAGAGCTTGTGAGTTCCATATGAGAAAAAGCCATGAGTTATTCAATTTACTATCTCATAATTTTACTGTAGTTACTGGTGTTGGCCATAGAGAATAAATTTAAAATATTTTCAGTGATACACAATGAAAAATAGTTTTGTTTGTTTTTTGCATGTTTGCTTGTTTCTTTTAAAAGATAGGCACATTGTCATCCACAACACAATGTACATTCTGTTACCGAGGAAGCAATTTATGTCTAAGAAGTATTATTATTTACTTTTTAATATTATTAAATTGAGCACTCAGGGGTGTTAAGTAATTTTTCCAAGGCCGCAGAGACCAGAAATTGCACTGCCAATATTCAAACCCAAACCTATCAGACTCTAAAGCCCAAGTGATTTGACCTCCACTGCCCATCTCACCCTTGATTATGGGTTCTAACTAACATTTTTATTTTTTAAACAAAGTTTTTTGAAATATATATACAGAAAAGTACACAAAACAATAAATTTTTTTAAATGAAAGGAAAAATGTAATGAGCACTTACATCAAGAAATAGAATATGATTTGTGCCTCAGAAATCCCTACTCATAACCTCTCCCAGTAAGTAAGCCACATGTGAAAATAACCATTATCTTGAATTCTAACACTATAGAATTTTTGCTTGTCTTTGGGATTTTTTAAAATAAATTGAATAATTCAGTATCTATGTGTCTGTCTTCATCCATTCAACATTGTGAGATTCAGATTTGATGTGAGTATAGCAACTGTTCATTCATTCTTAGTGCTGTATGGTATTTTGTTGTAATGTAGTATATCCTTCCCTATTCTAATGGTGAACATTTGGTTGAAGTTATTATTATTATTATTGCTGTTGTTGTTGTTGTTATGAATAGCAATGTTTGATAAACTATGGAAACAATTTTTTTTTTTTTTTTTGCGGTACGCGGGCCTCTCACTGTTGTGGCCTCTCCCGTTGCGGAGCACAGGCTCCGGACGTACAGGCTCAGCGGCCATGGCTCACGGGCCCAACCGCTCCGCGGCATGCGGGATCTTCCCGGACCGGGGCACGAACCCGTGTCCCCTGCATCGGCAGGCGGATTCTCAACCACTGCGCCACCAGGGAAGCCCCTGGAAACAATTTTGATGGATATTTACCTAGTAAGGGAAATTGCTGCATCAGAGTATAGGACAAAGCATTTTTCAAAGTGATATGAGCAAGAGTAAAACACTGTTGTTTGAGCTTTTCATGCTCTTCATTCACATTCCTTCGATCTTGATTGTCAGCCTTCTTCCTTTTGCTACTGTAGTGGTTATCACATTAGTGGGATCATGTTGTGGTTTTGATTTGTATTTTTTAATGACTTAAATGTCTGAACAGATCTGTATATATTTATTAACAATATGTATGTTTTATTTTGTAAAGTGGGTACTCAAGATTTTTGCCTATTTTTAAAACTTGGAATTTCTTTGCTGTTCTTATTCATTTGTAGAAGTTCTTTTTGTATTTCAGATACAGGTTCTTTGTCAGATATAAATCTTGTAAATCTCCTCCTCTACTCTGTCGCTTCTTTTTCATAATTGTAATGGTATGTCTTTTAATGAAGAAATTCTTAGTTTCAGTGTAGCCCAATTGATCTATGTTTTCCTTTATTTTACATCAGTTTTTAAAAAAAAACTTTGCCTGTTCCAAGGTTAAAAAATGTTTGCAATTTTATTTTCTTGAAAAAATTAATATTTATTGGCCATAGTTACTTATAATATCATCTTTTGAACTTCTTAAAATCCATAGAATCTTTGCTATTGTCTCTTTTTTATTCCTGCTATTTTTGTTTCTTTTTTCTTGATCTTGCAATAATTTATAAATTTTAGTTCTTTCCCCCCAAAAATATTTGGTTTGGCTGATTCTCTTCATTGTGTATTTATTATCTCTTTCATTGATTTCTGTTTTTATCATTATCTGGTTTTATCAGTATGCTTTTCTTTTACTTTCTCTGAGTTTGATATTCTGTTGTTTTTCTAAGTTCTTGGGACAAATACATAAGTCTTTGCTATTCAACTATTCCTTTTGTATGCATTGAACTCTGAATTTCAATACATGTATTCCTCCATCATTTTCATTAAAAAAAATTAGTCTTCTTTCTTACTGTTGCTCCTTTTAAGAATATACCCTTATTATCTGACTTATAAGACAGTATTTTTGTTGTCAGATTTTGTTTCATTATGATATGGAAATCTAGCGTGGTTTCCCTTTTATGTACCCTATTGGTGTTCAGAGAGTTTCCTGAAGAACCAGAGAGATGTTTCTCATTGGTTTTAGAAAATTATTAACTGTTATCTTTTCAAATATTTATCTGCTTCATTTTTTCTCTCCTACTTTCCTGGGAATCCTGTTATACAACTGTTAGGCTTTTTCACCATTTCATATATTTTTCTGTACTTTCTATATTTTTATTCCTTTGACATTCCATTATTCAGACTGAATATTTTCTACTAGTCTTTCTAATGGTTTACTAATTTTCTCTTCAGTTGATTCCAATGTGCTGTTCAAACTATTTATCTGAATCATAATTTTTTCCATATATATTTTTTTAATTTCTAGACTTTTCATCTTACCCTTTTCATAAATTTTAATTAGCTGATAAAAGTTTCCAAAATCTTATATATTTTCTTGAAAATATGTTTCATAGTTATTGTGGTAATTGTAATAACTGTCATTTGTTGCTCTGAATCCACTGTTAATTTTCTCTAGGTCTGTCTCTTAAAATTCCTGGTAATGTATAATTGAATGCTGATGTATTTATTTCCTAAGTCTACTATAAAAAAAGTACCACAAAGCAGATGGGCAAAAATAATAAAAATTGATTTTCTCACAGTTCTGAGAGCCAGGAGTCTGAAATCAAGGTGTCTGCAGGGGTGTGTCCTCTCTGAAGGCTCTAGGGAAGAATCATTCCTTGTCTCTTCCAGCTTCTGGTTGCTACTGGTGATCCTTGGCATTCCTTGGCTTTTAGCCACTTTACTTCAATCTCTGACTCCATCATCACATTGTTTTCTCCTATGTATGTGTTTTTCTGTGTGTCCTCTTCTCTTCTTATAAGGACACTTCGTCATTGGATATAGGTCCCAGTTGAATCTAGTGTGATGTCATCGCAGCTTGATTACATCTGCAAAGACCCTATTTCCAAAGAAGGTAACGTTCACAGGTACCAGAGTTAGGACTTGATCATTTTAATTTGGGGGTACACAATTCAACCCACTGTAGCTGGATACTACATATGGAATGCTTTTGAGAATTTGATAATGTTATTTTTCTCTAGAGTGAGTTTAGTCTATTATTTTTTGAGTAGAGCAGAAACTAAGCTCACTTAAGTTTGAGTACAGTTTTTGTAAGATTGTCCTTCTGATTTATCCCACATCTACAGTTTAGAGAACCGAGGTTCCCCACTGAGAGCTGGCATATTCTAGATTCTTTCCTTTTCGGCAGATCCTATTTCCAACTTTTGTCTTCCTAGCACTATAAGACTGATTAAAAAAACTTTGCTTTTTAGAGGCTTTGAACTTACCTTTCTTATTTCTTGGCCCTATGCAGCTTAAGAAATTGGCATAAGCATCCAGCGGAAAACTGGAATGTCAGATTCATTTCTCTATATCTCCATTCTCTCTGGGATTGAAGCCTCGAGTTTGGGGTTCCTTGTCCTTCCCAAACTCAAAAGTTTGTCTCTACAACATTGTGAGTTTGCCAGAAACTCTGATGGCTTATCTATTCGAATGACTGTAACCTTCTTGATGTGTCTTCAACAGCTCTAGCACATGCCTTGTGGGTCAGAGATAAACTAAGAAGTTGGTCATGTCCTAAACTCTTCAAAAATTTTTGAAAATCAAATAAAACTGTTATTTTAAACCACTAGTTTCTGAGACAGTTTGTTACACAGTAGTAAAAAATAAACAAAAACAAACAACCAACAAAAAAACAAAGGAGTTGACAAGGTTAATTCACTCAACATCTATCACCAACATTCTTCTCACTTGCTTTTTCTTACTGTAAGGGCTAGTAAACCAAATACTCCATCTAATAACAACCCTCCCAACTGGGGGGTTCACAAAACATAAAAATGTCTAATGAGAAATATAGGTACAAGTCCCTGAATATGCAGCATCCTCCGAAATTTAAAAAAAGAGAGAGAGAGAGAGAGAGAGAGAAGAAAAGTCTTGGTATGTGAAAATATTTTTTCTTAAAACATTCATTCTTTTCTTCCTTCCTGGAACATGCACATGAATAGCAGAACTCTTGACAAGTATGGCAATAGAGGTCTACCTTCCAGGGAATGCAGATATAAAAGGTAGAAGGAGCCTGAATAATCACGCCAGCCCTGGACTCCTATCTTTCAACTTATTACAAGGGACAAATAAATTATTATTTAAGACACTCTTTGCTTAGATTTTCCATTATATACAGTCAAATACATTACTGAACAGTACAGATGTACTGTGATATATTCTTCTAAATGGAACTAGAATTGTTCTAAAATATTATTGCATTGCTCTTTTCATATAGCTAATTTCTAGAATAACAAGACGTATATATATATATGACCTTCTACAGTTGGTCATTTAAAACATGTATATTACCTTTGAGAGCCTCATTCAAATGAATAATTGGCAAATGGGTTTCAAATATTAAGACCATCACTTTTTCTTCAAAGAGAGAAGCTGTGGATGTTTTCTTCACATATGGAGTAAGCCAAAATTAAACTACTTCTCAATAATTTGTAAAATATTATATTCAAAATCATACATTGACAAAGTATCCTGTGTGTTGTAAGCTATACATACTCACTGTCTCAGAAACTTAATATATAACTATTTGAACTTGATAAAGTTATGAAATAGTAACCTAATTTACTTTATGAAACCATAACACTCAATCTTAAAGAATTTTGAGGTGAAAATAGACTTGAATTCCTTTAGGCAATATAAATACTTTTATGAAACAGGAAGAGGAAATCAGTTTTCGAAGAATGGAATCAAAGGCTCATTAAAATATTCTTCAAGTATATGAGATATTCTTGTGGTCTACATGAGTACCAGATTGAATGACAGAAAAGACACTGAGGCCAAAACCTTGATTTTATGTAGGTGACAAATCTCAGCAGTTAAAATCAACTTCTGTATAACATTATGCCATATGCCAGGAAACCACCGTCATATCACTCTCTTTTTCCAAAACTTTTACTTAATCTTATTTTCATGGTAAAGTCACATTGATATTACATGGAATAATAAACTTATGAATATTTATCTGTAATTTATAGTAAATTTGCTGGGATATGCTTAATTCACAAACTATGAGATGCATATACAACTATGAAATGTGACAAAAGATTTCTCTCATAGTCTCTGTAGCAGAAGGAAAATTATTTCTAGAAGAATTTTTACTTTGTTTCTTAAGTGTTATTCCATTTAACATGCCTAGAAAAGAAATGAGGTTGACTGCGTTATAAGGAGACAGACCTGAGTGCAATTCTTGGGGAAGAATTTTCTTCCTCTAGACCCTTTAAAGAAACCACTGTGATGGGTCTTAACCAGGACCAATATAAAAATTAAAGGTAGTGGTTTGCCCTTCTCTTGATAAAAGTCAATGGATACATCCATTAAAACAAAAAAACAAAAAAAACCCTATTGGTCTTTTCAACAAATGGTGCTGGAACAACTGGATATCCATATGCAAAAAAAATGGAATAGACAAGGAACTTACACCCTTAAAAGTATTAATTTAAGATGGATCACAAACCTACACGTAAAATGTAAAACTATAAAACGCCTAGAAAACAACATATGAGAAAACTTAGATGACCTTGGTTTTGGCAATGACTTTTTAGATACAACACCAAAGAAAGAAATAATCGATAAACTGGACTTAATTAACATTAAAAACTTTGCTCTGGGGGCTTCCCTGGTGGCGCAGTGGTTGAGAATCCGCCTGCCAATGCAGGGGACACGGGTTCGTGTTCCGGTCCGGGAAGATCCCACATGCCGCGGAGCAACTAAGCCCGTGAGCCATGGCCGCTGAGCCTGCGCGTCCGGAGCCTGTGCTCTGCAATGGGAGAGGCCACAACAGTGAGAGGCCCGCGTACCGCAAAAACAAAACAAAACAAAACAAAACAAAAAAAACCTTTGCTCTGAAAAAGACACTGCCAAGAAAATAAAAAGACAAGACAGACTGGGAGAAAATATTTGCAAAAGACACATCTGATGAAGGACTGCTATCTAAAACATATAAGGACTCTTAAACTTCAACATAAGAAAACAAACAACCCTATTAAAAAATGGGCCAAAGATCTTAAGACACATCTTACCAAAGAAGATATACAGATGGCAAATATACACATGAAAAGATGCTCCGTATCATATGTCATCAGGGAAATGCAATTTAAAACAACAATGAGATACAAATACACACCTATTAGAATGGCCAAAATGCAGAATACTGATAATGTCAAATGCTGGTGAGGATGTGGAGCAACAAGAACTCTCATTTATTGCTAGTGGGAATGAAAAACAGTACAGCCATTTTGGAAGACATTCTGGTAGTTTCTTACAAATTAAGCATACTCTTACCATATGATCCAGCAATTGCACTCATTGCTGTTTACCCAAATGAAGTGAAAATTATGTCTACACAAAAACCTGCACGTGGATATTGATAGCAGATTTATTCATAATTGCCAAAACTTAGAAGCTAGCAAGATGTCCTTCAATAGGTGAATGGATAAGTAAACTATTGTACATGCAGACAATAAAATATTATCCTGTGCTAAAAAGAAATGAGCTATCAAGCCAGGAAAAGACATGGAGAAACTTTAAATGCATGTTTCAGAGTGAAAGAAGCCAATCTGAAGAGGCTACATGTTGTATAATTACAACTATATGACATCCTGGAAAAGGCAAAAGTACAGAGACATTTAAAAAATCGGTGGTTGAGGGAGGTGGAGGATGAATAGGCAGAACACAGAGGATTTTTAAGGCAGTGAAAATACTCTGCATGATACTATAAAGATGGATACATATCATATACATTTGTCCAAACCCATAGGATGTATAACATCAATAGTGAACCTTAATATAAACTATGGACTTTGGGTGATAATGATGTGTAAATGTAGGTTCATCAGTTGTCACAAGTGCTCCACTCTGGTAGGGAATGTTGATAATGATGGAGGCTAGGCATGTGTTGGGGCAGGGGGCATATGGGAAGGTCTCATAAGTTACAGCTCAAGAATGTGTTTTCTTTCAATGCAGGTGATTTTTGTAAAAAGGCTTATACTAATTAGCAGTCAGGGTTCAACCAAGGAGGCAAAACCTGAGAGAAGCGGGATGAGGGAGAGAAATTATAAATAATTGGCTAACACAATTGTAGGGTCTTACTAGGCAAGTCCCATGTCCGTAGTCTGTAGTCCATAAAGCAGACAAGTAGGGAAGGGCACGAGAAGACTGGGATCCCACAGGCGTGGGCTGGAGATATAGTGCAGAGGCAGGATTCAATCAATCAATCTCTGTCTCTCTGTCTCTGTCTCTCTCTCTTTCTCCAGGAAAAGCCCAACTCTCTTTTAAGCCTTCCTAATTGACTAAGTGAATCACATCCAAGATAATCTCTCTGATTTAAAGTCTACTTTTCAGAGACTTTAATTACATCTACAAAATCCCTTTACAGCAACACCTAGGTTTGTGTTTGATTAAAACTTTGGAGTCTGTAGGTCAACCTATTGACCTTTATACATCAAACACAACCAAGAACAAGTAATGTGCTTCTTTATATATTTTAGGATAAATCTGAAACTCATAAATTTTATCATTATCTAAATGTTTAATTAATTAAATACCAGCATTAATGGCGAAGTTGAAAAAATTTTCAGAGAAAATTTTTAAAAACTGATAGAGATTCACAGCTGGGAAAACAGGTATGCAAACAAAAGGAGCCATGAAGCCCAAGAATATTTTAAATTTGGCGATAACATCATAGTACTTAGGAGCCATGAAGAGATTGTTATGGCTCTGTCTGAAAGTTTTCTTTCTTAATATGTTCTGCACTTCATATGGATGTCAGAAACTCCAATTTTCTCTTCAAGGCAGATAACTTTTTTTCAACTTTGTTAAGAAATTGATTTTGCTGAGTGCACGTGGCAGAGCATACAAAAGAGGAAGGCTGTGATGCTTAGTGTTACATAGGCGGTACCCTTTATGGCACAATGTGAATGAAAGACATGTATATGTACACACACATCATGTGTATCAAATATGTGGAGTTATCTTTTAGTCCTCTACCACACCCCCTACCTTCATCTTCTCCCATTTCCCTTATCAAACAAAACCCAACAAGACCTAGAGAATTTTGGAGGTCTACTCCATTTTCTGTATTCACAAGAAGCATGCAAGAGCAAGCAGGAGCAGATGGTGATTTTTTTTCCTCAAGGAAGTACCAAAATGCATAAAGTTTTAGTCTGTGATGCTAATTTTTCAAGTGTATGAGCTCCACTTGACAGTGTTTGTTGTTATTATCACAAAGCTAGGCCTCTTCTTTCCCCACTACTGAGAGCAATGCGGGTTCAGCCTTAAACCTCACCTTGTCCTTGGTGTGAGAAAGAGTGTGTTACAAAGAGAGATTCCAGGAAATAGATATGTTTATTCATAACAAAGGTTTTTAGACTGCTCCTCTTTCCTTTTTAATTCTGTTTTTGCTTGTGAAAGTTGTATCCGTCTTTATGGAACGTCAGAAATGCTATCAATATACATTTCTTGCATAAATGATGAACTGAAATATGAACAGATATTCAAAATAGATTGTCTACCTTAAGTGAACTCAGTTATTTTCCATAATAATGAGGATGATAGTCAACAACAGTACTGCCTTTAGCAAACTTCATCTTGTTAGATTTTGTCTGTGATTTTGGTCCTAAATTCATTGGCTGAGTTCCCAAAATATGTTCCTGTAACACCAAATGTCACCTGAGTGACTGTCTACTTGGATATAAGCAAATAGACCATAAATGATGACATTTGGTCTGTACTCAGATTAGAGCAATGATTAATAACTTAGAATATTCAATAATAAGGAAGAAGAAAATAGAAAAATAGTAACTAATTGTTTTTAATTGTCTTTGGAAATACATTTGGGCACACAGTCAATGCCTGTTGAACTTCTGGTTTAACATTCTACCTGTGCCAGAAGTCCAGTTAGAGCAGTCTATAATGCTTTCAATTATTATCTTTTGCATGTGAAATTTGCAATTATTTCCTGAAAATAAAGCATGTAGAAGAAAGCCAAGATAAAAAGTAGAAAGCCCATATTTTAACTGTAGACCTAAAAAAGTTTGCAGTTCAGATTTTCAATTTTATTTCCAGTTTTTCAGTTATTTGATGCCTAATACTTTAATATATTAATTAGAGATATTAATTGTTACTTTCTCCAAAACAATATGATTTCTAAAGTGTTTACTTAACTTCATTTACATTTCCATTGTATATAATGAATTTTTTTGGCTGGTACTTGGGGAGACCAAGTACCAGCCAAAATTGAGGAGAGAAAGAGAAAATAAGAAATAAAAAAATAACAGAGAAACATACGTACAGCATAATTTGAACCAACATCCTGCTGAAGACATAAAAATTGTGATTAAAATATATGTTTTAATTTGCTCAAAGCCATTAGAGAATTAACAAGATTGTGAAGAGTTATGGGTCCAAAATCTAGATTAAAAAACCCCATAGGAACCTAGAGAAGTAAGTTCAGTATGCAGAGGTGTTTTTCCTCTGAATGTATTTACTTATTCTGGAAGAGGTGTCATGAGTCTGAGAAATTTAGCAGAATATTTGAAAATCTTGTGGGATAGGGGTACATAAATTGGAGACCAGGTCCATCAAGGGGGAATGTCTAACTCCCATTTATGCCTTGGGTTGAGACCCCAAAGGTATACACTTTAAAAGTAAGAGTGATCTGAAAGAAAGCTGGTCCTTGTAGAAACTAAATATCAGCTTCAAATCATCTTAATCTCTGAAACTGGATTAAACTTATTCCAAATTTCTATAGCTCTCGGCTACTTCCCAAATGAAAATGAAAATTCTGTCTTGAGGTGATAACATAACCATGGGCCTCAAATTATTTCACAAGTTTTCCCTGTGTAATGTCCAGCATCCAATCAAAGTTAGTTAGGCATGAGAGGGGATAAGACTGCATGAAGAGAGAATGAGAGAGAGAGAGAGAGATCAATATAAAATAGACCTACAGGACTCCATATATCGATGTCTGTATCTGAAGCCCAGACTTTAATTATCCTTCCTATACTTAAAAAATAAAAGACGAGATTGAGAAATGTAGCAGATAATAAGAAGCCATAAAAAGGAAAAAATTATAGATACAATAACCAAAACCAAGATCATAGTATATAGCTTTAGCAGAAGATTAAACACAACTGAAGAGAGAATCATAAAATGGAAGATATGTCAGGGAAAAAAACTCAAACTGAATCCCAGTGATTAAAAGGTTGATAATTCAGAAGAGATATTAAGGGTTGGTGGCATTTTGAGTGAAGATTTGAGGAAGAAAAGGGTATCAGCTTTGTAAATATATGAGGGAAGAGTTTTCCAAGCAGAAGGAAGAGCAAATGAAAATTCCCTGACACTGCTCTTGTTTTCAAGGAAAAGCCATGAAGCCATTATCCTGGATTGGTTTGACAATGAGGTGTGTTCCTACTGAAATATGATTGAGAGGATAGAATCCTGTACATGTCCAATGTGAAGGAGTCAGGGAAGTGAGGAGATACAGAAGGAAAGACAATATAGATAAAAGGAGACAGAATAGTAAAGACCAAAGAAGTAAGAGGAAAACCAAGAGATTTTCATGTCCTAAAACAATATAAGAAAGGTTTTGGAAAAGGGAATATCAAACACTGACATGTCAAGGGAGAGAAGCATTAGAACTGACCATTAATTTCATGGTGGTTATGATAAGAGCTGTCTGATAGGTGTGATAGGTATGAAATCCCAGTTGGAGTTTTTCAAGAGAGAATGAGCAAAAAGCATATAACTACTGAAGATACATTTGTTGTGGTATTTTACTATGAGGACAGAAGAGAACTGTGTGGTAGCTGGAGATAATAATAAAACTAATAGATTTTTTAAGTGATATAAATCCAGTTGAGTGTATTCTTATGGGAAAGATCCAGTAGAGGGGAGAAAATTAATCTACTTAAAAGAGGGGAAAATTGCTGAAGTAAAGTCCTTGGGTAATTGAAAGTGTAGCAATAGAATCAAATATACAGGTAGGTGGGTTGGCCTTTACTAGAAGCACAGAGCACATCCATATTGTCAGGAGAAAAGACAGATTATATTAGCACAAATGCAAGCAAATGAATAAATTATGTTGTTTTATGGGGCTTATGAAGGTTGTACACTGTTCCATTTTCTCAGTGAAGTAGAAAGCTAAGTAATCACAGTGAAGAAAAATGATGGGGAAAGGAGGTATTGAAAATTAAAAGAGGATATGCCAGGGAGTAATCTTCTAGGCATGCGTGAGTCTGAAGGAACCAGGAAAACATTATTGCCAGGAACATTCAAGACTGAATTGAGGCAGGAGGATCCTGCATTTATAAAGACCAGTCAGTTAATTGTGTATTTCCCCCTTGTTAAATTCACATGCACAGTTTCCAGCATAGATACAGAGTAGGTGAAGAGTTAGGTTTAATCAGGGTTGAGGTTAAGCCAAACAAGGACAAAGGTAGGGAGAGGCAAGAGAGCTCAGGTTGGATACATGAAAATGCTTATAATAATTGGACTTTAATCTCCTTAAAGAAAGAAATGAGAAAATGAAGGTGAGAGAGAGTAAAAAAGCAAGTCTATAAATCCTAAATTCTTGTGGGATCTAAAGATGTATTAACATCAGAACAACAGGAAAGCTCTGGAATATGAGTTGAGGGTAACTAGAGAGTGGGATGCCCTTGCGGTTACTGATAATGACACTGTGTAAGCTATGATTTGAGGTTGAAGATCATGGAAGGGGAGGAGGTTAGATGTTTGAGAGGTCCCAAGATATTGGAAGGATCATATATGAATTTGTTTACATCACCAAGAATTACCACACGAGTGCTGTATTAAGGTGGTAAATTTCAGATATCTCAGTTCGCTGAAATTCATTTTCAATGGAAGATATGGGATTTATCATCATTTTATATTTAAGGTTAATAGCACTGCATTTAGTATACTCTAAACCTTTAGAGTTTTATATACAGACTTATATGTAACCAAAGGAAAGGAAATCGAGCATAATTAACACCATAGCCTGAAGGCATAATGTTTTACCGAATCACCAGCAGATTGTTTATCTCCACTCATTGGAGTTGTGTGAAACTCCACACAATTAGGTAAAAAATTAGGACATTTAATATTTTAAAATATCAGTCCAAGTAATAATGATCATAGTAGCTATTACTTACAAAGCTCTGTGTTACATGATTACAATGAACATATGAGGTAAATATTATTGTCATCATTTCATTGTTGAGAAACTGAGGTACAAAAAGTTTAAATGGATGTGCAAGGTTAAAGAGTTAGTAAGTGAAAGAACAGGAGTTTTAACTTAGACAGACTGACTCCTGTGATCTTAATCTGACCCCATGACCAAGACAAAGTGCATATTAACAGACTTCATGCAGACTATTATTCTCACAGTGTGCTTTTCTATTTCAAATTTCTTTGGTTGTTCAATTTCATTACATCCTTCCAAATGGTATCCTTTGTTTTTCTGTCCTTAAATGAAATCATTTTATAGGATAATGTTATCAATTATGAAGGTGATGAATTGCTGCATTACTTTTCAAAGAGCTGCTTCAGCAAGCTGTCAAGTATAACATTTCTTCAATAAGCACTGAGGTCACGAATCATCTTGTCTCAGCCCTAACAAGGACTCTTCCTTCGCTAGTGATGCAATTAGCTGTCAGGTGTCATCACACGTTGTTTCCTCATAATTAATTCAAGACAAATGTCGAGTTGCATGGAAGCTCATTTTAAACAGGATTCCAGGGGTCTTTTGAGACTTATTCATTGAAGCGTAGATGGTGAGCAAGACTGGTTGCGCAGTTGCTACTCCTCAACACATTTAAGTATCTTTCATGAAAAATACTCAGTTAGACAGAGGGAATATTATAAAAATATGTTTAATTAAAACCAAATAAGAAAGGAGGTGGCAAGTTTATTAAGAAGTAGGCATAAAGCGTGTAACACCAAACATTGTTATAGACTTTGTATTTGCTCTTTCCTCTGCTTGAATTTCTGCCTGGGATTTTTTTCATAGCTGCCTCCTTCTCATCATTCAGCTGTAACATTTAGTTCTCATTCTTAGGGAGATTTTCTTATCACTTTACCTAAAACAGCATTCCTTTCTCTTGTTATTCTCTATCACAACACTCTGTTTATTTCATTCATTAGGTACTGTTAGGGATGGAATATTTGTGTCCCCCTAAAATTTATGTGGTGAAATCCTAACCCCCAATATGATCACTTTGTGATCATATTAGGAGGATCTAATCACTTTGGAAGGTGATTAGATCATGAGGACAGGGCCCTCATAGATGGGATCAGTGCCCTTAGAAGAAGAGACACCAGGGAGCTCTCTCGTTCTTTCTCCTATGGACTGGGGAGAGGGAACAGGCCCTCATCAGGCACTGAATTTGCCAGCTCCTTGAACACGGACTCCCGAACCTCCAAAACTGTGAGAAATCAATGTTAAGATGTAGGATTTCAGGGCACCTCAATTTTCCTTCTGCAATACCTCATCTTTAATACTGTTTGAACTGATAAAAGTCACTAGCCAATTTGTCACTTATGTCCTGGTTTTCATGCTATATTGTGATTTTTATGTCATCTGTGTCCATATCAGTATTTTATGACAGTATATTTATGACACATTAGCAAGAAATTTAAATATTCTTCCAACATGTTTATATGATTCATCCCACTTCATTAATTGGATTATCAAACAATTCAAAAGCCTATGAATTATTTGTATTCAAAATTTATTGCTTCCTTTGTATGAGTTACTGTTATTGGTGTGATCTGAAATCATTTTTCATTACAATTAGCACCTCAGTGTCAGAATTATTTTAATTTATTATTACTTTTGTTTTGCATTTCATTAATTTTAGTCTACATTTTCTCTCAGGTCTTTACTAAATAAATGTAATATTCACATGTACTTTCAATTCAGGAGTTTGCAATTTCTTTCTTATTTTAATGATACTTTCCCAACAACATTTTTTCAAATCATAGGTCTCCCAGCCTGTTTTCCTTCCCATAATTACTTCGGTCCATTCCAGTGATATCCCAAATAGGAAAAGTGTTGTGGAGGAATGTCATAATGGAAGGAGACACCAATCTTAAATAATTTTAGTTAAAGTATATAATTTTTGAAATTAAAACAATAAATGTATATGACCACATGCAAACATGGATAAGTATCCTGAGATAGTGGAAGTAAGGAGCCCTGTAACTTAAGCTTCCTTATTTCCATGGTACGTCCATCTCTGGTCAAAAGTATTAAAGTGAAAAACCACAGGCCCAAAACGGTGTCACTTGCACTAAAGCCAATGATACCAAAACTAGATTTAATACCTAACCTAATTGCAGTTCCAGCCTTCACCAGAAATGCAATCTTCATTAACCAGTCTGGATTTTCCAGTCAGCACCAATGAGGTAATCTGCCAGCGTGACCCTCTCCTTCCCCACCCAGGGAGAAGAGAAATCTACACAATTAAATGCTTGCAATTCCTTCCCCCCATTTCCCCCATATCTTGGCCTAAAAATAACCCTTTCTTTTCTTTTTGCTAATAGCTCCCTTGTCCCACCCTTCTTCCTATAAAAACCTTCCATTTTGCACAACCCCTCAGAGCACCCTGCTAGTTACCAGATTGGACGCTGCCCAGTTCATGAATTGCCTAATGAAACCAAGTAGATCTTCAAATTTACTCGGTTGAATTTTTTTTTTTTAACAAATGTAAAACTAAGAATATCATCTTCTTTAGTGAGTTTGATAGATAGATGTATGCTTTCAATGCTAAACTCCAAGGAAGATAAGAAACACACTTTATTTATTTTTCTTAATCTGTATTTTATAAACAAATTGGAGAGAAACTGTAAGCCGATAGGTTAGGGGGTCCATGGAGAAAAAGAACCAGGCATGGCTTTCTTGACATAAGAGAACCTGTTTTGCCCTAAGCAATTTTGTTCCTGAGCCTGGCCACAATGCTTGCCCTTAAACAGGCCTTGGTAATGAATGATCTTAAGGTAACAAAGGAATGCAGGAACAGAGGAAAGGCAGTGAAACAATAGCGCAGTGATACAGTCCTAGGTGCTCCTCAAGGGAAATACATAATATTAATATACCTTTGAGTTCTGTAGGAACTGAGGCCCCCACCCAGTCGGAGGATAGAATGATGATGTTGACCATCCTGACTTCAATCAACTAAAGCTTGAACTCTGTCGCCCTTTGCCCCCATTCTATGACGACTTCTCCTCTGCTCAAGCCCCTTTATGAATATGTATGTACCCTTAGCTTAAAACTTGCCCAGTTTTGCTGTTCAGGGAAACATTGCTTTGGGAAAGATCCCGTGTTCTTACTGAAGTCGAATTGGGCCTCTGTACCCCGACACCGAATTAAATCTTGCAGACAGAGTTTTGGGTGAAGTAGGAAAAAATAGCTTTATTGCTTTGCCAGGCAAAGGGGGCCACGGCGGGCTAGTGCCCTCAAAACTGTGTGTCCTGACCTGGAGGGGGTAGTGAGGCATCTTAGAGTGACCACGGAGCAGGGCGTGGTCAGCTCATGGACATTGTTCTGATTGGTTGGTGGTGAGGTAATCGGGTGTCAGCATCATCAACCTTCTGGTTTCAGCCAGTCTGGGGTCTACTTGCTGGTGGGCAGCAGTCAGTTAACTTCTCCCACCTTGTTGGGGTTTCAGTATCTGCAAAAGAGCTCAAAGATATTGTCATGTGCATCCCATGAGGGGGAACCTGGATCCTGCCCCAAGGCTGCCCTGTTGTTTCTTTTGACTGTTCCTCCCTGGTCTCCACATCCCCTCCCCTCCCTAATTAGCAACTGTTTGAACCTGCCCACTGGAACTCAGGGAGGGTCATGGAGGCTGAAGGAAGCCTATTTCCTGTAATCAAGAAATGGGGGGCACAGGAAGGCCTTTGTGCCCAGGGGCCCCACGGGGTCCTGCTCGGTTCCATCACTTGCTGCAAGTCATAAATCTTTCCTCCTCCCGCTCTTTGGCTTGGTTATGTCTATTGGCTCAACAACCACCAAGAGGTGAACCCAGTTTTCAGGTAACAAAACTTCTATGTAGCTCTTTGAAAGAAATTCTATTTTCTTAAAATTTGCATTGAAAAGTTGATATATGTTTTTAAAAATGGATACAGCTTTAGGAACAATAAGACCAAGTTTAAGAAAAGCTGAGACAATTTTAGACTATAAGCCCTTGATAAAGTTTGCTTAATTTATTACTGATTCTAAATGCCTACCATGCAGATGGAACTCAATAAATATTTGTGACTGAGCACATTAATTAGTAAATGAACTACAACATTTGAAATAATTAAGAATCTAACAACCTAATATTTAATGGGCAGGATGAGCAGACAACATGAATAGAAGGAAAAATATTCTCATGATTGAGAAAAATGTAACGGAGGAATATAATGTATTCACAGTAATATTAATTTTCATTTAAAATTTTCATTCATTTAAGGGAGGAACAATGATGCATAAACTTGTGCTGTTCCAAGAAAAGAGTTTCAATGCTGGGGCTAATTAGTGAGCAGTACAACTAGTGAGCCATCAAAAGACTAATCAGTGGCCAAAGCAGAGATGAAAGTTACCAGTGTCACTGGTAAATTGAGGACTCTTGGTAGGAAACAGCTCTACATTTTCCCCGATTACTATGCTTCCCTTCTTCTAAGCTATGTGAACCCATTCTCCTTACCTTTACCAAACTATTTAACTTTTTAGCCACATCTGTTATTATAGTCCTATTTTTTTGTGTTTAAGGCACAGTCATGTTCCTTTTCAACTGGGAGCCACGGAGCTAAGTCAAAGGGCTTCTCTCCAAAGTGCCAGCTTCCGGACCCAAGAGTGTGTGTTGGTGTGTGTGCGCATGTGGGCCCCTGTGGTGGGAAGGGAGTGGAGAGTTGAGTCTGGATCTCTGATCCCTCTCCTCCCTCTTTTAAGCTCCAGCTCCACTGGCGTTGAAAGGAAAGGCAGGAGAGAAAAGGGGGGAAAAAAGCAAGCATCTTGTCTGTAGGCATGAATGCAGCCTCGCTCTGTTGGTTCTCACTGCTTCTCTGGTTAACATAATAGCAGGAGGGAAGGTGGATGATAATTATTATGTATGTATTTCTTTGCTGAAAGTTCCCGCTCACAGTGGGAGCGTGATTCTGTTAGTAGTAGGATTGATTTGCTATTCTGAGTGTCCATTTGAGATTTGCAGTCTCAACTTTCAAGCCTATCATCTGCATGGTTGAGTGTTTACCTCCAGTTGAGAGTTCAGCCATTCAGTTGCAGGGCAAGTGTTGTCTGTAATCAGGGCTGGAGTTTTCCCAGGAGTAAACAAGAAGAAGGGACAGTAGGAGGAAAATGCAAAGCATCGATGAGGATGCCTGACTGTGGAATCTAAGTTGGGGGAGGAAAAGAGGTGTAAAGGTGTTAGGGTCAACAAAGGGAAGTTCTGTTGATGCTGAGAAATTATCAGAATTTGAATACTAAGCATGAAAATTTTGAAGTTTCTATTTTATGAGTAGGAAGTAAGGTTGAGAATGCTGCTGGGGGCCCAGCTTTTTATAAATGTAGAATCTCAGATGCATCAGAATCTTTATTTTAGCAAGTTCTGTAGTTGATTCAAATACACATTAAGTCTGAGAAATACTGGTCTAGAATAGTGGGTCTCAACTCTGGTTGCATAATAACATCACTGGGGGAGTTTTTAAACTATTCCCCATTCCAAGTGAGAAAGCCTTGGGGTGAGGCCCAGGCATTTATACTTTTTAAAACCAGAATTTGACCCTGCCAGTGGTTGGTAAGTAAGGAGTCATCAAGAGACAGAAAGGTTCCAGGCTCATCTACCTGGATTTTCAAGTTACCAGGTTACCACATTCTAGCCAACTCCAGCCAGTTGTGGCCACGTGGAGATACAGATTGTGAGATCAATTTTTCAAAAGAGGTAAGAAATTTGGTTTTCATAAGAAATATCTATATTTTAAAATCATGGTTAAAATTAAAAAGAAAACAATAAACTCAGCAGGAATTTCAAAAACAATAGGTTCGATTTTTGCCTTGGAAAGAATGGTAGTGTTAAGCCTTCTACGGTGTCAGCATACCACAGCTGTCTCTCTTTTCCAACTGTTGAGTCACATTAAGTAAGTTTACTGTTACTTAGAGTAGCAGTGAGTAAAACCGCTGAGGATTTTACAGGGATCAGGATAGTCACGTAGTCATGTTAGCTTTAACTTCTTCACTCTGGATACACAATGATCAGTGGCCATCAGGGAAAAGTGTGGCAGAAAATGAGAAATCCAGAGAAAAACTCATGCTTCTGTCTTCATTAAATAGAAAGCTTTTCTCTGTGGCACAGAAATACTTAAGTCCACGTTGTCTCCTCACCCAGAGTATATGAAAAACCATAGACTCTTTTAGCTGTTTTTTTTTTTTTCTTTCCATTCTGCCTTTCCTGGATAAAGTCCCCCTTTCTGCTTGACACATTATTTTTTCTTTAGATAAATTAGTAAAACCAATTAAGTTCATATCAAGTACTAGAAACATGGTAACCTTTTTCTTTTATAGAGTGATTTGAATATCTGTTGTAATCCATTATGTGCAAACATCCTCTTTATTAAAATTGTTTCTGTTATCCGTATGCCATGGAGAACCCATACATTTGAATTTGTAGCTAAACATCCATGAAATGTGAGGTAGCAATAATCTGGACAGTGATGATGAGAAGAGGCCCATCCAGACAGAACTGTCATCGGTAACGAGCACACCTGTGAGGGCTCCCCCTTCAGGCCCCTCAGGCCTCAGAGTGGGGCCTCCTCCCCCTCCACACCCACAGCCCCATGCACCCCTGTGCCCGATGTCAGTCCTGCCTCTCCGCTGCCTTCCAAACTTGGCGCTGACAGGTATCTTGAGCACTGAAGTGTGGTCCACCTGGGGTATTCAGACTAGGGCCAGATCCCACTACAGACAACTGGTGAGATACTCCTACGGATAAAAAGGCTTAGGTCTTGGGGCGACTGGGAGGCTCTCACACACAGGAAAGCTGGTATCAGTCGGCTGTTCACAGGACTCAGATTCATTGTTCTGGGCCCTCACTCAGTGCCCAGTGGGGTCTCTTGATCCACTAACCCAGCGTTTCCCGGGCAGCTTCTCCCTCACCTACCCCCTTGCCAATCTGCCTTATGACTCCTAACTTAAAACTTCGGTTACCCATACACAGAGCAGGGGGGAAAGCTAACTCCTTTTCCTTTACAATAGACCTTGAAGCCTAGAGACCAAAATCGTTAGCAACTAAAACCCTGGATCCTCTTCCCTTGAAAGCAGGGGGGTCTCTGTCTTTGAAACTTATTTATGAGCAAAGGGAAACAATTCCATTAATTTGGGGGAGACAGGTACCACAGCCCCATTGAGAAGGCTGAATTCTTTCAATAACAGAAATAAAAGAACAAAGGAAAAGAGTAGTTTCTACAGAAACCGAGATTAAATATTCTTATATAATGAACCATTTTATATATATAAATAGTATATATGTATGTATATTATTTTATATATAACTTTTAATTTATATATTTGTTTATGTATATGTATATATATGTTTATGAGTTCCAGGTACATCAAATTGAATTATATACATGATATTAGAGACCAAAGTTAAGTAAGATATGATTATGCATTCCAGTGTTTAGCAGACCAGTGGCAACATAAATAAACAGAGGAAAGTCCAAATTCCAAAAGAGAATGATCAATATTATCAAATGCCACAAAGATGTCCAATAAAATGAGGACTTTAAATTATCTAAGAAGTTCCAACTCAGAAGGTCAAAAGGATTTTCCTGTCGTGATGGCAACTAGAGCCACTTTGCAGTAGAGAGATGAATGGTGAGGTGAGATTCTGGAGACAGGAATTATAAGGGAAGAAAAAGAATAGAGCCAACAATGAGATGCGAAGACAGTGAATGCTTGCGAGAGAGCTCGTTTTCTTAAGTTTAGTTGTTGAACCAACAGGGAGAGATGTTAGAGATGCCAGTGTTTGGTAGGAAGTGGACTGGACCCAGACAACGAATGAGGGGATGGGGTCACACTTCCTCTGACAAAAGGAAAAAGGAAAGCTGAGTTGGGGTGTAGGTAAACTATCTGCACACAGAGAAGCGCTTCAGAAGCCAAGAGGCTTTCACGACCTCTGTCGAGAAGGCACTTCACTTCTTTTGCTACCAGCGTGGTGGAAACCATCCTCACCTCTCACCTGGATTATTGCAGTTGTCTCATGACCATTCTACCTGCTTTTAACCTCACCTCTCTTCCCTCTTTTTTCAGTGCTGCATCCAGAGTCATGTTAAAATTAAGCCTGATCGCATGACCCCTCTGGACAAGACCCTCCAGATATTTGACAGAAAAGCCAAAGTCCACGTGGTGCCTGTGTTCTGCCCCCCAGAGCCATCCGCACTCAGAAACTCGCCGATGGGCTTCCCTGGTGGCGCAGTGGTTGCGAGTCCGCCTGCCGATGCAGGGGACGCGGGTTCGTGCCCCGGGCCGGGAGGATCCCACGTGCCGCGGAGCGGCTGGGCCCGTGAGCCGTGGCCGCTGAGCCTGCGCGTCCGGAGCCTCTGCTCCGCAACGGGAGAGGCCACAACAGTGCTGTTTCTCTCTCCTTGGTGCCCTGGTTCCGGCCACAGAGGCCTTTGTCTAGGCCTCTAGCTGTGCTCCCCTCTCAGCGGGGACTTTGCCCTTGATGTGCCCTCTCCCTGGAAGGCGCCTCCCCAAGAACCATAGCCCAGCTTCTTCAATCCTCCAGATGCCCCATCCTCACTGAGGCCTTTGCAGGACCCTGTCTAAAAGTTCTGCAGTGTTCCTCCGTTGACATCTTCTATCCCAATTGCCTGAATCACATTTTCAGTTTAGCCTAGAGCTACTCGATCTGTGTAACAAACTCCGTATTTTCCTGATGTGCCTTGTTGTTTGTCCGACTCCACCGTGAGGGTAAGGACTCTTCTCTCTGGTTCACTGCTCCATCCTCAGCTCCTAAACTGGTGACTGGCACGGTCGGCCCTCAGTGGACACATTTGTTGTATGAATTGTGAGAGATAGTTTAGGGCTCGCATTCTCTGGGGACAAGTTAAAGGCTGTCTGAGGAGTAGTGATGGTCATTTTAGGCTAGAAGTGGACACTTTAGGTTAGAAATACACCTGTTTGTATGATTTCTCTCACCAAGTTCAATGCTCAGGAGTTGACAGTGCAGGACATAAGTTCCTTGACACATGTTAATCAGCATTGCTCAGCAGAAATATAATGCAGACCACACATGCAAGCCATAAAAAAATTCTTTCCCGCCTTATTGAGGTATGATAGACAAGTAAAAATTGTATATATTTAAAGAGTACAAAGTGATGATTTTATATATAGATATGTGTGTATATATATATATATATATATATATGTGTGTGTGTGTATATATATATACACACATTGTGAATTGATCATCACAACCAAGGTAATTAATGAGATTTTACAGTCTTTTTTTATACTAGGTCAGTGAATTCTGGTGTGTATATCACACATACAGCATATTTCAATTCAGATTAGTCATAGTTCATGTGCCAAATAGACCATGTGGCTGCTGGTTGCTGTATCAGACAATTGAGAGTGGACAAATGTAGAGTTGGAATGGTTGGTTCTAATGGAAAGAGACGATATGCAGACAACTGAGTATCAAAACAAGACAGTTGTTGAAATGATACAACAGAAAGCCAGTTACATCAGTAGGAGAAAATAGTGGGACAGGAGAGAATTATGAAAGGAGTTCCAAATTATGGCGAAGGATAAATTCAGTGGGATTAAAGCATAGGAGTTTGTGATCAGAGATTATCTAAAGCATGAGATGGAAATGAAAGTTGTTACGGACCAAAAGTACAATTGACTAGCAACAGTGGTCCAGGAAAATGAGAGGTGGTGTTGTGAAAAGTCTTCACTGAATGTGGGTGGAGGCGAGCGGCTTCCAGGTCAATAGATGACAACAGTGGAGTGCAGAAGGTGAACTGCTGGAACTCGTGACACCCAAAAGGGAAGACTTTAGCACAGGGTGAAACGATAATCTGCTAGAAGGGTTAATGTGGGTTCTAGACATGACTAAGAGAATTCATTAATATGTCAGAGGGGGAGTGATGAGAAAAAGGGTAGAGTGTAAAAATAGGGGCACTATTACAATAGAATAGAAGAGTCAGCTGGAACAGTCAGGGTAAGCCCAAAGTAGAAGAGCAAAGCATACCTGTTGTTAAATCAGAAGTTGGGGCTATTCGCTTATATCTCAGCAAGGATATTTCCTGGCTGGCTGTGAAGGAGAATTTTTCCTCAAATAAGCTGGCACTGTCACACTACTCTAATCTTTTAACATCATATCGTTCTTCCCAAGGGCAGAAGTACTCTTAGGTAACATCTCTTAGATAGCCAAGATGAACTGCTTAAGTCTGAGAGGCTTTATCAAGGCAACTCTCTCCTAGAATTCACAATATATTTATTATCCTTGATGTCACTTTTCATATTACCTCTTTCAGAAGCTTCTTTAAAGGGATAAAGGAGCCCCCAGCTGAGTCCTGGGTCTCGAAAGAGTTCGCTTGAGACTTTAAAGGAGAATCTTAATATTTAAAACTCTAAGGCAAGAAAGAAGAAAAGTCAGTATTTGTGTGGGAATATCTTGTTTATTTGCCTAAAAAGACTGAACTAATTGCAAAAGTAATCTTAAATTATTCATTCAGGGCTTCCCTGGTGGCGCAGTGGTTGAGAATCCGCCTGCTGATGCAGGGGACACGGGTTCGTGCCCTGGTCCGGGAAGATCCCATGTGCTGCGGAGCGGCTGAGCCCGTGAGCCATGGCCGCTGGGCCTGCGCGTCCGGAGCCTGTGCTCCGCAACGGGAGAGGCCACAACAGTGGGAGGCCCGCGTACCGCAAAGAAAAAAAAAAAAAAAAAAAAAAAAAAAATTATTCATTCAACTTGGTCATTATTCAATATTCATTCAACTAACATTTGCTGAGTTTTAGATCGTTATCAGGCACACTACAATGTTTCACAGTGATGAAAAAGATAAAAATCGGTCTCAAAGAGATTCAAATTAAAGCAGGAGACTGACAGTTAACTGGGGAATTAAAATAGAATGTGGAGGGACTGTCAATGCCCCCCCCCCACTTGTGGGTGGTAGGTTGGTAGAGACAGAATGTTATCTCAGCCAACATATAGCCATCCCCCAAGTAACCAACGCTGCAGAGCATTTACTGCGTATGAGAACATTGAAGAGAGTACCCTATGACACATCCGTACAGCGCAACTGCCTGATGTTCCTTTCCAACATCTGTTTTAATTTTCCCTAAAAATTTCATCTTCCTGTACTAATCGTCACAACTTTGCCTCTCAAAAATTTCAGATTCTCTCCTCTCTCATCCACATACCTTCTCAAACTCCAGTCGTGCTTACATTCCTCTCTGCAAGACAATGCTCAGCTAAGAGTAGTTCCCAAACCTGGCTACACAGTAGAATCACCTGGGGAACTTTTGCAATGCTCTCTGACCAATTAAATCATCATCTCTGTGGGTGGGATTCAGGCATCAACATGTTTTTTACAGTTCCCCAGGTGCTTCCAATGTTTTGGCAAGGTTGAAAGCCACTGCCTTACAGCGTTCAGCAAACCCAAACCTGGTCTTAATTCAAACCATGTCTTGTGGTCTTGTGCGTCGAGCATGACCTCTATAAAGAGCTTAAAGTCATGGGTCCTCCCAAACAATCCAGGTCAAACGCAGTGGTGTTCTGAATGCAGATTAAGACAGAATCGTGCAGGTTTGAGACTGAGTGGAATCAAAGCCGATCCTGCAGTTTCCGGTCTGGGCAGCGGTGCAGAATGTAAGTGCAGCCAAATACATATAATTCATAATATGTTTGTAATAACTAAGGGTCACTGGACTACCTAACATGAATGCAACCAGGTTGTTTTAGAAACTTAGGGGTTTTTTAAAAAATAAGAATGCAATTAACTATATTATTTTTGAAATGAAAGCAGTCAGTCCATGTGATGCTAAGGAAGTCTTAACTCTAATGGAGAATGTTTCTAGATGACGGAATTCAAATTAAGAGAATATTACACAGTAATATGCTTTATTTGAGGAGAGATTAAGATTAGAGTGTGAAATAGACAAGTCATGTTCTTTTTTAAAAGATATCTTTTTTTTTTTTTTGCATTTAACCCCACATTCTTTGAACCATTGAATCTTCAAATCTCAGTAGTATTCTAAAAGGAATATTGCTTTCCCCCAAGCATATTCATATGGGAGCTTTAAACAAAAGCAAAAGAAAAGTGACTATTATTTTGTAATTGAGGAGGCCTGAATGAGATCCACCCTTCAATCAGAGTCCTGCCAGCGTTCAGTAACACAAAACGTGTTCCTCAAACTTCCTCACACTATAATTTTATGTACTTTTCTTTATAATCCCCCAAGATGTCTTAGAATTTCCACCATTTTTACATATCTTTTATGCAATTCTTACCAGTAAAGTTGTAAAATAAAGCCACTCTTATCCTTCTATCCATTTAGGATTTTGGCACCTAGGGGATAAATATAGTGCTGTGAGTTTGGTTTTAGCAAACAATGTACGTGTCATAACTTATAATTCTTTCCTGGCTTTGGTTTGACATTAAAATAGGAAAAAATGGCATACTCAGAGCTCTGTTACCTTTTATACCAGACATGCAGTGTTCTCCAAGAAGATGAATGACTGGATTACATTCTGATATTAAAGTGAGGTTTATTACTCTGTTCAACAAAAGTGTATTTAATAGCATTTTCATTATATTCAAATCATTTCCAGAGTTACACACTTAAAAAGTAAATGAAGTGTAGTTCTGTAGAGAATTACTCCTGTGTGAATTCAGGCAAAGTGAGAATAGTATATTATTCTTAATGGAAAATTCCGAATACATATTTGAGCTATAAATACATGTAAAGATGAATGATATGTTTTCCAAGGGTATTTTACTGTGAAGTTAAAGGTGATTAAGGCAAAAATGTATTAAGAAGTTTGAAAATTTCTTTTGGAAAAAGGGTGGCATGCTCTTCGGTTTCTGCAGCCTTATTGCGGTCCATCCCTCAAGTCGCTACATTTGCTCCACGCAACGCCTGCTTTGTGTGTGTCTTGATGTTCATGTGCTGAGGGATGGTATTTCTCCTACTTCCCTGGGGAGGCATGAGTCCTTTCTGTTTCCAGGAAGAGCTCTGCATACGTGTCTATGCATAATATTTTCTCTTACTCCTCACCCTTGTTCTTTGGGATTAGGCGAAATCCTTCCATGTAACCAGCCTGAATAAGCCTGATAATCAGGTAGTATAAAGTGTTAAGTCTCAATAAAGCTGGGAGAAAAAAATTTAAAAATACAATGTAAATAATAAAAAGAATAGACGGTAATGAGAGAGAAAAGTTGTTTTACTATCTCCACAACATAAATTATGATATTGATCATCCAAAGGTGGGAATGATATGAAAGGGGAGTTAATTTTGTAGATTTAAGTAAAGGGATGGTCAAAAGTTAAGGGAGACGAGAGAGGGAGGAGATATGGGGATATATGTATATGTGTAGCTGATTCACTTTGTTATAAAGCAGAAACTAACACACAATTGTAAAGCAATTATACTCCAATAAAGATGTTAAAAAAAGTTAACCTAAATTAACAAATCATGTATAATTTTCCAATTTTTACAATTTAAAAGTCACCTTTATTCATAATTAAGTAATAGGTAAAAGGACTAACGAAATAACATTTTACTCGAATACTTAATATCCTGTGTCAGAGTGTGTTCCTCTGTCTTATCCGTCGAGTCCTTCTGCATTGAATTAGGGCAGCACATTTGTAAGTAAATCTCAGCTTATAGACTTATATGGTAACTTCAGGTTTTTTCATTCTGGTTTCTTGCATTAGTCATATTAACCTGTATTGATTTATAATCTGGAAGAAATTAGATCAGGCCACATAGAAGCGAGGCTGTTGGTCAGAAAACAAACTAACAAAAAAATTGAAAATGTGACCCATAATATACAGATATACTCCATAATTCTTTAAACCAATTTTGAAAACATAATCTAATGTGCATCTAAATCGTAATTTAGGCTGATTTTTAAAAATGTCTTTATCTTAATATTCTTTGATATTATTTTTAGTATTGCTTATTCCTCTGTTTACCCTTACAATTTTCTATAGAGCATTTGGGTTGTATATTATTGAACAAAAATGAGCAGTTATAATCTGAAATTAGCAATCATTCTAACCCAATGAAAAACATTGATGAGCTTTTGCTTAAGAATAAATATTAGTTTTATAATAAAAATATCAATATAATTTTGATAATTAGATCTTTTTGGAGAATATTATTAACATTTAGATTATGAGATTACAGTCGGCCCTTGAACAACACACCTAGGGTCCAACTAGACACAGAGTTTTCTCAGTAGCAAATACTACAGTACTACATGATTCAAGGTTGGTTGAATCCCTGGATGCCAAACCACAGACAAGGATGAGGTGCATACTCAGAGGGCTGGCTATGAGTTACATGCAGACTTTTGACTGCACGGAGGGGCAGCACCTCAACTGCTGCATTGTTCAAGGGTCAACAGCAGTATTCCATTTCTTTCTTTTTTTTATAAGCCTGTTTTTTTTGTTTGGTTTTTTGTTTGTTTTAGATTTGGATTTCTCATATGCAAGAGATCTTGTGGTATTTGTCTTTGTCTGACTTATTTCACTTAGGATAATGCCCTTTAGTCCACCCGTGTTGTCATAAATGACAAGATTTTATTCTTTTCTATGGCGGAATAATATTCCACGGTGCACACGTACCACAATTTCTTTATCCATTCATCCGTCGATGAACACTTAGGTTGTTTCCATGTGTTGACCATTGTAAATAATGCTGCAGTGGACGTGGAGGTGCATATATCTTTTCAAGTTAGTGCTTTTGCTTTCTTCAGATAAATACTAAGAAGTGGAATAGCTGGATCATATGGTAGTTCTATTTTTAATTTTCTGAGGAACCTCCACACTGTTTTTCATAGTGACTGCACCAATTTACATTTCCATCCACAGTGCACAAGGGCTCCCTTTTCTCCACATCCTCACCGACCCTTGTTATTTCTTTTCTTTTTGACAATAGCCATTCTAATAGGTGTGAGGTGATATCTCACATAAGACCTGAAACCATAAAACTCCTAGATGAAAATATAGGTGGTCAGCTCCTGACATAGGTTTGGCAATGATTTTTAAAATCCAACTTCAAAAACAAAAGCAACAAAGGCAAAAATCGACAAGTGGAATGACATCAAACCACTTTCATTCCTCTGCTGTGCAGAGGAAACCATTAACAAAATGCAAAGGCAACCTACTGAGTGGGAGAAAATATTTTCAAATCATATATCTGATAAGGAGGGGCTAATACCCCAAATACATGAAGAACTCACACAACTCAATAGCAAAACAAATACAAACAATTCAAATAAAAATTGGCAGAAGATCTAAATAGATATTTTTCCCAAAGAAGACATACAGATGGCCAACAGGTACACGAAAAGGCGCTCAACATCATTAACCATCAGGGAAATACAAATCACGTCCACTTATTTCTAAGGAGAGTGTTGCTAGCAATTTTGAAGACTTCTTCAGATTCAAATATGCTAAAGTATGAATGTCTCATGTGTTTTCATCACGTTACATTCCAAATGTATAACTTATTCTTTTAAGATTGATTAGAAGCAGTAAGGGCTAGTCTTTTGAGTCCAGTTTTAGTGGTTTCATTGAAATATACACTGAGAAATGAAGATATTGTAGTGAGGTTCTTTTAAAAGCTATAGTCACTAAATCCTTTTGTATTTTTTATGACACTAACATTCTGTTCTATATCAAATGAAGCTATATGCAGTTTTTATTGCATATTTAGCAGTAGCTAAAAGAAAAAAGTTAAATTGCTTACAAGCAGTAATTTACCCAAGACCTTGTGAATTTTAAAAAAGGAACACTATTCAAAAGATGTGGCAGCATATTATACAAAGTAAATACAGTTACTAAAATGACTTAGCACGCCACAGTGAGTTCCATTTGAATTTTGAAAATATATTCCTCTGGTTGTCCAGTTGTACGAAGAAGCTGAAATCAATGCTGAAGTTTACATCGCCATCCTCCCAATGTCCAATTTATCCAATAGAACAATATGACACTTTTTAAAAGTGCATCAGTACTCCTAATCCACCAGGGTTTAATACATCATTTGTGGTGTGCAATGCATAATTCCCTGGGGTTGTAAAAAGCTAATGCTGTTACAAAAAAGTCCCCGACACTCATGGGAGGAAGCTACGTATGGGTATTCTCTGCTCTTCAGAAGTTTGCTATACACCACTTCACTTTCACAAAAGACCTACATTAGAACATCAGTAACTGTTTTTGATAATCACAAGAAATCCGAAGAGGATTTTTGTTTTTACAAAAAGTGGTGAAAAGCGAAAATAGCGTTCAGGGTTTGTCTTGTCGCAGCTGATGTAGAGGCAGCGTGCCCCCCAACCCGTGAGAGTGGCACCTCCAATCTCCTTCCCACGGAACTACACTTAGCATCTTAGCATCAAGCCACCGTGGCTTCGAACTGCACCTGTGGAGCATCTGTGCTGTATCTTGATTTATTTTGCGCCTCCTAGCAAGATGTGTCCTTAGGTAATTGCTTCTTTGCTTTATGCCATTTTGGCTTCTAAAAGCCTTCATAGAGACGCTCTACTTTCGGATAGCGGGGAAACCTGTACTTGGAAAATCAAGGTAAATTAAGATTTTAGTTATATCATTTTATTGAGCTATGGCTTTTGGGGTTCAATAAGTACAAGACCTAGAAAATAGGGGTCAGGTTTTTTTTATGGTATCTCATCTAATGTTAAAAACCATGTGGAGGGCTGGATCGGTGTCGCATTTCATGCCGTGGCCCCTGGGAGGATAGGGCCCAATTTAGTTTCAGTGGAGTCGGTTGAAACTTTCTGTGGAAAACCTTCAACCTAGTTAAATGATTAACTCTCAAGTAGAAAAATAAATAAATACATACATAAAATAAATATATATGTATATATATCTGAAACATTCTCTGATTAGAAGCCATGTGAGTAATAGTGTAAGTACACTTCAGTAATAGTGTAAGTACAAATTAAACTAAAAAATCTGTTTCTTCCTTTTCCTCTGTTGGACCCCTCGTCCCTATCCTAACCCCCAGTTTGCATTTTAAGACCCTTCTTCCCTAGCAAAGATCCCACAAACAAGAATTAGTCTGGTGTATTAATTGGTGAAATTAGGCTCTTTTTCAGTAAGCCAGAACATATTCTCATCCATTCATATCTCCCTATTGTTCAAATTAGTTGCCTTGGAAATTTAAAGCACCTACTATACTCCTCAAAGATAATCATAATCTCCACTTCCATCGTGGTTATCAGTGGCCAAGATGGGCTTACGGTTCCTTTATCTTAACTAACTTTCGACAGCTTTCTTCCTGAGGATAGGTCCCTGACCTCCCTTGGAAAATTTCGTTTAGAACACTTGTGATTGTAAATTCTTTCTCTGCCCCTTTGAGATGGAAATCTTTTAACCCAGAAACATTTTGCTCAAAAACCTGGGAGTTACCCCTTTGAAATGTAGTCATCTAAGATAATGTGCCTCCTTCTCAGTCTCCGTCGGGGGGCAGCAGCCCAAGTTTGTTAATACGTGACAATTAACAAGCAAACGTGTCCTGCTCACGTTGACCAAGCTCCCGGCTGAGGGCCTCTAGCGCTTTTCCATGAACTAACTCCGGCAATTAAAAGTCCTTCCTCCTCTCCAGCCCAGTTGAGTTCAGTCTCGCTTCTACTACAGGAGTCTTGAGCAGGAGACTTGACCCTATTGCAAGAGTCTTGAATAGTCTTCCTTGACACTTTTAACAAGTGTTCAGTGCAATTTTGCTTTGCGTCAATTATTTAGTTTTCCTCTCTCTCCCGTTTCTGCACCATTTACACATACGTCAATCCCTTGTCTTTTCGTCTATCTCAATATTTCTGAAAAAACTTTAATAAGAACCATGATTTGTAGGTTGCCTCTCTTGAAACCAAAATAAATGAATGAATAAAAATTAAATTAAATTAAATAAAGGGAAAGGAGAAATGAGGCAGGTTCCCAGTATGATTTTTACAAAGGATACAGTATATAAATAAGAAGCTCATTAAGTCATGAGTACTAATTTGATACTCTCATAGTCTAAAGGAGAGGTTACAAATTGTATGATAGTAGGCCTGAGGATGGATTTTATTTGACTTGCTCAGTGTACTAAAATTCAGGAGATTTCACATAAATTTTCAGGTTTCTAGCTTCTTAAACAAATTGTATAATCTCCCAACCCTAGATATCCATTCCAGCAAGACAGAGGAATCAACTGAGAAAATAGAATAACAACAGCCTTCATTTAGAGATAACTTACAAAGGATATACCTCAAACTTACTTTTATTTGTTCTTCAAGCTGTTTTGAGCATGTAATATATTCATTTCTGCCAAATAGTTAAAGTAGTAAATGGCTTCCGATGAAATATTTTGAGTTTCTGATTTCCAGGAAACTTGCACTTTATTTTTTCTCAGCTTTATGTCAACAAAACTGATAACCTTTCAGACCACCTAAACTTTATATAGAACTTTAACAAAAGTGATTTTCCTTTTTTAAAAAATATTTTTCCCATATAATAAAATACATTTACTAGCATAGTTTGGCGTTATATCATTTTATTAATAAATTCCCTTGTTTTTTTAATACATTTCCATCTCTCTTTTATTATTTTGAGACAAAAGTGACTAAGGTTAATTCTGGGCTTAATACTCATTGTTAAATAAATAGTGAACAATTAATAGACAAGATTGATTATAGTTGGTGTGTGCGTGTGTTGTGTGTGTGTGTGTTGTGTGTGTGTGTGTTTGTGTGTTGTGTGTGTGTGTGTGGTGTGTGTGTGTGTGGTGTGTGTGTGTGTGTGTGTGTGTGTGTGTGTGTGTTGACCCAAACCAGCATATTTTTAGCTGGCTTTTTTTTTCCTTTCACAGAACACTGGCTTCCATTCAAGATTCCACTCATCACTAGTTGTATAAATTTAGACAAGTCACTTAAGCCCACTCAGACCTGTTTCCCCACAGTGAAGTAAAGAGGCTGAAATACACATACTCTAAATTTCCTCAAGTTCTAAAATAACATAACGGGGGGGGGGGGGGGGGGGGGGGGGGGGGGGGGGGGGGGGGATTATCACTATGGTGAATGTTCTTCTGTCAGGGCAAGTGAGAGTTCTGAAGTGAGGCAGAAACTTGGTCCAGTGGCTGCTGTGCTTCTAATATTTCAGCATGAAATATGATGTTTACTATAGATGTTTTAATTATAGAATTTTTACTACAGATTTTTAAAATCAGGTTAAAGATGTTTCTTTCTATTCCATACTTCTACAAGTATTTATCATGGATAGAGTCCAGTTTTATTAAATGCATTTTTGCATTGATTAAGATGATATTCTGTTAATGTAGCAAAATATATATTTCCTAACGTCAAATAATTGTTACATATTTTAACTGGGATAAATCCTTTATGATTAGGTTTTACAAACCTGATTTGCTGGCTTACACTTGTTAATGTTCTAATATTTACAGTTTTTATACTTACATTTTTCTTGACTTTGGAATATAATTTTTCTTTTTCCTACTATCTCTGGTATAAAAGTTATACAAGATTCATAAGGCAAGTCGCAGATACTTGTGTGTATTTGTGTGTGTGTGTATTCATAATCATTGGATAAATGCTTGCAAGATGATGATTATATGTTATTTTCAGGTCCAAACCACCTGTTTGGCTTGTCAGTAGAATTTAAATGATTTATCTTACTTATCCAAGTTTTTCAATGGTTATAAGTATATTCTAGTTTTTGGGGGTATATTTTGTTTTTGTGGTTTTTTTTACGGTACACGGGCCTCTCACTGTTGTGGTCTCTCCTGTTGCAGAGCACGGGCTCTGGACACGCAGGCTCAGTGGCCATGGCTCATGGGCCCAGCCACTCCGCAGCATGTGGGATCTTCCCGGACCGGGGCATGAACCCGTGTCCCCTGCATTGGCAGGTGGACTCCCAACCACTGCGCCACCAGGGAAGCCCCTCTATTTTTTTATTAAATTCTGACTCAGTTTGCATAAGCTATAGCATCACCTTTGGAAAACTATTGCCCTGAACTTTTTTGAAATTAAAATATAGTTGACTTATTATATTACCTTCAGGTATACAACACTGTGATTTGATTTTTTTAAAGATTATACTCAATATAAAGTTATTATAAAATATTGGCTATATTTCCTGTGCTGTACATTACATCCTTGTATCTTATTTATTTTATACCTAGTAGTTTGTACCTCTTAATCCACTTCCCCTATCGTGCCGCTCCCCACCAGACTTGACCACTCTGGTACCACTAGTTTGTTTTCTGTATCTGTGAGTCTGTTTCCTCCTGTTATATTTGTTCATTTGTTTTATTTTTTAGATTCCACATATAAATAAAAAGATACAGTATTAGTCTTTCTCTATCTGATGTATTTCATTAAGCATAATACCCTTCAGGTCCATCCATGTTGTTGCAAATGGCAAAATTTCATTCTTTTTTATGGCTGAATAGTATTCCATTGTGTATATATCCTTCATCTTCTTTATCCATTCATCTGTTGATGGGCAGTTAGGTTTCTTCCATATCTCGGCTATGTAGAGATCTCATTATTACCATAAGGATTAAAATAATTCAGAGGTAGTCAAAATTTTTACCACATTTCCATGTAATTGTCAGTATTTGTAATGAGAAATACATTTGGAATGAGAGAGAACACCAGTGGATTTTCTAAGCTTAATTCACTGGTGACTCCAGCTGAAGCTGTTGCTCTAGATGCCATCTGTTTTCACCAAAGTAAATAAACAGGCTTTGGCATCTGGTATACAGCCAGTGAATTGGTGAATGTTCGTTTGTCCCTCTTGACAAGTATTGAAAACACACTAGAAGTTGTTTGAGGTTTATACCTGGCAAGCCCAGCACTTCTGCATCCATTCACTGTGCTGTCACGGGCTTGCATCGATCTATGACTCTGTCCACAGTTTAGTCCAAAAGAAATGGAATTGTTCCCATCACTAAAATAACATGAAGCCAAATCATTCTATTTATTGCTAGATCCTAGAGAACAGAAAATATCATAGGATTAGAGGAGACAAAGGAATCCCATGAAAGTATTGGACCTATATTTTCATCTCATAAAAATATAGTTTCTGTGCAAAGAAGAGGGCTACAATAGTCTGGAATAATCTGGATATTATTTTTACATTTTTACATCATTATTTTTACATTATTATTTTTACATCATAGAGAAAGATGTTGTACTGTATGCCACTACCACTTTAAAAGGCACACACCTCTTGTTAGACCTTTTGGGATTTTAGAAGTAACAAACCCTAAAATTAAGGGTATTACACATGATATTTACATGTAGAATAAAATGCCATGCTTTAATTTGAACACAGAACAAGAAAAAAGCAAAAGTTCCCATCTGATTCACACTAGAATGTCAGCAGCTTTAACATTTGGGCCTTATCATTGAGTAGATAGGATTGGTTGCTGTGTGTGTCCATGGATAGGGTATTATATGCACATTTGGGCAGGCACTTATATCTGAACCCTATCAACTGCACGTAGGGTTTTGGCACAAAGCCATGCCTTCTTCTCCAAAGAACTACTGTACTTTTGAGAAACGTTCTTGCTTTTCTACTGAGTCACCCAAGTGATTAAATGCCAAATCATGAAATTCTAGGTGTCTTTGGGAGCAAACCTGCTCAGCGTCACCTGCTTCTCATTCGCTCTACGTAGATACAAATTTGCCTGTGCTGAGACGCACTCCATGGTCCTTTAGGAATGGTCCAAACGGCATCAATGATAAGTCAGTCTTGAAGCTAAACAAAGTTGTAGTAGAGCTCTCAGCTTGCCTCCTTCTGCCACAGTGCTGGATGACAACTGCTTCTACAGTCAATCTTGGAATCTCCAGGGGACTTCCCTGTGACCTGTTTACTGAAGTGGGGAATATGTGAACCTGGTTTAGAGAGAACTCTGTCTCACAGCAGATACCAGCTTCAAGATGACAGTAACAGAATGATTCCCACCCCCCTCAGTATCAGCCTTGATTAGCACATTTAGTTACTCACTTTGCCTGGAAAGGGAGATGACCTGAGTGTGAAATGCTGGATGTTCAGGCACTTGGAGCAAGATGAGTTTCCAATAACAAGGGATTTGGGGAAAGAGGAATGTAGACTCACTCAGAAACGTGCTATTATGTGTGTCTGTGTGGATACCCTCCAAAGGTCCCTGGATACAGAGGAAGCACTTGACAATCAGCCAAACAATGTGACCCAACCTATGGATGTCGGGTTTTCTCCTCCACAAGCCCATGTAGGGAGTGAAACTTCAAACCTGACAGAGCCAGGACTGTGGTTATCAGTGGCTCGAGGGAAGGTTACTGTATTTTACTGCTTTTGAACATTGACACATGGCTTAGTCAAGCTGTCTTACTTTGCCCCTGGTAGACCGATGTGTGAGTCTTTTCTATGTAGGGTTTATAGCCCTTTCAGGAACCCAGCTTTTTGCAGAGGTTTCAATTTTAACTCCCCATCTCGCAACCTAGATCCCTCATCCTTTTCTTTCCCCCTGCCTGGGTTTTAAAACCCACTAATCACTTCTGCATTGCCTGTCCTTCTCCATCAAAACAGGATTACTTGCCTCTTTCATCAACTTGAGAACCCACCATTCTTGCTCTCACTGACCTCTGCATTGCTGATACCTGTCACTTCCCTTCCTTTCTGGCAAGCATAGCCATGCATTAAAATATCTCTTATCAAATTAATATTTAGTTAGCATTTGTAGGTGTTTTACAGAATTGTTTGAATGTTGCCCCGTTCAGCTGTGAGATGACTCATGTCTTTCCAATATAGCAGACCTTTTGTAACACTAATTTATATTTTATTTTTATTACTAAAGTTCGCCTGTGGAATGTACATAGCTACATAGTGATGATGTGTCTAGATTTAAGGTATAGTACATATGATCATGGTGATTTTAATGTGATTTTAATGCAGAATTTAATGTGACTTAATAATAAATTTTAAATTGCCATTTTAAATGTATTTGCAAGTCAGGAGTCTATTGTCAAATATTATGACTATTCAAAAACAAAATAAAACATGATTACTTAGTTATAGCATATTTTCCTAAAAATAAAATAGTAGGTACTGATATTTGTCTAGAATTTGAAAAGTATTGGTCAGTGCATCTAATCTTGGATAACATAGTTATTCTGGCATATTGCTATTATAAATTATTCCTTATAATTTCTTATAGGAAACATGCAGCTTTATAGACTACACTATAACTGCTGTGTAAAATTTGTACTGCTCAAGTATATAAAATAGATGTAAACACACACATATTAGAAAGACTAAATGAAGGTCCCTTCGAGATTTTTTTCTTAAAATGACGTATCCTGGAATTATCTTGAAAACAAGATTCTTAACACATTAACCATGATCAGGCAGTTTAAAGAAGAACTAATAGTAAAGGGCAAATAAAGTGCCTTTCTTTTCTAACTAAATATTAAGTTAGCTCAACTTCAACGTTGCTTGAGTTGCAACATGCATTATAGAATACAGAGCTAATTGCTTTAGTGTTTCAACCCTCCAAGCAGTGCAGATGTTATGCAAATGTTTTAGTGCTCATTTTCAGAAAGTAAACAATTGTGATAAATTTTGCAAGGGTATTTTCTTTTTTTGCATTAGCATTAAACTTTCCAAAATTGTTGCCAGCTACAATGTTAGTGCTCAAATAAACTGAAATTTTTGTGGAGTAAAAACCTGTCAGATGTGGATGTATAATGGATTTTTTTCTAATTGTGAAACACCATTACATTAGAAAGCAACATGGAGTTAAATAGAACTATTAGTATTATGTAGGCTCCCTAATTTGATGAAACATGTTATTGGTATCCACAGACAACAAGAATTTGTCGGGTGTATCTTTAATAAGTATAAAATACAAACAGGTTTATTTCTTCACGTGAAAATTATACTTAGAGAGCATTCAAGCTTTTTCATAATCCTGTATTTATTTTGCATTGACAACAAAGATAAATTTAGAAAAAATTCCATTACTAATAAATTCTTATAAAGATGATTTTGGAATTCAATAGCAAACTGATTTGTAATCATTTGTAAGTATATCATCCATGTGGCTTAGAAATCTGAATCTTAACAATTCCTACAGGAAGGTAGAGTGTAAATATTTCTTGATTATATGAATTTGAGAGACAGGGTGTTATTTGTTTCCTATTGCTGCTGTAACAAATTACCACAAACTTTAAGGCTTAAATTCATTATTTTAGGGTTCTGCAGTTCCAAAGTTCTCAATTCAAGATGTCAGTAGGTCAGTGTTCCTTTTGGAGGCTGCAGGAGAAACTGTTTCCTTGTCTTTTCCAGTTCCAGAGGCCATCTGCGTTCCTCGGCTCCTAGCCCATTCCTCCATCTTCAAAGCCAGCAGTATAAATCTTCAGATCTCTCTCTCCCCTTTCTGTCCTTTGCTTCCATTGCCACGGCTCCTTTTCTGCCTTACCCATTTCCTTAAAAGGGTCTTTGTGATTACATCGGGCCCATCCAGATAATCCAGGATAATCTACCCAGCTCAAGAGAATTAATCGCGGCTGCAACGTCTCTTTTGCCATGTGCAGTGGTTTGCACAGTAGCCTCCAAAAGATTTGTCTACCTGGAACTTCAGAATGTGCCTTTATTTGGAATGAGGATCTTTGTAGATGTAATTAAAGATCCCCAAATGAGATCACTGTGGATTAGGGTGGGCTCTAATTCCAATGAGGAGTATCCGTATAAATAACAGAAACGTATTAGACACAGAGAGTGGGAGGGGATGGGGAAGGACTCTCGCTGAGACTCCAGAAGGATTCAACCCCACTAACACCTCGATTCCAGACTCTGGCCCCCACACCTGTAAGAGAACAAATTTCTGTTGTTCAGAGTCCCCTAGTTTGTGATAATTGTTTATGGAAGCGCTAGGAAACTAAAATACCATTTAAGGTAACATAATACAGGATCTGGGGATTATAGAATGTGGCTCTCTTTCAAGGGGCATTCTTCTGTGTACCACAAAGTGCAAATATCCTACCAAATTTGAGAAATTACTCTTACATTCTGGTGAGTTACATGGTTCTGTTTCTGTCTCATCAGCATAGCAGGATGCTTAAAAGCAATGTCTTCACATTTCTCTTTATGGGTGATAATGATGTGATTGATATTCAAACACAAATAGTTTTAAGTGAAGAATGTTATTCCCCACGAAACAGCTTGCTAAAAGGCTGATGAAAAAAGTTTGGTGAGGTCATATTAAAAGATACATAATCCTAGAATCTTGATATACTGGCTCTATAATTTAGAAATATTTGCTATTCTCTTTGTACTGGTCCATAAGTGCAAGAACAATACAATTCATAGAAAGTAGTTTATTAACTGGAGTTCTCTGAGCAAGACAATCCCCAGTACCATATCCGTGTTTTCCTTATGAGTTTGAATTGATTTAGGCAAAGGTCACACTCAACTATTTCGCCTCCATGTGTTTTCCAGAAGCTGATAGTTGCATCTAAAAGGCCCCAACTTTAATTTGGCAGTGAGTTATTACCGGATCTTCCAAATAACTCCACGGTGTTAGATTTTTTTGTTCACAATTACACTTTACTAAAGGTCTTATAGTAATTATAAATTTCTGTTAAATCTCAGCATGGATCTTTTCCATATTAGACAAAGATATTGATTGATTATTGGATCAAATAGAATTGATTTGAAATACTATCAATAGCAAAACTGCAGTTGTTATTTTATGTGTTGAATTTGAATAACCCCAAATCAACAATAAAGAAATACAGACAAAAATGCTTCAACACTGATGTATCCAGTTGGCCAATAGTTCACTACTGCTGTTCCCAATTTAATCAGACATCTTTTCACAATCACCAATTAAGTCTTTTTGTTGGGTTTTAGAGATAATAACTGAAAGCTGGCTACTCCTCATGTCCCCACTTAAGTCTTCAATTAATAATGACATATATACAAGAAAAACAAAGTAAGCTTTCTCACTGTTTAATGTCGGACAATGCAGGTAATTCAAACCGATAAATATTTTAGCGCACTTAGGTATAAATATCACAGACAGACATAGCCTGAGAATTAAGCATTTAATACTCGTGACTATAATTACTTGCTGCCTTGAATTTCTTTTCAGAAGAAACATGAATTATAGAGTTTTCTGTAGATTCTATTTCTAGTTGCCTGTTACAAGAACATATGGGATGTTATGACTAATTGAACTTAACGGAATTACAAGGGACTCAGCGTTTCTCGGAAATGTTATTATCTGTTGGTCAGGTAGTAATATATAACAGGCAAGAGAGTAACAAAAGTATTTTGACAACACCAAATGCTGCCAGAACTTCAGATAATACTTTTTGGAAGAGAGGTCATCTTGAATTGTAGAGAAAAATTATAAAATACTAGAGTACTTTACACATGGATGAAATAGACAACATCTACAATGTTACTTTATTTTTCTGTGATTTAGGACAGAAGTTTACCAGAAGTACAGAGCTATTTATACTACTTTAAACCCCTACTGAATATTGCAATGCTTTCCTTAAAAAAAAAAATCACATGAATCAAGTACCATGCACATTACTAGACCACTGGACTATCTGCTAATGTTCTTATATGTTCATAAGAGTACAAACTAGGTATCCACAAGGCACAGTAGTACACAGTAATCACTGTTAAATATGTTATTTAATCTGCATTTTTATTCTGATACATGATGGCATAATTTTCCTTGATTGAAATAAAGTGTTTCTAATTACATACCAATTTCTTAAAAACACATCTAGATGTATGCATCTTTTAAGCTAATAAAAGTAATCATCAAAAAAGAAGTTGATCCATGCTTACTAATACAATTATTAATAATTTCAAATTAGATATGAATAACAGTACATTTCTTTTCCAAAACACAGGGTAAGAAAAGTGAGTTTACATAGAATTTCTTATTTTACAGACATTATTTTTTGAGATACTTCCTTTTGAATATTACAAATCTGGAAAAAAAGGTAAAATGAAAGAAGCATGGAAGTAAGAGCTTCCATGAGGAAGAGGAAGGAGAAAATAAAGGGAAGATAGATAGACGAAAGGATATAGAGTCATTAACAAGAAAAGCAGGAAGAAAATGATATTCCTGAACCAACAATGAGTGAAGATTCCATGGAACGCCACAGTACACTCCATTATACAAACAAACGAACCAAACTGAAGTGATCTGATTACTTAGAAAGTGCTCCTTCCCACGCACTTCGCTTTCCATTCTTAGTTCTGTTTCTCCAACTCATTCGTCTGGAACTACCAGCATCTGCATTACCTGCAAGTTCTCAAGATCCCTGTCCTAGACCAACTAAATCAGAAACTCTGGGAGCCCGGTCCAGCAATCTGCTGCTTCTTTCTTTCTTTTTTCTTTAATTTCTTCTTGGCAAACTTTCCAGGAGATTCGCATGTGCACTAAAAACCACTGCGCTAATCCAGACCATCATCCTGTCTTCCTCAATCTCCTTATGTTCATCAGTTTTCAGCCAAAGAATCCAAACGACGTACAAGGCTAAATGAAATGGAACACAGCAGTAGTGTAATGTACCCCCTTAGCTAGAGGCCCAAGACATTAATCAACACATGGAAAAATTAAGGCGTATTCGTTATATTTTACATTCAACCAATTTTAAGAAAAAAAGGCAAGTGAAATAAGTGAAATGAAAATTTCTCCCACTGACAAGTTTTCATAGTTCAGTATTTGCAAAGACAGGAACGCTGGGACTCCTTTTCAATCTGTACTCCCTTCACACCAGCTCTGTCTAAAGTGCCAGTGGAATTATCTTCCTTAGAGTCAGGTCTAGGAAGGTCAACATTTGGTCCAAATTGTTGGGTTCTTCCTGTTGCTTTCAAAATTAAGTATAAATGATTTGGCACTTTTCAAATCTCCCGACTTTTCTACCTTCTACCAACTGCTGCAACGTTTCTCTTCTCTAAACTTTCCAGCTCATTCCTGCCCACAGGACTCTTCACTGCCATGCCCACAACCTCATTCCTGCCTTTTTACCACCACGTAGATCATATTCGCATTTGAACTTGTAAAACTTCTATTTATTTTAAGTTCAATTTCATAATCTCCTCTTGCTTAATAAATGTAATCACTGATGTCCTATCTTTATTTTTGCTCCCCTATTTTAGCCCCGTCATTCTTTTTTGTGTCCTATTTGATTGTTTGCTCACTTACAGTTTCTCTGTATGAATGGTGTTCAACTTTGACCACAGAGATCCTTCTTGCAACACTTTCTATCCAGTTATGTTTTAGAGATAGGTTGTCCCACCTGGATTTCGGTCATTCATCCATTATTGGATGTTTCTAAAAACATTTTTAATCATACAAATATTGCTTTACTTTCTCTATTAATTTGCTAAGGCTGCTGCAACACAGTACGACAAACTGAGTGGCTCAAACAGCAGAAATTGATTTTCTCATAATGCTGGAGGCTAGAAGTCCAAGATCAAAGTTATCAGCAGGGCTGGTTGCTTCTGAGGACTGAAGGGAAGGACCTGTTCCAGGCCCTCCCCTTGGCCTGCAGATGGCTGTATTCTCCCTATGTCTTTACACCTTCTTCCCTCCAGCCCTGTATGTGTCCAAATTTCCTTTTCTTATAAGGATACCAATCATATTGGATTCGGAACCATCCTAATGACTTCAGTTTAACTTAATTACCTCTTTAAAGACCCTATGTCTAAAAAAGTTCACATTCTGAAGTACTGAGGGTTAATACTTCAACATATGAATTTGGGAGGGGAGACAGAATTCAATCCATATATTCTTTCCCTTAAATCATGCAGAATGGCATAATACATAATAACATGTATGAAAAGTGTACCATAGAGATTAAGACCAATTATTTGGATAGTTTGAGGATGAAAAAGCCTCACTGGTCAAAAGAGCATAATAATTAACTCAGAAGAACATCATATAGTTTTATTTTTCTTAATAACTTCCCTCTCTTCCAATTTTCTCTGTTGGCATTGTTTAAAGCCACAGGTAATGCATAGAATAACATCAAGTTTACGCATTTGTTTTTAAATAAAATGCCTTGTTAAGAGCCACTGCAGACCTTTGGTGAATTTTTGCTGAGCTGCTGTACTACAGGCACTGAGAAAAATTCAATCAATTTCTGCTATATTCAATTGCAAGAAAAAAAAAAAAACCTAAATATCATTCCTGAATAGGCTTGCTTGAATAGAATCCCATCATATTTTATAGTGTTATTGTTTGGCATTATTTCCTACAGAGAACTGTTTGGATAGAAATAATATGAGCTGAATTATGAAGATTTTTCAATGATATTCTTTGTCATCAGTTATTAAATGATCAGCATTATAGCATGTTGTTTATAAAGTACTAAAAACATTTAAAAATACCTAATACCTTTAAATAATTACCCTTTCTCTGGATAGAAGACAAGATGCTATAGCATATTTTAATTACTAAGAGTGAATCACTTTAACAGATTTATGTAGACCATCTCTAACAAATGTTAAAAGAATACAAAACAGTAGTTTACCTTTGTCATTGAGAAATAAGGCAAATGATCAGCCTTAGTATAAATTTATTTTATTATTTTCTGTAACACGATTCAAAACTTCTATCTTATAAAACTTTTCAAAATCATACAAAGTAATAAATTGATTAAAATAATTGATGGAATCATTGAATTTTAGATTTATGGAGAATTAGAGATCATGCAGTCCAAAAAAACATGTTGTTTTTCAAACAAAGAAACCAAGGACTGTTAAGGTTGACTCCCTGTTCAGTAATGGAATAGGTGCCTTCAAAGATAGAAATGAGAATTTTATATAATTCATCATTTCTAAGAGTTTATAGTCTATGCAAAAAAAGAAGATATAAGTATGTTACAAATTAAATAAGCAAATATAATCATGGCAAAATGAGCAGTTACCATAAATAAGGCATCTCAAATAATATGTATTCTATTTGCAAGAACATGAATGGCAGATGTGGGCAAAATTTTTATTGAATAAACCTAAATTTTATTTCTATATTATTTTCCTAATTTGGGAAGGGTAAGACATTGGGGTTAATATATGACAGCATGCTTTTGTATGCTGTCTTGGCTACTAAAGCAGTAAATGGAAAAATGTCAGAGCTTTTTATAGTCTAATCCATCCTAACATTTGGAAGATATCAGATTACATGGATTATCAAAGGTCAGTGTATTGAAAATTCTTAGGATTGGAAGAAATCATCCAGGTCATCTAGTTACTCACCAGCCAGTTGCTGACAAATTCTCAGTGGCTGAACTGAAAATGGACCCTTTGGGTTTTATTTTTCCTTCTGATGTGGATATGGGCTGCAAATAGTTGTTTGAATTTGGGGAAGATCAAATTAACTTCATCCAAAAGGCCTTTCACCTTTGTTTCAGAATTCACTTAGAAACCTCTGAAATAAAATACATAGGAATCCCTTACTATCTTAACTCTTCCAGTTGCCATAACAACTTGTGAAATTTTCCCAAAACTTGATGTCTGCTATAACAAATGGCAGACGTTCTTGCAAGGGCAAACATGTAAGTTGTGTGAGTCTAAATGAGAGGCTGCATGGTGAGCTACCGTCATATCTCAGCTGTACTTCTGATGGGATTGCGTCTTCTATTTGTGGTTGTGCGTTATCATTTTTATAGCTTCCTCTTTTTAAAATATTTATTTATTTGTTTATTTATTTATTTATTATTTTCGCTCTGCCAGGTCTTAGTTGCAGCACACAGAATCTTCGTTGCAGCATGCAGGATCTTTAGTTGTGGCATGAGGACTCTTATTTGCAGCATGCATATGGGATCTAGTTCCCTGACCAGGGATTGAACCTGGGTTCCCTGCGTTGGGAGCACAGAGTCTTATCCCCCGGAACACCAGTGAAGTCGCAGGCTCCTCATTTTTAAGTTAAAAAAAAAAAGAAAAACTTATATAAACTGTAAAATCCTGGGAAGAAAGTAGATGAACCAGAGAAGCCTAGAAAAACTCATTCAATAGAAGAAAATTTGGTATGGAAGCTTATTGAGAGAAGTATATGCCTAAAAATCATAAGCTGCGCCATGCATGAGGTTTGTGAGAGTTTTGTTCCTCCTGGATGTTCTCACTAGGATACTTGAGCACTGTGTAATATTTTTGAAATACTAGATAAACATTGTTGCAGAAGATTAAGAAGCCATAGGCAGGGTGTTTGCCATTTAGAATCTTGATAGAGCAGAAAGTGTTGTAGAGTCTCTGAAGAAGTGAAAAAGAAAAGATAAAGAGATTATTGAAGGACTGAGTTTCAAATCAACTTTCTGATAGTTTGGGAGATTTTAGAGTAGTTCATGACTGTAATTTGAAGGTTGCAGATGAAACAGCTTATGTAGAATATAAGGCTACACAACGCTTTCCTGGTAACATGTTAGCTACATTGCAAAGCAAATATTCTCATTTGATAAGACAGGGCTCTTTGGAAATAAATGAGTTTTCTGAACATATCAGAAGATGACTGAAAGTACTGGCTCCTCCAAGGCCCAAAGATAGGCTCACCCTATTCTAGAGTAGAAATTGTAAAGATGGCAGTAAAATCTTTGTTGGTGTATCACTCCCCAAACTCCAGGGCCCTTAAAATGACGTTGAGAGTGTACTGCCTGTTATATAGTATTCAAATCATAAAGCGTAAGTGAGAAAGGAGGTTATTTAACACTGGAGAAATTTATAACGCAAGAAGGAAAAATCTTACAGGCAGCACTCTTTGATAATAGGCAACTCCTCAAGAATTTATTGATTTAGGGGGGAGTTACTGATTTATGGAGGTGATAAGGAAGTGAGATTTTTGCCTCCAAATACATGATTATTGAAACGTTTTGGACCAAATTGTCTTTACAACCTTCCCAGCACATTCTAAGCAGTATCTGTTTCAGGGTGCTGATTGAGATAATATGGATTCAGTGAGGGATCCACAAAAGAATTTTGGCATCAGGGAGACATTCAGGCTTGAAAGAAAAGTTTCACAACAAAGAACAGAGGATGGGAGAAAGTGTTTTTACCATTTTCTTGCTGGTTTTCAAGGTGTTCGGGTACTGTCTGACCACCTCACTCTCACAGAATTAAATATATCTTATATCTTCTGGAAAGGCAAGAATTTAGTGAACAGTGAAATGTTGCAAAAGTGTCAGCATCAAATAATAAAGAACTTACTCCTAATGTATGCATTTTGATACTCATCACTGATCAGAGGAAGAGGAAGATGAGTAGCTATGAATACCAGTTGCCAAAAATTTACTTGAGATTTTAGGTTATGCAAAAAGAAAAGAGAAAAGATCTTGTTAGTGAGCATAATCATAGTATGAGCAGATGTATCACATTAGAAAAACACACTGTAATAACAAGTTGGTCTTATGCTAGTAGGATTCCTGGAGTTACCATAGTCTTGAGTACATGGGTTTCTTGGATTCGCTAATTGATGAACCTCTAGCCTATACTGTTGCCCTGCCTTCTTCACTGCCATGTATCAATACTTTAACCAGCCACCCATACGCATTCTGCTTCCTTCATCTCTGTCCTCTCATTACGAAACCTCCATTTTATTAATGGCAGCAGTTTTGCTCAGTGTTATTTGAATTCCTTTTCTGTTATTATCATGATATTTTGATTCTTAATAACATTAGATTTGAATGACTGTCCATCACAGTTTATGACTGTTGTCCTGTAATTTTAATATCATACCACATTCATTCAAAACTGTTAGAGTGTGTATCTTAATTGACATAGTCATTGTAGATATGGTATTTATTTGTTGCAGTTTAGGAAAAAATGGATTTGTGCTTGATGCTGTGGACAGTATCATGCTATGAAAAAATTAATAACCACCAAAGTCCATTCATTGATAAGTAATTGGGTACTTTGTGTTCTACAACTCCTCTGTGGGTTTTTACATAGGTATCTCACAATGTTTTTAAGATATGTGAAGAAATTTGGGGTTTTGTATAGATTGGAAATGAATTACTGTTTTTCCTATTTAAATGAATTGTATATAGATGCCTACTATCTGAAAATTCATTATCTAATTCATTTTCAGGAACTGATTAATTGTGATAAATGAGGAATACTTGGACTACCATTTGTTAAGAAGGTGAATAATAGATTTAAAAGGAAAGAGTACTCATTGATTTTTATATATTGTACAGAGCATTACTGAGTTTGTTTTGTTCATAGACATAAAGTACAATAGGGAGAAAGTCTAATTCTTCTTCCACGATCTCTGTCTCAGAAGTAAAATTGCTGGTCAGCATCCTTAGATGAAATTGAGGGATGAATCGTGTTTATATATAATCGAATTAGAGCAGTGTTTGCTTTTATCTGATTTGTGTTGCATGCTATTTTCTCTTTTAATTATAAAACCAGCAAGGGCAAATTTATTAATCTTCTTGAAAAGAAAATTGTTTGTTTTTTAATCTGGCATGGATTAAGAAGTCTACTTGTATGTTTAACAGAAAGAAAGAGAGATAATTGTTATAAAAATATAATGGGTTATCAAGATTAGTATTATTAAACTACTATCATACGCTGACACAGCTTTCACTTAAGTGCACAGAATAAATGAATAGATCTCTTCTATAACTGAGATTCAGCTGGGCTTTTATTTGATCATTCTGTTGCCTGTAATAAACCAGGGCTTATTCAAATAGAGTGAGCTAGCTCTTCTCTTTTTAAAGCTGAATTAGGAAGCATTTTAACTGGGTGAAATCATGGAGATTGCATCTAGGATGCGCTGTCTCCATTGGTGGGAAAAAAACTGATGCCAATTGAGGACATAGATGAGGAAGAGCTGGATGACTTTGAAAAATTAGCAGTACTTCTTTTTTCTTTAAAATAGTGGCTTGAATTTGTATTATTAAAATATTCACATTTGAAATTGATCACATGAATGTTGCTTTTTTTTCAAGTTTTGTAGTTATTTTACTGGGGAAATAATAAAGAGGTATACTCATCACACTAAACAAGAATATAGGTGATGATTTATAGGGGCCAAGTCTCAAGAAATTATGGGCAATTTGTAATCCAATTTATCATTCACCTCCCTTCATAGTAAGTGGATATATACGTACATCCTAGGTATGTATAGCAGGGAATTATCTTTAAAATTAAAAAAATAAAATATCCATTATATTACTAAAATATAGCCTATACCTAGGCTGCATTTTTTTTTTTTCTTTGACAGGAATCACTGATTCAGCTATTGGGACAAATCAAATTCTGGCAGGAAGTGCTACTCATACATGATTACCAATTTGCTGATATTCACCAAATAGTTTTAGTGATCACAACATATTAAGTTTCCAGTTGAAATTTGTTGGGCAAATAATTCATTATCGATGACAAATGATGACAACAGATCACCTTTTCCCCTATGTTTCTTTATAACCATTTTTCTTTAACCAATACATCTATTTGGAAGAAAAGGCAATTTACAAATAAATACCTAATTTTTTTTTTTTTTTTTTTTCGGGCCTCTCACTGTTGTGGCCTCTCCCGTTGCAGAGCACAGGCTCCGGACGCGCAGGCTCAGCGGCCGTGGCTCACGGGCCTAGCCTCTCCGTGGCATGTGGGATCTTCCCAGTCCGGGGCATGAACCCGTGTCCCCTGCATCGGCAGGCGGACTCTCAACCACTGCGCCACCAGGGAAACCCCTAAATACCCACTTTTTAAAAGTCATAAGGAAAGTATTAAACCTGTTAATGTAAATTTATAAAACAAAGAAGAGGGAAAATATTAATTTTATGGTATTCTATATATATGTATGAATTCACTTATTCAATTATATGTTCAATTATTTGTTTGTATTATTTGTCAGTGAATATTTGGTGAGCCCTACCATGTGCTAGCTATTGTGCTATGTACGGTGATATAAACATAAGTATGCTACATGCCTGATCTTTCAGATTTACCAGACTCGGGCAACATAAGTAAATAGGCAGTTTAATATACTGTCATATGTACTAACATAGAGGTGAACTCAAAGTAGGCGAGTACCATATCTCGAAGTCGTCAGTTCGACATGGGTCCCACTGGGTTAAAATCAAGATGTCAGCAGGGCTCTGTTTCTTTCTGGGCACTCTTGGTTAGAATCTATTTCATTGTTCATTCCAGTTGTTAGCAATGAGGTCTCCAGTTCCTCCGTGGCTGAACTCATTTCTCTTCTAGAAAGAAGCCACCCACATTCCTTGGCTCATGGCTCTCTCCACTTCAAAACAAATAATAGAGTCGAATCCTTCTCTCAGCCCGTCTCTCCTGTCCTTTCCATTACCACATCTCTCTGACCAACAGTCTTGCCTTCCTCTTCCACATTTCAGGACCAAGGTGATTATATTGGACTCACTTGGGTAACGCAGTATAATCTGCCAATCTTAAAGTCAGCTGACTCCCAACGTTAACCATCTGCAACCTTAATTCCCTTTCACCATATAGCATAACACACTCATAGATTCCAGGGATTAGGTCATGATATTATATCTTTGCAGGGCCATTATTCCACCGTATCACACTATTTCTGTTCACTTTCAGCATATATATTTCTAGACAGATATAAGTATTTACTAATGCTGTAATCTAAAAATTACACATTCTTCTGGGGGTTGACAAATCTTATTTCAAAATAATCCCTCATAACTTCATTGTAGATTGTTCTCCAATATATGAAGTGATTCTTTTTCATTCATTATTTTGTGTCAAGAATTACTTTTTGTATTTAAAATTACTTTCCAGAGCTTCTTCTGTTTGTATTGACCTCAAAATAGCATTTATTGGATTATATTTTATAAACATAATACTACTCTGCAACTATCCATGTAACTTTTTATTTTTATGCTTATTATTGGAATAAATTTGTCCTTATAATCTTAATTAATACATGTGTACTTTTCTCATCTACTTTATAATGTCAGATTTTTAGGGTTTTTATTTCATTTTATCATTATTTTTCTTAGTAATTAATTGTTCAACATCATGTGAACCCCCTCAAACAGACTGAAAACAATACTTTCTATCCACTACAACAGTATTCTCTCAATCATATAACTATTTTCTATCTTTCTTAGGTAGATTGTAGAAAACCAACGTAAAGTTATTCTTACTTGAGGAGGAGACATTTTGACAGGGTTTAATCAATGCAGTAATATAACTAAACTATGTTCTCGGAATCTTGACCTTGTGGAGAAGGAATGGTGTGGTTCCTTCCATCTGGAGGCTTGGAGACCTGAGACCTTGCTATTACAATAGTCCAGCTGGAAAGTAAGAAAGGATCAAATAAGGTTTTCGAGATCAAGGTAGGAGGAGTTAATGACTTCATTTATAATAAATGGGGAAGACAGGAGTCAAAGAGCATTCTTAGGTTAGTGCCTGATGGTGACTCCTCAGATAATAGTCATACGAAGAGCAGGCTTTTGGGGGTTAGGTAAATTCAGTTTGGGACATATCCAGGTTGTGATACTAATGAGAAATACAAGTCGAGATTTGGATTTGAGAATCTTTGTACTGATAAATTCAATCCATAAAAGCAATTAAGATTACTGAGGAAGAACAAACAGAGGAAGGAAAAAAAACAACAGAGAATCTTGGGGAACAGTAATATTTAAAGTATGGGTGGAAAAAAAAGACTATAAGAAAGCATCTACAGAACAAACGCTCAGGATGGTATGTTATAGTGGAGACAAAAACAAATTCCAATAGAAAGGATCTTCTACTCTATCAAATGTTTCAGATAGGTCAAGTAATTTGAAAAGTGAAATGTAACTCTAGAAGTTAGTAAAGCTCAGGAACTATTAGATTTTATAATCCATAGTAGAAGGACTTAGAAAGTTTAAGTAACATACCCAAGGTTACACAGCCAATAAATCAAGGAATACAATTTTAGACAACATTATCTAAATCCTTGATCTTAAATATTATAGTAAACAAATAAACAGAAACGCCCAGATGAACAAAATTACGGCAAATGAGTGGTAAATATTTTTTGGTTCTTGTGGTGGAAAGACTCTTTTAAATCTGAAAGCTTTAGAAGGAAACTAAAATAGAGGAAAAAAAGATATCTTTTCATAAATATTGGTAACGTTCACATGTAAAACAATAATAGCTACCTAAGAAGAAACGTAGTATCTTTCAATGATTTATTTATACCTGTATATTTTAATTTAAAATGTACTAAGCTTCCACCAGCTTTTCTTTAAAACATCTACGATGACTCAGAGACACCACATCTCACCAGAACACTGAAAACTACAAAACATTACAATAATCTGAGAGGAAGTACAAGACCTATGGGGCTGAATAGAGAAGCACAATGGCAGCTGACGTGAGCTTTGCCAATTGGAGCAGATGGTATGAATATGATTTGGTTCTGTGCCACAGCTTCCCGGTGGTAAGAGACCAGAATTTGCGCCAACAGAAAATTTGGAAGCTGCTCACCTACTGCACAGATATAAGATTTTCAGGGGATCATAGTCTACCTGCTTTCCTGCTGCTATTCTGTCTCAAGTATCTCTTATTATGCATCATGTAAGATTTTAAAGGGGAGAATGAAAACAGAGACACTAAGATTGATCAATGGTATCCTGTGAGGTGCTGCCCCAATGTGCTAAATTTGGGGGGCAAGATCAGTAGGAGTGCTGCTAGTTGTACCTACTGGGGATTAAAGGGTTTTTTTCTGAATTCTTTTAGCATAGTGACAGAAAAAGATGTCATAGTTTTTTGAGACCATTGTACCTCAAGCAAGTAGAATTATACCACATAAATATTTCCTAGCCCAGGTAATGGGTCTAGAAATTCTATCATCAATCTAACGTATACAAACCGAGAAGCCCAGGTTTGCTTGTTTTTTAATCTTCTCTACTAAACAGGGTGATGTGTGAGCTCTCTGTTTAGAACACAAACAGATGCTATCAAGTGTCTTATGCTAAAACGGTCTTCCTTAATCCATTGGCTTGAGCCAAGAGAAACTCCACCAAATTGCTGCTTGAACATGAAAATGTAAGGCTTCAGGCCAGAAATTCTTTTCTGATGCTATCTGAGAAGTATACCCAATGGACAGTGAGTGAACACAAGGTAAGCTATAACATTTTTTTTTCTAGAAACACCGAATGTGCCAGACAACTCTTCATTCCAAGATAAGTAAACAGAATCAAAAATCCACATGAGGCTCAAAACAAAAAAAACCCCAAAAGTATAGAACAGTAAATAAGGGGTAAAGTAACTTTAAGATTTGGAGAAAGATTTTGCCTACAAAGATTGTTTAACTTTCTGAAATCATAAAATCAGTTATCCTCTATGACTACATGGTCTGGTTCTTCTAAGTGTTATTTGCCATTATTGCCTTAACTCCTGATTTTCATCACTGAGACCTCAAAACCCTGATTTCCTCTTCCTTCTTCCTCTAACCCCTTTTTCCACTGTTGCTTCTTTTCCAGCACAGACTCCAGGGTCTCTTCCTTGACCTTATTCTTGTGAATAACCTCAGCTTTTCTTTCTCACTAGTTGCAGCAACCTGGAATAAGTTCAGAGTTGAATAGACCGAATATCTGCATTTTCTACACTAGATCTGCTGAACCATTTTACCAAAAAAACCCATATAATCGCAAAGGGCATAAAAATAAATCATATATATCATATGTCTATATTATATATAGATATATCATATATGTGACATTATACATATATGACATGTATGTATGTATTTATTTTCATCCTCCTTTCATATTCTTCTTCCACACAGTGGAGTGGTTTTGTCATATCTTCTCAACTCTTCCAATTTATCCCAATATCTCCTTCCCTCTCAGCACAGGACCTTGCTTTACAAGTTAAATAGTGCCTATCATTTGAAACCACATTCCACTTTCTATCACAAAACTTAAAAATCATCAGCAATGTTATTAGAAATTGTTCCTATTGTAGAGAGAAAGATGTCTTTTCCGTCCAAGTAGTGGCACACAAGAGGAGCAGTACCACACCTCAGAGGGACTGGACATTTTAGGGGTTGGCTGTTAGTTGTCATGGGGATGGATGAATGTTACTAGCATCTGCTGGGTGGAAATCAGTGAAACAAGAAGTTCTAAAATGTTCAGGGAAGTCACCTCATTGAAAATGTCTCCTGCCATGACTTTCAAATGTTTCTCTGGAATTCAAATAGGTGAAAAATCTGTTTCTAATTATGTGAGTGTGGAACATAGATTTAGGTGTAGCCCATCACTTTTTGCAGGTGTGTAATATACTGAGAGTTCCAGGAGTGTAGCTACTATAAATATCAAGGGAAATTTTAGTTTCTTATAGTAAGTATGTTGTATGTGAGAATGTGATAAAGGCTATAGAAAAAAAATAATGCAAAGTAAGGGGAGTGAGGATTCTAGAGAGAGATTTGTCATTTAAACGGGTTGTTAGGATAGGCCTAATTGAGAAGGTGACTTTTGAGCTAGTATTTGGGGAGGTGGTAGATTTAGCCATTTATTAACTAAGGGACGTACAAGAAGAAATAGCTGCTAATAGAAACCTCACACACATGCCCTCTAATATCTAGGTGATGATAGCCATTAATAGCTCTCATTTCCAGTACAGTTAATAGTATAGTCTTGGTGTGAAAACATTGCTTGTCCTGAAAGAATCTTTACATTTAGACCATTCATTACAAGAAATGTGATTTCTCTGCAAACACAAAAATGTTCAGTCTGAGTACTACAATAAAATATATCATATAATAATGAAAAGTTGAGAATAATCAAAATGTCCATTCAAAAAATAAAATATTATAAAAGAACTACCATTTTAAAATTAAAGGTTGTTTAATAAACTTTAAATAAATAAAATATAAATTTTAGTAACTTTTTCTGTACTTGAGTTAGAAGTTGTGGGTTTAATATAAAGAGCAATAAGAAAATATTTCTACATAAGCATTTAAAATTTAATTTATAAAGTACCTATAAAGTATTTCTCTTTTATTTTAACTCATGTTATATAGTTAGATATTTATATTCTATTTATAGTTTTGAATTTAATTTTATATATTTTACTTAATTTTATATTATAAGCATAATATATATATGACATTATTATATATCATTGTACTTTAGTTCTTAAGTTAAGTATGTGAGGACTGGGAATATCTGAGACCAAATGTTTATAGACATTGAAATTTTCATTAACCAATGGGATTATTTCTATTATAACATTTTTATTAAAAAATAACTACTCATACATTTAAATAACAACATATTTGCAAATTGCAGAAAATTAAGGCTGCAGAATAAATCCCACATTTATAAAGATTGAATTTCAGATTAGATTTTGTTTTCAAGTTGACCGTGGGTGTATTGAGTGGTGACATAAAGAATGGGAAAAATGCACTCCACTATGAAGGCTTAGAAATAAGAAGTAGGAGTACCATCTGCTTTGGAGAAGATTGCATTTTACCCATCAGCTAAATGTTTGTAAGCACTGCCCAACTTTCTCAAATGACGTCTGTGCTCCTCACAGTATATGTCATTTATGAAATCAAATATAAATATTCATAAGTGTAATGTGTGGGTATGTACAGTATTGAAATTGTTTTTCTTAACAAGATCTCAAAGTAGAGCACTGTTGAAAGAATAGCAAAATGCAAAAGGAAGAAATATTTGATTGTCTATTATATAATGGCACTAAATGAGAGGTCACCAATTTAAATACTCTCTTTTATCATTGAAGCAGAATTTTTTTATCAAAAAAATAAATGAATAAGATAAAATTTTCTCTGAATCTTATTAGGCAATTAGAGAGACTTTACAGTTTGCCTACCTACTAATCTTAAGCAGAGCTGCTTCTTTAAATATAAAAAAGTAGCAAATATATTTGTGATTGAAATGAAGCTGATTATTTACTCATTCAAATCAAAATTATTTTCTTTCACAACAAAAATACAAAAATAGGTAACTAATGAGAACCTACTGTAAAGCAAAGGGAACTCCACTCAGTGCTCTGCCGTGACTTAAACGGGAAGGAAATCCAAGAAAGCGGGGATATATGTCTACGTATAGCTGATTCACTTTGCTGTACGGTAGAAGCTAACACAACATTGTAAAGCAACTGTACTCCAATAACAATTGTAAAATAAGGAATGAAAATACACCTTTCTTTTATAGTAAGTGATATTTCTATTAATATTGTCTGTACAGCACCAAACCTCTGAATGAAATGTCTCAAACTCCAGTAGTTTGGCTTCTTTTAGAACAAAATATGGACATGACTGATTAAATTGTTCAATTTTCATTTAAATATTTTATCATTACCTAAAATCACTCTTAAGTTATTAAGAGTGCGATATCCCACCGCATATATTATCTTTAAGGTGGAGTTTGAATTTTTTTGTTTTCAAAATATTTATATTTTCCAGAATATTCCAACATGAGGTTATTATATTTTATTTGCTAATGTACAGTGTACCCACAATGTATTATAAGAAATGCTCTTAAAAGATTATCTTTTTTTTTTGCAATAGTGCACTATACTTAATACTACTAAATGTAGATATGTTCTTCTTGCTCATTTTCTTTTAATACTTTACCACTTTACATTTTAGTTACCCATTTTTTTTTTAGTATTTTTGATTAAACCCATTTCATTATTTATTTAATTTTCTTAACGATTTCATTAACTTAGCAAGTACAGTTCTTTTGGTAAAATCTTTTCTAGATGTAAGAATAATTGATGGCATATGATCCTGTCATCTCAAAAAGTCAAGTGTCTTCCAAATGGAGAGAATCCTTGGAAGGACAATGGAGACAGTGTGAGTAATTGCCAGGCTCATGGTGAATTTAATGAGTCCCTTGTGTTCATGTCAACAATAAGAAAACTGAGTCATCGTATATTTCTACAGGGGTTCATCTGTTTGGACTGAAAAGCAGTTAAACAATGGTTAACGCCAAATCTTTGTCTGACTTACTTCTTAATAATTTTTTTCATGGACTTAACTAGCTATTTGAGCTGTGATAATAGAATTAGTTGTCTAAGTTGACTAAACCCATTAAAGAGTAGGCGTTTTTAACATGAAAATTTATTGTTTTACTTTTGGTTCCTCTTTATTTTTTAGTTTTATTTTTAATAAAAATGGTACATATTTAGATATTGGTAATGACATGTTGAGAGTGTTTTAAAAGCCGTTTTGATGAATTCTAATTATTTTGGCTATAGTAAACGAATATCAATTTGTAGAAATCACTCTGATGACATGATAAAAACATTTTGAAAAATAAGTTTTTGATAAATTCTAATTATTTTATATATAATAAATGAATATTTATTGGAGGAAATTGTTTAAATGTATATATTCAGTTCTCTGTGACTACAACACACTTGGTTTACAAATAAGAAAATACTCAAAAATTCATATTTACATATAGTTTATGAAAGAGTTATGAAAGCTTATGTGAATTATTGAAATTTGATACTCGTTTAAATAAATGTAAGATTATTTCAAAGTGGAACAAAGTATTTGGAAAGGGATTTAGTATAAAATAATGAGATATTTTTATAGACTATTCAAGAAATAAATATCAACATTTTACATTGTAAAAGTTTGGTCTAAATGTTGTAACTTGATCTAAACAATTCCTATTTACTTCACAGGAAATCTTTTTTGTATTGGTTTCACATGTTAGTTATAAAAGTTTACACCCCTTCAAGCGTTACCTTCTAAATGAAAAATATTCATTAATAGGAGTGAAGAGAGCTTTATGAGCGGATGCTAAAAGAAGGTAGCTTCAAAATTAGATAAAATGTAAACAGGCCTTGGCTTTTATTCAAGTATACTGTTAAATTTTCTAAATTCCAAGTAATTGATCAGAGTTTTATTGGTTTTATGGATTCTTCATATAGTCTACAAATGGCTAAATAAAAAAGGGGGAAATCAATAATTTACTCAATTGGCACTATTTCCTTCTGAAACAAAGGAAACTTTTAATAATTCAGCAAGTGGCCCTGATAATCTGCCACATTGTACACAGTCATAATGTAGGTCTTAGTTAAAAATGGACAGAAGTCCCACCAAAAGTGGTGGGTTTAGAATGATTGAAACTAGTTAAATGTCTTGAAGATACAGTATTGGAAGATGAATAAGGTCTAGAGATATGCTGCACATCATGGGGCTCAGAGTTAACAGTGATGTATTGTGCACTTAACATTTTTTTCCAGAGGATAATCTCATGTTAAGTGTTCTTAACGTAATTACATAAATAAACATTTTAAAAAATGAAATATAATTATTTAATGAGAATATTCAAGATTGAAATAGATGCAGTGATACAGGCATTCTTTTTCACGTCTAGTAAATGTAAAAATGGGTGTAACTTTTGTCGGGATGTACCAATAAAAAATTATATGTCCTGAAGCTTAGCGACTTCAACTCAGTAGTGAAACTACTAAGACGTTATCATGGTAATAAGTGACGTGAAATGATGCATGCCCAAGAATAAATATTACAGAGTTATTTGTGATAACAAAAAACAGAAAGAATCTAATTTCCAAAAGAAAATTTTTACAATGAGCTTTGTAGAAGATTTAATGTAATGGGGAAACACAGTTCAATATTATTTAAATAATCAAATTAAATATGTGCATAACATTTTTAAAATAAAAGAATAAGGGCTTCCCTGGTGGCGCAGTGGTTGAGAGTCCACCTGCCGATGCAGGGGACACGGGTTCGTGTCCCGGTCCGGGAAGATCCCACATGCCACGGAGCGGCTGGGCCCGTGAGCCATGGCCGCTGAGCCTGCGCGTCCGGAGCCTGTGCTCCATAACGGGAGAGGCCACAACAGTGAGAGGCCCGCGTACCACAAAAAAAAAAAAAAAAAAAAAAAAAAAAAAAAAAAAAAGCACAGGAAGCTTAATACAATCACCGTCTACCTCTCTACTGGTGATTTATGAGCCACTAAGTTATTCTGGGAATTATTCTTTTTTATAAATATTATCAATATTAATATATTTCATATGAAGTATAGTTATTTTCCTTGGAAATTATTCAGATTTGGTTCTACTACATTTGGGTTAATTCATATGCTCAGAATTAAAAAGTGAGAGTTGAAATAAATTATCCATTAGAAGTGCAAATTAGGTTTGAAATGTATGCTGAGAGATACACCCAATGCAGAGTGATTTGATAAGCCACGCAGTGCACTCTGCACCTTGTCAATGATCAAGCAAGCTGCCGTCTCTGAGGAGTGTTGGAATCGGGCCAGAGAGCTGGGTTGGTTTGAGCTGCTTCTACCAAGGTTCACCGACACGAGGCTTATGCCTGCTCTTATGCTTCCGTAGTGGGCCGAGCACCTATATATCCAGAGGTGTGCGCGTGTATCCTCTACTGGGTCAAGCTCATTGCTTTATGTGAATAGGCAGGTTTCCTTTCACAACTCATTAATATTATTAACAGTATTATTACTTTTGAAAGGTTGACTATCTGTCACTGGTTTTGCATATAAAAATTAAAACTTCAGGATTTGGGGAAAGAATGTGCCAAGGTTTTGTAATACCATTCTTATTCCTTTTTTGAGTATTTGAATGTGTGTGTGCTTACTTTACAAACAATAAAAAAGGGGAAATCTAATATAATTAGGTGCCTATTATGCTGCCAGACACCAAGGTAGGATATTAACTGCTAACTGCACACCTTTATTGTTCAATCAGGATTCTTTTACGTACCTCTACAAATGGCAAATAGCTAATAAGACTAATCGATTCTAAAAGAATATCAGAAGAGACACCTCCCCACCCACAAAACTCCAAATTTATGGAGTTTTATTTTAGTAGAAGCCTTTTAGTGACTGAACCTACATTTATTGACAAACTGAAAGGAATAACTGAAAGTTTGAAAACTGTGGACTTGAGAAAGATGAAGCTAGCAGATGAAGGAGAAACTCTTTATGGTCACAAAACTCATGAGAGAGAGTCTACCTGGCTGAAACATTGCCTTAGCCTTTAAAATCCTTTGCAATATGCCTTCAGTGTTAAAAAAACAAAAGGAAAAGGATTTATATAATAAAAGTGATATCAGACAAGCTCTTAAAATTTTTTCAGTTTATAAATGTTTTAATGTCAATCATAATACAACAATAATTGAGCCTCATTAAAATGCAATATATATATATCAGAAGATTTTAGAATTAAAAGATTATTTTAGTCTAGAAATGGTGCTATCTTCCCTTTTAAATAGGCATCTATTATAATTACTGATTTGAATCTGGAGAAACTAAGGCATAAAATACTCTCCATTCAGAAACTCAGTGATATAATTATCAGTGGTGTCATAATAGTGCAATTTTCCTTTTAATCTTTTATCAATTTAACAACTTGAAAAAATAAGTTAAAGATACCTTTCTCTAAAATGTAAAATTATTATTTGATAATATTTAGATTTTCATGGTGCTTGATAATTCAGTTGACTTGTCTATGTATAATAAGGTGATACTGAAAGTGGGTGTGAAATTATATTTAATAGACAATAAACTGAAAAGAGAACACTTCATGACCAATTCAGTTTTAAGACCTGATTGTATAAAAAATGACAAGGCAATTAGCATTATAGATTTAGTCCACAGTGAGAAATCCTGAATGGCTGATTTCTCTCAAATTAAAGAGCAGCATTGTAAAAATTAGATTACAGAAGTTGTGAAACACTCCATTTCCAGGAAAAGTACCAAATAAGTACGATTTTTAAAAATTTTGTACAAGATTTAAAGATAGATGCATGAAGTAATCATAAATCTATGTTACTTTACACATAATTTATAAAGATATACTTTGTAACCATAACAACATAGAGGAGAGCAGGAGGACAGCTGTATAGGTGCATGGCTTTTGTGTACTATTGAAATTAAGCTTGTATCGATTTGAACTGGACTGTTATAACTTTGGGCTGATAAATGTAATTCCATGGAAAGCACAGATAAAATATTTTTTAAATATGCACGAAAGGAAAATAGAAAGGAATCAAAAGATTTACTAAAAAACAAAACAAAACAAAACAAAAACAATCAACTAGGGCTTCCCTGGTGGCGCTGTGGTTGAGAATCCACCTGCCAATGCAGGGGCACGGGTTCGTGCCCTGGTCAGGGAAGATCCCACATGCCACGGAATGGCTGGGCTCATGAGCCATGGCCACTGACCCTGCGTGTCCGGAGCCTAGTGACTCCGCAATGGGAGAGGCCACAACAGTCAGAGGCCCACGTACCACAAAAAACAAAAAAAACCAACAAACAATCAACTAAACACAAAAGAAGGTATTAATATAGGAAATGAGAGCCAGAAAGCAACAAAGAAAGAAAGAAACTGTATGACATACAGAAAACAAATAGCAACATGGCAGAAGTATTCCTTCCTTATCAGGAATTGCTTTAATAGAAATGGGTTAAACTCTCCAACCAAAAGGCAAGCATTGGTAGAATGGATTTTTTTAAAAATGATGCAAATATATGCTATCTACAAGAGGGGTTTTTTTTTATTATTATTTTTTTAAATTTTTATTTATTTTTTCTTTTTGTGGTACGTGGGCCTCTCACTGTTGTGGCCTCTCCCGTTGCAGAGCACAGGCTCCGGACGTGCAAGCTCAGCGGCCATGGCTCATGGGCCTAGCCGCTCCACGGCATGTGGGATCTTCCCGGACCGGGGCACGAACCCGTGTCCCCTGCATCGGCAGGCGGATTTTCAACCACTGCACAACCAGGGAAGCCCAAGAGGGTTATTTTAAATCCAAAGACACAAATAGCTTAAAACTGCAAGGTTGTAAAAACATATTATATGCAAATAGTAACCAAAAGAGAGCTGGGGTAGCTATACCAGTATCAGACAAAACAGATTGTTAGGGAAAGGTTACAAGAGACAAAGAAGGATATTATATATTGATAAAAGTGTCAATTAATCAAGAAGATATAAGGATTAAAAAACATGTGCACCAGGAAGATTATGAGAAGATGGCAGAGTTGGAAGCACCAAGAAGCTGTCTCCCCACCTAGACACCAATTGAACTGGTAGAATCTGTCTGATGTAACTATTTTGGAACTCTGGAGTCTATTGAAAGCTTGCAAATTTCCAGGGGAAGTCTTGGAGGGAAAATTGCAGTTCATTTCAGTCAATTTCAACTCTTTGAACAGTTGCAGGTAACCAATCCTCCACCCTTCAGCCCCCTGAGAGGCATCTGTACACATGATCCTGGAGAAGCTTGCACACACTTTGCATGAGCCAGGGCTGGCAAAAAGAATCCAGTCTTCATAATATGGTGGGTCTGTGCTCTGATGAGTGTATGCTGCTTCTATTCACTGAGGCAATAGCAAAGAGATGGGTGGTCTTTTTTGTAGCACCCACCCCCATTGTTGTTAAGTCCCTTGCCTTCCTGCTGAAGTGATTTCCAGGGTATGTAAATGGCCGCCACCCATTTTTTGCCCCTTCATGTTTCTCCTTTTTCCTCTTTGAAAGCTAGACATTAAAGACTAGGACATTCAAGAACATCTGAATGTACAGGGAAAATCAGAAAGTGATCACACATGCCCAGAGAAAGGCACAGGCTGAAAAAGATCTGAGAAGACCTAGTGTTTATACCTCAGGCTGATCCTGGCACAGAGAAAACCTGCAATAATCAAACAAGCAAACAAAAACAAATTTGAAAAATAATCAAAAAACAGCAAACCCTGGGGAAGGGGGAGAATGTGATTTCCAGAGAAATCACATTATTAGATTCAAAAGTCCAGTGTTCAACAAAAAATTCCAAACATGCAAAGAAATGAAAAAATGTGGCCCATTTAAAGAAAAAAAAAAAATCAACAGAAACTGTCCCTAAAAGACTGGATGGCAGATCTACTAGACAAAGACTTTAAAATAACTGTCTTGGGAATTACCGACAGTCCAGTGGCAGGCTTCCACTGCCGGGGGCCCAAGTTCATTCCCTGGTCAGAAAACTAAGATCCCACGAGCCACATGGTGTGGCCAAAAAATAAATTTAAAAAAATTAAATAACTGTCTTAAAGATGCTCAAAGAACTAAAGGAAGGTGCAGAAGAAATCAAGAAAATGTTATATAAAGGAAATGGAAATATCAATAAAGAGATACAAAATCTAAAATAAAAATTCTGGAGCTAAAATCCAAAAACTGAAATGAAAACTTTACTGGAGGGATTCAAAGGCAGAATTGAGCATCCAGAAGCAAGAATCAGATAACTTTAAAATAGGACAATGGAAATTATCAAGTCTGAGGGACAGAAAGAAAAACAATTGAAGAAATGTGAACAGAACTTAAAGGAAGTGTGGGACACAAAACAGCCAACCCACATATACACTGTGGGAGTCCCAGAAGAAGAGAGAAAAGGGCGGAGAGAGTATTTGAAAAAGCAATGTCTGAAAGCTACTCAAATTTGATGACAGACAAAAGATACATATATTCAGGAGTTAAACATTCAGTATAAAATGAATATAAACATCCACGAAGCTCAAAGAACTTCAAGTAAAATGAACTAAAAGAGACTCACACCAAGAAACCTTATAATCAAATTTTCAAAAGACAAAGACAAGGAATCATGAATATTGCTAGTGGAAACAAAACCTGTTACAGATGTGGTGGAAAACAGTTTGGTAGTTCCTCAAAAAAACTGAAGATAAAATTACCATATGACATAGAAATTCCACTACTAAGTATATACCCCAAATAATTAGAAACAGGGTCTCGAACAGCTACTTGTACAACAATGTTTATTGCACGATTATTCACAGTTGCCAAAAAGTGGAAACAACCTAAGTGACCATTAACAGACAATGAATAAACAAAATGTGGCATGTGCATACCATGGAATATTACTCAACCTTAGAAATGAATGAAAGTCTGATACATGCCACAACATGGATGGATCTTTTTTTTTTTTTTTTTTTTTTTTTTTGCGGTATGCGGGCCTCTCACTGTTGTGGCCTCTCCCGTTGCGGAGCACAGGCTCCGGACACGCAGGCCTAGTGGCCATGGCTCACGGGCCCAGCCGCTCCGCGGCATGTGGGATCTTCCCGGACCAGGGCACGAACCCGTGTCTCCTACATCGGCAGGCGGATTCTCAACCACTGCGCCACCAGGGAAGCCCCTGGATGGATCTTAAAGCAATATGCTAGGTGAAATAATACAGACACAAAAGGACAAATATTACATGAATGCCTTATATGAAATATGTAGGCAAATTCATAGGGACAGAAAGTAAATTAGGGGTTACCAGGTGTTGAGGGAGGGAAGGATAGGGAATTATTGTATAATGGTTACAAAACCTATGTTTGGGTTGTTGTTAAAGTTTTAGAAATAGTGGTGATGTTTGCCCAACATTGCGATTATACTTAATGTTGCAGAACTGTACACTTAAAATGGTTAAAATGGAAAATTTTGTGTTTTATATATATATATATATATATATATATACACACACATATGTATATTGCCCCAACAAAAAATATATATGTAAAAATTTTTTTTAAAAACCTGCTAATCAGAAATTAGATGCAACATTAGAAATCTTTCATGTACAGACATATGTCTACAACAAGAAATCAACAAATTATTTCATCTAATGTAATAATTCAAATAATATTGAAAATTATCTTCTATGAAATGCTTACTTCTCTGAATTGTGACTTTTAAAAGCATTAAAAATATAAAGTCTCATACTTGATTAAATAATTTACATTAGATTATGAGCTCCTGAGGACAGGAACCATTTCATATTTTTAAAATTACTGAGGACCTTAAGAGTTTTCATTAATGTGTCTTATACATACTGATATTTACCATAGTATAAATTGAAGCAGACATTTTAAAAATATGTATTTATTAACTAATTAAAAAACAATAGAGACTCCTTCATGTTAACAAATACTTTATGTAAAATCATATTTTTGAAAAAAAATTGTGTCATTTTACATTTTTGCACATCTACTTAATGTCTGGCTTTATAAAAGACACAGAGAGTCTCATTTTGCCTTTGCATCATACTTGTTAAGATATGTTGTTTTGTTTGAAGAATATGAAGAAAATCCAGCCTCACACAAATATACAGTCAGAAAGACAAGACTTAGTTAACCCGTGAGGAAGTCTCAGAGACCCTAGGGGACTTCTAGCCACAATTTGAAACAAAAAAAATCTAGCCACAATTTGGAAACCAAGTTCCCATAAAGACCTCATCATTTATGACAGATACAGATTCTAGCTAGAATTATTCTCAATATCTGGGACTTAATATGGATGACAAGTTTGTTAGAAAATAATCACAGATATACCTATTTGGGGATAGTACTTCCGTTTTCCCACAAAACCTTGGCTTACCTCTACCCTTACCCTATCATAATCAATGCTACTTACTTTTTTTCCCCTTGTGACGGTGCCATCCCTTATGGGGCATGGGAAATGTCCTTCTACTACTTAGGACCAAGTCACAAGTTAAGAGTACAATGAGTATCTATCTTTAAAGAATGCGTGAATGCTTAATTGAATGAATGTATGTATGAAGGGAAATATTTGAAATTCTACTTAAAAGGGAATCCCATGTCTTCTTGTGAGATTTGGAGATAATAGAAGTATCCATGTTCTGAGAGGATTTGGAAGAATGGCAGGTGAGAAAATTGTAATTTGATATCTTTACAGACTTCACACTGTTATCCAAGACAGTTAAAAAGAAAGTCTCTCCCTTTTTTCAGTTTGCTAATGTAGTTGCCATGGTAGCATTGTTTTTATATGAATCCTAGTATTTAAAATCTAAAATATATATTTTTAAAACCATTAATTTATTTAAAAATAATTTCCTAAAATGGGATAATTATATCAATACATTTTTTAAATTTATTACTTTCTTATAGTTTTGTACTGATTGTAAAATTCAGTCTGAGTTTGTGTATGCATGCGTACATGTAAAAGACACAAAGAGAAAAATAACATGTGGCCTGCCAAATGCAGATATAAAATCTTTTCCTGCAATTTGTAAAAATTTTACCTTTTCCCAGTTACCGTATCATTTACATTTGTCATTTCTCTCCATACATTAATGTGTAAGCAAGGGAAATGTAACTATCCATGTTTTAAAGATATGGAAATGGGTAAAGTGAATTGTCCAATTCGCAGAGTTAACATGGAGCAAAACCTCTTGGATCTGTACTCTTTTTCACTTCATTGCCTCATCTCTCTCCTGTTCCTCTCACCAATCCAATCTTGCTACATAGCTGTGTGTCTCCTCTTCCTTCTGGTTGTTTGGATGGGTTCACAGCTGACTTTGTAGACCTTCTTGTGTGAGGAAACATCTGGGGGTCACCCTGAAGCTCCTGGCGCGCTGGTGGGTTTGCCCCAACTGCTCCGTGCAGATGGCAGAATCACTGATGGAAATGATAGCCTCGTGGACAAATGTCAGCCACAAGGAGAACTTCTGCCCTTGTGTTTCTAGTACCCGGTTCACCTGGGGAAGGAATTCTCTTACTCATGGGAACAGTGGCTATTTATGAGGTGGCCCCTGGGCGGGGCAAAAGTGCATACTTTGTAAGAGGACACTGACTTAATTGACCAGTAAAATAAGGACAAATGAAAAGTGTTTCCCAAGTTCATTTTTTAAAGCAAATTGGAAGGCTCACATGCAGATTCCCAGTTAAGGTCTAATTTTCATTATCTAGCATACCTCCTCTGTAATGTTTTTATTAATTACATAAAATATCTTTATACATATTAAAGACACACATACACACACCCCACACAGTCTAAGGACTAAACACAATCATTACTTTGAACAATAGAAAGTAGAATACCAAGTTATCATTGCCATTTGTAATAAATTGTTTTCTCTGATAGATCTTATCTGCTAGTTTATTGCATTTTTCTCCTAACTTCTGCTGCTTTGTGATTGTTGGAATTACATTCATCAAACACCGCATTCATATGTAGCAACATAATTGTGGCCATTTAGCATCTACAATCATTTAAAGAGAATGAGGGGGAATTAGCCCCTAGCCAGAGTGTTTCAAGAGGGAAAGGGTGAGCTTTAGTGTTTAAAAACAGATGAGCCATTTGCTACCTTCAGATTTCTTACAGGTTTTGCACCTAGTCTAATTTTTCTTTAGATTGGAGAAAATGTTTGTAACTATGAAGAATTTAAATGAGTACACTATACAAATGTTATATTCAGGTGGAATATGTCCATTTAAGGGATTCAATGCCTGAAAATCCAGTACAATGAAAAGTTTCATCGCCTCAGATTTTTGAGATCTATAGACAATGTGAAAAAAAATTTATTTTAAAAAATAATTTTGCATATAAAAGAAGGCTCCCTTTTCCAAGTCTGTTGTGGAAATAACTGAAAATGATAATACCACAAACATGTTAGCATCAATATGAAATTAGACTATTTAGTGATGTTCTACATTTTATTTTGTATGTTTTTGGGGGTTTTTTTTTGTTTGTTTTTTGTGTTTGTCAGAGAGTCAAGACTCTACTCTCTTTTAAATGTGAAGAGGAGTACAGAGATAATTAAAATATTCAGTTTGGAAAAAGAAATCAGTGTTGAATGATATTGTTTCTTTTACAATTTTCCTTGTCATGTGTTTATTGTCAGAAATATCATCTTTAATATGAAGTATTTCAGAAGAAACTCCCTTTACTTTCTTTTATGGTATAGGGATTTTTAGTAACAAGATACATAGTGAGTAAACAAGATATTCAACTTTTCCATATACAGCTCATTTTGCTTAAGTATGTTATTAAAAGTGTGAGAAAATAGGTGAAAATTGCATTCAGCGGTCAGACATGCTGTACTCCACATTTCCACTATTCTATTGCAACAGAATGGATAAAGCAGCATCATTTATGGCCACTAAGTAATCTCACAGGATGGTTCAGTAACAACTTCATGAGTCAATATGATACAATTCTAAAACAGAAACAAAACGACCCGTCCAAATATATCATGGAAATGCTGTGGGTATCAAGACATGGGTAGGGAAAACCAGAAAATACATGAGGCTTTAGGGAAATGATAATAATTATAATCATACAAGTCCCATTTATTGAACTATTTGCCTGGGTCTGTACTAAGCGATTCATATTTTTTAAGTCCAATACCCTTAATTCTGCAATACAGGTTTTTTGTTGGTTTTTTTTTTTTTAAGCAGATGAGAAAGCAGCAGAGTGAGGAAATGCTGTTTGACCAAGATTACCCAGAAATTGAATGACTGAGGGAAGGTTCCAGAGTTCATTTATTATGTCTATGAAATTCAAAGTAGGGAAAACATAGATATTTTGTACTTGTTCAATGCCCTTCAGTTTACAAAGTGCCATCGTTCTACCATTTGATTTCTTCAGGAACTCTGGGAGATACAAATATTATTACCCTGTTCTACATGGGAATAAATGGAAACTCAAAGTAATAATAATCACATGCCCAATAAAGTACAGAGCGTAAGGTAGAAAACGATTTCAGTGCTGTCTCTATCAAGTCAAACCACTTGGCTTGGAGAACTGATTGAAAGTAGAGAATATATATACATATGGAAAAGAAAGATATACATTCTGGAGGCCAATTCAGATGAGGACTCATGGCTTTTTATGTTTATCTTTGTTCTACGGGTTGCTAGAAGAAATGCGCCTGGAGGGGAACCATGGGAAGAAAAAATATTTGAGGAAATAAAGGCAGCTGATAAGGGCTTTGTGTGCTGGCCTAGTCGGGAAGAACTAAAGCTGCCCATGACTCAGGGAGGCACTAAGTCAGGAGGGAAAGAGTTCTGGGCTTGAAGGCTGCTGCTATGGGTTCCAGGCCAGGCGCTGGCACTAACAAGCCAAAACTTCTGGAGGGTCACTGAACTTCTTGGGGACTTATTTCCCCACATGTGAAATGAGAGGGTTGAATTATATATATATATATATCTAATGGACTTACCAACTCTGAAAAGTTTTGACCCTAGAATTTAATTATATTTCAAGCTTTATTAGGAAGCTATCATTGATAAGGGAAGAGGCTGGTGGGGAAAGAAGGGAAAAGTCCCAGGCGCCATGCTCCAAAGAAGGGAAGAAGAACGGAAACGTCCCAGGAGCCATGCTGTCATGGAACCTATGCCAAACCTTTGTCAACCTACATAAAGAGGTAAACTGAGGCAAGCTCAAAGTACCGGAAATGAAGGGTATCTGGGAACAGCAGAGGAGTTTCAATTTGGGAAATGCAAAGTGTAGCAAGCGACAGGTGACCGCGTTGAGGGTTTGGGGGTGTGCTGTATTGACGGCAAGGAGTGCAAAGACGGGGGAGTCCAGCCAGAGTCCAAGCAGTAAGTTCATTGACTTGAAGCTGGGGAGAGATGATTGGTAGATGTTCATTGGTCAGGTGATAAGTTTTGGTCTGTAAATCAGGCCTTGGTTGGAAATCAGTCTCTCGGATCTTAAGTTCTGTTTACCTGAGGGCAAGTTCGTGAGAGTCCACATTTCAGGTTGTGCAGCCCCATTTTAGGTTGAAATTCCTTCACACACTCAACATCACAACTGGTAGTGATAGTATTAGGCTGTTACTTTGTTCCTACTTGTCTTCCTCGCAATTAATTTAGGTTAAAAAAAAAAAGATTCCGAGGAAATAGTTCAAAGAAAAAAAAATAAGATGCAAAAGACTCCCCTTGATTTTATAACCCCCAGGACTGCTTTAACGCTAGACTACAGATTTGAAGAAACAAACAGGTAACAGTATATTCTTTAAGGCAAATGAACTATGTTTCTGGACATGGTGTGCTCCTCACTGATTTTCTGGTCATCCTGACTTCAGGAGACTCCATCCTCTCCATTCTAATGCCGACCAGCTCCCTCTCTGCTCTTAAATTTAACAAAAAAGAGAAGACCCTCTGCTTTTGAGACTGACTCAACTGTACCTCATTTTGTTTCTTTGGAGTGCATCACACAAAGCCAGGGATCCCTTTCTAGATCCCCCAAAAGAAACAATTCCAAAATGCGTCTAAATCTGTGATCCTGGGTGTAGGCATTTGGGACATTGGTAGAGGTAATGTGGGCCCACTGCAAGCATTTATGTATTGAAATTTACATTATCTTAACATAAATTGCTTTCTTTTATCTCATTTATTTTTCTGTTGGGACAGTATATTGATATTTTTTAGTTATTGTAAGCAGATAGATGGGCTTATTATCTATGTTTTTTTGAAGTATAGTTGATTTACAATGTTGTGTTAATTTCTGCTATAGCGCAAAGTGACTCAGTTACACACACATATACATTCTTTTTTATATTCTTTTTCATTATGGTTTATTCCAGGAGACTGGATATAGTTCCCTGTGCTATACAGTAGGACCTTGTTGTTTATGCATTCTAAATGTAATAGTTAGCATCTACTACCCCAAACTCCCAGTCCATCCCTCCCCCTCCTCCCCACCCAACCCCGACACACAAACACAAGTCTGATCTCTACGTCTGAGTCTGTTTCTGTTTTGTACATAGGTTCATTTGTGCCATATTTTAGATTCCACATATAAGTGATATCATATGGTATTTGTCTTTCTCTTTCTGACTTATTTCAGTTAGTATGATAATCTCTAGGTCCATCTGTGTTGCCACAAAGGGCATGATGGGTTTATTATCTATGAACTTCATTTCAGGATATCAAATGATCATCATAAACCATTTAGTATAAAAGGAATCTTTGAGTCTTATAGAAGTTGGGCGCATTGGCGTGAAATAACTCACATTATTGACTAAGGAGGCTCTTTCCAGGTTGGATAAGCGATGCCTCCATTTGCTCCAGTGTTCCTTTAATCCTTGATTACCCAGCTCCCTAATTTCCCAGAATCAGAAGGTCATCTGATTTTTTAATGATTCATGGACAGATTGAAAGCCCAGGGGCAAAAAAAGTCTGAAGTCAGTGTCACTCCCTCTCCAATCCCTATGATAATCTGCTAGCTAGCATTTACCCGCAAACAGACGTTTTGAAAAGCTAAGTGTGCAAAGGCTACACGTGGTCGGTCTCAAGAAGACTGTACTGATGGTTTGTCAGGGAAAGAAGAGATACGTGAACATAAAGCATAAAGTCATAAGCGTTGTATTAGGAAACCAACGCCGTGCTGTTGGACTCGCAGGAGAAACAGTTCTTACCAGGGGGTTCAGAGCAGGTTTTATGAAAGAAATAACATTTGAATAGAGACTTCAAGGTCGCATGGGCTTTTGATATAGAAGGAGAGCACAGAGTCTGAGCAAAGTTAATTGGCGTAAAACTGTGGCCATGTTCAGGGAATCATAAGTAGTCAGTATAGGCACCCATGTGTGCTTGAGAACAGAGCTGTCAGGCAGGACGTGGCAGAGCGTGGAGAGTCTTGAAAGCCATGGCTAAGAAGTTTGACCTGTCCCCTTAGACAATAAGGACACCCTACACGTTTTGGGGAGAAGATGCTGGCAAGCACCAAGCTCGTTTAGAAAGGTGAGTGGCAGCAAGAGAAGGCATACAAAGAGAAGCAAATACAAAGAACAGGGGCGGTGAGGCTAATGCGGAGTTTCTCCCCTCATCCTGCAGTGCGATGACGCGGCAGGACTGACACTGAGCACTGATGTAAGATTGGGAAGGAGGAAGGCAAACGGGAGTGACAGCGCTGTTTCCCAAGTGGGTGTGATGGGTGAGGGAAATCAAGGAGGAGAAGTGGCCCCAAGGCTCCTCGTATGGGTGGTGACAATAACAGAGGGAGAGGCCGTCACTCTGGAAGACTAGATGTTTCGAGAGAGGACAGTGAATTTCGTTTGGAACATGCTGAGTGTCCCCCAAATAAGGGTTGCATCAACATGAAAAGCCAACACGCACCCGCCCGGCCTATCAGTTCTAGCTTGTCAATATCAGTTGTTTTCACAGCGTGGTCCTGGCGGGTCTAAGGAGTCATTCAAAATATAAAGGAGGTTTTATAATGATTTAAAGAAAAAGGTAATTGAATCATAGAGGCATCAGTGTTGTAGGTAGACTTTATTAGCAAATACAAAAGAAGTTCTTGAACAAATGCTACAGCTTAAAAAATGCACCACGTACACTGTCTGCCAATTAAACACCGATGTTTACTTACCGTGTGGTAGGCTATGGCATGATATACTACTATGCAGAGAATGAAAGGAAGTTCCTGCCAATAGAGCAGACCCTTATTTATGTGCACATTCCCCACATCAATCTTAAGAAGCCACTTGCTCTTATACACTCTGATGATGATAATCTTTTATAATGTCTTTCGCTGTTAATATTCTTTTCTTGCTGTGGTTTCTCAAAAGTGTTTCAGGTGCCCCTCACTCAGACGCCAGGCTTGTTTCTTAGCCTAATTTTCATATGCTGTAAAAATAGGTGACTGTAATTATTGGGCTTTTATGCAAGATCTGACCCTCCATTTCTCCATCTCACAACCACTGGGAAATGTTTCTGCTCAGAGTTCTGGCACTGCTTCGGGTGAGGTTAGTGGGGAAAGAAGGACTTCAGAAGCGGACAGAACACCCCCCTCTCCCACCCCATGGCACTTGATGGATTGAATTAAACATCAGTGAAGCCATTTTAAAGAGATGACAATAGCTCCAGGACAGGGCTTGGGAAAACCAAACTAAACAAAACTGATGAACATATCTAGAGAAGTAAAATAATAAGAGAGGTTAGTCAGAAACAGAAGCACGGTAGCAAATAATAAGCTATTTGGGTAGGCACGCATGAGTCTCTTTTAGCAGGATGCCTTTACACTTTTAAATCACATAGCTAACAATCCTCTTTCTGACTTCAGGCTCACCAAGTAACAGACTGATTCTCGTGTGGCTTCCCATGTGGCATGCTTGCAGGTGGAGTGTCTGGTTGCCTCTCCGATTAGATTGCTTATTATAAATTGATAAGCTGGCATGCAACATCCTTTTGGAGCTCAGATAACAGGAGACCACTCCTGCTCCTGGTATGTTGATAAATCAGCTTTCTAAGCCCCCTAGACTTAGAGCCAACCCTTGAACTCTGAAGAATATGAGGCTGTTTCCCTCGGAAGCTTTTGGGAGACAGATAGGAATGTCTTTAAGACTTCCAGCATCTCACTGATTGCAACTTTTCTTAATTAAATTTCAATAATTGCCACTATTGGCAAAGTGAAGGTCAGGATTAGATAAACTGCAAGGTAGCGTGTTGCATGCAACGCTGTCCTAGAGCCAGGGTGAGCATACAGTCCAGAGTTCAACACCAGATCACATCTGAGGGTGAGATGGAGCACAGGATAGCACAATGGGTGTAGAAGAGGATGGTTCCAGGTAAAGCAGGGTATATGGTTGCTGGACCAATCTTGAGATTAAACTTGAGATTTACATTATGATTCTTTTGCGAATCTAACACGAACCTGTATCAAAAGATACAGTTTTCTCTTTGGCGTCTAAGATTGACCCTTCTCAAAACTTCCTGGGACACCTCCCTACGGTTCCTGCCTCTGACATGCCAGAGCGCAAGCAAACTTCACTCTTCAGGATGACCTACAGGCCTGGCAACCTCAGCTATGTTTAGGTTATTCTGTATTTGCTGTGTCTTATGTGAGGAAATCTACTCCCTAAGGAGAGAAAGTGAAGTTCAGGTCTATACAAAATTGTCGAAGTGTTAAATGTGGTTTTCTAGGGGGGAGGATGGGAATCAAAAGGGTGGAGAAACGTTTCCTTTTTATTTATAATTTTCTGTACTAATTGGATGTTCTTGTATTCACTTGATTTTTAATGGTACTTCTTTTCAAAAAGTCATTTTAACCTTTCCAAAAGTCTTGTAGACTTGTGCAATTGTACAGTGAAGACTCCTACTGGCAGGCCATAAGCTTCTGAAGAGAGCAGAAACATTAGATTTTTTTTGAGTATCAGAGGGGCTTACACAAGGCTCTAGTAGAGAGAAAATGTATATTTTATAAAATAATATATACGTATAAAATAATATATAATAAAATATATATAATATCTATGGGGTTGGCCAAAAAGTTCATTCAGGCTTTTCTATAAGGTGTTACGGAAAAACATGAACAAACTTTTGGGCCAACCCAGTATGATGTCAGAGTTGCTACTTCCTACTGTGTTATTTCTACACCGGATTTCTCTTTCCCTCCTGATTATCTTTGGTTGGGGATTATCACTGAAAACAGTCAAACTGAAGTCCCCACAGTAGGCAAGGTGAGATATCTGGGTTCTGACTTCATTTGCTGGAAAAGATTTGTCTGAGCACACTTTATAGATGGAGACAGCTGCGATAAATCATGTGAAATTAAATAGCACATTTTAAATTTCTTAAAATAGAATTAATTAAAATTAAAACGTATACATGTGACTGAATAAATATAGGAAAACAATTTTAAACTCAACAGCAAATTCCTGCTGCTTAAAAATCAGCTCCATGTTTGAGGCTGCTTTCGATCACAATAGCAATGATTCTATAATATATATTATTAAGATCAAATCCAAAGAGAGAAGCTCCAGGATAAGCAACTCCAACAACGTAACTCATAGAGATCACAGCCAAGAAGTAAGTTGCGTACACTGCATGTTGGCTTCTAACATAGGTACTATAATTTTCCTGAAATAAAGGGTCTTCGAATCTTAGTGACTTTCAACATAGGCCTAGACCTGTACAGTTTAGTGATGGGATTAAAAGAGCACCTCAATCTAGTAGAAGCAAATTTGAAGGGAAAGGACTTTAAAAAGGAGGTACTTAAACAAATTGGGTAGGATGTATTTAAGTTGAATGTTATATGTATTTAATACATTTTCAAACATTAAAGTTTAAAAGTGAATAAATACATTTATACTGTGCTTCCTTGTAGCTACTTAGAGATTCTGAATTCCTATGAAAGCTTCCTTGTAGCTATTTGGAGATTCTGAATTTCACAGAACGTGTGAAAATAAAAATTGCTGATGCATTAAGGTAGGCAAACTACAATAATGGAGAGAACCCAAAAGGCAACGGACCAAAAAGATAGCAGTTTATTTGTCTTTCAGATAATGTCTCAGGGAATATAGGTTCTGAGCAACAAAACCATCCAGTGACAAGGGCCGACAAGGGCTCTGCCATGTTTACCCCTGATAAATGGAATGGAATATTTATAAATGGAAGATTTCCTGCCATATCAGTAAACAAAGGATGTCACAGTCACCAACAATTGCAACCCTCCAGCTTGAGCCGGTGAGCCCTGAGGAAAGTCGGGGCTGAAAAGAATACCTACCATCTAGCAGCCAACAGACTGCACCACTCCCTATGGTGAGGGAAACTCAGGAAGTGAAAACACAGGATACTGGCCCCAGAGAGCTGAGATGCATATCAGAGGAATGATTTCAGTGAACCCAGCCTCTTGCATCTTCCCATACATAGAAAAGCGCTAAATTCTTCACTTTGCCCCCAATAAAACTTAACTCACAAGTCTCACGTTGCGCATTCTTTTTAAGTCAACATCACCGGACATGGTCTTTTCAGACCTGGGAAGGGGGAGGGTAGAGGAGAAGAGGCAGGGCTTTCCTCTTAGGTAAGTGAGGTGAAATTTACACCCATCAGTCCCACACACATTCCATCCAGGAGTGCTTGGGATCTTGACCTTTTTCAGCTCAGGGCAGGCTGACAAATGCACGCTATTCAAATGCCCACAAGTAAGAGAAAGATCAATATTGATGGGCAGTTGCCAGTCTTGGCTACATAGACATGGCAGATATTTTTCATCCTTTACCTGTATTCCTATTACTATTATTGATTCAACAAAGACAAACACAAATTCAGTAATAATTGAGAACTACTTTCAAAGAACCTCCCTTTGGATGTTCAATGAAAACTCCAAGTTATTTAAGAATTGAAGTTAATGCCATAAAGGTAAAGATCATGTCTTCAACTGGCATAAGCAATAGTTTAGTGAGAAAAAAATAGGAGTTAGTCTCCTGAACAGAGGGTACATCTCGTCCAGTGCCCAGTGCCAGATGTTGCACTAAGAGGAATAAACCTCCCATGACACACTTAATTTCACAATACTATACCGAGGGGGGGAATATCTTCCTGACCCATCTGGTGAGCAGCTCTTGCCCTGAAGCATGAGGAGGAATAGCTGGTGTGATTCTATCCAACCGGTGTTCTGTTAACTGCACGTGCTACTCTCCCTCATACGAACGTCTAATTATCTCTAGGATCATTTTCTCTCATTCACATCCTGTTGCCTAGAGTTACACAGGTTAAATATGTTGTTAATCCTTGAATGTTATTCTAAAAAAGAGAGAGAAGAAGAAGCATTTATGAGTGTTTAATGCATCTTTTTCAGGTCACCTGCTTTTTTTGAAAAACTGTTCTGTTTATAATTGATATTGCCCCCAGTGGTTTGAGAGGTTCATTAATAAACTCTTTTTTTCTTAAATATATCATTGGCCCCATTTTCCCTATGCCAAACGTCTTTATTGGTTTTCTATGACAATGTATAGTCATGAAATAACTTCCTTGCTGTTAATTTCACTGTAAATTTTATTGTGTTACCGGACACCCTCTGGACTGGACTCCAGCAGATCAATACACCGAATTTATATTTGCTATGGAGCTATTAGTACTAGTATCAGCAGGGTAATTAGCTTCCCCAACAGAGATATCATTCGATCATTCCTCATCTTCATTATTCACAGCACGCATATCTTGAAGAAATATTTCTATTTGTATCTAACCCATCAAAAGAACTGATGGCCAAATTCCAAAAGCCATGTGAATTCTAGACTTTAGGGACATAATTTCCTGGCATAGGATAGTTTTAAGATATATAAGGGAAGGAGTGGGTGAAGAATATATAACTTGCCAATCAGGGAAAGGGCTACGCATAGAAACAAAATACAGAGGCCACATGGAAGAAGAGCTCAGTATTAAATACCACTCAGAATTTAGATCATCCTTTCAGAAACATTAGAGCCAATCCTTATTTAAATGACCATGGAATTCACTTAAAGGCCAGTGTTGAGTTTAGCAAAGCAAAGGCCAGTGAGTTCTCACTGACAAAACAATTTGCCCCTTGTAATTTCGGAGGTGAGTACCTTGTTTGAAAAATATGCTTTATGTTTTATGACACTGGAAAAATGTGTAGTGTCTTTCATATATTTGTATTTGTTTATTTTTTGTGATGTTTTATATACCAAAGTACTTTACATTAATATTTAAACGTAATTCATTTACTGACTGAGAACGTATGCTACGCAAAATTCTCTACTACATTCTTTGAATATGAACAAGGAATATTACCTTTTCTCGATAACTGCAGTTCTAGTGCGGATAAGAAGAAAAATATTCTGAAGCAAAAATTCCAACATATAAAAATCTCACCACTGCCTGTGAATGGGAGGTCTGGGATTGAATGTGACTTAGGGAATCATTATCCTGAACTTTAACCCAATAATATATGTTGGGAACTCAAGAACGTGGACTTGATGCTAGTAAATTAAGGAATATAATTACATCAAAGAAGAAGAAGAACCTCATCTATTCTTAGGTAATGTTTGCCTAATATTATCTTCCTAAACGGACTAGGGATATTTTATTTCTAAAGTAAATATGGGTTATTTGAAACATGTCCTTTTAAAATTTCTTTGTTTAACCATTTCAAAAGCCCTGTTTAAAAATGATAGCATCGGGCTTCCCTGGTGGCGCAGTTGTTGAGAGTCCGCCTGCCGATGCAGGGGACACGGGTTCGTGCCCCGGTCCGGGAGGATCCCACATGCCGCGGAGCGGCTGGGCCCGTGAGCCGTGGCCGCTGAGCCTGCGCGTCCGGAGCCTGTGCTCCGCAACGGGAGAGGCCACAGCAGTGAGAGGCCCGCGTACCGGAAAAAAAAAAAAAAAAAAAAAAAAAGATAGCATCATTTATATCAATTTATGCTGCTTTTTATGTAATTAATTTCTGTTATTATTTGAACATATTTTCTTTTACTGCTTTGTTTCTGAAATAAGTCTATCTTATTAGTTGTAAACTGCTCATATAATTCTATGCTTAAATCAGAAGATGATCTAAACAGCTTTGCCTAACCATCACTTGGCTTCAGATCACTTCCTGCTTCAATGGATGCTTTTGCTTTATAAATGTTGTCAGCCTTCCCTGTGTGTCAAGCGCACCCGAGGAGTTTGTTATCTATCTAGATGACAGTGAGAATTCCTCAAGTGTCAGGAAAACCCCGAAATACAGGGCATTTGATAATTAGGTGTAACTTAATAAATGCCCAAGCACTGTGTTTCCTTAATGTCACTCCCATAACTATCTTGTAATTTCTTGTCATTATGGCCTACTTTTCAATATGACCGTGTCTTAGTATCCAATGTGTCAAATCTAATCCTACGGTTTATTGTGAGCGACCCCAGTTGGTCTGTTTTGAACGTTTCCCTCCCTCCCCAGTGAATGGAGGTTACAGCCATGCCCCGCTGGTGGCTTGAATCACCTCAATTTGCTCTGGCCGTCGGAGGCAGCTGCTCCGTGGGAAAGGCATGAGACCCATTGAACACCGTGTTAGGAGTGACCTCCAGCTGAATGGAATCGGCTCAGCCTTTTCTGCCAAGCCAGCAGAGTGTGTGCAAACAGATCTGCCCAAGTGCAAAACGGTCCGAGGATGTCAGGCAAGGCTGGGTCTCTTATCTCTCATTCGCTTCCTTTTTTTTTCTTCCTTGAAAAATGAAACAGGATAGTGGACAGGCTGGTATAAACTTAGCAACATCTGTTGCCTTTCACAGGGGTCTTAGGCAGGGACGATAAGTTTCAGAAGGGGACTGAGTTCCTGTTGACAGGAGTAATATAAAAGCCCTTAACTGAAAGGAGTGTGGGCATGTTTCCCCCATACACAGTTAAGGCCTTTTGTGCCTTCTGTCGGAACGGGTAGGAAGAAAGGGTTTTCTCCTCTTCTTTCCTGATGAAACAGCCAGAAAAAAAAAAATCTTTCCCAATTAGTGCTTAATGGACTTAAAGAACTGTGGAAAAGTTATTTCTCTCAATACCTCCATCCTAAGCTCAGTTAATCAGAAATGTGAGAGAACGTATGCTTTACATTCTTTCACAACTGTTAACTTTCCAGCTTACTTACTAACTTTTATCCTAATTCCAGACTTCCAGACAGTTTGGAGAACAATTGTTAGGTTCTTTTTGTTTGTTTGTTTGTTTGTTTGGTCAAAATGAATATTTCACACTGATTATGTCTTTTCCCACGAGTTTGATCTGTTCATCTGACTCCAATTACCTAACTCTGGGCTGCAGGAAGCATTAAATTTAAGTAATTTATATAGGAACAGTTACCTGATTTTTGTGCAAGATACTTCTCAGAGCAATTTTGTTCACTCTTTACCATGACATCCTTTCATACACATGAGATATGATGCAGCTGATAATGTGTGTGCCTCCTGCCGTCTTCTGTTTCTTAAAAGAAACAAACAAGCCAACAGATGAAAATGAATTCCAATATCTAAACTTTTATTGACTTGATATATGTTTTTGGTATCCTTCACACAATTTTGAAAAAAATATATAGCAAGAAAAATCTAAAGATTTAGACCTGTGTCTATTAAGAGAATGAGAGATTTGGGTAGATTTCAATGATTATGATCTATGTTCTCTTTATAAAAAAGAGATATAAATACTTCTGAAAATATCTGAATTTCTACGTTTCTTTAAAAAACATAATGGGTCCTTTGATACTCAAATTCTTGTACCAACACAGTACATTCAGGCACGATATATTTAATAATTGTTTAAAATGCTCTTTAAATGTACTAGTTTAAATGGTTATAATGTATTATATCCCCAAATTAAAAATTTTGTGCGTCAAAGCCTTTACAAATATTGCTTTTAGTTTAACTGCGTTATTATACTTCCGAATCTGCTCATATATGTGCGAGTAAAAATAAAATTACAGTATTGTATTCATGAATGATTAGCAAGTGTTTCCATTTTTAAGCCAAAAGTAAAAATAACAAAACTAATTCAGTGTAAGAAGTAGAATTTAGGAATACTGTATAAAGATCATGTGTTTTAAATATGGCAGCATACGCTGGGCATAATTGAAATAACTCTATTTTTCAAAGAAAGGACTCCTTACAAATTGGGTATTAATTAGCATCTAAACCTTCCTTTTTGGACAGGGGGAGCTAAAATTACTTGAGTGTTTCATAACTAGTCTTCATGAAATAGGATGATTCATATTTTGCTATTCTTGCTTCTAATAGATTTATCTAAGTGCTAAGGTTCCATTTAAATCAATATGAGTGCCAAGCATGGAAAACCTTGGTAGCATATGTAAAATGAAAAAAAAAAAAAATCAAAAGCCATTTGCCAACTCACATATGATAAAGTAGATGTGTTCCAGTGGATGGTATTAAGGTTTCCCAGGAATGCAGCTGTGCTAGTACTGAGGTTTCCATTCACTCTGAATACACTGTATAGATAACCACCACGCATAAGAATAACAAGATCTAATTATGTCTAACGGTTAAATGGGAAAAAAAAATCTTTAGACCTTGAAATCTGCCTACTTGCATATCTTGTGCTATGGACTGAATGTTGTGTTTCCCCCCAAATTCATATGTTAAGGCTCTAATCCCCTGTGCGATGATGTTAAGAGGGACCTCATTGGATTTGGATGAGGTCTTGGGGTGAATCCCTCATGATGGGATTGGTGTCCAAATAAGGGGATGAAGAGAATAGACCTCTCGCCATTGGCCCCAAGGACACTGCAAGAAGGAGTCTGTCTACAGCCAGGAAGAGGGCTCTCACCAGAACCATACATGCCGGCACCCTGATTTCACACATGGAGTCCCCAGACAACACGTGAGAAATAAGTGTTTGCTGTTTAAGCCACCAAGTCTAGGGTATTTTCTTACAGAAGTGCAAGGATACTAAGATTACCTTCGGTATTAGGGATTGTAAACTAACACACCTACAAAGGCTCAACAGTTACATTAAGGAGTAAGCTGACTGTGGCGAAATGGAGTGTATATGCCCATCTCAAGGGAACGGAGAGGCCGCACATTAGCCATACTTTATAATATGAAATTGTAAGTGTGTCAGATTTTCAGTGTGTAGAAGAGAAGTCAGAGGGAATTCCCAGGGGGTCCAGTGGTTAGGACTCTGCGCCTCTGCGCTTCCACTGCCAGAGGCCTGTGTTCAATCCCTGATCGGGGAACTGGGATCCCGCAAGCTGTATGGCATGGCCAAAAAAAAAAAAAGAAAAAGAAAAAAATATATATATATATGTATATAGATAGGACATTTGTAAAATAAAGAAAAAACAAGAGAAGTCAGAAACAGAGACGTGTATGTATAACCTTCCAATAACAAATACTGGAAGACATGAATAAAAATAATAAACAAACAAACAAAACCACTATATGGGCCCAACTTGTGTGCAGGTTGGATGTAATCAGAGGAGCACTGACTTGGCCTGTCTTGGTTAAACAAACTAAAACACCTACAACTTTGTTTGTCTTGCTCTGTTATGTATTCACTCACACATGACACTCAGATTAGTCAAATTTGCAAGGTCGGTTAAGGAGCTCTCTTTCATAAATTTAGATATATTTAGTCTTAATCTATAGGGGAATATTTAAATGTTTAAAGAACACCTAATAATTTTCTAACAAGTAATAGAGCTATTTTTATTCATTAACTATGGGTTAAAAAAACTTATTTAGCTTTTTCACTTTGGGGTGGAACTACTTGATATTTCATACAATAAAGGAAATGAATTATCCATCAATATGGATTCTAACATCAAATAAGTTTATTGCCGTGAGCTATTCATTTGACTTTATAGTTCTCCAAAATATAGGGTTGTTTTCCCCTAAAGCGACAGACTCATTCAATTCTTATTCTTCTAAGAATGAGAATTATGACTTACATTAGTAGTTAAATAAAATTTTAAGGTGTGATGGAAAGCCACGTCTACAGAATTATTTGTGAAAATATATTCAATTTTAATCATTATAAATCCACTACAGTCCAAGCTATAAAAAAAGTCAAATTAAAAATGAGAATGGCTACAACCAAATTCTTTTCTCATGCTTAGAAAAGCTATGAAATATAAACCAAAAAATCCTTCTTGATATCTGATATGCAAAATATCAAATAATTATGTCTACATGTCTAGGGGTTTTGGAATCCTGCATTGGATGTTGCCCTGCGGACCAGACAGCATGCTTTCATTACTGGGTTTAGCGTCTTATTCCCCTACCTGGAGTTTGTCATGAGATGATGGACCAATCCCTTTAACCTTCCTGAATTTCAGTTTCATCACTGAGAAAATGAGGGAATATGCTTAAGTGTCGTCAAAGGTGTCTTAGGTAGGTCATTTCATGCATAAGGTATGGAGCCCAATTATCCTCCCGTGACTGGTGGTAATTCAGTTGCTTACTGAGGCCCATTAACCCTTTCAGACCATGATTCGTAACCACAGATTTATTTGGAAGGAAATCTTTAAGTTCCTCACGATAAGTATAACACTTTCTTGTCAGGATTAAATGTCAAAAGCCCTAACTAAATAAATGTGGCATAATGAGAATTCATTTCCAGCACAATTTTTTCTCACACAAATACACAAATGCATTAGAAAATATCATGCCTGATTTTGTCCATAAGGTCTGTTTATGTTGGTCCTCATATATGACATCTGTCTCAATCAAGTTAGTTTTCTTATTTACTCTTTTGTAGTGAGAAGCCCTCGTTCATTTGGGGTGTGTTCATTTGGAGTGACCATTTTGCCAGATGGGAATGAAGTGAAGGAAGGATGCTGGTTGTATCCCTTTTAAATCATTCAAACCTAACAGTGAAAAGTGGAATCACTTGCAGATCAAAAAGATAATGACTACTTGAGATATCACCTTTGGCACTGGGGTAGTTCAAGTTCATAAAAAGACTACTGCTCTTCTTAACCACAAGTATCTTCTAGAGTGGTGGTTCTTCAATATTTTATTAAGCATGCTAACCTTCCTTTGTAGAAACTGGCTCATTTCATCTAATTTGTCTTCCTAAGGTATATAGTTTCCTCATATTTTCCCTTCCTGGATTTGCTTTCTGAATATGAGTTTAGCCTCAAAGTCACACACTCCAGAGAGCTGTACTCTTGGTTCCGTGCAGCTGCTGGAAGTAGGGTCATTCCTACACGCACATTTTATGTGTGTTAGGAGAGCGCTAAATATAATTTAGTGGCACCAGCTATAAAACCTGGAAAACCCAGGGCTAGCCAGCTCTCTGAGTCTGCATGCTGGGAAAAATCAGGTTAGTGCACAGGCAGAGAAAGTGTCCCAGCACAAGCTGAACAAGTGAACGCATGCTTAGGGAGCCCTCTTTCTGTCTAGGTGAGCAGAGGATTCTGTATAAGAATCTCATTTTATGTAAACAACAAAAAAATTCCCCTATTAAATCCCTTTGCTCCTTGGAGACTGTTTGAGGTTCTCTGAATATTCTCCTGATATTCTGCTGTCTCCTCCTACTGTCTATATCTTAGTCCTGTCCAAGACCCAAGTGAAAGGTCATATTGGCTTATGCTTTTAAGACTCTTCAGTAACAAGTGTCTTCCTTCTTCAAATCCCATACCTCACTGCTTATGGTTCTCTTACTGAGTTTAGCCTCATCTCTCCCCTTTTTATAGTTCTGTATGTGCCTGGAATATTCCGTGGGGCCTTGGCGTTACTTTCCTTTTTAGCTCCTGCAATTGGTGGCATCAAACCCAGCAGACAGCACACACTCAATAAATATTTCTGAAATGAGTTTATTGTGAAAATCCACTTTTTTTCCAGAAGATTCTCTGGTTTATCAGAGTGATACAGAAATGTTTAGCAGGAATTTGCATTATCGCTTTTCTCTCTGACGGGTTTAGAAGGCTTTTATGGAACAACTATAATTCAAGAGACAGCACAGGCCTAGCTATATTATTTCTGACAATTTTGATTTGGGCTGCTTTTTAAAAAGTAATTTGTGTTCCAACTATTGTAATTCCAGAGATACAGTTGCACATCAGTGGTATCATACGTTATTTAAATAACTAAGTGTTCCCTTGCTTTGGCGTTTAATACCAAATCCGAGTCAGATGTTTATCTGTTTGAGTTTGTTCATCAGAAGGAAAATATTGAGAAATTTGACAATGTAGCAGCAGGAAGCTCTACTTCTTTAAAACGGTAACCAGTGACCCACAATATCTCAGATATTCTGAAGGCCCATGGAGAAGCTTTGGATATCTGGAGGATTCTGGAAAGATAGTCTGGGCAACTTCCTTTGCTTAGAACAGGGGAAAAATGAATCCTTCACCCTTGCTTTCTGACCCTTCCATGGGTCATTTTGTTCCCATTTTCTTTCTGTGGGTTTTTTTCTAAGTAGTTGGGGTAAGGAGTGTGCTACCTATAATCTAAAGCATAAGCTATACAGGTAGGCAGATTTAAAAAGTCTAAAGTTGTTTGTTTTTCTGTTTAACCAATAGATCTTATTCTTCGCTGTGGAAGTCCTCTGTACTGTGTATTTGAAGTGAAAGGAAACCTCAGTACTGGTCCATGAGCATCATTGTATCACCTCAGAAATCTGAGTACCACCCACTGGGACACATCTACCTTATGATATGTGAGTTTGCAAAGGACTTTTGATTTTTTTTTTTTTCCTTTCTCATTTGCCTTATGCTATCAAGGTTTTCCATGCTTGGCACTTGTATTGATTTAAATGAGATCTTAGTCCTGTGTTCTTACTGTGGCTCCTGAAAGGTCTGTTGCCCTCCTCCTCACCCTGGAGAACCTTTAAGGAGAGACTTCCTTAGACCCCAATAGACAACCTTGCATTTTCTAACTCACTCCGTGCTGACCTTGCTCCGTGAATATACTCAGGGCCCTTTAACTAAGTAGTGTACTCTCCAAGGAAGTATTCATTTTTGGACAGACTGACTGCTTGGATAATGAACAAGGAGCCCTGGAGAGCACCTTAAGCAGCAAAATTGTATCATCTCAGGCTTTGGATTTGTTCAGTCTAGTACCTGTGAGGGGCACTGTCACCAGTGAGATGTGGTGCCTAAGGGGTGGAGGAGGAGGGCTCTCCTGGTGGCGCAGTGGTTGAGAATCCGCCTGCCAATGCAGGAGACACGGGTTCGTGCCCCGGTCCGGGAAGATCCCACATGCCGCGGAGCAACTAAGCCCGTGAGCCATGGCCGCTGAGCCTGCGCGTCCGGAGCCTGTGCTCTGCAACGGGAGAGGCCACAACAGTGAGAGGCCCGCATACCGCAAAAAAAAAAAACAAAAACAACGGCCAAGGGGTGGGGGAGGGGTGATTTCATGGTGCTAATGCTAGGCACACATCTTTCTTCTCTCAGTGATCATTTATGCTCTGTTATTGATAACTGCATTCAAGAAATCTTCAAATCGATTTATATTTTCTGATCACATGCAAGGGATTTTCATACACTAGTGCCACAACTAGAGTCCAGGCCAATATTTTTCTCACCTGGATTTCTCCAGTAATATTCCTGAACATTTCCTCACCTTCAGTGCACAAGGCTGCCAGGGTGTTGCCTTCTCATACAATTATCGTCAGAATTTCCCTTCGTAAAACTCCTTATGCTCCCGCATTGCTCTCATGCTACAATCCAAACATTTTCTCTTCCCATTCGATACTTTTTGTCATGTTATGTGCTTCTACACTTGATATTCTGTGTCTCCCTGATCACAATGCTCATCGCGGTGTATGGAGATGTATGCACCTTCTTATTTTTGCAATAGGTTGGAAGGTTCCTGAAGATAAGAACTACATCTTCGGGCTTCCCTGGTGGCTCAGTGGTTGAGAGTCCGCCTGCCGATGCAGGAGACGTGGGTTCGTGCCCCGGTCCGGGAAGATTCCACATGCCGCGGAGCGGCTGGGCCCGTGAGCCATGGCCGCTGAGCCTGCGTGTCCGGAGCCTGTCCTGTGCTCCGCAACGGAGGCCCACACACCGCAAAAAAAAAAAAAAAAAAAAGGAACGTTGTGTTCTAAAACCCTAGACTACGGATCACACAGTAGGAGTTCAGATTTACCAAGTTAGTAAATGACTGTAGATAGCTAGAAATCTCTCCTATGAAGTCCTTTCTTTTCTAGAAAATGGAAGTATACTTAATTAGATGAAATAGATTGAAGAGTATAGACATACTCAGGAAAATTCTAAGCATTACATAATGAAGATACATTTTTATTATTATCCACACGTTTATATTGGGAGAGACTGTCACAGGAAACTATAAAGGATCTGACTTTTTGAGAGCTTGCCTTATGTAACTGCTTCTTACCTTCTGCCACATCTATGTTTTCCTACCCAGGGCTCCCCAGAATTGCTAGAAGTACTTAGATCTCAGTGATTAGCTTTTTTCTGTCCTCAGTTGCCAGATACTCAAGCCACATCTCTGGTTTTAAAGTAAGATCAGGATGGAATGAATATGAATATAATTGAATCAGCAATCTCATCAGAAACTTTGTACTTGTACCAAATCTGCTTTGGGAGATAAAACATGTAGAGAAATACTTTTCCACACCAACAGAAATCATGGCAAAGTTCTCTTACCTTTTTTGATTCCTCCTCAAAAATTCAGATCTGGTACTGGTGATTTTATTGATTTAATCAATAATGAAAATAAATTGAGAGGATTTTGTTAAGTAGGAAAGAAAGGGGGACATTTACCAAATTTGTGTACAGCATTATGTGACAGTGAAGAAATGAAACCTTCAACTGAGAGGATTTGTAAAAGATTGTTATATATAAGAATAGAAATATTAAAACAAATTTGAAAATTATATGAAAACATGAAATTTCACAAGCATATGCGGTTATGATTTACATTTTTTTTTAAAAATTTATTTTATTAATTAGTTAATTAATTAATTTATTTTTGGCTGCATTGGGTCTTCATTGCTGTGCATGGGCTTTCTCTAGTTGTGGTGAGCTGGGGCTACTCTTCGCTGAGGTTCGCAGGCTTCTCATTGCAGTGGCTTATCTTGTTGTGGAGCACAGGCCCTAGGTGCACAGGCTTCAGTAGTTGTGGCACACGGGCTCAGTAGTTGTGGCTCGCGGGCTGTAGAGCACAGGCTCAGTAGTTTTGGCGCACGGGCTTAGCAGCTCCACTGCATGTGAGATCTTCCTGGACCAGGGCCCGAACCCATGTCCCCTGCATCGGCAGGTAGATTCTTAACCACTGCGCCACCAGGGAAGTCCATGACTTACATTTGTATTTCATGGAATCTTAAATATTCAGTAGCATCTTGGGATTTATCTAGTACAGTGACTTTTTATTTGTGTTTCTAAGAAAACAAGGTTCTCTAATCAACCAAAAGTTGTAGGAAAAGGATGCAAGAGGAGAAAGGATCAAAAAAACATGTCTTGTCCTTGAACTTGACCACGGTGTAAACTTGTGGAGCAATTCCTTTATTTGTCATTCCTAATGTTGAGCTTCCTCCTAAAAATAAAATGCAAACACCTTCCAGGGACCTAGAAGGCCCTACAAGACTTGTCCCTTCCCCACCACTCCAACATAATCCCTCTTGATTCTCCCCCTTGTGCTGTGTTCTCCGTTTCTCAAATATACCCAACTCTTTCCTTCTGCAAACATTTGTCCTTGTTTATTCTGTCCAGGCCATTTTCCTTCAGAGCTTCTCAAGTCCAACTCATTCTCATCAACATGTCTCAGCTTAAGTGCACTTCCTCAGAGAGAGACCATCCGTGACCTCCCCGAACGAAAGGGTGTCCCTCAGATACTGTCTGAAACATCCTCTGTTCTTACCCTTGCCTTCTACACTGTACTCTCTAGGTGGAGAAGAACCTCGACCTTCCTCTGTGATGAACAGACCAGAACTAGTATTCTGGTTAACTCACCCCTTCTAGAATCTGTGTCAAGGTTATAGTTTAAGGATATTTTTTAAAAAGGAAGCCAAGTAGCATGGAAACATCTGGTTCAGGATGGAAGCCCAAACTGGTGATCAATATTTATGCAGAGGCACAAGAAAACAAAAAAATTGAGGACAGTTTTAGAAACAGTATGACCAAAATATCGTTTTAAAAAAAGGTCTCCAATTTTTTCCCTTTCTTATGTGGTGGCCATTGATTAAAACAAGATAATAAATAAATATGGTACAGTACCTGATTCCTGATCACACACCATCTCTTACAGATGAAAGATCCAGGCAGTCAATGAACTGGTTACAAACAGGTCGGTGGGCTCAGATTTGTGTTAATGCTGGATGGGATACAAACATTCACTTCTGTATTCAACAAATATTTGCTAAGGGTTGAACATGTGCTGTGTGTTAATCATACTGAATATCAATCTTTGCCTTCCTGAAGCATTTGGTCCAGAACAATTATAAGGATAGGTCCCATCCCAGAAACAAATTCATTAGATGAAGGAAGACAAATGTATGTAAGGCCACCAGAAAAATGTAAAGTTCAAGATTGTGTAATACTAGCTGGAATAATTGAGGATTTTCACAGAGAAAATCCTCAAAGATGAAGCCAAGGTTTAATGTCTTGCTACCTGGAGAATGATGATGGTGCCGAAAGAGAAATACATACTGGGAAATCCAAGGCGGTACCTATGCAGAGATACAGGTCTGTCCTAAACGTACCAAGTTTGGGTGATGGCTGACAGTTGAATGGAAATGGACCGTGGAATGGCCATCCAAGCAGACCTGGAGCTGGAGAGGTTTGGGGTTGGAGATATAACTTTTAAAATGAAGCAACTGTAAGTAAATAGCATAGCATGCGTGGTATCTGGAAATGAATAGAAGCTTTAAAAAGGTTTGCTGTTAGAATTATTAGCATAGAATTCAATTTTAAATACTAACTAGATGAGAGGGAAAATGCAAGCTAAATGGACAGGAGGAGCTAGCTTGGGGGGAGGGCAAGTGTGCCCGAGTGAGCAAGAAAGCAGAGGTGCTTACACGGACGAGCCTATGCCCACATGACCGGTATCTGGAGAATCACTGTTAAGGATGGATGAGAGACGCAGGGCAAGTTCCATTGACAGAATGAGAAAAATGAAAACGAATGCGCTTGGAAATGATCTATTCAACCTTCCTAACCCCTACGACAGAACATCCATCTCGTCATCAGGCTGAATCAAGCACCAGAGCAAAGGAAAACGAAGCGTGCTCAACTCTACTGGCTGTGGCGCGTCCTAAAAAAAAGACCAGAGCCCCTTCCCCACCTCGCAAGGGTCCTCTCTCCCACCCTGCGCGTAAATCACACGCCTCGGAAGTTTTGCATTTGAGAGCCCAGCAGGGGAGGAAATTGTCTGCAAGTAGAGAAAGTAGAACTAGGGCAGTCCGAGGAGATTGAAAGGGCAAAACTATCACGCAAGAAAACTGTAAGTTCTGATTAGTTTTATGACTTTCCCTTCATGCCTCAGGAGCTCAATTGATCACGGCTTCCGCGACAGGTTGGGGGAGGGAGGGGAGGTCGCTGGAAAAAATTCCCAAAACTCTCTTCCAGCTCTGCGCTGCCGATGCAAATACCTCGCCGAGAGATGGATGGGCTGCTGCCCCTCCTACTTTCACCGCTCCTCTGGATTTTCCTGCGAAGGACTCGGTCTGCAACGAGCTGTCAGGAGGGCGGTGGAGGAGTGGAGCGCGGGGGTGCGCGCGCGAGAGTGCGCGCGCGGCGGCGGAGAGGCTTCCTTGCAGAGAGCCCTCACTCGAGCTCCGGGAGGTGCCGGAGTCTCAGCGGCTCGCGGGTCCCGCCACGCACGGCGCTGTGTGCAGGAGCCCGCCGCCGACCACCCGCTCCTCCTCCGCTCCCGCCCACCTGGCCCGCCCCCGCGCGCCCTCTCCTCCTCTTCTGCGCCCGCCCACTCGCCCTCTAGCCCTCTCTCCGGACGCGCGCGCCCGCTCGCTCCGGACCTGGCGTCTGAGCCGCCCGGGGCCCGGACAGGGACCCCGCATCCTGCGCCCCAAGCCCCGCGCGGAGGGCTGTGATTGGAACAGGCGCCCGCGCCGGGCCGGCCGCAGCGGGTGCCGAGCGGGCGCCGCAGGTCCGCCCCGTGCGCCCAGCGCCGCGCACTGGGTCCCGAGGCACCCGCGGGCGCCCGGCTGCTGGGCGCGCCCCCTTTCGGATGCCAACGCCCGGGTGGCTGGCGCCGGACGCCGTGGAGAGGGCAGCGAGCCCCCAGGTGAGTTGGGGGGCCGGGGAAGGCGCCGCCGGGCAGAAGCGCGCCGTCGCCGTGCGCCTGGGGAAGCGGGACTCCTCGGCGGGCGTGGGCATCCGTGTGGAGTTTCCCTGGCGTCCCCAAGTTACTGCTCGGTGACCCTGAGCTTCGGCTCCGCCGGGCAGGGCGGGCTGGCGGAGCCTAGGGCGAGGGGCCCGGAAAGCCGGTGCTGATGGACACCAGGTGCAACGCGAGTTGGCGAGTTGAGGGAGAGAGCAGATCGCAGCGTTCTCCAGGTGAAGCGGTGCACGCCATCTGGTACGCTCTCCTCAAAGAGGAGCACGAGGGACCCTCCTTTGATCTGGGATGGATAGGGGCAAAACTCCGCGCTGGCGGGGCGTCCAGCTTCTGCGGCGGTCTGAGACTGCAAGGGGGTGTGTGCCTGAGCGTGCGGGAGTCCAGCTGACCATCTGCGTAGACTCTGTGTACCTCTCGGAAAGGTGGAGCTCATCTAAGGGTGCTTTGCTTTTTCCTGTAATTAGTATTCTGCTGCTGCCGGGCATCCGCAGGGCTGGCCTCTACTAGGCATCCTGCCTCCCCTCCGCCCGGCTGTACCCAAGGCGTGCGTCGTTCAAAGGGCGCCCTGCTTCTCTGAATGCTTGGTGGACTTCTTCGTGGGCACACCTGGCTCACGGCTGGTTGCGGGTATTTAGCCTCCCAGGGTGGATGCACGAGGAGGGACCTATTGTCTTTATTGGCTTCACGTTTTAGATCGTTAATCTTATGGATTTGTTAGATACAGTTCAGGTGAGTAGAGATTGGCACTGAATTTACCCAGCAGTGGGAAGATGGGAACCTGTGAAGAAACCATCAAGGATTGGGTGTCTCAAGGCTTTGGAGATGTGAAAAGTGAACCACGAATATACTTTAAACGCCTTTTACCTTGCAAGAAATATCTTCTCTTTATTGGATCACTTTTTAAGTGAAACATGTTTAAGACTCGCCTTCATAATTCCTGTAATCAGGAAGGTATTCAGATTATTTTTCACACAAAAGTAGACAAAACTTTATGGGAAAAAAAAAATAGAAAAAATGTAAGTAACATGTGAACATATGGCTTGAGCTATGTGACTATGCGTTTAAAAAAAATCAGGTTAACAGCACAAAAATGTGTATTTTAAGAGTTTAGGGGCAGTAGTAGCCATTTTTTTTAAAAGGAAAGTTTGCCTTGATACACTGCCAGCGACATCTAAATAGTTTTAAGTGCGTCTTTATAAAGACAAGTTGGTAGTGAGGAACTGAGGAAGAAAGTAATTGCACTGGAAACCTTTCGGTAACTCACCAAATTTACTTCTTTCCGGAAGAACTGGTTAGATTTTGTTTACAGAAGCTGTTTTCTTGTTACTATATGTAAAAGGCAATATATTAAGAATCATTTTCTTCATTTTGGGGCTATTTGGGACAGTATGAATTAAAATGCAAAAGAATTGAGGCAGGTAGTCAAACTGGCAACTTTGTGGAAGTCTGGCTTATATGCTAGTGTTTAATGTGGAGTAGAGCCGCAGAAGCAATTGGGTAGCAACCAACCTCAATAGTCTTATCTGGTAAAGCTGGCTGTGAAAGCCTGTCTGTGGAAAGAAAAATAAAACAATCATCAGAGCAGGCCATCAACCTGCTAAAAGTCATTAAGGTTTGCAGCCTTAATAAAAGGGCATTTGTGCACTTACAACGTGAGATACTGTGATTAAGGGCTGCAGTAGGTCATTAGAATTGTGTTAACAATCAGCTGACAGGCTCACAGCTCTTCTTAAGTCCACTTTTATTGATTTAATAGCACAGAGCTTTTCCCTTTCTTATAAAAGGGTAATTGTAAAGCATCTATATTACTGCAGTTTACCCTTGAATTGACTCTAGTTTTCAGTATCCAGTGAAGGCGAGAGGATGAGCAGCATCTGGAGTCGGCCACGGTTCAGCCTTCCTAGATCTAAAAATCCACCCGCCGTGTCTCCTAAGGCGTGATTTCTGTATTGGTCTCCCTATCATTCAGCATTTTAGTTTTTTTTTTTTTTTTTGGTTTGTTTGTTTGTTTGTTTAGGGGAAAGCTGATAGAAACTTCTCAGAATGTACACTGATGTGAGGAAGTGAATGCATCTTCGTGTCAAGCCCAATACTTTCTTTGTCAAATCTTTTAGAAGTCTTTTGTAAAGTACCATAAATTGTTCAGTGTGTGAATTTTTATGCCTCAGTGATTCCCTCCTCCTTCGATTTTATAAGGTTTTGCGTTTATTGCCTTAGTAGTTCGTATCACATCATGGTTCTGTCTCACACGCAGAAAGGTTTGTTGCTTGATTGGGAGGCTTCAAAGCCTTCTCTTAAATTGGCAGTATCAGAAACTTCTAAAATAACTAAGGCACCTTCGTTCATTGCAAAGGGATAGCGATGGGAGCTTCTCTCCTTAGCAGGAAGGACTCACTTGCTTCTAAATTGGGTGATAAAGGGGAGCCGAGGACACGGAAGGCGTGTGATCAGCGTCCTGTGTGTGACCATCTCCTCAGCCTCTGACAAGCAGAGCAGGTCGAGCTGTAACCGGCAGCACTTGAGTGCCTCCTCTGGGAATTTGCTGGTTCTGCAGAAAGACACCGCTGCAAATATTTCCCCCTTGTTCTGCAAGACTCCTCACTGACAAAATTATCAGTGCAAACGAATATGCAGACGTGCACGTCCTTACATTCATTTCAGATTATACTCTAGATTTTCATTCTGGTAGAATTTCTTTTTGGCTGTTTCGCTAAATGTTTACTGAAACGCGATGCCTTTTATTGAAGTCACGTAAATCTTACCTGGCTCGGTGTAAATGCAAGGGTAAATTAAGAGTGAAGACTGATCCCGCTGAGATACGTTGTAAAAGTACAAAGAAACAAGCCCTTTAAATGTAATTTTACCATTTCAATATTCTATAAATAGCTCAGAAGGACTGTGCTTTGTCACTTTCTTTTAAATTTACATAGGCTACTAGTTAATTGTAAACTATTCTTCCCCTTTCTTTTTCATTCCTTTCACCCACGGCAGAGGTTATTTGTGCGTAGTTGAAATTGATTCTGTAATCCACTTAGAGAAGTTTTCACTCCCTGTCTGAGAAGCAGGTGATACAAACTACTACGGGGCTATGTGATTGATTTCCAGGACCCCTGCCTGAATCTTCAGGCCAGTTAGCCGCAAGAGGTTGTGGTCTGTGGTTGTAATGTTATCTGGCCCAGGGAGCTAATGGGTTTGATCACAGTTTCTTTACGTGAGAAGTCACACATCACAGAGAGGGTCCCCAGCCTCACTGATTAAAATGTAAAGAATTATGCCTTTTAAGTACAAAAGAAGAGGGCTGTTTCATCAGCATTAAAATTATTGAAGTTAATGCTAAACTTTAAATGGTACAGAGATGAAACAAATGATAGTATATTTCTATAGTGAAAGCTGGAGATGGCAATATTAAATCTAGAATCTAATGGGTACCTTAGGAACAGAGAAGCATCTCAAAATTTAGGATTGATTGCAACAACTAAATTACCGTACAATATGCATTCTTATATCCTAAGATATTTTCCTGAGTTGGTACCCTGTTTCTAAAACAGTCAATGGACTATTATTCAAATTTCACTGGAGATACTTAACTCCCATAGTGTTACAGCGAAGTAGGAAGTTATTATTAATTATTGATCGCCAGAGTTGTTTAGAAGGGAAAAGTCACGTGTAAAGTTGGATACTGCTCACTTTCCATTGTTTGTAACATATAAACATACAATCCTGAGCAAGAGATTCCTTTCCCCCTCTTATTCTTACTCTGTCCTGACCCTTTTGGATGGAAGCTGATGGTCTCCTACTTTGAAAATTCAAACTCATGGTTATTTCAGAAATTTGAGATCTACCTACCAAAAGATCAAATCTACCTTTCTTGGCTTTTGGAGAAGATGATAAATTCTAAAGGGAATAAATTAGAAAGATCTTCATTATCAGAATGAGAAATATTTAACAGACACCTTAAATGATCTTTGCAGTCCCAGTCCTATCAGTAACTAGCTGTGTGACCTTGGGCATTTCACTAGGATTCTGTAGACTTTGGTTTTGTTAGTCAAGAAAGAAAAGACTGCCTTAGGTTTTTCTAATGCCCGTTCCAGTTTTGTGGTCCTTGAGGAATCTTCAAACATCAGGAGCAGTGGGTTTGGGGACTCCTTCCTTCCTTCCTTCCTTCCTTCTTTCCTTCCTTCCTTCCTTCCTCCCTCCCTCCCTCCCTCCCTCCCTCCCTCCCTCCCTCCCTCCTTCCCTCCCTCCTTCCCTCCCTCCCTTCCTCCCTTCCTTCCTTCCTCCCTTCCCCCCCCGCCCCGCCCTGCAACATAAACACTCAGAAGAACCAAGCGATTACTTTTCTTCAGCACTAAAGTGACGTGCTCTCTCTTCATCCCATAGACATCATGTCTAAAAGCTCTCTGTTTGTGTGTGACAGTTGCAACTAAAGTGTGGCCATAGCTCTTGAAATGCTCCTTGTCCTGGATTCCTTTCTCTCTGTTGTAACCTCATGGCATCTGCTCATTCGTGAATGGGAAATTAGAACAGATCATTTTCCCCCTTTGCATTCCCCAAAGTGTGTTAAGTGGGTCTGCTTTAAAAATAAGTAAAAATAACCATGAACAAGTATTATCCTTTTTTACAAAGCAGACTACTCTAACTTTGTGTATGGAGATAAATCACAGTGAGGACCTCGGTGGTGACAGGTGGCTGCTGTCTTGGGGAAGGTAAGGGCAAATGAAGGTCTTTAATGAAGACATTAAATCAGGAGGCAGTCTCTCTATTGAATTTAAATAATGCCATTAAATACCCAAGGAGTATCCCCAAAAGAACAGGCTGCTTTTGCCAGACTATACAAAAGAACTAGTTTATAGAAGGTTGTTCTTAAAGCCGTGGTGATGTCGTCATAGCGCCCTCTGACCACTGCTCTGAAGTGGTATCATTTCCACTTTTAAACATGCATGTTGTTCACTCTTCGTAAGGATGCATTAAAGATATGTTGCTTGTCAAAATGTAGTTCAACTTTGAAGCAGACTTGGAAATGACGGTTTCCTCCCAACAGGCCCACAGCAAAATTTTGTTTTCCATTTTGTTATCGTTAACTACTGTGATTTCTTGTACTACTATGTTTTATAGACCAGCGAGCAAAACATCTAGGGGAATCACAGTTATGTTCTAGAGATGTTTGGCAGTTATCCATTGTGGATTTTTCTGGTTCTCATGGACTGTTTCACTGGCAGTCCTCAAATGTCATTCTTACGGTGGTTTTCCTAGCAAGTGCAAATTACCAAATTTATTTTGAGACCACATAATTGTGAACTAGACCTATTTTTAACCGAGAGGCAGGATGTCTTCCAATCGTCTTTAGATTACCAGTAGGTAATAAACTATGTGTTAGCGTGGTATGCAGTTAAGTTTATTTCAAAATGGTTTCAGAAGACTTGTATCTGATGCAACTCCAGACATTCAGAGCTTGAGCATCTGTTCCTTGCCTGTAATTTAGAGAAATTGATGGTATAACGTCTTTAACTTAGGTAAGCCACTGTTTATTTATATCGGACTGCAAAGAACACTTCCAGTTTGACTAAGTGCTGCAAAACCTAAAGTAGTAATATGTTTCCTTTTAATATAATTGATAGTCATATTTTATAGCTCAAATTAATTCTAGAAGGCAGATAGCTCTGTGTGCCTTTTAAAAAAGCAGTTTAGCAAGTATAAATTAGTTGGTAATTAGGCATGTGCTGATGCTACTCTTATGGTTATATATTAATGTGAGTGGCTCAACAGGATACATTTTAGGCTACTTGTCATGTTTTTAGCATGTTGCCTTTAATTTAGATGGAACAGGCTCTGGAAGATTTGCCCTTTTGCTGATTAACAGTTGGTATGCTGATGCATAAAAACACATTTTTTGTTATTAAGGGATTTTTAGTCACTGTTTTTCACTCTAAACAAACATTTGATTAAGAGCATGATGGTCACTTGATCTGATTTTTTTTTTTTTTGCGGTACACAGGCCTCTCACTGTTGTGGCCTCTCCCGCTACGGAGCACAGGCTCCGGACGCACAGGCTCAGCGGCCATGGCTCACGGGCCCAGCCGCTCCGCGGCATGTGGGATCTTCCTGCACCGGGGCACGAACCCGCGTCCCCTGCATCGGCAGGCGGACTCTCAACCACTGCGCCACCAGGGAAGCCCTTGATCTGATTTTTGAAAGTAGTTTCCCAGAGGTGTTAAGTGGGGCAGAAAATCCAAGAAAATTTTATAATAATGAATCCGTTTGGGTAAAATGGTATTAGCTATTAGGTTAAATGAATAATAAACTATCTACTTGGAAATAATTCTTTGCCACTTAGTTGAACAAAAATAATTGGCACAAAAAGGTAGCATGATAAAGTGATTTCAGTTCAACAAATTATGTTGATTTAGTAAATACTGCTTGATTGATTCTCACCCCTCTCTTTATTTATTTTTTTCTTCCTTTTTGCTCCAATCTGTTGAAGATTTCCTTTGTGAGGTTTCCTTTTGCATTCTTCCGACTGAGGTGTTTTGTGCTGATCACAGTATATTTTTTTAATGTATATTAACTCTTTTATTTCTCACAACCAATCCCATTACATATATGTAGTAGTATTATCGCCTGGGTTTTTTAACATCTTTATTGGAGTATAATTGCTTTACAATGGCATGTTAGTTTCTGCTGTATAACAAAGTGAATCAGCTATGCATATACATATATCCCCATATCCCCTCCCTCTTGCGCCTTGATCGCGGTATTACTTTTGGTGATTTTCATGTATTTTTGATTTGGCAGAGAAACAAAAAACAGAAACCTAACTAATGTTATAAATTTTTAAAGTTATAAATTTTAGCTTTAAAATATCAGAGCAAAAAAACAGTTTTAAATCTAACCCAGATTTTTTTAGATTTTAGATTAATTACCAGACCCGAAGTGGTCACCGGTGTTCTTTCGAACATCTCTGGTTGGCCTCTGTTCAGTTCTTCTCTCCTCAGATATAACCTATTCCTGTTGTTTTTGTCCTCAAAGTTACAATGGTACCCATTTGTAACTGTCCAGAAGTTGACACAGATCTGTAGAAGTTACTTAACTGTATACCAACACATTATTTTTCTGCGCTGCCTTTTTTTTCTGAGCTGGTAATAGTGACCAGGTCAGCCATTGCGACCTCCAGAGGGCCACTCTCCTAAGCTTTCCCACAGGATACATGACACATGACACAGCTTGGGCGCAGAGGTCTCTGATGTGACTTTCCCCTGGTTAACGCCTATATATGAAACTCAGGTAGGAGAGGAGGCGGAAGAAAGGGAGAAGATGAACAGTGTGGAAGTCTGAGAAGGAAGGGTGCAGGTTTCTGCTTCGGGGCACAGATTCGTGAGGCAGTGTTTAACCTACTGCGAAAAAAGTCAACAGTTGTGATTGGTTGGGTGCTTTTTTCATTTATGTGGAAAAAATGTCATTGTGGCGCCTTTAGACATGTTGACATTTGTGTGAAGGTGGGAAGCCTATTTGGTGAGGTTAGGTGACAGGAGGTCTCAAGTTCAAGTCTTGATTATTTCTGTTGACCACAAATAACGGAAGGTTTTTCATGATGCGTCAGGGCCCTTCCTTTCTTTCATGATATCCTAACCTGGACAGGATGCACTCGGTTGAACTGCTGTACTGGCCTTTACCTTGAAAACTAGATCTGACTGGAAAGCAAGGCAAGGATTTGGGGACACCTGACCCTTGACCACACAGCTTCCCCCTGCTGTTATCAGGTATATATTCCTGTCAGAGTTCATAGCTACCAAAAATGTTGATGTGCTCTTATGAAACTCCCTACTCAGATCACACTCATTCATGCATGGTTTTCTGATTTTACAAGCACACTGCACAAAGGGTATTCTAGAGGCATTTATCTGTCCCACGAAAGAGAATTTCATCCTCCAGTGATGTATACAAAGCCAGTTAAAGTATCCTTGTATGCTCGTGTAGACCTTCGAGAAAGGTAAAGTAAATTTGCCTCAAGAGCCTGGCAAATACTTCAAATCCTGCAGAGAAATATAATGGAATTGTTCTCAAAGTGATTGTGACTTATAAACATGGTAGAGTAACCAGGGAGTTTATATACTGAGTTATTATATGGTTAAGTTTTCATATTAAAAAATGAGGGTGATGATAATGAAAAGAAACATTCTATAAATATTTTCTGAATGTCAATTACAATGCCGACTTCTGTTCGAGATACTAGAATCCAAAGGTGGGGCAAACATCTCTGTTCATCAAAGTTTATATTAATTCTAACTGCTTTTGAAGGCCCTGATTTAAGTACGAAGGTACAGAAGTCTCACGCTTCTTTCCTTTGCAGATATTATCATCTCAGTGACTCAAGTAAGCCATGGCATTTTCTTTCTTCCTTTTTAAAAAAAATTTATTTATTTTTATTTTTGGCTGTGTTGGGTCTTTGTTGCTGTGCACAGGCTTTTCTCTAGTTGCGGCGAGCGGGGGCTACTGTTCGTTGCGGTGCGCGGGCTTCTCATTGGGTGGCTTCTCTTGTTGCGGAGCATGGGCTGTAGGTGCGCGGGCTTCAGTAGTAGTGGCACGTGGGCTCAGTAGTTGTGGCTCGTGGGCTCTAGAGCGCAGTCTCAGTAGCTGTGGCGCACGGGCTTAGTTGCTCCGCGGCATGTGGGATCTTCCCCGACGAGGGCTTGAACCTGTGTCCCCTGCATTTTCTATCACTCCGTTCTTTTATATGTTCTAGCTAGTTCCATAACTCCACAATCTTGTATGGAAGAGAAATAATCAGGAGGCAAGAAGAGTAATTTAAATCATCTCACATTAAAATTCATGCTAAGTTTCATAAATACACAAAATGCTTCTTTTACATTCCTATGGCTTTCTTTAATCTCTCTACTCTTTAATTATTAACAATGTATACTTTTTCACAACTGAAAAAGAAAAGGCAACAAAAGCGATTCTATATAATTAAGACCTGTAACAAACAGACTTTAGAAGATAATATAGTTGAGCTCCCACATTTTGCAAATGTGGAACATGCAATCCCGGAGGGATCCAAGATCATTACAGCAAATGATGGAGGGTCTGGTGACCCTATTCCCAGTCCAGATTATATTTCTTATCAGTGAACATCCTGAGTGAACTCAAATAGATCTCTCCAGTACTGATACCAATCTTTGATTTATAATAATAACAGAGGACATGGCTTTAGGAAAGAAAATAGTGCATTCTTGTTTTAAGAAAGTTTTTTGTTGCCATTGTTTGTATCTATCTAGATGCTTTGTTTTACGATCTGCCTAGTTCCTTGGCACTGAACAGAACTATCAAGAATGTTTTCATTCAGTGTTAAGAATTTTTTGAAACATTTTACCATAGATTACATTAAAATGAAAACTAACATCACTTCACAGACTAACTTTAATTTTAACATAACTAGTTTCAAACTTAACAAATCACAGACTTCCCTGGTGGTCCAGTGGTTGAGACTCTGTGCTTCCACTGAAGGTGGCATGGGTTCGATCCCTGGTTGGGGAACTAAGATCCTGCACTCTGTGGGGTGCGGCCAAAAAAAAAAATCACTATATATATATATAGTGCTTTTAGCTGTGCCAGGCACCATCCATAGCTTTTTATGATCTGCTAATTTACTCCTATGAATTAGATCAAATTATTAATATTTTCATTTTATAAGTGGGAGGCTTGAGCATTCATCTCTGGAACTTCTTAGAATTTAAAAATCTTGTCCAAGATCACATAGCTAAGCCATGACAGTCTCAGAATTTGAATCTTTGTGTGAGGCATATGCCCGCAGACTTTACCAGTGTTTAATTATAACAACTCCCCAAATCGAGAATTCCAAAAAGTTCATTTGCTATTTAGTTTTTTAGAGGTTGGATACATTTTCACACTGAAACAATGTTATCGAGTTCCCTTAATCCGTAGAGTAGGCTAAATAACATCATTTGGCCATATCACATTTTAAAACATTTTGTCTCAGGGACCAAAGCATTTATGCCCTTGTTTTTATGAGACGATTCACTGTCCCTTGAGGAAAGAGAGTGGCGAAACTGGAACTGTTGTTTGGCTGAAGGATTCTTGTGCTGGTCTCAGTCGTGTCACCACAACCCTAACCTACCCATCCCCCATCCCCAGGAACCTGGTTTGTGAAGAGGGCCCCGTGCCCATTCCTGTGCTTCTTACTAAGGGCCACTCACCACGAGTACCTTGGTCCTGTTTCCCAGTCATCACAGACGAATCCCTACACCAGTGCACATCTCCTAGTTTAAGTGTTTACTTGACTTCTTTAACTACAGGTAAACTGAAACAGGTACCTTGTCTCTTAGGTGGGTTAGCTCAGACCAACCTGCAATGAACGTCCAACCTAACTGAGGAGCCTCCAATGGAATATCAGTCGATGACCCCAAGTTACATCTTGCATATGATTCTAAGGGTAGAACCACTCGCCCTTCTAGAGTGGCGGTTATGGACCAAATTCATTTTTGATCATCAGAGGGGAGATCTGGATTCTGGGAGACGGTGTTCAGTGCACAGACTGCAGTTAATATGCTCCAATAATAGTTTGTCCTTTGCTGGGGCTTCTCAGAGCACATCAGTTAGCTTTACGTGGGTTATTCTGGAATGTCCTTTGGAATTTCACAGCTTTACAGAGGTATCTTTAACAGGAATATGTTCATTTGAATAGAGCTCAGAGTACATGCAACCTGTTTCTTCCAGTTGTGTGGACTATTTTAACACGTTTAGTACATTTCAGCTTTCTTGTACTATATATGGCATTTTCCATAAGCAATTTGACTATCAGAAATCATTTCACGAGTAGCAGACATTGCTGTTACAGGAGAGAAGGTAGAAGGATGGAAAAGTTGGCATAAAGATCGTGTATTTTCTGCATGATTGGGAGCTATCGTGTGGCTTCATATTCTTAAAACTATTTTTCTCCTCTTCCTCAAAAAAAACGTGTTAATCCTTCGCCGTAATTATCCCATTGTTGATTAATTTATAGGTTGTCAAATGAATTCATAAACCAACGTGCAGTGCAGTGATTTAAGTGAACACTGTCATACATTTTCATTCCTCTGTGTTTTGGGGTGTATTGGGAAGTTGGTTTTGTAAACTGATTGTATATCTCTTGCATAATCAGAATTCTGTAACTGAAATAACTAGACTTTAGGGTAAAAGCTTTTCTCCGTGCTGCTGCTAAGGCTCCTCCTGGGTGCATAGAACTGTGAATCAGGCTTACAAATAGAGTCTTCTCAGCCCTCTGATGATGAATATAATTCAACCCCATCCATGTTGATGGAGAAAGACCCTACTATGTACAAGCCATGCTGCAAGAGGTTCAATAAATATTTGTAAAGTAGTAAATAACTGCAGTTCAATAGAACAACCGAACACGCTACACAACACACATGACAATAAGTTTGAAGGGTAGAAATTGGAAACCACTGAGCTTTTCAGCTGATCACAATCAAATCAGAACACGTCAAAACAGCTGGTGTTCTGTGACTCAGAATCAATCAACCGGGTTTGAAGTACCTCATACCTCTTTATTTCTCTTTACGGTTTCACAGGAGAGATTTAAGCCAGCATATGTCCTTTCCATTTGGTTAAATCCCTGCTTTGAGCTGCTTGGCTTTCATATTCTAATACCAACGAATGAAACTGACTATAATAGAAAAGAAAAATAACCGCCAACATTAAAATGATTTTTTAACCGATGTGTTGCCCCATTTGTTTTACATCATATGCTCAAAATTAGGATGCGCTAGAAGAGCCACCAAATTTTAAGGTTGTGTTATGGAATCAGGATAATTCTGCGTCAGCAGTATTTATGTCATTTATGAATATGGCAACAGTTTGTGCAATTTTATATCTATGTTTATGATTCCTATTTTAATGATGATACAAATAATGATATATTGGGAAGATCAAGAGTAAGTTGGTAAATGAAAGGATATTAAAAGTTACTGTGTGTTTCGGTTTCTGACACCAGCTCTTCTCTTTGTTCTGATAGGTACCTATTACACCATTCTTTGGCGAAGGTTATTCAGCAGTTGTGACCTCTCCCAACTGAACACTCTACAAATTATTATCTCTGGACTCCCAGCTGGCACCCTGCCGGAGGCAAGAGCTGCTAAGCCAACTGGAACTGTGCCTTTTCTCTTGTCAAGGTTTTTTTCTTACACAGGAAAAAGAAAGAAAAAAAAAAGATGAAGTTGGGAAAAGTGGAGTTCTGCCATTTTCTGCAGCTAATAGCTCTTTTCCTGTGTTTTTCTGGGATGAGTCAAGTAGAACTCTCAAGGTCCAGATCAAAGCCCTATTTCCAACCAGGGAGGTCCCGGACCAAGCGCAGCTGGGTGTGGAATCAGTTCTTTGTGCTGGAGGAGTACATGGGTTCAGACCCTCTCTATGTAGGAAAGGTAGGGCGTTTGGCCTTTCGAAGTCACAAATGATTGTTGTGAATGTCTATGGTTGAATGGAGAACTGCTAATTTTTGCTTTGGGGATGGAAAACACGAACTATCGCGAGGTTTTTGGCATTCGTAGCCACACTGAAGCTGTGATCCAGGTGTTATTCGTCCCGTGTAGCCACAATTTAGGGAGTGATGCTTTATTCCTAGGAACAGGTGAGGATCCTACAGATGCCTAGTTTACCATGATTGTGGTGTGTTAGTAAAGCTGTCATTTCCAAGATTAGAGCAAGAATGTTCACTAATAAGTGAAGAGTAGTGGGTTCTTGCTTGCTTTTTGAGCTTCTTTCTGGGGGTTACTAGTTGAATAATGCTCATACTAACTTTATGCTTATATATCCTTTTCTGATACTTGCAGTTAAAAATTGCGAAGTGTTAATTATTGTGCCTATTGCTTCTAAATCACGAGCCGTTCATAGCTACATTTCTTAGTGGTAGTCTTGTTTTAATGGATTTTAAAAATTACATTTTGGTTAAAAAGGAACATGAACAGAAGTCCATGAGAAGTGATATTAGACCAACAGTGGGCAGTTTGGGGTGTATTTATTTGGCGGCCAAATGGTAGCCAGATGGAGATTTTTTTTTTTTTTTTTTCCACAGCTTCTTTCTGGTTGTGTATCTGGGCAGGGGTTTCCTTTTGGACTGAAGGGTGCTTCAGGGGGCGTGGCCTTTCCCTGACCATCCTGGTACTGTGTTCCCACTTTCTAGTCTGTTGCAGGTTTGATTATCTTCATGTCTGTAAAGATTTCCTGAGCTTTTTCAACTTGGTGCTGAGCACTGGTGGAGGGTTTCTCAGTGGACTGTGTTGGCGAGACATCTATACATCTGCATTTATGCTTTTCACTGTCAGTTTTATGCATCTATTCCTGATAAAGTGAAGCACAGCAAACTGAGGAATTTTTCCCTGAGTATATTTTCAACTGAATGATTGAGGAAGAATCTTTGCAATTTATTCCATGGGTCATTGTTTCATTTGAATAGACCTTAGGTAAGGGTGAAAAATCTATTTTTCTTGATAGGTATCTACATAAGTCAAGGTAATCTTTATCATATATATTCTTGTTTTCCTTTAAAAGCCTCTATATTGTACAAATACTGATACTATATTGTAAACAAAAGGATTTGAATACATTAAAGTTTTTCTGGGGATGTGGATTAGGAATTCTTTTAGCCTGGTCATAGCATTTTTGTGCCCTAAGAAAAGATGTACACAATTGTTTTTTTGGTGCATGTATATATTTCTTTTCATAACCATTCCACTGGTATCAATAGCACCATCATTTATACTTTACATGTATTAAATCTCTCCATCTCTCTTGTTTTCTTGCAAATCAGGTGAAAGCAATAACCTATGCAATGTTAGTGACTAAGAATCTCCCTCAGAATTTCATTCATTTTTAATGAAAATTTGAGAAATTCTTCAAACTTTTTTCAGTGGACAAGTCTATAAGAATTCAACTACTTCATAAAGGATCTGTAGTTAGTAGGTGAAATCACGCTTTTGCACAAGTGTCAAAATTTCTAAACACGACTAAAATACTTCCATTAATTTGGTTTTAAATGGAGTTGCTTGGGTGAGGTTGACATTTTGAAATCAGTGTAATTTAAAATTTTTAAAAACCCTTATTTTAAATTTTGTACCCTTCACCATAACAATTTAAAATGCTTATATCGAAATAATCCCTGTAGGTCAGTTTAAAGTTACGAATGCACGTCTGTAGGTTACTTAAATTCCAAATGCATGTGAAGGTACTGGGCTATGTGCTGTTGTTATTTTTCTAAGAGAAGTTGTGTGGTTCCTTGATTAGGTAGCACATATTCTGTGCCTCCTTTTCAATTAATCAGAGACAATCGTTGAGCAGATTTTATGTGGCAGGAAACAAGTTTGTGCTTATCTCTTGAATGCTGTGTACGAGGAATTCAATACTGCCCTTCACAGTAAAATGTTCAGGATGGAAATAGGTTTTAAAAAACTCTTGCAAAAAAAAAAAAAGGCTTCCCTGGTGGCGCAGTGGTTGAGAGTTCGCCTAATGATGCAGGGGACGCGGGTTCGTGTCCCGGTCCGGGAAGATCCCACGTGCCGCGGAGCGGCTGGGCCCCTGAGCCATGGCCGCTGCGCCTGCGCGTCCGGAGCCTGTGCTCCGCAACGAGAGAGGTCACAGCAGTGAGAGGCCCGTGTATCGCAAAAAAACAAACAAACAAACAGAAAACCAAACTCTTAATGGATTAAAGTATAGAAAAGGGGCAATAAAATAATTTGAGATGGAAACAATTTATAGAGGAGACAAATGAAAGGCTTTAAAAGGAGCAATTTACATTAGCTTGAGAAAAGGTGGCTGAGAACGTGAAGAGTTCAGGTTGTTTGAGATGATGCGTCTTTTTTAGGTTGGTGGTCGGAATAGGCAGAGTTATAGGAATAGTTTTGACTTCAGTACAGTTTTGATCACTTGGGTATGTACAATAGGTATATCTTCCTTTTTTCACCTTGAGGGAGGTAATGGCTATGGCCAGAAAGTTTTACAGGACTGAGAGAACAGAAAATTCTAGATGAAGAGTGGAAGAAGAGATAAGCAGATAAGCAAGGGAAGAAAAGAAGGACCCTAATCATTACTGTAACCTATGCATATTTTTTTTTTTTTTTTTTTTTTTTTCTCTTTTGTGGTACGCGGGCCTCACTGTTGTGGCCTCTCCCGTTGCGGAGCACAGGCTCCGGACGCGCAGGCTCAGCGGCCATGGCTCACGGGCCCAGCCGCTCCGCGGCATGTGGGATCTTCCCGGACCGGGGCACGAACCCGCGTCCCCTGCATCGGCAGGCGGATTCTCAACCACTGCGCCACCAGGGAAGCCCCGACCTATGCATATTTAACCTATGCTGTTTAGATGGCTAAACTGAGTCTTCCTGACAAAACACAGCTATTTGGGTAATTTAGAAAATCTAAATGATGACCTTGGTAAACTTGATGGCTTTATTTAATCACATAATGGATACATACAGTGTGCGTCAAATTGACCTCAGTTTTACTGCTGACCCAGGCATTTCCCACTAGTTGTATGCTTTTGGTTAAGTTGCCTAATATTACTAAGCTGTAGCTTCCTCATCTTTAAAATGGGAATAATGATGTCCGTAATTCGTTTTTTTACTCAGAAGGAATGAGATAACAATATTTGAGCATACGTTAATCTAGACATCATGATATTTATTTCCCCACCTTTTAATTATAAATTAACTGGGTTGTGAATAATCTATTGTGTTGTGTCCAGTCTTATATTTGTGATCCTTCAGATGAAAGTAGACATTGTTTTAAACTTAATGCAGTTTATTAGAGGAGCGTCCTGTGTTGGATGTGAATGGAAATACAGCTTGTCTTTATATTTGTATAGGGTAAGACTATGGCAAAAATATGGTTAGTGGGTAAATGATTCAGTCCTTAAACACAAGGACTTAAATGTCAGAGAAATCACGTCTAAACGTTTTTTTTTTTTTTTAGCCTTCAAATTTGGAGACCATATTAATGGCTGATGCCCAAAAAGATCAGTTGAATTATTCTACACTTAAATAAAATTTGGTGTTTTAGACATTGAGGATAGAGAGGTCACAAGGTGGCTTATGACCTTATTATTTTAGCCAGTTTACTGAGTTTGTTTAACGTGATAACTCAAGACCAGAGTAGAACAGTCTGTTGGAAAGGGCCAGGAGTGCTTCTAGAACCCTCACCAAGAGGCCTCCAGGGCACAGACTTCTGGTCTAGGTTAGGATCTGAGCTTTATCGTTAGCGTCTCATCGTTTTCTGGTGATACGAGTTGATAAACTGCTGAGTCTAAATGTGTTGACATAAGGAAGGTGTCATTAGTCATTACTCTGACGGAGCTCTTTTTTTTTTTTTTAATTGAGGCATAATTGACATTATTTTCAGGTGTACAACATAATGATTTGATGTTTGTTTACATTGAGAAATGACCACAATAAGTCTTAATTTACATCTGTCACTACATAGTTACAAATTTTTTTCTTGTGTTAAGAACTGTTGAGATCCACTCTCCTAGCAACTTTCTCGAACGTGCAGTATGATATATTTAACTAGAGTCATCGTGCTGTATGGAGCTCTGTTTTAAAGAATAATAGTGCACCTTTCCTTAAAAGTGTTTCTGAATTGCTGCCGTACCCGTTTTCTTGTCCCTTTACAGGGGCAGTGAAGTGGAGAGGCCATCCTTTTCTCCCTGTGACTTTGTATCACCCTGACCTGGCTCTCGAAGTGAATAGGAAATAGCAGTTTTCAGCAGTTTTGCATCACGCTGTACTTTTGTAGTCCAGTCTTTTCCTCACCTTGGCATTTCTCACTTAACGTCCCCTAACCGTCTGACAAAAAATTTTGTCTGCGAAACCACCCAGCCTCAGTTCTAGGTATTAAGTGTTTTTCATTTCTGCTCCCCGTAACGGGCTGCCAGCCGTTTGCTGTGCTCCAGGCCATCACTCACTGAAATGTGTGTTTCGTTCCTCTTCCACAGTCTGCTTCTCTAGCTGTTAACATCACTCTTGCCTTTTCTGCTACTCTCCTCTCTCCCCTCCTCATTCAGGGAGAATTTATGCCTATTGCCCTATAGTCGAAATCAAAGACGGAGGAGCGCAGTATAGGGTTCCCTCTGCTCTCAATTTCACCTGGCTTGAAAGTGTTGGTGAGTGTCTTTGATGCATTAATTACACCTCAGCCATATCTCTCCCCGAGAGATTCTCTGTCTCCTGATCACCAAAGCTCTGTTCACTGTTCCAGAAAAGAAATTTTCATCTTGAAAAGAGGTTGCATTAAAAGGATTGGGTTACAAATGAGATTCCTTAACAGGGCTAATTCATATTACATACACAAAAAGAAAATAATCCCAAATATTAAGTACTTAGGGAAGAGCATTTATATCATGTTAAAATTTACATTTTATAGATTTCAGAGGGAAAAAAAAAAAAACAGCAAAAGCATCCTCTTTAAATATGTAGATTACCTGAAATCGGTTCCAGTCTTAGAGGAAAGCAAATAGTTTGTTTTCCTTGTGTATGCATAGGAAACCCATTTTCATAACATTTTTATAACCAGAGTGAATTGTGAAGACCCTTGTTTTTATCTTCTTGTTACTTTGCTGGTAGAAATGTGGAACTCCTGGTGGCTTCAAAAGGAATTTGTATATGGATAAGCTCTGTGGGATGCAAATAAGTTCAGACTCTTAGAAATATTTTTTTGGCAGCTAATTTTAGCTCTTATAAAACTCCGGTATAACTATAAAGTAGTAAATGCATTTTCTCCACATAAAATCAACAACCCTAAGTCTTTGTATGTTCTTTCAAAACCATAATGAAAATAAAATATATCAGGCTTTGCCACTAAAATGCAGACACCGGGCTTCCCTGGTGGCGCAGTGGTTGGGAATCTGCCTGCCGATGCAGGGGACACGGGTTCGTGCCCCAGTCCGGGAAGATCCCACATGCCGCGGAGCGGCTGGGCCCGTGAGCCGTGGCCGCTGAGCCTGCGCGTCTGGAGCCTGTGCTTCGCAACGGGAGAGGCCACAGCAGTGAGATGCCCGCGTATCGCCAAAAAAAATAAAAATAAAATAAAATGCAGACACCTACCATTAATTCAGTTTAATATTGCTTATTTTCTCTTCAAAGTTATCTTAGGTTAGAAATGAAGGTTGTAGTTAGCTACCAAGTACTTTACATGTGCTACTACACAACTAAAAGTTGGAGGATAGGGACTTATGGTTATAAACCCAATTACAGTCAAACTACATAGCCTCGATTGGCTCTATTTTCTGATTGTTTGTCTGTGTTGACCAAAATCATTTAAAAACGCTGTCTTCTTTAATGTGTGTATTTATACACACTTGTTACCCATTTGGTGATGGTAGAAGCAAAAATCATAAAAGAAAAATTAAATTCAGTCTATACCCGTTGTGTTTATGTTGAGTTTTTAAGTGCAAAGACAAGATACCAACTAAAAGGATGATATGGGGGGCCTTTCTGTAGTAAGCGCACTATAATTGTTTGGTCAGCTTTCTATGCTGTGCTCATTGATACGGAGTCACAGAATCTGCATCTATCCCTGTAAGTCACCAAGATAAATGACAGAATTAGAGAAGGAGCAGGACAGTCACTGAGCCTTCGCTGGTTTAAGCATACATAGTTGAGTACTAGAGTGGGAGAAATTTCATCCTAGTCATTTTGTCTGATTTATATTGATTATCTGTCATAGTGATTGTGATCACTGGAGAGAAACAGTAGTTTGTAGAAATATGCTTAAAATCTTTTTTTTTTTTTTTTTTGCGGTACGCGCGCCTCTCATTGTTGTGGCCTCTCCCGTTGCGGAACACGCAGGCTCAGCGGCCACGGCTCACGGGCCCAGCCGCTCCGCGGCACGTGGGATCTTCCCAGACCGGGGCACGAACCCGCGTCCCCTGCATCGGCAGGCGGACTCTCAACCACTGCTGCCATCAGGGAAGCCCGTTAAAATCTTTTGCATGCTGTGCAGCCTGTCATGTGTTTTCTTTCTTCCCCTTCCTTCTCTTCTTCTTCAAATCCTTACTAAATACCTACTCTGTGTTGGGGACCTGTGCTAGATAAAAGAGTTTAAAAAAATAAACTCTCCTTTTTCATAACATTCAGTCTGGTTGATAAGCCCAGCAGGTAACCAGATGGCAATGTAGAACAGTCAGTCCTGCAGCTGATCTACAGCTGTGGAGGTGGGTAAACCAGAGGCACTAATTCATGGATCTGTGAACAAACGCTTGCGTGAGGATACCTGGAAAACCTCCGTGATTTCATGATCCTTTTATTCAGTTTCCTTATCAGAGCCAAAAAGAAAAAGGGGGGGATTATCTTCTTAGAAAGTAGGACAGGGGACTTCCCTGGCGGTCCAGTGTTTTAAGACTCCGCCCTGCCACTTGCAGGGGTGACTGGGATCCCGCATGCTGTGCAGCGTTGCTAAAAAAACAAAACAAAACAAACTAACAAAAAAACCCCCCAAACCCCCAGTAGGACAGGGTCTTCTAAAACTATATTGGGTGCTTTATATAGTGGAAAGCTTTATATAGTGGAAAGATCAGTAAGCAGAAACCCTGGGTTTTACTGGCAAGTTCCTCGTTATTTTGAGCAATGCTCTAAAACGCAATAAATTACAATCTTCTCACCTGTAAAATAGAGATCACATAGGTAAAATTTTAAAACTATTTTGAAATCATTTCAGACTTACATATAGGTTGAGACGTATCATGCCAGGGCCCAGCTTCTCCGAATGCTAGTATCGTACATGACTGTACCTATCGTTTAAACTAGGAAGTTAACATTGGTATAGTACTCTTTACTCATCAACAGGTTGTACTCAGAATTTTCCAGTTGTTACAGTAAAGTGGCTTTTCTGGCAGAAGCCAATCCAGTATGACTGACGTCTTGCATTTGTCTTGTCTCCTCAAGTCATCTCTTGTCCTTCTTGACTAGTAATTTGGTAGAGTCTCTCACAATCTGGGTTCATTTCATACTTCTTTCTATTGTAGACGTGTCAGGTGATGTGTCAATAGTTTGGGCCAGAATTCCACAGAAGTGGTGGTATACCTTCCTCACTGCATCTTGTCAGGAGGCACAGGATGTTGCTAGGACTCATTCATACTGATGTTGACTTTGATCACTTGGTCAAGGGGGTATCTGCTATGTTCTTCTGCTGAAAAAACATCTAAAAGTTTCGAAGTCCTGAAGGGAGGTATAAAATTGTCTAAGCTGTTGTTATAGATTCGGATAAATATTACCACTGGTTTGAGGGATGTGTATTGAATGATTCATTAAGGTCCACTGTCCATTTTTAGGATGAGGTTGTGGGTTTGTCTGAAACGTGGATGGAATATAAATCTAAAATGCTGTCAGGTAATATCCATGCTTTTATGTGGTAATTGATCTTGTTTCTCAAAAGCACATCAATTTAGGATGTCTCAGAGAAATTGATTTTTTTTTTCTTCTGAACCATGCAAGACTACTCTCTGTAGTCTAGGATTCCAAGAAGATGTCTACTGATATATACTTAAATAAGCGCTTTCTCCCCCATTGCTTACAAAATATAAAGAACTGTTTTATACTGTACAGTGTGCCACAAATATTTAACCCTCATAATTATAAATAAAACATTGCTTTGGAAAATAATAGGTACAGTCGGCTAAGGTGAAAGAAGTAGCTCAAGAGAATGCAGTCGAATGTCTTACATGTTAATATATTCATAAGAGAGTTGAAGTCTAAATAATGAATAGTATTCTATTTAATGTTTGAAAGATTCAGTAATGAGAATTTATCTTAATGATTCTTGGTAGAGCCTCTAACATTTCTGATTCACAGTTAGTTCTGATTAATCTTCAGAAAAGCCTTGTGAGTTAGGAAGGAGGAGTTCTTATATTGGAGATGAGGTAAAAGATACATTTGGAAGTACAATAAGTAGAGTAAGGGGACAGTCATTAGAGATATAATTCAGAAGAGTTAGAAGGCAAATCTGGAAACTAAATTTCTGGAAAAATGTTAATAAGATGTTTTACGTCTATAAAAATAATTTTTTCTTCAAAGTGTCAGACTTAGTTTATCAAAGCCTCTTAACATATGTTTTTGAAACCTTTACCTTTAAAATGGCAAATGTTCAAGAGAGGATAGATACATTTACAAGGGCTCTCAAATTATTACATACTACTTCCTAAAATTTAATAAAGCTGGCAACTGAACATAGTTAGAATAATAGGGCATGATAATGGAGAGATTAAAATGGTATTTAAGCCAGGACACAGAAATATTCGAAATGAACCCTAGAGCAGACGTTTCCAAAATAGGGTATGGAAAAATAACAAACTGTTGAGAGTCTAGAAAGAAACTATTTAGGACTTCAATTAAAAATAATCTCATCTTTAAAAAAATCTAGTTTTTGGTATATGAAATATATAATACACTTAAGGAGTTTTCACTGATAAAAGTACACCTTCAAACAAGTCCGAAGACCATTAGCCCATCCCTGAAGGGGTTATAAAGAGATTAGAGGCCTTGGTAGCTGGTTGGCCCTACACTGCAGTGCAGTGCAGCTCACTCTAGTGAGCTGGTGTGGAAAGATGGAACAAGATAGGCTCAAGCATCAGCTTAGCTCACTTTTGTACCTCATGGCTTAACATTTCAATATAAGAGAAGGTCTGAACACATTCCAGTAAATAATAGCTAGAGAAAAGGAAATGGTCAGGAAAATACTCATCTTGGCCTCAGCCAGCCTTAGCTCTTCTCAGACCCAAAGCCTGAGGATTATTGTCTCTCCTGTCCCCACACCAACAAATAACAGAGTGCCCAAATGATCTGGGGGGAAGAAACCAAGACAGTTATGGGGAGGCCATCTACATTTCTAGTTAAGCTAGAATCCTTGTCTTCTGTAAGATAAATGCAGAAGAGTAATTTCTCAAGATGAGGCTGTTACAGGAATGGTAATTACAAGAACCAAAATGATTAACATCATTCCAGCAAGTTTTGTGTGTAAACAGTGCACAATTATCTGATAAGAATGCTTCCCTTAGGGTGTTTACTTGTCTTCTTAGTTAAAATGCTGACATGTTTTAAGGTATTTAACTGAAAACACACAATCAAGATTTGGACAACACATACATAATGTTCAACAGATGTGAGTTTGAAAGATTTGTGATGATCACTAGTGAAATTAGTCAAACCACACTTAAATTAGATTTTTCTCATTTGTGAGTCATTTAAGGGTCCACACTGGAGCAGAATCTGTGTGGAGAGTAAGAGATTACACATTCTGCACTTGGTTCTTTGAAATGAAGAAGTAAAAGTTGACATTTTCTTTTTCATAATGTATCTGAGAAACTCAGTTCTGTATTTCATACACTCTCTCCTTAACACAGTTTGTATAATTTCCTCAGCTGAATCATAACAGCTGAATTTAGGTGGCTAACTCATTTTGCTTATTCAGGAGAAGCAGATACTGGTGAGCTCTAGTCACTGAGATTCAATGTAATTCTATCTAAGAAAAGTGAAGCCATCAATCGTTAAAGATGATTACTGAAGAAACAGATGAGAAATAATCACATGGCTCTAGCACATGGAGAGAGCTTATTTGTAATGCTAAAATCATACATGGACTATATAAAGAAACAGAGCCATGCCTAAAATAAAAGTAACTTGAATTGTTGAGTAGACACACAACCTTGGAAAAGTGCTTTTTACAAAGATTCGTGTCGAATGATGGGATAGTATTGCAAAGCTTGACGTTAAAAGTAAAAATACAAGTCTTATTACAAAGGATAAGGTATCTTTTTGGTTAATCATTGTAACACCTGCAAATAGACTTCTGGCTATGGCACAAGGCTGTGTTCAGTGAATTTGGGAGAGCAGTTGTGGAGTATAATGATCTGAAACAAGACTGGTTTTTCCCATCGATTAGATCATTTGTTGGAAATGTGAGTACAATTGATGATGGAAAATATATACAAATGAATGAGGAGTCAGGGTTAGGGTCAGAGGAAGAAGTACATTCTGTTTCAGATCCAATTAAGATTTCACAATGGGATTTATGATGAGAAACAAAAGGGAACTAATATTCACATGATTAATATCATGTTTTATATATATTTTTTTCAGTGTTACTCTCTTCATACTGTCTGGCTTCTGACTTATGTCTAAGTTTGATTTTTCTGTAAAGTCTGGGCACACTGATCAAGTCTAGTTTTCCACAGCCCTCTAGTTTTGTTTTGTTTTGTTTTGTTGTGTGGTGTGCGGGCCTCTCACTGCTGTGACCTCTCCCGTTGCGGAGCACAGGCTCCGGACGCGCAGGCTCAGCGGCCATGGCTCACAGGCCCAGCTGCTCCTTGGCATGTGGGATCTTCCTGGACCGGGGCACAAACCCGTGTTCCCTGCATTGGCAGGTGGACTCTCAACCGCTGCGCCACCAGGGAAGCCCCACCGCCCTCTAGTTTTAACTTTCTATCCAGAGCTAGAGAATGTGTAGGAGAAATGGAAGCTTTGTGGGGGGAGGAGTTTAAGCTACTTCAGAGGCTTTAACAGTCACAGGGTAACTCTTTTTATTATTTTTTCAAGCAATGACCTCTTTTGGAATTTAGCAAAAGAAAAAAAAAAAGTATTTTGTGTAATTTTGGTCACGAGATACACAATATCACATATGCTGAAACTCGGCCTCTGTGCACCAGTGCCAGATAGAATCTTGGAGCCAGAGTTTTGGGTGATGTAGAAAAGAATAGCTTTATTGCTTTGCCAGGCAAAGGGGGCCACAGCGGGCTAATGCCCTCAAAACTGTGTGTCCCAATCTGGGGGTGGATTTGGTGAGGTGTTTTATATCATTGGTTCAAGGGCCGGGTTGCTGATAAGGATCAGGGTGTGTGCAGGGCCTGCATTCCTTTAATCTGGCCTCGTGGTCTCCTGATGAGCTCCTGTGGTTCTCAAGGTTATCAAACTGTGACATCTCTGGAATGAAGAATGCTTCATCAAATAGTTAACGTCTTGCATTTGTTGGGGGTTTTATTTCTACAGAAGAGCTCAAAGATATTGTTATGTGTATCCCATGAGGTGGAACCAGGACCCTGCCCCAAGGCTGCCCTGTTGTTTCTTGACTGCTCCTCCCTGGTCTCTACATCCCCTCCCTTCCCTGATTAGCAACTGTTTGAACCCGCCCTTTGGAACTCAGGGAACATCATGGAGGCTGAAGCCTATTCCCTACAAACAAGAAACGGGGGACACAGAAAGGCTTCTGTGCCCAGGAGCCCTACGGGATCCTGCTTGGTTTCACATATAAGGATTTTCTTTTTCAAATCACGTGTCCTTCATATTGAATTCGAAATGTTATAATCTTGGGTTGGCCAAAAAGTTCGTTTAGGTTTTTCCCTAAGATCTTAAGGGAAACCTGAACGAACCTTTTGGCCAACCCAAAATCAAATATTTTTATCAAAAAGAAAAATAATGTATTCTTATTTTAACTTTAATTCTTTTTCAGAGTAGATCTGCTTGGAACTTTAAAGCTTATTTGCTCTAGTCTCTTTCTAAATTCAGGAATTCTTTGTACAGTACCCTGATGGTTGATCAGGCAGCCTCAGGTCTGTTTTTCAGTAGGGACACAGGAAATGTGGTGAAAACACACAATTCACAGTCACGTGAGTTGGATTTGCGTACTGGCCGCCACTTTACAATGGTGTGACTTCAAGCAGATACCTTCTTATGTCGTTCACTTATAAGATAGGAACAACAGTAACCTCACAAGGCTGTGGTGAGCATAAAGAGAAATATAGGGTAAATATGAAAGCATAAAACAAAGTGTAAAAGGGAGGGAGTGTATTTCCAGAAGTGAGTCAGCTTGGTGAGGAACGGGGTCACGTCCACTCCCAAGCATCATACCTGGACCAAGCGTCGTACCTGGATGTTCAGGACGGATGGCCGTTGACTGCATGGGAAGCATGAAATCATGGGACGCCATGAGTGGTGGTGTGAGATGATACTAAGCTTTGGGACAACTCTTGCTTTTAGGAACTTGAATTATATTTAGCTGTTGAAATATTTGAAGGCAGCTGCTTGGTAATCCCCTCTCCCCATTTAAACTGAGTGCTTGAAAAGACTAAAGAACTCTTGAACTCAGGTATTTCACTTATGACATGGTTTCCAGAACTCTCCTCAGACTCAGCGATGTTTCTCAAAGTCCTGAAATATGATGATCAGAATGAAACCTCAATCATTTATAACCAATCCAATCAGTTCAAAAGAGAAAAATCATGACTTTTGTTTCCCCTAATGTGAACTGTGCCATTAACACAAGACATGATTGCATTACCTATTATTGTTTTGTTATTAGCATTATTATTATCTCTTGAAGAAAACAATGTAGGAAAAAATTAGGGTTTGGACTAAATAGATCTGATCATAAAATAACTAGTGAATATGCTAAGAGGAAGCTATAGTAAAATTGAATGTTAACTAGGAAAGCCAAAACCAATTTCTCCAAATACTGTTTTCCTCAGGAAAAAAATGGTAAACGAGGAGCTTAATCTCTCTTCTTCCTCAGCACATTCTGAAAGCTTCCTGAACACACTGCTGGTATTTGCTTTCTCTTACTCGTTCCTTCAGGTGTCTCAGCATCTGCTTTGGTTTTAAAAGTTAAAGTAGCCTTTTCCATAGATTTTTTGTTTGTTTTTTAATAGATTGCTTTATTTATTAATATGTCATTCTAAACAGTGCATAAATACAGCCTATATAACTAGAGTATCAAACGCTGTTCCGGTAAGAAGTTCAAGAGTACATTTAGGGCAATTTTAAGAACTCTGACTACTTTGGCATCGACGGGTCTCCAGGCTGAGAGACAGCGTGTTGCATCAGTAACATGTCGTACAGACTGTGGGCCCTGGACACGGTGTTTTCCGCATGTTTCTGACTCTGATGCCTCCAAGTGAGCATGGTTTCCTCAGGGCTGTATTGGGAGTGTCTGAAGCTACTGCAGTTTCTCAGCCTATTTTGAGGCTACAGTCTAGTCCACTGGAAAGACATGGGGCCCAGGAGACAAGTTTGGATTTTGAATGATAGTTATCCCCCCCCCTGATGACCTGGGATCACAGACTTTACCATCCCCAGAATTTCTATGATGGCCCTGGCACTGTTTTAAAGCCTGCCATAAGCCCAACTGAAGGAAATAAACGAAGAGAAAAGGGGTGGGGGGGAAGGAGATTGGTTATTTTGCAGCTTTCTGGAATGTTCAACACAAAAGATAGCATGATTTCAGTTGGTTGTCTGATAAGAAACGTGTAGAGGATAAAAGAAAATGGGGATTAAACCCCACAAATAAGGGCTTTCGAAAAATAAGAGGGAAGGTTTTTGTTTTGTTTTCTCATAGGGAATTGGAAATGATGTGACAGTTTGCATTTTACATGACCACGCTTGGATATATTACCTAGTACAGATGGTAATGAATTGGTAGATTATGGCAGTGCATTGAGAGGGAGTTTAGCCTAGTTAGTTGTGAAATCCTAACTCAGATTCATAAAGCCAGGAGATCCAAAGGTGAACCTCACCATCACCACTTACATGGAAATAACATCCCTCAGTATCTTAAGGGGATTGGTTCCAAGACCCCCTCTCCCCCATCCCAAGGATACTGAAATCTGAGGGTGCTCAAGTCCCTTATATAAAATGGCCTAGTACGGTTGGCCCTCCTTGTCTGTGGGTTTCGAAGTTGGCTGAATCCCCAGGAATGCGTAATCTGTGGGTACGGAGGGTTAACTGTACTCAGCTTCTGTCAACTTAATGTCTGTAAAATGGGTTTAATAATAGGTCTTATGTAATACAGTTGTTAGAACTAAATAACATAATATGTAAAGTACTTCATCTCTGATACATAGGAAACATCCATGAAGGGTTAGCTGTTATTGTTAATAGTGATACATATTTTTACTTTGCTTTCCATCACTACTTTCCATAATTGACCTGAGTCAGGTGTTTTCTTTTTAAAGCATAGTTTCAAAACAACCTATAGTCTAAGGAGAAAACAAGGAGAAACCCAAGCAACGTCCCTCACACTGGCACATTTCATGACCACAGACAAGTCTTTAAATTTCCTGTCCTTGTGTGCTCATCTATTCTGAAGGGACGGTGGTGCGGAATCTCCCATCACCACAGAGTTGGACTCAGAACCTCCAACAGACAATATCTGTTAAAATACTTTGCAATGTATGAAATACTAAACCTTAAATAACAGTTACTTTTGATGGGAAAAGCAGTTACTAGTTACGTTTATACAATATTAGGTTAGGAACAGAATTTATAACACATATACTCTTTTTTTGGTAATTACTGGTGAAGTACACTTGGACAATCTTTTTCTCTTGGTCATTATTAATGAGTAATATTTGATACATACCCTAAAAACACTTTAAGGATTTGGCTGCTGTTTTAAATTTTACATATTCAGAATCAGATCAGGTTTCAAATTCCATAGGACAGCTTTCCAAACCACAAATTTGAAGAAAGGGCAGGACACACGCACACACACACACAGAGGATTGTTTTATTCTCAAATACTTTCCAAATCTAGAAAGCTAATGACATCTTTGAGAGTTTCCCAGGAGGCTAGAGATTCCAATGCCATTAGGATTCTGCTGAAGAAAAGTGATGCTTAATGGAGCTAGAGAAATGGGGTTGCTTGTTAATCTCTCAGTTAATTTTCTTTCTTTCTTTCTTTTTTAAAGATTATGCCTGAGGTCAGAACTTCCTTTAGTCTCAAGTTTGGCTCACACCTCTTGCTAAGGTTTACCCATCCTATATGCCATAAAGTTCTGAATTCAGAAACTGAGTTTGATCAATTCAGTTTTGTTCCAAATATGGTAGCATTTAAACATCTGTTGAGAATTAATACTGTTTGCCTAATATTTTTGGAGTTGTGAAATTCTGACATTTTGAGGGAAGAAGGGATTGAACATCTTGATATAATTTAATATTTGCAGAAACAGGTATTTTTGGTATATGTGTGTCATTGGAAAGATAAATAAGGAGAAACCAAATATTTTGTAATTTTGATAGCCTTACTTACACACAGGAGGAGGGACACAGAGGGTACGTATTGGGAAATATTGCTAGTCTTCTAGGAAATGTCATCGCAGAGGAATTCGTTCAGGTAGGCAGGTGTTCTACAGTATAATTAAAGAAAAGCCAGAGGGAAAAAGAAAGCCGGAGCTGATTTTCCCTTTTTAAAAAAATAAATAAAATGAAAGACAGGATGCTGGAATAAATCATCCACAGGATGTATGGTACAAAGGGAGAGGGACTTCCTAAAATGCAGTTCTACAATATAAAGCTGAAGAAATGCTTCTGTAGCTAAGTATTTCTTCACGTATAAAAATGATCAAGTCAGTTGACTATATCCAAATGAAAGCCGCATGAGTTTACGGGCAAATTCTATACATTTGAACATGAAAATCCTCAAGGTTTCTAGATAAAATGAACGCTAAACCCACCCAGAAGCTCATAGGAGGCTTATTATATGATCTCTACGGTAAGGCTTGCCTTTAGGTGAAAAGAAAAACTCTTCAGCTTGGAGCAAATCTGTCCATCTCAATAGAAGTATCTAGTTGAGTGGAGAGAACACATATTCTGGCTTCATAACTCTTCACTACAGTTTGATCCCATAACTTGGGGGTAATCTTTCTCCTTTATCCCCTACATTATGATGTGAGAATTCTAATAATTCATACCCTGCTCCCACAGACCACCAAAGTATAACTATTATTCGACTTAAAACACGTGTATAAAAATATGGTACATAAGTATACCGTATTCTTATATTAAAAAATAAGTGTACCTAAGAATATTATGAGTGCCCCCTTATTTGGTTTTGTAACCATGTCTGCATAGAGAAACTAAATTCACTCATATTTGTTTCTGCTTTGGTCGTCAGCCATGTAGTGATTTTAATCTGTATTTTTCAGGGAGTCAGTGACTTTTCCTTTGTATTTACTTCATGCTGGCTGATCTACAACAAAATGCTAAGCTTACCTAAGTATCTAGCATTATTATTCTTATCAAGAGCTGGTGCCATGCTGATTCAAAGGCTCATTACCCTGAACTCATACAGTATCACATGAACATGATGGGCTAAGTTACAAAACCCAAATGGGAAAAAACTGCATAGAGAAACTGGTGTATTCTTTTTTCCAGGGGTACATGCCATCCTTCATATTTCTCTACCATCAAAACTTACACGAATGAGAATGAACACCGCTTTAAGTTTCGTGCCCTTTGCCTCTCACCCTTACGAAGGCTCTTGCTCTCAGGGAAACACAAGGTCAAGGTTAGCACTTGCCTAAAACTGAGAATGCATGCGTCTTTAGATTTTGCATCCTCAGCTGTCTTGCTTCTAGTCTTGGCCTTTCGGCAGAGAAGACAATAAGAGAGTTTTCCTCCCCAAATCTCTGACACATTCAGTTGTACTACTTGTGGTCTCCACTTGAGTCACATATGGTCCTCACCAATACTTTTTGGAAGTCCGTGGAGCTATAAAATATAGATAAGTAACTGCCCAAGATGGAGATAGAATGGGAGGAATTGACAATCTCTGTAGTGTTTTAGAGGAACATCTGCCAAACTCGAATTTAATTCTGTCTTATGGCTATACCGTTGCCATTTTATCAGAGAATTGACACTGAATACTCAGAAAGATTTGATGGTGGTACTTAGTGCCCTTTACTTAGATTGGCCCCGTTCAACCTTTCATTTTATATACATGTACTAAGTTTTATGTCAACCACAGTTAGTAGATGATAAAATGTAATTGAGAAGAGAAACATCGATTTAACTAAGAAATCAGGTTAACAACATTTATATTTTTCTCTAAGATATCATGAATATAATCTGACCATGCATATAAATTTAATGCAGATATATGCAAATGTACATATGATAACTTTTTACCTTGAGCATTTTATATACTTGAATGTAGTTTTGGGTACAAATTTAGAGCTATTTCACTTACAAAAAATAATTTTGTGTTTACAAGTCAACCTTTTAGGTATTTTAAAAGATGATGTTATCAGAAGGGAATATATAACAGCATATGTGCAATTCAAATCCTTTTCATTTTCACCTTTCGCTTCCCTCTTCTCCCTCTCTCCCTCTTTTCCTTACCATTCCTTTGCCACATTTTAATATCTGTCTGCCACTTGAGAGGGAGAGGTACTATCTTAAATAAGGCAAACGTCCTTGGTCTCTAAGTATCCTATTGGTTGATTTCTACTTGTAGGTAGAAATGAAATATAAGGATAACAAAAGTGTTAAAATGGAGCAAAATTTTCCTTTGGATGGATGGTTACGTTTGTACAGTTGATTCTCACTATTTATGGTAATTATGTTCTATAACGTTGCTATGAACACTGAATGAGCAAATACTGAGCCATTGGTCCTGGGGGACATTAGAGGTCAGGTTCTTGTGAGCCTCTGGTCACAGCATTTCCATCAACTGATTAACACATAACCTTGTTTTATGTGTGTTTCTGTTTAAAGACACCTTATTTTATATATAACATATAACGTATACGTGATATATATGTGGTTGATCATTAACATTGAACTCACAGCCAACAGCACTATAACTCATGTCCTAACAGAGCTTAGCTAACACACATATTTTTCCCCTAGGGCACATCACAGCCTTCTTGTGCCTACGGACACTTCAGCATTGCACTTGGGGGCCACTTTAAATAGCAAAAGCACCAATAAAAAGCACACAAATACACAAAAATGTGGCACTAAATAGACTGCAAAATAAGCACTTATTTACAATATGAGAGCTGAAACAGGAAAGCCAGAGTGTTTAACCTTGGTTAGGAATGGGCAAACCAGAAGACTCAAATTTTTTGCTGCTCTGCACGTGTCCACAAATGACTATGAACAAATAAATGACAATGAGTAGGTGAATTCATGAATACAGAATCTAGGAATAACAAAGTTAAGCTGTATCTACTTCAGCAAAGAGGATATGTATGAGTCATATTTTGGACCATAATGCATGGACACTCTAACATCCAATTATTAGGTAACTAATCCCCCTAAATAAACCAGAGGAAAAGTAAATTGATGTCTATGGAGATAAATTAACAGTCAGATAATGACAAAGCAAGAACATCAATAGTTGAAAATTCTGAAAAGCTCAAAATGTAGGAGATAATACAGTATCCTTTCTGAAAACAGAATTTTCCATTCATTGCATGTGCATATATGATATAGGAGGTTGGCAAAAACACTGCACTGTATCATGGCAACCAGATTTCTTGTAGAATGTTGAGTTAGAGTCTATAAATGATAATTGCATCCTAGCTTTAACTTATGAATACCAAATTTAGTCAGGTACTAGCACTAACTCTAGCACTAACTAAGCCCTTTATGGTGCAGAGGGTTTCTATGGAAAATGTAGTGGTGGTACAGATGGAAATTGTAACCCATCTCTTCATGGCCCCCCAAGAGGACCTTGGTGGGTTGAAGCAAACGTCTTGAGGATCGCTGACTTAGACTTTGCAAAGTGTTCACAATTGTGCAATGCCACATTTTATCAGGCTTTCTTGGTGGAAATTCTGAGCAGAGACAATTAGGGCGTAGTGATAACGGCTGAAACCGAGGACGGAGTAAGGCACCAAGAGTAGAGTGGAGCTTATATCCTAGCGGGAAACCCTGGCAAGATCAAATGAATAAAAATAGAGCATGACAGATGCTGACAAATCCTCTAGAGAAAAATGCATAAGGGAATGGGTATAAAGAGTGTCCATGGCGAGGTTGTAATTTGTTTAAAGAGTGGTCAGCTTCACTGAACATGGTATTTTTACAGAGCCCAAAGGGAGGTGTAGGATGAACCAAGTGGATACCTGGGAAAAGTTAATCCAAGGAGTGGAGGGTAGCTTGATCTGTCTGAGGAACTAGAAAGGGCTGCTGTGGCTGGTTTGGAGTGAGTAGCATATGAGCGCAGGGAGGAAGGGGGTGGTCAGCTTACCTGGCCCCTGTGTAATTGCTTTTAGTAAGGTGTTCTTTGATATAATGACAATGCAGTTGAAATATAACAAAAGAAAAAAAGTCCTCAGAAACACATCCTCACAACTGTTGGAGAGAGAATGCCCATGACCTCTCCGGATGCTTAGAGTTTAATTGATCGTCCAAAAAGAACAACATGACAGAAGTTCTGATAGCATCTTTTGACTCTCTCTTATTACTGAACCTTTTTTGTATTGCCACATTTATTATTCTAGTGCTGCCTTGCTTCATTTATTTAGTATCTTGTTGTACTTAGCATCCTTATAAGCCATCTTAAGTCCCTTCTGGAGCACCCTATTCACTAGACAGACAGGCGGAGAAACATAATTGGGACATTGAACTTGTGTTCTTTTATGATGTTTGCAGTAACTACAGTTCAATGAATGGCTTTTGGATTGATCCTCGGTTAACTAGAAGTTGGTTAATTTATTGCAGTGATCTACTTACAAAGCAATGCATTTAAACTATGATTTGACCAAATCCAATATGTTGCGTCTGACATAATTTTTATAATACTGTTTATTAAAGAAACGTGATATACACAAAACAAGCATATGTGCCATATTAATATGTCATGTAAAAATATACATATTTGTATTGGAAAATTCTCAGACGAAAGGGACAAATATAACGTATAGTTATCTATAGAGACAGCATGAAAACTGGATCATTTCCTTAAAATATGCCGGCAGTCTTGTAGAGATTATATACTGTGTTCAGTGTAATTTAGTAAAAATATGTCTGGCTAAAGTGATAGCATGGAATTCATTGCGTCATTGTTGAGGCAAATTCTGGTCATTTAAGAACTTCATTCTTAAACTCAATGCTTGTAGAAAATACATTAACAATATATTCTTAGCCATTGTTCCAAGACAGCTCTTCCCAATGTAGTAGATGTTATATAATATGTAGGAGAACATCCTTGTAAAGAAACTCAAGTAATGAGACTTAATGGAAAAATGTCTAATAGTGTTTAGGGAACCAAATATATATCATTTTCCTAGGGTCATTGGTTTTAGAGTTCATTGTATATTTTATGAAGGGAGTATTTTACTCTGATTTTGATAGTCTAAGAAAAAGCATGAACATTGTGACTGTAAAGTACTTTGATTTAGAAGGAGAGTTATTTTCCACGCAAGGAAATAAAACAAAGATTACCCAAAAATTAAACTTTAAATAGAAGAAATAAAATGTTTGATCATAAAGAGCAAAAGAATTTTTTAAAGTAACATTATAATAAGATACTGAACATTCACTTTAAAATGTATTATAAATAACTGTAGTGTTCATTGCAGCTACATGATTCTCATGTATTGGCATGTAGAGTCTGGTTCCCTAGGCCCAGAGATATTACCTGACATGAAGTAAATGGTGGTAGTAAATCTGAGTTAATGCTTCCCATTAACATGGTTATAACATGAATTGGTAACGAAGAAATTTTCACTGTGGCATTTGACACAGATTCAGGCTTGTGTCTCTACAGTGAATGTACCTGACTGTGTAATAGGGAGGAATGAGGAAGTATTTTTCAAGCTCAACATTTTGGTATGATATATGATGTTTCAGGAGCATACCTAACATTGAAAAAGGTGATAACCAGAAAAAGGTACACGTTTTGTGGGTCGTAAAGCTTCACAAGAAAAAAAATGTAACAATTGCTTTTGGATGTTTTACAAAATTGTAATTACATTGCTAAGCCAACCGTTTCCCCCAGTCCCTTGGGTCTTAGAAATGGCCTATGCAATTGTGGAGCCTAAAATCTTAAGGTGCATTAACTTCAGAGTAAACCCACCTCTGCATAGCAAACCAGAAATCTTTACTGAAAAATGTTTAATTGAATATATTAACATAATGTCTCCGAAGGGATTGGGCTCTTGTTCAAAACCATGTTGTACAAGGATAGCTTTAAGCGTTGATAACTCTCTGGGTCAAATAATTTCCTTGGTTTCATGCCCATCAATGAAAACTCATTATTTCTGACAAAAGACTGTTACATTTTAAGTGTTTTTATCAAAACAAATTAAGGATCATTATCATTAGCAACATTTATTGACATATGCAGGTTGAAAGTCATTCATGAAATGGGAAATTTTTACCAAAAATATGTATTTTTAATTTTAGTAGAAATTTGATATGTATGTGTGTGTATGCATGTTTATATGAATAGAAAGGGCTTTTCTTGTAAAACGTTTCATTTAATTAATGTTTTAAATTCATTGAATTATGCAACATATATTTAGGTGCTCAGTGGTCTAAGGAAGATTACTGAAACTTTGATTTGAGGGAGGTGGTTATTAACTTCTGCGTTGTTTCTGTTGCTGCTGGTGTTATCAAAAGTGGGGTCAGGCTGCTCACTGCTCAAAAGCCAATGCTCGAGAGGCAAGGTTGGTGGAAAGGAAAGGTTGCTTTATTCTGGAGGCCAGCACCTGGAGGGGAGAGGGTGGACTCATGTCCAAAGGCTGACGCTCCTCTGGCAGTCAGTAGGCAAGAGCTTCTGAAGGGGAGTTTCAGGGGTGTATAGGCGGAAGGAGGGAGCTACATGCAGAAATGGCACAGTCAGCTCTGACAGTCGTCTGGAAATTGGTCATGCAGTGGTCTGATCAGAGTCATCTTGATTGTTTTGAGTATAGTTATTCTTTAGTTCCAGAGTGGATTTGTTTCCATTTCTTTGAGGCCAGTTCTTGGAATTGTGGCTTATGTCATGGCTGCACTCTGGTCATCATGTAGTATAATGAGTGGGTGTTCCACCTGGTGGGTGTTACAGTATGTACAAAATGACTCAAAGGATATGGCCTACGGATAGCCCTTGAGGAGGAGACAAAAGTCCTTGACTTTACTGAATGACGAAACTATTATTATTTTGTCCTGTTTAACTGCTCTGCTTTGCTTCTGCATTTTTCTCACTTTTCTGATTAAATTTATTCTCTGGCTAAAGTTTTTCTACAGACAAAAGGCAGATGGAGGACATGGGGGGAAGGACCATACAGTCCTGCTCTGTTTCACTGGTAGAGGTCGTTTTGGTATAAGTTCAATGTAATTTAACAAAAATTTACGTAGTATTTGCCATTCATTCCACAAGACATGACAGACACTTTCTTACAAGCATGAGGATGTAGAGTGGTTATCAAATACAAGTCACAGATTTTCAAGAACTTTTAGTCTAAATTTCAGATTGGGACTAAGTGATAAGGGTATAGATAGAAGAAAAACAAAAGTAGAGCTGCTTTAATTTTGATTTCTACACTATAAAAGAGTGGATGGGCTGTCCAGATACATAAAGGCAAGGACAGTAGTGTAAAAAGGCAGAGCTATAATTCCCTGCTTGCAGGATTGGCTCTTCTCTTGGGTGAACTCTTTGAGGATCTTTGTCTTTCATTTTTGCATTCTCAGCACTGAGCAGATGGTCTGATATAAGTATTTTTAAAATATATTCCACAGATGAATATAGCTAAGAAACTACAGTTTCTGAGTAGACTGAGACTAATAGGACTCTTGCACTCAGTAGATGTATGGGTGATGTATTTCCTGAATAAGTTGGTGAAACTCAAGGCAAAGGAGGTAACCAGTTAGTGTGAAGAATGGAGAAGCGTAAATCACCTTTACTCTTTAGTGGGATAGATCTTAGTGAAATGAAAGCACTGAAATCTTGCCTTAAAATCTTAAACAAGAAGAAAGGTAGATACTAGCTATAAAGATTTTTGGTTTTTTCAGTATTTTTCCTTACTCTGTCCTTCGTTTGAACACACACAAAACAAGTTTGTATAAATCAGGAATCGATCCAGGTTCATCAAGTAAACAACGTATTAAACTGTCAGTCTGTGGCTGGTTTGGTGCAGAGTTGGGTATAAAATGGGCACCTGAAATAATAGGTGGTTATTTCCATGAACACTTATTAAGTACCATTAATGCACACTTAATAAGTACCATTAATGGTACTTATTAAGTACCATTAATGCTCATTCCTCAAAAACCTTCAAGCACAGTGGAATTTTCATTACTTAGAGCTATTTCTGCTGGACTGTATACCAACTTCTACATTACTGGCTCAAATCATCAAAGAGGTTTAAATACCAAACAGGCTTTTTTAAAAAAATTTATTTTATTTATTTTTGGCTGCGTTGGGTCTTCGTTGCTGTGTGTGGGCTTTCTCTAGTTGCGGCAAGCAGGGGCTACTCTTCGTTGCGGCGCGCAGGCTTCTCATTGCTGTGGCTTGTCGTGTTGTGGAGCACGGGCTCTAGGCGCACGGGCTTCAGTAGTTGTGGCTCGTGGGCTCAGTAGTTGTGGCACACAGGCTTAGTTGCTCCACGGCATGTGGGATCTTCCCGGACCAGGGCTTGAACCCGTGTCCCCTGCATTGGCAGGCGGATTCTTAACCACCGTGCCACCAGGGAAGCCCTACCAAAGAGTTTTAAAACAGGAAAGCACTTGAGGTCATCGTCACTAAATTTAAGCTGGCTTTATCAAACTGCTCATCCTGAATAACGCACACACAAAATCTGAAATTAAAAAGAGAAAGTGGTGGTGGGGTCGGGGAGAGGAGAGGGAAGGAAAGAGAGGGAGGGAGGGAAGGAAGAAGGCAAGCGAGAAGGAAGGAAGAAACCCTATTTGCCACGTTATGTGTAGAGTTCACTTTGGCAGCTCTAAGCCATGCTGAGTGGTATGAGCAGGTCTATTTAGAGATAATCCGGTTCAGAGCTCATCGGGACCATCTGCTGCTCTGCTCAACTAGTACAAATGCTTGAGTTTCTAGTGGCTCACAGCTTCCTGGAAGGCACCACTTCACTGACCAGACAGACCTCTCTCACGATGCCGTTTGCTAGACATCTGTGTAATCTAGAGAATAACATAGTGCTATTTCTGTGTGTCCTTAGGGAAGAAGGAGAAGCAGAGTTATACCTGCTTTTCTTAAGATGGAAACCATCCCCGGATGGTTAGTCGGTTCATGAGAGTCAAAGTTTTTAATAAGACTCTAGACAGATCCACCCTATCCAGGTTCAGATTTTCCATGTAGCTAAGAAAATGGACCTGGTTGAAAACCAAATTTGGGGCTTCAGGAGCTATAAAAAAAAAAAGGAGAAATTCGTGGTTCTGTAGTGGTCCTATAAGAAGTCATGTCCTCATGAATATATTTCAGGACATGAATTCATTTACTCTTTGATTGAGTATTTATGAAGTACATGGGCTGTACACCCATGGGGCTATGTACTGAAGATATAAATGCCAAAAACGATTCTTGTCCTTTCTGTAGGTCACAGCACGGTGAGGAAACGTAAAGATAATCTAAGTGTTGTCTGATAGTGGGTTTTATAAATGTGCCGTAGACAAATAAGTGCACCAAAAGAAGCCTGGGGAGATCAGACAAGTCTTTAAAGAGGAGGTAATATTTCAGCGGAGCCTTGAAGGATGAGAAAGCAGTCCCTAAATAAATGGGACAAGAGAAAAAGATTTCTTGTCCCAAAGGAGTAGCCAATACAAAGGCATGGAGATGTGAGAAAATACAGTTTGTTAAGGGGTCTGTAAGTGATTCAGATGTGGCCAGAGAATAGGGCAAAAAGGAGAAGAGAGGCAGCCATGAATCAAGAGCTATATCGTGAAATTTTAATATACTTGCTAAGGAAGTGTTTGTTTGTCTTTGTTTGTCTTTTGGTCCTTTGGGGGATGGTTTCGAGCCTATTTGAGCTTCAGAAAGGCTAACTCTGCTTGTGTCACAGGGTTTTAAGTTGAAGGGGTCGGGACTCGTGGCAGAAGGTCAGTTCAGTGATGGTTACGTATTTCAGGTAAGAGGTGGTGGGGACTGAAATAAAGTCGTGGGAAGGAGGATAAAAAAGATGAAATGAGTAACATTTATTTGGAAGGTGAAGTCATTATGTTTCCAATTAAATGTGGAGTTGAGAAGGTTGGGAGGGACGCAGAAAAGGGAAGAGAGGTTTCCTTTTTCACTGCTGTCTCCACAGCATCAGCAAAGGTGCCTTCACGTAGTCAGTGCTGTACCCTGGATGAGAAATCCAGTGCTTCTGGCTCAGGATAGGAAGTATCAGATTAAGATGGAAGCTGCCAGCGTTGCATTTGAAGTTGCCTGAGGGATATCCACCTGGAGATGTTCCTTAATGAATCATTCAAATCCTTAAACATGGAAGGTGGGTGAGAAAAACAACTTGTGGAACCTGGTTGATGGTGAAACACAAGCAGTAGGATTGATGACTCGGTGAAGCAGCAGCTGACTTCTAAGCGTCGTCATTAACAGGGCCCATTGGGTGAAGGGCAAAAAGAGGTACAATACACTCACTTTTAGCTTCTCTCCCACTTCTAACTGCTTTTTTCCTCTTCACCCAGGTAGTCAGAAATAGTTTTAAAAATATTGCTCTAAATGATCGTAGTGCTTTTTGTAGAAAAGCCCTTGTTGTGGGCTATTTATGAAAGGTAATTAGCTCAAAATGCAGCCACTAAATTACAAAGCATCATATACTTTAATGAGTCACTGTAGGTATATGTAATAGTACACTATTTAGAGACATAGAACAGGAAAAAACAAGTCTTTCCGAAAGGGCTTTCAGAAATACGAAAAAATGTTTGAAGATTTCATTAATTTCTTGCTTTTGAAGCAACCATCCTTATAAATTTGTACAATGCTTTGAGGAGGATCTCATCTGGAGACTAGAAAGGACACTTCTGTCTTTTGGTCCCTATGCTTATCTTCTCCGTTTGAGACGTGAAACAGGTATGAGTGTATGTATTTGTACGTATGTGTATGTGTGTGTATATACGCACACACGTGTATACATGCTTATGTGTATGTTTCAGCGTTACACATCTAATCAGTTTGCTCTTGGCATACATATAGACATACAAATAAGTAAACTAGTTTCCTCTGAGACTCTGTATGTGGTGTTCTTAATCAGATAGCACTAACCTGACAAACACTGCTCTTTAGTTAGTGTTTTGTAGTTTGTAAGCCACTTTTTTTTTTTTCTTTTTTAATACATTATCTCATTTGAGTCTCACAGAACCTCTTTGAGGTTGGGGGAAACATAATCATTAGTTAGCGTCTATATGTGGAGGAACTAAAGCTGAAAGAAAGTTAGATACATCGCTAATAAGAAGAGGGATCAAACGTTCTGGTCACAGACACTGTCTATTTAGACTGATGCCAGACTTGGCCACTGGAATTCTTAGGGGCCACGTTAAGTGATCAACTAGATAATAATGATAATTGAATGCTTACTCTAGGATTCTGTCCCCAAACTCTTTAGTTTTATAATTTGTTTGGAATATGACAGAACTATTGAGAAAACAGATACAACCTGACGAGCTTGGATTCCTTCTGCATTCACAGTTGTATATATTCTCCAGTTCTCCTAATCCTTGTCTCCTTCTCTTTGGCCTTTATTTAAATTGATATATCTGGCTTTTAATTAAATGGCATTTGACCAAATAACCTTTTTCTGTTTAGTATGCTAATTTGTTTATATGGTACTTGGATACTGAGTTTTGAAAATTACATTAACTGTTTGTTTTGCAGTGGTGTATTAGCTATATGTCTTAAGTGCTCCTGAGGCTGACGTTCTGTGTGTTAAAAAAATGGCTCTTAGAAGCTCTAGCTGCATCCCACAGAGTACCAGAATGTCTGCTGCAGCCAGTCTTTTCTCAAGAGTGGTGGCAAAACATATGGAAGACATCTTAGAGAACTGGAAAAAAAAAAAAAAAGAAGCAGAAAAGGAAAAGGCAGGGTGTTCTGGTTTCTGTCCCCTGGAGGACTGAACTGATGTGCCCTCTGCGGCTCAAGAGGAAGTCAGTGTCTGTAGAGAACAAGTGTAAGGAATCAAATACCTCAACCTGGAAAAAGCTCTGGTGTTACCTCCTCAGAGAAGGTCATAGGTAAAAACAGTAGGCGGTATTTCACCCTAGGGCTGTGTGTCATTTATGTTTTAGTTTCCTCGCCTTCTATTAAAAAGCAAGCAAACAAACAAATACAATGCAGATGGGAGAATATGTGTTTCTTCTTCCTAAGGTGATAAGTATAGGAATAATACTGCATTCTAGAATAATACATTTTTCAGCCTTTTATCCCCTTACATGGTAGCGGAGTTGCACTGTAATCTTGTAGCTATGAGCCCTCTAGAGCTGCCGATAAGAGCATTTTTCACTATTTTCATTGTTAACCAGTTTCCAGAGGCCCTCTCATCCGTGCAGGCTGATTCTGTTTGGCCTGTGCCAAAACTCAGCTCTTTACTGATTTCCATAAAAAATTATACCTAGCATTTTGCAACATTAAAAAAAAATCGTGGGCTTCCCTGGTGGCGCAGTGGTTGAGAATCCGCCTGCCGATGCAGGAGACACGGGTTCGTGCCCCGGTCCGGGAAGATCCCACATGCCGCGGAGCAACTAAGCTCGTGAGCCGTGGCCGCTGAGCCTGCGCGTCCAGAGCCTGTGCTCCGCAACGGGAGAGGCCACAACAGTGAGAGGCCTGCGTACCGCAAAAAAAAAAAAAAATCGTTATTACATTTATGTGAAGTCATAGGGAGTGCCGTTCAGCACTGCACTGAACCAGTCCTCCTCTGAAGCTCTGTCCTTGGCTATCCCCCCTCGGAGACCCTGCTTGAAGCGTTTAATAGTTTTTCCTTTCCCCTTCTTCCATGAATCATCCAGCTTCTGATTTCTCTTTCTCTGTTATTTGTGCTGAGGGATTTAACAATTAGCCTTCAGAACTTGAGTGTTTGTAAGGAAGGGGTTGGGGTCTCATTTTCCATCCCACAACGTCTGAGACTTTTTTTTCCTTTATCAGTATGCATACGTATGAGAAATTACAGCGAATACACTTATTTCCATTTCATTACAAAACAGAAACAGTTTTCACTGCATTAAAAACTTGTATAACAGGCTTGGCACAGTTCAGCCTATAGATTGGCGCTCCAAGAATTAGATGAGGTTTTTCATTGGTGGTGGTAACTATAAACTACTCACAACATCTCATCACACTGTACTTGTCACCAGAGGAGACTGTCACTCAGTGTGATTGCAATGCAGACTTGATTTTGAAAGAATAAAAATAAAAATAAAAATAAGACCATCTTAAAAGATGTTCTGGAGAAAATGCATGCCGTGGCAGTACTAAACAAAATCCTGTCATTCATTGAAGCTGGTGTCATCATGTTTTCTTGAGTAACATGTGATGTTCAATGTTTCATGTGCTCTTTTCACGTTTACTTGACTTTCCTTGATTTTCATGTTAGATAAATGCAAAATGGGAATAATTTTGGTATGAAATGTGATGGATTTGATGTAGAAAGCCTTAGGCAATGTGTCTCGCTTTGCACAGCCTGTCGCATTCTAGGGCAGAAGGGGGTGTGTAGGAAGCCAATGGGAGAATGACAAGTAGGAAATAGGAGATAAGAACCAAAGAACAGCACATTCTAGCAATTTTAAGATGCGTTCCCCCCCTGCCACATTTCACTTTCAGAAATTGGGATGCCTCGTACAAATAGTGACATCTTAAAATGATAACATACAGGTTTCTTTTTCGTTTGTGGTAGAATATATGATTATGGTGCACTTTGCAGTCATTGATCAAGCTCATGCCATTGAAGACCTTGAATGCTGAGCTGATCTTTACTGTGGGAAGTTGTAGGAAGCCATCCATGATCGTGAGCTGGAGAGTGATGCAACTCTTGTGTTTCAGTGAGATGCTTGTGACAGTCCCCTGACACTCTGTGTTAGAAGAGGGGAGACCAGTCGAGAGTCTGTGAGCGTTTTTGGACAGTATGATTTGTTTTGCTATTAAATCATGTAAGAAGTAATGAAATCCCGATTCGGGGCAGAGATGGGTGGAGGTAGAGACAGAATGACAGGTGGTGGGCTATTGAGGCAGAACATTGTGAATTGACAGCTGTGTAGGGGCTCAAAGGACCAGGAGGCATGCGGGGGGAGGGGGGAGGGACTCAGAAGTTCAGTAGCTATAAGCTGACATTTTGCCTTACTAATGGTTGGGTGTTTCATATCGGGGAATGCAAGAATCTAAGACCTTTCGGGTCATTCATCTCTTACGGTGGGAGACAGGCTGGGGGCAGCATGGAACCGATGAGATTGGGTAGCATGCACTCTGTTGTTGGCAAGATGTAGATTCAAGTCTGACCTTTTTATGTAAGTTCAGACGGAGCACTTAATCCTGTTAAATAACACTTTCCTCGTGTATAAAATTAGGCCAATAATGCCCGCTACAGAAGTTTGTTAGGAGAGTTAAAGGCCCTTTTACCACAGCGTCTGGCACCTAATTACACTCACTAAATATTAGCTCTCACTATTAGCTATTTGAATAAGAGAGCTATAAAACAATATGTGAAGCAGGGTGGCTCAAAGTCAGGATTGCAAATGTAAAGCGAAGAAGTGCAAGGGTACAGAAAGGAATAGAGGAGCTACATTCTTGTTTTTTTTTTTTTTTTTTTTTTGCGATACGCGGGCCTCTCACTGTTGTGGCCTCTCCCGTGGCGGAGCACAGGCTCCGGACGCGCAGGCTCAGCGGCCATGGCTCACGGGCCCAGCCGCTCCGCGGCATGTGGGATCTTCCCGGACCGGGGCACGAACCCGTGTCTCCTGCATCGGCAGGCGGACTCTCAACCACTGCGCCACCAGGGAAGCCCGAGGAGCTACATTCTTTATCAAGAGTGATGGGATTTTGAGTTAGACTGGATCGGATCGCCAGCAGGAAAATTTTCTGCCATCACTTCATCATGGTTAAAGTGGTCCTGGTTCACATAGTATTGCAATCCGGAATCGGCTAGTGGCAGGGATTACTAATTCTTTTATATTTGACATGTAACCATACATGTTTATTCCAGTATGGACTTTTTTTTTTTTTTTTTTTTTTTAACCACAGATAATGTAAAAGAAGGGAGATTCAGCTGGCACTTTTCAATTTATTTTTATTTTTGGGGGGATCTGCAGCAAAGGAAGTTTCAGTTAATAGAAGCAAAATAGAAAATACCCACCCAAAATGATGCCCTCCAGGAATGTTTCCTTGTGTTAATATCCCTCAGTAACAGGCTTCTACCAGGAAATCACTGTCATCTCAGCACTGCTGCAAGGAGTTTGGGGTGGTTCAGATTGAAATAGAATAGCACATCTAAACCGTGTGTCTGTAATGCGATGGGATGAAGAGCAGAGGAAATGTATACCGTTGTAAATCTCAAAGGAGAGCAACGGGTTTTCTTAGCGTGTATATTTGTAAGCGACGCTAATTGAATTTGTGCCTAAGATATCAGATGTTATAAGTATCATTAATAACATTTTCTTTAAATTAAATACCCTTGTCCTGCCAGATGTGTTTAGGTAGCAGACTATTTTGCGGTACCCTTTAAAGTTACTTTATGTATGCTCTTGACATAGATTTTTTTTTTTTTTTTTTTTTTTTTTGCGGTACGCGGGCCCCTCACCGCTGCGGCCCCTCCCCCCGCGGAGCACAGGCTCCGGACGCACAGGCTCAGCGGCCACGGCTCACGGGCCCAGCCGCTCCGCAGCACGCGGGACCCCCCCAGACCGGGGCACGAACCCGTGTGTCCCCTGCATCGGCAGGCGGACTCCCAACCACTGCGCCACCAGGGAAGCCCCTTGACATAGATTTTTAAATCAAAAACTAATTACTTCTGTTGAATTATTTTAACCAAATTGTGAGCTGGTGTCAGGAGGAAGAAATTTTCGTCTATCCTTCTAGGTTCTTCTGGCTGGTCCAAGAATTAAATTGATATGAGACAGATTAACAGGGGAGAATCAAACAAAAGTTTAATAACACATATACATGGGAGAGACCCAGGAGGACTGAGACACTTGCCAAAATGGCTGAAACCCTCACCTTAACTACCATCTTCAGTTAAAGACAACAGAAGATGTTGGGGCTAGTGGTTTAGGACCTCCAAGGGGGAGGAAGTCTTTTCCATAAAAGCACACGTTTGGTAAACAAGTGTTTGCTGGGTCAGGCAGAGATAACGGGGTGCAGAGTGGCCTCTGGTCTCCAGGCCCTGCCTACTTTCGTCACCCCACACCCAGCTGATATCCTTTGCTGGATGTCTTTGGTTATAGCTCTATTCGGGGAACAGGCCCCTCCATCGAAATTCTTTTAGGCAGTCAGGGAGCAGGTCAGAGTTTCTTCCTGAAATTTTTCGGTCTTGTTTTCAGCTCAAAATAATCCACAGGCCAAAGAGACCTTTTTTTTTGCCGGGGGTGGGGGGGCAAGTTTTACTCCCCTACATTCCTATAGCTTTACTAACTTTATTACATTTCTTTATAGAAACTTTTATCTTTAGGGCTTTACACACTGAAATCCAGACTGTCGGCAGCAGGGAGGCAGGGTGTTGACACCTCTGTATTGCCTTGGGCGCTGAGAAGGCTCAGCGGGGACCTGGCTTTTCTGATTTATTTTTAAATGATAGTGTTCTTCAGAGAAGAGAAAACGTGTCTTAGTTCTTCTTAGGTCACCTGAGCCAAAAGATAGCCTTCCTATTTCTTATACCTGCTGTATGTTAGATGAGACACTTACATATCCCATAGAAGGTCCTGACATGGGAAACAGGTTTATTTTTCATTTAGGAAGCTTTCGTGTTTATTGCAGTTATGCCAGAGATTTTTTTAAGGCAAATTACTGCCTAAGCTCTGCAGACATGCTTACTTTCAGTTCTTTTTCTAGTTAATAAACCTATTTTCCTCTGCTTTTCAAAATGATATTATCAGTAAAATGGAAGACTATTTTCCTCAGCTCCTTCCGTACTCCTTTCTTCCTTTAGGTCTGTTGTCCTTACATTGGGTATATAATAGCGTGGCCTGGAGAGCTTTAATAATAATAATAATAATAATAATAAAAAAGCCTGTGCCCATGGACACATATTCTAACTGAACTATTCTGTAGTAGGTCTGGGCATCGCCTCGCCTGGGTGAACAGAGACACTTGCGTGGAGAACTTGAGGGGGTTCTATAAGGAGAAATGCGTTGAGATTTTTGGCTCCTGGGCTCAGTGAGTCAAGGCCATTTTGCTTCTTCCTCTTTCCACATGAAACACCCCACAGAGCATGCTCCCTACCCCTGTGACTGGTTCATTCACAGTGTGAAGTTTGTAAAAATCAAAGCATTTGGGAGCATGGGAAAAATAAAGAGTGTATCAGGTGTGGACTGAAAGAAACAAGCGGCATTCTGCCTGGGGTGATGTCTTTCATGAACGTTCCTGCCCTGAAGCTTCTTCCTCAGTGGCTTCGGCTTCTGGTCTCTACATACACATCTCTCACCCTCTTATGCCCCTGCAGGAGGAGGCGTGGTGTGCATGAGGACAGATGTCCTCGGAGAGCGAAGCTCTGCCTCTCTTTAGTCACTGAGTTAGTTACCTGCATCCAGGGAACAGACTCTGAGACAGGGATTTGCCTGTAGGGCATTTATTAGCGCGGTTCTCAGAATCAAGACTTGTGAGGGAGGGAGGGAAGTAGGGCTGGATAGAGGGAGGAGTTGAACTGCAGGGCAGTTGCCACCTAGAAGGGGGCTGACCTTTGAAGATCTGTGGAGCTGGGAAGGCTCTTCAAAGTTGTCCTGGATCAGGGGAGCAGGAGAAGTTTTAAATCGGCCAGTCATTGACTGTGGGATGCCCCCAGGAAAGAAATATTACCTTTGGCGAAGTGGCTCTCTTTGTTGTTTTTGCAATTTGCCAACTTTGTAAATATCGCCGAAGTGAGTGACAGTTTTTTAGGAAGAACTTAGCTGAGAAGCATCAGCACCTAGCACTCCCGGTGTTTCAGGGGGTCAGGGAGGAAGTTGACCCGGGCCGCTGCCATGACTTCCCCTAGAGGCCCCCCTTGCCCCACTCACATCCATTTGCTTCAGGTAATCAGTTCGGGGGGCAGCTCCAACAGAACATGTTTGACCTCTTTTCTCGGTGGGATTTACAAGAAGGTCCGGAGGATGAACTACAGCCCCTGGTGTTGTAGCCCATCTCCAGGTTACAGCCAGCACTCATCATTTTCCTCTCATCACCTAGCCTGCCTCGGGCGGAGTTTCTTTTGCACTTGTCCTTTGAACATCAGAATGGGGCCAGAGAGTACCAGGAGACGCCCAAGGGCCCCGATGCTAAGGCTGTTCTTCTTGCCTCCGTGGTGTAATGGAAGCCCGCCCGCTCCTGGTGATCAAGGTCAATTACACCTACCAGATGGCAGTGCTTCTCCTTGTGCATTGGTCCCTCGGTGCAGGGAGTCCAGAGACAAGGCAGAGGATACCATGAACTTGGAGGAATCTCCTCGCTCTTGGAATGGAAGCACATGTCTCCACGCAGGTCAGTAGGAGTGAAGATAACGTGGACATTCCCACCGTAACTCTGGTCCCTGGTCCTGTGTATTCTACCTGCCCCAGGAAGCTGTATGATATTAGAGGAGGCATCTCTCTCCAAATAGTGGGTGTTTTCCGACAGCAAGTGGTAAAGGGCTGAGAGCAGACCGACTCTAGCACTTCTAGCAGTTGAAGGGAGTGTTGCAGCCCTTGGGGTGAAGGGGGGTGGGTTGGGTGACCCACTGTGGATCCCCCTAGAGGGGAGTCTCCGGTGTGAGAATAACCTCTGAGGTTTGAGGTCATAAATATTTTCTTTCGACTGCCGCTTCCTTCGTTTGCTTTATATTTCCAATCTTTTTCTCATAAGCATGTGATAGATGAAAATGGTAATTTTTTGAGCAGACACGCATCGTTTCTGTGGGGAAAATATAGTAAACCAACACAGTGTCACGATTCTGTTGCTTATAGTTCTTGCATCACCTTAATGTTCTTTCTGCCTCTCTGCCTCTGACCAGTACTAACTTCATGTGAAATATAAGCAGAGCATTTTGTTTTTCTTCGTTTATCTTTCTGGTCCCAGAGGGATGCCTAGAACCTAAGAGCATCCCTGCATCTAGATAATATGAACTGGTTATGTACAGAAAATGCAGTTTACATTCATAATACCTTGTAATTTTGCATCATCAAAACATACTTCCACCTAATAGTCCACAAATCAGCTTCTCACTCTTCTTAGGTTTCCTGAAACATGAATTTTGTGAAAAATAAAATAGTTTGCTCCCCCCCATGGAAAATTGATATAATTTTAAAATGGTTTAAAATTTAAATATCGCTGTTGTTTAAAGTACCACATCCTATTTGGTGGACACGTAAATTATACACTGTGTACTTTTCTCCCTGTATCATTGGTAGTTAGGGGAGGGACAGTTCCCTTTTAAGTAAAATGTATAAATAAATCAAAACACAGAGAAAATGTTATCCAGTAATCTTATATAGAAGAAGTCATACATCCAAATGAATTAAAAGTGACTAACTATTATATTTTCAACCGTGACATTATTGACATAAGCAGGTTTGTGTGTGAGGGGTATTATCTGTTCGACCAAACATTTTCGATCTGGGATGCTGGTTGAAAATTTTGATTCCTGTTTCCAACTCAAAGAGATTCTGATTCAGTAGACTAAAGATAGAGCCCCTAAATTGGCATTTTTAACCAATGTCCCAGGTAATTCTGATGCAAGAGACCTACCTACTACAAAAAATAATAAGTACATTAGCCAAACAACAGGTTAAGATCAGTGAACTGTTCTGCAGTCTTTTAAAATTTTTTAATTTAGCAGATTACAGAATGTAGATTATAAAATATATTTATACTATGATGCCTCTTTTAATATATCACATGCAAAAATTATTCTGTATTATAAACTAGTGGATCCTGTGTGTTACTCACTCTGACTATGCATAGAAAGGAAGCTATTCCATCATTCAGTAAAGTTTCTTCCTGGACATCAAGCTCTGCCCTTCATTACTAGACTAATCCTACTAATTACTAGCCTTCTTGTCTCAACTTAAATATCTTTTATTTTAGAAGCACTTTTCTGGGCTTCCCTGGTGGCGCAGTGGTTGAGAGTCCGCCTGCCGATGCAGGGGACGCGGGTTCGTGCCCCGGTTCCGGGAAGATCCCACGTGCCGCAGAGAGGCTGGGCCCGTGAGCCATGGCCGCTGCGCCTGCGCGTCCGGAGCCTGTGCTCCGCAACGGGAGAGGCCACAACAGTGAGAGGCCCGCGTACGGCAAAACAAAACAAACAAAAATAAAAATAAAAAGGACTTTTCTGAACCCCTGAAGTTGGTTTGGTTTCCCTGTTATATGATTTCTTAGCCTTCTGTGGGTGCTTCTTTTGTGGTCATCAGAATTGCAGTTGTTTGTTCAACCTGGTGCTCTGACAGTTTGCCTCCGCAGATGGTCGCAGGAGCACGAGGACTATTTAGTTCAATGCCTTAGGCTTGCCTCTGCCACCCTGTCCTTTTCTGTCTCCCTCCATACACACCTGTACACCTGACATGTAGGATATACTCCGTACTTAATTTGAATAGATGCTTAACAGATGTCGAGTGTCTAGATGAAGACAGAAGCAGGCCTGGTTCAAACTTTATTTTACCAGGACCATCGAGTTTGGGCACCAAGAGTAATGCCAGTTGTATCCCTGTAGTCGAGGTCACAGCTGAAGTGGTACTTTCAACCTGGTACTTTTAATACCTGCCGAAGGGATACTTTTAACTTGTAACTTTAAAAAAGATGTCAGAAGGGATTAACTAGACAAACACTAAATACCCAGTGAAGAATATTTGAAACCAAGTTTACCAAATAGATATCACAACTTACAAATACATGTACATAGTTACTGGGAATTTAGAGTTAACTGTCAGCCCTCAAGATCTGACCTGTAAGTGAAAGTGTTGAATGGCCTCGGCATTGTCTGTTCTCCTCTTGGATGAGCTGCTCTTCTCTGTTCCCCATCCTAGTCTGTGTTATCTGTGACCTTCTGTGTTTCTCCATATCTTTGTCTACACTGGTCCATCAGGCCACATTGGATGTATATTATGCTTGTATCAGAATTGATAAGTTAGGGTAGAATATTCTTTTTTTTTATTAATTTTTTTTTTTTTTTTTTGCGGTACGTGGGCCTCTCACTGTTGTGGCCTCTCCCGTTGCGGAGCACAGGCTCCGGACGTGCAGGCTCAGAGGCCATGGCTCACGGGCCCAGCTGCTCCGCCACATGTGGGATCCTCCCGGACCGGGGCACGAACCCGTGTCCCCTACATCGGCAGGCGGACTCTCAACCACTGCGCCACCAGGGAAGCCCTTTTATTAATTTTTATTGGAGTATAGTTGCTTTACAGTGTTGTGTTAGTTTCTGCTGTACAGCACAGTGAATCGGTTTTATACATATGTGTGTGTGCGTATCTGCAGTCTTTTTTAGATTCCCATCCCATTTAGATCACCACAGAGTACTGAATAGAGTTCCCTGTGCTATACAGTAGGTTCTCATTATTTATCCATTCAATATATAGTAGTGTATGTATGTCAATCCCAATCTCCCAATTCATCTCACCCTCCCTTCCCCCTTGGTAACCATAAGTTTGTTTTCTCCATCTGTGACTCTATTTCTGCTTTGCAAATAAGTTCATCTGTACCATTTTTCTAGATTCCACATAAAAATGATATTATACGATATTTGTCTTTCTCTTTCTGACTTACTTCACTCTGTATGACGATCTCTAAGTCCATCCATGTCACTGCAGATGGCATTATTTTGTTCCTTTTTATGGCTGAGTAATATTCATTGTATATATGTACCACATCTTCTTTATCCATTCCTCTGTCGATGGACATTTAGGTTGCATCTATGTCGTGGATATTGTAAATACTGCTGCAATGAACATTGGGGTGCATGTGTCTTTTGATATTGTAAATAATGCTGCGGTGAACATCAGGGTTCATGCAACCTTTCAAATTTTGGTTTTCTCCAGATACGGTATATGCCCAGGAGTGGGATTGCTGGATCATATGGTAGTTCTATTTTTAGTTTTTCAAGGAACCTCCATACTGTTCTCCTTAGTGGCTGTATCAATTTACATTCCCACCAACAGTGCCAGAGGGTTCCCCTTTTCTCCACACCCTCTCCAGCATTTATTTTTTTGTAGGTTTTTTGATGATGGCCATTCTGACTGGTATGAGGTGAGACCTCATTGTAGTTTTGATTTGCATTTCTCTAATAATTAGTGATGTTGAGCAGCTTTTCATGTGCTTCTTGGCCATCTGTATGTCTTCTTCGGAGAAATGTCTATTTAGATCTTCCATGCATTTTTGATTGGGTTGGTTTTTTTTTTTTTTTTTTTTTTGATATTGAGCTGTGTGAGCTATTTGTATGTCTTGGAGATTAATCTGTTGTCAGTTTCTTTGTTTGCAAATAGAATATTCTCTTCTTAAATCAGATGAGTGTTGAAGTTTTCTCCCCCAAAAGTAGACTTCAAAATTATATTGCCATTGTTTTAACTGTTACTGTTTCTATTTTTGAATGCACAAGGCCATGCAGTGCAGAAGACTTCAGGAAATACTTTGCAACTACATGATGCTATTATCCTCTGCGACATATATGTGAATGCCTTCTGCAGAATGCCATGTGCAAAACATCTGTGCCCATCTTAAGGATGGCCTCTTCAGAATGCCCTGTGCCTCCATGGAGGCCAGTGTCTTCTAGTCTTCCTTGATATTAGGACAGGAAAAGAGTTTTAGACTGCCTACAGGCATTCAAAAGAGCTTTCACGAAGGGTTTTCTCCACTGACCCAGTTCTTCTCAACTGATCTGTGGTGAAGGACCAAGTTTTATATTGTTGCTGTTTGTGTGCAAGCTTCTTGGATTTTAAGAACTCAGGACATACTTCGTTTTGACCTCCTAATAATTTTTTTTTAAAGGGCTTCAAATGCTTGCCTTATTTATTTATTTATTTTTATTTTTGGCTGTGTTGGGTCTTCATTTTTGTGCGAGGGCTTTCTCTAGATGTGGCAAGCGGGGGCCACTCTTCATCGCGGTGCGCGGGCCTCTCACTATCACGGCCTCTCTTGAGGAGCACAGGCTCCAGGCGCGGAGGCTCAGTAGTTGTGGCTCACGGGCCTAGTTGCTCCGTGGCATGCGGGTTCTTCCCAGACCAGGGCTCGAACCCGTGTCCCCTGCATTAGCAGGCAGATCCTCAACCACTGCGCCACCAGGGAAGCCCCGACCTCCTAATAATTTTGCTGCTACATTAAAAATGAATTACTTAGATTAAAAAATTAAATTCCCCCCCTTTTTTTCATTATTATTATTGGGCTCAAGAGACATTAAATTACTCTGTAAAATGACTATGAAAGTTGCTAAGCCCTTCTTCTCAGTTTCCATACTCACCTTGACTTGGACTGATAGCACCCAGTCCCAGGACTGCCCTTTCCATGGCACCGCTCTGGCCTCCTGTGACATATATTTGCAGAAAAAGCAAAATTTTCTTCCTCCTGCAAAGAAAGCTGAAGCTTTCCAAGGGTTTGCTTTCTAACTGCTGCTGGTTTGCGACTTGGCGACTTGGCGTTTGGAAGGAAGTGAGCGAGGCAGTAGGTGGGAGCCATGAATCGGAGACATGATGTGCTCACGATTAAATTAGCCCACGAGGAGTTTTGATCAGTAAGAACTGGACTCCACACAGATTTTTTAAGTTGGTTGAAAGTTTTGGATGTGGCCTAGAGGTAGCAACGCGAGAGAGGACAAGATGAGTGCTGTGGAGCCTTCTTTAGGGAGTTGCACGTAGCTGTGTGGAATGGAAAATGCTTCTCTGAGCTCTCATCAGTCAGTCCCTGGTGAAAAAGACCTGTCTCTTCATGTGAAGCTCCGAGCAACCGTGCCTTAGACAGAAATATAGAACTTTTTCAAGCAAAAGCAAGATTTCCCCCACTAAGGAAGGGCAGGTACTTCCATTGTACAACTCTGTGTGGACTTACATATGGATAGAAAGTGACATTTTACAAAATACTTCCAAGTGCATTACTTCATTTTATCCTCACTTCAAGGTTCAAAGCTAGGTGGACATTTAGGATGCTGATCTATAACCAGGGATAAACTGGGATCTAAGTGCGATCAAGGCAGCAGGATAAGGAGCGGAGTGGAGATTCAGTAGCCATACTTCTGGTTCTTTTGCATGGACCTAGCGTCTGTACCGCTGCTACTCAGTATGTACTGAGACCCCAGAATGAATGTGTATTGCCATTGACTTAGCGTGAACTTTTCCTGAGGATAAAAATAACTGTAGTAGTCCCTCCTTTTAAAAATTTACTATTGGTTAAAAAAAAAGGAAAGAAATGAGATTTTCTTGGCAGTTTTAACCTTACCTAAATACTTCCTGAATTGTTTCCCTTTCCTTTATTATTCTGGTGTCATAATTAATGCCTATACTTCTTTTTTTTTTTTTTTGTGGTATGCGGGCCTCTCACTGCTGTGGCCTCTCCCGTTGCGGAGCACAGGCTCCGGACGCGCAGGCTCAGCGGCCATGGCTCACGGGCTTAGTTGCTCCGCGGCATGTGGGATCCTCCCGGACCGGGGCACGAACCCGTGACCCCTGCATCGGCAGGCGGACTCTCAACCGCTGCGCCACCAGGGAAGCCAATGCCTATACTTCTTAAACCACGCATCTTCCTCAAAGATGCTTCACAAGTAAATTGTGTTCCATTACCCTGGACCATAATGATAATTAGAAATTAGGAATACTTCAACCAGAAAAAAAAAAGTTACTCATACACTTGTTTGCATCTGTAATAGTTCTTCAGCAGCTTGATAATTACATGGTATCCAGTGACATGTGGAAAATATCTATTAAAAAGCATAATGAGAAAAGAAAACTTGCATGTAATGTGTATATTCAAGCAGTTTTATTTCTGCTAATTACTGTTTAAATCTGCCCTCTATACTTATGATTTTAACCTTGTACAAGTTTAGCAAAAGTAAAATGCATGAGTTCTAACAATCTGTAATATATTTTTAAACTTTAAAAAAATCAAGAATCTGTAATAAGTAAATCAGTGGTAGAAAATTTACCTTAGAAATCTTTTGCCTAATATTCAGTGTAAATCATCCTCAGATGGATTAACATGATGTTCAAAGGAACATATGCATATTTTTTGTTCAGCCCTGATTACTCTGTTTCTGTACACAAATGTAGTAGCAGTGTAAACCTTTATTTATATAATAATGCATTTTGCATTTTTCTTATTCAAATGTTTGTTACAGAAAAATTGAATATAACGCTAATTATTTCCATCGTATATATTCAGTGAGGATCACAGAGGCTTTTGTTTAGTTTTATATTTTTAGTGTCAAGACTTTCATGATAAACGTTATCTCTGTCCCAATAGTTTCATCTTATGTCTGTATTTGTTCGTTTTTTAATGAATAACTATTTAAAAAATTTTTTAACATCTTTATTGGAGTATAATTGCTTTACAAAGTACAATCCTGACATAGTAATTTATCTTTACGAATCACATCCTACTGCAATATCTCAAGTGGTTGTCACAAGCAAGTTACCGTGGGCATAGAAAACGAGGTATCTGAACTCCATCTCGGCAGTTCAGAGGATTGGGCAGGACAAACCAGAGATACAGGATGTTTTTGTGTTTAGTTGGTTTTCTTTTCACTTAATGCTATTAAAACTTAAAAGGATAGAAATTGAAATAAAACAGGCACTCCTGTTTTACATGTGGATTAAAAATTTACTAAATTTACTGCGACAAATTTTATATTGAAAATGTGGAATGTGGTGATTAAAAGAACCCAGCTCTTAAGGAGTTTATACGTTACAGACGGGATTGGGATTGGCTAGGAAAACAACTAAACCAGGTTTTCATTGTAAAGCAGAATTAAAAGCATTTTGTCATAGAAATTCAAACAACATGCCGTGTGGGAAAAATAGGATTGTTAAGGCTTCAGTAAGAGGGAACTTGGATTAAGCAGAGTTGGTTGTCAGTTGGTGGGTAAGATGATGGAGGACGTGTCTGGAAAAGATGGAGATGTTTGCTCTGCTCAGGCAGTGATAACTAGACCCACGTGCCTGGGACATAGAGGGCCCCCTGGGATGTGGTAGGAAAGAGAGACTGGGGAGATGGCACTTGGCCACATGGAGCCGAGTGCTTAGGGTTTGGAGTGAAACCCAGAGCCCATGGGGAACAATTATTTGATGAGGGGTGTGACACAATTCAGTGCATGTTTTAGGGAGATCATTTCTGACGTGCGCCATCACAGCCTCGAAGATGTGAGTTATTAAAAGTGGAAAATAACTGGGGAGTTTTGTGATAGCCCAAGTGAAAGATTTGAAGATTCCAAGTTAGGATGATTGTTCAGAGAGACTGGAGAATGGGTTGATACGTTAGAGGTAATGAGTGCGTATTCCTTCAAGCGGGGGATGATGGAGCCATAACAGGTTCCTAAACAGAAAATACTTTAGGTGTATGTGGAGTATGCTTTGCATCCTGGCCTGTGTAGGTTATAACTCAGTGCAGCAGTTTCATGTCTCTTACATTGTTACCGTACACAGTGCTAGCATAGTGACACTGGATTCGCGTAATACTTGGATCTCCTCCCTGCTTATTCTTTTGCCTTATCATGAGCTGGACTCAGCTAAGAGGGCTGTGCTCCTCACTCTTTGTGCTCATTTGCCAAAAAAAAAAAAAAAAAAAAATTATATGTTTCATGTAAATATTTACTTTGGAGTCACAACAAATATTTCAAAAAGGATTTAGGGACACAGTACAAGTGAGTTTTGTCTGATGATGAATCAAGATTTTTTTGTTATTGTTTAGATGAATTACAAGATCATGTTTACAAGGATATTGGCAAGTGAAATAGACATAACGACATGAATTCTACTCTGACCCAAATAGAGTGCGAATCTTTGATTTTTATTGTTTTTCATTTATTGCTTATTTGCTCACTTACCATATTGTGGGACCGCAGAATTTTTTTTTTCCTGGCCAGAGGTTTTCACTGTGGAGAGTCCTACTCTATTCCATAATCATCATTGACAAAGACTGTGCATGAGTGTATGTGTGCTTGTGTGTGTGTGCGTTTGGCGGGGATTAGGGTGGGGCTACATAGGCACCTGTCTTAACTTAAGGATGCCGTTCAGTCCTTCTACACTTGTAGCATTTTTCTTTTCTGAGCATGCTTTTTCAGCACAGAAGGATAGTAGTTTTTCCCAACAGCGTGGGTTTCACCCCACATATTAAGGTTAGTATCGTGGGCGTAGCCTCACAGATTCAGTGTCTGCATCATCTGATAATTATGTATCCATCTTAACATTCCAGAGTTGGTCCTCCACTTTCAACTGCAGATGCTTCCACTAACCTTGCAAGGACACCGAGTCGAGACTCACAGCAGTTTTACACTCGTGAATTTTGGCAGTGGTTACAAGCCTAGTGACGGTCCCAGCTGGGAGAAAAGTGTCAGTGATGGGGAGGGTGCTAGATTTCAGGGCTCCTGCAATAGACGTGTGGGTGTGTCTGTGTAGGTGGGGGGCGGGCAGTGATGGTGGTGGCAGTTAGAGGTAGAAGAGAAGAATTCTGATCCTTGAAGGAGCGGACAAACAAGCAGTATGAACCTTTTTTACCTTTAAGTTCTTACGCTGTCAGTAATGGAGAACAACTAACGATACCACATAACATTAGATACGGCATCAGAGCTCAGGCTAGAGATCAGTCAGGATTTTATGTGTATTCTGTATTGAAAGGAATGCATCCTCTCTCCCTTACCTGAATACCCCAGGAACACATGGTATCCCCACACTGTGAAGACAGCAGTCAGTTGATAGGAATTAGTTAAATGAATCATAAGGGCTGGTCCTATAAATGGGAGCCCCTGGTGATATTTAGAGAGATAGCAAACCTTTGATTAAAGACGCAACCTGTGTACAACTTCTGTATGTCTGTGGTCATCAAGGGCGAGGAGGGGTTGGGAGACTGACTGTGAGAAGTGTGTGTAGGGGGGGACTATTTGAGGTATTAGCTGCTTAAAAGCAACTTACTTTCACCTATCATCTGCATTTGTCTCTGGACTCAAGTTTTTGCTCTGTGTTGTTGAGTGTGGTTTATTGCTGTTCTGTAACGTCAAGAAAGGTCCCTCCTGGTACATCATAAAACGTGTTGATGGAAACCCCTGGAAGCACTGAGCGTCTTTGAGATTCGGAGAGTGATCAGGTGGGAGTGGTTGTCTGTACCCTTCTACCCTGAGTCCTCCTTTGTGGCAACTTTAATGTCCTCACCTCACAGGACACAGCTTCTCCCCCAGGGGCAGGATCCCCATTTTAGGGGATGGGCTTTCCACCAGCCTAATGGCTTTAATACTCCTAGCTCTGCCATGGGGAGCTGGCAGCATGACCAGCAAAGTACTTTCTCTGCCTCAGTTTCCTCATCTGTTAAAGGGATAATAAAGTCAGTCAGTGTGAGGGTGGAATGAGTTACTATGTAGAGAACATTCGCAGTAGTTCCTGGCACATAGGGAGAATTCAGGAATTCAAACTATAGTAATTCTTAGCTTGCTTCATCTTAAATTAGAGGGAGATATGTATGTAATAGTCAGCCTGAGAATTGACTTAAGAAAATTAAATAATTCATTGCATTTCAAGAATACAACTTCTCCGTATGCTGGATAATCATGCTGCAGAGTGATTGACTAGTTAATTCCACACTGAACAAAGCTAAAGTGAAACTTGTGCCAGAAATTAATTTTTTTTTGTATCATTTCGTCCTAACTGAAAACTGCAGAAACTAAAGGATAAATCAGGTAGGTATTCGAGTATTCCGAAGCCGAGTATAAACATAGCTGTTACAGTGCGATGGAGGAATGACTTAGAGGAATTCATGGTACAAAAGCAGTACCCTCAACAGCTAAGGATGGAAATGGACTGGGTGGGCATGCACTTGCCTAAGTTTCCCATATCTTACATTTTTTGAATCTTGTCTTTCAAAGAATGCAAACGTAGTTGTGCAGGGCAGTAAACAGCCTTGTTATTTGGTAAATTGGGTTTTTGCGTTGGTATTATTTGCAGTTCAGAATCACGGCAGTTATAGAGGATGAAAGATTGTTGAAATTACAGATTGAGCATTGTATTTCTCAGGTTATGAAGTTCAGGGAAGTATGTAATTATTTCTGAGTTTCCTCAGGTTCCTCTGTTCAACATAATGTTCTGACATACAGAAGGGACAGTTCCAGATATGAAATGCAAATCAGTAGGGGCTGCCCCTGCCCCTGAGCCGTAGCCAGGGTTAATCATGCAAATCTAATGCTGTTCTTGGTATTTCGAGAAAGGTTTTAGTTGAAGTCTCAGGCACATATTGATTTAAAATTCCTACTTCAGAGAGCAGTGTAATTTGTCTTTTACAGCTTCAAATTTTAAAATATAGAACAGGATTTGGAGACCAATTTAGTGTACTGGACATCCATCCATCCTTAATAATCCTGAAAAGTTGTGGGAGTTGGGAGGGAAGGGCACCCTTAAAGGATGTGGCGATTTTTAAGCAAACTAAAAAATATATTAGATCTAAAGTTACAAATGTTCTATAGCAAGTCCCTTTGCTTGGAATATGATCAAGTCAACCAGTTATGCATGGTTACGGAATGTCTGCTCTGGTCAAGGAAGATGGCTAAAACTGGCAAGGACAGACCAAATCAAAAATAACACTGCAACGAGTTCCTAACTTTGGGAAGGATAGAAAATTCCTTTGGAAATGAGACTGTTTACAGGAAGAAATGAAATTGTCTTGCTCACAAGTGCAAGCTGACCCATTTCTAAGAGCCGTTTCCGTTGTGCACAAAACGCGTCAGCTTGTCTTTCCAAGAACAGTAAAATTTCATATGCTGCTGCCTGACATGAGAATTATTTTGACATATCTCCATATCGCTGACTGCCTTGTAAGTTAATCTCATCTCACATGAATTTTTCACCAGCTTCACTCTGATGTTGATAAAGGAGACGGTTCCATCAAATACATCTTGTCAGGCGAAGGGGCAAGTTCCATTTTCATCATTGATGAGAACACCGGCGATATTCACGCCACCAAGAGGCTGGACCGCGAGGAACAGGCCTATTACACCCTTCGCGCCCGGGCGCTGGACCGGCTCACCAACAAGCCCGTGGAGCCCGAGTCGGAGTTCGTCATCAAGATTCAGGACATCAACGACAACGAACCTACATTTTTGGACGGCCCGTACACTGCCGGAGTCCCCGAAATGTCTCCTGTGGGTAAGTAAAGAGCAAGTTGGTCTTGTGCCATCTGATTTTAGGAGGTTTGTATTTAAGACTAAATCACCGTAAACACTGGGGAAGAAATCCCATTAGCATTTGTGTAGAAATTGTCATTTAGTGTGAGGGGAATGTTTGAGATGTGTTAGTAGCCAGCATCCAAATTCTGTTTTTTGACACATTATTTTATTTATACGGAAAATTAGGAAGTTCTTCCTTTTACACAGCTGTCTCGGTGTCTTCAAGAAATTACATAGGTCTTACAATCCCTTTGCAATTTAATATTTAAAATTTAAAAATGATTCAAATTATGCCGAAGAAGTTTAAAAAAAACAACAACAATAAAATTACTATCAAACCAAAAAAAAAAAAAAATCATTCTAGACACAGCCCTGTGATGATCTATTACTTTTCTTCTTCTTCTTTCTCCCCATGTTAAAAATAAGAATTCACTATTGTAAGCATCTCTCTGGGGCCAGGGTATCAGGCAAGGCCAGCAGTGTAGCTAGGCTGATATTAGGATCAGCTGGTCTATTTGCTTATAGAGTATGCTTGAACCTGTAAATGTCCATCTACCTGCCACCACTAATCTTTGTGTGATTTCTCCAGAAATTTAAATGCATGAAAATTTATACTGAATTTATAATAATGGTAAAGTGATACTCAGTATGAGGTATATAAAAGAATAATGAAGGGTGTTTTACTCAAAGGCCTTTTGACATTGCCCCCTTACTGGAAAAATAGAAAGTAAATTACCTTTAGCATATACTGTATTTCAGATACTATTAAACTGTCTTTTAAATTCCACTTATTTAGCTACCTTTGGAATAGTTTTCAGCCAGTATGTAATTTAGGTATGGATGATCTTACAAAATAATTTTTAAAAAAATGATGGGGCTGGAATAGAGACCAGTTGATTTATATCTTTTATTTCCTGTTGTTTATAGTATTGAAGGGGGAAGTTTATTTAAAATAAACTTAAATAAAAAAAATAAAAAATAAAAAATAAAAAAATAAATTTATTTAAAATAAACTTAAAATAAATATTTTATTATTTAAAATAATAATCGAACTTGTATTTTAACACGTATTTCAACTCAAGTCTTACTTGAAAATTTTACCCAGTTTGATTTGTTTTACTTGATTGATTGATTGTGACCTGTTTTACTTTAAATAAAAGCCATCGCGTTCATTCCAGCTTTCGATCCACACATCTGCTATGCAGGGGAGTGGAATTGCAAAGATGTGTATTACATGTGCCCAATTCAGTGACCCTAAATTTCTGTTCCAGTCAGATTGGAGAGGGAACATTATTTTGGGACCATGGCTCAAGCTGCTAAAGAAATACAAACTGAAATGAAGCCAGAGGAATTGATGCTTGTGGACAGGAAAAGTTCTGAACTGCAGTGGCAGCGTCTCACTAGAATTATCTTCTGTGTAAATATTTCTTTGACCAAACAGGCTTATTCACACTTTCTCAATACTGTCCACTCCTTCAGAGTGCTTCCTGCGGCTCTTGTTTAATGACAAAAACAACGATGATGACAGCAGCAACAGCAAGATTTGGGAGGTTTTAGAGAAAAGAGAAGGCACGTTGTCCTCCCCAAAGTAGTAACGTTTAGAAAAACAGGAGGTTTTGAGGTGTGTTGAAGCAGTTCAGTTCAATGCCATAATTCTCCTGGGCGTTTTGGGCCTTCTTCATGGGCTTGCTGAGGTTTTCCTTTCCTGTGTAGAACCCAGCAGTGCCAATTGGATTACTGTGAGCTTTTTGTTCTAGAGGCTGAATAATGCACTGTAGTTTTGGTTCCAGTGGTACCACTCTGATATCAAACAGCATGATTATTATGTGCATGTGTAAGTTATTTTAGTTGTTGGATTCCAACAGGTTCAGAACTTTTTAGAAAATGATTTCTCAATGTCTTCAGGATTTACTTGACACTAATTGAGGTCACTTGGTTAATATCAAAATTTGAGCTAAGAACAATAAATGTCTACATAAAATGTATCCTATGGATTTATAGTGGCAGCTTATCAAAGTGTTTAATTCTAACCAAATAGTTATAATAGGGGCTTCCCTGGTGGCGCAGTGGTTGAGAATCCGCCTGCCGATGCAGGGGACACGGGTTCGTGCCCCGGTCCGGGAAGATCCCACGTGCTGCGGAGCGGCTGGGCCCGTGAGCCATGGCCGCTGGGCCTGCGCGTCCGGAGCCTGTGCTCCGCGACGGGAGAGGCCACAACAATGAGAGGCGCGCGTACCGCAAAAAAAAAAAAAAAAAAAAAAAAAAAAAAAAGTTATAATAGCCACTGAATAGTATGGTATATTCAACACAAGTTTTCAGTATTTATTATTCAGGCCTTTTTTTTTTTTTTTTTTCTTTCATTGAGAACTAACTAAGATTTGAAACTCACTCATAAGTCCCTGGGATCTCTTATTTGTTGCCGGAAGAGCATAGATAAGCATGAGAATACAAGTGTGTGTGTGTGCGTGTGTGTTTGTATATGTCTGTGTGCCTGTGCGTGTGTATGTATAGTAAATTATTTAACGAACACTTCAGAAAAAAATTATACACAACGAAATTTACTGAAATATAGTTTTCATTATTTTGTTTGTTTCAAGGTGTTTTCTTTTCCAGTGAAGTAGGAAAACAGTACTTAACCATATCACGAGAATAAATAGTGCTGTAACAATGTTGCTATAAAGATGTTCTCTATTTCCTTATAGAGGAAATAGAGAACATCAAAGTCATTGATTCTAACAGTTTAAAATAGTCAAAATCTAATTGTTAAAAAGATTTTTAAATATACATCATTCACTGTTTGGTCCTACCAAGCATTCATAGAGCACAGTCTCCTAAGTCTTTCAAATAAAAAAAAAAAAAACCTTCAGAATTTACAAAATGGTTGTGTGTGTGTGTGTGTGTGTGTGTGTGTGTATGCACAACACACACATACATATTCAAATTTTCCACCAAGTCTGAAAGAAAATAGAATTGGTAAGGGAAATCATAATCTGGAAAAGAGAATAGACTTATAATAAGATGGGCATTGGTGACTTATTTAAGACATTTAGAGAGGGAGATCTACATAGGAATATATCTAAAAGAGATGTTAGTCTAAAAATGCCATATTTTTATGAAATTTATTAGAAACCAACTTGAACCTTAAAAGAATACAGAAAGGGATTTGTCCCATCCCCATCAGCTAGGACATAAATGATAAAATAACATGTGCTTAAATATTTAAACTAAGCAAATGTGAGTAGCTGATATTTTTAAGATGATATTCCAAACGGAAATAAAAAGAACAGATCACACTAAATGCTTTCCCTATGGAATACGTGAATGCATAGTAAAAGGAAAAAGCAATATGACATTCTATCATATGAAATGTAGAAAAACAACCAATGTTGTGATTTTTCAAGTTGCCATGCTTTTTCTCCTTTGGGAGGGTTTGGTTTAAACTTTCATTTCATGCTTTTGTTTTTAAATCAATTAGTGAAAACAAATGAAAAATAAAACTACTATAGGAAGAGACAGAGTAACCACTTAATATCCAGTTAAATGTATCAATTGAATATTCTTTGTTCAGTTAATGAAGTTTCAGTTTCTTTCTGGCTTTACTTTGCCACAGCAGTGAGGTTGCCTCAGTGATTTGAGCCTCACGATGTTAGTATTTGACATGCTGCCTTCTAGACAGTGATTGAGACTTACAGAGATTGCTCTTGATAAAAATTTATTACCCAACCCTGATGGATGAGATGCCTAAAATTTGAGTCCCATCCACTTCTGAATATATATCCCTGCCTAACTTACATCATCAGTCTTATTTTTTTGCCAACATAGTTTCATGTCCCTTAAATATTTCTGAAGGAGGAATTATCATTTATCATCTTTTGGGGTTTGTCTTAGGCAAAAAAAAAAAAAATGATATCAATTTTTCATGTACCTTAGAATAAGAAAAATTAAAAATGAAAAACAAATCTAGTGTAGAATCTTTAGCGTTTTGTGAGTTCTTATGTTTTGTGGCATTTGGGAGTTTTTAATTCATTGGTTTTGGGATTGGCATGTAGGGACCTCAGTGGTACAAGTGACAGCAACGGATGCTGATGATCCTACGTATGGCAACAGCGCCCGAGTGGTCTACAGTATCCTGCAAGGACAGCCATACTTCTCAGTGGAGCCAAAGACAGGTAAAAATTGACATGCAACTCTCTTTGTAAAGTCATCATTTATATCTTGGCATAGAATTAATAATAGTTATTTTTATTCAATATAGTTGGAATTGATAACAGACACTATTTTTACCGTGGTTCTCTCAATATGCGTACCATGGTAATAAACAGCATATTATTTATAGAGACATTAGCACATTTGAAGAATATTTTATTACATTTATCAGTATTCCTACCAAAATTAAACAAAATATTAGATATTGAAAAGTATTTCAGCTGTTATCTCATGACTATATAAGAAATGTTCATTATTCATCTCTAATTTTTTTTTTGCTTTGTTTTCTTTAATTAATTCACATAGGAATTACGCACAGTAAAATTTAAATCTTAAGCAAAATCTCCTTGCCATGCAGTAGAATATGTAGTAGGTTCAGCTTGTCCTTCCAGGGGCTGGTTTTTCTCAGGGAAATTAGTTGAAACAGAACAATTAGGATGATGATCTGCTGAATCAAAAACTAAATTAAATGACTTTTAATTTCAGAAAAAAAAACAAATTATGAATTGCAAAGCTGCCTGGATAGAATATGTGGTTGTTTGGCTAGATATTCTGTTTTGCTTTGAAGACGAAATAGTTTATATACCGTAAGACTAGAATTTGGAGCACTGTTTTCTTGGTTATAAAATAATATTTTATCTATTCTGCTCCTCTGGCTCTGGGTATAGGGAAGTGTGGGCAGGTGCGAAGATGGGTGGGTGTGAGCCATTGATTTTCTTCATCGCTGTGAAAATCCAAAATTTCTCTATATTTTAATAATTTCGCCTTTATCGTGGAGAATAATTCTTCCTCAAACAGCAAGTTTGTGATTTTGAAAATTTGATAGTACTTACGATCCTAAATGAATATTTTAATGCCATGTACCCTGTTTTTCATATTATAAAAAATGGCAATATCAAATCATTCTCAAATCACTGTGGGGGGGGGATAAACATTTTAAGGGTCTTTTGAGAATGACAGTTGTGCAAAAACAGACCAGTAAATTCGCTGCGAGCTCATCATTCATTAGAATTTTCATAGAGGCCGTGGCATATTTTTTATCAATGTTGTGATAAAGTCTGGAAGCTGCCTAGAAAGTCTGATAGAGGAGAAGTAGTTCTGATTCAGTGAGTTTTGAAGGAGAAATAAATGAAAGTATCTGGTTTATGATATGAATCCTGGGAATGTAGAAGTTGTGCTCGTGGTTGATTTAATGATAGCTCTGAGAACCTAAATTCAGACACACCCACCCATTCCCTTCTATATCTACTCTTTGCAGCCTAGAAAGACATTGACAATTTTCTGACAATTGGCTCACAAATTACACACCTCCTGCATTATATAACCTGTTCAAAAATAGCATGTGCTAATCCCAAGCGTTAAATATTTTGCTGCTACTAATGATTGGCTTGTGATTTTAGCTTTGCTGTAAGATAATAGGTGTTTCATAGGCCCTGTGCAGGTAAAACCTCACCTATTGAACAGCTGGACAGTAGTCAGTGTCATGGCATCGCATGATTAGTACTTCAAACTTAATTTTAATTTTCAATCTCAAGGACTGTGTTTTACAGGAGGTAAGGCTTCATTTAATTTTGTTTTGGTTAAGAGTTTTTAATGCTGTAATCATGGTAATCATTGGGACTTCTCTTTCTTATAGTCATTCGTGCAGAGGTATTCTAGGAATTGTTGTGTCCTCTCTGCTATCATAATATAGAGAATGTACCACCCCCCCCCTGCAAACAAAATGGAATTCTATTTTTCTGACAAAAATGGATGGAGAATTTTCAGGCCTTACAAGCATGAAAAGCTGTGTAGACAGTTTGAGGTAGTCTTCCTTAGTTGGTGTATGATTCTTATCTATGTAAGAAATAAAATTACTTCCCACATCTCCAAATCTAAGCCTTTTGAGAAGAACGTAAAACTTTTGACAGGAAAAATGCTGAAAATATGTTAAATCAAGATTCTATAAAATAGGCCTAGGAAATCACTGTTAAATACATCTCTGAAAGTTTAACTTCTAATTTCTTTTTTAAAAAGGAGTAATATTAGTAATATTAATAATAACCATTACTATTTGTTAATCACATATCATTAACTTAGCCTGGCTAAAATCTCTGAGCGTGTATTCCATCGGTAGCACACTTACTGGCCGTATGACCAGAGGGTAAGTGTATTTTCTACAGTAATTTCGCAGTACACAAAGGGAAGATGTGAGTAGCTGCAAAAAACAATGTTGACAATTCAGCAAGCAAAGAGAATGGCACTAGAAACAAAATAATGTAGCATTAAAAGGACTGCAAAGATTCTCCTCACCTATCTTCATAATGTCCCCCAATTCACAGGGAGATCGAGAATTATTCTAATGTGTTTATCTAGTCTGTAACCTACAAGCAAATAGATCCAGTTTTTCAATCTATTTCATATGTGGCAGGACTGGCTACATAATTTGCTATTTGAAATGAAAATGCAGGCTTCTTGTTCTAAAATTAGTAGGATTTCAGACGTCATCAGCAGAGCAGAAACCAAACGTGGGGACAGTGTGTGACTGCACAGACCACAAGACCATGAAGTTGGCCTTGAAAAATGGTTGGAGTATCAAATATCACTTGTCATTTAGGAGTTCTTTCTTAAACATAGAGGTGTGATTATATGGTGCCTGCATTAGAGATTGCATGCATGCTTGTTACATCCTAGCTTTAGGTAAGTAATACAGTTGTAACAAAGCCCTCCTCCCTAATACACCCTTCATGCATGTTCCATCCTGTGGCATAGCTCACGGTGTAGAGGACCCTCACTCCCGTCAGGGCTTCCTCAGGACACCCTCTCACAAGAGTGAGGGGATGTAACGACAGTCCCTCCCTCAGCGACTCTTTATTTGATGCCAACTCTGTAATCCTTTGATGTTCCAGAAGCGTCCATCTCTACTATTGTTGGCTCTTCTCCATGTTTTTATGGTTCTATTATATGCTTCACTTAGGGGTAGAGAAACCAAATAATACAAGTCTGAGACAGAAAATTTAGAAAAGAATACAAACTTATGGGAAGAGATTCACCTGTACATCTAATGTATCTTGAATCCGACAGCATGAACAGCCCAGCCCTGTGTTACCTGACTGATGTGGCTGCCTAGACTCCTGGGACTAATCCAGAGCTTCAGAATGGACTTCAGAAATGTGCACATCTGAATTCTTAAGGAGATTCCATGATAACAGAATATGCTTTTTTTTTTTTTTTTTTTTTTTTGCGGTATGCGGGCCTCTCACTGTTGTGGCCTCTCCCGTTGCGGAGCACAGGCTCCAGACGCGCAGGCCTAGCGGCCATGGCTCACGGGCTTAGTTGCTCCGCGGCATGTGGGATCCTCCCGGACCAGGGCACGAACCCGTGTCTCCTGCATCGGCAGGCGGATTCTCAACCACTGAGCCACCAGGGAAGCCCCAGAATATGCTTTAAAAAGCAAAACAAAACATTGATGGCGGGTAGGAGATTAGAAAATCATCTGAAAATGTATTCCCAGACCAAAAACTAGACAGTTTTTGCATAATACTAGTGATAAATTTATGTTTCATACACAATACTTTTTTGTGGACATGGATTATAAATAAATAAAAAGTTCTGGGTTACTGGTCAGATATACATCTATAGAAAAATGATTATCAGAAAGCCTAAAATCTGAGCCAGTCTCTTTTCTAAAGAGTTAACAGGATATATTCTTCTCATCATAAGTGTCTTAAAATTATTGACTATTAAAATTAAATATTATCATCTCCCATGGAAATCTCACAGAACTGTAAAGTTATGATTAGGCAAGACTGGCCTTTACCACTTCAGAGACATAGTAAAAACAGTTTGCTGTGTGTGTGTGTGTGTGTGTGTGTGTGTGTGTCTATATAATATAGAGCAAAATGCAGATCAAATCCAACGTATGAGAATTCTTTTCCAAATGTAGACAGCTGATACTCAAAACTAAAATGCTAGCAAAAGCCATAGAACTAGAAATTATGTTTGAATGTTCTTATTTAAATTCACTTCTCTCCCAGTTATTTCCTTCTTGTAAAAAATATGTTTAAACGGGCTTCCCTGGTGGCACAGTGGTTGACAGTCCGCCTGCTGATGCAGGGGACACAGGTTCGTGCCCCGGTCCGGGAGGATCCCACATGCCGCCGAGCGGCTGGGCCCGTGAGCCATGGCCGCTGGGCCTGCGCGTCCGGAGCCTGTGCTCCGCAACGGGAGAGGCCACAGCAGTGAGAGGCCCGCGTACTGAAAGAAAAAAAAAAAAAAAAAAAAAAAAAAATATATATATATATATATATGTTTAATAATTAAGGTATTTGTAAATTACCTTTTCCACCTGCATTTCTTTGCAAACTTTGTGATGATTTTTGCTTTGGAGGAGTGTTACATATAGGATCACTTGTAAAGAGACAATTAGACGTGTGAAAAATAAGTGAGTAACTTTGACTACCACACGTCTCCCCTGATAATTCAGTGTTTTCTTTCAAATAATGCTGCTGAGCAAAACCATGAGAAGATGAGGCGGCTGTGTTTTCTTTGGTGATTAGTTGAGATGTTATGGACCTCTCTCCATCATAATACATGTGCAAGGGTACAAACTCATTTACACATATTAATTTTTGGAAGGAAAATGACAGATGAATAGAAATTAAAAATTAAAATGAATGAGTAAGAAATTTTGCTAGAACTTCACTAATATTTGATCTATTTGAAATGCACCATTAGTCAAATATTCAAGATTGTCAATGCTCAATGTATAAAAAAGTATTACAAGTAAAGATGATTAACATCAAAGAAAAAAAGGAAGGTGGGGTGGGTATAGGGGGAGGGAGAGAGATCGAGAAAGAGAGAGAAAGAGAGAGAGAGAGAGAGAGAGAGAGAGAGATGTAAGTCCCAGAACTCTTAGACAAAGATTGTTATGCTTGGAAACAGCGTGTCTTACTGAGGTCAGTACTCAATGCCTTATATACTAGAGTTAAGGGAAGTATGGAAGAACAGACATGAAATGTTCATAGAATCATTATGGCTCGAAGAAGAATATTTATGTCTTAGACAATTATCAATTAACCAAATGGGTATATGACTATGTTTCTTTTGATTGTCATTGTGATGTTTCAGAGATTAACTATAAGCAGTGTGTAGATAACCGAAAGAGTTCGGTGAAGGGGTTACTTAGAGAGACCTTGTATTGCTGTGCTTGTAGCAACAGTGTCCAGTATAGTGTATTAGAATAAGTGATTGTTAAAACAACAGCAATAACAACAAATGGCATACTCAAAGAAGTATAATTTAAATGCTTAAAATACTGATATATTGTTGGGGTGTGTGTGTGTGTATATATATATGTGTGTATGTATTTGATAGCTGCTGCTTAGAACTAAATAACAATAAGGTTGCTTAAGATGGTGTGAGTGTTACTCAGCTTGGAATCTTGAGAACCAGTAACATATTGTTTAAGTTATTCTTAAACTAGTGAAAGATTTTCTCATCTCTTCCCCACTCCTAGAATATTTACGGAACTGTAGAATATTGTGACGAATAGGGCAGGCCTGATATAGTATAATGTAGGCTTGTAACATATACTTAGGGCTGAAATATAACACACACAGACCATTTTTACATGTGTCCATTGAAGAATCAGCAGTTAAACAATTGGCAGCTTTTAAAAAACATTTTATAAATTTGGAGGATATAAAAACATTTTTATGCTGAACATGAGGGAAGAAACACATTTATCCCAACTTGTTTACCGTTATGTTCTCCCAAAGAATCATCCTTTATCAAACAGCCCAGTTTTGCCCCTGAGAAGTCCATGATACCAGAGTTCCTGTTCCTTATATCTGAGTCATTGGGGATTTAAATTCTGACTTAAACTCTAAAAGTTAGAATCTGTTTAATAAAATGATTAGAAATTTTTCAAAAGAAGTCGATAAAAGGGTTCCAGGTAGGTAGGTAAGATGTCTTCATTGGAAATGATGGAAGTACAGGAAATGATTAAGTAGGATTCTAGACTCCTTCTGGTATCTAATTAGCAAAGATGGCCTCATATTGCTAGTTTCGAGATCTGTATAGGGCAATATTGAATACATAGGTTTTCATTTGACATAATCTCTATGTGTGTATACTAAGTATATTATATTGAGTATATAGTGTCATTTAATATATTTACATATAGCATAAACTAAATTCTATCCCATAAAGATACTATTACCTAATCGATTTATGTAATAATTAAATAGTTATTAATATAAAACTACTAATTTAGTTCAGCAATGATTATTGAGTCAAGCTTTCCTACCAAGCAACATGAAGTTCTGAAATCAGTTTTTCATACCTCTGAAGTCTTAAAGGCTATCCATATTAAATGCAAGTGGTTCGAAAGAAACAACACAACACATCAATATTCTTAGTGTCTTGATTTCCATTAACACAGTCATCCTCATCTATAGTACTTTTTCTCAGACCTTTAGATACAGCATAAAGTCATCCAGCAGCATAGTTTGGAATGGTGTTTTGTTTATTAAACATAAATAACTCTCATTCTTTTTATTTATGGAATAGTTATTTTGCTGGAAAAGAGGTAGTAGCTGGAAGAGAGGGACCATAGCTGAAAGGTTTGTGGTGATTTCATATCACTGGGAATTAAGTTTTTGGAGAGGGTGAAAGAGAAAAAGAGAGGTTCATTGTCATATACTTGTACAGGCCACTGCCCATTCTTTTAGAGGAGTATATTTTATTTTTTATAAGTTGGTATTTCCTGAACCATACATTTCCGTAAAATCTAAAGATAATCCTCCCTCTCCGCTCTTCCGCATTACAGCGTTTTCTGTGTTTGTGATATTGTATATAATTATTATATCCCTTTGTTCTTTAATATGCATTGCAATTATTAAAAGGAAAAAAACCAAACAAAAGGCAACAACTCAAGAGCTATTTTCTACCTCTATCGGTGATCTTCGCTAGTATAAATGCAGTGATTCATGATGCATTTTACTGGGATTTGAAATTTTACAGGAGTCATCAAGACCGCCCTTCCAAACATGGATAGAGAGGCTAAAGACCAGTATTTGCTTGTTATTCAGGCAAAGGATATGGTTGGTCAAAACGGAGGACTCTCTGGAACCACGTCGGTCACCGTGACCCTAACTGATGTCAACGACAACCCGCCTCGCTTTCCTCGAAGTAAGCTGTTCTGTTGCACGTGGCAAGCGCGTTAGTTTTCCTTGCCAGATTATACAAATGTCTTTAAAAAGGAGTTTTTCCAAATACTTCTCAAACAAATAAGTATCTTAACTACATTCTTCCCCAGTTTTATCCGAGGCATGATTTTTAATTCAGTAATATGGAATAATAAGGGTATTGAAAATAAAGAGAAGTAATTATATCTTTGTATTACTTCTGTCTTAAATATAATATGCTTTTTCTTTTGTTCACACTTTGAACACTAGACAGTTAAGAAGTTTATGCATTAATCTTTTTATTCAAAGACATGCTACTCTTTACATTCTGTAAGTTATGAGGTTGTTGCCAACTAGTAACATTCAAATATGCTTCATGAATTCTCTATGCTAAAAACATTGCTTTATTTTATTTTATTTTATTTTTTTTGCGGTATGCGGGCCTCTCACTGTTGTGGCCTCTCCCGTTGCGGAGCACAGGCTCCGGACGCGCAGGCCTAGCGGCCATGGCTCACGGGCTTAGTTGCTCCGGGGCATGTGGGATCTTCCCGGACCAGGGCACGAACCCGTGTCTCCTGCATCCGGCAGGCGGATTCTCAACCACTGCGCCACCAGGGAAGCCCTATTTTTAACGATAAAAATAAAAGAGTCCTGAACTTCACTTTTCATTCCACACTTTTTTTTACCCAGTTCATGTACCTTGAACATTCCTTCTGCTATACCTACCACATCTTTTTTATGCAAATGCTCAGCATTTCAAAAGAAATCAGTCCAAAGAGCCAGAAAACCACATGCCCTCAATTTAGTTTCTTTGACCAAAGTGGCTTTTGTTTTAAACAAGTAAGAGGAAAAAAACTAATTTCCTTAGGTAGAGCTGTCCTGATTGTAAAAAAGCATTTCATCTCACTCCCTTTTAGTTGCCTTTTTTCTGCTTTTTTGTAAATGTGTGTGGTATTTCTTTAGAATACTCAAGAAAATAAGGAAGTCATACAAACGACAATGTTTTTAAATGCTTGTCTGATAGAAATAGGGAACTGAGCTCCCTTATGAACAGATCTTAAAGCTAATAATGTTAAACAAGGACACTTTCTCTGCAGATATGAGTGCCACCATGTTTTCCTTCAAATACTGCTTCTTTAGATGTTTTATTTTTATTTTACATATTTTTAATATTGTTGTACAACAGACATTTCAATACCTGCTGGCAAAATAAAGAAAATTACACTAACTTTAACATTAAAAAAATTAAAGAAAGAACTTATCCTTAATTGTGTCCTTGATGGCTTACAGTGGGGAGGATTGAAGAATAAACAAAACAAAACAAAACAATTAATGCGATTATATTTGGCTGATAATAGAATTAGCTGTTTCTCTTTAACTACAGTGATAATAATTGACACTTAGAAATTTTGTGGTTTCAGTTGTCATGACTTGATAGGATAGAGCACGGATTTTCTAGCTTACTAGATACTCCCCTACTTATTAAAGTGAAGGAAGCCCAAAATACGTCATTAGGTTTTTCATTTGGGCTGGGATTTTTCTCTACCATTTAGTCACTATTCTAACCTTGAAATTTTTGGATTTTCCTAAGGACACTTGTAGATATGTGAAAGGGTCGCTCAAAAATAGTAAATATGCGTTGTAATCATTTTTAAAAATCAGTAACAATTTATAAAATGTAGAAAATTGCAAAAGCAATCATTCTTAGCCTAGAATGTGGTCCCTTCATATGGATACGTTTTCCTTTCTCTGTTTCAAAGAGAATCCTTTCTTTTCTCTTCATAAGAAAGTGCAAATGCACCACTGTTAGCAGCCAGAAGGAAATGGAAAAGAGTGAAGGAAGGAGGAAAAAGTAGATGATTAGAGGAAAACGGTGAAGGGGTGTTTCCTAGTTTCAAAGGTGAAGGGGTGTTTCCTAGTTTCAGACGGATGGTTGATGTACTTCATCTGCCTCCCAAACTGGCTTTTTAAAATTTTTATTTCTTTCTTTATTTTTTGGGAGGGTAAGGGGGAGTTGAGGGGTGGTGAAGACTTTTTACAAAAGAAAGTTTTAAAAAGTTACTATTCTTTTTTTTTGCTTCTCTTTCCTCCTGTTCAAATAACATTGCCTCTGCTCTTGTACCATTGTGCTCCAAATCAGTTCTACATCCAGCTCACACAAATAATTCTTATCCTCGGTAAATTTATGAGCTAAAAGAAAACTAATATTGACTTTCATCAGCTTCCTTGTCCAGTTTTCTGAAACTTTTGCAGCAAAAGATACTACCATGGAAATTCTAACATTGAGTAATCAGAACTATTTAGGCTTGGTTTTTGCCCATTTGAGGCCTAAGCTATACTATTTTAATTTTTTAATATTCAGTATTTATATTAATTGCATTTTAATCCTTTACAGTCAATACTCAATGTTAAGTCTATTTATAATTATTTGAAATTTATCTTTACTATTAAAAGGAGCATATTTCTCAGCACTAGAAATACCGGAACCGGAGGATCTCCTCATGCCTTTCCCCAGGCCATCTGTTTCTGCTCTTACTTATTGATTATTATCTAATTATTTCCATGAAATTTCTTGAGGCTGCATGACATTTGTCTTTTGCCTCTTATTGCTTTGTTATCTTCTTCATCAACAAATAAAAACAAATTGAGCAAAGATGGTGCAAAAGAGCCAAATAATTAAATTTTTATTAGTTAGTTTGGTGTAAGGTTTTGTTCATTTCTTGTTTTTAATTTCACAGGGTCGTACCAGTATAATGTCCCAGAATCATTGCCGGTGGCTTCTGTTGTGGCCAGAATTAAAGCTGCCGATGCAGATATAGGAGCTAATGCTGAAATGGAATACAAAATTGTGGATGGTGATGGAGTCGGGATTTTCAAGATTTCTGTTGACAAAGATACACAGGAAGGAATCATTACTATACAGAAGGTAATATTTATTTTTGTCTCCTGTGAAGATAATACCATAGAGATTATTGAGAAACCTTGTCTGCTCTGATGGAAGAATGTGTTAGACACATTGAATGGCTTTATGGAACCATTGTTATTTTAATTTTAGGAAAAAATGCTGTGCATTTATTTTTACGTGTCAGGATTGTAGGGAAAATTGAGTAACGTGTAATTACACTCTATCAGTTCTATTCTCTGAGCAAACCCACAGCTCTTATCCATAGCTCTATAACAGAAAAGCATACTGGCAAATGTGCTGTTTTAAATGACCTGCTTGGCAAGACGAATATTCTTCTTTTTTTTAAATTAATTTTTATTGGAGTATAGTTGCTTTACAATGTTGTGTTAGTTTCTGCTGTACAGCGAAGTGAGTCAGCTATATGTGTATATATTTCCCCTCTTTTTTTGGATTTCCTTCCCATTTAGGTCACCACAGAGCAGAGTTGAGTTCCCTGTGCTATACAGTAGGTTCTCATTAGTTATCTGTTTTATACATAACAGTGTATATATGTCAATCCCAATCTCCCAATTCATCCCCCCCCGAATATTCTTCTTTGTTGACTATTTTAGTAATGAAACCCTAAAATCATCCAAAAGCCTTTGTAAGCAACTAGACAAGCACTCCACATACATGAAAATAATATACATAAACTTGGAAATAGAAACTGAAATGTTGTAGACTAGCTACATTATCAGCCATTCCTTTTTAGTATTTATATTAACTGAAGTATTTGAAAAATTTATACAAACAGAACATGGAAAGTTGTGAAGCCTATAATAATCCTTTAAAAATAAGTGCAAAAGAGATTTTAAAAAATCTTTATGATCCAATATAAAGACCATTTGCCAAATTAGCTCCCAGCACTGATTAGATATGGGGAAAATGAGCTGTTAACTCCCTTGGATCTGTATAGATGTGATCCTTGACAAATGTTAAATTAAAAAAAAAAAAAAAAAGTCAAAAGGAATTGTTCCAGAATATAGTCTTATTTTCTCAAATGTTTGAAATACTAAAAATTAAAACATATATGAAAATGCCCACACTCAGGATACTGGGATTTTATGCCAGTGTGACAATCCAGGTGTATAACTCTGTAATTAACACTCCTCAATAATTCACACACATCAATAAAGAAAGTTTTATTTTAGTTGTTATAGGAAAACATATGTTCGATTTCAGGCCAATGGGCAAAACATTTCTGCAGTTATTTCCAGTGGACAGCTGCTGTTTTAGCTCAGCTGGTGACAATCTGTCTAAAAAAGTTTTAATAAGTAGGCTAGGCCAACTCTTGGTAAAATGTTTTGTTTTGTTGTCTAAAATAAAAGGAGAGCACTAAGGTGCAGTGCTGCTCAAAGATTTCAGAGATTCATCTGAAATCAATCTGCTCATATTCCAGAAGTTTTAAATATATATTGAAATTATTTTATTGAACACATACATATATTTCATATATTATAATGAGACAGCGTAAATCATTGAAGAAATATAAATACAAATATATATGTATTTGATATGAGATATTTGATTCAGTAATAGAAAAAATTTTATACTCAATTCCTTGATATTATTTCTAGAAGTTTTAGAGAATTAATTGTTTAAAAAAAAAGCTATAAGAAAACTGGATAAAATGCATTTAATCTCACAGCATAAAACTCATTAAAAAAACTACAAGGTAAAAGTTAATGATAAGTTACAATGATATAAAAGTCACATAAATAATTATTACTACTGTTCTAGGTAGTGGTTAATATCTGCTAGGATTTACCTTGAGGAATTTAAAGGCTTCTTACTTAATTCTCAAATCTCATGAAGGTATTATTAAGTACAGTGAACATATGGAATCATAGAATGTCCAACAAAAAAAATGGTTAAATAATTTTTGATATTTCCAAATTGTAGAATCTTGTACATCATCAAAATGATGTGGTGACATTGTCTTAGCATATTAACTAATATGGGAAGTGATTATATAAAATATTACATAAAAAAGCAGTATCCAAAATTTTACAGACCTTTGTCTCAAATTTTCATAGAATAAAGATTGCAGGAAAATGTTAAAATGATAACAGTAATTTTTTCTGGATCGTCACTGTTTTTCAATATATAATATGCATTCGTTATTATAATTACAATGTTACTAGATTCATCGGAATATTATTCAACGACCAAACCAAAATATATTTCATTAACAGCACTGTATGATCTACTTTCAGTATTGATGAAAACTCTTGTCCAAATGCAGAAATGTGTCACGGAGATGTCAGTCACTAGACTGAAATTTAGTGTGTTGTTGAAGCTCTCTCAGGTATTGAAAAAGACGTTGTTGTCTGTCTAATGAATTAAGATCCAAAAACATTCCAAATCCTATACGCATTTAGATTAATGTATTTTTTAAATTTTTGATACTAGAGATTTCTACCCATGCATAGCCAAGTGAGTGATGTTTTGTACCTAATAAATGCCCAATATATAATTGGTAATTAAAAATTTATCAATCTGTCATTATATGGGAAGTTAGCTGAATGTTTCAATAATTTCTTATGCTAAATATGAGATTAAAATTGTGTTATTTTCTGTTTAAATTATTGACAACGAAAAATAAGTTTTATTTTCTCCAGTGGCTTCTAATAGATGAATACTGTCTAATTTTTATTGTTTCTCCTCCTCTGTTTTCTTATATAATGTCAGTGATTGCCTTTGGATAATTAAGCACACTTAGTGTACAGGAAAATCTTGAGAGACAACGATGGTGGAAAATTTTACAATTTTACTGTTGTGGCGTAAATACCCAGTAAGATATTTAATATTTAATGAAGAGAATCTTGTTCACTTTGAACTCTATAAAGCATAGAACCAAGTCGGATAATATCTACATAGAAATAAGTGGAAATAACACCTCTTAGTTTTCTTCACACTGAAAATCTTTCATGTTAGCAAATGTTTCACACTTTCCTCCTACCCTCTTTCTCCACACAGTTCTGCATAAATAATAGATATCAAGGTAATTACGTGGTATACATCAGCCTAATTTTTATTTCCAAAGCTCCCTCCACCCACAAACTCCTTTTTAAAAATTACAGTTTTGCATTTTCTGCTCATATATTCCAATGCCTAACCAACCCAACACAGAGTTCTTACCAATATTGAAATAAACAAACATAAAAAGTGACTTCTCTAAGAGTTATTTAAAAATAGTGGAAATGATATATTGGGTTGGCCGAAAAGTTTGTTTGGGTTTTTCTGTAACATCTCACAGAAAAACCCAAGTGAACTTTTTGGCCAACCCGATATTTACTTTGCAGTTCACGCTTTAGTGATCAGTGAATTTTTTTCACTTGAAAAACTTGCTTATGGTATTAGAGGTTAATCTAGTTTTTAGATGAAAAAGTACTGTTACTTTGTAATTTTTAAAATTTTTGAGCAGTTTTTTATTAATTTATTCAAAAATGCAATTCACATTTTATGTGCAGTGACTACACCTGTAGTAGCACTGTACCTTAATATTAGTTTTGCATTAATCCAGGGCTTCTCCTGTTTAAAAATCTCAAATAAGGCTCATATTCCAACTTCTTACATGGACATCTAAGAGCTAGTTTTGGACCCCTAGAATTATTTAGACTTATATTTACCAGATACATATCCCACTATTCCTAGTTTTATTCAAAGATCTAGAGTAGACACTAAGCCACTTTTAATTCCTAGAAGCAACATAAGTTTTCTTTTTTCGGTCTTCAAACGTTCCCTCCTGCAGGACTCACTTATGCTCCACTCCTGTGCCCACTTACTGTTGCTCATCTTTTAAGACTGGAATATTGCTCCCATTCTTCCTTCTTTAAACCAAATAATTAAACAGGGGAAGTAAAATTGTACCACAATTTGTTTTTCTTGATCAGGGAAGGGTGTGTGTGCAGCATGTGTTTCCCTTCAATGTTGGGAGCTGGTCTAGTAAAAATGTAATACCATGGTTTTTTCATAAATTTAGCTGTGGTCCCAAAGATTTGGGCAAATATCTAAGTCTCTGTAGAAGTGTCCGAGAGAGCCCAGGTCCCATTTGCCAGCCAACTGGTCAGTCCCACCTAGTCTCTCAAAGATTTGAACATGACCTGAGAAAGGAGTTGCATAGTGGATGGATAACGCTGTTCCCCAGGTAGGCAGGGGAAGGGAGACTCTCTTATGGAGGTAACCACCTGTGCAGAGCTTTGTCTCACGAGATAGCACGTTAAGCTCAGAGAACTAGAAATAGGGCCATTTTACTGGAGCACAGTGTAGGAGGAGGGGATGCTGGCACGAGAGGAGGCAGTGTAGGTGAATGAGCTCTTTATGCCTCCTTGGCAAGGCCCCCGTTACATATATGTACAGTGCTTTGCAAATGAGAGTGGATTACAAATAATAAATATTAAGTGGTATTTTACTTTCAGCTACAATAAAATATGCTATGGAATAGAAAATTGTATTTGCTAATTTCTCTTGAACCCTTATTGTTGGGACTGTGATCATTCTAATTCAAAGCATTTCTTTTCAAAGCACTGAATTTTAATGATATTTATTTAAACACTTATTCTAAATATATTATCACTTTCCCGGTCATAGTCAAGTAGCACACCTTTTTTACTGTTAAGTTTAAAGCCTTAAAGTCTTTTCTGGTTTCTTTTCTTGTCCCTTCTTGATCCATAATAGATCTTGTCTCTTTGTTGTTTTGTTTTGTGTTTTTTCCTACTCTCTTTGGCATTACCCTAAGATTGGTTATCATTGCTTCACTCCAAAACTATTTTCATTGTTCCTGATCTTTTAAATTTTTAAATCTATCCTTTTTTTAAAAAAATTGCTGTTCAGAACTCAACACTCTTTTATTTTTATTATTCCAACTAGTTTGAAAAGAAGCTACTTTATACTAAGAGATTAAGACAGAGTGATACAACAGATTGAAAGGAAGTGGTAAAATAATCATCAATGAGGTTATAGATTTAGAAAATTCTAAAAATTTATTGAAAAATTATTAGAATTAAGGAGGGCTTTCAGTAATGAGAACTACAAAAGTAAGTTACAAATCAGTAGCTTCATTATAGCTCATGAGAACACGTGTATGAGCTCTGGTCGTCAATCCAACCGTACGGCTTCAGCGCACTAGAAGTTGTGTGTGGAATAGCCATCCCTCTTGTCCATATCCCTAAACCTTCCATCTTAAAGCAGTGTGATGTCACAAAGGCAATCTTTATTCCCAAATCCAAGCGCTTTTCCATCATGAAGCCAACAGTATCTTGATTCTAAATTTCAGAAGAGTGTCTTTGTTTACTTTTTTTTTAACTAAACTCTCTTTGGAGTGTTTTTCTCAGAATGAAGAAAGTCCTTTCTGAAGATTTGCTGATTCTTTCTGTTAAGAACTAACAACTACTTACAACACTCAAGGACAGGATTTTGATTTTCAGTCCTACTTATCAAGATTTCAGTAAATGGGGGTCTATACTCCATTACAGCCAAAACATTTCCAGAGACCCCTCCGAATGAGCAGAGTCTGAGAAAACATATGTGAGTCCCACAAATTCAGTATTCTTTTCATGACCAGATAATAGTAGAATCATTTGTGAAATCTAGAATGGATTTCTGAGTCTGAGTCACAAGAGCATTCTGACTAAAACCAAGAAATTCTGAAAGAAGGCAAATGAAGCCTTCTTCCATTGTTCTCAGAATATTTTAAAATTTTCACTGAGATAAACTAGAGAATGCTATGGACAGTCCATAAATATGAACCATTTGTTCATAGGTTTTCCAGGCTCTCCTGACTATAGGAAAACCTTTACAACCAGGCACTGCTAAGATGTTGATGAGCTTTTTGTTAAAGACATAAGTATATTTGTTCTGATGATGTGTGTCTCAGAGTATTACTTCACATTTGGATAATAGAGTTCCTATGTCCATTTAGATAGTCATTTCTGTTGGAATTAAGTTCACAGTTATTACCTGTGAACCATGCTTGATAATCATCTGGACTTATTTTCTCTCTACTCTATAGTATAATAAAACTTTAGTCCATTGCCTTTTCATAAACAATGCACTGTCATGGTTATAATGAGATTTATTCCAGTTTTAGCAAATTATTATCATATTTTGAAACATCTACATATGCTGTACTCGCATAGGGTGAACTTGGGAGCAGGGAGAGAAGAACAGAAAAACAATCTTTTTCTAAAACATATGCTAGAAAAAGAAAAAGAAGTACAAAATTGTAAAAAGTTATCTTCGGGTATGCTATTATTGTTCGAATGTGTTATATAGAAATATAAATTCTGCATATGACCAAATATGCAGAATCCACAAGGCTAAAGATTTGTATAGATGTTACTATAGAATTATTTTTTCAGAATTCAATTATCCTTTCTATACATTAAGAACAGACATGCTTATATATTTTATCATTTTTTTAAATGATAACAAAATCACAGTGTTAAACCGTTAAAGCAAAGTACAATCTATTTCTGTGGCCATTTATGAATGATTTGATGATAAACTTTATAACCAGTTTTACACAGGGCCTCAAAATTCACCAAGCATAAACATAAGTATTATCCCACGTGAGTGAAAACTGTGTCTTTCTTTCTACCTAGAATTCTTTCTGTTTACATTTCCCCATCATAATTTACAATGTAGAAAATTTAGTCTTCTACTTTTCCTTTGAGGTATGGCAATCTTACCTTTAAAATACTTCAGTTTTCAATGTAAGACCTCAGTTGGGATTACCTGTGGAATTTTGCTTCTATAAAATACATTACTACATAGAGTTACAGTACAGTAAAAAAATGTGCATTTTTCAAAATGCATTTCCTATGAAGGATAAGTACACATCCAGTTTCTGGCACAGGGATGGCTTGTATGGTAGCTGATATCATACTGTCAAATAACAGATTTAAGCTTCTTCAGGCCCATTCTGCTGTGCTATCTTCATAATCTTCTCATACTCCATACCCTAAAATAAAGTTGAATGAAGTCAAAACCATCAAATAATACAGCATTGTTGGGGAGGTATTGATAACATGGCCTCCATTCCCTGTGGGAGAGGAAGGGTTAGAATATGCCACGTCCTGTCAAACTTGCACTCAGCTGCACAGATTTCTGAGCTCTGGGTTTGCTGTCTTGTTATTGAGACGTGTCCTTTGCTGCTTGCGGTAATTCCCAGAGTCAAGTATGTATTTCAGTATTTCATAAATGCTGTTGATGTGTGGTAGAGGAAAATGAAACCAACAACATTTCCAATTTATTTTTCTTCTTTTCATTACATTTTTTTCTTTCAAAGATGTTACTTAAGTAATCCTGCCACTGTGGATGCACATTTCTCAAAATGGAGCAAAGATATGTGTCTCCTTTGACTGTGAAAAAGCATACATTTTGGATTTTAGTTTTAGATTAATACAATAACTCTAATTTAGTGAACGTCTGAATTTCAGATTATATTTTCCAATTTGTTCAACCCATTGTTACTGTGTATATATAAGTGGATCCTAACATTGTTTTAATCATCATGCACATGGGTGCATGTGTATAGACTGTTCTCTGCATATTTGAAGTATAATAAATGAGTATAAATTTACTCATTTTTGAATAGTCAAGATTAGAGATGAATTTAGGGTCTTAAAAAAATAAGATAACAACACTCTTTGAAGAAAGTTGATAGTAATGTGAATGTCAACACATGATAGACTTGATCAAAGAGACTAAGACCCTGTTCCTTAGGAGTATTTTCCATTTTCTTTGATTTTGGCAGTTATCAGAGCAGTCTTCTCAGAATATGTGTCCGTCAAAGACATACTCCAGTGAGCCCTTCATGGTTTTTTGTTTTGTTTTGTTTCGCTTAGTACGAGTCACAGATAATGCACAGTTTTCCTTATTTCTGTCTTTTTCCATGGTGTGCTGTTTCCTAGATTAGTTTCAATGGGTAGGATTCCAAGAAAGAGATATTTAAGAAGTAGATAAGAGGGGATTTAGTGATTACCTAAGGAAAGTTGGAGAGAGAATTGAAGGATAAAACTAATGATTCTAGTATGAGCAGCTAGATGAGAAATGTGCTGTTCCTTTAGAATGGGGATGTGGAGGTGATTAAAATGGTTCGGAATATATTTGCGTTACCTGTGATATCTAGGTAACTATTTCTAGAAGGTCATGAATAAGGGTTTGTAGCTTAGAGGAGAGATCTAGAGTACAAACTTAGGTTTGGGGGTCATAGAGTATGCATGGCAATTAAAATGAAGGGGACGACTGAGAGCATCATAGAGCATGCATATAAAATGAGGGAAAGAATGCTTTAGACATTACTTGATGAAACTGACAAATTTAAGTTAGGGCAGAGAAAGATTCAGAAAAGGCAATTTATTGTATTCTTCCAGGATTAAGATATTTTAAGAGAATTTAAAAATAACTGATCAACAAAGCAAATAAAAATTCATATTTAGATCAATAAAAAGAATTGCATATATTGTCAGTAGAGGGAGGGGATTGATGGATCCTGGAATCTATGTTATATAGTAAAGACAGGACATAACCAATAAGGGAGTGATAAGAGTCAAAGGCCTGGAGTTCAAGGAAATTTCCACACCTAGATCTGATCTCTCTGCCACTAGTTCATTTGGTCATTTCAAGTCTGTTTTGGTTAATTTTCCCTGGCTATGCAGCCATCACATGTCAAAAAGTGAAGTTGCCCACTTTTATTCTCTTCCTCTTTGTGATTGTTATCAGCTGCTACCTAACAAGTCATCCCAAAGCTGGTGCTTTAAAACATTCTTTCTTTAGGTCATGATTTCATGGGTCAGCAGTTGGGTGGGGCCTCGGCAGGGTGGTCTTATGAGGGCTCACACATGGGTCAGAGGTCAGCTACTCGTGAGCTTGGTGGATCTGCGTCTGTAGAGGTGGCGGTCTGTCTGCTGGAATGACAAGAGAGGCTGGAAGTGTGCCTTCCAGCAGCCAGCAGCTAACCTGGCTTTGTTCCATGAATGGCAAGAACAAAAGCTCCATGGTCTCCTGAAGCTGATTTCTAGAACTGACACAGCATCACTTCCACCACATTATATTGATCGAAGCAAGACCAGGTGACCCAGATTCAAGGAGTGATGGGGGGGGGAGTACATGAAAAGAGAGGAGCTATAAAATATTGTGGATACTGTGAAAGAAGAAAAAAAGATTTTGGGTCCCAGCTCTGCTCCAGAGAAACTAAAAAACCTTCAGGTTATATTTACATGAAGTGGCAGAAGTAAGGGTGAATCTCAGATCAGCTGATTTCCATTGTAATCTCCTCTCCACTGTCAGAATTACTCACAAAGTAATTGTGTGGATCGAGATTAATTAATAGTTGCCACTGTTTGATAAAGGCCCCCAGGAAAACATAACCTAAACTGTCTTTGGGTCATAATCTGGATTCAGCTTCCCTGAAAATTATCGAGACCCTTTCATGGAAGTTCCTGGTCCAGTCAGTAGTGCATGCTGGGAAATATGGACCTCAGCACAGTAAGGGAATCAATCTGAGCTATACTGTGAACCAGGTTTTTGATGCTAGGCAGGAATATAGTCATTTGCAAGGCTTGTTTTCTACCTTCTGCTTACAGAATCCAAACAGCCTACCTAAATTCAGTCTTAGAACTATAACCTGCACAGGGTAAGGACTATATAAATCTGTACCGTTCATGGGAAATACGTTTAGCCGTTTACGGTACCGCCTCTTTGTAGACAAGTACAATTAGCAATTTGAAATGTGTGTGCATTTAGTTGGTGGTCATAGAATTTTTTTTTTTAATTGTTACAGAATGGAGATGTGTTAGGATACCTGCTTGAAATGCTTTTTAAAAAATATTCAGTGGGGGCTTCCCTGGTGGCGCAGTGGTTGAGAATCCGCCTGCCGATGCAGGGGACACGGGTTCGTGCCCCGGTCCGGGAAGATCCCACATGCCGCGGAGCGGCTGGGCCCGTGAGCCATGGCCGCTGAGCCTGTGCGTCCGGAGCCTGTGCTCCGCAACGGGAGAGGCCACAACAGTGAGAGGCCCGCGTACCACACACACACAAAATATACATATATATATATATGTATATATATATATTCAGTGATCTTTATATCTAGGTTAAAATATTAACGTAAGTACTCTTGGAGGTCACAGGGCACTCGTGGAGCTAGATAATGGAAATAATAATTCCTGATATTTGTATCCTTATTTTTTTCCTAATAGCTTGACATAATTTAATGTCTTAGGCTTAAACATTTCTGCAGTTACTCAGAAACTGGACCCTTTCTCCCGGGTCCCAGTTTACTTGTAGAGCACCAGATACTTTCTACATAGTGGAAGTGATCTTTGCAAAATGTGAATGTTTGTATCAAGCACCTGAGAAGTAGCTGTGTTAAAATATGGGTTTTTTTGAAAGTTAAAATAATGACTCTCATAAAAATGTAAAATGGACATGGAGACACACCCAGTAATTTTTTTACTGCTTATTCTAAATTTGCTTTTACTCATTTTGCTATTTCTCAAATAATTTATTCTTAGATTTTTTTTTTCTTTTTTCTTTCTTCATTCAGCAGTCAGTGCATCTCTGTCCTATCTAAGACAGTTGTTACCTACTTGTAACAACTGGTAACCTACCTACCTACCTGTGTAAGATTATACATTTGGCTTCTATCATAGATCTCAAAGCCTAGCACAGTAAGACAGACATGAAAGTGTCAGTCCCTTGTAGAGGACACCCACAGAGCTGGCGAAACTTCCAGAGGTCTTCTCCCCCTTAACACCTGAGCCTCTCTGAGGGCATCAATGTGGACCATTATATACATAATTATTACATATATATATATAACAATTATGTGTGTGTATGTGTGTATATATATATATATATATATAACAATTTAGAACACATCTTTTTCTTCCCTTCTTCCCTATAAAAAAATAACTTATTGCCCAAATCTGGATATAGGTTTTGTGATTCACACAAATTTCAAGACAGGTAAAAGCTGCATGCTGCTGATAAAATCACTTGTAGCTGTGAAAGCAAAAATGTCACTGGACAGAGTTAAACAAGCAAGACAGACCTCAAGGATATTGCAGTTAGGAGAGACAGATGAGAATTCAGTGTAAACTCGACTCAGGTGAAACAAAGGCCTGGAGAATTTTTTAAGAGCTGGAGTGTGTGTGTGTGTGTGTGTGTGTGTGTGTGTGTGTGTGTGTGTGTGTGTGTGTGTAAAATGGGGGGCAGCGGTGTCGGTGACACTGTGTTTGCTTTACCCAAAGGAAAAGTAAATTTTCTTGTATTTTCATGATAGCAGGTAGTTTTGTAACTTGGAGCAAGACTTTTACTGAAGATTGGTTCTAAGAAAAGTTAGTCAGGGGCCTAGAGTCAGGAAGAAGCCTGTCTACGTTTAGTCAAGCTGACAGAGATATTAAGGCCTTCTTGGGCATAACCCAGGGACGGGGCGGGGGAATAAAGGCAGTAGTGCAGTTGTGCATAATAATGGCGTTTTTTTGCTTTTGGAAAGTACTTAGGGAAAAACTTGAGAATTCTTATTGTATTTAAATGTACAAAATTGTTCTTTGCTAAGATACCTTGTCCAAGGTTGTAGATTACTTCTAAGGTTCTGGGTAGTAGATTTATTTAGAATAAATTAATCATAAAGGGAAAGTTATGATTGTGGGTTCTTTTCCATTGGTACAGTTTCTTTTAAGCCCATTTACGTAGGAAAAGTGATTTATATTGATTTGATCAAGTAGGGAGGATATTGAAAGCAACAGAGTATATGCCTTGATCCCAAAGACAGCTGGAAGCTCCAGAGAAAGAAATGCTTTTAAAGATGATGAATGGTCTCAGTGCTTTTGTACAAAATCAGTATTAAACATGAGACACTATATATATAGACAGTCTCAACGTGCGCGCACACACACACGCACGCACACACACGCGCACGCACACACGCACACGCACACGCACACACACACACCCAGTGGTACCGTGGTTACAGGAACAGAAGGAAGAATTTCCTGAACGATGTAACTTGGATCAGTCCCTGAAACAACAACAGCATTGGCCCAAAGTACAACATCTAAAGGAGGTCATTGAGCTTAATGAGAGCGTGTTTGGCTATAGACCAGAAGGTGAGCTATACGGAGAAAGAAAAATGCAGTGTACTGATTTTATTCAATGAATTCAAGATGATATTTTAACTTAGGTTTTGACTATTGAGGAAGCTAAAAATGGCAGGGGGGAACTGATGAGTCTCCACTGTTTATGATAGTTAATTGTTTTGAATGTAACAGATGAATATTATAAACTGACTTTGCCAAAGATATAGGCCGAGGTGTCATGGGGGAAACAGAAGAGAAAGACATAATCTTTACTTTCCATTTGATTTGCTCATAATCTAGCTGGAAATTATGGCGCTAATAATAGTATAGTAGTAACAGCAAATGCTTATGCATTAATTACTCTGTGTCCATGACTGTTCCAGATGCTTTAAATTTATAAATAATTTACAGCAACCCTACTTACTTGGTGAGGTAGGCAGATACCTAGATGTGATAATGCCATACACCATGAGGCCCTAATTGCTCTTAGAGTTTGAACAATGCCTGCTTGTTCTAGCAGAAACGGCATGGGTGGTGGACAGATGTGGCTTGGAATTCATGTGGTGTGTCTGCCCCTAAGTACACATAAAATTCTGGGCTTTCACTGGAGCTCTTTGCTATTTAGTTTCAGTAATACCAACCTTCTTCTGTCTTTTAAAATGCACTTTAAAGATGTGTGTAAAACTTGTTTTTGGAGTTAGCTCTCTATAAATATAAAGAAGTTTTATTCTTAGGTGAGGGGATTATGAGATCACTCATAAAGAAGAAGATAGCTGGTCTCCAAAAGATTTCAGTAAGAAACATGGCAGACAAAGTTATATGAGAAGGAGGGAGCAGCAGGTAATACAAACTAGAAGGGACAAAGTATGCTGTTTATAGTGAATAGTTCATTTTAATTGCAGTAAAAAAAAAAAAAAAAAGTGGGAGGAAGAGGGGTGAACCCCTGCCCTGGAAAGAGGAGCTTATTATTTGGGGCTCCTTAGACCACGGATTGGCAAACTGCCAGCCTGCCTGTCTCTTGACCGCTCGAGAGCTAAGGATGGTTTTACATTTTTAAGTGACTGAAAAAAATAAAATAAAAGGATATGTGAAAGTTAAATAGAATTCAAACTTCTGTGTCTATCAACAAGAGTTACTGGCACACAGCCAAGCTAGTCCATTTACCTGTGGCCGAGGACATGGTGCCTGCAAAGCCTAAATATTTACTATCTGGCCTTTACAGGAAACTGTTGCTGACCACTGTCTTAATGCTTACTGTTTTAATCCTAAAGTTCATCATCCTTTGATGGCAATAAATTTCAACAACGCTATTTGATAGTTTAGGAAAGAAGATGTCCAACAAGCTGCTTTCTCTTTCAGCATCTCTGACATAGATGTCACTTGACAGATGAAAAAGCAACTTCTCTGTGGCATCACTAGTTTGGGTCAAAGTGACAATAATTGGTTTCAGGTTCTTATAATCCTACATATTTATTTTCTTGTGAGCTGCAGCTTGAACTGTGTTTTGGTCAAATTTCCAAGTATATCTAGTCTCCAATGCTATGTAGTTTCAAGTATTGAATAGAATCTGTTTAGACATTACCTTTATCTCCTTCCCTTTCCTTCTTCTTTGTCTTTTCCCAGTTATTATTTTAACTTTCTTTCCCCGAGTATAACCTTGCACATTAAATCTAATAGTTATGGAATGTATTGCTTTTGTAGAAATCAATAAGAAATAGAAACAGGAATTAACATTTTATTGCAAAAGCCTTTTCTTCAATTTGCTTAACAGTCCTATCCATCACACCACACCCTTCTTTGAAAACTAGTCTGGCTTATTCTGGTTTGCTCTGAAAATCATTTTGTGTGGCACTTCCTTCTGTCTGGGATCTTGATTCATAGGCTTTCATATGAATTCTTTTATTGCTCGATTTTCAGAATAGCTTTTAGGCAACCAATCATCATGTATGATCCTGTGTTTCTTTATGACTTGGCAGCATCCAGATGTCTTTACTGCATGTTGTTGCCTTTTAGCCACATTTTAAAAAAACAAGTTGCCATAGAATAATTGCGTTCATTTGTGCAGTAAATGTAAATTATTCTTTCATAAGTCAGTCAAACTTTTACTTGAATACAGAAGGACTTGCTGTCCCTTTGGTAAACCTGAATGAATATCTTAAAAGTTGTGGTTTTGGACTTCCCTGGCAGCACAGTGGTTGAAAATCAGCCTGCCAATGCAAGGGACACAGGTTTGATCCCTGGTCTGGGAAGATCCCCCATGCTGCGGAGCAACTAAGCCCGTGCACCACAACTACTGAGCCTGCGCTCCAGAGCCCACGAGCCACAACTACTGAGCACGTGCGCCACAGCTACCAAAGCCCACACGCCTAGAGCCCGTGCTCCGCAACAAGAGAAGCCACCGCAATGATAAGCCCGCGCACTGCACCAAAGAGTAGCCCCCGCTCGTCTCAACTAGAGAAAGCCCACGCGCAGCAACAAAGACCCGGCACAGCCAAAAATAAATAAATTAAATTTTTTTTAAAGTTCTGGTTTTGAGTTAATTGAAAAGGAGATGGTAAACAGGGTTTTGTTTTTTATTTTTACATAGTCTATCTTACATAGACACATAATATATAAAAGTAATATTTCTCTCCTAATTTATCAGTTTTATAAATATTATGAGAACAAACTGAGGGGATTCCCTGGAGGTCCAGTGGTTAGGACTCCACACTTACACTGCCGAGGGCGCGGGTTCAATCCCTGGTCAGGGAACTAAGATCCTGCAAGGTGCATGGCATGGCCAAAATAGAAATAAAAAAGACTGCAAACTGAATAGGTTCATATTCATGCTATGTGTGAGTATGTTTAGAGTGTCTTAAGTAAGTGCATTTAGGTAAATAAGAATGCTTTGTTTTATTTTTAGCAGAACCCAAATTAAATATCAGATTACATGTATGGGCCCCAGAAAATTATAACGAAGAGGTCAAGTTTCTTAGAAGAGGATTTGCAGCACAATTACCTGAAGAACCTTTTCAAAATACATATGCTTGTGACTCATCCTGGGTCTGATGAATCAAAATCTTCTTGGAAGGAGCCAGGAATGTGTTAGAAAGTTCCCCTGAGTGGTTCTGATTCTTACCTTTGGTTGAAGATCATTGGGGTAGACATATTTTTAGATAATAGACAAAAAAAGGTAGCCTCATAAAAATATCACTGAATTTATTAATAAGGTGCTGTTTATGGCGCTGTGTAGCACGTGCCCCAGAATTTTCATTTGAGACCTCAGATAAGAATAAAACTTGGTTTTCCCACAGTCATTATATGAAGTTTTTTATAGTCAAGAAAAACAATATACCTGGTTCTTTCTTCCTCTACCTCCCACTTCAGCCGTCTGGATTCTCTGGGGCAAAGGTGTAGTTCCATTTTGAGGCTCTTGAGGCCTGGATAGCTACATTCTAGCTTTTCCTAATCCATTAAGAATTTACTGAGTTTTTTCAATGTACCAAATTCAAAACAGGCAATTCTGGGAATGCTAGTACTGAACAAAACAGTTTGGAGCTTACAGTCTACTAGATGAGACAGCTGTTAAGCAGATAAACATTTGAGTAAAGCACTCTCTGTCCTAGATATTGTGAACCTGTTTTGAGTATTGGTTTATATATTTTTCATATAAAAAAAAGAGATGAGCCATGGAATCTCTTCATGTCCTATTTATGTGGAAACACACATAACACACATATAGTATATATTTTTATATTTTATATATATGTGTTGTTATATTTTATATAAGTGGTATGTACATTTTGTCATAGCACACATATGCCCATACCGATGGATAAATTTAATTACAGTTCTCAGCAGTACCTTTTAGCCCATTTTTCTTAATGCTTTTTGATTAAATAACACGTAAAAATGACAAGTAAATTATGCTTTATATGTGCTAGTATTTCCACTGGTTTCTTTCTAAAGTTTTTCTTTTTATATCATTAAAAGTAACAAATATTTTGGGACAGTTTTTTAGTGGTGAGATTGAGATTGAAAGTCACAACAAGTTGGGACTCTCTGTACCCCTTGAAGAAAGAAAAGCATGTGATTGTCACAGCCAAGTTCTACCTGTTGGGCATAGAATTCTTTTTTTCACAGATGCTGCTTCATTGGTGCAGCATTTAATTGCCCTTACAATTTTTTACGCTACCATATGGTTTGACTTGGGCCACTGTTTTTGAGAAAAGTGTTAGCATGTTAATCCTGTTGAAAAGTTGCAGGATAGTGATTCTAGAATATAACTGTCAACCCTTTAATACAAAGAGAGACAGAGAGAGAGACAGTGTATACTGATGGCGGAATACTGAAGAGAGAAACAGCGGGTGCTTCATCAAGAAGAATCAGCTATGTGTTCAGGCTGTATAACCTCGATATGCCACCTCTTCTGCTACAGCTGCATTTGGAACACTTGAAAGTTAAGGATTGTAAAGGAGTCCTCCAAATCAATGAAAATGACCTTGTAAATGAGAAATTCAACGGAAAGTTATATTTTTCTTCCTTTTTAATGTGCACCCTTGGATACTGCAGTTAAATAACATGCTTGAAGAATACTACCTTGAGGTCCTCTTGGAAAAGATTTTAAAATCGTTATCAGTCGTCATTCAGATAATGTTCTAAAGACCTGCATTTGCCCATGCAGCGTACAGCGGCAGAGTGGATTAAGTTAGCTCAAATGTACTTACCATTGTCTATGAGCCAGAAAGCATCAAGGATTCCGATTGGCATTATTATTTATTTCTTTTGAATGCTGATGGTGCATTTTCTTGGCTGAGTCCATACTATGCTTATTGACGTGCATGAATGAAAAGGCTCTGCTTTGCCTTCGTTTAATTTTCCTAACAACTTTCTTTATAGGACTTGGATTTTGAAGCCAAAACAAGTTACACGCTACGGATAGAAGCTGCAAACAGAGATGCCGACCCTCGCTTTCTAAGCTTGGGACCGTTCAGCGACACGACGACCGTGAAGATAATTGTGGAAGACGTGGACGAGCCCCCCGTATTTTCCTCAGCCCTGTACCCCATGGAGGTGTCGGAAGCTACCCAAGTGGGGAACATCATTGGGACCGTAGCAGCCCACGACCCAGATTCTTCCAACAGCCCTGTGAGGTAGGAGCTCATCGCTCTCCTCTTCTGTACTTTTGCCACAACGTGCCTTTATTCACAACTCGTGTCTGTCTCTGCGTTATGATGCTTTTTGGGGTCATAGCTAACAAAAACCAGTTTTGTATACGTATTGAGCCATAGCTGCAGAAGTGAAACAACATCAGAACAATGCGACATTTTAGTGATTCGAAAATGTGTCACCTGATTATCCAAGGCCATTACTGTGTGGCAGTATCTTGAGGCATGATCGTCATCCACAAGCAGAGCTGATGTGCCTATTCAGCCAGTTATCCTGAGCTCTTTCAGCGCAAACTGTGTTCAGAGAGAAAGGGATGCATGTCCTTGTTGTAGGATAAATGCGGATGTTAGAAAACTGATTTTATCAACAGTTTAAATTAGGGGTTATTTTTTCAACAAACCCTTTTTTATATTGGTCTATATGGATAGTATATGTTTGTTAGTTTATGAATTCCACTTATAAAAAATAAAGTAATACTGTATCTATATATAAGGATTATTTTTTAATGTCCTTTCAATAGTCCTTTAGAGAGAGTAGTCACATTGTTATAAGCAACTCTGTAGGACTGACGGAATGATGGTATGTAAGCATTTCAAAGCATCACAACGTTCCAGTTCACACTCTTTCCTATAGTTTTACAATCTGAGAGCCCCATGCATGTTTTTGTAGATGCATGTATTTGTGTGTGTGCATATGATAAAGCACGTCTTTTTCAGTAAATATTTAATATTTAAATGAGTGTATAGAACATACCGGAAATTACATTGTATTTCATGTCTTAATTTGGGTTCGTAAGTAGTATTTTTCAGTGTCATGGTTTGGATTTTTATTACAAAAGCTAACGACAGATTTAACTTCTAGATTTAACTGATATTTAATGATGCTAAGTGCTTTTGAGCTAACTTCTGAACTAAGTCTGGACATTGCTTACAGGGTATCAAGAAAAATATCTATACATTAGACAATGACGTTTAGTTAAGAGCTCACAATCTTTTTTTCCTCCTAAAATAATAAGCTGATTTAGGCTTATAACTTATATACATAAATTATTACACACATTTTAATAGTATTAAATATCATTTTATTATTTATATATAAATAATAATCATATATATGTGTGTGTATATGGAATTAGTACTCTCCTTTCCTTCTCTTTTGTTTGACAGTAATATCATAGCCTAGTAAAGAATTGGTATAAACCAATTTTTATTCCAAAAATGAAGTCATACTCATTGCTTCTCTGTCTTTACAACAACTTCAGGCTATATGGAGGCTATCTTACTCTTAATGCAGTGGTCATAAACCATTTCTGAGAATATAGCCTTCTGTGCACTAGAATATCTGTGAGTCACAGATGTACTCAGATGGAATTAGCCTTCGCCTCCTCCCTGTAATAGCCCAGGCTTCATTGTCAAACAGCTCCCTGACTTAAGCTCAGCTCCATCTACCGAGTCCTGTTGATGTGCACACATCTGGATCTGGGTTTTGTTGTCGTATCGCAACTCTAGTGACATACTTGTCTCCTTCCCTCCATGAACAAACAACCACAGCACAATCGTAGTCATAGATCAGCTACTCGGGGTAGTCTGACTTCTGCTTAAATCACCTGATTTACTGGGGAGAAAGAATGCTTTCATGAAATTGAGGATCTGAAAAAATAAAGAGACACACTAATATGTATCATAATTCAGTACTTCAGTGAGTGAGAGGATTTAAGAAAATTTTGATTTATTGCATTGATATTTCATTCTTTTTTAAAATTTTTTTCTTTACCCATTTCCTTGTGTATTATCCTGTCAAAACCTTTCAGTGTAAATATTTCACTTTTAGTAATATTTTACTTGGAAAAAATGCAATGTTATATAATAACTTGGGGAAGGAGGAGGGAGAGTAGGACCAAGTGGGTAGTGACTTGAGTTAGAGGTGAAGTGAGTTCTGTGTCTGCTCCCTGAAGCACAGAGATAGAAAGGGCCAAAGGCTGCATTCTGCTGATCTTGGAGGTGAAGATCTCTGTGATTTCCATCAATGAAAGAGCAGGTGGCCAGCGCTGTAGTTTTACCTCATTTTTATTTTCTTAAAACGAATCAAGGTGACCTTGAAAGTTCAGGTTAGTACCTCTTACATCCTTTTCTAATCTCTAAGTTGCACAAATAGGGAGAGATTTTGTTCAGAGTGAACTGAAACGTTGTATGTGTGTGAATATTTCTTTTGCTTTTGTAAAATGAATTTCTTGACTTGGGCATAATGCTTGTATTCTTGCAACATTTCTTTGCCTTGCACTATTTTTCATAAGGTCAGAACAATCACTCATTCTAAATTTGCCTCTCACATATTTCTCTCTTCCTATCCATTTATGATCTCTTATAAGAGGCCAGCCTCCTCGTTGTGTAGTTGGGTGAGTTGATGGGTACCCCTAGCAGTAATATTCTCTCTAAGACTGGTTCTCTTCCCAGCGCTGCTGTTTTCTGAGTATCCTAGGACATGTCACTTAGCCTCCTAAGTTTCCATATAACCCAGTAAAAAGGAAAACCAACACAATCCCTGCTTTGTCCCAAGGTTTTTGAAGATTAAGTGAGAAAGGGAAAAGAACTGATTCTTTTAAACTGTCAATCATGACCAAACTATTAGGATGTACTATCATTGTACATCGCTATTATTATAGTTTGTTGTTTTCATGGCAATTTTATTTCAAGGTCAATAAAGTCAATGAAGAGAGACATATTTTACAAGCAACTGTATTGGCAATCTGTATTGAACGTTGGTTTGTATTCACATATTTTCCCATATGTAGAAAATATTACCTAGTCGTTTAATGGACATAAACATGTATTTGCATTGGGCACTCAAGTAGCTATCAAAATGTAAGCCCTCTTCAACAGAGGCCAGTGGAGGAGTAGATCACACAGTCTACCGAGGTCCTAGGAAAAGTGAATCTCCAGGCTGAGGTGGAAGCTGAAGACTCTTACAGGTGTGAGCTTTGTGCTTCTGCACCTTTAGGAATATCGTAGTTCTTAGAGGAATGGAAAAGCAGTATTTGTTTCATCGTAATTGTTTAAAATTAGGCCAATAGTATTTGAATTGTAAAAGGGTATGGGAGGGTGGATAATTAGTGTTTGAATTCATTGACATTCTTTGTAGTGTAATACTGAAATCTAGCAGATGCCATTTACATTTGGAATATTTTCTGATATATGGGGCAAGAGATTAGAATTCTAGGAAGAAATACATGTACTTGCCTCCAGCAAGGTAAATTGAGATCTTCTTCCCATATGACCCATGCCTTGCCTAGTTTTTGTTTTGTCTTGTTTCGTTTTTATCTATTCCATTAATGTACCAACCAAAAGCTCTTTGCATCTGCCCTTTCCTTAAAAGAGGATGAGGGCATCTACGTTACTGTTGGAACATTACCATTTGGTTCCATTTGACTGTTTTGAAGTATAGTCAAAGTAGATTGAAAGACTAAATGAACCCGGAGCCCAGTGGCTGGCCAGAATATAACACCTTTGTGAACTGGTGTGTCTTGTTACAGCTTGCCCACTATCCAGAGGGCTTACCTGGCCCACCATTTCATGTACACTTTGCCTTCCTCTTTCCTGATATGAAAACTAGAAGCCAAAGCTGGAAATTAGGTAATACTTGAGATTACGTAGAAAAAAAAAAAAGAGATTTTTTGGAAAGCAGAAGTGGGTAATTGAGGGCCAGCGTGTTTCTGGCTTTTTATTTTTTATGTAGTTTCCTACCATTTCATGTACATTTTGGCCCCAACTACCAAATACCAGGCTCTCTCTATTGAACTGGGAAGGACAGATTGTGTTCTGCTGATTCTGATCGTTTTTGTGAATAGTAAAAGCTTTGCTTCTGTGTTTCTCATCAGTAAGATGGTAAAAACTATAAGAACCAGCTAGTGTTCAGAGGACTATTATTTCTTCATGTCAGCATCCATAGACTGACCGACCAGTGAATCAACATGCATTGATTAAGAACCTGCTTTGTGCACGACACTAGGGAAATACAGGAAAAACAAAGATGAATAAAACATTTCCCCTCACCTCAAGGAACTTAAAATCTGGCTGAAGAAATAAGATTCCATAATAGTTAAACAGTAGAAGGGGGAAGAGTGCCAGCTCTGTCAGAGAGAGGGAAAATTGTGAGATACATACTAATCACTCCAAGGTCATTGGACATGAGACTTCCTTTGAAGGAGTGTAAGCCTAAGCTGGACTTTGAGGGATGGCAGGATTTGGACGAGCCAAAAAATTACGTAAGGTCTGTTTATATTTGATGTAGTTACGTCCTAAGAGTCTAGTGCTGTGTTATGCAGTCAGCACATTTATTTCTGTAGGCAGCACAGCAAGCCCAAAGTCCCTGTGCTTAAAACAGCCAATGAATTGAAACATATTATTACAAATAAGATCAGATTTGAAGAAGGGTGACGAAGGAGTAATGGAGATCATTTTCAGCATTTCTAACAATCCAAATACAGAGCTAGAGTTGTACTTATGTTCAAGGATACAAGGATGATAATAATCTTTACCTGCAGGCTCTTTTGGCATTCCTGGTGTGGTATGTCCTCAGAAAAAAGGTGATAAAATAGTATCGGATATTACATTATGTGGTGTGACTAGTCTGAGCACATGTGGGGTGTTTGAATAATTCAGTTTGTACTTTAAGTGGCTCGTATCCATGCATGTATTTGTACATATTATTTTAATCTAAATTATGTGAATATCTCACAGAACTAAAGGGAAGGTTGAACCAGCCAGTCTTCAGAAAAGAGAGGAGGAAGGTTTCTCTATAAATAGGAGTAGCAAGAGTGAGCTGACAGGCTCTTCTGAACATGTCAGTGGATGTACCACTGGCAACTTTTTTTTTCCTCATGGCTCTGTTTAAGGTTCACATTTCTCGGAAAGTTTTTTTTTTGGTCCTGTCTTAGGACACGTGTCCATCTCTTACCCAGGAAGTTCTGGGCATTTTCATGGTGAGTCCCATCAAGATTGCGTGAGATTGGGAAGGCTGAAATCCACAAGGGAAAACTTGAGTTGCCATTATCAGAAGAAGGTGTGAGGCTGCAGACAGTGGCACCACTAAGTACTGAACTCAGTAGCTTATTTTGAAGTAATTTTTTTTTCTCATTAAAGCCCTATAAGGCAAGCGTTAACATTCCACTGTTACAAACAAACATGACTCTAGTTAGAAAATGTGGTTCTAGGATTTTAGCAAGTTCGGTATCAAAACCTGTACACTGCTTGTAGCAACACACAAACACACACACACACACACTCGCACGCACGCACACGTGCATAAATTTAAGTGATTAAGGTTTCAACTCAAATGATGCAGTTATTTCTATTGATCAGATTTGTCCGTGTTTATTACGTTATCTTTTCCGTATAGGGAGTAGCATTTGTGTTAATGTAGCCCACTCACCTTCATACGCTATTTGTGAATATCAACATGCATATCCATAGCTGGGTGATACGAATACTACTTGTGAATACGGAGAGGGCCATTTTAGTCGATCTTCACAGCTTATTGAACAGCAGCACTGGTAACTACAGTCATTTATTGGGGGATTGATTTTGTTTCAGATGCACAGGGCACTGAGGATATTCAGATGTATAAGATGCGGTCCCAACCCACGTGTTATCTAGCTGGAGGAGAGATCTTAGGCGAAAACTTATTAAAAAAAAAATCCAATGTTAAATCTGGAAATGAGAAATCATCTTGTAAAATTTTCTCATTTTGCAGATAAAGAAACAGAAGAGTACAAATGGCGAATGCAAAGCCCAAATGAGTACGGTAGGTTTGCTGCAGGATTGTGGCTATAAATATTGCCCAGTCTGTGGCTCGTGGTGGTGCAGCACAGGGAGCTTGTAGTGAAGTCCATGGGCCCTATATACCGCAGGCTTTCTTAAAAACGGCTTGATTTCTGAAGTAATTGGGAGGGCTTGGTGCCTTACCAAGGCAGAGGATTATCTTTAAGGAATAGTAGGACTACAGTAATTGGAAGGAGGAAAAATAGGAGTAAAGAAGGTCCAACATGAGGAAAGGCACCTCAGTGGAGATACAAGCCATATTGTCATTTAATCAATTAATACATCAATGTAACTGTCTTAGAGTTTTAGATAGAGCAGTGGAAAAAAAAATGAAAAGAGGCTGAATTCTAGAGTAGTAGGTGGTAGAGACTAAAAGCTCCTCTTATGTGTGATGTGATGTATACTGAAAAGATGGTTCAGACAGACACGGTTCTGAATCCTGGTTCCATCAACAACCAGCTATGAGACTTGAAAGTCCAACAGTGAAATACAGCAATAATGGTAGCTGCTTGCCTTAGTTAGAAATTGTGCTTGGCTGGTTGAAACAAAGCTTAACGCTAATGACATACCAATGAGAAGTCTGGAGCCAGGCAGGGAAAGACTGACAATTTGGCAGGATAATGTCCTCAGGGGCTTGGCTTCTTATGTCAGGCACTCATCACCCCATATTTACAAGATGACTTTTGGGTTGCTGTCCATTGTGTTCATGTCCCACATGAGATAGAGGGGAAGGGGCAAAAGTCAAATGCCAGCTGAATTAGCAACTCTCTCCTACCTTTGAGGGATAAGAACTAAGGACAAGTGGATATTAGGCGCGCAAGTAAAAGTCTCTGTCACACATGACCTTACATAGCTGTTTGAGGATTAGGAAAAAATGTATATATTTAGAGGGAGGGACAGGTTGATGAATGTGCTTTTGGATATTCTGAGCTTTAGTTGAAGATGTTGCCGGGATCTGGAGTAGTTTAGGAAATCTCAGAGAAAGGATTGAGGCTGGTTATTGAGATTTGGAGGTGTCTGCATAATAAATGGAGAGGGCTGAAGCTCTAACTTTAGTGCTGCAAAAATATGGAAGCGATCTCTTTCATTGGTCACTCCAACATGCAGTGAAAGAGGTCAAGTATTTTAGGTTGTAATTGATAGAAACTAGAGCGATCGTTGTGAGCGTGCCTACCGCTCACTGCCGCAGAAGTTGCTTTAAAGATAACTTCGGGTCATGATTAGAGAAACACCAGCCCTTTTCTTTCCTGTTCAGCCTCTCATTGATTCAGGCAACTGTATTTCTCTGTCCTTAAGCCAGTAGATCCAGAGCTGCAAAAAGTGTGCTTCTCCCAACTTCTTCAGAACCCTTTCTCTCTTTTGGCTCACTCAGCCCTCCCAGAGTCTAATTCAGAGACAATTTCCCCCGCTCACTCTAAAAAGTGCCCGTATTTTCTTTATTTCTCTTGGTTAAGGATTTTTTTTTTTCCCCCTTCAGGTAACTTTATCATTAGCTAATGTCTCACACATAAATTCTCGCTTTTTGCATGTCCAGAGGGGCTGGTAGAAAATAGGGAACCCCTTTAATACCGGGGGTATCTCAAGTCCTTGTGATTAAGAAATATAATAACCACTGTGACTATTTTCCGTGGTTTGTCTACTCCTGGTCCTTGCCCAGGTTTCCACCTCTTCTCAAGATAATTCCTCAGTCTCTTCCCACACCTGTCCCAGTTTCCTTCATTGAGAATAGCACTTTGTTGGTTTTCTCCTAAATACTTATTATAGATTGCTACCTTTCAAAGTATTTTGTTTATATACTGTGTTTCCTGAGATAGAGCATCGCATGCAGGTCCTCCAGATTAATTGCTGAATGTATGAATGAGTGAAAGGGAGACATAAGAATATCAGAATAATTCATGAAATACCAAATACGTATATATGAGGCTATTTAGTGAAAGCTAAGTAAGAATTATAACTATTTAAAAATATACTGAATTGTAAGCATTTCATGTTGTATGTAAGTCAAATCATCATGCTGTAACCTTAAACTTATACAGTGCTGTATGTTGATTATATCCCAATAAAACTGGAAGAAAAAATTTAAAAGAAATAAAGATACACTCAAGTTACAAGTGGAAGCTACAGAGTTTATGATTTAGAAATAATATTTGGATGATAGAAACTTTGGTATCCATTCTTCTCAATTTATAGAAGCATAGGTGATAACTACATCCCCCAAAGATATAGGGGTTTTTCTATGAGGTGAACAGAAGTTGGAGATATTTAACATACTAAATTAATTCTCACGTTTAATATCCTTTATTTGAATGCCGGGAGTTTTGAGACTATTGATAATAGAGGCAAATGTTTTAGTTATTGACTTTAGCTCAGTGGGGGATAGCATGAACTCATTAAGACAGATATATACCAAGTTCAAGGCCTTTTTGCTTTGTAAGAATCTAAGAGTCGGTTTTTTCCTGAATATACAAACACTACCATAGTAGTTTGAAAAAAATGAGCAATTCAGGCTTTTAGTATTGGCTCGATTGATGCATGAGTGCATGGGTATTGAGTTATAATCTTCATGTCAAACATTAATATTAATTATTCTATTACCATTGGGTTATATATATATATATAATAATATATACTTATACATATAATTAAATAATTATATATGTATAATCGTTGCATACATAGAGAATACGTTAATACTATGAAATATTGGCATATAATGTTTTGACTAAAGGAACATTTCAGAGGAGAAAATCTAGGTCTTCTATATAATTGAAAATTAAAGTCTATTTTTAACATTAAATAAACTCATTTCTTGTTTGCATGGCTGCTGTGTGGGAAGTAGATTGTAGACAATAAGAATTGAAGTATGTTGATAAGGAGTAAAATGATGCGAAGTCTAGGCTAAAGTAGGCGATAGCTTGGAATGATATCTACCGTCAAGTACTATTGACAACTTGGATACAGGTACAAGAAAGAAAAACAAATCTAGGTTTTTAGTTTGAGTAACCAAGTGACTGGTAGTGTCATTTGCTCAGTTGGAAAGGCGTGAGGGAGGAGGAGGTTTGGGGGGTTGGTAGGAGACAACATCGGTCTGGGCATGTTACATTTCAGTGCATGTTGTGTATTTATGTGGTTCTACTAAGTAAATAATTCAGTATGTAAGTTGGGTTGGCCAAGGAGATTTTATATAAATGTAGGTGTCATCAAAAATATAGAAGTGAGTTAAGCTAGAGGACTCTGTAAGTTGCAAGGAAAAGTGTTTTTCCAAGAACAGAAGGGAATCCATGGGAACGGTTTTGGGGGCGTGCGAGTAGTCAAAGATCACAAAGGGAAGGGTAAACCAGCCGAGGTGACTGAAAGGAGCAGAGAATGAGGTAGGAGAACAACAAGGGAATGTGTGGTATTAATAAAGGCAGAAGGAGAATGTGTTTTGAGGAGTTGTCAGTGGTCAATTGTGGTAAATTTAAATGAGATAGAGAAAAGAAAAGTGAAGGACAATTTGACAATATGGAGGCCAACGATGAACTTGACACAAATGGAAGAAATTTGTTTTTTAAAATAGAAAACACACATGGTTTTTATTCAAATAAAGCTATATAGATGGAAAAGGATCCAAATTCCAGGAAAAACATTCTTGAGGACAGCAGATAGGATGGATAGCTCAAGTAGAATGGTTTGATTTTGATTTGAATAAAGACACTTAGCTACAATGAAAGGATGGTAAGTAGAGGGTATGGGGAAACTCAAGATTTATTTTTTCCTCTCATATCTCATGTAGCACAGATCCTGGAGGTGAGGGTGAGTACATTTTCTACTGCCTTTGCCATTTTCAAACTATTTAATTTTCTTTTCCCTTTCAAACTCTCAACTCTTGTAGAATGCATCACCATACTTTACTCAAAATCTTTCATGTTGCTGTCAACCATCAAATATATAGTAATCATACTGATTTGTTGAGGATTTTAGTACGCAGATTATTTTATTTCTCCCCACCATCACTTTTGGCTTCTCACTTTCTTGGTCATCTTGACTTTAGTGATCTGTTTCTCTGCCTCAGTTTTGTCACAGATTCTTATGAACATACCCTTGGCTTGCTAACTCTCATAGATACACTACTGTTGAAAATCGACTTCAGGCATCTCATTCTCTTCTGCTACTTCCCACTCCAGCAATTCTGCATCGTGGTAAAGGCCCACCACCGATTGGTGCTACCAGAATCTTCTCGATGTCAATCTGCCTTCCCTTATTTCCTCAGTTCTCTCTTACAAACTTACAGACCGTGGACCTTCATTATCATCACTCACATGTTGGTACCCTTATCCTCCTAACCCTCCTCTCCTCTCATTGTCCATGATGGGTTAAACCCAACCCTCTCCTTTTTATGCATCTTCAAATACATAGACGAGAACAAAGCAAGACAGACAAACGGGATGACTGGTTTTACATTAAGTCAGTGGACATAAATCTCAAAGGGCAATCCACGATGCTCAGCTATTCCATTATATTCTCCCTAGTATATGCATTTTTGTCTCCTCTTAAAAAAAAAAGGAATCCTCTCTCCTCCTCAAACCACCTTCTCCTCTCTGTCTTAGCTGACAACCTTGTCTCCTATGCCATCAAGAAAACAGAAGCCATCAAAAATAACTTTGTAATATTCTCAAATACCTGTTGCTGCACAAAGACAATAATATTTGTTGATCTGTGGTCAGTTTTTTGGTAACATTTTCCTATGCCTTCTCTTTCCAAGTTTCTTGCATCTTGTTATATAGCAGACTAGTAGTAGATGATTCTATTTAATAATAGTAGTTTAACTACTGTGGAAACAGAGAATACTTTCTGAAATTGGGTGTGTGTTTGTTCATTTGTGTAATTATTTGTTTTTAAATGAGAGTCCTTATTTCACCCACCTAGAAAGACAAGGGCATTTGAAGATAGTCATTAATGAGGGAAGGGTGAATTTTGTATATGAATCAAAAAATAGCATAATTGAACAAGAATACAAGTAGAGTGGTAGTTATTTACTAATATTTTGATAGAGATATTTTGAGAAGAGCCTTTATACACCAAAGTATTTACGTAATTTGAGGCATTCTACTTTTTTAAAAAAGTTTATTTTATATTGGATTATAGTTGATTTACAATGTTGTGTTAGTTTCAGGTGTACATCAAAATGATTCAGTTATACATATACATATATCCATTCTTTTTCAGATTATTTTCCTATATAGGTTATTACAGAATATTGAGTAGAGAGTTCCCTGTACTATACAGTAGGACCTTGTTGATTATATCGTATAATCCCAAACTACTAATTAATCTCTCCCCCCACCTTTCCCCTTTGGTAACCATGTTTGTTTTCAAAGTCTGTGAGTCTGCTTCTGTTTCGTTAACAAGTTCATTCGTATCACTTTTTTAGATTCCACATATGATATCACTAAATATTTTAGATATTTAGTGATATCATATGATATACATCTTTTTCTGTCTGACTCACTTCACTTAGTATGATAATCTGTAGGTCCATCCATGTTGCTACAAATGGCATTATTTCATTCTTTTTAATGGCTGAGTAATATTTCATTGTATATATGTACCACATCTTCTTTATCCATTCCTGTGTTGATGGACATTTAGGTTGCTTCCATGTCTCGGCTATTGTAAATAGTGCTGCTATGCACATTGGGGTGCATGTATCTTTTCGAATTATGGTTTTCTCTGGATATATGCCCAGGAGTGGAATTGTTGGACCATACGATAGTTCTATATTTAGTTTCTTAAGGAGCCTTAATACTGTTCTCTATAGTGGTTGTACCAATTTACATTCCCACCAACAGTGTAGGAGGGTTCCCTTTCCTCCACACTGAGGCGTTCTGCTTTGAAACATGTCTGTGGAACCCTGCTCAAGGCCCCCGAGTGAGCAATATAAAAACAGAAAGGTTAAGACCAACCTGGTGTTATTAAGGCAAAAGATGTTTCTAAGTATATGTGAATGGGCCAGATGTCTACATACGTTGCATTTTAGAGGGACCTCTAATCGTGACCAGGGCTACTAAATCTGATGTGAATGTTTTTTAGGAGCCACAGTTTGGAGTTTATAACGGCATATTCAAATCCACTGTGAAGATAGTTATACTATTGTCTTTATTTTGTACTATTGGACAGAAAAGCAGAGATAACTGACAAGCAGGTTATGAATCAACTGGAACATTGGTGAAGTTTTAAACTAGACATATTTTATGTTAGTATGACAGATTGTGGAGTCAGCAGAATTTGGTGATTGGCTGTGCAATTAATGAAGTAAATTCAGCAAATTATAATCAAACAAATATTGAAGTGTTCGGTTGTTTTTTTTTTTTAATATTCAATTAGGTATTCAATTGACAGAAACACAGACTTGGAGAGATACTTCAATATTGATGCCAACAGTGGAGTTATTACAACCGCCAAATCTCTGGATCGAGAGACAAATGCTGTTCATAATATCACAGTCCTTGCAATGGAGAGCCGTAAGTTGTAAGGTTTAACATTAAATTAGGGTGGAAGACATTGAGAGTGGAGAATGAGTTGACATGAGTTTACAGTTTCAACTTGAATTTTACTAGGTGTTTGAATTCAGCAAAAGTTTGAAATTTTCTAATTTCAAGCTGCGAAATATTTATATTCTCTAACTTTATTTGCTAACACTTACAAAGCTAGTGAAAAGAGGTTACCATATAATAATGGGCCCGAGTTACCCTCAGAGGGCTTCTGCTTGTTTTGTGGTCATACTTTATGTGCTACATTTATGCTGACATGGGGTTGGTCCAGTAGTTTACAAAGAAAAAAAAATAGTAAATTGATCTCTAACCAAGACACCCAGATTTCTACATTTTCATATTGAACTAATTTTGGTCCTTGATAAGAAAAACCTTGAGGGAACAATGCATAATTATATTGTGTGCATGTTATATACGTATGTAATAGGTACATAATATATACACATATTCATACAAAAATAATCTCTAGCATCAAAGAATATTGAAATTCCTGGCTTGTCACTGTGTGTGTATGTGTATGATATTTGGATCAGAGTTTCCGTTTCTCCCTTTAAAATCTACAGTGTTGTGGTTCTAGATTTTATTCAAGTCTTAGTCATTTCCTTATTAGATTGTGCTTTAGAGAGGCAAACACTTTCGGTCGATTCTAATCGTTTTCAATATGAGTTTCCTAAGTACGATGGGGTTGGAGTAATAGCTTTACTCTGAGCGCAAGCAGACCGTGGAGATACTGTGGGTTCGGTTCCAGGCACCACCACAGTAAAGTGAATATCACAATGAAGGAGTCACACAGATGTTTTGGTTTCTCAGTGCATATGAAAGTTGTGTTTATACTATACTGTAATTGGTTAAGTATATAATAAATAGCATTATGTCTAAAAAAACAGTGTTGACACTTTAAAAAATACTTAATTGCCAAAAAATGCTAACTGTCATGTGATCCTTCAAGTTATAGTAGGAACATTAGAAACATCAAAGATCACAGATCACCATAACACATATAATAATAATAATAAAGTTTGAAATATTATGAGTTACCAAAATGTGACAGAGACACAAGGTGAGCAAGTGTTATTGGAAAAATGGGGCCAACTGACTTGCTTGATGAAGGGTTGTCACAAACCTTCAATTTGTAAAACACACGATATCTGTAAAGCACATTCAAGTGAAGTGCAATAGAACGAGGTGTGCCTGTAAATGATAAAAACGTTTTCCCGTTTATTAGAGAATCCATCTCAAATAGGAAGAGGCTATGTGGCCATCACGATACTTGACATCAATGACAACGCCCCTGAATTTGCCATGGAGTATGAGACCACCGTTTGTGAAAATGCCCAGCCAGGCCAGGTGAGAGTCTCCAGGACACCATGCTCCTTGTTCGTGATTTCTTTAAAGATGCCCAGTGGCGGCTGACTCTGAAATCCTGCCAGCTTTAAGATAAAATATAATCAGCATGTTTCAGCAAAACTCAACGCTTTGATGTGTAGCATAAACTAATATTAAAGGAACTTTCCAATTCTGTTTAATTGGGATGATGAAAATTCCTCTGGAAGAAAAGGTAAACGTTGTAAAAGCCGTGCTAAACGGTTAAGGGCTTAGGCTTTTTTAGGGAGAAATATACAGCATGTTGAGCTCGACTGGGTCGCTTCCCGCATTACACGGCAGGGCTTGAGTACCTTGAAGTTGTAAGAATTAAGGGTAGTGTAATCTCCTTGTGGTTTGGCCTACTCATCCATAGTCAGTGTCCTGTGATGGTTAATGACATGGCATAATCAGTTGGTACAGCTTATTTCTGAGGTTCACAAAAGTAAATTCAAATATGAGTTTTGAAAAGGACATGATTTGATTTTCAGAGCCCTTTTTAGATTGGGTTCAGATTAGTACACCTGACACCGCCACCTGCCCCCTCCCCGCTCTCCTCACACAGCTCAGTCAGGAAGATGGTATCTTTCATCCGTGAAAAGTTGCTCTGTCCTGCCTCACAAAACAGCTGAGCACACCAACATGCTTTCGAGTTTTACATTCTCTATTCCTAGGTTATCCAGAAAATCAGTGCTGTCGATAAAGATGAGCCATCCAATGGACACCAGTTTCATTTCAGCTTAACAATGGATGCAACAAATAACCACAACTTCTCATTGAAAGATAACAAAGGTAAGGTATAATTTGTTTGGTCAGAGGAGGCAACAGGTAGAAGCTTTCTAAGCAAGTACTTTTTCTCACTCAGGAATGCTGATTATGTAATTTTTTTTCCTTCATCCCAGCGAGGACGTTAATTAAAGGGCAGTGAGCCCCTTAAGTAATTTTTATCTATGGATTTGCTGTCATGAAGAAGAAACTGCTACTTTAAAACCATTTTAGCCCTAAATCTAAAGAAGGGGGGAAGCCAGATCCATCTCTCTCTGTCTTGTCTTCTAGACATTTGCTTCCTTACTTGTATACCAAGCTCTCGATCCAGAATATCTAATCAGTTGAGGACCAGCTAAATGCTTTAACAAGGATTATACTACCTAGGCATAACCTGAGAGGTTAGGAAAATAATTGGACTTAACTCATTTCAACCTAAATCAACTTTGACTTAATATTTCAATGCCAACATCAGTTATTGTTTTATTTTTAACAAGAAAAAGTAATCCATGCAAATAACAAATATACTCTTTATGCAAAGAAATATAAAATTTAAAAAGAACAAAGAATTCCCTATCATCCCAAATCCCGTTTCTCTGCTTCAAAGATAAACACTCTTAATCAGTTTTATAAATGTCATTATAGAAACATTTTTACAAACACCTATAGGTAGATTCTGGTTTTGCTCAATTATATAAACATATATACACACTTCTAGACAAACAGTATATAGACAATTGTAAAAACTTTCAGAGGAAGCATGAGAACTTGCTATCGTCTAATTTTGAATACCCTTCTTTGCACACCGCCCCCCCGCCGCCCTCTCTCTCTCTCTGTATAAACAGAGAAAGGAGTATACCCCAACAATATAGGAAATGTAATTCTTCCAGTTTGAATGTGTTACTCAGCTTTCAGATAAACAAAATGTAGAAATAAATGTGTTAAGTCTGGCTTATCTAAAAATACTTGCTTTCAGAAGATGGACATTATAAGTGCTTTTACCTGAAGTCACCACTTATTTTACTGCAGGAAATTCAACTTTGGCCTCAGAAATTAAATCTGAAAATAATACATGTTTCTGATCCCGTCCTCTGCTAAATGAGGATACTGTCTTTTCCCCGTAGTAACATAAAAGGAAGCACATTCTCTATGTGGGTAATCCCAAACTCTCTGACTTAATCATAGTTAGAAAGGACAGTTCTCAGCATTTGAATTCATCCAGCACAAATGCAGCGAGGGGAGTTTCTGATTTTCCCAGGAAGGGTCTGAATGTTTCCCCCATTGGGTATCCAGTACCACCATGATTGTAGGACAGCACAGGCACTAAAATGGCTGTATTTCCAGGACATGGACACAGCCACACAATTGAAAGATTTCCGCAAGGGCAAGCCTAGAGCTCCCTCGTCTGTGGGAATCTTGGAGGAAAACATAAGGAATAGGAAGAAAGAACGTCAGTTCATCCGTTGACTTCCACTTTAGGAAGCACATACAGAAGATGATGAATTTTATGATCTCTTTTGTGAACATGATGTTCCTCAACATGGGAACATTGCTGTAAATTTTAAAATCACATACATCAGATAGTGGGCATTTTTTTTTTTTTTTTTAGCGGTACGCGGGCCTCTCCCTGTTGTGGCCTCTCCCAATGCCGAGCACAGGCTCCGGACGCGCAGGCCCAGCGGCCACGGCCCATGGGCCCAGCCGCTCCGCGGCACGCGGGATCCTCCCGGACCGGGGCACGAACCCGCGCCTCCCGCATCGGCAGGCGGACTCCCAACCACTGCGCCACCAGGGAAGCCCAGATAGTGGGCATTTTAGCATGTGTTCCTCAACCTGTCGTGTGTGTGAGATTTGATGTCAGGCATGTTAGGTTACAAATCAACAACTCTGAAAAAACTTTGTGTACCAAATCATAAATATGTATAACATCTGAACGGTCGGAAGGCAAAGACGAGGGGTGTGTGTGTCAAGGGTACAGAAACATACTCAAGACAATATGCTTCAACAACTCCATGTGTAGTTTTTTAATGAACACTCTTGAATTCATACATTTTAAAATAAAAGATTTGTTTACATAAAAACCTACCAGCTGGAATCTGAAAACCAAACACTTTTCTTCCTACTACATTTATAATTCCAGTCTCATGTGTGCTTGCTGTTCTCTGCTGTTTGAGACAGAACAGATTTCAGCTTGCTCTTTCATTATTGTTCATTCTTTCATGTCATTGGATCAAGCACACTGGGTAAAACTATGGTCCTGGTGTGCCTTCTGTTCCATTATATTTTCATTAATTGCTCTAAATTTAAAAATCACATAAATTCCATTATTAATTAAGTTAACTGAACAAATTGTTAGATTAAAAAATCTATTTCTGTCCGGAGCCGGTGCTCCGCGGAGGGAGAGGCCGCAGCAGTGGGAGACCCGTGTATCGCAAAAAAAAAAAAAAAAAAAAAAACCCAAAATCTATTTCTGGGCTTCCCTGGTGGCGTAGTGCTTGAGAGCCCGCCTGCCGACGCAGGGGACATGGGTTCATGCCCCGGTCCGGGAAGATCCCACATGCCGCGGAGCGGCTGGGCCCGTGAGCCATGGCCGCTGAGCCTGCGCGTCCGGAGCTCCACAACGGGAGAGGCCACAACAGTGAGAGGCCCGTGTACCGCAAAAAAAAAAAAAAAAAAAAAAAAAAAAAAAAAAATATATATATATATATATATATATATATATATTTCTGATATAGAAATCAGTTGTGTCATATAGACTTACTGATCACTGTTAAGTTTCATAATTACCATAATAGGTTAGATGAAACAGAATATTGAATATATTATAAATTAAACACAAATGACCTATTTTATCACTGACAAAATGTTTATATACATGGTGTTTTGGTAATCCTATGTACCAGTACGGATTTTTTAGAATTATACAATAATTCCTCTTTTGAATATCTATGCATACTCATTTTAATTAAAACTAGAGTGGCTTATTTTACTTCTTTCTATATTGGGCTTGGAACTTGTCCAAGAGAAGATGGATTGGAAATGTCACCTATGCTATCTGATGATGCAAAAATACTTAACCTGTTGATTATCTTCTCTATAAGCATATCGTTTGAAATGTTAGATTAGTAAAAAGGTATATGTAAAAATTTTTACAAAGTTGCAGGTAATGTAATAAATGATGTATAAACGTTTTCCCATTCACTTTTACTTTATAACTGTTTCTTTGGATATAACCATATAGCATGAACCAATATTTGGAAATACAGCTCTGTCAAAAGAAGCTAAGGAGAGTGACTTAAGTCAGATAAAGTTTTATTTTTTTTAATTTATTTTTTAACATCCTTATTGGAGTATAATTGCTTTACAAAGTTGTGTTGGTTTCTGCTGTATAACAAAGTGAATCAGCTATATGTATACATACATCCCCATATCTCCTCCCTCTTGTGTCTCCCTCCCACCCCTCTAGGTGGTCACAAAGCACCAAGCTGATCTCCCTGTGCTATGCGGCTGCTTCCCACTAGCTATCTATTTTACGTTGGGTAGTGTATATATGTCCATGCCACTCTCTCACTTTGTCCCAGCTTCCCCTTCCCTGTGTCCTCAAGTCCATCTCTGCATCTGTGTCTTTATTCCTGTCCTGGCCCTAGGTTCTTCAGAACCATTTTTTTTTTTTTTAGATTCCATATATATGTGTTAGCATACAGTATTTTTTTTCTCTTTCTGACTTCACTCTGTGTGACAGTCTCTAGGTCCATCCACCTCACTACAAATAACTCAATTTCCTTTTTTTATGGCTGAGTAATATTCCATTGTATATATGTGCCACATCTTCTTTATTCATCCAATGATGGACACTTAGGTTGCTTCCATTTCCTGGCTATTGTAAATAGTGCTGCAATGAACATTGTCGTACATGACTCTTTTTGAATTCTGGTTTTCTCAGGATGTATGCCCAGTAGTGGGATTGCTGGGTCATATGGTAGTTCTATTTTTATTTTTTAAGGAACCTGCTTACTGTTCTCCATAGTGGCTGTAACAATTTACATTCCCACCAACAGTGCAAGAGGTTCCCTTTTCTCCACACCCTTGCCGGCATTTATTGTTTCTAGATTTCTTGATGATGGCCATTCTGACTGGTGTGAGGTGATACCTCATTGTCGTTTTGATTTGCATTTCTCTAATGATTAGTGCTGTTGAGCATCCTTTCATGTGTTTGTTGGCAATCTGTATATCTTTTTTGGAGAAATGTCTGTTTAGGTCTCCTGCCCATTTTGGGATTGGGTTGTTTGCTTTTTGATATTGAGCTGCATGAGCTGCTGGTATATTTTGGGGATTAATCCTTTGTCAGTTGCTTTGTTCGCAAATATTTTCTCCCATTCTGAGGGTTGTCTTTTCCTCTTGTTTATGGTATCCTTTGCTGTGCAGAAGCTTTTAAGTTTCATTAGGTCCCATTTGTTTATTTTTCTTTTTATTTCCATTTCTCTAGGAGGTGGGTCAAGAAGGATCTTGCTGTGATTTATGTCATAGACTGTTCTGCCTATGCTTTTCCTCTAAGAGTTTTATAGTGTCTGGCCTTACATTTAGGTCCTTAAAGTTTGGTGGGGCAGAGTCCATCAGAAATCTCGTGTTCCACGCATTTGCTTTCTTTACTCTAGACAACACAGCCTCAGTTCTCACCAGGAGAAATGGCTTCCGGAGACAGGAGCAATCTGTTTATTATCTGCCAGTCTTCATCGTGGACAGTGGATCACCTGCACTTAGCAGCACCAATACCCTCACCATCCGTGTCTGTGACTGTGATGCAGATGGGGTAGCCCAGACCTGCAACGCCGAGGCCTACGTCCTCCCTGCTGGCCTCAGCACGGGAGCCCTGATCGCAATACTGGCCTGTGTCCTGACGTTACTGGGTAGGTACTGTTTGCAGTGCTTGCTCTGTAAGAGCCATCACAACACCATAGGTCAGAACTTTTTTCTTTTCCTCTTCATACCTTTTGAGAACATATGCAGATATTCTAATCCATGGTATTTGGGTCACAGAGCAATCCATGATCACTGGCCACACTTGCCAGTAGTAACTCAAAAAAATGATCAATTTCATTTTTTAAAAAAACAGTGAAGATAAATGGCTTATGTTTAAAATTGAATTTTTTCCAGATTTTTATAACATTTACTATAGCTTCCAGCTGTTTGCTTGAGAATTCTGGGAACTGTATTAAAGAGAATTTTTTCTATGTTGCTTTGATAATATGCTTATTTTAGAAATAATGGCCTTGGGTGGAATCTATGATATTTAATTCCTTAAGTCATGAACATTATTGATATTAGTCTCTATTCTTGCCTGTGTGTTTGAAATACATAATGAAAAAAGACCAATGAATATGGGAGCTTAAAAAAAATGATGGCTTTATATCCTACCTCCCTTAAGATTTAAGGTGGGTTTTATAATTATTTGCGAATGTTAAAAGGTTTGAAATTTCAGCAGTGCGAAATTTCCCAAGAAGAATTTACATTTAATTGTACTTTTCTGTGATTACTTTATTATGTGGTTAAGTTAGATATATAACTCATATTAGAATTGCAGTTTTATAAGAGATTATGCAGCATCCTTTTAAAAATTGGGAGGTATCCAACATGGGCATTGGGTAATGGGTTTATTCCTTTACATTCTTTGAGGGCAAAGTGTACCTTCCTACAGCAAGGACAGTAAGCATTTAATTTTGCATCTGAGCCTGCACTCTGTTTTCTTGGGGTTTAATATGATTTGTAAATTCATTTATATTTTTGTAAATGCAGAATTTAGCAATGGGAGTCATAACTGTATAATGTTTAAAAATAAGATTTATGGAGTTTGATAAAACCTAGCTTTTATGACTGCCTCCAGTATGTACTAGCTCTTCACCAGGGGAACATTACTTCTTCTAAGGCTAGCTTCTTAATCTCAAAGGGGAAAAGAATAGAACTAGACTCATAAGGTTGTTGTGAAAATTAAATGAGATAATTCATGTGCCAGCCATCTAGTGAACATTCAATAAATTTTAAGCGTTATCAGTGAAGCACAGTTCTCAACCTATTAACCAAGCTAAGACATACTAATACACTGTGTAAATGATCTCATAAAAATGGAAGTTGTTTTCTTCTATAACTTAAGCTAACCAAATAAATCTAGAAGGGAATAAACTTTTTTTTTCATATAGCTTCACATAGATTGCCAAAACTTTTAGAAATTAATTAGAAATGGCAAATAATTCCCAATTAAAGTCTAATTAGAGTATAAGGGACTTAAGTAGGTTTTGAAAAATATGGAACCATTGTAAAGTGCATATTTCTCTATCAGGTTTCAAAACATTAAGAGGTAAGTTGTGTATTTATTTTATAGTAGCTGGTAACCTAGATGAGAAGATAAAGATTTTCCTTTGTAGTGTTTTTCTGTTTGTTTTTTAATTTTATTGGCATATAGTTGATTTACAATGCTGTGTTAGTTTCAGGTGTACAGCAAAGTGAATCTGTTTTATTATATATATATATATATATATATATATAAGAATGGAGATTTTTTTTCATTTTTTGATTCTTTTCCCATAAAGGTTATTACAGAATATTGAGTTCCCTGTGCTGCTCTGATCTTTATGATTTGCTTCCTTCCACTAACTTTAGATTTTGTTTGTTCTCTGGTTGCTTTAGGTGTAAGGTTAGGTTTGAGATTTTTCTTGTTTCCTGAGGTAAGATTTTATTGCTATAAACTTCCCTCTTAGTACTGCTTTTGCTGTGTCCCATAAGTTTTAGATCATCATGTTTTCGTTGTCATTTCTCTCTAGGTATTTTTTTAATTTCCTTATTTCTTCAGTGATCCATTGATTGTTTAGTAACATATTGTTTAGCCTCCACATGGTTTTTTTAGGGTTTTTTTCCTGTAAATTTATAATCTCATAGCATTGTTGTTTGAAAAGATATGTGAAGTGGGTCTCTTGTAGACAAACATATATACAGCTCTTATTTTTCTATCCATTCAACCAGTCTGTCTTTTGGTTGGAATATTTAATCCATTTACATTTAAGGTAATTATTGATATGTATGTTCTTATTGCCATGTGTTAATTGTTTTGGAATTGTTTTTTTAGGTCTTTTTTCTTTCATTCTTTTGGTCTCTTTTATGATTTGATGACTATCTTTAGTGTTGTGTTTGGATTCCTTTTTCTTTTTTGTGTGTATCGTTTTTTGGTTTGCAGTTCTTACGAGGTTTTGATATAGCTATATATATGTGTGTGTGTGTGTATATATATATATATAAAGAGAGAGAGGAGGTTTCAAGTTTCTGGTCTCTTAATTTCAAATGCATTTCCCGTATTTATACTGTCCTCATGGTTGCTGGTTTTGATATCATATTTGTGTGTAGATGATTTCCTACTTCTACTGTACATTTGTCTTTAGTGGTGAGCTTTCCCATTTGTGATTTTCTTGTTTCTAGTTGTGGCCACATTTTTTTTTTTTTCTTTCCTGCCTAGAAGTTCCTTTAGTGTTTGTTGTAAAGCTGGTTTGGTGGTGCTGAATTCTCTTAGCTTTTGCTTGTCTGTAAAAATTTTGATTTCTCTGTTGCATCTGAATGAGAGCCTTGCTGGGTATATAGTATTCTTTGCTGTAGGTTTTTCCCTTTCATCACTTTAAATATATCATGCCACTCCCTTCTGGCCTGCAGTTTCTGCTGAGAAATCAACTGATAACCTTATAGGGATTCCTTTGTATGTTGCTTCTCCCTTGCTTTTTTTTCTTTGTATTTAATTTTTGTCAGTTTGATTAATGTGTGTCTTGGCATGTTACTCCTTGGGTTTATCCCATATGGGACTCTCTGTACTTCCTGAACTTGAGTGTTTCCTTTCTCATATTAGGGAAGTTTTCAGCTAAAATCTCTTCAATTATTTTCTCAGGCCCTTTCTCTTCTACTTCTGGGACCTCTATAATGTGAATGTTGGTGTGTTTAATGTTGTTTTAATGTGTTTGTGGTCTCCTTTTCACAGGCTACAGGTTTGTATTAATTGTTCCTTTTACTTCTGGTGTCTGTCCCCTGGTGGGTGAGGATGGTCCAGGGACTTGTGCAGGCTTCCTGGGGGGAGGGACTGGTACCTGCCCTATGTCCAAAAAGGACATAGGTAGATGATGTGTGGATGACTCCTTTTGAACTTGACTAGCTTATCACAGACAGTTTAGATTATACCTTACTTCAAAGGAGTAAGATAAAATTGTATTACCTAGAATTTAATCATACACAGCAGTTAACTTTTTTTTTTTAAAGGGTATCTCTCTAATGAAGCCTACTTCATTTTAGAAAATACTTTCATCTGTGACTTAGGCATTCCTTGCAATTTATATTTATTGGATGGGCTAATTCATTTAAAATAATTATGTAGCTGTTACTGAAAGTAAGTGAAATAATTGTATTAGACTTCATTCTTGCATATGATATATATGAGTGTGTGTGTACATACATACATATGCTTCAGGGTAAAGTCATAGGTTTGGGGGGTTTTAAGTGTGCCTACTCTTTTTGTTAAATTTGAACATTTTCCTTATAGAGACACTAGTTGAGGAATGCCTCTTGCACTTCTAAAAATCAAATGTTTACGTTCCATAGTTTATTCATTTTTTAAAAGTTTCTGCAAGTCTACAAGAACAAGTCAAAGCGGAGCCTATTGTACTGAAATAGTTTGGAACCAGGTGCTTCTGTCTATAGCTTCCTTTTCCCAGTAAGGATTCTGCCTAGTAATCTGTATGTTCAAATGTTAGCATTTCAGTTCAGAAAGAGTCTCTTGGCGCCTGATTAACTTTTTAGAGCAGATAACCAGGACCTTTTACTCTTTTGGTTCTGTCTCTTCTGTTATAGGCTCTGGGTTTTTATGACAGGTGCCAGAACCAGTACTCAGGGGTGCAGATGGGATGCACAGCCTGGCATGAACCTGACTAATAATGCACAAATGACTCATTTTTTACACCTCATTTCTAGACACTGTTTGTAACTCATTCCTTTTCAGGGTTCTGAAAAAATATTGTTAGAAAAAAGCAAGGTGAAGAGGGGAGAAGAATTTGAGGATCAAGTTCAATTGAAGAGTGAAACTGGGGACACATCTTCACTACATGCCAAGTTTGTGTCCCACTGATGTGACAAATTAAAGCTACTTGTAACATAGAAGGGGGTGTCCTGAAGGTTTCAGGATATTACTGGGAGGCATCACAGAAATCATTTCCAGCCCTTTGCAAAGGAGGTACAATTTAGTGGCCGTTAAGTCATCAGATTCTAGGTCTCCTTTTCTCAATCACTGCTTTTGGGTTAAATTAAAAGAAATACACCTTGAAAGTATATATTTTTTAAAGCTGTTCACATGTAGTTCTTTTTCTTCTCAAGATTTGAAATGAAATTGGATTTGTCACTCTTCACCTGTATTTGTATTCTTCTAACTTTATGCGTGAATTCTTTTCTGATTTCTCTCCTTCTCAGTCTTGCTGTCATCCTCTCTAATTTATTTGCACCTGAATTCTCTCAGAGATGATCCAAAAATCAGAACATGAGGTTTCCTTTATTTACACTGAGTGCACTTGAATGGGAGATGTTATTTTCATATTCAAAGTTCATGATAAAATTATCAAGCAGATGCCTCAGTTATTTTTCATGTAGAAAAACGTCATCAATATATGGCAAGGTAGTTTAGTATTCTAAGGCTTGAATAACTATTTTACTCCAACACAAATTTCATTATGCATTTAAAAAATTTTTTAATAATATTTTTTTAGCCACGCCTCACAACATATGGGATCTTAGTTCCCTGACCAGGGATCAAACCCATGTCTCCTGCATTGGAAGCATCGAGTCATAACCACTGGACCACCAGGGAAGTCCTGTCATAGTAAAATTTGTAATTGTTGATATACCCAGTTTTTTTCCTGCCAGGCTGAAAGCACTTAAAAAATAAAACCCAAAATCTATGAATGACTGACCTTAATTACTTCAGTGGTTTTTCCAGAAATAACTGGAAAGTATTTCAGTTGTTTTGTTTTAATGTATGGTGTCAATATTAAACATTGCACATCTATTCAGAGAATATTACAGCTAGTTTCTTTCTGTTAGTCTGTACAGAGGAGTTTTTTCCTGTTCACTAAAACTGCCACTGAATTGACTATATTATTAAGTTTTGTTCTTTCCGTATTTCAACCTTTAGGTCCAAGTAATTGAAGTCCTATAACATCCCCTCTAGCTCTTCAGACACAGTGGGGATTAATTAGACTGGCCCACCTCCAGGTTTGAGAAGGCATTTGTGGAAACCACTGTCTACTACATGGAATTCAAGCTTTTCCAGTTCCAGTGTGTCCAGGGTAGCCAGCTGGATGTTTAGCTGTCATGCATCTTTTCGCTTTTCTTCCCTGATCTACCAAGACCTAAACGGTATTTGCTCTGCTCTTAACTGTGGAGACCATTCGTGATTTGGTTCAACAGGAAACTCTTTTCCTGCTTTTGTAAGTGATAGGGTTACTTAAGCAAAAAATATTAAATTGCAGAGAAAAAAATGAGGGCAATATGTAAAAGATAAATCCCCATCGTAATCTGTAATGAAAGAACATTTGACATAGCAGTCCTAGTGGTAATAACAAGCAGACTACAGTTGCTAATTTATGATAGCAGATGTGTTTCTTTTCAAACAAGTGCAAGCATACTAAACAATGAATTACACTGAACAAGTTCATACTAAGTGCTTTACAAGTGTTGCCTAATTTAATTCTCATGTCATATTTCCTAAGCAGGTATTATTAAGTATTGTTATTGCTATTCCTACTTTTTGTATGAGAGAACTGTATATTAGTGGAGACATGTACAGTGTTATAAGGTATCAGACCCAGGACCCAAACACAGCCCAGACTGCCTTCTGGATGTCCTGTATAAGGTATTTTTCCCTATGTATTTTCTAATCTGAAAGACCTGTGTGTCTCTGGAAGCACCTGTAGATCTGTGGATATGGCAACTCCATCTTTGTTTCACATAGTGGCTTTAGGATGTCTTTGGTGAACTCTGTGTCTAATTTAAAATGTCCTCCACTTACACAATTCTAAACATGGTCTCTCAAGGTTGGGAGTATGTTAAATATGAGATTATGCTTCATTACAACCAAAATATACCAATTGCCTTTGGGCATAAAATATTCATTATACTTAGGTCAGTTTTTCTCTCTGTCTCACATGAGCCTTAAATGAAATCATTGTAACTCACATATTTAATGGAGAGGAATTTTGTGATACTTGTTCTGGGAAAAGGAAGGATCAATTTCAGTTGTGATTAAACTTCTTCCTATCTTGAGACATGAAAAACAGTATCATATATGCAGATGTTTTGCACATCTCTGGTTTGGATCTTAAACAGCAGATCTAGATAGGTACAGTCATTGTTCTGGTGGACTGCTGACATGAGAAATATGAAATTATCATATACTAAACAATCGTCCTACATTCCTATCTCTTATCTTGATTTAGTGCCTACTTAAATGTTTGACTGTAATCAGTCAGCCTTCACTCTTCTGTGTGTTCCATCCTCCATAGCCAATAAGTCCCTAAGTGCTGTTAATTTTACTTTGGTTCTTGAATCTGTGTCTTTCTCTCCCTTGATGTTGGACCTGATTTTGTCCATGGTCCATCTTTCCGTCCCTGAATTTGGGGACATTACCGTGTCTCTGTCAGCTCCAATCCAGGACCACAGAGAGGGTAAGCTTTTTAAAATCAAATGTGATTGCGATGTGCCCAGCCTAAACTAAGATTTCTATTTCTTGCCATTGTCTACAGACTAGAATCACCTTCTGTGACCTAACTACTCCCTCCCAGTTCAGCCTTTTCTCTCTCCACTCACATCAAATTGCAGAGTTGCACTTTCTCAGACTCATCCTGCTTTGTTTTACCTCTTCTTATATGCCTTGCTCCTTCTTCCTGGAATACCTCTCCCCAGAATCCACAAATAGTAACTCCTTTTTTGTAGTCAAGACTTACTTCCTTTGCTTCTGAGTCCAAGTTGGGTACTGTTCCTATGGGCTGCATAACACCTTGTATAGAATAGTCTTAGAGCATCCTTCATGGCTGATTGGTTTGTCTCTTTGTCTGTCTCCTCTGGTGGACTCCTGCTTTTGGAGGCAATGACCAAGCATTATTTCATCATTGTATACATAGCATCTCATAAAATGCTGATGTGAAATAGAGAAGGCATATGATACATGCATACTGAATGAATCCATGAATGTTTAGATGTACTCAGTAGTAGAAAAGAACATTAGATCTTGTCATTTATCCATAAGTAGCATTTCCATTGGACCTGAATTTTCCCATTTCATAACATTCTACAGTTTTAGGCCTTTTGAGATCCAGCCTATTTCTCTAATTTTTCTGGAAAATTGATATGGCATAGGTTAAAAGCATTTAGATTATATTTTCAGATTAATAGCTCTGGAGTTATACATGGGCTCAAGAAAAAAGATAATATATGATTTTTAGAGTCTACAGAGAGAAAAATGATTGCAGTTGAGACTAAGGATACTTTAAAATTCAGTTTAAGTTTCAGTTAAAAATGCTACATTTGATATCTAATTTATCTCAATCATACACCTGAATTTTATTAATTATAAATCTGTATTCTTTGTGACTACAAATAATAAGTGGGTTCATAAGTGCACATTCAAAGTTTGGCCCTCTGTTACTGGGGATCTGATATATCTGATTGCACAGCACATAAATCCAGACACAATGATAAGTTGACTTCTCTCATCCTCTAAATCTTTTGCTTAGATGTCATGTCCAGTGACATCCATCTGTGATCACAGCACGAATGCACTAGTACCCCTGTATTTTTCCTATCATTTCACTTTTTAAAACAATTTCTTTGCTTGAAACATTTCAGAAGTGTCACGTATACTTACATGAAATCCAAATGTTCCTCACAGCCCACAGAGCAAGGCACATTCTGACACCTACTCACCTCTTGATGGCATCAGGCTATTTGATCCTTCACTCTTCCGGTAGGAAGAGCCACATGGCCTGCTTTTCCATGAGATTCAAACATGCCACCATGTTCCTGAAACCTTCTTTCTGCTCCCTCTCACCTGTTGATCTCATACTGTTCTTTATGCCCCAGCTCAGTATTACCTTCACAGAGGGAATGTCCTCACCCACCGATTAAATTAGGTGCTTCTCATGCCCGTAGATCTTTATCATGAACCTGTGTGTTTCCTTTGTAGCACATATCACAATTAGTAAATGTTTGCCTTGCTCAAATATAAAAGCACCTTGAGAGTAATGACCTTAATATCTTTTTAAAACCATTATATTTTCAAGGCCTAGCATAGGGCACCCAGGAGGAAAAATATTTTGGGGAATCAGTGAATAGTACACATCACAGCCTACTGCTTATTTTACTACCTTTGTTATATATTTTCAGCCCCTCGTGAATAGGCCTGGTATCTCTATTATTCCTTATTATACCACCCAATAAATGGAAGAGAGTAGATACCAAAAACATTAACTAAATTAACTGAGGGTTATCAAAATCACATGTGTGTGAATGGTAAAATGTATGTTTCTTTCTGTGCACCACTTACATGACTCAAATTTTAGCAAGACCACAAAGATAGGAACTGAACTGTGTAAGAATTGATTATAGAAATTTAGAAAAACAAAATTTTTAACAAAATCACATAGTGCTTACTATGTGTGGCACTATTTAAGTACTATACAAATATAAACTCACTTAACCTTTGTAAAGTTACTATGAGACATTTTCTTTGAAGTAAGTACTATTATTTCCATTTTGGAGAGGAGGAAACAGGCAGGGGGAAGTAGAAGTTATTTAAAAGCTAAGTTTACTTGCCCATTGATGTGGATAATTATAAACAAATTACTGAACTTGTATTCTGATTGTGCTAGCAAGTTTTCATTTAGGTCATTTTTCAGTTACACCTAATACATACATAATAAATGTAGTATAATAATTTTCACCATTCAATATGTCATTTGGTAACAAAATGTGCTACTATAAGAGTAGTATACCTTAAGACCATATGCAGTTAAGATTTTTCTAGTATTTCCAAATCTTTTGTTTAGATCAACTGTCCAAAAGAAATACATTGTGATTCACAAGTGTGAAACACATATGTAATTAAAAATTTTCAAGGAACCTCATTAGCAAAAACTTTTTAAAAAGTGAAATAAATGCTAATAATATATTTAATTTAATGCAGTATAAACTATAATTTTCACATGTATCAATAAAATTATTAATATATTTTACTTAACAAATTAAGTCTTCAACATCACATGGACATTGTACATTTAGAGCACATCTCAATTCATATTTTAAATAGCAACAGCCACATTTCAAATGCTTGTTCACCGCTTGTGGCTCACGGATACCATGTTGAACAGTGAAGATTTAGACAAGTCTTTTATGACTAATAAGAAATTCTGAATGTTTATAAAGACCACAGAGAAAATAGTGTTTCTTGGTGAAGGGTGGCTCATCCTTCAAGTCTTACCTTAGTGTCATCTTGTCTGCGTTCTCTGAGCATCCTGGCTGTACCTTCCTATACATATTTTCTTAGCATATATTATAGTGCTATATAATTGCATTATATCATAACTGATTTGTTTCTCATGTAAAATATTGAACTTAATGCCTGTCTCCATAGCAGCTTGCCCATACTTTGTCAATTTACCAAAGATTTATTGAAATCTTAGTATCAGGTACTGTTTTTTTGTGCTCTAGATATATCTGTGCAGAATAAGATTACTGCCCTTATGGGGCTTACAGTTTTAGAAAGTCTGTGCTCAGTAAAAATACTGTTGAATTAAATGAAATTCAGGCACTAGCCTTTTGGAAGAAGTCTATAAACAATGGGTTAATCTTAAGTAACTGATATTTAAGAGGTTTACATATCGTCTTGCAAATTAAAACAAAAACCTTTTACAGCTTTTTAAGGATGGGGAAAACTGGCCTGACGGCAGTATGCATGACTAAGTGGTTTACAGTGAACCCCAGACTCAATATGTGGAATATGTTAATACATGAATGGCAGAAGTTGTTCTTTAATGTAAGTAGAGCCTCATTTAGAAGTTAGCACCGCTCTGTGGTGATCAGATTACATCTGCAGAATTATATTAAGTTCTGGGTCAATAATGCTACCGTTAACCTCTGGGAAGTGGGTTAGGAAAATAAGACTAAAATACTGCCAAGGTGATTCAGTAAAAAGCATGTTCCAGGTTAACTGTCTGGATATGTATCTGACACACCACAGTGAAGGTTAGAATAAAGGAGTTCGCTGACTTACAGTATCAGCTTCTAAATTTTTCTCCATCTTCTGTTCTGTTTCTCTCGGGTTTGGGAGGCTGCTGCTCTCCTGGTCTGCGTGCTTCTTTGCACCCATGCACGTCTGTACCCTCTTAAAGCGAATTGCGTGACGACTTGCACTCTGTGTGAGCTACTTGGATGCAAGGAACATCTCTTGTTATATTTTCTCAGCGCCCAGCACTTACTTCCTACATACTGGTATGCTTGGAGAATGTTGCATCGAATATTAGGAAACTGAATTCTAAAATCAGAAATTAGGTCAACATTATGCATTCTAACTTCTTTTCTCACATCTACTTTTCCCTACTTCCTTAGTCCAATCAGAATGATTTTTTTCCAAAAATACACACCTGATCATATTGTGCCCTCCTTCACGCTGGTTGCCTCGTGGGCCGGCCGGGCCTGGCTGGTGCCTGGGTCTCCCGGCTTCCCTCCCGTTTCTTTCTTTGCTCTCCACCCTACACGTTGGCCTCACACCTTTGCTCACTGGTTGACTGTGCCCAGAATATTCTTCCATATCACATCTCCGCCCTCAGCCTTCGGTTACTCTGCCTTAAGGCCTCCTCTAACCTGTTTCCCCTAATACATAGCCTCAAAAGATCATAGTTCCCCCTTTAGGAATAATCATCACTGTTCTAGTTTTACATACAGTTTGCCTGTGTGGTCCACCCCATTTAATTGTAAGTTCCGTGAGGAAATGTGTCACGTCTGCTGCTATGTGCACCATCGTATCACTATACCAAATGCATAAAATGGTTAGCACATCATTGTGAAATAGATATATAAATTCACCAACCAGCACGATTCAAGTACATGTCTAGACTTCAACCAGACCTAAACCTTTCCTTCTGTCTCCACTCAGAAGTATAGTCCATATGATAGAAAAGATGTGTGATGAAACCTCTGAAAATATATAATCTTGTGCTTACTTAGGCAGAAAATATTCCTTTTAATACAGCGATTATCTCCATAACCTCTGAAGAACAGTTAATGCTTGTTCCACGTAAAGGTTAAAATTTATTTTTTATAGCATGCTCAGGCAGTTAGAAATTAATATTCTCCCAAGTCATTGAAATGTTAAATTGTCTAACCTTCTAAAACACTTCACAGTTTTTCTCAGCTTACGGCAAGATTGGGAAATAAGACAAACTCCATAAGATGTTAATATCCTTAATGGGCACTGGACCCATGGGCTGACGGCACCCCTGGGTTCTCACATTTCACTTCTACTAAACACTATAATTGAGGGTCAAAAGGCAAGTGTATTATTGGTGGTGTGAAAATACGTTTATTTATTTATTTATTTATTTATTTGGTTTTTGTGCTACGCGGGCCTCTCACTGTTGTGGCCTCTCCCGTTGCGAAGCACAGGCTCCGGACGCGCAGGCTCAGCGGCCATGGCTCACGGGCCCAGCCGCTCTGCGACATGTGGGATCTTCCCGGACCGGGGCACGAACCCGTGTCCCCTGCATCGGCAGGCGGATTCTCAACCACTGCGCCACCAGGGAAGCCCAATACATTTACAATAGAATGTAATAATTGTGAGATGTAGATATCTATCACAAGATCCACTGTAATTATAGGAGGGAAAGAAAATTGAGAATTTGGAAATGTTTTGCATTCTTCGACACTGACTTAAATGAAAAGGGCATCTAATTCTTACATAATTCTTCTCTTCTTCATGCCCTCCTTACTCTTGTGCCCATTCACTTCTTCCATCCGGCATGTGGGAAGATCCCACGTGCCGCGGAGCCGCTGGGCCCGTGAGCCATGGCCGCTGAGCCTGCGCGTCCGGAGCCTGTGCTCCGCAACGGGAGAGGCCACAGCAGTGAGAGACCCGCGTACTGCAAAAAAAGAAAAGTGCCCCAGTAAACAATTGATTTCCCACTATTTCCAAAGATCTCCAATAAAAATATCTTTGTCAGCCATGCTCCTGTTGATGATAGAGAACCAATAGACACATACCTAAAAAAGCATATACTTTTCATTGATAATAAAACCATTTTGTTTAAATAAATCCGTAGGGTTTTTGGTTTTTTAAAGCAGATTGAGTTGAAGGCTGAAATATGCTTCACCCCTAGGCATTGCATTTAATTACTCTGAATTACCCTGATGTCTTTCTTAGTTTTATATTTTTATTCTCAAATTATTCTTAATGCCAAAGAAATACCTGAAAAGATATTTTAAATATAAATATTTCAAAGTCCTTTTTAAAACTATGCTGAGTAACATACCCCAAACAATAATCCACTTCGTGTATATTTTCGGCCTCCTAGACCTTGCAGGAAAAGAATATTGTGATTAAAAATTATTTTAAAAGATAACTTACTTGTAGACAGATCATTAAAGATAATTCACTAATTTATATATTTTTGAATTCCAAAGTTCAAGAATACTTTCTACTTCATTTTAACTTGATTCAACAGGCCATGAAATCTAATGTGTTCCCAATTCGGCAAGCATTCAGTCACTCGTAGAGCAGAGCAGTCACCTTCTAATTAGTGTACAGTCATCCAGCTCTATCTGTAGGGAATTGGTTCCAGGAACCCCGATATACCAAACTCCAAGGATGCCCAAGTCCCTTATATAAAGTGGCACAGTATTTGCATATAACCTATGCACATCCTCCCCTATGCTTTAAATTATCTCTAGGTTACTTACAATACCCAGTACAATGTAAATGCTATATAAATAGTTGTAAATTCAATGTAAATATTATATAAAATAGTAGCCTATGTGAAGCGAATCCAAGTTTTGTGTTTTGAAACTTCCTGGAGTTTTTTTTTTAAAAATAGTTTCAGTCTGGGGTTGCTTGAATCTTTGGATGTGGAACCTGCAGATACAGAGGAACAACTGTACTTATTAAAAGGCACAAAAGTATATTCAGTTTGTTTAAAGAGTAGCCAGTGTAGTTGTTCTCTGTTTCCAGTGCAAACATGTGCTTTAGCATTTATTAATTTTGATAAAGGAAAAAAAAATCCTAATGTTAAAGGGATGATTGATGTCTTCAATCAAACTTTGGCTACTGCTAAAAATCTCACAACCTGTACTCTCTGTCTAGGTGTAATACATAAAAACCAAGTTCAGTGTTTCATACTGAAAGTGGGACTCTATTATAAAGAAGCTTTTAATGTTTGTATATGGTCTGAACATGCTGGATTTTATTTAACAGCTGAGTTTCATAGACAAGTACTAGGCATTTCTTCAAAGAACCCAGCCAAATGCTGTAATCCATTTCCTTCTGAAACTGCAGTTGTTAAATTAGACCCCAAACATTTATGAATGTCGCTTTGCCTTTCCAGCAATTAAGGAGTTCAAAAAAAAAAAATCCCTTGTGTTTCATGGCTTTGAAATTATTTATCCTCCCCTGGCCCTTCCATTTGCTCTATCAGATGCTTTGGGGGTTACGTTCAAGAGGGAGATATCAATTCTGAACAGGTGTGGAAAAGGGTTTCTTGATGTATAAAAAGTGTTCTCGTTTAAAGGCGTTTTAGCAATTTTAGCACATTTACTGCTGTGAATTCCCATGGAAGGAGGCGGCCCATTCATTTCCCTTTAAAGGGCAGAAAAATCTGAAATCAACATCAGAGGCCGAATTTCACCAGGGTGCGGGAGCGGCTGGTGAGTTTACTGAAACTTTCCCTTTGCTGTCTCCTTGTTGCAGTGTTGATCCTCCTGATCGTCACTATGAGAAGAAGGAAAAAAGAGCCCCTTATTTTCGACGAAGAGCGAGATATCAGAGAAAACATCGTTAGATACGATGACGAGGGTGGGGGAGAAGAAGACACAGAAGCCTTTGACATGGCCGCGCTCAGAAACCTCAACGTCCTCAGAGACGCCAAGGCCCGGAGAGACGTGACGCCAGAAATACAGTTCTTGAGTCGACCGACTTTTAAAAGCATCCCGGATAATGTCATTTTCCGGGAATTTATTTGGGAAAGACTGAAGGAAGCCGACATTGACCCCTGCGCCCCGCCTTACGATTCCTTGCAGACATACGCCTTCGAAGGAAATGGCTCGGTGGCTGAATCGCTCAGCTCGCTGGATTCCATCAGCTCAAACTCTGATCAGAATTACGACCACCTTAGTGACTGGGGACCGCGTTTTAAACGACTCGCAGACATGTACGGAACTGGCCCGGAGAGTCTGTACTCATAGCCCTGGGACGTTAGTTGGAAATGTACTGAAGAAAAAGTAAAAGCAAAAAAAAAAACAAAACAAAACGCCACTACATACAGAAAAAACAAGAACTCCACTCGCTAGAGGAAATGGTTGTAAATATCTCTCCATTTTTAACCATTTAGGTTCTGCCTTGGTGAAGCATATCTTCATTAGACTTATCCAAGGGACTGCACTGACCACAGACTCTGAGCATTTGAAGGCTTTTTGATAAAAAAGAAATACTCAGTGGTTTGTGAATAGATAGCAACTCTCAGATACCTGCAAAGGCACCTAACCTCTGGAAGCAGTGCCCTGTGTTGTCAGTGTCCCCGGGGTGTCCTGTACATACCTTCATGGTACTGGCAGGGAGGGGAGTAAAACGTGATACACTAGGATTGAAAAGTCCTGGAACTTCTTGCATATCAAAACTTGGGACACATTTAATTTACAGTGATGCTTTCAGCTTGCTAGATTAGAGCATCCAGCAGAATATTATTGCTGTCAGTTAGCAAATACATTTTGTTTAGCAATATAACTATTCTTAGAGAATCCTCCCCAATCCTCCAATACAAGCCAATCAAATTTGGTTTAAGGCAACATAAACCGTTGTTTAGCAAATAAATTCTGAAATGTTCCACATAAGCAAAAGGTAAATCATTCTTAAAGTTGGCAGTCGTTTTTCAGATGCTTGTGTAGGTATGAAAAAAAGTTGCTGTCTATTCGTTGATTTATTATCTCTTCTGATTTGTACAGGAGACTATGTTTTCTTTTTTTATTGGACACATGGTGTTATATTTATTTTGGACCTCCAATCTCCACTCAATTCAGGTCCATCTTCCTGCCTCAGAATATTAAGCTCATCAGAACATGCTGATTTTTCTCCAGTCTGAGCTACATGGAGGAAATGAAGCATGGAAATGGAAGAAAAAAAAAAATAGTAGAGCAATTGAGGCCTGTTGCTGTTCACGTCTCAGAGAGGAACACAGCTACAAGGACATATAAGTTGTTTGTCTGAGCCATTAAAATTTACAAAATATTGAAAGAAAGTATGTGTACTATAGAAGGAAGATTTCAGAGAGAATTGAGATTTTGTTTGATGCAAGATTGATTTTTCAAGGTCACAAATTCTATATGCTCCAAAGACTTTCAAGATTTTGTTTTCCCCCCGCCCTCTTTTGCTGTAAAAATACTGAGTAAAGGACAGATTTTTTTAATATATCTTAATGTAATGTTATAAATTTCAAAACCCACCATTAAATTCTGATGCAAATATGTTCCTCAAGATTTAACCAAGCAATGTATACTTTCTATACCTGTTTAGATGTGCCAAAGTGAGGAGAGAAATTAAGTGATCACATGTGTTTGAGAAAGAAGAATTTTATGACTAAAATAATATTTCTACCTAACATTTTCTAGATTAATACTAGTTTAATGTGAATATATTCACATAAGAATGAACTTATTTTTTTCTTTCTTTTCTCCTTTTAAAAAAGGGTTTATTGTTGGGTTCCTAATAAATCTACAGATAGTGGACACTGTATAGGAAACTGTTTCTAAAAATGCTTCTTTCTGAAAGACGAACACTGGAACAAGAATATCGATCTTTTGATTACATGAGGAGAAACTCTGTAGGATTCTGTAAAATTGCAGCCCATCTTTAGAAATGAAGTATGTGAAAGTGGCCTTCAGCTCCATCAAAATAAATAATCAGTATGATTATCTACAAACATTCCTTTCATTTGAATAAAGTTTTATAGACATTGTTTCATGACTAGATATGCTTCTTGCTGTATTAATATACATATGAAAAATCAATTTTATAATGGTAAATGATACTGTTCATGACTTTTAGTCACGTGTAAGTTTTTCAAATTAAAAATGTAAAGCATAGTACACTTACCCAATTTCATAAAATCAGAGTGTGATGCAGGAATTATATAGGTATTACATTAGTAAGCTGATGAGAATACAGTTTTTTGATAATCCCCTTGTTGTCTGCAAGAAGATAAAATAGTACTTTTAGATTATGATATCAAAACTGCTGATTGTTGCATAAATGTAAGTTTGAATGTATTTTAGAAAAGGAACATCACATCGTTCACCTTGCTTTCTTTCCTTTTAAATATATATATTTTATATATATATATAATTTTTTTAAATTTTGTTTTTGCCAGTAATAGATTGGGGAAAAAAGGTTCAGATTTAAATAAAGATTTGAAATTCTTGCATATAGTCAATTGCTATTTTATATGTGGAAGATGATAACAATACAATACTGAACTTGATTCAATGGTATTTAAAAGAAATCTTGAGATGGCTGGAAGAATGTCCCTAATAGAGATGGAATTTATATGAAGTACTCTAGCTAAGCTTATTTATAATGGTGGTGAATTTGTTATTTTAGTTTTCTTTTTCCTTTTGAAATCTAAGGCTGTATATGTTTATCTGACATGATACTTGAGAGATAGGCTTTGGGGTAAACCCAGAGACTAGAACAGTTGATCAACAAAAATCAATGTTAAAGCTTGTTACAAGATTCTCCAAAAGCATTTAAATAAATACCTATTATCTAGTCACTAAAATTCAATGGTGGACTGGTGCCAGCTCACACCAACTCCTAAGTACCAATTATGCATATGTCTTTCCACCTCTGCTTCTAGTGATATCATTTCAGTAGGTCAGCCTTGGTGGTAATATTTAGACCACCATGGAAATCACCCAACACTACGTTTTTGTTTTTTTTCCCCCTGTAGAACTAGTTGCGAAATGTTTACCAACACTTTGCTGCTTACTTATAAAGGGAAACCTAATGGTTGTAAATATAGTATGAGTGAATAGAATATCAAATAATGATGACATGAAAGGAATTTATGTCCTATCCTACTACTAAATATAGACTCATGTGGTAGTGATTTCCTGGTATCAGATCCTTGGAGCTACAGGGAGAAAGAGAGGGGACCCGCTTCTTCATGGAAAGCAATGGCTTAATAATTCCAAGTGCAGACAACAGTTTGGGAAGTCAGTAAATTTACATATTTTCCATTTGTCCCTATGGGAGCACCATTGGAAACTCAAGGTATACATTAGGTAATGCATTTTTGGACAATTTAATTTCTCAAAAAAATATGTGCATTTCACTTGTTACTGTCCAGGTCAAGGAAACATGCCCAGACCTCTATTCTGGATTGCTATCCTTGCATAATTTTAAGTCAGCATAAAGAATATGAAAACTAAATCTTAGAAGAAAGTGGACTTTTGCAGATCAAGCCTAAATTAGGATTCTGGATACACAAAACAATCTCTACGTTAAAGCGATATTCCAAAGTCAGCTGCACACCAAAATTAGGAAGCAGACAAGAGGAAAAATGCTATGTGGAGGCCACGAGTAGATCTTTGTACAAGCAATGGCCTAGATGAAGCTGGTCAACTTCTTCCCTTGACAGGAAGCTCAGCGGAGGCTGACTGCAGTTGCGGTTAGATAACTACTAGACACAGGTAAGAAATAAGAATGTTTAGGAAATGATAGCTGCCTTTTCACTCTGCCCTCTGAGGATGTTTTAAATTACTTTAACTTCTCGCACAATTACATTTACTACACTGGATGATGAGCAGTCTTTGGCAATTCTTATGTAAACGGTGTAGTTATACAAGGGAGGAGTGGTATTTGTGGTATGGCCCACAGGCCCAAAGAAAGTTACATGCAGACTGTTAGTATTATATTCAAATATGAAATCTAGAAGAGCTTAAAACAGATATATTGCAAGAGGCAAAAAGCACCTTGTTTAAATATTTTAAAGACGTTAAGCACTACTTACAAATATTAATCGTAAACCTTTCCATGTTATTTTGACATCTATTGACTTACGAACTGTTTTAATTACCCTAATTGTTTCTAAGTCACTATTTGAAGGTTTCTTTACAGTTGATCTAATTAAAGTTGATTAAAAGCAAGCTTCAACTTACCTTTAACTCTTTCTGGTCAGTGATGGCTGGGGGCACATGGAATATATATTACCATTAATAGATAAGGAAATTCACTTTGTTAGTCTATATAGTTTATTTGATCTTAAATAGTTATTTTAAAATTATTAATATATATTGTGTGTATATGCCGTGGTGTGTGCAAGTTTGGCAAGAAAAGCTAACGCAGTAATGTTAGCTGACACATCATCATCATAATCAAAAGAGCGAGAAAGGAGTAAAAGCATTTACATTTTGAGTATAATTGAAATTGTTTCAGAGGAGCGGGATTAGCCTTTAAGAAAAACGGAAGTTATTTGAGGCTGTGATTTGGCAGGCACTGTTAAGTATAATTCCAGGAGTAATTTTTCAAGCAAAAACAAGACAGCCAGTGTGTGTGACATTCTGACACTTTTTCATTGTTATGCTAACTTGTACTGGCTCAGAATTAAACTGAAAAGAACAGGTGTGTGTGTGTGTGTGTGTGTGTGTGTGTGTGTGTGTGTGTGTGTGTGAGAGAGAGAGAGAGAGAGAGAGAGAGAGAGAGAGAGAGAGAGAGAGAGAGAGAAGGGGGGACACTGGAAAGTATGTCTGAAAGTGACCTTTAAAAAGTAGTCTAATATTATCTTGTTAATTCCAATATATTACTGTTATTTAGCAAGTGCTTTTTAGGTGATAAGACTAGAAAGTGTGATAAACTGAAGGAAGCAGTATTTTATTTGCTTTAAGAATCTAAATTAGGAAAAGGATTTGGGTGCTAAGGGGAGAGCATTTAGCTGAGCTATCTGGAAAACTGCCACTTTTTTTAACATCTTTATTGGAGTATAATTGCTTTCCAGCATTGTGTTACTTTCTACTGTATAACAAAATGAATCAGCTATATGCATATGTATTTCCCCATATCCCCTCCCTCTTGTGTCTCCCTCCCACCCTCCCTATCCCACCCCTCTACGGGGTCACAAAGCACCAGCTGATCTCCCTGTGCTATTCGGCCAGCTATCTATTTTACATTTGGTAGTGTATGTATGTTAATGCTACTCTCTTACTTCCTTCCAGCTTACCCTTCCCCCTCCCCATGTCCTCAAGTTCATTCTCTACATCTGCATCTTTATATCTGGCCTCCCCTAAGTTCTTCAGACAGAACCTTTTCTTTTTTTTTTTAGATTCTATATATATTTAGCATACAGTATTTGTTTTTCTCTGACTTACTTCACTCTGTATGACAGACTCTTGGTCCATCCACCTCAATACAAATAACTCAATTTTGTTTCTTTTTATGGCTGAGTAATATTCCATTGTATATATGTGCCACATCTTTATCCTATCATCTGTCAATGGACACTTAGGTAGCCTTTATGTCCTGGCTATTGTAAATAGAGCTGCAGTGAACACTGTGGTACATGACGCTTTTAAAATTCTGGTTTCCTCAGGATATATGCCCAGTAGTGGGACTGCAGGGTCGTATGGTAGTTCTATTTTTAGTTTCTAAGGAACCTCCATACTATTCTCCATGGTGGCTGTAACAATTTACGTTCCCACCAACAGTGCAAGAAGGTTCCCTTTTCTCGACACCCTCTCCAGCATTTATTGTTTCTAGATTTCTTGATGATGGCCATTCTGACTGGTGTGAGGTAATACCTCATTATAGTTTTGATTTGCATTTCTCTAATGATTAGTGATGTTGAGTGTACTTTCATGTGTTTGTTGGCCATCTGTATATCTTCTTCGGAGAAATGTCTATTTAGGTCTTCTGCCCATTTTTGGATTGGGTTTTTTTTTTTTTTTTTTTTTTTTTTTATAGTGAGCTGCATGAGCTGCCTGTATATTTTGGAGATTAATATTTTGTCAGTTGCTTCGTTTGCAAATATTTTCTGCCATTCTGAGGGTTCTCTTTTCATCTTCTTTATGGTTTACTTTGCTGTGCAAAAGCTTTTAAGTTTCATTACATCCCATTAGTTTATTTATATTTTCATTTCCGTTTCTCTAGGAGGTGGATCAAGAAGGATCTTGCTGTGATTTATGTCATACGGTGTTCTTCCTGTGTTTTCCTCTAAGAGTTTGATACTGTCTAGCCTTACATTTAGGTCTTTAATCTACTTTGAGTTTATCTTTGTGTATGGTGTTAAGAAGTGTTCTAATTTTATTCTTTTACATGTAGCTGTCCAGTTTTCCCAGCACCACTTATTGAAGAGGCTGTCTTTTCACCATTGTATATTCTTGCCTCCTTTGTCAAAGGTAAAGTGACCATATGTGTGTGGGTTTCTCTCTGGGCTTTCTATCCTGTTCCATTGACCTATATTTCTGTTTTGGTGCCAGTACCTTCCTTACTGTCTTGACTATTGTAGCTTTGTAGTATAGGCTGAAGTCTGGGAGCCTGATTCCTCCAGCTCCGTTTTTCTTTCTCAAGATTGTTTTAGCTATTCAGGGTCTTTTGTGTTTCCATAGAAATTGTGAAAATTTTTGTTCTAGTTCTGTGAAAAAATACCCTTGGTAGTTTGATAGGGAATGCATTGAATATGTAGATTGCTTTGGGTAGTATAGTCATTTTCACAATGTTGATTCTTCCAATCCAAAAACATAGTATATCTTTCCATCTGTTTGTGTCATTAATTTCTTTCATCAGTGTCTTATAGTTTTCTGCATAGAGGTCTTTTGTCTCCTTAGGTAGGTTTATTCCTATGTTTTTTATTCTTTTTGTTGCAATGGTAAATGGAAGTGTTTCCTTAATTTCTCTTTCAGATTTTTCATGATTAGTGTATAAGAATCCAAGAGATTTCTGTGCATTAATTTTGTATTCTGCTACTCTACCAAATTCATTGATTAGCTCTAGTAGTTTTCTGGTAGTATCTTTAGGATTCTCTATTTATAGCATCATGTCATCTGCAAACAGTGACAGTTTTACTTCTTTTCCGATTTGGATTCCTTCTCTTTCTTTTTCATCTCTGACTTCTGCAGCTAAAACTTCCAAAACTATGTTGAATAATAGTGGTGAGAGAGGGCAGCCTTGTCTTGTTCCTGATCTTAGAGGAAATGCTTTCAGTTTTTCACCATTGAGAATGATGTTGGCTGTGGGTTTGTCATATATGGCCTTCATTATGTTGAGATAGGTTCCCTCTATGCCTACTTTCTGGAGAGTTATCATACATGGGTGTTGAATTTTGTCAAAAGCTTTATCTGAATCTGTTGAGATGATCATATGGTTTTTATCCTTCAATTTGTTAATATGGTGTATCACATTGATTTGTGTGTATTGAAGAATCCTTGAATTCCTGGGATAAATCCCACTTGATTATGTTGTATGATCCTTTTAATGTGCTGTTGGCTTGTTTGTTAGCATTTTGTTGAGGATTTTTGCATCTATGTTCATCAGAGATATTGGCCTGAAGTTTTTTTCTTGTGACATCTTGTCTGGTTTTGGTATCAGGGTGATGGTGGCCTTCTAGAATGACTTTGGGAGTATTCCTCCCTCTGCTATATTTTGGAAGAGTTTGAGAAAGACAGGTGTTAGCTCTTCTCCAAATGTTTGATAGAATTCACCTGTGAAGCCATCTAGTCCTGGGCTTTTGTTTTTTGTTGGAAGATTTTTAATCACAGTTTCAACTTCAGTGCTTGTGATTGGTCTGTTTATAGTTTCTATTTCTTCCTGGTTCAGTCTTGGAAGGTTGTACTTTTCTAAGAATTTGTCCATTTCTTCCAGGTTGTCCATTTTATTGGCATATAGTTTCTTGTAGTAATCTCTCATGATCCTTTGTATTTCTGTAGTGTCAGTTTTTACCTCTCCTTTTTCATTTCTAATTCTGTTGATTTGAGTCTTCTCCCTTTTTTTCTTGATGGGTCTGGCTGGTGGTTTATCAATTTTGTTTATCTTCTCAAAGAACAAGCTTTTAGTTTTCTTGATCTTTGCTACTGTTTCTTTTTCATTTATTTCTGATCTGATCTTTATGATTTATTTCCTTCTGCTAATTTTGGGGGTTTTTGTTCTTCTTTCTCTAATTGCTTTTAGGTGTAATGTTAGGTTGTTTATTTGAGATTTTTCTTATTTCTTGATGTAGGATTGTATTGCCATAAACTTCCCTCGTAGAACTGCTTTTGCTGCATCCCCCAGGTTTTGGGTCATCCTATTTTCATTGTCATTTGTTTCTAGGTATTTTTTGATTTCCTCTTTGATTTCTTCAGTGATCTCTTGGTTATTTAGTAGTGTATGGTTTAGCCTCCATGTGTTTGTATTTTTTTACAGTTTTCCTGTAATTGATATATAGTCTCATAGCATTGCTGTCAGAAAAGATACTTGATATGATTTCAATTTTCTTAAATTTACCAACGTTTGATTTGTGACCCAAGATATGGTCTATCTATCCTGGAGAATGTTCCATGAGCACTTAAGAAGAAAGTGTATTCTGTTGTTTTTGAATGGAATGCCCTATAAATGTCAATTAAGTCCATCTTGTTTAATGTATCATTTAAAGCTTGTGTTTCCTTATTTATTTTCATTTTGGATGATCTGTCCATTGGTGAAAGTGGAGTGTTAACGTCCCCTACTATGATTGTGTTACTGTCGATTTCCCCTTTTATGGCAGTTAGCATTTGCCTTATGTATTGAGGTGCTCCTATGTTGGGTGCATAAATATTTACAATTGTTATATATTCTTCTTGGATTGATCCCTTGATCATTACGTAGTGTCCTTCTTTGTCTCTTGTAATAGTCTTTATTTTAAAGTCTATTTTGTCTGATATGAGAATTGCTACTCCAGCTTTCTTTTGATTTCCATTTGCATGGAATATCTTTTTCCATCCCCTCACTTTCAGTCTGTATGTGTCCCTAGGTTTGAAGTGGGTCTCTTGTAGACAGCATATGTATGGGTCTTGTTTTTGTATCCATTCAGCCAGTCTGTGTCTTTTGGTTGGAGCATTTAATCCATTTACATTTAAGGTAATTATCAATATGTATGTTCCTATTACCATTTTCTTGTTTGGGGTTTGTTATTGTAGGTATTTTCCTTCTCTTGTGTTTCCTGCCTAGAGAAGTTCCTTTAGCATTTGCTGTAAGGCTGGTTTTGTGGTGCTTTAGAATTCTCTTTAGTTTTGCTTCTCTGTAAAGGTTTTAATTTCTCCATGGAATCTGAATGAGATCCTTGCTGGGTAGAGTAATCTTCATTGTGGGTTTTTCCCTTTCATCACTTTAAGTATGTCCTGCCACTCCCTTCTGGCTTGCAGAGTTTTTGCTGAAAGATCAGCTGTTAACTTTATGGGGATTCCCTTGTATGTTATTTGTTGTTTTTCCCTTGCTGCTTTTAATATTTTTTCTTTATATTTAATTTTTGACAGTTTGATTAATATGTGTCTTAGCATGTTTCTCTTTGGATTTATCCTGTATGGTACTCTCTGTGCTTCCTGGACTTGATTGACTATTTCCTTTCCCGTGTTAGGGAAGTTTTCCACTATAATCTCTTCAAATATTTTCTCAGACCCTTTCTTTTTCTCTTCTTCTTCTGGGACCCCTATAATTCAAACGTTGGTGCTTTTAATGTTGTCCCAGAGGTCTCTGAGATTGCCTTGAATTCTTTTCATTCTTCTTCTTTATTCTGCTCCCTGGCAGTTATTTCCACCATTTTATCTTCCAACTCACTTATCCGTTCTTCTGCCTCAGTTATTGATTCCTTCTAGAGTGTTTTTAATATCAGTTAATTGTGTTGTTCATCACTGTTTGTTTGCTCTTTAGTTCTTCTAGATCCTTGTTAAATGTTTCTTGTATTTCCTCCATTCTGTTTCTGAGATTTTGGATCTTTACTATCATTACTCTGAATTCTTTTTCAGGTAGGTTGCCTGTTTCCTCTTCCTTTATCTGGTCTTGTAGGTTTTTACCTTGCTCCTTTGTGTGTAACAGATTTTTCTGTTGTTTCTTTTTTTTTTTTTGAGGAGTGGTGCTGTATTCCTGTCTTACTGGTTGTTTGACCTGAGACATCCAGCACTGGAGTTTGCAGTCAGTTGGATAGAGCTGGGTCTTGGTGCTGAGATGAGGACCTCCAGGAGGCCTCAGTCTGATTAATATTCCCTGGGGTCTGAGGTCCTCTGTTAGTCCAGCAGTTTGGACTCTGAACTCCCACCACAGGAGCTCAGGCCCAACCTCTGGCCTGGGAACCAAGATCCCACAAGCTTCGTGGCATGGTTAAGAAAAAAAAAAAAAGTGGAAAGAACGAAAAAAAGGAGCAGTACAATATCAAATAATAAAAAACAAAATAAAAGAAGATAAAAAATATATTAGGAAAAATAAAACTATAATTGAAACAACTGCAACAAGGTAAAATAAAACCACAACAGAAGCAAAAAAAAAGGGAAGGGGGAGGGAGAACAAGCCAAAAGGAGAGGTCAGTAACAAAGTATAAAGAATAAAATAAAATTAGAAAAGTAAAAGATTAGGAAAAATAAAAATACAAAAGAATCAACAAGGTAAAGCAGAACCCCAATCTAAAAGAGGAGAAAAGAAAAAAGAAAAGCAAGCCTTGGCTATGGGGGCAGAGTTTAGGCTGGGATGGGGGTGGAACTTAGGCAGGGGTGGGGTTTTGGGTGGGGCAGGACCTAGGCAGCTGGGGGCGGGGTAACGTTTGAGCATGGGGCGGGGCCTCTGCTTAGGACCTGGCAGAAGGGGAGAGGCAGCACGTGGAAAGGAGGGCCTGGAGTGTGGGCTTCTGGAGTTTGGAGGTAAGACCCTGAGTGAGGGTGTGTAGGTGGGGTTTAGGCCCAGCACGGTTGGAAGGAGTCTCAGGGGGTTCTCCTAGTGTAGAGGTCAGGCCCTGGGTGGGGGTGGAGGGGAGGGGCTTGGGGTCTGCGCAACAAGAGGGAGACTCCTAAGGCAGAGGATTAGGTCCGGGAGCCCAGCAGGCTTCCCGGTGCCTGAGTGGACAGGGAAAGCTCTGGCCCAGTTCCCTTCTGTTCCTTCATGCCCCTCCCCCACCATCTCCCCCAGGGTCTCCCCCATCCCTGCTGGACCCCTAACCGTGGGTGGGTCCTGCTGGGTGTAGGAACTCCTCCCCTCCCCTAGCCGCCCCTCAGGGGTGCCATCCCAGAGGGCCGGCCTTTACTTTCGCTCCCCCTTCCTTCTCTCCCACTCCCTCAGGACCTGTGTGTCTGGAGGGGGCCTCGGTGGGCAGAGGATCAGACCCGGGATCTCAGCAGGCTCTTGGGGGCCCAGGTGGGTAGGGGAAACCTGGCCACACTCCCTTTTGATCCTCTGCCCTCCCAATGGTCCCCCAATTTCCCCCTCAGGCATGGGATCCCTTCCCCTCCCCCCAGCTGACCCTCAGGGGCACCAGTCCCGACCCACCTCCACTTCTCCTCCCCACTCACTCCCCCCATGCCCCACGTCCTACCCAGTCGCTGGGGGTTCCTCCCGTCCCCTTAGACGTCTGTGGTCCCCCAGTACCTGGTAGGTACCCCAGTTGTGAGGAGATGCGAATTCGCCATCCTCCTAGACCGCCATCTTGACTCCACCCTGTTTTTTTAATTGCGCAGATGCCGTTTCATTGTTAGCACAGAATATGGAGTGTGAATTACTTCTTGTGGAACGTCACCAGCCTTTGGCTTTTTGAGTGTCACTGGTGTATGAGGAAGCAACTCTAGTCTGTGGTCATAAAATCTGGGTCAGAAGCCAGTTACAGCACATTTTTGCTATGCCCTGGATGCCATTCTAATTCCCTGAGCCTTTATATCTTCATGATTACAATTGAGTTAATTGCTATCCTCTCTGTTTCAGAGGCTTGTGAGATGATTAAGTGAAAATGCTGTGTAAACTCTAAAACACTGTAAAAATGTAAGGCTTTATTATGGAAATTATATAATAAGGTTGATTATATTTATTGTTATATGGTAAACATGGATAATTTCTGTTTTGGGAAATATGCACTAAGGGAAAAAACATGCAATTAGTATTCTAAGTTGGGAAAAGAGACAATTGGTATGATTAATGGAAGCCACTACTCAGAAACAGTTATTTTATAAGGTCTTTAAAGGTTGGAATCCAAATCAAGCTAATTCAGTCATTAATAAAAATTAAGGAGATCAGCATGGGCAAGGGAAATCACAAATCACAATTCTTTCCCACTCACGAGGAAGACTAAGTGGAAGATGAATGACTTCACATGATCCCAACCTCATTACAGATCACAGATACACTGGACTAGAGAAGGTTATTCAAAGACAACAATGAATGTAGGTTTGGTGATCTTCCAGACATCAGAAGAAATAAAGCGAGGTTCTAGAGAATTCAATAATTTTGTCAGTCGTGACTGACATATGTGTAATTAACCATTTATACACTTCAAAGAATTAGAGTACAATATTTACTTAACATGAAAACCATCCTGTACTCTTGTTTTCATGACTCGAAAGCATTTTCAGTATCTTCCAGTAGCTTTTTATAAGAAGCCATCAGAGATTAAAAAATAATATGCACAACTACTACTGATTTGTCAGTGATAGTCTACTCATAAAATGAGTATCTCAACTTTAGCCATTGGTTGTCTGGTCATTCAAAGCACATATGAACAAGCATTATAAATAAATACATTAGTAGCTATGTAACTACTGAGAATGTTGATACAACATACAATCACAAAATTAACTCTTAAGTTTTCACTGCATTAATTAATGAAATTATGCTGCTAATGGCTTATATTTTTATAAGCAGGAAAAATTATATGATTTGCTACCTTACTGCTACATGCTGTATATTTTTATGAACACTATGTTTTTTGTTTATCCAGATCTGGAATATGTATATAGCATGTTAAATATGACCAATACTTCAAAAGTAATCAACTTTTTAAAACAGATCAGATAACTATATAGCAATTGCATTTTACCTGTAATAATTTTAAAGGCAAGAAAAAGGAAAAAGAACTCACCATACAAGTTTAATATGTATTAGACTTCAAATTGCATATATTACATATATTGAGCATTATATATACTGAGCATACACACATGCACATTACACACACACACACACAATTTGAAGCTAAATGTAAAAGTGAAGCTAATGGCTTTTAACATTTTGTTTTTATTTTTTAAGATAATTATGAGTATCAGATCCAACATCTACAATTAAATTATGTGGGCAAGTTGAAAAAATCCTGCACATTTGTAAAGCTGTTCTCTACCATAGATTTCAGAATTTCTTTCTCAAAATTTAGAGACCTGAGAAATTCACTTAAGTAAGATACAATTCAATGAAACTATTAGTGCCTATTTTTGAGGTTTTATTATAATTATGCCAAAAATAATCCATTTTTTCTGCGACTTTTCTGCTTATATGAGTGACTTGAATAGATATAAAAGAGTTTCCAAAAGGCTAATTAATTCAATTGACCACGAAATCGATCCTGAAAATCCAGTTCCACTAAGCCTTGGAAATGAGACATTGAGTACAAACTGGAGGTTTGCATGTATGTCAGAACCTGAAGAGATGGTTTTTGTTCAGCTCAAGCACTCCCTTTCAGGCAATCTCCTAGAGTATTAAGGATTTGAGATTTTTTTTTCAGCTGATATAGGAAATAAAGAACTGTTTCAGAAGGATGCTGGTATATATGTGTGTACAAAGTGCACAATGAATATGAATCAAGTCAAGAAACCAGGCAGTGATAAGTGCTCACTTTGTTGCCATGTTTTCTTGATGCTTGCTTTGTTGTGTTAAAAAAGTTAAGAAACATTGCAGATTAAGTTACTATAGAAGAAAATAATTTCCCCAAATCCTGATAACTCCAAAGACCTGAGAGACCCTACAATGGCTATTTCTATAGTCTTCATTCTCAACTGTGACTGTCAGTGCCAACTTGACTTCCAATTTATAGCTTCTAACAACTTGATACAGAAAATGAGTCCTATTGTGATTCAAGTTTGATGTTTTTTTCTGAGTGACCGATCTTATGTAAAATTATCTTAATAAAAATGTTCCACAGATATGTCATTTTACGTTTCAGAACAATCCAACACAATATGTGATTTCAAGTTTCTTACAAACCTGTGAATTACCCAAGAAAGGCAATGTTATATCTTTTATTTAATGAAGCAAAATTGAAACCCAGAATAATTGTAACTTATCCAAAAGGAAACATGTGAAGTAAGTGGTAGAGATGAAAGAGAAAACATTCAAAAAAATGGTGTTCCAGTTTGGAAGGATAAGAGAGCTGAAACTCACTTCACAATCAGACGCTCTCATCTTAATTAGGCTTTAGTTTTGTTAGGAAGAGTGTGAGACACTTCTTTATTCTTTAAAAAAAAAAAAGTCCTACTTGGGAAAGGAGAGAGTATACTGCCTAAGAGAGACTTGGTAAACTAAACGATCTGTTGGAAGAAATTATCTAGGCTGCAGTAGAGAGATTTTAGTAATCTACAAAAGCGTAAGGGTCAAAGGTAACATTTGGAGGTCTTTACCCATTGTGATCTGTTACTCAGAATTCTATTGGAATGTTTAACTGCCTTGACTCTCATCTTTGAATTAGGGTTTAACTTTGCTGAAGGCCTCCTATGTTACAATAAGCTGTACTTTCTCTACACTACACAGTTTGATTTATTCAGCCAGTGATCCATTTAACAAATATTATAAATGTAGGAAGCCTCAAATCTACTGAAAATAAATTGTGTACATCCATCAAAACTTGCGGCACATCTATGAAAAGTGAGCGGGACACCTAAACAATTTGAATTAAAGTCAGATAATTAAATACAGGCTCTGTTCTTAATTTCTCTTTTTTTCTCTCTAGTGTGTGTGGATGATTCCATCTGTGGTTACTGAAGAGCCAAGCGAAGCCCTACAGTTTTCCTCTGATAGAAAAGGGGTTTATTTAGATTGGACAGAAGTATGCAATATAATAAGGATATAAGTGGCATAAATCAAGACAGTGGTTATTTCTCTTCCAAGTACTCTCCCCATCCCCCCCCCCCCCCGCCCCAGATCCTTTCATCCATGTTTTCTACAGCCAGCAATTGCAGCCAGTCAAGGGTTGGGTCATTCTTTAGCTCTCAGGTGATATGTCAGTCTCTGAGTCACTAATTCTGACCTGTACCACTTTTAGGGTGTAGACATCTTCCTTGATAAATTCCATGAAGAAAGCTGAGCCGTGCTTTGTCATTTCACAGTTTGGGAGTAAAGGGGATTCTCTCAGTGCTAGTTCAAGGTAAAAAATTGCCAGGTTATTCTATTTTTTCTTTATCAAAAGAGGGCCAGAGGTGAGTATGGTGTTACTAGGACTTGGTCTTTTAAAAAAATCTTTATTGAATTTGTTACAATGCTGCTTCTTTTTTTGTGTCTTAGTTTTTTGGCCCTGAGGCATATGGGATCTTAGCTCCCGGACCAGGGATCAAACCCATACCCCCTGCATTGGAAGGTGAAATCTTAACTACTGGACCGCGAGGGAAGTCCCAGGACTTGGTCTTGTAAACAACAAGGCCAGGGTTTGATGACAGACATATATCCCTTAATCTTTGCATTTGTTTCCCTCACCAGAGAAAATAATAAATAAGACATAGTCTTCTAGTTCTTGATGGGGCAGTAGAATACACACAGGCTTATGACCATGTGGAAGGAACCAAAAACAGTCTCCTTTGTATAAGCCTAGAAGAGCTTCATATTCCAATTCCTTCGTCTGATGCTTAGGCTAATTGCTAGCTGTTTTCTGAGGCTATGTATTATCATCACTATTAGGAAGGTGAAACCCAAAGAGTTTCTGTGAATTGCCCAGTGGTCCAAAAGCATCAAGTGATGGAGCAGGGGCTTAAACTAGGCTAAGGCCACTTATTCTTAACACTTATTATCACTCATTCTTTGAAGCTCAATATTATGATACTGTCATTTCACCTGGTAGATATATATGTATTGATCATCACATTGATAGGTGATTATTGTTAATTAAAGCTTATTGATTTTCTTCCAGGTTAATATGTGATCAGAGGGGAAAAATCCTTAAAAACATCCTTTAGCTCTAATGTGTCTGGGTGAGAAAACATGTGAAGTGGGGTTACAGTCACATTTATGCAGGGAGACCTTTGTTAAGTTTTACATATTATCTCACCTTTGTGACATCACGTTGGTGTACACACAAACAGGACTGCACAGAAATGCCTGATAGATACTTTGGGCAGTTGGAAAGCTTAGGTGTAGAGGACTAAAGTGTTACGGATAGCGGCTAGAATGACTTAAAAATGATTATCCAACTGAACATACTGACTTAAAAACAAATGCCACTACCAGTAATAGGCAAGAGATAGTTTTGTTACAATAATTGCCTTAATACATGTGTTTGTAATTGAAATCCTCTTGAAGACTGAATACACAAACACATAGGAAAAGACATTTACATTTCCTGAATCTATTCTAGCACCGTTAAGAAGTGGTTCAGAAAATGTTAAAAGTAGAGTACTGGTTAAAATTATAGAAATTAGCCATAATTCTTGTTAAAATTCCTCCCCCTCTTCAATTCAGCTTCTTTAAATCTAATCATTTATTCATTAGTTTTAGAGGTGCTTATTTAGCGTCTACCATGGGATAGGTGGTCAGATAACAGTGAGTTAGAGAGACATTATTATTACATGTCTACTAGACAGTTTTCTCTGAATGTGATTCCTGCATTACCTAATTTGTAGTAAGCCATCCTTACTAAGTAATGACATTCTTGTTAAGAAAGTTTATTCCTGCAGACCTTATGATGTACAATTAGAATCAGAATTTCTGGATGTGGGAGCCTTTGCATTTCAGGACATCATATTCTCAAATGTCCTGAGTACAAACAGACACCCCTATCAGATTCTCCACCATGGAGACCAGCGAATATAATTCTTTATATGTGAATGCTAAAACTTCCATGGACCCAACTGGTCTCTACACTGGGAAAGGAAGGTTTTACAATTATCAGTGATTTTTAAGCATTTTAAATTGTCTTTTGGAATTTGAATATCAAAATAACTGCTAATAATATGGATTATAAGCTACTGAATAAAAAAAAATCCATGAGTCCATGCTGGTGTAAATTAAGGTGGAATTAAATTAGGGATAAAGAAAAGTACTTCGGGGCTTCCCTGGTGGCACAGTGGTTGAGAGTCCGCCTGCCGATGCAGGGGACACGGGTTCGTACCCCGGTCCGGGAAGATCCCACGTGCCGCGGAGCGGCTGGGCCCGTGAGCCATGGCCGCTGAGCCTGCGCGTCCGGAGCCTGTGCTCCGCAACGGGAGAGGCCACAACAGAGGGAGGCCCGAGTACAGAAAAAAAAAAAAAAAAAAGAAAAGTACTTCGTTGCAATAGAATGACAACCAAGACGGGATAATGAAGCGAGGAAGTTATCAATGGATATTAAAACTAGTGTGTAATGTCTGATGATAAATATTTACATACTCTCAAGGTTTCTTCCCACAAGATATTTATTAATTACAAAGGGAAAGTAATAGCTTTATAGTGGAGAAATCTGGGAGACACTGCCTTAATCAGCTAATGATCTGGCCACTAACATTACATGAGAACAAACTCTTATCAAATGCCTCTTGACATGGTGCATTGAGAAGGATATAACATCACTTCTGTGTTATTCCTAGCCTATGTATAATCTGTTTCTCATCAAGAACACATGTGGTATAAACCCAAATTGAGAAATATTGTCTAAAACAACGAAGCTGTACTTTTCAAAAATGTCAAGATCAAGAAATCTTTAGAAAGACAATGTTCCAGATTAAAGGAACATAAAGACGTATAAATGCAATGCATCTACTTTCACAGTTAAAAAGCAATTTTTTCAAGTACTTTTATGAAACTACAAGCTGGAGGCCAACTTAGCCTCTGCCAGACCACAAAGTGAAATCCCTTTTTTACATTTTGTGAATGACAAACAGAATCTCTGATTACAACAGCAATAGAATATTATGTAGAGATAGCAACATCTAGTACCCAAGATAAATTAACATAGAGAATTAAATGAAACATAACAAGAGACTTGCACATGGCAATGCTAATACATACAGTGCAGGCTTGGAAATAAGTTTATATGGTGATCGCCAAACTGCTGCTAATCACTTTCTTTTCCAGATGACTGTGTATTTTTTGTTACAAAATTCTAAGAGATGCATTATATTTATATTCACCAACAGAATATGAGTTGGCAATAGTTAATTTTCCTATAAAACCAGTAGTTTTTCAAATAAGCGTCTGTAAAGTTGGTAACAAATGTTGTTGTTTTTTTCCTATGATGTGAATGAGAATATCTGATTGGACTGATATAGATTCACTTAGTGGAAATCTATGTATTAATTTAAGATTATAAATTTTCTTTAGAAAATACTAACTGTGAAACTATGGCTGCTATAACAAGCACAATGTAATTTTTACGTGGTCTATTTATCATTCATTATACTTTAACAAGTAATAAACGTCCTAATGGTTTAAGCCATTTTTTTTTTTTTTTTTTTTTTTTTGTGATATGCGGGCCTCTCACTGTTGTGGCCTCTCCCGTTGCGAAGCACAGGCTCTGGACGCGCAGGCCCAGCGGCCACGGCTCACGGGCCCAGCCGCTCCGCGGCATGTGGGATCATTCCCGGACCAGGGCACGAACCCGTGTCCCCTGCATCGGCAGGCGGATTCTCAACCACTGCGCCACCAGGGAAGCCCGGTTTAAGCCATTGCTAAGTAGGTGTTCAATTATTTGCTGTCAAAAACTCTCCTAACTGATAGAGCCAGAGTATGTGAAACATTTTGTATATTAAAATAATTAAGAAATTTAAATTATTATATATAATCAGAGGATAAATTTGACAAAGTACACTCTAACTAAATACAATAATATGGGGCAGGGGGAGGTCCCAATACTTTATCTGCTTTAATGTCTGCCAAAAGAGAAGATGTAATTATAATTTTATATGAAATTAATACTATTAATAAGTTTAAATATCTTTCCCTGAAGCTTAAATTATCTCTTAACACTTGATTATATTATCAATAGGCATAGTGTACCCAATGGCTTTATCTTCCCTTTATTCCTTATGGCTTAGATAAGATTAAGATAGTCTCGGGCTTCCCTGGTGGCGCAGCGGTTGAGAGCCCGCCTGCCAATGCAGGGGACGCTGGTTCGTGCCCCGGTCCGGGAAGATCCCACATGTCGCGGAGCAGCCGGGCGCGTGAGCCATGGCCGCTGAGCCTGCGCGTCCGGAGCCTGTGCTCCGCAACGGGAGACGCCGCAGCGGTGAGAGGCCCGCGTACAGCAAAAAAAAAAAAAAAAAAAAGATTAAGATAGTCACTCACAGAATTATTCTCACTGCCTGATAGCATCTAATTCATAGAAAGCCCTGCTTTCTTGAACTCTTCCCACACAAGCTCCAATAATATGTCTTTTCTAACATCCTCTTACTGAGAGGCTCAACAACTCTGCATTGTTTGTTCTCCTTTGCAATGAGTAATTAAACCCAACTTTGGTGAACTAAAGGTCTATTACTGGTGGTCTTTGGCTGTAGGGCTTAACAGTAGTTATATTGCAGACAGTGATGGAAAAATGAGGAAGCAGTTGGAAGAGAATGCAGGGTCAAGGGAGAGTTTTTCAAAGATAGGACAACAGTGAAATATTTTTGTAATCTGATGCAAGGGAGATAATTCAAGTGCTATATCTCTCTGAGGTGAGAGGAAAACGGGTCTAGTGCATAAAGGTTGGGCCTTAGACAAGGAAGAAGGCAGGGCATATTGCTACCAACAGAGGTAGCTTGATAGATGTCTAGTGGAAACATGTAGAAGTTCTCGTCTAATTGTTGCTGTTCTTGCAGAACCAGTGAGCAAAGTCATCAGCAGAAAACTAGGAGGGTGAGAGACATCTTGATGATTGAGGAAAGGCAAGAAGTTGTTTTCTAGGGATAAGGAAACGTGGAAGGATTAAAGAAATGGAATAAGCACTTTGGCAGCAGTGAGGGCTCAGCACCCTTAAACTTACTGATTATGACCAGAAATCAAATAAAACTTTCCCTACCTTCCCAAATCGCACCACACTCAATATAGTTTTGTAAAAGAAGCTGAGTATTGTCGACCTTCTAATTCCTGATCTACTCGGGTTATTAGTTGTACACACACACCCCCCCCTTGAGATGGAGTCGTCAGAAGCAGTCCTTGGGAGAGACAGCATGGCACTGCTTGGTACAGCCACTAGAACCAGCTTCTGGGTCAGGAGCCAATTATCTGAGTGATTCTGGGCAAGAGATGTGCCTCACTATGGCTCAAAGTGTTCATCTATGCAGTGAGCATGACAATAGAATCTGCTTTATATGGATGCTAAAAGAAATTAAATACGTTAATACTTATAAAATACTTAGAACAGTAGCTGGCACTTCATTTGCTAAATAAACAGAAATCTTACCAAACTGAAATCTTACTTTTCCTGAGTTGCTTTGAAAAAATGAAGTCAAAGGGGTCAACCAATGGAAGTAACCTCTCTTCATGGCTTATTTAACAACACGATTATTTCTGGTGGTCATTTGGGACAGTCCTTGTGGGTTAGATCATGGCGAGCAGCTGGAGTGACTTACATCATTTAACTCTAAAGCCATTTACAAATGAAAAGACTCTTTCCGTTGGCCCAGGCATTCTTACAACATTTTTTAAAAAGTATGTCTAGAAAAGTATTGATAGAAACGTCTTTGAAAATGTGGAGGAAATTTCAGCTCCAGACAATAATAAAGCAATTATTAATACATTACTTTTTTGGCCAATTATAAAAGTAGAAACTGCATTCTTGCCTCCTTTATTTATATCTATCAGCAAGGAAGAGATCAAGATCCTAGGATGGTACTGTCCAAAATCTCTCTACATCGACCACCAAAACGAAACCCCAAAGATAATACATTATTTTGCGTGTGTCCACTGACATGTCTTTAAGGATTATTTTGACTTATCAAAAGACAGCCCCAGTGTGAAAGCCTAAATTACTAATCACTGTCTGACTACTCCAGTTTTAATATTACATTTTAAATTGCTGAGATGTTTATTTAATGCCTTTTGTGCTTAAATATTTGGTTTTGTATGGCTAAAGGTTTTAAAAATCTGTGTTCACGGATTCTGTGAAATCTTAAAAGACCCCATCTGTTGAGTGACAACTCTTTCTTCTCAAATCTATAAAAACTCAAACAATCAGATTTCTAAAAGAAATGATTTCTCTTCGGGATTTTACTGACCCTGGCATTCCAAATATATACATCTTCTTGAAAGAAGTAAACCACTGTGTGATAATTTTATTAATAAAGTATTTAGGGATGGCGATAATCTAAAGCTGTCTGAGTTCATCTATTTCAGAAGCAGAGCAGAAGACAAAGAGTAGAGCCTAAGAACTGCTGGGAAGCTAAACAGGAAGAGCTGAGATCCACCCAGGAGGAATAAGTTTCTATTAAGATACAACAGCGCATTTAACTGCCCTGATCTTCTACTCTCTTTGGAGATACGTTCGATGAGAAATATTAGTGATGGGGTTACTTTTTACTTGAAAAAGTGCTGTTTAAAACTTTCCTTTTGCTTCTCAAAAAATTTTGCCTTGCTTTACAGGTAATACCCACAGAGAAATAAAAGTTACTTTGTGTGATATTACATTGCATTTTACAGTCAAGGACACTGTAAGGCTTTGTGAATTGTATAAAAATTAAAACACTCCTTTTCTTCTGAGAATATAGGTTGAACAATGTCTATTTCTGTTCTTCCTATTGCCCTGCCAAGGCTAGAGATGATAGCAAAGGTATTATTATTTTAAACTTCTTGATACTCATTCATTTTATTATATATGGAAAGTATATATGGATTAATTAGATAACTAAGTTGAAATGTGGGGATAAAGAAAAGTATTTACTGCTTCGAAGCCTTTGAGAGTATGTGAGCTTGGGATATTGTCTTCAAGGAAAACAATTTCTAAACTATAGGAAATTACCTTTAAGAAAAGAATTTAAAATAGAAAATATCACCTGAACAAAGAAATAAGGAAACTTAAGATGTTATTTCAAATATTAAATATTGAGAATTATTTTTTCCACCCTTCAGATACTGAAATATTCAATGCATTATTTTACTTATACTATGCAAACTACTGGGATTTAGAAAGTTTTTTTTTTAAAGGTTTTAAACACTGCCTGAATTACTAGTGAAAGAAAAGAAGCTAGATGCCAAATATTCATCTCCTAACGTATGTATGTATATGTGTATGTATGTACTTGTTTATGTACACACAGTGTCCATGTATATTTATATACTCAAATTGGAGACCAAGAGTCAAGTCTTGAATAGCAAGCAATGAAATATTTTACAGGATGGAAGATTATCACCCCTTTGCAAGTTACTAAGATAATTATAATTCAGAAAAAATAAAGCAAACACACCCCTTTTTACTGAATTGGGGTCACATGAGTATAAAGGGTATCATGTAAACAATAGGTGTTAAAAAGTCCTTAAAGATATCTTTCCATTTTTTATTCCTAGGAAAGAGATTTATCTAATGCATTCATGAAATTACCTTTTGTATTATGGAATTTTGATACCTTTAGGCATAAACTTGCACACCACACTGAAAAGATCTTACATGAATATTTGTTTTTGTAGGCACTTCTCTACATTAATACAAAAGAAACTCCTCTATTTTTGTTTTTCAAGTTTGTTTTGAAGCTGTGGTTATGGGTCCCTTTTAAAGACTTCTGTTCCTCATAAAGTACATACTGTTTCAAGTAGAGTACCTATTATTTTGTGCAGAAAAACAGGATGTAATCCAGAGGGTCATAGAATAGAGCTATCTCAAAATGTAGTAATGTATTTCTTTGAGTACTTTTGCAGGTATCCTTAGTCTCTGACCTTCAATTTCTAAATGTGCTTTGTATTTTTTTGAGCTTTATACTTAAATCTCAAAAAAAATCAAATGATTGAATTTTTAATTGCACATCATTTGCCAGCAACAGAAAGACATTTTGAATAATATGTTGATACAGTCCCAGTGTCATGATTCTAGAGTTCGTGCCATAACCTCTTAACAGCTCAGAAATAGGCTGTTGTGTTGCCTGTATTCATTGGAGAACTGTTAACTTAGATTTATTAAATTTAGTACACTTTGGAAAATGTAAAATTGAACACAGGAGACTAAAATATAAATTGTATTCTACAAGCAAGTAAATCCAGCTCTTTTTAGCCTCTAAAATAAGCATAAAATACACAGAGGGATGAAAAGAGACCATTTCGAGGGCAATCGCTAGTTTTACAAGGCTGCCTGTCCCCTTAGCAACTGGAAAATATATGGTGGTTCACATGACCCAGCGTTCTTTTGCTCTGTCTTGTGCTTTTTCACCTTTTATATGAGATTTTCACACTCCAGTCAAGTGAAGAGCTGAATTAATTTGAAATAAGTTTGATATTCATGCTACAAAATGTGTAAAATAGGAATGGAGTTTGATGCATGAGGCAAACTGTATTCTGAAACTGTGCTTGCACTTTGATGGTGCAGTATTATAAACAAATCAGATAATCAGGTAGAAGAAATTCACGTCAACCTGAAGAATAATGGCAAACACTGTACAAAGAATAGTTCAGAAGTATCCAGACAGTCCATTATTTAGAGTGGAAAACTGCGTTTTATAGATTACGGCTCTATCCATCAAGTATATTTCAATTTTGGATAGAATATTTTAAAATTCATTTGTCCATGCAAATGATTTAGCTCTCTGATAATCACCATGTAATAATGTTTAAATATCTAGATATAGTGCAAAAGGTAAATGTGTAGTAAATGTACTGAGTACTTTTCTTATGGTTTTTTTTTAAATCAAGATAATTGTAGCAGAAAATTAACAGAAAAACCATAGAGGTTATAGGTTATACCACATTCTTTCCACAAACAAATACACATATATAAACAAATCCACGTATACTCATGGAGCACAGAAACAGCAGAATATGCCAAAATATGAACTTCCAATTCAGTGATCTTGAGAATTTTCTACGAATGCATTTGAAAGGGATGAAGTCCTCATTTCAATTTAAAAAGGCTTTTTCAATATGTCTTTTGCATGGATCCTAAATTATAGAAATTCTAACTAGTGAGTGATCTTCAGAAGTCCTAGCTTAAAAACTACTTTGATTTAGAGTAAAAAAAAAAAAAATAGAATATGTTTAAAATAGAAATTGTACCCTTTACTAAACCTTATGACAAATAAATTTGTACTCTCCTTGTACATGTTATGTGGGTTAAAAAATCTGAAACTGACTTAATATATCTGATGTTCTCAGCCACATGGCAAATTTCTTCAGGAAAGAGAAGATGCCCTAGTTTGTAATCTCTTCCACTAAATAAACATGAAGACATGCCTCTGAGTTGCGTGAAACATATACCTGAAGTTTATTGTTTTGAACAAGCAACCTAGCAGAGAAAGAGGCGAGGCTACTAACATCATTTGAATAAACATTCTGAGTGATTAAAGATTCATTCAATCATGAGTATCAAAGCAGGGAATTCCAGATCTAACATATCATCATATAAATACACATGTTTAATTTCCCATCAAATCTGTGGAGTAGTTCTAATAACATGCTATAAATATTTGATAATGCTGTTTTGTTAGGTAGTCTTAAGATTCTAATCCATGTTATAATGTGTGTAACACTAAATGAGGACTTCCATTTCTGATAATAGTGGAGTAATTTATATCAAAAAAATGCCAATAACAGTTACACAGTCCAGAAAGACATGAAAAGTCATCATTTGAAGGTACAAAGAAGTAAATGAAACTAGAGAGAATTTGGCTGTTGAAAGAAAAGGACCACACTGAGTAAAGTGTGAAGTAATTAAACTATGATATTAAGAACTCTGATAAATTAAAATTGAATATTGTCAAACTAGTGAAAGCACTGAAAGTTAATAGTAAAATAGCAGATGTGACTAAAAAGCATAAAGATGAAAGGAATGGAATGCTAAAAACAGTCGATTAAGCCAAGGAAAAGTAAAAAAGGAATAACAAGAGGAACAAAAAGAAAAAGGAATTGATAAATGGAAAATAAGTATACAGGTTGTCGACAAACCAAATAGCATAAAAATTAAATATAAACAGCAAAAACAATCCAATAAGAGGCAGGGAGTTTCATACCAGATTTTGAAAAAGCATGAAACAACTATATTATGTGAATAACAATGCACACTATAAAAATAGATATAGGATGAAAAATATAGAAATATCATGTAAATTTTCTGCTTATAAGGCTTGTACATTAATATCAGTATCAGCAAATACAGACTTCAAAGTAATAAGTCTTTCCAGAGTTAGGGAGACTTTTCATAACAGTAAAACAATCAACTTATCAAGAAAGCATAACAATCAAAAAACATTCTCGTCGGTACTTGGTGGTGTTAACTATTCTGGATTTTGCCCATTTTGATATGTGTGTAGTTGTATCTCACCATTTTAATTTGCAGTTCCCTGATGACATATGCTTTGGAGCATCTTTTCATAGACTTATTTGCCATCTCAACCTCTTTTTTTACTTCACTGTGTTTCTAGCTATCTCCTTCTGTCTTGCCTCTTTAAATAACGTACTCTTCAATGTTCCTTCAGCAATCACTTTTTTTCTTCATTGGAGTATCTTATTTTTACATCTATACTAAGGTTTCAAATTTGTCTCCACCTCATTCTCTATCTTAAGATCTTAACCCACTCTTCCAACCCATCATCTAAAACCAGATGCCTCAATATACCTCAGATTCAAAATGTCTGTTGAAAACTATATTACCTTCATCAAAGTTTATGCCCTAAACTTGTTATTCCCATTTTTCATAACTCAGTTAATAACAATATCATCATCCATTCATGCAGTCAAAGATGAAATTCTTTACTTTGCCTGTAACTCCTTATTTTACTTTACCTCATTATCAAACCTGTCACCAAATTCTGTTTTACCCAGGAATGTTTTTACACTTTCAAAGCCTATGTAACATCCAAAATGTATAAAGATCTCATACAACTCAATAGCAAAAGAAAAAAAAAATCAATTAAAACTGCGCAGGGCTTCCCTGGTGGTGCAGTGGTTGAGGGTCGGCCTGCCGCTGCAGGGGACACGGGTTTGTGCCCCGCTCTGGGAAGATCCCACATGCCATGCCGTGGAGAGACTGGGCCTGTGAGCCATGGCCACTGAGCCTGCACATCCAGACCCTGTGCTCCGCAACGGGAGAGGCCACAACAGTGAGAGGCCCGCGTACAACAACAACAACAACAAAGTGGGCAGAAGATCTGAATAGACATTTTTCCAAAGAAGATATTGAGATGGCCAACAGGTGCACGAAAGATGCTTAACATCATTAATTACCAGGGAAATGCAAATCAAAACCTCGAGATATCACCTCACACCTATTAAAATGACTACTGTCAAAAAGACAAGAAATAACAAGTGTTGGTGAGAACGTGGAGAAAAAGGGACCCTTGTGCACTGCTGGTGGGAATGTAAACTGGTGCAGCCACTATGGAAAACCATATGCAGGTCCTCAAAATATTAAAAGAACTATCGTATGATCCAGCAATTCCACATCTGGGTATTTACTGGAAGACAGTGAAAACACTAAAGATATGTGCACCCCCATGTTCATTTCAGCATTACGTACAACAGCCGAGATGTGGAAACAAGCTAAGTATCTACTGATAGATGAATGGATAAAGAAATCCTGCCACATGTATATATAAAATGGAATATTACTCAGCCATAAAAAATGATATCATGCCATTTGCCATAACACGAATGGACCTTGAGAACGTTAAGCTGAGTGAAAACCTTCACACAGAGAAAGACAACAAATACCGACTGATCTCTCTTTAGATACATGGATTCTAAAAAAAAAAAAAAAAAAAAGGCTCATAGATACAGAGAATCGATTGTGATTATAAGAGGCAGGGGGTGGAAGAAATGGGTGTAATTTTTCTTCTAGTTTCAATAAAAATGAAATAAAGTCTAGGTTGGGGTCCTTATTATTTCATCAGAAATATCCCCAAACCTTTCTGAGGAGTAGTCCCCTCCATTTTTAATCTCCATGGCCCTAGTGAGTCATTATTTACGGAATGATGCCCAAAGTCCTTAGACACGGATAAGATTATTTTAAAAACCAGTGTGCAAGTTATTATTGCCACAATAATTCTGTACCAAACCACCACATAATTTCTCTAGCACCTGACTATACATGAACTTCGGTTAGGCTTCCCCCTTGATCTTATGTGGGACTGCTGTTGTGTCTCGGTTCAGGTGGCTGTCGGGTGATCTAGGCTGGCCTCATCTGGGACAACCTGGAGGCTTCAGCCTGGCTCCACCACTGTCATCCTCCAGCATGTTTTCATGGTGATATATGAGACATAAGGGAGGAGACAGAAATAGACAAGCTCCTGAGGACTGGGCTCTGCACTGCAACTCCATCATTCCCACTTCATTCTACTGGCCAAAGAGTCACATGTGGGGAGAAATGTACTCTGCCCTTATTAGAGAAACACCCAAATCACATGATAAAGGTCACTGACAAAGAAGTGGAGGCATTAACGAAATCAGTCTACCACACTCAGTCTACCTTACCCTTCCTGCAGCTTTTTTCTAAACTAGGGCAACCAGGTAAAATAGAGACATTTAGTTAAATTTGGATTTCAGATAAATAAAGAAGAACTTGTTCATTGGCTATAACCAAATAGGGCTGTAAAAATAGAATTCTAGAAGCAGAGGAAAATACATAACTAAAAGATAACCCTTCTGACTCCCTTAGGGAGTCTTGTTGCTTATTTCTAAGAAAAATAGGATTAAAAGGCCACAGTTAAACAGCAAAGAAAACTTCTAGAGATTAGAAATTTAACTGTTCAGACCTGCTATTCCTGGGAGACTTCTTACTGCATGGTGCTTTTAATGACTAAATGTCTCTATTTAATTATCTTGAACCATTATTAGCATCAAAGTGTTAATACATTTAACATGCTCATAGCTCATGGTGGGCATATCAGCAGCTCTCAATAGCAATTACTTATTTATTCTGAGTAATTCTTTCCTTCTCCTCCGTACCTTTGTGAAAGCAGTGCTTCAGGGTATATGCTCTTGGCTTTCAAAAATAATGGATGGCAAATATAAAGGATTTTCTAAACAAGCACATGGAGAGTCATCCAAAATCCTTGCACTTGCTTTGAAGGATAATGTATCTTCATGCAAAAAAGATAAAAATGGCAGAGGGTAACAGAAGAGTCAGTGTGTCTTCGTTCTATCCTATGATCTAGACTTCGATATTTTTATGATACTTGTTTTTATGACTATGGTTTGTATATAATTGTATTAAAGCACTGAAAAATTTTATTAGTTCAAAAACTGATTTATATCATGAGGGGATATAACAATGTTAACATTTGTCATGTCAAGGATTGATCAAAATGGTAGATTTTTTAAACAGGGATATGCAGCTACTAATCTATCATTTTTTTTTTTTTTTTTTAAAGGACTGGCCTAACTTCCAACAAGTGTTGGAAAACTATGAACTATCAGTTGGGACTTTGAATATCTTGGGTCTTTGATGGTCAATAAATACACCATTTGGGAGACTAATGTTAAAACCGACAACTTGCAGCCTACAAGCAGAAAGAAAATGTCACTTGAAAGTCTGAGCTGTGCCCTGATACTAGAAGTGCAGTAAACCAGGGAAATTACTCACAAATCGATGGTGATTTCTAAAATAGCTCCATGCCATTTTATTGCTATGGTCAGCTATCAAGGAGGAATTGTTGAGTCTTTCATTTAAAGCTACTTACCTATTATAAGGGAAAAAAGTTGATAAAATCAACCTTATGTTTATGCTTTTAATATTACTAATGAAGCTGAAATGTTTTAAATTTCAAATATCCTGGAACTCAGATATGGCTGTTAGTTCTACATAGGCAATTTCTGCTGGACCATGGTAGGGGTAGTGTGCTGTAACTTTTGACAGTTACTCCCCTTTTGTTTCCCATGAACCAAGTATTTCGCATTAAAATGTTTAATATTTTCAGGTATCCCTTGATTAAAACAGACTGGTAAATTGTTCACTTAAAGTTTTCATTTTATTCCATTTGCAGCAACATGGACGGACCTAGAGATTTTCATACTGTGGTATCACCTACATGTGGAATCTAAACTATGACACAAATGAACTTATTTACGCAACAGCAACAGACTCACAGACATTGAAAACAAACTTACAGTTACCATAGGGGAAATGGGAAGAAGAGGGTTAAATTAGGAGTTTGGGATTAGCAGATACAAACTACTATATACAAAATGGATAAACACCAAGGTCCTACTTGTATAGCACAGGGAACTATATTCAATATCTTGTAATAACCTATAATGAAAAAGAATATGTACATAACTGAATCATCTTGTTGTACACCTGCAACTAACACAACATTGTAAATCAACTGTACTTCAATTTTAAAAAAAAATGGAAAAAACGGTTTCATTTTAAAGAGCAGAAGAGAATCCCAGGGATTGTAATAATCATAGTAATGATGTAAATACTACTGTTAATATTTGTAATAGAAGAAATGTGGCTGTGCCTCAACACCACGAAGAGAAAAAAGATTCTGGATACGAAACTACTATTCAAAATGTAAGCAATTAAAATTAATTAAAAACCACTAATAAGTTTCCCTTCCTTTTTCCCCATCACTACTTATTTAATTTAAAACAAGGGCTATTGTCCTGTCCTAAGGTCCATTGAAAAGCAGTGATTTGCCCTAATATTACTTAAAAACCATTGCCCTTAGCTTTAATTTTTCAGTGTACTTCAGCCCTATTGGCTAAAAGGCAGGAACTTAACAAAGGTAGAGAAAGATCAGCTCACTCCGGATTCCTTCTTGAAAATACACTTCCCATTTTAAATTTTTTGAGGAACCTCTATACTGTTTTCTATAGTGGTTGTACCAATTTACTCAACAACAGTGTGTGAGGGTTTCTTTTTCTCTACACCCTCGCCAACACCTTATTTCTTGTGTTTTTGATGATAGCCATTCTGGCCGGTGGGAAGTGATATCTGTGGTTTCGATTTGCATTTCCCTGATGATTACTGATATTGAGTATTTTTTCCTGTGTCTGTTGGCCATCTGTATGTCTTCTTTGGAAAAAGGTCTATCCAGATCCTCTGCCCACTTTTTTTCTTTTTAATTAATTAGTTTATTTTGGCTGCATTGGGTCTTTGTTGCTGTGCGTGGGCTTTCTTTGGTTAAGGAGAGCGGGGGCTACTCTGTTGCGGTGCGCGGGCTTCTCTTTGCGGTGGCTTCTCTTGTTGTGGAGCATGGGCTCTAGGCACACGGGCTTCTTCAGTAGTTGTGGCACGCGGGCTCAGTAGTTGTAGCGCACGGGCTTAGTTGCTCCGCGGCATGTGGGATCTTCCAGGACCAGGGCTCGAACCTGTGTTCCCCTCACTGGCAGGCGGATTCTTAACCACTGCGCCACCAGGGAAACCCTCTCTGCTCACTTTTTAATTGGATTGTTTCTTTTTCAATATTGAGTTGTATGAGTCCTTTATATATTTTGGATATTAACCCCTAATTGCACACATTACTTACAAATATCTTCTCCCACTCAGTAGGCTGCTTTTTCATTTTGATAGTTTCCTTCACTGTGCAAAGCTTTTTAGTTTGATGTAGTCCTATTTGTTTATTTTTTCTTTTGTAGCCCTTGCCTGAGGAGATGGATACACAAAAATATTAGTAAGACATATGTCTTAGAGCATACTATGTTTTCTTCTAGGAGTTTTATGGTTTCAGGTCTTACATTTAAGTCTTTACTTCATTTTCAGTTTATTTTGTATAGGGGATATGAAAATGGGTTCGTTTCATTCTTTTACATGCAGCTGTCCCATCTTCCCAACACAATTTATTGGAGAGCTCTCTTTTTCCATCATAAATGCTTGCCTCTCTTGTCATTTATGTTCTTCTGCTCAGAATGATACACAAGGAAATTAGGACTTAGAAAAGACTCCCTTTGTATTCTGAAGTACACTCGCTGAAAAAGAGATTTACAAACTCTCTCTATATATATTTCACCTAACTTCCGCTTTTTGAGTTCGAGATACCATATTCATCTCCAAATATTTTAACAACAGATATTATGAACTCCTGAAGAGTATCATTGTCTTTCAATTAATAAATATACACTTATTAATTCGTGTTATAGGTTATGATCCTTGCAGACACATTTAAAGTAACTTTAGGTGGTAATCAAACCATCTGATGTTACAGTTTCCTCCCATTGTCCAATATAACACAGATTGTTCCTGAGAGCAGTAACAGATCTTTTACAAACCTTTCAAAGAATAGGATGCTAGGGCTCCAAAGCTGATCCTAGAAATCAAACTCACAGTGACTAATGCTCTGTAAAGAATGAATGGCACTGAAGATTTCAGCAATTACAACTTTAATAGAATGGCTTGAAACAACCAAAGTGCAGAGATTTTTTGTGTTACAGTTGGACATGGCAACTTGCCAGGCAAGTCTTACCCTTCTGCACACAGCTGGGGTTGCATGATTTGTCATATCAAAAAACTGAAGGACTGATCTAATTCACTCTTATTAACTTTCCAGTTATTGCTAATTCTTTTTCCTGCCCAAACCTTCAAACTATACCATGCAATTTATTTTTGAAAAGTGGCTTCCACATTCTTAGTCAGAAAGGTACGTTTCATTCTCATGAATCCAAAAGTGTAGTTCTTTGGACAGATAACTTTTTGGAGTTCTGCAGAACCAAAAGCGTTTACTTTCTGAGCTACAGTTGTAACTCCTTGGGTTCCTACAACTAATCTCCCCACCCCTCCAAAAAAAGTTGACATTTTCCAGTGGAGGTAGGTCATGTTTACAATATCTTATGTACAGACTTACTTACATTTTTCATAGCTTTACATTTTTATGGCTTTATTGAGATATAATTGAACAATATACAGCACATAAAGTGTACGATATATTTTCACACACAGATACAAGTGTGAGGATGAATTTATCACCATCATCAAGAAAATGAAAATATCCACCGCCACCCAAAATTTCTCTGTACCCCTTTGTAACCTTGTTCTCTTGCCCTTTTATGTCTCCACCACCTGCAGACAACCACTTATCTGCTTTCGGTCCTTATAAACTAACTTGCATTTCTAGAATTTTACATGAATAGACTCATACTATGTGTGCTTTCTTATCAAGCGTCTTTCATTCAGCATAAATTCTTGAATAATCATCCACATCATTGTGTGTATTCATACAGTCTTCCTTTGATTGCTAAACATTATCTCATTGTATTGATATACCACAATCCTGGGGGTGGACATTTTAAATGTTTTCAGTTTGGGGCTATTGCAAATAAAGCTGCTATGAACATTTGTGTAAATGTCTTTATATGGACATATGCTTTCATCTTCTGTAAGAGTAGAGTGGCTCTGTCATGTGGTGGATGGATGCTTATATTTATAAGAATCTGCCAATTGTTTTACAAATAGTGTTATAATTTTACATAACCACTGGCAGTGGATGAACATTCCAGGGGCTCCAGATCCATACCAGTCAGTCTTTTAAGTTTCAGACACTTATATTGATGTAAAGTAGGAGTTCGTTGCGCTTTTACTTTGCACTTATCTAATGGGTAGAAACCTTCAGCATTTTTCATGTGCTTTTTTGCTATCCAGGTATCTTCTTTGGTGCAATGTCCAAGGAAATTGTGCAGTTCACATAATTTATTTTCTGTCTCTCAGAGATCATTGTGTTTCATTGCTTGGTGTGTAATGCTATGAAAAGCTACTGCTTCCTATCTTTTTTTCTGGTTTTGTAATTGTTTCAGGTGGGAGAGTAAATCCAGCCTCCATTACTGTTACTCCATTTTGAGCAGTAGTAGAGGTTTTTATTTGCACCATTTTTACCCTTCTTGCCATGCAATGAGTCCATGTATATTTTACCTACACAGCAGTCGTTTCGACCTCAGTAAGCATTTCAGTACTTTCTTTTTCCTTTACACGCTTCTCAGTCCTGCCATCCAAAGGCCTCCAGGGCCATACTCTTCTACACATGGTATTCTGTTTTTATTATGCTGATTCACTTTTCCACACTTGAGATATAAATAACTTCATTTGTGGTTGCTACACTTATTTTGAACATCTCGGCCACTAAAGACATGGAATTTACTCTCTAATACTCCTGGAATTGTTACACTGTACATTTTTACTGCATCTGTGCACATTTCCCCAGATGCCAGCTTTGGATCTATTCACAGGACTATCATTAGCACTTGTTTCAAGTCATTGATGATCTTCTCTATGACCGTGGAATAGTTTGGTGTTTTCCATGGCTCACTTCATTCCGATGTTGTTCAGGAAAATGATTGGGAATTAATAATTAGCATCCATGGTTAATCTGCTATGGCCCACTTCAATTTAGGGGAACAATGTATATCTAGTGAGTCCCAGATGTATCTGCATTGGGGCTACCAAATGTCTTCTACACTGTTCCCCTATCACCATCAGTCATGGTTTCATCCTGCAGGACTATATAGAAAGGGAGCTGGGTGATTCTGAGAAAGTGAATTCATAACTACAACCTCAAACTATAAAAACCTATCATCACCAGTAGCAGGAAGAGGGGAATACAATAATAAAAGAAAATCAAACAGAAGCTTCCTAACTATACCTTGTTCAGGGAATTGAATTATATTTCCCACAATAATGATATACATTAAGTGTGTCCTGGGCCCTAAACATTATTTCTCTGTTTTGGGTCTGGTTCCTTGATAATTAACCCATAATTTGCCTTCTATTTGGTCAAAGGGAATTTTTATGTCTTTCATTCATCATTTAGTTGAATTATGATTTTATCAGGTTTCTTTCATTAACTTGCTACTCCAGAGTTTCAAAACAAAAATAAGGAAGTTCACTTTAAAGCAATAGATTTATCAAATTAATATTTTCCCCTACTGAAACATGTCTGTTTTGCTTCAATCTATCACTTCCTTCCATTTTAAAAAAGTTAAGCTGAGAAAGTCTTATTTCATCAGGTCCTGTCATACTGATCATTGTCAAATATATATGAGGAAATGGCTTGCTTATAACCAGTGTCTGATCTATTTTCTGTATTCTACCATTTTTATCTCCCATCAAGGAGCTGAAGTGGGTGATTCATACAAGGGGTCACAGAGGTCAAAATCTGTCAGGTTATAAGGTTAAAAACATCTCAGAGAGGGCTGAAACAAACAACTGTCACTTTTGCTTTATTATTTTTTCTATAATGATAAAGGTTGAACAGAATGCAATTTGGCTTTCTGCATTTCATGCATCCCAATGTTTTAGCCTCGCTGCTTAATTGAAACAAATGAGGTCTAGCTTATCTTATGTCCTGAATAGATTTATCTGTGATCAGCTCAAAGAAATACTTACATGATACGTTTACATCATAAAATGTCTTCACCTAATGGTGAAGTCTTTTGAAATAATTACATTGTGAATTATTCATTAAAACAAAATCATATTTTTGAATATGATTACTTTCCTATAATTACTTTCCTAATTATTTTCCTATGACAGGTCTGGTATATTTTGTTATGAAATATTTTACGGAATATTCCAGTGGCTGAACATTTTCAGTAACTTTCTCTAGAGTAGCAGTTCTTTTTTTTTTTTTTTTTTTTTGCGGTATGCGGGCATCTCACTGTTGTGGCCTCTCCCGTTGCGGGGCACAGGCTCCGGACGCACAGGCCTAGCGGCCATGGCTCACGGGCTTAGTTGCTCCGCGGCATGTGGGATCTTCCCGGACCAGGGCACGAACCCGTGTCTCCTGCATCGGCAGGCGGATTCTCAACCACTGCGCCACCAGGGAAGCCCGAGAGTAGCAGTTCTTAAAGCACAGTCACTAGGCAGAAGTTAACAGCTTCTGCAGGGAACTGTTTAGAGATGCAAATTCTGCTCCCTCCCCCATCAACCTGTACCTTATTCCCAGACCTAATGTATCTGAAAACCTGTAATTGAATCCCAGCAATCTTTTAACAAGCCCTCCAGGCACTTCTAATCAAGCCAAAATTAGAGAACCACTGCTATAGTCTTACTTTGTTACTGAAAAAGTCTGAGACTGCCATAAAATGAAGTACCTATGGAAATGTCTACAATTGATTAATTTCATTCAAATATTAGTCTTGTGAGTCTGTTCAACTGATGCCCCACACAAAACTCCTTGGATCAGTCCAATTTAAGGATATGGTCACAATCTTTATAAACAGGAAACTGCATGATATCAAATTTAGGATATGCACCTGAAGATACAACAAAATATGTTTTGTAAAGTAAGTTTAAACGTTCTTTTTTTTTTTTTCTGAAAAGTTTAAGCAAAAGACTGGGCTAATGATTTTCAAATAATAGCATTATGTATGTAGAAAGTCAAAAACAAATTATCGGTTTATTTTCTCTTTTCCAATTTCTGTATATTTCACTGTTTTTTCTCACCAGGACTTCCAGTAAAATGTTGACTAGAAATACCAATAGTGGCTATTGCTGTCTCATTGTTAATCTCATAAGGAAAGCTTTCAACGTTCTGTCTTTAAGTACAGTGTTTGCTTTAGGTTGTATTTAAGATCTCTTTTATCAGATAATATGGTTTCTTTCTTTTTCTTTTTTTTTTAAGTACAGTTTTTTTTAAGGTTTTAATGAATGGGTATTGACCTTCGTCAAATGATTTTTTTCTGCACCTGTTTAAGAGCTTGTGTGACTTTTACTTATACTGTTAACACTGTTAATTATTTTTTTATTTTAAAACCGTTTTTCATTACATAGTAAAGATGAACATGTGATTCAGTAGTTAAAAAATGGACTAGTAACTGCTATTTTCATCCTAATATTAATTCCTTTCATTCACCTACTTCTCGACCTATTCAGAGTGTATGTAAATACTGAGTTAGCAATAACTTTAATAGCGAAAACTGTTCAATTTAAAATAATAACATGTTTTATACACTCACACACACACACACACAGATATATACACCCTAAATGAGAAGGTACAAAAGAGAGTTGTTTCGTGACAGTGACAAAAATTTATACTATCGTTAATGTGTAATGTATATTTTAATAATAATTTTTATTCTATAATATTTTAAGATAATAGCTGGCCTCAAAGTCATTTTAACAAGTTCAAGAGGATTGATCTCCTCTGTCCTTTCTTTACCTGTCAGACATAGTTTATATTTATTCCTTTTACTGTTTGGAAATGAGAATCTCAAAGAATACAATTCAATATACTGTAATAAAATGGTAAAGTCAATACAGTTGATTCTAATACTTAGTGGCTTTCAATATACTGAGAAATGATGGCAATATAAATGGGAACTCTGATCAATCCATCAGAGTATCCCCTTAGACACATGGCATGAACATGAATCTACAAAGACAATAAGAGTTAAGTCATGTTTGAGGCACTTCAAGAATTAATAGATGTGAATTACTCTTGGCAGCTGGCTAATCATTTCTGAAGCACCATATAATATCCCAGTTTTCTATTTGAACGTGCCTCTGTCTTCCTGTCTGTAGAAACAGCACAAGGCAGTATCGGAAAATCCCCGTGCTTTGCCACAAAGCAGAATTCTCAACAGCAACATAACTCTGGTTTTCCCTCCTTATTCCATTACTCCACTCATTTTGGAAAATACTTGTTTTGAAGTTTATATTAAAGAAATTTGGAGACGTGCCATTTTCTTCAGGAAATACAATCCTTAGAGCATGACAGCCTTAGACACTGTTCATGCATGTAACAAAGTGGTACAGGTGATGTAGTGAAAAAAGATAAGGATGTTTCAAAGCGGATAAACTTGGAATCTTTGTTCTGACATCCATGTACCCTATCCTTTGGACTATTAAATTAACCTCTCTTAGTCTCAGTTTTTCCACCTGTAAATTAACTTAATAATACTTAAATTATTACTGTGAGATTTAATGTTTATGTTGGTTTCCCTCCTTACTATAACCCTCAGTACCTCCTGTGGTGAGCTTATGTGCTTGTCAATAAAAGCAGTTGACTTGCAAGGCAATGATTAGTATACTTTCATTAGCCATAGTTTTCCTCGAGAAAAAGACTTCAATTCCTGATTCTCTTGCTTTGGTTCTGCTCTGGTTCTAATAAGTTTTTACTGTGTTCTTTAATGCTGTTCTCATAGAACAGAAACTAACTTTTAACATCCCTTCAGTATTAAATATTTAATGATGTTTGAATACTAACTTCTTAAGGATGTTTTAAATCATCTGTAAATACCCTACTACAAATCATAAAGGTTTAGATCCCCACTAGATACTGAGAGAAACAAGGAATTAAATCCACTACAAGCTAAGAGGAATGACATGGGAGATGTTATATAGTAAGGAGGGCAAAGAATGTATTTCAATTTACTTCCCCCGAGTGAGAAACCTTTTCTGCTAATTACTAGTTAATGACCCTAAATTGTGTTGAAAATATGTAAGTGCTGTATATAGTCCTTATAATGATCAAAACTTTATGACTCCTTCAACTGCTATGATCATTTAACAGCATTTGAAAACTCTTCATGCTAATTGCTTCTCCTCGTTTCCACTACAGGGTGGCTGCTCCCATTTGAAAAGAAAAATATTCACATCCTTGGAGCACTGTTCCCATCCTTAGTTTATGCCCTCTGGTTTTCATGTTTGACTTTAGCTCAAATATTCCTTTAATTACTAAACTGTCGCAATTTCTTCATGTATGATGTATAAATATAGCCAGTGGATGGATTTCCCCTTTACCCTCGTTTCACAATTAATATTGTCTAAATGTTGCTGCAGCCTTAAATCTCTAAAATCCTAATCCTGTAATTTTACTCTCATATACCCTTGATTCTGGCCGACTGCCACATTTCCTACCTCCTCTCCTTCTAAAGGCACAAGTTCAATTCTCCTGTGTATGGCTTGGCCGCACATTGCATTTTGTGTACAGCTCTACAGAGACTGCCATAGCAACATAAAACTTGAACTTATCCGTCTATGACATTTCATTGATAGGGAAAATAAATGCTTGGCGTGACATCAAATACTTGTCTAAATTTGTTCGTCCTCCACTCTGGTATAATATGAAAACTATGGATAGGCTGTCTCTTTTCTTTTGTCATGTATGGAGGTCCGAATTAGCTGCTACGATTCATGAACTTTTAACACCGTTTTGGAGTCCTGGTCCCTTGGTGCTCGATTCTGTGTCTGAACTGAGCAACAGTTGACTGATCACGGCTCAGAGGAAACAGAAATGGAGGAAAGAAGAATTTGCTAAAGGGATGCGTGTGGTTGATGGTTATCTACATATGTCTTTCTAGAATCTAAACTACAAACACACAGTGCATGTACTAAGCTGAACGATAATGTATAAACTAGTTTTCTAACTTAGGTCTGGCCCTGGGATTCCAATATCTGTTAACATTATATATGTTCCATGATTTTGGAATTATCATTGCTTTGTTTACCCTATTCATTATGACCACAGGAATTTATTAAGGGCTAAATGTTAATCATGGTTAAGCTTACTTTAAAGGTAATTCAACCCTAAAATGTTTTTCACACATTTTTCATAATCCTGTACAGTCCTATAATTTAGTACTTAAAACTGGTGTTTTGCGTAAAATAGCTAGCTAGTGGGAAGCAGCCGCATAGCACAGGGAGGTCAGCTCGGTGCTCTGTGACCACCTAGAGGGGTGGGATAGGGAGGGTGGGAGGGAGACGCAAGTGGGAGAGGATATGGGGATATATGTATATGTATAGCTGACTCACTTTGTTATACAGCAGAAACTAACACACCATTGTAAAGCAATTATACTCCAATAAAGATGTTAAAAATAAAAAAAAAGAAACTGGTGTTTTTAAGTGCTCTGTAGAGAATCAAATGGCAAAGTGAATACAGATGTATCTAAGCAAGGACCATATAACTAGATGCACAGGTATTAAGAATAAAATAGATTAGCATTCAGCGTAATTCAAGTATCTGGCCTCCAACATGGTGAATTTTAGTTTGAAATGGGAAAGTTTGATACCTCTTGAGTCATGGAAGCCACAGATGTAAAGCACAGCTGAATTACTGAGATCAGAGCCCATGAGGGAGGAAGCCATCCTTCAGTTCTGTACAATGGGAGACTTCCTCTCATTGTCTTTGCTTCAAGTGCACTGGAGAAGTGGTCCACCACTGCAGGGCCTTCAAAACTGTGTTTCAGTTGCTTGAAACCTGCTTTATATGTCTTCTGTCCCTCATTTGGCCACATTCTACTCCTACTTAGCCTTCTCGGGTGCAATGTCCCTCCTGCAATGAACTCTGTTCCCCGCCCCAGACTCCACAGGCACCCCTAGCCCACTCCGAGGGCACTTGAGTCTTTCTCTTTCGTAACACCATCAGTTTGTAATTATTTGCTCAACGGCGGTAATACCCAACGTTCACAAAGGCAGAGAGAGTACTTGATTCTGACACACAGTTTTGATACAAAGCTCAATAGATGTTTTTGGAATAAATAAAGGAATAAATTCCACATTAAAGAACTTACCATCGAAACTGTATAAAAGCCTTGGAGTTTCTAATCAGAAGAGTAACAGACATGATTTGGAAGTACTGATGTAAGTTTACAAGATTTTGGTTTATGACAAGGTGGCCCCAAATCAAAGGAAAGCATGAACTCTTGCATGTTTAGGGAAAACCAGTTTGTTAAGAGGAGAAAGATAAAACTTAATCCTTACTGTTGACTCCAGATAAATAGAACCCTAAATGTGACAAGTATTACTATGTAGCTAATACCACGTTGAGAAGAGACTGTCGTCATGTCTATGTGGTAAAGAACTGGTTAAACAAGATCCAACCCAAAAACAAAAACCTCATCACATAACACTAAAAATTAATGAATTTTAGTAAATCAAATTTAAAGTGATCTGTTTAAAAGAATAGCGTAGACAAAGTTAACAGGTTACTTGCTGTTAGGAAGGTGATCTACGCCTATCAAAGTAAATGAACATCGACTATTTAGAATACAAAACAAAAATGATTAAGAAGAATAAGAAGGTTACTCCAACTGATTTTCAATCAACAAAGCCTTGTTAAAACAGTCGATTTCAATGAATACTCTTCATATTGTTTAAAACAACAAAAAACATGGTTGACTGACATGCCAAGTGTCATTAGGGCTGTTGGTAAGCGGGAACCCCGGCGCGGCCATGTGGAACGCTGCAGCCATTTTACAGAGCTAACTGGGAGGGCTTTGTCAGATTTTCCCGACCCTTTCACTTTCTTCCTGTAGACTAATACGTCCCTACTTTTTTCCTGTGCATTTTGCAGTGCTTTTCACTAACTAGGAGAAGTATGCATGATCCAACTATTAAGATCTTAGTCACGTGACTTCACGTAGCCAACATAATATGATGAGGACTTGATACAAGCAGAGGTTCAAATAGGCCTGTGTGGCTCATTTAATCAGTCAAGAGAACACGCCCCAGTAGCCGCAGTGTCTTCGGGCTCACGACCTGCACGAGAGACGCGCGGAACACACCTGAACCCAACACACAGCCTCAAAACCGGGGGCTGTCAGAGATTCTTCCTTTCCCCCACTGATCCCCAGGTCAGGCATATCCTTTCTCGATAAGACCTGGAATATTATTTACCTTTTCTCTATAACCAGGAATGATATCTTATTTCAGTTTCTTAACCTATTAAATGACTATAATAATGTCTTGATGAATATTCCTATATCCAATCCATTCCCAAACCCCAGCCCAACCAATTCAACCTGAAACTTGTTTCCAGAATGATTCTCTAAAATGTGAATCTGATCATGGCAACTTCTTGCATAAAATCCTTCAAAGGATTTTTTCTAATTTCTGTGATAAATAAAACGTTTTCGTATGTAGAACCTAAAGGGTGAACATCACTGGCTGCTTCTCTACCTCCTCTCCCACCACTGCTCTACATGCACTCTTTGACCTCTAGCGCTGGATGATTCTTCTTGTTACTGAGAATCATGCCCACACTAGTAAGTAAGCCTTCCTCTATAGTTCAGAGGCTCGAAATTACATTTCTCAGACCCCACCACTTGGAAACTGTTAGTGTAAGCCATTGGTGCAAGATAGGGCTGGGGAAATAGAAGCAGGGGCACCAATGTTCTTCTGACATAGGCTGCCAGGTGTGTGACATTCAGTAGACAACAGAGGTTTAATAGTGACTATGATACCTGCTGTAGATATCTACTGAGATGCTGCATTCACCTGAAGTCATTGGTATTAGTTTCATGAAAAATTTCATGCAAATACGGTGGCATTCTTATTTCCTGAAATCATTAGACACTTCCTTTGCCCTGTCGGAAGCTCATCCAGTTCTTCCAAAGTTTTGTAATTCTCGTTTTCTGTATTAAATAATATTTTACCTGAAACCTCTAGTGTGCTTCCTGTTTTTACCACTCCTGACAGAAACAATCTGCAAGTGAGTCAGGTAATCTCAACCCTTTCTGATTTGTATTTCTTGTTTTGTTTACCTAATGGTCCCCTACCGACTGCTCTGCTTACTTTGTACTTATCTTTCAAAGCTTAGCTGAAAAGTCACTTCCTTTGGGAGACCCCTGAGCCATCTCTGATATCTGATGAAGATGTTCCCACTTCAGCCTGACTCCATCTCCCACCTCTATACTTTGTTCCAAACATCTGAAGAGCAGGGGCTCTGTCAAACGCAGTTAAGCACTAATTGTTGCATACTTGGCTCTTAAAAGCCAGTGTAGAACAGATGAATATTAGCACACGATGTGAACCTTTCGGGTTATGTCCCAGAATGGGACTGACCCAGGATCTCAGATGAAACTAGAGACAATTTAGCGTGGTGTTTTATATTATGGACTTTGAAGTTACACACACCTAAGGATTGAAACATATCTCTATCACTTGCTGTCTGTATTATGAAGAAAAAAGTATTTCACCTTGTTTCATTATAGTTTTCCTATCTAGGACATAGTACCAGTAAGAATCACTAAATTATAAGATTTCAATGAGAATTAAATGATACAAAGTATTTAACAGAGTGTTTGCACATAGCAAGTAATAATATGGGCTATTATTATTATTACCTGTAGTTCCAGGAATCACTATTCAAATTTGGAAACAAAGACATTTTCAGATGAGTTGCTTGCTATCTTTAGGTCTCACTATTTGTTATCTGAAATTTAGGAATCAAAGACAATGAAACAATACTTTTTGCACTCTAAATAGACTATCTGAACTCAATATTCAAACTTTGAAATGGAATAGATTTGGATTCTGATGGATACACATATATATAAATACACATGTTTGCTGCCATTAAGAATATTGGGAAAATTTGTAAAGGCTTGATGCTAAGCTTTATTCATTTATCAGTATCAGGACTAGTTCTTCTGCAATGAAATAAACCCTACAAGTCATGTATTAAAATTTTTAGAGAAAGAAATTAATGTAGACCAACAAAATGAGATTCCAGAAAAACACAACATATTTTTCCTGCTCTTCACCAACAAGCAAATGAGTATTTGTTTATAGTGCTTCTTTTATGCTCACTGTATCCCATTTTAGTATATATTATAGCATCCAGATTATAATTACATATATAATGATTATATATAATCCAGATTAATATATTTATAGAGCATGCAGGTTAATATGTAACATATATCTTATATATTATAATTATATGCATGGCATCCAAATTTCAAATAGGGATCATTTGAAATCTATAAATGTCACACTATTACTTTCACACAACAAAATGCAATTTGCTTTCAAGCAAAGTCAAGTCACTCAACTTCATGAAATGTAGACTATGCTTTCAAACATAATATTGTGTATGTTTGAGATTGTTCATATAAAAGAGTATTTTCAAAAACTTCACATCTTATTTCTTTTAGTGATTCTTAGAAAACCATTTATGAATGGTTTAATCCAATTATCTTTTGCTAAGTAAAACTTCCATACGTTTAAGAACAGTTCAAACTACCTAGTCAGAGGCAAGATGCTTATAAATAGCTATGTTTTTTTTTTTTTTTTTTTTTTGCGGTATGCGGGCCTCTCACTGTTGTGGCCTCTCCCGTTGCGGAGCACAGGCTCCGGACGCGCAGGCGCAGTGGCCATGGCCCACGGGCCCAGCCGCTCCGCGGCACATGGGATCCTCCCAGACCAGCGCACGAACCCGTGTCTCCTGCATCGGCAGGCGGACTCTCAACCACTGCGCCACCAGGGAAGCCCAATAGCTATGTTCTTATATTCAGCATCCCTTTCTATGTCTGAGTATTGAAATCAGTTGATAACGACAGGCACTTGCATAGTGGTCCTTCTGAAGATGTTGCGCTACGTGGACCTGAGTGTGTGTTAGTCCTGAAACGACAGGCATTTTCTCTCTACCATGCTATGTTGGTAAGTGACTTGTATTTTGCAGTACTTGCCTTTAATATGCTAAATCGGAGGCAGCATTGTTTCTTTAGAACAGATCCGTAACAATGATGCTAAATATTTGTTATGCATATGGTGGATATTATGGCTTCACATATGTTACATAATCTTCTCAACAAAACTATTAAGAAGGTAGTATTATCCTCACTTAAAAGATGAGTTAATTGGTTTACAGACAGTGTTCAATTGTTTGATACCAAAGAAGAGAGTGGGACTATTGATCCAAGTCTTTCTGACGCTGGAACTTGATAGTGATATACACTAACCGGAGAACAATATTTCTCCAAGTACGATACCTGGCTGTACCCTGCAGTTTACAGGGTCTGCCGCCAATCCGCCCAGGTGAGCAGACTGCCTGCCTGTGTTCTCAGCAACCTGCCCAGCGATAGCATTTGGAGGTCACGTGGACAGTATGAAATCAGCCCCGGCGAGAGTATGTCATCACAGAAATAAGTAAACGTTGCAAATCAGGGGTTTTATATTTCACGGTCCCAGTTTATCTGCATACCACTGGCAATGAGTATCCTATGAGCAGGCCGTAAGGTGGGCAAAAATATAAATTCTTCTTGTGTTTTTGAATATATTCACCTTTTATTTTTACCTATAACCATTGGCTCTTTACTAAATCTCAAATTAGCTTTTAAAGCCTACTTAAACCAGATGTTAATTTTTAAGTGCTTAAAGATGTTTACTGAGGATTCGAAATCAATATTCTTTTATGAAGTCTGGCTGTGACGCTTGCTGCTGACGGCTGAATGAACAGAGAGACAAATACAGGAGGAGGAATTCCTAAACATTTCAGGGTTTGCTATCAGTGCTCTGTAATTACAATCTTGAGATGTTCACTAGAGCATTTCTGTTTTTGCTTTGTAAACGATAAATTACCATGGGTTAAATGTAATTATTAAAATTTTAGCGTCGTTATTATCTTTTGCTGATTATACAGTGCGTAATAACCCACATTTGTATCAGTGGTGCTCTGGGCCTACACTTTAACAATTATTAGATTTTAATGTGTATGTGAATTGCAGGTCAAATGTGACTCTTTTATATTCCTATTCCTAAGGTCAGTGTACACCAGACCCTCCCACCCCAAATAGACTGTGTAAAACATAATCATCACTGATTTCTTACTCTGCTGATAGTAAGAAGGAGTGGTCTATGTTCTGAAAGGTATTTTTAGCATTCCCTTAGAGAATGAGATGAAATACTAGCTTCAGGCATATGTGAGAGGTGATCCTGGCCACATCTAGTGGTTCAGAGTTTCAAAGGTAACAATGGCAGAAAAAGGAATATATCTGGGATTAAGGAAGATAAAAACAATATCCCCAATGAGTTGCTCAATTTAATCATTTTGAGTAATATTAAAAAAGAAACTGTCCAGTTTTGATTTCTTTTTTTTAACCAAAAAGTGATATCTACAAAGTTTATGATTGACAAATGTCTGTTCCCTCACATGTGTTGGAAGCTGAGGCACCTAAGCTAGAGGTGTAGTTTAAAGAGGATGCTGCTGTAAGCTAGAAAGAAAAACCAAGTGAAGATATTGTGATGATTATAAACAACGTACTGAATTGTGATAGAGTTTTAACATAAATTGTATTTTTTATATTTGTTTCTCTGAGTACACTGTTTTCACTCCAGGTGATTATCTTATTCATGGTGATGTGAGACAAGTTCATTATCATAAAGTGTTCTAACACTCGTATAGAGGTTGAATGATGACCTCCCAAAGTTGCCCACGTCCAAATGCCCAGCACCTGTGAATGTGTTAGGTCACATGACAGAGAGGAATTAAGGTGGCTCACTAGCTGACCTTAACATGGGAAGATTATTCTAGATTATACTAATGGGTCCAATATAATCACAATGGTCCTCAGAAGTGGGAGAGGGAGGCAGAGAGTCAGCGTCAGGGATATGTGCTCTGAGAAGGTGTCACATCACTGGCCCTTGCTGGCTTTGAAGATGGCGGATCATGAACAAAGGAATGTGGGTTACCTGGAAAAGGCCCGGAGATGGACTTTTCCCTAGAGCCTCTAGAAAGGAGTGCAGGCCTGCTAACAATTTGATTTTTGCCCAGTGAGACCCATTCTGGACTTCTAACCTCCAGAACTGATAATAATTTAGTACTATTTTAAGTCACTACCTTGGTGGTCAAGTGCTATAACAATAATAGGAAATTTGTGTGGGTAGGACGCTAGCAGGAGCAAACGTTCTGAAGTCTTAGTCATTGTATAACTTAGATTGAAGGCATAATTTGTTCGAAGAGGAAAAATAGCAGACTCAATTACTACTAGAACAGAGGGTTGAGGTGGTGAGCAAGGCTGAATCGATGCTAAGACACTTGGTACAAAGGGTTTCAGATTTTCCCAGAGTTGGGCCAGTTCCAGAGTAAGGGGCAGACCTTCCCGCGTTAGCAGAAAAATTATATGGCCCAGCATGCCTGGTCCAACCTGCATGATATGTGCTCTCAGGAGGCTTGGTCTGGCATTACAGAAATGGTCTGTATTCAAAAACAGACTTAAACTTTAAAATTGAATACATGCTAGCCGTTCTTCTAATGTATTTTAACTAATTTGGAAAAGACTTTGCGTTTTGCAGTAGAGAGAAATTAAAATGATTGGTTATCAATATTTACTTGGTTTCTTGAATTTAATGACAGAAAAGCAGCACCTAAGAAATGATTCTTGTCAGCTGATTTGCTTGTTGGTTTTGTCAAAACACTGATAAATGAAATAGCGAATGCTGTAAATTTTCTTTGAAATCCTGTGGCTCTGATGGATTTGATGAATTTATAATTTGAAGCTGTGATAAATCCTAAATGACCAAGCAATTAAAGATATTCTGAAAAGATACAGAACATTACAGGACTGGTGGAATTCCATCAATTCATTCTAGTTATTTGTAAATTCAGTGTACACACTCAAAAAAGAAAGCCAATAATAAGTGACCTGGCACCCATCCAGCTTCTTTGTGTAATAAGCTGAATGGTCCCCTAAAGATGTCTGTGTTCTAATCTCTGGAAACTCTGAATATGTTGCTTTGCAAGACTAAAGCAATTTTGCCTATGTAATTAAAGTCACTGAATTTATTTTATTTATTTATTATTTTAAGGTCACTGACTTTATTTACTTATTTATTTAATATTTATTTATTTATTTGGTTGCACCGGGTCTTAGTTGCAGCAGGTGGGCCCCTTAGTTGCGGCTTTCAGGCTCCTTAGTTGCGGCATGCATGCGGGATCTAATTCCCTGACCAGGGATCGAACCCCGGCGCCCTGCATGGGGCGTGTGGAGTCTTAACCACTGTGCCACCAGAGAAGTCCTCTAAGGTCACGCCTTTAAAAGGTGAGATTATTCTGAATTTCCTGGGTCTCCACGAAGGTCTTTATAAAGAGAGAATTTTCTCTAGTTGGAGTCAGAAAGGTGTGGCAAAAGGAGAGATCAGACAGATTTGAAGCGTGAGAGGCTCTCGTCCCCACTCCTGGCGGGAGCCACGTGGAATGAAGAGGAATGGGGACAGTTTCTAGAAGCAAAGACTGGCCTCTGGCCAGCAGCGAGCAAAAATCGCAGACCTCAGTTCTACAACCTCAATGACTGAAAGAACCTGGAAGCAGATTTCGCCGCCCCCAGACTCCAATGATAAACCAGTTCTGCCAACACCACCTGCAGCCTTGTGAGGCCCTAAGCAGAGAATCCACTCAAACTCACCAGACTTCGGACCTACAGAAGCTGAGAGGTAATACATTTGTGGCATTTCTAAAGCACTATGTTGGTGGGAAGTTGTTAAAGCAGCAAAAGCAAAAGAAATAACCTTGCTTCAGGAAGCAGGCACGGCATGCGGTCAGCAGGATTCCAGAAAGCACTTGGCTTGGAGGCTGCATCAGATGCCCTGTCCGGGGTACAGCTGGGAGGAGCGGGGAGAGGAGACGATGATTATTTTCCTCTCAACTCGAAGCACTGCCTTTGAATTCTTGGGGACATTAACTACAAAGCTAAAAATCACATCAATTCAAAACTTGTAGTTCAGTGTGTAACGGTGCCCTAGGTCTTGGATTCATCTCTCATCCTACTATGCCACCTGGCTGCTCCTGAACCCGGGCTGCAAAGTGTAACTTTAAAATTCACAGTATTCTGTTGCCATGAAATGTGTTACAGGAGACGTTGCAGAATTATTTGTTGAATGCTGCTGGTCTCCGACAATTTACGTTCCGACTCATACCTCACCCCTAAATTGTTCCCTTCACGGGGCTTCTCTCGTGATTTTAGAAGATTTGGTTTTTATTTGAATAAATACTGCAAGAAACCTTGGTGCAATCTGATTATAATGTTTCCTGTCAGATATCTGTAAAAGACTTCTTAATTTGAAAACTGACTACTTTTTCAAAAAGGTGTGTTATATCTGAAACATGTACGGGAGTATCACTGGCTTGCTAAATTCTGTGAAAAACATTCCTTTGCCTACTTTTCTGCCTCTAATGATTTCCTCTAAAGTTCCCATATCTCTTCGCATATATCCCCTCCCTGATTTTCTCCCCCTGCCATGTTTTATTGTGATCCTTTAAATGCAAGTCACCAGACCCTGTGGTTAAATGGCATCCTGTCCTAAGAATTTAAAGACCTTTCAGTAGCTATCAGAGTAACGGCAAATGAAATGATACATTTCAGGGTTGCTGTGGACTACATTAAAATTTAGTGTTCGTTATTGGTCTCTCCCAAGATCCCGAGTTCCATTGAATCATTTGATTCTGCCCTTGTAGTTTCGTTAACAATGCAAAAACTTTGTTTCAAACATCTCTTGTCAGCATCTTTAAGTATCATGTTAATGGCCAGACACCATCTGAATATCAGAGAAGACAACCTCTGATGAAGGCAGGGTTTATCCCTCAAGATGAATCTGTCTCCTTTCAACCTGGCCTCCTGAAATGGATGCAGACTACTTTCCATCCAAGAAGCCTGTCCTCTGAGCATGCTTTCTCTAATAGAAGGACTTAAGGTACTTATATGATACAGTGTTTGTGTCCTAGCCTATAAATATTTTAGAGAAAATTTGGAATATAGAAAATTTGAAAAAGAAATGAAAAACAATGCATTATTTCTTTGCCTAAAAATAACTACCGTCGTCAGTTTGGTACACGTGTCTCCAGTAATTATATATAACGCAGATCATGCTGTGTATGTAGGTTTTCAGTATCTTTTATTTTGCCTAACATAATGATATTCTCTTTTTAATTAACCTTACAAAGTAAAATGTGAATTGACCATCATATGGATTGACACAATTTGTTGAACCGCTTCTCCATTACTCAATTCAGCTATCAAAGTTGTGCTACTGTAAATAATAACATTGAAATACATGATTTTTGCATATAAATTCTTCCCCTACCCTTGGTAGACTGCTCGAAGTCTATACAACCTATGAAAGTTCATGACACATACAGCCAATTTCCTCCCAACTCTGGGAGAAAGCATCATATAAATATGTCTCCATCATGTAATATCAATATTATCCTTCAATCCTGCCAACTTGATAAATAGTATCTATTATTTTAATTTGTATTGCTTTGATTTCTAGTAAAACAATGTTTTCAATCTATGATTCATTATCTTTAAAGAATTGATGATAATCTTCCTCTTATGTTTACCTGACAGTTTTATTTAAATAATTTAATCTTCCTATTTAAGACTTCATGATATCATGTGTCTCTCCAGCACAGTAATTTTTGCTCTAATATGTATTATTCATTCTTAATGTCTTTTTCACTAAACTGTACTGCTCTATACTTTAAAGCGTCAACTATGACAGGTTTGTTCATCCCGAGTAGGTATGAGTTTTACTAGTTCTCTTTAAGCAAATACATAGAAAGTGTACAGATGCCCATGGATATTACTATGGCACAGCTGGAAGCATTAGTGACCGCCTGATAAAGAATAAACCAGAATGTAGGTTTAGCATTGTCCAAACCAATTGCAGTTAAATTTTTGCAAACACATCTCACCCTGTGAACATACTTGGGGCTTTTCCAAGTCCTGGGTAGGGTTCATGCAAATGAGGGGGCTCTGAAGTTAAAGCCTTAGTACTTTCATGATAAATCCATGTCGGCCCTCACCATCACAGGCCCACTGCAAAGCTCAGTGCCGGGCATGTTTGCAAATCATGGAAACTAGGAGAGAAACTACTGGATTAGCGAGTTCAAGGATGTTCTCGCTGAAGAGGTGACACTGAGTTTGAGAACGGAGGAACATAAGGCAAAGACAGAGGAAACTCAATCTCATTGGAAGAAATAACACTAGTAAAAGGCACACAGCAGGTATGAGCTTGGAAACTTAGAGGGGCTTAATAAGAGATGGGGAAAAAATGCAGTAGAAGAGGAAAAACAACGAGACGAGGCACGTCCTTGCAGGTAACATAAGGATCATGGATTTTCCAAGTAAGCCATTGGGTGGTGCTAAGCAAGGAGTGAAAGGATGTGATATGAAGTTTATAAATGTGACTCTAATTGTTTCCTTCAGAGAGAGATAGGTGAGACATGAACAAGGACCACAGACACTGCAATAGTCCAGCTGGAAATGATGACACCTGAGGATCAATAGAAAAATAATCATATGAATCTCTACAGTTTAACACCAACCTAACCATGTGCACTGACAACCGTGCACTCCCACCGTGCTAGGGGCTGGGGCAGAATGAAGCATGTCATTCATACATTCATGAAGTACAGACACATATTATAATTCGGATGAACCTCAAAACATATTACGCTAAATGAAAGAATTCTGTCTCAAAAGGTTATATATTGTCTGATTCTCTTTATAGAAATGTTCACAACATGCAAATCTATAGAAAAACCCCCCAAAATTAGCTGTCTAGAAATGAATGTGAAAATTGAGTGGCTGCAAATGGACACGGGAATACTTTGGAGGTGGGGTAGGCTGGTGATGGAAAGGTTGTAAAATTCGCCTGTGAAGATGGTTTCCCAGCTCTGTAAATTTACTAAACTTCATTGAATTGTACCTTTACATTGAATGAATTTAATGGCATATAAATTATACCACAGTAAAGCTGTAAGAAGAAAAATGTTAAATACATGGGTTCTGGGCTGAATGTCTAAATGTGGAGTTTTCAACACGAAATGGTCTATCAGTCAGGATTCAGTCAGGGAAATGGAAATCCATTTGGAAACTCGAACAGAGGGAATATAGTAAGTTACAAAGGAGAGAGAAGGTCTTGGAGAAAGGGTTCCTACCCCTGGTACGGGAGGGTGTTCAATGTGGCGGATTCTGAGAAGGACCAAAATTATCTGAGGGTTAGCTTTGGACTGAGTTGCTGGGGTGATGTGAAGAACAGCAAAACCCCCTTTTCTCATCTTCTAATGTTTTCTTTCTGGAGACCACTAAGGAGGCATCTAACAGAGGTCTAAGGACTGTTTTTTTTGTAAAGTTCTGGTCCTGTCCTGCAATTTCACAGCCGAGAGATAATAGGTAAATATTCTTCACATATGTTGTTAAAAGGGCAAGATGCTCAAAATACTCAAAATTTCAAGATCAAGTAGAAAAGGCAGGCCTAGAAAAGTAAATTTTTAGGAGAAAACACAAGGAACACATAGCTCGTTTTATTCAAGCCAAGAAGGGAGTGACTGTTGAGTCCAATGGCGCCGAGAAGCCCAGTTAGGTCAGAGGAACAGAATAACTGGATTTGGCCACATGCAGAGTACCAATAGCATTACTAAGGGCAATCTTAGTGGAATGCTAGGAAGTCAGCAGATACTGGAGTGGATTAAACAATGGTCGTGAGAGATGTGAACTTTAAAATTGAGTAAGTTTGCATAGCAAGAGTTGTCATTAGACTTTGATGAGGAAAGAGAGCTTTTGGTGTAGTTATAAGTATATATGGAGTCATGGAGGTTTTTATTTTGTATTGACCTAATAATAATGACTGATGTTTATTGAGGGCTTCCTACGTGCCAGACACTGTACTGTTTTCCCATGCATCAACCCACTTGAATCTTGCAAGGACCTCATGGGTTAGAGACAGCCATCCTGTTTTACAGATGAGGAAACGAAGGCACAGAGAGTCTGTCACTTTTCCAGAGGCACAGAGAACATGGGGGATGATTAATCTTTGAGATTAGAAGAGGTTCTCTCTCTGCAGAAATGAATGGAGAAGAAATTGGATCCAGGGGCGGGTATGAAGCAAGGGGAAGTTTTTATCTCTATTTACATAATTGCCATTTCTTTGAGTGAGACACTGTTTTAACCCCAATTTCCTCGCCATGCCCTCACACGAACCTGTTCAAGCCTTGCACATTCCAGCTTTGGCAACCCTGCTGACAGGATTCCTGATTTCATCGGCTCGAACTGGAGTCACTTTCTAAGACTTAGTCTCAGCCTCATCTTCACCCCAAAACCATGGAAAACCAGACTCACAGGGAACCCTTTCTGCACTGAACCTCAGCCTCATCCCACCCACTACTGATTCTACTGCTTTCCTTTTCTCACCATCATGACATTTTGAGTCTTTCTTCCCGCTGAAGATGCTAGATCATTATTGCTCCGAACAGTAAGCAAAAATGATTTCCTGTTGGAATGAGTAGAAATAAAGGTGAATCTAATATAAAAATACAATACTTGTTTGCTTAAATGACCCGTAGCTACTGAAATTTATTTTATAGCTACAGGGCCTGTAGTTTCAGAATAAAATTGGCATATGCAGTTCACACATAACAGTACAAGTGAAAGGATAATGGATGTAATGGGGGTTGCGTGGTTTTCATATTCATATTTGTGCCTGCATCTACAACTAAACTAGAACAAAAGTTTTACTTCCAGAATATGAATATAAACAATGTATAATTATCATGACCTCTGTACATACCAAAGTACAACTTTTATATCCAAAGTGTACTATTGAATATTTTTCTGCCCATTGACTTATTAATGCTAAATATTTCAATGGTATTTATTTATTCCTTGACTCTTTCTAAAACACATTTCAACTCATGTTTTAACAAGAAGCTAAAAATAAAAAATCAGGACGAAGAGAAACACGAAGAATGCAAATAAATCACCTAAAAGTAATATTTACTTTCAGAGACTGAGTTTTACATTTGATTCTGAGCCTCTTTGGATTCTAGGCAGTAAGGGAAACATGATGTATATCAGAAACTGCTTTTCCTTATGCATTAAATACGGAAAAGGAAAAAAATCAAATGAACTTTTTATTATTTTTCTAAATGTGGAAATTCAGCTTTTTAGAAAGGCACAGCTTTCACTTAATATAGACCAACATAACTTACTCTAAGTATCTGCATGAGAACTGTATACTTATTTTGTGACCGATCTCATTCTTTATGACATGCACCCAACCCGGGAAAAGGGGCCTGACAGTGATGACGCAGAGACAATACAGGAAGTAGGAGTGTAATTTTCCCCCTAAAAAAAGTCATACTAAATATTATGTCTTGACAGAGTATAATTCTCTAAATTTCCTTCTTTAAGACTGAGGTTTATAGAATATTGTGCAAGATGCTAGAGTGCTTTGGGAGAAAAAGAAAATTAAGGCCCTGAATTTTTCATTTGAAAGGCATCTGCTGAAGCCCGAGCTCCAGGGAGATCTCCCCTCCCCTTTCTGGGGAAAAGGACAGACAGCAGTTCCTAAGTAAAAAGTACAAGCTGTACAATCACCTGCAGCCGTTCAGGGCAGGAACTTTGAGGAGCACTTAATAACTCAGGCGATTAAAAATCACTATGCCTTCATCACCCAAGAGATCATGTGCTCTTGAAAAGGGAAAAGAGAATGCCACTGGATGATGATTATGACAGTGATGCAACAGAGTATTTAGAGCATTGGTCCAAGCCTCAGAACAGCCCACTGGCGCATCTCCCGAGCCTTGTGAGCCTTGTGGGTCACAGTCTCCCATTAGCAGAACTCCGTGACAACCATTCCTCCCTCCTCTACCGCCATGGACAGAAAACATGTTCTTTTACTAAACAGAACTCATAAGGAAATGCCATGATGCATGGAAATCATATTCTTGATCAGTCCAGTTTATTTGAAGACTACTTTTCAAACTACAGCAAGGGCAGTGTAGTTCATCCACTAGGTATAGGTTCTCTGTTGCCTAGATAGCTGCCTGCGATCGATCCCACCATCCTCTCCTTCCTGGGACACCTGAGCAAAGTACTGCCCTTCTCAGGTCCTTTATTTCTCTACCTTTAAAACAGGGCGAAGGCTAGAAACCTATCTCATAGGGCTTTTGGAGGTTTAAATGGATAATGAATGTAAAGACTTGGAACAGTGCCTGGTTAAGTGTAAGCTTTCAGTTAATGACAGTAAATTCCATACCGCTGGATAGGGATAAGATTCATAAATGTGGAAAGCCATTCCTGAATTCTGGGAATACGTAAAATTCAAGAGAAGGCCAAGAATTACCTGATAGGACCTTTGCCACATCAAGTACAAGGGGGACAGGAAAGCTTTAGTTTAGCAAGGTTCTGTCTTGCTAAGGTTTGATTAATTAACTGACACCATAACCTGGCCTTTTATGAGTGATAACATATCACCTACTTTCCTGCAGTATCTTAAGAATATCTAAGAATAATAGAATTTTCTTGTGGTCTAAGACGTAGGCAGCATTTGTAGCACAGGGGTAGGGAACAAAATAACACAGATGGTTGTTAGAAAGATATATAGGTCTCAGCTTCGTTTAATTTACTAAATCATCAAGTGCCTTCCTGCTATAGATTAGTTTGTTTGCTCTTGTCATTTTCACTCATTAGTGTGAAGTGTGTCATTAGTGGAAAGGATGATTTATGATGATACTACACAGAGTAATTAATATGCATACATAACATAAAGTAAGTATTTGAGGCATTCTGACTATCTCAATCAACCTTAAGGAAACAAAGCATAATAGGCCTTTAATCAGCCTCATCCATAACTCTGATTATAACCAAACAATACTCTGCGAGAAAAATATCCAAGTATTCACTTTAGAATTGGGGAGATATTAAGTCTTAACTTGGGTAATTTGTTTAAGAGTGTGATATTTCTAGTTTTTAACCTGTCTCGTTTCTTATTATGGGAAGTATGACAAATGAAAGAAGGTTGCTACTCCACTGAATCCTTTCAAAAGTTTTACAAGTTAAGAGAGAATGCAAAAGTCTTTGTGAATGGAAATGTTTAGCTCAGCATTTAAAATCTTCCCCGTTGGGCTGTAGATGACAGCGCCAGCTTTGAAAGGGGAAAAGCACAGTTTTCTTTCGTTCAGCAGCTCTTCAACTTTTTGATGCTAGATTGAAACACATTTCAAACTGCTTCATGAGAGATTAGGTTTCATTATAGGGAAGAATTTTCCTGAGAATTTAGGATGGTTAAATGGGAGATAGCTTCTTATTTTTAACATGATTGAACGGTGCATTTCCCTTGTTGTGGAGAAAGGTCAGAGCCCCTCAACACCAGCTGGGAGAAGTCCTAGCTGTCCTGCCTCAAAGCTCCCCGCCACAGGGCCACTGAGCCCTTCCTGTGCCGGCGTCTCAGCTTGGCTTCTTTGCCATCCAAGTCGGCTTCCACCCTCTCCCGGGCACAGGAGGACATGACCCCAAGATAGCCCCTCACCAATAACCTGGGTGCTGATCTGCTCTCAAGAGTCAGCTCCCAAGAACACTCAGCCCCTGTGCTGCAGCACAAAGAACACTTTGGAGCTATTTGCTTATTTTTTTGTGTAAGTAAACGTTTTTGAAGAAAGAGACAAAAGTGAGCAAATAGTAACGGTACGGATCAGTGACTTTTCAACAAGCTCACACCCCACTCCACACACGACCCTGAAGAGGAAACAGAACGTTACCAGGGGCCACGAGTCCCCTCCTCTCAGGGTCCTGGTTATTCTGGCTTCTAACACAGTTTGGTCCATCTTCGGACTTGATATAAATAGAACCATGCAGTCTGTGTGCTCTGTGACTTTTGGCTTCCCGCACTCCACACTGAGTTTGTGAGAGCCATCCATGTTTGGATAAACGTGTAGTTTATTTCATCATTGCAAGACAGTATTGGCTGTACAAACATGTCACACATTATCCATCCGTTTAGGGCCTTTTCTTTTTTTCTTCCCAATTTGGCTGCTAGGAATAGTACTGCTAAGAATGTAATTGTAAATGTCTTCTGATGAACATATGTGTGCATTTCTTTTGAATATCCTTGTTATCGTAAGAGAACTGCTAGTGCATAAGGAACATATATATTTTCAGATTTGTAGATGGTGCTAGTCTTCCAACGTGGTCAGGACAGTTCACATTTCCACTAGGAGTGTACTGTGTGCTTCTACTCACTTGCTCACAATTGGTATATTGTGCTTCTTTCGGCCTTTCAGGTGGATGTATGGTATTACTGCATTATGATTTTAATATGCATTTCACTGACAATCATGAAATTGAGCACAGTTTAATACATTAATTGGCTTTTACATATTTTCTTTGGTGAAATGCATATTCAAATTTTATTTTTTAAGTTATTTTCTCTCTTTTCTGACAGAGTTTTAGGAGATATTATGTGACTTCATTGAAGTCATTGTTGAATATGTATTTCTCAAATATCTCCTCCTACTCTGTGGCTTATATTTTTATTCACTTAGCAGTAACTTTTTTTTTTCTTTTAAGAAGATGTTGGGGGTAGGAGTTTATTAATTTATTTTTAAATTTTATTTTTGCTGTGTTGGGTCTTCGTTACTTTGCAAGGGCTTTCTCTAGTTGTGGCGAGCGGGGGCCACTCTTCATCGCGGTGCGCGGGCCTCTCACTATCGCGGCCTCTCTTGTTGAGGAGCACAGGCTCCAGACGCGCAGGCTCAGTAGTTGTGGCTCACGGGCCTAGTTGCTCCGCGGCATGTGGGATCCTCCCAGACCAGGGCTCAAACCTGTGTCCCCTGCATTAGCAGGCAGATTCTCAACCACTGCTCCACCAGGGAAGCCCCACTTAGTGGTAACTTTGAATGATCAGAGTTCTTAAACTGAACCCAATCCAATTTATATTTTTTCCATATAGTTAATTATTTTCATGTTCTAATTAAGAAATTTTGCTATCTGGACACTAAGATTTTTCTCTTATTTGCCTGTAAAATCTTTATCATCATCATCAACCTGTCACATATAAATCAACACTCAGTGCAGAGTTACATATTTTTTGTGATGTGAAGTGGGGTCCATATTTATTTTTCAGGAAGATCATAAATTAGATGACTGTATAAGAACGGGTCTGTTTCTGGACTCTATACTATTTCATTCATATATTTATCTACGCTTCATCCACAATATGTCTTAATTACTATAGCTTTATAATCAGCCTTGACATATGGCACTGTAAGTGTTCCAGTTTTGGCTCCTTAAAGATTTTAATTTTTTTGGACTTTGGATCCATGTATCTCATTTCTCTATTTCCACAAAATGAAGAAACAGTGCTGGGATTGGGATTGGATCTTTAGATAACTTAGTGACAAGTGACAACTTTATAATATTGAGTCTTCCAATCCATGACCACTGGAATGTCCTTCCTTTTATTTAGATTTTATTCAGTTTCTCTCAGTTATACTTGCAGCATTTTTAGATTTATCTTTGATATAATTTTTTATGCTTTTCTGAATAGTATCACTGAAAATCTGATTTTCTTTTTTCCTGGTGAGTGACTTTTTAAAATTTTCCTATTGACTTTGTATCCAACTTCTTATGAGGTTCACTTATTAATTCTAAGATTTTTGCCTTTAAATTAAAAAAAGTTACCATATATTATTTTTCACTGTAAAATATACTTTATGTTATTTTCATCTTGGTGAATAGGGCCCTTTGGGTCAAAACAGTGCACTGTTGTGGGTTCCACTGATGAATGCAGTTAGTGTTGGTATTGGACATGCTTGAATTGTGAACATTCATAAAATCCAGAGTGCACTGTGAACAGGAAGAGACATATGTAGAGAAATGTTCAGACACATGAATTATTCCTCAACCTGTCTTCCAGTCCCCTCAGGAGTGGTCCCAAAGGCAGCAAGAGAGCATCACGGGAGGAGCTGAGGAAATCACTGCCTTTGATTAAAGGCTGAAAATGCACAGGTGAGGTAAATTCTGGTAAAGTTTAGTCTGATTTCCCCCTCTGCTGCAGGCATCCCGTAAGGATATTAAACTCAGAGGCTGTGTGTTTATCAGAACCCTGCTCCCTGAGATACGTTTGTTCTAATCGTTGTCTTAGCATCACATAAACACAGCTTTTCAGAAATTCTTTGCATAGAGTTTTAATCTTCTCTCCTGTCTGGTTTCAGAGTTCAGTAACTAACCTGTAGAGGAAACTGATTCGGTCTTTGAGAGACCCCACATTCCGATTTTTTGTCTCTCCAAACTTTCCATGATTATGGAAAGCTTTACTAGTTTCCCTGTCCTCAATCACAGCTATTGTGGCACAACTTTACTTCCTAATCTCTTGCCCTGTGCCAATATTCATTTGCACCAGGAGAAGACCTACCTCAGAGAGTCAGCTCACCTCTTCAGAAACCCAACACCTTATTCTTCTTTGCTTCAGTGGCCCTCATTTAAATAAATTATTTTTGTACCATTTAAAATGTTTCTTGTTGCTTTTCATGAGTCTATTAACTGCCACTATCCACTCTCCCACTTCTAGAATCAGTAGGATCTGTGTGGTCAAATGTGGATTTGTGTGTGTGCGATAATTGTGCTCAATACTGTATGATGATTTCTATCAGATTTAGTTTTGAGCCTAGTGGGCCATTCAGTGAGAAATGAAATAGGCAAACTCACTGTTTGCCAGAGCCAAACAAGTGAAGTAAACAGGAAGCTTTTCATGAAGCACAAAGAAAAACTGCAACTACATGTTCCAATGATCCCATGAGGATGTTGACTCAGGAGCATATAAGAGTGCAGGGTCAGAGCATTAAACCGTTTTGCTCAAAGATATAGCTCTGAAGGAGAAAAAATTGAAGAGTATAAAAGGAATGCATTTTATAATCCCTTTGAGTGGTTGTTATCTATAGTCAGGATTGCATGTAGTTTTTGCTCACTAGTTGTGTTTTGAGCCCTCTAATCTACACATTGCCAGAAAACTTCTTCCACAAAAGTAAAATACTCCTACATTTGTGCAATTTTTTTGTGAGCTTACAAACTGTTACGATATTGTACTCCAAGTCCACACAGCGAAACTGTATTATGAGTTAAGATGAAGTACTTTTGTTATAAAAATGTTACTTAACTACCTTATGTTGTACTATATTGGGTCATGTTATTTATACTAAGACTCATTTGTTGAAAAAAAAAAAATTGAAGTTAGGAAAAACAAAATTATATATCCTGAATCATCAGTCAGACTATTAGGATAAAGTTAGGGTGGGCTTACAAGAAATGAAGCTGAAAAATAACTTAATTTTCATTTTAGTGAATCTTGAACTCTGTTCAGTGCTATAGTCATGTGACTTACTACTTACTATGAAGTGAGTCATTTCTAAAATACTGATGAATGAGGGTAGAGATGAGAAATATTTTTCAAGATATATGGATAATTGCATTGTTTTAAATTAGATAGACATAGAATATATAATATAGTATTAGTGACATTCACAAATATCAAGATATTTCTTTCCTTAGTATAAAAATCAGAGAACTTATTATCATTACCCCAATAAAAAGCAGAAGGAGTACTATAATTTAAAAGCTGGAATTATTATAACAAGTCATTTTCTATTTATGTCCTTTTGCTTATAATTCGGAAAATACTTTATTCTTCTACTACCTTAGCTAAAACTGCAAAACCCACAAACATGTGGAGGCTAAACAATATATTACTAAACAACCAATGGATCACTGAAGAAATCAAAGAGGAAATCAGAAGATACCTGGAGACAAATGAATACACCATGATCTAAAACCTCTGGGATGCAGCAAAAGCAGTTCTAAGAGGCAAGTTTATAGCAATACAGGCTTACCTCAGGAAACAAGAAAAATCTCAAACAACCTAACCTTATACCTAAAGCAACTAGAGAAAGAAGAAACAAAAGCCAGTTAGTAGAAGGAAAGAAATCTTAAAGATCAGAGCAGAAGTAAATGAAATAGACTAAAAATACAATAGAAAAGACCAATGAAACTAAAAGCTTATTCTTTGAAAATCTAAACAAAATTGATAAACCTTTAGCCAGACTCATCAAGAAAAAAAGGGGAAAAAAAAAAGAAACAAAGGAAGGGCCCAAATTGCTAAATAACATTCTTGCAGCACTGTTCAATCTTCGATATTTCTATTTCAGATTGCAATCTATTTTGAATTATTTTTGTTAATGTTTGCTTTTGCTCAATTGAACCACATACATATAGAGCCAGAGTAATAATATTCAAAATGACATCTTCCTAAAAAACACACCATACTGTGCTCAAATGATATATCATAGATTTTCTTATTATGAAAACAGGATTTTCAGATTTGCAATAATCATAAAAGTTATGTAAAAACCTACCTTTCAATAGTTTTCACCAGAAGACTTTTACTTAAATCACATTATGGTTTTGAACTTCAATAAACAAGTTGATAATATCTGGAAGAGTGTATTGGTATACGAAAGCAGTCATTTAGGTTCTGGCAGGTTAAAACAGTCTTGCAAAGTACAGCAAGGCAAATTACACATGCGCGCACACACACACACACACACACACACACACACACGCTCCCCTAGTATAATAGAAAGAGTTTGTGCTTTGGATGTGTTAACTATTTTAACAATTTCCCATTTCTATAGACTCAATTATGACCGCTTCCCCCTCCAATATTTAGTATTTGTGCTCTGAATTGTCACTAACTTTTAGATTATTTAGCACTTGTGCTATGTAAATATAAAGTAGCTATATATTTTTGACAGAATACCAAAGATATGAATAACCTCACCTAAAGTCTCATAACAGAGTACTTTGACACCAATGTAAACATATAATTATCTATAAAACTGGTTTACTTGAATTAAGGATGTACCTAACATCCCCAAGCACCTCCTTCCCACCAGAACTATACTCTCTAAAGTCATCTTACTGTACACTTGTACCAACACTTTCAGGTAGGCATTATTATTTCTCTTTTAGATATAAAGATCGTGAGATTCAAAAATGTTAAGAAATTTACCAAATTCACACTTTCAAAAGTGGAACAGTTACTAACATCTGGTGTACCTGAATGCAAAGTACGTGTTCTTTCACTTACACTATGCTAATCAATTTGAATACTGTGCTCCAATGCCCTACACGAGATGATTCTAGGCTATAGTGCTTTACATTCTCTAAACTGTGTCCATATTAGTTCTAAGAAAGAACTAATATTTACTGAGTACCTATATATGGGTGATGGGTAATTACATACATCTAAACTGATATACTCATCAAAACTAGATCTATTGATATATCTATATATTATACTAAAAGTAAATATTATAGAATGTATAATATTGATGCTTCATATTTTTGTCTTTAATGATTTTCTTTGCATATTTCTACTTACTCAAGATTTAGTTATTTGATTTCTGATGTTGACTTGGAAGAGAGTTTAAAAAGAGTAAGAACATATGTTTGATCTTAAGCAACTACAGTTCAGTGGAGAAATATATTTATAAACAAATAATTACTATAAAAAGTGGTCCCTCTTCCCTTATGTTTTAAATGTATTTCCTTTTTTTCCTAACATATGGTCCTAATAATTAAGGAAAGTTGACAGAATTTTAAGGAAATAAACAGTGTTCAACTCTCTCATACAATCTGAGCTGCCCAAGTCTATAAAAACGGCATGAAACAAAAAATGTACATTATTCTACAATCAGAATGTTTATCATGTGCATTATTTGATATACTACTTTTCTCAAATAATTGTAGTATCAACTAATCCCTTCAAATGTTATTTAATATCTTTCTTTTAATCTAGGAGATACTCTGAAAAACCAATTCCAGTTTTGGGGTTTTTTTAATATAAGAAAAATGTATCAGTTTGGTGTGGTTCTTTTTACCAGCCCCATGGACTGTGTTATTTTTTTTTTTTTTGTCACACAGTGCCTGATATTTAGGAAGTCCTCCAAAGTACTGAATGAAAGGTCAGAGTGGACTGAAATCAATTCCTAGATATTTTGTACTTTAGCCTCTAAGGCTACATTTCTTGGACTTTTACCAAAACATCTGAAACATGAAGATCAGACTCAAGAAAAAGTGTAAGCAACTGGTTTTGTCTCCAGCAGCTTTTAAATAAATTGGCTCTTTAGACCTTCTAAGTCTATTACAGATTAAAAAAAAAAAAAAAGAACAATCAAACAGAAAGGCAGCATTGAATAATGTCACAAGGTGTTTTATTTCTAATCATCCCCAGATGTCTCTAGAGCCCAAGTCTCTAGGAGTTAATATTTGACTGTGAACATTTGTTGGCCTCAACCAGAAAGCAGACGGTTGGTTGCAAGAGAGGTTTATTCCAACAAGTGGCCAGCAATTTAGCTGTACCTCCCAGGATGTCAGGATGGTAAGTTTTATTCAGCAGAAGAGGTAAAGACTTTTAAACAAAGAAGTATGAGGTTACCAAAACCCTATTGAGATGTTTTAAATTGTTAACTTTCCAGAGAAAAACTAATATAAGAATATTCCAGGAAGTAGGAAAAATAATAAAGCAAAAACTAAAGACAAGTTTTTTGGCTTCTTCTGAGACTAGTCTACATTTTCTAACAGTTTCAGCAAATGTAAGTTTCAAAGCTGTTCTTTTTGACGATTCTCTTTAAACATACCTCTACCAGCCTTGATGATTTTTCATAGAAAATGAGAACAAAATATGAACATTAAATTTCATGTCAACTAAATTTTATTGGAAAGAGAAGCAAAATAGTAACTGAATACATGATGGTCTAATGGATTTCCCTGAACTTCTTTTACAAGGCCTTAATTTGGAATAAAAATATCCTAAAACTGAGAACAAAAAATGTTCTTTCTCCCTCTAGAATACTGTCTGCACTTTTCATTCAGTTGATTGGGTTATTTGACATTTCCCATCATGAAGTAGAGCACAGATCACAGTTTATAAAGGGACAAATAATTTTGGAGTTTAACTCAAATCAGCAAATATTTATCTAGCTTTGACTGTGGATACAGAATTAGGTATAGAGTCAATCTTTCAGTTCTCTGAGAACCTTAATAAACCTTTTTTTTTGGCGGTACACGGGCCTCTCACTGTTGTGGCCTCTCCCGTTGCGGAGCGCAGGCTCCAGACGCGCAGGCTCAGCGGCCATAGCTCACGGGCCCAGCCGCTCCGCGGCACGTGGGATCCTCCCGGACCGGGGAACGAACCCGTGTCCCCTGCATCGGCAGGCAGACTCTCAACCACTGCGCCACCAGGGAAGCCCTAAACCTAAATTCTTAAGTTCATTTTCCTTAGACAAGATGAATGAGGATCAGGTGGGAGTTTGGGATTAGCAGATGCAAACTATTGATATTATATATAGAATGGATAAACTGCAAGGTCCTAGTGTATATAGCACAGGGAACTATATTCAATATCTTATAATAAACCATAATGAAAAAGAATATAAAAACATATGTATAACTGAATCATTTTACTGTATAGCAGAAATTAACACAACATTGTAAATCAACTATATTTCAATAAATTTTTTAAAAACGGGAAACAAAAGAGTGGTTCACAGCATGTGGACTTAATAAACCAGAAAAAATATTAATTAAATGAATTATTTGGTACACTTTCCCAGCAGTCATGATTAAGGTGGTAGTTCTTGTAACATTTGAATATTACATCGTAAGGGTTTAGTGTAACGCTGATGTAAGCCCTGATTTTAGCCAGGGTATTGATATTTTCCTAGGAAAATCCTTCATGGTTATTACAAACAGGGATTATTTCTTCTTCTTATAAAACAAAAAATTTTCAGCACCAATCAACTTCCTGGGCAAATTACACTAAAGTTGAAAATAATCAGATCCTCAGAGTTAAATTACACATTTGAGTTTTAGGTAAATTTTTATTTCCCCCTTTAAGCTTTTGTTTCCTTCAAAATATATGTTTATACTCCATCAATCTATAGCTCAGGGAAGGAGGCTTATGACAGTAGCACCAGAAATACCACACATTCAAGGGAAGTGATTTACCACAGCCATGAATGCATTTCCTAGCATGCGGTGTGCAGGTTGACTTTTATAGGGTAATTATGTTGAATCTTCTGCTACACCTTTTGTTCCCAGGGCAGCACCATCTTTTGCATCAAACATCATCAGTATGCCTTTCTCATTCATCACCCACGTGACAGCTTCAGTGGTGTGCTGAAGCAACAGCTCATCAGGGCAGCGGTGCACAGGGATGATTTATCATAGTAACATAGCATCAGAGGGCGGCAGCAGGATAATATATGGCCAGAAGCATTCAGCAGTGTTACGCAGGAACATATTTAGTTATGCAAGGAGATGGATGGAAACCTGAAAACTTTGTTTTAGCAGACACGTGCCCTAAGCCACATGAGGAGGTAGTGGTGGGTGGTAGCTTTCATTCACTCGACACGTAACTGAACATCTGCCTGTAGTTGGTCATCCAAAAATATTCACTCGGTGTTTGTAAACCCTTTGTAAACACAATTCAGATTTTGTTTTTATAAGAAAATTTGTGGTTATGAAAAGTGACATAAGATGGCAGATACACTGCTGTATGTTAGGGGTACCTCGAAGTTTGTCCCTGTCATATTTTCTACAAGGATGTGTAGCTTAAAAAAAAATTACTTACTCTAGAAAATCACTGTTTTATATGAAATAAGTTTGTTTGAAAGTCTAGTCGGTAAGTGGTGACTATTCCACATTGATAACTAATGCGAGGCAAAACAGCCTGCAATTTTAAGAAAGGAACGTTTATAAAACTCAGGCATTACTCAGACGTTTCACCATTTTAACACAGTTTACAATAACACCGCCATATAATTTTCAGGGAAAACGTCTGGTGAAATTCTCAGGTCTTAAGAGTGCCTGATGTAAATAGATACTACGTCAATTTTCAAGCTTCCAGAAAAATCCAACATTTTCACAGGTTTTTGAAATTATAAGACTAATTGAAAAGCCTCATTGGGGAGGTTGGTTTTATTCATTTTTTGGTGGATAATTCAATTTGCGATGTTTCTAGTCATAACTTTTTATGCCTGATATGTGATAGCCTCAGTCACATCTGAGCTGATTAGCAGAACATTAAAATAGGTCTATTTTGGGAAGCACGACACCCTCTCTGCTAATGAGTTCTACTTTTGGAAGGACAGAGAGTGCTCTGGCCCTGATGTAGCTGTACACCTGTGGCCTACTTCTTGAAGGTGCTTTTCGGTTAGAAATATCTCTTGGCAAACCTCCCAATGCAGCATTTATCAAGATTTTATTGATCCTCAATCCCAACTGAATGAGAAATATTTCCTGGGTGAGCTGTTTCTTTTCCAAGCAGCAGGAAGCTGTCGTCACCAACCTTATTGGGCAGTTAAAAAAAAAAACAGGATTTCAAGAGATGAAATCGTCCATTTTGCCGCCAGTTTGTATTTTTGATATCCTCAGTATGCGGTACCTTATTTTACAAGTTTGGGTACAGTATTTCCCCAATTCCTTCCCACCCAGGCTGTGCTCCTATCAAACTTTTTTGCGTAATTTCAACAGCACTTTACTCTTACACAACACGTCACTGTAATTTATCTATTTACTGGGATGTGTCCCCCCACAGGCCTTGAGCTTTTTGAGGACAAGAGTTATGTTTTATCCATTTTTGTATTCTCCTGGGTAGCACACATAAAAAGTGCTCAATCAATATAAGTTGAAATTTTGTCACCTGCTCTGACTTAAATATATATACTACTCTTCCCCTGAATGAACTTCTATTTATGTAGATCTTATAGGTATTTTGCTTATTTTGTTGTTTGGCTGATGATACATTTACTGAATTTAGCTCACAAACATTAACTGAAAACACTGTTTTGTCAAGGTTGCTGTTATCGCTCAGACTTGGAAGAGCAGAGTCAGGTAAGCCTCTACTTGCACCATAATATGTTAAATGTTGCCAGAGTAATTGCCATAATAATGATCAGTCACAGTAATCACAAAACTATTATAAATAGTAATTACCGAAGTAACTCACAAGTAATGAAAAACCACATGTGTGCTCAGTAAGTGGAATGCAGTGTTCAGGGATTTGAATTAAATACACACATTCACTCTGAGGCAGGTATTACTGTCCCAACTCTACAGAGACTGAAGGTAGTTTAAAGAGGATAATATGTCACTTCAAAGATATACAAACAGTATGTGGCATAGCAAATATTCAATCCCGGGGTGTCCAACTTGAGCCTAAGCTCTAACTACTTTTAAGTGTTTTATTGAAAATATGCCTAAGTGCTCTAAAGGGGTGCAGGAGACTTTTCCTCAGACCGAGGCTTCCAGAAGGGATTTCTAGAGGAGCTTATCCAAGCTGAGTCATGGGCTTTATCCTCTGGCTATGAAAATGTTAAAAAGTTTGAAAGGGAAATGGTATTGCCAGATTGGTGTTTTTGTTGGCTCACTCTGGTGACAGGAGAATTCATTTAAGCGTAGTAAGAGTAGACATGTTGCAACAGAGTGGCTCTAGGACTTGGGCATACCTCAGAATACCTAGAAGACCTGTGAAAGCAGAGCGCTGGCTCCACCCTTAGAGATGCTGTAGGTCTAGAGAGGGCTCCCCTCCCAGGGTTCACATTGCTAGTTTCTGTTGATGCTGACGGTCTCGAGAGCACACTTTGAGAACCACCAATCCAGACTGTAACAGTTAAGGACCACAATGACGAGGACTTAAATTAAGGATACACAAAAAGGATGCCGAGGAGGGGATCATTTTGAAAAATATTTAGACACTTAGAGTTCAGTCTCCAGGAATGAGACCGTAACTGTATTTGAGTTTTGAAACAATAAAGTCTGGTAAGATTCTCATATTTTTAGGTTGGGGGATGGTATTAATTGAGATAAGTCAATGGGGATCATTTTTGAAAGATGAAGGAAGATGTTACATTTGGGATTTTGAGATATGACATTGTTGAGAGATAATTCTCCATGAGTCTCTCACGTTTCTGCTCTTCCTGCAATAACTCTCGCTCTAGGTTGTCTTTTTAAAGATATATGCACACCAAACATAGATATAGTGTCTTCTTCTGGGGCACAGGACAGATCTGTTTGCTGTCTAAGATAATAAAATCACTGCTTCTATTTGGGCAAGGATTGGGCATGTTTCCTTGCAGGCCTTTAAAAAAAATGCGGTTTCCTAAGGTCACAGGGTCTCAGCTGTGACACAATCTACTGTATGTACAGCATCTATGCGGGTCAGTCCCTTGCCTGATGGGACTTGAGAGGGAGGGGAGACTGACACAACCTGAAGTTCCTGCTCTGCCATGAGTAATAAGTCCTTTGTTTCTGACCTCAGAGTCTCATGTCTCCTACCAGGATCCATGGAAATGTGACACGCTAACTTGTTAGCTTGCAAGTCAGATACAATTGTAGATACTTTACAGTTCTCGACAGATTTGTCTGTTGGACATTCTAGTGGGCATGACCAAGAGGAAGATAGATAAGGGTCTGACTCTCAGGAAAACAGATTTGAGGCTACAATTTTATCAATCTTCAGTACACAAGTGAATAGCATAATGTGTTTAAAGAAGATCAGCCAAGGAGAGCACAGAGATTTAGGCTGTTGGTCAAGAACAGAGAAGAACTAAGGTTTTCCTTTTAAGGTCCTCTAACAGTACTGGATTATGAAAGCAAAAGTTCTATGGTCCTAGCTATGGGTGGGAAAGGGACTAGGGGCAGAAAATCAGGAATCTTTCTTTTGGAGCTAAAATCAAAGCAACTGATTTTAAATTAATTATACCATTTATTGTAAAGCATTTTTATATAAAATATTTATTTAAAATATGACAAGGAAGTTGGTAGAACACAGAAAATAAGAACCAACTGAAAAGAAAGCAACCACTGATACATGCAATGGCATAGATGCATCTCAAAAGCATTCAGTTCAGTGAGAGAAGCCAGGCACAACAGTCTACTGATGATACAGTTTCATATATTGAGAACCCTAAAAAAGGCAAAAGTATAGGGAAGTAAATTTGGCTGTAGTTATCAGGGGCCTGGGCAAGGGAGGGTATTGCCTGCAAAGGGGGCACAACCAAACTTTTTTGGGCCATGGAAATCTTGATTATAGTGTGGACTATACTACTGTATGTATTAATCTAAATTAATCAAATTGTGCACTTAAAATTTGTGAATTTTATGTAAATTATACCTTAATAAAGCTGATTAAAAAGGAACTAAGTAGAAAGTTTCAGGGCTATGTATGCATAACTTAATATATGTCTTCTTTTTGGATTTTATTAAAATATCAAATCTTAAGATTCTAACATAAGTCTAACTTTTATATTACGTTAGTAGAAATTTCTTCTTTTTGATATTCCATCATTAACTTTCTTTTGAACAAATATTGAATTTATGATGTTGGAATCCTTTAGATGAACTCATCACATTTCTTTAGTTTCTCTACCTTGAACTGACACAGTAGTTTTTGTATTGCTTCTTAATTTGGCTTCTGAGTTATGAGTGTTTTAATGCCCTGGGAATAGGTCACCTTAACCAACTGTTCAGTTTTTATATGTTCTTTCAGCTCTGAGATCTCAAGATGACAGGATCTTGATTATGTCCCCAAAGAGAAATTTTTTAAAAGTTGGTACTAGTACAGAAAACTAAGACAATGCCCATGTCAATATTTGAGTCAGGCTGTTTTAGAAACACAAACCTAGTTCAAAGAGAACTATACATTTTTATTATAATTAGAAAAACTGAGTTCTAGTCCAAGTTGTGACATTACGGTTTTCCTTGGCTGAGTTATTTAACAACTCTGCCTCAGTTTATCTTTAAACTGACTATAATCACATTTTCACCCCAAACTGTGTCCAAGAAGTAGGAAAAAAATTATTGAGGAAGGCAATGATGATAAACATGTTATTTTGATAAAGGTCTGAAACTTGCATGTAGTAAATAATCAGAATTTCAGGGTAGTTTAATGGAATGGCTTCTCATTACTCAAAATTGCTAGACTCTCAATATCCTGCTTTACAATGTGTTGTTTATTTATTCATGTATTTAAAAAATTCTTATCTAGCTCCTGTTAGAGCTGTGTCACAGTTACTGGGGTGGGGGGCGGTGGGGAGTGGGGAGGAAGGTATATTATGTTGAGCAGAAAAAGTCCAGTCACAGTTCTCACATGGCGTAGAGTGTAGAGGAAGGCAGACATCAATCCAATCAGCATTCTGACAAATGGATTGAAAAACAGGTTTCTTATGGACGCATACTATCGCTAAGAGGTTTGATAAGGACAAGATAAATACATAAAAAATTAAATGTGAAATTCAGACAAAATATAAACTCAGACAAAATATAAACTTCTTGATAATTTAGAGCCCATTTCATATCTATGGAATTTTCTTTGAGTCTATCAAAAATGATCTTTAGAGGAAAATGCTATTAATTGAAAATATTCTGAACTGCACATTTTTATTTGATATAGATATCATGTATATTCAAGGATTTCTTTATAGATACTGCAGGAAATAAAAATAATCTCAACTATTCATTTTGTATTCACATATAATTCACATCTATTTTGGTACAATTACATCTGTGTATGTTATGAAACTGTGATTTAGGGCAAGTACTATATACTGTTCCATTTCTACAGTGTCTAATATGAATTAGATGTGAAATAACTTATAGAAACTATGTTATAGATTGGAAATAGACACGTGTGTACGTAAGAAATAGTAATTCAATTCATAAGCAATTATTGAGAATATAGATGTGAGCACACACATAAACACATACATATGTGCTACATTTTTTATGCTATTTAATTTATTTATCATGTAAGAATATCAGTATTATTACTTTATAAAATTGATTAGAATAAGAATCTTGATTTTAAAATAAATGACATCATCTGACTCATTTAATGATAATAAGTGAGTTATTATAAGTAATCATATACTACTTAAACATACAAGCAATGGGCATATTTCAAGCCATCTTATATCATAACTGTGTTAGCAATGGGATTTACTCTTTGTATTTTAGTATTTGTGTCATTTTCTGAGAAAAAGAGGTCAAAATTTTACTAATTGACTACTGTTAATTTTTTAAAATATTTGAGTTTTTAAAAAATATTCCTTTATTTGACCAATGTAATATATTTAATTTTAAAAAGTTACAGAAGAGAGATTTGAAAGTTATATTAAAGTTCATAACAATGTATGACATTTTTGTGGATATAGATGATTATAAGGTAATATTAGACCTTATGTTTAGTTAAAAATCAACATGCGTATGGTACAGTCAGAGTGGCTAAATGTATTAGTTTCCTACTGGTGCCATAACAAATCATCTGCAATTTATTGGCTTCAAATAACACAAATTTATCATCTTACATTTCTGCAGATTAGAACCCTGACACTGGCATCATTACGGTAAAATCAAGTTTTCAGCAGGGTTGAGTATCTTTCTGAAGGCTCAAGGGGAAAAATCGATTTCCTTGACTTTTCTGGTTTCTATTGGCCCCTTCCCTCCATCTTCAAAACCAGGAACATTCGATCTCTGATTATTCCTCTGTAGTTACAGCTTCCTCTGACTCTCCTCTTCTGCCCTCCTATTCCATGTTTAAGTAACCCTTCCTCACATCTGGGGTTCACCAGGATAATCCAGAATAATCTCCCCATCTCATGCTTTGTATTTTTCCTCACATCTGCAAAGTCCCTTTGCGACATAATGTAATGTATTCACAGGTTCAGAAGATTATGACTTGGGCATCTTTGGGAGGGGGGCATTATTCAAATCTCCAGGATTTTTATGACATGCGTTTCACCAAATTGTACCTTAATTATTTTAACGCTTTCACTATTTAAGGCAAATTTCTATTAACAGTTATTATAGTCAAGTACTATACTAGGAAATGGAAATGCAAAGAAAAAAAAGAATAGATTATGTTGCTTCAATGGGGTAAAGTCTGGCAGGAAATATTAGCAAACCAATAGTGGTAGTGCAGTGTCATAATATGTGAGCATATAAATCAGGCTCCATTGAGTGGAGGTGTAAGGAAGTTCAGGAGAGACGTTCCAAAAGAGGTGATCCATGAACTTGTTCTAAGAGCAAGTAAGAGTTAAGTCGGTAAAGAAGGAAGAGAGCTCTTCTACATATTATATTCTTTAAACAATGTAGTCCCCAAAGGTTTAAATAAGCATTAGAGTTCTATCTTAATAAAACTCGTCATTACATTCATGACAATTGTTTCTGTAAAGAAGATAACTTGGCACTTTTCAACTAAATATGAAATGTGCCATAATGTAAACTTAATTTTCTACTTCCATTTCACCCACCTATTTAAGTCACTTCTTGATAAAATGTTCACGCTTATTTTCCCTTTTAGGAAATTCTGTTCTACTTTAAATCAGAGAGTTCTGCGCTAAGTGCAAACCATGGCTGGAAATAATCACTTTCATAAACAAAGACTGTATTCTCAAACATCCTTCCAGAAGGCTCTCCTTCTCTTCTCCTCTCTCTCCCTCTTCTTCCTCTCCACCACTGCTCCCCAAAATACACAATAAGCATAAAGACAGGCAGTGTGCCCCACCCATAAGCTTCCAGAAGATCCTTCAACTAACCTTTGTTTAACATTTAACTCTTCCCACGTGGTAACCTCTAACAGACTTGTATGACTCTCCAAATAAGCAGCAAACATTTCAGGGGAAGGCACGCTAGCTACTTCACTTTTCTAATCTCATTACCTAGTAGACTAGATAGCAAAATCTTACACAATGTTTTCAAATTAACATTTTGCACAGTATGTGTATCACATTTAGTAATATGATAACCAGCAGCAAAATGAGATCGTTTTTCTATTTATCTGCTTTAGTAGATAAGGACACTGAAGCTTACAGGGATTGATCGACTGGCCCAAGTTCTCCTTGTTAGTAATTGCCGGAACGTGGATTCTCCTCCCTACCTGACCTGTCTTCAGAGTCTCTCCTTTAACACCCCTGCTTGGTTAGGTGGACTGAGAAGAGGGAATTGATCACTCTTTACAAAACCACAATGCTTGCAGGAAGGCCCAGCTTCCAAAACAAAGAAAGCATTCCCTAACAAAGCAAATGCTATGGCAGTCACTCTAGAGATGGATCAATTTGGGGGTCAGAAATCGGTAGTGAGAGAGTACTCAAAACTACCTTCCAACAATTAAACTACTCTTGTCTCATGCAACCATGTTAGGGAAAATGTCGCATTATTCCCCTCAGTGATTTTGTTTTTATCTTTTTTTCTGCTCACAAGTGACTTTAACAAATCTGACATTTAGGAGCCTCACAAATAAATGTTTCATTTTGAATTTGTTTCATTGACAAAATAAAACTCTTACATGCATCATGAACATTGAATGAAGAGAACAATCAGTGTAGCAACTTAGAGGGCAGAAGAGAGAAAGCAAAGTATTTTCAGAATTTGGGAAAGACAGAGTCAAACGACCAAATGAACAAACCCTCAGCTGAGTACGTGACATATGAATCAGGACTCAGGACGGAGGCCCCGCCAACGTGTTTGCCCTGTTGTGCTGGGAAAAAGTATGGGCTTTGGGGTCAGGCAAAGCTACCTCAATTCTTCTGGCCTTATTGGCTGACTGGCTCACGGATTCAGTAAATATTAGGCACCAGGCTTAAATATCCTGAGTGTCAGAAGAGAAGATACAAGTGAAGAATTTTCTTCTTAGTAGAGTTTGCTGGGTTGTTTAGGGTGACTCTACATTACCAAAAATTCCTATTTATTTCAAGGACCTAGACCCCAGGGAGGTCATGACTTCCTGTGACCTAGAGAGAAGCCTGTTATTAATATAGTGTATAATTGGCCTGAGGATTATACAGTTATTAAAAGAAGAGAAGTTTCCTTAGAGCCTTTAATTTGATAATGGGATTGTAGCCATAGGCAATGAGTAGAAGATGACAGAGCTGAGTTATGAGGTAAATGGCAGGCCAGTAATCCTACCTTGTTAAAAGTGAGAGTTACCTGGTCCTCACAATCACTAAAACAGATTAGTTGGTAAAAAGAGAAGTTAAGACACCTGCACATGTGACACTGAATTGAACATGTGATCTCATCCCAAATTTGAATGCCACCACTTTATGCATTTTAAAAGCAAACTCATGATAACTGGGGGATGAATAATTTGATTTGTAAATGAAACACTGATTGATTACACAGTTTGAAGATTTTTCAAAACATTAATCTTATGGGTTTTTTCCCCTTTAAAAAGGACACACGCACTCAGGCTCCCTTATCATTCAATAGAATCTCAACTAGAAACAATTATTTATTTACACGTTATGATAAAAGGTATGGCAGATAAGGAGTGGGTAGTAAAATTCTGTCACTTCTATGTTCCTACTTCCCTTAGGCTTTTTTGAGTTTTCTTTTTTATTCACGAGTTCCCCTTAGAGACGCTACTGCAAAGAGTCAGCCTCTCCGTTTCCCTCTAAAATCTTTTTCAGACAATTTAAAATAGTATCTCTAGTTAAGAGACAGAGAAACTATGTTTACACTCGGGCATGAATTTCTGAGTTTTCCCTTGTTCTTCCTATGCTGTAGAAAGGTGTTCTTCATTTCTTTTGTTAATTTCATGAATGACGACAGTTGAAAACATTAAAATTCTCAAAAGGTGCACAAGAATTATTAAAACATTTCAGATGCACTTTCAGACTGGGTTGATGCTTTATGCCCATGGCAATCTTGCCTAATGAGGCCATTTACGTTCATGAAATGAGAAGGTTTGTAGAAAGCATGAGATACATTTTTACACATTTAAATACATTAGTGGTATTACCTGGACACTACTGAATTGCAAGGTCAGGAGCCTCAATTGCTGAGAAGCATATTTAAAATAGCCAAGTTCTCATTACAAAGAATCTAATTTTTTTTAAGTTTATATTGCCAGGATATCATTTACAATGAACGTTAATGATTATTCTTATTAAAATATGGAGCTGTGATATTTCTCGTTGAGGTGAACCATTAAAACCGATGAATTTTAGTCCCAGTGAATTTAGCCAGCTGGATTAGCAGTTGCAGGGATATTAAGTTACTCTTTGGATAATTAAAGCAGGAAGTTATTTAACAATATGCCAAATCCTCTCCTCAACATCCAGTGGCAGCTTGGGCAAGAGGAAATGTTTTACGTTTTCTTTGCATTTCAGGGATATCAGTCAAGGTGCAAATACGTCAGTTTTCCAATTTATATTCCTACCTCCTTCTGCACCCTCGGAAAACTACTGGCCTCTGAATTCTCAGAAAGTATAGGTGAGTCGTTATTTCCTTTCCATTAAGAACTTCTAGATGCACACCCATACCTACACATGCACACACTTTTTATTTTTTAAAAAAAATTTATTTATTTTTTTAAACATCTTTATTGGAGTATAACTGTTTTATAATAGTGTGTTAGTTTTTCCTTTACAACAAAGTGAATCAGTTATACATATACATATGTTCCCATATCTCCTCCCTCTTGCGTCACCCTCTCTCCCACCCTCTCTATCCCACCCCACTAGTTGGTCACAAAGCACAGAGGTGATCTCCCTGTGCTATGCGGCAGCTTCCCAGTAGCTATCTATTTTACATTTGGTAGTGTATATATGTCCCTGCCACTCTCTCACTTCGTCACATCTTACCCTTTCCCCTCCCCATATCCTCAAGTCCATGCTCTAGTAGGTCTGTGTTTTATTCCCGTCCTACCACTAATCTCTTCATGACATTTTTTTTTCCTTAGGGTCCATATATATGTGTTAGCATATGGTATTTGTTTTTCTCCTTCTGACTTACTTCACTCTGTATGACAGACTCCAGGTCTATCCACCTCACTACAAATAACTCAATTTCGTTCCTTTTTATGGCTGAGTAATATTCCATTGTATATATGTGCCACATCTTCTTTATCCATTCGTCTGCTGATGGACACTTAGGTTGCTTCCATGTCCTGGCTATCGTAAGCACACACTTTTTAAAATGACCATATAGTTTATACTTCTTTTACTTAATCATTAGCAAGGTTATGTGTTAGAATAAAGACCCTGAACGCACAAGATCCTTGAACTGACTCAGAAAACAGTTTTTCTTCCCAAATCACAGAGACTTATCATGATTATATTCATAGCAACTCATAGGAAGCAACAGCAACACCTATGTTTCCTAAACTTTTCTCTGAGAACATTTACATAAATTTTATATATATATACATGATTTACTAAATGCATTTAATACACTGCAAATACGTTACATTTAAAAAAAGATGTGTGTTTCCAGAGACTGGTAATGGAATAGATTTATTCCTGAATAAAAAAAATTCGATAAAAATCTATTGGCATTTACATTTTAGCGGTAGAATCAGAATGGACTATGTACCCCCTATTTCCAAATGATGAAGTAAAAGCATAACAGTTTCTTTTGATGAGATAGCCTCAGGTAATTTACTTTTACAACATATTTGAATTACAATTTTTATAGTATTCCATAAACTAAATCTTTTCTTACTTCTTTAATCCTATAACCATTGATAAGGTACTCTATCAATTTTTTAAAAAATGTATTCATTTTGAACTGCTGGTTTGCCAGACACTTAACTATGTGCTGAAATCACTACTATTGAAAAGTTTTTGATAACATACTTCAAATATTTTCTAGTATTAATCATATGACCTTCAAACACAACAACAAAACATTCTAGCCTCAACGAACAATGTATTTTATCTACAAATGAAATACATATTTATTGAGATAAAGTTGGTTTAGGATATAGAGTTATATTTTTGTGTGTTCCCTCACCTGAATTTTCTCATTTTTCCATGTGAATAATTCTGGGTAGTACTGTAATTTTTTAATGTTTAAGTAGAATAATAAAATTGGTCATGGTCATTGATCAGGTTATATGAATTACAATCAGCCTTCTTACTACAGAACTCACCCTGCACTTGTGGTATGTGGAAGCAATAAAAAGCGTTTGGACTAACTATAATATCTTACATTACAGTTTGTCTTACTGTCCTATTTTCTATATCTGTTACACACCTACATGTTTAAGGTACGTTTTCTTTTAGTTTTATGTAGTTAAGCCCCTTCTGGCAGAGAAAAAGTGGTTGTTTATGTGTAATGCCTTGTCCTAAATCATCATATGTTGGATTTTGTTGGGAGTCAGTCTCTTTGTTAAAATAAAGTACAGTGAACCCTAGAACAAGGTGGGAGTTAGGGGTGCTGACCCTCTGCACGGTGAAAATTCAAGTATAAGTTTATAGTTGGCCCTTGGTTATTCATGATTTCGCATCCATGGATTCAACCCACCAGGGATGTGTGGTGCTGTCATTAAGTATTTATTGAAAAAATCTGCAGGTAAGTGGATCTGTGCAATTCATACTCACGTTGTTCAAGAGTCAACTGTTTCCTTTTGAAGTTGGTTAAAAAAAAGTGTGTAATTCCACTTCGTTTCATTGAAATGACTGGCCAAAGAAACATGCTTTAAAACAACAAATCATAGAACTGCGAATGTAGAGCTGATGCTTAATAAAATGCCCATTCTTACGTTTTATGTTAAGAGCTTTGGCCAATTACACATTTGGTTTTCAGTTTAATGGACTCAGGCTCAAGCAAAACAAGAGGTCAGACTCAGTGGGTGAGATACGGTGTGCTTCCTATGATAACTCTTGAGATGACAGAGGTTTCATTTATTGAATTGTATAGTGAATTTTCTATTTAATTATTAAATATCTCTATTGATGCTAGAAAAGTCAATAATATCAACATGGGATTATCTGAATAGAAATTAAGGACAACTAAGTCATGCTTTTAGGAATTCAATACCTCATATTCATACTTCTTGGCTTTATAGATCAACTAATGGTGAGAATCATCAGCTTATATTTTCACAGAATTATTATTACATATTCCAATAACATCTATTCCTGTATCACAACCAGGTAGTTTTGGCAGGACATCCGGGAGTGAAGGTCCCCCGTAGTCATCTGATAGGGAAGCCCCCAGCCGTGTAGATGCTGCAGTACTATTATCAGACCTGTCTCAGTTCTGCCATGAAATTATGAGGTCTAACAGGGCCCCACTTTTCTCTTTGAAAAGCAAGGATTTGGGCTAAATTGTTTCTAATATGTTTCTGCTTTTCTGACTCATCTATGATGTTTCAATGTGTCTACACATTCAGTATAGGGAAAGCCTCAGGCATGGTGGCTCTAAGCAAGCTTCTTTGTGACAGGCTAATACAATGGTGGACTATCAACACAGGCATATAAATTTTGGCATTACTTTGTGTATTCAAGTTGTTAGGAGAAAAACTCTAAAAACAGTGGGACCAGAATGTATTCAAGTTCAGCACCCAGGCTGTTCTCATTACACAAAGCCAAGGAGAACCTCCACATTCTTCTCAGTATGTGTAAGGGCTACCACCTGCTTCAAGTTCAGCTACCAGATTGTGTTGACTTTACTCATTCTTCTTTAATAAATGAAATAAGGTGGGGTTTTCTGGATAAACAATACTGTTTTTCTCAGATAAATGACCAGCTCTATCAAGAATGTAAATATAAAATTTAACATTTTCAGAGATGTTTTCTGAAGGTATATTTTACCTTACTGCTCACTTTGGAGGATTCAAACATAAATATGCAACATTTTAAACACAAAAAGTCATCTACCTTTTGGAGATAAAGGATATGTTTATTAATATTTATTGATAACCTTATTTTGGGTGCTGATGTATCAGGGATGTTAAAAAAAAAAAAGGTATCAGTAACTTGAACCAATTTCCAAATTAGTGTCTAAGTGGGTCTCAGTGCAATTTATTTTGTTTCTTTTGCATAAAGAGTACATATTTTAAATGTATAACTATACATTTAGACACATTTGAAATAGAAGTTGGTCCCTGAAATGAATGTTACAGCTTTTCTCTTGATTTTCAGTTCAGTGAAGTGTGTCCTGATGGTCGTTTTAATTCACTATGGAGCATAAATTAAATACGTATTAATCAGTTTACATGCAAACACACTCAAATATTTAGATGCAGTGGCCTTAAATGTTTATATTTAAACAACTATCTCTTTAGCAGTCCCCGATGGTTCTCTCACCACAGGGAACAATAAAATTGTACAGATGGCTTAGTTTTATACATGTGCTTTAAATAAGCAATGTGTCTTTCTTTCGTTTAAAAAAATAAAACAGCTAGAATTTATTGATTGTTCACTACATGCCTAGGGGTGAGACTCAATTTTTACACTGAGAACTGTGGAAATAACTTTTCTGCGTTTGGAAGAAGAGGGTTAGTTTCCCCTTATATTTGATAACCAAATCCTCCCTCGTGATCAGATGAACTTTGGCTAGTGTAAAATGACTCAAAAAACTTTCATTTTTCTTGATTAAAGAATTAGAATATATGACCAACTTGGAAAATGAAAAGGTTGTGGAATTGGTAATCTAGCCACTGGATTTTGAATGATTCTTAATATCTTTTTGCCTCTTCATTTTGAGTGTTTTGACACAGATTCCATGTATACCGAGCACTTCACTGGAAAACCGTGTGAAGTCCAAACTGGGATACAGTTTCCTCTCCAGATGAAGTTGCTAAGTTGTGGAGGGTAAGCCCAAGCTAGAGATTCAAATTTACCCTGTGATCTTGGATAAAGAAGAAAAGAGACACTAATTAAAGGCAGCTAAGGGAGATGCACTGTGTGTTCTTGTCCAGACAGGAGACTAGACCATCTGGTAGTCATTGGTAGATTGTCTGGAGATCCATGTTAGGCTGTAGCAAAAAGTTTAATTAAACTGCCTCTTGTAGTCACATTGATGGTGCCAACTAACTGAAATTCCAAGGAAATACACTATAATACTAAATACTAGCACTGCGTGTTGGCCTCTTTGACTACCTTTATGAAGGTACTGAAAGCAAGACTTGAGTTTAGGAAATTTTTGACCAGATTACAAGCCAAAAAAATGAATGGGAATAGAAGGAGCCCTGGTAGTCGAGACCCTTAAAGTACAGAAATCCCCCCCAAAATAGATAATATTGAAAGGATCCTTGGATGACAAAGGCTGAGAAAAACTCCTCAGTTGAATAAAGTGACTCAGGGAAAATGTTAGAACATAATTAAAATGTTGTAACCAAAAGAATTACCCAGTTGGATAAAATAACTCAGGGAAAATATCAGAATGAAAGTTTGGCGTAGCCTGCATTGAAAGGAGAGAGAGAGACAGAAGCAGGTGGGGAGATGGGAGAGAGAGAAAGAGATGAAGAAAAAGAAATGAAGCATATGCACCAAATATGATTGAGAACACTTTGGATATTATTACTAGCACATGGAACCAAATAGTCTTCCACAGATCAAAGTCAATGTATATTTTGAGAAAATTAAATTGCCCAAGAAACAGCAAGCCGATTTCTGAAAAGCCTCTGAAATTTTAATTTTATACAACTTTTATGAACTCATCCTTCCACTGACAGGAAATGGCTAAGAAAGATGTTTGTCTGCTTTAAAAGGGCCTAACCCCAAATGTCTTCAAATGTGGTATAAAATCATGAAAGGTGAGAACTATACAAAACAAAAACAAACAAATAAACAAACAAAACAGGCAAGAGTAGGACAATATTATTAGCAGTTCCCCCAACCCCGCATAGCAGGAAAACATCAATGTACTATCTGCCGGATTACATTGCTATGGAAAAATAACGCTGTTTTATTCAATTCTTTCACTTTCTGAAGACAGGACATTATTTATAGATCCTGGAGTTGGAGCTGAACCCAGTGACTGAAAGTGACTTTGTATTGTCTCTCTCCCAGAAGAAGTTAACTGTATTCTCTTTGTGGCATATGACCAAAAGGGTCCCTTATATCTAGAGACAGAGCTACAGGTCATGAAAATAATGTGTCATCCACAATCTCACACTCCTTCATAATTAGGTGTGGACCAAAGACCTGAGTTCCGGCCCATGTGAAACAAGCAGAAATGAAATAAGGCACTTTCTGACACAGCTCCTAAAACCATCTTTCAGACCCCTTCTGCCCTCCCTTCTCTGGCTCTGCATCCCAGGTGGCATGCATACAGTATGAGGAAAACTCATCCAGTCCTAACTGAAGAGAGATGTGGGCAAGAAACACAATTTTAGTGGTTTACTCTAAGAATTTGGGTGAATTTACCATCAAGCATAGGCTAAATTGTCTTTTGACTTTCATTACTGACCTTGAGAGAACTTTATACTCTCAATTCTCTAAAAATCATCTGGGTTTTGAGGGGTTCATTTAACATTTTTTTCTCTGTATCTGACTTTCTGAAATTCTATAAATTGTGAATTTAGTTATAGTATCTTTCATTGAATGTATTGGAATTCTTGCATTTGAAACTTGGTGTTGTTAATCTACAAACTTTAAGGTTTATATATTGTTTCTACCTCATTTTTGTTATCCTTCTCCTGGGAATCCACTTAATACATGCTAGTTATTCCAAATCATCTCTTTTCTCCTCATCTCTTCCCCCTCCCAGTCACTTTGCATAATTTCTTCTGACCTGTCTTCAAATGCATTACATCTCTCTCTTCAGCTATTTTTAATCTGCTAAACTCATCCATTGATTTATTAAATTTGTTATTGTATTTTCCACTTCTTTAGCTTTTAATTGTTTTCTCCAAATCTGCCACATTAATTTTAGGATTTCTAGTTAATTGTTGAATTTTTCAAGTTTGTTTTTAGTGGCTTCTTTACGGGGGGAGTTGGTTCTTGCTCATTTTGTCATGTGGCTACACCTGTTCTTGATCATCTTTGATTATATACCAGACACTGCATTTAAGAAATATAGATATGAATAGCATCAGCCCTAGAATAGCATTCTATTCCTCTGGATAACACTTAGGTTTATTTTTTCCACATGCTTGTGAGTGCTGATAGTATTTGACTCTTGTTGTATTTCAAGATTAGAGGTTGTCTGGTCCACTGATATGTCATAAAGGCAAACAACAGCTCCTGAAATAGCAGTTTTCTTTCAGGCCCTCCCTACTACTAGGGTGTAGTCTTTGAGGAGTTCAGCTCCAAGTGTGGGCTCGATTACCTACTTTCCTACTCTGCAGGGTTAGTTGATGTTTACTTGGTTTTTAAGCTCTGATGCAAAAAAAATACTGTTGCCTGGTCTCTTGGAAAAATTGTTTGTTGGTATTACCCCACCAGGCGGAGGACGTGAGCAGCGTTAGGGAAGATCAATACACTTTAGCCCTTTCTGTTATTTTCCACAATTATTTAGTTATGATAAATTGAATCCAGCATATCCACACCCTCCTTCAATCTGCATTTTCTATCATTTTCTGTGTTGATATGTATAAATACAATTCACTGAGGTGAATTTGTCACTTTGAATTATGTCTATTAAATTTTAAAGAAAAAGTTATATACATGTACATTTATTTTATTGAAGTACAGTTGATTCACAATGTGTTAATTTCTGCTGTACAGAAATGTGATTCAGTTACACGTATATATACAGTTTTTATATTCTTTTCCATTATGGTTTATCATAGGATATTGAATATAGTTCCCTGTGCTGTACAGTAGGACCCTGTTGTTTATCCACTCTATACATACATATTTTTATACATACACCTGTCTGTGCTCTACATTAATCAAAACATATGTGCAATGAACTATGGTGTCATATATACAGTTTTTATATTCTTTTCCATTATGGTTTATCATAGGATATTGAATACAGTTCCCTGTGCTGTACAGTAGGACCCTGTTGTTTATCCACTCTATACATACATATTTTTATACATACACCTGTCTGTGCTCTACATTAATCAAAACATATGTGCAATGAACTATGGTGTCTTGCGAGGGCAGATGAGGTCAGAAGCAAGTCTCACAACATGGTGAGAAAATATGGCTAATTCTCCTTTGAGGATCTGAATTGTATCGTTCATTTCAAGTTGATTTCCTCGCCCTGATTTCTACTCTGACACCACCTCGGTGCTCTTTCCTTTCAGCCTCAGGATCCTTCCTCCATTTGTTACAAGTTACTTGCTGAAAGGAGATAATCAGACTCATTTCTAATTTACAACCTGGCCAATGAATACTTTTATCTCTAATTATGAGAAATAATAATTTGCCATTCTTAAGTTATTTTAGGTTTTAGACACCACGGGGGTAGAGCATCGTGATCATGGGAGCAGGGAGGCAGAAGAACTGGGCACTTTTTTCTAACCTCTAAAATATTCCCGTGAAGCCCAGTTCCAGCTGCTTTTCAACCTAAATATTAGAATTCAGTTACCAAAGTGTTACTAACGGAAAAGGTGGCCACCGCCCAGGAGAGGAACTGCTGAAATTTATTAAAATGTCTGCTGTTTGGAAAAGGTAGACTATTTTGTGTAACAAGAAATACAACCTTCGTTCATGGTGCTTACTGCCAATTGCTTAAGCTTTTCTCCTTTCCCAGAATTTATTTAGGATAGATTTTTTAGCTCTACTCTGGGATCTTCCCTTCTAACCAAAGAGACATTTGAAATATTGAAAATAATTGTCATTTTGAAAGGTTGGAATTTTAAATTTGTATCTAGAGGACATCACAGCTGTTAAAAATGTTGATATAACATCTGGCAAAGACAGCAAGCAGTGGTTTGTAATTTCTATTCAAATGCGTGGAAAGAAAATCAAAAAGCAATGTCTGTTCATAAGCCTTGTGAAAGCAGAGAACCTGTGTCCTGCCTGGGAGGGAGAAGGATTTTAAAAGTCTCTAGAAGTGTTAACTGAATGTAATGTCAAACTTCAACAACTGCTTTCAAAAAAAAAATTATCTCTAATACCTTGTGTATTTTTTCACACCGTCTATTCCCGTTACCAATTAGTTAACACATGCTTTGACAGAGAGACGATGATTCTCAATAATCTAAGACTTCAAATGTACTGGGAATAACTTTAATGATGCTCTTATACAGGAGAAGATATCTCATAAAGCCTCACTCTATCAAATCCTAATTTAGAAAATGCAGCAGCTGCATAGCACAGGGAGATCACCTCTGTGCTTTGTGACCACCTAGAGGGGTGGGATGGGGGGGGTGGGAGGGAGGGTGACACACGAGGGAAGAGATATGGGAACCTATGTATAACTGATTCACTTTGATGTAAAGGAGAAACTAACACACTATTGTAAAACAGTTATACTCCAATAAAGATGTTTAAAAAAAAAAAAAAGAAAATGCAGCAGCAAGCTGCAAAGTGCTCTCAAGTCAACGTGCAAAAATGTTTAGTGGATTCTCATTCCTCGTCGGTTTCATGTTTCACTTCTGTTTCTATCCTCTCCCAGGGACACATTTCCTAAAGGAATTCATATTGTTTTTTTCGATCACAATAGAAAATTAAAGTTCTATGCAGCCAGAGTAAACTATAACATTCTGGAATTACTAAACAGTTAGGGCTGATACACACGAGAAGCAGTTATCTGAAAATCAGGTCACATTTCAATGTGTCTGAAAGAAGTATTTATACGAAAAGTTTGGGGAAGTGGGCCAGGGAATAATAAAAATTATATTAGTCAAGCAAACAAACGAAAGAACTTTCAGACTAAATAGCGAGACAATTCTGTCTCAGGTAGGAGGTAAGAAAAAAATAATGTTGTATAACAGTGCCTGAATGATTCTAAGATAGTGCACTAGAATCAAAATAAGACAGCTGTTGTCAGTCTCAAATCTTAGCAAAACTCCATGTTTATTATTACTTCTTTCCTTTGGGGACACTCCACGTCCCCTTGCACTGAGCCCTCTTCCCCTTTGCCAACCTCTAACCCCAGCCCCGAGGTCATGATCCTGCTCCTGGGACCCCCACCCCCACCCCCCCCGCACTGAGCGCAGGAGGCCTGTGTTTACCTCTTATCTGCACTCCTTCCTTTTTCCTGCATCTCCTTCCAGTCAACTGCTATCAGTCCCAGAGTTCACACCTTTCACCCTCTGTCATGGCCATGATGGCGTTCGATAGGACATGAAGCTCTATTTTGCAGTAAATAGCTAGAAACATTCCTCGAAGAGATGCTCAAGCTATTTCTTTTACATCCTCTCAATTCTCTGCTCGCTGTCAGGCACAGCTAGCTGAGTGGTTTTATTGAAACTGAAGTCATGTTATGTCAGTTCTTTGATCAAAACCCTCCAGTGGATTTCGGTCTTACTCAGATTCACGACTAAAGTCCTTGCAATATTAAAATGGTCTAGGAGACCCAAGGGAATCTGCGAGACAGCCAGTTTCCTCCCCTCCCCCACCCTGCCTTTACCCTGACTTCTCCTCCTTTTATACTCAGATCGAGCAGCACTAGTTTCCTGGTTTCTCTATCAATCTGGCACATACCTGTCTTAGAGTCTCTGCACTTGCTCTTGCTTTTGCCTGGAATACTTTTTCCCAGTGACCTGCATGGTTGAGTCCCTCATTTTCTTTAGGCTTTTACTCCAACGTTATCTTTTTAAAAAGCCGTTTCTTTTACACATAGGGGTGTATGTATCTTTTTGAATTACAGTTTTGTCTGGATATATGCCCAGGAGTGGGATTGCTGGATCATATGGTAATTCTAGTTTTAGTTTTCTGAGGAACCTCCATACTGTTTTCCACAGTGGATGCACCAATTTACATTCCCACCAACAGTGCAGGAGGGTTCCCTTTTCTCCACACCCTCTCCAGCATTTGTTATTTGAAGACTTTTTAATGATGGCCATTCTGACCCATGGGAGGTGGTACCTTATTGTAGCTTTGATTTGCATTTCTCTGATAATTAGCGATGTTGAGACATGGAAATAACCTAAATGTCCATCAACAAATGAATGGGTAAAGAAGATGTGGTGCATATATACAATGGAATATTACTCAGCCATGAAAAGAATGAAATAATGCCATTTGCAGCAACATGGATGGACCTAGAGATTATCACATTAAGTGAAGTAAGTCAGAGAAAGACAAATATCATATGACATCACTCATATGTGGGATCTAAAATATGACACAAATAAATCTATCTATGAAACAGAAACAAAATCAGTGATGTAGAAAATAGACTGGTGGTTGCCAAGGAGGGAGGAGGTGGGAGAGGGTAAGAGTGAAAGTTTGGGATTACCAGATGCAAACTATTACATCTAGAATATATGTAACAGGTCCTACTGTATAGCACAGGGAACTATTTTAAATATCTTGTGATAAACCATAATGGAAAAGAATATGAAAAAGAATATGTATATATATATATATGTATAACTGAGTCTCTGCTGCAGAGAAGATATTAACACAACACTGTAATTCAACTATACTTCAACACAACATTTTTTTAAAAACCCAAAAACCCTTTCTTGGTCATGCTACTTAAAACTGCATTCCCAAGTTTCGAGTCCCTATGTTTTTCCCCTTTGGATCTGTCTTTCCCTTTTCCAGTATACCACATATTTTACTTAATTTTCTCTATCTTCTCATGAGAATGCAAGCTCTATGGTGGCAGGGATTTTTGCCTGTTATGAATATTTTAAGTACTTAAATAGCACTTGGAACATAACTTACAACCAAAAAAAAAAAAAAAAAAAAAAGACCCAGGCCAAGTAAGTGAATATATTCTGTCAAATGGCCATTAACAACTGAAACTTTAGAAACCTTTACAAATTGAGGCACAGAGAAATTGCTCAGATCCAGGATTTGAACCTATGTTTTTCTGGCTTTCATAACAGACTGATTTAACAGTTTTTAAGTCTCTGGGACTCTGTGATTGAACACTGGCTTTGTTGCGGCAATTTTTCATTAAAAGGATTGCATGTAACATTAAAGTTTCAGTCACCATGCCAAATTGTTACTAATCATTTTGATCCTTTTCCTCAAATCTCACAAATTAAGGATTCTTTTCGTTTCTATTAAAACCAGGGTACAGATTTATTTGTAATTATCAAGATGTTAAGAATTCATCTGAAGACCTAACAAAGAATGACTGGTCTTTTCTCCTGTCCTTACAACAAGAAAACGCCAAACCACCTAAAAGTCAATGATTTTTCTTGAACCTAGCTGAAAACTGTGGTCACAGGGCAAACCACCACCTGAAATCTGGAGACACAGGCAACTCCAGAGTATCACAACCACAATCAGCTTATCAGAAGCAGAAGCCACGGGGCCATAAACTGGTAAGAACATGTCAACGCTAATTTTGACAGATTGCTAGAGGCTGAGTGTGGACTAACATGAGAACAAGAAAATATGGGGGCCCCAGTCTTAAGTAGGGACCCACATTTTCACAGGTTTTACTTTTAGGAACCCTACTAGGTTCTTATGGTGAGAGACAAGAAAGATGCCCTGGTGTGGCGGGACGGGGGGTGGGGGGGGAGGAGGAGGAAGAGTAACATTTGTGAAATATACCCAGAGTCTTCTCCATAACTAAGGCCTGATCTCCAAGGGGCAACAATGTGCCAGAGCCTTATCCCACATGGGAGAGGGCATTTCTCTGACTCTAGTCCTCTCTAGCCTTATGTCACATAAGGGGAGAAAAAAGCTAAGACACAACTGTGAAGATCACAGCCAAGGAACTTAGGCCACCTAGAACACGGAGGTTTAATCTTAATTTTATAGGATAAATAACCCTGCATCTTCCCACCACCACAACAGGACTCTAGTATATCAATGGTGGATTACAGCTGTAAAATCTGTAAAATGCAGACTCTATTTAAGAAGGTTTTAGGGAAACCCAAAGATAACCAGAGAGACAAGCACAAAAACACAAAAGGAAATTGAAGCCTCTTATACCTACAGCTACAGCAAATGTTAAACTCAGCCCAACTCAACCAGATGAACATAAAATCTCATGCTAAAGACTCATTACACCATTTTCTATTGCCTAATAGACCATGTCTGTCTTTCAACAAAAATCAAAAGCATGCTATGAAAAGCAAGAACAGTCTTAAGAGACAAAGTAAGCATTACAACCAGACTCAGATATGGCACAGATTTTGGAATTCTTATACAAGGAATTTAAAGTAAGCCTGATTAACATACTAAGAGCTTTAATAGAAGAAGTAGACAATGTGCAAGAACAGTTAGATGATAGAAGCAGAGAGATGGAAACTCTAAGAAAGGATCAAAATGAAATGCTGGAAGTCACACACACTGTAAAGAAGTGAGGAATGCTTTTGAAGGGCTCATCAGTTGAGTAGACACAGCCAAAAGAATCTGTGAGCATTAAGAGATGGCAATAGAGACTTCAAAACAGAGATGCAAAGAGAAAAAAATTGGAAAAAAAAAAAAGAACCAAATTACCAAGAACTGTGTGACAATGTGAAAAGATGTAACATACTTATAATTGGAATACGAGAAGAAGAAAGAGGGAGAGCAGAAGAAATATTTGAAGTAACAGTGGTTGAAAATATTCCAGAATCAATGGCATACATCAAACCAGAGATCCAGAAAACGTAGAGAACACAAAGCAGAATAAATACCAAAAAGCTACACTTATGCATATCATATTCCAATAGCAGAAAACCAAAGAGAAAGTGGTTTCTGCAGAACTTTGAGGAAAAAACTACCTTATCTACACAGAAACAGTAAAAATTACAGTGGACTCCTTGTCAGAAGCCATGCATGAAAGAAGAGTGAAGTATTTAAATCATTTAAAGAAAAAAACCCCACCAACCTAGAATTCTATATTCAACAAAATTATCCTTCAAAAATGAAAGAGAAATGAGACTCTCAGAAACAAACAAAAAACCCCAACAAACAGGGAATTCATCACCTTAGAACTGCCCTGTAAGAAACACTGATTTGTATGCAGATGGAAAATGAGTTAGGTCAGAAACTTGGATCTCCATAAGGAAGGGAAAAGTGTAGGAGATGGAAAATGAAATAAAAGATTTCTTTTTCTTATTCTTAATTGACCTAACAAATAATTGTACAATAATAATAGTACCAATGTAGTGGGTGATTTTAGGATGTGAATGATTAAAACAAATGACATGAGTGTTATAAGGGGCAGGAAAGAGGAGTTGGGGATGTTCTGTTATAAATTACCTGGACTACACGTAAGGCAGCACAGTGTTACTTGAAGGTGGACGTAGGTTACTTAAATATATATAATGCAAACTCCATGAAACCACTACAAATTTTCAAAAGAAGTGTAACTGCTATGCTAAGAGAGGATTCATATAAAATGCTCAGTTGAAATCACTGAAGGCAGAAATAAAGGAGAAAAGGAGAAACAAAGAACAAGGACAGCAAATAGAAGAGTTACAAACACGGTAGATATTAACCCAACTATATCAATAATCACTTGAAATGTGAATGGCCTAAATATACCAATTAAAAGATCAAGTATGTCAGAGTGGATAAAATAAAACAAGACCCAACTATACTTGGTTTTCAAGGCAACGGCTTAATTATAAGGCATCCATCTATGGATCCCATTCATTCTTTAACAAATGCCATGAGAGTCCTATTAGGTGCCAGGCACTGTGTGAGTAGCGAGTTTAAATTAGAGCAAAAATGCAGAGATATCCTTGTGAAGAAGTCTGGTTCCAATTTAACTGATCTTTCTTGTGATCAGGGTATGTTACAGACTAAATATTTGTGCCCCCCCCCCCCATTCGTATACTGAAACCCTAACCACCAACATGACCATATTAGGAGCTAGGGCTTGTGAGGAGGTGATAAAGCTTAAATGAGGTCATCATAGTGTGACCTTAATCTGATAGAGGTGGTGTCCTTATAAGGAGAGGAAAAGACACCAGAGTTTTCTCTCTGACATGTGAGGACAAGAAGGCAACCTGTCTGCAAGCCAGGAAGAGCATTCTCCTCCTTCCTTGATGCACTTCACTCTGACTCCGTCACCTTTACTTTCACTAAAGATTTCAGTGTTCTTTATGACACCAAAGCAAACAGAGAGTCCGCTCCTCATTGAATGTAACACTTCAGCAATTTTGACGTTCTTGAGCTCATCTTTTCCTCATCTCTCCTGTTTTTTCTTAACGTTCACTTCTCTTTCTTTTATTTCCACTTATTTTCCTTCATCTCTTGAAAATAATACTATAATGACATTCATATTTATTCTTTTTTTAAAAAAATTATTTAATTATTTATTTATTTTTGGCTGTGTTGGGTTTTCGTTTCTGTGCGAGGGCTTTCTCTAGTTGTGGCAAGAGGAGGCCACTCTTCATTGCGGAGCACAGGCTCCAGACGCGCAGGCTCAGTAACTGTGGCTCACGGGCTTGGTTGCTCCGTGGCATGTGGGATCTTCCCAGTCCGGGGCACGAACCCGTGTCTCCTGCATTGGCAGGCAGACTCTCAACCACTGCGCCACCAGGGAAGCCCCATATTTATTCTTAATGGTCAGAAAAAAATGGCAAGATTTTGTCATGAATGCTTTGTTTTATTCTTGAGAAAATAAATATTAAAGCTGAAGTCACCTGTGATATCTCATACAACAAACGTTCCTTTTCCCTTGCTCCAGAGACACTCCTTATCATACATTTTGCGTGAAATCATCAGCCTTGTCTTTCTAATTTCACATGTAAACATAAGTGGTGTTTGTGTGTGTGTGTGTTTGTGTGTGTGTGTGTATACACACTTTATGGTATTATTTGACTACTTAAGTTTTTCAAGTGATATTGACAAGGGCAGCACAGACCTGCCACTTTGCCTGCACCTGCTTTGCACCCGCCAACCTCTCATTCTTTGCCAAATGATTATTAGACAAATTCAGAATTGTCTGTCCCCCTGAAACTAGCTAAACACAGAGAAAACATATCCTGTTCTCAGTCCTGTAGGGGATTGAAACGTCGTCTACTTACAGAATAACCCCGATGGTAAATCAGTCCATCTGAAAATTGTCCACGCCTCCCTGTAAATGACTATGACAAAACCACCCTGCCAGATATGCTAAGCTTAGGATCTGAGATGCTCTCCCACTGCAAATACCTGAATAAACTCTCTCTCCTTACTTTTCTGGTTTTGGTCATTGTGCCATACTAAACATGGATCTCTCTGCCGTTTGACCAATGAAAATCACTCATACTACCTAAGCCTCAATGCCCTGTTTAGCTATATATTAAATTTTTTACTTTTTGTTGAATGAATATAAAATATTTAAATGAGATTATAGCTCATTTATATTACTATCTTAACGATGGATAATTGGATTATACTCAGACAACACCAGCAATGTTTACTTGTTAGTCTTCATGTACATATGTATTAGTTTCCCCTAGCTTAAAATAATAGCATCGTATTTCAAATGCTTTGCATGTGATTACTCATTCTATCCTCCTGATATTTTTATAATTGGTGCCAGTATTATTCCTGTTTTACAAATAGAAAACGGAGACAAAGCTTATGCAGTTTGCCTAAGGAGTATTTTCAGTTAGTAAGACTATGCATTTTTTTTTGATTTGTTATTGAAGAGCAAATTGTTTTCCAAGGTGGCTGATCCATTTTACTCCTTCACCAGCAGTGTATGGAGAGTATCCACTCTCCCATATCCTCATTAAAAATTGATAATGTCAGACTTTTTAATTTTTGCAAGAATGATGAATGAGAAATATTTCATTGTTTCTACTTGATGTATCCTGATTAATACATGTTTATTTTCCCTTCACTTTTTTTTTTTCATTTTATGAATTGCTTATTATTGTTCTTAGCCAATTTTCTAATTTGATTGTTTGAGTTTTCCTCATTGATTTGTAGGTATTCTTTAAATATACCTAGATATTAAAGCTCTGTCCAACAAATTTTGTTATTTCTTTGCTTACACAGAATGTTTTTAAATTGACTGTAGTCAAATTAATCACTATTTTACTTAATTTTTTGATATTTATATATACTTTAAGAATATTATCTTTCCCAAGTTCATAAATATATCTTTTGTTTGGATTTAGATATGACAGTAAATTATCTCCCATCTTCAGGTAGACACCAGAGGGAGTGTTTGGGATTACAGCACAAACAACCCATGCTAATTAAGCTTCATTTATAGGCACAGAAGGTAAAAGAAGCTTGGGTACTAGCCGAAGTACAATATTTTTGCCAAATGAGAGCCAAACACAACTGAATTACCCCATTGTAACTTTATTTCCCAAATATGTCTTTTTAAAGAAAATAATATTGAACACATTGCCTTCTATTCTTAATATCCTAAGATTTTTATCCAAGACTGTATATCTGGATACATTTCTTGATGTATTTAAGTGCATATATTTTCCCTCTTATTCTACCAATGTGGCAACTTGCAGTGTTTGAATTTTAGATGGTAAAGCAAATTCATACTGTTGGAAAAATGCCACCTTGGCACTGATCTTCCAGTTCATGAATTTGTTCTTCTATTTTAAAATGCTGTTAGATTCATCTATTCAGCTCCAAGTTTTATTTATTGCATTATTCAAATTTAAAATTTCCATTTGATATTTTTTATACTATAGAATTCTCTGATGTAAGTCCTTATTATATCATCTAATTTCTGGCATATATAAACTATACACATTTCAAGAACCTTGCCTGAATATTCTGATATCTAAACCTCCTATGGGTTATGTCAAGTGGTCTGTCTTTTTTCCTTTTTTTCAGTCATATGGGCTTATTTACTGGTAAGTTTGGTAATGCTTCATTGAATACTGGATATTATATGAAAAATTGTTTGACATATTTTACTCTTGAGAAGATGATTAATGGAGTTAAAATGCTCTGAAAACATTGTATTTTTCTGGCAAATAGTAACAGAACTAAATTATATTAGACTTCAGTAAATCAAGCATGTATATCTTAATTTGCGGGGTAATAACTAAAAGAATAGCAAAAGATGTAAAACGAATAAGCCAGAATAAAGTCACAAAATGGAATATTTAAAATATTTAAATGATCCAAAGAAAGCTCTCTCCAAATGTAAGTTCTGTCATGAGAAGCAAGAACTTTATAATCTGGATAAGATTTTACTAAGAATAAAATAGATGATCCACAAGGACCTACTGTAGAGCACATGGAACTCTACTCAATATTCTGTGATAACCTATATGAGAAAAGAATCTAAAAAAAGAATGAATATATGTATATGTATTACAGAATCACTTTGCTGTACTCCTGAAACTAATACAACATTGTAAATCAACTATATTCCAATAAAATTAAAATAAAATAAAGATTTCACTAAGAATAAAACAATCTGGCTCTCAGTATTCTACTATTTTAAATTTAAGGTACTAAGTAAACATTATTTTTACTATTGTTTTTTCACTTCCCTATGCATTTATAACCAGCAAGAGAATATTTAAAGTCTTGACAAAAAGTTTGAGGTCACTGAACAATCATGTTCTTCCTATTGACTAAGATGGCTTCACACAGGTTTATCCATCCTTATAAGAGTAATCTTTTGCCACATCTGCCACTGTAACTGGAAATGATTCCACAGGGCTAGGCTAAGTGAAAAAGCATCTGTTTTTACTGTTTATGTTTCATGAAGGATGAAGTATGTGAGTTAAGCATGACCATTATGTGGGTTTGATTCAACAAGAAGGCATATGTGTTTCTTTCGTATTAATTTTTTTCATGACTAGCGATTCCATTAAATATTAGCATTAATTTTTTCTGATTTCTATCAATTTTTTTAAAAAAATTATTTTATATTAGATTATAGTTGATTTACAATGTTGTGTTGGTTTCAGGTGTACAGAAAAATGATTCAGTTATACATATCCCTGTGCTATACAGTAGATCCTTGTTGATTATCTATTTTATATACAGTAGTGTATATATGTTAATTAAATAAGGTGATAATTTAGAAAAATTTTCTGCCTAGGCAGCGAATTCCTATAGAGGTTTTAAATTCTAAGCCGTAATTTGATACTGTGGTGGTAATTCAAGCATGTAATAGTATAAAAGCTAACAAACGTTAGTTTATTTACAGGCGTATTTATATTAAACGTTTAAAAGATTAGGCTGGATCAATGTAGTGGAAGGACTTCAATGCTAGGCTGGGGAATATGTATTTAGTTTGGAAAAAAATACCAGAGCTACTGGCAATGCTTGAATGTTAACAGCTGATATTTGAAAGGATTTACTTTGCACCAGGCATTATGTTAAGCACTTCATGCATATTAATTCTATTCTCACCTTTACCAGGTATTACTATTTTTATTCCCATATTACAGATGAGGAAATGGAGGCATATAGAGACTAAGTAATTTGATGAAATACACACAGGAGGAAGTGGCCATGCTGGAATATAATGCAGGCCATCTGGTGTAGAATACGCTCTCTCTGTACCATATCACAACACACACAGCATAAACTAAAAGAAATTAGGATAGCTGAAAAAGACTTCGATTTTATGTGAGTTTAGAGTGTATATCCAAATTTCATCTTAAAAATATTGACCTGGTAAGATAATAAAAAGAAAGAAGAAAATTTTTAGTTGTTTCTTCAATAATTATACTCAAATATTAGTGTTTTAATATTTTTAATATAGGAATAAACAGAATTATGATTTTACTACATTTTTATTTGTTCTATTTTGGTTTACAAATTTTATCCATTTTTCTACTAGCCATTCTTATTTTCTCTAATTTTCTTCCAGACTCTAGGTTAAGTGCTTGTCATTGAAAATACAATTCAGGGACTTCCCTGGTGGTGCAGTGGTTAAGAATCCACCTTCCACTGCAAGGGACATGTTCAAGCCCTGGTCCGGGAAGATCCCACATGCCGCGGAGCAACTAATCCCGTGTGCCACAACGACTGAGCCTGTGTGCCTAGAGCCCGTGCTCCACAACAAGAGAAGCCACCACAATGCAAAGAGTAGCAGCCCTTGCTCACTGCAACTAGAGAAAGCCCACGCTCACCAACAAAGACCCAACGCAGCCAAAAATAAAATAGTTTATTTAAAAAAAAAGAAAATTCAAAAATAAAGAGGAAAATTACATTACATTTTGTTAGAGTCTACTTCTTATCCATAATTTATTTTACAATTTCACCATGAGGATCAATGTGTATTTACATTTCTACTCCAAAATAATGAAACATTCATTTATTTTTTTGTTTACAAGACTAATGAATGGCCTGTTGTATTATTTCTCCATGGGTGGGCAATGTAATCTCTGAATTCAACGAATAAGAGAATCTAAGAGTAATTGTGAAGACTAGCCTATTTGTTTTAATTGTGAGACCAATAGATGTCTTTTATATATCTTTTTTTAATTTGTAACAAAAGATTATAGCTTCTATAAATCAAGATAAGGTATATTTTAAGAATATATATGAATATAGAATACAGGAAACAGACTGAAACAATCCAACCAAACAGAATGAATGATTCATTCTGGCATGGGAGTTCTGCAAAGAATTGAGTTTGAAAGGGGAATTCAGCTATTCCTGTACGTATTTTAAATTTTAAATCCTAAAGCATAAAGCTTGTATAACAGTTGCCAAGTACACCTGTCATGGGTATATGTGTTTATTATTCTTTTTAATTTTTAAATCATTTCCCTCACCCTTTTACAGCATACTCTCTCCCCAGGACTCAATTTTAAAAAAAGTTATTGTCAGTGGCGGACATCTCTAACTAACAGTTATTTGATAAGCAGTCAGTTTCTTATGTTATTTCCCATTCTGGACATGTAGTTATCAAGGATATCTAACATGAAAATTAAATATCAAAGGATTTATTTTAAATGGTAACCCGCTCATTGCCTTAAATACCACACACTCTCCTTAGATTGTGATTAAAATACATATAATGTAGCATATTGTTTTTCATTTCCTGAAAATGTAAGGAGCATGCCTTGGAATGGTTAACTTGATGTGTCAACTTGGCTGGGCCATTGGTACCCAGATACTGGGTCAAACACCAATCTGGATATTGCTCTGAAGGTATTTTTTTTGAGATGAGATTAATATTTAAAGTAAACATTTGAGTCAAACAGATTACCCTCCCTAATGTGGCTGAGACTCAGCCAGTCAGTTGAAAGCCTTAGGTGAAAACTGAAAGAGGTGGAATTCCCTGGTGGTCCAGTGGTTAGGGTGCTGTGCTTCGACTGCAAGGGGAGTGGGTTCAGTCCCTGGTCAGGGAACTAAGATCCCACATGCCACATAACACAGCCCAGACAAAACAAAAAATCAACCAGACAAACAAAAAACGCAAAGAGGTATGAGGAGGAGAAGATCCTGCCTTCATGCTGTCCAAATGAAGATTGCATTTGGACTTAGGTGGCAGTATCAGTTCCTCTCTGGGTCTCCCACCTGCCCTGCAGAATTTGGACTTGCCTTCCTTCACATTCACATGAACCAATTCCTTAAGATAAACCTCTCTAGGTATAATATGGATAGATAATCTCCTCTCTCTCTCCATATACGTGTGTGTGTATATATGTGTCTGTGTGTGTGTGTATATATTAGTCCCTGCCTCCCCCAAACCCCAGTCCTGTTGGCTCTGCCTCACTGATAGACCCTGAGTGATACATGGTTTCATTTAACTTTTGACTTTTACATTTTAAAACATTTAAAGCCCTGGGCTCCGGCCATAACCTGCTATCACAGATTCATCCCACCACATTTTGAAAGGTGCTTGTAGAGCCAGGATTGAGGCTCTAAAATATGTTCTTTCCTAAGCTGTGATATCCCAATTTACTACAAGTGAGTAACGTGGGAAAAATGTGAAGCCACCACTAAAATCCAGATTAACATCAAGCAGCTATTCCTTGGTTCTGTAACATCTCTACTCTCTCCTGTCCAGTTAAGCAGAATGAAACTCAGTTGTGCCTACTACAGTTAGATAAAAATCACACCGAACTCCTGGCTGATTTGGGATGCAAACAATGACCCAAGCTAGAGAGATATGGGAATATATTTAAGCAAAGAGAACAGAATTCTCCCTTAATTTTCAAACAGAGTTTTTAAGAGATGCTGGCTTGCCATCTGTTTTCATTTGTTCTGTACACATCATATTTCCTAATCTAAACAAGTATCATAGACATTCAATATAAAGGAATGAGATACTTCCACTGCCTTCGAACATTAGAAAAAGTGAGGCCCTAGAGTAAGACCCTGCTGCCCAATCACACTTTGTCTGATGGCTGGGCCAGTGTCACTCCTGCATTATTGATGTTAATGAGACATTTAGAACAGCTCACTGGAACTAAGACTCACAACAGGCCAGATTCTTTCAGCCTGTTTGGAAAGGTATGAGATGATGCAGTAATCTGTTGGCTTTTTTCCATCATATACCATTTTGAGTTTTCAAAATATATGTGAAAATAATATTGTAGTTTATACATATGCCTATGTATTTGAAGAAGCTAGGAAGATCATACTTTCATTCTCATTGACAATACCCTTGTGTTTTTTTTTCAAAAACAAAAAAAGTAAGGGAGAAACTAGTCTCATACCGAAATTTTTAAAATGAGCACATTCTGAGATCTTAGAATTACTTTCTTTTTCTTTCTTTTTGGGGGTTGCTGTTGTTTCCCTAGTCTTCTCTCCCTACTCCTCCTTTCACTGTTATCTTGTCTATCTCACTCTTTCTTTTCCCTTTTTTTGTGACATTATTCTTTTTAGCATAGAAAAAAATAGGCTTTGTGGGTTTTTTTTTTAACCCAGTGTTCTGTAATTTCATTTTTTATGTGTGCTCAAGTATTTTTCCTCCAAAAGCAATTACATTTACAAGTGCCATGTCAGCAGAAAGTAATTACATGCTTTTATAGATTACTTGATAATTATTCCTGACATTACTAAGTACTTTCAAATATTAATGTGTAATGTTTTTAGAATTCATGTTATTAAAGCATTCAAAGAGATTTTTGAGAGAGAAAGAAACCTGTATTGCAAAGCATCTCTACTCTATTTTCTCCATTTGCACATGAAAAGCATTAAGTGCATGTGTAACTAATAGGATTTTCTGAACATAAACTGACTGTTCAGAAAAGTAAGTGGTCTTGATTTTCTCAAAGAAGAGTAATATTAGCCATGGATATACTTTTCTGAAGTCAGAAAACATTACCTCATTTTCATTGACTGATTCATTGACAAATATTCATTGGATGTTTACCATTTGCCAGGAATAGTATTAAATGCTGGGAATACATCAGGAAACATAAATGAGCTTGGTTCCTGCTCTTATTGTTTTTTCAACCCAGTGGAGTAAATGAATATTGATCAAATAATCACACAATTAGATTATTAAAGTTGCAACTTTGAAAAATACTATGCAGGGGTGGTACAGAATGCCAGATACAATATGGAGGTTTGACTTAGTCCTTGTTGAGGGGAAAGAGAAAATTCACCACTGATTCAATATTTGAAAGATGAATAGGAAACAAGTTTGCTAAGAGAATTCTGGGCTAAGAATCTGGTTTGGGAAAAAAAATCCAAGAAACACGTATTGCAGGCTCACAGAAAAGGAGGCTGGATCTGACAAAAGATGCAAGAGGAAGGTACCTGCTGCAAGCCATGCCAAAGATTATACTTATGCACAAAAGATTAATGAGGCATCTTGTTAAGGTTTTAAGCATGCTGGAAATATCCAATTTGAAATTACCTAGGTGGAGATCTAGGAAGCCATTTAAAAAGCTATTCAATTTGAGCGATCATAAGTTGAGGCTATTGTGGGGATAGAGAAGGAAAGATGAGAATTATCTTGTTGAAATGGGATGGCGGGGGACAAGTGTCAAGAATCTCTCTTATGTTTCTGCCTTAAACAACTGGAAATACAGAACGGTGAGAGAGGACTGAGTTTTCCATCAAGGATCCTGAATGCCATAACTGATTTTGAGCGTGTTCGATTTGAAAGTATTTGAAGTCTTCTCAAGCAGTTATGTCAAATAAGTGGCTGAATATATAAGCTGAATCACAGATGGAAATTCTCGGCCAGATTTTGATGCTTAATAGATGTTTAAATGAAAGAAGAAAGGAGAGCTTGTTTGAATTAAGTTTAATGTTAAGCCAAATCTCAAGTCTTGGTCTTGTGACCCTGTGTTCTTTTCACTTCGCCATGTTAGCACATTTTGATATTTTATTTCTATGAGATAGCTCTTACACTGCTATTACTTAGCTTCAATGAGAGTCGTCTCAAGTTTGTGGTCTCCTGGGATAACTGATGCTTTTGGTGACTGACCCAGGCCCCCTAGCTTCTGTGAGCATTAGCTGCTAATGGCTCATAGAGCTCTTTCTACAAAGTAGTTCCCTTGACCAACTAAAGCCCACCTCATCTGACAGGCTCCCACACCTGGTGTCCTGCAGCCAATGACTAACTCTTACGGGAGTAAAAAGGGTTAGATTCTTCACCTCAAGATGGGACACCTATGCAGTGTAATTTACACTCCAGAGTCATCATCTCACTTGGATCAGCCTAAGGGTAGAGAAACCTGGGTCCTCATCCTTGCTCAGCTACCTCTGGTTCTCTCAACCCCTTTCATCTTTGCTTGAAGAGCAGCCTTCCTGGTATAATGCTGTGTTACAAGCACCCTCAAACTCAGTGGCTTTAAAACAATTACATTGGGCTTTCCTGGTGGCGCAGTGGTTGAGAATCTGCCTGGCAATTCAGGGGACACGGGTTCGAGCCCTGCTTTGGGAAGATCCCACATGCCGCGGAGCAACTAGGCCCGTGAGCCACAACTACTGAACCTGTGCGTCTGGAGCCTGTGCGCCGCAACAAGAGAGGCCGCGGCAGTGAGATGCCCGCGCACCGCGATGAAAAGTGGCCCCCGCTCTCTGCAACTAGAGAAAGCCCTCGCACAGAAACGAAGACACAACACACCCCAAAGTAAATAAATAAATAAATTTATTTTAAAAAAACAGTAACATTTATTTTACTCACTAACTGAAATTTGGTAGGGCTTGGGGACAATTTTTATCTGTTCTATTCACCCGTGACTTGAGTAGCTAAAATCATCTCAAGGCTGGTTCTTGCTGATGCTGGATAAACTCAAATGACTGTAAGCTGGAACAGAGATGATCATTTAGACACCTCTTGCTATCTCTGCATAGTGTTTTTGCATAATCTGTCCAGCATGGTGGATTCTTACATATTACCTCAACACTCTGAAGGCATGAGTCACAAGACAGAGAGCCAGGCAGAAGCTCTAGCATTGTCACAGTTTAGCCTCAGAAGTCACAAAGCATTGCCTCTACCACATTCTCTGGGTTTGAGCTACCACAAGCCTATCCAGGTCCAAGGGGGAAAGGAAATTGGTTTAATTAATTTCAACTCTTGAAATGAGATACGAACAAGGTTCTGAAAGAACACATGTGGACTGGACAACTTGCCACACTTCAATAAAACACATTTATCCAAATCCCTGTCTCAGGCTCTCCTCTATGGAACCTAATAAAACCTACTGGGAAAAGTGAGTCGGTCTCTTATCCTCCTAATATTTTGCTAGAGTTTGTAATTATTTTTGAAAATATTTTTAGTAACCCTACTTATCATTAAAAACTCATATAAATGCTGTTAACATAAACTCAGTACTTTTATTATGTCTGTTGACTTTATAGACAGTACCAGTGGAAATGAATCAATCAAAAATTTATCCTCTTGCATCATTCTGTATTTTATAAAGAACTTAAAAAAAAATCCCATTCACTACACATTTGTGAAATTTTATAGCATTCATCACTGTTATAATCAAAAAGTTTCTTTTTATAGGATTTTATTTCTTATGACTAGGAAAGAGAAATTTTATTACATAATACTGAAGACATAAAACAAACTTTAGTTTTTTCTCAAATAAATGCAATATATTGTTTAGAAAAAAACCAGTGAAGGTCAAGGGCTTCTATTCTTCAAACATTAAATTGAAGATAATAGGTGGGATCAAATTGTCCACTGGGCAACAATTTTATTCCAATGTAGAGTAAGGGGAAATGGAAAATAAGAGTTTCTTAAAAGCCGTGGAGAGACCCTAATTTTGCATCAAAGCATGTGAGTTTGAGTAGTCATAGAAGAACATTAAGGATGAAGAATGAATTGTTGTGTTGGATGAATCACAAGAGAAGCTGAAAAACAGAAAGAAAAATGCAGTGTATTGCAGACTGGCCTGCCATGGAATTTACGGAGAGTAGGACTGAGCCAGAAGAGAGTTCTTTGTTGGTCTAGGTTACTAAATTTATTTATAGAAGTCCTACAAACTGTTGTTGGTTTGCATGTTTCATCATTTGAATGTATAAAAGGGTCATTTACCAATCATCATTTGAGCTAAATTTTGCTTTCTTGTATTTCATGGTTGTAAACCAAGTTATTTTCATACCAACGTACATGTAAGTAATCTTTCAGCTTTACAATCTGGAGTAACACAAGTTGTTGATGTTAATTACTCCTCTGCCACCTGTGTTTTCAGTGAAAAGCTTTGCCAACTGACTTAGGTTTAACTCTTGTTAGGTTTAGAACTAAGATTTTTTTATAAATATGTGAATAACTTTGTGAGCCATGATAAAATATTTACTGATTAAAATGAAAATATTTCTCAGTGTTCACTACGGGCTGCATCAACTGTTTGGTGTCCTATAAAAGTAAATGTAATTGATTCTCAAAATTGCCCAAGGAGAGTGATATTTGTTCCTGTTAATCGATGAGAAAGTGAGATAAAAAAACTGAATTTGCTTTTAATGGGTCAAAAAGACAGTGAATTTTTAAAACTGAGGTTTTAACCCAATACTTACTATGCTGCTGTTGTCATGTGAATTGAATAAAACAATCAAGAAACTCCTGTACAAGCGATTTGGAAATACTAAACAATATGACTTAGGAAAATTGATTTTATCTGGGGTCTCTTAATATTGTAAGTAATTCTATTAGCTCTGTTTCTCATTGAAGAAATATTTATATGTGTAGTTAATACATATATTGAATATATGTATAAATAAGTAAAATTATATATTTAATATATGTACATATATAATTTTCTTAGTTTTTCATGTTCCTGAATAAAAGCTTAATATTTATAAACAAAATTATAACTTCAGATTAATTTCCAAGAAATTTAAGTTGTTTCATCTTCACTTGAATTGATAATTGTGGCTCTTTATATTTTAATTCAAATTTGTCCTGTCCTTCATGCACTGTGAATCAATCATAAGCATTTAAATAAAATATTAGAAGAGCATGAAATTAATCCTTGTGAAATTTACTAAACCTGTAATTCAGAAATAATTACTCCCCCAAATGAAGAGCCAACTACACAATGGGAGAAAATATTTGCAAATGATGTGACTGACAAGGGCTTAATTGCTAAAATCTACAGACAACTCATACATCTCAACAACAAAAAACCCAATCAAAAAATGAGAAGACTTAAGTAGACATTTCTCCAAAGAAGAAATACAGATGACCAATAGGCACATGAAAAGATTCTCAACATCACTAATTATTAGAGAAATGCAAATCAAAACTACACTGAGGTACCACCTCACACCAGTCAGAACGGCCATCATTAAAAAGTCTTCAAATAACAAATGCTGGAGAGGGTGTGGAGAAAAGGGAACCCTCTTACCCTGTTGGTGGGAATGTAAGTTGGTGCAGCCACTGTGGAAAACAGTATGGAGGTTCCTCAGAAAACTAAAAACAGAATTACCATATGATCCACAAATCCCACTCCTAGGCATATATCTGGACAAAACTATAATTCAAAAAGATACGTGCACCCCTATGTTCATAGCAGTACTATTCACAACAGCCAAGACATGGAGCAACCTAAATGTCCATGGACAGATGAATGGATAAAGAAGGTGTGGTACATATATACAATGGAATACTACTCAGCCATAAAAAAGAATGAAATTAATGTCATTTGCAGCAACATAGATGCAACTAGAGATTATCATACTAAGTGAAGTCAGAAAGACAAATACCATATGATATCACTTATATGTAGAATCTAAAATATGACACAAATGAACCTATCTATGAAACAGCAACAGAATCACAGACATAGAGAACAGACTTGTGGCTGCCAAGGGGGAGGGAATTGAGGGAAGGACGGAGTGGGAGGTTGGGGTTAGCAGATGTAAGTTTTTATATAGAGAACGGATAAACAAGAAGGTCCTACTGTATAGCACAGAAAACTATATTCAATATCCTATGATAAACCATAATGGAAAAGAATATTTAAAAAAGAATGTATATATATATATATATATATGTATATGTCTGAATCACTTTGCTGTACAGCAGTAATTAATACATTGTAAATCAACTGTACTTCAATAAGAAGTAATTAAAAGTAAAAAAGAAGTAATCACTCTTTATTGTTTTGTAAATGAACACTAAATGTGCAACATTCTTTTGCTTTGTCTCACTGACGGAAAAGTTGATCCAAGTCTCTAACCCAATATTTTATATAATTTAGTTGTAAAGAAAGTCTCCAAACTAGTAGATATGAGAAGATATTACCAAAAACCCCATACAATAGTGCGTGCTGATCATTTTTCATGTATAATTCTTAGTTAAGTAACTAGAGTTGGATACAGTACAACAAATTAAAAGCTGGTATTGACTAAGTGTCTGAACTGCAGATGGACCCCTTTCTTAGTGTTTGAAGAATGTCTGGTTTTTGCAAGGAGAGCATATACTTTGGCTCATCTATGATGACATGTATAAAAGGTCACTACTAATCTTGTAATTTGCTTGATCTTATTAACTATCTTCTAATCCCAGGAATTGTAAAACAGGTTACTTGCTCTGGTCTGTTAAAAAACATTCTCTTTTGCTAGCATTCCTATCAAATCGTCTTCAAATTCCATAAAACAGCACCAATCTCTCCCAAATGAGAACATAGGTTTTGGACAGACTTTTGCATTGCATCGACAGGGACCAACCAGTCAGTCAATAGATATTTAGTGAGTGTCTAGTATAGGCCACTAGGTATCTGTTCCAGGTCCTAGAGTTATGATCCTGAATAAGTTAGCTAAAGAAGGGACAAGACATCATTCTGATTAGAAACTCCCTCCAAAGCCAGGCTGATGGCTAAACTGTGTATGAACGGGGAGACTCCTGGGACACAAGGAAAAAGCAGGCCAAAACACAAGAAGATTCTATCCTCGAAGGACAGAATTTAACTGAGACTTCCTTGTTTGCTCCTTTTTGAGTGCATTCATCAGCCCAGATGCAGCTTAAGCAGCAGAAAGTGGAAGGTTTACTGGCTGGAAATATCAGATTACAAATACTGAGGCTGGCAGAATGGCTAGAAACTTGGCTGGGAGAACCCTCGAGGAGCTGGTGTGAGCACACAATTCTGGGTGTATAAGCTTTCCAACCCTTCAGCACTCAACTGTGCAGGCCGGGGGGGACCACAATAACTAAAGCAGCAGCTCGAAGCTTTAAAGCTGGGTAGAAAGAAAGAACAGCTATTCAGATCACCAGGGAGATAGCTATCCTCTAGAACAAAAACCAGTCCTCACTCATTGGTACCTGACCTTAAAGGAGTGATTATTGTATGGCAGAAACTGAAAAAAAAAAAAAAAAAAAAAAAAAAAGGGTTAAAGAGGGAATTATCTCACCCACCAAATGGGGATTCAAAAGAGAACACAGAGGGGCTTCCCTAGGGGTTTCCTTGGTGACGCAGTGGTTGAGAGTCCGCCTGCCGATGCAGGGGACGCGGGTTCGTGCCCCGGTGCAGGAAGATCCCACGTGCCGCGGAGCAGCTGGGCCCGTGAGCCGTGGCCGCTGAGCCTGCGCGTCCGGAGCCTGTGCTCCGCAACGGGAGAGGCCACAACAGTGAGAGGCCCATGTACCGCAAAAAAAAAAAAAAAAAAAGAACACAGAAATTAGGAAAAGCCAATACGTGAACAGCTAAGAGTTGAGACTTCCCCCGAATAAGAAAGGGACAAAAGTCTAAGATTTGGGGAGCAAACAGAAGGAAAAATAACAACTCTTCTGCATGTCTACTTGGTTCTCTGGTTCTCTTCCAGCTACAGTCTCTCTGACCAGGGCAGGTGCCCTAGTGCCAGCCCCTGCTCAGGTTCAAGTGCTTCCAGGCAGGAAAACAGCCTTTCAGCTCCCGTACGTCTCTACACTTCGGTTCCTTAAGTTCCTTTGCAACCACAGCTCTCTGACATCTTTTAAAAAGATAAGTTTTTCAATTTATCTGATTTTGTTAATTGTTACAGTGTTCTGTCATCAACTTCTACAATCTAACTGCAGACAGAAGTTCTGTTTGTTATGTATTAGTTATGTATTAGCACATAATGTGTCACAATAAATTTTAAACAGAATCAAGATGATACTAGCTATTTTAAGATTTAATGTTTGGTATTTAGGGTTAATATTTAGCATTTAATATTTTGGTTAATAATTAGGGTTTTCAGAATAACGTGAAGAAATTAGTAATTTCACGGACACAAAAAAATTTTTATTACAAAAAATTGTGACTGGGTGATGTTGATTATTAATGTCTCTATCTCCAGGAGGCTCTGCCTTTCCCTACCCACATTCTTATATACAGTATGTCTATTAAAAGATACAAAGATTATTTGGAGGAATTTATCTACCATGGTTACTAAAGTAGAAACTAAGACATTTTAGAAATTTATATTGAGTAATCAGAATTATCTATATGTGAGAAATATATCAACTCTCACAGCAGCTTAGATCAACCTGTTAGATGAATAAACCTGTTTATTCATATCCTTCCGAATTTCATGGAGAAAATTGTGTTATTATATTACTTGCAAATGTGGAGACTAAGGTTTTCAAAACAAAGCCTTTCCATTGATCAGAGTTCTATTTTACAGTGATAAATATATTTAATACAAACTTTAGACTTTGAAGTGATATTCTTTATAGTCTGCACACTTTCTATAGAATTGCAATCAGATTACTTAGCTGGTTTTTAATGTTTTTCTGAATATTTTCATGAATGAGCTTTCCTTTTTTATTTTTAAGACAGAATTCCTCAGCATGGCCTTTATGGCCTTCCATTGTTGGACGTCTAACTCTTGAGCTACAATCTTAACTCCTATACTCCTAACTCACTACATCCTATTTATAATAGTGTTATTTCAGCTTACCAAATAGACTGAGCGCCTTTCTACCTCAAATCCTCACACAGGTTCTTTTCAGTGCTTGAGAACTTCTTGCTCTCTTCTGTGCCTACTATCATGTATCTTTCAGTATTCAATGCAAATTTCACTTCCCTAAACTCTCATGTCAAGATCAGAATTTTCTATTGTATATTCATATAACACATTGTACTAGTTTGACTAGTTCTTGAAAATATACCTCACCACTACATATAATATATAATTGCATATATTAATAATTATACTAATATTATATAATTTTATCTGTTTTTGATTTGCTATCTTTTTTCTTCATCAGATTGTGAATAAGTATCTTATTGCCCAGAATAAGTATCTTACAATTGCCCAGACCTTTTACAGGATCTGGTACCCAGGATGTGTTCAGCAAATAGGGACTTAAAGAATGCCTGAAGGCATCAAACTTATTTGTGTCTTGCATTTGAGCAGCTAAAATTATCTATGGTGTCACTGTAGATTTTTAATTTCCATCTTTCCTTCAGCTGCTTAGGTATTATTTTTCAATGGATTTTTCTGAGTTATCTTTTTTAACCAATTCAAAATAGAGAGTATCACCAAGGATCCACTACATATGTTCATTAGAGTTCGTTGTAATATCGTTCTGTAATTAACCCATATAAAATAAATGTCATGAAAAATAAGTGCACATTTGTTAACATAAGAAGATGGCATATTATTTTAAAATTTATCTTACCTATATCTCATAAATTCAGCAATGTTAGTGTGATTATTACTTAAAAGTCTTTTTTAGCTGCTCCCTGCTTAGCACTCCTGAGGCATAGAATTCTGTGTACTTTTTACTGCACAAATACATACGACACAGTAAGTTTTAAATAACTTCCTTTTTTTTGAGATTTCCATCTTATTTTTTCTTTCTTTCACACTGTGTTCAGAAATAGATTTTTCAAAGAATAACACTATCCATACTGTATTTCTCATGTAGGAGGAAACAATGTGTAATCCATACATTGATTTTTACGTGAGGTCTTTAAAGCCCTGCTATGCCCAAACTCTCCTGTGAGTTAACATTTTCCTTTGAGTTTTTATCCTGACAGAAAGATACATGAAGATGGAATTTTTATGTTAATGTTGCATTTCTGAAATGTAAATATCTTGATCTGCAGAGGATGTGTAGATTCAAATACCATTTTAAAAAATCTTTCATTAAGAACCTTTGTGAATGAAAGGAAATAACGTGTTGATTAGCAAATAAAGATAATCAGCACATAGAAAGCACTGAGAGGCATTCTACATTGCTATTAAAATAATCAACTTGTTGTCAATACTCTTCATTTCCTGTCAGAGATTTGCTTCCTCTGGAGAACTACAGAACGATCCATAGGGATTCTGACTTCCCAGAAGTGTGGAAAACAGGGCAAGCTTTGTACTTTTCAACTGTAAGTCATAAGAAAATGGTTACGGTATGAAATGTGTTCTAGAACCAAATAGTGATAACACTGGATTCACTTCTCAGCATGCTCTCTTTGTTTGTTTCCGTTACTATTTTCCCTTTGTTTTTCCTCTATTTCTCTGGCAGTTCCTTTGTGAACTCCTCTTAGGAAGGGAGCTCATGATCAAGGAAGACAGAGAGGAGATGATGGGAATTATCCCAAGCTTTGTCAGGATAAAATGAAACTATTTTTTCTCTAATCTTTTCTAGGCTAAGCCTTATCAACATTTTAAATTGTACAACTAATATGAGACTAGACTCTAATATTAGACTAGGCTCCAACAGGGCAAAGGAATTAAATATCTAATACTGGGGTAGTTCCCCTTCTTTACATTTCCTGGACAGCTTTATACATGTGATTATGATAGCATGCAGTATCTTTTTACTATATTTGTCTGTTCCTGTGATTGTTTCCCTATAGACATGCACTCTTCGAACCTGGGGGTGGTGACACATTCATCATCGTGTCTGCATTGCTTATCTATGTGAACACACAATGAATGGCAGCTTTCAAATGACATCCTACTGTATATCCATTTAGTGTACAATAAACCCTTACTCTCTAAGTACTGTCTTCACACCATGGTCAATTTGGAAAACCGTTTAAAACCTTTTTTTATTAAGTTAACAGTTCTTAAATGAATGCTTAGGGGCTACCATAAAAAAATAGAAGGATAACTAGCTAGTCTACCTGGCAACTTTCCCATTTCCATGGAAAGAACTCTAACTTTTATTTTAAACGTAATATGCCCCCAGGTGAACTTCTGGCTTTTACACGAGTCGTAGAAAGCTTGGAAAGAGTGTCACTCCCATTCTTTCAAAGACAAAAACAAGAGCCAAGCAAACTTGAGATTTACAGTTTTTCTTGAACCTAGAGACCTGGGGTCAAAAAGCAACCAACTACTCAAAAAGGTAAGGACAGACAAGTGCCCCCAAGATGAGACTGGACACCAGGCCTTGTTTAACTGACTGTACCAGATGCTGCCGGACATTTGTTAGAAAAATTTAACTAACATTTTTAATGAATTTGTGAAGAACAAAAGTTTGCTAGCCATAGAATAAAAACCGCTAGGGAAAAAAGCACGGGCAAAGTTTGTACTCATTCATAGGCTTTTTTGCACAAATGTCACGAAAGTGTTTGACAAGGATCTTTGAAGAAGCAATTTTTATGGCATGTGTCTGGGGAAGAGGAAGAACAGCCACAGCCACTGTGAGAAATAAACCCTGCTCCCAGATCCTTCTCTTCTAGTTTTCCTACGTAGAAAAAGGCTTAGGCTCCTGTAGGAACGGCAATAAACATTGTCACACTTCAGGAACTGGTAAAAACTCATTTCAACTGGGGAAAAGGAACAGGAAAATAAAAACCCTCTTTCACGAGGAGAGCAAGAAAACAAGCTAAACAAAAATGTACAACTAGGGTTGGGCTAAAACACTGAGAAAGTCAAACCCCGAAGAGCCAGGAAGACAGTTACTGCCTATGAATGAGGCTTATTCAGAGCAACCTAGAACCTGCCCCACCCTGTCCCTCACCATCAGGCTAAAATGTGTCACACTGCAAGTTAAAGTTTACTGCTAAGGGTAGGTAAACAACATGGATGGAGACAAACTCTCTCTGAGGTACAGCACAAAGGCAAGACCTAAAGATGAGTGTAGAAGAGACATTGAGTAAAACTCTCTGGCAAATAGCCTTCAAGTTAAACACAAGGTGACATTCAAGGTAAAGGCAATATGAAGTATATGGTACACTAAGAATAGCCATAGAAGCAACTATTCCCAAACACAGAGTAGCACTTAAAGATTTTAACTCAATGACTCACTCTACAGATTTAATGAAGGAAAGACATGCCAATTTTCAAGCTTAAAATGTGTTTACTTCAATCTCTACTGTCTATGAATAGGTCCAGCATTCAATAAAAATCATTAGTCATAGAAAAAGACACAGAACAACAAAAACACCTGGTAGAGACAAAACAATCAAAAGAACCAGATTCAGATATGAGACATTTGTTAGAAAAATCAGACAGGAAATTTAAAATAACTATGATGAATATGGTAAAGGTTCTGGTTAAAAGGTAGGCGATATGCAGCTCGGATGGATAATTCTAGAAGAGAGATGAAAACTACAAGAAAAAATAAAGTAGCAATGCTGCAAATGAAAGAAAAAAAAGAAAAAAAAACTGTTTAGCAAGTTAATCAGTGGACTGGGGAAAGAATAAATGACTTTGGCAAGAGGGTGACAAAATTACTCAAATCAAAGTTCAAAGAGAGAAAAAATAAAAATAAAAGTATCCCAGGGCTTCCCTGGTGGCACAGTGGTTGAGAGTCTGCCTGCCGATGCGATGCAGGGGACATGGGTTCCTGCCCCGGTCTGGGAGGATCCCACATGCTGCGGAGCAACTGGGCCTGTGGGCCATGTCCACTGGGCCTGTGCATCTGGAGCCTGTGCTCCACAGCGGGAGAGGTCATGGCAGTGAGAGGCCCGTGTACCACCAAAAAAAAAAAAAAAAAAGTATCCCAGAGATTTGGAACATTATCAAATGGTCTAACCAATGTGGAATAGGAATTCTGAAAAGAGAAGGGAGAGAGAGAATGGGGAAAAAATTTTTTAAACTTAATAACACACTTCCCTAAATTAATGACAGATACCAAATCACAGATCCCCTAAACTCAAAGAAAACAAAGAAGATGAAAACAAAAATAAATGCAACATGCCCCACCCCGCCTCACTCCCCGCACACGTAAGCAGAACATATTCAAACTGCTAAAAAATCAAGAACAAAGAGACTTGAAGGTACAGAGAAAAGACACACAGAGGAATAAATTTAAGAATTTTAGCTGATATCACCACAAACTAAGCAAACAAATAGAAAATAGACTACCTTTAAAGTGATAAGAAAAAAAATGTTAACACTGAGTTTTATTCAAAGCATAAATATAGTTCACAAAGTAGGAAGAAATACTTTCTCAGACAAAACAGAAAATTCAGTGCAAGGAGACCTGTACTGCAAGAAAGGCTGAAGAAAGTTTTTCACATAGTAGGAATGTGACAACAGAGAAAAGCATGAATATCTACAAAGAAAATTTCTGGAAAAGGAATAAACATAAAAATTCATGTTTTTCCCCAGGTTTAATTGATCTAAGTGATAAGTAACTAAAGTAAAAATAATAGAAATGTGGTGTGTGTTCATAACAAACATAAAATTAAAATACATACAACAATAGCACAAAGGATGGGAGGGAGATTGGAAATATAGCAAAAATGACCCTAGAACTATTTGGCTTTTACAAGTTCTCAAGATACTGGACAATGTATAGAAGTAGTTGTATTTCCATAGACTAGTAATGATTAATTAGGATTTGATGTTAAAAAACAGTACCATCTGCAAAACATCAAACATTCTATAAAATATGAGCAGGATATAGGTACTTTCAACTACAAAACACTAGTGAAAGAAATTTGAGCTTTATATAATTGGAGCAACAAGCTATGTTTATAAATTCAAAAACTCAAAATTATTTAATTGTACATTTCAATCCAAATCTCTCCTGGATTTATGATTTTTTAAAAGAAAAATCTAACCAGTTCATACACAAATTTAATAGAAAATAAAAAAACTAGAATAGCTAAAATAAATTAGAAAAACAAGAACAAAGTTGGAGAACACACACTCCTAATTTTAAGATTTATTATAAAGGTAGAGTTATCAAGTCAGTGTCATACTGAAGAAAGGATACACACATAGGCCAATTAAACAGAATAGAGATCTCCAGATACAGACCAAAACATACTTAGACAACTGCTATTCAAAAGACATTGTTAATAGAATTAAAAGACAAGCAAACAACTTGTAGAGGATATTTGCAAATTACATGCCCAATAAACAATTTTAGAATATATAAAGAGTTCTTTAAAATCAGCAATAAGAAAACAAGCCAACCAATGAAAAATGGCCAAAGGTTTTGAATGTTTTACTAAAGAAAATATATCATGGCAAATAAGCCCACGAAAATCTGCTCAATGTCATTAGAGACATACAAATTGATACCAAAATAAGGTATTATTATACCTATTAATATGATTTAGAAGGAAAACTAATAACTGAAAATACCAAGTTTTGGCAAGGATTTGTAGTAACTCCAATTCCTGCATATTGTTGGTAGAAATGAAAAGTAACAGAGCATCTACAGTAATTTTTAAAATGTTTTTTCCTACTCATTTCTATATCATCTTAGGCAGGTACCTCTGGAATAAAAGTAATGTTATTGTGTTTCTTTAGAGTTATAGCTTTCTGAATAAATTCTGCTGAAAACTTGGCTTCCTGGGTTAGCATCAGGCTTTGGGAAGTTAATTTATAGCTGTACAGATAGTGAGAGAGCTCAGAGATTTACTTAACTCTAGAATTGTTTTCATTTCAATGGAAAATGAGGCCTGTAAACTTGGAGAGATTTCTAGGTCTTGAGTGCTGACAGCAGGACTTGTCTGTCCCCTGGAGAGATGTATTTACATTCCAAAAGGTAAAAGTTAAGAATCCAAGATCTTTTCCATTCCCTGTGCAGGAAACAAAGGTTTCTATTACTTCTTTTAGAAAGGGAACTTTTAGGAAGGGAAGGGGGCAACTCTCTTACCCGTGAGATTTTTAAAATTGAGAGATAGTTTACATACTACATTATGTAAGTTTAGGGTACACAATGTACTGGCTTGACACATTTATATATTACAATATGATTACCACCTCTCATGTCACATGATCATTTCAATTTTGTTGTGGGGACGATTAAAATCTAGTCTCTTAACTTTGAGGTTTATAATACAATATGTATTATATGATGATATGATTACGTGTCCATAATCACTGTGTTGTGCATTAGATCTCCAGGGTTTATTTATCTACAGGTTGCATGCATGAGAGATTTGCCCTCTTTCCTCACGTCATCCCAGGAGTAGAAGTCAGGGGATGTATGGGGAACTATGCAGTCATTATTTGCTTTTTAAGTGAATAATGATAATCTGTCTGATCCAGAACACCTGTGTTTACATTGATAACAAAATCAATAAAGAGAAATATTGAAAACACAAACATACCTCATCCTACCCTGGCTATCCTACTCTAGGTCCTCAATAATTAGCTCACTTCAAAAAGAAGAGAGTCTATTTTAAAGCATGGTTGGTAACAACAGAGCAGTTGAAATCTATGAAAACTCCCAGGGCCAAGAGTTTCATAGAAATGAAATGTAAAGCCTACTCTAAGAGCTGATGAAAGAATGAGTGGTGCAGTAGCCACACCCAAAGCTGAAATGTCATGGCTTGCCTATGAGGGTCCCTAATCAGTGCATAAGATGTACACACACATACACATGATATCTACAATAGACTGTATTATAGATAATTTTTAGTGGAATACATATATGTTTTCTCCTTCTTAGCATGATATATAAGATTGGAGCTTAAAATCATAACTATATGTATTTTTTATACCTCTCTCCACTTTTCAGGTTTAATCTGGGGAGAAATTAATCAGCTGAATTTAGTGTGTTTGTAGTCTACTAGGTTAATCTCTGTAATAAAGGGTCATTGTGGTTCAACCAGACAAGATAGAGGAACTCTTTCAATTTAATTAAAAAAAAAATTGAGGTCAGAGACCTCAATTTTTGCTTTTAGACATTTTTAACATACTATTCAGCATAATATTTTAACCTCTGGTTTTAAAATTGGAAGATTGAAATTATAATTCTGACCCTGAGTTAGGATAAAGGCTCATGATCCGGCTGAGCACTACCTTCTATAATGAGTAAATTGACAAAATGGTAAAGTTATTAAATTATTTAGATGAGGGCTATTTTAAATAATTCAATGAAAGATTTCCTCTTTTAATGGTGTATGATTCAGTCTATTATAATTGTGAAATTATTAAGGCAGAACACTGTAAGGATTATGTTGAATCAGTGTTGGATTTGGATTTGACTTGTAAATTATTTTTTGGTCCACTATAATAAATAAGGGTATTTTACTACATCACTTAGCTATGTTCAAAGCAAGTTCAAAAAGAATTATAGTTTATTATGATATTATTCAAAAGAAAACCACAAAATGTATTGCCCATCATTCACTGAGTGTGAGCTCATACATTTGCTACTCTCTTTGCATGGGATTCTTTTCATAACACGAATGACAAAACAATTTTCCGTCCTTGGCATATCCCTAGGAGTAACAGTATGATTCTTAGCCAGCCTCTTATCCCTTTCTTATAAACCTTAAACCTGTTACACTCCCAGGTCCCTAGACCTTTACATGGTATCTGTGAAATAACTAATATCTCTACTTATTTCATTCCTGACCTCATGTATACTACCTGATTGGTTCCTATGTGAGTATCACTCAAAAGCCTTACTTAGGCTATGTGGTGATGAGTAATGTCTCTATTGAAAAAGTAAAATATAAAGAAAATGTAATATTCCAACCTTATAACATTCTAAATTCCAAAGACAGTAACAAGTTGAGTGGTTGACAGAGGTTGGGGGATGGGTGGGATGAACAGATGGAGCACAGATGATTTTTAGGGCAGTAAAAATACTCTGTATGATACCATAAGGATAGATACATGTCAATATACACTCGTCTAAACCCACAGAATCTACAACACCAAAAGCAAACCAAAATGTAAACTATGAACTTTGGGTGATTATGATGTGTCCGTGTAGGTTAATCAATTGCAACAAATGACCACTCTGGCCGGGAATATTGATAACTGGGGAGACCATACATGTGCGTGGCAGGGGTTGTAGGGGAGATCTCTGTATCTTCAAATTTTGCTATGAACCTTAAATTGCCCTAAAAAAATAAAGTCTTAACAAAAATTTCAAAAGATAAGGAAGTGACAGCATATGGCAAGACAGCCACCTAGAGAGCAGAAAAAAGGGAAAGAAAGTTGGACTAATGAGAGTAAGGAGACTAATTCTTTGACTTGGGGCATATCCTTCCTTTGTATTAGAGATGAAATATTAACTCTCGACCCAATAAATCCTTGCCAATGGTCACTTGTCTCTTATGTGACCATTATTATTCTTTCCTGGAAATACCTTGGATAGGGGAAACAGTGCATCCCCTCTCAACTACATATTTTTGACTGCCTTTAGGAAAAGACATCCTATTATTTGGGGTCCAACTATTCCTACTAACTACTTACTTTGTGTGTAGAAGGACCAAAGATGGTTCTAACTTATTCCTACAGCAGTAACATTTGCTTACATACTAGGAAAAATAAAGATGAAAAAGAAAGCTATTTCAGAGTTGATGGATAGTAAATACATTATGTTTGTGATATGATAGCCTCTCCCCTGTGATGGCAAACTTTACCATCTGTCATGGTCTTCTCTCCAGTCTGAATCTAGAGCAGCCTCTGAACCTATCATAGTAGAGGAATCTAGGATTCTAGTTGACCAGAGTTGATGCAAAAGCACAGACTTACCAAGGAAACTTCATGACTCTTACTCTAAATAGAGTATAGTATATACTTCATTGTATTGCTTTTGCTTGGTCATCAAAGACCAGTTGAGTTTATGTGGATCTACTTCCTGGCTTTCTATTGTGCTCCACTGATCTATATGTCCTTTCACCAGTACCACGGTGTCTTGATTAGTGTAGCATTATAATGTCTTTAACTTGGTTAGTTTTAGTCCTCCAATTCTGTTCTTTTAATGTTGTCTTGGCAGTTCTGGATCTTTGCCACTCCTAACTTTAGAATCAGTTTGTCAAAATCCACAAAATTACTTGCTGAAGTTTGACTAGGATTGCATCAAATCTATACATCAAGATAGAAAGAAGGGGTTTCCCTGGTGGCGCAGCGGTTGAGAATCTGCCTGCTAATGCAGGGGACATGGGTTCGTGCCCTGGTCTGGGAGGATTCCACATGCCACGGAGCAACTAGGCTCCTGAGTCACAACTACTGAGCCTGTGCTCCACAACAAAAGAGGCTGCAATAGTGAGAGGCCCGCGCACCTCAATGAAGAGTTGCCCCCACTTGCCACAACTAGAGAAAGCCCTCGCACAGAAATGAAGACACAACACAGCAAAAATAAATAAATAAAATGTTTTTTAAAAATTACATAATTTACATGGTTTTATGATGCACTATGATATTAAATCTGTCCTAAATCTTCATCATTGTTATCTAACATGTTGGTTACATGTTATTTGTGTAAAAAAAAGAATCCAAAATGTTTGACTTAAACAGTAACATATTGTCAAGGTTGTGAGGGTTTATTAAGTTGAGTTAGGCTGTCCTTGCCTGGTGTCTCTCATGTTGTTGCAGTCAGATGGCAGCTGGGGTCATCTGTAGGCTGGATTGGGCTGGAAGTTCAAGATGGCTTTTCCCCTCATGCCTTGTATCTCAAGTGGATGGTTGAAATAGCTTGGAGCTGGCTAAGTATCTCATTTATCTCTTTACATGCCTTCTATTTTTCCCTAGGGTAGTCAGAATTCTTACATGGTGGTTGGCTTTCTCCAGAGCATGTGTTTCAAAAGATCCAGATGGAAGATACAAATCATCTTATGATTTAGCCGTGGAAGAAACTTATTACAATCCTCACTGTATCAAACTGGTCAAGACCCAAATGGAAGGGGAGGAGCTATGCATGAATGTGGATACCAGGAAATGTGGCTCAGTAGGGGTCCATCTTTAGAGATCAGGTGAAACATCTGCTTAGACTCTTGTGCTGGCATATAAAATATTAAAGAAGGAAGATATCACTTTAGAACTGGAAGGGAAATACCGTGGTCACAAAGGTAGATTTTGGAAAGAATTTAATAACTCATTCTTTTCATAGGAAAATACAAAATAACTGAAGAAACAAAACAAGAATCTACATCTTGTGGGTTTTCTTGGATAAACTGTAATAAAATGCATTTTGTAAATGCACTTACAACTTTAAATGGGAATGTCTTCTTACTGAAACAAGTGATATTTTATATTTAATACTCAACAGAGCATAAACCATACCTGAGGTTTCCTTACTATTTCATCCTAGCACAGTGCTGGGAATTTAATAGGTATTGAATCTTTGCTCATAAAACACTAATAATGAATAAAAGCATGTGCATAAATAAACATTTCAATTTCAAACTGTATCTATATTATACAGTGTGATGCTGAGGTACCAGTTAATTTAATTACATTTTATTTTATCAAATAATTCTGTAGTTTGTGAAATATGTTTGTATTTAACAATGAAAGAACAGGAAAATAACTTCAGGGGGTGTTTGTAAAAGGATTTTTTTTTTTTTTCCTGAATCAGCAAATAACAAACAATACTAATGAATGGATTCTTCTCCCCAGGTAGCAGCTTTCATTATCCTGTTGTTTGTATAATTGGGGTCATACAGCATCACATTATTATTTAATGTCTATTGAGACTTAATTGTAATTTCAAATCCACAGTGAATAGAGAATATAACTTTTATCCTGCTGTGTTTGTAGTCTAATGGACTCATCTTTTCTGTGTGGCTATTCAGTTCTGTAGAATCAGAATGAAACTCAGCAGGCACTCAAAATAATTATTGCAAAATATGAAGAACAATTAGTATTTAATCACAAGACTGCCTCTTTACTAAGTCTGTAAACTCGAAAGTATAGGAAAAATACTATAGAGCCCAGTGATTGATTGATAGAGTGAAGTGAGTATTTGTTCAGTTTGTATGTGTGTTTGTGTGTGGGAGGGAAAAGGGGTGTATATGATTGTGTGTATTTCATTTTGGAATACAAACTGCAAGGAAGGGTACAGTGAGGAAATGAATTTTCACTGTTTATCCTTTGCACTTAAGGACAGTCAGTCTGATTGTAGAAGAAATAAAAACTGCTCAGTTTTGTGAAATAACTTAAGTATAGATTAGTTATGCCACTGAAATATTTATTAGTTATGCCACTGAAAATATTTATTCAATAAAAAGAAGTTCCTAATGTAGTTATATGATCCTTTCATTTTGGAGGTTGCACAAAATTGACAGTATTTTAATTTTTTAAAATTTGGTAGAATTTACCAATGAAGTCATATGGCCCTGCAGATTTTCTTTTTCTTTTAAATTTTTAAATTTATTTATTTTTGGCTGCATCGGGTCTTCGTTGCTATGCACGGGCTTTCTCTAGTTGCAGTAAGTGGGGGCTACTCTTCATTGGGATGCACGGCATCCTCATAGCAGTGGCTTCTCTTGTTGTGGAACACTGGCTCTAGGGTGCACAGGCTTTAGTAGTTGTGGCACACAGACTCAGTAGTTGTGATGGCTCATAGGCTTTAGTAGTTGTGGCTCATGCACTCTAGAGTGCAGGTTCAGTAGCTATGGCGCATGGGCCTAGTTGCTCCACAGCATGTGGGATCCTCCTAGACTAGGATTTGAACCTGTGTCCCCAACATTGGCAGGCAGATTCTTAACAACTGCACCACTAGTGAAGCCCCTGCAGATTTCTTTGGATGAATGATATTATGAATTAAGTATCTTTAAAGATAGAGCTATTCAGATTTTGTACTTCTTGCATTTGTACTGAGATCTTTTTCCAAGTAACTTCTCCATTTTTTAAGCCATTAAATGTTTCGTCACATAGGTGATAATAATTCCCTATTATTTTTAATGTCTATAGGATATATGCTAATATCCTTACTTTCGTATCATATATTGGCAATTGTGTTGTCCTTAATTGGTTTTTCTAGTTTTTGTTAACCTTTATTAATCTTTTAAAAGGATGAATTTTTTGCTTTGTTAACTTTCTCTATTGTGCATTTTCCACTTTGTTAAATTCTGCTCTTTAGTGTCACTACTTCTTTGGGATAATTTTTCTATCTTCAGAAGGTGAAAACTTCATACATATTTGCTTTTATTTCATCTAAATAATTATTCAAAATTAAATAGCATGGTAACTGTAGTTAGTAAAACTGATTGAACACTGGAAATTTTTTATAAGAGATCTTAAGTGCTTTCACCACAAAAAGAAAATTAATAACTATACCAAATGATGGGTATGTTAATTAGCTTGTCTGTGATAATCATTTTACAATGTGTATTAAAAGTATTATAGTGTACACCTTAAATGTATACAATTTTTATTTGCCAATTACATCTCAGCAAAGCTGGAGGGGCAGGGAGCAAATTCTCAATAAATAACTCCTCATCGAAAAGAACAAAAAAATTAATGTTTCCCTATAAACACCATTTTAGCTCTACACTACACACTTTGAAATGTTCTTTTCTATATCATTCATTTGGAAGTACTTTCTAATTTACTTGTGATCCTTTCTTTAACCCTTTGGTTATTTTTAAATGTGTTGTTTAATTATCTACTTGGAGGTTCTAAATATTGTATTCTCATTGATTTCTAATTTAATACTGCTGCAGTCACAGAACAGAGCCTATAAGCGTCAACCTTTTGACATTTATTAAGTATGAATTTTATGGCCCAGCATATGGATTACCTAATTTTAATATGCACATTAACTAACATGGTTTCTTCAATTATTTAGTAAAATATTTTGTTAATGTTATTTTGATCAGATTGTTTAGTAGTGGTTTTAGATTTTAAATAACTTCTGTTTATTTAAAAAACTTTTTGTATCCTTTTAATTTCAATCTGTCCATAATTTTCTATTTAAAGTGCATCTTTAAATATACACATAACCTACAGTTGGCTCTTTTTATATAGTCTAAGAATGTCTGGTATTTAATTGGAGATTTTTGTCAATTTATATTTAATGTAATTACTATAAATCTCGATTTAAGTTTATTATGTGATAATTTGTTTTATTTTGTACCTTCTCTATTTTGTTCCTCTTTAGGACTACATGAATGTCCTTGTAGCAGTCTTTGTAAATGACCAAATTAAGCTTAGATCATTAAGGTGGGCCTGAATTCAATATGACTTACGCCCTTATAAAAAGAGAAATTTGTACAGAGAGAGAGAGACAGGTACAGATGGAAGACTGTATGAAAACACAGGTAGACTGCCATTTACAAGCCAAGGAACATCTGAGGCTACTAGAAGTAGGATAGAGTCATGAAACAGATTCTTCTCCCCTCCTTTCTTAAAATAAACCAACCCTACTGACACCCTAATTTTGAGCTTCCAGCCTCTAGAACTGTGAGACAATAAATTTCTGATGTTTTAGCCACTAAGTTGTGGTACTTTGTTATAGCAACACAAGGAAGCTAACACATCATTCAAAAAGAAAAAAAGAAAAAAACAAAAAACAAAAAACACAGTCTTATGAGATAAAGCATACAACAGAATCATACTGAGAAGTGGCACAGATTTTGGAATTATCACATAGGAAATTTAAAGTACTATGATTAATATGTTATTATATTTCTCATAGTGAAAGTAGACACAGCATTCAAGATCATATCGATAATGGAAACAGAAACAAAAACTTTTAAGACTGCTAGGAAAAAAAAATTTTAAATGCCTTTGATGTGTTCTTCAATAGAGGGGACACCAATGAGGAAAGAATCCATGACTTTGAAGATATGTCAATAGAAACTTCCCAGTCTGAAATGGAAAGAATAATAAGGCAGAATATCAAAAAAGTTATGATAATTTCAAACAATGTAGCATATATGTAATTGAACTATCAAAAGGGAAAAGAGACAATGGAGCAGAAGAAATATTTGAAGTAATAATGTCTGAGAATTTTCCAAAATTAATGACAGACACCAAACCATAGATCCAGGAAGCTCAGAGAATTCCGAGTTGGACAAATAATAAAAGATGTACATATAGTCATATCATATACTGACTGCAGGGAAACAAAGATAGAGAAAATAGAGGGGGAAAACAAAAAACAAAAGAAACAAAAAATACCTTACCTATAGAAGAAAAGGGTAAGACTGACAATACTCAACGTGAAGACTTATTATAGAGCTATGCTATAATCAAGACAGCACAACATTGTCAAAAGAACAAACAAGTAGATCAATAACATAATAGACAGACAAGAAGTAGATTCACACAAATATACTCAATTGATCTTTGAAAAAGAAACAAAGGGAATTCACTGCTGAGAGATAGTCTTTTCATCAACTGGACATCTATATGTTTAAAAAAAAAAGGAAAAACATACAAAAAGACTACAGATACAGACTTAAAACTTTTCACCAAAATTAACTCAAAGAGGATCACAGACCTAAACATAAAATGTAAAACTAAAAAATTTCTAGAATAAAACACAGGATAAAATCTATGTGACCTGGTTTTAGTGAGGAGTTTTTACATACATCACCAAAAGTATAATCCATCAAGGAAAAAATGGATAAATTAAAACTTGTAAAATTAAAAACTGCTCTGCAAAAGGTAAATTTAATACAAACCACAAAATGGGAGAAAATATTTACAAAACACTTAACAAATTAATTTTATTCAAAATATAAAAATATTCTTAAAACTCAGTTATAAGAAAACTCTCCAATAAGAAAATGGGCCAAAGATGGGAACAAATACCTCCCTATAGAAAACATACATAGCAAATAAGTATATAAAAAGGAGCTTGACATCAGTTGTCACCAGGGAATTATAAATTAAAATAGTTAGATATACACACCTATTAGACTGGGTAAAATATGAAAAAACAGCAATACCAATGCTGACAAGGATGTAGAAAAACAAACTCTCATTCATTGCTGGTGGGAATGCAAAATGGTACAGCCTCTTTTGAAGATAAAGCTAACTTTAGTCTTACCAATGATCTAGCAATTGTGCTCCTAAATATTTTCACAACAGATCTGAAAACTATATCCACAGAAAAACCTGCATCTGAATGTTTATAGCAGATTTATAATCACCAAAAATGGGAAGCAACCAAGATGTTCTCCATCAGATGAATAGAAAAACAAAGCATAAAACATATATATATATACATATATAAAATTGAATTTTGTTCAATGATAAAAATAAATGAACTATCAAGACACAAACATACTTGGAGGAAACTTAGATGCATATTGTTAAGTTTAAAAAAAGCCAGTCAGATAAGTCTATAAATTTCATGATTCCAATCATATGACATTTTGGAAAATACAAAACTACTGAGAGTATACAATAATCTTTGAGTGTAAGAGTTTGGGGAGAGAGGAGGAGAGAAAAATAGGTGAAACACAGAGCATTTTTAGGACAGTCATACTATTCTGTGTGATACTGTAATGATCTAAATAAGACACTCTGCATTTGTGAAAACCCAGAGAACTTTACAGCTGAAGACTGAACTTGAACATATGCATATTTTAAAAAGTCATTCAGAGGATTAGGAAATCCCAGGAAGGAATGCAGGCTGTGACAAGAGAGTTTACTTATTTTACAAATTTATGAAACAACCTTACTGAGGTAGGTGAGGGACAATGATATTGACCTAAGTAAATTTGGAAACGAGTCAGTGTGAAACATTAAAGGTAAAAGGAGCTGTACATAAGTGCTGTATTCTAGATGATGAACATATTTCCCACAAAGTGTGGCTTAAAAATTCTAAAACCACTACACGTGCATAACGGAATTAGACAATAAATGGATGCTGGATGGTGGGAAACAGGTTTTACACTTTTGGAGTGGGAAGTGACACATAAACAAGGAGAAAAGGCTATAACGGTCTATGCGAGAATGGATCAAAACTGGAAACATCAATATAAACTCATGTATTGATTAATAGAGATTTATAGTGTTACATATAGAAACATTGATAGATACGTGTACATACATGCATCAGTACACAGACACCTATTTCTTTACTGTTGACTGAGCCGGCCTAAAAGAAATGGTACCCTGGTAACAACAAATACACCTAAGACACAGATCTTGGTTCCTAATACCATCATCCAGAGTTCCTTGGAGGAAGGGTTGATTCTAGAACCAGGGCAGGAAATACACAAGATGAACCTGGAGCTTCTTGTAGTGCCAGAATTAAGAAAATACTCAACACACACACATTGATGGGCGTATGTCAAAGGAGCAGTGGAATCAATTGAAAGAACTCTCACTGTCTAAAGCTGGAAAAACTTGAGCAACAAAATAAATGAAGTATTACTGGATTTTAACCCACAGTTAAAATAAATATCTAAGAATCCAGACTGATAAATGTTTGAACAAATTCATTAATGACGGAAAATATCTCCAGTGCAGAATAACTCCAAATAATTTATACAGATACTGTGTCCTTAACTCTCCACCTCTTAAGTGTATGCTGTGCATAGTGACTTTCTTCCCAAGGGTACAGTCTGGAAAGGGCATGGGAGGATTAACTTTGCAGTGGAGAACCTGACAAATATTTACTATGTCAACCAGATCATCAGGTCAGTATCAGCAATGCTAATCACACAGATAGTGTGTATCCTTGATATGATGTGATAAAAATAAAACTCTACCTCTTTGGTTTTGGTTTTCCTCTCAATAGTTCATATCCACAATCTTATGATAAAAACATCATACAAATGCCAAATTTGGACGTCCTACAATATACCTGACCAGTACTCTTCAAAACATTTAAGAACATCAAAATAAGTGAAGTCTGGGAAACTGCCACCACCAACAGGAGACTAAGGAGACAAGATAACTAAATGTAACGTGGTACCCTGGATAAGATCCTGGAACAGAAAAAGTGAAAACTAAGGAAATAAGAAATATCAACTTCAGTTAATAAAAATGTATACATCTTTAATCATTATTATAACAATGTACCATATTTACATAAAATGTTAATAGGGAAAATGGAGATTATGTGGAAAATGGGATTTCCTCAATTTTTTTTGTAAATCTAAAGCTGTTCTAAAAAATAAAGTCTTAAAAAAAAGAACCTGTGAGCAAAATGGAATTGCTCCATTTTAAAAGTAGAACATCTTAAAATAGTTTAAAAAAATCCAGATGTATGGAAGACATCTTTCAGATATTTATCAATACAAAAAACTAAAAATTAATATAAAGTTTTTGATATAAAATTTATCAATTTAAATTATAACCAGAAATCAGATTTATAATGTGCAAGGAAAAGTATTCCAGAGGGATAAAGAGTAGGCTCTTCTGGCTCCCAAAAGAATGAGGGGACAGAGCTGCATGACACTTCATAAGACAGGAAATGTACAGACCATGTCGGTTTTAGGAGGTTGAATAACTTCCTGTTGCTTTTAGAAAATGCTCTTCAGAGGTTCAGACTTCTATTTTGAAAATAATAATCTGTCTACAATTGCAGAGAGGATTGGAGGAAAACCACAACACACGATTTACTAGTGCTCTTGCATTAGACAAGGTAAAAAGGAGAGAAATGTGCTCCAGAGTGGTGAAAATGGAGATGAAGAGAGATGCAACGCTTACAAAAGTACATATAAAATCAAATAAACAGGACTTGTTGATGGATTATATATAAAATATTAATAAAAAACAGTAAGAGACGTTAATGAGGAAACCCAAGTTTCTGGCTTATGCAACTCCCTAATGAAATTGCCATTTACTGAAAAAGGAAACACTGGAAAATGAGCACATTTATTCTAACTCATTCCTTTGATCTCGAGGTAAATTTGTCTAAGCAGCCCTACTGAAATCAAACTCTGGCTCTCCGTCTATTATAATGTCTCTTCAGAAGGTACCACTATGGGATAAAGACAGGTAGATATATATATATATTTTAATATTGTCTCTCCCTTGCCTGGTGCGATACCTGACACAGTAGAAACTTCAATAGTTTGTGAATAATATATGTTTTAAGCAAAAAGTAAATCTGGGCATTGTTTCCAAGATGGTTTCGACTATTTTTGCTTTTGAAGTTTGGTGTGTGCTGCTGCCCTTCACATTCACCTTTCCGCTTTTCCCTACAACAATGCTCAGGCAATTCCAGAAGTGTTTTCTGTCCTTCTTTTGCCATTCGTATGGATGTTTAAAAAATAAGTGTACACCACAAAAACCTATAATTTAGATTCACTGCTGAATATTCAAGCACTTCATATTTATACTTAGAAAGGTCATACCATGATCTTCATTTACTTCTATTATGTCTCATAGCTATTTCATTTTTTTTTTTTTCAATTTTCCATCAAAAAGATACTCAAACAAAGAAAAAGTAACCATAGGCAAGTATCAGCAGAAGAAATGGAAAATGTGGCAGACCAGCAAGGGCTTTTAGATATTAGACATAATAAACACAATATATCAAATACATGTATTTGAAGAAATAAAAGGCATAGTAAAATATTTTGAGTGAAAAGAATTGTATTACAATAAGTATATGGAATGAGCAGACCTGATAAAGCATCAAAAAGACCTTCTAAAATTGAAAATGTATTTATGGATTTCAAATTCTCATGATGGTACATAAGGTAATTTAGAACTAATATAGAGAAAAACTAGAAATTCTGGACCAAAAAGAAAAAATGTGTACCCATCTCATCTGCCTGAGGGCCTGAGAGAGTTAACAAGATAACAAAGATTTATCAGACCAGTAGTACAGAGATGACGGGACCCTGAAGGTGAGGGTAAGTTTTGGAATGGTTTACGCCCTCTAGACTTTATCTAATGCTATAATGCGTGTATGACTGAAAGACTGAGCATCACTTATATCAGCCTTCTGAGACGAGTTCAGGGTTTCTAAACCTCAGCAATATCTACATTTGGGGCCAGATAATTCTTTGCTGCGTGGGTGTGTCCTGTGATTTGTAGGATTTCTAGCAGCATAACCTGTCTTCTATCCACTGGATGCCAGTAGCACTTTCCCAACGGTGGCTACCAACTCGTCTCCACATATCGCCCAATGTTTCCCGACTCTCTGTGGGTTGAGAATGCAAAATTGCTCTCTCTCCCTTGCACCCTGTTCCTGAGAACCGCTGGAAGAAGTTTTTGGAGTCTAGAGTCGGCCAAAAGAAGGGGCACCATGTAAACTTCTTGTTTTGGATTAGGAAGGCAAAAGACTCTGCCCTAGAAGAAAGGGAAACCGGAAATACAGTCAGTTGTAGAAAGTTCCTTCAATTCCAAATGATCTCAAGGCCTTAACTGGTATGAAGTCACTTTTGTTTCTGTTACTGCCACCCATTTTATATAAACTTTAAAATTGTTTTATTTTGAAAATGATGCAAACAGATGAATGTCTGTTATAGAAGTAGACTGCAAAGTATAAGTTAATATAGTACTAAAATAAAACATTAAAAAACATTTATGATAAGGTACAATATTAATCCTGATTTTGAATCCTCAATTCAATTCTCACATTTTGATTTCATTTGATTCTGATTTGCACAAAATATTTTAGCATGTATAAGAAATTTCTGTATTTAGAAATTTATTCTCTCTAGAATCTATAGAGTGAAAGTTTGCTTTTGTGCTCACACACCCACTTTCATTAAAACGTTAATTTTTTTCTCATTTAACTACCCATAACCCTACTCCATGTTAGACAATCTTATGAAAAGTATATTTCATCAAAAGCTTTAGAAAGTAAATCGAATTAAATGTAAATTTAATGGAAAATTTTATATTAAAATATATATTTAATATTTCACAACTATCAAAGCTTTTAAGATCTTATTTAAATATCATTTATAAATGACAAAATATTTTACAATTTCAGTTTTTTATGTTTGTACTTTGTTTACGTATGTGCTTATCTAAAATTGGCATTTAAATTTAGGCAAAACCGTGTACATTTGGGAAACCAAAGGCTAATAAGACATGACCTATGCTTTTCTGACTCAGTCTCTTACAGTGGTTCGCAAAGTGTGGCACCCAGACAGCAAGAGCATCATTTGGGAGATTGCTAGAAATAAAAGTTCCGTATCATCACAGTACGTCAGAATGTTTTGGGGGGGGGCGTGGAGCCTAACAATCTATTTTGGGGTTTGTTTTTCCTTTTGTCATTGTTTTTTACAAGCTCTGATAGAAGCTAAACATCACAAAACACTATTCTAATAGATGGGATAAAAAAAGAAACTACTACAAATAACTATACTACAAAACAGCAAGACAGTCGTAATGGAATGGAGATTAAAAAGATCAATTGTGTTTCTGTCAGGAAAAATCCAAATATTTGTTGGAAGAAGTTATATTTAAATTCATATGCAAAGGATTTGCTGAAGTAAGATTAAGAAAGGTATCCCAGGCAGAACAGCTGACACCACTGGCCAGGGTGAATTCGTGGGCCAGTGACCCAGTTCCCAGACATTGTGGGCTCATTATCGATTGATAATGTGTGAGGGGGGATTATCAATCAGGCAGGTTGGAAATATTGGACCCTACTGTGATGACTCTTTTTTTTTTTTTTTTTTTTTGCGGTATGCGGGCCTCTCACTGCTGTGGCCTCTCCCGTTGCGGAGCACAGGCTCCGGACGCGCAGGCCTAGCGGCCATGGCTCACGGGCTTAGTTGCTCCGCGGCATGTGGGATCTTCCCGGACCAGGGCACGAACCCGTGTCTCCTGCATCGGCAGGCGGATTCTCAACCACTGCGCCACCAGGGAAGCCCACTGTGATGACTCTTGAATGCTACTGAAGTGAAGAAAAAATTCTTGACAGTAGATAAAATTCCAATCCACTTCATACTTTTAAGTATGGATTTATATAACCACGATAGAATCTTATAAAGTTTAATCTGGCATTACTATATAAAATGAGTCCAATGAGGACAGAAGATAATTTGAAAAGAAAAAAAAAAGATGTACCTGGGAGACATGTTCCAACACATTTTGTTTGGCAATAAAGTGGGAGAAGATGCAAGAAAGATGAACAAAATTATCTGACTACTGTTTTAAATGGGAATGAATGATGCAATTATGACATCACCTGAAATAGGGAAGTCAAAATAGAGAAGATTTTTAGATTAACACAAGATGCATGTGTTCCACTGTAAACTGAAAACATTTTAAGGGAGTTGGAAGAGAAGTCAGGTTGAGGATTTCACTGGTAGTTAATGAAATCTTCATTATTCTACAGCAAAAGTTAGAACAATCCTTCCATATCGTACATTAATTTTACCTCTTCTTGAATGTTATACAAGTAGAATCATTTGTCATGTAGGTTTTTCTGCCTGGCCTCTGCATATCGACATTGTGTTTGTGGAATTCATTCACGTTTTTCAAGTAGTTCGACTGAGCACTCTCATTGTTTCTCATTTCATTGTATGAATAAGCTACAATTTACCCATTCTACTGTTTATGGATATTTAAGTTTTCTCTAGTTTTGAGAAATTACAAGTAATGCTTCTATAAACATCCTTGTAGTTTCTTCTGGTGAATATATGTGCACTACAAATATATATTAAACATGCTTCTATTGAATATGTATCTAAAAATGAAATTCTTGGATCAGAAAATACGTGTGCATTTTATTTGATTAAATAGTGCCAAACATTAGCCCCCCAACATAGTACAAATTTACATTCCCATCAACATTGTGTGAGTTTCAGCTGCTCTACCTCTACTCCACCACTTGGTTTTATCTGTCCTTTTCATCTTAGGCATCCATCATAGCAGAGGTACAGTAGTATTATATTTTGGTTTCAATTGCATGTCCCTTAATGACTAATGACAGTTTTACTTTTTTTGGCTCTTTGGATATCATTTATTGTAAAGTGCTTGTTCAAGTATTTTGACCTTTTTTTCTATCTAACTGTTTGCATTTTTCTTACTGATTTACAGGAATTATTTTACATTCTGATCTATATGAAAGTGAATATACTCATCCAGTTGATGGTTTTATAATATAATGTCCCTTACCTTATTAATCTATTAAAAATTAGCTATAACCCAAACCCTAATTCATAAAATCACAAGAATTAAAATCAAATTAATCCACAGAAGCCGATGGTATTTATGTTCATAAATATAGCGATAAATAGATATTTTAAACTTGGGAAAACATTTTGGGGTTGAAGCAGCAGCAAGACAATCAGAAAAGCAAAGAAAACATTTTCAAATGAAATAATAATCTGAAATTTAAAGGTAAAGAGACTTTCATCATCTAAGGATGGTTACTAATATCAGGTACTGCAGAAAGTCAATGACTATGAGTAAAGACCACTTAATTTGCCTTGTAACAGGTTATTGTACCTAAAAAGAGATTAATTTCAATAGTTGGCTAGAACAATAAACCAGAGTTGAGTGAATGAGATATGAGGAAATTCAGGAAAAATATATGTTTCTTTTTCAAGAAGTTTTTAGGAAAAGAAAGAAGTAACATGAGAAGCTGATATTGCTATTTTGATTTCCCTATTAAACAAAGATTTATTTATACTGTAACAATTTTTCTATTGCCAAATTATTGTTTGTGCATTTATTGCTGTTTTTAAAAAACATCCGTCCTTCTGTGTGGTGTAATGAATAGTAGCATTTTCTACATGCTCCAGGGATACTGAGAAGTCTCTGAAAGTATAAAATTATTTTTATACTGAAAACATTATTAAATTCAGTATCAAATGAACTCTTCAAATACCTTATAAATGTTTGTGTAAGGAATTGCTGTTTTCCCCTCATGTCAGCTATCCTGGCCTTTAAAAAAATTTTTTTTATTTTTAAAATACGTTCACTTCTTAAGCAAGGCTTGCAGCCTCCTTCATGGTCATACCACAGGAATACTCTTCCTCTCAGACCTCTATCTTGGTTAAATCCTAGGGGCTTAATTTTCCCTCACAGTGTTATAGTCAGCTTCCAGAATTACTCCTGAAATCTTTCTTCAATGTGTAGAATATGTTAACAATGGAACTAAAATAAAACACCATGAATGTATAATTTAATATAATTGAAAAACTGGTAGAGAGCTCAAAAAGAATTCAAATCAACATTGCATATGTCTGTAATTTATGTTACAAAAAGAAATAGAAAGACACAGACATAGAGAATGGACTTGAGGACACAGGGAGGGGGAAGGGGTAAGCTGGGACGAAGTGAGAGAGTGGCATGGACTTATATATACTACCAAGTGTAAAATAGATAGCTAGTGGGAAGCAGCCACATATCACAGGGAGATCAGCTCGGTGCTTTGTGACCACCTAGAGGGGTGGGATAGGGAGGGTGGAGGGAGACACAAGAGGGAGGAGATAAGGGGTTATATGTATATGTATATGTATAGCTGATTCACTTTGTTATAAAGCAGAAATTAATGTACGACTGTAAAGCAATTATACTCCAATAAAGTTGTTTTAAAAAAGAAATAGAAACATTCAAAGAGTACATAGAAAACAAAATTAATGATCTAAGCTATAATTTGGAAATAAAACTATAAATTATATTAAAAAATAACAGAAGTGAGGGGGTTCTTAGTATGGAGAGGGGGCTTGGGAGGTGACAGATTGATTAATATAAACTAACGAATACATTTGAGAACATATTTAGCTAGGAGCAGAATTTTAAAGTTCTTCCTGTCTTTTCCGTGGTTAAATTCATTCAATGATTTACTATTCCCTTTGGCAAGAATTGCAAGAATAATGTTTTCTTCAGTTATTCATTGTGTCATATATTCCATCTATGGTGTTCTTTATTTTAGCAATTGTTTCTTACCTATTATTTCTGCTTATTTCTCCTCATGATTTCTTATTTTGCTTTCATATTGCTAACATGTTCCCTTGCTCTTTTACGTGCTTACTGTGCTTGCTTTAAAATCTAGGTCCATCTACATTAACACGTTTGCTACTAGGTGGCATCTATAATCCATCTGTTTGTATCTTAGGTATTCATCTGCTTTAGTTTACATTTGTTGGGGGTACTGACTTTTTTGGCTGAATGTATGTGAAAAAGGCCAAAGGCTAGAGGCTGATCAGCAGATGAATACCTCAAATGTAAAGGATAGTACAAAGAAAGATGACTGAATGAGTTATTAGGTGGAAAACCACAGGTACCACCTACCACAGTAAATCACTCCCATTTTGTATCATCTCATCAAAACCATTATTATGCTCAACACATCAGCTTTACATACTCAGGAAAAAGCACCTTGGCAGGAAGCATTGTAGCTTATTGTGTACCAGCTATGGAAGTTTGGGGAAAGGAAGGAAAGTTAAAAGCTCATCAGTCCTTACTTGTTTTCTCTGCTACTCTGCCCAAGCATGAGTTTTGAGCTACCGTGATCTCACCCCTATGGATATCTATTCAAGTGACTGTAGATTTGCCACAATATTCTCAATAATGGAACACTGCTTTTATCCAATGCAAAGAGGTAGGGAACAAGAGAAATTTAAACCATGTTAAAAACAAACAAACAAACAAACAGCTCATAGCCTTGGCTGCTATCATTTTAGATTCTGTGTTTTCCTTCATTAGCTTCTCTTGGGTTGATCTTTGGAGAAGGAGCCTGCACTGGGGGCAAATCCACCGTTTTGGCAACAGCCCAAACTGTATACCCCCACTAAGATGAGAAAAACGCAGCCACAGGTTTTAGGTAGAGATCAAGAGTTCAGATTTCAACGTATTATATTTAAGTGTCTTCAGCATGTAAGTATTTTCAAGTCCAAGAAACTCAATGAAATCATGTAGGATGTGAGTGTACCTACAGGGATTCAAGGACAGAGTTTGAGGTACCCCAATATTTAATACCCATAAAGTTTAGAAAATGGGAAACAATCTTGCAAAAAATTATGAGAAAGAGTAGGCAGTGAGGTAATAAAACTGCCTGAAGGGATTGGTATTATGCAATGTAAGGAGAGAAAGCATTAAGACACAGTATCATAAGTATCAAATGCTGTCGAATTATCAAGTAAGATGAGGACAGAGAATTATACATAAGGAAATGGACAGAACGAACAGACCAGAATGAATAGAGTGGACAGACCACTCTTCTAAAGAATTTGTAATTAATGAGAAGAAAAATTGGGTTGTAGATAGCAATGTTAACTCAAGATAGTTGAAGATGGGAGATAATACAATACTTTATGCTGAAGGAAAGAAACAGTGAAGAAGAGACCACTCAAAGGAGACAGGTGGATTAATTTCAGGAGGAAAATCCAGTGCACAAGTAGAACGTGTATTTTGATGACTGACTTAACTGATGGGGAACAACAGTCCTTGTCACAAAGTGTGTAAGCATTAAGTATGTGCTACTGTGGTATTATGGATATTTTCAATCTCATTCTAGATTTTAGTTTCCTTCATAAATCTTCATTATTTATCACTCTACTTCTTTTCCTCCATCATATATTTGTTTTATTTTGGTAGCCCCATTCCTGTTCTTTTCATTATTAATGGCTTATATTTATTTTAATCAACATTTTATTGGGTTCAATGGAGAACAGGTTAAAAAAAATGTGATCCATTCACATCTGGTTACCATACTGACCATTGATTATATTCCTATTTCCCTAATACACATACATAAAATCTAAATCACAGAATGCTAAAGAGATTTTTCTAAGGTAATGAAGTTACTAAATTGTATAACTGAAAATTCTGAATGTATCTATGTGACTCCACACAGAAGCTGCTTTTCAACTAATGGAATAAAACACATATAAATAAAACTGGCACTGCTTTCATTTCATTTTCTAAATTCTTGGAAACTCCTCAAACATTTAAAAAATATATTCTGTATCTATGTATAGTATCATGTCATCTTCAAACAGTGACAGTTTTACTTCTTCTTTTCCAATTTGGATTCCTTTTATTTCTTTCTCTTCTGTGACTGCCATGGCTAAAACTTCCAAAACTATGTTGAATAATAGTGGTGAGAGTGGGCGACCTTGTCTTGTTCCTGATCTTAGAGGAAATAGTGTCCATTTTTCACCACTGAGAGCGATGTTGGCTGTGGGTTTGTCATATATGTATTTTATTAAGTTGAGGTAGGTTCCCTCTATGCTTACTTTCCGGAGAGTTTTTATCATAAATAGCTGTTGAATTCTGTCAAAAGCTTTTTCTGCCTCTATTTTGATTATCATACAGTTTTTATCCTTCAATTTGTTAATATGGTGTATCACAACCTAAAGATGCTACCAGAAAACTACTAGAGCTAATCAATGAATTTGGTAAAGTAGCAGGATACAAAATTAATGCACAGAAATCTCTTGCATTCCTAGACTAATTATGAAAAATCTGAAAGAGAAATTAAGGAAACACTCCCATTTACCACTGAAACAAAAAATGCCTAAGGAATAAACCTACCTAAGGAGATAAAAGACCTTTATGCAGAAAACTATAAGACGCTGATGAAAAAAAGATGATACAAACAGATGGAGAGATATATACTATGTTCTTGGATTGGAAGAATCAACATTGTGAAAATGACTATACTTCCCAAAGCAAACTACAGATTCAATGCAATCCCTATCAAACTACCAAGGGCAATTTTTCACAGAACTAGAACAAAATTTTTCAAAATTTGTATGGAAACACAAAAGACCCCAAATAGCCAAAGCAATCTTGAGAAAGAAAAAGGGAGCTGGAGGAATTAGACTCCAAGACTTCAGACTATACTACAAAGCTACAGTAATCAAGATAGTATGGTACTGGTACAAAGACAGAAATATAGATCAATGGAACAGGATAGAAAGCCTAGAGATAAACACACACACACATATGGTCACCTTATCTTTGAGCAAGGATGCAAGAGTATACAATGGAGAAAAGATAGTCTCTTCAATAAGTGGTGCTGGCAAACTGGACAGCTACATGTAAAAGAACGATATTAGAACACTCCCTAACACCATACGCAAAAACAAACTCAAAATGGATTAAAGACCTAAATGTAAGGCCAGACACTATCAAACTCTTAGAGGAAAATATAGGCAGAACACTCTATGACATAAATCACAGCAAGATCCTTTTTGACCTACTTCTTAGAGAAATGGAAATAAAAACAAAAATAAACAAATGGGACCCAATGAAACTTAAAAGCTTTTGCACAGCAAAGGAAACCATAAACAAGACAAAAAGACCACCCTCAGAATGGGAGAAAATATTTGCAAATGAAGCAACTGACAAAGGATTAATCTCCAAAATATACAAACAGCTCATGCAGGTCAATATCAAGAAAAAAACAACCCAATCCAAAAGTCGGCAGAAGACCAAAATAGCCATTTCTCCAAAGAAGATATACAGATTGCCAACAGACACATGAAAGAATGATCAACATCACTAATCATTAGAGAAATGCAAATCAAAACCACAGTGAGGTATCACCTAACACCGGTCAGAATGGCCATCATCAAAAAATCTACAAACAATAAATGATGGAGAGGGTGGGGAGAAAAGCAAACCCTCTTGTACTGTTGGTGGGAATATAAATTGATACAGCCACTATGGAGAACAGTATGGAGGTTCCTTAAGAAACTAAAACTAGAGCTACCATACGATCTAGCAATCCCACTACTGGGCATATACCCTGAGAAAACCATATTTCAAAAAGAGTCGTGTGCCACAATGTTCACTGCAGCACTATTAACAATAGCCAGGACATGGAAGCAAGCTAAGTATCCATCAACAGATGAATGGATAAAGAAAATGTGTCACATATATACAATGGAATATTACTCAGCTATAAAAAGAAATGAAATTCAGTTATTTGTAGTGAGGTGGATGGACCTAGAGACTGTCATACAGAGTGAAGTAAGTCAGAAAGAGAAAAACAAATACCGTATGCTAACACATATATATGGAATCTAAAAAAAAAAAATGGTTCCGATGAACCTAGTGGCAGGACAAGAATAAAGACACAGACGTAGAGAATGGACTTGAGGATACAGGGAGGGGGAAGGGTAAGCTGGGATGAAGTGAGAGAGTGGCATGGACATATATACACTACCAAACGTAAAATAGATAGCTAGTGGGAAGCAGCCACATAGCACAGGGAGATCAACTCGGTGCTTTGTGACCACCTAGAGGGGTGGGATAGGGAGGGTGAGAGGGAGACACAAGAGGGAGGTGATATGGGGATATATGTATGCCTATAGCTGATTTACTTTGTTATACAGCAGAAACTAACACATTGTGAAGAATTTTACTCCAAAAAAGGTGTTAAAAATCTAAATATATATTCTGTATCAATGAATGTATCAGATTAGGGAAAAAATAGTATAGTAACATTCGATTTGTGCTGTTGACTAAGTCATAGTCAGCAGTCCCACAAAGTGTCAATGTTGTGGTTGCCCTTTAAAACCAAGTAACACAAGGTCAAAGAAGAAAATTTGTATTTGTAATGTCCTGGGCATTCATAATGTTGGAACTCTTCAGAGACATCATTCTTTCTGGTATATAATTAAACACCTTAATGGTAAATCATTCTGGAATGTATCATTCATTAATTCTAGGCCACTACACCAAAACTGTTGACTGCTAGGGAACAGAGGGCAGTAAATATACTATGTGCCCAAAGATTCCTTCAAACCAATTCTGACTCCAAAACATGGCACTGTCTTCTGAAGCCGGAAAGTGAGTGACTGAAACCAGTCTTGCTATACACTTGGTCTTGTACACAGTTTTCAGTGGAGCCAAACGGCCGAAAAATGTAAGAGCTGCTCAATAGTTTGAGTTTATGGAGAATGTTTAGACCTTCTGCCTAAGGGCACAGTATCGAAATTCCTTTCTTTCAGTTACTGCTTATCGATGGAATATTGTTCTGCTAAAAGCAACTCAAAAATTAAATCAGTCATAGCCACATATCCAGTCAAAGCAACTGGATTGATGGGTGTGGTAATGCCTTCAACTTTGTTTAAATTAATTACCATTTTTCTTTCTTTCTTTTTTTTTTTTAGGGAAGGAATATGACTTTATTTGGAAAGTCGGCAGAATGAGAAGATGGCAGACTAGTGTCTCCAATAAACCATCTTCCCTGTTTTTCTAATAACAGTATTCAACTTGTTTTAAACATGAGAATATTTGGTTCAAACTATTTAGAAGCTTCGTTATATGTGTATGTGGTGGAACACAGTCGTGCTTCAAAGACTGTGGAATCAGATAACAATTACAGTAAATTTTCTAAGTTTTTCGAAGGACAAGAATGACTGAAAAGTTACCTGGAAATGGGCAAAGGTACAGGGAAAGTAACTAGAATTTCTAATGACCTTTATGTCAATAACATGAAAATTATAAAGTGCTTACTTCTTTTTACTTTTCCATGTGGATACAGTTTTGAAAAGTTTCAAACAACAATATAAAATGTAAGGAAGTTCACTGGGGCTAGAGCCCCAGAACTGGCACTAGAACACCCACAATTTGTGCAGAAAAAGCACTGTCAGAAGAAATGTGCCACAGGCACCTGTGTGATGAAAAGACAATCATCAATTCTATGAACCCGCATGACAGTTTTATAATCCCAGCTTGACCATTTACTGGATGTGTAACACTGAGAAATTCACTTAAATTCTTGGGGCTCTAGTTTCCTCATACCTGTATAAGAGAAAGCTTGTGAAGATTTAATGAAGAGACGTGGGTAAAAGCCTCTACCCATAGTACCTGGAATGAATGCTATTTTCATCAATCCAATAAGCATTTTGTTTTTACGTATACATACATATAGCCAGGGCGGCAATACTTGCCTTGTTTGATCTTTCTAAATCCATTGGTGCTTACAACAGTTAAGTGAATTTTTAATCTTACTCTTTATTGTTAGAATTCAAAAGTCAGAGTCCTTAAACAACCGTGGTCATTATTTGTTACATTTAAAAATATGTATGAAGAGAAGCCACCGCAATGAGAAGTCCGTGCACCGCAACGAAGAGCAGCCCCCGCTCGCCACAACTAGAGAAAGCCTGTGCACAGCAACGAAGACCCAATGCAGCCCAATATAAATAATTTAAAAAATAAAATTAAAAATGAAAATATGTATGACAGAAATAGAAATTATACTTCCCAGTATCGCTAAACTCAGTCGGGAAACATCTAAATAATTCAATCAAGAATACATATTTAAATGCATTTGCTGTCTTTAAATTAACCTCTAGCTTCTTTAAGCAGAAACAAAAATAGGGCAAGTGAGCTTGTTTTGATATCTTTTCATATGAAATAAAGGTCATACCAAACTAACGTACATTAAATACCCAAACCTGAGGAAAATGTTTGTTAACTCATATGTCCACAGGTCAATTGGAAGGTCAATTTTTGATCCTGTGAGAAATTATATTATTGTCAGTATCTGGTTTACAGAGCTTAATATGCTTACATTTTTGGTAGAATTCTGTTTATCAGCTATAAGACTAAAATCTATTTATCGCCTTAAAAATTGGTTGAGTCTGAGTTATTCATTCTCAGTGGTAAGCAATGGTAGGACAATGACAAAATCAGACAGGCCATGCTGTATAAAGTTAACAAGCTTCAGATTTGCTCTGAGATACCTGCCCCCTTGCCAGGTGGCCATAATATAGGAAGTTATTGCTGGGACCACTAACAGGGCCAGTAGGGAGTTACTGGTTTTTTTTGTTGTTGTTGTTTTGTTTTTGTTTTGTTTTTTTGTGGTTGCATTGGGTCTTTGGTGCTGCGTGCGGGCTTTCTCTAGTTGCGGTGAGCGGGGGCTACACTTCATTACGGCGTGTGGGCTTCTCATTGTGGTGGCTTCTCTTGTTGGGGAGCACAGGCTCTAGGGTGTGCGGGCTCAGTAGTTGTGGCACGTAGGCTCAGTAGTTGTGGTGCACAGGCTTAGTTGCTCTGCAGCATGTGGGATCTTCCCCAGACCAGGGCTCGAACCCCTGTCCCCTGCATTGGCAGGTAGATTCTTAACCACTGCATCACCAGGGAAGTCCCGGCAGTTACCGTTCTTAGCACACAAAACCACATCTAGAGAGAAAGAGTGTATAAAAAGTTAAAGGTGCTTAGGATCAATTGTTTGGCTTTGCCTTGTTTTAATTAATTCATATTAAATATAGTAAAAATTCATATGTATGTATATACAGCCTCTTCTACACTGCACTGAACTCATATAGTAGTCTTTCATCAATGTAAAGTGTTAGTATGAATTAGTCTTTTTAAAACAACTATATTTTATAACATACTGATAATCTCATGGAGGATAAAATCAATGGGATAACACTGTTACTCAAATTCTTGAGAATATAATGAAAAGGAGTTGGAAATTAGAGCTGTTTCAGTTGTACTGTGTTTGTAAACCACATGGATTTCAATGGAAGAAGCCTCCTGAAACCAGAGGTTGTCATTGCTGCTTCTACGAATAGTCAATGCTAGCTCAATTTTTGTCCATGTTTTCAACCAAATAACATCTCTACATGACTTCACCTGCGATGAAAGGCAGATTTGTTGTTTATAGCAAGCAAAAATTCACTAACTGTATTACAATTCGTCTATTTTTTTTTTTCCATCAGAGACTTATTATTTTTTAGGATACTATGAATGAAGTCTGAGCTGTCCATTGAAGGCTTACCTTCCCAGATACCAGTCTTTTAAAGGAGAAAGGTAGATGCCTAATCTCTATACATAACCTTTTCTAGTTTTGCTGTTTTTTCCAGTTGAAATTTCCTGGTTGAATTTTTCTACTTTAATCAGATGCCCTCCCCTAGCTCCCTGCCTCTCTGCCCTGTCCACTGGAGTAGTTACCCAATTGCAGGTGATAGACACTGCCTCTTCTCAGTAAACGTGGTAGCTTCTAGAAGGCGGAGACGTATCCACCGCACCTAGCACGGGAGTAGGCATATAGGAGCAACTTTGTAAAATAAATAAGTACATATATTTACCGTGGTAAGAGCCCCACCGACATTTGTGAGTACATAAGTGATTTTGTAAGTGGCGATCAGCAGGATCCAATTCATTCAATAACAGAGGTGCTAGGAGTACAGTTCAAACCCTTCACTCCTCAGGGAGAGGCTGGAAGGTAGGCACACCCTCCAGACTATAGGGTGCTCTGCCGGGGCGGGGTTTATAGCGAGAATGCGACTCAGCTTTTCCTACCCTTTCCAACGTGGGTGTTTTCTCATTTACTCACGTGTGGGCATCACTCAACTAGTTTCTGGATTTCTCCCAGTGAACAGCGGTGCGTAGGTGGACATTTGGTGTGTCCTGGGAGGGGACAGTTCAGGAGCCCCTTAGGTCACCATCACGGTCCCTCCCCTCAGCCTCGTCCTAAGGTGTGGGTCTCACTGTGGTTTTGATTTGCATTTCCTTAGTGATTAGTGACATGGAGCTTCTTTTGATGTACCTGTTGGCCATTTGTATGTCTTCTTTGGAAAAATGTCCCTTCAAGTCTTTAGCCCATTTTCCTATCAGGTTATTAGTTCCTCTGCAATTGAGTTATACAAGTTCCTTTCATATTTCAGAATTATGTGATGTATGCGAAAAATGTGATAAATGGATTGCAAATAGTCTCCCATTCCATAAGCTGCACTTTCACAATGAAAGAAAGGATGAGCGGGCAAATAAGTGAACAAGGGCTGCCAAATAAACATTGTCACTTGCCATCTGCCTCTAAAAGGATTAGCCCACTGGCCATTGCAGTTGCTGTTCTGCAGAATACCCTGAAAGGAGTTCAGGGTGCAGATCAGCAATGAGGCACTCTGTGCTCTGGAAAAAACTGGCAGAACAGGCCTTCAGATAGTTAGATATTTTCAGGAGAAGATTTTCACGAGCCCAAATTCTTGCATCTTCTCAGACCTAGAAAAGCACTAAAATCATTAACGAAAATACCTGCTCCTCGCGACTAACCTTCTCGTGACTAGCAGCAAGCCTCTGCCGAGATGCGTGCTTGAGTGCACGTACCCAGCCTCCCCTGAAATCATGATACCGACCTCCCCCCCTACGTCTTTGGAGCAGTTCCTCAGAACTATTTGAGAGGCTATCTCCCAGGCTACAGTCCTCATTTTGCCTCAAACAGAACTTAACTCACAACTCTCTTGTGCATTTTTTTTTTTCAGTTGACAGTGTTAGCATAAAAAATGCTATTTTCCCTTCGGCAGGAAGGTCAAATTCTATATTCCTCTTGACCCCCGTCTTTGCTAACGCATTTTTTCCCCAATTGTTTCTCAAATTACTAGAAAAAGAGGCTGAGAATAATGAAAGTGACAGTGAAGACAGTAAAATAAATATTTTCTGTAGAAATATTGTGTTAATTTCATCCACTCTGAACCGGGTCTTTGGCCAGGTTTTTATTAAGCTATGTTGCCAAGAGAGGGGGAGGCAGTGGGGGGGGGGTGCAGAGAGAGAGGGAGGGAGGGGGAGGATGGAGATGCATGTGCTTAGGAAGACCGTCATCACTATTAGAGTAATAGAGCAACAAAATAATGGATTCTTCCCTAAGGCATATGATAGCACACTGCCTTGGGGACTGTTTGCACTTACTACACTGACTTTATATGTTAAGCATCTGACACGTTAATTAGTTTTACAAAAATACCCTTCTTGCCATTCCTTTTGTTTGTTAGGGATCAATTTGAAATACACCACTTGCATTTTAAATGACTCTTCAAGTATGGATGAGGCCTTTTTTTTTTTTTTTTTTTTTTTTAGCTTTAGGGTTTTGTTTTATTGTGAACAATGTCTATTAGCATCATTACATACAGATCCTCCAAATCAATTACTTCTATAAAGGAAGAGAATATTTTTTTCTATGATAGATTGAGAAGAGCCATCTTGCATCACTCAGTTTTCTAATGAAAGACTCACAGCACAGTATGTGGGCACTGGCGCCAAGATGACGACCTTCAGGTCATTAACCTAAAAGCTGGGTTATTCTCACACATTCTTAAAGTCCCAGCCCTCCTCCAAGCAAATATTTGATAGCAAAAACTAGCCATGAAGATTTAGGGTAAGAATTCATTACCGGCATTAAATATAATAAATCCATTTGATAATATATCATCAAGTGTTAAAAATAATGGAAACTAAATGGAATTGTCAAAATAGTTTTTTAAAAGGATATTTTTTGAACTACTTGCTTCAGGTGTTTTTTTGGTCATTTTTATAACAAAAAGTAATTCAACAGATCTGATCAGTCAAATTAGTTTTCCACATTATTAATGTGAACTGTTAAACTTTTACTAAGTTACATGATGGATTTAGAAGTTCTAAAACATTTTCAGAGAAGATTTATTTATTTTTTTATCATTTGATGAATGGCTGAAAGACTTGAATATCCATTTCTTTCCACTTCCTTTTAACCAAAATGGCTTTAACTTCGCCTAGACCTGACAAAACTTTATACAGTCTTCTTCCTGACTCTAGGCCCTTGACCTCCCTTTTTCTTGGAGCGTTTACTTTAGAAAACTTGCTGCAGTAAATTCTCTGTTCCTTTGAAATGTAAATCTTCTCCCAGCCTCCTGCCAGTTTCACAGCTCACAAGAGTTTTTTTCAAGGACCAGGGGGCCAACTCTTTGAAATGTCATCATCAAGAAACATCAGCCTCCTCCCCCAGTCTCTGTGGGAGGGTAAGAGCCTACTTGCAATAAAGAAAGATTAGAAAACAGAGATAGCCTAGTCACACTGACCAAGCTCTCTCCTCAAGTCCTTCAGTACTTCTCTATTAGTTCACCCATTTAAAAATCCTCCCACCCTTTGCTTCAGAGAAACTGAGTTCTAGGTCTCTCCCATAGTGTGATAATCTTGACTCCTATTGCAAATCTATTCTCAGGGCTACTTTTGTTTTGTCTTCCTTGTAATTACACTTTTTTTTTTTTTTTTTAACCTCAAGAATATTTGAACCTAGAGTCCTCTGATAAACTGAACATCATAGAGTTTGACAGAGTGGTATCACACAGGTAACATTTCCTCTTTTTTAATGTTACTAAAAAAGTAACTTTAAATGATCATTTGTAGAAATTTTGACAAAATACCAATGATTTTAATAACTTTCTTCTATGACATTTAAGTACTTAATTTATTCATTTATTTTGGCTCTTGCTGAGAAGAAAGAGCATTAGTATCTCCATTATGAGAAGTATGTCATACAATGACAGTTTATAAGTGGAAATTCACACATTCCCAACAAGCATAGAAGTGTCTTTGGTAGCAACCTGGACTGTGGTTTCTATCCTTCTAATTCTACAGAAGAGAGACCATACAGCAAAGGCTATACAATAAAATAGAAGTCTTTGCTGTGTGATACTTTCTCTGAATTCCTAGGTTGGTTCTCTGGGTATCAGGAGGCCATCCTTTCTTTTATTCCAGCCCAAGTCAACACCCATCTTCCAAAAAATGGTCAGACACAACAACTTTAAATCAATTTTATTGCCACCTCAGTCTTGAAATATGTGAATTTCCACCTGCCTCCCTATCTGGCCCATCTTTCTAAGATTTTCTGTTCTCAGTGTATTTTTAATCAATCTATGGCTAATAAATCCTGGAAGACCACCTTAAAAGAAAGTGATGACAGTGAGATACTTTGGTATGAAAATAGGTTAAATATATAAACTTCATAATAAATGTTCTGAATTTTCTTGAATAAAACATACAAAAAATGTTCAACATATGAGAATATTTACATGGGGTTGGTGGAGATAATTTAGTATTTGTGAGCCACTATGGGTGAGGCATGTGCTTGTACCTTACATACACCTCCTTTTAATTATGATACAGTTTTTCAAGGGATACTAATAAAATGAAAAGTAAGTACAATAGAAATTGAGATTGAAATTCATGGGTAAAAAATTAGATTTTGAAGAGAGCATTACATATGCTAGAATTCCCTTAGGCTACATATACTAAGTCAGCCAGCTTTCAGGCAGCAGATGGAACACATAGGCACTGACATCAGTGGAATTCTGCCATTGAATTTTTGACAAAGACAAACTATTCAACAAAGAAGTCTTCATCATTAGACATTTGTGCCTTCACTGTTGGAGAAGAAAACATATTACATCATGATTAGTGTGCAGTACCATTAAAATGATTGAATGGGCCTTAACAACTTCTTACTCTTAATTTTCTGGGCACTGAGGGGTGTGTGCAAGTATGAAATGGAAAGCCACAGCAATCGCTGTGTGATTATATTTTCTCAGTGTAAAAAGTGGATTTATTTCAACCTTTTCTTTTCATTCTTGAACTGAAGAATTCCTGTCTCTCTAAAATTATGCAAATATTTGCAATTAGGTTTAAAAATCTTACTCGTGATGATTTTACAAACTAAGTGAACACAGAGAAGCTTCTGTAGTCTTAAAAGGGCATTTTTAGTAATTTGTCATTAACTAGTAAAAAAAGAAAAAAAGACACAGTTGAAATTTTTTTCCACATTAATCTAATTTTTCTTCCCATATTGACAATTTAGTCTTTAGTCAGTATAAATTCCAGAATTTCAGTATCATATGCAACAACGCTGGCAAAGTTCTATTCTTCTCAGGCAGAACTGATCAATATTTATATACAAAATTTTTAATGATTGTTATGCTTTCTGCTAGCCTCATAAATTTATGTGAAGACTAACTAGAAGTTGAAAAATTATTGAATATGGTCTTTTATGAAGGTGAAATGATTTTATTTCAGGGGTGCTTTCTGAAAACATACTATGAATCTAAACAAAACAAATTTTTAGAGGAGATGTTGTATAGTATAAAGGGCAATTAGAAAGAGAAATTACTTACTTTTGGTGCATCAACAATGAATTTATCATTTAATCTAAAAAATAACTCCATAAATATTCTAGATGTCAGTTTTCTATATCTGAGAGGTACTTGCAGTAAGGTGACTTTTCAGAATTTCTCAACTGAAAATTATCCAAACCAATGTGGCAGTGAAGCATGAAAAAATAACTGAGTTTCATTCAATTCCTTCTTTATCGAAGAAAAAGTCTCCACATCTATGTGGAGTTAAAATGCTAAATTTAAAATACCCACATTTAAAATTCTCAAGATTGTTTTGGGGTTAATATCACCTAATTATATGTTCATATCTTATGCATTTTATCTACAGCATCTAACCGCTAGAGCACTAAATTATTGTAATTTATTTAGGCAACATATGTTGCCCATGTGAGAAACGGGTGCCTCAAATGTCAAAAATGACAATATTTTACCTAGGAACTGTTCAGATTTCAAATTTCAAAAATTTCCTTTTCCCCATTAAATCATGACCTATTTTTCCTTGATATTGTCTCTCTGAACCTATAAATTTAGACACTGTCCGGCTGTGAATGATTTTGCTCTTCACCCTCATTGCTCCCTAAGATTTAGAACTTGCTTCCTTTTTTCTCTTTTTGGATTCACTCCCTTCTCTGAACCTAGCACCTTCAATTGTTCCAGAAAGCAACTCCCACCTTGCAGTTCAAAGTTCCTTTAAACTCCACTTCCCATGATATATTTCTGGATCATCAATAGACCTGTCTAGCCAAAGATTGGAATTTAAAAACTCTTGGGCCTTGAACTTTCATAATTGTCATGAATTATATAACCTTGATGATGCATAATGTAGGTACTACCTTTTAGAGATGCTTACTCTGAATTTGCCCCGCACCCCTACACACCTATAAACTCAAAGTCAACTTACATAACTAGGCTCACATAAGGAAAATAAATCAAGTCTTTGTATTTCCTGTTCACTGCTCTCCACAGCAACACTTTTTCTCACCAGTTTAAGTTATTCACTCTGAGAAAAGAGAAAACATATGAGAATCAGAGAACATTCTGAGAAATGTTTCTGGAGAATCAGAGAAAATTTCTGATAAAGGCTAAAATTTGACTATGTAGGGACACGAAATAAAATTAAAAATAGTTTATGTTCAATAGTTGTTATGCTTACCTAATGATATAAATTTTTATATTGATCTATATCACATTTAACATGTTTATTACCATTTTTCATAGTAAAATAAAACTGGACCTAATAGCAGATGTCACTATCATAATTAAAATAAAGTGCATATGGAAATATACTAAGTAAATATGTCAAATAAAAGGTACACACAGTGGTGCAGTGGTTAAGAATCCACCTGCCAATGCAGGGGACACGGGTTTGAGCCCTGGTCCGGGAAGATTCCCACATGTCGCAGAGCAACTAAGCCCGTGTGCCACAACTACTGAACCTGTGCTCTAGAGCCCGCGAGCCACAACTACTGAGCCTGCGCACCTAAAGCCCATGCTCCACAACAAGAGAAGCCACTGCAATGGGAAGCCCGTGCACTGCAACAGAGTTGCCCTTGCTCACCACAACTAAAGAAAGCCTGCGTACAGCAATGAAGACCCAACGCAGCCAAAAGTAAAAAAAAAAAAAAAAATAAGGTACACACAATAATTTAACTTCCTGGTTATCTTACGTATAGAAAGGAATAAATACCATCTAAGATTACGTTTCAACAGGAAATTTTTAAGAAACATCTTTTATTATGGGATCATAACAAGATTCTTATATATTCTCCATGATTATATTTGATTCTTTCTGTTATTCAAAAACCTCACACTGTCTCTCCAAACATCAGCTCACTAACTTCTCAGAACTACGTCACAGAATGGAGAGGGATGGAGGCAGAAGCGGGTGAACAGGAGGCAGCGGGAGAATAAGAGGAATAAGAGGCAGCAGGGAGAAAGGAATAATATATCTTTTACACTTCACTGAAAGATTTCTAATTCTATAATTGATTTCACATTTTAAAGTTCACCTGAAATCAAGCAGAATCAAAACAATTTACAAATATAGAAGCCTGAGTATTTGAAAACAAGATCTATTTGCTTTGTATGTGTAGGCATTCATCCAGTCATTTCAGTATATCAACAGAGTTTATACATAATAACTGACAAATGCTCTTTCTTTTATATAAAGTTTTTATTTTACTTAAATATGTTAGATTATGCTTTTCATGTAAATAATTTAAAAGAAATCAAAGAAATCACTGCATCATAAACAGATAAAAGTCATATTTATGTACTAACTTCTACTGATCTTGCTCTGTAGAATCACTCACCACCTCAGTATCGAGAAGAGCCAGTATCCCTAATAAACCTTCTGTTTACTTCTACAGTTTTTAAAAATGTTCTCAATTTATTCACCAAGACATTAAATTGAATGAGATTGAAGCATTCAGCTTCAAAGTCCCTTTTCCCCTTGGTACAGATTAGACCTGGTTCTCCAGTGGGTTGCTTTCTCACCGTCCTCCTCCCTCTTTTCCTGGGCTTACTGGGCTGAAGTTGTGGCTGGGAAAGAAGAGAAAAATATTTCCTCAGCTGACTCGGATTGGTGAGCTCCCTGTTCTCTCTTACAGCGACCAAAATTGCTCTTGATCTTGGCATTCCTTGCTCTCATTTGGACTAAGATTACTTAATTCTCAACCACTTTGAGCAGATACACTTAAAGCAAGAAAAACTGTATTATCCTTGCCATGTGAAATGGGATTATTTCCTCTCAGCTCTTTCATGCTTCCTTTACCCCACATCTCCATGTCCTAGCAGCATCAGTCACTCTAGTCCTGTGGCTTACTAGAATTTATCCAAATATATTTATAGGTGCTTGCTTTAAAGAGATGGAGCATCAAACAAATCTTCATGGAAGGAAAGAGTGGGAACTGATAGCATCTACTCACAAATTCTGTATTTTTCCAAAACACTACTTCATTGGCTCTCTTCTCCACCCTCTTTTTTTGTTAAAGGTACAGGGAGGGACAACTGAAATGGCACATTTAATTAAGTCCTTCCAAGTTAAGGCTGGACCCTCAGCTATTAGTGCTTTGAAATTAGTGGAACAACTTAACACATTGCCAAACCTCAGTTAAAATAGGTGCTAAGAATTATAGTAAAATTACTATGTAAATGAACTAAATACCATGGTGAAATTAGTAGTGGCCCAATTGGACTCTAAGATCCCAGAGTAGCAATCCAATTATCATAATTTTCATATATACAGCTCCATGTGCAATTTGGACAAACTGTCTACCGAAAAATGTTTAAGAAAAAAGAATGGTTTTGAAATTATTTTTAGAACAATATTTAACTGGAGAATTTTTGCTCACTGATACTATGTTTCTTGAGCATTTGTGTGAGCATTTTTTAGAAGTATACAATCATATAACTCTCAAGAGCTTTAAGAGTCACAAAAATTATCATCAAATTATGGGAAATTCCGATGATGATATAATAAGTAGGATGGAGTATTCTGGAAGGAAATCACCAAGAAAAATAAACACAAATCATACCATAGTTACTGGTTTGCTTTATTTGATCAAACCACAACAGAAAAACAAACATGTATGATTACCCATTTGTTAAATAACAAACACACATACACACACACAGAGAGAATATCTGTGATAATATTTAGAACCATAGCACAAATGTACACTTTTAGGATATATTTTATATCTCTTAATTGTTGAATTTACCATTAAGCCTATTTGATTGCATGAAATAAAACCTACCTCATTAAAAAAAAATACTTAAGCCATCTTAAATAAAGAGAGCACAAAAGTAAGATATGAAAAGACAGGGAGCAAAAGTAGCTGTCTCATTCATTTGTAGCTATTTAAATGGCTGTGTGAGAATGGAATGATTATAATTATTTCAAAAGACATAAAAAGCATTTGACAAAATTTAACACCCTTTCATGATTAAACACTCAAAAATCTAGGTATAATGAATAACTTTCTTAAACTGATAATGGGTATCTATGAAAAGCCAATAGGTAACATCATAGTTAATAGCAAATAATTTGAACATTTTCTCCCTAAGTTCAGGAGAAAAGGATGTTTAATCTTTCCACTTCTATTCAAATTTGTGCTAGAGGTTATAATCAGGGTAAATATGAAAGAAAATAAGTCATTTGGACTGGAAAAGAAGATTAATCCTATTTCTATTTGAGAATGACAATCTTTTTTATAGAAAATATTAAGGAATCCCTTAAGAAACAATTAGAACAAATAAATTCAAAAAAGTTGCAGTGTACAAGACCAATACAGAAAAATGGAATTGTTTTTCCAGTATGAATGAACAACACACAAATGAAGCTTAAAAAAATTGCATTTACAAGAGCATCCAAAAAAAACAAAATACTTGGGAGCAAATTCAATAAAAGTGAAAATTTTGTATACTGAAAACTGTATACTGTATTTTGCATACTAAATATAGTTAAAAGCAGTTAAAGAAGACCTAAATAAGTGAAGCCATCTCTTAATCATGGATTGAAAGACTTATACTGTTAATAAAGAAATACTTCCTAAGTTGATCTATAGATTTAACTCAATACTTAACAAAATACAAGGTAGATTTTATGCAGAAATTGACAAGCTGATCTTAAAATTCATAGGGAAATGTAAGGACTCACAAGAGCCAAAGCAATTTTGAAAAAGAACAAAACTGAAAGACTACACTTCCTGATTTCATACTCACAACAAAGCTACAATTATCAAGACTGTATGGGGTTGACATTTAGATAAAACATATAGATCAATGGAATAGAATTGAGAACGTCCAAGTATGTCTTTATATTTATTAATTTTTGGAGTAGAATGTTCAGACCATTCAATGGGAGAATGAATAGTCTTTTCAACAAATAGTGTTGGGACCACTGGCTACCCACATGGAAAAGAATGAAGTAGAAACCATACCTCACACCGCATACACAAAACACAAAGGGAATCAGACATAAGTACTAGAACTAAACAAGACTCAGAATGCAACTTTGAAGTAAATCTTTTAAATTTGGCATGAAGCAAAGCCTTCTTAGATATGGTGTCAAAAGCATAAGCAACAAAAAACAGATTAGGCTTCTTCAAAATTAAAAACTTTTGCGCTTCACAGTATACTGTGAAGAAAATGAAAAAAATGTATAAAATTGGGAAAATGTTTACAAATAGTATATGAGTTAAGGGACTCATATTTGGAAAAAAAAGACTAACAATAACAAAAATACAAAGAATACAGTTAAAAAGTTATTTGTGGGAAAAGGATCTGAATAGACAAATGACAAATACGAACATGAAAAAAAATCTCCATATCATTACCAACAGGGAAATGCAAATCAAAACCATGATGAGATACCAAGTCAACACATTTGAATGGCTATACACAAGACCATATTAGAAAGTGTGGATGAGGATGTGGAGATATTGGAACTCTCATACCCTGCTGGTAGGAATATAAAACGATGCAGCTACTTTAGAGTACAGTTTGACAGTTGCCCAAAATGTTAACAGAGCATTCCTATGACCCAGTAGTTACTAGATATTTACCCCAGAGGTATGAAAACATATTCACACAAAAACTTGCACACAGATGTTTACAAAAACATTATCTATAATGGCTAAAAAGAGGAAACCTAAATACCATAACTGTTGAATGGATAAAGATGGGTTATATCCATGCAATGGAATACTATTTGGGAATAAAAAGAAATGGAGTACTGATACATGTTACAATATGGATAAACCTTGAAAACATAATGCTAAGTAAAAGAAGCTATCTACAAATCACCACATATTGAACAGTTCCATATATATGTAATGTCTAGAACAAGCAAATCTATAGGTACAGAAAGATTAGTGGTTGCCTGGGTGGGTTGGGAGTGGGGGGTTATAGATTGGGGGTGTCATGGAGTAGTGGGGGAAATTGGAATAATGAGGTTTCTTTTGGGGGTGATAACGTTCTAAAATGAGATTATGGTAATGGTATACAATTCAGGAAATATACTAAAACCACTGTATCATATACTTAAATCAGGAGAGTTGTACAGTACATGTATTATTCTCAATAAAATGTTTTAAAAAGGATGTAATAATAATAATTTACAAAGAACTGACAGCATTTCCAGTAGGGTGTTGAGAATGCATCAATCACTCAAAGTTTGGGGGTGAAGACAAATTACCTGCCAACCTCCCACTACTTAAATCACCTCACTAGATTTACTCTAGTTAGTTTATGTTACAAAAATTCAAATTATGGTTATCATGACTCAGAACAAAAAATATTTTAAAAGATGGCTGGGCTGCATTTTTATTTCCACATATAAGAAGCTTAGAAGTCACCACTCCTTTCTGACAACACATAAAAAGCTGAATAGACTAAAAAGTCAATAACTCTTTGTAAGAGAGAGAAAGATAAGGGAAAACTGCTCCCCACAAGGTTGGAGAAGACAGAAAGCCAACAGATACAGGGAGTCAGGGCTTACTGGAGCAGAGACTCACAAGCAGAAACTTCCATGGGAATCAGTGCCAGAGTAGGAAAACCTGAACTGTAATTGACAAATTGCTGGAGGTCCCGTGTGTACAAGTCTGAGAGTTAAAAATTTCAGAAGGACCCCCCAGTATTGTGAGGTTAGAGCTTAATCAGGTTCCCACAATAGATATCAGAGAAAAGTCCTCTTCTGCTTCTGGCAGGGGGAGGAGAAGAGGAACGATTTTGAAATACTCAGAGCACTCTGTTCTTAAAAAGGTCTGCTTTAAAGGGAGACTGGTTAACCTGAGGCTAACCTACTGGGGTATTATCAGAACCCTACTCACATGGGGTAAGGTAAATACGCATCTCTACCTGGCTCTAGTGTTCGGAGTAGAACCAGGAGAATACAGTTATCCCCTGGTATCCTATGGGGATTGGGGTTTCAGGACCCCATATGAGTACCCAAAAGTCTACAGATCCTCAGGTCCCACATACAAAATAGATAAGTATAGTCGGCTCTCTGAAAAAGCAGGAACAAATAAAGGTAAAATCAAAACTTTGATTTTCCTTATTCTTAATTGATCTAACAGATAACAGTTTGTTCAAAATATTACTAAAAATGTAATGAATTGTGTATGAGATATACATATATATGCTTATATATGCTTATATGTATGTGAAATTAATGGGAAGAATGATGGGACAGAAGAATTAGGATTATTTTGTTGCTACAAGGTACTCAGACTACCAGTGAAGTACATAGTGTTAATCAAAAGTGGACATAGATTAACTATAAATGGATATTGAAAACTCTAGGGCAGCCATTAAAAAGGGTAAAAGTATAATCAATATGTTTAGACAGGAGAGAAAATGGAATCATAAAATGTACAAATAAAACCACAAAAGGCAGAAAAGGAGTGGAAGATAAAAATAGGAACAGAGAACAAGGGCAACAAACAAAACAGTAACAAATGTTAGATATTAATACAACTATACCAATAATCACTTTCAATGTCAGTTGTCTAAATACATCAAATAAAAGAGAGACTGGCAAAGTGGATTATAAATCATTATTCAACTATATGTTGTCTGCCTGAAATACACTTTAAATTTAAAGATATATACAGGGCTTCCCTAGTGGTGCAGTGGTTAAGAGTCTGCCTGCCGATGCAGGGGATACGGGTTCATGCCCCGGTCTGGGAAGATCCTACATGCTGTGGAGCGGCTGGGCCCATGAGCCATGGCCACTGAGCCTGTGTGTCCAGAGCCTGTGCTCTGCAAAGGGAGAGGCCACAACAGTGCGAGGCCCACGTACAGGGGAATAAAAAAAATATATATATATACACACACACAGATTCAAGTAAATGGATGGAGAAAAATATACCATGCTAACACTAATCAAAAGAAAGAGGGGTAGTTACATTAATTTCAGATAGAGCAGAGATCAAAACAAGAAGAGTTATCAGGGAAAAAGGGTGGTAGTATAAAATAATAAAGGTGTAATTTCTCCAAGACATAAGAATTCTTAGTGTGTACACACCTGAAAGTAGTGTCAAATTATGTGAGTCAAAAAAAAAAAAAATTGAAACAGAATTTCAAAGTGAAATAGATGAATCCACTATCATAGCTGGAGAATTCAACACCCCTATAGCAGAAATGACAGGTTCTTCTCAAGCTCATATGTAATATTCACCAAAATGGATCACATTCTGGTCCATAAAACACACCTTGACAAATTTAAAGAAATAGAAATCATACAATATCTGCTCTTGAAACAAAATGCAGTTAAAATCAATGATAAAAAGCTAACTAGGAAATCCCCAAATACATGGAGAGTAACAACACAATTCTGAATAACATGTGGGTCAAACAAGAAATCTTAAGAGAAATTTTAAAATATTATGGACTAAATGAAAATAAAAACACATCTTATCAGTTTGTAGGATGTAAAGTAAAGCTTAAAGGGAAATCTATAGCACTGAAAGTTTATATTAGAGAATAAGAAAGATCTAAAATCAATCTATTAAATATCCACATTAGGAAACTAGAAAACAGCAAATTAAACCTAAGATAAGCAAAAGAAAATAAGAAATTAGCAGAAATCAATGGAATTGAAAACCGAAAAATCAAGAGATAAACCAATGGAACCAAAAGCTTGTTCATTTAAAAGATCAATAAAATCATCAAGTCAGGCTAAGAAAAAAAGAGGAGGACACAAATTATTAGTAACAGAAATGAAAGGTAGGACATCACTACAGATTCTAAGGGCATTAAATGGATATTAAGGCATACTATGAACAGCTGTATGGTCACAAATTTGATAACCTAGATGTAATGGAACAATACATTGAAAGAAAAAATCTTCACCCAAGAAATAACAGGCAATCTGAATAGGCCTATATCTATGAATATAGACATTAAATTCATAATTAATAAATTTCCAAAACAAAAAGCATGAAGCCTAGATGGGTTCACTGGTCAATTCTACCAAAATTTCAAAAAGAAATTATACCAATTCTGTACAATCTTTTTTTAGAGAATAGAAGCAGACAGAATACTTTCTAATACATTCAGTGAGGTCAGAACTATTCTAATACCGGAGTTAAACATTACAAGAAAAGTAGAGTCAAATAAATCTAATGAAAATAGATGCAAAAATCTGCAACAAAATGTTAGTTAACTGGATGCCACAATGTATAAAAATAATTATACACCACAACTAAGTGAAATTTGTCCCAGTTATGAATAGCTGATTCAACACTTAAAAAATTAATCCATTACATCAACAGGCTAAAAAAGACAAATCACATCATATCAATAGATAAGGAAAAAGCATTTGACAAAATTCAACCCCCATCCACGATAAAACACCCAGAACACAAAGAACAGAAGAGATCTTCCTCAACTTGATTAACAAATATCTACAAAAACCCTACTTAGCGGCAAGAAACTCTAAGCTTTCTAAGGTCAGGTATAAGGCAAGGGCGTCCCTTCTCACCATTCTTTAACATTTTACTGGAAATCTTGCTAATGTAATAAGCCAAGAAAATACAAGATACACAGATTGGGAAGAAAGAAAAACAACAGTCTTTGTTTGCATATGACATGACTTTCTATGTGGAAAATGGGAAAGAATTGATCAAAAATGCCTTAACTCATGAGTGATTATAGCAATTTTGCAGGATACAAGATTAATATACAAAAGTCAACTGCTTTCCTATATAACAGCAATGAATGAATGCAATTTAAAATTGAAAACACTATCATTTAAATTAGCATCCAAAATACTTGAAATACTTAGGATAAATCTAACAAAATATAAAACAAGTTCTATATCAGGAAAACTACAAAACTGATCAATGAAATCAAAGAAGAACTAAATAAATGGAGAGAGATTCCATGTTCATGGATAGGAAGACTCTGTACTGTCAATATCAGTTCTTCTCAACTTAGTCTATATATTCAATTCGATACCAATTAACATCCTAGCAAGTTATTTTATGGATATCAACAAACTGATTCTAAAGTTAATGGAGAGGCAAAAGACCCAGAATAGCCAACATAATATTAAGAGAAAAGAAAAAACCTGGAGGACTGACACTACCCAACTTCAACACCTACTATACAGCCACAGCAATCAAAACAGTGTAGTACTGGTGAAAGAACAGACAAAAAGATCATTGGAACAGAATAGAGAGCCCAGAAATAGACCCAAATATAGTATCCAATCTTTGGTAAAGGAGCAAAGGTAATACAATGGAGCAAAGATTGTCTTTTTGACAAATGGCACTGGAATAACTGGACATCCATGTGGAAAAAGATGAATTCAGACACAGACCTTATGTTCTTCACAAATATCAACTCATTATGGATCACAGAATGGAAAGTAAAATACAAAACTATGTAAGTCCTAGCAGATAACACAGAAGAAAACCTAGATTATCTTAGGTACGGCTATGATGTTTTAGATACAACACCAAAGGCACAATTTTTCCATGAAAGAAATAATAAGCTGGACTTCAATGAAACTAAAAACTTGTATTCTACAAAGGACAATGTCAAGAGAATGAGAAATCAAAGCACAGAATAGAGAAAATATTTGAGAAGACACATTCAGTAAAGAACTGTTAACTAAAATATACAAAGAATTCTTAAAACTCACAGTAAGAAAACAGGCAACCTGACTAAAAAATAGGCAAAAGATCTGAACAGTCACCACACCAAAGAAGATATGCACATAGAAAATAAGCATATTAAAAGAAGCTTTATATCATATGCTACTAGGGAAATGGAAATTAAAAACAGCAATGAGATACAACTATAAACTATTAGAAGGGCCCAAATCTGGAACACAATCACCAAATGCCAGCGAGGATATGGAACAACAAGAACATTCCAATAGTGCCTGTGGGAATGCAAAGCTCTATAGCCACTTTGGAAGACAGTTGGTGGTTTCTTACAAAACTAAACATCCTCTTACTTTAAGGTCCTATGATTATGTTCCTTGGTATTTATCCAAAGGATTTGGAAACTTAGGTCCACACAAAACCTACATGTGGATGTTTATAGCAGCTTTTATTTGTAATTGCCAAAACTTGGAAGAAACCATGATGTTCTCAATAGGAGAATGGATAAATAAACTAGGGTGTATCTAGACAGTGAAATATTATTCGGTGATAAAAGAAAAAGTTATAAAGCCATGAGAAGACATGTAAGAAACTTAAATGCATGTACCTCAGTGAAAGAAACCAATTTGAAAAGACTACATGTTATATGATTCTAATTACATGACAATTTGGAAAAGATGAAACTACTGAGTAGTTAAAAGATCAGTGCTTGCCAGGGCTGCGGGAGGGAAGGAATGAACAAGAACACACACTTTTTAGGGCAGTGAAACTACTCTATGATACTATATTTGTGGACCGGAGACATTATATATTTGTCCAAATCCAGATGCACAACACCAAGAATAAGCCTTGATGTAAATTATAAACTGAATAATTACAATGTGCCAATGTAGATTTATTGACTGTAACAAATGTACCACTCTGATGGGGGACGCTGTTGATAGGGTAGGCTGTGCGGTTATGGGGGACAGGGGCTATCGGAAATCTCCACAGCTTCCCTCAATTGTGATCCAGAACTGCCTTAAAAAAGAAAAAAAACACAACACCTCAGAAATATAAAAACAAAACCCCAAAAAAACTCATCTTTAAAAAACAGCTAGCATTGATTGGGTTGGCCAAAATTTCATTTGAGTTTTTCTGTAACATCCTACAAAAACCTGAACGAACTTTCTGGCCAACCCAATAAAAGATGACTGCTGAATGTACCTCTTCATTTAAACCCAAGAAACCTGAGTAAGATTGACTTAAGTGCTCAGATTCACTAGCTCAGCTTCTGACAAGGGATCTTGGGCTATACTCATGATCTGGGTGAATTAGATGGGCTGATATGCAAAACTTCTTAGGATTGCTGGGTACGTGTGCTCTGGGGCCACTCTGGCATAGTTCTGTGAAATCCCCCAAATTGAAACTGAGAGGCTAGAGTGTGCAGATTAGTATGCAGGGTACAAAGGTGCTGCAGTGAAAGGCCCTAGAATGAAGGCTAAGTTATGAATTAGAATGTGTGACCAGAGAGAATATTCTGCCATCTCTTTGCATTTACCTGAATGCCTTACTAAGAATAGATACTATACATGAACTGGCCACTTTGGCCTTACCATTTTTACAGGAAGTCTTAAACTAATTCCACTCTCCTATAGTTTAAAGTATTCATTATATATAGGGAATGTTTGAATAGCCCCACCCTCCCTACGTAGCCAATTTTAAGCAACATGTAAGCAATACAGAATCGGTGTGGGACAAATGTAAGATAATTTTTTTTTTTTTTTAATTATGGCAATGCATGGAGTAGAGGTTTTGACTGTAAAAACTACCTTTCTGGTAGGCTTGTCTGGGGAGTTTATAAGGTGTATGGTTTTTGTATGTTAATAGTAGACTATCAAAAATTAAGCAAGGTATCTCCTTCAATCACCTCAACTGTACCTGACATGGGAGAAACTACATAGGAAGTGTTCAGGCCAAGGGGGCTCGTATGCCATTATAGTCTTGATTAAGGTTTTCTTTTCATTAGTAATTCTGGAGTCCAGTGAGAACAGTTTGCATTCTGGGGACTGAATTTTGGCTTGTGTTTACTGTAACACTGCCAGGATATTTGAATTTGCTTCCCTGTTGCCATAAATCTAGTGAAGAAGGTCTTGGGCTTCACAATCATTCAGAGTAGTTTGTCATGAAAGCCGACTCAGAGAGTGAAGCATTGAGGACTGTGGTCACCTAGGTGACAAATAGAAGCTCTCTGATAAACACAGCTTACATCCAAGGCTTATCTCAAACGGTGAAATTCCTGGAGCAACCATGGTCATTCTTCAAACTCTAAAAAATACTTTATTTCCCACCGACCCTGTCACTGGGCAAAAATCTCAGAGGCTAGCAGGCTGTTCAGACTTTTTATTTTGGAATTCTGTTGATACCTGTTCCCAAGGGACCGAATGATGCCTGAATATAAATGAAGGCTGAGCTGAAATAAGCATTTAAAGTTTTACAGAGAACGGTGGCTTAGACACTCCTACTAGGTTCTTATCAACAAGTCACTGTGATATTAGTAGCATATGCAGAGAATAGGCACAGACTGGGGTCTTCAGCAAATCAAGTAAGGCCACCAGCAGAGAGCTCTGGGGGTTTGCATTCAAAAGCTGCCTAATGTAGCTGTGTAGCTCAAGTGAAAGACAGTTGCTAGCTTCTTCCTGGAGGGGAGTTGATACTTCTGTGACCCTGGAGGGCATTAGAAAATTCTGAGGTCAGAAACACTGATCTGGGTGAAGTCAGAGAGGTTCGTGTGGAGGGAGAAAACAGCCCAGCAAAATTCACTGTTGAGGTATATTCCTAAGAGAAGCTGAGGAGGATTGCACTGCTTATGTCAACGGATTGTGTCACTGCTGGTACAGACAATAGGGCAGCCCTTCCAGGACCTCCCTTCTCTCATCACTTGGGTTCTTTAATGAGAGATTCTGGATTGAGAGTACACTGTTTACAAATCAGCAACAGGGCATGGAGACTGTAAAACTGATGAGAGGAGGAGTGGGTGAGTTAGCACAGAGCGTGGAATAGTAGAAGGAAATTAGTGTAAAAGCCTTACAGGGAGAGTTTGGCTATTTACCATATCTTAGGCCACAGGTAATGGCTTTGCTCTAAGGTCAGTCAAATGAACTGAGCTCACAGACAATAAAATAAGAACATCTGGTGCACTCAGTTATGGACGTTTCCATGGGAATTTGGAGAATTAAAGTGACCACGGGGATATTCACCTTAAAGCCAAGTTTCCAACTCAGAAGGGGATTTGATTACAAGCCTTAGGTCCCAAGACCCAGATGTGAGATACACTAGCACTACTGCTCAGCCGTGCTTAAGTGGTTTGCGAGACAGTTCATCACCTTCCCACCTACTATAACCATCAATGTAACTAAAAAACAAAAAACAAAACAAAAAAAATCCTTTCAATGTCAATAGGAAAATGAATCACTTGAAAACTGCAGTAGATAAAATGCCCTGAGGACATAAACCAATGCAAAGCTGACAAATGGCTTATAATTTAGCTTTACCAAAACCCCCTAAGGGCGGGCTACTATTGGTATAACTGGGATTAAGATTTATTCTACCCTAGGTCAGTAAAGTTCCCTTAAGCACCAGACTTAGTCTAAAATTCAAGAGGCAGCGCCACTAAAGACAGGAGGGGCACCGAGTAGACCTATTAATTTTGCTTTGTTCAAACTCCTTCTCACGATCAGCCAGCTTTCTTGAACATGTCTCTTGTTTCTTACAAAGTGAAACTGAATATGAAAGTTACAAAGAAAGCATCCCTTGGTGCAATGATTCACAGCACAAACCATGCTGGTAACAATTAAGTGGTCTCATCACAGAGTATAAAGGAGGACGTTTGCATAGATATAGCATGGGTCCTGGTAGAGCTCTCCCTGGACTCTTTAAAATTTGAGCCTGAATTGCAAACACATTTTATGTTTGCTCATTTGGTGAAGAAAGCAACCTATTTGTCATTTTCAGTGCTTATTCATTTCTACTGTGCTGTTGTTTATGTTCCTTCACATGATCTTTGCAGAGTTCTGAAATTCCCCAAGGGGTAGAATATTATTTTGAGATGATATTTTGGAGGGGGGGCAGATTGATGAGTAAAATATGATCTTTGTTTTCTTTGGCCATGGGGTGTGTGTGTGTGTGTGTGTGTGTGTAGTTTTCAATATGCAACAAACACGTTAACTTTGAAATAGCTTTTAAATGAGGAAGAATGCCCTTTTCAAAAATAAACATTATTTAGGTAATAATAGAACGTCAAAAATTCCTTCATGCTATTTCTCTCCAAAATCAATTATCCTGAAGCATGTAAGGATAAACATTCCCTACTGAATTATTCTTTTTCAAATTAGCTATATTATATGCTTGCTGGCAATAATATAATTTCACTTTCCCTTACTTTCAACTATGCAGAATTGGGTACATAAACATTCCAACTATTTTCTACCTCCCAACTTTATATTACATAGGGTTGGCCAAAAAGTTTCTTCTGGTTTTCTGTAACATCGTAAGAAAAACCCAAATGGACTTTTTGGCCGACCCAATACATAGAGCATTATCATTAAAAAATGGTTTATTACTGAGTGATTTTTGTTACATCTCCTATAGCTTGCCTGTCCTTAGTTCTTTTCTTCCTTCTCTGTTCTTCTTTCCTATAAAAGTACTAAAAATGTTGAGAATTTTTCAAGCACTATTTCCGCATCTAAGGTAAAAGTCAACTCCACTTCACTTTGTAGACACAACACTCAATTTCATGCTGAAAGCTTAAGAAATTATACCCTTAAAGACTGGTTTAATTTTGCTCAGCCTGGCTCGATTCTTATTGGGTGCTGCTTGATTTCCTTGATGTCTAGTATTTAGTGTGTGTGTGGTTTGGGGAGTGTGGACATCTCTTTTTGACACGATTTGGTCAACTTACCTTACAAAAATCAGTTTATGTTACAAATAGAAGTGCAACAAGTGTACAGCATACTGAAATCTCTCTCAATGATTTATCTCCACACTATTATTTGAATCCAGAGGACATTAACCAAAGCTCTAGGAGATGATCTCACATACTGTTGGTGAAAAATTGAGTCTTCTGCTGCAGGCACAGAAAACCCGCCAATTCTGGTAATTTTATTACCAGGAAAGCTTTAGCAAAGCATTATCAATCTCTGCAGCCAATGGAGCGCCTCATCAAATGTCAAGAGCGGTGCATTCCCCTCATTTAAGGATTACATCATCTGCTGCAGAGACAGCCTAACATTTTTCTACCTTGAGAAATAAGACCCAAAGTATCTATTTCTTAAAATTTGATGATGAAGTAAAAGCGGGGTCCTTCATGGAACATCTGATCAAAGACTTTTCTTTTCACTGATATGATTATGGAAGATTAAAATGCCTACATGCAATTTGCATAGTTGTGTGTGTTGGTGGATTGAAGTAATGTTAGAATATCATTTAAGCCATAATATTTGCTATTGAAACACTTAAGCTATGAGCCTTGTCTAAATTTATAAGGGCGCTTCTGAAAACTAACAGACAAAGCAAAAATCAAATGTACTACCTAGTTGATGGACGTCCGGCAGCAGGATGACGAAACTCACTGTGATTGTGCTAGGGCAATAATCTTGATCATTTTGCAGTGTCCTCTATAATTACTGAGACTCAGACAACTATTTTACTCAGCCATGTAATAAAGTAGGGGAGCTTAATTCATTGGGGATTAATAAAGCCTCAGGAAACATTAAAAAGTTACTGAACTTTTAAGTACAGATTATAGGTCAGGGTAGTATACTATTTATTCTTTGAGGAGCAAATGAATACTTTCTAATAAATTACTATTATACCAAAATGTTAAGAACTTAAGCTGTTTTTAAATAATAAGTTTCCAGAAGGGCCAGTGAATTTTAATTTAACTTGGAATTAGTATTATAAACATATTTCAATAATCAAAGTAGCATAGACTCAGATTGCAATCATCTGGAGTATCGATTATACATGTAGTATTATCTATAAGACACTAAAAAGGAAAACAAACGAAAAGGCTCCTATTTCAGCATCTTCATAGGAGCCTATGACTGTGTGGAAGTGTTTTTGCATGTTTGTGTGTACCTGTGTATTTTTAGGGAAGTAGACTGTGAAATTGTTCAAGTATTTGACAATTTACTTATATGCCATAAGAAGCTCTAAAATGAGAATAAACTAAACATTACTTGTCATAACTTTTAATGTTTTTTTCTTGATGAAAACTGAAGAGTTAGCTGTATGTAATGTCACTTAATTCCCAGGTTATCTTTTATGTTCTGGGTTCAAGATTTTTTTTCTCCCAAATATTTTAATCACTTTAATTTTTTCTCCTTTGATCAATAAGTTTTCTAGATCTCTCCATGAAACTCTAAAGAATTGTGCACAAAAGAGGTGTATCTCACTTTGGAAAATGTCCTTAGCTTGTTCACTGTACCTCTGACTCAGACTCAATTGTTAAGATTTCTAAATATTTTCATATGGATTGATGTCTAATCTCTGACTTTCCCATTACTGTAATTACTATCAGTAGAAATCCTGGGTCCAGGATTGATGTTGAAACTGTGTGAGGGAAGGCAGTACTTACTGAGCAGGAACAGTGGTAGAAGTTATGCCACAGAAGAGGGCTATTTATCCCTAGAAAAACTAGGACAGAGCTCAGCTCTATGAGACTGGGACATGGAGATCCAGCCATGACCAAGGCCAGATGGGGCTGTACCGTCAGCGGGCAGTTGGATTAGCTACAATGTAAGGTCCTTTCCAATGCCAAGACTGTATTATTTAAAATACTGAAGTACAGGGAGTGATATTTGGACCAGATAATTTCAAGGACCAGAACTGGTATAAGACCAAGACCCCATGCTTGGCATCCGAAGGGTCAGGTGGTGGTTAGGTGCATATGACCGGATGAAAGACTCTTGGGGTTTTGGTCAAGGTCTTTGAGGAAGGGAAGGGAGAGCTTATAAAGAGCACTGAGGGATAGACTCACTGGTACTGGGTGTTGTGACAGTTACAGGCAAATAGGACAGAGCAGATGGTATTTGTTCTTACCATTTTTCACTTTGTTTAAAGCAAGCTCATTAAATTTTGTTTCCATAGTCCACAAGGTTTTAATTAAAATATCATTCGTAAGAGAAAGGTAACTAAAGTCAGTTATTGACAAAAATTTTTTAAGGGGAGCCATACAATAGACAACTTTCTTTTAGCTCTGTTTCTGTGGTCTCTTGTGAAAAATAATCTGAGAGTATCTTTAGTGCTATTTTATCCACAAGAGCCTATCACCCTAAATCAAACAGCACAAACAGTTGTTTTGGAAATTAGGGTCCTTCTCTATATAAAAATTTATAGGCAAATAAAGTCACCCTGCCCTGTGTTTCATTACGTTATTTACTGTCATGAGTAAAAGTAACATGACCAGGGTTATAACCATGACCCTACAGCCTGGATTGCATTGGACATGGCCATGATGCCATGTGCATAAGCCTCTTGTACAAAAATCAAGCTTATCTCACAATGACACCAATTATAATTGGAGGTGGAGGGACTGTCCTGAAGGATTCTATGCTTAAATCCACTCACAGTGAGTTTGTCAGAGTTTTTTACAATGTCTAAAAGCCTCCATAGTAATCTGAGTCTATCCTCACACATCATGGTGTTTATTCAAATCATTTGAAATATATGCTAATTTGCCTATGCTCTCAAAAACCTACAGCAAATAAAACCTCTATTCATTTATCATTTTGATGAAGCAGGCTTCACAGAAGCAATTCCAGACTTCTTCCCTGCCACTCTATGCTAATGGTATCATTTGGTAATGGATGAAATGCATAAAATGGGAGAACATCATGAGGAAAAATTTCAGCCTGCCCTGCTGAGCTCATTTTGACCCACTATACTCTCCCTCTGCATGAGGAAGGCACTTTTCACCCAAGGAACCCCAAAGCCCATTTAATAATTACCTTGATATATACACATTCCACCATTTACCTCTGCATGTGACCACCATCTCAAAACCATAAAGAGCTACTTTGGATCGAAAGACATGTGGGACCCTCCCATCAAGAAGAATATAGCAAATTTTCTCCCTGTTAGCTACTGGAGGTGTTACTCAAGCCTACTTTTAGCGGCATGGCTGCGGACATTACCTTTAAAGAGCACTTGGTTTCAGCTGGATGTGTCCAAAGGAAAATGATTTTAAATCAAATAACAACAGGGTGTAGAAAATCTTGCCATCTTATAGATCTTGAGGCACTGTAATTTCAGAACACACTAACATGTTCAGTGCTGATGAGAATAGTCCCTAATAATCATGTGCCAGAGAGAATTTCACATCCCAGTTTTAAACATTGAAGAGGTCAAATATAATGTCACAGATATGAAAGGAATACAAAATTTGACCAAGGTGGGAAACCAATCCATCTAGATTTTCTCAAATATAATTTACTTTCAAATAGTCTTGGAATGAGTGTGAGGATCATAAGCCTTGCTTTTCTTCCATCCTCTTTGTTCATATTAAAAAGCAAGAGTCAGATTTTTTAAAATGGTTAAAAATTACATATGGATCTGTTATTTTGCTGTATTAGCAATATTGGCCAATATACATGTTTGATTGATTTTTGCGTCAGTGAAAATTACATTGAGCACTACCATATGTCAAACTCTTGTTCAGCCTTGACCACCACTCTTGTCTTGAGGCATCCGTTGGACTGAATTCCTTCAGGGAGTTCTCTGTTCCACGTCTCTTATACACGTATCATCTAATCTCAAATTTCACTTTTCTCATTCATTCATTCTTCACTTTATACATAGGTATGAAATGCTATGTGTTAGTGGTATATTGTAAATACTGTACAGACATTTGTGAACAAAGTCTTTTATAAATTAAATAGTCTCAGTTCTAAGGGCAGTGAGATTGCCTGCAACACAAGCCAAGGGGACCTGAGTTTTGCAGCCTCCCTCAGCTGACGGGGAGGGAAGAGTGTCCACAGAGAGGCACCAGGGATGGAGTCCTCCTCAGCTGGCTACATGACATGCTGTTCAGCACTGCATAGTAACAGTTCCCACAATCATCTCAGAAAGAGGGTTACTTTTATGAATTGAGCTGTATAATTACAGCTCTGTAGCAAGAAAGGTAAAGAAAGGGATGGGCCAACAATGAATGTCCCAGGGAGAGGGGTGAAATGGGTTGCTGATATTCAACCGGTATAGAGTCTCAGTTTTGCAAAGATGGAAAATTTCCAGAGATCTGTTGCCCAACCCTGTGCATATAGTCAATACTACAGTATTATACACTTAAAAATGGTTAAGACAGTAAATTTTATGTCATGTTTTACCACAATAAACAATGAATATCAAAAGAGCACAGAATTATACTGATAGGAGGGCTAACAAATATTAGTATTTGTTCAGAGGTGGTGTTGTGAGCTGAATTGTGTCCCCTAAAATTTATGTGTTGAAATCCTAAACCCCAGTACCTCAGAACAGAACTATATTGGAAGATAGAGTATTTAAAGAGGTAATTAAAATAAAATGAGGCCTTTAGGATAGGCCCTAATCTAACTGCTGCCTTTATAAACAGAGGAAATTTGGACACAGAGCAGGGATACACGTGCATAGAGGAAAGGCCATGTGAGGACACAGTGAGAAGGCAGCCGTCTGCAAGCCAAGGAGAGAGCCCCTCAGAAGAAATCAAACCGATTGACACCTTGATCTTGAACTTCTAGCCTTTATAACTGTGGGCAAATTTGTTGTTTAAACCATAAACAAACCAAAAAAAGTGCCCTGATATTAATAACTCCTGTTTAGCAAATGATTTGCTCTTTGTTAGGCACTGTTATTACCTCTTCATTTAATCCAGAGTCCTAGGAAGTAGGCACTATATTTTATTATACAAGGGCAAAATATAGAAGTAGGGAAGGCTCATATGTATTCCACTATGAACTTTAAGTTATTGTTTATAGACTTTTTTTTTTTTTTGTGGTACACAGGCCTCTCACTGTTGTGGCCTCTCCTGTTGTGGAGCACAGGCTCCAGAAGCACAGGCTCAGTGGCCATGGCTCATGGGTGCAGCTGCTCCACAGTATGTGGGATCTTCCCGGACCGGGGCACGAACATGTGTCCCCTGCATCAGCAGGCTGATTCTCAACCACTGCGCCACCAGGGAAGCCCCATTTATAGACTTTTAAATAGTTGTATAAAAAGGTGGAATTTAAAAAATTGTATGTAAGATAACACAGGATATATACCTATATATCATATATATATCAATATATCATATGTATTAATATTTCATACTTAAATGGAAAAACAACAAATGTTCTCCTTTAAGTGGTCCCATCAGTTGAAGTTCTCTATTTATAGTACATTTGGATGAGACAGCCGTATAAGCAACTGCAATATGTTACTTTTCTAGCTGTTTCTGTAATCAGTAACTACTAGTGAGTTAGAAAGTGGGGTGATACATCTGCCTTTTAAGCTCTAATTGCAGCCAGTTTTAGCAGACTGTTGAGCTTGTATGAATCTCACCTTTCCGCCCTGCCTTCTGACTCTTTTAGTTGACTTAGAATATGATCAGAACACGTGAGCTTTGATAACAGGTGTAATAGAAAACATAGGTACTTATATAACTCTTGTAATATCCTGAAGTATTTCATGCAGTTTTCAAATTTATTTTTAAGAACTGAAATTTTCTAAATTGTTTTTTAAATATCAGTAACAAGACAGATGGAATACAACTTCATAAGGAAAATGGTTGCTATAAATTTCTCATTTTTCTTCTTTTTCCTTCATCTTTCAAAAGTTTCAGCTGTTCCCTAATATCCCCACCGTGTACATTCTCTAACTGTTCTTTTCCTTCTAACATATGTTGTAGCACATTACATTAGTGAGAGACCATTTGGTTACAAGGGGTGGATACCCTGTCAAAATAGCTCCATCACAAGGAGGGATTGTGCTTGAAGATTAAGGGGATATTTCTTAGAAATCCAGAAGAACATGATCATTTCTGCCAAGAATCAGCCAAGGTAGATTGATTGCTTACCACACCTATACATCCATCTCTGTAGATAATTTTAGAATTAAAGAAGCCTCTTTCCTTTGGGCCTACTTGTCCACCTAAATACCCATTCCAGCTTCCCCACAGTCATCTCTATCTTAAACAAAGTGCAAAACACACACACACGTCAAAGCTATTTAAAACATACAAAATAATTTATTCAGAAACTAAGTGTATTTTTCTCCACTCAGTACCAAGGAAAAAATAAGGTCAGAGTTTCATAGCAAATAAACTTTTAGTAAAGACTGAGAGGAAATAAGTTGAAAGTCACATGACCTGGAAGGAAGACCATGATGTTTGTCATCCTCACTTCTATTCACAGAGTTTACTACAGGAAAATGATACAATGACAATTGGTACATGCATGTGAAAAGTTTTAAAAAATGCCATTTCAGAGTTTCTTTCATCAGAATGTCTCTAAGCATAGAAATTTGGAGCAGAAGCCATTTTTAGAGGATAACACTTGAGTAGCCATCTTGGTTGGAAACAGAATCTAAAGTCTTGATGGAAAGTTTGAAAGCAATTGGTGTTAGTTGCTCCACAGAGTAGAAATGGACCTTTTTCTTGTATAATTGTGAGCAAAAATACTTTTTTCTTTCTCCTTTTGTAAATATATATATATATATATATCTGGAAGAAACTATAGACTTGGGAAAACTGTCTCTAAAAAGAATCAAGCAAAAGGCCATGGCCACATGGTGGCAGGCCGGCTTCACTAGTGAGGCTCTCAAACCACCAGGAAGATCTCTTAGATACATTAGCCAACATGAGTGGTGCCTGTAGAACGGGGTGGGAAGGTTGGGGGTGGGTGGAATTCTGTTTACACTTGGGAGGAAGAAGTAAGGGAAAAGATCAGCAGCTATTAGGAGCTCAGGTTTTAAAATGAGATTCAGGAGTACATAAAGCTAAGCTTTGTGCAACAGTTCAGAGCTAGAGAAAAGTTAAAGGTCAGGAGAACATAAGAACATCTTTCCTATGATTCCATAGGAAAATCAGAGAGATCACAAAATGTCTCACAACAACATGGAACAGATGTTTAAATATAAGCATGAAACTCAAAAACTTCAACTTTGGGGAACATTAGTACTATGATGGTGATATAATATTAATCTTACACCTTGGGTTACATTTCATCTTTTTTCTCTTGTTTTTGTAAAATCACTGTACTTCTTACCCTGTGATATTTATTGTCTTTAGTGAAAATTAGATATAATGCTTCAATGGGTCATTGGGTGGCAAGTTAGTTACAATAAACCTCTCCCATCCTGGAAAATCCATCAGTATCTCCTCCTCAGGTATAAATATTCAATACTTATTTTGAACATGAATACCTTTTTTTCTGCAAAACCTCAGCCAGCACCACTATCTGAAGGTTTATGGACACTCGATCCACAATATCACAACCAACTAGAAGATTCATTTCACAGCAAAGGAGGTATATAGGAGATGACCCATGACCATGAAATTCACTTATTGTATCGTGTACCGAGACATCCAGAAGTAGTTAACTTCATAGAATGCTACAGTAGCCTACCAGAGGTATATCTGAAGCACCAGCATGGAAGCAACTCTCTGAATGCAATGAGAATCACTTTTCAGGATGTAGTATATGTACATATTAAACCAGGGCCATTGCACTGTATCTCAAATAGAACATGTTCATGGTTTCAAGAACCAAGGTGTAGAAGCAAAACGGGGTTCCATTCGGCTACTCCCAGTTACTCATCATAGTTCCAACCCTGCAACTCCGGGCTTTACATGGGTGAATTTCCATCAGAGAACTGGGTACTTCTTGAAGAGCAATGTGTATGTGAAATGAGTTCCATCACCCTAGAGATCTTAGGGAAAAAAAGGTGAAAATGTAAAACTTAGAGGTGATTAAGTCATGAGTAGAATTCATGTCCTTATATAAAAGACACCAGAGCAAGCTCGCTTAGCCGCTTCTGCTACCTGATGAAACAAGGAGACGTCTGAAGAGGGCCTTTACCCAAACATACTGGCACCTGATCTGCTAATCACCAGAACTCTGAGAAATAAATTTGTTTTTGTAAGCTACCCAGTCTACGAGATTTTGCTAGAGCAGTGTTCAAACTAAGTCATGTGCCAATGACTGAAGAACAGGAGAAGTAGTAGACATCATAGCACATGCCACTAAGTACCAGATGTAGCTCTTGCCCCAAAGCCTTGATGTTACAACCAATTACAGAGATAAGGCAATAAAAGGGAAATTTAGAAGTGAATAAAAGTAACTGGGCACTGAAGACCAACTTAAGCTCTACAAGAGACAAACATTTTTGTTCTTAAACCTCATATTTTTGGCAAATGATTTTCACTCGTTTTGTTATTCTAGGAAAAGTAGAATTGTCAATTTACAGAATAATCAAATTGAAGGTCCTGTTCAGTGACCGCAGAAGGAAAATCTCTTAAAATTAAGGCAAATATTAAATAGACACATGACCTTGACTGGATTGTGAATCATTTGGTGAGTCAGCCCGGCCACTTATACTTGAAATTCAAAGAGAAAGCGGGAACCAAATTCTCAAACAGTGAAAAATGGTATCAGATTGGCTTGTGATCTGGCAATATGCAAGACTGATGGGGAAAGCGATGGATTTTTCTGAAATACAACAAATGGGTCCTTTTTAAATAGATCAACCAAAGTATTTCTAATATTCTACCTTTAAAATCATTTTTGGTGGGAGAGGGGCTATTCCACAGAGAGCTTAAAGTAATTTAAATAATATTTTTTCACCTTCTGAATTGTATTAATCAAGTAGGTTTCATTTTCCTTAATAATGATTCAGATAACGTAACTCCATATATTGAATACATGAATCTTATCACCATGTTAAAACTTTTTATCTTGACTTGTCTTTTTGCTACTAAATTCAATTGTATGTTTGATTTTTAGGAATCCTTATGATTCTATTATCACTGTAATTTTTCCTCTCAGAAATTTAAAATTTACCAGTGAAAGAATATTTGTCCTAAGTTCTAGAGCAAACTAAAGTCACTGTAAAAATACTTTAATGTGTTCTTTAAAAAGTGCTTATTTCTGTTTGATTTTAAGGCACAGCATTAGATCATCCTCCTGAAAAAATTCTTTGTAATGAGTGACATTTAATATAACTATAAATATAAATCTGATTATTAACACTAGTACAATATTGCTTAAATATTTTTCTTAACCACGTGCAACTTTATGTCAGGTCTGAGCCTATTCAATCATTGTTGCTACATTCTAGAAGCTTATATTAATTTTTATAATCAAGTGTATTTGTGACACAAAGCCCGTTTACTTGCATTTACAAAATATTTTATTAATTAATGGTTAAAGTCTATTTCCATCTTTATGATTGATAGAAAATATAAAAAATGCATTAATGGACTTTACAAGAAGTCTTTCATATGTTAATATACTAGCATATTTACTTAATAGATTAGTTTTAATATATTAATGAATAAAGTAATATGTTTTATGTGTTATGAGTAGACTTTTAATCTTATGTACATTTTGTGAAACCAGAAATATTTAAAGTACCTTTTTTGAATTATCACTTTGCATCTTAAATATTCTGTGTTCGTGTCTAACATAAAGTATAGAGATTTGGGGCATTGAAGTATGCCTTAAACTATATGGTTTTAAAAAGAACTGTAATTGCAGCTGACTAATACATGACAGAAATAGACATGCACATCTGTGTTCTATAAAAGACATAACTACATATATTTTCAAAACAAAAATGTGTTATACAATGTCTTTTACTGAGATTTTAAAAGAGGTACTTTAAAGACCTTTCGAAACATGTTTCAGAATGTCACTTTTTTGGCAAGGAGGAGGGTGACATACATCAGAGGAAAGTGAATGAAAATTATTTTGCCAGTTTCCCTATCCATCCTGTCGAAAAATTTTGCTATTTTCCCTGTCATATCTGTGAAGGTTTATTAAGTATCTGGAAACTCGACTGCATGTTTTTGTATGTTTTAAAGCAAATTACTTTGAGTGGAAAATCCATAAAATAATTTCCATGATGATTATGACATTTTAAAATTTCAGTGGTAAACTTAAAAACAATTTGTTTACACAGGTTGTTAAATAAATAACATTGTCAGTACAATCTAAAAGTTCCCAGGAATGGGTTTGATTTCTTTGTGCACACCACCAACATTTACTGAACACTTGCTTGGATCCCAGAGGAAATAAAAGATACACAGTCTAAGTGACAAAGATCAGTGGATAAAGCAAACAATAAGCAAGAAGATTTATACCGCCTTCTCTCTAAGAGTAGGAGCCATGGCGGTCAAGAATTTGGGATTCTATATGTATTTCTTGGGCTTCTCAATATGTGTCTCTTCTCATAATTTATGAGATAAATTTTAACATATCATGGTAGAGTAGATGATTCTCAAGATAATGCAAATCCTCTGGAAGGGATTTTGGATGTGTAACAGGTTGGGTTCTCTTAGAAGCCATCCCTGGGATGAGGTAAGCAGCTAGGGAGTGGCTTTGGGACCAGTACCTGCAGAAACAAGAAGGAGAAAGCCAGGAGAGGAAGAGAGAGAAGCAAAGCCAGGGTACCAACCCAACTGCTGCCTGGGAAGAACCTTTCACGTGGTGCTCTCGAGCTAAAATGGTCTGGGAGGGTTGTCCAGAGTTGGGCCAAGACTACCGATTCTTTAAGACTCCTGTTTGCATTTATCCACATAGCTCGGTCATGGGATGTTGGCTGCTCAGAGGAGCGTGAACTTGAGTGAAGTGGAAGACTGAAGCTGAAACATGTATAGATGGGACTGGGAGCTGACATCGCCTTAGCAGCTGGGCAACAAAACTACACTGAAGGAGGACCTGGGGACACATCACACCATCTCCACAGACTGTAATTGGTAAAAGACCTCTTTGAGGACTGGACACTAACATTTATCCCCTTTTTTCTTATACACTGGAAGATCACAGACAATCCCAATGCCTTTTCATTGTCAGAGCGATTCTTTCAGGCTTCCTAGTCAAATTATAAGTATAGGTGACCCAGCTGACTCACCATGTGATTCACAATCCAGTCAAGGTCATTCTTACAGTTATTCTATAATTTCGTCAAATAAGACTGTAGTGTTCAATGCTCTCCCAAAGAAAACAAAAGAAGTAAAAGTCTGAATTGTGTTTTTAGATCAGAAGTCACCAAGGAAACTTTTAGATACGCCACATTTTATCATCAAAACATTAAAGAAAAAGTATGTAATTTAGTACCATAAAATTACATATGAGGTGTGATGTTGGACTTAATGTTTGAATATACTGTTTCCTTATATGTGGGTAAAAAGCAAATTAATAAGTAGTCTGTATTATCAATCTTTTTAAGATTCTTATTTCAAGTCCTAGATCATCTACTACTGTTTAGCAAATAATTGCAGCCCAAACTGTTTATCATTCATAAAATTAATGACTATTTGATCTCTTTGTTAATAACAGTTTTAATAACTGTATGTATTAATGAATGTACATTTAAATGTGGTCTATGAATTTTAAAGTGTCTTTACAGATATATGTAAAGATATGTATTTTTTCATATGTATTAAAAAAGAGCTTGAAGATTTTGACAATAGGTTATATAACAGAAAAACAGTTCTAAAAATTGATTATTTAGTCCAACTAATCCCAGGAGCAATATTTTGTTGTGTCAATGATTCTTGCTGCTTCCTATCAGTAAAATTATTAAGTTACAATTTCCTGATTTGCGAATATTATCAAGATACTTAGATATTTATTTATGAAAATTAAAAATAAACCACCTAGAATAGTGTTGTATTATTTACTTTTAGTAATAGTAGTTAATTTATTTTCAATCTGTCTTATATATCATTTTCTTCTGCATTTTCAGAGAGCATGCCTGTTTGTACTCTTTCACAGACTTGCTCTATATCAAAGGTTTCTCTAGAGAAACACGTGATTAACCGATTTCACCTTTCCCAACTAACAACTGACTCAGTATAATCTCCTGATACGGAACACTCCCATTTGACAGTCACACTGATGTCTGAAATTCTTTTAAACATCTTTTGCATATATACCAAATGAAGGCAGATTACTTTTCAAAATTCATGGCAGCTGCTTGCTTCAAAGTATTTTGCAATCTAAGACAGAGTATAAAAATAAGACATACTAGTCCTGTTCTTTTAAATGAGGATAATTTGCATAGTTTAAAAAAAATCATATTATTCACAATAGAATTTTCATATTCTAAGTTTGTAAAGAATATTCATGCTATACCTTGAGATTCTAAAAACTTCTTTCAAATAACTTTTTTCTCTAATCTTTTTCTTCAAAAAACTTCCATAACTTTGTTTATAATCCTTTTCTAAAATTCTATTTTATAGAAGATCAATCTTGTTTTATTCATGTAAAACTAATACATTAATCATTTACTGCAAATCCTTTTCACAGAAGAAAAAAAGTAAAAGTTCACTTTTATCTTTCTCAGACATGCATCATAAGTTTGTTTTTTAAAGTTCTTTTCTTATATATTTTGTTTCATTATGTATTTACACCTATGTTTATGCATCTCTGTATCTATATATCTAATTTGTTACTTTCATAAACTGGATCAAACTATATTGTTTATAATTGTTTCAATTAATAATACTTGTTTTCTCTGTCATAACACATAGACATACCATATTCTGAATGGTTGCATGGTATTTTCCAGTTGGGACACAGCACAAAACATTAGTAGTTCTAATGATAAATAATAAGTCTGTTTTAGTTTTTGATGTTTTAAACAATGCTTCTATTTGTACCTGTACAAAATTTTGCTTTCATAAACAGGCATTTCTGTAGAACACATTCATCAAAAAGAAATCGCTAGGTCAAATGATACTCTACTTTCCCCAAAGCATCCAAAATGTCTAAATGTATTTGTGAACCTCCTTTTGGCATACACATTTTCTCTCAAACCTTTAATAACCACATTAGTTTTTTCAATATTTTATTTGTTGAAAATATTGTATTTTGATTCATACTAATTCTAGTGGATTTTAGCATCTTTTATTTTTTCATTGGCCATTTGTATTTCTTGTGTAAATTGCCTTGTTATATAATGTGACCATTTAAAAAACCGGATTGTCTATTAATTTGTGTATACTCTTCATATATCTTGCACATTTCACATTCACGTCAAAGATCTTTAATAGCCTATAATGCTATGTCATTTTGTGTATATTTTTTCCAATATGTTTTAAAACATTTCTATATATTTAAATCTATCAGTTTTGTGCTTTACACGTTGTCCACTTTATGTCATATCTAGAAAGGCTTCCCCAAAATAAGCTTTTCCAGAAAAATTTAAAATGTCACTTCATTACATACTAAATTTCTAAATATATTACATATTCCTTTTCTTAATTTTTCTGCTCTGATTTGCTGATTCTTGTACTAGCAAAATATAATCTAAATTATTTTTCTTGTTAATGTTTTACCTTAAAGGATACAAATATGAATTTATAAATATATCAAGAAAAAAGAGATTAAAGAGGTGCTATATTTACATAAAGCAAGACAAGTGAAAAACAATACCTGATATATAGATTAAAACTAGGGCTTCTGTGGTGGCACAGTGGTTAAGAATCTGCCTGCCAATTCAGGGGACACGGGTTCAAGCCCTGGTCCGGGAAGATCCCACATGCCGCAGAACAACTAAGCCTGTGCTCTAGAGCCCGTGAGCCACAACTACTGAGCACGTGAGCCACAACTACTGCAGCCTAGAGCCTGTGCTCCGCAACCAGAAGCCACTGCAATGAGAAGCCTGTGCACTGCAACAAAGAGCAGCCCCCCGCTCACCATAACTAGACAAAAGGCCGCGCGCAGCAACGCAGACCCAATGCAGCCAAAAATAAATAAATAAAATAAATTAAAAAAGAAAAAAACTAGACTTCTAGGGACTTCCCTGGTGGTCCAGTGGTTAAGACTCCATGCTTCCAAAGCAGGGGATGCAGGTTCAATCCCTGGTTGGGGAACTAAAATCCCACATGCCATGTGGCATGAACAAAAAGAAAAGAAAAGAAAAAACTAGACTTCTAAGTTGTCGAATTCAAGTTTGGCAGGATGTAGGTAACACTTTTTCAGTCTCCCCACCAAATTCAACCTTAATGGGTTTAAAAATATATGAGGAAATTAATAATAGTAGTAAAAGGGAATGCTTTTTAGAGCTATGTTTATAGATGTGATTTCCTTTGCTTAAGAAGTCATTGTTTTTCAAATATTCGACCGTCTGATATTTGACTATAAGCAAAATCCTGAACAGCCAAATGACTGTACTTTGCCTTTTGCTTATTTTCTCAATAATTTTCAAAATTTCTTATTTACACTGTCTTGATAGTGAGTTTCACTATTTGATTAATGTTACTGTTACTTCATTCTGTAAATCTTTGGTTTTAAAATAAGAGAAAACAAAGAGAAGATATACTACAATTCAAAACCACAAACTGTTAAACCAACTGCTAAAGTTCTCCTCATACACAGTTTTGAACTTATGATGAAAGAAAATTTAAGTAACTGAAAAAAGGGAAATACATAAAGAAAAATGGATCAAAACCACAGAAATTTGAATGAAAGTGTGGACTTCTGCGCTTTATATTTTGTCTATTCAAATCAGGAATGAGATTTAATGCTTCCGATAGAAATCAAAGAAATGACATTTAAAATATTGTGTTCTCAGTGTTACAGTGATAGAGATGAGCTTGTAATATATAGTGGCGAAGGGTGGGGTATACATGCATGGGATTAACAGTAAACATAAAACCTCACCATGAAGTAGGTATTAAAATAACTGTACAGGTAAAGTTGGGACATATGCTTTCTCTCACCAAAAATTAATAATGTAGCTTTTGCAACAGACTTTGATAATTATTTTATCTTATAGACAAGAAAACATTTCTGACACTTAAAATCAGCCATACCTATGTTTTAATGATGATTCATTGAGAGTGAAGGCTGGCTGTGGATAGAATGCTTTATGAAAAGTAGGGGCTGAATCCTGATCTCACCATGTAATTAGCATGTGAACTAGGGTGATTTTCTCAAAAATGGCTGAACTTTTGTTGGTTCACCTTTAACATTAGTCATCAGGGCAATTTTGATTAAAGAACATATTTAGCATGCCTGGAAATGCTTTCCACCCAAGGTGGCTGCTCCTTGCAGCATGGCTTTCATGGGGTCCTGGGCATTTTCCTTCTCTCCCCGTCTTGTGCCTTGAACTCTGGTGTGGGATTTCAGATGTAGGAATTTAAAGATCTTATTTTGCTGTGTGGTTGCATTTTGTTGCTGCTTGTTCTCCCTCATTTAATCTTTTTGTTCCCCTCTCATGGTTTAACTCATTTAAATATTTCTGGGTGTATCTGACAGGTAATCACTATGACTCTCTGAGGTCCAAATGGGAGTTTATTGAGAAGAAGGTTTTTCAATCATTCAGTTCACAGGTCAACTAGACACGTGTGGTTCAGGTCCTGATATGCCTACATATATAGCCTTTCAACTTCCTTCCCAGAAGTCCTCTGAAAGAGGAGGGAGGTTGGTTACTGGAGGACATGGGAACAATTGTGCGTATTGTATTCAATAAAGGAGAGAGGAAACAAAGCAACTAGTTAAATAAGAACTACTTGTTCCATGTGAAATTAGTTATGTCAGGACCCTATAGGGCAAAAAAGGATTCATATTTACATTTTACCCCAACATGCTTACTTGAGCTCAGGGCAGTAATATATATTTTTTTAATTATTGGAATATAGTTGCTTTACAATGTTGTGTTAGTTTCTGCTGTACAGCAAAGTGAATCAGCTGTGTGTATACAAATACCCCCTTTCTTTTTGGATTTCCTTCACATTTAGGTCACCACAGAGCATTGGGTAGAGTTCCTTGTGCTATACAGTAGGTTCTCATTAGTTGTCTGTTTTCCATGGAGATATTGAGACATAAAGGATTAGGATAGGATTACTCTCTGCATATAATCGTTTGTTGAATGTGTCATTTTATAATACTCTGAATGAGGAGTAGGCAAAAAAGAATACAGTAAGGCACTCTATTGGTAATTTACAGTTTCTCTGATATCCTGAAAAGCAAAATCATATGACTTTGGTTTCTGTCCCTTTAGTCCACCTTACACCTCATGACTATGTCACAATTCAAACTATTCCTAGTCTTACAAGTGAGAATATATGTTCTGATGTATTCCTAGAAATTAAGAACTTTAAAAGAATTTAAGAGTTTTAGAAATTAATCTTGATTATTCACATTTTAAAATTTCTTTATGAGAAGTTTGTACTAATGCTGAAGAGTCAGCCAATGTTTTAGATTTATGTAGTTTTGCCTTCTCATATGTATTGTAACATTTACAAAGTTCCAGGTGGATCAATGTCTTAAAAAATGAAACCACAAAAGTATCAAAATAAGACATGGCTGAAAGTTTTGTAGAGTACCTCTAGTTCTTTAACTGTCCTGCTTAATAAACTTGTAATGGCACATTCATGCACTGTAATATCAAGTTCAAACTCCAAGTGTGGTCTAGAAGATTCTTTAGCTATTCTATTTACTCCCTCTTATCTGCTGTGTGTCATTAAGATCTGCTCACCTAAAGGTAATTAAATGTTCCTAACATCACCTTTGGAAAATCGATTGTATTACAGCTAATGTTTTTGCTTTCCCAACTCATTAAAGACCAAGCACTGCTTTATTTCTGCCTAGAGATGCCTAATACATAGCTTAAATACATGTTTAAGTAATGTTTGAAAATATATTTTCAAAAAATGTCTTGGAGAACACAGCTTTTCAAGAACTCCAGCTTCACTATTATGCTGGTTTGAACAAATATACATTGGCTAACCTATAGAAAGCTATTGAACATGGTTTCTACTGTAGAGTTGGAGAAGAGAATCCAGACTGAAAGGCAGACCGTTACCAAGTACCCGCACATTCTAAAGTGAGCAGAAAACAAGTCTACACAAGTGTCAAACGTTACAGTGAAGGTTGTTATTTAAAGATTCGTTGTAATACTGATATTGGTTTAGTGAGGCAGTGAGGAAGGCTGTAGTTTCCCCCTCCCCCCCCATCATGGATGAGGGCATTCCCCACCTCCAGGGATAACCAAGTAGAGGTCCATTTACAGGACAAGAGGGTGACACTCTCTCCAGAAGAATACATGCTGAACTGCTAAACTTTTAGGCCCGCCCTTTTTTTTTGTTGCTACAGTAGCTGGGCAAAGGATATCCACCCAGAGCTTGACAAGTGTCCTCCAGGCTGCATGTTTCTTGCCTAGATATTTCATAAGTCATTAGGTTTGCTGGAGTAGACTGTGTTAGCAGAACAAAGAAACCACTGTGGTGCAGCGTGCTTGGGAAGACAATGCCTTTTCCTTCCACACTGTTTCCTATGCCCCTGGAGGACATGGACAAAGACTTTTCTGTGGCTCCACATGGAGACTGAGGACAAAGCAGAAGCGATGGTTTTTGCACAGGCATTTGCATGCCATGTAAGGTAACCTCCTTCTAGGAGGGGAAATTAGGGGCTAACAAAGATTTAGAAGATAAAAAGTATACATAAGTGGCCCTTCTAGGATGAGGTCATCATTAGAAATGTGTGCTAGGGTGAAGGTGAAGATCTACAAGATAATCACACACAGGGTATGCAGTGGGTCACCATATAAGCAGAGGCCAGTAGCAGGTGAAATCACTAGTAGCCCAAGAACATGGGGTGTCTCCATAGCACTGACCAGTAACTGGTTAAATAAGACAATCCCAGTCCCACCCATTTTCCATTACACTGAGGGAGTAAGAGCCTATACTTTTCCATCCATTTCAAAGATAAGGGATGTGGAAAATGATTTAAAAAGCTTGCTATGCTCACCTCTTACAAGTAATCAGAGCAAACCCTAGACATTGATGTTGAGGGTGGCTGGTAGAAAAGGGTTATAAATTACATGAGTTCAATTAGATAGGACCACATTGTATATAACTTTTTGTTGAAAGTGATTGGAGATACGTGGACTTAACCTAAGAAATCATAAAAAAAATGGAAAAGATTCAACAAAACATGACTGAAGGAGTAATACGTACCACCACTTATTTCAGTGTATTTGATAAACTGGATACATGTACATGATAATATCAATCTATATATGAGTTTTAGTTGCTACTGGATTTTAAATTAAAAAAATTTTAAACTGTAAATTAAGTCACATATTTTGACATGAAATAACAAAGCTATTAATTCTTATGACTGTGCTCAAATGATAGACTAAAACTTGTTTAGCCAAACTCTTGTGCTCTGTGGATTTCAACAACTATATTCGTATTTGCATGCATGTATTATTAACAAACTTAATCTTCATTAGTCACTTCTAGTGAGGCTAGAGACATTGCTGTGTGATTAATTAATGACCAATTAACAAGTAATTTCTAAGCATCTTTTTTTTCATATTATAACTTAAAATCAGGATAACTGTACAGTAAGCCTTTATTTTTTTATTTCGGTAAGACACCGCAACAATCCAATATATAGTTCAGACAAAAGTGGATCGGGTCTTCCCTGGTGGTGCAGTGGTTGAGAATCCACCTGCCTATGCATGGGACACGGGTTTGTGCCCCGGTCCGGGAAGATGTCACATGCCACGGAGTGGCTGGGCCTGTGAGCCATGGCCACTGAGCCTGTGCTCCGCAATGGGAGAGGCCACAACAGTGAGAGGCCCACGTACCACACACACAAAAAAAAAGTGGATGGGATGTTCTCCTACAGGAGACAGGGGAGTTATACAGAAGGTCCAAATATTCAGCTGTCCTCACCCTCATATAGGCTTCTTCACCAGAAGAAAATATAAAGTATGAAAAGTGCTTCCTGTGTATTTGCCTTAAACTCCGCGAAAATAATGCAAAAGGGGAGGACAAAATGTCAAGAAACAAAAGACTACAATACTTTTAGATACCTGAGAGCAGATGGGTAACTAACTTAGATACTTCTGCAGTCAAAGAAGGTAGGTGAACACTTCAGGGAAGAGGAAGAAGCTCGGAGGATTTAGAAGGGAGGATTTTCACCTCCTTGTGAAAATTTGTAAATTTTTTAGTTCAGCACTTTTGGGGATAATAAAACTATTTACTTTACATCAAACAAACCAAATGTCTCCAACTTTTTTTCCAGTAACAATTGGAATACTGGCCAAATAGTGTGTCTCATTATAACATGACCCTGAATTTCATGTGATTCCAATCTATGCACCCTGCCCGCTGCTTTATGGCAAAGCATTTTCTGTATTTCCATCTCTACTGCATTTCTTCTTTCACCTCACCTGGAGGTCTAATTGCTCTAAGGTTATTATGGCAGAAAGCAAAACTTATTTACGTGGCTCCACCACTTCTTGAGAACCATTCAGAGGACAGCGGATCTAATTAATATTTTGTGGCCTTTTTGATCAATCTTGGGGAGAGAAAAATTAATTTTTAAAAATCACATTTACGTGATTTTATGATTCCCTGACAAGTATAAAACTATTTCTTATTAATTACATATTGAAAACTGAAACTTAATCACTTTGCATATCTAAACAGCATACCTTTCTTTTCTTACTCAAAACAAATTAATTCTTAAAATATTTGGTGTACGTTTCCATTTACTGGCTATTCTTTTCCTCATATCTCCTTAAAGTGAGGTAATTACTAACAAAGCTTTAATAAATCTATTTGTCATGTCCTTATCCACAGACAACTTAAAACCCATTTGGGATGGCCAGACAAGTGAAAATTATGATCATAAGAATTTTGTATGCATCATACTCAAATACTGATTATCAATAAAAGGCTAAATTCTGTCACACCAAAAATTAGAACTAGGACAATAAATATTTATGTGACAGCTGTATAGTACTGAGTATGTGATCTAAATAAAATTAAGGGAAAGATGGGAATTGGGAATCACTAGGGGATACATTTCTACAGAAGTATAATCTGAGTTGGATAATAAATGCAAAAATACCTCAGTTTAGGATCAATTATAAAAATGAAGCAGTAATATGATAACAGGAACATATTTTATGATACTACAAACATGCACTGATGCTTTTGCTTTAGTTGGTATATTAGTTTACAAACTGAAAATGCTTACAAAAAATATTTTGAAATATTACTTTGTTGTTTAAAAATGGGAGGAAGCTCAACTCATTAGGACTAAGAACACATGCTACTTGTTGAGAGAAATATGAAGTAATCTAAAGTATCTGCATTTCCTTGAGTAAAATTTTTTAAAACTTTTCTTGGCCTCAGTTATATTTTCTGAAAAATGGGTCAGTAATAAGCTGTATAACTGTTTCAATGTTTAAATAAAATATTTTAAAGTGTAAGACATACTGCAGACACTAAATATTAAACTTTATCTTTTATAATTTTATATAATGGTATTTTTTTCCAAAATTAATCGTATTTTAACTAAGGATGAAAGAAGATTGTATCAGTGCAAATTAGTATCTTGGGAGGCATTCTTAAAAGTAACTGGAAAAACTCAGAAGGATGACTTTCCAAATCCGGCTCAGAAATATGGTATTAAAAACCCTGCTGGGGCTTCCCTGGTGGCGCAGTGGTTGAGAGTCCTCCTGCCGATGCAAGGGACACGGGTTCGTGCCCCGGTCCGGGAAGATCCCACATGCCGCGGAGCGGCTGGGCCCGTGAGCCATGGCCACTGAGCCTGCGCGTCCAGAACCTGTGCTCTGCAATGGGAGAGGCCACAACAATGAGAGGCCCATGTACAGAAAAAAAAAAAAAAAAAAAAAGAGAAAAAGAAACTCTGATGATGTGAGTTAAAACTGGCTGGGGTAATTATGCTGTGGATCAGCACAGCACTATGACTTCAGCATTCCCTCATGTGAGAAAACATACACAGAAACTCTCTATATGCTAAACGATTTCATTCAAAATGTGATGACTGTACAGACCAGTTTGCCAAAGCACAACCATTAAAACAAACAGCATGATACAGTTTATGAGACAGAAGCAATGTGAATGAGTGGCAGAGAGGATTAAAGGATATGAAGATAAGGCAAGGAGTCTTGGAGCTGTTTAAACTTAATTTTCCAGCTTTGGTAACTTTCCTTAAAGCACATTTTAACAAATCAAGTAAATTTCCATACACCATGAGTGTGCTTTTTGTATATCACCTGGGGAATGTATAAATTATTTCAGACCCATTTTGGCATCAAAGACGACAGAACTGTATCAGACCAAAACACTATTTCAAGACATAGTACACTCCTGTGGTATGTCTCAGCAAGGCAGTGTATTTCATCTATAATGGTCAAACATTAAGGGCATGACAGTTAAGATCTATTGCCAACAAAGTCAGTGATAAGCCATTCTAAGCGAGTTTGCTGTTTAGATTCAGGTTATTTGACTATGTATAGACCTTACATATCAAAGGCTTAATGTAATACAGTAATACCATGTCAACTTTCACCAATGACATGACAAAAATTGACACAACATCAGTTAACAGCTCTTAATGTAGAAACAATAAAACGTTTTTTACCTGTGAAATAAATTCACTAGAAATACAGAGTTACTGCACTGAATTACTTTTTAGGTCTTGCTAAGCTGGATTTACTATATAATTACATAAATCCAACGCTTTGGGAATGCAATCTAACACCTGGAATTTTTGCTATGGTACAGCCAATGAATATAAACTACATGGATGACTATAAAATGTTTTTACTCTCATTGGTTTAATTCTTATATTTGCATAACAAGGTTAAAATCAATAAATGCCATAAATAAAGTGAAAACATTACCCAATCATTGGCCAGAAATGGAGAACTGGACTGCGTTTCGGTGCTGAGCTGGGCTACCACTGCTGCTCTCTTTGGGATGCAGTGCTCCTAAACTCTCTTCCTGGCTCTTTAGCCCTGGGCTCATCTTCTCTTGCTCTTAGGAACTCACAAAAATTCCTAGAAAGCTTTCTGACTTATTTAAAATAACAAATCAAGGGCAGAGAATATGGTAGTGATATCATAAAAGCAGTGCCAGAGTTCCCAATACTCTCTCCTAAATTTAAAAGCTAGGAAATGCAAATATTACTGGTTTCTGATGCCAGAGTAAAGGTAGTTCTACTCCACCAGCCCCTCTGAATCAAAGTGCAAAAATAAACAAGATACAAATAAAATGGATATATAAAACTTAAGTTTTAAAAAATGACAATACTAACAGTCTGCACATGACACCAGAAGTGTGAAGAATACTGAGAAAACTTGGACCAAGATGTAGTGATAATATGAGAATCCCCTCATACCTGTTTAGATGTCAGATGAACACAAATATCCCTAAAAGTGAACATCACGGTTTTGAAAGAGGCACCAAATGATGCTTGGATGACAGTGATTAGATTTAATGCACCGTGACAGCCAAGAAAAAAGGGATATCATAGAACACAAGGCAAAGTAGAACTTAAGGAGGTGGTGTGCTGTCAAATATTTTCAGGCTGTACAACCTGGCACTCAGCTTCACAGAGATAGCTACAAATGACTGTGGCCACAGGAGAAAATGGAAGCTGCCTTTGCCACATCACAACCCTGGAAGACCGTTAAGACATTTTACTGCGAACCACACTGACCTGCTAAAGATGGGAAACAAAGGAGGTGGACATCAGGGGCAAAAACATTTGCTATTCAGGTTCCAAAGTCAATAAGTCTGAACACAACTTTGAGATCATACTGCAAATACCACATTGTTACTCAGCAAACAGCACATTAAATTCAGAGATGAAAATGAATCAAGCTACTGGAAAGATATAGAAGAGAACAATGAAAACATCATAGATATAATGTCCCCACTGGAACCAGACAAGAAAAAGAATAAAATCATCAATGGTGTTATAGTAGACAAGGTTTGAAGAGATCATGTAAATAAAACTCGGTGAAAATGCTTGAAGAGACATGAAAAAACTCTAATACCTATACTTAGTATTTATAAAGGGGGAAAGAGAATGACAGACTCTTCCAAACTTTCTATCCAAGTGTCCATCAACAGATGAATGGATAAAGAAATGTGGTATATATACACAATGAAATATTAGCCATAAAAAAGAATGAAATACTGCCATTTGCAACAATGTGGATGGACCTAGAGAAGAGTATGCTTAGTGAAATAAGAAGACAAATACTGTATGATATCACTCATAAGTGAGATCTTAAAAAAAATACAAATGAGTGTGTATACAATACAGAAACAGACTCAGAAAACAAATCTGTGTTTACCAAAGGGGAGAGGGAAGGGAGGAGGAACAAATTAGGGCTATGGGATTAACAGATACAAACTACCATACATAAAATGTAAGAGATAAAAAAGGATATAGTATATAGCACAGGGAATTATACACTTTATATTGTAATAGCGTATAATGGAATATAATCTGCAAAAATACTGGATCATTATGCTGTACACCTGAAACTAACAAAATACTATAAATCAACTATATTTCAATTAAAAATACTTTCTTGATATAGAGAAAGCTTAGACTCTGTGGATCAAAAAAGAATATAGTGTCCAAGAAAAACTGATACAGAATGAACAATAAGACATGACTGATAAACTACTGAACTCCAGTAGATAAAAAAGAATCTCACAAATAATCAGTCAGAAAAACAAATCAGCTAAAATGTATCCAAAGCTTTACTTCAAAAAAAATAAATACAATCAGGCAGATTTCAACCTAATCTCCATAAACCCTCTAGAACATGATAATGGAGGAATATCTATCTGAGTCAAAGAAAATATTAAGCATTCATGTGATATCAAAATATAATTCATGTATTACAAACCATGAACAGAGTTTCAACCACACAAAAACTCAGACTATAGCACCTTTATCTTACTCGTTAAAAAAAAAAAAAAAACCTAAATGAAAAAATTTCTAACCAGTAAAAGCTAAAGTTATAGCAGCAAGATTTTTTTTTTTTTTTTTTTTTTTTTGTGGAATGCAGGCCTCTCACTGTTGTGTCCTCTCCCATCGCAGAGCACAGGTTCCGTACGCACAGGCTCAGCAGCCATGGCTCATGGGCCTAGCCACTCCGCAGCATGTGGGATCTCCCCAGACCGGGGCATAAACCCATGTTCCCTGCATTGGCAGGCAGACTCTCAACCACTGCACCACCAGGGAAGCCTAGCAGCAAGATTAAAAAAACAAGTGGCAGAGGGCTGTGCCTCTGAGGTGGGAGAGCCAAGTTCAGGATACTGGTCCACAAGAGGCCTCCCAGCTCCACGTAATATCAAATGGTGAAAATCACCCAGAGATCTCCACCTTAATGTCAAGACCAAGTTCCACTCAATGACCAGCAAGCTCCAGTGCTGGACACCCTAGGACAAACAACTAGCAAGACAGGAACACAACCCCATCCATTAGCAGAGAGGCTGCCTAAAATCATAACACCACAGACACCCCAAAACACACCACCAGACGTGGACCTGCCCAACAGAAAGACAAGATCCAGCCTCATGCACCACAACACAGGCACTACTCCCCTCAACCAGGAAACCTACAACCTACTCAACCCACTGAAGCAACCTTAGCCACTGGGGACAAACACCAAAAACAATGCGAAGTACGAACCTGTAGCCTGTGAAAAGGAGACCCCAAACACAGTAACTTAAGGAAAATGAGAAGACAAAGAAATGCACAGCAGTTGAAGGAGCAAGGCCAAAACCCACCAGACCTAACAAATGAAGAGGAAATAGGCAGTCTACCCAAAAAAGAAAACAGAATAATGATAGTAAAGATGATGCAAAATCTTGGAAATAGAATGGAGAAAATAAAAGAAATGTTCAACAAGGACCCAGAAGAACTAAAGAGCAAACAAACAGTGATGAACTACACAATAAATTGAAATTAAAAATTCTCTAGAAGGGGCTTCCCTGGTGGCGCAGTGGTTGAGAATCCGCCTGCCGATGCAGGGGACATGGGTTCGTGCCCTGGTCCGGGAAGATCCCACATGCCGTGGAGCAGCTGGGCCTGTGAGCCATGCCACTGAGCCTGTGCGTCTGGAGCCTGTGCTCCACAATGGGAGAGGCCACAACAGTGAGAGACCTGCGGACCACTAAAAAAAAAAAAAAAAAAAAAAAAAAAAATTCTCTAGAATGGATCAATAGTAGAATAACTGAGGAAGAAGAACGGATAAGTGACCTGGAAGATAAAATAGGGAAAATAACTACTGCAGAGCAGAATAAAGAAAAGAGAATGAAAAGAATTGAGGACACTCTCAGAGACCTCTGGGACAACATTCAATGCACTAACATTCGAATTATAAGGGTCCCAAAAGAAGAAGAGAAAAAGGGACTGAGAAAATATTTGAAGAGATTATAGTTGAAAACTTCCCTAATATGGGAAAGGAAATAGTTAATCAAGTCCAGGAAGCACAGAGAGTCCCATACAGGATAAATCCAAGGACAAACATACCAATGCACATATTAATCAAACTATCTTAAACACAAAGAAAAAATATTAAAAGCAGCAAGGGAAAAACAACAAATAACACAAAAAGGAATCCCCATAGGGTTAACAGCTGATCTTTCTGCAGAAACTCTGCAAGCCAGAAGGGAGTGGCAGGACATACTTAAAGTGATGAAGGGGAAAAACCTACAACCAAAATTACTCTACCCAGCAAGGATCTCACTCAAATTTGACAGAGAAATTAAAACCTTTACAGACAAGCAAAAGCTAAAAGAATTCAGCACCACCAAACCAGCTTTACAACAAATGCTAAAGAACTTCCCTAGGCAGGAAACACAAGACAAGGACCTACAATAACAAACCCAAAACAATTAAGAAAATGGTAATAGGAACATACATATCAATAATTACCTTAAATGTAAATGGACTAAATGCTCCAACCAAAAGACATAAACTGGTTGAATGGATACAAAAACAAGATCCATATATATGCTGTCTACAAGACACCCACTTCATATCTAAGGACACATACAGACTGAAAGTGAGGGGATAGAAAAAGATATTCCATGCAAATGGAAATCAAAAGAAAGCTGGAGTAACAATTCTCATATCATGCAAAATAGACATTAAAACGAAGACTATTATAGGAGACAAAGAAGGATAGTACGTAATGATCAAGGGATCAATCCAAGAAGAAGATATAACAATTCTAACTATTTATGCACCTAACATAGGAGCACCTCAATACATAAGGCAGATACTAACAGCCATAAAAGGGGAAATCGACAGTAACACAGTCATAGTAGAGGACTTTAACACCCACTTTCACAAATGGACAGATCACCCAAAATGAAAATAAATAAGGAAATAGAAGCTATAAATGATACATTAAACAAGATGGACTTAATTGATATTTATAGGACATTCCATCCAAAACAACAGAATACACTTTCTTCTCAAGTGCTCATGGAAAACTATCCAGGATACATCATATCTTGGGTCACACATCAAGCCTTGGTAAATATAAGAAAACTGAAATTGTATCAAGTATCTTTTCCAACCACAACACTATGAGACTAGATATCAATTACAGGAAAAGATCTGTAAAAAATACACACATGGAGTCTAAACAATACACTACTTAATAACCAAGAGATCACTAAAGAAATCAAAAAATACCTAGAAACAAATGACAATGGGGACATGACGACCCAACACCTATGGGATGCAGCAAAAGCAGTTCTAAGAGGGAAGTTCATGGAAATACAATGCTACCTTAAGAAACAAGAAACTTCTCAGATAAACAACCTAGCCTTACACCTAAAGCAATTAGAAAAAGAAAAAAAAAACCCCAAAGTTAGCAGAAGGAAAGAAATCATAAAGAACAGATCAGAAATAAATGAAAATGAAATGAGGAAAATGATAGCCAAGATCAATAAAACTAAAAGCTGGTTCTTTGAGAGATTATCAATTTTGCTTAACCATTAGGCAGACTCATTAAGAAAAAAAGGGAGAAGACTCAAATCAATAGAATAAGAAATGAAAGAAGGAGAGCTGACTCTGCAGAAGTACAAAGGATCATGAGCAATGATATGCCAATAAAATGGACAGCCAGGAAGAAATGGACAAATCTTAGAAAAGCACAACTTTATGAGATTGAACCAGGAAAAAATAGAAAATATGAACAGACCAATCACAAGTACTGAAATTGAAACTGTGATTAAAAATCTTCCAACAAACAGCAGCCCAGGACCAGATGGCTTCACAGGCGAATTCTATCAAACATTTAGAGAAGAGCTAACACCTATCCTTCTCAAACTCTTCCAAAATATAGCAGATGGACGAACACTACCAAACTCATTCTACGAGGTCACCATCACCCTGATACCATAACCAAAGTTGTCACAAAGAAAGAAAACTACAGGCCAATATCACTGATGAACATAGATGCAAAAATCCTCAACCAAATACTAGCAAACAGAATCCAACAGCACATTAAAAGGATCATACACCATGATCAAGTGGGGTTTATTCCATGAATGCAAGGATTCTTCAATATATGCAAATCAATCAATGTGATGCACCATATTAACAAATTGAAAGAGAAAAACCATATGATCGTCTCAATAGATGCAGAGAAGGCTTTCGACAAAATTCAACATCCATTTATGATAAAAACCCTCCAGAAAGTAGGCATAGACGGAACTTTCCTCAACATAATAAAGGCCATATATGACAAAACCACAGCCAACATTGTCCTCAATGGTGAAAAACGGAAACCATTTCCACTAAGATCAGGAACAAGACAAGGTTGCCCACTCTCACCACTACTATTCAACATAGTTTTGGATATTTCAGCCACAGCAATCAGAGAAGAAAAAGCAATAAAAGGAATCCAAATTGGAAAGGAAGAAATAAAGCTGTGACTGTTTGCAGATGACATGATACTATACATAGAGAATCCTAAGGATGCTACCAGAACACCACTAGAGTTAATCAATGAATTTGGCAAAGTAGCAGGATACATGATTAATGCACAGAAATCTCTGGCATTCCTATACACTAATGATGAAAAATCTGAAAGTGAAATTAAGAACACACTCCTATTTACCACTGCAACAAAAAGAATAAAATATCTAGGAATAAACCTACCTAAGGAGACAAAAGACCTGTATGCAGAAAACTATAAGACACTGATGAAAGAAATTAAGATGATACAAACAGATGGTGAGATATACCATGTTCTTGGATTGGAAGAATCAACATTGTGAAAATGACTCTACAATCCAAAGCAATCTACGGATTCAATGCAATCCGTATCAAACTACCACTGGCATTTTTCACAGAACTAGAACAAAAAATTTCACAATTTGTATGGAAACACAAAAGACTCTGAAGAGCCAAAGCAATCTTGAGAAAGAAAAACGGAGCTGGAGGAATCAGGCTCCCTGACTTCAGCCTATATTACAAAGCTACAGTAATCAAGACAGTATGGTACTGGCACAAACACGGAAATATAGATCAATGGAACAGGATAGAAAACCCAGAGATAAACCGACACACATATGGTCACCTCATTTTGATAAAGGAGGCAAGAATATACGATGGAGAAAAGACAGCCTCTTCAATAAGTGGTGCTGGGAAAACTGGACAGCTACATGTAAAAGAATGAAATTTGAACACGCCCTAACACCATACACAAAAATAAACTCAAAATGGATTAAAGACCTAAATGTAAGGCCAGACACTATCAAACTCTTAGAGGAAAATATAGGCAGAACACTCTGTGACATAAAACACAGCAAGATCCTTCTTGACCCACCACCCAGAGAAATGGAAATAAGAACAAAAACAAACAAATGGGACCTAATGTAACTTCAAAACTTTTGCACAGCAAAGGAAACCATAAACAAGAATATAAGATAACCCTCAGAATGGGAGAAAATATTTGCAAATGAAGAAGCTCACAAAGGATTAATCTCCAAAATTTACAAGCAACTCATGCAGCTCAATGTCAAAAAAAAAAAAAAAAACCAACCCAATCCAAAAATGGGCAGACGACCTAAATAGCCATTTCTCCAAAGAAGATATACAGATTGCCAACAAACACATGAAAGAATGCTCAACATCACTAATCATTAGAGAAATGCAAATCAAAACTACAATGAGGTATCATCTCACACCAGTCAGAATGGTCATCACCAAAATATCTACAAAGAATAAATACTGGAGTGGGTGTGGAGAAAAGAGAACCCTCTTGCACTGTCGGTGGGAATGTAAATTGATCCAGCCACTATGGAGAACAGTATGGAAGTTCCTTAAAGATCTAAAAATATAACTACCATATGTCCCAACAATGCTATTACTGGACATATACCCTGAGAAAGCCGTAATTCAAAGAGTCACATACCACAATGTTCATTGCAGCACTATTTACAATAGCCAGGACATGGAAGCAACCTAATGTCCATCGACAGATGAATGTATAAGGAAAATGTGGCACGTATATACAATGGAATATTACTCAGCAAAAGAAACAAAATTGAGTTATTTGTAGTGAGGTGGATGGACCTAGGGTCTGTCATACAGAGTGAAGTAAATCAGAAAGAAAAACAAATGCTGTATGTTAACACATATATATGGAATCTTCAAAAAATAAAAATAAAATGTTGATGAAGAACCTAGGGGCAGGGCAGGAATAAAGACACAGAGATGGACTTGAGAACACCAGGAGGGGGAAGGGTAAGCTGGGACAAACTGAGAGTGGCATGAACTTACCTACACTACCAAATGTAAAATACATAGCTAGTGGGAAGCAGCTGCATATCACAGGGAGATCAGCTGGGTGCTTTGTGACCACATAGAGAGGTGGGATCGGGAGGGTGGGAGAGAGGGGGGGATATGGGGATATATGTATAAGTATAGCTGATTTACTTTGTTATACAGCAGAAACTAACACACCATTGTAGAGCAATTATACTCCAGTAAAGATGTTAAAAAAAAAAAAAAAAAGAACATACTATCAATCTTCAAACACACATGGCAAACTTTCAATGGATTTTATTTATTTATTTTTGGTTAATTTTTTTTTTTTTTTTTTTTTTTTTTTTTTTACAGTTCTTTGTAAATGCAGTTCCTTGGACATTTTTGCTTAAGTTGTCAAAACTTCATTTTATGATAAAAGTTATCTCTTGATTGTAGTGCACAAAGGGATTTCAAATGCGATGTTTTATTCATTTTTTCAACGTCCAAAAGCTCCTTAGAATCTAAGCATTTAATTATTTCTCCTTCTAGAAGTTGGCAGCTGTGGCACTCCTCTGAATGAGACCCTTCCCCTGCTTCATTCTTTTCACTCCCCACTTCACTCATGACCCCCCCCCCGACAACCCCAACCTTCTCTCCAAACTCCTTTCCTTTTAGAGAATCTAACTTCTAAATGGGATTTCAGACTGACAACGCAAAAAAGGATAATGTCTTGCTTGAAGTTGTTTTTCACTTTAAAGTATTCTTTGGTGACAGCCTTTCTTCTCCAGAAAGAAGAAAATTCCAAAGGTGAAAGGTTGTTACTATACACTTGAAAGCATCAATTTCTGTTAGGAATCAATTTATTCTCACTCATATTTTTTACTACAACTAGATCATAACTGAGTAGTGGTTGACTCTTGTAAATATTTATTCAGAACCATTTGAAATACATAAAATATTTTGGTTGAAAAAGTTATTTCTATGTAAATAATTCTGTATAAAGATATAACCTGGAGTTTAGATTTTAAACTATGTAAACAACATGTTCTCAGATTCAGCAATTTTTGGTAGAGTAGGTTTTTTTTTTTTTTTTAACATAAAATAATACTAAAGTGTTTTTGCACCACTTAATTCTGTGGAGGAGGGAAATCTCTAGCAGAGTACATTTAGTCTTTCCCTTCTCTTTACATAGTAAAGGTGCAAGGATCTGAAAGTCTCTCTTAGCCTGGTTTTCTTACATCACTGTGAACTTTCATGAAACTAACATCTAGCACTTAAGAAAAGCCTAGAGAAACTTGTTATACATAGAGCTACAGGACCCAGATTTTTACTTTTAATTATATGAAATGCTGCTTACCCTTGATATTTTATTTTCCTACCCCCTCCCTAGTAGTCATGGCTGATTTTAACTTTATTTGGAGCTATGGCAATGAACCCCAAAGGGGACACACTGAACTGTTCCTTTAAAAGAAACCATGTATTGCCCTCAAAACTGATTTTTTGAAGAACTATTAATATGTTTCCTATTCCATAGGGATCACAAGCACCTGAAAATTCAGGGCTATATTTGTTGCCCATGTTTCCTTCCACAGTATCCAGCATGGATTTCAGCATCCTGTAGGGTTTCAGTATTTATGGACTAATTAATCATTGGCTTAAACTGTAGTGTTAAACAGGTGAAAGTGCAATGAAATTGGTATTCTAATCCACTGCTGATGGTAATGCAATTTAGTACAACCTACTTAGAATGTAAAGCTTAGCTGTAGGAGCCATTAAGATGTTATGCCCTTTGACACAAACAACCATTTAGTTAAGCATTTATCCTATAGGAATAAACCACAAAAATCAAGATCAATTAACAGTTTAATATATTAAAATCTTTGTCTTAACTTAAAAAGAAGAAATACTGAAATATTTATTATTAAGGGAATAGTTTGTTAATGTAATTATGTTAACATAATTACCTATTATGCAGTTACTAAATTTATATTTATGAAAATGATACAAATAATTGAAAAATAAAGCAAAAATATTGAAAAAGAAATGTATGCATGCCATTATTATAATTTAAAATGTAAGCATATAGTCAAGAGAATTGAAAATGAAAACTTTTATAAGGAGAAGAAAATATATTTTTAAAGTATAAACACACGTTAAAATATTACAGAAAATGTTCTTATAAGAGTGTTCTGGGATGGAAGTAGCACTTACTTTAAACTGGCTAGTTTTATTATTTGGGTTTTTTTTTTTTTAAACTTTTGTGCTGGATTCATTGTCTGGATTGTTTGAGAGCAGACATTAATTGTCCTCATTCAAAATGGTGACCATTCAAGAATTCATGTGCTTCTCGATAGTTACTCCGGCTATCAGAAGCAAAATTTTTATTTAAAAAATACATTTTAGAGAACTATATATGTTTTTTTCCTTTCAAGCAACTACTGTGGTAGGTATTGAGTAACCTATATTGTTTGGGTTGGTCCCAGACAAAAAATTGCCTTGACAAACCACACCATAATTAAACTAACATGAAGAAATAGGCACTAAAATAAAGGACAATATTATTATCGACTTCAAATAAGGAAACTAGGTTATTTTAATTGAATGCTTAAATTTTTCAGACTAAGCAAATAATTACTCTAGTTCCTACTGTTAGTGTGGTTACAACTAAATTACCTAAATAAATGTAGGGCACTAGGAACTCTGTGAAGGTAGTACATCACATTTGGAAGATGTATAGATAGATGCTTTCACTATTATGTCCAAAACTATCTATATCAAGCTCCAAAACTTGAATGCTTCAGTGGATGCATTTTAACGAGGTTAAATGGATGTCCCTTTGCCTTTGAGAAGGAAGATCTCATGAGCTCTAATTTTGTTGGCATGATTATTTTTGCATTTTAATAAGGAGAATTAGAATTGACAGTTTCTGTCTTGCTAGGTTATTAATAAGAAGTAATTTAAGAACTAAAGGATGGAATGCTTGAAATGAAACAGTCCATCACCATGGATGTATAACCAGGAGTTACCAGGCAGGGACTGGTAGAAGAATTTTGTAAAGCAAAGCACCACAGTGTCAAAACTTACAGAGGCTTTAAACCACTAGGCTTATTAGGAAATAGTTAGGGATTTGGTTTGGTTAGGCCATAGAACAGGAAGCAGGAATGGTAGAAATTAAGGGAGGACTTACAGGGAGAGGTCAAAATGGAGAGTGTCTTTTAGACCACATGCCCCATTTGTACTTTATTACTTACGTCACTGCCTACAGGATTTATGTATTTCACAAGTAATAACGTTTAAACGAGGAAACAATAACTAAAATAGGAACCAATATATGGGTTTATTTTGCCAAATAAAGACTTGAAAAGCATACAAAAGCAACAACTACGATTTACCAGCTCTTCTCACCATATTGATTTCCAAGAAGTAAAAATGACATTGAAGAATAAAATATACACTTAACTTCGCTGTAGAAAACTCGTTAACATGTTCCATATTTTTTCCTATGGGGACAACACTAACCTATTGAGCACAGAAAAAGAATGAGAGAGGTAGGAGGAAATAAGATAAGGTTTTTGACACAGAAAAACCTGAATAGAAGCCATCGTGTTTATGATCGTCACCAACTTTCTGCTTCCTGCTCGTCTTCAAAATTTTAATTTACTCCATTCTAGAAAATTTACCAGGGGTCCTCTGACAGTTATACTAACAAGAATTACACTGTCAAACATTTAGGGAGCCATAGTCACCTATCGTTTTCCTCTTCACCACCACCACCAGCTGCCATGGGTCTCTGAGAGCTCATCGCATCATGTCCTTTATCTCTGTGTAATTCCAGTTACCACCTAAAGATTCAGAGTTCCAAGATTTCCTTCTCTCGCAGTTGCCTTAAATTCTGCATATCCTCATTTGAACCCTAGTTTCTCATCCTTAATTTCTGGAACACTTTCCCTGTGACCATAAGGTATTTAATGACCCATCATGGGCTAAACTTTTCTTATGTTAAATATTGTCTTAAACAATTCTGTTCTTGTTATGAATGAAAACTGGCTCTTAAAATCTCTGTTTTTGGGCTTCCCTGGTGGCGCAGTGGTTGAGAATCCGCCTGCCGATGCAGGGGATGCGGGTTCGTGCCCCGGTCTGGGAGGATCCCACGTGCCGCGGAGCGGCTGGGCCCGTAAGCCATAGCCGCTGAGCCTGTGCGTCCGGAGCCTGTGCTCCTCAACGGGAGAGGCCGCGACAGTGAGAGGCCCGCGTACCACAAAAAAAAAAAAAAAAAAAAAAAAAAAAAAAAAAAACTCTGCTTTGCCTAGAGCCCTTGGTGTCTTTTTTTTTTTTTTTCTTTTTCTCAAAACACTTGTACCTTCGGAGAAAAAGGGGAAGGGGGACTGCTTACTCTTTATTGTTGCTTCCAAACTATGCTCCTACCCTCCCTTCCTAAAACCGCCACCTCTGTACCTCATGTCACCAGACCATGTCACCCATGACCTATCATAGCGATCGTCTACCACTCCATAAGTCAGTCAATCACATTCATGGCTTTAGCTCATAACTTCTCCTTTTCTCCAACATGACTCTGTCTTCTTTCTTTCAATGATCTTATTCTTCATCCCAACCAAATAAGTCATTTATATTTTCATACTCCTGACCTTGTCAGGCCTCACCCCCCTATAATCACAATTTCACACAAGACAGTTTGGGGTCACCACCTCTTATCTTTCCAGTTCAGTCCCTTAGTGTCATGACTTCAATAATCCTTTGATCTAAAAGAAACTTGATCCATTCAATCTACTAAACTCCTCTAATCTGTTATCTTTCCTCATTATTAAAAACCCATGGTAAATTACTTTAACTTTATTGCATAGATCTTCAGTCCTTCTTCATATTTATTTGGGGGGAAAAAAAAGCAATTGTTAACTTTGAATATGGCTGGAGAAAATTACGGTATGGAATAGATTGGTCTAGCCTGAAAATCATGACCACAAAGTGCACTGAATCCCAATGCTGACTAGCAGTCCTACTCTACTTTCCCCAATTATTTCATACTTTCTCTAAGCAAGCCCCAATCCCTCTCTCAGCTGATACGTTTATCTATTTTACTCAAAGAAAAAAGAAACAAAATGAGAAAAAAACTTCACCAGGTTTTCACCTCCTCATATATCCACAGACCTTTATACATGTACATCTCATGTAAGTGATAATCTCTGTTCCTTTTTATGTCAAACCCTTAAAGGTATGTGTTTCCCCTCCCCTTTTACTTTTTCAAGAACAGTACTCTGGCAATTCTCCTTTTCTCCTCTCATCATAATTTTTTTCTTCACCATTCAGTTGTTTCCATCTGAGCTAATACGTGCTCTTATTTCTCAAAACTTGTCCAGAGAGTTTTACCTTACATGCACTTTCAAATACCCTCTAATTCTTTTCCCCCTTTAGCTAGTCTTTTTTTTTTTTTTTTTTTTTTTTTTTTGCGGTATGCGGGCCTCTCACTGTTGTGGCCTCTCCCGTTGCGGAGCACAGGCTCCGGACGCGCAGGCCCAGCGGCCATGGCTCACGGGCTTAGTTGCTCCGCGGCATGTGGGATCTTCCCGGACCGGGGCACGAACCCGTGTCTCCTGCATCGGCAGGCGGACTCTCAACCACTGCGCCACCAGGAAGCCCCTTTAGCTCGTCTTAAAGAGAGTTGTTAAGCTCATTGTCTTCACTTTCTTTCCTCTCATCGACTCTCACAAACATCCACGTGCCACCAGAATTACAGAAATTATGTAATGATCTTCTGACTGTGGCACCCAGTAGGCAATTCTCAATTCGTATCGAGCTCATTGTGATATTACCCATTATTCTCTCCACCTGGAACACTTGTTCCATGTGATTTAAATAACATGACACGTCTTGTTCCCTTCTGCTGTTCTTTCTCAGCTTACCTTGCTGATTTTTTTCTTTTAATACTCACCCTTAATTTTGGATTGTTCAGAGTCAAAATTCTTGCACCCATTTTCTTATTTATTTGCACTTAGTCTCATAGTGATATAATCCATTTGCATAGTAACACTGATTTCCTGATAATAAACAAATTATGTCTCCAGAAAAATTCTCTTGTGAGCTTCAAAATCTTGTCTGGTATCTTCACTTAGTGTTTAATAGATCTATTTCACTTAACGTACCCTGAAGTTCTAATGTTTCTTCCAAAACCTGGTCTACCAACTATTGCCCCATCAGTTACTGGCAATATCATCCTTCTAGTTGCACAAACCTAAATTCTTAAAGTTACCCTTTCTTCCCAGAGTTCATCCCTTTCTTCAGAAAACCCTACTGTGTCTTTTTTTTTTTTTTTGTTCTAGGCATATCCAGAGTTTATTCTTCACAAACGCCACTGCTTCTACTATTTTCCAAGTCACCACTATATTTTGCCTGGATTATTAATAATGACTTTTAAATGGTTATCTTGTTTCTAACTAATCTTGTCTAAATGATTCTCAAAGTAGAAGCAACTGTTGACAGTTAATAAAATCTTTTCATGTATCTGGTTAAACCCTGCAATAGCTCCTTATTTCTGCCTGAGTAAAACCAGCTTTTTTAGAAAGTCTTATCTGTTGGCCCCCATTACCCCTCAGACCTCATTTGTATCATGTCTCCTTACTCTCTGGTTTCTCTAACGTCACATTAGATGCTAAAAATACATCTGACAAAACCCAAAACTATTAACAAACAAGGGATAGAATGAAAGTACAAAGTCTCTGAAAACCTAAAAATCATACTTAATGAGCAAATAGTCTGTGCTTTCCTCTGTGTTCAGTCAGTAATAAGACAGCTTATCTTATTGTCCACCATCACTTCATTAATAGATCTAAAGAAACTATTCAAGGAAGCAAAATGTAAGGTATAGAGATTAAAGAAAACACAAACAATTTTCATTATTTTGCAAAGGATATAATTGTGTCCGTATAAATCCAGAAGGATTTATGAACAGGGTTGATTCATAAAATTAAAGTTTGAGTTCAGAGAAAATATATAAAAAGCATATATATTTTTATATATTAGGAATGTGCAATTAGTAAAAATAAAAAATACAACACCACTAGCAACAATCAAGTATCTCAGAACAGTTATGGAAAGATGTTCAGGACAACTTCCCTGAAACTATAAAATCTTCCTAATGAGACTAAATATCTTAACAAATGAAGAGCTATACTATGTTAATGACTTAGAATGCTCAATATTGAAGTTATCTGTATATTCCATGCAACTCCAATAAAAATATCACAGAATTTTTTTTGGTAGAAATCGACATGGTTTCTAAAATGTAAATGGAGAAGGGGCCTAGATTAGCCATGGCAAATTGGAAGTAAATGTTCAAATATGGATGACTTACACTACCAAAGGTTGACATTTTTGCATTTATTAACACAGTACATTATTGGTACTAAGTTCAACAAAATAAATTGATGGAACACAATAGAAAGGACAGGAAGAGAGACATAGGTATGCACTATTGCCTCATGCTGATGAAAGCACCCCTAAAAAATCAATGGGAAAAGATGACTATTTTAAGAACTTGTGCCAAGTAAACTGGGTATTCATCTGGAAAAATGATCCTGAAACTTTAGAGAAAACCATATAAAACTTTCAATGGGATCTAAGCATACAGTTGAAGGGTAAGTCAATAAAACTTTTAGAAGGGAACATTAAAAGTATTTGACTTTTATATACCAAAAATTTAAAAATATTAACCATAACGATAGGATTAATTGAATTTGTTAAAATTACCATCTTATGTTTGTTAAAAGATAATATTAAGATACTGAAAATGCCAGTGACAGGGTAAAATTGTTCATATCCAGAATACATGAAGAATAACTACAAATAAAGAGAGGTAAAGCAACTTAAAAAATGGCTAAAGACCTGAAAATATAGTCCTTTAGGCAACACTGACATGTAAAAATTAATGGGGCTTACACTTAAGATAGCTGTACACTTAAGATACACATACTCTGCTGTAAGTTATACCTCACAAGAAAAAAGAACATAGCAAAAAACTGGAAATTTTTTTCTTTGCTTTATTGAACCATCCTCATGTAGTCTCCAGGATACATTAAATAAATAAATTTGTTAATTTTGTCCACACACCACTGTGTGTTCTGAACGTACAATCTTTAGCATCCTACCACAGATTCCATAAACATTTAAGCTCGATACTTTGTTCTCAAAATGGTTATAATAATTCTTCCTTTCACTTAACGTAGTTTCCAGTCACTCACTCAGCATATCTTTGTATTTATCATTAACCAGGTAAAAGTAAACAATAACACTGATATAAAAATAATGTATAAAAATTCAAACAGATTTATACTAGAGGAATTGACAGGTATTGTGAGTTAAGTAACTTCTTACCAAAACAAAGAAGCTCTTTAAAATTCAGTGTGGAAAGGAAAGGAGGAATTGATTTGAATTATTTTCACTTGTAAAGTAAAAATATTTTTTCATTTCTGTTCTTTTCTAATATATTTTTAGTTCTGTTTAAGCACCACTCCATTTGTATTTTTAATTTCAATTATCTAGTAAATGCTTCTTTTCAATTCCATGAGCTAGTAAGTAAAAGATTTACTTCATTCAATATACCTGTTCTTCTCTTCAAGCATAGAAGTTTTGGCATCTTTATTTCTCTGGAATTAAAGTTTCTAGAGTGTGGGCATTGAATACAGTGTCCTGAATATTTTCCTTACGAGGTTCAGGTGCCCTTTTGTATTTTTATATAAACACAACAACCTATTTTGTGGAAAACTTAAGAAATGCAGAACATAGGGGGAAAGCTTTGTGCCATCACCCCTAAAGATAATCAGTTAACAATTCAGTGTGTGCTACTTGATATAAGAAGTTATAAATTTGAGAATATGATCACACTTTCTCAGATTAGAAGTTTCAATCTAACTGGAGCACCTAGAAGTTTTTGGTGATTAAAAAAAATACTTAAAATGTAACAATGTATATTCCTGAGATATCTTGCCTAACTTTAAGTACAGACATAACTATTTCATGGCTTGGAAATCCACTATGTTGCTGTCAGCATACATAACACAGATGGTTCTCAGACCTTGTGGTGCTATAAACCACCTTGAACACCTAATGAGACAGAAAGACACTTTGTCCAGAAACATGCAGATCGTTAGAATTTTGCAAAGCACTGCAGAGGACATGCACTGCCTCACCCCCAAAATCTTACTCATTAATACCAGTAAAGATTCAAAACTCACTCTCACAGCATATTACAAATCAATATAACATCTCTCCTCAACATATTTAAATGTTAGAATGATATGTTCTATAGATTATATATCAGTTCTCATGCGCATTAAGGGATGTTCCTTTAACTGCAAACTTGAAATAGCTTACTGAAATGTATTATGATCACTATTCTGAGATAAAAAATAAAGTTCTCATATAAGCTAGAGAATAGAGTTGAAATGTGTCATGTTTCTGTCCAGAAACAAGGATTTTGTTTTGTAGCAGAGATTTTGTGCATGTAATTGAGAATACAGGTTAGTTTCAGAACTCACTGTCTTCAGGTGACAAACTCATCCATGATACTTTAATTCTTTAAAAGCAGTTTATATCATTCTTTGAAGACAATTACCATTATCAAGAAATTTGAGGAATTTATTATAATAAAACTTTAATACAATTGAGAGTTTATGTTAGTACAGTGAGTAAAGGATAAACATGTTGGTCTCACAGTGGCAAAAGAGTTCAAAAATAATTGAAAACAATTTTAAATGGTTAATTAGGAAGATTTGAGTAACTTTTGAAGTTTTGAGATTTCAAAGGTAAATGATTGTGAAATCACAAGTGCTTAATCCCTAGAATCATCAATATTATATACAGATGAATGGATATACAGATGGATGGATAGTTGGATGAATGAATAAATGTGTGATTGAAGAACCACTTTAGTTCAGATGTAAAATCTGAAAGATGAAAAATATTGAAAGAAGACGAAAAATTCAAACATGACAATGTAATTGATCAATAATATATCGTTGATGACCTTTCTAAAACACGTTTCAATAGTGACTCTAGTCAAAGCCTGATAGGAAGCAATTAAATTTGATCAATTTACAGGCAAATCTACTTCATTCCTTACCTCCAATAATTTAAGAGGAATGAAAATGGGGATGATCAGACATAGTTATTTATTTTAGCTAAGTTATTTTAGCTAATGAGAGTTTATCTTCTGTCTTTAAAAAGTTCTTGTCCCCCAACCCTCAAAAAAGTTTTTGCCCCTTCTGACCATTTTCCTACTACTTCTTAAAGCCTTCTCTTCTTTTCATATAAAAATCACACAAATACTTATAATTTTTCCCCTTTTGTTCCTATTGAAAAAGATGTCGCCTTCTAATTTGGGGCCAAGACTCTTTATTTTAAGCTTAGGATGGAGGCTCCAAGTCATGTTCTAGGTAATTTTTTCCCGTGACACAAACTTGTGCTTGTTTGTTCTAAGAACTGGATTAAGAAACTCAAGAGGAAGTGAAAATCTTTTGGTTGAAAAATAATTATTACTGAGCATCTAGTAGATGCTGGACATAAGGAGAAAAGCATCAAACTTCAGAATAACCTGAAAGCAATTCATATGTATTTTTTTTTTCCATATGGATTCTTTTGCTTCCGATACCCTGTTCAATCTACCTCTTACAGGTACTTCCTTGCCTCATGGCAACAGATCATGGATGTACTAACTCAATTTTATCCTTCCCTGAATCATTCTCCTATCTCTGCATTGACAGTTATTACCAGTGTAAACAACAACGACGCCTGGATAAATTAGCTAGGAGGTATATAGGTATATATAATATGGAAATTCAGGAAAAATTACTTCATAATTTATTATTAATCTGTTATCTCACTACACATATATCACAAATTATTGTCAAGATATATCCATTCCCCACATCTGAGATCACTTAATCACTCTGCCTGCTTTAACAATGCAGTCATCCTAACGGAATTCTCTTCCTTCAGCTTATTTTAATACCTTCAGACTAAGCACTTATCTTTTGTTTGTGAAGTCTTTCTTCTTAGCAATTATAAACCAGATTAGACTTTCCCGTTTATGAGCTCACGCACTTTTGTTTATAGAGAGCAATTCAGGACTGGAATTCTCAGTATGCTGAGTAACTGGGAGACCAAAATCTTTTTTTCCCCTAAATTGATTAAATCCTTCTTTAAAATAGTATTTTTTTTTTTTTTAACTTGAAGTCATCAGGAAACCCCAAATACAGAGTGGATCCTTAATTAACATTTGCAGATCTGTTGATAGATTGGCATTACTCACCAATTATACTTTTGAAATATTATTTGTTAAAAGTTTGTATTTAAATGTATTTTTGATTATATCAAATAGTCAATATGTAATTGATATATAAGTATATGTATCATTTAATGTAACACTTTTATCGTGATTCCATTTTCTCCTTAATGCTGTATCTTTTAACATTGAAAAAAAAAACATTTCAAATAAGACCAGAGTTTAATTAAATGTAATATAGCTATTTCGAAGACATAAACGTTACCCCTATGTCTTGAATGAGTAAATAAGATATTCACAAATTCTTCAAACCAATTTTGTTTTAGGAGTAAAACCATGTGTGTGCTATGCAGAAACCAGTCTACTCAAATTATGTTAAAATACCCAGTTGGTGGTGACAGTGAATTGGTTAGCTGTTCACTATCTCACTGTTGCTGTTTTTGTTGTTGGTTCTCTTTGGATGTGGATCAAATCTTTTCAAGAGGTTAAAGTAATCTTCATTTCCAATATATGTCAGACATATATACACACATATATACATACACATATACAAATATATACAACATAAACATACATATCCAGAGACTGAAAAATAACAGTAAGGGCTTTTCCCCCTGATTTTGGATTTCCTTTTCCAATATTGGGATTTCTCATTTTCTGTAGGTTAGGTATTTGTGGTTTCTATTGTAGTTCATGCCTTTAACACTATTAGTGGAGATGCTTTATAGCTGAGAAAAGTTTAAAGGCTTGTTTTAGTTCAGAAAAATAACCTTACTAGGGTTGCTGATCACAATTGCATCTCACCTACTCAAACTTTTAGAGTTTGTGAAATTGAGCTGAGAGTTCTAGTAGAAAATGCAAACTTTATAACAAGATTTAATCTTTCTGCAAGCAGCTAGTCCAGAAATACCATATCAACAGCTGTTCTCATGGAATATTAGCATTTCAGCTTCTGGCCTCAGCTGCTTCTCAGAATTGCAAAGAAATGCAAACAGGGAAAATGTTCATTTTTAACATTAGCTCGAGTTTGAAAATCAGGGTACATTCATCGGTCCCCAAAAGTAATGGATGCACATTTCTAATTATTTTATTCCTGAAGTAGCGTGAGACATATACATAACTCAGAATATCCTTGTTAACTATAGAAAAAGGAGAAAGGCATATTTATCATTTGGCAGCATGATTTTCAACTGTTGCCATAATGTGGGTGTGGTCTTTGCATGCAAGACAAAAATGTAATGTAATTATCAATATTACCATACTTAATTTCATACTTATCCTCTTGTATTCATGACTAAAAAATAGAAGCTATGAAACTGTAGCAACTGTGGTAGTATTTAAGTAAATAAATTCCCTTTCCAGTTTGAATAACAAGGACGATCATAACAGAGACCAGCTCCAAGATAGGGGACGGGGACAGCAAAGTGGGTGAATGGATTTGTGTCATAGGTAAAAATTTATTTTAATTCATCTTTTACTTTCTTTTCCTGAATACTAGTAGCCTATCTAGTCATTAAGTTACACAAGTAATATGGTTTTCCATTATATCAAAATATGCAGCCACTTTAAGACAGTAAGACACATGCCTTCTGTCTGCCAGTGTTAGAGCCTATTTTGCCAAGTGTAGAGTTCTTCAGAGTTCCTTGATAATTGATAAATTTCATACCCTAATATTTCTTATTATAGTGTTTAATCTTTCCAAAGATATGAACATTTTCTTAGGATGAATAATTATGTTTCCATCATTGTGACTTAAGTATTTGCCTTGCTTAGATACCTTTGTATTAACAGTTGTGTTGACCCAGTTCATTTACAATGGATTCAATGCTTTTGAAACTTTTGAGATGTTGGTTTTGTCTTTAAAGTCTACTTCAAATGATATTTGGAGAGAATATTTTATTACAGAACTTTAAAAAGAAAGCAAAATTTAAAACAAGCATTTTCATATGGAATTAATGATATATCAATAATTAAGCAGTCACCCTAAACACACACCCACACATTATGAATGCCAAGAAAGTAGTGAAATTTTGAAACCACCATCAGTGTGAATTAAAGAACTGTTCCTCTCTTTACTTAAGTTCTAATGTGCTCTTGAGAGCTTCTCCACCCAACAGCCTCCCACCTCCATTTTGCTTCCTTTTGGATTGGCGTATTTTTTATGGAAAAATTTGCATTTTCTGTAGGGTATTTACCTCAGTTCATACTGAGGAACAGCAGCTTTGTCAGCAAAACATCTATAACTATGACTATTCCTGCTGTATCTTGCATATACCCACGCAAACACTAAGATAAGAGGTTGAGGTCCTTTCCCTTCACTTTTAAATAGTCTCAATTCCCTCCTAATATGTATGAATGTCTTTTTTTTTGTTCCTATCAGAATGATAGTAAGAGAGGGGCTGATGGATGAGGTTTATGAATTGACTTGACTTTTGTAGGAAAAAAAAAATCTCTGATGAACACTATTTCATAAAAAGCCCCCCGCCAGTTTAAAAAAAAAACACACAACTTTGCTTCCAAGTTTACACTCTCAAATATGAACCTGAAAACTGAGATTTTAGTTTAATCATGTCATGTTCATTTATGTTCATAGTACATGTCTCAAGATTTATATCAATATTTTTAATAGTACAATGCAGACAGTTGAACTGATTCTGGTAGTTATGTGAGGTCATGCCATTTAGATAATTATATGTAAATAAATTGGTTTAAGTATTAAATTTGAAAATTACAGTTTTTTTTTTTTAATCATAGAGAGAATAAAAAGTGAGGAGTGGTTCGGGCATGGTAGGAGAGAGAGTGAATATTTGAAAGCCTAAGAGGTTATATCAGTATAAAGGATCGGGGAACTTTATATGAAGCAGATGATATTGGAAACATTCAATGATAGGAGTTTTAAACTGATTGGGCATTTAAGTAGAATATTTCTAAATAAAGGGAATTACGTAAAAGATTAGGAAAGTTCAGAAATATTAAGGGAAAAAGGAGAAAGAGTCTGACTTAATGGCTGAGTTTTGAAGGAGGGCATAATGGAGGAGGATATAATGGAAAAATGATGTGAGCCATTTGGTGGAAGGTCAAGCACACCAGGCCGAGCAGTGAGCTCTTGATTTAGACAACACAGGGCAGGTACTGCTCGAGTTTTAAGGGAAATCCGAATCTACACAGTATGAAAATCATCCCTCTAGGCACAAAATCCCAATCATTTCCTACAGAGTGTTCCAGAAGAGAAATACCCATGAGTTAGAACTGAAGCAACAACTTGGCTATGGTCTTTTAAAATTTTGACCCTATTGCTTATAAATGTCATTTTACTGTGAAATAAGAAATCGGTGACAGTGGTCACAGGTGGCATTTGTTCCTCTTCAAAGCACATACTGAACTTACAGCAGAAAACTGGAAGTAGCTGTAAATGTCAAGCATCCTTTGTCTATGTGCTCTCAACTTCCAACACCACAAATTCCCTGTGCATCCTCTTCTTTTAGTGGTCCATTGGGGAAAAAAAAGACAAACACTGAATTTCAAGAGTTCTAAGAAAGAGTACCTAAGGGTTGTTGTTTCAGTGAATTATAGCAACCACATGGTGATTTGGTCCTATCTGATTTGTGCTGCTTACATTATTTATCACAGTTTTTGCTCAGGGTAGAAAACAATTCTTAGATATATCAGGCATTATCTAACATCCCACAAATCCGTCAGGAGGAAAAAAAAATCAGCCTAATAATTTGCAAATTTGTTTTAAATACTAACTTGCCATAGAACTAGTAAAGACATCATTTCCAACCCTACATCTTCACCTTACCCTGGATCTCCAGAGAAATCAATTACCCACTGGTGATGGCTTCCCTGTTTGCCATAAAGTAGGGGAAAGCAAATCCAACTTGTAGATTAGGGAAGATGCAGTAATGACTTGAAGTAGAGAGTCAAGAAGGTATTATCTCAGAAAAGCAGAAGAATCAACAGTAAAAGAGAAAATGGCAAAACATCAACATGAAATACTTCAGAGTAAATTTCTTAATAGGGAAAATATTCAAGAAGGTAATGTATTGTAAACATATTTGGCACATCTCTGAGTGGAGATGGAGAAGTATCTGGCCACTTACCCATATATATTTAAATAAGCAATAAATAATTTATGAGATATTATTAAATATATTTTTATAATAGGCTAACAATAAAATATGTGGTTTTTTCTAATTTCAAGTCTATCACAGAAGTAAGGAAGTGAGGTTGGCTTTTAATATTTGCCTTCTTGATATTCCTTATAAATCCTGTTAGGCTCAAATTGAATATTTACTATCGGTGGTACCTTCATGGATTTGCCTACCCTGCCTGCAACACTTCTGCTAAAACCTTCCACTGTAGAATTACAAATGCCTTATTTATCACAGTGATATTCCACTGACCTTTGACTCTAATAAGGCATTTTACAGAAGCGTGACAATGGGCTCACGCTCTTGGAAATCACTGTTATTAAGTTAACCATAATCCTGAAGCAGCTGGTCTGATAGAACAATGGAACAGTCTTTTGAAGATTCCTTTCTTATACCAACTGTGTGTCAACCTCTGAAGGCAGCCTAATGTCCTCAAGGATGCAGTCTCTGTTCTGCACCTGTGACATCTGTGATTTATATATGTTGTTGTTTCTCCCACAGCCAGGATTCACAGGTCTGGGAATTAAGAGGGTGAAAATAGAAATGGATTCGCTCATTATTGCTCCTAGTGATCCACTAGTGAAATGTTTGCTTCCTAATCCCTTGACTTTTGTTTCTACGGATCTAGCAGTGTTAGTTTCTGGGGATGGATGGGTCTATCAAAGGACACCACAGTGATTCCATTCACTGGAAGCTGAGACCACTATATGTCCCCGTTGGGTTCCTTGTACCAGTGAAGCAACAGGTAATTAATGGTGCTAGTGTGCTGGCCAGAGTGATCAATTCTCATTTGGCAGGGAAACTGGGTTGCTACTATTGATACATAACAGTGGTAAAGAGAAGAATGTCTGGAATGCAAAAGGTGTGTTAATATGAACCTTGTTTCTCTGTATTGAAGTAGCAATAAAGCAAAAAGCAATTGTGATTCAACTAGGAAAGAAATGCACAACACCCAAACATGTATTAGGGTACTCTTCACCCACTTTGGGGGAAGATTATTTTCCTCTCAGCTCTACCAGGGATAGTTGCATCCCATTAGGTGCAAGCACAATTTTGTTACTGTCTCTGCTTGGAAGTTAATCAGGATTAAGGGAGGTGTACATGGACACTAAGTGGACAAGAAGTGGACAGTGCTGCCCAAATTATGGGTCAACTTAAATTGGAAATACCTCCACATAAATTCCATCTCCTCTATGATTCTAAATTGGAGTTAGCCATGAGAAAAATATACATGAGATCTGGACGGAAGACATGAAGGAGAAGTCGTTTCATATAGTTTCAACTTTGGAAGTAGGTACCAGGTACAGTGACAGCTCACACACATAGTCAAGGCTTGGCCTCTCCACCTTGTTGGCATGAGATGCACATAAGCCCACGGGTCCCCTTTTAGCTTCTCTGAGCCCTGATCCAAGCGTGGGTTGAAGGGTACCTATTCTACCGCATGACAGATGAGACTACAGGAAACATTCTTCATTTCCATTTTGTTCTCATGTGTCCCTGTTGACTCTTGCAGGGTCTAGCTTGCCCTTATTCTCCTCCACTTCACATTCAGCTCTCCTCCCTACCATCAGCCTCTATGACCAGATGGAAAAGACTTGCATATACTTTACCAGCTACCTAAACTGAGTACAGTCTAATTGCCATAACAAATTCCTTATTCTATATTACTCATATCAACATATTCTAAAGAAACTCTGGTATACAATTTTCAATAAATATTTTTAGGAAAAGATTTCTATAACACAGTCTTTGGAAGATGTGAATCAAAAAATAAAAAATAGGAATCACAACAAGATCAATAGTCAGTACGTGAGACCAGGGAATTGAATAAAATTGAAATCAGTTGTAATATCTGTACACCACATTTATTTTCTCAGCCCACTTTTCTACTCAAGCTATTACTGCTGCAACCAATTGACCAGCATCTGCTTCAGTGCAACACGGATACCAATTGGAATATCTCTGCAGGCGCTCTCTCAGCTCTCATGGACTTGCACAAACGTGGAAGTGGGAGTGAGTTATTAACCTTTTCAGGCAACGCTTGCCAAAAGGCTTATCTAGTTATCTGATGAATAACTGCACTTTTAATCTGTCATTATGGTGGAGAACCCTGAGGTGCATTGTACAAAGCTCTTTAGAAAGTTGCCAGCAGGAGAAAATCCATTTATCCACAGTAGTGGTCAGCTCAACATTTCAACTCTGCACTAACTGTCCCTCCTTCCCTGTTATGTTCCTCACCACTACTTTCCTTTGCTTAGGTACACTTCCAAAATTAAAGTCCTTGCATTCGAGGTATTTTCTTAGGCTCCACTTTTGAGGGAACCAAGGTTAAGAGAATTGGCTATAGATGTGGCCCTACCAAGAATATCTTAAAGAGGGAATTCTGTAACAAGGTCCCCTGATTTGTACCAGAGTCAATAAGGACCCTATGACTAGGGGTGGTGTAGAGGTAATAACTCCGATGTGTAGTTGTTTTACAATGACCATTTGTTTCACTGGTGGTGAACCTGATAAAGTACAGGTGGGAAGTGAAACATTAGTTGGTTAGTGGTGGTACTTGAATGGAATGGGGAAACTGTAATCATCAATAGTGCAGAGTAGTGACCTGTTGATTATAGCTTATAAACTACCAAGGAAACTCCATGTTTAGCCTTGGCAGGCATCCTTTGCCAGAGTCAGGACTTTGGTAGAGAAAGAATAGGATACTGAGTCCTGGGACGGTGATATTTGGGTCAATAAACCTGAAAGCTCAGATTATCCTGCATGAGATGAGCACTTTCCAAGACAGCATTCGTGCTCCTAAAAATATTCCCTCATCTGTCTAGTTAGTTATATACAATCTCCAGGCGAAAAACTTGGGCAACATTTAAGCAGAGCCTAAGCTGATGAATTCTTTCTCTGCTATGAGAAGATACCACTCATGTACCAAAGGGTTTTGGAATCTGAAAAACATGGACACATATAGTAAGTCTTGAAGATGTTGGATCAGACAGGAAGACCTGTCAGGGTGGATACGGGAGAGTTTACTGACATGGATATATATTCCTGTGATCTGAGATTAAACATCCTATCAATGAGACCTGAGCTATTGCTAATATGCTACTGGAATAATTTTGTTATGGACACAGTGGGGGGCTACCATGAACGATAGAAAATTTAAAAGATAAAAAAGCCTCACAGGTGTGGATATGGGGATGTTACAACGGATTTAATGTGTAAGACCAGGAGATGCATCACCTATGTCCTTCAAGAGTGATACGAGACCACTTCCGTTGCTAAAGCCATACATAAAGTGGGTTATTAGTTAAGTTAGACAGTAACACCTTTGAGAAGTAATAACTAGCTTCTCTATACTGTTGTTGATAGAAGGCTATGCTGCCATGAAACTAGGCTCTCAGTATCAGTATATGTAATAGGATTTTAGATCAGAGGCTAGGTGTGGTGATTAACTGATCAAGGCAAAGTGCAGATAACCACCATAAACGCAAGACTGGAGACATAACCAGGATGCTTTGACCTGCAGGGATCTTTGACAATAGCTAAGTGACCTGAGGGGTGAGATAGATGGCAAACCATCTTGGATATTACTTGGCTTAGAGAAGCAGAAAGTAAAGACAGAACTGATAAGCAAATGAAGAGGTCAGCCATAGCAATTGTAAATGATGACCCGTCAATCACTTTCCAGATCTAAGTCAATTACCAGACCTAAGATGTTTTAATTGAAGGAGAATCCAGACCTCTTAAACATATATTTATGGATATACACAATGAAGAAATCAGAACACACAGGCCACCTAAAAGCTGTTGGGTCTCAGGTTTGAACTGAATCTCATACCAGCAGAACCAAAACACGGATGTTTAAGTGAAAGCATATGGAGGCCTGGTGCTTAACGGAGTTGAGGCACACACATCTCTAAGTCACTCCAAAATGTGTACTCATTATGTGATTTTTCCAATTGTATAATTGGGGTGCACAAGCTGTCACTGGAGAAGAACGCTGTGAACGTTTTCTTACTTGTAAATTAAGAGCCATTAAGATGGGAAAGGTCAAGTGGAAGTTCCCGAAACCCTCCTCTCCCCCTACCACACAAGCAAAGTCAAAGAGAATGAATTTAAAAAGATTAATGCCCCTATCAAAGAAATAAAAGATGACGCAGCAGTGTGCCCTAAACATCCACATTTAGTTCCCAGTCTGGGCACTGAAAAAAAAAAAAAAAATCAAATTGTGCCAGATAATTGTGGAATATCCTAAACTTAAACAGACGGCACTTCAATTGCAGCTAGTACATCAACATATGGTATTGATACACAGATACAGTAACTTAATGCAGCCTCTGGCACTGGGTGTGTGGCTATTGATCAAAGTTAAGAACTACCTGGAGAAGACATCAGTGAGAGAGTTAAAAAGTCAAGCCCCAGAGAGCTAATAGTCACAATAATTACGGGCAATAAATTATTCATATTCAAATACAAAAGACTGTATTAAAAATTCAGGCTATTCAATCGGAAGATGGATAAAACTAATTGGGCAGCTTCTTCACAAAAATAGGACATCCAATTGGCAATAAATACAAAAATACACTTAAATTCATTCGTTACCTAGGAAATAGTAAGATCGCAATAGGATACTTCTAAACACCCATCAACATTGCCAAAAATGAAAAAAAAAAAAAAAAGAATTGTGTTGGAGAGCGGTGCATCAAATGAAATTCTCAGATATATGTCTTAGTGAGGTATAAATTGGGGTAGCTGCATTTGAGGAGTGCTTAGCAGCGTACGCTAAAGCTGTACATCTGTAAACCTTATCACCTAATGATTTCTCTCCTAGGTTCATACAAAAGAAAAATTCCTATAAATATTTAACAAAAGACATGCACAAGAGTCTTTTAGAAGCACTACGTGTAACAGCCTCAAATTGAAGGCCCAAATGTGCCCAAGCAGTTGGCTGAATAAACTGTAATATACTCATAAATGAAATTCTATGGAGCGATAAGAATAAATAACTTACAACTACATACAGTGACACGATGGATCTCACAAAGCTAATGTTGAGCAAAAGACAACAGATGCAAAGAGGTGCTGAAAAAAGGCAAAACCCATCTACGGTGTTAGATGCCAAGACTGTGGCTCTCTCCCTTGAGAACAGCTCATTTCTTTCCTGCCCTGGGGCTGACTTTCAGCACATGTCCACTCTGAAAATTTACCAACGTACAAACTTCTGATTTGTTTACTTTTCTCTATTTTTTTTTTTTTTTTTTTTTTGTGGTATGCGGGCCTCTCACTATTGTGGCCTCTCCCGTTGCGGAGCACAGGCTCCAGACGCACAGGCTCAGCGGCCATGGCTCACGGGCTTAGTTGCTCCGCGGCACGTGGGATCTTCCCGGACCGGGGCACGAACCCGTGTCTCCTGCATCGGCAGGCGGATTCTCAACCACTGCGCCACCAGGGAAGCCCCTACTTTTCTCTATTTTATACTTTAAGCTTCCTTATGTGAAAATGACAGCAGTACACATGTACGGTCTCGCCTCAGGGCTGTGTTTATTCCTCCATTTCTGCTACAATATAGTTGACAGAGGTTTTTGCCAGCCTATCGTCCTACAGAACATCACACTGGTCACGATATTGATGCAGTTACGTTCACTGCAATCGCACTAACCAGGAAGTGGTACTCTGGGTAACTCAGTAACATATACACCGCAGAGGGCGAGAAATAAGGCCCACGATGGCCAAGGACTCTGCCACAACGATAACAATTTTCAGGTTCTGATAGTATGCGTCCTCTCTACCTATCTCCTCTAAGGGACAGGACGGTTTCTTGCACTTTGGTACAACCTCTCCTTTAAGCCTGCTGGGCCACTTTGGACTCTGGAGGTGGCATATATCACACACCTGGAATGCTATGCCAATGCATTTCTCAGTTGATTCAGATGTCCCTTAGCCAGAAAGGGCTCTGCAGGGCCAGCTGCCTTTCCACTCACGCCATGTGATCCCACAAATCTGGCACTGCTAGAGGTACCCCAGGAGAGACACTGCTGTGTTACATCTCTATTAAGCCAGAGTCGCAGAGCAGACTTCTTAGGCACTAATGCCAGGTCTTGCCTCCTCTGGTGGGAAACTACTCATTGCTTTGAAAACAGCGGTCAGTTTTGGCACTGGCCCCTATGAGAGACAAACATCTGACCTTGGGATAAGAGGCTGTGCAGCCAGAGCAGCCCATCCTGACCTGGTTCCTCTGAGACCCATCAGGCCACCTAGGGCTGCAGCAGAAGCAATCCACTGAGCACTGACAATAATGCACTGTGGACTTGACCTTGAGAAGGACCAAAGGCAAAAGTGTGCTGAATAGGCGACTTTGATTCCTTTGTCACCTCTCTCTGCTACATCAGTGCTCTGTTTACATATGTAACATTTTAGGGACTTCTCCATAATAACCACATAAAGGAGAAGAGCAGTGTTCACAAACTCATTGCATTACCATCACGCACTGCAGTGATTGTGTGTTATCTTTATTCTGCTACACAACAGGCCTATCAAAGATGGTCTTGCAGGCAATGGTCAAGGGAAATATTTCCACTGAACAGAGCAGTTAGCTGTGTACCTGGTAATTCACCTTATATGCAGGGATGCCAGATGTACAGATAGACATGGATTCCTGAACAACTTATTCAGAGGCTTAGTTAGGAACCAGGAAGAACAAAGATTAGAAGATTGCAGCCGAAGAAGTTTGGGAAAGGGGCAAAGTGTGTGGATCTCTGGGAGTGGGCACAAAGAGTAGCTGGCTTTGTATCTCTTTTTCCATGACAACCAGACAGAATGCCCTGTCGAGGAGGAAGTGCTTCAACAGATGGACAGAATTCTTCCAATGGAAGTCTGCTACCCTCTTTCCCCAACCAGAACAACTTTTGTGCAATGGATCTGCACACATTAAGAAAGTTGGCCTGACCACAGTCCTAAAAACAGGAGGCTTGACTAAGAGCAATGGCTCAGCATAGCACTGCTTCTCTGCAGTGACTTACAGAGCTATACAAGCAGAATTAGGCAAGCAGAGACATCTTCTGTGGAATTCATCTCTTAATTTCTGAACCTTAGCGTGGGTTCAGCCTTGCACAGTCCTTACAGCATGATACACTGTTACAGTTGCAGTCAGCAAACTGTACAAGCAGCAGAAAGGAGAAACAATACTATACAAAAAAAGGACTGTACAATGCATTTTTAAAACATCTTTATTAGAGTATAATTGCTTTAAAATGGTGTGTCAGTTTGTTGTATAACAAAGTGAATCAGCTATAAGTATACATATATCCCCTCCCTCTTGTGTCTCCCTCCCACCCTCCCTATCCCACCCCTCTTGGTGGTCACAAAGCACCGAGCTGATCTCCCTGTGCTATGTGGCTGCTTCCCACTAGCTAGCTATCTTACTTTTGGTAGTGTATATATGTCCATGCCACTCTCACTTCGGCCCAGTTTACCCTTCCCCCTGCCTGTGTCCTCAAGTCCATTCTCTACAGCTGCATCTTTATTCCTGTCCTGCCCCTAAGTTTTTCAGAAACAATTTTTCTTTTTAGATTCCATATATATGTGTTAGCATATGGTATTTGTTTTTCTCTGACTTACTTCACTCTGTATGACAAACTCTAGGTCCATCCGCGCCTCTACAAATAACTCAATTTCATTTCTTTTGATGGCTGAGTAATATTCCATTGTATATATGTGCCACATCTTCTTTATCCATTCATCCTACGATGGACTAATTAGGTTGCTTCTATGTCCTGGCTATTGTAAATAGAGCTGCAGTGAACATTTTGGTGCATGACTCTTTTCGAATTATGGTTTTCTCAGGGTATATGCCCAGTAGTGGGATTGCTGGGTCGTATGGTACTTCTATTTGTAGTTTTTAAAGGAATCTCAATTTGCATGGGCATCTCTCGTGAATTAACGCAAGGAGAATTGGAACCTATGAATATATCTGTACGTTTTGCTTAAAATACCTATCTACTGGATTTCCCTGGTGGCACAGTGGTTAAGAATACATCTGCCAATGCAGGGGACACAGATTCGAACCCTGGTCTGGGAAGATCCCACACGCTGCAGAGCAACTAAGCCTGTGCGCCACAATTACTGAGCCTGCACTCTAGAGCCCACGAGCCACAACTACTGAGCCCATGTGCCACAACTACTGACGCTTGTGCATCTAGAGTCTGTGCTCTGCAACAAGAGAGGCCACCACATTGAGAAGCCCGTGTACCCCAATGAAGAGTAGGCCCCGCTCACCATGTCTAGAGAGAGCCCGCGTGCAGAAACAAAGACCCAACACAGCCAAAAAATAAAAATAATTTAAAAACACCTATCTACCAAGAGGTATTTCGTGACTTTATTTCATTCTAGTTTAAATTTATTGATGCTCATAAATGTTTAGGAAAAAAAATTATCCTACTGCATTGAGCAGTAAGGAAAGGCTGAAATGGAGAAGTAGATGGTGTGACAGCTGAATGGGAAAGAGGAGCTAATTACTGCTCACTGCTGTGCCTCCCAGCCTGTGATGAGCCCTGAGTGCCCACTGAATAGAAGGAATCTCTTTCTGTTCCAGGGAAGAATGATTCATGGTTAGGATAGCACTTCTCTTTTCTTCTTAAACAAAGGAGACAATGCAACTGGGAAGGCAGGGAGAAGGGTGCTATCACCGTAGAAGCACAAATCATTGTACAGCCTTGAGGATAATGACATTTTTCATCTATTCTTTCCTCTTCTTTGTTATTGACTAGAATAGTATCTTCAGCTTTGTGTGTGTGTTCTTGTATTATGTTGTGCACATAGCGATAATAGTCACTTAAATTACTCTATTTCCAATCATGATAGAAAAATATGTCATACAGGGACTTCTTGTTTCCACCAGGCAACATGTATCAGAGAATAGAAAGAGGAAATCACTGATTTATAGTCTATGTTCCAGATGTCTGGCCAGTAATTGTCTAGAATGTAACACGTGTCAGAGAAACTGTGGATAAGAGTGGTGAGGTACAACCTGGATCAACAACTCCCCACAGAAAGAAAGCTATTGCAGTCATAATGCTCCTGAACCATTTTAATAGCATTTCTCATTCATAAAGGAAAGGGAGGAAAATGATTAGACAGAGAGAATGAAAACTAATATTAGTTGTGAACCTTCTATATGCCGGACACTTTCGATAGAGGATCCCAGTTACAGGCAAGTGTTGTCATTTCCCCATTTTATAACTGTGAATGTTAAAACAGAGTTATTGATAACTTGTCCAAGGTCACTTAAAGCTTGTGAATAGCTAAACTAGGTATTTAAGCCCAGTTCTGTCCGATTCAGATTTTCTACTGGATCTCCTCAGGATGGTCGAGAATTGGATGCCGCCTGAGATTTCCTACAGGCTCCTAACACCAGTTCATGGAAAAGAACCCGAGTGCACACACATCTTCACCTAAGCTCAGCAACACACCTCTTAAATTCACAAAAACCTTTTCAAAACTAGACCATTATTGTTAGGATTCAGACTCGTTCCTGGAGATTTGAAGGGTGTAACCAGGAGGGCAGGTGAAAGCAGAGAGCAAATCTGGGTTTCCTGAAGTGTCCACAACAGGCACCCTATTAGTTTTCATGTACAAAATAAAAGTCGGAGAGCTGTGTTTTTGTGTCATTAACAAAAATGTTTTAGGTTTACTTACAATCCACTTAGATGAATTTCACTACTTTAATCAGACGGAAGAAAATCTCTTCCTCTGGATCACTGTTTTATTAAAGGTTATCCTGGAAAGTATCCAAGTTCTTTCTTTCATATTTGCCTCGCAAACTGAGAACTGCACTCCCATGAAAAGAACAACAATCCCTAAGGTATATTTTAAACACGAAGAAAGCAGAGATGGTCTTGCCTCCGGCTCCTCCTCATTATCACTTTTCCAGCTTTGTAACTGTGATTGATTTTCCATGGGGTGATCAAGGATTTAGCTATCGCATTCTGTTTTTCCATGAATGTTAAAAAGAAGAGGCACTTACTTAGTCACCGTACAGAAAATATGCCCTTCCAAGCACAATCTTACAGTCTAGCATGCGTGACTGACATCAGTGATACCCGAGATGCTATTCTTATATTTTGGCTGGTGAGAGAGTGATGGGAAAACATAAACTCACTTTCATGAACTGGCAGGTACTTAAAAAAAAAACCAAAAAACAAAAAACAAAAAAACCCCACAGAATTCTAGGTGTCAGTGCCTCCCCTGAAGAAAAAGATGGACATCTCAATACTTCTGTAATTTGCTAACTAATGTTTGCTGTATTTGCCATGGTCACAGGTTCTGTGCAAAGGAAATTACCCATTCTTAAGAGCATCATGGCATTACATATTTTCGCAATTATTTTAGACAAAATATAATACCAAAAAATACCCTAAGAAAACTCATTTTCTCTTTTCTCAGAGTGAACCATAGGCACATTACCAACTTGTACATATTGAAATTATTTTTAAAGAATCAAAGTTTTCGTTTACCCTCCTTAAAGCAAAATACTTCTTTCTTTTTATTAATGGAAACACCAAACATCCTGATAAAAATGGCAACATAATTTATATGCCACAATTTAAGGTTGTCTTAATAAATCATAGGGGAATTAATAAGGTGTTTATTGTATATGGGAAAAATCAAGGCATCACATTAACATGATATATATTCACACACCCATCACTTTAGTGACAGTTCTTATTTTGGACAAATATATATGTTTTGTCAGTTTATTTGTATACATTCATAATTTGAGTGAATTTTCAAATGAAAATTCACTCTGGTTATTTACAGAGGAAGAAGATCTTTCATAACAAGAAAATTTTGAATTAATCCAAAATTAAGAATGTGAAGAAAGAGATGATTAATGTCTCTGTGAGAATAACATTTTTAACAAAACATCTCCATTTTTTAGGATAAATTGTCTTTGTGTTCACAAAATATTCAGGCAGGTTTGAAAAAAGAACACACATTATTTAAATAACTTCAATTATTTAATTTCCCATTTGCATTTTCATATAAATTTTGACTGCACCACCTGAGATTATTTTTAAGGCCAGAATTTAAATATTATAATAATTAAGTACTGAGAACATTGGGAAAGTTTTCTCCGATCTATTAATAATTGTGTTTGCCACCAACCACTGAGCCCAAGTATGCTAGGAAGAAGGAAAGTACTTCCGGCTATAAAATGTATGCTAAATGTTGTAATGTGGTCTCAGATTTGAATACAGGATAATGAACATTTTGCATGCTAGTCCTCATCCTAAGCAAAAGAAAAATATTTATGACTGATTGAATGCTGTATTCTTTCCTTTCTTATAGTGGACAGAAATTCAGAAGTTACGGAAATCGTTAGGTAAATTAATTTTTAGAAAGGTCCTTAATACATTTAATGTGTAACCTTCAATTTATCAGGCATTAGGTTGATTAGCAAAATTTATATTTATCCTACGTACAGTTTGGGGGGGTGGGTTGTACACACTGGGACTAGGTTACAGCTTTGCATTTCTAGAATAAAATATGTCTGGCTGATGTTTTCTATTCTTGTCAACTCAATGTTCTGCAGTCTCACATCTCTTGTAGTAAATTGTTTCCATCATAAATTTTGTTACTTACTGAACGTCCTGAATGCTGGAGGTACAGTACATTTAAATTCAGGCAAGGCTAAAAAACGTGTTAGGCTACATATAGTTAACCCTTTCGTATACTCGTGAAATATATCTGCTTTCTTTTTGAAGATAAAGCAACTGTACAGAGGACATTTTGGGGACCCCTTTTTCCATTGTGAAAGCCACATGATGAAATTCACAGCTGTTTATAATACCCCAACTGCCAGAGCAGCTACCCCATAAGGAGATGTACATGTTTTAGTGCACCTGAGCTCCACATTTGCAAAAGCAGGCAGCAAATGTAATTGGTCTCTTTAAATGTACTTATCTGAAAGCCAATAGGGATTATAAATATGCATATATTTCCAGTGGCACAATCTAAATAGTGCTAAGAGGGAGTATTAGCTTATAAATAGATCCACGGAATGTAAGACAAATTGTGATTAGAGTTTAGGTTCCAAATTTGTCCAAACCAATGACTTTGAAACCAAAAACTGGGGGAAAAATATCATTGTTAGGGTTGTAATCTTAGTATTTCTCCACTAATGTAATTTTCTCATTTATGATAGTTTTCATATCAATTGCACTAAACTCTTATAAGAAGCCAATGATCCAGGAAGTATATTAGGTACTAAGCACTTAAAGATGAGGAAGACACAACTCGTTCCTAAAGAGGTCTAGGGAGTAATAGAGACAAGTACAGATACATAAATAATGTCATTTTAGGGCAGTTTCTCAAGCTCCATACCTCAGCATTTGGAGCCAGGTAATATTTTGTTGTGAGGTCTGTTCTGTGCACTGCAGAATGTTTAGCAGCATCCCTAGTAACTATTCGTTAGATTCCAGTACGTATACTCCCAATTAAGACAACCCAAAATCGCTCATGACGTGGCAAATGTCCCAAGGACCAAAAACCACACCTAATTTGAGAATAATTGCTCAAGTTATTAAATGCAAAAATACAAGCATATGGACATTTAACCATACTGCTAAGTGTTTAACGTTGGTGTGTACTGAGGGGCAGGGGCTGGTTGTAAATAAAAAGATCCGTCAGAGTTGTCTTCGTGTTCAGCATGTTTTCTGAACAGCTTCCTGAACTAGGATAGCATCCAGGTCAGCCATGATGAGGGGAGGCCACAAGAGGGAGGAGATGGAGTGTAAAACAGAAGACCTGAATCAGTATGGGGTTTACTGATTGCTTGTTGTACACTGAGTACGGAGGTTTGGCAGAGAATGCAGCATGTTATGACGGTGCTAGATCATGTTAAACACTGAAGGCTTTTCTAGGAAACTGGATGAAGAGAAACCCCTTTGGTGATGGGGAGAATAAACAGTGAACATTTCTGTGAGCAAGTCATTTGTTCAGATTTCTGATTGAGAAATGAACAACTGGCTGTGTTGTGGAGAAAGAATTGGAGGGAGACAGCCTAGAGGTAAGATTAGAGCTTCACTGTGTGTAGTCAAGCAGACAGGAGGATCTGGATTACAACAATGTGCAAAGGTAAAGAGAAAAGCATCTGAATCAGAGTATAACTGGGAAAATATATTAAAATGACTTTTCGGTTACTGAACATAAGGGGGTGAAGAAAAATGGAATAAGTGGAACATTTTTGGACTGAGTTATGTAGCAGATGCTTTCAGGGCTCACCCATAACCCTTTGGATCCCTTGGCATTTTGAGTATGCTGACTCCCAACAGTGAGCAACTGGGTCTATTCCAGAGGCATCCCATCTGTCAATGGGAGCCTGCTTGCTGGCATTCACATAGCCAGATTGCCAGGCAGTTGACATTTGTCCTGAGGTGGCCTTCAACCAATAACTGCCAGGTTCAAGAGGGTATATTCTATAGCTCCCCTGGATCTGAGCAGGGCAACTCTGACATGTGGCCTGCACTGTCTCCAGAGCTTCCCTGAAGGATTAAGCCAAAGTTCTCCATATCGTACTTGATATCTCACTCTCTTAGCCTCCAAATTTTTCTGGTACTTTTTTTTTTCCCCCATAAACACAGTTGTTAGTCTTTCCTGAACACAGCTTTTAATAAATTATGTTAACACATATCCTTGTGTCAAGATCTCCTTCTGACAAACCAAACCTTTTTGTATATTTCAGGCATCTATGGGATATTGGAAGTGACCAGTCATCATTTGGATATCTGGAAATGGAGCTCAGAAAAGGTCTGAAGTTTTTGGTTATATAGGTATTGAGGAAACAATATTTTTAATGCCATTATGCTCTCCTACTGTATATAATACTATGTATTAATTCACATTCACTCAAGTCTTTCCATATGCAGAACCAGCCCTTATCAAATAAAAGGTGAAAACATGTTCTGCTAATATATTATTATATATTAAGAGATGGGTTGTGAAATTAAAATCTGATCATATTTCTAGTACATGTTTTTTCCATGAACACCCCTATCCCATTTGTCATTTGAGCTGGAACTTTCTCATTAACACTACCATTCACGCATTTATTTGCTTGTTCCATTTTTTGTTCATACGTTCATCTTTAATAGGCAGTTGTGACCATCAGTAAAAGTAACAGGCTCTGTGTTAGTCACTGGGAAACAATCATGCAGTAAAGAGTTGCTTTTCTACAAGAAAAGTGACTATGATGTGCTGTATCCGAGAAGCATATGCTCCTACCAATTAGGAAAAGACACATAACTTACCATATTCTGCCATGGAATATTAAGAGGTTACAAATCATACTCATTATTAAAAGCAAAGCGTGACTACAGATACATTCGGCAATCTTGTTCTATCCATTCAAAAAATATGAAAAGCCTAAACTCTAAGAAGATGGAATCAACCAGTTAAAGTCTCAGTAGTTTTGCATAAATAGGCTCAGGAGAGACACTTGCGTCTCTCATATGCTTTAGTCAGAACTTCATGGGAATGTTCAGTTAGGGGCTACCAAAGTTTTCCAGATAAAACTTGAGGAGTCTGCATAAGAAGAACTATGATCCCCACCACCCTGTGTGTTCCCTCTGCTGAATCTTCAACACTCCCCAGAACTGTACTTTTCATAAGAAGCCTCCCATTAAGTGTTCATTTAATTGAATAATTGCATTTAATTAATCCAAATACTGTTCCAAGGCAATGAAATATTTTATTCCCAAATTAAACATGAAATAGTTTCAAATAGTCCTAGGAAACTAGCATACGATATGTTCTCAGTGACACGTACCGTCTTACAGCATTGTTTTTCTAAAAGCTGTCTTGTATTGAGTAAAGTACTAAGAAAATAAAGTAGTGAATGTGCCCTTTCACCTATTTCAAACTTTGCACATGGCGGGAAGAAAAGTCCAGGCCTTATATGTTTCATTCTGTGTTTAAGACAGCCTGGGGACTAGGAGTCAAAAATATTGGTTTTGAGTAGATCAGACTCTCCCTGCTGTACCTTTGTGCATTGTTAAAAATTTATTAAATTTCTGATAGATTTTATTTCAGCATTTGAAAGAGGAGGAAACAACACTGAAGCTTGGTACAGAACTTCAAAATTTAAGGTTTCTCAATTCTTGCAATTGCATGTTTGATACAGTGCTCTATCTACCTTAGAGCAGTAGGGTGAAAAAAATAGGTACTATGAGCAGTACAAAGTCCTCAAATGTATGTCTATTTTTAGAAATCATAGCACTAAAAAATATGTATTTCTCATCAGATTCTCATGTAATTCCTCCAAGGATAAAAAATTGATTTTCAACAAATGGAAAAAAGGAAGAAAGTAGGAATTACTAATAGAAAATACAAAGGGCAGTGGGAAAATGGAACATGTTTTTAAACAGTTTTGTTCCAATGTCTCGGTGTCAACAGATGCTCTGTTTTTAACAAGTTGTAGCGAGTCTAGCTGTGGATAACCACCAAACAATTTCCAGAACTTCTATGTCAGCTAACTAAAAGAACACTGAATTGCTAAAGGCAAAAAAATGCATTTTTGTTCCTTATATTGTATCAGTCCACACATCTTACTGTCCTAATCTACTCTAACCAAAAAGAACAAAGAATCTGGCAAGAAAAATCTGAAGCAATCAAGAGAAATGTGTGAATCTTACATGACAGGACATATAAGACTCAGCCTTTGGCCATGCTTCTTACATCACCTGAGAAGAACACACTCTGAACTGATACACTGGGTAGTTGTTTCATAAGTCTGCTTGCTTTTCTTAATTCTATGAAATTATTTGCCCTTTTATTTTGAAATTTTAATATATGTTTTTAGTGCTACAGCTAAATAGGACATTATAGACCAAGGATGGCATACGTAAAAGTTACTTTTATCCTTGTACATTAATATTTTTAAGTAAAAGTAATCCATAACTCAAAGACTAGCTCAGAAACACAATGCAACTTGACAGAATTAGAGCGTGCATTCATTCAAATAATACCAGTTTATATGAAGAGGGTGTATCTCCTGGATAAGAAGAAAACATCTCTTTCAACAACTAAAATCATAAATCTTAGTTTGAGACCTGGCTTACAGGTCTCCCAGGATGTAAGGGGAAATTGTTCCCCTGTCATTGACAAACTTTTCATCGATTTGTTGTGGGGAGGTGAAATAATTTCTCTGTTGGAGTACCGCCTACATAAAGATTCTTACAAAGATATAAAAACAATAAATATCACTGCATTATAGATTGTTATCCTTAGTGTTACTATTTTCCTTCCAACTTTGTATTTAAATACACATTCTAAAAAAATAAAGATTCCACCATTCTGTAATAAATTATAATTCTCTATGTTGATTACCCTTTATATTCTTGATTGATAAGATAATCTATCTACTTGTTACACAGGAAAGAGAACATATATCATACAGGAATATAATAGTAATAGTGAGTCAGGAAATCCACAGTAATTTTATCATAAACTCCAGAGTTGGTTTACAAAATGGACATTTGGGAGAGCGTAAACTATATCACTGGTCAACTCAAAAAGTACTCAATATCCACCACTTCTTTAAGTATTAATGTATTGTTAAGATTGCATTAGGATGGATATAAATTTGCTTCACAAAACACTGATGTCTTGATAACTTGTTTAATAGAAGAAATTCTGTGCTTTAGAAATTTGCCAAGGCAGTTAAGTAACATTCTACTTATCAAAATAAGAAATGTTGACAACATATCTTTCTAGCACTGCAGAGAGTTACACACAGTGCCTGTTAAGAACTTATCTAACTATATGTGGCAAAGTTTTAAGCACTTCCTTTGCTGCCTTCTCATAGAGCAGATTTCTCTACTTGCTTGGCATGAAGTTTCCAGCATCACAATTACTCCTTTGGTTGAAGTTTGAAGACAAAACCATGGTCTCCAAAAGACTAACATTTAAACAAATATGGTTTACCATGTCAGGTAGAATGGGTTAAAAAAAAAAAAAGACTTTATTCTCTAGTTATCCCCACATTTTTCTCTTACAGCAAAATTTCTTAATATTTTCTGGTTATTTTAAATTATTTCCTCTCATTTCTCAAATTATCTCCAATCAGTTTTGCCCACACTATCCAGCTACAATTAGCCTTCTCAAGCTTATAAATGATGTCTTACCTGATTAAAAGCACTTTACAACCAGTTTCTCTTTAAAACACTTTGATGGATTTTATGACAACACTGTCGTCTGCTTTTCTTCCTACCATTCTGTCTACTGCCCACCCTCTTTTTCTAATTCCTCCTCACCATCCCCAATTCTAAATATGACAGGGCACCATAGATGTCTTTGGACCACTTGTCTTTTCTATTTACATTTAGATTTTTGGCATTAAATACTTTCTATATCTGGAGATTCTCAAATTTATATAGCAGATTCAGAGCACACCTTTGAATTCCAGATCTACATATCCACTGCTTTAGAAATCTACAGTTGTGTGTACAACAAGCATCCAAGTCCTAAAATAGACACACAGAGGATTCGAACCAATAAGAGCAGAAGATACATGGAATATTCTCCAGGATAAGGCCACATTTGAGGCCACAAACCAAGTCCTAACCAATTAAAGAAGATTAAAATAATATAAAGTGTTTTTTTCCAATCAAAGAGCCATGAAACTAGAAATAAATACTACAAGGAAAATTGGGATACCTAAGAATGTATGAAAATTAAGCACACTTAAACAATCAATGGGTGGAAGAAATCATCAAGTCAGTAAATACCTTGAGACAAATAAATATATCAGTATATCAAGTCTTATGAGATATAGTGAGCACAGTGCTAAGAAGAAAGTATATGGCTATAAATGCATACATTTAAAATGAAGAAATCTCATAATCACTTAACTTTCACTTCAAGAAACTGGAAAAAGTAGAACAAACCAAACTCAAAGCTAGCACATGAAATAAAGATTGGAGCAGAGATAAAACAGAGAAGAGGAAAAACAATAGAAAACTTGACACTAAGAGCTGTTTTTTTTGAAAATATAAAATTGACCAATGCTTAGCTAGATTAAGAGAAAAAACTTCAGTAATGGAAATCAGAAATGAAGGAGGGAACATTACAAATGAAGCATCAGAAATAAAAGGATTGAAGAAAAAATACTGTGAACAATTTAACCCCAACAAATTGGATAACCTAGAATAAATGCATACATTTCTAGAAACATACAACCTGCTAGGACCTACTAAGATTCATGAAGAAGTAGAGACTGAACAGACCAAAAATGAGTGAAGATATTGAATCAATCAAAATACCCTAACAAATAAACAGCCAGATCAGATGGTCTCAATGAAGAATTCTATCAGACACTTAAAGAATAATTAACACAAATTCTCCTGAAACACTTCCAAATAATTAAAAAGAAATGCTGCCCAGTTCATTCTGTGAGGTCAGCTTTACCCTGATACCAACACCAAAGACATTCCAAGGAAAGTACAGACCAATATTTCTGATAAATATTGATACAAAAATAAATTAAACTACATGTTAAAAGGATTATACAACATGAGCAAGTAGGATTTATTCCTGGAATGCAAGAATAGTTCAACATATTAAAATTCAATTAATGTAGTACACCACATTAACAGAATGATGAAAACATGATCACCTGAATCAATGCATGAAAAGAAAGTATTTGACAAGATTCTATACCATTTCATGATAAAAAAGACTCAACACACTAGATATTGAAAGTAACTTGACATAAAAGGCCATTTGTGCAAAGTTCAAAAATGACATCATACTCAATGGTAAAACACTGAATCTTTTCTTCTAATATCAAAACTGCAAGGATGTCCACTCTTGCCACTTATATTCAACACAGTATTGGAAACCCGAGCTAGATCAATAAGGCAAGAAAAAGTAATAAAACGCATCTAAATTGGAAAAGAGGTAAAATTCTCTCTAGATGACCAGATTTTATAAGTAGAAAATAATAAAAGTTTCACACACACCCCCCAAAATTTGTTTTCAATTGGCTTATGTGTTTGTTTTCTTATTACTCAATTATGGCCTCTCATGTTAACTAAATATTTTCTAGTATATTATTTTAATTCCTTAGTATTTTTACTATATTCTCCTGAGCTATTTTCTTAATGAAATAACAATTTCTTTTTTATAATAATTTTCTAAGTTACCTTAAACTAAAACAATCTTGTTCAAATTAATACTAATTTCAATAGTATGCATAAATCTTGCTAGTTTCATTCCTACCCCTCCTTTGTGCACCTGTTGCCATTCAATTATATACTTATATAAACCAAAAAAAGTTTTGTAATTATTACTTTATGCATTTTTTCCAAATCAAATAAGTGTTACCAGAGATACATTTAAAGTGTCTTTTATATTTACCTATGCTATTGCCTTTACTGGTGCTCAGTTTTCTTTGTGTAGTACTGAGTTACTCTCTCATCTCTTTTTATTAATATAGAAGACTCTAATATTCCTTGCAGGGCAGGTCTGCTACTGACAAAGTCAGTTTTTGTTTATCTGGAATTGTCTAAATTTCTCCTTCACTTTTGAAGCAAAGAGATACTGGATATAAAATTATGGGTGTATGGTATTTTTCTTTTAGCATTTTAAATGTCATCCCATCTCAACATGGTTTCTGATGAGAACTGTTAACCTTTTTAAGGTTTTTTTTTTTTTTTTTGGTATGTGATTAGTCATTTCTCTCACTTCTTTCAAGATACTTCCTTTGTGACTTCTTAAAATTTGACTACAATATACCTATGTATGGAGTTACTTGAGCTTATTCCATATGTAGATTAAAACTATTTATCACACTTAGGAAATTTTTACCTCTTCTATCTCTCCTCTTTTTGGGGGATTCTATAATTGATCCAGTATCAGGTTTGCTGATTTTTTTCAGCTAACTCAAATCTTCTGTTGAGATTTCTAGTGATTTTAAGTTTATTTTACTTTTTAACTCTAGAATTTTTTCACTTTTAAAAAATAATTTTTATCCCTTTATTGATGATATTTATCTAGTAAGATAGGGTTCTAATACTTGAGACAATTTTCTTTAGGTCTTTAAAGATATTTATAAATAGCTGATATTTATAAACCTCTGAACCCCCTCAGAGACCTCTTCTGTTGACTGCTTTCTTTCCCCCTTGAGTATGGTCATACTTTCTTATTTGTGTATGTTTAATACTTTTAAACAAAAACTGGATTTTATTATATAATGTGGCAACTCTCAAAATCATTTCTTCCCCTTCTCTCAGGGCTTTTTTTTTTGTTGCTGTTTCTTTGTTATTGCTACTATACAATCATTTGGGGACCTATATGGACTGAATTCTATGAAAATTATTTCCTATAGTGTTAGATTACTAACATCTTTTTAGTTCATTAGTACTCAATTATTGATCAGTGATTAATTAAATGCTTTGAACTAATGTTTCCCCCACCCATCCCACTTCCCTTCGCTAAGAGGCTCTGAGTGCATGCTCTGAGTGCAAGAGTCAGCAGTTTATAACACTGCCTTTGCCCTCATTTCCTAGTTGAATAGGACCAAAATGTCAACCATAGATGACATAAGGGAACCACTTATCATTTTCCTGGACATGTAAACAGCCCTCACTCATGCTGTGCCTTCAAGATCTCCAGGGATATGTGAATAGGTATTTTTCAAAACCACTGTGTATATCCCATTTCCAGGAAGTACATCTCTTTTAACATTTTCACCAAGCTCTTGTTTTTCCAACTGGCTGCCTCAGACAACCATGAAGGTACAAAATAGCTGCCACTTGCTTTCAAGAGATGCCCTGAAATTAGGGCTTTTCCCAGAGAGCTCAGGTCAAATAATAACTGCAATCAAGCTTTTCCAGGGAACTAAAGAGAGGCAAAATAGTGACAATGCCTTGGGTGTAGACTTTGAGGAGCTCAAAACTCAATCTTCCCCTTCCATGGTTGCTAGCATGCCATATTTACAGCTTTCCTGGCTGCAAGTCTGATAGTTTTTAAGGCTTTTGTGGAGCTGGGAAGGATTAGGTAAAGTAGGGAGATGTAACTTGTTAAAAGATCACACAAACCTGCTGTTTTTAATGGAGGTTCCATGGTTGTTCTTGAACAAATACTCCTCAAAGAGGTACAAGCCTTTGGTTAATTTTCAAATCTGAAAATGGTAATTTTGACCATTTTATCAGTTTCTTTTAATGGAAAAGAGATTTATGGATGTTCTTAACTCTATAGTCCCAAATGTACCAACCTAGCCATCCATTTTAAACCGTTTGCAAAAGGCCATTAATTTTTCCCTGAGATGCTTATTTCTATTAAGTAATTTAAAATTACTTCCTACCATCTTTCCTAATTGTTGTCTGGCCTTTGAACCACGAGATATTTCATATGTACACTGGTTCTCCAAACTAAAACCTCATTTGCAGGCACATAATTTCACATGCAGCACATTTTCATATTAAGAGGAAAGGCCATATTTTCTACCCAAAGTCATTTAACTTCCTCTGCAGATAATTTTGAAATACAAAGAAGTGGTGAGGGTAATCTAATTATCCTTTTACCTCCCTGAAATTAAAGAATAGTATTTTAATAAAGCAAAGAAAATGTATAGGAAGGATATGTGTATATGACTAGCACTGAACATTTATGTTTATATACAACCATTTAATATAAAAGCCCAAGTGCTACAGTTGATGGAATCAAAGAACTTTATTATTCCCTGTAAAACAGTGATTTGCCAATTCTTGAATTGAGTGTCTTATGGAGAATATGTTACTGAAATATTAAATGGGACATTTAAAGTAATTATGAAGCATAATTATTCAAAAAAAACCAAACTGCGTATTTGAAGTTACTTTGAAAAATACTGCTTTCTGCATGATTAACAAATTTGTTTTTGAAAACTGACAGTGCAGAGATCAGTAAAGAATAGTAAACATTTTAAGACCAATTGAATCTTAAAGACCAAAGAAAATATTACATCATGATTAATTTGATTTTCCCACTTGAAAGTTGGAGTTTTCTTTCTTTTGCTTCACCTGTCTATTTAAGCTTAGTAACCTGTGTGCAAAACTTGCAGGGCTATCAAATCTTGTCAATGCAGGAATTGTATAAACACTGAGTAGGAGTAAGGACAATTTTGTTACCTAAAATCTTTGTCCCCCAGGTCTTTTTCTAAAGAACAGAAATAAAACCAAGAAATTTTGCTCTTCACAGATAGACAATGACAAGATATGGTATGGAAAATATAAGACAAAACTGTAGGCAAACTAAATACCACTGTATGATAAATGTTTATTTAGACATAAAACACAACTCATTTCATATATTTATATTGATGTGCCCTTTGAGAATTTGCAGTCAGTCATTAGAGTTGTTTCTCTGAAATCATGTTTTGTCTCTTTCTGGTCTTCTCTAGTCATGTTCGTGCTAAAAATCTGGATCTGCTTACCATAGTGGAAGCATATGTTACTGCTGTAAGAAGTGCCTGGTAACTGTTTAAGTTGTATTGCATTGTATTAGGCTGTGTTGGTCTTAGTTTCCCTTGTTTATTTATTTTGTGTGTGTGTGTGTGTGTGTGTGTGTGTGTGTGTGTGTGTGTTGATTTTATATCTGATCTCAAGAGCATGCTTTATCTTTAGTTGTCTAGTCACCTAAGCCTAGATTACAGTTATGACAGTCTTCAGATTCAGTGCTTCTCAAATTGTGCTCCGAAGAGACCACTGAAATACCTTATAGACTATCCATCCCCACCTCTGCATCCTTCAGTTTATCTATCTTTATGTCTTTGCATGTTTGGTTCCTGTCTCAAATGTCACTTAAAAAAACAAAGAGGAAGGAAATAAAAACAAAGGAAAGAAAGGGAAAAAAAGAAGAAAAACAGATGGGGGGGCACAGAAACTTTGAATACATGTATATGTATGTAGATATATGTATAACTGAATCAATTTGCTGTACACCTGAAACACAACATTGTTAATCAACTATACTCCAATATAAAATAAAAAGTTATAAAATACAGAACATACACAACAACATACTAATTTGTTTGCCTCAGTGATACCTTGGTTTCATTTATGAGGGCTCTGAAATAATTTTTTTTCTACTTCTCTTATGTCTGGCAATAAATATATGGTGCCCAGGGATAAAGGCATTAGGAAAGCTACCCTACAGAAAACAACAAACCCCTTTGTTTATGGTCCCTTTCTATTTTCAGATTTCAGATTTTTCTCTAAGTCCAAGAACAAGAGCAGGGAAAAATGTTCATGCTTTTAAATGCTTCCAGCTTAGATTCACACCAAAAGTCCATAATCAATTCTTGGCATTACATAAGTTTTTGGAATCAATTCATGATGGCCTAGTATAATTTAATATATGCAACAAATTTGTCCAGCAAGTATAACAAGGAAATATTTTAATGCTGTTTATTGCAGTGTCAACTCATTTCTGCACACTCTCTCCCTAAGTTCTTTCATCAGAGCTGGCTTGGCAACACATTATACAAAATAATGCAGGTAAGTCTTACCAGAGTCAGTAGACTGTCCTACATATTCATCCAAAATTGCCTTTCCATTTTGCCTATCTGAACTGTCATTGTTTCTCTTTGCTTGGGAGTTTTCCAAAGTTAACTTCGTGCTCTGGTCTTTTCTATTGGTTTCTGCCCCTCCTGCTTAAGTGACTTATTCAGATTCTGTTAGCTACATTACAAAGCTCTGCCACCCCAATGAATTCATTACCTTCTCAGATATTTTGATCTTCATATCTTATTCTGGTCCAAAAGGCACTGCTAATCTTTGCCCATTGAGATCCCTCTGAAGAGGAATCTCTTTGTTCGTGTATCTCAAAGGAAACGGGTGATGGAAGGGCCATGTTCCATAAACAACTGCAAATCCAAAGGATGGTGATCACTGTTTAGCTTCTAGTGCCTGGACTCATCTACTGTGGATTAATTAATGACTTAAGTTCAAGTTCTCATTGGCTATAGTTACTATGTCTAGTGGAAGTAAACCTCATTAGACTCCCATTAATCTGCAATTTTTTCCTACTGCAAGATGCATATACATGCTCAATTCGAATCTTAAGTGCTATTACAGGGGAAATATGGCAACATGTTTCTCTATTCCAACAACCAAAACAAAAAATATGGGATTTTTTTCTTGGTTCCTTGACTTCCTACAGAATAGATTTGAGGAATCTGTCAATTTGGGATGAAATTTGGAAATCACTGGCTGTCAAGAAGGCATGGCAGTGACAAGATGTATATTTTCTTTTGTTATTTCCAGTACAAAAAATAGAATGACATTAGAAATAAGCCTGATTTAGGTCAAAAGAAAAGAAGAAATGTTGAGTGATAAACTCTCTGCCATATCCAGGGCCCTTCAAGTTACCATGATTTTATCAACTCACGAATTTTTGTTAGGTTAAAAGTTTACCAGCTCACATTTCCTGCTTCTGGAACACAACAACCCTAACCCATCCACACCCCCACCTTCCAAAAGAGGGTTATGTGGAAAAACGCATGGAAAATAACTTACATCCAGCTGCTGATTTCAAGGCCATGCTGACCCTTTGAACACGGAATTTAAAATACCAGTAGCTGTATGTTGAAACCACTTTGAAATGGGAGTTAAACAGCTCTCTACCCTATAGGAGCCCATTTTAGAAGAAGGGTGAGGAACTGTCTGTGCAGGAATCATGACTGGGGTTCAGCATGATTAGCATTCCACTTAGAAGCCATTTAATTTGCTCCCCCAAATAACAGTACAAAGGTTTTCATGGGGTTGGAATTTGTTTCCAATAAGGATGTAGAGCAAGAAAGACCTTTGATTTTTGGTAATAGTTTCAAACAACCAGATACAATACAAATAATAATTTCCTGTGAAAATATTGAACAACAAAAAGTTAAACTAAGCCTTCATGAACTGAATTCCAGAAAAAAATAAACTCTTACAGTTGACTAGAAAGCCATGAAACCATCAATACTTGGGAGCAAGTACAAGTGGAAAGAGGGTTTGCTGGGTCAAGAAGAGAGTAACCAGGACTTTAATGAATACTGTAGGTTGATTAAAAGAATCAGGCTCTAGAAAGACTAAAATGTAAAAATGCATTGTTCAATGTAAAAAATTCATCAACACTATCTTCCAAAGCCAGAATTTTTATGAGGAAACCAGAGTGGAACAGGTTGGTTAAAAGCAATCTCCAGTCTTCCACATTTCACAGTGTTGCATTCCAAATGGATAAACAAAATCTGGCAGGTCCATACAATGCAATGTTATTCAGTCATAATAATAATGAAGTACAGGATACAACATGGATGAACACTGAACACAGTAAGCTATATGAAAGCAATCAGTCATAAAGACCACATACCAAGTGGTATTTCTATGAAATGTCTCTTAAAAAAGAGGGTCTATAGAGACAAAGTACATGTGTTTGCTAAAAACTCAGGGTGGGTATGTGTGACATAGGGTACCTAAAGGGTATGAATTTCCTTTTTGAGGTGATGGAAATCTTTAAAACTGACGGGAGATGATGCACATATTTGTGAATATAATGACAATTTTATTAAACACACGAAATGGGTGAATTTTATGGTATTGAATATCACAATAAGGTTGTTATAAAATAGATATCTCCTCTGTCCTTTTAAAAAGAGTGTCCAAAACACAGGACCAATTTTCACCATGTGAAGAGTAAAAACTCTTGACCCAAAATCAAGAAGAGGAAAAAATAGGTCAATAGAAGAATATCCACTGACTATACAGATACTAAAATTTGTGAAAAAACTATTAATACCTTTAAAGTAACTATTATAAATATATAACTTAGAGGATATGATTACTATAATGGCTGAAAATATAAGACATTCCTGGAGAGAATGGAAAACTTTAAAAAGTGAAATTATACAGCTGAAAAATTCAAATGCCAAATTTAAAATTTCATCAAATTGGCTTAAGAAAAATTGGATGCTAGAGAAAAAAAAGATCAGTGACACCTTGAGGACAAGTTAATTTAAAAAACAAATTACAGAAAAAAGTCTTTTTTTTTTTTTTTTTTTTTTTAACTGCAGCAGTAACACAACCAACTATGGGACAATATTAAATCATCTCATATCTGGGTGATTGGAATTCGAAAAAATCAGATGAAAAAAGATGAGTAAATCACACAGATTTGAAAAAGAATGGCTAAATGTTTCTAACTTGTATTTTTTAATGAAATAACAGACTTAAGAAACTTCAATAAAATCAAAGACATGGGGGTGGTGGAAATGTCTAAAATAGAGAAGGAAAATAACATAATGGTAAATCTCAAATTCTATACCCAGCAACATAGCATTTAAAAGTGAGGCAGAAAAAAGATATTTTCACAAAAATCAAAGCTAAAAGGACTCACTGCCAGTAGATCTGCAAATGACAAATATTTATATATAGCAAAAATATGTATAGTAGGAATAATAATTTTGAAAATTAATACTTGACAAAATTCCCTGATGAAGTGAGTAAATGGAATTCTGCACTGTAGCTGTCTCACACTGAAAGTTAAGTGTAATGTAACTGTTTTCCCTAACATACAATGTAACTAATTGATAATTTATGAAGTATAAATTAAGGAGACACATCTAAAAAGCCAAAAAAATAGATGTAATACTAAAAATAAGTGATTCATCTACACAAATTTCCAAAGAAACAAAAATACAACCCATATCATACTCCATTACATATAAATTAAACCCTTGATTTTTAAAGCAGAAATTGTCAAATTAGATGAAAAGATACAATAACAGTGTTTATACATATTAAACACCATATAAAGACAAAAAATGCAAGAGAAAAATAACATGCAAACACTAATCATGATTAAGCAGATGTGGCTTAATAGTATGACAAGTGGGTTTCAAGAGAAGGAGTATTAATGGGTAAAAAGGGACATTTCATAATAGAGAAGCTAATTCATCAAGAAGACATAATTCTATAAGTAAATGCCAAAGGATTGTAATTAATGAACAAAATTAGGTAGTTTTAAGAGATAAATCATCTGGCTGTGTGTATTTAACGCTTTTCTCTAAGTAAATGAATAAATGGTAAAATTAATAAACACAGGATATTGAAAATACTATTAACTACGTAAACCTAAATAGCATGTTTAGAGGACTATACCCAGCAACTGCTAATCACACATATTTTCTTAAGTGTACATGAACCATTCCCCACAAAGTCACAAAAATATCTGAATAGACTTCAAAGTGTGGGAAAAATATATTTTAGAAATAAATTAAAAATCATTCTCTATTTTACAGTAACTCAAATGATATACTATCTATAAAAATATCAAATCACTATGTTGTATACCTAAAACTAACACCATATTGTAAATCAGTTATACTTCAATTAAAAAAAACTTTTTGAAAAAATTGTTGACAAGAATATATTTAGATTAGGAACCAAGATGACGGAGTAGAAGGATGTGTTCTCACTCCCTCTTGTGGAAACACCAGAATCACAACTAACTGCTGGACAATCATCAATAGGAAGACACTGGAATTCACCAAAAAAGATACCCCACATCCAAAGAAAAAGGAGAAGCCACAGTGAGATGGTAGGAGGGGGTACATTCACAGTAAAATCAAATCCCATAACTGCTGGGTGGGTGACTCACAGACGGGAGAACACTTATATCCCAGAAGTGCACCCACTGGAGTGAAGGTTCTGAGACGCACGTCAGGTTCCCAACCTGGGGGTCTGGCAACAGGAGAAGGAATTCCTAGAGGATCACACTTTGAAGGCTAGTGGGATTTGACTGCAGGACTTTGACAGGACTATCAGGAACTATCAGGAACTACTTTATACTAATAACAAGAAAACCTAGGTGACAAGGTACTTTTTTGTAAAAACATAACTTGGAAAATAAGTCAAAAAGAAAATGAAAGGCAGATTGGTTCTGTATGTTTAAAAATATGATTTGTAACCACAAATCTTAAAATTCCAAGGCCCAGATGCCAATAATGGTTAATTGCACTTCACATTTATGGGGAAAAAGGTATACTCTTTCAGAAAACAAAGGCAGTTAAGAACATTGGTTAACTTATTTTTTGATATCTACATAAAATACTGAACTTAGAGGCCAAACCCATCTCTACATAAAATTAAATGAGTCTTATCACAGCAATGCCAAACCCATCTCTATATAAATCAAAACTAAATGAATCTTATCACAGCCATGCAAGGTACCTGTCTGCATAATTCACCACTAACAGAATAAAGATCACATACTCAACCTGATTACACTCAAAAGCTTTAAGCAACACACATTTATGGTAAAAACTCCGAAGTCAAGAACCAATCATCTTCAACATGATAAATATCATCTAAGGAAAAACCTACAGCCAGTATAACAAATGGTGCTCAAAGCAGGAAGAAATAAAAGGCACAAAGGTAGAATTAAAATTGTCACTATTCATACAAATCTTAATTTTGTACACAGATAAACCAAGGAAACTTACAAAAACTTACTATAAATAAGTGATTGACCAAGGCATGGAACACAAGATCAATATAATAATTACTGTATTTACTAGCAACAAAAACTTTAAAAATTAAGTGCAAAACAACGCCTTTTGTACTAATGTCAAAATTGCAATTTTAGAAATACGTTTGCCAATTATGTGGAAGACCTTTTTTCTAAGAAGTACAAATATTGTAAAATGTAAGCTTAAATGATCTAAATCAGGGGTTGACAAAGTATAGCTTTCAAATCAGTCTGGTCCATTGCTTGTTTGTATATGGCACAAAAGTTAACATTTTAAAAAATATTTTTAGAATATATGTACAGTCTCTGTCATATACATGTGACACATACACACTTCTGTGACAGACAATATGTGTCCCACAAAGCCTAAATATTTAATATCTTGCCTTTTATAGAAAACATCTGACAGCTCATTTAAATATAGATATATACCATGCTCATGGATTTGACTGGATTGAACTGTCATGTCTTTAACTTGATCTATAATTTCAGTGCAGTCTGTATATATTCCCAAATGTTTTGTTTGCTTTTGTAGAGACTGACAATTTCATTCTAAAACACATGGTAAGGTAAAATAAACTATACAACTACCCCCACAAAAAAAAACAATCTGGAAAAAACACAAATTTGGAGGATATATTTGGAGCGGTAAAATATTCTGTCTCTATATTTTTTGTAGTTGGTTTCAATTAGTATATACATTTGTGAAAGCTCAAATTGTATACTTAAGATCTATGCTTTGTACTCTAAAATGTACCTTAGGGGCTTCCCTGGTGGCGCAGTGGTTAAGAATCTGCCCGCCAATGTACGGACACGGGTTCGAGCCCTGGTCTGGGAAGATCCCACAGGCCACGGAGCAACTAGGCCCATGAGCCACAACTACTGAGCCTGTGCATCTGGAGCCTGTGCTCCGCAATGAGAGGCCGCGACAGTGAAAGGCCCGTGCACCGTGATGAAGAGTGGCCCCCGCTCGCCGCAACTAGAGAAAGCCCGTGCACAGAAACGAAGATCCAACACAGCCAAAAAAAAAAAATAAATAAACATTTATTTAAAAAAATAAAAAATAAAATCTACCTTAGGTTAATGAGAAAATGAGAGAATAGAACAGAAAAGTGAGGGGAAAAATATGTCCCTGAAACTGAAACTTCAAGATGACTTAAACCTCACTTGCATCAACAAGGCAGGTAAATGAAACCTAACAGTGAAAACTTCTTGGCTTCTTACAATAACCAAGAAATTTTATTTGGACTTTGCAATATCCATGCCTGAGTAGTATCAATACTTGAAATCGGCTCATGTCAGTCTCCTACTTTGCTCTTCTTATTCAAATTTGCTGTGGCTATTCTAGGTCCTTTGCATTTCCATATGAGTTTTCAACTAGCTGTCAACTGCATTAATATAGCCTGCTGAGATTCTGACTTTGAGTGCCTTAAATTTATAGATGAAATTGGAGAGAATCAACATCTTAACAATATTGTGTTCTAATTTATGAACAGAGTATATATCTTTACTTATTTAGATACACTTTAGTTTCTTAGTAATGTTTCATAGTTTTCAGTACATAGGTATTGTACATTTCCTTGCATATTTAGTTCTAGGTACTTTATATTTTTTAATGCTAATGAAAATAGTACTTTTCTTCATCTTTTTATTCTTCATTGCAAGTATATAGACTTGCATTTATTTTTATATATTGATCTTGTGTCCAGCAATCTCACTAAACTCATTTAGCCATAATAGTATTTTGTACATTCCATAAAATTTTATCTTGGACAAAGTGATTTGACAACTATGACAAATTTACAAGGAATTTATACTAGGAAATATGAGTGATTGTACATCAAAAAAATCTCACAATTCTAGATCTAGAATGTCATTTTTCCATAAAGTCAACGTGAGGTCCAAAGCTTCCTAGAATAAAAATAGGGATTTTTTTTTTCAATGTTCTAACATGGATTCTGAATATACTTCAAATTGTGGCTAATCTGAGAAGCTGTCAGCTTCAACTTTAATGTACTCTGCATTATGACTGTGTGCTTGGAAGCCTGGAATAGTTTCCTTTTTTAGCATGGATTTATTTTCATTTCTATTTAATAAAATTATGCAGTTTGTTGTTACCAAGGGGGAGGGGGGTGGGGGATGGATGGATTGGGAGTCTGGGATTAGCAGATGCAAACTACTATATATAGGTTGGATAAACAGCAAGGTCCTACTGGATAGCACAGGGAACAATACTCAATATCTGGTGATAAACCACAAGGAAAAGAATATGAAAAAGAATGTTTAACAATCATTTGGCTGCACAGTAGAAACTCAAACATTGTAAATCAACTATACTTCAATAAAATACACTCAGAAAGATGCAAAACAGAGTTGGTAATGGGGGAAGCTATGTATGTGGGGAGGCAGGGGGCATACGGGAAATCTGTACCTTCCTTTCAATTTTGCTGCGAACTTAAAACTGCTCTAAAAAAAAAAAAGTCATATGTGTACACCTGAAACTAAGGAAAAAAATGTGATCTGACCAAGCTATTGGGAATTAGGTACTCATCCATTCATTCAACAAGTCTTTATTGAGCGCCCACTGTGTGTAATTGGTCAAGTACCTGACTTTTATCAGACTATTTTTCTACTCAATGAGAAAATTAATTTTTTAAAAACATGCATGCACTTCCATGTGTTCACCTGAGGGCTCAGCCAGAGAAGAGTCTCAGCCCAGTAGCTCAAATTCGAAAGGGCAAGACTGGCTGTAATTATCTGCTGCTACCCTTATATCTGGCTTACCCTTTAAATATAAACCATCTTGTTAGATTTTTGACCACAAGATAGATGAGTAAGTGAGCATAAAGTGCTATTTTTTTCCCCATCCATTCATGTAGCACAGCCCTGCTTCCTCTGTGTTTGGAGCAGATTCCACCATTCATTGCTCTACTTGTTTTGTTATGGAAGTTGATAAAACTAAATAAAGTGAAGTATTTCCTGCATTTTCTTTAGTCTCTCTAGTAACTCTTTCTCTCCCTGAACACTCTCTTTATATCCAAACATACAAATACCGAGTCAATAAATATACGACATTACTCTGAACAACAACAAAACCGGATTGGAAGAGCCAGAAGTTTACTTCAAGATACAGAAAGCAAAGGAATAATCAAGAGTGATGTAGGGAAATCGAATCACAATGTTATTTATCTGAAAAAAATAAGGAAACCTTGCGAGCAATTATAAAAAGTATGAAAATCTTACTTCGGTTTTCAGAAGTATCTTAATTTGAAAATAACTTTCCCCAATATAACTGATTTCTCTTTTGATGCGGAGTTTTAGAATAAATTAGCAGACGCCAACAGAAAAACAAAAACATGATTCAGTTCTGATTTTCTCATTTTACAAAAAGGGTAACAGACCCAGAGGTTAAACAACATGCCCCAAATTGCAAATTGAGTAGTTTTACAGAAATTTAGTTTGTCTATGTAAAATTGTGTAAAAATATTCAAGAATCAAGAAGATTACCTGTAAAGTGTTTCAAAGTCCAAATCTTGAAGAGGCAAAACCCCTTTCAAATGTAAAATATACAAGGTGAGATTGAAAACTGATGAAAGATATCACTAATAAGCCTTATGTGTGGCAAAAGGGAAGTGAAGAAGGGTATAGCAGTGAGAATCGTTGTCGGTGTACGGAATATTCATACATATTACAAGGTATCATGTCCTGAACTTCATTTTTCTTAGTAGAGCAATCTTGGAGGATAAAAACACACTTATCTTGTCACAATTGCTATATTTATTGGATTTATCACTATTTTTCACTGGGTGTCTTCTGCTGTCCCAACAATTGAAATGAATCGTAAAAAGTAAAACAAATTGACATCAAAATTATCAACCACAATGTGAGAGTCCATGTAAAATAAATTGCAAGGAGTTTTTCATACATATCAAAGTATGTCTAGAGCATTGAGACAATTATATATTAGAAGAAAATTGTTGGGGGTTACTTATATTTCATTCTACAGTTAAATAAAATGTATTTATTCCATAATTGCCAAAGATCCCACCTTGCATGTACCAGAAACTAATACATATGTCGTGGAAGATTTTTCAGAAGTATAAAATTGCTTTTGAAGTGCGACTATTTTTTTTCTTATTTAACTCCTTTCCTTCTTCTGGAAAATAATTTTTTGGAGCACAAGGTGATATGGTGAAAAATAAATTGGCTCTTCAAATGTGTTGAGAATATTCAGTGCTTCTGAGGAATAACCATGTTTCCCTATTCCTGCTACTAAATAGAACTAAGAACTCTGTACATTATAACTAAAACAAACAAAAGACTTTTAAAGGTGAGAGAAGGCAGCAGACCAGCTGGGGACAAGAACAATGTGATGTGTTCCCTGGGTTTTCTTTTTGTCTTACATTCCTGATTTAGAGCTGAAGCAACTATCAACCCAGAAATGCCAACGTGCAGACAAAAAACACAAACAATAAAAGCCTGTGCTCTCTAGCCAAATGAGAAAGAAAGAGGCAGCCTTTTGGACAATATGCTTTTAAAGGCAGAAAAGTTTAGACAGTAACTCAGACAAGTAGTGCAGAAAAGAACTGTGGCTCCAGTTCACCCCGTGCCAGCTTAGGCTAAATGGGGAACCAACTTCCGACCTCATGAAGATGTAAAAACTCACCAGCCTGATTCATGTCAGTGAAAGTCAGATAAGGAGCCAGGAATCTGTCATCACTGACCCATAATATCCACCCCGCAAATTGCTAATGGGTACCATATGGAAGTCAGAATGCCCACCCTCACGCAGCAGTAACAAGGGTCTCCTTTAGGGGTCAAGGGATTCCAAGTGGGAAAACTGTGATTCTACTTCCACCTGACATTAGCGAGGCAGCATCTCCTCTTACCCTCTCGCCCTATATCTGGCAGAACAAGCCAGCTAAAGGAGAACACTGTAATAAGATCCAGAGTCTCATAATGTGAAAATATCAAGTTTCATTTGAAAATCTGTTTCATACCAAGAACAAGGAAAATCTCAAACTAAATTTTTAAAAAAATAGTTGCCAACACCACGATGACAGAGATGTTGAATTATCTGATGGAGGTATAAACTGTAGGAGATAAATGACTTGGTTGACTGGTTTTTCCCTCTAGTGTATAGAATGTGCCCAGCACATAATACTCAACACATACTTCTTGAGTGAATAAATGTCACCGAGAAGCCAAATTGTTTACTGAAGATTTTCAGCTATGTTTATAAAACTTAAGTAGCAACATAGCTTCCGATTAAAAAAAAAAAAAAGAGGACATTGAGGACCCAGATGCAGAATCTGGCCCAATTGCAAATAGAATCTCTTGAAGTTAAAGAAAAATGATAACCTATTGTATTAATAAGATGACATCAAACTTATCTTTAGATTTTAAAAGGACAACAAGGACATCTTTAATTTGCCATATTTGTTGTTAAATTTTAAATTTTCATTTGCTTGTAATGTTCCACTTATTGGAAACTGGTAATTTTTGGTTTCTGCATAAAAACTTAATATTGACAGGATTTTAAAAACTTTGACTTAATTGTTATTGATAGTATTTACTTTTCTAAGATCTTAGTGTTTAAGATGAAGAAATGAATAGTGCCGAGTTGGGAGGACATTCTACAGAAATGTTGAATTTTTATATGTTTTAAATCTTGGCATTATTTGGAATTTATATATTCATATATTATAAATATATTAGTTCTCATAAAGTAGCATAAATATAATTCCAGGTCTAGTTTATGTAACTATTCAAAGTTAATAAGGGAAAAAACCCCAAGCACCTTTAATTCTTACTGTTTTGAAACACTGGGTCAAAAAATGGTACTCCTGCTAATAAGTGTTTATTCCCTGATTTGTGGTAGTAAAATGAACAAAACTCTATTTTACATTTATCTGACCTCAGATTAAATATGCCTCAGAAAACCTCTTGTAAGGTGATGGCCTAGGCTAGCCCTTTTTTTTTTTTTTTTTTTTTTTTTTTTTAAATAAGCTCAGAACGTATAGACACCAAAGGGGGAAAGCCACAGCAGGGTGGGGGTGTGATGAATTGGGTGATTGGGATTGACATGTATACACTGATGTGTATAAAACTGATAATTAAAAAAAAAACAACTCAGAAAACGCACATTTCTTCCAGATAAATTTTTCTTTCAGCATTACGACTCCAATATCTTGCACCAAATTCTGCATAGTATATGTTTACTAAATATTTATTGAATTAATTATTCAATAGTTTAGATTTCTCTTACTGCATCTTAGTGTTTTTTTTTGGTTTTTTTGCTATTTTACACTTTCTTCTATAGATTAGAGAACACATCAGTTTTTCTTAAGACTACTAGAAATTTTGGATTCTATGTATTTACACTCCAGCTAGAGCAAAACAAAATTATATAACCTACTTGGAGTACAGATTGATATGCTATCAATTTTAATACAATTTTATTATTTTACTGAAATTGTTTTATAATTGTTATTGTTCATGAAATTGCAATTGTACAATCCAGAATTATAGCCTGAAACTTTAAATTATTCCCTAAGATTATTGTCAATAAAAATTTTTAAAGTAATATGAAGCATCCATTATATTTTTGTACATTCACATTTCAAAAGAAAATTGAGTTGAAAAATAACACCATTGGTATCTGACACAAGGAACTTAGTACAGTATTATGAAAACAACAAGAAAACCAGAATTCACTGTAAGCTTGGATGAATTAACTTCTTTGTAGTTTGGTTTCCTATCAAATCCTACATAATCTCAATGGTGTCCTAAAGTTAAAGAGCACAGAAGGACTATATAAATGCGTGGACAGGACTACATTACTCTGGTCTTTAATCCACCCAAATCGTTAATTTAAAATACCATTTTTACAATAATTTGAATAACAGATTCAACAGTTGGTCTGATCTGAATGTTTGTGTCCCCTCAAAATTCATATGTTGAAATCTTAATACCCAAATGATGGCATTAGGAAGTGGGGCCTTTGGGGGGTGCTTAGGTCATGAGGGTGAAGCCCTCATGAATGGGATTAGTGTTCTTATAGATGAGACCCCACAGGGCTCCACAGTACCTTCCCCCATGAGAGGACACAAGTCTGTATTTTGGAAGAGGGCCCTCACTGAACCATGCTGGCACTTTGATCTAGGGCTTCCAGCTTCCAGAACTGTGAGAAATACATTTCTGTTGTTTATAAGCTAATCAGCCTGTGGTATTTTGTTATAGCAGCACAGACAGATTAGGACAGCTATTTTTAAATTTGCAGGTGACAGTCAAAGGGTACAAAGCTTCAGTCTTGACAGATAATTAAGTGCTGGAAATCGAATGTGTGGCACAGGGCCTAAAATTAACAACGCTTTATTGTTTGCTTAAAATTTCTTAAAAGGGTAGACTTTTATTAAGTGTTCTTATCACAAAATAATTTAATAAATAGTAAAAAGGGGTAGGAGGAAGCTTTACCATGGTGAAGGTTTCATGGGTGTATACTTATCCCCAAACTCATCAAGTCGTAGACAATAAATATACAGTTTTAAAAATGTCAATCATACCTCAGTAAAGAGGTTTCAAAGTGTGGATGGTATTTATAAGATGAGATAAAATGAAAACAAAAATGGTTAAGGCTCATCTCTTGTTAACGCTTACATCAGAAAGTTTTAGCCTTGAGAAACTTCAACAATGGCAGGAAGCACACCAAACCTGCATTTAACTTGTAGAGATTCAACTGTTGGCGCTTGGGCTAAAGAGTAAGTAGTAGCCGCGGTATGTCAGCAGTAACAAAGGGAACGAAAAGAAGAAATGTACAGAGTGAGGTTGGCCCCCCTCCTCATTCCATTCGTGGACTGGAGACAATTCATCCAAGTCTCTTGAGAGGTGGGGATAGGAATCTGCTCTTGCACACATGGTCCCGGTCTGCAAATGCTGAATGAGAGCCAAGTGATTAATCTGGGCTCACTGGGGAAGTGGGGACCAGGAAGTAAACCTCATGTGCAAGACACAATAAGAGACAGTCTTTTGGGAAGTTGCTGGGAACTCAATAAATTCCCTGACCTGTTCCCTGCCTGGGTTTGGAATAACTGAGAAGCAAGCGAGTCACATAGTTGCAATAGCACTGCAAATATGATGGAGCAGTGGCTTAGCTCTACAAAAACAGCGTGGAGAAGAGAAGCTTATTCATTTTCTTTAGGCAACTGTCACCCAAGAGAAGGAAAAGTTGAGCAACCCAAGTCCACTTCTTTCAGCAAACTCATCAATTCCTCAAGTTACAGCCCCAGATCTGGGGAGAAGTGAGTTAGGTTAAAAAGAGGAGCATCATTCTAAGAATCTTCTAAAAAACTACATCAGAAACAGAATTAATTCCTCCCTAAGGTATATGTCTGTCTCCAGCCTAGCCACTTTCTAAAATAATTTTACTTCAATGTGATTTTTTTTACCATATATTCTGATATTAGATGGTAATTATATTTTTGCCATTATTGAAACTTAGTATACGACAGTTGCTCATAAATTTCTTGCACTATTTTTTTAAACATCTTTATTGTAGTATAATTGCTCTACAATGTTGTTAGTTTCTGCTTTAAAGTGAATCAGCTATACGTATACACACATCCCCATATCTCCTCCCTCTTGGGTCTCCCTCCCATCCTCCTATCCCACCCCTCTAGATGGTCACAAAGCACCGAGCTGCTCTCCCTGTGCTATGCAGCTGCTTCCCACTAGCTATCTATTTTACATTTGGTAGTGTATGTATGTCCGTGCCACTCTCTCACTTCGTCCCAGCTTACCCTTCCCCCTCCCCATGTCTGCATTCTCTACGTCTGCGTCTTTATTCCTGTCCTGCCTCTAGGTTCTTCATAAGCTTTTTTTTTTTTTTTTTTTTTTTAGATTCCATATGTGTGTTCACATACGGTATTTGTTTTCCTCTTTCTGACTTACTTCACTCTGTATGCTAGACTCTAGGTCCATCCACCTCACTACAACTAACTTCTTTTTATGGCTGAGTAATATTCCATTGTATATATGTGGCACATCTTTATCTGTTCATCTGTGGATGGACACTTAGGTTGCTTCCATGTCCTGGCTATTGTAAATACAGCTGCAATGAACATTGTGGTACATGACTCTTTTTGAATTATGGTTTTCTCAGGATATATGCCCAGCAGTGGGACTGCTGGGTCACATGGTGGTTCTATTTTTAGTTTTTTAAAGAACCTCCATGCTGTTCTCCGTAGTGGCTGTATCAATTTACATTCCCACTAACAGTGCAAGAGGGTTCCCTTTTCCCCACACCCTCTCCAGCATTTATCGTCTGTAGATTTTTTGATGGCCGTTCTGACAGGTGTGAGATGATATCTCATTGTAGTTTTGATTTGCATTTCTCTAATGATTATGATGTTGAGCATCCATTAATGTGTTTGTTGGCAATCTGTATGTCTTCTTTGGAGAAATGCCTATTTAGGTCTTCTGTCCATTTTTGGATTTGGTTGTTTGTTTTGTTGATATTGAGCCGTATGAGCTGCTTGTAAATTTTGGAGATTAATTCCTTTTTCAGTTGCTTCGTTTTCTTGCACTATTCTTGCAGCTTCAAACTCTCTGGACTGTTAGCTTCTTTAGGAGTTAGAAACTGTGCTTATATTTTCTTGTTTTGCAGCTTAACAAGACTAAATATTCCATACTTTATTAAATAACTGACAGAATACAAAATGAATGATTAAATAGTATTTAGTTATCATAGAAATACATTCTAAGTATTAAGTGAAATACATTTGGCCAAATATAAAAAGTCCCCTACAAGTATTTATAACCCCCAAAGAATACGTACACATACATTTAATTTCAACTTAGAACATGTAATTTTACACTAATTTTAAACCCACTGTATCCCAGTACAAACCAACATGTCAGCATATTTAAAGCATTCTTGATCTTTGGAATTCATGCAGTGGGGTGTATCATGATCTTTCCGTCCCCTGCCCTTGTTATAAATAAAATTTAATGAGGAGTCCTTGGTCCCTCAGTGTTTTCCTAAATGACTCTTGCCACTAATTGGCTAAATTGCACAGCTGCCACCTACTTCATTTAGCACAGCATGAATTTAGCAGACTTGACTTAATAAAAACCTATAATATTTGCAGCAAACTAACCTCTAATCAGCAGAACATGAAAGATACATTCTGCATATTCAAGTAAACAGTCCAGAGTTCAGCAAACTGATTTCAATGGTGAGGGAGTATTTCCACCATTTCAAATGTGATAGGAAAGGCAAGGTTAATCATATCTGAAACTACAGGAAAGTTTTGTTTTGTTTTGGTTTTCTCTTCGGTAGTGGGTAGTGGAGAAAATGGTGTTTCACAGGAAGTCTCCAGTTTCACACAAAATTAAGGCTGCTTAGCATGGTTTCTCTGAATATACACCAAGCACCTATTAAGATAGGCTTTTCTCTTTTGGTCCTCTCAGATTGCATTAGGCAAGGGTTTCATGCCTCTAACCTGTTTCTGAATAATTTCCTCTTGCAGTAGCCTTATAAAGAATTTAAAAACATCCCAGTGGAAAGTCCCTTAAAATAGATGCTTTCCCAAAATAGAAGTACAGTGGGTCATGTGTTAAGAACATAATCTCACTAAGTCAAAAGAAGCCCGGTAGGGTAAAAACAGTTTAGGATCAGATGCTGAGAAAGATGGAAAGGTTTTCCGAGTATTAGATGCTTTGTAATTCAAGTTTTGCCGCTATTTTAGAAAAAGAACTAATTGAAATGCAGAGCAGATAAAATATAATCATCTCAGAGACTTGGAAAACATTCAAACTCAACCTCTGAGGTGGTAACTACATGTAAGATCTTAGGTCACTTCCCACTGTTACTGCTTCCCCCCCCGTCCCCCATTTTATGAGCTTCTGATTTTTCTTCAGATACTTATAAGTATGTATTTAAATTACTTTAATAATAACCTCTAGCCCTTGAAGCCAAATTAACCAAGTTTGTGTACATAGTTAAATGAAAAAAATTTTAATTCTTGGCTATGCTTAGAGTATTTCTCTAGAAAAGAATTTTTAAGTTAAATGCACATAGGAAGCATCAGTAGGGAATTTTTTTTTTTAAAGTACTTTAAACTTCTATTTGTAGCGTTTTTTTAAAAAAAAAATTTGTAATTTTTGGCTGCATTGGGTCTGTTGCTTCACGGGCTTTCTGTAGTTGCGGCAAGCGGGGCCTACTCTTCGTTGCGGTACACGGGCTTCTCTTGTTGTGGAGCACAGGCTCCAGGCACACGGGCTTCAGTAGTTGCAGCATGTGGGCTCAGTAGTTGTGGCTTGTGGTCTCCAGAGCTCCAGCTCAGTAGTTGTGTCGCACAGGCTTAGTTGCTCTGCAGCACGTGGAAACTTCCCAGACCGGGGATCAAACCCATATCCCCTGCACTGGCAGGCAGACTCTTAACCACTGAGCCACCAGGGAAGTCCATCAGTGGGGAATTTTGAAAAATCTGACTACCTGAGCTACCTCCAGATATTTCCATTCAACAGATCTGGCTCACATAGCACAATAATATTCTGAAACAAATGTTCATGAGACAAAGCTGCATAGAGTGGGTAAGGAATATGCTGGCCCAGAGACTTACTGGTCTCCAACAAGGTAAGGGCTGAAGTTGACAGTAAACTTTAGAAACATTTACGGCCATTTGACAAAAGAGCTTAATGTGTGTTTAATCTAACAAAATTTGGCTTCTACTCCTATTTTGTGTTGTCCTGGTGACTGAGGAAATTTTTCAAAACAATTTTAAAAAAGAAATGACTCCAGAAGACTGGAGGAAATGGAGAAATCTATACTTTGAGTACATTTCAGTAAAAATGAAATCGAAAATCTAGGAAGAGGGAGCTTTGTAAACTATTACAAATTATATTCACTTGTTGCTTACTTTTTAAAACATTCTGATTTTTTCTAATTTTGTTATTGATTCTTAGTTATATCTGTTATGGTCAGATAATATAGGTATGATTTCAATCCATTTAGATTTATCAAGATTTTCTTCATGACATGTTCTACTTTGGTGAAAGTTCCATGTGCAGTTGAAAAATATGAGTATTCTGTAGTGCTTGGGTATATTTTTCTATTAATGCCAATTGGTTAATGGTGTTCAAATAATCTATACCTGTATATTTTCTACTTCTGCTATCAATTACTGTGAAAAAATACGGCCAAACCTTCAAATTAGGAATTCCAATTCTGACACAGGATCATACACAAACTAAAGCTAATCCTATCCAATGAAAACAACTATAAATTCTGGTCAAAATAAAAGAACACCACAGAACAATAAAAGAGCAATGCAGAGGCAGACAAGTGGACACTGCATACATAGTAAGTTTGCTTCAGAGCTGAGCTTAGAGAATGCGACTCTCATAGTAGGCTGCAAGCAAAGCAATCCTTTAATGCAGAGGGTGACATTATTATCATTATACAGGATATTTGCTTCGGTTTCAGAGGGAGGCACTATCTTCCAATTCCAAGCCTGTTTACTATACATTCTTGAAAAGATAGTTTTAAATAAAATTTGTCAGTGAATGGGCTTTTAGGGTTTCAAGATAAAATGAAGGACACCTAGATGAGTTCGAATTTCCAATAAACAATAATTTCTTCTACTATAAATATGTCCCTGAAATACATGAGATATACTTACACTAAAAATACTGCTTATTTGAATTTAAGTGAGCATCTTCTACTTTTATTTACCGAAATGACAATCGTAACTGCTTGAAAGACATGATGAAATGTCAAAGACCCATGGAGAACTGTCTACCAGCAGTGAGTTTCCCAGTTTTGTGTTACTTTGTGTGCTTTCTTCCCCCAGGGCAAGCCTCAGTTGCCAACTTAAACAGAAGACACAGTGTTGGAAAGCCCACCAACTTTCTGCCCAGAGGTACCAAAGAAAAGAGCCCAGGCAGGCTACAGAGAGGAAGAGAATCCCAGAGAGGAGAGAGCCAGAGAAAGGTATTCTGAACCTCTACAATAAATTACTAAAATACTCTATCAGTCCCTAAACTATATATGCATTGGAGTGACCCCAAACACCATATTAAAATACATCACTAAAATAAGATTTGCACTGCTGCCCATAGAAGGTGAGACAGCTTTAAATATGAGTTTAACAAGACTGATTCCTTGCTAACACAGAAACACGAACATGCTCCTGATGACTGTGATGGAAATCTGAGTCTAAAGAACATTACAGACAATATACAGGATATAATCTAGAAGGGTTCAATAAGTAAATAAAAACAATTTAAAAAGGACATTGACCTTTTCAAAGAAACAAAAATTCAAAATATGCTAATACTTGGTTACTTAGATGTTATAACTATCAGAAAAATATTTCAAAGCAGCTCCTATAAACTTGTTCCTGGAAGCAAAAGAAAATACATTTGAAATGAATGAAAAGATAGGAAATCTCACTGAAGAAAATAAAAATAGAAGTTATGGAATGAAAACTACAATTTCTGATTTTAAAATATTGTCAGTGGGCTTAATAGCAGAATGGAAATAACAAAAACATCAGGAACTTCAAAATACATGAACATAAATTACGCATCCTGAGGGACACAAAGAAAAAAAATAGAAAAAAGTAAAAGGCTTAAGAAAGTGTTGGGACAATGTGTCTAACCAATGTGCAATTGAAGCCCAAAAAGGATTAGTGAGAGTCATTTGAAAAATATTTGAAGAAAAATGGCTGAAAATTTTCCAAAACTGTGGAAAGAAATAAATTCACAGTGAGGACTGGTAAGGGTAAATTCAAAGTAAACCAAGCTTACGTGTGTCACGATCAAACTGTTGAAATACAAAGATAATGAAAATGTCTTGAAAGAAGCCAGAGGATGAGGGGTAACAATATCAGACATAAGGCTGGAATTTGGGGAAACATTAAGTGGATGCAAAATGGCAAGTATTTGGTAAGTACAAAAGAGTCTCTTTTCCCCTTAAGTTGTCAAGTACTTTTTTTTTTTTTTTTTTTTTGCAGTACACAGGCCTCTCACTGCTGTGGCCTCTCCCATTGCGGAGCACAGGCTCCGGACGCGCAGGCTCAGAGGCCACGGCTCACGGGCCCAGCTGCCCCGCGGCACGAACCCGCGTCCCCTGCATCGGCAGGCGGACTCTCAACCACTGCACCACCAGGGAAGCCCTGTCATGTACATTTTAAACAAGATTTTCAGTTTGGGGATTTATGGTTTCAGCTATGATATGTAAAGAGCTTGGAAGGCGTCACTCCTATCCTCAAAAGAGAAGCTGAACAAACTAAAAATAATGACTTTCTTGGACCCATCAGAGAACTGAGGTTGGCAAACTGCCACAATGAAGTGTAGAGAGACAGACACAATGGAAATTGGCTCACCTAGAGTAGAAGCCACTTAGGCCTTAAATCGCTGGGATACTTAGGTGGTAATTGTGATGAACTGTCGGATGCTGGATGTGGATTATCAGATGAGTGAGAAATTCCTGGGAGCCACATCCTAGATGAGCCCCAACACTTTTTTGGGGTTTACCTTCAACAGGAATCTACTGTGTTCTTACAGTGAAGATGCAAAAGAGACCCTCTGATACAACTCAGCCCCAAACTTTACCACCACCTCCTATAGTATCATAACAACGGATTGGAAATATAAGAGCTGTGAGACCCAACTAAAGAGGAGTAGTTATAAAAAAGTACAAAATCGGGCTTCCCTGGTGGCGCAGTGGTTGAGAATCCGCCTGCCGATGCAGGAGACACGGGTTCGTGCCCCGGTCCGGGAAGATCCCACATGCCGCGGAGCGGCTGGGCCCGTGAGCCATGGCCGCTGAGCCTGCGCGTCCGGAGCCTGTGCTTCGCAACGGGAGAGGCCACAGCAGTGAGAGGCCCGCATATCAAAAAAAAAAAAAAAAAAAAAAAAGTACAAAATCAAGAGGGAAGACAAAGCAAGGACACTAGAAGAATTTGAAGCCTCTGGCACAAATGACTATAGAAAACAAAGACCAACCACAAGCAAAAGGCAAAGAGAAAAATAAAGAGTTAAAAAGAACACGACATCTAAGAACTGTAGGAAAATATAAAAATCTATTATTGGAATAACAGCAACAACAAAAAAGAATGGAGCAGAAAAATAATAAGCAGGATAAATACCAAATAAGTCACACTAGGCACATCATAGTCAAGGTGAAGAAGAAAAATTATAAAATAATTTAGATTAAAATAAATTTCTTATAGAGAAATAATCACAATAGACTTTTTGTCACACACTGTGCAAGGAAGTTGAGCACTGAGTGAAATACTTAAAATTCAGAACAAAAGAAGACATACTAACCTATAACTACTTCAAGGAGAATGCCATTCAAACAGGAAGAGACATAAAGACTCTCTCAGGCAAACAAGAAACAAGAGAATTCATTGCCAGAAATAGAAGCATTTCTAAAAGAAATACTAACTTGTTCAGGGCAAAGGTAAATTAGACAATTCAGAACTTGGATCCACACAAAGAAAGGGAGAGACACAAAGGAGGAGGAAATGAAAGTATATTAGTTTTCATATTCTTCATTGACCTAAAAGCAAAAGGAAAAATAGTGCCATGGAAAAGGTGATTGTAAACATGGGTGGACTGAAATCATTACTGTATAGTCACATGGGGCAGGAGACAGACTTGGGAATTTTATTTTGTAAATTGTCTGTACCACATGTGAAGCAGTATAGTGTTATTTAAAGGTAAACAGATTTGTTAAAAATCTATTTTGTGAACTCCAGGGAAACCACACAATTTTTTAAATGTATAATCGATGAACTGGGAAGATACACTGGAATTTTGAGTCAATGAAAATCAGAAAGCATAAAAGGAGGTGGAAAAAAGAACAAATACAACAAATAGGAAACCGTTCCAAACTTGGAAGGTATCAATCCAATTAAATAATCACAAGAAATCTCAACAGTCTTAAATACACTAATTAAAAGACAGAAATTGTCAACAGTGGCATGCTATTGAGAGATAAATGAAGTATAAAGCAATGAAAATATGGTTAAACCTTAAACATATTGCTAAGTGAAAGAAGCTAGTCTGAAAAGGATACATACTGTATAATTCAATTTATACGCTATAAAGGCAAAACTATGGAGAAAGTGAACAGATGAATAGTTTCCAGCATTTATTGGAGGAGAAGGTTGAATACATGAAACAGAAGATTTTAGGATAAGGGAACTATTTTGTGTGATACTGTAATGGTGAATACATGACACTATGCAGTTATCAAAACCCACTGCAGAAAGACTGAATCTTACAGTGTACAAATAGATTTTAAAAAAAAAATTGGGGTGACAGCAAGGAAATCCCAAGGTGATAGCTGACTCTAACAAAGAATTTAACTGTATGTGTAAACAACCACACTGAAAAGGGGATGCAAAAATGTCGATAACCCAAGTAACTTGAAATGAATGAAGTCTCTAAGACTAAAGGCAAAGGAACCTACACAAACCCTCTACTTGTTAAATTTGTTTCCCACAGGAGTACGGGTTAACAATACTGATGCTGCTGTGTACACATACTGAAATGAACCATTAAGGAAAATGAACAAGTACACCAGAGCCAAATGAAAAATTCCCAGTAGCTAAAGTTGGAAGAAGTCAAGTATGAAAATAAAGAATTATCAGACTCTAAGTATAAATAACTATCCATAAATATATACCAATATGAATAAATGAACAATTAAGAGTGGGGAGAGACAAATATTCCATGCAGAATTCCAAATGATACATGCAGATACTCCACCCTTGAGGATTTGGAATATAAATCCCTACATTCATGTGGGCTGTGCACAGTAGCTTCCTTCCAAAGAATGTAGCATGGGAAATGGGGAAGAGTATATTTAGCATATAGTCTCTAAGGATCAGTCATCTTTAAAAATTACCTGGGCTCTTGAAAAGACTGTCACTCCTCTGAACTCTGTGTGTGTTTGGCTTACTATTAAAACTAGATTTACCAATCGGAATAGGCCTATACTTTTTAAAGAAATTGAATAATATAGTCTTCAAAAGCAGAAAGCACCAGGTTCAGATGGGTTCACTGGTGAATTCTACCCAACATTTTAGGAAGGAATTATAACCATTTTCTACATCATCTTTCAGATTATGGAAACAGCTAAAATACTTCCTAACTTATTCTATGAGGCCAGAATTACCCACATACCAAAACCAGAAAAAGACATAAGAAAACAACATAGATGAATGTAACTGCAAAAATCCTCAACAAAATATTAACAAATCTAATCCAAAAATGTACACCAGCAAAAAAAGTTATGACTCACTGAAGGCTCAGATGATGATTAGCATTTTATAGAAATAAAGTATTTCAAAATTAAGGTATGTGTATTGATTTTATATATATATATATATACACATTTATTTTTGGCTGCATTGGGTCTTCATTGCTGTGCGTGGGCTTTCTCTAGTTGTGGCGAGTGGGGACTACTCTTCCTTGTGGTGCACGGGCTTCTCATTGCAGTGGCTTCTCTTGTTGCAGAGCACGGGCTCTAGGCGCATGGGCTTTGGTAGTTGCAGCACACGAGCTCAGTAGTTGTGGCTCGCAGGCTCTAGAGCGCAGGCTCAGTAGTTGTGGCGCATGCACTTAGTTGCTCCATGGCATGTGGGATCTTCCCAGACCAGGGCTCAAACCCATGTCCCCTGCATTGACAGGTGGATTCTTAACTACTGCTCCACCAGGGGAGCCCCATTTTTTTTGATATAATGCTATTGCACACTTGATATACTATAGTGTCGTGTAAACATAACTTTTATATGCACTGAGAAGCCAAGAAATTCATGTGACCTGAATATTATGATATTTGATTTACTGCCGTGGTCTGGAACTGAATGCACAGTATCTCCAATGTATGCCTGTATAAAAAGAACATATGACAAAGTCGGATTTATCCTATGTGAGCAAGTCTGGTTCAGTCTTTGAAACCAGGTAATTTATCGCATCAACCTGCTAAGAAATATCACATAATCACACAGTAGATGCAGAAAGAGCACCTGACAAAATTCAACACATACTCACCATAAAAACTCTGTACTAAGAATAGAGGGAAACATACTTAACTTGATAAAGACTATCGCCAAAGGAAAACCCTATAGCTAACATTACACTGAATGGTGTGAAACTCAAAGCTTTTCAGCTAAGATCAAATGTACAGCAAGGATGATCCACTTCAATACTCCTTTTCAATATCATACTGGAAGTTTTAGTTAACACAATGAGGAAAAAATAGTATACAGACTGGGAAAGAAAAAAGTAAAATTATCTTTGTTTTCAGATAACATGATTATCTATATAGAAAATCGGGACGAACAGATAAAAGTACTCCTGGAAATATGCAATTATAGCAAGGTTACAGGATGCAAGTTTCTTTATAAAAGTCAATTGCTTTTACATATACTAGCAATGAACAAGTAGAATTTGAAATTAAAAACATTTTTATTGCCCACCCCACCCCCACTAAAGTAAAGTACTTAGGTATAAATCTAACAATATACGTATAAGATCCATATGAGGAAAACTACAAACTCTGATCAACAAAATCAAAGAACTAAATAAATGGAGATATTCCATGGGTATGGATAGGAATACTCAAAATTGTCAAGATGTTAGTTCTTTCTATAATTTTTTAAAATTTATTTATTTATTTATTTTTGGCTGTGTTGGGTCTTCGTTTCTGTGCGAGGGCTTTCTCTAGTTGTGGTGCGCGGGCCTCTCACTGTTGCGGTCTCTCTGGTTGCGGAGGACAGGCTCCAGACGCGCAGGATCGGTAGTTGTGGCTCACAGGCCCAGTTGCTCCGCGGCATGTGGGATCTTCCCAGACCAGGGCTCGAACCCGTGTCCCCTGCATTGGCAGGCAGATTCTCAACCACTGTGCCACCAGGGAAGCCCCTCCTTTCTATCTTGGTTTATAGATTTGATGCAATCTTAGTCAAACTCCAGCAAATAATTTTGTGGATTTTGACAAACTGATTCTAAAGTTAGGAGTGGCAAAGACCCAGAACTGCCAAGACAACATTAAGAGAAGAACAGAATTGGAGGGCGAAAACTACCCTAGTTAAAGACGTTATAATGCTACACTAATCACGACACTGTGGTACTGGTGAAAGGACATATCGATCAGTGGAGCACAATAGAAAGCCAGGAAGTAGATCCACATAAACTCAACTGGTCTTTGATGACCAAGCAAAAGCAATAAAATGAAGTAAATAATAAGCCTTCAGCAAATGGTACTGGAACAACTGGACATACATGCAAAAAATTAAACCTAGACACAGACTTTACACCTTTTTCAAAATTTAACTCAAGATGGATCACAGATCTAGGCAATAACACAAGAGAAAACCTACATGACCTTGGGTATGTGACTTCTTATACATAAAACGCATAATCCATGAAATAACTGATAAACTGGACTTCACTGAAACTAAAAACTTCCACCCTACCAAAGAATGTCAAAAGAATGAGAAGACAAGCCAGACTAGGAGAAATATTTGCAGAAGACACATTGGATAATAGATTGGTATACAAAATATACAGAGATCCTTTAAAATTCATCAATAAGAAAACAAGCAAGCTAATTGAAAAATTGGCCAGACCTCAACAGGCACATCTACAGATGGCAGATAAGCATATAAAATGATTCTCCACATCACGTCACCAAGGAAATGCAAATTAAAACAACAATGAGATATTACTATATACCTAGAAGAATAGCTAAAATCCAAAATGCTGGTGAGGATGTGGAGCACAGAAACTCTTTCATGGCTACTAGGAATGCAAAAATGGTAAAGTCACCTTGAAAAACAGCTTGGCGCTTTCTTACAAAACTCAACATACTTTTATCATATGATCCAGCAGTTGTGCTCCTTGGTATTTACCCAAAGGAATGGAAAACTTATGTCCACACAAAAATCTGCACGTGGATGTTTATAGCTGATCTATTCATAATTGCCAAAACTTGGAAACAACCAAGATGTCTTTCAGTAGGTGAGTGTATAAATAAGTCATGGCACGTAGACAATGGAATATTATTTAGTGCTAAAAAGACATGAGATATCTCATATCAAGTTTAAAAAGACACGGAGAAACCTTGAATGCGTATTAGTAAGTATAAGAAGTCATTCTGAAAAGGCTACATATCGCATGACATTCTGTGTGTTGAATACATCTATATGACATACTTCATGACATTCTGGAAAAAGGCACAACTATGGTGATAGATCTAGAGAATTACACCACCAGGGGTCAACTATGTAATGTAATATAAACTGTGGACTTTGGGTGATTAGGACGTGCTAATGCAGGTTCATCGGTGGCAACACATGTACCACTCTGGCTGTGGATATTAACGGGGGAAACTATGCATGTGTAGGGATTCGAGGATATTTGAGAAATCAAACTTTCTCCTAAGTTTTCTGGGAACCTAAAACTGATCTAAGAAAGTAAACATTTATTTCATATTTATTCTGAAGGATATTTTTAGCCATTTTTTAATTGAAGGATAGTTAATAAACAATGTTGTTAGTTTCAGGTGTACAGCAAAGTGATTTACTTATACATAGCTATTCTTTTTCAGATTCTTTTCTGTTATAATTATTATAAGATATTGAATATAGTTCCCTGTGCTATACAGTAGGTCCTTGTTGGTTATTAATTTTATATACAGTAGTGTGTATGCTAATTCCAATCTCCCAATTTATCTCTCCCCTGAAAGGCCCCCCCTCCCACCCGCCTTGCTATCCCCTTTGGTAACCATGTTTGTCTATCTGTGAGATGTTTGCTTTGTAAATAAGCTCATTTATATAATTTTTTTTAGATTCCACATTAAGTGGTATCATATGGTATTTGCCCTTCTCTGACTTACTTTACTTTGTATGATAATCTCTAGGTTCATCCATGTTGCTGAAAATGGCATTATTTCATTCTTTTTATGATTGAGTAATATTCCATTGTATATACATATATATACCACAGCTTCTTTATCCATTCATTTGTCAATGGGTATTTATGTTGCTTCCATGTCCTGGCTATTGTAAATAGTGCTGCAATGAACATGGTGGTACATATCTCTTTTTGAATTATGGTTTTTCTCAGGGTATATACCCAGTAGTGGGATTGCTGGGTCATATGGTAGTTCTATTTTCAGTTTTTTAAGGAACCTCCATACTGTTCTCCATAGTGGCTGTATCAATTTACATTCCCACCAACAGGGCAAGAGGGTTCCCTTTTCTCCACACCCTCTCCAGCATTTATTGTTTGTAGATTTTTTGATGATGGCCATTCTGACCAGTGTGAGGTGATACCTCATTGTAGTTTTGATTTGCATTTCTCTAATAATTATCAATGTTGAGCATCTTTTCATGTGCCTGTTGGCCATCTGTATGTCTTCCTGGAGAAAGTTCTATTTAGGTCTTCTGCCCATTATTTTTTTTTTTTTTTTTGATATTAAGCTGCTGTTTGTATATTTTGGAAATTAATCCCTTGTCAGTCACTTCACTTGTGAATATTTTCTCCCATTCTGTGGGTTGTCTTTTTATTTTGTTTATGGTTTCCTTTGCTGTGCATTAGGTCCCATTTGTTTGTTTTTGTTTCCATTACTCTAGGAGACGGATCCAAAAAAATATTGCTGCGATTTATGTCAAAGGGTGTTCTGCCTATGTTTTCCTCAAGGAGTTTTATAGTATCCAGTCTTACATTTAGCTCTTTAATCCATTTTGAATTTTTTCTATAGTGTTAGAAAATGTTCTAATTTCGTTCATTTACATATAGCTGTTCTTATGTTACATGTAGAATTCTATACACATTTTCTTTTCACTATTTTAAAGGTGTTAAACTTTAGAGTCTACTGGAAAAAGTAAGTAAAAATACAATTGTAATGTTTTTAGTGAGGGAAATATCATATACACAATTCCCCTATATCAGAAGAATACCATATCATCTTCTAAATAACATTAGGACTACCTGAAAAATCTTTCCTGATGAGCTAGTACCTAAATGAACTTGAAGGAAGGAGCTTGGCAGGAAATGGAGGTTACAGTCAGACACTTTATTTAAGTAGCAAAGATATCCAAGGGATTTAACAGGAAAAAAAATGACCATCAAAAAAATGCTCAGTTTGACTGAAGTATAAAGTTTAAAGGAACAACAACAGGAGACCTTTTATATACTAAAGATTTTAAAGGCTCACCTGAACAGTGCAAGAATTCATTAAAGCATTTTAAGCATGGGCTTTGAATACATTATGTTTGGATTTTAAAGGATTTTGTGGGTGACTGACCTGACAAAGGATGAGTTTAAGGCAGTCACACTTAAAGGGATTTCAGTACGGAAACTGATGGGAGTAATCTGAACAGAAATAAGCAAAGATTGAAACGCAGCAGACGGTGGGGATTATACATAAATTTGGAATGTAAAATATAATGTCAAAGATTGGATTTATGGATGAAAGAAGGAGATAAGTGTAGAATGATGCCCACATTTGTGACCTTTGGAACTTGGCATGTGGGGTGCTGATCATTAAGATGGAGGTCGACAAAGAACAGGAGAATACTGAATTCACATAGGATCAATTAAAACCTGAGGTTCCTGTTCACTAGGCAATTGTAAATGTAGGTCTGAAGTTCAGATGGCGGAAGTATGTTTTGGAGCATATATCAAGGTCACCAACATTTTTGGCATGATGAGACTCCATAGGGATACTGTGAGAGGAGAAGTTAGCCAAGGAATAAAATGTTAAGAAAACCCAGTCTTTTAGATACAGTCACAAAAATAGAAGCAAAGGATACTGAGAAAGAGCTGCTACAGAGGCAGAGGTAAATTAAGGGCGGGAGAGCGATGTCAAAGCCAAAGGAAGAGAGTGTTTCAATGAGATTTTTAAAAATCAGCATTGACAGAAAAAAGTAAAATCAAGATCTTTGAATCTGAAGAGATTACTTTAAAAGGGGATAAACAAGTAGACCTTTAAGACATCTTGCTATCCGGAAAGGAATCTAGTTCAAAGAACAAACACCAGTTTTTTTTTGTATGAAGCTTTTTTTGTTAGCCAGATGAACACTGAACTCCAGAACAGCAAAGGCTTGCTTTTATAAAAATATTTAGTAAGATTTAAGATCTAAAAAATTAATTTCAGCTTTATTTAAATAATAGTTTTAATTTTATTTTGAATTTTTTTTGAATTTTATTTTTTTATACAACAGGTTCTTATTAGTCATCAATTTTATACACATCAGTGTATCCATGTCAATCCCAATCACCCAGTTCAACGCCAGTTCTTTTTGATCTGAGAAAATTATTTAAGTGGCCTGTGCCTCAGTTATCTCATTTGTAAAATGAGCATAAAAATAGTTCACCTGCTAAATGGATTTTCTTTCTATCAGGAATATATATCAAGTACTGCAGCAATACGTAGTCAACAATGCATGTAGGAAAAGTATTTGCTGTTATCTGAATTTCCTTGTTTTTCTTTTGAATCTATTGCTGAGGTTTTGGTTGTTGTTAGAATTATGCAAATATGCTTCTGTATAACTGATAATTTTGATAATTTTTGAAATTTATTTCAGTATATACAATATAACCTGCATCATATCCATGAATGTTAATAATACTGACTCCTGGATGCTTTGGGAGGAAGTACAATTACCAAATGTGACTGGGGCTTATCACTGCCAGAGAATGGGCCAGATTGCCTCTTATTTCTCCAAACCATGGGTCCAAAGGTACAGCCAGACTAGGTCGTTAATCCTGGCATCAGAGATAATTATGGGCTGACATTGTTATGGTAATGGAGGGGGTAGTACTGGACCACCAAACTTGTGAGAAAGCTGTTTTCTCTGAACTGTGCTTGGGAGAATATGTTTGGTTTCCTTCTAAATAGTCCCAGTTTGACTAATTGCACCTTCACGGCATTACGTCAACGACCTGAAATGAACCATGCTTTTGCAGTGGGTATGTTAAAATTCAGGATGACTTTACCTGTTAAGAGATTACTGATGATGTTCTAAGATTAATTTTAATGGAGCAGCTGGCTAGACACCAATATTGCCATGGGTTTTGGAAAGCTAGGAAGTCAACACAGCACATATGTAGACTTTTGGTGAACTGACTGGGAGTACCAAGTGGAAATGTGGAGGGTGAGGTGATTGGGGGAAGGTTTTCTTTAGTATGGGAAGGATCTTCTTAATGAAGGAAGTTAAATTCTGATGGGAAAATATTAAGGAAGAAGGGAAGATAATTGAGCAAAGGGTAAATAATTTATAGCGGCCTCTGGGAAGGGACATAGAGAATGAGATCCAGATCACAGCATAAGGGATGCTCATTAGACTGAAAGAATGACCTCAGACAAAGTGATGGCACAGGACCCAATACAAGATAACAGAATATAGTTTAAGCTCTTACTGTGGCCAGAAATTGCTCGAAGTCCCCAGCTGGAATTTATTCACTTCCTGCTTATTAGCCTTATCCTATTATTTTCATTTTACAAACGAGGGAACTGAGGTGTGGAAAAGTTATGTAACAGGCACGCAAGGTGAAATAGCAAGTGTCAAATGGAGCTACGGTTTGAGGTGACAAGTGGCTGTAAAACCTCTGCCTTTTACCTTTATTTTATTTTTAGCGGTACGCGGGCCTCTCACTGCTGTGGCCTCTCCCATTGCGGAGCACAGGCTCCGGACGCGCAGGCTCAGCGACCATGGCTCACGGGCCCAGCCGCTCCGCGGCACGTGGGATCCTCCCGGACCGGGGCACGAACCCGTGTCCCCTGCATCGGCAGGCGGATTCTCAACCACTGCACCACCAGGGAAGCCCTGCCTTTTACTTTTAAATCCTAGATGGTAACTGATGAATACAGGTAGATGGAAAGTGGAAAGAGAACACAATTATTCTTAGTTTAAAAAAAGAAAGGAAAAGGAAACAATATCAAAAGGCTTGAAGGTATTGGCCAAGGAATCTTTAAAATACTGGATCAGAAATTGTAGCCTGTTGCTGTGCACCTGAAACTATCACAACATTGTTAATCAGCTATACTCCAATATAAAATAAAAAGTCAATAAATAAAATTTGAGGACACAGACACACACACAAAATGCAGCCTGAACAGGAAATTAAAAGGAAACAATGGATAGCTTCAGAAGATAAATGGATAGAGTAGTCATTAAGGTTAAGAAGCATCTGGGCTCAAGGGAACTAGTGATAGTCTGCATGCAGTAGGGACTGTGTTAGATGTGAGCCATACCTGAGAATGCAGTCATGGAATAGACATGTGAAGAGGAGATAAGTCTGGATAAAAGGAAGTCATATCCACTACGGTTGCTGTAAATATAATTTCAGAGTCAGCCACATGGCTTTATTTTACTTATCGTGCTACCGACAACAGATATTTGCAAGTTTTAACATATTCAAGTTTATCTGTTTTTCCTTACATCTTAAAATCTTCACTACTCTAATAAAAGCATTCTTCATTTTCCTCTAATGTATAAGTTTTCTTTTATATATTTAGCCTTTACACCATATAATTTATTTAAGGCAGAATCTATCTTTTCTGTCCTATAATTTTCTAAACGTTTATTCAATTAACACTGTTACCCTCAAACACGGATTTGTAAAGTTCCTTTTATCATACATCAAAGCCTCACATCCCTTTCTGACACAGTTCTCCCTTTCTGGTGCTCACTGGGATTAAAGTTCTTCCCTCCCCCTTCCATCCATGGCCTCATCATATGCTAAATATCTACACCCTCCCTTGACTTCAGGCCCTGCCATGTGATTTGTTCTGGCCAAGGTCAAAGGTACAGAAATGACAGTGGCACGCCAAGGGCAAACCTACACTGTCAGAGGCCACATGCATGCTTGCCATCTTATTTGTCATAACTAGGACAGACATATCACAGATCTCCCACTGTCTCAGGAGGAGGATGGAAGAGAGGTGCCCCAGCTGTTGCGTCCCGAAGCCCAGCCACCCAGGTTACCCAAAGAGCCGCAATGGGGACAGCCATCTAACCTACAGAGGCTGAGGTCAGCTCCACCCCTGCCAACCTACAGGGGCACAGATTAAAATTGTTGGAAACCGCTGAGTGTTGAGGTGGGAGGTTGCTATTTGGTGTGCAGCACTATTGAAAAAGCTGCCTGAGAAAGCATTTGCTAAATAAAAAGTGCTGCTACAGATCAGGAAGAAAAGGTAGGAAACCTGAAATATGTGGTATTTACTGTGGGACAGAATTTCAGGTTAGGAAACTAATTTAGAAAGTTAAAAAAGTAGTCTTTTGCTTGTCCAATAAATTGTCCACTCAAATATTTGTGCAGTTCTAGATTATTTTGATATTTATAGATTCCGAGGCATACTATCCTCTATTTTTTCATAGATGTTGCCTACGTTTTCTTCTATTTTCCTTAAGATATTCACTGTGTTTTGAAGTTTGTCTCTACTAATTCCAAAACCTTGACCATTTGTGGAACTGCATCTACTGCTTTTATCCTGATTATTATATTCTTTGGCTTCTTCTTTACATGTGTCTGCCAGAAGTGGTCATCTTTTCTCTGTTGGACGTTTAGGGTGAGAGAATGATTGCCTCTGTCCAAGGAGAGATGGGTCTGGACTGGAATTTGGCTGTGGTTTTAGTGTGAATCACTCAGCGTCTAGGTTATCACCATCACTACGGCTCTGCTCTGCTCTTGAGAGTCAGGGGGAACTCCTTCTCCCCATTTATGAGAGAATCAGAAGTATTCATTCTGATTAGGAAACCCAAGTCACCTAATCCTTGTCTTAAGTTGATTACAAAAATAATATTTCGGATAACGTGTCTTTTCCTAACTGTTTCCATGAAACTCTAAGCTTACTCAACCTACTATATCCCTCCTCAGAAGCAGAAATTTGGAATCATCTCCTGCGAGCTTTACCCAGAGACCTGCAGAAGGTGTTACAAACTTTGAGGAATTTCTGTGATGTAGGGATGGGAGCCTAATGTCTAGAATGTGTGGTTCTAGGATCCAAGGTCCAGCTTGGACTTCTTGCTTCCTGTATGATGCCTGGGTAGATTAGATGTTGTGGTTCTGGGGCTGGTGGCAGGGGTGGACAATTCAAAATTCAACAGAATATGTATTTAATTAAACCCAAAGTACAGCTGCCACCAGGTTTTGTTTCTCCTGTACATAAGGCCATCAGGCAAAGAAAGCAATTTTCATTCTGGCAGGGATGATTTTTTATTATGATGGGGAACCTTGACAAGCTCGTCTCAAGTTCAATGGATTCACCGAGGCGCGGTGTACTGAGACATTTGAGCAACTATCATCTGCTCAGTGTAAAATGCCTGCAGGTTCCGATCCTCCATGGAGTGGAGGATCCTACTCGGCCTCTCCTACTCGGCCAGGAAAGCAACCTAGAGTAATAGTGGAAGGACCTGGCTGACTATGAGAGGAATGTGGAAGCTAGAGGGCGGTAGAAGAGGAAGCAACAATGTAAATCATGGCCTTGGAAACAGCTGCAGGCAGTCCTACTGAAATTGCAACTGGCCAACACTTTGAAACATGAGAGTAAGAACAGACCAGATTTAACCATAGTGTGAGGGAACCTAAGCACCGTAAGGGGTGGACTTGAGTGGATACAGTCGGTGCTGCCCATGTCCTCTCAGCATCCAACTAGATATGCCAAAGGCTGCCGACGGCAACGATCTATGCCTCTGCCTGGGCTTTATTCTGGCTAAAAGAGCATGCTCAGGGCTTCCCTGGTGGCGCAGTGGTTGGGAGTCCGCCTGCCGGTGCAGGGGACGCGGGTTCGTGCCCCGGTCCGGGAGGATCCCACATGCCGCGGAGCAACTAAGCCCGTGAGCCGTGGCCGCTGAGCCTGCGCGTCCGGAGCCTGCGCTCCGCAATGGGAGAGGCCGCAGCGGTGAGAGGCCCGCGTATCACAAAAAAAAAAAAAAAAAAAAAAAAAAAAAAAAAAAAAAGAGCATGCTCAGCCTGTCAGTGGAGACAGCTGGAACTGCTGGAGAATGATTGTCCCCAGAATCAATCCTCATCCGTGGAGCTGCTGATTAAAACTCCTCTCCCTTAGCTTTCAGTTAGAGTAAAGCTCTAGCATGTTCTGTACTGTTTTCTTAGTCCCCCAGAGAACTGAGCTCCCGTTGTCCCTAGAAGCAATTCATTGGCTTCCTTCCCTCCTCTGTCTTACATTTTCCCTAGTTTGCTAGTATTTCCTTGGGTCATGTACCAAATGAACTACATGAATTAAAATGCTTTTATCAAGATCTGCTCCAAAATAAGGCAGGTGGTTGCTCCACAGGGAAGTATTAAACACAGGGCCTTACTTACATTAAAAAAAAAAGTCAAGATCTGTGAATCGTTTTTTAAAAAATGAGAATAAAATTTTAAAGTATATCAAAAGCAACCAAATCAAATTATCAAATAGAAACCTTTTAAATTATAGTATTGGCAATTAAAAAAAAATCTGCTATCTATCCATATATATCCTTTGTTTGGGAATATGGGATGGATAGAGCATTATGTTGAAAAGTGCAAAATTTTATTAAAATAAAAAAAGATGCATCATCTTCATGCAAAAGAAGATAAAGTAGCCTTCCAAATCAAACTATACCTTTAATACTGTAATAAATATTATATAGAAGTTACTTATAAAGCATGGTATAGTTTTACCTGAAACAAACTCCGTAAGAGCAAACATCTAAGGGCAACTAAGTCATACTTGTAAAGGACACAACAGTGGAACTTCTTTAGTGACTTGGCTTATGAAGTTATTATTTTGTTAGTATGGTATTACCCTGGGATATAAACATTAAACAAATAGAACAAAATAGACAACCCATCAGTACACTTACACATATACAAAATTTAGATAAAGATGGAGATTGCTTGCAGAGCAGTGGGAAATGACATTTTACTAAATCGTAGTGGAAAAAAGTGTTGCTTGCATGGCGCTAATCTGCATACTTAGGCCACATGATATGTAAAGTCAGTTTAATTTGGATTTATATTTTAAATGGGGAAAGACATTCTTTTGACACAGAAGGAAATATAGGATATCATCTTATGACACACGGGGAAGAAAAACTTTCCTAAGCAATAATGGAAATATTGATAATTAAACTTTACTAGAATTTTAAAAATTATTATATACACATTGACTATCTATGATTTTCTCTACACAGTTAATTGAGAAGTATGCCGAAAACAACTTCAAAGAAATGAACAAAAGACATGAAAAAAGCAATTCACAAAACAGAAAACTCAGATCACTAGGAAACATGAAAAGGTTACTCCTCTTATTAATGATCAGAGAAATACATATTCAACCAGAAATTCTTACACACATACCAGAATAGCAAAAAAGATTTGTTAATTCCCCTTATGTTCAAGGGTGTGTATCGTGTAAACTGGTGAGACCACTGGGATAGCTATTGAAAACCCCTATTAAATTTGAGAATGTGCATAATCAGTCATCCAGCAACTACATTTCTAGGTATAATCCTGGAGCAATTCTTTCATATGTACCCAGATAAAATAATTGCAAGATTGCTCATAGCAACATTATTTTTATAGTGAAAAAATCTAAGTATCCTAAATTTCCTTCAAAAGGAATTGGAGAATTTATTGTATGGTTATACAATTAAAAATGATAACATTAAAAACAAATGAGCTATTGCTAGAAGTACTAACATGGTAAGTACTCAGGAATATAAAATTAAAACAAAGGAAAGTTGCAGATACACACAAAACAACACTAGTTAAATTTGACTACTGATGAATAATACTTTATGTTGCTTAGGGAGACATTTAGTAAGGATATGAATCATGTGTAGGAAGATTAGACCTCCAAATCAGCATAGTTCTTATCTCTGAGTAAGATGGAAGGTTACACCACACTCAGCTCTTTTAAATATTCTATTTGTTTAGATGGTTGATGGATAATTAGCTGTCCATTATTTTAAAACTATTTGGGATATCTGAAGTGTATTTCAACTATTTAAAAAGAAAATCTGATTTACTTTTAACAGAAGTTACTTTAGAATAAGAAATCAAGGAAGGCAGAACTTTGTCTCTGAAGATTCCTCTCTCGTTTTTTTTAAATTTAAAAAGGCAATATTAAATAAAAACCTCAACTTTGATGCTTATTCAAGACCAGATTTGATTTATGACAGTCCGGACTAATTGTGAAACTAAGCTAAATCTAGCCATTCATTTAAAAAATAGAGCTATCACAATTTTTCATATTAAATATAAACACTTCACATATAGTTGCTTAATGATGTTCTGCTAATTCAGAATTTGCTTTTATATGCTTGATCACATTCCTCAATAACAGAAAATCAGAATTAAGACACATGGACTCTCATTTTGTAGCTACCATCTGTATAAATTCTGAAACAAATCCTGACCTTCTTAGTTCTCTCATTTGAATAATTTAGAATATAGTTTTTTTTTTTTTTAATTTTTGACTATTGATTTATGGAATCAGGTAGCTTGTTTCCTCCATGAAGAGAGAAGTAATTCAGGATATATCTTTGTATTTTTTAAATTATTAAATATTTTTTCATTGGTAAAAAAACATGTGACATGAGATCACCTCTGTTTTTGACTTTTCCAGTTCTTTCACGTACCTCTTTAATTTTCTAAAGTACTAACCATTTTCACTAATTTGCTTAAATAGGCACCAGTCTAACCTTCAGCACTTAAAACAAAGGGGAAAAAATGACAAATATAGCTTTAAAGCTTTATTTTTCAACTCTTCTACCTTTGCTTGCTGCTGGGATCCTAACCGACAACTTAAATTTAATATGGAATTATCTAATTATAAAATGTCATAATAAACAGCTACGAACTTCAATGAAAATCATAAACACTCCGAGATGTAATTTATTCTAGATACTAAGTTTTTTGCAATCTCAATTTCTCTCAAGCCTTTGAGAGGACAAAAAGGGTTTAATTACATTCATAGTAATGAATTATAAGTTAATTTTTATCCACAATTAAATAACTTGACGATCTGTTTAAGATTCTGTTTATTGGCTCCCTAGTTGTGAATAGATGTCTTCTGGATGCTAGCCATTTTACTACATGTATTACAATAATTAAAAGACACATATAACAATTCGCATTTCCACAGTGTCTGTTTTGCAATATCTGTCTCTTGAGCTTTACCAAAATGTTTAATATTGCCCTAAGATATATTAAAATATCTTCCTTTTAAAAATGATTTTCCTAATAATTTGTACTTCTGAGTAACCTGAGAATCCCTTTGTCAGAGAAAATCAGAATTGATTCTAATTGAAATACTTTTGAAAGCATATCAGTTAAAGGGATACCTTAAAATATTGCAAAAAAAAGAAACGAATATTAAGATTACAATAATTTTGTGGTTACAGATTTACATATTTTATATATTTATAATTTCTAATTTTCTAAACATTAATGTTATTTTAATTGGAAAATGGTATTTCAAATGGGAGAATAGGTGAGAAATAGAGAATTTTGGAAAGGGAGCATAAATGAGAAATTGGTTTTATGAATATATATTTATGAATAAAATATTAGAATGGGGCAAAATATTAATAAAATAAATGGATCCAAGTAGATAGACTTGAACGGAATATAGAATTAATTGGAGAATGGATGTTTTTGTTACTTAATAAATTCAAATATTTGGTAAAATAGATATAAAATTAAATTTGATTTTACCTAAATACTATATCCAAATAATTACTTGGATTAAAGTTATAATCGTATAAAATGAAGTCATTAAATTCTAGAAAGTATTTTAATACCTAATTATTCCTGGGATTTTGAAATTTTTCTATGTATAACAATAAAACCATTACTAAGAAATTATATTTGGCTAAATCAAAATCTTAAATATTTTTGCATCAAAACAACAAGCATAATTTAAGATGCAATGTATGACCTAGGAAAAATTCATATGAAATTTGAGGTTTAAAAGTTTGCCAACATGAACTTATTTTTACAAACCAAGAGTAAACTTACAAAAAAGTTTCATTTAAAAATAAATTAGGTTCATGAAAAATTTACTTCAAAAAACAAGTGGCTAATGGATGCTTTTGTATTCTAATATACCAAAAAATGAATATTAAACAATAAAGCATAAGCAGTGTTTTACAAAAGCTTAAACTCTGCTTTGGAAACATGCTTTGATAAATATATGGAAATAAATTTTCTGAAAAGAATTTGGTTCTAGATAAAGGACTTGACAAGATCATAAGGCAATCCCCCTTCTAAATAGTCTCTATGAACATAATATTTTTTCTAAAATCTTCTGTACAATGATGTTCACTAATTACAACGTATAAAGATATTAGGTAAAAATAACCTCAATAAAAGAATAGAAATTCAATTATTTTATATCTATGTGATGATATATACCATGTGATTAAAAAAACATGTTTTCAGATATTAGTGGCATCAGAAAGTAATTACATTTTCATGGTAAGTGGAACATGCTGAATAGAAATATTAAAGTATTAATTACATAAGGTGTGTTTCTAGAACTGGAAAAAATTTATAAAACTACTCAACAGGACTAGTTGTGATTTTAATTTATTTACATCCAATACATATGGTCTACAGTTAAATAAATTCTATATTTGTAACTGCAGTGTCCTTATAAAGGAAGCTCAAGGATTCAAACGCAGAAACAAGTCTAAAACCAAATCAGTAATGGGCAGGGAGTATGCAAATTTCACTGTCAAAACAGAGTCCTGAAGCTAAATCAGTTAGAGTCAGTAAAAAAAAAAAAAAAAAAGAAAATGGAAGCTGAGGCATAGCCATCAATCAAAAACCAAGGAAGCAGTGAGTAGGACAGACGAAACCCACCAAATGCAAATGAATTTCCTCATGACACAGCCCCTATTTTAAACAGAAAGCTTATTTTAATTTTTTCCACATAAGCTCCAAGAGCAAACAGGTGGGTCAAATTAAGAAGTCAATTAGGCCAGGCTTTTTGAAGTATGGTTTATGAAAAATTAGTTGTCAATTTATAACTTTGAAAATATTACAGGTTGCTGATAGGTTTTTTGATTAAAATAGTATGCTTATTCACTTCTATACTGAAATGCATATACACTAAAATGGAATTCAAAGAATAAAATTATAACACCCTTCTCTGAAATATCTTAGTGTTTTTGATGTATTTATAGCTTTTCAATTTGATATTTTTGCTCGTATTGAATTTTAATTATCCAGCAACTAGAAGTTCATATTCTGTTTCTTTTCAAACTTACTCTTGAGGTATTTATTCACCACGTATATGATATTTTACAGCCTCAGTAACCATCAAATAGAATGACTGGAGAATATCCTTCCAAGTGGATTATTCTCTTATATTTGTTATTGTATTTACTATATAGTTTTTGTATAATAAGTGGAACAAATGTTTCTCTGCAAAGATATATAATATACATATTCCCTTCATCCTTCCATATAAATAACTACATATATACATATACCTTCTATATACTAGATTTCTCTCAAGTTATCAGATTAAAAATACCATTTTTAGGAAGTTGGACACACATGGAAATATGTTTTCTGAAAGGCTGGTAGTATTTTACAAAACTGGCATTAGTATTTGAATAGCAATTTCACTGCAGCTTTAAATATATATATATATTTTACTCTTAATAGGATTGCCCAAAATGATGTTCAAATATCTATTTTTCAATTAAAATTAAGGTGTCTAATGTATAATTCACTTCCTTAACCATCAAATAATTTGTACAAATCAGGCACAGGGCCCACAAACATGGTGCCTGTTCTCATGGCACTTTTTATCTAATATTAATAACCATAATAGTACCATCCAACAGCTATTGAACTATTAAATGGGCCAGGCAATGATTTAATCTTTACTTGCATTAACACAATTCCCTTCACAGGAATTCTCAGAAATATAAATATTATTTAATTCCCACTTTTCTGATGAAGGCTATCTCACAGCCAGGTTAAATAACTTGCTCAAGGTTATATCACGTTAATAGTAAAATGGGATTTGAACACTAATGAGGAAGACAGGAATTTAACAAGATATGGCTAGATACTAAGAGCTTATGAGATCAGCTATGTAGGAATGGTCAGAATGCTGTGGTAGAGAGTAACACAGGAAAATTATTCCGTGGTCAGTGAGAGTTTCCATACAGGGGACATGGAATCTGAGACCTGAGGTATGAGAAAGCCATTCTCATTTTCCCATGAGTAGCTGGAAGATAACAAGTGAAGGAGTTGAGGTATGAAAAAAACTTGGCGCATTTTGTGTTTGCATACTATTTTTTCAAAGTTCAAATGGAATGAATTCTCTCGGCATGTGTGTGTAATAAAGCATTTTGCCTACACTTCTAGAAGGTCTACTCAGACATAGGAATCTGGGTTTACAATGTCTTTGTATTTGAAGGTGCTTCTCCATTGATCCGCAGTAGTTTGGTTCCCACCAAAACTTTACTATCCCTTTCAATATTCCTCAGTATAGAATATTTCCTCTTTCTCCAGCTCTCAACATTTTATTTCACGTTTTGATTTTCAAAAGTTTCACCATGTGGCTTGCTTTATTTCTTTTAGTTTGAGGGATCTTTCAGCTTCTTGGAACTGTGGGTTTAAATCTAAGTTTCTGGAAAAATCTTGAGATTTTAGGCACAGTTAAAGTTTTTTTTTTTTTTTTTTTTTTTTTTTTAAGGTCGAATAGATAAAGCATGGGCAGGAAAAAGGAAAAAAAAAATTAAAGACAAATTCCTTAGAAGTCACAAGTTCTGGCCCTTGAAAAGGCACTACTAAGATAGGTCAAAACAAGCCATAAAATGGGGAAAGATATTCACGCCACATCTGTCAAAGTCATACTCTGATTACGTAATGGGATAAACTTCCCGAAAGAAGATAATGTGAAAACCTAGCACATGACAAATTCCTCAGCATCACTGAGTAGGGAAGCACCAATTAAGACTTTATTATGGTACCACCACAAACCTACTAGAACAATTAAAATTTAAAAAGGCAAGAAAGGATGTGGACAAGCTGGAACTCTTATATTTGTTGATATAAAATTTCAAACACATTTTGCCAACATCATTGCTGTTTCTTAAAAGTTCAACATACGTACCATGATTCAGCAACTCCACTCCTTGGTATTTACCAAGGAGAAATGAAAATATACTCCACACAAACTCAGAATTTTCTGTCGTCTTTATTCTTAGTATCCCCAAACTACTAACCCAACAAATCATCATTCAACTAGCAATAATTAAACAGAATGTGGTATTTCCATACAGTGAAATACAATTCAGCAATAAACAGCAATAGACTATTAATATATGCAACAACGTTGATGAATTTCAAAAACATTGTGCTGAGTAGAAGTAGTCAGACACAGAAGAGTGTATATATAGTACTGCTCATTTTATATTTATCACTAGAAAACACATCTCATCTCTGGTGGCAGAAATAGACCAGTTCTTGCTGAGGCTGAGGGTGGTATGAAAATGACTTGAAACAGATAAAAGGAACTTTGTGTTGATAGAACTGTTCAGTATCTTGATTATGGTTGTGGACACATGGACGTAAATATTTGTCAAAACTCACTGAACTGTACAATTAAAATGGATTTTTAAATGTAACTGGCTCCTAAGCAAAATCCATTTTAAAAGATATGTCTGTGTGTCCAGATCTTTGTACTATATATGCTGTTGACTAATTGAGTCAAAGAACCAATTAATTGATTCTATTGGCTATTTTATCACTATAGAAAACAAAATGGGTTAGGTTTCCACTACTGAGTTTTTTAAACTACCTTGTTCCTTCTCACTTGTGACATTCTCCTTCAGCCTGACAAATTCATTGACTCAAACAGGTGAACGCTTTCCCTGAGCCTCATTCTTAAATAACAAACAATCTCTACACTTCTTTTTACTCATTTTCTTATCCCCTAAGGAAAGAGTAGATATGGAAGAAGATGTCAAAGGAAGTTTTAAACAAGGGATTTAAAAGATTAAGGGGAGGAGATAATTAACTTTTTCACCAAGGAAAAAAGTAAACTAAGAGAAGGTCTTGCTTCTCTGAGCAAGGTGGAAAGGAAAGAATATTAGATAAAAAAGAGCAACTTAATGTTGGGGGAAGAACACCCCAGTAAGTAGTTAAGTTAAAAAAATATGTTTGAAAGAAATCAGTATAATTTCTCCTTTCAGAAAATCCTGAGGCTTACTATATTAACTACACAAAAAGAGCACTCGTGTAAGCTTTGCTGAAGTTCTCCTGAATGTTTTAAATGTTTTTATCTGATCTACCACCGGCCACTTGTGTCACCTTGGTCAAATGGCTTACTTTCTCTGGGATTCAGTCATCTCAACTATTGTGAAGGGGAGAGATTTTTTTTTTTAAATCAGTTTCCAATTTTAGGGTAAATGTTATGTCAAGGGGTAAATCCATGAATTTTACAACACTGAATCATATTTCTACAAATCTCATTTTTTCCTACAGTCAATTTAGTTACGATAGGACATAGCTAAATAGAACAGCTTTGCTTAGCCAGATTTTCTTTTAAAAGTTGTGATTATTAACAGATGCATTTTATTTTGCTTCACTAAATATATAAGATTAAGGCTTACAAATTTTATAGAGTACATTTTTATAGAGCTTCATTCTTTACTACATTGTCTTAACTTGTTTATATCCAGTATTTTTAAATGTTGGTGGTCACTTTTTCTGTGGACATTTTTAGGTACTCTTTGCTGAGTAATGTATTTATACAGCTGCTCAAATTTTTTTTTTTTTTTTTTTTTTTTAGCTGCCAGTGAATAAAGTGGCTACAAATTTAGAACCTAGAAGTAGTCTTGCAGTCCTTTTAAAATCTTCGATATTGAGTCTGGCCAACCACTAGGATGATGTCTTTAGCTTTAGCTTATCTAGACTAACGCTGTAATGGATTTTCTAGAGAAAGCCTAGGTACCACAGGTCAGTATTCAATCTTCAAATTTAGTACCAGTTATGGAGATATACAAGTTGATCTGTTAATAGTGTGGCTCAATCTCAACGTAGGCTTAGGTACTGGACAGTGTACTTAGCACAGCTTTATGGAGATTATGAACCACCTTATTGACCTCATTGATGTCCTTCTTAACCTTGTAATTTTGCTATAGTTTTGTTAATCATTCGATTGTTAAAGTCATTTTTCTTGGCAGTTTGTTCCTAGCTCTAGGCTTGAATACAAAGATTCTCTTCTACAACAATAAGGGTGAATGTATTAAAATCACTTTAAGGGTCAAACATAGTTCTTTTGTCTTCAACATTCTCACCCACACTAAACCATTGCTAAATAACCAGTTGGCCCATTTATGATTCCTAGTACACTGTGTTCAATGATTCCAACATATTTTTGGCTTTATGACGGTAGACACTAAAATAAGTTGATACTGTGTCAATAGTATTGACAATTGTCTTCCTAAGTTAGGTGGCTACAATTATTTTCATCATCTTAGAAGATACTCAACAGAACAGAAGCCTGTTGGAGAAAATGGTAGATACTAGGCTAACATTGAATTCAATAAATTTTAGAAACCAAAATTTACCATTAAAATGTTTATTTTATAATTGTATTGTTTAGAGGTTTATTCCAACATCCTTAAAGATACATAAAATGAGGTTCTAAATGATAAAATTCAGCTTGTGAAAGCCAAACCAATCCATTATTGGTAGAGCACCACTGGGCTAAAGTCTTAATTCAAATCCAAGATTACTTATAAACAAAGAACTTCTTTGTGACTCTATTAAAAAGAGATTACTTCAAACATACAATTTAAAATTCAGATTTTTTGAAAACCAATGTTGAAAAGTACAAAAGGATGGCACACATTGTAAAAATATTTCTGGAGAGCTCAACAGAATTTGAAATACTTGTGATCTTCTACAGCTAAGATTTATGAAACAGGGAGAATTTGAATACTTCCTTTGTAACTAACACACACTTTAACAAATTTTGTAGGAAAATTTTACATATTTAAATTGCTTTTCAATGGACAGAAAATCCAATTTATTTCCTACCACCATTTATTCTAATGTTCAACAGTACCACGGCAAGCTTCTGTATCTATTTTTGCCATGAAATCAACATTTGACAACACTTACAATAATGTATCTGTTTATCCTATTTACCTTATGTAAAAAGAATGTTCAAAAGCTTCTTGTACCTCATCCAATATTAATGATTTATAGTTGATAACAAACTCTAAGCTCCACAGTGAAAGTACACGTTTTGCTGTTTCATCTGTATGTCGATATTACAATTCTAGCCAAAGTGCCACCAAACCCAGCCACTCATTCTTTACTTCCTTTTTTTTTTGTCCAGTAGCTTCAACAGTAAAAAGACAATAGGGCTGTAAAGGAGCAGATACGGCTAGGCAAGATGGCCTCTCAAATTTGGGTGGCATATGGTTTGGGAAGTTGAACTTGATTGTAATACGTTGTAAGTTAGATGAGGAAAAACATGATTTCTATCTTGATTTTGTCTCATTTTTAGCACTGACTTCCTTAGGTAGTAAAATGCTATTTATTCAATGAAGAGTAAATCTGATGCATTGTATCATGCACTAGGTAAGGAAAAATGGTTGCAAGTGGATGTGGAAAGTAAAAGGTATATTGGTTTCCTACTGCTGCTCTGATCATCACAAACTTCATGGCTGGAAGCAACTGTCACCAAATGTTCATATAGACAGTATTTTCAGGGATATTTAAAGGGGATGGTATTTAGGTGAGTGGGATGGACTAGAAGATCCATACAGAATCTCATATGCAATGTTTCCTGTGATCTATTACCAACTTAATTTATAAAAATTAAGTCATTTGGTGAAAAATGTCCCTTTGTGGAACTGACCTAAGTGACTACTATAATGTGCTTACTTTAAATGATTTTGTTAGTTGTTAAAATATGCCCTTTGCAACAAATATGACATTGCTTTTTTAAGCCACATCCTAGTGACTGAAAGTACTCATCCAACGACTTTTCTCAGCTTAGAGAAAGTATGATTTCTCTATTTAAAAAATGTGTTTACCTTTATATGCATGTGATTTAATGAAATATTTGTATAGTATATTATGTACAAATCTGTGTATACATTGTGGGGAAATCTAGAAATGAGAATTCAGTGATTCTTATGCCAACGGATTAATTTTACAAATTACCTGCATATCCACTAGTAACAGTCAATCCCTTCCTTCTTCCGAAAAAAAGAAAAAAAAGAAAATCAGGAAAAATAAAAACCTGCAATAACTATCAGGGTTGCTTTTAGTTAGTGCATAGCTTGCCGTAGGGTTAATGTTATTTGTCTCATTTTTAGAAGAATGATTCATGTTAACCAAATTCAGGTTAAGAAGAGTTACCTACTCTATTAAAATAGCTAATCATACTAATTTCATCAGATTCCTGAAAGGTGTTTTCTGGAATAGGAAAATAGCTATTATAAACTTAGAGTTATGCTGTATTTTATATGGAAGGCTTATTCTAACAGATTAGTACCTGCTATGAAGTATTTTATCTTCAGGATTCTAATATCAGTAACTCACTGTGAAGTATTTCTTTCCCCAGTAAATTGTCTGAGTTTCACAATGTTTAAGTATATAAAATGTGTTCCTTTAGCATTTAAAATTTTTTTATTTCCTGGGTTTAAATCAAGTTTAACTTCAATTATTAAAATACTTTAAGTATTTATTTTTATTTGTGTAGAAATATATAACCTTGCTTCAAAAGAAAGCAGCAACATTTAAAATAAAGTTCCCATATAAAACATCAAAACAGATCATCGGTTCTTGTGCATGCTGCTGTTGTCTCTCGGGAGGCTTCAGGTTTAAATGACACTGATTATACCTGTTACCCTAATACATTATTCATGACATTGGTGGTAGAGCATCTTCTGACTGCCTGTCATTTTCCATTACCTTCCATCAAAGAACCATATGCTGCTCTCATAGTTTGATACTGAGGCATACATAGCATACTCAGAAAGGCATTTGGAGGCATTATAGGCTTTCAGATGAGCTTTTGAAAATACTTATATAACACTTTGAATGGCTTATGATTATGCAGTACTTTGGCTAACAAGCTTAAAAAAAAAAAAAAAAAGAGAAAGCAATAGGTAGCCACCAGCTGTTAGCCTTAAGGTATAACACTAAAGCTTTCTTGACCTTTCTCCTTACCTGTCAAATGGTGTTAACAAGGTAGTTGTGAATAGAGATGTAAAAAGAGTATATGAATCCTATCAGTGTCTGTCAGAACTATGATGTTCAATAAGTACTAATTGTACTAGTTAGATTTCTAGTCTGCAGACAGCTGAGAGGCATAAATTCAAGGAGGTGAAAGTTACTTCACAATTATAAAAGCTGTGCATGTTTGTTTTATTTTGGAGCCATCATCATTTTACAAATTATATTTCTTTTCCACAATTCAGAAAGGTTAAAAAAAAAAAGTATTAACCAAACACCATTTAGCCACACTGGAGACTTTCTTCTGGCTTGTGAAAGACATGTGCCATTGGATGATAACATTTAGTTCTCTGTTCATGTTACTGTGAAATATGATTCTACATTTTTATCATTGGGAAACAGTCAGACTAGGTTTTGATGAGAACAGAAGACTTCTTTCTCCTCACCCCTCTTCTGATTAGTCAACAATGGTTGCAAAGAATTTATATGCTGCTGACCCTCCAACCTAAGCACATTAAAGATTCATTGGTTTTAAGATTAAGGAAATAGTCAATGCCTTTAGACATTCAGTATCCTTTAAAACAGTTCTCAGTGCTGCATTTTGGGATTTTTCCTTATTACTTTTGTAGGCCGAAATGAATATAATCTCACCATATGGAAAACAAAATCTAAAAATAGACAAATTCCTTTAGCGTGACAATGTGGGAAGGCGATTTGTCTAATCATCTGGAGCTCAAACAGCGAATTAATAGGTTAATATCAGAGGATAAGTACTTGATGTTGGTGACAATACTTGGATTTTGAGCTTAAGACTAGCCTTGCTTCCAATGTGAAAGTATTTCAGACAAAGAAATTTGAAACTTAGAAAGGCAACAATCAAATTGCATATATTTGTAGCCCCAGTTCATCAAAATCTATTAGTATGAACCACTGATATTTACCAGAAAAGAGATTTATGCTGAGACTTGCTTAGGGAGCAATGGATTCTGTATTCTCTTGATAACGCAGTTGGTCCCAAAGAATTTTTATGTATTGAACTGTTTTCTTTTTCATGATGATTTGAAAGTTATTAAAGGCACATAAAGTGACAACATATTGTAGAACTGATCCATGGTAAGAATGTCATAATTGGAGGCCAGAATGTATATGTATGATGAATTATAAATACCTGTATACTACATGTATGATGTATACACATACATTACATGTAATTGTTAATATATATAAAGCATATACTTTTTAGAAAATAAGTGGAAGTCTATTACTGCTTTCTCTAAAGAGGCAAGTATAAAACCTTTGTCTCATGTGCATATATGCATATAGTATAAATATGTAACGCACTTGCCTAAGTTTCAGAGATTTGCAATTATTGTATACTCTGATCAGTTTTGTCACTTCAACTTTCAGAATTGTTCTTAGCAAGTCCAACTTACTATGAGATTAACTGACTTGTGCTATATTAGAGATGTTTTAATTTTACAGTTAAGTCTATGTATCAACTGCTTATTTTAGAAAAATAGATTTAGTAGTCTGTTAATTTTCCTTCAATTTGTGGACTTAGAATTCATTCATTGAATTTGTAAATACCATAACAAGTAACATTTAACATGATCATTTTATAGTTTACTTGATTAGTACTTGATATTGATTAATATGTTTTCAAACTCACAAGAAAAATCTTCAAAATATAATTAAGTCCAAAAATTTCATAAGTACTTTGACAAAACTTGCATTACACAACAGATAGTAATTAAAACACTTCAGTCATCTTTCATTTACATTTCAATTTTTACTTCTGGTCTCTGCATTGGGCCACTGCCTTCCCTTGTGTTTCTCTCAAAGCCTGATCGGCGCTCACCAAGCACTCACTTCTTGTAACACCCCTTCCACCCAGCCCCAGACAGCTACTCACTTGGTTGTTGTAGACCGACTGTTTTCTAGAGTCTGACAAAGACGATTCTGACAATTTTGCTTAATTTTTTTATGTTTATGCGGAGGAACTGGCTGCTGAAGCTGCCCACAACTGCCATTTTCCCTTAATTTCTTGACTTTAATTTCAATCATTAAATTTCAGGAGTCATTGGAATTTAGAGTTATGACATTTGAATTTATCCTTATGGTAAATGTGAGTAATAGTAATAGTATAGTAATAGTTATCTTCCATAAGTTAATGAAACTAAGTTTCTGTGAGATTGAGACTTGCTTGCAGAGACAGAAGGAAAGAACAGTTAACTAGTACCTCCTGTGCACCATCTAGGATAGTAGGAGACAGTGTTTCCTATATTTAATGTGGAATTTAAAATCATAATTTCTATTAGTCATAATTTCTATTCTAATTTTAGTTCAGCTTCCTCGTAAATTATATTTGCATAGTACTTGACTTCAAATTGTTTTCGTGAATACAGATACTGTACATTTTGTAGTTGAGAAAATAATGTACACATGTGTAAGATTAGGTCTAGATTAAAAGGGTAAGATGAGAACTTGAAGGTTTTGCCTCACTTCTAACCAAATGCAGTCTTTATTCCACCACGACTTAGCACACACATGCATGCATATACACATGCCCACCATTTACACCTTACACTATTAATATGCTCTCCAAAAGGTTTCCCCTTCATAACTTGTCCAAGCATTGTACGTAATTTAGCAAAAGCTGGCTAATTTTCACTGATTTTCTTCTCAGAGAATTAGCCTAGATCACCTGAATATTGAATTATTTCTAACATAACAGTGTACAGCCTCAAATATTCTTGCTTGTCTTTGCAGGGTATTTGATTCTAAACCACAAAACCTGATTTCGAGTTTCATTTTGCAGCAGTAATACCTCAGCTAGTAAAAGTGTCAGCTTCAGGGTGGATAATGTAGTGATGTACATGAAATGTAATAGTAGAAAGATGTTTCTTGGGCTTCATTATAAATATCGTATAAGTGTTGACCTCTACCCAGCTCCTTGGAGATTTAGGTGTCTGAATATCCCAGACAGATTTTGTCATATCACTATATTCTCATATGTGCCTTTTGAAATTGTGCTCTTAAAAATGACATCATTTATGGAACCCATAAATATGATTTCCCTGGAGTTTTAGGTGATTCTCGTAAAATATTGAAAAGCATGCCATATTAAATATAGTATTAGAACTTTCCTCTAGGCAGTAAGATAAGAGGCTTAAGTATTTAGACATCACATCAGCTGGCCCTTTAAGTACTTCCTAAAATATAAAAAGTAATCTACAGAAATTTTAACAATTAACTTGCATTCAAATAAGTGTTTTCTACTTCAAGGTAAGATACTACAGAATTAGGAAGAAATTAAGCATTGGGTTATATATTTGAAACAAGTCTCCACCCTCCCCTTCCCCCATGTAAAGGTGCTATTTTTCCCTTTTGCTCTTATATTAAGGTCATAAATGCCATAAGTAGTAGAAAAGGGAGAGATACAGAAATATTTGAAAACAAGCTAATGGGAATTCATTCCAGTTCAACAAAGTGGTGCTGTATCAAATGGCATCACATTTTGGGGGCCGTCAAGTGGTCAGCAGCAGAGGCAACAGCAGAGTAACACATTCTTTGTGTAGTAGTTTGGGTGTATTTCTTGGCACTTAGCATTCCATTTTCCTGCCTATTCCCTTAGCCTAATTCCCTAGTCTTCCAGTAAATCCTGTGAGGCACCCAGTCTCCACCTAATACATTCATTCTCTAGATTAGAGTTTCTTTAAGGCCTACCTGACTGATCAGAAGACTCCTAAAAGTGAGGTGCAAGTAAACTGGTAAAATTTGCAAGTGGATCCTTGATCTGATTGGGGCTAGACAAGTACAAACCAGCTAATTAACTACTGAAATATCATCCCCATGCATGGCATGCAACAGCATGACGGCTAACTACATTATTTCTTGGGGCCACCTGGAATCAATTCTCCATTGAAGGCAAAGCTTTCAGATCCATCAATAATCACATGGGTGCAGGATGAAAAAGAAACAATGACATACTTAAATCCCTAAATCCTTAGCATAATGAACTGTCTAAACCATAAGGGATTCCTGTAACAGTTCTAAAATAATCTTCATAACATTTGCAGAGCTATAATACTCTATGCAAACACCTGTACACTTTTGTTCCCTAAGGAAGCTGAAATGTAACGTGCAGCTTCATCAGATCTCCTATGAGACAATAAGCAACATGAAATGAACAAGCTACCACCAGCCAAAAGAATTCAGGAGGGGTCAAAAGGAGGGAGGAGACACCAGCCCATAATGAGTCCTGCCAATCTCTCAGAAACTTTTGTGTTGGAATCTATATTGGCTGAGAGATGTGCGCACTACCAGGAAGGACCCCGAGTCAGACCAGCTACGGGCACAAGCAAGATGATTGGCCAGAGACAACCTGGAAACTAACCTCATTACCATAAAACCTGAGACTGTGAGCCAAAGCAGAGCAGTTCTCCTGGGTTCCCTTACCCCTTACCCACTACTCTCTGCCTGGGTGCCGCTTTCCAATAAAGTCTTTTGCTTTGTCAGCATTCGTGTCTCCTTGGACATTTCTGAGTGTTAGACAAGATCCCACTATCAAGTTCTGGAAGGGTCCCCCTTCCTGCAACAGATCCACTCAGATGCTTGGTTTGCAGCTAGACACAGTAAGTGATAAAACTTTGGGCTGTCTGTAGGGGAAATTTTCAATTAGTTCCAGGACAAGTTGGATTAGGTGAAGCATTTTTAATATTTGGCACCATATATGGAGACTGGTATATGTTGATGTTTGTAACTATGGTTGTGGATTAATTGGACATTTTTGAATGCTTAGTATCTAATTCCTCTTACTATGTTTAAAGACCCTGTACTGTGGTAACTGTGCAAATATTCCCATCTAGTGAGTTTAAAAGACATTTGGTCCTTGATGTTTGTGAATTAGTCACTGAAGATGTCTATCTTAAGTACTGTATTCCAGACACTACACGCATACGCAGCATATTCATAGGAAATTAGAAGTCAAGGTGAAATAGCTAACAAAATGCAAGAAATCCAGACACAAAATATAAACATAAAATACCAACTTTAAAGCAGGTCAAATATCTACCTTGTATTAACAACATCTAGAAGCTGAAGCTGTGGAAAGCTAAGCATATTTGGAGGCTTTTGTTAATGGAGCAAAAGAACTTTCAAAGTCAGAAAAAGAACTAACTTCCTATCGCCACATAAAATGTCAGACTAAGAATTTCTGAGGAAACGAGAACATTTCTTTCTACAGCAGAGTACTTGACTATTTGAAGCAGAGAGATTAGAGATGAAAGACAAATTATAAGGCTATGATATCTGGCAGGGAAATAGGTAATGAGAACCAAAGCAGCTTATGTGAAGAGGCGTGAACATTTTTCTGCGGGCAGGAAAGTCTTTGGTCCCTAGATACACATGATTCAGTATCAGCTGGTCATGCCAGAAAGACCAATAGTGTAACTAGATGGCTGGGACTTTGAGTTGCATGATGTCAGCCCACCCTCTGAAGGAGGTAGAGACTGTATTGATCAGAAAGTTTCTCAATTATGAATATGTAATGAGACCCCAATATAAGCTCTTGACACTAAAGCTTCGGTGAGCTTTTCTGCTCGACAATACTTTGTGCATACTGTTACACATCAATGTGATCAATATGCTGAGAGGGTGACATGTCCTGACCCCCTGGGGAGAGGACAATGGAAGCATCCTATTTGGGACCCTCCCAGTCCCTAAACAATGCATCTCCCCTTTTGGCTGGTTCTGATTTATCCTTTTTGCTATAATAGAATTAGCAAGTATAACTTTCCCAAGTTCTATGAATTTTTCTAGTGGACTATCCAACCTGAAGATCCAGCTCCTGAATTTATAGTCTGTTGGTCAGAATTGAGGGTGGCCCTGGAAACCACCAAATCCGTGGCTAATGTGTTAAGTAAGACGGTTCTTACTGTGGAGGATTCAGGCCAACCTTCAAAGGTTGAAGACAGACTCCAAGCAGTCAGGATCAGAAGTCGTATCACAAAAAAACCAGAAACCAAACCGACCCCTGCCCCCACCCCCCCCACGCCCCCCCCCAACAAAACTTCCTTATTTTGTAAAAAGAGTGCCAAAGAGAATGGGTGTAAACTGGGCTGGATTCTGCAGTATTCATATTACAGCGAAATAGAGAATTCTAAGAACAATTTTTATTCTGAGTAATTTTTAATCTGCATTTGGATAATGATTACAGCATCCTAAGGAAATTTACTACCAATAAAACAGAGTCTATGGCTTGTTTAAAAAGGCAGGCAGGCAGGCAGGCTCTGCGCTGTCAAATCCATTTCATGTTTAAACAATTTAGTCACGTTACCTGACAGGTAACTCGAAGAACTCGTCATTCTACCATTTGTTAGACACTCCAATGTTAGTTGCATTAATGAATAAATAATTTGCTTACCTCCATCCAGCAGGGACGTGTAGAGCAGTGATTGGCTTACCTTTTGTGGTGCACTCCTCCACGACTGTTCTCCCGTGAAGCAAGGACGGTTTTGTTCCTTATTCCTAGTCCAAGCGACTTGAAAAACCAGATCAAAATAGTTCATTATTATTCACACTTACATTTTATAGTGAAACTAAATCCTGAAAAAAGAGAATTACAGACCCAGTTTGGATTCGTCTTATGCATCCTCATATCTCCTCCCCTAGCAAGTGCCTGCCTCATAATACAAACTCAATAAATGCATGATACTTTGAGTTGAGGATAACTTTCCACAATCTGTAATATATGTAAATAGGTAGTTAGAACCTGGGATACTCAGTACAGATATAGGAAGCTTCTTTAAGTGTTGCTACCTTTTAAGTTTAAATATTTAGGATGTAAAACGCTGTCATTTAAAAGTTCTATCAATTTTTCTATTGCCCATCTTCTAAGGGGTAACAAAACATGATATTCAAATGATACAAAACAGCCAAGTTGGCTATTTATATATATATTTTTTTTTTTTTTTTTTTTTTTTTTGCGGTATGCGGGCCTCTCACTGTTGTGGCCTCTCCCGTTGCGGAGCACAGGCTCCGGACACGCAGGCCTAGCGGCCACGGCTCACGGGCTTAGTTGCTCCGCGGCATGTGGGATCTTCCCGGACCAGGGCACGAACCCGTGTCTCCTGCATCGGCAGGCGGATTCTCAACCACTGCGCCACCAGGGAAGCCCATGGCTATTTATATTTTAATCCCTAATTTTTAATAATGGTCTAAATTATGTTAGGAGGAAAACATTGCCAGACACAAACCATATTTTACTATTTAGCAAGTTATGCCATTATATACTCATAGATACTATTTGAGAGTTTTAATCCCATATTTTGATCAAAAAAGTTAGTTGAAAAAGCTGTCCTCTCACAGGTTGTTAGCACAATCAGTTGGTAGAGAAGACACACTATTCTAGTACCTTATTTCTTCTTGCTCGACTCTACAAAAGTTAACATTCAACTTTTTCTGGATTTGAGCGGTTAACTTTTACTTGTTTGCTTTCATATTTGTATATAAAAAACAAAACCTGAGAATAACAAAACAGGCAAGGAAGGGAACTGACAAGTTTATTTAATACTGAGGCCCTAAGTCACCCAACCCTGAAGCCCTCTCACTCTCACATTAGACAGTTTGTGCCAGGATTTAATTTGGTGTTTCCATTGCTTCCCAATGGAAGAATCTCATCTGAAAAAAATCCAGAAACTGATTTGTTTATTTCATTTGCAGAATATTTAATCCTCATGATCTGCCTTCTAGAACAGTACAATCATCATCCCCATTGCATGAAAGGGGAAATTTCAGAACAGAGAGGCTGGGACGCTTACTCAAGAACACAAGCATCAGATACTGAAAACCAGACAGACGAACTCCAAAGCCCGTCGTTTTCCTCACTGAACTAGCATGACTTCCCTACCTTTCCCTCCACTCATTACCCCTTTACTGTATAAAGTGTGGACTCAACTCCTCAGCATATTTGAAATATGGCATATAGTGCTTACAGATTGCAGGTAACTCTATACCTGGGACAAAGAACACTGGATATGGAGACTGGTGTTTGACCTATTAGGCCATTCTTTCTCAAAGAAGGCATTTCAGTTAGTAAATAAGTGATTCTAAAATGGAGAAATTACTCTAATATTCAGAGGGTTTTTTTGTGTATGGTTTTTAGGATTATTTGCCTAGTGTTTCCATCTAAACACATTTTTTTTTCTGCATTTTGGGAAAGTTGGAAATAAACTCTTAATTTTCTTTTTAAATAGAAAAAGATCCAATTTGGATAATACAAAGAATGATTCTATAAAAAGCTATGTGGGGACCTACTTTTAGCACTCTAGTAGTAAAGGGATTTAGAAACAAGATTAGAAGCAATACGTACTTAGATTCATTGCTAGGTTCATAAAAGATAACAGCAAAGGTGTCCTACTATCTCGATTAACCTGCAAAGTCTAGGCCAGTGTTTGCAAAAGCTGCCCTCATAGATAAGTGCACTGCATCTGAATCTGTTATGCATAGAATATCATCTAATTGATTACACAGCCCTATTCGATTATCTTATACAAGAAGATTAACAGATCACTGAGGCCCTGAGAATTAGCTGCTGAACGAAATACATGATTCAACTTCTTACGAGAAGTATGGGCTGGGTATTGCAAGTGGCCATTAAGAGAAACAGGATGCTAGAAACAGGTTCTCTATAGCAACCTGTACAGAACTTTCATCTGTGTTGTTGTGGAATCATCACAGACACCTTATAGAGAAACTGCAAGTTGGACAAGCTAGATTCAAATTTACTGTCAGAAAAGCATGTCATATCATAATAGTCACTTAGAGGCTTAAAGCCCTATATAACTATAGTTTGAAACATGTACAGACAGATCAAACTGATGCAATTCTGAAAGGTGTTGGCAAACACCTGAATTAACATGTTTCTGAGGTAGTCAAAGGTACTGAAGATGTAAAGCATCATTCGGCAGTAGTGAGTATGGAGACCTTCCCAAGGCTGCCAGGAGGCTTTTTATTTTTTTATAGTTTGAGATTGAAGTAAGGAATATCAGGAAAAGTTAGATATAAACGTATTAAGTATGTCAAGCAAATGAACAACTGTTTATTCAAGACCCTATAAAAATATGTAGGAGAGAGCAAAGAGTTTCTTAGTTGGTGGAAATTTTATAGCATAAAGCTCTTCAATTATTGATCTGTTTAGTTTTGAGTTACACAATAAGTTAAAATAATGTACAATGTCAGATAGTTTAAAATGATTGTATCGCCCACATATTAGAGATGAGCATGTATACATATATCATGAACTTTGGCACATAGCTTTCATAAAGCTAACAACAAATATGAACCTACATCCAGTCTCTCCTTTGTGAGATAGACTATGTTTAAAAGTTAGCTTATATTTGCCTAGAATCCTAGGTACTTGGTGAAGCCCCATAGGTATGTCTAGAGACTGAGGCATGATCAAATGCAGCATTACTAAGCATTTTATAAGGTGATCTATGTATGATATGATCATCAGGGAAATGCAAATCAAAACCACAATCAAAGACTAAAACAAGTGCTGGTGAGAATATGGAGAAGAGGGAACACTCGTGCATGTTAGTGGGCCTGTAAATTGGTGCAGTCGTTATGGAAAACAGTATGGAGGTTCCTCTAAGAAGAGGAACCATCTGATCCAGAAATCCACTTCTGGATATTTATCCAAAGAACACAAACTGGAACACTAACTGCAAAATATATATGTACCCCCATTTTCATTGCAGCATTATTTACAATAGCTAAGACATGGAAGCAACCTACTGTCCACTGGGGAAAGAATGGATAAAGAAAATGTAGCATATGTATAAAAGGGATATTATTCAGCCATAAAAAAGGAAATCTTGTCTTTTGCAACAGTATAGATGAACCTTAAGCACATTAGGCTAAGTGGTAAGATAAAGAGAAATGCTGTATAATCTTGCTTTTATGTGGAATCTTAAATATGCAACAAACTCATACAGAGAAGAGATAGTGGTTGCCAGAGGTAAGGGTTGGGAGATGGGCCAAATGGGTGAAGATGATCTAAAGGTACAAACCTCCAGTTACATGATAATTAAGCCCAGGGGATACAGTGTAGAGCGTAGCGACTATAGTTAACCCTGCATTTTATATTTAAAAGTTGCTGAGAGTAGACTTTAAAGTCTGTTTTATTGAAGTATAGTTGATTTACAATGTTATTAATCTCTATTGTATGGCAAAGTGATTCAGTTAAACACATTTTTCATTTTCTTTTCCATATGGAATATCACATGATACTCAGTATAGCTCCCTGTACTATACAGTAGGACCTTGTTGTTTATCTATTCTATATATAATAATTTGCATCTGTTAATCCCCAAGTCCCAAACCCTCCCTCCCCACCTTGGCAACCACAAGACTTCTACGTCTGTAAGTCTGTTTTGAGAACAAGTTCATTTGTGTCATTTTAGATTCCACATAAGTGATATCATGTGGTATTTGTCTTTGACCTACTTCACTTACTATAATAATCACTAGGTCCATCCACGTTGCTGCAAATAGCATTGTTTTGTTTTTATGGCCGAGTACTATTCCATGGTATATATGTACCACATCTTTATCCATTCATCCCTCAATGGACATTTAGGTTGTTTCCATGTCTTGGCCATTGTGAATAGTGCTATGAACATAGGGGTGCATGTATCCTTTTGAATTATAGTTTTGTCCATCTATATGCCCAGGAGTGGTATTTCTGGAAATGGTAATTCTATTTTCAGTTTGAGGAACTCCCATACTGTTTTCCATAGTGTCTGCGCCAATTTACATTCCCACCAATGTAGAAAATTTCCCTTTTCTCCACACCAGGAGTAGATCTTAAAAGTCCTCATCACACACACACAGTTCTAATTATGTATGGTAATGGCTGTTAAATAGACTTCAAGCTGTGATAATCTCAATATATAAATCAAATCACCCTGTCCACCTGAAACTAGTTTGAGATATAATGGACATAACATTATCTCAAGTCTTCAAATACTAGTGGGAATTTGAATTGCTGGCATTCCCTAATTACTAGTGTTTTAAAGTCAGAAATGCTATTTCTTTTGTAACTAAGACTATTGCTTCTACTATTACTATTGATACTATACCAGTAACAGCAGGGGTATTGGGAGTGATGAAGAGTGATAGTTAAGTGTTATTTTTTGTGCATAAATCATATTTGGAAAAAGACCGCTCTCAATTGAGAAAATAGTTTAATGTGCATTCTCATTATACAAAGGTAAATCCCAGAACAACCTGTGGAAGCAGAAGGCTGTAACAAAAATGTGGTTGCCGGACTTAATCTAAGACACCAAGTTTAAACTTCAAAAAACACAGTTTTAGTATAGTATGTCCCAAATATTGTATGGGACACACACTGAAGTGTTATTTATCTGAAATTCAGTTTAACTTGATGTCTTGTACTTTATCAAACAAGCCTGGACAAAAAAAAGTAATTCCAATAAAAATATAAAATGAACTCTTCATTGTAGATAGGTTTGTAGTGATGCTACCATATTTTAGGCGACGTTTTTCTTTCCTCGGGGTGGTTATGACATAGTCTGGGACCCTTAACTGCAGTGCCTGTACCCGGACAAACGTTCATTTAAGGGACCAGTTCATACTGCACACCCCCCTCCCCCAAGAGTGAGCAAGGGCACCCGTTACTTGTTTTCACTCCCTCGTGCTACAGCACAAGTACCAATAAAGCCGTGCCTGAATTTCTCATCTTAAATTTCTATTGATTAAAGAGTTCAAGAACCCTAGCCAGGAAAAGTTAGATATATGTGGAGTCTTCAACTTAAGAGGCAGATTAAGAATAAAACTGACCTGAAAGGGTTTCAGGATTGTAGCATGAAACTGAGTCCCCCTAAAACCGAGTTCATGATTAATCTCTAACCAAAATACTATTCCCTTTCTTGTCCAACACCTGTTCACCTCAAAGATTAAAAGTATCAAAGATAAGGGGTCATTGAAACCGAGCAGGACATTGTGCAGTCCTCCCAGGTATAAAAGTCTTTCCATCTCCATTTGTTTGTAGGGGAAAAAAAGGCTTCAGTCTCCTAGACCTTCCCTGAGTTCCAAAGGGCAGGTTCAAACAATTACTAATCAAGGAAGTGGGAGAACGGGGAAACAAAGGAAAGCAGTCAAACAGTAGTGCAGCAATGGCCTTCTAGTTCCTCCTCAAGCTATACATAACTATCTTTGAGCTCTTCTACACAGACTAAGGCCTCCATCCAGGTGGGGGGTGGAAACTTCACCCTGAACACAAGATTCCTAGAGCATACCCCATTACCTCACCACCAGCCAATTAGTAGAAAAGCCACACACCCCACAGCCCACCCTCACCCCAAATTTTGCCTTTAAAAACTTTTCCCTGAAACTCATTGGGGAATTCAGACCTTTTGAGCCTTAGCTGCCTGTTCTCCTTGCTTGGCGTTTGCAAAAAACCTTTCTCTGCTCCAAACTCTGAAGTTTGTTTGCTTGTCCTCACTGTGCATCAGGCACGTGAACTTGGGTTCAACATTAACAGGTGTAGATTATTAAAGAAGGAGGCAACCCCCAGAGAGAGGGCACAGCCATGACTCCATTCCCAAGCCTTCAATAACCTAAGCTACATACCATAGTCTCTTGTTACTGCAACAAAGGCATAGCTCTGCCTGTTCTTAGGGCCTAGTGGTTTGGAGCTGCCCACAGCAACTGTTACAAGACATCAGGAGGAGACCACAGAGCAATTAGGGCAAACTTCTGGAATGAGAGGCATATAACATGCTATCTAGGAATATTATTGTTCAGAGAGGGAATGTAAGAAAACTTAGCAAGAAACTTTAGAAAGCAAGTAATATTAAACTTCTCCATTTTAAAGATACGTTGGAGCGGGGAGAATTAATTAAATGTTCTATTGTCTCTGTATCAGTTTCCCCTTGCCACTATAACACATTATCATAAAAGTGGCAGCTTAGAACAACACAAGTTTACTCCCTTACAGTTATAGAAGTCCAAACGAGTCTTGTGGTAAAACCGTGGTGTCCGCAGGAACAGCTTCCCCTCTGGAGGCTCTAGGGAAGAATCTGTTTACTTGCTTTTCCCAGTTTCCACAGACTTCCCGCATTCTTTACCAAATGGCAGCTTCCTCCAGAGTCAAAAAAACAGCGACTACCTCACCCCAAACTTGGCTTCCATCATGGTGCCTGCTTCTCTGACTCTCCCTCCCAACCCTCTGCCCTTTATAAAGACCTCGTGATTGAATTGGGCCCACCTGAAACTCCAGAAGATTCCTCTCTCTCTCTCTCTCTCTCTCTCTCTCTCTCTCCTTAGGACGCTTGTGATTACATTGGGCTCACCTGGGTAATCAGGCTGCTTTCTCCTTTATAAGGAACCCTGTGATCACATCGGGCCTACTTGGAAAATACAGGATAATCTTCCCATTTCAAGAGTCTTAACTTAATCACATCTGCAATGTGTTTACCACCTAAGCGAACATAGTCACAGGTGCTGGGGATTAGGACCTGAACAACTTGGAGAAGCTGTTCTGCCTACCACACTCTTACAAGTAAGGATTTAAACCCAATAGCCCACACAAACCTCAGCCTCGTAATCAAGTGTTGATTGGAAAATGTATAGTATATACTAGGAACTTCTACTTTCTAGATATTTAACCAACTGAAACATCACATTTATTAACTACAGTTTACAGATAAAGAAACTGAGGTTTCCAGAGGTTAATAAACTTACTCAGAGTTACTCAGCTAGTAAGTGGCCTCACTACCCGCATAAGCACATGCTCAATTGTTTACCTTTGTTGCCTCCAAGTTATAAACACTGGACATGAACTACACAAGATATACAGATGATAAATATATTCTCTAAATTAATATTAGAATGATAAAAATACCATGATAGGTGTGTTATTACATAACTAGCCATTAAGCTAGAACAAATAATGCAAAAAAGACATGTCTGAGATTGCCTAGTATTCAATTGAAAACAACTCCAAGAAACCTGTTTACCAGAGAACACATTTGCTAATCATTAATATAAATGGCTTTGTGTACTGACTGATTTCCCTGAGCATTTCCCATGAGGCTAGGTCACTGCATCACTTTTATTTATTTATTTCCTTACTTATTTACTGAAGTATAGTTGACATATAATATTATATAAGTTATAGGTGTACAATATAGTGATTCACAACACTGCATGAATTTTTTTTTTTTTTTTTTTTTTTTTTTTTTTGCGGTACGCGGGCCTCTCACTGCTGTGGCCTCTCCCGTCGCGGAGCACAGGCTCCGGACGTGCAGGCCCAGCGGCCATGGCTCACGGGCCCAGCCGCTCCGCGGCACGTGGGATCTTCCCGGACCGGGGCACGAACCCGCGTCCCCTGCATCGGCAGGCGGACTCTCAACCACTGCGCCACCAGGGAAGACCTAAAATATATTAATTTAAAAAAGGACAAAGGCTTTAGACCCTGTCGTCACTAAATCCTGGTTTGCTTTTAGTTTCTTAGAGTTTTTTTAAACCGCTTTATTGAGGTATGATTGACATATAAGCAGCTGTACATATTTAATGTATACAACTCTATGTTTGGTGATAAATATACACCCATGAAACCATCACCACCATCAAGGCCATAAATATATCCATCACCTCCCAGAGTTTCTTTTGGGCCCCTTTTTTATTGTTAGGTGTTTGTTTGTTTTGTAGTAAGAACATTTAGTATAAGATCTAACTTCTTAGAAAATTTTAGGTATATAATACAGTATTGTTAGCCATAGGCAATGGAGAGGTAATTGTTAAAGGACAAAATTTCAGTTATGTAAGGTAAGTTCCGGAGATCTACTTTACAGCCTAGTGCCTAGTGGTTTTTAGTTTCTAAATCAGAGAAAAAAACTAATGAACTTATGTATACTCGGCAAATCTTTTTAATTAAAATATTTCAACTTGGACTTATTTCCTATTTTCTTATTTCCGTTTCCTTTCAAGTTAAGTATTTGTAATCATTCTCTTGTTTCTTTGTTAAATATATATTAAACCTCTCTTATTTTATAGATTTTATAAACACAATGCAATAGACTGAGTTGTTTTTTCACTGTTTATATTCCTTGTTTCTATTTTATACCTCCTGTAACTAGAGTACACCTCGGTGTTATTTTGATTTCTAGGTGAAATTTGTGTTATCTTTTGGTGATATTTTTCAAGAAATTGTTTGTAGGTCAATCTCCTCATCTTCTCTGTGGATCCTGTCATTTTCCTCAATAAGGTCTTTAACGGGCTCTTTCTCCCCGAACTGCAGCTTGCAGGGAGACGAACAGGCTTTTTGAAGTTGCTTCTTAGATTCTCTTTGATGTGCTTCTGTAGATTGTAGAGAATACAATCAGTCCCTGGTGTGTTCGCATATGTTTTGATGTCTTTTCAAATCCAATTTTTGTTTCCAAAGTAGAGAAATTCACAACCATATTTCTAATGGTTTTTGCCCTTGTGAACTAACATTTTTCAGCCCTTTACCTCAATCACTGTGATGGCATTAAATTGTTCACTCTTATTGTATTTTTTAACATTGAAAACAGATGATTGTACTTAAATTGAAAACAGATGATTGTACTTAAAGATGCTTGTGAGAGAATTAGGGATATATTGGAACATAGAGTGGTGCTTTGAAACTTCATGATTTGATTGGAATTTATATTCATTTTATTAGGAAATATTCTGGACAAAATCAAAGTGAGGAGGAGAGCTGTAGCAATAAGCAGGTACACAGATTATGGTTTGTCTTTCTTGCATCATTTTTACTAAGAGTGAGAGAATATTTCTGAGTATTACTCCAAAAGAAACCTTTCTGAGTAATTAGGTTACTGATTGTTAGCTTTTACTTTGGGGATATAATTGACCATTGTTACTAACGAAATTCCCCCAAATCATAGCCCCAACCCTAACACCCAGGAGTTCTAATAGTCAAGACAGAACTTTCTCCCCTCCTTCTCTTTCCTATATTGTTCTATCATCAGTTAAACATCAGTGAAAATTCATTGCCTATGACTTAACTAGTGAGAGAGAAGCAGTATGAACAACAGTATGTACAATGGGCATACGTTTTAGAGAAAGGAAAACTGAATGAGAACTGCAAAATTAGGTACAATTACCTCAGTAACAGTTATCTAGTGAGTGTTAAATGAATAAATGGTAATTTAAAAATTGATTCTTATTTGCCGTAATGCAATTCCTGTTGGAACTCAGTAAAATTAGGCTTATTATATCTATCTGTTGAAAACTCATTTATTCTTAATAGAAATGACAAGAATCCAAGATGTTTGGATGTTTCAGGACTCAATTTCTCTCCACATGGCTTTGACAACTCAAGCCAGTCCCCACCTGCTTCCCCACCAATGCTTCTTCAGCCTGAGAGCTAAAATCAAGAAACATCACCAAATCAAGAGGAGCCTTATTTTTCAGAAGTCTTTTTTAGACATTCCAACCTCAAAAAGGCTTGGCCTGAATGATACTCTTCTCCATTCCCACTCACATACACAAAGCTTTATTGCATTTATATCTTATCTTTTCCTGTTTGTTTTCCTCTGTAAGTAGATTGATATGAAGGTATGTCTAGAAATGGTATGTCTTCGTCATTTATCCTTGGTATCTGACATATAATAGATGACCAAGAAGTGTTAATTACCTAAAATGAATATCATTTTTAAACTTTCTGCCAAGATGGCAAAGTAGGAAGGCTTCCTGTTTCTTTCCTCAAAAATTAACGGTGAAGAAACTGTAAGGGAACTATAAAGCAGAAATCTAAGAAATTAAAAACAACAATAATAAACCATGAGAAACTCCTGAGATTGAGGGGCAGAACAAAAAAGAAGAGATGAAAAAAATCAGGGTATTCCGAAGAATATTATGCATGATTTTGGCAAAAAAAGCCATAATCATAAAGGAAATATTAATGAATTCTACTGCATTAGACTCAGAAACTTCTGTTCATCACAAGACTTTGATAGGAAAGTAAAAGTGCAAAGCAGAGAAAAGAATCTACTTTTGCAATAGATATAACAGACAGGGGACTTATATCCAGAATACATAGAGAATGTGAGAATGTTTGTAAGTCAACAGGAAAAATGCAAGTAACCTCACTCTCAGAATAGGCATACACTTGAATACCACTTCACTGAAGGAAATATGAAATCTTCATTAAACATATTTTAAAAAATGCTCAACTTAATTAAAATTTAAGGGAAGTATAAAAGTAAACTGTGATGCCACCAGAATGGCTACAAAGAAAAAATCTGATGATACCAAGTGTGGTAAAGAAAGTAGAGCACCTGGAACTCTTGTACTAACTTGTTGGAATGTAAATTGTTTCCATCAATTTGGAAACAGTTGGAATTACCTACTAACACAGATCACATGCCTATCATACATGCAGAAATTCCTGGGTGTGTTCCCAGCAGAATTGTGCACACCTGTATGCCAATATCGTGTTGATAACAGCACTATTTAAAACAAGGAAAAAAAATAATTGAAATCAACCTAAATGGTCGTTAATAGCGTAGTGCACAAATAAATTGGGATATATTCACACATTAGAATATTATACAGTAAGGAAAATAAACAAACCTCTGCTTCACTCCATGTCATGGATACGCCTCCCAAACACAGTGGTAAGAAAAAGAAGCCAGATATAACAAATACATACTACAAGAAATCAGAGATCCAGATGGAAAATAGCAGTCTCAGCAGTGTACCAACTGTTCCCTGGCTATGAGACCTCTTTTACCAAATAAAAGGAACAAACTCAAAGGTGGTGGGCATTCTGAGAAAAGTTAAGGTAGAAACTTATGAGGAATTAAAGTACTTTATAACCAGAAATATATGGGCAAAGTTACTTCATATAGCTTTTAAAAATGCATTTCTTTTTATATACTTATAAATGAATAAATGATAGTTAGGAAGATAAGTGTTGTCTGTCGTGTCATTGCCTAATATTTATTTTGAAAAATTGCAAGAATCAAATGCAAGACTTTCCTCTCCCCCTCCAAAATAAATTTGTATTGCTATGTATTCAAGAATGTTTAGTTATCACTTAGCACCTTGTGCTATGTCACGATCCCTTTTTGCACTATATACTTGTCAAGTTTGAATGGTGGTTGAAATTTAAATATTATATTTAAGAATATTCACATCTATTCAAGTTTATTATGCCTTTTATGACTAAGCTAAAGTATACTCTCTTCTAAGAAGCATTTTCAGTAAATTACAGGTCAAGGTAATTTATTTTTCTACTAGACTAATAACCATTACTGTCTCTGATACTTAATCAACAATTAATCTCTTAATTGCTAAACAAAGCCGTCATATTACCTATAGTTCTTTCTTTCACTTTGTTGTTAAATGGTTCGTGTGCTTTCACTATTTTATATACAAATGCAACATACTTTTAAAAAATATTATATTTATATTTATAAATAAGTCTCAGAGTGCACATTGAATTGCACCAATACAGCATCAAAACATTTATTTACTTAATAGTGTATCCCTGTGCAGATATACCATAAACTTGAGTCAAACTAAATGTAAAATTTTGAAATTCTTATGGAAAGAATATTTTCTGTGAATACTACGTGGTATTTATTACTATTCAGTGTTTAATGTTTGATAAACGTTTCTAAATGTTGTTGCCAATGAGTTAATGATTTCCTATTCTAAAAGCTTGCATATTATGGTAAAAGTGGAGTTCATTCTATAAAGTCATAGACAATTTAATACTTTAATAATGAATGGATATGAATATATTTATATAGCAACATTACATAATTAATTAATATTTATAATGTTCCTTAAAATATAAAGCAAGTGTTGTCATAATTTCATAACGTAAGCAGTAGGATTATCATGGAAATGTCTTTTCCACATCGACCAAATCTCTAGTCACCTATTCTAGATTTAGTCAATTTAGCTATTGTACATGAGGATATCTTAATTACTAAAAAACACATATCTTTACTCTTGCACAGGTATTATGTTTGAAAAATATGATTTTTAACATTTGAAAACTCTTAGACCTTCACTAAAATGAATTTCGAGGGAAAACCATAAGAAATAGACAAATAGGCTTAAAGGCTTGTGATGGCTCATTTTCCCAGAATTTTTTGAAGCAAAGGCTATAATTTCCACCATTACAGTAAGCCATTTATTCTAAAAACAGGAAGGGAATATCTATCATTTGGATATTTTAAAACAGCCTCCCATAAGACGTTCCTGATATATGAACTGTTGCACTACCAGGCTATAATGGAGTAACTGAAAATTCAGAAGCCTTGTGTTATACCCCATCTGTTTAGGGAGTGCCTTTCCATATCATGAAATAGTTTTTGTTTGGTTTCGGATCTTCATGCCCTTTAATTATAATATCAGAGGTTGTTTAGGAATTCTTTTATCCCTGAAGTTATTGGCAAATTTTATCAGAAGAATAGCTCTTGCCCTCATATTTTTTTGAGTGTTTACCTTCCATAGTGAATTAGGCTCCAAGCATTCTAGATGATGCTTTTGTTCTATTCTTATATAAGAGTTCTTATTGTAATATCAAGAAAGTGATACATAGCTCTGAAAAATCCATCCTTGGACAGCATGTTACTCAGTAGCTTAACTTCATCTCTTGACTGATGTGATAATTTAGTAAATGAAATAAAACATCTAATTTTAGAAAAGGAGAACTACAGGGCTAATATACCCTTTTCAACAAGATGGATGTAGCATTTTAGGAGATTACAAGTGACCCCATGAAATGCTGCTTTACTTCTATCTTTTCTATGGGAATTACCAGGTGGTTTCTGATGTGCTTGGGCATGACTTTTCCAATCAAAAAGATCAGGAAAGACAATAGTTTCTGTGCATGTGAAACATTCTCGAAAGGAAAAAAATAATTATGTGCTTATGACAGGTTCTGAAATTGGCTTATAGGAGAAAAGGGAAGGATATTTAAGCATTCAAACAGCATGTCTAATTGGCACAGGTATTATAGCGATAAATCATTTACAGTTCTTTTGCTTACATCATACTGATGACCAACAATATATTTTTGTGTTACTTATGTTTAATCAGAATGAAGCACCCTAAAAAAAAATCCTTTTAAAAACTCCTCTATCTTTTATCTGAAATTGTGTTTTCAGAAACTCAGGGATTCAGAGAATTACTCTGTTTAATTAAAATTTCTTTCTCTTCAAGATACATAGTATATTGCATTTAGCAATTTACATAAAAATTTAAAGATGGCTTTACTTGTGTGTGGGAAGGTGTCGTTACTTTGAGAGTGGCTCAAAATATTTTTAGATAAATATACTTTTTGTCAAAGATAAGCAAGACCAGACAAATATTTTTCATACATTAAAGAAGTCTAGCCCAACATTATTCTTTTTTTATTTTCTTGAATCATGGAAACTCCTTTTGGGAGTCCAGGAATCAAAGAGATAATTCATCATTAAATCTAATAAATATAACACCTAGACAAGTGGATGAAATCTGAAACTTATAAATAAAGCACAGATTCAAACTCCAGAAATATTTTAAAAATAGGTACTCTTGTTTTCTATTGGTCTTATAATGTAAAATATAAATTAAAATGAGATCACTACACACTGGTCTCGCGATGACACATCAGAGGGAAATTGCCTTTTAAGTACATGTTGGCAGAGAACTCAGCAATAAAGGCCTGTTCATAGTTTAATCCATGTTCTTATTTCAGTGACCGATTAATCTCAGTAAAACGAGGCACCTGGAAGGAGATCAGGTGAGTGGACAGATGGAGCAGGAAGAAAAAGAGATGGAGAGTATAGAATATTAAAGATAAGTTTTTCCTTCTTCAGTATTTTACTTAGAATTGCTTGTAACCAATCCCCAGTTTTTCTTTCATTGAAGGAGGTTAATATTGAAGCATAGGAGAAGACAATCAAATTGGTAGAGAACCCGATGGGCGTCCACATTTTTATTTGCTAAACACATTTATGTTAGCAACACCTACTGATTCTGGAAGTAGCTCCTTATTTAACTACAGAAATTTGCTTAGTCACTAATTTTCATTATAGCTCCAAGACTATCTGATTTTTATTTTAATGGAATACTACTGTTCTAAATATAATTAACTAGTCATGTTTCAGTGTTAAAGAAATTGGGTTTCTTACTCTAAACTTTTTCTGGACTCAGTTTTAGATAGAATTTAGTAGATACCTAAGTGATGTCGATTCAGCTAATATGAAATCATAGGGACAAGACAGGAAGAAAGGTCTTAGCTAATGATGTACTAAAACTTAACACTCATTTTCAGTTAAAAAAGATAGCTAATCAATATTCAAGCCTTTCTCTAAAGACTAAAAAATATCTGTGTTTTATCTAATATACTATTTTTCAAGGTTATCATTATAAGCATGGTAATTGCCTAAATATGGTGATGATAATCTGTACTGATTTTTTTTTTTTTTTTTCGCGGTACGCGGGCCTCTCACTGCTGTGGCCTCTCCCGTTGCGGAGCACAGGCTCTGGACGCGCAGGCGCAGCGGCCATGGCTCACGGGCCCAGCCGCTCCGCGGCACGTGGGATCTTCCCGGACCGGGGCACGATCCCGCGGCTCCTGCATCGACAGGCGGGCCCTCAACCACTGTGCCACCAGGGAAGCCCTGATATTTTATTATTGATAAAAATTAGAGTTAATAAAGTTCAAGAAAGTTGGATTATTACTACTAGTAATTTTAAAGATACAAATAATTATGTAGGTCTACAAAGAATTAAGCCTTGTCAAGATGTCTTAGAAAGAAATAGTTAACTTTTTGAGAATGCACACATTTAACATTCAGAGTAGAAAGGCTAAAAACAGCAGAACTTAGCAGCTATCATTTTCAAGATGAGTGAAAGACAGAAGTTTAAGTCAGGATGCAAAAATCAGTGAATGTATTTGATTAATAAATAAATAAAAGTAGTATAATATTTTGCTGACTATTGTTAAAAGACAAGTAAAAAATGACTATCATAAAGTTATAAAAGTGACCATGTGCTGATGATTTTAACTGAAGGGTACCACCATGATGCTATCAAAGGAGAATCCAAACAAAAGGCATATTTATAGGTAGGCAATATTGAAAAGAATGCGTCAATGGAGGCAAAATTCCCGTCTTCAGCCCTGGGGGGGTGGCTGTGGCGGGGGGGGAGAGGCACTTGAACCTCTACTAGGCAGGACAGAATTTGCCTGTCTATAGACTATTTGCATTGCATTTCTAAAAGTTTCTATAGTTTCCAGAGCTGCAGAATAACTCCCAGGTAATCTGAATCAGACAAACTTCAGGAGTGTCCTCTAGCCAATGCATAGTTTTCCACTGAAGCACAATTTTTTTTCCCTACTCTCTTAGATTTTGGATATTTTAATATATATTTTGAGGAAAATGTGAAGTTTCAGAAATAGAAACAGTTCTGCTCTTTCTATTTAATGTCTGTATGATTTTTTAAAAAAATTTTACTAAAGTATAGTTGATGTAGCATATATGTTACAGGTGTACAATACAGTAATTCCAAATTTTAAAAGGTTATATTCCATTTATAGTTATTATAAAATATTGGCTATATTCCCCATGTTGTACAATATATCCTTCTAGCTTATTCTATACATAACAGTTTGTACCTCTTAATCACCTACCCCATATTGCCCCTCCCCACTTTCCTCTCCCCACTGGTAACCTCTAGTTTGTTCTCTATATCTATGAGTTTGCTTCTTTTTTGTTATATTCATTATTTTGTTGTATTTTTCTAGATTCCACATATAAGTGATATCATACAGTATTTGTCTTTCTCTGTCTGACTTATTTCACTTAGCATGATACCCTCCAAGACCATCCATGTTCTTGCAAATGGCAAAATTTCGTTCTTTTTTTACAGCTGAGTAGTATTCCATCATATATATATGTGTGTGTGTGTATATATATATATATATATATATACACCACATCTTTATCCATTTATTTGTTGATGGGCACTTAGGTTGCTTCCATATCTCGGCAATTGTATATAATGCTGTTATGAACACTGGGGTGTATGTATCTTTTCGAATTAATGTTTTGGGCTTTTTTGAATGTCTGTATGATCTTAGTCACCTAATTTCAAAGCTCAGTTTCCTCCTTTATAAAATAAATGAAATAGCTTTATATAATGCAGGGTTTTGCAGGGGAGGGGCAGGGGGTTAAATGGGACAACATATGGAAGAGACCCTCAATAAATATTACAAAAATATGTCATAATTCTTACAGTAGATACTTGAGATAGACATCATCATAAAACTCAAAGTCTTCACTCAAAGTTGTATGCCTATATCCCTCCTAGAACTAACTTGTTAACAGTCTCTTAGAGCTGCACTCAGTATCTCACATTCTGTATGCCATTGAACCCATTTTGTCCTCGGAAATTGGATGCATTGTAAAATCTTTGGTGTCCTGCAATTGTTCTTGTCCAGGTGGCTGTCTGGGCATAGTTATCATTGATGGCACTTGCCCAAATCTGGTCATTGGTATTCATATTATCAGCAAATCAATGGCATTATATGCTTTACTTAAAATTATGTGTTGTTTAAATTGTGTTAAAGCAGCTTTTGTGGTTTATGTTGAAGTGAAAGGATACAGGGTATTCAGAAAATCTTGAAAATAAAAATATATTTCTAATATATTATTGGAGGATTTACTACACTTATATATTCTAAAAAATTTTGCCATATGTAAAATAAAAATTTGAAGTTTTTCCCTTATAGTTTAATTGGACATATATTTTTTTCTTAGTCATACATAAATAGTGGTCCCTCTTTAAAACTGACAGCTTCCTAGATGCAATGAATCACAGCATACCAATTTATTTAATTTTCATAACAGCACAGATATAAAGGTAGCTTTCATTGCATTATACAAATGAAAAACCTGGTATTTAGAAATTACTAGAACCTCAAAATCCTTACGTCCAATCCTGTGTCCTTTCCATTATCGTAGCAATAATATTCAGAACACTTTTATTCTATAAAGATTTCACTAACAGTATGAAGTGAATGCAGTCTTGGAAGCAGTAGTTTCTTGATCCATTTTTTAAATTACTTAGGTATATGGCAGCTCAGCCACACTCAAAAATTGTATCTATATCTGTGAGTCTGTTTCTGCTTTATAAATAGGTTCATTTGTGTCATATTTTAGTGATGTATGTGCCTTTCTCTTTCTGACTTACTTCACTTGGTATGATAATCTCTAGTTGCATCCATGTTGCTGCAAATGGCATTACTTCGTTCTTTTTTATGACTGAGTAGTGTTTCATTGTATATGTGTACCACATCTTATTTATCCATTCATCTGTCGACCTAGAGAACAGACTTGTGGTTGCCAAGGGGGAGGTGGGGTGGGGGAGGGATGGATTGGGAGTTTGGGGTTAGTATATGCAAACTATTACATATAGAATGCATGGACAACAAGGTCCTAATGTATAGCACGGGAACTATATTCAATGCCCTGGAATGAACCATAATGGAAAAGAATATTAAAAAGAATGTGTGTATATATATGTGTAACTGAGTATGTGTATGAGTATATATGTGTAACTGAGTCACTTTGCTGTACAGCAGAAATTAACACAACATCATAACTTAACTATACTTCAATAAAAAAAATTGTATCTATGCGAAGCAAAACTAGAGTTGGAGACAGATCTCTTTTTTAAAAAAATTGGAGAAAATTGATTTTATTTATTAAAAACATGACTGTCCATGTATATATACAGGAAAATATTATATATTAAAATATTTGGATCCTTTCAATAAATATATTTTGTGTGACATAAGCAGAAGATTGGAGGTAGCAGTTTAATAAGACACGGAGTTAAAATTGTTTGTTTGTTTAGGTTGGGGGAATTATCAGTGTATTTGTAAGCTGAAATGTCATGCTTTGTGTGGTTAAATGGAGAGTTTTTCCAGCAATGTCCGTGATTAGGTAAAAAGGGAAGATACAGATGAAAGATTTAAGAAATGTATGCTGCATTACTGGTTATATCTGCTCCCATGACTTGGGTAATGAGAATGCCATAACCTGAAAACTCTGCAGGTAGATATTAAAATTATTTCAGTGCCTTCACACATTAATTTTGACTTCCTGCCTTCATAATTTATTTCCAATGCTTCCTTTTTACTTTTTAAAATAAAAATTTTAACGCCTACCTTCTTATTTTCAAAGTTTGTTGTTCCCTCCAGAAAATAGACGGTATGATGAAAAGAGCCTGGCATGATCTAAATAAGGAATAGTAATAAGTACCTATCACAGTATATGGGCTAAAGGATTACTTTAAAGAGAATTTTCTTACTATGTTTCACAATACATAGACTTTTTTTAAAAAAAATGGGGTATAGTTGCTCTACAGTGTTGTGTTAGTTTCTGCTGTTCAACGAAGTGAATCAGCTATATGCATACGTAAATCCCCTCCCTCTTGAGTCTCCCTCCCATCTCCCATCCCACCCATCTAGGTCTCCACAGAGCACCGAGTTGACTCCCTGCACTATACACAAGGTTCCCACTAGCTGTTTTACACATGATAGCGTATATATGTCAATCACAATCTCCCAGTTCATCCGCCCCTCCCTTCCTACCGCACTGTGTCCACACATCCGTTCTCTACGTATGCGTCTCTATTCCTGCCCTGCAAATAGGCTCATCTGTACCATTTTTCTAGATTCCACATATATGTGCTAATATATGATATTTGTTTTTCTCTTTCTGACTTACTTCACTCTGTATGACAGACTCTAGGTCCATTCATTGTCTCTACAAACGACCCAATTCCTTTCCTTTTTATGGCTGAGTAATATTCCATTGTATATACGTGCCACATCTTCTTTATCCATTCATCTGTTGATGGACATTTAGGTTGCTTCCGTGACCTGGCTATTGTAAATAGTGCTGCAATGAACATTGGGGTGTATGTGTCTTTTTGAATTATGATTTTCTCAGGGTATATACCTATTCATCTTATTCTAGTCATTATATCCTCAGAGAGTAGCATAACAACACAGGACATCCAATCTTTTGCTGAGAAATAGATGATACAGTTACCACTAAATTAAAAAATTTCTATGCAAAATAGCTGAATTCACAAAAGATCTGCTTTTCAAATGAAAACAAAGATATAAACTCATATAAACAAAGATAAATATTTGAAATCCCACAAAACAAAAATTCATCTAGTTAGAATTATATTAGAAACTTTCAGTGGGGATTGTCATTAAATTTCTGGTTTTAAATGCTTTGTCTTCAACGTATACAAACTATGCATACACAAGAAGACACACCTACACACTTTTAAGGTTACTGCCATGAATTTTACCATGAATTTTATGGGCCATTCTACTTATGGTTCATTTTTGGCAATTCAAACTAATTTTCAGCATTTACTATGATTTAAGGAGAAAGAACATACAGAGATGAATTTTCCCAGAAATCTTTCAATTAAACAAACTTCCTTTAGAGGGAGCACCCTTATTTAATTATCACAGGACAGAGATCTTCAAAAATAATGACTTGACAAAATAACTAGGTTTTCAGAAGCTCCTGCCAGACTGCTTCTGTGGCACTTTGCCCCCTAGTATTTCCCTTTTGGGGCTACAACACTATGATCCATCAGAAAACCTAAGCCCACTCATAAAAATATTTATCATAATTTTATAATCTCTGATCTTAAATAAGGAAATGGAAGCAAGAAACATAGTAACACCTGGTATTTAAAACATATATAATACTTTTGAAAAATCCCAATCCATCTCAAAACAATCTACCATTCTGTAATAGCCTGTGGGTCTTGGAAAAGATTTACTTAGCTGATGAGAAAGGTAGAGCTTCAAAATATACTAAAATATATTAACCCCGGTTAAATAGTAAAACCTGAAGCCACCACTTTTTCACTGTTAAAGCTCCTTCTTGAAATGCACACACACAGATATTTTCCCCAAAATTAGGAGGGGTACTAGGTCAGAAGTGGTTTCTACCTGTAACCACTGCCACCACCCCTGCCTTCTCAATATGACTTTTGATAAAGAGATGTATTTTTATTTTATTCTATGTATAGCCACTTCCAAATTTAAATGTTCCAATTTAAGAGCATTCCAAAATATTATCTGTATGTAATAATGTATTTATCACCTCTAATTATTTTCCTCCATTTTCACAGTAATTACATAAGTCGTCAATGAGTTAAGCCCAGTACACCTCATCAGAAGTTCAACAGAACTTCTCTGCTGTCAAATGAGAAACAAATCTGCACATTGGTAGGAGGGGCTTTATTTGAACAGACTATTGAAATATGGAAAGGGGTGCTATAGCCATAGGGAGCACTCTCTGACCAGAAGATCTATAAGAACAGTCAGATAGGGCTTATTAGATGAGCAGGTAGTGTGATCAGACAGTTGAGCAGGAAGTGTGTTTCTCTGTGGTCAGCTGACCTTGGCAGGACCAGGAGCCTTGCCTGTTTGCAAGGGCTTGTGGGGAGGAGAGAAGCCTAATTAAAATTTGGTCAAGTCATATTAGCAGGCATTAGTCCAGATTGGAGGAAGACAAACAGTTGAACTAGTCATTTATGAAACAAAGAATGAGGATTTGGAGGGTCTGTGTCCTGCCTTGTCATAGGAAACAAGGGAGCCATACACAAATCTTAACCTTGTCCTATGGGGAAAGGTGGTTCTTTGCAGGGTTTCCAGGAAATTAGAAGGATGTGTGGGTGTCTCACTCCTTTCTGTTTTTTCAGGATCGCAGGGTGCAGATAAAATTCAACATTGTGATTATTAAGCAAATTATATTACAGTTGGCCCTCCATGTCTGTGGGTTCCCCATCCATGGATTCAACCAATTGTGGATGGAAAATATTCAGAAAAATATTGCCAGAAAGTGCCAAAAAGCAAAACTTGAATTTGCTGCATACCAGCAACTATTCACATAGCATTTACATAGTATTAGGTATTACAAGTAATCTAGGGATGATTTAAAGTATAGGAGAAGATTGCATAGGTTATATGCAAATTTTATGTATGGGACTGGAGCATCAGGACCCCCTGGTATCTGCAAGGGTCCTGAACCAATCCCCCATGGATACTGAGGGGTGATTGTACAGATATTTGCCTTTGTTTATTTAAAGATTATTTGATAATATTTTTCTTATAAAATAGTAATGAAATAATATATTTTCTCACCAAATAAATCCTGCAAGGCTTTTAAGGTTCTCCTTTCCTCCCTCTCTCTCTCTCTCCCCCCTCTCCCCCTCCCCCCAGCTCTCACTCTTGCTCTAATTTTTTTGTTTAAAACATTTCCTTTACGTATAATATCCTTGTTGCTAAGCTCTACTTATTTTATTCCTAATTTTCCAATGAATTCCACATAAAGTCTTCAATGTTGCAAAGTCTTCCTCTTTACCTCAAAACTTTATGTTCACCACTTTTTCTAATGCTAGTTGTAATAATTTTTCTATCTAACCCGTGAGAAGTCTAGTAATATCTACTATGTACTGGGAATTGTATTTTCCTGTATGAGATCTGAAAGCCAACTAAATAGGAAGTCACCCTGAACCAGAGAATATTGAAATGATATTTTTTGTATTTCAGTGTTTGGTAAATGTTCCTGCACCTGTTAGATGTGTAATGGACATTATCATTTATGGAAGTAAGTGTATTGATAGAAACACAGTGATGATAATGTGATAAACAGAGGACATAATATAGGTTAGCTGAGTCAGTTTTGGTTGCCAAGGGATGGATGTGGAAAAAATGCAGAGTTATACTTATAAGGTAATTTTATGGCTACTGGATTTATTTCCTGTCAAGAAAATGTCCTCCTTTCCTGCTAAATTCTTCAAATGATAGTTGCAGTTGGAGGTCAATTCTAACCAACAAATACCTGGGGGAAATATAACACCTTGAGTTAATTATAAACAAATATAAAATTATACACACACATACAAACACACACAGTCAATTTGAGTTGTAATATAAATTTGACTACAACAGAATTAAATAGTAAAAAATGGTTTGATTTTTGGAATCAGAATTTGTTCCATCATTTACTAGCTCTATAAATCCGGATAATTTACATAACATCTGATATACATTTTCCTTATTTCAAAATGAATATATTACAATTTTCACAAGATTATTTGAGTTATAAAAGGGTGTCAGTAGGTATTAATATGTACCTTTCTTTCTATAGTTCTGTCATTCTCAACTTGACAGGCTGGCATTTGATCACTAATAATCATCAGAATAGATGGGAAGTATGTTGTATAGAGGGTTCCAGTCTTCCAATAATTAAGTCTGGATTTAAATGTTTTTTATTGAGAGAAATAGAAACTATAATAATTTTTCTGAGTAGTCCAACCTTACACCACTCTTTTACTATGGCTTGCAATTGCCTAAAAGAGATTTTGGAGAAAAAATTAGCCTCAATAATTTTAGACTACAAGATAAGAGAATCAATAATAGAAAATCTTGCATGAACTGATTATCCTCTGAAATTAGAAGATTTTGTTTTCACTTTTCTGTAGGCAAGATTCACTTAGAAATAATAGGTTGAGGATTAGAAGTATGATCATTTGAATTGTTTGAGTCATCAGCCTATCATTTGTCTGCTCCCAAACAATTTTCTCTATAATCTTATTTCTAAATTTCCTTCACCTCATGCTTTCTATTTTGCTTCTTTACACATGCATTGTATAACTGTTGATAAGCACATTTATTCTACTTGTAAATTAGTTCATTCCTAATGAATATGTTGTTATCAGCTCATTCATCCTATCAATATATTGAGAATGCCTCATCACTGGCATAATAAAGAAATGATCACCTAATGGGTTAAATAAGAACTGAATTACCTAATAAGGTAAAATAAGGTTGAATCAACTAATAAATAAAGATTAAACCCTGCCAGAACCTTGATCTTGGAGTTTCCAGCCTCCAGAACAGTGAGAAAATAAATTTCTATTGCCAAAATCACCCAGTCTATGGTATTTATATTTTTCAAAAATGGCAGCCCAAGCTGATTAAGAGAGTTGCTAACAGGTAGCTCAGAAGTTAGTGGTATAGAGAAACCTTCAAGATGGTGGAGGAGTAAGACGTGGAGATCAACTTCCTCCCCACAAATCCATCAGAAATACATCTACATGTGCAACAACTCCTACAGAACATCTACTGAATGCTGGCAGAAGACCTCAGACTTCCCAAAGAGGCCCTCAGGCGACCTACATGCAGAGGCAGGGCCAAATCCAAAGCTGAACCCCAGGAACTGTGCAAACAAAGAGAGAAAGGGAAAGCTCTCCATGTAGCCTCAGGAGCAGCAGATTAAATCTCCACAATCAACTTGATGTATGCTGCATCTGTGGAATACATAAATGGACGATGAATCACCCCAAAATTGAGGTGGTGGACTTTGGGACCAACTATAGAATTGGGGTTTGCTTTCTGCATCTAATTCATTTCTGGTTTTATGTTTATCTTAGTTTACTATTTAGTGTTTATTATCATTGGTAGATTTGTTTATTGATTTGGTTGCTCTTTCCCTTTTTCTAAAATATATAGATATACATATATATTTCCTTTATATCTTTTTGTGACTGTGTATGTGTATGCTTCTTTGTGTGATTTTGTCTGTATACCTTTGTTTTTACCATTTGTACTAGGGTTCTGTCTGTCTGTTCCTCTGTTGTTGGTTTTTTTTTCAGCATAGTTTTTAGTGCATGTTATCATTGATGGATTTGTTTTTTGGTTTGGTTGCTCTCTTATTTCTTTCTTGTTTTTCTTTTTTTATTACTTTTAAATTTTTTATTTTTAATAATTTTTTTTATTATAATAAATTTTATTTTATTTTGTTTTGTTTTTTCTTTCTTTCATTTTTTCTCCCTTTTCTTCTGAGCCGTGTGACTGATAGGGTCTTGGTGCTCTGGCCGGGTGTCAAGCCTGTGCCTCTGAGGTGGGAGAGCTGGGTTCAGGACATTGGTCCACAAGATGCCTCCCGGCTCCACATAATATCAAACAGTGAAGCTCTCCCAGAGATCTCCATCTCAATGCTAAGACTCAGCTCCACTCAACGACCAGCAAGCTACCATGCTGGACACCCTATGCCAAAAAACTAGCATGACAGGAACACAAACCCACCCATTAGCAGAGAGGCTGCCTAAAATCATAAGGTCACAGACACCCAAAAATGCACCACTGGACGTGGTCCTGCCCATCAGAAAGACCAAGATCCAGCCTCATACACCAGAACTCAGGCACCAGTCCCCTCCACCAGGAAGCTGACACAGCCCACTGAACCAACCTTGGCCACTGGCGGCAGACACCAAAAACAATGGGAACTATGAACCTGCAGCCTGTGAAAAGGAAACCCCAAACACAGTAAGTTAAGCAAAATAAGAAGACAGAGAAACACACAGCAGATGAAGGAGCAAGGTAAAAACCCACCAGACCAAAAGAAATGAAGAGGAAATAGGCAGTCTATCTGAAAAAGAATTCAGAGTAATGTTAGTAAAGATAATCCAAAATCTTGGAAATAGAATTGAGAAAATGTAAGAAATGTTTAACAAGGACCAAGAAGAATTAAAGAGCAAATTAATAATGATGAACAACACAATAAATGAAATTAAAAATTCTCTAGAAGGAATCAATAGCAGAATAACTGAGGCAGAAGAACAGATAAGTGACCTGAAGATAAAATGGTGGAAATAACTACCTCACAGCAGAATAAAGAAAAAAAAAATGAAAAGAATTGAGAACAGTCTCAGAGAGCTCTGAGACAACATTAAATACACCAACATTCGAATTATAGGGGTACCAGAAGAAGAAGAGAAAAAGAAAGAGACTGAGAAGATATTTGAAGAGATTATAGTTAAAAACTTTCCTAATATGGGAAATGATATAGTCAATCACGTCCAGGAAGCAGAGAGAGTCCCATACAGGATAAATCCAAGGAGAAACATACCAAGACACATATTAATCAAACAATTAAAAATTAAATACAAAGAAAAAATACTAAAAGCAGCAAGGGAAAAACAACAAATAACATACAAGGGAATCCCCCTAAGGTTAACAGCTGATTTTTCAGCAGAAACTCTGCAAGCCAGAAGGGAGTGGCAGGAAATATTTAAAGTGATGAAAGGGAAAAACCTACAACAAAAATAACTATACCCAGCAAGGATTTCATTCAGATTCGACAGAGAAATTAAAACCTTTACAGACAAGCAAAAGCTAAGAGAATTCAGCACCACCAAACCAGCTTTACAACAAATGCTAAAGGAACTTCTCTAGGCAGGAGACACAAGAGAAGGAAAAGACCTACAATAACAAACCTAAAACAATTAAGAAAATGGTAAGAGGAACATACATATCAATAACTACCTTAAATGTAAATGGATTAAAAGCTCCAAGCAAAAGACATAGACTGGCTGAATGGATTCAAAAACAAGACCCATATATATGCTGTCTACAAGAGACCCACTTCAGACCTAGGGACACATACAGACTGAAAGTGAGGGGATGGAAAACGATATTCCATGCAAATGGAAATCAAAAGAAAGCTGGAGTAGCAATTCTCATATCATGCAAAATAGACTTTAAATTAAAGACTATTACAAGAGACAAAGAAGGACACTACATAATGATCAAGGGATCAATCCAAGAACAAGATATAACAATTGTAAATATTTATGCACCCAACATAGGAGCACCTCAATACATAAGGCAAATGCTAACTGCCATAAAAGGGGAAATCGACAGTAACACTATAATAGTAGGGGACTTTAACACCCCACTTTCACCAATGGACAGATCATCCAAAATGAAAATAAATAAGCAAACACAAGCTTTAAATGATACATTAAACAAGATGGACTTAATTGACATTTATAGGGCATTCCATCCCCAAACAACAGAATACACATTCTTCTCAATTGCTCATGGAACATTCTCCAGGATAGATCATATCTTGGGTCACAAATCAAGCTTTGGTAAATTTAAGAAAACTGAAATCATATCAAGTATCTTTTCTGACCACAACACTATGAGACTAGGTATCAATTACAGGAAAAGATCTGTAAAAAATACAAACACATGGAGGCTAAACAATACAGTACCAAATAACCAAGAGATCACTGAAGAAGTTAAAGAGGAAATCAAAAAAATACCTAGAAACAAATGAAAATGAAAACAAAAAGACCCCAAACCTATGGGATGCAGCAAAAGCAGTTCTAAGAGGGAAGTTTATAGCAATACAATCCTACCTCAAGAAACAAGAAACATCTCAAATAAACAACTTAACCTTATGTCTAAAGCAATTAGAGAAAGAAGAACAAAAACACCCCAAAGTTAGCAGAAGAAAAGAAATCATAAAGATCAGATCAGAAATAAATGAAGAAGAAATGAAATAAACAATAGCAACGGTCAATAAAACTAAAAGCTGGTTCTTTGAGAAGATAAACAAAACTGATAAACCATTAGCCAGACTCATCAAGAAAAAAAGGGAGAAGACTCAAATCAACAGAATTAGAAATGAAAAAGGAGAAGTAAAAACTGACACTGCAGAAGTACAAAGGATCATAAGAGATTACTACAAGCAACTCTGTGTAAATAAAATGGACAACCTGGAAGAAATGGACAAATTCTTAGAAAAGCACAATCGTTGGAGACTGAACCAGGGAGAAATAGAAAATATAATCAGACCAATCACAAGCACTGAAGTTGAAACTGTGATTAAAAATCTTCCAACAGGGCTTCCCTGGTGGTGCAGTGGTTGAGAGTCTGCCTGCCGATGCAGGGGACACGGGTTCATGCCCCAGTCCGGGAGGATCCCACGTACCGCGGAGCAGCTGGGCCTGTGAGCCATGGCCACTGAGCCTGCGCTTCCGGAGCCTGTGCTCCGTAACGGGAGAGGCCACAACAGTGAGATGCCAGCCTACAGCTAAAAAAAAAAAAAAAAAAATTCTTCCAAAAGCCCAGGAACAGATGGCTTCACAGGCGAATTCTATCAAACATTTAGAGAAGAGCTAACACCTGTACTTCTCAAAGTCTTCCAAAATATAGCAGAGGGAGGAACACTCATAAACTCATTCTAGAAGGCCACCATTAACCTGATACCAAAACCAGATAAAGATGCCACAAAAAAAAGAAAACTACAGACCAATATCACTGATAAACATAGATGTAAAAATCCTCAACAAAATACTAGTAAACAGGACCCAGCAGCACACTAAAAGGATCAGACACCATGATCATGTGGTGTTTATCCCAGGAATGCAAGGATTCTTCAAGAAGTGGTGTTGGGAAAACTGGACAGCTACATGTAAAAGAATGAAATTACAACAATCCCTAACACTATACACAAAAATAAACTCAAAATGGATTAGAGACCTAAATGTAAGGCCAGAATCTATAAAAGTCTTAGAGGAAAACATAGGCAGTACACTCCATGACATAAATCACAGCAAGATCCTTTTTTACCCACATCCCAAAGAAATGGAAATAAAAACAAAAATTAACAAATGGGACCTAATGAAACTTAAAAGCTATTGCACAGCAAAGGAGACCATAAACAAGATGAAAAGACAACTCTCAGAATGGGAGAAAATATTTGCAAATGAAGCAACTGACAAAGGATTAATCTCCAAAATATACAAGCAGCTCATGCAGCACAATATCAAAAAAACAAACAACCCAATCCAAAATTGGGCAGAAGACTAAATAGACATTTCTCCAAAGAAGATATACAGATGGCCAACAAACACATGAAAAGATGCTCAACATCATTAATCATTAGGGAAATGCAAATGAAAACTACAATGAGGTATCACCTCACACCGGTCAGAATGGCCAACATCAAAAAATCTACAAACAATAAATGCTGGAGAGGGTGTGGAGAAAAGGGAACCTTCTTACACTGTTGGTGGGAATGTAAATTAATACTGCCACTAAGGAGAGCAGTATGGAGGTTCCTTAGAAAACTAAAAATAGAACTAACATATGACCCAGCAATCCCACTACTGTGCATATACCCTGAGAAAACCATAATTCAAAGGGTCATGTACCACAATGTTCATTGCAGCTCTATTTACAATAGCCAGGACATGGAAGCAACCTAAGTGTCCATCGACAGATGAATGAATAAAGAAGATGTGGCACATATACACAATGGAATATTTGCTCAGCCATAAAAAGAAATGAAATTGAGTTATTTGTAGTGAGGTGTATGGACCTAGAGTCTGTTATACAAAGTGAAGTAAGTCAGAAAGAATAAAACAAATACCTTAGGCTAAAACATATATATATAATCTAAAAAAAAAAAAAGTTTCTGAAGAACCTGAGGGCAGGACAGGAATAAAGACACAGGTGTAGAGAATGGACTTAAGGACACCGGGGTGGGGGTGGGGCAATGTAAGCTGGGACGAAGTGAGAGAGTGGCGTGGACATATATACACTACCAAATGTGAAACAGATAGCTAGTGGGAAGCAGCCGCATAGCACAGGGAGATCAGCTCGGTGCTTTGTGACCACCTAGAGGGGTGGGATAGGGAGGGTGGGAGGGAGATGCAGGAGGGAGGAGATACGGGGATATATATATATATATATATATATATATATATATATATATATATATATATAGCTGATTCACTTTGTTACACAGCAGAAACTAACACAACATTGTAACTCAATTATACTCCAATAAAGATGTTAAAAAAACAACTTAGTGGTATAAAATAACATCACATTATTTTCTTGATTTGGGGGTCAGTAATTTGGGCAGGAGAAGCAGTCACAAGTCCACTGTAGTGTTGTCATCTGAAGGTATGACAATCAGGCTCACTGCCTACACTGACAATGGATGCTGGTTACAGGCTGGGACTTCAGCTGTGTTTCCTACCAGGTTAGGGTGACTACATGTGGTCTCTTAAGCTTGGCACTGGACTTTGTATTGTGGCTACCTTTTCCCAGAGTGAGCCTCTCAAGAGAACTGGGTGGAAGCTTCATGGCCTTTTCTAACCTAGCCTCAGAAGTCACCCAGCATTCCTCGGCTCCATCCTCCTGTTCAAAACAGTCAAAAGCCCATCGGTATTCAAGGGCAGGGAAAGTAGACCCCACCACCTCTGAGAGAGAGAAGCAGTAAGAATTTATAATTTACAGGCTTTAAAACACACACACACACACACACACACACACACACACACACACACACACACACACACACGTTCAATACTCTTGTATGCAAGGGAGGGGTTTATAACCTCTGTGCCAGAACTGTAACTGAATATGTCTTAGAAAAGGTCATACATTAAAGTACAGCAGAGCGTGAACATATATCCTGAGCAGCACCAAACAAACAAACAACAGTGCTCCCAAATATAATGACTGCAAGTTACTTTTCTTGTGGTGCTTATTGCCATTGGATGGTCACACCATATTTATTCCTTGCTGTTGTTGGGTAATCTGTTTGTGTTTGTTCTAGTTCCAGTAACGTCATCTCAATGTTGAAGAAAAATGAAAAAGTACCTCTACCAAAAATGATTTGTATGATGTTTAGGACAGCATAGTAGCACAGGTGAAAGTCTTTTAACTCAATTTTGTAGAACTTGAGCTTTTAAGCTGATATAAAATATATACTATGCTGGTATTATTTTCCAAGAAACATCCAGAGTCCATGAGTGAATTGTCCTGTATTTCATGGGGAAAAAAAAATTGAATGTTAGGCCATTGGCCCTCAAATTATTCTGCACTCATTTGGTCCAAATTTTATCTTGTCAAAATGGATAAAATTTGTTCTTACCAGTGAATTAAGTCACCGTTGTGACAAATATTATATAACACTTAGTTTACTATAAAATGTGATTTTTATAAAACCAAAAATATCTAGTATGAATAGTTTGGGTAAGAAACCTTTCTTTAAGAGTCTTATGTAAACAAAATGAATTCTGGAGGGTGCAACTGGAAAAAACAGCAGCTATCTAAATAAGTAACTGAATAAAAATTGGACATAATTTAGATAAAAATGATTGCTTAAAATATTAACATTTACCCAATAAACTTTATACTCCATCCATTTCATGTCATTGCCTGCCACCTTATATGAATTAAACAACAACTTATATGAACATAACCATTGAAGGAGTTTAGAGCATGTCACCCCAAGATAATGACATATAGATTATTTTGAGTTAAGTCACTTGAGAAACAAAAGATGGGGGAAGGGCTCTCTGACCCTCCTTTTTATTCCTGAAAACAGGAAAAGAAATCCCTATATGAAAGATGTCCTCTGTATATCAGACAGAAAGAAAGTAACATCCTTATCATCAAGGACAGGAAGGTTGAGACGGAGAGAATTCTATACAAATAGACCTTGTTAAAGTAGTCCTTATCTTTCTTTAGCCTTTCCACATAGTATAGTTACTTTTCCTTAATAGTCTGTCTTTGTTCAACCTCCTATAAAAGCATGTAGATTCTGCCATTTCTTTGAGTCTTTATTCCTTATGAGGGCTCCCATGTCAGAGAAGACTTAGTACAAATTTGTATGCTTTTCTCCCGCTGATCTCTCTTATGTCAACTTAATTTTCACACCCAGCCAAAAAGCCCTAAAAGGGTAGAGGTAAAAATTGGCCTGCCCTACACTATCCAATTAAATTTCTCTAATTAATATACATTAGTTCTATGTTTCTGATATATAAAGAAAGAAAGAAAAAAGTAGACACATGCGAGAATTTTAAACATTCAGAAAAATAGAAGATATTTGGAAAATATTTTGAAAGCAGCCAAATTAATTTTGTACCCTCTCTTAATAATGGTCTCTGATTTTTCTGTTATAAAACTTCCAAATATATATTATTTTTAACATGTAATTACATTAAAAAATGAAACACAAACTGAGCTTATCTCTTAAATAAGTCTCTTAAAACCTGGTATTATCCCACCCTAGAAGAACTCTTTGAACAAAATCTGATAATATGAAATCAAGGTCAGATTTTAATTACTGCATACAGTAACAGTTTCATGTCCACAGAATGTTATTTTATACCCAAGGGATTTTAGTGATGAGCATAAAGATATCCAGGTGACAATATAAGAATCAATAACTGCATTTCCTTCACTTCTATTAAAACAACAATTTAAAGGATGTGCTAATGATGCAAAATTAACTGAGCTCTTTAATTAATTGTCCTCAAATAGAATTCTCATTTTAAAGTTATACTGCCTGTCACTTGGCAGTCATTAAGGCATAGCAACTGACACAATAGTTTGGAAAAAAATGGAATGAGCTATTCTCATTTTCTTTAATTTATGATGTTGTTTGGCTTCTCAACCACCAAATTGATGGGGTTTATTATATTAGAGAAAGAACAATAATGGTTATAATAATGAATTTATTGCTCAGTTTTTAACTGTCAGTTTTGACTCTTTCTTATTTCATGCTGTGGTTAAGGTCTGATGAGTAAAGTTTTCCCAGAGAGGAAAAGGCTCTGTCTAATTCTAAGGGCTTCTTTTTACATATCAAGACGTAATCCCAGTAAACTCAGAAGAGACGTTTTTACTGCACCAACCCACCATACCAGAACCTGACTCTTTCTTACCAACAATATTCCAGTGTTATTTGGGGTAGTCTCTAACTCTGTCCTGGGCAATAAATCACACTGGGTCTTAGCCAGTTATGACAACTGCTCATTCTCCCAGTTTTTCGAGGGATGTAGGGGTAACATGAGCGAGTACAGTCCAGGGATGTGTAAGAAGCAATTTGTCAGGAACTTCCAGGAAAAATTGGTTGTGTCCGGGTAAAAGGAAAGTCGTCCTATCTCATAATATCTCAACCTCCTTCTAAGGAATGTGGTTGTGTGTGGAAACTTTCATAAGGAGGCAATGTGCTTAAGGCAAAAAGCACCTATATTAAGGGCAGACCAGAAAAATGGGGGCAAATGCCAGCAAGGACCAACCCACAGAGTTATGAGGTAAGAAAAAGGAAGCTTTATCTGTTTATGTCACTGCTATGTGGGTTTCCACTAGTAGTAGCTTAAGACCTTCCTAATAGAGCCCTTAGGGGAAAGGTCCAAAAATATAAAATTTGATGTAAAGAAAAGCAAGAGCCACCGTCTATATTCCAAACTCTGGTTTATTCATCGGGAGGCAGTAGAAAAACTATTCTCTAACAAAAGAAAATATTGGTAGGAATAGATTCCCAAATTTTCCCACGCTACTTATAAATTATTCTCTTCCAGGGGCTTCCCTGGTGGCACAGTTGTTAAGAATCCGCCTGTCAATGCAGAGGACACAGGTTTGAGCCCTGGTCTGGGAAGATTCCACATGCTGCAGAGCAACTAAGCCCATGCGCCACAACTACTGAGCCCACGTGCTGCAACTACTGAAGCTCATGTGCCTAGACCCCGTGCTCTGCAACAAGAGAAGCCACTGCAATGAGAAGCCTGCACACCGCAATGAAGAGCAGCCCCCACACGCGGCAACTAGAGAAAGCCCAGGAACAGCAACAAAGACCTAACGCAGCCAAAAATAAATAAATAAATATTTTAAAAAAGTATTCTCTTCCAGACAAAGGGGGTAAGAATGGTGGCAAAGACTATAGTAAGGGTGGTTTCTTCCTACCTGAGGCAATTGCTTGAATTGCTCAGGGCAGAGGCTATTAAGCTAAGGGCCAGAAGAGTGGCAGATCTCAGAACCCAGTGAGGAGAAGAAAAAAAAAAAAAAAAAATCAGTCTTGTAGACTGTATCTAGACATTTGGCTTTAAGCTTTTAAATTGACCAGATGCAAATATTTGGGAATCTCAATAAATGGTTAAAACAATGTTGATCAAAAAACTTCAGGCCTGAACAGCAAACATGTTAATTTCCACCTCCCCCAAACAACCCTAAGCTTCCAAATCTGCACCATTAGACAATGGAAACTGAAAATGACACAAATGTGGCATCCTATCAAATTCCAATTCACATATGACCATGGAGGTCGATGGACAAAGAACCTCTCCTCCCCAGAAAGTGGTTCCCTTGTTTAGAAAACCAATGTCAGACTCTCAGGAATGAAGGTCTAGGTCATTTCACAAGGCAAGCAACCCAGACCAGTTGAAGTAGAGGGCGGAGAAAAACCACAACGAACATTAATTACTTTGGGCTCTAGTTGTAACAGCAGCTATAACTTAGTTTGCTATAACCCTTTTGACAGAGTTTTCAGAACTGAGGTTGGTAAGCTTTTTCTGTAAAGAGCTACTTATATTACATATCTTAGGCTTTATGAGTCTCTACCACAGCTTTTGCTTCCTCCTCCCTCCCCCAAATCTTTAGATATGTAAAAGCCATTACTCAGAGACATACAGAAACAGTCCTGTAGGCTGGATTTGGCCAGGGGCCCGGTTTGCTAATACTTGATTTAGAAGATTACAATTAGCCACAAGGCTGAGCAATTGGTTCTTCCCCCCTTTCTCCAGGGAAAAGGTCAAGGAATCTTATTTCATGGTGAAATTCCAATATCCTAAGAGTATATAAGTGGATCTGATTTATGCAAATGCATAAATTGCATAAATCAGCTGAACTGGATTGAGTTTATGCATTGGTCCAGATTCATGCATCCTTTCTTTCTGGCCAGAATGGGCTCTTGAAAGGTAACACCTATCTCCGGTTGTGGAGCTGGATGTTACTTTTCCCGCACGCGTTGCTACTGACGAGGATACTGCAGCTATCGTTGCTTTTAAGCTCCTTTGTCACTCGTCATCAACCATGCCCATGCGTGATGCACTACACTCTTCTCACTTCCCGTGGAGAACCTTTCTGCAGTGTCTTGGTAAAGTCTGGCAAGAATGGGTTGTTAGCTCATACTGATGCTGTGGTCAGTTGTGGAAGAAATTCTCTAATACGTCTCCTTCTTTCCATGCCTCACTTCCCTGTTCCGCTTCACTGGGATTGGATCCTCCCCAGGAAATTATTATCACTTAAACACTTGCCTTAGATTTTGTTTTCTACAGTATCCAGACAAAAAACACAGTCAAGAGCCCCTTGACCTGAGACAAAGTCGTATTGCAGAGAGGGACTAGGATAGACTGAGTGGATAAACCCATTCCCACTGAACAGTGGAAGTCTGAGGTGGGAAGGAAGGAGAAGTGATCAAATGCCCATTCCCTCAATTCTTCCTATTTCCCTTCTAGATGATTCTTTTTTAAAACTTAATTTTTAATGGAGTATAGCTGCTTTACAATGTTGTGTTAATTTCTACTGTACAGCAAGATGAATCAGCTATACATATACATAATCCGCCCTTTTTGGATTTCCTTCCCATTTAGGTCACCACAGTGCATTAAGTAGAGTTCCCTGTGCTATACAGTATGTTCTCTTTAGCTATTTATTTTATACATAGTATCAATGGTGTATATGTGTCAATCCCAATCTCCCAATTCCTCCCACTCCCCCCTTCTAGATGATTCTTAAAGTGGGAGAGAGGAGAGAAGCATACATTGTTGGAGAGGAAAGCCAGCAACATAGGGCCGGGAGAGTGCCACTTACAATTTCAAATTCTGGAAGAAGACGGCTTAGCATATTTCTCTGTATCGGGATGTAAAAATCAAAGCATGGGAAACAGAAAAGTCCTGCAGTTGACCACTTTTCCTCACTTTCTCCATTGCTGATTGCTTATAAACACAGCCAGCTCTTTCTATACGTTCATTATGTGAGGCTGAGAGTACAGCATTGGTGGTCAACCTACAGGGCAGAGAGAGGAGAGCCATGGGGGCCTCGGGAGAGGTAGCCAGTCGGCCACCACAGAGCCAATAGCAGAAAGGAGTATACGTTTATAAGAAGTGATCACTGCTCCTCAACACACCAATTATTTTGTAATCCACACTTCAATTCTGACTATGTGATAGGTATGTATTCAGGCAATGAACATACTTTTGGAGGATCTAGGACTTCAAATGTTCCCCAATATCAGAAAAATGTCAATATTTCATATTCAGTAATAAATATCGATACAAATTTGCCACAATAACTTAAATGTGTTTCTATTTCTTTCAATTAAGAAATCATTTCAATAAAAGTTCAGAATACACTGTTTATTTCTACTTCTCCTACTGTGTTTCTGTATGTATTTTCTTCATGTTTGGTAGACTCTCAACATCATTCTGTTGGAGTTAGACAAAAATGTATTGAGTTATCAGAGAAGTATGTGATGGAACAAAAGCCTCCCCAAGTCAGTGAGAGACAAGTATACATTTCTGAGTTACTCTGGACACAGATGTTTTTAAAACACATTAAGAATGAATAAAGTCTGGTCTAGGAGGTAGAATAATTTTTGTAAAGTGCAGCCAAGAATGTCTTTTTCTATAATAGCTATTGAATTTACAAACACAATTAAGGAGAGCTACTAGCTCATGCATCAACTGGACTTGAAGTCTTTACTGAAAACTCCCATTAGTGTCAAAAACAAGAAATAAGAACAAGTTTTACTAACATTGTTAGATTTTTCTAATGTAAGAAGGATAGCAGTACAATTCTGTTGAATGTATCGATGTGGTAGTTTTTAACAATTATTATAGCTACAGCATATTTGTAGTATTCATTCACTCTGACATTCACTTTTGCCTAAGAATATACCACACCTAAGGAGAAAAAATAAATATGCTACACAAGGTAGGAGAAAGTCCAAATACAATTAACATGTATTTTATTTGCTCACTTATTTCCATTCTGTTTTCAGACCCAAAAACTGACTTAAAGAAATTTCATATTTTTGTTCAACCGTTGCTACAACCTAAAGAGGAATTTACATTCCAATATTTGAATATATTTGGGGGCAATGGAGAGGACTGGAAAACGGATAAGAATGTCATAAAATATTAATTATCAAAAGTAACTGGGGGAAATGAAAAATCTGAAATATAGGAAAGAATAAATGACATAATACATGATGAGAGGAATACCTTTGATTTTCCATAAGTGCATACAGTAATTCAAAGTGGGAATTAAAAGATGTCAAATAACTTCCCTGCAAATCTCACTTAGATTTATTTAAATCAACTTAGTATATGTGCTGCCGAAGCGAGCACTATTTAAATCAACTTAAATTAACCGTTTTACTGTTTCATTAAAAGGGTTCTTGTTTTCTTGTAAAAAAGACAAAAACATAGTGCCTTGAGGAAGCTTCAATGCTTCCTTAAAATGTTCTTGTTATTGATTCAGTTAGCATTACCGAAAATTTGGACAGTTAAAAAAAAATTACCTTTCTGCTCAGCTTTTCTAATTTTGCAAAATGTCTTTAGAAAAGTTTGTTCTTTTGAAAGATTTAGGCTTATATTATTAATTCTTCAGTTTTATAATGTTTACCTGAGACAAACTTTCCTTCTGATGCATAAATTTTATACCACTTTATAACTGGATTACAAACAATAATGAATTTAAAGACTCATAATAAAATGAGCCTCAATGCCTTATGGTAAGGAGATAAAAAGGCATGGTATTTTAAGATACATCTAGCCCCTTCAAATAAAGAATTTGAAGAAAATATTTCTTCTGACCTCTACATCAGAAATAATCTTGTGATATATCTCCAGCAAATTGCCTCATTTATGTGGCTGACAAGTTTATAAGTTAAGGTACTGATGAATACACAGTACTTATATGCATTTATATGCATTTACGTAACTCTGTCTCTTCCTTTTAATTTTGCAAAATATGTACGTGCCCATGTACAAAATAAAATAAGTACGTGCTCAGGACCTGTGTCTGGAGTTGCTGGATAAAGAAGCCTCCACCAGTTCTCTCTCTCCCACTACATCCAGCCTAGTTTTCAGGACCCAAAAGTATTTCCTTCTAAACTTCTCTGACAGTCAAGCTGGCCTCCCTGTTTCTCTCTCTCTCTCATTCTCATATTTAAGAGCCTGCATTAAATAAGGAGTAGCTGCAATGCTATGTGCCACCTTATCTACGAATCTTTCCCCAAATGTTTCCCACCGCCTCATTGTGGAATCAATTTCCTTCACGTGCATGCGTATCTCTGTTCTTGAACATGACCATGTATAGTAGAATGAACCATATGGGACTGTCAATACTCTATCATTTTATAATATTAAATTGAGCCATATAAAATTGCTATAAAATGGGGATTTTATGTGGCTCAATTTAATATTAATAGTATCTGGTCATGATGGAAACTTCTACTAACCTTGAGTAAATTAAAATTTTGAGAATGGAAATTAGGAAGTATTTTCTTTTGAAACATGTAGTAATCACTGATGTACATTAAAATATGAAGGTAAATAGCTGACATTTCTTTTTTTTATGATTTCAGTACTTAAGTTGTTCAGTCTATATATTATATACTTTAAAAATCAATGTTCTTATCTCTAGCATTTTTAACAGCATCAGAATCCTTTCTTTACACAAAACGTTATAAAGAAAGCCAGGGTACACAAAAATGAAAGTGGAGTTTTTCTCGTGGAAGAAGGTTAAGTAGAAAACTTATTGTCTCAGCTTTCCCATTACAGTCCAGCTCAGGGCCAGTCAGGTAATTCTATTTTTACCCTACAGTGCAAGACGCAAAACTCATTTCACTGAACTATTAAGGATGAATTTTAGCATCTGTGGGGCACTGGTTAGAAAACCAGAAATGAGAATTATCTTTCAAGATATTCACTTGAGTGATATACTGAGACACCAAGTCAGTGCCTGCTGAGTCTGCCAAGTTGTATGAAGACATTTCATGGGGTAGAAGTCTCATATCCTAAAATATTATTGGATATTTCCCTCTCTGAATGCACTGGTATACATGATATACCAGTATACATGATATGCATACATGCTCCTCTCTCAGTCAGTTCTGGCAGCTAGCAAAAATACCATAGACTGGGCAGCTTAATAACAAACATTTATTTCTCACAGTTCTGGAGGCTGGGATGTCTAAATCAAGACACCAGCTGATCCAGTGTCTGGTTAGAGCTCACTTCATAGTTTGCAGATGGCCACCTTCTTGCTGTGTTTTCAAATGGGGGAAAGCAGAGAGAGGGGGTATGCCCTCCTGTGTCTTTTCTCATAAGGGCACTAATCCCATTCATGTGGGCTCCACCTTCATGACCTAATTACCTCCCATCTCCAAATACCATCACAGGTTTCAGGATTTCAACATAGGAATTTTGAGGACACACACACATTCAGTGCACAACAGCTCCTTATGAGTTTTTATAATCAAGTTAATCTATGTTTTTCACCCTCCCCCTGAGATATTCAAATATTGAAAGGCACTCAATATATATAGAACCACATAAAGTCCCTAACATCACAAAATAACAATAGTATAAGCATTATTTTTAAATTGTGTACATTAGGTGCCAATATTAATACTGGGTGTATTGGGGTCACTAGTCTAATGGAAACAAAGGAGAGAGATAACATCTATTGATCTTTTATTCCAAGGAACTACACTAGATTCTGTACATTAGCACAATTAATTCTCCAACAATCCTATAAAATCTACATTATTATCTACACTATATAGAAAAATAATTTTATTATCAAAATCATGAGTAAATTTGACAAACTTGAAATGATAAATAGAATACAGATGTAATCAGAGTTTTTATTCTAAAATCCATTTCCATACAACTCCAGGACATAGAAGGTTTACTATGGAATTACAACTTTTCTATCTATTAGCCTTGAGATGTTGCACAGGTCACAGCCAAATTTGTACTCTTAGTGGTGTTCAAAGATTTATTCCTTCCATTAGGAATACACTCAGCAGTGAACTTAGGCTAATGTACTTTCAATAAAGAAGTGACAAATATAAAGCATTTTGTATTAGTTTAAGAAAATATTCTTCAATCATAAAAAAAGTAAAAGTCTCCTCTTAACTCATATCTCTTTTTCCCTTTTAGCTATATAATCATTTACTTATTTAAGTAATGATGACCTCGGGTTGCTTATTTCCTGGCAGAAAAATAAATAAATAAATAACCACATTATTACCTGCTGGGAAAACCCTACCCAGAGGTCACTAAAACTATTATAAACCACAAATACACAAAGAGAAATAAAGTGAAGAAAATGTAACTATTATACTTTTATAGATTCTAAGATTTTTAGAGTCAGTGTAGGGGAGGTAGTAAGGTTTTTTTCCCCAAGTTGAATAAAATACAGTATTTTATTAACATCATTTTAGTAATATTGTTTTATTTTGATGTCTTTCTGATAATTTATCACTGCCGGGAAGATGTTAAAAAAATTTTCATTCTGTTTCAAATGGTATTTCAGTTGAAGAGAATTTATTTATAATATTTTTTCTCTTGCAAAAAAGGAAGCTCATTTTAAAATTGATTATTAAAACAAAATCAACAATATTTTTCCTGAAAGATTAGCTTTTGATGTTTGGAAACATCATTTTTCATGAGAACTAACTCATTTACGGAAATATACGTATTTGTGTGTAGTTGTGACTGGGTGTTACGTGTGATACATGCAAACTTAATCTATAACCCTTAAGTTGATTTCAGTAAAATGATTTTAATTCCTAATTTTACACTTTTCCTCTCCAAACCATCTGCCTCTGTCTGTACACACAGAGAACCAAATTGTAAAAATCTTAAGCAATTATATAAGTCAATCATTAGGTACTAAAGACATCAAGAAACAATACCACCTCATAAAATTTCAAAATAATAATAATATCAGAAATTTAAAATACGCATAAAAATGAAAGAATCTAATAAAAATTGTTCTATTTGTTTCTACTATTCAATGTATTTTACATGTGTATCTAATATTATTTTGGAGTATTTTTAACTCAAAATATTCAGTTTTTAAAAAGGAGGTGTATTGGGGTATTTTTATTGAAAATTTCCCTCTGGATTATTTTGGGAGGGGAGTGCCACCTTTATATCTCAAATTTATATGGAATTTTAAATAATTTCTGTCTATGTAACTGAGTTGTACATATTCCAAGTAGAAATAGCCACTCATATATTTAAGCACATATTAATATGCTTGGCACAAAGTAGGTACATAGTAAAGTTTAAAAAGAGTGACAAAATATGGAAAGACATTCTGAATATTATAAATTAATTTAAAATATGAGTTAGAAACAATAGTGTTCATGATATGTGAGTATATGTATGTAATTAACTACCCCCTCCTTTTTTATAATGATTACTCTCTCTGTGACTCAAACTAAATCAAACACTAGCCTGGGTGTGTCTTTAGGAAAAGGAAACATTGTTTTTGAGAACGAATGTGAAAGCAATATTATTCTTTGTTGAAAACACTAATAATAGCAACATATATTATAAAAATAGACAATAGTATCATGTAACTAATACCAACCTTATAAAAATAATTTTAACTTAAATGTATTTATGAATTGCTATGAAACAAATGATCCAACCCAATAACCCAACTGTTTTCCTAACTCAATATCCATTCATATTTCTACCCTATACACAAGGAGTTTGTTATGTAATGGAGATACAAGTTTTGAAATGTTGAATGCATTTTTTTATTCTGGAAAATTTTGGAGATTTACTCCCCTTTGTTCAATCAAAAACAACTAGAGTCACAGAAAATAATTAAATCATTGTAGCCACAGTCTAAAAGAAACGTTTTTTCAGCTCTTATTTTCCACTTATTGGTCAAAAATCTCTTAAGGATAGCAATTGTAAACTCTGGACAAAAGAGAAAAAGCAAACGTTTGAAAGAACAGAAGATGAAACAAAAATAAGACAAGAACAGGATGGAATGTGATTCTCGAAAGAGGTAAGCATACTAAATGAAATAACATTTTCTGGGCCTTTTCTCTTTGGCCACCCCTGAGGGTGCACCTTCCAAGGCTCAGAGATATCCTTAGTAGAATCCAAGGGAAAGCACACCTAGGTAGGACATATTCAAATTTCACAAACTAAATATGAAGAGAAAATTGAAAAGCTAGCAGAGGGGAATGAGATACAGTCACATTGTATTATAATTATGGTCTGTAGGAAGATGAGATAACTATATTTTCTTTTAAGCTGCTAAATTTGTGGTAATTTGTTACACAGCAACATAAATTGAATACAACATTATCATATGTCTAGGAATAAGATTAATAGCAAATATTTAAGATCACTACACTGAACTTCCCCCTCCCCTCAAAAAAAATCATGGCTAAGAGAGATTTTTTTAAATACCCAATGACATAGAGGGATACACAATGTTTGTAGACATGAAGACTCAATATTATTAACATATCCAGTTTTCCCCAAGAGAAGCTACAGATTCAAAGGCACTTCCAGCAAAATCCCAGCAACTTTTTGTTGTCATTGTTATAAATTGATTCTAAAATTATATGGAAAGTAAAAGAACATAGAATAGTTAAGAAAAATCCCAAAGAATAAGCTTGCAAAACTTAATATATGAATTTCAAGACTAACTATTGATCTATAATAATTAGGACAGTGTGATATTTTTGAAAGGATTGGCAGATAGATCAAATGAACAAAATACAGTGGCAATAAATAAATACAAATACAAATCAATCAATCAATCAATCAATCCAGACCAAAGCTGAATTCTATTTTACACTATTTTATTTTAGCTTATGGCTTTTTGGATGAGAGCGAAATCCTCTTTGGGTTTCTTTTGGTTAGCAAAAACAGGTAGTAATGTATATCTTTTGTAAGAGCAAAGTGGCATAAAACAAACTTTTGAAAAGCAGAATATATACACCTTCTCAGTTGATTAATGTACAATTAATGCACTATTGCAATTCATTAGGGCAATAAAAGACTTTTCAATAAACTATCTTGGAACAATGAGATATATGAATGGAAGTACATAAACATTGACACTAAATGCTGTCATAATTAAATCAGATGAATCATACCTAAATGTGAAAGATGAAACCTAAAACTTCTGGAGAAAATAAAAGATAAAAATTTTGTAATAATGAGAGACAGAAGGACATAAACAAAAGTAATTGCAATTGTAAATAAAAATATTGGTAAGTTAGATTTCATCCAAATTAAAATCTTTTGCTCTTCAAAAGTGTTATTAAAAAATGAATTTGCAAGTGATAACCTGTAGAGCATATTTGTAATACACATATGTGATAAAGGTCTCACATCTAAAATTCACACAGAACTCCTATCCAATTAAAACTGGCTAAATACCTGAGCACTTTACAAAAGAATATCTATGAATGACCAGTAAGCCCTCCCACATCCCAAAAGTTTACTCAAGATCATTAATTACTGGAAAACAGCAGAGATACCAGTATATATCTATCAGAATAGTTAAAACTAAATGGCTGAAAATACCAGGTTTTGGAAAGAATGGAGCAACAGAAATTCTCTTACAAAACTTATCCTTGATTTGCTACTATTAATATTTAACTTTTGTTATAACTATATGGGTGTACAAAGAAAGCTCTTTTTATCATACATGGGTGCCTTCATTTGTTCTTCTAATTTCTTAGAATCTTTTAAATTCACCAAACTGAAAAGTGTAGGGAATGATATAGGTCAATATATGTAGAAACGAGACATTTCCTGCCACATTCATATGGAAAGATGTAGAAAATAAGCTGGAAATATTGTTTGAGGACAGATTGATAGTGAAAGGAATATTAAGAGAAGGGAAAATATCAAGCCAGCATTTACTGTGTGCTTACTATATGCTAGAAATTACGAAGCACTTTCCTTTTTATAACCTCTGCTATATTCCACAGATAATTTAAAGCTGTTTAAAAGAGAATAAGCAATAAAATAAATGTGTGAACAAAATAATAAAATGGAAGAGTAACAACATATGGAATTAAAATAGAAAGGCGATAAGAGAGTGTTATATCAAGATGCTGGAAATTATTCCTAACAAGTGATGCTTCAAATTAAAACAAAATATCTCCATGGTGAGTTACAATATTGTCATTATCCCAAAGGAGAAAAATAACCATTTCTCTGGGGAATCCTAGATTTTCTTTGATCTCAGACATAAAGTATTTCCCTCTTTGCCAGGTTAAACCATATCCTAAACATTAAATAGAGTAAAGAATTATAAGGTCATATATTGAATAATCATTGAGTGGTAGCTGAGAGCAAATCTTGGATATACAGAGTGAAATCAAATTGATTGGTTCACACAGATAATGATGTTCCAGGAGATTCGATGTGGCAGAAGAGACACAGATTTTGGGCTGCCAGTGACAAAAATACGAGGCATTAGCATTTATACACATGTTCAGTCATTCACTTCTTTAATATCTATTATTTGTCAAGCACTGTAAAATGCACTACAGAGACAAGAATAAACACTACATGTAGAATCAGTTCCTCCCTTCACTGAGCTTCTAAACTGGTGGTGGGTAATAGATAATAACCAGGGAGTGGATTTGAGTTAATGAAATAGGATTAATTGTTCTAGAAAAGCACAGAAAATTAGGAATGAGTAGGCATTGTGTCAAGGTCCCAGTCCAGAGAGCTAGGATTTAGCTAAAATGATAGTCCCTCAAAAGAGTTGAAATGGGCTTCCCTGGTGGCGCAGTGGTTGAGGGTCCTCCTGCCGATTCAGGGGACATGGGTTTGTGCCCCGGTCCGGGAGGATCCCACATGCCGCGGAGCGGCTGGGCTCGTGAGCCATGGCCGCTGAGCCTGCACGTCCGGAGCCTGTGCTCTGCAACAGGAGAGGCCACAACAGTGAGAGGCCCGCGTACCGCAAAAAAAAAAAAAAAAAAAAAAAAAAAATTGAAATGATACGAGTAGAAACAGAGGGAGAAGGCAGTAAATACACTGGAGACAGAGAATCCAGCACAAATTCAAGGCAGAGAACTCTTCAATATATAATACCTGCTTTTTGTTATGTCTAGGGAGTCATGACCTGGTTAACCCAGAAAGCCATGGCCTAATTATTAATAAGAGTTGCTGTCACTCTCAAAATTGTTGGGAAATAAACTATATGATTATATGGTCAAGCAAGTTACACTAAAGTTTTTTTTTTTTCTTTATCCCTATTCCTGACAAGCATATCCTTCAGTAATATTTCTGAAAATCTGATTCCAGCAAATCTAAGGTAATGCATGAAAGAGGAGTCTTTGTGCAACTACTGCACAAAGACCCAAGACCGCTGGCACAGGCTTCGACTTAGGACTTTAAACTCTAAGGCAACATGGGAACATTCCTGTTATTAAGAAGATCCATGTCATGTTCGATTTCTCTAATTTTCATGGTAATTATCTCAGGGGTTTTCTCTGAAGTGTTATTGTCAGAGGAACATAGACACATCTGTATAATTTAAGCTCTTTCCAACTCCGACGTGGGAACGTTCTCATCAGAGAACAGCCAGAATCTGTGTCAGGAGTTTTCATGAATGGTTACTTTCAGACATTGAACAACCACATTTTTTTCCCTAAACATCTACTCCAATATTATATTATATTTGGTAGAAGACCAAATATAATGTATGTCTGTGTCTATATAAATCTAGCTATAGTGATGCCAGTGTCTTAGTGGCATGGCTTGGGTAGAGTTCATCACGTCAATATATAAGCCAGCTGTTTCTGCCTTGGACTTCAGCACAGTCTTTGCTGGTCAGTCACGCCAAGTGACTAAGCCAACCTCAAGTGGGACAGCACCTGCAGAGTCCGGGTCTAGATATCACCATGTGTCCGGAGCAAAGTTCACCCTGGGGCTTGAATTATTTGTTTTAATAGCTTCTTAGGAATACTTGGAAAACTTTATATGAATTCCTGCAGGAAGGAATATTTTACTTGAGGTCTGTAAGCCTCATGCCAATTATGGTTGGGTTTTGGGGAGTTCATACTGTTGGGGCAGGTGGTATAATTCTAAGACATACAAGTTGGATCAGTGCCAAATCACGCATCTCCTACTGCTTCTACATATACATTCTGGGAATATTGTTATTTACAGCAGTAGCTCTGTTCAAAAAAAAGGGAAGAAAAGAAATTAGTCTGAAGTTTAGTAAAAGGAGGGGCTGACTAGTAAGTAGTATTTTACTGATGAATAAGTTAAAAAATATATTTAAACATTGCCATCTATATAGTATTGACCACTTTGTTCCTGAATGAATCTTGTTATCCCAGGGGTTAGGAACAGCCACTCAGCCAGTGGCCTTTAGATACCCCTTAGAATATAATTCTAGGAAAGTACAGAAACAAAGGAAATAAACAGGTGGATAGTTCATTGGGTAGATGATAGGTAGATAGATGATATAAATAGATGATAGATAGAGATCCCTATACATAGGTAGATAAAGAGAGAAGAATTTATTGAAAAATAATTTCTATCTTATAAACCAGATTTTTAAGGGGTGTATATTTAATTAAGAGTGTTTATTTTTAAGATGAAACTTTAAAAATATTTTAAGAAAAAGCTAATCGAGTATGTAAATCTATATTATGACTGTCCTAATAAAATGACTATCTTTTGTTTTTCTTCATTTTTTTTTTTAGCTCTAGTTCATACAGGTGAAGCTGAGAAGTACATTTTGAAAAAGAGGAAATTGATGAGCTCAGAATTCAAAGGCAGTTTCTATTTTTCTTTCTTTGACATTTATAAGGTAACAAGACTCAGAAATGCATAAGCACTTTAAATGTGCTATATCAAATAATAGAGAATTAATCTCTCTTATTTTATCTTGGCATCCTTTGTTCTCCTTTGCTTTCTCTAGGCTTTATTTAGAGGGAAAATAAGGTTCATGCATTCTCACTGATAATAAAGTAACCAAGTTTGGAAAAGCTATTTTTCTTATATTCATTGGAAATGAGATCTTATTTGAGGTTGACTGCATTTACACTTATTGTGCTAGTAGAGGATCTGATTTAAAAGAGTAGGAAGTGCTTTATGAATCATGCATTATGAATATGCGCTAGAAACAACACTGCCAGGAGATAATTTAATTCACCTAGGTGGTGACACATGACGATGAGGCTCATACAATTTGACCACATATTAGGTGAATCAAAGATAAATAACAAGATAACAGAAGTTAAAATGTTTCCCTTATCAAGAAAAACTATGTCACGTTTTCATCATTTTCATAAAGATAAATTGTTCTAAGGCAGACAGCATTCTCCTTTTTTGACTAATATCGTAATTGTTCAACAAATATTAATCAAATGTCAGGTAAATAAGTATCACTAAAAATTATGTTTGTTCCTTTTGAGGGGGTCGAAAATAGATACTCATTCGGGCTTTGGTAAGATGTCTTTTTGTTTAATTTAGCAGACTATTTTCTGGAGGGTTCAGTGAATATCACACAAGAGCAATAAAACCACGTATATAGAAAGCATTATGCGTAGATGCAATTCAGCAACTATAGTACATGCGATATCCCTGAAGGATCGATTTTAACGTCTCGTTATATTTAAACACCTGTATAAAATGATCTTGGTTGCAGTTACTGCGGGTTCATTTACATTTCAGTGTGGACAGTATCATTTTGGATGCTATTGGGTCCTGTTTAGAGAAGTTCAAGGATATTCCTCCGGAGTCTTTTGACATATTTTAAGATAGGTTTGTAGTGAGTGTAGCTGCATATAAAATGAAGACATTGTGGTTTACATCTTAAAATGTAAATGTAAAGAAATCCATAGATCTTACAACTTTATGATAATATCTAAATTATCTGTGTATGAGGCAACAGAGTATGGGCATGAATACAGATTGATGTGAAGTGCTGTTAACTCAATAGATAAGAAGACAAATTCTGCTTATTTACTTTCAGTGTTTTGTTTTATCTAGTCAGGAACATTTTATGATTTTTTTTAAAAAGCAACAAAATAAACAAGGAAACAAAAAACTACAAATATAGATATGCCATAGAACAGTCTCTCTTGAACACAAAGTATCGAAAATGAGTTTGCTATGTTGTTGAATCCTCTCTATTGGATGCATTATGGAATTTATTGGAATATAGTATGTAATTAATATATTCTTCTTTTGAAATTTGACTCTGGTATGCTATACTTGTTATAGCCAATCATAAGTTATTTAAGTATTGTTCAATATATATAAATAAAGAGGGTTTTACATTCAGTGATTTAGAAGGAATGAAGTATGCCTACTGACATAAACTATGTCTCTGATAGCTACAAATATTAGGAAAAATATTAGTCATAGTGATAGATTTGATGTTATTTCTCAACTGAAATCCATTGCCAACTGAAGCAAAATTTCCTTTGGCCCTTTGCTTCAAGATCTTTTTTTAAAAAAATTCTACCAAAATAAGATTCTTGAATGAAAACATTTCTTTTTTTTAATTAATATTTTATAGGGCTTCCCTGGTGGCGCAGTGGTTGGGAGTCCGCCTGCCGATGCAGGGGTCGTGGGTTCGTGCCCCGGTCCGGGAGGATCCCGCGTGCCGCGGAGCGGCTGGGCCCGTGAGCCACGGCCGCTGGGCCTGCGCGTCCGGAGCCTGTGCTCCGCGACGGGAGAGGCCACAGCAGTGAGAGGCCCGCATACCACACACACACACACACACACACAAAATTAATATTTTATAAATAGGCAATATTTTGCTTGATCACCACTGCACTCTTCTTGAAATATGCTGTTCTGTCTTCATATATAAACAGTAACATTAGAAAAAAAATTATCTAGCGCACTAGAATACACCTATATTCTTAATATTATATAGCGATATTTAAGATTTAGGAAAAATATGTATATGTATATATCATTATATTCATTGTATTTATACATTATATATGTATATATACACACATTATGTATACATACATATTATGTATATGTATATATAGTTATTCTGAATCTATATATATTATACATATTTATATTCATTCTGAATTTTAAGAGTTAATGTAAATGAGAGATCTCTGGATCTCTCATTTATGTGGTACATCATTTATGTTAAATCACACAGCATTATGTTTTTCTTTAGGGAAATATCTACTTACATAAGTGTGTGGAAAAAAGCACACATAGATGAAGGCACACTGAGCTAGAAAGAGTAGATTGAAGTTTAAGGTAGCAACAAAAATTGGTCATTAGATTCAACCGTAACTTCTGAATCATTTACTACGTCAGCATATTCAAATAATTAATGTACAACTGGAATTTCATTACTGCCTACAATGCATTTTATTGCACCTCACTTTATTGTGCTTCACAGACATTGTTTTTCACAGACTGAAGGTTTGTGGCAACCAGGCATCCAGCAAGTACATCAGCGCCATTCTTCCAACAGCATTTGCTCATTCCGTGTCTGTCTCTGTGTCATATTCGGCAACTCTCACAATAGTTCAAATGTTTTCATTATTATATTGGCTATGGTGATCTGTGAACAGTGGTCTTTGATGTTACTATTGTGATCGTTTGGGGGCTTCATGAAATGCACCTCTCTAAGATGAATAACTTAATGGATAAATGTTGTGTGTGTTCTGACTACTCCACTACCCAGCTTTTCCCCATCTCTCTCCCTCTCCTTGGCCCTCCGTATTCCCTGGGATACAACAATGTTGAAATTAGGTCAGTTAATAACCTTAAAATGGCCTCTAAGTGTTCAAGTGAAAGGAAGAGTCGCACATATCTCACCTTAAATCAGAAGCTAGAAATGACTAAGCTCAGTGAGGAAGGCATGAGAAAGCTGAGACAGGCTGAAGGAGAGGTTTCTTGAGCCAAACAGGTAGCCAAGTTGTTAAGGCAAAGGAAAAATCTTTGAAGAAATTAAAAGTTCTGTTTCAGTGAACACAGGAATGATAAGAAAGCAAAATAGCCTTATTACTGACATGGAGAAAGTCTTAGTGGTCTGGATAGAAGACCAAACCAGCCAGAACATTCTCTTAAACCAAAGCCTAATCCAGAGCAAGGCCTTAACTCTCTAATTCTCTGGAGGCTGAGAGAGGTGAGGAAGCTGAGAAGAAAAGTTTGAAGCTAGCAGAGGTGGGTTTATGAGGCTTACGGATAGAAGCCTTCTCCATGACATGAAAGTGCAAGGTGAGGCAGCAAGTGCTGACATAGAAGCTGCAGCAAGTTATCCAGAAGGTCTAGCTCAGATCACTAATGGAGGTAGCCATATTTCAATGTAGATGAAATAGCCTTCGATTGAAAGTATATGCCATCTAGGACTTCCAGAGCTTCAGAGGCGACGCCAATGCCTGGCTTTCAACCTTCAAAGGACAGGCTGACTCTCTAGTTAGGGGCTGATGGAGGTGGTGACTTTACATTGAAGTCAATGCTCATTTACTATTAGGAAAATCCCAAGGCCCTTAAGAATTATGCTAAATTTACTCTGCCTGTACTCTGTAATTGGGAAAACAAAGCCTGGATGACAGCACATCTGTTTACAACATGGTTTACTGAACATTTTAAGCCCACTGTAGAGATGTACTCATCAGAAAAATAGAATACTTTAAAAATAGTACTGCTCATTGACAATGCACCTGGTCACCCAAGACCTCTCATGAAGATATACAAGATTAATGTTGTTTTCATGCTTGCCAGCACAACATCCCTTCTGCAGCCCATGGATCTGGAGTCATTTTGACTTTCAAATCTTATTATTGAAGAAATATATTTTGTAAGGTTATAACTGCTACAGCTTGTGATCCCTCTGAAGGATCTGGGCAGAGTCAATTGAAAAACTTCTATAAAGACTTCAGTATAGTGTGAATATAACTTTTACAAGCACTAGGAAAACAAAAAAATCATGTGACGTGTTTTTGTGAAATTTGCCTTATTGCAGTGGTCTAGAACTGGACCTGCAATATCTCTGAGGTATGCCTGTATTTGAGGACCTCAAAATAACCAGAATGTTCTCCCATTTTCCATTTGTATCCTTTCCTAATCATCCCTATTTCCATCCTCATTATAGTGTTCTCTTTTTTTTTCACGTTTGTTTTGTAACATTTTCTATGTTAGATTATAGGATTCATGAGGGCTAGTTTTCTACCAGCTTGTTCACTGCTCCATCCTCAACCACATTTGCGGTGTCTAACATAAAAAGGCACTCTGTATGTTGAATGTATGAACAACAGCAACAAAAAAAGAATGGTTTTGCCATTCAGTAAGACAATAGCTATGGACAAGGACAGCAATATTCCTGCCTATGCCTCCACCCCAGCATATCTGATCCTATTCTCTCTATATAATCAATCTTTTAAAAGCTCATTGTATATTTATATTTATCAACATTTCAGTACAAGTTTAGGCTTAGTATATATAACACAGATCTTATGATAACATATGTCTTTGTTATTTTCAAATGCATTAAAACCTAGTATTGAAGTACATCCATAGTCACACACACATATATGTGCCATATGTATTTATTACAGAGAGAAATTATTATGTACTTCCTTTTTTAAGATTATGTACTTATTATACCTTAACTACCAAACAACTCCAAGGTAACTATAATGCTCAGATCTTTTAAAACCAGTTTTTAATTTTTTTTACCTCTCCATATGTATTTTAAAGTCTCCTTTTACCCTTATTTTCTAACATAATACATATGTATATATATGATTTTATGATAAATAGTTTTAAACACAGTACCCAGGCTAATCTAAAATATATGCTAGAGTTAGAAAGGAATTGAGGTTTCATATATATTTGACCAAGAAGGAAATTATGCAAATTATACAGTTTTTCAAAGGCATAATAGTTGATGGCTGCATTATTTGCTAATATTTCTAGAATGAAACAAGTCTAGGTAATTATTATGTATAAGATGGCATGTCCCTTATATGTTATATATTAACATTTTCATAATTGCAATAAATGAAAAAACAATTTTCACATTAAAACATTATACAAAATTAGATATTGTTATAAAAATACATTTAAATAACTGATAATTTATCAATATAGGCTGTGAATAAAGAACATAATTTTGATAGTGTATTTTTTTAGTGGGAAACATGAAATATTCTAATGACATTTGCCTCAAAATCTGGAATGTACTGTAAAACTGAGTTGTTTACAAAAACAAAATCCATTGAAACAATAGAAAATGTATATTCAAAAAATTAATAGAGGAAATATTAAATGTACTTAGGCTGCAAATACTGAAGTAACTTTGGTGAAAATTTAATTTCTTTAAAAATGCATTGCAATAAATGTATACCTATTGTGGCCATTTAAAACGATTTCATGTTAAATATATGTCTTATATATTCCAATTTATTATTTAAATCTGGCATATACTTGCAAAAGCAAAGTCCCACAGTTAACTCCTCCTTGCTACATTTGAAAGCATTGTAAATAGTAATGTGATAAAATCAAAGCAATACTGAATTATTGATGGGCTTTTATTTCTTTAGTAAATGAATTATTAAAAATTCACAATAAGATTTTCTGTTTACTTCTAATTCTCATATATGCATATGATTTAATAATTTATGCAAACTACTTTGCTGGTGTTTGTGATAAAATTTTATCAGTCACACTACAAGCGATGAGGTGTGGTACTGGTCCTTCATTTATTCTTTTCAGACTGCTCATGACATTTTATATCTGTCTTCTGCGATAATTAATATGCTAATCCAACAGTCATTTTAACAAAACTCTTTGATGACTGGCACTTTTCTGTAAAAGATATTTCTAATACGCAGCAGTAATACTCAAATGATCATGAATGGAATGCTATATTGAAGCTGTCAGGTACATTGATCAGATTTGTGCAGATATTTTTTGTCCATTTTTATAAATCTACAGTCTTAAAATACAACATCAAATTGTTTGATTAGGTCTTAAAAATAAAAATAATATTTATTATAAAATACAGGAGGAATTTGAATACTATTTAAAATAAGAGGATAAGACTATTTATTCCATTCAGGTTCTGTGTTTTTCAGGTGGTAAAATAATCTCCAAGAGTGAAATTGTGTCTGTGTCTCATTTTAAACAATATTCACAATTTGCCCTTTATGATTGGAAATGAGTTTATGGCTACTAATTTATTCAGAAAATGGGCAGGTTGAGAATACTGTTTGCTTCCATATATGAGGTCCCTGTAGAAAATAATTTATGTTAACTATATTTGCAAATAAATAGCATTGCAAATGCAAAAGTTGTAAAATGATAGTTTCAACATATTAAAATTAAGCATGAATAAAAATACTTTATGAGAAATGATATGTTCACTATTTTATATCAACAATATCAGTCATACCAGTTTCATATTTAATTATACCAGTATCCTCTTGGTCCAAGTAGTTTTCACTGAAATTCTCCAGATGTTTGCTAGCTGGTCATTCTTATTCTACATTTAACGCTCAACAGTCTATTCTGAAAATTATATCACAGATGCTTCTTACAAACTAAATTAGATAATAAAAATAATTTATTTAAAACCTTGCAAATGTTATACTCTCAATATTAAGCAAAAATCCCTACGATTGCTCACAAAATTCCTCAGATCTGGACACCTGTTAATTCTTTTTTTTTCCCGGAGCTCACCACACTGGGCTGCATGCGATCCTCAAATACTTTTCCTTTGTCCTTTGTGGCTCCTTGAGTTGTTTTTATTTTGTTTTGTTTTTTTTTTTTTTTCTGTGGTACACGGGCCTCTCACTGCTGTGGCCTCTCCCATTGCAGAGCACAGGCTCTGGACGTGCAGGCTCAGTGGCCATGGCTCAAGGGCCCAGCTCCTCTGGCATGTGGGATCTTCCCAGACCGGGGCACGAACCCGCATCCCTTGCAACGGCAGGTGGAATCCCAACCACTGCGCCACCAGGGAAGCCCTGTTTTTTGTTTGTTTTTGTTTGTTTCAGGTTTTTTTTTGGTCCTTTCTTTAGTGTTTACTATATGCTAAGATACTATATAGTTTAATTTCATAGATCTCTAATGAAAGGTCAATAAAAGTAGGGATTTTTTATCTGTTTTATTTATTGATATATTTCAAACACCTAGATCAGTGAGTGCCAAAGAGTAGCTCATCAATATTTATTTGTTGAACTGTTAAATGAATAATGAAAGGGAAAAAATAAGGAAGACTTGTACAAAAACAAAAAGGAAGAAAGGAAACAATAAAAAAAGAAGCAAGATGGAACATACTAGTATTTTGATTTTTTGATGTATAAATTTTATTGTCACAAAAAAAAGAAAAAGAAAAGACTTTCCAGATAAGGAAAAAAGCATGAATAAACTTGAGTGGGAAATCAATGTCAGGGTTACTGTGAAACCACTGATGAGAATGGTTTAGAGATGATATTCTATATCATGATTATTGTAGATTTAATTCTGGAGTCTTTTTAATTTATGGTATCTATGAGTATCTCTCATATCCATCAAATTATATCATACTGTCACTCTTTTCTTGCATTTCCACACTCATTCAACCACTTCCTCTAGAAATAGTGGAACCAAGCAGAACCCTGCAGGCCCCCACTCCACCCCCCAAGTACAAAACACCTCTATGTTCCCCACATCTCATTTGTAATAGAAAAACTGGTCTCCCAGGCCTCCCAGAGTCACAAAAAAGCAGGCTTGAGTAGTTAATGATGAGTACAATAGAGTCACAGACTCAGAGTCCAATGAAAGAATGAGATTAACATTATTGCTCATAATAATCTATATCTTTGTGGGCATTAGAATAATTGTAACTTGCTCTGCTCATATATGTAAGCAAGCAACAAAACCTGTCAGCAAAGAGATGCTACAGATCCATGTTGATATCTTCCACTCTGAAAATATGGCACCTAAATCAGCATGAAGAAGTTACAGAAGATGGACCTTCATCCCTAATCTCATAGAAATGGAAGTTAGGATCTGTAAGTAGCTCTTTTGCCCCTTTCCTATTTGCCTATTTTTGTTCCCCTTAAACATTAATTATAAAAATGAGATCACTGGGTAACATTTAACCTAACTCCTGACTTCTGCTCTACTCAATGCACACAATGCCTTGACTAACCTGTTGATTCCTTTCCTGGATTAAAAGGAATAAAAATGAAGAATTAAGGAATTAAAGACTGACTGACTCTACCCCCAGCTTTCCCCTCAGAAAATTTGCAGGCAGACCACCAGGCCACAAGATAGCATCCAGTTGCAGGCAGACCACATGGGCAAGACAGTATCCAAAAGACGATCAGAGGTCAATGGGTCTGCACACAATGGAATTATGACAAAGAATCTGACTTCCTACCTTAACAATTAACTGAAATTGTTTCCCCTTTAAAAATTGTTATGGCTAAGCAGAGTCTTCAGAGTTGAGTCTTCAGACATGAGTCCACCTTCTCCCCAGATTGCCTACTTTTCTGAATAAAGCAACTTTCCTTTCTGCCAATACTTGCTTTTTGAGTGGCCAGCAAGTCAAACCCAAGTTTGGTCACACTAGGATTTTAATATATGTCTCCTGACACCCAGTACTGAGCTATTTATTATTCCAAACTGTCATATAGATGCATTTCTAAAATCCAGAGGTACACACACAAGTGTGCAGTGCACACACACACACATTTGTATATATATATTACACTTGACTAATTCCTCTATTGTATCTTAAGATGATTTTCAGTCTTCTGATGATTTTTCTTTTCTCTGTGATGTTTTTAAAAAATATTCTTTTATACCACTTAGTACTTGATAATATATTAAATTGTCTAGGGTTAAATTATATATTCTACATGTTATTTTCAAATTGTTTTCTATTTCTATGCCATTATTACGTAAGTTTAATTCTCCTAACATATACACGTCATGAGTACAGGAACCAATTCTAAAAGCACCTGAAATAATGCTGAGTGAACAGCAAGTGGTAAATAATGCTTATTAATGGCGACATCAGAAAAATAATGATGAAGAACAATAATAAGAAAATATGTGTTTTTCTTTTATTCTTCCTCACCTTGGCATTATAAATACTGTACTTTCACATGTATAAGTTGAGGTTTATAATTTCTGACTCTTTTCCTGGATAAAACCTACATTTTCAACATGAATCTTATAACCATATTTATTCTATCTTCTTTTTTAAAATATATTTTATTAAATGAAATAAATAAGAATTGATATGTAATTCCCAAGGAGGGGGTTTTAGGTCGAAAATAATTACTGTATTTGTCCAGGACAAATAGAGTGGATTATTTTTGACACTGTGGAATTTTTTATGCCACTGTAGTACCTTGGCTTTTTTTATGACACTGTGGTAACTTGGCTTAGAGAAACATACTTGACCTCCTAGCCTATTGTTTTGGACAGGAATTATATCCAATCCATCAATTCTAATGTCAAAATGGTGAATTCCTGGCAGCAATAGACTCCTCTTTCAGGGGAAAATCATTTGCTTTTTCCACTGTCAGTTTCTCTCTAATTCTAAATATTTAGATGACATTTCCAAAAACAAAACAAGCGTGCGCTTAATGAGCATGACAAATTTTTAGCTAAATCTGCTGAAACCTTGTCTATCCTGGAAGAGGAAAATAGGTCTGTTTGTTTTGAATGTCAACATACTAATGAATTAATTCAAAACTATTTTAGCATTGAAAGCTAATATGCTTTCATTACCATTTGCAGTACTGTAATTTCCTCAAGGGCATTTGAAAGGGCAAAAGAGTCACTCTTTCTGTGATGTCCAGGACCAGCAAATTATTTTTTAGTAATTGTCTCATAGTTTTACTAAGTTCATGCATTTTTTCCTGGCCAAAGGAGATCATGGCGATGCAAGTTGCCTTTGCTTTGTGACAGGCCATATCCAAGTTGCCTAACAATCTATTTATTCAACATATTAAAAGGCATATCTAATCCCCCTACTTCCTGCAAATCTTTCCATTCTCTTTCATCTCAAACAGACTAATTTCTACTTTCTAATTTAGGGCTTGTATGTGCCTGCCTCTTCCTCCTCATCTTTACCTGGATTCACAGCTCACAAGAACTCATCCTTCAGATTTCAGCCAGAAAGTCATTACTTACCTGTCACCCAAACTAGGCTTCATCTTTTCTCATTGTCTCATGGCATCATGTACTTTTCATTCATATCACTTTTCATAGACATAATTAGGCATTATTATTTTATGCTGTGTTTAATGTTCATTTCCCTTCCTAGACTATAAGTTTCAGGCTGGCAGGAGGTCTCACACTCTTCTGTTTCTTCCTGTCCTCTGTCAGCACAACAGACACACAGCAGAAACACAAAAGCTCTTAACTGCATGAATAAATGAATGAAACTCTATTGTTCTCTATATCTCTCCTCTGAATTGGATATGGGAGAAAAACCTAATTTGTTATATTTTAAACAGAAAGCAAGATAAGCTATTTGGCATAACTAAGAATTAGAATCAAACACTCTTAGTGAATACTTATCCATTTATAATTAAGTCCAACTATAGGTTTCATATAGAAAATTCTGAAATAGAAGTGTAAGCAGAGAGGGTACATGGTCCCCAGAGAAAGAGAACCAAGCATGGCTTTCTTGACATAAGAGAAGACATTTTAGGCCTAAGCCATTTTATGATCCAAGCCTGGCCACAATGCCTGTCCTTGAACAGGTCTTAGTAATGAATGATCTGAACAAAAGAATGCGGAAGCAAAGGAAAAGCAGTCAAGAATTAATAGTTCAGTCATAAAACAGAGTCCCAGCTCCTCCTTAAGGAATATACATCACAATCTGAAACACATCTTTGAGTTGGAACCAAGGTCCCCACTCAGATAGAGGATGGTAACTACATGCTGAGACCCTTGATTGGTCAGAACCTAGGGAATGATGTTTAACTTTTCTGACCCTGGTGACTTCAATCAACTAAAACTTGGGCTCTGTCGACCTTTTCCCCAATTCTATGCTGGATTCTCCTTTGCTCAAGACCCTTCATGAATATGCATGTGCCCTCAGCTCAGAAGTTCCCCAGTGTTGCTGTTCACGGAGACACTGCTTTGGGGAAGATGCCCTGTGTTCTCTGTACTTGCTGCAAGGAATAAATCCTTCCTTCTCCCGCTCTTTGGCTTGGATGTGTCTTTTAGCTGGACATCCACCAAGTAGTGAACACAGTTTTTTGGTAACAGGAGAAGTAGTATCAGCCATTAACATGTATGTGATGAAATTATCGCCTACTACACAAGTAAATTAAAGTTACCTTTGTGCTAAAGGCTGAAGGGTAGCAGAAAACGTCAAAATGTCACCTCAAAATATGCTACTTTGGAATATTGATTATTTTGAGCTGAAGGCTCTTTAAAAAACAGTAAAAGTAGGAAGAGGCTTTCTCTGAACTCTCCTCATCTACCCTAAAAACAGATCCTCCAAAAGGAACTCTGTTTCCTAAATCCCTCCCTGGGGAATTTCATCAACCAGGGAAGATTGACTCTTCTCAAGGGAGAGGAGACTAGAATTCAACACCACATCCAGACACAGTCACAAACAGTTGTTAATTCAACAAGGAGACCATTGGACTGAGATGGCTCTAGTGCCATGGTGGCCCAAGTAAGCAAACCAAACTCTAAGCCTGTAAAGGCCTCAAGGTTAGGAAATCAACATGCTAAGGACAACCAATCACAGCCAATGAGGCTTTAAGCTACAGCCAATCAATAATTTCCTTTCTTAACTTCTGCACTTCATCTAGATTTCTTTCCCATAGCTCTTGTCTGTGGAGTGCTCCTAATACTTCCCATTTTGCATTGTCTGATACAAATTGACTTTTGCTCAAATGAACTCTTGAAATTTTTAATATGCCTCAGTTCATCCTTTAACACTATTATAACTTTGATCTATTTTTCTAAGGGCCCATTCATCTTTCCCCAAATTCATTTACTCTCCCCTAAGAGGCGTACATACCCACTCCTCTTTCCCTACTAAGGTAGTATTCAATGCAGAATTCTAAGCCACCTGGGAGAATTACTCATTTTTCCAGGGTATTTCCCATACTGTACATGAGGTACCCATGTTAATAAACTGCTTTTTTTCTCTTGTTAATCTGTATTTTATTACAAGGGTCTCAGTTGTGAACTCAGAAGGGTAGAGGGGAAATTATTTTTCTTCCCCTACATGACCTAAATTCCAATAACTTTTGTGATTATCCGATAGATACTGCCATAACTACTCTAAAAGTAATATAATAGTATCCACTATAACACTCTCCTTGTACATAAACACATACTTTTTGACTTAGGAGCAGTCTATTCTAACTTACAGCAGTAATTCTGGGGAAAATGGAAGTAACTTTTTTCAGTGGGTGCTATGCGTAGACTTCTAAAATCATTAGGAACGTTTCCAAATTATGTGTCCATCCTCTTAATTCAAGTTCTTCTCTGAGTTTTTCAGATAACTGGGCTTATGCTAATGATCTGAGATTTAAAATAGGTATGGGAGATGTTAGTAATGCAGTTCCAGAAAAAAAGTAATTTTAGCCTTCATGAACAATCACAACAGCACTATCAACACCGCTGCGGAATATGTGACAAATATTTGAGTTGGCTACTCTACAGTGTTCCTACAACGCTCTTGCCATTGTTGGGAACTGGGGTTGGGGAGATAAGCCATATATTATTTGTTTTTAAGCTTTGACAGTGTATTGGCCACTTTGCTACCTTTCTTAAACTCCTAAGTGCAAAGGACAATTAAAATACTCATCAACAGTATCTCAGGCAAATGTTTTCTTTCTTACTGCTCAGTGATTTGTGATATTCATACTCCCATATTTAATTCCTAGGGCAATATCGTACCATTAACGTGACTATGTTTCTTTGCCTCAATATTTTTCAATGATTATATTGGCCAAGGTCAATGTATCTAAAGGATCTGTAGTTTGAAAATTAAGATTATTTGTTTTTGATCTCTGAGGGTATGGAACAGGATTCGAGAGGCGTTTACAACTCAAAGCCAAGTCATCTTTGAAAGGAGTTTAAATATAGACAACTTGGCTCTCGGTGATCTTCTTTAAAACTTCGGCCCTAGTTGTTTTTGTTTGTTTGTTTTGTTTTGTTTGCTTGTTTTGTTTTTGAGAGACAAAGGAAGTGAAAAATTTTGACACATTAAAATGTGCAAATCTCAATTGGGAAATTCTGACAAATCAAGCTCACGTCTTAGCCACACCAGTATTATCTTAGCCACACCAGTATTAAAGTAGAGAATATTGCAATCGACAGAGAAAGTTCCTTTGTTGTCGCCTCCCATTCTATCTACCCTTTCCACTGCATCCAGAGGTAACCGATGCTCTGTTTGAGTTTTTTGTTAGTATTGTTTTCCACTAAAAATTACTTCTACATGTATTAGTGTCATAAAATATAATATACAGACATACTTGCTTGTACTTGCAGAGGCAGAATAAAAGAAAATAACTGTACAAGCTAAAACTGTGCAAAGCATAGGAATCAATAGGAAAAAAATAATTTTGAAATACAGTTTACATGTATGTATATTTTCTGGATATAAGTTTTTTATCAGATAGATAGGTATTTTTTTCAAATATTTTCTCAGTCTTTGCCTTGGCTTTCATTTTCATAACAGTATTTTAAATTGTAAAAGTCTTGATAAAGCCCACTTTACCATTTTTTTCATTCTTTTAAAATTATGGCTTTGTGTTGTATCTGAGATTTTCCTCCCATTAATTTTGGGGAAATTATTAGTCATTATCACTTCAAATATTTTTCTTACTCATATTACTTTTTTCCCTTATTCTTAAATTTTATCTACCCATATGTTAAATGATATAATGGTCCATATTTCTTGTGTTTTCTTTTTTTAAAACTCTTTTTTCTCCTTTGTGTTTTGTTCGGATAATTTCTACTAAGTTTATTAACTTATTTTCAAGTTTATTGATTCTTCCCTCAACTGTTTCGATTCTACTGATGAGCCAGTCAATGGAATTTCCCATTTCTGATATCAGTTTTTTAAATTTCTAGAATTTTAATTGGAATCTTTCTTAATATTTCCTTCTCTCTGATCAAATTCTCCATCTGTGCATGCATACCGAACTATTTTTCACTAGATACTTTAAGACACTCGTGATGGTTATTTTAAAGTCCTTGTCTGAGAGTTGCAACATTGTATTTCTGAGTCTGGTTTTGTTAGTTGCTTTAGCTCTTGAAAATGGGACTTAGTTTTTCTCTCTTTTGTACTTTCATACATTTCTATTGAATGCCAGTTATTGCAGTAGAATGACAGAAACTATGGTAGATAGTTTTTTTTTTTTTTTTTTTTTGCAGTACACGGGCCTATCACTGTTGTGGCCTCTGCCTTTGCGGAGCACAGGCTCTGGACACGCAGGCTCAGCAGCCATGGCTCACGGGCCCAGCCGCTCCGCGGCACGTGGGATCTTCCCGGACCGGGGCACGAACCCGCGTCCCCCGCATCGGCAGGCGGACTCTCAACCACTGCGCCACCAGGGAAGCCCTATGGTAAGTAGTTTTAAAGCTTGGAAAGGGACTCAGGTATTCTTCCTGTCAGGCCATTAATATCAGTGGTTGGGCCAACATAGTCTGGAATTGCGCTGCTTTGTTAGAGTTGTAACGGTTTGTTGTTGTTGCTATTGCTATGGTTGCTTTCCAAGTGCCACAGGTTTCGCATGCCTCTAGCGGTGGTGAAATGCTGGAGAGTTTTTCTCAGTTAGCGCTCCACCCATCCTCAGCTTCCAGCCATTCCTGAATGTCTGTGCCACAGAGGAGTCTCCTTATGTGCTTGCCTTTCCTGGCAGCAGATTGTGTAACACTTGGTATTGGGATCCCGGTGACTTTTCGTCCTATCTTCTGTTTTGTCAGTCTTAGGAAGGCTCTGTGCCCCTGTGCCTTGGAGGAGCATCTTTTTCAGCATCCCCACACCTCTGCCCCCTTACGGTCTAACTCAGCCTGAGATCCTCAGTTGACCTTGGATGAGGGTTTCCTGCACCACCTGCAGCCGGGGGAGAACACATCAATATAGTTCATGTCATATAGATCATATTCATATGGACTGTAAGGCCTGAGATGATTCTCGCCTCTCCACCAGCTGTAGCTATTTCTCTTTAACTTTCCTTCATCCACAATCTTTGCCTGTGCCTTGAAGGTAAGTGGCCTTGATGCCCCTGCCCAGCAACTTCAGTAGAATATCATTGTGGTGGAGGGAGTGACTGCTGACCATACTATCATCTCCACACGTGCTAATGATCTCTTTTGAATCCTTTCTCCTCCTTCTGTATCTTTTGTTCCCAGGGAAATGTGGGGTAATCGGCAGGGTTTTGTGTCTATCTCCCCTGCTGCAAGTGATAGATAGCTTCCTTTGAGGCTGTATAAGAATGATTTCTTCCCATTCCCAGCGATGGAGTCCTTTGGCTTCACATAAGAACAAGACTGGAGAAGCAGGCAGTGTGTTGTTTGTGTCTTGTCTGCAATCTGTGATTAGCTCCTTTGAGTTCTGTAGGCAAAAGCATTTGCTGCTCCTACCCCAGAGGATTAAGATATTTGCAATATAAAAAGAAAGGAGTCAGGAAGTGGGAGATGCTTTGTGACGGTCTCAGAACAGCTGTCAATCACCCCCTGCACATCTGAGTCACTCAGCTTTGCTCACCCTGGTCTCTTGCCCTGCTCTCAATTTCTCCTGTGAGCATCCAGTGGGAATGAGATTTCAAGCTATGCAGGATTGTATGGCTGAGAGAGAGCAGTTGCGAAGTGCCCCAAGCAACTTCAGATTTATTAGCTCCCACTTGACTTTTAGTCAAGTTAAATTTTACCTTCTTATACTATGGTCAAAACAGCTCCAGATTCTCTGATGCTCTGTCATGGGTGAGAAAACAGATATATCCTTTCACTACTTGGAAGAATTTAAAAGTCTTTGGATTTCAGATTCCATCATTACCTCCTAACTCCAGCTTTCCAATGGGAATAAGAAATGTTATGAAATTATAGCTTATCTCTTTTTTTTCTCATTGTTAAATTAGAAGCAACTTTTTAAAAAGTATACTTTATTTGAAGTTTAAATGAAAGTTCATCCACAAATTGTAATATGTGGTTGTTTTCATTCATTTTGAAATATTTAAAAATTTCTCGGGCTTCCCTGGTGGCGCAGTGGTTGAGAATCCGCCTGCCGATGCAGGAGACACGGGTTCGTGCCCTGGTCCGGGAAGATCCCACATGCCGCGGAGCAACTAAGCCCGTGAGCCATGGCCGCTGGGCCTGCGTGTCCGGAGCCTGTGCTCCGCAACGGGAGAGGCCACAACAGTGAGAGGCCCGCATACCGAAAAAAAAAAAAAAAAAAAAAAATTTCTCTTATGATTCCATTTTTGACCCTGAGGTTATTTAGTAGTATAGTGTTTTATTTATAGACATTTGTGGATTTTCTTCATATTTTAATTTTATCAATTTCTAATTTAATATAATTAGGGTCAGAGTGTGTACTCTGGATTATTTCAAACTTTCAACAATAAGACTTATTTTATGACTTGAAATAATGATTTGTAAATGTTACAAGTTCACTTCAAACAAATATATACAGTTGAGCCTTGAGCAACGTGGACGTTAGGTGCATCTACGCTCTGAGCCGTTGCAAATCCGGGCATAATTTATAGTTGGCTCTCCTGTATCAGGGTACTTCCCTACCTGTGGTTCCACGTCTGCAGATTCAACCAACCTCCAATCCTGTAGTACTGTGGTATTTACTGTTGAAAAAAGTCTGTGTATGAATGGACCCGTGCAGTTTAAATGTGTTGTTCAAGGGTTGACTGTATTGTAGCTATTGGCTGTGGGCTGTTATATAAATGTTAATTAGACCAAGGTGGTTGGTAGTTTTCAAATCTTCTATAACTTGACTGATTTTCTATATTTTTACTGTTTGTCAGTAATTTGACAATAAAATTCCTTAAAATCTCCGACTGTTGGTGGATTTATCTACTTCTCCCCTTAGTCAGTGCTTTATGTATTTGGAAACACTCTCTTCTAGGTCCATAAACAATTTTATGTCTTCTTGATGAATAACAGAAAGTTGCAAGTTTTTCTCAGTCTTTGGTAATGCTTTTTGTCTGCTTTTTTGGTTAAAACACAGCCACATCAGCTCTTTTTAGGTTTTCAGTGTGTATTTCTTTTTCAAATATTTTCTTTTAAAACAATCTATTGAATAGTTCTTTATACCTAAATATTGTTCCTTGTAAAAAGCAAATAGTTAGTCTTGTTGTTTTTAATTTAACTAATTCAGAAATGTGTGGTGTTTAGTTGGATGGTCTTGTTCTTTTACTTATATACATACATATAATATGTATATATACTATATATGTTTTACCTAGATATTTACCCTATTAAAATTCTTTTCTGAAATTTGCGATTCCACTTAATATCATTGATTTTACTTGAAACATTTGTTTTAATATTCCTTACAGTATGTGTTCTGCTATAGATAATGAACCTTAGCTTTTGTCTGTCTTAGAATGTACAGTATTTCTCTTACTTACCCTAATGTTTTGCACATTAATATTGCCATTCTATTCTTCATTAATATTTGGAACTCTTTGGAGTATTTTTATCTCTTTATTTCCTATATCTCTATATAGCTCTACTTTAAATGTGTTTCTTAAAAAATGCAATATAATTGGGTGTGGAGTTTTAACCCTTCCTAACAATCTGTTTTCTAGTAGTCAAATCAAATACATTCACATGGAGTATAATAGCTGACATACTTGATTTAATTTGTTCCTATTGCCTTAATTTATTATTAATCTTACTCTGTCAATTTTTTTTTTTTCCTTATTGTTGCTGATTTAGTCTAATTGCTATTTGTTAGTTTTGTTCCACTGTTAGTTTTATATAATTTTACACTGGTTTTTCATTTTTGTCAATGGTCACTTTCCCTTTAAAGATGCTCACATGTATCCATCATATGAAAAGTTACCTATTATTTCTCTCACAAAGATACTCTGTGCACACACTTGTATCATATACTCTCTATTCCCATTTAGATTAAATCTTTTAGAATATTCATGACTTTACTGTCATTTCAAATTTCTCATCATTTACATGTTACTGTTTTCCTTTTCCCAAATTTTCTGTTTAAGAGTTAGAATACTTATTTTAGTAACAAATATCATTAGAAGTCTCTTTGAAACAAGTCACTTTTACACTTGAGCATTTTTGATAAATTACAACAGACTACACTCTCCATATTAATATATGAATATATGTATATATATCTTTCAATTTGTTTTTTAATATATATGCATTCATGTGTGTGTTTATATATATACATGCTCACTATGTTTCTTTTCTCATTACTATTTCTTCATCTTCTCATTATCACTTACTTTGTCATATAATTTCTATATTTATGGTTAAGTAGAGTTTTAGTAACCACCAAAAATTTTATTTTTTTTTCATTTCCAAACCACTTTTTTTTCCCCAAACCAAACTATTTTTTTTACTAAAATTTTGTAGAAGAAACCTCATGAGTGCTAGAATCTCTAAATTATTTCATGACTAAGAATGACTGTAGCATTGATTTTTACAAAGAAATTTCAATACTATATACTTCTCACATTTTATTTTTCTAAAGTATTAAAGATAATAATCCTCATGCTATGTTGCAGCATCAAGTGTTGCTATGAAAACACCTGGTGCTAAAAGTATTTTGTCATCCTTGTATATTACTTTCTCCAGTTTTTATGTTATGATTAGATACATATAAAGTAAAACCAAAATAAATCACTCCAACAAGATAAAGGTGTACATCTCTAACACAGAAACAAGAATAAAAGGAATTTAGAACTGGTGCTCTGTGGTCATCAGGTACAAAATTCCTCCTATATTTTTATTGTACCAACGTTGGTACATGACTTTGAAACTCAAGTTCATCTCATAGTTTGGAATGAAATAAAATTTCAGCTATCATGTTAGAATTCTATATAGGAAAAAAGACTAAGAAAGGACAGAGGCAAAGTGACCACATCCCAACTGAATTTTGATGTTTATTTTTCTTTTATGTTAAACCAAACAAAGCAAAACCAAACAAGAAGCACATGGGGACAGGCTATGCAGAGCACCCCAGTCAGTCTCCTGCTCCACTAACTGTTCAAAATGTCTGCTGGATTTCTAACACTAAGACGAAAATTTTAGCAAGAAGGGGAGAAAATGTGAGAAGAGCAAATGAGAGTAACCACCAGCTAAATCAATTATTTCTATATAGTCTTCCCAGAAGCCCACCCAACAATTTTGACTTATATTAGTTGATCACCTCTAGGGGCCAGCAAGGAAATCCTTTACTTGTGTTCTTTCCCACATAGAATAAAACTGAGGTCTATTATTAAGGAAGAGGAAGCAGTAGAAAACTATGTGTTTCTACTATATTTGCATATTCTGCAAGAATGACTTTATGGCATCTTTTTAATCTTTGGAGTTCAATATCTTCATGTGGATATTCATTCAAAAATTTAGTAGACACTGAAGCTATTTGTTTTTGTTCATTTTTAATGAAAATTTCAGAACTAAATACCTAGTCTGCAATACTTTTTAAACTCATACTAACTGGCTTTTAATCTCTTCCATTTTCTTTCTCTTTTATGTCAGCAGTTGCTGCCTTTAGGCAATGTGAAACACTTACCATCTTTGCCAGTAAATTCACTACTTCCATATAGCAAGGCACCAGGATTATTCCCCACTGTATCTGCAACTTCACAACCACTGCTCATAATTGAGACAATCTACAATATAGAAGCAATTGGCTTTTTAACCCTGAAAATGCTCCAAATTACAGACTCCTTGGCAACTTTTTTTGTAAGCCATAGTCAGAGAGTGCTTCTCCCTTGGTAAAATGACATTTCTTCTATCTCTGTTAGTAGATTGGAAAGCTCCAGCCTCAATTTATTTCTCACTGAGTTTTTTGAAAACCTGAAGGAGCCAACACACACTAAACATTCTGAATTTTTCATAAACTTCCTGTAATAGACCAGCCTCAGGAATCATAGCTCCTCCTTCCAAAATCTGAAGGTAACAGTTTGACCTACTGAGTTTCCACTACACAATGATGCGCGCCAGCTTTCCAGTCTGCAAAATTACATTCCTTGTCATACACATTCTCACTTCTTCCAGTTACCCAGTTCTATAATCTGTCTTCTGTTACTGGCAGTACACCACAACTGGTCTCGATTTAGGATAAGATTCAACTACATAGAATAGAAGCCAAAAAAAAAAAAAAAAAAAAAAAAGGTGGTTTAAACAAAGGAGAGACCTAATTATTTCTCATGCAAACAAAGACCAGCCTAGATAGGCTGCCTAGAACAAATATTAGCTTTCTTTTTGACCATCACTACTGCATCCTCAATGTTACCTCTTTAACCAAGGTGGATTGCTGGGTTTCCAGCTCCAAGTTTTGTGTGTCTGAAAAGAAGAAAGTGTTAACAAGAAAAAAGGGCACATATGCCAGCTGACCCAGAGACCTCAAAGTGTCTTACCAAAAACATAACCAATAATGTCCACTACATTTAACAGGTCACCACAGTGACAAGAGAGTCTGCAAAAAGCAATCATTTTACTAAGTAAATCACTAACTAGAATACACTTTGGTTCTTTCTATCAATATGAGCACAAAGAAAGATGCACCACCGGAGAAAAAGAGATCTATGCCTCGTCTGCTTTTGCTTTGTGAACAAGATTGAGATTCTTTTACACTTGAAGACAAATCACTTCATGAATATATGCAGTTATATTATGTTTAATCAACTTTTCCTGATATGGTAAACCCTTTTGTACTATCATATTAAAATAATATACTGATATAATCTTCTAATTTCTTTTTTCTTCTGTTCTCATTGAATTTTATTTCTATTTCAATTTTTCAAAACTTTATTCCTTGGTAATAGCAGAATATGCCACATTTCCTTCTGTCTTTAACAGTTTATCAGCAATAATTTTTTTTTTTAATTTATTTATTTGGTTGTTCCGGGTCTTAGCTGCTGTAGGCAGGCTCCTTACTTGTGGCATGTGAACTCTTAGTTGCGGCATGCACGTGGGCTCTAGTTCCCTGACCAGGGGTTGAACACGGGCCCCCTGCATTGGGAGCCCTGAGTCCCACTCACTGCACCACCGGGGAAGTCCCCCAGCAATAATTTTTAATTATTAGTTTTACTTTTAATCTTCTACATAATATTTAGCAAACATGTTCATCATATCTCTGATTTCATTTTCGTTTGTTATTTTCCCTTAGTATAGATTTCTTTCATCTCTCATTTTATTTTTTTATTCTATTTCATTCTGAGATTTTCCAATTAGCTTTCTTTTGGGGGGGCACCTAGTTTTTCAAAATATCCTAGAACACCAAACAGTGTTTTCCAAAATTTTTTTTTCTTTTTCTTTTATTTTTGGTTGGAGGCACTGTCCTTCTGATCTCATTGAGGCTATAAAGACCTATTTTTTTTAATGATTTCCCATTTCTTTGGTTCACTCGTGTTTTGATGCACTTCTCCTTTTTTCCCCTCTGTTGATACATTTTGCCCATTTTCAAGTGTATAATTCACAAACTGGTCATTTTATGATTATTTGTCAGCTTCAAATATAGGCAGGGAGATAGAGAATTAGTCTCTCTACTGAACCAGGTTTGTTTAAAAAAATACTGCTATATTAAAAAAGGATAACCAACAAGGACTTACTGTTTAGCACAGGGACCTCTGCTCAATGCTATGTGGCAGCCTGGATGGGAAGGGAGTCTGGGGGAGAACAGGTACATCTATATGTAGGGCTGAGTTGCTTTGCTGTGCACCTGAAACTATCACAATATTGTTAACAGGCTATACTCCAATATAAAATAAAAAGTTAAAAAAAAGTCAATTCACCATTAAAAGAAACCCACCCTTACTCATCGTACTGGTCATTTTTTTAAAACTCAAAAGCAAAACTTTACTTAGTTTTTATTATTCCGTAATTTAGTGTGACTCACAATTTAGCCATTGAAGTTAACAGAAACCCTCTCTTGTTATCCGGCAATAATTTTCTTTTCACTCCTTTCCTGCAGATTCCCTGTTGGGAAGTCCATAAAATTTTAATATCATTACAAATTCTTTTGGTATCAGATTGGGTCTCTAGAAAGACAGTCTCTTCTGCATGCCTTTAATTTTTATTGCAGTAATATGGTGGTTTACGGATATGTATTTTTAAGATTTATTAAGTTATAATTATCATACACAACGTACCCTTTTATTGTGTACAATTCAATAGTTTAAAAGATACTTCACAGTTGTTCAAATATCACCATTATCTCTTTTGAAATTTTTAAAATATACCGAGTACACTTTAATCATTACCCTCCAATCCTCCAATATAACTTCCCTCCCAGCCATAGATAACTACCAACTTAACTTCTATGTCTATTCAATTGCCTATTGTGGACATTTCATATAAATGAAATCATACAAGATGTTGTTTTTTAAAAATTTTTATGTCTGGCATCTTCTACTTAGCATAATGTTTTAAAGATTTATCCATTTTGCTGAATGCATCAGCACTTCTTTCCATTTTATTGCTGAATAATGTTTCATTGTTTGGATGTATCACATTTGTTTTTTTACCCATTTGTCGATTGATGAACATGAAGGTTTTTTTTCACTTTTTATCTATTATGAATAATACCGCTATGAATATTCGTGAAAAATGTTTTCAGTTCTCTTGGATATATATCAAGTAATGGAATTGCTAAACTGTATGGTAAATCTGTGTTTAACTTTCTGAGAATTTGCCAGATGTTACTGTCAAAGCGGCTACTCCATTTTACATTTCCCCCAGCAGTGTGGGAGTGGTCTAATTTCTATACATCCTTAAAACCACTTGTTGCTATCTGTTATTTACATTAGAGTTGTCCTAGAGACTGAAATTATATCTCAGTGTGATTATTTTCATTTCCTTGATGGCTCATGATTTTAAACATCTTGTGCCTTTGGCCATTTGTGTACCTTCTTTGGAAAACTGTCTATTCAGATCTTTTGCTTATTTATGTATTTTTTATTACTGAAACCAATATCTTATCAGATATATGATTTTCTAATATTTTTCTCCAGTTAGAGGGTTGTCTTTTCACTATCTTGTTGATGGTGTCCACTGAAGTAAAATAGTTTTCAATTTTGTTAAAGTTCAATTTTTCTGTGTTGTTCCTCAGTTACTTATGATTTTGGTGAAATATTTAAGAAACCATTTCTGGATACAAGGTCATGGAGATTTTCCAATGTTTTTTCCTAAGAATTTTATAGTTTTATCTTTTACATTTAGGTATTTGAACAATTTTAAGTTAATTTTTGCATATGGTATGATCTAGGGGTCCACATTCATTCTTTTACTTGTGGACATTCAGTTGTCCAGGCATCATTATTTGAGAATACTATTCCTTCATCGTTAAATAGCATTGCCACACTTGTCAAAGATAAATTGTCTGTAAATGAGGATTTCCGTATTCTCAAGTCTATTCTGTTGATCTTTATGCTCATCTTTATAAAGTAGCACACAGTGTTGATTATTGTAGCTTTGCAGTGGGTTTTAAAACTGAGAAATGTGAGTCCTCCAAATTTGTTCCTGTTTTGAAGATTGGCTATTCTAGATCCCTTGAATATCCATATGAATTTTAGGGTTACATTGTCAATTTAGGAAAAAAAAGTTTGCTGGGATTTTGATAGGGAATATGTTGAACCTATAGACCAATTTGAGGAATACTGTTATTTTAACAATGTTAAGTTTCCTGATCCAAGTATAAAATGTTTTCTATCTTCAGAGGTATATGTAAATTAGATTATAATATCTCTTAAATGTACATCAGCTCTGTTTCAATTGACTTATAGTGACCTAGAAGTGCATAATTGACCTGCGATTCTCCAAACTCACTGAAAATAAGAAAACAGAACTTCTAATATTTTAAATATGCTAGACTTAAAAAAAAATCCTATTTACAGAAAATGTTAGTACATTAACGGTATTAGATTCCAAGTTTACATAATTGAAATAAATATTGGGCAAAGATAAATTATTTAATGTTTTTGGATTAGGTAAAAAGTTATGTCTTTTCTCTGAAATGTAGTTGTTAAGCATAATACAAGCATACATTTGGGTTTGTTTCCTCATTAAAAGCTTAGGTAGAACTTTCTAAACTATACAGGTTTTGTGATCAAATAATGTAACACTACTTCTACATAATAATTAAGGTTGTGAATATGCAAATTCGTGTTAAACTAAATTGTAACATTTTCTAAAATGTTTAATATTAATACTATTTTTCCTTGTAGTGTGTCACTTAAACATAATCTCCAATATATTTAGGCAACATAAAGCCTTGAACTAATATTAAGATAAACCTATTGTAATGAATAATTCTTGATTACCTAAGAAACATCTTGGTAAGATATGTTACTGAAACCTTGATTTTTAAGCATAATTTTAAGTGAACATGTTTTTGTTCTAGAGTTTCTATATATTCAGGCAATCTCAGTGAGCAAGTTCATTTTTATCTCCTTATGAAAGAGTACAATAAATGAGAGTAGCTGTAGAAAGTTGAGTTATGTGCAGCTGTGAGCTTTGCTGTCCATTTAAAATGCTTTTATATGTCAGATAATTTCTAATTACCTACTCCCAGTTTTCTCTGTGAAATAGAAATGAGTTACTTTGATAAAAGTTGTAATAAAAGTTATAACAATATGACGACATAAATGTCCATTGACAGATGAATGGATAAAGAAGATGTGGTACATATATACAATGGAATATTACTCAACCATAAAAAAGAATGAATTAACGCCATTTGCAGCAGCATGGATGGACCTAGAGATTATCACACTAAGTTAAGTAAGTCAGAAAGAGACAAATACCATATGATATCACTTATATGTGGACTCTAAGATATGACACAAATGAATTTATCTACAAAACAGACTTATAGACAAAGAGAACAGACTTGCAGTTACTAAGGAGGAGGGAGGGTGAAGGAGGGATGGGCTGGGAGTTAGTGGTTAGCAGATGCAAAACCTATGATATATAGAATGGATAAACTCAAGGTCCTACTGTATAGCACAGGGAACTATATTCAATACCCTGTGATAAACCATAATGAAAAAGAATATATATATATATGTGTGTATAACTGAATCACTTTGCTGTACAGCAGAAATCAACACAACATTAAATCAACTATACTTGAATAAAATAAATTTTTTAAAAAGTAAAACAAAAAATTTATGACAATATGAATGGCTGAGCCTGTACTGGTAGCAATAGTGACAAAAAAAGTACAGCCATTAGTTTTGTCCCAAGTGAAATGCCAGTTTGTCCAGAATATGTTAGATTATAGTTACGGTTAAAAATTAAGGAAAATTCATTTATTTCTCTTGCTCTATGGTGTTTAAGTATAACAAAAAAATTATGAAAGCTATAAAATTTTTGACAAATTTTGCTCAGTTTTTAAAATTTTCTTGGTTTATTACAGCCTTAGCTTGAAACTAAAAGGCAAACCTTGTGTCTTACCAGAATAGTTTTTTGTACTTTATGTTGACATAATCATATCCTTTATACTAAAAAATGCAACAAAATTTCTTTACTTGTAAAAGTTTTAAGTTTTCTTAAAAACATGTTTTCTTCTATATTTATTTTAAACATGCTTATTATCACTTTGATCAAAAGAATAAACATATGATTTCAGGTTCCCTGATTCTATCTTAATCAAGTGACCAAACCTCCTCTAAAAATTCTTTTTATTTTTCCTCATAAAAATATAATCTTAGATCTACAAAAAATAATGTAAAATTTTCAGAATATGTTTTACATCTAAAGCTATTTTAAGCTTAACCAGAGGGCCCTTGGAAAATCACAAAGATTTATTTTTTCACCTTTTGAAAGGTGAATTGCCACAAATAACTAGATTTGTTTGATGTACTCCATATTTCTTAAAAAGCTAACACTATTTTAAGAACTGGATAGTGAGAGTTGTCAAATGGGAAAGTACACTCAGTCTTCCTTAGCTTAAGTTTGCATAAGTAAAACAAGTAAAATGATTTCAATATAAGTGTGTTTAACATAAGTCTTTCAGAAAATGCAGACTTTATGAAAGGCTCTGCAGATTTGTCTACAATCCTTCTGTGCATAATTGTTTCTACTCTTAGGGTTAAAATGCTATCAAATGTTTGTGAGATAGTTGTATGACATACCCCAGTAGACGATTTTACTGTACTCCATCCTGACATTCTTGATTACCATAATAGATTCAACAGTCATTAAGTCTTTGTCATCTCCAAATCATTCTGTTTTATTCTGATGCTTCCCAGAAGCCCTTGTACTATTTACTTCTTCAACAAACTAAAGCCAGTTTGGGAGTCTCGGGGAAAGGACTGTACTAAGTACTTTGAACCACTCGACAAGTTAAGGTGCAGGGTTTTGATGCCTTTGCTGACATTACTGAGACAATTTCAGACCATTAATTACAGACCATCCCAGTGTAATAAAGTTAATGTTTTTACACTTCATTTTTGATAGAAAAGTGAGAAAATCCTTTTTTATGTTCTCTTAATCTAGCTCTAATCTTTGAGTAGAGTCTGTTTTTGTAAATCGAAATAACATATTTTTAAAGTGGCATTTGATTCTCACTAATCTCCCCACCTCAATTTTGAAACTCATATAAGTCTATTTAACATTCATAGCAATACAATTATTTACCCAGGGTCAATAAGAAAGCTGCTCTTTTTGCCAAGATATAATTAGACAAATTGGTCATGCAATCAAGACCGTAGCTGTAGTGCCATATTTGTGGATGACTCTTATTTAAACAGGTGTGTCAAGCTATTAAGCAAGAAAGATTTTCCTCATGCTTATGAAGCTTTGCAGGGAAAGCAGGCATGGAACTTACAGGATCGCAGTCTCATAGTCAATAAGGAAGGTCACCCCTTATCACACCATGCACCTTCACAAATTATGAGAGTTTCAAGAAAGGAATTTACCTCCATTTATATATACTGCAGATCAAATTTACTATGAACAGTTTCATTGACTTGATTTCTCAGCAGCAGGATTGCAAATAATAGAGGCTTTGAAAAGTCCAGTCTGAAATTCTATATGAAAACTTCTGTCTATAACTGAATTCTAAGGCCTTAGTAGTTACTCAATATTGTGCAGCTATTAAAGAGTAAACCAAGGAGACACATCTGGGTTTTCAACTTTCCCTGCACCTATGGAAGTGACCAGACCAAATTAATGAGACTTGCCATTTTGTGATTAATAATAATCTGTAGGGACTATTTATGATCACAAAGGGAGAGACTGTAAGGAAAATTTGTCAAAGATGAGGAAATGTCCCCAAAAGCAGATGAGATGTCCTTTCACTGCAGTGCTGGGCATTGTGTAGAATTGCAATGTTTAATATGGCAGACAAAAAAATTACCTAAAATTGCATTAAATAAAAATTCAGTTACTCAGTCACAGGATCTATATTGTGAGTGCTTACTAGCCCCATCTGGCTAACGGTTATGGTATCAGAGAGTTCAGATATACAAGATGCCCATGACTGCAGAAACATCTATTGGACAGTGCCGGCTTAGGGAACCCTTAGGGGATTTTCTGATTCTGTAGGGATTTGTGACTTTGATTGTCTTTCTATTCTCATTCTATTTCTATCAACTCAGATATAACACAGGGTAGTCATTGAATTGCATTCATAATAGTATCACAAACAGTTCTTTTCCATAGCAGTTCAAATAAATTGTATCTGATACATCCTCTAGAAAAAAATGACACCATACATTTTAAGGCCTTATATTCATCAGTTTTGTATTTACTAGCAAGTTCGTTTAAGCATATCTGAATGCCAAAGTATATGTCTAGTCTCCAAATTTTCCTTTGAATCTGTTTTAACAACTTACTAGTTCCCTCTAAATAATGATTTGAGTAAAATTTAACACATATTCATTTTATAGTTTTATGAGTACCATGAATTTACATTTTTGAAAAATATACTTTGGCATTCTCTCTCTAGTTCTTTTGAAACAATTAATTTTTTTCTTGTATACAAAATCTTTAAAGCAAAGCAATGAAGAGTGTCATTAAATATTTCAATTTGGATGATGTCATTCATAAAATATTTCCAAGCAAACTGCAGAGATACAGCTATAATAGTGATTGCTTAGTCAATAAATGTAATCTGTGTTAGAAATATGTTTCCTTATTGTTCTACTGGGTTTTTAGCTTGCTAACCTTGGGAAAGAGTTGAAGCTTTTGCATAAACATACTCCTTTCTGGACAGCAAGCCCCCACAGAAAATGTTGCTACCAATTTTATGATCTTGGATTGGGTTAACCTGCCTTCTTACCTAGATATTCTTTTTCTCTAACATTAGTATACCTTAGATCACAACAGTTTTAAGCATGGAATCATTTTAATATTACCAATTACATTGTAATTCCAAAAATCCAAGAAGAGTTTGTTGTGTTCAAAGCCAGTTGTAATGGGCACAATTAACTGCCCGGCCTTGATGACCAACCAGTGGTAATGAAGTCTGGGTGCAGAGTGGAGTCACCTAGAAGTGCTCAACAAAGACTCTCCCTTGTCTGTTCCCTCACCGTGGTCCCAGTCCAATGAAAACACAATGTCTGAGGTGGTACCAAAGTCAGCTTCTCAGGTGATTTTAATGTGCAGACAGTTTTGAGAGCCCTGGCCAAGTCCTCAGGTGTAACCCCTTCATTCACTCTTCACATTGCACTTCTGCCCCATATCTTTTTCGTCTAGTCCTGGGATGCCAATTAAATGTACGTAGTTGGGCTTCCCTGGTGGCGCAGTGGTTGAGAGTCCGCCTGCAGTTGCAGGGGATACGGGTTCGTGCCCCGGTCCGGGAAGATCCCACATGCCGCGGAGCGGCTGGGCCCGTGAGCCATGGCCACTGAGCCTGCGCGTCCGGAGCCTTCGCTCCACAACGGGAGAGGCCACAACAGTGAGAGGCCCGCGTACCACAAAAAAAAAAAAAAAAAAAAAAAAAAAAAAAAAAAAAATGTACGTAGTTTTCCTCATATAGATATTGCACATATTTTGTTTGATTTATACCTAAATATTTCATTTTTTGGATGCTAATGTAAGTGGTATTGTGTTTCAAATTTCACTTGTTCATTGCCGGTACCTACACTTTTAAACCTTTGGCATATTATCCTGATTCTATTTCATAATATACTATTGTTCAAGCCAACTCTCATTTTGCAGCTCTTCTGACCTCTATATGTTCTAGGTTCATTGGATTCATACCTACCCATATTCCTACACCCAATGGTCTTAAGGGCTTCATTATTTTCACATACATTTCAGATTAAATTAGCTTATCAATATATTTCAGAAGACCATAAATAATTTTTCATTGTCCCTTTTAAAATTTAAAAGCACATCTACCTACCTTTCGTGTAGGATTGAAGTATGTTGATAGTGTTCCCTGTTATCTGTGAGAATTTGCCGTTTATACCTAAGAACAACTATTTCATCTTCTCTAATGAAGTGTCAACGTTTAGCTCATTCGAACATTATTTTGTGATGTGTGTGAATTTTTTGGATTAAAACAAGGTTTCATCCTTCTGAAAGTCCAATACAGTAACATTATTCCTCTTTGAATGATAGGTCCCTTAACAAAGAAAACTTCTGAAACATCTCTCAAGCAGTTTTCATTATTTTATGTGAACCTGGAGTTTATGGACTTGTAGGACAAATGATAAAGAGCAAGCATCCTTTCTAAAGCAGCAAAACTTTGTATATTAACATACATATTTTTCTGATCTTATTTTGTTTCATCTTACTTCTTTAAAACATTTTCAAACTTTGCCAACTTATAATTTTAAGATTCAAAATGTGCTGAACAAAAGTCTTGCACTTTATAGTGAGAACCCTAGGGAATATACCTGCAAGTGGCTATTCTAAAGGAGATATTTCAAGTGTCTTTCACAACGAAGTCAACTTTTCATGACCATAGTGATCTTATCTTTTAGGTTTAGTATCCATTATAAATTAGTTTCCCCAGCATCTGCTTCTTACCACAGCATTCCATTGCCTTTTGAAAAAGTTAATAGAAGGAAAATGGTTGAATAAGATATAAAACTGTATTTTGTAGACCCAACTTGACTGTTAGCTTGGTACTGAGTTCTGTTAACTTATTTAACTAGGCATTCATTTTCCATTCTGAGTGTATAAAAATTGTTTACAAATTATTTCACAAATATAATAGAAGATTAGCATTTCAATAGAATAAAAAATAAAAATCACATTATCATCTCAATAGATACAGAAAAAGCATTTGACAAGAATGCAACATCCTTTCAACATAAAAACACTCAACAAATTAGAAATAGAAGAAAACTACTTTAACATGTTAAAAATTCAGAAATAGCAACATTAAAGCCACCAAATCAATAACTAGTATTTAGAAAGAATTTATTGTGCATATAAGAACACTTCACCAACTGGGAGCCATCAAATTCAATGACTGGTATGAAACTCAAGAGTGTAAAGTTACTGGATGGCTTATATAGTGAAAATGAGGAAGTGGTATATCCTCTACATTAACTGGTTATCACAGTGATGGTTTCTAGATGGCAGTGGATTGGTTAAAAGTGATTAGCTCGTACCATTTTTAGGACGATGACCTAAGTTTTTTTTATGACTGTCAGAAGCATTTACAAGAAATAACCCAAGTAAATTTTTGCTTATGTTCATGGAAAAGCTAGATTTAGTTTTGTTTGCATGGCTTAAATAGTTTTATCTGCTTAGGGAATTCTCCAGTCTGGTTTCCATTTTGTATTTAATTTTAACAACATAAAGAGCATGTATGGGGCTTCCCTGGTGGCGCAGTGGTTGAGAATCCGCCTGTCGATGCAGAGGGCACGGGTCTGTGCCAGGGTCTGGGAGGATCCCACATGCCGCGGAGCAGCTGGGCCCATGAGCCATGGCCGCTGGGCCTGCACGTCCGGAGCCTGTGCTCCGCAACGGGAGAGGCCGCAGCAGTGAGAGGCCCGCGTACCACAATAAATAAATAAATAAATAAAAAGAGCATGTATGAAAAATTCAATATCATACTCAGTGATACTCAAAAGCTAATATCATACTCAAGGTTGAAAGACTGAAAGCTTTCCCTCTAAGATTTGGAAAAAACAAAGATGCACACTTCACTACCACTATTCAACATAGTACTGAAAGTCCTACCCAGAGTAAGTAGATAGATAGATAGATGGATAGGATAGATAAATAGATAGATAAATTGCTGGCATCTGAATTGGAAAGAAAAGTTTTTCACAGGTGCTAATATCATACTTAATGGTGAAAGACTACATGCTTTCCTTCTAAGATCCAGAGCAAGAGATATCTTGCTGTAGCCACTTTTACTCAACATTGCATTGGAGGCTCTAGTCAGGGCAATCAGAGAAGAAGAAAAAGAAAAGGTTTGAAAAGGAAGTTAAACTGTTTCTGTTCTCGGGTAACATAATCTATATAGAAAATCCTAAAATTTTATATTAAAAAATGATTAGAATTAATAAACAAGTTCAGTAAGGCTTCAGGGTATAGGGTCAATATACAAAAATCAACCATATTTCTATACACTTTATTAAAAAAAAATTTTTTTTTTGGGGTGTGTTGGGTCTCCGTTGCTGCGCGCGGGCTTTCTCTAGTTGCGGCGAGCGGGGGCTACTCTGCGTTGCAGTGCTCGGGCTTCTCATTGCGGTGGCTTCTCTTGTTGCGGAGCACCGGCTCTAGGTATGCTGGCTTCAGTAGTTGCAGCACACAGGCTTTAGTAGTTGTGGAGCGGGGGCTCAGTAGTTGTGTCTCACAGGCTCTAGAGCACAGGTTCAGTAGTTGTGGCACATGGGCTTAGTTGCTCTGTGGCATGTGGGATCTTCCCAGACAGGGATGGAACCTGTGTCCCCTACATTGTCAGGTGGATTCTTAACCACTGCACCACCAGGGAAATCCCTCTATGCACTTTTGATGAAAAATCTGTAGATGAAATTAATAGCAATCCCATTTATTATATCATTATTAAAGAGTGGCCTGAGGTCTGGTATGGCCCTAGGCTAATGCCCCCTTTGAGGTATTTCTGAACTAACCATTTTACCCTAATCCTGAATTCTGCATGTCAAATATGCTAAGCTGCTTTTGGTGCTGAACTTCTGTTTAGGTTAAGTTTTCTTGCACATGCTCTAAATTCTGCCTGGGACACTCCAGTTGTCCCTCTTACTCCGATGTTTATACTAGTTTCTATACAACTTTTGTTTTTTTCCCTGAAAGTCTTACCTGACATTCCAGTTTTGGTTGTCTTTTTCTCTGTTTCTACAGTGTTTTCTTCCCAATATTTTAATTGCTTTTTACTTCTTTGCAATCTCAATTTGACAGTATCTTTGATGAGATTTTAAATCCTGTATATTGTTCAACATTATATCCTCCTTGCCTAATTCATTGTCTGGCATAGAGTAAGCATGTGGAAATCCCTCTAAAAATTAATTTCTATGACACTGCATAACTCTGTACAAAGCTATCTGCACAATTATAATGTTTAACTCATTTACTGAGTCTTCCAATTTTCTAGAGAAATATGAGTTCTCTCTATGTCATAATCAATTTGTTCCCAGTCCTGGTTCTGAGCCTGCTAAAGTGAGTTCAATATGTATTTGGCAAATACACTGATGACAGGATGAATGCTTTTGGCAGCATTGATGTTGTATAGCTCATGGGTTAAAATTCCAAAAGAGGGAAGACAAATCGTGACTCCATAAATTAGTCATTGTGTCATTTTGGAGAAATTATTTGTTTTCTTCATAACTTAGTCACCACAAAAATGAGTATAAATTTTCAAATAAATTATTATTATGAGGATAAAATGAGATAGTATGTGAAGTGTTTAAGACAGTGCTTGGTTCTAATTAGTACTCATTAATTGTGAAATTTCATTCGGGAAATCAAGTATTTTATTTTATTTTTAATTTTTTTTTCCGGTACGCGGGCCTCTCACTGTTGTGGCCTCTCCCGTTGCGGAGCACAGGCTCCGGAAGCACAGGCTCAGCGGCCAGAGCTCACGGGCCCAGCCGCTCCGCGGCATGTGGGATCTTCCCGGACCAGGGCACGAACCCGTGTCCCCTGCATCGGCAGGCGGATTCTCAACCACTGCGCCACCAGGGAAGCCCGAAATCAAGTATTTTAAAAGCAACATTAAGACTAAAGGAAGAAGGAAACAACTAACATTTAATAACAGGAAAAAAAATGTTCTCAAACCACACGTAGAAACAACTACTTTTCATTATTTGTGAACGCTCTGCTAATGTTTGTATGATATTTGAATGATTGGTTTTTCCCTACATAGGTTAAATGTCCTATTAAAATGGAAAACAATCTCAAAAATAGCATGTGCAGCTTAAAAAATATGGACCTCACCACTAAATGGCAAATCTTATTAAAAATTTAATTATTTCTTTACATTCAATGTATTATTCTCATCCCCAAACTGTCAGATAAGACTGAAAGTCTCCTCAGTAAGTTTTGCAAATGAGGATATCTGTTGGTTTTGGTAGAATTTATTTATGTTTTTTCAGAAAGAAAGATATAAGTTTATATTTCAATGAGTTAAGAAAAAAATCTCTGGCAATTTGGAGAAAATCAACTCAATATTGTCCATAAATGATTGAAAATACTTTAGAATGAGCCCAATTGACAAAGACATATTTGGCCAATTAGTAAATGCATTACAGGTAGAAATGATTACTCAGCAGAGTTTTGAATGTGGCCTGAAGCAAATGTTAAAATCACAGTTTAATATAGACCAATATGTGTTGTATAGTTGGAACACTTACATAATTGGCCTTGATTATAATTGTCCCTCTATATCTAACCTCATTTAAAAACTTTCCTAATAAATAGATGGGGGAGTTAGAAAAATTAAAAATAGAAAAGCACAGCCTGTTCTTTTTTTTTTTTTTTTTTTGCGGTACGCGGGCCTCTCACTGTCGTGGCCTCTCCCGTTGCGGAGCACAGGCTCCGGATGCGCAGGCCCAGCGGCCATGGCTCACGGGCCCAGCCGCTCCGCGGCACGTGGGATCCTCCCGGACTGGGACATGAACCCGTGTCCCCTGCATCGGCAGGCGGACTCTCAACCACTGCGCCGTCAGGGAAGCCCACAGCCTGTTTTAAAAACAAGTTTTGTTACTTGTTGTCCTCAAATTAATGCTTTGTAAATTTTATTATTAGGAGCACTTTCAGCTCTTAGTTCAGGATTTGTTGTTATATGGGATTCATTGATATTACTCAATAAGTTTAGAAATTTAGTGATTATAAACAATGTTATGCAGATGTCTTTCCTAATTGTCACAATTCAAGTGCAATGCACTTACTTTTAGAAGGCATCATGTTACAGAAGGATACAAAATTTAGAGGTAGAAAGGCTATAGATTAAATCCCAGCTCTTAACCCTTCTAGGGGCAAGATTGGGTGAACTTATTTTAATAGTCTCGATTTTTCTTATATAAAATTGACATGATATTTTTACTTCAGTTTTGGTGGTAAGATTTATATATCCAAACATATATATAAATTCTAGTACATAGATATGTCAGTTAACTTTGCTTTTTTTTAAATTGGAGTATAGTTGCTTTACACTGTTGTGTTAGTTTATACTGTACAGCAAAGTGATTCAGCTTTACATATACATATATTCCCCTCTTTTTTGGATTTCCTTCTCATTTAGGTCACCACAGAGTGCTGAGTAGATTTCCCTGTGCTATACAGTAGGTAGTATCAATAGCAGACCTAGAGACTGTCATACAGAGTGAAGTAAGTCAGAAAGAGAAAAACAAATATCATATTTTAATGCATATATGTGGAATCTGAAAAAATTCGTATAGATGATCTTATTTACAAAGCAGACATAGAGACACAGATGTAGAAAACAAACATATGGATACCGGGGGTGGTGGTGGGATAAAATGGGAGATTGGGATTGTCAGTTAACTTTGAATTGTTCTGTTACGAAACACTGAATAACGAATAGCTATTGTAGAGAATGCAGTTAGATACGATAGACCACATGGTGTAGGTATTAAGACCTTTGAGAGCTCTCTGAATGATTTAACGTGGTGCCCAGCTAAACTTAAGGCAAAAGTGTTTTTAAGAGTCTGAAGAGCCTTATAAACAGCATAAGGTTAGGCTTTCCTCTTTTACCAAGTTTTGCAATTTTGGATTTTTAAACATTTTTCAGGCCATTTTAGTGCATTTATACTTAATATAAATATTGATAGGTTTAGGTTAATGTCAACCATTTTGCTATTGCTGTTCTATTTTATTCTACCTGTCTTTTATTCCTTTGTGCTTCCTTTCTTGCATGGTTTTGGGTTCACTGAGTATGCATTTTCACTATTACATGTTATTCCCGCTATTGGCATTTTAGGTATTTTTCCTTGTATTAGAATTTAAGTGGTTGCTCTAAAAAAGCTTATGATATGCATCTTTAACTTACAGCATATCCTGCCAAACAATAAACAATTTTACAAACATTATAAGAAACGTGCACACGTTAAAGCTAAAAGCAAAGAGGGTTTAGAAGTAACAGTGTGGGAAAGATATATCCTATGTTTGCTTTTCTAAGTTACTTTGAATCTCATTTCTACTAATTCCAGTACGTGAGCTATCTGTGTAACCGTTCCTGCTGCCTGTGAGTCTCTTGACTATGAATCATATTTTCCTGCTTCTTTTTATTTTCACAATTTTAGAATTATATTTTAGGCCTGGGTTATAAAGGCAGAGTAGAGTTCGAAGTAGATGTTTTTTACCTTCTGCCAGGATGCTACCATAAGGATCAGAGGCGATCGTTTCTCTCATTGAGCTGGGTCTGGGCTTTATTGTACCTAAAGTTATAACCAGTTTACTCCTGCCTTCAAATATTTTGAAGGCAAAATCAGGACTTTTTAATCAATAGAGTGCGAGCAAATCTCAAAAGATCTCTTTGTGCTTTACAGTGTATCACTCATTTCCAAATAGCTCTTAACTCTCTGCTTTACAGCCCAAATACAGCTTTCTCTCTCTTTTATTGCCCTGTTGCTGGCCTTCAGCAGGATTCTATCTGGAACTCGGGGGCACTATGTTAGCTCACTTAGAAATGTGAAAATGGATGAAAAAATCAGCTGGCTCCTTTTACCCCACTTGGGGAGATTTCATTCCCACACCCACCATTCCTCTAGTAATGAAATCAGCCCTGAATGTTCTTTCATACTAGGAAGAGCTATTTATTTTGAGAATAAGGAGTTCTTTAATACAATATCAAAATATGCTAGAGAATAATTCTTCCTTATTTAAATTTTTTTTTTACATTTCTAGATCAAATTATGTTAACATTGATTATTTATTTAAATAATTCTTTAAGTATGGAATAAATCTGAATGAATCAAAACAAATCAATACTAGGTTCAAAGCTGATAGCAAAGTACTGCTCTTTGAGGAGCATTTCTGTGTTTACATGTAAATGTCCATGTGTCTAATTGTATAGCGATTTATCGTTAATAATATATTTTCACAAGTTAAGCATTATTGTTAATAATGTTTATATTTTATATAGTACAATAAATATAGTTATCTTTAATACACAGGAGAAACAAACAAACCCATTCATATCCACAATGCAGAGTGAAGCTATGCGATCACTTTGGTTTGTGCACGTTTCACTGATATCCATGCACAAATCCACTTCAGATCACATAGGCCCTGTCTGACGCTAGTGTGAAAACTTTCAGAACTACTCAAATGTCACCTTAAAAGCAAGGAAAGTCTGGTAACTGTCATGTGAATGGAGTCGCCATGGAAATGTTAGCGTTTTTGTTGTTCAGTAGAACTGTCTAAATCATGGCCTGGAAACTTGTGAAAAACAGATTTCAGAGTGACAGAAACATCTGCTTCTTTAAATACCAGGAAATCTAGGCTTGTTTTGCTGTAGTATGGGTAACAAATAATAAAATATACAATATAGTATGCTAGAAGTTACTTTGTAGTCAGCGTAAAATGATATTGTGGCTGTATGACAATTAGAACTCAAATTTCCGTGGCACTGACCGGTGGAGGGTCCTTCACCTATATTTTATATAAATCCATACTAAAATGATTAGAAAAAGGATTTATCAAAAGAAAAGCACTGCTTCCAGCTTTCAATCTTTAAATGAGAACTACCCATAAATTTTAAACACAGTGCCACAATTTGCTTACTTTAATTACTTAATAATAACTATCAAGAAATTCAACCAATCAAAATGTATTTTATATTATAAAGTATATCCTAAATTGTGAAGGATATCTCAATTCTCTCAAAAGACCCGTCCTCATTTTGTGTATATTATATAAATGAAAAATCAATAATGTGAAACATACTGGGTTTGTTTTTTACTCAATCTTCATATTTTACAGATGCTGAAAAAGTTGAAACTATATTTTATCAACTCCCTTACTGATAAGGTGTTAGATATGAATTACTGTTCACCAGCTGGATGCATTTACAGAAATTTTGAAGGCAGAGCTGAGGAGGGGAGATAATTATTCTGGAACTCTTGTCAGTGGTCATTGTCTCCCGAGGTCATGGATTCCCATCAGCAGTTTCTAATGTTCATTCTGGATAAAGTTCATCTCCTGGATTTGATGAAACAGTGTCCATAGAGACAGCCTCTGCATATAATTCATGAAGCTTGGAATTGTAGCTTTGGGTGTATCTTCTCCAGCCTATTACTGTTCAGAGGTTACACTGCCATAAGATCTGAGAGATAGCTCCATGTAGTTCTGGGAATTATTCTCAGGTACTTGGACTGGAACATGATTTTTTCAACTTTCAACAATTTTTATAAACTCCATACTCTTTATATAAAATTTCTTTCTGACTGACTCACCTAGCAGAGTCTTTACTTCCTCTATTGAATTCAGATCAACAGTATCTATCTGTAAATTATTAATTTAACTCTCCCTTAATGAAGATGCAAAATGTAAAAATAAACTATACTTAGAGTTGATAGCTTGAACATAACATTGATATAGAACATTAATGTGTTTTTTTCTTGGAAAAGATTTTTTATTTAAAATTTGATGTAAGGATAAGCTTTAGTAGCTTATGTTTCCTAGTGTAAATGTTTCATAATGCAGATGCAAGCACTTTTATATGCTTACCACCGGGAAGAAATCTTCACAGTTGAAAAACAAGTAGATAATCTTTCGAACTTCACTTACAATGTCTTCAGAGGAGAACACTACATGACAATTGTATCCTAACCATCTCCCTGTATTACTTACATTGTGATGCTTAGGGAAAAGATTTCAAAATTCTAATTTTAAATATCTGTCTAGTCATCTGATATTTATCCTTTTAGTCACACAGTAACTGTATAAAACTTTATTCATTTCTAAATAGTATATAAAGAGTAATTGATTTTGAAAATCATATTTCAGAAAAATGTGAGCTTTAAAAGAAAAAAATCTACAATAACTTCTGTCCATTATAATATCATTTTTAAGTCCCAAATGTGGAATCATTCTCTAGTATTATCCTACATTTGGATCTCCATACTTTAACTGTGTTCATGTTTTACTCTTATTCATACATCAGGTATCCTAGAAATAACTCTTAGGGCATTCAGTTCTTCTTAATGCTATCCTTAACCAAGACTATAATGACGATATTCAAAATTTTGTTATAATATAATCTTTTTTACTTCTAACTGTATTTCTTACTTCCTAGTGACATGACTCTCATCCTTTGGATAACTTCCAGAGTTTCCTCCATCTTCTAACTCATACCACATAATACTAGAAGTCTAGGTTTGAATTTGTTTACAAATTGTATCTACTGCTTAATTTCTGCAACCCTTCCCAAAGGTATATCACTGACAAATGCTGAAAGTTTGTTCTATAGGACCCACTGTAGAAAATCTATATCAGTGAAATTGGATAATAGAATGTACATATTAAAGAGAGAAGATAAAGAATATCACTGTGGATATGAAGAGTGCAGTTCATGATTGGGCTATATCCTAGATTTTATCTTTTGAGCAGTAACATAAGTACATCTGATATCTAATGCTTTAATGTGATTTTTAAAAATAATATAGATTCCTTTTAGAAAGTGAGTTGATATATTGTGTTTTCTTATAATCCTGAATATTAGACAAATGAGTAATTATTTTGAAAAATTCTAGCAGTGTTTTCAAGTTAGCTATTTACATCTACCCTCAAAGTTATGCTAAATAAAATAAAATTCTAGTATTTTGCTATTAACGTGGCATGAATATTACTAATTATGTGATTATGTTTAGTATTTATAAATCTGGCTTATTTTTATAGCATTAATTATTATATTAATATAGATGTGGATAGATGGATGAATAGATAGAAAGATAGAATTCTGTGACATCTAAAAATATGAGGGAAAATTTTTATTTTATTTAGCATACTTTATCATTATAGCATCATCCCATAAATACATGATGAATAAATAAATAAATGATGGATGTTTATATCTTTATATACAAGATATTGTGTTAAACCCTATGGCTATAATATGAACAAAATAGATAGTCCCAGTCCCAGTACAAATGTTGACTCAAATAAGGGTAGAGGGACTTCCCTGGTGGTCCAGTGGTTAAGACTCTGCAATTCCACTGCAGGGGGGGCAGGTTCAATCCCTGGTCGGGGAACTAAGATCCTGCATGTCGCATGGTGCGGCCAAAAAAAAAAAAAAAACTAAAAAAAAAACTATTCAAATATATTCAAGTAAGGGTAGATGCTCTATTAACGTAGAAAGCCTCTATTTGTTATTGGGAAGTACAAAGTGATATTTAATACTTGTGCTTCTAGGGAAAATGTAGTAAAATGGATTATTTGACACTTCTGTCTGAAAAAAACAGAAACAAAAATAGAAAAAAAGAATGTTTGCAATATACTGGACGGTAGACAATGACCGTAATTCCTCAGAGATGTGAAACAAGCATTGTGAGTCCCACGATTAACAAACTGACAGCCGTGATGGAGTTTCTAGTCCAGGGAAGGGAGTGAAATTGCCTTAGTAGAGAAGAATGAGGAGATAAGTCAGCTGAAGTTCACAGACCAAACCCTAGAGAAGAGAAAGCTGCAAAGAGGGAAAATTCTAAGAACGGTGGAGAACCCTCTACAGGTATTTGGCAGAGTACTGACTGCTGCGTTCATGTGGAAAACACTTCATATGGGGAAAGAATCATCTTAGAGGGTCAGAAGTGCCTAGTCTCAAACAAGTCACGAAAGAGAACCTCTTCTCACCAACAAAACAAGATAATCTCATACTTCACAGGGTATTCAGAAGGGCCCTGCCTCAGTAGTGGGGAGTAATGTAGCCCTAAGATAAATCCTGCACTGGTCCAACTCAAAACTCCTTAAAGCAAGCTTCAAAAAGATCAAACTTATATTACTGATTGAACTGTATTCCAGGAAGAAGCTCAAGAAGATAGATAGATAGATAGATAGATAAACAGATAGATGGGTAGATATATAGATAGGTAATACAAAAAGATCTAACAACCAGCAAGATAAAATTCATAATGTCCATCATCCAAAGATTATCAGGCATGCAAAGACCAGAAAAACACAACCTATAATTGGGGGGGGGGGGAAATTAACCTACCAAAATTGAAACAAAACCTTTCCAGATGTTCAACTAGACAGTATAGTAAATGAAAACAATTATCATAACAGTATTCCTGATATTCAAAAAATAAACATATGCAAAGTATAAACAGAATCAATTTGATGTTGATATTGCAGACAGAAAGATAAGCGAATTTGAAAGCATAGCAATGAAAAAAAAAAAAAAAAGGACAAAGAAGAAGAGTATCAGTTATCTGTGGGAAAACTTCAAGAGTTTGCACTTAAATATATACACAGTGTCCCTGAAGAAGAGGAGAGAATGGAGAGGGTGGCATAAAAATATCAAGAAAACATTTTTTTTGATGAAAATGACATAGATCCAAGGAGTTCAACATTCTCAAACACAAAAAGCTTGAAGAAAATTAAAGTCATATAAGCAAGTTGCTCAAAAGCTGTGAAAAGAGAAAATTTATAAAGCAAAGACAAAAGACATGTAACCTACAGAAGGACAAAGAAAAGTATATTGATTTTTTATTGAAAAGAATGCAAGTGAGAAGAGAATGGAACAATATATTTAAGATAAAACAAAGAAAACAAATCTATCAACCTAGAATCCTGTATCTGAAAAAAAGAGTCATATATCAAAAGAAAAAAAAAAAGAAAACCTGTCAGTTGAGAATTCGATGTCCAACAAAAATATATAAAATTTAAGGTGCAATAAAAACAGATAAAATTGATAGGATTTATCCTCAACAAACTCACATTATAAGAAATGTTATAAACGTTCCTTTAGGCAGAAGGAAACTGACATGATATATCAATATGGATCAATATAAAGATCATTAGAAAAAGTACATACATGGTTGAATATAAAACATTTCCTTCCGATTTAAATATTTAAAAAAGATAATGACTACTTAAACACAATAATAATATACTGTCAGGACTATAACATACATATATGTGAGTAAACTATAGGACCATCATAGCCTAATATATATTAGGGAGGAAATAAAAGAAATATTTCAAAATTCCTATACTGTAGTATATGAAATGTTATATCACTTGAAAGTAGACTGTGATAAGTTAAAAGGTATATTACAAACACTAAAGCGACTACTAAAATAACAGAACAGTTATATCTGATAGCTAAATAAATAAAATGTTATAAAATATACTCAAGTAAGAAAAGGCAGAAAGTTATAAGAAAGGGAACAAAGAACAGATGGAATAAATAGAAAAAATAGCAAAATGGTACACTTAAGCCTAACCATATGAATAATCACATTACATGTAAATAGTCTGAACATTTACATTTAAAAGATGAAGATTAGAGTGGCAGGTGTGAGGGTGGGAAGGAGGACTAGATCTAATTATATGCCTCTTATGAAAACACACTTTGAGTATAAAGACAGATAGGTTGAATTGAGTAATTTCAGGAAATATATACTATAGTGACACTTGTAAAAAAAAGGCTGAGTATTCTTATTATTATCAAAGTAAATTTGAGAGCAAAGACCATCATCAGAGATAAAGAAAACAATTTCATAATAGTCAAGGGGTCAAATTTATCAAGAGCAAATCATAAGCCTAAATACTTTATGCACCTAAATATGCTGTTTCAAAATACATGGAGCAAAAACAGATCTGCAATGAGAAATAGACAAATCCACATTTATAGATGAAGATTTCAATACCTTTCCTTCAATAAATGATAGAGAATTTTCCAACAATTACAGTAGAAAGATTTTACACACCTCTCTTAGAAAAAGTGAAATTTGTGGTATTAGTGAACAAAACTAGTAGGCAGAAAATTAACAAGGAGATAGAAATACTGAACATCAAGAACCAACCATACCCAATTCACATTTATAGAATAGTCTGAGATCAGCAATACGCACAGGAAAAAAAAATTTACAACTCATTAACTAACAGAACATAGATGCAAATATTATGGACAAAATTTTAATTAGTATGAGCGACACTGAAAAGTACAAAATATTGCTGAGAGAAAAAATGAAATGCATAAATAAAGAGATACACCTTATTCATGTGTTGGAAGACTTAAAATTAAGTCCAGATAGTAAATATTCCAGGCTTTGCAAATCACAGAGTCTCTATCCAATTCAACTCTGCCTCTGTAGCAAGAATATAGCCATAGACAAAATGTCAACTGATGTCATAGCAGTAAAACATGGCACTTCACTAAAACTTTATTTACAAAAGCAGGTGATAGAGGTAGCCAAAGCTAGAGGGTGGTAGTGTGTCAATCCCTGATCTACAGATTCAACAAAATCCCTGTTAAACTTCCAGCAGGCATTTCTGATAAATTAATAAGCTAATTCTGAAATGAATATGGAAATACAAGGAAACTAGAAGAGCCAAAACAACTATTTAAAACAACAAAGTGATCTATCAGTCCTTTATTTCAAAGCTTATGAAACTACAGTAATCAAGCCAATGTAGTATTGTCAAGGTAGACAAACAGAAAAATGAAACAGAATTGAGCTAAATAAAAGGTATGGTCACTTTACAATTACAATATGTGGGTGAGGAGGGTTTCCCCCACACAATTGAACTCAATTCTGACACACTCTATCTACCTGGAGAGAGCATCAGAACCCACAGGTCAGGGCTCAGTCCTGTTAAGACTGTACTCCACACACATACAACTTCGATGTCAAACGAAAGCCCAAAACCTGTGCTTCTAACCCACACACAATAGGTTCAACAGATAGAAGGTTCCATCTTGGTCTTGATTAATTTGCTAGAGCAGATCACAGAACTCAAAAAAAGCATTTTTTACTAGATTACCAGTTTATCATAAAAAGAGACAATGATTGCAGATGGAAGAGCTGCATAGAGCGTGGTATCCGGAAAGGGCACAGAGCTTCCAGGCCCGAGCCCAGCAAAATCTCCCCCTGTTCACCAATCTGGAATCGCTCACACTGCCCTTCAGAGGTTTTATGGAAGCTTTATGACAGGATTGATTAAATCATTGGCCATTGATAATTGATTCAACCTCCAGCCCTTCCCCTCTCCCTGGAGATCTAGGGGGGGGTGGCACTAAAAGTTTCAATCCTCTAGTCACTTGGTTGGTTTCCCTGGCAACCAGCCCCTACCCTTAGGTGGAGTCCTCATTAACACAACAAAGGACTCCTTTGCTGCTCTCCCTAGTTAGGAAATTCCAAGGGTTTTAGGAGCTCTGTACCAGAAATTGTACAAAGACCAAATATATATTATGATAAATCACAACATGACAAGAGAGTAATCATAGTATACTAAGGCTTCTATAACAAAAATACCATAAACTGGATAGCTTATAAACAACAGAAATTCATTTTTCACAGTTCTAGAAGCTGGAAAGTCCAAGATCAAGAAGTTGGGCAGATTAGGTGTCTGGTGAGAGCTTGCTTCCTGGCTCATAGAAGGCAGTCTTCTTATTATAACCTCACATGGTGGAAGGGTTAAGGGATCTCTCTGGGGTCTCCTTCATAACACTGTCCTAAAGGGTTCCATCCTCATGCCCAACTCAACTCCCAAAATCTCCACCTCCAAAAGCCATCACACTGGAGTCTAGGTTTCAACATATGAATTCTGAGGGGACAAATTCAGTCTATAAATAGACATGCACATATATAAACAATAGCACTTATACAGACAACATATATGTGTCATATATATGTATAAACTTTTTTGAAAGTAATCAAAGGCAAGTCAGTGAAGAAACAATAGTCTTTCCAACAATTGCTACTGGAACATTTGAATATATATATATATATATATATATATATATACCCAAAAAACAACCACTTTTATCCATACCTTGAACCAGATACAAAAATAAACTCAAAATGCATTATAGACTCAAAACAAAACAAATAAAATAAAACTTTCAGTAGTAAGCATGGGAGATAATCTTTGTGATCTTGGTTTAGACAAATAATTCTTAGATATAACAAAAGAATAATCCATAAAAGAACGATTATAAATAAATTGGAATTTATGAAAGTAAAAAATAATAATAATAACTTCTATTCTTTAAATCATTCTCTCAGAAAAATAAAAAGACAAACCACAGACAAGACTACCTATCTGCAATTCATATATCTGATAAGGAGCTTGTATTCAAAATATGTAAAGAAACTCAACAATCAATAATAAAACAAACAATCCAATATAAAATGTGCAAAATATTTGAACAAATCTTTAACAAAAGATATTCAAGTGACCAATATACAGAAAGACATACAATATCATTAATGAAGAAAATGCAAATTACAAACACAAGGAGATACCCTTATCTACCTGTTAGAATGTCTAAAATTAAACTAACCATAAAAAATGATGTTGAGATAGTGGACCATCTGGAACTCTCACACACGCATAGTGAAAATGTAAAATGGTACAATCACACTGGAAAACAGTCTGTCAACTTCTTAAAAAGTTAAACTTGCACTTACCATGTGTAGTAGCCATTCCATTCCTAGGTATTTATCCAAGAGAAAAGAGAATATATAGGGATGTTCTTAGCAGCTATATTGCTATAAACAACCTTGAATCAAATCCAAATGTTCATTGGCCTGTGAGTTAAAACTGTGGTATATCCATACAATGGAATATTATTCAGCAATAAAAATCAATGTATACAACATAGATGAATTTCAAAAGAAGCAGAGTGAAAGAAACGAGACCAAAAAAAGTGTACACAGTGTATAATTCAAGTATATAAATTTCTAGAAAATTCAATCTAATCTATAGTGACAACCGTTCAGTGGGTACCTTGCTGGGGGTTCAGGATGGGTGGGAGGGAAACATGACAAAAGGGTTCCAGGAAATTTTGGGAGGTGATGAAAAAAATTGTTTTTAACTTGCTTGTGGTGATTGTTTCTTGGTGTGTATATGTATGTCAAAACATATCTAATTTTACACTTTAAATGTGTGAAGTTTATTACATGTCAGTTATGCCTCAATAAAATGGATGAAAAGGGTATGCAAGCAAAGTTAAGTAACATGATCAGAGGACAAGGAATATTAGAAGTAAATGCTAAGACAGAGCTAAGCTTAGACATAAAACATAAATGTAGGATAGACAAAAAAAGCAGGGTAAAGATAATGTGCAAAAATGGTAAAGGAAGTTCTCCGAGAGTTGGTATGGACTGGGTTGCCATGTTGGACTATGTGTTTCCGATGAAGCCAACATTCTTTTTGATTGGTCAGTGCCTGTGTGGTTACGTATGCTTCATATTTTCTCTCAGTCCTCTTCAGAAGTACTTGAAAGACACGTCGGCAAAACAGAGTATGCAGGTTTTCAGTTATCAAAAGAAATTCATTTAATTAACCAAATATTTATTGAATGTTCATATTGCCAAGCAATATGTGTCATAAACACTGCAAAGTATGAGAGACGTGCTTTCTTTTGTCTTATCATTTGGGGGTTACTGTTAACAGAGCATGGAATGTAAGATATGAATGTCTAGAGATAAGGCTGGGGGAGCATATTCTTAAGTGACTTGAGAGTTTTTGAATATCTAGTATTTTATTTACATCACTGTAATTAGTCAAGTTCGGAGAAACATACATCCTTATGCAACAGAAGCAGAAACTAAAGACTTGTATCCTCCTCTTGACTAGACCTATAGAGAGTTACTACAACTTAGAAGATACATTTCTATCAGAGCAAAAGCACACTGCAAGTAGAAAAATCTTTTGTTTTCAAGTACATTGATGCTATTCCACAAGCTGTTCTGTAATTGCATGATTTCAGAGTTGTTTTTTATGGACTTGACTGAATCTTTCCAAAGTGATGCTTGATAGAGAGAAAGTTGAAGCGTTGCAGCCCAGCAATATTTTACAGGTAATTACAATAATGAATCACTATTCCGGATGGTGAGTAGCATTGATTTTTAGTCACTTAAAGGAATTATTTATTTTTTTCCTTTTAACTTATCTGAAAACATTCAGTAAAGGAATGGTGCTGAGTATTTAATCATAAACCTTTAAGGCAATGACATAAGGGAAAAATGATTCCCTTACCTTTCTTTCAAAATATATTTGAAAAATGTGAGACTGGAAACAAATAAACTTGTAATCCCTTTTAAACTGTATTAAGATGTCAACAACATTTTAGGGTAAAAATGTTTTATAATTTTTAAAACTATAGATAGGTATAATATAGACAAATCAGTGTCAAAATTAAGAATGAGCTATATACAACAATTTTAATGTTATTAATGTTTTTTTAAATTTGGTAAGTACTTTCAAGTGAAGGATCAAGCGAGGACACCCATTCCACAGAATCCAAATAGGCGTCTGACACTGACTTGCCTCTAATTTTGTTTCCTAAACTAGTCTTCATATAGTTTAAATATTCTTTGTAAGGAAAAAAACAATGTCAACACAGAGGTGAGGAGGCCCTCCAGCTCTCAAACCTAGTGGAAATCATGGTAAAATAGACTTACTAGTTTTTCTAACTAGTATATTTAAGATTACATTTAATATTTTATATAAACAACTTGATTTTTTGTTGTTGTTTTGCTCTTTACTTAGCAGCAGTTTATCCAGTTTATCATTATGTATGTGTATGTCTGTGTGTGTGTGTGTGTGTGTGTGTGTGTGTGTGTGTGTGTGTGTGTGTGTTTTGTTGGCATATACATCAATTAGGCAATCTGGGAATGCTAAAGTGCTTATCCTTTATGGGCTCCTTACTATACCTCCTTGAAGAAAGCTCCTCATTTGAACAACAAACGTATTGCACAGCCCTAGAAGGCAGGCATTATGTTAGCTGCTGGAATGTTGACCAATACTGACAAAGACAAAGTCTCTCTCCCAAAGATACTTGCTGGAAGTGTTTTGTGGTGGTAAAAGAAAATGAATCAACACCAATTTTCTTCAATAATTCTTTCCTAATTCATTTGTGGACAAGTGTTGGTAAGTCCATGGAAGAAACGGGGCATAAACAGTATATAGACAGTCTCACCTGTGTAATTAAATATATAAATGATTCACTTGTCATGATACATCTCCCACTTGATAGTATTAACAAGTATCTTCACTGTTTCTCAGCTCTGCGATCTTGTTTACTTAACTTAAACTTTCTGTCCTCAGTTCCCTTTTTTAAGAAATAGGGATAACAATACAACCCAACTATCCAAGGGTAGTTATGAAGATTAAGTAAGATAATTCATGCAAAGCACTTGTAATAATGCCTGGTGGCTATATCACTAAATGTCAGATATTTTAATTTTATTATCAAATATTAAGCAAACTATCATTTTTCAACGTTGATAATTCAGATGTGTACAAAAACAGTATCAGCTACAGCATATCTGGGTTTTTTAACTATCTATAAACATACCCAAATATACACTTTAAATATTCAAATGCCACTTTTATAGATTTTCCTCCTCTATGACAGCACTCTTTATTCCTCTAATAATCAATGCACCCTTCTGAAATCCTATAACACTACACATCATAAAATTCAGCTTTTAATTATGTGATCATTTTCATTGTCACCATAGTTTTTTTCTTTCTATGTCATATTATTTCACTTTGTGCCACTTCTTTTCAATTGGATTTAAAGTTAATTGAAAGCAAGCAATGGTCTTATTCTTTGCCATCTTCCTAATGCAAATATATTTACTAACTAGTTAAACATTTCTAGATTTTATTTTTGATAGTTTTAACTATGAATATTGCTTGAAAGAGACTATATATTTTGATAAAAACAAGAGTGTTTTATGAGAGATATTTATCTTTGGTTCTTTTGAAAAACAAATGAAAAATAATGTTGATCCAGTGTATGTTATTTTATTTTTATACTGACCTGTAAGAGAGTTTCTATTTTCTAAATTTTACATATGAAGAGCTTGAGGTTGATAGAGGTAAAGTATTTTGCTTGTATAGCACAGCAGACAGTGTAAGAGTACAGAGCTAAAAAAAGATTTATGTAACATCAAAGCCCAAAATGTTGATTAAAAAAATGTGTAACTGGTTTTATTGATTTTGTACATGTCTGCATTTCCTTAAGACTTCCTTTTTTTTCAAGAAATATTCTAGGATAAAATACTAATAATCATATTCAAATTTTAGAAATAAAACATATATACAATGTTTCTGTTTTTTAATAGAATAGACCTCCTATACTCTTAATGTAGAGAAATACCTGTTAACTATTTTATAATTTTACCAAAAAAAGACTGATCTAAGCTAACAAGCAAACAAATGTGTCTGAAATTCCATTAGCAAAAGGCTTTCAACAACATGAGCACAGTCAAGCTTATAATTTAAGTTTTCCCACACATCTTTATTAAGTTCTGTTTCTGATTAGAGGGTCATGTCTTCATCATATGGCTTAAAATTAACTGTGTGAAAAAAAGCTCAGGTACCCAAAGTTAAACATGAAATACAAAAGAAATTCATGGGAAAGAAATTCAGCAAGTTGAAGGATAAAGTTTCTTTTCATGTGCAGAATCTTAAGCTATTTTCTGCCAGAGGTACTGTTGATAGATATTGGTCATTTAGCAAAAGGTGTTTCTAATAAAATAATGAAGCCACCCCCGGGATAATTTCATGTCATTTTTGTTTTCTGTGACTGTTTTCTAAATGTGAAGCGATTTTTGGAGCTCAATATCTTCAACTATATTCTAACTCACAAATATTGTTTTACATATCTCAGTATAGCATTTAGAACCTACCATAATTATCTAGTAGAGTGGAGTATGTACTCAGCTAAAATGTGATTACCTAGGTAGCAGCTGAAATCATGTATTATTATGAAATCTCAAATTCTTAAATTATGGTACATTGATGATCTCTCCAAACTGAAACAGAACTGTCACCATTACATTTGCTCTCATCCTCCACTACCTCATAAAGCAATTTCATATTCCTTGTGTATACCATACTCATTCTTTTATGCTTTTATATATACATTTTTTCCTAGGAATTAAATCTCTTTATCCTTCACCTTCCTTCTTTTTCTGGCAAAATCATATTTATCCTTAAAGATTAATTTATATACTGTATTAGTTATGACTTTATAAACATTCATAGGATTATACCTCTATCATAATATTCATTTCCATGTGAATGTTAACTTAGGCTTTTGTTCCAATTTACGCCTCTTCTTTGCCCAATATCCTGTTTCTCTACAGCATACCAGCCCATTTTCCATCCCAAACGGTTGCACTGGGTCTGTTACTCTCACTGTCCTATCTTCCCCTTTGTTGTATCATGTGTATATGAACCAGGAGTGGGGAATCCTGCTTTGTACAGCGTACAGTGGTTGAACTCAGGCATTCGTTGGCAGCAGGGTCAATCAGAAATTTCCTGATCCTGAAATATGGCTACAAGGAAAGAGTAATTTTCCCTCTTCGGGATAGCGGAACTGGGAATAATGTCATTCTGGTATTGTTGTCATTTGTCTTGCCTGGCTGGTGAGCATCTACTGGAAAACAAAGTCAAGTGATGTTAAGAAAAGACAGATTGTCCTTGTGTATACTGCATGATCCAGCCAATCCTGAATCTACACCCATCTCTGGACTTCACAATTGTGTAACATATGTTTCTTTTTTAATTTTTTTTGTTTTGTTTTGTTTTTGCGGTACGCGGGCCTCTCGCTGCTGCGGCCTCTCCCGTTGCGGAGCACAGGCTCCGGACGCGCAGGCTCAGCGGCCATGGCTCACGGGCCCAGCCGCTCCGCGGCATGTGGGATCTTCCCGGACCGGGGCACGAACCCGTGTTCCCTGCCTCGGCAGGCCGACTCCCAACCCCTGCGCCACCAGGGAAGCCCAACATGTTTCTTTTTTAATCAAGTTATTAGCTAGAGTAGAATTTCTATCATTTTCAGCCAATAATCTCCTGATGAACAGAAACTGTTAAAAGGAATGCAGTTAAATACATGGACATGGAATAAAAGATAACAAGGGTCATTCTGGCCCTGGAGTGCAAGTTTGCAATTGAGTAGGATGATTACTAAAAAGGTTGTAAAATTATAATTGCTTTATTTTTTTTTTGAGCTTAAGACACATGCCGTGAAGTGTATGTCTTTAGGACACTTGATGGAAAAAAGTAAAGAGTAGGAGTATGTTAGTTTCTTTATGCAGTCTTCAATAGTTTCTAGATGAAAAGGACAGACTTCAGTGCATGTTGGTTCTTCAGACAGCCCTTCATATTTTTATTAAGAGACCTCATTGTGTCTGCCTCCAGCTATCCCAGGTTGGACTGAGAATCAGATAATCAAACGTCCTGTGGACTTTCCGATAGAGCTGAAGTGTGGGTCGGGGAATTAGAAATCATTTTGCCATGGATTTCTGGATAATAAAGATCACCATGGTGACCGATGACTGGTGATTTGAAAAGAATATATAGCACATGGAGCTCCCGCACTTGGAGCTGGAAGTAGTAAGTAAGACTACACTTTGAGACATTTTCTTTCTTAGCACATTGTAAGAACATTTGTATTGTGATTCTAATAGTTACATGAGGCAAACAGTGAAATATAGTAACGTTGGAGTTTTGTATATGGAAATACATGTCTATAGACATATTTTTTTAAATAAATTTATTCTTTTATTTATTTATTGTTTCTGGCTGTGTTGGGTCTTCATTGCTGCGCGCAGGCTTTTCTCTGGTTGAGGTGAGCAGGGGCTACTCTTCATTGTGGTTCACGGGCTTCTCATTGCGGTGGCTTCTCTTGTTGCAGAGCACAGGCTCTAGGTGCACGGGCTTCAGTAGTTGTGACACGTGGGCTCAGTAGTTGTGCCTCGCAGGCTCTAGAGCTCAGGCTCTGTAGCTGTGGCTCACGGGCTTAGCTGCTCCACGGCATGCAGGATCTTCCCGGACCAGGGATCGAACCCGTATCCCCTGAACAGGCAGGCGGATTCTCAACCACTGCTCCACCAGGGAAGTCTTATAGACATATTTTCATGGTGGCAAATAAAGTGGAAAGTTATTATCTTCTTAGTATCTCTTTTCTGTACAGCATAGAACTTCTGGCTCCCATCCATGTGATTATGATGAAATTGTCAACTGTTCCTGCCTAATTTATCTGACTACTGGTGATTCCAAAATGCCAGCTGGCCCTGGGAGGGAGTGGTACATGACAGCGACCTTGCCAGTTACTGTATGATATCTCTGAATCACTGGTTAAAAACATGAAGCTGAGACCAAAGACTGAAGTAAGGACATTTTTAGAGACATAATCTCTCCTTCCAGGGGGATAGGGAGTGGGGAGAGAGAAGAGTTGTTAAGGAAGTGTTTAATTAGAGGGATTCTGGCTGTCATTTCTCCTGCCACATGGAGAAACCATGTCTGTAGAATGATTCCAAGCTCTGAGAGACAGAGATCTGAAATGAAAGGAGAGAAATGATGGCATGCCTTTTTTTTTTTTAAGACCTGTTTAAGACAAACCAACCAAAATCTCTAGCTGTATTTAATATATATTCACACTTATACTTGTTTTTTAAGTTTTTTTTTTTTTTTTTTGGCTGCTCCATGTGGCATGCAGGATCTTAGTTCCCCAACCAGGGATTGAACCTGTGCCCCCTGCAATGGAAGTGCAGAGTCTTAACCACTGGACCACCAGGGAATTCCCCCATTCTTGTACATTATACAATTATTTTAAATATGTTATTTTGAGATACATTTATACCTTTGACTAAAATTTTTCTGTAGGCTTAGAGATGGAAATAGGTGTTGGTACTAATTATAATCTCAGTGACTAGCATTATTTTTGACACTAATCAATGGTTGGTAAATGAGTGAATGAACGCAAATATATTAAGCTATTATTGAACAACTTTAATTGTCATCATAGTAGTAATAAAATTATGGTTCAGATGAGATTTATCTTCTTTATTTTTCTAAAAATAGCTCTACTATATGCTGTATTTAGAATCATATGTGCCCCATAAATTAGGATGAACAGGTTTTAGTTTAAAATTATATATACATGCCAAGGATATGAGACATATATATTATTCTTTATATGTCCTCTTGTTAAAAAAAATCTACCTCGGGGCTTCCCTGGTGGCGCAGTGGTTGAGAGTCCGCCTGCCGATGCAGGGGACATGGGTTCGTGCCCCGGTCCGGGAAGATCCCACGTGACGCAGAGCGGCTGGGCCGTGAGCCATGGCTGCTGAGCCTGCACGTCCGGAGCCTGTGCTCCGCAACGGGAGAGGCCACAACAGTGAGAGGCCCGCGTACCACACACACACAAAAAATCTACCTCATAAAATTATATGTATAGTAAAAGGAAAGAAGGAAAATGTGAAGGGATAAAGTAAAAGGGAAATTCAAGGTCAAAATGTGGTCTCTTAAGAATATATATGAGAGCACACTATTAATCATTGTTATAAATTACCAAAGTTAGTGACTTTGTAGGATAATCAGAAATATGAAGACGAGAAACTGTAACAGCTTTCTTAACAGTTTATTTTTAAATAATTTTATTCTAGTGGCTTGTATTATTTTTGTTTACACTGAAAAATAATTTTAACCTATAAATTGAAAATGATAACCCTCATTATTTCTAAAATAATTTAGAAAAATTTATTGACAGAACAGGTCACTGACATTTTTAGTAAACATAATAATATGAGTAACTGAAAAGTACTATATTTTGAAAGATGAAATTCTAATATTAGAATACATAGCATGATTGGAAGTTATGATATGTTTTAGTTAGAATACAAATGTTTTGTAAAAAATTAATATAGGATACAGCTTTATTGTAACCTTTATTCATTAATTAAAGCTTGCTTTATGCTAGGTCCTATCACCTCATTTGCATTCAAATGCATTATATATATATATATATATATATATATATATATATATATGAGAACAAGATAAGCTTAATTTTTCTAGTTAATATGGTCCTAATACAACTACATTACACTAATATTTTTATCAACATTTTTTGTCTCCAAAGAGTTTTTTTATAGAATGTCTCCATTTATATATAATATTTTCTTATGTATGTTGAGAAAATAACACTGATCCTTTCTGCTAACTTTATGATTAAAATATAACTGCCATAATTAAAATGTAGTCATAATTTAAATAGGAAAAGAAGCATGGTGCTGTGGTTTAAAAAAACAGGTTTTGAGGTCAATATGTCTAGATTTAAATTCTTTCTCCTGTAGTTACTAATGACCTGATATGGGGCAATCTTTTTTTTTTTTTTTTTTTTTTTTTTTTGTGGTATGCGGGGCTCTCACTGTTGTGGCCTCTCCCATTGCGGAGCACAGGCTCCGGACGCGCAGGCGCAGCGGCCATGGCTCACGGGCCCAGCCGCTCCGCGGCATGTGGGATCCTCCCGGACCAGGGCACAAACCTGCGTTCCCCTGCATCGGCAGGCGGACTCTCAACCACTGCGCCACCAGGGAAGCCCTGGGGCAATCTTTATAAGCATCATTTTCTTAATATGCAAAGTGGTAATAGCAATATCCCTTAGAACATATTGGTTGGAATAAATAAGATGGTGAATACAAGATAAATGGAATATTTTTAATGCTCTGATGAATGGCAATTTAAAGATAAATTGCTACATTTTAAAAAAAATTCAAAATGCTATACAGAACTTTTGCTTCTAGGAAAATGGAGATGTACTTTTTCTTATTTCTCTCAATACGTACAACTTACAACCTTGGCTGTTATACCTTAACAAATTAAGAACATGCCAAATGGTGGAAAGAAGACAGACCATATCCTCATGAATACAGATGTAAACATTGTTAAAAAAATATTTGCAAAGAAAATTCAGAAATGTATAAAAAAATTACATACCATAACCAAGTAGGGTTTATTCCAGACATGCAATGCTAAATCAATATTTTAAGACCAATCAATGTAATCCAAAAGAGGAAAGATCACATGATCTGATTAATCAATGTAGAATAAAGCACTTGATTAAATTCAACACCCATTCAGAGTGGGAAAAAATGTTTGCAAACAACATAGCTGACAAAGTACTAGTGTCCAGAATATATAAAGAAGTCTTAAAACTCAAAATTAAAAATAAAAGAAAAATAATCCAATTAGAAAATACGTGAAGAAGCATTTTAACAAATACATACAGATGGTTAAAAAACACATAAAAAGTGTTCAAGTTCATTTGCCACTGGGAAAATACAATTAAAACCACAGCTAGATATCATTCCACCCTCATTAGAATGGCTAAAATTTAAAACAAAAACAAAAAATGCAGAAAAGCAACATCAATCTGGCCAAGCAAATGAAGGAGAGCCTGCAAAGACTGAAAGAATAAATTGTATCAAAGAATAAGACTGATTATGACAAATGGGACTAACAGGACAATCAGGATGAAGATTGAATGGACTGTTGGATTTTATGGCATTGAACTCACTGTCGACCGTCTCAAAGTAGTTTCGGTAGAAGAGTGCATGTAGCAGTCATTGTACAGAGAAACAGAACCAGTAGGAGATATATAGTAAGGGATTTATTGCAAGGAGTATGCTTATGCAGTTAAGATGGCTCTCTTAGCAAATTTGAAATCCATAGGGTAGGCTATTAGGGATATGAAGCTGGAACTTTCCTACAGGAGCTGAACTGCAATCCATGGGCAGAATTTCTTTTGCTGGGAGTTCTCAACTATGCTCTTAAGGCCTTTCAACTGATTGAATCAGTCTCATCCTGATTATCTAGGATAATCCCCTTTACCTAAAGTCAACATTAATCACATCTACAAAATACCTTCACAGCAACACCTTAATTAGTGTTTGATTGAATAGTTAGAGACTACAGCCTAGTCAAGTTGACCCATAAAACTTGGTCATTAGAGTTGACATGAACTGCATATAAGAGAAAGTGGGAGAAGAGGAATTTGAGCCATCAAATAAATCAATTCAACTATTCTATAACAAAGAGGAAGAAAGAAATATGTCAGTAGTGTCATATTTTTATGCTGCTAAAAAAGATCCACTGGAGAAAAAATGTTTTAGAAGGTAGAACTTCTAGAGCAATATACTTAGATATTTGACAGGGACAGAATCTTGTACATAAATTGGAATGTTGGTCTTAAGACAGCAGGAAAGAGAGTGTACCTCTGATCAGAGGAGGGTATGCAGACTATATAGGTAAGATGCTGGCTGTTAACTAGGAAAGATGGCAGAAATCTCTGTAAGTTCTCCTTTTTTTCAGGAAAGTAGTAGATAATGCCAGTGGAGAATGAAATGGAAGAGTTTATGATAATAAAATTATGAGTAGAGGTTAGGCATGAAATATCAATCTGGGATGTGAGGGATAAAAAGAACTCAGGAAATGAAACAGTTAGGGCCTCCCTTGGGTTTAGGGTCATGATTTTCAAAAGACCAGCCATTGTGATTATGTACTTTTCTCTAGACATACCTAGCTGCATGTACCATGCTGATTAAAGAACGTAGTGCAGTTTAAGTTATCAATCTAGCAAGTGAAGAAAGAGAATTCAGAGTATGGCAGAGGAGTGAATACGATTACTGGTCATGGAATTTAAATTGGTTAAATAGGAAAGTAAGAACATACATGATAAGAAGTAGGATAAAAGCATAGTAGATACAAAGGAATTATGGGTTTTTCGAGTTTACATGATGGAAGGACTAGGTGAAAATAGAGGAGTTGGTCATCAAAATGTGGGATACTTGAAGATGAATTTATGCAGAGATTGATGTTAATAATGACATGGTCTAGGAATTACCATGAAAGGAAGAGGTGAACACCTTGTGGATTCCAAAATCATTTGAGGAGTAGGATTGAAAAAAATTGGGGATCAAGTTTATATGTATATCAATAACATAATGAATTAGGACAGGAAATGATCAATAAATAATTCTTAATTTAATAAAGGAATATAAGTATGAATGGATATGAATATAAGTATGAAAGCCTGTCACACAATTAGTTATGGCAAATAATTATTTGCCACATTATTAATAATTTTATAATATCTTAGTTATACTAATTATTATTAATAAGAAGAGAAGATACTGTAAAAAAAAATTTTTTTAAGACCCAACTTCAAAAGTTAGGATACGGCTTCCCTGGTGGCGCAGTGGTTGGGAGTTCGCCTGCCGATGCAGGGGACACGGGTTCTGCCCCGGTCCCGGAGGATCCCACGTGCCGTGGAGCGGCTGGGCCCGTGAGCCATGGCCGCTGAGTCTGCGCGTCCGGAGCCTGTGCTCCGCAACGGGAGAGGCCACGACAGTGAGAGGCCCACGTACCGCAAAAAAAAAAAAAAAAAAAAAAATGTTAGGATATTCTTCATAGCAAATAAATAGTTTGAGATCATATTTTTGTTTTGTTTTTTTGTGGTATGCGGGCCTCTCACTGTTGTGGCCTCTCCCGTTGCAGAGCACAGTCTCAGTGGCTATGGCTCACAGGCCCAGCTGCTCCGGTATGTGGGATCCTCCCGGACCAGGTCACGAACCCGCATCCCCTGCATCGGCAGGCGGGCTCCCAACCACTGCGCCACCAGGGAAGCCCCTGAGGTCATATCTTTACAGTAAGTAAGAGTTTAAGTAGGACCAGAGTCTGAGAGAATCCCAGTAGAGAACGTGTACAAAGAGAACAGCAATAGATTTGACAACTATGAGAATGGAAAGAAGGTTAATTTGCTGGTGTAAAGTAGCAGGGAGAAAAGAGGCATATGATAGATTTGGCTCAGAACACGGTAAGTGTTAGAGACTTGGCTAAAAAGTTTACGTTTCATCCAAAATGCAATGGAATATTTTAGATGGGTTTGGAGGAAAGAGAACTTTCCTGAAAGGTGTAAATTCCTAAGGATTCTGTCTCTCTTGTGTTGCTCTAATCCTCCACTGACATTTACTATTAGTTGTAGAATTAGTAAGAGGCACCCCAGTGAGTCTCTCAAGTTATATGTACAGCCCTCTTATTGTGTGTAAGCAACTCACTATCAGTAAATAGTATTACTGGTGCAGGCCTTTAGGGTGTTGCCTTTTTTTGCCTGTTGGTTCAGGAGCAGGAAAGCTTCAAAATGGCCAGGTATCAGTCTCAATGCCGAATTTAACTGAGTCCTTGTGATGATGAAGGTTAAGTTGGGAAGAATCGTGTCTTGACAATAGGGAGTCTTCTAATATGAGTACATGAGTACATACTACCTCTCCACTTATTTAGATCATCTTTGATTACTTCATCAGGATTGTAGTTTTGTGCATACAGAGCCTGTTTCTAGTTCATTAGATTTATATCTAAGTATTTAATTTCTTTTTTTGGTGCCATTGTAAATATTTTTATTTATTTATTTTGTTTTGTTTTTAACTTCTATATTTGCTTCCTAAACTGAAGTTTAATTTGCTGGACTGAGCACAAAGGATGTATTCATTCATTCCAAGGCAAAAATGAATATGTCGGCCTAAAGGACACTAAATAAATACCGCTTTTCAAATTTCCCTATTTCTCCTGATGAGCCTAGGTTGGTACCTAAATTTTGTGATGTCTTTGCTAAGTCATGGGATGAGGCTCTTTAAGCTTCTTATATCTCAGACGGAATCTCCTTTAAACTCCAGTGTGTTTATTTTTATGATTACAGAAACATCTTTCAGTAAGTTGTCACATGGGTCTAATATCTGTTCTCCTTGGAAAATATTTTACTACTCCTAAAGATATAATAATGAATAAAACAAGCCTTATTGTAGTTTGTACTGCAACTGTGTAAAAATAACCTGTCCATGGACCTGCACCATTAGTTCAATATGTGAGAGAAGCTTAGCAACTCAGTTATGACTGGAGGTTATGATAACATACTCCTTGATATAGTCAGGGCTTATTTTGTTTTAAAATGTCACTTTTCAACAGGATAAAATAAAATAACGAGAAGAAAGGGTTATTTCTAGGTGATTTTTTTTTTCCATAGAGTACTCTGTGACTTGAATACTTTATCTCAGCATTGTTAGGTCTTTACAAAGCTCTCTTTATTCAAATCATCATAATGACCAGTAAGAGTTTCCATCTGCTCTAAGCATTATCGAAGAAGTGCAGATGTATGGGAATCAATAATAATGTGTACTAATGCTAAAACTGCAGAGTCAGAAAAAAGGTCATATTTGAGTCTACCTTTAGATATACAACTAATAGATATGTATGCATTTTGCCTCCATTTTTATTGACATTGTTTTACATCGATCTTTATAAATATTACTAAGTCAGTAACTATATTGAGTTAGGAAGCATAACAATACAAAGTTGTTCCCTAGATAATATTTTGAATTAATATATTACTTTCATTTTTAAAGATGAAATAATTTTGAATAAAGTGCCACCAACCATTACAGAAGATTTCTTCTCTGAAATTGCTCAATTTAAGATTTCAGTCATCTCTCTGTGGAAAACCAAAGGAGTAACCCCATGTAGAAAATGTTAAATATGTAATGAAATAGGGATGCATTTAAGTTTTCGTTAATTAAAATGCCAAAGGAATACTTAAAATACAATATTAATAAAAACGTAAATCTGGTGATTTTCCTGTTTTAATTTAAGCTTGAGTAACAAACAAGATGCATTTAGCCCTCAGGTAACCTTAAAGAATGCCTTTTATACAAACATAAACTTGAAGAAAAGCTTTGAATTTATTTGACAGTCACTCACTATTTTATTTTCCTACTATGTTTCCACTTATATGTGCTTCATTTAGTTCTTCTCACTCAATTCTCAGCCATTTCTGATTCATCCTTGGCTGAGACTGGAAACAAAATTAACCTAGTTAAACATACACACATGCACACACATACATACACAGAACAAGAATTGATGGATAGTTCAGAAGTAGCATAAACAAAACAAAGGATAATAAGAGATTTATACTTGCAAATATAATAACTTAGAAACCTTCTAAAAGCATCTCTTTCTCTAATTCAAATTCAGTGATCCAAATCTTTCTGACATCTCGTCACTGTGGAGTGTATTTAAATATTCTATTGGCTCAATCAACAACTGCAAGGTTGGTTGGCTCCTCTAATGCAAAGAGTTGATATAACAATTTATTTATTTCATTTATTTTTTAACAACTTTATTGGAGTATAAGTGCTTTACAATGGTGTGTTAGTTTCTGCTGTATAACAAAGTGAATCAGCTATACATATACATATATCCCCATATCTCCTCCCTCTTGCATCTCCCTCCCAAACTCCCTATCCCACCCCTCTAGGTGGACACAAAGCACTGAGCTGATCTCCCTATGTTATGTGGCTGTTTCCCACTAGCTATCTATTTTACGTTTAGTAGTGTATATATATATATATCCATGCCACTCTCTCACTTCGTCCCAGCTTACCCTTCCCCCTCCCTGTGTCCTCAAGTAAATTCTCTATGATGTGTGTTTCTTCCTGTCCTGCCCCTGGTTTCTTCAGAACCTTTTTTTTTTTTTTTTTTAGATACTATATATATGTGATTTGTTATTCTCTTTCGAACTTACTTCACTCTGTATGACAGTCTCTAGGTCCATCCACCTCACTATAAATAATTCAATTTCGTTTCTTTTTATGGCTGAGTAATATTCCGTTGTATATACGAGCCACATCTTTTTTATCCATTCATTTGTCAACAGACAGTTAGGTTGCTTCCAGGTCCTGGCTATTGTAAATAGAGCTGCAATGTACATTGTGGTTCATGACTCTTTTTGAATTGTGGTTTTCTCAGGGTATATGCCCAGTAGTGGGATTGCTGGGTTGTATGGAAGTTCAATTTTTAGTTTCTTGAGGGGCCTGCATACTGTTGTCCATAGTGGCTGTATCAATTTACATTCTCACCAACAGTGCAAGAGGGTTCCCTTTTCTCCACACCCTCTCCAGCATTTATTGTTTGTAGATGTTTTGATGATGGCCATTCTGACCGGTGTGAGGTGATACCTCATTGTAGTTTTGATTTGCATTTCTCTAATGATTAGTGGTGTTCAGCATCCTTTCATGTGTTTGTTGGCAATCTGTATATCTTCTTTGGAGAAATGTCTGTTTAGGTCTTCTGCCCATTTTTGGACTGGGTTGTTTGTTTTTTTGAATTTGAGCTGCATGAGTTGCTTGTAAATTTTTAAGATTAATCCTTTGTCAGTTGCTTCATTTGCAAATATTTTCTCCCATTCTGAGGGATGACTTTTTGTCTTGTTTATGGTTTCCTTTGCTGTGCTAAAGCTTTGAAGTTTCATTAGGTCCCATTTTTTAATTTCTGTTTTTATTTCCCTTTCACTAGGAGGTGGGTCAAAAAGGATCTTTCTATGATTTATGTCATGGAGTGTTCTGCCTATGTTTTCCTCTAAGAGTTGAATAGTGTCTGACCTTACATGTAGGTCTTTAATCCATTTTGAGTTTATTTTTGTGTATGGTATTAGGGAGTATTCTAATTTCATTCTTTCACATGTAGCTGTCCAGTTTCCCCAGCACCACTTATTGAAGAATCCTTGCATTCCTGGAATAAACCCCACTTGATCACTGTATATGATCCATTTAATGTGCTGTTGGATTCTGTTTGCTAGTATTTTGTTGAGGATTTTTACATCTATGTTCATCAGTGATATTGGTCTGTAATTTTCTTTTTTGTGACATCTCTGTCTGGTTTTGGCATCAGGTTAATGGAGGCCTTGTGGAAAGAATTTGTGAGTGTTCCTCTCTCTGCTATATTTTGGAAGAGTTTGAGAAGGACGAGTGTTAGCTCTTCTCTAAATGTTTGATAGAATTCGCCTGTGAAGCCATCTGGTCCTGGGCTTTTGTTTGTTGGAAAATTTTTAATCACAGTTTCAATTTCAGTGCTTGTGATTGGTCTGTTTATATTTTCTATTTCTTTCTGGTTCAGTCTCTGAAGGTTGTGCATTTCTAAGAATTTGTCCATTTCTACCAGGTTGTCCATTTTATTGGCATATAGTTGCTGTAGTAATCTCTCATTATCCTTTGTATTTCTGCAGTGTCAGTTTTTACTTCTCCTTTTTCATTTCTAATTCTGTTGATTTGAGTCTTCTTCCTTTTTTTCTTGATGAGTCTGGCTAATGGTTTTTCAATTTTATCTTCTCAAAGAACCAACTTTTAGTTTTATTGATCTTTGCTATTGTTTCTTTCATTTCCTTTTCATTTATTTCTGATCTGATCTTTATAATTTCTTTCCTTCTGCTAAATTTGGGTTTTATTTTTTGTTCTTCTTTCTCTAATTGCTTTAGGTGTAAGATTAGCTTGTTTATTTGAGATGTTTCTTGTTTCTTGAGGTAGGATTGTATTGCTATAAACTCCCATCTTAGAACTGCTTTTGCTGCATCCCATAGGTTTTGGGTCTTCATGTTTTCATTGTCATTTGTTACTAGGTATTTTTTTATTTCCTCTTTTTTCTTCAGTGATCTCTTGGTTATTAAGTAATGGATTGTTCAGCCTCCATGTGTTTGCATTTTTTAAAGATTTTTTTTCTGTTGTTGGTATCTATTCTCATAGCACTCTGGTCAAAAAGATACTTGATACGATTTCAATTTTCTTAAATTTACCAGTGCTTGATTTGTGACCCAAAATATGATCTATCCTAGAGAAAGTTCCATGAGCACAGGAGAAGAAAATATAATCTGCTGTTTCTGGATGGAATGTACTATAAATATCAGTTAAGTCCATCTTGTTTAATGTTATCATTTAAAGCTTGTGTTTCCTTATTTATTTTCATTTTGGATGATCTGGCCATTGGTGAAAGTGGGGTGTTAACTCCACTACTATGATTGTGTTACTTTCGATTTCCCCTTTTATAGCTGTTAGCATTTGCCTTATGTTTTCAGAGGCTCCTATGTTGGGTGCATACATATTTACAATTGTTATATCTTCTTTTTGATTGATCCTTTGATCATTATGTAGTGTCCTTCCTTATCTCTTGTAATAGTCTTTATTTTAAAGTCTATTTGGTCTGATATGAGATTTGCTATACCATCTTTCTTTTGATTTCCATTTGCATGGAATATCTTTTTCCATCCCCTCACTTTCACTCTGTAGGTGTCCCTACGTCTGAAGTGTGTCTCCTGTAGACAGCATATATGCTGGTCTTGCTTTTGTATCCATTCAGCCAGTCTATATCATTTGGTTGGAGCATTTAGTACATTTAAATTTAAGGTAGTTAACGATATGTATGTTCCTATCACCATTTTCTTAATTGCTTTGGGTTTATTATTGTAGGCCTTTTCCTTCTCTTGTGTTTCCCACCTAGAGAATTTCCTTTAGTATTTGTTTTAAAGCGGGTTTGGTGGTGCTGAATTCTCTTAGCTTTTGCTTGTCTGTAAAGATTTTAATTTCTCTGTCAAATCTGAATGAGATCCTTGCTGGGTAGAGTAATCTTGGTTGTAGGCTTTTCCCTTTCATCATTTTAAATATGTCCTGCCACTCCCTTCTGGCTTGCACAGTTTGTGCTGAAAAATCAGCTGTTAACCCTATGGGGATTTCCTTGTATGTTTATTGTTGCTTTTCCCTTGCTGCTTTTAATATTTTTTCTTTGTATTTAATTTTTGATAGTTTGATTAATATGTGTCTTGGAATGTTTCTCCTTGGATTTATCCTGTATGGGACTCGCTGTGCTTCCTGGTCTTGATTGACTATTTCCTTTCCCATATTAGGGAAGTTTTCAACTATAATCTCTTGAAATATTTTCTCAGTCCCTTTTTTTTTTTCTTTGCTTCTTCTTTTGGGACCCCTATAATTCGAATGTTGGTGCATTTAATGTTGTCCCAGAGGTCTCTGAGATTGTCCTCAATTCTTTTCATTCCTTTTTCTTTATTCTGCTCTGTGGTAGTTATTTCCACTATTTTATCTTCCAGGTCACTTATGTGTTCTTCTGCCTCAGTTATTCTGCTATTGATTCCTTCTATAAAATTTTTAATTTCATTTATTGTGTTGTTCATCGTTTGTTTGCTCTTTAGTTGTTCTAGGTCCTTGTTAAACCTTTCTTGTATTTTCTCCATTCTATTTCCAAGATTTTGCATCATCTTTACTATCATTACACTGAATTCTTTTTCAGGTAGACTGCCTATTTTCTCTTCATTTGTTAGCTCTGGTGGGTTTTTGCCTTGCTCCTTCATCTGCTGTGCATTTCTCTGTCTTCTGATTTTGCTTAACTTACTGTGTTTGGGGTCTCCTTTTCACAGGCTGCAGGTTCATAGTTCCCATTGTTTTTGGTGTCTGCTTCCAGTGGATAAGTTTGGTTCAGTGGGTTGTGTAGGCTTCCTGGTTGAAGTGACTGATGCCTGTGTTCTGGTGGATGAGGTTGGATCTTGTCTTTCTGGTGGGCAGGACCATTTCCCGTGTGTGGGGGGTGTCTGTTAACTTATGATTTTAGGCAGCCTCTCTGCTAATGGGTGGGGTTGTGTTCCTGTCTTGCTAGTTTTTTGGCATAGGGTGTCCAGCACTGTAGCTTGCTGGTCGTTGGGTGGAGCTGGGTCTTAGCATTGTGATTTGGATCTCTGCGAGGGCTTTAGCCATTTGATATTATGTGGGGTTGGGTGGTCTCTGGTGGACCAATGTCATGAACTTGGCTCTCCCACCTCAGAGGCTCAAACCTGACACCCAGCCATGGCACCAAGACCCAGGCAGCCACACAGCTCAGAAGAAAAGGTAGAGAAAGAAAGAAAGAAAGAAAAGAAAGAAAGAAAGAAAGAAAGAAAGAAAGAAAGAAAGAAAGAAAGAAAGAAAGAAAGAAAGAAAGAAAGAAAGAAGAGAGCAACCAAACCAAAAAACAAATCCACCAATAACAAGTGCTAAAAACTATAGTAAAAAAAAAAAAAAATCACAGAAAATGGACAGTCAAACCCTAGGACAAATGGCAAAAGCAAAGTTATAGACAAAATCATACAAAGAAGCATACACATACACACTCACAAAAAGAGAAAAAGAAAAAAACTATATATATATAACATAAAAAAAGGAAGAGAGCAACCAAATCAATAAACAAATCTACCAATGATAATAAGCCCTAAATATTAAACAAAGATTAACATAAAACCAGAAACATATTAGATGCAGAAAGCAAATCCCAAGTCTACATACAAAATTAATGCACATAAATCTCTTGCATTCCTATACACTAATGATGAAAAATCTGAAAGAGAAATTAATGAAACACCCCCCATTTACCATTGCAACAAAAGGAATCAAACACCTAGGAATAAACCTACCTAGGGAGACAAAAGACCTGTATGCAGAAAACTATAAGACACTGTTGAAAGAAATTAAAGATGATACCAACAGATGGAGAGATATACCATGTTCTTGCATTGGAAGAATCAATATTGTGAAAATGACTATACTACCCAAAGCAATCTACAGATTCAATGCAATCCCTATCAAACTACGAATGGCATTTTTTACGGAACTAGAACAAAAAATCTTAAAATTTGTATGGAGACACAAAAGACCCCGAATAGCCAAAGCATCCTTGAAGGGAAAAAAGGAGCTGGAGGAATCAGACTCCCTGACTTCAGACTATACTACAAAGCTACAGTAATCAAGACAATATGGTACAGGCATAAAAACAGAAACATAGATCAAAGGAACAAGATAGAAAGCCCAGAGGTAAACCCAAGCACCTATGGTCAACTAATCTATGACAAAGGAAGCAAGGATATACAATGGACAAAAGACAATCTGTTCAGTAAGTGGTGCTGGGAAAACTGGACAGCTACATGGAAAAGAATGAAATTAGAACACTCCCTAACACCATACACAAAAATAAACTCAAAATGGATTAGAGACCTAAATGTAAGACTGGACACTATAAAACTCTCAGAGGAAAACATAGGAAGAACAATCTTTGACATAAATCACAGCAAGATCTTTTTTGATCCACCTCCTAGAGTAATGGAAATAAAAGCAAAAATAAACAAATGGGACCTAATGAAACTTCAAAGCTTTTGCACAGCAAAGGAAATGGTAAACTAGATGAAAAGACATCCCTCAGAGTGGGAGAAATGATTTGCAAATGAATCAATGGACAAAGGATTAATCTCCAAAATATATAAATATCTCATGCTGCTCAATATCAAAAAAACAAACAACCCAATCCAAAAATGGGCAGAAGACCTAAATAGACATTTCTTCAAAGAAGACATACAGATGGCCAAGAAGCATATGAAAAGCTGCTCAACATCACTAATTATTAGAGAAATGCAAATCAAAACTACAATGAGGTATCACCTCACACCAGTTAGAATGGGCATCATCAGAAAATCTACAGAAACGAATGTTGGAGAGTGTGTGGAGAAAAGGGAACCCTCTTGCACTGTTGGTGGGAATGTAAACTGATACAGCCACTATGGAGAACAGTATGGAGATTCCTTAAAAAACTAAAAATAAAATTACCATATGATCCAGTAATACTACTACTGGGCATATACCCTGAGAAAACCACAATTCAAAAAGTCACGTGCACCCCAATGTTCATTGCAGCACTATTTCCAATAGCCAGGTCATGGAAGCAACCTAAATGCCCATTGACAGATGAATGGATAAAGAAGAAGTGATACATATATACAATGGAATATTACTCAGCCATAAAAAGGAACGAAATTGGGTCATTTGTTGAGACATGGACGGACCTAGAGACTGTCATTCAGAGTGAAGTAAGTCAGAAAGAGAAAAACAAATATCGTATATTAATGCATATATGTGGAATCTAGAAAAATGGTACAGATGATCCAGTTTGCAGGGCAGATATAGAGACACAGATGTAGAGAAGAAACGTATGGACCAGGGGGAGAAAACGACGGTGGGTTGGGGATGGTGGTGTGCTGAATTGGGTGATGGTATTGACATGGATACACTGATGTGTATAAAATTGATGACTAATAAGAACCTGCTGTACAAAAAAATAAATTAAATTAAATTAAAAATTAAAAAAAGAAAAAGGCATTGCCAATGTAGTCTTCTGTGACTGGTTTGTTACTATTGTCTTACTGAAATCCATTCACTTCTTTTTTTGTTGTTTTGTTTTTTTGTTTTTGTGGTATGCACGCCTCTAACTGCTGTGCCCTCTCCCATTGTGTCCAGAGCACAGGCTCTGGACGAGCCACCTCAGCGGCCATGGCTCACAGGCCCAGCCGCTCCACGGCATGTGGGATCTTCCTAGACTGGGGCATGAACCCGTGTCCCCTGCATCGACAGGCGGACTCTCAACCACTGCACCACCAGGGAAGCCCCCATTCATTTCTTAATATGGACCTGTGTTATGTTCAATTTCACTATTGTATAATATTCCATTATGTGAATATAGCATATTTGATTAACTATCTTCTATTCAGTGAATATTTAAGTTGCTTCCAATTTTCTTCCCTTATTATCAACAGTGCTGCTTTGGACATTTTATATATCACTCCAATTGTACAATTTCAAAGGTATTTCCTATATATTTTCTTGGGTTACATACACTTACTTTACAAAATAAACCCAATTTGTTTACCAAAGTTATCATACAAATTTACACTCCCACAAGCAATGTATATAAATTGCTGTTTATTCACATTATTTTGAATGCTTGGTACATTTCTTTTCAAACACTTAGTATTATCAAACTGCATAATTTTTTCAACACAACATGTACAAGATAGTATTTTAGTATCTTAAATCATTTTGATTTTATATCCTTGGTTTTTTGAGAACCTCTTTTTATATATTGTGCATATATATATTTTATAAGTGCACAAATGTATATATATATATATATATATACCCAATTTACACATATAAAATTTATATATAATGGTTATATGTATATTTGCTATATATTAATCATATATATTTATATAAAATTTGATGAGGTCAGTTGGTGAAGCCATGTTGCACACACAAACACACACAGACATACATATAGGATGAACCAACCCATTATTGTGTAGTGTTTAACTCTGCAGACTTTGGTGATAGACATAGGTTCAGTAGACTCAATTTCTAATTCTATCTATTATACAAGCATGGTTTCTTAATCTGCAAAATAGGATAATAATAATTACCTACATTATATGGGTTATGAAATAATCAAATGATATCTGACCAGAAAGTAATTAATATATTAGCTAGAAAATGTAAAATAATCAGTGCAATTGATTTTGATATTATTGATATTGCCATTTAATCTCTATACTACATATGTCATAAATTGAACTTACATATCATGTACTTAAATTTTTTCCCAACTCCCTCATATGTTTTTAAATGATTTAATGGTTTTACTTTTAAAATGAAATATTTTAACTACAGGAAATTTATTCCAATATAGTTTTTTTTTAATCCTACATTTCCATATTTGAAACACTAGTACCACATTTTAAAAAGATACACAAAACACAGTAGAATGGGTAGTTCTACTTGGTGTGAAACACTGGGTTTTTTTCTGTATCTAATTTTGGAAAGATTCAATTATGGGATATAGGAAGGGAATGAAAATGGCAGAGATTCGTTTGTGTTTAAGAAACTCATGTTGCTGAGATGCAGGGGAGAATTGAGTCCATTATTTTGCAGCATTATTGAAAATTACTCCATTTCCCCTCTGGCTTGCAGAGCAGAGAAGAATTTGAGGCCATCTAGTTAACTATAAGGCATTACTGATGTAATACATTCCATTGTAACCTTTCAGCCTAAAAGAAGTCATATGTTTTTCAGTTTCTAACTTATTGCTAGGATCCAAACCCTTGTATAGGTCCAGGGTTTGATATATCTGGATAGACTGTTAATGTTTTCCTTTTAAAAGCTGCTTGTGCTATTGAATCTGTTCAATTCTCTTTAGATAAAGCAAACATCAAAAGAGAGACATGCTCTAGCATTCTAGAATCTCTGCTTATCTGAGTCATGTATGGATACAGTTTTAAAGAAGATGAAGAGAATTAACATAACCAATAAAGGCGGTTTTAATAAACTTAAAATGTATTTTTCTATGAATTAAAACCTCAGTTTCCTCAATTTTAAATGAGTACATATATATTTCTAGAGTGTGTACAGAGATTAAGTGGGAAAAATATGCCAAATTTATAATAAACACACAATAAAAATTAGTCATTTTGTTAATCATCAAATTCTAGCAAGAAATACACATTTTAAATTATTTATGATCCCTAATGAATGATAAATAGTATATATCTTACAGGTACTTATAACAATCCCCAAATCCTAAACCACACTGGGTAAAAACATGTTCGGTAATATGCCTGTGAATATGCATATTGCCCTTTTATTTGTTATTTTTTAAATATGGAAATGAGTGTTTTTTTTTTTTTTTATTTTTAACATCTTTTTTGGAGTATAATTGCTTTATAGTGTTGTGTTACTTTCTGCTGTATAACAAAGTGAATCAGCTATATGCATATGTATATCCCCATATACCCTCTCTCTTGCCTCTCCCTCCCCCATCCCTATCCCACCCCTCTAGGTGGTCACACAGCACCAAGCTAATCTCCCTGTGCTATGCAGCTGCTTCCCACTAGCTATCTATTTTACATTTGGTAGTATGTATATGTTAATGCTACTCTCTCACTTTGTCCGCACTTACTTTTCTCCCTCCCCATGTCTTCAAGTCCATTCTCTACATCTGCATCTTTATTCCTGTCCTGCCCCTAGGTTCATCAGAACCATTTTTTTTTTTTTAGATTCCATATATATGTGTTAGCATATGGTATTTGTTTTTCTCTTTCTGACTTACTTCACTCTGTATGACAGTCTCTAGGTCCATCCACCTCCCTACAAATAACTCAATTTCGTTCCTTTTCATGGCTGAGTAATATTCCATTGTATATATTTGCCACATCTTCTTTATCCATTCATCTGTTGACAGACACTTAGGTTGCTTCCATGTCCTGATTATTGTAAATAGAGCTGCAATGAACATTGTGGTACCTGACTCTTTTTGAATTATGGTTTTCTCAGGGTATATGCCCAGTAGTGGGATTGCTGGGTCATATGGTAGTTCTATTTTTAGATTTTTAAGGGATCTCCATACTGTTCTCCATAGTGGCTGTACCAATTTACATTCCCACCAACAGTGCAAGAAGGTGCCCTTTTATTTTTAACATTTAAATTGTAGAAAATCCAAGGTAGAAATACACAGAGTGAAACAGTTGAAAGAGGAAGAAGCGTAGATGATTGAATCAAGAGAGAACATAATGTGATTCCTCGTGTATCCATCATACAGTGACGGTAAAGTCAGGATGGAAAGGTAAAAAGAAGAGGAGATAAACAGTATGGTGCACTCATCTCCCTATTCCCAGCACCTTAACATTCTGTTTGTCCTGTAGGGTTACTCTGATCTGTGTGAGAATCTGCTTCTTGTGAACTAAAGGGCCATCTGTGTCTGCCTGTGTTGTGTTCTCATTACCTGGTTCAGTTCCTGGCAGGTGACAGGAGCTCAATTTCCTGAATGAGTGAATCTGAAAGTGACTAAGTGAGTAAATGGATAAATGAAAAGATGTGTCAGCAGAAAAATCTCATATTTAAGTTAATGTTAGAAGCTCGTATTCGATCTGGTAATGTGAGCAGTTTCCTTGGAATCTCTGCCCAAAGTCAACACAACAAGCACAACGTGGAGAAAAGAGGGCAGCAGCCTAAGGGACTGCAAACTGGGTTCAGGACTGAAAGCATGTGATTGTTTTGAGTAAGAGTAAATTCACCCGCAAGAAGAAGCATGGAAGTGGCCCGGGGTGTCTGTGGTTTAAAACCATCGAACGCTGCCTCACTTTAGAGACCAGATTCCACTCTTTTACCAAAACTACCAGATCACTCACTGTTTTAAAAATGAAATAATTATGTCTTAGATATGGGAGAAACACATTTTAAGATCTCAAATAAATTGTTTCGCAGAATTCTTGCCTCTGCTTTTCCCTCTATAACTGACTTGAATTCTTACGTGCTGTTTGCATTCACCATTTTACCTATTGGTTCTATGTTATAAAGGAAAACAGATAGTTGAACAAATATCCTGCATATATATTAAGGGAGACTGCACATGAAGGGAAAACATAAAGGTATTTATGTCCTTAGTTTCACTTGCAAAAGCACTGGAGCTGAAATGCTCATCACCAATCATTCCAGTCTTCATCCTTCTTGATCAACAAAATGTTTGATAAACCTCTCTTAAACACTCTTGTATATGCTGAATCCTGTACCATTATGTAAACTGCTAATAGTTACTTAGGTAATGATCTGTACGCTTTTATGCCTCAGGACGTTTGCTCATACTATCATTTTCACTTGGAACGATCAACCCATCCCTACTGTCACACTCCAATCCATCATGCCAAGCTCCACTTAAAGTTCATAAAGTGAGGGCTCTCTGTTTGAATTACTATTGTATTTTGCTTTCCTTTCATATGGGACTTTTTAATATTTTGCCTTTATTTTTATTTAGTTCTTACTTTTCCTATTAGAGCTGTCCCTCGGTATCCATGGGGGTTTGGTTCCAGGGGCCCTGCGGATACCAAAGTCACCAGACGCTCAAGTCCTCTCTGTAAAGGGGCTACTAATACAGTCTACTCTCCATATGCGAGGGTTAAGCAACTGCGATTGGCTGAATCCACAGCGTGGAAGCCGCGCATACGGAGGGTCAACTGTATATACAATTTTAAGAAATGTATTAGTATATTTACCTTTTTGCCTACCTCCACACTCAGAAACATAGTATTTTACATAAGTAAATATTAAATAAGTATTGGTTGTTAGATGAATGAATTACCATTATGATTTCATATTAGCAATAAATAATGGATATATGAGAGAGTAAGGCTTATGGTTGGTTTGGGTAGAAGGAGATATCCCAAGGAAATATGGGATTATTAAATCAATTACAAGCCTGGATAATGATTAGTTACTTAAAATAGATCTTTTGAAAGAGGTATTTGAAGATAGTAGGACATGAAGAAAAATGGCGTGATATCCTATCCACAGTTAAAGTGATATGCAAGCAAAACTCATGCATTTAGACTGGGTCATTATAACTGAGTTCTGTCTTGTTCCTTTTAGAAGACAAAGTGTTAGCCATCCACGGGGGGGGGGGGAGGGGGAGAAAAAAACATTGCAAGTATTAGGGAATGCACCGTATTGTTAAGGTAGACAATACTCAGAGAAATCAGCTGAAAGGAATGAGAGATTTCTAAAAGGTGCAGTTATCACTCTATCACATATTTAAACATATTTTCTGTTCTACTGAATATATTACTTTTTTATTTCCCTCAGTCTAGAATCTATTCAGAAGTACATATATATATATCCTTGTCTTTATGTTTCCCCTTGAGAATTGATCATGTTTGGTAGCAAAAGGGAACCCTTATATGCTATTCAGGAGCAAAACATTTTGTTTTTTAATAATTCTTTCTCAGTATAAAAACTATCAAAGGAATCAGCAGGCAACCTCTCCATGGCAATTAGTGAGATCCATTTGAAATGTATGCTTCCAAGAAGCACCTCTTGGGGCCACTCTCCACCTCCAAGTCTCCCCTGGGTGAACTGTAGTGTCGGCCTTTGTCTAATGGAGCGTGAACACAACATATCACAAAGCAATCAGGACACAACTGGAACACGCTGGTTTGAAATAAAATTGCAAACTTAGGCTGCAGTTGCTACTAAAGTACTACTATTTATTGTGTGCAGCAGTCTGATGACCTAATGATGTGAATCCAGCTCAGCATTTGGACAGTTTTGGAAAGTGAAAGAATAATTCCCATTATTGAATAGGAATTATAGCGACAACACACAAGGTCAACAGCAACATGATCCAAAATGTATGCTGAAGCTTTAGTTGCATCCATGGGGATAAAGAAACAAAAGAAACATTAAGAGGCCTGAACTGGAAAAAGATTTAATTCTGGAGATAATAGAGTTAGTTTAGTTTAGAGAAATAATGTGAGTGGTGATTTTTCATTTAAAACATGTTGCTTGATGTTACTAATGATGATTAAGTGTATGTGGCTTCATGAGAAATATAGCATTCTTCAAAGGGGTGAACCATTGATCCAACCAAAGAACACCCCCCTCCTCCTCTCCCCTGAACTTGTTATTGACAATAGACCTTGGCCTTTTGGAAATTTAACTAACTCCCATTGGCTACATTCTCCTACTTTGTAACAGGGCAACATGAGTTACATACACATCAAGAACATAGGTCTGATGATACTGTGAATGTTTTTCATTAGAATTTTTTTCTTCAGCAAAGACCACTGCTTTTTGAAAGGCTATGTGCTCAGAGTAAAGCAAAAGTGCAGAAAATTGACATCTTTAACTTAAGGAAGTCATTTTCCTCACTAATGTTACATAGACACAATTGGAATGATTCTATAAAAGTGTCAACAGGTTTGGCTGAAAAAACACACATTTTGATATTCTCTCTTGCAAAGTAAGTGATTTCAAAGGTTGTGGTATCACAGAAAGAGGACTCTTTTTAAAAAATAATTCCTGGAATAACTAGGAAATCTTATTAATTTACACTTTTCATTATCGATATCCATCTGGTTTTAGAAAAGTTTATATGCTGTACAATGGCAGTATTTAGAAGTTTAGGCAACAGAATTTTACTGTCTTGATGTATTCACTTGCCTAATATTTTGGAGCCATCACGAGAATTTTGGATATTTAGTGTAACATGTACTAATAAGGATTTTGGGCAGTGTACTGAATCATTGTTAAATTAAATTATGTTCAGTTTTAAAGGTAGGATGCAGATCATGTACTGTTTAATATGCTTTCTAATTATAACAACAACAAAAAAAACCCCAGGCAATTCTGTCATAATAAACCCTAAGCTAGAATAACAGTTCATGAACTGTTAGTAGCAATCCATATTTTAGCAAAATAGTTTTGAAATAAACATACACTCCATGACCCATCTAAAATTTGGTCTGGTTCACTTGTTCCCCGACTCTTTTATCTTCTTGGGAAGATAAAAGATACAAAATAACACTTTGGAGCTAATTAAAAATGGCTAGTCATTATTCTGGATGCCTCAACCTTAATTGATACCTTTATTCAATTAGAATTTCTATAAATTTTATCAAATAACATCTTTTGATCTTCCACCGTTAATCTCTCTATATCCCTAAAACTGTGAAACTCAACTGCTTCCTCCCTATTTATTGATTGCCTGCAATGTGCAAAGCATCGTGCTACAACTGGATATGACTGGAAAGGCCTCCATGGAGGCTGGATGAAATTCTAACTTTGATAACTGATACTTTCCTTCAATCTGATACCTTAAACTGTCCCCTTGATCATATCACACTAAAGTTTATGCCTTCACATTTCTGATAGAATATACTTTTTAAAGTCATTAACAGTTGTAAAATGTAAAGTGATAGAATGGTAAATGTAGTAGTTAAATTTTATAGCTAGAATTTCTTTTTTAAAAGAATATGACTGTTTTATGGTGTACAAATTAGTCAAGATGGATTCTGACGTTCTCAGTTTAATGCAGTGGTTCACTGGTAATATAGGATTATTATTTCAGTCACAGTCTGGTTCAAAAATCCATTTCTTTCTGCTATAGCTGTCTCAAACATCTGAAGGAGTCACAACTGGGTTTGGAATATTTCGGAGGATTGGTGTCTACACTCTTTACCTGGATAAGTCTTATAAAAGTATAGTGCATTCATATACTGTTGTTAGTGTTGCTACAGACGCCACTCTCTCCAGCATTTTTCGGGTCTCACAACTAAGGCTCAGCCAATTGCCTCTCTGATTAAAGTAGTTTTTGTTTGTTTCTTTCTTTCCCCAACTGCCCTCAGCAGTAGACAGTGTACTTCCTTCTCAGTGTCGTCACATTTTTTAACCAAGGGACTTACAAATGTAGCACTCCAGCTTTGTTCCCACCTCAGCTAATCTCCCATTCCCCATTCACAGTCCCAGTGAAGTTTCCATTTTTTCCAGATCCTCAGGAGCCATGAGGACTCTGAGGGTTCATGCTTACTGGTAAATGCTAGCTCAGTATTTTTGTTAATCTAAAAATATCTTTATTTTGCCTTTTTCCTTGAACGATAATTTCACTTCGTATACATGCCAGAGTGACATTTTTTTTTTTTTTTTAAGTTCTTGGTGTATTTTTTTTTCAGCTTTATTGAGGTATAATTGAAGTAAATAAAATTGCATACATTTAAAATATACAATGTGATGTTTTGACACATACACACTTTGAGAAATGATTACCACAATTAGGTTAATTAACATATTCATCACCTCACATAGTTACCATTTTTTTCAATGTGTCTGGTGAAAATTCTTAAGGTCTACTGTCCTAGCAAATTTTAAATATACAAACTTACAGTAGATACACAAAAGATAGAGAAAAGGGAATCAAGGCATACCGCTTTGGAAAATCATCTATTCACAAAGGAAGACAGCAAGAAAGGAAGAAAGGAATAAGGGAAATACAAAACAGCTAGGGAACAATTAATAATATGGCATTAGTAGATCCTTACTTATCAATAATTACTTTAAATGTAAATGGATTAGATTCTCCAAACAAAAGGAATGGCATGGCAGACTGGTTAAAAAAATCTGAGACCCAACTAATACTGTCTGTGAGAGATATTTCAGCTTTAAGGACACACATAGGCTTAAAGTGAAGAGGTAGAAAAAAGTTATTCCATGTATATGGAACCCAAAAGAGAGCAAGCATAGCTATACTTATGTCAGGCTGACATATATTTTTAATTAGCAAATTGAGAAAATTTCCTGCTTACTTACTTACTTCCACTGTTAAATTTCTTACTTCCATTGTTCCTATGAAAAAGTGTGTTGTTAGTATATACTTTATTTCTTTTAAATAATCTCTCTTAAATTTCTAGTGGTCATTAACATCTTCTCTTTTGGTTTTGTGTTCTGAGATGGTAGTTTGATCTTTCTACTTTTTTGGGGGGAGGGGTTGCTTTTAACATGCTTAACTGGTAATTCATTGAGCTTTGTTAATATGAGTATCATCGTTTTTAAAATTAATTTTTGGATATTCTCATTTATTAGCCCTTAAAATATCGCCTCTTCTATTCTCTCTCTTTTCATAATCTGGAATTCAAGTAAGATATAAAGTCATTACCTTAACTACTATTTTTATTAATTTCTTATCCATATCCTCTGTGGCTTTTTCTCTTTGCCTTTAGGAAAAAAACAAACACAAAAAATCTTAGTTTTACTTTTGGTTTACTAATTCTTTATTTAGTTGTGTTTTTGTTTAATTTATTCTTAAACAATCCAGTTAATTTAAAATTTCAACAATTATGTATTCATTTCTAGAAGGTCTATTTGGTTGTATCTCAAAATATGCTTGATTATTTTTAATAACTCTTCTCTAACTGATAAGAGTTCTACTTTCACTTTGTTTTGATCTCTGAGGATTTCTTTCTTGCCAGTTCAACAATGAATGAAAATGTTTATCTTTAAAAAGATTTTACTTGGCACTTTTATTAATTTTTTTAAATGAGAAGATTGATCAGATTAGATTGCTTCCATAATGTTGATAAAATAATTTGCAAGGGTTAATTTTACAGAATTTTCATTCAATAAATGAGTCTCATTCGGAGACCTTCATAAAATTCCCTGCGAGAGCTTTCTTAATATGGGACATGGGGACTGGGATAGGGCAGGCGTTCAAAACAAGTGTTACATTTTTGTGACTCTGTGCACATAAGCCTGGTATCTTTCAGGTCTTAAGATAATTTATACTTACCCTGGTGGTTTGTTCTACAAGCAGGCTCTTTCCCTCAAAATTGGAAGAGATTCAGTAAAATGGAAAAAGGACTCCCGGGTCATCCAGCCACACTTGGGTTCATACTGGGGCTTACCTTTGAAATTTTGTTATAAAATTCCTTTATTCTTGCTCAACAATTGAAATGTTCTGACCCCTGTGACCTGTCTACATGTGTATATCTTTTCAGGTAGAAAACTTAAGTTAACTTGTTAACTTCAATTTCCTGAAATGTGTTAATGCCTCTGCATTTTGAATAAAAAAGTAGTAAAGGAAAGAAAAGAAGACCAAATATCATACATGATGAGCCTGCATTGGACCTACAAGGTCTCATGCTCTCATTCCCTTTGCTGCTTCCTCTCAGGCCTGGGCTATGGCTACTTGGAGTGGTAAAACCAGACATTAATGTCAACAAAATAATGGACTTAGAATGCTGTGGGTTTTGATCAACTTGGTCCAACTGGACAGCATTAAAAAGAGTTGTCTTGTATCTCACTAGAATTTTACCTTGAGCTTTTAGGCCAGTGTCTCTGTGTGAAACAACTGGCCTTTGTTTAAACCTGTGTTATCCCAAAGACCTCCAGGGAAATAATTTGGCTGCTCAAGAACAGAATTTGTAGTGTCGGGAATCCTGTGAATTCCGCTTCTACTTTTCTGTCTCTGAATAACTAATGCAATACATTTTAAAAGCCATCTCACTGAAAATGCCAAGAGCTCACCTTGGGAAATCAGGAATAATGCCTGGTAATTTGTTTATCATGCTCCTTCCCATAAACATCGCCCCCATCAATTCAACATACCAAGCAGTTTTCCCTAATTTGAAATGAATAGAAAACAGATAATAAAAATTGATCCATCAGGTAAACACAACAGAACCACAGTTAGAGAAAGAAAGAATTATTTGTAAAAGTTTGTCTCCCATTTTTAATTCAGTAAATTCCTTTTTCCCTAGGAGACAGCCGTGCTATTACACAGTAAGGCATATTTTGATAAGGGTTTCATTGCTAAACTGAAGAGAAACAGAAGTCGCAGGAGGTAGGATTGCTGGGTGCTGTAGTGGTCAGCCTTGGGGGTATAATAGAATCACCTGGGGAGCTGTTCTAACAAAATACTGTTAGGTAGATCCCATCACCAGAGAATCTGTTTCAATTTATCTTGGATGCTGATTTGAGATACCAAGAGGCATGAAAGCTCTAATATGCAGATAAGAGTGAGAAAAACTGGTACTATAATTGGAAGCCTCTATTTTACTATTATTGTTACTGATCGTGAATCCCTTGATCCTAGCCTCATATTTGGTGTGGAGTAAGTGCTCAATAAACGTGTAGTGTGAGCAAAATGAGTAAGTAACAGTTAAATTTGTTAACAAACTGACAAATGCTGACTATGGGTCAGAGTAAAAGCATAAAACCCCTAGGGAGCTGCATACACAAGAGGAGTTATAGTTTTCCACAGGCTCTTTTCTAGGGTAATCGTGAGAAATACTGGGGACAGTGCTGCAGATGGAAGAAAGCATTCCACTAGATGTCCTAATGGAAGGGATGAGAAGAACTAACCTATGGGGGGATGGGCAGCAATCTCCTTTGCCCACAGGGCACAGGTGAAGACCTACTGTAGCTAGGAAAAAGGGAAAAGGGGGAACCATCACAGGTCCCCTACATATAAGAGTTACTTCACTGGGGGAGGGTTCAGATCACGGAGACCAGCCCTGAGATCCAGAAACACAATGGCTGCAGAGGACAGAGGAGCCCTGAGAAAAGTCCTTCCCTATAAGCAGGCTAGCAACTGAGGAGTAACAAACACCAACAGTCTACTGCTGAGACAGGAACAACTGCATAGAGAGGGACCCATTTTGAGGTGTCAGCACACAGAGAAGGACTACGGCAGGGGAAGGTCATTAAAAAAAATTCTTCGGCAAACTAACCACAACCCTAAGGACAAGGCAACAGTGGGGGAATTTGAAACAACAATGAAACCTACTCAATTCAATTCTTGGATAGGTTAAGTCAACTCACCCCACTTACGTACTAGCAGAATATGCGTACACATTTCTAGTTATAAATACAAAGTAGAAATTTCACACTCAAATATGATCGAACTGCTGAAACAATGACAGAGATTTTAAATTTTTTAAATATTTTAAAAATTTAAACATGTTAAAATGACTGTTGATTAATGTGTTAAAGACTCTAGTAGAAAAAGTGTCCAGCATGCAAGAGCAGTTGGGGAATTTCAGAGAGAAATAGAAACTATAAGAAAGAATCAAATGGAAATGCTAGAAGAATGGTAGCAGAGATAAAAAAAAGATGCTTTTGATGGGCTGATCAGTAGACTTGAAACAGATGAAGAAAGAATCAGCGGTGATATGTTGATAGAAATTACCCAAATTAAAGCACCAAGAGAAAAAAAGAGTAAGTAAATAAATATATATAAATAAAATGTTAATATAGTATATATAATATATATAAATATGCAAGCAAACAAGATCACAGTCTCTAAGAACTGTGGAAACATTTCAAAAATTTAACATACTTGTCAATGCAATCCTAGAAGCAGAAGAGAACATATAGTATTAAAAAAGGTTTGAAGACATTGTGTTGAAATATTTCTAAAAATAATGCATGAAAGCAAACCATGGATCCAAGAAGCTAAATCAATTAAAGAGGATAAATATCAACCAACAAACAAACGTATACACATCATATTCACTTTATTACATTATTGCATATTAAAGATAAAGAGAAGACCATGAAGGCAGCTTGAGAAAAAAAGACGTATTGCATAAAAAGGAAATACTGTTTAAGTCATAAGATAATGGATTAACAGCTCCAAAATGCTGAAACAACAATAAAACTACTGCCAATACTGAATTCTATGTATAGTGAAAGTACTTCTCACCAAAAATGTAGAAAGACTTTTCAGACAAACTAAAGCTGAGAGAATTCACTACCAAGAGATCTGTACTACAAAAATGTTACAAGAAGGTCCTTAGGCAGAAGCAACAAGGAGAAATGTGAACCTTTAAAAAGAAATGATGATCAAGAGAAATGATTAAAATAAAGGTAAATATAAAATATATTTTTCAATTTTTTAATCTCTCTAAATGAAAAATGAATGTTTACAGCAATAATAGTACTGAAGTGTTGCATAGAATATATAAAAAGTAAAATCTATAACAGTGATAACACAAAAAACAGAGGGAATAGTTGGGAATATATGATTTATATATTACATGTGAAGTGTGATATCCATTTCAATCTACACTTTGATAAATTACAGAAATATATTGTTAACCCTAGATAAAGGGAATATAAAGGTAGTCAAGAACAATCCATAAAAGGAAGAAAAAAGGACAAAAAATTGGATAAATAGTATATAGCTATAAGTCAAATTTTAATACCAACTATTTAAAAAATTGCATTGAAATTACATTGAGAGTAAATGATCTATTCACATTAGACTGTATAAGAAAATAGGTCCTGACCATATTCTGTCTACAATAATCACATTTAAAATAATGTTACATACACTGGTTGAAAATAAAATTATTGAAAATATACATTATGCAACACTAAGCAAGAGAAAGCTTTAGTGACCATAGTGAATCAGGAAAGGTAGACTCTAATCAGGAACACTACAGGGGGAAAAGTCTGTACACCTACAAAGAAAACTTCAGGTCCAGATAGCTTCTCTGATGAATACTCTCAAATGTTTAAGCAAGAAATAATACCCATTGTTAGCAAAATTTTCAACAAAAGAACACTTTCCAACTAACTTAATGAGCCCAGTATTATCCTGAAACCAAAGACAGAGACACATCTTTTCTCAGAAAACTCATCATAGCAAAAGGAAAAAAAAAATCACAAGAAGATTGAAAAGAAATAAAATTACCTCTGTTCTCAGACTACATGATTGTCCACAAAGAAAATCTCAATCTCTTAAAATATTACTAATAAATAAGTTTAGGATTTTCATAGAATACAAGGTCAATATGCAATATCTATTGTGTTGCTAGAAACAAGAAATAGACTATTATAATTGAAAATTTAAAAAAAAGAAAGAGGGCTTCCCTGGTTGCGCAGTGGTTGAGAGTCCGCCTGCCAATGCAGGGTACACTGGTTCGTACCCCGGTCTGGGAGGATCTCACATGCTGTGGAGTGGCTGGGCCCGTGAGTTATGGCCACTGAGCCTGCGCGTCCGGAGCCTGTGCTCCACAACAGGAGAGGCCACAACAGTGAGAGGCCCATGTACTGCCAAAAAAAAAAAAAGAAAAAGAAAAAAGAAAGAACATTTATAATAACATCAAGAACAAAAATGTATTATAAATCTAATAAAATATATATGTGTAGAGATTATATGGTAAAAACTGCAGGACAGTTTTGAAAGAAATATAAGAAACCTACACTAGATCAACGGGACACCATTCTTTAAAAACAAGAAACAAAAAAATAAAACCTTCCCTTCTACTTCATTCTCTATACCAAAAATTGTCTTGAATTTTATCACTAGGAAATTCTGGTAGGCATCAAAATGATATGTAATTTAAAGGATTCCATCAATACTAGTGTTGGAGTCCACCCACAGAAGGCTTTAAAAATCCTTCTTATCATTTTTCTTCTGAATATGCCTTACAGAAGACACCTGCCTATATGTCTGACAATGCAATCTCCTCAATCAAAGCAAGTTGCCACCCATTTGAAAAAAAGTGGTTGCTAAAATAAGATGAGTTTTCCCCTCTAACAACTGATCAGTTTATTTTAGATAAAAATAAGTGTAAATCAAGCTATGTTCATATATTTCAAAAATTGTGTACAAAAAATAATCAGAACATGCATTGCTATATCTACTGCCACTGTAACTCCATTTCTTACACTCTGAAATATAGCTTCTATGAAGGAATAAATGTTTAATTCATAGTTAAATGAACATTAATTATCCAACAGACTGAAAAGTCATGGTTCCTACAGTGCTTGTATTTGTTCAATTTTATGTTATATAAAAGTCTTATTCCCTGAAAAAGATTCTTTTAATTTTTACACACTCTCAGTATGGTTATTTAAATGTTTAACCTATTTATATGTGTTAACTCCTGTTATACAGATGTTGATGTTTTAATTTTTCCCGTAACATCACTACTCTTTTCTATTATTTTTCTCTTTTCTGTTTCTGTGGCCTAGTTTACAGCTCTTCATTACTTTTTTCTATGCATACTTATGATCAATTGAATCTTTAATATGAATCTATATTTTTCAAACTACCTATTTCTATTTAGTTTTTCTGTAAACATATATCCCAGCTGATCTCATTGAGAATATTTACATATTTAATTGACATGTTTGACACACTTTAGATTGTCAAATTTACTGTGATGTTATTCCGTTTAATTTTTCATAGCAGTTATGCTCTCACTTTTCTAGTGGTTTCTCCTATTAGGTCATTTTGTTTTATGAGTATCAATTATCATTTTGGTAAAGTGCACACTTGTGATGCTCTACAACTCAGGCCCTGGCTCTTTCTTGATGTGGCAAAAGGAGGTACTCAAGGATCTAGGCTGGATGGAGTTTCCCATCTCCATAGGCTTCCCCTCCCACACACCAGGAGACTTTGCCTCAGAGAAGTTTCTTTCATTTCTGACAGAGCATGTCTTCAAGACAGTATGGATACTTCACAAATTCTCAAATATTTAATAGGCTCCTCATATGTTTGCTTCTAAATAGTTCCATGTGCTGCATCTTGTTTTCTGCCATTTCTAGATTGTTGAACAGTGTCTTTTATGTGTTCAATAATATTGATGATTAGATGAAAGAACAAGCAAATACATGTTTTGAAAGAAATAATTAATAACTCATTATTGATAAATAGTACTGTAACAAGCATCGATTCCTTTTTTGTTCTTTTAATGCAGGGCTTTGTTGCATCTTTAAAATATCACAAATAGATCTTAAGAATCATCTGGCTTCTTGTTTTTTCCATAGCTGGACAATTCTTAGATATTATTCATCAGCCTGTTCAACTGTTCCTTTTCCAGAATTATAGATACAATCAAAATTTTTTTTTAACTATTGTGGTTTGCTGAATCAAAGCATCTGAGTATGACACATTTTCAATGTGTTTCCTTCAAGAATGAACTCATCTTTTGGGGTTTGAGATACGGAACAACAGATGACTGGTGTCATCCAAATATTGTGGATGTATTTTTTTACCAAAGAAATGTCAGATGTGAACACGAGACCCATCCTCCTGAATAAAAACATTGATGGGAAGTGAGCATATGTAGACCTCATCTTGTAAAGGAAGCCCAGTGCAATATCCCTGTACATGTCTACGGAGAGTCAAAACCATAGCCAGTTCCTTTCTATTTCCCCATCATTTGTCAACCTGGAGTCTCTTTTTCTTTCCAAGGAGACTTTTTTATGCTGATGTGATTGAAGTCCTCTGGGGTCCTTCATAATAACTGTGTGCCTCTTCTGAGTAATGTCGACATTCTCTGGAATGTCAACAGTCTAATTGCTGAGAACGGTCTTCTTACTTGCAGGAAGAGGATTTCTCTTAGCATTCACCTGTTATGTACAAGTGAATGACATTTAAATTTTGGTGGCCCTGCCTATAATCACACCCTTTAATTAGCACTTGTTTGTTGCAAAATGCAAAACAAATAGTAGTGTTGGTGTTGATCTCTCAAAGACAGTACAGGATCTGAACCGACATACATCTCGCTATTATAGAAGGGGTGACATGAATTATATGAGTTAGCTGAGATAATAATTCAAATTCATCCCAGAAGTTGTTTGGTACACCTTAAGGACTGATGTCTTACACAGTTGCTTAGCTGGCTATTTCTTACATAAGCTTTGATAGTGACTAGAAAGTAAGTAAGGTATTAATGTGTGATTAAGCCATAGGTAGCCATGATACAATGTGAAGAGTAGTAAAATAAATGCTCCAAGTGGCATGAAAGCACAGTGGAGGAATATGTTAGTTTGGAATAGATTTTTATAATACATAGCTCTGTGAAATCTTTCTTTTAGTGAATAATGTGCTTGTTAACAATCTCCCCACCTGTCCCCCCACCTCCTCCCACCCACTTTTTTCTGCCGGGTACTCCTCGGCTACTGAATTAACATTATATCTTTACTACACACACACACACACACACACACACACACACACACACACACAGAGAGTTCCTTATCTTGTTTTTTCTTATAAGAGCTAAGGTTTGGTCAGTTCAACTTAGACAGTAAAAGCCTAAAATGCTTTTCTTAAATATATCTATTGTTGTTTGCTTCTGAATGTAAATTAGGTATTGAGTATTACTTCTTCATTTAAATGTGATTCACTTAAAATTAAACTTAAAATAAAGGGTTAAGAATAAACCCTTTCCTGATCTGATGATATATTTATGCCACAACCTTTTATTTCTCAAGAAATAAAAAAGGTGCAGAGGAACCAAGATGGCGGAGTAGAAGGACGTGCTCTCATTCCCTCTTGTGAGAACACCAGAATCACAACTAGCAGCTGGACAAACATCGACAGGAAGACACTGGAAATCACCAAAAAAGATGTCCCACATCCAAAGACAAAGGGGAAGCCACAATGAGATGGTAGGAGGGGTGCAATCACAGTAAAATCAAATCCCATAACTGGTGCGTGGGTGACTCACAGACTGGAGAACACTTATATCACAGAAGTCCACCCACTGGAGTGAAGGTTCTGAGCCCCACGTCAGGCTTCCCTACCTGGGGGTATGGCAATAGGAGGAGGAATTCCTAGAGAATCAGACTTTGAAGCCTAGTGGGAATTGATTGCAGGACTTCGACAGGACTGGGGGAAACAGAGACTGCACTCTTGGAGGGACACACACAAAGTAGTGTGTGCATCAGGACCCAGGGGAAGGAGCTGTGACCCCAGGGGAGACTGAACCAGACCTACCTGCTAGTGTTGGAGGGTCTCCTGCAGAGGCAGGGTGTGGCTGTGGCTCACCCTGGGGACAAGGACACTGGCAGCAGAAGTTCTGGTAAGTACTCCTTGGTGTGAGCCCTCCCAGAGTCTGTCAATAGCCCCACCAAAGAGCCCAGGTGGGCTCCAGTGTTGGGTTGCCTCAGGCCAAACAACCAACAGGGAGGGAACCTAGCCCCACCCATCAACAGCCAAGTGGATTAAAGTTTTACTGAGCTCTGCCCACCAGAGCAACAGTCAGCTCTACCCACCACCAGTCCCTCCCATCAAGCCTCTTAGATAGCCTCATCCACCAGAGGGCAGACAGCAGAAGCAAGAAGAACTACAATCCTGCAGCCTGTGGAACATAAACCACATTCACAGAAAGATAGACAGGATGAAAAGGCAGAGGGCTATGTACCAAATGAAGGAACAAGATAAAAACCCAGAATAACAACTAAATGAAGTGGAGATAGGCAACCTTCCATAATAAGAATTCAGAATAATGATAGTGAAGATGATCCAGGACTTCAGAAAAAGAATGGAGGCAAAGATTGAGAAGATATAACAAATGTTTAACAAAGACCTAGAAGAATTAAAAAGAAACAAACAAAGATGAACAATATAATAACTGAAATGAAAACTCCACTAGAAGGAATCAATAGAAGAATAACTAAGGCAGAACAACAGGTAAGTGACCTGGAAGACAGAATGGTGGAATTCACTGCTGCGGAACAGACTAAAGAAAAAAGAATGAAAAGAAATGAAGACAGGCTAAGAGACCTCTGAGACAACACTAAATGCAACAACATTTGCATTATAGGGGTCCCAGAAGGAGAAGAGACAGAGAAGGGACCAGAGGAAATATTTGAAGATTATAGTTGAAAACTTCCCTAACATGGGAAAGGAAATAGCCACCCAAGTCCAGGAAGTGCAGTGAGTCCCATACAGGATAAACCCAAGGAGAAATACACTCAGACACATGATAATCAAATTGACAAAAATTAAAGAGAAAGAAAAATTATAATGAAATTACTATGAAAGCAGCAAGGGAAAAATTACAACATACAAGGGAACTCCAATAAGGTTAACAGCTGATTTCTCAGCAGAAACTCTACAAGCCAGAAGGGAGTGGCATGATATACTTAAAGTGATGAAAGGGAAGAACCTACAACCAAGATGACTCTACTGGACAAGGATCTCATTCAGATTCCATGGAGAAATCAAAAGCTTTACAGACAAGCAAAAGCTAAGAGAATTCAGCACCACCAAACCAGCTCTACAACAAATGCTAAAGGAACTTCTCTAAGTGGGAAACACAAGAGATGAAAAGGACCTACAAAAACAAGCCCAAAACAATTAAGAAAATTGTCAAAGGACAATACATATTGATAATTACCTTAAATGTGAATGGATTAAATGCTCCAACCAAAAGACACAGGCTTGCTGAATGCATACAAAAACAAGACCCATATATATGCTGTCTACAAGAGACACACTTCAGACCTAGGGACACATAGAGACTGAAAGTGAGGGGATTGATATTCCATGCAAATGGAAATCAAAAGAAAGCTGGAGTAGCTATATGCATATCAGATAAAATAGACTTTAAAATAAAGAATGTTACAAGAGACAAGGAAGGACACTACATAATGATCAAGGGATAAATTCAAGAAGAAGATATAACAATTGTAAATATTCATGAACCTAACATACGAGCACCTCAATACATAAGGCGTCTGCTAACAGCTATAAAAGAGGAAATCGACAGTAACACAATAATACTGGGGGACTTTAACACCTCACTCACACTAATGGACTGATCATCCAAACAGAACATTAAGAAGGAAACATAAGCTTACATGACACAATGGACCAGATAGATTTAATTGATATTTATAGGACTTTCCATCCAAAAACAGCAGATTACACTTCTCAAGTACACACAGAACATCCTCCAGGATAGATCACATCTTGGGTCACAAATCAAGCCTCAGTAAGTTTAAGAAAATTGAAATCATATCAAGCATCTTTTCTGACCACAACGCTATGAGAGTAGAAATGAATTTCAAGGAAAAAAAGTAAAAAACACAAACACATGGAGGCAAAACAATACGTTACTAAATAACCAAGAGATCACTGAAGAAATCAAAGAGGACATCAAAAATTACCTAGAGACAAATGACAATGAAAAAATGATGATCCAAAACCTATGGGACACAACAATAGCAGATCTAAGAGGGAAGTTTACAGCTATACAAGCCTACCTAAAGAAACAAGAAAAATCTCAAGTAAACAATCTAATCTTACACCTAAAGGAACTAGAGAAAGAAGAACAAACAAAACCCAAAGTTAGCAGAAGGAAACAAATCATAAAGATCAGAGCTGAAATAAATGAAATAGAAACAAAGAAAACAATAGCAAAGATCAATAAAACTAAAAACTGGTTCTTTGAGAAGATAAACAAAATTGATAAACCATTAGCCAGACTCATCACAAAAAAGAGAGAGAGGACTCAAATCGATAAAATTAGAGATGAAAAAGGAGAAGTTACAACAGACACCGCAGAAATACAAAGCATCCTAAGAGACTACTACCAGCAATTCTATGCCAATAAAATGGACAACCTGGAAGAAATGGACAAATTCTTAGAAAGGTATAACCTTCCACGACTGAACCAGAAAGAAATAGAAAATATGAACAGGCCAATCACAAATAATGAAATTAAAACTGTGATTAAAAATCTTCCAACAAACAAAAGTCCAGGACCAGATGGCTTCACAGGTGAATTCTATCAAACCTTTAGAGAAAAACTAACAACCATCCTTCTCAAACTCTTCCAAAAAATTGCACAGGAAGGAACACTCCCAAACTCATTCTATGAGGCCACCATCACGCTGATACCAAAACCAGACAAAGATAATACAAAAAAAGAAAATTAAAGACCAATGTCACTGATGAATATAGAGGCAAAATCCTTAACAAAATACTAAGAAACATAATCCAACAACACATTAAAAGGATCATACACCATGATCAAGTGGAAGTTATCCCAGGCATGCAAGGATTCTTCAATATACACAAATCAATCAATGTGATGCACCATATTAACAAATTGAAGAATAAAAACCATATGATCATCTCAATAGATGCAGAAAAAGCTTTTGACAAAATTCAACACCCATTTATGATAAAATCTCTCCAGAAGTGGACATAGAGGGAACCTACCTCAACATAATAAAGGCTATATATGACAAACCCACAGCAAACTTCATTCTCAATGGTGAAAACCTGAAAGCATTTTCTCTAAGATCAGGAATGAGACAAGGATGCCCACTCTCACCACTATTATTCAACATAGTTTTGGAAGTCCTAGACACGGCAATCAGAGAAGAAAAAGAAATAAAAGAATACAAATTGGGAAAGAAGAAGTAAAACTCTCACTGTTTGCAGATGACATGATACTATACATAGAGAATCCTAAAGATGCCACCAGAAAACTACTAGAGCTAATCAATGATTTGGTAAAGTTGTAGGATACAAAATTAATGCACAGAAGTCTCTTGCATTCCTATATACTAATAATGAAAAATCTGAAAAAGAAATTAATGAAACACTCCCACTTACCACTAAACAAAAAGAATAAAATAGCTAGGAATAAACCTACCTAGGGAGACAAAAGACCTGCATGCATGAAACTATAAGACACTGATGAAAGAAACTAAAGGTGATACCAACAGATGGCGGGATATACCATGTTCTTGGATTGGAAGAATCAATATTGTGAAAATGACTATACTACCCAAAGCAATCTACAGATTCAGTGCAATCCCTATCAAATTACCAATGGCATTTTTTACGGAACTAGAACAAAAAATCTTAAAATTTGTATGGAGACACAAAAGACCCTGAATAGCAAAAGCAATCTTAAGGGAAAAAATCGGAGCTGGAGGAATCAGACTCCCTGATGTCACACTATACTACAAAGCTACAGTAATCAATACAATATGGCCCTGGAACAAAAACAGAAACATAGATCAAAGGAACAAGATAGAAAGCCCAGAGGTAAACCCACGCACCTATGGTCAACTAATCTCTGACAAAGGAGGCAGGGATATACAATGGAGAAAAGACAATCTGTTCAATAAGTGGTGCTGGGAAAACTGGACAGCTACATGTAAAAGAAAGAAATTAGAACACTCCTTAACACCATACACAAAAATAAACTCAAAATGGATTCGAGACCTAAATGTAAGACCGGACACTATAAAACTCTTAGAAGAAAACATAGGAAGAACACTCTTTGACATAAATCACAGCAAGGTCTTTTTTGATCCACCTCCTAGAGTAATGGAAATAAAAACAAAAATAAACAAATGGGACCTAATAAAACTTCAAAGCTTTTGCACAACAAAGGAAACTATAAACAAGATGAAAAGCCAACCCTCAGAATGAGAGAATATATGTGCAAACGAATCAACAGACCCAATTAATCTCCAAAATATATAAACAGCCCATGCTGCTCAATATTAAAGAAACAAATAACCCAATCCAAAAATGGGTAGAAGACTTAAATAGACATTTCTCCAAAGAAGACATACAGATGGCCAAGAAGCACATGAAAAGCTGCTCAACATCACTAATTATTAGAGAAATGCCAATCAAAACTACAATGAGGTATCACCTCACACCAGTTAGAATGGGCATCATCAGAAAATCTACAAACAACAAATGCTGGAGAGGGTGTGGAGAAAAGGGAACCCTCTTGCACTATTGGTGGGAATGTAAGTTGATACAGCCACTATGGAGAACAGTATGGAGGTTCCTTAAAAAACTAAAAATAGAAGTACCATATGATCCAGTAATCCCACTACTTGGCATATACCCAGAGAAAACCATAATTCAAAAAGACACATGCACCCCAATGTTCACTGCAGTACTATTTACAATAGCCAGGTCATGGAAGCAACCTAAATGCCCATCAACAGACGAATGGATAAAGAAGAAGTGGGACATATATACAATGGAATATTACTCAGTCATTAAAAGAAATGAAATTGAGTCTTTTGTTGAGACGTGGATGAATCTAGAGACTGTCATACAGCGTGAAGTAAGTCAGAAAGAGAAAAACAAATATCGTATATTAATGCTTGTATGTGGAACCTAGAAAAATGGTACAGATGAACCAGTTTGCCGGGCAGAATTTGAGACACAGATGTAGAGAACAAACGTATGGACACCAAGGGGGGAAAACCGTGGTGGGGTGGGGATGGTGGTGTGCTGAATTGGGCGATTGGGATTGACATGGATACACTGATGTGTATAAAATTGATGACTAATAAGAACCTACTGTATAAAAAAAGAAACAAAGAAACAAAAACGACTAATACTAAACTTTCTTTGGGTTATTTGTATGGAAATATGTTAATTTAAATTTTTCAGACATCACATTAAATTTCTAAAAATCTTATATGTTCTAGTATAATGTTATAAGTCATAATTCTAGTTATTACTTTAAAATGTATATCTCAGAAATAACTAAATTTCCTTGTCAATTGCATTATTATGAACTTTCATCAAATCTTTAACCATGGTCATTTTTAAAAATCTTTTGTTATTTACAGACAGTTCCAGGTGCATTCTGATGCTTTTACAAAAATGTTCCTATAAAAGGGTTTCATCTTCAAGGAATTCATGGAAAAGACTCACGGGTACAGGTTTCTGATAACTGACTATACTGCTGAACTGAATAAATAAGCATTTTCAGAACTCTAATGGAAAACTGATGAATTCATAAAAGTGCTTACAGAAGATCAAGATGAATAAAAATTTAATTACATGGGACTGTGTGAACTGATGAGAATGATTATAATTTTTGTGACTTTGAATAAAAAAAAATCCCACAAGAAAAATAAAAATAAACTTTTGTTGTACTGATAACATACATTTTAGTGTAGGCTGACAAAAAGCATGCAAGCCCAAATAATCACATTAAAGCCATCTTATATCAGAAGAAATGTTCATTAATTTTTGGAAATAATTTCTCATGTAACTCTATTCCTAAAGAAATTTTGGAAAATATGTTAAGTTATAAATTATAAGTGTTTGTTAAAGATGTTACTTTATGTCTCAGAATATTCTAGTGTTGACAGTTTTAAGAAAATCATTTTTCCAGGCTTAGGAGAAATATGTAAATAGTCAAATGGGCCATGATATATCTTGTATCACTGGGAGAAAGAAGAAAAATTATCAAAGTTTAGAATTCCTCAAATCTGGGAGAAATGAAGCTACTAAATGTGACAGGACTCTAGCTTTTCTGCTGCTCAGAATATAGCTGAGAATTGGGAATTATGCTTGGTAATAAGCTCTTAAGCACATCTGTAGTGTGGATAAAAGTTCTTACTTGGAAAGTGATGTTCATTCAACTAGAGCTGATTTTATATGATAGAATATAGGCCAGCAGATTTCTGTGACATACTCATAACCTTTCTGTAAATGTGCTGCCTTTATTTTTTATATCAAATGAACACTAGGGTTTCAAAAGGTATTATTCATAAATAGGATATAGTTCCTCAAAGTGGAAAAAAAACTAGCCCATAACATACTGACCCTTGGGAAATAAAACACCAGACCATTTCTCCTTTGGAAGAAGTTCTCCTTTGGAACTCCAAAGGAAGCCTATATCTTTTCATCAGTAACTTTTTCAAAGGAAGAAATCACTTGAGTTTCACCATCTATCTGTACTTATTAGGTTGTCAGTTTGGTTTGAGTTTTCATCAGAGTTAGATTAACAGCTGGAAGGAAGAGTTGTCTAATCCAAACATTCACCAGGGGGCCATGGGAAAAATCTGTTACATCTGACATAGGACAATGGTACTTGTTCAAGAAGAGACTTTGAACATTTGTAACAGAAAGGCTACTTTTTGTAAAAATTGTTCAGATAATTCTCACAAATGTAAAATTGAAAATTCTATTTAATTGAAAAAGAACTCTAATTTAGTAAAGGAGAAATCTTTTCTATATCTATTCATATTATTAATTAAGGAAGTCTTTTAAATTAAGTAATTACTACAAGGCCCCAAAGGAAAATACAGTAAGAATCCAAAAACTATCAATGCCAGAATCTAATGCAAAATAATAATTCTACATAAGAAAATATACATATTATTCCTAGGTTTGTTAGAGAGAATGACAGAAAAAGGGTTTGAGGATTACTATGTCACAAGTGATATATATCTTTAAAAGAAAGAGTTGGGGCTTCCCTGGTGGCGCAGTGGTTGAGAGTCCGCCTGCTGATGCAGGAGACACGGGTTCGTGCCCCGGTCCGGGAGGATCCCACGTGCCGTGGAGCGGCTGGGCCCGTGAGCCATGGCCGCTGAGCCTGCGCGTCCGGAGCCTGTGCTCCGCAACGGGAGAGGCCACAACAGTGAGAGGCCCACGTACCACAAAAATTAAAAAAAAAAAAAAAAAAAAAAAAAAGAAAGGGTTGAACTGAATATGATAAAATATTAATGTTTACTAATTTGGCAGATGGCAATACAAAGGTCTACTACATTCATTTCTGGGTTCTTCTATATGTTTTAATATTTAATAATATTTAATATTTTGTAGTTTTCTTTAGTAAAAAAATAATGACAATTTTGTAAGAGAAAGCAGGTCTTTGTTAATGATGTCATGAAAAATAAATTTGTTAAAGCCATAATATTTGTGTGGTTCAATGTAGATCAGAAATTATTTCCTATTAGTTTGACTTTCTCATAAAAACCTAATAAAATATTGCACCATCATGAATGAACAAACAAAAAAAAATAAACATATCCAGTTTAGAGTTAGAACAAGGAACTGCCTATGTGAAGAGTAATTAGAAAAAAAAAAGTATATCTGTTTCATTGATTTTTCAAGGAATGTTGTATATTTACAGATTGAAAACCTTGGGTCAAATAGCATACAAGTTAATGGATTAGAGTTATATAAAGCACAATTCGTAAGATTATTTATATTTTGTTACACCAATCTCGTGTGGTATTGGAAAAATGAAGTGCTTGTGCATGAATCCTGCATTACTATTGCCCTTAGGTAGATCCTTGAGAGACAGAGGTCTTTCATCCTCATTCTTGTATTACTCACTGGATACTAAAGAAAGTATCACTCCACCTCTTTACCACACAAGCTATAAAATTTAAACCACAAGTTATGCAATACATAACTTTCTCTTTTAATAGTGAATACATTCATATGTATATGTTCTCTTCTAAGTTCACGTGTTCTATATCTCATACGTCAACTTGACCTCCAGCTTGCTATGCCAATTGTAAATATTCCTTCTGACAATTGCTGTTAGCATCATATGGTGACTGGAAATTTTCCTCACTCTCACATTCACCAAGCATTAGGTGTAGAAATCATATGTTTTTCTGGTCCTGTTTGAGCAAGTTGAACTGTGTTTCTTGATAGAGATGTTTCAATTACTTTTCCTGTGTGACTACTCCTCAAAATTTAAATTCACTTACCTATCAGGATGCATCGACAGAGATTTGAAACATGTTCGTGAAATACTCTGAGCAGTTACACATAATAAACTATCAAACTGTTCTAATGTGTCTTCTCGCAGCCCTTTCAGGAATATTTCATTCATAACAGCAAAGTCTTATTCTTTTGCAACATACAAAAGCTTCCAGATACATATCTCTGTACAAAAATGTGTCACAGGCAATGTTTACAATACAGAAAGAGTCAATAACTATATTACTTGGCATCCTGTTGTGGCTCCCTATACAAACAATACAAGCAAAGCTCACTGTCTTTTCTTTTTTTTTTTCTTTAAAAAAATGTTTTAACATCTTTATTGGAGTATAAGTGCTTTACAATGGTGTGTTAGTTTCTGCTGTATAACAAAGTGAATCAGCTATATATATACATATATCCCCATATCCCCTCCCTCTTGCGTCTCCCTCCCACCCTCCCTATCCCACCCCTCTAGGTGGTCACAAAGCACCGAGCTGATCTCTCTGTGCAATGCAGCTGCTTCCCACTAGCTATCTAGTTTACATTTGGTAGTGTATATATGAGAGCATTTCAAATTGTAGAAAATAATGAATGTAATTGCATTATTCAGTTATTTGTAAATGTTCACTTATCTATGTAATGTTTTCGTTACAGACCTGCAGGAGGAGGTAACAAGGAGAGCGACTAATCGGACTGATGAGAAGAGTTGGAGGTTAACATTCAGGGTATTGTTTCACACTCAGGTGGGACAATAGATCAGAGGTGACTCTATGTGGTCTAGGCTTTTGCGTGTTGCTTTCTGTTGGATCTTTGATCAGTACCATGAGGTTGTTCCCTTTCTCTCGGCAAAGGCTGTTTCTACTGTCTAAACATCTTGCAACTTTTCTATCTTTGACTAGGTGGCCAAGTCAGTTTGACCCTGCTGAGTTCGTTTGCTAATCTGTGATTGAGGAAAAGTATCTCCACCCTGTTTTGTCAGAGCTTAAAATTTCACTAGTGTATATTTTTTGAAACATTCATGACTATATGAGTTTAGAAGAAGAAAAACAGTTGGTATGAAATGGAACAATCAGAAAATGAGAGTTCATGATAATTACAATATCTTTGCTAAAATAATTCTTTTTAAAGATGAAGTCCAAGAAGTCAAGAATATTTTCAAAAGAGAACAAATTAAAACATGCTAGAAAACATTACATAAAAATATAAAAAATATGGAAGATCAGAGAGTTCCAGCATCCATTTAACAATTCAGAAAAGGCAAAGAAAATAGAAAAAAAAATTTTAGAAATTTCCAAAGCCAAAAGTGAGGATGATTTCCTGAAGCCCCAAAATGTGTCTGACTGTTGACTTTAGAGGAATATGAGTGGTTAAAAAAAATGCAGAAAGAAGTTTTCTCTGAAATTATCGGAACAGCAATTTTACTCAAAGTAAGGTTAAATTCCAAAAGATATGGAGAGATGATGGATGGATAGGTAGATAGAGAGAAAAAGTTTTCGGCTCGGGCTTCCCTGGTGGCGCAGTGGTTGAGAATCTGCCTGCCGATGCAGGGGACACGGGTTCGTGCCCCGGTCCGGGAAGATCCCACATGCCGTGGAGCGGCTGAGCCCGTGAGCCATGGCCGCTGAGCCTGCGCGTCCGTAGCCTGTGCTCCGCAAAGGGAGAGGCCACAGCAGTGAGAGGCCCACGTACCACCAAAAAAAAAAAAAAAAAAAAAAAAAAAGTTTTCGGCTCACCAGGAATCTGATTGATATCAGGATTATCAAGTATAAAACTGCACGCTAAAATAGAGATAATAAAGATGGGTTTCTAATATTCTAAAAATTAAACTTAGTACTACTTTTCAAACTAGCCATCAAATATAAAAGGTTTAACAAAAATATATTATAAAGACTCTGTGTAGCCTATATGAAGCCCATATACAAGTACACATACATTTATTTAATCTATGATACAACCAAAAATAATCAAAGAAAAGAAGTTGAGTCAGCTTCAAAAGAGAAAATGAACTGATTTATGGATGAAATGAAGAGACAATCTAGTACAGTAGATGCATAGGACGATGTCCACAAAAATTCCTATAAAAACAACAACAATGTTTTCACAAGTAACATGATAGGATGCTAGATCTAAGAGATGGATGGGAGAAGTTCACATTTCTTTTGTTAAAAATCATTATTTTTATGTTGATTTTTTAAAAGTCTTTATTGGAGTATAATTGCTTTACAGTGGTGTGTTAGTTTCTGCTTTATAACAAAGTGAATCAGCTATACATATACATATATCCCCATGTCTCCTCCCTCTTGTGTCTCATTTCCACCCTCCCTATCCCACTGAGCAGAGGTAGTTTATCTAAAGGCAGCTCCCTTCTCACCACTGCAAACTTCAAATTTTATGCTCTGCTCAGCCAGATGGCCATTGAGACGTGGAGGCAATGGTTGCGCTTGCAGCCTCTGCAGCTTTTAATCTGCTGAGGAAATCATAGGAGAGAGATGCTGGACCCTGTTCTCTATGAGCTGACAGTCTCCTGTTTAGCAGCATCAGAGCACAGCCCCAAGGACAGAGGGGAGTGTAGCCCAGGACTTGGGGATTCCTTTGACCCAAAGAGGCAATATTCTATCTGTCCTAGACTGTAGACCTGCCATGTCTGTCTGAATTCCCAAATTTCTCTAGTAAATCAAACAGATATGTAGCATCATCTCTGTCCTTTAGATACTGAACAGGCAGGAAGGGTTTACTGCAAAGGAGCTTACGACAGGACATGACAGCCCCCAAATTATCCTTTTGTCTTTTCATCACTACAGAATGCCTGATATTAAAAACTGTTCAACAATCAGACATACTACCTGAACCATCAGACCGAATGACCTAACAGAGGACCTGTATCAATATCTGAACATAAAGGAAACAAGAATGAGAGGATCCCATTGATTTCAAAAAGAAATTAAATAACTTATTTGTGAACTTAAAATATGATTTTGTAGTAAAAAATATCATTTGATGAATAGGTATCAAAATTAATGGTTTTTAAGGTCAAGCACAGGTTAAAAATAGCAAAAAATAAAAATAAAAATATACAATCTCCATGATAGATATAGAACTACTCAGGTTATCTCATAATGAGTGACTCCTGGTAGTTTTGTCTTTCAAGAAATCTTTCAGTTTTATATAAGTTATTACATATGTAGATATAAAGTTGTTTATAATATTATCTTATTTTAATATCCATAGAATCTGTTCTGACATTACCTCTCATTCTTAATACTGGTAATTTGTGTAATCTTTTCTTTTTTTCCGACTGGTCTGGCTAGTTTATCAATTTTATTTGATCTCAAAGAACCAACTTTTTATTTCATTATAATTTTCTCTATAATTTTTCTGTTTTCTTTTCATTGATTTGGCTCTGATCCTTATTGTTTTTCCAATTTATTTGGGTTTAATTTTCTCTTTCTTTTCTAGTTTATTAAGGTCGAAGTTGGGGTCAAATAATTAAGGAATTTCTTCTTTTTTAATATCAAAATTTGGCATGTTGTTTTTTTCCTTCAACTTAAGATGATTTCTAATTTTTATTTCTTCATTAAAACATCAAATTTCCTATTGATCACATGATGAAATTTTCATTTCAAATATTTTATTTTTCATCTCTAGAAGTTTGATTTCTATCACTTTAAAATTTTCTTGACTATTAATTCTAACATCTGTGATCATTCTAGATTGACTTTGATTTATTACTTTATATTTGATTTATGGTGTTTATTATTGTGTTATTTTATATTCTAGTAAATTTAAACTAGATGCCAGGCATTGTGATTGCTGTTAGTGTCATATCTAAAAAATCTTTGCATAACTCAGGGTCATAATCACTTTCTCCTATTTTTTTTTTAGAGTATTTATAGAATTAGATTTTGTAGTTAGGTCTATGATTGACTAGGATTTAGATTGTGCATATGGTGCAAGGTACGGATTAACATTCTTTTTTTTCTTCCTTTGAATGTTTAATTGTTCCACTTTCATTTCTTAGATAGACTATTCTTTCTGTACTAAATATCTTTGTAACTTTGCAATACATGTTTACTAAACATTTTAACGTCCTTGTCTGCTAATTCTTAAATCTGAGTCAATTCTTGAATGGTTTCAATTGATTTTTTATCCTCTTCAGTAAAAGTAGTTTTTTTTGTTTTTTTGCTTACCTTATAATTTTCATTGGATGTCAGATATTGTGAGTTTTATCTTGGTGAGTTCTACATGTTTTTGGTTTCCACAAATATGATTGAGCTGTTTTCTGGGATGCAGTTAAGTTACTTCAAAATAGCTTGGTCTTTTCTTTTTGTAAGATTTAGGCAGATTTGGAGCACTGCCCATTTGGGGCCTAATTATTCCACACTACTGAGTCCAGGGCCTTATGTATAGTTTATACTATGACCTATAATGCTTGAGGTTCTCCAGTCTGACTGGTGGGAATAGGTATTATTTTTAACCCTGTGTGAGTGAGTGTCAGACAATATTTCCAATCATCTTTTTGGGTGAATCTTCCCTCAGTAATGGGTAGTTACTATACATGTAGGGGCTGTTCAATATTCAGCTGAAAACTTGAGGGGAACCCTCTGTATATCTCCGGAGTCCTCTCTCTGTGCATTTTTGTTCTCTAGGTAATCTGACCTGAAAACTCTAGTTGCATTTGCCCGCTTCATTTCTCAGCTCCATCCACTCGAATCAGGTACTCCAGCATTCTGCTTTGGGTGCCTCATCCTATATCCTATCCTGGAAACTCCCTGAAGGCTTTAGCCTAGGAAATCACAGATATCTCTTTAGTCTGGGGAATATAGAGACTGTGTCCCTTTCTCAGGCATCGGTCTACCTCACTGACTTGTTTCCACTGTTGTCAAAATCTTTATTCCATACAATTTGTTTAGGTTTTTTTATTGGCTTTGGTGGGAAGGTAAATGTTGTCTCCGAAACTCTATTTTGATGAGCAAGCAAAAGACATGATATTTTTCTTAATAATACAATTCAAGACAGGGATGAACGGGAATTGTTGAAAAGGAAACAATAAAAAAGATAATTACATTGATAATTTTTGTTTCACAGCAAAAACGAAGCTAGCAGGGAATGTGGTTTTATGGAAATTTGCTTGTTTGTTCTTTAATTTATAACAGAGTTTCTTGGACTTAATCTGTCATCCTCTTATCTGTTTTATATATTCTACAAGTATTCATGTTAACACAATGGATATAGTTTATACGATCTTGAACATGAGCTTCACTGTACTATAAGTTATTCTTTAAAGGTCGCTTAACATTATCTTGTTGCAATTTTACTATGGGTGTGACTATTCCCTGCTAAAGTTCAACTATTATATCTTACTCATTTCTTTGTTTCCAACATTATTTCTCCATAAATATGTTTATGCCACCAACATTCCTAATTGTACTCCACACATATGTTATCGAACATATGAAAATAACAAAAATTTGAAAACTGCTTAAAATATATTATATTTATTAATATAAAATATATTATAATTATTTCCCATTAAGCAAAATATGTGCACTGGTAAACCAACAGTAAATAAAAGTGTTCAAGTTCTAGTGATTCTAGAACCTGAAACTGAGCTAAATCCATATTATAATATTAAAATTAATAATTCAAAGAGTTACTAGAAGCAAGGGTAGACAAAAGTACAATAAGATTTCCAAAAGAAAACTAGTCTGTGCGAGAAATTAAGTATGTTTTTGTTTAAAACACCAAAAATACATTTTAAAACACTAAAGCCTCTAAAATTTATGTAAGATAACAAAGCATGTATTAATATCTCCTATTCATGGTCAGAAATTTAACTAGAGCAGAAAATAATGATAGAGAAATATTTTGAAAAAGCTAAAATGATTCATATGATCTCTTGTGAATTGCACGTAATGATAACAGTAGCTATCTGAGCTGGACTCTACAGTTAGTTCTGCTTAAATTCTGTTAGACTGTCTTTCTGAAAGAATTAGTTTCTGCATGTTGTTCAGATAATAGGTAGATTCAAGTGGAGAAACACATGGGAGGTGCAATGAAGATATTTTACACCTCAGATATTCAGATGCATGACTGATGGACCTCTGGTCACACTGTAGAATAAACTATTTATTACATGTACTGTTTAAATTATTATGACAGCATGGGCAAAGATTTAGAAATGCAGTACTGGACAGCAGCCTTGTTTTCTATCTATGGTTCTACAGTGAAGGCAAAAGTATGTGGAGGAAGAAAATTTCCTTAAACAGTTTATGGTAAATTTTCATTCAATGCATTACCAGAAAAATACATATCAGTTTTCAGGATAGATTTATCAGCTTTTTAGAGATCACAAAAATCTCCAAAATATATGAATGCTTTTATAGAGTAATTTTGGTCCCTCACTGAAATTCTTCCCACACATCCTTCCCAGCCTTCTTAGTTCATCTTTTTCCTCTTATTTTCCTTATTGTGAAATTCTAGGAATGAAAAAAATGTTATAACCTGGAATCCCTGTAGCTTTCTCAAGCATCATGTTCTACAGTTCATTTTTAACATTTGGCCCTTAAATTTCCAGTATATTTTCGTAGATATACCAAACCTTTGAAAGAGCAAATCATGCTTCACGTAACCAAGGAAGTGACTTTAACGGGTTAACAACATATTACTAAAGCCAGATTATCAAGAGCACTTTATACTAAACTAGAACAACTGAAAATTATCCTGAACACCCTGCAGGATCAAAACACAAGCATAAAAACAGATCTGTGACTAAAAAAGAATATTTTAATATGATATTAAATAGAGATTAGCAGGTATTTCTTACAGCAACAGGCGAGGCGGACTGAAAGGGTGGAGAGTCTGCAGGTAAGGAGAAGAGCCTATGTGATGAAATGTGAGCTGTACAACTTGAAAATGCTCTTAATTCTGAATGACATCATAGGTGGGAAGTACTGTTTAAACACTAGCTTCCGGAGCCAGACTTGGGAAGGTCACAAACTGAAGTGTCATCTTTTTATGCTGCCAACATACACAGTGTCCAAAGACATTTTGTGTCCTCTTTCTCTTGTTTGGACAGATGTTGAAAGAAATTGTCTCTAAAATATTATTTAGCCTTAGAAAAAGAAGGAAATCTTGTCATCCACAAAAACATGGATGAACCTGAAAGGCATTATGCTAAGTAAAATAAGCCAGACAGAGAAAACGAATACTGCATAATATTTCTTATATAAAGAAGCTGAAAAAAAAGTCAAATTCATAGAAACAGAGATTAGAATGGTGGTAGCCAGGGGTTGGGAGGTTGGGGAAACAGGGAGAAGCTGGTGAAGAGGTATAAACTTTCACTTATAAGATAAATAATGTTTGAAAGTCTAATATATAACTTGGTGACTATAGTTGATAATACTGTATTATGTCATTTGACATTAGCTGAGAGAGAAGAACTTGTGTTCTCACACACACACACAAAAGCTATATATGTGAGGAGTGGACATGTTAATTAAATCAGTGATGAGAATCCTTTCACAACGTATACATATATCAAAGCATCATGTTGTACACCTTAAATATATTATAATTTTATTTGTTAATTATGCTTAATAAAACTGAAAAAATAAAAGCATTTAAGTTAAAGCACAGTTATTGGACTTCAAAACTCTTGCATTGTCTTTTTTCCCCCAGCTTTATTGAGGTATAATTGACAAATTAAAAATTGTATATATTTAAGGTGTACAATGTGATGATTTATAATAGTATACATATTTTAATGAAAGGATTACCACAATCAAGTTAATTACTACATCTATCACCTCACATAGTTACTTTTTTTTGTACCCTTGCAGTGTACATCTGTGAGTTTGGAAGCGAAGTACTATGCATTTACATAGAAAATGCAAAACGACTACATGTAATCTTCTGAGTTGTTGCAGTTCAAATGTCAGTAAAGATTTCTGTTTTGATGCTACTTAAAGAAGCCACTTTATCAAAAACCCCAAAAGTTAATCTAGGCTTAGACACATTTCATTGTAACGTCAGAAAATCAACATTAAAAAGAAAATCTTGGGCTTCCCTGGTGGCGCAGTGGTTGAGAATCCGCCTGCCGATGCAGGGGACACGGGTTCGTGCCCCGATCCGGGAAGATCCCACATGCCACGGAGCGGCTGGGCCCGTAAGCCATGGCCGCTGGGCCTGCGCATCCGGAGCCTGTGCTCTGCAACGGGAGAGGCCACAACAGTGAGAGGCCCGCGTACCGCAAAAAAAAAAAAAAAAATCTTAAAAAACTGCCAGTCAGAAAATAAATGTTTCCTCCAAAGTACCAACATTTAAACTAACAGCACTTTTTGCCTTACCTAAAAAGTCATTGTTTATATTAGTTGGGATAAACTAATATCACCAAATAACTCCCAAGTCTCAGTAAGCTAACAAAATCAACTTCTGTTTTTTGCCCATAATAAATTCCAATGCAGTTTCAGCACACAGCTTTCCTTAGGATCCTTAGAGACCCGGGCTCCCTCCACATTGGTACCCCTGAGACCATGGGGGGGTTGCCCATGGGAACCTCTGTGTCTAGACAGTGGATGAGGTACGGGAGAGCATGGAGTCCCCACACCCACCCTTTACTGTTTCACTTTTATCCACAAATACCAGCCACTGTGCATCTCCTAAGTGAGAGGCTGGGCTAAGCCTAGCTGTGTTCCCAGGGAGAAGGGGAGAATCCATGCACTTTATGAGAACTGGCAGTCTTTCTACATTATTAGAAGCAAGCAAGGAAAAATCAGTCCATCAAACAAGAGTGAGAGTGAAAATATGTAACTATTCACCTGAAAACAAAATGAACACTAGGAGAGAATAGCATCCCCAGGAAGTTATTGAAAGAACTACTAAAGAATCTATGACCAAAAGAAAGATATGTGCTAATGTTTCAATATACATTATCATAATGTGAAGTATAAAGTAACATATATACACGTATATACATATATATGCTATGTTTTCTTTTAGATTATGTGTTATGTTTTGTAATTTTACTTTTCTGAGAGATGGTTCTTGTTTTTCTCTTTTTACTGACGAGTGTTCCATTACACATATGAATAATAGCAACTTTCTTATGTTGCTGTTGTTGTTTTGTTTTGGATTTTTAGTTTTAGTTGTGCATTACTAATATTGGAGCTTTAATCAGAGGCTATATCCTATTTGATGAAACTACCTAAAGCCTTACACAAATTGATTTTACAGCTTGCAAGATTCTGTTATGTTACCTATACCCAAAGTCATGATACAATCTTTTTTTCTACACCAATATTTCTGTGATAGTAGGTCATGATTTTCCCCAGATCTCCTCTGGAAAATTGATACAAATACAGAATTTTATCAGTTGAGTTGCTGATTTTTCTAACAAGGGCCTTTCTTCACTCTAGCATGGGCCCTAAAGTCCTTATGCAAATGAAAATACTTCTTGAATTTATGTGTCTCTAAAATGCTTCTGTCAATGGCAGGGAAGACATATCTCTGCCATCCAAAGATCTTATTTCTGCTTATTTAGTTTGAAATCTTGGGGAAACTTATTTAGTTTACTAGGATGAATGATTCAGTCCCGCCTAAAACTTAGGTTAATAGGTATATGATTTATATCCCAGGCTTTATGATTCACCGTTTCCCATATATGTGATACCTGAACAAAACACACACTGCCAACATGAGCAGAGCTAAGCACCTGAGAGATCCCTGTAGTCTGCAGCAGAGATGACTGTAATACTCCATCAAAGAGTTCAGAATTCCCAAGGAGTTTCCTTTCATCTATTATTAGGATTTTTTTTCTGCCCAGCATACCGTATATTGCATATGAAGTCCATTTAGTTGACAATTTATTGGGCAATAATCTAAAAAGTATTTGTATACCATATTTCATCAACTCCACGTTACCACTCACTGTAATTGGTGTTAATATGTCATATACAAGATCGGGTTATAATTGAAAGCTGTTGATTGTGAGACATTTCTCGATTACTGACATGCAAATTTGTGAAAAATATGTATGTTAACATCAATATAAAATTTTTTGAGCAACCAGTCAGAGAAGCTCGCTGTTCTTCAATGAAATAATGGAAAGAATTGATTTTGCAGACAGTTTTTTCATCATTAATTTATTGTGAATATTATATGAAATCTAAAGCTATAAGTTCAGCTGCATACTGTCGGGTACCATACAGCTGGGACCCAGGGGACCAGATTTCCAGCTGGACCTGTTGATTGGCTCTTTGGGCAATACTGTAGCAATAGATACCCAGACTTCAGAGAGTTTAACTGAGCATGTAGGGTTTTTAATTTTAATTTTTATGTTTTGGCCTCACCATGCAGCTTACGGAGTTTTTATTTCCCCGACCAGGGATCGAACCTGGGCCCTCAGCAGTGAGAGCACGGAGTCCTAACCACTGGACCGTCGAGGAATTCCCTGTAGGTTCTTTAGTTGTGCCTCCACAATTAACTGGTCTGTAATCTCATATAGTAAGTGTCCACTGCTGGCAAAAACGGATTATCAACATTTTTTTAGGAACTTCAAGTACACATTCAAAGAAAGCTAAGGAGAACTTAACAGTACAATGTGCTGCCACTTTGATGGATGGTCCTTAGTGTCAGATACTACCTCTAGAGTGCCATGTGATTCTCTTTAAATAAAAGTTTATAAATTTGCCTGGTTTATTTGTGTTGTGCATTGAGTCACATGTAGCAATAGAGTTACTCAGGGAAATCTTGGGACAATCGAGTTCCAAGGGACAGTAAAATAGTTTTTACGGGCCACTGAGAAATAGCATGTTTCAGTGTTCTTTTTAGGGTTGGTAAGCTATCAAGTCAATATGTAATTGCTTTTAAACCCTTATGTCTGGAAGTAGAAAAACTCCAGAGTAGGAATCAGTCCGTGATGAGGTGTTACCAATAAAAGTGTATTTGGGTGTAAAGTAAACATTTTTTCTGCAGGAAATGACTTCAAGTTAAAAAAGGTAATTCAAATTATTTAATTTGAATTAGACTATATAAATAAAGTATACACAAAATGTAGAATAAATCTCAAGACATTACAGTTCTGTGTAAGGGGATACCAACAAAGTTTCAAACCTTAGTCAGTCTCCTGAAACCTTCTCCCAGGCCCATCTGTCCACTTCCTTGTTAAATCCAGTTTTAGCAAGAACACTGCTGTCAGTTTAACCACAGACCTCCTTACCCTGGATGTTTCCTCCTAGTAATTTTCCAACCACTTACCCCACCCTGCTCCTTGGCTATAAATTCTCACTTGCCCAGGCTCTATTTGGAATTGAACCCAGTCTTTCTGCTGCACTGTAAAACGCCACTGCACTGGGCCCTACATCTATCGTGATGGTCCTGAATAAAATCTGCCTTACCATCTTTAATAAGTAGCACTGACCTTTTTTTTCTACAATACCTGCTGAGTTCTTATAAAGATATAAAAAAAATACATACAAATGCTATCAAAAATGTAATACCTGGGGTAATGAGAAGAAAAGCAAACAGCTGTTTGTCCTCATTGGCACACTTGATTTAAGTCACCGTACTCCCTCTGAAGCTTTGTGAAAGCCATGGCTATAAACCTTTGGTTGGATCGTGTTCAGGTAGGAGATGCTCAGTGAAAGACACACAGAATCCCAGTTTAGAGATGTTAAAGATTCATAAACAATAATACCCCGGAGTTCTTTTACCTGAAATGCACTTGTTAGCTCCTAGTAGCCAGAATCGCTCCCTCTATCTTTCTTAAATCTTAAAGTAAAAATCAAAGCCCTAGACCTTTCAGAAGAACCGTACACTGAGCCAAGCCTCAGCCCCGCGTGCACGGCCTTCTCATCACAGCTTTCAGTGTGGTAAGTCACAGGATCCTATTCTAGATTCATTCCTGCACACATAGACTCTCTGAGAAATAGGAGCCCGAATTCTCGTTTCAGTGTAGATATGAACACACGGTGTAATATGGGAGCATGGGGCATGTTTCAGCCACAGCTTCACAGATGGGCATGAACTACTTAAGTAAAAACTGTCAGAAGCCACAGTTCGGATGCCTCTTCAATAGGAACAGTCACGGTGATTCTTTGCTTGTTACTGCTATAAACGTGATTGGCAAGACTTCAGTCAGATATTCAGGTTGTACTGCTGGCGGATGAACACCATAAAATGCGTGCACAGGCCTACTGCACATACAGGTTGATGGCATAGATAAACCAAGTGGTACAGAAAATAGGAATTTGTAAAGTCAGTTGGAGAGAAATTGGTAGCGGCAGTTTTTGCATCCCGCCCCAGTAGGTCAGACTGAACAAGAATAAACATTTGTAAACTGAGCAAAAGTGAAGGAGTAGGTGAGGACCTTGGGAGAATGACTAACATATTTGAATGCCTTTTGGGAATCAAAGCCACAGAAATGCTCTTCAGGGCCATATCTGTCCATGGCCTCCACCCCGAAGTTCAAAAGCAATTTTCAGTCACTTTACTGAGCAGAGCTGAGTGGCAGAGATTCTGCACAGACTGAGATGAATGACTGATCACTGTGGAAGCTGTTGGTCAAAACAATGGGGAAGAGACAGAGTCAAAATTGATGGCCCTCAATTTGGCATTCCTAAATTATACAGAAAAAGAATGTGGGACCAGCAGGATCAAGGAAGGAATGTCAGATATGAGAAAGTCAATAAAACTGAAAAAATGGTTCATGAGATTTTGTTCTTCCTAGTGTCTAATACTGCAGTAGCCAGTAAAGACACCAGAAAAACCAGTGCTTTAATTGATTTTATCAAGCACTCTCAAAAGTTCTTCTAGGGCTTCCCTGGTGGCGCAGTGGTTGAGAGTCCGCCTGCCGATGCAGGGGACATGGGTTCGTGCCCCGGTCCGGGAAGATCCCACATGCCGCGGAGTGGCTGGGACCGTGAGCCGTGGCCGCTGAGCCTGCGCGTCCGGAGCCTGTGCTCCGCAACGGGAGACGCCGCAGCGGTGAGAGGCCCGCGTACCGCAAAAAAGGAAAAAAAAAAAAAATCGTTTTTCTGGAAAAAAAAAAACTGTCAATTTTAAATACTTTGACAATAGTGTGTGAATCAGAATCCATCTTTAACTCACTTCCACTTGTATTTCTAGAACTCAGAGCTCCTTGTTCCAGTGAGAAAATATGTATAAGCAAATGGACACTAGGCCAACTGTGATGTGAAAAATAATATTTGTTTCCAGGTCCACTCTACCCCCCTGAAATTGTCCAGGCTCTTTGTAGAAAGGGAACATATCTCTATACCTCTATACAAAGCAATATAGACACTCATTTCAAGGTAAAGTTTGTAAAGGAATCACAAATATCTTCTGGGTTCAACCCTGTTCATTCCTTCTACCATTACAGAGTACAGATACAGTACGAATAAGAAATTAAATTAAATTATAAAATATATGTCAGGTAAAAATGTGCCATTCTGTAACCTGAGGCAATCTCCTTTGCCCTAATGAGTATGAGGGCAAACTCCCAACAGGAAATGCTCATCTGAGCTGTACACAATTATGAGCAGGGTAAAACAGCACATTATCCTTATCAATTCTCATTCTAGATAATATCCTAAGTTATCTCTCTCATAACTATGTTGCAATTTCTTGTGTAACATGTGCATAATGTAAAATCTTATCATTCATATAATCTAAAAAATAGTTCCAGACCTCTAATTAACCTTGACTATCAGCTACTTCTTGCCAAGGGGGCCCAGTTTACACATATCAAGGAGATGGTGGGTTATGGAATTAAACAAAACTGAATTAAGATGATTCTTCTAATAAGTAGTGACTTTCTGTTCAACTATATTTTTTGAGACTCTGAGCTCCAAATTGGCAGGCGCGTTCTTTCCTGACGAAATCAGAATTTGCTGAATGATTTCTCTGTGCTGTATCAGCTGCCCTTATAAACATATTTGTTTAACAGTTTCTTGCTGCTTATAATTTTCCCCCAAAGCTCTATTTTTCTAGACACAGATACCTCTAGTCAAGTAATGTGCTGACTGGCACCAAATACTGTGGGTGGCCAGCCTGAGGTTGGCAAAAACCAATGTTTTACATATACCATAGCGCGGAGATAATAAGTACGAAGAATGTTAGCCTGCCCAGCCTGCCTTAAGCAGTTTCATTTTGCCTTATCATTACCAACTTAATGAGTTCCCTAAAATCTTACTGGGTACAAATTTACTAAATTAGGCCATTTACCCTTCTGAAGATGTCTACTCACTGAGAAAAGCATACACTGCCCTGTATTCACAAATTGAATTTTCTATGTGAACTTGATCACAACATACAGAAATCCCTGTAGAAAAAATAATCAAGCAAATAAATCAGATCCAATTGTAAATCTTCCAGGAATGTTTCTCAGCTTGACCTGGACCATTTCCAATTTAAAAATACAAATAAATTTTTGCTGACAAACTAGCCCTTACCAAAAAAAGACAGTTTTTCACCCTTATTCTCACCAGTCTATCTCTTTGGGACTAAGGTCTTTTTTTTTGCTGGATAGTCTAGTTTTTGAACAAACCAAGATCCCGTGAAATAGCAGAAGATTACCAATGATAAGAAGAAAGTTAGTCCTGGTTAGTGCATAATCATTGTGTGCAGGTAGGAGATGCTCACTTGCCATGGGATAAAGTTGTGGGAACGTGACCCAATCATATTGACAAAATGGTTGTGTTTTTGAACAACTTTCTTTCAAATGACATTTCCTACAACTTGACTTATGCCGTTGAGACTTACTATTTCTCAAATAATAACTACTTCTAATATACCTTCAACATAGCTATTAAGCTATTTATAATCACATTAAGTGTCAAATTGCATCCAGAAAGGTTATTCCTGTCTAAATTTCCTTTTAATGTGAAGAACCAATATGACATGATTTTGCTTACTTAACTCTATTACTCAGTTTTTGCTAAAATAACATTGCATTAAAAAGAAGCCTAAAAGTGTTCTCTCTTTTTCATTTGTCTGTGGATTGGGTAGAGAAGCTCTGTTTCAGGCCTACAGTCAGTTCGCTTTGGCTTTAGGTTCTGAGTTCCATTCAGATCTGCTCCATACTCTCTACATTATCTTTAGATCAGCAGCTAGTTAGTGTACACCCTTCTCATGGTGGGTCACCGAAGTTCAAGAGAATAGGCAGAAACATGTGTAGCCTCTTGAAATCTTGACTCTGAACTAGTATGACTATAATTTCTATACCAAGTCCGCTGACCAAACAAAACCCATTGCTGAGCCAAACATCCATGCATTGGGAAATATACTCTGCACAAACCTTACCTTGCATGGTACCATGCTAGGAGGGAATAAATAAAGAAGTATAATCTGATCTGCCATAGCAAATGTAAATTCTGGAAACTAGGCTTATAAAGCCTCCCTTGAACTTTCAAGGGACCATGTACTGTGGAAAATATAGCAGAAGAAAATATCTAGTGTGGCTTCATGTGAAATCTAGGGATATGTCTCTAATAGAAAAAAGAGACGAATAACAGTCATGGTAATTAAAACGCAGATCAGAAATAAATGAAAAAGAAGTAAAGGAAACAATAGCAAAGATCAATAAAACTAAAAGCTGGTTCTTTGAGAAGATAAATAAAATTGATAAACCATTAGCCAGACTCATCAAGAATAAAAGGGAGAAGATTCAAATCAATTGAATTAGAAATGAAAAAGGAGATGTAACAACTGACACTGCAGAAATACAAAAGATTATTAGAGATTACTACAAGCAACTGTATGCCAATAAAATGGACAACCTGGAAGAAATGGACAAATTCTTAGAAAAGCACAACCTTCTGAGACTGAACCAGGAAGAAATAGAAAATATAAACAGACCAATCACGAGCACTGAATTTGAGACTGTGATTAAAAGTCTTCCAACAAACAAAAGCCCAAGACCATATGGCATCACAGGTGAATTCTATCAAACATTTAGAGAAGAGTTAACAACTATCCTTCTCAAACTCCTCCAAAATATAGCAGAGAGAGGAACACTCCCAAACTCATTCTACGAGGCCACCATCACCCTGATACCAAAACCAGACAAAGATGTCACAAAGAAGAAAACTACAGCCCAATATCTCTGATGAACATAGATGCAAAATTCCTCAACAAAATACTAGCAAACAGAATCCCACAGCACAGTAAAAGGATCGTACACCATGATCAAGTGGGGTTTATCCCAGGAATGCAAGGATTCTTCAATATATGCAAATCAATCAATGTGGTATACCATACTAACAAATTGAAGACTAAAAACCATATGATCATCTCAATAGATGCAGAAAAAGCTTTTGAAAAAATTCAACACTCATTTATGATAAAAACCCTCCAGAAAGTAGGCATAGAGGGAACTTATCTCAACATAATAAAGGCCATATATGACAAACCCACAGCCAACATCATTCTCAGTGGTGAAAAACTAAAATCATTTCCTCTAAGATCAGGAACAGGACAAGGTGGTCCACTCTCATCACTATTATTCAACATAGTTTTGGAAGTTTTAGCCACAGCAATCAGAGAACAGAAACAAGTAAAAGGAATCCAAATCAGAAAAGAAGTAAAACTGTCACTGTTTGCAGATGTCATGATACTATATACATAGAGAATCCTAAAGATGCTACCAGGAAACAGCTAGAACTAATCAATGAATTTTGTAAAGTAGCAGAATACAAAATTAATGCACAGAAATCTCTTTCAGGCCTATACACTAATGATGAAAAATCTGAAAGAGAAATTAAAGAAACACTCCCATTTACGATTGCAACAAATAGAATAAAATACCTAGGAATAAACTTACCTAAGAAGACAAAAGACTTGTATGCAGAAAACTATAAGACACTGATGAAAGACATTAAAGATGATACAAACAGATGTAGAGATATACCATGTTCTTGCATTGGAAGAAAAACATTGTGAAAATGACTACACTACTCAAAGCAATCTACAGATTCAATGCAATCTCTATCAAACTACCAATGGCATTTTTCACAGAACTAGAAAAAAAAAATTTCACAATTTGTATGGAAACACAAAAGACCCCGAATAGCCAAAGTAATCTTGAGAAAGAAAACCAGGTCTGGAGGAATCAGGCTCCCTGACTTCAGACTATACTAGAAAGCTATAGTAATCAAGACAGTATGGTACTGGTACAGAAACAGAAATATAGATCAATGGAACAGGATAGAAAGCACAGAGATAAACTCATGCAGATATGGTCACCTTATCTTTGATAAAGGAGGCAAGAATATACAATGGAGAAAAGACAGCCTCTTTAATAAGTGGTGCTGGGAAAGCTGGACAGCTACAGGTAAAAGAATGAAATTAGAACACTCCCTAACACCATACACAAAAACAAACTCAAAATGGATTAAAGACGTAAATGTAAGGCCAGACACTATCAAATTCTTAGAGGAAAACATAGGCAGAACACTCGATGACATAAATCACAGCAAGATCCTTTTGGACCCCACCTCCTAGAGAAATGGAAATAAAAACAAAAATAAACAAATGGGACCTAATGAAACTTAAAAGCTTTTGCAAAGCAAAGGAAACCATAAACAAGACGAAAAGACAACCCTCAGAATGTGAGAAAGTATTTGCAAATGAAGCAACTGACAAAGGATTAATCTCTAAAATTTACAAGCAACTCATGCAGCTCAATATCAAAAATACAAACAACGCAATCCAAAAATGGGTAGAAGACCTAAGACATTTCTCCAAAGAAGATATACAGATTGCCAACAAACACATTAACGGATGCTCAACATCACTAATCTTTAGAGAAATGCAAATCAAAACTACAATGAGGTATCACCTCACACCAGTCAGAATGGCCATCATCAAAAAATCTAAAAGCAATAAATGCTGGAGAAGGTGTGAGAAAAAGGAACCCTCTTGCACTGTTGGTGGGAATGTAAACTGATACAGCCACTATGGAGAACAGTATGGAGGCTCCTTAAAAAACTAAAAACAGAACTACCATATGACCCATCAATCCCACTTCTGGGCATATACTTTGAGAAAACCATAATTCAAAAAGAGTCATGTACCACAATGTTCATTGCAGCTCTATTTACAATAGCCAGGACATGGAAGCAACCTAAGTGTCCACTGACAGATGAATGGATGAAGAAGATGTAGCACATATATACAACGGAATATTACTCAGCTATAAAAAGAAATGAAATCGTGTTTTTCGTAGTGAGGTGGATGGACCTAGAGTCTGTCATACAGAGTGAAGTAAGTCAGAAAGAGAAAAACAAATAACGTATGCTAACATGTATATATGGAATATAAAAAAAAGAAAAAAATGGTTCTGAAGAACCTAGGGGCAGGACAGGAAGAAAGACGCAGACGTAGAGAATGGACATGAGGACATGGGGAGGGGGAAGGGTAAGCTGGGACGAAGTGAGAGAGGGGCCTGGACATATATACACTACCAAATGTAAAATCGATAGCTGGTGGGAAGCAGCCACATAGCACAGGGAGATCAGCTCGGTGCTTTGTGACCACCTAGAGGGGTGGGATAGGGAGGGTGGGAGGGAGACGCAAGAGGTAGGAGATATGGTGATGTGTGTATATGTATAGCTGATTCACTTTGTTAGAAATCAGACACTAACACACCATTTTAAAGCAATTATACTCCAATGAAGATGTTAAAAAAATAATATCAAGCTAATTTCCACACACACAAATTGCCAACTTTAATACAGCAAACGTCATTCGTTCTAGGAGGGATAGCAGATTGCACAGACGTCATGTGTGCACGTGTGTGTGGCAACAGGGAGTCCACAGAGTCACGTGGAACACCACCAATGAACACACAGGACCTTTGCCTACCTCCTATGGTATGTGGAGCACAGAATGTGATGTAGAGGAAAATTAAAAGCTATTTTTGATTGGTTTGTAAGAGAGAAGGAATATTCACAGGAAATATCTAGGTTCAATAAGAGAAGAAGGATAGACACTCATCCTGAGAAAGGTAAAAGAAGAAAAGATAAAGGAGAGCTTGCAAATAAGAGACTGTGAGTTTGACAGAGAATCGTGGAAGATTTTGGAGGATAGAGAGGCCTCTGAGATGGGGTCCCACTGATGGGTTGCCTAGCAACATGCACAGAACAAGTCATTTGATGATGATGGACCCAGTAGGTCTAGGCTTCTGCCATGGCTGAGGTCAGACGATTTGTAGGGCATGATGAGATCAATTGTGAAGATGTCTCAGGGAGAATGTATGGGTGGGATCAATGTTAACTTTATGGGTTCTTCTTTCTCTCCTCTCCACAGGGTTTCATCTTTAGTCAAAATAGAGGTGGTGTGACAGGGACGTGGGGTGCTCGGATGGACTTCCCTGAAGTCGTCCTGTAGGGGGAGTCCTGGCCAGAGACAAGCCCACGTATCCAAGCACCTGAGACCTGCAGATGTCTTGTATACATTATTACCAGGGGTTATCCTTCTTACCAGACACACAGCTCTGTGTGCCATCTTAACACCTTGCTGTTTACTCTCTTACGTCTCTCGGTGGTGATATCATCAAGAGTACTAGTATTTCTCTATATTCATTTAAGTGATTTAAAAAACGGAATACGGGGTCTGACTCCATTTTTTGACGTTTGACTGCTGACACTTGTTAAGCCTCACTCCTGCTTCCCTTCTACCCCACAGCTGGACAAACTGATAAAGCCTGGGTTCTCCCCTCTGTGGTGTAGGTAAGAAATTCAAATAGAAAGTCCCTGCCTATATGTGGGACCTCATCCCAACCCTTCCCCTTTACCATAATAAAACCCCAGCCAGCGTTCTTGCTCTCAAGCCATCTCAGACATGCTTTGGAGGCCTGCCCTGCTTTCCCCAGAGACCTCATTTATGCACACAATAACCTTCTACACACTCTCCGTGTGTGTGTCATCAGTCTGAACAGCCAAACCAGATTGTGTGTAAGGATGCTTCTGCTTTTGCAGGGTGAGGTTAACAGACACAGCAGACAGAAAAATGCCCTGACGATGGGTGGGAAAGAACATATGTATTTTCAACATTAAAAGGAACCATATTTTCGACCTTCAAAACTATAATGGCTTCAATATTGATCTCAGATAACATTTCAAAACAAGATATTTTGTCATAACGTATCAAAGTAAATATAACAGGATACTGAGAGTGAATGTGTGGCTTTGGCAATTGGCAAGGGAACACATGGCTAAGCTAAAAAAAAAAAAAAAAAAATCAATCCTACATTCTAAATAAAGCTGTAAGCACTGGGGGTAACAAGTCCTCCAAGGGTTATTAACCGGTAGGCCAACTAACTTTGCTGCGCTGACCACAACCCCAGTGCAATAGCCACGATGGAGTCTTTCTCCTGGACCCATAATAGCAGTTATGTTACAGAGGGGAGGGACTGGATAAGCAAACAGTCAGAATTAGAGGCATGCATTATGGAAAAGTTGAGACTATTTCAACTTTTAACCTGTTCACCTGTTCAATGAAAGTGAAATGTTCCAAAAAGCCAGGTTATAAGAGAATCGTGTAGATAATGAGGCCCTTTCAAGGGAATTATTTATTGTACACTTATGTCTCGCAAGATGTCAGTTTAGGCATTGGATCTGATGTCTCCTGCACTTCTGGGTAAGAGTAGAGACACTGAAGAGAGAAATGTTATACGGACACCAAAAAATTTCATAAAATTTTTCATGGTAATGATACTTTTTTTGCTTGATTCTATTCAAATCTGGTGTTGGTCACTTCTAAATAAAAACATTCAGTAACAGACAAGTATGTGACAGTCTAGATGTGGTGTAGTGACACAAGTCACTTATGGTGTTGAAACAATCTTATTAATAAATCCTTTCCTGTGATCTCGTTGTGTAAATGGGAATTCCTAGATTTTATTTTTTAAATCCTTTTTACTTATTACATACCTCATTGCATATTTCATGGTAAACTATACACTCCTTAGTGCAGATATTGATATTAGATGTATTTATACTTCAATCCCAATTTCTACACTGCATCTCACTAAGCAGATGTTAATTATTTATTAAAATTATTATTGTTAAAATATTTTGTTAAATAAAGGTATACTTAATTTTTAAATTCACATTATGCGGCACTGAGACCTACTGAAATGCTCTAAGAAGGAAAGAAACAATTATTTCATTGCTGTTCATTCTTAGATAGCTATATTTCTTACTTGAGCCTTAATTTCCTTTTGGGTAAAATGATGGTCTTGTATTAAATCAGTGTGATCTGGGGACACTACCTGTGGTAGTGTTCAAACCATGGGCTCAGCAGGCAAATGGCTTGGTTTTGAATTCTGACTCTGTCTTTTAATAAATGTGAATATGATAAGTTATTTAAACTCTGTCATATTTATGACAGGGATACTTGAGGCTATTTTATTTATTTTTTTTTTTTTGCGGTACGCGGGCCTCTCACTGCTGTGGCCCCTCCCGTCGCAGAGCACAGGCTCCGGACGCGCAGGCACAGCGGCCATGGCTCACGGGCCCAGCCGCTCCGCGGCATGTGGGATCCTCCCGGACCGGGGCACGAACCCGCGTCCCCTGCATCGGCAGGCGGACTCTCAACCACTGTGCCACCAGGGAAGCCCAAGGGAAGCCCAAGGGAAGCCCAAGGGAGGCCCTAGGGATACTTGAGTATTAAGTGCCAAATGCTTATGAGTGTACCTGAAATAAAAGTACATCCCTATCTATATTATTTGTTATTAGGAATTATTGTGTTAATAATTAGTCCTAAAATTTTAGAAGAAATTACCTGGTAGATCACTTACAGTTAAAGCACAAACAAAATAGCTTATTTCAGCATATAACATAGGAAACAACAGAATCTAGAATATAAAATAAACATGTATTGAACTAAGTTTTTTTTTAAGTGATTTGAAGGCACTGCAGTTACAAAATTGTTACTAAAATCTTTAGCTTTTTAAATGTTTTCCTTAATAGATGGATTATATCCTGAAAAACTATCCATTTGGTGAAGTCAATTTCCATGCATTTTTTATAAGATCAGAACACATTTTTCTATTTAACCACAGGAAATTGGGGAAGCAGATGAAACATGAAATTGAATCTCATGAGAGATAAAGGCAACAATTACAGTAAGATCACTTTAAGGCGGTCTTAGGAGCCAATCCCTCAAACAGCATTAACAGGAATATTCTTGGGAGGAGTATGAAAAGATATATTGACAAGTAACGGATGAACTCCTGTTACAATCAAAAACTTCTTAAGAAAGTGTTTTGTATTTGTATTTCCTCGTATGAATTTAAATGGTATCCATGTGTTATGTTTCTCTTCCCACGGAGGACTGTCAGGGCTGCTCATTATAGTTTACGTACAAGTGTATACTATATATTTTGACTTCAGTTTCCATACAAAATTCTTGTTTTCATTACTCACTAGAGAATAAATGGGACTCTCCCATGATTTAGTACCCATGGTATTGCTATAGAACATTTTTGGACCATTTACAAAATTAAAATATCAGTATATGATCGGGTTTGCATAAAGGACTGTGGCCGTGTGCTAGAGAGACTCGGCTTGATGCATGTTTCTGATTCACCAAGCCTCTCATCTTACACCAACTTCACTCCTAGGTCTCATGATCCAGCTTATGAAACTATTGTTTGACATATAATTATATCCTATAATTTACTGTTTGTTTATCATATAATGTGATTTTTCTGTTGACTAACCAACTATGACCTGAGATACTCAAGACAAGTTAGTGGCGTAAGAGTGTATTTCTCTCCCACATGATGGTTCAGGGCAGATGTTCCAGGTCTGTGTGTAATTCTCTTTCACTTGTTGATTCAGACTTAGGGCCCTTCCGTCCGCTTACTCCACACTCTCCTCGGGCTTACTCACCATCGACATGGACATGGTGGAGACCTGGTAGCCACGCCTAGGCTGCAGATGGCAAAACGGAAAGGGACGTGTGAAGCTAGTATGCTGCTGACTTAAAAGCCCTTGGTCAGAAACAGAACACTTCTGTCTACATCCTAATCCCTTGTCAAGTGGTCAGACACGAGCGAAAGAGTGACTGAGAAATGACGTCCAACTGTGTGCTCATGATGAAAGGGTGGGTGAGGAATTTCTGAGAGACAGCCAACAGTCTCTTGTCACCCCGTTAATTTCCTTAACTTTTACTATGACAAATGTTCTCATTTGGTATTTCAGGTATTATTAGGAGTCCTTAGGAGGGGAAATAGAACTCCCTAACAATATTTCATTACATTATTGCTTGATAACACGTCAAAATGAAGTGATGCAGGTGGTATTCCCTTGTGTATTCAGTCTGGTCTCCCCAACTAACAGTGACTCCCAGAGGGCAGGGTGTGCCTTGTAAACTCAGGATGCAGCACGGGTCTGGAATAGACTATGAATATGTTCAACACCTTGGTTATGGCGTGAAGAAATGTGGCCAGGCAAAATTAAGATGTTCTTACTACTTAAAAAGATGAAAATGCTACTATCAATTAACTGTGCTTTGATCATGACACCAGTGTTTTGTCACATATTTCTGACACTACATTTAAACAAGAATATGTGTAAAGAGGGTATCTGTCAACTAAAAGCAACTTACTAAAGACTGACTCAGATGAAGTAGTTCACTGCCATGTCATATGAAGAATGATAGCCAAACTATGACTAATTAGCCTATAGGAAAAAAACAAAACACATGAGAATATGACAGCTGTTTCAAAGAAACATATATTGCTGTTTCTGGACCTCTGAAGAAAATCTATATTTTTTGGTTAGAAGTTCTTAAGTTCCATTTAAATAAGTAACTTTAAGATATACCAGGAGGAGTCGAACAAGATGGTAACAGAAGGCTCCTGAGCTTCCTTCCTCCCACGAACACATTGAATGTATAACTACAGGAGGAAAAGTTGCCTCTGAAAGAGATCCAGAAACTAGCTGGGGCACTCCTACAGATGAAAAAAAAAACCCCAAAACTCATAGAAAGGAGTAGGAAAGGTCGAGACACAGACCCCAGGGCTGACACGGCACCATACAAATGGGAGGGACCCCCAACTCCTACTTCCCCTGAGAAGTAAAGAGTTTGGACCCCACATCTAGACCCCAACTTTTAATACTCCCACTGGAGAGACTGGCTTCCAAAACATCTAGTTCAACACCAGTAATCAGGGCAATGAAAGTCAAAACCACAGTCAGATCACCTTGCACCAGTTAGAATGGTTATTATCAAAAGCCCAAGAGATAACAAGTGCTGATAAGGTTGTGGAGAAAAGGGGACTCTTGCCCTGTTCATGGGAATGTAAATTGAAACAACCACTATGGAAAACAGTACAGAGTTTCCTCAAGATTAAAAATATATCTAACATATGATCCAACAATTCTACTTCTGGGTATGTATCCAAAGAAAATGAAATCAGTATCTTTAAGAAATATTGGCATTGTCATATTTATTGCAGCATTATTCACAACAGCAAAGGTATGCAAACTACCTAAGTATCCACCGATGGATAAATGGATAAGGACAGGTGGAATGTACATGAAATGGAATATTATTCAGCCATCAAAAAGAGGGAAATCCTGCCATTTGGAACAACATGGATAGAGCTTAAGGACATTATGATAAGTGAAATAAGCCAGACAAAGAAAGACAAATATCTCATAGTATCACATTTATGTGAAATCTTAAAAAAAAAAGTTGAACTTACAGAAACAAAAAGTAGGAAAATGGTTGCCAGAGGTTGGGTCATAGAGGAAATGAGGAGAGGTTGGTAAAAGGGTACAAACTTTAAGTTATAAGATGAATAAGATCTCAGGATCTAATGTATTATATGGTGATTGTAGTTGATAACACCGTATTATATAATTGAAATTTACTAAGGGAGTAGAACTTAAATGTTATCACAAAAAAAAGAAAAAGAAAAAATCCCTAGTCACTTGAAGGTGTCATAGAGTAAATCAAACTCTGAGTGTTTCATACAGATAGCATCTATGCATTCTATTTGTGGTAGGATAACAACATCTATGACTTATGTGAAAATCTTAAAATTCTAGATCAAAGTCAATGTAAATATTTAAATACTTTTACTCCAAAAGGGAACTTCATGGTAAAGACTGTATCAACCTAAATGTTAGCTTTCTCCACAATTTTTGAAAGATAAATGATATTTAAATCATTTCAAAAATATCTTTACTAATTATAATAGAAGGAATACATTGTTATTTAAAAGAACAAATAAGTTTATTTTAATATATTAATTTCAAATGAACCAATAGCATCATGTTTTATTAAATATATATATAATTAATTTATTAAGATGCTGTTTTCAATTCTTTTGGGTATATACCCAGAAGTGAAATTGCTATATCATATGGTTAATCTATATTTAATTTTTTGAGGAACTGCCATACTGTTTTTCACAGCAGCTGCACCATTTACATTCCCATCAACAGTGTACAAAATTTCCCATTTCTCCACATCCTTGCCAACACTTCTTATTTCCTATTTTTTGACAGTAGTCATATTTATGAATGCGAGGTGGTATCTCATTGTGGTTTTGAGTTGCATTTCCCTAATTATTAGTGATGCTGAGCATCTTTTCCTATGTTTATTAGCCATATATATATTTTCTTTGGAGAAATGTCTATTCAAGTCCTTTCTCTCTTTTTTAAATTGAGTTTGTTCTTTTGCTTCTGTTATTAAGATGTAGGAGGTCTTTATATGTTTCTGATATTAATTCCTTTACAGATTTATGAGTTGCAGATATTTTCTCCCATTTTATGGGTTGCCCTTTCACTCTGGCAAAGTTGTTATGTTGCTGCAGTTCTTTATCTGTAGGCCTTATTTTCCTTATCTCCTTGATACATTTTTCCTTAGCAGTTAAGCTTACACACCCCATGCATGCATCACTAAATTCCTTCAGACAATTTTTCATAAACTGTATAATAATATTCACACCTTATCTCTGCAAGTAGTGATCTACATTGTTATAATAATACTGAGTAATTCCATCACATGTGTTTATTTTCTCTATCAGATTTGCTCTTCTGTCTTCACTGTAGATTTAATTTTAATATTGGAATGGCAGTAACTCTGTTATACTGCAGTGGACAATCAAAACAGATATAAGCTTTTCAAGCAAGTAAAATATTTATGTAGTGGTTCTCAAGGAAAAATCTTTAATTCCTTGAAACATTTTCATCTATTCTACGCCTTAGAACACCAAATTTATTAACTTCTGATTACCATTCCATCTTTATAGTAATTATATCCACCTTGTCTCTAAAGGTTAAGTGATACAACTTGACATCTGATTAAGAATTTTATCATGCCTGTTGAAAATAGGGAGCCTAGTTTCACAACATTACCTCTACTATGAGCTGTGGCTTACAGAAATGAGTCAGGCTGATCTAAACAACAAAAGCAGCGTGCATTTCACCAGAAAAATTCTTATGAGCCCATTGAACAGATAGCTCTTTGGCTTTCTCGAGAAACAAAGTCATCCTGTGGGTTCTCTTACACATTTTGAGTTATTTGATCATTTTCTCCACACCCTACAAAGGGATTTTTTTTTTTTTTTACATTTTTATTTCAGGTGAGCCATCACATTTGCAAGTTTCCAGGATCGTTGGTTTCTGGTGTTATAGAAAAGCACTTAAGTTCTAAACCAAAGAAGAGTCTCTCTATCCATAACACATTTTAGTTTATCCAGACTTAATTTCTTATTTCCTGATATTCCATAAACTCATGGGCCACTCACACACATGCTCTCAAAGTCTCTAATGATTAATTACTGCATGTTACTTTGATTTACCAAGGTTGCTTTGGTGTACAAGCCATTCTGTACACAGCTTGCTAGTCATACCAGCAGAGATTTGACCTCACGACTGGACTTATGGCCAGGAGAGGTAAGTATTGTCTTACAACTCATCTGTCTCACAATTTCAGGGTAGAAGTGATATGTCCAGTGAGGAAAATTTGGATAGCAATCAGAACTGTAATATGTCAATCCACAATTCTCCCTGAGTCCCAGTTCTACCACTTAGCAGGCATGGGAATTTTGATCATGTTATGAACCTCTCCAGGTCTCAGATTCTCAGTATGAAATGTGTATATAATACATATATGTATATATATATATATAAAATATAAAATGTACATTATATATATAATATATATGAGAGAGAGAGAAGAATTAGTTCATTCTTGGAATTGTAGGTTGCAATCTGAACATCAGACTTGAAATTAATGACAATCTAACATAGAATGTGTCTCAAAGAGTATGAACAGGATTGTGAGGAAAACAAATGTTTATGTATGTGAAATGAACTTTGCCTGTTGAAGAGAAAAATGGGGGACGGAGAAGGAGGCGTGAAGATTTTCTTTAAATTATCAAAAGGGCACTCGCATAAGAGGAATTAGATGTATAGAATAAAACCCCAGATGAAAGAAGTAAAAGTAATGGATAGAAATTATGGTGAAGAAGACTCTTCATCAAGATGATAATGTTCTATAAACAACTACAGAAAGAAAATGGACTAAAATTTCTCTGAAACGGGCTTATTCTCACCTCTGTGGATGTGTTTAAGCAGAGTGGGATGTGCATTTGCACAATATTTTGAACAAATTTATGTGCCTCACAGGGGTCAGGACAATATGCTAAGAAATTAATTTTGATTATGAGATCCTAGCCCCATGATAAGTTATAATTAATTCATGATTATAGTTAATGGAATATCCAGGAACAGGATTAATATACATGAGTATTAATAGACATTAATATACATTTCTTTGTTATAAAGCTTTGTACCATAATACATATAACACTTTGGTTTAGGAAAAAGTAAATAATTACTGACAAATTCAAAACAGCCTAGAGGTATGGATTCATTTATAAAATTATGTATGAAATGTTGGTGTTTTCTCACACTCAGTACTGCAGAAAGTCATGGCTAAGATATTTCATTTTATCTTCTATTTATTGTAGGTTTACTTTTCTACTTTTATTAATGTTAATGTAACTTAAACTAAACCATCACTATTCATTTTGTTCTGGTTTTGTGAAACTTGGCTTTGCTAGGTGTAACAGTGATTAAAGTTTTATAGGCAGCCCAATTTCCCCTTGATAATCAAGATCAGTATCCCACCCAGTACATTAACCCCCTTCTTTGCCTAATTTAGAGGCATGAGGAGGTCAGAGTGGACAGTGGCAGTAGTAACTTCTCACCAGTGGAAACATTTTGTCTCTTGAAGGAAGCAATGCTGCCTTTGGAAGTCTCTAAACCAGGACAGCCTAAGGTCATGGGGATAGGAAGCAAACGTTTTGCTAATGGATCACTAGGTATCAGTGTGAGTCAGCCACTCAAATTTCCACTCTTGATTCCTGAACTGATAAATCCTGGCTGTGGGAAAAACAGCAACAGATTTGGACGCTGGTTAAGATCATATACAGAATCTTGGTGAGTATATCTTTAGCCCCACGAGGTATTACCACTTAGCTGACACAGAGAATCTTCAAAAGGCTATTCTATCCCTTTTGTCAAGCCAGGTGGACCAGTGAATTGCACATGCATGGTTTCCCTGATACACTGTATTTACTGTGTAGTGAGTTCCATGATATGTAAAGATTAAGTCTGCCATCTTATGATTTGTTTCTATCTCACCAAAGGAAATAAAAAAGGAAAAGAAGAAAGAAAAAAAAAAGTTCATTCTCAAGAAAATAACTCACTCTGTTGAAATATGTTGAGACTGTTTCAAAGAAATACTCGATAAAAAGTCAAGGGACTTCCCTGGTGGCACAGTGGTTGAGAATCCACCTGCCAATGCAGGGGACACGGGTTCGATCCCTGGTCTGGGAAGATCCCACATGACGCAGAACTAAGCCCATGCCCCACAACTACTGAGCCTGTGCTCTAGAACCTGTGAGCCACAGCTACTGAGCTCGTGTGCCACAACTACTGAGCCCACGCACCTAGGGCCCATGCTCCGCAACAAAAGAAGCCACTGCAATGAGAAATCCGTGCACTGCAACAAAGAATAGACCCCGCTCACTGCAACTAGAGAAAGCCCGCTGACAATAATGCAGACCCAACACAGCCAAAAATAAATAAATTTTAAAAATCTTTTTTAAAACGTTGAACAACATTCTTACATTCTTTTGTGGAATAATGTAATAACTTTTTTAAAAAAGTCAAGATTAAGAGTATGAATACTCTTTCAAAGCAACCTGAGGTCCAGGTCTCAAATATTTTGTGCCTAGCAAAATTTACTTCAAAATGATACTGGAAATTTAACCATAAATCAATTTTTGTGTAAAAACATATTAGAGAAGATGAGTTTGGCTGCATACTGAGTACTGAGTGATGCCTCAGAGAGTGCTGTAAAACTGATTTTTTAATGAATATTGTCATTTTGCCAGGTTTTTTAAATTATAAAAACAATATAAGGTAATGGGTAAGTCCTCAATAAACATTTTTGAATGGATGACTATACGAATGAATAAGGAGAGATCACAAATTTTATAATAAACATGTCCTTTGATGGGCTTATTGACAAAATTACTTATTTTTATCACTATTTTTCTTAACTTATTCTAATTGCTTAGAAATATATTGAATTAACTATAATAAATTATCTTCAACGGACAATTTTTATAATTTCTGAATTTTTTGAACTGGAAAAGTTGGAAAATATTAAGGATAAGTATTTAGAACTTAAAAAATGTAAAATATTTGCATATGTCATTAATTTACAAAAATACAAAGCACCATAAAAAGTGAATGAAATGATTTGGGAAAAAATGAAATAACAATTACAATATGGAATAATTACCTTTATGCTGAAAATAATTATTTTAAAAATTAAAATAAAGATGAACAACCTGGAAACATCCCAGCTGATCTAATACTCAACAAAGGTATTAGATTAGCGAATATCAAAAGTATACAAATATCAAATTATGAAAGGTCAAGAGAAACTCACAGAACAAAGACATTTTAAAAAGGAGAATCAAAATATATCTCTCTATATAAATCTGGAAATCCAGATGAAATGTATGCTTTGGAGAAAATATGGTATAGAAAAACTGCAACCGGAAGAATCAGAGAGTGTAAACAATTTAAAAGAACTTTCCAGTAGGGGCTTCCGTGGTGGCGCAGTGGTTGAGAGTCTGCCTGCCGATGCAGGGGACACGGGTTCGTGCCCTGGTCCGGGAAGATCCCACGTGCCGCGATTTGATTCACAATATTGTGAATAGAGTTGACCATACAGTTTTATAATCTTGAAAGCTGCTAAGAGAGTAGATCTTAAAGGTTCTCACCACAAAACAGAAATGGCATTATGTGACAACATGATTAACTCTGTAACACTACAGAGGTAATCATATTGCAATATATGAGTATCAAATCAACACATCGTACACATTAAACTTACACAATGTTATATGTCAATTATATCTCAATAAAGCTTGAAAAATTGTATATAAATAGTAATAAAATTATCAAAAAGAGAGAGATCCCACCAAGCTCTGGGGCTCTTTCTACCATGTGAGGACACAGTGAGAAGGATGTCACCTGCGAGAGGCCCCTCAGCCAATCATGCTGGCATCCTGACCTGGGACTTTCAGGTTCCAGAAATGTGAGAAATAAATTTCTGTTGTTTATAAGCTACTCAGTCTGTGGTATTTTGCTATAGCAGCTCGAACGAGCTTAGACAGCACTATAACAAAAATGATTAATGCTACATCTCTGATTTCCATCAGACGTTTTTTGTTAGTCTCCACGATCATGCATGCATAAGTGTTGTGAAGCAGGAAAATTCTACAAAATCCATAGAATGAAACTAGAGCAGTTAATAAACCAGACGCTGTGGTCTACTGTTAATTCGGGTCCATGTAAAGTTCAAGTACAAACAGTATTAACATTGTGAGACTGTGTTTAAACAATTGTTCATTACTAATGTCTTATTTTTACCCAGATGGTAGATGTATTTTTAAGGAAACAATGCTTTTTGTCTGTTTTTTTTTTTTGAATAGAAAGCATGCCTTGAGAAAAACCTTTTACTCTTTTGCCTGGATTTATAAATCTAGGTCTCAGCATTTGTTTTGGAGGGAAAGTGGGGAATAAGAATATCGGGTCCCAACATTTAGTATGTAGTTTTCAGTAATATAATAACATTATACTGTATATTGTATTAATTAAAACTAGGACACCATGTCTACGCAGACAGATCCCTAAGGGTGAAGGGGTAGGGTATAGAATCTTGTCTTAGTCTGCTTTGGAAAAATGCTATAAAAAGCTACCACAGGGCTTCCCTGGTGGCGCAGTGGTTGAGAGCCCGCCTGCCGATGCAGGGGACGCGGGTTCGTGGCCCCATCCGGGAAGATCCCACGTGCCGCATTGCGGCTGGGCCCGTGAGCCGTGGCCGCCGAGCCTGTGCGTCCGGAGCCTGTGCTCCGCAACGGGAGAGGCCACAGCGGTGAGAGGCCCGAGTACGGCAAAAAAAAAAAAAAGAAAGAAAGAAAAAAATAAAAAAAAGCTACCACAAACTAGGTGGTTTATACACAACATTTTTTTTTTTTTTTTGGCGGTACGCGGGCCTCTCACTGTTGTGGCCTCTCCTGTTGCGGAGCACAGGCTCCGGACGCGCAGGCTCAGTGGCCACGGCTCACGGGCCCAGCCGCTCCGCGGCACGTGGGATCTTCCCGGACCGAGGCGCGAACCCGTGTCCCCTGCATCGGCAGGCGGATTCTCAACCACTGCGCCACCAGGGAAGCCCTATACACAACATTTATTTCTTATAGTTCTAGAGACTGGGAAGTCCAAGATCATGATGCCAGCAGATTGAGCTTGGTTTGTAGACAGTGCCGTGTGGTGGAAGGACAAGCAAGCTCTCTGGTCTCCTTTATAAAGGGCTTTAATCCCATTCATGAGGGCACTACCCTCATGACCTAATCATCTCCCCAAAGTCCCACCTTCAAATAACATCACCTCAGGGCTTAGGATTTCAACACAAGACTTTTGGGAGAACACAAACATTAGGACCATAGCAAATCCCCGGATCTCAGCCATTCCTTTCCTCTTCTGCAGGGTACACAGACTTCACACATGTAGGCTGTGCCCTGACAGATACCCACTCACTGCCTTCTGTGCGGTACGGTAACATTGCTCTCATTCAGTCCTGGCAGCCTCCAATCCAGAGATACTGTTTTTTCATTCTGCTAGAAAAACCCTGCGAATCTTCAGATAGGGTACAGAGAAGTGGCTTCAGGGGGCAGAATGGACACTTCTCTTATAGATATTCACCTTATCCCTGATTTATGCCACATTTTCAGCTCACAGTTAGGGAAACCTGAAGCCACTAATTCCTAAGCATGGTGAGAATTTTGTCAGGGAAATCAGGGAGCATCGTGAGTTCACCTTCAGTTTACGATTCTTCTTTCTTGCGTCTGTTAAGTCAGTTATCACCTTTACATTTGCTCTCCAGCTTTCGTACTTTGTTGTTCTTTTCTTCATTTATATTCTCCTTTTTTTTTGTGGAATCATCTCTTAAAAATCCCAGTACTGTCATTTTAGGGGGATTCTCTGAGGCAAGGGAGGTAAATCCATATACTTAGTTCAGTGATTCTATATGAAGTGATCATAGGCTTTTGAAAAGAACATGTTTATAGTGTTATCTATCTTTTTGCCTACATCCTTGAGGTGTTCAACACTAACAGAGAAAAACATAAAAGGGAAATCATGAATGTGGATAGAAAAGCAGAAAACTGCTAGAAAATATAGGGTGACATTTCAAATACAACCTGGATGATATGACCTGCCTGAAGAAGAGGTTTCTTTCAAAACTATTTGTTTCTCCAGTCATATTCTATTACTCACACATACAAATATCATAATGTAAAATTTAGCTCAATGCAAACACATTATCAAAGCAAAAAAAAAAATAGCAGAGCAAAACAAAGCCTAAAATATTTATGCTATACTAATCACCTGCTACTCCCAATATTGTCAATTTTCTCTGCACCATATGTAGACTGTTCAAAGAAACATTGGTATGGTGTTCTGGACATATACTTAATAAATAAACCTAATGTAATTGCCTGGCAGTTCTCAAATACATTGAAAATAAGTTGCCTTGTTTTAAGATAATATTTTAAAGTTTTTTTTTCCAGTCATTTTATGAGAAGAGATGTAAAATGCTGAATCTTCAAGAGGCAAAATATGCTCTTTCTGTAATTAATATTATAATTTGAGGGAATGTAAAACTGTGTAAGTCAATGTAGATCAAATCACTTGAAGCATTTATTCTGCTGAATAATGTTAAACTTTGCTTCCAAACAATAAACTCCATGACTAAAAATTATACAATTTTTTATTAATATATAAACATTTCTTCAGCTTTCCATTTGTTTAGTGTGTGGGATGCAATCAAGTAGGTGTACTGAGGAACTTGTATTAGTAATTGTTTGGTAATTTTCTTGCAATTAGCCAAAGATTTTTGTTACTTTGGAGGAGAGAAGATAATATGAGAGAAAACAGAGGGATATAAATATCGAAGAATCAGGGAAACTGGCATCAGAATTTTGGGTGAAAGAAATTAACCAAGTGCACACAAAGTACTGTTATTTCACCTTTGTATACCATGAGCTAATAAATTGAAATGTCTGTTTCATGACCTGCAGAAATAGGGAAGCCTTTTTGTCACTACCAAAGGCAAACATAGACTTCGTTTAGGCTGTTGGAATGCAATCACCCTGCTTGAGAAGAAAAGTAAAACTTCATAAATGTTTTCCCTTATATAGATTATCAGAAAATAGCAACACACACACACAAAAAAACAAAACACAGAATGAGCTTAATTCTGAGGAAGATAAAAAGTTCAAGTACAAAGTCAGGAAGATGAAGAATGAAGAAAGATGAAACAGAGAGAAAAGGAAAACTCAAATTTCCTCAGTGCACACTGCATATCAATGAAACTAAAGGGATATCAAAACATGGAGAAAAATGTGGTTCTTATGCAGATTTTAAAAATTGGAACTACATTTACTGTGGCAAGCCCAAATCAAGTGTGATCCACACGTACACAGTTTCATTTATTCTATTTTACCAAGTTAGATGGTGTTAAGGAACCCAAGGGACCGACTTATTGAACCAAAATCCCAAGATATCAATTTATTTCAAAGAAGATTAATTTATTAATTTAGAATGAGAAAGTTTTCTGGTTTAAACTCATTGTACTATCTCCTGGAAGCAAATCCATCATGGAGATGAAAGTATAGACAAGAATTATGCTTAATGAGAAAAAATCTTAGAAAAAAAAAATGAGACCTCCAAAGGATATTTTCATGTAACAGTAATATTATGGATTATCTTTCTAAACTAAGGCTTAATTATGCATTTAGAATACAAGCAACAACAACAACAAACATGAAGAAACTATTTCCTTTTATTATTTCCTAATAATTTCTGGACTCTACCCAAAATGACATCAACCTTTTTAAAAACATCATTATTTCTGAAAGGTTACGATTTAAAGGAATTATTATGTTAATTTAAATGCTCGTTTATAATCAATTTTAGCCATAAACATAATTGGAATATTGATAACTGTCCCTCCAAATGCTAAATTCTGCAGATGGCTAATCCCATTTCTCACATGATGATCTCTATTTGTAACATTTCAGAGGAAAAAAATGTTCTATTTGGAGGATGTTACCACCTACTCCTTGGCTATCAGTATATAGTGCACTTCCTTAGTACTGTTTAGGAAGATTTTTCTTTAAAGGCTTTAACAATATGAACAAACCACAGACAAACACAAATCATGGTGTTACTCTTCCAGGAGGAATAGTAACATTTTTTTCAAAGAGAGAGAAAGTTGTATACAATATTAGGAAGGAAGGATAAAGGAAGGAAGGGAGGGAGGGAGGGAGGAGGGAGGAGGGAGAAGGGGGGAGGGAAGGGGGAGAGAGGAGGGACAGAGGAGGGAGGAGGGAGAGAGGAGGAGGGAGGGAGGAGGGAGGGAGGAGGGAGGAGGGAGGGAGGAGGGAGGAGGGAGGGAGGAGGGAGGGAGGAGGGAGGGGGAGGGATGAAAAGAGGAAGGGAGGAGGGAGGAAGGGAGGGAGGAGGGAGGAAAAGAGGAAGGGAGGAGGGAGGAGGGAAGAAGGGAGGAGGGAGGGAGGAGGGAAGAAAGGAAGGAACCACCACGTCAAATTGAAAGTATATTCTCTTCTTAGATTATGTAATAATATGAGATCAAACCTTTCAAGATCAAACCTTTACCAAACATACTAACACCTAAAAATTCATCATCGTCATCAAGTCAAGAAATAATGGACCATGAAGGAACAAAACAACAGTTGATGCAATAAACTTGTCTTCAAAGTACAGAATTACAAATTCTATTGATGTTTTTAAAGAATTTTGGTAGCCACACATTTTTATATCACTAGCTTGTATCAAAATTAAAATGTATTTTATTAATATATTTATATTGTATTTTATTAGTAAATAATGGAAAGACAATTTGGCTCCTGGATACAAGATCGAAAACATGGTATACATTGCCAGTTGATATCGACTAAATGTTTGTGTCCCCCCCAAATTCATGCATTGAAATTCTAATCCCCAGTGAAGTAGTACATGGGGGTGGGGCCTTTGGGGGGTGATGAGGTCATGAGGGTAGAGGTCTCATGACTGGAGTTATTGCTTGTATAAATGTGGCCCCAGGAAGCTAGTCTCAGTAAGAAGATGGCTATCTAAGAAAGGTGGCTTTCACCAGACATCGAATCTGCTGGCCCCTTTATCTTGGGCTTCCCAGCCTCCAGAAATTGTGAAAAATACATCTCTGTCCTTTGTAAGCCACACAGTCTATAGCATTTTGTTACAGAAGCCTGAACAGATCAAGATACCATTGTATATCTAATTTTAATTGTTCTATACATGACACCTTAATATTATTGATCTTTTGACCCATTAACAATGTATCTCTTTAAGTTATACAGGTCGTCTTTAATTTTTCTCAGCATTACTTGTACTTTTCAGTGTGCAAGTATTCACTCTTGTCAGAATTCTTCCTGTTTTATGTTTTTTATAATATTATACATCACTTTATTTTAATATCAATTTCTGCTTTTTATTCCTATATACATATAGTTGATTTTTGTATATTGATCTCATATTCAGTCTTGATCAAACTTATTAGTTCCAGTAGCTTTTTTGTAGATTTCATGGAATTTTCTAAATTAAATAGCATAAACTATTATGCTATTTGCAAATAAAGACAGTTTTACACTGACTGTCCTCCATTTTAACTTTAATGTAAAATCTACTTGAAAAAAGGAAACTGTACATTTCCAGAGGACAAGATATCTGGAGGGATTAAAAAATATATTGATCAAAATGATAAGAAAAGGTTTATGTTTAATAAATTAAGAACATTAACAGGAATGGCTCAAACACCCTCTAATTATCACCCTGTGTGGCATGTTTCTTAGGTGTGCTGCCAATAATAATAGAATATAGTGCTTTTACTTGATGTAATACTCAAAGGAAATTGATAATAAGATCTCACTCACAAAAACTAAAATAATCTTTGTCTTCATTCACATCTTTGTATGGGAATGAAGCTGTTGCTAATTTTCTTTCCACACATGTGAGATTCCACATGTGTTATAAGTTTAGCTTTGTACAATACACCTTAGAAAAAGAGGACTGTAGTTCATTTATGGAGGGTCAGAGAGGGCTATCTAACACCAGTATGTGAAAAATGATCAGAGAGTGAGAATTGCTTATTTTGCAGAAGAGAAAGCTTGATATGAGAAAACTTACACATGCTATCTGATAATGGCTCCTAATATCTGAAGGGCCTACACATGAAAAAATTGTATTTCCATCCCACCTACTTGGCTTTATGTTCCTTTCAGCAAATCATGTGGTATCAGGTTTTATTAATTCACTTGCCTTCAAAGTTTTAACATGATGGTATTTGGCCTATTACTACCCCACTAATGAAAAATTCTAAATTCAAACTTCACACATTGGTCCGGGTGACAATGTTTTGGCTCTGTTTTTCACAATTAGAAAAGAGATGATTATTAATATTGTTGCTTCTTGAATTTATTTTTGGTACAGTTAGAACTTTTCAAAATTTCAGCATCTTGGTAAATAAATTTGAGAAAAAGAACAATTATTACAAGTTGGCAGTGTTTGTACCATGAATTATTTACTAGTTTTTATTAGAAATACTTGAATAACACTACCAAAATTTATCACAATCAGAGGAATGGGATTTGTGCTTATTTAGACATTATTTTCAGAGCAGAACTCAATTAAATTTTTATATAAAATAGATGGTAAACACAACTTCTTTTAAAAAGTTGATCTTTGTTGTCTTTATTTGATGACTTTTCTATAAGCCTAAGTTCTTAAGAAAGTTTTACATTGCATATTCTATATAACTGAAAGAAATAGCTTTAGGATCTAAAAAATGAAATACTAATATTTTATCTCCTGTTTATTTGCACATCTCTCACTCAATATTATTTTCAGTAGAAAAATGACTCATTAGTTTTACTGGGGGGTTTACATATTTTGGTAAGTATTACAGATGATTAAAACTGAGTATTCTTTCAATGAAATTCTGCCATTCGCAGCAATGTCGATGTACTTAGAGAATATTATGCTTAGTAAGATAAATCGAAGAAAGACAGACACTGTATGATATCAGTTCTTTGTGGAATCTAAAAAATAAAACAAACGAATGTATATAGCAAAATGGAAACACACTCACAGAGAGAGAAAACAAACTAGTGGCTAAGAGTTGGGAGAGGGAAGCAGGAAGGGGCAAGTTAGGGGTATGGGATTAAGAGATACAAACTACTAGTTATAAAACAGAAAAGCAACAAGGATAAATTGTTAGCACAGGGAATTATAGCCATTATCTTGTAATAACTTTGAATGGAGTATAATCTGTAAAACTACTGAATTACTATGCTATACAACTGAAACTAATATGATATAGTAAATCAACTATATTTCAAATTTAAAAATTAAAAATTAAAAGGGAAAAACAGTGTGCTTTCAAGTTCTTACTCTCCATTTTAATTTAGATTAAAGTAATCTGATCAGGTTTATGAAATAAACACCACCATTGAATAAATCTGTGGTGTATAGTTTCTTAGGTAGAGCAATCAAATAACATATACAGATAAGGTAATAATATAGATGAATTGAAGCATAATTCATTTTCAAAACTACATCAGATAACTAATGCTCATAAAACATTATTTTTCCCAGGAACTGTTTGAATTGCTTAACATACATTAAGTCACTAAATGGTTGTAGGTTTATTATGAGTTCCATCCTACCTATGAGGAAACAAGCCACAGAGAGGCTCAGACCTGCTCAAGCTGGAAATAGCTCAGCTGGTTTCATACTCAGCCTATGAGGTGCGAGAGTGTTCCCTAGAAAGTAATTTTAATTTCCATCATGTTATAATGCTTCTTATTGAAATTAAGAAATATGTTTTTTCACTTTGTATTTTATAGAATTCATTTTATATAATTAAAATTGTGATTCTCATGCATAAAGGGTTTGAATGTGAGAAATTATAAAGATCAACTCCATGTTTTAACTGAGGCATTTTTCCATTTCGCTGCAAACACAAGCAACTATTTACTATTGCAAATCATTTGAGTATCCATACTATATCAGGGTATGAAGAATCCTTGAACCCTGCTAAACAATTCAGGAAATTTTCATTATTCTTCCTTTCATGCTTGTGATAAAATTTGAACTTCAAATTGAAATCCCAATTTAAATATGAATATCCAATATCGCTGCTGTACGAACTGGGTACCGCTTTTAGAGGGTTTCCAGAGTCAGCGTGTTTTCAAATGCTTTCAGTTATGTGTACAACAGTAATGCTTAATAAAATACAGAAGGAATTTTCAAGTATCATTGAGATCACTTCATGAAATTTTAGATTAAAAGGAATAAATCTAAATTATTAGATTAAAAGAGATAAATGTGTGGAAGTAAGTTCACGTATTTATTCATTTACCCAACATTTATTCAGCACCAATTTCGAAACGCACATCCATGTTATCCATGATGATGACCCAAGATGTGGAATATCTGAAACATCAATACAGTCCACAGTCGCCTTTTAATCTCTGTTTCACAGAAGAATCAACTCTGTTACCTAAGTGTTAAGAAATGCTTTCCTCTTCCTTCCTATCTGACTTCTGCCAGAGTGTCCCTTATAAAGTAGGATGCTTATTATCTCTCACGCTGCCCTTATACCAGTTCATTTGTAGAGTAGAAATTTGCTTTATGTACCTCTCATTCTTTCTGTCCGTGTTGTATACCAAGTTTCTGGTCATTATCCCCCATTTATCTATCTTTCTCTCTACCCAAATCTTACCTTCATTATTGATATCTAAAATCTTAATACAGATGATTCATCCTCTCCCCTTTACCTACCCACTCTCAGGATCATACCTTGAATCCTGTCACCATAAATACTTGTTTCCGAAGTTTAAAAAAAGGGTATTTAGACATCCTGTTTTCTGAAACCACCATACAGCCTTCCTATAATGAACACCATCAACTTTTTCCTAAGAGATTCTCAAACTAACTCATTTCCAGATATCTACCTATAAAAAGGCAGCACATTTTCTATATTACAATTGAAATGATAGTTCTAAAAGCTAAATATGATTATGAAAATTCTTTCATCGTACCTTACTGCAACTCTAGAGAAACTGCCCCAAAGTTTTCAATATAACATAAATCTTTCATGAGCTAGCTCTGCTTTTATCCCATAATTTTTCATCATGCCCCACCTCAAGGAACAAAGAAGTACATTTGAAATTACAAAGAACATTGTATTAGTCAAGGTTCGCCAGAGAAACAGAACCAATAGATGATAGCTAGAATGATAGAGAGATAGATAGATAGATAGACAGACAAATAGATACTTTAAGGAACTTGCGCTTTGACAAGTTCAAAATCTGTAGGACAGTCTGCCAATCTAGAAATTCAGGTCACAGTTGATGTTGCAAACTTGAGTCCAAATCCCTTCTCTGTGTAACCCCAATCTTTGCCCTTAAGACCTTCAACTGATTGGATTTGTTTGACCCATGTCACTGAAGGTAATCTGCTTTACTCAGACTCTACTGATTTAACTGTTAATCACATCTGAAAAATATCTTCACAGCAACATCTTAGTCTAGTCTTTGACAAAACTATTGATCAACATAGCCTAGTCAAGGTGATACACAAAATTAATCATCAGGGACAGCAAGGAAAAACAAAAGATATAAGATGTAATGTTGAATAAAAAATTGCACATCCATACTGTGCATATTTTAATGAATATGTATTGACTGTGATGAATGTGTGTAGTGGAAAAAATAATGACAAGTTACTCAGTGGTACAGTGTTATACCACACAGGTGGAACGGAGAATATAGCAATGCATAAAATCTGGAAATAATCTCAACATATATCCTTTATATACATTCATATCTTTTTATACCGTACATTTACCTCTTTCAGATAAAGCCCCAGAAATGTGCTTCTGGTGCAAATGAGTAAATACATTTTTATTTTAAAAATTTAGAAAAAATTACTTATCTAAAAATTACCAAGAAATAGAAAGGTAGTAGTAACAAAATCTGGTTTAAAAGAATAATAATTATTAAAATATATGTTCTGAGTGGAGAACATATATTTGTATCCCTTACTGACATGGAATGAATATCATACACTTTGACATCAATATATTTTTGACCGTGAGATTTTAGTTGATTGGAGGTAGTTAACCTTTGATGTGAAAACATATGCACGACACTCTCTAGAAAAATTAAATTTAAAAAAAGAAAAGGAAAAAGTAGTTTTTGAGGCCCTAAACAGACTCTTTAGAGTCACAGGTTAGACTGGGCTGTGGACCACTGCAGAAACCGCCTCCAGCAAATGTCTAAACTTAGGAGAATTGAAAGCAAAGAAAGAACCTAATTGAACTAACATTTCTGGGGACACGTTGGTCCAGCACTTGCCAATAGAAGTACATTGCAAGTAAGAAATGAAGGGTAAACATGCAAACTTAATTTTCTAGTAGCTACATTTTAAAAAGTAAAAATAAACAGGTTGTTATGTTGATTTTAATACCATACTTCACTTAAACCAACACATTCACTATAGTATTTCAACATGAAATCAATATAATATTATTAATGATATTATATTTTCTTTGTTTTCACATTGCCTTTGAAAAGCTATGTGTATTTTACACTTATATGACATCTCAGTCCAAACTAGCCTCATTTCTCATGCTCAAAAATACATCTGGGGCTTCCCTGGTGACGCAGTGGTTAAGAATCCACCTGCCAATTCAGGTGACACGGGTTCGAGCCCTGGTCCGGGAAGATCCCACACGCTGCGGAGCAACTAAGCCCGTGCACCACAACTACTGAGCCTGCACTCTAGAGCCCGCGAGTCACAGCTACTGAGCCCACGCACCACAACTACAGAAGCCTGCGCGTCTAGAGCCCGGGCTTCTCAGCAAGAGAAGCCACCGCAATGAGAAGCCCCCGCACCACAATGAAGAGTAACCCCTGCTCTCCCCAACTAGAGAAAGCCCGCATGCAGCAAGAAAGACCTAATGCAGCCAAAAATAAAATAAATACATTTATTTTTTTTTAATGATTTTTTTTTTTTTTTTTTTTTTGCGGTATGCGGGCCTCTCACTGCTATGGCCTCTCCCGTTGCGGAGCACAGGCTCCGGACGCGCAGGCTCAGCGGCCATGGCTCACGGGCCCAGCCGCTCCGCGGCATGTGGGATCTTCCCGGACCAGGGCACGAACCCGTGTCTCCTGCATCGGCAGGCGGATTCTCAACCACTGCGCCACCAGGGAAGCCCAATACATTTATTTTTAAAAATTATTTTAAAAAACAATACATCTGTCTTGTCACTCTCACATAGCAAATATGGCACGTGGTAAATATATAATATATGTTAGTTATTATTACTGGCACTATTTTAAGGAGTTTGATTTTATTTTATATGTAAAGTAAGACATGAACTAGTTTAAGTAGTGGTGTGACATAATGCAATAAACATTTTAGAACAATGACTCTGCCAGTTGAGCAAATTTGATGTAGATGAATTCTTATTAGAAGTATTTACAGACCAGTTAAGAATTGTTGCAATAGTCCAGGTGAGAAAGAATGATGGCATGTAACAGGAGGATAAGAATAAACATGGAGATAAGTGAATACATTTGAGATCTGTATAACAAGTATTCAATAGAATCAACAGAACTTGATGAGGGTTTGGATATGGGTGAGTAAGAAATGGGGAAATCAACATATTTCAACTAACAATCACCCCCATCATCTTCTGGTCCTTGCTGAATTACGGACAGGAAACATTGAAAGCCAATTTCTGGTTGAGGTTTACCAATGAGAAACTTTGAAAAGAAAAAAATCAAAGCCAGTTTGGAAGGCAGAAAAGAAGCAGAAACCATTGTTTCTCCTGCAGTGGTTTCAGGCATAAGCCGGTGCTTTGGCAGACATGAAGTTATGTGGCTCTGCCAGTGCTCCCCTGAAAATTTCCCTGTCCGCTGTTATAGGCAGTTCCTATTATTGTCTAAAGTTTCCCTGTATTTCTGCAAAACTGATTTTCTAAAATCTAAGACTGAAATTAAGAGTTAGTAATGACTTTCCAGGCCTTGACTTCTCCAGTATTCTAACAGAATTTTAAGGATATCATTTATTGTATTAAATACCTATCTACGGGAAAGAGAGGTTTCTATTTTTCTGTCTGATTCTGGCCAAACTGTGCCTGATGTGAGAAATGGGCTGAACCTCCCTCCCAGTCGGCTTTATTTTGGTTTTAACTCTACTGATAAGATGTAGTTTGTGAGATCTGGAAAGTGAAAGAGAAAACTAAAGGCAATGAGTCGTGGTGGGCAGGACACATGGGCTTCTGAGGCCGTAATATATTGTACCTCCTCAAGATTTAATATTTTTTTTCCTGCAAATTTCCTATCCTGTGCTATAGGCGTCTGTGATCATTGGCATTTTCATGCTAGTTTGATTACTCTTTGATTTCCTAAAACCTTTCCTAGGAAAGGTTCTCCTAGACATTTGTAAATCAAATCTTCCAATAATTCTTATGCATTTAATTCCTTCAATTACTTTTTGACTTACCTAGAGTGAAAATAATCAAGCTTCAATAGGCACATACTCAGTCCTATAAATTATGCTTTGCAATTACAAGATTAGGATATAGAGTCAGAAAATAATGCATCTGTATTTTAACAACAAACTTGAAAGTGTTTCTTATGATATTATACTGATACCTCTGAATAATGCAAAATCTGTAATAGTGTTTTTAGAAGACAAATACATGTTAATGAGAGTATCTCACCAGAATTGATACCTTAACGTACAACACTAATAATCTTTTGTAGATCAACGTTGAAATTTAAGCTTTCAAAATGTTTGTCCAAGACTTCAATTAAAAAATAGAAGACATTTTATCATATTATCAGATTCAATAACGCTGAGAGATTGAAAGAATAAATTGTATACTGTTGAAAATTCTCCTTCCTTTGTTATTTTAGCCAGTCTACTACCTAAGTTTATTTTGACATTTATCAAATCCAAATCTTTAACTTATAAGAAGTCACAAGAGATCTTTCACCTGCTTGGTACTTTTTCCCATGTTTGACATAAGAATATATAAAAATAAAGTTGGCGTAAATTCATGCAATATAGATGCACAGCAACGTACAGGCTGCAGCATTTCATTTAATTCTTATTAACTTGAAATAGGAAGCATCTATGACCCCAAAACAGCAATCGTCTCTCCCAGCCCAGCTTTAACTATTTGCCTTTTTGGACAAGTCAATTTTGTAAGGAAGGATAATTTATACCTATCTTAAGAGCCTAATTTATTATTTCATTGATGACCTATTAAGCCGTCAGTTCTGTACTATGCCCTGTGATTATTAAAGAGATAACTTTTTGGCATGATAAATTAGGATCAATTCAGAAAGAAGTACCAGATAAGAATTCTTAAAACTAAGCTAACTAGAGATAAAAAGATAAGTGACCACTCCATCTTCCTATGTCCTGTAAAGTGTCACTCCTGGACTTTGCAAATGAAGTGACTTGCATTTAATTCCTTTTCTAAATGTACTCCTCTATGCATTTACAAGTTTCCCAAAAAGTGAATGTGGATGGAGAGAGTGCTTTAAAACTATTTCAGAATATGCTCCACTTGTATTAATTTTGAAATCAAGAAGGTTGATCCACATTGCTCTATGTTTCAGAATAAAATGCCCATAAAGATACTGTAGTTCCAGTCTGATAAATTCATGTTTTAGAGGAGTTTCCATAATTCTTAAGTAAAGCATTAAACCCACTTCTCTGTTAAATTATATAAGAAAAAAATAATCTACAGGCTTTTGCTTTAAAGAAATGACAGGGATGGCCACTAGTTAAACAAGATCTGTATCTTATAAGAAATACTGTATATGATAATCACTTTGGGAAAAGTGTCCATTCAAAGAAATGGCTGCACTGGGAGAAGTTATGGATGAATTGTAGAGTCATATGCTGAAAATCTAGGTTATTTCAAAGTCATACAGTCTTCTATGAACCATGCAGGTTAAAGCAGAGCCGAACGACAAAACCTGTGCTACAGAAGCATCTCCTTTAAGAGGTCAAAGAACCAGGGTAATTGCTGTTCAATTGGTTAATTGATTGGATAGTGTATCAATCACTGGAATATGTCCAATTAGAAGCTTAGATAATATTTACCTGGCTATAAAGAACAGAATATGTTTACTATTCGTAATTACAATAACCTTTAAGTATCAAGTATCATATCATTTACTACATATTTTCAGATACATTTTCTAATTTGACCTTCAAAAACAGGCCAAGTAAATAAAGCAGGTGTGTTTAGTGAATTCCTACAAAGAACTGTAATAGGCATAGGGAAGTTATGACCATTTAATTTGTTTTCCTCAATTCTAGCCTCCTCTCTCATAGAGATATTACTATATTTGACTTTTCACATGAATAAACTAAAGTAGGAAATTTTAATTACTTGCTGATATCTGACAGAATCTACATAAAGCCTGTTCTTCATAATCCAGGCAAATTCCACACCAGGTTGTTTAACTCTTAGGACATTGAAAAAACAATCATTATTTAAAGCACTAAAGTATTGGATTTCCAAAGAACACCTTAAAACAAGGGTTAGAAAACTATGGCCTGTGAGCCTGCTGCCTGATTTTACAAATAATGTTTTATTGGAACTTAGCCGTGCCATTAATTTATGTATCGTCTGTGGCCGCTTTATACTGTAAAATCAAACACTGAAAAGTTGCAATAAAGACCACGTGCACGGCAAGGCTAAATTATTTACTACCTGAGCCTTTAAAGAAAGACTTGCTGACCACTGCCTGGAATTCACAAGGGCCACAAACAATTTCCAATTACAACAGAACAGTAGGGAGAACGCAACCCACAACAAAGAGGGAATTCAAAACCGGAGCTTCTCCCAGAGAAGCGAACGGTTCTAACTCCACCCTGACTCGCTCATCTGGCTGGGCGCCCACTGAGACACCTGAAAGATGAACCCCCCAAACATCCAACTTTGAAAAGCAACATGGCTCGAGGCTCGCGACCACTGCAGCGAACTGAGAAACCGCTCCGAAAAGGCTTACCCCAGGGCCCAGCACGGAAGCAGCACTTTGAAAAGCACCCAAACTTGATATGAAAGAAGCCAATTTGCTAACCTTAAGGCGTTGGTCTGAGGGTCAGCGGCTGCTGAGATAAACTCCAGGGACAGAGACTGGCGCGCGTAGTCTTGTTTTTGTTTTTTTGTTTGTTTTTCTTCTTTCCAGATAGTGCCATCTTTGTGCTCCCTTCTGCCTTGTTCCAGCTGGTGGGCTCCATCTTCCTGCTTTCCTTTTGCCTTGCTTAAATTTTGAGGAGAGATTTCTGGCACAAGCAACGACGGATAAAGAGCGTGGAAGATGTCACCCCCATTCTTACAATAATAACAGCAAAAACTGAACAAACAAATTCACTGACTTTTCTTAAACCCGTCAGATAACTGATATTGCAGCTTATTATTGGAAGGCAAACTGCCACGCTGAAATTTGGAGAGACAGGTGAATCCAGTCAGTCTCAGCTCCTGGACCCATTAACTGGTAGTTTGAACAAATTGCTGGGGACTGAGAGTGGGCTAGCGTGAGAGTGAGAGACTCCTAAAAGCTGCAGTCTTTGGTGGATTTCCCCTCTGGAATTGCAGCAGTTTCTTTGAAAAAGAGCCCCCAGGTCCCCCAAAACAAACAGGAAGGAACATGGAGGAGGGAGAAAGGAGGGAAGAAGGAAAGAAAGAAGGAAGGAAAGAGAAGGTAATAAAGAAAGGTCCCTTGTGTTTCTGGCAGTGGGAAAGAAACATTATCCTTGTGAAAATACGCCCCGAGTATTCTTGGTAGGCCTGTAGAACAGGGTATGGCCGTGGCCTACCCTGCAGGGAAAGAGACCTTTCCAGAGACATACCCACCTAGAGACAAGGGCACTGATCTAAGTCTAGCTCCTGCTACTGTTCTGCCTCACTTAAGAGGTTGGGGGAAGAAAGAAATACTTGGGAAGGTCACAGCACTAGGACAGAGGGCCACTAAGAGAGATTAATCATAAGCTGAGATTTAATCAGAATGTTACAGAATGCTTCCCCTCCCCCCACATTATTACCACCTGATCAGAGCTCCCAGTAAGTAAGAGTGGATTATAAACGAAATAAACGCAACCCAAGGACTCCATGTAAGGAGTCAAACAGAAGGGCACTAGACGAATGTGAATCTATATACATGTAATCACTTCAAATATGAATGATATAATCATTAAAAAAAGAGATTGTAAGAGTGGATATAAAAATAACCCACTATGAGTTGGGTATATGAAATGCACTTTAAATGTAAAAAATCAAGTGAGTTAAAAGTAAAGGGGGCTTCCCTGGGCTCAGTGGTTGAGAGTCCACCTGCCGATGCAGGGGACGCGGGGTTTGTGCCCCGGTCCGGGAAGATCCCACGTGCCGCGGAGCGGCTGGGCCCGTGAGCCGTGGCCGCTGAGCCTGCGCGTCCGGAGCCTGTGCTCCGCAACGGGAGAGGCCACAACAGTGAGAGGCCCGCGTGCCGAAAAAAAAAAAGAAGTAAAGGGATGAGAAAAATGTACCATGTAAATATTAATTTTTAAAAAAGCTCGAATCTGTATATAAATTTCAGAAAAAGTGGACTTCAGGACAGAGAAAAGTATCAGGTATAAAGAGGGAAATTATATAGATTATAGACATAGACATAGAGATAGGAATAGATATAGTCAATTCTCCATGAAAAGATAACAGTCCTTAATGTGTATGCATCTAACAAAAGAGCACCAACATATGAGGCAAAAACTTAAAGAACTAAAGGATAAATAAATCAATCCATTCTTAGTTTGACACTTCAACACCCTCTTTCAGTAACTGACAGTTCCAGAAGGCAGAAAATCAGTAATAATATAATTACCTGACCAACACTGCCATTCAATCGAATTGACATTTATAGAATACTCCATCTAAACACAGCTGAATAGACACATACAAAGTTTCATCCCAAAGGGGCACTTGTTAACAATTCTGATACTGCTATAGATGTATATTAGAATTGAATAATTAAGTAAATGGATGGCAGATATTAGAGACCAGGTTTCTCACTGTTGGAGCATAGTCTAGATATAAGCAAGTGTAGAAGGCTAGAACGACCCCTTAGCTAATGGATTAGTGTTGGAAACATAAGTATAAGCTCATATTTTGCTTAATACAGATGCAGATGGTTGCATATGGAAATATTTATGATATGATTAAGGTATGTGTATCTACACATGACAGTAAACACATGTATATTTCCCTGCTCTTACAGCTGAGAGCCTAAAAGGAGGAAATAGAAAAAACAATACCCCAGTAGCAATAAACACTCTTATTGCCCAAAGCTTGGTTTCTAACATCATTCACCAGTAGAAGGTCCCAGAGCTCACTGGAGAAATGGCTGCTTCTGGGAGTGAAGCAGAAAATATACAAAATAAACCTAGAACATCATATTGTGCCAAAAAGTAAGAGCACTACGTACACACACACTGACACAGATGACACAGACACAGACAACACAGACACAGATGACGACACAGACACAGATACAGACACAGGCACAGACACAGACACAGAGTCACAGACACAGGCACAGACATAGACAACACAGACGCAGACGCAGTGCAGACGCAGACACAGACGACACAGACGCAGACACAGGCACAGACACAGACACAGAGTCACAGACACAGGCACAGAGACAGATGACACAGCCGCAGACAACACAGACGCAGACAACACAGACGCAGACGACACAGACACAGATACAGACACAGACACAGATACAGACACAGACACAGAGTCACAGACACAGACACAGACACAGATGACACAGACGCAGACACAGACACAGATGACACAGATGCAGACACAGTCACAGACACAGACACAGGCACAGGCACAGACAAAGGCACAGGCACAGGCACAGACAAAGGCACAGGCACAGACAGACACAGACACAGACACAGAGTCACAGACACAGGCACAGACACAGACACAGATGACACAGACGCAGACGCAGACACAGACGACACAGACGCAGATGCAGATACAGACGACACAGACGCAGATGCAGACACAGATGACACAGACGCAGACGCAGACACAGACGCAGATGCAGACACAGATGACACAGACGCAGACAACACAGACACAGACACACACAGATGACACAGACGCAGACGACACAGACACAGATGACGACACAGACACAGATACAGACACAGACACAGATACAGACACAGACACAGATACAGACATAGAGTCACAGACACAGGCACAGACACAGACGACACAGATGCAGACGCAGACGCAGATGCAGACACAGACGCAGACACAGACGACACAGATGCAGACACAGGCACAGACACAGACACAGATGACACAGACACAGAGTCACAGACACAGGCACAGACACAGACACAGACACAGACCTAGACCCAGACCCAGAGTGATTTTGGGGGGGGGTTCAAAATGACACAAAATCCAAATATAAGAACTCCAGATGGCCAAAGCTGGAATAATTTGAGCAACAAAATAAAGTAATATTGGATTATCATCCAAAATATAAAGTAAATATCCATGAGTATATACTGATACAAATAACTGAGTGAATAAATAATCAGGAGACCTCTCTCCCATGCATAAGAACCTCTAAAAGTATGCACTTACTCTGCCCTCAATGAGGAGAAGCGTAACTCCCCATGTCCTAGATGTGGGCTGTACATAGGCACTTCCTTCCAAAAAATATAGTATGAAAAGGGAGAAAAAAGAGTAACTTAACCGTGGAGAAAAGTGACAGACACTACCCCAACGAGGCAAAGTCAACAACAGCAGCAACAGATCATATGGAAAGTATGTACCCTTGATTTGGTATGATTAAAATGGCACCTCAGTGATCTTCCCCCCAAAACACACAACCCCAGTCGAAACACTAGGAAGACATTAGTCAAATTAAATTAGAGGGACGTTCAACAAAATTCCTGACCAGAGATATTCACAACAGTCAGGTTCATCAGACACAGTGAAAGCCTGAGAAACTGTCACAGCCAAGAGGAGCCCAAGGAGCAGTGAAAACAAAGTGTGTTGTATCCTGAATAGGACCCTGGAACAAAGGAGACATTAGTTAATATCTAAGGAAATTTTAATAAATTGTGGACTTTAATAATAATATATCATTATTGGTTCATTAATTGTAATAAGTGTACTACACTAATGTAGAACGTTGATACTGGGGAGACTGGGTATGCGGTATATGGGAAGTCTGTACTATCAACACAAAAGTAAATCTAAAATGCAACATAGCAAACATAAATCTAGAATTGTTTGAAAAATAAAGTATATTCACAGTTTTCTTGGGAGAGAGACATTTGTGGCCAGAGTTGCCTCATGAGTCAAATCCTATTGCAACACTGATTGCAAATGAATGGCACCCCAAGAGTCTCTCTATGCATGGTTACGCCCTCTACCTAGCTGTCTGCATTTGCACCAAAACTGGCATTCACTACTTGTATATTTGGGGCAAGCCTAGCTTTGAGGTAATTCTTATGTACGCACCTGCAAGCTAAAACGTGTCACCAGAAGTTTCTCTCTAACATCTAAAGAAATTCCACTGTGTGGTAGGTAAATGTGTATGAGGTACAGTATTGTATCCGCAAAAATCATGTGAACGACCATCTCCTTATCAATCTTCTTCAAACCCAGCTCAAATATCACCAGCTTATGGAGTGTTTTCTCACCACACCTCTCTGCCCTATCCCCTACTGGGCACTGCTAGCTTTGGGATTATGAGAAATGTAGTGTTGCACACCTGTCTCTCATTTAGAATATATTTTTGGTATTAAGAAACCTTGTAGTATTCTCTTTGATTTTCTCAGCATCTACTAAAGTGCTTGCCATGTAATCGGTGCTCAATAAGTATTTATTGATTGGGGTTTAAAAGGGAAAATTGATATGGGAACATATGTATATGTATAACTGATTCACTTTGTTGTAAAGCAGAAACTAACACACCATTGTAAAACAGTTATACTCCAATAAAGATGTTAAAAAAATAAAATAAAAGGGAAAATTGAATAAATAATAAATATGCTACATGTCCTTAGAAAGAACCAGGGATGAGAACATAGCAGAATGGATTCTCACTATCTTATGGTGTGACTTCTGCCTCATATATGTTACTATGAGTTGTTATATATACATAATGGTATTTTTCATTGCACAGCACTATAGGTACTTAGCAAACTAGAACCAAATCATCTTAAAAAGTGCAACAACATAGGATCACGTAGCTATCACATTTTAATGATATTTAATAGTATTATTCAAATGGATCTTTTGAAGAAAATAATTGCTTAAGTAACAAAATATCGTCTAAAATTCGCATTTTCAATTTTTCTTGCGACTTTTAGTAGGTGAAGGACACTTTAAGGACATTGTGTCTTACAAGTAGTTTAACAGTGGTTTAACTGTATGAAATTTAATTTTTGAAAAGATTAACAATGTTTACTACACATTATATCTCCTCAAAGACTATCTACTAAATACTTGAGTATTCCAAACCGAATTGCTCGACTCTTTTGTTACTAATGCAAAGCAGTATAGGCATGATATTTACAAATTCATTGTTATTCTGATCCTCTCTCATCTGGGGCAATGTCTTAAGTCAAAAGCCAATTGTGAAAGCCACATCTCAGATAATTGCTGCTTGAATAAAGGAACTGTCTGGAAGAAGAGAGCCATCTTGAATTGCTTTATAAAGCTGTGATGCTGTTGAGATTCCCAGTCTCTCGGTGGGAAAGTTGCCATGTTTAACATATTTAATACATTTAACTATCCTACCTTTCAAAAAAGCAATTAGAGGTCATAATGGAATACTCTGATTAACTTAATGTTATATACAGCATGAAAATCAATGGAAGTGATTAGGGAAGGGAAAATATGGGCTGAAACCTTCCGCAGAGATTAGCATACATGCCACAAAAAAGTAGCATTTGGCTTTTGGAAGTGTAAGGCGTGTGGCAAAGCAAGAGTCAGCTTGGAAATGAATAGCTCTGCCCCCACAAGGCATTTGAGTTCAAATCCCAAGGTTCCACAAGCTTTGTGCAACCAATTTAATTAGAAAAAAGAATACATTATAAGGTAGCAAATGATTTACAAGGGCAGAAACCCTTCGGCAATCTGGAATGTTAAATAGATGACTCATTCCTAAAAGCTTCAGCTATGACTTTCAGTTCTAGTTATCTATATATTTTAATAAATCTAGTAGTTTTTATTAATGTTGCAAACCAACATTTTTTTAAAGGCTGAAAACCATAAGAAATTCAGGATTTTAATGTAATATAAAATTCTGTGTGGGTTGTTGCTACTTCCTCATACATATTCAGTTATATTCTACTCTGAGCTGATAATGGTAATGTTTGCTTTGACACAAAATACAGAAGGGACCATAGTCTGCTAAGTAAAAATGGGTAGAATGCACCCCCTGCCGGGGCAGATTATATGGGTGTCTTGTCTACCTTGCCTTTCCCAGATCAGAGTCAAGCTTCATTTCATCAATAGAAACAAGGCATTTTAATTACTTGGTTAGGAACACAGTAATGATTCAATGCTAATAATTGCCCACCATGTTTTAATATTCACTCTAAAAATATTAAGAGGAAGGATTTTAGGTTACATTCTTTCCACACGGAGAGTAGAAAGAGAGCATGGAGAATAGTCACTTGAATACATTTCCTTTGCAAATGGCTCTAGGTATGTGGCTCCTGAGTTATTCTCTCTCTTTCTTGTTTTCATCCTTTCCAGGTTTATTATATTAAAGATTTGCATGGTTTTTGGCCCTAAAGTTGATCAGAAGACAATTTTAAACAAAGAATTTCAAGTTAAAAACTTGAAATTTTTAAAGTCAAATTAAATTGACTTGTATCATTCTATGTTGACCACCTTAAAAATTAAGACCAGAGGGCTTCCCTGGTTGCGCAGTGGTTAAGAATCTGCCTGCTAATGCAGGGGACACGGGTTTGAGTCTGGTCTGGGAAGATCCCACTTGCCGTGGAGCAACTAAGTCCGTGAGGCACAACTACTGAGCCCACGTGCCACAACTACTGGGCCCACGTGCCACAACTCCTGAAGCCCGCACACCTAGAGCCCGTGCTACACAACAACAGAAGCCACCACAAAGAGAAGCCCATGCACCGCAACAAAGAGTAGACCCCGCTCACCACGACTAGTGAAAGCCCATGCACAGCAACAAAGACCCAGTGCAGCCAAAAATAAATAAATAGATAGATAAATAAAGACAGACCATATTTGAGTATGTATGTAGAAAGATTAAAAATAAAATCAATTACAATTCAGATGTGCAAAAAAATCAGTTGATTGATATGCTTCCCAGTGTGTTAATTTTATATGATGACCATATATCCCAATATACAATCACACACTGCTGTGGACAAAATAGAAACTTCTATTTTGTTTTCATCCTGAGTGAAGAGGATGTGTGCTGGTGAGATCAATAGATGACCTGCTGCTCAGTAGTGATGGTGGCTATTATCTTGGTATTTCAGGTGGTCCCTTGGTCAGTTGCTATCTCCTTTATTCAAAGAGTACTACATTCTGTAATATGATTCGGACCATAAACTCTGATATCAGTAGAGGAAAGCTAAAGAAACATGTCAGGCTTATTATCATGCTTTTGTTCCTAAGGCACAGATCACTGCTGAAAAATCCATCAGGGAATCATGTGTGTTTATTTATGAAAGCTTACTTTGTGCTACCCAACCACATCAGAATAATTCAACAATCCTGTGAGTCTTGGTGTTCAGTTCTCTGTTTCTATGAATCTCAAAAGTCATTGCTTAAAAATAGCTAATCTTTGTCTCTGATTGAGGATTAAATTATGAAAAATAAATAAAGCGCATTCTAAGATACAGAAAATGCTCAAATAAAAAAAAAAAAAAAAAACAGCAAAGAAAGGAGCAGGGGGACGTGACAAAAGCAATGTAAATCAATGGTAGTTGCTCTGAATTCCCAATGTGAATTTAGTGTTTTTTTCATATTCTTGCCTAATCTTCTTTCTTTTGCTCATTATTTGTTTGCTATTCATGACAACATATACACAAGTATTTATTTTATTCCCTTTATGAGGGGATTATTACTAAGAAGAGGGAAAAATATAAGTCATATTAAGTAAATTAATATACTGGATTTTTATGCCATTATCTAATATAACAATACATTGAGTATCCTTAAATAATCAATCTTCTTTCTGTTCTCAAATATGTTTTGAGGGTGTCATTTCTATGGTTGATTAGTAGCAATAAGGAATGGTATGTAATAATAATGGGAAAAGTAAAATGTTCAACATTTAATTTTGATAGAAACAGTTTCAGTAATAATAATATAAAAATGGCTAAGTATGTTTTGAAAAAAGAATACTAATCACCTCTTTACCCGATCTATATGTATATATAATTTATATGCTCCCATAACATCTAAAGTAACAAAAAAAAAATCATTGGTAACCAAATGAATAAAGCCCCTACATTAATAACCGAAGGAGGTGATGCAAATTAGGAGTTGGTATGGTATGATAGGTGAAAGCCTGGAATCCAGAACTAACTTGCCTGGGTTTACATTATCACCACTTATTATATGTATGACTTCAGGCAAATTGCTCAGTCTTTCTTTGTCCCAGTTTCCTTATTAGTATGCTAGGAGTAACATTAGTACCTTTCTCTTATAATAGAGATATAAATAACACTTAAAACAACACTTAGAATAACACCTGGAAATGCAACTGCATTAAAAAAAAAAGAAACAAAAAGAGTGAGAGAGAATTAAAAGAACAGCTTTATTTATTTTCTTTTTTAACATCTTTATTGGAGTATAATTGCTTTAAAATGGTATGTTAGTTTCTGCTGTATAGCAAAGTGAATCAGCTATGTATATACATATAACCCCATATCTCCTCCCTCTTGAGTCTCCCTCCCACCCTCCCTATCCCATCCCTCTAGGTGGTCACAAAGCACCCAGCTGATCTCCCTGTGCTGTGCGGCTGCTTCCCACTAGCTATCTGTTTTACATTTGGTAGTGTATATATGTCCATGCCACTCTCTCACTTCGTCCCAGCTTACCCTTCCCCCTCCCCGTGTGCTCAAGTCCATTCTCTATGTCTGTGTAAAGGAACAGCTTTGTTTGACATATTCAGAAACATCTGAAAGAATACAAATCTCATCATTAATACTTTCCTGTTTGGGGCCCGTAGTGTAACTGAATGAAGACCAGTAAGAGGCAGGGACTCCTTTGCAAAGCACAGAGGGGAGCTGAACTCAACACGGAATCTCACCTTAGCGCCCGCTGTCGCCCTGGTCACAGTCTCTCACTCCACCTCCACTTGTTCCTCACCATAATCTTTCAAGCGAGGATGCAGATACAGCACTTGTTAGGATTCCAATCAGCGTTCATTATGCAGTACTCAACTTGGAGATGCTCCACAGATGATTCTAGTGGATAAAATCTTGGGTGTTTGTTATTTACTTATGGCAGATGAGTGAACACAAGTGTGAGAAATACGTAGGATTTTCACAGTTCACACTTTTTGCTATTATGTCCTTTGGTACAGATTTCATTTTCAAGCATTTATGTAAAAAAAAAAAGTAACATGACTGTAGACTATTTTATAAGGTGGGAGAAATTTTTGCTCTTAAAAACTATGTTATTGGGACAAATTATTTTAACAATGTGATAATGGTAAGGTAGTATGAATAAATATACCATATGATTTATCAACTTCTAATTTTATTTATATAATCGCTAAAACTGAAAACATTTTCAATTGATCAGATGAAATTCTATGTAAATTGAATTTGTCATGTGCAGGTAGGTTTTAAGATTTAAACAGAGTTAAAATGAGTTAATTAGCTCCACAGAGGGATAATGCGGAGGTCATCTGGGATAAGAAAGGAGTTTCTGAAAACTGAGGTGGCAGTATGAGCTCGATAATTGCCTACAAGTTGCCTGAGTCCAAAGATTGGATAGAAGAAAAGGAGATGATAAAAATGTACTCATCAGAGAACATATGGCAACAGGACCTTAATTTTTTGTTTTTAAAACGAGAAAGGACAGGGGAATGTAGATAGAAGCCAAAGTGCAGCTTTGCATTTTGTATCTTCAGAGTTGATGAGAACAATCTGCTTTGTAATTTAATTTTAAATTCTTAACATAAAATTAGAGCTGTGGGGCCTTAGATATTACAGCTGGTATGAAAGCTTTCTCTTGGAGCCATTAGCACGTTTACTTCACGTTTTCCATGTAGTTCTAATAAAGCATAGAAATAACTTCATTTCTCCATTAGTTACAAAAGTGAGCAAAACCAACCCTTTCTTTTTTGATAGTTTTTGTTTGTTTCTAAAATATATATATACCTAGAAAAAGTTGCCAGCAAATGTTGTTGCTACTTAACTTAGCAGGTCTTTTTCCAATTAAATGTCACAGAGGAGCGACTTTCAATCGGAACATCTCATACATAATGGATAACGTGAGCAATTAATTTTTTCCTTTGGTAATAATGGCACATTACCCTGGAAGCGTAAAGCTGTGCAGGCAGGAAGTAACAGCAAGCTAATTATTGTCCTGAATTAATTCATTTTCTTCTCTCCTTTTTTTTTGTATTATTAACCACAGTCAGCATACTGTACATTACATCCCCAGGATTTATTTATTTTATAACTGGAAGTTTGTACCTTTTAGCCATCTTTGCCCATTTCCACTTCATTTTCTTTTTGGCCATAATATTTCGAGAGTAAGGAGATAAGTCTATGAGCATTCCTAAAGTTAAACTTAATATAATTATAATAATTATTATTTTAAGAATCACAACAGGTAAAAATGTCATGTTTGCTATACATTAAGCCCAGTTAATTATTTATATGTATTATTTCAGTTAATTCCTCCAATGGTATGAGTTATATATCCTTAATATCCCTATTGTACAGATGAATCCCATATATCATCTCTATTCCCTTTCCTAGGACAAAATATTCTATAGATTTGTACCTCTATGTAATCATGAATATATGGTCATTTCCATGTCCAGCCTTATTTCTAGCTGAGATAAACCACTTAGCACTGCAGAAGCCAAAAGAACATATCACATTTTAAATATTAAAATGAATAGGCACAAAGAAATAGCATGAAATAAAGTTGTATAAACTATTTTAACAGGCTTTCAAATGTCCTATGAAAACTATAAATTATATTTACTTTTTTTGTATTTTGTTAATGTTTCCTGCTAGTACGGTGAATTTTAAATTATTCAAACTATATGAAAGGCCAAATTGATTTGATATGTTAATGTATCCACTTTATTGATTAGTTTGTAACTTGAAGGAAACATCATGAAAACGTTTCATTTTATTCAGTTTTTAAGAAACATTTGCCTTGATCTTTCTTATGCCCACTTTGGCCAAGGTGGTTGTCTCTCTCCCTGTTCCACTTACTCTGCTGCATCTGGACCTCTGGTTTCTAGGTGGGGATGGAGAGATGAGAGATAAAGGGCATATAATCAAGGCTGGCTCTATCATAATTTCACAGCCAAAGTCCTGTGTGATGACAGGCATCTGACTGCGGGCGCTGTATTCTGGAGCTCATGCATTGGGTATTTGGAGACATTTTAAGGACCAGAGGTCCCTGTTTCTCCTTAGCCTGTGTGACACAGTCTTTGGATGACTGATTGAAGCGCCCTTTCAGCTTCTACAATCTGTGCAAAATTTCTACATCTGGAACCATTTAACCTATGGGAAATTCATGCAGTTTTGCCTTGCCAAAGGCTAGGAACTGCATTTTGCCCAGTTTTAGCCCTCTCTGTTTCCCTGCCATTTCATATCAGGCAGCTTCCCATCCTTAGAGCTCTCTAGGAAAAAAAGACAGCAAGAAATACTAACATGTCTCAAGGATCTAATTTGTGATTGAGATGCTAGTCTCTAATGTAATTGTGAAATTACAGTTTCCTGGAAGAGGGGATAGATAGTAGAAAAGAGATAGTTGATAGATGGATATGTGGATGGAAGGATGGTTGGAGGGGTACATAGATAGACGTAACTGGATACGTAAAGGCCACATAATCTTTTTCTACATTTATTTCCAGCTTTTAATGTACTTGATATCTAATGCCTATTTATATCACATAAAAGAACATGGGAAGAGATATAACTGATTCACTTTGTTGTAAAGCAGAAACTAACACACCATTGTAAAACAGTTATACTCCAATAAAGATGTTAAAAAAAAAAAAGAACATGAAGCTACCTTGTAGGTTTTGTGTAGCCCTGTGAGCTTAACAATGCATTTGTTACCAAATTGTATTCTAAAATGTGAAGCATAGAATTCTCATGCATCCCAAATGTTTTCCTATTCATCACACTTCATGGGAACTTATTCATATGAGAACTTCTACAGCAATCATCAAAGGATGTGTTTTGACTAAACGGTATAACATTATTACCTTTCCCCACAACAGGAAATGATATCAATAAGTACAAACAAGTTAAAATACCAAATTCATATAATTTCTAGAAAGATTTTGAAAAATCTTATTGTAACCCAGAACTACCCAGTGCTAACCTGGTTTGAAAAATACATTAATTTCACATTAATATTCAACAATGTCAATATGGCTTCTATACAGGACCAAGTAAAATAGATTGGGATTCATTATTACATTCATTTAAGAAATATTCATTGGTCACATACCATGTGCTAGAAACAATTTTAGACAAGAACAAATGAAAAAGTCCGACAACCCCTTGCCCAATTAGGGTTTACATTCTAATAAAGGATAAAGGCAATAACAAGAAACATATATATAATGCACTTGCTACAGGTAGCTGAGTGATTTGATGCAAAGAAAGGCAGAGCGAGGGACACAGTGGGAGAGAGTGGTCCGGTAGGCCTTTCTGAGGAAGTTGCAATCGATCACGGACTTGAATGAAGTGAGGGAATGAAAAATAGAAATGTTTGGAGGAAGATTGCTTCGGGCCTAGAGCATGGCATTAGAAGAGGTCAGAGCACACAGAGATAAGCAGACACAGGATAATATATGACCTTGTATGTCAGGTCAGAAAACTGATTTATATTTCAAATGCGCTGTGAAGCCCTTGGGGTCACTCAGTGCTAGAAAAGAAAGGGATCTGTGCATTCTAGCAGAATAACGTCAGCTCTTACGATGTTGAGCTGTTATTTATTGAACTCTTGCGTTTTGTCTGGTATTACGTGTGCTTCCTATTTTACTTATTCTTCACAACAATCATGTGGGGCTTCCCTGGTGGCGCAGCGGTTGAGAATCCGCCTGCCAATGCAGGGGTCACGGGTTCGTGCCCCGGTCCGGGAAGATCCCACATGCCGCAGAGCGGCTGGGCCCGTGAGCCATGGCCGCTGAGCCTGCGTGTCCAGAGCCTGTGCTCCGCAACGGGAGAGGCCACGACAGTGAGAGGCCCGCGTACCGCAAAAAAAAAAAAAAAAAAAAAAAACACACAACAATCATGTGAAATAGGTAGATTGGACCTCGTTTTACCGATCGCAACCTCAGATACGGAAAGATTAGACAGTTCGATAAAGTTCACACAATTATTTAAATAAAAGTGAACTAATTCAAACTCAGATCTGATAGGCTCAAGCTATATGCTCAGTCAACAACTATTATTGCTAACTTTTTCTGATCCCTATAAAGGATTTCAATATCTTCCTGTTTCAACCACTAGTAATTTAAGACTTACACATAAACCTGTAAGTTAATGAAGGGTGCTATTTAAGTAGTGCAGGTATTAATGCGAAGCTGTGCTATTTCATAAATATCCTCGCATTGATTTACCTTTATTAAAATTTACAAAAATGTGACCTTAATGTCATGCCTTTAGCTTAGGATACAGCTGTGTTCTTGCAACAGCTGTGTGACTAGAAAAAAAGGTTAAAATAGTTATTGAAATATTATCAAGTATAATTTCTAGAAAATTGCAACTTCTCTACTAGAATCAGATAGTATTTTCTTGATATAGTTTAAAAGGATGCTTTCTAGACTAGCAAATAGGTATCCAGCCCTGAATCTCTTTTCCTCTGTACCCTATGATTGACAATCCTATCATTAACTAAACCAGAATTTATTTTAACACATCTGCTTAGTGCCACTGGACTCAAACACTAAACTTAGTGATGCAGATACTGCATTTTTATAAGGTGTTCATCCAAGTTGATAAGTTGTTTATAAGGCTTTCATTCATGACTGAACTAACTGCAAGCCTCAGAAGACCCTATTTCTTTTTTTCTAATCTGTTTTCCATGGATTGCTTCATCTGCTGTTTATCATACATTCCAGTTCTTCAACCAAGATTATATAGCACTATTTTCTAAATACAGGGTACAGCCTTTCATGGAATAATTCATGAAAATTTCCCTAACTATACTCTTTCAATTTTTATGTCAATATGATAGGAATATAAATGTTCTCTCAACCCATACATTTTTTACTTGCAAGTTTTTACACTTTTTGAATTTTCTTTTGTTTACTGTTCTTACTTTTCCCTAAGTAAATAATGATATGAATATACAAGGATATACTACAGCTTATGTCCTCTCTACTACATTTAATATCTTCCTAAATTGTTGTATTTCAAGTCTGATTTTCTCAGGCTTTTGTAAAATGGTGATATCTGTGTTGCTGACATAATGGTACCTGATTGAAACTGATAAAAAAATTCTCTTCTATTACATGGTATGGATGGTATTGTCTTAAAGTACAGAGAAAAAAATATTGTAGCCATTCAACTACTCCAACTTTAGCTCAAAATTATTTGAAATACTTGATTAGAACATATATGGTCAATTTGGTTCAGCTCAGTTTCACATGCTATTAATAAAAAATGAACACATAAAGCTATTTTGAGGACACGGTATTCACTACTTTCTTTCTGTTCAACCTGTGAATTTTGAATTCCACTTTGATTTGGATAGAATAATAAGAATCATTCTTATAAGGTTGATTAAAATTAAAGTGTTTTATTATCTTACTATCTAATGTTACCTTAAAGCTTTGTCCAGCAGCTTAGCATACTTCCTTCATAATGTTACAATAAAAGTAACTATTGTACCTAATTTTATATTCCATAATAAAAAAAAAGACACAGAAGAATCAGTTAGAGTCTAATCTCTTAATTAAAAAGGAAATGCTGAGAATTTTATCATGTTTTATTTTATGCATGGTAAGAGCAGGGCAGCTGATCATAACATTTAGGATGAATATTAACTCCAGCTTGAATCCAGTACTCCTTTCATTTATTTCTATTATTTTTAGTAGCAATAAAATTAAAAATCTAAAACTAAAACTAAAATTAAAAAATTTTCACACTTTCTACCATTTTCTTAAAGTTCAAATTTAATGTTGAGTAAATGTTGATATGTGTTTTGTCATAGTATTGTGACGTGATAAAGATGTATTTTGGATACATAAGAAAATAACATATGAAAATCTCCTAAACAAAGTTTATGCCCCTTTTTTTATATAAAGCTGTAATATCAAAGAGAATACAAATTTACACTATATCTTTGAGTAATTAACAGATACCAAGCATCTGTCTAAATTTGAAATCAGTTTTAAAATGTGGTCTTGATGACATTTTTAAAATATCAAACTAGAATGAATCATAGACTCTCAGTCAGAAGCTTGCTTATTCATAGAAAAGAAATAGTTTTTAAAAGATGTATAAAACCACCGAGATTCTCCTAGGTGTTTATCTCTGTAGAGTATCAGGAGCTTAACACACATAAGCTCTTCACTCTTACTTTGTAAGATTTAAAAAATGGATAAATGAAATAATATTAAGACAATCTAGTTCAGGGTCCTTTTCACATTAAACTTTCAAAAATTTTGAGAATTTGTATTGGATGGTATTGAAACAATGTCAGAGGAGTATTTCAGGGGCACACTAGAGCTGACTGTTAGCTTCACTTCCCATACCTGCAGTCAGTGACAATGTATGGGTAGTTTGAAATAACCATGGGATACTTACCCCAAGAATATCAGAAAACATTATAAATTGGGTCTTTTCCTTTTTCCAGAGAACCAGAGTATACAGCTCTTTACCAAGAGACTCCCAGTTTGCCCAAATACACATTAGCATTTTAAAAAAATTTATTAATAGAAAAGCCCTAATTATTTGATTGCATAGCAGAACCAAACATGCATGCTAATCTTTTAAAGCGAGGTCCCAATTCATTAAGGTAATCATAGTTTTCATCCTGATCAAAGACTGCTGACCCTAAGGAGCTCAGGGATCCAGCTAAGGACCCTGTCCCCTCAAAAGCATAGGTCTGGAGGGAGTCAAAAGGAGGAGCACACGGATCAGTGTTAGCCTCTTCGAGCTTTTCTAGAATGAATTTCCTGAATACGGCACTATCTGGGCCAACCTGCAAAGACTGCCTGTACAGGCTCCGAATCTCCATCCTGGTGGTTCTCCGAGTCTTGCTTTCCCGCATGACGGTGCCTCCCTGCAGCTCCGCTATGTCAAACGCCTCGGTATCCTCCTCTCCGCCACCTTCATCATCATATCGGAATATATTCTCTCTGAAATCTTCACCTTTCTCAGGAAATAGAGTCTGTTTCCTTCGTTGTTTCAGACCTAGGTTCAAAAAAATAAACCCTGTCAAAGAGAGCATACAAGAACATTAATTAACACAAATATAATACAATATTATATATTATAAATACATATGCTTCATATTACCCATAATCTTACTATTATATTATAAATATATAATATATATCATATATTAGTATGTTATATATTTATACTAAACACATTATTAAATATTGTATGTTACAATATTTTATATTATATATTATACATAAATATATAATGTATGATTTAATAAATATTATGTCATAATATATTATATAAGATATTATTAAATATTGTTATTTATAATAAACTATATAATTCTTGCTTCTGTTATAAGCTCAAGTCATAAGCTTCGATTTTCTGATTATAAGACATAAAGATATATTTGCTATTGAAAATTTACTGAAGGGACTTGCAGAAGGACAAGGAAGTATAACAATCTTTCTGGCTGATGGTTTAAAGTAGAAAAACATCATTAAAATATAGTGAATTGTTTATGATGATCAATTTAAGATTAAAAATTTTATATTTTTCTTATATATTGAAAATAGAACAAAGCAGAATGAAGGAACATTTTCCAATCTATATGCATCTGCCAATCTCAGTAACCAATGATCCACGTTAGTGGAAGTTAAGCACACAGAACTGATTTGATTTTCGCCACTGAGACAAATTCTGTGGCATAATTATTTTCTAAGTTAATATTTATTGACTACAAAGTATGTACCAGTCATTTATCTGAAAGCTCTACATTTTTTCATTGATTTGTTATGATACCCATATTTTATTATAATTCTCTATTAAAGATAAGGAAACTGAAGTGCAGAGAGATTAAATCACATACCCAGAGTCATACAGCTAGGAAACAAAAAGCTGGCATTCAAAACCAGAAAGTTGGTTCAGAATCTGTGCTTTGTTATACCGTATTAATTTCAGAAATTCCAAACCTATCAGGTTTTAGAATCATAACACTGGTATGTCCACACCGATCAATTATATATATAAGATAATTTTAGCATTGTATAGAAATAGAACAATTTCAGAATGCTTTTTAAAATTTTTAAATTTTAAAGAAAAGCGCGTGTGTATATGTGTGTGTTTCATGGATAGCCAATCCTTACACTATCTTGGATCTTATGTAGCTGTTCAGCATTTCATCTATAAGAATTGAAACAAACAGGAAGTAATGTTATTAATATTATCACAAAGAGAAATACATTAGGCAATATTTTATATAAATCTTACATTTAAAGAAATTGAAATAGTGTTCTTGAAATAAGGCCATTGTGTTTGAATCCAGGCACTGTATTTCAATACAGCAGAGGTATATGGTTGAAATGGAAAGGGATCTAATAAATAATTTTTCAATCTATGAAAATTGAAGAGTGTATTCATGAAACTTTCACAGGAAACTGCTGACTACTGGTTTACCCTGATTTCCCACCTTCTCAGTATTACTCGTGCCCTTGACTGTGAGGCTGCCCTTGGTTTTTACTTGCGGGGTTTCGGGACTAGGTTTAGTTCTGTACCAGTGAGTAATTTAGTACTTGCATCCTGCAAACATTATACTGTTTTTACTACTTCTTGCTTCTGATATCTAGCTATATAGCTCTAACTTCAGTTTTATGATCAAAGGTCATTAAAAATAATTTTGAAAAACTGAAACTAGGTAGAAATGAAGGGTAACTTTGAATGGTAAAAGAGGAAAGCTTTGAGAAAGACGAGAAGAGTGAAGGCAAAGAAAATCCTGAAACATTGTGTATGTCCCTTTGAGCAGTGTGTTTGGGATTCTAGAACCCATGGCTGATACCATTGCTGTCAACACTCAGTAAAGTTGTGTTGGCTTTGATATGAAGTTATGAAGGAAAGCAAGAGAAGGGTATAGATTATATATACTGGTATGTTAAAGAAAGGGAAAAAGTTATGCTAGGTGCATGTAGTTTTGAAAGCCTGGCGAAAACATTTGGGGACTCGTTTGCCTCATCCGTAAAATGAGTATAACTCATCTCCTTGTGAAAACAACAGCAGCAACAAAAACAAACAAAAACAGGTGGAGCTATTTTACTATTTCTTTTGCGTTTAGCACTTTAAGTAAGACCCTCTCTTTTACATTTTTTCATCTTAACATTTACTTCCTCAATGCTCCCAGGCTCCAGTGAGCTGCAGTATCAGGTTGGATAGAGGTGTGTTATGGTTATGTAATCTTAGCACTTCATTTACTAGCTGCATGACCCTTTGTAAACCATACAACTCTTGGAATTTCACTTTCTTCATCTATACAATGAAGGTGATAATAGTTGCCACTTCTTAAGGTTATCTTGAGGATCAAACTGCATAATTTCTGTAAAGCACTTAAGACAGTCTCCTGGAGTATAATAAGCACTTAATGGAATCTCACCATTATTATTACTAATTTTTATATTGCTACATATGTTGCAATGTGTGTGTCCAAAACACTCTTAAAAGGATGTGCACAGGCGTACTCATATACTCACAGAATTCAAGGATCATCTATTTTCAACCTGAAGTTCATATTCACTCTATTTTTTATTCACTCTACTTGATTTTAGAATTGTAACCCATTAAGAAGGGCAATTAAATGCAGACACACACACAAGCCCACACATACCATTATAATGGAATTAACTCTTTTCTATATTTATCATGTTACTATCAATAAATGAAGATATGCTCAGTTCACACAACTTACCACATATTATCATAATGCATATCAGAATAGCAATTATGACTTCTGTCCTGAATCCCATGGAAAGCATAAGATCCTTGTTACTGCAGGTCTGCGTGCTACCAGTGTCATCACAGGCACAGACGTGTATGGTAAGGGTGTTTGTGCTTGTAAGTGATGGGATTCCATTGTCAGCAATTAGGATGGATACGTAGAAGATAGGCTCTTCTTGAAGGCTGAAACCAGTTCTATTAGTCAAAATTACAGCTGTGTTGTCTAAAACAAAAATCCATGTGCATGATTTTTTCAATAGTACAAAAGAAATTCATACCAGTTAAATGTACTAGAGGCAGCAGTGTAGAGGTCAAATAAGTTCAAATTAGGGAAGAGCAAATTTCTGATAAAAAAGACAAGAGATCAACTCAAAAAGTCATTATTCATTTTGACATTGCCTAAATCCCAATTTAAAAATTAGATAAAGTATATGATCAGTTCCAAAATGTTTTTTGATAAATATATGAAATGTACATGTGGAACACAGAAAAGAAAACAGCATTTTAATTAGATATCAATAGTAAATAGGGGGTACTAGCATTAAATTTATAAAGACAGTATCAGTTTCATTTGGGTTAAATACTCATGACAGTGCTTTTTTCTAATAGAAACTCATTATTTTCACAAATACTATAAATACACAAGATTTTCAAGTCATCTCCCTATCACAGCAAGTGATCTCAAATAATGTATTTACTAATAAGACAAAAGAATTAATTTTACTTGGTGTAAAAGATTCTATTAGAATGTTTCATTTCACTTTGACATTATTAACCCATTTTCTACTTAAATTTCAGAGAATCGTTAAACCTTGGTAGTACTGATTAATTCACCTAGGCAGAACATTCAAAAAATTAACAAAAATAAACAATATGTACTTCAACACATTTGAAATTGCTTTTCCCTCAATCCCAAAATATTCTAAATAGTCTTTTCCAGTGCAGTTTATTGTGTCTCAGTACTAGTGTTTCCCACCGACTTGACTTTCATTTTTGGTATTCCCTGAAATATTTTCTGTGGCAATCAAACAAATTTTAGAAGACACAAACAAATAAATGGAAACATATAAATGGAAGACTTTGAAATAGGCAAATGCAAATAAATGGAAGTCTTTTGAAATGTATGCCTACTTATGACTTTTCCCAAATCACCTTTTAGAAACTAATTCTTGGGCTTCCCTGGTGGCGCAGTCGTTGAGAGTCCGCCTGCCGATGCAGGGGACACGGGTTTGTGCCCCGGTCCGGGAAGATCCCACATGCCGCGGAGCGGCTGGGCCCGTGAGCCGTGGCCGCTGGGCCTGCGCGTCCGGAGCCTGTGCTCCGCAACGGGAGAGGCCACAGCAGTGAGAGGCCCACGTACCGCAAACAAACAAACAAACAAAAACTAATTCTCCATCATGTTCTTGAGGTCTATAAAACTCTTGTGATTTTATTCACTAGGCAGATTGAAGAGGTGAGAGAGTTTATATATTTTTGGTATGTATTTCATTAAATTCCTTGTAACCTCAAACATTAAACCAAATCAATTATTCTCTATGTTTCAATATATTTATTTTGTCCCACTAACTTATTTTATATTTACATAAAGAAATCTAACCTACAGCTTATTTCTTATATTGATATTTGCTTTTTTTTTTTTTTTTTTTTTTTTTTGCGGTACACGGGCCTCTCACCGTTGCGGCCTCTCCCCTTACGGAGCACAGGCTCCGGATGCGCAGGCTCAGCGGCCGTGGCTCACGGGCCCAGCCGCTCCGCGGCATGTGGGATCTTCCCGAACCGGGGCACGAACCCGTGTCCCCTGCATCGGAAGGCGGTTTCTCAACCACTGTGCCACCAGGGAAGCCCCAATATTTGCATTTTTAAAAATTCTAAATCTATTTGAATTTCCTTCACTGGGGAATTTGACAAAGGCAAAAGGGAAAGAACGTGTCTGCATTTTTTCTCCCATAACAGATCTCCCCTTATATGGAGCTTAAACTCAGTTGTAAGGAAGGACAGCTGCATTTGTTTGGTTATCGATGCTTGAGTAATGAATCCTACGGTGTTTCATATCTCTGAGATATGAAGCAAAATTAGAATAGAAATCCATGTAACGACAAAAAAAAAAATTTACTGAAGTGAAGGGAAAAAGAAAAGAGTGGCTTTGTAAAAAGTTATTCCCCTTTTATATGGAAGGAAAAGGAAGTCTGTCCCTCTGTACAAAATCCTTTAGAACATTTTGTTCTCAGGCTTATATAATCACTTCGTTTTGAAGGAAAAAGAATAGTCTTAAGCCAATTCCAAATACTTATAGCTCCTAATTAATGACTCCAGATATCTTTCAATCAATCAAGCCAACATGATTATATATCATTTTCTTCCCCAGACATGGGTTGAAGTTTGAGTTATGTGAAGACATGAAAGGAACCATGGTATGAGAACTGCAATTATATTTGCAAGGTCATTCAGACTTTACAGGGGCCTATAGCCAATGATGACTTGAAAAAGTGCTTCTAATTTAAAGAAATCCAGTGGGAAATGGGGCTGATATTTCCAGGACACTACTTTGAGTTTTGTTTCCAATTTCCATTGCCATTCCTTGCTTTATTTCTCAACATCATCATATTTCAGGTATAGTATAAAAAGTAATGCTACAAATTTCCTTAAAATTAAACAAGATTCTTGAAGAAGAATGGATAGAAAGCTATTATGAGTGAATGGCATTACCTTGATTATCTATGATTGTAAAACTTGAGTTATTTTCTACCACAGATACACTAAAGTAAAAGTGGTGATCTTCTATGGATTCATCTCTATCCACTGCACTGATGGTCTGAATCACCTAGAAAAAAATAAGGATATGTTTTTTAATATTATTATTCAGAAAAATGATCATTATCATTATTATATTCTTATTATTTTAAATTATTATTAGCTTTTATTAAAAGTGCTTTACCAAAATCTTTATGGATATTGCAGAGGATATCTCAAACTGGTGGAGAATATGAAAATATTTTTTCAGGTTAAAAATATGTTTACTTGCTCCTTTCAAAAGCACATTTTAATATTACATAATAACTAAACTCTTGTTAACAGATGAGAAGATTTCCATCAGCTAAGTTTGTTAGAAAACATCCTCCCATCCTTCCTGCCTGGATTTCTCCCTTCCTTCCTTTTTTCCTTCTCCCTTTCTTATCTGAATACCAACCATTATGATTTGCTGAAGTTATATATTTCCTGCTTATATTGACAGAATAACTGTGGTAAGCTTATTATCTTACTAGAGTATTTGCTAAAGCAATGAGCTTTTAAATTGATTTGAGGAAGTAATGCATTTAAAGCTTAGGGGCAATGTACATGATTTCCTTGACCCACAACGATTATAGGAAAAGTGTTCCACATCAAATAAATCCCTCTCTCTATCTCAGATCATAAAAAAGTGAAATAATGCAACTATGAACAAATCACAATTAGTTCCTTGCTTTCAAGACATGAAAGTGTCAGTCAAGTAGTTAATTATTGTCAAAAAAGAGATGTGCTGTCAAGATCAAATAATGAGATTATGATTAATTCTGGAAATTAAAGTAAATTGACTATAGAAGTTATTGTTTTGAATTTTCTACAATGAAACTGCTTTTAACAATGTGTCAAACAAAAATATCCTTAGTTACAAATGACAGACCCATAATTTGTAATGTTACACTTCAAAGGGTATCTCCCCACATGCATGAAAAACCTTGTGAAACGAATGCAATTTGTACATTATTTCTCTACATTGATTTATCTTTACCCTCATAACATGTTCCTAATTAAATCATAATCATGTGGTGTTAATTAAATAATCTAATAAAAGAAAACATTTTTATTCAATCCATGCCTACAATAATAAATGTACATCGTATGAGGATAATGATTTTATTTTGGGTTATTATAAGTTTTTGTATAGCCAGGGTGAAGGGCAAGGGCTTGGAAGTCTGATACTCTGAATTCTGTCTTTACCACTTAATTTTCTAAGCTTAAAAACTGGAGATACTTCTTTTTAAAAACTTTTTAATTTTTTTGGTCACATCGCACAGCTTGCATGTGGGATCTTAGATCCCTAACAGGGATCGAAGCTGTGCCCCCTGCACTGGAAGCACGGATTCTTAACCACTGGACCGCCAGACGATTCACTTTGCTGTACCCCTGAAACTAACACAACATTGTAAATCAACTATGCTCCAATAACATTTTTTTTTAAAAAAATGGAGATACTAATACTTAACTTTTAGGATTCATTTTTAGGATTCAATGTCTTCGCTTGTCAAATTGCTTGTCGTATAAGCAGCACACATTTTTATGTGTTTTCTTCGGGAAAACATTGTCTTGTTGGGACTTGTATAGGATGGTGTTCTGAATACTATAATAGTAATCTCTACATTTGCTCAATTAAGATGGATAGCAAATTGTAAAAAAAAGTCACGTGTATCTTGTTGGCATATGCAGCCTTGATTTTTAGACAAGGAATAATTTATCTTACCACCTGATTTTCTGTTTTAGGCACATGCCTCTGACTAAATGTTGAAAATGTTTTCCTTTCCTGTATGAAGGATCAAGAACACAAGAGAGATTTTGACTTTGTATATATTTTAAAATATTTTTAAAACCAAACTACCCTATACATATGTATAGGTAAGTGGAATATGTACTGGTTTCTCTGGCCCTTTTCAATGACTCCACTTATAAATTGCTTTGTAAACTGGGTTTCCATATGTTTTAGTGGGTTCCACCACTTCACAAAAATAGGAACCCACTGACATAACACAATCAGTCACATAGTGGGTATCATTAATTCTACTGAACCAAACTTGAACACGTATATTTTTCTTGAAAATGCAAATCTCTTAAAAAGGGTTAACGTTAATAAACCTTCAAGTCTTGAGTGAGGATATTGATTTTTCATTTTAATATAACAACGGAAAGTTTTTCATTTTAATTTTCAAATAAAATTCTAAGAAAAATCCCTGTTTGTTGAGTTGGTTAAATTTCTAAACTATATACTTATATCTACATACCTGGAGCCTATCTCTGGCCTTATACATTTATGAGAGAAGCAAAGAAATCAAAATGCAAAGCTCATACAAAGAACAGCTGGGTTATGACAAATTCTGAAACTGTAGCTTTCTCATTTCGCTTTGCTCTCTGGGCAGAATTTTGTCCAATTTCTCTCTGACACAATACATGTGATTTCCTGTCTATACTACTTTGAAGTCTACAATGGGAATATATTTTGTAAGCATAGAGAACCTAACAATAACCACCTTTCACTGAGAACTTACCTATTGGCTGGGGTTTGTTCTATATATTACCATAGCTGATCTTTGCAACAATCTTGTGGAATAAACCTTATCATTGTCCCAACTTTATATTTTCTTACATTAAGCTTCAAGTCAGTTATATATCTTAGGTAGGCAAATTTGCTGGGTCAGAATTTGAATGTAAGCTGATGCAACAGCTGGTGTGAAATATGAGTAGTATATATGCCCCACAGAGCCTTTTTTTCAACTTTATTTAGATATAATTGACAAATAAAATTGTAAGATATTTAAAGATAATCAAGGAAGACATATAATCATTTTCCTTCTATTAATTACCTTTCATTATGGCATTTTTTTTTAATGAGGCACCCATGGACCAGCTTACTAAAATGTCATTCCCAGATTAAATAGCCTGATTTTAAATCGGTCCAATACTCATTTCTCCACAAACTATAGGTATGGCCTTTGTTAAACATGCAATTTTTTGAAAGCTAGTCAATAAGCAAGTGTTATATACTGTGATTTGGAGCAAACAACTCAACTGAGTCTGTTACCTTACCTCTAATGGCAGATATCAGTGAAACCTACTTCCAGGGTTAGTTGAGGAACACATTTTTGAATTACTATGAACTATAAATTGAATTATAAGCTATAAATCAATACACAGGTACTGAGTATCAATTGATATAAATTATTAATTCCTTGAAATGTGCTTAATAAATAATTTCTCTCAATGCAAGCTATATTAACCAAAAAGTAGGAGTTGCAGTAAATGAATATGTGGAAGGATTTTTAAAAATCTTATTGAAATTGCTTGCTTATCTAGTTATTCTAGGTATTTGTTCTTTATATCAAGCTATAAATGCAAATTCTTTCTCCTGTCAAGAAATTGTTGTCAACAAATATGAACAAGACTGTCACTTCTTATAGTACTTCCATATCAGATTCCAAATCAGATCTGTTTGACAAAATAAATCTACAGAATTCAAAAAGGTTGTTGAACACCTCTTCAAAAGGTCAAAGTGCTAATTAATAAAATAATAGAGCCACAAGAAAATTGAGTCTGTAGTCTGTTTTCTTTCTTTGTTTAGAATGTTTTTAGGGAAAAAATGTTGAGATGCTCATGATATTCTAATATTTTGGTCCTAGACAGAGGCAGAGCTACTCTGTTTTAAAAAAATAAGTTTTCACAAAATTTTATTAGATGTATTTAAAAGCCGTAGATATTGCAATGTTTTGCCCTTAACTTGTAGAAATCTACCCATATTCTGTTAAAAATTATACATTATTAGATTTTTATCTCAATATATTTATTTTTTATTTTCCTTTGACAAATTAATTTTTAATCATTCTTTATAATTGCACATAAAATCATCATATATAAATTTAAAATTAAATTATGAAAATATCTAATTAATATCCCAAATGTATCCATTTAACAAATATTTCATTGACACTTGGAACATGCCACGTCATCTCAGGTCTGGGTGTCCCATGGTGGCTGGGGTCAAGAGTGTCTCTCTCACCACTGTTTACATTCTAGTGGAACAGAGGTAGAAGCAGGACTGCAAACTTAGAATGTTGAGTAAGGACCTAATACCTAAAGTACAGAATAAAAGCATCTAATAAAACACCTAAAGTACATAATACTTAAACTTTTGGGGTCAGAGGACCTGGCATCTAAACTGAAATTAGATTTTACTTCAGAGTTGATCGGTGACCACACAGACATTTATTTAAGGAGGGCATTTTACAGAGTTTGGACTTCACACCAATGGCCACTCACAAGTTTTAAACTGGGAAAGACAAAATTATTTTTATTTAGAATCCCAAATTATTGGGGGAATTTTGCATTTTAAAAGGCTCATTCTATGCACATCCTTAGTATGGGTATGAAAATAGAAAACCTAGTTAGCAAGCTTGGGAGCAACCGGTTGGTAAACAAAACTCCTGGATGTGCTATACAAAAAGACAGCAACAATCAGTGATAGGATGTAAGTTATTTTAAATGAGAAAGTACATATGAATTACTGAAGTGTTTGCATAAACTGAAGATGGTCCAACATGCTTCCAGGTGGAGATACAGTTTCCCAGGTCCCCAATTTTCTCTAAGGGTATGTCGATGTCACCAAAGTAAGGTCTTTTTATCATTTCTAAGAAGGCACACAATATATTCTTCTGACCATTGCCGCAAAACTTAAAACTGACTGTCATAGAAGCGGTTTACGTGCCTACAGGCTTACCTGACGATAACCAATGAACAACCGTGGTATATCTCTGCATGTCGGCTGTGAGATCGGATAATTCAACATTTGATTTTACAGGAATGTCCCTCAGCAGAACTAAGGTTCACTGTGCAAGTGTTGTTAGGCCCTTGTGAGCTTAGTAAGAATGGGGATAGAGTACGATTGACAGATTACATAAAAATTTAGGAGATGGAATCAACTGAACTTAATGATTGATTGGATATAAAGAATAAAAGCCTAGAAAGAATTAACGATAATATCCATTTGTCTTTCTTGCATGACTTGGTGAATTGTAGTAATTTTGCTGGGGACACTGTAAAAAAAAGGCGGGCTTGGGAACAAATCTGGTGTGACCATAGGACACCTGAGTAAGTATTTTCTCTAATTATTTGAACATATAGCTCAAAATACAAGAGAAAGAACTGGCATAAAGATCTAGAAGTCACTTGAATATGAACTGTATTTAAGACATATTTGTGGAGGAGAGCAGGAAGAGTGAGTCTGAAAAAACTGAAAAGTATAGGACACAAGAGAGTGGAATCACAGAAATTTAGTCAAAAGAATACTTCTACATGGAGACAATGTAAATGTCTTTACATTAGACAGTTTATTGGTATGAAAGAATCTAAAAATCACCGCTATTACACTTTACTTCTGGAAAAGAGATTTGGTATAAGTCAAGATAATGGGAATCATTAATTTAAAAAAATAACTATTTACACCAAACAGAAAAGACAAATTGCCCTAATGTCAGCTCATTTATTATATTCATATTTTACAAATCAATGAAAAATTTTCTCCTTCCTCTCCTCCCCATCCTGGCCATTTACACATTAAGGACAGAAAGAAAACTTCTGTTTACCCACATAGGTCATTAAGGAAATGTCTGATTTCCTCCAGAATACAGTGCAGCTATTCTGGTATTTTGATTTTCTATAATGAATGTTATTATCTACCCAAAGAAGATAGATATAGGAGACCTTTTAACTCGTCATTTTGTCAAGCCGTTTGAGCCTGTGGGAAATGGGATGGGAGTGATTTTCATAGTATGAGAAAACATAAAATATTTCCCTTTTGATTTTTAATTCATTACATGTGAAAATCACAATATTCTGTATATATTGTGTCAAATAAACATTAAAATTAATTCCATCAGTTTCTCTTTGACATACTAAAAACTTTGTGATAAGAGCACTTAACATGAGATTGACCCTCTTAACACATTTTTAAGTATCGTTAACTATAGAGACAATGTCGCATGGAGATTTCTAGAGCTTATTCACCCAGCTTAATGGAAACGTTATGCCTGTTGGATAACAACCTCTCCTCTTTTTAAAATATTTTTAAATGTGGCTTTAAGAAAATTTAAAATTCTGTCATATTTCTTTGTCAGTATTTTACTAGATAATCTTATCTTCTCAAGTAAATTTTCTTCTTTTCAGTAACTCTGTTTTGTATGTATTTTATATATTATTGTGTGGACCTAAGCTTCAGAACACTATGCATTGCTAGTGTGGGAAGCAAGAATTCCTTTCTCATTACTGTTTTAAATTATGTTACCATGTGTGTTTCAGTATTAAGTGAGACTTTGACTATTGAGTTGAGTACATCATTTCATTCTTACTATTTATATTATGTGTGCATTTTGACTCATTTTATTTGTAATCCAAAATTTAAGTTTTTGTCAAAGGACTTCTTAGCATCAAATGAAAAGTTTACACATATTTTTACATTACGTGTATATTATATCACTATATCTAAGGAAAATATTAATAAGTTTTAAAATATTGTTTTGTTATTCTCCTAAAAATACTGAATATGTTTTCTCTTATGGATTGGGCTTTTGGTGACATATTTAAGAACTCTTTGCCTAGCCACAGAAGAGAATTTTTTCTCCTCTGCCTCTAAAAGTTTTGTTGCTTTAGGTTGCCATTTAAATATATGATACATTTTGAAATAATCTTTGTATAAGGTGTGAGGTTAAGGTGGAGTTTTCCATTTCCTCCCTATGAATACCCATTTGCAACAGCAAAATTTGTTGAAAAGACTTGAGAATTTAAATGTATTTGTGTATCTTCTCCCCAATACTGCTCATATCATCCAGATTTTCAAATTATTAGAACACAAAAATATCATATTATAAAATAGGGATTTAATTTTTACTCCTGTTTATCTAATTATTCTTTCTTTTTCTTGATTTGCATTCTCAAAGGTATCATTTCATTGTCTTTCAAACAATAGTTTTGAAATAAAATAATTTGGTAAACAAATATTAACTTAAAGAAAGACAAATGCAATTTATTGAATTATTGCTCCAGAGATTTAAAAAAAGCTTAATGTTTCAAACCAATCAAAATAAATCAAGAATCTGACCAAAAAACTCCAATAAAAAAACCCCAACATCAATAATATGTTTATATTGGTTTTTGTAACTTTCAATTTTTATTTTATAAGTAATGGTTTCCTTTAAGCATTGAATGAGAGACATTAACCTGCTTCCACCCTCATCTGCGTACACAGTGACAGTGTTGTTTCTATGCACTATCCAGTGTACACAGATGACTCATAGCTCATCAGAATCTCTTTAGAAGGGTATGGGCCCCATGTTAATAACTTGTAATGTATGACACTACTCTTAAATGTTTGCTGCTGTTAGTATTTACAAAATTACTTTGAATAAAGTTCATTTCTACCAATTTTCTCATTTAATAGTATTTTTACTTTACTAAACCCTTTTGTAGAGCAAAAGTTGTATCATTCTTTTTCATATGAGGAGACTGGTATTCAGCATGGTTAGATTATCACTGAGTTCAGTAATTGTGGATGAGTTTGGTCAAGTTCTCTTGCTATTACACCAGACAATTTTTCTGTTATTGCTGCTTAACTGTCGTTTTTGATGTTTCATTCCCACAGGAGGGGAAACATATTTGAATTACATAACTGATTTTTAGACAATAAAAAATACCAATCAGTCCATACCATGCCCCAAATTAACACTAGAAAACAAACGTTCATTGCAATCCTCTCTAAAGGACCACTTTGTCTCTCAAAAACATGAAAGAAAACAAGATGGAACAAATAAAAAACAAAGGACAAAAGGTAGAGAATAAAGGGAAGAAAAATTATTTTGAAAAATTAAATGAATAAACGTACATCCAACTTACATCCAACTTACACAAATACACACAGTTATCACTGGAAAGCTGTGTACATGTATTGCTTAAGACTAAATTAAAAGTGTAGTAGACAATGCCACTCAAAAGAAAAAAAAAAAAAAACTAGAGAAGCCTGAGTTAATAAATACTTTTTTTTTTTTGACTCTGTGGTCACTTTGATTCCAAGAATGATAATTACCTGGAAAGAAAATGGCTTGTTGTTTAGTTTTCTGACGTTCTAGCACGGTTAAGCAATCTTCAGTATCTCAAAATAAATTCATCATTAACAAATTACCAACGTTTGTAAAACAATCAAATCCCGATTTGAAATGATAAAGAAAATATTATATATATAATAGAACATGGTTTTAAGATGTAGATATATTTGTTGAAATTTGTTTGGAAAATGTTTAATAATTTTAAAATGCGATACTTTCGCCCTTTCTACTTATTCATAGATCTGCACTGTAAAAAACAAGCCAGGAAAGCTCATGGAAAATCTCATGAATTCTTATACACATAGTCACATTATAAGCTTTAAAAAACAAGTTTCACAATTCAAAGCATTTTGCCCTAATTGTTTTTGAAACCAAGTTTTAAAAATTTGATAATCTTGATGTCAAAATAAAGGTAAGGGAAAATGTTGCTTTTATAGGATGACACTGATTGTTCTGGAATCTAATTGTTTCAAATTGTGCTACTTCAAGACTCATTAGTCTGGTTGTTCTAATAATCTAGGAGCTAATTAGAAAGACTGCTTTTCTTTTATTGGTTTTAAAGTGATTTATTAGGTAATTGGTATTCCAAAACATCTTTTATTTTGTTTGTTTTTCCTAAATTAAGTAAAATTATCTATATGCTTAAATTATATTTTATACTCATTTTTATATACTCACCTGGTATTTCTATAGTCATAAGTAATTTACAAACATGTTTTCTATAAATCGATTTATTAAAAATATTTACTTCCTATGAATATTAGTAGTAGATTCTATTATAAAAGACTATACAGTAGAATGTGGTTTTGATAAACATGAAAAATAGATTAATTTATAGTAATATGTATTATAGAAAATGATTTGGATAAACTTCAATAGGACCACTATATTCTAGGGAAAACATTCACATTGACAAATCATTAACATGTCATCTGTAATGGATACAAAGTACCTGGATATTTAGTTATTGACAAATTTATTCATAGTATTTCCAAAAGACAGCTACTACATCAGTATCAAGGAACCAGCTTTTAATAAGATGATTTCTTATCAATCAGCATGCCCTTTTATATGTTAATAACAGAAGCACTTTTTTTTTCAGTTTTTGCAAATAATTATTTTCCTTCTATCTTTTGCCTTTATTTTTAGTTAAAATTTATTGATATACCAAAAATGTATAGGATTTGTGAATATATTTACTTGTAATGGAAAACATTTACTAAATTTGACACTGTTTTCAATCATCTTATTTTTTAAATAGAATTTGCTTCTTTATCCTTTGTCTTTTAAGTTTCTGAGAGTGTGTGATATGTAAAATTGATTTTTTATCTTTTGTGTATCATCACCTTATAATATTTTTCATATTAACTCTATTACATTTAAGAATAGAGAGTCTTGTAACTAGTCCTAGGATTCAAGTCTCTATTAGACATTTAGATGAAGTATTTTGGTCAAAAAGCCCACATTAATTGCCATAGCTGTATACGTATATATGTACACACATTTATGGCAGAACTATCCCAACTAGTGCTGAAATATAAGTGGGATTATCTTTTACAATTTGAGAAAAAATTATTTACCTCTAACTATTTATAAATGTTCTAATTAAAGAGGACCCCTGAAAATTATCATACCTATCTTTCTCTAAAATATATTAATTGTACATAACTGAAGAAAATAAAAAAAACTTGCAAAGAAATAACAAAATGAGATGGAGTTTTTCTTACAGTGGTCTTCAATATTATTAAAAATACAAGAGAGAGAGAAGAAGAGAGCTAAGATAGTAAGGTAAGAGAGAGAGAAGAAGAGAGCTAAGATAGTAGGGTGAGAGAGAGAAGAAGAGAGCTAAGATAGTAGGGTAAGAGAGAGAAGAGAGCTAAGATAGTAGGGTAAGAGAGAGAGAAGAAGAGAGCTAAGATAGTAGGGTAAGAGAGAGAAGAGAGCTAAGATAGTAGGGTAAGAGAGAGAGAAGAAGAGAGCTAAGATAGTAGGGTAAGAGAAAGAGAGAGCAAGGTTTTCCTTGGTTTACATGGACAGATATGCCAATTTTACTTACTGATATTGCATCTACATTTTCTATAATTCTCCACTAAAAATATCACAGAATCTTAGAAAAATAACTGATTTGAGATCTTGAACAGGAAATATAAAATGAGCCTATGATTCAGTCTGGTTCCAATTGAGAGAGACAGTAATTAAAATGAAGGAAGTTTAATATAAAGAATTATTAAGCTATAATAGGGGAGTAACTATAAAGATGTAATGAGAACTCCAAAGGGTACTCTGGGGCTCAGTGAAATCTCTAAGGACAGACAAATGTGGAAGGGAGACAAGCTTCAGATGTCCCTGGAGGAGGTGTGGTTGCGGCATCTGGCATGCAGGGCAAAGGAATTCACTGGGCTAGAACCAGTTCACATTCTCCAGGCAAACATGGATAATCCTCCAGGGTACAAGTGGGCTGGTGGTTGGAAATGCAGAGGGAATTGGGAGACCACTGCAGGTGCAAGGCCTGGAACACACAGTGACGACACTGGCAGGGCTGTAAGACCTCCTCTGGCCTGGGCTGGAGTACTACGGTCGCCAAGGGAATGTACATTTGGGAATTTGGGAACTGTGCTTGTGGCTAGGCAAAGCAAGACATATATTTCCACACATCCAGTTAGCTGGTCAACTGTGCAGCATGAGAAAGGGAAAAACAAAAATGCTACACACATAGAACCAGGAAGAGGAGCCCTTTTCCTCCTGCAATGTGCGTTCAGTGCCCTTTATTGACAAGACTCAACCCTGCACTCACAATAAAAGATGCTCTAATGGGCCAATCCATTATCATAGTTTCACAGTGCCAGTTCTTTTTAAGCAGGTAGTGAAGGATGAATGTGCAGCTAAGAAGCAATAAATTGGTAAGTGGCAGAACCTAGAACATATTGCTGTACCAAAAACGATGAAAGCAATCAAAGACTAATAGGTCGTGTCTAGAGTACACAGAAATAGATACAAATTCTGAAGATCTATTTTTCTTAACATTGCCCGTTTATAAATCTGTGATGTAGATTGCTACATTCTTTTCTTTTGTTTTTACTTGAGTGTGTGTATGTGTACCCATGCAAGCGCACATAATTTTATTTTTTAAACTAGCATGGCTCTGGGTTTTTTGAACATCAAAGAGGACTTCTCTTTGTGTGTGTGGTGTGGGGAAGGAGAATGTGTGGGAGAGAAAGAGTGAACTTCACTTTGGGATTCTTAGTATAAACAAATTCACACCAAGTCTATTGTCCTTGGCACAAAGTCTCCCCTCAGATTTTACTATTAAGAAGTTTTATGCTTCTTACTCCAATATTTTCTAAATTACATATTCTCTATATTTTATTCTTCATTCTTCTTTTAGCAATTAACTTTGGGGAACCTCAGTCTGAGAGGTGTATCGCAAAAGGTTCCTCTTTCTCATTACATTCCCTTTCTCATCTGTAATCGAAAGGTGAGATTCTTTCTTCTCTGCTTTCACCACCCAAATTTCCTGTTTGCCATCTGGGGAAGTATATGCTGTTTCTTCATCTTCTCTTGGCTTAAGCCAGAATTTACACTATGTGACATGTATAGTTCTCATTTTGTGTTTTGATGGTGTAGCCACTTCCTTATTTTATTATTTATTCTTTATTTTGAATTAAGAAAAATTTCATCTGAAAAATTTTAAACAGAATGCTCTTAACAATATTTCACTTATCAGCACCATTCGGTTTTGTTGTCAGGATTATGATAAACAAGTAACTTTTACTACCCTTTGTAATATTTTTATGAAACTTATTTATATAGATATAAAACTTAAAATAATTATGGTTTCTACATAAAAACCATTCAGTTACACAGGATATGCTTTATTATCTTTTAAAGCAAAACGTTTTTAAGAGCTTAATCCATTAAGTTTTAATGTTCACACATTACTATCAAACTTTTAGGAATGAGTAAGAAATTAACAGCACTTTTGAAAGTTTGTATTGGTACTCTGGGAGGTATGTATTAATATTTGATGCTTTGTTTTAGTTGTACTTGAAGGAAGCCTACCCAGTAAATTTCAGACCAGAAATAGTGTAAGTTAGTCTGATTCCACATGTAACATCTAAGGAAACATGGGGGAAACCGTGACAATCCAGGAGCCATGATAGCCCTAATGCCCATATTATTTTTCTTTTTCCATGTTATTAAAATAAGGTCATTGCCATGTGCTAGGAAGAAAGTACATATGGTAACGTTGCATATATTAGCAGAACTCAAATCGTCCATCCATTGAATTGATTTCAATTCATAACTCATAGTGTATGTAGCAGTGTCAGTGGGAATTTTTGGAGTCCATTTGAATTTGAGTGGAAGAACATTATAGGTAGCCATGCTATTTACCATTCTTTCAGGTACATATAGACCTGGGAGAAACTCCTAGGTTTGATAGTGATATCTATGAGCCCTCTAAGAACTATTTGATGATTTCTGGCCTTCCTCCTTAAAGGAAACTGATTGTAATATAGGACTGATCAATGTGACTTATTCTGAATTTGAGCAGTACACATTCTGGGAAGGAGGTGAGGATCAGTTGTATTGACCTTATTTTAATTTTTGTCCTTAAATTGTAAATGTAATTACTTATGAGTACAGAAAGAGAAAAACCTTTTCCCTATTTCTCTTTGAATTGAGCAAGTAATCTAAGGACAGCTAGTCTTTATGATTAGAAGGGCATAGTTAAAATTAGCATAATTCTTTTTTTTTTTTTTTTTTTTTGCGGTACGCGGGCCTCTCACCGCTGTGGCCCCTCCCGTTGCGGAGCACAGGCTCCGGACGCGCAGGCTCAGTGGTCATGGCTCGCGGGCCCAGCCACTCCGGGGCATGTGCGATCTTCCCGGACCGGGGCACGAACCCGTGTCCCCTGCATTGGCAGGCGGACTCTCAACCAGTGCGCCACCAGGGAAGCCCTAGCATCATTCTTGGAGATAGATACAAATGATAATTCCTGCTTAATCACTTATAAGCTATATGATGTTGAAAATGTTACCTAAACTTTTTGAAGCATAATACACACATCTGTAAAATTATAAAAATATAGAATTTCATAGATTTTCAATGTTGGTTTACATTTAAACTCTTAGCAAGTCACAAGAGAACTCTATGCCACTGCATCCAATGGGCATTTTTCTTCCACAGCAGAGTTTAACTCTCAGTAGAGTTTTGGAGTTCATTGCACCAAAAATTAGTATTTGCGTTACTTTTCGAGCAGTTATACTTATTTCTAAACATTGGTATTTCATTTTTTTAATTCTTAGAAGTGTCCAAATAATAAAGAAATATCAATTTATCTTTAAATAAATAAATTAACCCTATCTTCAATTACTGAATGGTCACACTGTATACTTTTATAAATCTAGGATACATTATAAGAACTTAGTGATATGATTCTTTTTATGCCTATTTCATCATCCTACAAATTTCATCATTACTCATAAAGTTTTCTCAATGTGCTTTTTAAAACTTATATAAAACTTGTATGATGAATGGTCTAGAAGGTTGATGCAACAATAAAATAAATTTTCCCATTGCATCATTCTCTTCTTTTTAAATGTATTGCTCAAAGTATTGCATCATCTTTCAAAAAAGATATAAAAGCAATGATACACTGTCTTTTTAGTCTGATATTGTTTTTCATTAAAAACAGTAGAAAATTCAAATTTTTAATTTTACATCCATAATGACAAAGAAAATAAAATTGCCAGAGGAAGATATTTCACAGTTCTTAGGTGAATTAGAAGATGGATACCGAAAGCAGAAACCAGCACTATAGACTCAAGAAGATGGTGAAATTGGTCATGTAAGCAAAGCTTTAGACTGTGAGTCCTCAGATGAAGATAGAACACATGAATATTCTCAAAATCAAGACTCAATGAGTGAACAATATGATTCTAAGGATAAAGAGAAAATATAGTAATCAACCTTTTAGTCATTCAATAGGAAGGACTTCCTTACAGAATATTTTTTAATGAGAATCTGGGCTGTTCTGTTTTGCTAAAAATAAATGTGACAGTGTTCTTTCATCTATTACAAAATTTTTTCAGCAAAATCTATTTGATTTATCCTGAAAATTGGTGAAGACAGAATGTATCCAAATGTAACTGGAAGGAAAAGGATGCAATAGAATATTTCTTTTGAAGTAGATTGATTATGCTATTTGCTTTTTATAAATCTAAACATTAAATTCTCTGCAATCATGGAACAAAGAAGATAGCCATTCTCCAACAAAAATATGAGCTGTAAAAGACTTTTTAAAACTTCTCAAAGTATTATATATTGACAAATATGTATTTGCCATGTTTGCATTTTATTAACATTTGATCAGGAGGGCCATAACATTCTCCTTAGCTTGACTCAGTTTCAGATAAATTTCTTCCTGACTAGAGACTCCTGATGTACATTTTCTTAGAACAATTACACTAGAAAACTTCTAATCACAAATTCATTCTCTGCCCCTTTGGAATAGATATAAATCTTCTCCCAGCCTTTTCCCATTTTATAATGTTGGATGGTCGTTCTCCAGGACCTGGAAACCATTCCTCTGAAATGTAATCATCAAGAAAGACAGGGCCCCTATCTCCCAGTCTCTATGGGAGATCGGAAGCCTAACTTTTGCAAGAGTCAATCAGCAAACATAGATGGTCTAATCACATTGACCAACCTCTCCGCTGATACGCCCTCCAGGACGTTTTCACTAGCTCACACCAGTGTTTAAAAACTCTCCTGCTTTTGGTTTCAATAGATTTAAGTTCTCTCTCCCCTATTGCAATAGTCGCGACCTTTTGTAATAATCTTGAATAACATCTTCCTTGGCATCCTTAACAAGCGTCCGGTGCAATTTTGGTTTGCCACATTTTAATAAAGTTGTTTTGCACTGTCTCTTTCCATAGCTGTGAATTGTTTAGAAAATACATTTTTTTAAGTAAATGACCAAATGGTGAACTGTGAGAGCTGTTTTTTCCCCTGAAATAGTGGGAATGGAGGCTAGTGACACTTCTTCCTTCAAAAACTATCACCTCTATGCATGTCCACATCAAAAATCTTTTTGTTTCCTTTTTACCTCACTGGTCACACCTACTTAGTATCTTTTGCAGGCTTCTCTTCCTTTACAAAATCCTTAAATATTGCTGTTCCCAAAGGCTCTGTCCTATGTTCTTTAATATTCTCACTTTATATTTTCTTCCTGGGTGACATCATATACTTTCTTACCTACAAATATTCTAGTAAGTCCCAAATTGTTGAATTCGAATGGACCCTTTCTTTTCTGCTTTTACCTGACCTGTAAGCAGTAAATAAAAAAGGTCATAACTCCCTCCTCCTTGGTACACTTTCTTTATTTGGTTTCTAGGGTCCCACACTCTCCTGGTTTGCTCCTTACAATTCCCAAAACTTACTACGGAGTATCTGGGTCTCAGTCGTTAGACTTAGTCTTTTCTCTGTCTACTCTCTCTCCTCAAGTGTGATCTGATCACACTCAAGGTTTTAAATATCACATATAGGCTAATAAATTCAAATGTATATCTACAGAGAATTGTAGAGAAAAATACCCTATCATTGTTTCGAGAAACATAGTCTTCATGCTCTGTTCATTTATTCAACTAATTATTATTATAAAGAATATCAAAATAAACTCACTCATTTATCACAAATATCTTATAATCTAGAAAACATGCAAAACTAGAGACAACTTGTTTGACAAATGTATAAGATCTATTCAAACTAGGTATAGATAGGGAGCAAAATATGACGGTGAAATGCATGGATTCTGATGTCAGCACTTGGGATAAAATATCTCTCTCTTTTTCCTTAGGAAATAACTTCTCTGGGCCTCAGTTTCTTCACCTGGAAAATGAAGCATGTAATATAGTTTCCTCATATATTTCTTGAGAATTAAATGGGTTAATGCTATAGTGTTTTCTAGAATCATGTATGGGACATTGTAAACATTTATTTGTTTAAAATTGGTTAGATTACTTATTGTAAATTTGAGTTCAGTTTTGCAATATAGTTAAAATTTAAACAGAATTAGATAAAGACATTTCAGAAAGGAGAGTTGATATGAACAAAACTACAAAGTAGAAAGTGTTATCTATGTTTTAAAAAACAAGCAGTTCAGAGTATGAACAAGATTTTTTTTTTTTTTTAAATCAAGGTAGATAAAATTGTGACCAAATCAAAGACAGTGTTAAATATAAGGCCAGGGAGTTTTGCACTTTTATGTGCTAGTTTTGGAAAAAACCATTGACTTTTTTTTAACATTAAAGTCAGAAAACTGTGTTGTAGGAAATTTCATCTGCTCTGCCTTCTGCTATTATTTCCTCTGTACCTAATGTCCAAAGACTCTTATGATCATGCTTTCACTGTCAGTGAGCAGTGAGTAGAAAAAACAAACACTCATTTATCAAAAAAGGTGATTATTCCACTATTTTATAAATGTACTGACTTCTGAGTTCTTGCTTAAGAGTCAGGGTCTGTGAAAAGAATGAAAGGTCCACTGAGTCAGTAAAGACATGAAGGGATTCTAATGCAATACTGAAGGGAGCTAGCTCCTACTAGGAATGTATACCTGCATCTTGCCACATGATGCAAAAGTTGCTAAAGATTATTATAAACATTTTAAATTATGATTGTTATTATAATGACAATTGAGGAGTTAGGATAAAAGGTCCAGTGTAGTCATTGGATATAGGTAGCATTATTCTAGAAGCATTTATCACCATGGGCTAGAGCTCTAGTCTGTCTTTTATTGTGTAAATCATGTTGCATTCCCAAATATTCTCCCCGACTCAGCCTGGTCAAGACCACTGAACATGCAATTTTGTTGGGTAAGTGGACTTACCACCCAGGACATTTACAGAAAGAAATGTACAGTGTATGAAGTAAATTAAGCATATTTTTTTTAAGTTTGAGTCTACATTGTCCCATCTATGGGGTACTCTGAATACATTCATGTTTACGTAAAGTATGTAAAACATACCACACTAGTTTTATACTTTAAATTTGACATATATAACTATGAAATATAGTACTACTTATAATAATTGTAAATATATAATTTACCTGATATATGTAAATATGTATAGGTTAGAAAATTATAAGATAAATTGATTATTCCCCAAATTATGTGACTTTTAAGGACACTGATTTACTACATTTAAAGTATCATTTATTATATTTACATGAATTATTTACATGATTTTTTTTAAAGTTGCCTATTTGTTGATGTGTCCAGGTAACCAGGTATATTTGAAATGCTTGAGAAACTTAGATATATAAAAATTTTAAGCATAGATCTATTTGTAACACCAAGTTTAAAGAGATGTCTAAGCCCAGTGTCTATAGAAGCAATGGGTCTCAGTTCACTTGCATTCTGTTTTTGAATCCTTCTATCCTTTATTGTATGTTCACAGGTTTCTAAATCAGTTTGCTTTTGGATCTAGAGTGTGCTGCATTGTGGAGAGTCTGTGAAAGTTTTATGTTAACCTTTCACTTTATCAAAAACCCTGGGTACAAATCCATTTAAAATATATGTTTTAAGTTTAAATTCATTTGTATATTTATAATCATTTTTTATTATTTTAAAAAATATTTAGGAAATACTTATAGGCAAGATTTGAGAATTCTTTCCAGAATAAAATGTATTCTAGCATAAACTTAGCTGAATAAATTTCACAAGACATTTTAAGACCCATGTAAAATCCAAATTGCCTCCAACTAACTTTATTGATAAATTCAAGCCTTCTTAGAATGATTGATTTTATAGTATATATACTTATTTGGTATTTTGAAAACTAGTTCATAAGTTTTTTTAATGTTTTATGACATTTAATAAGATACCTAAAAAATGTAAAGTTGTGTACTGGAACTGAGACACTCAAAGAAGAATCTAATTTAAACTCTACAGTTTACAAATGAAGAAAGGTAAGCTCCACGTGAGAAAATGTGTGGAAAAAAATTGTGAAGTAATGATAATTTATTTCAAAATGAGTATGCTCTCATAAGTCTTTACATACTTAGTAATTCATTTGAAATTGAGTTTCATTTGTGTTGATGTCTGATATATTTTATATATCATTTTATCTTTATCTTCATGAATGGAAAAATAAAAATTAATAAAAATTATTTATTCTATGGAATCACAGAAAATAATTTTTCTTTATTGAACTGACAAAGTACAAAGGATTTACTCTTGAATCCTGATTGTTAGCAGATTTTTCAAACAGTTGAGGAATTTGGAAGTAGAAAATGTGAAGTTTAACATATTTTTTCAAAGAAAGAAATTTAAATGATGCAGAATTTACAGCATTAAAGCATGGAATTAATATAGCTAAATAACGCTTCTTTTTATCATTTCAAAGTGGGAGGAATACATAGCAAAAGTTATTCTATATAATACAAGGCAATGTTTCGACATCGGCAATTTATTATGGATTCTTACCTGACCAGAGACTGCATTTTCACAAACGTAAGTCTCATAGTATTCGGAGAACTCAGGAGCATGATCATTGATATCGAGAACTTGTACGTACACAGGGACTGCAGAAACCTGTTCTATACTGTCTGCAAATTGAATAAACAGAATGAAAATAAAGAATGCTGATGCTGCCTTTAGGGGAAAAATGGTCATGAAAATTGCATTAGAGGCTACGTGGTACATTTTTATTTTACTTGAATAAAAGCTGAAGACAGGATAGCTATATAATTCATCTATTTATCAACAATACAGCCTAGAAAAACTGTTCTCAACACATTCAGCTAAACCAATATTAATCCAGTGCCTTGTATCTGCCATGGACTTTAGGAGCTGTTGAGGAAAAGTAGTAAAAGTAAAGGAGAAAGTTAGGTACATGAGCACATTTTTTTAAAAATCCAGGAACTATTGCACATATTTGTATTATCCCTGGCCTCTACTAACTGAATGCCAGTAGCACCCTCCACTCTAGTTGTGATGATCTAAATTGTCTTCAGACATGGTCAAATGTACTAGGAGGCAAAAATGCCTGCAGTTGAGACGTGTTGCTCTATCATAACTTTCACAAAGGCACTCGCTCACCAGAAATGAGGAGAATGATGATTTAGTCCATGTGTTAAATACGAAACACAGAGACAGTGATGGTGGAAGGATGAAAAATAGTGGATGTTAGCCTCTTCTAGAACCTAATCTGGCAATGGATAGTAAAAGTTAAACTACACATATCTTTGACCCAGTCATTAGTTTGCGAAACCTATGCTACAGTCCAAGGCACCAATATATAAGAGTATGTAATCCATTTTATTTATTCCAGAATTGTTTGCATCCCAACCAAACAACTGGAAGTAACCCAAAAGGGATTGGGGAAATAAGTTACCACCAAACTATGAAATTGTGCATGCTTATTAAAAATGAATGCATCAATGTAACACATGTAGTAATATCATGAACTTTAAAAATGTATTTTAATCTTGGTCCTCAATTTGAAAAAAATGCTTACCACTGTTTGTCTCAGTTGGTTTTCTGTAAAATGGAAATGATACTAGTAACTAGCTTATAGAGCTGTTATAAAGATTAAATGAATCAATACATATGAAACATTTAGAAGATCACTTAACATATAAATAAGCAATAAACATTAAATACTATTATTTTATTTATCTACTAACCAGAAGTGATATACATGATGTTTTGTGAAGTGCTAAAAAACAATTTGCGGCATAAGGTATTGTATATCATTATTTTAAATCATTCTTTTTTATTTTAAAAAGCCATGGGAAGGTACATACATTGAAGAGTGGGGAGAGGGAGTTTATTTTGTTTGTCTCAGTGTTTTTATTTATAACCTTACATGCTCTTTTTTTTTTAAATCACAAAGCATTATATTTGCAATTGTAATTCGTAAGGGCAAATACAAATTTTTTAAAAAAAGAGGCTTAACTCTCCCTGTTGAAAATTAGGGAAAAGTCTTTCCTTCCTTCCTCTTCTTAGAGCATTTACTTTAGAAAAGCTTGTAAACTATTTTTCTATCTCTTTTAAATGTATGTAAATCTTTAAAAATTGAGATAAACCTCTTGCCAACTTTACAACCCAGGCCTGTCTTTCTCCAGTCCTGGGAGCCAGTTCCTCGAAATAAAACCATCAATGAAGATAGCACTTTTTTATCCCAGTTTCTGTGGGAGGGTAGGAGCGTAACTTCAGCAAAGGTCTTGACAGTAAGATGCAAAACTACCTCTTGTCATAAATGTATAAAAGTTTAGTTTTCAGTTAGCAAACAAACATAGATGGTCACTCCAACTACCTAGTGAATTTAGGATAAACTGTATGGCACATGGTGATGTGAAGTTCTCCTACTTTAAGGCCAGTAATGGTTTATCTTGAGAACATGTCTGCAGTGGGTTATATCTGCTCGGCTATGTAAAAGGCTGAGATTTCTTTCTGATTTGGCAATTTCTTATCAATTTACTGTGATGCACATCAAATTCTGGTTTAATGATTTTTCAATTATAAAACTGTTCTCTCTAGTTCACCTCGTGAAGAGGGTTTCCAGGTTGGGATAAAATTTTTGGTTGTAATTGTTTTTAACTAATAAATAACAGTGGCAATTATGATAGAAATTGTAGCTTTCAATACATTAAAATTAAAATTGGCAAGTTTTATTGCATACAAAAGAAACCCATGGCCTTTAGAAAATGCATAAACCATTAAGAATTATGATGTTAAGACTCTTCTCTATTGTGTTACATTCAGGATAAAATTGATTAAAAAACATTAAATATGAAAAGATATTTCTAGATATTTCAAGATAAAATTATTCAAAACTTAAGTCTAATATTTTTTATGGTTTAAACATATATCACTATAGAACAACTTTCTGCTTAAGTAAGTAAAATGGAAAAAGTATATCAGTTACAAATAAATTTAAGGAAAACTAGTAAAAAACTAATTTAACATTTTTATCTGTTTTTCTGAAATATCTATTTAAAATCAAGTTCAAATGAAACCTTTGTCATGACTATAAAAAGCATACACATATCTTCAAAGCTTCATTTTAAAGTAGCTGGTCGTTTTATTCACTTAGTTGGCATGCTGGTAAATAGCTTGGTGCTTAATTTGGGATGCTTTCCAGGAAAAAGACTAAGCACAGTGAACTTCATTTGCTGGGCAAACAAATGTGAAAATGGAACATCTCTTTCCTGTAATCAGCATAATTGTTATGTCACAAGCTTCCAGGTATTTAACACATGCAGCAAGTACTTTTTGTAACAATTTTATGTGAAGCCTTGTTTTCCACTGTTTAGGTGGTTTGTTTATATTACTATGTCTTAAGTGACTTAAATGGTCAAATAATTATTTTTTATATCAATATTATGGTAATGAGAAATTGGCACTTACAATTATTTTCTCCAAAATTGTTCTAAAATGAGTTTAATAATGTGGATTAAAACTGAATCAAGAGACAGAGGAAAAAATACATGAAAATTGGTTACTCAGTGTTGCATAAGTTCTTTCTAAGCAGTTTCCTTTTAAATGAAACAAACATTTTCAAAAATATATCTTCAAAGATGAGTGAAATGATTATTAACTTTGTGGGTTTTTGAGAATATTTATCTGATTATATTTTATTTTGGAATTTTATTCCCCATCCTGAAACTTTTCAACTTAATGATAAAAATAACAATGGGAATATCGAATCTCTTTTTATCTAAAAGAATCTTTTTATTTTGAGGAAACTGATTTTATAGCACCAGAAGCAGATCAGTCTGAATTGTGTAATTGCTATACTTGATAACACTTCTAATCACTTATTTCTAGAACAGTGATTAACTTCTCAGTAATAAATTCCATGTAATATAAATATATTCAGTTAATATTCATTTTGCCTTTCACAGGCATTTTTTCCTTAACCATATTTTTATCTTCTTTTATTTATAAATTTTGTTTTAATACAATATTTGTGTCTAACAATACAAATAACACATTTTAAAGACTCTGCTTTTTAATAACTTAAATTGTAGTACTTCTAATTTAACAGAAATTAATGATATAGTCTTACACTCCCCTTATATATAAAATAAGATTACGGTGGCTAATTATTTACATAAATTCATTAAACATGCTCTTTCAATAGTTGAAGGCTACTTTACGTAGAAACACATTTTTCAAAGATGTCCAGTCTTCCTTTGAACTGATTTGAATTCTTTTCTCAGCAGTCTTGTAAGTAATGATATAAATAATTTGTTCTCAGAAATATCCAATGAATAAAAGTTTCTTGCTTTCAGACAAACATCTTTGTGTTTTCTGACACCAAAAACCTTGGCGTTTCTTCTGTGCAGCAGGCATTTACTCCCCTGCAACATTTGCTCCCCATCATTTATCGTTTAGTTAAACAGAAAATTCAAAACCCAGACCCAGTCCTTTGGCAGTTTCCAAAGAGCTATTCAATGTATGACAAAAAATATGCAAGAGATGCTTTGTACTCCACTGTCTCATCAGCCTACTACTCAATAAAGTGAGGAGTAAGATATATGTTCAAAGACTTTCAAAGAACAAGCCAAGAAAGTAAACACAATTCATAAAATTCTATGCAAAATCAGTTTTGAAAGGATGCAATCTAAAACATTGAAAACTCACAAATTGAATCCTTTACTGTACTATTTTAAAACCATTGACTAAGTAATAGGGAAGATTTTGATAATCCTTTCCATTGTGTTCTATCCATTCTTTTGAGCCTGAATGAATATGGTTGATCTAATTCTGATTGAGAATTCTGAAGACACAATCTAAGTGGTAAACTGGGATGATTTTATCTATGTTTTGCAACCTGAAAATGGAATCATCTGCCTCTCTGTGAAAAAACACTGGTCACTACTGATTATTAAAGATGTGACTATCAGCACTGCTGACACAATGAGTTTAATTTGAACACATTTTACTGGGTAATATTTTATATGTCCAGTTTGAAAAAACTTACAAAATTTATATTCAATTTTAAAAAATTGAATTAAAAATGCATTCATGAAAAATATGGTAAGAACATATAATTATACAATTAAAAGTTCTTAGAATTTCAAGGGATTTTTTGTTTATTTCCTGTGTTTTTCTGAATTTTCCATGATTTATTTCTTGTATTAAACATTATTTATTGCCATAATAAAAATGAAGATATTTAGTGGTAAGTATATAAATAAGCTGTAGTAGGAATGTGCAGACATTTTGAATTTAAATAAATTAAATACACATGTATGAATTGATATATAAAATACCATTTAATTCTAATTTCAGCAACACTTTAGCTTTTGTCTCTATGTTTAAAGATTACTGAATGGTTTAAAAAATATGGGGAACCAATATTTGGTTCCCAAATGAGTACTTACATTTTTCTGTGGCTGTAACGCTTAAGTTATACCAAGCACTAATCTCTCGATCAAGAGGGTTAGTTGTGAAGACTGTACCATTGTCATCAATACTGAACACTTTGCTTCTGGTAATAGAATACCTGCACACACACAAATAATTCCTTAATTTTATTATTTTCCCCATATAATACTCTTTAAAGAGTGTATAACACTCTTTTTAAGCAATAAGATATTATCAGATCCACACTCTGCACAGCTAATGCAATGCCGAACAATTTGCAGAAAGGTAAATTCTACATTTAAGATTCAACTCAATGGAGACAGACAAAAAAAAACAAAACACCAAAAACCTAAAACAGTTCTAGATTTCAACTGACATGCGTGAAATCTAGACACGTCACTCATTCTCATTCCCAGAAGAGAACTTTCATAAGTGAATGCCTTAGTTAAAAAGAAATGGCAAAATGTCTTTTGCAAAATGAAGAGAAGTACAAATAAATGGAGGTAAAAATTAAAGCTTGTGAACCTTTTTTTTCCTTTGAAGCAATGTAAAACAAATTCTCAGTTTAGGCTGCTGAGTCTCCTTGCTACATCACATAGTTACTTTCTAAATCTGTGCATCATATTATAATTACTTGATTGCTGACATATGAGAAATGTTTGTTTTTGTTTGTTTCAAGGAAATAATTAGATAATATCTCATAAAAATAAAGTATATATTTATTACATATATTTATATACTTATATATGTGTATAAACATATCTATATATATAAACATATCTCCTAAAAGTGAGGAAGTAAGGATAGTAGGTGTAATGTGCTATTATTAGATCATGCATGGAAAGAAGCCAGATAATAAAATTCTCTCATGCAAAAGCCCGGAAAATAATCTCAAATTCCACAATGAAAGAAGACTTTGAAGTACTCAGCATGTCTTATCTGCTTGCAAATGATTAATAATAAAAATTAAAGAAGAGTAATAACTACGATTCAGTGATGCCTTCTCATTGCATATATATTCCTAAAGATTTTGATAAGACATCAATGAGATTTACCATAATTATGTGGCAAAAGATGAGACTATTTTAATCTTGAATTGACAGTTCTCTAAAAATATCACACTAATTTGTAGGTTGGTGTTGAGGGGAAAATTAAAACAGGAACTACAAAGAATTAAGCTTTAAAAGAATTAAGCTTTAGGGCTTCCCTGGTGGCGCAGTGGTTGAGAGTCCGCCTGCGGATGCAGGAGACACGAGTTCATGCCCCGGTCCGCGAGGATCCCACATGCCGCAGAGCGGCTGGGCCCGTGATCTATGGCCTCTGGTCCTGCGCATCCGGAGCCTGTGCTCCACAACGGGAGAGGCCACAGCAGTGAGAGGCCCGCATACCACACACACACACACACACACACACACACACACACACACACACACACACAAATTCAGTTTTAGCTCTACTCATTTTTAAACCTTTATAAGAAATTTGCTTACATATCCACAAGTGGTCACATTTCCTACTTAGATTTGTTGACAAAACGAAACAGTAGTTTAATATTTTGTAGTAAGGGTACAGAATATCTGTTTCTATAATACACCATTCCAAATAAAACCAACCAAAAGTTTGAGATTATTTCCTTATAAAAGTTTTTAAAAATTATGACCCTGAGTCATCAAACGAATGATTCTTCCATACGTATAAGAATGCCTTTACATCAGGCTCTTAATCTTTGTACGCCTCTACTATTCCCACTTCCCAGAAGAAAAACTGAGGCACATTATAGCCAAGCCCATATACAAAGCCTAGAGATTCCCAAGTAGGTGCAACTCCACCAGATCTTTCAAGAATTTTAAAGTACTTTTTTAATGCACAGGTGGAAGGTGTTTAAAGACAGCTTCTTCCACTGGTGAAAGATATCCCTGTCATTCTTGAACGAAATACAAACTTGCTTCTGGCTCCTGAGCTGGGCTGTTTCTCACAACCTGATTACTCAGATTATTGGTCCTTTTATGTGAATATTGGTAGTTTCTTTCAAGGAATTTCAAGGAATTGGTCTGAATGCATAGGCATAGAGTTGTTCATAGTATTTCCTTATATTATTGTTTAATATTTATGGGTTCAATAGTTATGTGCCCTCTTTCATTTCTGATAATGGTAATTTTTGTCTATTCTGTTCTTTCCCTCTTGGTTGTCTGGTTAGATTGATCACTTTTTACCAGTGTTTTGGAAGAAACAGCTTTTCATTTCACTGTATTTCTCTATTTTCAATTTCACTGCTCCTGCTCTAATGTTTTTTACTTTCTTCTTTTTTTTGCTTGCTTGAATTTAACTTGCTCTTCTTTTTCTAACAGAAAAGACTATATTCTTTCTCATATTTATAAAATATTATAAAATTTGACTATAGGTTTAGTTAAAAAGGAAAATTTAATAATGTCCAAAGAATGAATCATCCACAGTAGTGGCAAAAGAGTATATGCCCTATATCTGGAATCTAAACAATATGGTAATACAGAGAATGGGGATAAAATGAAAATCATAAGGAAAATTTCTTGTGTAGTTTCTCATAATTGTATGATGGAGTTTTTTTTTTTTTTTTTTTTTTTTTTTTTTTTTTCGGTACGTGGGCCTCTCACTGTTGTGGCCTCTCCCATTGCGGAGCACAGGCTCCGGACGCGCAGGCTCAGCGGCCATGGCTCACAGGCCCAGCCACTCCGGCATGTGGGATCTTCCCGGACCGGGGCACGAACCCGTGTGCCCTGCATCGGCAGGCGGACTCTCAACCACTGCGCCACCAGGGAAGCCCATGTATGATGGAGTTTTTATCACAGACTGCTTCAAAGCTCTAATTCTCACCACATTAGGCTCCTTAAAGCAACTGTATCATCTCACTTTCAGGTCTAGATACTGCATTCTTCCTTCATACCTGCCCCCAGTTTTCTTAAGGAGTTACGATATAGCTTATTATAATAATTTATACCAAGGCAAACTTACTTCTCAAGTTTGTCTGCTCTTGACAATGACAAGAATATTTCATTAAACCAGTTGATTTATCCCACCCAAGACTTGCTGAAAATGAGCCCGGGAATGTCTATGCTTCACAGAAACACCAGGTGATATTCAGGACGAAAAGCTGAGTAATATAAGTTATTGGAAGTAGGTATACTTTACCCTGCTTACTATGTGTTAATCTCTTTTTCCCAAGCAATGGAACATCACTGAGGGGAAAATATACTGCATTATCATTCCCTTTGCTTTCTATATATCTTGCCATGGGATGAGTGTTAAGGAAGAGATATTTTCAAATTAAAACTCAAACTGAAATTATTTAGTATTTTCTGGATCTTTTGCTTCCAAAAAAATGGGGAAACCTCCTGAAATGTGTTCTTGTGGCTTTTTGAATATACATTTGATTTTGTTTTCATGATATATATTGAACATTTGCAACATCAAACTATACCACATGGAAAGAAATCTGTGAACCTATTATTTAAACAATATTATTTAAAAGGCACTCTAAATGAACATCCATATGAGACATTGAAAGATATTCTTTTTGTAGGCTCTCACAAACTGTTTTTAAGAGTAATTAATTTCGTGGATATTCCCTGGTGGTCCAGTGGTTAGGACTCCATACTCTCACTGCGGAGGGCCTGGGTTCAATCCCGAATTGGGAACTAAGATCCCAAAAGCCAAGTGGTGCAGCTGAAAAATATTTTTTAAATTTAAATAAATAAATAATGTTGATCTAGTTGACATTAAAAAAATAAAAGTAATTAATTTCAGTATAAAGATGAAACTATTAGCTAAAATATTTTTGGTAGAAAATAATAAGTAACCACCAGTAGTGATACTATAAAACAAAACCTCTGGAGAGCAACAGTCAGCTCTACCCACCACCAGTCCCTCCCACCAGGAAACTTGCACAAACCTCTTAGATAGCCACATCCACCAGAGGGCAGACAGAAGAAGCAAGAAGAACTACAATCCTGCAGCCTGTAGAAAAAAACCACATTCACAGAAAGACAGACAAGATAAAAAAGCATAGGGCTATGTACCAGATGAAGGAACAAGATAAAATCCCAGAAAAACAACTAAATGAAGTGGAGATAGGCAAACTTCCAGAAAAAGAATTCAGATTATTCTATGATAGTGAAGATGATCCAGGACCTCAGAAAAAAAGATGGAGGCAAAGATCGGGAAAATGCAAGAAATATTTAACAAAGACCTAGAAGAATTAAAAAACAAAAAAACAGAGAAGAACAATACAATAAGTGAAATGAAAACTACAATAGAAGGAATCAATAGCAGAATAACTGAGGCAGAAGAACGGATAAGTGACCTGGAAGACAGAATGGTGGAATTCACTGCTGCGGAATAGAATTAAAAAAAAGAATGAAAAGAAATGAAGACAGCCTAAGAGACCTCTGGGACAAATTAAATGCAACAACATTCGCATTATAGGGGTCCCAGAAGGAGAAGAGACAGAGAAAGGACCAAAGAAAATATTTGAAGAGATTATAGTCAAAAACTTCCCTAACATTGGAAAGGAAATAGCCACCCAAGTCCAGGAAGTGCAGAGAGTCCCACACAGGATAAACACAAAGAGAAACACACTGAGACACATAGTAATCAAATAGGCAAACATTAAAGACAATGAAAAATTATTGAAAGCAGCAAAGGAAAAACAACAAATAACATGCAAGGGAACTCCCATAAGGTTAACAGCTGATTTCTCAGAAGAAACTCTACAAGCCAGAAGGGAGTGGCATGATATACTTAAAGTGATGAAAGGGAAGAACCTACAAGCAAGATTACTCTACCCTGCAAGGATCTCATTCAGATTCGATGGAGAAATCAAAAGCTTTACAGAAAAGCAAAAGCTAAGAGAATTCAGCACCACAAAACCAGCTCTACAACAAATACTAAAGGAACTTCTCTAAGTGGGAAACACAAGAGAAGAAAAGGACCTACAAAAGCAAACCCAAAACAATTAAGAAAATGGTCATAGGAACATACATATTGATAAATACCTTAAACGTGAATGGATTAAATGCTCCAACCAAAAGACACAGGCTTGCTGAATGGATACAAAAACAAGACCCAAATATATGCTGTCTACAAGAGACCCACTTCAGACCTAAGGACACATACAGACTGAAAGTGAGGGGATGGAAAAAGATATTCCATGCAAATGGAAATCAAAAGAAAGCTGGGGGGAGGAGGTTCAAGAAGGCGGAAGAGTAAGATGTGGAGGTCACCTTCCTCCCCACAAATATATCAGAAATACATCTACATGGGGAAGGACTCCTACAGAACACCTACTGAATGCTGGCATAATTACTCAGACCTCCCAACAGGCAAGAAGCTCGCCATGTACCTGGGTAGGGAAAAGAAAAAAGAAAAAACAGAGGCAAAGAATAGGGATGGGACCTGCACCAGTGGGAGAGAGCTTGGTAGGAGGAACGGTTTCCACACACTAGAAGCCCTTTCGTGGGAGGAGACTGTGGGTGGAGGAGGGGGGAAGTTTCAGAGCTGAGGAGGAGAGCACAGTCACAAGTTTGTGGAGGGCAAAGCAGAGAGATTCCCGCACAGATAAGCAGTGCTGACCAGCACTAATCAGCCCTAGAGGCTTGTCTGCTCACCCGCCGGGTTGGGCCGGGGCTGGGAGATGAGGCTTGGGCTTCGGAGGTCAGATCCTAGGGAGAGGAGTGGGGTTGGCAGCATGAACACAGCCTGAAGGGGCTAGTGCACCACGGCTGGCCGGGAGGGAGTCTGGGAAAGAGTCTGGAACTGCCAAAGAGGCAAGAGACTTTCCTGCCTCTTTGTTTCCTGGTGCGCAAGGAGAGGGGATTAAGAGCGCCGCTTAAAGAGGATCCAGAGACAGGTGCGAGCCGCGGCTATCAGCGTGGACCGCAGAGACGGGCATGAGATGCTAAGGCTGCTGCCCCCACCAAGAAGCCTGTGCGCAAGCCCAGGTCACTCTCCATACCTCTCCTCCCGGGAGCCTGTGCAGCCCACCACTGTCAGGGCCCTGTGATCCAGGGACAACTTTCCCGGGAGAACGCACAGCGCGCCTGAGGCTTGTGCAACATCCCGCCGCCACAGGCTTGCCCCGCACTCCATGCCCCTCCCTCCCCCCCTCAACCTGAGTGAGCCAGAGCCCCCGAATCAGCTGTTCCTTTAACCCTGTCCTGTCTGAGAGAAGAACAGATGCCCTAATGAGACCTACATGCAGAGGAGGGGGCCAAATCCAAAGCTGAATCCCGGGAGCTGTGCAAACAAAGAAGAGAAAGGGAAATCTCTCCCAGCACACTCAGGAGCAGTGGATTAAAGCTCCACAGTCAACCTGATGTACCTGCATCTGTGGAATACCTGAGTAGACAACGATTCATCCCAAATTGAGGAGGTGGAATTTGGGAGCAAAGATGTATATATTTTTTTCCCTCTTTCTCTTTTTGTGAGTGTGTATGTGTATGCTTCTGTGTGTGATTTTGTCTCTATAACTTTGCTTTTACCATTTGTCCTAGAGTTCTGCCTGTCCGTTTTTTGTTTTATTACTTAAAATTTTTTTTCTTAAAAATTATTTTTTATTTTAATAACTTTATTTTATTATTTCACTTTATTTTATTATACCTTCTTTTTTATTTCTTTTCATTCTCTCTTATTCTGAGCTTTGTGGAGGACAGGCTCTTGGTGCAGGTGACAGGGCTGTGCCACTAAGTTGGGAGAGCCAAGTTCAGGACACTGGTCCACAAGACACCTCCCAGCTCCATGTAATATCAAACAGTGAAAGCTCTCACAAAGATCTCCATCTCAAAGTCTAGAACCAGCTCCACTCAATGACCAGCAAGCTACAGTGCATGACACCCTATGCCAAACAACTAGCAAGACAGGAACACAACCCCATCCATTAGCACAGAGGCTGCCAAAAATCATAATAAGGCCACAGACACCCCAAAACACACCACCAGAAGTGGACCTGCCCACCAGAAACACAAGATCAAGCCTCATCCAGCAGAACACAGGCACTAGTCCACTCCACCAGGAAGCCTACAGAAACCACTGAACCAACTTTAGCCACTGGGGACAGACACCAAAAACAATGGAAACTACAAACCTGCAGCCTGCGAAAAGGAGACCCCAAACACAGTAACTTAAGCAAAAATGAAAAGACAGAGAAAGAAACATCAGATGGAGGAGCAAGGCAAAAACCAACCAGACCTAATAAATGAAAAGGAAATAGGCAGTCTACCCAAAAAAAGAGTTCAGAATAATGATAGTAAAGATGATCCAAAATCTGCAAAGTAGAATGGAGAAAATACAAAAAACATTTAAGAAGGACTTAGAAGAACTAAAGAGTAAACAAACAGTGATGAACAACACAATAAATGAAACTAAAAATTATCTGGAAGGGATCAATAGCAGAATAACTGAGGCAGAAGAATGGATAAGGGACCTGGAAAATAAAATATTGGAAATAACTACTGCAGAGCAGGATAAAGAAAAAAAATGAGGACACTCTCAGAGACCTCTGGGACAACATTAAATGCACCAACATTAGAATTATAGGGGTCCCAGAAGAAGAAAGGGACTGAGAAAATATTTGAAGAAATTATAGTTTAAAACTTCCCTAATATGGGAAAGGAAATAGTTAATCAAGTCCAGGAAGCAAAGAGAGTCCCATACAGGATAAATCCAAGGAGAAACATGCCAAGACACATATTGATCAAACTATCAAAAATTAAATACAAAGAAGAAATATTAAAAGCAGCAAGGGAAAAACAACAAAAAACACATAAGGGAATCCCCATAAGGTTAACTGCTGATCTTTCAGCAGAAACTCTGCAAGCCAGAAGGGAGTGGCAGCACATATTTAAAGTGATGAAGGAGAAAAATCTACAACCAATATTACTCTACCCAGCAAGGATCTCATTCAGATTCGATGGAGAAATAAAAGGTTTACAGACATGAAAAGCCAAGAGAATTCAGCATCACCAAACCAGCTTTACAACAAATGCTAAAGGAACTTCTCTAGGCAGGAAACACAAGAGAAGGAAAAGACCTACAATAACAAACCCAAAACAATTAAGAAAATGGTAATAGGAACATACATATTGATAATTACTTTAAATGTAAATGGATTAAATGCTCCAAACAAAGGACACAGACTGGATGAATGTATACAAAAACAAGAGCTGTATATATGCTGTCTACAGGAGACCCACTTCAGACCTAGGGACACATACAGACTGAAAGTGAGGGCATGGAAAAAGATATTCCATGCAAATGGAAATCAAAAGAAAGCTGGAATAGCAATTCTCATATCAGACAAAAGAGATTTTAAAACAAAGACTATTACAAGAGAGAAAGAAGGACACTACATAATGATCAACACAAGAAGAAGATATAACGATAAACATTTATGCACCCAACATAGGAGCACCTCAATACATAAGGCAAATAGTAACAGCCATAAAAGGGGAAATCGTCAGTAACACAGTCATGGTAAGGGACTTTAACACCCCACTTTCACCAATGGATAGATCATCCAAAATGAAAATGAATAAGGACGAAAGCTTTAAATGATACACTAAACAACATGGACTTAATTGATATTTACAGGACATTCTATCCAAAAACAACAGAAAACACATTCTTCTCAAGTGCTCATGGAAGATTCTCCAGGATAGATCATATTTTGGGTTACAAAACAAACCTTATTAAATTTAAGAAAATTGAAATCGTATAAACTATCTTTTCCAAACACAGCACTATGAGACTAGATATCAATTACAAGAAAAAATCTGTAAGAAATACAAACACACGGAGGCTAAACAACACACTACTTAATAACCAAGAGATCACTGAAGAAATCAAAGAGGAAATCAAAAAATAACTAGAAACAAATGACAATGAAAACACAATGACCTAAAACCTATGAGATGCAGCAAAAGCAGTTCTAAGAGGGAAGTTTATAGCAATACAATTCTACTGTAAGAAACAAGAAACATCTCAAATAAACAACCTAACCTTACACCTAAAGCAATTAGAGAAAGAAGAACAAAAAAACCCCCAAAGTCAGCAGAAGGAACGAATCATAAAGATCAGATCAGAAATAAATGAAAAAGAAATGAAGGAAACAATAACAAAGATCAATAAAACTAAAAGGTTGTTCTTTGAGAAGATAAAAAAATTGATAAACCGTTAGCCAGAATTATCTAGAAAGAAAGGGAGAACACTCAATTCGACAGAATTAGAAATGAAAAGGGAGAAGAAACAACTGACACTGCAAAAATACAAAGGATCATGAGAGATTACTACAAGCAACTATATGCCAATAAAATGGACAACCTGGAAGAAATGGAGAAATTCTTAGAAATGCACAACATTCTGAGACTGAACCAAGAAGAAATAGAAAATATGAACAGACCAAAAACAAGTAATGAAATTGAAACTGTCATCAAAAATCTTCCAACAAACAAAAGCCCAGGACCAGATAGCTTCACAGGCAAATTCCATCAAACATTTAGAGAAGAGCTAACACCTATCCTTCTCAAACTCTTCCAAAATATAGCAGAGGGAGGAACACTCCCAAAATCATTCTATGAGGCCACCATCACTCTGATACCAAAACCAGACAAAGACATCACAAAGAAAGGAAACTACAGGCCAGTATCACTGATGAACATAGATGCAAAAATCCTCAACAGGGCTTCCCTGGTGGCGCAGTGGTTGAGAATCCGCCTGCCGATGCAGGGGACACGGGTTCGTGCCCCGGTCCGGGAAGATCCCACATGCCGCGGAGCGGCTGGGCCTGTGAGTCATGGCCGCTGAGCCTGCGCGTCCGGAGCCTGTGCTCCGCAACGGGAGAGGCCACAACAGTGAGAGGCCCGCATATCACAAAAAAAAAAAAAAAAAAAAAAATCCTCAACAAAATACTAGCAAACAGAATCCAACAGCATATTAAAAGGATCATACACTATGATCAAGTGGGGTTTATCCCAGGAAGGAAAGGATTCTTCAATATATGCAAATCAATCAACGTGATACACCATATTAACAAACTGAAGGGGAAAAAAATATGAACATCTGAATAGATGCTGAGAAAGCTTTTGACAAAATTCAACACCAATTTATGATAAAAACCCTCCAGAAAGTATGCATAGAGGGAACTTTCCTCAACATAATAAAGACCATACATGTCAAACCCACAGCCAACAACGTCCTCAATAGTGAAAAACTGAAACCATTGCCACTAAGATCAGGACCAAGACAAGGTTGCCCACTCTTACCACTATTACTCAACATAGTTTTGGAAGTTTTAGCCACAGCAATCAGAGAAGTAAAAGAAATAAAAGGAATCCAAAGCAGAAAAGAAGAAGTAAAGCTGTCACTGTTTGCAGATCACATGATACTATACATAGAGAATCCTAAAGATGCTACCAGAAAACTACTAGAGCTAATCAATGAATTTGGTAAAGTAGCAGGATACAAAAATAATGCACAGAAATCTCTTGCATTCATATACACTAATTATGAAAAATTTGAAAGAGAAATTAAGGAAACACTCGCATTTACCACTGCAACAAAAAGAATAAAATATCTAGGAATAAACCTACCTAAGGAGACAAAAGACCTGTATGCAGAAAATTATAAGACACTGTTGAAAGAAGTTAAGTATGATAAAAATAGATTGAGAGATATACCATGTTCTTGGATTGGAAGAATCAACATTGTGAAAATGACTCTACTACCCAAAGCAATCTACAGATTCAATGCAATCCCTATGAAACTACCACTGGCATTTTTCACAGAACTAGAACAAAAATTTTCACAATTTGTATGGAAACACAAAAGACCCCGAATAGCAAAAGCAATGTTGAGGAAGATAAACAGAGCTGGAGGAATTAGGCACACTGACTTCAGACTATACTATGAAGGTAGAGTTATCAAGACAGTATGGGACTGACATAAAAACAGAGATATAGATCAATGGAACAGGAAAGAAAACCCAGAGGTAAACCAATGCAAATATGGTCACCTTATCTTTGATAAAGGAGGCAAGAATATACAGTGGAGAAAAGACAGCCTCTTCAATAAGTGGTGCTGGGAAAACTGGACAGCTACATGTAAAAGAATGAAATTACAACACTCCCTAACACCATACACAAAAATGAACTCAAAATGGATTAAAAACCTAAATGTAAGGCAGACACCATCAGACTCTTAGAAGAAAACATAGGCAGAACACTCTATGACATAAATCACAGCAAGATCCTTTTTGACCCACCTCCTAGAGAAATGGAAATAAAAACAAAAATAAACAAATGGGACCTAATGAAACTTAAAAGCTTTTGCACAGCAAAAGAAACCATAAACAAGATGAAAAGACAACCCTCAGAATGGGAGAAAATATTTGCAAACAAATCAACAGACAAAGGATTGATCTCCAAAATATATAAACAGCTCATGCAGCTCAATATTAAAAAAACAAACAACCCATTCCAAAAATGGGCAGAAGACCTAAATAGATATTTCTCCAAAGAAGACATACAGATGGCCAAGAAGCACATGAAAAGCTGCTCAACATCACTGATTATTAGAGAAATGCAAATCAAAACTACAATGAGGTATCTATCACCTCACACCAGTTAGAATGGGCTTCATCAGAAAATCTACAAACAACAAATGCTGGAGAGAGTGTGGAGAAAAGGGAACCCTCTTGCACTGTTGGTGGGTATGTAAATTGATACAGTCACTATGGAGAACTGTATGGAGGTTCCTTAAAATACTGAAAGTAGAATTACCATATGATCCAGCAATCCCACTACTGGGCATATACCCAGAGAAAACCATAATTCAAAAAGACACATGCACCCCAATGTTCATTGCAGCACTGTTTGCAATAGCCAGGTCATAGAAGCAACCTAAATGCCCATCGACAGACAAATGGATAAAGAAGTTGTGGTACACATATACGATGGAATATTACTCAGCCATAAAAAGGAATGAAACTGGGTCATTTGTAGAGACGTGGATGGATCTAGAGACTGTCATACAGAGTGAAGTTAAGTCAGAAAGAGAAAAACAAATATCGTATATTAACGCATGTATGTGGAACCTAGAAAAATGGTATAGATGAACCACTTTGCAGGGCAGAAATTGAGACACAGATGTAGAGAACAAACATATGGACGCCAAGAGGGGAAAGCGGCGGGTGGGTGGGTGTGGTGGTGTGATGAATTGGGTTATTGGGATTGACATGTATACACTGATGTGTATAAAATTGATGACTAATAAGAACCTGCTGTATAAAAAAATAAATAAAATAAAAATTTAAAAGAACAAAAACAAAAAAAACACAACCTCTGTTAATATTTGGGTGTGCTCGTTTATTTTTCTCATTTATTTTACATAATATTTTACTTGTAGTAAACATACGACTCTAATGATTTTGTATTATTATTATTATTATTTTCATTTCATATTATTTTTAAAGAATCATGCCATGTCTTTATGTTCATAAGCATCATTAGAAAGCATTCATCATTTATTGTGTTATTTACACCACTGAGATTAGATATTTAAATTGTTTCTACAATTTTATCATTATAAAGAATAATATAATGAAAGCTTTAATCATGAAAGCATTTTTAAAAATTATGTATTCTTTAGTATTGTCAGAAAAGCAAACAGGTTAATATACTCTTTAAAATCTAAACAATTAATTTACTGACTTGTATATACACACACATATATATACTACATATATATTTTTATTCATTATTAAATTTACTGCTAATAAATAGGAACTGTATCTACATATTAGAAGGCAGCATTTTATGGTTAGGAATTACAGTGGAAAAATGTGAGCATCGTCTGTCTCAGAAATTTAAAGAAGCTCTTCTTTGTGTCAGTAGCCCTTCCAAAGAGCAAAGCAGTACCCAGCACCTTAATAAATATATGGAAGTTTGTGTAAGTCCCTGGAATGTAAAGTATGGAAAATGGATGAGCAAGGGAAGGTGGTGGAAGGAAACATGTAACAGGTTTTGCTTTTAGTTTTAACCAGAACTATGATGCGAATACATAAAAACAGAAAGGAAATATACTACCTGAATATAACAGACTAATTTAATAGATGGTAAATATTGTTTAATTGCAACACAGAAATTTATTTCTAATTGATTGGACTTACTTCGTTTTTACTCCTTCAGCGGTACCCTATAAAAGCTTCGTTAATTTTTGAATATCATTTTAAGTAAACAGTGTTTAGATGAACCACATTGTGATCAGCTTTGTTTCTGCTCTGATTTGGCATAATCAAGGGTTTCTTCTCCCTCACCTTCTTACCCCAATTAATAGAGAGTTGACTGCATCTAATTTTAGTTGGTGATTGCCTATTTCTTGCACATGTTTTCAAGTGCTTATTTCACCGCATCTTAACCAATAGTGAGGCTTCCTGTTTCAACTTGTTTAAACTGTTGCAAATTTTATAAATACCTTGGAGAGAAATACAGATCTAGATATATCTTTGTTACATTTATATGAAATTTTATTTTCAAGCTAATCTATGTTCCCTCATTTACTAATGCAAAGCTGGCCTTCCAGACATACCTGATAGGAGATTTCCTCTGATCTGGATCTGTGGCAGAGACGGTGCCTACAAATGATCCATACGGGCTTCCTTCAAAGATTTCAAATATGTAATACGGGAGGAGGAAAACAGGAGGTTCATCAACATCTTCCACCTGGATCTTGATGAAAGTGATGGAAGCTTCAGTATGGTATTTCCTGAACTGCTCATCAACTCGGCGGTTTTTAACTTTTGCTCTAACACGATAGTGGTTCTGGTGCTCAAAGTCTACTTTCTGCAAAGAAATTCAGTGTACACAGAAAACTGGTATCAGTGACCCGAGGAATTACTTAGGAAAAAAAAGTTTTTGTTGTTAAATTAAGTTTCAGTTGCTTTCCAGTTAGGTTTTATGATTTATGTTCTTGGATCCCTCTGATATTATCATTAAGTAGTTGCATAGCAAATCCCTATGTGTATTTTGTTATTTACGTCTATTATAAAATGTTCTGGGTTAACAATTATATTTTTTGCTTAGGATTAAAAGTATACTTTTCTGAGTATAGATATCTTATGGGGTTGAGAATTAATTTCCTATTTAAGATAATTTCAAAAAGTTTCTCCTGTATATTAAAATATTTTAAAAAACTACTCTACAATATAATTCAAAAGATCTCGGTAATAATTAACTCTCTCATCAATTATATTTGAAATATATAGATATAAAATATAAATAACTGAGCTTTTTTCTTTATTTTTTCAGAAGTATCTTGCATAAAACTGATAATTAGCTATTTGTATATTATTATTTGTAAGTAGGTAATAATCATATATGTTAATATTCTAAAAAATGAAATCTCTTAGAATTTTTTATAAAAGCACATATAATATATCTTTTCTTTTGCTCCCTAAACTAAATCACAGAGTCTTATTTTAATTACTTAACAAAGCAAAAACTAACTGGTTACACAAAATATATAGGTATTTCTGATTTGATTTTGTATTATTATGCAAAACAAATAATTTTAATGCATCTACCTTTTTTAATATAATTATTCCTTCTTGGGTCTCATTATTAGTAATGACATTGAACGTTTTTGAATCATCTTCTATGCTGTAATCCATTTCTGCATTCTCTCCTATGTCATTATCATATGCCATGATTTTTCCAATTGACATCCCAACAGATGCAGATTCAGAGACAGTCAAGCGGTATAAACCTTTAAAAACAAAATTCAGGATATTTTGCACAGATAATTAACATAAAAACTCCCAAATATAGCACCCTCCCTTTATTATGGGCTGTCAGAAAAACCACACCCACCCTTTTCACCAATTACTTGTTCTAAATACTTCTCTCTCTTGCTCTCTCTCTCCCTTTATTTTTTTGCAATCTGAACATTTCCCTCATATTTTTTGGAGTAGCAATTATTTTCTCTTAAATATATCTTAGGAAGCCCTTTCACCAGTACATATAATTTTCAATTTTCTATTCATATGCATACCTTCTCAATATTCATAGGTTTATTTTTATTGTATCCTTCCACCATGCCAAATTAAATTTAATAAAAAGAGATTTTCAATTTCACTCAAGCATTCTCTGATACCTAAAATAACCAATAAATATTGAGTTGGCCAACAGGTTTGTTTGCGTTTTTCCATAAGATGTTACAAAAAACCTGAACGAACTTTTTGGCCAACCCAATATAAGTATGAATTAAAGATGGTAGAGTCCAAAAACAAATAGTTGAGTTCTAAGGGTAAGAGTTTAACTTTGAGAATCTGAGCCTGGATTGCATTAATTCCATTCCATTAATGGAAATGGAAAAGAAAGATATGGAATATTATGCAACCATAAAAAAGAATGAAATAATGCCATTTGCAGCAACATGGATGAACCTAGAGATTATCATAGTAACTGAAGTAACTCAGAACGAGAAAGACAAATACCATAAGATATCACTTATATGTGGAATTTAAAATGTGACACAAATGAACTTATCTGTGAAACAGAAACAGACTCAGAGACATAGGGAACAGACTTGTGGCTGTCAGGAGGATGGGGGTGGGGGAGGGATGGATTGGGAGTTTGAGGCTAGCTGATGCAAACTATTATATATAGAATGGATAAACAACAATGTCCTACTGAATAGTACAGGGAACTATATTCAATATCCTCTGATAAACCATAAAGGAAAAGAATATCAAAAAGAATTATATATATGTATAACTCAATCACTTTGCTGTACAGTAGAAATTAACACAACATTGTAAATCGACTATACCTCAATAAAATAAATTTAAAAAAAAAGAAAAAGAGAGAGAAAGATGAAGTCAGATGACCCCATAGTTTTGGTCACAAGAAAATAATGGCAGTTATATTTGAAATACATAGATATAAATAACTAAGTTTTTTTCTCTTTACTTTTCAGAAGTAACTTGCATAAAACTTACAAAGAACTAGTCATTCATATATCATATGTAATTTATGCTAAAATGTATAAAATAATCACATGTGTTAATATGCTGAAGAATAAATCTGTTTAGAATTTAAAAAAGGAGCATGTTCAATATAATTTTTCTTTAAAGGGATTCTTGACTTCCTTATTAGCATATAGCAGGTAATTCCACAGACTGCTTTGTGAGATTTTCCTTTTTCTAAGTGGGAGAAATGTTACTTTAAAGTTGGTAATATTTTGCTGTTTTCAGGAAGTAACAGTTTAACTGTGCTACTGTGTCTCTTTCATTGTGGGAAAATTAAAAGAACCATTTATTTGATTGTACAAATTAAAAATTGTCAACAAGTTAATCTGGAGGAAAGAGTGACACTACCCTAAATCTGAAAGCAGATGCTTTAAACACTTGGCTAAATCAAGACTTAGTTTGTGCTATTTCCCATCCTTTCAAAAATTATTTATTAGAATCCTTTTTACTTACTGTCTTTAAATATAGGCTTATTGTCATTAACATCAGAAAGTTTGATTAATACACTTGTTGTTCCAGACAGTGCTCCAGGCAGACCAATCATGTCTTTGGCTTGAATAATCACCCAATACTCATCTTGCAGTTCTCTATCCATTTTAGAAGATATTCTTATGACTCCTTTAAAGACATAATAAACTATAATTATTATTTCATTATTAACCATGGCATCTTCCTAGTTAATTTCTTAAGAATTCAAACGTAAAATCATTCTTTTGACACATTTTGAACCACTACAATGTGCTAGATGTTGCCCTGGGGGAAAAAATACAACAATAATAAGTCAATCACCACCTCTGCCTAAAGTTTAGAGTGCTCATCACAATACTAATAGTAGTGGAATCTTAATAAAATACCATGTTAAGATAAACCACAGGGAGAGAAGAAGAGTGTCTTATTTTTAACCTCAACTTATTTTCTGCTTTCTTCTCTAACATAATATTAGGGCTCTACAATTAACTTTTCCCCTAAACTTAGAAGAAGTTGGTTTATTATGGATACATGTAAAACTATAATACCAAATTTATGCAAAAATATTGTGCACCTGTGATGTTAAATTTATTTTGAGTCATAATATATGAAAAAGAGCTGATTTTTGACTCACAGTTATTTATAATCCACCAACAGAGATATTCATATCCATATTGGTCCATGGAAATGTTGTAATAAGTGTCCACTTTCTATAAAGTTATTTAGTAAAAAGTAAATCACCACTGGAAAAAACCTAGGAAAAATTTAAGGTGGTGAAGAGAAGGGCTGTAATCCTAAAGATTTGGGAAACACATAATACAAATACAAGAAAGAGAATGGCTAATCTTCAAATATGTCTGGATAAAAAGTGTTAATTAAAAAATTGTGATACAATTAAAAATTGTAAAAAAATAAAAGAAGGACAAATTGGACCACATTATGATGAGATTTTAATTGTGGAGTGAAGTGTTTCACAAGTATACTCTATTATATGAATCAGTATGGAAACCATGGAATATATGAAACAGTTGCTCCTAGTATCTCCCTGTGTGTGACTTAACAGAGAATTGTGTTTCCTATTAGCAAAGGAGACTAGTATTAGAGTTTTGGAATTATAAATCCAAAGGTGTAGAGATTAGTCAGTGAGTGAGACGAAAACAGAGGCCTTCACTTCCCATGTATGGAGGCTTCAATTAACTTTGCTGACTTTATTTTCAACATGTCTGCTTACCTTCAGAATGGATAAAGGATATATATTCCTAGATCCTCTTACACACTCGAAAACTTACCACTTCTGTGCTTTGGCTTCCAATTGTCTTGCTGCCAGCCCTACTGCTCCTCCATTAATGCAATTAATTGCTTTAGCTAATTTGCTCAATATGTTTAAGAAGTTAGTGAGGGCTGGAGGAAAAGACAGTGCTCAAAATGGTTGTGAAGATCCAGTGTCACCCAGCACACATCTACTACACAGATAGCCCATTTTCTATTCTCCTCCTCTGTGCTTTTTCACACTGGTGTCTAGTTAGTCTAAGAGCTTAAACACTCTCCTTTCTCAGGAACTTCCTGTACATTCTTCTCATAACCTAGAATGCCTTCCATGCTCTCCTCACCTTGGTCACGTGCTCAGCTCAGCATTCTGGTTTCAGTGTATTCTGCCTTGGCCACACAATATGAAGGAGTTCTTACTTTCTTCTATTGAACCTTGTTCATTTCACTTGATAATCTTCACAAACTTAATGTATGTATTTATTAATACACAAATGTTTAATATTTATTTGTAAGTTCCAAGAGAAAAGAGTCCTTGTTGCTTTCCTTTTATTATTATATTTTTAATGTTGCAGTGGTGTCCTGCTGTAAACCTAGTATACTGTACAATGCCTGTTGCATATTCAACCCTTCTCAACCAAAATTGTGTAAGGGAATGTCTTAAGGCATCCATTGCGTGTATTAAAATAGCTTTAACCTGTACATTCAGAATAATAGAAACTAGGTATTATCCTGGAGAGACTTAAGAATATAGTCACTCAAATCATATTTTTCAGAATCTGATTCTCAAAAGAAACTTGATTGATAAAGGCTGACCTATTTAATACTTGCTAAATGAATGAATCAATAAAAAATGCTTAAAGACCCAACACATGCTTTAATTTTTTAAAGCTTTTCATGTCATCAAGATGGAAATAATATTTGTCTCATTAACAATCACAGAATTTTATTGCTTTTGGAACTTGCCACATTCTTGGTTGGTTATTCAGGTTTTTTTTTTTTTTTTTTTTCTCATCTTTAGAGACTATGAGCTCATTTATATGGGTTTAATCTTTGTAGTGACCAAAGCAATCAATATTTGTTAAATGAATCAATGTCACATGATTCTTAACTGTTTAATAGATGTAAATAAATAAAAGCAATTTTAAAATTTATTTTATAAAGTATTCAATTGATTAACAGAAATTGGAGAAGGACAGAAAAAGCAAATGTTGTATTCATGTGAATCAAAAAGACATAAAATACAGAACTATTTTTTTTTTTAAGTTCCTACACCCAGCCATAAACTCAGCTTAATCTCATTCTGGCTGGGTGTACAGGTGGAACTCTGTCATTTTAATTTGCATTTCCATGATGATTAATGAGGTTGAGCAATTTTAATATGCTTGCAGGCTTTTTGTTTGTCAATTGCTTGTAAATGTCTTTTCCCCATATATTTAAATTGGGTTGTCTGTAGTTCTGCAATTAATTTGTAATAATACTTAAGTATGTTTTATATCCCATACACAAATCATTTGTGGTATGGGTGTGAAAAATCCAATCTCCCAACCTTAGAAAAACCAGCTAAAAGATTAAAAATAATTAAATGCTTAACATTACGATCCATTTACTTATTGAAACATCAGGTCTACTTTACAACATGTTTGTAGGCAGAGAAATTTTGCTCTGCCTTTGCCTTAGAATCATGTTGAATTGCACTTCGTTTCTTCCAGGAATACCTGTTGTTGGCTCAATGGAGAAATATGGTTGGCCTTGTCGTAAGCTGTACAGGATACGAGCATTATTGCCACTTGAAGGATCATCAGCATCACTTGCTGTCACCTGGATGACAAATGTTCCTGAAGAGAAAATGCATAGTTACAAGAAATTAAGCCTATGGTCTTTTTGAAAAATGGATTCCAGTTCTGTAAGGTATTCTTTCTTTAGCAAGCAAGATGATGATATGCAATAAAAGACTAGTCCTCCCTGTTCTGAATTATAAAACAATTATCTTTCTGTATAGACAAGAAAATATAACCTTATACAAAATAACCCTAATTTCCATATAGAGTTTTAAATATGTGAATCCATGATCTAATGAAATATAACTATTAAACAACTCATTACAATACATAGTTAAGGATCATTTAAAGATGTGTTATTAGCAGAGGAATCAAAGGGAAATTAGAAACAGTTTTCTTCAAAAAACCTGTGTTGTGACCTGTACCTCAAAAAATTACAGATTAGTAAAATATTAATAAAGATTATTGAAATGATCTTGACATAGTGTCAAGCTGAAGATGAGCATAATTATTTGGCTTGCTTCATCCCCTTCTGTAAAATGCCTACTTTCTTTAAAGAATTTTTTTAAAGTGCAAAATAAAATCTATCAGATTGATAAGGTAAGTATTCTTATTAAAATTCAGTAACAATCAATAAAACTCATGGGAAATAAGTATTTGCATGTTTAAAATTAATGGTCAAATTAAAAATATTTCTTTAATGAGCTTTTAAGTTATTTTTATGTAAACATGGAATCTAGCATTATGGGTCTTGTTGGAAATCCACATCTTTTGAAACACTATGTTCTATGTCAATAAGAATGGCAACACAAATGTCACTAAATCAAATAGGCTTGTGACTTTATGTGAAATTAGCATTATGAAGTTTTTCATTACAATTTAATTTTATAAACTGCCACATTCTAATATGAAGCCATTCTATGCTTCAGTAATAAAAATGTTGAAACTTTTACTGTGGTCCTCAATTGCATGTATTGATAGTATTTGCTGTTTTGTTTTAGAATTGTTATGTGAGTTATTTAACCCTTGTTTTATACCGTTCTCCACTCAACATGTAGACACTCATTAGTTTCAGGTGTTTTAAATACATTCCTGCCATTTGAGACAACATGGATGGCGTTGACGGCATTATGCTAAGTCAATGGCAGAGTATGCAATGAATTATATGAGGGATCTAAAAAATGAAAAAAAGCAGAATTACAGAGACAGTGGATTGCTGGTCTAGAGTCTGGGTTGTAGGGGAGTTGGGATGTTTGTCAAAGTGTACAAACCTACAGTTAGAAGATGAATAACTTCTGGGGAGTTTATGTACCTTATAGTGATTATAGTCACCAATACTGTATTATATACTTCAAAGTTACTAAGAGACTAGATCTGAAATGTTTTCACCATGGAAACGATAATCATGTGACATGATGGCAATGATAGCCAAAGCTATAGTGGTAACCACATTGCAATATATAAATGCATGAAATCAGCACATTGTACACCTTAAACTTACACAATAATATATGTCAATTATATCACAATAATACAAATACTAAATAAATGAATAGATAGATACATCCCTGTAGGAATCGTAAAGAATTATTCCAATAAAAGTCTTCTTAGAGACCATTTCTATCAGTTTGTAATAGGCAAGTCTTGTTCTTTTAACTATGCTTCTATGCACTCATCCATTTCCTTCCCCTACATTTCCTCATGATGTCTCCATTTCATCTATCAGGGTTTCCTGTCTCTAGTTTGTAGAACTAGACCACCTGTATTTGGCTTCAGGAACAATAGTCAAAATCATGTACTGCTAGTTGTTGACCAAGAGAAATTCTTAGTATTAAGACTTTAGATTTCTTAACTTAGTACCGTACAAATGAGAATCAGGAAGACCAAGAAAATGCACTGACTTATAGACCACCCATACTTCATTTCTAGAGACAAGAGCTATGGAGTTAGGTTGTTTTTCCCAGTTCAGTTTATTTTAAAGCCCATTTTAATCGACGCTTCATTTACTTCTAACCGAAACATACCTCTTCAATGTCCTAATATGTCATGACCTTTCTCTCTACTAAATGGAAAACTTAATGTAATATATTAATGTCACAAAAAATAATTTCTTTGCATGTGGGGTAAATCCAAAAAAGTCAAACTCAGAAAATTTAGTGGATAAAAATATGATATTATAAATATTCAGAATAACTCTCTCATGTGAATTTGTTAGGGAGTTCAATTTCTAGGAATATAATTATTGTTCTCCCTTATAAGACTCACTGCACTTTTAAATTAAAAGTAGCAATCCTACAGAACTGGCATAATTCTACAATGTTTCAAACAGTGCTTGATGATGAACCATTGATGATTAAACAGTGATTCACTTTTTATGTTTGTGAGTGTGTGTGTGCGTGCATGTGTGTGTGTGAAATCATGTGTCTGTGAATCTTACTATAAACTTACCATGGAAAAAAGAAATGAAAATAAATTAAGATGATACAAATATGCAGCAGAATTTCCAAAAATTCATTGCATAAAGTCTTGCTTTATTCTTACTCATAATTTGTAAATGTCGTCTATAAAACTCAGAAGGACTTTAGCAATGTTCAATTCTTACATCAGTCTGATGATCTGATTTTATTTTCTTCAGTTGTTTGTCTTTCCTTTTTTCCTGTTTCAGTTTTATTGACATTAAAATTCATTAAATACAGATTAAGCAACTTTAAACCCTCTAAATATTTTCTAAATGGTTTTTCTAAAAACGTCAATAGAGAGAAATAAGCCTGTATACTTTCCTAATCAGTAATTTAAATACTGTAGAAATCTTCAAAAAATAGTTAAACATAAATAAATAGTAATAATAAAATAGTAATAATAAGTAAACATCAAAACAATTAAGAAATACAAAAATACTTGATAATACTTTGTATATTTATGTTTTCCATGAGGAGTTGTCATGTGTAAGAGGAATTGTGCACTCACTCGCAGTTAGGTATGCTGTACTATAGTGCATACAAAGTTGACAAAATCACTATGAGGCCAATAATGTGTCTTTCATGGAAATGATCAATAATTATTTCACAGTCCTCCCTTCCTTGTGTTACCAGTTAAATATAGGCAACAGACACTTAGTTGTTGAGTATCATCTTTAATGTGCATTACTGAATCAATGTATGAAGCATGGTACATGTCACATATATAATCTAACCTGTTTAGTCTCTCTTTATTCATTTTACTGTGCTCTCACTAAAACTGACAAAGTCGGGTTTATTACATTAATGGATCAAAAATTAAATTCTCTCTAAATTATATTAGAAATAAATGTATTTCTAAAGGATAAATTGTCTATATGTACATTAATGAAAGATATCTTATGCAGACAATTTTAACCTGAAATATATCATCAGAAGGATATTCTTCATATGTATGTACATTATTTTTTTTTTATTTTTTATTTTTTTGCCGTACGCGGGCCTCTCACTGTTGTGGCCTCTCCCGTTGCGGAGCACAGGCTCCGGACATGCAGGCTCAGCGGCCATGGCTCACGGGCCCAGCCGCTCCGCGGCATGTGGGATCTTCCCGGACCGGGGCACAAACCCGTGTCCCCTGCATCGGCAGGCGGACTTTCAACCACTGCGCCACCAGGGAAGCCCTGTATGTACATTATTTAATAGATTTCTTAGCTTGATTGTGTTTTATCATATAGTTTACTGGGTTATAACTAGCCCTCTTTCAGATTTAACCATGTCTTAAAACAACTTAATTCACTGCCCACATGTCTCACACACTTTTTCTCACACACCATGAAAGAAGCTGCAAGTAAAAACAGTAGATGTCTACCAAATTAACTCTGGCTTGTTGTAATGCAGGTACTAATAAAATTTTTAAAAAATTAAAAATCAGGTACAAATGCTTCTAGTACAAGATTCCAGAAAAAAAAAAAAAGGGGTTTAGTAGGGCTGTCATAGGTAGAACTGGAAATCTGATCGCCCTACTTTAGAACACCGGTGACAATGCAAAATGATCACAATGATTATGTATAAAGGGAAGGGCCAATAACCCAGAACGAATATGTGTATACTGAATCCTCTCACCCTTAACTCCTATTATTCCACCTTAAGACACCATCCTGTAATTAGAATTGAGTAACTGATGGCAACTCTGAAAAATTTAAATTGACTAGATTCATGAAATTGAATTAGCAAGGAATGTAGACCAGAGAGTGGGAAAAGCCTTCTCTTGGTGACTGAAGGATCCAAAGGTCATTGTGAGTCTCTGAGTTGAGTCAGCATAGCTTGATCACAGATGGCCAAACTATTTGGAAATGCAAAGAGCCAATGACTGGACTCTTGTAGTCTGAAGATCTCTTAAGTCAGTTGGGATCTACCCTGTTAAGTGAACAAGTTTAATTCTAAAAAACGATTGTCTCAGAATCAGATTTTAATAAAAGTAATTTCTCAGTTTACTTGTTCCTATAATACACTTACAACATAATATGTTGTAATATATCAATTCTGCATTCTATCCATTACATTGATAGTTGATATTGTTTGCCTATATTACCCTTGAGAAATTTTCTTCAAACATACAAAATTTAAATCAGTTGTGTCTTTCTAGACAGCTTTCTAGAATCTTAAAGCTAGTTTTTGCAAAGGACTTTATAAAAATAAATTTAAGACGATATTTGACTATGCCCACTTTATCAGACATGTTGTATTGCAAAAACTTATTTTATATAGTTGATGCAGCATGTAAACTTGTACCAAATGCTTGAGAAAAAAAATCACGTTGATTTTATTCAACCTCAAAGCAGCTTCCACACATTTGGAGGATCTCTTCTTGTGCAATGTCTCTCCTCATGTCTTTCTTTTCTTACACGACTGACCAATCTCATTGATTCTAAATCAGCAGTCAACTAAGTTCTAACAGTTCAGTCACCCTGTATGTTTGCCTTTTCTCTACCTAAATTCTCTACCAAGGGGATCTCATCCTTTGTCATGCTCTCTCTGCCAGCAATATGCCAATAACTCCAATATTGATATATGTAATTCTCCTCAGCCCGCAATGGAAATTGTTTTTCCCAGAACATGGCATGGCTGTCCTCTTTGTATCATTTCCTTCAAATGTCACCTCCTAAATGTCCCCACTTCCTCCAGTCAATTAATCATCATCATACTTTACCCATACTTAACACTTTAATAACATACAATGTCAAATATTACCTGGCTTATTTAAAATAGTTATTTACTGTTTGTGTGCTATAACTACTAAAATATAAGTTCCATACTACCCGTTACTTCATATATTTCCTTTACAAGTGAATCCCCAGTCTTACAAAAAGTTTGTAGAACATGTGAGGACCATAACATATGCTAGTTGAAGAAGAAGGAGGAAGAGGAGGAGAGAAAGGAGGAGGAGGAGAAGAGTGGAAAGGGGAAAAATAAATATCACTGCCGGACTTCCCTGTGGCTCAGTGGTTAAGAATCCGCCTGCCAATGCAGGGGACACGGGTTCGAGCCCTGGTGCGGGAAGATCCCACATGCCGCGGAGCAACTAAGCTCTTGTGCCACAACTACTGAGCCTGAGCTCTAGAGCCTGCGAGCCACAACTACTGAGGCTGCGTGCCACAACTACTGAAGCCCGTGTGCCTAGAGCCCATGTCCACAACAAGAAAAGCCACCGCAATGAGAAACCTGTGCACCCCAATGAAGAATGGTCCCTGCTTGCCGCAGCTAGAGAAAGCCTGCACACAGCAAAGAAGACCCAGTGCAGCCAAAAATAAATAAATAAATTTATTTATCTAAAAAAAGAAGAAATATATCACTGCCTAGCTATCAAATAGGACAATATTAATGTGTCAATTATATCTAAGGACAGTTGGTCTTGATACATGCTACACAGCTAAATTTGTTTAGGCTGTTGTTAAAAACCTATGTTCTGAATACATGTAGAAATAGGTCTTTAAATTGTTACCTGGAATGTTAAAAAAAATGAAGAATCAGGAAAATATATAATGGAATATACATTTTTAGACTTCCTGGCTAATGAATCAAATGTTTAGGTAAGGCAGTTTTAAAGCACATTAGCATAATTTTAAAATGACAATTATTAAATCACATTGAAGTTTATCATACTTTAGTAAATTTTGTGAATTAAATTTTACTATCTGTTGTATTATTAAACTTTTCTGACAAAGAATGAGTGGACAAATTTTGTATAACCATACCATAATTTTCCCCCTATTGGAAAGACATGTCTGATTTCCAAGGCAGTCAATTATTACATCTCATGGGAAGCATTCTCTTCTATAAGTATTATATTTAAAATATTTATGAAAGTGACATTGGGTTTGAAAGAGAACTTAAAAATGGATATGGCTAAACGAGGTCTTTAACCATTTTGTTTTGTTTTTAGTTTTCATGTTCCATTGTTTGGATGAATCTAGGATTCTAGTCTTATAAATTGGTTTCTCCTATTTTTGTGTGTGACTCTTTCAGGACGATCTTATGTATTTTTGGGGATACAAAAGAATAGTTTGTTTTGGAAAGTAAATTCTTTTACTGAAGAAACCAATAAGTGAACAAGCTAAAGAATTTTATGTATACTCAAATAAACGTTTCTTTCTATTGAAGACTGAAATTATATTTTAACAAGACATATTACTTATTGATATATAGTATGATTATTTACAAGATTTTAATCATTAGTCTAATTTTTCAAATATTTTACTTAACACATTTGCATAAGGAAGTACCCGGGTAGAACGGTAAATAATTCACTTCCAAAACATATGCTCGAAATTTTAAATCTGTTTTCATTGTTAATAGGTACATCTTTGACGTAAATTAATATGCAATACCTTCTGGAGACATCTCTGGTACAATGGCCTCATAAGGTTCATCTAGGAATTTTGGTTCATTGTCATTGATATCCGACACTCTGATGACAAACTCAGACTCAGGTTCCATAGCCCTTCCAGTAGTGGTGTCTATTACCTGGGCTCTTAGAGTGTAGAGGGACCGTTCCTCTCTATCAAGCTTCTGTACAGCATATATGTCACCTGTTCTTTCATCAATGACAAAAATACTTCCAGCTCCAGCTCCCGAAAGCTTGTACTGGAAAGAGTTGTTTCCATTGTCTAAATCAGATCTTAGCTGCAAGTACAAAGAGAGATAATTTACTTTTCAAACATGTTAAGACAAATTTTAATCATTGCATCTTCATGTCTGTTAATTATTCCCTAAGTTAAGAATTCCATATAATTTCTATATTATATTAAGTGAGGTAAAATGTTAAGTTTAAGATTAACATCTATCACCAGGCAGAGAAGTCTTTGAATTTTCAACGTAAAGTACTATACAAATTTCATTACTCTAAACAGATGATTCTAATTAGAAACTATAATGATTGAAAAACAAAGCCCCTTTTATACATTATGCACAAAAAATTTGGTTCGTGTTTACTTTATATGATTACATTTTTAGTCACTAAAACCATACTCTCAAATATTTATATTAGATCGGGGCCTAGAGACAGAGAGATAATGATCTAAAATAAATTTAAACAGTGATGTTCTATCTCTAGGCTAAAAACACACAGGAAACATGGAAATATTAGTAAGAAAATTAGGGAGCATGTTGAGATGATAATAATCTCAATCATCCATAAAATCTACAAATTGCTTTATACTCATTTTCTCAATTAATCCTCATGCATTCATTGTAAAATACACATTATTGATATAATAAATTATTTCAATAGAGAAGGAAAGTGAGACTGAAATTTTAAAAACTTTCCTAGCGTCACATGGTTTTGGGGTAGAATTATGACTTACACCAAAAGGCCGGTTTGATCTCAGATCCTCCCCTGCAAACCAGTACGTAACATGGTCTTTTAGTCCTTGAGTTTTAGCCAAATTAGCTCTAACTCTTCCTTTCCAACATAGGTCACTCAGTTCTCAGATGTACTTCTTTTGTCCTCACTATTTTATTTATTTAAGAGCAAAGTAAATTTGTTCATTATTCATAGTGTGAATGGAATTTTGAATTGTATATATAAAAAAGATGTTATGATACAGGTAACATCGTATGGTTTTTCATATCTAACTTATTTTTACATAAAGAAAGGAAGCATTAGAGAATAATCTCTTAATTATTGTGAATCCATGGTTTTCTTGATTCACCGTTTATGAATATACCCTTCTTCAGAGTAAGAGCTTCTCTGAAAATTTACAAAGTTAGCCAAAAACTACAACCTTAATTTCATAATTTTTCTGATAGCTCAAAGTACAATATATTATTCTGGACTAATTAATAAATTTTTCTATGTGAATGTGGAGAATATCTAAAGATATCTAAAACAACTAATTTTAATAATGTGTTGAACATCACTGCTCTACAATGAAAGAAGCAAATTGGAGATAATAAAAAGATAATAAAAGAGTTACAGCTTTTAAAATGTGAAAGTCCTTCCTTACTCATAAAAGTGAAATCCCCATGCCCCAGTGTTAAGAAATTGTGGGAAACAAATGTATTCTCCAATAAGTATACCAAATGAAAGCAATGCATAGCCCCTGGCTTCCAAATACTATTTCAATGTAGTTTGAAATTTTGAAGGTTAGAATGAAGACAAGTCAAATTCAGTCATGAGTAAATGTATTTCAAGTGTATTCATGTTAATTTTTATAGATCAGTGAGCTTGATCTTTTTAAGGACCCATATTTAATTTAAAAAAAAACTGAACATCTTCCTCTTGTCACAAAATGCATAAGTTAAACACATTTCAATTTCGTGGATTCTAGTGTTATAAAATTTCCTGTATTTCCATTCAAAAATATTTTTTCAATTACGTAGTTACTATCAATTTGGCAAATCAATATGACTAAATTTTTACCTAATTGTGCTTTGCAAATTTAATCTCTTTTAACAAACAGATCAAAAAGAAAGTTATTTTGGACACATCAACTACATTTTATTTTTACCAGCTCTGTTATTACAAGCATGTAAGTATTCATTATTACTCTCTTTTAAACCAGTTACCTGTATGTGGTTTAAGCTTAATGAGGTTGTTTACAGGAAAAACCATCTGTTAGAATATTTTCATAAATATTTTTACAGAATGTAAAAGAAGCAAAACAAACCGCCATATGAAAGGAGGAAATGAGAGATATGTGTAGGGAGCAGAAAAAAACCCAGAAAATGTGAGTTATCCAGTGACTAGTCCCTGTTCTGACTGCACTGAAGCACTTCCCTGTAGAGCGTTACCACTAACATTTGCCTGCCAATAGTAGCGTGTCTCCTTACTCAGTGGTGGGAGAGCCTATGGGGGTCTGTGGAGTCCACTGTAAATATGGCTAGAGACTCAAGTAACTAGCAGACACTTAACAACGGACCTCACACGGTTCTGCCTGTGCTTTACCTGGAGTCACCTTAGAAAATAAAAAGGGATGAGAAATATTACTTATAACAGGCAGGCACGCGTGCGTGTGCGCGTATGCACACACACACACACACACACACACACACACACACACACACACACACACACACACACACGATTGAAATCTGTTTGCCTAAAACCCTAATCTAGGCCTTTGGTTGAATGTACTCATATATTTGGCTGATGGGACAGATGAACTCATATGGAATCCAGACAACACACTAACACTGCAGCTCTCCTAAAAGGGCTAGAAAAAGAGAGTTAATAAATTTTTAGTGTTTCACCCTTTGGGCCCAATTAAATTTTAGTGTCAGTTAATTAGTGGTTAAACTTATTTCAGTTCATTCATCCAGAGAAAGAGCCTTACAGAGAAGGACATGATATTATAACTACCTCTGTTTGAAGAAAATCAAATAATTATAAAACCCAAAAACATAAATAGGAAATGTTTTGTCTCGTTAAGGAAATTTTCTTAAAATGTATTCTTATAAGAAAATGAAATAATTATTTGTTTTACTTCAACTTCACTAATCAAATGAAGTGTGTAGGCTCTTGAAGCTACCTAACTGTAAAAGGATTTGGTATTAATCTGCTTCATTAAAAATTAATGAGGGGTAAATCAACACCTACTTAGCATAATGGAAAATCAGGCTAAATACCGTTGGTAAACATTACTGTTCTCCGTGTGGTGGCTTTGATCCATTATCAAAAATAACACCTTCACATTTCCAGATGTTGATAAATGCTACAATTTTGTATGAGGTTAAAGTGAAATTTAAAAACCAGAGCTTTCCCTCTTCTTCAAGTTTTTGCGACTATTTTAGGTGCTTGCAAATATAACAATCAATTATGCTGGTGTTTGAAGCTTTCTAATGGTTCCACTAAGAAAAACGGAGAATTCATCAAATACCAAAGCCTCCTCCACTCTTTGATCAGATTTACAAGGTTATTTCCTGTAGCACTTTCAGAAAATCAGTACCTGGCCAATGTGATGCCTAGTCTTATTCATTTCTTCTGGTACAAAAAACTGGTTCCACATCCAGCCCCGCCTCACTCTCAAATGAGATCCCGCTGGGTGCTTAACTTCCTCTGTTTTACAGTTTTCTGTTGCTATAAGGCAAGGCAATAGGAGAGGAATTCCCAACATAAAACGCAGCAATAAGCAGCAATTCATTCTGATCTGGATTCCAACTGGTACTCTTCAGAGGAACAGCATGTTGCCAACAAAAATCTTATGTCCCCTTGTAATATTTTTAACTCTTAGGCATCTTTCATATTCCTAGAGAACAAAAAACAAAACAAAATTCTCGACATTTAAAAAATAACATTTTCTCACATAACTGTTAAAGACTGGATACAACTTTTGCATCTGTAAAAATGGAACAGAAATATACACTCATCTTCCAGTTAAGCTACTTAATTATGTTTTGTAACTCAGCAATAATTTGAATGGTACCATTACAAATTTCTGCTCAGTCATTGTAGTCATAAATTTGCCTGAAGGTTGAAAAGTTGCTCTAGCAATCTCCTTGATTGATAACTGACACTGAGATATTTTTAAAAAAATTTAACCTGCTTACTTCTTCCTTTCTATCTCAGTAAAATTCAAACTATCCAATTAAATCAACCATCAAGCCAGGGAAAAATGTGACATTTTTCCTCTTTTTCAATAGATACGTTTTGTCATCCAGTTTCCCACGTTATGGTATTTTACATAGCTAATTAAATAGACAAAATGACAATTCAGCTTAAAACCTGGGGGATTTAAACATTTACACTGATTTATACTGATGTTATAAAACATCATGTGAATAGAAATCCTGTTAAGGTATTTTTATATTGCAAAAGATATGAAAGAAATGTTTTTCATCTTAACAAAGAAATAAAGCCATTTTTAAAAAATAAATGAAAAATTACAGTGCTTGGGTAAAATGTCTGAATGTTTATAATACGTAAAATAGAGATGAAAGGTACCTTTTAGTATGTAAATATTAAGACAAAAAACTCAAGCTACTGACTTTTCCATTTAAATTTTCCGTTTACCTGATACTGATCATACCAGCTCTCCATGAAATGATTGGTAATTCTCACCCTTATATGAAACTGAATAATTTTGCAATTTCCACATCTATATAGGGCCTTCGTATAACCAAATTGGATTTTTTTGTTTGGGATTAATGAAGAAAAATAATTTTGTCCAATCTACAATGCCATAATCAGTAGCAAAGTCATAGAATCTCTTTCTGTTAGGAGTTTTTCATATGACCTTGTTTTGAATTTTCTCCACATATTTTTGATTGTCCCTGACAGGTTTTTTTAGGTCTTTGGCTCTTGTTAGGAAGAGTTGTTAAAAACACCTAATTAAGAAAGAACACATTGTCATAAACGGGGATCCTGCGGTCCCTCTGTAATTCCTCTGTAATTCCTTCGAGCAGATGTAGTCTTTGTTATAAGTTTACTTAATGAAAGTCAGGAAGAAATTCAGCTGAGGTGAAAATTAAAGATGAATTTCACCCTTATGTTAAATATTTGAAATTCTTATGTCTGTTGCTTAGAAATAGCTAAAATATATATTTTGATAGCTAGTGAATAATGAAAACATTTGGAACAAGTACAGTTTTCTTTATGGGAAGATATTTTGTATACATTTGTAAAACTGTCACTAACAGTGATATGAATTATGCTTAAAATGTTGGGTAAATAACATCTATGTTAACTTTATATTATGGTATCTTCATACATCTAAATAGAGTATAATGAACACCTATATACCATTACTTAGGTTCAAAATTATCAAAACACGGTCAGTCTTGTTTAATCTATATACATATCCACTTCCTGATACTAAAACAAATTTCAAATGTAATTATCATTTTAACCATTCATTACACACACACACACACACACACACACACACACACACACACAAACACACTTGGGCACAAATGCTATATGACTTTTTAAAGATCAAAATTGAATACTAAAAATTAAGAGTAAGTCTTCAATATAATCAAATATCCAACCAATACTCAAATTAAAATTCTTTAAACATCTTTGAGTCAGGATTCAGCTATGTCCACACAATGCAGTTTGTTGAGACATTGGTTAAGTCTCAGTTAATACACAAGATTCATGACTCTAAATTTAATTTTTCTTTCCATTTATGTCTTGAACAAACAAGGTCATTGATCCTATAGAGTTTCCCACATTATGGATTTTTCTGACTGCATGCCCATAGTGTGGTTGAATATAGTTCTTTATTCCCTTTAAATTAGTAGAGTCTTGATTAGATGCAATTTTAAATATTTGTCAACAATACTCATAGCTGATGCTGTGTATTTCATATTCCATATCTGGAGGCACAAAATACTTAGTTTTGTCACATTTTGTTTCCTGTCCTGAAGTTGTCGTTCTTGTTCCTAAGATTCATTAGATTCATGTACTGTCATTTGAATCATTTATTATGAATTTCCTAGTCACTCTTTCTTTTAAAGTTTTACCAGTTATTGATGACAATTGTCTAAATCAAATATTTCAGTGACCATGTGATGAAACACAGCAAAAAAAGAAAAACTCAAAAAATGAAACTCCTAGAATTGAATGATATAATATCTGAAATCCAAAATGGTTTTCTCAAAAGATTGAACATTACAGAAGAAAATGTCATTGGCTTAAAGACTGTTTTATGGAAATGATTCAAATTAAAGTAGAAAGATAACATTGACAGTAGAAAAAATAATTTTTAAAAATAGAATTTCAATAATTATGGGACAACCTCAAACAGTATAACATATATATATATAACTGGAGTCCCAAAAAGAAAGAAGAGAAAATAATAGTGGCCAATGGTTTTTTAAACGTGCAGAACAATATTCCACCCAAAAAGACACTCAACAAACACTAAGCAAGAAAACAAAACAAACAAAAATCATGTTATTGTAAAATTACTAAAAATAAAATATAAAGAGAAAATATTAAAAACTCACCAGAGAAAAAAGGGAAATAATAAGAATATCCATTAAATGTTCATCAGAAATAATGTAAGACTGACGGCAATAGAATGACATACATAAACTTCCGAGACAAAAACTTTTAACATGTAATTACATATCCTTCAAAACAAGAGTAATATAAAGCAAATTAGAAGAATTAATCAATAGCACAATTGCACTATAAAAATATTAAGTAGAAACTCTTCAGAATGAAGGACATATGAACCAACATAAAGTAATTAAATTAGAAGGCAATATTAAATATATAGATAAATATAAAAGGTTATTTTTGGTTTTATTAATATTTTAAAAATAATTTACTATTTATAAATTAATAACAATATTATGGGATATATAACATGTAGCATATAATGGCGCAAATAATGGGATGTGGGAAATTAAACTATCTGGTGGTCAACTTCTTACTTTATAGATAAAGTGATATAGCAGTTATTCAAGTAGACTGCTGTGAGAAGTGAAGGATGCATATCAAAATCACTAGAGCAATCACTGAAAGCAAACAAAGGGCCATATTAAGTGACTACGAAAGGGAAAATAAGATTCTCAAAATTACCTTTTATTAGTACAATAACAAACAGGAGAATAAGGGGAAAGAAGTAAACTCAAGAATGTATAGCAAATTTAACCAAATGAATCATTGCATTAAAAAAAGATTAATAAAACACAACTTAATAAAACACAACACAATAAATAAAACACAATTAATAAAACACAACACAATAATATGCACTGTTTGTCAGTTTTTTATTTAAAAACTTAACCCAACTATGTACTAAAGAAATAATTTAATTATAAACACACAGACAGGTTGTAAGGACAAGGATGAGAAAAGATATACCATAAAATAATAATTGTAAGTTAGCTGAAATGCTGTATTAATATCTCAGAAACAAGACCTCAAGACAAGAAGTATTACCTGACATAACAAGTGCATTTATAAAGATAAAAAAGTATATTAATCAAAAAGGCCTAACAGTCCTATGTGATTGAAGTTAATATCAGAGCTTTAGAATACATGAAACAAATATCAACAGTGCTAAGGAGAAGTAGACAGTTATAATCGTGGAGTAGATAACACTGCTCTCCTCTATTGAAACGCCAATAGGACAAAAAAATCACTGACGTATAAAAAATGTTAAAAGTACCATCAATCAACATAAAATAATTAAGACTATAGATTGCTGCACCAAATGGAATATAGTTTCTTTTCATGCACTGCTGGTGGGAATGGAACCCGGCACAACCATTGTAGAAAACAGATGCGCAGTTTGTTAAAAACTTAAACATACGCTGACCATATGATCCAGCTATTCTGTTCTCAGATATTTGACCCAGAGAAATAAAAGTATTTGACCATACAAAGACGTTTACAAGAATGTTTAAAGCAACTTTATTTATAGTAGCCAAAACTGGATACAAATCAAATAACCACCACCAAGTTAATGTATTAACAAAGTGTAGTATGTCCATGCGGTGTAGTAATGCTCAGTAGTAAAAAGAAATGAACTATTGATGCACAAAGTAACATCTCCAATAGTTATGCTGAGTGAAAGAAGCTTGACAAAAAATAATTCAGATTGCATGTTTCCATTTATATATAATTCTAGAAAATTCAAAACTATTACAGTGACAGAAAACAGATAAGTTCTTGAGAGAGAATAGAGATGGAGAGGAATAGGAAGAAGGTATTACCAGGGGTCACAAGAGAAAATTTGGGGGTGATGGCTATGTTCATTATCTTGATTGTGATGATGGTCTTACAGAAGTATAAATATGTCAAAAAAATGAAACCAAAATAACCAAACAAATCCAAATTGTTAATCTTTCTATGGATTTTCTACCTACCTTGTGATTTGTGGAACAGCAGCATCTTATTAAAAATGTTGAATCTTGAGCTACTCCAGATATACTGACACTGAGTCTGCATTTATCAAACTATGTGTGAGATCGTATACACAATGAATTTTAAATAGCATTTGGCTATCAAAAAACTGATATAGTTTCTTCATGTCAGTAGTTTGAGAAAAAAAGTGAAGAGTTTTAAAGAAGATAATATACAAGATTAAAAGATGTTTAAGACACAAGAACAAGTGTAAAATGGAGACATTATCTAGATCTTGATTTGTATAAGCCTATTTTCATCTTTACATTTTTATGAATCTGTAATATTTAATATAAGTTGGTTATCAGGTGATAAATATAAAATATTGTTAATTTTGTTAGTTATAAAACTTTCTTTGTGGTCTTACTGGTAATTAATATCCTTGAAATTGGCTAATAAGTATTTGCACAGCTATTTTTTTATTCTTCACTTGTGTTTAAAACATATATATTCAACAACAACAAAAATAAAAATGATTTATTTTGCATTTTTAAAATCACTATGATGGACCAAAATTATTAAATATTTTAGTACCAGCCATTGATGAAAATATACAGAAAATAGAACTCCTATACAATGTTAAGGAAGTTGAAAATTTGGACAATCATTGTAGAGCTAATTTGTCCAAATTTAGTATATTTAAAAGTTAGCTTAATCTATAAACTAAGAGCTTCTTTTTTACTGCTTTACACCTAGAAAAATTTGTCCACTTAGAGGCAGATATCAATTGGATTAGCTAGAAAAAATGTATAAAAAATAGCTCAAATTAGGGCACCATGTGATACCATATAAAAATGTTTCAAAGATGTAAGATGATGCCATATGAGACTATTCTCATAAATTGATTTTGTAAAATAAGCCTAGGAAAAGAAAAACAACACACAAAATTTATTATGGTAATTAACATAATAGGAGAAAGAGAAACTGGTTTAAAGTTTGAAGTTTAGAAGTATCTGTCACATTTTCCTCCCTCTAAAATAATCTAAAGGTGTCAAATCATAATATTCATTAAACCTGGGTGATTTTTCTACTTTCTGTTATTTTTTTTCAGTTTAAATGTATGATTGAAATATTTAAAAGTTAAACTATCACTATTTCATATTCCTATATCATAAAAAAACAGATATGAATACACTTTCATTTGAACCTCAATATAAAAATAGAGGAATGAAACAGTGGCAGTAAGCATGCCTGAATGATGAACTATTGTGACTTCGTTTACACTCTTGTATATTCCAAGTATTCCATAATGGTCATACATTTCAGGGGAAGGGAAAAACGTTTCAAACAATAGTCCACTTCTGATTGAAGAGTGTTGACAGCTGTCAGCAGTGCCAGACTGAGAAATATTCAGGGCTGAGTTCAGGCTAATAAGGAAAACTGTTATCAGTTAGTATGTCTGAAATGGGCCCTAGAGAAATAGCCAGTGACATTTCTGACCTACATCTGCAATCTTGGTTATATTTTCCAGTCAGGTGACTACGTGGATACGAATTTGCATAATATTTCAATATGAAAAAAATGTGCTAACACTGTGTCTAATGTGTCTAGTGTGTTTGGATATCATATCATTGCCAGTATCTAGGCATATTTGTAAATATTAAAAAAAATGTAGAGTATAGTATATTTCAAAATACATGATGTATAAAAATAAAATGGCGCTGATACACAATATTACATAATAAAATAATTATATTTATATTTGAATAACATTACTGTAGCATCAACATATTATATCCAAGTAGAATCACATGATTTTAGTACAGAAAAGTATATTTCATGTAATACTTTACATTCACATATGAAGGAATGTCTATTCAGAAATTTTAAGTGACCTGCATAGTACCAAATAGAGGTAGGACTGGAAATCTAATTTTAAGGGCATGGAGTGTACAATATACATTGTGTTTTACTGAATGGAAGAAAGAAAATGCATAGATATCTAACACTGTGTATGACATCTGTCACTGATAGTTCACGTTATTGAAGTTTAACAAAGATCTATAAATTGCATTTTAACATTTGGACCAGTCTTGAAACTAGACATAATAAAATGTTTTCTATTATCTCCTTTTGGACCATAATTTTCCCTCTTACTCTAAAGATTCTTGGGGTCACAAAAAAAAAAGGGAAAGAATAAGTCAGAATGATGGATTTGGTGGCTGTGTGTGGGGAGATAAAAGTTGGAGCTGGGGAAATGTGGATGGGGTAAATATAGAAACTTAATCCTATTTGCGATCTCAAAAATCAAGGGAAACTTGGCAGTCTCTTAGAGTGACATTATAAATAAAGGCTTTTAAATGGCTTTCTCAGAACTGCTAATAAGAATATAACAAGAAATGAGTGGATATAACTTGCAGATATAAGTGAGAAGGAAGAAAGACAATTTTTGAAGCAAAAATTATAATTAACCATGTGCTAGTTCTTTATTAATAAATCTAGAATGTTAAAGACCTTTTCTTTGTCCCATTTATAAACTCTCATTAGACTTACATTTTGAGTATTTACTGTGGAATTTAAAGTGTATGCCACATATGAAGCAATATAGTGTCAGAACACTTGTATGAGAATCTCCTAAGCCCTCTTTGAACTTAGAGCCTTCCCCATTCACTATGTGTGTAGTGTCCTAAAATATGGAGTCGTTCCATTCCTGGTCTGGTTGTTGTGAACTCTGTTCTGGAGTAGTGGGGAGGGCTGTGGATTAATGAGCCCCATATTTGGAGTGCTATGTGTTGACAAGATTGAATCTGACCATACAAAATATTCTAGAATGAGAAGAGACAGATTCCAGTTGATGAAATACACACCGGCAAAATCTCATTTTTTAAAGTCTCATATCCTACCTTTTACTCCCCTTCCACAAGCTACCAAAATATGATTTATTCTTATAATTTCAAGGCTAAGTCTTAGTATGCTTCTGTGCTGAAGATTTGCCTAAACTCCTTTTGGACTATAATCCTCACTACATGTTGCCAATGCAGTTAATATATATAGAACTTAATTATGTCTTTACTATTTTTGTAATCTAATTTTAATTTAGCCATTGCATGTCCATAGGCTATTTCTCACACTTATTTTCTTGTGTGACTGCTGTGAAAATACTTACTTTTTTTGAAATCTTTTTCTTTTAATGTTCTTGTGAAAATATATAACATGGACAAATAAAACAGTGCTTCATTTCTAACACCTAAAAAGGTATTCTAATATATTATTTCTGAAGGTAAACCCATATGTATTTGTCTATATTTTTCTATCATTGTATAATTTTAAAACACTGGAAAATCACTGAATACCCTATATATCATTTGGGGAAGATATACAAAACTGCTCTCAGAGTTGACAAAGAAACAATTGAATAAAAACAAATTTCAAAATTCATGTTAACATAATGTTATTCAGCCATTATGTTGCTGTAAATGTTGTGCTGTAAAGTCATTTAATGAAACAGAAATATGCTGCAGCACTTTGTTAGGTGAAAGAAAGAAATTAAATACACAGAAAATTATTCCATTAATTTGACAATAAATGTAGACAAATTCAGAGAAGAAAGCCTGGACGACTATGCCCTCAAATGCAGATAGAAATCATCTGTGAATTGAGGAATTATAAATGGAGTAAAATTAATATGTATTTCTATTTTTTAGTTTTAATATTTATTTCATTAATACATATATACACAGAGCTTTATAATGAATTATATAACTATTTTACATAGATTAAGGTTATGTAGCACCATAATGAAGATCAAGAGTTTACTATTTCCTGACTGAGGGTATTCTCCCAAATATGTTGAAATGAAATGTTCTAAAGGCTGCTTGATGGAGTGAAGAGCGCCACCTGTGGGGAAAGGAAGACTATTACCAGACCAGCCCTGCCAACCAATAGCTGTGTGACTTTGGGCAACTGGCTTAACCTCTGGGTGCCTCAGTTTTGTCACATGAAAAATGAGGATGACAATAGGGCCTATCCCTTCAGGTTGTTATCTTGATTATATGAGTTGATGTACCCAGAATATTATCTTGACACATAGTATGTGCTATATATTTTTAAAATATTTTATTAAAAATTTTTTTTTCCATGACATTATAATTTTATTTTTTTTAACTTTTTATTTTATATTGGAGTATAGTTGTTTAACAATGTTGTGATAATTTCAGGTGTACAGTGAAGTGATTCAGTTATACATATATATATATATTTTTTTCAAATTATTTTCCCATTTAGGTTGTTACATAATATTGAGCAGAGTTCCCTGTGCTATACGTGTTATGTAAGTATTTTAAACTAGCTCTATAATAATAGCTACTTATACCTGGGTAGTAAAGATCTAATGATTTCTTTATTTCTAAACTTTGAAGTAGTCAGCTATTGTGATTTCTGCAAACTTCATGCACATATAAAAATTTTATATATGACTATTGCAAACATAGTGTAGGATACATTGTCCCTTTGTGTTAGGCATGTATTTTCAAAGAATTTGAATGTCATTATATTTTTTCCAAGCATGCTAAGTAACTATGACAAATAAACATTGTCATGCTTGAAGAAATATGTGATATTGCATGGACATATATAGGATGAAAATGGTCCCAGTGTGACTCAAAACAATTATGTTTTCAAAGAAGACTAATTATGACTTAAGGGATGAAAAATATTATAATCTATGCACTTACACAGTTTGTAACTGAATCTAATTAGAAATTGTCTTTTCTATGACCTCTTCTTGGTTACATAAAGATAATTATTCCATCTGTGAAAACTTATAAAAATATAATGTATTCTGAAAGTCTTGTGGAAGGCTGAAACTAAGTTCAACTAAGCCAGCTTCTCATAGAGAAAAGCAGATGGCAATTAATATAATGTCTCTGTCTTCAGAAAACCATTGACTAGGCTTGGCCAAAATAATATATCAAAAGACACATTTTGCAATGATCAGGAAGTTCCAAAGCTCAAAAAAAAAATTCTGAAAAATCATGGTTTCTAAAATACTACTTAAAAAATAAGATAAAATGTTTCTCTTTATCAATTTAAAGAAGCATGCCTAACTTCTTCTATTGGGATCTAAATGTTTGAAGAAAGCAAATTTTATAAAACCTCAGTGTGAAACTAATAGTAAAATGAGGCTCTTGGGGCTGTGAGTGGTAATATTACCACAGAAGTAGTTAGAGATTATTTTCCTTTTTGTATTTTAATTTGACTGATTATTTGTGAAAGAAAAGAAAATGAATGCCTCTTAACAGTCCCCCTTATTCCATAAGCATCTTTATAATTCTTTATAGAGTAGTAACATAGGTGGTTGGGGAAGGTAATGGACTGCCCTTTGAAGTTTACTTTTTTTATATTGTAGACCCTCCCTCAACGTTCTTTTCATAAAAGGTACTCTATATTTGTGTGAATCTATTTAAAACCTTCTCTACTTACTTAAATGCAGAAGCAAGGATATTAATAAGAGAAAAATGTTAAGTTCTTGAACTGTCTTAGCTGAAATATCTTGGGGACTCTGTATCACCTACATTTCCCATCTCAATGTCTACCTTCATATTTCATTTATACCTATTTTTATTTTAAACATTAGTTAATATGATGTTAGTTTTCAATGAAATAATTTGATTTTTCTCATCAGTGATTAAAAAAAAGCATCTGCAATTCCAGGACTTTGAAATGGTTGTTCTGTTTCTCCCATCTATTGTGACAGTTTATTGCCCACTTGAAGGTTCCAGTGCATCCCAGCACTGAGATTAATCGCGGTGCCCAGAAAGGGATAATATGAGTAAGAGTAGCAATGAATAATATGGAAACAGAATTGACAAAACTTGATGGCTAATTGGATATCCAGAGAGATTTCCTGCGTAGGGGATGTCAAAGGTAGGTTTGGAAATACTGAGGTTGCGATACCTGCAAAAATTACAGGCAAAGATTCCAAGTGGGCACGTGGTGATTCCAGACTCAGCAAAACCTGTAATTGTTATCATGGTATCTTCCCTTCCACCCCACTGCTCTAAGAAAAGCCTAACTTTAATTCTGTAGGATTTCATTAACTATCTCTAACTTCTGGATAATTAGTAAGCTGAAATGACTGACTGGGATAGGAAATAAGAGAGTAAAAAAGGAACTAAAATCTTTTGACCACTGTGGTAGACATATCATGGTTTACCAATAACCCTACTACAATTGGGCAGGGTTATGAGATTAAGTTTGTTAATGAAATATAAGTGAAAGTTACATGCCTATTTTTTCAGAACAGAGCAGTAAAAGCCCTGTGAATAATTCTTTTGTCTTTAATCTTTCTTTTTATAGGCAACCAGATGCTGCAGTTATGAGATGGTGGAGTCTCAATCAAGCTTGAGTCACTGTGGGACTGCATCCCCACTGACGCTTAAGTATGTGTGGTATGAAATTGCTGAGAACTTGGTTCATAGCTTAGCACCCTGATAAAATCACCAAATTTATTCTTGACACCATAGTACGTCCTCCATGTCCTGTTAATCTTCCTTGTAATTCAAGGAGATACTAATTATTAACTACCATTTCAAAAAAGAAGAAAGATCAAAGTGAGCTTATATAAACGAATGAGAGAAAGGGGATTGCAAAGCCCAGCTATAGATAATAGCTGGAATAAAGACCCATCAGAGTAATAGAAGAGATAAAAATGCCTAACCTGAAAGAATACAAGAAGTCGAATAGGGTCAGAGTTGGGGAGAAATATGATGTGCCCAAGAACAAGTACATTTGCATATTAATTTCAAAAACATTATTTCAAACAGCTGCCCAAGTTAAGTATTTTCAAGTTAAGATATGAAGCATGGTTTAATAGGCTACAAATCTCCGTAGCCTGTATAATTCAGTTAACTTTTTCTTGTGTATATGTCAAGTCTTGGTTTTTCTAGTTCAATCCAGTCCTGATTTTTTCTGGGATATTTTCTCCACAATATTAGGAACTGAAATATTTCTTCTGCCATTTCTGCAGTATTTTTAAAGCAAATGGTTAAACTCTTTTTTACCTTGAGTTTTATTTTTCTTTGTGATTTCCCCATTTGTTGGATACATTCAATTTTGGGTACATTTCTCAAGCATTTAATACCAGGATATTTTACATGCAGGTCAACGATCTATGAAATATTAAAATCAGTTTTGGATATGACATTAAAAATAAAAACTTGAAAGAAATCTTCATTGCATCAGAGTTATAATGAGCAACTTTTAAAATTAAGGTTATCTGGCATAATGAATTTCCTGGAAAATAACCAATTTTAATCCTTTTTTGCCCCCCTCTGAGGTGCATAACCTATTTCTTTTCTTTCTCAGGTAATTAGTTAAGGTATTAATTGTTTGTTTGGAGTTATGGCTGAATATAGATAGATAGACATTCAATCTGGTAGCATTCCCATGACTTGAGGTGGCAAGCATAAAATATTTTTATGTTAGCTGTTTTTAGTCTGTGGTGTTATTTAACATTTAAAACAATAGCACTTAATAGTTGGAAAAAAGAAAAGTAGATGTTAAATTTTTACTGTAAATAAAGAAATGCTTTACTATTGATTTTACTTTATGTATGATTATAAAGATAAAAGCTAATTGAGAGTAGTATATACCAAAAGAAATATACATCTAAAGGGAAGTCTACATTCACACATACATAAAATAGTAGTGGTAGGTCTAAAATTTTCAAAAAGCAAGTGCACAAATACATGAACTATTCTCAAATATATATTGTATATCAAGTCCCAACACTCAATCAATATGAACAATTTGTTATACACATACACACACTGAAACAATGTATATATTTTGTTTTATTGTTGAAAACAATGTGTATATAATTTGTTTATGTTATATATAATGTTTATATGTAATTAAAGTGCTTATATGTAATTAAACATTTTATATATATAAATATACACACACAGAAACATATTAAAAACAATTGGAACTCCATCCAAAATGCAGTGATTACTTTTAGTCTACTTTGATAAGTATTTTTACTTAAGCACATTGAGTGTTATAAAACTTTTCAAATATTAACCTTTTATTATATTTTGTTATTTTAAATAGTTAAAGCATCATAGATATACCTGAATCCTCAAACCACATGTATCTTCCACACTTTCCATCAAAATGATAGCTATTATCTTGAATATGAAGAGATTTATTTCAATAGATTAAAAAAACCCTACTCTATAGATGTTTACAAATAAAATATATTCAGCGTTCAAAAATATGCATGAATAATATATTATGTAGACCTTTGCTATTGAATATTTAATGACTTAGACCTATCTATATGGATATATGTAGACCTAGTCCATTAATTTCAACTGATTTGGATTATATTGATATATGAAGAAATCTCAATTATATATCCATTGCATACTGAGGGAGCTGTGAGTCGTTTTCTCTTCATTCATTTACCATCAGTGTTTAATAAAATGTTTTGTACCTGTTTCCTTGCATCCATGTTCGTGAATTTCTCCAGAAAAAAACACCAAGAAGTTAAACTGATGAATTATAAGGTCATTTTAAATTTTTATTCACCAGTTATTTTCAAATGCATTTCCCAATTATGTGTAGCTCTGTTTCAGCTAGTAATGTCTAAGTGTTCTAGTTTGCCAATATCATTATTGATATGTAATTATAAATATCATGCAATTTTGTTAACATGTGAATTCGGAAGTTAAATGTTATGATTTTAAAATTTAATTTCTATATCCCTAATTAGTGAAACTAAACATTTTTTTCATAATAATTACCATTAAGTTCTTTTTTTCCCTCTGTGAATGACCTCATTTATTTATTTATTTATTTTAAAAATTTATTTATTTTTGGTTGTGTTGGGTCTTCGTTGTTGCACGCGGGCTTTCTCTAGTGGCGGCGAGTGGGGGTGACCCTTTGTTGTGGTGTGCGTGCTTCTCACTACAGTGGCTTCCCTTGTTCTGGAGCATGGGATCTAGGCACACGGGCTTCAGTAGTTGTGGGACGAGGGTTCAGTAGTTGTGGCTCGCGGGCTCTAGAGCGCAGGCTCAGTAGTTGTGGCGCAGGGCTTAGTTGCTCCGCAGCATGTGGGATCTTCCCAGATCAGGCCTTGAGCCTGTGTCCCCTGCTTTGGCAGGTGGATTCTTAACCACTGCACCAGCAGGGAAGTCCCGACCTCATTTATTTTTGCTAATTTTTAATTGCTTGTCTTTTTCTAACTGATTTTTAGGCATTATTTACAGAAGCTAAAAAAATTTTTTTAAATGCTGGTTAGGCACATACATTTAAAATTTCTTCCAGTTTAGGGATGTTTTTCACTTTCTTTATTGTGCCTTTTCTCATGTGGAAAATTTTAGAATTTTTAAAAGAGTCTAAATTATCAGGCTTTTCCTTATCAGTTGTCATTTCTATGCTATTTTAAAGAAATCCTTTCCTACTCAAACATTATAAACATTTTCTACTCTATGTTTTGAAAAAATTTCCTGTTTTGTGTCTCACACTTAGTACTTTTCATTAATTCACATGGAAATTTTTATTTTTGTTTTATTTGAGTTAAGGAATCAACTTTACCTTTGATCATATAAATGGTAATTCTCAGAACATTATTTTGGATAACCCATAATTTCCTAATAAATTTATAATGTCACATTTGTTATGGACTAAGTTAAAGGCTCTCTTTTCTGTGTAGACTAATGACACTGCTTTAAATATTGTATTTATATGTATTACTATATTATATCTATCTAGATATACTAGTACTAGTATTTTTTTTCTTCAAATGGTTATTTAGCATTTTGTATACATTTTAAAATTAGCTTCTAAAGTTATATGAAAAAATCTGAATATGTGGTTGAAATATTCTTGATTTTATAGATTCATTAAGGAAAAGTTTGTCTCTCTTTACCATGTTGAATATTTTCTCCATTTTTAAGCATCTCATCATTTATTCTGGTTTTTAAAAAATATTTCAATATGGTTTTTCTTTTATATTTTTCCATTAAGACTTTGACCATTTATATATGATAGTCATTCCCTAATACTTTAGTTTCTTTTGCCATTTAGATTACACCAATTTAACAATTAAACATTTTTGACTGATGATAATATTTTTCTTCTTTTGAATCTACCATACTTTTTAAACTATCCTATTAGTTTTTTTTGCCTTTTTTTTTTTTTTTTTTTTTTTGCGGTACGCGGGCCTCTCACCGCTGTGGCCTCTCCCGTTGCGGAGCACAGGCTCCGGACGCGCAGGCCCAGCGGCCATGGCTCACGGGCCCAGCTGCTCCGCGGCACGTGGGATCTTCCCGGACCGGGACACGAGTCCGTGTCCCCTGCATCGGCAGGCGGACTCTCAGCCACTGCGCCACCAGGGAAGCCCCTCCTATTAGTTTTAATTGTTCTTTTATTCAGTATGAGTAATAGTAATTCTATTTCTTCCTTTCTAACCACACTTCCTCTGAGTACTAACCCAACTCCTAAATCATAACCTCCTAATGATTACCTTACTGATGGATTCAATTCAGCTTATTTGGTTCAAGAAGAATGAGTAGAATTATTATGAATGGACACTTGTATGTTCAGTCCTATAGATTTCCACTTCCAATTTCAATCCCAGAGCCTGTAACCACATGCTTAAGTTGAGAGCAGGAGAGGAAAATTTTTAAAATTAGGGCCACACAGGATGCAATGGGCAACAGACAAAGGCTCGCCTATTTCACCAATGCCAAATAACAAATAATTAAAAAGTATGTAACATGCATGCATACACACAGACACAAAATTCCAAAATTCTCACTTTTTTCCCCGTCTTCACAAGGGAAAGCTGTTAGTGCTTAAACATTAAGTGGCTATATATTGTCGAGTTTGTTGTATATATCTTAGTAGGCTAAATAAGTTACTTTCCATTTCTACTTTTCAAAGAAATTGTGTTATGAATATGTATCTTTTAAAAATTGAGATTATGAATTGAGATTACCACATGGTTTCTTTCTTTTAGTCTGATCTGATAATTGGCAGAATAAATAGATTCAGTAATATTGAGGCATTCTTGCATCACTAATATATACAAACAACTTTGTATATATATATGTGCATATATACAATATATATAGAAAGCAATATGTAATGTAAATATGCATTATATAAAATATTATGCATGACAATATGATATAGTGTAGGTAGTATAAATATTTTATATAGAACATACATTAAAAGATATATAACATATAGGATATATAGCATATGATATTTTCCAGGTAATATCATATGCAAAATTATTCTACTATTTCTTCTCTAGACAGTCTTGGTTTGGTATTGGAATATCTTATCTATATAAATTGAGGAACTCTTATGATTTGGATCACTATCTTAGGTTGTTTGAGAGTGGACTTGTTAATTGGTCCCAAGTAGACACTCTCTTTACAATTCATTGGATTTAACTGATTTTTCATTTTTATGACTAGATCTAATCAAAGATGCATTACTCACACACACACATAAATTGTGTCTAAACAAATAGAACATTGTGTTTATTTCCAGGCTCCAGCTCTGTGTGTGTGTGTGTGTGTGTGTGTGTGTGTGTGTGTGTGTATGTGCGTATGGAATTTATACAGGATGAAAACTAAAGTGTAATTCATGCAGATAAACCACTGAAATATTGATTAGAAAATATAACATATATTCCAGGTTTCCTTTATTATCTAATCCTAATGAATTCACAGCTTTCAGATAGTATATAACTAACAAAAGAATGATTTTCAATGCTAAGAAAAACTAAAAGACAAATTTAGAAAAGTAAAAATTTTAAACAACAGTTGATGAATAAGGTACACTTTTGAAGATTTCATTCACCATGAAATAAATCATAGCAGTTTTACAAAACCATCAGTTAACATATATTTTGAGTCAAAAATTCCACAATCTTAGAATCATACAAAGTTATTGTTTTAGGCATTTTTCACCTAAAACATTGTTTTGCATGATTATAAAACATTAACAGTTAATTATTTTCATCACATAAATAATATCTGTCGAATTGAACGTATATATCACTATAAAGACAAGGCAAAGGAAAAAAATATTTTTCTTCTTATGAACAACATATTCTACTCTCCAAAGAATTTGTTACAGTTATTTATTTTGTCCTCAATTTCCATTATAAAGATATTATTTTGGTTTTCACTTGTTGAAAATCTTTTTAGCCACTTCTTATTAGAGTATTGTAAATAAAGACACAGTTGTACTCTATCTGACAATTTTTGCTGATGTTGTATTAGTAGCTCAATAAAGCCTAGTCAAATATATCCAAAAAATGTTCCTTTCTTCAATTATCAATTGTTTTCAGTACATCTTCTTTACAACTACACTATCTATAAATTTATTCTCCTACCAAAAGCAATACTTAGTAAGCACCACTGCTAAATGGTGTGGAAAATATGATTCTATTATTGAAAAAGGCATAATATAAACACGATCTTTTTAAAGGCCCAAATCATAGTGAATGAAAAAAAAGTTTAAAGTCATATACCCTGTATTTTGCTTGTGTGTGTGTGTCTGTGTGTATGTGTGTGTATAGAATCAATGCAAAATTTTAAAGTTCATAAAATAGTATCACAGAATCATATAGTATCAGATTCAGAGGAACTGGGTGAAATATTAAAAACATTTCAGCAAAAACACTTTTTTGACAATAGTAGTAATAATTATTAGTTTAAACTCTGAACACGTGACAATACTGTTATTATTTTATGTTGGAGCTGATTACATTTTTTCTACTTTAAAATTTTTACTATGCATGAAGAGAATCTCTTGATCCTTAAATGAATAAAGTAAACAGTAACTTGGTTAGTTCCATCCCTCTATTTGTGGGAAATGATTTACACATCTTATTCTACTCTGGATAAAATGTAGATTTTCCACTCCATAGCTTCTGATTCACCAGTTACGTATTTTTAACAAGCACTATAGGTGATTCTAAGGCAAAGAGTCTGAGGACACTACCATCATCATTATCATTATCGTTATCATCTTGTCTAACAAGTATTGAGGGCTTACTCCATGATTATAACTATACAAAGAGTATGTCATTTTTTTTTTTTTTTTAAATTGTGGTATGCGGGCCTCTCACTGCTGTGGCCTCTCCCGTTGCGGAGCACAGGCTCCGGACGCGCAGGCTCAGCGGCCATGGCCCACGGGCCCAGCCCCTCCGCGGCATGTGGGATCTTCTCGGACCGGGGCACGAACCCGTGTTCCCTGCATCGGCAGGCGGACTCGCAACCACTGCGCCACCAGGGAAGCCCGAGTATGTCATTCTTTAATGAATTTGTCTTACAACAATTTTATGGTATATTTTCTTTTAATTTTGCTATTTTTATAAATGCAGACAATGAACATATGTAGGTTAACTAGCTTTGCTTGGCCATGTAGTAATTGGCGGGATTGGAGTTAAATCCAGAGAGCTTGTTTCTTTCTGAGTGGGTACATTTAATCAATGTGGTTGCAGGATTCTGGAATATGGATGCTATTTTGGAAATGAAATATGTGTGCAGATATTGGCCAAGGTTTATTTTTAGAGCAGTGGTTTCTGAACGTTCATATTTTATACTCCCATCAGAAAGAAATGCTGAAGGTGGACTCCAATATTTGTTGTATATTTATAAACTAATCCTTTACTTCTACAACTTTTACCACTATATAGATATTTTATAAATCACACTGAAAATTGAAATGCAAAAGAATGAGATAAAACATCAATACAAATAAAGTTCTTATATTTTCCCACAGCTCAGTCGATGGTCTTGGGTACGCCCTATGTTACATAAACACCTATTTGGAGACTGTTCTTCAAGGTAGAGGAGCACCACATGGCCCTGTTGGATGTTCCAAATCCACATCCCCCACTTTATCCTGCTTCCCTTCTCTTCAAGAGAATAATATGCTCTTGTTCTCAGACTGACTTTTACCCTAAAGCCCTGATCATGTACTAGTAACTTTCTGGTTGCCAAATTATGTCTAGAATGGATGGTTATTATAAATAATAAAGGTTGAGAATACATAACAGTAGATAAAGGTATGACATGAAGTAAAGAATTAAATCAAATAAACCATATAATATCCATCTGGCTCTTTTTCTTAATTATATTACTTATTTAAGTCTTCATTTAATACTAAATTAATGCTAACTATTAAGGAAAATCTGTATAAAATGTAAAGATTTGTACATGTATAGATACAAGAGTTGCATGGTACTAATCAGGGTGCTTAAACACTCTTAGATTGAGTTTCTCCAATTGCAAAATGAGATAACATACCTGACTTCTATGTATGTTGCGATAAGTCATTTAAAAAGAACTGGAACTGCACCTGGAACATATTAAACGTGCGATAAAAGTAGCTATTATTATGCCATAAACATGGCATTTATTTAAATGTTTATAATGACAGATTTCTTTGTAACCCTCTGATTAATCCATCCTTAGGGGGCATAAGAGAATCACTAGTAAGTCCCCATTACCACAGGAATAAAAAAATCAAAGGAGTAACTGTCAACATTAATGTTGTTTAAATCATAGAGGAAAGAACTCCTTTCAAGACAGGGCAACAAAAAATAGGAAATATTTGCTGCAGACTGTATACAAATGATTTCACGTTTATACACCCAAAGCTAATGTACGCAGTTTCTATTATGTGAAAAGTCAGGTTTTGAAGTAGAAATGTACTATAAATAGTGATAAGACCTAAGACACTTTAGAGATAGAATCAGAAGGCTAAAACCATCACCTTATAGTGCCATTATCACATCTAAATATAGATTTAGAAAAGTTGATTCCAAGAACTTGTAAACTGAAATCTATCTACTTGCTTATCAACTTTCTTTAATAAAGAAACATATATCCTCAAGTACAAAGCTGTAATGATAGTTGGGGATATCTAAATCAATCACCTGAGTCATTGCCAGAAAAAATCTACTGAAGTCCAATTTAATGACTAGTTTTTTAAAAGGTGGAGGGTGGTTAAAAGATAAATTTGAGAAAATCTCTTAGGAAGTAGAATAACAATGCATAGATCTAGAAACTTGGATAGAAAAGATCAGGAAATTAGAGGGTTAATTCAAAAGGCACAGCATCCACAAGTAAATCTCAAGGAAAATGGAGGGGAAATACTATTACAGGATAAATGTCCATTTACTGTCTTCACAGTCTCTCATTCAGTCTACAGAAAAATGCAGTCTGGCTTTTTCCGCCAATACTATTGTACAATGCAACCAATCCATTGAGGTCAAAAGGGATCCCCTTTATTTCTTTCTATAAATTTAATAAATACTTTTATTTATTTTTTAAAAATTAACTTCACAGTGGCATGGCACATTGTTGCCTGCACCATAACCACACATCCTTTTCAAAAATCTCCCTTTTTTGGTTTGCAAAACTTCATACACGTTTGTGGTTCTCTTTTGTCTGAGGAATCTCTATCTCATTTTACTGTCCTATTTCTTAAATTATGGAGTTCCATTCTTAAGGAATTTTTTGTTCATTTGATTCATGTTTATCTCCTGCTTTTACAACTTCAGTTAATATTTATATCCTGAAGCATCACAAAGCAATCCCAATAGTCCATATATATCACTTTTCTGATCTACAAACCTATTTTGCAAGAGGCATTTCAATGTCCATGTCTCACACAGAAATAATTATCTTTTATCCCCCATTCCACATCATCACTATGTTGTTTCTTTCACTGAATGAAACCAGGTTCCACTCAGAAACTCTCAGTTGAATAAAAATCCCCCTTTAATGTTTTCTTCACTTTACCTCTCATATATATTCAGGCTTCATCTATGGTCAATTCTACCTCTTAAGTCTTTCAAAGATATGTACTAATCTCCTACAACCTTTAAATTCCTAATCCACAATTTCTTGTTATTCGTTGTTTCTCATACCAGCAAAATAAATTGGAATGATATTTTGAAATTAGAAAATATCTTTCAGGAATGTTAAAGATTTCAGACCATTTAATCTACTAAACTCAGGTCTGAAACTCTATCCTACAGAAATAAACTGATGTTTAGAAAATTCTGGTGCAATGCATTTGTTTATTGTGTAAAAAATTTGGAAACCTAATTGTTGAAGCTAGTTGAGTAATTTTTGACATCTACACTCAGTCAAATGTTTAAAGAGGTTGGACAGAATTATGACAATGACAGTACATAGTTTTGTAGTAGAAAAACTATATGCTACCAGGAAAGTAGAGTTTGATAGTGAGTTGTATTTAATTAGAAAAATCAGTATTAACAAATGAGCGTGAAAAATAGATATCTTTCCTAAAGTGCCACTAAAAGAGACCATAACAATATCAGCAAATTTTACCTATCACCAGCACTAATATGCACCCTAAGTGTCCAGATTTTGTTTCTTATACCATTCATTAATTAAAAACAAAAACTGGTGCATCTTGATGAATAGCTCAAGAGAAGTTTTACAAGTGATTCTCAACAATTAGAAAAGAGTGGATTGAAGAGTGACTAAAGGTCAAGAATTGAGTCCCAAGAGTAGATGTGTCTCTCAGAATAGTTGCAAATAGAGGGAAAGCAGAGATATGTCTCTGCCCTAGGGGGCTTAGAGTTAATGAAGAATTTTTTCAGATAGAAATTACAGTGTTTGAGAACCCATTTGTAGGACAATTAAATGAGCAATAATAAGCAAAGATGCTGCAAAGAAAAAAATAAACCAAGCACCAAAGTAACCACTCAATAAATTCTGTTTATTATTAAGAATGATAATATATAAGTAAATAATAATAATGTAATTACCACTGTTTCTCTATGCTTTGCTATGACTTTAGAGCTAAAAAATAAATTCAGGAACTTCAGATAATCTCTTGGAATATTCCACGTGTTAAGATAATACTTACTCAAATCAACTTCAAAACTGAAAAAAAAAGTTTATAAAGAGTTTACTATTACAATATTTACTCACAAAAAGTTGGATTAAAATTATAAGAAAGTTTGGGTCCTAATATGGAACGTACATTTCAAAGGATGTTTTTAAAGGAAGTGAGAATATATCACTATTTTAGTACAAAATATTTTTAAACAAACACTCCTTCGAGATAAGTAATAGATGTTTTAAAATATATAAAACAGTAAATGTACCTCCAAGAGATGGGATGGGTTAAAAATACGTAGACTTAAGGAAGGAAAATCGTCATGAATATAGTTCATTTGAGACACAAAATTGATTTAAAAAGTAAGATAGGATGTCTTAAATTTTTTATTCCTTTGTAATTGATAACAGAGAGAATAAAGATGCTTTCTTTTCGTGCTTAATGCAGAAGCATTCAGTATAACTTTTTTTTGAAGATTTTTGTATGTGGGCCATTTAAAGTCTTTATTGAATTTGTTACAATATTGCTTCTGTTTTGGTTTTCTGGCTGCAAGACATGTGGGATCTTAGCTCCCCAGCCAGGGGCTGAACCCACACCCCCTGCATTGGAAGGCCAAGTCTTAACCACTGGACTGCCAGGGAAGTCCCTCATTCAGTATAATCTTAATGTAGAAGCTGAATGACTGAATTATTGAGGGAATAAGTGTCTCTGTTTTCCTAAAAATTTAAGTTATGTAGACTGTGAGACACTCCAACTTGTCAACAGGTGGGAGAGTTCATATATTCTGTGGAAAGGGATGATGTTCTTACAAGAAATAATTCCTTACCTAATTAAAAAAAAATCTTGCAACCCTTATAATTATTTTGTTTTGTAATATGTAGAAAGGAGCTAATTAATATCTTACTAAGATTTGTGATATTTAACTCATATACATATAGCCTTAAACATGTATTGCTTGTCCTTTTTTCCCTACAAAACAAAAGCTTAGTGGTATCATTATAATACAGTGTCACGTGCCTCATGAAAATTATTCTTATGAGTTAAGAACTGTGTGTTTTGAACGTTGGCTTAAAAACTTCCTATGTATATGTGTAATATACACATATGCACACGTGTATATGCACACAATGACAGCACTGTTTCATACCTTTAAAATAATTTAAATTTGCAGCAACATGGATGGACTTGGAGAACATTATGCTAAGTGAAATAAGTCAGGCAGAGAAAGACAATTACCGTATGATATCACTTATATGTGTAATCTAAAAAATATACACAACTAGGGAAATTAACAAAAAAGAAGCAGACTCGCAGATATAGAGAACAAACTAGTAGTTACCACTGGGGAGAGGGAAGGGGGAGGGGAAAATATAGGGGCAGGAGATTAAAAGGCACAAACCATTAGGCATAAAATAAGCCCTAAGGATATATTGTACAACGTGGGGAATATAGCCAATATTTTATAATAACTATAAATGGAGTATAACCTTTAAAAGTTGTGAATCGCTATATTGTACACCTGTAACTTATGTAATGTTGCACAGAAACTACACTTTAATTTTAAAAACCAGTTTAAATTTCATATAAGTGACTTTATTAAATCTACACTCTAACATGGCACAGTATTTGAACAAATAATTTGTGTGGGCTTAAAATTATTAAATGAGTATATATGTAAATTTGAAATTTGACCATAGATAAATATATATACACACATATGTGTGTGTATATATATATATGTATACATGTATAGAAACACATATGCTTATTTATTATTAACCACTAAATTTGGAGTCAAATTCTGATATGCCTATAGAATTGGCATAGTCAGTAGACACTGCTTAAGGACAGAAAATAACCAAAGAGAAACCGATGTTTTAAAAAGCCCCAAGACACGAATCCAAATTAGAAGAAGGGGATTTACATCCAATTAAAAAATTACAGTGTGGCCCTTTTATTTTTCATCTAACACTTTGGGGAAAGAGTTATATTTTGCTTTACTAATTCAAGAGCAACTCCAAGAACTGTCAAGAAGTATTTGCTTAATGACAAAAAATACCATTAATATTTCAAACACAAGATTCATCCCTATCTTTCTCTTTTTATCTTTTTTAGTGTTCTAGTTATATTTTACATATGTGTCTGAATTTGGTGGTATTATCTCTTTATCAAAGGAGGTCATACAAATACCCTATGATATCACTTATATGTGGAATCTAAAATATGACACAAATGAACTTATCTACAAAACAGAAACAGACTCAAAGATACAGACAGAGAGCAGACTTGTTGCCAAGGGGGAGGGTTGGTGGGGGAGGGATGGATTGGGAATTTGGAATTAGCAGATGCAAACTATCATATAGAGAATGGCTAAACAACAAGGTCCTACTGTATAGCACAGAGAACTATATTCAATACCCTGTGATAAACAACAAAGGAAAATAATATGAAAAAGAGTGAATCACTTTGCTGTACAGTAGAAATTACTGCAACATTGTAAATCAACTATACTTCAATAAAATAATTTTTTTTATAAAAGGAGGTCATAGATACCCCACTTGAGATTTTTAAAAATAAAATAGATGGCAAACTCTCGAAAACAATTTAGCTTTAATCTAACTTAAAGGCTGAAAAATGGTGGCATTTTCCGTTCCCATGATTTATGTATAATTTTCTCATTTCCACAGGAACGACATTTCTAAATTTTGCACTTACAGAAAATTATCTAGGTTATTTTTAGCCATAACTAATGTGCCAAAATTACTCCCACTTTAATATATTATCCTGCTAATTTACAAAATTCATTTATCATGTAAGTTCTTAGAAGGAAGGAACAGATAAAATGTAAATGTACTGATCTTGTATGTTGATAAGTCACTGTTCTATAATAACATTTCAAACTTGACTTCATATACCAAAGCAGAGTCCCTGAAAAATTATGTTTTGCTTTAAGACATTTTTTGATGATTGTGAATTCCTTTTATTGAGTACTAATTAATGCGACAAATTTCTGACAAAAACATTTCTACTTTACTAATTCTAGAGGCGTTTTAAAAATGTGAGACAAGAACTGTCTTACTGAATCACATCAGAATATTCAAGAGGGCATGCAACGTTTCAAAAAGAAATTGATTTGCTGTAAGTTGTGAAAATGTGGGTTTTAGAGCATTTTAGCTGAATTCTTTTGAGTGGTGGCAACAAAACTCTCTAGTGGTATAGGTCATTAATAAAAAGGGTCAAACATGTTTCTGGTCACTATGGAAAAAGTAACTCATTCATTTCTCAAATTTGTGAGCTGTCACCAGCATGGCAAGAAAGAAAGGATGCATATGCTTTATTAAGTTCCGTATTTGTTTATGTTTCATCCTTCATCGGTTATGCCAAAGCAAAGATACAGGTATTCGAAGATCATGGTTATTAAAGAAAGTCATCATGACAACAGAATATAAAAGTTCTATTTTCCCATATTCATTAGCATGGTTCTCAAATATAAGGTCAGTAGCAATAAATCCCAATCTAAATAAAGGTATATGAAAAGATCAATATGTTCTTTTAAACTGGGTAATACATTTATTCCTATTGCATTAGTACTCAATAACATGTTAAATACTATACTATAACCCTTTAAATATAACATAATATTTAAAGGGTACATGTTAAGAGCATGACTGGCAAAAAATTTACTACCAATTTATATTTAGTTACTGATTATTATTTGGCAAATTATATATACTACATTATGACAAATTTCTGAAAGATGGGTCAGGTTTCTTAAGAATGCCTGGGAGGAATTTGTGCACATCTTTTAAAACATCTTCAACTTATGATAATTTAATTGAATTATTTTTAAAAATTTCCTGAGATAAGTACCTTAGAAATATTTCAAAGGGGGAAACAAAATAAAACAAAAAATATACTTAGGTAATATATGCTTTAAGACTTTGACAAATTGTGTGAAAGCGTGTGTGTGTTTAAGCATAATAGGGCACAAGTAAAGAAAATACTAAAATTGAAACCATAGTACTTCCCTGGAGGTCCAGTGGTTAAGACTCTGTGCTTCCACTGCAAGGGATATGGGTTTGATCCCTGGTGGGGGAACTAAGATCCCACACGCAATGCAGTGCAGCCAAAAAAAAAAAAAAAAAATTGAAAACGTAGAAGGAAGATATAATTTACAGAATAATCTGATTCATTTCAGTCATTGTTAAACACTGTTGGTAAAGTAGAAAACACATATAAAGAATAAGAGATCAAATGATTTCTAGATTTCACAAACTGGCTATTTTAAAAGATTAAATAATTCTAGATTTCTAATTTTGTAATGTTTATTCCTTTTTGGAAATATTTTTACTGGTTACAAAATTTGGTAACAGAAATGTTCAGATTATATTGAAATTTAAATATTTTCAAATTAAAAATTATAAGTATATATTTGCATGCTAGTGATATTTAGACATTTAAAGTATTTAGAATTTGAAATAAACAATATTATATAAATGTACATTATTTTATTACATTACTTCATATTGCAAATACATCCAAAATATATATTAATATATAATTTTTTATATATTATAATTATATAAAGTTGCAAATATTTTAAATAAATAATGTTTTCTTGTTGGGTATATTAATTAAAAAATAAACTTATAGAGCTAAACTATAAATTTATATAATCTAAAGAAAAATTTGCCATTCTATTTCTGTATCTTTGTTGTTAACCTCTTCAGGTGTTATTTCATATGCTAGTTACTGATTTACTAAATCCTTTTGGCAAATTTACATTGAAATATTTTATTAAAATTAGTAACCCAATTAAAATTATTTGTAATGAATTAGAATTGAAACAATAATAAATGCCTTTCATAGTTTGCATTGTTTAATTTATAGTTTTGTGTATTTCATATTTGATGAATTAGCCTTCTTATTTCATGTAATAGATATAATAGATTACAAATTAATATGTGTACATGTAGTAGATTTAATAGATTACAAATTAATATGTGTTTGTATTCACAATATGCTCAATAGTTTACTTTTTTTAGTACTATTTTTGTAACATTCTTATTTACTTCAGCTTTTTCACTCTAAGAAATTTTGAAAGTCAATAGAAAGTTTGATAGCCAAAAACATCTGGCAAAGAGGAAGAAAATAAAATAATTATATGTCAACTTTAATAATAGATTGTCCTTCAAAGAAACATATAGTTTTATTGAGATATGTGAAAAGCTCCATACTGAATATCATTTACTAAGAAATAATTTATTATTTTAAAAATATTTATAAATAAATATTTTTCTCATATCTTTAAGGTTGATAACTTTATTGCTCATAGCATCTGAGAGTAGAGAGGTAAATACAAAAAAAACTTAAGAAACAAAATCCTGGAGAAAGAAAAAAAAGCAGTAATGCTACATTCCTCCCAAGAAACTTGTTTTAAATTTTCTAGATATAAGCAACTTTTATTTTCCTCAATCTGAACTGTAGGCAAATTGATATTTGTTTTAGAGAATGTTCAATGCACATGTCGTTTTAAAATTTTTAGAAATTTTTCCTTAAGAAGTGCAAATTAGCAGAGTTTTTCAAGTACTTTTTGGCCCTATTTTCATTGAGTTAATTTATATAATCAATACATGCCTGATTATCACATTCTTACCTGTGTATCTTCAAGTTCAATAAGCTCTGCAGAAAACAAATTCAAAATTCACATGAAACACATTAGGAATAGTAGGAGAGTTTGTCCCGATTTTGTTTCACAGGCTTCTCATCAAACCTGATATGTGCCGCATTGCTCTGAGTTACAGACGTTTGTGCTTTTAGTACCAAGACCCTCAGTATGTCACTGCTTACTGAATGCTATTTTGGGTTCTCTGAGTAGAGCCATGAACACTGAGCCTTTGTGCAAAATATCATAAGGGCACTCTGATGTCCGTTCATAGTCTAGGATTAAAATGCAGACAGCTCCAGCAAATAGCATGAGCTGATTTTTTTCGCCCTTTTTCCTAACAACAACCAAAAAGAAAATAAAGTACTAACTGGCTTGAGGTGATAAGGAGGGAATTCAACTTATGTAAGAGAATTCTGCAAGTGGAAAGGACATGCCCTCTACTTGGGGATTAGCTGATGAAACAAATGATCAATTTAAAATGGGCACAGAAGTTACTACAAAGAGAAAAGCTTTTTAACTGTGAGTCTATGCCTTCTGGCTGTTCCTTAATTCAGTCTTTCTATTCAGGAATAAAATAAAATACAGAAAGAGAGGGCAATGTCTAAATTATAATCCTCTTCTTTTCCTTGGTTTATGCATTACCTAAATATAGTTACTGTATTAAATTTATAATTAGAATTTGTTATAGTTATTTATTATGAAATACATAATATTATACTCCATACTGTTTACTCAAGCTGTTTTTAGTTAAAAATCATCTTTTAACCAAATCAGAGAGAGGTTAAAAAATGTGAACAGTGTCTAACACTATGATTGATGTATATAAAATTTAATATTTGTATGGTTTACATATGTAATTATTGTGAGGAGACAGCTTCAAATTTCAGAAATATACTTGAGTCCTGCAATATCAGGAGTATATACATGTCCATTGTATTTTTTATCATAACAGTGGAAGGAAAGTAGGAAAAAGATTACAACCAACGTTAGTGAGAACTAAATAGATTACGTGACTTCTGATTCATGCTTACTCCGTTTTTCAATTCATAAAAACCAAATTTCATTTGTTACCATTTGCTAAATAAATAGATGTTAGATGCCTCTGTACCATGTGGCAAAACCAAACAAGAATAAGTTAAATAAGCTTTTCCCCACGAGCTATTTTTTAAAGTTTTAATTGTGGTGAGAACACTTAAAATGAGACTTACCCTCTTGACAAATTGTAAAGTGCATAGTACAGTCTTGTAATCTAGCAGCACAACATTGTACGGCAGATCTCTAGAACATTCTCATCTTGTGTAACAGAAATTTTATACCCATTGAACAACGGCTCCCCATTTCCACCTGCCCCCAGGCCCCATCAACTGCCATTCTACTCTCTGCTTCTGAGTTTGACAAATTAAGACACCTCATATAAGTGGACTCATGTAATGTATCCTTCTGTGAATGCCTCATTTCACTTGCATAATGTCCTCTAGATTCATCCATGTTCTAGTGTTTGGGTAAGAATCTAACATTTTATGGGGTATTGTTTCCTGCCTTGATACAGTATCCAGATCCACTCTGAACTGCAATTACACTGTTTCAACCTGATAGCCTGGTTCCACAAGATGTCCTGAGGGCTTATCTTAAGGCAAAGGAGAACAAGTGTGGATCAGCATTTTCTACACCAATTGTTATAATACCACTAAAAGGACAATCAGGACTGTAGAAAATCCACTGAGACAGTATCAAACTTTCTAAAGAAGGTACAGTTTGAAACTATATATTTTATGTAGAATACCATTAACAGCAATTTTTGATTTCATTAAGGGAAGATCTGTCATAAAACACCTATGTAAAGTGACCAATTAGATTTGATTTTAATATAGCACAAAGTACTATAAATTACAAAAAAATGCTTGTCCTCAATGGGGACAGATAGGCTGGAATCCAGCAAGTCTCTACAGGTATGCCAAAACCAAGAATGTAGACTTGGCTGGACTGATGGGACTCAAATAAGCTCAAATAAGCTTAGTCATCAAATAAGCTTAGGGATTACTTCTAGTGCATTTTCTTCATATCAGGAGAAAAGTCCTTTTCAGGAGTGGGAGGGAAAAGAAGTAGTACATGGAACGTGACTGTATAAGAATGGAGAGTCTCAGAATTAAGTACAGCACTATCCATAGGAGAGCCAAAGCCATTACACTACGGTTTATTGGATGTCTCCACACCGTAGAACAAACGTAAGGAAGGGTGGAAAATTCCTGTGACACAGACGCTGTTTCATAGCTACACAGAAACATTCTAGTAAACAATTGTCAGCTTTCACATGCAATCTGGGGGAATTCTACAAATGTCATCTGCCAGCAGCCTGATGAAAAAGAGCATGAAGTTTTAGAAGCATTCAAGCCAGGATTGAATTCAGTCAATCTAAATAAAGATTTAAATTAAAATATTACAATTCATCAATGCTCTGATGAGCCATCAGTTTCTTTTTTAAAAGAAGATAATTAAGGAATGTAAATCCATTGACTAGCTGCAGACTGGACCAGCTAATGAAGTTCAGACCTAACAGCAGGCAGAGGACAAAAGCCAAATGTTATTCAAGTTCTGACCCATCCCTTGAGATAAAACTTCATTCAGAAAGTCTAGGTCTACCTACATCAAAGCATAGATGATTAAGGTGACTTTAATTAGATATAAAGGCTCTAATCAGCTGTGGTCTGGATGGTAGAATTTAAGGTCTATATCCTGATCATCACAGTCCTGGAGCACACTATTATTTATTAAAATAATATATTAGTATTATAATAAAATTATATGCATGAATGGTTTTGGAAAGACTCATAATGTATTAAGATAGAAATAATTGAAAAATGTATTAACTGTATGTCACAGTATCAATTAGGATTCTTTTGGCTGCCATAGAAACAACAATACAAATTAAAGTTTAAAAAATGGATTAAACCTTGGAGAAATGTGGAACATACATAGAAAAATGAAGTAGGCTTAGGGTTAGTTGGATCCAGTGGTTTCACACTGCAATCAGTTTTCCAGGTCTGTTTGCTCTCCTCTGGTGCTTAAGAGTAAGTAACGTTTTCCCCAAGAGTGTCCCAAACACTCCACTTTTACCTTATTGACTAATATAATCATTTGTCCATATCTGAACAAATTATGCCAAAGAGAAAAGCTTAGAACCATTAAGCCATTTCTTCACCTGGGAGTAAGAACTATCTGGTAAATAGATTAATGTCACCAAATCAAGGTTAGATTGTTGAATCTAGTTGGCAATCAACAGTATTCACTATAGACATGTATGTAAAATAGCCTTTCAAAAAGCTGAAAATAAAAATATTTTTTTCTGTGAATGACTTTTAGATGGTACTCTTTTCTAATGGTCCAATTTAGTGTATTTTCTTTTTGTTTTTTTTAAATTGTGAGCATATATCACAATGATAAATAGAAGATAAAATAAAATGAATAATGATAAAAATGACAATAAAACACTAGTTAATCCATATATTTCAAACAATGGCAAAATCCTTTTTTGTTAAACTCAGAAAACTTGGCTCCTAGTAAAGAAACATTCTATTGAATATGGCAACATTTTGTATGGTCTTAGAAGATTTACCTTTTGAAGTCTAGTTGCAGTAGCCATTGATTTGCTCTAATTAAAATGTATATGTTCATAGATCTATATTTTCTTCTTTTATTTTGTTTTGTTTTTGTTATTTTTTTATTTTCTGTGAGCAGAACTTACTCTGGAGCTCTGCATCTAAGGAATAATTTTGTTTGGTTAAACTACACAAACCCCATGATAGAGGAAATTGACATTGAATAATACATAAATAACAAAAGTCCCATTCTATAAAAAATGTATTTTAGCAACTGGTAATACATAAACAATTTATAATAATGGAATTCAGAAGTACAACCCCAGAAAGGTAAAATTATCTCTCTTGACCCCTGGCTCTTCAGCTATCTATCTATCCATCTATCTACCTATCAGTCATCTATCATTTTTCTTTTTGCAAGACATTGTGTTCAAGGTTATAGTTGCATAAAGACAAATAAGACTATGACCAACCATCTCTTGAAAATGTAAAGCACACATCATTTTTAAGCATAAAACAAGATGCTTAACAAAATGAAATTTAAAAAAAAGAAAATCCAATAAAATCATTTTGAAAGAGAGGAATGTTAACATCCACTGACTATGTGATGAGATGTGAAATACGTGTTATTTAATCAAGAGCTGATCATGAGAGAATTTTAGAACATAACATCTGTTTGCAGACTGAGCTGTACTGTACGAGATGTCCTGACTATTGTTTAAGTTCCCTGAAATATAATGGTACCTCTGAGACATTTCTGCATTTTATGAAAGATTTTGCATATATCTATATAAAGAAAAATCCTGTTTAAGTGGCATATATTTAAATTAATGAAAGTTAGTCACTGGAAACTAGTAGTGCTTTAATATTAATTAAAGGACAGTCTTTCTCCATATCAGGACCTGCAAACTAAGAAGCCAATTGCCAAATACACCCAGCTTTCTGTTTTTATAAACAAAAAAAAAGTTTTATTGAAACACAATCATTCTCATTTGTTTACATATTGTCTAAACTGTCTGTGGCTGTTTTCATGCTCTAAGGGCAGAGTTGAGTAGTTGCAACAGAGACTCTTGACCTAAAAAATCAAAACTATTTACCCTGGGACTTCCCTGGTGGCGCAGTGGTTGGGAATCCGCCTGCCAATTTATGGGACACGGGTTCGATCCCTGGTCCAGGAAGATCCCACATGCCGGAGCAACTAAGCTCGTGGGCTACAGCTACTGAGCCTACATGCGATAACTGCTGAAGCCCGTGCACCTAGAGCCTGTGCTCTGCAACAAGAGAGGCCACCACAATGAGAAGCCTGCTCACTGCAATGAAGAGTAGCCCCCGCTCAGCGCAACTAGAAGAAGCCCATGCACAGCAATGAAGACCCAACGCAGCCAAAAATAAATAAATTTGAAAAATATAAAAATAAATAAAATAAAATATTTACCCTGGCCATTTACAGGAAAAGTTTACCAACTTCTGATTTATATTCATGTGATGTAGTGATTTTTAGTTCATATTTATAACATAGTTTACTTAAAAATTAAATTACAGGGCTTCCCTGCTTGCCACAACTAGAGAAAGCCCTCACACAGAAATGAAGACCCAAAACAGCCATAAATAAATAAATAAATTTTAAAAATCTATTGATCTATAATAAAAAATAAAAAAATTAAATTACATGCATTTGATCAATAGATAAATAAGCACACATAAATATACAAAAATCTACACAGCAGCAATCATCTTGTTCTACATTAGCTTGCCTGTCGGTGGGTCAATGAATTTTTACGGTTGAATAAAATGTTAGCTTTTTTAAAGATAGCTTAAATATTTTATATTTACCTAAAATATATACATTCAGGTTAATTTTATACATATATTTTGCCCTAGGGTGTCAAGGCATTTTCTTTGAGATATTATCCTCAGAATGAGTCTCTGCATATTTTTCGATAAAACACATTCATCATATGTCTATGTTTTCCAGTTTGTTTAAGAATAAAGAAGGAATTTAAAGAAACATGTGAAGGCATACAGTTTAATAAACTACTTTTAAGGGATGTTTTGGGTTATCAGTGAATTATGGTAGAAAGTACACATAGTTCCCATGTTCCTCCAGCCCCACACATGCAGAGCCTCTTCTACTGTCAACATCCCCTACCAAAGTGGAACATTTGTTATAATTGATGAACCTACAGGGATACATAATTATCGCCCAAAGTCCATAGTTTACATTAAGATTTACTCTTGGTGCTGTACATTCTATGAATCTGGACAAAAGTCTGGACATATATCCACTGTTACAGATACAGAGTAATTTCATGGCCCTTAAAATCCTCTGTATTCTGCCTATTCATTCTACCCTCCCCGTTAACTCCTGGCAACTACTGATCTTTTTATTGTCTTTAGGTGAAACTTTAGTTTCACCTAAAGTTTTACAAAATGTCATCTATTTGGCATCATACTGTATGTAGCCTTTTCAGATTGGCTTCTTTTCCTTACAGTAGGGATTTAAGTTTCCTCTATGTTTGCTTCATGGCTTGATAACTCACCTGTTTAATCCCTGAATAATATTCTACAGTTTATCCTTTCACCTACTGAAGGACATCTTGATTACTTCCAAGTGTTAGCAATTACGAATAAAGTTGTCATAAACATCCGTGTACGGGCTTTTGTGTGGATATAAACATTTCCTATTTGGTTTCAATGATTTTTTTCAATCTATTTTAAAAAATGCTTTTATTCATACCCTTCAATAGCTTTTTAACACCTTGCTTTTAATAAGCATTTCTAGAACATATATCTTAGATTTAATAGAAAAATAATGGCTTCTACTTTTCAGACATATTTCATTTGTTATATTTTATAAACCTATATTTTCAATAATTAGAAAACCTCATATAAATAGTTTTGCAAACTAACATAGCTGGCTTTTTGGAAGAATATATTTGCATGGTTGGGAGAAAAAGTGTGCTCATATATCAGAGAGTATTATGGCAGGTTCAGAGTGCTCTGTTTTGCAGAAGAAATGGAAAGCTTCAGTTATTTCATTTTATGGTACATATGGAACGGCTGTGCTATGATAGAAACTATTTAATACTCACTGCATTTCTGCCAAGTAGGTGTTAGCTCCCTTTACATTTGAGTAAGTGTGAGACAAATAGCAAAGCAAGGTCTTGAAGAGTCAGAGGATTTTTTATGCCAAAGCCTATATTATACTCACTATAACACACTCTCTCTTTATTGAAGAAAACATACAATTTTTAAAAGAAACACTTCTCTTAAAAACATGATGGGCAATCTAATTTAGTAGTATTATAGTAGCCACCACTTGTAAAGCAATAAAACTCAGCCTATAAGCACTTAAACTAATGTCCTTTCTTCCTTAATTGATTCATTTTTTGTCCTTCCCAAGAAATTTTTGAGCATCTACTATTTCTCAGGCCCCTGTCTTAGTGTTGGAGGTACACTCCAGAATGTTCCAGAAAAAAAGTCTCTAGATGAAGTTCATGTCTAGTTTAGGGCATAGTGAATAGAAAAGGTAAATTTGTAAAATATATAGTATATTAGATAAACAAAAGTGTTAAGTAGAAAAATAGAGGAGGTAAGGGGGGTAGTTAGTATTGTCACAGGGTAGGAAGCACAAAATTTTATACAGAAGATTCAGAAAAGGTCCAACTGAGGAGATAGTGGGTAAATACATGACTAAGATGAGGGAGTGAGCCCTGAAGTTATCAAGCTGAAGAACAGCTTCGGTCACACAAAACTATTAACCAAAAATGCTCAAGGAACATCAAGGCATCCTTCATGGCTAGAGTGCAGAGAGGTAGAAAGCAGAAGACGATGATGATGATGATGATGATGATGTGTGTGTGTGTGTGTGTGTGTGTGTGTGTGTGTGTGTGTGTGTGTGTGAGAGAGAGAGAGAGAGAGAGAGAGAGAGAGAGAGACTTGTGCACATAGGGGCAGATTTTATAAGGTCTTGCTGACAACTTTAGGTTATTTAGCTTTTACAAGGAGTGAGTTGGGAAGCATTGGACAGTTTTAAATGAAAGACGATGTCATCTTATTTACATTTTAAAGAACCAATCTAGTTTATATGTTGAGATTACAATGTCAGGGGTCATGATGGAAAAAAGGGTAAGACATGTTAAGAGCTGTTGTAAAAATCAGATCTGTTTTCTGGATTCTAGCAAACTTATGAAGCAGGTAATAATTGATCAGGCAACTCTGGTTGTACGGAAAAGAGATTTATTGAAGTTATAGTCAAATAGACTTTCATGGAAACAAAAGAAGAGCCATGGCAGGGTTATAATAGATCTGGTGATGGCAGATGGTGGGAGCTCATAGTTTTCACTTTAGTTCTCCAGAAATGACTTGGCTACTTTCTCTCTCTGTGTTCCTTTTCCAATTAATATCAAATTATGTTATTAATCTCCTCTCTTTCTGTGTATGGCTGTATTTCACTCAGAGTTTCTGTTTATTTATAATTTTTCTTATTTATGGCTGATTGTCAACACAAATTCTTAGTGACAGATTTTCAACTTCTACTAGTAAATGCCTATTATCTTCCTGTTGAAAATTCTAAGGGGACAATAGCCAGGTCATGGAAGCAACCTAAATGTTCATTAACAGACAAAAGGATAAAGAAGATGTGGTACATATATATAATGGAATATTACTCAGCTGTAAAAGGAACGAAACTGGGTCATTTGTAGAGACGTGGATGGACCTAGAGACTGTCATACAGAGTGAAGTAAGTCAGAAAGAGAAAAACAAATATCATATATTAACGCATATATGTGGAATCTAGAAAAATGGTACCGATGAACTGGTTTGCAAGGCAGAAATAGAGACACAGCTGTAGAGAACAAACGTATGGACACCAAGGGGGGAAAGTGCAGGGGGGGGGGGGGGTTGGATAAATTGGGAGATTGGGATTGACATATATACACTAATATGTATAAAATAGATAACTAATAAGAACCTGCTGTATAAAAATAAATAAATTAAATTTTACAAAACTTCTAAGGGGACAAAGTAGTCTATGTACATCAGCAATGATCCTATACTCCCTTACTTTTTGGATTCACAACCTCTGTCCAGTTTCTATGGCAAAGGAAGTAGATGGTGTTGTACACAACAAATGGTAATTCTCCAGGGCATCCCTTCCAGCGGCAGTAGGATAAAGGATGCTGTGACTCTTTCTGGTGATATGGAGTTGTCAGGCATCATAATATATTCTGGTTGCTATTACTTTCATCCTCATATAAGGCACCCTGAGGAAACTAAAGTTCAGAGAATGCCATGCAGTTAGAATGTTTTGCAGCCAGATCTCAAGCTTCTGTCATCTGATGCCAGAAGTGACACAGTTTCCAGTCTATCACACTGTCTATATTTAGGAATGCAAGCAAATATACAGCATTCATTCTTTCACAGAATGCTTACTGAGTGTTACTATGTGTGATGTACTGGGCTAGAAATAGACAAAAACAAACTAATCAGAATTCCCACTACTGCCTTTCCCTACAGGAATCATGGCATCTATTAAAGAGCTCTGCATTGTACCAAATGTCTTAATGAATTTTAAACCTTTAACACATACACACTCACATGCTTTAAGTAGCTTATGTATAAACAATAACAAAATTGGACACACACATATATTATAGTTTTATATTATATATATATTCCAATTTTAGAATTTATAATTGTTATTTGCAGGAGATTTTGCCCAACCATTAATTCTTGGGTTAAGTTACTGGAAGCCTAACACTTGAAACCTCCCTGTATTTATATACTACATAATATAAGCCTATAGATATGGTAGATATAGACTAATATTTATTTTACCTCAACTACTCTTATACGTTCCTTCCATACAATTATTTTAATTAATCCTCATAACAGCCTCAGTAGGTAGATGGTCTTCCCATGTCAGCGTTGAATAGACTATAGGCCAGAGAGGTCAAGTAACTTCTTCAAATTGCACAGAGTGTAAATGATGGAATCAGAATTCAAGCTTATGAAGTACAATACCAGTCCCCGTAATCTTGACTCTGCTACATTTTGGGACTTTGTAGAGGGTGATCCAGGAGTGAGGAATGTGCTTGAGTTGTCGAGAGTGAGTGGAAGACACAGGTGGTTTGCTTTCAAAAGATCCTCTTTCCTAAATTATCAGATAGAAGATAAATCTGTGTACAGATACTAGTAATATATGTGAATTGTGGAATAATAACCAAATGATAATAAATAGGCACTTTTTTAACATCTTTATTGGAGTATAATTGCTTTACAATGGTGTGTTAGTTTCTGTTTTATAACAAAGTGAACCAGCTATACATATACATATACATATGTTCCCATATTTCTTCCCTCTTGCGTCTCCCTCCCTCCCACCCTCCCAATAGGCACATTTTTGTACTTAGATCTGAAACCAGTTTTGTTGCTTTAAACACAGTTTCCCTCTTAATGTGTCTATGGTTAGAGCTAAGCTACTACATACGGTTTCTCATGTGTAATAAATACTTTGGGGGCACTTTTACATTAATATTCTGTGAATAGAGCCCCCGGGGTGTGCATCATGGCAGCTCTGTATAGTACTGTGCCATCAAATTCCAATGACAGCCCTTACCATAAATATCAAAACATGATCGGAATTATATTTTTAACACTTTCCTCTGAAAAACACATCACACATAGTTATTCTGAAAGATTAGATCATGTACCAAATCAACATCAGAAAAGAAAGAAGGGTAAATGAAGACACTACAATTTTAGCAAGTAAAATATTTCCAAGTCACTGAAAACGACAATCCTCCTTTTTAGGCCTAGAGATTAAAAGGTCTAGACAGGTGGCTGAGGGTGGGTACTATGTGAGGGTGTCATCGCAGTGATAGCTCTTCAACTCCTAAACTTTTCCTTTTCCTTCTTAAAAACAATAATTTTGTTAAAATAACTAAATAGCATTGGCCAGTGTTCACAATTGTCCATTTCTTGCCTTCTACTTTGTCTTAACCAAACTTCAGTCAGACTTCTCTGCTACCTACAGGTCCCTGACTCTGCTGGCCCCTAAGCCTAAGAAGTGGAGCACACCCCCTTACCAGCTTCTCCTGAAAGGCGGCTGACCACAGCAAGATGTATTTCCTTTGTGCCCCCCACCCCCAGCCCAGGTCCTTACCCTGTGGCTATCCAACTTCCCCAGAAAAATGCCTGTTAATCTTTGCTTATCCCTTCTTACTCAACTGTTTCTTTTAAAGGGCTTTTTCTGCTTGATTTTGAGACATGGGCATAGTTCTGAAATTGGAGCATGCTCCCTAAGACAACAGTCTTACTTCTGGATGAAGTTTCCCCTCTAAATCCTAGTGCTATCCTGTCTGACGTAAGACTATGAGCATCCCGTCTTCCCCAAGCCTTGTCCTATTAGCAGATGCCACTGGATCTCTTTCTAACTTCCTTTCTGAGCATTTCCTTAGCTTTTAATATAACTCCCTCATCTAGCTCATCAATGCTTTATATATTCTTTTTTTCTCAAAAAGAACAAACAACTTTTTCTTAAGGATAAACTCATTCGCTTTTGTAATTAATCCTCCCTGGAGCATATATATTTTTACAATGGACTGCAAAAATTGGACACTAGAAGTGGAAAGGATACACTGAGTGTATCCTTTTCACAGGCATCAGGCTTGCATTGTGGTCTGACTGTTTTCCTTAGTTGCTTCTGATTCTTCATGTTCATCATTCCCAGGCACTTCCCCCAATAAACTATTGCACATCTAATCCCATCTTGCCATCCGCCCCTTGGAAGATGAAAACCAATACATTATGCATATCATCAGCAAACATATGATAGGTGACTCTTTTCTTGACTTCTCATTAGCTATTGTTGATTCCAAACAATGCTAGCCAAGATCAAAGTGGTTGGGGCTTCCCTGGTGGCACAGTGGTTGAGAGTCCGCCCGCCGATGCAGGGGACACGGGTTCGTGCCCCGGTCCAGGAAGATCCCACGTGCCGCGGAGCGGCTGGGCCCGTGAGCCATGGCCGCTGAGCCTGCGCGTCCGGAGCCTGTTTTCCGCAACGGGAGAGGCCACAACAGTGAGAGGCCCGCGTACCGAAAAAAAAAAAAAAAAAAATGTGGAGGAGGAACAGAAAGCAATGTGTTTGTTTTTCCTAATTAACTTTGAGAGTAAAATACTCAGAATTTTGTAAATACAAAAGGAAGAAATAGTCTGATGTTTCAGAATTTCTTCTAATTCACCTTAAGAAAGCAAGAAAAATTTTAGAAAAGTCTGTATGATACTGCAATGATAGACATATGTCATTATACATTTGTCCAAACTCAGAATGTACAACACTAAGAGTGAACCCTACTGTAAACTATGGACTCTGGGTGGTACTGATGTGTCATTGTAGGTTCATCGATTGTAACACGTGTACCACTCTGGTGGGGGATGCTGATAACGGAGGAGGCTGCACATCAGTGGGAGCAGTGGGTATGTGGGAAACCTTTGTACCTTTCTCCCAATTTTGCTGGGAACCTAAAACTGTGTGTTTAAAAAAAATAGTCTTAAAGAATAAAACAAAGTAAAAAAAACACTCAATATCACTGACAGAAACAAAATACTATGTTGCCCATCTTGATGAAATAAAGGTGCTGTGTCAGAGACTGTTGGAGACTAGACTAACCTGAATCACTAGAAGTGCTTGTGTGTGTAAGTGGATTTGCCATATTGGGGAATAAAAAGACCGAAATAGCTACTATATTGCCTATTATGGCAATTTTATCAAGTCATATTCAGAAATCTTGCAAGATGCTGGGAAATAATGTCAGTTATTGTTCCTCAGAAGCAATTCTAATAAAATGCAAAGCTTCTGGGACGTTTATTTTTACATGTCATAAAGTTTTGTATTGAGGGGAAAAAACATGGAAATCAATCTGCCCTTCTATATTTTTTTATCTGTTCTCTATATATTTTTTAATATCCTTATTGGAGTATAATTGTTTTACAATGGCGTGTTAGTTTCTGCTTTATAACAAAGTGAATCAGCTATACATGTTCTATATTTTTTATCTGTATTCTATCATGACACTATCAAAGAATGAGAGTATAAGATCGAGACAGAAATGAAAGATGTCATGACAAACAAACAAAAAATATTGTAAGTATATTTTGAATTAAAATGTAAAAACAAGGGACCATATGCTAACGTAAGACTTTTCAATATGGCAATAGCAAATATTAATATTTATAATGTTTTTCTCTGCCCAAAGCATGCTTCCTGTAAACTGATTTTATTCAGTTAACAATTTATGTGATCTATCTTATATTTGTTTTTATGATTGAATGACGACATATGGAGGAAATGTATGTTTATTTTACCTTAAGTTATATTTTTAAAGTTCTTGCATTATTCACACAATACAATGTGGCAAGACTAATATAGAAAAAAAAATGAATTCAATGTTTTCTTGTAAAGCCCCAAAGAAATTCTTACAGATACATATGTTAACTTCTCAATACTTTGTTTTCTTAGTGATGGTGGATTTTGTCTGTTAGGATGATTAGCCCCACAGATTCATCCTTACTGGGATAATAATCGACGCTTTTTTTTTTTTTTTTTTTTTTTTGCGGTACGCGGGCCTCTCACTGTCGCGGCCTCTCCCGTTGCGGAGCGCAGGCCCCGGACGCGCAGGCCCAGCGGCCATGGCTCACGGGCTCAGTCGCTCCGCGGCACGTGGGATCTTCCCGGACCAGGGCACGAACCTGTGTCTCCTGCATCGGCAGGCGGACTCTCAACCACTGCGCCACCAGGGAAGCCCCCATCGACGCTTTTATCCAAGATACCAGAGGATTATCTAACATACATTACATTTAGGTCTAACATACATTTAAGTCACACTGTGTATACTGAAGCATTTTATGGTGAATAAGGCAACCACTTTGATCTTGGCTAGCATTGTTTGGAATCAACAATAGTTAATGAGAAGTCAAGAAAAGAGTCACCTATCATATGTTTGCTGATGATATGCATAATGTATTGGTTTTCATCTTCCAAGGGGCAGATGGCAAGATGGGATTAGATGTGCAATAGTCTATTGGGGGAAGCTCCTGGGAATGATGAATATGAAGAATCAGAAGCAACTAAGGAAAACAGTCAGACCACAGTGCAAGCCTGATGCCTGTGAAAAGGAAGTGGAAAGGAAGGAGGATGGATAGGAGAGATTTAAGACTACAGCACTATTCTGATAAATTTTTAGTTGAGCTCATGGGCAGTCTTTGACTCAAAACATCCTTTGAAGTAGAGTTTCATAGAAATAGGCCTGTACCAGTAGCTCTGTCATGGTCAACCATTGGCTGGGAGCAGCCTCAGGGAATCATGAATGTGGTGCCAACATGGTGGTGGATCCAGAGTCCAGAGGGATATTAGCGAGGGCTGTCAATCAACCACGCTCCTCACAGCAGAGGATCATATGGAAATGTTCATGGCTATCACAATTACCATACTGAAGTGGTTTGCAGAAAGACTCTTTTTTTCCCCCCTATTACAAATGTATAGAGACTCACAAACTCAATATCAAATGCCAAATATTATTTTTGGTAGATATTTGTACAATCAAGTCACTTACTTGATCACCATCTGACTAATTATATGGATAGCATGGACTAAAATAGGGTAACCAGAAAGTGTTCCCATCATTTTCTCGTTTACATGTATCTTCATCTGAAAGCTCCTCCCAGAGAGTGGGACACCCCCACCATTATTGTCTTTATTCTGTTGCTACTGATCATCACTTTCCATCCAAAACTCTATTGTGTCAACTGGATTGACACTCCTTTTCTGCTGAAGCATGAGAGAAATAGGCAGTAAAGGCTGTTTCCTCATAAGCCTGCTTTAAGACTAAGATTAAAGATGCATACGCTATGAATATGTCTTTACTTAAAGGAAAATTTTACTATGGAATTAAAATTTTGAAATGATAAAGAATCTAAAAATCTTGAAATTTTCGTTGAATCTTAGAAAGACAAACAGACTTTCCTAAATAGGCCATCATATGCTTCTTTCACTTCTGGTGCAGCTCCGTTATTTCCAAGTTTTTGCCTGTGCTGCAATTTATTTACTGTCATTAGTTTGAAAGTGAGAATCGTCAAAAGCATTTTTCTACAGTCAATGGTACTTTTGTCAACTTAACTTACACTTCATATTAAAATGATTACAGTGAACTTCAGAAAGGTATACAAACCAAAGTCTCTGCATGTGAGAATGAATGTCTTAAATCATTAGTTTAGATGTTTGCACCTGAACTGTGCAAGTAAATAAGAAGCACTTGACTTAGTTGGAATGAAATTGCTCTAGTGGCATTTAGGATATCCAATAAACAATGAAAAGTATGAAAGCTTATAAGACATGATAAAGGCAGTTCTGCGTAACAAGCTATGACACTGCTCTTTATAAGGCTGGCATCGAACCTTGTGTGCATTCCCAGTGGGAAATATTATAGGGTAATCCAACATAATGCACTCTCAGGCTTACATTATGGGCTTGTTTTCCTGTATTTCCATATTAACATTATAGGGAATGTGAATATCCAAAATCAAATATAAAATCATTCTCCAGAACATTACTTCAAAGGTATGGAGAAGAAAATAAATAACTGTAGCACATTTTTCATTAATGTTCAAATAAAACTGATGGTTAGTTTATACAAACACTGAAATTTGAGATATAATTACGTATATATGAATGAATTTATGTAATGTTACTGGATCTCAACTTCATTCACACATAACCATTATAAAAATATACTAAATCCAAGGGCATCTGAAGAGTTTTTAATGTTAAATATCTGGTCAATTCAAATATCATTTGGCATAGGATCTTACTGGAGAAACGTAGAAAATCATTTTAATTAAAAGGCTGGTAGTCTCTGATAAACTAAATTTAACTTCATTGCTCATAACTGTTTTGATCTGTCTTAGTAAGTTTTTGCTTTCACTATATATTATAAATAATAAATTCAGTCCCGAGGAAGCGACTTACTTGTAGAGACGGATTTATGTTCGAACACTTTCTTTTTTCCATTTCAATAAATCTTTTAGAAATCCCAAGAAGAACGTTTTCATGTTAAGGAAATCTGTAGCAAAAGTATTTCTAACCTAAACCAATGAATAGTAGTTGTTTTCTTCACCGATAAAATTGATAGCTGATGCAAGCTGTAATTTTTTCTTCTGTACTCTCTTGGTAGGTATTTTTACAACAAGATAACAATTGCTTCACTGATTGCTTCTCACTGGGAAACACACTTAAATGGGAAATGCACTATCTAGGTAGTTTCTGTGAGTAAAAACAACTTTGTCACTGGGGGAAAGAAGTATGCAAAATGTATTACTTCAACATTTTTTTCAAAGTTGCACTGGCATGCAGAGGACCGGGTGTGCTTGTTTGTATTGGAGTCCACAGTGCACTATGGTTTGCCTCTTTTTATAACAAAAATTTCCCCTCACTATGACTATATTTTCCTTAACATGGGCTACAAAAATGGGTCCTATGTTAACACTTTATTCTACATGTAATTATAATTAAAGAGGTATGTTTTGGATAAAAAAATCATTATTAGACTATGACTAATGCCTAAATTAATTAACATGGTTATGTTGGATAAAAATATGCACTGTTTTCCTGTGTTAAGTGGATAATTTTCTGTAAATGGTTGTATCTGTCAGGATAGACTAACTAAGGCTGTGGTTTAAAAAAACTGTAAAATCTTAGTGGCTTAAAAAAATAAATGATTCTTTCTCTGAAACCTACATTTTATAGAAGGTCGCTGGGACTCCACTTTGTGTATATTCGCTCCAGAACTCAAGTTATCAGGGCAGACACTATATTGAATTGATGCACGTTGTCAGGGGCTGATAATGAAAGACTGATGGTTCTTTAAATTTCCACCTGGATCTGACAAATGTCACTTCTGCTCATGTTTTATGGGCCTTCGAGGGAGTGGGGCAGTGAAATCGTAATAGTTTCCTAGAAGGAGAGCCAGCAGTATTAGAGGGACTATCACAGGACATCTATTTGTCCAAATATTGGGTTCCTCTCCTTACCACATGCAGACACACTCACTCAGTCCTCTGGGGAACAATGCAAAAGTCCCATCCAGTTATTATGTTCCAGCCCATCTTCCAAAAATTCTGAGTGATACCTGTTTTGTTTTTTTTTTTATCATGTCCAAATGTGATTCCTCTTGGTCTAGAGAACTACGTATTAGAAAGACAAGTTTTCTCAAAACTCAAACAATGTGCAATGATAGAATAGGTACAGAGCCCACAATATGCTCTTGAATTTGGAAAGAATACAAGACACACAGAGCAGTGACCGCTAGGTAGCAGTTTTGAACTCTCCCAGGAAAAAATGGCAAGAGCCCTTACCTCAGCATGGGAAACACTCCAGGGTTAGGTCTTAACTCTGCTCCCTAGGAAGAAATAGCCAATTAATTTTTCTCTGTAAATTTTGACATCACATTCTGGCAGTTTCTTTTTATCCTTTATTCTCCCTGACCATGTCTAAATTAGATTGGAGAATGTATCCTTACCAGGGCTAAGCAGCTTTCTCAGCCCATTTCCTGACTCTAGACACCTGGAGACCAAAGGGACCCTTTAAGTCTTAAGCAGTCACAAGTTATGTTGGTTTGAGGGTGGTGGTGGTGGATATTTTGGCATTAAGACTCTCTCAAAAACCAAGCTGGCCTCTGCTTTATTTGATTCTAGTTGGATCCACATGCCAACAGGTACATTCACAGTACTTTCTTAAATTTACTTCCTGAATTTGCTGTGTATCTTTATTTTTTTCATTCCAACTCCAACCATGATGGATGTATGTTAAAGGCAGAATTCCAAAAAGAGTTCTTTCAGAGAATGATTAAAATTGAACACATATTAAAATAGTTGTATTGGGTGACATCAAATCACTTTCTACAAATGGGCAGTTAAAAAGGTGACTTTGCCTATTACCAGAAACCAATACAATAGTCTGAAGATTACTTAGATTTTTCCAAATGCTGCCAAGGAGATGATATTTTCACTAACCAGGTACGCTGGATTGTGCATCTTGTTTGTGTTTTTATTAATATTGTCATCATTGTTGTTTCAGGTTGTATAATAAAATAACTTTTTAGTACAGGATTTTCAGCAGCTAGCTATTTGATCTTAAACCAGAGATTTACAGTTTTGGATTTCAGTATTTATCTTTAATATTATTGTTGTCAATTATAATAAAAATTGGAAAGTTAGAGAATTTCTGACCATCTTTTTCACACAAGAATTCTAATATAATTGTAAATCAAGCCAGCTGCTGAAGGGCTATAACACAAATACATGAGAATAAGCATGGTGAAAATATTGATCACAAAAAACATATTTATTTAAATATGTTTTCATTATTTGTTTAATTTTATTACATTGTTTTAGGTTTGACCAAGTTGTGAGTTTAAGCTTGGTAGTTAACTTATTTGACTCACTAAAACCCTATATCTAGATGCTTTCTAAGGATTAAATAGGACACAAATGTATTTAAAAGATTTAGGCTGCTCTCTATTTAAAAAAAAAAAAAAAGAAGCTCAAAGAGAATTTGTTTTTAATGTTGAAAAAATGCCCCAAAAAGGTTAACTGAATTATAACTATAGTATAATAAGATCAGATGAAATAGTAGAGAAGTCTTCCCTCCTTTTAAAAATTCAGCAAAAAAGTTTTGAAGAAATAACTTATTTCTGTATTGACTATTAGAATTTGTCTGTGAAATTATATGGTACTAGAAGTTTTGCTCCTGGAAGTAAACTAAGAATTAAACTTCTGTAATAGAAATAGCACTATACCAATTATTCATTTTTTTTCTTCAGTTGAATTTTATAGTTTGTGTTATTCAAGGATTTCTTTCTTTTCAAACTAAGTATTTACTACCATACATTTTCATAATATTTCTTTAGTGTCAAAGACCAATATAATATTCACTAAACATAATACCCTCTGCGTCTATCCATATTTTTGTAAATGGAAAAATTTTCATTTTTTTAATAGCTGAGTAGTATCCCATTGCATGTCTATATCTATATATTTATATATCACATCTTCTTTATCCATTCATCTGTTGATAGACACTTAGGTTACTTCCATATTTTGGCTATTGGAAATAATGCTTCTATGAATATTGGGGTGCATATAAGTCAGACAAAGAAAGATAAATACTGTATGTTTTCACTTATATGGGAAATCTAAAAAATAAAATGAATGAATGTAACAAAACAGAAACAGACTCATAGATACAGAGAACAAACTAGTGGTTACCAGTGGGGAGAGGGCTAGGAAGTGGGGCAGGAGAGGGGAATGGTCTTGAGAGGTATAAACCACTAGGTATAAAATAAATAAGATGCAAGGATGTAATGTACAACACAAGGAATAGAGCCAACATATTTTATAATAACATTAAATGGAGTATAATCTGTAAAAATATCAAAGCTCTATTTTGCACACCTGAAACTAATATAACACTGTAAATCAACTATACTTCAAGTAAAATACTTTAAAAAAAGATCAATATTTACTTCAGAAGCCTAAAATAAGTTCATAAATTAATGGATATTAAAGCATTTATTTAACTGTAAATTCCATGCAAACAGTAGTTATTTTAGTCACTTGGTATCATACATCTAACTGACTGGAAACTTAGAGTTATTTGTTGTAAGCCAGGGTTCTCAAACTTGGCACCATTGTCATTTGGAACTGGATTATTTTCTGTTGTGAGGGCTGTCCTGGGCATTACTGTCAAATGCCGACCAGTGCCTTGGGCCACTACCCCAGGCGCCTTCGCACCCTCTCTTCCCCAGTTATGAAAACCAGAATGTCTCCAAACACTGCAAATGTCCTCTGCAGGACAAAATCACTGCTGGTTAAGAGCCATTGCTCCAGGCTGAAGGATGAGATGTAACATCTCACTCATGACGAAGTCTATGCATTATTTCTTAATTAGATAAGAAATTGTATCATTATTCCATTTAATCCAGCTTCTTAAATAAACAAAAAAGTTGACCATAAAAGCTAATTTATCTTTCAAATGCTCTGTTTACAAAGAGATTCACATTCTAAATTTAAGTGGCTTTGAACATGAAGAATTTATAAAAATAATTACATTTGTGTATCATGCTAGGGATAAGATGGTTACTTGTTCTTAAGAAAGAGTAGGAGTTAAATATTTGAACAATTAGCACTATTCTCTTGGCCCTTAGGTTGAACTTTAAACATGCATGCCTGTACAATATTTTAATAGATTATTTTCAAGAATAAGATGGAATGTTTAATGGAAGATAAACAATTGAGGAGTATAATAAAGAAATAAAACACAGGATACTAAAAATAATATAGAAAAGTAAACTCTAAATTTATGCAACTAAAACAAAGACATAAGTCTCCCAAAGGGGTTCATTCACATGCAAATTGATACAGACATATTAGAGTGTGAATATGGAATTAAGATTCATATAAACAACACATAACATAAAATACTGGACACCATTTATTGATATTCCATGTTATAAAAAGTTAAGAGGTTTAGAAATGTATAGTTCTGGACTATCTCTTGTTGCTTTATTTACCAATTTAATTTACATACATGAAATATACTGAAAATTTAAATGCATATATTGTGTGAAATATGAAGAAGGAAATAATATTATTCAAAACTTAAATGTATGTATTCATATATTTCAGAAAGGAAATGAGAATGAATTAACCTAAAACAAACATGAAAGGATTGGAAATGAATATACATTGAAAAGCAGGTTTTAAGGATAAATTACTTTCCAGATAATATTTTGTGTTTCCTATCCAAAGAATGATATGTATTGCTCTTGGATAGATTTGTCCCAATTTTATGACTGTAGGGTCTCATACATCTCTAGCTAAGGACCAATAAGAGTATATGTGAGTGGAAACTACCTGATGCCAGAGAAATAGTCATCCACAAGGAGCACAGGACTCACACGGGCCAGAAATATATTATGTCCCAGCAGTCAAAGTGGAAAACTTGTAATTCATGGGACATGGGTTTAGTACCCAGAAAGGTATTATCTCACTATGACTATTTAACCCTTTACTAAAAGCTTCTTTGGTCACATCTAAAAAACCTAAAGCCAGCACTGATTTGCTTTAACCATACCCTTCAGAGCTTGATCCTCCATACCTGACCAACAACTCAAAACTAGGACCTAGGGCCTACCACCTAGGGTCTTCTGAGATACATTGTATTTCTACCTGTGTCACTCTATTTTCTGACAACACCCTACGCCATTCAATCATTTCTTTTTTTCTGCCCAGTCCTGGTTGGCTTATGTGGTTCAGGTGACACTTTCCTTCACCCCTGCATCATCGTGGAGCTCTCCTTGGTGCTCAAAGAGACATCAGCACAAAAGTCTCTATCTGTAAATGGTAGATTTCCCTTGGTTAAGTGTCAAAAGAAATGCTGAAGCTGAGACAGCACAACCTGAGCACAAAACGAAAACTTGGCCATTACAAAACAGGAGCCCAAGGATTGTTCATGTCCACAGCACCCATGATCCAGCAAAAACCTTAACATCCTCAAAAACAGTCATCCATGGTGGTACTACATGGATTAATGGCAGAGGAGTGCTGAATTAACTATCTGCTTTCTCATATTAAGACTTCAGAATAAATAATGACAAGTGAAAACCTACAACATCAAAAGGAACATTAGGGGCCACAATGACATGAACTTCATCACAGCAGAGTCACTAAGAGGTACAGCTTTAAGCAACATCACTCATACTTGAAATAGGTCTCCTGTTGCCATTTATTCATTGACATTTTTGGAAATCCTTGAAGTCTGAAGTTGAGTTAGGAAGGATTACCTTGGACGTCAAGACTGAAATTTCTGATGAGAGAAATAGTGTAATCCCAAGGTCGCACACTTCAATACTGAGCAGGAAATCTAAGCAAGGATTTTGCTGCTTAATCATAGGGGAATCAGGGACACACTAATGACCCCTCATGAGAACTACAATACATTCACTCATGTCCTTGGGGATATTTTAATGTAAATATTCCATTACAAACTCTCTTTATTGTGCTTAGACTAGACCTATGTTTAAGATAACAAAACCTACTAAATTTCTGAGTTGCAATATATTAGGGATTCCTAATGTGTGTGTTATTTAAACTCTGACCAGCAGAGAATCTTAACAGTCCTACAGTAATAGCAAGGAAACCTGGTATTGTTGGGATTGAAAGCCCAAGAGACAAGAGGTCACTTTGTCTTTTTCTTACCAAAGTATAGAGATATTCTAACACACTGAGAAAATTGTATTAATTAATGTTCCTTGTTCTTTTTCCTACTTTTTTAATTATCAAAATTTAATAAAACTTCATTTTGTGAAGATATCATCTAAGTGCAAATGAATTGTGATGAGTTACAGAAGACATAAATATACTCAAAATGACAGTACACTCACAGTTTTGCTCTGTACTCTTCCTCTATTATGGTGGCTTAGTGGTGATGGCTTATTTTCAGTAGTGTAAAATGGATGAATTCAATGTGACCCTCCCTACTCCATGTGTTCAGAAAATATGATATGCTCTGGGGAATTAATGACATATCATCACCATTACCCTAGCAAGCACATCATACCTGTAATTTGTACAAACCATAAACTGTTGTGGGAAGGATACTGAAATTAAATTGACATTGAATGAAAGTTAAAAGTTACACATATTTGGCTTTCTTCATTTTAATAAGGCATTACAAAGAGGCTTTCTGATTGATAGGTGTTTGGTATTTATGATCATCTAAAACAGACAAAATTTGCAGAAAACCTAATGAAAGTGGTTTTACTAACTTTTCATAACTTATATTTACTGATGCACATGTAGAAATTTTTGTGTTGGTGGTTACTAAGCTGGCATTATGTCAACTAACTGTATACCATTTGTTTGTCTTTGTTGGGGATGATATAAACCAGGCTGCATATTTGTTATTTAATTCCATTAATCTTAGTAGTTTGGAGATATTAGATATTGATAATGTGTTTACATGCAGATGTTATGTCTAGAGATTATATTAAGTTACTATTATTTGACTCTTATTTCTATTTAAGTTTGCTTCAAAATTCAATTGAAGGATAGGAATATTACTAATACCTCTCTTATTAAAAATGCAGGCAATGATTACTTTAGTCTAATGCAACATGGGCTGTGATGGGAGTAGCTTTTCTGATAACATTGTAGAAGTGAAATAAATGTATCAAATAGAAGCAAACATGATGGAAGGCATCTAGGACTTGAGGGATCATGATTCTGGAGAAAAGGTAAGCTGACTGAGGTGAGCTCACCAGCATTTTGTACACCTCTTTTTTTCAAGGCATTCCCTAATACTTGGCATAAAAGGAGAGAGTCCAAAAAGCCAGTCAGGCGGTGATTTCCAAGGGGGCAGAGAGACTGACAGAGCTTTCAGCAGTCTCACAACCTATGGTGACAAACCCTACAGTTGATGGATTCCAAGACACGTAAGGCTTGAAAGGGCAAGAACATGGAGAGGAGAGAGGTTCAGAAAATTTATCGCGACGTTTGACATCTTTGAGGCATCTGAGATTCTTAAGATGTGTAGGGAGGGAAGCTAAAAAGCCAAGCAGAAAAGTCACTGAAAATCATCAGAGAATTATAGTTAACTTCATTAGTGCTGAAAAAAATAAAATTTGAATCCAGAACCTTCTGCTGAAGATGGACATCGACAATTATCCCAGATTCTCGGTTGATACTCTGAAAGGGCTCTCACTTTGGAGTGATGTGGCTCAGAGGTACGGTTATATATATAAAGACTGCATAATAGGCTGGAATAAATTAAATCCCTGAGTAAATTGATGAGATTTGTCCCCTGTTAGGGTTCTGGACCCAATTCCAACATGTGTTAGAGGGTTCTCCCCCACCACCAGGTAATTCCCTGGACACCAGCTGGGTGTTCTACAGTTCAACTCAATTCTGACACTATCAACCTAGAAATAGCACCAGAATCCACAGGTTAAGGGTTTGGCCCCCCAAGACCAGCAGTCTGAGTCCAAAGGCCTGTGAATCAGGGGAGCCAGTGGTATAAATTCTAGTCCAAAGGCAGGAGAAGACCGATGTCCCAGCTGCAAAGGCAGGTAGAAAGAAAACTGGGTGAATTCCTCGTTTCTCTGTCTTTTGTTCCATTCAGACTCTCAATGAATTGAATGACGCCCACCCTTATTGGGGAGGGCCATCTACTTTACTGGATCCACAGATTCAAATGCTAAGTTCATCCAGAAACATCCCCACTAAACATACCTAGAAATATTATTTAATCTAGGCACTCCATGGCACAGTCAAGTTGACACATAGAATTAACCTATCAACAACTTGTTGTTGTTGTTGTTAGAACTTAAACCAATTTCTTAAACAACGAGGTCTTACTGTATAGCACAGAGAACTATATTCAAGATCCTATGACAAACCATAGTGGGAAAGAATATGAAAAAAAGAATATAACTATATGTATAACTGAATCTCTTTGCTGTACAGCAGAAATTAACATAACATTGTAAATCAACTATACTCCAATAAAACATAAATAAAAAAGCTTCTTAATTTCTGAATTGTGGGGTTACTTAACTTCCTATACTCAACTTAAATGTTTTCATGCCATTGCTTACTTTTTAGTATGCTATCTAATTTTTCTATGACTTAAAAAATAATCTATGTATGATATTAAATAATAAATTTGCATGCTGAGGGTATGAAGGAGGAAACACTATTTTCCTTTGAAGGGGTTCAGAACAAGCCTCCCCAGAATGTGCCACTTTGGCATGTGGATTATTTTAAGCTGAAGACAATCAAGGCCCAAAAGACTCAGAAAGAGATTTTTATTTCCCCCTTAACTTCCGAAAATAATTTAGAAGGGGTGCCTGGCTCAGAAGGAGAGCTATTACCAGAGATAACTTTTCATCTGAATGACCTATCTGTCTGGCAGGGCAAACATCTAATAATCAAACATTTGCTCTTCTTATTGCCTTGTAAATTATCCTCCACCCATTTGAAGCCCCAGGCCCCTATACCAATCCTCAGCTCAGAATACAAGATTCACCTGCACAACTTGCCCTTTGGGTCTCAAATCTTTGGGACTCCCATGCATTCATAATTAAATTTGTTCTTCTCCTATTGATCTGTCTTATGTCAATTTAATTATTAGACCAAAAGAACCCAGAAGGGTAAAGGAGAAGTTTTTCTTCGTCTACACCCTCTAAGCTTGTAGGTTTTTGGCTGAGACACCCCTGTAAAAAAAAGACAGATTAACAGAAAAACAAAAGTTTTATAACATGTATACCTTCTATATACGTAAAAGATTGAGTAACTCTCTGAGAGGGTCCACACCATCACCTTAAACATCATCTTCCTCTAAAGACAAAAGAAAGATATTGGAGGTCTGGGAGCCGCTTATGGGAGGTTAACAGGAAAGCACAGTAAATAGGATATGGTTGTTGTGAAGATTTAAGTCACTATCATCTCCATTGATAAGAGTTTCTAGAGATTTGGTCATCCCTCTCTGGTTATGGTAAGGCAGACACCTGTACAAATGGAGATCTCCCTTGCACGTGTAAATATCTCTTACAAAAGGGTAACTTCTACTCAGTTTTCAGAGCTTCTCCTGTGTCTGCTGCCTTTTAAAAACAACCAGCTTAAGATAATCATTATGCCAAGCATGCTTATTTGGGGCTGAAAAATTCTGCTCCCCTTCACGTGTGAGATGCATTGAAATTTCATTTGTATCAGAAATTCATTACAAGAGAATATGTAGCAAAATACTTATTGCATATAAGTAAGGAAAATATTTGTTATGTTTCAGTAACTATGGCAACATTGTGTATATTTTGTCAAAGAAGGGAGAAAGCTGCTCTGTTTCCAATCTTTTTTTTTTTTAACATCACTTCTGATATCTAAATTTAGCAAGAAATGTTTACTTTGATGTAATTATATTTCCAATACCTCACAGATTAAAAAAATACTAAAAGTTTACTCAAACTGAAGGCTGTTTAAATAAATGAAATAAAAAAATCTCATACTAGAGACTTATGTTCTTATTAATTTAGTGAGACAAAAATGGCATGATAAAAATTTTAGAAAAATAAAACTTTAAAATGAGACTAGTAAAGTGTAGGGGAGCAAAATTTGTCACCCCAAAATGTGTCTCTTTGGCATGAGAATTACTTTATATGGATTATTTTTAAGAAAGAGCTGACATACGAAGTCTTTCTTTTTACTTTCCCTTTAACTACCTAAAAGACTTTAGATAACGGGCCAGTTCAGGAAAGGCATTATCACTATAGATATCTGCAAAGAATGTGGGCTGGATGGGGTGGGGGGAACTCAAAAGGCCTTGGAGACCAGTGTACACTTGGTGTCCCATTGTCTCGGCATGGTTCAGCAAACATTTGTTTACCAAACATTTGTTTTCCCATCTCCATGTGAATTGCCTCCCTTCCCTTTAAAGTCCCAAACTCCTACCCCTTCTCCTTCTTTCCATTGGCACATAAGCCTCAATTGCCTAATCTGTCCTGGAGCTCATATTCCTATGGAGCCCTGTACATATGTATTTAAACTGTTTTTTTTTTTTCTCCTGTTAAATCTGTCTCACATCAATTTAATTCTTAGATCAGACAGAAGAACCCAGAAGGGTAGAGAAAAAAATGTTTTTCCTTTCCCAACACAAGTTATTATGGCATGTTAATATTTTTGACATGACTGGGTGATTTGTGAACTATTTTTGTAAATTGTAATTTTTCTTTGTTTTTAATAAATGCAATGGGATGCTTCTCACTGCTATTTAAGTAAATTTATTGCTGTTGGTTGCATAAAAATATGGATCAGACTTACGCAACTACATAAGAAATGGTAAGTAGATGGAAGTTTAAATTTGCATGTAATTTTCCAAAACTTTATTCTTTTCTAAATCATCAGGCTCATATCTAAATTAAAAATATGCTTGTCATGGAGTTTACGCACACTCACAGAGATACATTTAACACATCCAAGTAATACTTTCTTCAAGTTATAGTTCGGACTACATTCAACATCTTGTAATAACCTATAATGGAAAATAATCTGAAAAAGAATATATATATATATATCTGAATCACTTTGTTGTACACTGAAATGTATTGATAAATCAATTATACTTCATCAAAAAAAAAGAGGAAAAAAAGATATACTTCAACTTTTCTCGAGCACTACTAGTTTCTTTGCTCAGAGGCAAATTAATATGGGAAGGAGACGTGGAGAAACACGATGATCCATTCTTCAAGGGATATTAAAACATAACCATAACAGACAAAAATACAGTCCAGTCTCCTCAGGTTTCTACAGGCAGATGATTCTTAACTGGCAAAATATTAATTGATTTCAATTCTGTTAAAGTTAACAGCAATATCAAGAAAAACTAAAGATAAATTTATCATCAGACCTGATCTAGTTCTCCAAAGTACTTTTTTCAAGTTAGATTTTAAAGTAAAACTACATACTGTGACCCAAACCCTGACACCAGTTATCTGGGTTTTTTTTTAAGTGTTATGTTTTTGTTTTTAATATTCTCTATAGAATGATAACCTATGCCTATGTCAGTAAAATTATCTGCACTTCCAAAATTACAGTTCCAAAATTTTCCACCTGGAAAATACCAAGGCTAATAATTAAAGCATCCTTACTTAAGCCTCAGTTTTATTTTTGGAAAAATAAAGCTGGTAGACTAGCTAAAGTTTAAGCACTTATGAGGCTGTAAAGTCCAATTTTTCCTTTAAAAGTATGCCACATGAACTATAAAAATCACATTTTTTATGTATGTGTTCATAGGTAGATGTATTTATATTTTGTTTAGGAGTGGAACATAGATTTCTAGTCCTTTGTGAATGATTGAAAATTAATCTCTTACAACTTTTTTAGGCTTTTTCTAAGTAAACCATTCTTTAGCAACCATTCATTTGCCCATTGGTTTATTATGATGGCATGTATTGTACAACAACTATAAGTAAATATTTCTGTTTTATGATGTGACAGAAATAAGATAAAAATGAAAAAGCCATGGATCCATTCCCCCAAAGAGTATAATGATTAACTTAAAATTTCTATCCTTAAGAAAATAATTGTATTATTCTCTCCAAGGCAAAGTGCTCAGGTGAGCACTTTCTCACAATTAAGAGAAATTTGACATTAAAGAGAGAAATCTACTTTTATAAAATGGTGATCAAACAAAAGGATATCATCAAGTAAAACTGTATCTTTAAGTTAACTTTTTATGAAACTATGCAGAATCACTAGTATGTACAACATGAAATTATAAATTGGGTAGGGATTTAAATTGTCTTTAAGAATCAGAAAATAATGTGTGATTTTTGAAAAATGTGAGATTTTTCTCTCTGTGATACTGTCATTATTCTTATGCACCAAAAAAAAAGTGGTTTCATTTCGAAAAAGACCTTGAAAATCATTGAGGTGAGTTTCCCTGTGAAATTTCTGAAATGATATTCCTCCATTTTTTGGCAGTGATAATGTTTTTACACATTCTGAAAGACAACTCTATTCAGTTGGTTTCTTTTAGCACTCTACAGAGAGCTAAAATAAATTTACTTGTTTATAAAGAGAAATTTTAAAACTAAGATTTAGAAAAGGTCAGGTTACCTGTAGGTCAAGAAGCATATTAATATTCAGAAGCCATCATTACAGTGGATCTTGTAGGGACCCAACTCACAACTTGAAGAGGAATCATTTAAATGCAGACCACAGCAGGTCTCTAAATTGTATTTCAAAGGCAAAAATTAAAGAGTACTAAATGCCAAAATAAAAGAGATTTGAAATGTCTTGGAGCTTAATCTTTTTCTACTTATTCCTGAGGTTTCCATCATATAACTATTGAGTATCTATGAATTACTGTGTTTTTTTAAATTATAATTTTTCATACCTAAAGGTATGCTATCCACAATCAAACACACAGTATAAAGAAAGCGTTGGTGATAGCTTATAAGAAAATTAAGTTTTACAAACATTTCTTTCTGGATGTAATTAAAGATTGCTGGGTTCTGAACGTCCTGTTCTGCCCTCTGCCTAGCACACTCTAGAATTCTTCTATTTCCTCCTTAAATGAAAATTGTCTTCTTCTGTGTAGGACAGGTTAACTGTGGTCATACAGAATGTTTTCCAATGCCAAGAACCAAATTTAACATTAGAACCAAAGAAGACCACAACGAGAATACAGTCTCCACTCCCCAACTCTTTACTCAGAGCCTGAAAAACCACCTTCTGATTTGAGACAATTTGAACCCCAGCTTCCTCTTTAATTTCTGTTCGTGTAACCCTAAGAGGACTCAGGTTTTATATTTCTTCTCTTGTACTCTTAGTGCCATTCTATCTCTGTACATTCACGACCTTATCCCTTTGCTTGTCAACCCCCATTTCCTCTATCCCTTCTATAACCTATTAATAAAGCTGTTCAGCATCAGCAAAATGCCTTCTATCCAAACTCACCTGCCAAACTCCCACTTGCTTTAAGTCTAATTCTATGCCAAGTTTCTATAAATGTCCGAACAAATTGGGAGAAAACATCTTCAAAGATGCTGATTGATCTCATTACATTTTCATGATTATAATCCCAAGGAGGCTATTCTTGATACCCACTAATCACACCTTATTTCTAGGTATATACTGTCTCACTCTCCTTTCTCTTCAAATATTCAAAACCTCTTCTCCTTGGGTGTTGTTGATCTCAGTTTTATTGCTCTAAGTACTGCATATGCTGAAGATTCCAGCATTTTTATGTCTAGCCTGAACTTCTCCCTTGATATCCAAATATTATAAACAACCAGCTAATTGACCTTTCTAGGTGGACGTCAAAAAGGCAGGTCAAATATCACACTTCAGTAGCTGAGCCTTTGATCACACCCAACTGTTCTTCCCACGGTCTTCCCTATCTCAATTAACGGCAACTTCTTTCTCCAACTGTTTAGACCAAAAGGTCCAAGTCATCCATGTTTCCTCTCAGTTTCTTAAACACCTAATTCATTGTGTCAGTGAGTCTGTTTCCGTTACCTTCAATATACAGCTTGAATCTGATCATTTTTCTTTATACTATAAGCCAATGTATATACTCCAGAAAACCCCTACATATGTAATAAGACACAGACATGCCAAAAATCATCAGATCTTAATAGAAACTCTGTAATATTCCTGCAATATATACAGATATTAATATACATACATCAAAATAAATGCAACTCTTCTAAATAGAAGATTAATACATTTGTTAATTCATTCAAAATATACTTACTGAGCTCAAACTCTGTATCAAGCAAAATTCTAGATATCTCAAATACATCATTAAACAAAACAAAAGTGCTTGCATTAGTGGAACATATTCTGGTAAGAAGGCACAGAAACTTTAAAAAATAAACATAATTAATATATTACTGATGTGGTATGTCAGCTATAAAAGCAATGAAAAACGGAAAAGAAATGGTAAATAAGAAGTGGGGAGAGAAACAATGGAATATTTTGTAGCAGGGAACAAAAGCTACCTTTCACATATTAATGTTGCTGAATCTTAGATATTTAATAGTAAGTTGAAAAAGCAAGATGCAGTAAGTTCAATATGTTATAATAAAAATTATATTTATCATGGATAAAATATTTGTTGTAAAACTATTAGGAAAACATGGAATGAAAATAACTGTGGTAAGCAAGAGAATTAGAAGGAACTCCCAGTGAATATCAGTAATATACTTTCTTAATTTCTGCGGTAATCTAATGAATTTTCATTTTATTATTGGTTTCAGAAATTTTTTAAAAAGATACAAATTCTGTTGCATGTATCAAATATTCTGTCTTTTAAAAAATAAAAGAAAAATGTTCATAACAGTTTGCATAGTTTTATGTCAGCTCCTCGTGCACTATTGCACACATTCTTAAAAGGAAAAAAAGAAAAACAAATCTGAAAATATATAACTAAGTTATCAAGAGTCCTTACATTTTCTGGGTGAATGGTAGGTTACCTCGAGTTGATAACAATTTTTGTCAAGATGTATTTGTTTTTAATAATAAATTAAGAAATTTTGAAAATACAAAGAAACAATATGAATTTGAAAAGAAAGATATATAACTTCAAAATTAGAAGAAAATTCTGAAGAGACTCTTGAAGGCTTTAGAAAAAATATTGAGTGGTACTAGATTCTTAGATGCATGATGGTTATTCAAAGTGGAAGCTCAAGTCTCCACTGGGTTCCTACTACCAGTGGAGAATAAACTCCAAATTCCTTTTCAAACCCTGCAAAGACGGTAGAGATCTGGTGCTTGCCTCATTCACAGCCTCTGCTCCCACCGTGCTCCCTGTCACCTCACTGGCCAGTCTAGCCCCATGCCTTGCCTCCTTGCTGCTACTCAAACACCAAGCATGTATCCACCTCAGAGCCTTTCCATTTGGAATGTTCTTTTTCTGTGTATTCGCATGGCTTAGTCTCTCCATTGTGCCCAGTCTTTTCTCAGAGTTAACTTCCTGATTGTCATGGTTGCTACAAAAGCAGGAAACATTAAAAAAAAAAAAAAAAACCCACTATAAAAGCTGTCCTCTAAATATAAAGTGTTTGATACTGGAAGTGTAAATTGGTACCATTTTATGGGAATGATTTGACAATATCTGTCACATTCAGAGAGCAATTTTTGCAACAAGCAAATATGTGTTCGCGATTTTCCTTGCAGCATTGTTTGTGTTAGCAAAAAACCCTGGAACAAAGTACCTGCAAATAAGGCTAAGGATGGAATAGGGAATAACTGAATATTTGGCTAGGCCTATGGATACTCCATGTCTGCAATGCACAGAATGAAGAATTTTCTACTGCCCTGAACAAAAGTATAATGTCCCACAGGACATATATGATGATAATTTTTTGGGTCTTGAACTTTACTCCACTTTGTATACAAAGACAAATTTTTTGCATGATTTTAACCACATTAAATATATATTTTTCAGAAATACAAATCCTGTGTAAACTGCAAGATGATAATTTATTCTAGTTAGAGTATTTTCAAAAAATTTTAAACATTTTGCAGAGATGTGTCACAATGACAACGCTTCAGGTTTTATTATTGCAAAAACAGCATGCTTATTTTCATCTATATTTGTACTGATATTTATACTGAGTTTAAGTACTGGTGCGAAGTGATTATATGTTTTCTAGTATGGTCATAGTTGAATACTTTCATATTGAAAGCCATATTATTTTATTATAATTAAGTTTTCTTTTATTTCTCCTTTTTGTAATTACTATTAGGACACATTATTGACTCCTTTAAATTTCTGCACATGTTTTGAAAGATTATTTTATCAGTGAATTCTGTTGCAGGATACAAAATATTGCTGCAGAATTTTGTTTAAATAGTTGAACATCATAGAGAGAAGAAGTATTTCTCTTATCCTTTGCTGTTCAAATGTCAATGTTTATTAGTTGGACCAACAGCATTGGCATTCACTTGGAATCTTGTCAGAAATGCATAATCCAGGGGCAGATCCATCCAATCAGTTGAGATGTTAAATCTGTATTTAACATCTGCTTTGTATTCATATTCACACTGGTATTTGAGAAGCACTGTTTTAATCCATCTATTCCCTCTACTTTTCCACTGCTAATAGTTTAGTCCTTTATATTTTTTTAAGGGTTCTGCAAGAGTTTAAGTGCTTTCTACTGATGTTTCCCTCTATCCACTCTACAAGGAGTAGAAATGATTCTTTTGTTAAAAGAAAAGCTCTAATTTGTCCGATCTGTTCAATGGCACCTGGGTGTTCTTAGGAAAACACTCAGAGCCTGACCATACATGACCCTTCCTCTTACCAAGAGGCCATGTGAGATCTAGTCTCAGCACACCTCAGCCAACTCATTGTTGACAAATTTGAATTGCTGTGAATACAAGTCTGAGGCTTTTCTGTTTATCCACGTTCTGTGCTGTTTCTTATTTCACAGTCTGTGCAAGAACTATTCACTTCATTTCAAAAGTTCTTTTCCATCCCCTGACCCAGTTCCCTCAGTTTTGCTAGTCCTTACTTTTCCTTCGAATACGAACTCAGATACATCTTCCTCAAGAAGAGCTTTCTTTAAACATTAATATTCATTATTTGGTATTTTGTTTTAAAAGTTGATATGTTCTAAAGTATATTATTTTTTACTGAAAGATCAAATATACTAATAGATAATGGCCAGACAATATATGTGATAAAACTTCAACCCACAATCCCTGCAGCAATCAGTCAGGAAGCCGAACGTCATTGGCAGTGATCTACCCAGAAGGTTAGAACTTGGTCAGCGACAGATAGCTTGACTGATGTTTACCTCTGCTTCCAACTCAGGACCAACCAGAGAAAGCCAGATATGCTTCCTCAGCCAATTACAGAGAATGCCTCTAATTAGCCCGCCTACAGTTCCCCACATCTTCCAATCAGAGCATACCTGGAGGCTTCCCTCGATTTTACTGTAAAGTTTATTCACTTCCCTGCCTGCCTTTGATTCTCAACCAAAGACAAGTGATGGTGGCTGACTTTCTCGCTATAGCAAGCTCAGGATGAATAGCCTTTATTTTTTTCTCATTTGGATCAGCTTTGTTTACTTCCACATTACTAACTAAATGATTTGAAAAATTTTTCTTTATCTTGGGTGAAATTCATATAGTGTGGTAGAAATAATAAAAGGAGTAAAAGGAGATTCTATTATTCTCTGTGTTTTTCTCTCAAAACTAAGAACTCTCAGTCCAGAATTAGATTATCTCTCTTTAAGTAGCAAATAAATTTTTGGTGTATGTGGCCAGAGCACAGACACATTGACATAATACTATATAAGAGCATTTAAGAATTAAGAAAGTATCTTTTGTTCTCACCCTTCCAGCATTTAAAAAATCTGTCCATTTAAAAAAATATTTTGCTTTGTTGTATATAGCTGGTTTGCTGAATACCAATAAACATAAGACTATTTCTAACCTGCGGGGCAATCATTTCTAGGAAATTAATTCCAAAATAGTATGCTACTGCATTGTATTTGTATGCAAGCCGTTTTCATAGAAAACTGTATCCCCATACATTTGACGGAGTTAAATAATGCAATTATGGAATGCAATAACAGAAGTAGAAAGAAAAGGCTATGGTTTTAGATGGAATTTGAAATGGCAGCTCTGATGATGCAGAAAGATAGAGAAAGCCTGTTCCAGATGTTAGTCACTGCTAAGAGAGGATGGGGAGGGATATTTTGCGTGAAGTGACACACGAGAGATAAATAGACTCCATGTATTTTGGACGTATCAATTTTGATTATGCAATTTCAAGCTATGAACCTAAAATTGGGAGAAAGAGCAACTTCTTTTATTTGAAAATATAGTTTGATTTGGAGTTAGATTCAACTGATATTTATTGAGAACCTGCTAAGTGCTAGATAACGTTCTGGAGTTTTAGATATATTGTTATTATGAGATGCTGGAGAATCCCTACTCAAAAGTTCATGGAAAAAAATAGCTATGGATGAATGCAAACTCAAGATACCCAAGAGCACAGCATTAATTATAATTATATTTATCAAGTAATAATTTTATTTCTATATTTGAGAAAATATATTTTTTATATTTACTGTAAACATTTACCTTATACAAGAAAGAATGAAGAATACAGTGCTAATAACCCCAAATCCCAGCACTCATAAATAACTACTATAAATATTTATATAAAGACTTGCAGATTTTGTCTATGCATTTATACACCAATTATGTGTGTATATCATGTTGATAAGTACATGAGAATGTATTCCCAAATGGGAATGTAATATGAGAAATTTTAATATTTTCAAATGTTATCAGTGTACCTCTTTGAGATAACACAAAATTCAGAAACTCCCATTTGAAATCAGAGATATGAGTTTAAATGATCTGTTGGCACTCAACAATTCTGTGGAGTAACCATGAGTAACCAGAAGAACTAATCTCATTCAAGAGTCCCACTCCCACAGCTGGAGACCCATGTGCCTGGTTCCACCTCCAAGGAACCTTGATGGTCAATACCCTCCAAGAAGATAATCCTCTTTTCCTTTTCTCTCAAGGTTAAAGCGAATACCCACAGCTCCCTGGCTGTGCTGAGAGCCTCAGGAGTCCACAGAGGCTAATGGTTTCGAAGAAGGGGTCCTGTGACCTCAAATTTGTATAAGAACTATTTTTTTTTTTCCCATCAGGCTTCCTTTACAGCTGATGTCAGGGTTGTCATGGCTTCCCTGTGCGATGTACTTAGTCCTTCTCTACCCTTATTAGAATATATTCCTTAGTGTCATGACTTCAAGAATAAGATGTAACTCTCCCCTTTTAACCCAATCTTAATATTGCCATCATCTCAGCTTAAATCAAATCCCATGTCTTCCATGGAGGCTCCTGACTGTCTCAACATGTTCTCTAATTCCTCTGAACCACTGTGAAATTATCCCCTTTACCTTACACCAGGGCATGCACACAAATATCTTTGTAAAACAATTGCTCTAATTAGCACCTAACACCTAGAAGTCAGGCCTTATATTTTATGTTTGTTTATCTAAGCATCCAGCAGAGTTTCTTCAATAGAACTCTACCATTCAGGATTTCCTTTGCTAGTGATTGAAAGCCAACTAGGACTAGATTAAGTAATTTGGTTTTTCATAAGGGAAGGACAGAGGTGAAGTTAGCCTTATTTCGGAAATCAAAGTTAGAACTCTCTTTCTAATGTCTGTTTCCATGGACATTGGCCCGTTTTCTTTTGTGCGGGTAGGTTTATGTGTATTTTTGTGTAAATGAGTGTATGAGAGGGTTAGAGAATATTATCACAAACAACTCCCATGCTAACCTTACAAGCTCATTGCAAGAAAGTTAAAAATGACTTTTTTAAACAGGAAAGTCAAGTCAGAAAATTCTAGAAAAGGAATGCAACTCTTTATTGAGTAGTGATGGATTTATTTCAGTGGTGATGGGTAGGATTTATTTCAGTGGTGATGGGTAAGGAGAGGTGTTTTTATTAGCCTGTCCAATGTCATGTGCCTACCTTGTAATCATAACGATAGGCCTATGATTCACATCTTCCAACAAAACCACGCATTTGTTTAGAGTAAAAATGGTTGCCAAAATGCAGTATTGAATTATGTTCTGATTGTATATTAATGCCTTATCCATGTTGATTATAAAACTATATTAGTAAATATTAATAGATGACTCTAACTTTTCATAACAATAAAAGTACATTACAACAAAGCCTTCTGAGATGGGAGTGAAAGCCTTTATACATTGGTGGTAATTTCCTTCATCATTGTTCTTCAATGGGAGAGACTTTCACATGTGTGTTTGTTTAGAGAAAGTCCTCAAATCATAAAAATACTTCTGCCTTCAGGAAAGAAAAGAAAAGGTGGCAGTAAAACATTCAAGGGCAATGAGAAACAAGTTTTTTCTTTTTTAATTAGGTAAAATAAAACATGGTAATTGTTAAGTGTAGATTAGCTGGGGAATATTTTTCCTACTAAAAATAGAGAAAAACATTTTCATTATTTACTGATTATCTGACAGAAGTTTTCCCTAACACATTTTTAATTGTAAATTAGTTGACAATTAGATGCATTATCTCAATCTTATCCACAAATAAAGTATCCCCCTGTGTAAAACTACTATTGTCATAGAAACTAAACACATTATTTAAATTTTTTTTAAAGTTTTGGCATTAATTGTGTACATTGATACTAACAAATTCTGTGAGAAATGTAGCATGGTTATTAACATTCTCATTTTTCATTTGAAGAAATTTTGACTAGAGACTTTAAACAATGTGTTCAGGAGTATATGCTTAGTGGTTTTTATAGATGAACCCAGAATCCAAAGCTCACTGCTCTTTCCACTACCCAGGATTTTGTGTATGAACAGCTAATTTCCATCACATTATTTATCTGTACCTATGCCTTCTTGTATGTACATAATTAACAAGAAAAAAATCCTAAATTAGACAGTTCTTAGAGACACAATATGGTACATTTTTCAGTTGTGAGTGATTATACTTTTAAAAGTATCCTCATCTTTTTTTTAGAACTCAGGAATCGATGTTAATGGTTGATTTTTCTGTACTGAACCAGAGCAGGTTGAAGCAGAAGAAACTCCTGTGTGTTTGTCAGTGTTAGGCAGGTATAATTCCACATATGAGCTATTTTTGCTGCTCATGTTGCATATTCACTCTCTGTTTTTCAATTAACTGAGAGGTAAAGGACTATAAGGAGAGAGGGAAGAGGAATAATGGTTAATATTTTCTAGTCAAAATTTCCATTTTAGTGTTTCTATTTGAGTTAAATAGCACCTGGAGAGTAAGGCAGGCAATAAATAAATGTACTCTTTCTAAATGAAAGATCTTCTGCCATCTCCCAAATGCTTCCTTACCATAATGATCTATGTCATTTAAAAAAATTACCCAGGATACTATCAAGTGAAATTACTCTCCTGAGTCTTTGTATAAACCAATGCATGACATTACGTGTAAACAGCCCTAAAGATCTACGTCATCTCTCCAAATATAGTTATTAAGTTCTAATAGATTTATTGTAGTGAGTCAGTTCTTTTCCTCTGGTTCTCTTGTGCCCAGAAGAACTGATTGTTCATGGGAAGAAAAAGGAGGGAAATAGTCAAATCATAACTAATATATGGATATTCTTTTCACAAAATCAAACATTAGGGCCACTGGAAGTGGGTCATTTTTGTTGCAGGTAGTGAACCCTGGAACAGCAAGGCCTCTGACGGGAGAGGATGATTAGAGTAAATATCTCCTTAGAGTCCAGTTAATGGATACATTTAAAATACAGGGTGACGAGCACCAGGTGCTCAGTCAATATCTAGCACTGCCAAAGCCTGAAGACCAGGCAATGGGGAACAGTCAGTCCCTTAATGCTGTGCTGTTTGTGCAGATGAGTCAGGAAGCATAGAATAGTCCAAACCTGAGCCTATAAGAAACAGCATAGGGTTACTTTATTTCAGCTGATCTTCCCTTATTGCTAGAATGATGAACATATTTGGGTCTAGAAAGCTCTGTCTGCTGTTAAATTGGAAGGACTCTCACAGTTGCATGATTGCATTCCAAAGATGCAATGTGGGCTCTGGGTATGGACATTTTGGTGTGGTCCATCAAACATGCCTTAAAAGAAATCAAGAAATGGTGTAACACTGTGTAATTTTTCAGAAGTAATTATATATATATATAACATTTACAGCCAGTAAAACCTTTATAAAAATCTATAAAATTAATAGTACAAATCCAGTTAATGGTCTGAGATTGCTAATCTAATTCACTGAAATACAACAATATATTTTCCAATAAAAATTTTTAGAGCATCTGATGTGCTCCAGGTGCTTTCTCAAATATATCATATTGAATTTTTACACGATAGGAAATATTAATCCTGTTTTAAAGATGAGAAAATGCATATCAAAGAGGTCAAACAAGTTACACACTGGCATAAGGAAGAAGCCTGGTCATTGAGAACTGCTTTGGCTCCTGCCCCTGTCCTGAGAGAGCCTTGTTACCCCATCATGCTCTTCTGTACAGGGCTTAGTTTTTGACAGGGATAGTTCTGGACAAACTAAAGAAGATGCTTCTGGATACTGTGGGGTACACTGAATAAGTAAGTTACAATTCATAAACACATTATCAATTATCGGAAATGAGGGATGACAACAATATAACTGCGTTTTCCAGAGGCTTTTGGTGTCTTTATTTAGAGCTTAATTCTTAAATACCTGTTATTCTCAAAGAAATCTTAAATAGAGCAAGTTACTGGAGAAAAAAATAAAATCACATTATAAAATGACTAAAAATCTCAAGAAAAACTAAGATATACTTGAATCTTCTGACTTTTGGGGGAAAAGAAATTAAGGAGGAGATAAACGGAAACTGAGATCAGCTTAATTATAAGGACGTATGCTGTGCCAGCAGGGTTGTTTTATTGGGACAGTGACCCTCGAGTAAGTGTCACGTTTCCTACTGATTTAAAATTTTAGCATCTCCAGCTCTGTTAGGTGAATAGTGAATAACTAGAATTCTAACATAATTTTAGATATTTATCTGAATTTTCAAATCTTATTATGTGCTGCTTGGATGACAGTGTTGCTAAACAGAAAGTTAATTGCTTTTTTTCTATCGTTCCCTACTTTTCCTAAGAAAACAAAATGCTTTTCCCTCAATAAAAGATGGTATTTCTATCCTCCAACTACACTTTTACAAAAGAAAACAAAGACACCTTCTGTAGGAACACTCCTTGGAAACAAAAGTCCTCCATTTACAGCAAAAAACCCACCATTTGAAAATTTGGGGAATATAAACTTCATTAAAAATAGAAAATGAGTTGCATGGAACCCTGTGAACCTGTAGAAAATCAGTTTAAAAAAATGTGATTTAAATGATCAGACATGTAAATCCTGTACTAGTTGATCGACTTTATCACCAGTTTATACTCTTATCAACGGCAGCAGATATCTGACTATATTCACTTTGATTTACTCCACAGAGACTTCTTCAGATTTAAACCTCTTTGACCAAGACAAATGGAGTGACAAATGCAATAAATTAGATATGCATTATTACAAGCATAGACGTTTTAGCCCTGTAGTTACTGAAAAATAAAAGGCAAAGGAAAACAAAACCTCAAACCTATTCTTCATCTTTACTAAAAGGAGATGCCAAAGACCCAGTTGGGGAGAATGCAATTTTGAAGAAGTAGCACTCATTACACAGGAGATGCTTCTGTGGATGCGGATGATACGGGTTCATTTTTTTTCTCTCCTTTCTATTTCCTCTGCCTCCCCGCCCTACCCCACAAGACAGCTTGGAAAACTTTGGCAGATGTTGCCCTTCCAGGGTAGTGCCAAGCAGCCATCTCTCTTCTGCTGTGACAGCTTCCACAGGAGGGAAGCTGCCTGTCCCATTTCGTTCAGTATGTTTGTGAATATTTGATTTTCACAGAAGACTAAAGAGGGTAAGAGCTCGGGGATTCAATAGAAGGTCAGAACGGCAATCTTTTTGCCTGGTCCAGCTTTCTTTTATACTCTGACATCTGGCACCCATTACCAGAACAAATTAGAGCAATTCCAAGCAGCAGCAGAGGAGGAGGACTTCCTGTTCTCAGGCAGCGCAGTTATCAACGTGAACACAGGAACTGAGGCTCAAAACAATGCAGCCTTAGAAATAGATTCGCGGCAATTGCTTTGCTGACTTAAAGCACAGCTCGTGGTAAGTGTAATTAAGAAGAAGATGCATTCTATCACAGAGTCGCAGTTATATTGATGAGTTTCTGCTAAATTTTCATGTTATTATAATATATGAAATCCAGCTATGGGGAATCCCACTATCAAAATCTAAACATTATATTATCAACTTTTGTTTATCAGGAGAGAAGACGATCATCAGAAATAGTATAAAACCCAAGAATTTAACTGTGCTCTTAGAATGCTACGGTGTGTTTATGTAGGTCATTCATAAAATTCATCGTTTAATAGGTCTTCCTTCTATTTAATTATTCCCATTTTCTTTATTACACATATTGACTGTCTTCCTAACATACCCCTTGGATTTTTCATGCCTAAAAATTCAATGGGAGTAGTTAAACTCCTTTAATATTTGTTTTTCCTCTTTGGAAATAATTTTCAGCATCCTTTAAAAAAATTATTTATTAAAAAAAAAAAACTCTTCTACGGAATTGCTATAGACGAAAGCAGCAAGCAACACTCTTCAAATAAAATATAGAAATTAAATTTCTGGGTAACTCACTCAATGACCAACTAGGTTTTCATCTAATATTTTGTGATATTAAATATACAAATCACAGGGCTAAGTCACTAAATGGTGGCTTAGGATGGCATACTGTCTCATAAAATAATTTTGTGATTTATTTGTAAAATGTTTAAAATAAAATAAATTTATAGTCATGAGGGTGTATTTGAATTATATTTAAAATCACAAGAATAGGTGTTACTCTAATCAGTGGACAGAATGAAATATAGTCTCAGAGCTTTAATTTTTCATTATTGATTATATATACTTAATATATATTTATACATATTCATATATGTATAAATACATACACATGTATACATATTCTTCATTTATTATCACAATTTCTACTTTTTTTTTTTTTTTTTTGCGGTACGCGGGCCTCCCACTGTTGTGGCCTCTCCCGTTGTGGAGCACAGGCTCTGGACGCGCAGGCTCAGTGGCCATGGCTCACGGGCCTATCAGCTCCGCGGCATGTGGGATCTTCCTGGACCGGGGCACGAACCCGTGTCCCCTGCATCGGCAGGCGGACTCTCAACCACTGCTCCACCAGGGAAGCCCCTGATATTATTTTAATTCTTTAAGTTGCCAAGAAATTAAAGCTTATAATTAACCATAAAGGTCTGACCAATATTCAATTTTACAGGAACAATTTTTTTAATTGATAAAACAATCATGAGATATTACTAAATCATGTTATTGAAACAAGCAATGATTTCACTTTGAGTGTATGAGACATACAATTGGAAAGCTCTTGAGCCACTAATAACAGCAAAAGCTAATTTGTGTGAATTCCTATGTTACACCTTTAAAATCTCATATAGTTCCCAATTATCAGTGCAGTGATAATAAATACAAGATCAAAGAAAGTGACACCTTTAATAGACTTTTGCTGATAGTTATGTAATTAAATATTTCTTCTTGGCTCAATTTTTCTATCACTATGTCTTTATCTATATCTATGTCTACATCTGTAGCCTTATATACACATTTATTGTTTCCCTAATTAAAATGTTATTTATTGTGGCTGGCTTCGTATAGCCAGTGCCTAAAATTTTGTCCCTAGCATCTAGTAAGCATGCAATAAATGAATGAAATATTAAGCACAGAGCGATATTTAATCACACTTCACTTATTTCAGCAATGTATGTTTGTCAGCCACAAAGTAGTAAATATGACCCTGCTCTCCTCTGAAACTAGGATATTTAAATGTATTCCTCTCATAAAAGATATTTAGTGCAGACTTATTTTGATGGTTTACACTTATGCTACATGAAGTCCAACAATATACGTTGTTATCACCAGCTAACTACAACATCAAACAGGAAAGAGATGTCTATCTCTTTACCAACACCAATAATTTTGCACATTTTCACAAGAAAGTCTTCACAATTGATATCCTATCTAACACAAAAAGGGGAGGGAAAATAAAAATTGGTTATAAATACGTACCTGTCTTTTTTCCTTATTTCTAGTTTTATTATTGACATATATCACTGTATAAGTTTAAGGTATACAGCATAATGGGTTGACATATATATTGTGAAATGATTACCACAATAAGTTTAGCTACCATCCATCATCTCATATACAATAAAAAGAAAAATATGAGAAATACAAATATAGATACAATAAAAAAAGGAAAAGCAATTTTTTGTGATGATAACTCTTAGGGTTTACTCTCTTAACATTCATATATACCATACAGCAGTGTTAACTGTAATCATAATGTTGTACATTACATCTGTAAGTACTTATTTATCTTACAACTGAAAATTGGTACTTTTTGACCACCTTCCTCTAATTCCACCCCCATTCCCTGGCACCTGTCATTTTCAAGGAGAGTTTTGTTTGTTTTATTTTTGTTTTTTTAAGCTCTGCAGCTGTAGCTTAGTTCAAAAGTGTGTTTGGAAAGATGCAAGCAGGTATTAAAACACATTGCAGAACTTCTGGGATGAAAAATGCATCAGTTATGTATGAGAAAAGAGAAGGTGTGCTGTATTTATCTTACACATGTCTTACGTTAAATATAAGCCATATATGACTGTATATGGTCCAGTTTTGTCCTCATTGTGCCTTGTTTAGTAAAATCAGTTAAAGGAAATTTCGTTAAAGGGAGCTAATTCTAAGGTCTGGAAAATGTTATTAGAAAAGAAGAAACTTGCTTTTAGCTGAAAAAAACATCATCTAGCTGGGGGATTCAGGACTGTGAAATATGATCTCTTAAGAAACAATATTACTCTATGCAGTCTTAAAAGAGCTTCTGGCCTTTCTAGGAATTTCAAAGATTCCTGGCATTTAGCAGATAGAAGGTAGTTTTATTTGAAGCTAAAGCTAAGAAATACTTTGTTGCTTTCACCAATTTTGCAGCATAAAGGTCTATGACATATACTATGAGTTTGATAGATTCTAAGTTCATGACTCTGTTTCAAGTAGAAGAGATGACCAAGTGCTATTTTAAGGTTTTGTATGATCAAGTGTGTATATAAATTTCCGTTAGCTTCATATAGTATTAACATGATGCTTTCTTACTCAACTTGGTGCATGGGCTTGCTCCAGTAATTGACTTCTAGCTGGAAAGATAGAGGTTAAATTGGTTCAAGGTCTACTGAAGAATGTACTCAAGAATATTAATTCTTATCATCAGAAAATCTGCCTAAATAGACATTTCCATCATCCTTGCCAACCAACGATTATACAGTTAAGTTACCGTGAAACTCATTGCTGATAGGTGTGGTTGGGGTTGTCCTTGTTACCCTTTTATTGTAACACACTCCAAAATGCCCTGGCTTCAGGGACGAATTATATATTTACCCTACTTTAAGTCCATCTAGCAACAGCTAGTATATGTGAGTTTGGCAATAATGAAACTGCAGAGGGAGCAGAGTGGTGATATTGGTCATTGCAGAAAATTAGAGGTGTAATTTATCAAAGAGTAAAAATTATATTTTTATATGTAGTTTCCCTAAGCAGTCATAAGAAATAGGCAACAAAGAACAGAATCTGTATGCCTAACTCTAATGTCCAAATATTTGCTCTGTTTCTATGTGTTGATTTTCTGTTCTCTGCTTTGGTTTTGCTTTGCTGGCATAAATTGTTCATACCATTACCTTATAATCCTTTTGCATATTTGTAAGTTCCATAGTGATTCCCCTCTTTTATTCCTGATTTTAGTAATCTGAGTCTCCTCTCTTTCCTTCTTGGTCAATCTACCTAAGAATTTTCAATTTGTTGATTTTTATACAGATTGAACTTTTGGTTTAATTCATTTTCTCTATTGCTTTTCTATGCTTTATTTCATTTATTTTCTTCCTTCTGCTTCCTTTGAGTTTGATTTTTGTTTTTTCTATTTTCTTAGACTGGAAGGTTAATTCACTGATTGGAAGATTTTCATCTTTTTTAATGTAATGTTCAGAGCTATAAATCCCTCTTAAGGCCAATACCCTTTATGCTATAATTTTTGGTATGTTGTGTTTTTATTTCCATTTGCTTCAAAATATTGTTTAATTTTCCTTATGATTTCTTCTTTGGCCCAATGGTTATTTAGAAGTGTGTTTAACTTCCACATATATGTGAATTTCCCAAATATTCATCTGTTATTGATTTCTAATTTATTTCCATTTTGGCCAGAAAACATATTTTGTGAAATTCAATCCCTTTATATACTTTTATACTTTTTTAAAAAGTTCTAGTATATGGTATATATTGGAGAATGTTCAGTTAGGACTTCTGAAGAATGAGTATTTTGCTGTTGTTGGATGGTGAATTCTATAGATGTCTTTTTGGTCTTATTTGTTTATAATGTTGTCAAGACTTATTTCCTTGTTAATCTTCTACCACATTGTCTTATTTATTATTAAAAGTGGGTATTTTGATGTCTCTAATGATGACTGTTGAATGTGTATATCTTCCTTCATTTCTTTCAAGGAAGTGAATTCAATATGCAGGAATTTTTCGATTCCTGCATATTGGGCTTCCGTTTTTAGGTGCATGTATGTTTATAATTGCTGCTACTTCTTGATGAATGGACACATTTATCATTATGAAATGTCCTCTGTTGCCTCTAACAAAAGTTTTGTTTTAAAGTGTATTTTGTGAGGTTGAAAGAAAAGTGGAAATACAATCTTTTTGACCATGTTTGACTGCCATAGAGTTCTGTGTCATGGGGCTGGATGGATGAGAAGAGTAGGTAGCCTGTCCTTCACAAAGTAAACCAGTCTCAGACTGAAAGCTGGACCAACTTCTTGGTCATGCATACCCAAAATAAAGCACCGAGGCAGAGCTCGGAGAAGGATGATAAAGCTTCTTATTCGGCCATTCTGGAAACCTTTCCCTGCCCCCTTCTTTTTAGTAAATTTATAGGAGAGATTTATCTGAAGAAATACTACAATGTATAAAAAGCACATAAAGTCTTAATTTCCACTCATACAGTGGTAGATTTTACACAATGTGTAACAAAAAACTTTTAAAATCCAGAATGCACAAAGTACTGCACAGTTTGATCACTAAGTCATTAGCTGATAAGCAAATGTTCACAGCAAAATTGAGTGGAAGTACAGAGTTTCCATTTACTGCCTGCCCACATGCACCCAGACTCCTCCATCTTCAACATCCCGCACCAGAGTGGTATATTTATTACAACCCATGAACCTACACTGACACATCATTAATACCCAAGGTCCACAGTTTACATTAGGGTTCACTGTTGGTGCTGTACCTGCTATAGATTCAGACAAATGTATAACGACATGTATCCACTATTATAATATCATACAGAGTAGTTTCACTGCCCTAAAAATCCTCTGTGTTCTACCTATTCATTCCTCTCTACCCCTTAACACTTAGCAGCTACTGATCTTTCTACTGTCTCTATAGTTTTGTCTTTTCCAGAATGTCATATAGTTGGAATCATACAGTATGTAGCCTTTTCAGATCAAGTTTTCACTTGGTGATATGTGTTTAGGGTTCCTCAAAGTCTCCTTGTGGCTTCATAGCTTAATTCTTATTCTGTATAATTTTAGATATTTTCTTTTGCATAACAATAAAATGAGGATTATTCCAAAGATGCATTTATATCTTATAAGTCAAAATATATTTTTCATATAATATGGTTTGCTCTGTTTTGAAAAATATTTCATGTTACCCTAATTTAGCAAGATTTTCTAGCAGTTAATTATGCTTGTGCTTCCAACAATTAGAAATCTCAGACTTTTGATGGATCCACTGAATTCACATCATGCAGTCAGGTTCTTGTGGAAAATTACAGCACATTTATTTCTCATCAATGCTGAAGTTACTTTCTGGTTAAGTACTTAAAAAAACAGAAACACTTTTCAATCTTTGAAGCCATTTAGTACTACAGAGAGACAGTAAAATGTAAATGTTTTTAAAGTAATACCTATATAGGTATATATGTGTGTATATGTATAATCTGATATATATTATCCACTAATGAAGTTCATTACATAACGTTGTTGTAATCTGTTTTTTGTGGGTTTTTTTTGCGGTACGCCTGCCTTTCACTGCTGTGGCCTCTCCCTTTGTGGAGCACAGGCTCCGGACGCGCAGGCTCAACGGCCATGGCTCACGGGCCCAGCCGCTCTGCGGCACGTGGGATCTTCCCGGACCGGGGCACGAACCCGTGTTCCCTGCATCAGCAGGCGGACTCTCAGCCACTGCGCCACCAGGAAAGCCCTGTTGTAATCTTAATAATGGCCTTGATTACTAACACAGTGAATTTCACTACCATAAAGAAGAAACAGCATTACATCAACTGTTAAAATAAAGCAAAAATATGCTAGTTACTTATTATCTGTCATATCTTTCATGATACTAAGTACTATTATCTCTCTATTAAAAATACATTTTTGCATCTATTATTTTTCTGATAATACACTCTTTAATGTTAAATAGTAATTGTACATCATAACTATCTTGACAGACCACTAATAAGCCTCAAGCATTGTGGTAAAATGATGAGTTAAAATTGTCACTCCTCTGCCTTCCTTTTTCCTTACCAAGAGCATTCAGAAAATATCTGATTGCTATAAAATGCTTACATGACAATATCTCTCTATGATATAGTTTAAAAGCACTACCAGTTAAACATGACCCATGTGATGAATACCTACTACATTATTAGTAGTTGGAAACATTTTTATTTCTATTCAGCCTTCTATTTTTTATTCCTTAAATTTGAATTTGGCGTAATTAATTTTTAGTTCCCCTGAGCAAACAATAACAATATTGGGGACCGAATAATAAATGATCTCAGGTAACTAAACCATGTCACGAGATTGTCTTACTGCAGCTTGATGTTTCTTGTATCATTATAACAAAGACCAAGCTGTTTCATGCACATAAAACTACACTGACATCCAGACAACCAATTATTCTACATTCTTCAGGCTTCCGTACTAGGTTTTTGTTTTGTTTTAGCTAGAATGTCTTTTTCCAATGCTGAATAGCTCACTCTTTGAATACCCAAAAATATCTTTGTAAATTTTCATACCAATGAAATAAGAAATAGTCATGAAATTTCAATTATACATGTCACAATGATTCAGTATTTAGGTTTCCATGTATCCTTAAAAATTTCTTCCACAAATATATAAATAACATTCTGTCTTTACTTTTTCCTCTCAGAATATACTTCTATGTGAGTCTTAAAGAGAAGAATAGTGGTCTTGATTTTCCTAATTCACCCAGCAGCAGACAGGGGTGTGCAAGGATAAATAATCTTCCATCCAGGATAGCACAGAATAGTGGAAGAGATAAGACATGTGAACAATTATGACAATTGGATAACTGAAGTAAGAAATAGCTACAAGTACCATGCAAACACAAAATAAGAAGCACCTCAGCATCACTAAGGAGATAAATAACAGCTTCAGATTGGAAGTTACATTTGAGTAATTGTGAATAATGAGTGGAATTTTTCCAGGAAGGTAGTCACTTTAAAAGGAGACTGAAAAATACATATTCTCAATCAAATCCAAAATCATCAGCTTTATAAGAAGACATACACTAAACCAGAATGTCAGAAACAGTGTTGGTTAATATTTTATTTTGCTGCAGAAGCTAGTTCCTTTACTCTATGACCCATGCAGGACTGGGGAAATATGCAGTTTCTACAAATAACTCCTCTGAGTGAAAGGCACAATCATTCTTGCATTGAATATGAAAACTATCAACTCATGTACTCTGCTCTTTAACAGATGTATGCTTCAGGATATAAAGGAGATAAAGCAAGAGATTCTGATTTGAATATTGAACTGTGATATGGAGGCAGAAGTTTAACATGGTTAAGACATGAAAAACCAACTGGGAACAAACGAGTAAGGTGGCACTCCAGAATCAGGGAGCAAGTGTATCCTGCACGATGTCATATAAGAAGGTCTAGCTTTGGGGTTGGCAGAGGGTTGAGGTGGGTGAGAGTTGAAGGCAATATTATTCTTTTAAAATAAATTTATTTATTTATTTTGGCTGCGTTGGGTCTTCGTTGCTGCGTGTGGGCTTTATCCAGTTGTGGTGAGCGGGGGCTACTCTTCATTGCGGTGCATGGGCTACTCATTGCGCTGGCTTCTCTTGCTGCAGAGCAGGGTCTCTAGGTGCGCAGGCTTCAGTAGCTGTGGCACGTGGGCTCTAGAGCACAGGTTCAGCAGCTGTGGCACATGGGCTTAGTTGTTCCACTGCATGTGGAATCTTCCCCGACCAGGGCTTGAACCCTTGACCCCTGCATTGGCTGGTGGATTCCTAACCACTGTGCCACCAGGGAAGTCTGAAGGCAATTTTTTAAAAAGTCAAAATTCATTATATATATGTATAAACGAAGGCACCTGGAAATCCTGAGAATCCAATAAGCAAAACCTTAATCTTTAATATGAACTATTAGGAATGATTATTCCCATTAAATATTTTCTTCTATCTTTCTACACTTAAAAATAATTACTCAAAGGGGGTTACTTTCTTGGGCATGCTCTCTGGTCTTTTTGCACTTATTTTCTAAAGACTAGCTATCTTATGGTAATTATTGGACCTATATTCCACCTCATACACCAGTAGAGCCTGTTTACCAGTCTTCTCTGATTGGTTCATGTGTCCATGTTAATTGGATGGTAGATTGATTCCTATTGGCTGGTGCCATTGCAAGCTAGTTGTTAAATACTTTCAATACCTCTCTTGGTTCTGATGGGCATTAAAAATATTAATAATATCATTCATTTTGTTTCATTTAAAAGGTTAACAATTAACTTTGCCCACTTTTACAGCATCTACTTAAATTTCTCCAGTCATTTAAACAGTGACTTAATGTAGTTTCTTTAAATAAAATCTAAAGTTTCGATGTGTTTAATTTTGTTTCTTTGCTACAGTTTACAAGGGAAGTACAGAGAAATATAGGACCAACATTTTTCAGATAAGGGAAATCATAAATGTTTAGTTATAAAAATACATACATTGATAATACTATATGCAGACATACACATTTCTAATTAGAAACAGATATAAAGCCCAATGGTAAATTGAAATAATGTTAATTTTTAAAAAATAATTTTTCTTTCATCAAGTAAGCAATTATGGCTTAAAATTTCATTTATGTTTTCTACTCTCTAATGTAATGGACTTTCTTTCTTTTCATACATTTGTAAGAAAGATTTTTTTTGTTTTTGCATATTACATCAACCAGTACGTGGGCTTGTTAAAAGCTGACAACTATACATATATTTGTATATTATATAAAGTTGGATGTATATGCATCAAACTTGAATGATATTCTCCAAACTTAAGCATATATACCACCTCATAAAATTAACTTCTAGATTATAAAACTATGACTGTATGTTTTGTTTAATATATTTAGTATTTGAAATATAATAAAATGTTATTCATGAGTTTAAATCAAATGTGCTATCTCTCTCTCACATAGAAATTTATAGACAATTTTTACAATAGCTGACCTTGAAAGAAAAAAAGTATAGAAACCGTACTTCCCTGGTGGCGCAGTGGTTGAGAGTCCGCCTGCCGATGCAGGGGACACGGGTTCGTGCCCTGGTCCGGGAAGATCCCACGTGCCGCAGAGCGGCTGGGCCCGTGAGCCATGGCCGCTGAGCCTGCGCGTCCGGAGCCTGTGCTCCTCAACGGGAGAGGCCACAACAGTGAGAGACCCGCGTACCGCAAAAAAAAAAAAAAAAAAAAAAAAAAAAAAAAAAAAAAAAAAAGTATAGAAACCTATTTCCCTCTCTATCTTAAAGACAAGATTGCAAAGTTCCAAGGAAAATGACAACAGACAAATTAGGTAAACTAATTTAAAACGTCAAAAAAATCATTTAATCTTTGCCATCAAAATATGTTCTGAATTGTACTTTTGAAGCTGTTCAATTTGTACATCAGTAAATAACTTTCTCAAAGCAAATTACTTTGGTTTTATTTGAAAATAATGCTTCTCCCACAAAGTCCTCTTTTCTTTCCTACTAAAGGCAATTACATCAGAGTAAGGTCTTTGTTGCTTAAGGATTAAAATGCTTTAGCTACTTAGTCAGACAGTGTGATCATAATTTCCATGTCAAGCAGTCAGTTAGTCATTGGGAATTATAACAGTACATTTTCTGGAATATTGGGTTAAAATGCAGTTGAAAGAAAGAGGGGATAATTAGTCCTGATTATCCAACTCTCTCTCCAGTATCATCAGGACTAATCAAAGCTTTCCTTACATACCTTCAAGAATCCTACTCTTCTCTGATGACCCAAACCCTTCAACTCATCACCTCTTCAACATTAGTGTGAATTATGATCTTTACCAGCAAATGTCCTAGGACACTGCTTTCAGAGGATTTTTAGAGTGGTTGTTGTATATTTCTAGCATTTTTCCACACTTTAGTTTCTGGAAGTGAGATAAGTGAATTTCAATGGAAGCCAACCAGAGGATGATCCAAATGTTGGAATTGGCAGATAAAACCTTACAGTAACTTTTAAAAAAATGTCTAAACAGTTAAATAAAACCAAACATTATGATTGTGGAACAGATGAGGAATCTCAGAAGAGTAATAGGAAAAAAAAAAGAACAAATGAACATTTTAGAGCTAAAATTTACAACATCTGAACTAAAAAATTCACTGAAGGGACTTAAGATCAGGCTAAGTATGGCAAAAGGTAGGATCAGTGAACATGAAGATAGAATAATGGACATCATTTAATTCGCAGAAAAGATAGAAAAATAAAAGCTTGAAAAGAAAAGTGAGGAGAATCTCAGTGAATGTTCAGACAGTATTAACGGAGGTCCAGAAAAGAGAAAATGGGGCAAAACATTTTTTCAAGAATTAATGACTGAAAATTTTCTGGATAGTAAATACTATCCAGAAGAAATATTCTTCAAAAATAAGGCAAAATGCCATTTTACAGATAAAAATTGAGAAACATTTTTACCAATAGACCTGTACTTCAGGAAACATTAAAAGAATTCCTTCAGTATGAGCAGTGTTGACACCAGATGAAAACTCAGATTTGTAGCAAGGAATAAAGAGCACCAGAAAGGGAAAATGTGGGAAAATATTTTTAATACACATTTTTGTCTTAATTTATTTAACACATATAATTGTTTAAAGCAAATATTATAACTCTGTATGACAGCGGTTAACACACACACACACACACACACACACACACACACACACAAATACTGGGAGAGCAGTGAATACTCTGTTTCAAGTTTCTTTTATTTTATATGAAATAGTATAATAGAAACTTTAAGTGGACTCTGATGTTAATAATGTGTAATATAATTCCAAGAGCAATCACTGAAAAAATGAAATAGAAATAAGAAAGTGAATGCAGCCATAGCTAAAAGTCAATAAAATGGAATGTCAGTAAAATGGAAAGTTAATTCAAATAAATTTCAAATAAATTTCTAAAAATTCCTTGCCCCTACAAAGACATTCAATCCATTGAGGTCCTGCCCATCTACTCTCTCATATATTCTCATTCCTCCTTTTTCATATAGGATTCCAAGCCTTCTAAAATCAATCATTCCTTTGCACACACCTTCAATTCACTTGTCTGTCTGTCTCTCTCTCTGTTACATTTCTCTTGAAAGCTACCTCTACTTACTCAATGTCTGTGTTTGAGCATTTCAAGATGAAGTGTTGACCATTCTGACTTATCTGAGTTAAATTTATCGCCACAACTTCTCATTATGGGTGAATGAATCTTCTAATTTTCTCCAGTAAAAACACACTTCCTTTTTCAAAAAGGATTTGTCTCTTTACATCTCCATCACAGCCTCTTCCTTTCATACTCACAGATGATGCCCTTGACTTATGTCACTAAGGGAGGAGAAGCAACCAAAGGAAATGGTTCATCTTGCCATCATTAGATCTCTCATTCTTCCTGGACCCACAACTGTACCCATATGCCCTCTTGTAAAAATGAATGCCTGTCCTGCATATATAAGGCTAACCACTCCACTTTTGCAATAGATCTCAAATAATTCTCACCTATATGAGAAAAATATTCCAGAAATGAGCTACAATTTTTTTCTTTGTAATTTACGAGAACACTTACATCACAATACATTTTAATAATGAAAACAAATTAAATAAACAAGTACCCAGTATTATAAACAAACAAAAAAATCAAGCTCAAATTGAAATAATGTGATTTTATTCGGGATCTCATAATTCTTACTGAAATATAGAACTGTACTTCTTTTTAACAGGACACAGAAAGAATGAGGGATAATCTCAACTGTGAGGACTAAATTGTTTCAAATTTTCCTAAAGATTATAGGAAAAAGTATTAATCATATCATTGGTAAGATTTTTGAAAGAAAACAAGTGCAACATGAGAGGCTTCAAACCGAATTAGGTAAAGATGTATGTGTCTATGTGTGTGTCAGTTTTTCTGGGTGAAATAAATGGCTATGTAATTTGTGTGCTTTATAGTCACAGAAAAATAAGAGACAGGAGAAGCTTATTTAATTGCAGGAATAGATTCATAATTACTCATAACTCATAAATATATCTTCTGTATCTTTGAAATGTCAGTAAAACAGAAAAGAAAATATCAGATTTTATAATTCATGTTTTACAATCAACATAAGGGAATTGCATTTACCTTCTATAAATTACTTCATATCACAGCATCTTTTAAAATTTTCATTAGGCATCATACCAAATTATTAATAAAAGTTCTTTGATTTCTTTTCAGTATTTTTTAAATGCTGCAACATCTTTGTTTTACCAGAACTTGAACATCATTACTGAGAGTAAATTTTCATAAGTATGAAAGAAATGTGTTCAGAAATGAGTTCTGTTTAATATCTAAGAAGTTTAAACTTTTTCCGGCTTTAGAATGTATAAAATGGCTTCTCATTGCCTGTCTGTTAAATCTGAGCTCTTTTCATTTTTTCTGAGACACTCCCTGATTTAGTTCCACTCGATTATGACTTGCTTGTCTTGTCTGCTTCTTCAATCAGACAAGTCATCTCTCAGCCTCCTCACAGGACGCTGCCAGTAAGTTTTACGCATGGGTAAAGAGTCTCAGAGAAAATGAGTGACTCTTTAGTTGAGGGAACAAAGGCCAGAGCACCAAAGGCAGCAGAGGCCAGGAACAGAATTCCATGAAGAGAAAGAAAATGGAAAAAAATGGTTGAGTGGAGGACAGTAAAATAAGGGAAAGATTTGTTAAATGTAAAAGGAAAAAATAGGTTTTTTTCTTAAATAAAATGTTTGGCACAATGAATGCTTTGAAATAATCTATTTAATATATATTTTTAGCAAATATTAGACATACTTCAAAAGAGAATTACAAACTAATGATTTAAATTTTAAAATATCTTTCCTAGAGCCGACAGTCCATAGACATGAGGAAAAGAACATTTGGATTTTCACCATGCTTCGCCCTGCCTTTACCCAGGTATGGTCTGAAACAGCAGTTTACAAATGGCAGAAGAGATTAACAAAGAGTTGACTCCAATCATGCTGCCTTCAACTGACCAACCAAAACCCAGAGATTACTAAAGGGGGAAATATATCTTACCTGTTTATCTTGTATTGGGCTGTAAATTCACAGAGCTTGCCGGTATTTCATCTGAGGCAGGATAAATGTTTCCTCCCCTAAATAAGTACAATGAGAGACAAATGAATTTGCATTTTTATTACGTTACACAAGCCATACTTGTTTGATCTTATTAGTTGCACTAGTTTGCCTTGATGAGTGCCGTATCTTCGATCTGCTCATTACATGAAATATTAGCATTCAAAACGAGCATTTTCTGAATTTACACCTGAGAAAGATTGCTGGCTTCAACAACTGTTTCACGCTTTTAAGTATGCTCTTGGTGACTAATGCTGATGCTTCAGATGGCATAGAGGTTGGATTTACTTCAGTCCTTTAGGATAGTAGGAATTCCAGTCTGAAAGGTGAGTGACACTGGATAAAATGGAAAGTTATGAGAGTCCTAGGAAGTATGACCATGCATAATTCAGGAAGGGGACTCTAGAAGGGACTGGGAAATAGCAGGGTATAGGGGAGTGAGTCTAGCAGGGGTCCAGGAGGCTTCTCTGCACCCTATGAGAATCTTTTACACTATCTCTAAATTGCAAAATGAAATGGAAGTATGACTGCACTGTATCTCTGCTACAAACTTAACAAAGTATCACAACTAATTAAAGAAAGTTAGCTAGTATTTGCTACATTAAAGAGTAACTCTGGCTGTTTTGTTTGTTTGCTTGCTTGTTTTTAAATCCCATTAATTATTTATTTTTTTCTGAGCCTCAGGTTATATTGTCAATAGATACCAGACTCTTTATGAGGGAGACATCTTTTCCAATGTCATTTTATTCAAAACACTTAAAAATATAAGTTATCTTCATTGAAAACTCCCCCTTCTCCCTCAAAAAAACGTTACCGTATGAGATAAGCAATGTCTTTTAGGAAACGTAAACTCACTACAGTCGCTCATATTTTTCCCCATAATGAGTGAATTTAACAATGATATTAAAAACGAGGTGAGAAAGAAACACAACTTCAGAAGGCAGAGCATAGCATATATACGGGTGTTCCTTGTGAGTGAAGCTATGTTTATGTCACTGATAGTAAATTTCAGCATGTGCCGTCCTGAAGTCTACAAGCTGGACAGAAAACTGAAAAACAAGATCACGCTATGTGGTGTGATTGTTAACTGCTGGGAATCAATAAGAGGAGATAGCTCATGCTGGCACATCTCAATCAGAAGTGGAGTGGAAACACAGGAGGTGGGTGTACCAAAGGTAGGCAACTTTGCAAGCAAAGCCCCAGGAGCAGCTCATTCACTGTGCTCAGAGATTTGCCTTTTGCACAGCTGTTTACTGTAAAACTTGGGTGTTTTACAGTAGAATTTTTCTCACTAAAGCACAGAGTTGTCACCGATTTTGTAAATAATGTATAGAAATCACAGCCAAAAATTAAAATTGAGAGGACCCTCTGAAATACCAGTAGGATGGATGATTCTGTCTAAATTCATTCCAGGTATAGTGAGTACAAGCTTTTTAGGGTACTTGGTATGTGAAAGGCATTGGGCTTGGTGTTAAAATTAAAAAGATGGATGAAACTAATTATTGTTCTCAAACAGCATACTTTGCAAAGGAAAGAAATTCAGATCAATTAACATTTTGATATGTTTTGGTAAATAACACAGTTGGCTTACACAAAGGGTCCTGTGGGAGGAATATCTTACTATGTCAGACCAGGAGGAGAGCTTTGAGTGTCACCCCCTGTGTAATATTTTGCTACACAAATAGGTTTTAAAAAGGTGCTTGTGTTTTAAGGCATAATAATGAAATTAGGCACTGTTATGACAAAAACATTCATAAGAGTAAGTGGGGGAAGCTGAGGTCCTCATCAGAGCAAGATGTTGTAATCTGATGTACATGAAGGCGCCTGGTGCCCATGAATCACAGCCCTTTGTAGGTAGATCAGGGCTAGGTAAATACTTCCGGATGGTTTACCAAACCAAAGATGACTGACAAAGAACCTTTGCTGGTATCTGACCTCCAGCCGCTTACTTAACCAAAGCCTCGCTCACTTCACACGACAACTATTGGACATCATCACACAAGTTGACATTCAATGAATCTTGACTATTATTATTTTTCTGCAAGTGGTACAGATAAGGTGTTTCACTATATGTTTCTGAGGATGAACTCACAAGTTAAGTTTCAGAGATTAGAAGCCCTTTTGGAAAAGTAAGATAAACACATGAGAAATTTAATTTGGGAAGCAACAAAAATGTGTATGTGTGTGTCTTTTGTTTGTATATATTACTCTAAGTATATTAGAGGTAAAGATAGTACATGGTTTGTGTAGCCATAAGAATAAAAATATAACAATAAAATACAAGGAATACATGACAATGGAGAAAAATAAATATGCAATCTAACCTTGAAAAAGGTGTAGCAAATTTAACCAACTTCACAGATACTGTGGTATGTTAGAGATTGAGAATAATCTGATTTTTCAGCCCAGATTGGAGTAAGTCAAAAATAATACCAAAGCTTACTCAAAATTAAAGAATCTGATAGCAGATGGGGCCTAAACACTCCCTACCATAGAGGTCAAGACAATATTAAAGGACACTTTAATGGAAGAGCTGGGACTCCACCTATATGAAGGTATCCTAAGGACAATGATGATTTCTAGTCCCTACTTCAGAGCAGGAATTGGATATAGAAATGAGTGCAGTTCGGCAGTATGTGGGCTGGACAATGGGATAGTATGTGACAGTTGTTCTTGCCTTTGACAATCTTAAGCTACACCACTAACTGGGCTTATGATGAAGCACCTTCTGTGTTTTTATTATATTCAAGCTTATTTTCCTGTAACAAGTATTTTTTCAGACATATTTTCTTAAAGGATTTGAATACTACTTCATGGAGAACAACTAATGACCATGTAGTTGGTGTTGACATCCTTATAAATGTCTCAGTATTTCAAAATAGAACATTTTATCATATATATGATGTTCAAAATATGTCCAGACTCGATATGCCATAAACATTTGTCACACTCAAGAAACCAAGGCATAGCTAATGCATACAAAAAATAAAATTTTTCTTCATTTTCAGAAAACTTTTAGTCAGCAGTATTCATTTTTATTTGTCTAGTTTTACAATAGAATCATTTATGAGATTCTTATCTCAACCCATCCATCAGTCTGTGTAATTTGTGAGCAAAATTTTATATAAGGGAAATGTACGGCATCAGAGTTACTTTTTCTAGCATTATTTGTTCTTCTCTTTTATTTATTCTTAGGCCACCTCTATAGTCTCTGTGAGGTATTAAATCATTTCTGATTAAAATTTACTATCTTGAGAGTATAATTTAGATTTCACCTCTGTTTTCCTCTCAGCAACATTTAAATAAGGGAAACAAGAGAGGGATCTCTGTTTATCACCTAGTTTATCATTTTAGAGATTCCTTACTAGTTTTGATTAAAATTTGTACTGTTTTCCATAATATGGATCACACTTCATATCAATTTCAATCCATAGAGTTATTTGAAAACTTTATAAAATATTTCACTAGATGGAAATTCAGGGACCGTAAGTGTAACAGATGAAAAAATTGAAGTTGATGGATGTTATACAATTTGCCCAAGAGTTCGTTGGCATTAAGAACTAGAAATAAGACCATTATATTCTGAGTTAATCTATCAAACAGTCAGTAGGTAAATATGGACAACCTACCAAAATTATTCTAGTTTTTCATTTTATTCTCTATGAGTTTTGCATTTTTCCACTTTAGCTGCAATTTCATGTTGCCTTTTTCCCCCTATATTTGATAACATAAGTTTGGCACTGATTTAGAGGAGAACAGCCAGGAGAATTAATAGGGACAGAGAAAAGTAGAGGGTGTAACTCAGAGATGGTAAACGTACAGTTTGGGGAATTCATGAGGAAACCTCCCCACCAGGACTCTACCCCAGTTGTGATTTCTTTTCTTCTTCCTTTTGCTACATCATTTCTCAGCCATCAGTTTTGTTACATTATTCTCCTTAAAGTATCATAGAGTTATTAACATTTGGGGGCATATCCCAATCTATATGTTTATATAATACACTAACAGAAAAGAATAACCATAAAACATGCTATAAGCAATGTGTTGATGCTTTTTTTCATGCACATCTTCCTATCATTCCACTCATTTTATATTTTGTTTTCCATCATGTGATGAACATTTCCCTTATTTTGTAATGTTGCTTGGAAAATGATTCATAACCCAAGGTTATGACCAGAGAGTATAAAGGCAAATTTGTTTCAAAATGCCATTTTTGTGATCTAAACCCCTACTGTTTCCAAAGCAGCAACTTGGGAACATTGGAGCTATTCAGTTTTGGTTCACAACAGTCAGTCTCCTCAAAGGTTGCATTGTGCTCTGCTTTTATGAATTACTTGCCTAGTAATATTACCTTCTCCAAACTCATAGCCACATTCATGTCCAAACTTCAGTATCATTCTACTCAATTCTCCTAACAAACAATAAAATGCAACTGTTTTTGCCTGTTCAGACAGTAATTATCAACTTTAAGTTAAATAAGAATCAATATTCCTTACAGAATGAAATGCAATAGCCAATTTGAGCATATTTCTTAAATCTATAACATTTGAAATCTGGACCACTTGCTGAATAGGATCCTGATTTCTCAGGAAGGTTAATGTACATTTACCATTCAACCATGGCAGGAATCAACTTCATCTTTGTGAAATATAAAATAAAACAGGATAATTATGAGTCACGTTTCTAAAACAGATAGTTCTCTATAGTTGTTATACATGAAAACTAATAATTCAGTGACTGATTTCATAATACTCTTTAGCCAGTAAGATAAGAGCATAGAATGTCCTTGAATTAAAGGCTCAAACTTAATAGAAAGATCATGTCTTATAAACTTGAAAGAAACCAAGAAGGTTCAGTTAATTTAAGCAAAAAACAGCTGCTCATACTGATAAATATATTTTTCAGCTACCAAGGAGTGGCAGAGCAAGGAAGAGACATGTACATTTGAGAGGAAAAAAAATCACAGGAATGGAAGTAGTGCTTGTATTGATTATAAACTCTTTAATTATTCCCAATATGGGCCCTGAACTGAGAGCAGCATTTCGCTTTGGCTAAACTATTTAGTCAAGCAAAGGCAATAGAAATCAGCATTTGATTCTTTGCTATTTCATTTTGTTTGTTTTGCACACATTTGTTCTCTTTCTCCTGGGGAGTCTGATTTCTATGTAACTGGGGACAGGCGGTTGGGCTGTTGGTTAGGAAGTTGGTGCTTGCCCAGAGAGTTAGATCCTTCGAAATAAACATGGGACCCAAGGTATACCATGTGCCATGCCATATTGCTATGGAATCAATCTGTCCGGTGCAAATCATGAACAAAATATTAAAATGAGTATCATATAAGATGCACTGCCTTTGCTGTCTGATAGACCTAAATTTGAATCTCAGTTCATTTTTTCACAAGCTATGTAGCTGCCATTTAAGAAACATATTTACCCTAATGTCTTATCATTAAAATAAGGATATTACATTCTACATCAAAGGGCTGTTGCAAGGATAGAAAATAATATAAGTAACATTAATTAGGACAGTAACAAATACATCAACTTTCCTTCCATCTTGTGCAAATGATTCTATAAAGTATGCCTACTAGCTGCTCCACTGATTTGAGATTTTATTTATTACAGATTTATTTATGTTTAACCTATTTAGGGTAGATTTATGGTAAGCTCTACTTATTTTATGTATCTACACAAGAGTTATTATTTCCAAAGCAACCTAATTCACATCTAGAGAATTATATAGCTGCTGAGAAAGTCAGTTCTCTGTAGCTTTTACAAATTGGCTCAACCAGGGACACTTTTACTTAGTTTTAAAGAAAATTATAATTCTTCCAATGAACTAAGAAACATAATACAAAACTTGGGGGCTTCCCTGGTGGCGCAGTGTTTGAGAGTCTGCCTGCCTATTCAGGGGACACGGATTCGTGCCCCGGTCCGGGAAGATCCCACGTGCCGCAAAGCGGCTGGGCCCGTGAGCCATGGCCGCTGAGCCTTCGCGTCCGGAGCCTGTGCTCCTCAACGGGAGAGGCCACAACAGTGAGAGGCCCACGGACCGCAAAAAAAAAACAAAAACCTTGGCAAGTCAACACTTAGATAAGGCTGTGTTTGGATGACATTTAAAATCAGACACTGCTACTGAACATATGCTGAAGATTATCACAAATTAAAGCTTTTATGGGGTCTTCTTCCATCGGTACATTTGTTGCTTGTATGTCTTTTAACAAGCCACAATTTTCTTGTTTGTATACGATCTGGGATGCAATAAATGTTTTGGAAAGTTAAGCACACTAAATCCATTTAGCTTTGGCAACATCTGAATGTCTGTGTTTCCAAGTTTTATGCTGATTCAGAAGCCTCCATTAATGTTTCTGAAATCTGAGAAAACAAAACAATTTGCTGTTTTATTCTTTTTTTCTGTGTCATTACACATAAAATGTCAAGAAAAACTTGCTTTGAATGTTATGCAATTTAACACGTCACATATCATTGACATCATAAAATAATAGCATGAGTCTTATTTAGAGATACCTAAGCATACCCCTCTTATATGTGGAACTTTCAGAGCAAAGGCAAAGATATTTATTTTTTGGTTAAGAGAGTATGTTATGGAAAGTGATATACAGCATCTTTAACGAACAAATACATTTGATTCAAAATGTCACATCTTTTTGTTTCCAGCTCCTCTACTGAATAGAGACATTGTGAAATTACACTCAGTGTAGGACATCATATATTCATTGTGACTTAAATCTGTTTCTTTAACCAATATTTGTTATGAAACAGTCAATAAGCTTTCAGCAGATACAGCATCTTTAGTTGGAAAGTTTATAAAGCATATTATAAAATACAGAGGTAGAAAATATTTCATTTCTGAATTATCTGAATATGAATATACCTGAATATGAATACAGTTGAATGAAAACATATCTGAAACAAACTAAGAGCAATATATCATTCTTTTTTTTTAATTGACTGAATTGTATTCTCTCAAAATTTATATGTAGAATCCGTAATCCTCAATGCCACTGGATTTAGAGACAGGACCTTTAAAGAGGTAGTAAAGACTGAATGAGGTCATAAGGGTGGGACCCTAATCCAATAGGACTGGTGTCCTTATCAGGAAAGGAAGAGACACCCAGGAGGTATGAGACAGAAGAAAGACCATGTGAAGATACAGCAAGGTGGCCATTTGCAGCCAAAGACAGAAGTCCTGGGGAAATCAAATCTGCCAGCACCTTGATCCAGCACTTCCAGCCTTGAGATCTGTGAGAAAATAAATTTCTGGTGTTTAAACTAACCAGTCTATGGTATTTTGTTTTGGCAGCCCTAGCAAACTACTACAGTATTTAACATTTTTCAGTATAAAAGGTCGTTGACTTATGATGCCTTGACTTACGATTTTTTTGACTTGACAATGGTGCAAAAGCAATACATATTCAGTAGAAACCCTATTTCGAATTTTGAAACTTGATTTTTTCCCAGGCTAGCAACATGTGGTATGATCCTCTCTTGTGACGCTGAGCAGTGGCAGTGAGCTGCAGATTCTACGCAGCCATAGGATCCCGAGGGTAAACAAGCAATATGCTTACAGCCATTCTGTTTTTCACCTTCAGCACAGTAGTCAATCAATTATATGAGATATGCAATGCTTCACTATAAACCAGGCTTTGTGTTAGGTAATTTTGTCCAACTGGAGGCTAATGAAAATGTTCTGAGCACGTGTAAGGTAGGCGGGTCTAGGTGTATTACATGCATTTTCAACTTACAATATTTTCAGTTTACACTGGGGTTATGAACATACTCCATTGTAAGCAGAGGAAGGTCTGTATTTAAGTATTTTAGTTGGGATTAACCTCTTAGTTTATTTTTTTAATCCTTATTTATTTGGATTATGACTATTGATTTATAACCAAAACAAAATTCAGAATTTTGTTTGAAAATACATTCATGTCAGCTTAAGTAAAGCCATTGGAATAGCAACATTTATTGAATGCCAAATATTTTTCATGCATTGTAACAGGTTCTAAAAACACGAAGACGAATTAAGCATAATCCTTGTCCTCAAGGCACATATGGTCTAATGAAAGATACTGACAAGCATTCCATTATTTGTATCCAGAGCTGCAGCCAGGAATCAAGTTGAAAATCCACTTGCATCTAAGCTTTATTCATAGGTGATATGGAGAAGTGTCTGATGAATGGGTGGGCAGGTTATATTAGCCACCTCTTCCCAGACCACTAAACTCTAACAGGAAAAGGAGACACGTACGTTCCCAGTACAGAGTCTCTTCTGTCAGCAGCATGAGGGTCCCTTCAAAAGGACTATTTCACTAGCTTACTACATATTTGTTGCAGAAGTAAGACATCTGCTGGAAAGGCATGTTGCCTTTCTGCTCTGTCCTGAGGAGTACGCCTTTATGACTAGGGAATGAATTCTGACTCTCAGACTTGAGAGATATTTTGGAATAAGTCATAAAAATATTCCACCCCATGATTAACAATATATTCCTTGCTAATATTACTCCCAGATACATCCCATGCCTACTCAATATACCAACCAATATTGAAAACACAGCTTCTGCTACCTGAAGACAAATCTGTTGCTTTGACTACTCACTCTTTGTTTTCTAGCAATTGTATGTGTAGGGAGGGTGGGGGAATGACTTTCTTCACATATTCAGGATAACTGTCTTGGGGACATTTTTGAATAGCAGTTTTCAGGCTCTATAAAACCGATAACTGTCCTTAGTGAAGAAATTAATTGGAGTTACCAAAGTCAAAGATGTTAGTTCCAAATATCACCTTGCCATTGGAATGGTAGCGTCATATATCCCTTTCCTGCATGCATGCTGGGTGTTAGACATGAGACCACAGAGAGAGCACAGTCAGAAACAAGGATGTAAACCTATCCTAGCAACAAACAGCAGCCTGAGGAAATCAGAGGTGAGACAGCTGTTCTCTCTTTTTAAAAAAATAAATTTATTTATTTTATTTTTATATATTTTTGACTGCGTTGGGTCTTTGTTGCTGCACGTGGGCTTTCCTCTAGCTGCAGCGAGCGGGGAGTTTTCTTCGTTGCAGTGCACGGGCTTCTCATTGCGATGTCTTCTCTTGTTGCAGAGCACAGGCTCTAGGCACGCGGGCTCAGTAGTTGTGGCTCACAGACTCGAGATTGCAGGCTCAGTAGTTGTGGTGCACGGGCTTAGTTGCTCTCCGGCATGTGGGAATCTTCCCAGACCAGGGCTCAAACCCATGTCCCCTGCATTGTCAGGCGGATTCTTAACCACTGCACCACCTGGGAAGTCCCTGCTGTTCTCTTGAGTTACTGAGTATTCCAGATGTCACAAGATCCTTCTGTTAATTCATAGTCTGGGCTTCACTTTTGTTTACAAAAACCCCTTAAAGAAAAAAAAAAGTATCCTTCATTTGGCTGTGATGATATAGGTCAAATATTGATATTACATTTGGGAAATATTCCCTTTAGTCCTCACAGGAAGTAGGACAAGGTACCTGTACCTTTCAAAAAAAGCACTTATTTTAAGGCTATAAAAGAATAAAATCACCAAAGAAATTTCTAGGATGAAAGATTCAGAATTAGTAATGCTCAATTCCTACATTTGGTTGTGTGCATGGACAGCCATCATTGATACAGGAAATATAGCTACAACAAAAGAGTTGGAGTGAAGAATAAGTCAGCTTGAGATTTGCAGTTCAGATGCCTGGAAAAGCAAATTCAAGAACTTTAGCATACTGGTGGCTACACAGAACTTAGAAAGTAGACTGTAGTTTGGTAATCAGGACTCTGCATAGAAGTACTTCAATATGCTCTATAAGATGGAATTAGTCCTTGGCCAAGTAATAGTGGAGAGGAAAAGGAAAGAGCTTACAAGAGAATCCCGGGTTGCAGTAAAAATCAACAATAAACAAAGGCCAAGGGGCTGGGGGTGGAAGGCAAAGGAGTAGAAAAAAGGAGAAAAAAAAGGTTCAGAGGAGAGAATGATGTCAAGCCAACCATGGGAAATGAAGATTTCAAGGAGGAAGAAACGATTCACCCAATTCACCTACTGCAGAATCTAATGTCAGCTAACAAGCACAAGGGCCCTTTGGTGTAGGAATGAAAATGTAACAGTGCACAGTGCTGAACAATGCAAAATGCACTGTCTTCGGGGTCAGAAAGGTTTAGACTGAAAGTTTGGTTTGATAGTTTCTAGTTCCAGGACCACCAACAAGTTATCCTTTTTCAAACCTGAAATTCTCGCTCTATAAAATAGGGGTAATCGTCTCACCTTCTTTTCCAGGGGAATGGTAAAGAGTAAATGCAAAGAACTTGAGAAGTATCATTTCGTGGGTAGATTTCAGCTTTCCCTTTGAATGTTATTAAACATCTCACAAAGAAACATATCTGACTTGATAAGAAATTAGGTTGAACCTATAAGCTGCTTCTATTTCAACCTACAACCTCTGTGTCAAAAATGAGGTGGAGCTTAGATCCAGAATTGCTCAAATTCTGCCATCCATTTTCATTTCCCTTTCTCATTGCATGAAGTGTGAACACAAAATCTTTCAATTCAGGACTACATGAGTCAACTACTTCTTGATTTCTAAATCTAGTCTTGATGAGCATGTGGAGAGGAATTTTCTCCCTCCTTTCCTCCTTCTCTGTCTTCCCTCCTCTGCCTCCTTCCTTCCTCTCTCCCTCCCTTCCTTCCTTCTTTCTTTCCTTCCTTCTTTTTTATTTTATTTCGAAGGAAGACAAAATTAGTTTTTTTTTTAAACTGAAAGATGTTATGCAGATTGAAAATAAAGCCTACATTTGGTTTCCCTCTGATTTCTAAGTTGGAGTTTTTAGTAAATCTTTTTTTTTAATGGATCTTTAATGGAGTATAATTGTTTACAATACTATGTTAGTTTCTGTTGCACAAAAAAGTTTATCAGCCATATACATACGCATGTCTCCTTATCCCCTCCCTCTTGAGCCTCCCTCCCATCCTCCCTATCCCACCCCTCTAGGTCATTGCAAAGCACTGAGCAGATCTCCCTGTGCTATGCGGCTGCTTCCCACCAGCCAACTATTTTACATTCGGTAGTGTATATATGTTGATGCTACTCTCACTTTGCCCCAGCTTCACCCTTCCACCCCATGTCCTCATTCCATTTTCTATGATTACCTCTTTATTCCTGCCCTGCAACTAGGTTCGTCAGTACCATTTTTTCTTTTTTTTTTTTAGATGCCATATATATGTGTTAGCATATGGTATTTGTTTTTCTCTTTCTGACTTAACTTCACTCGGTATGACACTCTAGGTCCATCCTATAGTCTATAAATAACTCTATTTAGTTTCTTTTACGGCTGAGTAATATTCCATTGTATATATGTGCCACATCTTCTTTATCTATTCATCTGTCAATGGACATTTAGGTTGCTTCCATGTCCTGGCTATTGCAAATAGAGCTGCAATGAACATTGTGGTACATGTCTCTCTCTTTTCTTTTTTTTTTTTTTTTTTTTTGTGGTACGCAGGCGTCTCACTGCTGTGGCCTCTCCCATCGTGGAGCACAGGCTCCGGACGCGCAGGCCCAGTGGCCATGGCCCACGGGCCCAGATGCCCCGCGGCACGCGGGACCCTCCCGGACCGGGGCACGAACCCACGTCCCCTGCATCGGCAGGAGGACTCTCAACCACTGCGCCACCAGGGAAGCCCCATGTCTCTTTTTGAATGATGGTTTTCTCAGTGTATATACCCAGTAGCAGGATAGCTGGGTCATATGGTAGTTCTATTTTTAGTTTTTTAAGGAACCTCCATACTGTTCTCCATAGTGGTTGTATCAATTTACATTCCCAACAACAGTACAGGAGGGTTCCCTTTTCACCACACCCTCTCCAGCATTTATTGTTTTTAGGTTTTTTGATAATGGCCATTCTGACTGGTGTGAGGTGATACCTCATTGAAGTTTTGATTTGCATTTCTCTACTGATTAGTGGTGTTGAGCATATTCATGTGCCTCTTGGCCATCTGTATGTCTTCCTTGGTGAAATGTCTATTTAGGTCTTCCACCCAATTTTTAACTGGATTGTTTTTTTTGATATTGAGCTCTATGAGCTGTTTGTAAATTTTGGAGATTAATCCTTTGTCAGTTTCTTCATTTGCAAATATTTTCTCCCATTCTGAGGGTTGTCTTTTCATCTTGTTTATTGTTTCCTTTGCTGTGCAAAAGCTTTTACATTTAATTAAGTCCCATTTGTTTATTTTTGTCTTTATTTCGTTACTCTAGGAGGTGGGTTAAAAAAAGATCTTGCTGTGGTTTATGTCAAAGAGTGTTTTTCCAATGTTTTCCTCTAAGGGTATTACAGTGTCTGGTCTTACATTTAAGTCTTTAATCAATTTGGAGTTTATTTTTGTGTATGATGTTAGGGAGTGTTCTAATTTCATTCTTTTATACGGGCTGTCCAGTTTATCCAGCACCACTTACTGAAGAGGCTGTCTTTTCTCCATTGTATGTTCTTGTCTCCTTTGTCATAAATATGCAACTCCTTACAAACAGAATAAAACACAAATCAGCAACAACAAAAAACAAGCTGGCTATGACTCTAGCTTTAAACAGAGGTATATACAAAGAAATGGCAGTCTGACCAAAAATTATTCAAAACAAAATTTTTTCATTTGATCTAATTCTATGGAGAAAATGCTGAGCAGTTACTGAATTTCTGTACAGATCGTAAAAGAGAAACAAACCTCTAAAAGTCCTTACTCCATCTTTGTTGCCAAGTCAGGACAGAGACGGAGGTAAGGCAAGTGAGGTATGAACCTTAGGTATAAAGTTTAAGTAGGCACTGAGAATCTCAATAACAAACATAAAGTGTATTTATTTCAATGCACTATTGAAAAATCAAAGTAATGCCAAAGAAAATCATGATGAACAAAATACTGAGATGTTACATAAGGATGGGATCCAGTCTTGCACAATTCACCTCCCTTGTGTCACCTCTAGTCCTCGCTCTTCTGTTGCTCCAAACTTCTTCTCTCACACATATACTGATGGCCTCTCCAAATTCTTATTCTTGGTGCACACTATGCTACAAATACACACACACACACACACACACACACACACACCACTTCTTTTAATTCCACTTGAGTTTGTTCTCTCATTCAGCCTCCTTTCTTTATCATATATTAACTGTTTTTGGCATAATATCTTGTTCTCTTGGATTTCTCTAATTTTTTAACCCCCTTTATTAACTGTATTTGGCACAATAAAGGTGGGACCAATGACTGACCCAGGGAGAAAGACTCTTGTCTTTAGAGAAATTGTATCTAGGATTTATGAAGAGAGAGATGTAAGATAGAGTAATAAATGATAATGGCAAATGAACTTACATTTATAAAGACGTGTTCATTTATTCAGCACTTTCACACGTGGTATGTTGTGTGTTCCTTCTCTGTGACTGACATAAGGAGGGTATTATTACTACCCCTATTTTACAGATGAGAAAGCTGAGGCAAAGAGAGGTATATTTCCTTGCTCACCTATTTAAAAAGCATCTATGCTTAGCAGATAAGTTGTGTAACCTGATCCTTTACTCACTGTTTTTTATTTACGATTCCATATTTGTAGAAAAAGTTAAGATTTTGACTCATAATTGGAGAATTATTATTCATGTGAGTGCTTCCTGTGTGTTGTGAGAAATCTGATAATGGAATAGACTAGGTGAATATGCTGCCATATAACAGCAATTATTCTGACTCTGCCTAATAAAACAAAAGTATACAATAGGTTTGTGTCTGTTTCCAACCAGCTTTGACAACAATGATGGTATGTGCTGTCAAAAAAAAAAAAAAAGCATCATCCAAAAATAGTTTTCTTGCCTTTTGGGTTGATTTATCTGTCAAAATGATGAACCAATTGTGCAAGGAAAATCAGCATTTAGGGGGTACCTTTTTTACCTGTCACAGCAGTCTGTCCTGCCAAAGTGTAAGCTGATAAAAATGCCTGAAGCCTCTCCTTATCAGCCAACTATAGTCCTGATTTTAAAGAAGGAAAACTAAGTGCAGAGCAAGATGCTCAGGAAGTAATATAATGAAGTGAGTCCTGAAAATAAAGGAAGCAATAGCTTTTTAAATCTATGTCTATTTTACAATTTCTTTTAATTAAAAGAAAATAAGGGAAAATCAGAATGACAATGATTATTAATAACCCATTTCTCATATATTCATCCATACTTGATACCAAACTCTATACCAATGTGCTCATATAAGAGTTCAAGTGGCAGCCATTAAGGAAAAGGGTCATACCTCTCTGGAATGCACCAAAAAATGTATCAAATTATTTTCTAAAATAGCCCAAAGCAGCTCAAGTAGTTTCAGATTGCTTCAGGCATTCTTAAATTCCTAACTGACAAGTGTTACGGGATTTAGCTGTAATCATCTTTTCATTCAAGAAAAAGTTAATAATTGCAAAAAAATAGAAACTAGCTTCTCATATTTGCACATTTTAAAATGGAGAACAAAGTGTACGATGCCCTTCAGATAATATTTATCTTTGACCAAAATTGCTAAATAATGCTGACTAGAGAAAACTAACAAAACAGATTTCTTCAGACAGTTCTGACTCTAGAAGGCATAACCCTCTTTAACAACAACTGGGAAAAGAACTGCAACAATAATTGTATTTGGCTGAAAATTATCATACTTCTATACAGATTCCTGAAAAATAGTCTCTGTTAACTCACTAAGAATCAAGCAAAATAGATTAATGTGGTTTATTGAACCTGAGTCATTTAATAAAACTAGAACTCATACTAACATGTAGTAGATCCCATTATAGCTACCTATTGCTGAAAATAGTTTGGTATATTTTCCATATTCATTGACAGCCAAGGATCTGACTGTGTTCCATAAATGATTTGGGAACAACCTTGAAGGCAATAAAATGTGTCTTCTACCTCATACTCACTTAGGGTAAATAGGCTGTTAAAGATCTCACATCTCTTCCTATCCAAGAATATTCCAGGGAGATAATCATTCACATTCAGCATGAACTGCTACTAATAGCACAGAGCTTACTAGCCAGCTCTTCCATTGTCAGAGAACCATTATCCTTCTTTTTTTTTTCATAATTTTGAACCAAAATCTGCTAACCTTATAAGTTCTTCTCATTGTTCTTAAGTCTGTCTTATGAGACAGTTTTAAATAATTATGGGATTTTTCTAAATATCAGGTCATCAAAATCTGGAAGCTGCTATCACCACCCTTCCCTGTCTTCTAATGCAACCATTTAAATATCTCCAATTTCCTCAACTGTTGTACTTATAGCATACAAATTAGACATCTAAACTCCATGTCAGACTCCAGATTTCATTTCTGTATGTTTTCAAGTTTGTGAAACACAGGGGTGATCATAGAAATTCAGACATATTTACATAAAAATAGAATTGATTTCAAAACTAATGCGGTAGAACTGAGCTCCTGACAAGACATTCTTCCCCGCCTCCCTCTCTTTCCAAATTTAATACGGTGGAAATTATTTCTTCCTTCAAAATGTATTCAAATTCTGATCACCTCTTACTTCCCTCATTGTTATGACATAGGTCATCATCATTCGCTGGATTATTGTAAATAACCTCTTCACTAGGCTGCCTGCAACTTCCCTTGTTATCTTATCAAAGCATAGTTTCTTCTCCCACCTGCAGTGATCCTGTTAAACCATACGTAGGCTCAGGTCACTGCTTTGCTCTTTTTGCACAGAGAAAATGACAGTCTTTCTGGTAAACTTTAAGGCCTATCATGATGTGCTCCCTTTCCCTTCCAATGTTACCTCCCTGAGCTCATATTCCAAGACCTTGCCTTCCTCCTCTCACTCTGATCTATGTACCTTCTATGGAGTTGGACAAATGCATATGACACCATAGTATCATACAGGTTAGCTTCACCGCCCCCCAACAAAATTCTCTATACTCTACCTATTTCATCTCTCCTTCCCTCTTAACCCCTGACAACCACAGATTTTTTGCTTTCTCCATAGATTTTCTTCTTTTTCCATAGATTTTCCTTTCTAGAATGTTATAGAGTTGGAATCATACAGTACGTAGCAGTAACAGTTTGGCTTCTTTCACTTAGTAATATGCTTTTAAAATTCTTCCATATCGTTTCATGGCTTGATAGCTGATTTCTTTTAGCACTGACTAATATTTCACTCTGGATGAACCACAGTGTATTTACCCACCTGGGTTGCTTCCAAGTTTTGACAATTATGAATAAAGCTGCTATAAGCATTTGTGTGCAGGGTTTTGTGTGAATGTAATTTTTCAACTCCTTCAGATAAGTACCAAGGAGCATGATTGTAGGATCGTATGCTAAGAGTATGTTTAGTTTTGTAAGAAACCATCAAACTGCCTTCCAATGCGGTGCACCATTTTGCACTCCCACCAGCAATGAATGAGAGTTCATGTTGTTCCTCATCCTTGGGTGCAGTTGGTGTTGTCATTTTGGGCCATTCTAATAGGTGTGTAGTGGTATTTTGTTGTTGTTTTGATTTACATTTCCTTGATGATATATGATGTGGAGCATCTTTTCATACCCTGATTCTCTGTTCTATAAGTCAGTATCAAATTGTTTTAATTCTAGCATGGCAACTCCTCCTTTATCATGAGTTTTCACAACTTCTTTCATAATTGTCTACATTTATTCTTAAGATAAATTTGAAAATATAGTTATATAATTATTTTGTATCTGGTCATATTACTAAAATCTTATTTCTAATCATCTCTTGACTTACTACCTTCAAAAGCATTATTCCTATAATCATATGAAAAACAACTTTGAAATTTGTATAAAGAGAGACATTTGGAGAAATGAGGTACTATTTTAGGAAAAAGTGTCCATCATTTTACAAGTTCCTTGATTACTGGCATGTCCAGTTCTGCTTTGTGCTCTATGATGATCATTTTCAAATGCTTAACTACAAATAAAGGTCAGTAGGTACATGACTAAGTTACACTCCATTTGCCAGGTTTAGCAAATAAAAATAAAGGAGAATGCCCAGATAACATTATTTTTAGTATAAATATATTCCAAATATTAAATACAAATTCATATTTAACTGGAGTACAATATTTTATCTGGCATTTATAACTCCAATATAGAGCTAAGTGCTCTTCAATATAAAGAACTATTCTTAATCTTAAATTTATAAATGTATCTTTCCTAGTTTTTAGTGGGGATATAAAAATGAATTAACTTCAAAGTTTGAAATTTCTATTTCATTCTTGTCAGTTAAAAATTTGAATTTTCAAAAATACATTTCCTTTAACAAATGAAGTTGATAATGTTAAATATCTTTGATTATCAACAATAAAAAGTTGAAAACCTTATGTCTCTCAAGATTCCTATCTAAGGTTAATAAAATCCAAAGCTAGGGAACCTGTAACTTTTTGCATGCCATTTAACTTCACTACTTTGGAAAGAAAAGTAACAATACTTCTGTGCTGTTAAAATTTTGTTCTGTAAAGCCCACAGAGTAGATATCAAAGATGAATTCTAAAAGGGTCAGAGCAAAATTTTCATATATCTATTTTGAGTTAGTACGCCAAATATTTTATCAGGGATCAGCCAGAGTTGATCTAGTCCAACGATGTCATCTTCAGCCAGAGCACACTTACAAATTCACAAAATGTAACAACTGATTTTATTTTTTTTAAACTCCACTTTTAAAAAATGACAAAAAGGAAATGAGGGGAAAGGGATGTGCAGAGAACATACCAGATTTCAGAATTTTGACGATTTGGAGAAACAAGTTTAATCTTGGAAACGTACATCATATTTTATTGTGCGACATTACAGATACAAAGTGTGAAAGAATAATGTGCATTCATCTCCCTTCTAGTTTAATCTCATTTCACATTGTAATCTTTTATGTATTAGCTTTTTCAACTTTTTTTCTGTATCCTGTTCCATACCCCCTAAAATTCAACACATTTTTGGTCTTTTCTTTTTCTATGCTTTTCTATGCTCCTTGTTAAACTAAATCCTTAAAATGTCTAAAATGGTATCCATTCTTCTCCAGCATTACAGATTTTTCAAAAATTATTGACAGCAAAAGGAGAATGTTGTTGTCCCGTGAAATAGCTGAGGAAAGTGAAATTAAAGTGAATATCTCTTATTTGAGCAACAGGGAGTTTAGTAGCTGCCAAGGATAACAGACTAAATTAAGTCATTTTTTAATAAACTCTTCACTTTACAAAAAGACCAGGAATAAATTGGATTGAGTCTATTTGACTCAGCACTATTTTTTGACTTTATGCTTTGTTGTAATTTTCAACTTCTCAATGCTCTGCTTTGCAGTGCTTAGCTTTGTTTGATCTTTAGTATGTAAGAAACCTGGGGATAATTGTTAGTTTTTGCCCATTTTAGTCTAACCAAATCTACTCTATAGTGTGCATATAAAGGGCATATAGTAGATACAGAGTGCACATGCATGTGTTAATTCAAGGGGTCAGTATTCAGTGGGTGTATCTATGTTTCTTATTCTATTTCTACATTAATAGTAGATACAGTTATTCTCAATTATTACCACTTAACTGTCTAACCCATGCTTTGAAAATTAATATTTTGTTTATACAACTTAACAAGAAAATAATTTTTCTTCTTAACAAGGATAGCTGACTTGTCTTTTGCCTCCTAATATATCTATTTGGGGATAAAATTATAGACCCATAAAATAATTTAGTAATATACTTGCTCCTTAGTTAAAATTCAATATAATATACTGCTGTTATTAGACACAATTGCTTTATTTAATTATTTGAAATAAAAATAATATTAAACACCATTCTTGATTCAATGTTCATAAGCATTTAATAGATGTGTTAATATTGATTGTGATTTAACCATATGCTCTTTCTTATTTTGAAAGGTTTATTTAGTAAACAACTGCTATTTCTTATCCTGTGAGTATAATAATATATCAAGAGTCTCATTAAGTCAATGAACTTTTTAAAATGCTTTATAATATCTCTTTACATTTCATTGTTTTGAAATTATTTACATTATAACGGCAAAAATGCTGATGTGGCCAGAGAGATGAAGATCAGTAAAAGTGTGTACACTGATGGACAGATAGATAGATAGATAGGTAGATAATCTATGCCTTTAAAAACACTGTGTAGTTATCTTAAATCTTTACTATTATTTAAATAATATTAACCCAAAGTTCTGAAATTCAGCTTCCCACTCTCTTCTAGAAGCATTAAAATAGAAGAGGAAAATATTCTAAATTTTTTCTAACATATTAATTTAAAAATATGCATGTTTTGGGAGGAAAATTGTCAGAGCTCACAGATTTCCATTTACAGTGTTCTTACTGCTTTTTCACATATATTTAAAAAAATTTTTCTCTTACTCAAAGAGCTATTTATTTAGGGAGACTATATTTATTTATTTATTTATTCTCCTATTTATTTATTTATTTATTGAAGTATATTTGACTTACAATATTATATTAGTTTCAGGTATACAACCTAGTGATTCAATATTTTTATAGACTCATACAAAGCTATTATAAAATATTGACTATATTCCCTGTGCTATACATTATATCCCTGTGACTTATTTATTTTATAACTAATAGTTATAAAATAACTAGGTTTGCTTGTTATAGTTTTCAATGTTTTGTAAATAAATATTTTTATTTTTATTTATCTTTATATCATAGTCCAATAATGTGCTTTGTATTTCTAAAAAAATGTATGGGCATTTTCCTTCTGAACTAAATTAAAATGGATATTTTTGAGTTTTCAATGAAACGTGTAATCCTTATCGGTTGGATAAAAAAATTAATAATCCCTATTAGCTTTTTGGTAGTGAGTCATGAAGTCAGCATCTCCTATTCCTTTATTAAACAATATTGTGACCAAACATAGTTTTATGTCCTTATGTTAAACTGCGTGATGTCTAGGGATAAAAAAAAAAAACAAAAAAACTACTTTCTTGCTCCGAGAAGTCTTACTTTCAGGATTCCTCTGAGTCCAAAGATGATGTTATAGAAACTATCCAAAGCCAACAAACTCCCTCGCTTGCAAGGTCTGCCTTAAAACCACCCAACATAGGCCCTTCAATCCTATAATAACCCTTCCATAAATTTGTCACTTGGAAACACTCTGAGGACCATGTCAAGGAGGTTTTCTTCCATATTATAGGATGTCTGACAAGCTTAACTTTACCCTCATCAAGATTTTTTTATTGGTGGTCCTTTGCGAGACAACAGTCAAAATTTGCCTTTATTAATCTTATGTATTACTCAGTTTATTTAATGCTCATAGTCATACATTTTAATCATGCTAATCATGCTAATTAGCATGCTATTTTATTACTTACCTGGTGTAAGTATACCTGTATGTATGTACAGAGATATGTATATGGTATCCCGTCCTTGTATTTATACTTTTTGTCTCAAAAAAACACAATGCATTTCGTTTTTAAACTATTTAAGTATAAAAATTCTGTACTGGAACTTAATCAATCCTTGTTTTAATTATTGATTTATATGGACCCATTCTTTTTTTAAAATTTTTATTTATTTATTTTTATACAGCAGGTTCTTATCAGTTATCGATTTTATATGTATTAGTGTATATATGTCAATCTCAATCTCCCAGTTCATCCCACCACCACCACACCCCCCCACACCAGCTTCTCTCCCTTGGGGTCCATACGTTTGTTCTTTACATCTGTGTCTCTATTTCTGCCTTGCAAACCAGTTCCTCTGCAGCATTTTTCTAGATTCCACATATAAATGATATCATATGGTGTTTGTTTTTCTCTTTCTGACTTACTTCACTCTGTATGGCAGTCTCTAGGTTCTTCCAGGTCTCTACAAGTGACCTAATTTCATTCCTTTTTATGCCTGAGTAATATTCCATTGTATATATGTACCACATCTTCTTTATCCATTCATCTGTTGAGGGGCATTTAGGTTGCTTCCATGACCTGGCTACTGTAAACAGTGCTACAGTGAACATTGGGGTGCATGTGTCTTTTTGAATTGTGGTTTTCTCAGGGTATATGCCCAGTAGTGGTATTTCTCGGTCATATGGTAATTCTATTTTTAGTTTTTTAAGGAACCTCCATACTGTTCTCCAAAGTGGCTGTATCAATTTACATTCCCACCAACAGTGCAAGAGGGTTCCCTTTTCTCCACACCCTCTCCAGCATTTGTTGTTTGTAGATTTTCTGATGATGCCCATTCTAACCAGTGTGAGGTGATACCTCATTGTAGTTTACATCTGCATTTCTCTAATAATTAGTGATGTTGAGCAGCTTTTCATGTGCCTCTTGGCCATCTGTATGTCTTCTTTGGAGAAATGTCTATTTAAGTCTTCTGCCCATTTTTGATTGGGTTGTTTGTTCTTTTGATATTGAACTACATGAGCTGTTTATATATTTTGGAGAGTAATTCTTGTCAGTTGCTTCATTTGCAAATATTTTCTCCCATTCTGAGGGTTGTCTTTTTGTTTTGTTTATAGTTTCCTTTGCTGTGCAAAACCTTTTAAGTTTAATTAAGTCCCATTTGTTTATTTTTGTTTTTATTTCCATTACTCTAGGAGGTGGTTCAAAAAAGATCTTGCTGTGATTTATGTCAAAGTGTTTTTCCTGTTTTCCTCCAAGAGTTTTTTTTTTTTTTTTTCTTAACATCTTTATTGGAGTATAATTGCTTTATAATGTCATGTTAGTTTCTGCTGTATAACAAAATGAATCAGCTATATGTATACATACATCCCCATATCCCCTCCCTCTTGCGTCTCCTTCCCACCCTCCTTATCCCATCCCTCTAGGTGGTCACAAAGCACTGAGCTGATCTCCCCATGTGATGCCACTGCTTCCCACTAGCCATCTATTTTACATTTGGTAGGGTATATATGTCAATGCTACTCTCTCACTTCATCCCAGCTTACCCTTCCCCCTCAAATCCATTCTTTACAACTGCGTCTTTACTCCTGTCCTGCCCCTAGGTTCATCAGTACCTCTTTTTTTTTTAGATTCCATATATATGTGTTAGCATATGGTATTTGTTTTTCTCTTTCTGACTTACTTCACTCTGTGTAACAGACTCTAGGTCCATTCACCTCACTACAAATAACTCAATTTCCTTTCTTTTTATGGCTGAGTAATATTCCATTGTATATATGTGCCACATCTTCTTTATCCATTCATCTGTTGATGGACACTTACCTCTAAGAGTTTTATAATGGCTGGTCTTACATTTAGGTCTTTAATCCATTTTGAGTTTATTTTTGTGTATGGTGTTAGGGAGTGTTCTAATTTCATTCTTTTAGATATTGACCCATTCTTTACATTATTGTACCATGACATTTTTTCATCTTCCTGCTTTTGGCTAAATTGATGGAATATCCTGTGTTTCATAATTTTTACTCTATAAGTTAAAAATGATACGATTTATGTTCTATTTATTACCATTTATTTATTAAAATCTCTATGCAAATGTTTACTTTTTCTGTTAATACATAAATTATTCTATATATATATTTCATTTAATAGAAAAATTCATGGTACGATTTCATTTCAGTTAGTCTTTCCCTACTTCTATCATACCACCACCCTATAAATCTCTTAAAAGATCACCAGTGGGCCTCCCTGGTGGCGCAGTGGTTGAGAGTCTGCCTGCTGATTCAGGGGACACAGGTTCGTGCCCTGGTCCGGGAGGATCCCACATGCTGCGGAGCAGCTGGGCCCATGTGCTATGGCCGCTGAGCCTGCGCGTCCAGAGCCTGTGCTCCGCAACAGGAGAGGCCACAACAGTGAGAGGCCCGCGTACCGCAAAAAAATAAAATAAAAAAATAAAGATCACCACTAAGTTTAACTCTATAGCATTGTTGATAAATTTTAAAAATTGTTTGAAGGGTTTACTTTGTAATTTTGGATAGAAAACTGAATATTTACAATACTATATGAGCACGGTTCTGGATTTCTTTTTCCTTCTTAATTGTTGTTGCCATTGCTGTTTAGTTGGTTGGTTGGTTGCTTGCTTATTTAGTAACTTACCTGGACTAACATAGTGAAATGTGTCCCCCCATCAGGGTATAAGCACTTGTGCAATTACTCAATATTTAAAAATTCTTGTTATTATTTATTCATGTTTTGCTGGAGTTTCCCCTGTGTCTGCATATCTTTGTGGTCAGAGTTTGCGCTGAAACATCCAAGCCAGTAATCCTTCCAAACCTGCTTATGTGAGTGGGACTTGGGAGCATATTCAAGGATCAGGTGGTCTTCAGTTCTGTGCAGTTCTACTTTCTGCTGTTCCCCTGCATGTGTTCATAGTCTCACAATCAACCTGGGATGTGTAGATAAAGTGGACCAATGTGTCCTCCAGCCTGTGCATGCAACTTTCAAACAGGTGTATGCAGTGAGCTTATCACAGCCTCATGGCTTGGCACTACCTATTAAATTTCTCTCCAGCCTGCTGGATGATTGCTTGCTCAACCAAAGCTATAACCTTATTGGTTCACAGACCAACTGGCTTTCTTCTTTTTTTTCAACTGGGATTTCTCCTCTTATTGCCAATGCCTATGGGCAAGGGGTTTTCCATGCTCCATTCCAAATCAAGTAGTCTCTTCTGGTGGCAAAGGTACACATTTTTCATGGCTCATTCTAACCTGGGAGAACTGCCAAGCTTGGGGAGAAGCTTGCAATGAGCAGGTCCAGGCAGTAACCCCACCAACTCCTCAGCATTCTTACCCATGTGGGAGTTAAGATTCTAAGATGGCCCCATGGTTCCTGATTCCTGGTGACTATACCTTATGTAATCCCCTTATTTAAGTGTAGACAGAACTTGTCACTTGATTTTAGCCAACAGCATATGATAGAGTTGAAGGGATTGTGCAGGCTTATTTAAGGTCTCAAATCAGTTGCGTTTGAGTTAATCAAATTAGCATCTACATATCTTAAATTAGAGATCAGTAATATTTGGATACATCATTTCTTTATAAAAATTCAGATCAATTTGGAATAAAAGTATAAGACCACATAGTTTAATCTGTGTGTCTCCCACTCTTACCACAGATATCAAAGTAATTCATAATGTTTACTCTCCATAAACATTTTAAAAGGAGATAGGGGTTATAGAAGAAAGAATGACAGGCCAGTATACAGCATGGCAGTATGTTTACATATGTACACACACATGCACACATGCACACACACAGGCACAATAGTCTTTGAGTAAAATATAAAATAAATATAGCTGAAGTAAAATTTGGGAGAACACTGGGGAATATAGTTCTTATTGTTAAGAGAAGGGAACTGAGGTGTGGGTGAAGGTCTTAGAATTGCTAGGTCAGTGTGTGTGACTTGGTGCTACTCTTATCTAACAGGTGACTTTTTTAACAGAGAGAAATGAAGGCTTTCTTTGTGTTTTATTTTTTTCAGGGTTGAAGTTAGGACATAAGTATACAACCTCAGGGCAAAGAGTGAGAAAAATTGTATGATTATTTCAAATGATGCAGGAAAAGCATTTTGATAAAATTCAACACTTACTTCTAAATTAACCTAGGTGTATAAGGAAACTTCTTTATTGTGGTAAATGTAACTTTCTAAAAGATCATCTCAGAGAATTCCCTTCTAAAATATTTAAATGATTTATTGTAAATAGTATGCAATATAAGACATGGCACCATAACACTCCTAGAAGAGAAAGTAGGCAAAACATTCTTGGACATATTCTTAGATCAGTCTCCCAAGGCAAAAGAAATAAAAGCAAAAATAAACAAATGGGACTTAATCAAACTTAAATGCTTTTGCACAGCAAAGGAAATCATCAACAAAATTAAAAGATGGGAGAAAATATTTGCAGATGATGCACCTTACAAGGGCTTAATTTCCAAAATATGCAAACAACTCAAACAACTCAATATCAAAAAAATACATAACCCGGGCTTCCCTGGTGGCGCAGTGGTTGGGAGTCCGCCTGCTGGTGCAGGGGACACGGGTTCGTGCCCCGGTCCGGGAAGATCCCACGTGCCGCAGAGCAGCTGGGCCTGTAAGCCGTGGCCGCTGGGCCTGCGCATCCGGAGCCTGTGCTCCACAATGGGAGAGGCCACAACAGTGAGAGGCCCGCGTACCACCAAAAACAAAACAAAACAAAACAAAACAAAACAAAACAAAAAAATACATAACCCAATAAATAAATGGGCAGAAGATCTAAGTAGACATTTCTCCAGAGAAATCATACAGATGGCCAACAGTCACATGAAAAGATGCTCAACATCACTAACTATCAGAGAAATGCGAATCAAAACTACAATGAGATATCACCTCATACCAGTCAAAATGGTTATCATCAAAAAGTAATAAATAATGCTGGAAAGGGTGTGGAGAAAAGGGAATCCTTCTACACCATTGGTGGGAAGAACAGTATGGAGGTTCCTTAAAAAACTAAAAGTAGGGCTTCCCTGGTGGCACAGTAGTTAAGAGTCCGCCTGCTGATGCAGGGGACACGGGTTCATGCCCCGGTCCGGGAAGATCCCACATGCCACAGAGTGGCTAGGCCCATGAGCCATGGCCACGGAGCCTGCGCGGCCGGAGCCTGTGCTCTGCAACGGGAGAGGCCACAACAGTGAGAGGCCCGCGTAATGCAAAAAAAAATAAAAAAATAAACCAAAAAAACTAACTAAAAATAGAGTTACCATATGATCCTGCAATCCCACTCCTAGGTATATATCCAGAGAAAACTCTAATTCAAAAAGATACATGCTCCCCAATGTTCATTGTAGCACTAGTCACAATAGCCAAGACATGTAAACAACCTAAATATCCATCGACAGATGAATGGATAAAGAAGATGTGGTACATATATACAGTGAAATACTACTCAGCCATAAAAAAGAATGAAATAATGCCATTTGCAGCAACATGGATACAACTAGAGAGTATCATACTAAGTGAAGTCAGAGAAAGACAAATATCATATCATATCACTTATGTGTGGAGTCTAAAAAGTAATACAAATGAATCTATGTACAAAACAGAAAAAGACTCTTAGACGTAGAAAGCATATTTATGGTTACTGAAGGGGAAGGTGGGGGAGGAAGGATAAATTAGGAGTAAGGGATTAACAGACACAACTTTTTATACATAAAATAGATAAGCAACAAGAATGTACTATATAGCACAGGGAACTATATTCAATATCTTGTAATAACCTATAATGGAAGAATATGAAAATATATATATTTATAACTGAATACTTTGCCATACATCTGAAACTAATGCAATATTGTAAACCAACTATACTTCAATAAAAAATCCAACTAACTAGAAATATGTTTTTTCTTTTTGTGCTGGCATTAGTATGTAATTTCCTAAGGATAATGGTGACAGAGGTAGACATTGTTCCAGCTCTGTGTGTTAATTATTCTAAATGATCTTTTTCTTTTATTAAGTCTCAATGTTTTCTTTAATATACTAAAAATATAAAATATATGTCCTATGTTTCAAAGTTTTAAATTCCAGATAAGACGTATATATTATCAACTCCTCTACATACAAACACTTTAAAAATTATTAACTTTTCCTTTTCCTATCTTATTTGAATGCATTTTTTCCTCTGTATTGTGGCTGCATAGCATAAGTCTTAATAAAAAGTTACTTATGAAATGTCCTCATGTGGACTGTTACTAAAAAGATGTACCCAAAAGCATGTTATAAGAATTCCAAAGAAAAATGAATCTGAGAACTTAGATTTCAAATGAAGGCAAAGGAAAAAAAATCTATACAGACAACTAAAATATAAAAGAGAGAAAAGTGACTAAAAAGATACATCAACACGAAATGCTTACTGAAAAGGACAAATCAGGGCAAGAGCTAAAATGGTATCCCAGATATCCACCCAAAGCTTCATTATGATAAAATAATTGTCAGATACAATGAAGAGAACTACTGAATATTGGTATTTTGGAAAAGAAATGAACTTCACTATACTAAAGAGTAATGTGATAATTTAAGTGAAAGACAAATTTAACAACAGTATATTATAATAATAAAAAGTAGGAGCATTTTATAAAATTTTGATATAAGGCTAATGCGATTTCCATTGGTCTTAGAAGTGTTCTAGGAAAAGAAAAACATCACTTTGAGTTGGAGTTCCCAGGAATCTGTGCTGAGTGCATGTCTTAGTCGGCTGAGGTGGCTATAACAAAATACTGTGAACTGGATGTCTTAAGCAACAGATATTTATTTCTCACAGTTCCGGAGGTTGGGAAGTTCAAAATCAAGGTTCTGGCCTATTAGGCTCCTGATGAAGAGCCTCTTCCTGGGGATGTCCATCTTCTTGTTATGTCTTCACATGGAGAAGAGAGAGAGAGCTAGCTCTCTGGTTTATTGTTTCAAGGACACTAATCCCATCATGAGAACCCCACCCTCATGAACTCATCTAAAACTGATTACCTCCAAAGGCACCATTTCCAAATGCTATCACATTTGGAGTTAAGCCTTCAATATACGAATTCTAGGGGGACACAACCATTCAGTCCAAAACAGTTCATGATTCTTCTCTGTCCTTTCCTTCCAGTTAATTTTCAATCACTACTATAGCCAATCCATAGCCAGTCATGTGCCAAAGACTCTAAAACTCACAACTCCAACTAAACACCCTTACTACTCTCCAGACCTGCATATCCAGTTTCTCTTTGATACTTTTTCAAGGATATGTCAGCACAGACTTCTCAAACCATGGTCAAACTTGAGATCTTCATTCTTGTTTGCCTCTTCTCACTAAATAAGGCCTTTACTTATTTACCAAGTTGTTTAAACCAGTATATTGGCTGATAGTGTAAATCCTTCTGAATTCTTTACCCTGCCCATTCATTACATCTCTGTGTTCTGCTCGCTTCTATTTCAATATTTTTCTGAAGTCAGTTCCCTCCTTTTCATGGCCTTTTTCACTATACTGGCTTAAGTTATCATCATTATAGCAATATCTACCAAACTGGTTTTCCTACTTCTACTTCTGTAAAACACAAATTGATTTTAACACAGTAGCCACAAATATCCTTTGAAAATGAAAATATAATTGTGCCAGTTTTCTACTTAAAAGCTTCTTAGTTTCCATTGCCTTCAGGCAAAATTCAGACTCTAAAACAGGACCATAAAGATGTGCATTATCAGGCTCCTGTCTCATAATCCACAGACAGCTTTCTAACCATTCCTGTGAACTCAGAATTCACATTTGCTTCCTTAGTCCCCCAGATTCTCCAAGCATCTTTTCACCTCAAAACATTTACATGTATCATTCTATCTTCCTGGAAGATTGGACCTATTCTCCATAGGCCTAAATTTATATTTGTCCTTCAGGTCTCAGCCTAAAGTTCACTAACTCAGAGAAGAGTACATTGATGCTCCAATCCAAATTAAGTCTTCCTGGTGATTCTTTTCAAGGTCATCTGTACTATTTCTTCATATAATTTATTTTAATAAATGCTTGATCTTAATTTGCTTAATGCCTGTTTGTTTACTTTTTTTAACAAGATTATAAGTTTCATGAAGGCAAACATTTTTTTTTCTGCTTCATTCACCAGTGTATCCCTGAAATCTAAAAAAAAAAAAAAGTCTAGTACATAGAAGGCACTAAATATTTTTTATTGAGCAAATGATTCTGACAAAAAATTTTAAAAAATCTATTACAAGTACTTAAAATCATTATTGAACAATATAAATTACCCAGCCTTCTAAATAATGTATATGGAGATGTAGAAACTTTCAATCTACCAAACTAAGAGTCTGTTGAAATATGAGGAAGAAATAACTAAATAAAGCAGTTCCTTCATTTCTTTGCTATAATCACTCTATACATAATATGTGGGAGATAACCAGTTAAGTATTTTGACGGTTAATCAGTGTTTCTTCTACTACTCAAGTCATTAACAGAGATGTATGAGAAGGATGTGTGTGGAGTGTACGGAAAAGGAAAGTGAGAGAAAAATTTAACATTAGAAATAGATTTAGAAAAAAAAATAGCATGGCATTAATTACCTGAAACAATTCAAGTGTGTATTAATTAATACATTTCTTTGAGTAATTCAGAGCACTATCTGTAAATCTCCTTTCCAGACCTATGAAGTCCTTGCTAATCTTTGCCTGCAGGCGCTGCTGTGTAACTGAACACGCGGTGGTAATAGGTGCATTTGCTCCACTGATTGCAAGACTTTCTCCATGGGCCTGATTTTACCACAACTGACATGTGCATAATTCCACCAGAAGCCAGTGGTAGTTTTGCATGATTAAAGATGGCAGAATCAGGACCATACATACATTTCCATGCAAATGTTCTTGAGAAAATAGCATACAATACATTATGTAAACATATTTAGAATGAATAAACACACTCAGCTAAATTTTCAAACATCTGTTCAAGCTCCTGGCAGCACTCCAATTTGCATACCTAACTCCTTTTTAAACAGGGCTTAATTTTGCCCTCCATATTATTAGATCATAGTAGCCTTTGAACTCCAAAATACATACCTTGCCCTGTACAGATGATGCTAATTATCATTTATAAAATCCAACTGCACTCCCTTTTAGCTTTAGACTTCCTTCTGTCATTGTAAGAGAGAGGGCACAGCAGGGTCTATGACTGGGGGAGAACTTTATGCATATTCCAGCTCAATTCATGTGTTATCAAGCAAAGGACTGAGACTTGAATTATTTGCCTAACTGTGCTTACAGCCATATACAAATGCAGAACTTCTAACCACAGGATGCATATTATACCCACTTAATGGCATAAACCTGCCATTGCTTGTAGTTTATGTACCCTAGAGTTCAAACAAGCAGTGTTGTACCAGTTTTATATTTTGTTTTCTATTTTTATTTAGCATTCCCTTCCATCATGTCTGTTAGTTTCTGCCAAAAGCCATACAAATATATAACATATAATCTAAGTAAAACTACCAGGGCTTGCTTTGAAAGCAAAGCTTCAGAACAAGAATCTCAGCTTCCTTCCAAATGGTGATGAGCCTGGAGCAGACAAGGCAGAGATTCATTTGTTTCCTTGGATAAGACCTGTTTTAAAAAGATGTTACTTGTGTAAGAGCGACTACGACTACAGTAGACCCTTGAAGAATGGGGGCGGTTAGCAATGTTGACCCCCTCTTTCAAATGAAAATCCTCAAACTGCTATCTCTGCTTCAAACCCAAAGGAATTGACAAATGACTCACCCAAGGGCAGGACACTGAAACAGTTTACATAGCATCAAGACTCAAACCCTATTTCTATTACTCCACACACTGTGATCTCTAATTGATCAAAAACTTTCTCCCATACTTAGTTACTTAAAGATCTGTAAAATGAAGACACAAGTACTATATTTATCGAAAAGTATTCATGTGTAACTGGATCTGTGCAGTTCAAACCTGTGTTGTTCAAGGGTCAAATGTAGTTTAAAAATGAATGAAGCTTAGTAGAGTATGACACCCCAAAATATTCCACTTTGACATAACAATTGTTTTCAGCTGAAAGTAATTAAGAAGCAACAAAGGCAGGAAAAGCTCTATTTTCTTCTTCTGCCTAAAGGCAAGATATAAATTCTCCTTTTACTGGAGATAGGCACTTATCCCATTTACAGTAAAAACCTTACTCTTAGTTTCCTCCCATATATTTACCTTCCCACACTTTGCCAGTTTAGAAGCCTAAAACTGCTTTCCTTTGTTCTGCCATTATTCTATAGATATACTATTTTTTGTAGAAGATGCTGTAAAAGCCAGAGTTCTAAGCCATCACTTTGAGTTAATCTTCTTTTTAGGTTTCTTTCATGTGATGCATACTCCCTGTATTAAAAAATTATTTGTTTTCCTCTTGTTAATCTGTCATTTTGTTAAAAGGTCCCAGCTGCAAACCTACAATGGACAGAGGTAAAGTTTGCATCCTCTACACTGAGTGCTTCTTACAAATTCTCGTTTCTCATTCTTATTCTTAGAAAAAAAACTGCATTTTTCATTTGTGAATCTTTAAAATATGGATATTTCCTCCAAAATCCAGGTACATCTTTAAAAATTAAAGTAGTTATGTAAATATTGCAAACAATTATAAAAAATAATTATTATAATTCATTTCAGTTTAAGTCAAAGTCATTTATTCCCTTATTCATTCACTCATAATTACTTGGACATAACACTCCACCAGTTTCTGGGGACATGTTTTTTAACTAAATATATATAGGCCCAGTTTCACAAAGTTTACAATCTAAGAGGGATACAAGCAAGATACAGTTAAAATACGTTATGGCAGTTCTATGATGGAGTGATATCCAAAATTCAAATGCTAGTACCAACATTGTTTAAGATTTCACTGATTACAGATGGCTGAGTCTCCAGGCATCCCCACTAAGGTAACAAATGTAGCAGCAAAGCCCTACAGATGTCTCCAAACCCATCTATCTGCCGGATTAGCAGCAGAGTGATGTCAATCAATGCTGCTAGAGCCAAAAACTTGCCCAATTTGAATTTTTAACAAGCACATTTTTGAGATATAATAAAATGACTATTGTTTTAAGTCTTTATTTTAGAATAACTTCTGACTCACTAGTAGATAACTAATATAACATATTTTACCTGGAAATGTAATGCTGTTTTAACTAAAACTAAACTATAAATCCCTGGCTTTGGGACTACATGGCAAGCAGAAGCTAGAAGAGCCTAGAAGACCCCTGTTGTAAAAGCTGCAAGGCCTCAGGAAATTCTTGAGGAGAGTTGAAAAGACAGTGAGGAAATTGTTATTGGAGGCTAGAGAAATGGGCAGGATGCTTGGTAACACAGTTGTCTGTAATCACATGTAAAGGAAAATACAGCTAATGGCCTGTTGGACTGGGCTGAGATTTCCATGTTCAAAATGCTAAATAGTTATCAGAGGTATGGTCAGAGTAAGATGTGCCCCAAAAGTAAAGATTCAGTTTCAAGCAGATTTGAGAAAAAATATAAAGGAGTCAGTGATTATTGCAATCTAATTAAAACCTTTTCTTATGACGTTTCTCCTTCAAAAAGCTCCTCAAGTAAAATGTCTTCAAGGTGGAGGTGAAATCCAGAATACTTCCTAAAACTTAAACTGAAGGTTAAGATCTTAGCACTAAGAACTGAAGAAACTTTACGGAGATTTCAAACAGATTTAAGGGCAGGCCTAAATGGGCCTCTAAGAATCTTAAGTGTGTTGTTTGCATTGTAAACTGACTCTCAGCACAAAGAAATAGAATTGTCTAGACTGAGATGAAATATTAGTGTGACTTTTGTCTAATGAATTATTTCAGTTCACAGAAATGCCACGAAGTGTTTAAGTAAATTTTACCACTTTGCATGAAAATGACAGAGACAGTATAATGTATTATAAAAAGTTTAGAAAGGGGCTTTTGTATCTTCAAATTTCTATAAATAGGATGCCAGCTGAGAAAGCTACTCAGCTTTAAATCCAAGTCAGAGGGTAGAATCAAGAGCCCGAAGTGTGAAGTGAAGACCCACAAAGAGTATTTTCCAGGTTGTAGAACTTGATCCTATTCAATAAACTGGCAACATGTACCAGTAGATTGCAAAATTACTATGAACCATTAACAATTTTTTGTGTTTTTTTCTTTCTTTGAATGGAAATCTCTATTAGAGTTACTCTATGCATGACTCATCATTGTGTATTATGTATTAGGGCTGAGGGGGGAGATGATACATCTCTGTAGTTTGTAGGTCTCGGTTCAAGAGAAGCTGTATTCAAGGAAATGAACCTAAGAAAACATATAGAAGGGATCTAGCACACAACCAGAAATGTTACAGATAACACCATCCTAGAATTTGTGCCAATGCTGTATTGAATTTGTGACTTAAGAGAAAGTATATATGCTCTACTTTTATATTTTTTATTAGGTAAACCATATGTCTCATTTTGAATTGCATTTTTCTTTTCCTTTTCAGTGATTGTTTAATTTATAATACTTATTAAAGCGTGGATCAAGAAATTCTCCCTTTCTAAACTTATAAAAAAGTACATAAACTATTGTCTATCCCTTCATAAGCCTATTGTTATCACTTTAGTAACATTCAATACCTAATAGTCTAAAGTCACATTAATAATTTTATAATCTGTATTCTGGATATATAATACTTGAAGTGTAATGGATAAAGCTCACTAATCACTAAAAATACATTTCTCATTATAAGAATTTTATTACAAAGGTCACTTCTCAAATAATAATATGAATTTAATAGATTTTTCAGAAAGATGGAAGTAATCAGTAAAATGTGAAAGTAAATAAGGTTGTGAGGAGTATTTGAAGTAAAAGTTTAGGAAGTGTTACTCTCCCAAGTCTGTAACTGTCTGTTCTACTACCATGCCACACAATGCTGTCTCTGAATTTAACAAAAATGTGATGGTTTTCAAAATATAATTGATATGATTCTATATATGGTCTTAATAACATATTGATATAGTTTCTGATTGGTAACTAAGCAGATTTTAATACTATGTAGATTAAAAAAGAAGAAAGAAAAGAGAAAGCTCTTCTACAAAGAGCAGATTAAAATCAGTGATTCTAATTATTTTCATAGAAAGTATTTCCATGTAGATGTCACCAGGTTCACTTGTATTTTATTGATCCACAAAATGTTCGTAATATTATAGACATTTATTAAGTGTGCATGTGATAATTATGAGCATTAATATGATAAAATTTAATATGAATTCTATACATTATAAAATATTAATATATAGATATTATTTTATATCTTTACTGTGAGTTATTTTCAGTTTTCACCTTAAGAGTATGTTAACATACATGGAAGAATTTTGGCATCAAAACTCAAAGCCTAGGGACTTACCTGGTGGTGCAGTGGTTAAGAATCTGCCTGCTAATGCAGGGGACACGGGTTTGAGCCCTAGTCCAGGAAGATCCCACATGCCGCAGAGCAACTAAGCCCATGTGCCACAACTGCTGAGCCAGCACTCTAGAGCCCATGAGCCACAACTACTGAGCCTGTGTGCCACAACTACTGAAGCCCTCACACCTAGAGCCTGTGCTCTGCAACAAGAAGCCACCGCAATGAGAAGCCCATGCACCGCAACGAAGAGTAGCCCCTGCTCACCACAACTAGAGAAAGTCCACGTGCAGCAACAGACTCAACACAGCCAAAAATAAATAAATAAATTTATTTATTTAAAAAAAAATCAGTCTATTAGCTATATTTGAATACTTCAAGAATAAATAGAATGCCCTAAATCAATAGGTATCAATGGAAGCAATATGTTTATAAGCAAGAAAAAAAAAATCCAGTTCTTTTTAAACAAGATATGTAAGCATATTTATTGTTCAACACCCCTTGAATTACTCTTTAAGGGGTAGAGCATATGTTTTTACCCTAATACTTTAATCTTTTCTTGCCAAATGACTCAAAATCTTTTTACATATTTTTGAGCTAGGGTAGAGGAATAATTCTGTGGTAAAGTAATTAAGCAATGAAAACTAGCTATGTAAGAATGAGATTCATGAATTTCTTTTAAAAAATGTGTGGCTTTCCCATACACTCCTCACTGTCTTTCAAGAAAATCACCAGTGACTACAGAAAATATTTTATCTATTGGACCGAGAAAACTAACAATTTGTGAGCACTGTACATTCCACAATCTACATTCAATTTTATTCAATCCTCACAATTTCCCAGTAAGATTGTTATTATAATCCTTACCTTGCTGATAAGGAAACAGAGGCTCAGAAAGTTCAGATAATTAGCCTAAAAGTAAACAGAGCCATCATTTAACTTGAAAGAAGGTATCTGAATAAAAAATATCAAGGTCTCTCTACCACTGTATCCATTTGCCTTATACCAGTTCTTCCAATCTGTGTGAGCTTCAGTCACAGCATATAATATTCATAGACCTCGTGTTTAAATTTTTAAAAAGTGACACCACAGCTAAGATATTTTTTAAAAGTCAAAACCAAATTCATTTCTGTTAAATGTTATACATTTTCATTTTTATTTTTCTGGATCCCATGCTGGGATTTCTATCACTCATTCTCCAAAATGTACCCTTTTATTTACAATATTATATGGGTTGGGGGCTAAAGTCTCTTTCTAATGAGAAGGGCTCAGGGGTCTCCATGGTATCTACATAGTTTTGCTGATAATATACTATGTCCTTCTTAGTGCAAACAGAAAATTCTGGGGTATTGTGAGGATGGGGCTCTTTAGAGCCTGATTTCCTTTACCTATTATCAGTCTATATTATATAGTCACCAAGATTAGTAACAAATTTAGTACAATTCCTTGTGTTAAATCAATATTGGTGTTGACTTCAAGTTTGAAAAAATATAAGTGATTAATTGGGTTGGCATGAAAAAGTTAACCTAGTTGAGTATATAACCAAAAAAAGGACTGAAGTACAGTTCTGCTTGGAATGACAGAGTCCATGGTCTTCAGTTAAGCTTGTAGCTACCAGTTCTGAGACCACCTGTCTGAAATGCTGTCTCTTCCCTGGCTGGAGGGAAAATATAATCAGACATCTCAGGAGGAGCTGTGAGCTTTTGAGACAAGTTCCTATTCCCCTCCAATTTGGCCATCCTAAAATGCTGGTGAGATGCTTTACTTCCATTTTCTCTTCTATATTGAGGGGCCATGGGTGTTGGCAATGAAATAAATAATATGAAAAGCATCTGCTTTCTTTCTCATGTCAAGTAAAACAGAACCTGAGAGGACACTGTAACCAGGTCACACAGCTGATGATTGAGTGACAGTCCTTGGCATTGTTAATACCCTCGGTCTGGCAAAACTTTGCTCCATACCCTTAAGTAATACTACAGATGTGTGGGTGAATAAGATCTACCTTTATGTGCAGAACTCTGAAAGAACTAGGCAAAACAAACTGAAGATGTTTGAAAGATTATGCCATTAAAAATTTTTTTTCCATGTTTTTGACTATGTGATAATGCCAAGGCAGCTAAAGCTAATGACCATATTTACTGCAGCACCCATGTCAAGATTTAGGGGCAAAATATGTGTCTTTCAGTTGGATGCAAATCTGCAGTAGTTTATTTTGGGCAGGAAAAACGTTCACCAGAATAATTTATAATCATTAGTTCAAAAGAGATATCCCAGTCGGCAGTTTAAGTGAAAGAAGTGCTTGAACTCTATTATTGAGGATTTTATTGTCAGGTTAAATGTGCAGATTCTAATCATTAAATGCAATAATTGTAAATAGACCTACACAAATACTTGTCTCCTTTTTCTCTATTTTTTTCAAACTTTTTTGGTACAGTTTTTATTTATTTCTTCTTCTTTATCCCAGAAAAAAAGGAAGCTCTTGGGAGTTAACAAGGTTAATACTGGTAAGATGAGATGGAGGTAAGACATAGAAAAGGTTTGAGCATCGAGGGACTTCAGACAAAATCTATTTGTGTTCTTTCATTCAACTGGTGAATAAACTGAGATCCACAGGAACTAAATTCCTTTTTGAGTTCAAAAAGCTGGATTCATTATTTTATTACAAAACAAAAGAAAAAAACAAGCACGGAATGAAATAGAAAAACTATAAACAAAACAAAATAGAAAACAAACAAGAATGTGCCTCTATTCTGATTCTCTCCATGAAAATTACTTCACTAGTTCCAAGTATTGTCTCTTTCCTCACTCCATATTTCTAAAATAGTTCATTTAGCTTTCACATATATAATTACACATTGTTTCAATAATTCTAGCATTGTGAATCTTTTCCTCATTAGTTCATGTAACATATATTCATTGAGTACATGCTGTGTGTTGTGCTGGAAAAATTGTCCCTGAAAGAACTAAATTCTCTTATGAACCATACACATTTAAATATATTAATAACAGTGAAAAGGATAAGTACACAATAAGATCCATGCAAAGTATGCTATGAAAATGCTGACTTCAGTAAAGTTTATAAATATCTGAGTGCCTCTTCTTTTAGGTACTATGCTTCTACCTAGAGATCACATAAATAAATAAATAAATCGGACATGCTATGCGGCATGTAGCATAGAAATAGATATGTCAACAAAACATACCAGGGAAGTATTATGCATGCATTTATAGCAGTAGAAAAAAAGCCACCTCCAGATGCATTTATGGACTGTGTATCTGAAGGAATAATACCAGACCGAACTTCAAAGATGAGAAGTTGGCTGATAAAAAAAGTGGAAAAAAAAAAAAAGGTCTTCAGGCAGAGGCAAAGATAGAGAGGTGTGAAATGGTATAGTACGGTCAGGAAAATCTGGAACAGTTTTGTACCTTTAGAATGTGAAGTGAAAAAAGAAAAGAGGCTGAATATGAGGTGGGAATGAAGTCTTTGAGGTCATAACACTTTCTGTTATGGAGCCTAAGTAATTTTAGACTTTAAACTGAAGGGAGTAGAATGATACTCTACTTTTTTAATGTAGAGAATGCATTTCTTTAGAAAGAACAAGAAGGGTGGATTGATGTGGAGTTGTGGCAAAGAGAAACCTGAGAGACTAAATCAGTGAGAAGAACATGCCGGAAGGAGACGTGTTTAGGAAAATGATGGTTTCTAGAACATATTTGGGATAGGCCATCAGCAGTATATCGTTTATTGGATGTAGTGGTTAAGAGATAGAGAAGAACCAAAAAGATAAAACAAATGCTTTGAAGGGAAAAATTAAGTTAATCATTGTTTTTTACATTATGTATATAATATTTATTGTGCTAGTCTCTGACATATAAGTATTAATAAGAAACGGACCAGGAATTATTACAGATTTTTAAAAAATAAATTTGTTTATTTATTTATTTTTGGCTGCGTTGGGTCTTTGCTGTTGTGCGCGGTCTATCTTTAGCTGCGGCGAGCAGGGGCTACTCTTCGTTGCAGTGTGTGGGCTTCTCATTCCAGTGGCTTCTCTTGCTGTGGAGCATGGGCTCTAGGTGCGCAGGCTTCAGTAGTTGTTGCGCATGGGCTCAGTAGTTGTAGCTCGCGGGCTCTGGAGCGCAGGCTCAGTAGTTGTGGTGCACGGGCTTTGTTGCTCCACACCATGTGGGATCGTCCCTGACCAGGGCTTGAGCCCATGTCCCCTGCCTTGGCAGGTGGATTCTTAACCACTGCACCATCAGGGAAGCCCATATTCCAGATATTTTTTGAAAACTATATAAAATAACAGAATATAGATCTAATTCTTAGGTATTTTAAAGGGTATTTTATTATCTTTCATTTCTGAGAAAAGCTAAGATGAACCAGAAAAGACAGAGCTTTTCTCACTACCAAGATATGGCTCTTCCACTATAAAGTTACTTAATTTATGCTGATTTTGATTGATCTTATCTACAAAGGAGACAGAAAATCCTTTAGAGTAAAAAGAGTTTGAGTGTGTTTATGGTCAGAGACTGCTCAGATTAATCAAGTTGTCAACCTCCCAGAACCATTATACTGATCAAGATGTTGGAAACACCTAGTAGAAAAATAGAACGTGTATCTTTTTATCTACGGTAGGTATTAGAGAGTTGAAATGACTATATTATATCTCAGCTGTAGTGAATCCTTCCTACATTATACTTGTAGAATACCTGAATAATTATGACAAAGAAAAGTAAGATTTTTACCCAGACAGGATGATTTTCATACATTAAAAACGTTTATTTACAGAGCCTTGAGTTTTGAAAATATCTGGAAAATTGCACCATGTCAAAACAGGGATCAGTTGGTTTAGCAGGTAAGTGTAAAACAAACCCACAGAAACATATGAATGTAGCATTTCATACTGAAGGGACACATGGTTAGGATCCAAAACTCCAGAGTCTGTACTAACAGTGCTAATTATACTCGTGGGACCTTGAATTCATCATTTCCTTTCTAAGACCTTTAGTACCATATTTCAAAAATGAGGTTTATAATTACGAAGGTGAAATAGGTGCTCTTGATGACCAAAGAAAGTGAAAATAAGCCTCGTTGAATACCAGGCTGATATTCCCAACAGAACACAAGCAAGACTCAGAATAGAGTATAGACAAGGCTCTCCAAATGCCACAGAAATGATTAAATATGCCCCTCTTCTGACTAACAACTGTAGCTCCACTTTAATCCCTTTGCCTTCTGAATAAGCACTAAGATAAACCATCATAAATGGCTCCCCCTTCTTACATTGTCCAATCTGGAACTGGCTCTTGCTTCCCTGTTCCCTGCTCAGAATTAGCCCGCACAAATCCAAACCCTATTCATGACACTATCAAGGCTCCTCTCAGAGTACCTTTTCCCATGCTACAACAAGTTAAATAAGACTAACTTTATTTGACTACGAAAAACATCATGTAGATAATTTTTATACTGTATGATTAGGTCTTGTAGAAAGATCACATCCAAGTGTGCAACCAGAGAAAGCATAGGGGTGCAGTTATTTTAAACTGACATAAATAGGAGAATGTCAATGTATAAATGAAAGGCTGGAGATATAAGCTGATTCCGGGTTGAGAACAAACAGAAGCAAAGGCCCAAAGATGAAAAAAACTCAGTTTTTAGGTTTAGCCAGTATGTATCATTTTATAACTCTGGGCACAAAATAAATCCATATTTCTTTCATTTTCTCAATTATCAATTACTCACTGGAGCAACCACCTATTGTTAAGAAACAGTTAAGTGTCTTTGTCTTGACACCTCCCAGTCTATAATTGCCCAAGAATTGGCTTATCCAGCCTGACAAAATTCGTTTTGTTTTTTAATGACCCAAAGCCAGAGATAATTACTTCCAGAGCATTCCATAGCCTGTTTATTTACCACCACCATGCTGTCACTGTTAAATTCTGTACCTGTACCTAGAGAAAGAGATGTGATGAGCATCTTATGTTTAGATTCCTGTGCAGGCACAGCAGTTCTTCACAAAATTAAATTGCTAACTTTGGCTAAAGGTGCTTCCCTCTTCAGATTTCAAAGCTTCAAAGTTTACACCATTATTGTCAGCACTTATTCTCCAAAGAAAAACCACAGTGTGGAACCGAGCAGTTAATGATTAGGACAATAAAGTCACAGGCTCAGCGTCTGATGCACATTCCTGAGTTGTCTTACAGATACTGTAACTGCCAACAGAGGAAAGAAAGCTAACTGCACGATGACCAGACTGTAGCCATGACATAAGTTTCTCCAACTTGAGCAGTACTGAACCTAGGGCTAGCACAATCCCAAAAACTGGTCTCAAGAGAACATTATTGATCATAATAATCTATATCTTTGTGGGTATCAAAATAATTGTAGCTTGCTCTGCCCTTGTATGTAAATGGGCAACTCCAACTGTCAGCAAAGAGATGCTACAGACTCACGTCTACACCTTCAACTCTGAGAACACGGCGCCTATGTCATCATGAAGAAGTTACAGAAGGTAGATCTTTCTAATCCCATAGAAATGGAGTGCTGTTCTGACAAGTGAGGAGTTGCAAGCAGCTCTTTACAGGAAACCACCCTCAGCAGGAAGCCCCTTTTCCTGTCATTTTAGCAAAGCTATATTGCAACCAACTTTTAAAGAAGGCACCCCCATGCTCTGCTCACCTCTGGCCCAATCACACCTCTCAAACCTTTTAATCACACAATACCTTGTCTAACTTGTCAGTTCTTTTCATAGATCAAAGAAATAGAAATGAAGAATAAGGAATTAACAGATGACCAGATCTCTTCCCTAGCTTCCCTTTAGTAACCTCCCGAACAAACTGTGTGACCAAACTGTGTGAACAAGATAACGTATAGAGGAAGATCACAAGGAGTGGACAAGCCTGTGAACAAGCCTGCACGTGGTGGGGGGACAATGACGACTCTGACCCCCTATCTCAATGATTAACTGAGATTACTTCTCTGTTTCCCTTTAAAACTTTCATGGCTGAGCAGAATCTTTGGAGGTGGTTTTTGGGGGTCTGAGTCCATCATCTCCTCAGATTTCCAGCATTCTGACTAAAGGTAACTTTTCTTTCTACTGACATCTGTGAGTATGGATTTTCTAAGTGGTGGGCAGTGAGACCTGATTTACTTGGTAACAAGTGTGGCAGAAATATAATTAAAAACAAAATCTCCCAACCTATAACATCTTTCCATAAAGGTAGAAGACGAAGAAAACAGTTTTATTATTGAATAAGTATTAAATCAGAATGTGATATGCATCACAGGCAGTCCGCTATGAGATTGCGAAGACTGAAAGAAATCTCACTGAGGTAGGAGGTAGATGGGCTCCAGGCTGAGCATCTGGATCTTATCTTCTGCTGGTACTTCAAGTTAAAGATAAAGGCAGGAGCAAAGAGGAGCTGAGCTCTGCTTGAGTAAAAAGATAAGACTGAAACCACTAGGTGGCATTTCAGGGACTCCGAGGAGCTCTGGTCCTTTATATCTCAGTGCAGAAAGAATTCAGTGAGAGGCAAAGTGATAGATAAGAAATGGTTTATTAGAATAGGATGCTTGTGAGGCTTACAAGTGGGCAGGTGAGTGTTGCGCTGCCCCATGTTTATAATCAAAGGAAGAGAGGGGAAGGGGAGAAGACCACCTTCTTTTTCATTCTTTGAGTCTTCCATCATTAACTTCTCCTACATGTCAGGTGGGGGAGTTTTTGACCCTATATGGTACATCCGGGACCATCATGACACTGTGGAAAAATTATTTCAGGTCTCAGTACAATGAGGGCCTTTCACTTTGAAACATCACCTTTCCATAAAATGTTGTTTTTTTGTGTGCAGACAGCATGTCCTAGGGGTCATTACCTTGTTGACATCACTGGGAAGGTTGTAGGTCTTATTTTTCACTATTGTTTTATTGTTTTGGGGCATGTCTCATGCTTCTGTTGCATGGTTTTGTTGTTAAGCAAACCGATCTGACTTTGACGCTAAGTGACTTGCTTTGCTTTATGAGTCAAGCAAGCCCACATTGTTTCAGGATTTTTCCATGACTTTCTTGAATGATCATTAACTTACTGTGGTCTCCCAAAGTCCCCTAAATGTCCCTCTCTATCTATAATCCCCCAGTGGGATTTCTGAGTTAACTATGTGATTATCCTACTCTAACCCTATCAAGATGACCACATTTTTCACTCTTGAGGTCAAGGAGACCTTCCCAACTAAACATGCACAAAAAGGCTCCTCAGAGGTCAAAAAAGGGAGGGGACTCCAGCCCACAATATGTCCTGCCAACCTCCCAGAGACCTTCATGCTGGAATCCATCTTGGCTAAAAGATTCACGGGCACACTGGGGAGGTCTGTGGGTCAGACCAAATATGGGCATGCAGTGAGATGAAGCAACATGATTGCACAGAGGGAACCGAGAAAATTGCCCCTATATAAACAATTTAAGCCACCCCAAAAGTGTGCAACTCTCTCTCTGAGCCTGCCTGTGTCTTTCTGCACTTATTTTTCTTCTAAAAATAATTTACCTGCTTCACTACTTTCTGTCCCTTCTGCATCAAGCTCACTGGCCCTTGTAGTCTAGTGGTTAGGATTTGGCATGCTCACTTCCATGGCCCAGGTTTCATTCCCGGTCAGGGAACTAAGATTTCCCCTTCAAGCTGCTGCACCCCATGACCCCCTGAGATCACCACCCTTTATAGGGCCAAGCAGATGCAGCTCATTACATACATGCTTTATAGAGCCATGCAGATGCAGCTCATTACATACATGTTCTCAAGAAAAATACTAATTAGCCCAAAGTAAGAGGATTTAACAGAACCATTCTTCATGCATAGTTTATCCCACATTTACGTGATAACTGGAGTGACCATATGAGTTAGCTAACTGGCTTTATGCAAAGGAAAATTAAACATCCTGTGTATTTATGACAGGAGGTAGTTTTGGAGCAAGTGGCTCTTTGAAGTTGGGTTCCTGCCCTCCTCCCATGGAGACTGGAAGACAGAGGCTGCATTATCTTCCTCAATAAATACATTTCAAATAGATGACTCCCAAGTCCTTGAGAAAGGTACTCCTAGGTCTTACAGCTGGCAAGGTTTATTTATTTATTTTCTTTGTTTGTTTTGCTTTTTAATTAAATTAATTAATTAATTAATTAATTTACACAGGTTCTTATTAGTTAACTATTTTATACACATTAGCGTATATATGTCAATCCCAATCTCCCAATTCATCCCACCACCAACAACCCCCCACCACCGCTCTCCCCCCTTGGTGTCCATACATTTGTCCTCTACATCTGTGTATCTATTTCTGCCTTGCAAACCAGTTCATCTGTACCATTTTTCTAGATTCCACATATATGAGTTAATATACGATATTTGTTTTTTTCTTTCTGGCAAGGTTTATTTATCTTTTAAAATATTTATATATATTTCAAAGACACAGAACTTAAAAGTTTTCTAAAGTAAATGCTCTAAAAAAAAAAGGAAAAGTCTCTTTTCTAATTTTCAACAGGGAGAATTAAGACTTATTTTCAATATGTATATGTTCTTAAATGGGTTACTGATCAAAATAATTATATGCTAATCAATACTTTCCACAAAACTTTGGATCCTTGTGTTGGGCCAAGCCTAAACTCCTCCAATGTACAGTAAGTCCCCTACATACGAACCTTCAAGTTGTGAACTTTCAAAGATGTGAACGTGTCATGTCAAATCAACTAAGGTGTGAGTGAAATTGCACCTTGCCTTACAGTCTCCTATTGTTGATGATCCTTCAGCTCTACCATCTCCCACCTCCTTTCCTCCTTCAGTCAGTAACTCTTCCTGCCTGTTCACTCAATGCCAGCTCCTGTGTGTCAGCTGTTGTACTGTACTATTCTACTTTTCAAGGTACTGTACTGTGAGATTAAAAATGTCTTATTTTTTGTGGGTTTTTTTTTTTTTTTAATTTTTTGCGGTACGCGGGCCTCTCTCACCGCTGTGGCCTCTCCCGCTGCAGAGCACAGGCTCCGGACGCGCAGGCTCAGCGGCCATGGCCCACGGGCCCAGCCGCTCTGTGGCACGTGGGATCCTCCCGGACCGGGGCACGAATCTGCGTCCCCTGCACTGGCAGGCGGACTCTCAACCACTGCGCCACCAGGGAAGCCCTTTTGTGTTTATTTTTTATGTATTATTTGTGTGAAAAGTATTATAAACCTATTACAGTACAGTACTATCAATATATAGCCGATTGTGTTAGTTGGGTACCTAGGCTAACTTGGACTTTTGAACAAATTGGACTTAATGAAATGCACTCGTGGAATGGAACTCGTTTGTGACTTAATGAAGGCACTCTTGGAATGGAACTCGTTTGTATGTAGGGGGCTTACTGTACTTTTATGTCAGAGACTTCACTGACTTTTCCTACTTCTAAGCTTCAGCTGGGCTAAACCAGGTTTATCCTGAGATTTTCATAACACAAAATCTTGAAAAGATGTGGGTAAGAAAGTGATCAATTTTCTCTCTCCCAGAAATATTCAGTCCTTACTGACATCCAGGCTCCTTCTTTACCAGGTTTGAATACCTATAGTATCATGAGAGGCATTAGCATTAAGTCAAAGATTCTTTTATACTTAGTCTGAGTAGAATAGCAGCCTTATTGCTCTACATTTGCATAAAATTGAGGGAATTTAAATGACTCATTCCAGAAACCGGATCTGATGCAGCTACCTGCAGCCTTAATATCTGAAACAGGAGTAGGTAACATTTTAAGAACCTCCTGGCAAGGGGAAACACTCAAAAAGTCTCCCTTTCTTTTCCTCTTCAACAGCCTTGGGGAGAACAGGGTAGAGGGCTTAATACCTGTTTTTTTGTTAATGGGAATCCTCTGTTTTCTTCCTGTTTTCAGTGATAGGAGGCGGAACTGCATGGGTTATGTCAAAGAGCTATTTGCTTTCTGGAATCCTGTTGCATTCATCCAATGAGGATTCCCAGCATGAGATCAGATGAAAAGAGGCTGAGTGAGAATATTTCAGGCCTGGTTCTTTTGGGGCTGGTTGTGCTGTCTATGCTTTGCTCTACCTCTCAGTGTGGTCTGCCTCAATGACTCTATCTTGATTGGACCAAAGAATGATGACATCTCTACTCCTCTAGTCTGAGTTCTCGCACTATCAGTTGTAGTTCCAGTGCAGCACGTCCAAAACTTTATAGTCAGCCTCTCGGTACATAAAGCATCCTCAGAGTATCCTGTTTTAAGCTTTCTGCCTCCTTCTGGGATAGGGACTGATACATATTTAGGTACTGGGGCACTAGGAAGCAGAATCTCAAAATGGAATTCTGGAATTGTCATGTTCATATGCACAATATGCAAATAATTAACTTTGCTTTGGTAAATAAGACATATGTGACCCATCCCATGCAATACCAACAAAATTCTTCAGAATATCACTGGTTATGATATAGAGTGAAGAGGGCTTGGAAGGCAAAGCAGTGTGGCATCAGGTGGTGGTGGTTTTATCTTTTAAGGCAATAGTCACAGGGAAAATGAATTATTAAGGAAAGGTGTTTAGGAAAAAGACAGTTTTTCATGAGACCCTGTCTTCTGAAGTGATAAGAAAAGTATGATTGAGAGCAAGCCTCGATTCTGATTATAATGAAAATGAATCCTCAGCTGTGTCCAACATGAAGTGTACTTTTAGGGCTGAATGCTATAGGCTAAAGATTGTTGTGAAGGATGCTGTGATGGAATTAGATTCCCTGATCTCCATGGAAGGGAAGCCATCCCATGGCAGTGGAAAAAGTTGGTAGTACTTAAGTATCAGAGACAAGGCTGCCACAATAAACCACAAGATTGAAACAGAAATCAGAGCCTTTGGATGCACAGGGTGCTAGTTTGGCTAATTCATCTGTGGGCCACTTAGAAAATAAATGATTGAATAGTTTCCTAAGTTTTTCCATGACATGCTTACAAGAAAAAAAACATCTAAGATTGCTGGGCAAGTGCATAACTAAAGTCATTGTAACGGGGCTGTACTGCCTCTTACTCAGTTCTTAGATGGAGGCACTGTGGAGACCACCATACTCTATGTTGACTGCTATGCCAGGATCCTTGGGGGAAATATATAGAACATGAATTTCCTCCAAAGTTTTCAAAAGTGTGATTATTTCCCAAGAAAACAGAAATACACAGACTTTCTAGGGGTAACTGTATATTGATACTGAAATTAGTTTTACCTGTAAGCTCATCTCTCAGAGCGAGGGACAATGAATGGAGGCAGGTGACTGAGGAGGTGGTCAGGGGTCTGGATGTGTCCTGACCCCAGTGCATCTAACAGCAGGTGTAGTGGGACTATAGACCTATTCTGTAGTTGTTTGTCTTGGTAGCGAATACGTGGTGGGAACAGATATATTTTGTAGCGGCCAGAATCATTGCATTGGTTCCAAAATGAGCTCTATTAATGTAAGAAGGACCAAGCTGAAGTCCTGGGAGTTAGCCTTTCCTGCCAAGTAAATGAAAAGCAAATCCAAACCACTGGATTAATTGTAAAGGCTAGTAAAACTAGAAAAACCTTAAAAAAAATTCAAAACTAGTGATTCCTACCACATCTGCATTTAAGTTTTCTCTTTTTGTCTGTGGAAACTCAGATGGGTTGTAGAAAATGACAGTAGATTATTGTAAACCTTGTCAAGTGGTATTACCAATCACAATTTTGGTTCTAGATGTGGTACCTTTGCTGGTGCAAATCAACACAATTCCTTACAGCTGGTCTATAGCCTTTGCCCTTGTGAGTATTTTATTTTCCATCCCAAACAGTAAGATCAAAAACTGTTGGCATTACCATGACAGGAACAAGAGTATAATTTTAATATCTTACTCCAGTGCTAAGTCAAACCTTCTGCTCACTGTGATAACAAAATTTATAGGAGCTTCTATCATTTTGATGGGTCATAGAATACCACATTTGCCCATAACGTTTGATAACATTATGCTATTTAGAACGGTAGGCGAAGAGTAGCAAGCACATTGGAGGTCTCATCAATACATATGTTGCCCAAAGGGAGAAGGTAAACCCAGTGAAATACCTAGAACGTCTACTGGTGTGGTGAATATTAGCATACCCCTCTAAAATGAGAGCTAAGTTGCTGCATCTACCTATCAGGATGAAAGGCACAACTCTGAGTAGATCCCTTTGGATTTGGGAGGCGATTTATGTCACATTTGAACTTGCTTCTAGAAACCACTTGTGGGATAATCTGTGAAGTTGCCAGTTTTAAGTGGCAACCAACATACGAATAGGCGCTACAGACGTCTCGACTGATGTGAGCTTCCCTGTCACTTGGAAGTTATGAATTACCAGTTTCAATAGTGTGGGAGGCAGGTAGAAATGCAGAATAAAGTCTGACAAGCAGTTCCAAGAGGAGAGTCACAAAATATATTCCAACGTTTTGGACAAGTCTATCCCCTTCTTTGTTGATTAATACTGTTTTAAAGCAATTCTTGGTCTGCTGCTAGACCCTAGCAGAGACTGAACATTTGATCATGGAAAAAAAAAAAACAACAACTCTATGAGTTAAACTGCCAATCATGTATGTGATATTATATCATCCACGGAACTATAAACTTGGACATGCACAGAACCAGCATTTTATTATAAAACAGAAATGTAATATAAATGAAGAGGGTTGAATATATCCATAAGGTACCCACAAATCAGGTACTTAAGACCTGATTAGAATAGAGTTCCTGAGAATGGAAATTAGATGGTATTTACCCTGCATGATAATTAGTTATAAGTAATAAAGCGAGGGGAAGGATTCAAAGTTAATTCCAAAGATTTGAAACAGAGTGAAAGGGAAGTTATTGGTACCAGTTATAAAACTAAAAAGGACAAGTTTTGTAGGGAAACAGTATACTTTTTTGGAATGCCATTAACTCTTGCATCTGGGTAAAGATATCAAAACTAAATAAGATTCTGAGACATGGATCACGATTCATCTCTCTGTATATGCCTGTCAGGAGCTCTTCTGAGGCAGAACCTTTGGAAAGTCTAAAATTAGTGGAAAAGAAAATATTTCCTGAGGTAGTAACAAAAAAGTCAGAGAGATTAGAAAGTCAAAGGGCTATGACCTTGAAACGAAAGGAGAACAAGGGCATAGAAAATAGATGTGCTGAAATTGTCAATTGTCGCTGAGAAAGTAAGTTGCACGGGACTATGAAAAAATGTTCTAGAAAGAAAATCTTGCTCTTTTTTTGTATCCTAAGAGCCCAACACAGTGCCTGGAACACCTTAGTATTCAAGAATTTGCTGGTGAATGCACACATGAAAACTAGAGTAGCCCTATATTCATACAGATTTGTTGGTGCTGTTTTGATTTCTATATCACTCCAGGCAAAGTTTCTGATATCTCATGGTGAAGCTGACACACTTTCTTTTTCCCCTTTTACTTTTATTTTTCTCTGAGGTAATCCTCCCCAAATTACTCTAGTTGAGATATTCAAGTTTTATTGTTTTATCTTACTAGGGGTTCACTGTCCTAGGGTTTTTATAATATAGAGTTTAGAATGGATTTCAGGGAATAGGAAATAACTTTCAATACTGCTTGGTTAACAGAGAGTCTTTACTTCCCATTTCATAAATTCAGTCGGCACAGTGTCCTTTGATTGTCTCTTTTGACTCAATGTAGAAAGAAATCTAATCAATCCACGATCGTGCTAATCAATGTACTGTGCTACTTCTATTGCAGCAGAGAATAATGTTGTTATAAACTCAGTTACATTTTAGAATAATGCAAAAATTGAAAGTGCTAATCTATGTGATATGTTAATGAAGCATTATATGACCTGAGGCTTCACCGTCAAAATTCCATTTTGATCCATCAATTTTCATCAACAAATTAAAAGAACTTGTAACTCAAGAATGGGAAACAATGAATTTAAAGTTACAGCTTATTATTTATATGGAATGTTACAAAATAGATTACTCATAACAGCAGTATATAAAAATACACGGGCATTGTGAAATCAAAAATCAAATTATTTCTGTACCACACTGAGATAAATATTATAAAAGGCTGTTATCCTCTAATTGACTGAATGTTTTTATAACTAAACCAATGAAATGTCCTTTTCTGATATGGAGAAACGAAGCAACGTATCTTGTTAGACTTCAGAAGAAGTTTCACTTACTTTTTAAGAGTACTCGTATTCATTCACATAGTCTAACCTTCACTTTCCTCCCCTCTTTCAGGGGTAATCATTTATATTTCATTATTATAAACTGGAATACACTCTTTGTCCTTTTCTACATATTACCTTGTGCACAATTAAAAGATAAGATTCAATTGATCTTTATCACACAAGTATGTCCCACAATGCAGACATATAAGTCAGTATCAGAATGAGTCTCACTCTACATGTAATTATATCTATATCTATGCATATTTCTATTTATTTTTCCACCCTAACTTGTTCCTCCTTGAGTCATTTTTCTCTTTCATATTGAATTGCTGATCCATAAAAACAATTATTCCCATATATATTATTTTTGTCTTTATATATCCTTTAAATAAATCAACCTGCTTATGTTTCTGATTCCCAATTTTTGCCAGGCAGCCCCAAAGGTGTGCATGGCTTTGTGCAGAGAATTAAGAAAAGCCCTGAGTTTGCATGGTATACAGATGAATTTTTTAATACTAGGAGTTTTATCTCAATATATATCTACCTCGTACTCTTTCCTACACATTTTTGAAGAAGCAGCTTCAGGGAGGCATTTTCAATGAATAGTTCCATTAGACACATAGATAATAATTATGCATTCAAATAGATACTTGGACTCATTTTCAATTATTTCCCCCATTTGGATTTTATTTCATCAGAGAAATTACTAGAATGACTTTTATATCAAAGTTAATTCATGCTCTACAATTATGGAATAAAAGTGACATTAATAAATACACTTTGATGACCTGTAAAATATTTATAAAATTTCAAATCTTACACAATAAAGAAAATGGGAATTCAACATTTTATTCATGAGTATATTATTATATCAAAATATTCATATTAATAATGAAATATTACTCTTGCTACTACAGTTTGTGCTAGCTTAGTACAGAGAGAGGAGAGACAGTACAGGTGTCCCTTAATTTTTCCCATCTATTTCTATCTGCCCAAATTAGCTACAAACAGATACAGAAAAAACTGTTAATGGAAGCAAGTGATAATTTGGGATGATTAATACTCTTTATAAATAGTGTCTAACTCATAGTGATCTATCAAAACTGTGAGCTATGTTCCTTTAGAAGAGGTTGACATAGACATTCTCTCTGAAAAGGTAACATTAAAGCTGAGCTTTTAATGATATGAAGGAGTCAGCTTAGGGATGAATAAGGCAAGAGCATTCCATGGAAAGAGTACAGTTTGTGGACTGCTCTGAAAAGTAAGGTGAATTTGCAGAATTCCTCCCCAAAAGAGAAGGCTAATATTGAAACGGAGAGAGCAAGTTATTGAGTATAATACAGGGTCTGAGAGGAAGGTGGGAACCAACCAATTCATGAAGGGCCCTCCCTGTAGGTCATTTTAGCACTATGGAATGTTATTCTAAGTACGATGGAAAACTGGCATTAATTACTTTAACTGATCCAATATATATGTCACAAAAAATCAATCTGGCTGATAGAAAATGGATTGCAGGAGCAAGAGTCACACAGGAAAACTACATCAGAGGCACAGGCACTGGGTCCAATTAATGTCTGATGGCAAACTGAATTAGACTGTTCGTAGCAGAAATAAAATCAGAAGGAATTCAGCAATATTTAAGGAGTATGGGCAGGGCTGGTGATGAAACTGGTATGATTTCAAAGAAGAAATTAAGAAAGATCTAAGGTCTCTGGAATTCACAACTGGAGACACTAAATCATACCCCTGTAGATTTGATTCAGTTTGGGTCATTCGATGCATTTTGTTTGCCCCTGAACTCTCTTTATGCCATTCTCATTGCTGTATCTCAAATTCCTCTGACCTTTTGATCTTTCTTATTGTGATGGTTAACTTTTTTGTGTCAGCTTGACTGGTCCTTAGCCCAGATAGTTGGTGCCCAGATATTTGGGTGCTCAGATACTTGGTTAAACATTATTTCTGGGTGGGTCTGTGAGGGTTTTTCTGGATGAGATTAACTTTGGGATTGGTGGACTGTGTAAAGCAGGTTGCCCTCTCCATGTGGGTGAGCCTCACCAAATGCACAGAGCCTGCATAGAGCAAAAGGCCGAGTAAGAGAGAATGTATTTTTCTGCCTGACTGGGTAAAAAGATAGATAGATAAATAGATAGATAAATCTAATTTGATTTTAAATGATTCGAATAGCTTAACAGGGGATGACGTGTTGATTATGTAAAACTTGACTGATTATTTTTAAATTCAGGCTGGTGAATCCATCTTCTCCTGACTTTGGACTGGGACTCAGACTGGAATTTACACCATTGCCTCTCCCGGTTCACAGGCCTTTGGGCTCAGACTGGAACTATAGCACTGACCCTCCTGAATGTACAGCTTGCCAACTGTAGATCTTGGGACTTCTCAGCCTCCATAATCGTGAGAGCCAATACCTAATAATAAATCTGTGTATATGTATTGTGTTGGTTCTTTTTCTGTGGAGAACTCAGACTTACATGCTTACTAGATAATATCCTGTTTTATTCGAAGATTTGCTTTTGTGAGAGCAAGAAGTCTTTTGTTAGTTAATGGCTTAGTAGAGCTGCAGAACCGAAATTCTTAGATATATTCCTTTGGGGATAGAGACCTTTCCTTATCCAGGTAAATAATTCAGTTCTCCTAGTTGGTAAAGTATTCAACTGGTGGTCAAGCAGTTCCAACTCAGGTGACACTTCTTGCTTACAAATCATCTCTTTCCTAAATGAGCTTTAAAATTGAAGTATAATGCATGTAAATGAATGTGTACAATTTATCATGTACATCTCAAGAAGTTATCATAAATATAATTCATGTAACTAAAACCCAGGTAAGGACATAGAATATATTCAATACCTATTACCTTTCTTTTCGTTCCTGCTCAATTATTGCTTCTTCCCTCTTTCTCAATAGTACTCATTACCCTGACTTCTAAATACTGTGTAATTTTCGCCTGTTTTTGAACTTTACATGAATCAAGTATATGGTACATTCTTTTTTGCCCATCTTCTTTCACCCAATATGATATTTATGCAACCCATTCATTTTTTTCTTATAATGGTAGTAGTCCTTGTATTTATAAAAAAGTTTTATTATAATCGATATATGATAAACTACAAATATTTTAAATGCACTATGAGCTTTGGCATATGCATAAAGCCAATGAATGTGTACATGATCCCCAGAAGTTTCTTTATCTCCTTTGTAATTCTTCTGCACTCGCCTTCCTCTAAACCCTCACCCCCAACCTCAGGCAAATAATGATCAGTGCTGTTACTATTTAAATTGCAATTATTAATAACAGTTCATTTCCTGAACTTTTTCATAGTTTCCAAAATGTTTTATTTATATGTAGTTCTGGACACACCTTGTGACATGGGTTGGATTAAGATTGAGAAAACAGGTTCAGGGGGGTTAAGCCATTTACTTAGGGTTGATCTACTAAATATCAGGTAGAGAACGTAGCCTAATTCAGGTCTTCTAATTCCAAGTTCTTTGCTTTTATTATATACAAAAATTCTCACACTGAACAATAACATGTTTCTCTAGTCTAACTTTAGATTTTCCTTATTGTGACAAAGCACTGATTTCTGAGGTTACCAATATTTGTATACTTTAAAAGTTTAATATTCTTAAAACAAAATTTTCCTACTCTCGGTGGTCTTCATACTTCCTAATGAGTATAGCTGACATTTAGGAAGGCATAATTAGTCAGCTTATCACTTACTACATTGTTGAAAAATCACTCAGGCATTTATGACTCTGATTTTCTAACAGGCGATGACTTATAGATTATATAAAACTTGACTGATTATTTTTAAGTAAAAGAAAAGAAGGAGAGATAGGAAGAGTAAGACATTATACACTTCCTCATATGCTAACTATAATGATGAGGTTCGCTTTGACACATTCTCTCTGTCATCAAAACGATGACTGCCCATAAATATTTGTTATGTACTTGAATCTATGGCAGCGGGTGACAGATTCCAATAAAATATTCAGTGTGATGCTTTGAGGTCTTCAGAGGAACATGAAATAGTTCCCAAACTGCACATTACTTGTAGTTTTCCATTACACACCGCACAAAATGTCCTTGACATTCAGGAGTGCACCATTGTATTTTAGTCTACCTCACTCCAGGGTGTATTTGAAAATACCCTCCATTTGCCTTTAATAATAATGACTTGTCATATGGAATCCAGATCTCGGCTAATCTAACATAATATGTACTTGATGGTTTTTATTAACGTCAAATGAAACCCAATAGTCATCAGAAATATTTTTCCCTTCTGTCATGCAATGGTTCTCATTTCTGACCATTAACGTAAAAGGTTAATAAATGCAACTACTTGAATATTGTTAATATTCAAGGTGCATGGCAAGTGAATCATTTTGCAGACTTATGATTTTTAAAGATTCTGGGCCATTAATGTTACTATTTTGTAGGCTTATAAAACTGCACCACACAGCATGCATGCTATACTTTGAATGCTAAAAGGTCTGTGAGGAATTCTTGCTGCATTACACTTTACTCACCTTTATTGAAATTTGGACTTTTCTTTGGAATGTAAAAGAACTCTTTCTCTATTTCTGTCTGTCTGTTCTCTCTCTCCTTAATAATTAATTCTTAGTTGTTCTTATTCCTTATTAATAACGAGTTATGTTTAATCTATTTTATTTAATCCCTCACTTTATAGGGTCTCTGATTAAAGTAAAATCAACCCCAGATTTTATCTAGGATCTGTTTAATGGTCAGTGTACATTGTCATATAGATTAGTGGTTAAATATGTTTAACTGAGTCCTACAGTTGTAAAATATGTCTCAAATGTGAGAAGCATTTGAACTGATTTCAGGCAAAATTCACAGACTGCTACTCAAATCTCTAAAGAGGTGTAGTGCTATAAAAATCATGGATTAAGAATGAGTATTTAAAGACTTGAGCTTTGCCTTCAATATGGGTCTTTTAATTTTCTTTTTCTCAGTCTGAGTATGAGGTACTTTTCTTCTCTTGAAGCTGAAATCAATTTCCTACAGTGTATTTTATTTTCAAATAAATACCTAACAATAAGAAAAAATAACAAAGGATACATTAGCTGAATCAATCTTGTTAAAATAATTAGAACTAAGCAAAACATCCAATGCTTGCTAAAATAATCATGGAAATCTGTGTTAGGATATTTAACTAATCATTATTATACAGGAAAATGTCTTTTGATGGCAACTGACAGAACCAAAGGAAGACAAAAATTTACATGGGTAGCCTTCTTTTTTCCCGGTATCTGTAATCAACTGCCAGAGGAAACCAATTATAAATGTTAAGGATGCAGAACATAATTATTAGATATCTATTGTTCCTCATGTAATCCTGAAACAAACAAGATAATTCTGGAAGCAGTATCCTGGCTAGGTTATTTGTCAAGTACATAAAAACATAAATAGCCACGTATGTACAGTGTAAATGTGTCCACAGAAATAAATTTTTTCTGTTGTAGTTGACAAGTATAGAACATTTTAAGAGTACTGTGAATCTATTACCTAAAATATAGTGACTAATATTATCAATAAGACATTGCCCTATCAAGCGCTAGAGCAACCATGCTCTTGACATAAATGATTTTGATTCTAATTTTCACTTTGTATTAGCAAGTAAAAATCAAAGAGGTCATAGGTGTCTTCTTCCAAGAGGATGGGGATAAAATTTATGGTGGAGCATAACTTCTGGTACCAAAAATAATTATACTACTGGAGTTCATTTGAGGTTGGTTTGATCTGAGGCTTTTAATAAACATTAAATTTAGCAAGAAATCCATTGGAAACTTTTAAAATTCAACTGCAGCTTTACTGAGAGGTATTTGGTGGTGAAAAAGAAACAAACGTAGAGGGAAAGATTTTTGAGAAACTGAGGCAAACATCTTAGGTAATATTTGATATAGAAAAGGCTCTTTTATTTTTGCCCAAACAAGAGGATTCTTTATCTCCAATACTGCACAAAGCAGAATTTTAGGTGAGTTTTACATATCAAAATACCAGTATTTGCATGGATTAATGTTATAACAAATAAAAATAGAAAAATGAAGCCTTAGATTTAGCTTTTTTATAAAGATTTTGTGCTCTGAGAACCAGCTGGCAGAAAATGAGAAGTAATTTTCAATTTTTGATTAAGGCCTGATTTTAAAAAAGGCAACAAGTTGATTTGAATTGCTTGGGACCACGCAGGACAAAGATTAAGAGATACCACTGAACCTGACTTAATGACAAAGGAAAATCTGGATCCAAATCAATAGAGTCATCTCATGCCCACTACTTGCTATAATGTTCCTCAATACCACAGGCAGGAGAAACCAACCAGAAGCAAATACAAATAGTTAAAATCCCATGATAATCAGGGAAGTACGTGTCCCTCCAAGTCTCAGCTCATAAATGTTGTTAATGTTATAAAAATTTTCCCTGGTTTTCAAGTGCAGATAGACAAGTTCTCTTCTGAATCTCTATAAATTTTATACATGTCTCCTTTAAGACACTTATAAAATATATGTTAAATGTTGGTTTGGAATTTATAAGTCCTCATTACTAGAGGGGAAATGCCTATAAAATAACTTTCAGAAATTGTTCTTAAAATCCTTGAATTACCCATGCTAAGAGAAATGAATGAAAAATTAGTATCAGCTTCAGTTTTTACTTATACAATAAATTCAAGAGTAGGTAATTCTAAAATTGATTGTAAAGATTCTCTAAAGATTTAAACATCTATAAATAATCTTTTAGCATTTTTCTACTCTGCTTAAAAATTTTAACTCCAAGTACATGTGCTTTTCTTCCAGTTATGCAAAGTATTAGAAGAGCAAGTAATGAAAATTTTAAGAGATGAGGATAATACTTTAACAACAAATCTGGTGTTCACTGACTACCAGTGAAGAAATGGGAAAATATCTATATCCTTAGCTATGTGTAACTCTCTTTAGAAACAGCATGACATATTTGATTAAATAAAATTTATAAAACTTAAATAATTCCAACTAGAATGGAAGTAATTAACAATCCAAAAAATTAAACTTTGTCATATATTTTGAAAAAAATAAAGTGATAGTTGCCATTGGGTTTTGTTTTGATTAAGGCTACAGACTCATGGGAAATGTACCATTCCTATTCATCTTTCTATCTGCATCAACTGTTAAAACACTTGATGCAAAATATATATTTAATATTCATAAATATATGGCTGAAAAAGGAAATTGAAGTTCAAAGATACCAACTTTTTACATACCAATATATGGAAAAGCAGGGACTCAAACTCAAATATTCCATGTATTTATTTTTTCCAATTTTATTGAAGCATGATTAAAATTTGTATGTTCAATGTAATTATTTCATTTGCATATATATTGCTAAATGATTATCACAATCAAGTTAATTAACACATCCATCACCGCACATAGTTACATTTGTGTGTGTGGTGAGAACACTTATGATATACCCTCAGAAAATTCAAGTATACAATACATTATTATTATTATTATTATTTTGTGGTACGCGGGCTTCTCACTGTTGTGGCCTCTACCGTTGCGGAGCACAGGCTCCGCACGCGCAGGCTCAGCGGCCATGGCTCACGGGCCCAGCCGCTCCGCGGCATGTGGGATCTTCCCGGACCGGGGCATGAACCCGTGTCTCCTGCATCGGCAGGCGGACTCTCAACCACTGCGCCACCAGGGAAGCCCAACGCATTATTCTTAATTATAGTCACCATGATGTTCATTAGCGCTCCAGAATTTATTCATCTTATAGCTGAAAGTTAGTACCCTTTGACCAACAATTTTACTATTTTCCCCAAGCCCCCAGCAACCACTGGTCTACTCTCTGGTTCTGTGAGTTAGATTCTACACTGAAGTGAGATCATATAGTATTTGTCTTTCCGCATCTAACTTATCTCACTAAGCATACTGTCCTCTAGGTTCGTGGTTCATCCATATTGTCACAATTAGCAGGATCACCTTCCTTTGTGTGGCTGAATAATATTTCCCTTGTACAAAACATACATACATTTCATGGAATGAGCATGTTTGGGTTGCTGTGGCCTTGGACTTTAGCAAACCTCAGATTTGGGCCCCATCATTCTGTGCCAGAAGCTCAAGTTCCCCCCAGGGCCTTTGGACTCCTGGAAGGCTATAGATTTCTGGCCCATGCGTGCAAAGTTCACTCCCCCACTTTGGTCTCAGTTGGTCCCTCCCTAAACAAAGTCTTTGGGCCAGAGCATGTCCCCCCTCCCCACCTCCCGAACCTGACAGGGCCTTGGGGCGAGGTGACACTGCACTGTGACTCTGAGTTGGGCGGGGTGCGTAACAAGAATTGTGGCTCATGATGCGTGGTGCGGGCCAACCTCCTTAGGGGCGAGTGCAGGTCCAGGGTCCCACGGCAGCTGGGGCACCTACGTGTTTCTCCTCCCAGGAATTGCCTACCGGCCGCCGTGGATCTCGCGAGATTCTACAAGATGGGCTTCCTCAGGAAAGGCGGGTTGTGGCTGAAATCACTTGGGCGTCATTCTGCCTTTTGTTGACTCCACCCCGATGCTCAGTGCATCCCAGCATGTCCTCTCCCTGCCCCTCCACCAAGAACGGCGCAGACTCGCCCTACACACCCCAAGTCATGTAGTGCGCCCTGTGGGCTCCAATGCACCTTGTTTGCTTTCTTGGGAACCCCGACATTCCACCTACCCGAGGGAAGACAACAACTATATATACATACACATATAGATATATGAAATATTTCACATTTTCACTTTCTTTATCCATTCATCTATTGACACTCAGGGTGTTTCCTTATCTTGGCTATTGTGAATAACGCTGCAATGACTATGGGAGTGCAGATAGCTCTTTGAAGTACTGAATTTATTTCCTTTGGAATATATACCCAGAAGTGGGATTGCTGGATCATATACTAGTTCTTTTTAAAAATATTTTAAGGAACCTGCATAATATTATCCAGAGGGGCTGCACCAGTTAAGATTCCCATTGTCTCAAGCAGGCACACAGATGGACAGCTGGGAGAGCAGACTTTGGTAAGAATTCTTACCTTTGTTGGCTTCGCCAGTTTCCTGGGATGCTGTCTGCAGGCTCCAGAGCGAGCGGGGCATGCCAGAGGGTCTCACTTGGTCACCGGAAACTGTAGGCGAGGAAAATAATTTTCCCTCTACCCTTTATAGAGAGTGCCCAGCTGAGGCCCTTTTCCTCGAGGGCCCCTCCTAAATGGACGAGTTTTCTCGGTTAAAAGTTCTCCCCTGTGGCCACCGTAACTCAAGATCATCCTTGGTCAGGTTACCTGCTGGGCAGCCTTAAAATAAAATTTTATTCAGCCGCGGCCTCACACTGGCCCAGCCCAGTTTCAGTCAGACCCAGTCCGAGGCTAGACCCGGCCGGTGCTCGGCTTAAGTCGGAACCAGTCTGACCCGGACTCCGTCAGAACTGGAACCCGGACCGCTTTCTAAGTTGGACCGGGTCCGACCCTGGACCCCCTCCGGTTTCTAAGTCGGAACTAGGCCAACTCCAGTTGGTTTCGGGACCCAGTTTGGGGGGAAAAAAAAGATGCTCAGAGTCTGAAAGCTCGTGACGCAAAGCTGCTGAACGAGGACCGGGATCCGAGGGGACGTCCCCGCACCTCCAGAGGCAGCGAGCAGGCAGCGGCTCCAGGGAGCTCAGCAGGTACCTCCGCCTGGTTGCTCGGGGCTCCTGGGGGCTGCTGCGGTCCCTTTGGTTTGTTCTTCTGACACCAGAACTGTTAAAAGATAAACTGAGGCACAGGCAAGTTTTTAAGAGTTTATTTGAACAAAAATCCATGCCAATCCGGTAGCACCAAACTGGCAGTGGTTAGGCGCGCTCCACCGACAGGCGCTGAGGAGAGGCTTCCATAGAGGAAGTGTGGAAGCCAAGTAAGGACTTTGCTGATAGGCTACAGTTGAACGCCTGTTTGTGATTGGTTGTCCTTAGCGTTTTGATTTCTCAACCTTGAGGCATTTCAGGCTTAGGTTTTGGTTTGCGTTAGGTTTTCGTTTGCTTACGTAGGCCTCCACCTCGTCAGAGCCACCGTCTAATGGCCTCCTTGCTTAACAGTTGTATGAGTTCCTTATAAATGTTGAAGGTTAAACCCTGTTTTTAGTTTAGCATAGTCCCACTTGTTTATGTTTGTTTTTGTTACCTGTGTTTTTGATGTCGTATCCCCAAAACCATATTGTCAAGGCTAATGGCAAGAAGCTTTTCCTCTATGTTTTCTTCCAGGAATTTTATGGTTTCAGGTCTTACATTTAAATCGTTAATCCATTTTGAGTTAATTTTTTTGTATGGTGTAAGATAAGGGTCCAACTTCAGTCTTTTGCATGTGGACAGCCTCTTTTCCCAGCACCATTTATTAAAGAAACTGTTCTTTCCGGGTTTGTATTCTTGGTGCCCTTGTCAAAGATTAGTTTATTGTATATGTGTGGGTTTATTACTGGGGTGTTTGTTCTGTTCCATTGGTCTATGTGTCTGTTTTTATCAGTGCCATTTTCTTTTGATCACTATAGTGTTTGTGTACATACTAATATATGGAATAGCAGGGGATCAAACCGAAGTATTATACTTCCATTTCTTAAATTATAACAATCTTACTATAATTTAGGTGTAAGACATTTTAGAAATTTGAATAACTAAAGTTTTATAGTATTCAGGCAGAATTCTATATCAATAAAGGCTCACCAAAAGAGGTCGTGTGTTATTCTGACTTACTGTATTTGTATATAAAATTTTCCAAAACATAAAACATGTACAATGGATATTGAGTTTGACTTGAGTAACTGGGCATCTCTCAATTCTTGATCAATACATTTGTAGTAACAATGATTTCAAAAGCTGAAGAATTATTTACAGATCTCGAAAAACAGTTTACTCTTTTTTTTTTTTTTTGCAAAATATAAGATGGTACTATTTGCCCACCATACTTCTTTTCTCTTTTTGATTGACTGTCTAGAGGTCAGTTGCTCTGTGGTAATGAAGTGATTTAGTCAATAGAGAAAGCCAAAATGGAGAAATACAAGAAGAGGTTTTTGAGAAATATGTAACTTTTGTAGCTTAAGTGAGGTCCAAAAATTGATAAAACCACTTAAAATATATTCATTTAAATGGTTGGTCTGTTTTAGGTTTTATAATGCTGGCTTTCTGTTACAGAAATATCCCTTCCATAGATACACATGTGAGTCAGAAAGGTGACATACACAGACAGTGTTCTAGTGGAGCTGTCCTTTACAGCTCCTCAAATCTTTCAAAATTTTGTTTCTGATTGTTTAGCTGGAATGACTAGAGATTTGGTCTCCATGAGGGACAACTGCATGCACCTGCTTGGATTTCTGCTGTGGTGGTTTCAGATTTGGGCAGTAGTGGAAAAAGTTGCAGTTGTTGTAGGCAGAGAAGCTATGACTATAATCATATATGAGGTGCAAGGGTCTGAAAGATGAGGCCCACGGTAGGAAACATTATTTTGCAGACTTTAGAATAAATCGAGTAGTTATGATACTAGTTCATCATCCCATGCTTAGATATTCTGAATTAAACATTTTTTCCCCTATGACTCTTTGGGAGAACATTTGGAATTTCAGAGCAAATAATTTATTTGTTTATTCATATAAAACTTCTATTGTGTTAGAGCCAGGGAAATAAGACATAAGCAAAAACAAAATATAATGTACTATGTCTGTCCTTTAAAACTTACAAATCAGTGAAAGAAAAAAGTAGACAATTACAATATAAGTGCTTAAATACAAATCTAAGCAGGATAATATATAAATCCAATAAATGAAAGTCTGTCTCAAAAATGTGTGTATCTTCCTCAGATGGGTGCTGAAATCCATTCTGCAGATGAGAGTTCTGCTACCAAAAAAAGAAAAAAAAAAGAGACGATTTCCTGTAGTTGATTCTATAAAAAGTGTTGAAAACAATGAAGGTGGTTCTACATCTAGATTTTCTAATTTCTAAGGAAAATAATGGATTACATATCTCTAACCTGAGCCACAGTATTTTCATTTTGCATATTATATTGTTATGTTGAGGAAGCTTTGGGTGATACTTAATCACAGAATTGTCCTTGACTTATTATTTAAAGTTTATTAATGTTAAGTATTTGGGTTTTGTGTTATTGTAGCATCATTATTTCAAACAACACAGAAATTAATAAAATATTCATAGATTATAAATTAGTCATGAATATTAAAAAGCCTCTAATTCACACATTCAATCAACTAATTATCCATAAAAATATATTTACTACTTGAGTTGCAGTCTACCAAGAGTAATTTTGGCAGATAGAGTAAATATTTCCTGCCAAAAGCAGTATTTCATCTTTTCTTCAGCAAAAAGAGAAATAAAGCACACAAGAGAGATAACAGTATAATAGGAGCATGGAAGCTGTGTCATAGTCCATCCCCTTATATGGGTAATTATAATACTAATATGTTCACGATGTGTTTTATTTTTATGAATATACCCTGAGTGCCATGCAAATACACATAATATAAAATATAATTGACATATTAAAAAAAGATGTTGAAATTCCAATCCAAATTACCACATTCTAGGAGCATACGTCATATGCATTTTGCCGTCATGAAAGCCAAATCTTTTATTAATAGTGTCCTTGTTGTCACCATAACTACCCTGCTTCCCTTTCGTATCCCCCCTAATACTTATATACTGGAAATTAATAATATTTTTCTTTTATATGTCTCATATTTTTGAGCTGTTGTTTTTTATTTTTTTGGTCAACTGATATTCTAATTAGCTTTGGTTACCATTTTCTTACATTTATTTCCTCACCTATCATTTTGTTAGTTTTGCCTTGCTGATATCGACATTTTCTTTTTTCTTTTTCTAGAATAATGAAAGAGGGATGAATTGAAGTAGTTTATATTTTATCTTCAGTATAACTTATAGAAAAACAGTCATAACTGGGCATTAATGGCAATTTGAATGAAATTTTACTTTCTGTTCTTGAGCTTTTTTGTTATAAAAGAATCTATATTTTATTTATCTTTAATTACACTTGATTCAATGACTATTTCCTGGTTCTTAATAACTACTTAGTGAGGATTTACTATTTTCCTGGTACTGTGATAACCAGTCCAAATAAATTATTTCATATTCTCTACAATAAATACACAAGGTGGATATTTTTATTAGTCTATTTTAAGATTATAAACATATTAGCTCATTTTAATTAAGTTTATAATTTAAAGGCAACAATTAGCCATTTCAAGGTCAGATTGCATATAAAAGTAGCAGAAATTGTATTTTTGTTGGGTTGTCTGCCCAAGTCCTAATGGCAAAGCATGATATAAATGTATCTCATTATCTTCTCCCATTAATTTTGGCAGTCACTCTTGTGTTTCCTCTAGGTTTTATTCTTATAATGAAAATACGTTTTAGTAATCAATTTAAAATACAAATCACAGTTTCATGTATAACTTATATTCCAGGGCTTCAAAAGTTTTCCCGGAAAAGCAGATAAATCCCTACAAAAAGATCTCACCAATTTATTCATGCATATCAAAATATTTCTTCACTCAGGCATCGAATTAACTAAAGAATAATTTGTATTGTCCAAGCTAGAGCAGGTATGCTGAGCAAGTATACCAGGCAGGAAGAGAAAGTTTCTTTTGTAAAGAAAAAGTGCTTATTCGTAAAATTAGACGTATTCATTTACACAAGAAGTTTACAAATAAAACTCGATTAACCATGAACATTTGATTTCCTTTTTATTTGATAGAAAATTTTCTAATCTTGGCTGACAATGTTAGTTATTTGATTAACTTGTAAAAAGCACAGAGCTCTTCCCACGTCTCTTTAGAGATCTACTGAATCAAAATCTCTGAGAGGACAAACTCAGTTACACTAAAATACACACACACAATCTACAGCAAACCAACAGCAACAACAACAAAACTCCAATAAAACCCAGCTTGATATTGACAATCTTTATGAAAGCTGTGATTACATTCACTTCTCAAAAAAAATCTGATGATAATTGCCTCTTTATGACTAAGAAGGAGAATTCTGTATTCCCTGTACATTGTAGAGTTGGGTGCTCTTGCGAATTTAGATGTTTACATTGAATGACATTGGAGACAATGTGTTCTGACTTCAAGTGATGTCCTGGAAGTTCCAATAAATAACTTCTCTGTGGTTTAGGCTTATACTTTGATATGGTAATTATAAAAATCATCTTTTCAAGTCATTAAAATACAACTTAAGGTTAGACTTATTCCAGTAACTACAACCGATCTTAAGTAATGTATTAAAGTTTTTGGGAAAAAAACCATGTAATTTAGATTTTGCAATATATCTTCATGCTTTCATTGAAATTAAGCCGAATTCGTGATGACTTGTATAAATTTGGCAATATATGTGAAAAAAGTGCTTTTGGTCAATTTTATAGCTAGATTTTATTGAAGGGATCACCTTCCATTTGTGAGATTATAATATACTGGTTTCATTTTATAAAAAATATAGTTAAGGTAGGGTTTTTAATTGATATAAATGACTATTTTAAGTTTCAGAAAAGTATCTTATTTTTATGAAAAGTGAATGGAGAGATGTACTACATGCTGATGTGACACTTGTATATGATAAAATGATTGCCAAAATAAAGTTAGCTAACACTTCCATCATGCCACGTCACTCCCATTTTTTTGTTGTTGTTATATGTCAATTAAAGCTCAATAAAACTGGGGAAAAGAAGAGAATGGAGAGGAATCATGTAAGTGCTCTTACCCCCATTTACTTATTATTAAAAATAGAAGGAAATTTGGAAGATCAGCTTGAAAAGATTTTAAAGATAAAGCTTTTACCTTTCAGATCATCAGGTGTCATTTGGAATACTGTGCACATATTTGAACTACTTCCCTTAAGAGTGAACTAACTGCCCTACAACATTATAATTACTGATAAAACTTTTTTTGCATCTCAACTAATTAGTGAGATCTACATTATTATGTTCAAATATATTTGTAAAACTTTTAAACTGGAGACATTTTTAAGAACTTTGAAAATACTCTGTGAAGCATTTTAGAATTTAAAAAATACTCTCTTTAAAACAAAACCTTTATAAACCAAATCCAGACACAGTTGGTTTTTGTCCTCTTCTTATTTTTTTCTCTAATAGTGATAAAAAGTAAGTCACGTTAAATCTCAAATATCAAACCATTTCCCCACTAATTAAAAATCCAGTATTTTCTAAAAGTTGTTCTAAATATTTTCATATTTCACATTCTTTTTACTAGTGAAAGATAGATCCCAATGTTTCACTTCTGAAATTCTTATGACACCTATTTATATTAGAAAAATGATGACTCCTTATTATTCAATGCCTGGGAAAGGAATGTGGGTGTCTGACCATGTGTTCATTGGTGAGGCAATTTGCATTTGCTAGAGAATAAAGCTCTATCCAAACACAAACAGATTTGATTTCCATTTAATTTGATAGTTAATTTTTAGGGGGAAAAATATATTTTGTTTATACTTTGTATGTGGATCTACATGGTGACTATATATTTTCTGACCATGTGTTTTACAAAATTTCCAACTACTTCTTGAAATTTGGAATGTTCTAGAACAAAGAGCAATAGAATAGTATCATGAATTTTATGTTCTTGTTCTAGTTCTGAAGCTGAAACTTTGAGTAAATCTTACCTGTTTTAGTATCTTTACTCATGAGATGAGATTTCAGGGCCAGGTGGACTCTCAGGTACCTCCCAGTCTGAGCATTCTGTGAAAACAAAGATTTGTTTTCCTCTTCGCAAAAAATCCGTAAGGTATTTTATTGTATCCGTGGAAGCCAGTGATTCCTACCTGGTTTCAGGACTTTTCAGTGCCTATAAGAATACTGGTCACTTGCTCTTAAGACTTCAAAAAGCCTAATAAAAATCATCAAGGTATCTGCCATAAGATCATAAGATTAATTATAATGCCAATTTCATATACAGGAAAGGAATTATGTCACTCTGCAAAGTAATTATGAATATACCACAGCTGATTTCAGGTTTGCCAGATTTTAGCAGATCTGATTTCCTGGCCATTTCTGACTTCTCCTGATCTCTACCTGCCATAGTGGGCTTTTATGTGTGCCAAGCTCCCTGCTCCACACTCTACTGCAAATGTTTTAGCCTCATCCTGAGAGAATTCTCCTTGTTTCTTTCCAATTGACAATTTTTTACAAATTCTGTAGATCCTGGCTTGAATATCACTTGCTCAGTTAAGTTTATTCTGAGTAACCCAACATCGTCTTGTCCCTTCTTCACTGAATAAACTAATTTTATTGTTTTTTCATCATTTGTTCCAGTGTTTTATTTTAAAAAGGCAATCAAAACCAAGCAAAATTGGGTACCTATTCTTAGATTTTCTTTTCATTTTATTACACAAATATTTTCATAATACAGTCACAGTTCTGTACTTTGGTTCTTGGCATTAACAAGCCTGGAGCTCTTTAAATGGCATACAAGTGTGCAGACATACAGTATATAGAAAGGTTCTTATTTTACTTGTATAAATGCAAAGTTTTCTACTATGTTGATATATCATTCTTTATATATCATATCCTAGCATATAGACACTTGAAGCTTTCTCTCTTTCATTAAAAACAATGAAACTCTTTTTTACATATGCCATTTTGTATCAGGATATTAGTGGCCTCATAAAATTAGTTTGGCATCTTCTCTACTTTTCTATTTAATTTTTTTTCTATTTACTCAAAGAATTTGAATAGAATGGGTCTTATTTCTTTGCAATTCTTAGATATTCACCAAGAAGCTCTTTGAGATTGGAGTTTTCTTTGTGAGGAGGCTTTTATATATTAAGTTAATATCTTTAATAAATATAGGGTTCTTCAAGTTATCTATTTAATTGAGCGAGTTGTAGCATTTTGTGTCTTTTGAGAAATTTATCAATGTCATCTATCTTTTTGAAACTATTATCTTAAAGTTTTATATAATGGCTTCTTAATATATTTTTAATATTTTAATATTTCTAATTATCACCTCTGTTTTATTATTGTCCTTAGTCTCCTCTTTCTCATCTTTCTCTTTTTTACTTATTATTTTTCCTCTATTTCTCTGTTGTTATTTTTCTGTTTTATCTCTTGTAATATCAGGTCATGAATTTTTAAAAAGTTCTGTCAGTAATTCTTGTCTCTATGTTGTCCACATCAGAAGCAGAAAAATAAACAGGTTGTAAATATAATGTCAGATATTTTCACAAACCTAATTAACTGTGATGACAAATGCATACTGACTAACTTGACAGTTTTGATAGAGTAAACTTTGAAAAATCAGATTTAGTTGATATTAGATGGTATCTGATGGTATTTTTTATAGCATCAGTCTGTTCAATATATCAAATATAAATATTTAAATAAGAATCCCATCTCGCTATGCTTTGGTCCCTATTTCTCCTGTTATTTTTTTAGCTCATTGACTAATAGGCTAGGAGAAGAGGCTCTGGCTCTTACTTCCTTTGGACAGTAGATGCAGTGATGATAACCAGGTTACATAGAACATCTGTGAAGAATAAAATAGAACCAAGGGCATACCTGAAAGGATGAGGAGACGGTGATGGTTCTTATTTCAAATCCTGAATTTATAGACTTTTCTAAGTCCTTGTAACATTTCCAAAAAAGTATCATTATTATTAAAAATATTTAAGTACATATTTCCAATTTCATAAAATATTTTTATATCTGGTTTCTTCTGAAAAGAAATGATTATTGTGTTGGTCCAATTAGAAGCTCTGTTTATTCCTTTATTTATATTGCTCTAATTACCCATTGATGAAAGTCTGTCAGTGGATAATGCCTGAAAACATTATCAAATGGTTTGGTAATGATTCATGCAGAGCAGTGATATTTTTCTTTATTTGCCTAATCAGTTTCACGGTTTTCAATTTGCCCAGATCATTACCTCTGGCACATCTCACAATACTTCTGGATCCCAAGAATTTAGGTAAAAATTCTAAAATATACAGCATGTGTTGCTGTCAAATTGTTTTTTTCTATATAAACTACAGAAAAGATTGTTTGAAGTATAAGCAAAGTATACAGGATGAATTTTTATGAAGAGGTTTAGTATCTTCTTAACTTTAATATTTTAACATTTTATATTAAATGTTTAGAAAATGTTTCAAAATATTTAACATAATGATATTACAGATATATTTAGATATAGGTTGAAAAACTATAAAAAGTCAATTTCTATATAGTTCTGTGAAATATCCTTATTAACTTGATTTTTCTTCAATGTTAAGTCCTTAGCAATAACAGTTTTATTTATCTGTCTATCTATCTGGAAAATGTTGGTACTATCATAATATAGTAATGTGGCTATGAAAAACAAGGTGGTAATATATTGTATAGGACCTTCATTTAATGTATATTTTGGCTGATATCATTTTATTATTTTATTTCTATAATTTTCTTCACATTTTCAAAATTATTTGAATAAAATAAAATAGGTTGTTGGGTGCCTACTATATGATATGTCTTTCATGGTATTCATATCACCTAATATTTATATTAGGTATTAATAACACCTAATATTTATAAAGTACTACTGTTTCTCAGGTAATGTGCTAATAAGTTTTGAGAGGATTTTCTAAATGTATCGCAATCCCACGATGTAGGTCTATTTCTAGCTCCGCTTTATAGATGAAGAGGCAGAGGTCTATCCAAGATGAATTAGTTACCCTGAGGATATACTTATAGGTAGTGGCAGAGTTAGGATTTGAATCTAGTCATTTGGATTACAGCATCTAAGAGGTTAGCCACTACTTTTGCTATCTAATTCACACAGCAAACTCTTGAGAAGTATTTTTCTAAAAGCCACAAGTTTGCAGACACAGAAAAGTTTAATGTGTTTATTTTGTATTCCTTTCCTAATATACATTCCTCCCTATACCTAGCACATGGACAGAGGAGATTTGCCTTTTGGACAGAGAGAGCTCTACTAGCAATAATTCTCTTGATTCCAAGCCAAAAGAGTCCCATTATATGGTTCTGTTACTTGTTTCAGGCTGAGGTGCTAATGAGTCAAGCAGGTAATTTATTTAATAACTGATAAAAGTCAGCATCCTTTCTTTTCCATAAGAAATATCCACTTCTGTAGATAAAAGCCAAACCCACATACATCATTGAGATAAGCCCTTCTCTGCCTGAGATTTCTGTAAAAATACTGAGGGACAACAAGGTTAAAAAACTGAGGCATGGTTTTATAGATGGATCTAAGATTCATGTCTGTAAGATATTTAGAGGCTTTTTTTTCAACACTACACAGTTCTTAAGGCATTTGAGACCATGTGTTTTTTAAGAGCACCCTAGAATGCATTTCTGCCTGGAAGCCAAATGTTAATTTTGTATCATTGCCATTTAGAGAGGCTGGGATAAGTTAATGATTTTATCTTTACACTCACCATGTGGGGTGTGTGTGTGTATGTATGTATGTGTGTGTTCATCAATTTTAATTGTACAATATGATAAATTTGAAACATATATACAGGAAGGTAACCACCACCGCAAACATAACATAGAACAAATCTTTTATGCCAAGTGTCCCCTCATATATTTTTAGATTCTAGATCCTCCCCCAAACCCTGACCTTGGCAACTGCTGATCATTTTTTCCTATCGCTGAGTCTTGCTTTTTGTGGAATTTTATATAAATGAAACTGAATAGGATGTATTCTTCTGTGTCTAGTTTCTTTTATTTACCACAATCCTTATGAGACCCACCCAAGTTATTTTGTGTATTATTAGTTCTTTTCTTTTTTCTATGGAGTAATTCACCATTATATGCATATACTACAATTTGTTTATCCTTTGAGTAGATTAATGATGGGCAATAGGGATTTTTCTAGTTTGTTTTATTATGAATAAAATTTCTATGAACATTTGTGTAAGTCTTGTGTGGACATATGTTTCTATTTCTCTTCTTAAAATGCAATGGGATGGGCATGATAATATAAAAAGTACTTATTTAACTTTTTAAGAAAATGCTAAATTGTTTTCCAAAGTGATTGAAAAATTTCATGCTCCACGGGGTGTTTGGAAATCTAATTGTTCCACATCCTTGCTAAACTTGATATTATCCAGCTTTTTAAATTTTAGCCATATCGATATCATTGAGGTTTTAATTTTCATTTTTCTGATGACAAATGGTGATGAGCAATTTTTCATGTGTTTATGCATGATTTGTATTATTTTTATGACCCGTCTGTTCAGTCTTTTGCCCATTTTTAATTGAGTTATTTGCCTTCTTATAATTCATATGAGAGTCCTTCATACATTATAGATATAAGACCTTTGACAGATATATATTTTGAAAATATTTTCTCCTAGCCTATGTCTTACCTTTTAGTATTTTAACAGTTTCTTGTCGTTAGCAAAATTTTTTTTCTTAATCCAAAATGGCTGAACTTTTTTTCTACTGTCTTAAAACTTTTAAGTATATAATACGTATTGTTAATTATAGTCACCATGGTATACATTAAATCCCCAGAAATTATTTATCTTATAGCTGGAAGTTAGCAAAAGTTTTACATTTTTATGAAGTCAAACTTAGAATTTTTATTTATTTATTTTTCCACTGGGTATATGGAGAAATATTTGTGTAACCCGGGGTCAGAGGTTTTTATGCTATAGTTTTTATAAAACTTATTCTCTTACCTCTGAAATTTACATCTATGATTGATTTCAAGGTAATTTTATAGCACATGATGGAGTCTTTTTTTAAGTAAAGATATTCTGTTCTTTCAGCATCATTAATTTAAACTATTCATTCCCCATTGAACGGCCTTGGCATCTTTGTTGAAAATCAAATGGCCCTGTATGTGTGAGTCTGTTTCTGAACTTTTTATTCTATTTAATTATATATGTGTATATGTATATATCCTTTGAGTCAAAACGACACTGTCTTCATTATTGATTCAGAACATATTGAATCTATAGGTCCATTTGTAGAGCATTAATATAATAATAATAATGACTCTTCTGATTTGTCTTAGCAGATTTTTTTATAGCACCTACAGATATTTTGTTAAATATATTCTTAATTAATTTGTATTTTGATGCTTTCATAATTAGTAATGTTTTTTGATTTCAGTGTCCAGTTGCTCATTGCTTTCTTTCAGAAATACAATTGAATTTTTTACATATTTCTTTCATATTCATAACAACTTCATTTTCAATAGAAATAATTGAAAGGAACATCAGTCATTCTTGGCAAATGCAAGATCATGAATAATTTTTTTTTTTTTTTTTTTTTTTTTTTTCCGGTACGTGGGCCTCTCACTGTTGTGGCCTCTCCCGTTGCGGAGCACAGGCTCCGGACGCGCAGGCTCAGCGGCCATGGCTCACGGGCCCAGCCGCTCCGCGGCAAGTGGGATCCTTCCGGACCGGGGCACGAACCCGTGTCCCCTGCATTGCCAGGCGGACTCTCAACCACTGTGCCACCAGGGAAGCCCCATGAATAATTATTGACAATTTTTAATTTTGAGAATGTTTCTGCTGCTGCCACTGTTACTACTGCTGCTAATTAACAGTACTGATCTTATAGACTGTGATACATTTCTGTTACATTTCTGATAAATTTCTGCTAAATTATTTCTAAATATAAATATTAATATTTAAAGTGCTGATGAATTTTGCAGAAATTTTTTCTAAAATGATTTAACTCTTCATACAAATTGATTTCATGTAAGTCTGAATTCATTTTGTTTTTTATTAACTTTTCATTTTGAGTTAATTGTAGATTTAGATGTACTTGTAAGAAATAATACAGAGAGATTCTGGATCCTATGTATTCTTTTTTGAGTTTCCAGCAATGGTAACAGCTATGATAACCATAGTACAATATCACAACTAGGAAATTGACTTTGATATGATCCATCAATTTTATTCAGATTTCACTTATTTTACATGCACTTGTGTGTGTGTGTGTGTGCCTTTAGTTCTATGCATATTCATCACAATGTACAGAATTATGCCATCAGAACGGTTCCTTGTGCTGTACCACTCTATAGCCATAGCCACAGCCACATCCTTCCTCCATCCGGGGCAACCACTAATCTGCTCTCCAACTTTATAATATTGTTATTTCTAGGATGCTGTATAAACAGAATCATACAGTATGTAAATATCGGAGAGTGTGTTTGCTTACTCAGCATAATTCCTTTGAGACCTATCAAAGTTGTACGTATTAATAAGTTTCTCCTTTTTATAGCTGAGTAGCATTCCATGCAGGGATATACCACAGTTTTTTAAACCATTCACCAATTGTAGGACCTTTAGGTTGTCTTTAGTGTTTGAGTTTTGTCAAAATCCTGCTATGAACATTTCTGTAGAGATTTTTCATGGAGATTGATAGAAAATATATATTTATGGATAAAGCAGACACAAATTATTCACCTTTCAGACCAAATAAAATTTTACACTAACTACCTTGTCGATAACCAGGACACAGCGTTCAAATAAATCTCTTGTTGAAGAGAATTGTTTTCTTCTGTCTTGATATTTTTGTTAGCTCTAAAATGATATGTCAGGGTGGTAATTACTAAAAATCTGAAGACTGTGCTCTGTGGAGTCAAACTTCCTGAATCCTACTTTTTCCAATTTTTATTTGTGTCATCTTTAGCAGGAAACAGCCTCTTTTATCCTTAGTATTTCTATGTGCAAATGTGGGTCACTTTAGTGTATATGTAATTGGATGGGTTGAAAGGACTAAATATGAGAAATTATATGAAACATTTTGCAGTCTTCTCAGAGAGTAAGCTTTAAAACAACATTACGTATTTTACTTATTTTGATAGGAAACAGTTAATTTAGCCTGAATTTTCACAGAATTAAAATAGCCTATATTTCTAAAACTCCCTGAAATCTATGAAGTGGTATCATTATTCATTTATTCATTGTCTCAAAAGATTAATGCAGTACATTTATGAGAGTGATTTGCAGGTATTATTTTGCTTAATTTACAAATGAAAGAAGTCAATTTTCTCAGATATTAAAGATTTATATGCAAACATATTGGTAGAGGGTAGGAGACCTAAACTGAATGAGAGTATTTTTGTTTTACCCAGTTAAGTGTACTGATACAAACCAGGCATGATTTTTTCCCTAATGCTTTAATGGCATTGAGCAAAGGGAATTTTTGCATTAGGAAGGATGGGAGAAAAGCCTTATTCTAGAAGAATGTGAATAAATAGTTACCTAGGATATATTTTGCCATTTAATTATTTCTTAGGCTAGGAGATGTCTTAAAATAAATACAGATAAATTTTCTCACACAGTTTCCTAGTGAAATTTTATGAAAAAATATGATCAATTGTAAATTCAGAAAGTTGAAATACATTATAAGATACATTTTAAATAATCTTACAAGCACTCTGATTAATTCTCTATTTTTATTCCTACATCTCACAGTGTCTCACCCTATGAAAATTTGACAGAACTCCTACTGTTCTTGAAGGAAATAGGAGAACTTATTGGCAGACAAAAAAAGAAAGGCAGACAAGATAATGTGCAGCAAATCATAATACTGTATAATGAACATTTATATAAGATTATATTTTACTTATTATGCTGTAGGGTGCAGAGAGTGGGTGAAAGTTAAATACAGTTAAAGCATGGTAGTACCTTCAGGGAATTTCCTGAAATTTCCAGGTAGCATGTGGGGAAATTTCAAACTACTTGTTTGATTTTTTGGTCCTATTTATATCACCTATTATATTAATGAATGGAGGTTAAACTAACTTTTTTAGTAGATTTCATCATTTATTATGAGAAAAAGCTTCATACCTTTAGCCAACTACTAATCTGGCAAGCACTTTTCCCTTAGGACCAATATGGAGGGGTTAGTGTTTGTGTCAAAGGAGCTGTGTGCTAAGGATATTATCAGTCTCCTAATTACCTTCTTGAATTGTAACCAGGTGAAGAACTCACCAACTATGAATGGTGATTGATCGAAGGCTGTTATCAAGCTAATTGATTGTGGTTCAAACTTTCCTTCTTAGTCCAGAAAAAAATATAGATAAATGATATAGATATATAGATCAAAGTCTTTGAATACTCTCTGAATTCATGTTACTAATAATTTTAGGATATGTATGTGTTTCTAATTTTCTTTTGGACTTGTGTATTGAAACAAACTGGAAAAATTAGCTTTACTATTATAATGAAGGCCCAATCTTCCTCCACCTTTTTGAGTTAGTATTTCTTTAGTCAGAGGCGATCTCCAGTGAAAATGGGTGCAGAGGTTAGGCTGAAACACTCTTAGCCAATCAGCATTCATTATTTGCTGTTGGATATTATTGTTGTATGGGGGCCACTTAATTCGGGCAGTTAACAAGTCCTTTGTAACTTCTACTCTGCCTAATCAGGACCTCATGTTCCCTAGGGATGAGTAGATAGCTAAGGTTCTCCCTGCTTCCTCTTGAGCCTGCTCACAAGTTTGCAAAACCAAGCTGCCTCCCAGACCATGAGGGATATGTGAAATTTCAGTAAGATCTGTTTTGACTATTTCATTTCCAGGTGTCTTTGCTAAATGTCTGGCTTTTCTTCCAGATTTTTGCTAGTCTCAAGCAGTATCACCACCTCCGGGTAGCTGCATGCCGGCCTTTTCAAGCAGTTTGCTGCTCCCTTTCTGGATCCTCCCTTTTTCTTTTTGATAGAGTATCTGAATGTGACTTTCTATAGGTTGTACTTTACTGCCACATTAAAGCAGCCTGCCCTGCCCTGCCCTGCCCTGGAAGAATTACTGCCATAGAGTTATGAGATGGGGTTGACATGGGAGCGTTTTCAGGCCAAAATGGCATAGACTTCCATTCTTATGGGGGTTCAACAGTCTTTTTGAATAAGGACTTTGCAGTGTGAGGTGTAATTCTACTCAGTTTCCAGAAGTGTTGACTTTTGGCAATTTTATCAAGTTTTATACTTGTTTTTGGAGAGAGTATGTGTGCTATCATTCAGCCTTCCTAGAAGTCCCATCTAACACCCATAGGCTTTTGCAGTATAGGAGATCTAGGAACCTCTAACCATTGTTTAAAATGTGATTCCCTACAACATAAAAATACTGTGCATCTGGAGAAGAAGGCACTTTCCATAAATTTTACTAGAAGTGAAGAATGAAAAAACCTCTATTACAAATATGGAGATGATTATCTATATATTATTTTTCAATGACAATTTAAATAGTTAAATCTTTAATATTGAGCACTGAAATAAGTCAGTTACAACCCATTTTCTACTATTATTATATTCAGTTGAACAAATTTTAAAAGTGTGCAATGCAGTATACTATCTCTGATCCTTGTTACATGAAATATATCTGGTTGGTACTGTTACCAACTTTCATTTTATAAATAAATTTTGATTAAAGAAAGTTAAATATAGTAAAGACAAAAAGGGAAGACCAATATCTGCAGATATTTTGCCCTTTTTGTTGTACTTGTGTGGAAAGGTAGCTAGCACTTTGTCCTCTCATACATTACATGAGACAAACTAAAAAACAACCTAAATACAATAATTCTCTAAGACATAATTGCAACCTGATACTTCAGAAAATTTGTATGAACTATATTGTAATGGATCACTTTTTTAAACAAATTTGGGAAACTTTCCATGAACATTTTAATTTAATCCAAGAAACAACACTTAAATTGGTTAACCTGGTAACAGAGTTTCTTTTCATATTCTACATGTATATTTCAATGATACAGAATACTTCGAAAAGGTCAGCATTCTGGAGAAGTGTTACCATGAGAAAAGATGCAAAATTCATGTCTATCATTCTATTGAATATTATATTTGCTATAAATGAAAACTACTGAGATTTTTCTCATCCATTTGAATATTAATAAGCATGGATTGAATCATCAAATATCTATATATAATTGACAAATTTTGTTCAACTGTGTATATAAAAATGTAATTTGAGATTTCTTATTTTCCTTATAAATAGAAATATTCCATGATTTGGTTTAAAGCCTTCCATGCTCAATTTTTAAAACAAGAAAAATTAATAATTTTGTAAGTAAATACTGCAAATTTCAATTGTCTACTTTAATACAGTTACAAAAATTCTAACTAGAAAGTTTATTTCCATCGAAATTATATATTTATGAAACCAAAACATTTGAGTTTGGGGAATATTATTCACTGCAGAATTTGAGGATTTATGATGGGGAAAGATTGGCTACTCACACTTTCTGTTTTATATTTATTATTCATTGGCCACAGAAACCATGTTGTTAAATTAAAACCTATACTCAGCATAGTTGAAATAGCGTGGTTGTAATTCCCAAGGAATTATAAACACTATACACACAGCATCACATACATTCAACTCTAAGATTGACAAACTGCAAAATTTTAAAGACATGGGTAAGTGACAGTTTCTACCAATTTATATCATAATATATTGTCCTGGCAAAATGTGAGGAAAAATAAGAACAATCCTATCACCCTAATAATTAAGCCAGAACTTGGATCTCATACATAGTTCAATTTTCTTAGCTCAGTCCTGTTAAATGATGGAAATACTCTTAACATTTTGTATATCAATCATTAGCGTATCAGGAAGTAATGTATTTAATCATTTTATATGAGCAGGACAAGATAGTTAACATATAAAATGGCATAAAAATAAAGTTAAATAATGTTCCTTCTAATATATTAATATTTGAAGCTTATTGAAGTGTGCTTTAATGAATAAAGGTCATCTAGTAAAAATCTTTTATTTTCAGATTGCAAACTGTATATAACATGGGATAATATATTAACATTGATTTATTAATGAATCTGAGATTAATGAAATTATTATTTAAAAGAATGTTAAGAAATGCAATTTTGTTTTTATTTGGAGAATAATCATTTTATTTTTACTCTGTTAAAAGACTGTTAACTGTACTCAAAATCTAGTTCACAGAAGTTTTTGATTAAGCATAGATTTCTAGATTTTTTATTATATAATGAAGGAACAGGTATTATTTCTAAGAAAAAAAAATGCCAACACTTTTTTCTACCCATTCCTTCAAGAAACCTTCCTTAACTTCAAAAATAAAAGAAAAAAGTAGCTTTAGCTACTTCTCTGGACTATTTCCATCCCACTACATGCTTATTTCTATGTCAGCACTTAAACACAGTATCCACATATATTTTTCTGTTTTATTAGCTCCTTGAAAAGAAGTTGTTTTTAATTTCTCTATTCATATTGGTTAACACAATATTTAGTATAAAAATATGTGTTGAACTTACATTTGATGAATGAATGAGTCAATAAATCGATGAATGAATTAAAAAATATTGCCTTAGGAGATAAATACAAAAATCTCCAATATTTGTCGATGGATTAAAATTATTGTGAATAATCAGGTTAATATAATCTTAGAAATTTCAATAATAACATGAGAAAGAAGGTTATCAATCATTTACTTTAATGTCCATTTTACTATTAAGAAAACAGAAACACAAAGGCTTAAATGTTTTTTCCTAATATTTTGATAGAGAAAAATTCAGAAAGACCTGGGACTTCTTATTATATTTGGCCAACTGCCTTTTATAAATTACACAAGCACATATACATAACAATTAGAACAAATAAAAGTCATGTAAAGTAATTTTTCCTTTAGAACAAGTCATATTAATTCTAAGCTTGTTTAAAGAAATTAGTGTCTTTTAAGAAAGTAAATCTCTTTTCAGTTAATAATTTAGTAGAATCATTTTTTGCTTTATTTTTATTTTTTCTTCAATTATTTTACAAGAAACTGTATTACTGGCAGATTGTCCATTGAAGAAATCACCTAACTTACTTGTGTTTACTACTGTCCATGGATAGCAGTGTATAAACTTACACCACTAGAATTCAGATCTGACAACATCTCATTGCCACGTTGAACATTTTAAGTTATATTTATTTTTAAATGGTAGGAAAATTCATGTTTCCTCTATTGTTCCACAGTAAAATCCCTGGAAATTCAAGACATCCTGAATTTTATGTCATGAAAAGAACCATTTGTACTTTTCTACTCTTCTTTCAGCTCACACAAATTAATTCATTAACAGATGGCTAAATAATTATTAATTCCTTTTAAGTCTCAATGTATATTTATGACCCATTTTAATAAGAATTGCCACATACATAAGACATATATTTTCAGAAATGACTAAAGAAAACCTTTTAATGCATTTTTTCCAGCCTGAAAAATCATACCAAAAATTCCTTATGTAATTGTTCCTGTGGCTTGCTTGGCATCATATAGCATGAACCCATTATATAAACTGCCTCGTACAGAGCTTTCTGTTGCTTTACACAACAGATCCATGTCGTGTCAATATGGTCCACTGATATCTAATGGTTATTTGTGTGCTGTGTCAGCAGGAATTTGTTTTAAAGAATTGTCTACGGGAGTTTGCCATTTGTTTTCTGATTTTTAAAACAAGTACATACAGGTTCAAGCTTTAGCCCAAGATATTGCTATTCAGTAAAGTTAAGATAAAATTTAGTCCAAGATATTGCTATTCACTAAAGTTAAGATAAAATTTCATAATGGAAATGAAAAGAAAGATCTAGCACTTTGTGTACAGGATAGTAAATAAGACTATCTCTAATAGTGACAAATAATGCCATATTAATGTAAATGTTAATAATAAAGGGAACTGGGTAGAGGGCATATGGGAACTCCCTGTACTATCTAAATTTTTTCTGTAAATCTGAAACTATTCTAAAATGTATTAAATAATTTTAATAAAAAGAAAGCATTTCCAATTCAAAATAAAAGACTGTCTCATGTTTTTTGAGGTAGAAAAAGAAAATTGGGCATTGCTAATCTGATATTTTAATTTTTCACCCCAAAATATCCTAAATATTGTTTTACAGAAGTATGCCAACTAAGAAAAATACATCAAAGTCTAGATAATCCCAAACTATTTAGTCTCATATTATATGGTATGGATGAAATAATGCAAATGCCCTCAATCTATTTGCTAATTTTTCATGAAGTATTTTATCAATGTACTATTTCAATGGGGATATTCTAGTGATCAAAATAGTTCATGTAGTAACAATAGGTAATTGCCAGTAGAAGTAAATTTGGTTTAAATTTCAGAAATCTCAGTAGCTGGTGACACTCACGTAATCTGAATAGGACCCTATGGGGCCTTCCTGAGAAAGATCCCTTCCCCATATCCTCTGCTGTAGCTCTTCTCTGAAGTACCAAGATAATAGTATCTCATGCATATTTCCTGAGCTTTTCTGTTGCTAAAAACACCACCAAATGGAAGAAATTAACTACTTGATGTCATGAGCAGTAGCCCCCCACACCTTCTGGTGCTTGTGGATTGATAATGTTAACTGCCCTGTTACCTCATCATCAACCAGAGAACTGTGCACGAGATGATCACATACCCTGAAACCCTCTTCCCTCTTCGGGCCTTTAAAAATGCTTTTCTGAAACCTTTTGGGGAGTTTGGGGTTTTCTGGGGGCATGAGCCACCTGTTCTCCTTGCGTGACCCTGCAATAAAACTTTCTCTACTCCAGAGTTTGATGTTTTGGTTTGTTTGACCTCACTGTGCGTCCGGCAAGTGAACTTGCCTTCTGTGACAGGTTTTTTTTTTTTTTTTAAGGAGAGAAATTCATTGGAAATCGTGATTGGAAAATCATTAATGTCTGACTATAATCTGTCCCCTGTTTTAGAAGCTAGGCTTTGATAGAAATAGGGTTATCCAGATACGTTTAACATATTAAAAGTTCATTATGTCAGCTATAAACAATGTCATTAATTTCAGTTAAGATTATTTCTTTCTGTCCTAGGAGTTCTCATTGAGTGTTGATTAATTCCCCAATATTCTGTAAATTAAAAAATTTTTCATTTTCAGTTTTTAATTAAATGATTTTTTAATACTACCAATGTATTATTGTTCAAATTATTTTATTGAAATAAATACATCTCTCTTTTTCTTATAAGGCCTTCCATTTACGACTAATAAAGGCACCATGCTATTTACATCTTCCTATGTTTTTTGTGTAAAACTAGGTTGCTTGCTTCTATTTTTTAAAAAAAAATTATGATGCCTGATTAATTTCCACCTGTTACAAATATTTATACCAATTTATTAAGCACTATGTTGACAGTTGTTAAAAGAAGTGAAAGAAGTATGGTGACAAAAATAAAGGAAATATTTTAATTGCCTAGATTATTAGTCACTCTTTCTTGCTATTTTAACTAACATGTTTATAAGTAATATTTACAAAGTTTTGAAGTGGAGGTTAAACTAGTACTGTCACTGTTTCAATTTTCTCCCCTTATTCTTTCTTCTGTGGTGGCTTTTTTCTTAATTTAGGTTAATCACTCCTTATGTAATATGACTTTTATACCCACTCACTTCCCTAAGAATCTTTCTTTGTTACTGGTTCACTTTGTTACTATAGTTCATACTCTTTACCATATTCTCAATTTTAACCAAACTAGTGGACTAGGTCCTGGGAGAGAGTATCATATAAGGGGGCCAAAAGGCATTGGCCCCCTTAGGTTGGCAGTAGGAAGGTGACAAGTAGTGGATTCCAGGCCAGTCCTGTGCTTCATGGCACGGGGAGGCCTCCTCAGGGGGTCATGGAGGCCTTTAGGTTTTCTCCAGTCACTTAAAACACAAATGCCTGTGGCCCAGGCTCACCCTCATCGATTGGAGTTCATCATATCATCCCCTCACACTGTTGTGTGGGGTGTGGCATCAGGTGTACAGAGCCCTGTTGTTAGGGGGTCTCAGATTAGAAGCTCACCTGGTTCTCTGCCCTTCAGGCCACTCTCTTCCTCCTTTAAAGAATACTTGTTCCCCAAATGAGTCTTTGTGTCTCTACAGTTACCTGGGTAGAGTATACACATATACAGGTACCTCATTTTATCTCTTACCAGTTAGTTAATGGATTCATGGATGTGCGAATCACTTTCACTTTTGAACGTTATTGAAAATGCTACTATAAACATTAATGTGCAAATCTTTGTATGGATATATCATGTTTTCATTTATCTTGGATAGATACCAAGGAATAGAATTCCTGAATTATACATTGTTAAATTTATGTTTGATATTTTAAGAAACTTCCAAACTGGTTCCATGGTAGCAAGACCATTTTACGTTCATACCAACAATATAAGAAGGTTCCAGCTTCTCCACATTCTCATCCATATTTAGTATTATATCACTTTTTGGCTGTAGCCATTATAATAGGTCTGCAGGGGAATCTCATTGTGGCTCTGATTTGCATATTTCTAATGACAGGACAGTATTGAGCATCTTCTGCTCAGTAGCTGTTCATATCTTTTCTTTTTCAAAATATCTTTTCAACTCTTTATTACATTTTTATATGTCTTCTTTGACTTTTACAGGGTTTGTGTACTATACATATTCTGAAAACAAGACCTTTACTTAATATAATTTGCAAATATTTTCTCTCATCTATTCTTTTTCTTTTCAGTGACCCAGTGCAGCCAAATAAACAAACAAATAAATAAATAAATAGATATTTAGTTGGTGTCTTTTGAAGGGCCACCTTATTTAATTTTCATAAAGTGCAACTTATTAATTTATCTAATATATATTCTACTCTTGATGTCATATCTAGAAATCTTTGCCTACATCAAGGTCAGAAATATTTTATCCTATGTTTTTATCCAGAATTTTAATATATTACAGTTAGGTCTATAATCTATTTTAAATTATATTTTGGTATGGTATGAGGTATCTAGCTCTAAAAATTAATTAAGTACACATAGAGATATCCAGTTGTCTAAGTGTATTCTAAAAGACTGTCTTCTCCCATATGAATTGCTTTGGCACCTTATGTGTAAAAAAATGGACATCGGTGTGAGTTTATATTTCTGACCTCTCTATTCTGCTCCACTGTTTAACATGTTTGTCCACATGGCAGTATCACTGTCTTGATAGTGTAGCTTTGGAGAAAGATTTCAAATTGGACAGCATACATCTGCAAGTTTAGATAGTGTTCTTGTTTTCATTCATTTAACAATATTTTCTAATTCCATTATAACTCAGATATAGTTAGAGGTAGACATATATTTTTCTCCTGAGGACCAAAAAGCCTGAAGGAAAATGTACTGATTTGAATAATGTCCTTCCATGTTGGATCAATTTATTTAGAAATATCTATATTTTGAAGCCACGCTGCTAGGTATTTGGGGTATTAAAAATAATGAATAAGATATAGCTTCTGCCATTTTGGAACACCTTGGAACTGAAGCTGTGACACAAAATTTGAAAAAATATATAGGGTTTTTAAAAAAGTGGTGAGGTATTTCAGGCCCCTATGAAGAGCAGCATGGAATATGCCTTTGTGTTCTAGAAAGAGGATTGATAAGAGGATTACCCAGCTGATAAGAGGATTGTATATTTATCTTAAAACTACTATTAAGAGAACTGTGGAAATAGCTAATAAAACTACACATACATTTTCCTTTTAACACAGCAAGGGCACATCTAGAAACTTACTTTGAAGATAAACCTTCAACAATATAAAATTAACATATTATTTACTGCAGTACAGTTTTTAATTCCAGAATGTTGGATACAACATAAATATACAGACATAGGGCAATTGCTGCATAAACTATGGTGCATCCATACAGTGGAGTACTCTGTACCTATAAAAACTAGGAAAATGTCCATGAATAGAAATGAGAGAGATTCCATGGCATCTCTGGTATGCCAGATTTTGTTTTAGAAAACAGAAATAAAAATTACTCATATGGCTGCTATTTGGGCACCTGAAAACAAAGGAATAATGAACCAGAAGCTAATAAGTTTGTTTATCTACAGGATAGGCATTAGGAACAAGATTAAAAGGCTGGTAGGGGAGACATAACATTGAATACACCTTTTCATATATATTTTTTATTTTTGGAACCATGCTGTTTCATATACTCAATAAATAAATAAATAAAAATCAGTAAGGATGTGGAGGATCACAAGAGCAATAAAAATAAGAAAAATAATAATAATTACAAATGAGAAATACAACAGTGTTGATAAAATACATGGAGAACTAACCCAAGTAACTTTGAACACACTATGTTGAAATATAATTTGAATTAAAGACAAAAAGAACTATAAACAGTATTATATTATGGTTAAGGAGCTTTTTTTATAGTGATATGATATAAAAAGTTTGCAACTCTTTATATTCTAAACTGGAGCAAATCAATAAATATATTGTTGATAATAAAAGTCAGGTTTCTCAATGGCAGAAAAGGGAATTACAAATATTGAAAGGGGAGAGGATAGAATAAATCCTGTGGTGTTGGACTGAAATAATAGAACCCATAGGGTTTAATATACATACTTATATTGTTGTAGAAACAGAGATGTGTATTAGTGAGTTATACATTTCTGCATTTTTTTGTGTATGTATGTATATATATATATATATATATATATATATATATATATATACACACACACACGTATCTATCCATCTCTATAGATAAAGATACACTCCCTTTTCTCTCTAAGCTAAGTGGGCAGGAAACAACTGTGCCGAGTAGAAACGAGCACACGTAGCACCCACACCTTAGCTTCCAAACACTACTCTGCAATAATCAACAGAGTTCCTTAGAGAAATATCCGATCCCAAAGCTTAGGGAGGAAAACTGGCCTTGGGCATCATGTTGGGAAAATAATAATTTTCCAAGAATATTGAGGGAATGTCAAAGGAGTCAACGTAAAGGTACTCTTGTTGACCAACTGTGCAACAAACTGAGCAAATGATGAGAGTAATTGTTTAAGCACATTGATTAAAATTGGAAATTGTGAATCCCACAGGTATACATAAATGAATATGTGGAGTATAAAGAATATATGGAAATTTTTATACTCTGTTTCTGGTTTCCTATACATCTGAAATTATCTCATAATAAAATTTTTAAAAGTGATAAATTTAAAATGTGATGCTTTATAAATTCTACATAAGTTATTTGTATAAAATAAATTTAATATACATAAATGAATAAATACATAAATAAATTGGGTAAGGGAAGGTTCTACCTTACAGTAGAATTCAAGCCCATAATTAATAGAGCATTAATGGAAGTAGAAATCACCATTTAGCAATCCTCCAAAGGACTCATAGTTTCAGGCCAAAGTCATTTATGGGTATTAAAACTAGAGGATGAAAAAAAAAAAAACAAGAATCAGGATATTTACAAGGTCTCAAATTTGTGTATATAGTAACAGAGTGGCAAACCATAAGTTTGCAGTGGAGTAAATTGGCCAGTGGAGAAAACTGGCAGGCACCACTTTGAGTGATCCAAATTAGCATCTCATGTAATAGACAAATAGGCATCTGTACCTTTTGATGTGCTGAGAACATGACATCACTTTTGTTATATTCCTGCCCCAAATTAACAAAGTGAACCAGATATACCCATGAAATTATAGCATACTCTGTAGATGAGATAATTGTATGGATCAGTATTAATTTCCTCATATTGATAATTGTACTGTGGTTACATGAGAGAATTTCTTTGTTTTAGGGAAATATATCCTAAAGAAATCATAAGAAAAGGGACATTACATTGGTGATTCTCCAGAGTTTCAGAAAAATACATATATGTGTGTAATATGTTGTATAAATATAAGTGTGTGTATATAAAGCTTTAGACAGATAGATACATACATATTTATATACATACATATCAATACATACATACATACATATGTACATGGATAACGATAAAGCAAATGTGATTAAACAGTAACATTTGTAAAATCTAAATGAAGAGTGAATGGAAATTCTTTGTACTATGTTTGCAGGTTTCTTACAAATCTGAAGTTATCTCATAATAAAAACTTAAGAAGTAAACAAAAGCCAAATGTGATGACTTTATAAATTCTACATAAATGTCTGTATAAAATAATTTAAAATGTCATCAAGTGTCTTAAAATTTGATCAAACTATTTCAAATCTTTAAAAAACATCTATGAAGAACTTAACCTGAGTCAAGGATTGAATAGTTAAAAACCCTTAGGTAATTCAAATGATTTATAATTTTTCTGGATGTTTGATGACATGCTGCAATGGAATAATTTTATTTTATTTATTTATTTATTTATTATGGCTGTGTTGGGTCTTCATTTCTGTGCGAGGGCGAGCGGGGGCCACTCTTCATTGCGGTGCGCGGGCCTCTCACTCTTGTGGCCTCTCTTGTCGCGGAGCACAGGCTCCAGATGCGCAGGCTCAGTAGTTGTGGCTCACAGGCCCAGTTGCTCTGCAGCATGTGGGATCTTCCCAGACCAGGGCTCAAACACGTGTCCCCTGCATTGGCAGGACGATTCTCAACCACTGCGCCACCAGGGAAGCCCTAATTTTATTTTTTAATTTATCTCATCCTCTTTCACTCAAAAAAAAAAAAAAACCAACCTCTTTAAATTTGAGTTGATATTACCCAGAAAGATAATTATAGCAGAATGATGTAGAAGTAAATTGCACCAACTTTGATTATAAATAACAACAAAGTAAAATTGTTTTCTACATTCCTACAGGATCATTATAGAAAGTACTATGTGCTGTGAAAACATTATGCTATTGTCACTGCTAGAAAGCAAATAATTCTTTTAAGCCATTGTTAGAATGATTATAAAATTGTGTTTACAAATCTTGCAAAGAGAAAAGTTTTAATCATTGCCAATTTAAAGCTCTGCGGTTTGAATGGAAAGCATTCCAGAGAATAGAAGATGCAGTACATAATATTAAATATAGTTGTGTGAAAATAAAGATAATTTTTCTGATAATTTTATTTCCTTTTTATTTGATTTGATTTGTTTTGGTCAAATACACATGAATAGCAGTAGAGAACCTTTAGTCTAAATTTATGTTCTTATTCTTTCTATACCACTTTGAAATTGAAACATAAATCTTTTACTGTGCTATTCTATTCAGGGTAATTCTGCTTTTACGTGATTTTGTGCATGCTTTTACAACATATATGACTAATTTTTCTTCATTGGGAAAAATATAAAGATTAGATACTACAAATTACATAGTAAATTTAATATCCTGATTTTGTACAACTGCCCCTAAGAAATTTAAATTGATGACCCCAAAATTTAAAATATGAAATAAAATTAAAAATTATATTACAGACTCTGGGTCTATCCTTATGAAATTAGACAGCATAATGAAATCTATTAGAGAAATTGAATATTTTCTTGTCATTGACAGCATATGTTTGAGGAGCATTAAATATTTTGGAAAAATAGATTCAATTAAAAAAATAATATTTCTTCCATGGATTTCTTCCATGGCTAGGATAGAGATTTGGGCACCCATACCGAACACAACCATAACAGTTTGTGTCCCTACCCCTTTTGAAAATCCCCAGCATACTTTGATGTGTACATATGGCCTTCATTCGTGCTTTGGGGCAGGAAGACCTCAATCCCACAACTAATGGCCATTTTTGCTAAAAAGTAGATCAGGTAGTGATGGAGAGGGAAAAAAGGATTAGGGGTGGGTGCAGAGGGAGAGGGCAGACATGTACCATTGCCTAATGTTTTACTTACTTTTGTTTTCATTGGTCACAGTGGCCAGCTTTGACTCAATTAAGCAAAGTTTAAATGTTTCAGTCCACTCAAGGCATTATACTGAGTCAGTATACTCTCTTAGCTTTAGGGAGGCCTGGCTCATCAGCCACTGACACATTGTCTTTGACCGAGACTGTGAGAGGAATTTAGAGAGAAAGTTTTCTGCTGGCTTTGGAGAAATATATTATCATGTTATATGACGGTCTCTAGGAGCTGAGAGCAGCGCCCAGTGACAGCCAGCAAGAAATCGAGGTCTGTAAGACAGTAAATGGGTGTTGTTTTAAGAGTCTAAGTTTGTTGTAATTTGTTACACAGCAACAGAAAATTAATCTGCCAGCTGCATAAAATATCCAGAGAAGTCAACTCTCTCTTTTCTTTCCTTCCTTCCTTTTATTTTTTTAGATAAATGGGATTATAGCACACATTACTGTTTGATGTTGTCCTCACATTATCATAATATATTATGAACATATTGCTCACAAGAAATATAAATTGAACTTTAGTGTTCTAAGTTATATTAGATAACCTTGTGATTTCAAGCCATTTGCTGCTATGATTTTGAACACTTGTAACTATATTTTTACATTTTGATAATATATTGTTGCTGAATACAAATCTCAGTTAATTAAGTATTTATTAAGCATATCTTTACTATTAAGTGTATTCTATGAAATCATGAAATCCAGGACTTTAGTTTCACTAGTCATAGTTCAGTTGCTCAAAGCAATTTATGGCTGATGGCTACCACATTGGACAGCCCAGGTATATAGGCTATTTCCTTTGCCGTAGGAAAGTCTACTGGATAAATCTTGTCTGTATCATAACTCAACATTAACTATTTTATATTATATTGATAAATCATATCTTTTTCTACATTTTTGCATAATTATTTTAACTTTGTAAAGTTAGGTTGGTGCCATAATCAATCTCACTTGAATGCCTATACTCAAAATATTCAAAATATACTAAGGGTTGGCAAATGTTCATCAAATTGATAGTTACTTATTACTCTCCTTGTTCTCAGGTTTGATGTGTTTTCTTTTCTTCAAAAACAATTACTATCAAATGCTAAATTTGATAGACTTTGTGAAATAAGATGATTAATTCAGAAAGTCTCCTCCTTGTCTTTGAAAACTATTTTCAAGCTTATTATTCAAAGAAAAAAAGAAGTGAAGATGGAAAAGTCTACTATTCTCAAAATCAGCCTACTACTCTTAGGTACTTAAATATAAAACTATATTTTTTGATATTTTAATGTCTTTGGGTACAGGGCATTATAATGGTTAAGAGCTGTACCCTGGGGCCACAGTTGGAGTCATAACTGACTCTTATTAGTTGTGAAATGTCTCTGTACTTCAGTTTTTTCATCTAAGAACTAGGGATTATATATTAGTCCCAATTCCAAAGCTTTTTATAGGAATTGAATAAATTAATATACATGCAAGATTTAGAACTTGGAAGATATAAAGTATTCAGTTAAATTTAGCCATTATTATAAGAACACTTGTTTTTTTCCTGTAATTTGCTGAGAGAGTATACCAGCCAGTATGTATGTTTTATGAGACTGAGAAGATAAGGAGAAACTGTTAAGAAATATAATTGTTTTCAAATAAAAAGAATGTGGGAAGTTTAGATATCATGCTATCCTTTATGAACTATGCTAGAAATAAATTACCAGAATCCCATAAACAATACTTATTCAGGCTCAGAAGAATAAATCTTTTAAGATTTCAAATGTTCAAGGCCACATATGCACACCTGTCATTTACTTTTGCTTGGTATACAACTGTTTTAAGGGTTCTTGGAACAAATCCTTTTCCTTTGGGTTTCTGTAAAAAGGAGATGTATAAGTCACGAACCATAAAATTTCCTATTAAATTTCCTATTAAACCATGATTGAACACTAACCACTATCATATGTCTCATTATGAAAATTATAGCTAGGTAGATGTATTCAGAAAACCTTATATTAGCTTCAGTATACTCTCTGATCTGAATTATCAGTTTAATTATCAGATTGTGGAGAATAGAATACCCAAATACTTTTCAGAAATATTCTTCATCAGCAATTTCATGTTTCAAGTGTTTCAATGTATTCCATTTCTAAGGCATTGAAAACAAACCTCAAAAGGAGGCATATACTTTCTTTCCAATGTTAAAGTAAGAGGCTTCCTATTAATGATGATAAAATAGGTTTCTGTATTTCAATACATTTGATTAACACCAAATACATTTTTAGATGGGAAGAGCATTTCATCTTTGATATAACAAAAAGCAAAATATCTTCAATTTCCTGGAAAGCCTGTTAAATTCTCAGCCATTGCTGAATGGTCTCCTAGAATAGGTGCACATTGTTATGGACCAAACTAATGGCTACCTTGCCTAGAACCACAGGTTCCAGATCTCCAACATTATAGTGATGGTTTAGAGCTCTGTTTATGCTTGTGAAAGACAGGGGGGAAAGGGTCCAAGATAATCAACAGAAAAACAATTTTTACAAGATGGTAGATATTACCCTGTAGCATATGCTGTTAATACCACACTATTTCCCCTCAGTTTGTACTATTTCCAGACTCAATGGCTGCCAAATGTGAGTGCCCAAGGGTCTTTGCCCAGCATGCTTGGTATAAGCTGGAAGTATCAATACTACAAAGTTAACGCTTCCAAAGAGCAGCCAGTGAAAGAAGGGATTTGGTGTGAGGTCTTAGCTGACTTGCCCCTATGTTGAGATAACTCTGAGGTATTTTCTACACTGTCCATCAGAGTTGCCTGCAGGAGGTTCTGTTGACCACATAGTCTATAATGGCCTCTTTCTCTTCCTCTCTCACATGCTCACTCCTCTATAGATGATTCCAGAGATAATCTGCCTAATTAACTAATTGCACCCATATACTTGCCCCAGGATGTGCTTTGGGGAGAACTCAGTTTAACTGGATAGAGAAGTTAAGTTGAGTAAGTAATCAACTTTGCCACTGCTACTCTCGGTCAGCTAAATAAAATTAACCCCCAAATTGCACATGTAGTACTTGGACCATGTGCAGTTTCACTACTATCCACATATTTCTCTTGCTGGTCCTTTGATAGCAATACCCACAGGGCAGAGTGATGGTGCAAAGGACAGATAGTAGACATGGTTCAATCAGTCTTATATTCCAATATTCACTTTCCTAACATTTCCTAATATTCTCTATTAATATTTGTCTACTCTTAGAAAGAAGGCTTCCTTTCAAAAATAAATAATAATGAGACAGTAGCTGTCATAGGACTATAGAACAAATCTTCAGCTAAAAATAAGGAAGTCACCAGACAACAATGAAAGGAGAGATTAAAAATAGAAATGGTTATAATTGTAAAAACATCCCTAAACATACAAAAGGAATAATTGCCTAAAATATGGAAAGTGAATATTGGGAAAATCTATTTTAAAAGTGTTTTCCCGCCATGGAGAAACTCAGGTAATATTGTATCCTTGTTCTCATCTTTGGGGAAAAACAATCAAAAAAACAAACAAAAAAAACTTGTGGAAAAGTTCTAAGCAACAATATGATGATGGAGTATCTGTAGTAAAATGTCTGATGTTGATCATTGAATAAATTTAATTATAAAATATGGATAAAGTACTTTAGAATTAAAGTAACATAATAGAAACTAAACTGTTAGGTGAAAGAATGGGATATACATGCATCATTAAATAGGCATCAAACATTCCTAGAATTGTCCATATGAATCTTTCAAACAATGTGAATAGATTAGAAAAAAATCAGTTCCTTTTTTCACTCAGAATGATGCTTTCACAGTGATAAAATATAAGTGTTTTTCTAGTATGTCTTTTGTCACAGGGTCTCAGAAAATAAGCTTAGAAACCATGAAGATAGATGCAAAACAAAGAGACTAATATATTGCATTTATTATGGACTTTAAAACAAATACAATTAATACATATAAAGAGAATTTCAAAATATAAACAGTATGAAAATGAAGTATAAAAATGAATACAGCAGAACTTTTGGAAGTAAAATTAAGAATTAACTAAATGGGTTTAACAGTAGTTTAGGAACAACAGAACAAAGGATTAGAGAACTGAAAGACTGATCAGAAAATGTAGGTTGAAGCACAGCAAGACAAAAGGATAAATAAATACAAAAGAGAAAGAAAATAAAAGACATAGAGGAAATGTTGCATACGTTTGTAATCGGGTTTCAAGATGGAGAGGGTAGAGAGAATGGGGAAGGTGCCACGTTTGAAGAATACTTGCCAAGAATTTTTCATTAAAAATGATAAAAAATATTAAACCATAGTTCAGGAAACTTACAAATACTAAGCTCCATATAAAACTGACTTAAAAAGTCACATGTGGAATTGTTCTAGATACAGACTTGAATAACTACGTATAAAAATGTAATTTCGAGAAAATCAGTGGAGTTTGATCATCAATGGGAGATTACATGATATCAATAAATTATTTTTAGTTTTGTTAAATATGATCATTGCATTCTGTCTGTATAAAAATATACCTCGCTTTTTGGAAATGTATAGAGGAACATGAAGGTTAAAATTATACATCTTTGATTTCATTTAAAGTATTTAATATTCTCCACACAAATATTTAAAAAGTACAGAGAGTCAAAGTAGAAGCATGTCAGCTCTGACATATACTTTCTCATTTATACTTTTAATACTTGTTCCAGTCTGAGGTTTTCTAGTAATATTTATTTTTCCCTCATAAAACTCATCCCTTTTTCATGGTTAACTCAATTAAAATTAGATAATATTCTATTTAATAAGATATAATTAATTAAAATATATCTCAAAACACTTACATTGAAAAAGTCCCTCAAAGGCCACACTCATCCTCTCTGCACCATGGTATTTCCATCAGAACACTGATACATTAGGACCAAAAGATGGTATGAGATGGAATCTATATATCATACATTACAAAAACCTATTTTTTCTTTGTAGATTATATATATTTACCTATATAAATATAAAACATATATATGTATACAGGTATAAAGCTCATAATATCTCCTTTCTGTACCTCAGTCATGGTTTTGCATCTTCACATAGGTGTGTGCACAACACTTCAGAAAGCATTGATTTAAATGGCCACAATTTGAGCTATTTAAAGTCAAATGCTACTCTGATAGTTCATTATTAGACATTTTGGTACTGTCCCATAAACACACTTCATGCAATAAAATATCAAGACTATCTCATAAAAATATTTTTAATATTTATTAGGTGTATGAGAAATTAGAAAGGTATCCTTCTGTGATTTTTGTTTCTAAAGGTACTTTTCTTGGAGGAAACTTCTTAAATGAGTTGCATGGAATTTGATTTGAAAGTACGCTTTTGTTTTACTTGAAAAACATTATGGCATTTTTCATTGCTCCAAGGACCTTTGTACTGCTTTCACAATTAAGACCATCAATCTTGAATATTTTTATTGCTGATTGTGGTACAGGACCGCTTGGCTGAGCCTTTGAAAAGTAAATGATTATGGAGTGGCAATTTCTGCTTTGACTTTGGTGTTTGGTTTCCACAGTCTCTTACCCATTACTGTGGATGAGAGACTTAAAAAAGTTTGGTGGTTACTGTGGGAACTTAGAAGGACAGAAAACAAATAAAAATATAAAACAATAAAAAGAAATGAGATTGAGTTATTTGTAGTGAGGGGGATGGACCTAGAGTCTGTCATACAGAGTGAAGTAAGTCAGAAAGAGAAAAACAAATACCTTATGCTAACACATATATATGGAATCTAAAAAAAAAAAAAGAGGTACTGATGAACCTAGGGGCAGGACAGGAGTAAAGACACAGACATAGAGAATGGACTTGAGGACATGGGGAGGGGGAAGGGTAAGCTGCGATGAAGTGAGAGAGTAGCACTTACATATATACACTACCAAATGTAGAATAGATAGCTAGTGGGAAGCAGCTGCATAGCACAGGGAGATCAGCTCGGTGCTTTGTGACCACCTAGAGGGGTGGGATAGGGAGGGTGGGAGGGATACGTAAGAGGGAGGGGATATGGGGATATATGTATACATACAACTGATTCACTTTGTTATATAGCAGAAATTAATACAACATTTTAAAGCAATTATACTCCAATAGGGATGTTAAATATATATATATATAAAGCAAAACTGAGATTCCTAAGGTGCAAAGTAAGCAGACCTATAAGAAGTTATGCTCACATTCTATACCTCTCACTTATTTCCAGGACTGAGAATTATCTGTTTCTCTAACTATTACCATATTATTAGGTTAAAAAAAATCATTTTCTCTTCTAAATAGCACAAAAGATATTTCTACTTAGCTTTACTGTCCCAAGATCCTAAACTCCTAACTACATATCTCATTCTCACTAATGATCTCATTTCCTGATTTATAGTAAGAAAGAAAATTAGGGGACTAAAATTTCTTCAGTTTTTGCACTGTGCTCAATTCCATCCCCTCTGCCCTTCTCAGATGGAGTGATCTCCTCTCTCACCTTTATTTTCATGGGGGCAACTCGAGTGTTTCTTTGATACACATTATACTAAAAGGCATTTACCAGTTTGGGGAGCCCCAGTGCCAGTTCTGTTCAGCTGCCCCTCTTTTGGCCACTTGAGGTGGCTGCTAACTTCTCTGATGGTGTGGCTGGCTCAGTTCAACTCAGTTCTGGCACTAACTACCCATAGGTAGCATCAGACTCCAATGTAAGGACTCAGTCTTACAAGACTCCTCCCAACCCCCAACACACACACACACACACACACACACACACACACACACACACACACACACACACACTTCAGATGCCAGTTGCAAGCCCAGGTTATGATCTGAGCTTCTTACTCACTAGCTATATATTGGAGATCCCAGCACCCTTCTCCTTGGGTTGGTTTAATTTGTTAGAGCAGCTTACAGAACTCAGAGAAATATTTTACTTATTAAGTCACTGGTGTGTTATATAAGGATATAACTCAATAGTCAGGTGGAAGAGATGCACAGAAGGAGGTATGGGGAAAGGACACAGAGCTTCTTTGCCCTCTCTCCAGATCACCACTCTCCCCAAATCTCCACGTGTTCACCAATCTGGAAGCTCTCCAAACCCTGTCCTTCTTGGCTTTTATGGAGGCTTCGTTACATAGGCATGATTAATTAAACCATTGACCATTGGTTATTGGTTCAACCTCCAGCCCCTCCCCACTTCCTGGATGTCAGGGAGGGTGAGATTGAAAGTTCCAACTCTCTAATCACAAGGTTCATTCTTCTAGCAACCAGCTCTGTCCTTATGTGGATCCCAAACTCACCTCATTAACATAACACAAGATAACTCTCTTCACTTAAGTTCCAAGGTTTTAGGAGCTGTCTGTTGGGGGAAAGGGTATAAAGACCAAATATATATTTCTTCTTATAAATCACAGTATCACACATACAAATATTATGTGCTGTAATGCAAATATGTTTGATTTTGACCAATAAAGTTTTTAAGTTCAAAATTTCAAAAAGAGATAAATACTAACTCAGCATATATAATTGTAACTTCTCTGACTTGTAACAGGAAACCCAGCACCTCTCTTCTACGGGACTAGATCAATCTTAGTTCTTATGTCTAAATGTTGCATTGTGCAATATGAAATTTAGATATTAAACTTGCCATTTGTCATTTAACTTTGTTCAGTTTTATAATACCAATATCAATAGAAAATAGGAACAATTCCAGATGTTTTAATACTTAAAGTGTGGAAATATAGAGCCATAGTTGTTTTTCTAATCAAAATTTTTTGGAATAATTTTAGACTTACAGAAAAGTGCAAGATGGTACAGAGAATTTCAGTATACCCCTCACAGAATTTGTTTCCCCTAATATTGTCATCTTACGTTACCATGATACCTTTGTCAAATCTCAGAAACCAACACTGTTACATTACTATTACATAGCCTCTGGACTTTATTTAGATTCATCATTTTTTCCATGAATGTACCCTTCCAAATTCCAGGATCTAATCTAGAATGCAACATTGCATGTAGTGATCGTGTCCACTTAGCCTAATGAGGTTTATGACAATTTCTGAATCTTTCCCTGTTTTTGATTTACTTTGACAGTTTTGAGGAGTACTTGGCAAATATTTTGTAGAACGTCCCTCAATTTTACTCAATTTGAGTTTTTCTAAAGTTTCTAACTCATGATCAGATTAGAGTTAAGGGTCTTTGGAAGGAATACCACAGAAGTGATTTGCCCTTTTCACCACATCTCATCAGAGATGAGATGCAAGGTTGGTGACTTCAACTTGGTCACGTGGTTAGAATAGTGGACCTAGGCTTCTCCACTGGAAAGGTATGAATTTTCCCTTTCTGTGCTCTACAAATAAATCCATTTCACACAGTGGATGTGGAGAGCTAACTTCTACCTCCTGAAATGGGAGTATCTATAATGGTATTTGGGATACTTCTGTAGGATTTGTCTCCTTCCACATTTATTCATTCTTTGCTCATTTATTTATATCAGTAGAGATTTAAGTATGTTTATTTTATACTTTGGATTATAATCTGGCATTATGTTATTTATTTTTTTCCTAAAATACTTCTACATTTAGCCATTAAGGATTCCTTTGTCCCTTTGACCCATCCCTATCCTTCTATTTTTGTGCACTTCTATAATTTCTTTCATGTTAATATTTCCAACTTAAGGCCACATAGATATTCTATATTTTCTTCCAGAAATGTTATAATTTTATATTTTGTGTTTAAGTCTAGGATTGATTTTGAGTTAATTTTTATGTGTGGTGTAAGATATGTGTTGTGGTTCATGTTTTTAATCAATTTCATTTATATATTTAAAGAACTAGCTTTCTCTTTCCCTCATTGTCTCTACTGTTTTCCTGTTTTCAATTTCATTGTTTTCTTCTCTAATTTTTATTATTTTAATCCTTCGGCTGCCCTTAGGTTTAATATGCATTTTTTTCTATTACTCTTCTAAGGTGGGAGCTTTGGTTGTTCATTTTAGGTCTTTCTTCTTTTCTATTATGTGCACTTGTGAAAAATAATTCCCTTTAAGCATTGCTTTAGCTGTACTTACAAAATTTGATACATTGTACCCTTATTTTTATTTAGTTCAAAAGTTTGTTTTTGTTTTTAATTTACCCTGACACTTTCTCTTTGTCCCATAGTTGTTTGAAGGGGATTTTTCTTAATTTCCAAATATTTACAGATTTTCTAGATATCTTTCAATTATTAAAGTTTAATTCCATTAGGAGAATATATGTTTATAATTATTTTTGTTTAAAGTTGCTGCCTTTAAAAAAGTGGCCTAAGGATATAGGGTCAGCGTGTCTGGGTGGTTTTAGCAGTGGCTGTTCTTCCCATGCACTAGTTTGTATTGATACCATTTGGGGTAGGGCAGAGTGGGGCAGTGAGACTTCTCCTGATTCTTCAGGATCAGCCCACTGAGAGCCTGATGAGGTTCCTGGAGGGGATGGGAACTTCTCTATGCTGTGTTCCCTAGGAGTGTCACACTCTCATGCTTGCCCACACTCTCCCTCCAGCAATTTGTCAAAACTGCTAGTCACATTTTCTGCAGCATCCCTCCAGGCTTTACGGGGCCTTTGGTGCTTTTACACAGAGAAGCAAATGCTCAATTTTTGTGTCTCACTGAAGTCTCAGATCCAGATCCAGAATTTGGCATGGACATTTACCTTTAGGTATCAGTTTTCCTATGGGTTCACAACAAATCTATAACTTGAAGTCTTTCCAGCTTCTTTTTTTGTAAGGGTGAGAATGACATCTTTCTAGCTCTCTGTCTCTGAACAGAAACTGAAATCTTGTACTTTTTAATATTCTTTTGTACTGCATTTTAATAGTTTCCTCTAGTAGTTTTTCATTCACACTCCATAATAATTGATAAAAATGAACTGAAAAATGTTAAGTCATAAAAGTTGAAATTAGATGATTTTCTTTAATCATCTACATTTTGCAAAAGTGGATCAGGCCATCAGTTTGATTTCTGGAAAGTTGTTTAAGCATAGAAGGATGACACCGATAGAATGAGTTTCCTTAAATCTGTTTTACTGGTATGAATTATTAAAATCGTAATTTTTTCTCATGTGAAAATATTCAACAATTTAAATGAGCCATGATTTCAATCACAAAAGTGTCCAACTGTGAACAGACTTGGAAATTTTTTCTTTAATGACACAAATAGGTTCATTTCATTCATCAACTGTAAAACAAAAGAAAGAAACAAAACAGCCCTGACTATCCCAAGAATGAGACACCAAAAAGCAGTCCACTGTAATATATCCCATTATGTGAAACAATTATTGAATTTTTTTTTGGTTGTAACTCAGGATCATATTCCTGTTTTTAATAATTCCTGTTTTTGTTAATTACTACAAGGCTTGACATTTTTGCTTCTTTTTCTTTTTTTCATTCTGTTTCAGTATAAAGCTCTTCATGGTGAATGATGCCATAAATAGCAGATATTCTATATTCTTGCAAATGATGTCTCTCGTTTTTCTATTTCATAAGAAGTCTGATGTCATGGTTGCATTTTGAATGGATTTTTTTTCTCAAAATCATTTTATGTATATATATATATATATATATATATATATATATATAATACTGTGCATTTGGAGGTAGTTGCCTTTTATTTTCCTTTTTTCATAGTCCTCACATTTATTGCAACTAATTCCTATTTAAATGTCTTGCTTTGCAATAAAGGAAATCTTCTAAAACCTCTCTAATGACTGTATTTAAATGAAAACCCAAACTGCTTCCAGTGACCCTCAAAACTCTAAATGACTTAGACTCTTCCTACTAATGTCATCTTGTACCTTATATACTCTTTTTTGTGGTGTTCCAATAATAATTTCTTTCTTTTCTATCCCCGGATATACCAACTTGATTCACAAATGAGTACCTTTACACAAGCAAGATATTCATTCTTTCCAGAACATTATTTTCAGTATATTCACATGGATGGTACCTTCTCAGCATTAAATGTCTAATTTAAATATCACTTCCCAGGGAGACATTTTCTGAAATCACCTGTCTTTATTGTTGGCTACCAAATAAAATGTAAGTGCACGAGGGCAGATGCCTTTCCTGCACCATTCATAGTTGCATTTCTGGTTTCTAGAATAAGTCCCAGTCCCGACACATATTAGGTTATCAGTAAATATTCTTTTTTTTTAATACTTATGTATATTATTTATTTTTTAAAACATCTTTTTTGGAGTATAATTGCTTTACAATGGTGTGTTAGTTTCTGCTTTATAACAAAGTGAATCAGCTATACATATACATATATTCGCATATCTCCTTCTTCGTGTGTCTCCCTCCCACCCCTCTAGGTGGTCACAAAGCACCGAGCTGATCACCCTGTGCTATGTAGCTGCTTCCCACTAGCTATCGATTTTACATTTGGTAGTATATATATGTCCGTACCACTCTCTTACTTCATCCCAGCTTACCCTTCTCCCTCACCATGTCCTCAAGTTCATTCTCTATGTCTGCATCTTTATTCCTGTCCTGCCCTCAGGTTCTTCAGAGCCATTTTTTTGTTTTTAATTCCATATATACATGTTAGCATATGGTATTTGTTTTTCTCTTTCTGACTTATTTCACTGTGGCTGACAGATTCTAGGTCCATCCACCTCACTACAAATAACTCAATTTTGTTTCTTTTTATGGCAGAGTAATATTCCATTGTATATTTGTGCCACATCTTCTTTATTCATTCATCTGTCAATGGACACTTAGGTTGCTTCCGTGTCCTGGCTATTGTAAATAGAGCTGCAATGAACATTGTGGTACATGACTCTTTTTGAATTATGGTATTCTCAGGGTGTATGCCCAATAGTGGGATTGCTGGGTCATATGGTAGTTCTATTTTTAGTTTTTTAAAGAGCCTCCATACTGTTCTCCATAGTGGCTGTATCAATTTAAATTCCCACCAACAGTGCAAGAGGGTTCCCTATTCTCCACACACTCTCCAGCATTTATTATTTGTAGATTTTTTGAATATGGCCATTCTGACTGGTGTGAGGTGATACCTCATTGTAGTTTTGATTTGCATTTCTCTAATGATTAGTGATGTTGAGCATTGTTTCATGTGTTTGTTGGCAATCTGTATATCTTCTTTGGAGAAATGTCTGTTTAGGTCTTCTGCCCATTTTTGGACTGGGTTGTTTGTCTTTTTGATATTGAGCTACATGAGCTGCTTGAAAATTTTGGAGATTGATCCTTTGTCAGTTGCTTCATTTGCAAATATTTTCTCCCATGCTGAAGGTTGCCTTTTTGTTTTCTGTATGGTTTCCTTTGCTGTGCAAAAGCTTTTAAGTTTCATTAGGTCCCATTTGTTTATTTTTGTTTTTATTTCCATTTCTCTAGGAGGTGGGTCAAAAAGGATCTTGCTGTGATTTATGCCATGAAGTGTTCTGCCTGTGTTTTCGTCTAAGAGTTTTATAGTGTCTGGCCTTACATTTAGGTCTTTAATCCATTTTGAGTTTATTTTTGTGTATGGTGTTAGGGAGCATTCTAATTTCATTCTTTTACATATAGCTATCCAGTATTCCCAGCGCCACTTACTGAAGAGGCTGTCTTTTCTCCATTGTATATTCTTGCCCCTTTATCAAAGATAAGATGACCATATGTGTGTGGGTTTATCTCTGGGCTTTCTATCCTGTTCTATTGATCTATATTTCTGTTTTTGTGCCAGTACCATAGTCTCTTGATTACTGTAGCTTTGTAGTATAGTCTGAAGTCTGGGGGCCTGATTCCTCCAGCTCCAGTTTACTTTCTCAAGATTGCTTTGGCTATTTGGGTCCTTTGTGTTTCCATACAAAATGTGAAATTTTTTGTTCTAGTTCTGTGAAAAATGCTACTGGTAGTTTCATAAGGATTTAATTGAATCTGTAGATTGCTTTGGATAGTATAGTCATTTTCACAATGTTGATTCTTCCAATCCAAGAACATGGTATATCTCTCCATCTGTTTGTATCATCTTTAATTTCTCTCATCAGTGCCTTATAGTTTTCTGCATACAGGTCTTTTGTCCCCTTAGGTAGGACTATTCCTTGTTATTTTATTCTATTTGTTGCAATGGTAAATGGGAGTATTTCCTTCATTTCTCTTTCAGATTTTTCATCTTTAGTGTATAGGAATGCAAGAGATTTCTGTTCATTAATTTTGTATCCTGCTACTTTACCAAATTCATTGATTAGCTCTAGTAGTTTTATGGTAGCATCTTTAGGGTCTCTGTGTATAGTATCACATCATCTGCAAATAGTGACAGCTTTACTTCTTTTCTGATTTGGATTCCTTTTATTTCTTTTTCTTCTCTGATTGCTGTGGCTAAAAGTTCCAAAACTATGTTGAAAAATAGTGCTGAGGGTGGATGGTCTTGTCCAGTTCCTGATCTTAGAGGAAATGGTTTCAGTTTTTCACCATTGAGAATGATGTTGGCTGTGGGTTTGTCATATATGGCCTTTATTATGTTGAGGCAAGTCCCTCTATGCCTATTTTCTGGAGGGTTTTTATTATGAATGGGTGTTGAATTTTGTTGAAAGCTTTTTCTGCATTTATTGAAATGATATGATTTTTCTCCTTCTATTTGTTAATATGGTGTATCACATTGATTTGCGTATATTGAAGAATCCTTGCATTCCTGGGTTAAACCCCACTTGAACATGGTGTATGATCCTTTTACTGTGCTGTGGGATTCTGCTTGCTAGTATTTTCTTGAGGATTCTTGCATCTATGTTCATTAGTGATATTGGCCTGTAGTTTTCTTTTCTTTTTTTTTTACATTTTGTGTAAACTTTACTGAAACCTATAAAACAATCCAGAATCTGTATTTAAATTCTCTTACATTGCCAGCGGGAATGTAAATTGATATGATCAGTTCAGAAAAAATGTCTGCTAAAGGTAATAATACTCTGTGACACAGAAATTCCACTCATGGATATATGTTCAAGAGAAGTGAGTGCTTATATCTATCAAAAGGCAAATCTGAGAATGTTCACAGCAGCTTTATTCATAATAGCTCCAGACTTGAAACCCAAGTGTCCATTAAGAACCATACACAAAAATGAAACAAAAGTCAACTATGGATGCAAGCTATTGGAACTACTGAAGCAACTACATGGGTGAATCTCAACCCGAAGAGAACCACTGTATGATTCCATCTATATGAAGTTCAAGGACATGGCCTGTAGTTTTATTTCTTTGTGACATCTTTGTCTGGTTTTGGTATCAGGGTGATAGTGGTCTCGTAGAATGAGTTTGGGAGTATTCCTCCCTCTGCTATATTTTGGAAGAGTTTGAGAAGGATAGGTGTTAGCTCTTCTCTAAATGTTTGATAGAATTTACCTGTGAAGCCATCTGGTCCTGGACTTTTGTCTGTTGGAAGATTTTAATCACAGTTTCAATTTCAGTGCTTGTGATTGGTCTGTTTATATTTTCTATTTCTTCCTGGTTCAGTCTTGGAAAGTTGTGCTTTTCTAGGAATTTGTCCTTTTCTTCCAGATTGTCCGATTTATTGGCATATAGTTGCTTGTAGTAATCTCTCATGATCCTTTGTATTTCTGCAGTGTATTGTTACTTCTCCTTTTCCATTTCTAATTTTACTGATTTGAGTCTTCTCCCTTTTTTCTTGATGAGTCTAGCTAATGGTTTATCAATTTTGTTTATCTTCTCAAAGAACCAGCTTTTAGTTTTATTGATCTTTGCTATCGTTTCCTTCATTTCTTTTTCATTTATTTCTAATATGATCTTTAAGATTTCTTTCCTTCTGCTAACTTTTTTTTTGTTCTTCTTTCTCTAATTGCTTTATGTGTAAGGTTAGGTTGTTTATTTGAGATGTTTCTTGAGGTAGGATTGTATTGCTATATACTTCCCTCTTAGAACTGCTTTTGCTGCATTCCATAGGTTGTGGGTCATCGTGTTTTCATTGTCATTCCTTTCTAGGTATTTTTTGATTTCCTCTGATTTCTTCAGTGATTTCCTGGTTATTTAGTAGTGTATTGTTTAGTCTCCATGTGTTTGTATTTTTTTACAGATTTTTTTCCTGTAATATCTAGTCTCAAAGCATTGTGGTTGGAAAGGATACTTGATACGATTTCAATTTTCTTAAATTTACCAAGGCTTGATTTGTGACCCACGATATGATCTATCCTGGGGTATGTTCCATGAGAACTTGATAAGAAAGTTTAATCTGTTGTTTTTGGATAGAATGTCCTATAAATATCAATTAAGTCCCTCTTGTTTAACGTATCATTTAAAGCTTGTGTTTCCTTATTTATTTTCATGTTGGATAATCTGCCCATTGGTGAAAATGGGGTGTTAATGTCCTCTACTTTGATTGTGTAACTGTTGATTTCCCCTTTGATAGCTGTTAGCATTTGCCTCTTATACTGAGGTGCTTCTTTGTTGGGTGCATAAATATCTGCAATTGTTATATCTTCTTCTGGATTGATCCCTTGATCATTATGTAGTGTCCTTCTTTGTCTCTTGTAATAGTCTTTATTTTAAAGTCTATTTTGTCTGATATGAGAATTGATACTCCAGCTTTCTTTTGACTTCCATTTACATGGAATATCTTTTTCCATCGCCTTAGTTTCAATCTGTATCTTTCCCAGGTCTGAAGTAGGTCTCTTAGACAGCATATATACAGGTCTTGTTTTTGTATCCATTCAGCCAGTCTATATCTTTTGGTTGGAGAATTTAATCCATTTACATTCAAGATAGTTATCGATATGTATGTTCCTATTACCATTTTCTTAACTGTTTTGGGTTTGTTATTGCAGGTCTTTTCCTTCTCTTGTATTTCCTGCCTAGAGTAGTTCCTTCAGCATTTGTTGTAAAGCTGATTTGGTGGTGCTGAATTCTCCTGGCTTTTGCTTGTCTGTAAAGTTTTTAATTTCTGTGTCAAATCTCAATGAGGTCCTTGCTGGATAGAGTAGTCTTGGTTGTAGGTTTTTCCTTTTCATCACTTTAAATATGTCCTGCCACTTCCTTCTGGCTTGCAGAATTGCTGCTGATAGATCAGCTGTTAACCTTATCGGGATTCCCTTGTATGTTATTTGTTGCTTTTCCCTTGCTGCTTTCAATATTTTTTCTTTGTATTTAATTTTTGATAGTTTGATTAATATGTGACTTGGCATGTTTCTCCATGATTTTATCCTGTATGAGACTCTCTGTGCTTCCTACACTTGATTCACTATTTCCTTTCCCATATTAGGGAAGTTTTCAACTATAATCTCTTCAAATATTTTCGTAGTCCCTTTCTTTTTCTCTTGTTCTTCTGGGACACCTATAATTCGAATGTTGGTGCATTTAATATGTCCCAGAGGTCTCTGACACTTTCCTCAATTCTTTTTATTCTTTTTTCTTTATTCTGCTCTTTGGTAGTTATTTCCACTATTTCACAGGTCACTTATCCGTTCTTCTGCCTCAGTTATTCTGCTATTGATTCCTTCTAGAGAATTTTTAGTTTCATTTATTGTGTTGTTCATCATTGTTTGTTTGCTCTTTAGTTCTTCTAGGTCCTTTGTTAAACGTTTTTTGTATTTTCTCCATTCTATTTCAAAGATTTTGGATCATCTTTACTATCATTACTCTGAATTCTTTTTCAGGTAGACTGCCTATTTCCTCTTCATTTGTTTGGTCTGGTGGGTTTTTACCTTGCTCCTTCATCTGCTGTGTGTTTCTCTATCTTCTCATTTTGCTTCAGTTCCTGTGTTTCAGATCTCCTTTTCACAGGCTGCAGGGTTGTAGTTCCCGTTGTTTGTGGTGTCTGCCCCTAGTGGCTAAGGTTGGTTCAGTGGGTTGTTTAGGCTTCCTGGTGGAGTGGAGTGGTGCCTGTGTTCTGGTGGAGGAGGCTGGATCTTGTCTTTCTGGTGGGCAGGACCTCGTCAGTGGTGTGTTTTGGGGTGTCTGTTACCTTATTATGATTTTAGGCAGCCTCTCTGCTTATGGGTGGGGTTGTGTTCCTGTCTTGCTAGTTGTTTGGCATAGGGTGTCCAGCACTGTAGCTTGCTGGTCATTGAGTGGAGCTGGGTTTAGCTTTGAGATGGAGATGTCTGGGTGAGCTTTTGCCATTTCATATTATGTGGAGCTGGGACGTCTCTGGTGGACCAATGGCCTGAACTCAGCTCTCCCACCTCAGAGGCACCGGCCTGACACCCGGCCAGAGTATTAAGACCCTATCCTGTCAGCCACACCGCCAGGTATGTGGGGAGTTTCTTGCCTTTTGGCATTCTGAGGTCTTCTGCCAGCGTTCAGTAGGTGGTGTAAGAGTTGTTCCACATATAGATATATTTCTGATGTATTTGTGGGGAGGAAGGTGATCTCCACGTCTTACTCCTCTGCCATCTTGAATGTGGAAACCAGTTTTCCTATCTGCAAGGATTATTTGGTGAAGGTAAATAAGCACATCAATGAGCAACGTCTGAGAGCTGAGGCGGCAGAACGTCAACAACAAATTGTCATTGGCATTGCATTTATGGAACTTCAAACAGCTTCAGATCTTTTCCATGGGAAACCCGACTTCTTCACTTTTATTGTTGATCTAGGTAGTAGAAAAATGAGTTGTTGAAATGCAAAATAATTTTGAAAAATCTGTTATACAAAATGAGAACATAAACTTATACTTTAAAACAAGATCTTCAAGGTCAAACATAAAATAGATGAAGCCACATACATATTTTAGAAACCTTGGAGAAAGAAGGACACTAAAATTTACCGAAAGCCAATAATATGCCAAGCACTGTGCAAAGAGATACCACCTCTATTATCCGGTTTAATTCACATAATACCCTTCAAAGTAGGTTAAATATTCCACCATTGTAGGAAATGAGGCTTAGAAATTTATATAATATGCCTAGATCCACAAGTAGAATAGTGGTAAGCCCAGATATTAACACAGGTGTGTCTGTTTCCAACATTCATAATCTTTTCATTATACAAAAAACATTGGTCAAGAGTATAGCTCTGGATTCAAAGTGCCTGTATCCAAATATTTCATCTGCTTTCTACCAGCTTTCTAAAATAGGGTGAACTACTTAATACTCCCTGCCTCGGTTTCCATATCTTCCATTTGGGTATAACTTATGAGTATTCAATGATTCATTAACTTAGCAGGATGACATATACGTAGTAAATGCTTAGTGAATTTTTATTTTTATTTTTATTGTTTTTGTGTGGTACGCGGGCCTCTCACTGTTGTGGCCTCTCCCGTTGTGGAGCACAGGCTCCAGACACACAGGCTCAGTGGCCATGGCTCACAGGCCCAGCCGCTCTGCGGCATGTGGGATCTTCCCAGACCAGGGCACGAACTCGTGTCCCCTGCATCGGCAGGTGGATTCTCAACCACTACACCACCAGGGGAGCCCTCAGTGAATTTTAACCACATTTACTTTTACTCAAGATCTAATAGCTAATTATTGACAAAGCAGAGACAAGAACTCTGGTTCTTTCATCCTCAGTCTAACATTTTGTTCAGTACTATTCTAGAAAACAAAGTTGATTAATTTTTCAAAAATATTAAAGAAACAGGGAATTCCCTGGTGGTCCAGTGGTTAGGACTTGGTGCCTTCATTGCCTGTGGGCCCTAGTTCAATCCGTGGTCAAGGAACGAAAATCCCACAATCCTGCATGGCATGGCCAATATATATATATATATATATATATAACAATGTGTCACCTATGTGACCTGCTGTGGGGATTTTACTCATATAAATTTGACAATACAGAGGGATTCTAGAAGCAGTGGAACACTCAGCAAAATAACCTTGCATTCTAAGTTAACCTACCACAATTCCATGGATGCTGGCAAAAAACAAGAGATTCCTGTGTCAGAAATAAAAATGTATCAATCACAGCACAAGCAGCAGGAGCATCAAAATATTTGTACTCGATTCCCCTATCTTACGTGATGATGTGATGACTCTAGATGGATGCTACATATGCAGAGGGAAGTATCACAGCTGCAGAACAAGAAGCTTGAGTAATTTGCATTCTATAACAAGCCTTAAGAATACCTTCTTTATTGCCAGGAGGGCAATCAGAGGCAGACAAGAACCCTTACAATCTTTTTTCATAATTATTTTATTTTCATAATGTCCAGCAGCATAAAATGATCCTGTTCTGGATGGGGAAAAAAATGACACAGCCCCTGTTATTTGGGTGCACTAAGCAAGGTTTGTAGGAGTGCAAAATGCCCATTGTGGAGTGTCCTAACAGCAGGGTAAAACATACCAACTTGTAAAACCTTGACATTAAGCCTCCACATTTTTCTTGATACCTGTCTGTGAATTATTTCCAAGACAAAATTTGGTTTGAATTACCTCAATCACTCTCTGTATCTTTGAAAAAGCTGCCAACGATCTGAATGGTTGAGAATCATACTCTCCCATAGAGAAACACAGAGCCTGCCATTACTTTTAACCTACGGAACTGAAGATAATAACTGTGTTGTTTTAAGTCTCTAAGTTTGTTGAAATTGTTATGATAGGAAAAAAATACAAAAGACACAGAGCAGGTCTGTACCAAATGTGCAGTTTGCAGGCACTTTCAGTCTAAGATAGCTGGAATGTTGCTCGTTTGGGGACAAATGAGTAAGAAATATCTGCATAGGAGGTGTAACACTGAGTATTAGTATCATTTGTTACATAGCATTTTTAATGGCAGTCTGACATTGACTGCTGCAGAGACAGAATATTATTATTAGCCTGCTAATAAAGAAGAAACCGAGTAAAAGAGGTTAATCGAGATCACTGTTGCAGTTAGAATGGAGCAGAGCTTGGACTTGGAAGTAGGTTACTTTCCCTCTCCATTTTATGGATGTCACTCACAATGCCACATTGCCTCCTACTTCCCCCTCCACACACACTTGCCCCTTTAGAAGATTAATATGGTAACATGAAAAAAAAATGGTATTCTATTTGTGAGATATGTTTAAGGAAACATTTATTGGACTTTGCAATAAATTGAAAAGATTAAGTGAATGGGAGAGGAAGAGGAAGGGATGAGTATATGATTATGCAATATACAGCTCTTGATATAGTTGAATAAGAGAGATATAATTACAATTCTGGAACTATGGACTTTTTAGTGGCAAGGGGTATGACTCTGTATGGGACCCATTCATACAGAGTCATAGAGTCACAAAACACTCTATTTCATGGCTTTTAGACAAAAGAAGGTAAACTTCCTGCAGAAAAAAAAGAAAGCATTTCCGTAGTATTCCTATAATACTTTTGGTTCAATGGGGGTATTTATGGTGTATATAGATACTTTGAGCAATAATTACTATTTTCATTTACACACACACACACACACACACACACACACACGGAATGCCTATAATATGTATTTGTAATGTAATCACCATCTTGGTGCAGACTTTCACTTTAACTCACTAGCACTATGGTCTTCTTGCCTCAGTTATCTTTTATATCCATTTCTTCTCTCACCTACTGAAAGTTGTATTTTAAAATAAGGGTTGGATAATCTCAGTAACCTGTGGTGTTTACACATTTTCCACAGAATACAAGGGTCTTTTTAGTATAGCTTTCATATCCCTCTATAGTCTCACACAAATAACCTTTTCCACGACATTGTTCCCAAAATTCTTCACTCACAAACAGTGATGACTTTTATTTTCTGAACTCATTTTTTTCTACACCCATTTTCACACCATTGCTGTCATCTAAAATTTAAATATCTATTTTTTATAAACTAAACTATTAACATACTTCCAATTCCATGTCAGCTGAAATACTCTCTCCTCTATGAAGTTTGCTTTGATTCTCTAAATAGCAACAAAGCTGCCTTGAATATAGCAATAATAATATTCTGGAGTAGTCAGTTAGGACATTCTTCTTGATTACAATTCTGTCTCATCATAATCTATGCCTTGAAAGTTTCTTTAATAAAGATCCAAATCTTAATTGTTTTTGTATCTCTTACACTATAGCAGAATTCTGCACATATAATAGCTTCTTAATATTTGCTTAATGTAATTAAATTGGTTATTCGTGATTTTTTATACATGAAAATATATATTTATTACAGAGGCTGGCCAACTGAATAAGTGTGATTTAACGTGCTTGAAATTGTAGAAAATATATTTTGAAATTGTTTCCAAAGTGGCTACTACATGTTAATGATTAGCACCCTTTTTGGAGAACAGATGGTGTGAAACAGTCATTGGAGCCAGGGGGAACCAGTTTAGCTAAGATATTTTGAAAGGATGGCAGATAGTATCAAATAGTAATAGGATTTTTTTTTTTTTTCCATTTTAGAAAAGCCTTCTTTACGGTCTAGTTTCTTATTAGGCTTTACAAGATGCTGCATTTGAATGATGCTGCAAGGCAACACTGTATAGATTATTGGCTTGACAGTTACTAGAGACCCGTTGTGGGAGAAACTACATAAAATGGAATGTCCTCTAGGTTCAGAGCAGTGTTCCAGAACTGAATTTTAGGTTTAGTACACTTTTATATGAATGAGTTGAATAAAAAAGTAATTTAAATGCAGATATTACCATTTTCTATGCTGTTGGGGACTGGGGAAAAGTTACAATCTGGGGAAAGATATTTGTGGCTTCTAGATAACTTTATTTCAGGAAAAGGGCTGAATGAAAAAGGAACAATGTAACAGATGCATTTCTTTGGGGTTAGAAAAACAAGAACAAAGGGACATATAATTCAAATATAAATGTTGAGTCTCTTCAGAAGGTATATATAAAACTGATTTAGAAATTTATGCATTTCATGATAGCATGATTTGTCATATAATTTTAGAAAAATGGCTTAATATTTAGCATTACTAACCAGAATTAAATAATTTTTGCTATGTGTTTCATAATGTAAGTATTAAAAAAAAAGCTGACAAGCAGGATAAGTTATTAATTTGTTTTAATAGATATAGACGGAGATGCCTTTAGCAAAAGTTTTATGTAGTATAAAAACTGACCTAAAACTGAAAAGAAATAAACATTCCTCTTTTATATACTAAAAACATCTTTTATAATTTACTGATTTTGATTTTTAAAAAATCTTTTCATTTAAGTAATGAATAGCAAATGAAAGTTTTAAAAAGTGAGAAAAATCAAGCCTTTCAAAAGTTTTTGTCTACTAGTCAAAATGTCAAATATAAGAAACTGAATAGATAACTATGGTACTAATATTTCTTTTAAGCTCTCTTTTAAAGGAATTGGAAAGGGATTAGAAGGTTTAGAATTAAGCTTCATGTCAAAGAAATTGAAGTGATTGAAAGTTATGGGGCCATATCAGTTATACAGAATCATAAGGCACCACTCATCATAGAGAGGTTGGATATTATATTTTGAACATAATTATTAACTATTTGGTGTTTGTAATAATTTGTTATTTTGCTGTAGAGAAATTTTTAACAGGAAAATATATTTACTTGTGATGAATAATGTCATAGTAGACTTTTAATGAATAGATATTTTAATGAATAGATATTTTAATGAATAGATATTAAAAGAATTAGGGGAAACAATGACATTTGAAGAAAGAACAAAATGTAGATATCTTGAGTTTGGAATGAAAATAATGAGATTAATGCAGAGGGATCATGGCCCAGCCAATATCTTGATTTTAGACTTCTGGACTCTAATTTCTGTGGTTTTAAGCCACACAGTTTGTGATATTTTGTTATGGCCAGACATCAAATTTATGCACAGAGCAAGGCACTGGAAACAATCAAAATGCTCATCCACAACTGAAAGGATAAAGAAACTGTGTTATTTCCATACAGTGGAATATTATTCAACAAGAGGAATGAGCAAGGGATGCGTTGAAAATATTGATGAATCTAAGAAACATTGTGCAAAGGGGAAGAGGCCTCCTTACGGGTGACCATGAGCAAATCTTATAAGCCTTTAGGTCTGCGATGTAATAATCTGAACAAAGGAAGGATTTTAGGTAATAATGTATAAAGTATCTCCAACTATAATATTAAATAAATCACCTGTCTTTTTCTTGATAACAGTATACGCTTTAAATTCAGCCTGTGGGGCTTCCCTGGTGGCGCAGTGGTTGGGGGTCCGCCTGCCGATGCAGGGGACAAGGGTTCATGCCCCCGTCTGGGAAGATCCCACATGCCGCGGAGCGGCTGGGCCCCTGAGCCATGGCCGCTGAGCCTGGGCGTCCGGAGCCTGTGCTCCGCAACGGGAGAGGCCACAACAGTGAGAGGCCCTTGTACCACAAAAAAAATTAAAAAATAAATAATAATAATAATAATAAATTCAGCCTGTGATTATTGAATGACTATTGCCTATTAGAGATGGCAATGGATCATTTTCCTTACTTGTGTTGAATAGAAAAGAATGAGCACACTGTAACAGGGAAGAACTATATCAGAAAAAAATCTAAATATGTTGCAATCATTTATTGTAATTTAAGTTTTTCAGTTAAAATTAAATTCTCCTTTTAGGAACATAATTACCATTTCTCCTGAGGTTATCCAAAAACTAAAAAAATAAAATATTACATAACGTAGTCTAAAAACCTGCAAATTACATAAAACTATTGAAGAGCAAAAACTGTCAAAGCTGGTATTTGTAATGTAGTTGGTCATCATATTTGCACTGCATTTCCTTTTTAAATATCAGAAAAAAAATTACAACTTTGGTTTTTCATGGGAGAATTTGATATACTCATTTTCTAAAAAAGCCTATACAGTTTTTTATTGTGTGCAGCATTACATATTTCTTATCTTTTTTTAACTGGGTTTTAATTTTTGTCTATGTACCACATTAAAAACTTACGGAAGTAAAAACTATTATTTTTGTTTTACTGTGGCATATGCTTGGAGTAGCACATGGCAGGTACTCACAAATAATTTGTAGAATTAATGAGTAATTTGTAGAATAATAGAGCTAGAAATACAATGGCAAATGAACTTCTATCTTTGAGTATTTCAACATAAATGGGGGGATGACATAGGCATAATTACTTAATACAGTATTATTTGAATTTGAATATTTACTTCTGGGGTTATTTGTAGTCTTTAGGCATACAAATGAACATTGTACTGCTAAATAAATTTTTATTATATTTGGTCACAAAGCTTACAGTGTATTAAAAATTCTAACTGTTTTGTTTAAATATATATTATTTTCACTACAACTGGGTCGAACTCACTATAATTATTCCATCCTTAGTCCTTAAACACTTTTTTCCCTTTAAATGAAATCATTATTCACAACTGTTCTTTCCTGAAAAAAAAAAAAAAGGCAATTTGTATCTTGAGTAAAAGTATATCTGTGAAAAAGACATTTTAGCCTTTAAAAGATGGACTTATTTCAAATCATCGATTTTGGGATGTTAAAGAAAGCAGCAGAAAAGTCTTCTTGGTAATTTTTATTGAATAGACTCCTATTAAACATAGAAAGCATGGCAATAAATAACAGTAACCTTTGTGCAGCACAGCATTAGGATGTATTAAGGCCAAAAACTTCTCTTGGGATTGAAGACAATTTCGGTGCTAATTATCATTTTTTCTTTATGAAATGTTAACTATCTAAGAATTAATGGAATAAATCCTTTCAACTAATCTAATATTTCAAGAGTTATGTCATCCTTAAATGTCTCACTTGTTCAATGTAATCAGGGCGTTTGCATTGCCTTTTAAGGCCCCGTGCCTTTTTCTTTTACACCCTGAGAATTGTAAGGCCTGCATGTTGAACTATATTTTTATCTCCCTTGTATTTGATAAGGGGCACTCATCCAAGGGCAAAATCTCACATTGAAATGTTACTAAACTTTGAGATTTGACTGACACAGCATTATAAACCAGCTTGATCTTTCCACTCACTTACAGAGCCATCATTTCTCACACAAATGGACGTTGAGATGAAACATCCAGACACCCGTGGAAAATGGCACCTTGTTCGTGTCATAGCTGCAGTGACTAGAGAGCCCTGAGAAAGCCCACAGTCACAGGTTATTCCTCCGACACAAGCGCTCCGCATCAGAGCTTGGCTGACCAAGACACGGTGTTGCTTAGAATCAGAAAGATCAGGTAATTTTCTTGCCTTTCTTTTTTTAATACTAGAGATTGCTATTTGCCACCATGATGAATGCTATCATTTGTTGAAAAATTAGTTTAGGCTGTAAAACTGAGTCTTGAGATACCTTTAGCAATTCAAAGCACATCAGACAATTTCAGCAAATACAAACAATTCCACACTGTTACTAGGTGTAGGGTAAGCAAAGCAATCTCTAAATTTATCAGTCTTTGAAATGGTTTCCAAACATTTAATCTCATTTAAAGAGAAGAGAGACCATGCTTTTGTATTATGAAGCACTGATACAAGTCAAATGATAGAAAAATCAGCTATTTGAGATTTACGTAAATGAAAATTTAAGTCTTAGAAACTGCAGTAGCAATACAAGCTGGAGAATACAGTTTACTACTTAGCTTATAAGACTGTTGGGCCTTCGTAGGGCCATGAAAATCCAGAGGCTGGTTCAGATATTTGTAGGAACAGAAAGTAAAATTTGTTACCGCATTTGTTGTTGATCCGGCTTTCATGCTTAACTCACCCAAATGGTATTCATAAGAGGCTGATATGAAAATCATATTGCCAGCTTATCAATTTAATATGAAAATTAGAGCAACAATAAAAGAAGTTCATGGTCACAAAATGGAAAAATCTAGATGGCAGTAAGTGATAAAGTAATCATTTTGAGGAAAATATAATCCAGGCAGGAGAAATTAGTTATGTGCTTTTAATGGCCATTTTCATCTCTTGAAATAGTTGTGTCTACTGCAGGGATAGGCTTGGTCATCACGGTAGAAATGGGTGATAAACCTTCATCCCTCAATAATAATGCTGACGAACTAGTTTTTCTCTGACTCATAGTTTCTTTAGCTACACACAGAATACTCCCTTGTGTATCTTGATTCTTTAAAAAATTTAATATCATTATGAAATTACAGTTTGATTTTAAACATTGATAAAATGTATCAGATTTCTGTCTTGCTCTTTCCGCTTTTCATCTGGTAAATAACTGGCTTCTTAGATGAGTTCCACTATCTAATTCTTTTCACATTTTATGTAATTTATTACCAACCATTTCTCAAAAAGAGGTACGTGGGCCAACTGCTCAAAATTACATGATGCATTTTTTTAAGATTGCTCACCGTCCCCCAGTCATACCGAAAGTCTCTTCCAATGTTTTAGAGCCACTGGTCTAGAGTATATTTGTAGCCTAAATTTTAAAAGAAGTGGAATGCATTTGGCACTTCAAACAATATAAAATTCCCAAACTTATAAAATACTTGCATTAGCTTATTCTTTTTTTTTTTAAGTTTTATGTTATAATAGAGTATAGTTGAGTTACAGTGTTGTATTAGTTTCAGGTGTATAGTAAAGTGATTCAGTTATACATATACATGTATCTATTCTTTTTCTAGCTGGTTCTTAAGTAGAGAATTTTTTGAAAGAAATATTTTGTAAAGTTTAAATTGTTATGTAGAGATTTACTGTCAGACTTCTTTGTCATTACGTTCCTTTCAGTATCAAATGCATCCTTATGATGACATTAGCATGATGAAAGGCTTTGGGAAATCTTGGCAGATTACTACAATGTTAGTGAGGAGAAAGGCCTTTTGAACGTATTTTCAAAAATAAGAGTGGAAGTCTTCTTGACAGTAATTGACAGATGATGCATCACCTCCATTGTCCATATCACCTGGGGTTTCTTTTTTTTTCTATTTGGATGTTTTATTTTTGCATTCAGAGTGAGAAATTCATAGGAAATATATTAAAAGGCAAAAAAGTGGAGAATAATTTGTAAAGCGATCTTCAAATGTTGTGCTTTATATGATTAAAAATCTACAAATATCTCTTATTAAGAAGAAAAAATCTTGCCACAATAAAAATCTAACTTTAAATGCTTCTTTCAACTTTTTTATTCCCTGCTCCCATTTACCCTGAAGCTGATAATAGGGGTGTGTTTCTGCTACAATGAAGGAGGTTTTAGACTTTCCATGTTCTTATTCATGTTAGTGTCACCTTTCAAGGGCCAGGCTGAATGCTCCTCTTTCTCTGAAGGCTTCCTGGATGCCTTTTCTATGCATTCCCTACATTTATAGGCACTAAAGTTTTCTATGACTCCAGCATTTTCTGTGTTATATAAGAATAATTTGTACAAATTACCTGGCTTTCTCTCTTGAGTACCAATACTCCTTTAGGTAATTGAAAGTATTTCATTCACTCTTATTTCACGTCCAGTGACTAGTGGAATTCCTCATACAATGCCTGTACCTTTCAGCTGTACAATAACCCCTTGGTGTAGAAAGAAATAATTAGATGAAGAGATAACAAAATGAGGACTGTGTCTCTTCAAAACCCTCACTTAGAATTCAACATTTATCTCCAGTACTTGTGAACAATTTGAGTAACAAAAAATTAATTGAATTCAGTATTTTAATGAGTATGTGCAATGCAATCTAATTTTTCTCATCCTTTCTGCCTAAAATCGTTTATCTTCCTCACATACTGTGGGTATATGAAACTTATAGAGTAGCTATAGATTTGATAGACTAAGCAATATACTGGTAAACATTATCATTTTCTATTTACCTCAACTTTTGAAGTTTACTAAGGAAGGAAAGATTTTATTGCTTTATGGCCTGGTTCTATGAGTAAGTTTTGGACCTACTTGTGTTTTTCCTCTCACATCTACTGCATTACCACTTCTTTCTGCAGAATTTCACTTTCTTCATAGTTTCCATCATTTTTTCCCCTGAATTTATTCCTCATATCCTAGTTTTTTTCCTGTTATCTGCCCCTCTATTCTGGCCACTGGTCTGCCACTTAACTGCTGCTTTGAACCATATTATTTCACATGCATCTCCAGTCCATCCTGGTCAGGAAATGAAAGCCAACCCTAAACTTGAACTCTCTTTTCCCCATTATCCAGAAACCTGGCCCCATAAAGCAAGCACATTACTCCAAGTCCAGCCCCATTCAACCTGGGAGAGAGAATCATACATTTGGGTTGCTATGAAAATACAAGTGATTACCCTTACTTGAGTGCCACCTATGGCTCAGCATTTAGACACTAGGGAAACAAAGTGAGTAAAACTTTCACAAAGACCACACTCTTAGAATTTAGAGTCTAGTTTGGGGAAAGCAGACAAAAGAACAAATATATAAATAAATAAATATTAATAAATATTAATTTTTATAAATTATATGGAGAACATATGGTAGAACATAGTCCATAGTTTGGTGAGGGGACATGATACATATAAAAATTTTGAAAGCCCTCATTGATGAAATTGAGCAGAAGAGCCAAGTCATGTTATATCTGATGGAAGAGGTTCCAGATGGATGAACTAGCAAATCCAAAGGCATTAAAGGTAAACAAAGTGGGTATCATCTAGAAAAGAAGATGCAAGGGTAGTTTAACAGAAGTCCATGCCTTGTGTCTTCTGCAAATGCACTCTGCTGTGGCTGAGCGCTTGCTCGGTGAGTGTTTGTGTACATTTCTCAGGGGCAGTATCATTACAGATGCATGGCCACTGCTTCTGGAAACATTCACCCTGATTCACATAATCTGAGTACCCATGCTATTCTGAACTCTGTCTGTTCAGGCTGAGACCTTTTGGTTTCCACTCCAAGTACACCAACTACGGCCAGAGGAAATCCAGATGCCACAGGCGCTACGACTGTGCTTCATTTTACACTCATCTTCACATATTTGTGGTTATTTGCACACAAAAACACATAGATTTAACAATTTCAAGTGCTCTTTCCAGTTGTCCATATTGCTAAAATCCCTCTTGATTTTAGAGGTTATGTAATTATAATCTGTCTATGTAGAATGCATCTGTCTATTTAATTGTGTGTAATCAGATTAGATGGAATCAGGCAGAGATGAATTGAGTTCTGATGTACAAATTGTTAAGTATATTTTATATTCAGGTTAGTTAAGTAAAACTAAGATAATGTTATTTAACTCATGAGGTTGTGAGGAATAAAACATTTATGTGATGGTATTTGATGTGGCTGTTATAATAACTTCTTTATTTATGGTAAATCAGGATTTATCTATAAGAAAATTAAAAAACCCCTCTGATCTGATTCCCTGAGCCAATGTATATGGCAATTAAATTTGGAAAGAATTTCCTGTAACTGTGACTATGTTAGTAATGAATGGGCCGATCAAATATTTTGGTTCTCTTACTTAAATAAGGAGAAGGAGTTTAAATATAGCAAGACATTTTCTTATTCATTTCTAGTTATTACTCTTAATGCATTAGAAAGAAATAATTATATAGTACACATATCATGGAAAAGTGATGATATTTTAAAATATGCCTCCTAAAATTATCTTAATTTGACAGAAAAAAATACACACCAGGAATCAAAACTAGGTTTAGAGAACATATTAAGACCTTTAAAATTGTCTTGTGATTTAAGGTTGGTTTAACTGGATATAGCATTATCTAAAAGTCTTCAAATATGATTGATGGCAACATTAAAGAAGTCTTTCATCTCGAACTTCAAATAAAAATGGCACATCGAAAAGAAGATTAGGGCATGAAGCCATCCCTAGGGAATCAGAATTTCTTAATACTGTGAGATCTTAACTTCACAAGTTATTTAATAAAATCTGTAACACAACACTCCTAATATTTGTATTATTGCATACTATCAGTAAAGGGCTTTCTCTTCAGGGTAGTGATGTTCAGACTTACAATCTTTAAACACATAGTACTTTTGAACACACAGTCCTAACATAGAATGACCTCAGTAAGGCAATGGTTTTTCTCACCACCTAGAAGCCTTTATTAATCCAGTCTGGAAAGGTAGTAATTAAATGTGCGCCCAGTAGCGCAGTCTTTGGGGTAATATGTATTTGCGTTGCCTTTGTAAGCCTCACTAAATGGAAAGTGCTCACTGATGACAGTAAATGTATCATTCTGCTAGGTAGAGACCATGGCATTCTCCAGGGCCCTCAATCTGGGTTAATAGTATGAAATAAGAAGGCTACTTAGATGACTGGTTTCTTTGTTACTAATACAAAAGCAAATCTGCATTGGAAGCAAAACCATATTTGCAGTGGAGAGGAGAGGCTTGTTAAGGGAAAATGCCTTTACCAAATTCTACCTAGAGGAAGTGACTGCCTTAAACATTTTTCTCTGAGTTGCACTAACTAACCCAAAGAGAAAACCACTTGACTTCTTGGACAAGGATGATATTCCTGTTGGAAAACTAAAATTTAAAGACATATTAAAAACTCTGTCAATGATGTTTGCCCCCTCTCCTCTGTAAGGTAAAGGGAATTTGAAAATTACATAGAAATTCTAAATAGATCTTATAACAACAATTGTATAATATTAAGTTAAACATTTATTTTTTTTTTGAACTGGCTCATAGAAGGAATGACTGTGTTCATGTCATTATTGGCTACCCAAGAAAGAGGATGTTTTGCCATTTAATCAGTAACAGGTGAAATCAGCATATGTTCTTCATATAATGATACTCATATAAAATGTGCCTCAGTTTTTGGTGAGACAGTTACCCCAATAGGCCAGAGAATGACATGATTATATGACATTCTACCATGCACACTGAGTTCTCTCAATTAACATTCGTTAAATAATGAAACCACCAAACTGAACACTAAATACTTCAGAAATTATCATAGAGCTGGTGGAGCTCAGGGAGTCCATGTATTTTAACTCTTCTGGTATTAGAGGGCTTGGCACCCCCTTGGGCTGTTTTTTGTAAATTTAGTCTACAGAAGAAAAATCAGGAAGTTTACCAAGTGCATAGATTCTTTTTTTTTTTAAATCTTGCTTTGGTATCTTTCATAGAACATCACAGGAGACATTCATTAATTTGGCAAATATTAATTAAAAATCTTCCATGAGCAAAAGAAGAAAAGGAGAAAAAACAAAATGATTCAGAAAAAAATATGTTATTTTAAAGACCCAGCAGCTTTAGTGTGAGAAGTAAGGCATATATAATTTGGATATAATAAAGAAAATAAGGTTTTATATATGTAGTATTAACTGTTATGGGAGTTCAGAGGAATAAATGACTGATGTCAAGGTAAGTTTCAGATAACTTTAATGTTAAACAAGATACTTAATGTGTGTGTGTGTGTGTGTGTGTGTGTGTGTGTGTGTGTGTGTGTGTGTATCTTCAAAGTATTTATGCTTTCTGGACAAAAAGGCTATATTTTCTTTGGTTTTACTAAGCCTATATATGCATTTTACTGTATTTGGGGAAGCATTCCTGCCAGTAGGATGTAGAGTTTTTATGGCTTTGGGGTGATTCTGGTTTTTTTTAGGTTGTCCAGTTCAAATTGACCAGCATAATTCAAGTAGTCACTTGGGAATATGAGAGTATTGAAGCCAAGGAATGCCCCATATACTGTGGTTATATTATCATTATTAATCAATTAGCAATAATATTAATTTAAATATCATAGTTGATGCTGTATAGTAAAAAAATTCAATACATATTTATTAAATACTTGTTATATAACAAGCACAATTTTCCTTTCTTGGAATAAAATGGTTAAAAATTATCAGAGGGTTAAACAGCCTAATTAAGCAAGACTTACTACTACTGGTGAAGCTTGTCATATTGTGAGAAATAAAAAGGTTAAATGATTTTTGAAAAGATATTATGCAATTTGCAGGCAGTGCTAAATCAAGAACAAATTATGTATTGCCCCTAACGATATCAGGAAAGGGACATTTTTATTTTTTTTATTTTTTTGCGGTACGCGGGTCTCTCCCTGCTGTGGCCTTTCCCATTGCGGAGCACAGGCTCCGGACGCGCAGGCTCAGCGGCCATGGCTCACGGGCCCAGCCGCTCCGCGGCATGTGGGATCTTCCCGGACCGGGTCACGAACCCGTGTCCCCTGCATCGGCAGGCGGACTCTCAACCACTGCGCCACCAGGGAAGCCCCGGGACATTTGTTTAACTGAGAATGTGCCAGGACAACTATAAAATGTGAATGCTGACATTATAATTTGATGTGATCATGTAACATTGTTTTCTGTTAAATTAGGGAATATTTTATCAGTAGTAATATTCTGAATCGGTACATGCGGTCAGTTAATGGAAAATATTTGACTTAGGTTTTCCAAGATACTCTTTCTATAAAATCAAGGATGCTGAATACACCTCAAATTCCTCATGAAATTATTCTTTCCTAGAGAAGCAAAAAATGATATTTAAAGTTTCATTCATGTCATAAATTGTCTCTTATTTATATTTCCTGAATCCTATTCAACCTCCTGCTCTCCTCCATCTCTTCTTAAGCTATTCTGAAAACTATTTCCGTTCTGTAATTTAGAAGTCACTTTATGCAAATTTAATTGACTTTATTCCTACTTTGGTAAAAGGGATTTCAAAAACCTCATTTTAGTTCTAAGACAATCTATATTCTCATTCAGTGATTCCAAGAAATTTATCCGTTTCAGTTATCATTTGAATATTGTTGATTGCTTTTTAAAAAATTTTATAAATGTATTTATTTATGGCTGTGTTGGGTCGTGGTTACTGCGCTCAGGCTTTCTTTAGTTGCCGCGAGCAGGGGCTACTTTTCGTTGTGGTGCGCGGACTTCTCACTGCAGTGGCTTCTCTTGTTGTGGAGCACGGACTCTAGGCAGGTGGGCTTCAGTAGTTGTGGCACACGGGCTTAGTTGCTCCGCGGCATGTAAGACCTTCCCCAACCAGGGCTCAAACCCGCGTCCCCTGCATTGGCAGGCGGATTCTTAACCACTGCGCCACCAGGGATATCCTGAATATTGTTGATTTCTAAATGTGTATTTTAAGCTTAGGTCTTGCTCCTGGGTTTCAGAAACATATATTCAAATTCTAATGCATAAACTTGCCTCAATACCTTAGATGCATCACGTCTGAAATCTAACTCATTTTCACCTCTGTGAAGTGTGTGTTTTAACTTGCTTGATGGTGATATTCATCCTTCAAAATCCCCGCATTAGGTCTATTACCGAGTCTTTTTCCTTTATTCCTTTTCTTGCTCAAATGCCCCCATTGTGCCATTTCTACTTGTCTGCCTTAGTTTAAAACTTCAGAATCTCTTACCTGAACTCCACTGACTTGTCCACAATTTCTTTTTTCCTCCTTACAGTTTCCCTCTTAAATGTACCCTTTGAAACGTCTGTCCATGTTGCTCCCCTATGTAAAACCTTTTAATAACTTCTCGACTGCAGCCGAAATGCTTGAAGGCCACTGCATCTGGCACCTTCACTCTCCATTCTCCTCTTCATCACTCTAATTTCTGCTCTGCACTCTAACAACAGTGATCATTTAGGGTTTTTTTTTTTTTTTTTTTCTATATTCTCTTTTTGTTTCTCTCTTTTTGGTCATGAGCCGCCTTCTGTATCTCATGACCCCAATGTCTTCATTTAACCTACTCCTACTTACTTTTCAAGACTTTGGTTATAAATCACCTCTTCCAGGAGGTGATTTCCTTACTCTACCCAATACCTATGGGAAGGATACACCTTTTCTAACATAGCTGTGCGCATAACACTTTCCTTGTGTTTATTGCACTGTACTATAGTATCAAAACTGACCAAACCTGTGCTGTTTTGAATTAGCTTTAAGATGATGTGGTCAAGTTACCTGAAGGTTATTAGCCTCAGTATTCTTTTCTTCAAAATGGATACGGTAAGAATAATCACTCAAAATGTATATGGTTATTGTGAGGATCAAATAAGCTGAGACATGTAGGACTTATCACAAAGTCTGGCTTATATTAAGGAATCAAAAATACTCTGGCATAAAAACATGGTGAATGAATGAATTGAGGGAGTCAGTTCACTCTTCATTATTGGGCTGAATCCCTGCCTCTTTCCTTTATGATGATTAAGAAACATATTGATTTCCTGTCCTCAGAGAATCAGTTCTGCTGCTTTATTGAGCACTTTATCTGAGGCCCAGAACAGTATTCCCAAATTAGCTCCACATGCTTTACTGGTGGCACTCAGTCTAATGCAGAGAACATTTACTGTCCCAATGTTCATTAGCTATTTCAAGCAAGAAATGATCACCATGGAAAAAATGGTTTGATTTCTTGATTCAGTTATTTAGTATTTCTATGTTTCAGGTACTGTAGCTGTATTTTATAAGCATTTCCTCATTTAGTCTTCATAGCAATCCTGTGGTACTTATTTCTAGCCCCAAATTAAAATAAAATGAGGCTTAGAGTGTTATAATGACTTTTATAAGGTCACTCAGTTAAAGGTAGAGTGGTGATTTGAAGCTAGCCTGAATGCAAAAGCCCATTAAGCCACACATTTCACAGTCCCCTTTGTTTTTCATTGCCTATTTTCCCACCCAGGAAGCTTTAAAAATATTTTGGGGAATATGGACTGAACATTCTGAAAAAACTCATCAGGTGATTAAAATAGTGCCTGAAAATATCCTTCCAACCCACTGAGACCATAGTGAGCAACATTAGAGAGGGGTTATTTATTTCTAATTTGTTAATTAGAAAATTGTTAATTATGTTGAAATTTCTGTGAATGAGGCATTCAAATTGTTTCTCTTCTGTACAAACAATTGTCAGGATGTTACTCAAGCAAGGCTCAAAATTAGGAAACTTGAAGTGTTTCCCCTTCCTGTTGCTAGGGCTTGTATACATGACAGAACTGGTCAACCAGTCTCTACGAACCAAGTACGATGCTTGGTGGAGTTCATGTGACTGTGACCTCTTTTCTACAAAACTTTTCACTTGCCATAAATTGTAGACAAACGTACAATTCCTGTGATAAATGCAGTTGACTATCTAAAAATTACCCTTGTCAATAATATTCAGCCAACATGTGATATGTGTTAACCCCTGAGCTATAGAGAGATTTAAAAGTCTATCCATCTACCTATCTACCTATCCACCTTAGATGTCTGCATATATTTTCTGAAAAATAATACATGTATGTACTTCAAAATACTTTAAAATACATACTTTAGAATTCTACAAATAATGACAACAAAATCATCATCCCTCTGCCAGATATACTTTAGGCGGGCACAGGGACAAAACTATTGTGTGACTCGATTGCTGAGGTAATGTCGCTGTGAGTTAAGTGACAAGTGGCTGATGAAAAGCAGAAGTTACAAGAAATATCACTGGAAATTTATTTAACAGAATTCTCATTTCCTTTTCTCATCCATTACACGGATATGCTGGGAAGCTTGTTGCATTTATGAAAAGTGTACTGGTATGGACAATACAGACACAATCACATTAAAAGTATTGGAGTAGGATTCCTCATACCATTGCTTTCAATGGGATAATTCAATTTTAATTTACTTACCATCCTTACCACAGTTCCTGTGTACATACTGTATTCAGAGCAGAAATGTATGTGTGTGGTGAGGTATGTGCCTTGTCATCCTTTGTTTTACAAGTCCAGATCTACAGCTTTTATTTATTTCTTCTTCGCAGTTTTCAATGGGAAGGTAGCAACTCTGTTTACCTCAGATAAAGTATTTAAAATTACTATTTGAAGATATTCCTTACTATATTATTGAGCTATGACATTTTATTCTCCTTATACTCTGTAGTGATTTCTTATGATAGTATATATTCTCCTGCTAGCTAACCTTTGAAGGCAGGCTGTGCAACAGTGATAGTCTTGCCTGTGCTTTGAGCTTTTCCTGCGTACATGGAAGAGCACCCTCAGAGTTGCACATTTACTGCCATCTAGTGATTGAATAATAAATCTATCCTGTGCACTTAACTTTCTGTTCTTTCATTTTTTACCATAGTGATACTGAACCTCAGAATGATTAAAAAATGTGAACTTAGTAATCATGTATAGACTAATATGCGAAAAAGCTCAGGACCTTGGAGGATAAAATCCCAACAACACTATGGGGCTGAGCCAGGATTTGATATCTGCTCTACTTATATTCTATCCAGTCTTCTTTTTCCCGCCACTCATCTCATCTTCTGATTCAATTATGTTGTCTTTTCCTTAGCTATTTCCTTTCACAAGATTTAGCGTGCAAATGTTTTTCCATGTTGCTGTTCTGTATAGTGTCCAGAAAATTATGGGGATTTTTCAATTATGAAGCAACAGCCAAAATCACAAGATTTTATTGAGTGAGTTTATATATTGAAAATAACCTCAGCAAATATTTCAAATATATATTGTAAAAGACGTACATTATAGTGGTGAGAAGGACTGTATGCTGATAAACATCACTGCTTAAAAATCTTCAGCTGTTAGTCCAGTAGGATTTTCATTTATTTGATGCATACATTATTGTTGCAATGTTTTGGTGAGCAGTTTTCTTAGAAACAAGGCTTAGGTCTGTATTTAGTGCCAACTGAAAAAAATCTGATTTATATATACAGTTTGCAGCAGACATCTTTAATAAAATACTTAAAAATGAAATAAGTAAACCATATGTTTAATTCATATGTAAATGGATATTGACCAAAGGTGCAAAATTAAATCATGTTGTTTAGAAGAAGAGACATAGTATTTCAAAATTCTATTGCTTTTCAGAATTGCATAAGCACATCTACTCTTGTTCCTAAGTCCTCCTCAAGTGTCTCAAATTTCTCTATCCCTCTCCATATACTTAAAGATATACATCTAATATATATTTGAAAAATGCCTGCGCACGGAATTTATCCATTTGCCCAAGGCTTTCTTTTTTTTTTACCCAATAGTCTGATTTAGGCTCTGAAAATAAAGTGAATAGCAGCAAACTTTAGAATATCTGCCTCACTGCGGAAAAGCTGGTAGTTCGGGGTAGCAATGGTGTCTGGCTTTGTTTTTTCCCAAACTGACTGAAATAATTTTGTTGTTAATCATACAATTCTCAGATGAAGTAGAACTGATGTCACATTTCACTGAATTTGTTCACAGAGTCTGCCATAGGCAAAGCAGCAATGTAAATATAGCAGGGAGTCTCAGAGTTTGTGTGGACTTGAATAAACCGAAGATTTCAACAAATTCAGTAGATCTGGGGTAGAGTTCAATAGTCTGGATTTTTAGTTAGTTTCCAAAACCATATTTTGAAAACAGTTATTGCATTTCTTTTTTGGATTCCTCTGTCAGCTGTCTGTCCTGAGCCTTCTCATGGCTTCCACATCTTAGGGGTTACAACCTGCCAGTGTTTTTCTCACAGAAGAGAATTAAACATAATTTTAATTATAAACAAAAACCGTGGTGCTAGGGACTCAAAAATCCCAGAAATTATTGCATGAGAAGGAACTGCAAAGCCAGATTGAAAAAGATGACGTTCAGGACCATGAACTCAGGATCCAAACCAACTGGCATCACATCTGACCTCTGAAACTCAGTTGATGTGTGACATTGGGCAAGATGTGTCAACTATGGTTTTCCTCAAGTGTAAGTGCCCCTCAGAAAGGTTTCGGGCATTAAATGGGTTAATGTGTATAAGATCTCGATCTACACAGTTTTGTTTACATTAAAATGACATTTTACTTAATTTAATTAACATGTTAAATTAATGAATTAACATTGTATTGACATTTAATTACTTATAATTAAGCTAAAATATGTTTCTGAATTTGTGTGATTGATTGAGTATAAACCAGTTGGTTTGGCTTTTGATTTTGAGTGTGAGAGTCTATGGTAGACTCACCTGTGGGCCTAAATTCTAGAAACTTTATGTATGTCCTATCCTTTCTAAGCTGCTACAGCCTCTAAATTTTACAGATCACGTTATGACAGTGCTCCGTTTGAAAGTCCTTACAAGGGCTAGTGTTGGAAGTTATATTACAGATGATTTTCTATAAATATATTTGATGTGATAACTTACTTTGAAAACGATTAGGTGAGTGAGAATATTTGGAAGTTATGTTTTTGTTTTCCTATGCAGTGTTTATATATATTAAGCACACATATAAGTGTATATACATATGCTTAATATATACAGCAAAATAGTGGCTTTAATATTTTGGATAATTCAAGATCCCAAAGGTATCCAATCACCTTTAGGTTACGAGGCTTATATTACCAGAATAATTGTAGCATATTCCTTGACTTTATTTCTGAACACTCAGCCTTAGTTAAAAGCCATATTCAAATAATTGGGATGTTTTGCCAATTGTCCATTTGTTTTGAAGTTTATAAACCTAATGTTACAAGTGCAAAAATCAATATACTCCTGTTTCCATTCTGCTACTTTGCAAAATATTTTTTTTTTCTTGAGAAAAGCACCATGCTATGCAGATCATATAAACTCAATAATTAATTGAGTTCAATGAAACTGAGAACCATGAACTTAGAAATGTTACAAAATAAAATCTCAAAATATAAACAAATATCAAATAAATGTTGGAACTAAAACATGAGCATATTTTCATGTTGTTTCCTATTACCCCATGGTTATCATAGAAAGCTCAATGCCTCAACAAAGCCATTCCTTCCTTCTTTCCTGATGACAGAACCAAAATTGTGGTTATGTGTTCTTCCATGTCCTCTCTTGGGGAACGTTGGCCCCATCCTTAGTTTCATAGGAGAAATATTGATTATTCTAAGCTAGTATAGGTGAAAATGTCTGAAAAATGATCTGGAAGTTGGCGCATAGCGAAGTGATGTCTGAACTGCTGTAACCATCCTGTGGTATATGCTTCCATCAATGAAACCTGGGTATTTGATGATGATGATGATGATGATGGAGAAGAAGAAGAAGAAGAGGAAGAAGATGATGAGCCATGATTTAATCAACTCTGCAGCTGGACCTTGAACGATTTGTTGTGAGAGATACTAAATATCTTTATTTTAAAAAAACTGTATTATACTAGTCACACTTTCTCCTAGAACTCAGGAGTCATTTGGTTTTAGTACATATACTTTATTTAATTGGATAATTATTGAAATAAAATGATATTAGGTAAAATCATGAAAGCACCAGTAACTCATACCTGGCAATCCCTAATCCACATCAAAATGAGATTTAAATATTTTTAAAAACATACAGGAAAATACTAGACACAATAGTGTGGTTTTACATTATTGTGTATTTAGAGAATGTGCATTACTTAATCCTGAGGGACCAAATGCTACTATCAGTTTTTTTTTAATTTTATCATTTTATTTGTGCTCAATGCAAATCATTTGAAAACTAGTATGTATTTCTATTTTTACTCAATTATTTTCTATTTCAGAGGATCAATTTTATTTCAGCTTCATAGTAGCTGGCCAGGGATATATTAATTTGAAACAAACAAACAAAAATGCCATGGGGGTTAACCATAGTTGGTATGGTGGTAGAAAATATAAAAACTCATCAAAACCAAACATTTCATCTTGTGGTAGGTAGAATAATGGCCACCCCCCAAATGTCCATGTTTTAACTCCTAGAATCTATGAACATGTTAAGTTACACAGCAAAAGAGAATTGAGGTAGCAGATGGAATTAAGATTATGAAACAACTAAAATAGGAACATTGTCCTGGATGATCTGGGTGAACCTATTATAACCACAAGGGTCCTTATAAATGAAACAAGAGGTAGAAGAGGGAGAATCAGAGAGATGGCAGCATGAGAAAGACTGGCTTTGAAGATGGAGGAAGAAATCCATGAGTCGAAGAGAGCAGGAAGCCTCTAGAAATGGAAAAAGGCAAGGAAATGGATTATCCTCTGAACACCTAGAAGGAAATACAGCCCAGCAAGCACCTTATTTTAACCCAGTGAGACCTGTGTTAAACTTCTGACCCTCAGAACTATAAGATAACAAATTTATACTGTTTAAACCAGTAAATTTATGGTAATTTATTTATAAATATGATTCAGTCAAATCATATACTTGGTGAAAAATTGTTACGATAGTAGAAGCTATGGTGTTTATAAGTTATCTTTCCAAAATTTATTATGTGTAACATTTTAGTGAATTGCAAGATTGAAACTATACACCAAACCATGAAAGTGGAAGCTGTTTTATGGAAAATTTAGGAGAAATATTTCTGACACTACTGACAGATTTTTTAAAAAGGCAGAGGAGATAAGTGCTTATGATGACAACTTGTAATTCATTTTAGTTGTTTGTAATTCGTATTGATAATTCATTTGTAAATAGTGTTTTTATAAAGACACACCTCCTCAAAAGTGTCTAGAAACCACAAGTATTTCATATTATTAATTTTATTTTATAACGGCAAATAGTGTTTCTCATGGTGTCTTTCACTCGCACATTTAATTTTTTAAACATTTTAATTTTTTAAAGAATACGTGTACCATTTAGTTTTCAACAGATATTTATTATCTCAATATTTTTTTTTAAAACTCTTTATACTGTGTTACAGTAGTTGCTGAGAGCCTTTTTCTTGCATACATTTTCTGAGTATGTATAAAATATTAGAACACTCTTTCAATAATCAATTAAATGTGTCTATTAACATGCATATTTCCCCAAAGTATTCACTGTGTAATTAGTGTTCAGGTCATGAAGAAAATGTCATACAAAGGGAAGTTCATCATTATAGATTAATCTTTTCTGTGGATAGCTGAAGGTAATATCAAAAATGTAAAATCTCCACTATTTTGAAATTACAAACCTGACAAATATTTTAGCAGTTTCTGCCTTCCTGACCTTAACTGTATATGGACAACTTAATGAAAATTAGCACTATGTAAACATAGCGCTGTCACTCCAAATGTATATGCTTTGTCATTACATACCCTAGTATTTTATGAATAAAAAAGTAGAGATGTGAGATAAATAGTTCACGTTTGTGACTGAGCAGCCCGATCATGACCATTGGCATTTTTTCTTTGAAGCTACGGTATTGTCTCCTAGATGAGTGGTAAATTATGATATGATACAAAGACATTTAGAAACAGCTTAGGACAATTGTTTCTTCTGCTGTTTCTTAACTTGTAATTGTTAAAATTATTCTTTAGCTTCTGGCTAGCACTTTCTCTTCTGTCAAGTCCTTTTGAGCCTCAACCTGATAAATGTTTTCTGTTTACTAAGTTTTTCTGCAAAATGCCTCACAAATATTGCTTTGTTGACACCTCATTAGTTCTTAACTTTGGAAAATGAAAACATTTTTATATATTGGAAATTAAATATTTGCAATACCATTTTGTTTCTGTTTTAATTTCCTTATATATAAATTAATAGTAGCATGTCTTTATAAATTCTGGATTCTCTAAGTACATCTGCCTTTATTTATAAATAACATCTTTATTCATATGGTCCATTTGACTTACACAAGCTTTTCTCTTTAAATCGCAATGTTGAAGCAAGCTCAAAATGTCTAAGTATTATGTGGAGGAAAGATATTGGTCCCATGAGTTAAATGGGTAGTTTGAATTTCTATTACAAAAAATCACTGCTATCCTCTCTGGGAAGATTATCTTTGACTGAAATTTGAATATTGATTATTGTAGCCAGTTCCTTGTCTTTGGAAATGGGAAATTGCATATTAAGGGCATCATTCGTCTTATATGAGAAAGTGACCAAAATATTTTATTTCCTACAGAAAATTTTCAGTGTAAATAAGAGGTTTCTTAGAAGATTTGTCTGTTCCCTATATTCTTCCGTATCTGGTATGTTTTACTTTGGTAAATCACACCTACAGCAAGATTTCCAACATTTTGCTAATTAGGGGAAAAGTGACTTTAAAATCTAAAGGAAAATTTTGTGAAATCAACAAGCCTGGAGAGATATATGAGGCAGAGCAAAACAACATACTGACAATTAAATTTATTTCAGTTGTAGAATCTTTCTAGTTTATCCACTTCTTTCAGCATTAGGACATGTGATTCTCAGAGTAGAAGAAATTGTTCCTTTAGATATTCTGGAATTGAAAATCTTATAATGTAAATTATCTTGACATCTGCTGAAACTTTATCCTCTCTGCTATTCGTTCGTGTTTTTACTCAGCTATGGTATTAATTAAAACAGAAACAGAAACCCTGTATGAGGAAAAACAAAAAATTGAAATGGTGACTATACAAAGAGTATATTCAAATCTGCTCTAGAAGTTAAAGAAAAATGTAAATTTTGTACATATGTTCAAAGTGATAAAATAACTAAATTTTGTGTGTTTATTTTCTTAAGAAAACATATAAGCAGAATAAGCCCCATACAAATTTGAAAGTAATAGCTATTCCGTATAATTTTACATGTGTTTTCATACAAATATATCTGCTTTTCTCTCTCTCTCTCCTTCTCCCTCTCTCTTTCCACACATACATATATATATTCATATGAATGTATGTATAAAAGCTCTAATATGGATAACTGACTTTGACCTTCATGTAATATAAAAAATTGTTTTTTTATTGTTGATAAATTGCATTTTAGAAATACTTAATATAAAAAATATTGGCATATTTTGGAGCACTGGTAGTTTTAACCAAAAAACTTCATGTGCAAATAGACAATATATTGTAAAAAACAGAAGGCCAACAAACAAGAGAAGATAAAATAGTAACATCAGAAAATTTGTATTAATTAAAATCCTATTTCTAAAGCAAAATGTATTTAGATAATACATGGATATTTGTCTAATAAATCACCCACTACAAGTATTCACTCTAGTTCCATAAGTGAGTTTTATAGGTGTTGTTATATATGCTCAGTATAATGGCCCCTAATTTCTTTATTCACTGCCAGCTGACACCCATTAGCTCAAAAGCGCACCATGGAGAAGCTCCAATTTTTACACATCCAATTGTTTCAAAAAGAGCCCGAACAGGCAAATGTTTTGACACTTAGAACCTGACTGCTTTTCATATAATGGGAAATTTCACCCAATATCTGTGATCTATTGATAAAATAAGGCTTTGCGGTTACAAGGGTCTAAGTTGATACTGCAGTTGGGAGTTTTCAGATCTAGAGACCCGGAGACTCCCAACCAAGCTGTTGAAGGACATCACCTAGACAGATGAGTCTCGTTTTCAACTTTTCAATTCCCCTCTCCCTGGAAGTTCCCTCACCCTCCTCGCCTTTTGTAGCATGGACTAACCCCCCCGCACCCAGTTTTCCCTTCTCTGAACAGGCTCCTGTGAGGGACACCCCCCCACACACACACATGCACACACAGCTGTCAAAGCATCACCCAACAAAGCTTGTGTGTGCTGCTGTGAACTTGGCCTGTTTTCCTAGATTGTGCCCTGAATTCCTTGAATCCCTACACTTGTCTATAGTGTGTTACCAACATATTTATCAGATCTGTTCTGTCTTCTTCAGTAACCCACTGTCAATATCAAAAGTCAGGTGTTCATCATTTTTTACTTGGACTATTTTTAGTGTTTCTAATTCTCCCATTCCCTACCCATCCTTACTATATATTAGTAAGAGATTTTTTCTCTGAAATACTCTAATATTGACACTTTTTAACTTACTTGATATCTCTATATTGAGTTTGGAAAACATGAATATTTTGGAAAACTATATAAAAGCTTTTCCAATCTGCCTTCTTATTAATTTCACAGCCTCTTATACTACCTCTCTTTTTTAGCTTTGAATCTCCAGTGTGTGTTACAATATCTGGAACATACTTTTAAATAATACTTGGTGTAAAGATGAATAGTTGTGAATAAAAACTTCATAAGTATTAGGTTTGACGTCTGGGTAATACATATGTGTGAGAGTCTGAGATGTTGCTTTTTACTGAGAACATTCTGCCAACAAATATTAGGGTATGTATTCCTGTGCTATTATGAAAATCATCTGCTCTCTTTTAAAGATACATTTTTTTAAAATTTAATCAAGCATAAACAAGGAGTGAAGAATTGCCTGAGACAGCATGGAATTCTTTTGCATTAGGTGTGATCAAGAATGAGATACTCCATTGCTACTAAATAAATAAAATAATACTATAAAATAAAATAAAAATGAATTTGATAAAAATAATTCTAATACATGCTAGAAGGAAAGGAAACGGAAAATGATAAGGAGAAAATAAGACTAAGTTTCCTTGTGTCCCATGAGTAATTCAAGCTTACAAAAATGAAAGTCAAATATCTAAATACACCTGATGATTCTTGAGTAGGAAGAAGATATATACAAGGTGAAGAGAGCCCCTAAAGAAAAGTCTCTCTCAGACAAAGACGGGAAACTGAAAAGATTTGCGCGTCAAGTAGAGGGCAGTGAGGGGACAAGAAGAGAGAAGGCCTCTGCACAGATGCTAAGTTAGTGTTATTTGGACTTATATATTCAAATATGTTTATACATATATGTATATATACAATATGCATAGAATTTCTTTATATTCATGAAAATTATAGTGCTGCTAATTATAGAATGTTTATTTTGCTGGGAATCTGGGAGAATATATGCTCAACCCCTAGGGATGACATAACATCTATTCCCTCTTATAATACCAGACAAAAAGCAAAATAATCATAAAAATCCTTAACCCAGATCCTCTTGGACAACCCAAAAATTTTAAGTTCAGTTTTTAAAATGCTCGCGTTTGGGGAGGATGTTGAATATAATTGCAACATAAGAATTAAACCCATCAAAAATGAGTTGCTTATAAATTTAAAAAGCCCAGAGCATTCGATCCTGCAGAATATCATAATTTTTGAAAGTTTCATAGTTTAGGTAAGCCGTGATGAGCTTCTAAGGCCAGCATGTTGCTGCAACTCTGACAAATTATAGAGTTGCGATTAAACCCTGGTTTTCAGTACATAATTCCTCTCTTTTTCCTGATGGTACTGAGCAGGTAGTGTGTAAAACGTTGAGAACACTTAACCTCTGAATTTCATCATGGTCATCTGGTAGTTTCTGGTGTGGATCCCTGTGACAGGCACATGCCTCTTACTTCTTAGAGTTTGCACGTGGGGGTATTGGTATCATTCTGCTTACCCCAACTGCATACTCTTTTTTCCTTCCTCTTTTGTCTGCAGTTCCTGACCCTTGATCTTTGTGCTGAGACACATTCACTACTCTATTGAACAAGATATCGATCCTTAAATACTATCTCACTTTTGGGACACTTAACTGCTGAGTAATTTTATACATATCTTTCATTTAAAGACTTTAATTCATTTCTCAAAATTCTGACACAAAGTGAAAAGGTTTTTAATGAAAGAAGGAAAATTTATGAAAGGAAAATTGTTTTGCATACTATGTGAACCCTAGTCATTCAATTTTCACTATTATCCACTACATCATTAAAATAAGTTTATATAAGTAAGAAACACCAATTTGACAGTAAATAAATGCAGATTTCCATATAAAAATCAATATAATGAATGTTAGTTGACTAACCAAGGGAGGGAAAGAAAAGACTTGAGATGATAGAAGAGGAAGTGTGGGCATCATTTTTTAGAAAGTGTGATGGATTTTCAGACAGGCATTCCACATCAGAATCAGTCAAGTTTGATGATAATTTTCTTTTCATTGAAACCGTGACACTTAGCAAGAGTTCCGATGCAGAAAGTTTGGGAATAGCCGTAGAAAAAGTGGATTCTTTGGGTCAAAAAACTGTGAGATAGATTTTTGTTTGTCTTCTCTAAGTTTAAGTTAATATACCTCCTTGAAAGCCACTTTGCATAGCAAAATAAAATTTCACAGAATGTGTAACTGATTCAGAACTTGTTTTTAATCTTCTTTCATTTAGTGAAAAGTCACAGATTAACTACAGCTAACACAAAAGGTAGTTTAATATTATTTATTTCTATCTCTCTTCAATATATTTATCTTTTTCTCAATGAGTAAAGCTTTCTCACTCAGTTTTAATGTTTATGAAAAACTTTTCTTCACATTGTGGGACTTTTGATTATCGTGTACACGGAATGTTCTCATACATCAAGTTATAATGCAGAAACAATTTTAGGGCAAAATATTAAATATAAAAGTCTTCTCAAACACATAGAGACAGTACACATACAAAACAAACTGAAGAGTTGAAAAAGATGGTACATCTGCAACTTTCTTCCTTGTCATACCTGTGACAAACAGAATGCTTTGGTTCTTTCAACCATGGTAAAATATGAGAATTTATTATATATAATATATGTACTATACATACACAGTCTTTAAGAATAATGTTGACATAAATCGGTGTGGGTATCTTTTCTTGCAGTAAAATGTTGAAGATATTATCCTTTCAGTAAATTTCTTTATATTGTGTGGTTGTGAGTAAAAATAGGGTTTTATACCAAGATGTATGTTATCTAAAAAGTGGCACATGTTTTCAGTAGCTGTTATGACTAAAATTTAACTGAAGGCTAATCCATACTTCCTCTCCTCTCATCTTGAACAAAAGACTGAAGTTCTTTCAGTGTTTGAGAATCCCAGGTCTACTATCTTGTGTATGTGATCACTGGTTGGTTACTTGATGGTAAGGTTTATAAACTTCTCTTCTGTAGCAGTACTGCATGGCTGCATTCCTAGCTCTGTCCCGCATAGTGGTCCAGAGTCCCATTGGTATCTATTATTCCGTTGGATGAATGCTTGTCTGGTTAGAAACTGAGCTTGAGATTTCATATTCTTTGATCAGAGGGTTGCCATAAAATTAATTTGGCACCTTTGAAGAACACTGCATAGCCCTGAAGAAAAGGTAAACCTTGGTTAAGTAAGCAAGAAAAATAGTTAATCAAAACTAATAAAAAGTTTGAAAATTATTACAGGAATAAACAATACGACCTCCACTTAATTTAGAACCTTGGAGCTAGTTGGTAGCTGATAAAGGTGAAGAAAAACATCAGCTTTATATCTTGCACACACCTGTCCCAGGTACTTGTTTGTCTCCTGGTCCATGTCATGGAAATAATTTAAACGTAATGAAATAGACTAAAGTTTATTAAAATGAAGAATGTACTTTTGTTAATAATTATCTTTCTTTTGGGGCTTCCCTGGTTGTCCAGTGGTTCCACTCAAGGGGGCACAGGTTGGATCCCTGGTCGGGGAACGAAGATGCCGCGTGCTGCCCTGCACAGCCAAAATCATCATCATCATCATCATCATCTTTCTTTCGTTTTTTAATTTTATTTATTTATTTTGGGCAGCATTGGGTCTTAGTTGTTGCGCGCAACCCTTACTTTCTCTAGTTGCGGTGAGCAGGGGCTACTCTTCGTTGCGGTGCACGTGTTCTCATTGCGGTGACTTCTCTTGTTGCGGAGCACGAGCTCTAGGCGCGCGGGCTTCAGTAGTTGTGGCATGTGGGCTCAGTCGTGTGGCTCGCGGGCTCTAGAGCACAGTCTCAGTAGTTGTGGCGCACGGGCTTAGTTGGTCCGCGGCATATGGGATCTTCCCGGACCAGGGCTCGTACCGTGTCCCCCTGCATTGGCAGGCGGATTCTCAACCACTGCGCTGCCAGGAAGGTCCCATCTTTCTTTTAAAATAATAAAAATAGTCTTATATATTTCATCTAGATTTTAAATTATTGTTCCTCTTGGTAAAATCTCCTATTCCATCTGTGTGATTTCTATTAATGGATATCATGACAAAATTGAGAAAATGAAGTTAATTACCCATAATACAACATATATAGGGGTTTTATTCCTTGACTCCTAAAGTGATGTTCTCAACTGTTTTTGCTCTCTCAAGGTAAACACTTTAAATCATTATTCATAAATAATTTAGTAACTTAAATGAAGCAAACACCTTTCTTGACTTTTTAAACAGTATCGTGTTAATAGATATAAACTAGATTACCCCAGAAATAAATAAGAATCTTTATTCTAACTGGTGTTGGATTACAGTTCGTTTTTATGAATATATATTTGTTGCTTTGTGCATCAATTTCCAAAATAATAACAGAATCCTTTGCATTATGCACCTTCTGTACGTGCTTTTTTAAAGCATGTGTTGTAATTTTGGCATTATTTTAAGAGGTGTGGTTTCTGTTCTGATTTTTAAAAACTTGTGTCTAAAGCATCTTTCTTCTATCAGAAATCCCTGCCACTGCAGATGAGACATATATCTTCACTATCTCACTGATTTTAAATGATATGCTGTCACTTAGATGATGATTGCTTCAGCTCTGTCATCTACTATGCATGACATTCAAAATTATTGCACACTTTGTAAGAAAATAAAAGAGTTGTCACAGAAATTTTAAAATGAAAATATGTGCCCAGAATTATTATTATTTTGTGTGTAAGAAAGAAAATGCTGCTGAGGATTACTCACAATAGGGATCTGATCTGGCATAATGTCTGCCTTACAGGTTTTTTCATTGTTCTTTTGTTCCCCTGAATTTATTTAAGATTGAGATTTATGTATCTCATTGTCTCCTTGATGTATTCACTTTACAGTCTACGGGGAGATTTTAAAATTTTAACATTACATGGGCTCTCACTGGTGAAAGCAGACAAAGCTGGAAACAATCACAATGTTCAAACAACTGAACAGTGCTTTGGAGATGGGATAACAACCCCTCCTCCATGCATGTAGGAGACGGTGTGTGTGTCCTGCCCAGGTCCACTCCACAGGCTGGCATACCCCCACCTGCTGTCAGCATTACAGCTAATGGCCCACACAGCTGTCCCTGTCTCTGGAGAGGTGCCTGGGGCTTATAGAACACCCTTGTTGTTGGAAGGATTTAATTATTATTCCTAGTTCTTTGATACACATAATATTATTCATGTTATTTATTTCTCCTTTGATGGCTTTTGGCAGTTTCTGTCTTTCACGAAATTGGTCCAAATCATCTAAATATCGAATGTGTAGGTATAGAGTTTTTTATACTATTCCTTTAATCTTCTCACGTCCATGGGATTAGTAGTGATGACTCCTTTTTCATTTCTGATTTTGGTAATTTTTTTTTTCCCCACCTCCACCTACAGCATAAGTTTTTGCTGTGGAGACAGCTCTGGGCAGGTTTCACAATTATTTTTACTCTTTCCCTGTGGGGCCTTAAAGGGAATTTTCTCAGATTTACACCATGAGAAGGTTGTGGAGTTCATGGAGGGAAAGTCCAGGAAAATGTGGGGTCTCCCCTAAGACTGTATCTATGGAGTTTCTTACTTTCATGCTAGTCCACAATCATCCTCCATCATTTTGTCAAAATTACCACTTATGTGTTCCCAGCAGGTTATTTCTTCAGTGGCTTCCAGTTCGGATAAGCAGATTTCAGCTGAAGTGTCCCTGTTGGTACACCTGTTTCTCCAGATTTCCGGGTCATACTTTGCCTTCCAAACTCATTGCTCTGATGGGTATAAGAAAAGTCACTGACTTTCAGTTTGTCCAACTGTTTCTGGTTCTCATAATGAGAGAGACAGCTTCCTAGATCTTTACATGTAGTCACTGAAACCAGAAGTCTTGAGCTGTTTTTCAAGCAGAACAGTTCTCCTTTTGGAAGACATGACCATTCAACAGAATCCTAGGGAGTCTGTGTTGATTCTCCAATTCAGTGTTTCTGGAGCCTCCACATACTACATACATCTACCATCATTCTGTGTCCTGAAGCACATGACCCAAGGAGTAGTGCAGCTTGTACCACAGCTTGAAGCTGTTGCATTCCTTTCCCTTTCCCTGGCTTCCATCAGTTGCTAAGTACATCTATTCCATTATACATTAAAAATAAAATAACTGCAAGGTAGTTTCTTATTGCTACTGTAACTTAATTTGCATCTTAAAACAAGAACAAAATCATTATTTTACATTTCCAGAGGTCAGAAATTCAAATGGGGCTTATTAAGACTAAAATTAAGGTGCTGATATCAAGGTAAATTCCTTTCTGAAGTTTTAGGGGGACATTTTTTTCCTTGCCTTTCTAGCTTCTGGAAGCTTCCTTCATTCATTGACATGTGGCTTTTATATCAGTCTTAACTTTGCTTCCATTCCTTTAACTCCAACTCTTCTGCTCATCTTTTTTTTTTTTTTTTTTTTTTTTTTTTTTTGCAGTACGTGGGCCTCTCACTGTCGCGGCCTCTCCCGTTGCGGAGCACAGGCTCCGGACGTGCAGGCTCAGCGGCCATGGCTCACGGGCCCAGCCGCCCCGCGGCATGTGGGATCTTCCCGGACCGGGGCACGAACCCGTGACCCCTGCATCGCCAGGCGGACTCTCAACCACTGCGCCACCAGGGAAGCCCCATCTTTTTCTTATAAGGACTCTTTGAAATACATTGAGCTCACACTGATAATCCAGGTTAATCTCACTATTTCAAAGGCTTTCATTTAATCACAATAAATAAATCCCTTTTGTCATGTAGGGTGATGTTCCATAGGTTCTAGAGATTAGGACAAGGACTTTGGGAAGGGAGCATTGTTTCGCCTACCACAGTAGTTACTGGATCTATAGGATTCCCTGAACTGTGCCCAAACTCCATTTATCACCTGGCTTTTTGACTTTCATTCTCATAAAACCACAATGGATTTTTAGGTCTCTTATTGTCAGCTCCACATCAATCCCTGTATTCAGCAGACTGTGAAAATCTGGGAATTCTCTTTTCTTCAGTGACATTTACCTTGAGCAGCTTTAGAATCTATTTGGGAAGAAATATGCACTGAGTGTATTTCTTATGGGTTTGCAACATCTCTCTTCAAGCTGATCTGGCCTTTTCTTCATTCTGGGTCAGTGAACTTGACTTAAATCTGAAACTGGGTAAGAGGTCATACATTTTTCATTGTAGTGACTGACTCATTAACATTCTCTCTGCCAGCTTTTGTTTTTGTTTTCTTATATAAATCAAGCAGCACTGTCATTAGCTATTTATCTATCTCAATGCTAGTGACTTCAAGACCTACCAGCTACTACCATAAATTGTTGCAGGTCAGGAAATCCTGCTTCCCGTGCAGGCCTGGCTGCTCATTTTGAAATTATGTCCACCTTGACCCTACTGGTAAATGATGCATTTCCCCTCTCTCATTCTGGGACAGGGACAGATGGCATCTTTCCTATTACTATTTGAGAGCCTACTTCTGTGACAGAATATCTGGCCTACAGAGGAAAACTATTCCTAAACCTCTCAGGAATCCGGGTGCCTTCCTCAATGGTGCATTGTTTCTTGCCTTAATAAAAATAGGGGGTTCCTTGGCCCATCCAAATAAATATATCAAATGGTGGGTTCTCAGGCCCACCATAATAAATCAAGCCTGATAGTCCCACTTCCTGAAGTTGAATACTCCTTTATTCGACACTGATATAAGGCATTTCTGATTTCTCTATTTAGTTTAATAAGGACCTTCACTGGGTCCATGTTTTCAGTAGCATCCAGCAAACTCCTGGTACCAGCTGCAGGTGTCTTTTCTAAAACTTTCATGAGTGACTTCTCCTCCTCCTCCTCCTCCTCCTCCTCCTCCTCCCCCTCCCCCTCCCCCTCCCCCTCCTCCTCCTCCTCCTCCTCTTCCTCCTCCTCCTGTTTTTGGTGACTAGTCCATTTCTTCCCAGAGCAGGGTTTATTTTTCTCCTCTCTGGTGAAACTGAGCTGCAAGTGCTGGCTTATAGCAGCAAGGGACGAAAACTGATGGATTTTGAGAACAAAGATCTTTCACAGGGCACCTACTTTAAGTGAGATTTTGTGGTCCATAGGCAAGGAATGTCTATGCTTCTATGACAAGAAGAAAGAGGATATTTCAGGGAAATTTGGGAATTCAACATGTTCAGACATCAAAGTGTCCTGTAAGCTGCAAACTTAGAAGGCAATTTTGTAAGCTTCTAACTGGATATTGTGTAGAAGGAAGAGAAAACCACACACTTAGGCTTCTACAAAAATAGATTTTTATATAGATTAATAAATAAATAGCATTTGGAGAAAAGTTACTCTAAAGAAAAAGAAAATATCCCAGAGGTATACATCTGATTATACATTTCAATAATAGAAAAATAATTTAGGATCATTTATTCAGTCTTAAAAATAAACTTAAACACTTCAACATGTATTCTGTAAAAATCAGAATAGTCTTTTACATAAATCTTAGACACAGAAGAGATCTGTTGTTAAAGATATAGAGGAAAGTGAATAGATATCAAGCTTAATTCTAAGTTTTCCTAGGTGGATACTAGATGAATTTGAACTTATATTTAACATTTTAATTGATGTAATTAAGGAACATCTTTAAAGGAAATAAGAGGACTATAATGACTGGAAGAATCACCCTTCCCTAAAGTAATATTATTTAGAAATAATTCAATAAAAACATTTTCATTTTGTTAGTTCAACCACCATAGAGAGAAGTTTAGTCATCACATTTGTTTCAATGCCGTTTAAAGACTGAAAGCTTTGCTAGAAATTTGAGCAAAGAGAGTCATAAAAGTATTTAACAAAAAAACTACTTTTGGGTTAGGCAAAACACAAGTACTTATCAGGCAGCAATATCTTGAGAAGGCCACGGACTTTTGCAAATGCTGATAGGTAAGAAGGAAAAAGTGCTTTGTTACTAATTTATTGATCCACATATGCCTTCTTCTTTCTTTTTTGTGATTTTTTTGGTTTCTTTTATTTTTTAACTGCATCAAACTTTTAAAGTTTCTTGGATTTTGTAATATAGACAAATTTAATTGAAAATTTCAATGCATACATTATACTGTTATATTTAGTAATATATTTATATGCAATTAAATATCATAATTTTTAAAGTATTAGTTCTAAAAATTCCTAGCAGAATAATATAAAATGCAAGAAGCTTATTAGTCACCAGTCATCATAAAATCACGTCAACATTTTTCAGCTCCATGTTAGTTAATAAATAATGACTAATTCTTGTTATTTTTCTTGTCTACTGGAAATAACCGGTAACACCAAAATTCTACAACAAAAACATCTGAAGCAATCATCACCAAAATGCCTGCATATCCAGGGTATTAATTTTCATGACCGAGATATTTAATTTGCATTATTATAGACTGGAATACCTAAGACAGAACTGAGTAAATTTGACTGAATCTGATTTAATTCAATTATAAATTTTTTTTAAAAGTACTAAAATTTTAATCAAAGTACTGCCAGTAGTAGCTAGCCATATTTTAGGTCAGATTACTATCTGCCTTTTATTCTGTGATAACAGCATTTATTTTAGTATCTCTTTCAAAATCATCTTGCTTTGTCATACTTTCATTTGTTGGAAGAGCATTTACTATGATCCATCAAGGTTAATGCTATGACAATGACTTATTTAAATTTATTGTTCTCAGAAGAGAGTTTAAAAGACTTTAGTGATTTGTACTGAGCTACAATTAAGCAAGGTAACTGTGTTATAATTTGTCCTATAGTAATATAGCTTTGCAAACTTGAGTGATACAGTATAAATCAGGAATGTACATTACTGACTGAAGGTATATAAAAATCCGGCAAACTAAGATTTATTAAGATTCTTAATCTTTAATAAAAGAAAAAGTAAACAAATTATTATTCTGTATGCTATTACCAAATGTCAAATTTAACAAAGGAGACATAGATGCTTAGAAAGATTTCCTTGATTTCTGCCTTAATCATTCTTTTCTGCTGTGTCTTTCTCCATATTCTCCCTAACCATCATTACATTCGAAGACTCTGCCTCTAATTTTTATCTGTTCTTTGCTACATTTTCCTTCTTTGTGATATTTCACACACGAAGAGTTTCACTAACATTTCTTGCATGATGAATTATACATTTATACATCTGGTTCTCTTGGGCTTTAAATCCATATATCTACTACCCTAGTAGAAGTTCTTTCCTGTTCTTTTACAAATACCTTAGAAATCTCCTGGGTTTTTTTTTTTTTTTTTTTTTCCCTCCTTCAAATATTACCCTTTTAGTTCATCCTGCAAAAATAAAACACATCAGCAGATTAATCTCCTTAAAAGTATAGTCGTGTATATTCTCTGTTTAAAACCCTTTTATAAATCTTAATGTCCTTAAATTTAAATAGAGTTATCTCAGCAAAGCATTTAACAGCCTCCACAATCTACCTCCAACCCAGTCTGAAAAATTGTTTCATGATTCTCTCACAACCTGACTACCATGCTGGCCAAAATGTATACATTCATCTATGTCTTGGATACATTTTGCTCCAACTTCATCTTATTTACAATATTAATGCTTAAGAACCTGACCTTTTTATTTCTGTCACTTCTCATCTATATTTTAAGACACTGACAATATAAAAAAGAATGCATCTTTCCCTGATCATTTTGCCAGATAAAGTTCACTCTCTTTTGATCTCCAACTTGACTTTGTGCAAATATAATGTAATTTCTCACTATTTGTTTTGCTTCATCTTTCTTCTCTAACACAAAATAAACAATTATAGAAGAAAGTCCTGTTTTGGCACTCCATAGAGACTTCATGCTTTTCTTTTTATTAAGAAGATAAGAAAAATGAAACTGAATTGAACTTGAGTAATTTTTATAGTGTGTTCATAACAGCATAAATTCAAGTATGTGGAGTTTGAGGTACTATGTATTTGAGCATGTGTGTGAATTTGAAAATAGCAAAAAGCAAAAATACAGAATGCATAACATTTTCCATTCATCAAATAAGAGAAGTGCACCAGTGCTCTTGTGGACTGTGTTACTTTTCTGTTATTCTTATTGCTACTATGTAAACTAACTTATATTTTCCTAGATACCTCATTTAACCAAATTTCTAGAATTTATATTTCACTATTATTGCTTTTTTACAATTAAACATTTTTTAGAACTGCATTCATCATAAATTGGAGGTCAAATTATTCAGATCTCTTTATTTTGAATTATATTCTTAATTAACAATATAGAAACTTCATTCTAAAGCAATAGATTAAAATGACAATCATTTAGCCATTATTTACTCATTTTATAGGTTATGTGGTTACAATGTAAAATTACTTGTTTGCATTATAAGTCATTTCTAAAATTTTCCAATATATGTATTATTCAATCCACAGATTTTCATGTTTTTCCGCAGCTTTTTTTTTTTCCCCAGCTTTTTGAGGTATAATTCGAATACAACAAAAATCTATTGTGTAATTAATTTATTTTTAATATTTAGGACTTACAGAATTATAAGTGTTTTATTAATTAGACATATCTAAAGCTAAGGCATCTGAGTCCCTATGGGAATTTAGAATGCATTAAAGTAGAAAGTACAACAAAAATCCATTTTTAAAGTGTGCAGTTTGATTAGTTTTGGCATACATAGCCACTTGTGCAGTCTGGTTTTGAAATATTTAGTGCTTGTGTGATTGTGAGTGCTAAATTGTTATTGTTGCTATAACACAGAGAAGTAGGCCAAACACCAAATGTATAAAGCACTTGTCCCCTGCTGAGAAAGAGAGTGAGCCCAAGGTATGCCATTTAGGTTCCTTGCTGGTTTTGAACATATTTTCTATTTGCTCACAGCCAAACTTTTGTTTATACTGTTCCCTCTGACAGAACCCTCCTACCACAATATCCAACTGTCAAAATACTCCCATGTGTCAATGTTTAAATCAAATCCCAACTTAGTCTTTGGAGTCCTTCTTTATGTCCTCATCAAGAAGTTCTGTCATCTATCTGTGAACTCCCATGGTGTGCTAGCTCATGTCCTTTTTTTGTTGTTGTTATTTTTGAAGATTTACCAAATACTGTTTTCCATAGCCACAGTGAACTCATGGTGTCTTTTTAAGTAGAACACATTTAGTAATTAGCTACAAAAGAATAACTAATTAGATTTATATATAATACTGTTTATGTAAATAAATGTATGGGTCAACGTATCAGTCACCTTGGGCTGCCATAACAAAATACCACAGGCTGGTTGGCTTAAACAGCAGACATTTATTTTCTCATAGATCTGGAGGCTAAAAGTTCATGATCAAGTTGATAGAAAATTTTGTTTCTGGTTATTTCCTCTCTTCCTGGTTTGTAGATGGACGCCTTCTGGCTGTGAGCTCACATGGCCTCTTCTGTATGTGCAGAGAGACCTTTGGTGTCTCTTCCTCTTGTTATAAGGGCACCAGTTCTTAAGGATTAGGGCTTCATATCAATGGCCTCATTTGACCTTAATTACCTCCGTAAAGGCCCTGTCTCCAAATATAGTCATATTGGGGATTAGGGGTTTAACATCTGAGTTTAGGGGGGTACACAATTCAGTTCATAATAATCAGCAAAAGATTCACCTCACCATGTACTTTTATTTTTGATTCACAGATATATATTTTTAATAATTTAATCCTTTCTAAACAGAGAGTCATCAAACCAGAACAATTTTTCTTTTGTTTATATCATGATCTACAACTTTAATGTAACAGATCCCTGTGAATGTGCTTTGTAGTAGATCCTGGTGCACTATATGTCACATCTACTTAATCAGTATCTTAGCTGAGAGCACTAATGATGAGAACATGTCCAGTGGAACCTAGAAAGGTAGACAGTAAGGCAATACTAGTATTCAGAGCATAATTTCTTGACCTAACGGAAATCCACAAGTATTCATCCCTATAGCTTGACTTGCTAGTATGAGAATGCCAAAGTTAACACTATGATAGCCTGAAGGGAGTTGATATATCTTTTATTTTGCATTGCAGATACCTACTGCTTATTTAATTTCATTAGGTATTTCTGACATTATTTTGCATATCCATAAAAATGATCTTTCATCTTTTTCTAACAAAAATTTTGGGAAGAAGAAAATAGATATAACACCACCACCACCACCCCCAAATAATTACCTGGGCTATTTATGTAAAACTACAGATGTATCATTACATAAATGAAATTAAGCTTATCTTGGATGTGGTAGTTTAGATAAATTCTAATGTCTTGAACACTAATGTATTTATCCTTAGGCACCAAATACTGAAATTGAAAACATACAGTAGATCCTAGAGTCCATTCATTCCATTGACATCCATTTTAATATAAGGAAAGTGAATCTATTAATATGTTTAAATGACTGTCATAAGGTCATATCACCTGGACAATACCCTAAGTAAAGGCAACCAGGTTCACAATCTCTAAATGTTTTAACTTCACTGCATTCCTCACATGTGATTAAGAGGGTCTCTCAACTGACTTCTCATCTGAAAATTATTGATCAAAGATACTCTCTGATATATTATACTTCCTTTAGAGAGAGATCGATTAATCTTCAACTCCGATATGCTCATCTAAGTTAGATACGTTCTTAAAAAGAGAGAAAAATGTTTACTTCTATCCTGGATAGAGTAACAGAGACCCGTTTTAAACTCTAGTCAAGGATGTTGACTCTGAAACGGGAAAAATATGGTGTGCCTCGTGACTGTCACAGTCAAATGTATGGAGAGTTTCAAGGCTGCAGTAAGTGCAGAGACGAGGAAACCAGAGGGATCCTGGCAACTTTCCCGAGTTGAGAAGATGAAGTTGGGTGTTCAGGCATGCCACAATGTCTGGAGTCTGAGTGTCAGGTAATGGAGAAGACAGGGCTGCGGAGAAAGATTCAGAGATCTGCACAAGGTTTCCCTCAAGTCTTCAGATGAATGCTGATCAGTATGTGCAAGTGAAAAGCTAAGGGAAAGCTACTACTAAGGGAAAAGAACAACCTGAAAGTACAGAAAGAACAATCCTCAGAGCTCACAACAGTCTCTTCTCATCATCTGTGAAGGAAAAACAGTATCACGTAGAGCAGTGGTCCCCAACCTTTTGGCACCAGGGACCGGTTTCATGGAAGACAATTTTTCCATGGATCAGGGTGGGGTTGGGGTGGTTTCAGGAAGATTCAAGCACATTACATTTATTGTGCACTGTATTGCTATTATTATTACATTGTAATATGTAATGAGGTAATTATACAACTCACCGTAATGCAGAATCAGTGGGAGCCCTCAGCTTGTTTTCCTGCAACCTGATGGTCCCATCTGGGGATGATGGGAGACAGTGACACCCGACGTGTGTTGCTTATGTCCATCTAATCTGTGATTTCGTTTTGGTCGCTGTCACTGCAGGAAACCCCGCTTCACAAAGATAGGATGTTGGAACTGGAAACAGGCTTTTCAGTGCTTTTGTGGCAATCTCAGCATATTCCGCCTTGACTTTAATCCAGAACGTATGGAGATTTGAAGTGGTCTCAAACATACTTTTAAGGCCACCGTCATTTGCGATCTCATGTAGTTGATCTTCTTCTAGCACGGACAGAGTCGATTCACCTGGCTTATTCACAAATGGGTCGTGGATCCATTCTTTCCCAGTTCAGGGCTGTTTTGCGGTTGGGAAGTGATGCTCAAACTCTTTTGAAAGCTGAGGTAGGTGATCATGCACCAGCTGGGAGAAAGAAGACCCTGGCTCAGTGTCTTTCAAACTCTCTGCTAATGTTTGAAACATGTCAAAAATCCCAATGTTCACTCATTGCCCCCATAATTCCGAACCCCAGTTCGGTTTTGAATGTGGCCACTTTATCTGCCGACTTGAACACAGCTGTCATTCTCCCCTGAAGTGACAGATTGAGTTCATTGAGCAGGTTGAATATGTCATACAAGTTTTGCGACCCATTCTGTGTCACTGAAATGTGCTGCCAGTGGTGACTGTTTTTCTAAAAGAAGTCTCTGGAGTGTCCCTCATAACTCAGAAACTCTGGCCAGTGATCTACCTTTAGAAAGCCATCTCACTTCTGTGTATCAGAGAAGACGTGTGTGCTCTGCGTCCATCTCCTCACAGAGCTGCACAAACAGACGGCGAGTTAAGGGCATGTACTGTAATGTGGTTGATAATTTTAGTCACATCCTGCAAAACGTTGCTAAGTTCAGTTGGCGTTTTTCGGCTAGCCAGCATTTCTCTATGGATGACACAGTGCATAGCCTCACATTTAGAAGTGACCTCTTTGACCCGAGTAGTGAAACCACAAAGCCGTCCAGTCATGGCAGCTGCTCTGTCCATGCATATACCGACACAAAATGACCAATTCAGTTTTCCTGGTATGTAATCATTCAAAGACTTGAAGAGTTCTGCAGCTGTGCTTTTGGTTGGCAACAAAAGTGCACATAACATATCCTTATGTACATCCTCCTGAAAAATATATCGCACAGAAACAAGCATTGTTGCCTTGTCAACATCGGTAGACTCGTCAACCTGCATTGTGTACCACGGTGACTCATTAATCCTCTCTAACAATTGTGCCTCAATATCCTCTGTTATTTCATCAATTCGTCTAGTTATGGTGCTAGCCGAAAGAGGAACACGTGCCACCTTTTGAACTGCAGCCTCTCCTAAAAGTTCACAACAAATGTCCTTAGCAGCAGGCAGGGTCTACTCTTCACCAATAGTAAAGGGCTTCTTAGCTTTAGCCATGCGGTTAGGCAGTAAGAATGATGCTCTCAGTGAAGATATATTTGATGAAGTGGTGGCCTTCAATAATTACTTCTGTTCTTTGCATTCACGCTTTTTTCTTTTGAAAAACTCCAAAGCCTTCTCTATCAAAGCAGGGTGCGTGGTCTCCATGTGGCGAAGCAGTTTTGAAAGTTTCATGGCTTCATTGGATAGCTGGTCAACACATATTATACAAAGCTGGCTTGGAGAATGTGAATCACCTGTTGCTGTGAACCTGTAATTTATGTATCTTGGTATATTCTTTTAAATGCAGATTTCTTTTTGTTGGCAGTCTTAGAGCCTTCTGCTGTCTCATCATTGGGTCTTTCCCCCTTTTCAAAGCTCTCCAGCAACGTTCATTTTTTACTCATTTTGGCTAGGGTTAGCTGGTGGGCTTACCAAAACTGTGACTGAGACACGTGTGCAGTGTGGGAAAGAGGCACAGATGGAAGTGGTAAATAAAATAATGGGTGGGTGGGTTCTGACCTAAAGCCTGCCGCCAGATGCAGCTGTACAATTGAAGTACATCAACTTACTTGCCTCTATAAAGCCTACCACCAGATGCAGCTTAATTGTCACTTGCCACTCACTGATAGGGTTTTGATAAGAGTCTGCAAGCAATTGATTTATTATGGTCTCTGTGCAGTCAAGCTTCTCTGCTAATGATCATCTGTCTTTGCAGCCGCTCCCCAGCACTAGCATCCCTGCCTCAGCTGCACCTCAGATCATCAGGCATTAGATTCTCATAGGAGCGCGCAACCTAGATCCCTCGCATGCGCAGTTCACATAGGGTTCCCACTCCTATGAGCGTCTATTGCCGCCACTGATCTGACAGGAAGTGGAGCTCAGGTGGTAATGCGAGCAGTGGGGAGCAGCTGTAAATACAGATGAAGCTTCAGTCACTCGCCTGCCGCTCACCTCCTGCTGTGCGGCCTGGTTCCTAACAGGCCACGGACCAACCGACACGTACCGGTCTGTGGCCCGAGGGTTGGGGACCCCTGACGTAGAGTATTCAGAATGATACAGCCTCAGCAGTGGGGCAAAATTATCCCGAAATTAAAGCTGTTCTTTTCCCACCTATTCAAAATTTAAAAGCAAATACTGAAGGGATCAAACTGTATCCATGTACTTTAACAGTATACCAGAACAAATTTCGCAAATTCTGAGAAAAAAACAAAAATATGCAACACCAAACAAGGTAAAACTCGCAATGCCAGGCATCCAATCAAATACGTTCAAGCATACTTGTGTGTGTAGATGATACAATTTAATGTCGTTTTCTTCTTTGTGATTGTTAGTAGTATATTGAGTTTTATCTTTCTATTGTGGTATTTTCTAAATTTTCAAAAGTGATCCTGCTTTAGGATTCTTGGCCCCCGGATATGTGTATGCTTGTGTCCTCACTTAATTCTTGTTTCCATTCAAATGTCATCTCCTCAGAAGACATCTCCTTAAAAAAGTTTAGTTGAAAATATCTGTCATGTCTCTGCTTTATCTTTACCATAACACTTATTCTTAAAAATACATTATAAACCTATTTTTTTCTCTCTAACCAGCTAAATAAATATTTAATAAGGACAATAAAAGGACAATGACTTTTTAAAATTCTCTACTGTATTTTCCAGACTCTAGTGCTAGAACAGTGTAAGGAGTCAGTGATGATTTACTGAATGAACAAATCAGTCAGTAATTGGCTGGCTGTGGTTACTGTGGTCCGTTCTAAAACAGATACAGATTGATTTAATAATTTTCAGACCATTTTAAGTCAATTCTTTTTTTTTTAACATCTTTATTTGAGTATAACTGTTTTACAATAGTGTGTTAGTTTCTCCTTTACAACAAATAAGTCAATTATAAGTAGTTTATAGGATAAAGGATGATTTTATTAATATATTGAAAGAATTGCTTTTATAAAGAAATTTCCATATCAAAAGAGAACTATTTATTTCTTCCTTTAATTCTTGATATAATAAAAAGGTGATCAAAAAGATAAAGCATTCATCCAAGTTAGAAAATATACACATTATTGTAAAATTTTATCTATTATAAAATAATAGGTATAAATATTAAAAAATGAGTTGTTTTAAAAAAAACAGTAACAAATAAAAGTTAAAAATCATGAACTAAACAATAATGAATATATGTGCGACATACATACAGCCCAAGTTGATGTAGTTATATTTAAATATGCACAAGAATTAAGACAAAATTAGTAATCAAATGCAAATGTCCACTAAGATACCATAAAGTAATACTAGAGAATAATGATCTGTAAAAGTCATGTTCTTCAGAAAAGTTTTATGAGTTCTACTTATAGTAATACATCTAGGACACAATAATTAGTTCTTTTATTAAACATATCAACTATTCATCCATGAAGTTTATAAAAGGAACGGAAAGCATTGTGAATGACAAAATTCAAGAACTTGAAGGCAAAGTAGACTAGTTGTTATAATTAAATGTTTTCTGAAATAATGTGTACTCTAATATTGATACACTAGCAAGAATGCAGCAAATAAATGATTATGTTTGATAGAATAGCGATAAAGTGATATATACATGAGGCATTCGGAAAGGTTTTAAAATAAATCATAAGTGTACATTTCTATGTCTTTGTCAGTAGTGATAAAGACAATTATCCAGGGTTCCTTCTGTGATGCTGGAGATCATCATAAAATTCCATCTGCAATAACTGCTAATTTTAAGGTGACTACTAGTACAACCATTTGTAAGTCTCCCTTAATTTACCTTTTATAGGTATTGTCCTGTGATCATTTAAAAATGGTGTCTAGTGGTGTAAAAAATACCTATTTTTTTCCCCTCTCTGATCTCCCACCTTTTAATCCCACTTCCTTCTAAAAGAACCTGAATTAAATCCTCATATACCCACTATATTTTATACAACTAGAATCCAATTTAGTCTTGTTATTCATTAATGGTTAAAACAGGACTAATATTTCTATATACCTGTACATAGTCCCAGATAATTTCATTACTTATTAAAGATTTGCAGATGGGGTGAAATCTTTTTGGTGAAGTTTTCATGTTTCATCACTTCTTGATTTTATATTTATAGTCAATAAAGCACTGACATTGGTGGTAAATATTTTATGATGATATAGAAAGGACTCCATTTTGTTAGATTTCTGGGACATTGAGTGTTGCATTTTATTGAAAGTTTTCTCCACATTTTTTGAAATGGTCATGCCATTATTTTCTTTACCAATAATTCAGAATATTAGTAAATGTTTTAATATTTAATCACTCTAAATTTGCTCAAATGAAATATTTGTCCAATGTATTAATTTCATAGAGACTCAGACTATATTGTGAGGATTTTATGTACCATTTTTTCTGCACATTCATAAATGAAATGAGAACACATACATGCACACACAGAATATGTATATGTATACTTCTTAAATGCACTTCTTATATATATACACATGTATACCTATATAATCTTATATGCATACATGCATGAGAATTAGATCTCTGCTTTTTCTGCATGAGCAACAGCTCTGTTTGAATAAGGCATGTTTTCTAAAAATGTAATTATTGATCATCAGTATCATTTTAAACCATTTCCACCTGAAAGTCACTAGCTGATTCCCTGATTCTATATATTGACTAAAATGAGACATAATATCTCTATAATCAATAAATTGATTTCTCTGGAATGGAAGAATCAGGTAAATTTCTAAGCCTAATGGCTAGAAAAGAACACAAGTTTTATGCTCTTAAAATGAGAAAACAGAAGTCTTAGGAAGGCAAAAACAACAATAGTACTCAGAAAATAATATCCAAAAAATAAATTTTAGAGAATGATTAGGATGGCATGTAATAAACATCTAAATATCTCTTGTTTCCTGACTTTCAATATATTGTAAAGTAAAAATATAGACTGCAGTTTTAATAGCATTTATATAAGTATGCAAAAAGTAACTTCTGATTTTATTTTTACTACCAAATTTAAAAGGAAAAGAACAATTATATGATGTGGTGATGTGCTTGATAGTATGTTTTGCTCAGCTTTAATAGATTTTGCCAAACAATTTTCAAACTGGTTTGACCAATTTACTATTTCATCAGCTCTGTATCCATGCCAAACTTTGACATTTTTTAATGACTTAGTAATTTCTCATTTTGATGGGTGTGAAGTATCACACTCTCTATCACACTGTGGTTTTAATTACCTGATTGTTAATGAATTTAAACAAATTTTTCTATATTCATTGAAAAGACAATGAGGCTCTACCTCCCAAACAAAGATGTTTGTTTCTGCAATTAAGGAATATTTCTTTTCTTCTTTCTTTTCTTTCTTTTCCTTTTTTTTTTTCCCATGACCAATGCCTACTAAAGTGTCTGACTCAGAATCCATATTAAATAAAAATTATATGACTCAATGCACACAGAGGATAAAAATCTGTGTCAGAGTAAAGAATATATGTAGACACTAGCTAAGTGGGAAGGGTGAGATAGAAGATCAAGTAAATATCTGTTAAATGGTGCTTTTGATATTTTGGATCTTGTTTGTCTAATATCAAAAATGCCTTATTCAACATCATCTTGGTAAGATGATTAACTTGCACTTGTATTGGTAAGCTCTACATATTTAACTAAAATATCTTTGTGCATTATTTCTTGGCAAGAAAATGGTCTTTCTAAAGATTTCTTGTTTATAATACCAATATTTTCCATTATTTGCTAGTATAGATGAATATGTCAATTTTGGATATTTCTATCCTCAATACGAAATAGTTATTCACCTCTGAGTCTGTTTTTTCATTCTGTTTAACGAGATTTTTGCATTAACTTTCATGGAAAAGTCACTTAATATATTTAATATAACTAATTAATGTTGCCTCCATACTGTGAATATCAAAGCTACCACTTTGATTTCAAATAAAATCTGAGACTACTGTTAATCCTCGAAGCCTCTATTTCATCCATATGCTCGAATATCTATAATATTTACTGATAATGCTCATTTATCTGTCTACCTATCTGTCATCTACTCATACATTAATCATCTATCTCACCTACAATTTTAACAAGATAAATACATATTAATTATTATTTTTATCAGTTTGCAGCATAAATTTTAAAGTTTGGACATTATTTGCATTCCTTCTTTCTATTTCATTCTTTGTTGCATCCAAATTAGTCATTTTTTTAAAAGATGAGATGTACTTAACATCACATGAGGCTATCAAGAGAATATTGGGAAGGTAGCTGAGACCATGTGTCTTTTGATCATAGCTGGAACAATACATTTAAAATAGAAGTGTTAATCTTGTCTAATAATTCATAACATAAATTTACCTGCATTACATAGTCCATCTTTGTTTTTCTGAAAATTGCTCTCAATTTTCTCTAATATGAATCATGGATAGTTACTTAGTTACTGGACTCATTACCAAATGTATCGTTCAAGTTTGCCAGGCGCTAAAGTCCCAGGTCTGAAAAATGAAATCATGTTCCTCTTTAAGGTAAATTTTTATTGACCTTGAGATATGAAATTTAAAATATCAGAAAAATTATATGTAAAAATGTCTCCTCTTCATCACTAGGAGACTCAATATTAAGATGCCAGTTCTTCCCACCTTGATCTATAGGTTTGATGCAACCCCAATAAAAATCCCAGCAAATCTGTGTGTGTGTTTGTATGAATATTGAAAAACTGATTATAAAGTTTACATGAAGAGGCAAAAGACCCAGAATAGTCAACAAAAATATTGAAGGAAAAGAATAAGGTTGGAGGACAGATGAATTACTATAAAGAATACTTTATACAGACTTCAAGAATTACTATAAAGCTACAGTAATCAAGACAGTGTGGTTTGGAAGGAGGAACAGAAAAATAAATCAATGAACCAGAATAGAGGGTTCAGAAATAGATCCACACAAATATAGTCAACTGATTTTTGGTTAAGAAGAAAAGCAATACAATGGAGCAAAGGTAGTCTTTTCAACACAAATGGTCCTGGAACGATTGAACATCCACATGCCAAAAAAAAAAAAGAAAAAAGAAAGCAGACACAGACCTTACACCTGCCACAAAAATTAACTCAAAATAGATCATAGACCTGAATAAAAAATGCAAAATCTGAAACTACTAGAAGATAATATATAAGAACATCTATATGACTTTTGGGTTTGGTGATGACTTTTTAGGTACAACACCAAAGCTTGATCCATGAAAGAAATAAGTAATATGCTAGACATCATTAAAATTTAAAACTTCAGCTCTGAGAAGGACACTGTTAAGTGAATGAGAAATAAGAGACTGGAAGAAAATATTTGCAAAAGATATATCAGATGGAAGACTGCTATCCAAAACATACAAACAATGCTTAAAATTCAGCAATAAGGAAATGAACAACCTGATTATAAAATTGGCAAAATATCTTAAGAGACACCGTACTACAGAAGATGTATAGATGTCAAATAAGTATATGAAAAGATGCACAACAACATTGTATATCATGAGGGAACTGCCTATTAAAATAACAATGAGATACCACTACACACCTGTTAGAATAGTGAATATCCAAGACATCGACAAGACCAAATTCTGGCAAGCATATGAAGCAACCAGAACTTTCATTCATTGCTAGTGGGAATGGAAAATGGTACAGGCAATTTGGAAGATAATTGGCAGTTTCTTAAAATATTAAATTACTACCATTACAATGTTAAATTATTAAATTATCATATTACCGTATGATCCTCACACTTGGTATTTATTTACCCAAGTGAGTTGAAAAGTTATGTCCACACATAAACCTGCACTTGGATGTTTATAGCAGCTTTATTCATAATTTCCAAAACTTGGAAGCAACCAAGGTAGTCTTTTCATAGGTGAATGGATGAATCAATAGCAGTAACCCAGACAATAGAAGCATTTTCATCATTAAAAAGAGATGAACTATTAAGCCATGAAAAGACATGAAAAAAGTTAAATGAGTGTTATTAAATGGGGGAAGCCAATCTGAAACGGCTACATACTATATGATTCCAACTATGTGACATACTGGAAAAGGCATGGAGACAGAAAAAAGGATCAGTGGTTGCCACGGGTTTGAGGGGAGGGAGGGATGAATAGGCAGAACATAGATAATTTTTAGAACACAAACTATTTCATATGATAATATAATGCTGGATGCATGAGATGTACAACACTAAGAGTGAAACTTAATGTAATCTATGGACTTTGGATGGTAACAATTTATCAATGTAAACATATTGATTGTAACGAACTGCTCATGTAGAATTTGACAATGGGGAAGGTTTATATGTGAGAGGGCAGAGTGCATATTGGAACTCTGTACTTTCTACTTAACTTTGCTGTGAATCTGAAAAATAAAGTCTCTTTAAAAAATATTTTCCTGCAGAAGAATTGAACTATAAACTTTCCTTATTAGACTTTAATACATTCTTCCTTATTACTATGTAATTATTGCTGGATTTGTTAGCAAAATATAAAATTAATTTATACAGTTTGTGAATAAATATATAAATTCCAACTTAAAAGCTACTCAATAATAATTTTGGAGTATACATGGAGCAAGAATAGGAATGGATATTTTTAGGAATTTTGTCTTTTGTTGGGAAGAAGCTTGCTATAGGTGGCCTTTACAGAAATTTCATGTTTTCCAAGAACTAAACTGAAGTGAGAGGAAAGATGTTTTTGCTGTCAGTAGACCAGATTACTATCAAACAATGTCTATCTTAATTTCTATGTACATCTGTTAAGGAAATTTAGCTGAAATTAAGAAGAAAGCTAATGTCAATTTTAAAAATGAGGAATTTATATATGCTCTAATTCAATATTTTTTAAATTAAGAAACCTATTATTGGATGCATATCCAGTTATTCAGAGTTGAGCAGGCTTCAGAAGTGATCTAGTCTAGTAATCTGCATTCTTTTATCTTGTGGTCCTTTTAGATATCCTTTATTATTGTTTGTTTTGGCTTCACCTTTAAACTCCTTACTGTTTATAGTCTTTTGGAAGTTCCAGCCCTCATACCCAAGACCTCATATCTACATGAGGCAATAACTGAGGGAGTGAGGACTTTTCTTCCCTGGACCTTAATTAAGAGAAACAAAGAGACATTTTCCATAAACTCTCATGAAAACCCTCCCTTAGTCTAAATAGTATCACATATCCTTTCTTTAGCTCATAATGTAAGTAGCCAAAACTCAAGCCTGACACCCTGATCCAATCATGTGCAGAGACTATATGATTACCATGGTATACCTAGGCCAAAAAGGGCCCACTGTTTGAACTGGGATAGGATGGCTGTTGGCTGAGCAATTTAGATGTCTACCATAGTGTTCTGGTTTTACACACACACACACACACACACACACATATATATATATATATGTAAAAATATATATTTATTATTTGTAAGTATCGTATATATCATCTATCTACTCTTACACACTTTAAAGACTTGTTCTTTATAAGCAATAAGGGATATATTAACATATTTTAAATGTTTTCAAAATTATCAGAAAGTAGAATGATCCTTAATTCTGTTCTGATGTTTCCATTGTAAAACCAGAAGGAAACATTCAACATTTAAGTAAACTGTGGTAAATCTGTTTCAATAATAAGTTGATATATTTGTATAGGTTTTATAAAAAATAATAACCTAATTTTAACCTTAATGACTTAAATATATGATACAACACCAGGAACCACTACAGTCCAAGTTAAATTAATTAAACTTTTAAACTATATTTTTTATCATCTAGAACCACTCCAAATGTTAACAGGTGTTAAAAGCTTCCTGAATATTGGACTGCCATTTAAGTATTTATTTTTATCTCAAGTAGCAAAAACTCAAAATAGAATTTAATGTAAGCCAAATAAGGCATACACTCCTACCCACCAGAGATTAAAGATACAATAGCTAAACCTGCATGACTTTCTCATAGCTATGTTGTATAGCTACGTGGTATAATCTAACAAACAGCTATATCTTTTTTTTTTTTTTCACTTTTAGCTTACATCAAAACCAAACTGTAATGGAGTGAAATTACTCCTGAAGTAATTGACAATTGGAAGTGTAATAAATATTAAATAAAATACCATAAAAGATTAAAAAACAGATCAAATAATTTCAAAAGCCTGAGAAATTATTTCATATATTAACAGCTACTGAGAGAAGAAAATATATACTTATTATGGTATTTAGCTTAACACCTGCAACATTCTGCTTGTTATTTATTTCAATCACATGGAAGTAAAGTCTCGATATTTTTTATCAATTTATAAAATATGTTTATGCATTGATAACTTTCTCTTAATAAAAGAATACTAATACATTTGAGCCAATGATCATCATTAAGACAGGGAAGCATATACAAAGTAGAAGTTTCATTTACATATCCATGACCATTTTAGAAATCCAAACAATCTAAGTATTGTTAGAAAATATTTATTAATATCAGTAGAAAAAAATAAATAAGTAAACTGACATATACAGTTTTTTCTCTAGTTCTCCCTGACTTTACTGAGAGTACAGCTTAACGTTGTCCTTGAACTTAGCATTGTTTCTATGTAAATGAATTTGTTCTGGCTCTGATTTATGAGTCATTGTAAGAGCTATGCACTGTAACATACAGCATCAAGGTAATATCTTCTTGCCCATTTAATCCACGCAGGGATTTTGATACATCACATGTGAACTTTAGATCCAACATCAGAAAAGGCAATAAGGTCAAGCAGGAGCCCATAGACTCATTCTCTAATTTCTGTTTCATCCTGAACACTGCTATTTTTCCCTAGGAAGAACTTGTACATAATAGATTTCACCTTGATTTTCTCTGTCATAATAATTACTTTATTTCTTCCTTATTTCTAATAATGACTAAAATTTTCATCAAATATTTATGTTTCTCACTCCTTTCTAGTCATTCTAATGTTCATTTTAGAATGACTGTATACTCTGAAGCTCTCATTCTTTTTTTCTTTTTTAATGAAATTGATTATCTTTAATAATCAAAAATATGATCTTGATTCAAAGTTTTTTATGGGTCCCAAATTTCTAAGTACATTAGGATTAGTATTGTAAACTATAGCAAACACCAAAAAAAACCCCACATTATGCTTACATGTATAATGAATATATACACCAATATTTGTAAATATAAATTTAATGTTGCACAGGTTATTTTTACTACTATTTTGTCAGTTTTGAAGAAAAGGAGCTTTTCTATTAAAATTATTATTATAATTTTTATTTGATTTTTAGGAAGTGATTTCCAGCTGTGGCTTTAGTAATATGAAAGTTCTTTTATTTCTCTTGTCTCTGCTGAGATTGAGTTTTGGTTCTAGAAGCAATGTGATATGTTGGTGGTAGGTCTTGAGAAGAATAAATATCCCTTTTTTTCTTCTTTTTTTTTCCCGATCAAAATGATAGTTTCCTTAGCTTAGAGGATGGCTTGCTTTGACAGACATTAATTTTGAAATTTGGGTTTTCAAGTTTCTTAGATTTGTTTCTTTTTATCCAAAAATGCCCATCCCAAAAGTTAGGGCCCTATTTGATTCTAACAAATGACCACACGTGACTAGATTGTGCCTTTAACAGGTTTTACAATGCAAGTAGCTGAACCTTCAGGCAGTGGACCTACTCATGGTAAGTTATCTCAGGTCAACACACACACAAACACACACAAGACTGTTTTTTCCAGTGGTGCTCAGAGTTGAGAGTTCAAATCACTACATATGTGTATATTATATACTGTTTTTTTCCTGGCTCACTTGGTCTTCTAATGCCCTTCTTTCTAGTAATCTAGTAACACGCCAACCCACTACCAAGGTAAACATAGATGATTCTGACTGCACCGTTTGCTACAGATTGCTGGTATCCCACTTCTACTCAGAACAATATGTGCTCATAAAATTCGGGAGCAACACAATCCAAAAATCCAGCCGCATGCTCTGCTTCTGAGGCAGCTACATTCATTATAAAAACCTCCATATAGCATTTATGTCTTGTAACATACTTTCTCAGTTTTTGAATCAGCTTTGTGCAAGCCACAGCAAATGATTTCAGGAGTGTAGTTTCTATTTCGTTTTATTGAAAGAGTTTGCATAGGATTGGTACTGTTTTCTCATTAAATGCTTCTTAGGATTCAGCAGTGTAACCATCTCTATCTGTGGACCTGTGGGTTGTTTTTGTGGCATGGAGGTTATTAACAGATTGAAGTTCTTCATGGATTATATAATATGTTTGAATCTTTTATAACATTTTAAATTGTGTAATTTTTCTGCCAAAATACAAGTTAATAATCACATTGTTCATATGGTTATTTTAACTTTTTAATAAAAGTATACATTTTTCTGTTTATCCTAGATCCTAAGTCCATCAATCATTTCATTTCAAAACTCTCCTTTTTGTGATATTTAAGTTCTGCCTTATTTTTCAGCTGGCCAGATTATATCTTCAGGTACTTTTTCTAAAAGATTTCCTACGTGTTAAATTTCTACATTATGTAGATAATTGAAAATGCTTTCTTCTGTCTTGACATGTGAATGATATCTGGTATATTCCATTGTCTTCTGTCACCTAATATTACTAAGATTTCTGAAGTAATGTAAAATATTTTACTTTACTTTTCATATGAAGCTGAACTTCTTATGCTTGGGTTGCTGCAAGTTTAAAAATATTACTTGTTGGAACACTTCAATCTTGATTATTTCTATTTATTTTTCTTTGAACATATATATAGATATATTTTGTATCTACAGATTTGAGAGTCTGTTTACAGTGTATTTTTCTCTCCTGTTTTTATTTTTCTATTTTATTTGTTCTGCTTCCTTCTACAGAAATCTCAACTATTCTCAAGGTGGTTCTCCTATGTTTCCTTATTCCACCTAATCAGTAATATTTGTGGCAGACCATATCATTACTGTGCCCACATTCTTGGAGATTTTACCATTTCACCGTTTCTGTACCCCTCCAGTGTTCAGCATGCTTTCGGAAGCCAGCTTCTGTGCTTCCTGTTTAGGAGAATGCCTTGGGGCCCTGGAGACATTTCACCAGTAGCCACGGAGAACTAATATATCTCTGAGTTTACATCTCTGCCCCTCTTTCCCTACTACACCTGCTCCCTGGGCAGCAGTTAACCAATGATGGCACTGCCCTCCAGTGAAATCCCAGCTCCTTTTCCTTGTAAACTATGAGGTGTTATTTACTCTCTACAGTTCTTCTGTGATCAAGCTCATGCCTGCCCTCTGAAGGACCTTTTCCTGACACCTCCCTCTGGCTTGGCTTTCTATCCTCTGCCTTATCTGGCTCCCTCTGAGAATTCTTCCGTAATAAATCATTTGCATGGAGAAACTCATCTTAATACATGCTTCTGGAAAACCTAAATTAAACTAATATTTCCTTACATCTATATAAGATTTGTCCTTTTCTGTCTTCTGGATACTAGAATGTCCTAAAATTCATCAAAAAGGGAGAAAATAACACATGGAAAATAATCAATTAATTAAAATTTTTCTTCCCCAAGAAATTTCTATTCTTTGATATATTCCCTGACCTATTATCAAAGACCTTCTCTTAAAATCACTGGTGAGGCAGGGAGAGAGAGTGTGAATTAATTGATATGAATGTTCAACTTTCATAACAAAGTTAGTAAAATATAGTTCTTAAACCAAACCTTTGCCTAATGAGCTTGCACTGAGCTACTAGAACTAATCTAACATTTCAATTGACCATTATCACACTTACAGTACTCATTCTTCTTTCCCAGTGCTCCTGGAATGTCAGTGCTCTTATTTGCAATGTTATGAAGATTGATAGAATAATATGTATGTAATACCCTGAGTTCCTGGAGAGAAATTTAAGCAGAAAGTAGCAGCACAGTATGAGTTGTTATATTGCTACTCATTTTGCCTCATTTTTAGAATAAGATGGTTGGCAAAAAGCTAAAAGACAGAAAGTAAAATTAAATATGAGCTGCTTCATTAACAGTTCTTAGGTTATTTTGTAGCACTTCCCAATCCTTTATACTTCAGTGTTCTCTGAAGTGCAAAGTGCCTCACATTTTCAGTGATTTTTTTTTCTTCCCTTCAGAGGAAACAGAAAATATCCTCAATATTGAGAAATCAACACAGTGCCCAAACTCGTTTATTGAGAATTTTGGATTCTGGATCACAGTCTTCCTCTTCACTTCCTGTCTTCTGAAATACATCTACTTCTCTCATTAATCCCCATCACCCTCACCTAGACCAAGATGCCATTATTTCTTATCTGAATTAGTCTCTTAACTAATCATGTGAGGTATGATATAGCACACACACACACACACACACACACACACACACACACATACTTCCTGCTTCAAACACTTTTATTGTAGAGAACAGATATCTCTCCACGAGATTGATTTTGCTCTGGTACTTTTTCTTCATCATATTGACTCTTTAAAAAAAGTTTTTTTAACATCTTTATTGGAGTATAATTGCTTTACAATGGTGTGTTAGTTTCTGCTCTATAACAAAGTGAATCAGCTATACATATACATATATCCCCATATCCCCTCCCTCTTGCATCTCCCTCCCACCCTCCCTATCCCACCCCTCTAGGTGGTCACAAAGCACCGAGCTGATCTCCCTGTGCTATGATGCTGCTTCCCACTAGCTATCTATTTTACGTTTGGTAGTGTATATACACCATATTAACTCTTGAACATTCCTTCAGATATCAATTCAATCATCTCTTCCTCAGGATCCATTCTCTTACTTTCTGGGTTTTGTCAGTTGATCCTATAGTATTACTTTATGGATAATGTATTTCTCCTCCACAGAATATACTACACTTAATGTTGTTAATATATTTATGTGATAATTTGATTAATGCTAGTCTTACCACAGGACTATAAGATGTCTAAATAGAATAACTGATTATTTTAAAAGAATTTCATCTCCATTAATTAGCTCAGATATTTTTGTGTTGATATCAGTTTTTGTTCTTCTAAGATGAATACCCAGGAGTGCTATTGATGAGCCCTAACCTAAGTATTGAGTATACTTGAGTGCAATAGTATTGTATTATGAAGCTTTTTGATATCTTCAGGGATATAGTGATATAACCTGTTTCATTCCTGATATTAGTAATTTGTTTCTTCTGTCTTTTTTTTTTTTCATGTGTCAGTCTTGCTAGAGGTTTGTCAATTTTATTGATCCTTTCAAAGAACCAGCTTTGTGTTTCATTAATTTTTCTCTGTAGTATTTTTCTCTTTTCAGTTTATTGATTTTTATTCTTATCTTTATTGTTTCCTTTCTCCTGCTTGCTTTGGGTTTACTGTGCTCTTCTTTTTCTAGTTTCCTGAGGTGTGAACTTGTATTATTATTTTGATTTTCCCCTTTTTAAAAAATGTATGTATTCAGTGCTATTAATTTCTCTTCCAGCACTGCATTAGCTGCACCTAATACATTTTAATATGATGCATTCTCATTTGTATTTAGTTTAATATATTTTTAAATTTCCCTTGACAATTCCTCACTGACAATGTTTTATTAACATTGTGCTGTTTAGTTTCTAGGAGATTTTTCTGTCATCTTTCTGTTATTGATTTCTAGTCCTTTTCCCATTTTGATCAAATAATACTTTCCCCATTATTTTATTTATCTTATTTCTGTTGATATTTGTTTTAAGGCAAGAGATTTGGACTGTCTTAACAAATGTTCCTTAGAAACTTGCAAAGAACATGCATTCTGCTATTGTTAGGTGGAGTGTTATAATTGAAAATTAGATACTGTTGGTTGATAATGTTGAGTTTTTCTATTTCTTGATGATTTTTATCTATATACTATGAATTGACTGATCATTCTACCAACTGTTGAGGAAAATGCTAAGTAATTCTCAAATTATAATCATGGATGTTTATATATTTTTTTCATTCTAGAAGGTTTGTTTCTGCATATAACAGATCTGTTGTTTCATGCATAAGCATTTAGGATTATTATGTCTTCTCACTGGACTTTTATTATTATGTAATATCCCTCTTTGTGGTAATTCTCTTTGCTCTGAATTTTCACTTTAATGTAGATACTCCTGCTTTTCTTGATTATCACATACATGTTAAATCTTTCCATTATTTTACTAAACTTACCTCTATTATAATATTTGAAATGTGTTTCTTGTAGACAGCTTATAATTGAGACAGGTTCTTCTTTTATGTACTCATCCAATCTCTGTCTCATAAAAAGTATATTTAATGTGTTTGCATTCAATATTACTAATGGTATTTTAAAATTTTTGTATAGCTGGTATTTTCTGTGTTGTTTTCTGTGTTCTGTTTGTACTCTCTTTTTTGTTTGTTTCTCTGCTTACGTTTTTTCTGCCTCCCTGAATGTTACTAAACATTTCCAGAATTGCAGTTTGAAGTATCAATAGTGTTTTTTAGTATGTATCTTTGTATGTCTTTGCTAGTCATTGGTATAGGTATCACGGTCTACTGGTGTTCCATTTTAGCCGTGAAATGTATAAAATGTAACTCACTTTAGGTCCCTTTACCCTCTCCCATTTATAATAATATTTTCTCAAATATTTCCTCTACATATACTGGAAACTACATTAAACGATGTTATAATTTTTGCCTCAAATGCTGAGTATAATTTAGAAAACTCAAGAGAAGATCTATCGTATATACTCAGAGTTTTACTCTGTTGTAGTTTTTTCCTTCATAGTGCTCCAATATTCCTTCTTCTGTTATATATTTTCTTTTTAGAAAACTTGCTTTAGCCATTCTTTTAGGATTGTTTCTGGCAACAAACCTCAATTATCCTTCGTCTAAGAACTGCTTGATTTCTCTGTTTTTTCAATACCATTTGAATAAAAAAGTCATGTCCCCCTGTTATTCGTGTTTTCTGATGAGAAATCTGATGTCTATTGACTGACTAGTTTTCTCTTACAGTTTTCCGTAGGTTGATTATGATGTACCTTAGTGAGGATTTTCTTTTTTTTTTTGGCTTTATCCTGTTGGAATTTCACTCCATTTCATGAAGATGTAGGTGTATGTTTTTTGTCAAGTTTGAGAAAATTAAAGCTTTATTTCTTCAAATACTTTTTAAATTCATGCCCCCCCCCCTTTTTATTCATCCTTCTAGGACTCCACGACATGAATGCTAGATCCTTTATTGGTTTCACATAAGTTCCTGATATCTGTACATATATATATTTTTCAGTTTATTTGTTCTCTTCTTTGCAGGTTGGGTGATTTCTATTTCCTAGTCCAATGAGTCTTTCCTTTGTATCTCTATTGTGTTGATGAGCCCAACCACTGTTTTTTTGTTTTGTTTTGTTTTATTTTGTTTTATGTTTGTTTCTTCTCAGCAATAGTATATCTCACTTCTAAAATTTCCATTTGGTTCTTTTTTATACTTATTTGTTTGCTAAGACTTTTTATTTTACATTTGTTTCAAACATGTTCATTGAAGCATTTTATTATGGCTGCTGTAATATCTCTGTCAGATAATTCTAGGATCTATGTCATCTTGGTGTTGGCATCTTCAAATTTTCTTTCTATCATCCAAGTTGATGTTTTCCTGGATCTTGATATAATGAGTGATTTTTACACTGTATCCTGGAAATTTTGCATATTATTTTATGTGACTGTGGCTTTCAACTGAATCTTTTGTTTTGGAAACCTTCTCTTACACTGCCCCAGTAGGAGAGTGCAGTAAAATTCTACGTTCCCTGCTAAGCCACTACTGATATATCCTGGCTGTGAGAAGGAAGGCCATCCCATTGCTGCTCCCTCTGTGGCTTCCACTAACAACATGGAGGTTGAAGGTTTAGTAACCTCTGGGCAGTGGTGAAACTTCTAGCTTCCACTCAGGCTCCTCTGACACTGTGTGGGACAGTGGGGTAGAGAGGTTTCTTGTTGCTGCTGGTTGGATGTGAAAGTCAGGTGTCTTAAATGGTCTCCAGTGACACCGTGTGTGTGTGTGTGTGTGTGTGTGTGTGTGTGTGTGTGTGTGTGTGTGTGTGTTGGGAGGCGTGGGGGGAGTCTCATTACCACTGGGCAGGGAAGGAATTTCCAACTCCCATTTGACTTGTCTGATACCACACCGGTGAGGTATGCCTCATTACAACTGGGCAATGGTGGAAGTCTAGGCTCCCTATTTCAGCCTTTACTGGTAGAGATGGGTATGTAGCACGGTTTTTCATGGTATGTGTTGGAGTCAGGCAGTTATCATCTAAAGATTTTCTGCCTTGATAGATTTCCCCTTTCCTGGTCCTTTGACTAGAGAGAGCAAGCTTTTATTTATTTTTAATTTTATTTTATTTTTTCTCTGCTGAATAGCATTTCTGGTTTTCTGGCTTCTTCAGCTCTAAGTCTGGGATATATGAGGCAGTTAAGGAGCCTAGAGAAGTAATTGCCCTGATGTTTGGTTGCCAATTTTCCAAGCCAGGATTTTTTTTTTTTCTTTTCAACTTACAGAGTGTTTTTATGTTCTTATATGATAGTGTGTGTGTGTATATATACACAAACACATACACACACTATATATATATATTTGTATATATAAATATATTATACACTATATATATAAAATTCTGCACATTATATATAATATGTGCAGAATTTTTAACTGTACTTAGCAGGAAGAATAGGAAGAAATATGTCTAATGTCTATCTCCTTGCATGGAACCAGAAACAACAGTTTAGTTTTGATATTCCACAGAGTGAATATTTCTTATTGGTATTTTTTGAGCTTCTTTTATCTATGGGTTCCAGTTTTCATTCAATATGAAAATTTTTCAGATACTATTTCAAGTATTCTTTTTCTTCCCTCCTCCAGTCTCCTTCTGGGACTCCAAATACACATATGTTAGAGTGTTTGATATTGTCTCACAAGTCCTGAGGCACCATTTTTTTTGTTTTGCAGCTATCGTTTATTGATAGAATAATGATTACATTTTTCTCTTTTGCACACTTTTGTATTATTTTCTGTTTCTCACTTGAATATTTATATATAGAAAATGCACTTGGTTGAAATGAACATGTTCTATATACAGAATTTTGAGTCAATAGTATGGAAAATGGGGGAAAAAAAAGAGTAAGTGGTTTTTGTCCAATAGTATATAAAAATATATAAAGGCTTGTTTCTGTCAGTTAAATACCAGGCAAACAATAGAGCAGGAAAAACAGCTCAGAAAAATTCCTTTCTATATTTAAATAAATATAATAGTAGAAATTATTGGATAAAAATTATTGTTCAATTAATTGTGTGAAAGTGTTTGATTATTTAGAAAAAATATAAAAATTGGATTTTGCTTCAGAGCTACTTTTGAGATAAAATAATGGTTAACTATGACTGAAAAACTAGAAAAATCTAAGGAGATTCTTGCAAGATCTTGAAATATAAAAGGAATTCTTTTTTATTTTATTTTGAAAGGATATTTTAATTCATATCTCCACCAGAAATTTAACATAATGACATTTTTTAAAAGGAATTCTTTTAAACATAGAAACAATAGGAGAATTCAACAACTATAATTGGTAATTTTTGCATATAAAAATTAATTTTTTTCTTATGTGAAAAAATACCAAAATAAAATTTATATTTAAATTAAATATTGAGATTAGATAATTATAAAAAGCAAAACAGGAAAAAATAGAAGTCTTTCTATCATATAAGTAGCTCCTAAAAGGCTTAAGTAAAATTTACACATGTAGTAATTAATAAATGAATAAATAAGTAAAGTGGGGTTTTTTTCTCTCTAAAGCAAGTATAAAAATGGCTGGTTGAACTAAAAAAAGTTAAACTTCTTCAAATTGTTTTTAATATTTTTAACTTTCTTTTAATTGGTTGCACCAAATGTACACATTATCTCTTTGGGACCTAGTTCAAGAATTTTTATATCGTTTGACCTAGTTATACAACTTTATTCAAGATATATTATAGCATGTTTATTAAGGCAACTAACTGTGAGAAAGACTATGGGATATTGTATAACTATTTTTTTCCATTTTGACATCTATAAAATAGAGATAGTACTTTTATCTACCTTATTGGATTGTTTAATATACTACAGTATTGTACTACCAAAAAAATCACATGATATTTAACTATTAAATTACATTTTCAAACACTGTATGATATATTTAGCAAATATTTAGTGTAAAACCCTGCATTCATTAGGTTCCAAATGTATGATAAGTATATACAAATAAGTTGTATATATTATATACAAATATAATACACAGACAAACACAGACATCTGCATGAACTCACAATACATTCTGTACTGTGTGATTAGAGGTAATTTTAAATTTTGTCTTTCATGTCTGCTGTGTTTATGAGAATTCCAAATATTTCCATTTCCCAAAATATCCCATATGAGCATGTGTTACTTATTGAGGCAGGAAATAATAAAGGCAATCAATAAACTTTCCAAAATTTCTCTTTGTTCTCATTTTTGTTTTCTGTTTGACAATTATGTAGTATTTGTAGTATTTGTAGTAATTTTAGCCAAAACTAAAATTGCCTTGTATTTTTTCATCATGGGGAGTCCATATTTACTTCTGCCATCTGGAAATGTGGTTTACCTACACCATAGAGAGTAGCAGATCATAATACAATGAACTACCATATGAAGTTAAACACATCATAAAACTAGCTATTCCATTTCTAAATATTTATAACATTTATACAATGATAAATAAAATAGATGTCTATCACAAAAACCTTTATGTGAAATGTTTATAGTCGCTTTACTCATTAGAACCAAAACATGAAATCAATCAAATGCCCATCAACTGATGGATAGATAACCCAATTGTGATACATCCATACTATACACATGGGCATATGTGAGTGTGTGTGTGTGTGTGTGTGTGTGTATTCCTTCCCTTCATATACTGACCATAGTCACTGTATAAATTCATGTTTTCAATAATTTAGCATTTTTCTATTTAGAATGATTTGCTCATCGGTTATAATCTGAGAATGATTAGATCCTGTTTGAGACATGAGGGGAATAATAATTATCCATTATATAACTTTTACTATACACTTTACATTATTCTGAATACTTAATATTAACATATTAACCCTATTCCCTTCTGATTGTCGCCATATAAGTGAGCTTTTATGAAACAGTTTCTTCAACTAAGAAAATGTGCTTTAACTTCATAGAGGAAAATTCTGAGACCCTAAGTTTCTACACTAATTCTAGCTAAATCAATAATTTAGACTTTTGTGTCTAAAAAACATCCCTCCAAACTGCTGTCAGTCCAAGTATTTATAACTTGCTTCTTTCACCGATGTTGTCTCCGTATCTTTACTCATATTTAGTAGTTCTTATTTTTCAAAATGATATTTGATGGATAAAGAAGTTGTGGTATATTTATATAATGTGATATTATTTAGTCGTGAGAAAAAAGGAAATCCTGCCATTTGCAACAATATAGATGGACCTTGAGGCACTATGCTAAGTGAGGTGTCAGATAGAAACCAAAAAGTACTGTATGATATGACTTATATGTGGAATCTAAAAACCTGAATTTGTAAAAAAAAAAAAAAAAAATTGAATCCAAAGCTTTCTCTACTCTGTATCTGGAAAAGAGCAGCTGAAAGGGAATACTGCTACACGTACTTTCTTGCTCTGATAGGAAACATTTCTATGTGAGTCGCTGTAATCCCATTGCTTCAGATATCATCTGCATGCTGATGACTCCAGGAACAAAAGAGTTAACAGCTGATCTGTAGCTCTTTCCCTCTCTCCTGGGCATGCAAGAGGCAATGCTGATCTCAACAAAATCTACTTGTAAATATTCCAATGGGATTCACAGACTCAGGATATATCTGAGGAAGTTCTTACCTAAGAATTTTTTTTTTTAAGCGGGACACGCCATTTCTCTACAATGATGATTGAAAATAAACCTGAAATGCAAAGATGTATAGGACAAAGCTGGCTGGAGAATGGAAGTTAGCCCAGACTATCTACCTGTGTGATGAATGGAGTACAGAGACCAGGAAACCTCAAACTAAAACTGCTTCCTTGGAGCTAATGTACACATAGTATCAGTCTCTTCCTCCAAAATCAAAACTCATCACAGGGTGGGAAACATACCCGGTTTTGCTTTTTTTGTTTTGTTTTGCTTTGCTTTTTGTTTTATTTTGTCTTGGAAGCTGCACCTGTTGATTTGGTGGCTATCTGAGACACTAATACTGTGAGGCTATGATTCTCCCTACATTTTGCTTATATCTTGCACTAAGCATTCGGAAAGTTTGATGCTGAGTTAGATCTGTTATCTGTGTGAGTCTGCTTTGATAATTCAGCCATCTGTGATACTACAACTACCAAATAACCCTGCACCAGAACTTCTCCCTAAATTCTAAGCCTTAATGTCCAGTGTATCACCTCTACATGAATGTATTAAAAGTGTCTGAAACTCAAACTTCTAAAATAGCCTTTCCACATATTTTAGTATGTTCCTCCCCTAGACATCTCTATATCAAGGGCTCTCAATTCCACTGAGTCCAGCTGCCAAGGCAAAACTCTGGAGACATATTTGACTTTTATCTCTCCAGATTCAAACTATTTGAAGGCATTAGCTCTAGCTCAGAAATATATCCAGTATCTATTTTGTTTGCTCCATTTCCTCTGTAACAATCCTAGTCCAAACCACTATTATCTTTCAACAGATTATAGCAATTGCCTCTTATTTTAAGTGGTGGCCATAAAATGTCTATTAAGGAAATCAGAGCATGACCTATTTTTATTCATTAGTTAAATTATTATTTATTCAAATTGCATCAATGGTTTCTTTCCTTACTCAGAATAAATTCTAAATACAGAATAAAAGCTGGCCCTTGGTTATGGCTTTGACTTCTTTTGCTCTCTCAATTACTTAATTCCATGATAATTTAGTGTATATGATTGTTGTGCTACATTAGTAAAATTGCTTATGTGACAGTTATTATACGATATGTTATTAAGCACATACATGATAGAATGTTGTGCTAGGTATTAAAATAAGAAAATAAGACTAAATAAATGAATGTGATTTTTGTCCATGCATATGGCATACTCAGATATTCCTCTGGTAACATATATAAAATAGAATATTGAAGAAAAAGATTTAAAGAAACATATGAGGAATTTTTTTGTTGTTTATTTATTTTCTCATTAAAACTTGTTTTAATGTACCTCAAAATTCTGTGGAAGATCTTTGGTCAAGTTGTTTCCATTAAAAACTACTGATTTTAAAAATGAACACAAAGCATCACATGTTTAATATAAACACTCTGATGAGTTTTCCATATGCATATACACATCATACCATAACCAAAAGCAAGGTAATAAACATATCCATAACCTCCAAATATTTCTGCCCCTTTGCTTTTTTTTTGTAATAAGAACATTTAACATGAGATCTACTCTTTTAATAAATGTTTAAATGTACAGTATCATGTTGTTAACTATAGGCGCTACCTTCTACAGCAGATCTCTAGAACTTATTCCTCTTGTATAGCTTTAACTTTTTACCCATTGAATAACTTTTAATTTTCTCCTCCCTGCAGCCATGGAAAACACCATTCTATTTTCTGCTTCTGTAAGTTTGACTACCTAATACCTCATATAAGTGGAATCATGCAGTATTTGTCCTCTGTGACTGACTTATTTTCATTTAGCACAATGTCTTACAGGTTCATTCACGCTACTGAATGCGTTCAGTACATTTAGCTCATTTTTCCTTGGTCATTTTCTGATAAGAAAACACAAACTTTAATGCATTGTAAGTCAAACTAAGGATGATCATTGTTGTGTTGTGAGATGCTAAAATGTAAAAGCATGGATTATACACTGTCTTTCAAACTTATACTCACAATCAAGATTTTTGGCAAAAATTAATGGGGAAAAAAACCTCATCTATTTTTAAGATGAACTGTGTCCTTACTACTGAAAGTATGATTAATGAGAAATGCTGTACTTTATCTCATTGCCTAGTTTTTAGAGAAAAATAACCTAGTTTAGGTTATGGCTTTTGGTTTAAGATTTGAATGTTAAGCACAGTCTCATGCGGATTATCTTTGATTGTCAAAAAGAAATTTAGTTTTTCTTTTTAAAATTTTTATTTAGTTTATTTATTTTTGGCTTCGTTGGGTCTTCATTGCCGCGCGTAAGCTTTCTCTAGTTGTGGCTAGTGGGGGCTACTCTTCATTGCAGTGCGCTGGCTTCTCATTGCGGTGGCTTCTCTTGTGGAGCATGGACTCTGGGCACGTGGGCTTCAATAGTCTTGGCACCCGGGCTCAGTAGTTGTGGTTCGTGGGCTCTAGAGCGCAGGCTCAGTAGTTGTGGCACCACGGGCTTAGTTGCTCCGCGGCATGTGGGATCTTCCCAGACCTGGGCTCAAACCCGTATCCTCTCCATTGGCAGGTGAAGCAGGTGAATTCTTTTTTTTTTTTTTTTTTTGCGCGGTACGTGGGCCTCTCACTGCTGTGGCCTCTCCCGTTGCGGAGCACAGGCTCCGGACGCGCAGGCTCAGCGGCCATGGCTCATGGGCCTAGCCTCTCTGCCGCATGTGGGATCTTCCCAGACCGGGGCATGAACCCATGTCCCCTGCATCGGCAGGCAGACTCTCAACCACTGCGACACCAGGGAAGCCCTGGCAGGTGAATTCTTAACCACTGTGCCACCACGGAAGCCCGGAAATTTAGTTTGTTGGATTTATGAGTTTAAGGTAGAAGTTTACCTGGTTGGAGTAACTGGGAAGTGACTGCTTCATACTTTAAAAAATTACATCTTTCAGGAGTTCCTGTCTGTTATAGGTGAAGACTATATTTTAAGCTTTGAACGCAGTGAACTAGAAACTTTAGAAGGAAACACTTTTACCAATTTTCTGTGTGATATACTTCACGTATTTATAGCAAACCCCAGTTACTGATGTTGCACATTGTTTCTAAAAGTGTCTCTTCACTGTTTCAAACTGATGAAGCACTCAAGCCCCAGGTTCTTGAAAATTATTTGAAGGAAAACTCAGCTCTCATTTATTCTGTCTCAAGATGAATTAAGGCAATGTTTCTTTTATGTCATGATTGAGAATCCTATTTATAGGCATATCCTATTATATCTTTGTGAAAACACCTCATAGGAGAATTTTAGGAATTCCTTTGATTTAGTTTTCAAGGGTCAGTTCTAGAAAAGTACTTTGGAAAATTATAGTGTATATCTCTTTGCTTACTCCAGAGGAAGTGAGTAGATTATATGGGTCATTATATCTTTATTTCCATCTAAATCCAGTGATGGAACTCATTTCTCCATTTCCAGCTCTGAAGACAAATCATTTTACAAAGCTTAAAATGTAAATGCCTAGGGTCTCACCAGTTGTGCTTTATTCTTCATGTTATTATATTGGCCAGCTAGTGGCAAGAAACTAGATGTTACCAAATCACTTCCGGTTGCTTGTCGCTCGAAAAATCAATACTCTAGAAAGAGACAAATGTTGGTAGAAGGGAAAGGTCCTTTTAATCAGAATGTTGGCAATCTGAGGAGATGGTGGACTCAGTGTCCCCAAAAACCACCTCCAAAGATTCTGCTCAGCCATGAAAATTTTAAAGGGAAGAGGGGAAGTAATCTTAGTTAATCATTGAGATGGGGGTCAGAGTCCCCCACTGCATGAAGGCTCCTTGATTTCTTGTGATCTTCCTCTAGGTGTTACCTTGTTCACACAGTTTGGCCACACAGTTTATTGCGAGATTACTGAAGGGGAAGCTAGGGAATGGATCTGGTCATCTGCTAATTACTTATTCTTCATTTCTACTTCTTTTATCTACGGAAAGAACTGATAAGTTAGGCGAGGTATTGTGTGATTACAAGATTTGAAAGGTGTGCTAGAGCCGGAGATGAGTAGAGCATGGGGGTGCCTGGTTTAAGGTTAGTGACAAGACAAAAGGGTGCCTCCTACTGAGAGCTCTTTCCTGCAAAAAGCTTTTTCCTGCCAAAAGCTGTTTACATAGACACACATGAAGACTGACCACAAATGACCAAAATAAACAAATAGTAAGAATGAAATGCATTAAAACTTGTAATATAAACATTTCTTACTTTAGCTAAATTTACCTGGAAATATATAATTTATTGGAAATTTTAAATCACATAAATGAAGTTTATCATTTGGAAAATATCATGGTTTATTTACATAACCATGTCATGTTTTAAAAATACAAAAGAAATACCACTCATTTAGTTTTTAACAGAGAAGACTCAGTCACAAGGTTCCTATTAATAATGAGTTTTGTCTTCATATTGAGAAGACAATCTAAGAAATTTTTGTCTAAATTTGTATTTCATCTCCCCTTTCTTGGCTCAGTTTTTGCTACTTGTCTTCACTCTAATTATCCACTCTCCTTTCCTTTTTGATTTCTCTGCAATTCCATTTCTCTTTAATTTCCTCTTCTAGTCACCTAACATTTTCTATTATCCTTCACATTCATTCAGTGGTCCTTTAATCACCATTCATTTTATAAGCATGTCAGGAAGTTGAGGAAACTAGTAATTTTTACAACCTAAAATAGCTTTTGGATTTACTGAATTACATCTGAGTTAAATTTTCTTTTGTTATGTGAATGAATATAACTTGGTGAAAGTACTACTATCAAAAAGAAATTAATTTTACCTAGGTGCAAGCTAATGTTTTGAAAATGAATTACTTCCTTATATTGTGAAATGTGGAATATGAAAGTAAAATATAATATATGAATAGAGGATATATATTTGTGCATATATGGAAATGGTAATTATTTTATATGCACATTTTTGTGAGTGTATAAACAAAATATTCATAACAGTGTAGGATCTCTTTACACATAATATCTAAATATATTTTTTAGTATGTTCATTATTAGTTTACTACCTCTATATTGTCATTTGTCTAGAAAGATGAGAAATCTTTTTGAATAACTGATGGGACAAATGGAATTCCTCAAAAGAAATAACTGAATTATTTTCATTAAGAATGGGAGCATGATTATTAGATCATTTTGAAGTCTAATTCAACATATACCTTTATTTACAAACTAAGGAGTAAATTTAAGTTATAAAGAACTATAAATACAAATTACATTTATAAAGTATGAAGGATAATAAAATATGTTAATTCTTTGCCAAATCTGTACCTCAGAATCAACTGAAGGCTTAAAATGATCATCTCGCTTCTCAACTAAATTTAATTCCATTTGAGTCTGTCCCAATTAGGTTTCAAGCGTTGTGTTCTATAAGACTTTACCAGGGAATTTGTTGAATTTTACTAGCCAGTTACCATTAACTTTAAGAAAAACGGGAGCTCACAAATGGAACAGCAAGTTTTTTGTTTCTACTCCCACATACCTTGGAATCTCTTCTGTAAAAGAAAACAATTGATACCTGCCATTTCTAATATGGCTATTATTATGAAAAAATACAATATTGGACATGAATAAAACTATATATGGGCTGGGGAAATACTATATAAATTTAGACTTAACTATTTTAAAAAGTTCAAGGAATGGATATTGTTTTCAATATTTTTTATTGTCAATATTGTAGAGGCAGATCCCAAATGAATATTATGATATTTTATCTACAGGAGACACAAATTCTTTAGCTGACAAAGCATGAGCAATGATCGATTCAGAATTTAGTATGGCTCTAACCACCTGGCATGGCTTTTTTAATGCAATACAGGTGAATCACCAATCCGAAATATAAGGATAATACTTGCATTCAGAAGCAGTAAATCAGTAAACATCACATTTTTATATTCTTAAATTCAAATTGAAATTACATGTAAAAAGATACTCCTGCAAATAATTTCTGACATTATTATTACTTGAAGATGATGCATGAATATAAAAGAAATAAGAATCCTACTAAGGAAAGAGTGTCATATATTCTGCACCTGTCAACATGTTTAACTGTTATAGTGTGCAAAGCTAAGAAACTAGCAAGTTTTAAAAGCTTCAGAAATTATTTGAAGCTCAACTTAGATGATCACCCTAAGAGTTTTCCCCTATCACATATTTTGACCCTTCTCTTTGTAGTACTTCTCCCTTTCTGACTTGTGAGAATACGCATTTTGGCCCACTTCTCACTTAGCCTGCATGGATTTACTAATCCGATCAAAGGTCATATCTTTTTGTTGTCATGTGGGAACTTACATTAGCCTGGTCAGTGACCATTAGCTTCTGGCAGAGAATTAATGGCCCAAAGTTCAGCTCTGAACACAAATATGATGGCTAGGTCTAAGATACTGTGGCCTCATATCACACACATTTTGCCAAGTGTAGCCACTTTGATGGATTAAGTGTCAGTAAAAGCATAATTTAAAATATTAAATATTATGTGTTTTATGGCTGATACAGTTCAAAATATATAATTTTTCCAATTAATAAATTTAAAATTTTATCTCTATTAGAACACAAATATGTATTGGCTATACAATAAGATACACTTTTTTTCATAATTCAAACACTTCTTTCAATTGCACAATGTTTACCAAGTACATCTAACATTGAAAATAGAAAAATAAAGTAATAAGATTTTTGAAAAACTTATAAAGTTGCATGTAAAATTTTATGGATAAAGATCCCTCAGGAGCTTAAAAGAACCACTTTTATCATATATATTTATTAAAACACTCAAAAATTAAGACATTTTGTTAAAACTCACAAACACTTTATAATTGTTAAAGCTGCAACTCTGCTTAATTAAATCTTTTTTAGCTATTTTTTCCAGTATAGTTTGGTAATTTACATATAAGTCCTTTGCTCACACACATAATTTTTCATATTGAGGGCATTTATGACTAAATATAAGAAGGCAAAATAAAGATATATATGTATATTCTTGACAATATGTTCTCAATAATGAAAAGTTCTAAAAACAATTTAGAAATATAAAATTTACTTTTAGAGGTATAATTTCTGCTAGTTTATAGCTATCTATGTTAATTACTAAATATATGGCATGGACTTTTGAAAATAAATAAGAAGAGACATCCTCTCTAATACTGTTTAATAGTCTATAAATGTGGGTAAATCGTCCTTTGATTTTACTGAAAAGTGAGAAGATGGGAAGAAAATACACAAGAAGAAACATTTATGTAGAAATATATATCTATATGTCTATACATCTAGATCTTTATCTCCTTAAATCTGTATCAATTTATCTATCTATATAAATTTGTATTTGAGTTTTGGTTCTGTTACTATTTTTGTGGCCTGCAGCAAATTTTCAGGCATCTGAAAGTTGCAAGATCTTTCAATGGTCTATAAGAACATCTTCTTAGTAGCATAATAATGGAGATTAAATGAATAATTTATAAATTTCACAGAAAAAATGCTACATGTTTAGCTCTATAATGTGTACATTTTTATAAGTATGATTATATTATATAAATTTTTTCATGAATATATATATTATGTATACAATATACTAACTTTCATAAATTTGATGGCAGATATATCAAGTTTCCCATAATACTTGAAATCATATTTGCCTTCATGTAGAAGAAAAGAGCTTTGTGTATACTCAGGAACTTGTAAAGAAAAGGAGATATGTTTTCAAGATAAACAGGTACAAGCAGGGAAAGAATGAAAGAAGAATGTATTTAGAGAGTAAAATATATCTAGGGAAATTTATCTTTTTCTGTTGTTTCTATCATATATTTTTCTAGTTATTTTAGGAAAAGTAAACATAAGTATTAATTAAACTATATTCATGTTTTCTTTGGGTATTTATTTTACAAATTTTTTTCTTCTCACAGTCCATGTTCCTTATTTCTCCTATTTCTTACCTGGTACTGGGCTCACTTTTTCCCTTTCTCTGCCTTTTAAAATGTAATTTATTGTATCTTGAGTACAAAATTGTTTCTGTAGCAGCATACCTCCAGTTTCATAATGAAAATCAATTTGAAAAAATAACATACTATCTTAAAATTTCCTCTACAGCTTTTAAAAGAATATTTCTACTAATATTTTCATGATATTAAAAGGTTTTGTTATTAAGACACTTTTCAGAAATGCAATTTAAAATTTTAATCACTCTATAGTATTTTGTCAACTGCTGAAAAAACAATCTAATGCAGAGGGGTCTGGAAAAATTAATCATATTTAACTTTATTTACATACTGATGTAACCTACTGTACTAATTTACTAGGGCTGCCAAAACAAAATACCACAGACTGTATGGCTTAAACAACAGAAATGTATTTTCTAACAATTCTGGAGGCTAGAAGTCCAAGTTCAAGTTGACTGCAGATTTGGGCTCGTCTGAGCCCTCTTTCCTTGTCTTGCAGATGGCTGTCTTCTCACTGTGTCCTCACACGTTCTGTGTATTGTCTGTGTCTAATCTATTCTTCTTATGAGGACACCAGTCATACTGGTTTAGAGCTCAACCTTATGACCTAATTTTACCTTATTTACCTCTTTAAAAGCCCTGTGTCCCAAATATAATCACAGTCTAAGGTACAGGGTGTTAGGACTGCAACATATGAAATATTTTGGGGGGAGTGCACACAATTCAGTTTGCTCTACATTCATAAATACAAACAGGTATAACCCAGACTTTAACTAGTAAAATTTTAAATATAAATTTTTAAAATTCTTTGTATTATCAGAGAGTAAAATACGTTATCTTAATGCTAATAATCATCTCTTGAGGATGGCAATTGTGTTTTCTCCCCAAATTTATCACTGACTTCTTTCATATTTTTTGACATATATGAAGTTTTCAATAAATGATGGTTTGAGTGTATGACTGATTAGTAGAATATGTAAATCAATAAATGAATGAATCACCCTCTGCAGTGCTATTGCAGTCAATGTACTAATGTGTATATTAATAAATGCACCAGGAAATGGTAGGAATATTTTAATCTTTCTACCAATAAAAACCTGGTTCAAATTTACTTCCTTCAAGAATGTGTCAGTCCTGCTCTGACTATTCTATTCTCACTGCACTAAGTTAGCACTTGTGAACTGAGCTTAAAACACGTTTGCTCACATCTGTTGGCATGCTATGTAAAGAAAATACTGAAATCTAGGTGTGTATATGTTTTGTCTGTGCAAATAAATTTGTATGATCATCAAGGCCACAGGCTACACTTTTTATTTCCCCCATATAACACCTAAATAGATTTTCTATACACAGTAGTAATCCAATAAATTTCCTGCTAACTAATGCATCATCCATTCCTCAGCCCCCAGTTGATATTTTTTGTCTTTTGCTGCCTGCAAGTTGAAGTGTACATTTCAATTAGAGCTCCACTTCCTGCAAAGACAGATTTGTCACAGAAACCACAGTGAGCAATTTGTCATGTTGTTTTCATGAAGCCATAAAATAGTATTTCAGACTCAAAGTGATATTTGGGGATTACTATGCCACATCCTGAAATTTATAAAATGAAATATATGTATGCATAACGGATGAGGTGCATTTCAGAAATGAAAATGATTGCCATACACAAAGTTTGTAAATCAATTTGTGAAGCACTTCAGGATGAAAGGAACTATACAATAAGTATAGGCTGTGGAAGGATGCATATTTGTTGTGTAAATACAGTCTTCTCTGCCTTAGAATTTTTTAACACCTTAACAGTCTCCACGACAAATTGTAAAATCTTCTTTCTTTGATATAATTTGAACACATTTTTTTGATAGAAAATGATTCTTGACATGGCCCTGATTTCCTGACTTTTACTTCTGGTTTCACCTCACATAACCATGATTTGGCTTAACTACATATCTTGTCTTCAGAGTTTCTTCTTATCAAATACTGGTTCTTATTTACAGACTTTTAATTTAGACACCCATGGTTTGACCTTACCTCGAAAAGTAGGGTTTGTTTGTTTGTCTTGGCCAAGCCACAAGGCTTGTGGGATTTTAGTTCCCTGACCAGGAATCAAACCAGGGTCCTCGGCAGTGAGAGCAGTGTCCTAACCACTGGACCACCAGGGAATTCCCAACAAGTAGTTTTTATTTTCCCTGTTTCACACATGAAGAAATTAAATATATATGTAATATATAATATTTATATACATATATGTATATATAATATGTACATACATAGGTATATATAAAAACCTAAAAATTAAAGTAACTTATGTTTAGAATTTTCTGTTTATATTTAAAAGTACAAAACTTACTGAGCAATGATTTCTCCAAAAATTGTCTGTGAAATGTATTTGTAAAGAAGAAATGAGTGATATAAGGTGTAGTGTTTCAAATAGCACAAATATGTATTTATTTATAAACAGGCTTACTCAGTAAAGTGTTCCATTAGAGTGTTTAGAGATTACTAACAAAATATGTCCAAGATAGTGTGAGGTACAATTGTGATATCCTGGCAAATATACATGTTTATATTTTGCCAATGATAATGACCGAATATTCATAAAAGTAAAAATGAAAATGCATCTAACATGCATATACACACTGATTTGATAACCTATTTTTAATTTTTTGCTGTAATTTTCTTTGAAGCATTTATAGATCAAAAGGATATTCATCATAAAATATCTGAGCATGAACCACCAAAAAATAACAACAGATTGCCAAACAACACTTAACAATTTAAAAATAATTCCCAAACATTATTCGGTGCCCAGTGAATATTCGAATGTCCTCAATTATTCACAAAATATACCTTTTTATTTTTTTTAACCTTTTTTTATTCCCAAGCAGGCTAAAATCAAAGACCACAGTTTACGCTTGATTATCTATTAAGCTTTACACAAAATTCAATATATATTTATGTTAAAAATTCTCAGCAAAGTAGTAATAGAAGGAAACTTCCTCAATCTCATAAAGTGTATCTACAAAATAGCTACAGCTAACATCATACTTATTATGAGACTACATATTTTCCACCTAACATCTAATAAGACAGAGATGTCCTCTCTTACCATTCCTATGCAACATTGTAATGGAAAACCCAGCTAGTACAATAACTCATAAATAAAGAAGTGAGATACAAATTGGAAAGGAATAAATAAAACTGTCCTTATTTGAAAATGATGTGATTGTCCATATAGAAAATACCAAAGAATTTACAAACAACAAACTCCTGGAACAAACTCCATAAAATGAGCTTAACTAAGTCATGGGATAAAAGGTCAATGTAGGACATTCAATTTTGTTCATATACACCATTAATAAACAATTAGAATTTGAAATTTAAATGAATACAACAGCACCAGAAAAATGAAAGAAGTTGTTTATAAATCTGCCTCCTAAAGTAAAGGAAATAAAAGCAAAAATCAACAAATTGGACCTAATTAAGCTTAAAAGCTTTTGCACAGCAAAGGAAATCATTGACAAAACAAAAAAACAACCTACTAACTGGGAGAAAATATTTGCAAATGATATGACTGATAAGGGATGAATATCCAATATATATAAACAGCTCATACAACTCAATATCAAAAAAAATTACTTCTACATACATTGCAAGACCACAAATCAATCTTATAATTTTTGCATTGAACAGTAATATGTATTTTAAATAAATTAGAGGAAAAATAGTATTTTATATTTATCTACACATTTGTCATTCCCAATATTTATTTGCTTTTGGAAATCTGAGTATCTTTTGGTATTATTTTCCTTCAGCATGAAGAACCTTCCTTGGCATATTTTTTAATGTAAGTCTGGTGTTGACAAATTGACCTAGTTTCTCTTATCTGGAAGTGTATTTATTATATTTTCATTGTGAGGGATATTCACTCTGGGTATATGGGAATATAATTACAAGTTGACAATTTTTGGTTTTGGGTTTTTATTTTTTTCACTTTAAATATTGTACCAATATATTCTGGATTCCAGGGTTTCTGATGAGTAATCCCTGGCCTAATACTTTCTTTTCTCCCAGTATTTAGTGGATTGTTTTGTTTCTGGCTACCTTCAGAGTTTTCTTGTTATTTTTGGTCTTCAGCAGTTTGGCTATGATGTGCTTACGTGTGATATTCTCCATGGTTATTATGTTTGGATTTCATTGAGCTTCTGTTACTTGTAAATTTATATATGTCATATAATTTTGATATTATTATATACACCTGATGCAATGTTCATGTTTTTAACTTTTTAAAAATTTCTCTCCTTTCTATTGATCTCTCTTTAAATTTAATATATTTTTCTTCTCTTAACTAAATTATGTTACTAAGTCCATCTAACACATTTTATTTTTTAAAGTTTAGGTGCTGTTTATTTCCAGTTTAATTTGTTCTTTTCATACTTTCTTCTGTGATGAGTTTGGTTTTTTTATGTTTTAAAGTTATTGTCTTGTGTTTCCAACATCTAGATTATCTCAGGATTAGTCATGTTAATTGCTATTTTTCTTCTTTCTGAGTATTGGTCAAATATCCTGGTTCTTTGTACATCAGATAATTTTGGATTTCTTCTTGGATATTGTGAACATTATTTTGTGGGTACTCTGGGTTCTGTTGTATTCTTCTAAAGAGTGTATATGCTTTATTTTACCAAACAATTAGCTTGGTTTTGTTCAGACTAGAAACTTTCATTCCTTCAGTGGTTACAGCACAAATCTTCATTTAGTTGGCTTCCTGATGCCCAAGGTATATGTGGTTCAGGGGTCATCTCAAGACTTGGTCAAAGCTTATACACCAGATGTGGGGCTGCCCTTTCTCTGTATTTCTCCTTTCTGGAATTGCCCCTCACTGTTCTGTGACCCATGTGCTTTGGATTCCTTTCCTTAGACTTTCCAGTGAGAAAGACCTTCCTATCAGTGATTTACTTTCCCTCACTGTGAATGCAGATGCTCTATAGAGAAAGCCACCAAAATGAGAAACTTAAACTATCTTGGGCAGTTTTTGCAAATTTCAAATTCCTTTCAAATCTCCCTGTTTTTAATTAAGTCACCAAGGTTTTCCAATTTAAAATATATATTTTTTCTGTGTTCCATAGTTATTTTCTCTCTCTTGGTGGGTCAGGTTGTTAGAAGATTATTCCTTCCTATCCAAATTGCCACTCAAACAATAATGTCTCAAATCACATAGCTATCAAATAACTCTTAATCATCATTTTGTAATAACAGTTTTCAAACTCCACCAGTTTTTTGAAACCATTAACAATATGATTATTGCCAAGAAAAAAGGATTTTTAATAAGCTCATCAGCTTTGGGAAAAACCTAGGGAGAGAACAATGAACAAGATAATATCTCCTATGTATTGTGTATTTAACAATCAATATGTCTATCTTACACTTAGAAACTCAGAACTTTTCCCTGAAATTTACCATTGTGTAAAAGATGTGTCTTCTGTGGCCAGTTATTGAAGTTTGTTAAAACAATCAATTAATAATTCTAATTAATTTTGAATTGTAGCTCATATCAATATTATTTTCTACAAACTATTTAGCCTTAACTTTCAATCTAGTTCAGAAATGCCTGGAAATAAGAAAGAATTTTTACATATTGAAATACTACCAGATGCACTGACTTTCAACATGTACTCAGCACACATATGATGACTACCCACCAAGTATAAGACAGTATGCTCATCATCAGGGTTATGGTGGTGAATGAGGCTGGCAAGATTTCTCTCCTCTTAATATATGCAGTGTAGTCCAGGATACAGATTAATATAAAATACACACTAATTCCATTATTATATTTCTGTGGAAAATAATGCAAAATTCTTCTTGTGTACATGTGTCAAAAATTTAGAGCTCTGACCAAGTAGGAAGGAAGTAGTCACGAAATATCAGCAGTGAAGACACCCCTAGAGTAAAACTGGATGTTAGCTGGCAAAGATAGATAAAGTTGGCTTTGAGGACATGGGAAGCCAGTAAGGGATCAGGTAAAATTGGGGAAGCAAAAATCATAAAGACACTAGGAGGTCATGGTACCAATTCAGATTTTCCCTTAATAAAATTGAAAATTCATCTATAGATTTTAAGCCTGTTTAAATGTGTATTTTCATAAGATCTTACTTGTTGAAGAATGTATTGGAAAGAGGAAGGATAGATACAGGAAAAAAAAAACTTGCTATTTCAGGAGAAGCTAGGGTGTTTCTACTAAAGGTAAAGGAAAATGGACAGTTTCATGCGATGTTTGTAAGGTGAAATTTATAATATTTTGGCAGTCATTAGTTATTTGGGGGGGGGGGGGAAGACACCAAGATGGATTCCTTTGTACAACTGGATTTTACAACTTTGAATGTTGATGATCCTTACTAAAATAAGTTATGCTGCAGTAAGACCATGTCTGGGTTCAACATGTACCCTTTGAATTTAAGATGTCTGCATATCATTTGTGAGATTTGAGTCACCAAGGTATATATGTTGGGAGAATGGAGGCCTAGTACCATCAGGGTATGGATAAATGATTATTAAACTCATGAGTGTTTATGAGGGAAAGAGAATTCTAGGGAAGGAATTGAAAATGACTGACCAAAGACTTGTTATTGAGGTAAAGAAAAGAGTTTCTTGAGAGAGATTAGTTGATCACAAGCATCAAATTCTATTGAGAGTCCACTAAACTAAGGTCTGTAAAGTGTCACGTCCATTAAAAAATAAGGGGACTTGTGCTCAAAGACATAATTTTAAGTTCAGAATTCATCCCGGGTCTTGTGAAAAGGCTGACTGTGTTTACTGTTTGCTTTCTTCTCTTTTATAACTAACCGCTATTATTGACACCACAGTATGTTTCTAGGTTAGGGGTAAATCAAACATGTGACAAGTATCATCAAAATTATTTTATTATCTCAAACATTTTTCTCATTAATCAAGACTCTAAACCACTGTAACAACCATTCCCTAAATCACAGCCCAACAACAACAAAACTAGGAAGGCAAAGTATGAAAACAGGAGATCTTGAACCCTAGTTCCCACTTTTATTCTTACCAAATATGCATATGATTATTTTAAGGACAAAATTAATGTGCTAATGCAAAGAGGAAGAAGTATGTGAGATGACTATGAATATCTAAAGAACGTCATTACTTCTATCTGAAGTGATTATGGAAATATCGAGAACAAGGTAGAATTTAAAATAGCTCATGAAAAATTAGTAAGAATTTTATAATTAAAAATGGAAGTGAGGAAAATCCCCACCAAGAAAGGAACCCAAAACCAGAACTGCATTGCAAAATGGAGGAAAATATGAATTTTGGTACAGTAAATATTCCATTTTGAGTGTAACCTGTTTCAGAAGAAGTATGAGAAAAAAATAAAGAATATGTTTATGCCTGAGTATGGGAGACCATGCATGCTTGGCTCAAATGAGGTGGCTATTGTACCAAGTTGTGATTGGTCTGGAAAACACATACTTAAGGTGCCCAATGAGGGAATGAGACATCCACAAGAATTTGGGAGGAGCTGTGAGAGAAATTTGCAAAGGGGTGGGTTGAGTCCCATAGAAACAATCACTAAACATTCCAGACTCAAACATCAGTGCAGGTGGAAAAGGCTAGAGAGTATAGGCAAGTCTGAACACATGGGGCCACCTGGTAAACAAACCTGGACAGCAAGTTGGAATTTGCAGAGCTTTTGTGAAATTTGCCTTAACTGTGACAGAAATTCATAGGGCACTGAATGAGGACCACCATGTCTGAGTAAGCAGCTGTGTGTGACTACCAAGACGGGTCAGGAATTACCACTTCTTCCTCACTTCTACCTTGCAAATTGCAGGTGTGCTTCTCACATTGGCAAGCTACATGGGAATAAGATTTCAGAAAACAGATATACCAATCTTCTACAGGAGTGCTAGTGCCAAGTTGACAAAATCAGGAAGCATTAGCATGTGTGTGGTCTGCAGTCCTCACTCAAACCAATCATGTTATGAATGAGACACTTGGAAGTTATATACGGAAAAGTGAAATGAATAAGCAGAGCTTTAGGGCAGGTAATGTGGCAACACATTTTCACCCTTATTTGAAATGTGGAGAACATAGAATAAGAAACAATTTTCACTTTTAAAAAATGCAAAAAGTGAAATGGGGGTAAAATAAGGAAACTGGAACAGAGAGTATTCAAAGGCCACTACTAGGAAACACTGGAAATGTATATTGCACATACTTTTTTTTTTTTCCACACACAGTTTCTTATCAGATGTTTTATTTTGTGTCAGGTTTATAAGAATATATATGTATATATATACACAGTAATCTGAACCAATATGACAGTATTTCTGAGTGTATTTGGGACATAACATGGTGCACAGTCATCAATACAGTTTAACAAATATTTACAGCTCAGTTTTTCCAGGCTAATGGAAAAATTGAACTCTCCAGCACCCTTCAGAGTTGTGGTAACCATGGGAATTGTTTTAGTCGACATCATGTAAACAAAAATGTGCTCCTTACATGCCGAAACGTGAAGGACCAGAGTGCCTTTTACCATATTTTCTGCCCACAGCTGCGGTGATGCAGGAAATCTGTCATACTGATTAGCAGAGTCCCTCTGTTAACCCACATAGGACATAGAACATAAGCAAGAGAGAAACTTCTGTTTCGCTATTTACCGAGATTGAGCAGTTGTTTGAGTCTACAGTAAAAGTCAGCCCATCCTAACTAATACAGTGATGTAAAAAGAACGGCCGTTGGAACAAGGTCTCCATAATTTTAAATACTTTCTTTATACATTTTCGTGTGTGTGACTATAGGAAATTATGTATATTCTCTGAGTCTCAGTTTTCTAAGAATTGTTCTTGTGATAATACACATAATATAACCTAATATACACAAGACATTATAGAAGACATTCAATAAAATGTATCTATTATTAGTAGAAATTTGTCTACAGTATAGCATTAGACTCATTCATTCCGTAAAATTGACTGGTATGTGGAAGCAAAAGATCATGTAAGGAGTGTAAACATATATTGCACTTCTATGAACAGTGATATATCTTTAGAAATATGAAATGGGTCTAAGAAAAAAAGAAAAAAGTCTGTTGTTTCCCTGAAAATTTGGTTTTCCAAAAACAAAGATTAGCATTCCCGTTATTCATATTCACTTTTCAAGTAAATCATGGAAATCAAGTGCAACAAAGTAAAATAACTGTTTTCTCTACTAGAGTTGCTATCAGTGTACAGGGTGAGCGACACTTCATGAATAACACATTGAATCATTAGCATATCAAAGCAGTCTTCCTTTTGCTGTATTTCACCAAATGTCTGAGGTCTTTGATTTGAACTAAATGACATCTGGGCCTGCTGTTACTTCACCAAGGATTAGCTAATGTGGAGAACCTAATCTCCTATCATTTGGGACCTTTTGTATTAATTCAAATACTTAGAAAACAAGTCCATAAGTGAATGTTATGCAAGAAATGCTGCAGCTCCAATCTGCTTCTTTCATCCTTAAAACAGTGAGTTTTATTATGACCCACTTTAGAGGAGGGATTTTTTTGTCACAATTTCATGGTTAGATACATATTTTATTCAAAATTATATGGAAAATTAAGAAGGAAACACACATTCCATATAGAAAAGTCTGCCAGAAAATAACACTGGGACACATCAGCCTAATTCACTAATACCCAGGGATGTATTCAATTGTTCTTTCATTCAGCCAGCATACTGCATCCCAAGAACGGCTAGGAATATGCAGATGACTAGGACATGGGACTGCCCTTAGTTATTTCATATTCTCTTAGAAATGCCATCAAGGGCTTCCCTGGTGGCGCAGTGGTTGAGAATCCGCCTGCCGATGCAGGGGACACGGGTTCGTGCCCTGGTCCGGGAAGATCCCACATGCCGCGGAGCGGCTGGGCCCGTGAGCCATGGCCGCTGAGCCTGCGCGTCCGGAGCCTGTGCTCCGCAACGGGAGAGGCCACAACAGTGAGAGGCCCGTGTACCACCAAAAAAAAAAAAGAAATGGCATGAAGTAAATAAATTATTATAACTTAATATTGCATATGTTCAGTTGAGCCAGATATTGCATGACATGAGTTCTCAGACCAAAGTGGCAGCTTGAGTTGTCTAAAGAAGCTGCACAGATGATTTAACTTGTAAGCTGGATCTTACATTCAGGCAGAGCAAAAAGAAATGGGAGAGAGGGAGAGAGAGAGAGAGAGAAACAGAGAAAGAGAAAAGCATATCTGTGGCCAAAGGAGCAGCAAATAAAATGTAAACACATATAAAGAAGAAAACATAAAATATGCTGAAAACTGAAAAATATTTATTTTAATTGAGAAGTTAGGTGCATTTTTTGACTGAGGTTTGAGAAGACAAAAATTCTAGTTTGAAGGCCAGACAAAAAATTATCTTGGATGCCATGCCAAGAATGAACTTATTGTGTGCAGGGTGAGGAGGGTGGTAATGAAGTAACAGTAAAATGTTTTAAGTGTTAAAAATTAGATTAGATAGGAGTTTTAGAAAAATCATCTTGTATGAAAGCTAGCAAGATTATATGTGCCATTATGGAATAACCAATCATTTCTAATGTATCTATAGAAAAAAGCACCAATATTTAAAAACTTCTAATCAATAAATACAAGTATTACCATCTTAAATAATTAACTTTTATCATGTATGTATGAATAAGTGTTCATAACAAAGAACTTAGAATTGGTATATCAAAAATTTAACCTTGAGTATTTTCAGTGATAAGAATTTTTAAAGAACTTTCCACATTCCTAGAATCTGGAAGGAAAAACATAATACAAAATGAGTAAATGACTGTTAATGCTTGAACTCAGGTTGAAATTAAATGAAAGTATAATATGAAAAACTAGTAGAGCATAAATACTGGAGCATAAAATTTTCGATAAAATTTTTAATGAACAAAACTCCATTAGGATCATTAAGAGTTGAAAACATATAATGTTTATGTCACTATGCAAGTATTTACTTGAATGAATATACATTTTTAAAAATTATAAAAAATATAAGAGAAATGTTCTATATCTTAGAATTTTGTTAACATGGATGTGAAATACAAATCCATCAAGTTATATAATTTAGATTTGAATATTTTGTTTTGTATAAGTCATGTATAAACATGAAAAAATATCCATAAAGAAAAAAGTAAATGCAATGAAACACAAAAAATAAAACAAGAACACTGGAATAAATATGTACAAGTAAAAAAGTTTCATCTATTAATTCTGAAACACTCAACCTTTGTAGTCATTGTCTTTTTTTCTTTATTTGCTTATATATGTATCAAATAAATCATGTCTAAATTTTTTTTAGTATATAAAAACTGTTACAAAATGTAATAAGAGTACTAGAAGTAAAAGAATAAAAGCAGATTAGCAATTAATCTACTACCTGCCCAAAGAAAGAAGCAGGAAAAGAATATAATTAAACAGAGATTGAGTATTTCATATTTGATGGATAAAACTCTGCACCTTATACAATATATGGAATACAGTTGAATGAAAGAATAAATTAACAAAAGAAAGAGGTTAAAGGAAAAATAGTTTAAAAAATCATGTGACTGAGATTGTACTATGAGAGGGACAAGGGAAAGAATGGTATAGCCCAAGGCCGAAAGTAGAAGAGTAGACAACAACACTTCCGCACTGATAGTGTAGTTTGGAACTCTACAGGATCTCACAGAGCCAGTGCAGGGTCAGGGGCAGCGGTAGAAGGAGGGAGGGAGGACTGGAGAGAGAGAAGAAGGGGGAGCACTTTATTCAGTAATAAGAGGGCTCATATAGGTATTTTGACAAGCAGAATATATGATGCTATTCAAACTAAATGAGACTAATTTAATGCAGGTGATTACCACAGCCAATTAGAAGTGGAAATTAAGGAAGGATTATTAGGTATTTTAGGACCATTAGCAATAAGATAAGAAAGTGACATAAACTCTCTCCATTTGTTCACATCCTGCACAGCCTATATATGAGATAGGTTATAACCTGGCAGATTAAATGTCTTTTATTTTCAATTTATGTGAGAGAATGTGTAGACGATGATCTGTCTCAAAGCATATAATTCATTGTAGAATAATAAAAATGAGCATCATTATAATAAGGACAATAAAAATGAACGCCACAGCGTGCAGTTCTTACAGAGCCCAGATGCACACTGACAGCCTCTCCCTTAAGCACACACTGTGAGTCTTGCAGTTTAGTGGAATTTAAATATAGTAGGTAAGTCTCCAGTTTCCAGTTTCTCAGTTGGACACCACTAGGAGGCACGATGTTACTTTCTCAGAAGTCTTGTGAAGCTGAACTTCTTTTGCTTAGGACGTTTTCTATGGGTTGTTCCTCATTCCTTGTTTCAGTCTCCTTACTCCCTCATTCCCATTGCGTGTGATCTCCTCCTAAATAAAATTCCTGCTCATGATACTCTTTAAGATTTTGGGGGGGACCCATGTTAAGACATAAACGTTGTTTACTTTTACATGTAGATGACACAAGGTTCAGGTAGGTTAAGTGACTTACCCAAGTTTGCCCAGTTCAATAGTTCCAAAACCAATATACTCTTAACTAACAGCCTCATCACAACTCTGGATGACAAGGGATGAATTAGATGCAAAAATGGACACCTCTCTTCCTGTTTGGCTGCTCACAGTGAGGAATGACTAGTGCCAACATTTTTGTGTCTATTCGAAGGTCTAGGCCACCATAGACAGGAGCATATGCCCTGCGGGCAGAGGGGGGGATTGTTTGTAGACGCTCATCTCCAATGGCGTCTCAACAGAAAAAGTTATCAGAGCAAATATATGAACCCAGATATATTTGACAATAATCTATGTTCTCAACCAATAAGCATCCTCATTTGCCTTACTGGAAAGACTATAATTTAATCTGTTCTATAAACTCTGTAAACTCCCACATACTCAACTCTGTAGCCTCTCCTCAATGAACTGCTATCAAAAAGAGAGTCAAATACAATATTTTGCAAAATTGAAATGAAGACAACAATTTTGGAAGATATATTTATTATTAAACTTCAAGAACCTCGAAAAGTTTTACACAGATCATAGTGCATCTGTTGCTGTCAGGTGATATAAATGCCATTTCACTTTGACCTCAGTGAGCATGACTTATTTCTGAGTATGTATCTTAGATGTTTCCTAAGACGGTTTCTATAGCAGTTACCATCATGTGAATAAACATTAGCAAAATGACATGTTGTAGAATTTATTTCAATACTAAGGCCGTATAAGAGAGCCTTTAATCACTTTATGAAATACTGTGCCAGAGAAAGCTTCTGAAACCAACAGTTTCTGTTCATTTAATTACATTTCTGTTAATTTAATCACCTCAATAGGGGACGTGTTACTTGGTGGGTGATATTTTCTTCACACCATGAGATGCACATGCACAGTGCTTGTCTCTATTAACTTAATTAAGAAATTACAATTAGAAATAGAGAAGGTGATTGAGATTATGTTTAATGAATGAGTGACATCTGCCTAATTCCATTGTGCCCTGATTTTTTCTTTATACAGGAAAAGACAAATCTAGTGTGTTCTTTCAAATGAGAATAATTTATATGTTTATTCTTCAAAGCAGCCATTCAGAAATACATCCTTGAAGGCAAATTTGCAGTAATATCAAGATGTTAGTCAAACTCTACCCTAAAATGTTCATGCTAAACAATTGCATCAAAGCAGAAAAAGGAAAAGTACTTATTTTAATTTTTATGACAACTTTTAGAATAAAAGTAATTTATTTGAGAGTACAGGGGAATTAACTCACACACTTAAAGAGCAAATCATTTTTTAATATAGAGGTCAAATGCAAGTTATTTAATAGGACAGATATTGCCTACCCCAGCCTGAGCCCTCCACATTCCTTCAGAATCATTCACGTTGTACAGTGCATTAAATTATGTCATAGAGAATGGTTTCTTTAAAATTCCCCTTGTTTCACCTTTTTATTTTTATTTTTATTTTTTTGTTTGTTTCACCTTTTTAAACCCTCCTGCCAATGCCTGAAGATCACTGCTCTTATGGGGTCCATAGTTTTCTCTTTCCAGACTATAATTGGAATCATGCAGTTTGTAGCCTTTCCAGACTGGCTTATTTTACTTAGCAAAAGATATTTAAGATTCATTTATATCTTTTTGCAGCTTGATAGCATCTATGCTGTGTCTTAGTCTTGTTCTGATGCTAGCTATGTCTATTTAGACTCTTTTTTTTCTTGCCTTCTACCATGCTTTCTAATTTCTGGTTGAAAGGTAGACACGTTGTATCAGGTAATAGAAAATTAATTTGATTTGCCGGTAGTTTGAGGTTTTATATTAATCTGGCTAAGTGTATGGTTTTACTAAAATTTTGCCACGGCTGAAGTTGCCATAGGCTTTACATTTTTTTGGTGTCCTTGTTTTTATCTCCCTTCTTAACTTTGGGCTTTATTCCTCCTCACACACAGGCTGTGCCTTTCAGCAGTTATCATATTGGAGTCTTGTAAATGAGATGTTAAATTGTGGGGGAGGGGTATGATCTATAAACTTACGATTAAATTCTCAGCCTTGTAAATGGGTCTGTGTTTCTGGGCTGTTACCTTCCTTCCTAAGTTTTCCTCCAGTCACATAGCTCCCCCCTTTGAACCCCCTCAGATGAGATAGGAAGGCTGGACTGTACTGGAGTTGAGGATACATTTCCCACAGCTGGAATAAGGCTTTGGTCCTTTCCTTGGAAAGAAGACTTCCATTATGGAGAAAACTCTGGGTATAGTCCACAATATCACTCTTCTCTCCCCCTGCCCCTCCAGAGACATAGGGGATTTTCTCTCTCTTTTTTTTTTTAAATTGTGAGAACCTGGTGGTTCATGGAGGAAAACCCCACAAAAGTGCAGGAATCCTTCCAAGATTGCAGCCATCAGTAGTTTCTTAACTTTCATTTTTATCCACAAAATTGCCACTGAAGCGTCCTATTAGTTTAGGGCTCCAGTGGTCGCTGCCTTAGGCAAGCAGGTCTTGCTGTGATTCTGTGGATCCCTCTGTCTTTCCAGAATTTGTGGTGGTGGATTATTGTGTGAACTTGGTTCTGTGATGTATCCAAGGAAAGACACTGATTTTCAATTCGTTCAGTTTTTTTCTTCTTGTAAGTACGGGATGACAACTTCCAAGCTGTCTGCATTTCACAGCTTCAATCAGTTGCCCACAGTACGTTTGTAAGGATTAAATATTCTCAGTTGGTTCGTATATCAAATTGAAGATAATATCTCTTAAAGTGCATCATGGATTGAATAACGAATCCCTAGACTCAGAATCAGGACAGTTACTTTCTCACATGAACTCTTTCAAATATTTAAAAACAATATTTTCTCCCCAATCCTCCCCCTTTCCCAGATCACAGTTACTATTTCTAAGGTTGTTTGTGATGTACATTTCTGCTTGTCTTCTTTAGTTCTATCCAGTAGTAAACTGAACTGAGCTGTACCAGTTTGAGGGAGCTGATTGTTAAATTTTTACAAATTTTTGTGAGCTGGTTGTTAAACAGCCGTTACTGACAGTTACATATTATTAATTTAAAATTGAATGAATTATGTCAAAATGAAAGCTAATAAATACTCAAGGCTCATCATTTAATTGTTTTTTGCATTTTAATGTTATTTGTGCTCTTGAGATTATTTACATTTTTGTGAGTCTGTATGGAAGAATACTAATAAATGATATGTGAATGTACATTTCTTCTCAACATTGCATTCACTAACATCAGTTAGTTATCTGGAAATCAACCACAATGTCAGTATATATGCCCAGAACTTGACAAGTACTGTAAACCAGACTTGATCTACTGTTTTGCTAGCTATCTACACTTAAAATATGATGGAGAAAATGTTAAGAAGTTGCGTTTAGTTCAGCTTAAATTTGAAAATATGTGTATCTGTAGCTGTTATATTATGAGCAGCATAAGCAATTAAGAAAAACTTCTCCCAGTATTTGGAAGTCGTCCACACCATTAACAAACAAGATGCATTTCAACATCTGTATTTATTTTTCATTTGCACGTTTTCACTTGAATTTTCACATGAGTGTATCATATCATTCCATCAGCTACTCTCAGTCTGACCAAGAGAGGCTAGAACCCAATCTACTTAATTTGTTTTTACAGCATGAAGTTAAGGCTGCTATCAACATGACTCCAAAATGAGCAAAATAAGGCCAACCAAATGAGACCAAACAGAAGTACTGAGTTCACCATATCCTCCCCCTAACCCCCAGGCCTAAGACACACAAACCGTGTACAAGTCCAAAACTGATTGAGCTGAAAATAAGTTTCAGCCTGGCTATGGTCAATGCTCAACCATGATGGCACCCTGATTTCGGAACTGTTCCAACCTCCAGAACTGTGAGAAATAAATGTCTGTTTTATATTTGTGGTATTTTGTTATAGCAGCCTGAATGGGCTAAGGCAACTCCCGTGAGTCCCTTTTGGAGAGGCTGTCAGCCCGTGGGAAGTTGTGTCTACCTGCTAGTTCTGTCTACCTGAAAATTCACATTTTCACATTTTCACTTAAAGGAAATTACCAAACAACTTTCACGTCACTGCTACGGTCGTTTGTCAATTGCAACCCTTGTTTGGACTTGGGCACAAGTGCTCTGGAAAAATCAGTGAATGTATTCAAGAATCAAATGACTTATGAATTTATAATAAAGCATAGTAAATGTTTTATTGATATTTGTAAGTTTTACGATACAATTCCTTTATATTAGTAAAACTTATAATAAAGTCACGTGTAGACAGGTACATACTCTTCTCATCAAAGAGCCGGTGGTTAACCATTTGCATCCTACTAATCCTATCCCTGTACTATACATGCACTCTATTTAATAATGTCTTTATACATATGAGATCAAACCAGAGTAAGGTGAAGGGGACCAAGACATACAAACTACCAGTTATAAAATAAATAAGTCATGGGGGTATAATGCACAGTGCAGGGAAAATAGTCGATAATATTGAACTAAGTTTGTATGGTGCATAATATATAAAAATATCAAACCACTATGTTGTACACCTGAAAATAATATAATATTGTAAGTCAACTATACATAAATAAAAAAGAAGAGTGAGATAGCATGCCTCTTATTTCCAAACAAATAAGCAATTATCATTTTTATAAATATAAACTCTCTGAAGAAAGGCTTTAAAGTAAATTCAGTGGACATGGATTCCATTCAGTTTATTTCTCAGAAAACTTGTTTGTATGTTCATGTTCTCTCTCTGTCTCTCCCTCCTTTTCTCCCTCACACACATGATACAGAATTGGTATAATACATTCAGAGTGACCTATTCTAACAGCAGAGATGCAAATTGTACTTGTAGCTTTCTTGGGAGTAGAGATTAAATGATTTCCCAGAAGTTTAATTTTCAGAAACATTTATACATGTTCAAATATAGTGATTAGAACTCTAAGCTTAACCTATAACTTCTTAATAAATAAATATATGGAGATAGTGATAAGTAAACAATATAATTTATATTAGGACAGATGTCATTTAATTATTAAATATTCTTTAAGACCCAATATGTTTTGCTGAAAAGTGAAATTTCTATTAAATACATAATTAATCTTTTCAAAATTATACTTTAGATTTTTTAGAATTTAGAAATTCTTTCTTTCTTTCCCCTAACAGCAAGCTCAGGCCAACCAGGTAGACACAACTTCCCACCGGCTGACAGCCTCTCCAAAAGGGACTCACAGGAGTTGCCTTAGCCCATTCAGGCTGCTATAACAAAATACCACAAATATAAAACAGACATTTATTTCTCACAGTTCTGGAGGTTGGAACAGTTCCGAAATCAGGGTGCCATCATGGTTGAGCATTGACCATAGCCAGACTAAAACTTATTTTCAGCTCAATCAGTTTTGGACTTGTACACGGTTTGTGTGTCTTAGGCCTGGGGGTTAGGGGGAGGATATGGTGAACTCAGTACTTCTGTTTGGTCTCATTTGGTTGGCCTTATTTTGCTCATTTTGGAGTCATGTTGATAGCAGCCTTAACTTCATGCTGTAAAAACAAATTAAGTAGATTGGGTTCTAGCCTCTCTTGGTCAGACTGAGAGTAGCTGATGGAATGATATGATACACTCATGTGAAAATTCAAGTTCATTCAAGAATCTGTCAGGTTAAGGAATGAATTTTGGCGAGTTGCAGTCTGCCATGGGCCTTGAATGCCCCTGCATCTTCTTTTGGGGACTGCCAAGAATGAGGCCTGGACTACTGCTCACCACCCCTTCCTCAGAGTTTTATTGGCAGTACACGAAGAGCAGGCTGTAAAACCAATGGACTGCCCACGCCAATCACTCCTTACGTGTAAGGCAAACCCACCTGTGCTTCTCTGCCAACGCTCATGGGACTTGGGGGGTGGGGAAGCATGAGGAATGAACTCAAGATGAAACATGATACTTGCTGCTTCATAATTAATAAAATTCTTTGTTTCTGACCCAGAAGTATGTAGTCCTCTGCCAGTATCCACAAATGACTGACATGCTAATCCAGACTACAGCAAGCAAGAGCCTTAAATACTTTGCTTTCTACAAGTTTGCATTCTAATAAGAGACATACAACTATTTCAGATAGTCACAAGTGCTTTATGCATAATAAAACACAATAAGGTCATAGAATATAATTGGGAGGGCACTTAAGACACTGTATCAGAGAAGAATCCTTTCTGAGTAAATGATACTTGAACTGAGATTTAATGTTGAGAAAAAGCCCTTCGAGCCACATTCTGGGGGAACATCATTAGAGGAGGAGGAACAGTATGGATACTGGCTTAAGGCAGAAACAAGTTTAACATGTTTGCAGAACAGAAAGAGGGTCACATACATGATCAAGGTGAACAAATAAGGAAGTGATGTTATTTAATTTGTATTTTCAAAAGGGTACCTTACCTCCTCTGCAGAAGATGAATTACTCTGGTTGAGGAGGAGGCTATTTTATAAGACTTGGTTAAAAGAATCTGCTTTATTCTATGGTAGTTACAGCTCAAACGAAGAGAGATGTTTGGAACACGATGCATTTTGGTGGTAGAGTTGAGAGCATTTGTCAATGAATTTAATGTGGCATGAGACAAAGATACTAATAATTAGCCTGGAATTATTAACCTAAGTACCTGGTTGGATATTTATAATTTACAAAAGGGCAAGACTAGAATAGCAACAAATATGGAGGACTGGGATTAAAAGGGTTTTTGTTTTTAATTTGTTTAGGGCCGTGTTAATATAAATATATCAAGTGACCATTTAGATATATGAGTTTGATATATTGATATTAATCTCTTTCTTTTCCCATAACCACTGTGACATTCTTTCCAGATCTTTTAATATATACTTCTTGTACTCTTTATACAATGGGAAGAATTATTAAGTATTTTATTCTGGTAAATGTTGAGAGCTAAATGTTTAGAAGTATTGCATACCTGCAGAATTGATCAATAGGGTAGCACTGAAGATGCATCAATAGTCCATTTAAGAATTAATACTGTGGTAGGCAGTGGAGCACATCTCAGAAAGCATGCTGACCGATCAGCTCCACTTTCTATCCATTCTCTTGCTTGCCTCACTCACTTTTTCCTTGATCGCCCAAATACTCCAACTTATGTTCCTATTTTATGCTGAATAGCTTTACCACCTTTGACACTGCGTACCAGCCCACAGTCTCACCCTCATCTACTTAGTTGTTCTTAAAACATCTATGAATGTATTTTCCAGTCAAAAGTAGTGCTAAATTTCACAGGAATTCCAAAGCAAATTTTTAAATCACTAGCATCTTCATCTCAATTTTACAGTTAGAGTAGATAGCAGATAAATCACATTTATTTTGTAGGAAGGTAGTAAGAAAAGGGAAGAGGAACCAACTATTGTAGAGGACTGTTTTCCCAGAGTGTGGAGGAACTTTTCACATTGTAGCTTTCCTTTCATCCAAGAATCCTGTACAATATGTATTGTTAGCTTTATTTCACTGATGGAGAAAAGGTTGCACAGCCCAGCAGTGTCTGATGATTTGTACTTTTTGTTCTGCTTTGTTCAAAGCTTCTGCTCTTTTCACTAAAACAGTGTGTCTGCTGATTTGTATGGATGGTGCACAAAAGTTTCATTGTGCAGTGTACAGATGGAGACAAAAATTAATCACAACAATGGAAGCCTGCGCTTGCTTTTAAATGGCATTTTACCCTACATATTTTTTGCCTCTTGGGTTTTCCTGCTTTCACATAATCACAGGTCACATTATAAATGAGTAAGACTAATGGTTTAACAAAGCATATTATTTGGCCTCCATGATTTCAAAATATGGAGATTGAATTGGTGTCAAGTCCCTTCCCTCATCTAGGCATCTACAACTCTTTAGAATTCATAGGGAAGCAAAAGACATTCTTTGCCATCACAATACAGTTCAGATATATGCTGAATAGACATATTCATATTATGTCTGTGCTTGGAGAAAAGAGCCCAGTCCATAACATGAAATCAGCCAGCAAAGCATTTTCGCTATGATTACTCCAAACCCCAAGGCAATAGGACAATGCATTTTTAACAGTTTCCGTGTTATTTATTTTTAAACTTCCTTGGAAAACATCACAGTCCACAGAAAACAAGATGCTTGTAGCACATCCGTAATAAATCATTTGAACAATTTTAAAAAAAAAGGAATTATCAAGGCTACATGCCAGTATTTAATCTAAGTACTTTTAAAACACATCCAACATCAGGATGTTTATATATCACGGAGGGAAGGTGAAAGAAAGAGAGAGAGAGAGAGAGCAAACAGGGAAACTGAGCTGTGCTGTTGTTGTTTCCCAAACATAGTAGAAATTGTATGTTTTTAGAGGTTACTATGTTGGAAAAAAATAAAATATTTGGGAATAAGAAGAAAAAAATTGGGAAAACTATATATTTATTTTGCATGCAACTGACAGTTTTGTTTACATTAATTTAATATTTGGGCTGTGCCTTGTGAACTTATGTTTTAGACTTAAAGGGAGAAGTTTTTCTCTCTCAGCACTTAGCATAGTATTTTACAAAAATCTAAGTGCACTAAAAGTTGAGTTACTCCAATTTTTGTTTCAATATAAATTCCCTATGATATTTTAGAGTATGAGTAAATGAATTTATTCAACTCACAATTATAGAATGTTCACTAATATCATTTTTCTCCTCTACCTTACTCACCACACTTCATTTTCCCCTAATACCCTTTCCACAAGTTTTTTCTTCCCCAACTCCTCTTTTTCCCATAGTTCATGCTTTTTTCTCTGGTCAAATGACCTTTACATTCCTTGATACTGTTTACCTCAGACCATCCTGTTCCTGATATATCAGCCATTGTTTTGTTTTTTTTTCAATCCTCAACGAATTGAAGAGTACAGAAATTATTTCAAGCATCTTGTTTTTTTAGAACTTGATTTACAATGTTGTGTTAGTTTCAGGTGTATAGCAAAATGATTCAGTTTTATATATATATATATAAATATATACACATGCATATACACACTAGTATATACAAAATAGATAACCAACAAGGACCTACTATACCTATATACATAGAAGATTATAAATATATATTTTTTAAAGATTCTTTCCCCATATAGGTTATTACAAAATATTGAGTATAGCTCCCTGTGTTATACAGTAGGTCCTTGTTTGTTATCTATTGATACTTTTTATATAGTAATGTGTATATGTTACTCCCAAATTCCTAATTTATTCCTCCCCTGACCTTTCCCTTTTGGTAACCATAAGTTTGTTTTTTGTGTCTGTGAGTCTGTTTCTGTTTTGTAAATAGGTTCATTTGTATCATTTTTTCAGATTCCACATATAAGTGATATCATATGATATTTGTCTTTCTCTGAGTGACTTCACTTAGTATAATAATCTTTAGGCCATCCACGTGTCTGAAAATGGCATTATTTCTTTCTTTATTATGGCCGAGTAATATTCCATTATATATTTATATATGTGTGTGTGTGTGTGTGTGTGTGTGTGTGTGTGTATCTCACATCTTCTTTATCCATTCATCTGTTGATGGACATTTAGGTTGCTTCCATGTCTTAGCTATTATAAATAGTGCTGCAATGGACATTTGGGTGGATGTATCTTTTCGAATTATGGCATTCTCTGGATATATGCCCAAGAGTGAGATTGCAGGATCATATGGTAGCTCTATACTTAGCTTTTTAAGGAACCTCCATACTGTTCTCCATAGTGGTTGTACCAATTTACAATTTTCTACTTTTTTTCTTTTTTTCATGTTTTTTCTTTTTACTGATTCCCAAACTTTCTTATACCCGTCGACTATAGTAATTTTTTATACAAAATATCATTTAAAAAACAGTAAGGGGACACTTAGAATTGGTTCAACTGTATTGTTTTTTTGTGCTACAGCGTTTACATTTTGCTGAATAACAAGCCACCCCACAATTCAGTGGTGTAGAGACCATTCTTTGTTATTGTGGGTGCATCTCTGGGTGGCTTAGCTGACAGCTCCTCCACAGGCCTTGAATCCACCTGGGCTTAGCTCCTTGGGTTCAGGAATGATCCACATGTGCTCACAGTTACATCCTTCTGCTTATAAATTACCTTTATCTAGTCTAACAGTACACTAGGTAAATTGTTTATCTTCAAAAATCTACATTTGTCAATTTTCCCAAATGTCCTGGTTAGCCACTTCTCTAAACATATGACAGTTTCACAGTCATTTTCCAGCCTTCTATTTGTTTCTTCACTTCTTTCCACAGGGTTCCAAAAAACATATTGCCACAAAGTGTAGATTTCTATTCCATCAGCACCCCACCTGCAGTTATCAATTTATGTATTAGTTAGTTTTATCTGTGCAACAAACCTAGTCAAAATTCTGAGACATAAAACACATCATCTTTTACTCATAGAACTTTGGGTTGGCTGGGGTAGGATGATCTAGGATGAGCCCAGTGTAGAAACTCTTGTTCATACTATGGATCCATCTAGGCTTGGCCTTTCTCTGAGTTTGGGCTCAAGTCTGCTCCAAATGTTCATGATCTGGGGCTCAGAATGGGGTCAGGGGAACACCTCTGTGGAAAGCTCCATGGCAAAGACAAAGACATTAAAAGGCAAGTGGAAACACACAAGTGTTCTTAAAGGCTAACATCATAACTGTGTCATTCTCATCATAAGATACAGGTGACCATTGAACACTTCGGACAACATGTGCCAGTGGACTAACAGGCAGGAAGGTGAAGCATTGTCTTGGGAGGGTCACCTGATACTCTTTGTTAATTAGAGATAAGGCTGCTGTTACACATTGGAGAAAGTGAAGAATATGTTTGGTACCATTTTGGTTCACTTGGATGTTCTTGATACTCTACTCAGTTGTCAACTTTGATAGTAAAGGACAAGTGCAATAATCTTGGCCTGGGAATGACCTAAAGTGAGGTTCAGGGTCACACCACCAGATAAGCCACTGAGACAAGGAGAGGTGTTCATTAAGAGGGTGGAGATTTTTCTTTAATGCAAACAGATGTTATTTAATATTATTTTAAATACTTTTGAATATAGATATTTTATAGACCTGCACATATAATAAAATCAATGTGTCAGTTAATACACAAATATTTCAAAGTTATTTGATGTTAATTTGCATGACATCATTTGCCTTCTAAACAGGTTTCAATTTGGGAATGATATAGTATTACTATTTATAGATCATATATCCCTTTCTCAGTATGTTTTTGCAACTGGTATTAAATATATAATTAGGAGGTAATAAGAGCCTTCAGAAAATGCATCATTGGTCACAAAATCACTGTAATTCAGGCTCTGACTTCAATTCCTTGCAAAACTACTTACCTTGATGAGTTTTTCAAGGACAGTCTGTGATAGATGGATCCAAAGTTTAATTTATCCTCTTTAAAAACGATAAGCTATCTTCCCTAAATCACAGACTCTCTTAGACTAAGTAGCTACTTACTACTCTATATAAGTTTTCTTATCAGCTAATCAAAAGCACGTGCCCCTAAACCTGTATGTGCTTGAGAAACGTAGATTTTAAGCCTTTATTCCTCCCCCACTCTTTGCTGTATTTATATAAAAGTAGAGAAATTAAATAAAGCACGATCACTGATATATTACACATTTGTTAACTCTCCTGTGTCCCAGGCACTGTGCCACGTCTTTTCCATCTGTTATGCCATTTACTAGAAAGCTATAACATGAGACCTTGCATCTTTGTTTTACAAATGAATGTGTTGGGCAGGTTAAGTAGAATTTCCATGTTTTCAGACATAGGGAATGGCAAAGCTGGGTGTCAGATACGGGGCTGTCTAATGCTCGAGTCAGTGCTGAAACAGCACAACACTCAATTTCCCATCGCAGCACAATTTTCTATCTGCAATACATCCAGAATGTTTGACCAGATTTATTTTTTCCGGTGGTCAAACCACTCTCAGTTACACTGTGCTCCCTCCTTTTTCACATGGTTTGACTAAACATTGCACCCAGTTTCCAGTATTCTTTAGCCCCATGAATTGCTAATGACCAAACTTATGCGTCAAAAACACCAGCTCTGAGTGTTAATATCACTGTTCATGAAATCACATGTGGTAGTGGCTTTGGAGGATTTTTGAGACAATAATATCCTATACAGGAAAGTTTAAAAAATATGGACCTTACTCATTTTGCCCACTGACATATTAAGCAGATACACTGAAGAGTAAAAATATCACTGATCCTGATCTGAGGTCTATCGCTAGGCTGATGAAACATAAAAGCACTGTCCCAGATTTTCTCGTCAGTTTTCCATTTTAACTTTTATAAATGATTTCAATGTACAATTTTATTAATTCTTCCTTTAAGATGCCATCCAGAATTTTTCATACATGGTAAAGTAACAAATTTCACTCAGAAATTTTCAGATAATTCACAAAAATTTCATAAGTGGTATTAGAAATGATGAACTGTTGAGTTTAGTTTAGGTTTTTTTTTTCCCATGCTGAGTTTATTATTTGTTTTTCAGGCTGAGACCAGTTGTATAAATTGAATCAAAATTGTTGAACTTTAGTCAGTAACACTTCTGCCTTAATGCAGGGCCTTCTACAGTGATTGACATAATTCATGCAATGAGTGATACAAATTGACTGAGGATAACCATGATGGAATTATCTTTTTAACCTTCAAAATTAATCTTTTTAAAAAGCCAAACAAATAGCTATATCTCTTACTTTTTACTAACAATTTGTAATCTTCCCACTGAGGTTATTTCAGAATATAAATTTCTACTTATGTATCTTAAAAATTCAACAGTTTTCTTATCAAGTGGTACAGAATTTAAAAGAAAATTAATAGTCATATGGCATGAACACAAATAAGCACTTCTGGTGTTTTATGTCTTTTATTTTTATTTAAATATTGCATTAAGTGACTTAAAGATCATTGTTATTTAACAAATAATTGAAATTACGGTACAATACTAAAAAGATTGTCTGATATGATTACAACGATACTTGGAAATTTCTTGTCTGAAAGTCCAACCAAGAAGTCTGAATTCTGCCCTCATATTTTGTTGTTATTATTATTGATTTGTTATTTTAATAATAAAATGCATCTCTAATTTCCCCATACCAAAAAAAAAAAGGTTATATGCTCAAAAAACTAGGAATTCCAAGGCTTTATGTATTTTCAAATACAGTTTCTTTCATTATAAGTGTACTTACCCTCTTTGTCTCCCAGACAAGATTTTTTTAATCTTTCAAATTTCTAGTGTCATATCCTCTAGAGCAGAAAAATGTTCACGATCCTTCCTGATTATATTTCTTATTTGTTAAATTTTTTCATTAAGGCCTACCTGGCAACCTCATTAACTGAATTTCCTCTTCTTGTTTTGTTCTATCTCCATGCTGATTGCCTATTTGTGTTATGGTTCTGGACTCAATGCCCAACCCTCTCACAGCCAGAGAGGTAAATTGATTATTACAATATACTTTAATGTCCTCTTATAGATTCAGAGATTTTGATGGGAAAACAAAGCAAGTGACAAATAAGTGTTCCTGGAAGATCGGTAATATACTGAGTATTGAAGAAATAAAACCCCAGTAACAACAAAAGAAATAAATAATACCGCAGTAACAATGAACACATTTTGCTCCCAGATCTTGGTTTCTAATACCATTCTCAAAAAAAAGGAAAAAGTTTCCTTGAAGAAATGGTTGATTCTGAGACATAAGAGGGACATATACAAGGTAAGCCTGGAGTATTTTATAGTTCCCTAAAGTCCGAAAATGAAAGACAAAAATTGATGGGGGACTTAGGACCAACTGAAAGGGCTCTCAACGGCAAATGCTGGAATAATTTGACCAAAAAGGTGAAGTATTACTAAATTATAAATGAAAGTATTAAAAAAAATCCATCAGTCCATACTGAGTGTAAATGATTGAACACAAAAATAATGATGAATAGAAAAATCTCCTATGTCAAAGAACTCCAAATAGTTTATATAAATGTTACACCTCAGGCAGAGGTAGGGCAATGCTCCACTCCTTAAGGGTGGGCCGTGTATAGTGATTTCCTTCCAGAGGGTACACTATGGAACAGGGGAAGGGAAAACAGTAACTTTACAGTGGAGAAAACTGACAAACTCTTCCTCAGCCAGGTAAGGTTGATACTATGTACCTTTGATATGATATAATGAAAATAGCATGCTACCTTTATGGTCTACCTCCCCCAAATTTATAAGCCCAGTCTAACTATGGGAAAACATCAGACAAATCCTAGTAATAAGACATTCTACAAAATACTTGACCATTCCTCCCCCAAACTGTCAAGGTCATCACAAACAAAGAAAAGTCTGAAAAACTGCAGCAGCCGAAAAGAGCCTCAGGAGACATAACAACTAAATGTCATGTGTACCCGACTGGGATTCTGGAAGAGAAAAAGTTCATGTTCTTTTTTCATAATTTTCTATGTTTTCAAATGTTCCAAAAAATAAGTATAGAAAGGAATACTTTCTCATTAGATGTATATTAATTTCATATTTCGTGGAGTTGTGTAGTGTGGCACTGCATTCCCTTTAAGGAAAAAAATACTTTTTATAGCTTCACTTTGTCTTCTGAACACTGTCTCTGAGACTGCTGTCACAATCCAAAGATTCGATATTTTAATATCATATTTGAGGATAATCAACTAGTTGCTATGAAATATAGTATAAACTATTTTATTGAAGTATAGTTGATTTATAATATTATATGTTTCAAGAGTGCAACATAGTGATTCAATATAGATTTTCTTTTGTAAGCAGGATAGTTTCTATATCTTCACATTATTTTTCATAAAGAATGACATTTCTTACAATATCAGACAATTGATAATCAAGAACTTTTTCAAGACATTGTAGTAAATGTCAGTGTTATATTTAATTCACATGAAATAACCGGATTTATTTTAAAATAATAGTAAGAAGAAGAACAGTATATCAGTGTGCACCAAAGAATCTATTTGGGGAGGTAATGGAACATTGTTAGGGGGAAAATTGGCACATCTAAAAGTTTGTGGGTTTTTTTTGTTTTGTTTTGTTTTTTGCGGTAAGTGGGCCTCTCACTGCTGTGGCCTCTCCCTTTGCGGAGCACAGGCTCCGGACGCGCAGGCTCAGCGGCCGTGGCTCACGGGCCCAGCCGCTCGGCGGCATGTGGGATCTTCCCGGACCGGGGCACGAACCCGCGTCCCCTGCATCGGCAGGCAGACTCTCAACCACTGCGCCACCAGGGAAGCCCTAAACGTTTTTTTTTTAAGTACTTTTTAATCTAAACTCTGTATTTAGCCTATGCTAAATAATCTTAGGATATTCAAGATTTTGAATGCCTTAAGATCAGAAAGTCTTCCTATCTTACTTGCTATTGTATGTCTAGTAGCTAATAGAATACCTGATGTGCTCAGTGATTATTTGTTGGATGATCAATAGGAAATCAAAGCAAAAAATAAAAATAAAAAATATCCCCTAGTATATATGGTAAAAACTTGAATATATAATGTTTTGTATTTTACAAGTAATTTTCAACATTCATCTCTACTTGAGAGAGATACAGAATTTTTTGTTTTTTTCTATATGTGTTCTTACTAAGGCTTTGTGAAGTGAAGTATCTTATGAAATAGGTGAAGATGAATTCCTTTCAAGATTCTGGATTCTAAATGTAACTTTTCTTCCTCTATGCTAATAGTTGGCAAACTTTTTCTCCTAGGAATCAGTCAGTATATAGTTCCACCTTTGAGGCCCAGCAATCTCTGTCATTAACACTCAACTTCACCATTTTAGCAGGAATGTGGCCAGAGCAATATGTAAACAAATGGACATGACTGTGTTCCAATAAATCTTTATTTAAAAAATTAGGCCCATCAGTTGTAGCTTACTGACCCCTGATGTACATTATGCCATGTCTTGAACAACATTGTTAGATAATGTCTCAAGTATCATGACAGGAAATACTTCTTGAGCAAAAAATTCAACAAACACTTAGAGGTGAAGGTCAATTGAGAACAACAGAGTAGCTGTTAAACTGGAATTCAAATGCGAATGAAAATATCTTCTTGAATTTGATGTTGTACTTGTTATTGTTACATAGCACAAAGTCCACTCTTGTTTCTAAGAGGAGAGAGTGGTTTGATTCCCCCAAAGTTTTATGAGGCAGCTCAGTATATGCTGAGTCTATGAGATGTTGAGGATCCTGGAAGGAAAGCTGCTGACACTGTACCCTGATGATATTTGTGGTGTGCTGACAACGTGAGTCACTCATTTAGGGACTGGGAAATGGCTGCCTGCTGTTGTCACTTCCTATTAGAATATTTTCCTATTAGAAAATGACTTTACAAAGATAAAACCCAGTTGATAGAGCAACTGTAGATTGAACTGCAGATTTCTTTTGACCCTCAGCTTGTGCTCCTCTAGATCTATAATGTTCTACTTTCTACTTGGTTTTCTTTTAGTTTGTAATATCTGCTCCCCCCATACAATAAACTGATTCTGATATTTGGGTATTTGACTCAGATTCACTTACCACAATTCTGACAATGCCTTACTTAATTGTCCATAATTTTCTGACTATTAGGCCCAGAGTTCAATTTATAGTAATTTTCACATATCTGTATTACATTTGTATTGATGTTTTGGTGATTATCTCACAAGTGTTTTTCAACGTTTTCCTTGATAAACTTTAAACTTATTTCCCAGTTATTAAAGCAAATATATGGTATTCTTCCATAAATTACTTTTGGAAATAAGTATTATCTATGTACCATAATTTGGCAGTCTAAGGAAGGACTCAGTCAAACTTAAAGTGGAATCTGTAAAGTACAACGCAAAGAACTATTTCATAGTTTTGTAACATAGGTTCCTGAAGAATCGCTCCTTAATAGCACTCAAAGCTGTTTAGAAATTCATACTAGTTAAATCAATGTAGTGGTTCCTTTGCACAGTATAATAAGAAACATGTCAACTTGCTTTTATTCTTCAGAATGTATCTTTCACTGATTTTATGCTGTTAAAATTGTTTATACTCACTTGGCTATCGCTTGTTAATTCTAGGCTTGATCAAAAGCAGATCTATTCAGAAACTGCACCATAGTAAAAAATGACCATTTCAATGTTGACAAGATCTTACAAAATTTCTTCTAATTTCAATGCACAGTAAAGCATGTATTTGTATATGTGTATGATTAAAAAGTGTATAGTATTTTTATATAAAGGAACTGTGATTACATATTTTATATATTATACAACTTCAGCTACTATGTGACTTAATATAACTCTGGTTAAAATTTTAAAAATTGAGAATTCAGCCAACTCAACAGCATAATAAATTTGTCTCATGTGGAAATCAATTCTTAAATTAAAATTTTAACAATTTCCCTGGCAACAGTGGCTGGTGCCAGCGGATGCATTTAGCCACCAACTACTAGATGAAAATGTGCATTCTTCATTACATTCTTCATTCAGGCACATATGGTTTATTTTCAAAAATAGGACCATATATGCTCAGTGCCCTTGGATTGGTATGATAGCTTGGTCTTAGGGTAAAAAAATGGAGATATAAAATGACATCATTTCCCATATGTTTCCATATATCTTCAAGAAACACTTTAAGGTTAGGTTCCTTTGGGGTGTTCTTTTAAAAAAGCAAAACAAACAAATGTTTTTATTATATATATATATGTATATACATATATATAATAAGTATAATGTGTATATATATATATATATATACACACACACACACACACACACACACACACACACGAATAAGACAATATTCTTATGATTCTATCTGAAAAGTACACTAATGCTCCATCTGCCCTGTTTGAAACAGGGTATGATATTCTTAAGCCTGGCTAATCAATACTTTGAGAGAAAAATAAACCTTTGCTTTGAAGAATTAGTGGAATCTCTGAGTCCACTTTAGAACCCAACATAAAACACGATGTACAGCTTCCCTGGCGGTGCAGTGGTTGAGAATCTGCCTGCCAATTCAGGGGAAACGGGTTCGAGCCCCGGTCTGGGAAGATCCCACATGCCGCGGAGCAACTAAGCCCGTGAGCCACAACTACTGAGCCTGCGCGTCTGGAGCCTGTGCTCCGCAACAAGAGAGGCAGCGATAGTGAGAGGCCCGCGCACCGCGATGAAGAGTGGCTCCCGCTCGCCGCAACTAGAGAAAGCCCTCACACAGAAATGAAGACCTAGCACAGCCAAAAATAAATAAATTTTTAAAAAAACACATGATGTAAAGGTTGAAATTTAAGACCGGGTCTCTCATTTTTTTTTTTTTTTTTTTTTTCAGAGTATTGGACTAGCTTCTGTGTCTCTTTCCTCTTCCGGTCTATGGACTTATTTAATTTCCACTTTTTTACAGATTTTCTTTCTTTTTTTTTTTTTTTTTTTACCAAATATTCAGTTTAGTTTAATAACTGTACATTATTCTAGGTAGTCTGTTTGCTTAGACTACTTCTTATATCTATCTCACATTTTCTTGATGTTTCAAAACTAACTTAACTAATTTTTGTCCTATATTTTGTGTAATGCTTTGCTTTAAAACGCCCCATTTTGAAATTCTTCAGTTTTTCTGTAATATTTTTAAGCCAACATCATTTCAGATGATTTCCCCTTTATCTGAAATTCAAATTTCAGCTGTGTTTGAAGACGTGTTTCTGGTGACCTGAGGAATAGCTTAATTTTTTCCTTTATTGCTCAGAAAACAAACAGCTTAGAAGTTTGCTAAATAAATTCTAAAATACACTGACACTGGTTAGAACACAGGTGTATCCAAGGCCCATCAAAGTGTTTTTATATTTACATTCCTCTTCCCACATTTCTACTTGAAGGAGTTAATTATGGTTTTGCTCTGTGTAAATACTGCCAATTATGTGGACTAATTACACGATATCAGTCGTCCTTTCTAAGGCCAATTCCAGTTTGCCTCAGTTTTTAAAAATAATCATTTTAAGATTTTGCTCTCACTTTTTTTAAAAAAAGTAATCTATTTGAGAATCTTTCATACATGTTTTGGATTTAAAAATGAAGTTGGTGACTTCCTGGTGGCACAGTGGTTAAGAATCCTCCTGCCAATGCAGGGGACACGGGTTCGAGCCCTGGTCCAGGAAGATCCTACATGCCGCAGGGCAACTAAGCCCGTGTGCCACAACTACTGAGCCCACGTGCCACAACTACTGAAGCCCACACGCTTAGAGTTCATGCTCCACAACAAGAGAAGCCACCATGATGAGAAGCCCGTGCACCGCAACGAAGAGTAGCCCCCGCTCACTACAACTAGAGAAAGGCTGCACACAGCAATGAAGACCCAACACAGCCATAAATAAATAAATAAATAAATAAATAAATTTTAAAAATAATAATAAAAATGAAGTTAATGGACATTTAAAAAGGATTTCATAAGGTTTACACAAATTACACACACACATACATTTTCAAACTGCAGCTTTCAAACTGCAAAACCTAACTTTGGTTATGCCTTGGAGGAGAGCATGATTTAATTTTTTGTAAAAGTAAGACAACAATATATTTTAAAATGTTTTGTTAATTATCACACCATGTATACTTTTCATATATATGAAATATATTTTCCTATAAACATGTATGATTATTTTTCCTGAACAGTTACTTCCGTACTACCAACTTGGACAGTTGAAACCTGATTTCTGGTAACAAACATATTTTAATATATGTTATACTAATATGTTCCATATATTGAAAGTTTACATTTTAACTACATACTATCTGACTAGCTCTGGCTATGATTGAAGTATCTTGCCAGTAATGCACGTTTGACTTCATATATGCATGTGTCATCCTTATGGTTGCGATGTTTATCTGAAAAAATAGTATGCCTGCAACCAGATAAGGAAATAATAAATAACAAGGCCCAAATATTATAATAGTCTATAATTTTACAAAATAAGCCAATAATGTTTCTCCAGAAGTTTGGATGCATACTTGAAATTCGACTCATTAAAAAATAAGGATTTTACACCATGAGATTTAATTTAAATCCACAAACACAAAAGCAAAAATTGTTTTTAAAAAAACAGCGAGTGAACATACACATTTATTTAAAAGCTATTATGATAAGAAAACGTTGCTGGAGTTTTTTGTTACTGTATTGTAATCAATGGATTATCAGCGGGTTATATATAATGCATATTTACAATTGAAGATGTAAGGAATTACTGAAACCCTGAACTTTATTTTTAAACTTTCTTTAACTTTGAAGCATATTCCCATTATTCCAATGAGGATAGATTCATATTAACATTCTAACCCATTTTAGTCCTTGTAATGCCTAAAATAGCTGCCAGCTTGCAGTGCTAGAATTAATGATAATTAAATGTAACACAAAATGTATTTCCATATTTTGTATTGCTCAAATGATTTCATCTCAGATGTAGTATGATTCTTTTTAGAGATGACTACTTCTATTTAATCTCTTTTTCAATTTTAATTTGAATTTCATATTGTTCCTGACTGTTTAATGAATATTTTGGGAGATGGCCATAGTGTTGTTAATTATACTGGAGACTGAGTATAATTAATTCTTTCGGACCCAAAGTCATCTAGTTAATCGATTTCTGATGAAACTGGAGATTAAACACAGATAGTTCACCTCTTTCTTCATTCATTTTTATTCTCTCTTTCAATTCAGTCGGACTACTTTGGGAAGTCATTGCTAGCAAATCAATTTGTGGAGCTGTTTTGGATATTATCAAGATGTTAATAAATGGGTGATCTTTTCCGTCAAGGTAGCTTAATATTGTTTTTTAAAAATTGAGAATTTTTAGTTTCAGTTATAGAGAACTAGAAGCCACCATTATTATTATAATTCATATTTAAGTAATGTATAATTGTTTATTAACAATACTCTCATGTATCACATATACACAAAGTTGTTGGCATGGCATTTCTAATAATCCTAAAAACGTGAAGGGGCAGAGGTTTACAGTATTCCTAGATACATTTCCTACTGTATAGTACTTCCAATAATTGAGTTAATAATTCATGAAGACAAAACTGATTTCTTAAACAATTCAGTGCTTTTTAGCATTGTTTGAAAAACGTAACACATGTGGCAGTTTGTCACGTTCAATGCGTGCTATATAACGATACTATAAAATCCCTTTAAAATTTAAAAGAGAAAATGGGATATAATAAACTGACACCATTCCTTTTAGTCAAAGAATACGACTTTAAGAATCTTTCTCCCATTTTTCAAATTACTAGAGATAACTTTTAAATGTTTTGGGAAATGCATATTTCAACTTCTTAACAGAGATATCCTCAAATAATATTGATAACAAGTCCTGAGTTTAATGGATTATTATTTCACACTAAATCCCATCAGTTTACTTAAACTTGTTTCAGTAAAAGTTAAGATTCTTACTAATATATTTACCATACATTGGAAGATGGCTCTTCTGAAAACTTCTATCAGCTTTGCAATTTCTGGATCCTGACAGAGAATTCTGGGAGAAACCCAATAGCTTTGAAATCCAACAGTGATGGTACAGATACAGTCTTTTGTAATCAGACCACTGAACTTTTGATTGTGCTACTAAACTTTGCTGATGAAGATACCTATGGCAGTATAAGATGTAGTTATATATTATGAATCCATTTCATTATGTATAAATAAACCGTTGGGCAGTATTTCTCCTGAATCAAATTTGAATTTGCACAACTGCTTGTAAATGGGTAAGCATCTTAATACTCAGCACATGATACCAGGCAAGGAAGTTGTTTCATTTTCATAAGAAAGTGAACTGTATTTTAGACATCAAAGAATTTGAAGTGGAGTCAAAAAAATGTGACGTGAATTTCATTATTTAAGTATATATTTTAAAAGCAAAGCAACATTAGGCTCTTCATTATGCTGAAGAAGTTTTAAATGGTATTTGATTTGCATAATCATAATAAAATACTTTAATATGCAAATCTTATCTCTATATTTTTTAACTAAAATGTAGCATGCTTTCTTATGTGCATATTATAATATGATAAAAATAGTTAGAATTATATTCTTGCTTATTTTTTTCAGGTGATTATACTTTGACTTTCTGAGATAGTTTATATTAACATATTAATTCATTTTATGTGACCTAGAAGCAGTCACAAACTTGCAAGTAATATACCATTTTATCCACTCATTAATCTTGCACTTAGTGCACAGTACTGGTCTTGCTTGGGATCATACAAATAATATTTCTCAGACACTTCCCAAGATCTCTATATTTTTTTGCCAAAATATTAGGAGGAAGATAGAGAGTCTTTCTAGTATTTCTAAAAGCAGAAACAGGAAGGTTAACCAGGAAAAACCAGATGAGTAATTGAAACATGCATTTGAACAGATCTGATAAGTATAATAGCCAAAGTGAAAATAAAATGACGAATAAGGCTTCAAGCCAGTTTATCTAAGGGCAACACCTACAGTCAATTAAAATTTGTAAAATGTAAGGTGACTGACTAATATCATTAAGAGCTTCACTTTTCCTTGACTTTTGGGGTCAATCTTTTCCCCTCAGGTTACCTGTCAGTTGTGGAATCGCAGTGACTCTACCTTTGAACTACAAGTCTTTTTTCCAGATTTTAGAGGAAAGAGCTATTATGCCCAGGGTAGAGGGAAATAGGACAACAGGAAATAAGCAATGGCTCCTAAAGCTTCTGCTTGGATATGATGAAAAGTGACATTTGTTTACATCCCATTGACTCTGAAGGTTCCCTGACTGTGGATAAGAATCTATTATCCTCTCACACAGAAAAGGGAGGGAATCATAGGGAACAATAACAGTCATCTACCATGCTTTTATTAATATCCCAGTTTGTTAGATGGAGAAGGAGAAGCATTGTATGTTCAGCAGGCAGGTATCATTTCTAACATAAGCAATCCTAGACTTCTAGGAAATGGTAGAGTCCAGATTTGAACCCAGGAAGTTTGGCTCAAAAGCCCTGAATTTTAACAACTAGGTCATACGTCTTTTAATAGTAGGCAGAGTTTCTAGTCTGTGTGACTTCAAAGTCCATGCTCTTTAGATTCTGTGGATAGTTTCCTGTAAAATCTATCAATATTATAAGATATTACCCAGCAGGCCAATATCAAAAACCAGTCTGTTCATTCAACCTAATGTTCTGTCACTTTATCAAAGCCTTCTATACCACTTGTAGTTTCCTAGGAACGTATCATATTCTGATATGCATGCCCTCCGCATACTCCTTGTGTATCCTCACATACTCTCTCTACCCTGGGTTTCTTGAAATACTTTTTGTTTTTCAGTGCCTTCTCTGAGTCATTTCCTCTACCTCCTTGTACCACTACAAATTGACAAAATCCCTTCTTCCTCTGTGATTCCCACTGTAACTTAAAAACTGTATCTATACAATGCCTATCATATTGTATTGTGATCGTTGACAAAATAGTTTAGGATCCATGAATTTCTTAATTAAAGTAGTGAGACTGGTTTATTCATCTTTATCTCCACCAAATCAGTACATTGCTGGTCAAATAGTTGGAATTAATTATATGTTTGTTGAATAAATGGATTCACCTTAGCAGTATGTAAAACAAGAATTTTGAGTTTATTATTTCATAAATATGTGCATTATTGGCCTGATGATTGTATATTTATTTACTCTTAACTGTGAAAAACTACATAAAATTTCACTGTATATCTTGGCAAAGGTATACTTTGGAATCCCATCAAGTTTTCATCTTTGTACAGTATATCTGTTTTCTAACTTGATTTGAGCAGTTAACTTGACTTTCAATAACTTCTGGCACAAATGATCACATTAAGCATAAAGCAGAATGTTTCCATTCATTCAGACTGCTTTGATGGCAAACTGTTTATGGTAGTTCTTTTGTCAGTATAATAAGGACATAGTGATTTTAATTGAGGACATTACTAAGATTTATTGATCCACATAAGGTCAAGAAGCCACAGCACTGGGCACAAAAAATGTCACTTTTATGGATTTGCTGCCAGAAACAGGGTTATTTTTAAAAGACAGCCTTGATTCCCTCAAATTTTCAAATACACTCACCATGAATTGTCTTCTTCTAACCATTATAAAGATGCCAATGTCCTATTTCATCTTGCTGCTTTAGGAGACTTGGAAATATACTAGGATATTGCTATGAGTGGAAGCAGACCTTTTATAGACATAGCAAGAAAGAACATTATCAAATTTACGGTTGATGTTTTACAGAAACCTCCCACCAATTTTTTGTAGTCAATGTCCAGTACTGGCAACATATTCAAGCAGGCAGGTCTTACATATCCTGAGGCATGTGGATGCTTGTCTGTTGCTGGCTTAGTGATGCTAAATGTCTAAACTGACTTCAGTCCTACTCTGTTTTCAAAACAAATGGGTTTGAGCTTTTATTTTGTGAAAAAGACCAAGGAAGACAAATGAGTTTAAGGATATTAAGTATATTCTCCTTTCATGAGTAAACTAATAAATAACCTGTATAAATTTGGGGGGGGGGAACCTATATAAATTTTGTGTGTATTATACATAATGCTATTTAAAAAGAAGTCAGAGGTACGTAAGACAGAACATTTTCATTTTTTGTTTACTTGTTTTATTTCAAGATTCTTCATCTTGCTCCATTTTTTTCTCTTAAGTGGAAATCTGTACCACCCTTTGTCCAGACATTGAGTTCCCTTAAACTTTCATTTTCTGCCTTCTGCCCCCAAATCCTGAGTTTTGGATGTTGCTTCACACTTATGGCAACATATAATCAAAGAATTAATGTACTATTTCAACAGGTAATTGTTGTTCTGGTATTTTGCGTGGGAAGCACCAATCTGAGCAGCATTGCTGTAAAAGTGCCTGTAGTCCATTATGAGGCACAGAGTTCAATCATCTCATTAATAGTACTTAACTTCATTCAAGAAATGCTTATTTGGTACCAATATGTGTCAGGCGCTTTAAGAGAAGACATGGTCTCTATCCTTATGTAGTTGACAGTCTAGTGTAAAAAATTAAACAACTCTATAATACCCTGTTTGTACTGTACGTATTACTATTATGACTGAAAACATAAGGCAAATTAAGAAATTTTATTATGTCTTCTTAACCTAAAGCAGACGTGGAAGTCAGAAATTAGATAGAATATAATTCAAGGATCACTTCAGGCAGCAAATATTTATTTATAGTCTTCACTGTGCCAAACTCCTTCACATGTAGGGAGATAGATAGCTGAATAAAGCATCCTCCAAATGCTTAAAGAAACAGTTCTAAAGAAACAGAGAGTGCAGGCATTCAGCCAAACCTGCACAAGATCTCTTGGAGGAGAAGAGACCTGAGTTAAAGTTTAAGGCAATGTGAAGTCAGCTACAACACAAATAACAAAAAATATATTTTAAATAAAGTCAGGTATGGCCTTTTAGATGTTGGACATTTTACTGCTCACTGGGAATAGCTTCAGATATTTTATAGATAAGATGATTTTTGCACTAAGTTTTGAGAGCTCAAAGGATTCCAATAATCCATGGTATCACATTTTAGAAGGAATCATATTTGATGCTAATCTTTAAAGGAGTAACACTCCAAGAAGTACAAAAATAATTTTTCATGCTTTCCATTAAAAAAAGGCATCGTGCATAAGAATTGTTATATGTATTGAGATATATATAGAGAGAGATTTACATTATATAATTATGCAAAATTTATAAGGAAAATAAAAACAAGTGTCAAATACAATAGGGTTATAAGACCGTTATTAAAGAATATCAGACCTTTGCACTATAAATCATGGACAATTACTAGATTATACCTTGTTTAACTTAAATTGAGCCGTCTTATTGATCACCAAGAATTTAATGTGTGTATATGTGTGAGATTACAGTATTTTCACCCTGAGGATGACTATCTTTTAGCGGAATATGACAGTTTAAATAGATAACTTGAATAAATTAGTAGTAAAAAGTATCTGAGAAAATTATAAGAAAAGTGAACTTAAAAATAAAAAAGGGAAGCAGAGAGATTCCTCCAGACAGGATCGGAGCCAACCAGCACTCACCAGCCCAAGAAGCTTGTCTGATCACCCGCTGGGGCAGCTGGGGGCTGGGAGCTGAGGCTTGGGCTTCCGAGGTCATATCCCAGGGAGAGGACTGGGGTTGGCGGCGTGAACACAGCCTGAAGGGGGCCAGTGCACCACGGCTACCCAGGAGGGAGTCCGGGAAAATGTCTGTAACTGCCTAAGAAGCAAGAGACCATTGTTTCCTGGTGTGTGAGGAGAGGGGATTCAGAAAACCACCTAAACGAGCTCCAGAGACGGGCACGAGCCGCGGCTATCAGCGCGGACCCCAGAGACAGGCATGAAATGCTAAGGCTGCGGCTGAAGCCACCAAGAAGCCTGTGTGTGAGCACAGGTCACTATCCACACCTCCCCTCCCGGGAGCCTGTGCAGCCTGCGACCTCCAGGGTCCTGTAATCCTGGGACAACTTCCCCGGGAGAACTCACGGCACGCCTCAGGCTGGTGCAACATCATGCCAGCCTCTGCCCTGCAGGCTCGCCCCACATCCGTGCCCCTCCCTCCCCCCGGCCTGAGTGAGCCAGAGCCTCCGAATCAGCTGCTTCTTTAACCCCATCCTGTCTGAGCGAAGAACAGATGACCTCAGGTGACCTGCACACAGATGGGGGGGACCAAATCCAAAGCTGAACCCCAGGAGCTGTGCAAACAAAGAGAGAAAGGGAAATTTCTCCCAGCAACCTCAGGAGCAGCAGATTATATCTCCATAACCAACTTGATGTACCTGCATCTGTGGAATACCTGAATAGACAACGAATCGTCCCAAAATTGAGGCGGTGGACTTTGGGAGCAACTGTAGACGTGGGGTTTGCTTTCTGCATCTAATTTGTTTCTGGTTTTATGTTTATCTTAGTTTAGTATTTACAGCTTAATATCATTGGTAGATTTGTTTATTGATTTGGTTGCTCTCTTGCTTATTATATATATATATATTTTTCCTTTTTCTTTTTTTGTGAGTGTGTATGTTTCTTTGTGAGATTTTGTCTGTAGACCTTTGCTTTTACCATTTGTCCTAGGGTTCTGTCTGTTTTTTTTTTTTTTCTTTTTTTTTTTAAGTATAGTTTTTAGCGCTTGTTATCATTGGTGGATTTGTTTTTTGGTTTGGTGGCTCCTTTCTTTCTTTCCTTTTTTTTTTATTACTTTTAAATTTATTTTTAATATATTTTTTCTCTTTTAATAACTTTATTTTTCTCTTCCTTTCTTTCTTTCTTTCTCTTCTTTTCTTTTCTTTCTTTTTCTCCCTTTTCTTCTGAGCCGTGTGGCTTACAGGGTCATGGAGCTTTGGCTCGGTGTCAGGCCTGTGCCTCTGAGGTGAGAGAACCAAGTTCAGGACATTGGTCCACCAGAGACCTCCCAGCCCCACATAATATCAAATGGCAAAAGCTCTTCCAGAGATCTCCATCTTAATGCTAAGACCCAACTCTACTCGACGACCAGAAAGCTACAGTGCTGGACACCCTATGCCAAACAAATAGCAAGACAGGAACACAATCCCACTGATTAGCAGAGAGGCTGCCTAAAATCATAATAAGGTCACAGACACCCCAAAACACACCACTGGATGTAGTCCTGCCCACCAGAAAGACAAGATCCAGCCTCATCCACCAGAACACAGGCACTAGTCCCCTCTACCAGGAAGCCTACCCAAACCACTGAAGCAACCTTAGTCACTGGGGGCAGACACCAAAAACAACGGGAACTATGAACCCGCATCCTGCGAAAAGGAGACGCCAAATACAGTAAGTTAAGCAAAAGGAGAAGACAGAGAAATACACAGCAGATCAAGGAGCAAGGTAAAAACCCACCAGACCAAATAAATGAAGCGGAAATAGGCAGTCTACCTGAAAAAGAATTCAGAGTAATGATAGTAAAGATGATCCAAAATCTTGGAAATAGAATGGAGAAAATACAAGAAACATTTAATACCTAGAAGAACTAAAGAGCAAAGAAACAATGAGGAACAACACAATAAATGAAATTAAAAATTCTCTACAAGGAATCAATAACAGAATAACTGAGGCACAAGAGCCGGTAAGTGACCTGGAAGATAAAATAGTGGAAATAACTACCACAGAGCAGAATAAAGAAAAAAGCATGAAAAGAATTGAGGACAATCTCAGAGACCTCCGGGACAATATTAAATGCACCAACATTCGAATTATAGGGGTCCCAGAGGAAGAGAAAAAAAAAGGGACTGAGAAAATATTTGAAGAAATTATAGTTGAAAACTCTAAAAAAAAAAAAAAAAACAATAAAAAAAGTGAAAAAGCTCATTGTCTGGAGCCTATCATACTGGATATTTTAAAGTATTTTCATTTTTACAATTTACTGTATTTTATGATAAAGAGTTATTGAATATTCAGGAAACAACCTGATGAAACTAAGGAAGACAGAAAATAAAGGTTCTCATAATAAAGACAATGAGTAGAATATAGTGTCTGTAGACCTATAAAGAATGATAGGGCTAAAAAGTGATTGGATAATTTGTGCAAAAGTAAACAAAATATATTTAATAACAATGTTAATTGTAACATAACATATGATATCAAATAGGTGGAATATGTATGAGGAAACTATTGCAATGAGCCATCTGAAAATAGTAATGGCAAAAAATCCCTGAAAAACTCACATCACTAATTTAAACTTCTTGACCGGCTACATAGTTCTGGGACTGTGTTCATTGTGGTAGTATCGGTAAGTAGTACCTTGCATAGCCCATCATAGTTACTCAAAATGTTCATTGAATGGATGAAATTGTTATTGAGCAACTACTGTATGCAAAGAAAATAAGCCAGTGGATGCCTGTATAAAAGAGCAAATGTGATATACATCATAAATTTGAGGACAAAAACATGATCTAGATTTAACTGTGTACAAGGATAAAAGGAGAAAATAGAAGAGATGAAATAGTTTTAAGAAAAAATTCTGAATTACTGGAAAAAAGTGATTTGACTAATAGATTGAGATGATTAGGTCTTTTGAAACAGTATGTTTGCCAATTCTATGACTCATGTATATTGAGACACCCAGTGAGAAATTTAAGTGTGTTGAGTTGGTAAAATATTCATCAGAGGCAAAGTCTAAGGTGAATTCTTGTAATATTCTACAAAATAGTCCTGGAGAACTTTTAAAAACTAGGTTACCTTTGTTTCTGGTGTATTTTTAAAGATAATTATATGAGAGGGCTCTTCTTTTCTTCATTTTCTCGTGTAAATATACTTCTCTGCTTATTCCAAATATAAGCAACTTTCCTCCACTTTCAGGTTTCATAATGCCTCATTTTTCTAATATCCAACTCTTCCAGGCTCTGCTCCACAGAAGCACTGTGTATTCTTAAATTCTTCTCCTTCCGAAACTGTAATTTTCTACATAACTCCTATTTCCTTGAAGGCTTTGTGATTATGCTTGCTGATTTACTCCTGATATAACACTTAAGTAATAATTTTAGCACTTGCTTCCAGGTAAAACTTTAATGGACATGAGATTAACCACAGAAGATAGGTTTTTGCTATTTTTGGTTTTGATTTTGTTGTCTTTTGTTTTTTAAGTACGGCGACCTATATATATATATATATATATATATATATATATATATATATATTTAAATATATATAGAGAGGGACAGAGACAGAGAGACAGACAGGGACTCAGTTGTGATTATTCACTTCTAGTACCTCAGATTTAGAATATAACTTTTCCTGAATGGGATTTACATTTCTAAAAGAAACTTTTACTTTGAAGTGAAAATTATCTTTCGGAAGGCTATCTCAAGTTATAGTTAATTTCTAAAGTGTTATTCCCCAAACTAAGATAATTCCTTTGGATTATCTTCTTCCTATCTTTTCCTCCTTTCTCCTTACTTTTTCCTTTACCTTTCCTTTTAAATAACCGGTGTGTGTCTGAAAATAGTTGTGTAAAAAATAAAAATCAACTTTTACAAGTCATGTAATAAAATGGAATCTCGTTATTGCATTTAATCCAAATGATGTTGGCTAAGTATCCCATTTATGTAGGTCACTGTGAAGGGATATTTTGTTATATGTTTAATAAACATTTGATTATCTTTGAGTAAAGCTAATTTGAAAACATATCCAGATGTTTATGCTATGCTATTACTGCTTATGCTATATAATTTTCTACTAATTGCTTTGATATTATAGGAACATTATGAGCATCTACATGAAATATACTTAATTTTCTGAATAATTTTACAGATTTAACCATGTTAAAAATTGAAAATCAAAGTATAATATATTAGAAAGTTCCCATGTTTTTTAAGCATTTCACATACTAAAAACTGAAATGAACTAGGACTTGTAATAAACAAACCAAAAGCCTTTACTTGTTAAGTCAATAAAAAGCTTTTATTAATGTGCTTGACAATGTCTTAGAAAAATAGAAACTGACCAAAAATGTAAAAGAAAAATTTCTAAGGTGGGGGAGAGTTAAAATATCGTGTAGGTTTGAAATCATAGGCTAAACAATAGTGAGTCAGAAAAAAAAAATAAAAGCTTTGTTAACAGAAGTGGGTCAAAATACTGATTTATTAGTTTGACCCTACAACAGTTAATCCTTTATTGAGTGTTATATTAACACACATTTAGATATCCACAATCACTTTGTGAAATCTGCTTTCGAGGTGAAAAGAAAATGCTTAATATCAGTCAGAGAAAAGAAAACCAATTCACATGAAATTTCATCTGTTCTTTGATACGAGTGTTTTGCATTCTTTTTTTTGTAGTTTGCTTCACTGGGGAATTTTTCTCCTGAAAGTCAAGTGTACATCATTGTTTTCCAGAATATGATATTATTGACTTGAAAATTATGTTTTCTCTTACACCAGACACCCAAAGATAAGTTTAATAGCTATCCATTGACATCAGTGATACTTAAAATTTACAGAGTTTGAAAAGTCTGAGGCAATAGGGAGAATCCATTAATTTTTCTAATAAATAAAAGTAGACAAATGTGGATGGTTCAGTAATGTCTATTATCTTTTTAAATGTATTTATGCACTTGCTAACTCATACAAAAGTGATTTCAAGATATCAGTTATATTTTTGTAAAATATTTTTATTGGGATTCAAAGATTATTACATCTACAATTTTAATAAATGTCTTATTTTACATATTACAAATTTAGTAGATTTTGAGAACAAAATCTACTAAAGCCACTTTGATAAGTGATACAGCAGCAGCATTTGGTACAATTTTTCTAAAAGATTTTATTTTACATTTGTCTTTGCATTGCAGTAAGAATCTAGATGTGTCTGAGAATTGTTAAATTCAGTATTAACAAGATGATATTAAATATATTTTACTGACCCTAAACCTGGAAGAAAATTGGTATCCAGCAAAAAAAAAAAATCATCTTCTATATAAGTAAGATATAATTAATTGCTTCTTGTTATTAAACATAGTTCTCCCACCTGCCTTAAAAAAATAGATATCTGGTAATGGTTCTACTTGGACTTGTTGATAAAATTTCTTAAGATAAGATTTAACTAGAGAGCTATAACATTGTCATAATTAACACCCATAACAAGTTTCCTTACTCTTTCCATCCTTCTTCATTTCAGCATTTTTAGCATGTATGCAAATTTTTTTATTAAAATATGGCTCTATAGTGATAAACTGTGCATAGCCATAGCAACACAAAAAGAGCATATTTGCAGCTTATTAAATATTAATCAGTCTAAGTGATATGGCTTATATGAAGGGCTAATTTGTCCCTGGATAGGTATCTAATCAAACCACCTTTTTCAGTAGATTCTTTCAAAAGTCTGGGTCCTTATTCTCCTTTGACCAATAATATAAATAATATTGATAAAGGAAAGTTGAGGATTTTACTGCAAATGTCTTCAACAAATCTAAAGGTACATAGTTGTCCTGTGACTTTATTTCATTGTACAGAAACAAATTTTACTAATTTACAGAAATCTAAGCTGGGAAAATAAACTTATCTGAATTTGATTTTGTAAATTACCTTCCAAAAATTACAAGTGCTTAAACATTTTAAATATGTTCCATTAAAATATCATATAAAATATTAGATATTCAGCTTACATCTTTGAATCCCCATAACTCTATATAGTTAATTTCATATTTGTATAGTTGTGAATATAACATAAGCAAACAAATACATTACAGTGAGGGTTATATTGTGATAACTATAGTAATATCATTTGTTTCATCAAAAACATGTATAATTCACCAAGTCCTAGTTTTTTGTATTATTGTGTTTTAAATCATGCAACTATCAGTATGTTTATCAAGTTGAAGTATGTCCTCTGTGATACAAATGCCATAAGGCCAATAATTTTGTATTTGAAACTGCAAATTTTATTCCAGAGGAAGAATAACTGGATACAAAAATATACTCTTGTTCTTTTGGTTTGTGCCCAGCTACACTGACAATATAAGCAAAAATAATATTATAATAAAAAGTCACAAAATTAAATGATTTAACATTGATAAATCAGAATCCTGTATTGATAAATCTAGGTAAAATATAGTAATCTTAGTTAGTATGAGGTATGCATAATGCTCAGGGCTTATTCAAAATTTGAAGATTTGAACCTAAGTTTTACATGAAGGAATAGATATTAAAATGACACAGTAAAAGTGATTATGATTGGGCTTTTTACTAAGACATGAGTATACTGAAATATCACACCACAGCCTTTCAAACTAAGGATTAACCTACCATGAGAACTGTTCTGTGGAAAGGCAGAAAATAATAAAAATTTTAGATTCATGCAATGCCGCCTGAAGTCCTGTTTTAATTCACATTATCAGTAAATCGGCAGTCCTTTCTTTCATTTCTAATGTATTCAGTATTTTATAAAACTGGACAAGGAGTACAATTTATCAAACTAGAACTCAATACATCATACACGATTGAAATAATACAGTAGTTCACTCAGAAACATCACTATTATCATTATACATTATGACATTTTACACAACGAAAACTACTGCTTTTGTCTCCACAGGTGCAAAGTGCTTTTCACTTTTAGAAGTGTCTAAAAGTATCCTCAGCAGGATACTTTTGCCAATACACTGTTGCTTTGGTGTACTAACATTTTCTATTACAGTGTAAAGATAAAAGCAAGTGCCTACCTTTTCTCCATTGAAATGGAGGGCCTTCCAAAGAAGGATTGTGAAATCAAAGCCTTTTCTAGTTGTGTTCTATATGTTCTTTCCTCTGTAGTTTGTAATAACAAGAAAACAAGATGAAAATAGTACTATTCTTATCCTCTTTAGAAAGTGCATGGGAAAAATGTGTGCTTTCTAAAGAAAATATTTGAATATTCACTGCCTTGGATAATATGCTTCAACATCATAATTTTCAGTAGATCATAGAGGAAAAAATTATCCCCAGTTGGAGTTATTTCATATATTTTACCAACAGTTTAATTTATTATTAAATATTCCTCAGGCAACCCAAACCTTCCTTTCTAATTGTATATCTTCCAACTGACCAGTGTCTCTGTTCTGTTGATTTAAGTAGCAATATTTTGTAGTCACCAAGTATTTCTGTGAAAATCTTGCCAAGAATTATATCCTATTTTAATTCATCAAAAAATACTTGCCATATGCTTATTCTATGAAAAGCCACTCTCAGAATGACAACTAATAATGATTAATGGAATAAAATATATCCTGTTCAGTGTTGACCAATCATATGAAAAATGGTAGGTATGATTCTAATTTATTTCTACATTTATATTTTTATGCATCCAAGGTTAAACCACCAACTTATGGCTGATTTTAAATTGTGTTTAAGAATACAGCACTAGGGCTTCCCTGGTGGCGCAGTGGTTGAGAGTCCACCTGCCAATGCAGGGGACACGGGTTCGTGCCCTGGTCTGGGACGATCCCACATGCCGCTGAGCGGCTGGGCCCGTGAGCCATGGCCGCTGAGCCTGCGCGTCCGGAGCCTGCACTCCGCAACGGGAGAGGCCACAACAGTGAGAGGCCCTAGTACCGAAAAAAAAAAAAAAAAGAATACAGCACTAGGGTTAACAGTGTGTAAGTGAAGAAGAAAGAAGAGATAATCAATGAAAATATATAAAAATAAATAATTTATGCAGAACAATCTAAACAATTGCTTGCAGTATTTAGGAAAACGTGAGGATTAGAAAATTTTTCATCTCTTATTCTATGCACAAGATGCCCCAACATGTTAAAGAAAATCCTGCCATTTATGAAAACATGTATGCACCTTGAGAACATTCTGCTAAGTGAAATAAGCCAGACAGAGAAAGATAAATGGCTCATGGTACCACTTATATGTGGTAACTGAAAAAAAAAAAAAAAAAAAGTCAGTCTCAAAAACAGAGAGTAAAAAGTGGTTGCCGGGGATTGGGGAGTAGGGAAACATGGAGAGATTGGTAAAGTGGTACAAACTTTCAGCTATAAGATGAATTAGTTCTTAGGATCTAATATAAAACAAGGTGAATATAGTTGATAACACTGTATTGTATAATTGAAATTTTCTAGGAGAGTAGAACTTAAATTTATCATCAAAAAAATGAATATGTGAAGTGATGTGTGTATTAATTTACTAGATGAGGAGAATCCTTTCACAATGTATACATACATATATCAAATCATCATGGTGTACACTTTAAGCATCTTAGAATTTTATTTGTCAGTTACACCTCAATAAAGCTGAAATGAAAAAATTTTTTCACAATTTCTTTAAAAGCATTATACTTTCATATTCACCCAAGGGTGAATAAATTCTCAAAATCTCTCAGAGATCCATGACAGACAGTATTGAATCTTAGGAGTAGTTAAGAGAATGCCATCTAGCTCCATATTAATCTCTTTCCTGGAGATATTAGCTCTGATTGCAATGATCTTCTCACCTCCTACCTACTGGAAGCCTCTTTGCTTTGCGAAAGCAATCTTCTCTTAGCTTGCTTACGATTTGACACTGGAACTAAAAATTATTTGGTTTCTTAAGATGTAGAGGAAAAGGGCATACTTCCAACTATAGATTTTACTTTCTTGAAGATTGTATTTTGGTCTATCAGTAATCACTCGTCTTTAGTATGTTAACGTTTCTGTTTAGAACCGTCTACTTGTGATTGAACACACAGTATTATTGATGTTGTACCATTGTAAGTGATTGATAACCGCATTAATATGTAAAATATGGTCTTCCATATTTCATATATGGATGATATATATTTGATGATATATATTTCATAATATATCAATTAAGACATGCAATTAGCTATACTAAGGAGAACTGTTTGTGTTATCAGTAGATGTAGACTAATATTATAGGGAGGAGTTGTCACTTTTATATTAACATATTATCCTTCTACAGTGAATATCAAATAGTTAATAAGCATAAAAGTTATAGATTTCAGCAATCTTGCCATTGTATAACCTTATTTATTCACTAAATTTATTTTTAGTTATTAATTTCCTATATTATTTTAAGTGCTGGGAGTTAAGCAGTAAAAGTGTGTCCAGTTACACTAAAATAGTTTTTTCATTAAATTCACATTAAGCTAATTGTTTTTATTTTTATTTTCTAAATCTGGCAGCCTGAGTCTTCTATCAACTTTGCTCATCCTGCTACTATTTAGGTATGCCATGCAAGGCTATTTAGTAGATTGGAAGGCAGAAAGTGCCAGGAGATGCCTGGCATCCGTCTTTTGGCTTTGATGTATATTTATCCAGATAATCAGACAGTTGCCTTTGGCACTCCAGCAGCGCTCACCTTGCTGGTCCCCACTACAGGTGCCAGCCTCACTCAGAAGGCACCAGCTGTGCACTGTGAGAACCTGTTAGTGTTTCTCAAACACCTGCTGTCCATGACTCTTCCTCAGAGGATGTACAAGCAGCAATGTGGTGATATCTTAAAATTTCTAACTCCCAGCCTCATAGGGACCTTTATTCCAAATTATTAATATTTAATAATACCATATCTTCCCTTCTGTTTCCCCAGCCTTAGGAGCACTACTGAGCTCTGCAGTTATTAACATCTGAATTACCTCAGTTTCCTGTTTTGGTCCTTTGACCTTCCAGCTTGTGTGTAGGAAATACTCTGTGCTTGAAATGCCTTATGTGATTTCCATTCTTCTATATTCACGTTAATGAAGTAAGTGGTTGCAATAAATCAGGCCAAAGATGATGGTGGCTTGCACCAGAGGAAGTAGCAATGGAGGTGGTATAAATGGGTAAAATTCTGTATATCCTTTGAAGGTATAGCCATCAGGGACTGAAGACAGGTAGTTTGTAGAGTATGAGAGACAAAGATATTTGAAAAGGATAACTCCAAGGGTTTTGGTCAGTACAGGGAAAAAGTTTAGTTGGTAGTTACGGAGGAATAGGACAAGGAGAGAAGCAAGTTTGGAAGAAAGTCTAAAAAGCTTACTTTGTGACAGTTTTGAGATAATTATTAATGATATTTTTCAACTAATTTTACAGATAGACAAATTGATTCTGTTTTACATTCTGTTAGGTGTGGCCATGGACAAAAATGAGTCAGTGGATCAGGTTAGGTACCTCAAACAGAGCTTTATTTATTTCCATTAAATTGCACCTCAAATGCAATGTGCCCTGAAGAAAAATGCCTCCAAATATTTTCAATAAAGCTTGTTTATCAATGTAATTATGTTTTCCTTGGAGAGTCTCTAGTAGTTTCCTTTTCAGTATGTGAAGTTTAAAGTAAAATAAACAGGCCTTATCTTTTGAACTTGCAAGCTTCTTTATTATATTGAAACCCCACTGATAATTAAACCATGTAATTGGAAATATATTAGCACATCTAACCATGAAATATGCTTTTAAAATTTTCCTCAAGAATGTAATCATTATTTTCCTTGTAATAAAGTGGCAGTTTATTGGTGTCATGTGTGTTAAACCTTGTTTTAACTCACAATGCTATAATAGATCCTTAAATGTATTATTAATGACTTTAAATACTTAGAAGTCACCTTTAACTTTTCAGAAGATTAATGATTTTTCTCTTTATAGACTATAACTTATTGTTAGAGAAATGTGCATATTTTAAATCATTTTATCATTTGAATTCAGTTGCTGCTAACCTTTGGCAATGCAAGCCATGGACTGATGTATAATATTTCTGAAAATGTATTATTAGCTGGTGAAGTATGCACATAATGCCACATAATAATGAATGTGTTCCTGCTGCTTCACATTCTCTCCAGCATTTGGTGATGTCAATGTTCTGGATTTGGGCCATACTAACAGGTGCATAGTGGTATCTTGTTTTAATTCTTATTTATTTGATGACATATCCTACGGAGCATCTTTTCATATGCTTATTTGCCATCTGTATATCCTCTTTGATAAGGTTTATATTAAGGTCTTGGGCCCATTTTTTAATTGGGTTTCTTGTTTTCTTATTGTTTACTTTTAAGGGTTCTTTGCATATATTGAATAGCAGTCCCTTATTAGATGTGTTTTTTGCACATATTTTCTCCCAGTCTGTGACTTGTCTTCTGAATCTCCTGACACTGTCTTTTGCAGAGCAGTTTTTTATTCTTATCAATTATTTCTTTATAAATTGTGTCGTTGGTGTTGTACCTAAAAAGTCATCACTGTACCCAAGTCATATAGGATTTCTCCACTGATATGTTTTAGGAGTTTTATATTTTGTGTGTTTTACATTTAGGTTTGGTATTCATTTTGACTTAATTTTTGTGAAGGGTGTAAGGTCTGTGTCTAGATTCTTTTTTTTTTTTTTTTTTTTGCATAAGACTGTTCAGTTGTGCCAACATCATTATTTGTTGGAGATACTATCTTTTCTCTGTTGTATTGCCTTTGTCCCTTTGTCAAAGATCAGTTGACTATATTTATGTGGCCCTCTTTCTGGGCTCTCTGTTCTGTTCTGATGTATTTGTCTATTCTTCTACCAGTACCACACTGTCTTGATTACTGTAGCTTCGTACTAAGTCTTGAAATTGGGTAGCATCAGCCCTCTAACTTTGTTCTTCTTCAATATTGTTGGCTATTCTGGGTCTTCTTCCTCTCCATATAAACGTTATAATCAGATTGTTGATATTCACAAAATAACTTGTGATTTTGGTTGAGTTTGCTTTAAATCTATATGTTAAGTTGGCAACAACTGGCATCTTGACATTGAGTTTCCTATCTATTTCCATGAACTATCTCTCCATTTATTTAGTTCTTCTTGGATTTCATTCCTCAGAGTTTTGTAGTTTTCCTCATAAAGAGCCTATATGTATTTTGTTAAACTTATACTTAAGTATTTTATTTTATTGGATACTAATATAAATAGTATTGTGTTTTCAACATCAAATTCAATTTTTTCATTGCTGGTGTAATAACCTTATAATCCTGCAAACTTGCTATAATCACTAACTACTTCCAGGAGGTTTTAGTCAATTCTTTAGAATTTTTCTACACAGACAGTCATGCCAATTTCAAATCAAACAAGTTTTATTTCTTCTTTCCCAATCTATATACCTTTAATTTTATTTTCTTGTTTTCTTGCATTTGGTAGAACTTTCAGTATGATGTTGAAAAGTAGTGTTGAGAGGGGACATACTTGCCTTCTACCTGATCTTAGTGGGAAAACTTTGAGTTTTTCACCATTAAGTATTATGTTAGTTGTAGGGTTTTTGTAGATATCCTTCTTCATCAAGCTGAGGAATTTTCCCTCTGTTTCTAGTTTGCTAAGAGTTTTTATCATGAATGCGCATCGGATTTTGTTAAATCCTTTTTTTTTTATCTCTTAATATGATCATATGATTTTTCTCCTGTGGTTATGATGTGTTACATAAATTGATTCTTAAATCTTGAACAAGCCTTGCAGACCTGCAAAACATCTCATTTGGTTATGGTGCATAACTCTTTTTATACATTATTGGGCTCAATTTGCTAATATTGGGTTGACCAAAAGGTTCGTTCAGGTTTTTCCATAAGGTGTTATTTTGTTGAAGGAGAATTTTTGCATCTCTGTTTGTGAGATATATTGGTCTGTAGTTTCCTTTTCTTGTACTGTCTTTGCCTGGTTTTGGTATTACAGTAATGCTGGTCTCATAGTATGGGTTATGAAGTATTCCCTCTGTTTCTATTCCCTGAAAGAGATTGTGGAAAATTGGTATAATTTCTTCCTTGAAAGTTTGGTAGACTTCACCAGTGACCTGATCTAGCCTGGTGTTTTCTTTTTAAGAATGTTATTAATTATTTATTCAATTTATTTTATAGAGATAGGCCTATTCAGATTGTGAATTTCTTCTTGTGAGGTTTTGAGAGATGGTGTGTTTCAAGGAATTGGTCCATTTTATCTAAATTTTCAAATGTGTAGCTATTGAGTTGTGTTTTATTTTAAAGTGTTTTGTTTAATTTCCGTATATTTGGGGATTTTCCAGTTATCTTTTTATTATTGATTTCTAGTATAATTCCGTTGTTGTCTAAGATCGGTATTATATAATTCAATCTTATTAAATTTGTTAAGGTTTGTTTTATGTGGCCAGAAATTGGTGTGTTTGTTTTATGTGGCCAGAAATTGATCTGTCTTGGTGAATGTTCCATGTGGGCATGAGAAGAATTATATTCTGTTGTTGTTGGATGAAGTGGTCTATAGACATTAATTATATCCAGTTGATTGATGGTGTAATTAAGTTCAACTATATCCTTACTGATTTTCTGCCTGCTGGATCTGTCTGATAGAGGGGTGTTAGTCTCCAAATATGCAAGTGGATTCATTTTCTTCTCTATGCAATTCTATTAGCTTTTGGTTCACTTAGTTGGATTCTCTGTTGTTAGATTCATACATGTTAAGGATTGTTATGTATCTTAGAGAATTGGTCCTTTATCATTGTTTAATGATAACTTTCCTTGCTTTGAAGTCTGCTCTGTCTGAAATTAATGTAGCTACTCCTGCTTTTTTGATTCGGTTAGAATCATATTTTTTTTTTCTCCATCCATTTACTTTTTTTGTTTTGTTTTGTTTTTATTGGGATATAGTTGCTTTACAATGTTGTGTTAGTTTCTGCTGTACAAAAAAGTGAATCAGCTATATGTATACATATATCCCCTCCCACCCACTTCCAACCGTTTACTTTTAATATGTACCTTTATTGTTTGTTTCTTTTTAAAAAATTTTTATTGGGGTATAGTTGATTTACAATGCCCTGTTAGTTTCAGGTGTACAGCAAAGTGTATCAGTCATACATATACACATTTCTACTCTTTTTTTAGATTCTTTTCCCATATAGGTTATTACAGAGTATTGAGTAGAGTTCCCTGTGCTAATTTATGTACCTTTATATTTAAAGTGGATTTCTTATAGACAACGTGTAGTTTGTTCCCTTTTTTTTTAAATCTATTCTGACAATCTCTGTGTTTTAACTGGTGCACTTAGACCACTGACATTCAAAGTGATTACTGGTACAGTTGGATTAATATCTACCATATTTGTTACTGTTTTCTATTTGTTGCCTTTGTTCAATGTTACCATTTGTCTTCCATTCTTTTTCTGCTTTTTGTGGTTTTAATTGATATATAGTTCCATTTATTCTCATTTCTTATAATATTAGTTTTAGTTTTGTTTTTTACTCTTTTAAGTGGTTGTCCTAGAATTTGCAATATACATTTCCAGCTAATATAAGTCCACTTTCATATAGCACTATACCACTTCATGGGTAGCATAAGTACCTTTTAATAACAAAATAATCCCAATCCCTTTCTTCCTCCTGCCCCTTGTATCTTTGCTGTTATTCATTTCCATTATATAAGCATATATATGTATAAGCATATATAGAGAGATATATATACACACATATATAATACGTACATAAGTATACATAATCAAATATATTATTGACATTATTTTAGACACCATTATCTGTTAGATCAATAAAGAATAGAAAAAAAATTAAACGTTTTTATTTTACTTTCACTTATTCCTTTTTTGATACTCTTTGTTACCTTACGTAAATCTAAGTTTTTTACCTGTGCTATTTTCTTTTTCTCTAAATAACTTATTTTAACATTTTTTGCAAGGCAGCTCTACAGACAACAAATCCCCTCAATTTTTGTTTGTATGAGAAAGTCTTTATTTCTCCTTGACTTTTGAAGGTTAATTTGAAGGGTACTGAATGCTAAGTTGCTGTTTCTTTTCTCTCAACAGTTTAACTATTTCATCCATTCTCTTCTTGCTTGTATGGTTTCTGAGGAGAAGTTGAACATCATTCTTCTCTGTTCTTCTATAGGTAAGTTGTTTTTTACCTTTATCTTTTATTTTGTGTAGTTTGAAAATGATATGACTTTGTGTAGTTTTAGTTGTCATTTATCCCATTTGGTGTTCTCTGAATTTTGTTTATCTGTGGTTTGGTGTCTGACATCAATTTGGAGAAATTCTCAGTCATTATCGTTTCAAATATTTCTTCTCTTCCTTCTCTCTTTCCTCTTCCTCTGGCACTCCCATTACATGTTACACCTTTTCTAATTGTCCCAAACTCCTTGGATTTTCTGAGTTTTTTTTAACAATCTTTGTTTGCTTTTCAGTTTTTGAGGAATCTATTGATATATTTTCTAGCTCAAAGATTTTTTCCTCAACTGTGTTCAGTCTACTAATAAGCACATCAAAGCATCCTTCATTTCTGTTCAAATGTTTTTGATCTCCGGAATTTTTTTTTTTTTTTTTTTTGGTTCTTTCTTAGGATTTCCACTTACAATGCCCCTTTGCTCTTGTATGTTGTCTATTTTATCATTTAGAACCTTTAGCATATTAATCATAGTTGTTTTAAATTCCTGGTCTGATTATTCTAACATCCCTGACATGTCTGGTTCTGATGCTTGCTTAGTTTCTTCAAATTGTGTTTTTTTGCCTTTTGGTATATTTTGCAAGTTTTTGTTTGTTTGTTGGACAGCCATAATGTACTGGTTAAAAGGAACTACTGTAAATAGGCCTTTAGTAATGTGGTGGAGGAAAGTGTTCTGCTGTCCCATGATTAGGTCTCAACCTTTCAGTAAGCCTATGCCTCTGCCCTGTGCACTTCAGGTGTTTCTCAGTTTTGTTTCGATTTTGTTCTCCTCCCTCTGGTGAGACAAAGTGAGCTGGAGGTGAATTTATCTCTCCTTTTATGTGGAAGGCTAGAGCTGGCCAGAGTTGGGCATTTCCCTTCCCCCAGGGTAGTTATAAACTAGCAGGTTAGGCTCTGGTTAACAAGTTTCCTCTGAGGGCAGGACTTGTTATGAAGAACTTGGTGCTCTGATAAATTTCAGAGTTTTTCCCCAAGCCCTGCCAAAACCCAGATTTTTTTTCTCTGATACTTACTGTAAGAGCCTGGTTGGCCTCCTGGAGGGACTCTCTCAGTATTGGGGTGATCCACCTATGGCTAGCACCCCTGGAGCAGTTAACTCTCAGATTTGTTCACATTGATCCTCCAACAATTTGTCAGTACAGTTCAGGTTTTCCTCTCCAGTGCTGATGTCTTAAGTCTCTGCTCTAGTAAGCTGTGATTCCCGGTATTTGCCTGTCTGTCTCACTGATCTTGGCTGCAGCAATTTGCCCAGTGTCCTTCCTCTCTTATGGATACAAGAATTGTTGATTTTTCAGTCTGTTCAGCTTTTTACTTGCTGTTAGGACAGAGTGGTGACTTCCAAGCTCCTTACTTGCAGAACCAGAAACCAAAAATCTTGACTCTATTTTTAATAATTTTTTCTCTTTAAACATTAGCCTCAGTTTACTATTGCATATGAAAATACATGCAAAAACTTGAGGAGGAGTGACTTGGAGAAGTTGAAGATAAGCTGAGGAAGTTTTGCCAGTTTAGAGTAATAAATTTTTCAGAATTTCTGAGTGGGGATTATGCTAATTAAATTGCCATACACCAAATATTGGCTCATATATATAAGGCAGAGTTGATATGACAATTAAGAAATGTGTTTATTTTAAAAGGTTTAATTTTTTTTACTTGATATGTAAATTTAACAGTACAATTTGGACTATAATGATCCTGGATAGCTAATCAAATAGTTTCTAAGTATCTAGCCAATACTGAGATTATAAATATATATTCCTTTTACTTTATTTTAAATTATTCTATATGTCTTATTCTATAAGTCTGTTCAGCCTTCTGGAATAGAACACCATAGATTAGGTGGCTCATAAACAAAAGAAATGTATTTCTCACAGTTCTGGAGACTGAAAAATCCTAGATCAAGATGTGTCTGATGAGATCTCACCCTGTCCTCACATGGCAGATGGACAAGGGAGCTCTCTAGGATCTCTTTTATAAGAGCATCAATCCTATTCACAGGGGCTGCACCCTCATGGCCAGACCACCCTCCAAATGCCCCACCTCCTAAGACCATCACACTCGGGATTACGATTCAACATATGAATTTGGGGGAAACAAACATTCAGTCGATTGTACTATAACCGATACCACTTATAGTCCTATGACTTTAAAGATAGAGAAGTTTAAAAATTAAACTCAGTTACCTTTTTAATACACTAAATAATGCTTTTTAAAAATGTCTGTATTTCAGGCAGTATGGGATTTCAACTTGTAAAACTTTTTCTCAAGCCAAGTTAAAAGTGGGAGCAAGAGTAAAAACAAAACACAACAAAAACCTCTGAGTCAGCATTCTTCTGCTTAATATAAGACAGAGAACCTTGGGGTAAAGGATTATTGCTTGCTGGAAGAGAACTATATTAAATACTATCTACTCAATTACAGTTGATATTGAAACTGGCTCTGAAAAGTGAAAGTGGAATTGTCCTTTTAGGCTCTGACATTCTAAGGCATGAATCAAAATCAGTGCTGGGCAAAAAAGTATATAAGCCAGTGACAGATCTGATCCCCAGAAGTGCAATGAGTGAATGGTGTTTAGTTATTTGATTATCAAAAGGACTTTGAAAATCAGGTGAAAAAAAAAGAAATCAGAAAGGAAATTGGAAAGGGGGTGTGTGAAACAAACGACTTGGTAAGAAATACAAGGAGAAGAATTGGTTTTATTATCAGAGCTATACTTGGGCATTTCAGATTTGTGGCAGGTACTGTACTCCACTGAGTAGCAATGAGTTTAGGGATATAATAATGTCCTATAAAAACACATAGAAGTACTGAAGAAACAGGAATTTTCCACCAAAAGCCACTAATTTTAACTATATAAAATTTCTCTTTGAGTCTTTGTATTTGACTAGTCTAATTGGAGGAGAAAATCATAGTAAATGCCAAAGCACATTTCTACCTGCATGCAAACAACTTTTATTCAATACCAATATTCAATTATCTCGGAATTTATTTTGAAGTAATATTGATCATATAGGTCATATAATTACTAAGAAGCTACACCTATATAGGGAGAATTAGTTTACCAATGAGCATATTATCATTAATAGAGTCAATCAATAAATATAGATTTATTCAGCTTCCATTGGCCATTTTTTACTTTTTTCAATCATTTAAGAAAAATTGACAAATAAGTTGAAATGGTTCCCACTGTATATGTGTACTATTTGAGTGATTTCAGTCTTCTTGTGGTTTATTTATAGATCTCTGAATTTTAACAAGATATCTAAAAAATTGTGAAATACAACACACAATAATTGTGATAAACCTACTAACTTCTACTCTGCACTGAGTTTAGAAGATGCTTTAAAATATAGTTTTGTGAATTTTTCTTGTACCATGTAAGTTGGAAAAAGAAGGGAAGTGTCTAGTGAAAGATAAAATCCCCATGGGGTTGTTATGAGGATTAAATGAGTATGTGTGTATATGTACATGTGTGTATGTGTGTAAATGTGTGTGTGTGTGTGTGTGTGTGTGTGTGTGTGTGTGTGTGTAAATTCCTTAAAACATTGCCTGGTAGACAAGAAGTACCACTAAAAGTATGGTATTATTGTTACTATGCATGGTATTTTTGCTATTGTTATTTCAATGAGACATGTATATCATGCTCATAACATTATAAATTTGATTCCTGTTTTTACATTTTGTTTAATGCCTGTGTTCCCCTTATTGTGTTACAATTGCTGTTTATTATATAAAAGTTCCATAAAGAAAATTATTTCAATAACTTGTGAGAATTAAATAACCAGGTGGCAATATTACTAACCATAGTTTCTAATCTCAATCTAATATTTTACCATTTAAAATTTTATTGCCATTAAGAGCTTTTTATGGCATGAACACCAATAGAGAATTCCTGATGCAGATTAGGGCCTCCCCCACTGTCCCTGAAGGTTGTATGTATCTATACACAATTATAAATAGGTGCATGATCCAAGGGCCACCACTCAGGTCAGAGTCATGTGCTTAACACTTATAGGAGAGTTGTTCTTCATTACCCACAACCACATGAACTGGTCTTGGATAAGGGGTTACCATCAGAGTTTTAATACGTTTCCTCTGATATTTTTATATAAAAACACTACTTATTCTGCCATCTTAACGTGTGTGGATGAAAATATCACCAAAATTATATTAATTAGAGAGAATTTATAACTATTTACTATAGCCAGTGTGTCAATAATTTTCCTATGTAGCCATTTAATTACATTAGGTTTTAATTTTGATATATAAAATGAGAGTAAATAATACAATTAGACAAATGGCCTAAAAAATCCATAAGCACACAAGGACAAATGAACTAGAGAAGGAGCAATGATTTGTGGGTAATAGAAAGCAAACACAGATGCAGTAGCTGATTTGAACAGAGAAGGGGAAGCTGAATAGAATGGGTTCATTGGAGTCTGATGAGAAGATGGAAAGACATTAGCCCCGGTGTTGCCTGAAAAGCCTTGGGAATTGCACTATGTTTTGTTGAGTTTGTTTTGTTTTCCTTACTGGTTTAAAAATCGATACCTTATTGGCTTTCCGGTAGTGGTTTATCTTATACATATAGCAAATACTTCTGGCTACTTTTAAAAATCAATATGAAAAAAGTAAAATTATTACGTTTTCTCTTTCATTATCTCCCAGAAAAGAATTAAAACTGTTTCAATGCAGTATATTCTTCTCTTAGCCCAATATTCAAGGTTATTTTAAAAATATATATATCTAGAACTTACATTCTAAATGTTATTATTGTTTATATTTACTATATATATTTTCTAGTTTAAGAAAATTTATTAAACTTTATAGCTTATAATCAACAAATATTTAGACAGACGTTTAAGCTTTAGTTATATGATTTTCCCTAAATCATTTTGTGTGAAACATGAAACTGAAAATTTCTCTATTTCTGTCTCTCTACCTCCAGATATATATGGGCAGTTTTGTTATTTTGAGTTACTGTTCCCTCAAAAACTGGCATGAGTAGAATTCCTTCTATGTCTGAGAATCTATTTATTTTGCCTACACTCATGCATGATAATTACCTGTACATAGACATCTAAGGTCAGAGATCTTCCTGTTACTATTCTGATATCATTGATTCATTGGCTCTAGACATGTATTCTTACAGAAGTGAAATAACCTGATGATGTTAATGGTAATAATTGTCATTACTACTTTTTGGGGGTGCTATTGTCTGATTCAGGATACCTAATTATAATAATATTCCATTCCTCATATATTTAGCTAATAGATTTTATTTCTTAGAGCAGTTTTAGGTTTATAGAAAAATTAAAGAGCAAGTACACAGTTCTCATATACCTTTTCCACCCTCTTCACTCTGCCCAGTTTCCTCTATTTATAACATCTTGCATTGTGAGGTACACTTGTTACAATTGATGAACCAGTACTTAAGTAGAAACTTAACAAAACATGTATAAGATCTGTACACTGAAAATTACAATATGCTGAAGAAAGGAATTTAAAAATGAAAAGATATACAGTGTTCATGGAATGGAAGACTCAACATAGTAAATAATTATAGGTTTAGTACAATTGCTATTAAAAACTTATAAGTGACTTTTGCATATATAGACAAGCTTATTCTAAACTGTTGTTGAAGGTAACAAGCTGTAGAATAGTTAGAACAATCTTGAAAAAGAAGTATGAAGTACGAGGAATCGCTCAACCCAATATTAATGATTACAGCTAAGATAAGGCGTGTGGTATTGGCACAGATATAGGCACCTAGATTAATAGAACAGAATGGATAACCGAGAAATAGACCCGTACACATATGATCAACCGATTTTTGACAAAGGTGATAAAACCAATTCAATGGAGGAAAGATTGAGAAAAGAGTTCTTAGACTTGACAATAAAAACCATATTAATTTAAAAAATGATAAATTAGACTTCATCAAAATGAAAACTATGCTCTGTGATAGTCACCACTAAGAAAATGAAAAGACAAGCTACAGGCTGGAGAAAATATTTTTAAGACACATATTTGAAGAAGGACCTGTGTCTAGAATAGCTAAAGAACTTTCAAAACTTAACAGTAAATAATGGTCAAATTAGCAAATGGGCAAACAACATAGACATGACAAAGAAGAAGGTGAGCAGATGGTAAATAAGCACTTGAAAACATGTTTAATATCACTAGTGGTAGGAAAATGTGAATTAAAACCCGAATGAGATGTCACTACACAATTAACACAAAGGTAACATTTTAAAATAGTGACAGCCTTACATTCTGGCAAGGGTTCAGAGAAACCAGATCATGCATACATCACTGATGAGAAGGTGAAAATGATAAAGCCATTTGGAAAACTTGGGGAGTTTCTTATAAAATTAAATATGCAATTTCCATATAACCTAGCTATTATACTGCTGGGCATTTGTCCCACAGATATTAAAACTTATGTTCATAAAAATTCTATACAGGAATATTTATAGCAGATTAATTAATTGTATTAGTTTCTTGCTGCTGCTGTAACAAATGACCACAGACCTGGTAGCTTTAAACATTTTATAAATGAGAAAGCTAAAGCAAAGAAATGATGTTACTTTCTAAGTTATGAAACTATGTGGAATTACTTCAGAGTCCACGTCTTAACTACTACACTCTAATGTTTCACTATATGCATTTGATATATAGTTTTTTATCAACATTGCAGAATGTAATGGTTAATCATTAATATAATTATGGCTGTGTAAAATTCTGAATAATTTACAAAATATATTGTGAAAAATTACAAAGGGAAAACATCATGGTAACTCCACTGCGACTATAATTTGTGTCCTCTCTACTTGCCGTTGAGATTCAGTAAATTTTTATAGCAAAGAATAATTCGCTCATTATGATGTAAATGACTATGATAGGGATGGCCTTTTAATTATTTTTAATAAATTACTTTTGTGTTGACAGTTTTAATTTAGCAACTGTTTTTAATTACTGAATGATGTTTCTGCCTATGTCCAAATTCATGCACACAGTACAGGTTGTTTTAGTAACCTTAATCTCACAGTTATTTTTCTTAACATTGTTAAATTTCCCATTTCTTCACTTTCTACCTAATCTTTCTATTATCTTGTTTTGCATTATCTTGTTTACTTAACCTCTGTCACTATTGCCAGAAGTTCTAAAGGTCATACTTATGGATGCTCTAGGAAATAAAGCAGTTGATACATTTTGAAACGTTAGTAAAATCAGCTCTAATCCTTAGATTGAGAGTTGGTATTCATGATCCTGTTTTCATTTAGCCATTCAGTTATTCAACAATGTTAATGAAGTCCCTATACTACGTGTAAAAAGAATTAGAATTACTGTGTCAAATGAAAACATAAATATCATATGTTCTCTGGGGTAGCATATAATCTAGTACAGAGAAACCTTTATAAACAAGTAACTATAACACTAGGTGATAGATAAATTAATTTTCCAAGAATGTTAGCAGAAGTACATCCAAATATTTACTGCTACTTTGAATGGCACTCCAATCCAATCTCTAATTAATCCCCACAACAACCTTATGATATAGGTTCTATTATTATACCCTTTTCTTCAGGTGAAAATTCTGGGCCTTATTAAATTGAGGTAACTTGCTCATTATCTTACAGTTTATTGCAGAGTCAGAAGTCAAATGCTGGTGGTCTCACCTCAAGGCCTATGCTCCTAATATCTCATGCTATAGTATATTTGTTTAGCCATTTAGTTGCATAAACTTGCTTATCATTTAACATCTTTGTGCTCATTATGTCTTTTTGTTAAATGAACATAATATTCACCACATGCCTTTAAAAGGGGAAAAGTAGTCACAAAGACTAGAATGTGCAAATAGTAAACAAAACACAAAAGTAAACTATGGATATACTTTACAAACTCAATAACTATACTAGTAAAAAATGTTATTATAAATATGCAAGTGTAGTTAACAATTCAGAATATTTTTCAGCAAGGGCCCGAATGATTCTTAAGGATGCCAACCACTGCTTGCAGCATTACCAAAAATTATAGACAGTTATCTCAAAGTCACTGAATGACTTGAATATTAAGCTTTTCTCCGTTCTCTTCTCAACTTTGCTGTCAGCAATTCATTTTAACTTACTTTCTGTTCTACTAATTGGTTTAACATAGTTAAAAGATCCTATGTATTTATACCTAAATCTTGATATGTGTTCAAGTAAGTAAAAGATATTAAACTTGTATATTCATGGTAGTGAATATTTGTTTCTTAAATCTCCTAACTGACTTCTTCCAACAATATTTATATAAAATATTTCATAGGATTATTAAAACATATTTTGCAGGCTTTAGAAATCAAACCCAATTTATGGATGAGAAAGTTAGTTCTTAGGGTAGTAAAGTGACTAATTCAAAGTCATATATTGGAAGAAAATTTACCCAGATGTCTTAAAGCCCTCTAAACCTCTTCTTTCACATTTAACTTGACTAAAATGTAGGTGGAACTTTTTAGTTCATCTTTAATGGTCTTATAGTTTTACTTTCTCAACATCTGCCTTAAGTAACTGATTCCAAGGAGAATCTAATAGTACTATTATCATTAATGATTTCAAGAATGCAGAAATCATATACACAGAATATCAACATGCTTCAGGTATTTTCTTCCTCTTTTTTAGACTGTAATGCAAAACTTCGAGTGTTTGGAGAAGATAGAAGGAGTGCATTTCATCCCCTTGTTCACATAGTGACAGCAGCATTTGTCGCTTCTCTCATTCTTAAGGGACTGTCAGAGAAGACATTGGCAGGGTGTTACAACACAGCATCTTATGTCAAGAGTTTTGTCTTTTAGAATGAAATATGATAGATCTTTATGGCACATTTATAACAGTCAGGTTATTTTTGACAACACAATTGAAAAGTGAGTTTCCACGGTTAAACTCTAATATAAAAGGTGCCAGAAAAATCTGTGATCTCTAGAAATATAGAGTATCACGTTGTGAACAACTTCCCATAGAAAACAAATAGAAGGTGAAAAGTGCTGTAGTTCCTGTTAGGAAAGCTTTTAGCAGTGATAGTGGCTAGGGAGGTGGGATTATATTCATCCTACAGAGGATGCACCATGGGGAAACTGGAAGTTACTCTCTGGGTTCCACCTTGCCACAAATCTCTGACACAGACGTACATCTTAGAGCTTGAGTAGTGAGCAGGCTTCAAACACCCTAACTCGTTTCCACACTGCCTGCCAACCTCAGTCAGCCTGCACGCCTACACATTCCCTTGCAGCTACCGTGCCTCCAGACCCCAAACCACCCAGCTGGCAAGTGGCTCCAGGCTCTCTGACTCCTTCTTCATGCCCCCTCACCAGCGTTGCTAGCCTGCACAAATTGTGGACCACCTCTGGCCTGGGAAACCCAGGAAATTACATTGCCATCCAGGGGACCACAACTACAACTTCTACGATGAAGTCTGAATCAGAGCACTGGGAGGGAAGCCTGTGTCAAAGTATGTTCCTTTCCGGGGCACTCTTTCTCAACACCGCAGCACTCATTCATGTTCTCTTCACACAGGTATAGATAGAGTTTCTTCCCTGGTACAGGTAATAATTCTTCTTAAACCATCTCTTTGCAATGTACTGCTCGGTTTTTATCTCTTGTTTGGAACTTGACTAATACAATAAATAACTAATAATAAATGTAGACATACATTTCCAAATATAAATACACATATGTTTAACCAAAGAGGAAACTGAGTGTCAGAGAATTGACTTGTCTCACCGAAGAGATGGAGGTGGGATTCTAATTTGGGCAGGATGGCCGAGGACCCACGCTCACAATCTTAAACACATATATCATTTCCAAGAAATGATATGAAATTGGCCTTTCTGAGATTCCAGTATCATGTTTCTCTGTTGTTTCTATAGCCATATTAACTACTCAGCACCAAACAGCTTCCGTAATTTTTATGTGGCTTATATTATAATCCAACTATAAGAACTTCCGGTTGATTATTTTCTTGATCACATTTTTTTTTTTTTTTAAATTTTATTATACCGTCATTATTGGAGTATAATTGCTTTATAATGGTGTGTTAGTTTCTGCTTTATAACAAAAAGAATCAGCTATACATACACATATATCCCCATATCTCCTCCCACTTGCATATCCCTCCCACCCTCCCTATCTCACCCCTCTAGGTGGTCACAAAGCACCGAGCTGATCTCCCTCTGTTATGCGGCTCCTTCCCACTAGCTATCTCTTTTACATTTGGTAGTGTATATATGTCCATGCCATTCTCTCACTTCATCCAAGCTTACCCTTACCCCTCCCCGTGTCCTCAAGTCCATTATCTATATCTGCATCTTTATTCCTGTCCTGCCCCTAGATTCTTCATAACCTTTATTTATTTATTTTTTAGATTCCATATATATGTGTTAACATATGGTATTTGTTTTTCTCTTTCTGACTTACTTCACTCTGTATGACAGTCTCTAGCACCATCCACATCACTACAAACAACTCAATTTTGTTTCTTTTTGTGGCTGAGTAATATTCCATTGTATATATGTACCACATTTTCTTTATCCATTCATCTGTTGATGGACACTTAGGTTGCTTCCATGTCCTGGCTATTGTAAATAGAGCTGCAGTGAACATTGTAGTACATGACTCTTTTTGAATTATGGTTTTCTCAGGGTACATGCCCAGTAGTGGGATTTCTGGATCATATGGTAGTTCTATTTTTCGTTTTTTGAGGAAACTCCGTATTGTTCTCCATAGGGGCTCTATCAATTTACATTCCCACCAACACTGCAAGAGGGTTCCCTTTTCTCCACACCCTCTCTGGCATTTATTGTTTGTAGATTTTTTGATGATGGCCATTCTGACTGGTGTGAGGTGATACCTCATTGTAGTTTTGATTTGTATTTCTCTAATGATGAATGATGCTGAGCATCCTTTCATGTGTTTGTTGGCAATCTGTATATCTTCTTTGGAGAAATGTCTATTTAGGTCTTCTGTCCATTCTTGGATTGGGTTGTTTGTTATTTTGATATTGAGTTGCATGAGATGCTTGTAAATTTTAGAGATTAATCCTTTGTCATTTGCTTCATTTGCAAATACTTTCTCCCATTCTGAGGGTTGTCTTTGGGCTTTGTTGATGGTTTCCTTGCTGTGCAAAGGTTTTAAGATTCATTAAGTCCCATTTGTTTATTTTTGTATTTATTTCCATTTCTCTAGGAGGTGGGTCAAAAACGGATCTTGCTATGATTTATTTCATAGTGTGTTCTGCCTATGTTTTCCTCTAAGAGTTTTATAGTATCTGGCTTTACATTTAGGTCTGTAATCCATTTTGAGTTTATTTTTGTGTATGGTGTTAGGGAGTGTTCTAATTTCATTCTTTTACATGTAGCTGTCCAGTTTTCCCAGCACCACCTATTGAAGAGGCTGTCTTTTCTCCATTGTATATTCTTGCCTCCTTTATCAAAGGTAAGTTGACCTTATGCGTGTGGGTTTATCTCTGGGCTTTCTATCCTATTTCATTGATATATATTTCTGTTTTTGTGCCAGTACCATACCGTATTGATTACTATAGTTTTGTACTATAGTCTGAAGTCAGGAAGTCTGATTCCTCCAGCTCCATTTTTCTTAAGATTGCTTTGGGTATTCGGAGTCTTTTGTGTTTCCACACAAATAGAGAAATTTTTTTGTTCTAGTTCTGTGAAAGATGTCATTGGTAGTTTGGATTGCATTGAATCTGTAGATCGCTTTGGGTAGTATAGTCATTTTCACAGTGTTGATTCTTCCAATCCAAGAATGTGCTATATCTCTCCACCTGTTTGTATCCTCTTTAATTTCTTTCATCAGTGTCTTATACTTTTCTGCATACAGGTTTTTTGTCTCCTTAGGTAGGTTTATTCCTAGGTATTTTATTATTTTTGTTGCAATAGTAAATTGGTATGGTTCCTTAATCTCTCTTACAGATTTTTCATCATTAGTGTATAGGAATGCAAGAGATTTCTGTGCATTAATTTTGTATCCTGCTACTTTACGAAATTCATTGATTAGCTCTAGCCGTTTTCTGGTAGAGTCTTTAGGATTCTCTATGTACAGTATCATGTCATCTGCAAACAGTGACAGTGTTAATTCTTCTTTTCCGATTTGGATTCTTTTATTTCTTTTTCTTCTCCAATTGCTGCGGCTAAAACTTACAAAACTATGTTGAATAATAATGCTGAGAGTGGGCAACCTTGTCTTGTTCCTGATCTTAGTGGAAATGGTTTCAGTTTTTCACCCTTGGGAACGATGTTGGATGTGGGTTTGTCATATATGGCCTTTAATATGTTGAGGTAAGTTCCCTCTATGCCTACCTTCTGGAGTGTATTTATCATAAATTAGTGTTGAATTTTGTCAAAAGATTTTTCTGCTTCTATTGAAATGATCATATGGTTTTTCACCTTCAGTTTGTTAATATGGTGTATCACATTGATTGATCTGTGTATATTGAAGAATCTTTTCCTTCCTGGGATAAACCCCACTTGATCATGGTGTATGATCCTTTTAATGTGCTGTTGGATTCTGTTTGCTAGTAGTTTTTGAGGATTTTTGCATCTATGTTCATCAGTGATATTGGCCTGTAGTTTTGTTTTTTGTGACATTTTTGCCTGGTTTTGGTATCAGGGTGAAGCTGATCTCGTAGAATGAGTTTGGGAGTGTTCCTCCCTCTACTATATTTTGGAAGAGTTTGAGAAGGATTGGTATTAGCTCTTCTCTAAATGTTTGATACAGTTCGCCTCTGAAACAAACTGGTCCTGGGCTTTTGTTTGTTGGAAGATTTTTAATCACTGTCTCAATTTCAGTACTTGATTGGTCTGTTTATATTTTCTATTTCTTCCTGATTCAATATTGGAAGGTTGTACTTTTCTAAGAATATGTCCATTTCTTCAAGGTTGTCCATTTTTTTGTCATAGAGTTGCTTGTAGTAATCTCTCATGATCCTTTGTATTTCTGCAGTGTCAGTTGTTACTTCTCCTTTTTCATTTCTAATTCTGCTGATTTGAGGTTTCTCCCTTTTGTTCTTGATGAGTCTGGCTAATGGTTTATCAATTTTGTTTATCTTCTCAAAGAACCAGCTTCATTTTATTGATATTTGCTATCATTTCCTTCATTTATTTTTCATTTATTTCTGATCTGATCTTTATGATTTCTTTCCTTCTGCTAACTTTGGGGTTTTTCTGTTCTTCTTTCTCTAATTGCTTTAGGTGTAAGGTTAGGTTGTTTATCTGAGAAGTTTCTTGTTTCTTGAGGTAGGATTGTATTGCTATAAACTTCCCTCTTAGAACTGCTTTTGCTGCATCCCATAGGTTTTGGGTCGTCGTGTTTTCACTGTCATTTGTTTCTAGGTATTTTTTGATTTACTCTTTGATTTCTTTAGTGATCTCTTGGTTATTAATTAATGTATTGCTTAGCCTCCATGTGTTTGTATTTTTTACAGATTTTTTCTTGTAATTGTTATTTAGTCTCATAGCATTGTGGTCAGAAAAGATACTTGACATGATTTCAATTTTCTTAAATTTACCAAGGCTTGATTTGTGACCCAGGGTATGATCTATCCTGGAGAATGTTCCATCAGCACTTGAGAAGAAAGTGTATTCTGTTGTTTTTGGATGGAATGTCCTACAAATGTCAATTAAGTCCATCTTGTTTAATGTATCATTTATAGCTTATGTTTCCTTATTTATTTTCATTTTGGATGATCTTTCCATTGGTGAAAGTGGGGTGTTAAAGTCCCCTGATATGATTGTGTTACTGTCGATTTCCCCTTTTATGGCTGTTAGCATTTGCCTTATGTATTGAGGTGCTTCTGTGTTGGGTGCATAAATATTTACAATTGTTATACCTTCTTCTTGGATTGATCCCTTGATCATTACGTAGTGTCCTTCTTTGTCTCTTGTAATAGTCTTTAATTTAAAGTCTATTTTTTGTGATATGAGAATTTCTACTCCAGCTTTCTTTCAACTTCCATTTGTATGGAATATCCTTTCCCCTCCCCTCACTTTCTGTCTGTATGTGCCACTAGATCTGAAGTGGGTCTCTTGTAGACAGCATATGTACAGGTTTTGTTTTTGTACCCATTCAGCCAATCTATGTCTATTTTTTTAAAAACAAAGTTCCTTAAAGTGCTTTTGCAAATTGTAAGGCAGCATAGAAGGCTGATGGCTGATATGCAAAGAGATCTGTGTATTCTCATGGTGCTTAGTAGAAATATTGGAAGGAGAGACTTTAACAAGTGTTGTAGGAAGAGACAGATGAAACAAAAATGGAATTTTTTCTTACTTAAGCAAGTGTATGCTATGAACATTAGATACAGTGAAGCAGGGGTTTGGGGAAGCATGGAGTTTGAGGATTTGAGGATTTTTTGAGAATAGAATGTTTTACAGGTTAATTGAACATTGGCAGTTAAAGATCACTAGATTGTGGAAGTTGCTGAATGGCTGAATTTCAATGTTTAGACATTGAAGTGAGTCTTTTGCTGACTTCACATAAGCCTGACTGACTTTCAGACATACACATCTGTCACTGGTAGGTGGGCTGTCATAATTAAGCTGTGTTTGTGAGAAAACTGTGCTATTGAGATTCTGGTTTAATCAGTTAAATGAATTTCAAACTGGTATTTGATTAATTGGTACCAAGACTATAGACAAATCAGTCTTTTCTTAGGTGTGCAGAAACTTCTATTTAAATCCTCTGGTCCGAAATCCTGCTTATGGGAGGAATCAGTAATACTTGGGACAAATCTTATCCTCAAGACATAAAAAAACAGAGTTGAACTAAAACTAAACCTACAATCCAGCCTTGATCAGAGCTACTCCTAATTTAGTTAAAATGATGATTTCCCTCTTGATTTTGAAGCAAAAAATAAATGCTTTCACTGGAGAAAAAAATTATTTATGGAATAGCTAGATTGAAAACAAATGAAATTTAGATTTAAGATATAAAATATCATTAAGGATGGCATCACTAGAAACTGTACCACTTGTAGACAATTTATTGATAAAATTAGTAAAATTTATAATTTTTGTGTAATTTACACTTTTTTGATTATTGGTGATCAAAATTACAGAGAATCAAGGAGGATAATGATGTATTGATATGAAAAACATAGTTAAAACTATTAACCTAAAGAAATTATCCAGAAATCTCCATTCATCAAATTGAGAATACACATTTTTAAAGTACACAAAGTTGAAAAATAAAATATAAATTTGAAAAAAATCTCATTTGTATAAAATAAAGTTTAAACTTCATTATAAAAACAACTGAATGATAATGAAAACATTATATATAAAACTTATGAAATACAGCAAAATCAGTACTTCAAGAGCAATTCTAGCTTTAAATTAGTATATTAGAAAAAAAGATGCTTACAAGTAATGAATTAAGTGCTCCTCTTTTCAGGTTAGAAAATGTACAATAGAGCAATCCCATATAAGCTAAGAAAAGAGATAATTAATTTGAAGGCAGAAGTTAATGAGATTAAAAAACCAAATAGTGGAGACTATCAGCAAAACCAAATATTGATTCTTTGAAAATATTAACAAAAGAGGTAAATATTTGGAAAGATTCTTTGATGAAGAATCACGAGACAAGAAAAGAAACAAATAAGCAATGTATGAATGAAAATGAGAACACAAAGACATAAAACAGAGGATACAACATAAAGACAATACTATGAGCAGCTACACCAATGAATCAAAAACTGAAACCTAACCAACAAAACACTACAAGAACATGTATTTTTTTAAAAAACAACTGACTCCAGAAAATATTTTAAAATTCAATAGTACTGTAACTATTAAAGACATTGAAGTAGTGGTTAAATATCATATCTCCCAAATTTTAAAAGCCCACATAATTTTACAGGCAAGTTCTATAAAATTTAAGGGACGTACTACTCTCTGTTTTCTACTGTTTTTGACAATAAAGAAGAAATATTTCATTCTCTCAGATCAGCATAATTATAATGGTAAAAGCAGGAAATTATACTTTTAAAACAAAAAGGGAAATTTTAGGGCTATTATATTCATGGGTATAGATGCAAAATCCTAAACAAAATATTAGCAAATCAAATCTAATAGTGTATATAAGAGGTAATATATCAAAATAATATTTATGCCAAGGATATAAGAATTGTTTAATATTTTAAATAAATAAATGGAATTGATAATCTTTCCAAAGGGAATTGTATGTGTTTGTCATGGACCCAACAGGAAACAGATCACATACAAATTTCTAAAATTTGAAGAGAGTTTACATAAAAAGAAGTAGCTACAAAGGTGATTAGGCTGTAAGGAAATAAGAAAAGATAGTACAGGAACTCAGAGCTAACAAAGCTGGATATGCTTTACAATTGTATCAAAGCATATCGATATCTGAGAATAAATATAAATAAATAAAACTAAAGATTTTCTATTATAGCTCTTGAAGAAGAGATTAAAATCCTGAGTTTTCCCAAGGTACTTGATAAAATTATTTAAAATTTTATGTGCAATAACAGAGAGCTATTGAGGGCTAAAACTCTTCTAATGAAAATGACTAGAGGTCTGGGGGTGAGGGAGATTGCCTTGAAAGATATTTAGGAATTATGTATCAGGAGTTATAAAAACATGTGCGATTATCCCAGGACAATGAACAAAGAATGGTCATAAATCTGTGTGTTATGAGAATGCTCACAAAGGACATCAACTGTATAGATCAATCTAAATAAGTAGATCACTTTGGTTTGTGAATGTCAGTCAGCTTTTGCTGTCTATTGAGTGAAGTTCAATGGCTAATGGAGAAAAAAGCTAATAGCTTTTTTTGCTGCAGGATGGAAGTTCTGCATGGGCTCAAGAAAATGGACTTAACCTTTTTGAGCCTGATCTGGTCATAACACCTGCTGAGCTCCAGCTTGACAGCAGTGATAAGAAATGCTGAGCTCTCCAGATGGCAGGAGCAGTGATTTTCTTCTTCACTGGAATAAGCGCTTAAGCGTTACACTAATTTGCTTTTGCCAGTGCCACCTGTAAACTTATATTAGTCACTTTTACTATATTCCACACACCATTGCTTCTAACTAAGAACTATTTTCACAGCAAAAGAGGTGAGGAATGAATGACCCTACACTCATGGGATTCACTGATGTTACTATGTATTCTATCACCCTGCAGTATCTGTCCTGATAAAAGACAGGATGGCTTATTCAAAATCCAATTATGGCACTAGCTATGTGACAACACCTTGTAGAGCTGGGGTGCTTTTCTATGTGTTGCAATATATACTCAGAACAGGTTATCTGCATATGGTTAGAATCCATGTGTGTGGGAAGCAACTGATTGACATGAGTGGGGTTTCTTTTTGGCTATTTCCCCTCATATACTTATAAAAATGTGGCTTTGCTGGCCTATATATATATATATATATATATATATATATATATATATATATGGTGTATACAGTGAACTTCCAGTGAGTTGGAAGTGGAGATAGTCATCATGTTAATGTGGGCTCTTTGTGCCAATGAGACAGTAGAGAACATCTCACTCACTGGATTGATAAATCCAGTTTATTTGGGGAAAATAGAGGACTACTACACCATGAGAGCAGGGAGGAATACATCTGAAATCAGAGAATTACCTGGGTGTCTCTACCTACTACCATGTTCAATGGTAAAAGTAAATATACGTCTACAGCAACTCAGTTCAGACAGGGCACACTAACTGCACAGATCCTTCATGAATAAAATAATGAGTCAGATGTCCAGGTAAATAACCAAAACAAGTTGTAATACTGGGTAAGGGCAAAGAGAGCATGGCATGATTTTTGGAGAAGCAAGTCATAAATACCAAATACTGTAGCCACAGAAATGAGAAATGAGAAGTTTTACATATATGCCATGTTTAGATGTATATAATAATATATATCAACTGTATTTTTCTGTTTTCTATACTAGCTTATCTAAGGCAAGTTGTATTAAAAATGGTAATAGGGCTTCTCTGGTGGCACAGTGGTTGAGAGTCCGCCTGCCAATGCAGGGGACGCGGCTTCATGCCCCGGTCCAGGAAGATCCCACATGCCGTGGAGTGGCTGGGCCCGTGAGCCATGGCCACTGAGCCTGTGCGTCCGGAGCCTGTGCTCCGCAACGGGAGAGGCCACAACAGTGAGAGGCCCACGTACTGCAAAAAAAAAAAAAAAGTAATAAATTGGATTTCCCTGGTGATGCAGTGGTTGGGAATCTGCCTGCCAACACAGGGAACACAGGTTTTGAGCCCTGGTCTGGGAAGATCCCACATGCCGTGGCGCAACTAAGCCCGTGCGCCACAACTACTGAGCCCATGTGCCACAACTACTGAAGCCTGCATGCGTAGAGCCCATGCTCCGCAACAAGAGACGCCACCACAATGAGAAGCACGGTGCACCGCAACAAAGAGTAGCGCCCCCTGCTCACCACAACTAGAGAAAGCCCGCATGCAACAACAAAAACCCAACGCAGCCAAAAATAAATAAATTTATTTTAAAAAAATATTTTTAAGTCAACAAATTATACAATTTATAATTAAATATAATTAAATGATATTAATTTTGTATTTATCAATAATTTCAGGATATAAAAGGGGAGTTGTGATTGAGCTTTTAAATGTGAATAACACCTACAGAATTATACAATTAAATGTGATTTTGTCTCTTGTTTGGGAGGAGAACAAGAGCAAGTCTTTAGTTATATGTACATTTCATTGTTAGGTTGATGCATAATGTTATTGCTGTTGTTCACGTGATGAAATATAGGTAATAGGTACATTTACAAAGTAGTAGACTTGTTAGATAGTCAACTTGGGGAAAGTACCCCCAAGTTTAATGTTTCTTCTGAGCTGAAGAGAAAGACTTAGGAACTACTTTTCCTTGAATCAATCAATTGTGGAAACAATTCTATATTTTTAATAATACATAACTCTTCACTAACTTACAAATATATTTCCATTATGGGGTAAATCAACTGTGGAAAAAATTTTCCCCCTCACTTCCTAAAAAAAAGTAAAATTTATCAAATGATCAAGATAGTGTCAACTTGGTAACTCTTCGAAGGATGTTTTAGGAGAATCAAAATCATGCAGATTCAGTAATAAAAGTATATGCATTTTCTGGCTTCACTCAAAATACTCAACTAAAATTATTTCTTTTGTAGATAATGTAGCTGAAAAATTAAGGACCATAAATCAGCTAATCCCATATCCACTGTATAGAAATCATCTTGTCAGATCAAAATACTAAACACAGCTCACTAAAGTGAGCTTTCCTCATTAATCTAAGTAAAAGTAGTGTACGTGGTTTAGAGCTGAAGAACTGACAGAATATTTCAGCTGTGTTAGAAACACAGTGTGATACCACTGCCTATTTGAAGGGAAAGATACTTGAAGTAGATGGTGCTAGGGCTCACAGTTAACTCCCATCATCTTTTTATTAGTTTGTGTGTGTGTGTGTGTGCACGCGTGCACACCATGTAAATTCCTGTGCTTAATAGTAATAAATCGTGAGGTATGCTGTTTTTCCTCCTTAGAATTCCAGGACAATTTAGACCACTTGGCAAAACTTTGCCCAAGTGAGGTATAGCACTTGGATTGCTGAGGCTGGTTTAAATTTATTTTGATAAAGAGCAATAACTTTGTCTTTAAATTAAAATCTTACATACTAACAAATCTTCCTAGACTTAAATATTCACTTGTGATGTGGAAATTAGAAAACAAAAAAATTCTGCAATTATTCTTTATTTCTAGTTATACAGTAATGTTAGTTCGTCTGTTTATAAAAATAATGCAAGTTTCTCTTGATCACTTAAGATCTTGATTTTCTTATATTTGAATTGCCTAGCCTTAAGAGATCAATCTGCACCAAGAAACAGGTTAATCTTTTTCACCCCAATTCCTAATAAATCCTTCAAACTTCCCACAAAATGAAATTAATGGCATGCAAATCTACTTAGAACTTTTCAAAGACTTGTAAGATTGAGTGTATCTCCATGCTTGTCAAACAACTCTTCAGATATGACTAAACTTCATTCCCTACTTTGTTTCCTACCATTTCCCAATTCTCTTGGATTTTGTGCTTAACCATTTGATTCCCTTTTAGTTTATTCATATGTTTTCTGTCTCTATTGGTGATTATTAGAAACAGGATATTGAGGAGAAAAAGAAACTAAAGTCAACTGCTGTATATACATTTTCTATATGTATATCCATGTGTATACATATACATATATAAAATATATATATAATCTATCTACTTATTTATATACTATTTGGTCTTGAAGAAACAAAGGAAACCAAGGCAAAGTATGCTTGAGGCTTGCATCCGCATTTCTCCCTATTTTGGGGGGGAGACTGAATTAATGGAGGCTTATAAACAGAACTAGACAGTAGTGTTCTGCCTTCTAAATTCTGATAGTCTGCAACTTTGGGACATCATGGAAATTATTAATGTTATAAATAAATGTAGGTACCATAAAGTGTAGACAACTCAGAGTGCCTTACAAAGATTTCCCCTTTAGCCTTCCTGGGATAAGTATATTAATCACAAGTTAACCAAAGATTTCCCAGTCTCAAATACCCAAGAGATCTTCACCTCTGAATTGTAGTAAGTCCTGCAACAAGAGTTAATTCTTTCCAAACACTTTCACTCTCCAATACCCAGCCATATTCAACATTTGCAGGGAAAACTGTACACATGAAAAACTAGCACAAATTTTATCTCTGTTGGGAAATCTTCCCTAAAATTTTTACACCCCTGTCACTCCCATATCACCACCTCATCATTCTCTGTTCCAGGAAAAAAAAAAATATGAGCATTAAAAACTTTGTGTTTTCTCTGTGATATATAACATTTGTTACTGAATTTGTCTGAACAACATAAGACTCACCTAGCTATCTAGACATTCTTAAATTTGGATTTTCACAGCATAGAATTAATTATTCAGTGAAAAGTAGATTACTTGTTACATCGTTTCTGTCTCTTTGTTTTGCAAAATGTGAGTATCTTGAAGATAGGAGTTAAACCATCATTTTATCCCTAGAGCCTATATCGTTTACAGAACCTTAATATAATTTATTGACTTTGAAGGAAACCGTGTGTAACAATATATTGAAAATGGTTTAGAACTCTCTTGACTCATTTAAAAATACGTTTTCTGCTTACTTCCAAATTGAGGTATAGGTACCAACATCCAGCCTAGTGTATGACCCTAAGTAGATGCTCAATTAGAAGAATTATAATTTAAAAACCAAAGTCCTGACAGCAAAATATATTTGAGTGCATTTTACTAGGTCCCCAAATAAATGGTAGATACGTTTTCTACAAACAGAGGAAGGAAACAAAATAGAAAAATTAAAATTTAATTATAGTTTCAAAAAGTAAGACATAAACTAGTTCAAAATAAAAAATAAAGCAAATAAATATTATTTGGAAAAAATTTCATTTGAAATGTGCAAAAGTTATTTAAGGTAACTCTAGAAGCTGAACTATATGCTGCCAAAATTAATATCAAAAGGAGAAAACAAAACAGTTATTAATGTGTGGAACTATATGCTGATACATTATGGAGAATATCTTTGGAGAGAAAGGATCATTTGCTTATCTTATTGAAAATTAAATAAACTACTATTAAGCATTGACTACTGAGAGTACAGTTGGGCTTTTCTACCTGACTCTCCTCTCTTCTACTTTCATATACTCTTCTTGTATGAATTACTCAACCCCCTGCACTTTAATTATGACTTATGAAATCTTAAGCCCTTTACCTTTATTTTCAACCTACATTTTCCTGAACATCCAGACACATGTATTCAACTCCTCAATAGCTCCTCCTAGATGAGACCCCGTCACCTTGAACTAGCACATAGAAAGCTAGGTGTACTGCCATGCACCTCAATCAGAAGGGACTTTTAAAAAATTTCTCACTTACTGTGAATATTTTCACAATTTGTAGTCAACTTTACTCCTTAATATCTGTCCTCTTCTTTCTATACCACATTTATGTGATTAATTGGTTTACAACCCAACCATATATATATGTATATATATATGTATATATACATATATATATACACACACACATACTATATATGTACTATATGTATATATATTATATGTATATATACACATATATGTACTATACATGTACTATAGTGCTAGATTCCTAGTTTGTTTTCCATATCAACTCTTTCACCTCCATCATTTGTCAAGCTGCAACTAGGAATTTTCTCACAAAAATCAAAATTATTTTCCTACTTCCTTACTTGAAATGCTTTAATGTGTAACCGATATATGAAGCATTCTAAACTCAAGAGAGAAATATACATTGTTTCTCTTTTTCCCCAAATAACTATCTTCAAACAAGTGACTAGATATTTCCCTTTCCTGTGTCTTAAATTTATACTCTACTTCCTGCATATTCTGTAATTTTCCAATATTAAAAAAATAATATATCAATAACTAAATTATAATTAAGAAATTATAATTAAAGAATGATAGCTCAGTCTAGTTTAATATTTCAATTAACTCTCTTAACCTCCCTCAGGTTAAGGCTTAATCTGTAACTGGAAAGACTTGCCATTAGGGAGTGGAAAGCATGGATTACTCTTTCACTTGTCCCTCATTCTCCACCCAGCTGCTTTTGGTTGGAGTAGAGGGAGAAGGTATTACAGATATAGCATCTTGGCTGTACATGGACTTCATTCGACAGGCTTCCTGATGTTGGATCTCATGTGGGACACATATCTCTATTCTTTGAATATTTTACAGGCCCTCTCTAAGGATGTGCATTCTCTATTATCATGGGTAGAGTTTCACATACAATAAATCAATAAGATCAACCTTATTTTTTTGTTTTTAGATCCTTCATCTCCTTATTTATTGTTTGTCCACTTGATCTGTCTTTTACTGAGAATGCTGTATTAAAGTATTTTGTTATTGGGGGTTCTTATCAATTTTTCTTGCATTTTCTGTAGCTTTTTTTTTGTGTGTGGTACGCGGGCCTCTCACTGTCGTGGTCTCTCCCGTTGCGGAGCACAGGCTCCGGACGCACAGGCTCAGCGGCCATGGCTCACGGGCCCAGCCGCTCCGCGGCATGTGGGATCTTCCCGGACCGGGGCACGAACCCGTGTCCCCTGCATTGGCAGGCGGATTCTCAACCACTGCGCCACCAGGGAAGCCCTTTCTGTAGCTTTTATATTAAAAAGTGGTTGCTTTATTAACTGATACATGAACATTGATACATATTATATTGTCATTGTGGATTCTGGGCTTTCCACCTTAACAAGTGCTCTTCTTTTCATGCTTGATCGCTTAAAGCTTGACTTTCACTTACTGATACCAGAACCTCTGTTCTCTCTGTTTCCATATGCCTGGTAGAATTTGTTTATCCTCTTATGTTTCAGCCTTTCTGAATCACTTTGTTGTAGATTTTGTTTTGTAAGCCACATTGAAAATTTTTGTCTTTTAATGTGTGGGTTAAGCCCATTAACAATTATTCTTCTAACTCACATGTTCTCAACATTGTCATAGTGTTATATGATTATAATATTTAACATATCATAATACTGTATTACATAATAGATTGTACATGTTATATATTATATATAATATATCCTATATGATAATTATAATATTTTATACCTATGTGTATTTTATAATATTTTTCATGATTCATTTGTGATATTTTCTATGATTCTTTCTCCATTAGATGTGCATTTTCTTTTATTTATTTATTTATTTTTAATTTAGGTAGTTTGTATTGGTGTTCTGGAGTTACCTTTATATTTATAACTTTTTAATGCCATTAGTTCCCTGTTTACTCACTGAGCACTGCTAAATGGTTTATACATTTTATATGATATCCTTTAACCCATATATTACCCATACACAAATGAATTTTTTCTAATTTTCTCTTTAACTATTTCTTCTTCCATTTTAGTTGCATTTTTTGTACTTTATTTCAATATATAGCATTTGTAAATTAGTCATGGACCTTCATCGTCACATATTCTTTAGTTATATGTGTCCATTTATAGACATGTAAGACACAAAAAGGTTAGAAATGGTAACCATCATTGTTTTGCTTAGTTTTTCCCAATTATCATCTGGTTGCATGAATCTAACTGATAGATGCAGAATTCCCTAAGTACTTACATATTAAATCCTGTCTTCCGTAACTTTGATATTTGAAGAGAAGATTGACTTGACATAAAATACTTGGTTCACACCTTCTTTGACTCATATTTTAAAATATAGTTCTACTGTTGCCTTGCTTGGTATGTTGGTTTTCAAAAGTCTGATGCGAGTCTAGTTCCTTTTGTATTCATGTTATTTGATTTTTTGCCTAGCTGCCTTAAGGATTTTGCCTTATATTTAACATCTTGCAGCTTTAATAAAATGTCTCTGGATTTAAATTATCAATTTGAAATCTTACATTCTTTCTAATGTTAGCATTGCAAACTATAAATTTTCTCAAATGTTTTAGCTGCATCACAGAAATTCAAATATGTTTAAATTAATCATGATATTTTCTAATAATCCTTATAAGTTTTTTTGACACAGGTTATTTGAATATATATTTTATATTTACTTTCCTAATATTTGGAGATTTCCTAAAATATTTTCTGTTATTGATTCCTAGTTAAATTCCTTTGTGATTAGGTAATACATTTTGTAAGATTTCAATCATTTTAACATTCATTGGGATTTGTTTTACGGCCTAGCATATGTTCTCTCCTTGGACAATTCTATGCGTACTTGAAAAGGATGTGCATTCAGTGGCTGTGGTTGGATGGATCACTTTATACATGTTTTATAAGATGATAGTGTGCTCAAGTCTTCTATAACATTGCTGATTATTGAGTCTTTTTTTTCAATTATTCAGATTGGCATATTGCAATATCTGAGTATAACTGAGAAATTGTTTAAGTATCTTTTAATTTTATCAGATTTAACTTCATATATTTTGAAACACTGTTACAAGATGCGTATACGTTCATAATTGATGCATTTGTCTAGCACGTAGGCTCTTTCAACACCATGAAACATATCTTTGTTTCTAGTCATATTTCTTGTCCTACAGTCTATTTTGCCTGATGTTAATTTAGGCCTTTCAGCTCTAAGATTCCTGTTTGCATGGTATATCTTGTTCCATCTCTTTACCTTCAGCCCATGTATATCTTTGTATTTAAAGCATTTCTCAGGTAGACAGTATATAGTGGGGATTAGCATTTTCATTCTGTTTGGATTATGTGTATGAAGAAGTGATTAGGGAGTAAATTAATATAAGAATAATCCTGAATTCTGGGAGAAGCAAATGAGAAAGAGAGTATGAGGAACCCAGTAAAAAAAGGAAGACGGAAGATGCTAAGCACCAAGAAGCATGCCAAGATTTTAAGAAATATTGAAGAACAAACAAGAGAGAGAAATACTGTGCATCCAAAAATGGCAGCTAAATTTAGAGGTTGCATTGAATTTGAAGTTGTTTATTAAATGGAGTAAGATTACATTCCAGTTATACCCATACATTTTAGTAAAGATATTCTACACAATTAAATCTTGGGAGATTTAGGAAAAAGTGAGGGTATGAGTGTACAACAAAGTTAGCTGGTGAGAAACAATATCAGGACCCAAAACCCAAACCAGCAAATAAGGGCAGATAAAACAGGAAGAGTTACTCATACAAAGAAATTGAGTCAACTATCTGGTTCCAAAGGCTCTCCTGGTCTTTTAGGACATTGACATATAATAAGCTGTCTAACTAAATTTAGCTGATTAAAAACCTCTTGTATTAATAATGTGCTGTTATTTCTGCTTCTGTTTGTTGTTTTATTTGAAGCACAAAGATTTGCTGTGACAGAACTCAGCAATTGATTCTTCCATTTAACTGCAGCCAGTCTGACAGATGACATTGAAACAATGAGAATAATTTCAGGTTCATTATAATATTGAAGTCTATGTAGATCATATCTAAATTTCCTCTGTTGTCTATTAGTATAAGTGAAAATAATAGCTCAGCACTAAAAGGTTCAGAGGTCTAACCATGTTTTACAGGTTCTTTAAATTTCTCTCATATGTAATACTCTCCGAAACTAAATAACTTTACTGATCTTTACTGAGACTCTTTACTGAGTCTTTTATTGTAATAATAATAATGCAAGACTTTTAAAATTTCCATAAATTCTTTTTTTATGTTCTACTTGTCACAAAATGTCCATGAAATAATTAAGAATTGGAGATTTGTGGACCCCTAGAAAGCAATTTACATGTTGATTATGACTGCTTTTTATATATATTTACAATATGCCAACACTTCTTCATCATAAACTGAATTTAAAGTTTTAAAATCTGCCATTTCTATAAAGTTTGTATTTTTTTCTTTCTCAGGATTCAGGTCTCTAAGTGAGGAGAGGCACTAAAGAGTGAGACAAGTAAGCCTCTCTCACAGGTCAATAAAAATGGCAGCAGAAGGAGAATTCATTTAATACACTTTAATATTTGCTAGGCTCCTACTATAAATTTCACTCATTTAATCACACTTAGTAAGCATTTTTCATACAGCATTTCACTTATTTTCCACCACAACCATGCAAGATATTTCCTAATGTTGCATTTTTACTGATATGACAACAAAATGAAGAATATTATGTCTTTTGCTCAGGAGCTAAGTATCAGAATTCAACTTAGGTCTATGTGGCTCTATATTTCTATATCGTGTGTACCTGTGTGTGTACCTGAAGGATCTCATACATGAGCAAAGAGGCTACATGTCAGTGTAAAGAAATTTGTGACTTATGTTCTTCCCAGAGGACCCGTCTACTGTTATGGACAGTTTTCCTCAAATGCAAGTTGTATTTTCATATATTGAAAGTGTTCTATTATTAGTTATTTTTTAACCTTAAGAATTTCCTTTGTTGTCCCACTTGTTCCCCTGGCCCAAAGCAGTTTATTCAGTGTAATGCAGCTCAGGTGTCTCCTGGGAAGCATTATTAAATGGATGGATCTGGTTCACCATCAGCATTTACACCTTTCATTGATCTCGTGTAGCAGAAAGTAACCCTTTACAATTTGCATAGCCTGTAACACTATACTACTAAGATAAAATTTATCTCAAACTACCCTTCTGAGTTTTAATTAGCAATTAACAAGCAGTTGAGTTCTTTTTACAAAACTTTCCTCATCCAACTTATATAGAGAGTAGCATCCATTCGGTTTCTCGCACGGGCTCACTTACAGCCTACGTTATCACTACAGAGGCTGATGTCTTCTCAGATGCGCACTCTGCTCTTCTTCATTTAGCATTATTTATATTTGTTCATAAATGTTTTGTGGTTTCTATTTCTGATTCTCCCTTCTGTGCCATCTTTTTACTCTTTTCTTTTTCTTGAATGGGAATTTCCAGTTATTTCTTTTTGGTAAAGAAATTCCTGTACCTTCGAGTTTATCTTTATTGTCCTTTGTTATTTGATTGATTTTGTTTTGATTTCATTTGTGCTAGCTTTGTGATTAATTTCCTTTACTTCTTTATTCATTTCTTTATATATTCACTAAATATTAATTAATTCTTCTTAAGTGCTGAATATCCAAAATTGAACTTTCTCTCTCTACACACACACACACACACACACACACACACACACACACACACACACACACACACACACACACACACATATTCTTCAGGGAGGAGGTAGGAATAAAAATGAGATTAAAAGCTAAGATGTAACTAATGTTTCATTACCGGTACCTATAGGTATTACAGGACCATGGAGGATGGAGCATTTAGTTCTACCTGAAGGATTCAGAAAGAGCTTCAATAAGACAAGGGAGCCTATGCTAAGTAGTGAAATGTCTAGTATTTAACCCAGGAGATAATAATAAAGCACATTTCAGGCCGAAGGGAATTGTCCCCCAAACTTTATTTGACTACAGTAAAAGCAAACAAGGGCATGGTAACTTTTGGAAACTGTTTACAGGTGAACAAAAGTTGCAAGGCTGGCAATTAAAGAAGGCTGGAAGGGTAAATGAAGACTGATCAGAATTCCACCCAGCGCTGCCCCCTGTGGTGTGCTTTCTCCCCGCATTAGGATAAATGGTGTGGCTTACCCAAATTTGAATTCGTCTTGTCACAGAGAGTGATGGCTAATTTTATGTGTCAACTTGACTGGCCTTTGGACACTCAGGTTAAACAATATTTCTGGTGTGTCTCTGAGGGTGTTTTGGAGGAGATTCGCATTTGCATCAGTGAACTCAGTAGACTGCCTTCCCTAGTGTGGGGGCCATCTAATCAGCTGAGAGCCTGAAAACAACAAAATGCAGAGGAAGGAGAAATTTGCCCATCTTTTCTTCCTGGCTGATTACTTGAACTGAGACATTTATCTTCTTCTGCCCTCGGTGCTCCTGGTCTGAAGCTCTTTAGACTTGGACTAAATTATACCACTGGCTCTCCTGGCTTGCAGACGGCACAGCGTAGGACTTCTTAGCCTCCCTAATTGTGTGAACAGTTTCCTTATAAGAAATATTTTCCAATATATATAAATATATATATATATATATATATATATATATATACAGCCTATCGGTTCTACTTCCTGGAGAACACTAACTAATACACAAAGTCTAGTCTATCTAGTCTTTAAAATCCTATTTCTTTTCTCAACTGCTCCAGCATGGTTAAGGATGTGAAAAACATGAATTGTCTGGCATACAATACATTTTACAAATTTGTTTTACTACCTAAACAGTGAAATATTGTCTTTGGACAATGACAATAGGAACACACAACCTGTAACAGAATCAAGCCATTTAAAATTGTCCCATTAACTTCAAATTAAATATCTTGAATGAGGAGATAGGTTTTACATAACTTGAAAAAAAATTGTCCTACAATATTCATGCTCATTGGTATTGGATGTTGAAAGAAGCCCATTACTAAACTAGAAAGAGTTTAGTGGGAAGAGTATTGAAGTTCAATATTTATAGACAATTTTTTCAACTCCAAAATGACAAACTCCTAAAAGATATTTTAATTAACACGTTGTGTTTCAATTTCCATTTGAATTGTGTTTAGCTGTCTTTTAATGTAACAAATGGCTTTCAGATATTTAGCCCCTGCATGGACATTTTAACTTTTACATAAAATAATGCAGAATTTAGCAATTATTGGCATAGAAAGTTTATTGGAAATAGTCATTGTTTGCATCAATTAAAACTCATCATGGTCCCCAATTCCCATTTTGTTGTATCTGCACAATTAACCCAGAAAGTGAACTCAATCACTTTGCTACACTGCTGATAGGATCCAATAATATGGTATATAATTTTATAAAATCCAAGTTAAAAAGAATACCTGAAAGGGGCCATTCACGTATTTTTAACTAAATGGCATTTCATCCAAGAAATTTTTAGTAATTTTAGGTTAACAATTTCTTTGGACATGGTAATCCTGTGTTTTCACATTACTTGTGGAATTAGCAACTGTTTTAACTAAAGAAAACACCATCTGCACGCTTTATGTGATCTCAAGAGAGATCACATTGTTTCTAGGGAGGTATTATCATTTTTAATTCCAGGAAGGGTTGCTATTCTTCCTTAGTGAAAAGGCAAAAAATACCTTGATCTTATCCTTAAAATTATGGGGCACAGATTAAGTGTGCCTCTATGGGCTCCTATTTTAAGTCTGTATTTTTTTTTTTCTTGAGCCTAACTGTGTGCCCCTTCCCTTTCAAGGGCACAACTTTTATTTCACCAGACTCTCTCTGAGTCTTTCTCTATTTCTATAATTGTCTCTTCCACCTGGGTATTCACCAGATTTTCTCCCATTTCTGATACCCTTCTCAGCTACCTGGGTTTGGGCTACACCTGAGCAGGAACAGTAGACAGGCGCCATCTGGTGAAATTCAGGTCCCTCGCTTTTTCTGCTTTGTCGGCTTCAACCTCATGGTTTTCATCTCACCAAGATCCCTGGTATCTTTTGGATAAATCTGTTAATATTATTTTTCTGGTTATCCTTGCCTACTAAAAGCTGGAAGGAGCAGTATACTGCCCTCCACACCTGCTTCCTATCTCAGTTCAGAAACCACAGAGCACATGGCCACCAGCAAAATACCAAACTGATCTAAACTTAAGTCCTGAAATGTGATGACTCTGAGAGTGAGGCTGGATTTGCTTCATTTTTTATTTTAACTTACGATCGTTTTTACTTGAACAATAACTACTAGAAATAGAAAAGTAAACCCATTTGTTAAATTACCACAAGCAAATTTTAAATTGCTGTGTTAAGGATCAGAGATCATTCTGAAAATAATGACATTTTTAGTGTTAATTTCTCAAGCATATTTAATTCAGTGACCTGCTTTAAACAGTCCAGCTAACACATAAATTTATGGGGGTTTTCTGGTTTTTTTCTCAAGAAATTATTTTCCCTACTCTTTATCAATGGAAGGTTCAGATCTCAATTTAAGTACCTTTAATTTTCTGCTTAAAGGGGTATAATCTTAAGGAGGGAAACATTTCTGGAACTCTAAATATTTTTTAAATTGTTTTAATTTTATTTATTATAAAAATGATAACATTTCTATGCAAGATTTGCTCATAAAACAAATATTTAGTAGGCATAGTTTAAAGAAAATATACTCAGTTAAAAGTGATAGTGTAGAAGCTAGCATAGGTATTATGTTTTAAAATAGTTTAAAATATGTTTTCAGTATTAATGCTACATATAGCTAAACTACTGATTGTCTTTATTATTATGAAAACTTGGGTGATCTCTCTTCTTAATAAGCTGCTGGCCCTGGATACAGGTTCTGTCCTCTCGTTTTGATATAATTAGATTTAATGAATAGCCTTTGCCATTTACCAGCTGTACCAACCTAGGGGAGCCACCCAATATTGTTATGTTTTGTTTAATGATCCACAAAATGGAGAAAATAACAGCACTCAATTCACAAGGTTGCTCCAAGGACAAAATATGAGTCAACATATGCAAAGATCTCAGAACAGGGCTTATCACTTAGCACATGCTGAAGAGACCACTACCACCACCACCATCTTCATCATCATCATCATCAATGTCCATATGCTTCTAATCAGTTGATTTTTTTTTCCACACTCCAAGCACAGAATATCTTTCTGAGTCCAAATCAAAGCTCAGGTATTTTTTTCCTTTGTGAAATTAATATATAAAGGACCCAAGTAACTGATGAAACATAGCTTTATTTTTCTTTTACTGCTTTTCAAAGGCTGGGGATCATAAAGTAAACATTTCCAATTACAGCAGCTCTTGCCCAGTAGATATCAAAACTGACATCATGTTTCTTCACAACAGGTTCTAATAAAGTAAAGCTGATAAGGACCACGGACTTTTGGTAACCTCAGGATGTCAGATTCTTACTGCACTTAATGAAAACACTTTTCTATCCAGTGAACAAAGGGGCTTGTTTTAACTCGCTGTGTATACACAGGACTAATTCTATCTTATACCAACTGCTATTTTTGAATGCTTAATTAGCTTAGTCATCCTGAATTTCCCCTTTCTAGCACTTAAAAAGTCCTAAGTCTTCCCCTTAGTAATTACCCAATGAATTTCTTCTCTTTAAAAAAAAAAAAAAAAGAGCTTTTTAAGCTTTTATTCTTTGAAAGATTAATTTTAAAAATTATTTTCAAACAATTCCCCTTTTTCCTTTTGATGCAGTCCCAGACATGGTAAAAAAAAAAAAAAAAAAGTGCCCACTTGAGGGAGTGGATTTTATGATAATAGAGTGACAAAGAATGATAAAGACAACAATTAGGAGAAGTTTTAAAAGGCCTGAAATTCATCGTGTTGTGCCTGAGAGAATATTCTTCCTGGTTCTCTAATGTGTAAAGCGGGTGCAATAATCGATGGAATCAAAATCAAGGTCAAGAATAAGTAGCACTGGGCTTCCCTGGTGGCGCAGTGGTTGAGAATCCGCCTGCCGTTGCAGGGGACACGGGTTCGTGCCCCGGTCCGGGAGGATCCCACATGCCGCGGAGCGGCTGGGCCCGTGAGCCGTGGCCGCTGAGCCTGCGCGTCCGGAGCCTGTGCTTCGCAACTGGAGAGGCCACAGCAGTGAGAGGCCCGCGTACTGCAAAACAAAAAAACAAACAAAAAAAGAATGTAATGTGGCACTAATGTAAAAAATACATCTGCTGAAAACATTTCAGGAATAGAAATATTTGCCCTTTTTAGTAATTTGCCTAATGTTAAAGTCATTGCTATTTAGACATGACCTATTAATACTCAAATATGATTTACACGAACTAGTAAATTTTTAAAATGTATATATATGATGAATTGGATTTTCCAAATCATTTAAAACTGATTGTAAACTTAATAAATTAAGTTTTCCACAGGTCTAGCTCTTTATATAGTCACAAATACTGGATTCTCTTAAATGTTTTAAATCCTTTTAAAGTTAGACAGGCAAACACAATGATTATACTTAGCCCCCTCCCAAATCCAACAATAATAACAATGTCTGTTAAGTAGAGTGTTATTACCATGATTTTCCTTTAATTGTTCAGCTTAACTTTTTTCATTCTCAGCTCCAATAGCAATATTTCCAACTTTGTAAACTTCAACCTCCAGTTTATTTTGTCATAACAGAAGCCTTAATGCTCTTAGAGTCTGTGCTCCCAATTGAAATGAATTTTCTCTCAGGTAATTTATAGATAATCTGTCTAGTTTTCAGGAAAAAAATCTCAAACTTTTGCCCTTAGTACAACTCAGTGATAAACTGTTTGATGAAGTTTAAATGTCCGGTTAGAAGAATTATTCTTCTTTACTAAGTGTGGATTATCTAAATGCCTGAATATATAATTGCACTCACTTGTACATCTTACTTTCTTTCTTTATACTGAATATTCTATATGCCTTTCCCTTTTTTGTTGCTGCTTTTCTTTTTTTAATGCATCAGCAGAATCATTATTATCTGCATCAAGCAGATGAATTATGGGACTATATATAACTTCCTTGTATCACTGCAAGGATGACATTGACATGCCCATTGTCACTTCCCCTGGAGGCTGTCCCTTGGGTGAAGTGGACTTTTTATCTAATGGAGGACAGATGTATAAAGGCAGAGAGGTGAAATGGGTTTCTTTCCTTATGTCTTTGGGAGGTCTGTAATAGCACTGTCTTTTACTACAGAAATGTCCTAATGAAGTATCCTAATTGGGTTGAGAATCTTATATCCTGAGGTAACATTACTTGAATGTCCTAAAAGAAACTACCAATACTATCAGAAAATATCCAAAGTAATATGATTCAAAACTAGTACCTAATAATAAAGCAGTGTATGAATGAGAAAATAAATAAATACATGAATACAATGCATGGATAAATATCCAAAATGTCCTATATTACAAAGAGTGCTTATTGTCCCATAGTACCTTCCATATATCCAGAACATACCTCAAAGCAATACATCTCCTTACGTGTTGTTGCATGATGTTGTGTGCTGGAGCCTCTCACCCTGAGAGGTGGAGAACGGCCACAACTGTAGCAGTTGGTCATATACATTTCATGAAAGATATTATCTAAATGCAATGAGTATAAAAATCAGATGGACATTTCTATGGCAACCTTCACATATGAGCATTTCTCCCCTTGCAGAAGATGTAGCTAGCGGAAGATAAGGAAATAGAAAAATAATGGCAGCTCTCAGCTTGTGGTTGTTTGGATACTCACAGCTGGACCAAGGTGTTTTACAAGTAAAACAGATAATTTCACAAAACATCAACCTCAGATGAGACCATTCTGTGACCACACCAGAGTGAGTTAAAAACAAGACCATTTCACCATGAGACAACCATACACTTAGAAAACAAACAAGAAAAAGAGATTCATATCTTACAGTTATCAAATACTGAATTTAACATGCTCCATCATTTCATATCAAGGCTAAATATAGATCACTGCACAAATGAAGATAGATGCAGATAATTATAGAACAATAGAGAACATATACCATGTAAGAAACACAAAGGAGAAAAGAAAGTGCTAATCTCAGTTCTGTAATTTTTAGAATGAAAAAGTGGTGTGACTGAAATATATTGAAAGATGTTTTAATATATTACAGAGCTATAATTATATGAAATGTAGGGGAAAAAAGAAAATTCTATACAAAAAAAGCAGAAATAGTATAATAAATGAAAACATAGCTGTACATCCATTTATATTCTATAAACTGAATGAGGTATATAACTTTCTTGGATATTTCAGGGCAATTTATTTCATCAAATCATTTACATGAAAATAGATTTTAAAATATTAGACTAGGAAATTAATGAAACTGTGCACTTAGCCTGATCAGTTTCTGAATTCTAGCTGATAAGACAGAAGTACTTTTAAATATATGAATTTTCCACAATAATGTGAAATAATACTCCTTACAGCTTACTGGAATGTTAAATTTTTACAGTGTGAAGCATGCTTTTTTCTCTCTAATGCAATAAGCTTTTAAAATCACAGTCATTGTTAAATAAGAATCCTAATATATATGACATTTTCACAGATTACTTTGTTTATAATTTTAAAATTGAATTGCTGACAAAAGAAGTATTTCAGTTCAATTTACATTTCTATTGTGGCAGATTTTATGTTTTCACTCCTGGCTTTCTAATGGCAATCATAATTCTCGGTATGAAAAAAGGCACTTCTCTGCTTTTCCCTAGACAAAAGGACAACTCATCATATGCTTTATTTTGAAAAGGGCATCATATTTCTGAGATACATATTATTTGTATGACCTCAAGTTTTGAGAGATAAAAAGCACATAAATTTATTTATTTGAATATAAAATGTATACAGTTTTACTTAATGAGCTTTGGAAAAGTGTTCAAAGCCACTGAGGTATTAGATCTTGGTTGTAGATGACTGAAATAGATTCTGGTTAACCTAAACCAGATGATAGATCATATTGGGTAACTCACATAATTAATGGGAAGATTGAAGGAACACGCTTATAATGAGGATGGCAACCATAGAGACTAGGTTTCAGAACATCAGTGAAATTGCAGGACAAGGACAGCCTGACGAGGGTAATGCGGCTGCCACCCACTCAGACCTGGAAGTTAGATGGTGCCACTGGACCTCTGTCATGAATGAATGCTTCATTGTTTCTGACCCTTTTTACCCCTTGCTCCAGTTTCAAATTCCACACTGAAGCCATCTGTATTAGTTTTCTAGGGCTGCAGTAACACATGACCACAAGGTTGATGGCTCAAAGAAGAACAATTTATTCTCTCACAATTCTAGAAGCCAGAAGTCCAAAATCAAGGCACTGGCAGGGCTTCATTTCCCACAGACTATTCTAATGGAGAATCCTTCCTTGCCTCTTCCATCCTCTGCTAGCCCAGGTGTTTCTTGGATCTATTCCTGTCTATTTAATTTTAAATAATTTAAAATGAAAAACTGTTATAAATTCAGTCCCTCCATCGCACTAGCCATATTTCAAAAGTCACAGCTGGCCCCTGGCTACTGTATAGGACTATGCAGTATAAACACATCTATCATCACACAAAGTTCTCTTGGACAGCACTGCTCTGGAATAGTCCCGGAAAAAAAGAAGTGGTTTCACCTACTGGGCTTCAAACAACAGAGTCCTACGATTGCCTATTACTTGTATAGTAAATTCAATATTTATTTTTCATCATCACCAGGATAGTTGTTTATTCTACATTTGGATATGATTTCACTGCCTCAGTCAATTCCACCCGCCACAAACTCACTGATGGCTTTCTCCACCCTCATGGCTGTTCATGCAAAATCTAAGAACTTACTTCACAGACAAATTATTAGGCAGTGGACTGTCCTCTAAATATGCCTTCTGCAATATAAAACCAGCCCACCTTTTAAAAGGAGAAATCAACTACAGAAAGCTCAATTATAGTCTAAGTGTATGCTGATTTACAAGCTGCTGTGCATAAATTGATCTAGGCACTCATCTTTGACATTTCCCCCAAAGTCAATGAACATGGTTTCTGCAACTAACATAAGGTACTGCACTTCAGATAATTATACCCAATTACCTGCTTGCAAAATATGTGCTTCTAAAACCAGTGGCTCTGTACTACTAGCCTAGCAGTTGCAGTATGTAAAAATTTCATTGGAAAAGTAATGAGGCTTATTTGAAATTAGAAGTTGAAGCAAACCCCCAGACAAAAGAATTTTCTCTGGGCATTATGATAATGATTTTTCCATTTTTATTACTTTTTATTCTTGGTTTTCAAAGATACAGATTTTTTTTCATAGCCGCCTGCTCTTCTCCAATTAGACGTATCTCAGATGTCTCAGATGTGACTAATTATATTTAAAATATCCCTTCTATTTTTGTATCAACTTTTTTTTTTAATATGAGTGGTTAGGTTTTGTGGTTTTGTTTCCTAAATTCATTCTTTGTTATTCTCTGATATTCGTAAAATTTTAAATGTACTAGTCAAACTTAAGGATAAATGGCTAGATTAATAAGATTTGGTAATTTGAGTTAATTTGTTCACCCCATGTAAAAATTTTACTTCTACCCCTGAGTCAGCACTAAATGTGGGATTCTGATGACTTAGCCCTGATCCTGGTGATGTTGTGGGTAGAAGGAAGTTGGTGATGGATGGTTTAACTTCAATGTGTGTCAGTGATTTTTCTATCCTGTAATGATTCCTGTATTTCCCCAGAAAGCTGGGTTACCGGTGACAAACTCCATTTTTCCATATCCAGTGTTTACACTGAATTCTGACTTTTAAGATTTTCTACATTAGAGAGCAGTATTTAAATTACCTTGGGACAAACTACAGAAGCCAGTTGCTGTGAACAAGGTAACATGCGGAGACATTATCTCGTTGCTTTGTTTTCATAAATAAATTATCTAGTTAAACATCTCAGAGTGTTCTGCTTTGAAGCTCTTGTCCTCAATTTACAGATCACTTCAGGTTGTAATTAACTTTATTTTGGAAAATTTACCTTATTGATGATAATCTTTTATTGATTTTCCAGAATGGAATATTCCTCAACTCAATCTAGTTATACTGTCAATCTCACCCATCCTGCTTTACATATTATACATACTCATTGCAATCTGGGTCTGTCCATGATTCTAGTCATGACTTTTCAATACCAAAATGCATTCATTTGTTGTTTTACCTTTCTTCCAATAATTAATACATTTCTTTCTTTTGAAAAGTTAGAAGAAAATATTGCATAGGCTACTCCTGCCATTAACGAAAAGTTTTTTAAAAAGGAATTCTATGGAGTTTTTCTGTAATGAATTTCACAAGTTAATATTAGAGTCAAAAAAATATTTGACATGTCAACAATGCTAACTTCCCATTTGGCATCAACAAATAAATATATTTTAGGAAATAAATATGTCAATGGTATACAACTTTATAATGTGAAATTTTGAGAAAGTAGGAGTTGAAATCTCAAATACAGTAGTATCAGGGCTCATTTTATGCATGAACTTTAAAATAGTTTGATGGCTGTGAACCTTTTCTTTTACTATCAATAAATAGAATGCCTGGGGCTTCCCTGGTGGAGCAGTGGTTGGGGGTCCCCCTGCTGATGCGGGGGACGCGGGTTCGTGCCCCGGTCCGGGAGGATCCCAGGTGCCACGGAGCGGCTGGAACCGTGAGCCGTGGCCACTGGGCCTGCGCGTCCGGAGCCTGTGCTCCGCGGCGGGAGGGGCCACGGCGGTGAGAGGCCCGCGTACCGCAAATAAATAAATAAATAGAATGTCTGTAAATATTTTTAGAGAAAAATAATACTAGTATAAGTTAGTAAATGTACTACTAATCCTAGACCTGTAACAATAGTAAAAAAATTCTATTTTGCATTGCATACATTTCTCTTTGATTCATTCAAATAGTGTCTACTTTAAAGTTTCAAATAGTGTGAAGAGGGAATATTTCTGGGTAAGTGTTAATAAGCTTGTTGTTAAGATACCTAATTTCTCTAATTAAAAATAGAGGATTCAGCAACTCTAATGCACCTTCAGTAACATGATCATTAGTTAATAGCTGCATGTAATTTATATATAGGTCAAAACAATGAAAATGGAATTCCTAGAAAGACACACTAAAAACATTTATTAATGATGTAAATTGGTAGAGAAATATTTTTTCCCTATTATGTTGCAGAATACATTTGGGTGAAACATAAATGCACATGCTTTTGCAAGGTGGGCAGGATGGATCACCAGGAGGAAAAAAAAATAAATGTAGCTATATAATTTAGATGGCTTAATATGACTAGATCAATTGTGCTGTAAATTTGATGGGTATTTTAATATTAAACAAATGATGAATGTCTATTTCTTTCAAAATATCTGGGAAAGGAGAAAGAAGAAGATAGTGTGTGCTTTCATAATAAATTTGTAATGATATTTTTTCCTTGATACTAATGTACAGTGTTCTGATTTTGTGTCTATTAAATACTTAAAGATGGAGAGGAATTTATGCAGTATGACTGAAATCATTCACTGACAAAATGTGACCACTTACTGCTTAATTTGGTTAAGAACCAAGAGAAAATATGAGGCAAATATTTTGTCAGAGCATTTATTGGATATTTATCATTTTGCCATATAAAAGAAAAATTTCCACTTAACTTGAAGTGTTGGTTGAATAATAGCTTGAAAAGAATCTTAAAGGAGTAACTGTTTTAACTAATGGAAGATTAAATGATATAACTACTAATCCATTTCTAAATTGAAGATTTCATGATTGTCCAGGGTGGACATTAGGCAAAATACATTTATCATCTGATTCATAAGCAAGCAGACCTACTCATAAGAATTTTTGAAGTAGTACATGGAAATATCTGCCAAAAGAAAAATTGTGAATTTCCTTATACTGATATGTTTATATATTTTTCCATTGAATAAAACAAGAGAGCCACAAAAATGAGCTCAATTTATGACTAAGGATGAGTAGTTTGAAATAAATTTCACAAAGAAAGTTACACATTAAATTCATTTCCTTTTTTGTTGTTGCTTTGAAAGAAAGTAGGAAAATATTTTTTTTCTCAGCCAAAAGAGTTTTTTTCCACTTTGACTTAAATAAAAGTGTCTATTGTGTCACACCAGGTGTCCATCTATGTTCAGATATCCTAGCAGAGACTAATAGAAGAATATTACTTCTTAACCAGAAGCTTTGTCTGAAATACATGGAGACAAACTGACAATGACATCAATATCTCCCAGTAAAAGATAAAAGCCAGATATTATTTTAATAAAAAATGATTAGAAAGTATAGGAGCACATGAGCTGCACACAAATAGAGAATGCAATAATGCCCAAACAACCTAAAATATTTAAAAATTATTTACTGTGAATAACTGTAAGAAAAGTCCCACATATTTCTCATAAAGAGATATTTTAAGACTACCTATGGCAGAAGGTGGGATCAAGATGACAGAGTAAGAAGACCCTGAGCTCACCTCCTCCCAGGGACACACCAAAACTACGAATACATATAGAACAAGCCTGGAATGACCTGAAGACTAGCAGAACAGCTCTTTTATAATTAAGGATATAAAGGAAAAAACACATCAAGACAGGTAGAAGGGGGAGACAAACAGCCTACTCAGGACCCACATTCCTGGGGGACGATTGAAAAGAGGAAGGGAATATCACAGACTCACAGGTCCTTTCTAAGGAGCAAGGGATTTGAGCCCCACATTGGACACCTCAGCCTTGGCGTCCGGCACCAGGAAGATGAGCCCCCTTAAATGATTTTGAAAATCAGCAAGGCTTATGACCAGGAGAGCTGGAGAGCTGTAGGAAACCAAGACTCAGTCTTAAAGGGCTTGCCTACCAACTTACTTGCTCCCAGTTTCAGCACAGAGGCAGCAGATTGAAAAGTGCAGCTGCCCCTGCACATCCTCCAGCCCACCCCCAGCTCCAGCTCCAACACACAGTGGGAGAAGCCCCTTCTGCCACCAGGCTCTGGCTGGCTCCAAAGCCATGCATCATATGTAGTCTGTAGGAGACACTTCTACACAAGGGCACACCTTCAAGACTGGGAGAAATAACTGTTTTGCTTCATTTATAGAGACAAACATAGAAAAACAAACAAAATGAGAAGACAGAGGAATATATTCCAAACAAAAGAATAAGATAAAACCCAAGAAAAAAACAACAGAAAAAAGACAACAAATAACAAGAGTTGATGAGAATGTGGAATAAAAAAATACCCTCATGTACTGTTGGTGGGAATGTAAATCAGTGCAGCCCCTATGGAAAACAATAGGAGGTTCCTCAAAACATTACACATAGAACTATTTATTATAAGTTCCAGCAACTCTACTCCTGGGTATTTCTTGGAAGAAAATGAAAACACTAATTTGAAAAGATATATGCACCCCAATGTTCATTGCAGCATTACTTACAATAGCTAAGATATGGAAGCAACCTAAGTGTCTATCAACAGAAAAATGAATAAAAAGATGTCCTATATATAAACAATGGAATATTACTCAACCATAAAACAATGAAATATTGCCATTTACAACAACATGGCTAGATTTGGAGGGTATTGTGCTAAGCGAAATAAGTCAGGCAGAAGAAGACAAATACTGTATTTTTAACTTATATGTGGAATCTAAAAAACAAAACAAACAAATATAACAAAACAAATAGACTCAGGGATCTAAAGAACAAACTAGAGGTTACCAGAGGGTAAGGGGGCTGGAAGATGGGCAAACTAGGTGAAGGGAATTAAGAGGTACAAACTACCATTTATAAAATAAATAAATCACAGAGATGTAATGTACAGCAGAGAGAATATTGTCAATAATATTGTAATCTATAAAAATGTTGAATCACTAGGTTGTACAACTGAAACTATTGTACTACATTATTGTAAGTCAACTATACTTCAATTAAAAATAAATACTATGGCAGCAATTAATAGACACTATAAAAAATAAGTTTCAGAGAGTAGTGAAATATCACCTTAGTATTTTCTTCATTATTTTTGATCAGGTTTCATTTAATCTAAGCATAGATAAATAAGATAAATTTGTAGTTTTCCAGAATCAATGTCATTCATATTATTCATTTAAATGGCAACGATTAGAATATTTTTGATGGGTTATAAAATTGGTGTATCAAGGAAAATATGAATAATCACCACTAATCAAGTAAAACAACCAGAAGTTATTGCCAGTATATTTACCATGTCTTATGTAAAATTAATGAATCATTTTTTTTCTTATGTAAACAACAGCCTCCGGAAAGTATATATACTACAATATTATCAGAAAGGGATGTGTTCCCTTATTCATTAATTTATTCCTTAATCTGATACAATGTATTCATTGTCTACATGTAGCAGGAACTGTACTTGTCACTGAGGTTAGAACAGTTGAAAAAGCAGAATCACAACCATCACAACAAAGCCAAATTTTTGTAGAGGAATACTGATTGAGACAGGATGGAAAATGAAAATTCCTGAAATTTTCTCCAGGCTCAAAAAAGAAAATAATTTGCTAGGGGATTACGCTAAAATTACACTAATGATTATTTTCTATGAGTTTGAAGTTCAGAGGAAAGAAAGGAAAATCTGCAAAGGAACTGCTTACACACACATACGTGCACACACACAAACACACATGTGAATTTTAACCTAATAGCAAGTGAAAGGAAAACTTATGGCTATTGACAAAAGGAAGCAATCAATTTTGGGAATTATCATGGACAAAATATCAAAGACCAACCCAAGAGGCCTGCAGCATAAAGGAACTGATCCTGAGACACTTCGTACACAAATAACTTCTGTAAAGAAACTCCCAGAATCAAAAGGTAGGGAAAGAAATGAAAGTCTTACATGCAGCTGAAAAATGGATTTAAAGAGAGGGAATAGAGAAAATTGGAGACAGACAGTGTGGGAGAAAGAAATGGACAAGCATTTTCAGAATTGAAGAAGACACGATGCTACAGATCCAGAAGGCATAAGTTGTTTGAATTAAGGTAGATAAAATATACATCTAGACACATTTTATTTACACTGCAAACACTGAAGGCAATGTTTTAGAACCTAAAGCCACCAGAGAAAAAAGAGAACAATTACAAAGTCAAGACAATTAGAATAATAATTTTCTCAACAAGAAACATTAAAGCCAGAAGATGGTAATACAGTATGTTCTTTTTTAGTACTTTTAGTACTTTTAGTACTTTTACTTTTAGTTCTTTTTAGTACTTTTAGTCAAAGTACTAAAATAAATTCAATGTCTTCTCTGAATTGCATGCCAAGAAAAACTATCTTTTGAAGTCAAAGGTGAAAATATACATATAAACAAAAACTGAGTTTAACCCCAATACTCATGCTAAGCAATAAGAAATGTAATGCAAAAAAAAAAAAAAAAATGGGGAAATGATCATAGAAGGAAAATCTAATCATTCTTGAAATGTCAAATATTTAATATAGCTGGTATGATGGTTGACTTTATGTGTTAATTGGACTGGCCTTGGGGTGCCCAGATTAAACATTATTTTATTTCTGAGTGTGTCTAGGAGAGTTTTTCTGGATGGGATTAGGATTTGAATCAATGGACTTAGTAAAGTACATTGCCATCCCCAGAGCAGGTGGGCCTCACCCAATTTTTTGAGGCTCCAATTAGAGCACAAGATGGAGGAAGAAGAAAGCAGCCCCTTTTTACTGCCCCACTGTTGAGCTAGGGAATCTCATCTCATCTTCTGTAAACCAGGATTTACACCATCAGCTCCCCTGGATCTCAGGCCTTCCTACTTGGATCGAATTATACCACTGGCTTTTCTGGATCTTCAGTTTACAAACAGCAGATTGTGGGACTTCTCAGCCTCAGTAATCACATGAGACAATTCCTCATAATAAATCTATCTATCTATCTACCTGTCTGTATCTATCTGTCTGTATCTATCTGTCTGAATCTATCTATCTATCTATCTATCTATCTATCTATCTATCTATCTAATCTGTTTCTCTGGAAAACCCTGACTAAAACAGCTGGATCATAGTTTCTTAATGTAGGTGAGAGTTTTCCAATGGAATGTTTCCAACGGTGTGCCAAGGAAAATATTGTATAGATGTTTGACTATAGGTAGGCATAGAGGTACGTGTTTGTACACTCATACTTTATTTTGTTTTACATCTTAATCATGTAAAAAATAAAAAGGATATCATGTAGAGCAGAACAGAAATAATTATTTGCCTTTTAAGATGATTAATTTCAGTTTATTTATTGACTAAAATGTAAATCCCTATAGGTTTAAAATCTTGGTGAACTTTCTATTTAATACACATTTTGAAAACTAGAGAAAAAGTTCAAAGGCATCATAGCACTATTTCTTGGTAGTAATGAATCCTATTACATTTATGACTATATTATCATATCAGTTAATGCATTTTCTGTGCAATGATGCAGTTCCACCCCCGATATCCATCAGCAAAATGAATCTTTTTTCAAGGACTCTGCATGAATACTAAATAAATCAATAGAAAATATGCAGAATCATAATGTGGAAGATAAATCCATGTTAACTGTAGCTTGACTAATGCTGTTGTTCAGCATTTTTATTTTGACAACTACATTTTCTTATATCGTTATATATAAACACTCACCTTTTCCAAGTTAAACTTATTTTTATTCCAATCAAGCCCAATTTATCAATTGAAATAAACAAATAGGACATTGGATACTTCTAGAGAGAAACAGGAAATATGACAGGAGTTACATAATCTTTCCCCATATATTAGGTATTACTATTTGATTTCTTCATAACTGTTACTTTTGATACAGTCTGTACCTTCTCAGCATGCATGTTGCTGGCATCACTTTCTTCCTATGGAGATTGCATTTCTGCATTCAGTTTTTCTTTTTGGCAATATTATTATGATGTTAACTGATGATGTCAAAATATCATTTCTATTTATCCCAGAAACAGAGAGACGATAAAGAAGTGTGAGGAAAATGTCATTTTCACTAGGATAATCTCCAGGTGATATTATCCCAAAGATAACTTTCCAGAATACTGTTTTTCTTGTATTATTTTCTCCCAAACTTCTTTTGACGAACTGTTGACCTTAAAGTCCTAAATACCCAACAAACTGCTAGGAGACAAATCTCCCCCTGCATCCTTCTGTCTGAACGAGCCCATTACAAACTTTCTGTGATTGATTCAAGCACTTCACTTCAGATAGTATTTCTTGTAATAAATACTTTGGAATAGCCCAGGTATAGTGAAAACCATAACTTTCATGACCATAGAATTTGTTAAGGAGGTTTACTAAAATAATTTGAATGATCTTATTTAGATCTTATTTCACCTGTCATTTAGGTCTTACTTGATACTCTATTTCAAAAGGAAAAGAGTAATAACAAAATAAATTAATATGTTCTTTATGGTAATATAAATCTGAATCAAAAAAGGATATATTTGTTCAGTGATGACTCTATTAAGAATTTTCTCATGCATCTACACTCTTAATTCTCACACAAACCTATGAATTATATGCAGTTATCATTTTGATTTTCTAGATGAGAAAATGCCCAAGGAAATCTATTATACAGGCTTACACACAAAGTGAATTGGGGGGGAGGGTGAATTCACTTCTACACAGGTGCGCAGTGCTGTTTTCTTAACCCTCACCTTCTCTGATTCCTATCAACACACTTCATGAAATTATAGGATATTTCTCCTACTATGATTCTATTGCCTTTTTTTTACTAAAATATTTACCTCATAGAAAAAGAAACAACAGCCTATAATCATAAAGATATTTCAATCTAATCTTAGGAACAATGGCAAACGGAAAAAAGTGTGAGTAAAAGGCAGGAAATGTTAGCAAACATTTAAGTAAGTAAGGTTTCTAAAAATCTTTATTTTTTGGTATTTTCATAACTTCTTGCTTTGGAATATTGCTTGGTTAGCTTATCATGAGACTTAGTTATTAGTTATTGTTGGCGTCTCAAGAATGCCCACCCCATATGTAGCCATCAAAGTAGCAGTCAGCTAAGTGTCACCTGTCTGCTGGGACAGTTTCCCTCTCTTTCCCTATTAATTGTTAGAGTCTAAGTTTGGGAAAGCTGGCGATTCATTCTGATTAATTGTATTTCAGTTATTTCTATTTTCAAGTTTTCAGCAAGGCCCAGGCATGATAAACATTCTTACATGAATTTAACCTTTTTTTTTGAATTTTATTTTATTTTTTATTGACGTATGGTTGATTTACAATGTTGTGCCACTCTCTGCTGTACAGCAAAGTGAGCTTAATTTTTTTATTAATGAAAATTTTAAGAAAGACAGGGCTGTCATCCTGCTTTAAATACAGTTGTCTAAAAAGACATGTTATTGGAGCTGCAAAATATTGATGTTTTTCCATCCAATTATAGTACTATCTACTAAACATGCTATATGTGTTTGCTATTTAATTAAAATGCTTTAAGCAATGTGCCTTTAACAAGTTTTCTTTGACACACATAAGAACAAAGGAAATTTGTAGTAATCATGATATAGCATTTTATCTTAAAATAATTACATATAAAAATAAATTAGAATAGTACAAAAGTTAGTGAATTTCCCAAATATAAAATGGGTCTCATGAAAAAATTTTCGTTCCAATTTTACATAGACTTTCAAAAAAATTATGTCTACCTTTTACAATTTACAATTCATAGAGAGAAAGGCCACAAGATATTTGTGATTTAAACAAAGTTTCATTATAAATTTATAAGTGTTTGCTTTTCCCAGTGAGTATAGTATTTGAGTGGAAGTAAGTGTTATTTATGTTTTTTTTTTTTTTTTTTTTGCTCCTCACTTAAATGTGATGCAAGTCTTAGAATGGGTAAATATCTGTAACATTTTATATCATATAGCATATGTTTAATAGCTTTAATTGCGAGGTCTATAGGTAATAATGATGTAGGCTGCTTAAATCTACGATTATTTCATAGTAGATAAAAGTTCAATGATTATGATGATCATAACAAATGTGTGATATCACACATCTTTTTCCTCAAATTTCAAAACATTATAGTTTGAAAGCACATTCAAACTGTTTTCAAGGAGCAGTCAATATGTTATTTTATTTATGCTTTATGTGAGTAAAAATTTATTTTCTGCAATATAAGAAAAATACTATCTGATTGTAACAATAAATAAACCTATGTAATTTAAACAAATGCAGTGAAATCCTAAATGAAATCAAATAGATAGTCCATTCAATTTAAAAAAATGAAAAAACAAAAACATTGATACTGTTAGAAATATTCCAAGCTTAATGTAGAAGGAATTTTCTTCTGTATTAAGGAATAAAGAAGGATTTGTAAAAATTTTTTAATGAACTACTTTAAACCTTTCTCAAAATCAAGTGATCATACATGCCTGAGGCTGTTTCTGGACTCTATATTAAGAGTAGAAACTCATGGTTAAATCTGACCCACAACATGTTTTCCTATGACCCATAGGTTAAGAATGTTCTTACACTTTTAAAGGTGGTATAAAACAAAACACACAACAATAACAAATAAAAAGAGAATTTGCAAAAAAATTCTATGAAGCTGAAAAATGGAAATATTTACTATCTTGTGCTACACAGAAATCTTTGCCCACCTTTGTACTAAATTTTTAAACTTTTTCCAGCTTCATTGAGATACGACTGACATGTATCATTGTACAAATTTAAGGTGTAAGCATAATGGTTTGACTTATATATATTGTGAAATGATTACCAGTCTTTAGTTAGCAACCATCATCACATATAGAAACAATAAAAAGACAAAGCAAAAAAAGAAAAGAAAAAACATTTTTCTTGTGATGAGAACTCTTAGGATTTACTCTCAACAATTTTCATATATATATAATTACTTTTCAGAAACATGTCTCCTATTATTTTCAACATAGTTACTTATTTGATCATATTGGTATCAGCCAATGAAACTGTTTAAATTTTTAAATGTACCCAAAAGAAATTTAATATCATAGTGATTTAATATCAACTATTAAAAATCAGCTGTTTTAATTTGTTCTTTCTATGCCTACAGCACATATTTCTATTTATTTTCCTTCACATAATATATACATGTACTCCTATTATGTGAATTTAAATATAATAAGTATATGAAAGGAATAAACAGTTTAACAGAAGAGTGTGCTGTAAGACTATGTAAGTGGAAAAATAGGAATCTTCAGTTTCCAATAATATTTTGGCAAAATCAATGAATAATTAGTCTCCTTAAAGTCTGAAAAGATGTTAAATTATTATAAAGCATCACCTTAACTCTATCAGATATTTTATTTGAAGATTCATAATTTATCTTTTGGAATTAAAAGTGTAGAATTATCCATATGCCTTTTTTTTTTTTGGACTGTGTTGGGTCTTTGTTGCCATGCAGGCTTTCTTTAGTTGTGGTGAGAGGGGGCTACTCTTCATTGTGGGGCATGGGCTTCTCTTGTTGCAGAGCACGGGCTCTAGGCACGTGGGCTTCAGTCGGTGTGGCATGAGGGCTCAGTAGTTATGGCTCACGTGCTCTAGAGCGCAGTCTCAGTAGTTGTGGCGCACGGGCTTAGTTGTTCCACTGCGTGTGGGATCTTCCCGGACCAGGACTCGAATCCGTGTCCCCTGCATTGGCAGGCGGATTCTTAAGCACTGCGCCACCAGGGAAGCCCCCATATGCCTTCTTGAAAAAAAATACAAGCCTGCAACTAAAACCCAGATGAGACAAGGATGACTGAGAATGTGCTCTAAGCATTCTCATTATTGAGAATGATGAAAACAGAGATGGGGTTTTCCAACATACTTTCAAAAAAGTGTTAACTCTCTTCTCTTTGAAAGAGATATGGCATAAAACATCATCATAATCTTTAGCCTGGATGAAATAGGATGCTGCTGCCTTCGATAATTTTAAGGGCATTCTCTATACTTTTTTCTCACAAGACACTCTCTGGATCACCTATTGTTTCATAATAATGGAGGATGTATGTAAATATTGTCACTCCCCCCTCCTTCCCTATTCTACAATATATGTGAGTTCCACGGATTGAGGAGGGAAGGTGGATGTAATACCCGGCACTAGCGGAAGAATAACCCCTATTTTATAGGAAGTTTTCCTTGTCCACTAGAGTCTGACACTTGGAAAACAGCAAAGGCATAGGTTAAGATCATTTTTTAGGGTTGTTGGCATAATGTTGAGGGAAATTCTTTTTGATGGTTTATATTTTTGTTACTGAAGTAGAGATTGAGTTCATTAAAATTATGCATGAGTAACAGTGCCATAGGTTCCAAAAAAAAGAAAAACATTTGAAACATCCACTATGGAGAGGATGGGGAAAAAAAAGAAAAAACAATTAAAACAAAACGTTTTCTAGGCACTAATTAGGGCTCAGTTGAAGTTGAGTTAGGAAACTGATAAAGAGATCAAATCTGAGACGTTGTAATTTTTTTCAGTAGACTTCATCAGTCCTGGATTTGCTATAGAAAAGCTACCTGGATGGATTGATCTAGGGTAAAGGTGTTCCTAGCATAAGGCAACAGGGCATAATTGCTGAGTTTAATTCAAAAGGAGACGTTCACAGAACATGCAGTTGACATAACGGAGAAAATGAGGGCTCAAGAGAGAGGGGTCTGTCTGAGGCTCAAGAACATTCATTGAATAACCCCTGAATGAACCAGAAAAAAAACTTGTATATTTGACTTAATTTCATAAGGAGGATCATTTTAAGTGAATGACAAAATTTGGACAATTATCATAGAAGAGTTGGATAACATGGATAAAATTTGTGGACCACTGGAGAAAAAAGTCTGTAAACTCAGCTTAAGGGGATTGCATGGACAGTCAACATAAATTTGCCTAGAATTATGCACCCAAAATTTTAGGGGCAAATGTGCTCATTTCAATGCTATGTTTTAACACTGAAAAAAATGTTGACATTAAAATTCTGGAAAAAAAGTTATATGTAGTTCACCAAAAATATCAGCATCAGTCAATATTTATAGGGAGCACATGCACTTGCCAAAAGGTGTGTATTTTTGCCATTCAACATGTTAATTTGAGATAAAGTAATACCTTGATAAGAATGCAGGCATATTTATAGATAAAGTTAAAAAAATAATTGTAGGTTATCGTAAATGATAATGTATAAATACTGTGGAGAAACTGACATTTTTAAATTCTGAGAAGTAATGTATATTACAAATAGTGTTATATTTATGTTTGACCTCAAATAACAGAACAAGCACAGGTACAGAATATTTTAAAGTACTGACTTAAAATTTCAATTCTCAGCATTGCTTATTCTAAAAAAAAAAAAAAAAAAAAAAAAAAAAACTTCTCTTTCAGTAGTCAATGTGTTAGGGTTCTCCAGAGCAACAGAACCAATGGAAAAAGAATGTGTATGTATGGTAGATTAAAGGGGTGTGGTCTGTCACTTCATAAAAGCTACTGGAAGGGTATTAGGACTGGAACATTGTGTGTAAGAGTAAAATGCAAATAAACAGAGGAGACAGATGAAGATCAGAATATATGGGGGTTTGTAAGTCATATCAAAATGTTTGGGCTTTGTGAAAAACCACTGAAAAGTTTAATAATATGGCAAATATAAAATAAGAGTAATCTCATAAGTAAAGGGATGCCATAATAATGTTTATGTATTTTGAAAGATAACACTGGCTATACTGTGAAAATCAATTGAAATTATGATTCCATTATTTGAAGAACTTACATTTTAATAAAACATGTCTCATAATATAATTAGATACAGTATAACAATTATTATGCATATGAGTAGCATTACTTCTGCTTGGCTGTCTTCTTTCAACACAGTAAGGGAAGAGTGACCTATTAGAAGTCTGTGTTAATTGACCACATGGGAAATAGCTATGATTCAGATAAGAGTGGTAGCAATAGGGATAAAGATAAATGGACAATTTAAAGAGATATTAGGGAACAAAATAAGACAGGACTAATGTTTAAATCGGTTTTGGATTGGGGCAAGAGGAGCAGTCAACAATAGTTCCTGAATTACTAATTTGTGCAAATGTGTGTGTCATGCACAGAGAGAATACTGGAAGAGATACAATATTTGAAGGGTAATGCAACAAATTCAGTTTTACACATGAAACTTGAATTTCCTGATAGATAGTCAAATGAGGAGCACAGGAATATTTAAGGATTCAATAGGCTAAATGTATGAAAGAAAAATTTGGGGGGTTACCTGGGGAAAATATACAGTTGTACCACCTCTGAATGCCAAATCAGGATTGGGATAAAGGCTACCAGGCAAGAATACGTTGGGTTACACTGAGTGACCAGAAATAAACATAAGAAATTTTAACCAAGAAACAGAATAAAGACCCATTGAAAATATGGTATTATAGACAGGAATAAGGTCAGAAGCTAAACAAATACATAAAAATATGGTATTATAGACAGGAATAAGATCAGAAGCTAAACAAAACATATAACATAAATGTTATACATAAATATAACACAGGAAGAGGAAACCACCTTAAGATTTATCCATAAAAAAAAGGGAGGCCATCATTTTGTTCTTACTTATTGTTGCCTTGTGGCTCAGGGTGAAATGGAAAGTTTTATAAAAGAGAGTTCAGGGAGTTTAAGGAGGAGGTTTTGTATCACTCCAACCATGGAATCGTAAAATTCTGGACAAGTGTGTCACCATGGTAATAAAAATGAATTGATTTTTTAAAGAATTGGTTTATAAGAATTAACTCATATGATATTAAACACTGGACTGATCTAGACATTAAACAAGAAAGATAAGTTAAAAGAACATATTAAAATTTTGAAATGGGTGAGTTAGAAAATCATTGTATCAATGAGAGAGCAAAGCAAAAAGACTGTCAGCTCTGTAAACTTGGACAGTTTTACACCATTCTGATTATAGACATCTACAAAATGGGAGTTGAAGCCATTAGTTGGAGCCATCCCAATAGGTTTTGTGAAGTTTAAAGATGTAAGTGAGGTAACGTGTGAGAGCAAAAACCATTAGGTCCTGGTTCACCAGTGTAAATCCATATCTTAGAACAGTTTTCAAACACTCTAGGTACTCAATAAATATTTGATGAATATGTAAAAAAAAAAAAAAAAGTAGAGAGAGAGAGATGGATGTTGAATTTTGCAGAAAAATATAGAATAAAAACATGAAAAAGGCCACTGGACTGGACACATCAGTATAAAGTCAAATTTTCTTATTAAAAACAGCTTCTTACAGATTTCAGAGTGTCTCCACATTGTTTCTTTAAAATGGAATCAGGACAAAAGAAAAGAAAAAGAAATCAGGCAGAATAAAATTGGTAGTATTTGAAAAGATTTCCCAAAACAAAGATGCCAATATTACTTTACAGAAGAGCTTTCTATAGTGCATTAATGTTTGATGTATTTCTGAAGTGAAATGCATATTTGTAACTCTTTATTCATCAATGTTCCCAGTGAGAAAAAAATGCTGACATAAAAATGATAATAAACTTAATTTGCAATTATACTTTTCTATTAACAATGTCAAAAACAAATGAATCAGAGGGACCTTCAAGATGGTGGCAGAGTAAGACGTGGAGATCCCCTTCCTCCCCACAAAATACATCTACAGAATGTATCAAAAATACATCTACATGCGGAACAACTCCTAAAGAACATCTACTGAACGCTGGCAGAAGACCTCAGACTTCCCAAAAGGGAAGAAACTCCCCATGTACCTGAGTAGGGCAAAAGAAAAAAGAAAAAAACAGAGACAAAAGAATAGGGACAGGACCTGCACCAGTGGGAGGGAGCTGTGAAGGAAGAAAGTTGTCCACACACTAGGAAGCCCCTTCGCTGGTGGAGACTGTGGGTGGCAGAGGGGGGAAGCTTCGGAGCCACAGAGGAGAGCACAGCCACAGGGGTGCAGAGGGCAGAGTGGAGAGATTCCCACACAGAGGATCAGTGCCGACCAGCACTCACCAGCCCGAGAGGCTTGTCTGCTCACCAGCCAGGGCGGGCAGGGGCTGGGAGCTGAGGCTCGGACTTCGGAGGTCGGATCCCAGGAAGAAGACTGGAGTTGGCTGAGTGAACACAGCCTAAAGGGGTTAGTGCACCACAGCTAGCCGGGAGGGAGTCGGAAAAAGTCTGGACCTGCCGAAGAGGCAAGAGACCATTGTTTCCTGGTGAGCAAGGAGAGGGAATTCAGAGCACCACCTAAACGAGCTCCAGAGATGGGCGCGAGCTGTGGCTATCATTACGGACCCCAGAGACGGGCATGAGATGCTAAGGCTGCTGCTGCCACCACCATGAAGCCTGTGTGCAAGCACAAGTCACTCTCCATACCTCCCCTCCAGGGAACCTGTGCAGCCCACCACTGCCAGGGTCCCATGATCCAGGGACAACTTCCCCGGGAGAACACTCAGTGTACCACAGGCTCTTGCAATGTCATGTCACCCTCTGCCGCCACAGGCTTGCCACACATTCCATACCACTCCCTCCCCCTGGCCTGAGTGCGCCAGAGCCCCCTAATCAGCTGCTACTTTAACTCTGTCCTGTATGGGCAGGAACACACACCCTCAAGCAACCTACATGCAGAGGTGGGGCCAAATCTAAAGCTGAACCCCAGGAGCTGTGCAAACAAAGAAAAGAAAAGGAAATTTCACCCAGCAGCCTCAGGAGCAGCAGATTAAATCTCCACAATCGACTTGATGTACCTGCATATGTGGAATACCTGCATAGAAAATGAATCATCCCAAAATTGAGGTGATGGACTTTGGGAGCAACTGTAGACGTGGGGTTTGCTTTCTGTATCTAATTTGTTTCTGGTTTTATGTTTATCTTAGTTTAGTATTTAGAGCCTATTATCATTGGTAGATTTGTTTATTGATTTGGTTGCTTTCTTCCTTTTTAATATATATATATATATTTTTTCCTTTTTCGCTTTTTGTGAGTCTGTATGTATATGCTTCTTTGTGTCATTTTGTCTGTATAGCTTTCCTTTTACCATTTGTCCTAGGGTTCTCTCTGTCCATATTTTTCTTTTTCTTTAGTATAGGTTTAAGTGCTTCTTATCATTGGTGGATTTGTTTTTTAGTTCAGTTGCTCTTTTCTTTATTTCTTCCTTAATACTTTATTTTTTTATTTTTAATAATATATTTTTATTTTAATAAGTTGATTTTATTTTTATTTTATTCTTCTTCCTTCTTTTTTTTCTTCCTTCTCTTCTTCTGAGCCATGTGGCTGACAGGGTCTTGGTGCTCCAGCCGAGTGTCAGACCTAAGCCTCTGAGGTGGAAGAGCCGAGACCAGGACATTGGTCCACCAGAGACCTCCCGACCTTACATGACATCAAAATGGGAAAGCTCTCCAAGAGATCTCGTCTCAGTGCTAAGACCCAGATCCACTCAATGACCAGCAAGCTACAGTGCTGGGCACCATATGCCAAACAACTATCAAGACAGGAACACAACCTCACCCATTAGCTGAGAGGCTGCCTAAAATCATAATAAGTTCACAGATACCAAAAAACACACCACCTGACAAGGTCCTGCCCATCAGGAAGACAAGATCCAGGCTCATCCACCAGAAAGAAGGCACCATTTCCCTCCATCAAGAGGCCTACACAACCCACTAAACCAACCTTACCTGCTGGGGGCAGGCACCAAAAACGACTGAAACTACGAACCTGCAGCCTGTGAAAATGAGACCCTAAACAAGGCAAGTTAAGCAAAATGGGAAGGCAAAGAAATACACAGCAGATGAAGAAACAAGGTAAAAACCCTGCAGGCCAAACAAATGAAGAGGAAATAGGCAGTCTACCTGAAAAAGAGTTCAGAGTAATGAGAGTAAAGATGATCCACAATCTTGGAAATAGAATAGAAAATACAAGAAAAGTTTAACAAGTGACTAGAACAACTAAAGAGCAAAGAAACAATGATGAACAACACAATAAATTAAATTTAAAATTCTCGAGATGGAATCAGTAACAGAATAACTGAGGCAGAAGAACGGATAAGTGACCTGGAAGATAAAATAGTGGAAATAACTATCACAGAGTAGAATGAAGAAAAAAGAATGAAAAGAATTGAGGACAGTCTCAGAGACTTCTGGGACAATGTTAAACGCACCAACATTTGAATTATAGGGGTCGCAGAAGAAGAGAAAAAGAAAGGGACTGAAAAAAATATTTGAAGAGATTACAGTTGAAAACTTCCCTAATATGGGAAAGGAAATAGTCAATCAAGCCCAGGAAGTGCAAAGAGTCCCATTTAGGATAAATCCAAGGAGAAACATGCCAAGACACATATTACTCAAACTATCAGCTATCAACTATCAATTTAAATACAAAGAAAAAATATTAAAAGCAGCAAGGGAAAAGCAACAAATAACATAGAAAGGAAACCCCATAAGGTTAACAGCTGATTTCTCAGCAGAAACTCTGCAAGCCAGAAGGGAGTGGCAGGACATATTTAAAGTGATGAAGGGGAAAAACCTACAACCAAGATTACTCTACCCAGCAAGGATCTCATTCAGATTTGATGGAGAAATTAAAACCTTACAGACAAGCAAAAGCTAAGAGATTCAGCACCACCAAACCAGCTTTACCAAAAAAGCTAAAGGAACTTCTCTAGTCAGGAAACACAAGAGAAGGAAAAGACCTACAATAACAAACCCAAAACAATTAAGAAAATGGTAATAGGAACATACATATCGATAACTACCTTAAGTGTAAATGCATTAAATGTCCCAACGAAAAGACATAGACTGGCTGAATGGGTACAAAAACAAGACCCGTATATATGCTGTCTACAAGAGACCCAGTTCAGACCTAGGGACACATACAGACTGAAAATCAGGGGATGGAAAACGATATTCCATGCAAATGGAAATCAAAATAAAGCTGGAGTAACAATTCTCATATCAGACAAAATACACTTTAAATTAAAGACTACTATAAGAGACAAAGAAGGACACTACATAATGATCAAGGGTTCAATCCAAAAACAAATTATAACAATTGTAAATATTTGTGCACCCAATATAGGAGCACCTGAATACATAAGGCAAATGCTAACAGCCATAAAAAGGGAAATTGACTGTAAAACAATCATAGTAGGAAACTTTAAGACCCCACTTTCACCATGGAATGATCATCCAACATGAAAATAAATAAGGAAACACAAGCTATTTATGATACATTAAACAAGATGGACTTAATTGACATTTGTAGGACATTCCATCTGAAAACAACAGAATACACTTTCTTCTTAAGTGTTCATGGAACATTCTCCTGGATAGATTATATCCTGGGTCACAAATCAAGCCTTGCTAAATTTAATAAAATTGAAATCATATCAAATATCTTTTCCAACCACAATGCTATGAGACTATATATCAATTACAGGAAAAAATCAGTAAAATACAAACACATGAAGGCTAAATGATACATTACTAAATAACCAAGAGATCACTGAAGAAATCAAAGAGGAAATCAAAAAATACTTAGAAACAAATGACAATGAAAACCTGACGACCCAAAACCTCTGGGATGCAGCAAAAGCAGTTCTAAGAGGGAAGTTTATGGCAATACAATGCTACCTCAATAAACAAGAAACTTCTCACATAAACAACCTAACCATACACCTAAAGCAATTAGAGAAATAAGAACAAAAATAACCCAAAGTTAGCAGAAGGAAAGAAATCATAAAGATAAGATCAGAAATAAATGAAAAAGAAATGAAGGAAACGATAGCAAAGATCAATAAAACTAAAAGCTGGTTCTTTGAGAAGATAAATAAAATTGATAAACCATTAGCCAGACTCATCAAGAAAAAATAACAACTGACACTTCAGAAATACAAACAATCATGATAGATTACTACAAACAACTATATGCCAGTAAAATGGACAACGTGGAAGAAATGGACAAATTATTTGAAAAGCACAACCTTCCAAGACTGAACCAGGAAGAAATAGAAAATATAAACAGACCAATCACAAACACTGAAATTGAAACTCTGATTATAGTCTTCCAACAAACAAAAGCCCAGGACCAGATGGCTTCACAGGCAACTTCTATCAAACATTTAGAGAAGGGCTAACACCTTTTCTTCTCAAACTCTTCCAAAATATAGCAGAGAGAGGAACACACCCTAACTCATTTTACAAGACCACCATCACCCTGATACCAAAACCAGACAAAGATGTCACAAAAAAAGAAAACTACAGGCCAATATCCCTGATTAGCATAGATGCAAAAATCCTCAACAAAATACTAGCAAACAGAATCCAACAGCACGTCAAAAGGATCATACACCATGATCAAGTGAGGTTTATCCCAGGAATGCAAGGATTCTTCAATATACACAAATCAATTTATGTGATAAACCATATTATCAAATTGAAGGAGAAAAACCATATAGCTGTCTCAACATATGCAGAAAAAGCTCTTGACAAAATTCAACACCTATTTATGATAAAAGCTCTCTAGAAAGTAGGCATAGAGGGAACGTTCCTGAACATATTAAAGGCCATATATGTTCGCCACAGCCAACATCATTCTCAATGGTAAAAAGCTGAAACCATTTCCACTAAAATCAGGAACAAGACAAGGCTGCCCATTCTCACCCATATTATTCAACATTGTTTTGGAAGTTTTAGCCACAGCAATCAGAGAAGAAAAAGAAAAAAAAGGAATCCAAATCGGAAAAGAAGTAAAGCTGTCACTGTTTGCAGATTACATAATACTATACATAGAGAATACTAAAGATGCTATGAGAAAAGTACTAGAGTTAATCATTGAGTTTGGTCAAGTAGCAGGATACAAAATTAATGCACAGAAATCTCTTGCATTCCTATACATTAATGATGAAAACTCTGAAAGAGAAATTAAGGAAACACTCCCTTTTACCATTGCAACAATGAAAATAACATGCTGAGGAATAAACCTACCAAAGGAGACAAAAGACCTGTATGCAGAAAACTGTAAGACACTGATGAAAGAAATTAAAGATTATACAAACAGATAGGGAGATATAACATGTTCCTGGATTGGAAGAATCAATATTGTGAAAATTACTATACTACCCAAAGTAATCTACAGACTCAATACAATCCCTATTAACCTACCAATAGAATTTTTCACAGAACTAGAAAAAAATTTTACATTTTGTATGGAAACACAAAAGACCCCCAATAGCCAAAGCAATCTTGAGAAAGAAAAACGAAGCTGGAAGAATAATGTTCCCTGACTTCAGACTCCACTACAATGCTAGGGTAATCAAGACAGTATGGTACTTACACAAACACAGAAATATAGATCAATGGAACAGGATAGAAACCCCAGAGATAAACCCATGCACATATAGTAATCTTATCTTTGATAAAGGAGGCAAGAATATACAATGGAGAAAATACAGCCTCTTCAATAAGTGGTGCTGGGAAAACTGGACAGCTACATGTAAAAGAATGAAATTAGAACACTCCCTAAGACCATACACAAAAATAAACTCAAAATGGATTAAAGACCTAAATGTAAGGCCAGACACTATCAAACTCTTAGAGGAAAACATAGGCTGAACACTCTATGACATAAATCACAGCAAGATCCTTTTTGACCCACCACCTAGAGGAATGGAAATAAAAACAAAAATGTGCAAATGGGACCTAATGAGACTTAAAAGCTTTTGCACAGCAAAGAAACCATAAACAAGACAAAAAGACAACCCTCAGATTGGGAGAAAATATTTGCAAATTAAGCAAGTGACAAAGGATTAACCTCCAAAATATACAAGCAGCTCATGCAGCTTAATATAAAAAAAAACAAACAACCTAATCCAAAAATGGGCAGAAGACCTAAATAGACATTTCTCCAAAGATATACTGATTGCCAACAAACACATGAAAGGATGCTCAACGTCACTAATCATTAGAGAAATGCAAATGAAAACTATAATGAGGTATCACCTTACACTGGTCAGAATGCCCATCATCAAAAAATCTACAAACAATAAATGCTGGAGAGGGTGTGGAGAAAAGGGAACACTCTTGCTCTGTTGGTGGGAATGTAAATTGATACATCCACTATAGAGAACAGTATGGAGGTTCCTTAAAAAACTAAAAATAGACTACCATATGAGACAGCAATCCCACTACTGGGCATATACCCTGAGAAAACCATAATTCAAAAAGATTCATGTACCACAATGTTCATTGCAGCTTTATTTACAATAGCCAGGACATGGAAGCAACCTAAGTGTCCATCGACAGATGAATGTGTAAAGAAGATTTGGCCCATATATACAATGGAATATTACTCAGCCATAAAAAGAAATGAAACTGAGTTATTTGTAGTGAGGTGGATGGACCTGGAGTCTGTCATACAGAGTGAAGTAACTCAGAAGGAGAAAAACAAATACTGTATGCTAACACATCTATATGGAATCTAAAAAAAAAAAAAAAAAAAAGATTCTGAAGTACCTAGGGGCAGGACAGGAAGAATAAAGATTTAGACATAGAGAATGGAATTGAGGACACATGGAGGGGGAAGGGTAAGCTGGGACGAAGTGAGAGAGTAGCATGGACGTGTATATACTACCAAATGTAAAATAGCTAGTGGGAAGTAGGCACATAGCACAAGGAGATCAGCTCGGTGCTTTGTGTCCACTTTGAGGGACGGTATTGGGGGTGTCGGAGGGAGATGCAAGAGGAAAGAGATATGCGGATATATGTATATGTATAGCTGATTCACTGTGTTATACAGGAGAAACTGATACATCATTATAAAGCAATTATACTCCAATAAAGTTGTTAAAAAAAAGTTGAAGCTGTTTGATGAGTAAAAGGGGCTTTACTATAGTATTCTTTTGTATTTGTATTTGTTTTAAATTTTATATAGTAAGTGCTTTAAAAACAAAAGCAAATAACAAAACAAAACAAATGAATCCTACTCTGGGCAAAATAGTCTATCTTAATATTTTGCATAACTTCAAAAACTCATTTTGTTTTATCTTCACAGTAATGATCTGAGTCTATTGTTTTACTCTTCGGCCTCATTAATAGGCTAATAGTCAGTTAAAGTTATTCAAGGGCTTCCCTGGTGGTGCAGTGGTTGAGAGTCCACCTACCGATGCAGGGGACACAGGTTCGTGCCCCGGTCCGGGAGGATCCCACATGCCGCAGAGCAGCTGGGCCCGTGAGCCATGGCTGGCGAGCCTGCGCGTCCGGAGCCTGTGCTACACAACAGGAGAGGCCACAACAGTGACAGGCCAGCGTACTGAAAAAAAAAAAAAAAAAAAAAACTTATTCAAGAATACGTGGAGATATTTTCTAATATGGTGTCAAATGGCCTTCCTAGCATGTCCCAAATCTCTTTTGCTATAGCTTTATTCCTATACTGTTCTCCCAATCCTGGAACTTCACAAATGTCATGTGTCATTTTTTCCTAGTACTATGATTAAATCAATTTTAGAGTGCAAGTAAAACTTTTACCCTCATCTTATCAACTTGTTTACAATATTAACACCATAAAGTCACTTGACTTGTAGGCACTGAGATGATTCCATGAAAGCTGCTTCTGAAGACAGTAGCTTATTTTACATGGATTCATGGTATAATTATTATATTTCTCTCAGATACAGACAATTCAAATTGTATACTTATTGTGCAGTTTTGATCTGTTTATCTCCTAGAATGGAGAGGAATCTATGCCACAAGTTATAATTAAAGTCTCCCCTGCTCACCACTCCTTTCACACCCATTTAAACTCTAGATAATTTGAAATGCTTGTGATTCCCAGAACATTCCAGGGTGCTTCATATTTATTTCCTGTCTTTGCTTATGGTACCACTTTTCCTTGGCTCTTGGACCACTCCACCTTTCTGGTCTGTCAGTTTTAAAAACAGCGCTCTGTTTTTATGTCCTGTTTCCTCCTAGGAGAATTGATGATGCACTCTTTAATGTCCCATCCTGTGTATGAATCTATAAGGATACCTGTAACACTTTATTGTACTAATTTATTTTCAGTTCTATTTATCTCCCTGTAACTGAAAGCCAATTAATGGCAAGAACTGTGTCTTCTATGTATTCTATTCCTATCATATGTCTTGGCATATATCACTCGGTAGAAGGTTAATAAGTGTTGAACGGATGAATGAATGAGTGAATGAATAAAGGATTCATGTTTTTGTTAACCGATCTCCTGAAAGTATCAGGGTCTGAAAACTATCATATTTCATCCAAGTTTAGGGAACATTTTCAAGCAATTATATAGAATTTTTATCTTTCAATATTGAGCTGTAAAGACATTATGGACAGTACAAGCATAGGTTCATCTTCGTAATGTGATTTCAATGATAGAAGGTCAGTAAGTAGATAGTCTGGTTAGTATTCCAAAAGAACTAGGAGGATTGAGATTATTCGTTTTCAATCTGAAAAGCAATTTTTGAAGTGATCTCTAGATATTACTTTTGAATATGTTAGGTTAATGTGACTTTTGTGTTTCTATCCTTTAGGAAAATGGTGAATATATTTCATGGGCTCCAGATTCAAGCCCATATATATATAAAATTTGCCTCATTGGTGTTAATTTGAATACTTGATATGTGGTCCTGGTTGTATGTAGCCTGGATGAAATAGCATCCCCTTTCTGGGTTATCACTCCCCTTATAATGAAGGAAAACAACAATAAGCAAACCATACGATAGCTCTTAAGCTGTTGCTAAGAGGCAGCATGTATCATTCTCACTGTCAAACCACTTGCCAAAGAAAGTAACATGGCAAATTGTAATACATGAGTGTGTCAAAACAACATAATCCTCTTGTAGAATGAGAATTTTTAGAGGGATCAAAAAGAGAAGCAGGAAGTATTTTGAGCAACATTTCATGAGTGTGAAATCAATAATGCAGAGTTAGAGTATAATTTCTGGAGCAGCTTCTATGAAAAGTTGATAGAATTTGGGATCCATAATACCAGAAAATGGAAGAAATGTAGAACAGAAGTCTTTTAATTGGAACTGCATAAAAGTCGAAGTGTCTGGGCAGAAGTGTTTGCAGATGTGTCTGTTTGGCAGTGGAAAGATGAATTAGTTCCTCACTAATTGCCTTTATTTTCTAAGTGAAGCATAAGGGAAGGTCATCAGCTGAGAATCTGTAGGCAGCATGGAAAGTTTAGCGAGAAATGCAGCGGTCTTTTCTGATGAAGGAAACAAAACTTCCATAAAAATATATAGAGTAAGATTATTTGGTATTTTTGGTATAGACTTGCAATCAGTGACCATATATAAATATATAATAAGACAATGTAGCACAATTGTGTGAGAAGAAAGTAAGTTAAATGTGGATCTCTTTGGAATTATTTGACTAGAAACAAGGATGTTATCAACATTGAGGGGACTTGTAGGATTCAAGAAAATTTTCTTCCCAATCTACAATATTTTCTGCAAAACACTTGTCAGAAGATCTTTTTAAAAATAGATGGAACAGTGTTTATTACTGTGGAATGTAGAGTGTGTTAATTGTATATAAAATCTATAAGGGACTGGTATATAATTTTCATATTAACTTCTGACCAGAGCCTCTGGAATAGTTTAAATGTGAAATTCTATGTAAATATATTACTGAGTTTGGATGATATTAAAAAGAGGTCATATTTATGTGTGAAATAGATTTCTAAGAGTTTTCCCATTGTAACTCATTTAGAACTCACAGCAACACTATAAAATAGGTATAATATCTGTTTTCCCATTTCTAACGTGAAGAAACAGATCATAGAGGCTAAATGCCTGAGGTCACAGATCTGGGATTCAAATTTTAGCAATGTGATCCCAGAGGCCACTTTCTTATATCCCTTTCCATATAGATTGTGGCAAATCATTGCGATGACTCTAGCTTTATTTGGGGCATGAATTAATTGTAAGAGAAGAAAGAAATGAAAGGCCACTCCAGCTTGAACTATAGTTTGAAGGATGCCAAGACAGCAGTTTATCCTTCATAAGATGTGAAGAATCTAGTCTTGGAATTGTTGGGTCTCAAATAAGTTCATAGCTAAACATGGACCTATGAAAAAAATGTGTCTGTTCATTCTTGTAAAAACTCATTACTGATTGTAATAGACATTTGATTCTTAAAACAAACATTAAAAACCTGAGTACAAATTCCTTCTCTGAAAGAGTGGTGGAGTGAAACATTTTATATTCAGTTTTATTCTTTTTTAATTATGTATAGGGCTAAAATGATATTGTGTATCCTGTCCTTTAGCTTTTGCCCATGTTTCCAGAGTGACTATCAATTTCTAAGATACGTTGATATTCCTCATTTAGAAAATACCACATTAGCCATAATCATTCCTTAATATTTACATGATATTTAATATCTAAGAAATCTCTGTGAATCTTCAGAGAAGTGTCAAAACCAATTAAAACTTCTAAAAATGAGTTAAATTATGCTTACATTTGAAACATTATCTTACCAGTATATTATCCTCAAACTATAATAATAAATGTAGAATTGCTTAGGAAAGAAATATTTTCAAATGGAATGACATGGTAGGGTGTATTTGTTTATTAAACCGTTGAGTTAATTTTTGATGGTTTTCAGTATTGTTTAAAAAAACACTGAACTTTCTACATTGTAAATTGAGATACCCCACCTTAAGGAATGAAAAGGACAGACTAAAAATATTGATAATTATATAAAAGGTGTGTAGGAATGCCTTAGCCAAAGTGTAAGTTCACTAATTGTAACAGGGTTTCTGGCTTTTCATTCTAATTGGTTGGCAAGGTCTACAGGACTGAAGTGGAAATCTATTTCTAGATGCTCATTATAAGTAAATGCAATCAAGCATCATCATATTCTAAAAGTCTAGACTGAAAATGACACCTCTGGAAGGACCATAGACATGATATGTTAAAGTATGTAAGGATAATCATTAAAATATGACACAACCTGAGAAGAGTGAGAGAAATATCTGCATCAAATAATTTTATTTTAATAAAGAATATAATTCACCAGTACCTAAAGCAACAGATTTTTTTTTTTCTACTGGTCAAGCAAACTTGTAAGCTAAAAAAACGGGGCAGAAGTAAATTAGTTAGATGGATAAAAGTGCATAAATAATTGACTGTAATTGAATAAGGTAGAATAGTAATGGATAGAGCTGAATAGCTATAGGGTACAAAGTTTAGACCTTCCTAAAATTTCATGTATACACATAATTATTTCTACTGACTCCCATAAACAGCCTCGTTTGTTGATCAGCAAACAGGAGTTTATTAATTTTAACTACACATAAAGCACAACTTCTGAAGGTCAGAAACAACAGAAGCTTATTTCCCTTCATGTACAATAAAAATATTACATCTAGGCATTAATGTCTCAAAGTTTAGCTAGCTGCTTCTCAATATATAAGCTTTAATCTTAATGCAGCATTTCTCTGCCTTTTCAAAGTCTTAATGGACCAGATTCAAAATGTTAAGAAAGATGGATCAAATAATTTCACAATAGCTCCAGGGAAAAAATCAAAGTCGTTGGATTTAATTCTGCTGCATGCATTAGTATTTGTTTAAATGAAGGCCTTGATTATTAGTTAATATAGATTGAATAATATTCCCAGAGTTGTCTGTTTAAAGCTAAAATTAAAATACAGATGAAAATTTTCCCTTAACTTCATGGCTATATGGCAAGCCTTTTAGCTAATATTACATTGATGCTATATGTATAATTGTAATATATAGCAATAGGCTATTAAGTCTCTGAATTATGGTCTCAGAACTGGAAGAAATGTTTCTATAATCTATATATGTAGTTCACTTTGCATCAGTCATGAAAATATAAAAACCTAATCTAGAATTCACACTGTCTGGGTTCTTACATAGCAGAGAATTGTTTCACTGAACTCCAAGTTTCTATGAAATGCCTAATTTATACAAAACACGCACAGATGTTAAACCCTTTATACTGGGGACAGTGTTCTCTTGTTTATGAGGACTTACTCATCTTGCTGACTTTGATTCACACTTGGGTCTTAGGCTATATGTTGGCCACGAAACAAATACAGGTAAACTGGTGCACAATGTCTGCTCTGTAGATATAGAGAGTTGTAAAGAGCTCAGCATTTCAAAAATACTTTCAACATCTGTGGCTTTTGTTGTTTGGTAAGAGGTTAAGGGGACTCTTGATGGAGGATTAAATTTGTTCATATGAGATTGCAAAGATGCCAGCTGTGATCAAGAGGGTTCTAGGGCTTTCCCTGGTGGCGCAGTGGTTGGGAGTCCGCCTGCCGATGCAGAGGACACGGGTTCGTGCCCTGGTCCGGAAGGATCCCACTTGCTGCGGAGCGGCTGGGCCCGTGAGCCATGGCCGCTGAGCCTGTGCGTCCGGAGCCTGTGCTCCGCAACGGTGAGAGGCCCGCGTACCACAAAAAAAAAAAAAAAAAAAAAAAAGAAAGAAAAAAAAGAGGGTTCTAGAAAATTCTAAATTTGAGTCGGATTAATCGCCACTACTTGTGAGAAAGGAACAGGAACCCCACCAGGGCTCTGGAGCCCACACCTCCACTTCAACAGAGCAGCTTCGGGTTTTGTCCATTTTCTGCAGAAGATTTATTTATTTATTTATTTATTTATTTATTTTTTTTGTGATATGCGGGCCTCTCACTGTTGTGGCCTCTCCCGTTGTGAAGCACAGGCTCCAGACGCGCAGGCTCAGCGGCCATGGCTCACGGGCCCAGCCGCTCCGCGGCACGTGGGATCTTCCCGGACCAGGGCACGAACCCGTGTCCCCTGCATCGGCAGGCAGACTCTCAACCACTGTGCCACCAGGGAAGCCCAGAAGATTTATTTTAAAAAAAACATTTTCCAAGCTTTTTTAATACCTCTGATTCGACATATTTGCAGGAGACTTTTTTTATGTCATCCTATAAAGAAAATATTTACTTAAATTTATCTTGCATAGTATTTTCTGTGAAACCTTAGCCAACTAGAATATCCTAACTCTACAATAATGCTCAATTTTCTCTGCTTTTTTTGTTGTTCTTGTTCCTGAGTTACAAACTGTTTCACTTAATCACCCAGCTCATGTTGCCTAACTCCTTTCCACACTCTCTTACATGCATATGCCACTGGCTTGCCAGGCACTTTCCCCACGTCTTTCAGTGGATATTTACTCATTCATTCAGCGATTCACAGCAACTATGTTCTAGACACTGAAGAGACTGTAGAGCTACAACAGTTTAAGAATAGAATTAGTTCCTGGGAATATTTCGGTTATTTTTTTATACTGTGCTCTTTGCTAGTTTAGCCACTGTGCTCCGTTCGCTATTGTCTCTAATTAAGACTCTCTAAGGCATTTTCCACAATATTGTTTCTTGGATTAAAGATTTTTACATCAAAAAAAACAAAAAGTGATGACCTGCATGTATCTGGCTCTTTAGTGTATTTTTCCCCACATCAATATTGGCTGTCTCTACGACTGATTACCTATATTACACTAAATGTTAATTTAAAATCTGCCCTGCTTTTCCTATGTTTACCTTCTGAGAAAAATGTCAACTCTGGGTTTGCAATTTTATTGGCTTTTCCTTTCCCGTATCCACAGATACAGGTAACTTTAAAATAAGAAACTTCTGGAGAACAGACTGTTTCCCCAACTCAACTTTCTAAGGACAACTTCGCATCTTTACTGTTCTTAGGTTTTTCCTTCTTGAATTTCTTCATTAACTCCTCAGATACGTACTGTTAAATCCATCATAAATTGAAAGTGTCGTAAATTGAAAACGAACTTAATACACTTGGCCCTCTGCATCCATGGATATACATCTGCAGATTCAACCAACAGCGAATCAAAAACATTTCAGAAAAACAATTCCAGGAAGTTTTAAAAAGCAAAACTTGAATTTCCAGCATGCTTTTGGCAACTATTTACATAATTTACATTTGTATTTTACTACCACTTGCACAGTATTTACATTGTATTAGGGGTTAGAAGTAACCTAGAGATGATTTAAAGTACACTGAAGGGTGTGCATAGGTTATATACAAATACTACACCATTTTATATAAGGGACTTGAGCATCTGTGGATTTTGGTATCCAGGGTGGCTCTGGAACCAATCTCTCTTGGATACTCAGGGATGACTGTACCTAACCTACCGACCATCATAGCTTAGCCTAGCCTACCTTAAATGTGCTCAGAACACCTTACTCACTTAACTTACTGCATGAGCCTACAGTTGGGCAAAACTAACACAAAACCTATTTTATAATGAAGTGTCGGATATCTCATGTAGTTTACTGAGGATTGTACTGAAAGTGAAAAACAGAATGGTTGTCTGGGTACAGAATGGCTGTCAGTGTATCGGTTGTTTACCTTTGTGGTCACGTGACAGACTGGGGGCAGCGCTCACTGAGAGGATTATAGCCCAGGAAAGGAGCAAAATTCAAAATTCAAAGTATGGTCACTACTGAATCGTATCACTTTCACACAACCATAAAGTCAAAAAACTATAAATCAAACCATTGTAAGTCGGGACTATATATTTTGTCCCTTAGTACTAGTGACTACTTTAAAAGTTTACCTAACATTTTTATTTAACTTTTCTCTAAAATGCAATCCACATTATCATGGTTCTCAGAATCAAATACTACAGTCCAGGATAAAAAGTTATGTAGCACTAAGACACAGATAAGGTTCTCACAACTCGACCGAGGCTTAGAGATATTGTGTCACACAGTTACACAAACAGTGCCTTCTGGATTGTGCAGTGTGCAGCATTCACAACCAGCAGCAGCTCTACCAGTACCTCAGAACCCAGGGAAGTTGCTTCTATGATCAATGGAAAAAAGAAATATTTTTCCTTTGTTGTTTTTTTATTTTTGAACTCTTTCTAGTGTGTGACAAAACAAGGCAAACCAATTATATGAATATTTCATAGCAAACAGTCTGACTCTCACAAATATACCACAATCTCAGTTCTGGATAAAGCAGTCTAACATTTTAGCAACATTTTACTGAATTATTAACGAGCCTGCATGATATATACTAGGATCAAAAATGCTATATACAGTCAACATTTAATGGCTAAAAGTAATAAGGAGTCTGTCATACACATATGGTAAAGGGCACACCAATATAATATTTTCAAATAAAACAATTTCAGCTTTTGTTATAATCTAGAAATGCATAAGTTATATAATTCATAGAACTAATTTATACTCCTTAAAAATATAGAAAAATAAAGGGGCAATTTTAAAACAAGATTGTAATTAGATTGTCATAGTCTCATGAAATTTCCTCTGGCTCTTAAAAAAAGATTAAAAATTGAAAAATTTGACAGTTTTACTCGGTACATTTTTGAGAGGTTTTTAATTCTATATTATAACTTGATGTGTTTGCGTGATTCCGCTCCTTGAATTTTGTTTCTCCTTTTAGCATAACAATAATGCCCTCAGTCACAGAATCATATGCAGACTAACATGTTTTATGCCCATCTTATAACGGACAGCTTTCCTCTGTGGTTTTTCCTTTATGTAAATATCATAGAGCTGAAAACAAATACATAGAAGGAAGATATGTCATGATGACTATTTTAGGACAAGATTGTTGGGCCACGAAGACATAAACAATTGTTGATCTATCTGAAATGAAAATGCATAATTTTGGCTAAAATCATACATTCATGTTCCTTGAGAAGTACACCTTTCTCCGCAGCAAACAAAATAAATGCCTCAGGCTCTGTTTAAAAAAGTACTATGTGAATATTATATTTCCATGTTTAAGTTTTAAATATAAAATAGAGATAACAGGGCTTCCCTGGTGGCGCAGTGGTTGAGAGTCCGCCTGCCGATGCAGGGGACGCGGGTTCGTGCCCCGGTCCGGGAGGATCCCGCGTGCCGCGGAGCGGCTGGGCCCGTGAGCCATGGCCGCTGAGCCTGCGCGTCCGGAGCCCATGCTCCGCAACGGGAGAGGCCACAACAGTGAGAGGCCCGCGTACCACAAAAAAAAAAAAAAAAAAAAAATAGAGATAACATCTACTCAAATAAATTATATCCCCATCTTTGCACCACATCTTCTTGAGATTCACAATCATTTTCTGTACTCCATTATATTCTTTGTAATGGGAAAGCACACGCCCGTACCTTCAGAAGGGGTTTAGATTGGATTCAAGCGTAATATTTTTTTTTCAGTTTTACTGAGATATAATTGACATATAACATTGTGTAAGTTTAAGGTGTACAAGATCATGATTTTATATATGTATATGTTGCAAAATTATTATCAGGCATATTATTAAAAGTAACTAAAATATATATGAATGAGATGTTTCTGAATCCTTAGAGAAATATTCCTTTCTTAAACTTTATTGAAATCAAGAAGAATATGTTGTTAATGTGATGCTCAAAATCAATTTTTTGTTTTGGTTTTTAACCCAAAGAGGTGTTTTTTCTACTTTTCCTTCTAATTTTTCAGCACAGTTACTGAGGGACCCCAAAATGAAATGTTAATGAAGCAATCCCTAAAATCTATCATAATGCATTATGACACACATGGAGCTGTTCTATGGCTGGGTTATTTGTTAAACATATACAGGGTTCAGGAACTTGGAGGAACTAAACATTTTACTTTTCTGTTCTCCTCCTATGAACTTATTTTGGGGAAGATTATCTGTGGTAGCCTTTCTAAATTAACTTAGTGTAATGTTAACAAACAATTTACCAAATGTGTCTAAAATTTTCAAATGTAAATCCACTTGCAAATTTCCTATGATAAATATAATTAAAAATGCAATTCTTGAACATTACAGCCATATGATATAGTCCAATCAGCTGTCCTTTTACTATATAACTATATATATAATATTTATATATATACCTATATATACATATATATCCAATTATTTTCTATGCATTGCCTTCTCCAGAAAAAAAGGACATGAATTATATATCAATTTATATTTATCCATTACATGTATGTATATGAGTAAGTATACTATTATCTTCATTTTATAAGACCTGACTAAACTATAAATCTGACTCTAGGTTTTCTAGAAATCCAGGCAAAGAAAAGCATCTTATTTTAAAGTTTATAGCATCTAGAGAAGTGTAGCTCAGTATATGTCATCAGATCCCCTGAATTGTTATAAAATGGGGTACTTATACATGATACAGATTCCTGTACCTCACACAACTAGTGGATCAACAACTCTGGCTGAGCATGTATTGACAAGCTTCTCAGGACACTCCTGTGTCCACTGGAGTTTAATAACAACTAATAATGAGGACAAGTACACTGCACATTCTTCAGGTAATAGACGTGTGTATGTGTGCACACACACCTTGAAAATACTCTGTATGATCCCATAATGATGGATACATGTCTTTATACGTTTGTCCAAACCCACAGAATGTACAACACCAACAGTGAACTGTATGGTCTTTGGGTGATTATGCTGTGTCATTCTAGGCTCATCAACTGTAGCAAAGGTACCACTCTAGTGGGGGATATTTATAGCAGGAGGCTATACTAGTGTCCTGATGGGTGTATGTTCAGTTATGATACACCAGCAACTCATAGTCTCTTGCACAAAATATGTAATAAATACCTGAAAGAAAAAGAGGGATCATATGATCTTTAAAAATATTTAAAATAATCAAATTAATTTTTTTAAATGTATGTACTATGTAAGAACGTTTGTAGGTTTCCTCTGCAGAGCTCTGCAGAAAGGAACCTATACCCTCTGGCTGAGACAATAAATGAACCCAGATTCCACTCACAGCCTCAAGACAAGAGGCACCTGCATCTGACCAATACGGGATAGTCACTCACTAGTTTATCCTAAAGCCTAATGGTGACAGGTAGCTGAAATATTTGTTGTGTCTCTCTCTAAGCCAGTAGTAAGTTGACTTTCATTCCTCGAGAGACACATTTCTTGTACAACTCACTGCCAGAGAAACATTACAATCAAAATATATGACCAAGCTGTTCCTCCTTTGAGATTCCTACCTCCCAGTATATGGAGAACCTAGGTCAGAGAATTATCAGGGAGAGACATAAAACTAAAGTTACTACTATGATTTTATTATTGCTGTTTGTTTTTTGCCAGAACTAATACATTGTATGAGGAGTCACCAATAAAGAACAACAATTCAGGGCATCATGAAAAATCTCCCAAAATGAAACCCAAAATCCTGAAACCAAATACCTGTTGCTTAGCGGTGGATTTAACATTAACTTTTACCGTTTAACTAAATATTATTTATACTAAGTTGTTTAGCAGAGCATTGATTTATTGTATATAAGAGCAGACATATCCTAACTCCTCAAAAATTGTAAAAGGGTATTAGTTAAATAAAGATTGAGGTTGTAACTTTACCTTTACATTTGTTTCATTTTTTTGGCCAAATCTGGGCAACTTTACAGATGTCTTAGTCTAAGAAAGCCCAGGCAAAGGTATTTACACTTCAGAAGGGCTGGATACCAAGCTTTTATTTAAAAGTGGTTCTTGTAATGAGCTCTGAACAGTGTCTCTTGCACAAAGTTGGTGCTCAGTAAATATATGTTAGATGTATGGGAGAGTCAATGTTTAATGAGTGATTAGAGATTTTTTAAAAAACTCTTTCAATTAAAAAGTCAAGCTTTGACTTCTGCACTGTTCCTCATCCTCATTCACGAGGAAGAACATTGGATGAAAGTCATGACTTATACTGACTATTCATTATGAACATCTCATTTACAGAACTGTGCTGACAATTCCCATCTTGTGATTATGTTGTGTGGAGGTAAAATTGTCCCCTGAATTAATGACAAATGCATCAGGGCCTTTAGCCAGTACACTGTTTGAAATGCTTAAACTCATGGAATGTTTGCTTAATGTATTTTCCTTTTCCATACACTATGTTCTTCGCCTGAGGCAAACCCATCTAATAATTTTCAATTGAACAAAACCATAACTCATGACCCAATAAATTATTAAGGAATCCTGCCTTGCATCTGATTCATCATTCATCTTACCACAATGGCCGAAGCCTACTGAATTCTCGCCTTGATAAATAGTTCCATTCAAACATAGGAATAAAGTCATTTGAGTTTCTCTGTGTGTATATTTTTCTTTACAAAATTATAAGTAAAACTATATTTTTCACTAAGACTTTATAGCAATAATGTTCTGGCTCTAAAAAACTTTATAATCAAGTTATCATTTGTAATTTGCTTCTTAACCCCTGACAGTCCTCCAGAAATAACCATTATATTCTATCTGAGGTTAGATGGAAAAAGGAGTTACAGAGTGTAGGATATCAAAATACTGCTTCTCATTCCTTCATTATCTTATTACTTTTGTCCTTATATTCTAAAATAGTCTCTAAAAGTCCAAAATAACATTGTTTAAATGGGTATGTTATATAATAAGAGTGGAGTAAAGTGGGGAAGGCATTGCGATGTTTAAAAAACTTCAAAACAAATAGATCATTGAAATAATGTCAGTAGCAAGCAATAAGCTGTGTGTGTAACCTGCCGCATGACATCCAGTCATGTAAACATATACTGATGTACATTTTTAAAGCATGGAAATGATATTCAATATCTGAATTGCTGGATGCTAGATCTGCAATTAAAATCCTTCCTAGTATGGGAACATATGTATATGTATAACTGATTCACTTTGTTATAAAGCAGAAACTAACACCATTGTAAAGCAATTATACTCCAATAAAGATGTTTTTAAAAAGGGGGGGAGGGCTTCCCTGGTGGCGCAGTGGTTGAGAGTCCGCCTGCCGGTGCGGGGGACGCGGGTTCGTGCCCTGGTCCGGGAGGATCCCACGTGCCGCGGAGCGGCTGGGCCCGTGGGCCATGGCTGCTGGGCCTGTGCGTCCGGAGCCTGTGCTCCGCAGCGGGAGAGGCCACGGCAGTGAGAGGCCCGCATACCGCAAAAAAAAAAAATAAATAAATAAAAAATAAAAAGGGGGGGAATCCTTCCTAGTAACCAGTTGAAAAACAAACATGATTTTCCATCTGCTTATATTAACCGTTATCACATTAAAAAGTGCCATTTTAATAAAAAAATGGAACATGTGAAAACATCAGAAAATATCACCTGCCTCCTCAATTAGATGTGTTTTACCACTGAATGAACAACTCAACAAACCTCAGAGTAGTGTCATTTTAAGAGTGCATTTTTTAAAAATTGAAAATTGCTGATATAACAGTTCTAACAACAATTTTGGAGAAGAAAGAAGAAAAGCATTGACAGCTCTATGATTATTCTTCAGTATTTCATTTCATTTTTAGATATTTCCCTCTATTCCATGTTGATCACAAAAACTAAAGTGCCATTTTTTTCTTATGAAAGTGTGCAATGGTTTTACTTCAAAACTTAAAATTGTTGTTTTGAATTGGTACATTCTCCATTTTAGGTTTCCTGTTATATTTCTTAAGGGCTGTCAAGAGCAGATTCCTATATTTCTTCTTGGTTGAAAAGAAGATTTATAAGGAATTTTAAAACTACAATTTGAATCAATTGTTCTATCATTTTTTCCTTTATTCCTAATGGTACAGTTGAACCAGATGTATTTTTGTGGGCCCGAGGAGCAAAAAGAAAACAGGAGCATGCTTCTCTGGTGGCGCAGTGGTTGAGAGTCTGCCTGCTGATGCAGGGGACACGGGTTCGTGCCCCAGTCTGGGAAGATCCCACATGCCGCGGAGCGGCTGGGCCCGTGAGCCATGGCTGCTGAGACTGTGCGTCTGGAGCCTGTGCTCTGCAATGGAAGAGGCCACAACAGTGAGAGGCCTGCAAAAAAGAGAGAAAGAAAGAAAAAGAAAAAAAGAAAACAGGAGCAATAATTATATGTTCATGCCTGAGAGTTTCCTGAATCCAATTACTTTATCAAAGGCAACTTGCACCCGCAGTTTCACAAAGGCAAGAATAACAAGATTCAGCAGGGATGCTGGACTGCCTAGAAAACTTCAGAGACTTGCCCTTCTAGCCTTGCCTCCTACCTTTTTAAAATTTGACTCCCCTGTTTCATAAATAAATGGTTGAGTAAGACCTACAGAATAAAATAAGAAATAGAAATAAAACACCCAAAGAGAATAAAATGTACCCAGTGCCCTATCAATCTCTGGATTTCCTACCAAAGCAAATGACAGAACCTAGGATAATTTTTCAGGATTCTCATAACCGTGATATGTCCTTGAAATATTTGGCTGAGGTAGCCAGATAATCCCTAAACTTTGCTGTAAATAACAGCTGAAGAACCTGATTCTGAGAGAGTGGGGAATTCCTCAAGCAATATTCAAACCCCAAAAGAATCATTTCTGTTCCGACGCCATCAACTTCTATAAACTCTGTCTCATCACGCCAAAAACAAAAAATATGGTCTAGTATAATTTGTATAACAACTTTTATAGAATTTGTTAGTGGAGTTCATTTAAACTGGAAAAAGGTTTCACTCCAGGGCCTTCAATGTCATACTAGCCCTTACAGTAGGAAATAGGGAGGTAATTATTTCAAATAATAGATTCTCTAAGTTTTAATGATCATAATCTGGAGAAAATGTAGATATAAAGATAGAGAGTTCTGAATAAATATAACAACTGAGTCAAGGAAGTAATCAGTTTTTTTGTGTCTTGATATAGAAAAATGTAATTGAAAAATCATGTACTGTAGACATGAATCAGCAGATTGTAAAGCTAATAATATGAGAACTGATGTAGACGCTTATCCCTTTTTTAATTCCTGGGGGTTAAACATTGCCCCAGTGAGAATGTCTTGGTGTGTGAGTGCATGGGGTGTGTGTATGGGGGGGGGTGTTGTTTAGCATGTGCTGAAGGTAATTCTTGAAGCCATCATTATTCATTCTATAGTGTCCATTAAATTTTTCTCAACAGAACTTTCATTGTATCAAAAAAAGTCCTGATTTCAAAGATTGCTATAAACTAGTGTTAACAGATACCCAAACTGGAAGACTGAAGCCACTATTTAGGGCGAAAGCATCAAGCACACATTGCATACGAAATAAAAGCTTTTTAAAATTAGGCCCAAATTTGCCCATTTGTTATTTAGAAGTGACCTTGCCTTCATTAACAGGTGTCTGAGTGTAGACATATTAAGCTAATATTTTTAGAATTCATTGGAGATATTCTTCTCATCAGTAAAAGAAAAGAAAAAAAAAACTGATTTGCCCACAGGTTCCATGATGATTATGAGGAGTTATGGCAACAAAAACAGATTGACTGCATTTGTCAATAACATAACACTAGTTCTTATCAATGAAACATGAAAAAAATGTATTGTTTCATGTAGATAAATAATTAGGTAAACATCATGAACATTCTCAGCTTATCTAAGGAAATAAACCCACTAGTACAGGTCAAATCTTCAGTGTATCTTCCTGCTCCTCAAAGCGAAAGTGCATGTATTAGTCATCTATTGATTCATTAGAAGACACTCCAAACTCAGTGGCATAGAATAACATTACATTTATTTTCACTCACATATATGTGAGATATACCCATTGTACCTCAGCCAACATATGTGTTGTGGTTGGCTGAGGTACAATGGGTATTTCTACTTCAGAGAGTTGCAGAACCAGCTGGACTGATTCCCACTGCATTTGGATAAAACATAACTCTTGTCGGCTAAAACAAAGAGCACAATGTGAGAGTCGTGAGTTAAGATTTATTTGGGGCAAAATGAGAACTGTAGCCTGGGAGACAGCATTTCATATGGCTCTGAGGCACTGCTCCATAGAGGTGGCGGTGAAGGTCAGTGTTATATATGATGTTAGTGAAGGGGGGACATGCACTGAAGCACACATTTTGGCAGAGGCTTGCTGCTAGTCACAGGGAGCAGATGTCACCATTAATGATTTTAGTGCTTTTATAGATGTGAGGAAATGCAAGACTTGGGCTCATAAAAATCTTCTTCGGAAAATATCTATCTAAAAACCTGTTCTTCCAGTTTGTCCCGGAGCACAGAGGGCCTCGTTCCTGGTCTCCACCCTGAGCTCCTTGCATTGGGTGTTGGAGGTCAGCAGCTGCAGCTGCTCATGAGTTAATCCTTATAGAGGCTGATGGCAGGTGCCCATTTGCAGTTGGCACTCCCATATTTTAAATTGTGGAGTCCAAGCTAAGGGGGCAGAAACTACCTGAAGAAAGCTTTTCTTCGTGATAGAAGAAGTGTAAGAAGTCAAATGGAAGCACACAATCCCTTTTAAGGTGAGCTGGGGAAATGGCACACTGCCACTGCCCCATTAGGCCAGCCAGTATCTGGGAGAAGCTTTTCTCCTCCTGAGGGCAGAAGAACAAAAGAGTAGAAGAAGTATGCATTGGCAGAGTTAAAAATTATCACGAATTCTTCCCCTCCCTTCAAAATATGTAACCTACATCGCCACTCTTTGAGTCTAGGTTGGCGATGGAATGACCTGCATGCAATGACTTTCAAAGGCCAGTTAGAACTTTTCCAAGTGCGATCACACAGAGGCTTGACAAGTGTTTGGACATGAGAGCTCACTCAGTTGCCGCTCTGTCAAACCCTAAGACAAACACATTAATAAGTCCAGACTAGACTTTTAAATACTGAGAGACCACGTGGAACAGATAACAAGCTGTCCCAGTTAAACCAAAGTCTGCCAGACACCAAACAGCAGCTTGCAGCTCACTCTCTCACCTTGGAGGCATGAGCGAACCCAGCAGAGAGCAACAAAGCAGATAAGCAGAGCAGTCACAGGTTGTTTTACATAAATAAATTGTGATATAACATTGCTGTTGTAACTAAATTTTGAGATTTTTTTTACAAAGAGAAAACCTACATGAAACAAGTTGTTACCTAGAAATGGGTGTTGTCTTTGTAAATCCTAAAGCATATGGCATTGACTTTGGAACTGGGTGATAGAAAATGAAAAATCGCCAAACACACTGTTGAAGAAGGGTGGAGAGATGGTGCGGAAATTATTACTGAAGGGTGGAGGAAAATGACAACTTATTTATGTCATGAGACAATGGGCAGAACTGTAACCTGCAATAACTTGGCAGATAGAAAATCTACCTCGTAAACATGAATTTTTCCAAAGAGATCTCCAGACAGAATATTGAAAGTGTCAGCTGGGTGTTCCTAACTACATATGATAAAGAACTTTAGGAGAGAGCAAAGAAACTGTTAAGATTGCAAGAAAAATTTAAAATGTTTACAGAAGAGGCATAAATTATTGCGCTGGAAAATAAACTCTCACTCACCTCTAGTCTCCAAGTCAGTAAAAGATTCTTGAAGTCAAAGCAGGACTAACACCATAGTTAATAGCAAAGATATGGCTATCTGTATTAATATCTTCAAAAGATTTAATACAATACCTAATATACCCTCTCAGCTACAATAAGAGGCATTACACAGAGTTGAAACATGCAAAGTAGAGAGAGGTCTCAAAAAGAACTGTAGTCTTTTTGTTTTCTTTTTTGCCATAAATGGATTATAAACTTAAAGATAATATCCTCACAAAAGTTTTTAAGGGAAATGTGGTGGCTTTGACCACCACATTGAAGGAATTGAAGGAATTGAAATTGATCAAATCTCAAAAGGCCCTCAGGACTGCCAACTTTCTACAAGCAGGAAGTTTGTTGAGAAAGCTAGTAAACTACAAATGTTGGCAATTTCTTAAGGAAAAAATGGGATGTCTCAGGAGGCAGAGTAAAGATCCCACATGGTGGAGTCAAAAGACATGTAGAACAATGAACTAGGGATGGATTCCCACAGATTAGAACTAGGTGAAGTGACAACACTACTGCTGGAGCAGGTGGGCCCAGCACCAGGTGCCCACTGGAATTTCATATTTTTTGTGGACCAGTGACTCCATGCACATCTCATTCTTCATGTCTTAAAACATGAGGGATTATTACAGTTATCCACCCACTGTCTCACCATGATATTTACAAGTGTGAAAAATCATTTGTTTCTTAGTTTATAGGACTGGACATTAAGAGGTACCACACTTGAAAAACTGCACTGGAAGCATCTCCTTTCCATCTGAACTTCATATATATAATGGGTGTAATGTAAATCATAATCTGGGATTTTGATATCATAACTGGATGATAATTTTGGAAGTCTTTGTTTGGAAGTGATATTTTCACGTGAGGAATGCAACAAAGACTAGGGTAGATTTCAAAATCAACTTTAAATTATTCTCTTTTCATCAAAAGTGGATCTATTATTTAACCCTTAAATCTAGGCTGGCCATGTGTGTTTTCTTGGCTAGTAGAACATTACCATTTCCTAAAAGATATATACAAATATTTCATTCTAAATTTGATTATAATATCTTACCCTAACAAGTAGCTAAATGTTTTGCCGTATAAAGCTCTTTGTGGAATATTCATGTTTGCCTAGTGGCAAATAAACTAACATTGTGTACAAAAAAAAAGAGACAATTTTCACTGTTTTATTTACTCTGAAATCTTTTGCAGTTGTGGAGCGTAGTGTAGGTAAAAGCTAAATAATAGTTTTATGGATGCATAGGAGAGTATTTCAATTACAATACAGTTATATGACAGTAAATTTTCTTAGCCTGTTAAGTTAGACATCAAACCAAAAATATGCAAATAATATAAGGTTTAAATATATAAAATTACATATAATTTTAAAACACGGAAGCTAATAGTAAAATACATGATTTAATAAACTTTAGTAGTTTTAGTCATGATGTTCAAAAAGGGAAACACAAAGACAAATATTTTTCTCTTTTAATTACCATTCTATATTACTTTGCAATTGAAATAATTAGTGTTAGGGCTTCCCTGGTGGCGCAGTGGTTGAGAGTCTGACTGCCGATGCAGGGGACACGACTTCCTGCCTCGGTCCGGGAAGATCCCACATGGGCCCGTGAGCCATGGCCACTGAGCCTGCGCATCCGGAGCCTGTGCTCCGCAACGGGAGAGGCCACAACAGTGAGAGGCCTGTGTAGCGCAAAAAAAAAAAAAAGAAAATGTGATCGAAAACCTTTCCTTAAGAAGTCATCTTCGGGCTTCCCTGGTGGCACAGTGGTTGAGTCCGCCTGCCACAACAGTGAGAGGCCCGAGTACCGCAAAAAAAAAAAAAAAAAAAGAAGAAAAGAAATAATTAGTGTTAGAAATCAAGCCAAGTTTTTTTTTCCTTCACCTAAAAAATATATATGTATATATAAAGAACACAAGTACTTATACATATTGTATATACGATATATATTATTTCTTCACAGTAAATATATATACACATATAATATTTAGTTATATAATATGTAATGTAACGACCCACAAATATAACTTTGTGCTTTAAAATAATTTGAAAAGAAAATATACATAAGCTTTTTTGCACAATAAAATGTCATCTATTTAAATTCAAATATACTATACTATACATTGCAGTATAAATTAATATGTATTGTTGCAAGAAGATAGTTATGGATTTAATAAACACTTATTAAGCAACTGCTATGTATAGGGCATTTCATTATAAATGTTACACATACAAAAAGAACTAAAAGATAATTCTTTTGATTGAAAGATTAAGTGTTCATCTATCTGGAACATTTAAGCATATTGATTAATGACAACAAACTCCTTTCAACATACAAAAAACAACTTAGTTCTTGTCTACTCAATCCAAGAATTTGGTTTGAATGATGAACCCATAAGCCTTTCAGATAATCCTAGGAAGGAGCTAAATATTAACTTTCAAAAGCAACCAAAAATAAGCCTTTCAAAAATAAACTTAGGTGTATACCTCTTCCTAACTCTAACATCTACACATTACAAAACCCTTAACTCAGACAGGTGCTTAAGAAAAGTTTGTTGATTGATATTTGTTGAATAACTTCAGCTTGGCTTTACCTCACTGTGATGATGGCCTTTCTGATATCCCTAGAAATCAGTGGTGAATTGGATGCTTTTTCTCAAATTTTCATACCTGCACTCTTTTGGAAGTATCCATCTGTGCTCTTTGACATTTGGCTTTGTATTTCCTCCCACAGTGGGTAGAATGTAGTCTCTCATCACTTTGATGTTGGGCTGCCTGATGACTGTGTTTTGCTCAGACAATAAGGGCAGCACTATATCCTTTCTCAGCATAGGTCTTAGGAGACAGCAGATGTTTTTGCTCACTCTCTGACATCCTGTAGATGAGTGGGGGGCCTGTGGTCCCAGGTCACAAAGAAATATGGAGTAGACCTGCACCTAACCAGCCATGGCTCATGAAGCCTAGCCATTCCGTTTGTCCCCATGAAGATCAATCAGTCAATCATACAATATTTGTTATTAAAAGACAATGAGACTTATTGTTGCTTTCTGTATAGCATTATTGCAGAAAAGGGCAAAAGCCTTCTTGGATGTTGTAAATCCTATTGCGTTATAAGTAGAAATAGAGTTAGGATTTTTAGTGCCAAAACTATCTTTTCCTTCCCTCCCTCCCTCGCTCCCTCCCTCCCTCCTTTCCTTCCTTCCTTCTGTTTTTATTAAAATTTAAAAGAATAGGTGGCAAATAGAATATATAGTATGTCTAGGATGTGTTTTTATGAAATTCAAATTTCCAAACTGAGCATCACTGATCATTAAAGTAATCAAAGTTAAAAAGTAGATTATGTAACTATTCAAATTTATACTTATACCCTTTGCATGTATAGCAAATAGTAAATGATTTTTTGTTTATCTTCCTAAAATTGCTAGATATTTCTTTTTTTGATTACAAAGAAAAAGCAAAGCAGTATTTCTTTATTGCTTTCATATTTAATATTGATCTATGATGTTTCAGTAACAGCTTTCCCTGTCCCAGGGAGCTCACTATTGTTTAAGCATTAGGATTGATGTCAACAAACCTTCCCTACTATTATGATAATGTCCTTTATGTATCATCAGAAACATAGAAAGTTAATACTTACATGTGAATCAAGTAGATTAATGACATCACAGGCTTATCAGTGTGTCATATGTTTACAAATATAGAACCTTCTGACATTAGTCAGTCATTGATCGTCATTTGCTACATTCTCCTTACAGTTAAATGCAAAGAAATTTGATGACATTTTAATACTGCAAAACCTCTGTAAACATTTTCCTACAGCAATCAAGGTGCATAAATTGTAGTCAATCAAATTTCCCTGCACTAGGTAAGAATTTAAATGCTGGTTTTATGAAGGAACATTTTATTCCAATATATCATTGTTTTAATTTTTATTGGAGTATAGTTGCTTTACAATGTTGTGTTAGTTTCTACTGTACAGCAAATTGAACCAGTTATACCTATATATATATCCACTCTTTTTTTAGATTCTTTTCCCATATAGGCCATTACAGTGTATTGAGTAGAGTTCCCTGTGCTATACAGTAGGTTCTCATTAGTCATCTATTTTATACATAGTATCAGTAGTGTATATATGTCAATCCCAATCTCCCAATTCCTCCCACCCCACCCTTTCCCCCTTGGTATCTATACATTTGTTCTCTATGTCTGTCTCTACTTCTGCTTTGCAAATAAGATCCTCTATACCATTTTTCTAGACTCTACACATATGCATTAATATACAATATTTGTTTTTCTCTTTCTGACTTACTTCACTCTGTATGACAGTCTCTAGGTCCATCCACATCTCTACAAATGCTAGATACTTCTTATTCTCCTGTTGAAAATAGACAGGATTGATACATTTCACACCGTAAGAGACTTGATGCCCAGGCTGAAGTTCAGCACAATGGCATCATAAAAGCATAACTTTTATATCTTAGAACATTGTTTACATCCAACAAGAAAAACCAGGGGAGAAATTCTTCCTAGATTTTGTACATAGATATTTCTTAATAGACTTTATATTTACCGTATCAGCAGACTTACTGATAATAAAAAAATTCAAATGTGAATCGAGAAGTAAAGGGAAGAAATGAAACATAGACATTCCTGGACTCCAGAGAGATTAAATCCTTCCTGTATTAATTGTATTTTCTTCTCCTGCTCCTTCTGTTTCTTTGTACCTAAAGCCATGACATCAATACATGGGAAGTAAAAATTGAGGCAACTACACTTTTACTTGTGGGTGCAACACTAAAAACCTTCAATGTACATTCATGTGGGAGGAGGACAGTCTGTCAGCTTTGAGGGAGGCACCACCGTGGGACAACTACTGTGCATCTGGAGGCCACGTGGGGCCTGCGACTAAGAGGGAAATGGACAGTTTGCTTCCTTTGTTGCTTTCACTTACTCTTCTTTACCTATTTTGCTTAAGGCCAGTTTTCATTACCTGTAACAGAAAGATAGGGTACAGGTAGAAAGTGTGGGTCTTGTTACTGAGGTAAATGACTGTTCCAAGTCATATTTTTCTACCAAGAAAAAATAAGACCAGCCAAGATGCTCTCATAAATAAAAAGCATATATTTAAACATTAATATCATATTTCTCCAGATGAGTCATTTATTCAATAACTAATTAAATGTTGATTATTATATGACTCATATACTGTGCCCCTTTTTCTCTATATCAGCATAAAATTTAAAATGCTGATTTAAAATTTCACAGGAAATAGAGATGAGCTTTTTCGATGGCCTCAAGTTATCACCATAAAAATCTTTCACTAACACAAAGGCATGTTAACAATAATACCAGGAATCAAGGTACCCAGGAAATGGTTAACATTCAGGGGGAAAAAATTGAGAGCTAGAAATTAAAAATAGACATGGAAATTCTGTAGCTGTGGGTTTATTTAAGGTTTTATAGATTTCAAAAACAACTCAATCCCCCAAAGAATTAGGAAGATCCAAATATGTATGCTGCTGGATTTGGTCTTCCAGTTTTGCATGCTAAAACCAAAAATTTTGTCTATGATTATTGGAAACTGCCCCAAATTTCTGGAATATTTAATGCCAATCCTCAAATATGTTTCCCCAAAACACATTCAACTCTGTTTTAATCAGCACTTACTCCTCATGTTGCTTTTATATTCCATATGAAATATTAAGTTTCCCCATATGACCAAATTAATGTAGAGGAACCAGGGTTAAGAAAATGTAAAGAATAAAAAATTCATGGCATAGCAAATACATGTAATTCCAATTTAAATAAATAAACATAGTTTATTCTTTGGTGGCTTCATTTTATTTTCTTTTAGTGCATATGCATTTCTGTTTTTCTTTCATCTGTGTCCTCAAATTATATTGTGTTTTAATCCACTTTCATTCTATCTGAAATAAAATATCCAAATTCCCTCTATTATGATACGAGTAGTTGATAGGGTATATTTTAACTAGCTGGGGACAGGCTAGTTACAGGTGCTGAAAAGAGTCCAAACATAGTATTGTCGATATTGTCAACTGAAATAGCAGAGGACACCAAAAACAAAGGTTCACACAAAGTCAGAAAGCATGCAAGTATGCTGAGTCTTCCAAAGGAAGGTGGGTAAACCACGTTGTCGGTACATTTAAAAAGAGCATGGAAATTAGAAGCCCTATGCCAAGGAAATGAGGACAAGAAGATGTGAATCAGAAGCAAAGGGTGGAGGGATTGATGTGAAAAAAAAAAAAATCTCTAATTTGGTTTTAGTTTGTTTTCATGAAATGACAAAGACTTGGTGGATTGGCTGGACTTAAAGAGCTGACTGGTGTTCATATGGTCCTCTCAAATATAGACTTTATATTATTCACCTCTGTATTCCTCACTGTATCTGGTCAAAATGCTTTCCAAATAAAAGGTACACAATAACTATTGTTGAATGGATGAATGCATAGATAATAAGACAGTGTTCTCTGCACCAGATAACTGTGAGTTGCCTTCTGTTTCTCCCAGAATAAATCATAATGCTCTTGCTGTTTTGGCAAGTTTTCAGAAAATGCCCAAGGAGTTCTAATTGCTACAAAATGCTTCCCGACTCTTGCCGTGTGCAGGTTTTCAGAGCTCAAGCTATCATGTCAATCCCTCCTTCTCTGCATACTTCCTTCCCCGGTATCAAATCGCCTTGGTGATGTCCATTGGGGCGTATTACTTTCACTTTTTTATTTTCCCTTGGACATATATTTTTTTCCAGCCTCTGAAACAAAGAAACATGAGATCCTGAAAATGAATGGTCACATTAACCCTTTCTTTAGTATCAACTGAAAGGCAAAAATGTCTCTTATCTCATGCCTGGACAATGTTTTTCTGTGTTTGTTTTCTTAGATCTTTCACTTGCAGCCAATGCATTGTTAAAGTAATTATTCAGAGCAAATGCCTATTTCTGCAAATGAATATATAAGTAATTAGTTTAAATGGATTAAGTGACAAATATAATATTTATCGTATTACTTTCTAACTGAATTTTTTCTTAATAGGTATAAAAATTATGTCAAGAAAATAATAGTGAATACAAAGCACTTCACAATAAATAGTCTTTAACTTCTGTTATACCAAGTCTCCTTTGGTTTAATATGTTAGTGTTTAAAATGGAATGAAATAAAATCACCAGCCATTTGTTTGAAGCACTGTGTGGCGCAGTCTTTTGACTGTATTTAACTTGCCATCACGTGTAGTTATAAGCATCTTGCTGTTTGCATCATCTCTGTTGATGTGTTCACCCACACTTCATTACTTTTTCATGTATCATTTTTTGGGTTTTTTATAAGGATACAGCCAATGTTTGGGGAAAATGAAGAAATGTGCATGCTCTTCTCTCTTAAATACCATCTTCAAATTCGAAATCAATCTTTATTATTTATTATACATTAATTAGCCTTTTCAAGCGTTGAATTTCACAAAGACTTTCTACCACAGTTGGTTTCTTCTACTTTATATGCAATGCTCAGTTTGTTAGGACACATAGTGTGAATGATGAGGCATAGGCATATAAATATATAATATTTATACATTTTAAATCTTTCCTTAAAACAAGAGAGATGATGATTTTCAAACTATATTAGTCTCATTTATCTCCATGATGCCATTAATGATGTAAAATGTTGCAGCGACATTATTAACTCCTGAAGGCCTGCATCAGCCTTTAGCTACTCAGCCGCATCATTAGATTGTCAACATAACTCAGACATCTCATATAGAAGGAGCCAACCCGCTGGCTCCAATGCTTTGTAAATGTATTTGCCTGATGAAGTAGCTCTGAACATATTGAGGCCTTTACTATTTCTATGCATATCACACTTACAGAATTATCTCTAATCCTGCTTCAAAAATGCACTTAGATTTACACCTTTGTTTTTCTGTCTTGTACACTTCAATATATCGCAATTTTCAGTCACCAAGGAGCAGAAGATAAAAGAAAATACAACTTGTAAAATTAGCTTAAAAAATCAGTGTTGGGCTTCCCTGGTGGCGCAGTGGTTGAGAGTCCGCCTGCCGATGCAGGGGAGGCGGGTTCGTGCCCCGGTCCGGGAAGATCCCACATGCCGCGGAGCGGCTGGGCCCGTGAGCCATGGCCGCTGAGCCCGCGCGACCAGAGCCTGTGCTCCGCAACGGGAGAGGCCACAACAGTGAGAGGCCCGCGTACTGCAAAAAAAAAAAAAAAAAAAAAAAAATCAGTGTTATACTGATCAGCATTACAAAATGACATTTTCGTTTACATTTCCAATTAAGAGATTAAATAAAGCCTCCAAATGTAAAGATAAAATAACATATTTAAGAAATCTGCCCAAATATTTATAGGGTGGAGTGGATGCTTTGGTTTTGCAATTAATGGGTATAGCCCTGTCAGGTGAGTTTTACATATCAACATAGAAAAAAAAAGCAAAAATAATATTTCCCTTTTAAACTAAATTCAAACATAGAGCACATGTGCAAAAATCTAGAACTGAATGTAACATCAGAGTGGAAAAACAGTGGAGATTTGTTTGAAGAGACAGGACACTTGAAATCACAGTGGATGAACAGAGGATACATGAAGTTGAAAGACACAAAATAGAGAACATTCTGTTGGTACTCAGAATTTACTTCATCACTCCCTGTCTGCAGATGCAATACTAATTTGAATTGACTTAGCACTCCCAAGTTAAGCTTTATTTATTTTGGATTATTTTGTTTTTTTAATAGCTCAATGATAGTCACAACGTGTATATTTAGAAGATCTAAGTTGGATAAAGAATCAAACTCTATCACCAACTAAAACAACCTTCCAGGCAACCCAGTGAGAGGAAATAATGTGGCATAGTACACATAGCATAGTACACATGGTGGTGATTCTGGAATCCCTTTTTCTTTCCCTACATCTGCTCAGTTTATCAATCATTTAATCACAGCAGACTCTATCTCTTATGCTGGGAGCTTAGTTACAGAATCATTCAATGCAATCTGGGAGTTTAGCTACAGAATCATTCAGTGCTATCTGCAAATACTTACTGAATCCTTGTTATGAGCTAGATACCGTGCTAGGCACGCAAGAGTCAAAGATGTGAAGATGAGAACACGCAGCCTCAGAAAAGAGACAAGCTCCTAGAGGGGACAAGTATGCAAGCTGACAAAGCAACACGCTGTGAGAAGTAAAACAACAAAGTATGAGCAAAGTGGCCACAGATTTGGGTTGCAGTCATTTCATCTGCTTGGAGGCACTATGGATTAACTACAAGCAGAAATATATTCATTGTTTTTTTTCCAGCTTTACTGAGAATATAACTGATGTATAACATTTTGTAAGTTTAAGGTATACAACCTGATGATTTGATACATGTATATATTGTGAAATGACTATCACAATAAGGTTAGTTAACACGTGCATAGTTACATAATCACATAATTATAATTTTTTTGTGGTGAGAACATTTAAGATTCATCTCTTAGCAACTTTCAAGTATATAATACAGTATTGTTTACTATCATCACCATGCTGAATATTAGATCCCAGAATTTATTCATTTTATAACTGGAAGTTTATACCCTTTGACTGACATTTCCTCATTTCCCCAACCCTAGTCCCTGGTAACCACCAAGCTACTCTATGTTTCTCTGGGTTTGGGGATTTTTTAGATTCCACTAAGTGAGATTAGTATTTGTCTTTCTCAGTCTGACTTATTTCACTTAGCATAATGCCCTCAAAGTCTAGCCACATTATCGAAAATGGCAGAATTTCCTTCTTTTTTTATGGCTAAGTATATATTTATTTTTCATTGTTTATGTATATATATAAACATCTTCATTTATATATATATATATATATAACATCTTCTTTATATATTCATTTGTTAATGAACACTTACATTGTCTTCATACCTTGGCTACTGTAAAAAATGCTGCAATGAACATGGGAGTGTAGAGATCTCTTTGAGATCTCTACACCCACTGTATATATACCCAAAAGTGGTTTGCTGGATCATATGGTACTTATAGTCTTAATTTTTTGAGGAACCTCCACACTATTGCCATACTGGCTGCATCAATTTATATTCCCACCAGTAGTGTGCAAAGATTTCCCTTACTCCACAGGCCTCTACAGTACTTGTCTCTTTGACTTTTTGATGCTAGCCACTCTAACAGGTGTGAGAAGATAGCTCATTGTGGTTTTGATTTGTGTTTCCCTGATGATTAGTGATGTTGAGCTTCTTTTAATGAACTAATTGGCTATTTCTCTGTCGTCTTTGGGAAAATGTCTATTTCACATCCTTTGTCCATTTTTAAATTGGATCATTTGTAGGTTATTTTGTTTTGCTTTGTTTTAGCTATTGAGTTGTATGAGTTTCTTACATACCTTGGAGATTAACTTCCAAACTGATATATGGTTTGCAAATGTTTTCTCCCATTCTGTAGGTGCCTTTTAGTTCTGTTGATTATTTCTTTTGCTCTGCAGAAGTTTTTACTTTGATGATGTAGTTCCACTTTTTTTTTTTTTTCCTTTGCTTCTGTGCTTGTACTTTTGGTGTCGTATCCAAAAATCACGGCCAAGGCCAACATCAAGGAGTTTTTACCTATATTTTCCTGCAGGAATTTTACATTTCTACACCTTACATTTAAGTCATTTAATTCATTTCAATTTTTGTGAGTGGTGTAAGATATGGGTCCAATTTTGTTCTTTTTGTGTGAATATCCAGTTTTCCCAGCATAATTTATTGAAAAACTTTCTTTTACCCATTGAGTATTTTTGGCTTCCTTGTTATATATTAGTTGACCATGGGTTTACTTCCAGATTCTTGATTTTATTCCACTGTTCTTTGTGTCTATTTTTAGGCCAGTACTATACTGTTTTGATTATTATAGTTTTGTAATATAGTTTGAAACCAGAAAGTGCAATGCCTTTAGATTTTTTCTTCTTGCTTTGGCTTTTTGGGGTCTTTTGTGGATCTATACAAATTTTAGGGTTGTTTCTTCTATTTCTATGAAAAAATATCATAAAAATTTTTTTTTTTTTTTTTTTTTTTTTTTTTTTTTTTTTTTTTTTTTTTTTTTTTTGCGGTACGCGGGCCTCTCACTGTTGTGGCCTCTCCCGTTGCGGAGCACAGGCTCCGGACGCGCAGGCTCAGCGGCCACGGCTCACGGGCCCAGCCACTCCGCGGCACGCGGGATCCTCCCGGACCGGGGCACGAACCCGCGTCCCCTGCATCGGCAGGCGGACTCCCAACCACTGCGCCACCAGGGAAGCCCCATAAAAATTTTTATAGGAATTACATTGACCCTATAGATAGTTTTGAGTACTTTGGACATTTTAACAATATTAATCCTTCTGATCCACAGACATAGGATATCTTTCCATTTATTTGTGTCTTCTTCAGTTTATTTCATTTACATGCTATAGTTTTCAGTGTACAAATCTTTCATATTCTTGGTTAAACTTATTCCTAAATATTTTATTGGTTTTTTTATTCTATTATAAATGTAACTGTTTTCTTTGTTTTTGGATATGTTGTTGTTAGTTTATAGAAATTCAATTGATTTTTGTATGTTGATTTTTTTTTAATGCTGAAACTTTCCTGACTTCATTGATTAGTTCTAGCAGTTTTTTTTGGGGGGGAGTGAAATTTTTAGTGTTTTCTATATATTAGATAGTGTATTCTGCAAATAGAGACCGTTTTACTTCTCTCATTCCTTCTGGATTTTTTTTCCTAGCCTAATAGCTGTGGTCAGGACTTCAAGTACTATGTTGAATAAAAGTGGAGGAAGCAAACTTGTCTTGTTCCTGATTTTAGAGAAAAAGCTTTTAGCTTTTCAACCTCAAGTATGATGTTAGCTGTGGGTTTGTTATGTATGGCATTTATTATGTCAAGGTGTTTTCCTTCTATCTCTAATTTGTTGAGAGCTTTTATTATGCAACATGGTTTTAGAAAGATAAATCTGAGCTGAGTTGCTGGGTTGAGGAGAAGGATATTCAATACATAGAGATGTAACAGTCATGTTTAGAATATTGTTTTATAATGATAAAGATGAAAGAGTCCTAAGAAATCATTTTTTTAAGGTCTGTTATTTTACAGATGAGAAAATCAATGCCCATTCAAATCTATTGACTTGTCCAAATCAGTTAGCTAGTTATTGGTAGAAGCATCTTTAGAAGATTTACTCTAATCACCAGACAATTCTCTGTGTGATGTCCTGTACCCTGTTGTAGTTTACCATTTTTTTAAATCATTTGGCCTTATGCTACTATACATTTCCAGTCTTGTCTCTTTCCTCAGAATTCTCTTGCTTTTTTTTTTTTTAACATCTTTATTGGAGTATAATTGCTTTACAATGGTGTGTTAGTTTCTGCTTTACAACAAAGTGAATCAGTTATACATATACATATGTTCCCATATCTCTTCCCTCTTGCATCTCCCTCCCTCCCACTCTCCCTATCCCACCCTTCTAGGTGGTCACAAACCACCTAGCTGATCTCCCTGTGCCATGCAGCTGCTTCCCACTAGCTATCCACCCTGCGTTTGGTAGTGTATATATGTCCATGCCACTCTCTCACTTCGTCACAGCTTACCCTTCCCCCTCCCCATACCCTCAAGTCCATGCTCTACTAAGTTTGTGTTTTATTCCCGTCCTATCCCTAGTCTCTTCATGACTTTTTTTTTCTTAGATTCCATATATATGTGTTAGCATATGGTATTTGTTTTTCTCCTTCTGACTTACTTCACTCTGTATGACAGACTCCAGGTCTATCCACCTCACTACAAATAACTCAGTTTCATTTCTCTTTATGGTTGATTAATATTCCTTTGTATATATGGGCCAAATCTTCTTTATCCATTCATCTGTTGATGGACACTTAGGTTGCTTCCATGTCCTGGCTATTGTAAATAGAGCTGCAATGAACATTGTGGTACATAACTCTTTTTGAATTATGGTTTTCTCAGGGTATATGCCCAGTAGTGGGATTGCTGGGTCGTATGGTAGTTCTATTTTTAGTTTTTTAAGGAACCTCCATACTGTTCTCCATAGTGGCTGTATCAATTTACATTCCCACCAGCAGTGCAAGAGGGTTCCCTTTTCTCCACACCCTCTCCAGCATTTATTGTTTCTATATTTTTTGATGATGGCCGTTCTGACCAGTGTGAGATGATATCTCATTGTAGTTTTGATTTACATTTCTCTAATGATTAATGATGTTGAGCATTCTTTCATGTGTTTGTTGGCAATCTGTATATCTTCTTTAGAGAAATGTCTATTTAGGTCTTCTGCCCATTTTTGGATTGGGTTGTTTGTCTTTTTAATATTGAGCTGCATGAGCTGCTTGTAAATTTTGGAGATTAATCCTTTGTCAGTTGCTTCATTTGCAACTATTTTCTCCCATTCTGAGGGTTGTCTTTTCATCTTTTTTATGCTTTCCTTTGCTGTGCAAAAGCTTTGAAGTCTCCTTAGGTCCTATTTGTTTATTTTTGTTTTTATTTCCATTTCTCTAGGAGGTGGGTCAAAAAGAATCTTGCTGTGATTTATGTCATAGTGTTCTGCCTATGTTTTCCTCTAAGAGTTTGATAGTGTCTAGCCTTACATTTAGGTCTTTAGTCCATTTTGAATTTATTTTTGTGTTTGGTGTTAGGGAGTGTTCTAATTTCATTCTTTTACATGTCACTGTCCAGTTTTCCCAGCACCACTTATTGAGGAGGCTGTCTTTTCTCCACTGTATATTCTTGCCTCCTATATCAAAGATAAGGTGACCATATGTGCGTGGGTTTATCTCTGGGCTTTCTGTCCTGTTCCATTGATCTATATTTCTGTTTTTGTGCCAGTATCATACTGTCTTGATTACTGTAGCTTTGTAGTACAGTTTGAAGTCAGGGAGCCTGATTCCTCCAGCTCCGTTTTTCTTTCTCAAGAATGCTTTGCCTATTTGGGACCTTTTGTGTTTCCATACAAGTTGTGAAAATTTTTGTTCTCGTTCTGTGAAAAATGCCAGTGGTAGTTTGATAGAGATTACATTGAATCTATAGATTGCTTTGGGTAGTATATTCATTTTCACAATGTTGATTGTTCCAATCCAAGAACATGATATATCTCTCCATCTATTTGTATCATCTTTAATTTCTTTCATCAGTGTTTTATAATTTTCTGCATACAGGTCTTTTGTCTCCTTAGGTAGGTTTATTCCTAGATATTTTATTCTTTTTGTTGCAGTGGTAAGTGGAGTGTTTTCTTAATTTCACTTTCAGATTTTTCATCATTAGTGTATAGGAATGCCAGAGATTTCTGTGCATTAATTTGTATCCTGCTACTTTATCAGAATCATTGATTAGCTCTAGTAGTTTTCTGGTAGCATCTTTAGGATTCTCTATGCATAGTATTGTATTATCTGCAAACAGTGACATCTTTACTTCTTCTTTTCCGATTTGGATTCCTTTTATTTCTTTTTCTTCTCTGATTTCTGTGGCTAAAACTTCCATAACTATGTTGCATAATAGTTGTGAGAGTGGGCAACCTTGTCTTATTTCTGATCTTAGTGGAAATGGTTTCAGTTTTTCTCCATTGAGGATGATGTTGTCTGTGGGTTTGTCATATATGGCCTTTATCATGTTTAGGTAAGTTCCCTCTATGCCTACTTTCTGGAGGGTTTTTTTCATAAATAGGTGTTGAAAGCTTTCTCTGCATCTATTGAGATGATCATATGTTTTTCTCATCCAATTTCTTAATATGGTGTATCACATTGATTGATTTATCAAGTCCAGGAAGCACAGAGAGTCCCATATAGCATAATTCCAAGGAGAAACACACCAAGACACATATTAATCAAACTATCAAAAATTAAATACAAAGAAAAATATTAAAAGCAGCAAGGGAAAAACAACAAATAACATACAAGCGAATCCCCAGCTGACATTTCAGCAGAAACTCTGCAAGCCAGAAGGGAGTGGCAGGACATATTTAAAGTGATGAAGGGGAAAAACCTACAACCAAGATTACTCTACCCAGCAAGGATCTCTTTCAGATTTGACAGAGAAATTAAAACCTTTACAGACAGGCAAAAGCTAAGAGAATTCAGCACCACCAAACCAGCTTTACAACAAATGCTAAAGGATCTTCTCTAGGCAGGAATCACAAGAGAAGGAAAAGATCTACAATAATAAACCCAAAATAATTAAGAAAATGGCAATAGGAGCATACATATTGATAATTACCTTAAATTTAAATGGATTAAATGCTCCAACCAAAAGACACAGATTGTCTGAATGGATACAAAAACAAGACCCATATATATGCTGTCTACAAGAGACCCATTTCAGCCCTAGGGACACATACAGACTGAAAGTGAGGTGATGGAAAAAGTTTTTCCATGAAAATGGAAATCAAAAGAAAGCTGGAGTAGCACTTCTCATATCAGACAAAATAGACCCTCTACTGTTTTTAGGCTCTTTCTTTATACTTCTATGATAGTTTAAATAATTTTCCAGTGTTCTTTGAGTTACAGTCATTAATATTTGTTTGTTCCTCCATTGGATTATGAGTCCCTGGATATGGAAATCATGTTCTATCAGAATTTTACAATGTAAAAAAATTTTCATTTATTAATTAATCATTTATCTGTTTCTTTTATTTTTGACCCATAATATGTGCTTACTGATTCCTTCTTAAGCAAGATTGTAAATAAAATTTTTTTACCCAAGAGTCCAAACCATTCTTCAAGGATTCAGTAATATTGTATTCTTTTTTCCAATTATACTGAAAGTAAGATTTAATTTCTTCACACCAGACTTGCTCCACAGCACCCATAGCAGCAGTGTCCCTCCTGCTCCATCTGCTTGTCTTATCCAACTTCATCTTGCTCTTTTGGGAAGTGAGTCTTTCACTTTAGAGAGTTAGTCTTTAACTTTGAAGCATTTCGTCAGAAAGGGACAAAGACATCTTACAGATGTTCATGACCCTTTTAGAGAATTCTTGGGTTCTTGATGAACTCCAGCTTTCCTGTTTACCTTGAACTGCTTATAAATTCCAAAAAAGCACAGATCATTTTTCTTCGTCTCCTCAGGAGTCATCTGTATTTTTATAGATCAGAAAAGAATTCTTTTTAACATATCTTACAAATGGTTTGTAGTAAACATGATATCTGTAATCTAGAGATTATTACAATTCTTCCAGCAATTGTTTTATATGTATTATTTTTTTCCCTTAATCTTCCTAATAGCCCTACAAAGACAGCAATATCTTTTTCTTTTTTTTTTAAACACGATGTTGGGCATAGGAGTTTATTAATTAATTTATTTATTTTTGCTATGATGGGTCTTTGTTTCTGTGTGAGGGCTTTTTCTAGTTGTGGCAAGCAGGGGCCACTCTTCATCATGGTGCATGGGCCTCTCACTATCGTGGCCTCTGTTTTTGCGGAGCACAGGCTCCAAATGCGCAGGCTCAGTAGTTGTGGCTCACGGGCCTAGTTGCTCCGCGGCATGTGGGATCCTCCCAGACCAGGGCTCGAACCCGTGTCCCCTGCATTAGCATGCAGATTCTCAACCACTGCACCACCAGGGAAGTCCAATATCTTTTTCTTTTTATCATGAAACTATATCTTAAATGTTAGGTATTTTCTCAAGAGTTTCCAATTAACAATAATTTTTAAAAGGGCCACAATTATGAATTAAATCTGTATGACTTCAATACCTGAGCTCTGACCACTGCAATTCATTTCCTAACAGGACAAAAGTATTAAAAAATTTAATTCACCTAGATGTTCCATAGGATTGCTGGTGTCATTCTGTCATTTCAGCTTTGTGTTTATAGTTACCAATAGATTAAAAGAATGATGGAAAGACCCCATATATGTAATTTTTTCTCACCTTATAAATAACCGTTGTTGTACTGAGTAATACTAGGGCCCGAGACATAAGGTAAAATTAGTAATACTGATCCTGTATTTATTTAAAATTATATATTTTGTTCATTATGAATTTTTGCATTAATTGTAATTTTTAAAATATATTACATTCATTATTTATCTTGCTGCATGAGAGGTTTATCCAGTGCTCCCCTTAGTTTTGCACTCAAAGTGAGGACCACATTTACTTCCTCCAAGCCCCAGGCCTGTAAATAAGAAAGGTGTTTGTTATTAGGGAACCATGTAAAACTCAGTCATTATCTACAAGACCGAAATAGGATGGGCATCTTGGGGAATAATAAGAATCAGAGTCATGGTCTTGGGCGTGAGAAAGTTTTGGTGAGGTTGTGTCCATAAACTATTAGTATGCAAATGCACTGTAGGGATGAGCATTGGCAGGTTCAAAATAAAAATAATTTGCTTTCTAGTTCTGACAATAGCAGGATCTGAATGTGTCAGAGGAGCTAGAGAAGGTGTGGTTGTGTAGATGGGCCTTGATTTGGAGCTTTCAGAATTTGTAATAATCAAACTGAGGAGACCAGGAGGACACTGCATTTCAGGGAAATATGAGCCATTAAAGGTTAGAATTTGGAGGGCTTGGGAGGAGGGACTAATATAAATTGATCAGAAAATTCATACAGTGAATTAGTATAAGTGAATTTGTAAGATTTGATTGTGAAAACTTTGTAAGATTACCGAATCCAGGACAAAACTTTAAAAAAAAGGGGAGGGGGCTTCCCTAGTGGCGCAGTGGTTGAGGGTCCGCCTGCTGATGCAGGGGATGTGGGTTCGTGTCCCGGTCCGGGAAGATCCCACATGCCGCGTAGCGGCTGGGCCCGTGAGCCATGGCCACTGAGCCTGCGCGTCCGGAGCCTGTGCTCCGCCACGGGAGAGGCCACAACAGTGAGAGGCCCGCGTACCACAAAAAAAAAAAAAAAAAAAAAAAAAAAGGGGTCGGGAGGGAATCGTATTTCATAGGAAGCTTCTGGACAAGCTTATTTTGGCAAACAGGAAGAGTTGCAAGGATAGAAAATTATCCCTGCATATTGAAATCTGAAATGAAGTAATAGGGACCTAATAACATGAAATGGAACATTTTAATATCCATCATTTAATTTAAAATAACTATATTCCATCAAAAATAATAATTGCAGAACTAACAATTATTGAACATATACCATGTGGTAGGCTCTGCTTCTAAGGCTACAAAATGGTTGATAGAAACAGATTTATTAAAGAACTAAGAAGAAAAATTCTTAATTTATTTGCCATTTGAACGATGTTACTTGTATTTATTTTAGACACTTTATCATATTAAGAAAGTTCGTTTTATAGCAAATGATTCTTTCAGCATCCATTGAATTGTTCATATGTTTTTTCTACTTCTTCCTGCTAATGTGAAAAATCACATTGTTAATAAATTTATGTGCTAAATTGCCTTTCAATTCTAAACATAATCATTACGTGGTTATGATACAACATCCTTTGTTATATTTTGGTAGGTTTGATTTGTTGACATTTTTATTGAATTTTACATCTGTAGTTCCCCCACCTTGGTATCTTTTTCAGATTTTAGTACTATCGTTATACTGAATCAATAAAATGATTTGAGAACATCTACCTCCTCTTCCTTTTTCTGGAAGTTTAAGATGGAGATCATATTTTCCCTAAGTATTTGGAAGAATACACAAGCAAATCTTTTCTGGATCTGGAGTACTGTTGTGGTTCATTACTTTTTTGCTCATCGTGGATATTTTTGAAGAGGTTTAACTACATATTTAATTTTTTTTACAATATCTAGGTGCATTTTCCCCAAGTTAGATATTTTAAAGTACTCACAAGATTCTACAGAGATTTAGAGTGAGGGGTATGATGCAGTAAGAGAAAGCGACCACGAGTTCCAAGTCTGAGGGACACCCCTGTGCATGCACTTTCCTTGGACAGCTGTTCGTGTGTATCGCGCTGTGCCCCAGCCTGAACCTCCATATCTGTTTGAGGACCCTTGGCTTGGGAGAGCTCTTAGCATCCCTGTATATAACTAGAAACTTTATTAAACTCCTCATGGCTTTTTCTTCCTAATCATATAATGTCAGAGAAAAGTTCTGCATCTGACATTCCCTATTGTATATCCTTTCTTGAATTGTATTATCTTTGACTAAGTCTCATTAATGCTGCTGAAATATTAAAGTCAAACTTTTATTTATAAATGATATTTGAAAAGTCAGCGCAATTGGCAACATCATGAAGTGAATCACAGAGGGAACTTTGCCTGTAATAATTCAACATTAATGGGAGAAAAATCTTTCATCAAGCAAACGTCCATCTTCAATATTAGGTCATGTATCTGTATTATTATCTCCTAATCGGTCATCAGTCTGACTTGTCGCTCTGACATAGGATCCTAAATGGTAAAATATGATTCCCTATGACAGATTATTTTTTCTCTTTCAATTTTTTCCCAACACTTTCCCTATATGTCACTGTTCAGTTGAGGATAAGGAAGTAATTTTCTACTTGGAAGTCAGAACACTCACCTGCCAAAATGGCAGAAAATAATCCCATTTGACAATGGGTGGCACTGTATCAATAATGCTTCAAGTCACAAAATACTTTTCCAGAACATTGTTCTTCTCTTCCTTCTTCTTTTTTACTCTCTCTATTATCACTCCAGTTAAGCTGCCCTTTTTTTTTTCATTAAATAGAAGGTACAAAGCATGCCAACTTAAAACACGGCCAACTGTAAGTCACATTGTAAGTGGAGATTTCTTGACTTTTCCTTGGCATAACTGAAGCTGCCTTTTACTCTGAGAAATTTTTAAACTCTAGCTCTACTGTCTGAACTATGTTTCATTATAAAAAATTTCTAAATCAAATAATTAATAATATATTAGGCATTATAGTATATGCCTTCTTAGAGGCAGAATAAGAATAAAAAATTTTAAAATAGTAGAGCAAAAGCTAATTGACTGTATGTCTACGGGGGGAGGTTACAGAAGTCTACAAAGGCCAGTGTATATTGTAATAGGCACGGTGTGAGTCGAGCTACTTCCTACTATAAAGGATTAAATTACCACACACACACACACACACACACACCCCACCCTGTTGAGAAGTCTGACAGAAAAAGAAGGGTGCCCTTTGCTAGGTATAAATATCATTTACCTTAGTCTCTACTGTTCTTCTGCTCTCTACTCTTCCTTTACTTTGGTTTGAAAATGAGCTTTACTGCTCTCTGGCTGCAGGAGAATGTGAAAATTGCTTAATACTTTATTTGAAAATTGCACACTGTATGAAAAATTGTAGAGGTTCAGTGTAATGTTATCTTCTTCCTGTAAGAATAAATTTGCTTCTAGAAACTTGTAAATCTAGGGTCAAATCACCTTTATCTAATCAACGTTTGAGATGATTTGAGCCTGGTTACAGTATTTATAAGTTTGCCCCTACTATTAAATTTTAGCCTCAAGGGGTCTCCTTTGAAAGTGTGGGCTGTTAACCAGGCCACTGCTCCCTTTGTAGATCCTGGGTTCACACTGCTTCCCTTCTCAGCACTGAGATGGATGAAAGTCCTGCCTAGCTCTTTGGCCTTTTAAGTTGACCCTCTCTTATTGGCCTCTTGCTCCACACAACTTAGGTGCCCCAGATGCTTTGAGACAAAGTGTGAAACAGAATATCAAGCTGACTTCACTGTGCTTCCCTATCTCTACGTTTTTGGCTGCTCAAATTCAGACCATGCTTAGGAACTCTCAGCAGCATTCTTCCATTTTTGTAAGACTGCAGAAAGTGTGACACTGGGCCCCTTATTGCCTGTGGGTTGTCAATCCTCTCAAATGGAGAATTAGTGGAGAGTGATGGACTTGCCTGAATTCATGTCCCTTCTCCAAGGATCTTGGCTAGTTCATCCTGGCTAACTCAGTTGCTCTATAGTTCATTCAAAGAACTGTTCTATTTTTTCCCCTGGTTTGTTTTATTTTATGTCATCAGAAGAGTTTGATTAAAAACTACCCATTGCCTTCAAAAGCAGATATATAGCAACAGAGCAGATGGCGAAATTTAGTTTGTTTATTTTCTGAGAAACATAGGGACCCAGGACCATACAAGTTTTTAGCTGCACAGTCAGAAGTGGGATTCTGTTCCTTGAGAGAGGGGGAGAAAAAAAAAGAAAGAGAGAAGGAAAGAAGGAAAAGAATGCCTAGTTTCCTGACTTCCTACATTGCTATGTCAGTTTCCACTGTGTGAATTCAGTTACTATTATACTGGGAATGAGATGTGATATGATTCATCAGACCATTGAAGGAATCATTATTTCAGTTAGACCAAAAAGGTATCTACCATTTTCATTTGTGGAACACTCTATATAAAACTACTCTTTGTTTGGAGTCAGAGAACAATTGTGTCTTATTAAAAGCCTCTTTGTAGAACTAATTTTGTCCGAATACATTAATTGAACTTCTTATTTTCGATAGTCATATTGAACTTCAAGAAATTAGTTACGTTTCTCTGTATCAATATATTATAAATGTATAATAATAGCTACTAAATATATTCAGAATTGAATCACACATATTGGCCAACATTTATATTATCTGCACTGTTCTTCCTCAATTGCAAAGATATTTGTATTTTCTTAGTTTCCATACTCATTCTTAAACCTAGATCCAATCCCTGTGTTTAACTATACTAAGATATGTATTTCAATTTGTGGATAATTAACAGAAATATTTTTATAAATAATAAAAATAGAAACAAAGTTGAAAATTGTAGTGGTCTAGAGTCCTATATTTTATCTAATACTATAATTTATTCAATAATTTCACCATACTATTTAGTTTATATGTGCATGCCTCTAGGTTTGTAACTAATACTATACAAATTTTATGTTACTCAAATTTGTTCTGGTAATGAAAATAAAATGTATTTCTTTTAGAAAATGTAGAAAAGCAAATATATAGATATATCCATATGTCAGTGCTTATCAATGCTAAGATCATCCATAAATAAACTAAAATACAAGAAGTATTTATCTGAAAATTTCAATAATACTTTTAAAGAATGAAAAGATAGTATAACGAACACCTATTAATGTGTGTTTATCCATGCAAACATGGTCAGATTTTGTATTATTCTTTTTCTTTAGAGCTGTGTAAGGGTCACAGCAAAAATGAGGGAAAAATACGATGATATCCTGTATCTCCCCGGCCCTACACAAGCATAGCCTCCACCATATTCAACATCCCGTATCAGAGTGGTACATTTGTCACAGTTGATGAACCTAATTAGACACATTGTAATCACCCAAAGACCATAATTTACACTACATTCCACTCTTGGTATGCACATTCTGTGGACTTGGACGAATGTATAATGACATGTATCCATCATTATGGTATCATACAGAGTATTTTCACAGAGTATTTTGCCCTAAAAATGCTCTTTTCCCTGCCTATTCATTTCTCCCACACCCTTAATCCCTAGAAAATACTGATCTTTTTACTGTCTTCATAGTTTTGCCTTTTTCAAAATGTCATGCAGTTGAATCATACACTATGTAGCCTTTTCAGAGTCTTTCACTTAGTATCAATAATATGCATTTAAGTTTCCTCTATGTCTTTTTCTGGATTGATAACTCATTGCTTCTAGTGCTGAATAATACCATGCAGTTTTTGGTATGTAATTTAACTTCACTGTAGTCAGAGATCCTACTGTGTATGAACTGACTCCTTTTAGATTTATTTTGACTCAGTGAATGGGCCAGAATATGACCCATTTTGATAAATACTCCATATGCTCTTGGAAAGAATGTGCGTTCATTCTACTGATGTTGTTTACAGAGTTCTATCCAAATCACTTTGGTCAAGTTATTTGATAGCGCTGCTTACGTTTTCTATTTTCTCACTGATTTTCTGTCTACCTGCTCTTTCAGTTATTAAGAAACAGAGGTGTTAAAATTTCTGACTATATATGTACATTTCTCTGTTTAAAAAAATGCTATCAGTCTGTTTCATATAAATTGAAGCTTTGTTTTTAGATACATAAATGCTTATATTCTTTATTTACTCCTCATTTATAAATGCCTTTTTTTTTAAAGAAGATGTTGGGGTAGGAGTTTATTAATTAATTGATTGATTTTTTTTTTTTGCTGTGTTGGGTCTTAGTTTCTGTGCGAGGGCTTTCTCTAGTTGTGGAAAGTGGGGGCCATTCTTCATCGCGGTGCGCGGGCCTCTCACTATCACGACCTCTCTTGTTGCGGAGCACAGCTCTAAACGCGCAGGCTCAGTAGTTGTGGCTCATGGGTCTAGCTGCTCCGCAGCGTGTGGGATCCTCCCAGACCAGGGCTCGAACCCGTGTCCCCTGCATTAGCAGGCAGATTCTCAACCACTGCACCACCAGGGAAGCCCCAGTAAATGCCTTTATCATCAGGAAATATCCACTTTACACTTGGTAATATTCTTTGTTCTGAAACCTACTTTGTCTGATATTAATAGCCACTCTAGTTTTCTAGTGCTTATTATTAGTACATTATACCTTAGTCTGTCCATTATCTTTTAATATTTTTTGTCTTTATATATGAAGTAAGCTTCCAATAGGCAACATATAGTTAAGTCTTATTTTTTTGTGTGTGTGTGTGTGTGTGTGCACGTGCATTTTCAATCAACAACCTTCAGTGTGCTAGTCCATATGCTTTATGTTGTAACAAAATTATAAATCAGACTGTGTACTCAGGAGTTCTGCATTCAGTTAAATAAGCTTATATATACCCAGTTAACTATGTGTAACACAAAGTGGCAGAGCGGCTGATCTAAACGTAATATTGTGAGTTCTCAGAAGATGTAACAATATTAAGCCAATCTAAATTATAACTTTATTCTGATCATTTAAGTGATTATCCGGGTTATTAATCAAACCTTCTATTAAAAATATTTGAATTGTGTTAAATAAGTTAAGGCATAATAGTATATCATATAAAACATGGCACAAGTTAATATTTTGCCATTCATCATTTCTTAGTCCAACAGATCAGGGCCAGAAGAACCAAACAACAAACAAAGTGAAAAACACTTTCACCAGAGAAAATAGCTGAACCTGCAAATCAGCAGCAGTCTCTCATGCTGAGACATTCTCGGGTTCAATTAGGGGAAAATGAAAAGCTACAGGGAACAAGATATGACAAGTTATTGAATATCCAGGTGAACTGGATAAGGAAAAATAACATCCTACCATATTTAGTATATGCATCAGTGAAAAGCAGTAGTTACAGGCAAAAAAATGTTTCTAAATGTTATCAAAAACCCTGAAATGATTGATTTAAAAGGTGTGTCACAATTATCCCATTATATCTCTGGGGAAATAATTTTAATTATGACATGGTTTCAAACTTTAACCAATAGAACTTGTGATTTGATTTTAATCATTATTTTATATTTTATTTTCTGCACTGTAGGTCAATTTCTCAAACAGAAGATGCTTACTCTCTGATTTAGTTCACATTTGTTAGAAATAGCTAACTTTGCGGTGTGATAGCTATTAGTTATAAGCCCAGATATTTTAAGTAATTACCCCCATAAGTTCAGTATTCTTAGCAAAATTCTGCCACTGATCAAAAATGAGATACACCATGGCAGTTGCAAGGGTCAAGGTGGCCTTGTTTTTCATACCCATGAAAGTTCTATTATGGAATCCCCAAAGCAGGTTAGATTTGTCCTATAACTTCTACCATAATCTAAAGCTGAAATATCTAATCATCTCAGGCATGGAGATTCTTTACACACTTCAAATAACTTTATGGACCCCCACGACATGTATGATAGTTGAATTTTTGGTAGCAAAAAAGCAAATAGCAAAAGAATAATGACAAAGGTTTCCATAAATTCAGTAATGTTTTAAAATAAACTTCTTATATAATTGTGAGACAACAGGTATTAAGTACATAAACAATGCTTATTTTCCATGGGGATTGTGAACACTTTCTAATAAGCATTACTTTCTAATAAAAAGCTTCCTAATAACAAGACATGTAAAAATGTTGATATGTATTTTCATCTATTGTTCTTTTCTGAAAGTTCAGAATATGGTAACTAAAAGTTTCTAGTCAATAGTGAAATAAGGCAGCACTTAACTAATTTGAAACTTTTTTTTATATATGTGGGTCATAACCATAAAGCATTTAAATCCAATAATGATTCAGTCATTTAGTAACTGCTATTTCAATCTTGGTCAAAAGCATTTTTATAGATTCACTTATAATTAATTTCAATGCCTGATATATTATGCACAATTATTTGAAAGTCCAATTAAACAAAATACCTTAATTAAAATACTTTACATGTGATGCAATAGAGTCAAGCTAATAAAATCACACAGATTGTTGATGTACCCCATCTCCTAAGATAATAGGTCAACCTGTGGAATTTTGGTAGCAGCAGCATTCTTGTCTTTTATCAGGAAGACTGCTGCTCAAACTAACCAAAGGATAAGAAGAAGAGAAGACAGAACCAGCGGTTTCTGGACAAAAGTATACTTATGTATATTATACACCCAAGAATTCTTGATCCATTGACAAAACATATATATGTTTAAAAAAATCATTGACAAAAATATATACGAAATGACATTTAATGTGTATTTAAAGCAGGTTTAATTTGCAACAAATTAAATCATTTTATTGGTCTTTTTATGCAACTTCATAATGTTTATTTGACAAACTCATTTCTAGGGATAAGAGTAAGAATTACAATGAGTAATCAAAGGCTTTTTATTGTGTCAAGTACTTTACATTGAATATCACATATACTCCTTATGATGACTCTGTGAGCTAGGTGCTATTTCAACATCTGTGTAACAAATAAGGAAATTGAAGTTTAGATAGTTAAATAATTTACACAAGCTTAAAAGGTTAAATAAGTCTCACAGCATTGTAACATATATTCATGCTACTCCTATGGTGTTACTTTTTTTTGAAGGTTGTAGACCTAAAAGAAACAAAATATTAAAATACTCTGTATAACTACACTAATGTAAACAATATATACTATTCACATTGATAATACAAACTAATATTTATTGGGCACTTACTAAGTATCAAATAAAGTTGCACATGCTTTACACGTAATAACTAAACAATAATTTCAGAAAACATTTAGGAAAATATTAACCTTGTCTCTAATTTGTAGACAGAAAATACAGGCACAGAGATATTAATTAGATTGCTTAAGGCTCAGGCAAATGGAGCAACAAAGAAGAGATTTAAATTCTTCTTGGAGCAACCAAAATTTTTTGACAAAATATTTTTTTGAAATAATGAACCTTAAGACATTAGTATCAAACAGCAATGAATAATGATTCCTGAGAGATGGGGAACAAATGAGGTGAGTCCTATAACTGCTCAAGGCTACTTCCTTAAGAGCATCTTCAGGTAGTACTTCAGGAGGGGGAACCCACACTCTAGCTCAGTGGACTCCATGAACAGAATTGGTAGAAGTCACAGGAGACTATATCACAGAGGAGAAAGAACCCTCAAGATCTGGAGAGGCAAGAAACAAACTTTCATAAAGAATGTAGGGAACAGGGCCAAGGATCCACATAGGGCCAGTAATAGAGCTTACTTCCACCAGCGAAAGAGGAAAATCTCATAATTTATAGGGCAACAGGTAGAGCACTTAGAAAGATATTGCCTCACTAACTAGTCCTGCATAACTAGTCCAATATTAAACATAGTTCTGATCCCACCTCATAAATCTTTAAAAACAAGCACTGAAAGCATCAAACTATTTCCAAGTAACTTAACTTCATCCCAGAACTGTGCTCAAGAATATAGGAATACTAAAATATCAGACACACCAATAAGTGAAAATGTATAATGTCTAGCATCCAGTCAAAGATCACCAGGTATGAAAAGCAGCAGAAAAAGCAACCCATAATGATAAAAATAATCATAATAGACCCATGATCAACATTGATATGAGAATTAGGAGACAAGAAAATTAAAAGTTATTCCTACCACATTCCACACATTTGAAAGTTAAGTAGAGCCATGGAAGTTAAAAAAAAAAAAAAAAAAAAAAAGATCCAGAAAAGAGGTGTGATGGCACAACTTTTCATATTGTACATTTTAAATGTGTATAGTTTATTGCATGCTATTTATGCCTTTGTAAAACTGCAAAAAAGAAAAAAAAAAAGATGATATGGAAATAAATGAAGAAATATTGACTCAGGCACACAACTAAACCTCAGACCAGAATGTAAACCCAAACCTTTTGACTCTAGTTCCCTTTCCCACTCTGCTGGAATAGCTCTGATAGAATCTGTTACACAGACAAGTCAACATAAAGTACCACTGTGAGAGGCACCTGCTGTGTAGTTTGTTAAACATGAAGCAGTTTTTTTGCTTTTACTATATGACCAAGATATGCATGATTTCTTTAGCACAGCCAGCCAAGAAAGATTTGGCATTAAGCCTCCTATTTTTCTTCACTAACTTAACTGAAGATTATGAATTGATATTGAAACAATAATAATTAATTATCCCCTTCTCATTTCCCCACTATGATATCAATACTGCATTTCAAATCTTTTAAATGTTCATAATCTTAAAATGATAAATTGAATACGATATCACACTGATGTCTTGAGATAATTTTACAAAAAAATAAGAAACGACAAAAACCAGTAAGCATACATTATTAAGGAAGCATGGTTTCACTGGAAGTTCACACTGTACCTAGAATCAGGACAACTTTTCTCCTTTATCCAGAGAACTTTTTTTTTTTTTTTTCCTGAAAGTTAAGTCCAAGCTTCATCCAAGCTGAAACTACTTCTCTCCTGACATAATCCAAGGACCAGAATCTTCTCTCCTCTGTTTCTTTTGACTTTCACATGTTCCTCGATATGTCCCCTATGTAAGTTAGAAAAGTCAACCAACAAAAACCAATGCCCACAGCCCTGGTCCCATCTGCATCAAGCTTTTGCTGACATGATTATGCATACCATGTCCTTACCATATAGCACAGAGGCTCTCACCCCAAGGTTTCCTGGTCACAAATGTGTTTTTCTTGGAAATGAGCCTCCATGATACCCTGAGCTCGTTAGCTCAATTCCACCAACCCTAAAATTCTGCAGCTTCACCCTGCACCCGGTGAATATTATTGCAAATAAATCATCAGGGTACATATACCTCATAGCATCTCCTGAAGTCCTGAGTATTCAACAAGCATCAATCACTTCCTCTTATCTCTGGTGTATCTTCCTTGGAAGCTGTTTCCTGGAACTCAGGGTTCAGTCCACCCCAAATTCTCAAAGTCCCTCCTGAGTTCCCTGTGTTTCCCTTGCATTCACTCCTTTCCTTCAAGCTCGTTTCTTAACTCTGAGTTTTTAAAATAAACTAGTGATTCCTTACATAAAACTTCAGTTATTACAGAAATCATGTGAAAATGTCCCTGATACTGGAACAGATGATTGACACAATATTCTGTGAGATTTCGTTCCATTTCCAACAACATGTCCTCATTCCTTTATACTATGTATGTGTTTCCCTACTCTCACAACTTAAAAAAATGATGTTTCAATCACTATTTTTATAAAACATGGTTTAGGAAATAATCCTTATAACATATAAACCTATTTCAATGTAATTAATTTAAATAAAAATTTTAAAACTATACTGACTTAAAATTCATTACTTAATAATATAATTATTTGAAGTAAAAAGCAATTACATCATATATAATGTTGAATATGATTGTATAACAAAATACTGGTTTCTAAAGTTTTGTATAAAATTTTGCATTTCTTTACAATTTAGATAATTCTTGGGAAATGATGGGAGAGGAACAATTAACAACAATACAAAGGAATCCATCTTTTAAGATTAAAATATCCATTAGATGTAAGAATATTCCAGTAATCATTACACAAAACATTTAAAAGTCATGCCATTTTGTACAACAATGAAGATACACACACACACACACACACACACACACACACACACACACACACACACACACACACACACCACAGTTATCCTTAAAGTAACACCTAAATTATAGGAGACTTCATTTTAAATACATATGACCCCCGTATATTGCTTTTAAAATTATTACAAATTGCCCAAATCACAATGCAAACATGCAGACCAATAAATCTAAAAACAAGTGTAGTCGAATATAATCATCTATGAAATATCTATCTATAAATATATTTATATATTATTTATCTATACCTATCTGCATTTTCTAGTTTGGTGAATTATTTTAAATGTTTTTAGTCAAATTAAAAATCATTTTGTTGATTGAAACAACTTCTAATCTCAACAGATGATATAATGCAGAGCCAAACATTTCTAAAGTGCTAGGGGTTTATCCTGCTTGAACGGAAGCCTCACTAAACCTCAGGTGCATCCAGACATTGGGTTCCACCTCAATGGTAATGAGTAACAGAAGAAAAAAATCCATTCCTTCAGTTACCTCATGGCAGCATTAAGTTAATATTCTATACTAAGGTGACAGCAAATGATTTATTTGCATCCCTATTGCTGGAGTGATGTACAATTGCATACATGATAGGCTGGTGAAAACCGCTGTCGATGTAATACTGCTGTAGTGCCATGATGCTGATGACTTGAGGGAAGACATTATTAAGGAAATACCATGCTGATTACTTGCCTCTGTAATCTATCATTAATCTGATGACATTACTAAAATGTATAAGTGTAATCTATAATCTGCAAAGTGAAAGGTGAGAGCAAGACTTTCATCCAAGTAATCTATTAAAGGATTTATTTTTGAAAACTTAAGTACTTAGGAGAAGGTTTGGTGAGTTAAGATTAATTAAAGATGAAGGTCATATATTGAAGTCATAGAACAGGTATAATGGAAAAATTTGGTTGAATCACTGTCAGTTTTCATTGTGAGGAGAGCCAAGCAATTGCCCTGCCCAGAATTTTTGGTTTAATCAAGAATTCCATCTCAATAATGGCAGGCTAATTTAAGACCTGTGACAAGTGCCCTAGTTTTAAAATCATTTTGACATGTTTTAACTTCCATTTTGACGATATTTCTTAATAAGATTGTTGAGGAGGGAATATCTGAGGCTTTTAAAATAAACAGTCAGATATTAAAATCTACTTATCTCATGTAACTGCAGTAGCACAGTGGAGGAATATGATGTAAGGTGGGTATTCAAGATTCTCATCTCACATGCCAGTAATAATCCGTGATTATAATCAACTTGGCCTTCTTGACATTTGTTTTCTTCATCTATAAAATAGCTTAATTTAAATAAGGTAATCTTCATGATTATAGTTGAATTTGATTCCAAGTACTTTCTTTAGAGCAAAAAAGCAATTATTCAACACAGTCTTTCAAAAATAATAATAGGAAAAAACCCAATGTACTTGATGTTTCACAAGAAATAATTTCCTAACCCTGTGGAAATATGAAGCCACTCTCTGTGTTGTTAAATTTGTGGATACACAAGCAGATTGTTTAATAATACATTTCAAACAATATGTTTAGTTTATCATAGGATTAAAAGTTAACAGCAAAACGGCCCTTAGAAACACATTTCTTCATGAATATAACCTCCAGTACATTTGCCCACCAACTGTCCAGAAAAACCTGGACAGCTCTGTGCTCATAGAGGATAAAGAACTCTCCTCATTCTGAGAGCCTCAAATATAAAACATTACGGAACATTTTCACAAATAAAACCATTAAGAAAGTCCTAATTCTAAGATCTTTAATTTCCTCTTTAGAAATACAAATAAAAGCTATGTCCAGAATTATTCTAAAATTCAGTCAACACCATAGCCAAACACCTTTATGTATATGAATCTCCCAATCAGGACATTTTTCATGCAACTCTGTTTTCCAAAAAATTACTCTTTTCCCAGGATGTTTTTTGCAATAGACTCACTTCAGTTGTGAATCTGGCTAAAAGTAACACTTTTATAGAATTCAGTAAGGCTTTGCTTATTTAAATAACATTCATAACTGAAGAAAGAGGAGACATAGGGAAAATACAGTGTAATTAGAATGAGTAGGGAGACAAGGAAGAATGCTCATAGGTGGTTTCTAATATGCAGATTTTTTGTTTTGCTTTCTGTCCCCAAGTTTATTGAGGTATAATTGACATACAAATAACTGAACATATTTAATGCATGCAGTTTAGTGAGTTTGGACATATGAACATACCAGTGATGCCATCACCACAAACAAGGAAATAGATATATACAACACCTTCCCACCTCCCAGCGGTGTTTTTGTTTTTGTTTTTTGGAGTTGTTTTCTTTTGTTGTAAAACACTTCTCATGAAATCTGCCCTCTTAACACATTGTGAAGTGCACAATATGATACTGTTATCTATAGGTACTATGCTGCACAGCACGTCTCTCTAACTTATTCATCTGTCCTAACCGAAATGGTACACCCAATTGAACAACTCCCCTTTTACCCCCAACATCCAGACCCTGGAAACCACACGTGTATTCTCGGTTTCTATGAGTTTGACTATTTCAGATTCTTCATATAAGTGGAATCATGTAGTACTTGTCTTTCTGTCACCGGCTTATTTCACTTAGCATAATGTCCTCCAGGTTCATCCGCACTGCAGCAAGTGACAGAACTTTCTTCCTTTATGAGGCTGAATAATATTCCATTGTATGTATATACCATTTTCTTTACCCATTAATCTGGATGGGTATTTAGGTTGTTTCCATATCTTGGCCATTGTGAATAATACTGCAATACACATAGAAGTGCAAATATCTCTTTAAGATCCTGATTTCCGTTCTTTTGTATATATACCCAGAAGTGGGATTGTGATTCATATGGGAGTCTACTTTTAATTTTTTGACGAACTTCCATACTGTTTTTCCATAGTTGCCTCACTATTTTACATTCCCACCAACAGTGTACAATTGTTCCATTTTCTTCACATCCTCACTAACACTTAACTTTGGATTTTTTTTTTTTTGATAATAGCCATCCTGACAGATATGAAGTGATATCTCATTGTAGTTTTTATTTTCATATCACTGATAATTATTGATGTTGAGCATCTTTTAATATACCTTTTGGCCATTTGTATGTCTTTGGAGAAATGTCTGGTCAAGTTCTTTGCCCACTTTTTTAAATTGGGCTATTTTGTTTTGTTTTGTTTTGCTATTGAGTTGTATGAGTTCCTTATACATTTTAGATATTAACCTCTTATCAAATGTGTGGCTTACAAATATTTACTCCAACTCTGGAGGTTGCCTTATTATACAGCATGTAAAGGCAAAACTTGTTATTAAGACATGATACTGACAAAACTTTTTGCCCTTTGGAGATGGTGTAGTGTGTACCAATGTGTGACATAGACAGTGGGTCCTTGCCACAGTTATTTGGCAACACACACACTCCAGATACTCTGTAAATTTGGTTTACCTTAAGATTTAAGTGTTTATCAAGAGTCTTGGAAGCACTGAAGAAAATTTCTGTCATTATCAGGTTGCTGAGTGTGTGTCTTAAACAACCCTGTGCCTGTTTCCTAAAAAACAAAAATAATTTGGCTCCAGAGAAAGTAAGTGAACTGCCATAGAAAATCCGTGCTGTGCACCTCACTACAAAATAACTTAATTTTGTTTCTTTTTATGGCTGAGTATTATTCCATTGCATATATGTGCCACATCTTCTTTATCCATTCATCTGTCGATGGACACTTAGGTTGCTTCCAGGTCCTGGCTATCGTAAATAGTGTTGCAAAGAGGGGTAAGATAGGGAGGGAGGAGGGAGATGCAAGAGGGAGGGGATGTGGGGATGTATGTATACGTAGAGCTGGTTCACTTTGTTATACAGCAGAAACTAACACAGCATTGTAAAACAATTATACTCCAATAAAGATGTTTAAAAAAAAAGAAAGAAAGAAAATCCCTGCTGTGGCTAGCTCTAGGGAATGTATTGAATCTTTTGATAAAATGAGCTTTTTGTGTCTTGAAAATGTGTCTGAGTTGGCCATTTTAGGCTTGTGTTTATATTTTAGAATTGACTCAATATGCTGTTGGCATTAAATAATTAGCAGAGAAATGGTTGTTGGAGGGGGGGAATCCTTATACCCAGGTTATATCTATTAGGAAAGCACAGCATTTTAAATGCAACTTATTAAATTGAATGGAGTGAGCCAATATCAATAGAAAAAACTACAATAAATCAAAGTATAGTACAAAGTGAAAATAACTCAATGTATCTTCTTTAACTGCTTTTCTAATGGCCACACACTCTTAAGGCTGGTTTAAATCCCTGTACCTAATACCTTCATTCCATGAACCCTAGGACTCTCTGCAGCTTCTGTAATGTTTATTGTCACTTTAAAAATGTAGAATTCAAATTCAGTACTCATGGGTTCGAACTCTAAGCAAACTCTCTATTTCTTTGTATTGTTATCTTACAAGAAATAGAGAACTGAGGTTCACAAAATCTCGATTCACTCTTATCCTTCATGCCCTCTCTGCCCCTGTAAATTCATGATTCTATGATCATATAATTAATATATATTAAAAGAATGAAATAAAACTTGTTATTTTCCACATGATGTTAAAGAAAAGAAATTGCTTTAATAAGGACCCCAAACTACAAAAATGTCAATTTTAAATATTTTAGTAAATATTTTAAAAAATAACTAAATATATTATTACAATCACTTTTATATTGGAATCTCTAATTCTAATATGCTTCTTACTAAGATGAGAGGAGTTAATAATCTTCACTTGCTTTCCTGTGCTGTCACCAGTCCCCTAGCTTGTTTTCAAGTAGCTACTACCTAAGAGCATCTAAAAATAATCCTTGTAAAAATATATATAGAAAAAAAAAATACTTGAAAACCTCAAAAAGCCAAAATGTGCCAGAAACTGAGAGGAAATAACTGTCAGTGCAACTGAGTTGGAAATCACAATCGTTATCCAGCAAAAAAGTTAATGCTGAAAGAGACTAATATTCTTTTTCCCTCACCCCAGGTCCTGAGCAGGGCTCTGAGACTGTCAGAAAAATAAGTAGCTTCTCTAGGGCTGTGGTTCCTGGTATTTGAAGCAGCCACACAATGAAAATTCCTGCCCCTTAACCTAAAATGTCTTCCACTTAAGTGTTAACTCAGACATTGCAACTCTTGACAATTTTACATCTTCCTTTCTAATTTGGATGCCTTTTATTCCTTTTATTGATTCATTGTTTTGACCAAAGCTGCCAGTATAATATTGAATAGCAGTGATGAAAGTGAGCTTTCTTGTCTACTTTCTGACCCTAGGGAAAGCTTTCAGTTTTTCACCATTGTGTAAAATGTTTGCTGTGGGTTTTTTGCGAATGCCCTTTATTACCATGTTGAGGAAGCTTCTTTATGCTCCTAGTTTTCTGGGCAATTTTATCATGAAGGGGTTTTGGATTTTGAGAAATGTTTTTTCCTGTGTCAGTTGGGATGGTTATGTATTTCATTCCTTCATTCCTCTGATGTAGTGTATTATTTAATTGACTTTCTTATGAAACACCTTGCATTCTTGAGATAAATCCCATGCAATCATGGGGTATTATCCTTTTAATATGCTGTTGTGTTCACTTTGCTAGTATTTTGTTGACATTTTGCATCAGTGTTCATAAGGGGGATAGTCTGTAGTTTTCTTGTGGTGTCTTCATCTGGTTCTGGTAACGGAGTAATACTGGTAACATAGAATTAATTAGGAAATGTTCCCTCCTTTTCTGTTTTTGGAAGTTTGACAACGCTGTGGTAGAAGTGGAGCTTTCATACAATCCTGGTGGAATGTAAAACGGTGTAGTCACATTAGGAAAGAGTTTGACAGCTTATCAAAAAGTTATATTAGTCAGGGTTCTGCCAAGAAACAAGCAATAGTATCTATGTAGAGAGAAACTATTATAAGATATTGGCTGATGTGATTGTGGAGGCTGAGGGTCCCAGGACTGTCAGTCTGCACTGGAGATACAGGAAAGCCCAAGGTGAAGTTTGAAGGCTTGAGAGCTGGAGAGCTGATGGTCTAGGTTCCAGTTTGAGTCCAAAGGCCTGAGCACCAGGCGTGCTGAGGGCAGGAGAAGATCAATGTTCCATCTCAGCAATTAGGTAGAGAGCAAATCCCATATGATCCGGCCATTCCACTCCCAAGAATTTACCCTAAGAGGAAAGAAGTCATATGTTCATACAAGTTTTGTACATGTTTATAGCAGTTGTGTTTGTAATCACAAAATCTAGAAATAACTCAAAACTTATCAATCAGTAAAAGTATAAACAAATTTAGTGTATATGAACAATAGGGTTCTACTCAGGAAAAATAATTATTGAAACATACAATGTCATAAATAATTATAAGTGAAAAAAGGCAAAAAAGAAAGTATATACTAGGTGATTCTGTTCACTAGAAACTTTAAAAAAATCTAATTTGTAGTGACAGATAAGAGATCAGTAGTCATCTAGGAGGGGGATTTAGGGAGGAATGGGGAAGAGAGATAAGAGAAGGTCACACGGAAACTGATGAGGGTGATAGATTTGTTCCCTTTCTTGACTGTGGTGATGGATTCACAGATGTATGTATGAATTTATCAGATTGCACAGTGCAAATATGTATGGAGTATTGTATGTTAATCATACCTCAGTAAAATCGTCAAAAAATCAGCATCAGTCTACTCTTCTTCCATACCCTCTTCCAGATAGAGTGGAAAATTCCACATTCATTGTTTCAAATTTTGTTCGCTAAAAGAATTTCTGTCATTGTCTTTTGGAGCCATGACTAGGTGAAGTTTATAATCCTCAAGCTATCTAGTTTCATGTGTTTCACTTTCACGCGTAGAATCATCCAAATACCGGAAAAATAATACCTTCTTCAAGAGTCAATGAGTCATAATGATTTCCCTATGATGCTATAGATATGGGTTGAGGGATAGGATTTAATGTAATAGTCATAGTTACGATAATATAAACTACTTGCTGTGCTTCTATCCTTCAGAATTGTCTTAAATCTGACCTACCTTGTAGTACTATGACCACATCCACATCAGTTTCATGATGGGCAGCTCAGGGCACCCCATGATCGAGTGTTCAATCTATACCAGGGATCAATAGCCAGCCAGAAACCATTTTTCAATAGGATACTAAATATTTGCAGATGTTTGCATGTATTTTCAGGTATCTGCACATGTGTGTGCAGGAAAGAATATGCAGGCCTGATCTAAGAAGGGCTTACTTACAGCATGGTGCCAGCCTGTCCACAGTGTTTCTACCATGTGAATATTTGATTTCCTTCTAGAAGTCCAGAATTTTGGTGGGTGGAAAGTGTCTGCATGATTGGTCCTCTGTAAAACTCAGGCATTAAGTCACAACAGGGCTTCCCTGGACAAAAATACTGCGCACACACATTGATGCATGTTGCTGCTTGAGAAAAGGTCATGCTCTGCATGACCCCCACCAAGGAGTGGGAGAAAGCATAGGGAGTCAACGCCTGGATTTCCCCAGACTCTACCTGATGTGTCATTTTCCCTGACTGGCCCAGTGCCATATCCTCACTGTGTCCCCATAGTAAATCTGACCTGTGAGTACAATCATATGCTGAGCCCTGTGAGGCCTTGTAGTGAAGCACTGAACGTGCCGGTGATCTTGGCACCCCTGACCCAGCAAGCCAGTGATAGGAGAACCTCTCATGAAAACCTACCAAAGCCTCCAAATAGAATGACACAGACCCTTCACTCCTATAATCACCGTTTTCTTGGATGGATCACGTGGCCCAGCTAGCACGTGAGCTTGCATGGCAGTCAGGAGCAGCTGGAGAGCCTTGTCTTGCCTTTGGCGCAAACAAAACTGACCACCATAGGCTGTCAGTAAGGGAACTGTAATTTTCATGCTCAAATATGTTATTTAAAATGTGTAGTTCTAAGAAGACCACCAGAGAGCTGCTTCAGTTTTCAGGAAGCTCTCAAACTCCCACCCTGTCTCTCCTCATGCAGCCTCAAAATGAGTGTTTCCCAAGGACTCACCAAGAATCAGCTGGGAGTCTCAGGCCTGCAGGAGAGTCTGGAGGCAATTCTACCTACAAATGGAACACCTTCCAAATATCACATGAGTTTATTGTGTTGGCAAATCGTAACCTGGAGCACAGAGGGAAGGGGATTCTGAGAAGTGAAGTCCTTAGCTTATTCTCTGAAATGCAGAGAAAAACTTAGAAGGCTTTGGGGATGATTCCAAGTTGGTAATAGATAATCCATTTGAATAGATAAATAATATCATATTCAAATGTTCGATCGTCCTTTATTATATATGCATATTCTATATATGCACCTCATATTCTCATATTCATCTCAAATTCAAATTAATTATGAAATTTTAAGCGTTTAAATATCAAGTCTGATTAAGCTTTGCAAGTCGAACTGTTTATTAATAGTGACAAATATAATAATTTAAAGTTTTTCTCTTTCCAAATAAAAAGAGGACAATCTCAGCTATCGTTAAAAATCTGTGGATATATCTCCATACCAGTATTTGTGTGTAGCATGCTGATTTTACCAGATTAGAAAAATAAAAGACTCACATAGGAGAAGGAGTGGCTGACTTAGATAGCTTGAGACCAGTGCGAAAACAGAGAATCTCTCAGGATTCAGGTCCAAGAATGTGCACATTAAAGAAAAAGAAATATTTCAACTGAAGCTTAAAAGGGAAGAAGAAACGTCCACCTAGGGAGACAGAAAAATGCATGTCTTCTGTAATTGTTCTGTTATTTATTACATAATACCACCGTGGCTATTTTTCGAAAGAGAAATATTTTTCAGCAGAGCCTGAAAGTAGGAGGTTGACATTTTTCAAGGTTTCTCCTCAATCAGATGAACAGAACAGCAGTTCTGTCACCAGCCAGGTGCAGTGAGTATACATACAATTTCACATCCTTTTTCTGAGAACATCCTCCTTGTTGAAAATGGAGGCGTAAGAATTCAATAGAAACAGATTGCAGGTGACAAAGCCACTAGATTTTAAAAACATATTCATTGAAGCCAAGTTTGCTCTTTAATAAAAAGTAAAGAAGAAATCAAAATTACTTCACCTAGGACACTCAGTTGTAGGCTACATATTAAAGATACAAACAGACTGAAAGTAGTTATTTTTCAGGTTTATAAATAACACACATCTTTCTACTTTCTAATAAATTCTATAGCTCATAAGTCAGCTGATGTAACATGTTTAATGAAGGAAGACATGATAGTCTTATAGTAGATAGTCTAGATGTGTCCATGGAGATATCCAAAACTTTTTATGAATCTAAAAAGCAAATGATTCCTTTCCAATATTCTAAAGATATTTCTGGATGAAAGTAATTTAAAAATAATGCCATGTTTTTCATAAAAGAAGAGATAAAATTGGCCTGTTTCAGTTGGATAAAAACTATATTTCACTCTATATGATAATTTGTAAAGGTTAATATAGCACCAGAGGATGATAAACTGATATAATGGTTTCAAGTTAAAAGTTTTGTTCTCTTCAAAGATATAAGAATTTTTGAAGCATTACCGCCCTGATTATTTTTAACTATTTGACATGTTTATACACTTTACATAATGCTAATTCATTATGGGAAAAATCTTCTTGGATCCCAACTTTTAATTTCTATATAAGTGCTCTCACTGCACTTTGTATATCTTTACTTCTTATAAACTCTATGTCAAAAAGCACATTAGGGGCTTCCCTGGTGGCGCAGTGGTTGAGAATCCGCCTGCCGATGCAGGAGACACGGGTTCGTGCCCTGGTCCGGGAAGATCCCACATGCCGCGGAGCAACTAAGCCCGTGAGCCATGGCCGCTGAGCCTGCGCGTCCGGAGCCTGTGCTCTGCAATGGGAGAGGCCACAACAGTGAGAGGCCCGCATACCGCAAAAAAAAAAAAAAAAAAAAAAAAAAAAAAAGCACATTAGATCATTTATTTTCATTGTTTATATTCTCTTTTCCTTTACATCACTCCTCACATACTTAGAAATGATTAAAAATAATGGGCAAGGAGAATTTCATCTGTAGTTATCCAGTTATCTAAAACTTGTACCATGTTGTGTAAGTCAATCCAAGGCTGTCTTATAGATCACTCAAAAATTTTGAAAGAAATACTCAAATTTAGTAGATATGTAGTTGAAATAAGTATTTTCTTTGAAAATATGTGATTATACTACAGTAATCATATAACTTTATGTTTATATATATGGTTTATACAATAAACCAGATAATTTTAGTTCCTGTCTTTCTTTGATATAAACTTCTATTCTTGCCCCCTAAGAAGTTATTTGGGATAGAAATTCTTGGCAATAAAGACACACTAGGATTTGTGAAGACACCCTTTTTTGTGTGTGTGTGGTACACGGGCCTCTCACTGTTGTGGCCTCTCCCGTTGCGGAGCACAGGCTCCGGACGCGCAGGCTCAGCGGCCATGGCTCACAGGCCCAGCCGCTCCGCGGCATGTGGGATCCTCCCAGACCGGGGCACGAACCCGTGTCCCCTGTATCGGCAGGCGGACTCTCAACCACTGCGCCACCAGGGAAGCCCAAGACACACTCTTTTTCTGTTTGGCTAATACATCAGCATTTATGAATCTACAATGATCTGGGCCCTTGACTAGGCTTTCTCCTGTAAATATATAAAGAAGAGGGAAACACATAGTCATTATTTCTGGATTTCATTTCAAAGCATCAAGCCTGAAAATGATCCCCAAACTAAGGAGTCAGAATAGAGCCAAAGTGTGAGAGCCAGAAGCAAGTAAATGGATCTACATCAGAGCTGGAAAGGTTAAATAGAAACCAGGTGTGAAAGTGACCAGTAAAGCAGTCATAGCAAAGAGCAGCAGGTTCAGGAGAGATGGGTTCTTCACCAGTTAGGGCAGTCACCCTCAAGCTTTCACACAATGACATTTATCATTCAGCCTAGTAAGGGACGGAGGCTGAGATGCATCAGACTGGAGATACTGATTACATGCTGCTCTTTATAGCAACATTCCGAATCATGAGTCCACCTACAGAAATAGTGAGCTTTTTGAATTGTCAGACACTAAGTGAAGTAATTAAAAAATATGAGCAAAAATTTAGATTATTTTTTTTTCATAAGGTAGATGTTACTATATCTTTTTTATAGAGTAAGAATTTTCAGAATTAGCTTTATGAAGAAAGCAACTAAACAATCTAGCAAATATACCACCTAAAAAAAATGGCTAGGGCTTCCCTGGTGGCGCAGTGGTTGAGAATCTGCCTGCCAATGCAGGGGACATGGGTTCGAGCCCTGATCTGGGAGGATCCCACATGCTGCAGAGCAACTGGGCCCGTGAGCCACAACTGCTGAGCCTGCGCGTCTGGAGCCTGTGCTCCGCAACAAGAGAGGCCGCGATAGTGAGAGGCCCACGCACAGCAATGAAAACTGGCCCCCGCTCGCCGCAACTGGAGAAAGCTCTCGCACAGAAATGAAGACCTAGCACAGCCAAAAATAAATAAATAAAAATTTTTTAAAAGGCTAGTAATGCATCTTTTAGTGTCCATTGGCTATTTATTAATAAAGTAAAAGACTGTTTATTGGCTGTTCACTTGCTTGTTTTTGTTTACACAATTTTTATTTTATTTTTCCAGCTTTATTAATGCATAATTAACAAATTAAAATTGCATAAATTAGGTTGTACTATGTGATGATTTGTGTGTACATTGTGAAATGATCACTGCAATCAAGTTAATTAACACATCCCTCAATTCACATAGTTACCATGATTTTGGTTTTTATGTGTGTATATGTGCGTTGAGAACATTTAAGATCTATTCTCGTGACAGATTTCAAGTATGCAATACAGGATTGTTCATTGTAATCACCATGCTGTACATTTGATCCCAGAACTTATTCATCTTATAACTTATAATTTATAATCTCTGGCCTGAAGAACTCTACATTCTATAGTCATATCACATACATATAACACAGCACACATACACACACACAAATACTAACAAAACTTAGCCTCACCAATATATTTTTCAAATGTTATGAAAATTCTGTGGATTCTGATACTCATTCCTTTTATATTTATATATTTTTTTTATTGAACTGTAGTTGATTCACAATGTTGTGTTAGTTTCAGGTGTACAACACAGTGATTCATATATATATATATATATATACACACATATATATATATACATACATATAAATATTCTTTTTTAAGATTCTTTTCCTTTATAGATTATTACAAAATATCGAGCATATTTCCCTGTGCTATAGTCCTTGTTGGCTATCTATTTTATATACAGTAGTGTGTATGTTAATCCCAAACTCCTAATTTATTCCTCCCCCACTCCTTTCCCCTTTGGTAACCATAAACTTGTTTTCTGTGTCTGTGGGTCTATTTCTGTTTTGCAAATAAGTTCATTTGTATCGTTCTTTTTAGATTCCACATATAAGCAGTATCATATGATAGTGGTCTTTCTCTGTCTGGCTTACATTACTTAGTATGATAATCTCTAGATCTATCCATGTTGCTGCAAATGGCATTATTTCATTATTTTTTATGGCTGAGTAATATTCCATTGTATATATGTACCACATCTTCTTTATCCATTCATCTGTTGATGGACACTTAGGTTGCTTCCATGTCTTGGCTATTATAAATAGTGCTGCAATGGAGATTGGGGTGCACGTATCTCTTCTAATTATATTTTTCTCCAGATATATGCCCAGGAGGTGGATTGCTGGATTACATGGTAACTCAACTCATTCCTTTTTGCTGAAAAAAATGTTGAAATATATTAGGCTGCCTGAAAGTAAAGCAGAGAGTTGGAACATATGAAAAGGAGGGAGGGAGAAAAGAAAGGACGGAAAGAAGGAGAAAAGGCAGAGAAAGGGACAGGGCTGGAGGGAGGGGGAGGGAGGAGAGAAAGAAATGAGGAGACTGGAGAGTTTGGGATCAGGAGAACTAGGAGAACAAGGAATTTTCTAAATGGTGCTTTGAGGGATTACCATATGCTAAAAACTTTACACCTTTATTATTTAACCTCAGAACATTCTAGCAAAGTAAATATTGCACTTTGTATATTTTTTAATGAGGGCAACATGGTGAGAGATGAGATTTACACAAGGCTAAACAGAAAGTAGGAAAGTCAGCTTCTAGTTTGGCTTATCTGCTTCCAAGACACCTGCCCCCTGTCACACAGCACACTCTGCAGGTACTGCCTCAGTGTCCCTGACCTCATACATTTGACGGTATTGATCACATCACCCTCCTGGTCCTGTGGAAATGTAATCCACTCTGATCTCTTTTTGTTTCTCAAAATTTTGGAGAAAACTTTTTTTAAAAAGGAGAAAAAGGGGCTTCCCTGGTGGCGCAGTGGTTGAGAATCCGCCTGCCGATGCAGGGGACACGGGTTCGTGCCCCGGTCGGGGAAGATCCCACATGCCGCGGAGCGGCTGGGCCCGTGAGCCACGGCCGCTGAGCCTGCGCGTCCGGAGCCTGTGGTCCGCAACGGGAGAGGCCACAACAGTGAGAGGCCCGCATACCGCCAAAAAAAAAAAAAAAAAAAAAGGAGAAAAAGTTCATAAGCCTTTACTCTCTGGGGAAACCGACATAGAAATGATATAAAAATAAAATAACAATATGATCTTAATGAAATAAAAAGGAAAGGGTATTGCAGGAGAAAACTGAGATATACTTTGAGCATGAGAGGCATATATTCTCTGGGATCTGTCAACTAAAATGACTTATAAAACATGGAGAGTAATCCAGCGACTATTGCCGAGTATGCAACTGGAAGAAGTACCATTAATCATCTTTTTTAAAAAAATCCTCTTGTAAATCAGTTATAAATTAAAAGAACTTTCTCTGCAACCACAATTTCTCCCTGGACATTTGCCCACAGTAAGTCACAACTACCAAATTCTGTCCTTTCCCTCAGGTGTCCAACCCATATTCCTGGCCCTGCTCCCTTCTGGACCTTCTCACTAAGCTATTCACATCAGGCTTAATGCCCACAAAACTTTCTTCTTTGGCCAACAGTCAAAAATTGGTCCAATATCCCTTCACAAATATATATGCCTGGGTTCTAAAAACAAACTCAACTTATGACCACTGATAAGTTGACTTCTGGTTGATATGTGTGCATTTTATTATTATTACATTTAAACTAACCAAAATGTTGCAATTATTCTTTAGTACTTATAAATCTTATATGTAATTAAAATTTAGAAATATTAATCACAATAATCCTCAATAAATTAATTAATCTTTTAGAACATCTGTCAAATTAGGATTTAAATGTAGCAAAAATCTAATTAGATACGTTGAAAAAGGTAGACATAAGCCATGGATTTCATATCATTAAAAATAAAACAATTTTTAAAAATTAATCAGAAAAATATTAAGAAAAAAATTGAAATAGTTTTTAATTCATAGATGTACACATATTTCTACCTGTATGTGTGTGTGTGTATTTAAAGAGGAATACTACTGCTTTGTGATAAAAGAACAGTCCATTAAAACCCTTAACACTTGTGAAATTACAGTAAAATGAAGTCATAATTCAATGTGGATTGAGAATCTTTTTTTTACATTTTTTGTGAGCAATTCAAGTTTTTCTTGCATATAGAATATGGCCTAAAACAGAAAACCTTATTATTTTTTATTACTTTTATTTGTAGTTCAGTAAAACCACATTAATAAACTTTGAACATTTTCAAATATTATAATCAATCAGTACTTATTATTTTTAAACACAGAAATAATAATGTCTTGGTAAATAAATGAACAGTATAAAAGAGAATCTGTAGATACAGAACTATCTACAAAGAGTAGTCTAGAGAAATATGTTTACCTCATTCACATGAGAAAAGATTATCTCCATAGAGAGCTTCTTAATACCTACATTCTGTTGCCTGTATTGTTTTTAATTATGTGAGACAAATGAGAAATTGGCATACCCTACAGAATCTTATTACACTGAAACTTATCCACGTTTAGCAGTAATTTTAGCAAAATAATTATTTTTCTGGCTTTTGAAAGTTTTGGCTGTTGGTGAATTCTTCTGGCTATTAGTAAAATCTGAAATTGTGAATGAGGTTGCTATAAAAATAAAGTTAGGCTTTTAAAATCCAATTTAAAAATTCATGTTTACAGACACAGTAGTGAATTGGGCCTTCAGAGTTCAAATACCATGTTGTAAAGATTTTCTCTTTCAGGGCTCTCCACCCTCCAGTGTGAGACATGTTTTCAGCTCAAAACATAAGTGACTGGGCTTCCCTGGTGGCGCAGTGGTTGAGAATCCGCCTGCCGATGCAGGGGACACGGGTTCGTGCCCCGGTCTGGGAAGATCCCACGTGCCGCGGAGCGGCTGGGCCCGTGAGCCATGGCCGCTGAGCCTGTGCGTCCGGAGCCTATGTTCCGCAACGGGAGAGGCCACAACAGTGAGAGGCCCGCGTACCGCAAAAAAAAAAAAAAAAAAAAAAAAAACATAAGTGACTAACATACCTTTTATAACTTTAGGGAAACGTGGGATTCATCATGTATAATAAACTGATGAACATCAAATAAAGTAAATAAAATGATAACCAAATTTCTTGACAACCACATGGCCCTAAAATAAACCTACATACTATATAAGAAACTTACATTCTGGTGATGTACCTCCAACAAAGTCTTGTTACTCTTCCTAGTACGCATTTCTTCTTTAAAATGAGATAGTCAGTCACTGTTTACAGTTGTAGAGCCATCCCATATTTTTTCCTTATTTTTCCAATGAGCAAGCATCCCTCAGCTGTCTTACCAGTGCATTTGGTGGCGTTTGGAGTGGGTCAAACAAGCCTTCTACAGAGGGCTCTGTACTCTAAGAAGTACCCTATGAGCCCTCTCCCATGTCTGAAGTAATGCAGACACTGCGAAGACCAAGAGCTCCTTGTGCTGGTGGAGCTATTTGAGGGTAGTATTGAGTTGATTCTTTTGCTGGCCTGGAGGGTCCCTGCCACCCGAATGAGAAAAGCTCTGAATGTGAAGGCGCTGGAGGAGATTTCTCCTGTGCCAGGTGCCTTGCCATGGTCTTATTTTCCTGACTAATTCTTTCTAGATCTGATCCCCATAATCAGGCCAGTTTCTCCCTTTCCACGCCTTGTCTCCTACCAGAGTGTGTGTGTGTCCTTGCGCGTGTTCTCATATTAAGTTGTAAACTAGCACCATCCTCACTGTTCCAGGTAGACCTGTTTGATATCCTACCAAAGCCTTTACAACACCCCCTTGATTACCCTTGCCGGCCTGGAGTCAGGCTGCTCTTCCACATCTGGCTTTGGTGGTACCTCGGTGGTCACTTACCATATCCTTGATTGTCACAGCATGCAGACACTCTCCTAAGGACTCCTTCCCCAGAGAACTTATCCTTCAGTCATTGCTGCTGAAGGACAATATTCATGGTGACTGAGGCCTTAGGCGCTTTCTACCATAGATATGTTTGTTTGGAGAAAATAAAATCCATATGATTGCATCCCTATTGTCAATTTTCTTAAACGGTTATTCTGAAAAAAAATATTTATTTTGTTTGTACTTATTTTTTGTGCTCTGTCACTATTATTGTCATTTAACAGTGAGTCTGAGGGAGACTCCTTCCAAAATGTGTAGTGTGGAGACATCTGGTGGTCTTTCCTCAATATTCCATTTCACCATGTAATTGTTCATATTGGTTTATCAGGTTTATAAATGTTGTACCATTCTATGTCAACATTAAGATAGGTAAAACAAGACTTTGTTCAGTTGCTAGATCTTTCTTTACAAAATGCATCCATAGCATCAATAATGAGGATCAGTTTCAAAACATAAAACATAGGACAACATATGACAAGTTGCCTTTCATGAAACACAAAGTTTTCCCTGACTATGAAGTAAATTTCCAAAGCAACATTTAAATAAGTGCTTATCTGACCTAGAACATATCCATGCTAGGGGAGATAAAAATCCTTCAGATAATAAGTATTAGGTTTAATAGTAACAATTATAATTATTGAAATGCAATTTATTTAATAAATGTTCTATATGTATTTATTGGATGTATTACAGACATTCATTTACTATTTTGGGTGAATTAAAATGTATGTTATAATAGACATTGGAAATTATGAATTCATCAAATAAATATTTGCATGATGCATAATGAAATAAAAGAAAATATTGAAAGTAAATTTGCAAAATAATAAAAAATCAGCTTATATGTATTTAAACACAATTTCCATACTAAGTTTTAAGGGATGAGGACATATCTAAGTCTCTGCTAACAGTCATAAAATAACTCATTTTTCCAATTACATAAATTGTTGCTACAATATGACATTTCATAAACTGACCTTAGAAATTATTGAGAATAATTTGTATCTAAAACAGTCTAAAACACTGTTTCAAAAGTAATTAATAACAATGAATAAAACAGTACATGGTTATTAATAATTACAATAATAATTTCCACTAATTTAATACTAATAAGTGGCAGGCTATAAATTTCATGAAACCCTATGAGGTGAGTTCTAATTTTATAAAGCCTTAGTGGAGTTCAGCAAGAGATAAATTACATGTGCAAAGTCACATTAAGTTCCAGAATGAAAATCAAGTATTATTTTTGCTATATTTTAACAACGCTAATTTAAGTGTGTGTGTGTGTGTGTGTGTGTGTGTGTGTGTGTGTGTGTGTATTTATTTATTTATTTATTTATTTATCAAAATTTGTAATTGATATTTTAAAGGAAAAAATCTATTTTGTTTGTGGAAAGTAATAACATATATGAGCTTTTTATTTAAAAATAGAATTTGGTTAGCATCTGAAATTTAGCAGTGTTCTACTTCTTTTTAAATTTCAAATCAGATGCAGGCAAAGTTGTAGCTCACCAGACTGAAAATGAAGACTGACAAATATTTATCTAGATCTCTGATAGGGTGAAATAACTATGAGGCAGATTGAGAAAAATCCATACAGACTTCAGAGTACTACAGTCTTAAGTTTGCATGAAAAAAAAAAGAAAGAAAAACAAAAATAAAGCATTATGCACCCTCACAATCAAATCCTAAATCATAGATTTGTGTATGAATATTTAAGGAACCAGAAACTCATGCCCTGCTCTGACTTCTGGGGCACACTGAAAATGATGCAGAAAAGTGTATAACCCTCCCTATCTTCTTTTTTCTATATTTACCTATTCAGAGGAAGAATAAGAAAACTAAAGGTCAAAAAGTTGAAAGGAACAGAGAAAAATCTGATAGCAGTGATCTGTTTTATGAGAGATTAAAATCTCCATGGAAATCATTTTATGTAGCAGAGTAAATAGGAACAACTTTGGTAGAAATACAATGAGCCTTGTAGTTTTCTCAAGCTTTGCTTGAGTATGTAAGAATGAAAAATACATATTGCTGGATACATGAGATAAAAAGCATGCCTCACTTAATAAAGAAAATTGTTAAATAAAATTATGAGCTGAAAATAAAGGTAGTATGGAGTCAGACAAGGAAGAGTCAACAACTAAATGGTCTTGAATGGTGCTGCAGAAGAAATAAATAAAGATATAATAGAAGAAATATTCCTCAGCTAAATAAAACTCTACAAATGCAGACAAAAGTGTTGATGCATAGCTTGACACCTTTACATCGTCAAATGTAATAGTTTCTTACAATCATGTCTGAAGTGAAATTGCTTTGTGTGTTAATCTCCAACATTCCTCATTATTTATGATAAGAGCAACTCTATCATTAACTATGAACAGATGAAGTTTATTTTTCATTAATATAACTGGCATCTTATCCAAAGGAAAGGCAATCAATCTGAAGTTTGAACACTTATAAAGTAAAAGTTAATAAATATGTCTGGGTATTTTTCAACATGGGTGTCTGTTTATTGGCATTCATTTGACTGTCATAATTCTGATGTTCAGAGTGTACAAGCTAAGAATTAATATTTAGAAAATTGTTAAATAAACAGAGTCTGTTTCTTCTGAGATCTGATTCATTTCACTTGAATTGCTTTTTAATAATACAGATAGAGAGAAAAATATTTCTACTTTTCAATGAGCTTTTTCAATAAGCGTGTTGTATCAAGTAAATACATGAAGTTATTTTAGATTTATTAAATGTGACTACTACTGAAAATTCCCTTACTTTCTCTATTTTCAAACACAAAATATGATGACATTTACTGCTAAAAATAGTGACATTATTTTGATTTCATAGGTTATATAATTTATTTTATAATTATTATTTTTGTGTGTGGTACGCGGGCCTCTCACTGTTGCGGCCTCTCGCGTTGCAGAGCACAGGCTCCGGACGCGCAGGCTCAGCGGCCGTGGCTCACGGGCCCAGCCGCTCCGCGGCATGTGGGATCTTCCCGGACCAGGGTACGAACCCGTGTCCCCTGCATCGACAGGCGGATTCTCAACCACTGCGCCACCAGGGAAGCCCATATATTATATAATTTAAAGTCACACTATTAAAAGGAGTTTGGAAAGAGTGGGATTGATATATATGATGATATACGGATATAGTAACAGAATAAAAAGAGTCCAATAAGAATAATATAACAGATGGCTGTAAAATTAAATTTCAAATAGAATTATTGAGTAAGTCTAGATAGAAACCATTTTTCAAAAAACTAGAATTATTGGTTTTGAGTGCACATAGAAAGCTACACATTTCTTGACTCTGAAAAAGAAATTACATCTCTTCATTCAACAATATTTATTACATCACTGTTTATTTATTGAGTTTTACCATGTGTCAATCACTGTTCTAGGCACTATGAATATACCAGAAAACACAATAAATGGAAATTCTTGCTGTCCTGGAGCTGCCATTCTAGTATAAGGATTCGTTCTGAAAACTGCACCAGCCCCTAAACAGTGTCTGATACATTGCCTATACTCATCAAAGACTAACTGACTAATTGCTTCATTAACACCTGTGTGAATGATAAAATTAATAAATAAAATAATTACTCTTCTAGTTTTTCCCAGACCACTTCATCTGTCATGGTCATATCCACTCCTGTACTCCTGTACAGTACACCCATGAAGTGCTCCTTGGAGTCTAGCCTATGCCTGTTTTTTGCTTTTTGACATCTTTTATTAATATACCACCTGCTCGTGTAGATCTTGGGATCAGGACTGCCACCCCAGTGAGTCCAGAAGGCAGAACATCAAGCCAAAGCTTATTCTCAAAACTTAAGATCTCATAGTTTGTCAAATAAGCTCAAATATGACTGAGGAAATATGTTCAAACTAATTCATATTTTTAATAAAATTTTATCCTTTAATTTTTGTCTTTTCAATCTTTATTTATTCCATTTATAGAATAATTTGAGGTTATCTTCTTGGGCCAGTCACAGAAAATTATTCATAATGTGATGGTTCTCCTTAGTATATTATCAAATATAATAGGGAACTGAAATGTTGCTTAAATGGAAGCAAGACATTTTTCCATCTTACCAAATCAGCTTGATGTTTAAATACATTTTATGTAAATTGATTCATCTTGTTTTTAGGTACATGTAACATTCCTTAAAAAATATTACTGCAACCATTCAAAAGAGAAGAAGAATTTACTTTTATGGTGTATAGTAGAAAATCAATAATATCATAAATAACAAGTTGTGTCATATATAAATGATGAGAATGAGCAAGTTGGATAATGATTTCATTAACTCACTTTAATTGCGACTTAGGGAGATGAAGATGCAGACAACTTTGTGTATGTGTTGAAATATGTTGTGTTAAAATATAATGAGCTGTGAATTATATTTCTGAGTATTACTTTTGGATTCCTAGTGAGATGGTGAATTGCACGAGGAAAGTATGACACCAAACCAATGCTATTAATCTGTAGACCAGTAAATGACTAGGCTCAGAGTGTGGCAATTTAAAATATTTTATAAAGAGTTACAAATTATAATTATAGTTATAAATGTGAATGCTTTGGTAAAATGAAATGTTATGTCTTCACAAGTCTGAGTTATATTTAACTGATAATCATTTGAATAGTGCATTAGAAGTATTGTGAGTTTCCACTTTGCTGTTTTTGGCTGTTTAACACTAACTTTATTTAACAAAGTTAGTCTCTAGATTGTTGTTAATATAAATATTATTTTCCTGGGCTTATCATTTGTTTATATGTTTGTGTTATGACTATAGAACATGTGAAAACTAAATCAAGACTATAAACTTGGATAAAGCTGTGTATTGCATCTTATCAAACATATGGATTTTCATTTTTAAAGTTAGTTTTAAGGACTATTAACTTTTAATTCTAGAATCAGGTATTGGCCTTATATAGTTGTAGGTGAAATATTCTACTAACAAATTAGCAAATAAAAATAAATAATAAATCATTTTGTCTGCAGATCATATTTTGGTAGGACTAGGAGAGATATTCTGAATACAAGACTATATGTTTGGGCTTCCCTGGTGGCGCAGTGGTTGAGAATCCGCCTGCCGATGCAGGGGACACGGGTTCGTGCCCCGGTCCGGGAGGATCCCACGTGCCGCGGAGCGGCTGGGCCCGTGAGCCATGGCCGCTGAGCCTGCGCGTCCGGAGCCTGTGCTCCGCAACGGGAGAGGCCACAACAGTGAGAGGCCCGTGTACCACAAAAAAAAAAAAAAAAAGACTCTATGTTTGATAATTATATCACGCAGGTGGGGAAAAGGCTGGAAATTAGAGGCCTGGCCTTGAAAAATAGCACTTAGGTTAAAATATTTTATGGTACAGGCTCTAGGGTCGAAATATTAGGGTTCAAATTCTAAATCAGACATCCAGTAGGTACTTAACCATGAGCAAGTTATTTAATCTTTCTGTGCTTCTGTTCCCTTATCTAAATACGTGAATACTATCAGTACCTACCTCAGAATTCTGTTGTGAGGATTACTGAGGACTTGTCAAAGGCCTGTGTACGGTGAACGCAGTAAATTTAACCATTATTATCATCAACATTATTATTAAAACTATACTATATGCAAGATCCATTTCTAAATGCCTGATGAAATAGAAAGATGAATAAATCATGATCCCTTGTCAAAGGAGCAACTCCATGATTAAAATTATGATAATACGATCAGATCAGTATCGGCATCAGCATTTATCTCTTCTTCAGACAAAAATGTCATGAAAGAATGAAAATGGAATTTAAATCAATCAATCCGTAAGAATGCAGTGAAACTAGGAAGGCTTCTAAGGTACATTTCACAATTTTAAGAATTGCTGAAATAGTTTAAATGCCAACATTATTAGGTTTATTTTTTTAAAAGCAAGAAGAAAGACAAACTAAAACCCAATAGATGCACATGAGCAGACAGCTGAGGAGGTAAGACAGTTCCAGAAATCACTAACTTAGAGGTAGCACAGCTATGGCGTATGTAGGATTCCTGAAGTAACCAGAAGCATAATTTATGAGGGAACTCTCTTTTAGGAACTGGGTATGTGTTCATACTACATCCATCTCACCGAATGGCAAAAAAGTGCAGTATCGACTTCCAAGATACGGCAGTGTAAGTAAACATGACCTGGGGCTGGAGAGTAATGTTTCATCCGGAAACAACCTATGCTTATAAATACAACCTACCCAGCTATCCTCACCCACAATCAGAAGAAGCTGACTAACAGTACTAAGGAGCCAATGTACATTTCTCAAATATGAGTATATAAAAATCAATAAATAGTTTATCCAGTCACTACAATAAGCAGAGAAAAGCCAAAACCAGAGGAAACTCATATAATGTAGTCATAATCACTATAGTCAATTTAACTGGATAAGAAATTATACCTATAAAATAAGAATAGCTTCCTATGAATAATTAATCTCAATAATATTGGGAATACAAAGTGATCATAATATGATCATCTAACTAAAAATTAATAGCATAGAAGAGCAGAGCAAATATAATTGAAAAGGAAACCTGTTATATTAACTAAAGTAAATCTAGAACACAGAGCAAGTTGTTAGAAGTAAGAAGCAGAAATATGGTTTATAATTCCCATAGCACTTAAGAAAAAAAATGGAACAAAGACATGACATCCATGATTTAGTACATTGAAGGGAACAACAAAAACAAGGTACCAAGACAGAGGTAGCCCTTCAGCTTTGTTCTTATTTTTCAAAATTTTCAAGAAGAGTAAAAATCTTTAAAATTTTTTTCTTGAATATTCTAGATGACTGAAAACTTCAACTTGTGGTATTATATACACATACAAACTGATACAGGGAATAAATATACTTTATTTGGATTGCTCAATCATTGATTTTTATTTATTTAAATTGTACGATGTTTAGATAGTGATAAGGATGCCAAACAACTGGGATATTTCCTTTAACATATTTATCATATAAATGAAAAATTGCTTTGCCGTTATATTGTCATAGATAAAGAAAAAATATATTCTCCATCCTGATATTAAATTTAATCTTGATTGTTTTTCTAAAGTATCTTCCAAATAATGATCTAGTATTTTCAGATTTCTTTTAAAAATTACTTTATTGAAGTGTGATTGACACGTAAAAAATCTGTACATATTTAATATATATAACTCAGTGAGTTTGGGGAGAAGTACACACCCATGAAACCATCACAACCATAAAGGTCACAGACATAACCAATCACCTCACAAAGTTTCTGCCAACTTCCATTATTAGTAGTACTTTTTTGTGGTTAGAATGCTTAGCATAAGATCTGCTCTCACTCAAAATCCAAGTAGTTTATGGAGGAAATTTAGGAGCTAGGGCCAACTGTAATGCAAGCCCTGATGTCCTATTTCCATTTCCCAATACAGCTCTCATTTGCCGAGTTGGAAAGGATCCAATTCATATAGGGATTTTGGATTCTGGATGGACATAAGTTCCCTTGATAACTCTTTTTATTATTGTTTTTGTATGATGATAGTGGTAATGATCGTTAAAATTTGTTTTTCTCTAACTAAGTCACAGTGAGAATCCAGCAACTGACTTTCAAAGGGACTAGTATTTCATATAACAGATTTAGGGAAGTGATAGTTCTTGAATTCCGAATTTGGGCCTTATATTTCCCCTGCATGGGCCATTCAAAGGCTCTATGACATGAAATAGACACCTGAGATATTCAGAGTTGTTTCTAGGTGATGTGTGCTAAAGAAGGCTTGCAATTTTCTCTCGGGCTTTGCCGCTATTGTTCACTATCCCAAACAACTAAGATGTCATTTTTAGCAATTTAGAGCAAAAGATGAATATATATTCAATCTCTGTAAGATCTTAATTGTGTCAATTAAGTTGTGTTTACTAATATAACCTCTAGAATCAATCTGTCCTTTGATTACCCAAGTCTGTGACTTAAATAAGAGTTCATCAATTCAACAAATAGATATTGAAAACCTAGTGTTTGTCCTGTCTTAGCAGACATCCATAAGTTAAAGGAATATTGATTACTCAGAGAAGCACAGATGCAATTATCTTCATTTTGTCAAACTCCCTATAGGTAATTTTGGCTTGAATCACTTCTGCTGGCATTAAGTATGTAAATATTTACATTTACACTGTCCTTGCTGGGGCATTTTCACAGGCTTTGTTTTTTCAGTGGTCACCAGTTTATGCTATGCTCTATCCATTTAAGTTTGGCTTCTTCCTGTCCACATGATTGTAATAAATCAGTTATAAAAGTACAGAGACAGGGAAACCACCCTAAAAATTATTTGATTCCTTTTTTTAATATATCATATAATATTAGAGCAAGTCATCAAAGTTTCATGACTCTTTTCCTATAATTTCTAAAGTTTAAAGTAGTTGTACTTATAGTTTTTTAATAGACAGATTACTTCTAATACTGTATCTAAATATTTCTGAATGTTTGAACCTTATATTTGGTCTAGACCATGTGAGTTCAGGCATAATTAATGTGGTAATGGAAGGAAAGATAATTGGTATTTTTTGTCTTCTTCCAACAAGGCCCCTTTCTGAACTGTACTCTTTTAGAAAACTCTCCTTACATTTAGAAAAATTAGGATAAATTAAAATAGTGTGATATATGTAATCCCTTGTTGCTTAAATGCAGCAAGGGATTATAAAAACAATTATAGTTATGAAAAACAATTATAGTTATGATTGGAATGCTTCTTATTTGGTACTGTTCTTGTATTGGATTTGTTCCCAAAACTTTTGAACTGGCGAAATGAGAGTTTGCCAAGGTTTTTGTTATGGCCACAACAAAAAGTGGAAATTTAATTTGTGTAGTACTATGTTAACTTGTTTTACAATTTATAAATTAAATTTGTAAATGCACCAGTAAGCTTATTATTATTTTAAATGTTATTATCCCCAAAGCTGTGACCAAACCCATTACTTACTCTGGGCAATATTGCCAGGACCAGACATCGGTTCTTCAGACTGTCTTTCTTTAGCCAACAGTCAAAATTTCTTTCTCAGTAGGCCAGTCTACCTTAAAACATCTTCAGCAAAAAGGAGATACGTTTTCAAAAACAGATTTAAGAAAAACATTTTCCTTCTTTTAGAAGGAAATTGTGTCTGACTGGTTAGATTATAGAGTCAAAAGGGCTTTTCTAAAGCAGCAAGGGTCTTGATACTTAATTCAAAGATTTTTAACAAAGTAATAATGGCCATGCACTTAAACTGATTCAGGCCAAAAGGTATGTCTTAATGGTCAGGATTATAATTTGAATTTTTTGCCCTGTCAATATATCAAGTTAATAATCTTTTACCACCTACAAAGGATGAAAATGTGAAACAGTTCATTTTTCTATCCTAAATCTCTATACTTCCTCTAATTCTGCTTGGATACTTCCTTACTACATTTTATCACTTACAGGTATAGGAACCAGCTTAACTTTCTTCCATTCTATCTGAAAAATATCTTGTCCAAGTCCACAAGTTCACTGAGTATGCTTCCAAGTTACCATAGACGAGTGTCCTACCAATTGTTTTAGCACTGCTTAACTCATTTTTTAAAAAGCTGAAATTGATAAAATAGAAACAAACACAATGAAAGAAATAGTTAAAAACAAAGTTATTTATTTGAAAAGACTAATTAATGAATCCCTGGCAAGCCTGATAAAAATAGATAAAATATTCAAATACATACCTGGATAATCCTGCTACTAAAGAAATTGAATCCATATATAAAATTCTTTCAACAAGTAAGACATCAAGCCCAAGTAGATTTCATGTTTTATTTTCCCCCATATTTTACTGAGAAAGAATATCAAATCTACTGTATCCTCCAGAATGTGGAAATCTTCCAAGGCTTTTACCACTTTCCTTTTTTAAAAAAAAATTCTTCCTCCTTCCCCCACATTTTCCTCCATCTTTTCTTCCTTCCTTTTTTCCCTATTTTCTTTACTACATAGTTTTCAAGATTTCCTAATTTGGTTGAAATACTTTAAAGAAAATTGGAATAGTCTAATCATAAACTTTTGGTATGGAAGTCATAATGATTTCACCAATATTTTCTTATTCAGGGCAGTATCCTATAGCTCAGCAATGATGTTTTAATAGTACTTTTTGTAGTCCATATTATATCATACAAAATAATATGATATATTTCTTTCCTTTTAAATCCATTCATTTATTCTTATATACTTTTGTTAGAATTTTCAGTAAATTTCCATTACATATATAAAGATATAATACTGGAAATATTTAAAAATTAAAAGAAATTAAGACCAAGGTACTGATGGGAGACCAGTGTAAAATCTGACTTTTTCTTCAATTGTTTTAAGATTTTAGAAATATGCTATGAATGGTGAATTAAAGTAAATCATAAATATTCATAAGGCTATAAGTTGATCTTCTTTGTGATTTACTTTGACTTCCTTTTTAGTGGTTGATGTAAAATTTGGCAGGGAGTATGGGTTAGAAGCAAGAATAATGAAGCACAATTACAGCCGAAATCAACAATAAGTTAACCCTCATTTAGATACTACTCATGTTTAGTTACATGTATGGATAATTATATTGAATAAATTATTTGGTGTTACTTTTATTTTTTTTTATTTTTTTTTTTTTTTTTTGCGGTACGCGGGCCTCTCACTGTTGTGGCCTCTCCCGTTGCGGAGCACAGGCTCCGGACGCGCAGGCCTAGCGGCCATGGCTCACGGGCTTAGTTGCTCCGCGGCATGTGGGATCTTCCCGGACCAGGGCACGAACCCGTGTCTCCTGCATCGGCAGGCGGATTCTCAACCACTGCGCCACCAGGGAAGCCCTGGTGTTACTTTTAATAAACTATTTTTATAATGGATCTCTTGATTAAATTTAATGACTGGAGGTAATTAGCTACAATACAGATATCACAGTTAATTAAAATATTTGGCTACGTGCATGGATGAGTGTATCTTTATGACCCAGAAAGATCTTAATTGTTGTCTAAGTACTTAATTTTAATATTGAGTTTAAGTGATTAAACTATACATTTGGCTAATATCATGAGAAATGCTTCATGAGAAAAAGTTAAATGGAGCATAGATGTCAAAATTTTATAAATCAAAAATATATTACTAAATTGAATGTGACAGGTTAACTTCTAATATTTTGCTTATCCTTCAAGCTATAGCTCTAGAAGCAGAAGAGAAGAAAGATCTCAAAATTTCTAAAAAGTCTTATATCTAAAAATTTGGTAGCAATACAAAAATAGTTAATTCTTCCTATTTACCAGCATGTGAAAACGAACTGGCAGAATTAATTGTTTTTTTTTTCAAAAGAAAGGTTTAACTCCCGTGGAAAATTAGCATTTTTGTTTCCCCAAGAGTTATTATGCTTTATTTTTGAATAATAATGGTGATTTTTATATATGTGGATATTAGAAAAAAATTGTAAAATTCATAATCCCCAATTTTGCGAGTCAAGCAAGAACTCATAATATAAACCTTCACTAATTGAAAAACATTGTAAGGTTGAACAGGAGATTTATTTTTTAGATTCAACAAAAATGTTTTAAGCACTTACTATATGCAGGGTCTGTTCTGAGTATGGGAGATATATCATTTAACTAAGCATTCATGTAATTTATATTCTAGCTTGTGGAAATAGCCAACAAACAAAATAAAAATGGAAATATATAGTATGATAGAAAGTAACATGTGAGTTGGAGAAAAATAAAATATAGAAGGCGAATATGTATTGAGAGAAGTTGTAAATTTCAAAGGATGGGTTAGGAAAGGTATGAAAATGACATTTAAGGAAAGATCTGAAGAATGTGAGGGAGTGAGACTTGAGGTCTTCAGAGGAGAGAACGATACAGAGGGAACAGAAAGTTCATGTGCCTTCAAGGGGAGGGGGTGTTTTCTGATGACACACCAAGAAGAGCAGTATGATGAAGGAAGTATGGAAGGGGGTGTTATTAGGAGAAAAATACTGGGAGTGGATGATAGGCTCTTTGGCTTTTCATCTGAGTAATATGGGAAGCCGCTGAAGGTTTTTAGAAAAAGAAATAAGTACATTTGACAGGACATGGTTGTGTTGAATGCAGACTAAAAAAGGGCACAGATAGGGACAGGAATCGAATTATTCAGCTAAGAGAAGATGGTGTCTTGACACAAGATGTATCGTTTAGATCATTAACAGTGCATGGACACTGGATATACCCTGGATATATTTTTGTTGATACAGTTAGCAAAAACCAGTTAAACACGTATTAGCGGTTAATGGAAAAGAAAAAAAATAAGAAATTAATAAAGGCAAAGAAGGCAACAATTAACCCTAGTTACTCTATAAAAAGATTAGCAAGAAATTCCCTTGAAATCAAGGCATTTAGCAGTCATGTTGTAGTAAAAAATATAGTTGGTATCAGCTGTCTTTTTGTCATGATGCCTCTCTCTCCACCTTCTCCACTCTGTTTGCTGTAGTTTCTCATGCATGTAGCTTTCAGTTGGCTTAGGTCAATGGGCTGCCCCAGAGAGACTGAGAGGGAAAAGTGTGGTCAGCGTATTTATCCCCATCCCCTCTCAGCAGCCTGGTGCTGTGCTGTCCATGGCGAAGGTTACTACCCTCCCGGGAGGCAAACTATATGGCATTGCTGCTCCAATTGTGCTTTGCTGACCAGTATGGCTCTGCCAGTAATTGTTACAAGCCTGCAATGAACTATGCACAAAAATGGTGAGAAAATGTTATAACAATTTCACAGGGTAAATCTATATCTGTCAAACATAATAATACCAAAACTAGACTTGTATTTATTTAAAGTATCTTTTTGCTTCATTTTTCTAGCAATTGATTTTCATTTTCCAAATTTTAATTTCACAAATTTCTAGTAATTTATTTTCTTTTTAATTGACCTTAATTTTCAAGTATTGATCTTCAGCAGACTGGAAATGTGGACAACAAACAAGCAAAGAATTAAACCTGATTCTTTAGCACGGTTTGAGAAGCCCAGCTCTATGGGACTTTCTCCATGAAAGTCCCATGATATTTATCCTTCAGATTTATGAGCATTAACCACTAGTTGCTTCTAAGCTAGAAGTTAGACACCATCTCTGGTGTTCCCACACCCTCATCTTTGTCAATGGTGTCTTTCAAGAAGAGAATCCAATGGGTCATCAACTTCCAGCTGGGACCTAATAATAAAATTTTCATTTTAATATGAAACTTGCTTTTAGCTGAATGAAGACTCAGTTCTTGGTAGAAGTAGAGAGACTCTCCCATGGATTTCTTTTTCAAGTGAAATAAGTCAATATGTGTCCTGGCTCACAGTGCTTGTTAGATAAGAGGAAGCTTTTCAGGTGTAAGAAGTTGATCACTGCAGCAGAACGTTTATTGTTTTCACTGAAACCCAAAGTGTGTCAAGGGGCAGATCAATATTTCGCATCTGGACTCCACAACCAGCCTTTACCTCACAGAATTCTTCCTCTTCTCACAAAGTCAATTTCTGTGGCTGAACATAAGTGCCCCTGAACAGGTCTGTCGTCCGGCCCCGCACTTGTGTTGAAAGGGAGGGAAACTCTTTTTCAGTTTTGGTTCTGCAGTTCACCCAGGTGGCTTTCAGGAAGACTCGAGATTTCCTGATAGCTTTCTCGCTCTGAATCTCCTGTGAGAATGGAAACATTTCAGAATTTCCTTTTGCTACGCAGTCTTTCCAAAGATCTGTTTCCTTCTCAACCACTTGAAGACAAAACATGTGCCCTATGGTCATGTAGATTCTTGTCTGTCTGGTTCATGCAGTGAGGCTCTTCTTCTTAGTAGGCTATGCTCCTCAGCTGTCCTTCCTCTCCACAGCAGACAGAATATATGGCCTCCTATTTTCTTAGGAGTGTTCCTAAAATTCACCTTTCACTTCAAATATCCTGGTGATAGGTCTTCCTCTGCTAAGCCACTAGATTACTCACTGTTGCAGGAGAATTAGGCATCTGTTATTCTGCTTTCCATATACTTTTGAACATCCTCAGTTGAACTAGCCTTACAGCACCAGCCATTATGTAACATCTTCCAGAACTATTTTTTATTTCCTATCCAAGTGTTTTTACCAAAAATTTTTCTCTGTGAAGAAGGCAGTGTGTTATGAAACATCAGGATTTTAGTTGTTTGTTTGCAATGAGAGGAGTGAAACATCTAAAAACCAAACATCGATTAATGGGCATGATCAGTACAGACACCAACGAAGTACCTCCAAGATAAACTTTTTGTTTCCAGACGAACACAAAACACTAAATACATTTAAGCTTCTGCTAGTTTGCGGCAGCTTACTGCAAGAATAATATAATGTTGTGGAATTTCACCATTATTTGCAAATCTTATGTTGAGGAGGAGAATGATTTCTCACTTAGCCCACTTGGTTCTTTTGGCTGGTCTAATAATTAAATTGACACAACAGATTAATAGGAGAAAAAAAGAAAAAGCAAATTTAATTTATATGTACTGAGGGCTCATAGAAATGAGACCTAAGAAGTGGCCAAAGCAGGCAGGTTTTCACCTTTTTACACTTTTTTTAAAAATACTTTTTAGACAGAGAAATTTAAAATTTGTGAGGAATTGGCAGGACAAAGAAACTTGGGCTTGGGTGCTTAATTATTGAAGAATCTAAACAGAATTTGGGCTTGGGGTAGTAAATTAGTAAAGAAGTACAGTTGGCCCTCGGTATCATAAGGAATTGGTTCCAGGACCCACCACGGATACCAAACTTTGCAGATGCTCAAGTCCCATAGGCCACCCTCCATATCCCTGGATTCAACCAGCCACAGATCATGTAGTATTTATTGAAAAATAACTCTGCATATAATTGGACCCACACAATTCCAACCCATGTTGTTGAAGGGTCAATCATATCACAGTTTGTCTGCACAGCTTTCTCAGCCCTGGATTCCCTATCTCTGATGATAAGGATGTCTCTCTACCTCCTGATATAAGGAGGGTGCCTTTCACATGGGAGATTTATTTCCTGTTTTCAGGGAGATGGAGGGGATGGAGATGGTCAGACAGAGGGTCAATACCAGCTGTTTCTCAGTTAACTTTAACCCCAAATAATCAATATTTCACTTTGACATATTTTGGAATGGCCTGTCTTGAGCCCCAACACTTACAATGCTACACATCGCATATCTTGATACAATCAATCTGGAGAGAAAAAAGTTGTTTTCCAGCTTCTCACACTCAGCTTCCTTGGCATCACGTATGTGTCTTCAGCACTTACACTTGTGGTCCTGTTGGAGAAAGGGATCTTTTCAAGTTCGTATTCTGCATTCTGTCCTTGCATGTTACTTCACTCTAAATTTACAGGCAAACGCTATTAGGTCTTTACCAGTTGTGGACCTTTTCTTCTTCTGGGCAAAAAGTTCTGCTGATAAAGACCTTGTTTCCTGAGACTTTTTAAAGAATGTGACTTTTTTTGTTTAACAAAATCTTAACTGTGTTTGAGATTCCCAATAGCCACTTAAAATAATCAGCACCTTTACTCCTTCAAAAGCTTGATTTGTAGTTAAGTCCTTCTTGGATTTGCAGAAGCCATTGTTGTCTTTGTACACTGTTTTTCACAGATATTTCATAATGGAAATGTTAACATGGGTCACTAGCCCCTGTAAACCCCATTGGTAAGTAGCTCTTTTTGTGCATCTGGCCTTCTCTTGTGTCTTCTGTCACACTCATGAGCTCAAGTGCCTCAGATGATGATAACTCTGCATCTGTAACCTCATTGGAACTGTCCATTGGCCAACAACTGTAACCGTCCTTTTACATGTCACACCTTGTCTCAGAAATCACCTAGATGGGTGGGATGGTGTGGGGATTGGGAGGTGGGTCCAAGAGGGAGAGGATATAGGTATACGTGTGGCTGATTCGCTTCGCTGTACAGTAGAAACTAACACAACTTTGTAAAGCAGCTATACCCCAATTAAAACAAAATCACCATATCAGGAATTCACACATCTGCAAAACACAACTCCTAAGAAAATACAAACAGAAGGAAATAATAAATGAGGAAGCACCAAAAAAAATTAAAATTTAAACATTTTACAATACAGTTCACCTTTGACCCATACCATCTGTGTTTCTAAGTCCTACAATACCAACAAAATGACAAAGTGGAAGCCCCTGAATGGCAGCATATAAAAATGCCGTTTTTCAAGACCAAAAGACAACCCTCAGAATGGGAGAAAATATTTGCAAATGAAGCAACTGACAAAGGATTAATCTCCAAAATTTAAAGCAGCTCATGCAGCTCAATATCAAAAAAACAAACAACCCAATCCAAAAATGGGCAGAAGACCTAAACAGACATTTCTCCAAAGAAGATATACAGATTGTCAACAAACACATGAAAGAATGCTCAACATCATTAATCATTAGAGAAATGCAAATCAAAGCTACAATGAGTCACAACGGTCAGATTGGCCATCATCAAAATATCTACAAATAATAAATGCTGGAGAGGGTGTGGAGAAAAGGGAACCCTCTTGCACTGCTGGTGGGAATGTAAATTGATACAGCCACTATGGAGAACAGTATGGAGTTTCCTTAAGGAACTACAAATAGAACTACCATATGACCCAGCAATCCCACTACTGGGCATATACCCTGAGAAAACCATAATTCAAAAAGAGTCATGTACCAAAATGTTTATTGCAGCTCTATTTACGATAGCCAGGACATGGAAGCAACCTAAGTGTCCATCAACAGATGAATGGATAAAGAAGATGTGGCACATATATACAATAGAATATTACTCATCCATATAAAGAAACGAAATTGAGTTATTTGTGGTGAGGTGGATGGACCTAGAGTCTGTCATACAGAGTGAAGTAACTCAGAAAGAGAAAAACAAATACCATATGCTAACACATATATATGGAATCTAAAAAAAAAAAAAAAAATAGGTCATGAAGAACCTAGGGGCAAGACGGGAATAAAGACACAGACCTACTAGAGAATGGACTTGAGGATATGGGGAGGGGGAAGGGTAAGCTGTGACGAAGTGAGAGAGTGGCATGGACATATATACACTACCAAACGTAAAATAGATAGCTACTGGGAAGCAGGCGCGTAGCAAAGGGAGCAGCTCGGTGCTTTGTGACCACCTAGAGGGGTGGGATAGGGAGGGTGGGAGGGAGGGAGACGCTAGAGGGAAGAGATATGGGAACATATGTATATGTATAACTGATTCACTTTGTTGTAAAGCAGAAACTAACACACCATTGTAAAGCAATTATACTCCAATAAAGATGTTAAAAAAATATGCCATTTTTAGTCTGTAAATCCCCCTCTATTGTTTTACACTTAAAGACCTTATTGGCTCATAAAAATTAGTCAGAGGTGTGTAAGAAGAGTTGGGAAGAGTTAATGCAGGAAGAGACCAACGTTGCCAGGCTACGAACATCTCTGTACAGTGCAGTACTCACCATCTGTCAACGGGCATCTCTGTTTCTCTCCCAAAACTGAGATTGGATTTAGGCAAGCAACACGGTCCTACTGTGCCTTGTTATGTGGTGCTGAGAGACCTCTAACGAAACAGTGAATGCTCTATCATCCCATGGGCATGTGGCATGCAAAGTAAAAAAGAAAAAGAGCATTTTTTAAATCATAATTTCTTGCAGAACCCCTTAGAGAGAGTATGTGGAATCTTAAGTTTCTACAGAATCTCCACTGACACACTGTAGTCTAGAGGACAAAACAGAACTCACTCTACTTACTTTTATGGCTAACGTATGTATGTGAGTTTGGCAAGGGTGCCGGTTGGGGTGTGAATATAACATTTAGATGAATTATTCAGGAGTTAGAAAGGGAGGGTGCACCCAAAAAATATGAGATATACATGACACATTTATTGATATTTGCAAATGGCTGTGAATTCGTGTTCTTTGAATTACTTCAAATGAAGTGTCTAAATAGATGTGATGAGATAATAGATCTCAAGAAATATCACATCTTGTTGGGCAAAAATTAATCTAAATCCTCACTATAGCACTTCATATTATTCGTTGCAAACAAAATGAAACTCATTAGAACTTCTGGGTGGGTGTATGTGTGTAAATGTGTATGTGTGTATGTGAACAGTAATTCGGACGATTTAGCCGTGAGATATAAATATTGTGGAGAGCAAGTGCTTAAACTAGGGATTTACAGGGATTTACTAGTTTTTCTAATCGGAGAACGTGCCGCAGTGTTTAGATTGCCCACCAGATGGCAAGCTTTCACTAGTAATCAGCCAGCCATGCCCTGACACTAACATTTACTCCGGATGAAAATCATCCCATCAATAGAAGTCTCCTTTGGAAGAAAATACTGTAACATCAATCATATATTGAAACAAGTAAAATTGTTTCTAAATACTTTTGATTTTTTTACAAACATGTTTTTCTTTCTAATTTGACTTTACATTGACTTTAGCCAACATTAATTAATCATAATTGAAAAGAAAATATCTCCAAAACATTACCTTAATCTCATCATAATTCTCCATACTTCAGATCACCAATCTACATCATTTAATTTAAATAATTCTGGCCAATTGTTTCTATGCGTCCATGAATACTTTAGTTTTGAATAAGACTTTCAGAGTGTCAAAACACTTTCCTCCACATTTTCCCCTCATAAGACTCCTTAGAGGCAGATATTGTTGTATTAATAAGAAAAAGGAACCGCAGGGAGGTTGCATGCCTTGTTTAAGTAATATATTTACTTTCAGAATTATAATCTGCAGAATTCAATCCTAGAACAATTTGCCTTCTTAAAATATTTAAAAGTGCAGAAAATAAAATGTAGAAAATAAAGCAATAATGATTAGCACCTAGCTTTATCAAATCTTAACAACGGCCCTATTTGCTTCAGATTTTTTTTTTCTAAGTGAATATTACAGAGAGAATTGAAGCCCAATTAAACCTTCCCAAACTGGTTCCCTTTCCTCCCATTCTAGAGGTGATACTTTGAAAGTAATCAATATTCTATGTGGGGCATTTATTTCCTGTGCAAGTTTTATAATACAATTTCATATTCAGCATTAATAAATTGTATGAATTTTGTTATAGTATCATGCTACTGTATCATGTATGGTTCTGCATCTTTCATTTATTTGCATAACATAGTCAGTGAAATTTATTCAAGTCGATACGTGTAACTCTATTTTCCTATTTTAGGAAGTTATAAAATTTTCTTTTACAACTATAAAACATTTATAGATGTTCTTGTTAATGATTATTTGACCTAATTTCCATTTTACAGAAATGATAAAACATATTGCTGTGCTTATTTACTTGTGAACATATGTAAGAGTTTGGTGGGGTGTTTTTTTCTGTTTGTTTGGGGTTTTTTTTTTGAGTAAATACTTAGAAATGGAATTTCTGGTTCAAAGCTTAAGTATATGATATACATTACAATATTCTTTCTTCTAAAACAAATATTCTTGTATTAAACTTGCTATCACTTGGTATTAAATTTTAAGACAAAATTTTAAAATGTTGTCAATGAAATTGTTATATTTTAAGCATGGATTCTTTGCTTCAAACCAAATGCAGTCAAAAGGCCAACACACAAATTAGATGGTGTGGGATAAAGTGTGTCCACCCAAAAAAGATATGCTGAAGACCTATCTCCTAGTAACTCAGAATATGGCCTCATTTGGAAAGAGGGTCTTTACAAAAGTAATTGATTTAAAATGAGATCCTTAGTGTGGGTCGTAATCAAATATGACTGGTATCATTATAAGAAGGGGAAATTTGGACATGGAGTCAGACACCCCTAGAGGAGAAAAGATAGAGACACGGAGAGAAAGCCACGTGTAGATGGACAATTGGAGTGATACTTCTATAAACCAATGAGTGCCGAAGATTGCTGTCCAGCCACCAAAAACCTGAAAGAGGGATTCCCCTACAGGTTTCAGAGGGAGCACGGCCCTACCAAAACCTTGATTTTGGACTTCTAGGCTCCAGAACTGTGAGACAATAAATCTCTGGTGTTCTAGGCCAGTAAGTTTGTGGTACTTTGTTACTTCAGCCCTAGGAAGCTAATAGAGTTCCCAAAGTTTCCAGCCTCTTGTATACACATACCTTCTCCCAATTATGATGTTAAAGAACTAATCTAGGTACTGCTGTGAAGGATTTGGCAGATGTAGTTAATGTCCTAAATCAACTGAGCTTAAAATAAGGAGATTTTCTGGATCTAGCTTATCACATGAGCGCATCCTGTGGAGTAGAGGATGGGAGTGATTCATCTACAAGCCATGGAATGGCAAAGATTGCAGACAAAACACCAGAAGCTGGGACACAGGAGGGAACAGCTTGTCTCTAGTAGCCCTGCAACAGAGTCATCTCTGCCCACATCTTGATTTCGGACTTACAGCCTCCAGAACGATGAGAGAATAAATTTGTGTTCTCCTAAAGCACCAAGTTTGTGCTACTTTGTCACAGAGTCCTTAGGAAACCAATATGCCACATATAAGTGAATCTGTTTTGCCAAAGCCAGTCTGAGCTCAGCAGCCTGGTCACACTTTCTCTGACCTCACTTCTGACCTCTGTGTTCCCTGAGCTTTTCAGAAGATACATTTGAGAAAGATAGTACTAAATTATATATCTTGAGAGACTTGAAAAAAATGCAAAGTACTTTGATGAAATATCTTTAAAGAGACTCTTTGTAAAGTTTAACTCTTAATAACAACATGAAACAGTGTAGCACAGAAGCAGTCTATAAATCTATGGGACAGCTTTGTGGTCTTATTTAAACTAGATTAGACAAAATACTATGCAAGAAATGTATGTATATTTACAGAAAATATGTCTACATTTGCAAATGGTACTGTGGTCTCCGATGGTGAGAAAGGGTAAAAATCAGATTATTCTTTCTCCATCATTTTAAACCTATCTATCCCTGGCAAATTACTTTCCTGGAATCATTAGTCACAGCCTCCTACACTTCCCTACTCCAAAATGAACCAGTTGTTTGACCCAGATTGCCTTCTGTCCTGTTCTCAATAGTATTCATTATTAAAATTGGTATAGAGGCGATGCATTTCAGCATGAAGAGTGTGGACTCAGGAATCAAATTCTGTGTGATCTTGGACAAATTACAACTATATTTATATACTATATATATACTACTACGTAATTTTCCCCATCTGAAAAATGAAGATGATATGTTTACCTCTTAAACTAAATAGCTTCGCATATGTTTACACCCAAAGAAAAATACGTGACACATATTGTTTGGTGAATATTAGCTATTTTTATGCTGTGCCATGTAATTGTTAAATTTATACGTTCAGTGCTTTTAAATGTATATATAGGTAATACTATATATATTTAATGATAGCATTAATAATATATGTATATGTTACTTTATGCATCACTGTAAGGAACTAAAATATAGCATGACTCACTAATTCTATAAAATTGATCTAATATTTTTAAATCCTGTAAAGTCTTTTCTTACTGTCAGTTTATTACTGAAATGAAAATTGGATGACACACACCATTAGGTATTAAAGATTATATCACGATCCTTTTCAAAAACATACACTGGAAATTGGTAGGAAGCTTAGGAAGATAAGACTTATAAACTAAACCAAGTATATATTTCCAAATGAGACAAACAGTCCTTGAAAAAGAACGCAGAACTGAGACGGGAAATCACCTAAAAGCTCAGTGTTTGAATTTTCTTATCCATAAAAAATGTAGAGCAAGAGATTTTTATGCTCCTTTCAAGTTCTGAAACACTATTTCTTTATTTTAGTGCCTAACTGAAGTTAAAATAATTATATGCACAACATTTCCAAGTCTTTTTCATAGCAGAAGTATGTTTTACTTAAAATATATGCACTTTCTAATATTTGCCCTGTCTTACCTAGGCAAAAATATACGAGTATTTGAGCATTTGTGCTAGACTGTTGTATAATAAACATGAAAAGAAAAAAACCTAATATAAGAGTACGTATTTTAGCCCTGAGTCTAAATTTTGACATTTTTCCTATGTATAGGAACAACAATTTTAACCAAGCTTCTTACAGGAAGATGATATTTGCTCAGTTCCTAATATCTTTATCTGTCAAGAACTAAATAAGTCTCTTAAACCAGGAAGTGTAGAGTCCACGTCACAATACAGCTTGTGAGAAATTTCAGTGACAGCAAGAGGAAAGGACTTTTTGGGGCAGAGAGAGATCTTCAGAGGATATAAATGAGTCGATGTCCTTCTCAGGGAACCCACTGCCAAGCCCACCTGGCCCACGGCCTCAGGGTTGGAAAGGGACAGTGCAGCCGGATAGGGCAGGGAAGCTCTGTGGAAACCAGGGTAGCTTGAGAAAGAAACCGAGAACACCTGTCAGCCTTCTGCCTGCCTGCCATCTGCAGTCCCAGGCAAGCGCAGTTTAAACGGAGGAGGATTTCTAGGTGGGTGCTGGATCACGAAAAGTGTGAAAAAGAATTTTCTACGTGCCTACATGCCCCTTCTAGAGGGAGAGGGTGGGGAAGATTTTCGCTTGTTGAGAGCACTGTAGATTGGGAGAGCCCAGTGTCTGGAGGAAGCAGCAGAGTATGGGAAACTAGAGATATAATAAGGTTTAAAGTCTCCATAGGAAAGTATGATAGCACCCCCTGCCCCCAAACACAGACACCCGGGAACCAGATTGTATCAGCCTCACTTCCAGAGAATTCAGAGAGGACCAAAGGATTTGTTATGTATTTAGTCTACATACTAAATACTATACTGTAGCTAACGTCATAATATAACTGGGGAAAATAAAATTGTGTAAGTCTAAGATGTGGCTAAATTACTGTAGAGTTGTTAGAACAGAATTAGTTTTTTGCTTCTGGATAAGATAGAGTCATTTCTTTCAGCTCGTTGCTCCCAGAGAGAACAAATAGAATATGTGAATAAAGTACAGACATCGTACTTTTTCGATATAACAAATTGCTGAGGGGGTACAAGGACTAAGGAGGTGAAGATTTCTATGGATGGGACAGTGTGTGAGCTGGGAATGTGCAGATCCCTTTCCCCCCAAGAGCAACTTATCAATTCTTGGCAGGGCCTGTAGGCTGGGAATCTAGGCTTGGACCGGAAAAGGGTCGCTGCTGGGGGACAGACTACCCAGCAATCCTTCAGCGAGCTTTATGGGACTGCAGTGAAATATTAGAAACTTCAGTTGTCATAAATACATGTTCCGTTTCTACCAAAATCCCTTGGTGAAACCTGCATTTGGAGGAGGTCAGAGACTAAAGAGTTAGGCTGAAAAACTCTGAAAAGCATAGTAGATTTTCCCTCATTCCCATTTAATGCTGTACAAACAAATATCTGCCCGAGAGAAACACCAGAGGAGAGTTGGAAGACCCTAGTAGGAAATGTGAACCCAGAAGAATCTCCGTAGCCATTGTCCCCCGGACATGCACTGAGAGCAATGGTACTTCAGAGGCCAGGTCCTGTCCCTGGATGAGTTTGGCATCAGCAGCGTGGTTGCTTGTTGCAGAGCTGGAAGGTCCTTCAACAAGCCATGCAGAACAAAGAGCATGAGAATTTGAGGAAGAAATCTCTGAAAATCAGAGTGGAATCTCCTCCAACCTATCAGTGTGGAGGTCTGACTAATTCATCAGATTCTGAACTGAAAGCTCTGGAGAGCCGGATGTTCCTCAGGAATAGGGACAGACTAGAAGTACGCTGGAGAAGCAGCACAGACCCTGCGCTCACTGCCCGCGGGCTGTGGCGGAAGGTTATCACCGTCTGGACCACTGCAGTGTAAACGGTCTACGGAGCATGTGATAAAAATGCACTATGAATGCTGACAGGTAGCATCGTACGGACAAAAATCAAAAGAAAACTCTAGAATAGGAGCGAGACAAGAGGTGGTGTTCATAGTGATGCTGGTAGATGAGGGTGTTAATGAGTTAAAATAAATATGAGTAATATATTCCAGAAAAGAAAAAATGCAAACTAGATAAAAGGATGGGGGAAATGTAGCCAGATAATTGAAATTTTAAGAAATATAAAGTTATTATAAACAAATTTGGAAATTGCAAAACACAGTATCTGAAATTGAGAAATCAATGGATGGGCTTAACCACTGATTGTGTACTATAGAATTCAGGATTAATAAAATGGAAAAGTTGTCCACCGAAAATATCCAAATTGAATACAGATAGAAAAAATATAGATAATATATAATACAGAGAAAAAATATGTATACACAATAGACAAAAATCATGAGACATGTGAGTCACTCTCAAAAGTTATACAGTTGAAATCTCAGAAGAAGAAAGAATGGGTCAGAAAATTAGTTGAAAAATGAATTGGTAAGAATTATTTGTAAAAATTAATAACATCAACTCACAGAGTCAAAACAAGCAAACAAACAAAAAAAGCCCTATGAGAATTCTAGGCAGAAATATTCTAACAGCACTTCTTTAAACATAGGAACAACAACAACAACAAAAAGTGGGGGGGGGGGAGAAAGGGAGGAAGGAAGGGATAAAATCTTAAAGGTAAATAGATGTTTTAAAAAATAGAACTACTATATGATCCAGCAACCCCACTTCTGGGTTTATACCCAAAGCAATTGAAATTAGAATCTGCAAGATATATCTGCACATCAATGTTTATTGCAGCATTATCACAATATTTTAGGAAACAATCTAAATATCCATTGATGGATGAATGGATATAGAAAATGTGGTAGATACACACAATGGAATATTTTCCAGCCTTAAACAAAGAAATTCTGTCATTTATGACAACATGGATGGACCAGGAGAACATTATGCCAAGAGAAGTAAGCAGACACAGAAAGACAATTACTGTATTATCTTACTTATACATAGAATCTAAAATAGTCAAGCTTATTGAAACGGAAACTAGAATGATGGTTGCCAGGGCCTGGGATGAGGGGAGATGGAAATGTGATCGTCAAAATGTACAGTTTCAGATATATGACATAAGTTCTGGTGATCTACTATATAGCACAGTGCCTATAGCTAACAGTACCACATTGTACACCTAAAATTTGTTAAGATGGTAGACCTTATGTTAAGTGTTCTTAGTACTACTACTGCTAAAAATAATGATAATAAGAATAAAAGGGGCTGAAGGAAACTTTGGGTAGTGATGGATATGTTTATGGCTTTGATGGTGGTCTTCGTGTCACAGGTGTATGCTTATCCCCAAATCATCAAGTTACATGTATTAATTATAAACACCTTTTTATATGACAATCATACCTCAATAAAATGGTTTAAAAATAACTAATACCTGTACATTCTATGATTCAACAATATCAGACTGCTTACATCACAAAAGAAATGATAGAAGCCAGAACGCAATAATCTGGTAACTGTATGGTGCTGAAAGAAAACTTCCCACCTAGAATTCTATATATAATGGCTTCTTTAAAAATTAAGAGAAATATCGATATATTCTAACAGACAAAACTGAGACAATTCATCTTCAACAGTATAAGTTAAGAAATGTACAAATGGGAATCCTGAAGGCAAAAAAAAAAAAAAAGAACCCCAATGGAAGCATAAAAATCAGGGAGGAGTAAATAGTACTATAAAGGTAACGATGTGGTAAAATTTAAAAATATATATATATATTCACATACACACACATATCATTTATTAATTGTGAAGTTTAAAATATGTTATAATACAATACAAAATTTTAATGTATATTTAAATTTATAAATACAAAAATTATATTTAAAGTTAAATGCATAAAATAGGAATAAGGTAAAACAAGTTAAATAGGAATAAGGTAAAACAAGTTACAAAGCCTAGGGTTTCTATCATTATCAGGATAATGGTAAAGTAAGAAGTTAAGCATGGGTGCTGTAATTTCTAGTGTGATCACAAAATAATAGAGAATGTATGTACATAGAACAAGTAAATAGAGGGCATTAGAATAATTTTTAAACATTTGATTAATCAAAATTAAGCAAGAAAGAAGCAATAAAGCAATATAAAAGAATCATGGAATAAAAAATAAACAGTAAAATAGCTAATAAAAATTCAAATAAATCAGTAATCACATTAGATTTAAATGGACTAAATGAAGGGAATAAGATTTTGAGATTAGATAAAAATGTACCCTACTGGACTTCCCTGGTGGCGCAGTGGTTGAGAGTCCGCCTGCCGATGCAGGGGACACGGGTTCGTGCCCCGGTCCGGGAAGATCCCACATGGCCACAGAGCGGCTGGGCCCGTGAGCCATGGCCACTGAGCCTGTGCGTCTGGAGCCTGTGCTCTGCTACGGGAGAGGCCACAACAGTGAGAGGCCCGCGCACTGCAAAAAAAAAAAAAAAAAAAAAGTATATATACTCTACTAAATTCTACTGAAAAGAGATGCTTTTTAAATATAAGCACAAAAAGTGGTTGAAAGTAACAGAATGAAATAACATACATCATGCAACATTAACCAAAAACAAGCTGATATAGCTATATTAACAGCATAAAATGCAGACTTTACAGCAAGAAATGTAATTTGTGATTAAAAATGTGTAGGTCATAGTGATTAAGGAATAATTTACTAGAAAGTTTTCAGAAGACTAAAATTATGCCTTCAAAGTATATAAAGCAAAAAATTTAAAGAGACAAAAGGAGAAAAATTACATCTTAATATCTATTGGAAAAACAGAAAAAGATCATTGACCTAAAAACTCATTTCAAAAATTTGACCTGATATTAATAATTGCAAAGTATATAATCGTTAAAAGATATATGGAATATATACCCTTACCTAATATATTGATATGTTGATGCATATAAGAAGTATCAGTATACTTGGAATTACTGATTCCAAGGGCTGGAATTACTCAGAATATATATCTAACCACTGAGTAGTTAAGCTGGATATTATAATAAAAATATAAATAGAAAATACCCAGCTGTCTGAACATTCAGCAATATAGTTTTAAATAATTCATTAATCAAAGAAAAAATAAGAAATTATAAAATATTTTCAACTGAATGAAAATTAAGATATAGTATATCAAAACTGATGAAATGAAGATAAAATAGTGTTTAAAAGCTACTTTACAGTGTCCAATGCATACGTGAAAAGAGTTCTCAATTGTCATGAAGAATAGACTCTAACTTTTGTGTTTTTCATTAGAAGATGCTCTCCTCATTTAGTAAGCACAATGTTTTTCTATGGAAATAAAGCACGTATTCAAAGATTTCACCACTTCCTGCAACTGGGTCCTTTGCCATGTGACCTTAAATTTCTTCCCATTAGAGGCAGAAGATTCCCATCCCTTGAGTATAAGCTGGCTCATGTGACTTGCTTTAACCAGTGAGATTTTAACACTTGTGATAAGAGCAGAAGCCCAAAGTGTGCCTGTGTGATTGAGCTTGCTGTCGTGAGCCTTAGCCATTGCCAGGAGAACTTTCCCCCGACGACCACTGCTTCTTCACTCTTGAGCTCCTACTAAGCAGACACCAGCAGACCTGAGCCCAAACTACAGCAAGAACCAAGCTCTGGACGAGCAGCTTGAAGCAGAGGAGCTGACTTGAGCCCCAGCTGACCTATGTCTTGTTCAGACACATGAACAAGAATAAATAACTGTTCCTGTTCCTTTCAGCCTTAGATTTTTGAGATAATTTGCTATAAAGGAAATTTGACAGGTACACTCACTAAAAAATATCTTGGAACAATAAACAACTGTGAATAATATTAGTTGATTACAAATACATGGAAGGGGGCTTCCCTGGTGGCGCAGTGGTTGAGAATCCACCTGCCGATGCAGGAGACACGGGTTCGTGCCCTGGTCCGGGAAGATCCCACATGCCGCGGAGCAACTAAGCCCGTGAGCCATGGCCGCTAGGCCTGCGCGTCCGGAGCCTGTGCTCCGCAACGGGAGAGGCCACAACAGTGAGAGGCCCGCGTACCGCAAAAAAAAAAAAAAAAAAAAAAAAAAAAAAAACAAATACATGGAAGGATCACCAGGCAATGCCCTATTTTTTGGTTCATCAACGTATATACCAATTTAAATTTCTCTCAATTCTAAAGCAAGTATGAATATTTATATTGATATTACATGAATAATGTATGTGTATGTATTTATTCAATCTTATTTTAAAATATTAAATATCTAACTTCATCTGTTTCTTTTGAGAACTAAGCAGTTTTTTTAGTGAGAAGTTAATAAAACATTGACCTCCCACATTTAAAATCATCTTAAAAAATAAAATTCATGTGCTAAAATTTTCCATGTCAAGGAACTTACACTTAAATTGAAATAACTAGTGGAATGTTTATTAAGCCTCATAATCCATTTTAGTTCCAATGGTAGCAGTTTTATCATGCGAATGTGGGACCACTATTTTCCCTATTATGGTCCTCAACTGAAAAGTAATTTATTTCTTTAGATTTCTTGTAGTAAATTCGATCATTTGTACTGCAGGGTGACCTAAGCCAGGCTTTCAGTTTGTTTTACTAATAAGACATATTTCTGGCACATTCTCAGATTTTGTCTGACAAACGAGCTTAGTGAGAACAGGAACAGAGCAAAGAGTCAGTACTATTTTTCTTGTTTATTATCGTCCAAACATCTCAGGATACAAACACGAAGTGAACTGTAAACTGTTCAGCATATCTCTAATTGCTTTTGTGATGCTATTCAAGTGATGTCAGCAGGAACTACAGAAACTGGCTTTCTTTGGCCACTCAGATTGCAATTGTCTAAGTCTGGAAACCAAAGAATCAATAACTGTTAGAATTTTTTTTTTTTTTTAAGTGGAGCACAAGAGGGAGATAGAGTACCTCCCTTCAAAACGTTCCTCTCCCCACCCCCCATTGTTACTATTTTCCATTAGAAATCAGCCTCTTGGACCAGCAGAAGGTCCAGACCTGCCCAACATGATAAAAATTCTGAGCTTTTCATTCATCCTTCTAAAGGAAAAGGAAAAGCGTTGCCTCATTTGTAGTTAAGGCTTAAACATGAAAACTCAGAAGGGTGTACATAAACTATGAAATCATGTCCTTTACAGAGAACAGGTTGGAAATATATGTGGTCTGAATAATTGTGATATTGATTCTTTAGAATTATCTGAATTAGCAGTTGAGTACAGGTATCCAAAGTGATTTTATATAAATTTTAAAAATCAGTTTTAACAGTAAAAATATCTAAATTTAGTCTAACACCATATTGTGAAAGATGCCTTTTAATTTCATTGAAAAGTAAATGTTACTATTTAGAGCATTTTAAAAAATAGTTCCATTAAACTGTTGGTTGTGTTGCATGGAATGAAATATTTGAATCAGTTTCATATCTGAGGCATATTTGACCTTTAAACTATTTGCCTTTATACTTGAAAGAAAATCATAAGACATATTAATCTAAAATTACTTTTATGTAATTAAAAGTCATCTTAACACTAACAAATATATTTAATTAAAAGTGGCACTCTGAAGAAACCTAATTACTCTATATTCGTCTTATATGGCTTTCCACCAAAATGTTTATCTACATTAGCTTGAAATTTTATTTATTTAATACTCAAATTCTTTGCCAATTCATCATATATATATATTGTTAAACTTTGACGGTACTGTTTTATGTGTTTAAAATCATTTAAGTAAAGAATCATTTTATTGTTTTAAAATAATTTTCAGATTTAGAATGTCCTTAATTCTTTTAAATATATGAACCTACGTTTTAAGGTATTACATTGTCATGTCACATTACATGTTCTATACCTACAGATTCTTTTTTTTTTTTTTAACTCTTGACCATATTAGTATCACAGCCCATTATCTGAATACCATATGAAGATGTTTAGGGGATGTTAACTATTTGTGCCTATATATCTTGAGAGCATAAGTAACAAGTGTGACTGCTGAGTCACAACTATTTTCTTTCTTAAACAACCCTTGGAATCATGGATCATTTTGATTTGTTTTAAAAGCTTGTGTAAGTGTTTGTTTTAGGAATTTTATTGTTCTTACCAATGATTATGAACATTCACAGCATAGCTTCAGTACTCTACTTTAAACACAAATTTGTTTATTTTTTAAAGTATAGATAAAAATAAATCATTAAGGGTATCAAACACTTAAACAATTTGCCATTCAGATTGCCTCTTTTGTATACTTAACAAAGAATTTACTTTATCTAAATATTCAATTTGACTCATTTCCCTTGTTCAGTCAAGAGGCCCAGTTTTCCAGTATCACTTGCTTATACACAGTTAGGAAATAAGATTCCTATTTAAATAAAATTATGTGTCTCAAAATCCAAGTAACCAATACAAATGATAAAATTAGTCATTTCAAATTATTATGAATCAGTCCTATTTAACATACCCATTATGAGCTTTAAGAGCAGCTCAAGGGTGCTGAAATTTCTTTTATTTGTTAATGATCAGTTAGTGGTTGTCATTCTTTGGGGGTATGACCTTTTGCAAGTTCAAGATGGTTAGAATATGAAGGAGAGATATTTTTCCCTTCTTGCCACTGCTGGCCAAGGAGATGAGACCTGCATGCATAAGAGCTTCCTTTTCAAAGGAGACTTAAATGGGACTGGAGGTTCCTGCACAAGTGATGGCTTTCCAGCTGTTTTTCTTAATTTTTGCCTTTCTTTTTTTTGTTTTCTCTTTTCTATTGAAAATGGAGATTGAATTGGAAAGTTCAACCTCACTTGAGCAAATATCTGGATCTGTGACCTAGAATAGCTTCCCCTACGCAGTCAGGTAATACCTCCCTTTTCTGTCTTGTTTTTATCTTCTGATATTGGTGTGTCTGTGTGCCTCCTGTCCATTTTTAGTTACCAAATTGAACACACTGTTTTTGATATATCATTGAAGATAAAAATCATCACCTTTTGACTTGTCTTAATTTTATGCTTCTTGAACTTATATGACAGTAAAAGGAGCCCACTTTTTGGTAAGGTACAGCCCACTCCACTGTAGTTCTGAGTAGAAAGCCACTCACAGTTTTCCCTTTGAACTCTAAACCAATTGAAAAAAAATGGAAGAGTCATATAGAGTTTAAAGTACCATCTTGGTTGCTGTTAAAAATGGATCAGACAGCTGCATTTGTACCCAAGGTCAAACTAGACTTCTCACCCCCTGCAATCAGTGAAAGACCCACCTAGCATTAAAGTATTTTTTAGCTTTTTCTTTTGTGTTTAAATTTTCTTTGGGGAGTTGATTGAGAAGAGTGTTTTGTCAAGGAGAGTTCTGATGTATTAATGGGACCATTACCTAAATATTATCTTTTATTACTGTTATCTCCATAATAGCACAAGTCATTAATAACCATTTTCTTTGCTTCTAAACAGTATTAGCACATAATTAGTACAAAAATAATTCATAATTATTTTTACAGAAATTATTATAGGTAATTGATTTCATGGAAATTACTGGGTCAGCCTATCTTATCCCCATATTTCCCTAGGCCCTTGGAACTATTCTAAATAACAAACAACAATACTTGCTAAATATAAAGACTTAGACACTGAATTAACAAAGCATATAATGCATAACATATATCCAAAACTATGTGAGAGACTGTAAACAGGCACTAAAATTTCCCAGATAATATTAGTCTTTAGGAAATGTTCATTTTACTATTGCACTTTACTGATATGTTTGAGTCTTAATGTAGAGTGGATGGTGACAGCAGTATATTTAATTGATGTATAAAGCAAAAACCTTTTCTAGACAAAATTACCCTAGGAAGTCTATGAAATCACCCCAAATGCATGTCATGAAATACATCATCTAGCAATAATTCCAAGTACTGTACAGCCAAATTTTTCTCCAAAACAGATTGTTATTTCTTTCATTATGCCCGGAGTGATATACTTGACCCGGGCTTGAAGGACACATTGTACACGTAGAGTTATATTTTGAGCAATATTTATAGACAGAGAGCAACATGCGCATTGTAAAAGAACGAAGGGAAATTAAATGTTCTGAGGTACAAAGTATTTAAATATCCATTTCTCTCTCACTTTGGATTATGATGAATTTGGATAACCCAAAGTATTTAAATCTTCCTCTCACACACATACAGTGTTTTACTGGTAAGCAGAGGTGTGTGTGTGTGTGTGTTTGTGTATGTAATGTGCCCGCATTGTTGGTCCTCTCCAGATTTTCGCTTTTGTACATTCTTCACATGTACAAACTCTCAGCTTCCCAGAACTCAACTCTATGTATCTGCTTTCATCAAGTTTATGCTATAGATGGCAGGGAAGAGAAGGAGGTAGCCCGTTGTTATTGCTAGTTCAAAGTGCAGCTCACATAGAAATTTATAAATGTGTAAGAGATTTCTTTCAGATATGTTCTAACCAAACTGCTACCTTTCCTTTACCTTCTCTGAGGGCTGGAGAGAGAATTCTTTTATTACAAATATTTTGGGACCCACAGATTGTAGAAATCTTGTTATACTTATTATGTTCAGTTTTCTTTTGACTTGACATTCTCTTGTCACTGGAAGTTTTGGTAGATTTGTATATTTCCAGTGGAGAAGATAACTTGTTTTATAATGACAACCATCTCTTTTCTCTGTTCAAAAATCATTGTTGTGACATCTTTGATTTCCTTCCCATCTTCTCGTATCATTCGTCCAAGAAACTCTCATAAATAAATTCTTCTCTGATATTGCCTTTCTATATGGCGTGTTATTAAAGCACACTCTTGAAAACAGACATGTTTTATGAAGTGTCTTTAGTGAAATCACTCACGGTGCATGGAAGTGTGTGTGTGTGCATGTGTGCACCTTTTTGTGTTGAAGAGGAGTTCAGTTTTTCGACTAACACGATTAAATGAGTCAGAAAAAAATGACCTTTGAAATTGATGTGGCATAAGTGATTGACTTGATGTTCTTAGAAAAGAAGAGGACTAGATCCTTTGTCACAAAATAAAAGCTTTCTCGTAATTTATCATTGATACTTTTGCATAGGATTTACATATGAGAAGCTTACTACAAATACTTGCTCTTTACCTTTAATGTAACTAGTAATAGAATTCTAAATCCCTCCATTAATCTTTTTTCTTCCTAATTCAAGCAAATTAACACTGAAATGCAGATCTATTCCACAAATTCCTCACCCTCCTGGGTCTCTGCAACTATATCCATTTCTATCATCAAACAATTTAAATGGCTATTAAATAGAAAAATAGCTGGGGCTTTCCATACACCAAGTAATTCATAGTAAAACTAGGCGCCATTTCTGTTTTACAAATTCATCTTTCAAATTTCATAATACATTTTGGGTACAATCTTAACATAAAAGTATGGAAAGCTCAGCTCAGTGCATTAATTAAAATTAAATTATTATTTTGGAAGAGCAGTGCATAATGGAATGATTACTTCTGATAATAAAGTAAATTATGTTCCCCCAATATTATGATTAACTTTAGAATGTCTACTATTTATTAAGTCCTTGTGTCAAAACCTGTACAAATTACCTTAATTTTCTTTTTATTAATTAATTAATTTATTTTACTTTTTGCCACATTGGGTCTTCGTTGCTGCATGCTGGCTTTCTCTAGTTGTCGCGAGCGGGGGCTACTCTTAGTTGTGGTGCGCAGGCTTCTCACTGAGGTGGCTTCTCTTGCTGCGGAGCACGGGCTCTAGGCACCCGGGCTCAGTAGTTGTGTCTCACGGGCTCTAGAGAGCAGGCTCAGCGGCCATGGCTCACCGGCCCAGCCGCTCCGCGGCATGTGGGATCTTCCCGGACCGGGGCACGAACCCGTGTGCTCTGCATCGTCAGGCGGACTCTTAACTACTCTGCCACGAGGGAAGTCCTCCTTAATTTTCTAATTTAGCCTCTTAGCAATCCTTTAAAAATGTATTATTTACTCTATCTTAAAGATGCAGAAACCAGGGTTTAGAGGTCTTACTACTAGTCATACCTATTACACGATTTAATCATGCAACATCTGCATGTATATTATCTCAATATATGACAAATATATATAAGTGGCCTTGAGATGCTGCATATTAAACACCATTTAAATGATCACGTTAATGTAACTGCTACTAGTAATAATAATACCACTAACATAAATTTGTTGATAGTCCTGAGTCTGATTCCTCACTACACTCCCCAAAACATGTATTACCTTAAAAGCATTTGGTATTTAGCAATAACAGTCACTGAATGATTTGTGGGACAGCTAGTCTGAAAATTGCAAGTTCTACCATTACTAGCCTGGAGGGTCTCAAGAAACATTCACTCAGCAACACATCTGTGGATTCTACTTGACAATGGATTCTATGTTATTGTTAGCAGATGATTGTTCTTATATTTAAGAAGGGGAAGTCACAACCTGTTGATGCTCTAATGCAGGCTCAACTTTCTTTCTAGAAAAATGTACAGAAAAATATCTTTACGTATTGTTTACAGGGATCCATTAACCCCTAAAATACTCTCGATAGCACCAAGAGATCCATGAATGCCAAGTTAAGAACTCCTTTATCAGATTGTGCATCAGAAATGTTGAAAGCTTTGTACAGTAATTATAGGCTGAGTCTCAAAAGGTGAGAAGGATTTGGCATACAGAACTGGACTCATCAACATCTATATCTTATATTATATCTACATATATATCTTGTCAGCAACCTTCTAATTCTCAGGAATCTCAAGTAGGATATCTATATTCAGGACATGGGTAGGCAAAGAAATCTCTCCTTACTGGTTGTCTCTTTGGCCCTAAGATCCAATACAAAACTTGATTTCTTATGAACAGACCTAGACTACCTGGAGAAACGAGAACCTATTTGGTCTTCTTAGATTAGTTGGCTGAACCTTTGTTCCAGCCTCAATTCATGGATTTGTAATAAATTGGCAATATGCTCCACTTAATAAGCAAACAAGGGCTTCCCTGGTGGCGCAGTGGTTGAGAATCCGCCTGCCGATGCAGGGGACACGGGTTCGTGCCCCGGTCCGGGAAGATCCCACATGCCGCTGAGCGGCTGGGCCCGTGAGCCATGGCCGCTGAGCCTACGCGTCCGGAGCCTGTGCTCCGCAGCGGGAGAGGCCACAACAGTGAGAGGCCCGCGTACCACAAAAAAAAAAAATAATAATAAGCAAACAAATCTCCCAAACACCACTTTACACCACATTCATGAAAGAGAAAATGAGAAGATTTTCTAAATAAATGCTAATCTATACAAATTGTGCAAAGGTTCCATTCCTGTTATAGGTGACCTCATTAATGTCTTAACTATAACCGATCTATACAAAAAATTCCCCCTCTTTGAGAGTGAGCTCAGAAAGCATAAAAATACAGTAATTTAATAATTGACAACAGTTCACCACTTTGTTTTTATTTTCTTGTTTTCTTTTTTTTTTCTGAAATCACCCTATTTATTAATTTACCTGCGTTCTTTTTTTCTCTTAACATCTTTATTGGAGTATAATTGCTTTACAGTGGTGTGTTAGTTTCTGTTTTACAACAAAGTGAATCAGTTATACATATACATATGTTCCCATATCTCTTCCCTTTTGCGTCTCCCTCGTTCCCACCCTCCCTATCCCACCCCTCTAGGTGGTCACAAACCACTTAGCTGATCTCCTTGTGCTATGCGGCTACTTCCCACTAGCTATCCACCCTACGTTTGGTAGTGTATATATGTCCATGCCACTCTCTCCCTTCGTCCCAGCTTACCCTTCCCCCTCCCCATATTCTCAAGTCCATTCTCTAGTAGGTCTGTGTTTTATTTCCGTCCTACCCCTAGTCTCTTCATGACATTTTTTTTTTTTTTTTAGATTCCATATATATGTGTTAGCATACAGTATTTGTTTTTCTCCTTCTGAGTTACTTCACTCTGTATGACAGACTCCAGGTCTATCCACCTCACTACAAATAACTCGGTTTCATTTCTTTTTATGGCTGATTAATATTCCTTTGTATATATGGGCCACATCTTCTTTATCCATTCATCTGTTGATGGACACTTAGGTTGCTTCCATGTCCTGGCTATTGTAAATAGAGCTGCAATGAACATTTTGGTACATGACTATCTTTGAATTATGGTTTTCTCAGGGTATATGCCCAGTAGTGGGATTGCTGGGTCGTATGGTAGTTCTATTTGTAGTTTTTTAAGGAACGTCCATACTGTTCTCCATAGTGGCTGTATCAATTTACATTCCCACCAGCAGTGCAAGAGGGTTCCCTTTTCTCCACACCCTCTCCAGCATTTATTGTTTCTAGATTTTTTGATGATGGCTGTTCTGACCAGTGTGAGATGATATTTCATTGTAGTTTTGATTTGCATTTCTCTAATGATTAATGATGTTGAGCATTCTTTCATGTGTTTGTTGGCAATCTGTATACTTTGGAGAAATGTCTATTTAGGTCTTCTGCCCATTTTTGGATTGGGTTGTTTGTTTTTTTTGTTATTGAACTGCATGAGTTGCTTATAAATTTTGGAGATTAATCGTTTGTCAGTTGCTTCATTTGCAACTATTTTCACCCATTCTGAGGGTTGTCTATTGGTCTTGTTTATGGTTTCCTTTGCTGTGCAAAAGCTTTTAAGTTTCATTAGGTCCCATTTGTTTATTTTTGTTTTTATTTCCATTTCTCTAGGAGGTGGGTCAAAAAGGATCTTGCTGTGATTTCTGTCAGAGTGTTCTGCCTATGTTTTACTCTAAGAGTTTGATAGTGTCTGGCCTTACATGTAGGTCTTTAATCCATTTTGAGTTTATTTTTGTGTATGGTGTTAGGGAGTGTTCTAATTTCTTACTTTTACATGTACCTGTCCAGTTTTCCCAGCACCACTTATTGAAGAGGCTGTCTTTTCTCCACTGTATATTCTTGCCTCCTTTATCAAAGATAAGGTGACCATATGTGTGTGGGTTTATCTCTGGACTTTCTATCCTGTTCCATTGATCTATATTTCTGTTTTTGTGCCAGTACCATACTGTCTTGATTACTTTAGCTTTGTAGAATAGTCTGAAGTCAGGGAGCCTGATTCCTCCAGCTCCATTTTTCATTCTCAGGATTGCTTTGGCTATTTGGGGTCTTTTGTGTTTCCATACAAATTGTGAAATTTTTTGTTCTAGTTCTGTAAAAAATGCCAGTGGTGGTTTGATGGGGATGGCATTGAATCTGTAGATTGCTTTGGGTAGTAGAGTCATTTTCACAATGTTGATTCTTCCAATCCAAGAACATGGTATATCTCTCCATCTATTTGTATCATCTTTAATTTCTTTCATCAGTGTCTTATAATTTTCTGCATACAGGTCTTTTGTCTCCTTAGGTAGGTTTATTCCTAGATATTCTTTTCTTTTTGTTTCTTGTTTTCTTTTAATTCAGTGAGTTTAACAGACAAACATTGAGACTACAGGGATATTGATGTTTCCGAGGAGAAATGTAACAGATGCTTTGTTACCTTAATGGAATCATGTACATAATTATCCTTATGACTCTCATGTGTTTTTCTATGAATAATGAAAACCGGAAGCCTAGCCCTTTAATATATTTATAAACATCATGTTGATCCTGGCTGAAGAAAGTCTGATTTCCATTTGGGCCAAACTTAAATTTATTTAAAATTATACTTCATATAATACAACAGTAAAAGGAGTAAATCCATTCTTTCTGTTCTTCTCTAATTAAGTGAAGCAATTACTTTAACAATTTTATTGGATTATACAATGTGCAACTCAAGATAACATAGCTTAAGTGATATGGTTCCTGTTAAATGTCCGTAACCTGCTACTACACTATATCCCTGACTAAGTAAACATCCATGCATCTTTATGCAAACCCTTGAACTAGAGAGAAATTAAAGTTCGCCAAGTTATCTGTCCTCTCCTCTTTCATATTGGGAAATTAAAGACCCAGGAAATATTCTTCTCTAAAGAATATTCTTGCCATATGAAGATTTACTCCCCAGCCCTAAAGTAGTCTATATAAAAGGTTGGTAGAACTGCATAGGGATGGTCAAGCTTAAGCTACAATGACCTGAAACTTAGACACAAAACAGGGAATTAACTCCTTGAATTCTTTCTCTAGAAGTTCACTACAAATTCCAGACTTTACCACTTACAGGGAACATAATATGTTAAAGGTGGAAGTTCATGATAAGAGAAGAGAATAATTTCCACCACAAGTTTGTTTGATAGCTCTCATTAAGCCTTTACAACTAGAAAATTATGCTTGCTATTTAGCCATGCATTTTCTTTGGGAAGGTTGAGTTAAGATGAAAAGAAACTGCGATCTTCTGTTCCATGGAAATTTGAAGTACAAAAACGAACCTACTACTGCAGTAAATCTTTATATGTACACACAACTATATCTATATAACAGGAAGGAGGGATAAAGGATAAAGAGAGTGGTAGAAACTGCACCGCACTGAGTCAGCAGATCTCTTGCAAAACAGGTGCAGGTATTTGATTATTTGCAAGTCACCATTTCTCAATTGTTTAATCATTTGTAAAATAAACAGATTGGTAGGACTCGCAAGTATTGTGAACCCTCCTTGCAGGTTTAATGAGCAAAAAATGATACTCTTCAGTTATAATAATGTCAGAAAGACATCAAAACTAAAATTAGATTCAAATAAGATATCTTTCTATATCTGTAAGCTAAAATACATAATTTATAATAAAGGGCATTTGCCTCTTTCAAAGAAAAAAAACCTCAAAACTTGTCTTCAATTAAAACTCTTGAAGTTTCTAGAATAAATTTAAGAAGATTAAAACTCACAAATTCATTGTGCAATCCCAATGTCACAAAACACTATGATTCACCCCAGCAGCAAGGATTATTACTTGTATGATCCATTTCACATTGTATTCAATTGAATTGTAGTGACCAGAATTGGCATAAAAGTAAATGATGTCAACCACTGGCAAGAAAATATATAACAAAATTATAAGGAAAAAAACATTTTATGTTTTCTAATACTCCAAGCTTGGATTCACATACTTAATGCAATGTGAGTTTCCAAAACAAGCTAATTTTTAAGCCCACTGTGAAATCCAGCAGGACTGATGACAGCTTATTTGACCTAAGAAGCTTCTTCTAATGTAGACCCTTTCTGTCTGTCTGTCTGTCTCTGTCTCTGTCTCTGTCTGTCTGTCTGTCTGTCTCTCTCTCTCTCTCTCTCTCTCTCTCTCTGTCTCCCAGTCTATGCTCAGGGCACAGAGGGGAAAATATCTCTACTTTCCCACCAGGTAAACTCCCAGAGGAAGACCCTAGTCCTGCAACGGTCACCTGTATTTTGGCAGTAGTTTCAAGTATAGTGAAGCCCAAAATGCCTGTACATCTAAGTCATATCCTGAAATCCAGATTTTTATATTAAAAAATTAAAAATTCATACCCATAAGTCAGATTTCCACCTCTGTCTCAATTCTGAACTTAAAGGAAAAGATAGACATTGCTATTAAACCCGAAAAGCCCCAACCCTGTCTTAAACTATAATTTTAACCAAACTCAGACCACTCTTGTTAAATATTCTACATGATCTTCTGTAGCCCAAGATATTTAGGCAAGTATAAATTGTTAGGTATATACTATAGGCTAAACACAGTGCAAATTATTTGGCTTACTTAGTTATTATTTCAAATGGGCAAGGTAGATGTTATTTCTACAATTTTATAAGTGAGGTCACTGAAGGTCAAAGAAAAGGATTATGATGTTTAGGGGCTCTAAGCCCTGAAAAGGTTTTGTATGTAATTCCACATGCAGTTAAAAAGAAATGCTAAACCATAAAGTAAGTGTTAGCAACACTAATTAAGTTTAATTTTCCATTGCAACCACGTATTTTTATAGCACTGACATTTTCTTTGTAAAGTTCCTTCTCATTTTTCTGGTTGTCCTGCTGCTTGAAGCCCACTACATGTGATTAGGCTCCCAGTTAGACCGTGGCACAGGAAGCTCAGAAAGGTTAAATAACTAGTAAGTGGCTAAGCCAAGAGTCTAAAGCCGATGTTCATTCTTCTGCAATATATCATGTTTGTTCCTGAAAATTCCTGAAAATTCAATCCCACTTTGTCTTATAATTTCCTGTAATGTAAGAAGAGATGAATTCCTTTTAAATTCCTAGGGGGCCCTGTTATTTTACTTACTATTTATCCAAAAGGTTTATTGTAAATATACTCCATTACATCACACTTTCTTCACCCCTTGGAACTAAAGGAGTTTCCAAATGTTTGCTTTTTTGATTTCCATCTAAAGAATGGCATACAATCATATTCATCCTCCCCAATTTGAATGCATTCCAAAATATGTTCTGTTTTCTTAATGGTTGCCATCATTATTTCTAAGTTTTTAGAAACCTTTCATTCTATTTTTCAAGTAGCTTCAAAATCATAGTATCCCTTTTATCTTATTTTAAGTTCTTAATTCTCTAATATCTAAATTTGTGAGTTAACATACTTTTATCACTAGCTACCTACATGTAGAAACTTATATTTGATTTATATTTATTACTTAGGGAGAACAGCTTAAATTTCTGTGTATACATTGGGTAATTTCTATAGTGTATAGATTCTCAGGGCACATGAAAGACAACTATTATGGAAGTGGCAGATGTGGAAACCCTAAATGCTCTTCAGTGATATGTTTTATGACAAATATGTATATACTGAATACATTTATGAATCATTCAGTGGTCAAGCAGGTAAATCACCTTTCTTTGTAAATTTTGTACTGAAGCTTTCTTTTCCCTCTCCCCCAGGACTCAGTTGATGACTTCTGCTTGGGCTTTGCTCCCAGAATGATGAAGCCTGGGCTTTTGGCTACAGACATTCAGAGACTCAGGATCCAGATGTGAACTGAGGGTTAAGGTAAGAGATTAATTAATTCTGAGTCCCATGGAGAAAAAAAAAGTTATATAAAAATTAAGAATTAAAATTCATATATATTTACAAAAATATACATTATACTCATTTATTCTACAATTATTCACTGAGTCAGGCATGTTTCAGTCACAGGGGTTACGGTGGTGAACAATTAATACAATGATTCTCATACTCATAATTTTCATTTTATTGGGCTGACAAAAAGTAAACCACTCTTATTTATATAATTAATAAAATATGGTAGGTGGAGATGCAAGGAATAATAATAATAATGAGCAGATGATGATGATAAGAATAAAATGCCAATTTTGAATAATTATTATCTGCCAGACACTGTTCTAAATGATTTATGTGCTTTGATTCATTCAATGAGCAGAACCTTAGGAGCTATGTAATATGATGGTTTCCATTTTATGGATGAAAAGAACTGAAGGACTGATTAAGTAACAAAATCACAGAGCAAAAATGTGTACAGTGAGGGTCAGGGTCCACACAGAGTAACAATTTTGAAGTGAAATTCCAACATTGATCAGTCAAAGCACAGTTGTTTCATATCTTACTATTCCTAGAGATACAGAGAGTGTGACTTGAGCAGGTAGGTGAGCGTAAATAGCAGAGAAAACACAGTCCAAAACACTGCAGATGAGAGAAGGGGATATGATGGCAGAGTAAAGAAGCAAATTTTTATTGCAGTTTACCTACTTTGTTCTTAATCAATTTTATTTTTTTAAATGAGGAAAATAAATGTGGAAACATAATGAGAAAAGACTTACTGTGGCCGATTTCAATGAAGGCTATAGTTGAATCCTGGTAAGACTTAAACGCGGTTAACAGCATTCTCAGTTGACTCTTATCAGTGATATTAAGAGTAACCTAGGATATGAATATCAGTTCACTTTTTAATCCATAAGGAAGCTGCCCGGGCTTCCCTGGTGGCGCAGTGGTTGAGAATCCGCCTGCCGATGCAGGAGACACGGGTTCGTGCCCTGGTCCGGGAAGATCCCACATGCCGCGGAGCAACTAAGCCCGTGAGCCACGGCCGCTAGGCCTGCGCGTCCGGAGCCTGTGCTCTGCAACGGGAGAGGCCACACCAGTGAGAGGCCCGCATACCGCAAAAAAAAAGGAAGCTTCCCTTGTTAAATTCTTTAATAATATGTACACCTTTCATATTTATAACATGTTTACAATATATATTCATATATATGCATTTGTAGGCATCTTTTTCTAAGAGAAATCTGAAGGTATTACATAGCTCTTCAAGGGGCTTTGAATATCCAGAAGAGCAACGTGATAAGTGAATGAATGGAATCTAAAACAAAAGGCAGGGGCTTCCCTGGTGGCGCAGTGGTTGAGAGTCCGCCTGCCGATGGAGGGGACACGGGTTCGTGCCCTGGTCCGGGAGGATCCCACGTGCCGCGGAGCGGCTGGGCCCGTGAGCCATGGCCGCTGGGCCTGCGGGTCCGGAGCCTGTGCTCCGCGGCGGGAGAGGCCACGGCAGTGAGAGGCCCGCATACCGCAAAAAAATAAAAATAAAAAAAATAAAACAAAAGGCAGAATTATTGTTTTATTGTTTATCTCTGTAGTGCAGAATGTTTTGCTATAAGTGCTGTCTATATTATCTGTTTCAATACTGGCCCTAAACATATACATATACACAAGGAAACAAAATTTATATCAAATTGTTTAGAAAATGCAATATGTGTCAATATGCTTCTGATTAAAAAAACAGTAAATTGAAGGCTCATATGGGAACATCAATTAATTAGGTAAATATCTTTTATAAAAAACTTAGTTCCAAAACAAATAGATGACATTATTTATAGAATAGATTTCCAAGAAGTCAAAATGTCCCAAACACATCTAGGGTAAGAAGTGGTTGAACTAATTTTTATTTCTATTAATTTTTAAATACAGAAGTGATAAAACATATTTTAGTATTTAAAAATGCTCATTCAAATTTAATGAAAACTATAGTTTTGCTTATGAATGGTGGTGTTTTTCTTTTAATTTTATTGTCTTTATGATGTTTATAGGAAGTCATGAACTGTTACCTATGTTTTCTTTCACTTGGCTTTTAGGAAATGGATTTTGTCTTCCAGAAATGTGATGATCCCACATATATTTTATTATGTTTCTCATTTTTATAAAGAGGTTTGCTACTGTTGACGGATGATAAAATATGAAAACTTTAGAATTACATAGTTAAATGGTTGAGCAAATACATATATACATACAGAAAAGGCAAGCAAAATTTAAAGTATTGACAATTGTAGAATCTAGGTGATGAGTAGACAGATGTTCATTGTATCATTCTTTCAACTTTTCTCTATGTGTTCAATTTTTAATAATAGAATTATTTTATTTAATAGTTTATTGCTTAACTGTGAGTATGTAGGGGACTTACTGTACTTGGAAGTAGGAACCCAGTTTTTACTTCATGTTTTATCTCCCAAATTCAGTAGAATGCCTAACACACACACAGAACTCAATGGATAGGTATGAAGAAAATGAATACAAATAAAAATGCAAGTGAGAATAAAAGAATGCAGTTATATTTATGAACATATGACTTCATACTAGACACAGTACTAAGTGCTTTACATGAACGATTTCACTTAATTATTACATAAATTCTCTGGGAAAGATGTTGCAAATACACCAAGTTTATGTATGCAGAAACTGGGAATTAGAAAGTTAAATAACTGCCTCAAGCCAACCAAGTGTTAAGTGAATAAATAAATCAATAAAGATTCTGGGATAGGAGTTGTGAATAATTCACTATCCCATGTTTCATTCTATATTAAAGAGAATAAATAAAAGAATCCAAGGTAGACAGAGACTGATAATGAGATGGATGAAATGATTGAAGCTGGGACAGAGTACAAGGGAAAATTAAATCAAGTCATTCTACAAAAGTCACCATTCCTTACTATTCCAACATAAATGCAAGCGTAAAATCTTGGCATTCTGGTGCTTTAAACCATGTTTTACTGATGATGGAGCTGCAGAGGAAGGGGAGTTTTAATTCCTGATTCCCGTGGAGTCTGGGTGGCTCTTAAATTTAGTAATCTTTCAAGTCCCTACACTGACTGTATCTCTATTTTCACTTTTATCCTGCTTAACATGAATGCTTCTGAAAATATTTCTTTTTCTTTTGACAGTTTTTTTCTTTTGATTAATGTATAGGTGCTAAATTCTACCATGATCTATTAATGGGTTTTTAATATGCAGATGAGTAAGCATGAGTACTTTAGTGTTAATTGGCTAATCACTCAAATAATTTTTACTCATTTCCCATAGTCTGAAGATATATGAAGGTCATTTTTGTGTTTGAAGAGTGCCTTTAAGTAAAGCCTAGAACCAAGTAAATGCAGAGGAGAGGTGTACTAATAATGATCTTTGTAGTATTATGTAGCTCATTTGTTTTCTCTTTAACAGAGCTGATTTTTGTGAGCTTATTATAAGGCAGTGGATAAATACTACACAGACAGACATGTCGTCACTATACAAGAGAATACAACAATTAGTGTTTGAAAGCGCAATTAGACCCTCAGTTGCATTACCAGTATATATACCTTGTGAATTAACTTGGTATTGAACCACAGATACATATATAACTGTCACTATTCTTAATCATTGTATGTTTTAAAGTTTGGGCTTTTACATTCAAATCACCATTTATAAAAATAATCTGCAACTGAGAAACTTATTCAAAATCTTGTCTATATTTTGTTGCTGATTCCATAAACCTCGTCATTTATCCTTGACGTGACATTTATTCCGTTCCCACTGGGTGCCAGGCACCGCATTGTGAATCGACAGGAAGAGGAGATTTTAATGTGAGATGCTGCTGAACACAGTTCATGCAGCTCTAATTTATTTTAAAGACAGGAGGCACCTGCCACTGCCATAGGTGACAACAAGGGCCCAAGAGTGATGGCAGACATTAAGCTTCACCCTATAGGCAGCACATAGGTGCTGGAGCACCGATCTAATACAAACTTCCCGGAGCTCGTAAGCTAGCCCGCATTCCCTGTACCTGCGACACTGCAGTCATAACACAGTCTGTGTCATCTCCTCTCTATATCCTAGCATAAACTGTTAGAATCGTAAAAGAAAACACCTCTGTGGAGCTCAGTTACCTGTTTTTAAAAAGACGGGGTTGTACTCAGCCATAAAAAGAAATGAAACTGAGTTCTTTGTATTGAGGTGGATAGACCTGGAGTCTGTCATACAGAGTGAAGTAAGTCAGAAGGAGAAAAACAAATGCCGTATGCTAACACATATATATGGAATCTAAGGAAAAATAAAATATCATGAAGAGCCTAGGGTAGGACGGGAATAAAGACACAGACCTACTTGAGAATGGACTTGAGAATATGGGGAGGGGGAAGGGTAAGCTGGGACGAAGTGAGAGAGTGGCATGGACATATATACACTACCAAACGTAAAATAGATAGCTAGTGGGAAGCAGGCGCATAGCACAGGGACATCAGCTCGGTGCTTTGTGACCACCTAGAGGGGTGGGATAGGGAGGGTGGGAGGGAGGGAGACGCAAGAGGGAAGAGATATGGGAACATATGTATATGTATAACTGATTCACTTTGTTGTAAAGCAGAAGCTAACACACCATTGTAAAGCAATTACACTCCAATAAAGATGCTAAAAAAAAAAAAAAAAAGAGGGCGTTGGCTTAGGTAATCCTCCCTATTCGTGCCAGTGCTAATTGTATGCAGCTAGGTATTTTCAGAATTAGCTCCACTCTGACTGCACCGCCCTGATTACCGTTACCCACGGTCAAGCAGTTATTTGAAAGCAAAGGAGGTGAACACGATGGAATATCTTGTTGAGGCTACACCAATGAGCGGAAGTGAGGAAGAACAAGCCTGGGTGATGCTTTCACCGTTTCTCCTACTAAAGAAGACAAGGAAGAAATTAAGGACCATCACTTTATCTTTTCAGTGATGTATCTAACATGGGAGCAAATGAGTGACTCTTTGTGAAGAAATTTTTAAAATATTTCATAAATATACTTATACTTATAGACATGGAAGTGAAAAATGAACTATTTCAGTTTCTTGTAGTGCCAGGAAGTAGGCAATCAGAGAAAGGGTGGACGAGCAGGAGTCTGTATTTAGGACCCTTCAGGAGATTTACTTACTGACTTAGAAGGGCTGTGCTATGGGTCTGGCTGGTGCTGCAGCATCAGTTGGTGCAGCTTGGAAAAGATGCACCAGCCTCATCCTGGCTCATTCCCTCTGTTCGGAAGCTTCCAAGTCACCAAGTATCCTATCATAGCAGCTGGACAAACTAATGAAAAAGTCCAGGGCCAGATGGACATCATGCCGCACGGTGTGCTATTTCAGGGATTGTAGGTCAGCATTCAGTGTCACGTTAGGCCTAAGGTGGAGAGTCAGTCAATCCTAGGAAGGATGTCGGGGACCAAGCCCACCTGCCAGGCCTGGACCTGCTACATCGCGATCAGATGACTCAGCACAGAGAGGCTATATGCCAGCGCTCACCGGTAAGTCTCAGGCCCTCTTCATTTCATATACACAGGGAATACTTACTAATCCAGTAAAAAAAAACTAATTAAGCTCTTATTAAATGCCTAATCTGACTGGAAAGGAGGCTAGGTGACCTATGATAGCCTCTAGTGGACCCCCCCTATTTAAACAATGAAAGGTGGAGACAGTTGTAGGAGAGAGAGCTCATTTAAACAACACTCTTACTGAGTGCTTTGTGATAATAGGAACCGTTTTCTCAAGTGCCGGGAACCGATTCCTTTGATGTGGAAAAGGCCAGTGATTAACGCAGCACTCAGTTACCAGATTTCATCTCAATGGCTCGTCAGCGGCATTGGACATCGCTGTTTCCATCCTTACAGACACATCAGTTTCTCTAAACTCTCCCCACTTTGCTCCTCACTCTTGGGGAGCTCCTTTTTTAGTCTCATTGGCTGATTTAACTCTTTCTACATGACCTCTTAACATTTTTCTGTGCCAGAACGGAATCTTCCGTATTTTCCTCACTGGTGTTTACACTCATGTTTTCATTGTTCTCATCGAGTCTCATGGTTTCACACCTGTATTGTTAGAAAAAATTAGATTTTAAAAAGTTTCATTTAGTAGAGCTGGGGAGAGAACACAGAGTTTCTCGTGTAAAATATAACTATAAAATTTGAGATGGATTAAGTAGAGGCATCGAATTGTAATTTTCAGCTTCAAACCTGTTGTGGTAAATAGAATAATGACCCTTCAAAGACGTCCATGTCCGAATCCCCAGGACCTCTGCATATGTGATGTTACACGGCCGGGGCAAGTTAGGGTTGCAGATGGAAGCAGGCTGCTCATCAGCTGACCTCAAAAAAAGGAAATTATTCTAGATTATCTCTGTGGGTTCATTGTCATTGCAAGCGTCTTTTAAAGTGGAAGAGAGAGCCGGAAAAGAAGAGCACTGACAGAGGGAAATTCGAAGATGCGAAACTCCTGACTTTGAAGGTGGAACCAAAGGAAATGAGCACCCAAAATGCAGGTAGTGCCCAAAAGCTGGAAAAGGCAAGAAAACAGATTCTCCCCCAGAGCCTCAAAAAAGAAACATAGCTCTGCTATCATCTTGGTTTGTAACCCTGGAGACCCATTTCAGATTTGTGACCTCCAGAATCATAAGAAAATAAATGTGTGCTCTTCGAAGCTACTCAGTTTGTCATAATTTATTACAGCACTGATAGGAAACGGATTTACCCACTCACATACTAACATCATACTTTTTGTTTTACAGCTCGTTGTTCTTCCACTTGCATAGCATATATATAAAGTTTAAATACTTATGTTCACAGAGGCTCACAGTGTTATCTTTCCCATTAACTTCGATGACTTATCTTGCTTTGTAACTGTTTCCTGACGCTCTGGCATTTATTCTTCTTACTCTGCAGTTTTGTTCCCATTACTGTCCAACATGCTGCTTCCTACCCACGGCTTCTCCAGGGTTTTGGCCTCATACCTCTTTTATTCCACAGCTTCGGCATTAATCTTTTGCTGACGCTGCTACTACTTTGTCACAGATATCTTCTGCTTAATGTACTTCCCACAGGCAAGTTTCTCGAGCAACATTTATCACTGTTGCCTGATACAAAGTGAAAATCAGCTTCTAGTGTCATGTGGAAATTTAACAACATTTATTACAAAGGAAAATTATTTTACTACAAATAAAATATAGCCATTATGATTATCCTTTGTACTAGAACATATTTTGAAATGTGTAAGCATAATTGAAAGAAACACATCATCGTTTGTCCTGAGTAAATGAAAAAGAAATGTATGCATGTTTTGGTTTAATATATGGAAGCTTTTAGATATTATTATTTTTTTAATTAAAATTTACCTTTTTTAACATCTTTATTGGAGTCTAATTGCTTTACATTGTTGTGCTACTTGCTGCTTTATAACAAAGTGAATCTTTTTGATGCATCAATTTATTCAGCTTAACTCACGTACCTCAGTTTTTTGCAGCTATGTAATTTGTAAGACTTATTTCCCTTTTTTCATCCCCCAATTCCTCCTTTCTGGTACTACTGTAAAGTCATGTCAGTAATATTCCTAAATAAATTATAGTAAAGAACCCTAAAGCCAGATTTAGATTAGACATAGATGTAACATCACCATTTGAAATCATAATATATCTTTATTTCTTTAAAGTTAAAAAAGAATTGCTGAACTTGCAGATAAATATTTTATTGATGCAAGAAATATATGTTTCAAAAGTTTCCCTGTAAATAAATAACATGCAAAAATATTAGGAGGCTGAATAATATGGATTTATAAATGCCATTTTCAATTTTAGGAGTTAAACTACATATAGATCTCTTGTCATGCTTGGTGAAATCTGTACTCCTACACAGCATTTCACATCCACTCACTGGATGGGTAAGTCATTATTCATATTTTGTCAAGATTTATAATATTTATAATCTGTCACAATAATCCCCAGTTGTTTATTCTTATTTCTCTAATTAATATATTCCATTTATACATATGTTCTCTATCATTTATTTATTTATTGAAGAGCTGAATTTATTGTCAATAATTTCTTTTTAAAAGAAGAAATTGTAATAGTTTTTAAGAACTCAGGCAATTGATAATAAGAGGTGATTGCTTTTATATTCAAGGGAATATAAACTGGCTTGAATATAAAATATAAACTGGCTGGCTGTAATGTTATTGGCTCACACATGTTTTTCCTTTAGAACACTGATTTTGCTCTGCCCTCTTTTTGCGCTGGGATTACTGTGGCTAATTACTACCATTGTTTTCAGGCTAGCCTAACTTCTTTCTCTTGTGGATGACATGCCTTTACTGTTTGAACCCCTGAAGATGTGTTTATTTTTCCTAGAGGGTAAATAACCATAAAATGTAGTTGATATAATAGTTCTATGTCAAATTTTCCTGGAATATGAAAAGCACTTAAAAAATTCAGTTATTCCTACATTCCAGGCAATTTTTCATGAATTCTAGCTCTGAAAATCTTTTCTCTTCCATTTATTTAATTCTGCAAATAGAGGCCATAAAATATCTATATGTTCAGTTAAAAATTATATATATGGTCATTAAGAGCTATAAAAGTTGTCATTTTGTCTGAATTCAGTTAATTATTGCAAGATATTCCATTTTCAGTACTTTGTACTTTCATACAAGGTAAAATCCTTTAGCCAGTTTTCCTGTTAAATACCAGTACTATTTTCTAAGTACTTTGGTTTTTCATTTGTGCTTATTTATTCTCTTGTTGGTTATGCTAAATTTTTTAAGTCTGTAGATATATTTTTGATTCTCAAATTTTGTCTTCAACTCTGAAAGCCCCCTTTTCATTATTGTAAGAGATCATTTGAAGTATCGCATGAAAGATTAAAGTTCTATCTACATCTCCATAATTTCAAGCTTATATTTAAAATTTTAAAACTCCTACAAATTAGTAAGAAACTAGACAGAATAAAATGGCTAATGTCTTGAACAGCCACTTCCCAAAAAGAAATTCCAAATGCCCAATACACTTATGAAAAGATTCCTAATTTTTTTTTTTTTCTGGACAAAGTACCATAAATAGCAGTACCAGGGCTAGAGGGTTTGATGTGAATGCCCTTTTAACATCTTCATTAATGATCAATCAGAAGAAGTCAAGGGCACAGTGCTGACAACAGGGGCAGATAATGGTACAAGATAAGGAAAAAAAAAAAGAGCAGGAAGCTCCACATCAGGAAATTATTTTTGTGAGTAAGATTTGTGGCATCATCATGCAATTTTTGAAAGAAAGGTGAAAGTTCAAGAATATGGCCTTAGGAAAGTAATTATTATGTTCACTGAGTGTAGTGTAGTGACCCCTGGGCTTATTCATAGGCACAACAAGAAAAGATGGCTTTTTCTTTCATACAAGGTAAAACCTTTTAGCCAGTTTTTCTTTTAAATATCAATACTATTTTCTAAGTAAATTTACCTTAGTTTTTCAAGTAAAATCTTCAAGCTCAATCATGTTTTCACTGTAAATTTTTGCTACTTGTCCTACCACACATTATGATATCTTGTTATGTCTGTTGTTCCCTTCTGTCTTTGCATTATCTTCTAGAATATAATGTGCCATCAGCCAAGTGATTTCAGTTTAAATCTTCTTTATGTGTTACCTATGGAATAAAAATGATCAGCTTCATCTCCTGCCATTCACACCACTTACATAACATAGTCATTGGACAGACTACTCATTCTTTCTATACAACTCACATATGTATATTGAAATGCATTTTCTTAACTTATTAGACTGCTTATAGATTGCCTTTTTCCAAAGACTGCATGAAAAGTCTGAATCGTTAATGTCCAACTCAAGTGTCATTTCTGTGCAGTATCTTAATTATATCAGATCTTCTGGCTGGTCACACAGAGCCTTCCCAACCCTTCAAGACCCAGAAAAAAATTTGTTACCCTTGTGATCCTAAAGAATTTTGTGCATACCGCTAGCATGCTACCTTTCCCATTATATTATTGCTAATTACTGTATTTGAGAAACTTATGAGAATTTGCCTTTGTATAAATTTATATAAAGCATTAGGATTATGTCTAGCACATAATTGCATAATCAGAAAATACATGTTTAATTGAATTGAATAATATATGAATTGCCTCCACTGAAAAAAGTGTTTGGGGAAAGAATTTAGAAAAAAATAGGAAAGAAAATATGTCTAAAGTTAAGAGGCAGAATGTAGGGTTTCTGCCCTTTCTAGGGTGGGCCCTCTTTGAGGAATTAACAAACATATATCTTTCACTGAAAATCTTCCACATGTGAAATATGTCCTTAATCATAGAAGGGTTCCACTTGATAAGTATACTATCATAATAAGAATTAAGGGAACTTTCTTTCTCAATATATAAGGAAGTCTTTGATCTTCATTTCATGGACCAGCAGCAGTTTTGCTAATACTGGGAAGATTCTGCCTTTGGGTATGTGTTTCAAAATGTAAAGACGAGATGTAACTTCCACTTATTAAACCTAAATACTAAGTGATACGAAGAGTGAAGAAGTGATTTCACAATTGTAAAGGTAGCATTCAGAGTTAAGTTTCAATTAGAGGCCATTTACATATGTTGGTACTGTGTGTAGTGTTGCCAGGTAGCACATGTACAACTGAATTTACCCATCTTAATATTTGCCATGTTGGTGAGATGAAAGAAAAAATAGGTATAAAATTGATGAACTTGGCAATAAAGTGATTAAAATAATTTACCCCATAATCCAAGGATCAGATAAATGAAAGGACTCCTAAGACTCCACGGTCCTGTAAGGCTTCAATAAAGGTACATGGTCAGTAAAGCAGAGGAAATAAACACAGTCGTTGAGAGGCCCACAGCTTCTAAATGCAACCTCCCATCCTTTCTCTAACATACAGAACACACTGTGCCTTCAGACTATGAACCATCAAGAAATATGGTGGAAGGTATCTCGGTTAGGGAAGCTAAGACATAAGTTTACTGGGGGTGTTTTATACCTTGCTGGTCACATAACTAAAATCAGCCTAACAAGTCAAGGAGGGTCAAACCATCCATCCATATATTTTCTCTAAACAATCTAGACAAACTAGCACTGCTCAGCCTCCAGAGCAGTGTGAACATTAAACAGCATGTTATAAATCACTGCATAGCACATTCCATCCTTCTCCTGGCCAAGAGCCAACACCATCCTTCCAGAAGTCCCTGGAGATTAGCATACTGCTCCGCCAGGACCAGATGCAAGCTCACTGTATCCTTATATACGTGGATAGGGAAATCATTTAAAATATGAGGCAGCTACTAGAAAAGGAGAAAGTTTAAGTATCCAAAGATTGCAAGAGAACAAGAAGGTGTCAAAAACTGTAAAGGATCTGAGATTTTTGCTCTATTTGCAAGCTAACGAGTTAGGCTCTCCTGTCTCTGGATGCTGGCAGAAGACACAAGGGTCCTGAGTCAGAGACAAAGACAAAAGACAAAAGATTTATTATTCATCACTTGTTGCACAGCAGGTAGCATGAACTGAATGTTTGCATTATTTCCCCTTTCCCCCCAAGTTTCATAGCATGCTGTGGAACATCCCAGGTGAATGCTACATCCACAGTGCACCTGTATTATAGCTAGAAACCCCCAGCTTAGGAAACATCCAGTGTAAAAAAGGGCTGGGAAGAAACCTGAAGAAAGACATTATTTTTATTATCCTGATGTGCAAAACATCTGCCTTCTGCCCCAAGGGAGACACTGTCTCTATAGCCCAAAGTTGTTAATATAAACATCTTTAGAAACATAATCTGGAATAAAAATTGTCCAGTGTATGCAGAAACATGAGCGACCCATGAAGAATTATCTTCTAGAGAGAAAGATGTGACAGTATGACTAGGAAGAAGATTTTTCTAAAAGTATTTTCAAGGTGAAGCAGTTCTCTGCAATCTGAATTCTAGGGCATGGCAACAGAATGAGTGGCTGAAGTAGAGTCGAGTGATGGTAGCTGTATATAAGGAGATAAGAAAATTGAGAGGCCAGGATATTAGATATGTCATGCATGTGGCATTTGAGAGCTTTCCTGCTGTTGGTAGAGTGATGACTAGGAATTGGTGCCAAAGCATGCAATTAATAAAGGGGGAAGATGACAGCAGTTATAGGTAAAGTCGGCATTCCTGATTATCCCTGCAATGATCTTGAAGCAACAGGGTAGAATGAGGAATCACCCCGATTCTAGATCCGTAGGAGAGCACGGTGCTTTAGCTTTCTGTTGTTGTCATAGCAAATTACCACCAACAGCAACCATTTCTTATCCTAGTTTTCTGCAAATCAGAAGTCTGGGTGCAGCATGGCTCAGCTGAGCCTTCTGCAGTGACTCCCACAAGACTGAAATCAGGGTGCTGGAGGGGCTCTGAGCCCTGCCGGAGGCTCTAGGGATGAACCGTCCCCAAGTTCATTCAGGATATTGGCCAAACTCATTTCCATGCGCTCATAGAACCGAGGTCCTCATACGACTGAGACCCCCATTTTTCTGCTGGTTGTTGGCAGAGGGCCAGCCTTTGCTCCTAGACGCTACCCACATTCCTTCCCCTGCTCTCTGTGTAGCTCCTTCTAGAATGAGTGGTTGGAGAAAAACGTGTGCTTCAAATCTCCCTTTTCTGCTGCATCTCTCTGATTCCAGCTGGAGAAAGTTCTGCTCTGAAGGGCTCATGCAATTAGACAGTGCCCACCCAGATAGGCTCGGCTAATCTATTATAAGACTCCTAACGTTAACTGTACCTGCACTGTCCCTCTTTGTGTCATGTAACAATGTATTCACAGGTTCCAGTGATTAAGATGTGACACTTTTTTGAAGGCCAGTATTCTGACTGCATGAAGGGATAATGAGAAACTTTTGCTGGAGAGGACCACAGGGAAAGCATTATTTTAAGTGGATGAGGATGTATGGAGAGACTTTGATCCATCACTGGGGTTTTTCATAATGTGCAGAACAAAGATTGAGATGGGAGAAAGGAAAGAGGATTCTGGGGTTGGAGGATAGACACTCACAGGGGGGCATAAAATCAGGATAGGACATTTGGGTTATCTAACTTCCTGCACTCCATTATATACCTGACAATATTTCTTAAATGTGAAAAATAAACCAATATTACAAAGTATTTCTTCTCAGGAAGAAAATGAAAGGAACATAATAATAGGCTGAAGACTGAACAAGGCTAATATTAGGACAAAAAGAGAAGCTATTTTGTAATTCTGGGGTTTCATTATTCAAGCTTTTGTTCCAGCCTAGCAGAGCAGCTCTTTCAGCAGGTTAAAAGGAGGAGGAACTGTTCTTGGTACGGCTGATGTGCTAGCTCATGTGGTTTGATGTCTTTCATGAGCTGGGGTGTGTTTCATATCCCTCACATGATTGCTTTGTAACATTCTTTCTCTCTGCCTCCATTATTTGGTACCCTGCTTGAATGGGAACAATTTCCCCATAGTATTTGTAGGCAAATACTATTGAATTACTTGAGTACTATTCTTATTTATATACATCCCTCAGCATAATGCCCTATCTGGAAGCTGTGAATATGTCACCTGAGGGTGTGGAGATCTCCAAATAGTCACTTTCCAAAGTTGTAACTGGCACTTGCTTTAAATTGGTGTGATTATGTCTAAGCCATGTGATTTGAAAGGATGGTGCTGACATGCACAGACCCTTTCTATTGCTTTAATGCCTTTCTACCTATCTCAGAACCAAACAACATTTTTATCTCTTGACGGAATATGACAGCTGTGTGATTCCTTGTTCTCTGTGAATCCAATTAATCTGTCTATGCTTCTGGGCTTTCTAATTTTTTGGCATATGCTTTTCTTCCTTTCTTTTTTTTCTAAACAAGTTGTTTACATTCTCAGAATGTTTATCTTTAGATCTTCATGCTTGTCTGCTTTTCAAATTACTTGCCCTTTTATCCTAGCTTCCTTTTATGGGTTTACTAATGATCATCCTCATCTCTCTTACTCTATACTAAGCTTTGATTTAGTTTCTTCTCTCACACATGCACTGGAATTACTTGAAGTGCACTCAATAGCTCACTTAAAAGAAGCAGACACAATAATCCTGATAAAGTCTCAGCATTGATTTTGTACTCTGTAAAGGTTTACAAGAGCTTAATGTGAATGTTATGAAAACTAAGGACATCAGACAACGAATTGTTTCAACCAATACTCTTTAAGAAAGAGATAAAAACAGACACAAAGAAAAGAATCAAAAGTCATTTGTAAGGATATGTGAAATCTACTGATGTAGCAGTTAAAGAAAGTAACTTGTTTGAAAGATGTCTACTTCATTCCTATGATGAAACTCATTTGCAAAAACTGTTAAATGAGATAATATATGTAAGCTCACATGCAGGGAACCCCTGATAATGGTTAAATTGCTCATTTACCCTTGCTTTACTAATTGAGAAATCAATCAAATATAACAGCAAGTATTCATTTAATAAAACATGTTTTAGTGTTTTTTTCTTTGCTACCAGATACAGTTAAATCAGTTTTCAAAGATGCACAAAATCTGATAGTTTAACCACAGGGACAATATAATTTAATGGATTAGAAGAGCAAGATTATTTTCAAAGATGTAATTGTAAGAATAAAGAAGTATGGTAGATCTGAGAAAATCATAATCACCTATAAATTTCTTATGAACTATCCCATCCAAAAAATTGTTTAACATGGAACATCTAAAAAAAAAAAAACAAAAAACAAAATCATATAAAATAGAGCATTAAATTTATTTCAGTTGTATCCTGATGTTCTTATGTACGTCTCTTATTTCATATAGAACTTCATGATAGACATATATTTGAGATGAAACTTAATTTTTAAATATTACAAATAAGGATATCAGTCTCAGAGGATACTTTACTTATCCATCATCACAAAATTTCTTATAGACCTAGGACTATGAAGAATATGACTCTTGTATCCCAGTTTTAATCTGTTTATACTATACCATACTGCTAACTACAACATTAGAACAAATCTCATTTTTTTCTGACCTAATAGATCACAGAAAACTTTATTTCTTTCATTTATTCTAACTGAAGCAGTGATTATCAATCATGCTCCACTCACCCATTATCTCCAATGTAATTCCTACCAGCAATTTAGAAATTGAGCCATGTGTAGTCTGAAATGACCCACAGGTTATGCTGAAACATCTCTTAGGGGACCTTGACTCTCATTATGTCCTGTTAAAAACAACCAAACTAGGATAACAGCTACATTTTGGTTAAGAATATAATGTCATGTCATGTTGCTTAGATATATTTCTCCCTCTGTAGTTGTGGAACTTAGCTGAGAAATAAAACATCAATAGTGTAATTTGGGGGCTGATTTCGAAGACTTTGGATATCTCATCTAAACCCTCAGTTAATAAAGATATAACTTATATGTGAGAAATAGTTCATTCACTTTTGACTAATTCACTAATTAGTCAATTAATTTGAATTTGCTAATTCAAAATTAGAGAAGCATATTTTTAAGAAGTGGAAGAGTTAAAGAATGGTAAATTGAGTCCTTTTATCAAAAGCGTTAAGGGACTTCGACTTCCAGGAAGATGGAATATACAGACTTTTCCTTACTCCTCCCACTAACTGTAACTAAAACTCCTGTGCATTATATCTGAAACAAACATCCGAAGACTGTGAAAGTTGGAGAGAAGACCAACCAGCTAGGGCCTTGGGACCTGAGAAATGACAGAAGGGGTGAGCATTCTGCCTCATTTACCCCAAACCTGGAGATGGAGAAGCCAGCAACCCAGAAATGTCAATGGTTCAACAAAAGTATGCTCCAACAAAGCTTACTTTTTCTCGTCAAAGGACTGTGGAAAGGGATGGTGTTGCAAGACAGAAAATTTTTAGGCAATAACTTCTCTACTCCAGGCAAATGCTATAGAAAAATGTGGTCACTCCCCACATTTTCTTCCACTGCAGAAATAACTAATGAAATATAAAAGAGAAAAACAGAAATTACTCAATCTGAACACAATAGAGAAAATTGAAACAAAATGAAAAAAGAAAACCAAAAACAAACAAATAAACAGAACCTAAGGGACAGGGAGACTTAAAAAAAAAGAAAAGAAAAATCTAACATTCTACTTTCCAGAGCCTCAGAGTGAGAGGAGAAAGAGGGAAGAACTGAAAAAAGTCCTTGGAGAAACAATAGCTGAAAACTTTCTGTATGTTTAAAGAAACATAAACTATAGACTCAAGAAATTGAGTAGTCATTAAACTGAATAAAGTCAAAGAAATACATACCAACGTTTAAAAAAATGAGGAGAAAGAAAATCATCTTGCAAACAGCTAGGGAAAATTACATCTATAAAAGAAAAACAATTTGAATGACAGTAGATATCTCATCAGAATCCACGGAGACCAGAAGGAGTGGCACAATGATTTTCAAGTGCTGAAAGCAAAAATATCCAGCAGAAATATCCTACAGGGAAGAATAGGGAAATCAAGATATTCTCTAATGAAGAAAAACTAAGACAATTTGTCACCCACAGACCCACTTTTTTAAATGGCTAAAGGAAATTCTCTAAACAAGAAACAAAGTATAACAGAAGGGATCTTGGAACACTAGGGAAGAAGAAAAAATATGGTAAGAAAAATAAGAGCACACACAATAAGCTTCCTTCTCGTCTTGGACTTTCTAAGTTATGTCTGATGATTGAAGCACAGTCATAGCACTGTCTGACATGGTTCTCAATGTATATAGATGAAATATTTCTGAAAATTATTTTATAAGCAGGGGGTGATAAAGAGATATAAAAGGAGACACAGTTTCTTGACTTAAACTGGGAAAATATGAAATTAATAGACTGTGATTGTGCAAAAGCATGACCCATAAATTGCGAAATTGAAAAAACTGAATTTCATCAAAATTACAAATGTTTGCTCTGCAAAAGGCCATTAAGTGAATGAAAAGATAAGCTACATAGGGGATAAATATTTGCAAACCACATATCCAGCAAAGGACAAGTATGTAGAGTATGTGAATAGCTTTCAAAATAAATAACAGTAAAATTACAAAATCCAGCTAGAAAATGTGAAATAGACATGAGAAACGTTTCACCATGTACAGATGGAAGATAAGCATGAGAAATGATGTTTAACATCGTTAGTCATTAGGAAGATGCATGTTTTAAAACTACATTTAGATGTCCCTGCACACTTACCAGAATACCTAAAATTTAAAACTATGACAAAACCAAATGCCAGTGAGAAGGCAGAGAAGCTAGATCATTCATATATTATTGGTGGGACTATTAAATTGTACAGTTACTCTGGAAAACAGTTTGGTAGTTTCTTAAATAACTAACCATGAAACTATACACAACCCATTAATTTCATCTATGGACATTTAACAAAGAGAATTAAATACTTATGTTTATGCAAAAACACGTGGATGAATGTTTATAGCAGCTTTTATTAATAACATAATGAAATAAAATAATCATTTTAATTAAGAAAAAACTGAACAGTCCAGCTGTCCTTTACTGAGTGAATAGTTACACAGACTGCGATATATCTGTCAAGGGACATGCCTCAGCAACAAAAAGAAATGGACTATTGTTACACCAACAACTTGGTTAAAGCTCTAGAGAATTCTAGAATTCCAGAGAATTGGGCTGAGTTAACAAGCCAGTCCAAAATGTTACATACTCTATGATGCCATTTATATATCATTCTTGGCGTAACTAAATTACAGAAATTTGGAATAGATTAGTGGTTACAAGTGATTAATGACACTGTGTCCTGGAAGAGAAGTAGCTGTGGCTATAAAAGTTACTGGAAACATGAGGGATTCTTTTGGTGATAGAAGTGTTCTGTGTCTTGACTATATATTGATGTAAGAATCCTGGTTGTGATATTCACTTTAGTTTTGCAAGACATTACCATTGGGGAAAATTGTGTAAAGGTTATAAGGTATCTGTGTATATCATTTATTAAAGCTGCATGTAGTTTATACGTAGCTTCAAATAAAATTTCGGTTACTTTTTTAACTCATAAAAGATAAGGACTCATTTATTTATCTCAATTTTAATGTATGGGATGGAAAATTTCTGGTTATTATAGCCAATCCAAAGATCTTAAATTTAGAAAATATTTAAAAATTGAAGGATAGAACATATAGGAGAAAAGATAAGTCAGTTTTGGAGCTATTTGATAAAATGAGGGGTGACTGTAAAGCAACAATATTAACAATAATAACTACAATTTATTAGTAACTGTTCTAAACACTCCCTATGTAATCTTATTCCATCCACAATATAACCCTATAAGAACAAAAGCATAGAAAGAGTAAGTGAATTGCCCATTGCTGCAAATGTAGTATGTTTCAAAGCTAAGATTTATGTCTAGGCTAAATAATTGAAAACAGCAGTTAAGTTTAAAGTAAATCATTGTCAGTTTGATCAATTTTTCATTAACCGAATTTCACAAAACTTGTTTAGTTTCAAATATTTTCATTCATGAAATAGGAAGATTTGGTGAGAAAATTTCCTTTATGGTACAACAACTTTAAATGAAGCAATATAATTTCAAATGGCTTTCCTTTTATACTCTAGAACAACATTACCCTGTAGAACCTTCTGTGATTAACAAAATGTTTATAAATCTTCACTCCCACTTGCTGTGGATGGCTATTCAGTTTGTGAAATGTAGTATGACTGAGGAACCAAACTTTTAACTTTATTTAGCTTAAATCAATTTAAATTTAAATAGCAAACTGTGGCTAATGGCTACCATATTGGATAGAATGGCTCTAGCATGTAAAACTCATGGGATCAGAGCTCTTGTCTATGCTTATTCTATTTATAAATGTAACGCCCCCAAACAGAATAGTGCCTGTCAGTTGGCAGGATCTCAGTTAATACTTGTTACATGAATCCAGAAAATTAATCATTATGTGTCAAACTTGAAAACAGGGAAAAATCAATCCAACTCAACAGATTTCAATATGAAAAGTAAGTGGTCCCAAAATTTTGCAATAAGCACAGACACATTTTAAAGATTTCATATTTAAAGCAGGATTAGTCATTATATAGAACTGTTATACAAAATAAATATTAAACATAATCAATGACTCCCACATTTATGGACATGATAAAAAATAAAATGGACACTACCCCAAACAGAAAGAATTTCACTTTTTAAAATTCATTCAGTTTAAAAAACCTTAAAGGGGGACCTTTAAGATGGCAGTAAGAGGAGTAAGACGTGGAGTGGAGATCATCTTCCTCCCCAAAGATACATTATAAATATATATATACATGTAGAACAACTCCTACAGAACACCTACTGAACACTGGCATAACACCTCAGACCTCCCAAAAGGGAAGAAACTCCCCAAGTACCTGGGTAGGGCAAAAGAAAAAAGAAAAAAAAAGAGACAAAAGAATAGGGACGGGACCTGCACCAGTGGGAGGGAGCCGTGAAGGAGGAAAGGTTTCCACACACTAGAAGCCCCTTCGCAGGTGGACATGAGGGTGGCGGAGGGGGGAAGCTTCGGAGGCCACGGAGGAGAGCGCAGTAACAGGGGTGCGGAGGGCACAGCGGAGAGATTCCTGCACAGAGGATCGGTGCCGACCGGCACTCACCAGCCCGAGAGGCTTGTCTGCTCACCCGCCGGGGCGGGCAGGGGCTGGGAGCTGAGGCTCAGGCTTCGGTCAGATCCCAGGGAGAGGACTGGGGTTGGCGGCGTGAACACAGCCTGAAGGGGCTAGTGCGCCACGGCTGGCTGGGAGGGGGTCCGGGAGAAGTCTGGAGCTGCCGAAGAGGCAAGAGATTTTTTCTTGCCTCCTTGTTTCCTGGTGCGCGAGGAGAGGGAATTCAGAGCGCCGCTTAAAGGAGCTCCAGAGACGGGCGCGAGCTGCGGCTATCAGCGCGGACCCCAGAGACGGACATGAGACGCTAAGGCCGCTGCTGCTGCCACCAAGAAGCCTGTGTGCGATCACAGGTCACTGTCCACACAGCCCCTCCTGGGAGCCTGTGCAGCCCACCACTGCCAGGGTCCCGTGATGCAGGGACAGCCTCCCCGGGAGAACACACGGTGCGCCTCAGGCTGGTTCAATGTCACGCTGGCCTCTGCTGCCACAGGGTGACCCTGCATTCCGTACCCTTCCTTCCCCCCGGCCTGAGTGAGCCTGAGCCCCTGAAGCAGCTGATCCTTTAACCCTGTCCTGTCTGATCGAAGAACAGACGCCCTCAGGTGACCTGCACCCACAGGCAGGTCCAAATACAAAGCTGAACCCCGGAGCTGTGTGAACAAAGAAGAAAAAAGGAAATCTCTCCCAGCAGCCTCAGGAGCAGTGGATTAAATCTCCACAATCAGCTTGATGTACCCTGCATCTGTGGAATAGCTGAATAGACAACAAATCATCCCAAAATTGAGGCGGTGGACTTTGGGAGCAACTGTAGACTTGGGGTTTGCTTTCTGCATCTAATTTGTTTCTAGTTTTATGTTTATCTTAGTTTAGTATTTAGAGCTTATTATCATTGGTAGATTTGTTTATTGATTTGGTTGCTCTCTTCCTTTTTTTTATATGTATATTTTTTATTTTTATTTTTCCCTTTTTTTGTGAGTATGTATCTGTATGCTTCTTTGTGTGATTTTGTCTCTGTAGCTTTGCCTTTAGCATTTGTCCTAAGGTTCTGTCTGTCTGGGTTTTATTTTTTGGTTTTTGTTTTAATGTAGTGTTTAGCACTTGTTATCATTGGTGGATTTGTTCACTGGTTTGGTTGCTCTCTTCTTTCTTTCTTTTTTTTTTTTATTACTTTTAAATTCTTTTATTTTTAATACTTTTTTTTTTACTTTAATAACTTTATTTTATTTATATATTTTTCTTTCCTTCTTTTTTTTTTTTTTTCCTCCCTTTTCTTTGGAACCATGTATCTGACAGGGCCTTGGTGCTCCTGCCGGGTGTCAGGCCTGGCCTCTTAGGTGGAAGAGCCGAGTTAGTCCACCAGAGACCTCCCAACTCCACATAATATCAAACAGCGAAAGTTCTCCCAGATATCTCCATCTCAATGCTAAAACCCAGCTCAACTCAACAACCAATAAGCTACAGTGCTGGACAACCTATGCCAAATAACTAGCAAGACTGGAACACAACAGCACCCATTAGCATGGAGCTGCCTAAAATCATAATAAGTTCACAGACACCCCAAAACACACCAACGGACACTATCCTGCCCACCAGAAAGACAAGAACCAGCCTCATGCACCAGAACACAGGCATTAGTCCCCTCCACCAGGAAGCCTACACAACCCACTGAACCAACCTTACCAACTGAGGGCAGACACCAAAAACAATGGGAACTACGAAACCTGCAGCCTGTAAAACTGAGACCCCAAACACAGTAATTTAAGCAAAATGAGAAGACACAGAAATACACAGCAGATGAAGAAGCAAGGTAAAAACCCACCAGACCAAACGAATGAGGAGGAAATAGGCAGTCTACCTGAAGAAGAATTCAGAGTAATGATAGTAAAGTTGATCCAAAATCTTGGAAATAAAATAAAGAAAATACAAGAAACGTTTAACAAGGACTTACAAGAACTAAAGAGCAAACAAAAAATGATAAACAACACAATAAATGAAATTTAAAATTCTCTAGAAGGAATAAAGAGCAGAATAACTGAGGCTGAAGGACGGTTACGAGACCTGCAACATAAAATAGTGGGAATAACTACTGCAGAGCAGAATAAAGAAAAAAGAATGAAAAGAATTGAGGACAGTCTCAGAGACCTCTGGGACAACATTAAGTGCACCAACAGTCGAATTATAGGGGCTGCAGAAGAAGAAGAGAAAAAGAAAGGGTCTGAGAAAATATTTGAAGAGATTATAGTTGAAAACATCCCTAATATGTGAAAGGGAATAGTCAATCAAGTGAACGAAGTGCAGACAGTCCCATACAGGATAAATCCAAGGAGAAACATGCCAAGACACATATTAATCAAACTATCAAAAGTTAAATATAATGAAAAAATATTAAAAGCAGCATGAGAAAAGCAACAAATAACATACAAGGGAATCCCCATAAGGTTAACAACTGATCTTTCAATAGAAACTCTGCAAGCCAGAAGGATGTGGCAGGACATATTTAAAGTGATGAAAAGGAAAAACTTACAAGCAAGATTACTCTACCCAGCAAGGATCTCATTCAGATTCTACAGAGAAATCAAAGCCTTTACAGACAAACAAAGCTAAGAGAATTCAGCACCACCAAACCAGCTTTACAACTAGTACTAAAGGAATTTCTCTAGGCAGGAAACACAAGAGAAGATAAACACCTACAATAACAAACCCAAAACAATTAAGAAAATGGTAATAGGAACATACATATCAATAACTACTTTAAATGTAAACGGATTAAGTGTGCCAACCAAAAGACATAAACTTGCTGAATGGATACAAAATAAGACCCATATATCTGCAGTCTACAAGAGACCCACTTCAGATCTAGGGACACATACAGACTGAAAGTGAGGAGATGGAAAACGATATTCCATGCAAAAGGAAAATCCAAAGAAAGCTGGAGTAGCAATTCTCATATCAGATAAAATAAACGTTAAAATAAAGACTATTACAAGAGACAAAGGACACTACATAATGATAAAGGGAACAATCCAAGAAGACGATATAACAATTGTAAATATTTATCCGCCCAACACAGGAGCACCTCAATACATAAGGCAAATGCTAACAGCCATAAAAGGGGAAATTGATAGTAACACAATAATGCACAATAATAGCAGGGACATTAACAACCCTCTTTCACCAAAGGACAGAACATCTAAAATGAAAATAAATAAGGTAACACAAACTTTAAATGAAACATTAACAAGAGAGACTTAATTGTTATTTATAGGACTTCCATCAAAAAACAAATGAATGCATTTTCTTCTCAAGTGCTCATGGAAGATTCTCCAGGATATATCACATCTTGGGTCACAAATCAAGCCTTGGTAAATTTAAGAAAATTAAAATCGTATCTGGTATCTTTTCCGACCACAACGCTATGAGACTAGATATCAATTACAGGAAAAACTCTGTAAAAAATACAAACACATGTAGGCTAAACAGTACACTACTAAATAACCAAGAGACCCCTGGAGAAATCAAAGAGAAAATTTTAAAATGCCTAGAAACAAATGACAATCAAAACACAATGACTCAAAACCTTTCAGATGCAGCAAAGGCAGTTCTAAGAGGGTAGTTTATAGCAATACAATCCTACCACAAGAAACATCTCAAATAAACCACCTAACCTTATACCTAAAGCAATTAGAGAAAGAAGAACAAAAAAACCCGCAAATTTAGCAGAAGGAAAGAAATCATAAATATCAGATCAGAAATAAATGAAAAAGAAATGAAGGAAAAGATAGCAAAGATCAATAAAACTAAAACCTGGTTCTTTGAGAAGATAAACAAAATTGATAAACCATTAGCCAGACTCATCAAGGAAAAAAGGGAAAAGACTCAAATCAATAGAATTAGAAATGAAAAGGAGAAGTAACAACTGACACTGCAGAAATACAAAGATTGCCACAGCAATCAAAAAAGAAAAGGAAATAAACGGAATCCAAATTGGAAAAGAAAAAGTAAAACTATCACTGTTTGCAGATGACATGATACTATACATAGACAATCCTAAAGACACTACCAGAAAACTACTAGAGCTAATCAATGAATTTGGCAAAGTAGCAGCATACAATATTAATGCACAGAAATCTCTTGCATTCCTGTACACTAATGATGAAAATCTGAAAGAGAAATTAAGGAAACACTCCCATTTACCATTGCAACAAAAAGAGTAAAATTCCTAGGAATAAACCTACCTGAGGAGACAAAAGACCTGTATGCAGAAAACTATAAGATGCTGATGAAAGAAATTAGGGATGATACAAACAGATGGAGAGATATATCATGTTCTTGGATTGGAAGAATCAATATTGTGAAAATAACTATACTACCCAAAGCAATCTACAGATTCAATGCAATCACTTTCAAACTACCAGTGCCATTTTTCACAGAACTAGAACAAAAAAAATTCACATTTGTATGGAAACACAAAAGACCCTGAATAGCCAAAGCAATCTTAAGAAAGAAAAACCGAGTTGGAGGGATCAGGTTCCCTGACTTCAGACTCTACTACAAAGCCACATTAATCAAGGCAGTATGGTACTGGCACGAAAACAGAAACATAGATCAATGGAACAGGATAGAAAGCCCAGAGATAAACCCACATACCTATGGTCAACTAATCTATGACAAGGGAGGCAAGGGTATACAATGGAGAAAAGACAGTCTCTTCAACAAGTGGTGCTGGGAAAACTGGACAGCTACATGTAAAACAATGAAATTAGAACCCTCCCTAACACCATACACAAAAATAAACTCAAAATGGATTAAAGACTGAAATGTAAGGCCAGACACTCTAAAATTCTTGGAGGAAAACATAGGCAGAACACTCTATGACATAAATCATAGCAAGATCTTTTTTGACATACCTCTTAGAGAAATGAAAATAAAAGCAAAAATAATCCATTGGGACCTAATGAAACTTAAGAGCTTTTTCACAGCAAAGGAAACCATAAACAAGAAGAAAAGTCAACCCTTAGAATGGAAGAATATATTTGCAAACAACTGTATATACAACTATATAAACAACTGACAAAGGATTAATCTCCAAAATTTACAAGCAGTTCATGCAGCTCAATATTAAAAAAAAAAAAAAAAGAACCCAATCCAAAAATGGGCAGAAGACTTAAATGGACATTTCTCCAAGAATATATACAGATTGCCAACAAACAAATGAAAGGCTTAACACCACTAATCATCAGAGAACTGCAAATCAAAACCACAATGAGGTATCACGTCACACTGGTCAGAATGGCCATCATCAGAAAATCTACCAACAATAAATGCTGGAGAGGGTGTGGAGAAAAGGGAACACTCTTGCACTGCTGGTGGGAATGTAAATTGATACAGCCACTATGGAGAACAGTATAGAGATTCCTTAAAAAACTAAAAGTAGAACTACCATATGACCCAGCATTCCCACTGCTGGGCATATACCCAGAGAAAACCATAAGTCACAAAGAGTCATGTACCACAGTATACATTGCAGCTCTATTTACAATAGCCAGGACATGGAAGCAACGTAAGTGTCCATCGACAGATGAATGGGTAAAGAAGATGTGATACATATATACAATGGAATATTACTCAGCCACAAAAAGAAACGAAATTGAGTTATTTGTAGTGAGGTGGATGGACCTAGAGTCTGTCATACAGAGTGAAGCAAGTCAGAAAGAGAAAAACAAATACCATATGCTAACACATATATATGGAATCTAAGAAAAAAAATAGGTCATGAAGAACCTAGGGGCAAGACGGGAATAAAGATACAGACGTAGGGAATGGACTTGGGGACACGGAGAGGGGGAAGGGTAAGCTGGGACGAAGTGAGAGAGTGTCATGGACATATATACACTACCAAACGTAAAATAGATAGCTAGTGGGAAGCAGCCGCATAGCACAGGGAGATCAGCTCAGTGCTTTGTGACCACCTAGAGGGGTGGGTTAGGGAGGGTGGGAAGGAGACGCAAGAGGGAAGAGATATGGGGATATATGTTTATGTGTAACTGATTTACTTTGTTATACAGCAGAAACTAACACACCATTGTAAAGCAATTATACTCCAATAAAGACGTTAAAAAAAACCACAAAAAACAGGCTGAAGTATTTTTCGTTTGACATGCTCACTCTCCCTACACCCCGTGAGCACTTAGGTGTAATTTCCAAAGCTCCACAGAGGTTGTTTAGAAACTGTCCTAGATTTAATATTGACATTTTCTAATATTTAAACTTCTATTACTTAAATCTTCATTTAAAAATAAAAGCTGAGAGAACATGTGAAAGACAAATATAGTATTCAAATCTTAATTTTAAAATGACTTAAGGTGAACTATTTTTTTATATTTATTCTATTTTCTTTAACTCAAAGATTTACCTAAATTACAAACATCACAAGAGGTGGCTATCAGTTTTGTATGTGTGTGTGTAAATTAGGTAGATTTCAATTATGGTTATTTAATGGCACTCTAAGAAATATACGTTGATATCTTAATGATGACAAATGTTAGGCAATGCCATCAATCTTTTGTTTTCATATTCCAGACATGGCAGCGGACATAAGGTACATCTTTGATGAAAGCAGGCTATTTATCACATCCATTCCAAAGTACAAAGGCACGCATTTTTCAGCAAGGCATATTTCTCTGAAGGCAGCATTGCTAAATGACCATCTTTTCAACTTATCCTCCTTATGGGAGAATATTTTAAAGATCTTTAGAAGTAGACCTGCCAATCTGATTCATTTTCAGAGTTTTCAAACTTGGAGGTGACTAAAGACATGAAAGGGTTCTCCAACTAATAAGTTGTGTGATTTATGCACCTGAAAGACAAAAATAAAACCCAATCCAACAGAAGTGTGGTGACTAATTTGCCAGGAAATATAAAGCATGATTAATCTTTCAAACGTAGGAAGAAACATTATTAAATCCAACTTTTGAGGAAGATAGAAGAGCTGATTCAAACGTTAAATGAGTCATACTTTCACCTAGTTAATTAATTCAGATCTCTATCTTCAAAAACATTTTAACAGGAACCCAAGCCAAAGTTTTATGATTGTTACATAAATTACAATTCCTCACAGGTTTCAAATGCTTATTTCTAAAAGATGCTGTCGTTGAGATGAAGTGAATTTATCTAAGTTTATCTCTATTTCAAATTTAGTGCTTCTTCAAAAATTATGACCCCCTGCTTAATAAATTACCTGAATTGAGTTAGTTTTAATCCTCTACATTCTAATAAACAGAGATTTAAATCATGTAAATCATTTATTGTTTAGTATAGGATCATAAGGGGCAAACAGATTATATCTTGCCAAAAAAGTCATGTTTTCTCAGAAAATGAAATATGAGTATAACGCACATGCAGTCTGGGTATCTGATTTGATTGACTTCCAAACCCTAGGTCACCATGCATTCATGTGACTCTGTTTTATTTGTATTGCAGCTGTACCCGTAGATATAGCTTCCTAGGAAGTATGATCATTTTAGGACTTATTATTTGGTTTGTGCTTACTTTTAAAGCTAATTAAAGCTAAAATCAGTTTCTTCTTCAGTAATACTTTGTTTAATCAGGACTGTAAATGTAAATAACATCTTTCTGAATTCAGTTGCCTATTAAAACTTGGCATCAGTAAGATATCAAATAATATCACCGCCCTATATCAAATACTCATGTTGGAAGATGTTCAGTTCTGCTCTTCACCTAATTAACTGTTATAGATTTGAAAGATTGTTTATATAGATTCATTCAATATTTTCACAAATGAAAGAATGCATACGCTCAGTTAATTTACATGATTTGGGGTCCATCTCCTATTCTCTAGAATTTCTTTTATTTTCTTTATGTTATATGAATCCAAAGTGTTATATACCTTATCAGATAATAAGTTGGGGATGCATTTATAAGTGTAGATACTGACAAGGGTGTGGTAAGGTGCTTTGTGATAAGGCTGAATAAAAAAGCTTTTATTTTTATAATGGTATTTGTTCTAACAATTTCTTTTAAAGGTCTTTGTAACATGAAATAACTGTAAGATAGATCCCTGGAGTAATTGAAAATTACACATTTCCTTTTAACTCACCTATGTATGCTTTGAATTTCTTCTTCTAATTGTATACATCTTCCAATTGTATACATCTTTTAATTGCCATCTTAGAAAATTCTCAGTGATTAAAAAGAGACACATTTTGGTCAAAGGAATTTTTGCCTACTTTTTTGTGTAGCTTAAAAATATTATAATTGTAAAACTCATTTTTAGTATGTTTCTTATCATCTGAATGCAACTTTATTTCATGCTTCCTAAAAAACAATTGAGCATTCCAATTATAATAATTATTTTAGACAAATTACAAAAATCATATTTGTAACAGGAACTGCAAGGTTCCATACTGCTTTCAGAATCATTAAAATATTGAATCACATTTAATGTTAGTTGTATTTCTGCTAAAATATCTCCTTTAGGATGGCTTTCTGAGCTCTCATCCTCCTCCCAGGTGCAGTAAGTGCCTTCTCTATGCATTTTCATTACAGTTCATCACTTCTCCACCTGATATCTGTATGTTAATTGTTGGTTTCATTCTCTGGTTCTCCCCAGGATACCAAGGTCCCCTTGAAATTAAAGGCTATGCTTTTTTTCATTGTTATTCACAGCCCATAGGACTATGTGTGTTGCATAAAAATGATGGTGAATATTTGTTTTATAAATGAATTACTTGAAAATATACATTCCATTTTAGTACCTAATCTTGTAGTTACCATGCTATTATTATACCGAATTGTAAACTACAGTGTGTTTTTTTAATGGAAAAATACTTTATGAAAATTTAGAAAAGTAAGTGAAAAGCAACAAAAATTCCCAAAGTACTACTGAGAAAGAAATCATGACTTTTAACTTCCAACAAAGAACATCAAAAACTTTGACCTGTAACTAGACCCAATATTTCAGTATTTTAAAAAGCCATTGTGGTTTCATAATTCCACACATGAGAGACACTGAAATGAGATAGCAAAGTACAAGCAAAGCAGCCATAAATATCTCTGTTGTGTTTCACCCCTAGTCTTTACCTAGCATCTTGACACATGTCTGGGCATGCATCAGTAGTCTTGTTCATTTCTAAACAGGATGTTTTTTTGCTGACACACAGTTTGAATCAGTATACATTATATTCCCCATGACAATATACTCTGGCAGCATGAAGTCAAATGCATTTTATTCCATTCTAACCACAGTGAGAAATAGCCCATAAAACATTTACATGTATAAATTTATTTCATACAGTTTTCTTAGTGATAGAGTGTTTCCTTTTATAATTCAAAGTAATAATTTACAATGCAAAATTTCAGGGTGATAGAAAAATAAGACACTATAACGTATATATACTATATATTTTATAGTAATATTATTTAAATATGACAGTTGAGACAGTGTCAAAACTGTGTCTCAGTCTGACATCCCTACATGTGATATGCAGAAATGATAATCTCACTCCCATATTTTAATGTGAAAATGCCTAGACAGCTCCTGAGTCATGAGACTGTAGCTTAAACTGGAACAATTCAATTTGGATTTTCAGGTAGCTCAAGAAATTCTCAGCCAGTGATTACATATCAAGTTTTATTTAATCCCTGTATGAATATCAGATAATGATACCGCTCAAGTACCCTACATTTATATTTGAAATATGATACAGAAGCTGGCAATTTCTTACAAAACTAAATACACTCTTAACCTATGATCCACAAGTGTGCTGTTTGGTGTACAACCAAATGAGTAAAAACATATGTCTACATAAAAACCTACACATGACATTTATTGTATCCTTATTCATAATTGGCAAAACTTGGAAGAAACCAAGATGCCCTGTAGTAGGTGAATGGATAAACAAACTCTGCTACATCCAGGCATGAACTATCAAGCCATGAAAAGACATAGAAAAACCTTAAGTGTATATTACTAAGTGAAAGAAGCCAAACCAAAAAGTATACTGTATGAATCCAGTGGTATGACATTCTGGAAAAGACAAAATTATGGAGACAGTAAAAAGATCAGGGATTTCCAGGGATTTGGTGGTAGGGCAGGCTGAATAAAAGGAGTACAGGGGATTTTTAGGGTAGTGAAACTATCCCCTGTGATATTATAATGGTGGATACATGTCATTATTATAATGTTATATATTATGTGATATTATAATGGTGGGTACATGTCATTATTCATTTGTACCCATAGAATATACAACACTAAGAGTGAACACTGATGTAAGTATGGACTTTGGCTGATAACACTGTATCAATGTTGATTCATCAGTTGTAAAACAGGTACCACTCTAGGGCAGGATGTAGTATGCTAGAGGTGGGAGAGGGTCTGTGTGTGATTTGGTGAGTGTGTGGGGAGGGTATTACGGGAACTCTGTGCTTTTTGCTCTATTTAGTTGAAAATCTAAAACTGCCCTAAAATATAAAGTCTATAAAAATATGCTACACTTCTAAATTGATGCACTTACTTTGGTTAATTCTAATAAGCTTAGGACCCTCTTTGACTTTTGTATATTGGTGTTAATCCTTTTAACTATAAATTTAATTACAAAGGAAAAGGACAAAATTATCCTGTACAAAATATCCCACACAATATTCACTCATTTTTTTCCCCTTTACTAACATAATTTTGATTCTGTTCAGTGTAGCGATTTACCCATTGAAAAATGACATTTCCCAACCTTCTTTGTACTTAGGGGAGTTCATATTTCATAATTTTGATCATGAGAAATATGTGAAAGACAGATGTGAATTTCTACTCTTTTTTCTTTTGTGACATACGTGTCATCCCTTTTTCTTGTTTTTCTCCATTTTTCTCGCTGAAACATGGACATGGCAGTCAGTCATGGTGGCTGCAGCAGGCATATTGTAACCTTAATGAAAAGTTCAAAAATGTCTCAGCTTTGCCCAATTCCAGACTTCTAGCTTCATGAAACAAACAAATAAACAAGGACTTCTAATCTATTCTTGGAGGTGACAGGATTTCTATTACTCACAGCCTAATATAAGCCTAACTATTCAGAGAACCCGTATAAAATGCTAAAAGTAATCATTGACAATTGATTCTAATTGATAATGAATGCTTGGGCCGTTAGAATATGGGACATTTTTGGCATTCTGGAGATTATCTTCTTTCTCTATTAACATGGAATTCCATTACTCAACTTTAACGTAGAATGAATACCATAAATAGAGAAAGGCCTATGAAAAGTTTTTGTTTCCTATTACAGTAGCTTTCTTCCTTTCTAAAGCCTCTGTTTTATTTACACAAATGCCACTATCCCATATTAATTGTCCTTACTAGAATGAGAGTGAAAGAACTTCTGGGAGATAAAATGATGGTGAAAACATAGTATCTGCCCAAAGGTTTGCAATCTAGGTGGAAGGAGAAAACCTATGCAAAGAGATAAATATAATGTAAATGTGGAGATGCAGCAAACTATTTTTCAATTCAGAAAGAGTAAAAAAGGAAAGAAAACAGAATAATATAGTTGGAGTGAAAGATGCCTTTAGACCAGAAATACAAGTTGATGCAAATTTGGAGAGATGTTTGAATAGAAGCTCAAGGCATTTGGACTTTATTTGAAAGGCAGTAAAGATATTAGTGTGTTTGCTTAAGGAAATGTTATAGAGTGCAGGCAGTGAAATGCAGAGAGACAGATGAGAGGTGTTTTTTGAAGTGAGAATTAGCAGGAATAGGGAACTATATTCACATTCACTCAACTGTCTCAGTATAGTCTGTTGGCTCCTTATTGTAGAAAGTTGAGCTCTGAGAGAAAAAAAAAAAAATTGTGGGGGGTGGGGAGAGGTGAGAAAACAGGAAAAACATATAAGTAAAGCTAGTTTCTTGATATTTATTTTTGGTAACAATTTTTGGTTCTTTCCCAATGATGAAATTCTCAAGTAAAGAAATCTGTAAAGAGTTTCTTCTCTAACCATGCCATAAAGAAGATAAAGAATTTCTGCATACAGTGTGAAAGAGAACACTTGGTTATTTTTACTCCGATCCAAGTTACAAAAGAACAGATAAATAAGTAGCTAAAATCTATGGAAATGAGAGGAAGAATTGTTTTGGAGGAAATAACAGAAAGGTTATTTCTAGCTGGGGAAGCAGCCGCCTGGTGTCATTTCTGAACAGATGTAGAGAAGCTGAGCGTAGAGATGTTATGGAAAGGTTCTTTGATCGTTTCGTTAAAGTTTTTCAGAGAATTATGTGTGTTTGTCACAATATTGTGAGGTAGACCTGACAAAGCATGAAATATTTTATTCTGATTGAGAATGACTGACTGTGAACAAATCTGATGTTGGAAAAAGAAAATACATGGGACAGTAAAAATAATAAATTCAACTTCAAGGAGAGTATGGTGGTTTAATATCTTCATCTTTTATTATTTCCATTTTCATTGAATTAATTGCTAGCACCTTTTATCCAATAGCACAGTGGAAATGAGGCAATATTTGCATGTATCTGGAGAGAATATATAAGAAAAAAGAGAGCGATTTATTATAAGAAATTGGCTTAAGTGATTATGAAGGCAGAGAAGTCCAAGATCTGCCATCTGTAAGCTGGAGAACCAAGGAAACCAGTTATGTTTGAGGTATTGTTGTTATTCTTATTAACTGTTGTAAAAATTAGTGAACTACATAAGATCTCTGCAACTTCACGGTTCCCACAAAGTGAGAATTTATAATCCAACAGCACAGAACTGAGTGAGCATAAGACGAAGTACTGAATGCATATGGCATATATTCATTCATTGCTTCGAAGCGAAGTTCCTATTACTACTTTCTTTAAACTAATATAATATCTGGCTCATGTTTTCCTTGCCCCCTCTACGGGTCTATTATAGTATCTAGTGATGTCAATTTTTTAAAAAAATCCTCGTATTCAGTAAAATGTTCGTGTATTTTGTGTTTGTTTTCACTCATTTCTAGATCTCAAATGTCTATTCGGGAAGGCATTCAGAACACAATTGAAGAGGAGAAGGAGATTTGGTAGAGAAGGAGCCAGCTCATAGATATATATATATATATATATATATATATATATACTAGCCCAGTTATAGGGAAGTAAAACTGGTAAAAGACTAGAACAGCTTCTGAGGAAAACAAGTATGAGACTGGAGTTATGTGGAATAACAAAACAAAACAATATAGGAGCTCCACTAGTTAGACGTTAAATCAGAGGGCGGACCTGGGTATTTTGCCCCAGTCCCATCTGCAAAACTCTTTTGGACTCAGTTTCTTCCTCTATGAAGGATGAATATTATTAATTGCTTCAAAGAGCTGATATTTATTGATATAATGTGATGACCTGATAAATAGTAATATGTGGGTTATCACTGCCCCATACTCTCCATGACAGTAGAGGACACCATTCTCTTGTTAAAAAACTGGCTGTTGCCCCCATGTAACAGCTAGCCTACCATAGGAATTCTACAAGCGTTTGTTACACAGTGAAAGAATAAAGTGGGGTGATTGGTAATCTGTTCTCCCTAGGAAGACATAAAAACACCCAAGCAGAGTGAAGGAGATTTAAAGAATAGAACTTCCCATATATTTCAGTTGTTATTGCTTGAATCCATAATCTGAAGAGGAAGATGAAGAGGACCCCCCCCCTTTCAATTTATCATTTGCCACGTTTTCCCACTCAGGTTATCATGGTGAGGAGAGAAGCAAAGATACATTCTGTTTTTTAATAAAGACTGCTACTGACTGGTTCTTCTCTCATTTGTAGACAAAGGCATGACAGATGGGATACACAGAGAGAACTTAAATATTTAGACTCATGCTTAAAAGTTAAATTAATCATTCATTCATGAAGCACTTAACGCCAAATTTATCAAGGCAGTGTGTCAGCATGTGGAATAAAGATATGAAGAGAAAAAGCGAGACAGGAAGAGAAAGAAGGAAATCAATCTCACAGCCCCATGTCCTCAAGAAATTCATTGTCCATCAGGGAAAACAAAAATATATATAGGCAAGCACAATAAAATATGATTAAGAGAGGAGTTTGCACAGGGCCTGAGAGAAGGGGAAATTAACACTGCCTTGGGTATTTCATTTATTAACCTACTTCTAAAGTTTATTTCTTGGTGAGTGATTTTAAAAACACCATGCTTCCTAGGTACAATTAAATTCAATTTAAAATGTATTAAGTGACATTCTGTGAAAAATACTTTACAAATAGCTCAGCTCTAGGAAACATGCTGATCTTTGAGACACAGCTCTTATTCCAAAGGTTTTAGGGTATTATTATCACAAACATCTTACACACTTGTAAATATATCTCTAGGTGTAAAATGTAATGTCACCGGCCATAAGTACCACAGGAATTTAGAGTGGGGACAGAGTAATATGATCTAAAGGAGTTTCAAGGGGTTGGGGTGGATTTGGGATGTGAAATGTGGGATAAAGACAGTATTTGTGTGGCTAACATGTTAATGGGCATAAAATGATTAACTAGATAGTCTGAGCTGCCCTCTCCAGGCAGAGGGGGAAAATCTAATACTGTTGCACAGAGGGTACCACTGAGACATGGTTACTGTGTAATGGTGAATGTTTTTCAAGCTGTTCTCTAACTGAAAACTGTTTTCTGGACAAAAGAGAGTGGGATGTAATTTCTTCCAACATCACTTAACAGTGATAATCAGAGGGAAAGAACAATAGAGCAAAGAGCTGAGCACTTCACAAATAGAAATGCACTTTTTTTTTCCTTCCTGAAAAATAAAGGGAGAAAGAGCATTCTGAAGGACCACAAACTAAATTTATATTTGCATGGATTTGCATAGTAGCTGCTAGACACAGGGGAAGCCCGTATCTTTTATTACACGGCATAAACACCTTGAACTTTGAGAAGGAAGACAGAATGAGGGACTGAATATTCTCTGAAATTAATAATCACAGCCCAGAACCATGGCAAGCATACTACAGGTAAAGCAATGCTGCCTTTGTGCTGTGAGAATTCCCTTTAGCCTTTTTCCAAAAGTCATGAAAACTAGACTTGGAATAGAGATCAGAAGAGTGAAAAATTTGAGTATCACTGGACTGAAATGAGTAGCAATTACAGAATGTCATCACTTTCAGTATTTCAAGGGCACTTGTAGAAAGCCCAGCAGCCAGTTAGACATTCTGTCTGAACAAGATGGATAGAGGCTGAAAACAACCAGGCAGAACGCAGCCAATCGGCTGCCTCTTTTTATAGACAGCACTGGTGGACTCCAAGACTGTAAATCTGGCATTACTTTTGTAAAACTCGCTGTATCTTCTTTTACACGTTTTTTTTTTTGGTTGTTGTTATTATTTATTTTCAATCTTTAATTTGAACTTCTAATCAATCCTAAAAATCAAATATTTTAGATTTTTAAGTTCAGTTTAGAGGTGGCTCTAATGTCTTAGAATCCTATGAAACAAACCAAAACCTAAGCCAGAGTGAATTCCTGTAAACGAACTCACATTGGAGAAAACCAAAATTAAAGATAACCGATTACACACAGCCCCTTAGACTTTCCCAGATACGGCTACTTGCATTGCTTCTGCATCTGCGCTATAAAAGCCTATAGGGCTTCCCTGGTGGTGCAGTGGTTGAGAGTCAGCCTGACGATGCAGGGGACACGGGTTCGTGCCCCAGTCCGGGAAGATCCCACATACCGCGGAGCGACTGGGCCCGTGAGCCATGACCGCTGCGCCTGCGCGTCCGGAGCCTGTGCTCCGCGGCGGCAGGGTCCACAACAGTGAGAGGCCCGCGTACCGCAAAAGAAAAAAAAAACAGGGCATAAAATGCTCCTGTCCCCAGCATTCCCAACCACTTCTGGTTTGGCACTTGCCTGACTGGAATCAAAATTTGCTCAAGTAAACTCTAGAACGTTTTAGTGTTCCTGAGTTTACCTTTTAACAGATTATTGTGCTTTTCTTAAATATATTATAGAGTACTGTTAGGGATTCTAACTGTATAGCACATTCAATTAATATATGCCAATCTTATGAATATTTAACAGATTGTAGTGAATATAATTCTCAACATGTGATAAAAAACCATGAGATGAAACGCCAGTTTTACCATGAGCAAACCATTGCTCTAAAAGAAAACATCGTCTTCCCTAGATACACTGCAGTTAGTTTGTGTGTGTGCAAGCTGAGACTGTGTATGATGAGACAATTAATAGCTTTTGAAACTGTTACAATGAAGAGTCCATTTCTCAAGCATGAGTCGATGCTCCATCAGAAAGAGATCATGACCACCCTCCCAGCTTCCTCTATTTCAACCCCTATAATAACCCAAATACTTTGTACTACAGACAGCTTAGCAATGAGATTATAGTTTCTTTTTTCTGTCTCTGCTTTTACAGTTTATACCATACGGATTTAATTACCTAGAATTTCATGATAATTGATTCAGAATTTTCAATAAATAGCAGAGATACATTTTGTTTCAACTTCACTCCATATTCCTTCATCAAAATTAATTTTTTTATTTTCCATTTTCAGATTCTTCATTTAGCTTTCTAATATATTGAAAAAATATATGCAAACATTATTTAAAATCTATTCAAATATAAGTTTTTATTGCTTGTAATTCAAAGACTAAAACCAAACTTCACACTATTTTTGACAAAATTGTAATTATGTAATTATAATTTCATAATTTAAAAGTTTATCATTTAAATGTTTAAATTTATAATTTAAACTTTATAATTATAGATTATAATTATATAATTTTAAAGTTATAAAGTTTGGACTCCTGTTCAAAGAAAAAAGAAAATTAAAACAGATATTGTCAATGTATAATTAATGTTTTATTACATTCAGTGATTTTTATTATTGTTGGCCGTATAATTAACTTAGTTATAAAGTGATATTAATTCAAATTCTTAAGCCATATTCATAAGCCAGTGAAATGATTCAGCACAAAAAATCTGTTTGGCTCGAGATTCATTGGATTATATATTTTATTTATATTCCTATATAAAAATGTGATTACAGTTAGAAAAACTTCTAATCAAATCTTTGTGTTTTAACTTGTGTTGTTAAAATAAATATCTGCTATATGAGTCATCAGTATGTTTCTGGAGGAAAAAGGATTGATTTAGAAAAGCACTCCCAAAATAGATTGTAAACTAATATTATTACACTTACATAATCTATGACTAATATTTCTAAGAAAAGTCTTTATCTTATTTCTATAATATTAATGTTTTCTCTATGTCTGACATTTAAATATAGTTTTACAGGTTTTTTTTTAATAAAATATTCCTGGGGCTTTTTAGATAAGATAATAAAACTGTTTAGTATGATAAATAACTGCCATTTGTTGAGGCTCTGGTATATATATATATATATATAGTCTTCCCTGACCTTTAACTTCAGCCCATTCATTCTACCCTCCATTTCCTCACTGAACTTTAGTCACAAAACTGGTTTCTTTGCATTGTTGAGCGGCCTCATTCATGCTTCAGACCATCAGGTCTGCAGTCCTGTCCACCTGGACACAGGCTTCATCTGCCTCCTCATGTGGCTGGATCTTGCTTACCTGCCAGGCTTCAGCTTGAGTGAGACTTCCTCGGAACCCAGAATTTATGGAGGCTCTCTCACTGTTACCTATGTTGCTTCCTCATCAGAACTGCAATGGGGGAATTCATTAAGGTATTAATTTTTGTTTTGTCTTTGCTAGTCTATAAGAGAGACAGAGGCTCACAGCAATAGAGGGAGTGTTCACTATTCTTTTTATGATTGATGCCTTAGTCTTCTAGGGCTGCCATACAGAATACCACTGGGTGGGTGGGTGGCTCAAACAAAATAAATCTATTTTCTCACAGTTCTGGAGGCTGGAAGTTCAAGATTCATGTGTCAGCAGGTTCGGTTTCTCCTGCAGTCTCTCTCCTTGGTGTGCAGATGGCCACTTTCTCATTGTGTCCTCATAGCCTCTTCTCTGTGTGTGCATCCCTGACGTATTTCCCTGTGCCCTGATGTCCTCTTCTTAGCAGGACACCAGTGTGATCGAATTAGGGCCCACCCTAAAGCCTCGCTTTAAGGTAATTACCTCTTTGAAGGTCCTGACTCCAAATAAACATTTTAAGGCAGTGGGGTTTAGAGCTACAACATATAAATGTGGGGGGAACTCAATTCAGTCTGTAACAGTTGAGGTCGTCATTATTCTCTATTCTCTATTTTATTCCAACAAGGTAGACTAGCCTATGTTTTCTTCCTGTACATTCATAAAGGAAACCTCCCTTCCTGAATTTTGTGAACTTTTCATCACGAATCATTTCAGCTACAGCACTTATCATTAATTATTTATATCATTAAAATAATATTTGTCATCTCATTACAATCTTTTAAATTATCCTATCCATTATTTATCCTAGCTAATATTTAGTGAACATTGACAATATTCTATACATATTCTCAGGCCTTTCCAAGTATTAATACATTTAATCTTTGTAATAACACTAAGAAGTGGGAACTATTATGAGCACCTATTTTACAGATGAGAACAACTGAGGGACAAAAGCAGTAGACGGAGCAGCTGGGATTTTATTATAGAAACTCTGGCTCTAGAGCTCAGGTTCATAATCACTCGATTGTGCTGTGTTTCCTCTGTAATTTTAATATGGTAAGATTCATGAAGGCAGAGATTGTCTACATCCTAGTCTTCGTACTGTAATCTCATAGAGGGCTAAGACCACAATCCTTACATATCAGAGTTAAAAATCTCTGACTTTACTCTCGGTTTTCTTGATGAACACTTCGACCATCTCTTTTCAGAAACCCAGAGCTGTTAATTAATCTCTAACTCCTCACCTCTCTTGTTATTTCTTGTCTTTTTTTCTTTCTGATAAAGGACTGAAGTGCCCGTAACATATACATCATCTGCTAATTGCTAGGAGGTGGAGACATTATTACTCTGAAATAAAGCTTCTACTTTCCCACGTGATTTTTTTGTCACCTTACTCTAGGATCGTTGGCATTCCATAAATAGTTGTGGAATAAATGAAAGCATCTAGATTCTTCCATTAAATATGCCCCTTGTTGTAAATGTCTCCTGAAAGCATGCATACTATTTTGCCCATAGGGCCTACCAGAGTACTGAACATACTGTAAGTACACAGCATACATTTACATAATGAATACAAACTTGATCAGAGCCGTATGATCAAACATTTTATACTTATTTTATACATGTCATAAAAAGGATATTTAAAAAGCCTCTCAGCAGACTATTTTTCACAGTTCGTGTTTAAAAAGAGAATGGCTTCTTTTATAATGATACGTGTGTATTAAATAAATGTAGCAGTTTTACTGAATAAGCCTCACTGTATAAATTGTAAGTAGAAAATAACTTTACTATTTCCCAACACACCCTGTTAAAATCATTTTGTCCGTTCCTTCCTGTCCTTGAAAGAGATCACAGGATAAGTCCCATCGATTTTCTAGGTGTTCAAAGATGATAAAAGTCAGGCTGTTTTATGTCTGATGTATTTAGGCCTGGCTTCAGCTAGTTTTCTTCTCCAATATCGGCTTTCTTGCTCACTGAGGTATTTCCTGACCCGTCTGGGTAACAGAAAGCTCATACCTCCTTTATTCCCCTGCTCTGCTTTCTGTTTCTTCACAGTTTATTGTCTCTCTTATTCAACTAGAATGCTGGTCCAGGAGAACAGGCATATTGGCTTTTTATTCACTTCTATAACCCCAGCACCCTGCAAGCATGTCTATGACATTGTAGGTACTCCATAAATATTTGGTGACTGAATGAAAATATTAATGAAGTTAGTAATATAAAAGCCCTGTCCAGTAAAACTTCTTCTTCTTCCTACCCTCATCCCCACCCCCTCCTAGGGAATCTTTTAAGCTTAGACACATTCAGTGGACACAGGGTAGAAGCAGGTTGATTTCTTCTTTCTTTTCTATCTCTACTCCCTCACCTTCTTGCTACTCCAGGACACATCACACCTCCTAGTGCATCAGAATTAACAGGACCTCACCCACAGTTTCAATTTCAGTTTAGCAGGTGTAGATGTTTATCAAGCTCCTCAGGACCTTGGCAGCGATGTGTACGCAGCAGAGAGTTCTCACCAAGGTTCTTACCCAAGTTCTGAGTTGGGCTTAGGGGCTAGAGGATTAGGGGAGCAAATGCAGCTGTAATCTAAAGCTATCTCCTCCAGAGACGGGAGGCACAGATGCTGGCTCTTTCTGTCCCGGGCTCTTTCTGCTGTTCCTTCCTGGTACCCGTGTTCTCTACCTGCCTGTATTCTCTCCTCTCTCAGCCTCGGGCCATAGGTTTGCCTCCCCACATAGATTGACAATGATTGAAGAAATATTGATCTTAAAGAAAGTTTTTTAATTGAAGAAATACTAATCTTACTCCCTAGTGATATTTTCATCTGAAGAATAATCCTAAATAATTTCTTCTAAAAGGAATTATGAAATTTACTTATCACTAAAATTTATATTTATCTTTTCTTTAAAGTATAAAACAATGTCTTAATTTTCTTTCCCTTACATTAAAAACTGCTTCATTAATATAGTTTCTAGGGAAACCAAGAACATCAGCATGGTAAATTAGTCTAAAGAACATTTCTTAGAAGAAAAATGTTTTTATTTGTCTGACCTCTTCATTAGTAAAAATTAACCAAATATCTAAATGTATATTGTACTAAGAAAAGATTGTGAGAGACAGAAGTGCATATGAATCATTACTTCATATAATTGTTTGATGTTTAATCTAACAGCTTTGAATCAAATTCTACATAGATACCCCAAACGAGTAGTGTATGTGTGTATTTGAGAAAAATAATATCTGCTTAATGTTATTGTAAACATATGTTAAGTATATGACATTTTTTTAAAATTTATTAAGGTATAATAAAAGTACATATTTAAAATATACTATATGAAGAGTTTTGATGTGTATATACAATTAGAAGACATTTGGTCCTGTCCAAAATGTCCATTGAGATATTTGGTTCATGCCAAATGCTCCTTGATATTTGGTCTTGTTGAAAACATCCATGCTTAGGAGGCATCCCTGGGTTCAAATAGCCCATAATGTTTATTCATACTTTTGGTTTACAGGATTAATACATTAAAAATACTATACTGTTTTATTGGTCCAATGATTGTGTTGTCACTGTATAGCCAGTAATAACCCTTGTGGCCTTGGTAGCCTAGCTGGTGATGGCACATGGGGTTAGGTAGATGGCTCAGGATTTGAATCTTGTAGGAAAGCAGGTTTTACATGAACTGTGTGTATTGAGGAAGAGCCCACAGTTAGAGAAATGCACAAAGGTTGACAAGCTGAGGATGGAATCTTTCGAGGCATGGCACATTTAATATGTCACTAGACATTTGGCTGGATGTAGCCGGGTTGTTCGATAAGGGCTGAGTTTGAAAGGAGGAGATTGGTCAAGCCACGATGTAAAACAGGTGGCAAATGAACTTGACAGAATGTCTCACTTGTTCAGGAGGGGTGAGAACAGGTATAGCTCTTCTACCACAGAGAAGGGTAGTGTAATAGCCACAATGAGGAGGATACTGGGCATTTAAATGACCCCCTACGACTATCCCATCACCCAGGGTTAATGCGCAATGTTTCCCTTCAGTCAGTGTCCTATAGAGGTACGACTGCAGTAGACAGCAAGAGGCACCTGCCACTACTTGGAGAGGTCTCAGTGGGTGTAACTCTCACACTAACCTGCTAATCAGTGCCATCACCAGGCCATCAGCCGGTGCCTACCTACTGGCTGATCCAGCCTGGCTGAACCAGGTGTCGAGACCGTAAGACACTAGTAAGGTTTTCCCCACCAATAAACCTGTGACCCCTGCTCAGATGGCTACTAAAGAAAAAATAATAAGGATGATGCTTTTCCTGTTGCTTGAGAATATGATATTTTTCTTTGAAAATTCTCAGGGAATAAAGCAGAAATAGTATACTCACAACAAGAAAAGACAATGTTACTTTATAACGGTTTTCATTACCATTACCACTTAACAAAGATAGGAATGAAAATTACTGGAGTTGTGAAGGACAGATGATGTGTAGCGCCTGATACACAACTAGGTAGAATAACATCACAGTCGTCACTCAAGATGCTGCAGGGACACGTCAGCACAATGTTTGTGTTGAAGGGAAAGTGAGGAAAACCCCGAACAGGTTAAAACAGCATATGCAGAATAAGAATCCAATGCAACACCGTCCCAGGGACTTCGAAGAGCTCTTTGTGAGATTCGTGAGGAAGAGGTCCTATTAATGCTACCAGAAAGAAACTCATTTGAGGCAAGTATAAAAAATAGAATCCAAAACAGACGTCATTTCATGGAATCGAAATTCCAGAGGAGTATAAAGTGACCAGGCACAGAGAACCACTTCTTACACATGAGTTCAGTGCTCAGGATGACAAAAGAATTCGTATTGACACACCTTTGACATTAAGTTTATATCTCTTCACATATTGTGAGTTTGAAACAGGGCAGCCCTTATGGTGTTGCTATAATTAAAAATAAATAGAATACCAATCAATTCTTTGTGCTTCAAGTATCACACTTCTCATGAATTTTATATTTTGAGTTATAAAACAAGAAAGCAGGTCTTTTATGTTATTTAGTTTGTGTCTGGGAAACTCTGTAGGTAGTTTGGGTTTAAAAGAATCCTTGTCAGTTTCAGAATTGGGGACCTAAATTTAGAGAGTCAGTGTCAATATGTTTCCAAAGGAGGTTGTTTACTATATAGATAGATGACTTTAAGTCATAGGTAACTATAGACAAAAAAATCATCACAGTTTTAGCTTTAGTTAATGAGTGCCAATATTTAAAACAAGCAGGAGCCAGTTACAGTAATTATTAATATTCTGACTTCAGAAAAGATAGCTTTTAATTATATTAATAGCCCTACAAAAATCAGCATGAAAGCTTAAAATGGTGAAAGATTCACCAAGTGAAGCTTTTTGGTGACAGAAGGGGCATACAGCTTCTTGCTAATTTATCTCAGGGATAAATTTTCTTTTCATGTACTGTCTTTCTTGCTGTAATTTGGAACATTTTTTTTTAATTTAAAAATACCTTTATATTCATGTACTTAAACATCTACAATCACCTGCATGGTGAAATGACAATATTATCCAAATGTTTCCATTCTGGTTCCACATCTCATATACTGATTTTATCACTTTGCCCTGGTGGCGCAGTGGTTGAGAGTCCGCCTGCCGATTCACGGGACAGGGGCTCGTGCCCCGGTCCGGGAGGATCCCACGTGCCACGGAGCAGCTGGGCCCGTGAGCCATGGCCGCTGAGCCTGCGCAAAGGCAATGATTTTATCACTTTAATGGAAGACAGAGCATCCACTACTTTAATTTATCATTTAATCGGAGATTTGCAAAGAGAAAATAATTTGTATGTGGACAAAGATAGCAAGTTAATTGGTACTTTCATACTTACATATGTCTTAACCTCTTTGGAAATTACCCAGTTAGTCAAAGTGACTTCACTAATTCACTTGATTTTATTATAGTCCAAGGACTCACAGTCAATTAAGGATCTTGGAAAACATACTGAGTCTTACATTACAGAGCAGCACAATCACTGCAGTCAAAGAGATGGTGTTTTAAACTTGCACCCATAAAACACAGGTCGAATCTTTAAGTCCAAATGATACGCAGTAGAGCACTTCTTGAGGTTTGCGAGAGCCAGTTCTTTTAAAAGATACCAGTCATTAAAATTCAATTTACTGGAACATTTTTATGATGTTAAATAATTCACAGAAATACTGACAATATATTTAACCCATGAAATTAAAGAAAAAATAGAGACTTCAAAATAATCATGTTTCATAAGAAATTTAAATATAAAATCTCAAGACCTTCAGAAAGTAAATATTGTGTTTTTATATTATTCTAAACTGGATGTGACCAGAGAGGAGACAATTAATACATTAACAATTTTAAATCTAATTATTCAGCATATGTAATTTTTCAGATGATTTGCCTTCACTAGAAATATTCCACAACTGGATCACTTGATCCTTATTCAATTATTCATTGTTTATTTACCAAGTAAGTAATTTTTAAAAGTTTTAGAAGTCTTTATTAGTGCAACTTTTGTGACTATTAGTCACAAAACTTTTGTGACTATTAGTTTCTGTCCTAGGGAATAAATGCATTTATTTATTTCATGCTTAGCTATCAGCTACTGTCTTCCCAGGCTGATTGTTATTGAGCTTGTAATATTTTTCAGAAAAGGTTTCCTAACAGGAAAAGCATACACAACGCATTTTAAATTCCGTTTCTAAAACTGCAGGCACCTTGATCTTGGACTTCTTAGCCTCCAGAAGTGTGAGAAATAAATATCTAATTTAAGCTGCCAAATATAAGGTATTTTGACTAAGACAACCTTATAGCACTTATACTTCTATGTATAATTAATTTAATGGTTATTGAGTATAGTGTCCATGATTCAACTGTACAGCAAGAAATTTAAATCAGCTAGGACAATGGTAAAAATATAATTATTTAAAATGGCCTGAGCAGAAAACAAACTGAATTTTTATATAATACAATGAGAATGATCTTATATTGTCATCACAAGGAAGTGAGTTTTCTTTTTTTTTCCACGAATTTTCCTATTCTACATTTATTATCTGAGTCAAAAAGAAGACAAATAATTATACAAAATATGCTTTTTATTTTAAATTTGGCTTTTTATTTTTTATAAAGCTTGAATTTCCTGTTCCAAAAGAATTATTTAAATAATGTCATATTATATTGTCATAGAAACTTCTAAAGGAAGTGAGTTCAATCTTTTTGGTATTAAAATAACAAAGAGCTGTAATCCTTCACCAAACTGATTTTTCTTTACTGAAGTATTGTTGATTTGCAATACTGTGTTAATTTCAGGTATACAGTATAGTGACTTGTTGGGTTTTTTGCAGAGTATATTCCACTATAGGTTATTTCAAGATGTTGGGTATAATTCCCTCTGCTATACAATAAATCCTTGTTGCTTATCTATTTTATGTATAGTAGTGTGTATCTGTTAATCTTATACTCCTAACTTATCCCTCCCCACCTCCTTCTCCCCTTTGGTAACCATAAGTTTGTTTTCTATGTCTATGGATCTGTTTCTGTTTTATATATAGATTCATTTGCACTATTTTTCAGCTTCCTTACATAAGTTATATCATATATAGCATTTGTCTTTCTCTGTGTGACTTATTTCACTGAGCATAATGTTCTCTATGTCCATCCATGTTGCTGCAAATGACATTACTTCATTCTTATTTATGGCTCAGTAATATTCCATTATATATATATATATATATATATATAAACACACATAATCGTCTTAAGCCAATCATCTGTTGATGGGCACATGGCTTGCTTCCATGCCTTGGCTATTGTAAGGTGCTATGAACATTGGGGTGCATGTATCTTTTTGAATTATAGTTTTCTCCAGATATATACACAGCAGTGGAGTTGCTGGATCATATGGTAGTTGTATTTTTAGTTTTTTAAGGAATCTCCATACTGTTTTCCATAGTGGCTGCACCAATTTACATTCCCATTTGCAGACTTTTTGATGATAGCCATTCTGACTAGTGTGAGGTGATACCTCATTGTGGTTTTGATTTGAATTTCTCTAATAATTAGAGACGTTGAGCATCTTTTCATGTGCCTGTTAACCATCTGTATGTTTTTTTGTATCATCTGTACATTTTTTTGATGGGAAAAATCTATATTTAGCTTTTCTGCCCACTTTTTGATTCAGTTGCTTTTTTGATATTGAATTGTATGAGCTGTTTGTATATTTTGGATATTAACTCCTTGTCACTTGCATTCTTTTCAAATATTTTCTCCCATTCCGTAGGTTGTTTTTTGTTTTGTTGATGGTTTCCTTTTCTGTGCAAAAGCTTTTAAATTTGACTAGGTCACATTTGCTTATTTTTGCCATTATTTCTTTTGCCTTGGGAGACTGATCTAAGAAAACATTTCCATGTACTTATGTCAAAGAATGTTTTGCCTCTGTTCACTTCTAGGATTTTTATGGTGTCATGTTTTACATTTAGGTCTTTAAACCATTTTGAGTTTATTTTTGTACATGGCGTGAGGGAATTTCTAATTTCACTGTTTTACATGTAGCTGCCCGGCTTTCCCAACACCACTTGTTGAAGAGACTGTCTTTTCTCCATTGTATATTCTTGCCTCCTTCATCATAGATTAACTGACTGTAGATGCATGGGTTTATTTCTGGGCTCTCTATTCTTTTCTATTGATCTATGTATCTGTTTTGATTACTGTAGCTTTGTAGTATTCAGTTTAACATGGTATTGGAAGTCCTAGCCACAGCAATCACACAAGAAATAAAGGGTATCCAAATTGGAAAGGAAGAGGTAAAACTCCCTATTTGCAGATGACATGGTACTCTATATAGAGAACCCTAAAGTCTTCACACAAAAAATCTTAGAACTAATAAATAATTCAGAAGGTAACAGGATACAAGGTTAATATACAGAAATCTGTCACATTTCTGTACACTAATAATGAAATATCATAAAGAGAAAGTTAAAAAAAATCTGTTTAAAATCACATCAAAAAAATACCTAGGAATAAACTTAACAAAGGAGATGAAAGACCCATACACTGAAAATTGTAAAATATTGATAAGGGAAATTGAAGATGATTCAAAGAAGTGGAAAGATATCCTGTGCTCTTGGATTGGAAGAATTAATATTGTTAAACTGACCATACTACCCAAAGCAATCAACAGATTTAATGCAATCCCTTTCAAAATACACATGACATTTTTCATAGAAGTAGAACAAATAATACTTGAGTTTATCTGGAACCACAAAAGACCCAGAATTGTCAAAGCAATCCTGAGAAAAGAAACAAAGTTGGAACTATAACTCTTCCAGATTTCAAAATATACCAGATTGATATTTTAAACTATATCAAGATGGTATGAGCAGGGAATTATTAAGTTTTGATTTATGAGAATATTTATGTGACAGTAAATTTATTGAAATTTTAAAGGGCTACTTCTTTGATGATGTTTATTCAGTTTATAAGTATGGACCAAAAAGATTAAGATTGGTGTTTCAAATTTTATTTTAACATATTGTGCTGTAAATATTAGTTTTTATTACGTTTTATAATATTAGCCTCAGAGAGGCATTTATCCAAATATATTCTTGGTCTCACATGTATTTAATAAGAACCTATTCAAACATTTCAAATAACAAATCTAGCTCATGTAAGTATAAATCATGACATTAAATACTACAGAAATGAGAGAAACAAGTGACACATGAGAATTGCTATACAAATTCACATAGAATTTTTAAAAATTTATTCAACTCATTTTAAAATTGTTTGCATCTTAAAAATGGAAGAGTCCTTGATGTATTACTTCAGTTCTTTCATATGCAAAATAAATTAGCTGGTCTGAGAAAATACTCTCCAAGTTAAGTGATGTACCAATATTTTAATAAATATTTATTTACTTACTATTCAATGGTAAAGACTTAATTTATCTTGGCAAGATATTCCTTACCTTTTAATTTTACTTTGACAACTAAAATGATACAGTTAAAATTGGAGTTTTATTTAAAAGCTATAAACAAACTCAATTTGACAATTTTCATCAGATTTTTTTATGCCATAACTTATAAAACAGCATAAGCAATCATAAAATAGCACTTAACATGCAAATTATATGAAAAAAACACTTCTTCTTTGTTCTCTAATTTTAATTACCAAATAAATACATTTGGAATCATTTCTATTAAACAATCAACAGAATTTATTGTTGAAGAAAATATTCTGAATATTAAGACAATATAAATATTCAAAACATTTGAGTTGTTTTAGTTTATGTTTAGTTTATATAATGTTATGAGTAGTAAATGAAATAATTTCCTCAAATCTACTGTATAAAGACATTGAGAGCATGTTTTCATATTAATATTTTTTCTAATGTTATGGTTTTTTCATTCAACTTTATTAAATCACCTTTCATATAAAGATATCAATTTTGTAATATTAGAGAATTTTCTTTTGTGTCATGGGTTTAAAAATTTATACATGACTAAAAAACACAGCCTCTAGATAGTTTTGAAAATGCAACTGATTGACTATTCCAGAGTGTAATGAACACGTTAATAATTTTTTTAGATAAAATTATTCTATTACTGTTGTTGTTTTGAATTTGAGAATGCTGATTTTTTATGCACTTAATCTACTTCAGGCCCCATTATACTATTTATTTTTTGCTCCATTTTGAAAACTAGTTATTGATTCCTGAAATTTATTGACTGGAAATTTACACTTTGTTGTTTGGGGTCTTTCTGTGTCTGAATCCAGAGTTAAATTAATCCATTTCTATTTTGCCACTTAAATTATTTCTGAAATATGATGGAGTATAAACAAAACTAAATAAACAAACTGCCATTTGTAAAAATGTTGGGAACATTTTTAAAAGACAGACTAACCGGTACATAAAATCATATTTAGCATTAGACTGATAGTTTGCTTAACAGTCTTATGTTAATAAAAGTAAAATTTCCGGGGTTCCTTGGTGGCGCAGTGTTTGAGAGCCAGCCTGCTGATGCAGGGGACACGGGTTCATGCCCTGTTCCGGGAAGATCCCATATGCCGCGGAGCGGCTGGGCCTGTGAGCCATGGCCGCTGAGCCTGTGCGTCCTGAGCCTGTGCTCTGCAACGGGAGAGGCCACAGCAGTGAGAGCCCCGCGTACTGCAAAAAAAAAAAAAAAAGAAAGAAAAATTTCCTAGTTAATTTAAAACTCAGCCTGCTCTTCATAATCAAGCTAAACAGTAATAAATGAGAATAAAATGTGCATTGCTCTAATATGTATTCTCAACCTGAAATAAAGTAACCAGGAGTTACATTTACTAAAGGAAAGAGATGACTTCTCTTAGGCATTGAACTTTGTTGATCAATAATTAATTACAGCAATTTCTTGGGCCAAGTCATTTATTAAACCAAATGTTTAACACATCAGTAACTTTAATTGTATATTAATTGTTTCTTTCCATTTTATTAGTTTCAAGCTGTTTGTCTATTAACCATGTAATGATGATCTGATCTTTGAACACAATAAAAGGCTATTAACTTCTATTTATGGAAAATATGGGTAAAGCATTCTGTTTACTATAAAATCCTATTTTTTGTATCAAATTTTCAAAGAAAATTTTTGAAATTAGTGACAGAAAAGTTACTACAACATCCACATTTTGTTAGGAAATTCTGTTTTTTTCTACTAGGTCCTACTAATTGCAAAATTTATTTGATACAATTTTAGAAATAAAGATAAATTTAAGGAAGAGATTGAGTTTGTCTTCAGTCTTAAAGAGACTGTTTACTATAAATTTGTTTGTGCATCCATAAATAAAATTATTCTATCTTTAGATGTTAAACTATAGTCAAAAGCATACTGGAACATTCCAATTAAGATTCTAAAGAAAAAAGATACCAGTTTACATGATAAATACATAAGCTTTTGTTATGATTCAGACCAACACAATAAGTATAACCAGAAATAAAATGTATAATTTGGGAAAATGAGATTATATATATATATCTTATTATTTGGAAACATTTTGATTATATACTCAAAAAACAAGGAAATTAATTGAGAAATTATTTGAATGTATAGGAAATTCAGTAAACTTTGATGCAAGATAAATATTAAATAAAGAGGCCTACTTTAAATCCTAGATAGAAAGACTAAATATTGTAAAGATGTAATGTTTTTCTAGTTAATTTAAATATATCACATTCATATTTAAGTGACTGAGTATATGTGATAAACTTAGGAAAAAACTAATAGTAATGGAAACCAAAAGAGTTTCTGGGATGTATTAGATATGAACTAACAGGAAAAGAAGACACATATATATAGGTATATAGAGATATATATATAGATAGATATAGATATAGATATATATAGAGAGATATATGTATTTATCTATATATGTAAAATAAATCACATTGCTCAGTCATTACCACATATTTGGCTTAATAAAATTTTACTTCCACTATTATTGGCATAATTATCTTTATTATACAATTATCACAATATATTAGAAGCTCAATTCATGTTTAAAAGCAAAGATTCCAAAAACCAATTCCAGCTATGATACGAGTCCCAATGTAAAATAAACAAATAAATGAGAAGATAGTTTAATAGAATATTTTCAGGAAAGTATGGTAAGAAACACTCTTTTTTAAGAGAAAATATATAAATATCATATATTGAGACAAAATGATTAATAAATATGACTATTAAATTAATAAAACAACATGTACTGTAAAATATAATGTTAAAAGATTTTTTAAAAATCAACAATAGGAGACAATATTTTCATTGTCATAGCTAGCAAAGAATTAGTATCAAGGGTAAACAATTTCTTAAATCAATAAAGCAATGCAAATACCTATGTTTTACAGAGAGTACAGAGAAAACAATGCCAATACGTGGCTGCTGACTTAACTTGGTACAGTCACTAAGGGTAGCTATCGGCAGTATTTGGTGAAATTGATGGTATCCATAGTTTCCTACCTGTTTCAGTCAGGGTAAACACATCCCCAGGTTTTGTGAAAGCTAGACCCTTCCAAAACTGCCTTTGAAAGTGTTTTTCCTCAGGGGAGGCGGGGGGGTGGGGAGGGGGGGGAATGAATTGGGAGATGGGGATTGACATATATACACTCTTGATACTATGTATAAAATAGGTAAATAATGAGAACCTACTGTATAGCTCAGAGAACTCTACTCAATGCTCCGTGGTGACCTAAATGGGAGGGAAATCCAAAAAGAGGGGATATATGTATACCTATAGCTGATTCACTTTGCTGTACAGTAGAAATTAACACAATATTGTAAAGCAACTATACTCCAATAAAAATTTTTTAAAAAAAGAAAGAAAGAAAGAAAGAAAGAAAGAAAGAAAGAAAGAAAGAAAGAAAGAAAGAAAGAAAGAAAGAAAGAAAGAAAAAGAAAGAAGGAAAGAAAGAAAGAAAAGTGTTCTTTCCTCCAGTGGGTCTCCCTCTATTGGCCAAACCTGAGTGTGGCCAGAGAGAAAAGGAGCCTATGGATGAGTGATGAGGTCAGCCTCCGTGTGCACCGCAGGGCACAACAGGATCCCAAACAAGGACAGAGGGACACAATGCAGATGTTTAGCCAATCCCCTAAAGACACATTCACAGGTGAACCCTGGAAGAGGGAAATCATTGGTGGGCAATTTTTATAAAAGCAAACATTGGAAGTAAAGCATACCAACAGAAGGCTAAGAAAACAACTTGCCACAGTAACAAGTGGGACATTCTCTAGCAGCAACATTATTGAACTAACACAACCTATATCAACATGGCTCCATCAGAAAGTTTTGAAACCTATAAAAATATTTTTATTTCTCTACCAGTATTTAGGAAAAGTTGAAACAAACATGAAATTAAACAATAAACACCAGACTCAAAATAATGAAGATGAATGGGAACTGAGATTAGGGTAGGGATAGATTAGAAAGTAACATCTATATTATAATGATCTAATTCTCTAAATATATTAGAAGCAAATACGTCATGAATATAATAATTGAGAAGTGCCAACATGCCATATATCCATTAGTATTTTCATATTGATACTAGAGTAGTCTCTAAAATTAAACAAAGAAAACTAAAAGAGCCTCAAGGAAACAGTAATGGAATATAATCAGGGACATGAAAGCTTCACATTTATCAATTTGAGAACAATTATTCTGATAAAGTTAATATTGGCAAGGAATTTGGCATATGGGAATGCTCATGAGAATATACTTTGTTGAACAAAATTACTTTGAAGAGCAATGTGTAGATACCCAGTGAGTACGTATTATACCACTAACGACTAGAGGTGGGCATCTGCTCTACATGAACACCTGTTCATAATATGCACAAGAAAATCTTTCCCAGACTGCTTATAACATTTACAAGTGTTAACAGCATCTGAATAGCCATTATCCAGTCTTACTAGGGAATGTATTAACAAAGTGTTGCTTATTATTTTTGAAAAAGCAAATTATGCAACATTAAAAATAAATGAGTTTGTTCTATATGCATTATTATACATGAAGTTCAAAAGCCCCAAATTAAATAATAGGAAGTTATCATATAACCTATGTCAATGCAAATATCTAAACATATAAAACAATAACATATACATTTTTAGATATGTATCTTGGTAGTAAAAGTTTTCTAAGACTCATGTGAATTACTTACACCAATTTCAGAAGATAAATTACCTCTAGTGATAAGGAGGAAGTATAGATAAAAATCAGAACTTAGCTACATATGTAACAATTTATTTCTTAATTTCTGAATCACTATATTTCAGCTAAATTTAGGGCTGAAATTTCAGCACTATAAGTATGTTTCATCTTAGTTGTACATACTTAGATGATTATTATTTTTTCTATCTCTTCATCTATGAAATTTTTATAAAGAAAACCATTTTTTTTTAATATTCTGAGGTTGGTTCCAAAGCTAACATTGTAGAAAACAACTCAGATTATCTCAATCAGAAAGTTTACTGGAAGGCTGTTGAGTGCCTCCTAAAATTGACAAGAAGGCTAGAAGGAGGCTCACAGTGTCACAGGAAGCATGACCAAGACCTAGCCTGAAATATGGTGCCTTTACCACTGATGGTGCCGTTTGGTGTCCATGACTTACGTACTGTGAGGGTTTTAAATAGGATTCAAGCAGAATTATTTAAGCACAGTAGTCCTATTCTGTACAAAGCCTGATTTCTGCTCTGTTCTTTATTGACTCCTACTTGAAGAATAAGTAAACTGATGGCATTTGCTGTGTATTCAAGTAATCTTGATGGCTGTTTTCATTGCCATAGCATGCATTCTCTTGCATTCTTTTGGAATAAGACCAAAATTTTTCCTTTCATTTTCATCAACACCGTCTTCTAAGAAAATAGTAATTTACAGTATTTTCTCCAACAATACATCAGAAATGATATCAAGAAACACACTTGCATGCAAGCAAGGGAAAATGGAACTCCAGATTATGTTTCACAGTGAAGTTAGCCTCACTCATTGCATGTAATCAAGTATGCATTTTGACTCTTCAGCTACAGCCTTAGTAAGTCACAGCATTTAGCACTTGCTTGCCACACAGTGCTTGGCACACAACTTAGCAAAAAACATGAGCTGTTATTAAAAACTGTTTTAAAAAGTAGACAGCCATTAATATCATTTTCAGAGCAAATGAGAGTGCAGGGGAAAATTATTTCAAAATCTCTCCATAAACACTTTGAAAGAGACTTTCTGTGGTAACTGCAAATCATTCTGTTAAACCTGATTTGGAGACAGAGTGTGTGAAAAGATAATGCTCTTTTATTTTTTTTATTTATTTTTTTTTTTGCGGTATGCGGGCCTCTCACTGTTGTGGCCTCTCCCGTTGCGGAGCACAGGCTCCGGACGCACAGGCTCCGCGGCCATGGCTCACGGGCCCAGCCGCTCCGCGGCATGTGGGATCCTCCCGGACCAGGGCACGAACCCGTGTCCCCTGCATCGGCAGGCGGACTCCCAACCACTGCGCCACCAGGGAAGCCCAATGCTCTTTTATTTTAATCCCAGTTAACTTTATTATGATCTAGAAAAGCATGGCTAAATCAAAGGTCTTCTTAAACAAAATCCAATTTTTTTCACCATTTACTTTTATTAAACCCAGCCTTGAAATTGCCCTTAACATGTTAAGATAAGGGGAAAAAAGCAGGCAACTGGAATAAGCTGAAATGACACTTTTCCCATAATTTTGTGACCAGAGTAGCCAAATGCCAGCCTTCCTTAAATTGGTCATTGTGGCATCCAACAGAGGGAAGATGGCAGACTATATGGGAGAAGGCTTGACTGCAGCCTTTTTTCTCCATGCCCCACGCACTGTTGCAACACTCTAAGAGTGGTATCAGCAAGAAGATTGGGAACATCTGATACAATTTTATAAAATTTAAAGAAAAATGACAGAAAACTTGGACCATGCCTTCCCAAACCAAAGCTCCATTAACTTTTCCTTAAAAGAAATAAAAAGATAAGAAACCTGTCTAGGTTCTACATGTCCCCAAACAGTTTTAAAGCATTTTTAAAAAGATAATTCAACATAAAACAGTTAAAAGGAAAATAATGCAACAGTGCAGACATGATGATTATTATCTCCTTTTACAACAAGAACTAAGATGTGTGGTACATTTTACAATGTTGGGAGAATAGACTCATGCTGGTTATTGGTCAGGCAGAGATTCCAGTCTGAGTTTTAGGTTTTGTTTTTGTTTGTTATTATTTATTAAATGCACATTAACAAAATTTAAGTTCCTCTGCTTATCAAATTTGTAGATTTATGTTGCTTTGTGTGTCTGAAATAATATATTATTTGTAACTTTCAAATAATTTTTCCCTTGATAATTTCATTAAACAACAGGGTATCAGCATTGTGCCATAGGGCTGTTGTATAGTGAACAATACAGACCTGGAATTTTCACTCCAGGGTGGGACAGAGTAAACCAAAACACAGACATAAAGCTGAAAACTCTAGTCAATTCTATAGAGAAAAATAGGACTGCTGTAAGAATATATTAGAGTGAGACCCATTCCTTCAGAGAACTTCAAGTAGGCTTTTCTGGAGAAATGGCATTTTCGTTGAAATTTGAAGAATCATTAAGACTTGAGAGACTAAAAGCGGGAGGAAGAACATTCCAGGAAGTGGAATGTGTGTCCCTTATGTGGAAACAGCTTGGTCTGTTGGAGGCCTGGAAGAAGGTCATGAGGCAAGAAAGTGAGGTCAGTAGATAAGGTTGCAATGTTAGATGGGGCTCCCGCTGTTCAGGGTTTGTACAGAAATCAAGGCTGCTTTATTTAATCCTAGTGAAATGGGAAAACATTTATCATGTTTAAGAAAGGCAATGACGTGATTATTTTGGATTCTAAAGCAATTGTTTGAATTGCTGAATGGATATTGGATTGTAGGCAGGTAAAAGAACAATGGAGACTCTGTTTCGAATCCCATTATAATAATGTAAGAAAAAGATGGTAACTTGAACTAAGGATGTTACAATGGAAGAGTGAAGCATGAAGATTTGAGATGTACTCTCTCCCCCGGCTTTATTGCAGTGTTATTAAATTTGCATTTAATAATATGCATACATTTCAAATGTAATTTTGATGAACTTTGGCAGTTATATAAAGTTCTGAAATCACAACACAATCAAGATATATAATGTTTCCATCACCCTAAAAGGTTCCCTCAGTCCTTTCTGCAAAAGATCCTGGTCCTTGGCAACCACTCAGTTTCTGCCACTATGCTTTGCCTTTTCTAAAATTACCTAAGAGTAGAATAATATAGTATATAGTCTGCATTTGACTTCTTTTTCTTAGTATTTTGTTTTTACAGATTCATCCATGTTATTAAGTGAATCAACATTCTAGTCTTTGTTATTGCTAAGTAGTATTATATAACATGGAAATAAAAGAATGTGTTTACCAAATCATTCATTGATTAACATGTGGTTTCTTTCTATGTTTGAGTTATTATAAATAATGGTACTTCGAATATTTGTTTAAAAGTATTTTGTGGATATATGTTTTCATTTGCCTTGGATAAATTCTACACTCAAACTCATTTTTAGATAAATTTCCAGATATTTCTAATCTGTGGCTTGACTTTTTATTTTTTAGCTGCTTTTGAAAAGCAAACTTTGCTTTCTTTTATAATCGGCACTTTGTGACATTTTGTGTGTGTGTGATTTAAAAAGTTTTGCTCTAACCTAATGTCACAAATAATTTCTTCTACATTTTCCTCAAGAAGTTGTATAGTTTTAGCTCTAACTGTTAGGTTTATGAGATATCAATATTTTGAGTTAGTTTTTGTGAATGGTGTGAAGTAAGGATGAGAGTTCATTTTTCCCCCCTTTTCATGCAGATACCCATTTGTTCTAGAAAAATTTGTTGAAAAGACTATCCTTTCTACATTGAATTACCTTGTCATCTTTGTAGAAAATATATTTTTTTTACCAAAAGAGTGGGTCTATTTCTGAAATATCTTTTCTGACACATTGGGTTATATATCTAACCATACATAAATAACCCACTGTTTTGATTACCATAGCTCTATACTAACTCTTTAAATCTATTAATTGTGATATACATTCTCCAAACTTGTTTTTTTACAAAAGTTTTTTTACTATTTTATGTCTTCTGCCTTTCAATAAAAATTTTATAACTAGACAATTTATTTTAAAAGAACAAAAACAAAACCTTGCTAGTATTTTGATTGGGATCACATCCTGAGACATTGGTAAATCTACTTGTTAATTGTAGTAACCTTTTGTTCATTCATTAGGAATTTTGATGTATACAACCATATCACCTGAAGATAAGGATTTTTACTATTTCCTTTCCAAAATGTATATCTTTTATTTGTTTTATTTGCCCTACCATACTGGTGAGAACCTCCAGTTACATAGAAGTACTGAGGGTGGATATTCTTGTCTTGTTCTGATCTTGGGTAGAAAGAATTGAATATTTCATAACTGAGTGCACATTTAACTGTATCTTTTTCACAACTGCTTTTAGTCAGAATGAGAAAGTTACTTCTCATACCTAAGTTTTTCACGAATGAATTTTTAATGCATTTTTTGCATTGATTGAAATGCTGATATTGTTTTCTCCTTCAGTCTATTTAATTGATTAACTATATTTATTAATTTGAAAATGTTATATTAACCTTGCATTCCTAGATAAATAGCAATTGCTCTTCATGTATGATCTTTTTTATATATTGTTGGATTTTAGTTGCTAAAACTTTGCTAAGAAGTTTTTGCATCTATATTCATGCAGGATATTGATCTATAGGTTTATTTCTTCTTGTGATATATTTTTTCTAGTTTTATCATCAGGGTAATACTGACATTATAAATATGAGGTTTCTGGAAATTTGTATATTATCTATTCAATTATTTTTATTCTGAAATATTATTTATTTTGGAAGCTTGTTTTTATTTATTAAATGTATGATAGAATTTCCCAATTAAGCTATGGGGGTATTGATTTTAAACTTTCTGTTTCTTTTTGAGTCTGTTTTGGTAGTTTGTGTCTTCAAGGAATTTTTTCCATTTCACCTAATTTTTCAAGTTTGATTAAGAGGGAAAACTGAATGCTAAACAATTAGCTTTTTTATGCAAATGGTGTTTGACTTTGAAAAAAATTACACTGATTATCATTGTGTCTGTAAATCCCAGATCAATATATTTAGAATTATTTATACTGTTTTTGTTTTTCAAAAGTCACTAATTTTATATCATTAAAATTACCAGAATAAATTTGTTTGTCCAAAAGATAATTAGGATTAAGAATAGTTCATGAGAATCAACTTAACATATCTTGTTCCCATACAAGTTGCTTTCTTCTAATCACTAAGACATGATTTCCTTTAATCACTAAGCGTTTGATGACTCTGAAAGTTACTGTCAGTCTCATGAGTTGTGTGTTTTTTTGTTTTTTTTTGGTAAATGATTGGATCATTGTAGCTAAAACAAATGTGAATTATATATACACAGGTGGATGGTATCTGTAGAATTCTTTTGCTGGCATTACTGTGTTTCTAAAGAGAAAAATTACATCTTCGAATTTGCATTGTAAGATCGTAATATGATTTCATACATTTATTCTGAGAAATAGAAAAGCAGCCACTGGCAAGCAGGAACTGTTCTGGCTCTTACAACTAGGTCTCGATATTCTTCCATTGAACACAACCAATCTTACATCAGAAGAGATTCATCTCTGGCCTGGATGGATCCAGACAAAACTGTTTCACTCCATATCATGTTTTAACAAAGATACAAACATAAATACCGTGCAAACCAAAAAATGATTAAATCTCCTTATCCTGGCTAACACAAGTGACTTCTACTTAATTAGTTACAGCTTTAGTTTTCTTTGTTTCTCCCACCTTACAGATAAAATTTATGATGCAAAAACATAGAATTGCCCCATTTCCTGACAGCATTCAATATCAGGCAAAAACCCTGATTCCTTGAACTCTTCCCCAAATTACCCAAATCCTATAATTAGTGCATTGTAATAGCCTCTTATTGTGATGACTACAGTTGCCTTCATTGCAATGAGTTACAAACCCAGCTTCTGCAGCTACCTGTGTGTACCTGGTAGTCTTTGAATGGACAGTGCTGACATATTCAATTAAACTTTCAAAGGAAATGATATTTCTATTAATTATAAGTAGTATATTCTATGGTGCTTTACTAATCTTGCTACCCTCTTCTTCAAATGTCAGTTGCTATGGTAGCAGTATATCATGTTTGGAATGAAAAGAAAATCAGGCTAACAATAATTTTGAAGAGTTATTTCAGCTCTCTCTGAGATATGTCTATTTTTAACTTCTGTCTTTATTTTAGTAAATGTACCTGGTACTGTAGAACATATATAAATTCATATTTAACTGTGTTTATTTACTCCTAAAAGATTAATAGTCACCACATGATACATTAACATTGATTTCATAGTACCCATTATAAATTAATAGGAGTTCTTGGTATATAAATATGTCTAGCAGGCTATTGATAGCAAGTTGTAATATTTCAGATGGGTATTGCATTCGAATTAAGTTAGATTTTATTTTATTTTGTTTTGTTTTTTTAACATATTCATTGGGGCACAATTGCTTTACAATGTTGTGTTAGTTTCTGCTGTATAACAAAGTGAATCAGCTATACATATACGTATATCCCCATATCTCCTCCCTCTTGCGTCTCCATACCACCCTCACTATCCCACCCTTCTAGGTGGACAATAAGCACCGAGCTGATCTCCCTGTGTTATGCAGCTGCTTCCCACTAGCTATCTATTTTATATTTGGTAGTATATATATGTCAATGATACTCTCTCACTTCATCCCAGATTACCCTTATCCCTCCCTGTGTCCTCAAGTCCATTCTCTATGTCTGCATCTTTATTCCTGTCCTGCCCCTGGGTTCATCACAACCATTTTTATTTTAGATTCCATATATATGCATTACAATATGGTATTTGTTTTTCTCTTTCTGACTTACTTAACCCTGTATGACAGACACTAGGTCCATCCACCTCACTACAAATAACTCAATTTCCTTACTTTTTGTGGCTGAGTAATAGTCCATTATACATATGTACCACAGCTTCTTTATCCATTCATCAGTCAATGGACACTTAGGTTGCTACCATGTCCTGACTACTGTAAATAGAGCTGCAATGAATATTGTGGTACATGACTCTTTGTGAATTATGATTTCTCTGAGTATATGCCCAGTAGTGGGAATACTAGGTCATATGGTAGTTCTATTATTAGTTTTTTAAGGAACCTCCATACTGTTCTCCATAGTGGCTGTATCACCTGACATTCCCACCAACAGTGCAAGAGGGTTCTCTTCTCTCCACACCCTCTCCAGCATTTATTGCTTGTAGATTTTTTGATGATAGCCATTCTGACTGGTGTGAGCTGATACCTTGTAGTATCAAAACTACCTTGTAGATTTGATTTGCATTTCTCTAATGATTAGTGATGTTGAGCATCCTTTCATGTGTTTGTTGGCAATCTATATATCTTCTTTGGAGAAATGTCTATTTAGGTCTTCTGCCCATTTTTGGATTGGGCTGTTTGTTTTTTTATATTGAGCTGCATGAGCTGCTTGTATGTTTTGGAGATTAATCCTTTGTCAGTTGCTTCATTTGCAAACATTTTCTCCCATTCTGAGCGTTGTCTTTTCATCTTGTTTATGGTTTCCTTTGCTGTGCAAAAACTTTTAACTTTCATTAGGTCCAATTTGCTTATTTTTGTTTTTATTTCCATTTCTCTAGGAGGTGAGTAAAAAAGGATCTTGCTGTGATTTATGTCATAAACTGTTCTGCCTATGCTTTCCTCTAAGAGTTTTATAGTGTCTGGCCTTACATTTAGGTCTTTAATCCATTTTGAGTTTATTTTTGTGTATGGTGTTAGGGAGTATTGTAACTTCGTTCATTTACATGTAGCTGTCCAGTTTTCCCGGCACCAATTATTGAAGATACTGTCTTTTCTTCATTGTATATTCTTGCCTCCTTTATCAAAGATAAGGTGACCATATGTGCATGGGTTTAGCTCCGAGCTTTCTATCCTGTTCCATTGATCTATATTTCTGTTTGTGTGCCAGTACCATGCTGTCTTGATTAATGCGGCTTTGTAGTAGAGTCTGAAGTCAGGGAGCCTGATTCCTCCGGATCCATTTTGCTTTCTCAAGATTGCTTTGACTATTTGGGGTCTTTTGTGTTTCTATACAAATTGTGAAATTTTTTGTTCTAGTTCTGTGAAAAATGACATTGGTAGTTTAATAGGGATTGCATTGAATCTGTCCATTGGTGAAATTAAGATGTTACAGTCTCCTGCTATAATTGTGTCACTGTCTATTTCCCCTTTTATGACTGTTAGCATTTGCCTTATGTATAGTGGTGCTCCTATGTTGGGTGCATAAAGATTTACAATTGGTATATCTTCTTCTTGGATTGATCCCTTGATCATTATGTAGTGTCCTTCTTTGTCTCTTGCAGTAGTCTTCATTTTAAAGTCTATTTTGTCTGAATTGCTACTCCAGCTTTCTTTTGATTTCCACTTGCATGTAATATCTTTTTCCATCCCCTCACTTTCAGTCTGTATGTGTCCCTAGGTCTGAAGTGTGTCTCATGTAGACAGCATGTGTATGGGTCTTGTTTCTGTATCCATTCAGCCAGTCTATGTCTTTTGGTTGGATCATTTAATCCCTTTACATTTAAGGTAATTATCGATATGTATGTTCCTATTACATTTTCTTAATTGTTTTGAGTTTTTTATTATAGGTCTTTTCCTTCTCTTTTGTTTCCTGCCTAGAGAGTTCCTTTAGCATTTGTTGTAAGGCTGGTTTGGTGGTGCTGAATTCTCTTAAATTTTGCTTCTCTCTAAAGGTTTTAATTTCTCCATCAAATCTGATTACACCATCCTTGCTGGGTGGTGTAATCTTGGTTGTAGGTTTTTCCCTTTCATGACTTTAAATATGTCCTGCCACACCCTTCTGGCTTGCACAGTTTCTGCTGAAATATCAGCTGTTAACCTTATGGGGATTCCCTTGTATGTTATTTGTTGCTTTTCCATTGTTGCTTTTAATATTTTTTATTTGTATTTAATTTTTGATAGTTTGATTAATATGTGTCTTGGCATGTTTCTCTTTGGAGAAACATGTATGGGGCTCTCTGCGCTTCCTGCACTTGATTGACTATTTCCTTTCCCATATTAGGGAAATTTTCAACTATAATCTCTTCAAATATTTTCTCAGTCCCTTTCTTTTCTCTTCTTCTTCTTGGACCCCTTTAATTCAAATGTTGGTGCATTTAATGTTGTCCCAGAGGTCTCTGAAACTGTCCTCAATTCTTTTAATTCTCTTTTCTTTATTCTGCTCTGTGGTTTTTATTTCCACTATTTTATCTTCCAGGTCACTTATCCGTTCTTCTGCCTCAGTTATTCTGCTATTGATTCCTTCTAGAGAAATTTTCATTTCATTTATTGCATTGTTTATCATTCGTTGTTGGCTCTTTTGCTCTTCTAAGTCCCTGTTAAACGTTTCTTGTATTTTCTCCATTGTATTTCCAAGATTTTGGATTATCTTTACTATCCTTACTCTTAATTCCTTTCCAGGCAGATTGCCTATTTCCTCCTCATTTGTTTGGTCTGGTGGGGTTTTACTTTACTCCTTCATCTGCTGAGTATTTCTCTGTCTTTTCATTTTGCTTAACTAACGGTGTTTGGGGTCTCCTTTTTGCAGGCTGCAGGTTCGTAGTTCCCATTGTTTTTGGTGTCTGCCTCTTGTGGGTAAGGTTGGTTCAGTGGGTTGTGTAGTCTTCTTGGTGGAGGGGACTGGTGCCTGTGTTCTGGTGGATGAGACTGGACCTTGTCTTTCTGGTGGGCAGGACCGTGTCCGGTGGTGTGTTTTGGCGTGTCTTTGCACTTATTATGGTTTTCGGCAGCTTCTCTGCTAATGGGTGGCGTTGTGTTCCAGTCCTGCTAGTTGTTTGGCATGGGGTATCCAGCACTGGAACTTGCTGGTCATTTAATGGAGCTGGGTCTTAACGTTGAGATGGAGATCTCTGGGAGAGTTCTCACCGATTGATATTTGTGGGACTGGGAGGTCTCTGGTGGTCCAATGTCCTGAAATCGGCTCTGCCACCTAAGAGGCTCAGGTCTGACACCTGGCCGGGGCACCTAGACCCTGTCAGCCACACAGCTCAGAAGAAAAGAGAGAAAAAAAAGAAAGAAGAAAAAACTAAATCAAATTATTAAAATTAAAAAAAATGTTTAATTATTAAAATAAAAAAGTAATAAAAAGAAAAAAAAAAAAAGAGAGAGCAACCAAACCAGTAAACAAATCCACCAAAAATAACAAGTGCTAAAAACTATACTAAGATAAACATAATCAGAAACCAGTATGTCACATACAGCAAAGTTCAAGTCTACAGTTGCTCCCTAAATTCCACGGCCTCAATTTTGGGAAGATTTTTTTGTCTATTCAGGTATTCCAGAGATGCAAGATTCATCAGGTTGATTGTGGAGATTTAATCCTCTGCTCCTGAGGCTGCTGGGAGAGATTTCCCCTTTCTCTTCTTTGTTCGCACAGCTGCTGGGGTTCAGCTTTGCGTTTGGCCCCGCCTCTGCATGTAGGTCGCCGGAGGGCATCTGTTCTTCGCTCAAACAGGACAGGGTTAAAGGAGTGGCTGATTAGGGGGCTCTGGCTCACTCATACCGGGGGGAGGGAGGGGTACGGATGCAGGGTCACCCTGTGGCAGCAGAGGCCGGCGTGAAGTTGCACCAGCCTGAGGCGCACCGTATGTTCTCCTGGGAAAGCTGTCCCTGGATCACGGGACCCTGGCAGTGGCGGGCTGCACAGGCTCCCGGGAGGGGCGGTGTGGAGAGTGACCTGTGCTCGCACCCAGGATTATTGGTGGCGGCATCAGCAGCCTTTGTGTCTCATGTGTCCACGCTGATAGCCGCAGCTCGTGCCCGTCTCTGAAGCTCGTTTAGGCGGTATTCTGAATCTCCTCTCCTCGCGCACCCGTTTGGGAAGTCTGAGGTCTTCTGCCAGCGTTCAGTACGTGTTCTGTAGGAGTTGTTCCATACGCAGATTTTTTAAAATTTTTTTTTTGCGGTACGCAGGCCTCTCACTGTTGTGGCCTCTCCCGCTGCGGAGCACAGGCTCCGGACGCGCAGGCTCAGCGGCCATGGCTCACGGGCCCAGCCGCTCCGCCGCATGTGGGATCTTCCGGGACCAGGGAACGAACCCGCGTCTGCTGCATCGGCAGGAGGACTCGCTTCCCGCAGATTTATTTTTGATGTATTTGTGGGGAGGAAGGTGATCTCCATGTCTTACTCCTACGCCATCTTGAAGATCCTCCAAGTTAGATATTAAAAAATGATTTGACTATTTATAGTACAGGCTACAGTAGAATCAGACAGATAAATTATATTAAAGTCCAAGTGCGTTTATGTATAATCATAATTCCACTCTACTATAGGGGTAAAAGAGAATCATAGGTAAATCATACAGCCTGATAATCTAAGAAATAAAACATATCTATATATACGTGTGGAGAAAAGGGAACCCTGGTACACTGTGGTGGGATTTTAGATTGGTGCAGCCACCATAGAAAACAGAATGGAGAGCCTCAAAATTTTAATTTTAATTACACTCAGGTCATTAGCAAATCCTATTGGATGGTTGTAGTTCTAGAATGTAACAGCTCCAGTGTGGACTGAGATTGTTATTGGAAGAGGTAACTATTGGAGGAGGAATTCTGGAGTGCTATCAGTTGTCTATTTTTAATATGAATGATGATTACAAGAGTGCTAACATTATAATTATTGGTCAAATATATATTTATGTTTCATAGATTTTTCTGTATTTTATTATCACACACACACAAGAACACACACACACACACATAAACGAAGTTGATAAAAAGAGTGAATAGTCAACAGCACACTAATTCTACTCTTCCATTAGCCAAAGGAAACCAAAAGCTCTATAATTATAGTTTTGGTTTTGTTGCCTTGGGAAAGACATAAAATGATTTTTAGACCAATGTAAACTGAAAGGACTCAGCAATGTGTGTGGCTAAAGAGATTTTGATTTGGGCTTTTTTTTTGTCTTTATGTGGGAATCAAATTTGCCCACAGCTGTCTCACTGACATCTAAATTACAAACTGTTGTATGAGACTATTTACCCCGGAAACAGACAATAAGATAAAGACAAGGAAATAATGTTTACCAAAGTAACCACAAGTGGAAATAATATTTTGGTGAAAAGGCCCTTTATTAATAGAAAAGTATAGTGAAATCTGTTATTAAAGATTTTCTGCTTTCAGTTTGGTAGAAAGTCTTTAGAAAATTATTTTGCTTTTTGCCTCTATTTTCTTCCAACTTTTAATTTATTGCTCCAATATTCCTCTTTTGGAATAATAAACCTGGAAGTGTCCCAGGTTTTGAATTACCTGTGGAGACAACAGGACTATTCACCTGCAAACACACATTGAGTCCACACTCAGTCTGAGAAAACATCAACTCTCTTTCTTTCCTGCATGTAAATCGTAGTTTTGTAAGTCTTGGTATGTAAAAAACAGGTGTTTCTGGGGATCATTTAATTCAATATGCAGATTATTGGTCAATGGAGATCAAAGTGATTAAACAGACCATTTTATACCAAAATGTTTTGAATAGTCTAGACAACAGTATTTTTTTTCAAATGTATTAAATTAATAGAGTTAGATATTACTTTACTCAGACACAAATGAAACTAAAGGAATGAACAATAATAACAGCCACACAAAACTGCTTCAGTCTGCTCATAGCACATTAGAATTTCTTTCATTGTTCACTTACTAAATGATTTTGTAAAAATAGCTTTATTTACAAGACATGTTTTAACATTTAAACTATATTAAACTATACCTACCTACTATAGTAATCACCTACCCCATGGCAGCTGGAAATTTTTTATTTTACCAGGTAAAATTCATATTCATATGCACTGATGCCCAATTTGCTTTGCAACAATAACATGTGTTTCTGTATGTTATGAGTTGCGGTGCTGTCAACATAGTGCTTAATGGAATTAACCACTGCTCTGATATCAGTAATAGGGTAACTCTCAAAAGCATCTTGCATTTGAATGCAATATTATCTGAAGTAAAGCGGTCAAGGTCCAAATTTGCTTTGGTTTTGTTTGTTTGTTTTTCTTTGGCAAATCTGAAATCATTTTAATTAACGAAGTAATCACATTACTATGTGCAATGAGAATACTCTATAAAAAAATGCATTTAGTTTCAGAAGAGCTGTTCTGGCTTACGTTACAAGTTGGTGCTATGAAAGTAAATTACCTAAATAAAAACAGGGAAAGTTCCTAGTTAGCAGGCTTTATGACAATGATTATGTGGTGTGTTTAATCTCTAGATCATATTGAGTATAATTCTCACTAGAAATGTAATAAAGTGAGATGAATAAAAAAGAAGAAAGAGAGAGAGAGAGAATACCTTTCCACTAAAACAACTTATGCCATCTGAGCATCTCTATGATTAATATCATAATTACTGTTTATGATATGAGGACTCAGTGATGTGTGAAGGCAATGCTAACTTCAACCGACGAGATGCAAAAGTCAATTTAATTTAATTGTCACATGGTATTTGCTATTACTAGCATATTGATGTGGCACATTTGCATAATAACTCCTTTAAGCAAAAGCACCTTTCTTTTTTAATTGAATGGAGGGGCTTCATTATTTTCCTAACCTCTGTGGACTTTTAAAATATGTACCTTTAGTTTGCATGGGAATAAGTTGGAGAGATTGTTGCCTATCAGGAGAAACCAGAAGAATTTAATGTTTTTTCTTATTTCATTTACTTGTTTATTCAACAAATATGCTTCATTGTGCCAAGTGGTAGGGAAAGAGAAGTGAGCAAGGCAATCTGGCTGCTGAATTTATAAAGCTTATAATCTACTGGAGAAAAGAAGTATGAAGAAATGCATACATATATACATATATGTATATTGTTGACTTAAGAAAATTCACAATATGAGAGTTGCGAGTTAAGTTTTATTTGGGGTAAAATGAGGACTACAGACAGGGAGACAGCATGGAGAAACTGCTCCAGAGAGGTAGGGGGGAAAGTCAGTATAGATGTGATTTTGGTGAAGGGGGAGTACATGCAATCAAGCACACATTTTTTGCAGGTTTCTGCTAGTCTCGTGAAGGTCACTGCTAGTCACGAGGAACAGACGTCACCTTGAAGGATTTTAGTGCTTTCCTAGATATGAGGAGATGCAAGAATTGGGCTCATAAAATGAGCTCCTGAAAATATCTAACTATCAGAAGACCTGTTCTGCCAGTTTTTCCCAGAGCACAGGGGGCCTCATTTCTGCTCTCCACCCTGAACTCCTGTCAGGGGGTGTTGAAGGTCAGCAGCTGTAGCAGCACGTGATTTAATCCTCATAGAGGTAGATGGCAAGTGCCAATTTGTAGTTGACAATGTGTATACATATGTATATATACGTAGGTATTTATACATAAATTTTCTAGTTAGAATTAGGTAAAGTGCTACAACAGAGAACTACCAGGTGCAATGAACCCATGGGCAGGGAGACCTAAATTACTAGGAGGAGTTGGGGAGGTCTTTGAGGAAGTAATATTTAAAATGAGCCCTGAAAGATGCGCTACGAAAGGAGTTGGTATCTGGATTGTGCTGAAGAAGAGAAATCAGTTGACACAAAAGATCTAAATTGACAGGAATGTGGCATATGTAAGGTACAGCTGAAGCTTAGGGATCAAGGGAAGAACTTCATGGTGAGGACAGCATGGAAGGTAGGGAAGGGATTCACACTTAATCAGTTACTTTCTTCCTGAACTTCCTTCTTTACTTGGCTCTAAAACCCCCGCATCTCCCTCATCTTCCTTCTAATTTCCTTCTTCTCATTCTCTATGCTTAGTCTTCCAGATGTTCCAGTTCCACGGGGCCTAACCCCCGCCAGATTCCTTCCAAAAGTACTGTACTCCCTGGATGATACTCACTGTCCTGTCTTTAAATGTTGTCTACGTTACAGTTACCCTAAAAGGTATGCCTAGGGCCATGACCTCTGCCCTGAATCCCAGACTGCCCAGAAGTCACCTGAGTTTCAACACCTAAAAGGTAATTCAAAAGTACCATGTCCTAATGAGTAATACAGGTTGCCCCTTCCCTGGATTCATATTTTTATAAATAGTGCCACAATTCACTAATTGCTCAGATCATTTATCTTGCATTATTCCTCAACTCTCATGTCAACATAAAAATTTATGAGTAATTTCAATCATTTTGACCTCTAAAATATATCCCCAATCCAGTGGATCCCCTCCATTACTAACACCTTGAAGGACAAATAAAAATAAAAAAATGAGAGGATTAATTCTCCCTGTGAAAACTAACGAAAGACACACTCCTCCCTTTCCTTAGAGCATATCTTTTCTAAACTTGTAATTGTAAATTCTTTCTCTACCCCTTAGAGAGTCACATAAATTTCCTTTTAAATAGCTTTTTGTCACATTTTCAACCCAGTACTGTCTTTCTTAAGAAACTGGAGTTGAATGTAAAATCAAGGGAGATAAGGAGGAGCTTATTCCAAGCGTGCAAGGCACGTTCAACATTTGTAAATCAACCAACATAATCCCACACATCAAGAAACTAAAATAAAAATCAATCGATACAGAAAAAGCACTTGACAAAATCCAGCATCAGTTCATGATTAAGAAAAAAAAAAAAACAAACAAAAACAAAACCAACTCTCAGCACTGATAGTAGAAAATGAAATAAAAGTCTCTTTGCCTCTGCGGTCTTTCTCCTAAAAGCCCATAAACCCAGCTAACCATGAGAAAATCTCCAGGAAAATCCTAATTGAGGCACATTCTCCAACATATCTGAGCAGTACTCAAAACTGTCAGGGTCATTGAAAGCAAGGAATGTCAACGAAACTGTTACAACTGAGAGGAAAGAACCCCAGGAGGCAGGATTATTAAATGTAATGTGGGGACCTGGATGGGATCCTGGGGCAGAAAAAGCATTAAATAAAAACTAAGCAAATCTGAGTAAAGTCTGGACTTCAGGTATTTGTGCTGGTTTATTAATTGTAACTAATGTTCCAAACTAATATAAGATGTTAATAACAGGGGACAATGGATGTGAGGTATACAGGAATTCTCTGCATTATCCTCACAATTTTTCTGTAAATCTAAAATTGTTCTAAATTTTAAAAAATATTTTTTAAAAATAACAAGAATAACCATTGAAAAATATAAATCATATTTAATTCTCCTATAGTAAGAACTTTCCAGTGACATATCTTCTACATATCTTTCCATTCTCTGCCTATGGTCTTGCCCTTCTTTGCTCTGTTCCAGTACGTGTCCTCCATTTATCTCAAATTCAAAACCACATTGGATCTTTGCCTTATTCTCATCTCTCTGCCAGAAAAACACTGAATTTCATGGCTTTCTGTCAGTCTTCACTCAGTACACTGTTTAGGTGCCACCTTCTCTTCGAATCCTTCTTTGAAATGAATTAAATTGCATCTATCTCTTTATTTCCTCTTTTCCTTGAATAAATGGAGCAAGAAATTAGAAGTTCATTAAATATATCTAATTTTAGTTACTTTCAGTAAAATATTATAACTCATCAGCTGTGAGAGTTTGAAAGAATGAGATGCCGGTTCTTATGCCACTTTACTGACACAAGTAATTAACAATGAATAAGTCACGAAATATTGAGATGAAAAGTCTGGAAATTAATGGTGCTTAGATTATGAAGAAATCATGAATACAGTTTTAACATATTCACTTAGATATTATAAGTGGAAATGTCAAATTAATATTTGAGTATACAGATGTAGAGATAAAAATGATATTTGAAGCCATAGTGATGGAATGAAATAGTCTGTGGTTGGAGCATAGTTTAAGATGAAAAAAATGAAAGACCCAGGATCAAACTTGAGGAACACAAATGATTAAAGGCCCTACATAAAAGGAGACACCAAAAATAACTGAGATATAGAAGCTGCAAAGTCAGAGGGGAAAGGAAATGGGTGCCACGTCCCAAAAAAGGAATTTTCCCAGGATGGTGTGGTTGAGTCTGTTGCTACACAGACAGGTTAAACTAAAAAGAAAAGAGGTCTGGAAATTGCCATTGGAATTGAGAACTTTCACATGATTTTAGTAAGAAAAGATTAATGATGCCTAAAATAGTGAAGACTAAATTCCTACAGACTGAAGAGTGGAGTGAAAGGTGGCCAAAAAATGGAGGCAAAGTGTAAAGCAAAGTGTTTTGTAAAACTTGGCCATTAAAAGCTTCAGTTGAGAAGAATGAGATCCAGAGGAAATATGTTTATTTTTTGAAATGGAAGAAACAAGAGTATATTCTCCACACTGATTGGAGAGACCTAATAAATGGGAAGAGGTCTAGAAACAGGAAAAGAGGAATTTTTGGAGAATGTATTGAACATAAGCATGAGGGGCTTAAAACTTTCTCTTCACATTTTCAAACCTACATACCTGAGACGGGTGTGTTTTCCTCCACTTCCTCTTCTTCAGTCTTCAGATTCAATCCTTCCCTCTTGAGAATGTTTGAGATGCTCTTTTCCTCTATTCACACCTTTGGATCTCAGGATATTTAAGGGAGAGATTCTCGGTATGTTGTCTATTTTTCAGATCCAATCTCTCCCTGGGCCAGGTTTTCACATGTACGAATCCTAGGAGAGGAAATAGGCAAGCAAACTGTGGTCACTTCTAATTTGTATTTTTCAGTATCACTTTATCATTACTAGAGGCTACTGTGAATTCTACCATTTAAATTCCTGAGTGTTGCATCTCAATTGTTTTAGAATTTGAATTGGGCTTTAAGGCAGGAGTGATTAATCAACTTGAAACTATACGTCATGTTTTCCCTTTCTTATATCTATTTATTGCCTTATTACCAGATATAAGAGTAAATATAAGTCTTGAAAATGATGAGTAGATTGGTCTCTTCAATACTTCTAGCTTTAAAATTACTTGATTATTAATTTCTTTCATACAAGGCTTGTGAATTTCATATCTATTCAATGTATAAAAATACTTTGTCATAGTCATATCTATAAATAAAACTAACGATTAAAGTAGATGGTTTTATGTTCAGATTAAACCCTAATCAGCTATTACGGACTTTTTTTTAATATTTGTTTTTTGATTTGGTTTTTTTTGTTGTTGTTGTTTTGTTTTTGTAGGGACCACAAATGTAAGCAAAGCCATTTATTAGTGCGAGACTGTTGGATTACCCATTTGTCCTTCTATGTTCATGCTCCAAACTTCTGTGCTGTGCATAACATTTGTCCAGGGCCCGAATGGATATGGATGGCATCAGAGGGCCCTTTTGCCTTAAGTCTTCCACCTGGGCTCTGCCAGTGGTCAGCACAAGCAGGAACTGGAAGAGAAGAAATGGAGTGAGGCTGAGGTGCTTATTCCTTCAGCTCATTTCTGTAGGATTGTCTTAGGATGGCTGAATCCCTAGACCGAAGGGCACAGCTCCTGCCAGATGGGTTTCTCTAAACAGCCTCTTTCTAGGTCCTAGTGATGGCTCCCTTCCCTCACCAATTCACACCTGTTTACTAGCCTGTTACCCTTACTAGTTACAGGGTACTATACTATTCATTGTAGATTCCTTGCACTTTGGTCACCTTGCTTGCTTGCTTTAAATAACATCTTATATAAAATGTTATTTTAAAAAAGCTTTCAAATTACCCAATTTTGTCATATTGGCAAATCATAAGATATAGTTAAGCGCTCGATTTTAAGAAGAAAATTTCAGGAAATTAACAGATCGATTTAGCAAATTGTGGTTCTTGCTTGTTCATTTAATAAATATTTATGGAAAAACTGCTATACGTCAAGAGCTCTTCAGGCTGCTAGGTATACATCACTGAACAAAAAGGTCATGGAATATTTGCCCTCATGGAGCTTCTGTAATAGCTTATAGTAATACTTGGCCAGAAACCTAGTACATTATCAAGTTTTAAATGTTGTTCTCTTTATAAGATGAACAAAACACTGAATTTATTGTTTTTATTTTATAGATAATAAGTTGTAAATCTTTTACCAGACTATACCATTATTTTTTTCTAATAGCTATTTTTTATTCACAAAGTTCTAAGGTTTACTATTTAATGTGATGAACAATTTAGGATGTACTAACTGCTCTGACAAGTAGTTCCAAAACTACATAGTAGCTAAAATATACCAGAAGTTTGTTTTCCTCACACAGCAGTACCATGAAGTAGACAAGCCAACAGGGCAGCCCTGTAATCCATCTTTAACTCATGGCTTCCATGTTTACTCTGGCAGTTGTTTTCAATCCAGCCAGCCAGAAAGGCAAAGGAGTACAGAGTTGGTTTCCATGGGCCATTCATGAATGTGTCATATAACACTTCTGCGTATGTTCCAGTGACAGGCAAGCACTCAGTCACATGAGCACTGCTAATCTCAAGAGAAACTAGGAAGTGTAGTCTAGCTGTGTGTCCAGGAAGGAGAAGAACATTTGGATTTGAATAATATAGCAGTCTCCATTGTATTGCATATTGCATAAACACTTACCCATATACATTTGGGTTATACATTTAGATATGAATATCAAAACATATATATGTGGAATATTTATATTTGTATGGAGTAATTATCCTTATGTACACTGTGACTGTTGTATCAAAAAAACATGAAAATACTTTATTATCTATTTGAGATGATTGTGCTCTACAATGCTATTAAACTAAATGAAGCTAGAATTAATATTCATGGTACATCTAGGCCTCAGGACTTTTGGAAGATTTATGGACCTTTTCAATACCTACTTTGAGTAGAGATCAGAGCATAAGCGCATAATGCCCTGTTCCTTGAGCCTCCATAGTTAAACAGATTTTCTCGATTTTAAGGTCAACTTTATGTTCTAGATGACCTGTATTATGGTCAGGCTCATCTGAGCTGATTGAAAAGAAGAGAAAAGAAGAGAAATTCCCTCGAACATAAGATTTTATTGTGATAATACACCAGAGAAGTGAACCGTTGCTTGAAACAGCCTTGTAATCAAGCCTAGAGACCTCCAAGGTCTTTTAGAATATGGCAGCAGGATCCTGCTATCTCCTCAGGGGCAGGCTTTCATAGCACCTAATTCTGCAGTGGTGAAATTGAAATATTTAACCAGCAGTAAGGCACAGCCTCAACCAATCAGAATAAAGTCTCCAGGCTTTAACACCTTAGCTCCTGGATGGAGGAGTAGCCAGGGCTGGTGGTGGTGAGGGGTAGATGTGCAGGAGCCTCAGAGAGGCAGCGATTTGCCAAGCATTTTGAACTTATTTCAATGTTGAAGTGACAACATGGCCGTGCCAGACTGTGCCAGCTCAGTGGCGGCATTGCACTACTCACTGGACTGCTCTTGTGATGTGGTTTTTCTATTTCTCTTCTGTCTACATATGAAAACACTTTCAGTGGCTTCTCCTTACTATGCTTTTCCTACTTCAGGATATTTTGTGGTCACGGCTTCCATAACTTCATGGCTCTTATGGTTTTTCTTTATGCCTTTATATGTGTTTCTGTGTGTTTTGTGTCCAAGATCTCTGAAGATCAGATTGGTCTAATTAGTCACAATCAAAATAGGGTGTATCTTTTGGCCGGAGTTTCATACCACCTTATTTAGCCTGTTGAAAACTGCCCTATAAGACCTGTCACAGTCCCCTGTGACCCAGGCATTCTGGTCTCATGATTTAAAGGAATGTATCCTATGTGTAAATAACCCCTGGTGGCTACTTTTTTAGGAGGCATCTGCAACACACCAGGGGAGTTGAGTATCGGAGTTTCTTCTCCAGATCAAACATGCTCCAGTGCTCTGCAGAGCTAAAAACCTCACATTCTTACAATATTATTTATCATTTTCTTTGTGAGAAGACAACTAGAAAAGGAAAATAATATGATTTCAGCAAAAAACCATTTTATTAAGTGCCCTCTAATTCCTTTCCCTGAATTATTACCACCACCATGTCTAGGCAAAAATGACTTTGGAGGGAGTGAGAAAAAACAGCAACAACAAAAAAAACAAGAATGTCACCTTCATAATGTTAAGCATGAAACTCTGTTAACCATTTTTAAATTATTCACTTGAGAACCTACTGAAAAAAATTAATTTACTCGTGAATATGACCAGTCATCACTGCTTTGACTGTAATTCAGACGTATTCATCTTTGTCTACAATATCCAGCATTGTTGGAAAGCGAACAGACAAGAAGGCATTAAAACAAACCCCAAAGGATCAGTGAAATGAATTTATAGTTTCTGGCTTCATGCCTATATTTTCAGACTGTCGCTAATGGGACAATTAACACTCTGATTACCTTCCTCTAAGTGGAAGCCAAAAATATAATTCAGTTTTGTATAAATTAAAACAAATGAAATGGATGTCAGTTTAGCGCTGCTGACATCTCTCTTCAAAGAACCATTTTTAGAGTAAAAATACTAAGATTAAGACTATCTAGGGGGAAAAGTATATGCAAACAATTTATCATTTGTCAGATTACAAGAGCCACAAATTCCAAATAGAGAGATCCATGTAAGACTCTTTAAAAAAAGTTGACTTTGTCTCAAAGACAAGAGCTGTGAGATTCATTTTCTGTTACTAACTGGCAGTTTGTGTCTGAAGACAAACTTCTTTAATTTAATGATATATATATTTACATATATATGTATATTCTTTAAAAATAAAATACATTTATATTTTTATATTAACCTTAAATAAATGAATACTTATATTAGGTTTTTATAACCTGAAAACCTAGATTGTATCAGTGATCTTAATAAGAAATGCTGGTTTGAAGTTTCCCAGAAAGAGATTATCTCTTGGTCATACTTCCAGGAACTCAGAAGCCTCTGGGTGATACATAAGTTACATTAAGAAGAGCTTTCAATTTCTTTTTTACCCAGTTTTCACTGTTAAACTTATGAGGTGATGATATTTTTATTCTTCACCCTATGCTGACTCTATTTAAGTATTCATGATGACTTTTTTCAGGCATTTGCTACCAAAGAGTATTTTTTTTCACCGTCCTCGTAAAGTTTGCATTGGATTTCTATTGTGTAGTGGTTTGATATGATTTCAAATCCACTTGTTTTATGACAAAAATGAAGTTGTTTGTATAAGGAAAGTTGTTCTGATATGAAAGTGAGATTGTTGTCAGGGAGTCATCACCCACAATCTGTGGTTTCTGAGAAGTGCTCAGTAGCTCAGTTGCTGAGGGGCATTTCTGGGGGGCTTAGCAATAAGAACATAGGAAGAAGCAACTATGGCAAAGGGACCTTTAAGCTCTAAGGACCCAGATTTGTGAGGGTTGTCAGAAAGTGCTTGGTCTGGGCAAGGTGACTCTTTGTTGAACGAAATAGCTCTCCGAAGACCTTGGGGCATTAGCTCCTTCCCGGGCAAGGCAACTCTGCCAGGTGGTGGTGGAGACCACACAGTGGCCCCGATAAGGGGGTCATCTTGACCGCCAACACCAGTGCCTTCCTTCCTAGCAACGTGCTCCAGCATCAAGGGACTCTTGCTCTTGCCGTGGCAGCTGGGCATCAGCTGTGGTTTGGCTAAGCCGTCTCTCCTGAGAGCCAACTCCTAGAAAGATACACCTCGAAATCAATTCGGACTTTATTACTTTCATATCCCCTTGTCTGGAACATAGTGTAATGAATCGATCATTGGCCCGAAGTAGTTATTTCTTTATTGCTTTTTAAGAGACATTATCCTGTGTACTACTGGCTTGTGAAATTATTATAATTCCTGCAGCGAACCTGTGTTAAATAAAACATTGGCAAAGACGAGGTCAGTCTCCGAGACACTTTCTTATGTTTCAGGCTGATTCTTCTCCCAGCTTCCCCAACAGTTGTCTTTTCTTTCAAGTCTTGATGTCTTTGAGGGCTGTTCACAGCTCACAGCACCCAATGTCTCAGGTCTATGTTTCTCAATCTTGAGTAAAGAGAGTGAATATATAGAAGAGACATTTAGCCAACAATTTGCCTCAGTGAATTTCCCACTGTTGTTTTAAAATTATTGGCACATATTCTTTGTTCTAAGTTTCTGGATATCTACGTATACTATACTATACTATTTCTCTTTGTTAAGCTTTGTTATGGAATGGACTTACTTCCAAATACATGTTTGCTTTACGATAAAACTTTTTTTCTGCTCATAAATGTAGTCTCATCTGGTGAAAGACAAAAAGACAGAATGCAAGTTGCCTAGTAAAAATATCACTGATCTTTTAAATAATTAATATACTCTGTATGTTTTTGTTCACACATGTGGGCTACACATTTGAGGTCATTGTCATCTGTCCTCTTTACCCTGAATGCAGAAGCCTCAATTCACTTCTTATTATTGATTCTTCAAAAATATTGAGGAAGTACCACCATGGCTGAGAAGACCAAGGCAAAATGAAGTTGATATGTAATCAGAGCAGGGCCCCAGTGTCTGTAAACAATAAAAAACAGCATGAGAGAGAACTATATTAAATGTCCTCTTTACCCTTGGCCATTTCCACATGTCAAGAATTCCAGCATCTGTGAACACATGGAATTGGTACATTGTCACAGGGAAACATAATGTATCAAGACCAATGGTACCCTAATTTCTTGAGAAATTTTCCATTATTATAATAAGGGAAAGAAAGGAAAACCTGAAATTTTCTGTCTTGAGAATTTTCGTGTGCCTACTGTTTTGTTATACTTCTCTAAGAATATAATGAAGGTATCCTCCCAGTGCCCCAGATAAGAAAGGAAAGGTTGTAAAATATTAATCTTCTTAGAAATAAAAGAGAGAGGCAGGTCAACAGAGGAAGAACAACAGTAAGTAGGCTTTGCCCCAAATGCTGGATAATTGGTCAATCATTTTTGTTTACCTCTCAACAGGATAGAGGTAGCTGAGGAGGAGGGGGAGAGTCTCACACCTTTTAAAGAGTTGAGAGAGAGAGACAGAGAGGGAGGTGTGTTGAATCGGTAAGGGATGGCCATTTCTACTTGATTCTTTATTTTTGAACCTAGAATCTAATTGTTACTTATGTTATCAAGCACAGAAAAACATGAACTCTTGAAAATTCCCTCAGGCTGCTATGTGACTTGAAGTTCTGAACCTTTCCTTTATCTTCTTAAAAATATAATTAAAAACTAATAATTAATTTGGGAACTGTTAAGAAGAAGCTGAATCTCCCCTGATACTTAAACCAGATTCTCCTGAAACAATGAAAAAAGTAGTATTTTTGACTGAAATATACAGATTAGATGAACTCTCTGTATTATTCAAATACATTGAGTAATTTAAGGAAAAATAAAGGCAAAGTTCCAACTGTGAAAGATATATATGTATATATATTATTTTATTTTTATTATATGTGAATGTATTATATCTATATATTTCTATATTATGTACATTCATATTATATATATTTATTGTGTGTTTTTTAATAAATAATTTCAGAAGAGAACAATACTCTCACTCACCATCAAATCTGCAGAATTAGTTTTATTTTCTGCCTGTGTAGTATAGAAAGTGACCCATATCTAATCAGTGTTTCACTCTTTCTTATATATTGGGTCCAACCCATTGCATCTTTTCAGTGGCCTGTTTCTATCGTTTATTTTTTCCTTCATTGTCAACTTTCTATTGGCTCTTCCCCATGAGCATTTACTGCAGCTTTCATAACTCTCAATAGTTTTAAAGACCGTCCATTGATCCCCAAAGCCCTAGAACTACCACCCTATCTCTCTCTTTCCATTGGCAACTTCTTTCTGTTCTTCCTAACTTCCCTTTACTCTTCAATCTGCTCTATCCTACTTTCTATTCCTACAGCTCCAGGGAAATTCTTCTTGTTTTCTTTACTAATTCCATCCATGTTGCCAAATACAATAAGCAAGTTTCAGGCCTCATTATTATTTGAATTCTCAGGATCATACCATATAATTAATAAAGGGTTACTTGAAACACACAATTTCTTGGCCTCCCTGTCACTATATACATACATTTTCTAGCTCTTTCAACTCTTTCTTTGCGTTTTGCTCATTTCTCCTGCTCTACTTCATAATAAACAATGAATTTTTCTAAACCAGGTTTTTACCTCTCTCTTCTCATCCCCACCTTTCTCTTTGTTTAAATGCCATCTATATTCCAACTGATATTTCCATATGTAACTGCCAAATTAACATCGCTATTTGTATATCTCAAAGGAAATTAAAAGCTAACATGGCCAGATTGGAACTTTTGATTTTGCTTCTGAAATCTCTTTCAGTTTTACCCAGCAAAGTACTTACTTTTTCAGTGTCATCCTCGGAAGTATTTGTGTTCCCAAAGTGGCCATCTTTCTTCACACTGCTCTCACTTTCACCTATTAGTACTCTCTCTCCCCAGCATCAGTATCTAATCCATAAACAAGTCCAAAAATGTATAGAGTTAAGATTTACTGTGAATCTTTCATTTTCATTTTCTGTATCTACTGCATTATCCTTGTCCAAGCCAGCTTCATCTGCCTAGACTTCTATAATAGCAACCCTACTGGTGTTTCCAGTCTCAGTCTTGCCTCCCCTTTGCTCCTTTGTCTTAAACTATTCTCCTAGAGAGCCCAAAGTAAGGTTTTTAGTATTAAAAATAAATCACAAAACTCCCCACTTGAAATCCTTCAATTACTTATTTTTTTCTTTAGCATAAAATGCAAAATTGTTAATGTAGTCGACAAGATCTTACATCCTCTGGTCCTGACCAATTTCCCTTCTCAGCATCCTATTGTGCAACTCACAGCCTATCAGCCACCCTGACCTCCTTCCTGTTCCTTAAATAAACCAGCATCTTCCACCCTCATGGGTTTTGAACATGTTGTTTCTTCTTGAAAATTATTTTTCGCAGATCTTTGCTGCCTCGATTCTACTCAATTCCATGTCTCATAAATTTCACTCAATGAGACCTCTACTAGTTTTCATCTAATTTCAGTCCTCCTGTTGAGTTCTATTCTAAAATTTCCCTTCACAGTGTTCATTAACACTTTTTCTTTTTTTCCTAATTACCTAATTTTGTGGCTATGTAAAAAAACAAACGAAAACAAAACAAAACAAAAACCCTATACTTTCTCTTACTTTATTAGTTTCAGATAACAGGGGCTGTTTTTTTGTTGTTGTTCATCATAGTATAATCTCAGCAAGTGGTTCAGAACCTTGATTTTTAAAAGGAGCTTAGTGACCAAAAATTGCATATTTATATGAATAAATAGATGGACATGTTTATGAGGTCTATTCTTATGTAACTCAATAGTTATTTAAGACAAGATTTTAAACACTTAAATAGGATGACGGTCCATGGAAAAGATGGGACTTGAACCTTTTAGACATACAATATCACAAGGCATTTTTTCATATGAATGTCAGTAACACCTTCCCCCCAAATACCTCTAAGTGTATTGTTGTAAAATATAAGCAACAAAGAATAAGTGAAATATTAGAATATGTTTAGCTTATGCTCAACATTGTTTTTCTTTTCTGCAATCAAATGTATTATCATTACCCAAGTATTTCAACTTTCAGCACAATCTTTATTATTATTATTAGAACACAGACAATATACAGCCCCTTGAAACAAGAAAGTGTCAAAAACAAAAACAAAAAAAACCTGTTTTCTTCCGTATTAGAATTCCTATTTTCAGATTCGCATGTTCTATATTCAATACTAACCCTTTAACGCATATGAAAGTTGTGCTTCCTAATTTTTATATATCAGAATTTACATTGTGAAAAATTATGGTTTAGGGGAAAAAAGAAGAATATAGGTATAGATAGCATAGGTATTGTTCTCCCCGCCCCAGATTCCTCCTCGACCCTTCGGGACATGGCTTCAGCTAGATTGGGGGGAGGGGTTTTGGCGCAAAGGCTGTCCAGGGGCGGAACTGCGCACGCGCGTGGCACAGTTCGGCAGCCTTCCGGAAGGCCCAGGTTAGGCTGTGCCGCTTTGCGGCACAGAATCTGGGGTGCCAGTCTGAGGTCCGCCGAGGTCCAAAGCCCTCGCAGCCTTGCATGGCGCAGCCTTGGGGCCTGTTGTCCCACTGGGCAGCTATGAGGTATCTAGCACTCGTCCTGGAGGCCGGCAGCTTTTGCTTGAACAGCCCCAGGGCCCTGCTCTCCTCCTGACCCAGCCCAACTGCCCGCACCCTGCGAAGGGGAAGCTATGGCCTCCCGCAAACCGCTCCATCGGGAAATCTCCTCCCGAACGCCACGGGGGACGACCAGGGCCCAGGGGCGAGGCCTGTGCTAGTGGGTGGAAAATGTGGAGTTTTCCAGCAAGGCAGACAGGGTGCGGTTGGAGCCCGCGGGTGACTTGAATGCGGGGGGCAGTAAGTGTGGGTCCTGGTGGAGGGGCCGGGGGAAGATGGGCGGGGATGCGCGTCGTGCGGCTCCGTGAGTCGCTGAATCCCGCGCCAGGCCCTTTTGCCGGCTACAGCTCTGCCCAGAGGCGGCCCAGTGTCGGGCGTCTCTGGAGATCTAAAGGGGCCACAGGGGAGGCCTGGGGTCAGAAACACCTGGTACCTCGGGTGCCGGCGGCCCCTCGCCGTATCCTCGGCTGCGAGAGACTCACCAAGCAGACCCCAATCCCCTTCGCCATCCCTGCCCCACCCAGAGCCGTATGTATATCAATAAACTTGTCCGGTAAATAGACATAAAATATGCTTTAAATAATTAATAGTAAGATATATTAAAATTAAGACAATTACTAGTAAAACGATTTAGAGTTAAGCTTAGAACTTACGACGAATTAAAATTTAAAGGCATAGCATGTTACCATGTACTATAACAGAGGATATGTGTTTTATATTTGCTAGTAACAGGATGTTATAATACTGGCCTTACAAATTCTATTGTTCCATTCCTTCTCATATATGTCCTATATATTTATTGAGTTCCTTCTGTGCACTAGTAGATCATGGGAACACTGAGACAAGTTCCTGCCCTTAAGTATATGCATTCTAGAGAAAGTATTATAGATTGCCACTTTAGGAAAGGAACTTGGCAGTATGTAGAATGAACTTTAAAATTGGTCACTAATAATTCCATTTGCAATAATACATCCTGTGAAAGGATGTGAAAATAATTTAAACAAGTTGGTTATGCCCAAGAAAATAAATTAAAAATGTTTTATAAGGGAATGGGTTGGGGACATTTGATCAAATATTCTGCCAAAGCAATTATAGCAATTAATGGGGCTGCAAGCCATATCATACACACCGTGAGGATAACTATGTAGGCATTATGATGTTTATGGACAATGTTAATTGTAGGAAAATGCTTATGAAATAAATATATTGATCCAGAATTAACACAAAAAATAAAATCTATATGAAAATGCCAGAAGGAAGCACAGCAGGATATCTCCTGATGTTAGAAGTGGGTGCTTTATTAGATTTTCTATATTAAAGTAAGGCAAAATAACTGTTGGCTGGAATGTAAATTGAATCAGCCACTATGGAGAACAGTATGGCCGTTCCTTAAAAAACTAAAAATAGAACTACCATATGGCCCAGCAATCCCTCTACTGGGCATATACCCTGAGAAAACCATAATTCAAAAACGGTCATGTACCACAATGTTCATTGCAGCTCTATTTACTGTAGCCAGGACATGGAAGCAACCTAAATGCCCATCGACAGCTGAATGGATAAAGAGGATGTGGCACATATATACAATGGAATATTACTCAGCCATAAAAAAGGGTTGAAACTGAGTCATTTGTAGAGACATGGATGGACCTAGAGACTGTCATACAGAGTGAAGTAAGTCAGAAAGAGAAAAACAAATATTGTATATTAACGCATATATGTGGAACCTAGAAAAATGGTACAGATGAACAGGTTTGCAAGGCAGAAATATAGACACAGATGTAGAGAACAAACATATGGACACCAACGGGGGGAAAGCGGCAGGGGGAGGTGGTGGTGGTGTGATGAATTAGGAGATTGGGATTGACATGTATACACTGATGTGTATAAAATGGATGACTAATAAGAACTTGCTGTATAAAAAAATAAAATAAAATTCAAAAAAAGAAAAAAAGTCAAAAAGATTATATTTACTTGAAACTTCATTGGAAATAAACTATTTGATCTTAAAAAAAAATAAAGGCAAAGTAGTATTTCTAAAATTCCTAACCTATAAAAGTAACATCTTGCTTTTATTTTCTATTATGAGAATATGGAACATTTTTCTGTTCTAACAGTTTTTTTTCATTTAATAAAATCTTATTTGGATAATAAAATAGTAACAAAGCCAAGACCAAGAAGTCATTTCATAAATAACAATTACATATCCACTGCATATAATGCCCAGTGTAAAACTTAAAGAATTAGGGATACTTTGAGATGGTTTTTATTTTTAAGAAAGATTTTATAAACATAAACCTCACCCATCCTCAAAGCAACAGCTTAGTAAGGTACTTCAGAATTGGCTTTTTTTGTAAATATGTACTTGCTCATTGTGTACCTGAAGTTAGTTTTAGGGAATATTAAAGAATTTTACAAGGACAGCATGAAATGTGATTTTTCATGAATATCCTTTTCTGGGAAATTTTTTAAAAAGGCTGATATGCTGATTACTGTAATTTTTATGTCAATCACAGTAGTTTTATGTTTCTTGATTTTTGCTTCCATTTATTAGTGGTCATAACATAATTTAATTGACCATAATTTAATTGGTCATAACATTCTTAAGTGATGAAAGAATTTGTTTTCATCTTTAAACACACAAAACTAATGAACATGTTAGAGTATTCTACCTATTTTGTGTTTACACTTTTATATTTTACTGAAAAGCCCCATACTCCTTTTATAAACAGATATCAAAATTGTATAAGGCATCATTTCATGATACTCTTTTCATAATACACCCTAAATCTTGATCAAATAATACTTTACTTCCCTATTAAAAAGAGTTCCAAATAAGAGTACCAAAGACTGAAAGAATCTGAAAGCATCCAGGCTCCTGTAACTTCTAGATTCCCATAGTCTGAAATATTAAATTACCCATGAAGGCACAACCCAGTTCCCTCGTGGTGCACTCTGGCCAGTGCCTGTCCAATAGAATTCAGTAGGTCTTTATCCAGTGAGTATAGCTGTGGTACTACTGGACCATGTGCCATATTTGTTCTGACTTCGTAGATAATTTCATGTTATCTAGTCTTATCCCCACTTTTCCCTGCAGTTGTAATAACAACACCCTCCTTTGGGTTTTCTTTTATTTTTGTTGTAGAAAAATGCAGATACCTAGACCCCTGCCTGATAAACTCTGACAGACACCAAAGTTTGAAAGTCATTGCTTGAGCTTCACTCTGATGAAAGAAAATACAGTTGCCAAAATGACTACATTCTCTTTTCAGTAAAGGTAGGTAAATTTTTTTGTGATTAAAATCTTACATCATTTCAGAGTTGATGTGATTGCCAACGGGCTGACCAGTAGAACATGATTTTTATTAAAAGATTTTTGTTTTTTTTGAAAAGTGTATGCTGGTGTTCTAAAAGATAATTCAGCAACAGAGATTTAATTACTGAAGTGATCATTAGAGTAGTGAGGTTTATGCCCCAGAAACCAACATGAGGAAATAATGATTCAAAATGATTCAAAATAGTAACACAAGTTGTATTTTTAAACCACCTATATAGTCAGTAAAATTTAGCATACCATATATTAAAAAATATTTCATGTACTAAAAATATTCTGCATTTTAACTAAACCACCTAAAACCTATGTAAAAATTATGCATTGAAGTTTAGTTACTGGGGTTAAGAAAATTAAATGCAATAAAGATTCAGAACAAAGCATAGACCAGTATTTTCCCACACTGTGTAGGTAAACAGCAGTCGTGTAGTTCTTTCACACTGGGACTTGAATGACTCCTTTATGATTTTTAAAATTTGTATCAAATTAACCAATTATAAAATGATTCCAGAGTTGTTTGTTTACTAGATACTGGCTAAAATGATCATTCTGAAGTATTGTAATGATAAATCAATATTTTATAAGACTTAGATTTAATTAATGTGATCTAAATGTACTCATTAAATTTCCTTAATATAGTAACATTATTTTAATTTTCTTTATTGAAGTGATTCCAAAATTACCATCCCAGATCAGAATGCAGCTAATAAAATAAAATTCTCAAAACCTAATATTTTAAAGATTAAAAGATACACAAGAAAGGACAACACAAGAAAATTAAAGTTTATAAACTCATATTTATCACATTATTTTTCCATTATGATTTATCAAAGAAAGTGTATTATCCACAAAGGATACATAGGTTAATATAACAATATTTTGACCATAGTCACCCATCATTTTAAACATTACACAATATTTATCATGGCTTAAATATAACCATTTTTACATTTCTATCTAGGAATAACAGTAATTAATACAATATTAAGAGAAGATAAGAACTTATTTTTATCTATTTGCTAAGATTAACCTTTTTTTTTCATTTTTTCTACTGTTTCTAGAGAAATTATTTGTTAGCAGTTAGCATGTAAATAAGTGTAACTCTTCATATTCTAGTTTTAATTTTCTAATAAAACACAGCTGACAATTTATAAGAAGATAGAATTTGAAATATTAAGGTAAATGTTAATGTGTGTTAGTATCAACTTCAAATATAATATACACTCAAAACATGCTTCTTTCTATAATTTACCCAATATGTAACTGTTATCCATGCAATTGTTTAAACTACTTTATAATCTGACATTTTATTTACTTACAACTTTTGATATAATAAAATCTGTGAATTGCTTTATGCTATTGCAGTATAAGTTTTGCTAATTTTACAAAACCTAATTATTACACTTTTAAATGGTTCATCTTCATTCAGATATAATTTGTGGAAAAATAATTATGTTAACAAAATTCTTCATTATACAGTCAATAATGATTCCCTCCAATAGCTCTTAATTTTTATTTCTTAAATTATGAATACAAATACTTACTTGACAGATACAAAGCTCCAATTTTTGTTCTTATGATTTTTTTTTCAAAAGATTCCAGTCAGAAAATTTAGTAAGTAGGTTGTGATTGAGGTAATAATATATAAAGGTTATCTAGGGGAAATAAATATGTTCTGCTTTGCCTCCAACATGATTTTTGAGAAGCATACTGTCATATTTTTATACACATGCATATACACATAAACATACATTTCTCTGATTATGTATTTGACCTATTCAATATAGTAATTGTATCTATTAGTATATACTTTTCTGTATTATTAATAATAGTTCAGAAAGATGACATTTTTTAACACTCATGCCCATAAATTTACCTATCATTATTGAAATTAATTTTCCTGTCTTTATGTGATCATATAATTTGGGGAATGTTATTTAAATGGATTCATTATGACCTTGACACTTTACTACCCCATAAATCTTACAGTTTTGTAAAATACAAACTATTTAATTGTGAATTCTTTATTTTTCATTAAAAATACCAAAATATAACTAGTTATATTTATAGAAAACCTCACTATTTACACAGCTTCTTCAAAGTAAAAATAAGTTTATTGACATCTTTACTGTTTTTGTATGCTAAATTCGTAATGTGGATAAACATGTTACATTATTTCGTGATTAGTATGTTCTAAACACATACACATGCACACATAAGCTTAGATGGATCGAAGGATAGATGGATGATGATGACAGATAGATAGGTAGAGAGACGAATATAGACAGATATGCTGGAGTGAAATCTTGAGTATTTTTCAGAATTCCACATCAATAATACAATTTCATTACATGTTGTTTTTGTTTTAGCCGCATGCACAGGTACTATTTCAAATAGATTTAAAAGAGTTGTTGAGCACGATACCACCTTATAAATTTATTCTGGTATGTGACGACTAAAGGTAGAAGTTATTACTATTCCTGGTTAATATAAAATATTGACTATTTTAACATCAGTTGACATGTTATTCTTTCATATTATATGGCAGCTTGCTCACTTTGTCTTTCCCCATGTAAATAATTTACCCAGAAATACAGTTATAAAATAGCAACAATTTGTGTAGGTATTTGCTTAGTTTTTAATTGACTTTTTAAAAGCATATGAAAACCCAAACTAAAATCAAAAATAAAAGGTAAATAATATATTAAAAAGCTAAGGATTGGGCTTTCCTAGTAGCGCAGTGGTTGGGGGTCTGCCTGCCCATGCAGGGGACATGGGTTTGCGCCCCGGTGCGGGAGGATCCCACGTGCCGCGGAGCGGCTGTGCCCGTGAGCTGTGGCCGCTGAGCCTGCGCGTCCGGAGCCTGTGCTCCGCAACGGGAGAGGCCACAACAGTGAGAGGCCCGCATACACGGGAAAAAAAGAAAAAAAAAAAAAGCTAAGGATTATATGGAATGTTAGAAAAAGAGAGATTTAAAAGTAACGATTGTTTAAAAGAATTACTAATGACAGCCAAATAAGACTAACGAAAAGCTTACATAATTGATTTCAGTGTTTAAAGATCAGAATGAAATTATTTTCTTTTATGAATCAAACTAAATTATGCTATCTTTTTATCATTCTGTGACTTGACATCAATTTTCTGGTGGATATTATACATATCCTTCTATAGTTTATATATATATGTTTTTTCTTTTTTTTTCTTGTGGTTCGCGGGCCTCTCACTGTCGTGGCCTCTCCCGTTGCGGAGCACAGGCTCCGGACGCGCAGGCCCAGCGGCCACGGCTCACGGGCCCAGCCGCTCCGTGGCACGTGGGATCCTCCCAGACCAGGGCACGAACCCGTGTCCCCTGCATCGGCAGGCGGACTCTCAACCACTGCGCCACCAGGGAAGCCCCTTCTATAGTTTTTAGAAAGAACACTTCTATAGTTACTTTACTGAATAACATAAAACATGCTGCTCTCTTTACCTGGAGATAAAAAGGTTACTATTTGTACAATTATAATTATTCCCACTTTCTAAATAAGTTTCAAAAGTATTGGAAAGTCTTTGATTTCAAATTATTTTCTACTTACCATCCTCCTATAAAAATATATCTATATATGTGCATGTGAACACATTCTGAGTGATTTTCTGAGGTCAAACATAGGGAATATCAGATTTACTATATTTTTGTAGTCACTACAAAATTTTAATAAGAAATTTCAGTGTTTGAAAGTTTGAGATATAAGACGACATGATAAATTGTGTGACTTGTGAATTTAAATATGTGTGACATTTAATTAACTATATTTTGAGTTTGAGGTCAATGTTAATTTAGGGAATGAAGGTGTAGGAGAAAGTTCAAGGAATCATTTAATAAAAAACTGATTTTTTCATTGATATATATGAAATTATGTGTAAAACTGTATATATATCAAAACTGTATTCAGTTATATATTTCAGTTATGCCTTATTCTATTACTAAGTAACATAACAAAGAATTAACATACTCTATTTTATATATACTCTTACACTTAATCAAAATTAAAGTCCCGGGTATATATGATACAGTATAGGTTTTTGTTTAGGGGGGTTTCTGAACTTGAAGTAATTGCACTGACAAAATCTTTTTGGAAGGTGTTATTGACCTCTTGTATTGATTCTTCTAAGATGTATGTAGAAGGATAGTGTAACACATTCTCTAAAATCACCCAAACCTTAATGACTACTAATCCATTAAACCACTGAAAATGATGACAAAAACCAAGACATTTTAAATCAATATTTATGTAGTATGACAGGTATTTAAAATCTATTTAGATATACTTTGAATAATACTTAAGGCTAAGATGAGTTTCTGGAGGGCTATTTTATTATTGAGAGTATACTTAATAACTGCTCTCAGAAAACCTGCCTGTGAGATATTTTTCACTGTCTCATTTACTGCTATCTGTTTTAATTATAATTTGGAGAAACCTAATCAAGAATTTTCCCTAACTAAACAAACCACTTAGATCAAACTGCATGTATCCTTCTGAAAAATTTACTATCCTTCCAAAAGCTGCAAATGGGTATTTAAACTTCAAATAGAGTTTATGCGGGAACGTGATCTTTATTGACTTACCTTATCTTCCACGGAGTCCTCTTATTTACCAAATAGGCTTCCTAAAGTAGTAAAGATAGGACTTAAACGTTCTGTGAACTATCTGGAACATGTGTATTTTAAAGTGAAAGACTGTGTAGTATGTTACAGAGAAAAATGAATTTGATCCAACTATATTTCAGTTTCCTTACACTAATTGGATCTAATCAGGAAGTTTTGTTTTTCGGACTTCTTTCAGACCACAGTCAATGAGAATGCACCTACTCTGGACTTGAGAAATAAAAAATCTGCATGATTTTTTTCTTCCCCAGAGTTAGGCTGTGGTCAAAGAGATTTTAAAGAATCTAGCATTGTTAACACTTTTTTTTCCCCTCTGAATACAGTTTTGTTCCCTTTAGACCTCTTCATTATGCCCAGTATCAGCTAGTATTTCGTATGGGAATTGCCTTTGCTTAAGTATCTAGTTTGGTTTTGCTGTAATAAAGACAGGAATTATGCTTTAGGAAAAATATCTGACTTATGTTGTTATATTAAAAAGTATTGAAGAGGACCCTTTGTGGATTTCATTGTAATGTATCATTCTGCCATTGCTCTAGGAATTTACTGTTACCCTTGGATTATGTATAAATGCTCTGCTTCCTCTACTGTTATTGCTCATCAGTTTACTTAAGATAATACTTTTTCCATCACGAACTGTATCTCAGAACAGAAAGCCTGTAGCTAGTCCTGGGTGTTGAGACTTCACAGGGCTCTAGGGTCACAGTCTGATGCAGAGCCGCACCTCTGTGTGTGTTCAAAGAATGACTCACAGAAATTCTGGAACCTGGAGGGGTCACTTGGTTTAGAAAATGATGAAATATTCCACCCTGACTCATGTAGGTCATAATAAAATTCTCTTTTCCCACATAATTGGAGAGCTTTAGAACTGCTATAGAAGAGTACACAGCCAATAACTTGTGTGGTGCACAGCTTCTACAGAGTGCAAAAATGTTTTATACCTGAAAACCTTGCCCTGAAAATTGGAGGAGTATTTGGGATTCCCATGGCACCAAAACCACTAGAAACAGGTTGTTCGAAGAGTAAAACTTTCTCCACATTTATGAAAGTGTGGTCTGGGTTTTAACTTGTGAGGGATGAAACGCAGACAATAAATTTTGAGACTGAGAATTCAGGAGATTGGAATATTTGGAAGTACTTGGAACAGAAACTTGAAAATTGGAAAAGAAATGATGAGTCTAATGAAGATGATTTGCAGTGTATCTTTTTATTTTCCTTTTCACTCTTATGAATAAGAATTTGTTACCAAACCCTACTAATATGTGAAACTGAAGAAAGAGAGCATGCTTCTGAAAACTCATACAACAGGGTTTTAGGAAGAGCTGAAGGTGAAAAAGTCTGTTGACTGTGAAATAAACCAGAGAATAAGGATCAATCATCTCATTAGAAAAAAGAGACAAAGAAGGACAATTTCTTGTCTCCACGTTCAACATAAGTGACACACAAAAAAGTTTTGGTATTAGGAGTCCTATTTCCGAATTCAGTTTTCCATTTAATATATTTGTTGCGTATGTCAATCAAATCTTTCTATATACAATATAACAAAAGTTCATTCTAATTCAAGAGTAGAACATTACATTTTGATGTTCAAAGTGAATAATGTGTACGATGTGACAAACCTTATGTTTAAATTGTGGTTAACATGAGGGTAACCTGAGATTTCAAAGAATGGGTTTGAAAAGAGATTTCAAGAATGGGTCTGAAATAAAACTTCTTCATGAGTTTAGGAAATTCTATTTCAGTGTCTACTGGACAGAGACTATTTTATAATGTTCAAATTCTACAACTGTCATTTACAATGAGAAAACCCAATTCTTGAAATATAAACATTGATTTTCTTATTAATAGTAGAATTCTCTGCATTCATCAAGTCTGTTGTTTTAGCACATTCTCTTTCCAATACTGTTTCAACTTTCCTTAGCTCCCTGAAGGCTAATCCTTGTGATTATCTTTTAAATTTTTTGTTACCTATACTTTTTCCTCATAGATTATCCCATTTTTTTAATTTACTGATGCCCTAAATGTTATCTCTTCTATTTGACTGTATCTTACTACCATCTACTAAAGAAAAGACATGGCCTTTGGATTTCTCCAAATTCTCGTGTCTAAATTATTTATACCCATTGTTTCAAAATTGCAGTACTAACACTGATGTGTAATGTAGATTTTGCTTACATCCAATCACATATTTATAAGACAAAGTCAAAAGTTATGTTTGCTAACGTTTTAAAATATTTTATCATTTGTAATTATCTTATAAAATTCGATACACATAATATAAATTACTCATCAAGCTCTAGATTCTGTTATAGTTTTTTTTTTAATAGCCCTGTTCTGTTCAGGAAGAAGTAGATCACTAAAAGATAATTCTTCTCTTTTAATTATTGCAATAAAGAGTTAATAGTTCCTTAAATAATTGGTTTAAGAGCAGTAAGTATTTACTTTTAATCACTATGATTAAAGCACCTATGTGAAAAAAATAACTTTTGCATTTTTCTTAAAAACATTAAGTGGAACGCAGTATTCAATGCTGGGAAGCTTTTATAATCACTATATAACCTTATACATAAAATATTAAGGAAGTTCAGGACTTTAAAACAACTATAAAATATGATCATGTATGTTGCTGTGAAATTCCTTTTTACACATCCACCCTAAAATTCATAAAGTTTCTCAGAGAAGAAAAGAAAAAGCTTACAATTAAATTCATCATCTGTATTCTATTTGATATACTAATATAGATATCATACCTGCTTTTCAAATATGAGAATTAACTAATTTCTCATTTTTTATAGAGAAGGTATTTAATTACCTCTGTCTTTAATTTGAAATTGAGAAATATTTTTCTATGAACTATAAGATAGAAATATCTATTTATGTAAATTAATTTTAAAAACCTGATTCTTAAATATAGCATAATATTTGGTTATTAATTATGACAGACTAAAATTCATAGTTATGTAGGCTTTCTATTAAATATGTACTTAAAAATAGGTCAGTGGATAGACCAAATGTTTGTGTCCCCCCCCCCCCGATTCATATGCTGAAACCAAAATCCACAATGTGATGGTATTAGGAAATGGGGCCTTCGGGAGATGATTAGGTAATGAAAGTGGAGCCCTCATGAATGGGATTAGTGCCCTTATGAAAGAGACCCCAGAAAGTTCCCTTACCCCTTCTGCCATGTAGGGACACAGCATGTTAACCCAGAGGCAGGCCCTCACCAAACACCAAATCTTCCTGCAACTTGATTTTGGACTTCCAGCCTCCAGAACTGTGAGAAGTAGATTTCTGCTGTTTATAAGCCACCCAGTCTATGATGTTCTGTTATAGCAGCCCAAAGAGAGTAAAACAGTTAACTGATTTTAGTTCTCAACTTATCTCTATGACACTACTAACTGAAAGGTGATATAATCAAGTTAGACTGGTTTTACCAATTGGAGATTCTACTGAACATATGAGGAAATGATTACAATGTCTACTATGGGGAATTTTAGATATTTCTTTAATGATGGCTTAGAGTTTTTCCAACAGCAGATTCCAAACATGGCCATGGGCACAAGTAGTATTTGAGGGGTAGTCCCTTAATGCAGCAAGCTGGGGGAGTGAGACAGAGAAGGAGGAACAGACAATCAACGATTATTGAACTGCTTATCACTGAGCAACTAATGCTTAATATAATTTTCCTGAATTTTACTCCAAATGAACCTTGGAATTGTTTCTCCAAAGAGTGCAAGGCTGAAAATTTATTCACATTGTCCTTCCCCTCTCTGTTTGAGAATTGACCTAAGGGACATTAACTGCTGTGCACTTAATAACTGTTGAAAAAGTTTGTAAAAACTCTGTGGCAGAAAACCAAGTGATCCAGCGGGTACGTGCTGTGGGAAGCAGCCTGTGTTTATAGGAAGCCTATAGCCCAGCTGTAGCTGAAATCCAACCTTGGTCATGGGATAGAGAGCTGCACACAGAAGTGGTCTGTTAGACTCAATTTTGGGCATGATTAAAGTAATGGAAAGATTACACTAAGGGAAAAAATAGATCATAGGCTTTAATATGTACTTCCTTGGGAATATCGGCTTTTTTTATTATTCCTTACCAGAAAAATAATATTCTACATATTACTTTTATCCTCATTGTCCACTTTTTAATAAAGCACTTTTTTTTTTTTTTTTTTTTTTTTTGCGGTATGCGGGCCTCTCACTGTTGTGGCCTCTCCCATTGCGGAGCACAGGCTCCGGACGTGCAGGCCTAGCGGCCATGGCTCACGGGCTTAGTTGCTCCGCGGCATGTGGGATCTTCCCGGACCAGGGCACGAACCCGTGTCTCCTGCATCGGCAGGCGGATTCTCAACCACTGTGCCACCAGGGAAGCCCCAAAAGCACTTTTTAAAAGTGCTTTATTTGAGTGCTTTGCTTTAGAGTGTAGTCCTTTGTTTTAACAGTCACCCTTAATTATTTTATGTACCTTATGTACTTTTGTAAAGTAATACATATAAAAATGCTTAAATGAGTATTTTGTATATTGGTTAGTTATCTTTTAAATTTTGTTTTATTTATTTAATTTTATACAGCAGGTTCTTATTAGTTATCCATTTTATACACATTAGTGTATATATGTGAATCCCAATCTCCCAATTCATCACACCACCACCACCCCCCACCCCGGCCACTTTCCCCCCTTCGTGTCCATACATTTGTTCTCTACATCTGTGTAATAGTCAGCCTTAATTTTTTAATGTGGATTCTTCTTTATAGATTGTTTCAGTGAATTCAAAAGCGGCCTTCTCCCTCATGATGGTTATTAACAAGAATTTTATCATACAATTGCCTATTGAGCACTACCCCTCTTTTTATTATTATTGCAAAGTTTAACTTTATGTTTTCAATAGTTATCATTGTTTTAGTCATTCATTGCTGCATTAAAAACACCCCAAAACTTAGCAGCTTAAAATTGCAAATGTTTATTATCTCAGAGTTTCTGTGAGTCAAGAATATGGGTGTAACTTAGGTGGATGCCTTTGGCCCAAGGTCTTTCAAGCTGTTATTCTTGGCTGTGGCCTCATCTGAAGGCTTGATGGAGACTCATCTGCTTCCAAGTTCACTTACATGGTTGTTGGCAGATCTTGGTCCCTTGACACTTGGATCCGTACATGGTGCTGCCTTACAACACAAAAGCTGGCTTTTGCCTGTGTGAGATGCAAGGGAGAGCAAGAGAGAGAGTGTCAAAGCCAGCAACCACAGTTGTTTGTGTAACCTGAGCTCAGAAGTGACATTTCATCACATCTGTCGTATTAGAAATGAATGAAAAGTTCCAGCCCACACCAAAGGGGAGGTAGTAGCACAAAAACTTAAATACTAGGAGGAGGAGATTGTTAGGGGCTGTGTCAGGGGCTGCCCTATCTCAATAATTTCAACTTGATATCATTCAAACTTTAATTAGCTCACAATTGCATCCCTTTTTCTTTTATTTTGTATGTTTTATCTAAGTATACATTGCTACTTTCTGAATATCCTTTTTAAATAGTTTATATCTGTGAGTAGTAAAACATTGTACCTTTATAGGTCTAGAAATACCTTTATCTATACTGTTGATAACAGTTTGGTTAAGTTAAAATTATCTTCTTTTGAAAGTATTCCATCTACTGTCATGGAAGGGAAATCTGATGTCAATCTACCTGAAACTCTTTTTTTTCGGGTATTTTGTCTTTTCTCTGATTATTTTAAAATATTTTCAGTATCCCTGTGAATCTGTAATTTTATTATGGTGTGTTTAGTTTTTCACGTTTTTACTTATGTTGTTTAGTACTAAGGAGTATTCTTTCACTAAGTCTTACATCTGTACATCTTTTGGAGAATATTTCAGAAATCATTCCTGCTTTTTTGTAGTATTTGGTTTCTCCTTCATAATCTCTCACCTTTTCAAACTGCACACATATGTTCAAAATGTATGTATTGAGGACTTATTCACTAGTTAGTGGGAACACCAAAATTAAAAACAAACAGAAAACACAGACATGATCCCTGCCCTTAGTTTAATTGAAGTTATTCTTTCATTAATTTCTTTGAACATATTCAACATAGTTATTATAAAATTATTTAAAATTTTCCCTACCATCTTCATTTTCTCCGGAATGACTTCATGTCCACTAAAATGAAATTTTCAGGAAGGCTGATTCCTTGTGTGATGTTTTAACTCTGTTTTTATAATTTCTGGAACAATCTCTGGCACATTTAGAGACACAATAAATAATTGTTAATGAATGATTGTTGATTTTGTTGATTCTCTTCCATACTAAGCTGTCTCTTCTTACATTCTGAAATTTGGGCTTGCCGGACCATTTTTTAAAGATTTTTCTTTAATTTTTTTATTATGTTTTAGAATTTTAAAAAATTATTCAAGTATAGCCGATTTTCAGTGTTGATTTCCATTGTACAACAGTGATTCAGTTATACTTATGTATGTGTGTGTATATATATATATTGTTATTCATGCATATACATACATACATATATATATACACACACACGCACACTTTTTCATTTGGTTTCTTTTCCACCATGGTTTATCCCAGGATATTGACTATAGCTCCCCATGCTCTGCAGTAGGGCCTTGTTGTTTAGCCATTCTGTATGTAATGGTTTGCACCTGCCAACCCCACTCTCCCAGTGCATCCTTCCCGCCAGCCCCAGCAACCACAAGTCTTCTCTCTCTGTCTGTGAGTCTGTTTAGTAGATAAGTTCATTTGCATCATATTTTAGATTTCACATATAAGTGATAATCATATGGTGTTTGTCTTTCTCTTTCTGACCTACTTCACTTAGTACGATAATCTCTGGGTCTGTCCATGTTGCTGCAAATTGCATTATTTCATGTAAAGATTTTATTTTTTAAAGCAGTTTTAGGTTCACAGCAAAATTGAGAAGAAGGTACAAAAATGTCCCCCATACCCCTCGCCTTCGCACCTGAATAGCCTCCCCCATTGTCAACATCCTGCATCAGAGTGGCGCGTTTGTTTTAATTGATAAACCTACACTGATACAGCATTGTAACCCAAAGTCCATAGTTTACATTATGATTCACTCTTGGTGCTATACACGCTATGAGTTTAGACAAATGCATAATGACACATTCATCATTGTAGTATCATACAGATGCTGCCATAAAAATCCTCTGTGCTCTACCCATTCATGCCTCTCACCACCTGCAGGATCAGTTTTCTTTGGAGAGTTTTTTGGTGTTTTTTTTGTTTGTTTGTTTGTTTTTAATTTCCTTTATGTGTCCAGTTTCAAATATCCTTTCCTGCCAACTTGTTTCATGTTTTCTTCATTTAGCACCCTGAGCTTCCTCTATAATAGCATCTCTGTCTTCTGTGCCAAAGTGATACTGGCTGGGGATGGTACAGATCCAGAGGCCCAACTACATGTGGCTGGATTCAGTTCGTGATGGAGAGAACTAGCCTTTGTTCTCTCTCTCACTAGAATCATGGCTGAGTATTAAACCAAATCCCAAGGAATTGGCTAATAGTAGGCTTTTCATCCCCATTTTAGCACATGCTTTCAAGGTGTGAGTCGGTTCTAGTTGCACTTCCGGAGAAGAACAGGACTCACTCTCAGGGCCTGAACTCTACTGCTGCCTGTGTCTTCACCAGAGGCCAGCGGCTTGAGCCGTGAATTTGCATTTCTTTGATTTTCTACAGCTCACATTCATATCTCCATCTTCTCCTGAGTTTGACCTACATTTCTGGTTATTTCTTTTTTATAAATATGTCACCCATTTTTGCAGTGTGTGTCAAGGAATGGTTTGCCCAACTATGACTCACTAGGTAGATGTGTTGTGAATCAAGCAAGGTGTATCCTGTGCAGCCTGTCACAGACTTTAATGACCTCAGCAGTTATTTCACAGAGAGTCATCCTGGGCTGTACCTATTTTTAAGTGGCTGCTGTTGACACCGAGGAGCCACTGATGGGTTATCGCCAGGTGACTCCCATCAGATGAGTATTCTATTGCAGACATGGAGATTAAAAAGGGAAAGAGTATCAGGCAGCAAGAAAACTTGGAGACCAGCACGGCAGATGATGAAGGCTCAAGTCAGGCAATGGTGGGGGTAATAGATAGAATGTGGATTCAAGGGGTATCTAAGAAGAAGTGAGGAATCTCAAGAAGATATTCAAGCTCTTGAATGAAAAAAAACAATGACAAAAACAGAAATCCCTTGGTTTGTGTCATGTTTGCTTTAGGTTCTGATGAGTTGGAAGATAACACCAGGCAGATAAGTCTGTAAATATGGAAACTGATTAAAAAGTTGAGGAAAAAATAGGAGTTACTATTATTAATAATTAAAGACATTAAAGTGAACTCTCTTGTTCAGTCATACAGTCATTCATTGAACTTGCTTGTATTAAGCAGCCACCATCTGCCAAATACCTTTTAGGTGCCGAGGTTACAGTAGTAACTGAAGCAGACCAAAATGTTTGCCCTAATAAGACTTTGATTTTAGTGGGGAAGACAGAAAATTAACATATAAAACAGTGCGATATCTACTTCAAGCAATGAAAAATGCAACTGAAAAAGATAAAGTGAGGAAAGGTAGATGAAAGCCATTTGGGAGCTTGCTGTTTTTAGCATGGTTGTTTAGGAAAAGTTTGCTGATGCAATATGATTTGAGACGTTATGGAATTTAGGGGTCAGGGTAATGTAGGATGCTCTGATATCCCTGGGCTTCTTGCAGTAACTGACATAAAGAGGGATAAAAGGCATAGTGAGACTAGGCAAACAGGTGGGAAGGAAAAGTAGAACTCAGGGACAGAAGGAAAAGATTTTAAAAAGTATCTAATGCTGTACTGAAAATAGGCAATTTTGTTTAATAATTAAGTTTTACTTAGCAAATTTGAGTGTCCAGTTTCATAGCATTATGTTTGAAGACCAAATTACAATGGGTATGTAATAATTTTCTAGAAGTGAATAAAGTTTGATTAGAGAAGGTTGACCAGATATAATAATATGCTAATAAGCTATAGTATTAAAAAATGTGATACTGAAACAAGAAGGAGAAAAAATAAATAGACCCATAAGAGGAATTTATTATGTAAGAAATAAGACATTTAAGATCACAGTTGAAAAGATGGAAGAGTCAACAAATAATTTAAATGATTAAATTATTTATAATAATTAAATATTAAAATAATTATTTGTTCCTTGGGAAAATATCCTAACAGATCCCAACACTGCACAATTCACAAATACATATTTTATGTAAAATGGATAAAGAAGACAATACGGAGAGAATAATACGGTAAGTGCAGCAATCTCCAAAAAATATTGGAAAGAAGATGGATAAGTGATTACTATTTAGCCCACTAGAGAAAGCTGAACAGTATTATAGGAACAAGCATGTATTGAGGCACGGGAAATATAAGAGGCATGGGAAACTGGTTCAGTTCATCAGTTTTCAGAGAGACCCAGAAATAGTAATGTTACCTCAAAGGTGGGATGTGATGGGGCTGAAATCGAAGGATTAGTTGAAAGTCTGTATAAGAAACTGATAAAAATATAAAATACATATAAAGTCACTAGGATCCCTCTCTACACACACACAGAGTAAACTCTGCTGAGCCGTGTGTCTATAGCTACTCTAAGCCTGCTGAAGACTGCAGGACTATTTTGCAGAGAAACAAAAGCCATGAGACCCAACACTCAGTGACAAGAATCACCGCAAAGGACCCAGTAGAGAAGAACTACTGAAAACACTTCCAGGATGGAAAGCTGAAGTTAACACATTGAATGGTGAGCCTCTCCACTTCCATTGCCTGCTTAGCTCCAAGAGTCTTGGCAGAAGAAGCTTGGAATCTTCTCCTTATGGAAAAGCACCAGCGTGGGAGAGAAGACCCCAGTGACTGGTAATTACCTGGTCAAGCCCATACCCTAAACAAGGATTTATAAGAGACCCATAAGAAAATCCGTTATCGTCAAATTGCAAGAGACCTGAGATAAAGAGTCAATCTCAAAAGCTCCTAGATTAAAGTACAGGCCATCATGAATCATTATAGATTAGATAACTTGGTACTACTCGACAACATCAGTGGAAGCATGAGGGCATTAGAACAATTAATTCATATTCTGAGGAAAAATTATTTCACTTTTGCATTATATACCCAAATCACTGTTGATATATCAGAATAGAATAAAGATATTTTTAAGTTAAGAAGTTCTCAAAATATTACTTACACTGACATCATCCGAAAGCCAGTGGAAGTTAGATGTGGCAAATTAAGTGAAAGAAGAAGTCAAGAAGGAATAAGACAAAATGTGCTAGATTGCCTTGCCCTTGGGAAGACTGTACTGCTTTCTCCACGTGGGGGCTTTGTCACGTGACCACTCAGGCTAGTGGCGTGTGAGTAGAAGTGAAGTGTGTCACTTCCATAGGAACCTTTTAAAGCCACTTTTAGTGCTAAAGTTTATTTGGAATGAGAAATGCGTCTTCTGCTCTCTGGCAATCTTCACTATTAGAAAAATAAGCAGAAACTTTTTATGAGATCAAACCATTTTCTAAACTTTATAATTCTATAGTAAGTGAGTTTTTAGAGGGCATGAAGATATGGCAAGTAATTAGTCTAATTAGAGATTTTCATATTATTTTGGCTTAGCACTTGTGCCTCGTCTTAGTCATCTTTAAAACTATGAATTAACATAGAGGGGTTTCTATTTTACTTCAGCTTCAAATTCAGTTACAGAGTCTTATTATACAGTAGAGGTTCTTTTGAAATATAATTCTTGTTTCACACAAGGACCAACTTTAGCTTATTTTGGGTATGTACATGAACTCCAGAAATATATACTTTCTCATTTTTTATTCTGTACCTAATTATTTTCTGACATAGATACTCATTATTTTATAATGAGCCAAACTTTGATACTGGTTTTAGGCAGCTGAAAACTAAACTGTATTTATGATCATTGCCAATAACACATCTTATTGCACATCAAAAAAGCTTTCCTTTATTTATATTTTATTTTTGTGTGTGAGGCAATTGCAATTTCTTTTGATTTTTCTTTCCTTAAATGTAAAACTGTGATATCTACTCACCATGAAAAATAACATCTAAACCATTAGACGGTAATTTTAAGATGGGAGAGGAGAAAGCAGAGTATAGTTTTAGTATTCTGTTGAGAAGAATGTTGGAATTCAGACTAGATATTTCCTAATCTCAGAAGGCTTTTCTATGAAATTTGCTATGATCCTTCCCATTCAGTTTACTAAGAGCGCTTTCATAAAGGTTTGTGGCCTTTTCTTCTTACCTTCCCCATTTTAAGTCACCAGTAGATTGACATCCTCAAATGCAGATCATTTGGATGCCAGTCATTTAAAGAAATGTTTTTTAATCCAAATTTTTTTCTATACCAGGTAAAAAAAATTCCTAAGTGTTATATTAAGACATTTATTGGTAGTAAGAGACCTTAGATTCTCAAAAGAGATTTTTTTATGACGATATTTTTAAAATTCACCAGGTAACAGCAGAAGCAAGCTTTAAAATTTCAATTCTAAAATGCTTGATTAATGTATCTTTTTACAATTGACTCTTTATATGATGTGTGAAGTAAAAATTTGTGAAGGATGCTTCTTGCTACATTTTAATAGGGGTAAATCTTAACAGTGAAGTAAAAATTTGTGAAGGATGCTTCTTGCTACATTTTAATAGGGGTAAATCTTAACAGTGTTTGCTATACTTGAAAGTAGCAACAAGTTTTCCCCCTACAAATGCTCCTTTGCTTATAAACTTGTTTTCTTATACTGTAGCTATAAACGTTTATTTTTTGCCTCAAGCATTTGGCTACATTGCCTAGCAGAGTTAGTCAAATACCTCTATAAGCTAAAGTTGTAAAGATGTTTGGACAGTATTGAAAAATTTTAGAATGTGTTAATAAGGAATGGTATGAACTGAAAACCACTTAGAAAACCTATCAAACTTTATAGCTGGGTATAATATACACATATGCATACATACATGTATACATACCTGTGTGTATGACCCACCAGAATATGCTTGGTGTAACTGTGAACCAATAAAATATGAGGCACAACAAAAATGTCCAGTTTCTCCAATTAGTAAAAAGGCCTGACCCGCTAGAAAACATCAGGCACTGACTCTGCATTTTTCTGGAGTGTCCTGAGATTTTTGCAGACCAGTGCTGGTTGAGTTAGGGATTCAAGCCTCTTGTTCATATTGGAGTGAAGACATCTGTAAGTGGAGGCCATGGAGCAGGCCAGCAGAGAGTGAGTGATGGCTGAGCGTGTGAGTGAGGCGGACTGATCCCTCGACAGGTCGCCTGGGTCTCTCGCCCTCCTTGTCGGCTTGCTTACAGTCGCCATTTCATTTGTTGAAGAAAATAAGTGACAATTGTTTAAGTGGTGATTGTGTGCCATTAGTTTTGTGCGTGTATTATTTACGTGTCAAAACCCAGCATCTGGGTTCTTGTTTTAACCTTAGGACAGAATTTGGGTCATTTAGTGATTCATTCATTGGAGGAATTTTGACACTGTGACTTTCTGAACTCATCTAACTTTGAGTTTGTATACATTTTGTCAAAATCTAACAGGTTAAGAAGTTCTAAAAATTATAGTCAGCTTTGGTTATATGAGCAAAGTGAATACTGAACTACATAGTCAACAAAACTAAATCTCTTATTACTACAAAACATTGTAGTCAGGTTTTTTCCCCACGTAAGTATAGTCCTAGAACCTGTGTGTCTTTACCACAGCTCTAGTTTCCAACCTCCTGAAACAAAACAAAACAAAGATATAAAAGAAGGTACATCACTTTTTACACTAGAATTGCTTAGCTTATTTCATCTGCAACGTCTCGTTCTTGTTCACATCACTGCTTAGTGCATCAGAGAACACCTAGTCATGGTGTTCTGTAGGCTACTAAACATATAAATCATAAAAGTGAAAAAAATCATGAAAGTTAATTCCTTATCTCCAGAGAAGAACTTTAAAAAGGAAATGAGAAAATGACCTTACGACAAACCAATATAAAATTTAAAAATATTTTGAGTTAAATAAAAGTTTGAAGGACAAAGAACGTGGTAAGCCACAAATTATTTGTAACAGACTGAAAAACAAAAGGCCATGAACTGAAGCTAAACCTAAGAAAAGACAGTGCCGCAAGGGAATTCATGAAAAATGTCCTTGGGCAGAAGGTGATTAGTGTGTGGAACAATAAGCGATTAGAGGCAGAGAACGTTGTTATAAAATCTGACCGCTGCTCCTCACGTGGACGGATGTAACTGGACAGCAGAGTCTTTAATTCTTAAACTCTTGTGTGCAAGCAGAAAAGCATAAAGAAGAGACACTTAAATTTTAAAAAATATAGTGCATGTGTCAGTTGAATGATTAAGCTAATCTTAAGAGGGCAGGTGAGTGTATGGTTGTATATGTAGAGAATAGTAATTATGGAAGATTAAGGGGTCACTGTGATCAATACCATTTGGGATAACAGCACTAACACGGATCAAGTATGTCTAGAATAGAGGCTGAACAGACGTAGAGATTGGCATGAGGAATGCTTCCAGACCCCGGCATGCAAGGCAACCCCACTGTCCCCCCATGAGACCTACAATTTCAACGTTAACTTCCAATCATTTAAAGTAAGGTGATTTGACCATAGTAAAGTAATTATTTTAAAGCAATATATTAGCTTTAAACAATGCTAAAATTTTCAGGAAAAAGCAGAGTCATGAAGAAATAAAATATAAGGAAACATTTTAAAGAGGGCATTTGGGATTTAAAGCATTAACTATGTGTCAGATATAAAACTTCTGCAGGGGTTTTTGGGCAGCCATGAAGAGTAGAAGGAATATGTGAAACATGGTTGGTATACGTACAGGGGCGTCAGGATTTCTGGTGACAGCAGTTTTGCAATTCTGCATAAGACTATCTCTGAAAGGAACTTTCTAAATTTATAAAGTTCTGACGTTCTTACAAAGGTACTAAAATATCTTTGTAGGAGTGGCTCTCTTTCCCTGATCCCTATGATCCCAGGAATAAGTTGATGATAAAAATGTCCATTATTTAAGTTGGAGACGGATTCAGCTTCCACTAGTTCCTGGAATGCTGTGAACCCTAGAAAACCATGGGTAGCGTAGAAAGATGCATTCAGAACATTCACATATGGCAATTATAACACGTTAGACTCAGTCTTCCAGGCTAGGCTTAACTGGCTAGCTGCCCAGGATAAATGCAGGTGTTGAGTAAGAGTAACAAAAAATGTTAAGAGAATAATGAAAATCCATTATGAGGCAATTGGACAGGAACCATATACAGCATACTGGAGATAGAATGGTTGAAATGGAGGAAGGGTGGTTGTGCCTGGGGTAATTCCCTGAGCCAACTGAAAGAAAATGCCACCTCATTTTAATAAAAAAGGGTACTTCTTTAAGGCTAATATCCCCAGCCCAGACTCGGTGGACGTACAGGAAAGAATTTTATTCGATGCACCCTCTTCTCATAAAAGGTCTCTTCAAAAATTATTTTTACTTAACGTGTCCTCATCTATATAATGTTAATTAATGCATCTCTACTATAATCCAGGTTCTCAACGGGACCCTGAGGACTCAATGCCTCATTGATCATAACAGATGAGAAATGATACTAGTGTCCTAAGCAGGCTGATTCAGTTTTAATTGCTGTCCTAAAGGACCACCAGTGCACCTTAGCTTTTTGTTGTTTTTGTTATTTATACTTTTATTACTAAGTTGTATGGAGGAGTTGGGCAATATACTTTGAGACTGGTGGACTCCATTTAAATAGTAGTAATGGCAAGCTACAGTTTGATGGCAAGGATTATAAGGATTATAGTTGAAAATGATCATCGGAAGAAGTGAGAATAATGATTTATAAAAGGGAAACAAGTGAAGCACAATCAAAGCCTTAGGAATGCTAACATGTGCGGAAGGCAGAAGGGCCATTCTGTGATGCTTCAAAGAATAATAAGAGGAAAGTCAGGAGGAAATTATTGGGAAGCATACTTTAGGTGAAAGTATGTTCTAACAATTGGTATTGACCAGAAGACAGACATTGCTGAAAATATTCAAGTAGAGTCAAAGGAATTATATACCCATATTAGGATTGGAGTTCATTTTTAAGAAGGCTTTTTTTTTTTAAGTGGTTAAGAGCATAGGTTTTAGAGTTGGATAGATTTTGGATCAAATGCCAAACTTACTACATAGTAGCTCTCTTATGTTGGGCAATTTACTAATCTTTCTAAGTGTCAGCTCAACCATTTGTGTAGCATAGATAACTATGTCTGTGTAGCCATGACAGTGGATGGCTAACTAAGGTAAGAATTTAGAGCAGAGAACTTAGAGCAGTGTTTGGCATGTGGTAAATTTTGTTAAGATTGTACACTGAGTACACATAAATTAGGGAATTATCTGGATTTCAAAACTGTAGCCCCCATTATTATTTATAATTTATAGCTATATATTTATTATTTGTTAAGAATAATATTAAAGAATACAACTTCTGATGATCTACTGTGAAATACTGGGAAGATATTAGTCCCAAAGAAGAAAATCATTTTAAAAAAATATGAAGTGTTATATATTCATAAGAATTCTTGTCTCAGGATCTGTGATTGTTAAGTAATGATGAAATATTAATACATAATCCTTTATATCTCACAAATATTACTTGAGACAGACTGGACAATATCAGGTGCAATTAAAGTGTAAATCTGTAAGACTTAGACAAAAGGTAAATATGACATATGAATGAAGTTAAGTGGTATGGAAAAAAATCATCACCATCTACACCATAAAATGCTTACAGTTGAATATTATAAATTTATAAGACAAATTCCAAATCTCAGTTTTTACTCTCTATGGCAATATTTTCCACTGAAAATATGTCAAGTAATTCTCAGTACCCCCAAATATCTCAGTTGCTAAGCAACTGCTAATGAGTTTTCCACCAAAAAGGTTTAAGACCAGACCTCTGAGATATCAAGTACTCACACAGCCCTTGATCTTTTGCAAATGTCCCTCTACTATAGCACGAAAAAGTTACTGTAAATAATAAGTATCTACTGATTATAGCATAGTGTTGGGAGAAAAGCAAATAAAAATCATTTTAGTTTACTGTTCCTGAGTCTCTTTTATAACTTTTCCCCCTAAAAACATACAGATAATTTAACACCCATAAATGTATTTTGTAAAAAAATTAATATACCCCAATGACTTCAAATTTCCAAATTTTATGATTAAAATTTTGAATTTGTGTTATTTTTATTTAATAATTTAATTCAAGTAACTTAAATGTAATGATTTTTTGTGTGTGTTTGTTTTGTTTTTTTGCTTTTTTTGCGGTATGCGGGCCTCTCACTGTTGTGGCCTCTCCCGTTGCGGAGCACAGGCTCCGGACACGCAGGCTCAGCAGCCATGGCTCACGGGCCCAGCCGCTTGGTGGCACATGGGATCTTCCCGGAGCGGGACACGAACCCATGTCCCCTGCATCGGCAGGTGGACTCTCAACCACTGCACCACCAGGGAAGCCCAAATGTAATGATTTTATGTTTACTGTAATTGTGATTGCATCATTAAAAATACATATAATTTTTATACCTAATACCAAAAAAATTTTTCCTTATGGGAAATTCTGAATCATACAGAGGCACTGTGTGGGTTAATTGTTTCTCTGAAGTAGATTGTATATGCACGGATTCTGGAAATGGAAAATTATGAAAGAACTTATGATCGCAGTTAGCACAATTATTTGTTTTTCTCCAGCTACACGTGCAGGAATGGAGTAGTAAATTTTAGATTTATCCAAGGTTATGTATATGGAACTTAATGAATGTGAAGGAGAGGAAACAGCCCTCACTGGAAAAGGCTGCATGGGATACAGTGGTTTTTATGAACAGCCAGATAAGAAAACAGAAGGTAAAGGTTTAGATGAGAAGAGAGGAGCAGGATATAGAGGATTCACTGTTAACTGACTGTGGTAGATATTTTTCAACAGTGTTCCTGTATTAGCCTTCAATTGCTATGTATCAACTTACCATGCACTTAGTGACTTAAAGCAACACACTTTTGTTGTCTCATCATTCACATAAATTAGAAGTCTGAGCATGGTTTTCTTAGGGTCACAGGTGACAATCAAGGTATCAGCCAGCTGTTTTCTCATCTGGAGTCTCTATATAGGGAAGAGAATGCTTCCAAGCTCATTCAGATTGTTGGAAGAATTCATTTCCTTGTGGTTATATGACCGAAAGTCCTTGTTTCTTACTGGATCCAGCCTCAGGTCTGGAGGTCTGCCACAGTTCCCTGCTCTGTGGCCCTTGACATAGATGTTTTCTTGTAGAACAGCATGAAAATATTTCTCTTCAGTTGGAAAAAGCAGATTCTTATGACATAATCAAAGCAGTGACATCCTGTTGCCTCTGCCATATAATGTAAACTAACGAAGGGAGTGGCATTCTATCACCCTTTCCACATTCTGTTGGGTAGAAGCAAGTCACATATCTTCAGGTGGTGAATGGCACTGGGTGTGATTCACAGGGTTTCATTTAGGGTGTGTCAGCTGTAGGATCCAATTGGTTTTCATCTCTTTATCTGCTTTCTTGGGTTAATTCTGTCCTCCTTCCTGTTACTTGCTTTGGCCAATGGAATAACAGCAAATGTAATGCAAGCAGAGACTTGAAAAGTGCTTGCATTTTAAGACTTGTTTTCTAGCCTCATCCACCAGAGGGCAGACAGCAGAAGCAAGAAAAGCTACAATCCCGCAGCCTGTGGAACAAAAACCACATTCACAGAAAGACAGACAAAATGAAAAGGCAGAGGAATATATACCAGATAAAGGAACAAGATGAAACCCAAGAAAAATAATTAAATGAAGCGGAGATAGGCAACATCCCAAGAAAAGAATTCAGAATAATGATAGTTAAGATGATCCAGGACCTCAAAAAAAGAATGGAGGCAAAGATCAAGAAGATGCAAGAAATGATTTTAAAAGACCTAGAAGAATTAAAGAACAAACACCTAAAAGAATTAAAGAGCAAACAAACAGAGATGAACAATACAATAACTGAAATGAAAGATACACTAGAAGATGCAAGAAATGATTTTAAAAGACCTAGAAGAATTAAAGAACAAACACCTAAAAGAATTAAAGAACAAACAAACAGAGATGAACAATACAATAACTGAAATGAAAGATACACTAGAATGCATCAATAGCACAATAACTGAGGCAGAAGAACAGATAAATGACCTGGAAGACAGAATGGTGGAAATCACTGCCATGGAACAGAATAAAGAAAAAGGAATGAAAAAGAATGAAGACAGACTAAGAGACATCTGGGACAACATTAAACACACCAACATTCACATTATAGGGGTCCCAGAAGGAGAAGAGAGAGAAAGGACCCAAGAAAATATTTGAAGAGATTAGAGTTGAAAACTTCCCTAACATTAGAAAAGAAATAGCCACCCAAGTCCAGGAAGCACAGAGAATCCCAGGCAGGATAAACCCAAGGAGAAACATACCGAGACACATAGTAATCAAACTGACAAAAATTAAAGACCAGGAAAAATTATTAAAAGCAACAAGGGAAAAATGAAAAATAACATACAAGGGAACTGCTGATTTCTCAGCAGAAACTCTACAAGCCAGAAGGGAGTGGCACAATATATTTAAAGTGATGAAAGAGAAGAACGTACAACCAAGATTACTCTACCTGGCAAGGATGTCATTCAGATTCTACAGAGAAATCAAAAGCTTCACAGAAAAGCAAAAGCCAGGAGAATTCAGCACCAACAAACCAGCTCTACAGCAAATGCTAAAGGAACTTCTCTAGGCAGGAAACACAAGAGAAGGAAAAGACCTACAAAAACAAATCCAAAACAATAAAGAAAATAGTCATAGGAACATACCTATCAATAACTGACTTAAATGTGACTGGATTAAATGCTCCAACCAAAAGACACAGGCTCGCTGAATGGATACAAAAACAAGACATGAAGTCTACAAGAGACCCACTTCAGAACTAGGGATACATACAGACTGAAAGTGAGGGGATGGAAAAAGATATTCCATGCAAATGGAAATCAAAAGAAAGCTGGAGTAGCAATACTCATATCAGATAAAATAGATTTTAAAATAAAGAATGTTACAAGAAACAAGGAAGGACACTACATAATGATCAAGGGATCAATCCAAGAAGAAGATATAACAATTATAAATATATATGCACCCAACATAGGAGCACCTCAATGCATAAGGCAACTGCTAACAGCTAAAAAAGAGGAAATCGATAGTAACACAATAATAGTGGGGGACTTTAACACCTCACTTACACCAATGGACAGATCATCCAGACAGAAAATTAATAAGGAAACAGAAGCTTTAAATGACACAATAGACCAGATAGATTTAATTGATATTTGTAGAATATTCCTTTAGAAAACAGCAGATTACGATTTCTTCTCAAGTTCACAAAGAACATTCTCCGGGGTAGATCACATCTTGAGCCACAAATAAAGCCTCGGTAAATTTAAGAAAATTGAAATCATATCAAGCATTTTTTCCAACCACAACACTATGAGATTAGAAATCAATTCCAGGGGGAAATAAAATAAAAAACACAAACACATGGAGGCTAAACAATGTGTAACTAAATAACCAAGAGATAACTGAAGAAATCAAAGTGGAAATTACAAAATACCTAGAGACAAATAACAATGAAAACATGATGACCCCAAACCTATGGGACACAGCAAAAGCAGTTCTAAGAGGGAACTTTATAGCAATACAATCCTACCTCAAGAAACAAGAAAAATCTGAAATAAACAATCTAACCTTACACCTAAAGGAACTAGAGAAAGAAGAAAAAACAAAACCCAAAGTTAGTATAAGGAAAGAAATCATAAAGATCAGTGTGTAAATAAATGAAGTACAAACAAAGAAAACTATAGCAAAGATCAATAAAACTAAAAGCTTGTTCTTTGAGAAGATAAGCAAAATTGATAAACCTTTAGCCGACTCATCAAGAAAAAGAGGGAGAGAACGCAAATCAATAAAATTAGAAATGAAAAGGAAGTTACAATGGACACCGCAGAAATACCAAGCATCATAAGAGACTACTGCAAGCAACTCTATGCCAATAAAATGGACAACCTGGAAAAAATGGATAAACATTTAGAAATGTATAACCTTCCAAGGCTGAACCAGGAAGAACTAGAAAATATGAACAGACCAATCACAAATAATGAAATCACAAGTAATGAAATTGAAACTGTGATTAAAAATCTTCCAACAAACAAAAGTCCAGGAACAGATGGCTTCACAGGTGAATTCTATCAAACATTTAGAGAAGAGCAAATACCCATCCTTCTCAAACCCTTCCAAAAAATTGCAGAGGAAGGAAGACTCCCACACTCATTCTACTTGGCCACAATCACCATGATATAAAAACCAGACAAAGATACTACCAAAAAAAAGAAAATTACAGACCAACATCACTGATGAATATAGATGTAAAAATCCTCAACAAAATACTAGCAAACAGAATCCAACAACACATTAAAAGGATCATACGCCATGATCAAGTGGGATTTATTCCAGGGATGCAAGGGGTATCTTCAATATATGCAAATCAATCAATGTGATACACCATATTAATAAATTGAAGAATAAAAACCATGTGATCATCTCAGTAGATACAGAAAAAGCTTTTGACAAAATTCAACACCCATTTATGATAAAATCTCTCCAGAAACTGGGCATTGAGGGAAATTACCTCAACATAATAAAGGTCATATACAACAAACCCACAGCAAACATCATTCCCAATGGTGAAATACTGAAACCATTTCCTCTAAGATCAGGAACAAGACAAGGATGTCCACTCTCACCACTATTATTCAACATAGTTTTGGAAGTCCTAGCCACAGCAATCAGAGAAGAAAAAGAAAGAAAAGGAATACAAATCAGAAAAGAAGAAGTAAAACTCTCACTGTTTCCAGTTGACATGATACTATACATAGAGAATCCTTAAGGTGCTATCAGAAAACTACCAGAGCTAATCAATGAACTTGGTAAAGTAGCAGGATACAAAATTAATGCACAGAAATCTCTGGCATTCCTATACACTAATGATGAAGAATCTGAAAGAGAAATTAAGGAAACACTCCCATTTACCACTGCACCAAAAAGAATAAAATACCTAGGAATAAACCTACCTAAGGAGACAAAAGACCTGTATGCAGAAAACTATAAGACACTGATGAAAGAAATTAAAGATGATACCAACAGATGGAGAGATATACCATGCTCTTGGATTGGAAGAATCAATATTGTGAAAATGACTGTACTACCCAAAGCAATCTACAGATTCAATGCAATCCCTATCAAATTACCAATGACATTTTTTTTTACAGAGCTAGAACAAAAAAATCTTAAAATTTTTATGGAGACAAAAGATTCCGCATAGCCAAAGCAATCTTGAGGGGGAAAAAAAAAAACAAACGAGCTGGAGCTGGAGGAATCAGACTTCCTGACTTCAGACTCTACTACAAAGCTATAGTAATCAGGACAATATGGTACTAGCACAGAAACAGAAATATAGGTCAATGGAACAGGATAGAAAGCCCAGAGATAAACCCATGCACCTATGGTCAACTATTCTATGACAAAGGGGGAAAGCATATACAGTGGAGAAAAGACAGTCTCTTCAACAAGTGGTGCTGGGAAAACTGGACAGCTATATGTAAAACAATGAAATTAGAACACTCTCTAACACCATACACAAAAATAAACTCAAAATGGATTAAAGACCTAAATGTAAGACCAGACACTAAAAAACTCTTAGAGGAAAACATAGGAAGAACACTCTTTGACATAAATCACAGTAAGATCTTTTTTGACCCACCTCCTAGAGAAATGAAAATAAAAACAAAAATAAACAAATGGGACCTAATGAAACTTCATAGCTTTTGCACAACAAAGGAAACCATAAGCAAGAAGAAAAGCAACCCTCAGAATGGGAGAAAATATTTGCAAATGAAGCAGCTGACAGAGGATTAACCTCCAAAATTTACAAACAGCTCATGCAGCCCAATATCAAAAAAACAAACAACCCAATCCAAAAATGGGCAGAAGACCTAAACAGACATTTCTCCAAAGAAGATATGCAGATTGCCAACAAACATATGAAAGAATGCTCAACATCGCTAATCATTAGACAAATGCAAATTAAAACTACAATGAGGTATCACCTCACACTGGTTAGAATGGGCATCATCAGAAAATCTACAGAAACGAATGTTGGAGAGTGTGTGGAGAAAAGGGAACCCTCTTGCACTGTTGGTGGGAATGTAAACTGATACAGCCACTATGGAGAACAGTATGGAGGTTCCTTAAAAAACTACAAATAGAACTACCATACGACCCAGCAATCCCACTCCTGGGCATATACCCAGAGAAAATTCGAAATGTCACATGCACCCCAATGTTCAATGCAGCACTGTTTACATTATCCACGTCATGGAAGCAGCCTAAATGCCCATCGACAGACGAATGTATAAAGAAGATGTGGTACATATATACAATGGAATATTACTCAGCATAAAAAGGAATGAAATTGGGTCATTTGTAGAGATGTCGATGGACCTAGAGACTGTCATACATAATAAAGTAAGTCAGAAGGAGAAAAACAAGTTTCATGTATTAATGCATATATGTGGCATCTAGTAAAGTGGTACAGATCAACTGGTTTTTAAGGCAGAAATAGAGACACAGATGTAGAGAACAAATGTATGGACACCAAGGGGGGAAAGTGGGGTGGTGGTGGGATGAATTGGGAGATTGGAATTGACTTATATACACTAATATGTATAAAATAGATATCTAATGAGAACCTGCTGTATTAAAAAATAAAATTAAATTTTAAAAAAAGACCTGCTTTTTCTTGGAACCCCATTACTATTGGAAGAAGCCAGGCTAGCATGCTGGGTAGTGACAAAGTGTCACACGTGAGAGTGAGGCTGTCCTAGATAATGCAGCTCCAGCCACTGCATCAATTGATCACAAATGCATGAGTGCCCAGGAGAGATCAGCTGAGCCTTCCCAGAATAGCTGGCTTGCCTCTGTGACTTTACAGCTCCAGTTAGATTTTGTCTATGTACTCTCTGCATTCTTTCAATAAGATGGAATTTTATATTTTACCCCTGAAACTTATATTTAATTGTCTTCTGTGTAATGGTATCTGTGTAGATACCTGTCATGGGTTGAACTCTGCACTCCTCAACAGATATGTTGAAGTCTTGACTCACAGAATCTCAGAACGGGACCTTATTTGGAAATAGGGTTCTTGCAGGTGCAATTGCCTATTTTTAATGCATTTATGTAAGCTTGGTATTAAGTCTTCTTTAAATATTTTATATAATTTACTGGTGAAGTCATTGCAGCCTATAACTTTCTCTGTGGGAAGGTTTTGCATTAGAAATTTAATTCTTGATGATATAGTGATACAAAATTTTTGTTTCTTCTTGTGCCAGTTTAAAAATTTTGGCTACTTAAGGTAATTTTTCCATTTCCTCCAAGTTGTTGAAATTGTTACCTTAAAGCTATTTATTATTTTCTCTTACTAGGATTTAATGATTATATGATGTTTAGTGCTGCCCTCTTTTCTCTCTGAATATAGATATTATTTTTTAAATCCTCCATCAAGTTATTTATCATATGTATCAATCTTTCTGTACAAACAGCTTTTGAGTACATTAATTCTTTCTATGTTTTTCTTCTCCACTTTATGGATTTATATTCCTTTGTCTATTCCTTTTATCCTCTACTTTGTACTTGGAGTTTAATTTTCTCTTGTTTCCTTAACTTCTAAGGTAAAATTTTAGATAATAAATTTCTGTGGTTTCTTCTTTTCAAACGTAAGCATTGGATTGGCCAATTTCCCTGCCAACACTACTGAACTGCATTCCATGGATTTTGCTGTGTTGTATTTCTACTTTCATTTGATTAAAATATTTCTAATTTACTGAGTGTTTTCCTCTTTTATTCATGTGTTATTTAAAGTTATATTTAATTTTTAGGTATTTGGTTATTTTTAAATGTTTTGTTATTTATTTCTGATTTGATTCCATTTGGTCAAAGACCTTACTCTAAATGATTTAAAAATGTTTAAATATATTGAGACTTAGTTTTCACAGCATGCATTCTACCTATGAATGGCATGTGTTGCTCATTTGAAAATTTATAATTTGAAAACTCATTTGAGTTCCTACACCTTGCCTCTGATTTTCTAATATCTTTCTTCAGTTCACTCACCAAGCATATATACAGACCATTTCAAACCTTCCCTAATCTCCTCAAATTTCTAAACTTTCTCATCTATTTTTCACAGAAAATGACCTCACTTCTCACTGCACAGTGAAAATAGACGGTCCAGACAGGTGTGCTCTCACTTTCTGATACCAAATATAGAAACCTATTTTCCTTTTCACCTGATAAAATAGTGGAGTTTTTCTTCCTATCAAAGACTAATCCCTTTGCTCAGAAACTTGTATCTCTCTCTCTTTCATAAACCTTACCCCAAAGTATATCCCTTATCTCTCATATAGTTTAAGCCTTTCAAGTAGTTCTTTCCCACGTGTTATTAAATTTGCTGCAACTAAGGGAGAATAAAAAGCAACCCGACAACTAAACCCCTTTCTTAACTGCTCATCCTCCTGGTGTTACCATCAGATCTGTTTTCTCTCCCTCATGGCAAAATTTCTCAAACATTTTTTTTTTCTATAGTCTATTTCCTCACCTTCTGTTCATTCCTCTCCATACAGAAATTTTACTGTTTTCCTTTCGGATAGTGTTAGTTACTCTAGTACATTGACTAGAATCATCTGTCTTTTCATTAACACATGGCATTTATTTCTCCCAGGTGAGAAACTGTATTCTCAGACTAGTGTCAAGGACCATACAAAGTACTTGTAATCATATACTGCAAGGAACAGACTCGTGGATACAGGCTGTTCAGTCTGAGCTGACGTCACCACCAGTAGATAGTGGTCAGAATTCTTCAAGGGACAGAGTGAGAATTTCCATGATTCCTTTTTCATCGTAAATAGAAAACATAATGAGAGCTGACTGAATCCAAGTTCTTACAAAAAATAAATAAAAATAACATCGATTATAATAATAATGAGAGAATATAATTTTAGTTATCTGTTTTGAAACATTGCTGTTATTGTGCTAACATCTGTATTCTGATAGCATATGCGGCAATCTTTTACGTTCTTTCTAATCTACTTCTAATTTTAATACACTATGCTTATATAAACTGAAGTGAAGCACTCTTAGATTGACATCTTGTTATCACTGACCCCACAGAAATACTTCTAGGAAGTAACTTTGCTTTTCAAGGCAGTATAGTTATTTGCATGCATTCAAAACGAACGTTCTCTTTTTTGCCAGGTTATAATTATACAAATCCATTGCACAATAAAGATTATATTTTGAGGATTATGTATGAAAATAACCCTTATTTGGAAAGCAAACTATTGTGCAACATTACTGTAAATCCTTTGTGGGACAAGTGCCTTCCTGGGAAACTGGTATAGTGTCTCCTCTGTGGCTTGAAGCATTCACAGTAGGGAAGGTCACTTTCTGGCATGTCAGAAACCTTAGCAAATTTGAGGAAATGCAAAAAGAGAATAACTCACCCACGTTAAAATTTCTGTAGGCAAAACTTGGTGAAGATGAATTTCTTGGTTTTGATTTCCTAGCCTTGGAATATACAAATAACTATGCAAAATAGAAACTATTAAAAATGCAACACTATTGCCCTTAAATAATATCTAATGTGAAATCTTAGTATGGTTCACCAAGTATTTGCATTAGGGTTATATTTTTAACAGTTTTAGGATTATCCTCTGTCAGCTTGTCTGATTGGAATTAATGATAGAGATCAGTGCCTCGACTATAATTCTCTTAACCAGATTAGTCTCTGGGAACAGGCTAGCGCCCAGAAAGAAAAAAAAGGCAACAAAGGACCTGATTCAGGAAAGGATAGGACATGACCTAGAAGCATATTTCACCAGAAAATTTACCATATGCAAATGATAAAAAATTATACAGTTAAAAAAGTAACAAACTCAATAATTAAATATAAAAATGAGCAGATCCCCAAAATTTAATGCCAAGTAAAAAAAGTAAAATCAGTGCAAAGTGTAATATATAGGGGGTGTGTGTTAGAGGAGTGCCATAAAGAGTAAGAATGGGTTATGAAAGCAGGGAATAGAAAATAAAATATAACAAAATCAATTTTAAATGGTGACATGTATACAGCCAGGACTATGATTTGCTGTAAAGGAGAATGATGATCAAAATGAATGAAAGAGGCAAGAGATGAAGTTGAAAATTTATGTAGAGACCAGGTTGTGCAGGGCTTTATAAGCCATAAGAAAAGTTTAAGCAGACTAGAGACATCAGCTGATTTATGTTTCAAATTGATGACTTGTATTGCTGTGTAGACTGGGTGGAAAGGGGTAAAAGAGGTCATTGTGGGTCCATTGCAGTAGTTCAGGTGGAAGTGTGGGAGCAGTGAGGGATCAGAGATGAGATAGCACATTGGAGCAGGAAAGGGGCAGTGCAGGAAGAAATAAGTGATTGGATTCAGATCAATTTTGGAGTTAAATCACCAAGCTTCCTGATTTTCTGCAGTGGACACTGGAATGTGTGAGGATGTGGAGAAGAACAGAGTTCAATTTTGACTTTCAACGAAGTGGGACAGGAGATCTATTAAACAATTCATAATTTTTAAAATTTAGATCGGGTAAAAATTATGAATGCCTATTTATATATACAAATTATATCAGTGTATTTATATACAGATTGCCTTTAATCTTGCTGGCTAGTGTTGGTCCTGCTACACAAACAAACAATATGTTAGGCCCACTCTAGCAAGATGAAAAATAGATACTGACATTCAGAGGAGCATAAACTAATAGGTCTGAATTTCTGTGGTAGAAGTGGGGAAAAGTATTAAGTGAATCTATGTTAGAGGTAAATAGTCTCTAGAATATGTAAATCAACCATATATAAACAGAATGTCATTCTCTTTTAAGGGACTCAAAAATGGACCTAGTAATAAGATATTGTTAAAATTGAGTATTCATTTCTGAATAAACAAGGAAAGAGCTCTTAATTTCTTATAAAAGGAAAGATATTTTCTCAACTTGCTAAAAATTATCTACCAGAAATTGCTGTAAACAAAATACTTAATGATGAAATGTTAGAAGAAATTTCATTAAAGTCAAGAATAATCATTATACACACCATCACTATAATTATCCAACACACTAGTAGCATACTGGAATAAATTATCTCTCACATCAGCAAAACTCATGCAGACAACAAAATAAGCAGAATTCATCACACAGACACTCCCTGAGACATTCAGATTAAAGAAATATAGAGAGCTTCTTAAGTGGATGGCATGAAGGAACCTTCTGATTAATAATAGGAGTACTTGAAACATATATACCACTTACTAGACACAGTTCTTATTTTTTCAAACATATATTAACATTTCTAAAGCCTTCTCAACAACCGTATGAAATTGGTACAATTATTATCACTGTTTTATAGATTTAGTAAAATGATATATGGAGATATTAAATTATCCAGAATCAACTTACTAGCAAAGATCCAAACACAGGCAGTCTGGCTTAAAAGCCTGTAAGTTTTAGTCACTAAACTTTCTCATTGGCTTGACACATTTACTTTAACACTTATTCCCATCGTGAGCAATTCTTTGTTCTACTGCCTAATCATTTCATGCTTTTGATTTCTTAGACAACTTAAGTAAGTTTTATGATTATTGTAATGCAACATGAAAAAAATCCCCCCAAATATCTCTTGCTATATTATTGTATATATTTAAAAGTGTGTCAATCTAATGGTCAGTCAACTAAGAAAATATTAGAAAATCATCCCCTACAGGCACAGATTTTAGGACTCTTGTCCTTGCAGCTTCCCTGATATAAACTCTTCCAATTATGCCCCCTCCATTTGTTTAGAATACTTATTTTCATCATTAAACTAGAGCATATGGTCAGACTCAAGGAAATCTGTATACTCTTTATATAATTGTTTATTTTCATTAATAAATGATACTCTTAAAAACGTCAGGAAGAGTGGTACTTGGGAATAACAGTGCCTTGAATATCATGTCCTTTCTAGTGGAACAATTGATTACCCTCATCAGTGTGTACAGACTGGAAAGTATTCATTTTTAACTCTGAATGGAGTATCCATGTCCAAAACAAACATTATTAGCATTGCTAATAATGAACTTACAGTTAAATTCAGTTGCATGAAATTTTAGGACTGAGTTTCTAATAGTGGTATTTTCAGGCTAACACAATAATTAGGAAAGAAAACATATCTTTAGTACAAAGTGTTAATGAATTTTTTGATATTGTTTTTTAAGCAAACAACAAAGAACTTTGCCAAGTACAAGATTTTTCAAAGACAGTGAAAAGAAATAAGATAATTCACTTAAGATCACAACTATTGCTTTCTTAATAAATAAGATTAAGAATATTTTATAATATGAGCAAAAACCTAAATAAACAAGAAAAAATTAGGTGAGATAAACCCATTATTTGTATTCTATTTTTAAGCTTTATTAAGATATGTGACAAATAAAATTGGAATATGTTTAAAGTATACAATGTGATACACAGTCAATTTAATTAACACATCAGTTACCTCATAGATTTACCTACCTCAGAAAACGATTAGCAAAGTAGCAATAGTATGTCCATAACTATCAATAATTAAGTGTAAATGGACTAAATTCTCCAATCAAAGACCTAGAGTGGCTGAGTGGATTAAAAAATGAAAACAGACCCAACTATATACTATTTATAAGAGACTCCATTCAGCTTTAAGGGAGACATAGGCTGAAAATGAAGGCATAGAAAAAGATATTTGTGTCATCATTTTATCAATCTAAGGAAGAAGTGTATCTAAAAGAGAGAATTTTTTTAAATGAAAAAGAAGTATTCCTAATTACTTTTCTCTACAAAAACCATTGTGCATATGTTTTAAGGAAAGTGATACATACTATAAAAATACAAAAATTATATATAAGTAATTTTATTAGTATTAGTAGGTGCCAACTCTGTAACTCTATAGCATTATAAAACATATATACTTTGTTACATGCTAAGTATATCTTGAAAGTAACTACTTTCCCACTTCCTCTCCTTATTCCTTCCAGTGCCTTCTTTACATACCTACAAAAGAGATCTTAAACCCACATGAAGCATTACTGCTCTCTTGCATGACTATTCATTACTTTAAGAATTAAGTCCAAACTACTTAAATTACCTACGTGAGTCTACATATTTCTTTTTCTAGTCAATCTCTTTGACCTCTTATGCATCCACGTGCCCTATTCAATACAGTCAAGTCACATTGGTTTTCTTTCAGTTGATCATTCCCAGTTCTGTGCCAACTCAAGGCCATGGATACACTGTTTCTTCTACCTAAAAATGTTATTACCCTCAGGATTTACGTGGGTAGTTCCTTCTCAGTTACAGCTCGACAAAATGACATCTCAATATAAGGGAAGTCTCCTTTAAAATCCTCAGTAAAGAATTCCCCCTCACATATTATTTGTCAGACCCTTGTTTTTCTCTTCACGTTATTTTATTCATTTGTGTTTACCTCTTTCTGTCTGAATCCTCTACTAGAACATACATTCTGTGAAGGCAGGAACCATGTCTGTCTTGTTCAATATTCTTAGCTCCTGGCCAAGCAGGTGAACTATAAATATTGGTTGAATGAGTAAAGCAGTGATGACTAATTGGAAAATAGAAGTTTTTGTAAAACAAATCTGAGAAATGACAGATGAAAAAGAATGGCATTATATTGTATTCCTATAAGCTGTAAGCTTTAGGTCTAAAACCTTTTTTTTTTTTAAATTTAGGAGTGAGAATTTGATTGATAATAATATTGAAATTCTTCACTCTAATGAATTTTCTTGAGGTTACATTTTTAAAGCCTATCTGCTTATTCTGTAAATCTTTTTTCCCACATACCTTTTCTCAGTTTGGTATATATTAGGTATGTCAAATTCGCTCTGTGTAAATTATAACTCATAATTCCACCCTCTCATCCAGGTCTATTGATCTCCTAGTTTTTCTATTTTAGTAAAAGTCTCCACCATCCACAGAACCCACAAGTCTTCTTTAATTGTACTCTTTTCTTCACCCCTTAGAGCCAATCTGTCAGCAGGTCCTGAAATCCCAACTCTAAAACATATCATGATTCACCCTGCTTCGTTTCAGCTATACACTTTCCACCTTAGATCAAGAGGTTAGCAAGTGCCAAGGCTTTTGCTATAATGACTGCCTTTATTGTCTGATGGTGTGGAAATCACTATGCAAAAGGAGAAGAACCATGGTGACAAGAATGAGAAGAGATGTTTTTATGCATACTGAGTGGTGTTTAAGAGACATTCTGTTCTGAAACACTAGAAGGACTGGCATAGTGACTGAAATATATGTACATAAAAGGAGAAATGTGTGGGAGGGTGAGGGAGTTACATGAATGAGTAGCATCATTGAAACAGCAACACAGAAACAAATGACATTAGACTGCAGAGGGGTTGTCTTTCAGGCCCATGTATATTGTATCTATTAGACTCTCAGTGTGCTTCTGTCTATGGCACAGGTTCAAGTTCTTCTATGTATCTCTCTTAGTATCTTGGGCACCTGGACCATTAGTACAGTGATATTATCTTAATTATTTTCTGTGTTTTACAGACTAGAAAATTCAACATCAGATAAGGCAAACAACTAGGTTACAAGAAAATGTAACCCTCAATTTGAAACAAACGTTTTCTGACTTTGAAGTCTGTACCCTTTACACTGTACCACAATGATTGGCCCATGTCTTATCCATACTCATATCAACAGTGCCAGCATTACATCGAATACTTTTTGGAGCCTGTTTAATTTAATTTATAAACTGATACCACTTCAGTATGAAGAACGTTCATTTTTTTTTACAAAGATATTTATATTTCTCACTGAGTAAGGACTAATTTAGTCGATTGATCAACAATTTGGCAGTGAATTACTGAGCTAATGTTTTAGCCAAAGCTCAGCAGGGCTTCTATAACATCCTCACAAACACTCGTGGTTCATACATGATTCACCTGTACTTAGTCTGCTTCCCATAAAAATAATCTAACATCATTTTTTTCATCAAATTAAAAAGCCTTCCATTCATACACTTTGATGGCTACTAAATTACAGTGTCAGCATACAGATGTGAAACTGAACTATATTTAGAGAAATGGCAACACTCTGAAATAAATGAGTTCAGGTGAATAATTACTTTCTATCCGTAAGCCTGGGAATTTCTAATATATCATCTGCCTGTTCCAACAATGCCGAAAGGAAGAGTTAGTTCTTTGTGAATTGTTAATCATAGCCCTTAATAACTGATTGCAAACTCTCACTAGAGTATATATTACTTCATTATAAATTGCACTCTGGAAACATGACATTTTAAGGAAATACAGTGAGAGATTTGCTTGTAAAAAATATTCTACCTAGATATTAATCTATAATTAAATTATTTTAAAAATTCTGCAGTTAGGTCCACAATATCTTCATAGGTACCCGCAATATCATTAATGAGAGTTGCAGTGATACTGCCTTCAAATCTCCTTATACTTCCACCTAGTAAATATGTGCATGCAGTTCCTGTACATTATTCTGTACAAAGTTTATTATGGAGGACTACCCCTCCAGACATTAGTTATTATAGAGCACAACACCAACAATTTTCATTTGACTCTTCGGAGAAGCCTTGTGTGGTTCCAAGCTGGTAGGTTCCTGGCAAATCCTCCTCCTGGTGTTCAAGACAGACGAACTTGTGCCTTTACATGATCTTTCAAGGTTATCTCTGGCAGAGTATGGCACATTATTTAGGGGATACAGACGGCTTACATCTAAGCTAGCTGTGTATTACTCCTGCAAGACAACTCTAACTTTAGAACTAGATCAAATACAATAATTTATATATACTTTTAGGACATTTCCTAGGTAACACGTTCTGAGTTATTACTGTTGTATCTGATACTGTACTCAGTATTTTAACTGTGCTATGTTAATACCCTCAAAGGTTGCATGAGGAAAATACTATGATTATCTTTAGTTGCAGAGGGGAAACCAAGGTTCAAGGAGGCTTTGTCACTTGGTCTAGGACATGTAATATGTGAAAGCCGTGATGACTTTGTTCTAGACTGTGTTCTAGGAGGGGGCTGATTTTTTGTTCAACAGATTTATGTGCCTTATTCGCTGTTATATTCACCTGCATTAAATTATACATGCCATTTTAAGAGTTGTACCTTCAGCATTCAATTATTTTAATTTGCTTTCAATATAAAATGTTCAGAACTAGTGAACTAAGTCATCTGTATTTGAAATCATAAAACGCTTTAAACATATAGAGTTGATCTTATCGTTGCAGCAGTTAAGTGGGTTCAAGTGGAGGTACAAAAAGGGTATTTTAGTCCCTCATTATATTTTAGGAATATTATCCTTGTTGTACCAATTTGTCTAAAATGCAGCTGATAAGCTATATAAATATGTAATGTGTTTTAGCTGATAAAATATCAGTGAAACTAAAAATGAATGAATGCTGTGTAAAAGCCAGGTTAATTAGAAAATGATCCCTCGAGTACCTTCTGGAATATAGTGGAATTAGTGATTTCAACACTTTTTGTTGATGCAAAGCCAAGGAGCCATGAAGAGAGAGTTTTATTCTGATAATTAGAGAAAGCAGTGTTCCAAGGCACTGGGAAGTTATGAGGTCAGGCTGTCTTTTATGTTTGAATCAGCTCCAGAATACCGTTTACTAGTACTATGCAGCTCATTTTTGAAGATTTTGAAGATTTTACTATCATTCAGTACCTCATGAATCCTGAATTTTAGCATTTTATGGATATTTTTCTTTTTGTTCTAGAAACATTATCCTTACATCAAGCTGAGTCTGTATCCATAAAAGAACAATTATGAGAATTGAGTATTTTTAAGTATTTGAAAGTGCTTTGTAAATATTAATGCACTTTATCATGCTCACTTTTACTTGACAATTTAAGTAGGTATATATATGTATATGTGTATATAAAACATGTATTCCAAATATTCTATTAATATGTGGTTAAATATTGTAAACTTCTCAATTTTTAAAAATGGGATAAATATGTATATATTCTATATAAATATATGACCATACAAATATTATTTGTAACTGACATATAAAGAGAGTGTCTATAAACCCTTCTTCCTTTCCTCTTTTCATTACAGTATTATTTACTCTTTTCCCCATAGCCCCTCTTCCTTATTAATTTTACTAGTCTGTGTTCAACTTTTACTTACATATAACTAATGTGTTATTCCAAACCTCATTATTTTTCTAAAGATCCCATCTTTTTTTTTTTTTTTTTTGAAGATCCCATCTTAATACTCAGCACCTCACTCACAGCAGGAAGTCTTGCTCCTATATCATTGGAAAACATGAAGGAGGCAGAGTTATTTATGATACACCATGGGCTATATTCATCTTATCCAGTAACTAAAAATATTTCCAATGAATCTGTACATTTTTCAGTACCCTCTGTAGTGTGATCCTATGGTCAAACTGTCTCAGAGGTTATTTTTTAAAAACACATTCTTTAAAAACTCAGGAAAAAAAATAGTCATAATTATAATCTGGATCGTTACACAGTTTACTAGAGTGAATGCAAACCTGAAATTGCACATGGTCACTAGGAAGACAATTCTTATGAAAAAAAAAAAAAAAGGAATGAGTGAGTGACCACCTGAGGCCATTACCCAAGTTTGATCAAAACCGTATTTCCTGAAATGTAAGAATCTTGGATGGTATTGGGCATGAGTGATATAATAATATCCAAATTATCAAAACCATGATAATTGATTAAGATTTTTTAAAAACTTAAACAAAAGTATAAAAGTGACTCATTGTCACATGGATGACTTCAAGTGAGGAAAAAAATAAGAAAGAAAACAAAAAGAGGGCTTCCCTGGTGGCGCAGTGGTTGAGAATCCGCCTGCCGATGCAGGGGACACGGGTTCGTGCCCTGGTCCGGGAAGATCCCACGTGCCGCGGAGCAACTAAGCCCGTGAGCCATGGCCGCTAGGCCTGCGCGTCCGGAGCCTGTGTTCCGCAATGGGAGAGGCCACAACAGTGAGAGGCCCGCGTACCGCAAAAAAAAAAAAAAAAAAAAAAAGAAAACAAAAAGAAAGGGCTAATGTATCACTATGGGAGAAACACTTAAGGGTTTAATCTCACACTATATAAAAATGTAAGCTCAAAATGGATTAAAGGCTGAAATATAGGAACTGAAATTATAAAACTACCAGAAGAGAACATGGGAAAAAACTTCTTGACATTGGTCTGAGCAAGGATTTTTAGATATGACGCTGAAAGCACAGACAACAAAGCAAAACTACATTAAACTAAAAAGTCTGCACAGCAAAGGAAACAATCAACAGCGAGAAGGGTAACCTATAGAATGGGAGAAAATATTTGCAAATCATATATCTGATAAAGGGTTAATATCCAAATATGTAAGAAACTCATACAACTGAAGAGCAAAAAAACTAGTAACACAATTTAAAAATGGGCAAAGGACCTAAATTGAAAGTTCTCAAAAGAACACATACAAATGACCAAAAATATGTAAAAAAGGTACTCAGCATCACTTATCATCAGGAAAATGCAAATCAAAACCACACTGAGATATCACTTCACATCTGTTAAAATGGCTATCATCAAAAAGGTAAAAATTAAGTATTGGTGAGAATGTTGAAAAAAGGGAACCCTCCTACACTGTTGGTGGAAATGTAAATTGGTACAGCCACTATGGAGAACAGTCAGGAGGTTCCCCCCGCCAAGATTAAAATAGAGCTACCATAAGATTCAGCAGTCCCACTTCTGGTGTATCTGGGGATATCCAAAGGCAATGAAATCAGTATCTCAAAGAGATACCTGCACCCTCATGTTCATTACAGAATTATTTACAATAGCCAACGCATGGAAACAACGTGTCCATGGACAGATGAATGGATAAAGAAAATGCGGTATATAAATATACAGTGGAACATTACTCAGCCATAAAAAGAAACAAAATCCTGCCACTTGCAACAGTGTGGATGAACCTGGAGTGCATTGTGCTAAGAGAAATAAGGCAGACAGACAAATATTGGATGATCTCAGTTATATGTGGAATCTAAAGTAGTCAAACTCATAAAAGTAGAGAGTAGAATGATGGTTGCCAGAGTCTGGAGGAAGAGGGAAATGGGGAGAAGGTGGTCCAAAGGTATGGATCTCTTTCGTTATCCAAGATGAATATGCTCTGGAGATCTAATGTCCAGCAATGTGACTGGACATAATAACAATGCAATAATAACAGTGCAAATCTAATTCGATTGATTTATATGGTTGCTAGGACACCTCCTGGTAAATTCCTCAGAGTTTGTTCATTTTTGGAGCCAAATATACAGCCAATATACAGCCAAACCTGTTGAAGTGGATGGAGCGATGGAAACTGGGCTGGTAAAAGGGTGTGACTTCCAGAGGCAGAAAAAAGGTCCGAGATTCCATAGGGCGCAGTGGTTCAGCGTGTAGGCACTTTCACAAATCCATCCTCCAAAAGAGTTCACGCCAAATTCTCTGACTTTTCAACTCCCAAGATGCCTTCTGTGTGGAGCGGGTCAGGAAAGAAGAGGTCATTTACCTGCCTATATGGTGAAAGAAAGGCAAGCGTAAGCAAGGAGAACAAAGGATGGCAAACATTTGTTCCTTGAGAGCAAGGACTGGGGCTGCTTTGCCCAACATTTTATTTCACATTTTCTCACACAGTTTTTGACACTTAGGTGATCCTCTATACACATGAGATAAATGAACATTGATAATAGGAGTAGGACTTTGTGTAGCAATCCAGAGACCAACAGGAAACTTGTTAGAGAACTTGTTAGCAGGAAACTTGGTAGAGAACTAATATTTAATATATTTAGAGAGTCAAGATTTCAAATGTGTAAGGTTAAACAAAAATAGTTCTTACCATTTTCCTTTTGAAAAACTAAGTGTATCTCAATGGTTTTCTAACAGTTAATGACATAAATATGGTAGCCAATGTATCCATGATCCTTCATCTCTTTGTGTGTAGAAACAAGATGTTAACCATTAGACTCTAATGCCCTATCCCAGTGGCTCCCAATTATGAAATGCACAGACCCCAAACATGCTCACGGGTGTAAACTGGAGAAAATAGTTTCTGTATGACAAAATTGTAGTTGAAATACTTATCAAAACAATATAGACTTTGATGTGAATATGTTGATATATACATACAGACATATGTAATTATACAATATGTATTTCAAAACCTGGAGAAAAGTCACTCTCTGTATCAAATTGGGACTCTCACACCCTATTTTAAGCAAGGATGAACTGAAAAGAGGTATCTAAAAGCAGATTTCAGCGATATTTGTAAGGTAGCTGAAGTCAGTATTGGTGCAATTTATGCTACCTAGGCATAAAAGGCAACCCATTGCCTGCTTCTCTGGAATAATAATTCCAAAAATGGTTACTTTGAGGGAATAAAACTTTTTAAACATATGCCTTCCAACCTCTGCAGATAATACTGCAGAAGCCTTCAGTTAAGATGCCTCCCTCCTTTTAAGTGAGTGTCACTGATATCTGTCACGTGGGTTCCCAACATCTCCTGAAACTTTGTTTCACTCAGATTGGCTCAAATTTTAAGGGCAGTCACAACATGATCAAAATAAATGTCTTTATTTTTTTAATACAGCAACTATTCCCCAAATCTTATTTTACTCAGTACTTATGTACATGTTTCTGTGTGTCTTTATCAATAAAGCAAATCTTCATCTTAAAACCAAGAATAACACCATGAAATTCAAATCCTTTCACCTATCAAAATTGGTAGAAAATTTTCTGACAAAGTAATAATTGCCACCGGATGCTTCAACAGCTCTGCTGCAGCTATCATGATAGATTTGGTGATAGTGCATCTTTCTGACATTACATTATATAAATTAGGGTACAATGTGTTAAATTACTGCCGCAGCAGGAGATGCAGGTCTGAAAGAAGAAACACTCAGAATCTTGAGTATCAGATAGTCAGAAAAGATAAATTATTGGAGGTCAATTAGTCCATTATGTATTTATTTCCCTGATAAATGACTTACTTATAAAATAGATATTTTGCATTCTAATTCAAAGATTTTAAAATATAAATGCTAAATAAAATTGCAGTGAATTGACTCACCCTTAGACTGACTATAATTATCTCTGATTTCTTAGCACATTTAGCTGACAACAAAAAAATCCAACAAAGAACTTTGGGGTCACTATTTCCTTTGGAAAAAGGGGATATATTTCATTTGCAATGTTGCTGATATTAAAAGCGGATATATTTTCTGACTTAAACACTGTTGGATTTACTGGCACTTTAAGAATAAGCAAGAGCTTAAGAAGTTGTTTCCTGTAATTGGAGAAATGCTTCCTCTGGAATTCTTGGAACCAAGTTTCCCAAATTGTTTTGCATTTTTTGCATTTTGGCTTCTGTCCAGATCAAAATATTTGGTATTTGTGAAGGCCCAGCTGAGACTGTACAAATCTGGTTGGAGTAATTGGGTATGTTGGACTGTATTGTACTGATTATTCAGAAAGCGAGTACTTAAGTGACATGGACCATCTTCTCTCGTTTTTGTAATAGAAACTAATTTCTTATGTTAAGTACATGCTTCCTATGTATATTAAGGAGCTTTAGAAACCTGCTCTTTTGGTTGGCTTGGGAATTTGAGATTGAACTTCTTGGCAGTAGAACACCATCAAGAATCCAGAATCCAAAGTTAGTGGAGAGATAACATATACCCAAATGCAGACACCAACAGAATCTAGAAACGTTGCAGTAGATAGTTCTACTCTAAGTGGTGATACATGCAGTGTGTGTGTGTGTATGGCAAAATGTTGTTAGCCTACTCGGTATTATATTACTATCTGTCTTGAATGTAGTTTGTCTCTGTCATAGAGCTGGGCAGAGAATTCCAGCTCTGATTCTTTTCCTTGGAGGCTGGCACCAGTTCGTATTTTCACAGTCAAGCACACTGACAGAGAAAGATCTTCCTGGGGCTTTCTGAAGCTAGAAGGCAAAATATTTATGTGAACTCAGTTGATATTTCTTAAAACAGCTGTTTTGGAAAAATGACACGGAGTCTGATAAAAGTATGTCAGCTTTTTTTAATGACAGAAAAATCCCTTTGAGACAAAGCAAGATCTGTTTTCCCATGGCTCATTGTAAAACCTGGAATGATGTTGGAAAAGGACTATTCTGAGTAAATAATGTTTTTAACTTTGAAGTTGTAAATATTTTTACAGTTTGAAAGGATAAGTTACATGTCAATAAAACAAGACTTTATATCAGTGATGAAATTGCTTTAAAAATAATTTAAAAACTATTTGTTTCATTTTCAGTGTAAAAGCCTACAATTTACAAAGTGGTACTAGATTAATTTCTAGCTTAATATGATAACCACTTGTTTTTTAACCTTTGTGATCTATTTTTAATTAATTTTTAAAGCAGTATTTGCAAAGAAGTTTTTATCAAATACATAGCACAACTGAGAGTTGTCATACATTTTTCCATATAACTGATTTAGTCTATTCTTTGAATACATAAAAGTGATTAAAAATGTCACTTACACACAATAGGAAAATGTGTTCATTACCATGATAGAATATTGTGTGAAATCTACAGTGCTTAGTTGCTTTTCTTCTACACTATTCAGGTTTCTCCACCTTTGATACTGCTGTCTGCAAGGACTCTGCCCAATCTTCCGTAAAGGGCTAGCCCTACTGGAGATCTTCCACATCTGCCAGTAGGGGCTCATATATCTTCATATTCTTTCTTCCCAAGGTTAAATTAATGGCCTATATCAAATATCATGACCTAATGTCCACATGTATCATCCTTAAATGAATACAACTACTCAGTATTTCCATAGCTATTGAGTTTTACTGAATCATACAAATCAGTTCCTCTATAAAAATAGATAGCAAATTCAATTTAGCCTTTTATTCCCCCACACGGCCTACTGTGTTTTCTAACCAGCCTCTCTCCCATTCTCAATTTGCATAGATTTAAAACAAATGTACTCTTTTCAGGTATTCTCCACCTCGCTGCAAATCACATCAATTGTGACCTCACTTGACTGTAACAATTCTCTAAATGAACATTCCTTTTCACCCACTGGTTTCCTTTCCCTTCCTGGTACAAAGGGTCCCATCCCTTTCCTTTTTATATTCTATGATAATTCATCTTTGTTATTTATCTACTTATAGTCCATTTTCTTTTAAACATGCTTGAACCCAACATTAAAAAATAAGAACAAATTAAAACTCTCTTCCATCATTCATTCTCCTCTTCTTCTTTAGCTCTAGGCCCACTTTTCTGCTGTAATTGTTAACAAACTTTTCTGTGCATACCCTTTCCCTTTTGCTCCTTCTGTTTGATCTGAAATACCCTTAATATTAACCAGATGTCCAAGTAACAAGTAGGGTGCATAATCATAGCTATTTTAGAATTATGGCACATGGATGTTCTTAGAGAAAACAGGGAGGAGTGATTGCTGACCTGGAGTAGCTGAGCAATTATTAATGTATCCGTTGCACTAATTTAGAAGTACATCCTTGGCTGTGTAATAACTGCCAGTATAGTCTCACAATGTAAATTATAATCTTCTTGAAAATTGATACTCTCTGTTAGATTTATGTATTACTTTATTCAATAAATAGAAGTGCCTAGTCACTATTTTATGGGAAATGAGAGAAAGTGCACACATAAATGCAAGTGTAAATAGAGTCCCTAAGCACAGCACCTTACAGGCTTCTGAGAAGCTCAGAAATATCACTGTAAGTGCACATTGTTCTTTTCTAGGGTGATTTCACCCCCAGCATATCTGGGTCATAGAACTTGTGCTGACAGAAGGCAGGATCATAATGAAAAACCATTGCATTGCCTAAGGAATGTTAATGAGAATTATACATTTTAAAAGGCTTTTTAATGTACTAATAATTTTCTTCTTTCAAAATAGTTTTGGATTTTAGAAAAGTCAAGTATTATCACTACTAATCTACAGATGAAAGAACTGACACCTAAGAAAGTTAAATAACATTGTAGGTGATGTCAAGTTGTGTGTTCTATTCAGTTATGAGTTGGAACTTGGCTTTGGGCTTTGAATATTGCTTTCTTTCTATCTCATTAGTCACAGTGGCCCCCTGTCAGGTGGTTTACTTCTTCTAGTCAATATGCCAACTTCAGAAGCTCTAGAAGAGAGGCTTAGAGAATTTTTGGCCCAGGCAAAGATGCATCTGTAAGGTGGCAACAGAGGATGGCAGTCAGCCTAGGGCTCTGGAAGGTGGAGAAGGATGAGCAGGCCTTAAAGAGACGGAACGTCACCAGCTTCTGCCCAGCCCAGCATCTGAAAAGCTGACCAAATTGACCAGCCTCACCTTCCGTGAATAATCAATGGTGTGAATGCCTCAGATCCAGACCTATATTTCTCGGCTGCCCAGGGGGCCAGGAAAATTCTGTCCCAAGTAAAGAACCCTCCTCTAAAACTGATTGTTGAAGCAGGGCTCATACCCAGGCTGGTGGAGTTCCTAAAGGCATCACCGCTGTTTGTAGCTAGAGGCAGCCTGGGCTCTGACCCATTTTGCTTCAGGGACTTAGGAGCAGACCCTAGCCAGCCACTGGGGAAGGGCAGGGGCATCCAGCCCTTGACTGAGCTCTTGCCTTCCTCTCGTAACTGTGTGTGAACAGGCAGGGGGGGCTCTTGGTAACAGAGCAGGTGATGGCCCACAGTTGAGACATCATCTGGAGCAGTGCCATCTCACGCCTGCTGGCCCTGGTGTCATCAACCAGACCAGTCTTAATGCTATGGAGCATCACATGGACCTTGTCCATCCTGTGCTGAAACAGGAGCCCCTGCTCTCAGAAAAAGCAGTGAAGTAGATGTGGCCCATCCTCTCCTACCTCCTGCACCTCCAGGACACCCACTGAGCCCTGCCCTACCTCAGCGAGGGCTGCAGCAAGTGCATCAGCCTCGTGATGGATGCAGGGGTCCTGCCCAGTCTGGTCCAGCTCTTGTCCAGCTCAGAACTCAATGTCTTACCTCTCTCCACACTGAGGGGTCATCGTCCCTGGAGCAGGCCACAGACCCAGGTGGCATTGACGCAGGCACGCTGAGTGTGCCCCCCCCAGCCTGGATAGGCCCCATGCCCTCCACCCAGAGGAGGCGGCCGGGACCCTACCAGCTCCTCCAGCAGCTGGTTGCTTGTGGCATGATGTCTCCCTTGGCGGCTCTACTGAAAAGTGGAAAGTTTTTGGGCTTCCCGGGTGGCGCAGTGGTTGGGAGTCCGCCTGCCGAGGCAGGGGATGCAGGTTCATGCCCCGGTCCGGGAAGATCCCACATGCCGCGGAGCGGCTGGGCCCATGAGCCACGGCCGCTGAGCCTGCGCGTCCGGAGCCTGTGCTCCACAACGGGAGAGGCCACAGCAGTGAGAGGCCCGTGTACCACAAAAAAAAAAAAAAAAAAAAAAAAGTGGGAAGTTTAATGGCCAGAAGGAGGCTATCTGGATGACAGCTAACTTCACAGCTAGGGGCACTGTGCACTGGCTGATCCAGCCTGTCCACTCTGGGGTCTTGGAGCCACTGATGGATCTGCTCACCGTGTAAGACATCCTAGACACCATCTGTTAAACACCCTCCAGATAGCAGAGAAGCTTTCTTTCTTTCTTTCTTGTTTTCATGACAATTTTATTTATTTTTTTAAATTTTATTTATTTATTTTTGGCTGCATTGGGTCTTCATTGCTGCGCGCGGGCTTTCTCTAGTTGCGGCGATCTGGGGCTGCTCTTCATTGCGGTGCGCAATGGCAGTGGCTTCTCTCATTGTGGCAGTGGCTTCTCTCATTGTGGATCACGGGCTCTGGGCGCGTGGGCTTTAGGAGTTGTAGCACACAGGTTCAGTAGTTGTGGCGTACGGGCTTAGTTGCTCCGCGGCATGTGAGATCTTCCCAGACCTGGGCTCAAACCCGTGTCCCCTGCATTGGCAGGTGGATTCTTAACCACTACACCACCAGGGAAGCCCAGCAGAATGCTTTCTGAGAAGGAAACCTGTGTCTTTTCATAGAAGAACCCGAAAAGGTAACTTCTTTAAGAAACAACACTCCTGTATCTTAGTATATCACGGGTGTAAAGCTTTTTAAACTGAATGTTAATAAAGTTGAAACTTTCACCCCATCTATCAAAAAAATATATCACTGTAACTACACACTTCCGCACATACAGGCCCTTGCCCCAAAACCCAAAAGACCTGTACCTGAAATTGAGTGAGGCATTGTAAAGTATGACTATTTCAGTGATTTTCTGCTGTGCAAAAGCATGAACTTGAGGTTTTCACACACTGAAGTTGCCCAAACCAGGGAATCCTAGAAAGAAAAACCCACACTGGAGTTCCCAGGAAATGGAAAGGAAAGTTTTAAATGCATCACCTTTAGTTTATGGGAGGAATCATAACCAAGGGACAGAGCCAAGGTAGAGACTTATTAAAAAAAAAAAAAAAAAAAAAAAAAAAAAAAAAAAAAAAAAAAAAAAAAAAAAAAACAGAAACAGGTAGAAAATATAAAAGAGCAAGGTCCATCTCATTACTTTCATAGATAAAATGATTTAAAAGTGTAGATCAAGAGAGGTGGTACCTGGCAGTTCCTCACAGGTTGAACTGAACCATTTGTCATAACTTTTGTTAAACCTAACAAAATCAGATTTTCACATAAATTATGCAGTTACAGAATTGCCATCCTGTTTCATTCATGGCAGGTTTTCCTCTCAAAAGCCTTGGAACAACTTTAGGATACTACAGTAAAGCCCCTGAGTATCATGTGATAATTTAAAGACATTATACGGGCTTCCCTGGTGGCGCAGTGGTTGAGAATCCGCCTGCCGATGCAGGGGACACGGGTTCGTGCCCCGGTCTAGGAAGATCCCACATGCCGCGGAGCGGCTGGGCCCGTGAGCCATGGCCACTGAGCCTGCGTGTCCAGAGCCTGTGCTCCACAACCGGAGAGGCCACGACAGTGAGAGGCCCGCGTAACGCAAAAAAATAAAAAATAAAATAAAAAAGTTTTAAAAAATAAAGATATTATACTTAACGTATCTACAGATGCTTATTCAATACTTTCTGGTGGAATTAAGTGTTATTTTATACCTGGTTAGTGAGAGAAATCTTGTTAAGTGAGATTCTGGAGACTATTGAAAAAATTGGGGGAGAAAGAATGAAATATATTTTATCAAACAAATGCTTTTTTTTTAAATATGTAAATATTTCTTGATGTAATGGAAGCATCCATGAAATAGAGAACCTTTTTATTAGCATACAGATAATGTAAACAGATCTAATCTGTTCTTCAGGCTATTTTCTGATACTTTAATAACTTAATAATTAGAATGTGTTATGCTAAATTTTTTAAGTTTCTCCGAGATAAATTCTGCACAGAGAGAAGATAATTGTGCATGGAGAGAAGTAGTGTACATGAATTATCACTACTTTCAAATAATACAGCATCAGAGTAGTTTAAGAATGACCCTAGTCTTAAGCAATGATGGTGTCACTGACTGCATCATTCTGATGTGTATATTAAAGACTTTTCCATGGCTACATCTTTTATTAGATTAACGTCAATGAATTAGATGTCAGTTAAATAGATTAAAAATTAATGTTAATTTTAATAATAAAGCTAAGGACACATTTGTTTCTTGTGACCTTTCTATGTGAGGTTGGTTATGTTTAACCTTTGTTATGTTCCTGGTTCACTTCTTATGAATCAGTCAGCAGGGCGCCTGATTGAGGTTGCAGGTGGCGTAAATCAGTATTTGATGAAATCTATGTTTAAATGGGAATAAACAGAGTAATTGGCACTTAATTAACATCAACGATACGATGAAGTAACAAGCCTATCTTTGAGTGCGTATGGATTTTTGTAAAAGCCTACTGCTGTTTGTTTCCAATCCAAGTACTCTTGAATAAAGCTTTATGATATATTTAACTTCTATTGATGTATTGGTTTATTAGCCAGATTCTAACGTTGTGTTTACCAAAATCTAGGATATTGCTTAGATACAAATTATTAGTTCTCTTCAACTGTTACAGTTTACCTGAAATTATGTTCACTGTGCATATACATATACATGTAATTACATTACGTATAATTCTATGTAACTACTATACCTCAAATTTTATTGACAAAATATTCTCATTAAGATTAAAAGTAGTTACACATACACATGTATAACCGAATCACTTTGCTGTACACCAGAAACTAACACAACATTGTAAATCAACTATACTTCAAGAAAATAGATAAAATTTTAAAAGCAAAAATAAAAAGGTTAAAAGTAGTGATGAATTTTTTCTTTGATACTAACGTTTTGCCAAACTCCCATAATTTAAATTTTTTCTGAAGTTTTCTCACCTGGAACCCCAAGCAGCATCTCTGGATCATTAATATTTCTTTTTAGTTAATACTAGTTCTTTTATGATACCTGAAACTGCACTTCATGCGGCCTCAGGTTCTCAATGTGTAAAACAAATAAAACTACTTTTACTGTCAATAGTACAATTTTTAATACAAAAGCAATACATGTTTAACTTAAGGCAAAAATATTTGCAGATCAAGAAATAGAATGATGGAAAAGCCTATACATATAATCTGTCTCCAAAGAAATCATATCCCTTTTTGTCAACAACTAACTATAATGACCTTGGGCTCCTTACTTAATTCTAGACTCTCTCAATGTCCTTGCCTTCAAAGTGGACAATTGAACCACATGATAGTTTAGGTTGATTCTTGTCTGAAATTGTGGTTTAGACATGCTTATTTTCCCCCAAATACAGCACATTGAGTCCTGAGCATCACTCTCTCTTCACCAGTTCACACCACTTTTGCTGCTTGAAATACAGTCCCCACCTCAAGCCCACTCCTTCAGTGCCTGAAATGGACATTTCCTCTCTGATTTAAGGTACTTGAAATGTGTTTAGCTGATGAGAGCTCATAATCTAGAATATGTGATTTTATTTCAGTAGGTGGATAATTTACTAAGATTTTCTCTTTTGTTTGTTAAATTAGAGAATAGTCTGTGAGGTAGACATTTATAAATTGCACGTTTTCGAGTCAGATGCCTGAAAATAAATCCATGTATCAGGAGATAAACAGTATTCAGGCACGGCCTTTTCAGCACTCACCCCATGACCAGTGGAGAAATATATCTAGAAAAAGATTACTTCAGAGCAGCATGAATACATGCAGATATCTGCTAAGTGTCCAAATATTATTTAACCATGGTGACATCAGATATTTTATTATCATAAGTAGAAAATAATACCGTACCCGCGACCTACACTTAATCATTCTTAGTAAGTTTTTAAAAACAATTTCCCATTTTACAACTGTGAATCTGTAGAAATAATGAAGGCACTGATGTATATTAACTATATGAGCAAGTCTATTTCTGATTTAGGTCTCAGTTTTCAGGGAATTGTTCATTGTATTGAACGTTCTTTTAAGCAAATGGTAAATTTGCTCGCGTGAGGAGTTAATGACACTGAAGGAAGAAAAGGTGCTTTTGCAATAACAAATAATTTTGAGTAAGTCATCACCATTAATCTAGAAATTGCTACCTGTGTAATAGTTACCACTTTAGGACATACTGTGGATTGTCTGCTGTGACCTTTAACTGTTTAAATACAGACAGTCCTTGACTTAGGATGGTGGTTTGGCCTACAGCTCTTTTGACTTTAAGATGATGGGAAAGTGACACACATTCAGTAGAAACTACTTCAAAATTTGAATTTTGAGCCTTTCCCAGGGTAGTGATAGGCGGTTCGATCCTCTCTCCTGTTGCTGGGCAGTGGTAGCTCCGTCAGCTGCGCGATCACCAGGGTAAGCAGCTGAGACACTTGAACAAGTCTGTACTCAGACAGCCATTCTGCTTTTCACGTTCCATACAGTATCCAATACATCATGTGAGCTGTTCAACTCTTTATTATAAAACAGGCTTTGGGTTGGGTGATTTTGCCCAACTGTAGGCTAATGTAGGTGTATTGAGCACGTTTCATGTAGGCCAGGCTAAGCTATGATGTTTGCTGGGTTAGCTTTATTAAATGCATTTTTGACTTATGATATTTTCAGCCTAGAAAGGGGTTATTGGGACATAACCCCATTGTAAGTTGCGGAAGATTGGTATATTTTTAAATTAAATGTTCCAAGATATTTGGTCTTCCCTACTTTATTACCTTTGAGATAGTAAGAGTGCAGTGGAGTACTCTGACTACGCGTTCTTAATTCTTTCTGGACTGGAGAGATCTCTTACACCACCAAGCGCTTTGACCCCTCTCCCCTCTTAAAAATAAGAACCTTTGGTTTAGGAAACAGGAAGCAGCTGAGGGACTCGTGACTTCCTCTTTCTCTGCCTGGCAGTCTCATCCTAACTCTGCTCATTTTGACTTTCCAGGGAAAGGAACAAAACAGCCCTCAGTCTATCAAGAAGAACAACAGGAAAAGGTGACAAGCTCTATTTTTCATGACTTTATATCATAATTCACTTAGATTAAAAAAACTATGGATTTCTAAATCTTCATCCAGGAAAGAGATTTTCTGTATCAAAGAACAACTGAAACATGAATATGCTACAGGTGCACTCCTTCCATAGCAAGGTGGTTGCTGGGCAACCGAGAGCCATCAAGGACTCTTAGTTTTTACAAATCTCCGGTGGCTGGAGAGGACCACGGCTGTCCTCCTTGATGCACTGACAGGACTGTTGAATTGTGTTCTTATTAGTTTTTGTGTGTTACTTGTTTGAGGCGGCAATGGCAGCAGCAGATATTCCACATCAGGGAGTAGGATGTATGCTATTTGGAATAGAGTAACAGCTCTTAGAGTTGGAAATAAAAATTTAATTAGTAAAATAGGTCTTTCAAGGCTTAAGTAAGCAACAGAAAATGCACATATCTCTGCTTTCATGTGCATCTCAGGCCTGAAACTGTCTAAACTCTGAATAAGAGTTTGAATTAGCCATGCTATTGAACATAATTTACAGAGTGAAAATGATTAGTATGATTAACATTTTCAAGTTACATGTCTCTGGTTGAGAATGATAGTATATTATATTAGTAGTTGTGACAGAGGTCCTCTTAGAAAAAAAAAAAGTGTTTGCTAAGAAGCATAATTTAATAATGGCTTTGGGTTGAATTTGAGCATCTGTCAGTTCTTTTGTGGTTTGTACCATTGAGAGGAGACAGTTTTCTAGATAATTGAGGTGGGAGAGTATAGAGTCCCAGCCTGGAGGGAGATGATTAAAAGTGGGGAGGTAGGAAAAAGTTATGGAAGGAAGAAGTCCCATAAACATTGCTATAAAAAGCAAACTTTCTTCATGACCATTAAAAAATGCTCTGTGTAAAGTTTATAAAATCCCAAAGTGCTTCATATGAGTGATTTTTGTAGCTAATAGGGAAGTTGATTAGGGACTAAGATTCATATTGTTTCACTGTAGATAGAAGCAAAGAAAGGGCATCCCAAGAAATCAAGAAGCAGAGAAGGGCAGAACACACAATGGAGGCTTAATTCTAATGTAATAAACAGGGCAGGGTGGAGAAAGCTCTTGACATAGGTTGTGGTGGCCACGAAGGTTCTCCACTCAAATCTCTTTCAAAGAACCTGCTTCTGGGAGCATAGCTGACTGATGGTCTCCAGTTAAAGTTGGAGCCCGGCCTCTTCCCAGCCAGTGATGGATCATGGCGGGGGGGGGGGGGGCGGCGGGAGAGACACTCCTTCCCAACATTGGACTTTTTCATCAGCAAACTTTGCTCAGGTTGTTCCCCAGAGGCCTGGCAGAGACTGTCCAAGAGCTGTGCTGTGGTCTGAAGCCTTCTAACCGATGCTTCCTTCCCTCTTTCTTTTCAAAGAGCGGTAGTCTGAGGCTTCCGTTGACTGTCTATCCTTACTGTTCACCTTTCACAGGCATTTCCCCAATAAATCTCTGGTATAACTGTTCCCACCTTAACATCCACTTCTCAAAGTAACACAGAGGTTAGCCTTGAGTCAAGAAGTTGGCAGCTGCTGTAACTAATCTACAGAGCCAGTATTTATTTTTAACGTAACCTGTGTTCTTCACTAGGATTAGGCGAGTAATAAAAAAAATATCATACCCCCAAATGGCCAGGCTCCGTCCAAGAGGATATGCCTGTATACATGGTAAGATTTGGGGGAATGAGATTAGAGGTAAGACAATAGTGCTATTCCTTTCTCCTTTCTGTCCACACGCCCAAGTCAAAGGGACATTTTCCCTATCTTCTTCATGTCTGGTATTCAGTTGTTAAGACGGTTGAAACACATAAGTAGCCTAGGCAACATTTAAATAAATGATTTTCTTAGTATTCAGTTTTTCCTCTCAACTGCCTTCTGAGAAGAATCTAGAAACACCTTTGGTGTTTCTGATCAAATTTTGCTAGAAAAGTGTTGGGACTGGGAACTGAGTAAGAACTGAATGGTTCTAAATGTAAAAGAGAAGAACATGAAGTATTTAAATGGAAAAGCTAGGACAGAGCTAAGAATATACAAGAAAGGCCAAAATTTGTATTTTTGTATTTTATTCCTTCTTTTTCTTCTACCAGTTGATTAAAACTCTCTTTGTATTTTTAATTTTACATTTTTTTGAGACGGAGAGGATCTGATAGCATTTGCTAATAGTCACTATCATGTTAGGCAGCTATTTTGAAACCAGATCACCGTACAATTTGTTGTCTCAAGAGATGAGGGCCTATGGTACAGGGTATGACCAATTGAAACTCCAACCTTTATAGAGAATTTGGGGCATGACAGTTTACCTTAAATGAGGAATATGGGGATACATGGTAGCATTATTGAGGAGAAGGCACTGCTCAGTACCATACTGAACTGAAAGGAATGAGACAATCTTGGGACATCAAGATAGTAGTGTCTTTTCCTGAAGCAAAATGTAGCCATGCTTACTGACCAGTAAAATAAATAACAGTAGTCTTCTGGAGCAAAGGGCAGTCAGGCTGAATGTCCATTAAAAATGATTCAGGGTTCTTTTTCTGTAACACACCCCACTGTGTGTGTAGGTGTCACCTGGCCCTCTTCCTGCCACCCTCTGGGAATTGGAGATCTGAGAAGTGGCACAATAAAATACTAATACTTTGGTATGACTGTTGATGTGAGTAATAAAGTCGTCTGTCTCTGACCCAGGAGTTCTTGTCTCCTGCGGACTTTTGTGGAACTGGAGCAGCCTCGTGTGTTCGTCTGCAGGTAGACTAGAATCTCTGTCCCTTCATGATTTTTAACAGTTTCGGTGATGAGGGTAGGATGCTGAGAGGAGCGTGGACTTCTGGAAGAGGACGGGCAAGAACTCATGGGTTAACGAACATAATTTGAGGGAAGTCCGTGACAGTTGGTAAAATGCGTCGGCAGTCAGGTAACAGACTGTCCTCCTGTTAATGGATACCTATTAAGAAGTAGTTTCCAAGACAACTGCCTGATGTGTTGCCAACTCCCTTCGAGGGGAGAGTAGTTTCTCACCAATCGTTCAGGCAGCCTCAGGTTTAACTGCTCTAACAACAGTACTAACATTCAGCTAGTACTCTCGGAACTGATACAAGGAGGTAAAGTACTAACTCATTTCAGAAAAAAACACAAGAATTAAACAGATGAGCAGCAACACTGAGTGAGCACTGATAGAAACTTGTAGCCACTATGGGCAGTAAACAGGCGCATTATTAGAACTTTGGCTCGTTCCATTGAGAGGTGAGAGAGTGAGGGACTTAATGCCTTTGACAGAAGAATTGGCACCAGGTACGCCGTTGCTCAGCCCCTCCTGCTGTCTGTCAGCCAACCTGGGATCTATTCGCCCCTTAGAGTAAAATGTCTCAGATATTTTTGAAGTGACTCCTGGGGCTATAAGGTGACTTTGACGCTCTCAGGAAGATTTTCCAGAAGCAGGCAAATTCCAATATAAAATCATCCATGACTGGCTACTGACTAGTATTCCAGCTTTTAGGGCTTCAGAGTGTTTACAGCACTGATGAAGGCAACCCACTGGCCGAGGAGAATTTAAATCCCCCCAAATCCAGATAAATTCTTGCAGTAAACCTGACCACTCTGGAAAATTCCCCAGCCCTCAAATTGAAACCAGGCATGGCTTTAGGAAATGTTATCATGCTAATGAGACAGCATATGTTTCAAGTTCATATGCTCCTGTGCGCTTCCCAAACTCAGGATAGCAAAGGGGAGCAAACCCCAGGGTCCTAGAGGAAAGCGCTGTGTCTTTGGCTGTGGCTGTTGAGTCGAGGGGCCCCTAGAGGTGAAATACATGGTGTCCAGAATGATGATGTTACCGTCCCCCCATCCAATATGTGGATTTTGAAGCAGTAAAAATATTAGAATGTTGCTTGCTGAGCTGCAAGCGACCACCAGGCTGCTCACTGGACAGAGCTGCTCTCTGTGCCCAGTCACACGTCCCTCGTGCTGCACTCCTGCCTCAGCTGCTTTCTGAGGAAAGATGATTGAAGGTGAGTCCAGGGTCTCTCTGTGCCCATGAGAGGCTGAAGGCCATATACAGTCATCCCCCTAAGCCGGGGGACTTAGGAGAGGGGAAGAACTAAAACTCTTATGGCTCTTTGATGGAAACAGGTACGAGTCTTTATCCCACCTGATCCTGCTAAAAGTGAGATCACTCATATTCAGTTTCCTAGGGTTTGGCAGGTGTCATAATGGGGAAGGGAAGCCAATATGAGAGTCGTGGCTTCTCCATCTAATTGTATAGTAGGAATTGATACATTGTGTGCCTGTGCTTCCCCATCCCAGAAGTTAGATGTAAGATGTGATCTAGAAATCATTCTAGTCTATCTTATTATGCAAACCATTCTTTGGAAAAGGTCTAGCTTATTTGAAAGAGGGAATATATACATATACTCTCCAAAATGTCAGATTCAATATGGAAATCGAACAAATAAAAGTCAGATTAGCTTAAAGTATCTTGTTAACTAGATGGCTGGCCTTTTTTTGTTCAATAGCGAAATAGATCTTTTTCAAAACAAAACAAACAAAAGCCAACCCCTCAAATCTGTTGTACAACAAAGGGCTTCAAATTTCCTGCTAGTTTATAATATAGCCAATTAGGTTGTCAGAATACAGTTGATCAATCAATAATCAATAATTATAAAATAATGAAAAGGTTCCTAAGGGATAATTTACTTAGGGAGTTGCTCTGCCGGCAAAGCTCATGATCACTCTGTAAATCTAGCATCTCTCCCTGCGGGAAGCTTTCCTTCACACACCATGGATGTTAGTACCCTTCCCCAGTGCTCACATATGCTCCTGTTTAAGAATGTATTCCTTATTGAGCCTGCGAGCCACAACTACTGAAGCCCACGCGCCTAGAGCCCGTGCTCCGCAGCACGAGAAGCCACCGCAATGAGAAGCCTGCGCACCACAACGAAGGGTAGGCCCCGCTCACCGCAACTAGAGAAAGCCCACGTGCAGCAACAAAGATCCAACACAGCCAAAAATAAATTAACAAACAAACAAACAAATAAATAAATCTATTAAAAGAAAAAGAAAGTATTACTGGCTTTGTGATGGCATTTCTCTTTAAACAGACCGTTAGCTTCTTAAAGGCAGGAACTTCATCATATCACATTATATTTTGCCACACATTTATACAAAGCTTAATACATACCAAGTAATTCTTTTATTCTTTTTTGGGGGGTGGGGATACATAATAAACAATATATGTTAGGAAGAATATATTCTAAACCACCTTGAAAAAAAATTATTTGCCAAAGTAGTAGAGCTACTGTTCCCCCACAGTCTATTAAATCAGTGTTAGATGGGTTCCTATATCTAGGCAAATATCTCATATATATGTTAATACAGAAGAACAGCTGTATCCCAAAAGGATATTAACAGTAAGTTTGACTTTTTGAAAATAAATATAATAAAAATGCAAGAGGTTTGTTTGGATTTGCCTCTGTGGAAAAAAGTCTGTTTCGCTGTCAGTAAAAATGCTGTTCTGCACATCTTTGCGGGCCACATGGCTGAGCCTTTTCTTGTTACGTTTTGAAGTAGAAAGCTTTCTCCTTGTCACCTTCAATTTGACATTTTACAGGAACTAGAAGCATAAGTCAGGTAGGGAAACATGTTACATATTGTTTTTTCCCCTCTAACTGACTACCAGTAATCTTGAAAGTCAACAATGTCAGATTTCAATTTTGTTCACAGAATTACTACACTGTGCATTGAAAAAAACAATCGCTACTGCTTTCATTATTCTAAATCTTTCCTATGGGATGATTAAAAGGAGAGAAAAAGAAAAAGACTTGACTTGCCTGACAACTGGTTTTATTTTACCTTGCTTAAACATAGTACTTTAAGCTTCTTATTGAATTGGGCAAATGGGACAGTTGCCTGCCTACAATATGTATAAACTAGGAAGGAAATCAGCTCTGTCGACTGGCCTTGAGCATTTATTCAATGATTTTTGTTGTCATTGTTAGGTGCCTACTATGTGAAATGTACTATATGAGCTGTGGATTGGTTACAACAATGAATGACACAAATATCTGTTTGGAAGGGTTTTAATGGACTCCACATTTGGGGAAATAGTTACTATATTATTGTTCATTGGTAAAAAATAACATAATAATTTCTTCCCCAAAACCTGTTGATTTTTACTGCAGGAACTTATTTCTATTTATAAAATCATAAAACAAAATACAGGATGTCTTTTTTCATACATTTAATTTGTAAGCTTTACTTTAATCATATGTGGATCAAATCATTAATATCAACAGCAGTGACTTAGTAAATCTCTATAAATGTTCACATGTTGTATTCAGTTAACTAAAATGCATAGATTTAGATGTGCTGTAATGCCTTGCTGATTCATTGAAGCAGAATTGGTAAATTCTCTAGAGAGATTATTGTGGGCCAAGCCCCCCTACCCAAAACTTTTACCTGTATTTCATTGTATCACCATCAGGTAGCAGTAGAGTCTTGATAAAGAGTACTCAACAGAGAACAAGAGATATAGCATTGTTTGGAAAAAACAAAATCTTGTGCTGAGTACAGTAGTTAGTTATAGAAATAGCTAGATTAACAAATTTAAGAACCAAACTACTAAACTGCTTTACAAAGTAATCAGTTTTAAAATCGAAAAATATTCTGAAAGTATTTCATTCATTTAGTTTTTCGGTAAATATATATTGAACACCTGATAGGTTTTCAGGCAACTCCTAAGAGTCTGGGGAGAAGAAGGGACAAGACAGAGATGGTCCCTGTTCTCCTAGTGCTTCAGTATGTGGGGGGTCATTAATTTATGATTAGTAAAATAATTTGTAATTTCAAGTAATACAGCAAGGAACAAAAGCAGAGTACACTGTTAGAACATAGAACATAGAACATAGCAGTGAGGAGGGGCTCTAATCTCTCTGGGTGATATTTAATTTGAGACCTCATTTAAAAAAAAGACAACCAGAAAAGGATGATGGGAAGAACATCTCACCAAGAATGTTTCATGAAAAAAAAAAGCAACAGACCTTGTACTCAAAAAGTAATATAATATTTATTAAGAGAGTTACTTTCATTGCAAGAACCTGATCACTTTCCATTATGAAACTACCCCCTAACCAATCTTAGCCTTTAGACAGTTTCTCTACAATGGCAATAAAAAGTAGTTTCAAAATTGATAGTAGAGGGTATAACAATGATTTATTCAGTATTGGGTGTGATGTTTCTGGTTGTCCTCGCCTTTTGAGGATATATATCTAGCACATACCCTTAACAAAGGGCCATCCTGTCACCGGTTGTTTCAGAGTCCTCAAATATCACTGTGAAATCCCATCAAGTGTGACGAGCTGCTTCGTCACTTAAAATAGTCATATTTATATGTCACTGCTATCCTATTGCTCAACCAAACACAATACATAAAAACGATAGGAGTTAGTTTCTCTCTGAATTAAATGTTTCCTTTTCCTACTTGAGAATTTATTGACTGTCATGCACAGCTGAGAGAGGCATTTCTCCAGAACTGGTGTTGTGGCATCTCAACATCTGAACTCCCCTATTTCTCTTGCACTGCAGCAATCAAGCATTGCTTGATAACTTCACTATGCTGTGTTTTTTCACTAAAGTTTTAAAAAGCAGCAAGTGCTAAATGCTCCATTTTAGGTTAAAAATAAAATTTTAGACACTATGTATTTCACTACTAGATGACAATACCAAAATAAGAAAATTTAATTAGAAATAAAAATAAAGGGAGAAAAAAGTAAAGGAAAATGAAAGTGTATATTAATTCATGACATAAAAGCTTTATAGTCAACAGAGTATAGATCACCGAAAAACTCTGTGATGTGTCTCACTTGTTCATTGCTTTGTCACCTGTGTACCTATATGTTTCCATGGTATTAGCATCCACGTGAGTTAAAATGTCACCATTTTCATGCCACCACACAGTCCCTTGAGGCCTCGGAGAGATCAAGATGGGACTAATATAATTCAGCTTAAGAGCTATCCCACAGGGCATCTGAAGATACAAGTAGACAAGTCCTAGGTGTGCCATTTATCCCTGAGTTTGCTGGAGACATTATCATCAGGGAGGGGAGAACTGTGTGCATGTATATATGTTTTCCCTAACCAATCTACTTATTGATTGAATTGAACATTTTTATTCCCAACATCTGATCAAGGAAAAGGATCCTAGTTTTAAAAAACAACAAAAAAAGAACTAGAAACACCAACTGCCCAGACTTTTAGTTTTCTACCTTGGTTCCATTTCAGGTGTATACTTCACTGTAAATGCTAGTGTAACATCTCCAGGACCAAAGCTCTGATGATTATTCAAAGTAGAAAAGATAAATAGTCTAGTTAGTTCTCAGTCTCGTACAAACAAGCAGGGTGGTCATGGCAGCAGATGTCTCTTTGTGTGATAAGTTCTGCCCACATACAGTATCATCCACCGTCCCTACCCCAATTCTATTTTCAGAGGCACCTGCTAAGCCTCACTGTTACATCTCCAAGTGGTTCTACAACAGAAACAGGTGTACAAGTTCTCATTGACTTGTTTACTCCTAAAAGCCTCATTTTAGAAACACGATACTAATTAGGCTCAACAGTAATGTCTCCCGTAGAGAGATGAAGTTTAATAACATTGAGAACAAAACAATTTGTGATGAGCTCCTAAATAATTTGTATTGGACTCTTAACTATTCCTTTTCCATCATAATTGAAATTCAGGTTCAGATTCTAATTTATCCTTTTATTTGAATAATATTAGAGTTACCATACTCAAAAGAGAAAGCTGACCAGGCAGGTCACAGAAAGGCCAGGAATAAAAGAATTATTCTAGATTTACATTTGGCATAAGGAACAATTTCTAACCAACAATAGGTAATCCATTCCTTCAGCATGGCATCGTTATGGATTAGCTTTTGGTTCATGAGTCATTAAGCTGATGACATAAAGTCCAGAAAGATAATCTAATCAACATTTCTGCCAAAATTTCAAGTAATGTGGTAGAAGAAGTATTCATGAAGAAAAACCCAGGTGTTAACCAAGATGAGAATGAAAAAAATCAACATAACTGCCTTTGCTTAGCTGAAGTCAATGCTTTACCTCATTGCTACAACTTTTTTTTTTAACATCTTTATTGGAGTATAATTGCTTTACAATCGTGTATTAGTTTCTGCTTTATAACAATGTGAATCAGTTATACATATACATATGTCCCCATATCTCTTCCCTCTTGCATCTCCCTCCCTCCCACCCTCCCTATCCCACCCCTCTAGGTGGTCACAAAGCCCTGAGCTGATCTCCCTATGCTATGCGGCTGCTTCCCACTAGCTATCTATTTTATGTTTGGTAGTGTAAGTCTAAGTCCATTCTCTAGTAGGTCTGCATCGTTATTCCCATCTTGCCCCTAGGTTCATCAGGACCTTTTTTTTTTTTTTTTTCTTAGATTCCATATATATGTGTTAGCATACGGTATTTGTTTTTCTCTTTCTGACTTACTTCACTCTGTATGACAGACTCTAGGTCCATCCACCTCACTACAAATAACTCAGTTTTGTTCCTTTTATGGATGAGTAATATTCCATTGTATATATGTGCCACATCTTCTTTATCCATTCATTTGTTTAAGGATACTTTGGTTGCTTCCATGTCCTCGTTATTGTAAATAGAGCTGAAATGAAAATTTTCATACATGACTCTTTCTGAATTATGATTTTCTCAGGGTATATGCCCATTAGTGGGATTGCTGGGTGGTATGGTAGTTCTATTTTTAGTTTTTTAAGGAATGTACATACTGTTCTCCATAGTGGCTGTATCACTTTACATTCCCACCAACAGTGCAAGAGGGTTCCCTTTTCTCCACGCCCTCTCCAGCATTTATTGTTTCTAGAGTTTTTGATGATGGCCATTCTGACTGGTGTGAGATGATATCTCATTGTGGTTTTGAGTTGCATTTCTCTAATGATTAATGATGTTGAGCATTCTTTCATATGTCTGTTGGCAATCTGTATATCTTCTTTGGGGAAATGTCTGTTTAGGTCTTCTGCCCATTTTTGGATTGGGTTGTTTGTTTTTTTAATATTGAGCTGCTTGTAAGTTTTGGAGATTAATCCTTTGTCAGTTGCTTCATTTGCAAATATTTTCTCCCATTCTGAGGGTTGTCTTTTTGTCTTGTTTATTGTTTCCTTTGCTGTGAAAAATCTCTTAAGTTTCATTAGGTCCCATTTGTTTATTTTTGTTTTTATTTCCATTTCTCTAGGAGGAGGATCAAAAAGGATCATGCTGTGATATATGTCATAAAGTGTTCTGCCTATGGTTTCCTCTAAGAGTTTGATGGTGTCTGGCCTTACATTTAGGTCTTTAATCCATTTTGAGTTTATTTTTCTGTATGGTGTTAGGGAGTGACCTAATTTCATTCTTTTACATGTAGCTGTCCAGTTTTCCCAGCACCACTTATTGAAGAAGCTGTCTTTTCTTCACTGTATATTCTTGCCTACTTTATCAAAGATAAGGTGACCATGTGTGCATGGGTTTATCTCTGGGCTTTCTATCCTGTTCCAATGATCTATATTTCTGTTTCTGTGTCAGTACTATACTGTCTTGATTACTGTAGCTTTTTAGTATAGTCTGAAGTCAGGGAGCCTGATTCCTCCAGCTCTGTTTTTCTTTCTCAAGATTGCATTGTCTATTTGGGCTCTTTTGAGTTTCCATACAAATTGTGAAATTTTTTGTTCTAGTTCTGTGAAAAATGCGATTGGTAGTTTGATAGGGATTGCACTGAATCTGTAGATTGCTTTGGGTAGTATAATCATTTTCACAATGTTGATTCTTCCAATCCAATATCATGGTATATCTTTCCATCTGTTTGTATCATCTTTAATTTCTTTCATCAGTGTTTTATAATTTTCTTCATACAGGTTTTCTGTCTCCTTAGGTAGGTTTATTCCTAGATATTTTATTCTTTTTGTCACAGTGGTAAATGGGAGTGTTTTCTTAATTTCACTTTCAGATTTTTCATCATTAGTGTATAAGAATGCAAGAGACTTCTGTGCATTAATTTTGTATCCTGCTACTTTACCAAATTCATTGATTAGCTCTAGTAGTTTTCTGGTAGCATCTATAGGATTCTCTATGTATAGTATCATGTCATCTGCAAACAGTGACAGCTTTACTTCTTCTTTTCCAATTTGGATTCTTACTATTTCTTTTTCCTCTCTGATTGCTGTGGCTAAAACTTCCAAAACTGTGTTGAATAATAGTGGTGAGAGTGGGCAACCTTGTCTTGTTCCTGATCTTAGTGGAAACGGTTTCAGTTTTTCAGCATTGAGGATGATGTTGGCTGTGGGTTTGTCATATATGGCCTTTATTATGTTGAGGAAAGTTCCCTCTATGCCTACTTTCTGGAGGGTTTTTATCATAAATGGGTGTAGAATTTTGTCAAAAGTTCTCTCTGCATCTATTGAGATGATCATATGTTTTTTCTCCTTCAATTGGTTAATATGGTGTATCACGTTGATTGATTTGCATATATTGAAGAATCTTTGCATTCCTGGGATAAACCCCACTTGATCATAGTGTATGATCCTTTTAATGTGCTGTTGGATTCTGTTTGCTAGTATTTTGTTGAGGATTTTTACATCTATGTTCATAAGTGATATTGGCCTGTAGTTTTCTCTCTTTGTGACATCTTTGTCTGGTTTTGGTATCAGGGTGATGATGGCCTCATAGAATGAGTTTGGGAGTGTTCCTTCCTCTGCTATATTTTGGAAGAGTTTTAGAAGGATAAGTGTGTTAGCTCTTCTCTAAGTGTTTGAGAGAATTTGCCTGTGAAGCTATCTGGTCCTGGGCTTTTGTTTGTTGGAAGATTTTGAATCACAGTTTCAATTTCAGTGCTTGTGATTGGTCTGTTCATATTTTCTATTTCTTCCTGGTTCTGTCTTGGCAGGTTGTGCATTTCTAAGAATTTGTCCATTTCTTCCAGGTTTTCCATTTTATTGGCATAGAGTTTCTTGTAGTAATCTCTCATGATCCTTTGTACTTCTGCAGTGTCAGTTGTTACTTCTCCTTTTCCATTTCTAATCTATTGATTTGAGTCTTCTCCCTTTTTTTCTTGATAAGTCTGGCTAATGATTTATCAATTTTGTTTATCTTCTCAAAGCACCAGCTTTTAGTTTTATTGATCTTTGCTATCATTTCCTTCATTTCTTTTTCATTTATTTATGATCTGATTTTTATGATTTCTTTCCTTCTGCTAACTTTGGGGGTTTTTTTGTTCTTCTTTCTCTAATTGCTTTAGGTGTAAGGTTATCTTGTTTATTTGAGATGTTTCTTGTTTCTTAAGGTAGTATTGTATTGCTATAAAGTTCCCTCTTCAAATTGCTTTTGCTGCACCCCATAGGTTTTGGATCATCATGTTTTCATTGTCATTTGTTTCTAGGTAATTTTTGATTTCCTCTTTGATTTATTCAGTGATCTCTTGGTTATTAAGTAGTGTGTTGTTTAGCCTCCATGTGTTTGTAGTTTTTACAGATTTTTTCCTGTAATTGATATCAAGTCTCATAGTGTTGTGGTCGAAAAGACACTTGATACGATTTCAATTTTCTTAAATTTACCAAGGCGTGATTTGTGATCCAGGATGTGATCTATCCTGGAGAATGTTCCATGAGCACTTGAGAAGAATGTGTATTCTGTTGTTTTTGGATGTATTGTCCTAGAAATATCAGTAAGTCCATCTTGTTTAATGTATCATTTAAAGCTTGTGTTTCCTTATTTATTTTCATTTTTGATGATCTGTCCATTGGTGAAATTGTTGTGTTAAAATCCCTTACTATGATTGTGTTACTGTTGATTTCCACTTTTATGGCTGTTAGTATTTGCCTTATGTATTGAGGTGCTCCTATGTTTAGTGCATAAATATTTACAGTTGTTACATCTTCTTCTTGGATTGATCCCTTGATCATTGTGTAGTGTCTTTCTTTGTCTCTTGTAATAGTCTTTGTTTTAAAGTCTGTTTTGTCTGATATGATAATTGCTACTCCAGCTTTCTTTTGATTTCCATTTGCATGGAATATTTTTTCCCATCGCCTCACTTTCAGTCTGTATGTGTCCCTAGGTCTGAAGTGGGTCTCTTGTAGACAGCATATATATGGGTCTTGTTTTTGTATCCATTCATCCTGTCTATGTCTTTTGGATGGAGCATTTAATCCATTTATGTTTAAGGTAATTATCAATATGTATGTTCCTATTACCTTGTTCTTAATTGTTTGGGGTTTATTATTGTAGGTCTCTTTCTTCTCTTGTTTTTCCTGCCTAGAAAAGTTCCTTTAGCATTTGTTGTAAAGCTGGTTTGATGGTGCTGAATTGTCTTAGCTTTTGCTTGTCTGTAAAGGTTTTAATTTCTCCATCAAATCTAAATGAGATCCTTGCTGGGTAGAGTAATTTTGGTTGTAGCTTTTCTTCCTTCATCACTTTAAATATGTTCTGCCACTCCCTTCTGGCTTGCAGAGTTTCTGCTGAAAGATCAGCTGTTAACTTTATGGGGATTCCCTTATGTGTTATTTGTAGTTTTTCCCTTGCTGCTTTTAACATTTATTCTTTGTATTTAATTTTTGATAGTTTGATTAATTTGTGTCTTGGCGTGCTTCTCCTTAGATTTATCCTGTATGGGACTCTCTGTGCTTTCTGGACTTGATTAACTATTTCCTTTCCCATGAGAGGGAAGTTTTCAACTATAATCTCTTCAAATATTTTCTCAATCCCTTTCTTTTTCTCTTCTTCTTCTGGGACCCCTGTTATTCAAATGTTGGTGCATTTAATGTTGTCCCAGAGGTCTCTGAGACTGTCCTCAATTGTTTTCATTCTTTTTTATTTATTCTGCTCTGCAGTAGTTATTTCCACTATTTTATGTTCCAGGTCACTTATCTGTTCTTCTGCTTCAGTTATTCTGCTATTGATCCCTTCGGGAGAATTTTTAATTTTATTTATTGTGTTGTTCATCACTTTTTATTTGCTCTTTAGTTCTTCTAGGTCCTTGTTAAACATTTCTTTTATTTTCTCCATTCTGTTTCCAAGATTTTGGATCATCTTTACTATCATTATTCTGAATTCTTTTTCAGGTAGACTGCTTATTTCCTCTTCATTTGGTAGGTCCGGTTGGTTTTTGCCTTGCTCCTTCATCTGCTGTGTGTTTCTCTGTCTTCTCGTTTTGCTTAACTTACTGTGTTTGGGGTCTCCTTTTCGTAGGCTGCAAGTTCATAGTTCCCGTTGTTTTTGGTGTCTGTCCCCAGTGGCTAAGGTTGGTTCAGTGGGTTGTGTAGGCTTCCTGGTGGAGGGGACTAGTGCCTGTGTTCTGGTGGTTGAGGCTGGATCTTGTCTTTCTGGTGGGCAGGACTGTGTCCAGTGATGTGTTTTGGGGTGTCTGTGATCTTATTATGATTTTAGGCAGCCTCTCAGCTAATGGGTGGGGTTCTATTCCTGTCTTGCTAGTTGTTTGGCATAGGGTGTCCAGCACTGGAGCCTGCTGGTCATTGAGTGGAGCTGTGTCCTGGCGTTGAGATGGAGATCTCTGGGAGATTTTCGCCATTTGATATTATGTGAGCTGAGACGTCTCCGGTGGACCAGTGTCCTGAACTTGGCTCTCCCACCTCAGAGGCTCAGGTCTGATACCTGGCTGGAGCACCAGAAGCCTGTCCTCCACACGGCTCTGAATAAAAGGGAGAAAAAAAGAAAGAAAGAAGAAGATAAAATAAAATAAAATAAAGTTATTAAAATAAAAAATTTTTAAAATTATTAAGAAAAAAAAAATTTTAAGTAATTAAAAAAAAATGGACAGACAGAACCCTAGGACAAGTGGTGAAAGCAAAGCTATACAGACAAAACTCTCACACAGAAACATACACATACACACTCACAAAAAGAGGAAAAGGGGAAAAAATAATATATCTTGCTCCCAAAGTCCCCCTCCTCAACTTGGAATGATTCGTTGTCTAGTCAGGTATCCCACAGGTGCAGGTACATCAAGGTGATTGTGGAGCTTTAATCCTCTGCTGCTGAGGCTGCTGGGAGAGATTTCCCTTTCTCTTCTTTGTTCGCAAAGCTCCCGGGGCTCAGCTTTGGATTTGGCCCCGCCTCTGTGTGTAGGTCGCCTGAGGGCATCTGTTCTTCTCTCATACAGGACGTGGTTAAAGGAGCCGCTGATTCGGGGGCTCTGGCTCACTCAGGCCGGGGGGAGGCAGGGGTACGGATGCGGGGCGAGCCTGCGGCGGCGGCAGAGGCCAGTGTGACGTTGCAGCAGCCTGAGGCGCGCCGCGTGTTCTCCCGGGGAAGTTGTCCCTGGATCCCGGGACCCCGGCAGTGGCGGGCTACACAGGCTCCCGGGAGGGGAGGTGTGGAGAGTGACCTGTGCTCGCACACAGGCTTCTTGGTGGCGGCAGGAGCCTTAGTGTCTCACGCCCATCTCTGGAGCTCCTTTGAGCGGCGCTCTGAATCCCCTCTCCTCGCGCCCCAGGCAGCAAAGAGGGAAGAAAATGTCTTGTCTCCTCGGCTGCTCCAGACACCCGCAGTCTCCGCCCGCGAAGGGGCTTCTTCACGGCTCCCTCCCACTGGTGCAGGTCCCGTCCCTATTCTTTTGTCTCTGTTTTTTCTTTTTTCTTTTGCCCTAGCCATGTACGTGGGGAGTTTCTTGCCTTTTGGGATGTCTGAGGTCTTCTGCCAGCGTTCAGTGGGTGTTCTGTAGGAGCAGTTCCACGTGTAGATGTATTTGTGGGGAGGATGGTGGTCTCCACATCTTACTCTTCTGCCATCTTGAAGCTCCTCTGCTACAACTTTTAAAACAGTTGTATCCTAAACCTTAATGTTTAAATGTGCCCCTTTTGTAAATATTTTAAATTTAAATGATAAATTTTAAATGGGAAAAAAGAAAGCAATTTATGCGTACTCTATTTTTTAAGCGTATAATACAATACTTGTTAAGATTCAATAGACATTTTCACAACCAAATTCAAGAATATCAGGAATTGAGAACCTATGCCCTGTTGTCAAAAGCTGTGAAGGGTCTGAGGTGTTTCCCTACTTGTGAGCTAACTAGTCAGGTGCCACATGTCCGTGCATGCTGACAGAAGTTACAGAATGCCATTGTCAGAGGTGAAGGATAGTATTATACTCACAGCAGTAGAAGTAGCCAGAACATAAGCATTTGCACTATTTCCCTGAGTTTCACTTCTGACAAAGTGAAACAGACATGGCCAGACTATGCTCCACACACACAGTGAGTTGTGTTACAAGACAAGAACCCAGAGCTTAGAGAACTCAAATCTTTTATAATCAACAGTGAGCCTGCCTGACCTTCACCATGGAGAGGAACAGCGTCTTTATGATGCTGGACAGCAAACAAGCCTGCCCTTTACTCCAGAGGGAGATACTCCCTCTCATTTCCAAGGCTGTTGGCTGTACAAATAATCCTTGAAAAGGTAATCCAGAACAAAGGCAGTCAAAGCTTCTGTTTGCAAGATGTGCAGAAACTTAAGACATCCACAGAGAAGTTTCCTGACGTACATTCCACCAAACTTCTCCAGTCTTCAAAGTTATCACCTTCCTGCCATATCCCAGTCAAGTAAACCTTGTACACTGTGTTGGAATTTTCTGTTTAGTCTTGTTACCTACAGCTGCCACTGATATCTGTCCCCCTTATTTTCAGCAAAAACCTAACAAAGTGCCCTAGTAAATATGTTTTTAACAAGTTAATTTAAAAATGAGTGATAGATTAATATATGACAAAAAAAAGGGGAAACAATGTATACATTTTTCATTCTCCACTGGGGATGAGGGAAATAATTTTTTTTTTTTTCCCCCTGCGGTACGCGGGCTTCTCACTGTTGTGGCCTCTCCCGTTGCGGAGCACAGGCTCCGGACGCGCAGGCTCAGCGGCCATGGCTCACGGGCCCAGCCGCTCCGCAGCACGTGGGATCCTCCCGGACCGGGGCACGAACCCGCGTCCCCTGCGTCGGCAGGCGGACTCTCAACCACTGCGCCACCAGGGAAGCCCCAAGAATAATTTTTAAAAAGTAAATCCAGGTTACTAATGAGAAATTTAAACTATGAATTGTGTATAGTCTCAATAAAAGTAACCTTTAAGGGAAGGTTTTCAGTGATGAAAGACAACCAACACTTTCAATGTCTTTTGATTACAAATATCTTAGCAAGGGCTATGTTCAAAGATGTAAAAGTCTTCAAAGGCTAACTCCAACTTCAAAGAAGCATCCAGTGCATGCATAAAGGATGTCTTCTTTAAGAGTTTTTCAAGTCCTGCATGAATTTCGCAACGTAAAATCAGTCTTTTAAAGTCAGTGAATAAAAAAGACAAAGTCTTAGAAAAGAATATGGGCTTTGAAATGCCCCCACAGCGGTATCATAATGCACTACTAGTAAAGTACAAAATAATACATTCCTGCAAATTTTTGTTAAATAAAAAATATTGAATGATTGGATGAAGGTTAGAAATATCATTTTTCCTTTCTTTTTATTTTCTTAAATACCCCAGCAGAAATAACAAGGCAACTAACACCAACAGTTTCTATAGTATACAACCTTGTTAGCAGTTGCCACTGATTTACCAAGCCAAGAGTTTTCGCATATGCCCCAGAGGATAAGAGCAAACTAGGTCACATGTTTGTGAGTAAAAATGACCATCACTATATTAGCCCACTTTTGAAGATTGATTAATTTTATAGGGTCAAACATATCCATCCCATACAATACTTTATTTCCTTATCATGGCACTTATGGGAATGCCACCCGCATTGTGATTAAAGATGGATCAATGGCTTTGGCCTGGGAGAGGGGAGTTCTTTTCCAGTGTCACTTGCTACTGGACTGTATAAGAATTGGGCATAATAATTGAAAGAAGGATATTCAGAAAACTGCATCCTCTGATGCACAGTAGAGAAAACAAAGGAGAGCTGCTGTGTAAGCAAGCCCATCAGCTTGCTACCAATACACTCAGCCTCTTCCGGACCCGAACCGCCGAGTGTAAACATATTCCTCTCATTCGGGAGACCCAGGGGGGAAGGTGTGACTTTTTCACTTGCTCTTAAAGAGAGCATACAAGCAACTCACAACCCTCCACACTAGAAAACAGTATACTTTGTTCACTGTGTGTATGCTGGTGCCCAGTTTGGCCAACCCACAGGAAAAACTAAGGAGAGAGAGATCTGAGCTCTATTAAAGGAATAATCGTATTGTCCAAAGGGCCTTTAACCAAATTTAAATCATAATTTATGATAAAATTTCTTGAGAAATCAAAAGGATGTCGGTGCAGGAGAACCCTCTACCGCCACAGACGTGCATGTCCTTGGATCAGTTTAAAGCAGCCCAGGTCTGGACGTATCCAGTGACTGATGTCATAGCTCTTCCAGACACTCTCACAGTCCGTCCTCTTAGTCCTTTACACACGTCCTCGCCTTTAACCTAGTACCCTCAGACTTGGTAACTCCCTGCACTCTTCTCTCCACTCCCCAAAGACTGTCCCTCAGAGCACGTTCAGCTCGATGTGCCCCACTCTTCTCCTAGGCTGCCCCCGCCTAGTGTTCAGAGAGAACCAGTATTCAGGAGTTCTGATGCTTTGCTGTGACATAGAGCCCGGTGTAAGAGCAGACTTCTTTCTCCCTTTGCCTTTGCATTAGGGTGTAAGGGGTTTGAATGACGTCTGTCAGTTCTTCTGTGCTGATTTTTCAAGGTTCAGAAAATCTCATCCTGAGTGCTGGCAGTAAGTGTACAATACAGACTTTCTTTCTCTTCAGGTATAAGTATGTATCACTTTTTTTCACCATTCCGTTATTTCTTGAGATTACCAGTACCTTGATGCTAAGGAATAAAGTACAAATGTGTGAAAATGACCAGCTGATGAAATATAGTTCCCATTACTGAGTTGAAGTATTAAAGCCTCATTTGTGTCCATTTCTTTCTGTAAATTCTTCAATAGAGTTGTAAGCTTTCATTCCACCCAGAGTCATTATAATTATCATTACTGTCATTTAGTCAAGTGCGGCAGCCACGTGGCTCCCCAAGGCGTTTAAATCACTAGGTCCTTTATCAGAACTGATCACTGTTAACCATGATGCCACAGATTACCAGTACCCCTTTGCCAGTTAGGGAGGATCACGGTTTGCAAGTCCAAAGGCACAACCCAATTAATTCCAGAACCTCAGCTTTTAGGACTGAGGTTCTTGGACAATTCCTGGAACTTAGTGCCACGCCAGTCAGTGTCGAGTCAGGAAGATAGAATCTACATGTTATTGAAACAGAGTGAATTTAATATAGGGAATTCTTTGAACAGGTATTGAAAGAAGGGCTGAAAGGCAAAAAGGAAATACTGAAGATAAAAGAGACAATAACTCTTCTCATTTAGGAATGAGAAAACAGAAGGGAGTGGAGAGGACTGTCACCTTCTAAAAGCTATGAGGATGAGGGACCCCAAAGGGTTAGAGCTGAGACCTCTGAGATGCAGCCCAGAAGGTCCTGGCATCTCACAAGTTCGGAGGGGGTGCCAGACAAAGCTGAGACAGAAACCTCTAAGGAGAGGCAGCCGCTCGTCTGGTGTTATTAGTGCCCCTGAGAGGAGACGTGAGGACCAGTCTGGGAGCGTGAATAAAAACCTGGATGCTGTAACTGCTTGCTACTAATCAGCCCGTGCTCCTGAGAACGAGGTAGGGGAAGAGAGCTGCTGGAGAATTATGCAGAGAAAAGCAAGTGGCCAGAAGCAACGCGTCCATCTGCGTCCTCCTGCCTTCCTGTCCCCCCACCAGCATCCCCTGGTGACACATCCCAACAGGGGGTCTGGCTGGCCTTTGCAGAGTCCCAGCACCAATAGCATGATAAAGAAGTAGACAATCTAGAAGAGTGGGTATCTTAAAGCGGGCATCTTTTTAATATGAGATAATCTGTGGTCTTGATGGAAGAAGGAAAATTTTCATGCTGTAGCCCATCACCAAGGATTTTTGCTCCTCTTAATTTCCTATATAATTCTATGTGCCATGACTGATTCTAAGTACTTATCTGAGAGATAAAGCACACACCAAAAAACATGCACTAGAGTGAGATTGGTAAATGTAGAAACAAAAACATTCTGAGCAAGCATCGTGGTCCACAGTGGCTGGAACTGGCTTCAGAGAAAGCAAATTCCTTATGAACTAGCGAGCACCATGATGTTGTTAGAAACAGAAACGATTGGGATTTCTGGGGTAGAATTTCTAATATTTGTACACAGTACGCTTCATATTTTTAAAATAATTTTAATTTATTCAAATCTAAAATGCCATTGTTTATTGAATAGGGAACTCTAATTTTTGACAGCAAAGAAGCTTGACAGTTTGACAACAGAGAAGAAAAATCACTATAGTATCTTTTTTTTTGTTTTTTGTTTGTTTGTTTGTTTGTTTGTTTTTATAGTATCTTTTTTAACATGTTATTTGTCGATTTTTCACATGATCTTAATGTATTTAACCCAGTGGAGGCAAAGACAGTTATAACTGGCTTCGACTTTCCCAAACTTTTGGTTGATTACAATTCAACATCAAACATTATTTGTATGTACATTTGATTTTTTATAAATAGATCAACATACATAAAGTTTATTATGCAAATGGGCTGTCTACCTCTTTCATATTCTCAGCTCATGAAATTTTGAAATATTTCAGTTAATTTGGAAGTCTCTTCCACTCTGTCAGGTTTTTCTCTGGAATTATGCCTTACTAAATAAGAAAGGTAGTCATAAAATTGAACAATTTTTTAACCAGAGAATACTGTACCCCCAGACTCTCTTCAATGAAGTAATAATGTATATTAAACAAAAAAGTAACACTAGGTGGTGAAGAGAACTAAAAGTACATTATAATCATGTTAAGCAGCAATAACCAGTAATAGATTAAGCATTATTTTTGATTCTTAGACCTGAATTTTTGCTATTTTAAATTCCTCTGAGAGTTATTCTCATCTACTTATTAGGGGGATATGTCTCCTTCTAGTACGGAGTAAATAATGAACCCAATGATGAAGAATAAGGCTGTATTCCTTGGTCTGCTCCCATTGACTTTTCCCACCAGCCGCTATCAGCAAAACAACTGAGACAGAAAGCTGGGGAGAGAGAGAGGCAGAAATAAATGAACAACATGTCTCAGTTCATATTATGGGAAAACTATTATCCTAGGAGTTTAAAGGAATAGAAAAAAATGTTGTAATATATTTAATATATTATCCTTTCTGCTGAAGCCCTTTGTCGGGTAGAGAAATGTGATATACACATAAGGAGGATGAACATGACATGACCATTGAATTAGTAAACAGCACTTACCCACCTCATAGTGGTCAGATTTGGTAGTTGATTCAAGCAGAGACAAGTCTGTATCTACGTGTCCACTTACACTATTTAATGTAAAACTGAATACAGATGGTGGCACCTCTCACCAGCCTGTGCCCGGTGATATACCTGTGAATTCCATTCTAACTTTAAGGCTAACCAAGTGGGCGTAGAGAAACATTATCTTCTACCACTTGGTATCAATGTTGAGTTTTGTGTGAGGACTGCACCCACTTGATTCAGTGATCAGTCACACCTCCAAATGCAAAGCTACACTGCTTCTTTCCAGGACCCTGAGTCCACACCATGGTAGACTAGACTCTTCTTCAGAGTGATACACTAGGGTGTCACACAGCTGGAAAAATTACTTTAATAACCAGAAAACTCAATCAGCAGTTGCAATGTTGCTATCTTTTACAATCCGTGGGAGAAATTAAAACCTCAGGCTTAAGCATCAGCAGCTTGGCAAATTATCTTCCCTCCCTGGGCCTCCTTCCTCATCTCTAAAATCAGAGGTATACTATTCAGAGGGTTATTAGATTAGTTAAATCAGTTAAAACATGAAATGTACACTGTGTCGGGTGACCTAAGAAGTACTTAGGTATGTTATTTATACTACATTGGATCTTAGCCCAAAGGCTGGGAGGTGATTTGTATCTTATTTATAAATACTATTATGAAATCATTGGGAATTTGCAAGGATTGAACATGGATTTCAGTGTATCAAAATGCCACTGTCATTAATGGTATTGAGCTTGTATGTCCATGTCCTGTGGATATCCATGTGTCATGTTCATCATGAGATGAACACAGGACCACACAAAAGAGAACCTGCCTTGTCTCATTCAGCAAATCCTCATGGAAAACAAAAGAAAGGTGCAGACATTTTTTAGGTGTCTCCGACATGCTCACTGTGAGCTAGAAATTTTGTACGGATTATGTCCTTTAAACTTAACAAACAACATTCTCATGAGTGTATAATTATCACTATTTTAGTATCAGTGTAAAATGAGTAAAACTAAACAATTGGTTTAAGACCAATGTAAACTACCTTTTATTAGACTCCAAAATTTCATACCTTTCTCATGATTATATTGAATCCCACAATTTACCAAGAAAACTGTATGTAATATCTACTTCCAGAGCCATAAATCATTATTTAAAATAATAATAGCAATTTGTCACATTAACATGACATTTAAAAATATGCATTATGGCCAAGATATAGAAACAGCCTAAGTGTCCATCAACAGATGAATGGATAAAGAAGATGTGGTATGTGTGTGTGTATACATATATATATATGTGTATGAATATATAGATGCATATATATTCATATATATATGCATATATATGAGAAAAAATGGAATCCTACCATTTGTGACAACTTAGGTAGACCTGGGGCATCATGTTAAGTGATTAAATCAGACAGAGAAAGACAAATACTGTGTGATATCACTTATATGTGGAATCTTTTTTTAATAGTCTAATTCACAGAAACAGAGAGTAGAAATGTGGTTGCCAGAGGCTTGGTGTTGGGGGTAGGAAATGAGGAGATGTTGGTCAGAGTACAAACTTCAGTTAGAATGTGAATAAATTCTGGGAATCTCATACACAGCATTGCGATTATAGATAACGGTAACAATGCTGTACAATATACTTAAAAGTTGCTAAGAGAGTGGGTCTTAAATGTTTTTTATAGCACACACCAAAATCGTAATTATTTAATGTGATAAGGATGTTGGCTAACTCTAAAATGGTAATCGGGGCTTCCCTGGTGGCGCAGTGGTTGAGAGTCTGCCTGCCGATGCAGGGGTCACGGGTTCGTGCCCTGGTCCGGGAAGATCCCACGTGCCGCGGAGCGACTGGGCCCGTGAGCCATGGCCGCTGGGCCTGCGCGTCCGGAGCCTGTGCTCCGCAACCGGAGAGGCCACAGCAGTGAGAGGCCCGCATACAGCAAAAAAATAAATAAATAAATAAATAAATAAAATAAAATAAAATAAAATGGTAATCGTATTGCAATATATGAGAATCAGATCAATACTTTGTATACCTTAAACTTACACAATGTCATATATCACTTAGATTTCAGTAAAGCTGGGGAAAATATGCATTATCTCATTTGGTTTGCATGAATACCTAACTTTAGAGATTCTAGATAATATGCTACCATTGATTAAGCAAGCTATAAAATATCCAGAAAAAAAGCAGGATAGCAAATAGCTTGTATATTTTTGTTATTTCCCTACTCCTGATAGGTTTTTAAAAAAATCATCCAGGAAATATGATATTATTTCATAAATCTATATATCATTTGTATGTTTTCCAGGGGTAGATAAAGGGAGATTTTAGTATTGAAAGGCATTGAAATACGAGTTCTGTCGGGAAAGTTCTCCTTCAAAATGTGCCTGTTCAGGGGCTTCCCCGGTGGCGCAGTGGTTGAGAGTCCGCCTGCCAATGCAGGGGACATGGGTTCATGCCCCGGTCCGGGAAGATCCCACATGCCATGAAGCGGCTGGGCTCGTGAGCCTTGGCCGTTGGGCCTGCGCATCGGGAGAGGCCACAACAGTGAGAGGCCCGCGTACCGGGAAAAAAAAAAAAAAAAAAATGTGCCTGTTCAGGTCTGTACTGGGAGCACGATTGCTCTCAAGGACACGTCACCTGTAAGCTTTGAAGTGGTGTCAGGAGCTTAGCTTGCTGTGCTCCCAGAGCTGTGAATAACCTCTGATTACCAGGTCGCAGATCTTCCCCATTGATCTGGGAGCATTTTTTCTTTTGTGTTTTTTTTCTTTTTTGTGGGGAGTCTTGGCTGCTCCCAAGTGACAGTCTTGGGGTCTAACTGAGGGTATCTACCCATGTGATTCACTGTGAAGAATCAAACTAGACCCCAAACTTTGATCATTTCTTGCACTCAAGTGGTTTGCTGGCTAATAATCTTACACATGGACTCAGAATCTAATGAAGGATTTGGCGCTGGACACAAATGCTTTTAATGGAAATACTGTTCCCTATGTAAGAATAAGAATGAGTAAGAAAAGTTAAGAAATAATTCTTCATTTCCTTTTGTTTATTTTGTTTTCTGTGTCTTTAAACTAGAATACACACAATACACCTAACGTTTTTCTTGGAGAATCTGCTGTTGGAAGAGATTGAAGAAAAATAAAATTTGTGCCTCAGTTTCACCAGAGGCATAATGAGATTTTTTCTGAAGTAAGATTCATACCTTTTGGGGTGATAATTAGAAACGAAGACCTAGGAAACTATAAACATGTTACATAAAACTGTAAATTTCTCTCGAAATGCGATTTGAACATAAGTAAACCAGAAATGATAGATGTTTTAATAAAAGACATTACAGCCAGCTACTGTATGTAATTATTGTTGGTTCCATTTAGAGAAATGTATGTTTTTTTTCAGAATAAAATAGCAGAACGCACACAGACAGGCACGCACACACACACACAGAAATATGCAAACGAGAACCTAAAATCATTTTACTGTCTTTCTCACACACATACTTTTAAAATAGTATATAAATAAGTACATAAATACATACATGCATTAAAAAAGTAATTCATTAAAAAATGACCTTAATTCATACGGTCCTAAAAAAAAATTTAGTAAGTGAAAACACACACACACACGCACGCCAGAGGAATAGATATATAAACAAAATTAGCAATGTAAGGCCAGAGCTGAAATTGGGATACGCTTGTGAAAATGTCAGAGCAGAGTGACAGAAGCCGGATATCAAGAAAGATTTTATTATAAAGGAGGAAGTTGGCTCTAAAGGAGCAAGATTCAGCAATAAAACTTGTGGAACACAGGGCAGTCTGATGTTTTGACAACCTGGCTACTGCTACTTGAACCCTTTCCAACACAGCCACTTCAGAAGTGTGTGTGCATCTGGGCAAGAGCAGATGAAAGCAGATGTAAAAGAACTGCCTCACTGAGTTGAGTGACACCATGCACCCTTTCAATAGCGAGACACAAAAGAATTCTTCTTCTCCTCCTCAATTTACTGCAGCTCTGGTCCATCTCAGTCCTGAAAGTCTTGGTAGGCATAACGACCAGCTGGACTCTGAACCTATATTTTATATTTTTTCTCAGATCTGTGGACTCAAAGAATAGCCAGGTGTGGGGAAATTAAACAGCAGACTGGTCGCAGTAGGGAACAGCCTACCTTGATTCTAGAGCTCATATTGGAATCCCGGAAGTGCTAGTATGAAAAGCCTTGAAAATTGCAGTTATTCAGTGCAATCTGTTTATTAATTTTATTTGGACTGTATTAACTCCTGGAGACTAGTGTAGCCTGAGCATCTATGAAGACATATTTATAATAGTGCAGAAAACCACAAGTTTGGTCCAAAGCTTAATAATTGTCCTTCAGAAATTAATATCTTTAAGATGGACATTGTGAAATAAATAGGTGTTATATCAGCATAAATGTAAAATTCTTCAAAGTTTTACCTATGTCATTTTTGTATGTAAATTTTAGTAGTGTAGTAGCCTGTTATTTAAAAAAAAAAAAGAAACAATGTTAGGAAGTTAAGTAGGAACCTAGGTGGGAGCTTCTAAGGAAGACTTCTGGTACCAAAGACTCACTAAAATTTCCCTTTATCTACCCCTAGAAAACATACAAATTATATATAGAGTTATGAAATAATACATGTTTCCTGGATAATTTTTTTAAAAACCTATGAGGAGTATGGGAATAACATAAAAATACAACTCCTTTGCTATCCTGCTTTTTTTTAATATTGTATAACTTGCCTAATCAATGGTAGCATACTATCTAGAATCTCTAAACTTAGGCATTCATGCAAACCAAATGAGATAAAGTTCTTAGCACACACACAGGAAATAGTAATTATATGATGTGATGAAGACATTAGCTAACACCAAAATGGTAATCGTGTTGCAATATATAAGTGAATCAAATCAATACTTTGTACACCTTAAACTTATACAATGTCAAATGTCAATTAGATTTCGACAAAACTGGGGAAAATATGCATTATCTCACAATTTTAGATATGGAGCATAAAATTATAAAATATCAGAACTGGAAGAGTCCACAAAGATCATCTTGTCTAAAACTGAAATTTACAGTTAAGAAACAGCTACAGAATTAAAAAGCCAAAATCATGTAACTAAGATAAGAATATTAGTAATAAGAATGAGGAAAAAATGCAAGAAGGAAAGGAGGAGGGAAAATTGTGATTTTTATTTGTATATACTACCTGCTGTACATCACAGACCAGGATTTGTTCTCTTAATTCTTCTACTGTACCAGAACACTGAATGAAAGTTTTCAAAAATATTCAGACATATCACATTCATAATCTTCAAGACAACCCAGTTCCTTTAGAAAAGAGGACCTCATTTCATTAGGGAAAGCAGAGATTGCATTTCTTTGCTTCTATTTGCATTTTGCAGTAATGTTCTCACTCACAGAAAGAGAAGAGTCATGGAAATATTCTGAAATGCAGGCTCTCCTTGGGTATTTTGTTAAAATATAATTTTCCTCACTCCCTTATGCAATTCAATCACTAGATATAAAGCAACGTGAAAATCGTCTGTCTTCATTTTCATGTACCCTGCCTAATGTATTTGTTTTGTTGCTGTTGCTGCTTTGTTTTGTTTTTAACCTGTTAACCTACTACTTACTAATCTGCTATTCTTGCCTGTATTTACTTTAGGTTTACTTATATTTACTTTAAAATTTTGTATTAGTTGGAATTCAGGTTCAATTTTTAGTGAATGACACCCAACTGTAGTGACTTCAGAAATCAGGTTTATTCTTTCATGTAAAGGAAGTCTGGAGGTAGCTGGTCAAAGGCTGGCATTGCAGGTAATTCTATGACATCATTAACCAAGGATTTTTTTCTCCTCTGATATCATTAGTATTTGGCTCACAAGCTCAAGGTTACCCCATGGTTTAAAATGGCTGCTGGGACTCAGGGCATCAAGTCAAATAAAAAACAATAGTTACAAATTTTCCTAAGCCACAGGCAGAAATACAGAATCTTGCTGCAGAATTCAGGATTTTATTAGATATATATTATTTTGTATTACAGGTATGTAACAACTAGTTTAGTTAATGAAACTCTTAGAGATAAGGTGTTAAGAAACAGCATGGTAGAAATAGGTTTAAATAATCTAATTATATAATTTTTTTTTACTTTTAAAGGGCAAAAATGTCACCACATAATGCTATTTAAGAAGGTATTATTTTTCACAAAGTCCTACCAATAATTCAAAAATTTAAACTAAATAAAGATGAGAAATAGACTTTAGGTAGGCTCAAGCTTCAGGTGGACTCAACAGCTTAAATAAAAGTAGTCATGTATTTTTCACAAATTGATTCAATTGTTAAATTAAAATTCAGTCAGAAAAATATAAATTGAAATATGAAATTTATGGAAAATAACCAAAATTTTAGAGATCCATATAAAAAAAGTAACAATTTTTAACTCTGAAGAAGACAACCAGCTCATGAAAGAACTCTAAGGCCAAATTTCCTCAGTCAGCTAAGAATTAAGAGCCAGTAGAGAAGGATACATAAAAACTAACTGCAAGCAAAAGGGCTCTCGGAAGATCCCGTTTACCATATTGATAGGAAACAACAAGAATTATCAAAACCTGTTCAGTTATATCCCTTTGAGGAAAAAATTAGAAACTTCCTGTCATTTTTCTTAACTCCCAAGTGGCATTGTCTGAAAATATAGAAAAATTACAATATACTCATAAATTTAGAGCCACTCTATCCACAATTAATTCCAGCTTCATAGAACAGTATGTTCTTTAGAGGAAATGTAAGTAGTTTGAAAAAACTAAGAATGAAGACAAATTGTAATAAGTATAAAAGGAAAAAATAGAGTACTTTTTGTTTTAAAGTAAAACATCTGGTTGTATCATAAAATATAAGAAAATAGCAAAGGACAGAAATTGTGTGTGTAGTCAGTTGTAGAAAGCTTGAGGGAAAATTGATTTTACTTTCTCTGCTTTACTGGAACTAATCAAGGAGTGGAACTTTGTTAACAATCCTAAATACTTTTCAATTTCTAACATAGACCTTCAATTTGGGAACTGTTATCATAGAATATTCCTTCTTTTTGATATAACCTGTAAAAATTTAATAAGCAGGATTTATTCTACAAATAGAACTGTCAGATAAAATATATTAAAATTTCTTCTAATTTAACTGCATATAATCAGATTATAGCTTATCTAGAAATTAGAATACTACATTATGTATGAGACAGGAAATGAGCAAAGAAATACCCAAAGTCCCAGAATCCCTATGGAGAAAAGACTAATGGGGCATAGATAGAATAATTGGAGCAAAATCCGTGAGAATCCAGATTGATTCTTCTTAGATTAATGTAGATCTTTATTTTGGTATGAATATGAAGAGGTTAAGATTATGCTCTTAGGGCATTAACTCAGGGCCCACATCAAAGATCTTGTCTATAAAAACTGACTTCTGATCCAGTAGCCAGAAATTCTCCTTCTTGTCGCAGATCAATGAGTCCTCAATTAAATTAGTCAAGATATTTTCATGTCTTATACTAGGGTCATCTTTAAATCCAATGCCACTATACTAAATGAATCACTGTGGCTAATGAAAAACACACATTTTTCTAGTTAATTATTTATAAATAAATTTTGCTTTTTTTCTTCTCATATTGCCATTCATTTTTGTAATGTTCCTAATCAAGCAACTCTATAAAGCTTACACAGTGAAGACTCTCATGACTGTGATTTTGTAGTTAGAGAAGTATCTGTACACAGGAAGGATTTTTGTCCATTCTCATACCAAAATGAGTCTTAATGTTTTTCTTCATGGCAATTATCTTAAAAATAAAAAGAGTTGATACCAGCCTGGCTGTGCATAGTCTCTTGTAGAATTCCATTCCTAACCAGGAGCAAAATAGGTTCAAAAGTTTAAAAGCTGGCCCTTTGTAGGGCATGTCAGTTTGCCATAAATAAAGAGATAAGTATATACACCAAAAGTAAACATATTTGGAGTAATGATTATGTGATGCCTTTTGTCATTAGTGAAAAAGTCAGTAATAAAATGGTAATACAGAGTCTAGAGAAAATATTGTTAGCATATTATCATGGTAAATAGGTTGCACTGGCAAAATCTTTATGCAAGAATCTTTTGTAAAAGAAACACAAAGCATGAGAAGGATCAAAAACTCCATCATAGATATGGAAATGTGCTGTGATTCAGAAAATGAGCACTGGAAATTATCATATTTTAAATCCATGGGAATAAGATTTAGAAATGTTAGAATAGTCATCTGACTGCCCAGATAAAACCTCAGATGCACACTTGCCAAAACCCTCCTTGAAGCAACGCAGTAGAGATTAACTGTAAACATTAAGCAAACATTGTGAGAAACACTGGGAGGAAACTTTTCTAAGATAGCAGAGCCTGGGGAATTCATGACTTTTATGTGATTGATATAATAAGAAAAAATAAAGGTAAGATTGAACTGGAACTACGTCCTAAAAGATCCTTTCATCCTCTTCAAATAGATTTTATATAATTTCCTTCCGCTATGGTTATGGCAATATCCTAATAATAGTTTATTATCTGAACTGGTTGGACCATTTTCCTGTAGAACTACAACCCTCATAATGGCTAAAACAAAAACAGATACAGCTGGGACATTCAGATTTATCTACCCAGTGATAGAGGAACATACTTTACTGGGACAGCTGTTTATAAACTATGCAAAGATTTGTCACTTACTCAGAAGCTTAATTTCTTTATCATTCCCAATACTCTTGAAAAGTGGAAAAAAATAAACATTAAAACTAAATTTAGCTAACCAACCAGATACCATTGAATTCCTGCGGCTTAAAGTACTACTCTTGGCTTATATGGCCCTGTGGTCTTGCCGCTCAGATACTGATAGATTGTGTCTTTAAGATCATTCTCAAGCAGGGCCCTGCAGCTAAAAATGTAGCCATTCACACTGGGTTCAACAGTCTAAATGTTGCTCTAGCTAGTCATTGTAGGGGGATGATGAAATATAATCAGTCCTACCATTTACAGGTATAGGCTGTCATTCCTCAAAAACCACCTAACCAGACCCTCACATGACCTAAAAACAGGTGAACAAGTGTCCTGGAGGAGAGACCAGAGAAAGATTAACCTTAAAACCTGCTGGTGGAAGACCTTATCAAGGACTCTATTGCCCGTACAGAAATTAATGACAAAGAATTAATCCTTGGATACATATTTCTCAACTAACATGACCACACAGCCTACAAGAATTGGGATAACACCTATTAAACATCTTAAACTGTTGTTCTTCACAGAACTTTCAGAAGCGATTGGTACATAGAACACTAACAGGATATTTGGAAAACACAGACAAACACCACAGAGAGTTCTGCCCAAGACCATTGGAAAAATATTCTATATGTCATACCTTCATTTGCTATGCTTTTAAAAAAATTATCCCTTTGGTCATACATTTCCTTTTTACTGTTTTGAGTTGATGTGCTTCTGACTTTGCCCTTTTTTTTCACATTGTTAGTAATAATACCTTCCTTAGATTTAAGCTTTACTAGAGAAAATCAGTACCCTAATTTAACTTTCATGAGATATTGTCAGGCACCAATATTAAAAGTAATATTGCTATGTTTCACTAACATTACCAATACTGTAGTGATATGTTTAAGTGAAATGTTCTTGCTCTACATAAGGGGAATACATTGATTCTTGGGCTGTAACAGTAACTGTCATGATGACACCAAGAAACAATATATTACAGCTCAAAGAAGTTAATTGTATCTCTTTTGAAGCTTCTGGATTATCTATGTGGGAGATTAGACTCTTCAGTGCATGGGTTTAAGAATCATTGTTTCGTGGAGTTAGTAGTTAGACCACTCCAGCACCCTCACAAGGAGTCCAAAGGGATAAAAACGTTTGGGGTGAAATAAATAATAACTGGTAGAACAGATTTCTAAGACTATCAATTTAATCTATAGTAATGACCATGGAACATTAAGCATTTGAAAGGAAAGGAAAGAACTTGTTTTTCTAAAAATTGTTAGTATATTAAGACTCATAGACAGAGTGCTCTGTGGACCTGATCTGATTCTGCATCACATATCAGAGATGTTGTCTGTAGTAAACAGTGATCCCTTGGCTTCTACTTACCTATCCAGTCTTGTTACCCATCAGAGAAAAAGGCCGTGTCTGGAGCCTGCTTGACTGACACAACACTCTTCAAAGAAGTCAACTGTTTGTTCTAAAATGAATGTCTTATACTCTCTGGTAATAGTTATCCATGTGGGGTACTGACTTACCAAACAAAATCTTGCCTCTGACCTGACACTAAACTTTTAAAATGTGTTTTTGTAGGGAAAAAGAGTCATCACAAGGAAGCACCCACAAGTTTCACTTTTATGGAGATTCAGAATGTCACTGGGAAATGAAATTTGTTTAATTACTTCCTATCAAATTTGATAGTTTAAAAGCTTAAATAGTAGATGCTGTTTTAAAGTATGCCAAAGTTGTCTCCTGGTATGGTTTGCTGATCGTTACTTTTATGTGTGAAAAAAAAGCAATTTTAATGAAAGAAAATTTAGTTATCTTTGTGGAAAGATTTCATTGTTACTGGTTCTACATGAAGTTTCCTCTAGACAGTGTTAAACTTTTAAAGTGGAAAATGATTGCTGATAAACTATAATAATATCCTTCTACATGCTTTATAACAGGAAAGAGCTTTGGAGGAATAAAATGATCACCAGTTCATCGGTATCAGTTATACATTCGTGGCCATCAATGCATGTTATAAGTCGAATTGTGACATTCACTGTAGGGCTTCATGGGAATATGAGCAGCTTGGATATAAGGGCTTAGGCACCATCAACTGCATCACAATTACGTATAAAACAGAGGTTAAAGAAATGTAAAAGAAATTGTATCTCATTTTCTTCTATGCAACATGCCTTTAAAAATCTTTCACATGATTTGCAATTTATTTTGTCCTTTAATGAAACTCAGTAATATATTTACAAATTTGGAGTATGTTCCATGGTCAAAAATCCCTGACTCTTCCAGGGTTCAGTAGTTCGCCAGGAGCTATTTTTTCAAAAGGTATATAATTCTATATTTTGGTTGGCATATTTCAGGTCAGAAAACTCTCATGGTCAATGCAGTGATTATTCCATTAGGTCTTATTATATATGGTGTCTTTTCTCATCCTTGATAACATTACACTTGCCATATGGTCCAAGCAGCTGTCTAGACCTGCTGTGGAGAACATCTGTGTCTGTGCTCCACTGAAAGCCGACACCTTTCCTGTCACCCACCATCTGCATTAAACTGCTGATGATCAATGGTGCAAAATAAATGGTAGATATTGTTTCAATTTGTATTTTCTGTGGATTAAGGTGAACATGACTGCTTGATGAAAATTCTGAAAATGATTGCCAAGACAAAATATTTGGATACTCTGGAGTAGATTTAATAGCATATCAAATTCATTGATGGTTAATGCAAATACTAAATTTATAATTTAGAGAAGCATTGAAAACAATCAAGACTTCAGTAAGTCCAGTCTACTGGGTTTTATGGCGCTTAAGCAGAAATGGTGTTAGAGTCATTTCATTTGACAGAATGATTTGTTCCATATTGCAGTTAAGAAAAATGATTAAAGTTCTTCGATTCAGTAGGCAAAGAGACTTTGAAAGTTTTTAAAATTTATGCAACTGCTTTCTGAAACCCCATAGCTATTTCCTATAACTGCTCACAAGATCGCATACCAACAGGAGAAAACAGTAACAACTTTCAAGGTTAATCATCCAGACTTCTTTAGTTCTAACCATGTTGAATTTCCTATTGAACTTCAAATCTTATTGATCACTCAATATTGATATAATGTTGTTGCTGCCTTCTTCCTAAGATAAAATCACTCTGGTATTTCAGCAGACTGATCTCCTTCTCCTCTTATTTTACATTGTTCTTCTCCTCCCCCTTCTTCTAAAATATCCTTGGATGGGCTTCCCTGGTGGCGCAGTGGTTGAGAGTCCGCCTGCCGATGCAGGGGACACGGGTTCGTGCCCCAGTCTGGGAGGATCCCACGTGCCGCGGAGCGGCTGGGCCCGTGAGCCATGGCCGCTGGGCCCGTGCGTCCGGAGCCTGTGCTCCGCAACGGGAGAGGCCACAACAGTGAGAGGCCCGCGTACCAAAAAAAAAAAAAAATAAACAACAACAACAAAAACTTGGATGCATGTTATTAATGATAATTAATTAATGATAATTCTTGTTTCATAACACACCAATATTATTAGTCCATGCATGGCCCCTTCCTTCCCTTCCACCCTCCCTCCCTCTTTCTTTCTCTTTTTCTTTCATTCTTAAAATTAATAAGATGAACATCTGAAACCTACTACCTTACCCAGCACTAGAACATTAACATTAAATTATGTCTGGGATCCCCCGTCCTCCCATTCTTCTTACTCCTTCAATTTTTGAGGATTAAGTAAAGAGAAGAGAGGGCAAATATAAAATGCTAATTTTGAGAAATTATCAGAAGAGAGAACATTAAGGAGACAAAGGATTGAGGTGAAATGGGCAGATGAACAGGAAGAAATGAGAGTCAAAACAGAAAGAACGGGATGGACAGAGGAAATACAAGAAGGAAGAGGAAGGAACATCTCTTTTCTCTCCACCCTCTTATTTCCCCCTTGGAGAGTATTTATCAGAGAGTGTGAGTCTGAGAAGATGTGATCGCTGACAAGCCATTTAATCTTCCGAGCCTCAGGATTCGTCATTTTCAAGATCTTTTCTGGTTGAGATATTATTCTTATAACTTCTAAATTTCTGAACGTCATGGGAGGGATTATTTTGCCTTGTGGGACTAACTTAAAGAGAGGAGTTTAAAGTAAACCTTCTCTGACTATCAGTCCAGTATTTGCCAGGTTCACCCAGAAACAACGATGTCTTTTTTTTTTTTTTTTTTTTTTAACAACGATGTCTTTTAAGGCTCGTCCTGACTGGACCCTTCCTTCTTTAGGACAGAATTCCCTCTTAAAGTAAGACCATGTCATACTCAGCTAGTTTAGACATAATTTAAACTCAGCTTTTTAAAAAAATTCATGAATATTAAATGAAATGAAAAAAATATGTATCTGTTTTTCTTCCTCATTCATTATTGACAATCATTAATGTATGTTGAAAACAACTGATGCTGTCACTGCACGACATCGGTACAACATTCTTTATTTAAATTTGAGGCAAATTCCATACCCTTACTTTTGAACACTTGAACCTTGTTCTTCATTACCTTCTAACATACAACATAATTTATTTACTGGGCCTATTGCTTATTTTTTACCCCTCTAGAATGAAGGTAGAAATCTTTGTCTGATGACTAATATATCCCAAGTACTTATAACTTCTTATACATATATTTATAGAGTAAGGGGAATGATTCCATTTAGAAACTATATATATTTCCACTTTAACAAGGTTTAATATTTTAATAAAATAATTCCTTTGAAATTTTCTCCATGAAAAAAATAAAGTTTTCAACTACGTTTTAGAGAGGAAATTCTTCCAACCTTTTATTACCCATCACTCAATCAACTTGATGTAAAATTAGCTTTTTGTCAACACAATACTCAATTCAAAATTACTATTACAGGGGGACCTTCAAGATGGCAGAGGAGTAAGATGTGGAGATCACCTTCCTCCCCACAAATACGTCAAAAATACATCTGCATGTGGAACAACTCCTACAGAACACCTACTGAACGCTGGTAGAAGACCTCAGACCTCCCAAAAGGCAAGAAACTCCCCACGTACCTGGGTAAGGCAAAAGAAAAAAGAAAAGAGACTAAAGAATAGGAACAGGACTTGCATCTCAGAGAGGGAGCCGTGAAGGAGGAAAAGTGTCCACACACTAAGAAGCCCCTTCACTGGCGGAGACTGGGGGATGGGTGGGGGAAGCTTCAGAGCCATGGAGGAGAGCGCAGTAACAGGGTGCAGAGGGCAAAGTGGAGAGATTCCCGCACAGAGGATCGGTACCGACCGGCACTCACCAGCCCGAGAGGCTTGTCTGCTCACCCACCGGGGTGGGCGGGGGCTGGGAGCTGAGGCTCAGGTTTCAGAGGTCGTATCCCAGGGAGAGGACTGGGGTTGGCTGCGTGAACACAGCCTGAAGGGGCTATTGCGCCACAGCTAACTGGGAGGGAGTCCAGGAAAATGTCTGGACCTGCCTAAGAGGCAAGAGACCATTGTTTCAGGGTGCACGAGGAGAGGGGATTCAGAGCACCGCCTAAAGGAGCTCCAGAGACACGTGCGAGCCGTGACTATCAGTGCACACACCAGAGACGGGCATGAAACGCTAAGGCCGCTGCTGCAGCCTCCAAGAAGCCTGTGTGCAAGCACAGGTCACTATCCATACCACCCCTCCCAAGAGCCTGTGTAGACCGCCATTGCCAGGTCCTGAGATACAGGGACAACTTCCCTGGGAGAACATACAGCGTACCTCAGGCTACTGCAACGTTATGCTGGCCTCTGCTGCCGCAGGCTTGCCTCTCATTCCTTATCCCTCCCTCCGCCTGCCCTGAGTGAGCCAGAGCCCCCGAACCAGCAGCTCCTTTAACCCTGTCCTGTCTGAGCAAAGAACAGACGCCCTCAGGCGACCTACACGCAGAGGCGGGGCCAAATCCAAAGCTGAACCCCAGGAGCTGTGCGAACAAAGAAGATAAAGGGCAATCTCTCCCAGCAGCCTCAGGAGCAGCGGATTAAAGCTCCACAACTTGATGTACCTGCATCTGTGGGATACCTGAATAGACAACGAATCATCCCAAAATCAAAGCCGTGGACTTTGGGAACAACGGTTGACTTGGGGTTTGCTTTCTGCATCTAATTTGTTTCTAGTTGTATGTTTATCTTAGTTTAGTATTTAGAGTTTCTTATCATTGGTAGATTTGTTTATTGATTTGATTGCTCTCTTCCTTTTTTTTTAATATATATATATTTTTTCCTTTTTCTCTTTTTGTGAGTGTGTATATGTATACTGCTTTGTGTGATTTTGTTTGCATAGCTTTGCTTTTACCATTTGTCCTAGGGTCCTGTCTGTCAGTTTTTTTTGCTTTTTGAGTTTCTTTTTAGTATAGTTTTCAGCATTTGTTATCATTGGTGGATTTGTTCATTGGTTTGTTTGCTCTCTTCTTTCTTTTTAAAATGTCTTTATTTTTAATAATATTTTGTTTTATTTTTTATTTTAATAACTTTAATAAATATATACTTTTTTCTTTCCTTCTATTTTTTTCTCCCTTTTCTTCTGAGCCATGTGGCTGACGGGGTCAGGCTGGGTATCAGGCCTGCGCCTCTTAGGTGAGAGAGCCAAGTTTAGAACATAGGTCCAGCAGAGACCTCCTGGCCCCACGTAATATCAAATGGCGAAAGCTATCCAAGAGATCTCCATCTCAACGCTATGACCCAGCTCCACTCAATGACCAGCAAGCTACAGAGCTGGACAGCCCATGCCAAACAACTAGCAAGACAGGAACACAACCCCACCCATTAGCAGAGGGGCTGCCTAAAATCATAATAAGTTCACAGACACCCCAAAATACACCACGAGAAAGACAAGATCCAGCCTCATCCATCAGAACACAGGCACTAGTACCATCCACCAGGAAGCCTACACAACCCACTGAACCAACCAAATTAGCCACTGAGGGAAGATACCAAAAACAACGGGAACTACAAACCTGCAGCCTGTGAAAAGGAGACCCCAGATGCAATAAGTTAAGCAAAATGTGAAGACAGAGAAATACACAGCAGATGAAGGAGCAAATAAATGAAGAGGAAATAGGCAGTCTACATTAAAAAGAATTCACAGTAATGATAGTAAAGATATCCAAAATCTTGGAAATAGAATGGAGAAAATACAAGAAACGTTTAACAAGGACCTAGAAGAACTAAAACTAAACAAACAATGATGAACAACACGAAAAATGTAATTAAATATTCTCTAGAAGGAATCAATAGCAGAATAACTGAGGCAGAAGAACGGATAAGTGACCTGGAAGATAAAATAGTGGAGATAACTACTGCAGAGCAGAATAAAGAAAAAAGAATGAAAACAATTGAGGGCAGTCTCAGAGACTTCTGGAAAAACATTAAACACACCAACATTCGAATTATAGTGGTCCCAGAAGAAGAAGAGAAGAAGAAAGGGTCTGAGAAAATATTTGAAGAGATTATTGTTGAAAACGTCCTTAATATGGGAAAGGAAATAGTCAATCAAGTCCACGAAGTGCAGAGAGTCCCATACAGGATAAATCCAAAGAGAAACATGCCAAAACACATAATAATTGACCTATCCAAAACTAAATACAAAGAAAAAGTATTAAAAGTAGCAAGGGAAAAGCAACAAATAACATACAAGAGAATCCCCATAAGGTTAACAGCTGATCTCTCAGCACAAACCCTGCAAGCCAAAGGGAGTGGCGGGACACATTTAAAGCGATGAAAGGGAAAAAACTACAACCAAGATTACTCTACCCAGCAAGGATCTCATTCAGATTCGATAGAGAAATTAAAACCTTTACAGATAAGCAAAAGCTAAGAGAATTCAGCACCACCAAACCAACTTTGCAACAAATGCTAAAGGAACTTCTCTATGCAGGAAACAAAAGAGAAGGTAAAGACCAACAATAACAAACCCAAAACATTTAAGAAAATGGTAACAGGAACATACATATTGATAATTACCATGAATGTAAATGGATTAAATGCTCCAACCAAAAGACATAGACAGGCTGAATGGATACAAAAGTAAGACCCATATATGCTATCTACAAGAGACCCACTTCAGACCTAGGGATACATACAGACCAAAAGTGAGGGGATGGAAAAAGATATTCCATTCAAATGGAAGTCAAAAGAAAGCTGGAGTAGCAAATCTCATATAAGACAAAATAGACTTTAAAATAAAGAATGTTACAAGAGACAAAGAAGGACACTACATAATGATCAAGGGATCAATCCAAGAAGAAGATATAACAATTGTAAATATTTATGTACCCAACATAGGAGCACCTCAATACAAAAGGCAAATGCTAACAGCCATAAAAGGGGGAAATTGACAATAACACAATCATAGTAGGGGACTTTAACACCCCACTTTCACCAATGGACAGATCATCCAAAATGATAACAAATAAGGAAACACAAGCTTTAAATGATACATTAAACAATATACATTAACAAGATGGACTTAACTGATATTTATAGGATATTCCATCCAAAAACAACAGAATACACATTCTTCTCAAGTGCTCATGGAACATTCACCAGGATAGATCATAACTTGGGTCACAAGTGAAGCCTTGGTAAATTTAAGAAAACTGAAATTGTGTCAAGTATCTTATGACCACAAAGCTATGAGACTTGATATTAATTACAGAAAAAAACCTGTAAAAAATAAAAACACAAGGAAGCTAAAGAATACACTACTAAATAACCCAGAGATCACTGAAGAAATCAAAGAGGAAATCAAAAAATACCTAGAAACAAATAACAATGAAAACACGACCTCCCAAATCCTATGGGATTCAGCAAAAGCAGTTCTAAGAGGGAAGTTAATAGCAATACAATCCTACATCAAGAAATAAGAAACGTCTCAAATAAACAACCTAACCGTACACCCAAAGCAAATAGAGAAAGAAGAACAAGAAAACCCCAAAGTTAGCAGAAGGAAATAAATCAGAAAGATCAGATCAGAAATAAATGAAAAAGAAATGAAGGAAATGATAGCAAAGATCAATAAAACTAAAAGCTAGTTCTTTGAGAAGATAAACAAAATTGATAAACCATTAGCCAGACTCATCAAGAAAAAAAGGGAGAAGACTCAAATCAGTAGAATTAGAAATGAAAAGGGAGAAGTAACAACTGACACTGCAGAAATACAAAGAATCATGAGAGATTACTACAAGCAACTCTATGCCAATAAAATGGACAACCTGCAAGAAATGGACAAATTCTTAGAAAAGCACAACCGTCTGAGACTGAACCTGGAAGAAATAGAAAATATGAACAGACCAATCACAAGCACTGAAATTGAAACTGTGAGTATAATCTTCCAACAAACAAACTCCCAGGACCAGATGGCTTCACAGGCAAATTCTATCAAACATTTAGAGAAGAGCTAACACCTATCCTTCTCAAATTCTTCCAAAATATAGCAGAGGGAGGAACACTCCCAAACTCATTCTGTGAGGCCACCATCACCCTGATACCAAAACCGGACAAAGATGTCACAAAAAAAGAAAACTACAGGCCAATATCACTGATGAACATAAATATCCTCAACAAAATACTAGCAAACAGAATCCAATAGCACGATAAAAGATCATACACCATGATCAGATGGGGTTTATCCAAGGAATGCAAGGATTCTTCAGTATACACCAAGCAATCAATGTGATACACCATATTAATAAATTGAAGAATTAAAAACCATATGATCAACACAACAATTGCAGAAAAACTTTCGACAAAATTCAACACCGACTTATGATAAAAACCCTCCAGAAAGTAGGCATAGAGGGAACTTTCCTCAGCATAATAAAGGCCATATATGACAAACCGCAGCCAACATCATCCTCAATCATGAGCAACTGAAAGCATTTCCACTAAGATCAGGAACAATACAATTTTGTCCACTCTCACCACTATTATTCAACACAGTTTTGGAAGTTTTAGCCACAGCAATCAGAGAAGAAAAAGAAATAAAATAATCCAAATCGGAAAAGAAGAAGTAAACTGTCACTGTTTGCAGATGACATGATACTATACATAGAGAATCCTAAAGATGCTACCAGAAAACTACTAGAGCTAATCTATGAATTTGGTAAAGTAGCAGGATACAAAATAAATGCACAGAAATCTCTTGCATTCCTATACACTAATGATGAAAAATCTGAAAGATAAATTAAGGAAACACTCCCATTTACCACTGCAACAAAAAGAATAAAATTCCTAGGAATAAACCTACCTAAGGAGACAAAAGACCTGTATGCAAAAAACTATAAGACACTGATGAAAGAAATTAAAAATGATACAAACAGATGGAAAGATATACCATGTTCTTGGATTGGAATAATCAACATTGTGAAAATGACTATACTACCCAAAGCAATCTACAGATTCAGTGCAATTCCTATCAAACTACTAAGGGCATTTTTCACAGAACTAGAACAAAAAATTTCACAATTTGTATGGAAATACAAAAGACCCAGAATTAAAATAAGAAGTCTTATAGGAGTGGAAATGAGAAGAGCGATTTCAAAGAAAGAAAACGTGGTTAGGAAAAGTGTCATATACTGGAGATGAAGACTAGCAAGGAATAGTAAATATAAAATTCCAGTTTTTTTGTTTTCTTATTAAAAAAGTATTCAAATGTAGGCAACCCAAGGCTGGTGCAGTTGCTTTTTGTTCTTGCCAGGAATTTTGGTTCACATCTGCTTTCCAGATGGGAAGAAGAGGGAAGGGGGGAAAGTTGGAAAAAGGAGCATTAGTACCGTTTATCAACAAAGGAAAATAATTACACAAACGTTTTTCATCTTTCCCCTTAGGTCTGATTTGTTAACATACATGCCCACTGGTTGCTGATCGCTGTGCCCACTGACCACACCAGCCAGCTCCCTTGTCTCTTGGTGTCTGCTGGGTGGGGCAGTGTCCAGTAGCAGCAGGAGACTGAGAGTGTTGGAGTACTTACTTCCCTGACTCTCCCTGCGGGGCTACAGTCTGGCAGTGATGAGAGCAGCCTGCAGAGGCCACAGCCCATGCCAGGTGGTCCTCTCCTATGGCTTCTGCTCTCCCAGGGTTACGGGGCAATCCCTCTCCTCTCTTGCCCCTTTTGGCATCTCCCACTGGTTTCTCCTAACCCAGCCACACCTTAGTAAACAGTTCCTTCGTTTCTTTAATCACTCCTTTTGTGAGTGCTGCTTGTTTCCTGCTGAAACTCAGACTAACATATGCGAAAAACAAGTAACTTCAATTAGAAAATTGTCTCTGAACAAAACTGGGTAGAAAGAAGTCAATAGATATTGAGTAGGAAGTTAGACAATAAAAAAATCAGTTAATACAAAAATTTTTAAATTCTCAAATTTCCATGAAAAATATTACCTAAGAAAAATTTTAAACAGCCAATAAATTATTCTTATGTGAAGATGAATGCAGGTTTTTTGATTTTAAGGACTTAGATATAAAAGGGATCAGAAAATACACCATCAGTGTGTTCATCCTTTTAAAAATACTTAAAGCATCTATAATGTGGGCTTTGAATCAGTTAAAATAGATGTAATTGAAAATAACTTTGGGAACATAGGATTTCTTTTTTTTTAATATAAATTGACCTACTATTTCAGTCTTTTTCTGTCTTATATCATGTACCTGTGTAAGGATTGTATATTTTATTTTATTTTATTTTATTTTTAAATTTTATTTTGAGAACATAGGATTTCTAAACTGAATGAAAAGTCAAAATTTTTCTGAAAAATTACATTTTACTTTCGTTCACATAATATTTCAAAACAGCAATCAAGATGTCAAGTTTGAAATTATGATAAGTTAGAGAAATGACAGGAAGTTTACTTTTGAAGGATTGTTCAGAAGTTAAGTATTTGCTATGCTGCTTATCACAAATTTCTGGGCATTACACTTGAATCTGATAATTAATAAATAATAAAAATGAATCACTTTGAAGAAATAAAAGATAGCCACAAGTAGAATTTAACACAAAATATATATCCTCCAAGACACTGAGGGAGAAAAAAACAAACTAACAAATGATGGAAAGATAGGGTGTACATCAAAGGAAGAAACAAAAGAAACATAAAAAAATAAACTGTAAGTGACAGAACTAGAACTAAGCCGAATATTTAAGTTACAACAATCGCTGTAAATAAAATGAAACCTTTTCATCAAACAACAAAGTAAGAAACCAATTGGGTCAAGTAGAAAATCCTATGTCATGCAAGTTTCAAGAGACATGCCTTAAACAGAGTGACACTAAATAGCAGAGTAACATTATAGGCAAATTACATCGGGCAAGTGCAAATAAAATTCAAGGCAAAATTCATTAAGTGGTACAGAATTAGTCATTAAGTAGAAAGAAATTTCATAATCAAATTTATACTGAAAGTCTTTGTGACAAATGAAACTGAAAGAAATATATAAATCCCAAACTGCTTAAAATTTAAAGAAGGCATTGACATAAATTCAGAAGTTGTAGGACACAGATCGGCTTCTGTCATGTAGGCTGACATGTAAAATACTTAGAAGTCTGAACATTCATTTTATGTAATATGGATTATACCTGTACTATATAAGAATATGTACGTGTTAACAAAATGCATTCTTAATTTTTATAACAGGACACTAAAAGAAAATACTTGTACTGAGTGACCTCTAGTTCCCTTACAGGGAACTAAAATCTTTTTTTTTTTTTTTTGGCTATCTTCCCAAACTGATGCATCAGTTGGTAAATTACTCCCTGAATGCACCTTACTGTTTTTCTTTTTTTTGAAACTGCATCATGTCTTTCAGGCCACTAGAGTAACATCTGAAAAATTATCACTTCATTAGCTCTTCATATAATATATTTTTGAGTCTTACTTCCAACATTATATTTTGGGCAACTGCCAGAAAGCTACACACTTTCCTTGTAGTATTTTGTCATTTTAGGCATCCAGTTTTGGCTGAAAATCCAAAGAGAAAATGAGAAAAGGTCAAATCTCTTAACATTGAGGAATTTATAAAACTCTAGGTAAAAGTTAATTCCCAAAGCTCTCATAAGAGAATAAGCACAACAGTGATGTCTTGATATATAGATTGTTGACCAAATAAATGTCTATTTTGAGTTTAATTTTTAATTAGCCAAATGGGTTTTGTTGACCTAAACTGCCCATTCAATAAAACACATTAGAAAAACTATTGGAAATCCTAACAAAAATCACTTTATTAAGATGTGCATTTTCATTATCTACAAAACTTCCCTCACTACTTACTTCTTGTGCAGAATTTCCTGTTTCTTAGCTTTGCAATATTAGGATGAAAATATGCTGGAGCAATGTATCTACGTGTGGCAATTACTGTGATCCACTGGAATAGTGAGCTCTCCACCAACGAAATCAAATACAAAATGAATCAAAAATTTATGTAGTTACATGTAATTATGGCATTGAAAATATATTACACCATACAATTAATTTTCTCCTCTTATTTTCCCCTTCTGTTTGCATCTAATCTAAGATATGGACCTTGAGGACACTATGCTAAGTGAAATAAGTCAGAGAAAGACAAATACTGAATGATTTCACTTATTTATGGAATCTGAAAAACAAACAAAGTAAAACAAAACTCATAGTTACAAAGAACAGATTGGTGGTTGCCAGAGGACAGGGAGATTGGGGGTACGGATGAAATGGGTGAAGAGGATAAAGTGGTACAGACTTCCAGTTATAAAATAAATAACTCTAGGGATGTAATGTACAGCCTGGGCACTAGAGTCAATAATGTTATATTGCAAACTTGAAAGTTGCTACGAGAGTAAATCTTAAAATTTCTCATAAGAAAATAATTTGTAACTTTGGCAAGAGATTGTAAATAGACTTATAGTGGAATAGACTTATTGTGGTGATAATTCTGTAGTGCATACAAATGCTGAATCATTAGGGTGTACACCTGAAACTAATATAATAGTGTTTGTCAATTATACTTCAATTAAAAACAATAAGAACTTCTGCTCTGAAACACAATGTCAGAGGATGAGAAGACAAGCCACAGGCTGGGAGAAAATATTTGCCAAAAACGTATCTGATAAAGGAATGTTATTCAAAATATACTATTAAAGAACTCTCGAGCTCAACAGTAAAGAAGAGAAACAACTAGATTTAAAATTGGACCAAAGACATTAATAGACATCTCACCAAAAATATACAGATGGTAGATAAGCCTATGAAAAAGTGTTCCCCATCATATATCATCAGTGAAATTCAAATGAAAGCAACACTAAACACCTATGAGAATGGCCAAAATACAAAACATGACAACACCAAACGTTGAAGAAAGTATGGAGTGACAGGAGCTCCCATTCATTGCTGGTGGAAATGTAAAATGGGAAAGCCACTTTGGAAGACAGTTTGACAGTTTCTTATAAAGCTAAACATGGTCTTACCATACATATTTTTATAAAGATAAATTATTACTGTCCTGCACAGAAATATGTAAACTTAAAAAATAGGAAAGAAGATTGAGCTTAAATCAATTAAGGATTCACTCTTTCATTTGATACTTTTCCTGACTTCAAGTCTTGAAGCAATCTCACTCTCAGATTCCTAAGGGAGCCTCCAGTTTTAATTTTGGGTTATGTCTTCTGGCTCCAGGCACAGAGTAGACCTTGGTTTCTAAATAAACAGCACAAGTATGGTGGGCAGCCTTTAAAAATGTGGTACAAAACTGGAGGAAATGAAAACGGACATAAAAGCCCAATATTTTAACAATTCAGATGACAGAAGGGCCCAAAAGAGCAAGTTAGAAATCAATAGAGATTAAAAGTTAACTAATGTAGCATACTTACACTGAACAAGCATTCCTCTAAAAGCTGATGTATTAACTCATTCAATCCCCAGAACAACCCTATGAAGTAGGGGCTATAAAATTGAATTCCTACCTTACATCACACGTAAAAGTCAATCAGTGATGGAGATCTAAATATGAAAATAAAACTGTAAAACTTTTCAAAGACAATATTAGTGAATAGATTAGTGAAATGCTTTTTACACAAGACACAAAAAAGTGCAAAAAAGAATGATAAACTGTGCTGAAATGAAAATTTAATATTCATGAAATGTCACCATAAAGAATATGAAAACACTAGACAGAAAGTCCAGGTAGGTTATTTACAACCCTTAAACTGACACAAGATTTATATACAAAATACATAAGGAACTTCCATGCTTTAAAAATAAGAAAACAGGGCTTCCCTGGTGGCGCAGTGGTTGAGAGTCCGCCTGCCGATTCAGGGGACGCGGGTTCGTGCCCCGGTCCGGGAGGATCCCACGTGCCGCGGAGAGGCTGGGCCCGTGAGCCATGGCCGCTGAGCCTGCGCGTCCGGAGCCTGTGCTCCGCAACGGGAGAGGCCACAGCGGTGAGAGGCCCGCGTACAGCCAAAAAAAAAAAAAAAATAAGAAAACAAACAACAAAATTGTCTAAAGTCTTAAAGAGTTTCTTGACAAAGAGTAAACCCAAACAACCAGTGAACATATGAAAGAAAAGATGGTTAAATGTCTCATCGGGACAGTCCAAATTAAACACGCAATGAAATACCCTTCAGTTTGGCAAATATGAAAAAGTCTGGCAACATCAAGTATTATGAGGAAACAGAACAAATCATACTCACTTTATTGCTGGTAAGAATGTAAACTGCTTCATGCACTCTGGGTAAACGGTTTTGTATTAACTGGTGTAGCTGAATACGTTTGAATGTCTTACAGTCCAGATATTAGATGCCTGTACATATGCCCTAGAGAGACTACACAGTGCACAGGAGACATGTTAAGTAATGGTAATAACACCATCACCAACAGAACCAGAGATAACACTTGTACAGGGTCTATGTATGCAAAAGCTAATTTTAAATGCATCATAAAAGGCCTTTAGTCCTCAAAATAATCTTATAAAATGGGAAATGATATATTTCCAATTATTTCTAAGCACACGTTGCATAGATGGCTAAATGTGAACAAAATAAGACAAAGGAAAAATTTTACACAAATTGAGATAATGGCTATCTTAATGGTCTATATATGTGAGTTTTGGACTGGTGGTGTAATGGCTTCTAACATACTGCAATATCCTATTCCATTTTTTATTCTAGGCAGTGGCAACATATATTCACTATTTCATTGTTTAATATATATTCATTTTATATATGTTTCCATGTAAAATACATGTATCACATTTTAAAAAGTATTTTCCATTAGTCAGCATTTTCACTTCTGGTTATAGACCCTAAAAAACCACATACAAATAAACACAAGGCTCTTTGTGGCATCTCTGTTGCAACATTGCCCAGAAAACAAACCAACAAAAATACCGGAAATAATTAACATACTCAGCAACATGGGAATGTATAGACAACATAGGAATGTACTTGACAACATGGGAATGTATAGAATGTTTATACATGGTATAAACAGGGAAAACCATACAGTTGTTAAATATTGATACACAGAGCTCTAGTAATTAACTAAATCTTCAAGTATTAATATAGATAAGTGTCTGCAATATTGTGATTTATAAGAAATATGTATTTGGTCATTCAGATGACCACAATATATTTCGCATATATATTTGGTCTTCATGCAGAGTTCCTGGCTCTCAGCTCCCCGAATCCTTGGAATTTCCTGAGTAATAAGAGCAAGGGGAGAATCTTTTGTTAGAATATTTGATCTCTTGTCCTTAGTTTCTGAAATGGCTCCAGAGGCAGAAAGGTGAAATGGGTGTCTTTTTATTCATAACAAGCCCCTTTCCACCACAACTGAGTTGATGTTACTGAGGTGACTTTTGGAAAGCTGCCAAGGAGGGGGCTGGTTGCCAAGGGAACCAACCGCAAATTAGAGGGCTGGAGCTTTTATCCCACCCTATGATTTCTGGGGAGGGGAGAGGAGCTGGGGTTTAACTCAGTCACCTATGGCCAGGGAGTTGATCAGTCATGCCTACATAATGAAGCCTCCATTTAAAAAAAAAATACAGAGAGAGGGGTTCAGAGAGCTTCCAGGTTGGGGAACGAGAACACTTTCACATACTACCATGCCAGGCCCAAACTCCATGGGGACGGAAGCTCCATTGTTTGGGAGTTCGGCTTATGTATCTCTTCAAATGGCTGTTGATTCCTAATCTTTAATGTCTTTTGTAATAAACCTGTAATCTTGTGAGTAAACAGGTTTCCTGGGTTCCGTGAGCCACTCTAGCAAATTAATAAAACCCGAGGAGGTGGTCATGGGAACCTCTGATTTATGGCCAGGTGGTCAGAAGTACAGGTAGAAGTTAGGTAGAAGTACAGTTGATCAAAGTACCTGGACTTCAGATTGACATCCTGAGTCGGAGGGAGTTGTTTGAGCCCCTGATTTGTAGCACTTGATCAAAGCAAAGGTAACGCATGGGCTTGTGATTAGCAAGTGAAGTAGGGGTGGTCTGGTGGGACTGAGCCCTTTACCTGTGGGATCTGCTCTTGTCTTCAGGTAGATAGTGTCAGAATTGAGTTGAATTGAGTTTCTTAGTGGTGTGGGGAAATCCCCCCACACACATTGGAAATGGGGTCCAGAACCTAGATTATATGAGAAACATAATATTGACTAAAAAAAGATGGAAAAAATGATCAATTCTAGTAGTAATTTCTTCTGGGAAGATGGATGAGTCTGAAAATGAAGCTGGTGTGATGCTTAAGAAGACATTAGTTTGTGAAATTTTAAATATTAAAAATAAGTCAGGAAAGGACATAGCAGAAAGTTTAATTTTAAAATTTAGATGGGAGAATATGAAGTATATGTAAAATTGCTTTTCTTTCTATACTTTGTTTGAATATAATCCTGTTCTGTCAAGGAACTATGAAAGATCCAAACTCTTATTTGGGCTGTAAATAAATTGCATAAATAAATTTACTTCTTTCTATATTCCAGGTTTCAGGGATAAACGGAAATATCTTCGGCTGAAAGGCAGACATAGATCATGTAAGTATCAAGTGCCGAGAAGGCATGTACAGTTTGTTTTAAGATCCCAGTGGTGAGAGCAGACAGCACTGCTTAAAGAAACTCGGGAATCAGAAATGCTTCATGCAGAGGATTGCAGTTGCTCTGGGACTTGGAGGATAATTAGGGAATCTCCAGGTGGTAAAGGGGAGAAAGAGCACTTGTCCTTTCAACAAAATTCAAGAACTAAAAAGGGAACAAGTAAGAAACCTGGAGAGGCCAAGTACAACAACTTAAATGTAGTAGCTTTAGTTAGTTGCCATGGAAAAACTCAGCTTCTATCAGGTTAGACTACCTCTGATGATAGACTGATTTTTTTATTTGATTAGCAGTCTTTAAATAATATTACTTCTTGATTATGTCAAGACTGTGTTGTTAAATCTATCTGCAATTACCTGACACTCTGATATATTGTGCCGTGATTGTAAAAAGAGATTTTTACTTCCTTCTCTAATTAAAAAACTAATCTTCACAGTTACCAAGTTATTTAAGAGGTTTGCCTACCTACCTACTTGTTAAGTGGTAACCTCCTGAGCAGTCCTTACAAAGACATTAATTATGTCATAAAAAGCTGTATTCAATTTTAATTACATCAGCATATATTTCTTCCCCTGTCATTTTGCTGATAATAATCCCCCGAACAACAAGCAATCACACAGTTACCTGGACATTTGGGAAAAACTAAACGTGTGAATACACCATTTATGTTAAATAGCATAAGGACCACCGGCTGCTGGAACAAACACCACTGAGATCAGTGACTAACTCATGTCACAGGTGAGTGCAGGTCAGCTACTCTCCCCCAGTGACAAAGATTCAGTGCCCTTTCATTCCTTCGCTCTGCTGTATTGAAGTCCTTCACTTCCAGTTGCAAGGATGAGAGAAAGAGAGAGAGAGAACATGAGGATTTTGCAGGACATCATTTCTGTCCATATTGCATGGTTCAAAACCCAGTCACATTGCCCACACTTTGTTCTATGGGAAGTTGGGGATGTTGAGAGATGTGGGCTGATCAGACAAAGGAAATAGAATCGGTGAACATCTAGCCAGTCTCCACCACACCTGCCTAAAGGATAAAAAGGAATAATCAATCAATCTCTCTCTCTTTCACACACACACACACACACACACACACACACACAGAGTGATTTTGACAGTGGAGACAATGCAATCGGGGCATTAATGGTTCCAGAATTTATATTAGAAAAGCTTAGAATATGCATGTTGCTTGGAAACAGGTGCCAGGGCTTTTTGTTCACACTATTTATTCAACAAACATACTTTCAAAAAAAATATTGATATGTCTTGAGGTGGGGGGAGGGTGCTAGGGTTAACATTTTTGGCTGGCTAATCTAACATCCTTTCTTAGTCCTTTTTCCCCTTGCCTTCCTCCCTTAAGGAGATAAAAATAATAAATTTTTCTATTTCTACACTCTCATGGCTAAGAATGGTCACATGTTACATTTCTGTCCAATGAGACATAATAAAAATTCTGCTAGAATTTTCTGGGGAAGATTTTGCTTTTCTGGTAAAGAGATTGAAGCATCTGTTGCCATCACTTCCTCTATCCCTCTGTCCTGGGGATGGATGTAATGTCTTGATACTGGCAGCTGTTTTGTTACCACGAGAATATTAGAGCTGCTACGCCAACTTCACGGAAACACTGAATCACTACTAGCATGTGCCTTTCTCTCAAGACTTTTTATTATCTTAGAAAAAATAAATCCATATTTGCTAAATCCACTGCTTGCAATTTCTATGACTTGAAGCTGGAAGCATTCCTAGGTCTGGAAAGTTCATTCCTAGCTAAGAAAGCAAAGCTCAAGTATTTCAAGCTATGTCATTGGTTCTCCGATTGGTTATGAAAAGAAATAATGGCATGGACTTGAGGCCTGATCCTGGGAAGTTATGAGAAAATTGGCAAGGAGTTAAAGAAAAAATTTTCAATAAAATAGAAAGAAATGTTCTTTCAATTTTCCTGTTTCTCTCTTCCTATACAAATGTGTGCACATAGCATTGTGATTTTGGATATTTGAATGGTCTAGATTCTTAAAAAGTTAAGTGACAAATAATGAACCTATTAAAATTTAATTCATCCATGGTGAAAACATTTCTGAAACTTGGTGAATATATTGAGATTTCTGCTATCCAGTGTTGCTTTACATGTAAAACTTAAACATTTCCAAGTGCTCATCAATTTGGATCTTAGGTAACTAATCGTAGGTTTATCTCTAAATTATCTTAATTGACCAACTCCCCCAAACAGCTGTCAGGACCTCTGCTATTCTTCCCCTCTGAGGTATCACTGGGAGCCCCTCAAAGAGGGAAATTGACACAGGGATACTTTCTACCGCATCCTAACCCTCCACCTTCCTCTGGTCCATGTGCAGCTCTCCCTGTTCCTCTTGGCAACTGTCTGCTGCCGTTTTCCTCGTTGGTTTATAATCCCTCAATAGGCCAAGGCCAGCCATGCTATGTCACTTGGCCCTTTGATTTTTAACGCCCATTAGTGAATTTGCTTGTTTCACCGTTGTTGTCTCTAACTGACATTATTTCTCTCAAACCTTCCAGCCTCCAGAATTCAGGTGTTTACTTCCTTTAAAAGTTAATGGGGGGCTTCCCTGGTGGCGCAGTGGTTGAGAGTCCGCCTGCCGATGCAGGGGACACGGGTTCGTGCCCCGGTCCGGGAGGATCCCACGTGCCGCGGAGCGGCTGGGCCCGTGAGCCATGGCCGCTGAGCCTGCGTGTCCGGAGCCTGTGCTCCGCAACGGGAGAGGCCACAGCAGTGAGAGGCCCGCGTACCGCACACACACAAAAAAAAGTTAATGGGAAACAATTTTCCATTGCTATACCCAATTCTTCTGTGGAGAAAAACCCAGACCGGAAATGTTGGGCTTTAAGGATGTAATTGTTCACAACCCTCTTTTTCTCAGATGACTCAGGAAAAGTACGCTTTAGTCCAGGCTAAATTATACCTATAACTACTGCTTCCCCCAGCTGCTGTATTTGACACACCATGACCATGCTGGTTCGTCTCTTGGGGCTCTGGTGTCTTTTCCTGGAGTATGACTTCCATTGGCAACTCTGTCTCTTCTCCACCCGACCGCATACCTCAGGCCTTCAAACATGTGGGCTATGTTGCTACACTAATTGGAGAGTGATTAATGCATTTCTTATGACATACCTGGGGTCCATATTCCTTAAAGATTCTGGTTAGATAAAGAAGAGATGTCACTGAACTGTGCCTAGTGGTACATCCAATTCTAAGTTTTGATCCACTGTGGAGAGCCACTTTACCTACTGACCTTTTTCAGATCTTGAAAGTGCAAAATGGGTTTCATTATCTCCATTTTAGGATAATGAAACTTAAATTCATAGAAGTTAGGTGACTAGATGACGATGTCATGAAAAACCTAACAGTAAAACTGTTTTTATTTTAGGTATTGGCATATCGCAATGATCTGTACTGTTCCAGGGTGTGATAGCTGAGGAGTGAATATGATTTGAACTTAATGCATTTTTAAAGGATATCAAATTTAGAACCAGGCAGATCCATCTCCTGACCCTAAACATGGTCCTAAAGTAAATTGCTTGAGGAAAGAGGATCCCAAAGATTACAGGTGGGGAATTTTGAAGTGTGTCTGTATTTCACTGGAGATCAAAGAAGCCCAACTGAAAGAACTGTGGACTGACTGACATGACAACTGGGGACTGAGCAAAACTTCTTTTTCAAAGGACTATCTTATCTCGAAGGTTATGACTTTGGAGGAACTAAGGTGATTGGCGATGGAAAGAATTAGAACATTTGAAATTCCTTAAAAACGTATTGACTTGAGTAATTTTGCCTATGTTACACATAATAAAACATATCCTTTAAGAAAACAAGATGACATAACTGAATGAGTAGAAGGCCCCATATCTGGCTTTCTGACTCAAATCCCACTTCACCAGTCATATTTTCTTCCGCTCTCTCTCTCCTCTCTTCTCTCTTCCTATCTTTCTCTCTATCTGTCCCTCTTTCTCTCCTTCATTCCTTTCTCATTTATATAAACTGGCCCCAAACTATTACCAATAAACTCAAAATCTCTAGATTGATAGAGAGGCACAGATATGCATCCTTTCAACTCTAGAAATTTAATTGTCTTAGATTCTCAAGAATCTTTACTAAAAATCTAATCTTACAACCTTAATAATTTGGTACTACTATACTTAATTGCTTAACCACAAATGTAGAAAAATTAAGAATTAAACTAGACAAAGAATAGTTGGAATTTCAAGAGAACTATAAATATTATTTAAGGAGTTACTTGATTACAAGTCAAATAAAGAGAATTGCAATATATTTATTTATTTGTACAAAGGGTGTCACATTAACTTGTAGTTATATACTGGCTACTTGATGATGTATGTAATTACTCATGCCAGAGTATTCTTAATTATAAACAAACAAATTCCATTAGCTCAGACTTAACTTCTTCAGAATATATAATACAATACAAACCTTAACAAACCAAAATTTGACTTATCACCACCAGTAAATAAGAGGCACTTACTGAGCTAGTGGAAAATATTTTCAAAAAGTGATTCTCAAGAACTATATAAATTCAACACCTAAGACATAGAATTTTAACACAAGCAAACACTGATTATACTAGTGATTTGAAATCCTCATTACAGATGTCTTCATCAAACATCAAAATTGCTTAACCTAGTTGAAATTACTACCATGGTTCCCACATTTCCCTTCAAAATGCCACTCCGAAACAGCCCAGGGAAGCAGATGTTCACTGGGAGGAGGGAGGTTGAAGGGAGTCTTCCCTGCGTGTGTTCCGTGTGGTTTGATTTTACTGTTGTGTGGTACCAGATGGTGCTTCTTCACTGATAAAAGGAAATATGGGGGACCAAAGGAAATCACCACTAATGAGTGAATTAAGGTGGGAAAGGTGAACTGTAGGCTCCTCTGAAGCACTTTTACATAAATACAGTTGGTGTGAAAGAGGCTATTTTCTGTGTGGCATTCAAAAATGTCCTGCTATGAGACCATAATTATCCTAGAAGAAAATTACCATGCTTTTAAGGCTTGCCTTGGAAAGAAAAAAAATCAACACACATTTAAAAAGAAAATACAGATATATTATGGTACCTAAATATGTATTTGATTGAGAACTAGAATACTACCTAGACTAAATTTTTAGAAGTTCAAAAAATGGGAGGGTCAGTAAGAGAAATTTTTATGAAAGAGAGAGAGATAATGCATATGTTGGATGTTAGAAAGTGACTTGGTCTTTAAACAAAGTCTAAGTATTGAAAAGATGTAAGTACTCTGAACTTGAATTTGATAATATTAAGTTTAACATACTTTATATATATATATATATTTATTTATATATTTTAAATGAATTTATTTATTTATGGCTACATTGGGTCTTCATTTCTGTGTGAGGGCTTTCTCTAGTTGTGGCGAGCGGGGGGCCACTCTTCATCGCGGTGCGCGGGCCTCTCACTGTCGCGGCCTCTCCCGTTGTGGAGCACAGGCTCCAGACGCGCAGGCTCATTTGTTGTGGCTTGCAGGCTCAGTAGTTGTGGCGCACGGGCCCAGTTGCTCCGTGGCATGTGGGATCTTCCCAGACCAGGGCTCGAACCCGTGTCCCCTGCATTGGCAGGCAGATTCTCAACCACTGCGCCACCAGGGAAGCCCTAACATACTTTATATTTTTACTTCCTAAGTAATGTAGACTGACCTTACTTCATAATTTCCCCAAATATGTGGGTGTCCTTTTCTAGAAGGACTAGTATTGGCAAAATTTTGTTTAAAAAATTAGGTATAATAGCAATTGCTTCTTGAACTTCACAGAAAAAAAGTAAGTGCACATATGCAAAAGATAAATAATTTGTGTACTTTATTAAAATACATTGTAAAAATACATATTTTCGAACCCAAGGAAACACACACATTATTTAACGTGTCCTTTGTATCAGTCATCCTTAGAAGACAACTGCATAGTGTGTATTAGTATTCTCATTTTACAGATGAGGAAACTATGGCTCAAAATGGTTAAGTAACTTGCACCAAGTCATACTACAAGCAAACCAAGTATTAAAAGTTAGGAATGCCGGCTCCTAAGACCCAGGCTACACAGTGCAGTTCAAATACCGCCCACACTGACGTGGATTGCATATGGCGCCTCCTTGGTAATCCGCCTTCCTTTCTGTACTCAAAGCCCGTTACAGTATTACAGCCTCCACTTTATCCACATAGCCTTCCACCAGACTGCGAGTTCTTTGTGTCTTCCTGAAAATCTGTGCCCAGTGCATAGCATCTCAGTAAGTATTTTAATGACTGTTATTAAAAAAGCAAAGCCCCAGGTTGTAGTGAAAGGATCTTGATTTTGAGCCAGAATGACTCAAATGATATTTTGAGCTGAATTTAAAGCTCAGCTGAAGCATTTTTAATGATGTGTCACTTTCATAAAACAATGGTAATTTATCTCTCAAATAACTGCGAAAACTTTTTTTCTGCACATAAAATTTTCTCTCAGATGGAGAAAAATCACACTGCTAGAAAACCCACTTGGTAAACATCCATTTCTTTCCATTCCTTTCCTATCATACAATCAAGATTTGATTATTTCATATTAAAATTGTTTCATATTATTCTGTAACTAGATAAATGGTCGATGTCTTACAAAAATCCATGAACAGTAAAAATAATATAAATTTCAAAATTATTTTCCGTGGTGGCAGAGAGACTGTCTCTACCATGATTATGTTTATGGCCCCAATATCTAATTTAAATAACATAAAAAACATTAAAATGAGTTTTCTCTACTAATCCATGATGTGAAGTGTCAGTTCTGAATTTAGCTGATTTTTCCTTCCGTTTGGCATGCAAAGCACAATTTGAAGCTTTCTAGCACACCAAGGAGAGAGGAGATGGGAAGACATTTTTTGTAAGGAGACGGCAGGTTGGGGCCAACAAAGAATCCCATATTTAATTTTAACTTCTTACAGGGATCATGCTAAAACGCCCCTGAAACAACCCAAAAAACTCAGGAAAAGATATCACATCATGATCTTTTATTAATGATGCATTAGAGGACTGAGAGCAGTTTATGTCCAAGTTTAGCACAAATCAAGCCAAGAGAAAATACCAAGCTGCAGACAAGCAGGTCAGATTAGCAGCTGGTATCAGGAGAAGAGAGGAGGGGTGACAGATCACAACCCAAACAGCTAAGGAACCCAGTGGAATCCTGTGAAATGCTGAGAAAATCATCAGAAAATTTTTGGAGGTCACTGAGATCGTAAATGTTACGTGGCATCAGAAGTCAAATTATGTATTTGTGCTTAAAAAATTGGTAACCCCACAAAGCTGGATATCTTAAGAACATTTCATTTCGTTATAGGAATATCCTCATGCAAGCCCAAACATGTAACTTTAAATGTGGAATGTTTCAATCCTAGGAATATGTATCTTGGACATAGTTCAGGCGTATTAGACGTAGAGCTGAACTTAAGAATCAGAATGCTGAGCTCAAGTCCTGGATTTTTCTAAGTGACATGAAAAAAAAAATCTCTAAACCTTTATTTATTTCACTGGGAACGTATAATACCTTAAAACATGCCAGCTGTTGTTCTAAGAGCTTTACGTGTTCAACTCAACCAACGTTTACAATAACCTCATGGTAGGTTCTATTATTATAATCCTTTTATCGCTTGAGGAAACTGAGGCACAGAGATGTTAAGTAACTGGCCTGAAGTCATGCACTGTAGAGACAGGATTTGAACTCAGGAAGTCTGGCTCCAACCAAATGGAAATGACTCCCTGTCCTGGTGTGGAGATTCATTTATTCTTTGCCTCAGCCAACCTTTGCTTAGTTCCTGAGATGTGCATGGTTCCATCCATGGTCTCAAAGAGCACGTCACGCCAGAGGAGAAGGGTCTTCTATCCCACACCTTGTACACAGATGCCTCATTTTATTGGGAACATACTTTGCAATTTATAGATTTTGGTGCAAAGGAAAACAGGTATTAGTAACATATTTATAAATATTCAGATAACTGTTTTTTTAATTGTTCCTCTCAGTATTTTCCATAGTTTAGACCAAAATTCTGTTTATTGATTCCAAAGATATATGTAAAACAGCTGTTACAAAAAATAAGTAGTTTGAAACTGAAAACTATTTGAACAAGTGGTAGAGCAGTTTATTTGGAAAATTACTTCTTAAAGTTCGACTTACTGGTGTATGCCTTGCTATTTCCCGACATATTTCAGTATAGTTAAAATACTATATAATGTTACCAACTTTCTTTTTAACTGACTTTAATGGGTTTCTAAAAATTTGTATTTATATTCAGACTTAAATGCTCGCTTGTCTTTATCCACACTGGTTTTGACGTTTTGAGTGAATAGATAGATCTGTATTTCTAATGAAATGACTGGTCTTTGGGTGGAGAGCGGAATTCTTCCAACTCCCTGTGGTGGCTCCACCGGGAGGGGCTTTCACTGTGCCTGGTCAGTGGTTCTACTCTTACTTCTCCCCGCGGGGAGATAGTACATCTGAGAGGGGAACTGGCACCTAGCCCGCACTCTGTTGCACCCAAGAGTAGATGCTCTAATCTCCTCCCCCCGTGCCAAGGGTACTATCAGGGTGGATTCCCATGGGAGGTGGCCAACACCACTTGGGACCAATGGGAAACTTGGCCTGTATCCGGCCATAAGGATCAGGGAGCCCATTTCTCCCCATTTTCCTCCAGCCTAGTCATTCTCACTAATAAAGCTTCCATTTCGATCTTTAGCTGCCTATTCCTCTGTTGACTCTCTCTCTCTGTCTCTCTGTTTCTCTGTCTGTGTCTCTCTTTCTCTCTCTCTCAGTAGAATCAGAACTTAAGCAGGGAAATAGCAATGCAAACTACGTCCCTCCTCAAGACTTACCAGTCTAGTCAATCAATCAGGTTGCCTCCATGTAGATTAAACCTCAGGTTTTCACTGGGCTGTGACCTAACAAAACTTGGGTTCCTTTGCCCACCCACTGCAACCAGTCTACTGACACCAGCTTGTGGTGAAGGAAAGGGCAGCATTTGCTGCAGGCACAAGCAAAGGAATCCAGGCAGCTAGGCTTAAAAGACCTGAACTCTCCTATGGCTTTCAGGGAAAGGTTTTTAAAGATGGGTGAAGGAGGGGGCTTGTGGAGGGTGTGATCAGCTCATGCACACTGTTCTGATTGGTTGGTGGTGAGGTAATCGGCAGTCAACATCATCAACCTTCTGGTTCCAACTGGTCTGGAGGTCCACGTGCTTGTGGGCTGCGTACAGTTAACTTCTTCCGCCTGGTGCAGGTTTCAGCATCTGCGAAACCGCCTGAAGGACGTGGCTCGGAATATTATCTATAGCCTTTGAGGAGGAACAGAAGTTTCTTGACTTTAAGGGCTAAACTGTTCATATTTTGTCTTGCTTGACTGTTTTCCTTTGTTCCTGCATTTTTCTCACTTCTCTGATTAAATTTACTCTTTGGAACTCGGGGAAGGCCTGGGAGGCTAAAGTTTTTCTACAAACAAGACACAGGCAGAGGATGGGGGAAGCTGTCCCCAGAAGGCCCCATAGGGTCCTGCTTGGTTATAAGACTTTATAAACACATTTACATAGGTATATATGTCATATACATACATGCATGTGTGTAAAACACAGATTGTGGTGTGGAATATCAGCAAACTTTCAAATACATTTACTAAGCTACAAATGGTGCCGCCTATTAGAACAGAATGATGGAAGAGTCCCTGCCATCAAGAATCTAATAATTCATCAAAAATGACAGTACTTGGGTAATGGTATTACATACAAAATAAAATGCATGGTGATAGGCAGGATAATGCCCACCTAAGATGTCCACATACCAACTCCAGAACCTGTGAATGTGTTAGCCTATATGGCAAAGGAGAACTAAGGTTTCATATTGAATTAGTGTTGCCAATCAGCTGACTTTGGGATGGGGGGATTATTTTAGTTTATCCGGGTGGGCCCGATGTAGTCACATGGATCCTCAAAAGGAGAAGAGGCTGAGAGAGGAGGCAGGATTAGAGACGGCAGTGTGAGAAGGACATGGCCCAGTGCTGATGTCTTAAAGATGAAGAAATGGGCATAGGAGTCAAAGAATATGGGTGGCCTCTAGAAGCTTGAAAAGGCATGGAAACAGACTCTCCCCTAGAGACTCCAGAAAGAAACACCGATCTACCAACACCTTCATTTTAGCCCAGTGAGACCTATGTCAGACTTCTGACCTCTGTAATTGAAAAGTAATAAATTTGGGCTGTCTTAAGCCGCCAGATTGATGGTAGTTTGTCACAGCAGCAACAATAACCTTATACCTACACCTACAGTCAAACTTTTATGAAAGCACAGAAAAATGTGTACCCAGTCCTTCTTGGATGCTTTGTGAATATTGGCCATAATCAAAAGTCAATCACAAGCAGAAATTTTCTCTCATTTTAGGTAAGATTTTGTTAAGATTGTCACAATTATAAGCCTCATTGCCATTATAGATTAAAAGATTTAAATTCAAGCGGCAAGAATTTATAGATGGGTGATTTCTGTAACTCATGTGCCTTCAGCTTTTCTACATGAGATGATTTTATGTATCAACTACATGAAAATAAAAGCAATTTGGGCACATCTTTAAAAAATGTTTAAGTAAACATTATAATTTAACAAACTCTGCTAAGAACTGTTTAAAAAAGCAAGAAACATGAACACTTTTTCATACCACATTTGAAGTAGTTTCTCCTAGCATGAAGCCAAAATATATTAGCGACTCAGCACTGTGACAGCTAGCACCCTGGAGATTAGCTCTTTAAAGTGTAGAGACGGACTGAGGAAATTAATGGTATTTTTGTCTCATTCAAACTAAATGTCTGCATATAAAGTACTGCAATAATATTTCCTAGCAGATAGTCACATTTTCAAATTCAGTCAGATAATATGGTAAGGAATGCTAATTTTACTTTCAAATCTCCTGTCTTGCATTGCTAACTGATCAGGGCACCAAATAGAGTTTTGCCCTGTACCAAAGTATTTGAATTTTTAAAATCATCTTAATACTCCCATGCCTGGAAGGAAGTATTCGCACACACTTACTAAGTGAATCTTGATTTTGCACATTTGTGAAAAATTATCACCAAACACAAATGTAATAGAATATTTTGAATTTTATTCTTTCATCAAATATCCACACCAGAAAAAAGATGAACTCCATTTCTTTTATCAAAGTGTAACTTCAATTAAAGTTTATAAGATTTATAAGATTAATGGCCAGAACTCACTACTGATGAAGGATTGCAGATAAATTTTTAAAATACAAAATCACTTTATGTTAAATAAAAGTGAATTGCATAAGCTTACTGAATTTACTTCAAATTCTTGTCTTCCAGTCCAGTCAGCACGCCTCTCTCTGAGACTGGCTTCTCTACTATGAGTTCTGTGAAATCAAAACACTGAGGTTTAACCTCTATGGGTGATGATGTCATTTTTCCAATCGAAATTATATCAATTAACAAGCAAAATGCAAGTTTGTCTGTCACTTTAAAAACATTATTGACAAACACAGAATTGATTCAAAATGTGCATACAGGAGTTTAGTATGGGGATTGTTACTTCAGTAATAACCTTTGTTTGGTGAAAGTTGGAGAACAACAAAACGTTACAACTGTAATAATATTTCCCATATTAATTACTTATGTGCACAATTTCAATGAATAATGTGTATAGTTTTGCAACAGCTCTTTTTTCCTACTATATATTTGATTGGATTATTGAAATGTGATCTTATGTCTGTTGAGTCTAATAACAAAATGGTTCTGGTTTCATTTCTCTTTTATTTATCATTGTTCTAACAATTTTATTTTTTTACATTTCGTTTTTTATTGTATTTTACAAAAACATAGATCACTGACAATTAAAAAGCAAAACTGTCCCTTGCCACAGATGGTCCAGGAAACACTGCTATGAAATCCAGCCCATATTAAAGATAAGGAAAAGAAGCCAAGAAAAAGTTTTTCACAGAAAAATCAAGTTGTATTGTAGCTAGATGCCCCAAAAATGTTAATAAATATTAAACTACAAAGTGGAGTGTCTCTAGCAGAGTCCTACAGTGTGTGTTGCCTCTTATCCCTGTCTTGTTAAAAATTTGATTAATAACCAGGAGAAAGACAGATAAAGGGCATGGTTTTAAGATTTGTAGATGGCAGCAAGCTGGAAGTGATAAGTAAAGGAGTAGAAACAAAATCAAGAGGAAAAAAATGGTTTTGACAATCTGGTATGCTGTGAGAAACCCAGACAAAACTTTATAGAAATTGAGCAGAAGTCTGGTACTTTTCAAAACTCAGTAGTGTAATTTCAGAAAGGACAAAAGCTGTTTTGCAGTAGTTCCTTTAAAAAAAAATCTGGAGATTTGAATTGGACGTATATATACATTCTGATTAGCAGGTTGAGGTTCCTAACAATTCTAACAGAGAAACGCTTGGCTTGCAAAATAGAAGGTTAACATTGGATGTTATATTCCACCACCCTCCTGGGTTAAAGGGCAATTTCAAACTATGTTTTTATTTCTGCCTTTGTCAGATGTAAAGGATATTTCTTTCCATCACAATCAGTCTCAATTTGTCCAAGTCTTAAATCTGATGGCCTAGGGGTCAGCATGTAAAGCCACACAGCAAGCAAGCTCTATTTCTTGCTTCTCAATTTTAAGTGAATATTTTTGCAGAGATATTGTCTCATGATTGTTAATATTAATAATAATTTAATAATTTCACTATTAAAACATATCTATCTATATCATGGGACAGTCTATGACATTTTTACTTCCTTTTTGAATGGGGCTTTAAAGAAATTTGGAGTGTGCAGTAGGCAACTCCAAGTAATATCCTCTTCCATGCCACCAGGTCCCCATTTCTCAAATGAGGATAATCATGGTACCACACTCTCTCTTTTTTTTTTCCCCCATTGCGGAGCACAGGCTCCGGACGCACAGGCTCAGCAGCCGTGGCTCAGGGGCCCAGCCGCTCCGCGGCATGTGGGTTCTTCCCGGACCGGGGCACGAACCCGCGTCCCCTGCATCGGCAGGCGGATTCTCAACCGCTGCGCCACCAGGGAAGCCCCACACTCTCTCTTTATGTCCATGTTATTGGCTTTGTTTTCACTCCATCATGAATATACAAGTTTCCATCTATTTTGTTACTTCTTATAGCTCAGATGGGCTGATACATTTTATCAGGCTTTGTGCATAAAACAGTGTCTTTGTTCCTTCTTTCCTGAGACATCAGTTGATTGTATATAGAATTCTGAGTTGACAGGTTATGTTTTCATTCGGCACTATAAAGGTGTTGGCCCAATATCCTCTGAACTCCATTGTTTCTGAAATCACGAGTCATTTGAAATATTGTCCAGTGTATACATGGCACCATTTTGCTCTCACTGCATTTAGATGTTCTGTTCAAAATACTGTAAGTGTTTTGACTATGGTTTATCTTGGCATAGTTTTCTTTACATTTAACCTACTTGAGGTTTTCTGAGCTTACTGAATATAAATTTGTATCTTTCAACAAATTTGAGGACATTTCAGTTATTATTCTTTGAATATATTTTTCTGTCCCGTTCTTTCTCTCTTTACAGGACTCCAAATATGTGTGTGTAATTGCTCCCAAATATTACTGATATTCTGTTTAGTTTTTAAATAATTTCTGTGGATCTGTCTTCAAGTTCACAGTCTTTTACTATCTCTGTTTTGTTGTATCACCACTGAGCATTTTTATTGTTTTTTTTTTTAAGATTTCAAATATTGAGGATTTTAGCTATAGAATTTCCTTTTTGTTTTTTAGTTTTCATTTCTCAACTGAAATATTCCATTTTCAGGTATTGCAAATTAAGCTTCCTTTATGCCATGGAGCATGGTTATAACAGCTGCTTTAAAATCTTAGTCTGCTAACTTACAAATCTGGGTCTTCTCATAGTCAGCCTCAAAAATATTGTCTTCAACTTCGAGTATGGGTCACATTTCTCTGTTTCTTCATATATTGTGCAATTTTAGATCGTATCCTATGTGCTATGAAAAGTATTTTGTTGGAGAATTTAGATTCTGTTATTTTACCCTAAAGAGACATTTTCGTTTCGTTTTTAGTAGGCAACTGGTTTAGTTGTTCTCAGATTGAAAACTCAGTCTTTTGAGTGAGACCAGACTTCAGAATTCCCTGAGGAGACTAAACCATTTAAGCCATGTAGACAAAACTAAATCTATTTCATGACCATAAGGGAAACAACTTAGGTTATTTCCTGTAAACGCTTCTGACAATCATAAAAGAAACTTAAGTCATCTTCCAAAAGCCAATATGAAGTCATCACTCTTAACCAATCCCTTGCCATCTGGAAGCCCCCGTTGTTATAACCAATCTCTGTAAAGGGTAAACAGCTTCCTCATTTTCGCGTTGTGAGCCATCCTGTAACTTAATGAAGCCCTTTGAGCTTCACATCAGTTTTTACTTTTGAAAGCTCCTGGTTTGCAAAATGTTCTTATATGCATGATAAACTCTTACTAAAGACAGTTTGTTGATTTAGTGGCTTTAATTCTGCTAATTTCTGCATTTTTGACACAGATCAAATCTTTGCTCCATATTTTCATTTTTATGTATACAGCCAAGACTCTGCCCTTAGCTCTTGTGGTTTAGGGATAGGCCAGAGATGTAGGCAGAGTTTATGCATGTAATTTGTGCCCCCAATCTCTGGCACTTCCTTTTTCCAGTTTCCTCTTTCACTGGAAAGTGGCATTTTGTAGTCCATTGGCATTTTAGCTTCCGTGTATGGTGCGGGCGAGGCCTGCCTTCAGGCTACAAGTGGTGAAATGAGAAAATCACTAGTGCCACTTCCTTTTTCCAATGGTGAACTTCTTTCACGTTTCGGCTACTCTTGGATCACTGTGCCGTGTCCGCCAGTAGTTATGTGTGTGTGTGTTTATTATTTATTTTTTAAAATTTTCTCCAGAGTCAATAGATGCTGTCTGTAGTCACAACTTCCTTGGCCCTTATCAAAAGTGAGCTCAGGGGCTTCCCTGGTGGCGCAGTGGTTGAGAGTCCGCCTGCCGATGCAGGGGACGCGGGTTCGCGCCCCGGTCCGGGAAGATCCCACGTGCCGCGGAGCGGCTGGGTCCGTGAGCCGTGGCCGCTGAGCCTGCGCGTCCGGAGCCTGTGCTCCGCAGCGGGAGAGGCCACAACAGTGAGAGGCCCGCGTACCGCAAAAATAAATAAATTAATTTTTTTTCAAAAAGTGAACTCAGTATATTTTGGAGATTAATCCCTCGTTGGTCACTTCGTATAGCACAAGGAACTCTATTCAGTACTCTGTAATGACCTATATGAGAATAGAATTTTTCAGAGTGAATATATGTATATGTATAACTGACTCACTTTGCTATACACCAGAAGCTAACACAACATTGTAAAGCAACTATACTCCAATAAAAAAAAATAATTAAAAAAGAAAAATGAACTCAGGCATGTAAATGTTGAGTCATAGTTAGAAAGCCTTCTCCTGCACCCAGGTTGAAGAAAAGATTCTAAAGTAATCAGATAACTCTAACAAGGAGACATTTATTCTAAAGCTTTCTCAAATATTTATCTTCTCCAATTCTCATTACGTTTTAGTTTTTTTAAGAATTTACAATCTATGCTCTTCCTTTTTCCCATGTTTATTGAGATGCGATTGGCATATAAGATTGTATAAGTTTGAGGTGGACAACATGATGTACATGTTTGAGAAATGAGTGCCTCCCATGGTACGGTTAGTTAACACATCCACCACCTCACATAGTGATCAATGTATTTTTGTGGGGAGAACATTTAAGATCTCTCTTAGCAACTTTAAAGTATATAACAGAGCGTTGTTAACTATAGTCCCCATGTTGTACATTAGGTTCCCAGAACTTATGTTATAACTGAAAGTTTGTACCCTTTGATCACCTTCTCCCATTTCCCCCGTCCCCATTGCCCTGGCAACCACCATCTACTCTCTATTTCGATGAGTTAGACTTTTTTAGTTTCCATATATCAGTAACATCATACAGTATTTGACTTTATCTGACTTATTTCTCTTTGCGTAATACCCTAAGTTTCATCCATGTCATCGAACATGGCAGGATTCCTTCTTTCTTATGACTGAATGATTTTCATATATATATATATTTGTTGCATTTTCTTTATCCATTCATCTTTTGACAGATACTTGTGTTGTTTCCATGTTAACTATTATAAATAATGCTGTAATGAACATGGGGGAAGGGTTCAGATTTCTCTTCGAGACACAGATTTCTTTTCCTTCAAGGTGTATGCCCAGAAGTGGAAATGCTGGGTATTATGATAGTTCTACTTTTAATATTTTGAGGACCCTGCATACTGTTTTCTATAGTGGTTGCACCAATTTACATTCCCATCAACAGTGTACATGGGTTCTCTTTCTCCACATCCTTGCCAGCCCTTTATAAGTCTTATGTTTTAGTAATAGCCATTCTAACAAGTGTGAGGTGATATCTCATTGGGCTTTGGTTTGCATTTCCCTGATGATTAGTGATGCCAACTACATTTTCATGTACCAGTTAACCATTCTTCTTTGGAAAAATAACCTATTTAGACCATTTGCCCATTTTTTTTTAACTATTGAATTGTACAAGTTCCTTGTTTAGTTTGGATATTAACCACTTGTCAGAGATATAGTTTGCAAATATTTTCTTCCATTCTGTAAGTTTCCCTTTCATTTGGCTGATTGTTTCTTGTGCTTTGCATAAGCTTCTCAGGTTTATGTAGTCCTGCTTGCTTATGTTTTCTTTGTTGCTTGTATTTTCAGTGCTATATTTAAAATATCATTGCCAAGGCCAATTCAAGGAGCTTTCCCTATGTTTTATGTTCCTCTTCTAAGAGTTTTAGAGCTCCACGCATTACATTTAAGCCTTTAATCCATTTCAAGTTAATTGTGGGGAGTGATGTAAAATAAAGGCCCAATTTCATTCTTTTGCATACGAATATCCAGTTTTCCCAACAATATTTATTGAAAAGATTATCTTTTCAGTAGTAGCCTTGGTTCCCTTGACAAATATTAGTTGATCTTATATGCATGGATTTATTTCTGGACTCTCAATTCTGTTCCATTGTCTATGTGTACGTTTTTATGCCAGTAACAATATTGTTTTCCTCCCTGTAGCTTTGTAATATACAGTTGACCCTTGAACGACATGGGGGATAGGGGTGCTGACCCACTCACTGTCCAAAGTCCGAGTATGGCTTTACAGTTGGCCCTCCATATCATTGGTTTCGTGGATAAGGCTATGGATTCAGCCAACCACTGTAGTAACGAAATAATGTATTTTTAAAAAAATCCAAACGTAGGTGGACCAGTTCAAACCCATGTTGTTTAAGAGTCAGCTTTAGTTGGAAATCTGGAAATGTGATGCTGCCAGCTTTGTTCTTTCCCAAGATTGCTTTGAGTATTCAGGCTCTTTTATGGTTCTATTTGAATTTTAGGATTATTCCATTTCTGTGAAATATACCATTGCAATTTTGACAGGGATTTGCACTTAATCTATAAGTGGCTTTGGGTAGTATGGGTATTTTAAAAATATTAATTCTTCCAATCCATGAACATGATAAACTATATCAGTTATTTAAGTCTTATTCATTTTCTATCATAAGCGTCTCATAGTTTTCAGTGTACAGATCTTTCACCACCTTAGTTAAATTAATTCCTAAGTATTTTATTATTTTATATGCTATTGTGAAGCAATTGTTTTTCTTATTTCTTTTTCAGATATTTTATTGTTAGCGTGTAGAGATGCAACTGATACTTATGTGTTGATTTTGTATCCTGCAACTTTACTGGATTCATTGGTCATTTTCAAGTTTTTTTTGCTGGAGTCTTTATGTTTTTCTATATATAACGTCATGTCATCTGCAAGCACAGATGATTTTACTCCTTTTCTAATTTAGATGCCTTGTCTCTCTTTTTCTTGCCTGATTGCTTCTGACTAGTACTGTGATGACTAGGAGTGGTGAGGGTGGGCACCCTTGTCTTCTTGTTCCTGATCTTAAAAGCTTTCAGTCTTCCACCATTAAGTATGACGTTAGCTTTGGGCCTGTCATATATAGACTATTAATGTTCTCTCACATTCCTTTTACACCCAATTTGTTCAGGTTTTTATCACTGAAGGAATTGAATTTTGTAAAATGCTTTTTGTGCATCTACTGAAATGATCATATGATTTTTATTCATTCTGTTAATGTGGTATACCACATTTATTGATTTTTGTATGTTGAACCATCTTTGCTATCCAAGGATGAATCCCAGCTGATCATGGTATATGATCCTTTTAATGTGCCATTGAATTCAGTTGGCTAGTTTTTTGTGGGTTTTTTTTTTTTTTTTTTTTTTTTTTGCGGTACACGGGCCCCTCACTGCTGTGGCCTCTCCCGTTGCGGAACACAGGCTCCAGACGCGCAGGCCCAGCGGCCATGGCTCACGGGCCCAGCCACTCCACGGCATGTGGAATCCTCCCGGACCGGGGCACGAACCCGTGTCCCCTGCATCAGCAGGCGGACTCTCAACCACTGCGCCACCAGGGAAGCCCAGTTTGCTAGTATTTTGTTGAGAATTTTTCATTTGTATCAGGGATATTGGCCTGAAGTTTTATTTTCTTGCAGTGTTCTTTTCTGGTTTTGGTATTAGCATAATTCTGGCCTTGTAAAAGGAGTTTGGGAGCATTCCCTCCTCTTTTATTTTTTGGAGAAGTTTGAGAAAGATTGGTGTTAATTATTCTTTAAATGTTTGATAGAATTCCAGTGAGATCATCTGGTCCTAGACTTTTATTTATTGGGAGGTTTTTGGTTGCTGATTCAATCTTCTTATTATTGGTCTTTTTAGATTTTATATTTCTTCATTGATTCAGTCTTAGCAGGATACATGTTTTTAGCAATGTATCTATTTCTTTGAGGTTGTCCAGTTTATTGGTATATAATTGTTCATCATAGTCTCTTAGGATCCTTTGTATTTCTGTGGTATTACTTTTAATTTCTCTCCTTTTACTTCTGCTTTTATTTATCTGAGTCCTCTCTCTTTTTCTTGGTAAATAAAACCTAAAGTTTTATCAATTTTGTTTATCTTTTTGAAGAATTAGCACTTAGTTTTGTTAATCATTTCTATTGTCTTCCTATTCTCTATTCCATTTATTTATATACTAATCTTTATTATTTGCTTCCTTCTTCTAAATTTGGGCTTAATTTGTTCTTTTTCTAGCCCCCCTTGAAATATACTGTTGTTTATTTGAGATCTTTTTTCTTAATGTAGTCATTTATCGTTATAACCTTTCCTCATATAACTACTTTTGCTGTATCCCATGAGTTTTTATGTATTGTGTTTGTCTCAAGATACTTTTTGATATCCCTTTTGATTTTTTCTTTGAGCAGTTGGTCTTTCAGGAGTGTGCAGTTTAATATCCAGGTATTTGTGAATTTTCCAGCTTTCCTCCTGTTAATTGATTTTTGTTGATTGGTTCAGCTCTGCAGATGTGCATAGCCAGTGGCTGGGATCTCTACTCAGATACCACTATAAGCAGCAATGCAGTCCACCAAGATCTGAACCCTGGTTGCTGTTAAGTCCCACCCCCTTCTCCATTTCTGATCCCCAGTTATTGAGCTCTGCATATTCTTCCAGTGATCGCCATGAGGTGAGACCGGAGTGGGCCCCCTGAAAGTGCCCTGCAATGACACGGAAGCTGGATATCCACCTTGGGCTTTTTTCCCCCACTGGATAACTTGCAGGCCCAGGGCGCCCTCTTCATGGCAGCAATGTGCCAGCCTTGGGGCCCAGTTATGTGGTCAGAGTGTAGCCGCTCCCCTTACCCTTCTAATGCTGTCCCTTCTCAGTCTCTGGAGTCCAGAGGGCTGCTTCAGCCTCTCCCCACACCAGGTTCTGGGATTCTCATAATGGCATTTTGTCTACGGATCATTGCTAGTTGTTCTTCTTGTGAGAGGGACTGAAGTCGGGAATGACCTTTGTTGTCACCTGCCTTGAGGACTGACTTGCGATGCACTGTGGTTGAGCCTCTGGACAAAAATCTGGGTGGTGGTCTTCCTGTCCTGTGGCCTGCTGCCCTGCAGGCTGAAGTTGCTCAGCATGAGAAGGAGCTGAATTCCCTGAAGCAGAGGCTTGTGGCAGCTGTGTTGGCAGAGCCAAAGCTGGAGCCGAGCCAGAATGCATGGTTCTGGTATTGCAGCTGCCACCAAAGACCGCCATATTCTCTTGTTGACTTTTAGTACAAAACCAATTTCATTCAATTAAGAAAAAAACATGAATACTTTTGCTGCTAGTTGCAAAAGTTCAATCTCTTTTTAACAGCCTTATGTTAATATCTGAAAAGTAAGTTACCTACTACAATGCCTTATAAAGTAATATTTCAGTGACTCTCAGAGATATCCTAATCACCAATAGCAAGTAACCTAGGTTCATCTTTACTGAAAAATTTGGGCAAAATGTTATTTAGTCAATAATAATCTGTGCTCAGGAGGGCATGCATACATCATGAAGCCTCTAAATGATTCAATTTGGGAATTACTTTTTCATTTATATGAAAGATGAAAGAAAAAAAAACCTAGGAAACAAAAGTGGCAAAGTTAATGATGACACCTGAGATTCATGCTATTCCTTTGCATTGAGTGTTCCAGTTCTTTACTGACGTGAGAGAGTACTTTCAAGGATATTTGTTTAACTGGAGTCTGTTTGAATAGGTATGAGTCTCCATGCTGAACGGTCCCTAAATGCTGTGAATAGTTATCACTAGCATATCAAAAAAACCCCAAAGTGTTTGGGAGATTTTTTCTTTGTTTTATCTGCAGGTTTCCTCTGGAAGAGGCTGGTAAGGAGTATGTCCTGGGATATGAGTTTTATTTCAAGGTTACTGAAGTATCACAAGAGTACAGTCAAATGAAAAACTGATGAATAATATCCAGAGGGCACTGACAGCAAGATAACGATAGTTTCAGGAAACTTGAGAAATGATGACAAAGAAACACTTCACATCTAGCTTGTTGTTAGTGAGAATAAAAATATATTTTGACAGACTACCAACATTTTGTCCAAGTTTAACTTTAAGTTAACTTATTTGCAACTGTCTAATTCACAATGAATACCTATCATTTTGTGGTAATGAAGTCTTATATTCAAGAGATATGTAGTCTTTAAAACACAGATTTGTTGCCTAAAAAATGATATAAAATGAAATACATTCAAGACCATTTAGTATATTCATGTATTTTCCTTTAATAGTAAGTACCGGGGTGACTTTCAGGACATTCACTACCAGTTTTGTCATTAACAATGTGCCAGTTAGAAAGATCACTCATGTTACCTAGGTATTATTTTCTTACCGCCAGACTAGATGATCATAAAGATTCTTTTCAACTCAAAAATTCTTTCCTTCTACTTTAAGGCTGTCTACTATTTACTCTTATCTACTAAATTGAAAACTCTAGTAAAGCAGCCGTAAGATATATGAATTAATAAATAATCGCACAAGAAAATAAATTAAAAAGTGAACACACATGTTCTCTTCATCAGCTTAAGAAAGTAAATATTATGTTTATAAACCCCTGTGTGGCTCTAAGCAAGTTAGCCTTATATTCAATGGCTAAAACTGAGCCAGAAGCCTGCATGTTTACTCTCAGCTGCTGTCAACAGCAGGGAGGCAGAATTTGCAGTTTGAGTTTAGCCAGGTTAACCTTTAAAAATGAAAGGTTATGTACTCCCTGTAAATTTAATCCTAGAAGAATAGGAGGGAAAATATATTTGAAGAAATAAAGGACAGAATTTTCCTCAATTTGGTGAAAGACATAAATTTACAGATTTAAGAAATTCATCAGTCTGAAACAGAATAAATACAAAGAAAACAACCTGTATTCACATCATCATCAGACTGTTGACTATCAAGCTTAAGGAGGAAAATCTTCAGAGGAGAGATTTTTAAAGAACATTTTAAAAGTACATGGGAGAAATGATATGAATGCAGACTTTACATCAAAAATAGTGGAAGACAGAAAACAGTGTAATAACATTTCAAGAGTCTAGAATATTTTTAACCTAGATTTTTATGTCCAGTGAAAATATCTTTCAAAAAGTAAAGCAAAATGAAAATATTCTCCAATGAGAGAGAGACAGAGAGAGAAAGAATGCTTTGTCAGCATATTTGTACTGCAGGAAATTTTAAGGAAATCCCACAGGCTGAAGAGAAATTAGTAACGATATATATATTATGAACTAAATTGACCTAAACAACTATAAACTATTTCACTCAACAGTATCAGCATATTCATTTTTTCCAAGTGCACAGAGCACATTTATCAAGACAGACCATATTCTAGGCATAAAGGAATGCTCAGTAAATATAAAAGGATTGAAATCATACAAAGCATCTTCCCTAACCACAATGAAATTAAATTATAAAATAAAGGAAGATCAGAAAATAAAACTCTTAAGTATTTGAAAACTAAACACACACTTCTAAATATCTTGTGGTCAAGTAATGAATAATAAAGAAAGAATCAAAAAGTCTAAGAGCCAAGAGCACTTAGCGTAGTTATGTCTGGGTCTGCTGCAGTGTAGCCCTTTTAAAAGCAGCCAACATAGAGCACCCAGCAGTAAAAAGCTAAAGGAAGCTAGACGGTAGGAAAATCCTATCCTAAGAACAAAATACAAAATAGTAAATCAGGAGTGACAATGGTTGTCAACGACATTCTTGATGTACTACTTCCTCTTTCATTCACAATACCTTAAAAAAAAAATAAAACAACAACAAAAATGACAACCTAGCTCATTTTCTAACTTTGGTACTAAGTACTTACTTTGCTTATTTTTGACCACTGGATGGGCTTGGAATTGGGTTGGGTTGTTTTCCGGCCATTTTATTTTTCTAGCTATTTCCTGGAATGATCTGTATCAGTTTCCTCATTAATCTCTCATTTTATCCATCCATAATTGTCATTTCATCATTTCATAAATAGTCATTGAAGGATAGGAAGAAAAAAAGAAAAAAAGAAGGAAAGAAGAAATTAAATGTCTCTATTTCTAAAATTTTAAAGAAAACTTCACAAGTCTAATTATCTAAGCTCTGAATTACTTCCTCTGAAATATTTTTATATTAATGAAATAGATTTATTTGGAACTTTGTATTGGAAGTGCTGAATGAAAATGTGTTCACATTTTTAAGCTTTTAATATTTATTGCTATTTATTATTTATGAAAGTTCTGTGAAGAGAAGCAGTATTTAAAAGCCCAATTTGAACCATAATAATCAGAAGTGTGTGTGTATGTGTGTGTGTGCATAAAATGTTACTGTATAAATAGATAATATGTGTATATGTGGATATAAACATTAGATTGAATAATTTGAAATTACTGATATTTGATCACTGTTGACCTATTATAAAGACCATTTGACATAGTTCATTGGACTAGGTGGATATAAATTTTATTTAATATAAAAATAAGATCATTTTGTAGTTGTTTTGTAATCAATTAATTTTTTAAAGTATAAGGATTTTTCTAATAAGCTAGTATGCATCTTCGCTGGGTTTTTTTCCACCTTTAAGAAGTTTTCATGTCCTGATATTATAAATGATGCTATAATGAACATCCTTTAGTATACATCTTTCTACATGTTTTTTTCTCTTTTGTTTTCCTGTGGGATAAAATGCTTGAAATGGAAGTAGTGGGCCAAAAGGCAAGCTTTGCTGGTGGAAGAGGGGAAACTTTAAACTATCTGGCAACCAACCAACTTATTTTTAATGAAGAATATACATGTATGTTACCAAAGCAGTAGCCAATAATTGATTCTTTGGTATATTCACCAAAATGGATTTTCTTTTTATTGGTTTATAAACTAAGACACAATATTGATTTCATTTTAAGTTGAATTTATATAGTTAATAATGAGATTTATGGTGTTCATATTTCTTAGTCAGTTGTATTTTTTTGACTTTCCAAATTGCTTTTTTTTTTTCTTTTGCTGTACGTGGGCCTCTCACTGTTGTGGCCTCTCCCGTTGCGGAGCACAGGCTCCAGGCGTGCAGGCTCAGCGGCCATGGCTCACGGGCCCAGCCGCTCCGCGGCACGTGGGATCCTCCCGGACCGGGGCACTAACCCGCGTCCCCTGCATCGGCAGGCGGATTCTCAACCACTGCGCCACCAGGGAAGCCCCAAATTGCTTTCTATCCAGGCAGATGTTGTTTTCTACTCCCGTGTAAACTAAAACATAAACAAAAGAAACACAGTTTTGACATAACTTCAGAGTTAACATAAATTTGTGTCTATTAACTTGAGAGAAGGAAACTTTAGTGGGTTGAAAAAAGTAAGTCCCTCACCTGTGGCTGTGTACCAGGCTGGTCGCTGTGGTGACTGCTGATTCCTTTCCTGAAGGAGCCCAGGACATTTGTGAACGTGAAGTGACCTGTAACCAACCCCTCTTTTTCAAAATTTGAAAGTAGAGAGCCCTTGAAAGTTGGTTCAGCATGACCCTCAAAACAATTAAGTGTGCAAGAAAGGACAAGAAAATACCTGAAATAATGTTCCCCTGAGAGGGGATTTTAGGCTGGTAACCAGGAACCAAAAAGATGTCTAATGGTTTTTGCAAGGGATAGGGTAGGGGGGTGGGGGGTGGTTTCTGCATAATATAGACCTAATGTAGGCAGCTTTTCTAGACCCAAGAACAGTGGACCAGTAGTAGGTTGTGCTTTTGAGAATAAAATTAAGCAAAAACAAAAGAGGAAATAAAAGGTGAATTAAAATGAACTGGTCTTTTGTACACGGGTCACCAATGTGAACTGTGCAGAAACAATATAAGCATGTGATTCTAGTCTCTATAGAAAGGTGTCATTTGTTGAGTTGGGCAGGACTGATCATCTACAGTGACACTTTATACCAGTGAGAAACAGGGAAACTTTTGGTCACATGGGATTATAGTTCTTTCTTCATTTGTTTGGAAGTAGTCCTAAAGCTTTTGATTAAATCCCAAGTAATTTTAGACTTTTTTCCCCCTGTATTTCTTTCCCCCTCCCCATTTATTTAGTAATGGGAGGACAGGCCTTAAGTAGAAGTAATTTGGAAGCTAAGATATGAATTGTAAAATAAAAGGAAAGTGACAGTAGTTGTACTTTGAATTGGTGAAACAGACTATCTGCTTTATGCATGTTCTATCACTTTTGACTTCTCTCTTTTAAAGTTGCTTACAGATATGTAAAATCCTATCCACATTAAAGATACTAAATCTGTTCTTGTGTATAGTAAAATCATGTTTTCTAATTGGTGCTCTTTTTTAATGCTGTTATTAGTTTGTTTTTTGATATACAGCAGAGCAAAGCTGTACTATTTAAATGCCTCTTATTGTAATAAACAATAAATCCAGTTTGCTCCTGGTGGTTTTGGTTGGTGGAGATTGACAAAAAATAATGGGGCATATAATTAAAGATAAAGAAGTAAAACAACAGAAGTTAGAGGAAATAAAGGAAATACATAAGATCAGGAGCCAGTTGTGCAATACCAAATAAACATAAAATATTAGGTAAGAACAAAAACAGCTAAAAATTAGTCTCTGAAAAGGCAATTTAATTCGTGTAACTTATATAGAAGGTAATTTTTGGCCTATTATTGTAAATATCTACCAGCCAAAACCCACCAGGAACAGAAAGAAATAAGGCACACATACACAGTATTAGGGATGGAAAAAACATGTGTAGGGGATGAATAATTAGAGGCAACAGAATGCATTTTGAGCAAATTTAGGTCGATAAATGTGAAAAAATTTTTAAAAAAACCAAACAGGACAAATTCTTTAAAAACATAACTTGCCAAAATAGGCTTCAAAATAAATACATGAGGTGAGTAATATAAGCCTATAACCACCAAGTAAAATCTTATATTTAGTTAAAATGTTCCCACAAAGAAAACAGAATGCTCAGATGATTTTACAAATGAGTTTTAACAAACATTCTTGTATTAGATCATTTCACTCCTATGCAAACTCGCCTATAAAATATAAAAATAGAACATCCTTTACTTTATGTGACAAGTATGTTGACTTCAAAATTAGAAAAGTTTATTATGAGAAAATCACAATTATAAATGTTGATATAAACATCTTAAATTAATTATTAGCAAACTCAATCCAGCAACAAATATAAATATAGTGAATCATTCCCAGGCTGGTTTTATCACAGAAAGCCAAGTTTGGTTTAATCTCAAAAGAAAAAAATTTTCACAAAATACACTACCTTAACAGATAAAGGCAAAGAAACATATGATTATCACAATAAATCCAGCAAAAGCATTGAATAAATCTCATCATGCTTTGATGATAAAAAGTCATTTATCAACTGGGAGTACAAGGGAATACGATATCCTGATAAAATGAATCTATGAAATACACACAGCATCCATTCATTTGCTCAGTGGTGAAATGTAGAAGCACTCCATTCACATTAGGAACAGTACAAGAATATTCACATTACCAGACTCACTCAGTATTTTACAGGATGTCCTAACAAATCCAGTAAGAACATTAAAAAGTTATAAGATTAAAAGGAAGGAAATATATTCTCATTACTTGAAGATTACAAAAGCATCTGTATAAGTATTTTGAAAAAATTTACAGGCAAATTATTAAATTAGTAAGAGGATTTATAAGTTCCCTGATACAATATAAATACACAAAAATCAATTGCATTTTCTATATACTATCATCAGTTAGAACATATAATTAAAAATAAATATCATCCACTGTAATAACAATATATAAAGTGCTCATACTTAAATCTATCAAAGGATTAAGAAATATTATATAAAAGCAGAGATATACCATGCTTATGAACAGGAATTAATGTAAAGAGGTCGATTCTCCCAAAATTGATGTAATGCATTTACCATTAACATTTACTGTTGTTTGCTTTGGGGGACTACACAAACTAATTCTAAAATGCACATGGAAGAACAAAGCCTAAAGAAATGAAGAAAAAGAAAGGAAAAAGCCTTGCCAGATTTCAAGGCTAACAAAATGACTATAGTAATTAAAATAGTGCGGTTTTGTCACTGGGTAATCGAATTTGCCAGAAGAATACAGTAGTGAACTCAGAAATCAGCTCACACAAAATATAAGGACCTGATGTGTAGTGAAGACGGCATTGAAGATTAGTGGAAAAGAAAAGGGGACTGAATTTCTTCAGTCTAGGACAGCAGGTTATTTATACAGAGAAAAAAATCTCAGAATAGACATAACAATTAATATAGAGCAGATTAAATATTTAAATATAAAAGACAAAATCTGTGGCAGGGACAGTCTAAAATAAGCCCGTGCTTCCATCTCCTGGGATTCATGCCCTTGTGAAGTCCCTTTCCCTTGGGTGTGGGTGTAGGGGGACCTCTGACTTGCTTCTCACCAAAGTTGACTGGGTGTCACTTCCATGATTATGGTAATGTGTTAGCAGTTTCTCTATTGATTCTCTCATCTTGGATTTTATGAAGTTACCTGCCAATGGAGAAGCTCACATGGCAAGTGACTCAGAGTCTCCAGCCAACAGCCAGAAAAGAACTGAGGCTTGTAGTCCAGCAACCCACAAAGAACTACATCTTGCCAACAACCACGTGAGCTTGGAAGTGGATGCTTCTCAGAGGAGATCCCAGGCCCAGCTACTTCATTGCAGCCACATATAGGAGCAGAGGACGCAGTTCAGCCACGCCTGGATTCCTGACCATAGAAATTGTGAGATGATGAACATGTGCTGTTCTAAGCCATTACATTTGTGGTGATATTGTTTTGCGGCAATAGATCATGATGAGAAAATTAAAATGCTTGGAAGAAAATAGAGGAGAACATCTTCAGTGCCAAGACCTTAAGAAAGATTCTTTAATAAGATGCAACAAAGTACAAGTAATAAAGAAAAACACATATTTGTTTACATTCAAATTAAGAACACCTGCATATCAAAATATATCACAAAAGTCATAGTAGAAAGATCATGAAAATATAAGCCAAGAAGTTATTCACGAGTATAACCAAAAAAGGATTCGTATTATTAATATACTATAAATGTCAATGAATCAATGAGAACAAAAACGAATGCAATGGAAAAATGGATAAAAGACATGAACATGGATTTCATTTCACAAAAGAAGCACAAATGGAAAAAGTAAGGAATACTCTGTGTGTGCGCACGTGCTTGCATGAGTGCGCTTGCTGCATGCATGTGCTATGTTATTAACAGAACTGCAAAAAAAAAGTAACACTCTTTTACCCCACTAGACAGAAAAACTTCTAAAAGTATGAAAATGTCAAGTACAGGAGAAATTTTGGAGCAACACAAACTTTTCTACAATGGCTAGAGTGTCAATTTGTACAAACAATCTGTAAAAATAATAATTTGGTACCAAGAATAGTTGAGGATGTGCTTTGAGCCCTCAATATATATACTAGGCTGGAGTGTGGCTGGGTGGGAAGGTTCTGGGTACAAACAAAACACAATGACAAAATTCTTGTATATGTGCATTATACAGCATCTATAAACAGTTTTATATATAATGTTTGAAATTGCAAAAATTAAAAATATTCCCCAAATCCAACAAGATGAAAGATACATAAAGTATGGTATTTCGGATAATAGCATATATTGGAACCTACCACAATGAAAATAAGTGATCTCCACCTACAGACATCAACATGCATTAGATAAAATTTTGAGCAAAGAAAAGCAAGTTGCACAAGAATATATGCAGTATGTTACTGTTTACATAAAGTATACAAACATGCAAAAATATACAATATGTTGATAAGGATAGAGACATATGTGGTGGAGCTATAAAGAAGAGCAAGGGGATAGTAAACACAAAATCCAGGATAGACGTTACCTCTGGGATCGCTGGTGAGAGCAGGAGGATACGGTAATGGAAAGTCCGATATATATGCTTTGTACCATGTTATAGAGTGTGTGAGTATAGGAATTCTGACTCTAAGTCCCAGCTCTGGCCACAGTTACTTATCAATATCATAGAGGAGGGCTTCTGGGAGGGTCAGCACATGTTTTCAGTGTCAACATATTGGCATAACCTATCTTGCATATCCATAATAACTACAGTTTGATAAGTAGGGGGCAGTAGAGCAGGCATATGCAAGAATCAGCAAAATAGTGTCTTCTAATTTGCATACAGTGAACCTCAGCAGGGGTGTGGACAGCAATATCCAAGGAAAACCAATGAAAGAAAGAAAAGGACTTTCTCTCTTCAGTAGTATGAACCCTACTATCATAGATCTGTGGCACCTGGTCCCAATGCAGAGGTGCATGCTCTCTTGCATTCCTTGCTGGAAGGCTGAGTTTCTGGCTGGAGGCTCTGGAGTTTGCTCCTCAGTTGTCATCTACAGGCATGGAAAAGAGAAATCATCCAGACTTACAAAGCACCAAGCAGAGGATAAAGGTCCGTAGAATTTTACCCCAACCCGAAGAATATGTGTGAATGACACATGAATTAAAAGAAAATAATATTCTATATAGATGAGCTAATTTTATATTGATAAAATCATTTGTTATGTATGGTGTTAAGGTATATAATCATGATATGTGTAATTTGGATATGCTACCTCAGATTGATCCTCACTTATTCCATCATAGCCAGTGGAGTAAATGTCATGTTCACACATAGTCTTAGACACCCCCAGCTTTTATGCATATTTCATAATAAATAAGTGGAAAAATTAAAATAAGAAAAATACAATGATTACAATCTATAACATCATAATTATGTATCTACTGAATGAAGGTATGAACATAAAATTATGATTAATGTTATACAAATGACACTTGTAACATGAAATAAAATTTCAAGTAATAGCATCATACTTAAATTCAAAAAAGTCTCTATCTCAATAAAACTTAGAAGGAAATATGATATTCTCTGGAAAAACTCAAACCATGACTCTAGAAATAATGAAAACATTGAAGTACATGAAAATTTGAATAAATTTTTCTCTTAAAACGTGAACATGAAAACAGTATTTCCAAATTAATATATTAATTACATAACTGAGATTTTACGTGTTTGTGCAACTCAGCTGATACATGAAATACTAAAATAGGTGTCTATGTGGTCTACATACTATGTATGCTCAAATTCTCTGGAAACATTTTAATATTTTCTTATTGGGAAAATGGTGCATCACATTACATATGGGTTTGATATATAATGAATTGGAGATGATCACAAGGAGGAAACAAGTATCATTCTATTAATTTTCACATGTGATTTTATTTAATCCTTAACTCTGGGGGAGTTTTATAGATGGGGAGATGGAGATTTAAAATTAAGAAAATTGCCCAACACGTCACAGCAGGTCATTATTTACTGACCTAGGGATTTGTATTCAGTTTTATCTAATTTCAAAGTTCATATAATATATAAAAGTGTTGTGAATATAACATTTTTAATAGAAATCTCCCTCTTCAAATTAATCAAGGAAATGGGAGAAAGGTGCAAACAAGCCTTGTGAAAAACCCACCAGTGCAATCTGTTGGTTATACACAGAAAACCTTCCACCTCTTATGATAATGGAATCCTGCCAAGTTCTTATGTGTGTATACAAGCAAATACCTTTTTACTCATGTGTTCAATAATGGGAATTTTGAGAGTTTTATAATTAATATGGGGTGAAAGATAAAGTATAACTGAATATATGTACATTTCATTTTGGTAAATCTAGAGAGAAATAACATGAGTTCCTTGGCGCACGAAAGCCCACTGCAAGCGTGCTGTGCTCTAGTTAGCACTGAATTAGCCAGGGCACCCATGTTAACGTCTGGAGTAAAAATGAAGAGCAAAAATCACCTATTTTGTTTGTGTAGCGTTAACTTTTATTAACTGCATTATTTATATGCAGTTGTCTTTTCATGGGTATTTTATGGAAGCAATTTCATCACTTCTTGGTTGTATTGTGTTCTTATTTTAAAATCCCAAGAACTTTAAACAAATCTACAACAAAATTAATCTTTTGAAACAAGCAAAGGAATAACTGAATACATAATTAAAACAATAAATAAATACTAATAAAATTGAGCAGTGATATTTCATTGTAGTATAACAGAGGTTGGGAGCATCATTTGCATTATGCAGTGAATAAAGTAAGAAGTGCCTTCAGCATTGTTCATAGAAGGATGTCCGATTTTAATGCAGAGATTCAAGATTTTATGTTGTTCATTTACTAAATGAGAAAAGTGACAGCGATGGGAGCTGAATTAACTCCCGAAAGAAGAAATGGAGAGCCATCATGGATGTCACATGTGCGTGAACGTTTGCTTCCTTAAATCATTAGGAACAAGGTATGGGGTATATGGTGTACATGGTATGTACATGGTATATACCCCATGTTTGGAAACAGAGAGGAAGACAATATATGGGAGAACACCCCATTAACTAGGAAGTTGGAAAACCTGAGACACTCAGGTAGAATTCATCGGTGTTAAGATACTTGAAAGAAAAATTTCATCTCAAGAGTCATAGCAATACAGAAGTAGTTTAAAGAAATAAAACAGAAAGAGCAATTGCAAGGTACTGTAGAAAAGATTTGCTCAGATTACAATTTATCCTTTTTTCTCAAGTTTTAGCTATAATAAGGTTTCAAAGAGATTCTTAAATAGTTCATACAATAATGAACAGAACTGTTATAGCGATGATTCTCCTTGTGCACCTTACTTTGTGTTCAGATTTAGGTTCAGAGTTCCTTCCTACCATTCTTTGCTCCTTTGTTCCCTCCCTCCCTCCTTCCCTTCCCTTCCTTCCTTTTGGTATTATTTACATAGTAGGGAACAGAACAGGTTGGATTTTTTTTTCCCAAAATGAATTATTTTAAAATAGATTTGATTGACTGTCAGCTCCATAGGGTTTGTTCACTACTGCATTCTCAGGATTGGTTAGCTGTGCCTGGTAATGTGGATCTGGAGGTGCTGAGAGGGGAGGGAAAGGAAGAGGAGATGCTGCTGGCCAGACGGTGCCTGGATGAAATACACTGAGGTGTCCTCCTTTGTACTGTTATCACTAGCAGTGACCTGCACGCAGCCCAGTCAGACCGCACTCACACATCATTTTCTCTTCAGGGCATCCCTTGATATTCAATTATGGACCACATTTCTTTGAGATAAATGTACTGGGGTAGTTAAGTGAGGGGGGGAATTGGGAAAGAGCAAGTGTCAGCGGTTTTGTTCTGTTTGCGCTTCTCTTTTGCAAGGGCTACTCGTTGATGGGACATCCTGTGACAACTATAGAGTCAAACCTAATGAGGAAAAGCACAGGTGGTGATCTCTGTCCAAATGTACTGAAACTCCATAACTACTCCCTTTCCTCATAACCACTTTTTCAGAGATAAATCCTGTCCACTACAGAGTAGATAACACTTTGCAGTGCCTTTCCTCGGGCGGTAATGGCTACCCGGCACGCCCTTCCTTTCCTTCTCTTCTTGATGAATTCTGCAGAGACCAGCAGTTCTTCAGGGCAGGGTCAGAGTCAACCAGTTTTTGTGTTCTCCCCTCATGCTAATCAATATCTTGACAGTAGATACCCCCAAATTACTGTGAATAAGTGAATTGATAACGGAATTGTAAACCTCCAAATTCCTTCACAAAGACATATTCCCTAGGAGAGAATATGGGCTTCAGATTAACCTGTAAGATGAATACCAGGGAGTTGTTGTGAAGATTGTAATGATGTACATGAAAACCTTACGGTTCTGTGCAGCACATACTGAGAGACTAATTCATGATAGATCCTTATCTTTCTTACAAAAAAAAGTCTTCACCCTGCCAATCCTGTGCACCAGCTACTAGAATATCTCAAGGGACCTGCAGATCTCTTCCTTTCAGAGATCTCCTGCTTGAATAGATATCCCACCAGTGGCAGGAGGGACAGACGTGGAGCACAGGTGCACAGTGCGGCATGTTCTTGCCACCTAGTAAGTTGGGATGATGTACATAGAAGAGTGAAATGGACTGAGGGCAAGTCAAAGACAGGACTTGGAATTAAGATAAGGGAGTAGAGGCACGGCTCACCCATCACTGAAGGGTGCTAGTGGCTGAAATTGTGGGACTGCATTTTCCAACTCAGCTCCATACAAAATCCTAACACAGTTACCCAAAGTCCTAAAGAAAAGAGCTATTACAAATTATCCCAACCATAGCCAAGTTGCTTTTAGCTTTTTATTTGCTTATTAATAGAAGAGTTGTGTTATACATATAGTTCGAATAAACTGGTCTATGATCTTCAGTACAGGTTTTCTTTGCTGCAGAACTGGATAGGAGTGAAAGAAAAACAAAAACAACACCCCCATGGTGTGGAAGGCTTAGCCGAACCTATCTTTGGAAATAGAATTAAACATGTTACTTGGACTAAACACAAGCTCATCTAAATTATAGCTCAAGCAGCTACAAGTTAACTAGAGAATGTGAGAATCTACTGTTTGATGTTCCTACCATCCTTTGTGCAAAAAACTAAAAAAAATTCAGTCTAGTTCTTAAAATATTATTTGGATTTTTCTGCCAACATGAAGGGAAATAAGAGATATTAGTCAAGTACTGAAAATACTGCCTTAGCAGCTATTTTGACATACTTTGGTTTACATTGAAATAAGCAGGAGGTAGCCCGCATATTAAATTCCTTGATCTGTCTTAGAATATTAGGCTCTCTGTAAGTGGTGTTATAACATACTGCCTTCTAGTCACATTTTTCGCTAAATTAGTGATATTTTTGTAATTATGATCAGAGTTAAGTCAATCAAACAGATTCTAAAACCCCTGTAAATGTTTACTTATAGATAACTGAATGTGATAGACTTTATATCAAGAACGTCTAGGATCTATGATGCACCAAACTCTGCTGATAAATGACACCAATCAAAAGTCAGGGGCAGACAGAAGGGGTGGCGTTTCCACAAAAGGGAAAAAAATTAAACATAACTAGTGCGTGTGGAGAGAGGTTCTTCTTCGAATGTGAAGATATTTGTGCCAGACCCCATGCCGTGGCCGGGTACTGGACATAAATAATTATCCCATTCTTGCCAGGCAACTTACAGTACTAAGACTTCTGTTGGTCCAAAAAGCCAGCCAATCAAATGTCTAATACGGCGGGTTTAGGCTGAGTATGTATGAGTTGTGCCATCTGCCTAAAACTCGTGCCTTTCTGGGTTTCTAAAGATTAAATTTAAGTATAATCATAGATTTATCTTCTTTCTCCTGAACAGATTCTCCCATTTCCTTCCTTTCTGGAATTGTCATTACAGTAAATTCATCTCTGGATATGGCCTGTTTCATCCAAGTGAGTAATCTGCATTATTTCAAACTTTTGAAAACTAGGTCAACATTACCACTATATTTATATTACTTCTGTCAGCAAAACGGACACATTCTTTCAAAATTTCAACATTTAAATGATAGTATTTTTTTTAATGATAGTATTTTAATAAAAGCTTTAATTCCAGTTGGGCCTAAGTCTGGGGAAGTTAATGAGGAAAGGAACTGATTTTATGGAAAAGACATTTTGTAAAGTGTTTCCTTTGGAAGTGTCACACAGTGATAATCGTTGCTCTAATTATTTTCAAGATGATCAGAATAAAAGTAAGTGTAGAGTCTAGTCACATTTCTTCCCAGGATAACACCCTAGGAACGTAGGACTTAGACGTTCTGAGATTATAATTGAGATTATAAGGCAGGGCATCCCAAGCGTGAACGAATGGACGCATATGCAATGGCTGGGCCATCCCTCACCCATGTAAAACATTGCTCAGAAATAGAACCTGTGAATAGAAGTCTTCTCCCCCAGCTAAGTTTCCCTTGGGGTGGGAGTGGATGAGCAGACAAGGAAATTCACCTTGACCTTGCTATGTTGTAAAAGTTAAGATACACTGTGAAGATCATCTTAAGTGTGTTCCTTTCTTTAGCTATAAATACGATACTCCCGTATCGTCCCCACATCCATTCACAGAACTGCTCCTTCTTTTTCATTTTCTCTCCCCCAACTGCTCCACGTACTCACCCTGGCTCTCTTCTGCCTGTGGGCACGTCTCTGTACAAAGTTAAAGGAAAGGCAGCGGTACAGTTTCTGCCTTCTCTGCTGTTACTCGCACACATTTGTCATTCTTACCTTGATCAGACCTAATATTACTTTCAACCCAGAGCCTTTTTATTTGGTCTGATTTAAGATCACACCTCCTGGGAATTGCAAGCAAACACGGGGACTCTGACCAATAATGGAGACAGTGTTATCATCCGTGTAGAAAAGTTACATGCTTGCTGGTAACCCTGAGATAGGACGAATAATCTTCCTCGAGAATAATAGTGTGGATTCAGGTCTTCAGTTGCCCTCTCAACCTGTATTAGGAGGATTTTCATTCATTTTGACACTAAAGAGAAAGCAGGGAAAGCTACGTGAGGAAGCAGATATGGGGGGAGGAGGAGTGGTCGGTCTGCTTTCACGCTGTAATGGAAGACAAATGACAGCCCAGTTAGCTTTAGCTGAAATGTAACATATCCACAGCTTTATCACCCTGGAGGCACATTTTGACATAATAACAAACTACTGAGAAAGAACCACTTTTATCTGGGTCAGAATGACAGACTCCCAAGTGTTAGGGCATGGGGGAGGGGGAGGGCGGGTGGAAACTACAGTCTGAAGCATTAGGAAGAAGACTGCAGTCTGTACCGAGATTTTCATCAAGTCTCCACACTAATAGTTTTCACCCAATACATTGTAATTACTCCTCTGGCTTCTAATGGCATAGCATTTTGATTTCAGAGCCTACCAAAATAAAATGAACCATACTTTATGACGACTATATTTATAATAAGATGCAGATGGTAAAGGAAACAGATGCCTCTGACATCATCTCTCATTCGCCTTCAACTTTTGCCGACACCGGCGGTCTGCGGACTCATTCAGAGGGATGCGAGATAAGTCGGGCAGTTCTCCAATTCTGTTTCCAGTCTAAAAACACACTGGCAGCAGCGGCACTGCTTTCTTTGAGTCATACAGTGATAATTCCACAAGGAGAAATCTGATTCTAAGGCTGTGTCAGGCTTTGATGCAAAATGAATCATCAGGACAGAAAAAAAAAAAAAAAAATTCCCACAAGTCTAGGGAGTTTAGCCATTAGTAACTACTGACTGTTTTGCATGACAGCGACAGAGAGAAGAGGGTGGGAGTGGTGATGGTGAACAGCTGCAGCTTCAAGGAAGCAAGAAAGAGAGTGTTTTAAAAAGACAAGCAGGTCTAAAATACCATACCGGTCCTTGGCAGCCACCGTTCCAAGACTGATTCTTTATTACTTCTAACTAAAAGACTTTGAGGATTTTCAGGTCATTGTTTCTGACCTCAAAAAAAAAAAAAAAAAAAAAATCCATTCTGTATTTCCATCTATATTTTCCAGAAGGGATCCTATAATTCTGATAGGAGTTTTCTCCATTTCCCCAGTGATATCAGTGAACATTATACACAGTAAAAGGATTTGTGTGTGTGTGTGTGTGTGTGTGTGTGTGTGTGTGTGTGCGCGCGCGTGCACAAGATAAATGCGTTAGGACACCTTCTGAAAAAGATAGGAACTTTTGCAGTCCATCTTGAAAGCAACAGACGCTTGGGTAAAGCAGCAACTGCAAGGCCTTTAGCAGTGTGTGAGGTTCTGAGATGGATCAGCACAGTTACAGATGAAGGAGAGAGTTAGACAAAAACCTGTAAAATCTTCCTATCTCCCCTGACCACTGTAATATAACTTCATCTACACCTCTGCAGCAGAAACATTTTAGCAGAAAAAATTCAGAAACAAAGGCAAGGAAAAGTGGTAACATAAAAATGAATCCTGCTAGGCCAAACAGGGTGCTTATTTTTAAATAATCTCTCTGTGCAAGTAGCAAACTGATCACTCACTCACACACACACACACACACACACACACACACACACACACACACACACACAGTACAAGAATATAAAAACTCTTCTAATTCATATCCACAAATTGCGTTGGAAATTATTAGTGCAAATTTCTGCTGACCTGCAGCATTTAGTCCATAAACTTTGGATATCCTAGACGATCCATCAGTGTCCAGCAGATGTTTTCAATCAGTTTAATTTCATCTCTAGGCAAGTTCCGTTTCCAAACATTAGTATTAGTTGGTGATATCTCCCCTTCATAGGGAAGATAGAAAAGGTTCGTGGAGGTGGCAAACAATATTTGGTTTAAACTAGCAGGAGACAAAGGAATTCCAAGAAAGGCAAAAATCCTTTCAGTGGTTTTCTGAGGAAAATGCACGATGTCTTCAAACCTTATCACCTGGTAGCTGGTAGGCAGCAGGTCTGTGTTTATCCTCAGGGCTGCTGCTGTGTTCGCCAGCCACACGTGAGCCAGCAGGGACACCGCGTGTGGCTTGGATTTTGATAGTTCTTTCCTCAATGATTCATACTCGGAAGCATAGCCTGAATTTACGTTACATTTGCCTTTCCCTCCCTCTATTTTAAACAATTTAGCTAAGTGCTGTGGTACATTCTTCAAAGAGTAAAGGCTTGGCTTACTACTGTACAGCATCGAATAAATCCACGCCCGAGGGTCCCTCACCACGTACAAGGCCCTCATGGAAGCTCCTAAAACTTCGTGAAAGAAATGCAGCTTTAAGGTCCAGCTCCCACTGCTCAGGCTGAGCGCGGGCCGCGCGCTGGGGTAGTGGGCCAGGTGTCTCCTCAGAGCCCGAATGTGTTCGGCGTCTCTATCAAAGGCGCCTTTCATTCTGCTTCTTTGTTCTGGCAAAGACTCCCTCCTTTTCAGCCTCCTTTTTTTGTCCTTATTCGTGGTAAAATATTGGGCCAGTTTACCCCTGCTGGGTTCGTGCAGATGGATGTTTTGCAAATGGAGTTTTGTGTCTTGGACCAAGGACTGCAACCAGCCTCGGAGTAAACGGAAATGCACACCGTGGACATCCGACGCCTTCCATTCACAGGCATCCACAAAGGAGTCGATCTCCAAGTCAGTTTCGGGGATGTCAATGTAGGCCGTGGGAACCCTGATGTAGAGAAAGTCACTGCTGTTGAAGAAGAGTTGTTTGAGAATTTCCGCTCCCGAGCCAGGAAGTGAGGTAATGACGATGTCAGGAAGATCGACGCGGTGCCCTTGGGGAGACACAGGTTTCGCGCTCGCTTCGGCCTCCGGCCTCGCCCACTTTGCACAGATGGGCTGCGTGCAAGTGCCCCACACATCCACCAGCTCCACGAACCACAAGGCAATAACAAGGGTGAGGACCCACCGCATTAGCTTTCTAAAAGAAAGGTAGAACCGCCACTGAAAAGTTAAGATCACCAAGCTGATGCACAAAATCAACCCAACTGCTACATTAAATTTAAATCCAAAGGGAAAAATCACTCTGTCCCGTCTTACGGGCTTCACTACTGCTTGAGTGCCCAAACCAAATCGGGTTATTTGGACCTGATCGGCCACACTGGCAAAGCCGCCAAATCCCAGGTAATCGAACCTTGTTTTCAAGTTATGGTAGTCAGTTACGATGGAAACCACGTGTTCGGTATTATTGACATTGAGAGAAATCTGAAGTCCGGAATTGGAATTATCAATAAATCTGCAGCTGGAGACATTGACATAGGGCCCATAAAAGACATACACGATTCTTGTGATCGTGGATTCCATCTGAAATGTAACGTTAACAAATTGAGTCCACCGTTTCTTAAATTCAGCGGCTTGCTCTGCTTCCTGTATCCTAGCAATGGGGCTACTGCCACGATGATCAAACCAAAACATTTTGTAGTGTGCGTCCCACACATCCATCATGGCGCCATTATACCTGTTCATGAACCTATATGGGATGTACTTAAAATCAATATCCAGATTATGGAAGAAGGCACTGACCGATTTTATTGGGGAATCTTCTTGCCTCTCGACGTGATCAACAACTAGCAGGGTCTGAGAGTTTAAGAGAAGCAAAGCCCGATACACACTTTTCAGCTTCATGGCCGAGGAATAAGCTGTCACTGCTTCCCCACTCACAAATACCATGTCCCCGTGTTGAGAGGCGGTAATGATTTCCCCCGCTGCGTCACCAACCTCCTCGCCGGTCCACTTAAGCCACTGTGCACATTCTCCCAGCTGGCCTTCCCAGGGCTTATTACACTGGCTTGTGGGTGATGGCGCAAACACCAGTACGTTGTTAAGGTGGCTCAGCTTAGGTCCGTAGAGAGCTTCGGAAACAAATACCTGCCCGTTGGGGGCAAAAGTGAATGAGTTCTGATCTGGATGTTCATGTCCTGGGTTGAAGCTCCTCCACCCGTCAATCCAGGAGTATGGCTGGAAGTGAACTATGTCGTAGACAGCTCGCCCTCCTAGCTTCCCAGATTTAAAAGACACAAAGGTATTGGTCTGTGTATTTGGCAACCCAGCCCCGTAAGTGACAACACCCCAGTTAGGGAACGTGTGCATTTTTGCAGTACCATATTCCGCAGGAGGCCGTGGGGTGAGCTGGGGATCGTACCAGATGTACTCAGTGTGAAGAGTACTCCACCTCTGGGCAGTAGAGGGGACCATTGGTCCATCCTTAGGCCGGTGTCTCCTGATTTGCTGAGCTAACCAATTTCCAGCTCCGTTCTTTAAGACGAACTTATCCAAAAATACTAACTGGCTCTCGGGACCATAAAACCAATTATAATTGGAATCTGCTATACCCACAGTTCTCTGGAAGCCTGGCAAAAGGGTGGCGTAATAGAACCAAAAGTGCATTTTTAACCAGTTATTATCCAAGTTGTTGATATTAAAATGGCGCTGGGCCAGAAAAACATACTGTGTGACTGACTTAGCCGTGTAGCTTCCATAGGCAACACCTTCATCCAAAGTACCATCGACAATATGATTCAACAGAAACATCATCTTTTCCATCACATCTACTACGACCTGTTTCCATAGATTTACTTTAGATCCTTTATCTACCCCAGTCACCAAGGCCCCAGTGAGTAACGCTATCATATTAGTAGCTTGGTGGTTATGAAGAAGTTGTTTGCCCCATGAGCGGACCTTGGAATACTCATACATTTCCTCAGTAATAACCCATATTTTTTCTAGGTATTTTTGCCTTCGATGATCATCTAATAAGTTATATAAAAAGTCAAAGGCAGTGGCAAAACCTGTTAAGGAATGGCCAACTGGAACCTCATCTCCTGGTGCATTCTCCACCAGCCAGTCTTTGTAGCCCACCATCCTGTCCATATATTCCAAAACAAATTCAAAGGCAACTTTGTCTTCCGGGCATAACAAACAGTACAGTGCTAAAGGGGGCAGATTGTTACCATAAATTTCATTCCACTTGGCAGCAAAATCAGCATGCTTGGGTGGAGGTAGGTAGTATGTCGGGTTGGACAGCATAACCGTCACTGCACTTCTGATAGCTCTAAAAAGATGCAAATGGCTTGTGCGGGACTTTTGCCTCATTGCTTGGATCTCTCCAGCATCAAAATATAAATGTGGATGAAGCATACTTTTCTTCAGCTTTTGGTTGGGTCTGAAATCTTGCACTTTCTGTGTCTTAAGCTGATCTATGTCATCTGGGAAAACTGCCCAGTCAGAGTAATTGCTCACAGATTCTTCAAAAGTAGAGAAAGCAAACATCACTAACAGTAAAAATAAGAAATGTCCTGTAAACATTAACGCCATGATCCATCGGGGAGCTCCTTTCCTTAGGCATACATGTCAAACACAGTGCTCAAGGTGTTTCCCATCTGCTGAGTATAAAACATACATTTAAGGCCTTGATAAAACACAGACTGTAAATCAGATATGCTGTGAAATCCAGCTGACATTCGGCTCATTCAGAGCAAGTACAGTTGCCAAAGAGAGAAAACTTACACTGTGGATCTGTTTGCCTGATGCAGTGTTGCTTCCAATAAAACTTCAAGGAATGTTAAAGCCTCTAATTTTCCAATATCACACAGCGAACAGGGGTGGAGATAGTCAAAAATACCATGAATTCACAAGTTACTTCCTTGACATAAATCTACCTAACACAAAGAGTCAAAAAACACACATTGTAAAAAAAGAAAAGAAAAAGAAAAAGCACTCCAAAATCCACGTTAAGGAGTCATTCCTGGAGCAGGAAACCATCACCAGGGGTAAGATCATCATACACGTCTGATGCCTTTGCCTGTGTGTGCTCAGAGAAGCTGACAAAGTACTGCGATTCTTGGAGCTGACTGGGTTGTTACTCCTCTCAGCTTTTTACACTTTTTGCTTTGAGAATTTTTTCTTCCTCCATTTTTTGGGGAAAAAACATCCTCAACAAGTATTCAAAGTCCTACTTGGTTTTAAAACACTCAAGATTCCTGTCCTCATTTCAGATCTGTCTTTTTTTCAGGCTTACTTACTCATCAGCCTATTATGACCCAGAGAAAGCATTTTCCCATCTTCTTTTATCAGCTTCATCGGTACAGCTATGAAAATCTAATCTCTTCAGCCACCTAGGTACTTCTCTTCCAATCATGAAGTAACCACCAACTGGGAAAGAAAACTCCCCTTTCACCAACAGTGACGTGTCTTTTCTGTTCCTTTTTCGTGACACTCCTTTCTGGGGGAAAAACAAAACAGAAATTCTCTGAGGCTACAAGTATGCTGGGAGTGGACATAAACAGAAGATTTAAATGTTCTAACGTCTCCTGATAGAAATTTTAGAATCACAATAAGATCTGTTATTAACTACAATCTAAGTTAGACCAAATGATTCTTTTTTTCTTATACTTTTCAATGCACGTATTAGGATAACAATGGTGGCAGAAGACCAGCCGCTACAAGATGTAACTTTCCTCAGAGTATTTATTTTAACTGTGGCTTGCTTTAGCCATTTAAAATGTTTTTATTCAAATGCAGTTAACAGAAGATGAGTCCTGCTGTCATTCTAGTTTTGATCACAGAAGACTCGGAGACAAAAAAGCAAAAGTTTAAAGGACCATTATGATTCCCGTTGAGGGTTTAACGTTCAAGGGCTCAGAAGGTGTCTTTGCCAGGGGAACTACTAAGAGCAGTCACTTTTCTCGAAGGAGAAATCATAACAGTGTGTGGGAGCGAGGAAGAGCGAGCGGTTCTGCACCAATCTCTCTCCCGTAGCCCGGTTTTCCATCCTTACAAGAAGCCACCAGAGGGAGCCCAGACCCACACTCAAGGAGCAGCTTCGCGGCTGCCCGTCTTCGGTTCTGGAGAACATAACCAAGTTTCAGTCTTGGACAAGTCTCCTCTCTGTAGGAAACATCAACGCTAGGAGTTCCCTGATCCGCTCCGCCTGTTGCATTTTTTCATTCGCTTCCTACGAACATGCCAACTCCATCCTCTTTTCCTCACCCCCGACCTCTGGCTGTGGTTTGGGGATACGAGACCCCTCAAGGGCCGAGTCCGCTTACCTTGGCAGGTCCGGACGGGGTCTCCCGGCAGCGGTGGGCTCGGAGGAGACGGAGGCGGAGACTTGGAGAAAACTGCTCTGCGCTGGCAGCCGGGCCGCGCGGCCCCCCGCAGGGCTCCCGGCGACCCCGGCCCGGCGCCCCGCGCACTGCAACAGGCTGCGGCCCCGCGGACACTCCCGCCCTCGGGGAACGCCGGACGCCCCCCGGGGAACGCCGGACGCCCCCCGGGCAGCCCCGGACCGCGGAAGGCGGATCGGCGCGCTGCGGACGCGCTCGTGGACGCCGTGTCCAGAGGGGCGCTGGCGTGTCCAGAACGCGATGCCGCCGCGGCCGCCGCTCCTCGGTGCCAGCTCCGGCCGCGCGGCCCGGGGAGGGCGAGAGAAGGCTAGGCGGGCCGGGGGCGGGGCGGGAACGACGGGGGCGGGCTCCTGGGCGGGGCCTCGGGGCCTCGGGGCTTCGGGGCTGGGGGAGAGTGACAACAGGCGGCTCAGGCTGGGAGTCGGGGGCGGGGCTGGAAGGAGGAGGGGGCGGGGCCTGGGGAGGGGCCGATCGCCCCCGGGATCAGAACCCAAGGGCCTCGGGGCGCGTGTGTTTCCGGCTGCTGTGGCCGCCTCGCGCTCCCGGACCAGCAGAGCCCGGGGAGGGGGAAATTTGGGAGTGCGAGCGTCTGAAGACGGCTCCCTGCCGGCCCAGTCCCACTTCTCTTACCCCTTCGGTTGTGGGGAGAAGGCCAATCTAACAGGGCTAGGAGTGGGAGGAAGATAGAGGAGGTTCTGGGCCTGATTACAAACGATGGGGGAAGCGGGGGCGGGCGGGGTGACGCTGTGGGATGTCAGGGATCACACTTGAGGAAGAGCAAGGGCTGAGAAGGGGAAGAATGTGAGGCAGCCTGGCTGAGGCTGCTGTCGGTCAGAAATGCAGAATCAATATACCGGATTAATGTGAGACTGACTTCAGGAGCACAGATACTAAACATCATGGGGAAACAAAAAAGACTAATCAGCTTGATTGATCGGAATAATTTCTCCGGCAGTATAAAGGTGGAAAGGTATGGGACAAACAGGTGGAAGGAACCTCTTTCTTATTAAAGAAGTGAAACCTGGAATTCAGTGAAGACCCACAGGCAGCGCAGACTGTGTGGCTCAGATATGTGGCACGTGTGTGCAATTCCAGACATTGGAAATCGTAGAGCAGCTGTGATGCCTGTGGTACTGGACATGTGGGACTTCTAAGATCTGCCCTCTGCTATCACGAATAACTTAGTAAGGACAGGAATACAGTGAAATATCCGTTGTTGCAAATAAACAAACCCCTCCCCAGTTGGGAATTGATGATGCCTTCACTTTCCTCCTACTCCATCCCATTTTGGGAAAATGGACAGGTATGTGTATTAAAAGGTAAGTGTCTTGCTTAGATCACTTCCTGGTAAAACCGAACCGTAGACCGTTGCTAGCAGAATAAATTTCAAAATAATTTACCTTGGGCGGAAATGTGGCCTCTACCTCCTCATCAGTCTTCTATTTTATCCCCTTCGGAACCCAACCCCAGTCCAAATGGCCAATCTTGCTTTTACTTTGCTGCTTCCATAACTGTGCTTATCCCATTCCTTCCTGCATAGCATCCTCTGCCCGACACCCCCATTTACTGGGTGAAAATTTTTTTGACTCTTGATGTTCTCTTATCATACTTGTCTCAGCTCAGATGCTTAAATTCTTCTGTAAATACACCCTAGATTTTTCCCTAACCAGAATGAACTACTCCAGCACTCTATGATTTATATCTATATTCAGCCTCAGCTCATTTGTTTTACGCTTAATGTTTTCTCTGGCTGACTCCTGTGCCCTATTCAAAGCTCCTTCAGGTCATGGGCATTCACTCAGCCCCCCCTTATAAGGGCTGTACCTGTGTTTGAAATGAGTTGAACCTTCAACAGTTGGGCTCACATAGAGCATTGTCTCCTCCACTGAGATTCATTCTGAAACAGGATCCTCCTTCAAACTCCAGAGGCAAAACTTCCTGTAAACATCTGGACTGTCCCCCTATGTGACCCACGATGGAGAAAGATGACCCATGGCTTCCAGCCTCACTTACAGGAGAAAGTAGATTTGGAGGAAAGAGGAGCCCAAATGCAGAGACTCTTATAATTTTCTGCAAAGTGAACGATGGAGAATTATTATGAGCACTGACATCTACCAGGGGAATATTTCAACTTTCATCCAATCCATTGCTTTTTTTCTTTTTTTTCAGATTTAACATCAGTATGATCATTTTTACTGTACAGATGAATGCATTCAGGTACAGACATTGTGGCTTTCAGGTCTGCCCCATGCATCTGCGCTGAAGCTGTGGGATGCAGCGAACCTCTCAGCCTCTCCAGATGAGCTTTCAGGCTAATTCACTTTGAACTGGCATCGTCTCCAAGTTGTGAGTCCATTGAAATAAAATAGGAGCTACGGCTGAACAATTCAAGTCATTGGCAGAAAGGGTGGTAGGTAAATGGCACTGTGAAAAATGAAGAGCATCTTGTTTCCTGTGAACTAAAAAATGGATAGCTCCAATTATTGCTTCTTCCACACACGAAGATGGTACAAAGTTAGTTAATTATAAATATTGCATCCAGCCGTAGAAGGGATGAGCTGTATGTTATGTTATTGCACATTAAAAGTGTTTATGAGTGTGGCAAGAGGTACATATACCAACAGCTGATAATTTCAGGATCCTGGAGCAGTATCTTATTTTAATATAAGTGAAGAACCATACCGTCTATCGCTCTAGGGATTTCCTGCTATATAAAAAGATCTTCAATCTACATGAGATATTACTTGTGATTTCAAAGCATATAATGAAAATCTGTGTTTTTTTAAATTTGAATATCTTTCAACCCTACCCCCAGCCACCCTGCTTACAGCAGAGATAATGCTCTCGACTAGATTCCCTAAGGCAGGAGGCTTCCTTTCCTCCTCCCTTCCTCTTTCTTTCTTTACTTTTTTCTTTTCTTATCTTCTCTTTTCACTTATTTCCTGTTTTTAAATTCTTCATCACCTAGCTCAGAGCCCAGCACTTTGTGATGAGTGTGTATTGACCGTTGAACATGAATTACCACCCTCATTTTAAGGCAGAAGAGGAGGACGTTACAAACATCTGAAGTGGGTCGCTGAGTTCTGAGCAGAATCAGATGCTCCTACTCTTCCAACGGTGCTGAGGAACCTGCCGCTGCACAATTGGAGTTGGAGCTACATCTTGGGGGTGACTTAATTCAAGTGAAACCTCAGAGGGGAGTTGGCCAACATTTTAAGGAGAATTTCTGCAAGAATTTTATGTCTTCAGGTAGGTAAATTCAAGTCCAGAGCCTTAGAACATAAGGTAAATATTACTGATAACATTGCCTTGTAGGAGGATAAAGTGCAAGCAATAAAACAAGGCAAGACACTGCAATAAGTCCTCTTGACTGAGATCGCATTTGCCCATGATCTGTTATTCGGGTGGACTCTTAAGAACTGGGGCAAGGATATCTGAGAACTAATTGCTGTGCATTCAGCGACTGACTGTGCATGGATCTCCGAGGCACAGGCCTGTGCAGAGCTCGGGCATTCGAACCTGGGGAAGACTTAGTTATTCTTCCCTTAGCATATCTCTGCCTTGACATGGTTTTGTTTGTGAGAGCTCAGAGGCAGATTTCTGGAACCACTTATCAAGGCCAGAGGTATATTATACTGATCTATGAGCACGGTTAGGACTAGTTTTGCCCCAGAATTTGGGGAGATAGCAGCTCTGATTGTACGGAAACAGACACCAAACTTGAGCTGCAAATGGTGTTGCACAATTGGCCAGCAGTAATAGGCAACACCAATAATAAAGACAAAACTACAGATTTAAAGCAGGCAGTAGAATCTGAAAATACTCTTTCTGCAATTGCTTTGAGTACAAAACTTCTCAAAATGACAGGGGTTTCGCCTGCAGAGTTGCTAATGAAGAATGTGGCTGAGAGTGTTCCCTGAGTTTGTTTATCCAGATGTACAAGAGCCTGTATGACAGTAACTGGATTTACAAAAATTTAAAAATACCAAAGCCAGCTTCTGAGGAAAGAAGTTTCCCCATAAGTCCACTAAAACCTTGTATTTATAAGTGAGAAGCTTTATTGCTACCACATCTGCGTACATACAGTTGTGCTTTTACTACGGAAGAAAATTTTAAACTAGGTGAGACTTACAAGGGGAGCACATGATGGGGTCCTTCCTCTCACCCTCCCCCCGTCTGTACCATTGGTCTCTATGGGGGCAGTTTTGCCCCTCAGGACCTTTGGCAACGTCTGGAGAAGTTTTTGATTGTCACACTCAGGGATGAGGAGCTGCCGGCATCTAGAGAGGAGAGGCCAGGAGCCCTGTTCAACATCTGACAATGCACGGGACCACCCCAGCCCTAACCCCCAAACAAAGAGTTTTCCAGCCCAGAATGTCAATACTCTTGAGTTTGAGAAACGCTGCCCTAGCTCACTGACTCTAAAAATTGATTATGTGAAAATGGTCGGTAGTTGTTCAGATCAAGCCTTGAACTATGGCCTGGGTTTTCAATCAGCTCTTTGTCATTGGTTCCTGAGCCAGACATCACCTGTTTGTTCGCACATGGCTTTTTGTTTAGCAGGTACTGGGTCCATTTGTCTTCTCTTGACCAAAGACACCACTAAACCCAGCTGTTTCACCTCAAATGAAAGCCTGCGCTAGGCTTCCAGGCAAAACTGGCAGGAAATCAATGACTTCAAAGCAATAAGGGAAGGAAGAGACTTTAGGGTTATCAGAAATACCCTTCTGATGTGAAAAAATCATACCCTTCACCTACACATACCACACGCACACATACACTCCTCAAACATTTTTTTAAATTATCTGAATTTTTTTCTTTAGGACAGTGCTTTTCAAATTAAAATTCTTGGACACCCCTCCCCCCTCCGCCCAGTATCAGAAAGACCAAGGTATTGTTTAAAATGCCACTTTCTGAAATCTGTCCGAGCCCTGTGGATTAAGAATCCCTGAGTATACAGTCGGGTAATCCACACCTTTAGAACGCTCCTGGGATGCACACCAAGTTTTGAGTTACTGTTCTAGGACAAGGATTCTTTTCTTGCCCACACACCTGTGCATGCGTCTCTGCCGGTTTGTTTGAATATGTAACCGAAACATCCCTAGGCTGACAGGACCACAGGGACTAGCCAGGGATAGAAGTCGGTGTTGTGGAATAACCCAGAGACACGTGGGTAACTGTTTCACAGCTAGTTTAATTATTTTACATGCTAATTGTTTATTCACACCTGAAAGAGTGAGGTAAACAGGATTGCTAAGAGAGGAGAGAAAAATTAAGACAATCTGGGAACAGTGGAGCTCGTATTGCACATTATTGGGGAAATTGATTGACCGGAAGGTAGCAGAGAAGTTTGTCCTGGGTCTTTGAGTGGCCAAGGTGCAGTTCTTTAAGGATTCCCGAGACAGCAGTGAGAGTTTAGCCGTGAGCAGATGTGACAAGCTGTCCTTGTCTGATGTCAGCCAGTATCTTCCACTCAGGGCTGTCACCTGAGTCATATTCAGCCTGCACGATGTCCTCGCTGGAAAGCCACGAGGAAGTAAGGTCCCTGTCTCCTTCCATCCAAGGCCAGGCAGGAGGCATTTCTCTTTGCTTCTGAGCATTTGCTTCATTTTTCTGCTTTTCTGAGGATCAGCTCTCCCAGACCCTTCACGGGGATCTGACTAAACATGGCTGCCCCTCAGCAAACATGTTTATACCATCTTGATCCTATCAGCAGGCAGACATAATTTCTCCTTTTTGAACTCCAAATGCGAAGTCTCAGGAGAGAAAAGATGACGGCACAGCACGGTCAGGGTTCTATCACAATGCACACGGGAGATGGGAAGCAGTTCAGGGTCATGTCGTTCAAACATTGCTCCAGGGGCTGACACTTGTGGGTTTAGGGTATCAGTCATCACAAGAGAACAGAACTGGCTCATATCTAAAAAGTATCTACTAGGAAATAACCCTCCAGAGGCCCATCCTCCCCCTTAGAGGCATGTAGAAAGGAGGGGACTTGATGGCGAGTAGTGGAGGTGGTGGAGGTTGAGGTGCGGATGAGGCAGGGCGGGAGGTTGGCATTTGTTGTTCCAAAATGCCCACACGTTGTATAAGGCAAGCTGACTCCTCTTCCTTATCCCGCTTTGAAAATTACGGCTTTGATAGAATTTATTAAATTTGCGTGGTTTTAAGAATCACCTAGAAGGTGCTTGTTAAAAAAAATGTACAGTGTGATATCTGGGGCCCTACTCTAGAATCATGAGGGTAGGGTAGGGAAGGGGATCCAACGAATTCATATTTGGAAATGCCATTTTGATCACGCAAAACTGGCAAACTACCCTTAAAGAGCTAACCCATATAAAATATCGCCAGGTTCTTACAAGAGAACATAAATTGGTTTCAGATTTAGAGAGCAGAGTTTGATAAGCAGAGAGGGGAGGAAAACTAAGGTATGTTTGAGGGAAGCTTTAAAGCCGTGCGGTCCAATATAGTAGCTGCTAGCCACGTGTGCTTAGCTAAATTAAAATTAAAGTTAAATAAAATTAAAAATTCACTTCCTTAATTGTACTATCCACATTTCCAGTGTGCAATAGCCACTCGCGATTAGTAGCTGCAATATTGAACAGATACAGAACACTTCCTTTGCTGCAGAAAGTTCTAATGGATAATGACACAGAGGAGGAGTCAAGGAGGGGAGAAAGGTGGTGTATAGCTTGTGTCGGTGCCCCCATCATAGGCCTATGCAGCGTCCATAAGTATGGGTCATAATGTTGATGACGTTGACATACTCAGGCTGATGATAACAATGACACTTACTGAGCACATGTTACTTGCAAAAGACTCTATTGTAATCCTCCAAACAACCTAAACACTTACTGTGGTACCAAACTGTCTCACTAGGTAACATATGTGGGTAACTGTTGATGGTTATCATGTGGAATTTAGGACCCCATATAGCCAGATGATCTGATTTTGCAAGGAAAGCCAGAAACCTAGATTTTTATGTGAAACAACTTGATTTTTTTAAATGGCTTAATTTTTTTTTGACCACGCAGTGAAGACCAAACAAAATATGTCTGTGAGATGGATTCAGTTCATGTAATGCAAGGTTTTGACTTTTTAGAAGCTGGATGCACTGAAAATTAATTTCCTGATCTAACTGTGTTCGCCCCAGCAATGCAACTTCCATTTTAATGCTGGAGAGAATACTGCCATTCTTTATCTGAAGTTACCTAGTCCTACAACCCCTCTCAGTCTGAGACAGTCCGAGACTGGTGATATATTCAAATAATCTTATTTATGTCTGCAGAAATATGTTAAACTTTATTTCTTCCATTTATTCAATAAATACTCACTAAGTGCTCAATAAGACATTCTACTAGGCACTGTTTGGGAAACCTTTATGAGGAAAAAAAAAAATCCTAGCCAAATGGAACTTATCGAATCTTATGGACAGAAAAGGCATAATGGAAAGTCATGATAGCTATGAATTGCTACTTCATTTTCTGTATTTTAATCACTACTTCATGAGATTTAAATACCTTTTGAAGGAGCCTCTATGTCTTGCTGTCCATTATTTTGAATAGCACATTTAAATTGACAAGGATGGAAGATAAGTAATGACTCAGGAACTGGGAAAATGGATAAAACCCTTAATTTTGGAAGAAATCTCTAGGCTGTTTGCATTTTTTCAGAGCTGCACCCCTTCTGTTATAATACGTGGAGTCCAGCCAGGCACAAAGCTCGCTGGCTGCCTACTGCAGAAAGGAATCCTGGAACCTCTCTTGCTGACCTGCTTCCAGACTTTCCAGCACAGCTAGCCAGAGACTTCCTAGAGACAATGAGGGAATTCAAAAACAGTGAATGTGGTAGTTCAGCTGTTTATCTGGGGACCAATTGGGATGAGACTGAGCCGTTTTCCCGCAGCTGGCCACGGAGGCAGCTCAGTATGAAAGAACAGGGCCGTGCACTTGGCATATGCCTCGCTCCGGCCTAAAGCTTTCTATCCCAGGATTCAGTCAGACCCAAAAATGCAAGATGAACATCATCTCTCTCGTTGGTACTTATAATAAATAGAAAAGAGATGGACAGATCGTGTTTTCCAAAGGTCCTTGATAATAAGAATGAGCAAAGGCACTTAATAATTCCCTGTGCGGGAAATGCAGATTCAGGGTCAGGGATGGAATCAGGAATTTGGTGTTCTTAGCGGGCACAGTAAGTGATTGTTACCACCAGAGAAGTTAGGAAGTACTGGAATGGAAGGATAAAGAAGGATTCTCTCCCTGTCATGGTATTATTCCCAGTCATCTATTGTGTATCAGCTTTCATCAGTTTATGGTCACATGCCTAGACTTTGGAGTGAGATGGTCCTGAGTTTGAATCCAAGCTGTGAGGCTAGATTGTCAGTTGCTATGAGACATTAGGTCACTTATGTAACTTTTCTGAATATAGATATCCTCATCTGTAAACATGGGGTTACCCTATTACTAACTGCGTTGTACGGAGTTGGGAATTTTAAAGGAGAAGAGGCAGGTAAAGTCCTCAGTACAGAGTCCGGGGGCTGTTCACTGGGCACTCTTTACAGTTAAAAAGCAACTTTACATACTTTGTCTCATTTGGTCCTTTTAACAATCATGCAAATGATACATGATTAACTAAATTTTGTATACAAAAACTGAGGAAGAGAAATTCAGGATAGAAAACATTATATCTTGGGCTAGTGTGACAAAAATAGTACACTGGTGTCTAGCAACTTGCTTTCTGAATTTGTCTAATTTTAAAGACTGAGAATATTTTTAGGAAGCATTTAGTTCATTTCCCTCACTTTACAGGTGAAGGATCTAAGACTAGTGAAGTAGACTAATTTGTTCAGTGTGTGTGTGAGAGAGAGAGAGAGAGACCTAAAACTGGTGCCAGAATCAGGTTTTTAAAGTACATCTTGCAAACCTGCCATTGCATTGTTGAGGATGTGATTTATCTTTAAGCAAATCCAGTGATACATATTTTAGATCTGCTTCTTTGACATTAAAAAAAATAACTCCTAAATCACTATTCTGTATGCATCTTAAAATAGAGCATATTTTCAAGGGATTACCTAGTGTACAGTTGTACCAAAATTCTTTCAGAAACCTTTTAAATACATAGGTTCCTATATCCACCAGAGATCCTTTTTGAATCAGAATCTTGATGGGGAATGAGAATTTGCATATTTAAGTTTACTAATTAAAGTTTGAGTACTAGCTAATTAAACTATTAAGTCCTTGAGATCAGAAATTGCGTAGTTTCCTTCTTTTGTATTCCCATCAGTTCCAGCCAGGATTTTAGGCAAACACTCTGCACTCAGTTAACTCTTATTGAATTAAACTGTGATAGAATCAAATTATGGTAAAATGTTTTGATTATATAAAAATCTGTGAAGCACATGTATAGATGAATCATTTCCAAAGATACATTTATAAAATTTGACCTGAATTAGAAGCATAATCCTCTTGTCGGATATCTTGTTTGTCTGGAGAGTGTGTGTGTGTGTGTGTGTGTGTGTGTGTGTGTGTGTGTGTATACTCTTTCTTTCCTATATATATGAAAGAAAGAGAAAGAGAGAGAGATTGGAGAAAATTAGCCTTCAGACAAATGAAATCGAGTTTAATGCAGAGGGGGAAATAACCCAAATATCATGCCAATTTTGAGGAATGTTAGCTTGGCTATTAGTTATCTATTGCTGCATAACAAGATATCCCAAAACTTGGCAGCCAAAAATACACAAATGTTTATTTGCTCCCAGTTTTTGAGGATTACCAGCTGGCAGCTGGCCAGGGTCTCTCAGGAGGCTGTAGTCAGGAGGTCTGTGTTTTAACCACGTTACCTCGGCTGAGGTATGGTGAGGCCAGACTCGGATCAAGAGAGAGAAACGGGAAAGAGCTTCAAGTTGTCGTTACTCTCAGCACCCCGGGGAGAACCTCGCAGGCCCCACAGGGCCACTTGGAGGAGCAGCGGGCGGGTCACAGGGAGACGGGGCAGGAGCTGTGGGCGCGAGCCTTCAGTGTAGCTTCTGGGGGAAGGGAGGGGTGAGGCAGGGGTAGCAGGTTTGGGAGTGTCCCGTTTAAATCATTTCGGCAGGTGCTGGGCGGAGGAACTGTCTCTGGTTGTCTGGGACCTGGCCCTGGGATGATTCAGGGGTGCAAAGAGGTCCTGAGTGTGAGACCCCGATAAGGCAGGTAGTTGGAATGTGGACTTAAGCTGCTGCTTAAGGGGAACTGACTGGCTTCTAGCCAAGACCTCAAAACGAGACAAGACAGCATTTTAGAAGACTGTTACAGTGGGTCAGAGCGTCAGTCTTCTGCGAGCTTGCATGGGGCTGAAGGGTCTGCTTTTAAGAAGGTTCACCCAGGTTCACCCAGGGCTTCCCCGGTGGCGCAGCGGTTGAGAGTCCGCCTGCCGATGCAGGGGACGCGGGTTCGCGCCCCGGTCCGGGAGGATCCCACGTGCCGCGGAGCGGCTGGGCCCCTGAGCCGTGGCCGCTGAGCCTGCGCGTCCGGAGCCTGTGCTCCGCAATGGGAGAGGCCTGCGTACCGTAAAAAAAAAAAAAAAAGGTTCACCCACATGGCTGTGGACGTGAAGCTTCAGTTCCTCACTGAGGATACCAGGAGGTCTCGGTTCCATTACATGGGTGGCTCCAAACGTCGTGCAACTGTCTTCACAACGTGGCCGCCAAAGTACCCCAGGCTTGGTGAGTCCAGAATGAGAGGCGCGAGGAGAAAGGTACACTCCTTTTATGACCTAGTCTCAGAAGTCATGCCCCACCATTTCCACCTTACCCTGTTGAGAGAAACAAGACTTTTAGTACAGCTCATACATTTTAAACCGCACAGCTCCATTGGCAGAACTCTTTCCAAAAAAAAGTGACAAGAACATTTTCTCTCAGATTTCTAAGGCAATGCTGACTGGGGGAAGAAAAAATGTTCAATTTATTTTGTATGTATTTCGGTCAGTATTATGATTCCATTACATTTTGGTATAAAAAAGTCAGGGTTGCCGAAAACAAAGGTCATTTCTTTCCATAATTTTCATTTGTGATCAGAAGGTAAACTCTCAAATAACATTATGGATTGTCATATCAAAACAGCAGTTTAAAAAAAAAAAAAGCCATATGGGCTTCCCTGATGGCGCAGTGGTTGAGAGTCCGCCTGCCGATGCAGGGGACACGGGTTCGTGCCCCGGTCCGGGAGGATCCCACATGCCGCCGAGCGGCTGGGCCCGTGAGCCGTGGCCACTGAGCCTGTGCGTCCGGAGCCTGTGCTCCGCAGCGGGAGAGGCCACAACAGTGAGAGGCCCGCGTACGGCAAAAAAAAAAATATGTAAAATGATTTGCGCAAGAAAAACATGAATATATCATGTTTATTCGTTCATTTATTCAACAAATATTAGTAGAGTGCCTCTTATGTGCCCAGCTCTAGAGTAAGCATTGGCTATACAACAGGAAAAAGAGATCTGTGGTTCCAGTTTTCACTGAGTTTCTATTCTGGTGCAGGAGGAAAAGTTCTACTGAAATATTCCGACTAATGTGTGTATAATTAAAAACTGAACTGCAGTGAAAAATGTACATGATGCTATGAAAGTGGATGAAGAATGCAGAACGATAGTTAGGGAAGGCTTCCTGGAGCAAGTGGCCATTAATCCTTGAGCTGATGTCTGAACAATGAGCTGAGAAGGCGATGAGGAAATCGATTGAACTCTATAGCATATATTCTATAAGTTAAATAGTCTCAACGAACAAAGAGACCCTGAGGGTTTACTATCGCAGACAAATGATAGGACCCTTTTAAAGATCTTCAGTATTTTACCCTCCTGTACCATGCATAACCTGTTTATAAATCTAAAGATTTTACTGGACAAATACCATGGCCTCTTTCAATATACGTTATCAGAAGTTCTCACCTTGCTTCCTGAGCGTCCTGGGGTGCATCCTTCCCTGATGGCCACAAGGAAAATTTGGGGGATCTTAGTTATACTTACATATTCATGGAAACTTGTCATTTCTTTGGTTAGTGTGCTTAGGTGTGGTGGTCTGGTCCCCACTGCGAACACTCACCTGTCTCTTCCCTGCACTGCAACTATTGTACATGAAATATCCTTTTTTACATAACACTGAACCTGGGACTTCACTGGTGGTCCGGTGGTTAAGACTCAGCCCTCCCAACGCAGTGGCCCAGGTTCATTTCCTGGTCAGGGAACTAGATCCTGCATGCCTCAACTAAAAGATCCCGTGTGCCGCAACCATGACCCAGTGCAGCCAGATAAATAAATAAATATTTTTAAAAATAATAATAACACTGAACCCATGGAGTGTTTCCACAGCAATGACTGGGGAGAGGGTCACATTTCTTGTGCATGGAACAGCAAGTGCAAATACCTCTAGTGGGAGTGGGGTGGGCATGTAAGGAAAACAAAATGAATTGTTTACCTGGAAAGGAGAAAGCTCGGGGTAATGTGATGTGAAAGAAGAAGGAAATGTATGAAGTAGCTAAGCCAAGTACGATCTAATATATAGGGTAATACTCAATCCCATTTTGCCCAAGGCAGTCCTATTTACATTAGCTCTCCCACCATCATTGTAAATAGTACGGCCCATCAATCTTGAGAGGCTCCGGGGTTGGATGATGTATTTTATGGTCACACTATTTGAGTTAAAGATTTTGGTCTTTATCTTAATAATGATAGGAAGCCATTAAGGGTTTTGACCATAGAATAAAAGGAATAACAGATTTGTGTTTTTCTGTTATCTGTCTGGCTATAGTGAGTAGAATGACTTGGCAATGCAGAGTGTACAGGGAGACCATCTACTGCTGTAGTTCTGGCAAGACGTGGCAGCTTAGACTGTATTGGTAGCAGTGAAGGTGGACGGAGTGGCCTGATTCAAGAAATGGGCCATCTCTCTGCATCGCAGTCCTTCTGTACACCTCTGGTCAACTGACTTTTTCTTTTTCCATGACATTGAGTACGAGCCTTTTTAATTCTCTTACAAGCTAGGACTCCACCACCACTTCCGAACATCTTTCTCTTTACTCTCGGCCAAAGAAATTGTTCCCTTTTCATTGGAAACTAAAACCAATAAACAGAATCTCTCTCATCGTCCAGCTGTAAGATCTGCAAATCTGCCTACAGACACACAAAAGCTCTCTTCTTCTCAGATTACATCACGGACGGTATCGCTCCTTGTACTGAAAGCCAATAAAGCCTCCTCTGATTTAGATCCTGGAAATTATCCTCTCTCCTCTGCACAGCGCTCAATGTCTCGGTTTTCTCACCTCTCGCTCACTTTTGTAATCCATTCTCTTCTGCTTCCTTCCCCTGCTGTCCCCTGAAAGTGTTCTAAGGACAGCAGTGGCATCTGGAGATCTTTTCCAGGTCTCATCTTACTTGTCCTCTGGGCAGCAGATGATGTTGTCTCTTCTTGAAACCATCACTTACGCTGGCAACTTTCCCAATTTTTTCCTCTACCTCTTTGCAGTCATTACATGTTGGAGGACCTCAAGGCTCCTAGACCATCTTCTTACTCTGTCCTCCCCACCTCTACAATCTTATACACATCCATATCTCTAATAGCTATTCACAGATTGTTAATTTCCCATAACTATATATCCAGGTCAAGGAGATCAAATAGTACCAACTGAAGGTCTTACAAGTGAAACAAAGATTCACAAAGCGAAGCTCAAATTTGTGATTTGCTCCTCTGCTAAACCTGACCATCTTCCTCATTCGTGTTTTAAGGAGTGTCATGTACATAGAGTCACATAAGTCAGGATACCAGTCATCGTTTACCCCTCCATCTCCCTTAATTTATCTTTTACCAAGTGATGTCAGTTTGATCCCCTGAATACCTAAAATAATGATGGTTTCTCTATTCTCTTATTTTCTACAGTAGCAGTGAGTTGCGTGGGTACATTCACAGAGAAAGCAGATTATAAAATCAACTCAAGGTTAGGTTTTGCCTTGAACACAGTACAAGAAGACTGATATTTATGGCAGTGCTGCTGAGACGATGCATGAGTCATTAATCTAGCTGCATCCAGAAGGAACGGTGGACGTGGCAAGCTTCTATACTGAAGTTGAGATGTGACTGACAGATGGCCTTTAGAGAAGTAGCTGTACAAGTGAGCTGGAGGAAGAGGTGTTTTCAGGAAGGAAGAGTCTTTCCTTTTCTTCTTCTTTTTTTTTTTTTTTTTTTTTTGGTTGTTATGGGGGCTTTTTGTTTTTGTTTGCATTTACATTTTTTATTCATTCTAGCTAGGTTCAGTGCTAACGGCTCACCAGTGAATCAAACAAGTAAAACCCCTGCCCCTAGGGAGGCTTATTGTACCTTGGAGGGTCACAATAAACACTTAAACAAATAAACATATAATGTTACATAGTAATAAATGCTAAGAAGAAAATAAAGCAGTTTGAGGGGTAACAGAAGCACTGGAATGCTAATTCAGAGCTATCACCCCTCTCTGAGGAGTGATATTGGAGAAGAGACCAGAAGAAGGGACGGAACAAGGATAGAGGATTACAGACCAATGGGTCAGCTGGTGTACAGGCCTGGGGACAGGTTGCTGAGGCAGAGTGAGGATAGCCAGGATGTGGGGTATGGGCATTTGAAGACACAACCAAGCACCGGACACAGTCTGTGGCCCCTGGTGGATTGTGTTCTCTGCGTGATTGGAGGCCATGAGAGTATTGAGAAGAGACTGGAAGGATGTGAACAATGTTTCAAAGGAGTTTCTCTGACAACCCTTGGGAGAATCGGCTTTGGTGGAATAAGAATGACATCAGCAGAACCATAGCAGGAGGTAGAAATTCATAATTTAGTACGATGAGAAGGTCTGGAATGTGACCATGGGTGGAGATAAAAGGGTTAGTTTATTGGAACAGCTGAGAGGCCACGGAAGGTTCATCATATGGATGTTTGCAGGAAACAGGCTAGAATATCCCACAGATGAGGAGGAATCACTGTGATGTTCTTAGTGACAATACAGAGGGGTGAAATGTCATAGAGGTGAACAGCGTGATTTTAGAAAATCCTAGAGCCAATTATAGCTCTTACATGAAGTTGTACCAGGAGATCAGGTGTATCTCAGTAATAGTATCTGAGAACTAAACAGAAAAGAGGAGACACTTACATGATGAATAATGTTGAAATGTGATGAAGTCTGCCTCTTTAGAACACATGCCTCCCTGCTAGAAAGAGGAAGAGAGAGGATGTTAGGACCATTTAGTTAGATGCTTAGAGCTGAGGCACAAGTGAAAAGTAATTCCAGTTGTGTTACTATTTTGTCAAGTACATTTACTAAATTTTTAAATCATATAGTACATTTAAGTTAGACTAGATTTTATGTTTCTCCTTTTCCTTTAAAAGGGGGAAAAGAATCTTTATGTAAAAGGATCTTTGATAAAAGATGTTGCAAATATTAGAAAAATTTTAGACTCAAAGTCAAAAAATTAATTCAACTCTTTTTTCTAAAAAAGAGATAAATATTTAGGTTTAATAACTGCTTTTGTTTTGTAATTCATGCTACTTTTAAAAAATGAAGTTCAATCTCATGTAGATTAGCATTTTATTGTTTCCCTTAAAATTAATTTTAATGCTATCCTTAACGTCATTTAAAGTCAGCATTTTTACTATTTGCGCACAGATTTTTTTTCCCTATTACGCACAGATTTAATATTACTCTTCTGTCATTCATTAATAGTCTGTCCAAAGAGATAGGCATAACAATTCGACAGAAAATATGAAGACCACCAAAGTTTTCTGCCCTGTGGAAAGGATGTCGCCTTGGCCTGCAGTAAATTATCGTTAGAGGCTTTGCCAGAACCTGGTACCCGGAGCTACGAGAGGTAGTCTGGCTCCTGCCTTAGAGCACATACTGATGAGAATCTCCCCACGCTGAAGTCAACAGGGTGGAACAAAAGGTCCTGCGTGAATCCTAAATTTTGAAATTATTTTTCACATATCTCTTGTTTATGTGCTCCTTTTGGCAACTTGAAAAAATTCTCTCATTCTTTCTGAAAAAGTAAAGAACAGTTATCACAGCAAGAACTTTACAGGGGATTGTAAAAGGGATTCTTTCTTTTGAACTTGCTGTTAGTTACAGAGTTTCCAACATCTCATGAAAAACAATGCACTTCTTAGGATGAAGGTGTATTCTTATCCTGCTGCCTTCGAACTGTTCTTCTGTGTTACATAGTAATTTAAAATCAGAAATTAAAAACTTCTTATATACATAATTTAAAAAGAAAGTATAGGGGTATTTAAAAATGGATCCAAATGATCACTTTTTTCCCATTCATTTAGTTAATTTAATTTCTATTATTCTTTCCATATGCCATTATCTTTGCATTTCATACTTGTGCTATGAATAATATTGTTCAATGTGCATTTAATTTGGACTCATTTTTTGCTTCTCGAGTACATATTATTTTTTGAAGCATGAAACCCAGTGTAGTTCAATAGCTTCAAATATTTCATTTCAGTTTTTTATAATTGCTGTTTAAGTTTTTAAAACGTTTTAAATTATATAATCAAATGACCATAGCAAAGGAAAAAAAACCATGATTTCCTCATTTTCTACACATATATTCTTCTTTTTTCATATAAAAGACTTGTTAATCTATAATCGAACTGAATCACATGATCTTTATATTGTCAAATTAATTACATCACTTGCCCTTGTGAGGATCTAAGTTTTGGATATAGTGGAATTAAATAGATTGAAAAAAGTCAAGTGAATTAGAAACAAATCAAATAATTCATCAGAGACCTTAAAGAAAACTACACACACACACACACACACACACACACACACACACACGTATATATATTAAACAAAACTCTTTACTTGTAAGACTATGAGCATATTCTACAACCATCCAGGTTATTTGGAAGCAAAAGGAAAGAGCTTGGTGTAAATAGATTTAATTTTTTAAAGTGCCTCTGTATAATTCTGCTATTTGGTTGGCATTATATGACTCTTGCTTTCAAAACCTTGCACATATAATGAACTTAATGGTCTAAAATTAAAATAGTTTAAAATTAAATTTACAGTGAATCATACAAATGTTATATTTTACCTAATCAAACATAAAATTAAACTTCTATAAATATTTTGTATTCAGTCTATTGTTAAATAATATGAGGATGTTTTAAGAATAAATAGTTTTATATCACTATTACTGAGTATCTTTTACTATACAAAAAAAGTTGGCTTATTCAAGTTACCTCAAATGCTAGGACCTTAGGGTATATATAAAAATACAGAAGTATAGAAAGTATTTTGTGAGCATTATAGGAAACTAGAATTTTGTTTAAGGTCCCATGAAGATCTGGAATTTAGATACATTGACAATTCTGATCTCCATTTACTGGCTTTCTGCCATTATTTTTCGATGATTCTGTTTCTATGGCTCTTGACATTAGCAGCTCACTCAGTCCCCTATATTTGGCTCCTACTAAATGAACTCCCCAACCACTGTATTTCACTGAATTATTCTGTATGGGGACCCCTATAGCCAGTGCTCTAATCCAAGTCCTATTTTAACTATGCTGGCCAGTTAGCTGTGACTGAGTGGACAGAGTTCTGTGGTCAAAATGGTGATGACTTGTTTGAGGACCCCTTGAAAGGGGTCTGTATATGCAAGCTTCTTGCAATACTCTGTTATAGAGTAGCCCTAGTGCTTTTGCTCATTCTTGATCCCCAGAATTTTAGAACAGGAAGGGACTTTAGTGGTAATATAAGCTAACCTCTTCTTTTGTACTGGGGAAATGATCACAGTTCCACTTGCTGATCTTACCATCTTTGCAGAATTCAGAAATTCTAAACTATCATTATTTCAGAGGCTGCCTTTGCAGTGTAAAGAATGAAAAGGGATTATAAGAAATAGAGAACTTCAGGAGTAATAGCAACAGTAGACTTTTAACTAAGCAATTGTTAGCAATTAAGGAGAATCAGTACCTATGATATAAACACCACACCACAGTTAGACTTTGGGGTAAGGAGAGCAGCAAAGGAAGGAAGGACCCAGACCCCTGGATACTCTAGGATTCAGCTCAAGGCAAGTGTGCTTCTGGACAAAGCACTGGACTCGCTCAAAATGCCATCTACAGCCTTGCCTGGTTAATACTGTAGGGATAACAGAGGTCAGTCTGTTATAGAAAAGCGTTCCTTTGGAGCTAATTGAATTACAAAGGGAGGTCATGGTAATTATTATGGTTTATGGTATTCTAGAATCATTGTGAAGTTGGTAATATTTTTTATAGTAGAGCCATTTCTAAGCAAGGCAAATTCATTTGCTGAGTGAGATTAAAGAAGGAATGGGAGAGGAGACAAACTGCTATCTGATTTACATAGCAGTATTTCTTTTTTTTTTTTAATAATGCCAGAACATTTGAAAAGAGAAAAAAGTGAAGAACACATAGGCAGTTTTGCAAGAACAGTGTCAACTTGTGTTTTGTTTTTTTTTTTCCTCTACCAAATTGACCAGATTTTTTTTTTTTTTTGGTGGTATGCGGGCCTCTCACTGCTGTGGCCTCTCCCGCTGCGGAGCACAGGCTCCGGACGCGCAGGCCCAGCGGCCACGGCTCACGGGCCCAGCCGCTCCGCGGCATGTGGGATCCTCCCGGACCGGGGCACGAACCCGTGTCCCCCGCATCGGCAGGCAGACTCTCAACCACTGCGCCACCAGGGAAGCCCCAGATGTTTTTGTATTCTGGAGAAACTACCTCTATAACAATATCTATTCCAGTCAGATTAGTTCAAACAAAGCTATAGTCCATGCAGATGTCTAACGTGGTGGCAAAAGGACACATGACTGAGTGGATTTAACAAATATTTATTGCATGACTAAGATGTTCTAAACAATGCAGTATATTTGTTATCAGTAGAGTTAGAGAAGAGATTCCTAAAATGAGTAAGTCATGGTTACCATCCTTGAAAAAGTCACTGTTTATTCAAGGAAGAAAAATATAAGCAAATAATTACTTTTGTGGAAATAGTGCTATGTTACCAAGCTAGACTCAAAGTGCTGAGTTAACCACTGAGTTTTGGGATTGAATATAGTTATTTTAAGTGGGCAAGAAGGACGCAAAGATAGTAAATTCAAACACTGAAATTAACGGTAGCTTTTCAGAACTTATAAGCATGATAATATAGTCTACTAAATGATAAATTCATTGATAGAATCTATGATTCCTGCCAGAGAAATTTAGGAAACCCAGCCCCAAACTGAAAATCATTCTTAAGGAAAGAATATGGATCAGCCAAAAATATATATAAATAAAAGAAAAAATAATTAAAAATCATTATTTGGGGACAGAAAGAAATTATATATGAATGACTTATTCATTCACTCATATTTTATTTACTCACTCATATTTCATTTATTTATGCATGACATTCATTCATTCACTCATATTTCATTTATTTATTATTTCATTCATATATTTCATTTATATATAACTTATTCATTCACTCACTCATATTTTGCTTATTTAATATTGACAAAATACTTTAGAGACTTCATTTACTTTTAGGGGTCAAATAATTAAATGTTCTAAGTGATAAGAACACATACTCCATAAAATTATATTATTTTGCAAATTCTCTGCTGGCCAGTCTGAACAGGCAATATTTAATCAGTGGGCTGACAATTTTTATCCTCAGATACAGAATCAAAAGGTTAAATAATATAAAAGTTATAAAAATATAAACCTAGGGGCTTCCCTGGTGGCGCAGTGGTTGGGAGTCCGCCTGCCGATGCAGGGGACACGGGTTCGTGCCCCGGTCCGGGAGGATCCCATGTGCCGCGGAGCGGCTGGGCCTGTGAGCCATGGCCACTGGGCCTGTGCGTCCGGAGCCTGTGCTCCGCAATGGGAGGGGCCACAACAGTGGGAGGCCCACGTACCGCAAAAAACAAACAAACAAAAAACCAAACAACCCTATCAAAAAATGGGCAGAAGACCTAAATAGACATTTCTCCAAAGAAGACATACCGATGGCCAAGAAGCACATGAAAAGCTTCTCAACATCACTAATTATTAGAGAAATGCAAACCAAACCTACAATGCGGTATCACCTCACAACAGTTAGAGTGGGCTTCATCAGAAAGTCTACAAACAACAAATGCTGGAGAGTGTGTGGAGAAAAGGGAACCCTGTTGATGGGAATGTAAACTGATACAGCCACCATGGAGAACAATATGGAGGTTCCTTAAAAAACTAAAAATAGAATTACCATATGACCTAGCAATTCCACTACTGGCCATATACCCAGAGAAAACCATAATTCAAAAAGATACATGCACCAGAATGTTCATTGCAGCACTATTTACAATAGCCAGGTCATGGAAGTAACCTAAATGCCCATCGACAGACGAATGGATAAAGAAGATGTACATATATACAATGGAATATTACTCAGCCATAAAAAGGAACGAAATTGGGTCATTTGTAGAGACATGGATGGATCTAGAGACTGTCATACAGAGTGAAGTAAGTCAGAAAGAGAAAAACAAATATTGTATATTAATGCATATATGTGGAACCTAGAAAAATGGTACAGGTGAACTGGTTTTCAAGGCAGAAACAGAGACACAGATGTAGAGAACAAACTTATGGACACCAAGGGGGGAAAGTGGCGGGGTGGGGGGGATGGTGGTGGGATGAATTGGGAGATTGGGACTGACATATATACACTAATATGTATAAAATAGGTAACTAATGAGGACCTGCTGTATAAAAAAGATAAATAAAATAAAATTCAAAAAGAAGAAAAAAAAGAAATGGCCATTTTTCCACTCATTTTTATCATGGTCTCAGAGTAACCTTGTCTAAGATTTCTGTGAGATTATGTCTAATAGCAGAATAACTGCTGTATCACATGGAGAAAGAAGGGAAATGCACACTCCAAGCATAGGATAAAGATGAACAAAGGTAAATATTCAGGTAAATCACGGATATAGTTAGAAGCATGGGTTTGGGGTGGGTGTGGATGGGAAATGCTCTGCACAAGTAGATTGAGAAGGTCTTTGAATCCCAGATCAGGAGTTTGTATTCTGAACACAATATGGAGTCCAAACAAAGCTGAAGAACATGTTGGTATAGTCTGTGTAGTTTATATAGAGAGGAGATATCTAGGAAAATACCTTATCACAAAACGTGCAATTTAGGAGAAATTTAAATGCAGCTTCAGTATTCAGTAGGTATCCTATGTTTGCATGCTATTCCTGTGTGCTTGTGGGATATGTCTTAATTTTTGAGGAAAAAGATGCTAAGATTCTGATATTTTATCCAATACCAATTGATACATGGTTTACCTGAAACTTGATATTTCAAGATAGAAAGAAAGGCTATTTTTGTTTAGTCCAAACATTAACTTTGTGGAAATGTCTTCTCTATATTTATGTACAATTTAGTTTCTATTAAGCACTTGACATCAAGTATGTCATTTGATTCACACAACAGTGTCATAGGTAAAAAGAGCAGGACTTTTTCTTCCCATTTCACAGGTGAAGAGCTTGAGGCTTGGGAACTGAGTGACTGCCCAAAGCCACACCCATAGGACATACCAGCGTCAGAACATGGCCCGGGTCTTGAGTCTAGTGCAGCAATCTTTACGCTACTTCACACTACCTTTCTATCTAAGGGCATGCTGTTCTCTCAAACACTGAATGTCATCTATTCTCTCTACCTGCAGAAAGCATACTATCTTTCCAGAAATGTTTCAAATTTGCTCTTCGTGCTTAGATTTAGGTCAGGAGACACACATTCAACATAACAATTGCAGTGAAACCCCAGGGGCTGAGAAACACCTTAGTGTGGGGCAGTCAGAGATAGCTTCCTGGAGGAAGTGAGCTGAGTCCTGAGCCTGGAGGCATGTATGGGAATCAGCCAAATGCAACATGGTGAGGGCGACGCAGACAGAGGGGCAAGTATGTGCAGTGTTACTGAGCCGGGAAGTCAGCCGGAAACTTCCAGCCGGAAGTTTTGAGGAGACACAGGCCCATTGCTGGATTTCCAACAGTGAGAAGAACAGCAAGTCAGGAGGCTGGAAAGGAAGAAATAGGTCAAGCCCTGGAGAGTCTCTCACCAGTGCTTCTCAAACTGAAGTATGCATCACCTGAAGAGCTTGCTAGAACTCAGGCCCCACTTCCGTTCCTGAGATCACATGTAATTCCATGTAAGCATATTGTATTAGCTGTTTCCAAGTTGTCCCAGGATGGATCAAGAAGTGGCATTTCTAACAAGTCTCCATTGACATAGATGCTGCCTTTCAGTGGACAACAAACACTACCCTATATGCTGTGAAACAGATCCCGTAGTTCAGTGGTTCTCAAACTTTACACACGTCAGAATGGCCGGTGGACTTTTTAAAACACACACTGCTGGGTCCCGGGGTTTCTGCTTCAGGAGATCTGGGTGGGGCCTGGTAAATTGCATTTCCAGCTGGTTCCCAGGTGATGCTGATGATGCTAATCTCAGAAACACCCTTCCAGAACTACTGCTCTAGACAGGAATGCACGATTTTAAGCTGATTCGTATTTTAGATATTTCCCTCTGGCTTCAGGTGGTCAGTGTGGAGGAGAAAAAGAATGTACTGAATAGTGAATTTTAGGAAGCCCAAGACACATGTGGGGAACTAATGTCCTGTCATTAGTGGTGAAGGGACAGCATATATTTAATAAAATATTAAGATGTGGGATTCTTCCTCAGGGCGAGGGATAATACAAATCAAAATCCTAGGATTCTGACAAAAGTAAAAAGTCATGCATACTAAGTGAAGAAAGTAATTTTAGAGGAAGAATTGGTTTCTGGGAAAAAATAAAAGTTCAGTTTGGTGATATATATGAAAAGATCAGTATATATACATAAAAAAATAACCTATTCATTCTAAATATTTTTGTAATCTCAAAAATGTTATAAAATATTTAATGTCGAAATCATCTAAACTCTTAGTTTTGGGGGTTTTTTTACTTTAAAAAAAGTCAGCATTTGTATGTTTGCTTGTAAGATACTTAAATCAGATAAAATGGGTTCTTGAGGAAAAAGGTACTTTATTAAAGCCAGGAATTCTTTGGGACCCTAATGTGGAAGTCTGGGAAAGAAAAAGTGTATGATAATGGTGAGAGGCTGATTCAGTACCATTGGTGTGTGATTTTATACATGAATGGTAATCTCCTGACGGGTCTGGGGTGGGGTAAGGTAAAGGGGGGAGATAAATGTTGGCAAAATCTGCTTTGGTCCTTTTTTTACTCAGTTATTGGGCAGCTGCTCTGTTAACTTGTTCCCTACAGAATGCATCAAGCAGTGGAAATATTAGAGGCTTCAGTCTCTGTTGACAATGGCAGAAAGACAGATTCTCATTCAAGAATTTCCTTCCCTCTCTGTCTGTCTCTGTCTCTTTTTCTACAATCTCAGCTCTCTTCCTCTCTCCCTTCTACCTCCGTCTCCCCTACACTGTACTGAAGAAAGCTAATAAATTATAGATTCTGGAGCATTTAAAATAGATACTTAATGTTATTGCTTACCAAACTACTAATAAATTAGTTGTATTTTAAAATAACTTAAACATCTTGCCTTTAAAAATTAAATTTGCATACTTACTGCTGAATAAATTGTTGGGGTGGGGTATATTCCAAAAGAGAGTGTGTGTGTGTGCGCGCGTGGGCACGTGTGTGTCTATCTGTCTTACCAGAAAGATGCCTTTTGATTAAATTTTCCTGAATTCTTTCTGTCTTCTGGAACATTGCTTCCTTGGATCTGCAAACCTGAGAACAAGACCCTGGACCATGGCGCTGCCAGCTGCTCTCCCTAGAGAAAATTTCTGCCTTGTCTCTTTTTAATTATAACAGTTTACAATTTTAATTTTCCTGGCAGAGTAGTTTTCTACATGTAACTTTCACAGAAATTTAAAATAGAAAAGAAGTATAAAAAATTGAATATGTATTCTTAAGTTATATCTTCAAAATAAGTCTTGTTTTTGTTTGCACACGGATTTTTGAGATTCATTGTAATTAATGACATCTAAGACGAAATGATAATGCATATATTAAAGAAGCATATATTTTCCTAAAGAATCATTCCTATATATGTTTAAAAGTTGTATACCTGTTTTACAAAATAATTACTTTTCATACGTATAAAAAATAGCCAAATAATATTGGATACCCTATGGATTTTTTTTTTCTCTATAGAATATCAAATTAAGAGATCAAGTGTGCTAGTCATCATTTTGAACAATATCTATTAAACACATACCAGGAGTGCTGAGTGTCGGACTAAAGTATAAAATGACCCACAGAGGAGCTTCAAGATGGCGGAGGAGGAAGACGCGGAGATTACCTTCCTCCCCACAAATACATCAGAAATACATCTGCATGTGGAACAAATCCTACAGAACACCTACTGAATGCTGCCAGAGGACCTCAGACCTCCCAAAAGGTAAGAAACTCCCCGTGTACCTGTGTAGGGCAAAAGAAAAAAGAATAAACAGAGACAAAAGAATAGGGACGGGACCTGCACCAGGGGAAGGGAGCTGTGAATGAAGGAGGAAAGGTTTCCACACACTAGAAGCCCCTTCGCGGACGGAGACTGCGGGTGGCGGAGGGGGGAAGCTTCGGAGCCGCCGAGGGGGGAAGCTTCGGAGCCGCCGACGAGAGCGCAGTAACAGGGTGCGGAGGGCAAAGCGGAGAGATTCCCGCACGGAGGATTGGTGCCGACCGGCACTCACCAGCCCGAGAGACTCGTCTGCTCAGCCGCCGGGGCGGGCGGGGCTGGGAGCTGAGGCTCGGGCTTCGGTTGTTGGAAGCCGCGAGAGGACTGGGGTTGGCGGCGTGAACACAGCCTGAAGGGGTTAGTGCGCCACGGCTGGCCGGGAGGGAGTCCGGGAGAAGTCTGGAGCTGCCGAAGAGGCAAGAGACTTTTTCCTGCCTCTTTGTTTCCTGGGGCGCGAGGAGAGGGGATTAAGGCCGCCGCTTAAAGGAGCTCCAGAAACGGGCGCGAGCCGCGGCTATCAGGGCGGACCCCAGAGGCGGGCATGAGACGCTAAGGCCGCTGCTGCCGCCACCAAGAAGCCTGTGTGCGAGCGCAGGTCACTCACACCGCCCCTCCCGGGAGCCTGTGCAGCCCGCCACTGCCGAGGTCCCGGGATCCAGGGACAACCTCCCCGGGAGAACGCGCGGCGCGCCTGAGGCTGGTGCAACGTCATGCCGGCCTCTGCCGCCGCCACCGCAGGCTCGCCCCGCATCCGTACCCCTCCCTCCCCCCAAGCCTGAGTGAGCCAGAGCCCCCGAATCAGCGGCTCCTTTAACCCCGTCCTGTCTGAGTGAAGAACAGACGCCCTCAGGCGACCTACACACAGAGGCAGGTCCACTTCCAAAGCTGAGCCCCGGGAGCTGTGCGAACAAAGAAGAGAAAGGGAGATTTCTCCCAGCAGCCTCAGAAGCAACGGATTAAATCTCCACAGTCAACTTGATGTACCTGCATCTGTGGAATACCTCAATAGACAACAAATCATCCCAAACTGAGGAGGTGGACTTTGGGAGCAACGATATATATAGTTTTTTTCCCTTTTTCTGTTTTTGTGAGTGTGTATGTGTGTGCTTCTGTGTGTGATTTCGTCTGTATAGGTTTGCTTTTACCATTTATCCTAGGGTTCTGCCTGTCCTTTTTTCTTATTTTTTTACTTAAAAATTTTTTTTCTACAAAAAATTTTTTTTCTTAATAATTATTTTTTATTTTAATAACTTTATTTTATTTTACTTTATTTTGTTTTATCTTCTTTCTTTCCTTCTTTTTTTTTTCTCCCTTTTATTCTGAGCCATGTGGATGACAAGCTGTTGGTGCTCCAGCCAGGTGTCAGGGCTGTGCCTCTGAGGTGGGAGAGCCAAGTTCAGGACACTGGTCCACAAGAGACCTCCCAGCTCCACGTCATATCAAACAGCGAAAATCTCCCAGAGATCTCCATCTCAACACCAGGACACAACTCCACTCAACGACCAGCAAGCTACAGTGCTGGACACCTTATGCCAAACAACTAGCAAGACAAGAGCACAACCTCACCCATTAAGCAGAGAGGCTGCCTAAAATCATAATAAGGCCACAGACACCCCAAAACACACCACCAGACACCAGAAAGACAAGATCTAGCCTCATCCATCAGAACACAGGAACTAGTCCCCTCCACCAGGAAGCCTACACAACCCACTGAACCAACCTTAGCCACTGGGAACAGACACCAAAAACAACGGGAAATACGAACCTGCAGCCTACGAAAAGGAGACCCCAAACACAGTAAGTTAAGCAAAATGAGAAGACAGAGAAACACACAGCAGATGAAGGAGCAAGGAAAAACTCCACCAGACCTAACAAATGAAGAGGAAAGAGGCAGTCTACTTGAAAAAGAATTCAGAATAATGTTAGTAAAGATGATCCAAAATCTTGGAAGTAGAATGGAGAAAATAAAAGAAACGTTTAACAAGGACCTAGAAGAACTAAAGAGCAAACAAACAGTGATGAACAACACAATCAATGAAATTAAACATTCTCTAGAAGAGATCAATAGCAGAATAACTGAAGCAGAAGAACGGGTAAGTGACCTGGAACATAAAATAGTGGAAATAACTACTGCAGAGCAGAATAAATAAAAAAGAATGAAAACAATTGAGGACAGTCTCATAGACCTCTGGGACAATGTTAAATGCACCAACATTTAAATTATAGGGGTCCCAGAAGAAGAAGAGAAAAAGAAAGGGACTGAGAAAATATTTGAAGAGATTAGAGTTGAAAACGTCCCTAATATGGGAAAGGAAAGAGTTAATCAAGTACAGGAAGCACAGAAAGTCCCATACAGGATAAATCCAAGGTGAAACACGCCAAGACACATATTAATCAAATTATCAAAAATTAAATACAAAGAAAACATATTAAAAGCAGCAAGGGAAAAACAACAAATAACACACAAGGGAATCCCCATAAGGTTAACAGCTGATCTTTCAGCAGAAACTCTGCAAGCCAGAAGGGAGTGGCAGAACATATTTAAAGTGATGAAGGAAGAAAAGCTACAACCAAAATTACTCTACCCAGCAAGGATCTCATTTAGATTTGATGGAGAAATTAAAACCTTTACAGACAAGCAAAAGCTAAGACAATTCAGCACCATCAAACCAGCTTTACAACAAATGCTAAAGGAACTTTTCTAGGCAGGAAAAACAAGAGAAGAAAGAGACCTACAATAATAAACCCCAAACAATTAAGAACAAGGTAATAGGAACATACATATTGATAATTACCTTAAACGTAAATGGATTAAATGCTCCATCCAAAAGACATAGACAGGATGAATGGATACAAAAACAAGACCCATATATATGCTGTCTACAAGAGACCCACTTCAGACCTAGGGACACATACAGACTGAAAGTGAGGCAATGGGAATTATATGGACTCATTTTTTTGAGTATAGGAGAATGTTTGTCTATATTGGGGACTTTTAAGTTTGGGCTAGTTAAAGTCTGTTGGAATCCTTCTTTGTATTTTGAGGTTTCCATACATCTCCTGCAGAGAATCTAATATAATACGTTTCCCAGTTTCCCTTACTACCAGAGTTTATACATGTGACTTGGGTTTTGCCAAACTAACATTCCATTAGGAAACTCAGATTTGCTAGCACGTTATTGAGGAAATAGGACTTGAAGGATCTTTCTGGTCTGAGTGGTCTCAGGGCAGCAAGCTCTCATCGCGATGGTGGATGCAACACTGCCTTCATGTGCTTCCTTCCATAGATTCTGCTTTCATTGTCTCCTCCAGATAGGATTCCTCAAGGATAGGAGAAACTAAGCTTAATTTCTTTTCCACAGTTACCTTCTAACTACTCTGTGTAGTCCCTGCTACCCGAAGTAAACTTTCCAGAACCATGCTCAAAGTTATTTAAAAGTAAAAAAAAATTTAAAAACCCACAAGGGAAAAAAAAAAAAAAACTCAGATATTTAAAAGATTCAAACATCATGGTATTTTGCAGTGCAAGGGGAAGAAACTGGCCACATATGACCTCGTGTGAGTTCTTTAACCTCCCTCAACAGTTCTCTCAACTGTGAAGATAAATGGAGCTGTTAATAAATACTTAAAGTCATTATGTATGGCAGAGCCCAAATAGAGGTGCTTAGCAATAATCTGGCAAACAGCTCACCTTCTGTAAATGTTAGTTCCCTTATCTTACCTTTAGGATCAATTAAGAGATTATACATCCATAATGGATTATACATCCATTCCAGAGATTAATTGACATAAATAATAGGACAACAGGAAAAGTACATGAATAAAAAAGAGAATGAGATGCAACATTTCTTCTGACCACACAAAAAAAGGGGAAAAGACTACAGTATAACAGAGTCTTGATTTTCCTGTCAATGAACTGTACCATTTTGGGCAATTCATATATTTCACAGGCCCCTAATTTCCTCTTCTGAGAAGTGAAGCATTTGGGTCATCTGATGTCCAAGTCTCTTTCAGCTTTATGAAATTATATTAATTAATAGTAAAGATAAATTTCTCTATAGTAACTTGGATTTATTTCTTAGAATATGGAGGTATAATTTAATTCTTACATTTGCTTTATATCCTTTAAAACCGGATTTTTGTTTTTACAAGATTTTAAAAATCAAATTTACATAATGTAGCTTAGAAGTCGGTATCCATCTAGTCTGTGTTATTCTGAGCTGGCCTGAATTTTTTAAAAGATTCCTCATTTTTCCTGCTTTTTATGGGGAGTAATATCACCATATGGTCATTTTGTAATGATCTTTTTCAGGTTTCTTGCACAGTGAAATCATTAGAAATATGCTGAAAATTACTGTTCTTTCCTCACACACTCAAGTAACTATTCCTTTGGCAAGTGTCTTATGAATAACTCCCAAGTATTCACCCTTTAGAATTGAGGGACAGCCTTGCTTTCTTCTTCATTAAGTAAAAGAAAGCTTGCAGACGTTAAGTACCTCAACTTCTTGTCTCACCTTTTTAACAACGCTATGAGCATCTGCGCTACCTTTATGTAATTTCCTCTGGTCTCGGAGACTCTTCCTTTCAAGATAAACCTTCATCTGCCCTCCTGCTCAATCACATCTCCTCTGGGACTTCATTCATTATCTCCTCTCTCTCTAGTGGGACGTAGTTGTGAGTTTGTTAAGAGCCCAGATTCAAAGTCAGCCTCTATCACTACTAGCTGTTTGGACTTGAGCATCTTATTTAGAATTCTGTGCCTCTGTTTCCTCAGCTATAAAATATGATTAAAATATAACTTCCCTGTTACGACGTTTGGTGAGCTTTAAATTAGATACTTGTAAAGTACTTAGAAGGAGGCTTCAATACTTGTTGGTTATCATTTTCTCTTTCACCTCTCCCTCTCATGTCACCTGAACATATTATGCAGAGTCTCTTCCACCATAAAAATTATATCTTTTTGCTTTTTGTTTTTTATTTGGATGCTGCCTTAAATTGTTCCGTTCATTCCCATCTAAGCAATGAAGAATTTACATTTGCTGCCTTAACCCAATCACAAAGTCCTAGTGATTTCGCGACCTATTTCTCAAACAAATCTCCTCCTCTCTATATTACTGCCCTAGTTAATGTTTTTTATCATCTCTCACCTGTTCTAAGCCAAGAGCCTCATACCTGCTTTAAAATAGAAGTGCAATTTTATCTGCAAAAAATATATAATTTAGTGAAAGAATAAAGTCACAATAAAATGAAGATATGGCCTTACGCATCTACAATGTTAGCATTAGTTAAATTAATTACAGGTTTGATGACCTTCTATTACTAGGTAATTCTGAAAAAAGAAAAAAAAAAGAAAAACCATGATGAAAGATTCAATCAAGTGCTGGTAAATTGTTTCTTTATTGAGTCAGGAGGCAAACATGGATCGTCTGATAGTACCCTTTATTGGAGGACGCGTCATTTCCAAACATTTTAATGCAATTTGCCCTTAGAATTAGCAACATTTATTTTGTTTTTATTTTCCTTTACTCCATAATGTTTTATTTATTTAATAAACAGACCATTTATTTGGTAACAGGATGTGCTTTCTTTTGTGACTATTCACCAAAGCATATAGCAGTGAAGACAAAAAAATGTCTATCATTCACCAGAGGAAGATTAATAAATGGATTAATAAGCTATGATCCTATTAATAATTCTGTTGTAAAGAATAATTTTTATTGATTTTAAAGGTAAAGCTCCACATCTTTAATATTAATGGCTGCTTCAGTGTGAGACATATTGTTAGTTTTTCAGGTCTTGCATTTTATTTAAGTGTCTTATTAGAATCATCATTTTATTTTTATAAAAATAAAATTTTTTTATTTTCAAAAAAATTCCTAAAATTCATGATCTGTATCCATTGCCTCTGTTTTCCTCCACCCATGCATTAAGCCTTTGAAATATGAAGTTATCTCCAACACTTTAGTAAAACGGCTCTGTTGATTAAGTCATTTAAATTCTTCTGTCTTTCTTGGGTAATATGAAGCCACCTTTTCTTGATCTTGTCCTATCTCTCCTCTTATTGCATTTTGATTTTTTGATGTTGGCTTATTTTCTCCCTCATGTTCTCAAAATCAGGGTCTATGGGGAGACTAACCAATTCTTTTCTAACACAAAATTCAACATTTCTAAAATTTAGTACATCATGCATCCTAGCAAATGCCATATCTTTCCAGTTATTCAATAAAGAAAGTTAAGACTTGGAACTGCACGTTACCGCAAAATGGATATAAGATGATTAAATAATAAATTCCAAGTAATTTCAGGCCAAGATGGAAAGGGAATGAGCCATTTGCATACGTAGGAGTGCAAGGACTTCGGCTCCATGCAGAGTCAAGGTTGGCCCCGTTTTGTAAGCTATTCCTGACAAAAAATCAGGAACCATAAAAGCATCCTACCAACAAAGTACCACTCGACAATTATAAGGGAACTGAAGCGAGGACAATAAACAATCTGCAGAAACAAATCGAGGCACTCAGGGATGTGACAGACTGCTGAGGGAGATGCAGAGCAGAGGTCGGAAGCACACTGCAAGTACAAAGAAGCTATTCCTTGTCATGAGGAACTGGCAGCGGTCACTGACAGCATGAGGACTCCACTTGTATTGTGCTTTAGAGGAGAGAAGCACTTAGAATGTAAAAGTACAGCTAATGCCAACTGTAAAGCTCACATGCCAATTACAGCCAAAGACATTGAGAATTTTCGGTAATTAATAACAAATATTCTTTTCATTCAGTATTCTCAGTTGGAAGCTACAGAATCTACTCTGGCAAGATTGAAAAGCAAATTTGTATTAAAGGAAATTAGAGATTAAACAGAATTATCCAGGAGGGGCAAAAAATCAGGCTTGGTGCTACTGGGTCTAGAATAATAGAGCCAGAGCTATGCTAAATCACGTAGTGAGACTGTTCTAGTAAAATCACCACCCCTACCACTTGGCATCGACAAGGCTACCGATTGAACAGAAGCTCTGACACAGCCCCCTAAGAACCAGCCATCACACCACTGTGCTTGCCCAAAGATCAGTCTGCCTATTTGTGGCCATTCACTTCATGCTTCCCCCTCCTACATCCAGTTCTTGTTTGAGTGCATCTATTTAGTATAACCTAGATAACAGACCCTCTCACCACCAGTTGGAAATTTGGGATTTGGATATCTACTTTGGGAGGGTCGGACACACACTACATGAAACTATCAAAGTATTGAGTGGCGTTTCAAAAGATGCTGGACATTCAAGCATAACAGATGGCCGCCTAATTCCTGACACATGGAAATGACCATTCTCCTGAAAGGTGTCCCTAAAGGCGCCCCAAGTGGACAGAAGGCAGCCTACCTGTGGGTGATGAGAGAAGTTGAAATAAACTAGACTAGGGGTCCTTGGCTTTAGTGTGCATGGAAATAATCCAGAGAGTTTGTTAAAACACAGATTGCTCAGCCCCAGCCATAGGTTTTGATTCAGGCCTGGGCTGGGACGGGAGATTGTCCAGTTTTAACAGACTCCCAGGCAATCTTGATAATGATAATCCCAGGACCACACCCTGCGAACCACTGGACTATGAGGCCATAAACTTTTCCTTCAGTAACAGCTGGTTAAAATTTTCACAAATTGAGTCTTGATGCTGAAATGAAAGTCAGTAGCAAAGGCACAATTTATGTTATTAATAATTTTATATTTTCAAAATAAATATACTTAAATTAACTGTGTATTTTTTAAAGACAATTTTTTGGAGCAGTTTTAGTTTCACAGTTAAATTGAGAAAACGGTACAGAGCTTTCTCATGTACCCACTGCCCCCAACATGCATGGTCTCCCTCATTATATATATATAGATATATATATCTATATATATATCTCACCAGAGTGACACATTTGTTACAGTTGATAAACTTACATTGACACGTCATTATCACCCAAAGCTTACCTTAGGGGTCACTCTTAATGTATGTTCTATGGGTTTGGACAAATATATAATGTATACATTTCACTGCCTTAAAAATCTGTACTCCACCAATTCATCCTCCTTCCAAACCCACTCCAATAACCAATGATCTTTTACTGTCTCCATAATTTTGGCTTTTCCCAAATGTCATATAGGAGTCATACAGTGTTTAGCCTTTTTGGATTGCTTTCTTTCACTTAGTAATGTGCATTTAAGGTTCCTCCATGTCTTTTCATTTCTTGATAGCTCATTTCCTTTCAGTGTTGAATAATATTCCATTATCTGGATGTACCACAGTTTATTTTTCCATTCACAGACTGAAGAACATCTTGGTTGCTTTTCAAATTTGGCAGTTATGAATAAAGCTACTATAAAGATCCATATACAGGTTTTTGGGTGGACCTGTGTTTTCAGTTTCTTTGAGTAAATAACAAGGATTATGATTGCTGGATCGTATACTAAGAGTGTGTTTAATTTTGTAAGGAACCACCAAGCTGTCTTCCAAAGTGGCCGTACCATTTTGCCTTCCCACCAGCAACGAATAAGATTTCCTATTGCTTCACATCCTTGCCAGCGTTTGGTGTGGTCATCGTTGCAGATTTTGGCCTTTCTAATAGATATGTGGAGGCACCTGATTGTTGCTTTAATTGCATTTTATTGATGACATATGATGTGGAGCATATATTATTTCTTATTTAAACCTGTTATTATCTATTTAAATTCTGGGGTTAGAGGGTTCCTTCAAGGAATACCAAAGGTATATATCTAAACTGCATGTTTTCAACCTGACGGTAGCTCTCAGAATTTAAGAGCATAGCAAAAGCAGGCCAGCTGTGTATTCCTACTGGGTACATTACATGCCAGAGTATGAAACTTTGAAATAATTTGTTATTTAATGTAGATTTTAGTAAGTCATAAGAGAAAAAATTGGAGCCAGCACGCCCAAAGTGTTAATTTTAAAGATCTTATGAATTTTGGAAACCATGTTATTGAGGGAGCAGGAATATTTAAAGACAGTGTACCAGATGGAAATGAATATGTTCTATTTTCATTTGTGTATTTTGTAAATAAAAGCTGATATATCTGAGGTTCCCTCATGAAAATGAAACGTTTCTATTGACACACAATTTGCCTAATAGACACAGAAATTTGTATCTAGGGACTAAAATGAGGGTGTGATATAATGGAAAATATCCTCAGTAGTTAACTACTATTTTTATTATTTTTTTCTTCCCTCTAGCTTACCAGTTCAGAAAGCAAAACACAAAACAAACCATTATGGTGAGGATTGGTGCCTATGTTTTGGTTGATATTGTCACATATTATTATAATTACACTTTTTATGGTCCTAAACAGTAATAACGCTTCAAAATCACATATGACTATATGCCAATGAATATATTTCTTCTTTTTTCATAGACATTATTTTTCTGCCTTTAATTTCTCTGAGTCGAGTGCAATTATTTCAAAGCCAAGAAATCCCTCATTAAAAAAAAAGTCCTCGGTAAATTTTGAGGTTTAAAAGTTATTTTTTTCACAAGTTTGAGAGAAAAATGCCATTTTTCAAAGGATAAAATTCTTGATCAAATATAGTTCTAACTGGATACATTCATATTTTCTATTAGGTACATAGGCATAGTAAATTATGCATTCATATTACCTATAATGCTGAATTTCTGCACCTTGAGAGAATAGTTAGCCCCTGGTGATAATTACACAACAGATGGCTCTTCCTGAAGCAGAACAACACATATCATGTGATTTAACCATGAAGAAAATGAAGAGAGGAGTTATAAAAATAAATGGAGATAGGCATCTGATTAAGTGACAGTGCTTAGTAATATGTTGAATCAGACACAGGCAAACATTTATTTTTTCACCCATAAATTTGGCTGATTTTCATAGCTCCATCCTAGGTAAGGATTTAAACAAACCTATCCTGATTGTATCTGTCGTCATGTACAATCTGTCCTTGTGAACATCAAATATTTTTTAATCTGCTTTTGCCATAGTTTTTAAAATATGATCTTAGCTATTTTAGGTTACTGAAGCATGAATAATACCTTTTTGATGGAGGGGACTCAAAAGATATTTGTTTTGTTTATCTGGAAAAGTCAAATGCCCTCTCTTTAACAGGGTTATTTGAATATAATTCAGATACCATAAAATTCACTTTTTAAATGTGCAATTCATTGGTTTTTAGTGGATTTATATTTACAGTGTTTGTGCAACTGTCACTACCATCTGTCGTTTCAACACCCCAAACCACGTACCCATCCATAGCCACTCCTCATGGCCGCATGTACATTCAACACCCCTCCGCTCCCAGCCTGAGACAAGCATTCATATACTTTCTGGCTCTACAAATCTGCCTATTTGGATACAGGGCAAAAATGGAATGATACAATGTGAGCTCTTTTTTAACTAACTTCTTTCACTTAGCATAATAGTTTCAAGGCTCATCCATGTTATAGCGTGTCAATGCCTCATTTATTTTTATGGCCTAATAATACTCCATTGTATGGATAAACGAAATTTTGTCTCTCTATTCCTTAGTTGATGGATAGCTTTGGCTATTATGAATAGTACTACTGTGAACATTAGCATACAAGCTCTTGTGCAGACATAGGTTTTCAATTATCTTGGGTATATAGCTAGGAGTAGAATTGCTGGATATTATGGTAACTCCAATTTAAAATTTTGAGGAAATGCCAAAAATTTTTTTTCCAGAAGCTTCTACACCATTTTATATTCTCACCAGCAATGCATGAGAGTTCCAATTTCTCCATATCTTCACCAACACTTGTTATAGACTATTTCTTTTAAACTTTAGTCATCCTAGTAGATGTGAAGTGGTATCTCCTTGGGGTTTTAACTTGCATTTTTTTTAATGAGTAATGATATTGAGCATCTTTTCATGTGCTTATTGTATATCGCACTTATACATTGTATATTGTGCTTATTTGTATAACTTCTTTGGACAACTGTCTCTTCAAATGCTTTGCCCAGTTTTTAATTGGGTTATTGGTCTTTCTACTGATGAATTGTAAGAATTCTTTATATATTCTATATACAAATCTCTTAGGTATATGATTGCAATTATTTTCTCTCATTATGTGTTCTGTGTGCACTTTCTTGATCATATTCTTTGAAGCAAAAGGTTTTAATTTTGATGAAGCCAAATTACTTTTTTCTTTTGTTGCTTTTGCCTTTTGCTTTTGTTGCTAAGAAAGTATTGTCTAACTCAGAGCCACCAAGATTTACTCCTCTGTTTTCTTCTAAGAATTGTATAATTTTAACTCTTCTGTTAGCTTAAGTCAGTGATTCATTTTGAGCTAATTTTTATGAACATATGAGGTAGCGATCAAACTTAATTCTTTTGCTTGAAGCTATCTCATTATCTCAGCACCATTTGCTAAAAGGCTATTCATATTCCCTGTTGAATTGACAATTGCTTCATTGATAAATGGATGTTATGAGGTTCTTATACAAAAGTTTATATGTAGAGAATAGTGAGAACAGAAGCTAAGTAGAAAATAATGCAGGTGTGCACAATCTTGGCCTTTTTGTTCTCAGATCCAATTCTTTCCTCTCCCCTATTTCTTTTGGGCTTCCCAGGCTTCCATGCCTTATTGTAGTCAAAGACAACAACAGAGACCATAAGATGGGAGAAAGGGATGAACTCCATCCTGGGCAGCATCTCTGGCAGCAGTTACATCTCCTTCATGTTCCAGGTCTTGATGTACACAAGTGCCCTGATTTCCACTTCTTCTTGGTTCTGGTAACACTGGAACCACTCCCTTACTTCCAGTAATAGTTTTGTCTTTCCAGCTCAGGGACAGCAGCAGCTTCTTGCTTTAGTTAATATCTAGGTAAACTTCTTGTCCCTAATTTGGAGTTTTAGCTCTTCCATGACCTATGTAAGCAATACCTCGTGTTGAAATCCTTCTGCTTGAAAATGTAGAGTAGTTATCTTTTCTTATTTATACCCTAATCATGCTGCATCTGCCAGAATAGAAACCAAGGGGCTAAGCTCAAAAGACAAGTTTCTTTACGTGTCTTATCTGATTCCTTATCCCACTTGTGTCCCTTATCAAGATGGAGCCAAATAAATTTTATACATATATACAATAGACTATTACTCAGCCATAAAAAGAAATGAAATTGAGTTATTTGTAGTGAGGTGGATGGACCTAGAGTCTGTCATACAGAGTGAAGTAAGTCAGAAAGAGAAAAACAAATACCATATCCTAACACATATATATGGAATCTAAAAAAAAAAAAAAATGGTTCTGAAGAACCTAGGGGCAGGACAGGAAACTACTTGTCTCTTAATAAATCATTATCATTATGGATTTTTATCTTCCAATCTAGAAAAACTTCCATCCTTTGTAGTTGGGTAACACTTCAAACCCTGCAAACCTATTCTCTCTCCCTCTCTCTGTCTCCATCTGTTTCTCTCTCTCTCTCTGAGAGAGAGATTGCTAAGGCCAGCCTTACTTAAGGATGAAATTTAGTACGATGGAACTAGGTTTGTGATTCTAAATATCTAAAAGCAAGCCCACTTTTAGCACCTGCATTCATTTTATTCAGCACAGACCTTGCTGTTTAGTAATTACAAAAATACACAGTTGAAGATCACAGCCCTCGCAAGTCTGCTTCATTTGACAGTTTTACTGGAGTGTCTGTCTTTTGAAAACAAATATTGTATTGAATGACTATCTTATGCACATGATGTATTCTTTTTAATCACTGTTAAATTGCAGCTTCCTCCTCTAGCGATGAATCGTCTCAGTTTAACAGAACTGTTTTTGACTTACCATGGTGTATATGTTATCAACTTTGATATGCACATTTTCATATCAAAATGTGCCGGTTTTAAAACTTAAGTTGCAAGTATATTATTCAATATATATTGAATAATATATATATAATATAATGCATATATAATATGTATGTGAGTTTGTACAAAAAATAGCCACTTCACATGTCAGCTATCCAACTTTCATCTCTTCATTACAAATTTAATATTAGGTATACAAAATGATTTTCTTCACTTTACCAATTTAATATTTTTACTTCTCCTCTAAATTACTTTTAACTTTAATTTTAATTTTTGATTTCTATGTTATCTTAGAAACAAAAATAAAAAATACTAGAATTCATTCACTGTAAAATTATTTAGGTTAATATTTTTGTTTAAAAATTATGAAGGAATAATAGTGATTATTATAATTATTATAAAAATCTGTGATCACAATTTGAGATTAGAGTCAAATTATAAAATTAAAGCTTTTATGTAAGGCTATAAATTTTAATACAGCATCACCATTTTATTTTTTCTTTAGATACTTTAAATGCTTTATAATTTATGTTAATTACAGCTTTTAATACTAGTAGATATATCCTTCCTTCCTTCTTTCCTTCCTTCTTTTCTTTTTTCTTTTTTCCTTTTTCGATGATTTTTTATTGTAGATAACAGTAGGCAGCCTCAAAAACAATCACTAACATTGACTTTTTTATCATTCTTAGAAACATCTTTATTACAAGTTCTCTTCTGTACTTCTCTGCATGTATTACAGAAAGGGTATAACTCCATTGACTGATGTGACACTGTTCTCAATGCAGTAAGCAAGTAGCACTTTTAGAAACATCTTTATTACAAGTGTCTTTAAACACTTCTCTAGTGCAGAATGAGTATAGCAACTGACTTACTATGCACTACTCATTCTAAACTGTGCCTCTGGAAATATATTAGAAAAAAAGTAATTTAGAAAAATAAAGTTTTTTATTTTTCCTAACAATCTACCCTGCTAAGATTTAGGGAAGCTGCTATTTCTTCCAAAGGTAGAACTCTATGAAACATTTAAACATATTTGATTTTATGCATTTAAATGTAACCATTAAAAATATAAGCAAAGGACACCGCAGCAAGTCTTGCAGGTGTCTTCCTCCCTGGAATCTAAGTATAACAATAACACAATACATTTGGAATGCTCACTACATTCTTTTTTTTTAAGGGACCAAATGATCCTTTCACATTTGAATTTGTAGTCGATTAGAAATGCATTCAACTGTTCCTTTGGTGACTAATAAGCTCAGAAGAGATCAGGAAATAACTGTTTTAAATGTGCTAGTGGATGTTTCATTTAACTCAATAGTAGGTTTATAAACCATTAATTTTATAATTCATTCAAGTCTTACAAGTTGCTCAAAGATTTCAAAGAGGTGTTAACTCTGCATTTAAGCTGTATCTGATCCCACCTCTGCCACATAATTGGCTACTTTCCTTCATCAAATTATGTCATTTTTTTTTGGTTCTCAATTCCCTCACCTTAAATGAAAGAGTATGCAACAAATTTCATTTTTAAATTTTGCATCCTTTTGGATTCCACTAGAATCAGCTGTGCTAATAAATTATTGGCTAAGTAAAGAAATCCATGGAACAGAGCCTCTTTAAGCTAGAGGGTTCTAAGTCATGCCTTTGTACACTGACCACACTTTCCCCATTGTGGGGTATCTCTGTCAATGAGCAGCATTTCTCCTTTTGTTACTTTTAACTAGAATTATTTGATTTTTCACACTTAAGTTTCAAATGACAATTCTGGGTAGAAACATTTACTTATCTATCTCTCTACTTAGAAAAGTTAGAATTATCCTTTGAGCTATTCAGTCTTTCAGGAGTATCTACTAATCATCAAATATGTCTGAGGTCCTGGAGACAAAATTCCAAAATCCAATAGCAATAGTTTATGCAGTTACAGAGCTTAAAGCCTAATATTTGTGTAATTAATTAAACCATTAATTACACAATAGATTATTTAAGTGCAGTCATCAATCACACTATGACTGAGATGTATGGTACTTTGAGTCTATGTAACCTACCCCGTGGAGGTCAAGGGCTAGAGGAGAGATGTCCCTGAGGAACAATAATTGAACTAAATTCGAAAGGAAGAAAAGTTAACCAGAGAAAGAGGAGGGAAAGTTATTTCAAAAGAGGAAGTGGAGGCCAGAAGGTCAAGGGCTTGGAAATGCCTTTTTGTGGTTAGAGCAGAGAGAGTGAGGACAGTTTTGAACATCATGCAGTCTGGGGCCAGGTCCTTGAGGGCCTGGTAGAACATGTTCATTACTTTGGGTCTTTAAGAGCAAAGGAAGCAATTAAGTAGGGAGTTACTTGATAGGACTTGAATTTGTAGAAGCTCAGCCTCACTGAGCTAGAATGAATGTGTGAGAGTTTTTCCACTGTCTAGTGGTGAAATAATGGTAACTTGACTAGAATAGTGGTAGTTTACTTGGATGAATGCAGATTAATTCTAGGAATAATTAGGAATTAAATTTTATAGGACTTGGTATTAGAGTAGGTATCAGAAGTGACTAAGGGAGGGATGTGAGAGACAACCTCCCCAGTTCCCACCTTGTTGAATGCTGTTAATTATGACAGGGCTTGGGGAGGAGGACCAGAGCAATACTAAAGTAGTCCTCCCGGGCTTCCCTGGTGGCGCAGTGGTTGAGGGTCAGCCTGCCGATGCAGGGGACGCGGGTTCGCGCCCCGATCCGGGAGGATCCCACATGCCGCGGAGCGGCTGGGCCCGTGAGCCATGGCCGCTGAGCCTGCGCGTCCGGAGCCTGCGCTCCGCAATGGGAGAGGCTACACAGTGAGAGGCCCGCGTACCGCAAAAAAATAATAATAATAATAATTAATAAATAAATAAGTCCTCCCCCTGTGCTTCTTCAGGGAATGAGTGCCCATCCATTGGTGATTATTTAAATCTAATTTTATTAAGGTTGTACCTTTATGAACATTCAGATTAGGATCATATACTTGTGCACTACATGATGCCTTGCAAGTTTGTCATAGTTAAAGAAATACTTGTCAATTATATCAGAGAGGTGGTTGGAAGTAAGAATTAAGAATTCTAGCTTTGGAATCTGATATCTGTGCCAGTGACTTCCTACAGGTAACACAAACTAGTAAGTGGTCTAAATGGAATTTAAAGATATTTTTCTACTTGATGGCAAGCAGGGCATGGACATTTTCCTGTATTTTCTTCCACAGCGTGGAAACTCACTTTTTCTAGATTTTGTGAGGCTACACGTTGTTTTCGTCTGTATCAGCAAATATCTTTTGCTTGGCATTTTCTCTCTCTTTCCAGAGCTGTCTATTGGGCTCTGTGGTAGGCTGAATAATAACCCCACAGATGCTCACATCCTCATCCTTGGAACCTGTGAATGTGTTACCTTACATGGTAAAAGGGACTTTGCACATGTCCCTCAAGTTAAAGATCTTGAGATCATGGGATTAATCTGGTTTATCAGGTGCACTCAATATAATCCCAAGTCTCCTTATAAGAGCGAAAACGTCAGTCAGTAGTTAAAGATGTGACATGATGACAGAAGTAAAAGTTCGGAGTGACACAAGGAAGGGGCCACAAGCTAAGGAATGGAGGTGGCCTCTAGAAGCTGAAAGAGACTTGAACAGTTTTCTCCCCTAGAGACCTCCAGGAGGAGCCAGCCCTGCTGCTTAGTTTCATAAGACTGACCTTAGCCCCATAGGATATTTAAGACTTCTGCTCTACAGATCTGTAAAATAATACATCTGCATTGTTTTTTTTCATTTAAATTTTATTGGAATATAGTTGATTTCCTTTCCATTTTGTTAAATTTAAATTTTATTGGAGTATAGTTGATTTCATTTGCATTATTTTTTAATTTAAATTTTATTGGCGTATAGCTGATTTCATTTGCATTGTTTTTTAAATTAAATTTTATTGGAGTATAGTTGATTTCATCTGCATTGTTTTTTTTAATTTAAATTTTATTGGAGTATAGTTGACTTCATTTGCACTGCTTTAAGACGCTATGTTTGTGATAATATTTTTACAGCAAACACAGGAAAATAACATGGACTCTTTTACATCTCTAACTTGTTAGGACACGAACCTGACTGTGTAAAGCTAACTTTAGCACCTGTACCTTCCTACAGCACCACCATAAATTAATAACCTTCCCAACTTTCCCAGTGATAATCTTTAGCATTACCAATGGCGCTATTCTCTCAGAGTTATGTTTGTGTTTTCTCTTTCACCTGTATTTCTAATGACAAATTCCTGAGATTCTTTTTGTTCGATGTTGTTAGTACTCATCACTTCATATTCTCTACTGCAAAATTTCAGAAACAGAACACAAATATAAATACATTTGCTAAAATGCCCTTCTCATTTTTTTTGCTTCTGATTCATACTCAAGGCCAATATCAACTTGTTTCACAAAGCTTTCCATCAGACACTCTACTGCCATTGTGTTGGGCTTTTCCTTGCTCCCATTACCCATATGATTTGTTCCCTTTCCACTTTTTATTTCATGCTGATTCTTCCCTACCTCCTCTCCAGCTAAATTTAGCATGCTATTACACACAGAGGATAAATAATAAATAATATGTAGGAAAAAATGAATAAATGAAATTTCTTCAATACAAAGTCGAAGATTCATTTCTCCCGAGATGCTTCCTCTGACTCAACATATTAACTATCTTACAAAATAATCATTAGCATTATTGTATATATTTTGCTATCTAGTCTTCAGCATGTTTACATATTTCAGCTGTTTGAGGAAGTTTTGGTATCCCAGAGAAGGAATATACAGAACATATATTCTTTTCCCTAAATATTTTCATTAATTACATACTGTGTGACAGGCATCGAGAATAGCAATAAACAAGAAGATACCATTCTTCTCCCCATGGAATTTGAAATGTTTATTTTTCTTTTGTCCTTTAACTTTAGAATTTATATACTAGTCGATTAGTTTTCCGGGGTTGCCTTAACAAATTACCACAAACTGGGTGGCTTAAACCAAAAGAAATGTATTCTCTCAGTGCGGGAGGCTAACAGTCCAACATCAAGGCATCAGCAAGTTTGGTCCCTTCTGGGAGCTCTGACAAGAATCAGTTCCATGCCTCTCTTAGGGTGGCTCCTAATCCAGTATAATTTCATCTTAGCTTAAATACATCTGCAAAGACCTTATATTCAAATAAGATCACATTCACAGGTACCAGAGATTAGACTTGAACTTATCTTTTGGCGGGGGACAGAAGTGCAACCCACAAGACGTGGGTATAACCTCTTGGAAATAAGGTGTATGAATGTTTACTAAGTAGATTCAGCCCAATTGGAACCAGGGTAGTGGGCCTGCAGGGGCCCCGTTGGCATAAACGTCTCTGAATCCCTGATTCAATGTCGTTCTTCAGCTTCCCTGATTTCTCAGGCACAAGGACAGGGGTCACGTAGGGTTCTTAATTCCTGTTCAAAAGCAATGACTAATTTTTCCAAAAAAAATGCAACATAACTCATATCAAGTTTCTCAGTGGCATAATGACACTTTTTTATCTCTCAGGAACATCACACTTCTTTTGACAGAGTCTGTTGCTTCTAAAAAAAAAAAAAAAAAAAACAACTTTTGGACGGAAGCTTAGTTGCTTATTAGTCATTCTTTCGACAGTTTTCCCTTTCAGCTGCACCTCTGTTTACTTGTAAGATATCATTTGTTCTCCATCCAAAATCTCTCTCATTCATCTACTGACTACTCTCCCTCCTTCCTTCTAGAAGATCTGGGAAGCTACAGCAGCCTCCCAGCTGTTTTCTCTACCTCTCATCTTTCCCTGTTCTGAGTATTCTTCCCCAGAGCTGGCTGCTAGAACGATTTTCTGAAGACCACCACTTATGACACGCCTCTCATTTTCGCAGATATTTAATGTTTCCCCACTGCCTATAGAACGATGCCCATATATTTTAGTCATTCCTCCATGCTCTCAACCCAACAGCCTATTTAAATGGGTTTCTCATCGTTTGCTGTCTGTAGCACAGATGCTAGTCACACTGAACCTTAAGCCATTTTGAATCGAAAGTGAAATTTTGCTGTGTGCTTTTCCTCCTGCTATTCTTTTTGTCTGAAGTATCTTTTTTTCCTCAAACTGTAATGTAAACCCTTCCTTCTCTCTAACTCAAATTCCACATTTAACATGAACTTTAATTTATATTTCTAAGCTGGAAACTACAGAATCCTCTTTGGAAATCCCCTGTGCCTTAATCTGGACTCGTTATAGCATACAGCTCTAGTTAGTAATATAATTTGTTTCTCTTTCTGTATATATTATTCAGCAATGTATTATACTTTTTATGTTTATAAATTATATCCCCAGGGCTTGAAGACAATACAGTTTATATATTTGCTTCACTTACCTATCCCTTAGAGTCACCAGCAGAATTTCCTGTGCAAGTAATCAGTCAATATTTGGTGAGAAACTGAATGAATCAAGCTGGTGAATTCACCTTGTAACTACACTGGTCGCAGTATATCGAACAGTTTAATTAAATGCAAAGAAAACCAATTTGCACCAGCTTTTATACAACAGGCAAAACACGGAGGCCCACTGTTCCGTAATCACTCTTCCAGTGTTCTAATCACTCACCCTGGAGGAATAGTCACCCCCAACAAGGACCTAGGAGTTTTTACTTCAGCTCTTTGCTGCTGTGGCTGCTGGATGAGGCACAAGACCACACTCCCAGGTTGACAGAAATCCCTCCTGTCAGATGGCAGCCTCACGCTGGCAGCTGTAATGACTGAATGTCTGATGTTCCCGAGTCTAATCCACCATTTCCCTGTAGTTGAGTCACATTTCTCTCTTATGCACACACTGCAGACACTGACCCACATTGCCGCCTGGGTTTAGTGCCTGCGAGCCTATTTACTTTTTCATTGTCGTTGTTGTTTGTTTTTAATAGGAAGATAAGTGATTTCTCTGAGCAAGGCGGGTATTAACACATTCAGAGAGGATGTTTTTTTTTCCCTCATAGGGAACTAGAAAACTTGGCTGAGATTTAGTTTTGGAGTTTCTATTATATATATATTTACACCATCAATTCTCCAAACCTCAAGTCACAATGAGGGGGGAGATATAAATAAAGGGAGATGGGAAGTTGGAAGATTAGTATGTGGAATAGGAAGATGTAGATTATAGAGTAAGGATGCATCCTTACGGAAAGATTCCTTTTTCCCAAATAACTTAGATTCTCTTTTTAATCAATGAAGGAACTTATTGTTTTTTCCCTCCTTTCCCTGTGTCATGAGAGACTCAACAGAACTCTGAAATTATTGGAAATACTGCAGAGTATTGTTTGATGGCTCTTCTTCAAGGTTTAATTGATTCCTGATCCAGGGACCGGTAGAGATTTATATCTGGTGGGCCCTCAATGGTAGAGACAGATCACATAAAGCCTCTGTCTGACTTCTGTCTTTCCTGTCTTCCCTCTCTCCCTCCTTTCTTCCTATCAATTAAAATTTGTGTTCTGTTCCTATGTACCTAGTCCTTTGCTGCTCATATGAAATGTATGATGAAAGAAACATTCTTTCATTTCAAGCAATTACTGCCTGGAAGGGGAAAATAACCTACTAGGTAATTACATGGTAAGAATAAATTACAATTAGGCTGTTGACAACTCAGATGAAGGTGTTGTCTGAGAAACAATCCCTAAGGGCTGGAGCCTATTTACCAAGTGAGAACAGTGAGAGAATTTAAGAGTCCACAGTTTCTTTTCAGCTCTTACATAAAGTTTATATATATATATATATATATATATATATATATATATATATACATATATATATATGTGTGTGTGTGTGTGTGTATATATATTCCGAATGTATATATAGTATTTGAAATATACATGCATATTATATATAATCATTTGGAATATATATGCATATGGAATCACATACTTTTATATGTACATGTAGTTTCATATATGTGTATATAACGTGTGTGTGTGTCTGTTCAAGCCATATACAAGCTAAGCAGAAGATCTAGCTAAATAATACCGTCAGATAAGAGGTGGATTTGCAATCAGTATTCTCATAGTCAGCTGTATTTTAAAACGTCACGTCTTTGCATATATTATAACAAATCTGCTGTGGTGATAAGTGTTTTCTAATTTAAAATGGTGAGTTGCCAATGATAATAGCAATTTCTTTACTCTGTTTCAAATTACAGAGGATCCTGGGTAAAATTGTACAGTTAAAAAAGTATGTTAGGATCCAGTACCTTGATTTCCAAAAATGATCAGATGCTGACATTGGTAGCGAATTAGAAAAAGTTTTGTGCTATAATGAATGACTTTTGAATAGTCTCCACTTCTTTGTTAGTTTCTGAGTCTTTTTAAGAGATTGATTATATATGATAAATTTTTTAAAATTTATTATATTCATTTTATTTTTGGCTGTGTTGGGTCTTTGTTGCTGTGTGCGGGCTTTCTCTAGTTGCGGCGAGTGGGGGCTACTCTTGGTTGTGGTGTGCGGGCTTCTCTTGTTGCGGAGCATGGGCTCTAGCCGTGCGGGCTTCAGTAGTTGTGGCTCATGGGCTCTAGAGCGCAGGCTTGGTAGTTGTGGCTTATCACGCATGTTGCTCCGCGGCATGTGGGATCTTCCCAGACCAAGGCTTGAACCCGTGTCGCCTGCGCTGGCAGGCAGATTCTTAACCACTGTGCCACCAGGGAAGCCCTATGATAAATTTTTAAATTGGTCTTTTTGTACAAAATTAAATGTATTTCCCTCTTCTAATTCGGTTTTCTTTGTCTTTTTTGTTTTTAGTGAAAAATACTCCCAGAATCCACATACCACATCAGAGGGACTTGGAACTACCCTGCCTGTGTGGTTTGTTACCCACTGACTGTTAACATTGATTAGAACACGGGAATTGGCCTTTCTCCAATTGTCACCCCCAGGATTCTCACAAGCCGGATGTATACGAAGTAAAATGACCTTCTTAATTAGAGAAAAACTATCCAAGGTATTCCATTGCATTTTCTATATTAAATTTGATTTTGTTTTACCTAATTCTTATTTATATTTAATTCATATATTTACCTACAATGGCTAATATTTTATCATCTTATTTATGTTAATATATTTTCTTATATTTTGTTTAAGTTTCTTGTTATTCTTATAAAGTACCAGTTACACCAGATTTCCTAATTCAATTTGTTTCAATTCCGAATCCTTTTCTAGCTCTTGAAAACATAAGCCAGGAGACTCTAAACCTAACATATGCAACCAAATGATGCTATGATTTGCCAGAATGAATACATCATCATGCTGGAATCTGGCTGCTATGGCCAAGATCTTTACTCATTTTATATAACACAATTTCCTTTTATGGTTTCATATTCACTCTTCCTTTTTTTTTTTTTTTTTGTTAATCATCCAAGCAATTTTTTTTAATTGTCAGAAAAAAGAATCTAATTCTTCCTCTAATTGAGCTTAAGATTTTGCTATAAATCTGACATACTGCTTTCTAAATAGGAGTTTGCTTGGTTAGCTTAATTATATTTTGTGTGTTATAGGACACGTGATCTCATGATTACTATACAGAGAAGAAAATCTCTATCAAATAGATAAATTATTTAATGTGTTCTCTTATTTTTTAGTGGAATCTTAGCAAAATTTTGTTTCATGGAGCCCAACATATATTTACTTAACTCTTATTCTATAAAGTTCCTAAAAATTTTGAATGAAAAAAATCACAGTTACATTAATTCTAAATTACAATAAAAGATGCATTACTACTGTATGTGTATTTTTCAAACTTACATACATTTTACAATAAATTTTGTATTTGAACAAAAGTTTCTCTTGGTCTAACAATGACTTTTTGGTGATTATTACATTTGAAAATGCCTTCAAAACCAGAATAGTTTTGCCCACAAAATTATTAAGCAAATCAATTTAATCCTCCTGAGGAGAAAACCTCTTGTTACAGAAAAGCCTAACTCCTGTGGCCCCTGCTGGGGCCTCTGCTCCTAAGTGCAGCCCCCAGGTGGCCCTGATGGCAGGTGGTGTCCTCCTTGCCTGGGCTGTGACTATAAGTGATTAATAAGCTGTCACCACTCCCATCTGTCCAACGTAGGCTGTTATATGTTCAGCTACCTCGTATAATTTGGGGTTGGGGATCCCTCCTTCGCCAATAAATAGAAGTTCATCAAAATGGACTGAGAGTTGGGCCTTTACATACTTTTTGACAATTTAAGTCTCAATAGATGGCCACTGTGCCTTCACAAGGAAGCGAGATAAATGCTCACAGATAATCTTAAAATTTTTCTCCCCCTTTGGCACGATTGCGGGACTCTCCCAATTCATGTACAGTCCCATTGCAGACTGAATGCTGAAGTCCTAGATCTCTATACTCTGCAACATAAGCACAGAAAATTTTCATCTGGAAAAATATAACATAGGTTGACATTAATTACCTATTACAAGTGTAAAAATCATCTCATTGAAGTACTCATTGACTACGCAAATCGAGGCTAATCAAATATTCTGAGAACCCTCTCAAGGTATCTAGGTGCACCAGTCAGCTGGGCATGATTAAATGTGATTGCTTGATTTATGGGGTTGCTGGGTATGACAGTTAACAGTCGGAGGATATACAAAACAATGATTAATTCATTTTAGAATAATTGATCAGGAGCCATTTTTTCCCTATAGCGATTTATGTTATAAGTGTTGGGGAAAATAAATAGAAGAAAATCTCCTGCCCGCCCAGTATATCTTCTCCACAAAGGTAAAAAAGGATCAAAGAGTTTTATTATTGAATAACCATTAAGCCAGACTGCGACACACATGACAAGAAATCCAGTAAAGGGATTGCAAAGACAGAAAGAAATTTCATCCTTTTTGATAGCCAGACAGCTATAACCCATTCCATACATGTTCTTAAGATAAATTGTATCATCATCAAGTATGGTGAATCGACAGCACTTTTGGTACATATAGCTCATCCAAGATTCACCTGGCAATCGAGTGGCCACTTGTGTTACTTAATTGCCTTTATGCAGAAGAAAAATGAAACGTCTCCTATCTCTATGGAAGGCTGGCTGTTCCATCTTGGAGCACTGGTGCCGAGGTTAAACTCCTGTGGAGACAGGCAGAAGGAGATGCTGCTTTCCTCGTCGTTTACATTTTAAATAGCTCCAAGGCCCTTAAGAAAACAAAAACATTCTTAGACTATAGAACAGACAAGAGGCTTATTTAACTTTTTGAAAAGGGTTACATGCATCTCCAAGGGACAGAGAAATAATTTTCAATTACAAATTTTCTGAAGAAAATTCTCTAAGAAAATGGAGGGTTGGGAAGTCTCCTTCCCCTTTGGCACCAGGGAAAATTATATATTTTTTAATTGTATTCACTCTTCTATAGAACAACGCAATGACATGATTTCTCTTTATCATGTTTTGAGTATACTAAAGGGGGATGCTTTATCTTTTTTACAGTAGGTGACAGAGGGAAGCACACAGCCAAAGTGGCATCCAATCTGATACAGCAGATGAAAATTCCCCTTTGTCATCTGAGAACTGTTATCTGCTTTCCCAAGACATTATTTCTACAAACTCTGAATCTGGTAAGAACCTTAAGATGTACTTTCAGTCTAATCATAAATATCACTAGATAATTCCGATCCAATGCAATTTACTGTATGACTGCAACCTGACCATTGTTTTAGTAAGGTTAGCCCGGATAATGCTGTGGTAGAAAACTAATGCTGAAATCCAGGTAGCTTGAAAATCACTTAGTTTTTTTCTAGTTCATGTCACACTTTCATTGCAGGTTGGGTCAGGGGGTCAGTTCTACATTGGCCCTCAGGAACCCAGGGTCATGGAGACCCAACAATATTGTAGCTGCACCCTCTGGAGTATGTGTGTCAGAAGAGATAGCTAAGGGATCACATGTCCGATCTTAAAGAGTTCAGCTTAGAAGTGAAGGTGTCACTTCTGACCACAGTCTATTGGCAAGTACTTGCCACGTGGCCCCATCTGACTCCTGGCTGGGCAATGTCGTGGCACAGCCTGGATGCTGGTGTCTGTCCAGCCCCCTCTCAGCTGCCATGCTCTTAGGAAGAGTCACCTGGCCTCATCCAGTATTGGGTCTCCTTTCCCATGGCAGCCTGTATACAGTGACTGCTTGGTGGAGGTGAGGGAAAAAGGTCCCAGTCTCTATGTCATTTCCAACATCTCTGAAGACCCATCACAGCACCAGAGTTTCATAGGATGGCCAATGCTATTGTGCATCTTCTCTCTCTGCCCACTTGCCCTTTCACCACAGGACCTGATCCCTAGAGCATTTCCCAACAAATTTTCTGCAAGCAAATCTTTGATGCAGAGTCTGCTTGCCAGGGACTATGACCTGTGGGCCACAGCCTATTTTACAGACATCAGAGTGTTTGTTAAAAATGCAAATGACTGGTCTTTATCCCAGGCCTATTGAATTTAGAATATCTAGGACAGAGTCTGGGAATCTGCATTATTAAAAAGCACCCCAGAAAATTATTTTCCTCATTAACCTGACACTAACAATGACAGTTGTAATTACTTTGATTATGTACAAAATTGAAGAGTTGAAGTGGTGGTGGTGGTGAGGGGAGGTGTTCAGAGAACGAGGAAACCTTATGCAATCTCTTCTGTCAAAATCATTTATGTTAAAATAGAAAAGTGTCTACAAGTAAACTCTATCAGGAATAAACAAACCACTTGCAGAAACAAAGATTTTACTTATCATTAATTTTTGCATTAAATTTGACTTTAAAAATATTACATTCAATCATTATTTTCTTGATTACTTTGTTTGCTGGAGTCCCCAAAGATTTTTTGTATGAGATGAGTGTCTCACTTCCCTCACCCTCATCTCAGCCCTGCTGCCAGGGCTCATTACTTTTATATACAGGGACTCATTGAGCAGCCCCTGATATCTGATACTTGTCTTATTTAAAAGCCATAGTGATGTAGTAAAAAGAGCACTAAATTCGCAGTGAGAAAACTTAGGTAATGGTTCCATCTCTGGAACTCTGAACTTGGAAAAGCATAGATGGATTTATCTTTAGTTTAGTCTTTTTTTTTTTTAATTTGCAAAATGAGAATAATTATGACTTGTTTCTTAACCTCACAGTGTTCTTGCAGAATGAGATGGGTTGAGGAGTATGAAAGCACTCTGAAAAAAACAGGATTTTAGGCCCATAAAGACACCGAAACCATGCTTGTTGCTAGTTTTGTAGCACAGTGTTTGAAGCGTATTTGATGAGTGTGTGAATCGAAGGAAAGCATTCCAGCTAGATGGCCCAGTGGCTGCTAACTGAAATTCCTTTCTCCTTATCACTTCCTCCTCTAAAGCCATATGTTCCTAATTCTCATGCCCTTGGACCAATAAAAACTAGGATTTGGGGGCTTCCTTGGCGGCGCAGTGGTTGAGAGTCTGGGCACAGGTTCGTGCCCCGGTCCGGGAAGATCCCGCATGCCGCCGGGCGGCTGGGCCCGTGAGCCATGGCCGCTGAGCCTGCGCGTCCGGAGCCTGTGCTCCGCAACGGGAGAGGCCACAACAGTGAGAGGCCCACGTACCGGAAAAAACAAACAAACAAACAAAAACCCCTAGGATTTGGGTGGTAGTATTAGAGACGCGTTTCTGAGACTTGTGCACCCCTAACCAACACATACATGTCATCTGGGAGCTTCTTAGAAATGCAGATTCTCAGACAACATCCATTAAATTGGGGGTTTCGGCCAGCAGTGTGAGCTTTCACAAGGCATCCATGTGACTCAGATGTTGGTTAATGTTGAGAGCACTGGCCCAGAGGACAGGAAGGGAGGAGATGGATGTCCGTTTTGCCAAGCTGTTTCTCCAGACCTGGACCTTTGACTGTCCTTAAGAATTCTCATGAAATTCCTCTTTTGCCTTTGCCATTTCATCATTAATTCTCAGGCCACATCTTGTTTCTTATACTTTTTTTCAGCTTTATTGAGATATTACTGACAATTATAAACTATTTAAAGGGTACAATGTAATGATTTGATACATGTATACATTATGGAAAGACTCCCTCCTATTTTTTTTTATTATCCTATTATTTCAGGGTCTCTCTTTTTTTTTTTTTTTTTCTATAAACACAGGTGTTACACAAAGATCACCTAGCACTGTTGAGTAAAAGTCATTATCCCTGACTCTCAACTAGAAAAAAAGAATTTTTAACAGGAACATCTAGACTGATTACAATGAAAACCACTTCTGCACCACAGTTTGAGTCATGCAGTCACTAGAGTAAGGTTTTAAAAAGTACAAGTAGTATACAGACCAGCTCAGCCAGCTGTTTTTCAGTGCTATGAGTATTCAGTTCCATGAGTATTTAAATTCTGTGACAAGATTAGCAGGTTAAACATTGAAGAATTAACCCAAGGTATTAACTTTCCTTCCTCCAGAAAATCCACTGAAACAAAAGTAAATGAATAACAGAGACTTAATCTCGTAAGAGAAGGGAAATGAAAAACTTGACTGTTTGGGTGTTAAGGTATCAATTATATCTCTTTCTTGCCAACTGCAGTTCAGAGTCACTGAGAGAGAGTTCCAGGATGGGGATCAACTTTTCATGTTTAAAATTTAGAAAGCCACATTGAAAGAGAGGGCTTTGGAAAGCAACTAAAAGAGCTTGTTCAGTCTCCTTTGAGTCTAATGGGGCACCCAGACTGGAGGCTGGTACAGAGGGCAGACCCAGCTCCAAGACACTCACCAGGTCACCTAAGGGCAAACGGGAGCTGAGGGCACCCTTTGTGCAGCCAGGGAGAAGGGGTTGAGCTGAGCACACCCATCCAGTAAATCACAGCCTCTTTTGAGGGGGGAAGTGAGGTCGCCCTCAAGAGAACAGAGTTGTGACTCGAATGGGTAGTACTGTTTGTTCCCTTAGTGGTGGTGCCTCAACTTGAAGACCTGAAACCAGGGGGATGGAGCCCACTGAGAAAACATTCCCCAGCAGCATTGTGTCTTAGCCTTAAACCATTTGAGTGGAACTATTGATCCAATATCTTCCAGAAGATGACTTTGTCCCTCATGGGAGGATGGTTGGTGGTAGGTCAAAACAGTCCTGCTTCTATCTTCTCTGAGGCAGATCCATCAAAACCAATCTTCCTAAGATAATGGGAGGTTGATTAGATTTTGCTCACGGAGGCTCTGAAATGGGTCAGGAGAGTACGTTAAGTACGCAAAAGGCACATCAATTCTAAGGCTGAACTACCTTCAGGCTGAAATTTCACTCACGATTCTTTTTCCAAACCATATCCAGCCATATTGCCAACATTATCAAAGTATTAAATACATTTCTATAATAAAAAAACAACAACATAAAAATGTCTCATATCTTGAATAGAAAGATTTTATCTCTCTGTTATCAAATTCTAAGGGAGTGATTAAAGTCCAAAGATTAAAATCCCATGTGCTAACAACTTTTATTCTTGAAGAAATACGGTACTGAATTGTATGGGAAAAGATAAATACACGTGGATTTCTGTCTTTTTCATATCACTAAAACCGGTGGAGTGTTAGTTTGGGCTTGTAGCACATACCTTCCCAGTTCTTCATTCAGTGACATCACATTGATAGAATTATCCAGAGTGGAAATATTTACAGCATGGAGGTCATCAAATGGTATGAATCAGAGGGGTTTTTTTTTTTCCTCCTCTACAGTGAGTTTACCAGCATACAATTAATTTATAAAAACTTTATTATTATCTCCTTGTAAATTACGTACATTATCTCCTTGCTGAAAACTATTTCTCCTTTCTGGGAAGGGGATGGTCTGCATCACAGTCTGTACATTTTGGAGCACTGTACAAATGCAAAGTTTTAGATAACAACTAGCTACAAGTAAGGTAAAGACATGAAATCATTCTCTTCCATAATGAGGTGGTGGAGGACGTATGTCTGTTTTAAAGCAGTAGTTGTGTGCGGGAGTCCAGCTCCTGCAGGTCCAGGAATACCCCAGGGATGGACAGCGTCGGCGAGGGGAAGTTAAGTAAATCAATAACACTGTGTATGTACAAGCGTGATCTCTCTCTACTTTATTTTCTCACAGTCAGATTTATATACCCTAAGTGATTACATCATCAGGTGTTTAACTAAAACCTCAGAAGATATTCACAATAGATTGTACCTAATATTTCTAGATGTACTTTTAAAGTAATTCTAAAGGTTCTCGAAACATCATTGTTTTTTCTTAGAGTAGGTTCAATCTGTACTAATAACAAAGCCAAGCTAATATGTAACAAGCCATTAAAAGAAACGATGAAGGAGAAAGTTTCCTAAACTTTCCTATGTGTCCCAGAGGTCCGCATGGACAGGTTTTAACAATGTACCCCTAAATCATCTACAATATATTTCACAATTTAATCTATCACTGTGTTCTTCTGGGCAAGAAGCCTTGTCTCAATGGACGAGTCAACAATTCCAATGTTGGCAGTTGACTCTGTGTGATTAATTTATCCTTATACCAGAACCAACAATACCCATAATCATTTATTACTCCCGTGTAGGGCCATTGTTTTTTTATTATTGGTGTTTTCCGTAGAAACAACCCTACATTTCCAGGTTGTTTGTTTTTTCTCCCACCAGCCAGGGGCTGTTGTTAGAAAGTCCCAATTCGTAGGTTTTGGTTTGGGAGGGGGAAGGGGATGTTTGACACGGTTAAGCTGGGGACGGGGGGCAAACCCCCCATGTACTTTTTCAAGGCAGAAGCACAAAATGACAGAACAGCTCAGAAGAGATGGAGTCAGCTTCCTGGGCGCAGCACTGCCCTGCAGAGCTGTCTTGGTGTTGTTCCGTGACCCTGTCATGGCACAGAGGCTCCAGGTTGGCTTCCAACAGTTGTGGGCCAGGAAAAGTGCATGAGGCAGACATCCTCACAGGCTGTGACAGAGAGTGAAGAAGGTAACCGGGAGGGGGCCAAGGTCAGGCTCTCACTCCCAGGGGCACTGCATCTTTACAGACTCCTGCAGTTCAGCTCATCTCCCTACCTCGAATTGGTCCTTCTTCTGTAACTTAATCTGTTTCACTTCCCACAAGCTGAAGTGCTTGCCTCAGACCACGAAGGAGGCACAATAATTGGACTTCTTTTTTTCACTTCCCTAGGAAATGTGTCCTGAGTACAACAAGCTCAAATATAGGCATTGGTGGCCTGCTCTAGAGCTTTGACCAACTATAAGCTTGTTTCTTACGAGAAAATATTTCTGAACCAAATCTGACACTTAGGTGATTAAAAAATTAGGAACTTACAGAGTCTTATGAAAAAATACCTAGTGCACTCATCACAGTGTGTGTTCCACAGAATGTTAGTTTTGAGAAACGTTGAAAGGAAGAGGAGATGCTGAGATAAACTAAGTTAATTATTTTAGAGAGTTACTATACGTTACAGAAAAGCCACAACAAATAAAACTTTGGAATATAAATGAATTAAACTTTAAGATTTCATGAATTGTACCAACTTTCTTCATATTTTATATTCAGAGTTTTAGTTTATCTGACTCTGGCAAGACCATGTTTTTATATCACTCATCAGCTGCGTCCACTAGGCAGAATGTTATGTTGCATTTAACGTATTGAAAAAACTGCATTTAAAATACCATGTAGACAGAAGGCATTTCCTGTGGCTCTGTACCTTATTTTTTAGATTAATAGTCGGCATACCCTAGTGTATGTGGGCATGTGCATTTGTGTGTGTAGGGCCGGGGGGACTGGGTAGGTATTATGTAATTAGTGCTTTCATATTACATATATGATTGGAAATGGGTCATGACTTCATGGGCTGTTTGTGACCACAGTACCCATGTACACACACAGGGCGTTTTCCATAAAGGAGAAAAAAATACTAATTGTTCTTATTAGTCCTTTGATATCTTTTTGCTCACTGGATGTTCTGAAATCTGTGATCTAGAGAAGCATAGTGGGTTACACCTCTAAGGCATATGAAATATTATCTTGTCGAGTGTTATCACACTTTATCTTGGAAGAAAATCCCCCTTTGTTTTTATGTCTCAAATGAAGCCTTAAGGCAGAAGTCCGTTTTGTAAAACTGATGAACAGATCCGGCCTCCTTGGAGCGAAACGAGGGCCCTGTAAACTTCACTACCCATCATCCAATTTTCCCACTAAGCTTTGGCTTCTCCTGGCTCCTTAAAACCCCACCCCAGGGTCTTAGGAGGTGTGATTTGCAATCTACAGATGTAGAGAAATCTCATTTTAGATGGGGGAGAATGATACTCAATGAAGCAAAGAATAAATGTGGAGTTTAAAAACATTTTTCTTTGTTGGTTGCTCTTTTCCCTGCTATGAATTCTCAAATATGCGTGGGGTGGGCGTGCAGAGGAGGAAGATATTTGACTCAGATCGCTGACTAAGAGAGCCTTGATGTTCCTCTCAGCTGACTAAACTTCAGACCATTTTCTTCCTCACTCTAGACATCGGGCCTCCTTTTTCTTGGAACATTTGCTTTAGAAAACTTATAATTGTAAACCCCTCCTCGGCTCCTCTGAGATGTAAATCTTTTTCAAAAGCCTCTTGCCAGTTTTACAGCCCAGGGATGTCTTTCTCAAGGACCTCAGGGCCAAGCCTTTGAAATGAGATTGTGCCCATCTCCCAGTCTGGAGGCTGGGGAAGGAGCCTAACTTCAGAGGGCTCCAGAGTGTAAAAACACCTCTTGTCACAAAGACATGAAAAAAGTTCACTTTCTCTTTGGGTAAAGCCAATTAGCAAACACACTGGCCAAGATACTTTCCTCAAGCCCAACCTCTTGAAAACCCTGCAAGCCTTTGTTCTAGGGAATTGAGCGTAGACTCAGTTTTTAACTCTCTCCCCCATTGCAGGAGCCTTGAATAGTCTTCTTTACCTGTTTAACTTTGGTGCAAATTGAAAGCTTGATTCTGCTACTTAATATGAAATTCTTATAACTCTGTAAAATTAGACCTATAAACTGGGGATTCTAATAGTACCTGATGTTAGATTTGTTCTGATAATCAGATGAGCTAACATAAGAAATGTCTTTAGCACAGTGCCTGCCTCCTAGTAAGTATGGGCAATAATAATAATAATAAGTGCTGTTGTGACACCACTTAATTATCAGTGAGGACATTGAATTGGCATTTTTCTCTGTCTTGAAATGGCCATATAGTCTACTATACTAATGCTATTATCATAATTCTTTCTCTTTTCATTGCAGTGCTAACACCTGAGATTCATTATGCAATTAAGTAAGTTCCTAACTACTTAGGGACATTTAGCTATCTTGCGAATTAATCTTTTCACCTTGCATGTTAGACTTGGCCCACGCATGGCTTTTTCCCTGGCAATTAGCACTTCCTCTGTTTGGACTACCACCGCCAGCTTATTAACACCTCTCCAGAGGAGATCAAGGAAAGGGAAAGAGAGAAAAACCCCAAAACTCAGTTGACGGCACTGCTTTGGAACGTTGAAGTAAAGTGATTCTGAGGAATGTGATGGCCGAGCCTTCTGTCTTTTGATCCATTTCTGGCTTTTTGCCCTGATTGTTCCTTACAAGTCTAGAGGTCCCACTGGCTCTGGATCACAGATAAGGACATTTTTACTTTATTTTGGGGGGAGGGGAGAGGTGAGTTCTTTTCACTCTTGTTCAGTTGAAATTCAGTTCATTTCTGAAAATAGGTGCTTTGGGAATTACATAGTTAATCTGTAAAGTAAAACCAAACACCAGAGTTTGAATAAATATGTCTATTTAATAAGTTAATTTCAACTGTGCCCAATGGAACACAAATAAAGAGATATTTTCTAACTTTGCCACAGTTCAAACTCTTTGCTTCCAGTTTTGGGAAGCCATAGGAACAAATAGATCAGCTTTATAAGGCTTGATTAAAACTGCATTTTAATGATAAGACTTCCTATTTGTTGAAATTTTTAAAAAAGAGTTGCTTAAAAATCCATTTACACTTTGATGTTTTTTATTGTTTCCAGGCCTGTTAGCAAATACTGCTAACCAGCACCTACTGAGAGTAGGTTAATTAGGTCTTCCGACATCCGTGGTGATGATTAAAACCCTGAACACGATTATAACTCTCTCTGTATCCCATCTTTGTTTTAACTTCATATTTGAGTTTTATTGAAAAAGACTGCCCATCAGATATTAGGACCGAAGAGGAAGTAATCTACTTCAGCTTCACTATTTTTTTTTTTGTATTCAGAAATATAAAAAATACATCAAAGGAGTTTTTTTTTTTTTGTCACTGTTTTGCCTTTTGATCCTTTATAGTCAAAGACTTATGTTAAAGTACATTCACTTGGTTGTGCTGGTAAGATAAAAAAATATCACACAACATACAGGAAAGGGGGGGTAGGAAATGATGTTGAAAAACAATCCACTTCCCAGCATACTGGACGGAGTTGTGACGAAGCAGCTAATCTTACCACCTACCAGATGGGTCCTCGGATGATATTTCAGGCATGAGGTTTAGATCCTCCAGGGAGCTAGGATAGGAGGGTGGAAGTGTCTTCCTTTTTCTTCTGGGAGTTCTTAAAGCTAATCCTCCAGTTCTTAAAGCCAAACATGACTTCATAAAGGTTTTCAGGCCATGTCCTTTTCTGGAGAATCTTAATGTTCTTATGGAGACTTGGGAAAAAGCTGGAGTGAGTAAATTTCAGTTATTCGTTAGCATGGGCAAAACACAGTGGGGAAAAGTGCAGTGTAGTGAACCAAAGAATCTTCTGCTTAAAAATAAAACAAAATTTGCCTATTGAAACTCTTTACACAAAAGCCTCATCGGCCCCAGTGAGGTCTTGAGCAAGTCTTTGTGGGATGAAAGAATATATGCTGCCTAAGTTGTGGTTGTAGAACCTCTCAGGCTTAGAGGGGTATAATTAAAGCCTTTTTAATCATTTGTGTCAGTCAGAGCTTGGCTTCTAGTGGAATGTGAAAATGAATTCTTTGTGAAGGGACGATAGTAACTGGCCAAAAGTTGTGAAGTGTTAAACCTGTTTTGAAGAATTTTTAGGCATCACCATAATGAAAAATCATGATTGGTCACTTCTGATCTAAAAATTAGCTCTTGTTTATAAGCCACATATATATTTTGAATATACTTATAAATATATAGTGTAGCCTGTAATATATAATAATGTCAGAATATCCCATTTATGTATATATTTAAGTATAAATACCAATGTCTAGTATTCCATTTACAAGGTTCATAGCATAATCTCTGTATTAACAAAGTATTTTAAAATCATATCCGGTGGTACCTTTATTTAGAATAATCTGTATACTTTTCTACATTTTGAATTACTTATTTTATTTATAGAACTATGCTTATAATATGTCCACCAGGCAGTGGTCCCCAAACTTTTTGGCACCAGGGACCGGTTTTGTGGAAGACAATTTTTCCACGGACTGGGGTAGGGGGGGATGGTTTCAGGAATATTCAAGTGCATTATTACATTTATTGTGCACTGTATTTCTATTATTATTACGTTGTAATATGTAATGAGGTAATTATACAACTCACCGTAATGCAGAATCAGTGGGAGCCCTCAGCTTGTCTTCTTGCAACCTGATGGGCCCATCTGGGGATGATGGGAGACAGTGACACCCGACGTGTGTTGCTTATGTCCATCTAATCTGTGATTTCGTTTCGGTCGCTGTCACTGCAGGAAACTCTGCTTCACGGAGATAGGATGTTGGAAACGGAAGCAGGCTTTTCAGTGCTTTTGTGGCAATCTCAGGATATTCCGCCTTGACTTTAATAATCCAGAACGTACGGAGATTTGAAGTTGTCTCAAACATACTTTTAAGGCCACCGTCATTTGCGATCTCATGTAGTTGATCTTCTTCTAGCACGGACAGAGTCGATTCACCTGGCTTATTCACAAATGGGTGGCGGATCCATTCTTTCCCAGTTCAGGCGTCTTCTGTGTTTGGGAAGTGATGCTCAAACTCTTTTGAAAGCTGAGGTAGGTGATCATACACCAGCTGGGAGAAAGAAGACCCTGGCTCAGTGTCTTTCAAACTCTCTGCTAATGTCTGAAACATGTCAAAAATCCCAATGTTCACTCGTCGCCCCCATAATTCCAGTTTGGTTTTGAATGCGGCCACTTTATCTGCCGACTTGAACTCAGTTGTCGTTCTCCCCTGAGGTGACAGATTGAGTTCATTGAGCAGGTTGAATATGTCATACAAGTTTTGCGACCCATTCTGTGTCACTAAAATGTGCTGCCAGTGGTGACTGTTTTTCTAAAAGAAGTCTCTGGAGTGGCTCTCGTAACTCAGAAACTCTGGCCAGTGATCTACCTTTAGAAAGCCATCTCACTTCTGTGTATCAGAGAAGACGTGTGTGCTCTGCGTCCATCTCCTCACAGAGCTGCACAAACAGATGTGAGTTAAGGGCATGTACTCTAATGTGGCTGATAATTTTAGTCACATCCTGCAAAACATTGTTAAGTTCAGTTGGCGTTTTTCGGCTAGCCAGCATTTCTCTATGGATGACACAGTGCATAGCCTCACATTTAGAAGTGACCTCTTTGACCCGAGTAGTGAAACCACAAAGCCGTCCAGTCATGGCAGCTGCTCTGTCCATGCATATACCGACACAAAATGACCAATTCAGTTTTCCTGGTATGTAATCATTCGAAGACTTGAAGAGTTCTGCAGCTGTGGTGTTGGTTGGCAACACAAGTGCACATAACATATCGTCATGTACATCCTCCTGAAAAATATATCACACAGAAACAAGCATTGTTGCCTTGTCAACATCGGTAGACTCGTCAACCTGCATTGTGTACCACGGTGACTCATTAATCCTCTCTAACAATTGTGCCTCAATATCCTCTGTTATTTCATCAATTCGTCTAGTTATGGTGCTAGCCGAAAGAGGAACACGTGCCACCTTTTGAACTGCAGCCTCTCCTAAAAGTTCACAACAAATGTCCTTAGCAGCAGGCAGGGTCTACTCTTCACCAATAGTAAAGGGCTTCTTAGCTTTAGCCATGCGGTTAGGCAGTAAGAGTGATTCTCTCAGTGAAGATATATTTGATGAAGTGGTGGCCTTCAATAATTACTTCTGTTCTTTGCATTCACGCTTTTTTCTTTTGAAAAGCTCCAAAGCCTTCTCTTTCAAAGCAGGGTGCGTGGTCTCCATGTGGCAAAGCAGTTTTGAAAGTTTCATGGCTTCATTGGATAGCTGGTCAACACATATTATACAAAGCGGGCTTGGAGAATGTGAATCACCTATTGCAATGAACTCGTAATCTAACTAGGACTCTTGGTATTTTCTTTTAAATGCAGCTTTCTTTTTGTTGGCAGTCTTAGGATCTTCTGCTGTCTTATCACTGGGTCTTTCCCCCTTTTCAAAAAAGCTCTCCAGCAACATTTGTTTTTTACTCATATTGGCTAGTGTTAGCTTTGGGGCTTAGCAAAACTGTGACTGAGACACGTGTGCAGTGTGGGAAAGAGGCGCAGATGTAAGTGGTAAATAAAATAATGGACAGGCCACGCGTGGACTAAAATAAGTCTCAGATTCTGATTTAAAGGATGCCACCAGATGCAGCTGTACAATTGAAGTACATCAACTCACTTGCTACTATAAAATCACTTTTACAGTCTTCTAGACAGTTATTTAATAACTTCTCCTCTCTTCTGGTATCTTCAAAACATTTACCCCATCCTCACTTTTGGGTCCTGAGTCTGTGTCCTATTTTAGCTCATAAATTTCCCCTTCCATCTCTACTGTTGCTAAAGATCAGCAGGGCTCCTGGAGAAGCCTCGCTCTCCATTTGTGCACCAGATTCTTTCTTCTACTGAAAGACAGTGCCCTAAATATTTTCTCTTATTTCTACTGCATTATCAAATTTTCCTTCATGAACACATCCACCAACATAGAACACTTTAGTAAATTCTACTTTCCCTAAAAAAATAAACCAAAGTTCCTCTCTTGACCCAAGTCTTCTCTACCTGTTTCCCTACTCTCCGTTTCAGCCAGACTTCTTTAAAAAGTTGTCTATGTGTGCTGTCTATAACTGATTTCCTCCCATTCTTCATTTAAGTAAGATGATGACTTAATTTATTGGGTAACCAGAATATTATTGAGAATAAAAAGAAATGCTATGAATAGTTAGTGAAGTTTAGTGTAAACCTAGATTTTCTCAGGCAGATGAGACATACTGAGTCCTTTTATAAATTCACTTCAGTGACGCTTAATCTCCATTACTTCCCCAAACTGCTCTTGCCCAAGTCAACAGGAATCTTTGTTTTGCTAAATTACAATGATTAATTCTCAGCTGTCCTCTTACTTGACCTGTGAGTAGCATTTGATACGTTGGATCACTCTTTCTCTCTGCAAACATTTTCTCTGTGGTGCTTTCAGGACACCAGCTCCCTTGGTTTCCCTCCTCACTGGAGAGTCACTGCTCCTTCCAGCTCCCTTGCTCCTCTAGACTTCATTCCTCTGAACATTTTGGTCTTGGAGTACCCCAGGGCACACCCTTGAGTTTTTCTCATTTTTATCTATATTCACACCCCTGATGATCTCTTCTGGTCCTATGGCTGTAAATGACATAATTAAGTTAATTGATCCAAAATTTAAATTTCCAGCCTGTCCTTCTCCTCTAAAGTTCAGGCTCATTTATCAAACCACTTATTCAGCATTTCACCTTGGATTTCTAATAGACTTATGAAATGTAATGTGGCCCAAACCAGTTCCTGATCTCTGTACCTAGAATCCGATCCAATTGTGGACTTCTCAGTTTCAGTTAACTGCAATTCCATCCTTCCAACTGCTCAGGCCAAATCATATATTGGTCTCTGACATCATTCTTTCTCACATGTCCTATATTTGACCACTCCATCCCAAACTCAGTTTTCTTCTTTGATTTACTTTTTACCACAGTACTTATAATACATTCTAATGCAACTTATCCTTTTATTTTGATTATTTTATTATTATACTTACATATTATATATGCTATTATTAGTTATTATAATTCATAGATTATTATCATATAATTTATGTAATTTAGTATTTTTATGTGTGTTTCTGTATTCAGCACGCACACACATTTTTACATGTCTGTCCAAAAACATATATGATCTTTTTTGGGCTTTTGCACATGTTGCTTTCTTCTTTTTTAATGACTAGCCTTTTTTTTTTTCTATTGTCAGACAAAGTCTCCACATTTCCCAGTATTTTCTCTAACCATATTCTTTAGAAATATTCTTACCTACCACTCTATTCCCATAGTAATTATTTTGTATCCATTATATAACATATGTGACAGCATCCTTTGAATTAGAATCATTTATATATGTGCTTCTCTGCACAAGATTGCACAATATCTATTATTTAATCTCATTGTCTTTATCTTTATTTTAAATCTCCCACTTTGCCTACTTCAGTGTTTCATATAAAATTCTTGCTCCAGAGACATTTGTGATATGTAAATATATCAAGATCTGAAGTAAGAAAGTTAAATAAAAGACAATTTTAAAGTAGTTTCTGTTATGCCCAAGATTTAACTAATATCTATTCAGAACTCTTTTTGTGTTGTTTTTAAACCCCAGTGGTACTGAGCTACAGGTTATAAATCATAAAGCTAGAATAGTCTCATGTTTTTTAAGCCAGGAGAATGTGTTTTCCATAAATAATTTAAAAGTACAGTATTTTCAAATCTAAGTTACATTAAAAGAAACTTCGTTAAAAAAAAAAAAAAAAGACAAAACAAAACAAAAAAACCTTTAGAGGGGCTTCCCTGGTGGCGCAGTGGTTGGGAGTCCGCCTGCCGATGCAGGGGACGTGGGTTCGTGCCCCGGTCCGGGAAGATCCCACATGCTGCGGAGCGGCTGGGCCCGTGAGCCGTGGCCGCTGCGCCTGCGTGTCTGGAGCCTGTATTCTGCAGCGGGAGAGGCCACAACGGACCTTTAGGTACTTGGGTCAGCAAAATTAATTTGAAAATATTTTATTTTTGAAGTAGCGCCAAATAGATGGTGTCATGAGATTTAAGTTGCTATTTCTCAGGACAGAAATTTATCGGTGCTCAACAGCTTTGCAGTATCCATCAGGAAACTATGTCGCGCTAAGCACAGATGCTTTATATGCACAGCCCTGAAGGTACAGTGCCTGTCAAAGTGGAGACTCCTGGGAAGAGGAGGACAGGAGGGAGAGAGAATGCTCTTAGTAGATGACTTGCAGGGGACCTCCGTGCTGCCTTTAGGCCATCACAGACTTCTCTGAGAATTTGTCTAAGTCTGCTTGTCTTAGTCTTCTTGGGCTGCTATAACAAAATATCATAGACAGGGCAGCTTAAACAATAGACATTTATTTCTCAAAGATCTGGAGGCCATAATAGGTGAGTGCTTATTAAGGATCCTTTTCCTGGCTTGCAGAGGGCTGTCTTTACTATATCCTTACACAGAGGACAGAGAAAGGTCTAGCATCTCCTGCTCATCTTATAAGGGCACTAACCACATCAGATCAGGAGGACACCATCCTCATGATTTCATCTAAACTTAAATTTCCTCCCAAAGACCCCCACCTCCTGATACCGTCACATTGGGGGTTAGGGCTTCAACATGAACTCTGGGGACACATTCAGCCCATAACATTTCTATTGCCTATTTAGTCCAAATTTTCTGTAGAACTGTCAAACTCCTAATAACACTGAGTTATCTTTTGTAGTATATTAGAACTCTCAGTGACCTAAGACACAGATGGATCACATAAAAGGTAGTATCCTGTGTTCTAAGTTTGGTTCAAAAAGTGTAAAGCAAGTCATTTACACTCTTGACCGCAGCTTTCTTAGATGTAAAAATATGGAGTTAGGTTGGATGAGCCCAGCGCTTCCTTCCGACTCTGAAATACCGAGATTTTTCTGATGAAGATAACCTTCCTTCTTTTACTGAAAGAAAATTAAAATTAGTCTGAATTAGAAACTGGACTGTCCTATGATTTATTGCTCTGACATTGAAAATCTTTATGCAAAATACCTGTAAAACAAATTTTCAGTTTCCCTCTGGTACAAAGTTAGCAGAGAACAAAAGTTTCACCAGCTTACCTCATAGACATTCTAGGTGAATTTCACCCCATTTCATTCTAAGTATTTAGTGAAAGTCAAATTTCAGGAGATCAGCCACCTTGTCTAGCTTGTGGTGCCCTCCATGATTTCTAATGGAAATTGGAAATTTCTAATGGAATTTCTGATGGAATATCCACCTGACCTATGTTTACCTCTACATTCAGCTCAACTTCAATGTGGGCTGCAAAACCCTCCCAGCCCCCAGAGTTCCCAGTTCTAACCACTGACAAAGTCTTCCCAGCTGATAATGAAGCTTACCTGGGCACTTCCCACTGGGAGAACAGTCCACATGTTCTCAGCTGTCTGGATTGTCACCTGGAGCACTGTCTCAGTTACATTTTGATGTGGCATGAAAGGGTGTGACTTCCTGAATACCTTAGAATGAAAGAAACCCTTGAGTTCTGGAAGTTGCCAGATGTATGATGTTTATAAAGGGTAACACATTTAATTCATTATTTACAATAGAAAGTGAATGATGCTATAAAGTAATATTTAAAATTACATAGCACCATCAGAGCTCCAGATGTTCAGGAGAGCAAGTGTGAGCTGGGATCCCCCTTTTTTACAGCTATAGTCTGTGGGAGGTGTGTTAACCAGCTACCTTAGCAATCTTAGTTCTATCTGACCATAGTATTAACTGCTGAGCTTGGGTTAACTTGCTGAGAAGGGCACCAAATGTTTTATTTTGTATTTCCAAATGACACGATTCTTAGTACAAGGCATAAAAATGTATGAAGATCAGGGACTTCCCTGGCGGTCCAGTGGTTAAGACTCCACGCTTCCACTCTAGTGGGTGAGGGTTCGACCCCAGATCCCCGCATGCCACGCTATGCGGCCAAAAAAAAAAAAAAAAACGTATGATGACCAGTAGTAAGCATACAGCATGTAAATGGTTTTGACTGTGGGTTTTTACACATTTGGGATACAAAGCATGGATGCCTTTAGCCACCAAACCAACTGTGGCTACAGTGGGAAAGTTGATTGGTTGATTGCAAGTTTGACTTTTGAAAAACCTTAGAACAGAGCGGTGCTTAGGGGACGGGAAGAAGTCAGAAGGTTATCAGGACCCAGACAGCACTGGGGGGAACAGGAGCCCTTGAGAGAGGAGGAAGTGTAGTGTGACAGGAGCCAGACAACCCTTTGCCTCCCTCTCCCCATTCTGTATCCCAGGCGTCCTATCTCCTCATTCAAGAGCCAGATGTGGGGAGGCATGTGTGGTCATATGATGTGTGTATGTTGTAATGTACTTGGTGGATAAGGGATTTACTTCTACACTCCTCTTCCTAAAAGTTATTAATAATTAATTGAATGTTAGTGTCTTTTAGGCCAAATTCAAAGAGCAGTTTCGAGGACTTAAGACATCATGCAACTGAGCTCATGGCAATCTCAAAATAGCTTATATGTAAGCTTCTTTTTATTTTGACACTGTTTTCCACTAAAATTCATGTCAGGAAAAAGACATAAAAATGTTTGTGGTTTTTCTGAATGGAAATACCACCAGGGAATGATCTCAGTTATGGAAGAAACTACTCTAAAATTCTGGAAAAGTCATACAAATCCTTTTTCCCTGGTATTTTTTTTTTTTTTTCCCCTCTAGTAAAGAAAGGAAGGGCAGCAAAATTTTCAAAAATGTTAGTGATGAAAGCCTGCATTCTTGGTAAATTTTAAAATTGTCCTGTTTTTCTGTAAAACTTTTTTATAAAGATGGCTAAGCCATATACCTCTGAGGTTTAAAAACCAATACAGGATAATTTTTTAAAAGCCTCCGGTAAATTCCTCAGTATTGAACTATGCTCACACACCCTTCAAAGCTCCTCCAAACACAGTTCTTGATGGGTAACAATTCCCCAGAAAAGTGAATTTATCTCTTAGTATCCCTTAGAGTAAATATCATTCACTTGGAGGGCTTTGAAGAGTGAGAGAGAAGGAGAAACTGTGTTCATTCATTCATGTGTGTGAGAAAGGGAAGGAAAACTGAACTTTTCATGTAGATTCAAGAGATGGGTTTCTCTTGCCTCACTCCAATAATAGCCATTCCATCACAGTAAGATGACTCAGGGCTTGGTCAGCCTGAGAAGACTGATTCCAACACGTACCTTCCATGGCTCCCCCGGTCAGGCAGCTGGTGCTTCTCTGGGACTGTGACATGCTGTTGCAGTTATGACGGTTAGATGTAACCTTTATCCCCTTAACTTCCAGAGGTTATACAACCTCCCCACCAAACAAGGGGTAATTGCTCAAGTGATGTTAACAGTGAATGAGATATCATGCATACACACTACATCATCACTTTTCTAGGTACTTTAGATGACCTCACAGGGCATATAATTAAAACACAATGAGTTAAGAGAAACTGCTTTTCTCCCAGTAGCCTACACAGAGAGCATTATAAATGGCCTACCATCTTCATCAGAGGCATTATAAATGGCCTGCTGTCTTCATCAGAGAGGCAAGGTAGAAGAGATTGAATTATCAGTTAAAACATCTAGAATGGACTTTATTTTTAATAATTCCCAGTGGCCGCATTCTTAGAGCCTCAAACATTTCACTTAAGCACAATGTTTTACATGGTCAAGGGAGCAAAGCTTTTACTTAAGAGGACCCATAGATTTATATTTATATATTTTAATACCCCATGACCAAATTTCCTCTTGTGTCTGACAGTTTGCAGAACTATGACATATGTTCCATTGTTGATGTCGGTCTCTCCTTGCCTCCATGCACAGGGGCCAGTTTCAGATTTCCCCCAGGAAAACGCAGGCCCTGAGAGTATGTAGACCCTCCAGGTCCCCCACCCCTATCCCTGTGGTGGCCCCTGCAGCCTGTAGAGAGGGAGTAGGGGAAATTCCCTCTGATGCCTGGTATACAGGTGGGTCTAGTCCAGGCCATTTGTGCACATGGAGTCCAATCACTATTCAGCCCAACGCTGACACCACCTGCATGGAAACAGGAATGAACTGCAGCCGCCAGTGGGCTGAACTCAGAGGGTTTGGCTAGTGATCACTCTTGAGCCCTGGCCATTAACCCTTTACACCGACTGATGGGCTGTTCTAAAGGGATTGACCCTATGGCTTGGACAATGAGAAGCTGAAGGGTAAATGATGGGTGGAAAGACATTTAGGTTTACCTACAAGAGCCTGAGGCAGTTCTCAGTGGTTTCCAAGTCCCGGCTCATTGACACCCCTGACAATCAGGAAGCTGATGCCCTAGCCCAGGTACGCGCCCCAGCAAATGAGCCTTCAGAAGATACAGCAGATGGGCTGCAAAAGAAGAGTGGCCACCGCAGTGCCCGGGTGCAATGGTGTATTGTCAAGGATGCCCGATTGCCCTTGAACTACTGTGACTCAGTTAATGCAGTAACAGCATGTCCTGTGTGTTCTGAACCACCCAAGGCAGCTGCCAAAGGAGTCCGGGCCATTCATCGGAGTTCCCAACCAGTGAGGGATTGGCAAATCCATTATATTGACCCTGTCCCTCTGAGTGAAGAGTCTGAATATGCTTGATTTGTGTGGACATAGTGTCAGACCTAACCCAAGTTTTCTCCTGTCACCATGCAAACCAGGCTGCTCCCAATAGGGGATTAAAGAGTGTGAGTACCAGATACCCTCCCCCAATAGCCAGTGATGAGGGATCACATGTCAAAGATGATGTGCAAGCCTGAGCAAAAGAGCGTGATGTGATGTGGTGTGTCTGCACTGCTGCTGTGCTGTCTGTCTCCAGTGCAGCCCAACGAGCCACCTTCATGCAACCGAAACCCACTGGTGACCATTCAGGACCCACGGTGGGGAAGAGGGGGCGTGTGAGACTGTGAGAGCCGCTCACCAGGGGTGGAGTGTTGGAGGAGGTCATGGAGTGGCAGTGACTGCAGGTTGACTCTCCAGTGGGACCCCAGCAACCGAAGGCTCCTCCCCGCCCCTGCCCTCAGGATGTACCGGGACGTGTCTTTCACCCTCCAATTCCAAAAGTGGAGCCGTTTCAAGGACACAGCCTTGAGAGAGCAACGTGGTGCTGAGACCCTCTGACTGATACGGGACCGAACACGGTTGAGGCCTCTAAATAAACTCAAGATTCTGGCCTTGGGTGCAGAGATCTACTCACCTGGCAGCACTCAAGACAAGCCCTGTAAGTTCCCCTGCTTGTGAAACCTGCCACCTACCCATCTGGAGTGATCCACCTCTTCCTTCGGGCTCTCCTTGGCCTCCAAGTCTGGGGCCCAGTTTCAAATTTCAGCCAGGACATTCCTGAGGTTTCCAACCAACACTATCCTGACTTTCAGCAGCAAACATGTTAGCTTGACTAAGGACAACCTATAGATCTAGATGCAGCACAGGTAGGCGGATGACAGACAGACAGACAGAGAGGACTTTGCCTGCTTTACAGGAGTCACCCACCCACTGACTGTACAGTTTCATCCGTTTCTACTGAAATTTGGGAACTTTCCTATCTGAAAAATAGTTATCAAATGATGCTCTCAGCATATGTGATTCTTCTGATTGAATAGAGCCATTCTGCAAAAATTGACTAATGGCGATTCTGACTCCAATTAATAGAAGTAAAACAGCTTTTGTGCCGAAGCTTTGAGGATTGACCTTCTGACTCTACTCCTGAGCATTAAGAGTGACCTAGGGTGGGTTGTTTATTTTTCCATTGTGAGCCCATTTCTTCATCTGGCAAATGATAAAATGAATATATCTCCTGCAGTGTCATGCTGAGGGTTGAGAGAATTATGTACATCTTTAGTATTGTATCTAGAATAGAGTTGATACTCAAAAATTAATAATTTGCTTTTTCTGTCCTGTATTTCACATTTCTCTAGACTACAATATTCTTTTGTGTTTAGAATCATTCAGTTCAACAGCAATTAATTAATATTCTGCTCTGCACTAAGACCACTGTGGTAACAGCTCAAATAAATTAGAATTGAAATACTAGTATGTGCTATTATTCAATTAGAAAGGCAGGTACAATCTCATAAAATTCATAGCTTTTCAGTTAGGTATCACAGACATGTAATTTTGTGTTTATATGTGTGTGAGAGGGAGACACCTAAAGAAAACTGGAGAGATGACAGAGACAGACAGAGACAAAGAGATATTGAGGGAAGATAATTTATCACAAAAGGGAGTGGCCTGAAATGTATATTGTTTTGGCATCTCATTTCACCCAGTGTCTCTGACTGTTGTAAAATGATAGGCCATCTGTGTGGTTTGTGTGTGTGTGTGTGTGTGTGTGTGTGTGTGTGTGTGTGTTCCCGAATATTTAGAGATGACAGTGAAAAGAATTTTAGATAAATCAGTGGCTGGTGGCCAGTTGGCATGTAATGACGGATTGCTAAAGGAACCACCCAGAGGAGCGGGGCAGAGGAGTGATGAAAGAGAAATACACATTAATGCATTGTTCAAAGTAGCTTACTGAGGGCGCATTCGCAAAATTGTTTCCTCTCTGTGGGTTTTATGGTGTGTTGACTTGCAGCTAACTATCTCAGTCATTTAGTGCCTAGGACAGCCATCCTTTCTTTGTGAAAATGTTTGGATCCCCAGGAGAAGTTGAAATTGAAAATTTTATTTACATCACAGTGATAACGTTTTTTATAAAATAAACAAAGAGGAGAATCCACAATCTGCAGCATTATTATATTTTACCACCCATTCTTACTTATTTAATATAGGGATCAACATATAGACTCCCTTGTAATTATATTGTTTGTCATTCTGAAGTAATGTCCATTTCTCTTTAATTAGGGAGCACATTTCCTATTGATTTTTTGGAGAGAAAACTCTGCCTGGAATCTTAAAGTGCCTTATGTTTCTAGCAGAAAACTGAGCTTCTACATGTCTATCTGCTATCGTAAGAAACTTGGAAAAGTAGTAAGAAAAAGTCTAATAAGTCAAAAATGAATATTTTGTGAACTGGCAGCAAATTTAGGGGTAGTGGAAAATGAGATAATTTTGCTATTTTTTTCTTTCTTCTTTAAAAATCATTGAAGAGCTCAAAATGTACTGGCACTAAGACTCCTGCATTTAATTTTATTTCAGCTTTTAATCACATTATCTTACCTTGTATTTCACTTTGATAAATTCATATCAGAATGCAATATTTTGGATAGATGGGTAACCTTGCATTTTAAGAATTCCAGACAAAATAGAGAAGGGAAAATGCCTCTAAGCTACACAGTCTTTGCTTGTGTTGGATGTAGGACAATCTGCAAGCAATCCAAATGACTCATATATTTGGACTGTCGAAACACTAAAAACCTCTCTCTCTCTCTCTCTCTCTGTCTCTCGTGTTCCGTCATCCTCCCATCTTTCTTTTTCTGTCCTTTCCTTCTAGTTCCTTCCATACTCCTAATTTATATACACCAAAAAATACATCCCAATGTGTGAGTAAATACACAGATGTATGACATCAGAGTTTGAAGAAGTCACTCTGAGAGAATAATAATGTAAATCTTAGAAGAGTTATACTTGTAAAATTATTATGTTGTCCTTTAAAGGTTTTGTCAGATTTTGTTTTTTAGTTTTTCTTTTAATTAATTAATTAATTAATTTTGGCTGTGTTGGGTCTTTGTTTCTGTGCATGGGGGCTTTCTCTAGTCGCGGCGAGTGGGGGCTACACTTCGTTGTGGTGCGTGGGCTTCTCAATGCGAGGGAGCATGGGCTCTAGGTGCATGAGCTTCAGTAGTTGTGGCACATGGGCTCAGTAGTTGTAGCTCACGGGCTCTAGAGCGCAGGCTCAGTAGTCATGGCACACAGGCTTAGTTGTTCTGCAGCATGTGGGATCTTCCCAGACCAGGGCTCCAACCCGTGTCCCCAGCTTTGGCAGGAGGACTCCCAACCACAGCGCCACCAGGGAAGTCCCTGTCAGATTGTTTTTATGAAGAGTCTTAAACTTCTTATTCTATTTTTGACTCTTGGAAATAATTCTTCAATCTCTATAGATGAACTATATATATAGTTATATAGTGTGTATATATATATATATATATATATATATATATATTTATATACTAAATACAATGCTGAGGTTAGCCTTTTAAATCTCCAATATGTTTTGATGAAATATTATGTTCAAACTTTTATCCTTTGTTTCCAGGCCACACAGCTCTGTCCTTAACTGACCTGTTATTTTCCTGAATTTAATTACCCCCATATCACTCCCTATGGCCACGCCAGGCCTCAGATGACCAGCTCATGCCAAACCTACTTACAGTGAGTTCAGCTACAGTCAATCTTATTTTTATTTAAACTACATATAAATCCAAGATTGGTTCCTTGTAACAAAATGCTAATTACAACTGTGGTTACAGAAAATCTTTCACAGACCATTTTGACTCTGGTGAAATTTACTTTTGGAGTCTCAAGCCTGCCAATGAAACCAATTAGGTATTTATTTCTTCCCATTAGTATTATAATGTACTGAAGTCTAGAAGTTTCAAACTAAAATTTCAAGCATTCGTCTTTATATTCGTAGCACTGGTTGATTTTTTTCTTAGGTGAGGGGCAAAGTCAAAAGAGCATGAGATGCTTTAGAATTATGCTTAAGAATTTTATAAAATAGGTAACTCCTAAACCTGTTCAAAAGTAGCAATTCTAGACTCAGATTTATAAAATCTGGGACCAACCAAAATACATGGTGGCTCTGTTTTCCATTAAATTTAATTCAACAAACATTTATTGAGCTTTATCAATTTAAGCCATTTAAATTTAAGATAATAAACATTAATGCAATAGATTAAACTGTCATTGAGAATGCCAACTTTTTGGGAAATGAAATCAAATTTTTCTAGGAACTTTGCTTCCTAAAGCTTGTTTTAGGTTGTATTTTTCTTGTAGTGGCTATAAATGTGCACGCCTGCTGTGCAAAGAGTAGAGGGAAGCAAGGCTCATATACTTTGAACTTTGTGGAATTGGAGACCTTATCTAGGGGCAGCCTTACTAAGTTTGTCATTTTGATTTTATGAAAATGGAAGGATTAACGGTTTTATCTAATGTTAAATATTTCCCCCACTGGCCTCTAATAGATTCAGAAATGCCTATAAACAGAGCTTCACCACTGCAATAGCATTGCAAGAAAATCCAAGCTAAAGTGTACTCCTGGAGAGGGAAAGAAGTCTTCATTATAATAGGAATATATGGGATCTCATGGCAAGGGAATATGAATGAAGGATGAATCAACAGAATACATTTTTAGAAAGATGTGGTGGAAAGGAAGTCTTGGTAGGCAGAAGAAAACTGATACAAATTCATACAGAGAGTTATGCTTTTATTTTATATTTTTTTTTGGCTGCATTGGGTCTTAGTTGCAGCATGCAGGATCTTTTGTTGCAGCGGGCAGGCTCTTAGTTGCAGCGTGCGGGGCTTCTCTGTAGTTGTGCATGCGGGTTTTCTCTTCTCTAGAAGTGGTGCGCGGGCTCCAGGGTGCGTGGGCTCAGTAGTTGTGGTCTGGGGTCTTAGTTTGCCCCATGGCTTGTGTGATCTCAGTTCCCCAACCAGGGATCGAACCCACATCCTCTGCATTGGAAGGCGGATTCTTTACCACTGGACCACTGGGGAAGTCCCAAAGAGCTATGCTTTTAATGTGATTTTCTGTTGTTTTCTTTTTTAGTATCTACATCTACATCAAACTTTTAACAGTAGGTCTCTCTGATGATGAGATAATTATAATAGTATCAATACTTTCAATGTTTACAAACTTCATAATTATAACTAGAAAAAAACCACGATCTATCTATCATCTATCTATCTATCATCTGTCTATCTATCTATATTCCAATAGGCTTTAAATTACATTTTAAAAAATTTAATTGGTAAGATCTAAGTGAAATTGGGAGCTTTTCTAAGCTAATTTATAGTTAAAATAGCATTCACGTCTGGAGAAGTGTTCATGGGAACTGAATAAGAAACAATGTCTATGTTGACTTACTCACAGACCTGTAGTTCTCTCTTCCTGGAAAAATACTGGACTATAACCCTTAAACTCAGGGTGTCACTTGACCTTCATTCTCTTCATTTGCAAAACAAACAGTATGAGGAAAGCCATTGCACAATTCTGAGAACCTGCTTCTGCTCTAAAATTCTCTGATTCTAATTTCTAGACAATCTTAGAACTGTTCAAGGGCAAAAGAAGTACAGATGATATGAGGTTAAGACTACCTGATGATGAAACTGGTCAGGCAAAAATGGCCTTCTCTATTTTGTCACGGGAAATGTTGCATATTTCTGCCTTCCCCTATCCTGGCATAATTATAACATTTCTAAGCAAAGCTATTGGAATCTTCTAGTCTTAGAAACTGACAAACTCTAATACTTACTTTGTGTTCATACAGTCTTTTTATTTTGAAAAATTTAGTGCAGCCACATCCATTTTTCATATTTCATTAAATATGATAGAGTGTTGTTAATAGCTCATTTCTTCTAGAGCGAGCATGAACCAGGTAGAATTATAGAAGTATTGAAATTGAATGTTATCTCAAAAACTGTTCAGTTAACCTTAAGAGAATTGCCGAATATCAAATTGAAATACTGTCTAAATGGTTTGAAACACAGCTCTCTCATTCAATATTTTCATTTAAGTATGCAAATTCAATTGTATGTATTCAGCATAACCTTGCATTAAAGGAGGAAAAAAATACAAAAGTCAGATATATTATTTCCCCAATTATAAGGTAAACAATCACTATAGATATTGAATACATTGTTTTAAAACATTCAGAAATTTCAAATGTTTAATATATTTATTTGTGTATATTTTTAATATCTTTCATTTTTACTGGCTTGTAATTTTATTTATTTATTTACTATATTTTTAAAATTTATTTTATGTTTTTGGTTGCACAGCACAGCTTGTGAGATCTTAGTTCCCTGACCAGGGATCGATCCCAGACCACGGCTGTGAAAGCACAGAGTCCTAACCACTGGACCACCAGGGAATTCCCTGGCTTATAATTTTAACAAGGAAACTGTGTCTGGTTTACTTAGAGTCACAAATACTGTGTTTTTGTACATGATATGTGCCCTATGGATTTATTGATTTGAGAGGTATATACATAGAATTCTAAACACTCACAAATGTACAAATATACAAGTTTACACACTTTGGGTTAATGCATTTTTTTTTCCCCTGAAAATCATTAGGATGATTTTCAGGGCAAAAAAATCAACAGGGTGTTTAAACTTCTAAGGATAGGAAATATGTGCCATTAAATTTCAATTTTTTACTAATCTAGAATTATTCAGGCCAAAGAAACTCCATAGAATGTGGTGGTTGGCAAAAGAATGGCCCCCCAAAGATGTTCACTTTGTAACCTTCAGAATATATGAATGTGGTGTGTTACATGGCAAAAGGGAATTAAGGCTGTAGATGAAATTAAGACTGCTAATCATCTGACCCTGAGATGTAAACATTATCCTGGAATACCTGTACAGGCCCAGTTTAATCATGAGTACTTAAAACAAGAAGCAGCAAAAGCATAGATGAGAGAGGGTAGTATGAGCTGGAGAGAGGTTGAACAAGGGGGTGTGTCAAGTACATGGAGTTATTCCTGAGTTTGCAAATGTGTTTGCTTGTGATTAGACTGTGTTTGCTAATTGGTAAACATCACTTTAAGCTCCCACTTTCCTATGGAGACTGGGAGATGGCCTGGGAGACTGGGAGAGCTTCTTCCTTGATGATGACATTTAGTAAGATAATTCCCAGGTCCTAGAGGAAGACATTCCTAGTTTGTAAAACTGTTAGCCATTAAAAAATATTTACATCTCAAAGAGGCAAAGAAAGAATTTTTACTCTTTGTAAAGGCTCTAAGAAAAGGGAGATCAGGGCCTAGAGCTAGGATTACTATAGTTTAGCCAACCTGAGGGAAACATTTGTTCTTCTTAGTTGTCAATAGGGTCTCCAGATTCTGTGCAGCAGATAAAATTGAAGCAATGCACATTGGTGTATAGTCAGGTAGAATTCAATGTCTCTACCAACAAAATGCCCTCTTGACTTCCTAAATATGAACGTAAAATGAAAAAAAAAATAGTTTTGTGTTTTTAAATTGTTCGAGATATCGTTTCAAAATTGTAGAAGGGCTGACAATCTCACAGAGAAAAGCTGTGCGCAAAATTTATGCTTCATATGAAATAAAGTTTTAATCCATCTATAAAACAATGTGATGAGGTAAGAACAATAGATGAGGCAAAATGCGGAGCAATCACAAAGCTCTTACTTCCCACATCCTCACAAACCTGGTGAGGTTATTGGTCTTTTTGAATCTGAAATATGTCATTATAACTCATACACAAGAGAAGGCATTACTTAAAAAGATGCCCTGGTTGGTGGAATTCTATAATATGTCATTTGGCATGTGGAATGAGAATAAAGAATCCAATTCTCAACTTATGTGGAAATAGTAGAGCAAAGTTATAAAGAAATTGAGTTTCAGTGTTGGAATTCCAAGGTCAGAGTCCCACCTCAATCTGTTACTCTTCTGTAAAATTGGACGAATTAATTAAATCCACTGAATTTCTGATTCCTCATCTATAAAATGGAGACAATTTTGACTAGCTCAGGGGTCATTCAATAAATATTTATTGAGCATCTATTTTGGGAGAGGCAGGATGGAAATAAAATGAGATAAGCTTAGTACAATAATACATGGCAAGCGCTACAAAACTGCAAATGCACGCGCATGCACACACACAAACACACTCATACACATACATACATGTGCACCCTGGGCCACATGTTCTAAAAGACATCTAGAATACGATTCATAAAATTGGCTGACTTGCTGTATAAGCAAGTACATTCTGGTCTTCAGTTTTACAGATGAGACTGTAAATGAAATGTAATTATGAAAGAAAAAGAACATTCATTTATTTTTAATGGCTTATTAGAACAAATACCTATAGATAGCATTATATATATGATATAAGTTAATTATACTGTATATCATGTATTAATTATTAAAACATACTCTGGTAAATATTATATATTCAATATGACACAGGAGGAAAGGGGGCAGGGCACAACCTTTAAAAGAATGGCATAGCCCAAGGACACAACATAAACTGATTAGAACAAAATAGGTCCAAGATGGTGGACGGGTTGACTTCCACTAGACCTTGAGCCTCAGTATACACTCATTGTAACACATCAGCGAGCTAAGCGACACACCCACAGGCGCCATGACAGTTCCAAGGATGACCATGAAGGTCAAAAAGTGGGCGGTGGCCCAACTCCTGGAAATCCCCACTTCTTCCCCAAAATAGCTGGAATACTCCTCCCACTCATTAGCCTATGAAATTACTCACCCCTATAAAACTAACAAGCCCACACCCTGGTGCTGCTCTCGCCTTCTGAAACGGCCCACTCTCTGTCTGTGGAGTGTGTTTCTCTCCAATTCTTACCTATTACTTTGTCTCTCACTGGATTTTTTTCTGCGATGAGACATCAGGAACCTGACCTTCATTAAATCCTGAGACCAGCGGTGTGATCTCAGTTAAAAGACCATGGGTTCAAGTCCCAATCTGAGTTACATGGTTTCAAATATGCTCTGGTAAATATTTGATAATACTTAAACACATTTTCAAAGGCTATCTCAAAATAGGGAAGAATTCTTATCACTTCCAGATAGCCAACAATCGGACAATTTGATTTCACAGTAATCTCTTCTTCTAGGTCTGAGTCCCTGATGCCATGGCTCCCCTACTTCCTCCCCAAACTGTTCAGGTCTCTACTTTCACTTGGTTCTCACAGTTAGCTCACTAACTTCCCACCTCTAGACTCGTGATATCCCTTCTTCCAAGATGAGTCTGACTTTGAGGCAGGAACAGGTGTAGTAGGATTAGTAATAAGTCTCCTTCCCCACAGATCAAGGATGTGGTGCTTCCTTCTCATCCTTTAATTCTGATAAAAGGGTTTTGGTACTGGGTCAGGGACAGATGACTTGTTTTGTCCTTGAATCAACTATCTATATAGATTGATAACCAGACTTCATATATCAGGATAAAGAGTCCCTGTTTGTTGGAGAACTAAATTTCTAGGATCTCTTATCAATGGAGAAGACGAAGGCTTATTATATCTGCATAAAAACCACACCTTCCTTTACTGTGCTTTGCCCCCCTCCCCCAATAAAAGACAGATTAACAGGGGAAAAACACTCAGAAGTTTAATAACATGTATGCCTCCTGTGTACATGAGAGATAGCCAGAAAACTAACTCCCCCAAATGGCCCAAGCCACCACCTTAGATTCCATCTCCAGGTAAAGACAAAGGAAGATGTTGGCGGGAGTGCAGCTATGGAAGGTAATCCAGCAAAGCACAGTAAACAAGGGTAAGATTATTACCCAGATTTTAGTCCTTGCCTTCTTCATTGATAAGTTTCCAGAAATTTAGTCATCCTCTTCTTCCCAGTACAGAGAGGGAGACACCTCACAAAGGACGATTTCTCTTATAAATGTAAAATGCCTCTTACAAAAGCATAACTTCTACGCTTCTCCTGTGTCTGTTTCTTAAAAATAACCAACTCAAGATAATCCTTATGTCAAAGAGACACACTTTGGGGTGGCAAATTCTGTTCCCCGTCAACCGTCTATCATACAATGTATTTAATTGTCTGTTTCACCCCACTAGAATATAAATTCCCCATTAAAAGGAGTTTTTGTCACTTTTGTTCTCTGCAGTACCCCCAGTATTTGGAACAGTGCCTGATAATGATAGGTGTTCATCACATAATTGCTAAGTGAATAACATCCTTCAAGGGTTATGCTTATCATTAATTATTCTCTCAGAAACCGGACACCTGGACCTTGTGAAAGGTTTCCTGAGTATTTTATTTTTCTGTTGCAAGCTCAGTTAAGATAACTTATTAGTTTAACTTGAAAGATGATTTGTCTGAACCTTAAGAGAAAATTGCCTTGTTCTTGAGAAACGTGCCTTGGCCACTTGTCAGAACCTCCATTGTTATTATTATTACACCCATCACCCTGTACTTCTTACTACCTGTTCTTACTACCTGTCCTTCCCTAAGAGGCATCTGTTACCATGTCTCTTAAAACTTCCTGACATCCTTCCATATCACACCGATTGTAACCCGTTAACATACTCATAGATGGTGGGGCTTTACCAAGTACAGCTAAGACCAGCAGGACAAACACAATCAGATGAAGTATTTACTGAACATAATACAATATTCACTGTTAAACTGTTCAAGAAACACTAATTCCTTGTTCTCATCCCATGATACACACAGGTATTCTTACCCCGAGGTCTTCTCATTTCCCTCTCTTCACTTCTGCTCCATTTTGAATTTCACCAGTGTGGACAGGAGAGATAGTGAGAAGTAATTCTCTTTCCATTTACTTGATTTCACCTCTTGGCTATTTTTTTTCTCTTGTTTTCTTCTTTGATCCATTTGCATAATCTGGCTCAGGATAGGAACTCGCATATTTTTCAGGCACTGCTCCAACCTAATTTTATTCTCACTCCAACCAGGACTTTTTGTAAAACGTGTGTAGCAGAGTAGAGATTTAATTCTCTGGCAAAAGACAAGGTATAGGAATGCTAAGGTGTTGATCATGGGAACATTAAGGAAGTCAACCAGGTAGGGGAGAAAGCTGGTGTCCTCTTATGGAAGGAAGTGAAACAAACTGCTTGCCAGAAAGGAAGTGAAATAAACCTCTTGCCAGAATCTAAGGCTGCATTACCTCTGGGTGAAGATTAGATGAGAATATGCCTGCAGCTAGGATCCATATTTTTTTCAGAAAATAATACAAGATTTACACCAACGCATTAAAACAATGAATGATTACGTTCTTAAATTTCTTCAGCATAAAGTATGGCAGTGTAGGGGAGGCAAATTCTTACCTCTATCTTCTTAGGGTTTTTTTGGCTGTGGCTGAGAATTAAACTGACATAAGACTGATCAACAGGACAAAAGCATATAAATTTATATATGTTTTACATGAAATGGGAGCCCAAGTAATGACACGATATCCCAAAGACATGGCAAAACCTAAATATTTTTATACTGGGTTGAACAAAGAGAGGTGATTGTGAAAAATAACTAAAATATACCATGAGGCTAAAGAAAGATGAGCATTATTCTAACAAGGTTTATTCATATAAAATATTTTCGGGGCTTCCCTGGTGGCGCAGTGGTTGAGGGTCCGCCTGCCGATGCAGGGGACACGGGTTCGTGCCCCGGTCCGGGAAGATCCCACGTGCCGCGGAGCGGCTGGGCCCGTGAGCCATGGCCGGTGAGCCTGCGCGTCCGGAGCCTGCGCTCCGCAACGGGAGAGGCCACGGCAGTGAGAGGCCCGCGTACCACAAAAAAAAAAAAAAAAAAAAAAGATGTAAAAAAAAAAAAAATTTTCGGCTTGGAATCCCTATAGAAGAGTGTTTCTTTCCCTCTGGTACAGGCAGGGTATTTTTCACAGGGGACTTTTTATCTCCTGTTATCAGGAAGAGAAGGGGAAATTAGAACGCCCTTCCTGCTTCTGCTGTTTTTTAAGTGCCTTAACTCAAAATAATCCTTATGCCAAAGTGGCATATTTGGGGGTGGCATATTCTACTGCCCCTCAGCAGCAATAATATTAATATATAAAACTTTCAAATTTGGAGTTATCAACTACATCCTACAGCCATATAAAAATCATCTTGATGCATATTCTTGAGATGTTGTATTTAAAAAGTAATTTTAAAGCAATGCTAACGAAATTAAAACACTCTTAGAAAGTGGAATAAAACGAAAACAAAATATACCTCTATTCAAGTGCATCATAATGTTAGATCAAAGCCAGACTAGATTTTTAGAAAAATCTTTTAAAACGTTGTCTCTAAAGCAGTAGCTTTCCAATGAGGAAAAGCTAGCTTCCCTCCCTGATTAAATCCTGTATTAATACCTAGTATAAGAAACATATGAAAGCAGAGCTGCTCTAAGCCAAGCATCTCTCCTAGTAAACACAGATACTCATCTGAAACAGTTACATGTACATTTGAAATCTTAAGGCTTGATAGAACACACTTTGAAAGCCACTGTTCTAAGCCATTCTTTTTTACTTTGATGAAAGAACCAATATTCTTTAGAAGCCACCATAAGGTTGTGAGAACGTCCAATAGTCTGCAGGCATATGTGGGCAGGGAGGTTTTTTGTTTTCAAAGTCCGTAGCCTTTGCCATTTGCTTCCAGTATGGAGAGTCTTTCACCTGCTATGGGGAACCTCCTCAGGTGTCAGGCATCATTCAAAAGAGTCAAGTCCTCTATGTAAACATTCCGAAGCAGCTAATCGAGTGCATGCCTGACCCTTGTCCGTACTTTCTATAATGTGTACTTTGGAAGTTTGTCCCCATTTTCGTTGTTATAGTCCCATATCTGGTCCCTTAAAATTCTGACATTTTTTTTTTTTTTTTTTTTTTTTTTTGCGGTATGCGGGCCTCTCACTGTTGTGGCCTCTCCCGTTGCGGAGCACAGGCTCCGGACGCGCAGGCCCAGCGGCCATGGCTCACGGGCCCAGCCGCTCCGCGGCATGTGGGATCTTCCCGGACCAGGGCACGAACCCGTGTCTCCTGCATCGGCAGGCGGATTCTCAACCACTGCGCCACCAGGGAAGCCCCAAAATTCTGACATTTTAAGTCAAATTGTTTACTAGTGACCTAAAGCTAGATATGCCAGGAAAAACCAGGCACCTCTTGGAGCTAACTATAAATCACAGACAGAAAATAGTGAAGGGGAACAGAATATACCATCCCCAAATATGCTTTTTTGGCATAAAGATTATTTTGAGCTGGTTATTTTTAAGAAAAAGTAGACCTAGGAAAAGCCCTGAAAACCAAACAGAAGTTGCCCTCTTTTCAGAGATATTTATGTTTGTAAGGGAAATCTCCATTTGTAAGGGTGTCTCCCTGCTCTTTGTACCCAGAAAGAGGGCTAAACTTCCAGAATCTCATCAGTGGAGAAGACCAAGGATTACATCTGCATAACAACCACACCCTTGTTTACTGCGCTTTGCCTGATAACCTCCCCAAACTTGCTTCTCACTGCCGTCCCCTGCAACATCTTCTTTTGTTTTTAGCTAGAGATGGTATTTAAGGTGGTGGCTTGGAGCATGTCAAGGAGTTACTCAGTTTTCCTGAGTATCTCTCATGTTTACAAGAGGTACGTATGTCATTAAAATTCTGATTGTTTTTCTCCTGTTAACCTTTCTTTTATTAAAGGAGGGTCTTGACCAAAAGCTAGAAGGGTGGAAAGAAACTTACAAACTTACTTTTTCTCTTCATCAATAGCATACAGGGAAGGAGTCCAAGGGGAAACAGCATACAGCTGTTCAAAATCCTAGGGAAGGGCTTCCCTGGTGGCGCAGTGGTTGAGAGTCCGCCTGCTGATGCAGGAGACACGGGCTCGTGCCCCGGTCCGGGAGGATCCCACATGCCGTGGAGCGGCTGGGCCCGTGAGCCGTGGCCGCTGAGCCTGCGCGTCCGGAGCCTGTGCTCCGCAACGGGAGAGGCCACAACAGTGAGAGGCCCACGTACCGAAATTAAAAAAAAAAAAATCCTAGGGAAAACACACACAGCTTTATCTTCATAAAACAATTCTAGATTAGGACATAGGATGTAGGATGTTATGCAGATGATCATAAACATGTCAAATGAGGATCTGAGATAATTAGATCATGATGATGGTAGTCTGCGGTTAATGGTGATGGCAATTGTCCTTATAATGACAGTATGCCAAAGAATGAATTTATAGAAATGGATTGAATGGATTCAGGGGAAAAAAAAAAAAAATTAGTGTGAAAAATAATTACTGCAACAAATGAGAAAAAATCCATATGAATTTTAAATTTGGCCATGCTTCATTTTGGGCAGAATAATTTGGCAGATAGACTTAATTTTAAAGATCTGTATAGATTCTTGAAGACAAGAAGACCAGAATTAACATCTTTTCAGATCATACCAGCAGATTAGATAGTGGGTCCATCCACTAGTATGTGATATGTCAGAGTGGGAAGCTCTCCACAATCCCATTGTAGTCCATGATGAAAACCTATGGAGGTAATGGAACCTCAGAGCTGTTGATAAACATTTACTATGAACTACAACAAAGCTTATGTTCCTCCAGCTGGAGCAGCTCACTTTTGAAAATCAGGAGCAGAGACCTCAGGAGAACTGAGCATATAAGACAGTAAAGGTGACATGTTGTGATTAAAAGTTTTTTAAACTTGGAAATTTCTCATTCATCCCAGATTTGTCTTAAACTTGACCTCTATTATTTTCAGTTATGTACAAACACACATTTACAGAAACACACCCACATAATTTAATTTGTGAAAAGTAGAAATTCACTGATATATCTATTAATACTCCATTGAGAGATTAATAATCAGCCAATCAGGTATTTCAGACCCAGATGCATCTTGGAAATTTTGTCAAGAAATCTAGGTACTCCAACAATAATTTCCAGACGTTGACAGACGCTAATGATGGAGCATATGGAATCAACTGGCTTAGTTCAAAATAGTGTTCCTATAATAGTAACATTTCCAGAAGGTTCTTCAAGCAGAACTGGTACAGACACCTTTTTTTTTTTTTTTTAAATGACAAATTTGAAATGACATTAATTCAAATATAGTACAAGCTCTGGAATGGAGCTCAGATACCTCATCTCTGCAACCTAATTTTAACACTGATTTTTAAAAAAATACAAATTTGCTTTATTCCTAGTAGTTTATGGCAGGGAGAGGGGAGTGCAAATTATTTACACTTACAATGATTTAACATGATGTTTTATCATGATCCTTTATCATGATCTCAGGCATTGTAAGAATTACTGACATTCTCATGTCAAATTAAAATAACTGTCAGAAATAAATAAACACACCCTCAGAGCTCATCTTTTCCAGGACCGTGTGCATCCTTAATTTTTGACCCAAGCTCAGCCATCCAACCTGTGCTTTCAGGTTTCTTACAACAGGAACTCAATACCCCAGAAGGTAATAGACAATTTTGATTGTTTATTTTTTAATATCTTTTCTTTTTCGAACAAAATTTTATCCCTATTTTTTCATCTGTAGTTATAAAGAATAAATTTAAATCCCTTTATCATTATAGCTCTTCAGAGATTCGGATAGCTATTCAGATATCTACTGAAATGCTTTCACCTATTACTCTTTGACATGTATCATCACCCTCTGCTTTTCTTCAGTAGTTTAATGTTTTCTTTAATTCTGAGGCTCAGAATTGAACATTGAAATGGAACAGAATAGGTCACCTCAAAATGTGCCAGTATGGTATGTGGCTTGTTGTGAGCTGAAGGAAATTAAGGTCCAGCAGACTCAGGGAGAAAAGCTTTTTACCTCCCCCTTACTTGCTTAAAAGAATTTAGATGGGGGGGCCTGTACCAGGAAGAGAGCTATTATCAGAGATAACTTCTCATACCAGAAACTTATCTGCATGGTCTGCCAGAGAGTTGATAGCCAAACTCTGGCTCTTCTCAGCTTCCTGTGAACCGTCTTCTTCCCCTTTGGAGTTCCAGACCCCTACCCCCTCTCCTTAGCTCAGGATGGCAGATATAAACCTCTGTTTCCTGACTGCTTCATATTCTATGGGGCTCCCCAAAGTACGAAGCTACATTTGTTTTTCTCTTGTTAATCTGTCTTATGTCAATTTAATTATAAGACCAGCCAAAGAACCCAGGAGAAAAGAAGGGAACCTTTCTCCTCCCCTACAACATGCCATTGAGGTATAAGATCTATTCACAGTTGGACTAGGACTAGTACCTTGGCTCAGTTGTCGTTTGCACGGTACACTGCCCCAGGCATGCAGTGAGTTCTAGCTTTCTCAAACCTTAGGTCAGCTTAACAGTTTTTGCTGTGAAAGTAGTATCCCCTATCCTGTGATAGGACAGTTGATTTTTATATGAGATGCACCCTCATTACCTACAACTTTGTTACTTTCTGTTCTTTGTTCCACCGTTTTATTCATTCACTTGACCAGCCATTTATCCATTGCCCTCACGGAATGAAGTTGTATAATAGGAGCCAGGATCCACCAAGGAGCAAGAAAAACACAGTCGTTGCCCTCGTAGCAGGACATTCTTGTAGGTGAGCACGGTGTTTAACAAAAAAGTTACATGATACATTATCAACTCAAATTCAATTCACATATTACTGCCACAGGAAATGCAGGATGGTGGTAAGGACCTCTGGTTCAGGAAATTCTTCAAGGTCTTGGGGAGATATGTTTTGGGGCTTCCCTGGTGGCGCAGTGGTTGAGAATCCGCCTGCCGATGCAGGGGACACGGGTTCGTGCCCCGGTCTGGGAAGATCCCACGTGCCGCGGAGCGGCTGGGCCCGTGAGCCATGGCCGCTGGGCCTGCGCGTCCGGAGCCTGTGCTCCGCAACGGGAGAGGCCACAGCAGTGAGAGGCCCGCGTACCACAAAAGGAAAAAAAAAAAAAAAAAAAAGAGATATGTTTTGAAGGATGATTAGGAATTAACTAGGTGAGGATGGGAGGAAATGCCTTCCAGTAACCGGCTGAGGCCCTAAGACCATAAGTGGTTTGGAGTAGTTTAAAGGAGGCTGGCATGACTTGTATTCAGAAAACTGATGAAGATGGCAGGTCTCAGGTCACGTTGAGTTTTGTGGCCATATCAAGGGCAAAGGAAGAACAACCCTAAGAACAGCAAGAGGCCACTGAATGAATTGAAACGGGAGTCTGAAAAGATCTGATTTTCACTTTTTATACACACACCCTTAATCTCCACCTTGGTCCAGTCTACAGATCCTTTATTGAAATCTGATTCCTCTTCATCTCTCATTCCCAGTTGTGTTCCCACCAACAATAAATCAACATTAACTGCGTTTAATAGAGCAGGGTTGGAAAAAAACCCCAGGCTTACCAAGAACTTTCTTTTCTCTAATACAAATGGCCTAAAATTAAAGATCAAAATAAGATATCCAGCAGCATTTCCTCTGGGGTAGGTGTGCTTTGTCAAACTTGCATCAAAACACTTTTTCAAAGCCATCCCGAGCTAAAGTCCTATCTTATGGTTTAAAAAAAAAAAAAAGGCAAATTTTTCCTAATGCTGTTGGATGGAGGATGAAAGCAGTCAGCAGGCTATGGGGCGGACGGGCTGGAGTGAATTTACTGCTCCAGGCAGGCTTGTGCCTCTTGTGCAATTTTTCACATTATTTCCTTACATGCTTGTTGTATTTCTATGCTGGAGAAAGTTTTATACGTCTGTTTAGAGCTGCAGTGAATTTGTGAGCCTAAACAGATGCTCAGAAATTTTAGTTCTCCACCACTTTGTCCATTTAAAGAGCTTAGGACATCTCAGGTTAGGGCTAAGTTATCATCTGTGTTTTCATTGAAGGTAATGAAAAAGTTCTGCCACTTCTATTGCTTTGTCTTTCTGACCTATTAATAAATATTTCAGGGCTAGGACATTGCCTTAATCCAGAACCTCAGAATCAGAAATGAAATTAAGGAGGCTAATGATACAACAGACAATAGGTATGAGTACACACACACACACACACACACACAGACATCACACACGCACACACATATCATATATGCTAAACAAGCTCTATAAAATAGATAGCAACATGCAAAAAGGGATAAAGAAGAGGTAAAATTATAATCTTATGTTGGGGGGAAAGATTTCTAGATCTAGATCAAATTTTAAAATTAGCAAAGCTGATCTGTTTTTTTCTTTTTTCTTTTGCCGTACGCGGGCCTCTCACTGTTGCGGCCTCTCCCGTTGCGGAGCACAGGCTCCGGACGCGCAGGCTCAGCGGCCACGGCTCACGGGCCCAGCCGCTCCGCGGCACGTGGGATCTTCCCGAACTGGGGCATGAACCCGTGTCCCCTGCATCGGCGGCCGGACTCTCAACCACTGCGCCACCAGGGAAGCCCAGTGAAGCTGATTTTTTTTTTTTTTTTTTTTTTTTTTTTTTTTTTTTTTTTTGCGGTATGCGGGCCTCTCACTGTTGTGGCCTCTCCCGTTGCGGAGCACAGGCTCCGGTCGCACAGGCTCAGCGGCCATGGCTCACGGGCTTAGTTGCTCCGCGGCATGTGGGATCTTCCCGGACCAGGGCACGAACCCGTGTCTCCTGCATCGGCAGGCGGATTCTCAACCACTGCGCCACCAGGGAAGCCCGTGAAGCTGATTTTTAACACGAGTTTCCTTTCCTTTTGCACCTTCTCTCACCTTTTACTCTACAAGGTCCAAACCACAGACTCTTGGTTTTCCCTCCATAGTCGGCTGACGGCAACCCCATCCTGGTCTGTTCTCCACAGTCAAGCTTCGTTTTTAAAATAGTTGCTCACTCTCCTTCTCATTCTTTCCACTCCAAACAACATAAGTCCTTTCCCCCAGGTTAACAAATAGCGATTTGGCAACTACAGAATTGAGGAAAACAATAGATTTTATTTAAAGAGTAGGTGCAATTTCAGACAATGTGGGAGAGGTGTATTTTTTTAGGCAATAAAAATACCTTTCCTAGGTTTATTTTTTTTAATGTAGTACTTAGCATGTCTAGCTGTGATCCCAGATAAATCAGTTAACATTGGCATCATTTTTTCAGATAACAGAATGAAAAGGTGATTGTTAAAATGTCTTCTAGCTCCTGTATTTTTTTCATTCTCTGCTGAGAATTTCTGTTCTTCTGTGGTTTTTTTAGTGAACTTTGTTGTCTTAGGTCTCTCCTTGTACACTGTTTTCCCCAAAATTGTGTGAGTGTGTGTGTGTTTGTCTCTGTGTGTGGTGTATGTGTCTGTGTGTGTGCCTGTGTGTATCTGTGTGTGTGTGAGTGTGTGTCTCTGTATATGTGTGTGTGTCTGTGTGAGTGTATGTGTGTGTCTGTGTGTATCCATGTGTATCCGTGTGTGTCCGTGTGTGTGTATCCGTGTGTGTGTGTGTGTTGTAAAGCGAGGTCCTGCATGTGTGGTGGTGAGTTGGGATCACACAGCTCAGCTATTGTATTTTTTGTTGATAGGAATATTGGGTCCTATAGAAGTTAAATAATTAAGCTAAAATTGCAAAACTAGTAACTAGAAAAGCCAGTTTTGAACCCAGACCGTTAAATAACAGCAGTTATTGTTAGTAAAGACCTTAAAAAAATAGCAAGTAAAAAATGCAAGTTGTTGAAAAATATATACAGCGTGATCACATTTCTGCTAAACATACACAAGTATATATACACACGCATGTTTATATATTACGTGTGAGTGTGTGTATGTGTGTTTTCACTCATGTCCCATAGTCTCATATACACATGGAGGCACCGGATTAACTGTGCTTCCCTCTGGGAGCAGAGGAGGATTTGAGGAGGTGGGCTGAGAGGAAGTGACCTGAAGGATCACTTTCATTGTGTTCATACGCTTGTAGGGTTTTGAAGGTTTACTTCTTAGTACAAAAGTTTAACATGGAGCTCGAACACAGTGCCATTCCTATTTGCCCACCTCCACTGCTGCCACTCTAGCCTAAGCCCCTGTCAGGTCTTGCCTCCCTCTGGCTTGTTGCCTGAGTTTCGTAACCAGCCTTGCTTGCACCCTGCTCTCCGACCCCCCCGAGTGCTGTCCTTGCTCTGGAAGTAGTCACATTATGATGAGCCTCTGCTACAAGCCCTCCAGTGAGCTCCTGGCTCATGCAGGATAAGAACCAGTCTCTTCAGAACTGTCTAGAAGGCGTACAGCGCTGGCCAAAGCACCCTCTCTGACCCAGGTGCTTCCTCTTGTTCAGCCCCTCCACCACCTGCCCTCTTTCTGCTCCCGGGCTCTGCTCTGCTGCTTCCAATCGAAATATACAAATATGAACCCATGAGGTCTGGTATCTCTGTCCATTTTCTTCACTGCTCTATTTCCAGCATTTAGAAGATATCCATAAGATATATTTGATGAATGAAAACTGATTTGCAGGTTTATTACTGTATTCAGTCTCACGAGTTCTGAGTGGGCAAGGCACCCACACATCTCTGGATTATATCACTATGCCATCTCTTCCTTGACAATTTGGATTTTGCCTGCTGGAATATTTAGTACCTACATCTAAGACTTTGCAGAATTTTTCTTTTTTTTTTTTCTTTTCTTTTTTTCCTTCCCATTCTTAAAGTACTAAATACTAACTAAGACTCTCTCCTGAGGGTGGTTCTTTGTTCCAGAAACATTTAGAAATGCGTGAGGAAGTTTAGGGATGCGATCCAGTGATTGGGTGCGTGAGAGAGATTGCGGTACTGGCCCCAGGGCTTCAGCCCTCTCTATGTCCAAGTCTCAGGAGCTGAATAATGGCCCCCAGAGATGTCCAGGTGTTCATCCCTGGAACCTGTGAATGTTACTCTGGGTGATTACCCGGCATTACTAGTGGGCCTTTGACATAATCACAGATGTCTTTATAAGAGAGAGACGAAGGGAGATTGGACACAGGAGAAGACATGTGATCACCAAGGCGAGATGCCAGGATCAATGCTCCCTATGAAGAGGAAGGAAGGAAGGAGCCATGGCCCACAAAATGCGATGAATGCAGCTCTAGGATCTGGAAAAGAGAGGAAAACCGATTCTTCTCTACCTTCAGAGAAGAACGGCCCAGCCCATATTTTGATTTTGGCCTGTTGAAATCGACTTTGGACTTCTGACTCTCCAGCCTTGAAAAAGAATGAATGTGTGTCGTTTTAAGCCTACGTTTGTGGCACTTTGTTACAGCAGCCAAAGGAAACTCATATAAAGGCTCTGATAGTTAACTTTGCATTTCCTCTTCCATCCCTGGAATTTGGGCTCAATGATGTAATTGCTTTGGATCATAAGAGTGAAGCAGACATTTTGATGTACCAGCTCCTAACAGCCTGGGCCTGAAGAACTTGTACGTTTTTGATTACTTTCGTACTTCTGCCGTTTTCAAGTGAAGGACGTGCCTAGTCTAACGCTCTGGTTCCGGGAAGAGGATGAGATGCACAGGGAACAGAGCTGCCCCAGGCAAGATCACCTGGACCATCAGACAGATAAGCAAGCCCACCAGAGATGAGCAGAGCTGCCCCCAACAGCCTTCAAATGCCCGAGAAATGAGTATTTATTGTTTTACTTCATTGCATTTTATAGCTGTTTATTTTCTAGCAATAACTACCTGTTATAAGGGCAGATGGGACTTAGTGGGTGGAGACAAGGTATTCTAAATGATGAAGAATTACCCCATCCATGTACGAATAATACCCCTTGAGAAATGTCAAACAACTCCAGTCTGTTGAAAGAGCAGTAAGAAACAGTGTAGGGCCTCCCTGATAATTAGTAAATCACACTCAAGTTCTATAAGATACATCATTTGCAGTTTGCACATAATGATCTTTGCTTAGGAACTAGTAACTGAGATTTTTCAAACCAAAGGGCCCTTAAGTAACTCAAGTATCCCAAAGCTCAGGCCAGTCTCAAAAAAAATTACACACATGTGTCTCTGTTGTTCCCAGTGACTAAGTCACTTGCCAGTAGTAATTTGAGCTTAAGTAGACACATAGGTTTAGTATTGTACAACTGTGATGCAGTAAAGAAATAGCTATGAGTTTGATCAGGGCAAAGTGCCCAGCCACTAAGCATTCCGTGGGGTATTCTGCAGCTGTACAGAAAGTTAACGACCCAGGAATGGAGTGTAGATTGCCCAGCTGAGGGTCAGCGACAAAAGCAGACTCAGAATCACAGAGCTGGCCCTCCAACCTGCTTACGGTGGGTCCTTGGGCTTAAAGAGCCTTTCAAAGAGAGTGTTTCCCAAGACCTAATAAGTGTTTTTAATGATAAGGTAATAAAAAGAATATGAGATTCTCAGAGTTGAAAAAGAGAGGAGCAATATGCACGTTATTATCATTGCCATTTACGGGGCCCACCTTACAGGTTGTTTACACCCTGCTAAAAAAGATCTTAGTTTTCAGCTCCGCAAGTTCAGAAATTTTATGTGGCACAGATTTATTTGGTTTTCTTAAATGCACTGTTACCCTAGTCACACAAAACAGATATATGCCAGAAGAACAAATGGATTCAAGTACGTACAATGGAGACACAGCTGCCATGCCTACAGGAATTAATCTCATCAATGGTCCATTCGCTTCTGTTCCGTAGGGAAATATATGTGGGAAACCAAAGCAGGACAAAATGATTGCTTGATTAATATAAAGTACAGCTAATACAGTAAATGCCTACAGTGCCATTTGGTATCTTAATGCCCGATCTGTAGCCACCTGAGCAAGCCTCATATCAGTGCCATGAGATAAGAACTCTTATTATCACTAAAAATGAGGAAGTTAAGGTGTAGTCTGATTAAATACCTGTTCCTAAGTCACAGAGATAGCAAGTGGCAGAGCTAGGGTTTAAACCCATGAGTCAGATTCCAGAATCTCCACTTCTAACCATTCTTTATCAAGAGTTAGTTGATACACAGAGTCTTTTAATCAGGTTAGACCAACTGTTTTGGATAGGTCCTTATCTCCACCAAGGTGATGTATGATGTGAGGGAGATTGCTAGATGCTTAGTCACTATCCACTTTGCCTTAGTGAGAAAACTGGGTATGCTCTGGGGTAGTGATGTACCCACTGAAACACTGTTTCCCCAGCTTCCTTTGCAAGGTGGTAGCCCGGTGACACCTTTTGACCAATGAGAATTAAATCTATATGTTGGGCATTTTTTCAGAAAGTTTTCCTTTCCCAGTTTAACTTCCTTGCTTTATTATTCCTTTTCTTCTTCTTATCTGAAATGTGCAAATGAAACTGAAAATGGAAAAGCTATCTTAAGGCAAGAAGGATAAAAATTACATGGTAAAGATGACATAGATGGGGACACAGGGCTCTGTGACATTAATGACAGGGGACAGAGGGCTCTGTGACATTAATGACAGGACAGAGCTGATGTAGAGGACTATTCTGCTTTCCTCTTGACTGCTATGTAAGAAAATTAAGCAATACTTACGTCTCTGTAGGCAGATGATGTCGGTCTTCCTCACTTGACTTGGAGGAGTTAGAACTCTGCTTGTTTTTATTACCATTGTTGCCTCAGAGGCTAATACAGCACCAGACTAACCATAATTACTCAACAACATTTTGAATATGTGAATGAATGCATGAGTATGAATGGAGACTGCCAGGTACTCCCACTGATATTATGGTCACTTTGTCCCCTTTAGGAGCCACTGTCATTGAGAGAACAATAAGGACGTCCTGTTAGCAACAAGATGTACCAAACGGAGGGGCTGTCGATGGGTTTTATATTGGGAGCATATTTTAGAGTCAAGCTGGGCAGAGTTACTGTTTGGGGTTTTCTAGGCTGCTCTCCAGTTTCAGAAGCAGTCACATTTGTCTTTTGAAGGGAGAACACATGTATTTAATCCTTCAATGTATTTTATACTGACATAGAGTAAGGAGAATCACACTTGATTTTGTGTCTGATGTGCTCCAGGCACTTTTCTTGTGTCCTCTCATTATACACTTCTCAGTTTATTGCTTGGGAACTTGAGGCTGCACGTGTCAAGCTCATAGAGCCAGTAGGGGTATCTCGATGTTAAACCCATGCTTCACGGGAATGCCCACAGCCTAAACCAGTTTGCCTCAGTCCTCACAGTTTCTCTCGAGGCAATCTGTTAGGGCTGGAGGACCACACACCCTGGACATGAACTTGGGGGAGCCCAGGGATCCACTTGTGAGAAGTCTGTCATTGTTCTGTGTGAAGTAAGGGGAGGGGGGACTCAGGCAAAGATGACCATAGGGGAGATTGCTCACGTCGGCACTGACCGCAGCGCCCCACATGTGACAAGTTACTTTTGAAGCACTGCTGGATTGAAAGGAATGATATGTTTTATCCGACAGAATATAGTCTTTGCCACATAGAGGCTAATTGCAAATGGTTGTGATTTTTCACCAGAGAAACTCTAGAATGGTTGTCTCATATTTACTGTTTTCCATATTTTGATTTGACTGTGGGGGCTTGCTTAGAGTCGGATTTTGTTTCGTGGTTTATCCTTCTCTGTTTTGTCTCTCTACCTTTGTATTTACATTGAATACTTTTCTCAAGCTGTTCCCTAGTGGTCACTTCTCCACCCTTTTCTGACTACACTTGGGACCTTTCAACCCATCTGAAGACTTAGACTGTCCCCAGACCCGAGGTCCGTCCTGACCTCAGGAAAAGAGACAATGATGAAGAGTTTCACTTTCTTGGTCACATTCCCATGGTTGTGAGTCATCAAAAATATTGGACCCAAATTCCACACCTAGGAATGGTGAGCTTCAGATTCTGAAGACACATCCTAACTAATATTCTACTTCTGGTGCCTGGATTCTTGTCCAGCTTTGTTGGTTCTTATCTGTGATTAGCTACTGTGTGAGTGCCTAAATGTCTGTTATCAGTAGCCTATTCTGCAGGACTACAGATCTTGCCTCCTAGTTTCAATTCCCCAGACATCTGCCCGGGGCCCTGTTATCTGCTGACACATTACCCAGTCCCTACTATTCGTTTGCTGGCTTGTCTCTTTAAATCCACCTGCTCTGAGATTCTCCATCGCTCTGCTCTGTCTACCTGTCAAGTCATCTCTTTCCTTGTATTGAACTTTTCGAGATAATTAAGTGCCAAACCCACAAATGTGGCAAAAATAATAAAGGCTAAGACATAAAACCATAGCAGGGTTCAATAATACCAGCAGTGTTTCCATGTGCTGCTCTAATAGGAATCTCTGCTTTTGTTTATTTCATACTCCCTGTTTCCAGATCACAAAAAAGACAGAAGCATAAAGTAAATTGAAAACTCCATTAAAGAAACACAGCACCTGGGGGAAATAACATGGCTTTAAAAGAACAGAGAAAAGGCCTTTGAAGTTCATCTTGCTGACCCCCTTTTTTTTAGAGGGTCGGTGTTGTACTTTATGTGAGGATTATCTTCAGGATACAAAGGAAATATCCACTTTGCATGGGTGATTTTGGGAATTTGGGGGTAAAAATCAGTCACAAAAGCTAACAGTATTACCAAATGAAAGTAGAAACATAAAAGGAGATCTAATCCAACAGGGAACCCTGGGAAAAGATCTTGGAAATAACTGAGGTTAAACAGAAGGGAAATGAAAAATAGCACCTCAAGAAGGATGTGTTATCTTATGCAAATAAAACCTCATCGGGCTTCCCTGGTGGCGCAGTGGTAGAGAGTCCGCCTGCCGATGCAGGGGATACGGGTTCGTGCCCTGGTCTGCGAAGATCCCACATGCCGCGGAGCGGCTGGGCCCGTGAGCCATGGCCGCTGAGCCTGCGCGTCCGGAGCCTGTGCTCCGCAACGGGAGAGGCCACAACAGTGAGAGGCCCGCGTACAGCAAAAAAAAAAAAAAAAAAAAACCTCATCAAAATAAAATCCTTACCAAATTGCTAAAAAGAATAAAATGGCTTGGTGTTGTCAAACAGCAGGTTAAAGATAACTCAGGGAAGAAAACAGACTCATTTGAGCTTCATAAAAAGGTCTTTGCTGACTCAGCACTAAGCTAAATGAACAGAGAAGCACAAAAAGAAAGAAAAGAAAAGGTAATTGTTACTGGGTAATAAAAGGTTGGAAATGGTCTGGAGACAGTCCCTTTTTTGTTCTTTTTAATTATATATATATTCCTCTTCCAAATTTTTTTAAGTGAAAATTTATTGCTGGCTCAGTGGAAACCTAAGTTTCCTTAGACATTAAATTGAAATTACATATATATGAAAACCACTTTTTTTGTGAGTAGTGCACATCTCCTTTCGTGATACTCATGCCAAAATCCATTACAACATAATTGGCTGACTTCTGTGTATTTTACAACAGGCTATATTTGCAAATCACATTGACACGGCCTCATTCTTAGAAGAACAGCATTTCTCCTCAACAGATATTTATCTGGCAGAAATGTTCTTAGGAACTTAATTTAAGAGGTGTAGGGGAAAGACACAGGTTAATTGACAATAAGAGAACCATTCTGGGTAGATTGGGAAATGAAATCTCTAATTCTTGGCTTCTAGCCCAGCTTCTGAAGGCTAATGCTTTTTAGAAAAAAATTAAAGAAACATAATTTAAATAGTTATTATAATAGAAAATATCCCTGGGCTGAGAACCAGGACTTTGGTTTCAGCATTAACTAGGGGTGTGACCTTGGACAAGTTACCTGCCTTCCCTTCCCTAAGGGGCCTTATCACGAAATAAATGTGGTCACCTCTGAACACCCTGTGTGTTGAAAAGGGTTCCTTCCCTTCCCACTGGATATGTTAAGTCTGGATTCTTATTAATATCTTTATTAATGTTTTTTTTCTTTGACATTCTTTTTTCTCTATACTTCATCCCAATTAAATTTCTCTCTATCCCAAATAGTGATGCCACATTCAACTCTTCCAGTACCATTTTTGTTGTATAATTTCCCTACAAAACAAACATTTAATAACTTCTTATTCCCAAGTGTTGAAATACAAAAGACAAAAAATCTTGCCCCAAAGATAAATATAATCTTCCTCTTACATTTCATCATTCCCACATATGAATACTCTTCGCATCAGCTTCTTCTCTTTACTCCTTGCCTCTTGATATGCAACACATTTATTAAAATTCTTGATAAGGCATCAGCAATTTCAATCTCCTATTGAGTTTTCCCTTTTTTGTTTGCCTATCCAAATCTCTTCTATCCTCCAATACCTAGTTGAAAACTCATAAGTGTCAACTTCCCATCACACTGAGGCTTTTCTGAGCTCCAAGAGCAATTTCCTGTATATTTCATTCAAAGGTTTAATCATATTTTACCTTGTGGCATATTACTACTTTATTGTTATTCAGATTTCTTTCTATTGAATTAAAGCCCTGCTTTTCAAAACCTTTGGGAAATAATTTATTCTGTTAAGCTAAGCTTTCTGGCTAACTGGAGATTTACTCCTTTTTGTCTTAAACTTATTTTAACCATTGCAGATAAAAAAATTTCTAAAATAGACAGTATATTTCTGTGACTTTTGAAATTTAAAAAATGGTAATTTATTAGTTTTCTTGGTGGCTTATATCACTAGTGATATATATCACTAGTGTTATACTACAAAGTTGCTCTGAGAAGTTACTAATGGGAAAACTACAGTGAGTACTGAGAAATATTTGTCTGCTTCGTAATTTTATTTGTTGTTTCCACTACAGATTTTTATTGGTAGTTTGGCCTCTTATAGCAGTGTCTGTAATCACCACTAATTCACTAAGAACTTGACTGTATAACTGTGATTATGAAATGTTTGCCTAAAATATGTATAAGTAGGCTCAATATATACAGTGTAAAAGTCCTTGAGAGTTAGTTCTTAACAGTTGGAACATATCATTTGCTTTCCTGTGAAAGATCTCTGTAGATATTTACCTCCCAATTTTTAGCTGAATTCAAGGTAGATACAATTGCAGGAGAGCCAAATTTCAAATAGATTATTATTATTATTTATAACCTGTTTTGACCTATGTCTTGTCTTTCCAACTCTACCAGAAGCAGAAATGTACAGTTCTACAGTTTTTAACTCTTTAAAGGATTTTGTCCAACGTTTTGTACTTTTAAGAGATACTCAAATAGGAATTGAATTGAAGAAATCTCAGATTTACATAAAGATACTTTACTGCTTAATCACTAACTTTTTAACAGGTTACATGTGGAAAGTATTTCTTAGAAAGACTCAGGGGTAGAGAGGAGAATATGGGAGATATAAATAATTTTCAATGACTTTCTCCATATTTTCTTCTGCATTGCTTTTCCCTCCCTCTCTCCTTCTCTCCCTCCCTTCCTCTCTTTCTACTAATTAAGGACCCAAATTGTTTATGAAATGCATGATTTTTGATCTCCAACACTTTCCAGTTCTATAACTACAGAGAGACGTTTCCTCAACTACAAAATTGCCCTGGTTGGTTGTTAGGTGTTATTTTAGTGTATTCAAGGCATTGTACACTTTGTATACAGTTTTATCCTAGTATCTGTCTCAAACTTCTACATCAGATTTCTCTATATCTTTGGAAAAAACCTCACATTTTCCAACCTCCATGGCATGTTATCTTTATGAAGATATTTTAAATGTTATGCAAGAGAAATAAACATTTTAACATGTGAATTTCTCATTCTCTTTTGCTCCCTACTGTTTAAAAAGAATCTTAACCTTTACCATCACATTTCCTCGGCCTTGCCTGTGCCTGGAGAGAAATGAGACACATCCAGAGTAGATACTGAAGGTGAGATGGGGGTGACTGTAAAGCCAATAGTCAATACAAGTAGGGTTTTGGGGGAATTTAGAATAAAGGAAGAAAGTCACTATAGACAAAGAGAAAGAGATGAGAGAAACAAACTTTATGAATATTTTCAATGTTTTAAGAACAAATCAACACTTTCAAATTATATTTGATAGAAATTTAAAATTAGTTTATTTATTTATTTATTTATTATTGGCTGCACCGTGTGGCTTGCAGGATCTCAGTTCCCTGACCAGGGACTGAACCTGGGCCATGGCAGTGAAAGTCCAGAATCCTAACCACTAGAACAGCAGGGAACTCTCTAAATTTTAAAAATATTGAGAATTGTGTTTTACACATGAATGTATCTTTGCAGAGGAAAGACTCTTACTACTGCTATTACTACAAAAATGTGTCCACCACTCAGGTAAAAAATATAACTTTACATTGAGAATACTGGTACAGGAGGAAGTAGGTCTTTCTTGCCTGTTGTGGAATGTAACCATAGGAAAGAATAGATTACAATGATATATAAGGAAAAATTTAATTGAAAGAAGTTTTTTGACAAGTAGAGAATATTATATATGAAAATGAAAAGCAGTATTCATTATAAACACAAAAATTGGAGACAACTTATATGCCTGGTGTTATGAAATTGATAAATAGTACAAGATTAATAAAATATAACCAATGTAATCAGTGATAATATGATTAATAACAATAAGTCTGTATTTATTAATTAAAAACAGCTTCAACATAAGTGAAGTATATAAAGTTAGCTTATTTTTGTAAAATTTTATTTTTTGTATTTTTTTACAAAAAAATCTCCCCTTCCCCCTCAGAGGTAACCATACGTTTTGTTCTCTGTATCTGTGAGGCTGCTTCTTTTTTGCTGTATATACTAGTTTGTTGTATTTTTTAGATTCCACATATAAGTGATATCATACAGTATTTGTCTTTGACATATTTCACTTAGCATAATGCCCTCCAAGTCCATCCACATTGCTGCAAATGGCAAAATTTTGTTCTTTTTTATGGATCCTTTTGGCTTTTTGTTGGCTAACTGTGACTTTGTTACTTGTAACGTCTCTGAGTCAGAACTTTCACATTTATAAAGCATTATTCCAACACCATTTGCCTATCTGCTTAACTCGTGGGGTGTTGTGATGAACAAATAAAATAATGCAGGTGAATGTCCTCTGGAAAAGATAACTATTATATAAATGTAAGATGTTTAGGAAGGGAGTTTGTAGATTTGAAATATCAAAATACTGAACAACTCATTGTATAGTCATAGACTACAAGATTTGATAACATAAACAGCATTGTATTATCAAATAATTTATATGAAAAATCAGCAATGCTGTGCATACATTTTTTTTTTAAGTAGGGTACTTTAGCAACTATACTCCAATAAAAATTAATTAAAAAAAAAAGAAAAAGAGAAAAATAAAGTAGGATACTTTGAGTAAATGCACTAAACAAAATAGAAAAGCTGATGAAATATAAAATTATTGTTCTGGATGATACATAATCCCACTGTTGACAGAAAAGGACACACTGATTAGAAGGCTGATGGGGGTCAGATATGAAGTATAAGTTGCAATCAGGTGAAACAGAAAAGAGATTTATGCAAAAAGAAAAATCTCATTCTTCTGACAAGACAGATAAGAAGAAAGGAAAACCTGAACAAACAGATAAGGACTATGGTTTGGAATTACGCAGCTAAGTCATAGTGACAGTCAGAATGGGAAGGGCATTGTCAAAACGCCGATTTCAACTGAACGATGATGTATTTTGCAGAGACTCAGCATTAACAGGAGCAAATGCAATATTCTGAGTCATTTTTGAAGAGAATGGTATCAATGTGAAAATCGAATGCAGGTCCTTTAAAGTAAATCAAAACACATGGAATGAAAGGTGCCTGTGTAGTCAACTACTTTTCAGTGACGACACTTGCAGCCTTAAAATTCAGGTTTCTAAGAAGGATCTGGTCCCATCGTCACCTGGCTTCAGATTGCTCTGTGTCGTTGTCCTGTAGTTTCTTCACCTGTAAAATGAAAGAACTTTCTTGGATTAAGTGTACAATCTTGTTGTCAACAGTCAAAGAGTTAAGATGTTTAGAGAGAGATCACTTTTAATATGCAGTGAGATTTAACATATGAATTATGTGGATCTGGAACAGCCTAAGGGAGCGAGTGGAACAGAGTCAGATGGTCTCAGCCTAGGAGACAAGTGTACTCAGGAAAGAGTTGGAGTGAGGAGGGATGTTTGTCACAAAATGAACTCTAAATGCTTTGTAAATGTCCCTGGAAGTTTCAGGCCATGAGGGGAAAGAATGTGGGGAATAGTTGTTTACTGGCCATGAAAGATGGGGTGAAGTGCATAGTGTGTGTAGACGCCCTACTATCAAAAACATGATGTAAATGAGCAGAAGTGGACAGCTGTATTTTTTCATCTCACAAGCAGAGGAAGGAGGAGGGCTATAACTATCTTTTCTTTTCCTTGGTTGCTTGAGCTAATCTTTGCTAACTGTGCTCCCAGGAAGGAGTGTCAGTAAAACCCAACATGCAGAAAGAAAATATGGAACAAATTTTTCTCTACCAAGCCTGGCATGGCAGCATGTGTGGCTTCGTGTGTAATCTAGTAGGAGCCTCTTGCTTTTGATGTCAGCCAAGCTGACATTTATGGAAAAGGCAACCTGGAATTGATGAAGAAAACATACAAACAAACCAACCTAAACAAAACCCCACTTTCTGGGACTTTCCTGGTGGTCTGTTGGCTAAGACTCCCTGGTCAGGGAACTAGATCCCACATGGCACAACTAAACCTCCTGTGTGCCACAACTAAGACATGGTGCAGACACATAAATAAACATAAAAAAAAAAAAAAAAACCACTTTCTCAAAGTATGAAAAAAACAGGTAAACTTAACTAAATGTGAATGAAATCTTTACTTTGGCTATTTAAAATGCATGCCACAGCCTGGGATAGATGCAGCAGTAAGAGAACACCAAAATCATGAAGTAATCAAGAGATTGGTAGGGTTTTTGTTATTTTGCTTTGTTTTGCTTTTTCATATGAAACCATTTCTGGCTCAGCCAGGAGAGTTTTTCTCACTAAAGATTTTCACGTAGAAAGTAAGAATTGCTTTCCAGTGAGTTCTGACCTCCTCCCTCTCAAATCTTCTCCATGCCATTCACAATTTTATCAAGGGGAAGAAAGAAAGACAAAGAAAGAGAGCGAATAAAGAAAACGTGCACACAGATTGAGGAAGAGAGAGCGGTCATCTATGAGAAACTCACCTGAGAGAAAAGCTTTGTCATAGAAATGATGGCACAATTTGTACGCATTGTGAAGAAATAGCTGAGAGAAACACTAAGGCTCCCAGAGAACGCCAAGCTGATGAAGACAATGACAGACTAGAAGCAACTCTTTTATAACCTCATAGAGTTATTTTTACTCTACAAGTGGTTAATGCAGGGTGGGGTGTAAGGTGTACATCACCAAATTACTGTTCATGCATCTCTCCCAGAAACAACATATTTTATATGTGTTATATGTATAGATGAGCTATGTCTATATATCTATATATTTTAGTTATACCTATAATTATCTAGCTATATTATGAAAGAAAAGGTAGGAGAAAGATTCAGTTACGTTCATGCAAACAAAAATGAAACCAGTTATAAATGATTCAAGCACTTTTGTTTCCTGAATGTTTGCTAAGATAGAAATGTAGTCTCTACCAAAATTATAGAAGCTTAGTGCATGGGTCATATTACCAGAGAATTGGGTTCAAGATTCACATTTCTATTTGAATGTCTGAAATACCTTGTAAAAATATTTCAACGCTTTAAGCATCTGTTAATACCTCTGTAAAAATAACTGCAAGGATAGCACCTATCTCATTACGTTGTCGAGATGATTTAAAGAGAAAATGAATTTTCAACACTGAGCGGTAAGGGTTGGTTTGATTGAGGCTAAACTCCCACAGCCTTGTTCCCAGAGCACAAGATGGCATTCTGCAGATCCTTAGAGGAAGCAACTCCAGCCAGTGCTTAAGGCAATTAATCACCCTAGTCCACTGAGTGACTGGATTGTCCATGAGTTTCTGGCAATGAACATAGCTCTAGCTGCTCTGGTGTGTGTGCTGTTTGCCTTTGTTGGTGTTGGTGTGGTGTCTTAGTCTGTTCTGGCTGCTATAACAAAATAGCGTAGACTGGATGGCTTGTAAACAGCATAAGTTAATTTCTTACACATCTGGAGGCTGGAAGTTCAAGATCCAAGGTGCTGGCAGATTCTCTAGTGAGAGCCTGCTTCCTGGTTATCTGTTATCTAAATGTTGTTTGTATTACAAGACCCATGTAACTGAACCATTTAGACTATATCTATCTATCTATACATATATATAAACTTTTCTTAACTTGTATATAATTTTATAATGATAATTTTATAAGTTAATTGAATAATAGAATATACATACTTTGGATATAGTTATATGTATTAATGTACAGCATGATTTCAGTTGTCTTTTGTTTTCTTTATAAAATCCCAACTTAAAGAATCTCTCAGATATGCCAAAGTGAATAAAGTGGGCAGCAACTGACAATTCTCACAGAATTTCATTCCCCGAATGGGAAGATGGATGCATAAACAACTGTTTTTGCCTAATTTTATACTTTACTAAGTATGCTGCATTATTACACAAGCCCCAAGAATCACTGTTTTACCACACTGAACAGCTGAATTACAAATATCAATTTGATCAATAGCCACAAGAGTCAAACTAATTATGTGTTTTATTTTTCATTCACAGAGGGTGTCATTCTGACATAATAGTCTTGAAGGCTACATCGTAAATTCTTAAAACTAGTCAACTAGCGATGTCTTATTCAGCTTTTATTAGTCTGTATGGTATAAATTAGTGTTATGTGTAGATTGCTTATAATCAAGCAAAATACTCTGGTAAACACTTCTGTCTTTTCCTTAGATTTGAGAATAAAATATTTAATATTATTTATGTGTAGCATGCAGCTACTCTGAACAAAAACACATTTATATGGTTCTGAAGAACCTCGGGGCAGGACAGGAATAAAGACGCAGACGTAGAGAATGCAGACATGGGGAGGGGGAAGGGTAAGCTGGGATGAAGTGAGAGAGTGGCAGGGACATATATACACTACCACATGTAAAACAGATAGCTAGTGGGAAGCAGCCGCATAGCACAGGGAGATCAGCTCGGTGCTCTGTGACCACCTAGAGGGATGGGATAGGGAGGGTGGGAGGGAGACACAAGAGGGAGGAGATATGGGGATATATGTATACATATAGCTGATTCACTTTGCTATACAGCAGAAACTAACACACCATAAAGCAATTATACTCCGATAAAGATGTTAAAAAACACCCCACATTTGTAATAGAAGACTAGCAAAACAAATAGACTAGCAGTAGACTAGCAAAACAAATGAAAAATGCTAATTAACCTCAAAGACAGTGATAACATTATCTGTGTTTTAAAGGACAGTGTACTTTGACCAGTAAAGTAACCACAAGTTTATTATACTCTATTTATATCTGTCCAGTCAGTAAACAAGGTTATTTTGCAGAACTAATGCTCCAGATATAACCCCAATTTCTTGAATACCATTAAAGATACCCAGTAGGTTGATACTTGGCATTCTGCATTAATTCTCTGGGCAGCAAATTAGCGCTCTGAAGCAAGGGTACAGTCAGCTGGAATGCAATAAAGATGATGGGATGATGCCTGTTCAAAACACAACGAAATAGGGGTGAAGGGAAGTTTTCAATAAAATGGGTCTCCAGAAATCTTGAGTAGAATCCCCGTGGTCATATAGTCATAAGGCACAGTCAATATTAGGATTACCAAGGCTTGTGAAAGCCTGTTTTGGAGATGGATTGGGGGACCTTTTGTAGAAATCATGGATGGTGGACCAATTCATTAAAGTATGAACATCTCTGCTCTAGGTCACTCAGATGCAAGCTGCCTTCATGGTTCTTATAAGTAATGTTGAACAGAGTGTTTCTGTTATTTTTTTTAGCACCTACCTGGAGTTAGAATAACTAAAAGCAAGCTGAGATCAGACACTGAAAAAGTTACTGGTGGATCAACAGAGTCTGCTGTGAAGGAAGATACGACAGCAGATCAAGGTCAGAAATTCAGTACAGGGGAACAAACCAGATGTGAGCAAGAAGCCAGGAAATAGACATTGAAGCTAATATTTACAAATTTTAACAAATAAACAAGTAAAAAAATTCAAAGTAGTCAACATATCCTTAAATTCAGACAAAGATTTATGAATAATGTCTTGCTGATGTGTAAACTCCATCAGAGACCAATAATCCCATGACCAGAGATATTTACCATCTGTATCTTAAAAGTAAAATATTCTAAACCTATGGTCTGACACTGATCATAAAACTGAAAAAGTAAACTGAATACCTGCAGAATAAGTATCCTGAGAGTATATTTAACAAATTTCTTAGAGTATTTTCAGTGACTATGTAATAAGTCTTGGGCAATATTTCCAATTCTCCACATGTGAAATTTTTACCCCACTTATTGGTTAACTCCCTGAGGAAGTGTAAGAAATAGCTCAGAGACATTACAACTTTACCACCTGGTCACATTATAACACTTTGGACTAGAAATGTTTCTTCTGGGAAAAGAAAATTAGCATTTTTGAGAACCTAATTGTTGGCTTTTCTACAAGTGCCTTATTGGCCTGTAGTTGGAGTTAATTAAAATGTCTACTAGGGTGCTTCTTAAAACAGAATCAGCATGATTTATTCCAAAAAATTCTGGCAATTTCTTAATTGCTTTGGGACACAAAGATTGATTTCAAACCCAAGGATGTTGTACTAGTACTAAATTTGGCTATGGGTCATGGGTAGGGGGCTCTAAATAAATGTGCTGAGATTTATTTCCATAATTATGTCAGTTGAATTTGACCCAAGATAGTGCATGAAACTGAGTCCGCTGACTGATGGAGTGTAGTAGATTTGTTTCCCATAAAGAAACTCTTTTAATCATTCTAGGAATTAGTAAAACTGGGAATCTGGCCAAATTTGATTAGTTAGCCTAATTCCGATGTCAGTATATTATAGCCATTCCATAAACCAATGAAAGGCAGTGTGTTATGTTGGAGGGAACAAGGGGGCAAATGATCAAAGCTACAAATTTTCTCTCTTCCTCACATGAGCTGTTTGACCTTTGACAAGTTACTCAACCTCTGTAAGCCTCAGTTTCCTCTTGTGTGCAATGCAGGCAGCACTAGTTGTCCAGAAAGTGTGTACAAAGTGGCAGAAAACGGGCATGTAATAAGCCCTCAATAAGCTGGAGATAAAATCTAGGAAAACCCATTGAAGGATTGGGCCTCCTCCTTGACTATGCATTAGAGTCACTTGGGGCAACATTTAAAGCATACTCTTTACCCAGGCTCTACTCCAGACCAATTATAACACAATGTCTAGGAGTGGTTCCTAGCATCAGTAACCTTTCAAATGTGCAGTAGGTATTTCTAATCTGCACGATCTATTTTACAAAAGAATTTCATCTAGAACTTAAAGGGATCGTGGGGATTATCAGTCTAGTAGTTCTCAAATGCCCAACTACAGACTCACTTCATCAGAATCACTTTGGAAGCACACTAAATATATACATTCTCTCACCTTACTTCCTAGTTACAGTGTTTGACTGCCCATGGGTTTTCCTTGGAGCCTGTACTGTTAACAAGATCCCCAAGAAATTCTGCTGAGTCATACTCAAAACCACCCATGCAAAATGAGTTTCCTTGCCCATTCTCATTTTAAAAATAAGAAAACAAAGCTCCCAAGAGCAGAAATGACTTGTTTAAGGTCACCTAACAGTTAATGGCAGTGTCATAAAATCCCAATTCTCTCCAAGCCTTCAGTCTAGTTCTGTTGTTAATACACTGTTTTTAGTGCTTTGTTGATTTGGATGGAAAAATAAGATCTGTGAAACCAACTCCTGATTTCATTAATATGGTGACTGCAAGTGAGCTCAGTTGTTGAAAACAAAAGAGAGTCCTCAATTGTCAACAAAGCTGAAGGTTCTGCAAAAAAAATAGTACTGCTTTGGAATGGCATGTGGAAAATTAACAAATTCCACTAAATCACAACCTTCAACTTTACTGGTGCTCTGAAGAAAAATATAAAAAGATAAAAATCATATTACTTGTTCTTCCTCTGCTTTGCTGAACAATAATTCTCTGTAATGTCTGGATTTGCCATTTGCAGGGGTAAGATTACAATAAAGCCAGTTGCAGATCTCCTTCTTCCAGTGATCAAAACAAAGTCTTTTGCTTCTTTGAGATCAGCTCATCATACCCTCTAGCCAGCTCTGCTAGGAAAATTGACAGGTCACATCATTCAGACACGCTGTTCAGGAGCCAGTCTCATAGCAGTGTGTATCAAATCATCTTCAGACAGCAGAAGAGAAGAGAGTGTGATCATTAGTCCTGGTGCAATTTGCATTCATCTCACATACCAAGGTGCTTAGGAGACAGACTCTGGTAAATAAATGAAGATCAGGATATTTAAGATCTGAAGTAATTGCTGGCTGATGTAGTTTGGTAGGAAAGACTAGAAAATTTAATGTTTATCTGCTATTTATATCGTCTGCTGGATAAATGATAATATATTGGACAGTTTTAGGATGCACCAGAGTTATTTGCATGAGATTGTTCTTACAAAGAAATATGAGAAACACGATTTTCGACATAGGAAGACAAACAAAGAAAGCCATAATTATCTAGCTAGATAAAGGAGAAATCAGCATTTCAGCTAAATTTGAATTTATTGTTCTGTTTAAATTAATGCTCGGGAGATTGTATTTGGAGACAAAAAGACTGAACTACAGCTCTGGTCTAACAAAGACTAACTCAACAACATTTTCTGTTTTACACTAGTTTTTTCACAAAAAAGATTGCAGAGTTGGGCTATAATTATTTCCACCTCAAATGCAGTATTTTTTTGTTAATGATTGGTTCACCTTTTATATTAATTATGAGATGTACAATTAGTTTACTTAGAAAGATCTCAAATGTAATAGAACAGGATTTTTTTTTTTTTTTTCCGGTACGCAGGCCTCTCTCTGTTGTGGCCCCTCCCATTGCGGCGCACAGGCTCCGGACGCGCATGCTCGGCGGCCATGGCTCACGGGCCCAGCCGCTCCGCGGCTTGTGGGATCCTCCCGGACCAGGGGCGGGGGGCACGAACCCGTGTCACCTGCATTGGCAGGCGGACTCTCAACCACTGAGCCACCAGGGAAGCCCCAGAACAGGATATTTATGCTCTTGGGTGGCCTCGGCCTGCAGCGGCTTGAAGCAGAGTTTCGGTTCCCGGCCAGTGACTGAGGTCGGGTCACGGCAGTGAGAGCACTGAATCCTAGCCACTAGACCAGTGGTCAGTGACAAGGCCCTGGCTCTCCGGCTTTGCAGAAAAAGAATTTCCGCAAAGACAAAGTAGTGAAACAGGTAATGTATTTATTAAGAGAAAAAAGGAGTATGGTACGTGTGGGTAGACACACGGGCAGGCTCAGAGAGAGAGTCGTGCCTTCGCAGCAGTTTAAATCACTTATATGGGGCAGTTCTTACGTGTTTCCTTTGTCCAATCATTTTTCTTTGCCTGGTTCAGAGCCCGCGTTTGGTGTATCTCAGGATCTTCCCATGTGTGCGTGCGCATCTCTTAGCCAAGATGGATTCCACCGAAGAGGCCTCTGGTAAGTGTGCGTTTGCTGGCATCACTCCTCTTTGACCTCCAACAAGCCTTTCTGCGCATGTGCAATCCGGGAGGTCTCCTGACTTCGAGAATGAGGAATATGTGGCCTCTTATCTTCTATCTGGGCAGGGCCCACCTCCTCTCTCAATTGTCCTGTTATTTATTCGGGTCTCCGAGTATCGGTCCACAAGGAACGAACTCAAATGGTTTGCCCTGAGGGCCCATCTGTCTCCTGCCTCATTTATACTTTTATGATAGAATTTGTGAAAAATGAAGGAGTGTAATGAGTTAGTGTGTAACTTAAAGCTTGATTTAGAAAATAAAAATAAAGAAACCATATTAGAAATACATATCAGTAGGCAGAAGAAATAAAGATGGCTAACTAAAAATATCTACATTACTATTATAAAACTGAGTTGGATTGTTGAGGCAATTAGTTAAAGAATAGAAAAAAAATTTAAAACCTGCCTCTTTATTAAGCATGCCTAAAGGGCTTCCATCTAAAAAATTAAGATATTTTCCCCTGGGAATTCAGTGTCACTATTACTAGATATGTTCTGGGAGAAAAAAGAGAGAAATGAATTCAAGGCTATAAGGATACAGAAACTTATATTACCCTTGTCTTTAATTTTTTTCTTGAAGCAGTAAGAGTTATGAATCTGTAATGAGTTGTGAAAAAAATTTTCTGCTTTTGATCCACTATATTTTAGAATTTGAACTTTGTACACAAAAAAGAAAACAGAAGCTTTCATTATTTGACTTTTTTTAAAAAAGATAGTTTGTCAATCTGTGTTTTGCTCAAAAACTGCAAATCACTATAAAACCTGTACAGTTTCATGGAAACAAGGAAGTAATGGGTGTTAATGAGATCATACATGTATTTCAACCATTATTGAACTGTACTATATTAACAAATATAACCAAGATTTTTATTCTGAGGTGGAACGGGACTGGCCAATCCTATCTCACCACCTGCACATCATCCTGCAAGTGAATTAGAAGCTCATTTGGGGAAGATTTTTCAAACTACACTGCTCTTCTCAACTCAAAGATCAGATCTGCAGTCCTCTGCTTTTTCCCTCTCTCCTTTAAATATTGCATAAGGAGAGATGTTGTGGATGGTAGGGGTATGGATGTGAATGGAGTGGGGCAGGAAATAATGCTGAATCTAACTAAGGGTCCTTAGGATTAGGATTTGAGAGGTACATTAAATCTTAGTTGGGCAATAAGTGTTTGAATAGTGCATTTCTGTTGACTTTTTAAGTGACAAATAGTTTATTTTATGTCCTTTAAGAAGAGACCTGATGGTAGAGCCCAACATGAGGAAAGTAGCCTGGACAAGTGTGCTCTGTCCCAGTGATACAGTGTCATATTGCTTTCTGCCCTACATCTAGTAAGATGAGCTCAAAGAGGTTTGCAGTATTTATGATTTTATGCAGTCGCTAGAGGAGGTATTTGTTTAATTCTCCTTGATCATCATCATCAATATCATCCTAACAGTAATTGAAAACAACTTCTTTGAGTTTATAGTACTCATAGGCCTTGAGATTCGGAATTTTAATAAATGACAAACCACAGAACGCGTGAAGTTCGGGTCAGTATCTTTCCTAGTTTCCAAGGAAAGGGAGTCAAAAGACCTCTAAAGCACTTCAGTTTCATTAGTCCCTTGCATTAAAATTCTATGTGGAAGATCAAAGTTTATCAGGCAAAAATACAATCAGTCTTAGTAAAGCACCTGATGGAAGAAGATGATAAAGTTCTTTAAATCAGCACTTTTTTATGACCATTTTTAAAATGTAAATGCAGACTATATTATAATTGGTTGAGACCTGCTTAAACAAAGAGGAAAATAGATAAATTAGAAAATAGATAAATATGCTTGAAAGTAATTCCATGTGTATTTTGTTACTGTGGTCTGGTAAAGAAATTACTATTGCAAAGGGTAAAAATCTGGAGTTTTCGCAGTATTTGTTTCTGGATGTAAAAATGCAGGAATTACCTTGGAAAAGCAGCGGGGTAGTGAATATAGTACCTACAAGGTACAAAGTCCATAAAGCATATTTTAATATATGGCAAGAGTATTTTAATATATGTTTAACACACTTTGTCTCATTATTTCTTTCTTCTGTATTGATTTGACTATTATTACACTTTACTTATCAAATGGAAACCATACTATATATTCCAAAATGTTCCTGTTGGGTGTTCACATCCAATCCAACATCAAATTAACTCTTGTAATGTCCTGTCCTTTCCATTATTACCAATAAACAGCATATGCCTAACCTTGGATATTAGAGTCTGAATGCATCAGATGCTAATCTTCTTCTAAATTATCTCTTTCCAGAACTTTAGGTCAGAGGGTACTTCTGTGTTCGTAAGCTAACCATGAGGCTACGCCAAGGGCAGCTCTGCTGTTGAAGACAACATGAGATTGAAAGGAAAACAGTTTTGCTTGGAATCCCAGTGCTGCTCCGTATTGACGGTAGGACTTCTCTTGCTCACTTTTTGCCTGGAGCTTTAGTTTTTTTCAGTGTTAATGGGAATCCTACGACTGACACACAAAATATTCTTAGTGAGTCATGTTATGCACGAGACAGCGTAATGAACCCTGTGGTACATGAATAAGCAGAAGAGTTAACACCTGTGGCTTCGTAGAATTAGGCTTGGAGGAAGATTCAGATTCCAAATAAGCAATATGAGGGAAATGTAGAAAGTAATGTGCAAGCTTAGTGCAGTGGCAAGTGAACTAGTTTATTGAGGAAAAGGAATATTTTCATAAAAAACGTATATTAAAGCTGAGACTTCCAAGGATGAAAAAAGATAATCAGATTAGAATTTGAGTAGGAGATAATATCTCAATCTGAGAAATGAGTACAAGTGTGGGAGCTTGAAGTATACATAAGAGCTAAAAATATTTCAGTTGAGTTTGTGCACAGAATTTTTTTAAAAGATGAGAATATATTGGGATGAAAAGAAATACCTTCCTCTTATAGTGCTTATCAGGATTAAATATAATATATTAAAAAATCTACATATAATAAAAACTCATTATAAATTAATGAATATGGTCATTATACAATCCATTGCCATGAAATCAGGATATAAACTAGAATTTCTAATACAATTTTAGAAAATCTATATGACTAATGACCATTTAAACCTACTTTAGTTGCATGACTGTGAATCAACATATAAATCTACTTAATATCCTTCATCTATATTTAATTAAAATAACAATATGAACTTATTTCCAACTTGGATTCATAGTTCTCAAAAACAAACAAGCAAACGAATGAATTAAAAACCTATGTAAAACTGAAGAATTCAAATCACTCATTTTACTAATGTGTGACTAAAATAATTTGTTTTCATGAACTTCCTAGAACAAATTTACATGAAAAAGTATGATTATAACTGTCAGTCGATACCATTTAAACAAACAAGCAAATAAACGAATATGTACTTGCCACTGGAACTAAATTATATAAGAGTTAATCTGACATTTTTAAGTGCATATTTTTTAAAAATCCTATATAAAGGAACAAAACTACAAACTTCTGTAGACAATTGATTCCAGCTTCTGATCTATCTCCATTTTTGTGGCATAGCGTACAGCGCACATCTGTAGATTGATTTGCTTATTTTCAAGGAGTATTTGCACTGACGGCCATGGAAAGAAATTTAACAATTCCCTTTTGCATTGTAACATCCCCTCTGTTTTTCTCTTTCCCAGCCCAACTATTAAACTCTCTTTGCAGTGCTTCTAACATTTTGGAGGTGTTTATAAAGCTATTAACGATCCTTTCAAATTTCTCCCTTCAAAGTGATTTGCTTTTACACTTCTTTTGGAAAAAATATTTTATATTCAACTTTATTGCTAACAGAGCATCAACACTAGCTTGGGGTTTTATAATAGTTAGAACCAAGATTATTTTAAATGTTTTTGAATTGAGGAATTTTAGAAAAACTGGATTATTAAGCCAGAATCTATTTTTAATTCCAAACCCAAAAGAATATGAAGAAGTTTAAGATGGCATTTAAGTTAAAATTACTGTCAATGGATGATTTGACATTTAAAATTTTTAGTTGGCTTATTTTTACACTGAAAGTAGCAAAAGAAAAAGAAAGTGAAATAAATGAATTGTTTTCTTATTTACCACATTAAAAAGTAACAAGGATTGAAAAGATCAATAATAGGCAAAATACATATTTTATAAAAACTGTATCTTATAAACATGAGTAAAGCATAACTTTAAGAAATTAACCTACTTCCAAAAACATCAACACTAGTAACTGTCAACATGTCCCAGGGAAGAAGGAAATTAGGGCAAAACTACTTTTATAAGAGCAATACTAATTAAAAGCTTAAGTAAATCGCTTGCTCCCCGCAGGAAATATTGCCAACGGTAAATAGAACAATCAGTTTGATATGTAAAACTGATTTTACTCTCCAAAAGTAAATCTAAGCATATATACATATATAAAAGCTGTTTGTTTGGAAATAATTTCAAATTTACTGAAAAATTGCAGAAATAAACTAAGCTCTTGGAATTTGTGTGACCCAGAGTGGGTAAATGAAGGAAATTCAAAGTAAGGAAATGTAGAGAAAGACAGTAAGGGGAGGGGAAGGGAGAGACAGAGGGGACAAAAGAATGAGAACCCTAAAAGAGGGATCCTGCAAGGCATTTTCAAAAGTGAGAGATCGCTATTTTTTTCTTGAAAATTATGAAGTTCATGAAAAATTTTTACACTTTTAAAGATTTTACGCTATACTTCATTTTGGGGATTTGGTTGCTTCTTCAGTAAAGGATTTTATCTGGATGTGGATACACTTGGAATGGAGACAGTTTGTCCCCTCACTGTTTCTCTTGCAAAGGTTCCAGCTACAGGGGCGTGGAGCCAATTTGTTTATTTACAAACCTACCCTTCCTACCTGAGAGAAATTTCCCAGAGCCTCAAACTTTCCTATAGACAACTGGCCTCAGCATCTCCCAGGATTTTGCTGGAATGAAGTTATCTGACTTTTCCCTAGACAAAGGTAAACAAGAACCTGCATCATAAGATCCTCAGGTGATCACATTCCAGTTGTAGGAGCACTGCTCAGGGAAAGCCAGACACTGCCTGGGAAGAAGCATGTGTCTGTTCTCAGGGCCTGTAAGGTACCACTTTATTCTCCACCTTCTGTGTGGTTCAGGATGGGAAGGTTGACTGCAGTCTGATTCTCAGGTCCCCCGTGAGGCCCTGCACCATTGAGCACAGCAAGATGAGGGCTGTTATTCAACCTTAAGGACAGTTATAGTTTACCACATTATTCGAGTTAGTGATCAGTTTCCTTTTACAGCCTCTTAGCTGAAGTCTAATTACAGTCTTTTATATCACAAACACAAGATATTATGGAGGTTTCTGTTTTTCCCTCTTTGTGGAATCTTTTAGGGTTTCTACTGGTTTGTTTTGCTTCATCTATCTATCATCTAGCTAGCTAGCTAGCTAGCTACCTGCCTACTTTCTCTCTATCTATCTAATGGTTTGTTGGTATCAATCAACTAGGAGTGTGAGGAATAATCTGGTAAGAACTGATAGGCTGATTGAATACAGCCATGAATACACACGTATGTGTGTGTGTGTGTGTGTGTGTATGCATATATATATATATATATATATATATACACACACACACACATATATATTTCTAATATAAATTTCATATATTGGTTCTTAAATCACTTTAATGAGTCAATTACTTTTTAAAACTTCCTTTAAGAGTACAGGCTTGTCACCTTTACTCTGGTCATATGGATCTGCAAAGTTGACATGCAACAATGAGCAAAGCAGAACTAGGTGATATTCCATTAGAGAGAATTAATTCTTGATTCTTTTTCTGCTTCCTCCATCTAATAGAGCTTTTAAGCATGTTGTGCTGTGTGGTCAGTAATTATAACTAGACAACAGATTTCCTGAGAACAGAGACTGCACTGTATGTGTGTGTGTGTTTCTATAGCAAGAGTCTTTTCTATAGTGTATAGAACCTGGGAAAATTCATGCCATATGCTTTCTGACTTCACTACTCCTGATATTTTTGTAAAGATTATACAGAACTAAAACAGGTGTGTAAGACAGCTTTGAAGACAAACAAAACCAGTTAAAAACAATTGGGGTGGGGTGATTATGAAAAGACCATCTGTTAAGAGCACAAGCCCCTTGTCTTTGTCGGTTGGGAGTGTGGTGTTTGCGATGGAGAGCAGATACAAGCTTAATAGGAAGCAAGATGCAGATACAACGATTTCCTTTCCTTTCTCAAATGTCAACAAGTCAAGATCCTACAAAACTCAGGGAACAGAACAGGAGACCTGATTTATCACATCCCAGTATTTTTAACACCTGCTGTCTTGAAGTGAATAATTGTGGTTTGAAGAGCTATATTGTGTGTGTGTGCGTCTGTGTGTGAGTGTGTTTGAGCACCTTCAGTTGTTTATTTCTATGTAACATAATTTTTCTTAAGACAAAAATATGGGCAAGAAGAATGGACATAAATGTTCAGAATTCATTGTGGATTTATGAAAGAATTCTTAAATCTCTAAAGAGCAATTCACTATACTCATTTCTACTAAAAACCAGGTAATTTTTCATTTAAGATGTTTTGTTGGTATGTTGCATACTTGTGCTCAGGGGGTGCATTTATCATCGAAGACAATATGAATGGTAATCCCCAGATTAGTGTAGCCTGGCAGCCCTGAGGTTTTGCAATGGAGCCAACAAATAGCACATTTCTCTGAGGTATGAATTAATGGCTGACTAAGAAACAAACACACTAAATAGTAAATAGAGAATGAAAATAATCACTCTTCTGATACTTGAAATACTTAACAACTACACGGCTAAGGCTTAGAACATTTAGAATAGTAGCATCCAAGCTTAACAGCTGCAAGGCCACAAGGGCCATACCTGCTGAACATGAGCTCTATGTGTGTTGGTCAGAGTGTCCTTGCTCTCTCCTGCCCACCAGAAGAGTCAGGTAAAGACAAGCCAGGGGGAAGAAAGTTTACAAAGCTGTTACATCTCACCCACTTACATCTTGGTCCTTGTGGGATGAGATGCAGAAACAGATCAGACAATCCCCCTGGGAGCTCAGGACTATGGAGGAATTAACTCCACTCACCCAAGAAGGGGACTCTTGACTTTGAAGAAACAACCAGGTAACATGTTACATCCAGGGGAGGAATAAAGGCTGAGATGAGCTTAGGAAGGCTTAAGAAAGAACCATCCTCCAGAAAGAAATAACAAGAGAGGATGTAAGTGTTCCTTCCTACAGTATCTCATCTTTAATGTTATGTCTATCACATGAATAAAATAAATAGGATAGCTAGAGGAAAACTAGGTCAAAGGAAAGGAATATTGACTCAACCATACCTGGCATGTTTACTTGACTGGACATTGATTTTATTTAAAGGAATACAACTGTTCTAAAAAATAGGGCTGAATTATCCCCCCAGTATAGCAATTTTATCAATTACTAAAATATCTTAAAATGTATAGGTATGGACACACAACTTTATAATTGACCTATAGGATATACAGTTTTCTTACGTAAGTAAGCTCTTTTCTTTTACATCAACTTTGAAAGACCATTGTATATTGTCCACATTTTTAACAATAAAGATACCTGTATCTTTTTAAAAATTAATTAATCAATATATATTTATTTTTTACTGTGTTGGGTCTTCGTTGCTGTGTGCAGGCTTTCTCTAGTTGTGGTGAGTGGTGGCTACCGTTGCGGTGTGTGGGCTTCTCATTGCGGTGGCTTCTCATTGCAAAGCACTGTCTCTAGGCATACAGGCTTCAGTAGTTGTGGCACGTGGGCTCAGTAGTTGTGGCACACGGGCTTAGTTGCTCCACGGCATGTGGGATCTTCCCGGGCCAGGGCTCAAATCTGTGTCCCCTGCATTGGCAGGCAGATTCTTAACCACTGCACCACCAGGGAAGTCCAAGATACCTGTATCTTTAAAAAGTTTTAATATGGTAAAATGCAGCAGAGTCAGAGCTAGAAGACACACATGCTATTAATACTTAATAGTAACAAGACAACAAATGCCAATAACTACAGGACACTTGATATGTGACAGGCACCAAACTGAGTACTTTATATATATTTACCTTTTAACACTTGTAATTATCCTATGAGGTAGATACGGTTGTTATTCCATTTTATAGAGGGGAAAACTGAGTCATAGAGGCATTTTTGGAGGTTACATAATAATTCCACTTGGCAAAGTTGTTTCCCACTGGGGCATGGATAGAATTCTTAAACTGCTATACATGTATTCTGAAATTGAACAATTATGTAAACAGATGAAGGATGGTAGAAACCAGAGTTCTCAGTGTTGGAGTGGGAGATAACAGGTAAGCCAGGGAGGAGGCCACAATGACCCGTATGGTTGTGGATTACAGCTGGATACAGCAGTGTGATGTCATGTTTTGCTTAATACACACACAGATGGTTACATATAGACACATTTATAGATAATAATATGTACACAGGTTAGTACACACATATATTTCCTTGCTCTGTCAGCTGGGATCACCCAGATCTTGGTTTATGGTAGCTCTCTCCCTGAAAAGGAATTAGGACTCCTTCAAGATATGGCTGATTCTAGGACTGGTGTAGGAATATACAAGATAAACCTGGAGCATCTTGTAGTGCCAAAAAGGAAGAAAGTGCTAACAAAATCTATCCTAATGTCAACAGGGCACAGGATAAAATGAAAGGTCATAGGTCACAGGGCCACATGACCGATGGCCAAACCTGGAAAATTTGAACAACAAAATAGAAAAGACATAATTGGAGGATAATCCAAAGTATATAATAAATACCCGTGAAGCAATATGGATAGTGTGAAGGAAGAAAGGATTGTCGGAAATTGTGGGGATGACAGGTGTTATACTTCCATTAAGTATAACTAGAAGGAAAAAAACAACTCTGTCTCTTATCCATGCTTCCCTCCCACCCTGCTGACTTTACCAGCTCAAAACAACTTCCTGACGAGGCAGAGCCTCAGGCTGCCAGGCTGTGTTCAGTTTTAATGACTGTTTTCTTTTTGAAGTACAAGCCAAGATCACCTACTGAGAGTGAGGTGACTTAGAAAATAGAAGTGAATTAACAGGACCAGTATTAAGAATAGCTGCTCTGGGGAAAAGAATGGAGATGTGACCAGGGTCCTAAGATATATTTTTGAATGTCATTGAGGGCTTAGCTGAGATTAGAGGCAGTTATTTAAAAGAAGAACTATTTGTACTATAATGTGAATATTTTCGATCAAGTTCCTAAATTGTTCAAAAATAATCTCTAAAGTCTACACTTGAGACATAATAATTATTATATTTCCTTCTATTCTGAAGTGCTCTTAACTGTAAAATGCACCATCATTCTAACAACTGCTTTTTATTCTTTCATGCAGTAAATGTTCCATGACCTCATGAAGCTCACTGTCTATTGAGGCAAGAGAGTGCCTCATAAAGTAAATATGTAATTATGATACATTTCAAGTGATGATCATTTCTACTGAGAACTGTAAAACAGGAATACAGGAAGGGCAGAGGTTCAGTTTTTCTGCTATAAATAGGTTGGTATATTAGATTTCATCGCAGTGGTGGCTTGTGGGCAAAGACCTAACGGAAATGAGGGAACAGGTGTGCAGATTATCTGGGAGGCATGCATCCAGGTTCAAGGGAACAAAGAATTCTGTGCAGCTGGAGAGTGAGCAAGGGGTACGTAGTAGCTGGTGAGTCAAGGGATTAGGAAGGTTCAGGAACTCAGGGCTTTATGTGCCATATGAAGACTTGGCTCTTACTCTTAATGAGATGAAAAACCACGGAGGGTTTTAAGCAGAGAAGTGACGTAGTCTGACATGTTATAAAAAGGTCACTCTAGTTTCTGTATTAAGAGTAGACTGTAAGAAGGGAAGAAAGGAAGCAGGGATATTAGCTAGAAAACTATTAAAATAAAAGACAAGATGTTCATAACCTTGTCTAGTGTGGTAGTAAAGGAGAGGATAAAAAGATGAATTATTGTTATAGTTTGATGATATAGACAAGAGAATGCAATTACCATTTTGGTCTAAGCATCTGGTATAGAAGTACTATTAACTGGAGAGACAGAGGAATGGGGTGATTAATTCAGTGGTTAAAATTTTGAGTTGATGTTTATACATCCTAGTAGAGATGCTGAGTGCACTCCTGCATATGTCAGCCAGGGAGAGACCCAGGCATTACATATAAATTTGGGAGTTGTTGGCATATAAATTAAGGCCGTGAGAATGAATAAGGTAACCAATAGAATAAGGCTATATGGGAAAGTAGGTCTGGGACATTCCAATGTTTGAGGGATAGGAATAAAGGGCGAATAAGCCAAAAAGACTTAGAAGGATCAATGGAGATACGGTAACAAAAATATCAGAGTATTGGTACTTTGGAATGCAAGTTATAAAAGGGTATCTGAGGGGACTGAGGGACCATGCCTTCAAACGCTACTTGTAAGTCAACTAAGATGAAGACGCCAAATATACCGTTTGATGTAGCAACGTGAACATCACTGGAGATGTTTTCATAAGTGTTTGTGGAATGGTGGGGGCAAAATGGGTTGAAGTGGATTAAAGAGAAGATAGGGGGAGAGAAATGAGAGCGAGTGAGTCCAGTTCCCGCTCTTTGGAAGTTTTGCAGTGAATGGGAGGAAAGTAGAGAAGTTTCTGAAGGGAGATGTGGAGATAAAAGGACTTTTGTGAAAGAGATCAGAGGTATTATTACATGCTTGTTGCTAAAGATAATCATTCAGTTGGCTGAGAAAATTTGACAATGCATGAGAATCCAGAATTATATGCTTGGAAAAGTGGGAGGGAATATGGTATCTAGAGTTCAAGCTTAATTGTAGACAGTGGCGGAAAATGCATGTGGATTAACATGTTTGATGGCAAGATTCTCGGACGGCGAGCCTGGGAGGTGGGTATTGTGATGTTAAGAGCCTATGGATGTTCTCTTCTGATTGCTCTTATTTGCTCAGTGAAGCAAGACCCAGTTATATGTGAGAATATGCTTAGATGAGAAGGTATTAGGTATTTAAATAGAGAAGGTAAGATACAAACAAAGTCATCATCTAAGAGATTGAAGTATGAGTGGATTAGGAAAATACAGAATGAATGATGGAAACTTCAGTAACTTTTGGGGAAAAAAAACCCTCTCCCATATTAAATGGACTCATCAAACATGAAGTTTTAAATTCTGTGGAAAAAGTTCTAAGAATCAGATGAATATCGCAATGAGTATCCTTAAATACTCAGAATTCTCTAGTTTTGCATCCTTATAGTCTCAGAGAGGCTATACTCTTTTCTTCAATCAGAAGACTGTTGGAAGCCTATAAATCAAGCTCTGAAAAGCTTTGGCTCTGACTCTGGTCCTGCGCTTCTGAGGACTCTGTCACATTCTTTTACCTTGATAGTGTCTTATTGATTAGATGATACATGTGATTTAAACATGGACTCAAGCACGTATAAGAACCCTGGGTTCCAAAGTGGTGAGTTGTGATTGATTCAAGTTTGTGCCGAAGGGATCTTAGGTACACACAGGTGAGCAGGGACATTTTAATGAGGGTCAAGTGAAAACCATTGAGCTCAGGATCATTTGGCAAATAGACAGTGACCAGATTAAGGCAGAATTGATGCAAGTTAATACTTGTGTTGCAAACAAATTATTATAATTCCAAGAAAAAATATATAAAAAGAAGGGATTGGACTTGATGCTTATTTTTGCATTCTTTCTCTTAATGCTGAGATTTTAGAAAGATATTTTAGGGTCTATATATAATTCTATTATTTTAAAGTCATTGCAGACTGTTCTAAAAGAGAGTATGTTCTTGAAGTCACTTTAAAATATCTTTTCAAAAATTTATGCAAATTTATTATAGGATTTTTTTTCCTGGACATTTTTAGTGTTATTTTAGCAATATCATATATTTTCTGCTTAAATAGGGACACATTTCTATGACTCATCTGTTTTCTGATTGTGCAATATAATTATCACTATTTATTTTTCATTTTGTGTTAATAGTCCCTTGGAAATTAATTAATTAATTGATCTCACATTTTTCAGCATTTAATTTTTGAATACATAATTAAAAATGAAAATTATATGGAATATATATGTCTTAGTTCATTCGGGTTGCTATTACAAAAATTCCATAAACTGGGTGGCTTAAGCAACAAATATTTATTTCTCACAGTTCTGGAGGTTGGGAAGTTTAAGATCCAGGAGTTGGCATATGGTGCACAGATGGCCATCTTCTCCTTGTCTCCACACGTGGTGGAAAAATCAAGAGACTTTCAGAGGTCTCTTTTAGAAAGGCACTAATCCCATTCACAAGGACTCCATCCTTATGACCTAGTCACCTCCCCAAATCATCACATTGGGGATGTATGTGTGCAAACATTCAGTCTATAAAAATGTGTAGACATATTTATATACCTATGTATACACACATATACATAATATATCTTCACTCAAATACATATATGTATCATGTGTATATGTGTGTATGTATATACACACATAATACATATTTAGTATATGTGTGACATGGTATATGTATGTATACGAATACATATACATATTCAGTAGTCATGTCACAGATACAAATAAAACTAGTTTCCCTAAACATATTAATTTATACACTAAATCCCTTTTTCTGGATAAGCAGTAATGGTATCTTAGTTTCCATTTTCTTAGGGTTTCAGTTAAGTCCTGAGGCTGCTCAAGCACCTGTGCTATACAGCAGGCACAGAGGGTGTAGACGTCTGGTGTAGAGGTCATCCAGCCTCTGTTCACCCAACACCTGGTCAGGACTGCCCCATGCCTGCTTCCCACAGACCCCACAAACTCCTTTTGAGCCCCATCTGCACGCCCGCTTCCAGGGTGGTAGCTCCTTCTGTGCTTCCCTGCTCCTTTCGTGCACACATAGATCATCAGCTGCTCCTGGGCCATGGAGGTTGGAGGAGTTCAGTGACCCTGGAAGGTCCTGTCTACTTGGATCCAATATGAAATTGTGGAAGATGCTGTCTGCCTGGGTACAATACTCGGGGATTTTTGTCTGAAATTTTTCCACCTTCACTGAACTTTACTAGGAAGCAAAACGCAGGTCCCTTCTGCTTGTCCTCTTTCCTTTCTTTTCTTTTCTTTTCTTTCCTTCCTTCCTTCCTTCCTCCCTCCCTTCCTCCCTCCCTCCCTCCCTCCCTTCCTTCCTTCCTTTCTTTCTTTCTTTATTTCTTCTTTTTCTTCCTTCCTTCCTTCCTTTCTTTCTTCTTTCTTTCTTTTTTCTTTCTCTTATTTCAAAATCTCATGGGCAACATGATGTGTGTAACTATTTAGCTATTTCTTTTAAAGTACCAAGTATTAATAAAAATACTGGCATCAAATATGCAACCCTCCAATGTAAAGTGAATGCCATCCTATAGTATGGAATTTCGTATCAGTTTAATCCCTTGCTTCCTTTTATATACCTATCAGATCTGTGTGTGTATGCGTGTGTATGGATGTGTATGTGTGCATGACAAAGAGATGGGAAAGAACAAGTATACAAATGAGCAAACATTGGTAACTGTGGTTGTGGCTTTTTTGTTTTTTATTGCTTATTTGATTTTGTCCTTACATCTTTTTTTTTTTAACATCTTTATTTGAGTATAACTGTTTTACAATAGTGTGTTAGTTTCTCCTTTACAACAAAGTGAATCAGTTATACATATACATATGTTCCCATAACTCTTCCCTCTTGTGTCACCCTCCCTCCCACCCTCCCTATCCCACCCCTCTAGGTGGTCACAAAGCACAGAGGTGAACTCCCTGTGCTCTGCTGCAGCTTCCCACTAGCTATCTAATTTACATGTGGTAGTGTGTATATGTCCCTGCCACTCTCTCACATCGTCACAGCTTACCCTTCCCCCTCCCCATATCCTCAAGTCCATGCTCTAGTAGGTCTGTGTTTTATTCCCATCCTACCACTAATCTCTTCATGACATTTTTTTTTTTTTTTTAGATTCCATATATATGTGTTAGCATACGGTATTTGTTTTTCTCCTTCTGACTTACTTCACTCTGTATGACAGACTCCAGGTCTATCCACCTCATTACAAATAACTCAGTTTCATTTCTTTTTATGGCTGAGTAATATTCCATTGTGTATATGTGCCACATCTTCCTTATCCATTCATCTGTTGATGGACACTTAGGTTGCTTCCATGTCCTGGCTATCGTAAATAGAGCTGCAATAAACATTTTGGTACATGACTCTTTTTGAATTATGGTTTTCTCAGGGTATATGCCCAGTAGTGGGATTGCTGGGTCGTATGGTAGTTCTATTTGTAGTTTTTTAAGGAACCTCCATACTGTTCTCCATAGTGGCTGTATCATTTTACATTCCCACCAACAGTGCAAGAGTGTTCCCTTTTCTCCACACCCTCTCCAGCATTTATTGTTTCTAGAGTTTTTGATGATGGCCAATCTGACCGGTGTGAGATGATATCTCATTGTAGTTTTGATTTGCATTTCTCTAATGATTAATGATGTTGAGCATTCTTTCATATGTTTGTTAGCAATCTGTATATCTTCTTTGGAGAAATGTCTATTTAGTTCTTCTGCCCATTTTTAGATTGGGTTGTTTGTTTTTTTGATATTGAGCTGCCTGAGTTGCTTATAAATTTTGGATATTAATCGTTTGTCAGTTGCTTCATTTGCAAATATTTTCTCCCATTCTGAGGGTTGTTTTTTGGTCTTGTTTATGGTATCCTTTGCCGTGCAAAAGCTTTTAAGTTTCATTAGATCCCATTTGTTTATTTTTGTTTTTCTTTCCATTTCTCTAGGAGATGGGTCAAAAAGGATCTTGCTGTGATTGATGTCATAGAGTGTTCTGCCTATGTTTTCCTCTAAGAGTTTGATAGTGTCTGGCCTTACATTTAGGTCTTTAACCCATTTTGAGTTTATTTTTGTGTATGGTGTTAGGGAGTGTTCTAATTTCATATTTCTACAGGTAGCTGTCCAGTTTTCCCAGCACCACTTATTGAAGAGGCTGTCTTTTCTCCACTGTGTTTCCTTCCCTCCTTTATCAAAGATAATGACCATATGTGTGTGGGTTTATCTCTGGGCTTGCTATCCTGTTCCATTGATCTGTATTGTTGTTTTTGTGCCAGTACCATACTGTCTTGATTACTGTGGCCTTGTAGTAGAGTCTGAAGTCAGGGAGCCTGATTCCTCCAGCTCCATTTTTCATTCTCAAGATTGCTTTGGCTATTGGGGGTCTTTTGTGTTTCCATACAAATTGTGAAATTTTTTGTTCTAGTTCTGTAAAAAATGCCAGTGGTAATTTGATAGGGATTGCATTGAATCTGTAGATTGCTTTGGGTAATAGAGTCATTTTCGCAATGTTGATTCTTCCAATCCAAGAACATGGTATATTTCTCCACCTATTTGTATCATCTTTAATTTCTTTCATCAGTGTCTTATAGTTTTCTACATACAAGTCTTTTGTCTCCTTAGGTAGGTTTATTCCTAGATATTTTATTCTTTTTGTTGCAATGGTAAATGGGAGTGTTTTCTTAATTTCCCTCTCAGATTTTTCATTGTTAGTGTATAAGAATGCCAGAGATTTCTTTGCATTAATTTTGTATCCTGCTACTTTACCAAATTCATTGATTAGTTCTAGTAGTTTTCTGGTAGCATCCTTAGGATTCTCTATGTATAGTATCATGTCATCTGCAAACAGTGACAGCTTTACTTCTTCTTTTCCTATTTGGATTCCTTTTATTTCTTTATTTTCTCTAATTGCTATGGCTAGAACTTCCAAAACTGTATTGAATAAGAGTGGTGAGAGTGGGCAACCTTGTCTTGTTCCTGATCTTAGTGGAAATGGTTTCAGTTTTTCACCATTGAGAATGATGCTAGCTGTGGGTTTGTCATATATGGCCTTTATTATATTGAGGAAAGTTCCCTCTTTGCCTACTTTCTGCAGGGTTTTTATCATAAATGGGTGTTGAATTTTGTCAAAAGCTTTCTCTGCATCTATTGAGATGATCATATGTTTTTTCTCCTTCAGTTTATTGATATGGTGTATCACGTTGATTGATTTGTGTATATTGAAGAATCCTTGCATTCCTGGGATAAACCCCACTTGATCATAGTGTATGATCCTTTTAATGTGCTGTTGGATTCTGTTTGCTAGTATTTTGTTGAGGATTTTTGCATCTATGTTCATCAGTGATACTAGCCTATAGTTTTCTTTCTTTGTGAGGTCTTTGTCTGGTTTTGGTATCAGGGTGATGGTGGCCTCATAGAATGAGTTTGGGAGTGTTCCTCCCTCTGCTATCTTTTGGAAGAGTTTTTTTTAAATTTTTTTTATTTTTTTTTATTTTTTATTTATTTTATTTTATTTTTTTTTTTTTAACATCTTTATTGGAGTATAATTGTTTTACAATAGTGTGTTAGTTTTCCCTCTACAACAAACTAAATCAGTTATACATACACACATGCTCCCACATCTCCTCCCTCTTGCATCACCCTCTCTCCCACCCTCCCTATCCCACCCCCCCAGGCGGTCACAAAGCACAGAGGTGATCTCCCTGTGCTATGCAGCAGCTTCCCACCAGCTATCTAATTTACATTTGATAGTGTGTATATGTCCCTGCCACTCCCCCACTTCATCACAGCCCACCCCTCCCCCTCCCCATATCCTCAAGTCCATGCGCGAGTAAGTCTGTGTTTTATTCCCGTCCTACCACTAATCTCTTCATGACATTTTTTTCCCTTAGAGTCCATATATATGTGTTAGCATACGGTATTTGTTTTTCTCCTTCTGACTTACTTCACTCTGTATGACAGACTCCAGGTCCATCCACCTCATTATAAATAACTCAGTTTCATTTCTTTTTATGGCTGAGTAATATTCCATTGTATATATGTGCCACATCTTCTTTATCCATTCATCTGTTGATGGACACTTAGGTTGCTTCCATGTCCTGGCTATTGTAAATAGAGCTGCAATGAACATTTTGGTACATGAGTCTTTCTGAATTATGGTTTTCTCAGGGTATATGCCCAGTAGTGGGATTGCTGGGTCGTATGGTAGTTCTATTTGTAGTTTTTTAAGGAACCTCCATACTGTTCTCCATAGCGGCTGTATCAATTTACATTCCCACCAGCAGTGCAAGAGGGTTCCCTTTTCTCCACACCCTCTCCAGAATTTATTGTTTCTAGAGTTTTTGATGATGGCCAATCTGACCGGTGTGAGATGATATCTCATTGTAGTTTTGATTTGCATTTCTCTAATGATTAATGAGGTTGAGCATTCTTTCATGTGTTTGTTAGCAATCTGTATATCTTCTTTGGAGAAATGTCTATTTAGTTCTTCTGCCCACTTTTGGATTGGGTTGTTTGGTTTTTTGTTATTGAGCTGCATGAGTTGCTTATAAATTTTGGAAATTAATCCTTTGTCAGTTGCTTCATTTGCAAATATTTTCTCCCATTCTGAGGGTTGTCTTTTGGTCTTGTTTATGGTATCCTTTGCTGTGCAAAAGCTTTTAAGTTTCATTAGGTCCCATTTGTTTATTTGTGTTTTTATTTCCATTTCTCTAGGAGATGGGTCAAAAAGGATCTTACTGTGATTTATGTCGTATAGTGTTCTGCCTATGTTTTCCTCTAAGAGTTTGATAGTATCTGGCCTTACATTTAGGTCTTTAACCCATTTTGAGTTTATTTTTGTGTGTGGTGTTAGGGATTGTTCTAATTTCATACTTTTACATGTAGCTGTCCAGTTTTCCCAGCACCACTTATTGAAGAGGCTGTCTTTTCTCCACTGTATATCCTTCTCTCCTTTATCAAAGATTAGGTGACCATATGTGTGTGGGTTTATCTCTGGGCTCTCTATCCTGTTCCATTGATCTATATTTCTGTTTTTGTGCCAGTACCATATTGTCTTGATTACTGTAGCCTTGTAGTAGAGTCTGAAGTCAGGGAGCCTGATTCCTCCAGCTCCATTTCTCGTTCTCAAGATTGCTTTGGCTATTCGGGGTCTTTTGTGTTTCCATACAAATTGTGAAATTTTTTGTTCTAGTTCTGTAAAAAATGCCAGTGGTAATTTGATAGGGATAGCATTGAATCTGTAGATTGCTTTGGGTAGTATAGTCATTTTCACAATGTTGATTCTTCCAATCCAAGAACATGGTATATTTCTCCACCTATTTGTATCATCTTTAATTTCTTTCATCAGTGTCTTATAGTTTTCTGCATACAAGTCTTTTGTCTCCTTAGGTAGGTTTATTCCTAGATATTTTATTCTTTTTGTTGCAATGGTAAATGGGAGTGTTTTCTTAATTTCACTCTCAGATTTTTCATCATTAGTGTATAAGAATGCCAGAGATTTCTGTGCATTAATTTTGTATCCTGCAACTTTACCAAATTCATTGATTAGCTCTAGTAGTTTTCTGGTAGCATCCTTAGGATTCTCTATGTATAGTATCATGTCATCTGCAAACAGTGACAGCTTTACTTCTTCTTTTCCTATTTGGATTCCTTTTATTTCTTTTTCTTCTCTGATTGCTGTGGCTAGAACTTCCAAAACTATGTTGAATAAGAGTGGTGAGAGTGGGCAACCTTGTCTTGTTCCTGATCTTAGTGGAAATGGTTTCAGTTTTTCACCATTGAGAACGATGCTAGCTGTGGGTTTGTCATATATGGCCTTTATTATGTTGAGGAAAGTTCCCTGTATGTCTACTTTCTGCAAGGTTTTTATCATAAATGAGTGTTGAATTTTGTCAAAAGCTTTCTCTGCATCTATTGAGATGATCATATGGTTTTTCTCCTTCAGTTTGTTGATATGATGTATCACGTTGATTGATTTGCGTATATTGAAGAATCCTTGCATTCCTGGGATAAACCCCACTTGAACATGGTGTATGATCCTTTTAATGTGCTGTTGGATTCTGTTTGCTAATATTTTGTTGAGGATTTTTGCATCTATGTTCATCAGTGATATTGGTCTGTAGTTTTCTTTCTTTGTGACGTCTTTGTCTGGTTTTGGTATCAGGGTGATGTTGGCCTCATAGAATGAGTTTGGGAGTGTTCCTCCCTCTGCTATCTGTTGGAAGAGTTTGAGAAGGATAGGTGTTAGCTCTTCTCTAAATGTTTGATAGAATTCGCCTGTGAAGCCATCTGGTCCTGGGCTTTTGTTTGCTGGAAGATTTTTAATCACAGTTTCAATTTCAGTGCTTGTGATTGGTCTGTTCAAATTTTCTATTTCTTCCTGGTTCAGTCTTGGCAGGTTGTGCATTTCTAAGAATTTGTCCATTTCTTCCAGGTTGTCTATTTTATTGGCATAGAGTTGCTTATAGTAATCTCTAATAATCTTTTGTATTTCTGCAGAGTCAGTTGTTACATCTCCTTTTTCATTTCTAATTCTATTGATTTGAGTCTTCTCCCTTTTTTTCTTGATGAGTCTGGCTAATGGTTTATCAATTTTATTTATCTTCTCAAAGAACCAGCTTTTACTTTTATTGATCTTTGCTATTGTTTCCTTCATTTCTTTTTCACTTATTTCTGATCTGATCTTTATGATTTCTTTCCTTCTGCTAAATTTGGGGTTTTATGTTCTTCCTTCTCTAATTGCTTTAGGTGCAAAGTTAGGTTGTTTATTCGAGATGCTTTCTGTTTCTTAAGGTATGATTGTATTGCTATCAACTTCCCTCTTAGAACTGCTTTTGCTGTATCCCATAGGTTTTGGGTCGTTGTGTCTCCATTGTCATTTGTTTCTAAGTACTTTTTGATTTCCTCTTTGATTTCTTCAGTGATCACTTTGTTATTAAGTAGTGTATTGTTTAGCCTCCATGCGTTTGTATTTTTTACAGATCTTTTCCTGTAGTTGATATCTAGTCTCATAGCGTTGTGGTCAGAAAAGATACTTGATACGATTTCAATTTTCTTAAATTTGCCAAGGCTAGATGTGTGACCCAAGATATGATCTATCCTGGAGAATGTTCCATGGGCACTTGAGAAAAATGTGTATTCTGTTGTTTTTGGATGGAATGTCCTATAAATATCAAGTAAATCCATCTTGTATAATGTATCATTTAAAGCTTGTGTTTCCTTATTTATTTTCATTTTGGATGATCTGTCCATTGGTGACAGTGGGGTGTTAAAGTCCCCTACTATGATTGTGTTACTGTCGATTTCCCCTTTTAAGGCTGTTAGTATTTGCCTTATGTATTGAGGTGCACCTATGTTGGGTGCATAAATATTTACAATTGTTATATCTTCTTCATGGATCGATCCCTTGATCATTATGTAGTGTCCTTCTTTGTCTCTTGTAGTAGTTTTTATTTTAAAGTCTATTTAGTCTGATATGAGAATTGCTACTCCAACTTTCTTCTGATTTCCATTTGCATGGAATATCATTTTCCATCCCCTCACTTTCAGCCTGTAAGTGTCCCTAGGTCTGAAGTGGGTCTCTTGTAGACAGCATATATATGGGTCTTGTTTTTGTATCCATTCAGCCAGTCTGTGTCTTTTGGTGGGAGCATTTAATCCATTTACATTTAAGGTAATTATTGATATGTGCGTTCCTCTTACCATTTACTTAATTGTTTCGGGTTGTTCTTGTAGGTCTTTTCCTTCTCTTATGTTTCTTGCTTAGAGAAGTTCCTTTAGCATTTGCTGTAAAGCTGGTTTGGTGGTGCTGAACTCTCTCAGCTTTTGCTTGTCTGTAAAGGTTTTAATTTCTCCATCAAATCTGAATGAGATCCTTGCTGGGTAGAGTAATCTTGGTTGTACGTTTTTTTCCTTCATCACTTTAAATACGTCCTGCCACTCCCTTCTGGCTTGTAGAGTTTCTGCTGAAAGATCAGATGTTAGCCTTATGGGGATTCCCTTGTGTGTTATTTGTTGTTTTTCCCTTGCTGCTTTTAATATGTTTTCTTTGTATTTAATTTTTGACAGTTTGATTATTATGTGTCTCGGCGTGTTTATTCTTGGGTTTATCCTGGGACTCTCTGTGCTTTCTGGACTTGATTGACTATTTCTTTTCCTATATTAGGGAAGTTTTCAACTATAATCTCTTCAGATATTTTCTCAGTCCCTTTCTTTTTCTCTTCTTCTTCTGGGACCCCTATGATTCGAATGTTGTGCGTTTAATGTTGTCCCAGAGATCTCTGAGACTGTCCTCAGTTCTTTTCATTCTTTTTTCTTTCTTCTGCTCTGCAGTAGTTATTTCCACTATTTTATCTTCCAGGTCACTTATCCGTCCTTCTGCCTCAGTTATTCTGCTACTGATCCCGTCTAGAGTATTTTTCATTTCATTTATTGTGTTGCTCATCGTGACTTGCTTCCTCTTTATTTCTTCTAGGTCCTTGTTAACTGTTTCTTGCAATTTGTCTATTCTATTTCCAAGATTTTGAATCATCTTCACCATCGTTATTCTGAATTCTCTTTCAGGTAGACTGGCTATTACCTCTTCATTTGTTAGGTCTGGTGTGTTTTTATCTTGCTCCTTCATCTGCTGTGTGTTTTTTCTGTCTTCTCATTTTGCTTATCTTACTGTGTTTGGGGTCTCCCTTTTGCAGGCTGCAGGTTCGTAGTTCAATCTATTTTTGGTGGCTGTCCCCAGTGGCTGAGGTTGGTTCAGTGGGTTGAGCAGGTTTCCTGGTTAGGGGGACCAGTGCCCCTGTTCTGGTGGATGAGGCTGGATCCCGTCTCCCTGGCGGGCAGGTCCACGTCTGGTAGTGTGTATGGGGATGTTGGCAGCCTTACTATGATTCTAGTCAGCCTCTCTGCTAATGGATGGGGCTGTAGACCTGTCTTGCTCTTTGTTGGGGATAGGGTGTCCAGCACTGTTCGTTGCTGGTCCTTGAATGAAGCTGGGTCTTGGTGTTGAGATGGAGATCTCTGGGAGATTTTCGCCGTTTGATATTACGTGGAGCTGAGAGGTCTCTTGTGGACCAGTGTCCTGAGGTTAGTTCTCCCACCTCAGAGACACAGCCTTGACACCTGGCTGGAGTGCCAAGAGCCTTTAATCCACACGGCTCAAGACAAAAGGGAGAAAAAAATAGAAAGGCAAGAAAGGAAGGAAGGAAGGAGGAAGGGAGGGAGGGAAGGAAGGGAGGAAGGGAGGAGGGAATAAAGAAAGGAAGGGAGGGAGGAAGAAAGGAAGGGAGGAAGGAAGGAGGGAATAAAGGAAGGAAGGGAGGAAGGAAGGAAGGAGGGAAATAGGAAGGAAAGGAGGGAAGAAAGGAAGAAAGAAAGGGGAGAAGACAAAATAAAATAGGGTAAAATACAGTTATTAAAATAAAAAAATAATTATTAAGAAGAAAAATGTCTATTAAAGAAAAAAAAAAGGGGGGGGGGTCGGTCTAACCCCAGGACAAATGGTGAAAACAAGGCTACACAGACGAAATCTCACACAGCAGCACCCACATACAGACTCACAAAAAGAAAAAAGGGGAAAATAATAGTATATCTTGCTCCCAAAGTCCACTTCCTCAACCTGGGATATTTCGCTGTCTATTCAGGTTTTCCACAGATGCAGGGCACTTCAAGCTGACTGTGGAGCTTTAACCCGCTGTTTCTGAGGCTGCTGGGAGGGACCTCCCCCTCTCTTTGTTCTCACAGCTCCTGGGGCTCAGCCCTGGACCTGGCCCCGCCTCTGTGCGCAGGTGGTCCGAGGGCGTCTGCCCTTCGCTCAGAGAGGGCGGGGTCAAAGGAGCAGCGTTAACGGAGCAGCTGATTCGTGGTCTCTGGCTCACTCAGGCGGGGGGCGGGGGGGCACGGGTGTGGGGCGAGTCCGCGGCGGCAGAGGCCGGCGTGACGCTGCACCGGCCCGAGGCGCGCCGCGCGTTTTCCCGGGGAAGCAGTTCCAGGATGCCGGGACCCCGGCACTGGCGGGCTGCACAGGCTCCCGGGAGGGGCAGTGTGGAGAGTGACCTGCGCTCGCACACAGGCCTCTTGGTGGTGGCAGCAGCAACCCTAGCGTCCCACACCCGTCTCTGTTGTCCGTGCCGACAGCCACAGCTCGCGCCCGTTTCTGGAGCTCTTTTATGTGGTGCCCTTAATTCCCTTTCCTCGCGCCCCAGGAAGCGAAGAGGCAAGAAAAAGTCTCTTGTCTCTTCGGCAGCTCCGCGCCCGTTTCTGGAGCTCCTTTAAGCGGCGTGCTTAAACCCCTCTCCTCGCGCAGCAGGAGGTAAAGAGGGAAGAAAAGGTCTCTTGCCTCTTCGGCAGCTCCAGACTTCTCCCGAACTCCCTCCCGGCCAGCCGTGGTGCGCTAACCCCTTCAGGCTGTTTTTGCTCTGCCAACTCCAGACCTTTCCCTGGGATCCGCCCGAGGCTCAGCTCCCAGCCCCGCCCGCCGCGGTGGATGAGCAGACAAGCCTCTCGGGCTGGTGAGTGCTGATCGGCACCGATCCTCCGTGCGGGAATCTCTCCGCTTTGCCCTCCCCACCCTGTTGCTGCGCTCTCCTCGGAGGCTCTGAAGCTTCCCCCTCCGCCACCCGCGTCTCCGCCCGCGAAGGGGCTTCTAGTGTGTGGAAACCTTTCCTCCTTCACGGCTCCCTCCCACTGGTGCAGGTCCCGTCCCTATTCTTTTGTCTCTGTTTATTCTTTTTTCTTTTGCCCTACCCAGGTACGTGGGGAGTTTCTTGCCTTTTGGGAGGTCTGAGGTCTTCTGCCAGCGTTCGGTGGGTGTTCTATCGGAGCAGTTCCACGTGTAGATGTATTTCTGATGTGTCTGTGGGGAGGAAGGTGATCCCCGCGCCTTACTCCTCTGCCGTCTTCTCGCTTCCCCCTGTCCCTACATCTTGAGGCTTTGTTTTAAAGGGAAGACTCCAAACCAAATTATTCTCTATTTAAAATTTGAGATCTAATCCAACACATAGTAATACTGCAGTCTAATAATATGGATATTCAAGACATGAAACCTTTAGAGTTTATCTTAATATCAAAATTATATTAGCATGTATTTTAAAGAGTTAAAAAAACCTTGATTTTTTACTATAAACTTTTTTAATATCAAAAATAAGTTTCCCTGTCTCCTTTCTCATATATTTTTTCATTTTTCTAGACATATTTTTAAAATAGTATGCTTATATTCAAGTACCTCAACTTCCCACTTGCAGAGAATGCTTACTAACTAACTTGAAAGATGAGGATTAGCTCTCCTTCACTACGACCCCCCTCCCATGCCTGTCCATTCCCAGGTCTGTGCCATATCTTCCTGTGCTGCATATTCAGAGCTGATGGTCAAAATACTTAATCACAGGTACAGTCCTTGTTCTAGCCAATCAGAGTGGACACAGCCCTGAATAACTGGATTGGCAGTACCAATGCTTAGTGGTAAATAACATCTTTCACTGGATCTTAAATGTTGTTATATCAGGATTCAGTGTTTGTATTAATATAATTATGTAAATGCTCTTTTGTTGAGTCACGTAGTAATCACTGCTTCTTTTCCTTTCCTGCACAACCATGTGTTTTGACTGGAACTAAGTATTGTCTTGTTTTGCTATGGTTGTAGTATGTTTGCATGTTTAGTTTTCTATTTATTTATTGCTAATTCAAGATATATTTTCACTTATGAAAATCTCCTCATTTGTTCACATGTTTTAAATACTCTATTTCTTTTTTTTGTAAGAAACGTCTCACAGATCCTCTGTGTTAACTCTGACCTTAACTGGCTTGTTGGAAAAACTTTGGCTGGAAATACTTTGCTCTTGGATTTCTGTCTTCTGGTGTTACTGTTTAGAAGATTGAGTCCATTCTGATTCTTTAAGCTTTTCATTAATCTTTTTTTTCTTCTCTGGGGAAGATTTCAAATTCTTTTCATTGCTCACAGTGTTCTAAAATTGTGTGATGTGATTTGGTTCTATTTTCAATCACTGTGCTGAATGCTTTGAAGGGCCTTCTAGTGCAGACACATAGGGCAGCAGGTCTTGATCCCACACGTGGCTTCAGGCTCAGTATATTCTAATGTGAGAGGATATATTTCATCACTTCTCATCATGGACCCGTATCCAATGTCATGATAGCATGGTAATTATGATCTTCAGCAGAACAGTCAGAAAAATCTCCATATTTGTGTAGAACAGAGCAGAGGGAGACAGGAGATAGTTCTGATGAGGTTTGGAAGAAGCCATCAACAGGCAGGCTGACTCCAGAAGGATTACTTCCTGGACATGCAGAGACGTTCTCGTGTCCTTCAGTCTTTTAAGTGTCCTCGGTTTGATTCATTCTGGATGAACTGATTCACACAATCTCCACAGGAGGTCGGAGACTATGAAAAAGAATAACCTGAATATATATATCCAGAGTATTTCTTTCTTATGTAAGAATGACCAGAAAGCTTAATTAATAGTAATAAGGCTCCTAGCAGAATGAGGCCCGAGACAAGATTGGTGGGTAGCTTTCATAGATACTGAAATATAGAAAAGTGTACTAACTGTTGGAACAAGTCAGGATGAGTGAGTGCCATGAATCACCTGCCCAGGTGAGAACAGCTACATTCAGGAGGCACACGCTGAGCTAGTGGATTAGTGCGTGTCCTTGATGAGCAGCATCCCAAGCCACGTCTCACTAATTTAGGGGAGATACGGGGTTTGTTATTAGGATTTTGCATAATTCACAGTATCTGGGAGGGTAGGAGAGCTAAGGCTCAGGGGAACAGAATGAGAAGCAAGGTCCAATGTCACATCCCAGAGCAGGGCCCTTGATGCTGCTGTAACCAAATGGTCCAGGCTCAGCGGCTGACTGGCAGCTCTGAGGGCTCAGGCAGCTTGGGGACTGGGTGCCCCTCAGAGAATTGCTCCAGCAGGAGCCGCCACTGCTGCCACCCTGAGGGCAGAGCAGGTCCTGCCCTATCCCCCCTCCTCACAGAAAGCTCTTTGGCCGAGACAGGCAGGGGTTTCTGAGCCCACATCTCAGGCTGGCAATGTCATGATAAAGAAGGCTGTGTAAGCGAAACTTTGACATCTTCATATTCTCTTTATATCCTTCAAGGAAGGAGTGTCTAAAAGGTGGGCATCTCCAACACTGGAGAGTATACAGAAGTGAGGTGACCAAAAAGAAAACCTTTGATTACTCGGGTGCAAGAATTTTGAATGTGATCATTAATTGATGTCCTATCAGATGTCCTATATATATATATGTAGCAATACATGAAGGCTTCATCAACTAAGGAATATTTAAGAACTACAAAAGATTTGTTGAGAATGATGAAACCCGTACTGTGCAATGAACCATTTATGTTTTATTCAGTAGTTAACATAAATAGGAATATAAACAACTAGCATGCAACATAGAGAATAGATTCAATAGTATTTTCCAGTTCATCCTCATGGAAGTCATTCCATGATGTGACCCAGTAGCACAAAGCCTGCCTGTCTGTAGAAATCCCAGGCTTAGAGGTTTTAAATGCACAGCGGTATGTAAATAGAAGAATAGGGTTTCTTAAGATAGAGTTTTTGCATAAACTAGTATTTTTGTCTCTAATTATAGGGAAAGAAGGATGTCAGTATTTCCAGATATTGCAGAAGTAAAACTGATAGTATTTTGTCCTAATTTTTAAAGATTTCTTATCAGAGGAAGTTAGCTCAACTGGTTCACATGACTTTATTTTTTAAAAATCTGAAAGATATGAAATGTAACTTGTTTTATAAGTCATTATTCAGCAAACAAAACCATGATAATTTTCAAAATTTTGCCAGTGAAATTGACTACAGGAAAAAGATGAACCAAACTACTTAATTCTAATTTTCCAGGTATTACTATATTATTTCTGCTAATAATTTACACGAATTTCTCAAACCCTAAATCATCACTGTTTGTGTAGTTTATGTTTACTGTGTGCCAAACACTGTAATTAGTGTTTTACACATATTAGTTTATTGACGCAGCATTGCCTAAGGTAGGTGCTATTATTTCTATTGTTAACTAGTTTGTGAATCAAGACAGAGTCTTTAAGTAACTTGCTAGTAAGTTGTCAGGCTGAAGCTTGAACCGAGACAGTCTGACTCTGCTTTCCTGCTGAATTTGTGCTACAAGGTCATGATTAGCCACGTGCTGGTTTAATGCATCAGTGCTTTGTAAGACTGAAAAGTCTGTGTTAACAATCTGAGTCAGAGTACATCAATATGGAGTATCCACTGGGTTTCTGAGATTTCTAGTGACTTACCTTCTTCTGGGAATCAAGAGAATTCACTGAAAGGCAGAAACCAAAGAGAAATTTATAGTATAATTCCAGAATCCTGCCCCCGCATTATTAATATCCAGTGACTCGACTCTCATTTGACATGTGAGTCAACCCCCGGGGACAAGACGTGGACAGAAGCCCAGTAAGATGTTTTTCATTCAGGTAACCCCACCTTCACAACTGCAGTCATTTTCTCTGCTACACTCTGGTGGTGTGATCTTGAGTCTCTCTGATCTGTTAAACAGAGAAGACACAGAATAACATTTCAACATAGCTTATAGTTTAAACAGAGTACAATTCATACTTACAGAATCTCATTCAATCTAGCCCATATCCTTGTTCTTTCCTGCTTTACCATTTAATAAATGGTTAGTTCCGAGGTAGGGGCAGGACAGGAATAAAGACACAAAAGTAGAGAACGGACTTGAGGACATGGGGAGGGGGAAGGGTAAGCTGCGACGAAGTGAGAGAGTGGCATGGACATATATACACTACCACATGTAGAATAGATAGCTAGCGGGAAGCAGCCGCATAGCACAGGGAGATCAGCTCGGTGCTTTGTGACCACCTAGAGGGGTGGGATAGGGAGGGTGGGAGGGAGACGCAGGAGGGAAGAGATACGGGGACATATGTATTTGTATAACTGATTCACTTTGTTATAAAGCAGAAACTAACACAGCATTGTAAAGCAATTATACTCCAATAATGATGTTTAAAAAAAAGAAGTAGTGGGCTTCCCTGGTGGAGCAGTGGTTGAGAGTCCGCCTGCCTATGCAGGGGACACGGGTCCATGCCCTGGTCCGGGAAGATCCCACATGCCGCAGAGCTGCTAGGCCCGTGAGCCATGGCTGCTGAGCCTGTGCGTCTGGAGCCTGTGCTCCGCAACGGGAGAGGCCACAGCAGTGAGAGGCCTGAGTACCACAAAAAAAAAAAAAAAAAAAAAAAAAAAAGAAGTAATGAACTACTGATACACGCAGCAACTTGAAGAACTATAGGTATTTTCCTGAGTGCAAAAGAGATAATCTCAAAGGTTACACTCTATATGATCCCGTTCATGCAACATCCTTGAATTGACAAACTTACAGAATGTAGAACAAATTAGTGGTGGCTATGAGTTAAGAAGAGGATGGAGTAGGTTGGAAGTGGATGTCACAATTAAAAGGCAACTGTTCTTTGACTATATTAATGTCATTTTCCTCTCTGTGATATCATACTATAGATTTGCAAGGTATTGTCTTTGAGAAAACTGGATAAAGGGTACAAGGAATCTCTGTGTTATTTTTTATAACTGTGTGAATTTACAGTGATCTCAAAATAATAATGTTAGTTTAGAAAAAACGGCAAAGAGCAAGACAACTTTTTCCAACTTGTGATATCCAGGCAAATTCTGGTCAAGAAAAAAGCATTTCTCATGTTGTCAACTCTAACATAGCTAGAACGCTGAGCTGAAATGTGGGATTGGTGAAAGCAATCAATTAATCGTTAAATGCACTTCTGCTTTCTGAGATGTTCCTCTCCTGCTTTTCACTTCCCTTTTGTGTGAGCAATCACTTTCCTGGCATGTAACGTCTCTGGTTGGTTGTTGTTGTTTGTTTATTTTTAATTTCAGGCTTTGACTTGGAAGGAAGCTTGAACTTTGAATATGCAAAATTCACAGGGCTCAGATCACACCCATGCCATTCAACCTTTCTAAGGTTCTCTTTACTCCCAGCAAAATGTGTAGTGAAATCCTCTCCCAGTTTTACCTGCTGTTTCCAGAATGTCCAGCTGTGCTTTCAGACTGTTAGGATCACCTCAATTTGGGGTATTGCTTTGCTTATTTTTTTCTTGGTTTTCTAGTTCATGAATCCATTTGTCTCCTATCCAGTTCCTCTAACATAGTTGCCAAAATGATGTGGCCTTTCTTCTGTTAGTGGTTTGACACTACCTACCTCTCCCCTCCAAACACACACACCTCACAGTTTGGAGTCTGGGAAGATAGCTGGTGATGTCATTTTGTGGTATATAATGGGTGCGGGTTAGGTACTATATAGTTTTGTTGTTCAAATGGCTCTCTCTACATTTGTGCAAGGACTTATTTGTGAAGATTCAAAACAATGCCACTGCTACCCCTGCCATCTTATCTGAGTTATGATTTGTGGTATTTCTCTGTGATGCTTACGCACTTGTTTCAAATCTTAGGTGATCAAAGAATGAGATCAACATTTTTTTTCATCCTTCTTAAACACTTAGCTGGAGTTCAATTTTAGATAAAAGCTGAACCTCATATATAGGAGATCACCCACCAGAAAAAAGACTATGCAGAGACTAACACAATAAAATGCATCTTATTACTTATTTGTATCCAGTTTTAACTCTAAACTATCTCTGGAGTTCAAGAATCTTGGGCCACACCATGGGAAATGGCTTTAAAGATTTTTATCTAATAATATGTTTTGAAAATAATAGATTTGTAAGCCCCTTCCCAATTTAATTAGTTGACAATAATAGAGCAGAGTACTTTGGAGTAAACCTGTGCTTTAAACGTGCTCATTTATTTTCCTGAGTGTCTTACTTTTATTCGGGATTTCAACAGTTGTGGGTGGGGCGGGAACTGCGTCAGCAGGTACACACACTGCAGTCAACGTGAAGAAGTGCTTACACTTTCAGATCTGTCTCCATGAAATGCAGAAAATTACTTAAAGTTAGCTAAGGAGAATGAATGAATACTTGACTAAAGGAGCATTTTTAGGGAAACCGAAATCCCAGAACAAATTACAGTGCAGAGAGCATGGCAGGGTGTTTCTCATTTTTCATTTCACTTACTCTTTCTACCACATTTTTTAAAACCAAAGTAGAATGATTTAGGAAAAAAAAAGAAACTCAAAGAAAATCTTAAAAATCACAACCAAAAGAGTAGACTCAAAGAAAATCTTAAAAATCACAACCAAAAGAGTAGACCTCAAAATCAGTAGAAGTGTTGCATGGAAAATATTTCCCAAGCTGGCCCTAATTATATTTTGGCTGCTACCTGATCTCTGTTTCTTTCTTTTCTGTATGTTTCAGACTCAGATTCCTCTAACTATGTCTGAGAATGGTTCTGCTGAAGTGTAGGCTTTCCTTTTGCTTTACCTTCCAAAGGCAACAACATACTGTTGTCAAATTTAATTCAGAGACTTTCTAAAAATTTGATAAATCTGCACCTCATTTTTCCTCTACATTGTGATAGCTCATTGGCTTATTATGTAGTACATGTACCTAAGATTGAATAAGTAAATCCTGCAAATAACGTTGTGAGATGTGATAATAATGCTTTCGTGTAAAAATATATAATGTGTTCAACCAACCTAATCCACTCATAGTCCAGCTGTTCTGCACTTATAGGGCGTAAAGTGTGTGTGAGGACAGGACAGATGTGCCCTGTATCCCTCGATGACACAGAGGGAGAAACTAGACTCCTTTATTGTCATCCTTGTGCACCAAGGAATGAACGTCTACCTGATTGCCTGCTGTGGTATCACCATAATGTTCCTCTGAACCAGACAATCTCTAACCCAACTAAACATATACAAGAAAATGAGTGTCTTCTTTTTTTTTTTTTTTTTTTAAGGTAAGAGAGATTTTATTTCTTTTTCAGATTTTTTCAAGTTATATTTATACAGGTTTAATTTACATACAAGAAATTTCACTCTTTTAATGCTATAGATTGAGGAATTTTGACAAATTTGTACAGGGCTCCTTGTATTTTTTATATTTTTTTTTGAATTTTTGAATTTTATTTAATTTATTTTTTTATACAGCAGGTTCTTATTAGTCATCCATATTATACATATCAGTGTATACATGTCAATCTCAATCTCCCAGTTCATCACACCACCATTCCCCAGCCTCTGCTTTTCCACTTTGGTGTCCATACGTTTGTTCTCTACATCTCTGTCTCACTTTGTTCACTGAAAACCGGTTCATCTGTACCATTTTTAGGTTCCACATATATGAGTTAATAAACGATATTTGTTTTTCCCTTTCTGACTTACTTCACTCTGTATGGTAGTCTCTAAATTCATCCACGTCTCAACAAATGACCCAATTTCGTTCCTTTTTATGGCTGAGTAATATCCCATTGTATATATGTACCACAACTTCTTTATGCTTTCGTCTGTCGATGGGCATTTAGGTTCCTTCCATGTCCTGGCTATTGTAAACAGTGCTGCAATGAACACTGGGGTGCGTGTGTCATTTTGAATTATGGTTTTCTCTGGGTATATGCCCAGTAGTGGGATTGCTGGGTCATATGGTAGTTCTATTTTTAGTTTTTTAAGGAACCTCCATATTCTTCTCCATAGGGGCTGTGTCAATTTACATTCCCACCAACAGTGCAAGAGGGTTCCCATTTCTACACACCCTCCCCAGCATTTCTTGTTTGTAGATTTTCTAATGATGTCCATTCTAACTGGTGTGAGGTGATACCTCATTGTAGTTTTGATTTGCATTTCTCTAATAATTAGTGATGTTGAGCAGCTTTTCATGTGCCTCTTGGCCATCTGTATGTCCTCTTTGGAGAAATGTCTATTTAGGTCTTCTGCCAATTTTTTGATTGGGTTATTTGTTTTTTTTTTTTAAATTGAGCTGCATGAGCTGTTTATATATTTTGGAGATTAATCCATTGTCCGTTGATTCGTTTGCAAATATTTTCTCCCATTCTGAGGGTTGTCTTTTCATCTTCTTTGTAGTTTCCTTTGCTTTGCAAAAGCTTTTAAGTTTCATTAGGTCCCATTTGTTTATTTTTGTTTTTATTTCCATTACTCTAGGAGATGAATCAAAAAAGATCTTGCTGTGATTTATGTCAAAGAGTGTTCCTCCTATGTTTCCCTCTAAGGTTTCAGAGTGTCCAGTCTTACATTTAGGTCTTTAATCCATTTTGAGGTTATTTTTTGTATGGTGTTAGGGAGTGTTCTAATTTCACTCTTTTACATGTAGCTGCCCAGTTTTCCCAGCACCATTTATTGAAGAGACTGTCTTTTCTCCATTGTATATCCTTGCCTCCTTTGTCATAGATTAGTTGACCATAAGTGCATGGGTTTATCTCTGGGCTCTCTCTCCTGATCCATTGATCTATATTTCTGTTTTTGTGCCAGTAACGTATTGTCTTGATTACCGTAGCTTTGTAATATAGCCTGAAGTCAGGGTCCCTGATTCCTCCAGCTCCATTTTTTTTCCTCAAGACTGCTTTGGCTATTCGGGGTCTTTTCTGTCTCCATACAAATTTTAAGATTTTTTGTTCTAGTTCTGTAAAAAATGCCATTGGTAATTTGAAAGGGATTGCATTGGATCTATAGATTGCCTTGGATCTGTAGATTGCCTTGGGTAGTACAGTCACTTTCACAATGTTGATTCTTCCAATCTAAGAACATGGTATATCTCTCCATCTGTTGGTATCTTTAATTTCTTTCAACAGTGTCTTATAGTTTTCTGCATACAGGTGTTTTTTCTCCTTAGGTAGTTATATTCCTAGGTATTTTATTCTTTTTGTTGCAATGGTAAATGGGAGTGTTTCCTTAATTTATCTTTCAGATTTTTCATCATTACTGTATAGGAATGCAAGAGATTTCTGTGCATTAATTTGGTATCCTGCTACTTTACCAAATTCATTGATTAGCTCTAGTAGTTTTTTGGTGGCATCTTTAGGATTCTCTTAGTATCTTGTCATCTGCAAACAGTGACAGTTTTACTTCTCTTCTGATTTGGATTCCTTTTTTTTCTTTTTCTTCTCTGATTGCCGTGGCTAGGACTTCCAAAACTATGTTGAATAATAGTGGTGAGAGTGGACATCCTTGTCTTGTTCCTGATCTTAGAGGAAATGCTTTCAGTTTTTCACCATTGAGAATGATGTTTGCTGTGGGTTTGTCATATATGGCCTTTATTATGTTGAGGAAAGTTCCCTGTATGTCTACTTTCTGCAAGGTTTTTATCATAAATGGGTATTGCATTTTGTCAAAAGCTTTTTCTGCATCTATTGAGATGATCATATGGTTTTTCTTCTTCAATTTGTTAATGTGGTGTATCACATTGATTGATTTGCGTGTATTGAAGAATCCTTGCATCCCTGGGATAAATCCCACTTGATCATGGTGTATGATCCTTTCAATGTGTTGTTAGGTTCTGTTTGCTACTGTTTTGTTGAGGATTTTTGCATCTATATTCATCACTGATATTGGTCTGTAATTTTCTTTTTGTAGTATCTTTGTCTGATTTTGGTATCAGGGTAATGGTGGCCTGATAGAATGAGTTTGGGAGTGTTCCTTCCTCCGCAGGTTTTTGGAAGAGTTTGAGAAGGATTGGTGTTAACTCTTCTCTAAAGTTTTGATAGAATTCACCTGTGAAGCCATCTGGTCCTGGACTTTTGTTTGTGGGAAGACTTTAAATCACAATTTCCATTTCATGACTTGTGATTTTTCTGTTCATATTTTGTTTCTTCCTGGTTCAGTCTTGGAAGGTTATACCTTTCTAAGAATTTGTCCATTTCTTCCAGGTTGCCCATATTATTGGCATAGAGTTGTCTGTAGTAGTCTCTTAGGATGCTTTGTATTTCTGGGTGTCTGTTGTAACTTCTCCTTTTTCGTTTCTAATTTTATTGATTTGAGTCATCTCCCTCTTTTTCTTGATGAGTCTGATTAATGGTTTATCAATTTTGTTTATCTTCTCAAAGAACCAGCTTTTAGTTTTATTGATCTTTGCTATTGTTTTTTTTGTTTCTATTTTTTTTATTTCTGCTCTGATATTTATGATTTCTTTCCTTCTGCTAACTTTAGGTTTGTTTGTTCTTCTTTTTCTAGTTCCTTTAGATGTAGGTTAGATTGTTTATTTGAGCTTTTTCTTGTTTCTTGAGGTAGGCTTGTATAGCTTAAACTTCCTTCATAGAACTGCTTTTGCTGCATCCCGTAGGTTTTGAATTGTCGTGTTTTCATTGTCATTTGCCTCTAGGTATCTTTTTGATTTCATCTTTGATTTCTTCAGTGATCTCTTGGTTATTTAGTAACGTATTCTTTAGCCTCCATGTGTTTGTGTTTTTTATGTTTTTTTTTCCCTGTCATTGATTTCTCATCTCATAGCGTTGTGGTCAGAAAAGATGTTTGATATGATTTCATTTTTCTTAAATTTACTGAGGCTTGATTTGTGATCCAGGATGTGATCTATCCTGGAGAATGTTCCATGCTCACTTGAGAAAAAAGTTTGATCTGCTCTTTGGGATGGAATGCCTTATAAATATCAGTTAAATCTATCTGGTCTGTTGTGTCATTTAAAGATTGTATGTCCTAATTAATTTTCTGTTTGGATGAGCTATCCATTGGTTTAAGTGAGGTGTTATAGCCCCCACTATTATTGTGTTACTGTTGATTTTCTCTTTTATAGCTGTTAGCAACTGCCTTACGTATTGATGTACACCTATGTTGGGTGCGTATATATTTATAATTGTTATATCTTCTTTTTGGTTTGATCCCTTGATCATTATGTAGTGTTCTTCCTTTTCTCTTGTAACATTCTTTATATTAAAGTCTATTTTTTCTGATATGAGTATTGCTACTACAGCTTTATTTTGATTTCCTTTTGCATGGAATATCTTTTTCCATCCCCTCACTTTCAGTCTGACTGTGTCCCTAGGTCTGAAATGGGTCTCTCGTAGATAGCATATATATGAGTCTTGGTTTTTTATCCATTCAACAAGCCTGTGTCTTTTGGTTGGAACATTTAATCCATTCACGTTTAAGGTAATTATTGATATGTATGTTCCTATTTCCATTTTCTTAATTGTTTTGGGTTTGTTTTTGTAGGTCCTTTAATTCTCTTGTGCTTCTCACTTAGAGAAGTCCCTTTAGCATTTGTTGTAGAGCTGGTTTGGTGGTTCTGAATTTCCTTAGCTTTTGCTTGTCTGTTAAGCTTTTGATTTCTCCATCGAATCTGAATGAGATCCTTGCTGGGTAGAGTAATCTTGGTTGTAGGTTCTTCCCTTTCATCACTTTAAGTATATCAGGCCACTCGCTTCTGGCTTGTAGAGTTTCTGCTGAGAAATCAGCTGTTAACCTTATGGGAGTTCCCTTGCATGTTATTTGTTGTTCTTCCCTTGCTGCTTTCAGTAATTTTTCTTTGTCTTTAATTTTTGCCAATTTGATACTATGTGACTCAGTTTCTCCTTGGGTTTATCATGTATGGGATTCTCTGCACTTCCTGGACTTGGGTGGCTATTTCCTTTCCTATATTAGGGAAGTTTTCAACTACAATCTCTTCAAATATTTTCTCAGGTCCTTTCTCTCTCTCTTCTCCTTCTGGGACCCCTATAATGCTAATGTTGTTGCATTTAATGTTGTCCCAGAGGTCTCCTACGATGTCTTCATTTCTTTTCATTCTTTTTTCTTTATTCTGTTCCACAGCAATGAATTCCACCATTCTGTCTTCAGGTCACTTATCCATTCTTCTTCCTCAGTTATTCTGCTATTGATCCCGTCTAGTGTATTTTTCTTTTCAGTTATTGTGTTGTTCATCTCTGTTTGTTCTTTAGTTCTTCTAGATCTTTGTTAATAATTTCTTGCATCTTCTCGAGCTTTGCCTCCATTCCTTTTCCGAGGTCCTGGATCATCTTCACTATCATTATTCTGAATTCTTTTTCTGGAAGGTTGCCTATTTCCACTTCATTTTGGTTTTTTTTTTTCCTGTGGTTTTTTTTTTTTTTTTTTTTTTTTTTTTTTTTGCGGTACACAAGCCTTTCACTGTTGTGGCCTCTCCCATTGCGGAGCTGCGGAGCACAGGCTCCGGACACACAGGCTCAGAGGCCATGGCTCACAGGCCTAGCGGCTTCGCAGCACATGGGATCCTCCCGGACTGGGGCATGAACTCACGTCCCCTGTATCGGCAGGCAGACTCTCAACCACTGCACCACCAGGGAAGCCCATTTCCTGTGGTTTTTTCTTGTTCCTTCATCTGGTACACAGCCCTCTGCTTTTTCATCTTGTCTGTTGTTCTGTGAATGTGGTGTTTGTTCCACAGGCTGCAGGATTGTAGTTCTTCTTGCTTCTGCTGTCTGCACTCTGCTAGTGTTAGAGGGCCTCTTTCAGAGGCAGGAGGTGATTGTGGCTCACTGCAGGGATAAGGACACTGGCAGCAGAATTTCTGGGAAGTACCCCTTGGCATGAGCCCTCCCAGAGTCTTCCATTAGCTACACCAAAGAGTCTGCAGCCTACAAGATCGTTTTTGATCCACATCCTGCTAGTGTTGCAGCGTCTCCTGCAGAGACGGTAGGTGGCTGTGGCTCACCGTGAGGACAAGGACACTAGCAGCAGAAGTTCTGGTAAGTACTCCTTGGCATTAACCCTCCCAGAGTCTTCCATTAGCCCCACCAAAGAGCTGGGTTGGCTCCAGTGTTGTGTCGCCTCAGGACAAACAACCTAGTGTCTTCTTATAAACTTTATAATTTATGAGGGCTAAGGGTGTTGCTTTGTAAACTTATTCCAAAAGTCTTGCAATTCTTCAGGATATTTCATCAAAACCTTTTCTTAATAATCTCCTTATGTTCACTCAATACACTTAGTGATGGAGTAATTTTTTATTTAAATGTGGGTTTTATTGTTGGAAGGGAATAAGGAAAACTCATTTTTATGACATGCTTATTATGTGCCAAGTACATTCCTTTTACATTAATGTCTAAATCTGTTCCTCATGGAAAACCTTTAATGTACATATTATTTACTTTTTCACAGATGATGAGACTAAAGTTCAGAGATTTTAAAAGGCACACTCTAATTCATCCAGCAGAACAGGAATTCAAATTCTAGGCTGTCCCTAAAGTTCATGCTCTTAAGTAATCTGAAGTCAGGCAAGTGAAAATTATATTTTTCAGAGGCAGCGTTTGAATGTGGTACAGTGCAACATTGTATTACGTGGTTCTTAAACATGGAACAAGGTCTGAAGTCAGCCACTTTTCACACGTCTTGAATAGCACCATCATGGATTCTCAAATCTTCCTGAACCACAAATCTCCATTAATAAATGGCAGCCATGTGTGCACACACACACATTCTTGCATATTCTATCAGGAGGTACACTGATTCTGGATTAGGGATCCTTGAAATAAATGAACAGTATCCAAAGGCATTAATTTTAAAAGACATCACTGATTTATCTTGTCTGTCTTGAAAGATCATGTTCATTCTTAGTCACAGTTTAAATAGACTCTATACTTGATACAATATGTAGAAAAATGTTTACTACTCAAAATTCATTGTCTTCATGATTCATCAACAGTCTTTTGCATTGTTTGTTCACTCTCAGTTTCTGCTACTGTTTACTAATAGTTTGGGAAAGGAAGTGGGGTGCTCTACTGCCCAATAATATTATTATCTGTATTTTCTTATGGTTTCTTGTGAAGTTCAGGTATAGGAGGTGGTTGAAACTAATAGCGAAATGAGCTATGATGGTTTCACAATGGATTTCATCAATTCAATACTTTAATGCCATTAATATAGTTAATTGAGACCTATATAAACATCTGCCTTGCAAATGGATTTAAGTTTTAGAGATTTTAGAGCCATCAGAAATTACATACATCTTCTAACCCACTAATATGGACTGGTGTCATAGAGTGAGCTAGTCCATAATTGTAATATATTAAATAAGAGAAAGAAGACATGTTTTTCAGGCTTAAGAAGATACACTCTTATTTTTTGTTTTTGTTTTTAATATTTATTTATTTATTTTTGGCTGCATTGGGTCTTAGTTGTGGTACATGGGATCTTTCATTGTGGTGCATGGGCTTTTCTCTAGTTGTGACACTCAGTCTCCGGAGCACGTGGGCTCAGTAGTTGCTGCATGAGGGCTTAGTTGCCCCGTGGCATGTGGGATCTTAGTTCCCCGACCAGGGATTGAACCCACATCCCCTGCATTGGAAGGTGGATTCTCAACCACTGGACCGCCAGGGAAGTCCCCTGGGAGATACACCGTTGTTGATTATCAGCAAACTAAATTAAATGTCAGCTCACCTCAATGTATAAAAATATCATCATCATTATCACAACTTACATACCTCTTCTGTTGTTCTGGTTTAGTATTAAAAAAAAAAAAAGTTCAGCTCTACCAGTGTTACCTTGGGAGCACAAATGAGCCATGGGTAAGGCAGAGATAGGTTTTAAGTACTAGCAACATTGCTATCATGCTGTTAACATACGCTGTCTCTCTCTGTAGGGTAGAAATATGTCAGTGCTGTTACTTTTGCCAACATCCTACTCATATCACCAATCTTTGATGTTACAGCTAGAGAAAACAATGCTCGTGAACTATTTTCAGCCTCATTCCTTAATCAGTAGCTGAAAATGTTGAACCTTTTCACAATGATCTTAAAATTGAGCTTATTAGAATAGGTTTTAATAACTTACCATTTTTAAGTAACTTGTGTGTGTGGTAGTGTGGGCAGCCCTATGAGTTTTATGACTGATGGTAAGAATTTAACTTGTCTTAAATGCATTCTTACTCTACTATGAAAATTCTATTTCACTTGATGGAAATATACTTATTGAGATTATAAAACCTAAGTAGCACAGAAAGGAATTTCTCATCTTTTTTCTCTTGCCTCCCTTTCACTTATTTTTTACACACTTAAAATATTGTAAGAAAAATAAGAATAAAGAAGATATAATCCTACTCTATTTTTAATGCATTTCTGAGAGGTACTGCTATTTTTCTCTTCTATCATAACACACTCTGGGATCACAGTATTTAATGTTCTCTGATCTCTCTGCTGTTTCCGTTTAGCTTCACAGATCCACATTGTGTTGGCTGAAGATCATTCGATCTTTTATTTTTTTCCATATTCACCCCTTCCACATTGTCCCATTTCTAAGTCATAAGTATTGAATTATTATTAACACTTTCAAGCTGTTTTTTAAAACAATAGGTGTGGTGATTTGAGGGCTTTTTATCTTTGGAGAGAAAAGAAAAAAGCTAACTAGAAAATACAATTCTGTATCTCCAGGACCATATATAGAGAGTTAATGTAAGCAGCGAGTTAGTGAGAACTTGTGAATAAAGGAATAAGAGAAGAAAAAAAAAGATATAAAGATATCATGATTTTTTTTTATTATGGGAACTATTTCAGTGTCCATAAATTGTATAGTACTTAATGGGAATGAAATAATTCACTTGGGACCATGTACATTTACCTGAAGAAAACAAAATATCCTTTACTGCAAGATATCTGTGTGTCCAAAGTTAGAAATGCGCTGAGTGCAAACATTTTTCTTATTATTTCTGAAACTCGAGAAATGAAAAGAGAATTCATTTTTCAAATGGCAGTTACAAGTTTTCTTTCTTTCACTGGAACTTTCCATCTCTTTCAGCATGAACAGGAAGTAATATTTATATTTGGATATGAGAAATGAAAACAAAAACTAAAGCGTTAATATGGTTAAACTTGAGCATCACTAAACAAAGGCATAAGTCCAGGGATAAATCCAGATTTTGTAGGATCTGAAGCTCATACAAATCGGGGGCTTTCTTTAAGAAAAACAATTCAACCTATGGAGATAAAATTAGATACAAAAGTGAGTATATGTTTAAAGTAGAAACAAGAAAAAATAAAAATATATAAAAGCAAATAACTCAAACATTAAAAAATTCAGAATATATACATATTTAATCAGCTCTACATGTCTAAAATATTTTTTTCTTCCTTTTTTACTACATATTCTTTGATTACCTCTTTTATGAATTATTTTTAAGGTATGATTTCCTATAACAAGAATAAAAATAATTCAGTATTTTAATGTAATAGATTAAACATATTTATTATTGATAGTTGAAATTCATAAAATATTTAAATCTAGAAGTACTTAGTGTTTGTAGAAATACTAGATACTTGTTTTCTAAAAACATGGGGATTTTCATGAATTCTATTTTGCATAGTTTCATCAACAAATGTGTATTTTTATACTCATAGATGCTGCATTATATGTACAGTCCTGACAGGAGAGGGCTTCTGTTTTGACTAGGTGTCTACAAAAACCAAATACCCTACTTAAAATTTCACATGGCTGTTGATTGGGAGAATTTTCCACAAAATAGCTTCTAACACATATATATGGAATCTAAAAAAAAAAACAAAACAAAAATGGTCTGAAGGACCTAGGGGCAGGACAGGAGAAAAAATAGACGTAGAGAGTGGACTTGAGGACACGGGGAGGGGGAAGGGTAAGCTGGGACAAAGTGAGAGAGTGGCATGGACATATATACACAACCAAATGTAAAACAGATAGCTAGTGTGGGTGTGGGTTTTGTCTGGAAGTAATGATGTTCCCATCGTTGAAAACATAATTACAAGGATGTTGATGCTTACATGCAAAGAAACCTGGGTGTTGTGGTCTAGCCACACACTTGGAAAGGAGAGAAAATTCTTACGTAGAGAGTTGGCTGTCTCCAGAGATGTTTCTGAGAATACCTTATTAGCCTCTTTAAATATTAAAAGAATAAACCTGTTTAAAGAACAAAAAAAGATGCCAAATTACAGTCAATGCATTTTGTCTATATAGTTTTGCTATGTCTCTCTTTAGAGATTCACTGAATGAGTGAATATTGTGTTTTTAATATCTACTTTTTAATTTATTTTACCCAGAGACAAAGTAGTATAATTATGTTTCTCGAGTTTATGTCTTTTCTTCTTAATTCAATCATCAAGCCTTTGGAGGCAAGAGGATTTCTTCCTCTTTATATGCATAATGGCAAAGATTGAGGCATGCAGTAATAATCTCTAAATGTAACTGAATTATTCAGAGCTTCTTATTTTATTTTTCAAAGAGAAAATTAGACTTAAGGGCTATTTATAATCCTTCAATGTGCTTATGAACTTAAGTGACATCTGCTGATATTAGAAGTTACCTTTAATCAGGGTGGGGTTGCATGATTAAAACACTAATTTTTGCTGAGACGCTGCTAATCAAGGATTAAATCACAATTCAGCAGAACAAATTTAGTCATCAAAAGAAACAGGAATGCCTGCAACATAAAAAGGAGACTATACCATTCAGCTGAACAGTTTATTTTGTAGCTTCATAATGGGTCCTTTGATCAGGTCTAGGGCAGAGATTCCTGTTCACTCTGCATCATGGCACACAAAGATAAAGATAATGTAAAAGGCAAGGTTTTTCATGTCCACTTAAGTCTGGCCTAGCTGCTCTGTCGTGTGCATACCTAGTATTTCAGGAGTCTAGATGGGAATTTCTGGTGTTGACAACAATTCCAATTTCTTACCATTGAGATGCTAAATAGATATCATCACAAAAATGCTTGGGTGCTATGTCATAATTTTAGGAAAGAAAAGAAAAAATCGTATACTGAAATACATCGTCTTGTTTTTGTTGAATAGGTGATAGTAATGGAGAAACATACTCAAAATTCTCCATCTGTTGCTATACAGTAAACAATAAAATTAAATAGTAAGTTTAAAATTTAACCTAAACTTGTTGAGACTCATTGTCACAGGATGGCATGATTACCTTGTAAAGTTGTCTTCCTGTCTTAGCATGACTTATTTGATAGAGACCCAGGCATGATTATAAAGATTAGAAAAAGTTTTCTGTGCTGTTGGCTCAGCAGAAATGGAGAGGTGATTTGTCATTATAAACCATATTGTTGATATTCAGAAATTATTTTTTCCTTACTGAGAATATGAGTTGCCTAATGGTAGCATCTGTTGTTGGCCCAGTAGGCAGGCAATAGGCTGGAAGTGATGCCAGCTTGGGTGCATGAACCCCTGGCAGCTCTTGAGTGGACCATGGCCCAGGCATCCTCAGGGGGTTAATAGTTCAGGCTCTCCAGGACCAAAACATGAAAACAGTGGATTTCTTGTGTGTGTGTGTGTATATGTGGCTTGTGGGATGCATGGACAGCAGGCGCAGCTGTTCAGAAGCTACAAAGTACCTCCTGCCATGAACTTCATGATGGTTAATAAGGAGGGAGTTACTGAAATATTTGAGCATTGCTCTATGTCACTTCAGGTCTCAGAAAGGGGCTCCATTTATTTATTGACAGTAATGATAACCAACAACTCCTGAAATTCAGTAAATTATATAACAAATATTAGAATGAATTATTTACATTAAAATGTATGCCTAACAAGCAATTTTGTAATGTATCTTTTTGTTTATATTGAGACTAAAAGAGAGCATATTTACTCATATGTTAATCTATTTTAGCATGCGAGGTGATAAATATAACATTGTCTCTTCGTATAAGTATGCGTAGATGAAATAGGATTATTCTATTCACATAAATATGACCATTGTTTTGTAAATTAAAATACTGCCTGTTTACCTCATGAATCAAAAAGTACAGGCTTAATTAATTTTTTTTTGTTAGTCCTGTGTGATGTTCCATTGTATAGCATTGTGTATTTAGTCATTTCTCTATTGAAAAATATTTTTCAATTTTTAAACAATTGTTTGTTTTTTGTCACCTTCAATATTATCAGTTTTCAATATAGACTCTTGAGCTTATATTTTATATTCTAGCATTTTTATTTCTTTTGGAAAATTTTCCCAAATAGCATTTCCTGATTATTTTCTGTTTTTACACATCCTTGTCAAGACTAGTTATCAATTTGTGTTTTGTTTTCTTTTTTAATTTTGGCAAGCTGGTAGGTAAAACTATAACATCACTGTTACTTTAATTAAAGTCTCAGTATTATCTAATGGAGTTAAACCTATATTCGTATAGGTATCATCTATATAAATCAACTCTTCTGAGAGTTTCCCCGTCATGGGCTTTTTAAAAAACTTTCATTTTAGTCCTTCTTAAAAAAAAAAAAAAATTTATTTATTTTTGACTGCATTGGGTCTTCATTGCTGCCCACGGGCTTTCTCTAGTTGTGGAAAGTGGGGGCTACTCTTCATTGCTTCATTTTATACAAACTATTTCTAAAGAATAATGTATACCGTTTACTAGTTTAATGTATTACATGTCTATTTTTTCTTTTGCTTTGTTTATGGTATATTTCTCCATGCAAATATATTATGTGTAATTTGTAGTTAAACTACTTTTCTCCTTTATGACAACTCTATTCTCTGAATAGCTTAGAAACCCCCAGCCCCACAATGTTATAGAAATATTATCCTAAACATTTTTTGCTATTTATTTTAAAGATGTTTATATCTAATCTACAATTGACATGAAACTTATTTTTCTATATTTTTATAAGGTGAAGGGCTATTTTTCTTATTTCTCTTTTAGCAGCTACTCTTAATCACATCCTGTATTTGATAACATTTTTATGTACCGAACTGAAATGATATCTTATCTTACACAATGCTATATACCATATTTGAATCATTTCCTACACTCTCTATCCTGTTCAACTAATCCATCCATTTTTTTTCTTAATACCATATCATTTAATAAAGTCACTCATATTATACTTTAATATCCTTTAAAGTGAGCACTTTCCATTTTTATTTTAATTTAAATTATCTTATAATATTCTAAGTAGAATTGTAATAAGTTTATATGGACATTTAAATAATTAAATCATGACTGATTTCTCTGTTAAGGACCTCTTACTTTATATTAATTCCATAAGATTTGATAACTATCTTTGTCTTTATATATATCCTATACTTTTCCTATTTAATTTACTCAGGGATATTTTACACATATTTTTCCATTTTTATTAAAATGTAATTTCCATTTGAAATTCAAAAAGATTCTTGCTAATGTATTAAAACTGTTGATTTCTGTATATGCAGCTAGTCTTCAGCCACATTAAAAATATCTAGTTCATCATGTTTGCAGAGAAGTCTTTTCTAAATTTATAATCATAAAATACAGTTAAATTTATTTTGCTAAACATTAATTTTCTTACCTTATTCCACTGGCTAGAACCCCCAAAATAATACCAAAAATCTCTGGTGAGTTTTATTCTTGATTTTACTGAACCTGGATTTAGCAATTTATTATTTGGTATGCTATATTTTGGAGAACTTTAGCTAATACTCTTTATAATGTTTCATTGTTTTATCTATATTCTGATGCTACTGATTTTTTTTTTTTTTTTTTAATTTTATTTTTTTTTTGATGCTACTGATTTTTAAGCTGGGAATAACTTGTATTTTTTCTCTTCTATTGGTGTAAATATATTGAATAAACATTAGTATAATGTGTATAGATAATATTGTTACATGTGAAGTTTAGAAGTTACATGGATACTGCATGTATAGAATGCTAATGTAAAGAAAGCACTCAGATGAGCAGGAATTTATATACAATTTGAACTAAAACTGTTTTGATTTTATCTCAGAATGATAAATCTCAAACAATGTAAGTTCCATAAAGCTTTTAGCCTTGTCAGATGGTTTATGCGTTGAGGAACAAAATTACTTAGTTTGGAGTTATTTTAAAACATTAAAAGCCACTATACGATTTAAAATAAATAAAGGTTTATAACTTCATCCCACAAAATAACTTTTAGGTTTTAAGTAATTTTACGAATTATTCTAGCTTCAGCAAGTATTAGAAGATTCTCCATTATATTAAAGAATGTTGGAGAATTTTGTTAAGATTCTTAAACTTTGTTTCAGATTGGCTTCAAATTCTGAAAAGGTATTTTTTTATCAAATCTTCTTAAAAGGAATTCAATATTGCTGTCTCACTCTCTGTGACAAAATATTCATATATATATGTACATGAATATATATATATATATATTTTAAGTTTTAATTACCAATTCAACATTCTTTTAAAATGTTTAGTTTAAAACTTAAGTACCATGGAAGAATTTTCTCAGCAGAATGGTGATTTTCTCCATTAAATAGTTATTTGACACCCAATGTTCTGTTCTGTTTCAAAAATCCTTTCTTGAATTTTATATCACTCTTTTAAAAAATGAAGCTTCTAAAAGACTACATTTTAAGTCATTCTTCAATACAGCAGACATATATTAAAGTGTGAGCAATTTCTCTGAAAAAAAATCAGACTCATTCAAACCATTCTGGTGGTTCAAATGGATTGATACTCAGAGAATATAACTGTGTGGAGGATGTAGAATCGTTTTTGAACCAGTTATAAATATTTATAAATGAATTGAGGGAGATCTTTACAAAGAAAATGAATGTGTTGCCATTGGCTAAATACCATTTTCTTTGTTAATTATAAATATTGAGGGTTCTGTAGGTTCATTCATGTTTAACCTAATCCCTGGATGAGCAAAATATATGACAAATTGTAATTCTGAAATATTGAAAACACTGTGACATTTTTATTTTCCCTTAAGCATGAAGTGTACATTAATAGGTAATTTTAAGAAAGAAATAATGCAATTAAGCACTTAAATCATCTTTTCCTAAATCACATTTGGAATTTGGAATTAAAAAAACAAAAACAAGAGCAAAAACAAAATCATGGTTAGTCATGTTGTTGAAGTTTGCAATTACCCAACGCAAAGAATTGTTTACTTTAAATCTTAACCTCCACATCCTGGAGGCACAGCAAAGTCAGTGTCTCACAATCTCTCTTCACATTATTTTATCTTTGCTCACAAAAATCTTAACTCTGATTATGTGCTGTAGAAATAAAACAGATATAAAATCAGTTCAAAAACAATGACCAAAACCAGTGAAAACAAGTGGAACATTTTTTTCAGAGAGAACATTTAAAATGTTGCACTAAATCAACTGAAAATGTAAAGATAATAGCATATTGCTACTCTCATTTGCTACTCTAATTGTTCCACATTTATGGAGTTCTGCCCTGGGTAGTTTTAATAGCAGTTGTTAACCACTGTCATTTATCAGCAACCTTATTACAGTTCAAAATGGAATTGTAATTGAAACACTTGAACAAGTTAAAATTGACAATAAATTTACAGTCTGATAGGATTTGCTTAATGAACTTTATGTAATAAAATTTTAATTGTTTTTGAGCATTTACAGGATATATTGCCTAAAAGTTTTAAAATTTATAATTAACCCATAACAATTCAAGGGAGTAAGTTCATACCAGAAAGCAAAAGGCAAGTTACAATTAAACATAACATTATTCCTAATTTTATGGAAATAGTAATGATTTTCCTCTTCCTGCATTCTTCTACTCTTCTGTATTTTTTCTTCTTTTCTTGATAGATGATTTTTTTTTTTTTTTTTTTTTGCTGCCTGTGAGATGTAATTTGTGTGGCAAGAAGAAATCTTGCTTAACTCCACATATCTTATCCACTGGCCACAATGTCTGAATATTTATGAGAATACATTCTATCCAGATTATTAGATCTTAGAGTCAAATGTATGGGATCTGTTTCTCCACACACCACATTCACGTTTAATACCTGTGGGCACCAGTATCTGTAGCTATAAAATAGCAATAGCTGTTTGTTGTGAAAATCAGAGTAGATGGTAAACACATAATAAATGTTCCTTTATTATTATTTAAAGTTTGGAAATTCCACTTAAGTGATCTCATTAATCTTTAAAATAAATTAAATCCGTGTAGGTATTTTCAGGTGATTGTCAATAAACTAGCTGATTAACTGAATAGGACACATATTAAGTAGCTGATGACCTAGCAGGATTGAGATGTAAGTTGTGAATAAAAAAACCCAGTCTTTAGAGTATGAAACACAAGGTCTGACCATGCAGAGCACTGCAGAATTGTTCTTGGTTAACAGGGTGGAAAGTGAGGTTTCTAGTCCACAAAAGAATATAGAGTTGATGAAAGTGAATCCAAAATGTCTGAAAAGAAGGTAGATATAGAAAGCTGTTCGTTCATTCATTCATTCATTCATTCATTCCTTATTTAGCAATGTCCTCCACCCCCTTCCTAGAACACAGAAACTCAGCTGACTTTAAAAAGGTGGGAAACATTCCTTGTTTGCCTGAGGGAAAAAAGGTTAAGCAGATAAGCTTTTGGTCAAATATTTATGATTATGTTTCTTAAATACCTTTCTGAAACTCTCCATAGTCTAGAAAAGAAAATAGACTTCACTAGAAGACTATACTTAATATGTCATTTTTTTTTAATTTACAAAAGTATTACATGAACCATTTTCTTTAAAGTTGTTTCAAGCAATGTTTAGTCACCTACATGCAGTAAATGCAATTGATTCTCTTTACAGAGATATATGCGCCTCCTACTTCTGTGCCCCTTTCCAGATAAAACTGCTAACAGTTTGTTCAGGAGAGAACTTCCTTGTCTCTTGGGAGACTCTCTCTACCTCTGATTCTGCTTACATTGTTATAAATAAATAATATGTAAACAAATACTTTGTAATACGTTTTGTAAACAAATTTGTTGAGTTTGGTGATTTGACTCTCTCCCTTAAATATATATCTTGGGAAGCTTTCATGTCAATACAATATTTTTTTAATGCAACATAGATATGTGTGTGTGTATTTATAGATAATACCGTGTAACATAATTTATTTAAGCACTCCCATAAAGATGGCACTAAGTTTGCTTCCATTTTTCAGATGCTGCTCATTCACATCCTTATCTTTGAGCATAAACACAAGCCCTTCTGTAGTGTATACTTCAGAAGCAAAATTACTAATCTTAATGGTATTTATAGCATAATTTTAACAGATGTAGCCGTATTCTCTAAAAAAGTAATTAACAGTCAACAACCCCATGAAAGTATATCATTATGTATTTCACTAACAATGGATATTATTAATATATTTTAATATTTGCAAATCCAATAGAAAATTATTTTAATTGATGTTTTAATTTGTGTTTTCTCAATTATTAGTAATCTTAAGCATATTTTTACACTTGATTATTTGTATTTTTATATTTCGTGGAATACTATGAAAGTTATATTGTTTTGTCTTTCTATTATATTGTTTTGTCTTTCTATTATATTGTTTTGTCTTTCTATTGATATTTAGCCTTTTTTATGTATCTACATATATTCTGAAAATCTTTTTCTTCATATGCTATGATTTGTATGACTTTAACAGGAAGAGTTCTTCAACTTGACGATTATGAAAACACTGTCCAATAATTTTTATTTTCATACACTTAAACCTTTTAAATATAGGCATTTAATCCATCTAGAAATTATATCTTTGGTTGCTGAAGAGAGAGTACATTATTAGCCAGTTGTCTGAGATACAATTATTGAATATATCATTTTATCAGTAAAATGAAAGGACATTTCATCACATATTAAGAATCCTATGGACCCTACTTTGTGTTATATTGATTTACTTAAATATTTATGAACAAAGCAATGTTTTAATTAGAAAAGATTTGTGGTTACCTCATAGGTAACAACTCATTCACTTTGTTTTACAAAGTTTTCAGTTATTCATGCTCATTATATCTTCCCAGTGAATTTTAGTATAAGTTGACTGAGTTATTCATAAAATATTTTTGGTTTGTTTATTTTAGTTAGCTTATTTGGAGAAAACTGACTTCTTTACATTAAGAATCTTCCCATCCAGAAACATACATGTCTCTCCATTTGGTTACTTGTCTCTCATGCATTTTGATAGCATTTAATATATAATTCCCATGGGTATGACAGCTCTTATGAGGTATTTTTCAAAGTACTTGAGTGATCTGTGTGCTCTAGTAAGTCTTTCCTTATTTGTTGGTTCTTTCAGTTGTCTATATTTGCACCTCACTTTATGGTGTTTGTTTTTTCTCAAAAAATGTGACAGATTTTGGATGTTTGCTCATCTTTTCATTTTACTTTGCATGAAAATCATGATGTTCTATTAAATGAAGTGTCCATAATTTGGTTACTTGGTATCATTTATCTCTTTTACTACTGAAAATATTTATTTGGACATAGATTTTAAATCTTCTTAAAGTGTGTCTTAATGGATAACTTCATTTTACTTTCATCTGTTTTCTGTTCACCTCAATTTTGAATCACATATGATCAAGCAATTTTCATTTACTTTGGAGCTCCTAAAAATACTATAATTTATTATTTTCTCAGGAATAAGTATATTTTTAGAAAGAAGCTCTTTATATTTAATGCTATTATTGTCTCTTTTGTACTTTGCAGATTCTTTTAGGCTTCATATTCCTGTTGATTATTTTGAAGTGCTGCAAATACATTTCAGCCTACACTTTATCATAAATATTGTGGGTGGCTCTTATTTAGATTACTTCAGTTTTTACAGCTGGTATAAGAATCTTATTCCTTTGAGCTGAGATATGAGGATTACATTAAATGAATTTTTATTGTCAGTTTGAACAATTAGTATCAAGAAGAGGACTAACGTGGATTCATGAGATTTTGTAAAGCAATTTTCTCTACATTGAAACTTTGTGAGCAGAAGCAAATGTTTCCATATTTGATTATTTTTATGTCTCTTCTCTATTCAAAGTATAGGCTAAGATTTTGAGATTCCATTTCTGCTTCTTTTATTGCTGATTCAGGAAAATGACTAGTTCTGTTAAGATGTACCCCTCTCACAGCTAATGTACATCTGTGTAAGGATGGATGTGAGACAGCAGTTGGAAGCTGCATAGATGGGAATTTGCCAACAAGTTTTATCTTTGGTGTACTTAGCACACCCCTACAGAGCACATCTGCTGCTGGTTTACAAAGTTAACATGATCACAAATGTGCTTTGTTTATCCTAAAGTCTTGTCTTCATCTGTCACATCTAAAAGTAAGTCAGAATGCTCAGCTTTTCAGGAAAGTAGTGTCCTTGATTGGAGTAAAGTCATGTGCCAGGACTACATTGTTTAGCGCTTAGCCCTGCTATTCATTGGCTTAATATTTGTTGTGTTTATGGTTAATTTTTCATTCTTGGTAAGTAACTTAGAAGTTTTCTGATCTACATAAAATTGTCTTCAAATGGATTCAGGCTATATTTCCTAAGATTCACCTTTAACTCTACCCTGGCTCTCCAAATAGCAGTCGTTTAAGTTATTTTGCATCAGTTTACTTATTTCCATAGCACACACTTAGGTGTACACACATTGTTTCTTGATTATCACTACCTGATCCCATCTATAATATATTTAGAATATATCTATATGTGTGTGTGTGTGTATTCACATATAGAACAAGAGTAAATACAGGGAGATCATGTTAAAAGGACAATAACTCAAGAGTGAGATATTGAGTACCTTTTACATACTATGTGCACAGTAAAATAAGGAAGGAAGGGAGGGAGGGAGGAAGGGAGGAAAGAGAAAAAGAAAGAAAGAAGAAAGAAAGGGAAAGAAAGGGAGAAAGAAAGAAAATGAGAGAGAGGGAGGGAGAGAGTAAGAAAGTGTGTAAAGACATAGATATATAGGTATATAGGCAGAAAGATAAATAGACAGATGATAGCAGGCTGACTGCAAATGGGTATGAAGGATCTTTTAAAGTGATAGAAATGAATAGAATAATTCATTTTGGTGATATTTGCACAGCTCTGTAAAGTAACAAAAAAAGCTTAGTGTATAATTTAAATGGTTGACTTTTATGGTATGCAAATTATTTCTTAATCTGTTATTAAAAGACCATTTGAAATCTTGCAATACATATATTAAAAATTAATAAATCTATTCAGTAAACAGAACTTTATTGAGTTCACACCTCACACCAAGCACTGTGATAACGATTTTAGACTTGATCAGGAATAAAAGTGGTTATTAAAAGCTTTCAGCCCAATAGAAGCCTACTCTTGAGACTGTCAAAGGTTTTCCTCATTTCTTTTAGCAATTTGTCTTAATCTAGCGCTTACATTTATCTTTTTCCATCTCACTGGTGAAATCCTTCATATGTTCAGAAATTTTTGCACCTTTTCCACTAGTGCCTTAACCTATCAGTCACAGTTATTTTAAATTCCCTGGCTGACAATTCCAGCATCTTGGTCATATCTGAGTCAGGTCCTAGGGAATTTTTTGTCTATTGATACTCGATTTCTTTTTTGTTTTTCTCCTTGATTTTTGTCTTTCTGAAAATGTTTGGCTGAAACACAGATAGTGTGTCTATTTATTCCTTGAAATGAACCTGTATTTTCTTTGCTATGCTTTTGAAGAGTATGAGAGTGGGGATTTGAGTCCATCTCATCAGCAGTTGAGTTGGGTTTGAGTTCTGTTGTTATAATGGCTTCCTACAATGAATCACTGGTTTCAAATTCCTCTAGCATTACCTTGCCCATAGGGTGGGGTCTGTTTATCACAGGATTTTTCTTATTGTCCCCTTCACTCTCAGGGTTAGGTTAGTCCTTTGTGTCTGCAGCTCGAGAGGGTCTTTCTTTAACCTCTGACCCCTCTCCTGCAGTAGGGTGCTGTTGCCTGTTTCTCTCTGCTTCTAGTGTGGTGGAGGTGGACAAAGAGGCAGTCTGTTGTCATGGTTCAGCCTCAGGCTTAGAAGGGTCCTGAGTCTCCAAAGAGGGACTTTTTCAGGAATCCTGACCCTCCCTGGTGCTCCGGTATCTCTATGTGCTCAATATGTTGTCCTTTTCTCCACTCAGGGGTAGAGATTATTTTCTTCCTATTCTCTGCTCTATTCCTGGGAGTGATAATGTTTGTTTCTCTTCCCCATGAAAATTAAGACTTTTGACCCATAGGCAAGAAGAATACAAATGAGATGTATTACTTTTTTCACTATGGTGTCTATTCTTCTAGACTTTCCCATTTGAGAAGCTTTCTCCAATCTTTTTTTTTTTTTTTTTTTTTTTTTTTTTTTTTTTTTTTGCGGTACGCGGGCCTCTCACTGTTGCGGCCTTTCCCGTTGCGGAGCACAGGCTCCGGACGCGCAGGCTCAGTGGCCATGGCTCACGGGCCCAGCCACTCCGCGGCATGTGGGATCTTCCCGGACCGGGGCACGAACCCGTGTCCCCTGAATCGGCAGGCGGATTCTCAACCACTGCGCCACCAGGGAAGCCCTCCAATCTTTTATTGTGAATATTCTGTCAGGGTTCATGAATAGGTGCCAATACCACTTTTGCCTGCAGTTCGCTGAGGTTCTATACTCTCATGGTCACCTACACTCAGCTTTTTGGAATCTGTTTTAAAAAATTAGCTGAATTATTACTTGTTGCTTAAATAATAGTCCCTCTCCCTCCCAAGTTCATGTCCATGTGAATCAGTGCTGATGTCTCAAGAGAGATGGAAAAAAAAAATAAATGTAAAGGAATAAAAGATAGTAAACAATGTCAGTAAACTGAAGTCTATTCAGCAAAGAATGATGAGGATAAAAAGATAACTAAAAATCAAGGTATAAAAGAAACAACAAATTAACTGGGGATGTGTGATATGTGAGGAAATAATTTCAAGAGATAGAGAACTCATGTGAATGTAAGGGTACATTTTGCCCATGTAGTTCAATGGAACAGAAAAAATATAAATTTGAAATTGTGAGAATATATATTTTACTTAAATATAAAGAACATTTTTCTAAAAGTGAATTGCATAATAATTAAAAGGAATGTTTTAGAATTTCATCACAGCATATTAATCAAGATTGGAAAAGTGCTTGTTACTGTTAACCTATGGAAAGGAAAGCAGGACTTGAATTTGCTGAGACAATTTTCAAACAAAATAAAAAGTATTAAAGTCTTTATGACTACATGACCAATTAATAGTCTGTATGTCTCTAATAAAACACTATTTTAAATAGACCTTATTATATTGTGCAAGTATATTAAAGATAGAGCCTTATCTCCTAAGACAAATCATCTGTGAATAAAGTATTTTTTCCTGTCATTTTAATATACTAGAAGAACAGTGGAATTTCCTGCTGTGTTTTCTTGCAATGCAATTTTAGGATAACCTTTGGTCACTGGAACATCCATCAAAAATAGGACAGACAGTAATTGCTCTCAACTCCAACTCATTAAGTCATCAGTTCTGACTAATCAGATTCTTAAAAAATAGTTTGCTAATGAACATTACTTTATATTGACCATGATGGAATATTTATGTAATTACTATTTAATCTAACATGTCACTCGTAATTTTCTGTAGCATAATCTATTCTTCTCTTGAATAATGCAACACTTCGAAAACTAAACTAAATGATTCAACTAAATACTATGATTCAGGACATTATTTACCCTTGAATCTCTTCAGTGACCAACAGACTCTAGCCCTATGCAATTCAGCATGCTCTCACAGTGACTTCTATATTATAAAATCAATATATTCTATTTAGAATAAGAGTGGTTAATAAAGTTTAGCTTGAACAAATTCTCAAATCACACTAGGTAAATTTACTGATAATTTATGGAAGCGCGAATAGCAAACCTAAGTATTCTAGAGCAATATAAGCAATGTGTTAAATTTCCCTTGTAAAATGGACATCATGCAGATAAAGGACATAAATCCAGGATATTTGGGTTTAACAAACATAGGCTCATTAAGTTTTACTATCAGAAGTTTACTGACATCCAGGATAATTTTACCAAAATAAATAACACACTCAATTGCCCAAATAAGGGTGAAATGACAAATAGTACCTAAATCACTTCTGGAAATTTTCTTGTGTCAGTGCATAATTAGAACTTTTTAAATGGTTACTTACACTAAAAGAGGAGTATCTGAAGTAGCAATCACATACTATAGCCGGACATAGAAATCATAGGACAGTTTAAGTCTAAACAATTAACTGCATACAGATACTTTATGATTTTGTGTGGGGAGAGTTGGGTAGATTGTTTTTACATTCTAAGTTTTTGTATGTGATTAAAAAAAAAAAGAAACTTATTAGAATGATGCTAATCTAAGATGGTTCACGGAATCCAAGCAAGAGCTGACAAACCTGAATAGGTCAAAGGTGAAACCCAAGGTCACATCTCTCATTTTACTGATGGGAGTCAATGCACCTCCCCTATTGGACAGGTATCTGAGGTTAACAGGATGTTAACATCTTACAACTTATGACTCCATGTGGATCAGCTTGAAACAATAACCCAGAGCTGAAGACCACCCTGTGTAGAAGGAGAGCAGTCACAAGAGTCAAGGAACTCGGCATAGATACAGATAATATCAATAGATCCTGAGATGGATCAATTGATTGAAAGATTTTTATTAATGTAAATTTTAATATATAGAAAGAAGTGCCTAAATACAAGTAATGTGTACATAATTTTATACATATTATCATTAATTAAATATTATTAAAGTGAATACCAGTAATCCATCATGCAGGTAAGAAATTTGATTGTGGCTAGATTCTCCTTTTATTATTGGGGTGTTAAACAGAATCCAAAATAAAGGCCGTACTTTGAATAGACCTCTAGACTATACACTCACAACCAGGTAACTGAAACATAAACTCTCTTGGTTTCCCTGAAATGCTAACTCTGACCTTAACCAAAACTTAAGCTTTCTTCATGTCAGCGTGACCTTCCAGCTTCCTAGTCAGTCAAATACAGACAAGTAAGCTGAGTACTGCCACCCTGAAAGGAACCTAAGTTTTTAGTAACCAAACACAAAACTATGTACTCCCTCATTCATGTCTGTAAACTGAGCAGTAACTGCTGAGAGACAAGCTTCTTAACCACTTTTGGTTTTGAAATCCCCTTGTTTGGGAACAGTCTGTTTCTCGCTCAACAGAATATTCATGTCAAGTGAAGCTCTCTGGATTTTTCTTAGAGAGAGGCAACCCTATCCTAAACTGCTTATATAGAGGTTTGCTTGATTTTCCTTTTTTAATTTGCTTCACCAGCTACGCATATAGCACTAAACAATATGCATGTATGCAGTTTTCATTTTTCTTTTTCTCATCATTATGTTTGCTCGGTTCATCAATATTGGTGTAATAGTTCTTTATAATTACTTTTTACTGTGGCTTTACTAATTTTCACTCCAGCAGAGATATTCTTGTTGCTGTATATCCTGACCAACACTAGATACCATTGGACTTCTCCTTTTTCAACTATTTTCCCTTCTTTTTTCAGAAAAGCTAAAAATCAAACCCAGGTTTGTTTGAATTAACTATTTCCCTCAGGGCAAAGCAGTTTCAGAATCCCGGTCCCTCACTTAGCCCTTTTGATTCTCATTCTCCATTATATTTTTGTTTTCTTTCTTAGTTTAATAGTTTCTTAGTATTTTGTCAATTCTTCAATGATTTTAAGTACCTGATATTTCGGAACACCCACTGTCAGAATTTTAAAATTGTATTCATTTGAGGGTTCAGCCAAATTAGTCACCTTGCCATTGCTAGGAATAGAAGTCCGGGCCTTTATTTTTCACAAAGTTTTTCACCTTTGAACTTGATATAATTGTCAAGTAATATAAGTAACTGTATACTTTTCTTGAATCTTCTATTTCACATGTATGGCAAGTGTCTTTTAAATCCCTCCTACATTATTTTTTATAAGAACCTTGTTGGGATACAATTCACACACCATAAAATTCACCAATTTAAAGCATGTAATTCAATTGTTTTTATATATTCATAGAATTGTGCCATTTTTACCACTATTTCAAATATTTGAGAATATTTTCATCAAACTCCTCCCCCCCATATTTTTAAATCTTCATAGCCATTTACAATCCTCATTCCCCTCTGCCCTTAGCCCCTGGCAACCACTAATTTATATGCTATTTCTACAGATTTGCCTATACTGGATATTTAATATAAAAGGAATAATACATTATGTGATCTTTTGTGACTGGTTTCTTTCATTTTGCAAAATGACTTCAAGATTTATCTATGTTGTAGCATGTGTCAGTACTTCTTTATATTGCTGAGTAATATTTCAGTGTATGGCTGTAACATGTTGCATTTATACATTCATTAGTTGATGGCCATTGTCTTTCCCCCACTGTTTGGCTATTTTAAATAATGGTGCTATAAACATCATGCGCTAGTTTCTTAATGCAGGCTGACATTGTTTTTTAAATTCTGATACCACAGAAATCTATAGACGTTTACAATTTAATATTCGATAATTTCCCTTTTTTAGGCACTCTTTGAACCAAATGTACTCTTTCACGTCTTTATATTTTCAAACACATTATTTTCCTGGCAAATGATGTGATTTTAGTAACTGTTTAAAAATGCTCTATTAAGATGAGTTGCCCTCTCTTACTGTTTGCTACACTCTTTTTCTTTCTTCTTGTTTTTTTTTTTAATTTTTAAACTTAATTTTATTTATTTTTTATACTGCAGGTTCTTATTACTCATCAGTTTTATACACATCAGTGTATACATGTCAATCCCAATCGCCCAACTAATCACACACACACACCCCACCCTCCCGCAGCTTTCCCCCCTTGGTGTCCATACATTTGTTCTCTACATTTGTGTCTCTTTATGCCCTGCAAACCGGTTCATCTATACCATTTTTCTAGGTTCCACATATATGCATTAATATATGATATTTGTTTTTCGTGTTCTGACTTACTTCACTCAGTATGACAGTCTCTAGATCCATCCACATCTCTACAAATGACCCAATTTCTTGCCCTTTTATGGCTGAGTAATAGTCCATTGTATATATGTACCACAACTTCTTTATCCTTTCATCTGTTGATGGGCATTTAGGTTGCTTCCATGACCTGGCTATTGTAGATAGTGCTGCAACGAACATTGGGGTGCATGTATATTTTTGAATTATGGTTTTCTCTGGGTATATGCCCAGTGGTGGGATTGCTGGGTCATATGGCAATTTTATTTTTAGTTTTTTAAGGAACCTCCATACTGTTCTCCATAGGGGCTGTATCAATTTACATTCCCACCAACAGTGCAAGAGGGTTCCCTTTTCTCCACACCCTCTCTAGCATTTGTTGTTTGTAGATTTTCTGATGATGCCCATTCTAACTGCTGTGCGGTGATACCACATTGTAGGTTTGATTTGCGTTTCTCTAATAATTAGTGATGTTGAGCAGCTTTTCATGTGCTTCTTGGCCATCTGTATGCCTTCATTGGAGAAATGTCTGTTTAGGTCTTCTGCCCGTTTTTTTTTATTGGGTTGTTTGTTGTTTTTAAATTGAGCTGCATGAGCTGTTTATATATTTTTGGAGATAAATCTTTTGTTCGTTGATTCCTTTGCAAATATTTTCTGCCATTCTGAAGGTTATCTTTTCACCTTGTTTGTAGTTTCCTTTCCTTTGCAAAAGCTTTTAAGTTTCATTAGGTCCCATTTGTTTTTCTTTTTATTTCCATTTCTCTAGGAGGTGGGTCAAAAAAAATCTTGCTGTGATTTATGTCAAAGAGTGTTCTTCCTATGTTTCCCTCTAAGAGTTTTATAGTGTCCAGTCTTACATTTAGGTCTCTAATACATTTTGAGTTTATTTTTGGTTAGGGAGTGTTCTAATTTCATTCTTTTACATGTAGCTGCCCAGTTTTCCCAGCACCATTTATTGAAGAGACTCTTTTCTCCATTGCATATCCTTGCCTCCTTGTCATAGATTAGTTGACCATAGGTGCTTGGGTTTATCTCTGGGCTTTCTATCCTGTTCCATTGATCTATATTTCTGTTTTTGTGCCAGTACAATATTGTCTTGATTACTTTAGCTTTGTGGTATAATCTGAAGTCAGGAAACCTGATTCCTCCAGCTCTGTTTGTTTCCCTGAAGACTCCGTTGGCTATTCCAGGTCTTTTGTGGCTCCATACAAATTTTATGATTTTTTGTAAAAAGTGCCACTGGTAATTTGATAGGGATTGCATTGAATCTGTAGATTGCTTTGGGTAGTACAGTCATTTTCACAATATTGATTCTTCCAATCTAAGAACATGGTATCTCTCTCCATCTGTTGGTATCATCTTTAATTTCTTTCAACCGTGTCTTGCATTTTTCGGCATACAGGTCTTTTTTCTCCCTACATAGTTATATCCCTAGGTATTTTATTCTTTTTGTTGCAGTGGTAAATGGGAGTGTTTCCTTAATTTATCTTTCAGATTTTTCATCATTACTGTATAGGAATGCAGGAGATTTCTGTGCATTAATTTTGTATCCTGCAACTTTACCAAGTTTATTGATTAGCTCTAATAGTTTTCTGGTGGCATCTTTAGGATTCTCTATGTATATTATCTTGTCATCTGTGAACAGTGACAGTTTTACTTCTTCTTTTCCAATTTGCATCCTTTTATTTCTTTTTCTTCTCTGATTGCTATGGCTAGGACTTCCAAAACTATGTTGAATAATAGTGGTGAGAGTGGACATCCTTCTCTTCTTCCTGATCTGAGGAAATGCTTTCAATTTTTCACCATTGAGAATGATGTTTGGTGTGTGTTTGTTGTATATGGACTTTATTATGTTGAGATAGGTTCCCTCTGTACCCTGTTTCTGGAGAGTTTTTATCGTAAATTGGTGTTGAACTTTGTCAAAAGCTTTTTCTGCATCTATTGAGATGATCATATGGTTTTTCTTCTTCAATTTGTTAATGTGGTGTATCACATTGATTGATTTGCATGAATGGAAAAATCCTTGCATCCCTGGGATAAATCCCACTTGATCATGGTGTATGATCCTTTCAATGTGTTGTTGGATTATGTTTGCTACTGTTTTGTTGAGGATTTTTGCATCTATATTCATCAGTGATATTGGTCTGTAATTTTCTTTTTTTGTAATATCTTTGTCTGATTTTGGTATCAGGGTGATGGTGACCTGATAGAATGAGTTTGGGAGTATTCCTTCCTCTGCAGTTTTTTGGAAGAGTTTGAGAAGGATGGGTGTTAGCTCTTCTCTAAATGTTTGACAGAATTCACCTGTGAAGCCATCTGGTCCTGAACTTTTGCTTGTGGGAAGATTTTTAATCACAATTTCCATTTCATGACTTGTGATTGTTCTGTTCATATTTTCTATTTTTTCCTGGTTCAGTCTTGGAAGGTTATACCTTTCTAAGCATTTGTCCATTTCTTCCAGGTTGTCCATTTTATTGTCATAGAGTTGTCTGTAGTAGTCTCTTAGGATGATTTGTATTTCTGTGGTGTTTTTTGTAACTTCTCCTTTTTCATTTCTAGTTTTATTGATTGGAGTCCTCTCCCTCTTTTTCTTGATGAGTCTGGCTAATGGTTTATCAATTTTGTTTATCTTCTTAGAGAATCAGTTTTTAGTTTTACTGATCTTTGCTATTGTTTTCTTTGTTTCTATTTCATTTATTTCTGCTCTGATCTTTACGATTTCTTTCCTTGTGCTAACTTTCGGTTTTGTTTGTTCTTCTTTCTCTAGTTCCTTTAGGTGTAAGGTTAGATTGTTTATTTCAGATTTTTGTTTCTTCAGGTAGGCTTGTTTTGCTATAAACTTCCCTCTTAGAACTGCTTTTGCTGCATCCCATGGGTTTTGAATTTTTGTGTTTTCATTGTAATTTTTCTCTAGGTATTTTTTGATTTCCTCTTTGATTTCTTCAGTAGTCTCTTTGTTTTTTAGTAACATATTGTTTAGCCTCCATGTGTTTGTGTTTTTTATGTTTTTTTCCCTGTAATTGATTTCTAATCTTATAGTGTTGTGGTCAGAAAATATGCTTGATATGATTTCAATTTTCTTAAATTTACCGAGGCTTGATTTGTGACTCTATATGTGATTTATCCTGGAGAGTGTTCTGTGTGCACTTAGAAGAGAGTGTAATCTGTTGTTTTTGGTTGGAATGTCCTATGAATATCAATGAAACCTGTCTGGTGTAATTTGTCATTTAAAGCTTGTGTTTCCTTATTAAATTTCTGTCTCGATGATCTGTCCATTGGTGTAAGTGTGGTGTTAAAGTCCCCCACTATTATTGGGTTACTGTCGATTTCCTCTTTTATAGCTGTTAGTATTTGCCTTATGTATTGTGATGCTCTTATGTTGGGTGCATATATATTTATAATTGTTATATTTTCTTCTTGGACTGATCCCTTGATCATTATTTAGTGTCCTTCCTTGTCTCTTGTAACATTCTTTATTTTAAAGTCTACTTTATCTTATGAGGATTGCTACTCCAGATTTCTTTTGATTTCCAGTTGCATGGAATATCTTTTTCCATCCCCTCACTTTCAGTCTGTATGTGTCCCTAGGTCTGAAGTAGGTCTCTTGTAGACAGCATATATATGGGTCTTGCTTTTGTATCCATTTAGTGAGCCTGTGTCTTTTGGTTACAGCATTTAATCCATTCACATTTAAGATAACTATCAATATGTACATTCCTATTACCATTTTTAAATTTTTATGAGTTTTTGTAGGTACTTTTTTTCTCTTGTGTTTCCCACTTAGAGAAGTTCCTTTAGCATTTGTTGTAGAGCTGGTTTGGTGGTGATGAATTCTTTTAGCTTTTGCTTGTCTGTAATGCTTTTGATTTCTTTGTTGAATCTGAATGAGATCCTTGTTGGGTAGAGTACTCTTGGTTGTAGGTTCTTCCATCACTTTAAATATATCGTGCCACTCCCTTCTGCCTTGTAGAGTTTCTGCTGAGAAATCATCTGTTAACCTTATGGGATTTCCCTTGTATGTTATTTGTCATTTTTCCCTTGTTGTTTTCAATATTTTTTTTCTTTAATTTTTGACTATGTGATTACTATGTGCCTCAGCGTGTTTCTCCTTGGGTTTATCCTGTATGGGATTCTCTGCACTTCCTGGACTTGGGTGGCTATTTCCTTTCCCATGTTAGGGAAGTTTTCGACTACAATCTCTTCAAATATTTTTTTGGATCCTTTCTCTCTCTCTTCTCCTTCTGGGACCCCTAAAATGTGAAAGTTTTTGCATTTAATGTTGTCCCAGAGGTCTCTTAGGTTGTCTTCATTTCTTTTCATTCTTTTTTCTTTATTCTTGTCCATGGCAGTGAATTCCACCATTCTGTCTTTCAGCTCACTTATCCATTCCTCTGCCTCAGTTATTCTGCTATTGATTCCTTCTAGTGTAGTTTTCATTTCAGTTATTGTTCATCTCTGTTGGTGTTTGTTCTTTAATTCTTCTAGGTCTTTGTTAAACATTTCTTGCACGTTCTCAATCTTTGCCTCAATTCTTTTTCTGAGGTCTTGGATCATCTTCACTATCATTATTCTGAATTCTTTTTGCCTATCTCCACTTCATTTTGTTGTTTTTCTGGGGATTTATCTTGTTCCTTCATCTGGTACAAAGTCCTCTGCCTTTTCATTTTGTCAGTCTTTCTGTGAATGTGGCTTTCCTTCCACAGTCTGCAGAACTGTAGTTCTTCTTGCTTCTGCGGTCTGCTCTCTGATGGATGAGCCTACCTAAGAGGCTTGTGCAAGCTTGTGCAAGCTTCCTGATGGAAGGGACTGGTGGTGGGTAGACCTGGGTGTTGCTCTGAAGGGCAGAGCTCAGTAAAACTTTAATCCCCTTGTCTGCTGATGTATGGGGCTGGGTTCCCTCCCTGTTGGTTGTTTGGCCTGAGTTGATCCAGCACTGTGTCTTACCCGGCTCTTTGGTGGGGCTAATGGCCAACTCTGGGAGGGCTCACGCCAAGGTGTACTTCCCAGAACTTCTGCTGTCAGTGTCCTTGTCCCCATGGTGAGCCACAGCCACCCCCCACCTCTGCAGGAGACCCTCCAATACTAGCAGGTAGGTCTAATTCCGTCTCCTGTGGGGTCACTGCTCCTTCCCCTGGGTCCCAATGCGCACACCACTTTGTGTGTGCCCTCCAAGGGTGGAGTCTCTGTTTCCCCCAGTCCTGTTGAAGTCCTGCAGTTAAATCCCCCTAGCCTTCGAAGTCTGATCCTCTAGGAATTCCTCCTCTCGTTGCCGGACCCCCAAGTTGGGAAGACTGACATGGGGCTCAGAACCTTCACTCCAGTGGGTGGACTTCTGTGATATAAGTGTTCTCCAGTCTGTGAGTCACCCATCCAGCAGTTATGGGATTTGATTATATTGCGATTGTGCCCCTCCTACCATCTCATTGTGGCTTCTCCTTTGTCTTTGGATGTGGGGTATCTTTTCTGCTGAGTTCCAGTGTCTTCCTGTCGATGATTGTTCAGCAGTTAGTTGTGATCTGGTGCTCTCACAAGAGGGAGTGAGCGTACATCCTCCTACTCCGTCATCTTGAACCCAACCTGTATTTGCTACACTCTTAACCACCAAAAGTTAGGGTTGTCATGACCTCTCTCTCTCTCTCTCTCTCTCTGTGTCACCTTTTCCCACTCCGAATGTATACTCTAACCCTTAGTTCACTGCCTTGTGCTGCTGCCATTTGTGGTAAAAGCTAGGCGCTGTCTGTAATTCAAATGTATTGTAGCAGTTTCTAACCCATTGATTAACTCTACAGTGTGAGAGGAAATATTTATCTTTTCATAGAAAACCCCATCATTTCAGAGGACTGCCCCAGGGGAGGGTATTTTTCCTGCTGTATTTAGTGTTTCTCTTGGTGACAGGTGCTGTGTTGCTATATGTCATAATCATTGCCCAACTGCCTCTGGGAGGAAGCCCTGTTGATATTAACTCTTTGCTGCATTCTTCTGTAGAATGAATATCCCTGGTCCCTCTCTTGGCAAACATGTAGAATCTTTATATTTAATTAACTTACTTTTATTGCAAGCAGACAACCTGTTTCTGAATAGTTGTAAAAATATTTCACCAGGGAAAACACAAAACCAAACAAAACAACAAGAAAAAACAAACGAGCAAAAATGGACCCACCTCTGTTAAACCATGTTTTCACTCTCTTGTCTGAAAAGGGCTGTGCACAAGATAGACCAAATTACCTGGTTCTGAAAAATTCTGATAATTGCCTTAATATTGAAATAAACAGTCCTTTTAAAAGTCATTCAGATCAAAAATTATGTAGTTATATATGAAAAATAAAACTTGAAAATTCAGAGGACAGGCACACAGGAACACAATCCATAATTTTGAGTCTACTCTCCTCTAATCTCACCACTCTGGCCCTTGCTCTTTTTCACCCCTTTCTATTTCTGTGTCTTTCTTTCTGCACTTCTGAGCTTCCATCTAGAATATTTCCCCTTCTTGACCAATAATACCCTCATTTTCCCTTTATTGCAGTTCTGGTGGTGACACATTCTTTCAGGTATTTTCTTCTGAAAGTGTGTTTATTTTACTCATAGGTATGTGGTTTTGTTTGTTTGTTTGTGTTTGCCCAACGTAGATCTCAGGTAGGCTGGAGTCTCAGAAAAGGAATTAACTTCTGCAAAGCTCCATGCAAACTGGCTAAGGCCCAGTTGGGAGGGCAGTTAAACTCTGCTTTAGATCCAAGCCTCACTGAGATGTCAGGGATGCTATATCCACCATGAATGCTGATGTGACTCCTGATACTGTTATGTCACATAGGTGCCTCACGAGGCTTGCAAACCCAAGCCACTGACAAGCCTTGAGGTTAGTTCCACATATAAAAGCTGAGCTGCCAGGATAGAGCTGCAATCAAGCCTCTGCTATACCACACTCCTGTTGAATCCTGACAAGGGAACAGGCAACACTTTTTTACCCCACAAAACAAAGCCCCAAGCCCAAGGGTTGGGTGATCTTCCAAGACTCTGACATCTGCTCTGTTAGATGTGTCTTTCCCCAGGGTGATAAGGCAAAGAGGAACCTGCCATCAGTTCTT